>NW_028232752.1:15000000-20000000 GCF_057557595.1 Rhyacophila brunnea
GCAGCTTGAAGAGGCCTTGTCCAGCAGTGGATAGATTCAGGCTGATGATGATGATGGTGATGACATTGGATGTAATGGGACACTAACCATCCTAATAACTATGACCGTTAAGCCACGTGCAATAATTGATAACTTAATAGCAAAGATGGTAGCAATATTTTGACGAAACTTTAACCACATTCGGATTATATATTATTTGATTAAATTTGCAGTGAATGCATTTAATATTTTGATTGCCAAGTGGTTAGACCTCACAAACAAATCTCACTAGATGCAATAATAGTTCGACGGTTTTTTTTCAAAAAGTTTTTGTTCTAAAACTCTCCTTGTTGTTATCTATGAAGACAGTATGAGTAAACCATTATACGTGTTTTTATTATAATCAAACAATATTATAAAGTAAACCAATAACAACTGATCATCAAAATGAAGATTTCGAAATTATCGTAGTTTTCATTAAATCACGTCAAGGAACCTCTTAAAGGCTTAAAGCTTGTCCCACAGTTGGAGAAATGCCGTTACAATAGAACAAAACGATTTTAAATCGGTATTTAGTGTACGCGTCTTTAAATATCAGTGCATATCAAAATGTGTTTTTTTAGACATTTTCAATACGTATTCCAGAATTTAAATATTTATTATCTAATGTGGTATTATCCAATCTGTTGGAAAATGTCTGATCTGGTATTGCATGTTAAATTAGATCCTCATAGTCAAATTCGTAAGACACTGGTAGCCTCAGATTCAATTATCGGTTGTGTCACAATACAATTAATTGATACATATAGGTACGACCGTTTAATACTGAATTTATAACGCCTATTATATGAAATTGCTTAAACCATTATGTTGTGTAACACTACATCGAAATACTACGGAAAAGTACAGTAGTGTAGTAGTAATTAAACAGTTGTATTATTTTGAGAAGTAATGAAACAATCACATAAAATCCAAAATTTAGGAAAAAAACACTTAAGTATAACAAAGGTATCTATAGTGAGGTTGTGGCACTAAATAAAATTGTGATTACCAATGGAAGTGCCAGTTATTTCTAATACGAGTAACATGTTTGTATTAAATGAAGATTTTTGATTTCATATTTCGTTCATATTAAGAGCGTACATAAGTGAAATGGCAAATAATTTTCAACACTATCTGGAACGAAATTTCGGCCGCGTTGAGGCGCATTGCCATTCGGAAAGGGATAGTCGACCTGTTCGCACGTCAATTTCTTTTGTGATGGAGTCGGATGAATATATTCTTAAATCGTGTAAAGATGACTTAAAAACGTTCCGCATGTAGGTACTTGAAAAAGAAAACATGTCAATGAATATACTATTATTATTACGAATATAATAATAAACATAACATAAAAAGGACGCATGTTGAATTTTTATGACAAATTAAATTTCGTTCGGTTCGCGTCATTTGCACCCGCGACCCGCAATCCGCGCATCACCTAGTCACGAACTTTTTAGACCATGGCTCAGCTGAGGTATAGCCTTAATTAACGTAGATATTACCATTTTTTTCAATATGAAAAAAAACACTTTTTTCTTGAAATATTTTACCATATTATTGCATTCGAAGTAAACTAGGACTATGATCGATATTCACAGTTTCCAGAGTTTCCTAGTGGGCGTTACGTGTGATGTAATTCATTCACTCGTATGATGGTAAGATTGTAAAACACAACTTACACAAGTAAAAATAATCCAGTTGCACAAAAACCTTAAAAATGTTTATCGATTCATTACCTGAGTTAAACAAGTTGAGAAGCATCTTGTTTTGAAATAAAACGGCATTTAGAGTTGACCTCGTGAGACAATAGTCGCAGTACCATTAGTTAATTGTAATAGTGTATGGCTAAGCTGTAAACAACAGTTAGTCGAGCGACTCTGGAAATAGAGATGACCCTTTAGGCGTGACATAAATTATATACACAATAAGAACGATAATAAATAATGCAATTTATAATTTAAGTTCATATTTAGTTTATATTTAGTATTTCATTTAGAAATCATCTTGATTTGTTACTGATCTTGAAGTCTGTTATATCCACACAACAGCTTAATAAGATACAATGTAAAATCCATCGCCATTGATCAAGATTTTGAAGCAGGGTACTTTTGACAGTTAGACTAGAAAACTGAAGTAAAATAAAACGCGCTGACTGTCATCAAATATCGTATACGCGTTACGTTTACGTAGGTAACAAACTTAACATAAGTAGGTCTTGAATAAATTCTTTAAGAGACAACCGAAAGGCCTCACATCAATTTGTTTCGTATTGGTATCTAAAACAATGTAAAGAAGAATTTTTGTTCAATAGCACCACAAACAGTTTAATAAGATAGAAATGTGAAAGGACCGAAGTTGTGAAGCAGAATTCGCTGTATTACTTAAGGCCGTAAAACTCAAATAAAAGAAAGCGCACCGACTGTCTCCAAATATTGAATGCGCGTTACATTTACCTGATATACTTTAATGCATATTATTATAATACAGACCTAACTATTGGGAATAAGATATTCTTTAACACGTGTTTGGCTACCCCACATTTTTGCACACTCGACATCCGTTGCCTGTTATACCACACTCAGTTTGGTAAGCCAGTTGCCTTTAATTGAAGGCGTCCCCGGAAAAGGGGTCTATATGCAAAAACAAAATTGTTCTGGAGAGGAAAAATACTTTTATTCGATCATGCGGACTTTTTGAGTATATATGTGATAATAATTATGTTCATGAAAACACTATTTATCATTGACAAATTTTTTATTTTCTTTATTTTGCATAATAAAATAATCATACAGACCCCTTTTCTACGGTAAGCATTTTAGTCTTGCTAATATCTCAAAAAGTGTGGCAGTTAAAATAATAAAACTTTCCAATATCGTGAGTAATATACACCCGTTTTAGTCAATAAAATCACTTTTTGACAGGATGTATTATATAGACCATTTTTCCGGGGACGCCTTCAATTATGTGCCCTGTTCATACTTCCTTGATTCAGTGATCGAATTTGAAAAAGTTCATAATACGGAACACATAAAAATATTTATAAGTGTACGGTCTGTGTGGACAGCGGCGGGGCGTGAGCGGCGTGCGTAACTCAAACATGTGCTTTTACAGTCATACTTTCAGTCAGTTTTTTGAAATTCACGAAGCCTTGTCTAAACCAAACCATATTCAATAAAAAATATTCTTCTATCTATAAAATATCTAAAATTATGGAAGGGTTAATTTAAGTTTAGATATTTTATAGATAAACGAATATTTTTTTACTATTATCTAATATGGCTTGGGTAGGCAATTGGCAATTTAATTGAATTTTAAAAATTAACACTATAATACAGATTGTAGTCTTAGGTCTGGCAAACATATACATTTTCCTAACAACGTTTAGTGTGCACTATTAATGTCGAATCTTAACAGCCTACCTCCACCCTTCGCCACTGAGGTACATTAATATATCTGTTAAAAGTATTTTTTATCTTATTTAGTTATTTTGACAGTTGTCACTTACTATGAACTAGAACATGACGTGGTGTTGCTACTTATTAATCATTTGAATTCTGGCTTAAGATACGTTTTAAGCCAAATATTATGTTTATAAGTGTCACACTTATAGTGTGACTATGCATCTGACCATAATATAGGTACATTAAAACATTTTCTGTCTAGGTATGTGATAATTAGTTGTTAATATTATATGTAATCATTTTCTTCCTCTAACAGGTAGATAGTCTTCGCTACCGTATATCTCCTTTAAAATCAATTATCTCATAAATAAGCATAAACAAATCATTCAAAATCGCTTCGCAGATTCGTGTAGCAGGCATCGTATGTTAATTCAGTTATCTATAAAACGAATAACGACTTATCGCTCGAATCTTGATTGTTAGTTGTTGCCTCAATTACAACGTGTTACCTGTCAAAAGTTACACCTTTCAATTAAACGCAAATACCACTAGACGCTGCGTCGTCGACTTGGTGTTAGCAGTAATTACGCGAATCGATGACTGAATACTTTGTCGAAGAGCAGTGGCGTCGGAGCAATTGTTAAAAAAATGGCAAAAATGTAATAGAAGAATGGTATTACAGGTGATTGCGATATGTGATCCAAATTATAGCACGCTACAACAGTATTCTACGTGATGCAATTCTCACGTGATATGAGAAGTGATACAAAGTCTTGGATTGATAGAAACGAAATAGCCTTGTGCTTTCTCTGTATTCCTATGCTGGATAAAGAAAGGTTGAAGTAAGTAATTCAAGAGGTAAACGTCAGTAAAATATGTTCGGTGATTCCGCAATGTTTTGAGATATACATATAGGATCCAATCGAAATTCTATTGTACCTAATGAATTGTATTTCTAACATGCTTAAGAATTGGCGCCCAGCGTGGGGCATAATCTAAAATACTCATTCTTGTCAAATCGCAGCTGGATAAACTTTACATATTATGTATTCAATCAATATATAGGTATTCTTGAATCTAAATCATGAACCCAATGAAGCGAATAAATAGCTTAGCTCAGTAGAAAAAATAATCCGCAATTCAGCTGAGATTACTTAATTTTTTTTAAACTTCCTTTGTTTTTTTATAATGGAGTTTCAAAATCCGATAATTAGATAATACACTTTGATGGTTGGCGTAGTTTTAATATGTTTATATCTGTATTTTTCACATCTTAGGTCTATAAAAAGTAGATATATTCTCAATATGTCATTTTTAGGTGGTCAATCTATTATATCAAACTCGTCATGTCTTCTTTATCTTCTACTATGACAGTGATCATAATTTAAACATTTTTGGAAGTTGTATTTTCAAAATATTAAAGTATTAATGCCGTTAGCTAACCAATCATAATATGGAACTATTACATTTTAATGTATCTATAGAATTTATATCGGGAAACTTTTCGTATTAAAATCATCGTGTAGTAATAGATATTTTTTTATTTTATTTTTTATTGTATTATTAACTCACACTTCTCTGTATTTTTATTTTTACAAATTATTAACACTTATTTTATGTCATGTCGTGAACGCTTTGAATTTATAATTTGTTATGTTCATTATATGTAAAATAAATAAATTTGATTTGATTTGATAAAATATGTATACACATATTCTATTTAATACTACAACAGATCACGAGGCCCAATGACAGTTATGTAGTTAGTAATAGAATAGAAACGACCACAAATACCCAATATTATATATATATAATCTTGGGAACTCTTGGATGTCTTGGACTGAGTACAAGTGGCCTTGAGTATTCTTTAAATACAATACCCAACTAATTTTATTTCACCTGAAAATTAAATGTATGTACCTAGTCTCATAATAACAGAAATTATTAGAAAGTCGAGGCATTGCTTAATTTGGCGAATATAAATATATTCGCTTGAAATTTCTTTTTCCGTCAGCGCAAAAAAAACATAACAATAAACACAATACAATTTGAGCTTATAAGTTTTTTTTCTGACATTTACATGCATGTTTGGTGCCATAAATCATAATGTGAAGCAATATTTTCTCGACATATTTCGTATGGCAAAACAGTATGTGAAAAAAGCGCCACTGACGTTTCTTCAACGAAGTTAGCCCATATAAATCGTTCAAGTGGGTGTTGTACCGTTATGCTATCTTGTAAATTTATAATTTATTGTAAATAAATAATATTTAATACATCGAAATGAACGCATAGAGACATCGCTTGATTTATATTACGAATATAATTAATGCTCCTTGTAATAATAATCTTATTTTAATTGTATTTGCGACTTATTAGAAAAGAGGTGTCCAACTTTTTTAGTTCATTGGGCATGCTGATCGATTCCATACACCTTAATTGACCCCAATGCATTATTAGTTTTACATTACTTACACCAGAGGAATGGATAGTAAAACAGCGCCGCTGGCAAAAAAAAATCTTATTATTATTGCACGGATACCCTAACTCAGAGGTCGGCAAACTGCGGCTCTTGTGTATTGGCGTGCGGCTCTTTGAGAAATCTTTTTCAAAATTAACAATTTTTATTTTTGGCATTGATTTGTACACTTATAATATTATATAACGATATTATCGCGAGTCTAATTTTCCCTCCGTGATGGTTGATGCAAAAAGGTATGATTGTTGTTGTTTTAAATCCGCCCATTGCAAAAATCGACAAATTAAATTTTTCTCCATTTGATATTGCCACGAACACTGTTGAAATACAATTTTATTGGTGGATTTCGCGAGCGAAGAGTTATTCCAAATTTGTAGGTCTTGCCACCAAAATTAAGGATTTGGAGAGAGAAATTTAATTTCACAACACAAGTGGAGCGCTTTAAAAGATCTACATAAGGTAGACACTACGATTTTCAATACATGGAATAGCTTTCCGAACTCATATTCGAGTCTTCATAATAAATATATGTGAACAATAATTTTCAAAAATGAGCATTATAAATAGGATTTAGAGAAGCCAAGTAACCGATGAGAATTTGGAATCGCGCCTGAAATTAAAAACTATAAAACATTATATAATTTAGAAAAACACTAACTGAGAGAGTATATCACAACCAATAGAAAAAACTTTTTTTGAAAAAAGTAAGCCAACCGGTCGGGAATCGAACCCGGCATCTCCAACGGGTAAACGCCCCAAACTCGTTGCATTCAGCCATTATGCTACGGAAGACATACTAATGACGACAAATATTTAAGCTATTGGCTATTAAATACCTACCACTCAGCGCTCTTCGAAATCATGTTACTTCGGCAATCGTTTAATCGGCAAACTCAAAACATGATTTTTATACTTACGCCCCTGTGATCCTAAAATACTGAATAGCACTAGGCAATGATGTTCTCTTTTGCTTTCAGTAATTGGCAACCTTTTCGCAGAATGTTAACCAAACATTGTAGCGTTTGTAATCTACTATGCAAGACGTATGAAACATAATTTATTTTGACATCGGCAAAACACAGTAAAGGCATTTTGTTACCTACTAATTGCCGATATGAACTTTACGCTGCACGTAAACATACGGGGAAATTTGTTAAACAATAAATTACTATAGAAGCTGAAATGCCGCAAAGCAGTAAAGGTATGTCGTTACAAAATGATGGTAGATGATTTATTGCAAAGCATTCAGATATAAATTTCGTAACAATATGTGAAAATTATATACTGTAATTCTACAATATTTATTATTGTAGCAATGTTGGCGGCATGTTTTTGTAGATCAAGCGACAAATGCAAATACTTATACAGGCGCGCACACAGAAAAATGATTTGGGGTGGAACATTTTGAAAAAATATCCACAATATTTGTATTGATTTTCAAGGGAACGGTGTTAACAAAATCTAACAGCACATCTATTCTATAGACAAGATTGTATTTATTGATTGAGGTATTAAAATGGTTACAATAAGTTAGCCATCTAAACTGTTAAAACTGTCTATCGAGGTATCGCTCTAAAAGTTAACACAGCCAATAGAAGTGCTATTAAAACATAGTACTCTTTGACAGTTTAGACGGTTAATGTTTTGTAACAACTGCCTCAATTCATAAATATGATAAACTAACTACGCTCGATAGCCGCCGATAGCAGCCTTGTGCATATAATAGAATGATGTGCTGGTGCCACTAACTTCCATATTTTCCCGGTTACTACTTCTCATCGCTTCAACCGTGGAGTACCGCAATTTTCCAGTTTCATTCCCCGTACCCTGACACTCAATGTGAGTCTATTGATAACCACCTGGTCTGTCAGTAAAACTAAGTGTGTTGATTCCGTGGTAAAAAGATATTAATTTAAATAAAACAAAATTCATCATCCACTTGCTGGTAAAAGTCACAAACTAACATTATTATAGAATACGAGTGACATTATAAGCTGGCACGATAGCGTGTCAGCTTATAATGTCGTGGGTCCCAGGTTCGAATCCTGGGTATGACGAATACACATATCGTTTTTCTATGTGTGTTTGGAGTCAGAGTAACAAACCACTACATATCTACACAGTGTATATTAATGCGCATCTATTCTATACACAAGATTGCTACCGGCCGCTATTGGCGGCTATTGAGTGTAGTTTATCATATTATGTTTGTATTGATGTATTATAATTGTTACAATAAGTTATCCATCTAAATAGTCAAAACTATCTATCTCGTTCTAAAATTTAACACAGCCAAGAGAGCTGCTGTTAAAACATAACACTTAGTGTAACAATTACAGCTTAACGTATTGTATAAATTATAATACTTCAATACAAAAATATGGAAAACTACCCTCGTTAGCCGCAGATAACAGTCTTGTTTATAAAATAGATGCGCTGGGCTCCTAATTGGTGCTAAAGGCAGGGTCTCCGATTGGTTATGGTTAAATCCGCCTCTGGTGATTTTATTTAGTGTTTTGAATAAATACATCAGTACCTTTACATATCTACTTCAATAAATCCAAACGCTCATTACGTTAACTTAATAAATTTATTAATTTGTGTCGATTGACTGGTAAATAACGTAACAAACCGTTACTAATTTCTCAACAATTTCAAAACAAATAAATAAATTCCATTACGCTTCAAAACGCAATTAATTACTTCAATAACAGATAAATTCGAATGCTTACCTTAATGTTGTGAAACCGGCCAAAAGCTAATCCTAATAAATCTTATCAAATAATAATAAGTCAAAACCGCAACCTGTCAACGCTTGTCGCTCACGAGAGAATTATTAAATCAGTTAGCAGGTACTTAATTAAATTCTACGGTTCTGTGGCAAAAGGAACCATCCAACACTTCGAACGAAAAAAAATATAATCAAGTACTTAAATACAGATTTTTTTATTTAATATACATTACGTAGGTCAGTGGTTTCCAAACTTTATGTTAATACGTCTCCCTTTAAAAAAAAAATTATCTTGGCGCTTCCCCCCCTTTACTTCATTAAATAATACATACACTTTTTCAAATAATCAACAATGCACTAATACAAAATGAAGAAGGTATCACATCAAATTGCAACGCACAACCACATATTTAAAATATTTAATAATTCTGAAACAAAGCAACTTTTTAAACTATTAATAAAATAATGTGAAAAGTGCATTAGCAAACTAACCAAGAACTCAGTACTTTAATAGATTTTTATTTGCTTCAATATATCTGGCGCAGAAATTTAAAAGTGGAAACATGGCGAACTTATTTTTTTTGTAATTTTGTTTCCAAAACTCCAATTTTTTATGAATGCCTTCACTTTGTCTTTTTAAATCAGTGAATGCATTAGTGGTCCTTGCATTGATTTTTTTACTCATTTTTTTTTAAATTTCAACTAAATAAACAAGTTTAACAACAAAAGTATCGTTCCTAAACAAATTTGCCTTAAATTTCAACATTACGATTTTACCCTTTTATTTCATTTTTCACGAGATAGCCAGCGTAAGGTATTATAAAATTAGTCTCCATATTTTCAGACAGGTTTGCAAACAACCTTTTATAGGACTGTTTTTTATGCAGTTTATAACTAGCGGCCATTTTATAAACTATGCATTTGAATGTGGCTACATTAACAATAATTGTGATAAACTTTTCGCGCCTCCCCTTGCAACACTCCGCGTCTCTCAGTTTGGAAATCGCTGACGTGGTGGTATCACGTCCGGAAGTAAGGAGAAGAGCTTTTGGTTCTCTTTCTCACTGTATTTGGTGTAGGATGATAAAAACACGGATGGTGGAGAGGAAACGGCGAGATTTAATTACTGGAGAATGATTACATTTGTTACAATGTTACATACAAAAAAAAAATTGGCGGTGACAGTAACACACGAATCAAACGCCTTTTTTTAAACTAGCTGTTGTATTTAGTCTAATGTTTTTAATGTCGTCATTATATATATATTGTAGACAATAGCATTTATTTTATTTTAACTCCCAATTGATATATTATAATATTATTATGTACTCCCAATATAATTATTATATCGTCACTGTTCTGGCAAAAGACACTAATTCAAAAAAATGATATATTGAGTTAGTTATACCCAGCGCTCGGAATGGACAGGAACGCACCGGAGCGCCGTTGTGGTTCGTGGAATTCCAAAATATACCGTTCCGGCTCGTGGATTCATTTAAAATTGCGTTGCGGTTCGTTAGATTGAGATAATTATATTTGAATGTATCTTTTAAAGTTTTTCTCAAAATTAAAAATTAACGAAGTTATGTTATGCCGGGCGTGCAAGGGTTAAAAATAAAAATTATGACATCCCTAAATTTCTTTCAACCTTCTTATTTTGTGTCGATATGTCCATGCCTAAATGCATTGTCTAAATAACAAGAAACAACCAGCTGCAAGCGTAAATTACTTTATTACCCAAAAAAATGTGCCTTGCTGACACTATTTGAAAACTCTTAAAAAATAAAGTATACATTGTTTAATAATTTCTAAAGGATGAAACATTTCAAATCTCAATACAATCTTGCCTTTGACTTACGCATTGTTAATTTACTTACCTACTAATTTATTATATTATTTTATTCGGAGTGACAAAAATTATTACTTCGCCATTTATTTTCGGGTGAATGAATTGTGTTTTAAAAGTTTTGTGTTTCTAAGTGGATAATCACCCTTACAATTATCGTTTTTAATAAGTACTTTCCTGTGGGATACAAATTCGCCATTTTTACATAATTATATTATTACATATATACCTATATAGTATATACTATTGTCGCTGGTATCCAAACTGATTTAAGATAATTCTGGCCACACGCACAATTTGATAATTTTGTGGATATTTATAAAAATAATGAAGGCTTAATTACGTAGTAGGTACTTCGTGTAAATCTGCTAAAACATTAGGAATTCTTTCCGGTGGACAATACAGTGGCAACATCTGTTCTGTGATTCAATAATTATTATCATCTCAACAACTTGACTTGTGTTAAAAAAATATTTATGATAAGTCGTAAACCCCAATTTTCACAATGAATAATGAATGATTTTTTCTACAAAAATGTGTTTGGGCCATTGATGGTTTGGGCAGAAAATATTGAATAGCCTTCTGCAGAGTTTATTTATTTGGGACGTTCCTATTGTATTACAATTATTATTACATGCATTGTAGCTTGTGACTTTAAAAATAATAGAAATAATACATAGGTAGTGTGGATAGAACTTTTACTTAATTTTTGTTTGTAAATTTGTTTAAAAAAAATATAGGAATATCCTTTAATAAAAATGTACGACTATCATAATATCTGTATTGTATGTAGGTACCTATTATCATTTCCATGGCAATAATAATGTGAGTAGGGAAGGACAAACAACATAGATTGAATCGTTTAGAATAAGTAGGTACTAACAAATTAGGTACCTATGTGTCCAGTGCGGACATCTAATTATCTTAGGTGGTGTTAGTCATAGATTATTAAATAAATACGGTGGTAGATGTATATTACAATAATGGTAACCAAAGCATCACCATTGTAACATAACATGCATACAATACAATATTAGTCCTTATAATGTTGAATATAGTAGGTACTAATTAATGATAATTTTATATTATTCTATAAGAATCGTGCTTAGCAACCTGAGTTTCACCTTCCGTCATGTTTTATCTTATATAAATGAAAATGACACACCATTGGTAATTTAATTACAAACATTGCTATGTTTACGTTGTTTGGATGACTTGAAACTTTTATTAGATGTAGGTACGGCCTTATGCCCCTTATAGTGGAGAAGGTTCAAAATAAATCTTTGAGAATCCTTTAAAGCTGTGTGGATAGTGGATACTATCCATGGTTTTATCCGATTGATTTCTCAAGACGCATGCTTACATACTGTATTCTGAAAGTTAAAAAGAGAGCTAGGTATTTAGGCTTAGGCTACGTACTTTTTCCAACTTATATCTACCCAGTACAAATGAGAACTCTGCCATTATTGGTACTTAGTATTGATTTTATTATATATTATTTTATAACTTTCTTGATAATCTAAGTTGTTTGTTCTGCCAAGGTGCAATAATTGCTAATGATAATTGGGCAGGAAATAACTATGTTCAACCAAATCGCTTCGGATAATCGTATATTCCACCTGCGTGAGAACGAGTTTATGTGAACGCTATTTTATAAATTTTTGGTATAGGTAGGCACTTACTGTTTTTTCTAATACTATTTCTTTATTTTTTAAACACTATTTTAATACTATTTCTTGATGTTTGATATTCTGTGCTCGTATTTAAATGGAATTTGTAAAATTACTGTTTTTTCTAATACTATTTCTTTATTTTTTAAACACTATTTTAATACTATTTCTTGATGTTTGATATTCTGTGCTCGTATTTAAATGGAAATTGTAAAATTTTCTATAAGTACGTAAATATTTTTTTAATTTGAATCTATAAGGTACTTATGTGGATATGTTGTTTGTTATGACTAATTAATTACAAACTTATCTATCCCAAATGAGACAGTAAGTTACAATCAGTGACGAGTGGTGGTAGAGGTATCATGCACTGGTTATAGTGGTAGATAAAGTAAAAATAAAGAATAATACAATTTTTGACGGTATACTTTGTTAAAACAAGATTATTTCGCCTGCGGCGCTGACAATCCTTACCAACCTGCCCAATATAGATCCGCGTAAGAAGTTTAAAGTTTATTGTTGCATTTTTATATCAAAAGTACGTACGTACGTAAAGAAAGGATAAGCATAAGTACTTAGTTTCGGAAAATTATACAGCGTTCCTGTTCGTGAAATTTTCCATTTCGAGCACTGGTTATACCAAAATGTTCCTTATTTCAAACTTTACCGTCTGGAAACCTTCTTAATAATGAAACAGTCTTTATTTTAAAGTCATCCTTTTTACGATTACTTAATAAACTCACATGATAGACCATTTCAAACATTTTAACAACTTCAAAGTCAAACTACTCAAAACTAGTATTCTCCAGTTAGTGTGTTCTGCCAGAACAGAGACGATATTATGTACGTGTCCTACGTAATAAGGACGCAATTTTAACTGATTTTTAAATATAGAATATAATATACATCTAGTTTATAAACAAACAGATAATAATTATTGTCTTTACTAAAATCATTTTCTAACATATATCGTGAGGTTGGTTGGTGCTAAGAGTTGGTAAGTCGACATTTTAGGTATTTTGAGTTAATGATGAAGTGTTTATGACGTATGTATTCAGTTAAATATTTATACCTGATCCTATCTCGGGAAACTAGTTTTCAGTTAGTCATATTATTGATAAAAATATATACTTAAGTGTTAATTTTTAAATATATTGTGATCAGGGAAAAGTTTGTAATTCGACACATATTTTTAGGCTGAATTGTTGAGCTTAACCTATATACATTACGCTCTTCTTATATGAAATCTGAACTTTGAAACATTATGATTTAAAAAATGCTATACTTAAAGTATGTAACTATAGATTGGAAAGTGTTTTTAAATATTAAATGATTTTTTTCAATGCATTTTGCAATTGCTGGATGACATAAATTAGTAATTATATTACAATGAATAAATTGAAGCATTATAGCACGGCGATAATGAGATACAACTTCAGACCTTTTCTTCTTTGATTCCAATAGGAATATACAGTAAATTATCAAAATATGTGAAGTATCGTCTGCCAAAAGTTGGTATGTACGATCGATTTCTTTTATGTACATTTCTTAGATAATGTGAACTATTTGAGGCACTGAAATAATAGAATATGCCTACACCTTTTGCTAAAAAAAACTTTTATTCAATTAGACGGATTTTATAGACGTTAAACATTAAAATAACCATAAAATGTTTTTGAGACTTACAAACTTTTGGCAGTAACCCACGATATAATTAATTTGAGCACTCAGAAATATATCAAATCAATGAATAATTATGACATGGGTTACTGCCAAAAGTTTTTAAGTCTCAAAAATATGTTATGGAGTTATGACCTTCATGAAAATCTTTATCGGTTTTTTTAGCAGTTGGATCTACTGTCTATTATATAGCAGGTTTGCATTGTCTATTGAAACAAGCAATCAAACGGTGTGTCTCAAGCGATTTAATTACGTAGGAATTTGGCAGGCGTGTCCTCTGTTCACGTGGCTATTATTATTTTCAGGGTTCCGTGTCAATTGCATCAATTGTTGCATTCTTATTTGAATAGGTAACGCATGTACTGAATGGTTAGGGAGATGACGACATGCAGAAATGATTAATTATTATTTAAGTGTACTACGAATGGTCATAATCAACGTAATATCTCGCGATCATCCATTCGCACAACACAGGCATGTCCAACTTAAAGTAGGCTGTTATTTACAATACCAGTATCAACACTACCAGAGATCTATTAATTACACCCTCACAATTTCATTATTCAGCTTGAACATACGTGTAATATTTGGCTGAGAATACAGAGATGTTATAAATTAAACAACGCTTGCCTTTTACAATTGTCCCATTCTTCGTAAAAAATAATAAATTTCGATCTTCTGCCTTTGAACACTCATATTGTCAAACTTTTGTCTTACAAGGCATAGAACTAAGGTAAACTACGCCACTGTTTAAAGCTCATCGATTCACATCTCTTTCTATCACTCCTGCGACGGGCTGTAAATGTACAAATACGAATCACGTGATGCGACGAGGTTACGCTGAGTTTCTCACTGTTAATTTGAAGGAAATAAAAATAGGAATGGTAAAAGCATATTATATTACGCTTTTCATATTTTCATGACTCAATTCTTATGTGGCTGACCGTACCTACTATGTCATCAACCCAAATCCATCATTGAACGTTGGACATCACTTGTATAATATATTGAAAAGATAACAACTACGGTGGCGAAGACTTATTTATGAGGGTTCTGTATAATATGTAGGAAGTAGGTACTTACCTTGTCTAGTAAGAAATAATTTAATTTTATTAAGTAAACTAATTAAGTAAACATCGATATTAATAATAAAAATTAAATGCCTGTTAGTTGACGATTTCTTTGCCATTCGACTAGCGCTTTGATTGATACCTAAGCATCTGCCTGTTCCGATAAAACTCATCATCATCATCAGGGGCGCGACAACCCGGTGAGGGTCCTGGCCTCCTCCAACAGCTCTCTCCACTTGTACCTATCCAGTGTGGCCGCTTTCCATTTTGGTACCCCCAGAATACGGCAGTCACTGGCAGCTCCACCCAACCAGCGAATCTTTGGCCTGCCTATTCTTATACGCCCTATTGGATTGCTGGATATCACTCTCTTTGCCGGTTCATTGTCATTCATATGGTGCACATGACCTAGCCATCGCAGTCTCCCAATCTTAATTGATTGAACTGCGCTGCAATCTTCGTACAGCCCGTAGAGCTCAGCATTATATTTTCTCCTCCAATTGGTGCCGTCCCTGATCGGTCCATATAATATACGGCGGAGAATTTTTCTTTCACAGATTTTCAAGGCTCGTTCATTTCGCAGAGTTAATGTCCAGGTTTCCGATGCGTAGGTGAGCACTGGCTTTACAAGTGTCTTGTAAAGAGTGCTTTTAGCTAACTCTAAAACTACTAAACCAAAATTGACTACACATCATAAATACATTTTCACTTAATAATATTAGTATCTTCTGAAGTTATTCATTACGCGTAGATAAATGAGTCAGGTGTCGCTAGTAATATAATAGAAAATCTATAAATTAGTGTTAATTGATTTGTTTTTTGATCCTGATCGAGAATGGGCCGGAACGCAGATGCGGGCGGGACCTTTAAGGCACTGAACACGTCCTCTAGGACTGCCCGCTTATGGCAGTGGTTTCCAAACTTTATGTTACTACGCCTCCCTTTTAAAAAAAATCTAATCTTGGTGCCTCCTCCCAATATTTCATTAAATAAGCAAGGTTTTACTACTTATATTATATTCATTTTTAAATAATTGTTCATTGACAAATGGATTCTATCATGGGCCCCACATCCTGAAGCGGGCCCCCAGGCCAGGATCTTTGGCGGGGCCACCTACCTATCGCTGAGGTTAAGGGCAGTGTGCACAACCACATATTTAAAATATTTAATAGCCTTGAAATAACTATTAATAAAATAATGTGAAAAGTGCATTAGCAAACTAACCAATAACTCAGTAAATAGATTTTTCTTTGCTTCAATATATCTGCCGCAGAAATCATTTAAAACTTTTGATTTCCAAAGCTCTAATTTTTTATGAATGCCTTCATTTTATCTTTTGATATCAGTGAATGCATTAGTGGTCTTTGGATTGATTTATTCACTCATATTATTTTTTTTAATTTCAACCAAATAGACAAGTTTAACAACAAAATTATCATTCCTGATCAAATTTGCCTCAAATTACACATTTTGATTTGATCCCTTTATTTAATTTTTCACGAGATAGTATAGAAGTTAGGTATTATAAAATGAGTCTCCATATTTTCTGGCAGGTTTGCAAACAACCTTACATACGACTGTTTTTTTATGTAGTTTATTATAGCAAACTGCAAACCTGTGGCTACATGTGTTAAACTTTTCGCGCCTCCCTTTGCAACACTCCGCTCCTCCCAGTTTGAAAATCACTGGCTTATGGGATCCGACCGTGTGGAACTCTTTGCCAGGGTCCGTCCACACACGGGCTCAATTGCACACATCGAATTGATATCAAACAAGGTCAACTTGGAGGCATTTTTACTGAGTCTTATGGAGGACGAAATAATCCCGATCTCTTCCTAGCTTCACCATTTTCAACTCCTGACTCCTCTGTCACTAAAGAGAAATGATGGCAGAGTAAGTAAAGATTCTTTTTTTAATTATCTAAACTCTTTATTAACCACCAATGTGTATGGTTGTTACATCAGTCACGTACAGCTGCGTTTCGGGACATGGAAGTGTGGCACTATTTTTTTTAAATTCACACACGTCTATAGCGTCATGGAAGATGGCAGTGCATAAATCGCGGTTGCTTATACATGACTGGTGGAGATAGGGTAACTTACATCATTGTTTTTTCATTTTATTAATTTATAGCAACACCTAAAGTAACTCCTATTTTGTCGTTTAATAATCCTTGAAATTGAAATTCTAAACCTAGAGGTATGCCTTGACTGCACATAGAATTGCGTTCAATATTTACCACGAGTACCTAAATGATAGACATTAAAACAGACTTACATTAGGTAGCGTTTGTATTTACCCATATGAACATGAAATAAAATTGTCTAGTATTTTATTCGTACACTGTCTCAATGGTTATATTACGCAGTAAACAAAATATGCTGTAATGCAAATTTAGTTGACTTTTAGCGATTCACCAAACGCCTTGCACAGACAAAACCCATAATATAGTAATCCCACAAGTGACGTCCCATCATACACCTGCTATGTAAGTTTACCGATTTAAACAATAAACAAAAAAACCAAACAATATCTTACGTAATCGAAAAGCTGCCATGTGCGCCGATTTTGAAATTCACATAGCCCCGAATCCCATATGTTTTATTAAGGGGGAGCGTAATGCATGTAGCAAAAAATATGTAAGCTGAATTTTTATACATTTTACTAATAATTTATATTTTATATATCTAAAAAAAATGATTTCAAGTTATTCACATTTTTATTTTCTGCAAAATAATAATGGCGAAAATACATTTAAGCTATAAATATTGAAAAAAAAATGGAAGTACAACATTCGAAAAAAATATTTAACTACATTTTAATAGAAAAAAATTACCATGAAATAAATTTGTTAAACCCACATTTTATTTATTTTGAGCTTAATTTTTAGTTTAAAAAAATAATCTTCTAATGTTTTTAGAAACATATTGATAATGTAGATAACAATGTATAACTTTATTCCCTAGTACCTAACAAAGGTATCATCAGTGAAGAAATAAAACCGATAGGTAGTCAAAAAGTAAATGGGTGCTATATTGTTCTACATATCGTCTCCCGGTCGTACAAAAATTCTGATATACAAGTTGTTGATCCAACCAATATTGACCTACGAGTTGGAGTGTTGGACTCGGACTTGGGTCGGAGTGGGTCGCCAAGGTCCATGAGCGTCTGTTAGATAAATATAATATACTGCGTAGAATGCGATAGAGGTTTATACTAGAAGAAGAAGAATGGTGTATACTACATAGCCTGGAACCTTAGAGTCTCTTCCAACATGCATGTGTCCCCTCATTCGTTGAACTTGATAGACTCCGAATGAACAATTATTTCCAACCGTGTCAACAAGGATAGTAGAACAGTCGGTGCAGTTACCTGACGGACACTGACTCAGGATAGGAGGAGATAGTGGAAGATTTTTGAGGAAGCTAAGACCCGCCCTGAGTTGTCAAGCCACGGTATATGATGATTGATTATTTAAAATAGGTACATACATTGAAATGTAAATTATTGGTAAAAAAGGATTACATTATAGCTTTTGTAATTTGTCTCGAGTGCATTACGCTCCCCCTTAATGGCGATTTATTTTTGTATTCATATAAGGGAGCCACGTAATATACAATATTATATACTATTAACATGGAATCATAATAATTACCAATTCCTTATGTTACATAAATATTTAAATACGTAATAAGTCCAATGATTGGTGATTTTTTGAGATGAACTTACCACAAATTGTCGGTTTTCATTTTTACCGTTTTTTTTTTAACTATTACTAAAGTGGGATACCCATTTTTGATTTTTTAAACGTACCTTGTCATTTTATCTAATGCGGATGTTTAGTTAATTTTTCTACACCACAGAATAGTAAGAAAATAGTTTTCTATCAAAATTAGGAAACCTAAATCGATGAAAAATACAGATCGTACGTTTAAAAAGTGTGGTATTTGACGTTACCCTATCATCAAATAGTCTAGAAAGAATAGTCTAAACTAAAATCAGATATGCAACTATTGAGAAGAGATATAAATATTGTTTTCCAGTGCTGCTGCGTTAATGAGTCATTCACTGATATCCAGAAGTTTCCAGTTAAAACCAGCATCCTGAACAGCGACAGGAGAAAGTGTATAATTATTACGTAGGTACTGTGCAAGCTGACAATCAAATGAATTATTAGTCACAATTTTTTGACAAATTTGCCAAGTATGGGCATCATGTCTTTACTTATTAATTTGTGGCAAATCCAATCCAACTGTTTATATTTTTCTAATCAAGACAGACAACATTTAATAATAATTTGTATATAAATAATTATCAATGCTTATTTTTGAGAATTAAAATCAAACGACTTGCTCCATTGAAATACGAATACCCTCATTTACTACTCCTGGCGCACGGCATTACCTAAGAGTCATGGTTTCTCGAAATATTGGGCCAGATAAAATATTAATTGTCAGTACAAGGTCTGAACTAAAACTAACCATAAGTGCGAGTAAGAAAACATTTTATACGTGTATAATCTCCGCAATATGCGTTAGAGTAAGATAGAAAACGTAATATGAATAAAGTAGTTTGGTTTTAGAACATGAAACCGGTAAATATTAGCTTGCACTACACTGCGAGTAGGCACGTATTGCTTAATATTTTTGGTTAATTTAGAATGCATAGTTAACTGTGTTGTGCTTAAATATGGTAACCGCACTAATAATCAAAAGGATGGTATTAGGTACGTTTAATATTATGTAAGTTAATAATAATAAAATTGAAATTCTACCGTTTGTGATACGCAAAGAAAATGGTTTCATAATAGTTGGACAATACCATCTCTCTTTAGTATTATAGCTCTGAGGTTTCACACTGTAGGTACCTATATCTAATATAATAACACTATTTAAATAAATAAATATTATTTGTCCGCGATGTAGTCAAAACCTTGTTATAAGATAGGTAAGAGATTAAACCTAATTACCGAAGAGGGGTCAATTTAGTAGATGTCACAAGGTTGCAAACTTCAGCTATACGGTAAGTCCTCGACTTACGTGATTTATTCGTTCCGAAGATATTCGTGGAAGTCGAAAGACGCGTAAGTTGAATTAAACTTAAAATCATGCATTTTTTTTAAATAATATGTGTTAGTTTCATAGTACTCGTACCTATAAGCGAAAATAAAATTAGCCTATTTACATACATTTATGAAAACATTATTGATTGATGAAGTGGTTTTATTTTGCAATCCCTAGCAGCAAATCCACCAAGTATAAGGGTTAGCCTATCTTCAGACATCTTAAAACCTGGTATAGATTTTTCTAGTTGAGATATTATATAATATGTCTGATCTGGCATTTTTTCCAATAAGCCCAGTTTTGTCCACAATAGAAATATGTTGTAGCAGGTAATCCTAATTTTTATGATTTCTGCTTGACTCTTGATAAAATTCATAGCTTCTTCTGTATCTGCATAACTCGGCAGCCTCACCTGTTACTTTGATGTTGTGTAGTTACGGCTTTTAAATTTTTGAAACCGTCTGTGGTTTGCAGTGAATGTATTAGCATCAACACTATTATCATTTTTACACTTTGTCTTCAAAACGACTCAAGGCTTTATCCTATATGCGTATAAGGCTTATTGGAATTTATTGTTGTTGTATATCTTCCACCCTTATAACCAATATTTTCATTTTTTTATTAATATTCCCTTTTTATTGGTAATTATCGTAGATTGCATTTCTACATTTTTTTTAGATGATCCATATTATATAACACAATATTTTATATAAACACAAGTGCAGAGAAACAAACTGCAGCAAAAAAGCATATTTGTGTAGCTACATTTCAAAATCAGCCAAGTCCACCTTTAGGTATTTTTGACTTTTTTGTGAATTGGTGAAGAACTACTGCTTTCTAACATTTCTGCATTATCAAAATGTGGAATTTATTAATTTTAAGTATTCTATATTCGAAATAATATAAACTTTCGCCATTGTGACTGTGTATTTGAGAAAACAAAAAGCTGTTTTTCTCCTATTCATCTATTATGGACTTGGCTGATTTTGAAATCTAGCGACACTTAAAAAAATCGCGTAAGTACGAATTCACGTAAATCGAATTCGCGTAAGTCGAGGACTTACTGTATAGTATAAACATTAAACAAGGGGTACTTATAATGTAGTCTTTCTATCATTTAGTTACATATTTCCGTGTTACAAATGAATGAATTAAAAATTTAATTCCCGACGGGATAATTACTAATGCAACTGTAAAAACGTTAGTAGCTTACAGGCCAAAGGGACGGAAAGTTTGACCGGTAGACAGGAGAGTTTTTAACATTTTCATTGTCAAAACGGTTTTCGGTCCAAACAATTATACGATACACATTTTAGGCCGCCGCTTCATCTGCTTGATGTATCACAATTTACAAAAAAAAACCCCCGTTTTCAATTTTGAACAGAACTTTTTTCAAACGCCAAAAAATAAACATTTTCATTGTGATGTTTTGTGAAAGCCTTTGAAAGGGTCAGCAGGTGGGTATCTGCGTCAGTGTTTAACCAGTATATAGTAAGTAAAATTTCAGATAAATTGAGATACATAACTAACAGATAAACGAAAAATTCGAAAAGAATAAATATATAGAAATAGTAATCATGTCATTAATTGAATTAGTACTTTCTATCTTAGCTAGTAAAAATATTTGAATACAAGAAGTTGCTAAAACTTCTTCTAATTTTGTGTCGTCTTCTATCGAAGGTTAGCGATCAATTTTATAGTTACTGGGTGCCAGTAACGAAGGTTGTAAGTAGGCTGTTAAGATTCGTAATAAATAGTGCACATTAAACTTCATGGCTACCACATCCTGAAGCGGGCCCCCAGGCTAGGATGTTTGGCGGGCCCCCCTACCTATCGCTAAGGATAAAGGCAGTGTGACGCGCTACAGTAGCGTTTTCCATTGTGCACACGGTAAAATTAACGTGTATTTTTAGCGATTTTTGTATTTTTAATATGTACATCCATTTGAATTATGGAGTTATCGAGTATCGGCACACAGTTAAAAATTGCATCGTACAATCAAATATTTCAATTATTAATGATTATTGAACTAAAATAGTGCGACTTTTTTTACTATTAGTATCTCACTTATCGGTCGACTCGTCACGCCGGGCCCTTCCTGAGGCCGGGCACTTAGGCTAAAGCCCTGTCAGCCCCCCCTTATGGGGGCCATGTTAAACTTTGTTAGTTATAGGTATTTGTTTTTATTGAACAAATACTACAATTAACAGATGGTGTTGGTCAGTTTTTAAAAATCAATCAGAATCAGTCTTAGTTCAATGAAAACAAATACGTATGACTGACAAAGCTTAATAATATGCGCTATTTATGGCGAATCTTTACAGCCTACCTCCACCCTTCGCTACTGATGGGTACGCACACAGGGGTGGGGGGGTAATCAGCACCAATAGTGCAATGGTACCACAAACGATTCACTTGTGCATTGGAATTATTTGCTGCAATGCCTGTTTCAATACTAGCAAACAATACCACTACAACTGTAAGCCTCTTATACCGTGCCCATGATGCCACTGTATACTTATTTAACTATAACTAGCATACTAACGATATCAAATAGTATGAAATTATTGACCCATAATCTTTACTAATATTTATAGTAAATAAGTAGTAATAATAACCAATATTTACGTTTGTTCATCTTTATTTTTTAGTGCAAACTTGTCTTGTGAAGACAATTATTTGATTTTGACAAATGGTCGAGTGTGCCGCTTTGGTAAGAAGGTTGAAAAGCACTGTAGTAATCTATTGACCACACGTTAACGTATAAACAATTGCTCCATGATGGGCGTCCTCATTTTTGAAAATATTCTATCCGAAAACAACCTTAAAAGATGACAAGGTTACGTAATTTTTGCGATAAAAACCAATGCTGTTTTTTTTTTTGTCAATCTTGATCGATGCTGATATTGCAATCCTATACCTTCCGGCTAGTAATGTAAATATTAAGATTAATTGACAGTCGTTCTCAATCTTTTAAAGTTAAGTGCATCCGGAAAAACGGATTCTGTATTTGAAATATTACAAAAGAGATCCTTGAGCGTGTGACCTTTCTGTTTTTTTTTGTCTCACTTTCAACTTGCATCCATTTACTCACTTGGCATTAAGAAATTCTCTTAGCGAATAGTAATATGTAATATAATAACAAGACTGATTATTAATGATGCCCCTAGGCTAAAAAAATGGCCACGAATTTTATTATTATTTTCATTGTATCAATATTGTGCAGTATGCTTATGTTATTTTTTTGTTTCTCATACAATGTTTAGGTCATTATGCCAGTGATAAAGTACAGTTGCCAGTAATTTAGTAATTGGGGTTATAGTAAGAAATGGTTTGTTGTATAATTCAATGGACTGTATATGTGTAGGAATGGCACAATTATGGGGTCAACAGATACTTAACACTTTCAGCCCCGGCAGGTTTTTATAAAGTTTACCCCTATTCCCGGACAAATTTGAGTGAAATTGGTTTTTTCTTGTAAATGATATAATCTTGGTTTATTGGCTTATTTGTGGGAATATTTAAATAAAACTTTCAGGAACAATCAAAAACAGTTTAATAATTACGAATAGTGTGATATTTCTGCCAGCAGATGCCTTTGTGAAGAGGAACATCACACTCTTTACACAAGTACCGAGTCTCGCCCCTTTTTTTTAATCTTTGGCACATACCTTGCATAGCCTTGTTGGATATGCTTTTTCCGCGTCACTAGAATCGCCTGTAAGGTATGTCTGGACATGTCTCCAGATAATCTTACAGGCGAATCTAGCGTCACATGACGCCTCAGAGCCGGAGAAGATGAGACATCGGTACCAATAGACATTAAAGAAATTGAATACTCTACTAAAAAATCTTTAAATTCTAACTTACGACTAGGGTTACATTTTTTAATAATCAATGAACTGATTGAACGTCAACATTCACTTTTACACTTGGGTCAGCAGTAAACGGTCCAGGTGCTGGAGTGTAGTCTTCTGTTGACCACGGTTCAGTAACACTGGCACTAAACCTCGCATGTCCTCCTCGGCTGCCTCTGGGACGACCACGACCGCTTCTACTTCCTCTTCCACGCCGTCGACCCGCTCGACCTCTGGTTTCTGTCCGAGATGGGCCAGGGAGTAGGTCCTCGGACGTGTCGACTCCTGACACCATACTGGTTTCATCTAGCACCTCTGCAATGCGGTCAATGAAACCGTTGAAGTCGTCCTTAAAGTTGCTCGAGTGGCCGGCGGTGAAATCGGTGATGTCTGCGACATCGGTGGTGGCATCCAGTAGAACATCTCAATCAGAGTCATATAATAACTCGAATGCATAATCCTGCTCAGAGTCGTCTGTTCCAAAGGCTTCTATTTCAATGAGTGACAATAGGCTGGAATCAAAACAAAATTCCACATTAGTAAACAGAATTTAATTCTTGGGAAACATGTGGCTTTATCAAAATGTTCGATTATCTTATATAAATTATATTTTGCGTATAAATTATTACCTTGTGACGTATATAATGTGGCAAATCGGTTGGTTTGCATTAGTTGTAAACAACAAAAAAATCGCCATTAGTAAACGAATTTTGAATGTTGGGAAAACACGTGGAATTAACTAAATACTCGTTCAAACACATATAATTATATAGAATATTTATAATAATTCAATATTCTAGGCTTATAAAGTAATATATCGGCACATTATCAAGTATTTGGCAAATAATGCGAACATTCAAACTTTGCATTCGGAAATTTTGACAGTAAAGTATCGTGTACGAATAAACACGTAAAATTAATTTAAATTGCTAGAAACCACAATAAACATATAAAATATCATAGATAAATTATTTATCTTACCTTATTCAATCTTTTGTTTGCTTATTTATGTCATTTTTGTCCTCTGGAGGCAAATCGGTTGATTTGGAACACCTATGAACAACAACGAAATCGCCATTAGTCAACAAATTTTGAATGTTGGAAAAATACGTGAAATCAACTAAATACTCGTTTAAACACATATAATTATATAGATTATTCATAATAATTCAATATTCTAAGCTTATAAAGTAATATATCGGCACATTATCAAGGGATTGGTAAATAATGAGAACATTCAAACTTTGCATTCGGAAATTTTGACAGTAAAGTTACGTGAATGAAGAAACATGTAAAATTAATTTATATTGCCAGAAACCATAAATATTTATATAAAATATCATAGATAAATTATTTTTCTTACCTTATTGAATCCCTTTATTGCTTATTACTGTAATTTTCGTCTTCAAAATCAGTACATAATTCGGTAAAGTCACACGAGAGAATGATCAAAAATGGCGTCTCATAATAATAAAATTGTGATTTTTATTTAATAATATCACTGAAGGTAAAACAGATATCGATATTTTATCTATACCAGTCGGTACTGAATTTTATAATCTAACAGGATATGTCAAATGTTTTCGTTGAAAATTCATAGATGTCACAGTAAACATATTTATTTACAAACGCGCAACAAAACGAGGATCCTCGCGCGCGGTACTCAGCGTAATTATTGATATAACGAGGATTCTCGTTTGCGATACCGAGCGTGTTAATGTAGAAGTTCATGTATTTATGCTGACGTTAGGTTCCCATTTATTGTGCACACGTGATATTGACACACGTGGACGGTGGCTTGAAAGAAATGGTCGACACTATTTAGATCATGGGTGGCCAACCTTTTCAGCAGCCAGGCCAGATTGTAAAAATGAGATTTCCTACCGGGCCGCACAACCGATTTTTTTAATTATACAAAACAAAAAA
Organism: Rhyacophila brunnea; assembly: GCF_057557595.1. Taxonomy (NCBI): domain Eukaryota; kingdom Metazoa; phylum Arthropoda; class Insecta; order Trichoptera; family Rhyacophilidae; genus Rhyacophila; species Rhyacophila brunnea. The sequence continues at coordinate 15,025,745 of NW_028232752.1, forward strand.
GAAATATATATATATTATACATTAATAAAATAAAACAAAAATGAGAATCCAACATATTCACTAGATTAGACTTTTTTTTAATAATAAAAAATAAACAAATTAATATAAAAATAATAAATTTTAGTGAGAAGTTTGATTTTGTGTGGCAGAACTAAGTGCATCAATATCGATATCGAGTGAGGTTGTTCCTACACGCAAACAGTTTTCCAAATGCACATCAGTGATTCGTGTTCTCACTCGGGATTTGATATGCTTCATCTGACTAAAAAGCTGTTCACACGTGTAGGTGTTTCCAAATAGCGAAGTCATCATTATAGCATGTTTGTAAAATGCAGGAAATTTCTCCTTGTCCAAATATGTTTTGTAAAACTCTTCCAAACCAACCTGATGGAATTTATCCTTCAACTGTTCATCGCAACATATTACACAATGTTCCATTTGTATATTTCCCGGTAACAAATTCACGTCTACGGAGAATGGCGTTGCAAATTCAGCAAAAAGCACATGGTGTTTTTTGAAATCTTGAGCCAATATCGAATCTCAATTTGCGAAATTAGCACATCTAGCGGCAGCATTTGATATTATTTTTATTTTCTCACTGCTCCACGGGCCACAAGTTGACACCTAGTGAGCCCCATGCGGCCCGCGGACCGTGGGTTGGCCAACCATGACTTAGATTCAATTGTTGATATGCGTTCGCGGTTTTGTGCGTACATATTTTTCGCGCTGACGGCTCGTAAAATACTAACTTTACTATGACACTCCACTTAACCGAGCGGTGTCACTTGCCACTAGTCTTATTAGAGTAATATCCATGAAGGTAGGAAATGAAGCTTAGCGCAAGCCTAAGACAATAATGAATATTATAATGCTTAATAGGAAAGTGTTATTTTTAAAAATCTGGTTCAGATAATAAAATCAAATTAATTTCAAGAAGCATGACTACAGTGACGTCCCTAGACAAAATGCCGCCAAATTTTTTTTAAACAGTACTTTTTATATCCTTTCATGACTCGAATATCTAATAAGTGTGTAGAATGGATATATTACTAACAAGATATAGGTATACTACTAAATCGAATATAAATGCCATCTCTGCTTCAATAGACAATATTGCGCTCTACGGTTTCACATAGGTAGGTACATTTAAAAATACACCTGAAAATTTCCATAACTCGTGAGTGACTGTGAAGAAAGTGATGTCCAACGACAACGGAAGTAAACTAGACATCGCGAACCCGACAAAAAAATATAATCCTCTTGAAGATTTTATAGTACTTACCTAATTAATATATTTTGTTTACAACTAGTGAGCTGATTTTTTTAATGGAAAGATATTTCCGTTATTACTAAGTTTAGTTAGCTTTCTATATATACCTAATGATTCTCCTCTATTTGCCACCCTTTGAGTAACTGCCGCCCCCAAGCGACGCTCAATCTGCCTACCCCCACGGGACGTCACTGTATGACTGTAAACTAGTGTTTTCCAATAGTTACACAACCACACAACAGTTAGTACCCCATTAGATGTATTAGAGGCACAAGTGAACACTTCTCAGAATAAATCAAGGGGATAGAGATTAACATAGTGCATGGTAAAACATACAGGTAAAAATGAGATTATTATTATCGAGTACTTACCACTAGGTAATCCAATCCCGAGCCAAATCAATACATTTATATGGTTGCGTATACACACAAATCCTTGTCACTGTGTACAATGGCAAGGTTACGTGGAGGATAGTCTACATATTATATAAGTTTTATGTTAAGATTAGATTTAAGAATTGTTATTTTAACATTTTGCCTGTCAACAGTAAGCCGGCCAAATTCCAAGAAGGCAAGTCGCAGATACAAACCTACGCTATTTTACCCGGTGGGATCGGTAATATTTTTTATTCCGGATTTTTCTGGAATATGGGATGTTTTTATGCATTTCTTAAGGCTATACTTCAGATGGGGCACGGTCTAAAACGATCGTGACTACGCGACGCGAAGATTGTGCAAACGACGCATGCAGAACACAACATAATTTGTCATAAAATTTCAACAAGCGTCCATTTAATGTTATATTTATTGTTCTATTAGTAATAATAATATATTCATTGACATGTTTTTTCCCCAAGTAAATGGGTAACGTTTTTTAGTCATCTTTACACGATTTAAGAAATAATTCCGCCGACGCCATAACAAAATAAATTTACGTGTTCACAGCTCGACTTTCCAATTGGCAGCGAGTCCGAAATTTTGTCGCACCTATAGTTGAAAATTATTTGCCGTTTCACTGAAGTATGCTTTTAATGAAGAATGCGACATTTTTAAATCGCGAGTAAGTATATTCAGTCATGAAGAAAAAAAATCCAACAGCTATTAACAAAAACAAGAACGTCAAAATTAAATTTAGAATAATATTAATACTTTTATAAAGACAGTTTTCGTCAGCTAGAAGGTCAGAGAGAATGAGGAAGAGAACCTTCCAGATAGACGGGTCAAATCAAGAACACTACAGGGTTTTCACTGATGGGGGACCATGTCGTTGAGAAAGAAGATTGTCAGACGCAGTTAGGTAAGGCGCAGATGTAAAAATCTTGTACTTATAATATATTTCCATATTAAATCATTCAACATTATAGTATTTTTCAGGCCAAGGTCCTCAGTCACGAAGTTCAGTTAATGAAAAAGAAATTAAAAACGTGGTTGTCATTATTGGTTGAAATTGGCAGCGTAAAAGAGATTATTTGGGTAGGCAGCTAAGGAATCGAAATACATCTATTCGAATCTTTCCTAGTCCGAGATTTTTTCTAAGATTTTTTCGAGGAGTGTGTTATAAAAATATGCTAGCCCAGTAACGATTTTCCAATATTTATATAATATAAATAATCAATATTCGTCTTCTTTTATTGACAGAAATCTGTTCTTATATTTTCAGGTAAAACTATAATAGTATTTTCAACAAAGAGCATAAATTAAAGTGTCTGTAAGTCTAGACATAATATTACTAACATTATCAAAGCTAGACGTCCCCTTTGACAATGCGATAGTAAAAGAAATATTTTTAAATGTCTACACAGAAGCATTATATTCCGAAACATGTTTCGTTGAACATTATTTTTGTCAGTTAGATCAAAAGACATTTTTTTTTGTAAAAATACGTCAGGTGAATCTTTATTATAGTACGGTATCAAAATACTGTAAGCAATAGACTGTAAGCAAGAGAGACATTAGCTAGCTCAGTAATTTTGCCTAAGTCGCCTCTAGAAGGTAAGTGGACGGTAATGTAGCCACAGGTTTGCAGTTTACAAATGCTTATTTTATAAAACGGCTGCTAGATATAAACTACATAAAACAGTCATATAAAAGGTTATTTGCAAACTTGTCTGAAAATATGGAGACTTATTTTATAATACCTCACTTCTATAGTATATTGTGAAGCGCGCTGGCTATCTCGTGAAAAAATGAAATAAAAGGGTCAAATCATAATGTTGACATTTGAGGCAAATTTGTTTAGGAACGATAATTTTGTTGTTAAACTTGTCTATTTGGTGATATATCAATGCAAGGTACACTAATGCATTCACTGATTTGAATAGACGAAGTGAAGGCATTCATAAAATATTGGAGCTTTGGAAATCAAAATTGCAAAAACAAAGTTCGCCATGTTACCACTTTTAAATGATTTGTGCGCCAGATACATTGAAGCAAACAAAAATCTATTTACTGAGTTCTTGGTTAGTTTGCTAATGCACTTTTCACGTTATTTTATTAATAGTAAAAAAAAGTGTTTTTTTTCGAGGCTATTGAGTATTTTAAATATGTGGTTATGCGTTGTAATTTGATGTGATACTTATATGATGATTGATATACTTAAATGATAATTTTTGGTATATGATGATATTTAATCCTTTCTATGCCGCAATTAGTTAATTGATAGTAATTAACATAAGAATTTGTGTAATTAGGGCGTCCAAAGACGCTTTGGGCACTTAACCGGTTAAAAAGGTGTCTGTATTATTTAATGGAATAAAGGGGGGGGGGGAGAGGCGCCAAGATTAGATTTTTTAAAAAGGAGACGTAGTAACATAAAGTTTGGAAACCACTGCCTTAATCTGTATGGATCATTTTATAGGTTTTGTAGTCATCAGTCATCATAAGTTCTATGGTGTTTGTTAATTAAAATAACAAATTATATATATTTTAAAAGGTTTTATCCGGTATGTATCATGGTACCTACGTGTCTTTATGTAGCCAAACCGTCTGCTTGATTTGGACATCGGGTATAAATGTTTTTTTCATCAGTAATATAATATGTTATTTTATGTAGTTGTAATATGTCATACGGGCAAAAATTTCAATTAAAGTTATTGTTTCAATAAAATTTATATACCTACCAATGTATAATTTTTGATAGATTTACGTAGGGCACTGATGAAATAAAATATTTTCCAAATGGGTCAAGATAATCACTGAAAAACGTGATTGTCAAAACGTACCAAAATCATCTGGAGAACACGAAAATCTAATATGTGGGTACTGGCTCTTAGATTGATTGGTACCTAACTAAATTGATTATTTTCATTAGTGAAAATTCATTAGATGAAAATGTTGCGCCAGTTTCATATATTGACCGTGTGAATTATACCACAAATAGAAGGGTGCTTCGTAATTGCTTTTAAAATTGCATAATAATGGAGGGAAATGGAACAATCCCAGTCGAAGGAGACCGTATGTCATATGACAACAGGAAAAATTAATAAAATATAGCTGTGTAAGCCGTTGCCATGGATAAAGGTTTTGAAGACGAGTACTTTATGATAGTCAGGCCATAAATCGCAAGCAACAAATCTTACCAACTGTTGAATGCGCGTTTTGTTTACGTGATAAACTTTAATGCACATTATGAATACAGTTGAACATAACATATTATTTGACACGCGTTCATATTTCTGTACACTCGAAGTTAGTATCTTCTTATAACACACCCAGCAGAGAAAGCCAGTTCCCATTAATTTTGTGCTCCCATATTATGACCGTCAGAATAACCGGCTCCAAAAATCATAATTTGGTTAATATTAGAATAAACGTGTTATCCACAGACATTTCAACAATTTTATTACAACGTTTTTCTTAGCTCGTATTCTTATTTGTCCGGTGGTTCTTTGTCCGGTACAAATCTTGCAATCGATTTTTAACTAACTTCCCGACTAGCTAGACATTCTAAACTTTTAGAATATAATATCAGAACACGATGTCAATGCATTTTTTAAATACTTTTATTTCAGTGAATTCTGTTTTGTATGAAAAGTTATTTCGACACCATTATTGGTTGCTAGGGGTCTGGGGTCCTAGCAACTAAATTATTAATATATACTTGCGTTACTATGGAAATCAATATGACATGTCAAAATGACATTTCAGTATTATTTCTATCAAGTACAATTTTTTTTGATCGTTTAAGCTAGTCAAGTCAAATTTATATGATTAAACAGAAAATTTAAAAACGTTTTATATAAAAAGTTGTTTTTATCTTGTAATTAATAACAACATTTCTTCTAATAGTATTAAAATATTTTTTTCTAAAAATTCTAACCAAATTGTAAGATGTTTTACGAAATGTGGCATTCGCTTGGACTTAACATTTTTATCTTGTAAGAATTCGTATCATTGTGTATTATGTTATCTTTGATAGAAATATTTACAGTGAAATTTTATTTTATGATATCGATCGGCCAATCAAGTTGACGCTTGAACGAAATAATAGAAAATCTCGAGAAAAAAGTCTCACTTTCAGAAAATAATCGAAAATTTATATGATACCTTTACACTTTTAAGACTAATAGAATTGCTTAAATTTTTGTTACCCCATTTCTCACATGGCGTAAGGATTTTGATTTTTTTGTTATTAATAATATCAATCAATATGATCAATCACAGAAGTACAATATTGATGAATATAATATATACAACTAGCTGAAGTACCCGGCTTCGCACAGGGTCGCTTCGAGGTTATATTTATCTTAGATATTTAAAAAATAATATGAGGTAATTATTTTTTTAATATTAAAATATCTGTGTTATACAATATGGAAATATGAAAATAATTCTAATAGGAGTAAAGGTCAAACAAAAGACCACTAAATTAAAATCGAATCCAAAATATGCAAACGTTATTAATGTTATTAATATGTAGTAAAAAAAAAACAAAATTGCATGGAACAAACAAACAACAAACCTTTTCTACTAACAATACTAATTTAGAAACCTTCGCAGGTGTGCGCACAACGACTGACAAAAAGTTCATCGCAATCGGATGAATGGTATAGGAACGCATACGAATAGAAGAAGAAGATGATTATCTAATTCAGAAATCTTCGTGGGCATGCGCACAACAACTCACCAAAGTTTCATTGTGAATAGAAGAAGATAAAATAGAAGAAGAAGATAGTTATTCTAATTCAAAAACCTTCGCGGGGCTTGGCACAATTATTGACGAAAGTTTTATTGCAATCGGATGAATGGAATAGAAACGCATACGAATAGAAGAATATAAAATAAAAAAAGAAGATGGTTGTACTAACTCAGAAACCTTTGCGGGTGTTACCACAACAACTGACGAAGTTTTCATCGCAATCGGATGAATAGTGTAGGAACCATACGAATAAAAGAAGATATAATGAAGAAGAAGAAGAAGATGGTTCTACTAATTCAGAAACCTTTGCAGGTGTTGGCACAACCACTAACGAAAGTTTCATCGCAATCGGATAAATGGTATAGGGACCATACAAATAAAAGAAGATAGAATGATGACGAAGAAAAAGAAGAAAAAGAAGATGGTTGTACTTATTCAGAAACCTTTGCGGGTGTTACCACAACAACTGACGAAGGTTTCATCGCAATCAGATGAATGGTATAGGAACCATACGAATAAAAAAAGATATAATGAAGAAGCAGTAGAAGAAGATGGTTTTTCTAATTTAGAAACCTTTGCGGGTGTGCGTACAATAACTGACAAAAGTTTCGTCGCAATCAGATGAATGGTATAGGAACCATACAAATAAAAGAAAATATAATGATGAAGAAGAAGAAGATGATGATTTTTCTAATTCAGAAACCTTTGCGGATGTGCATACAACCACTTACCAAAATTACATCGCAATCGGATGAATGGTATAGGAAAGCATACGGGACAGATAGAAAGACAGACAGACAGGTATACAGACAGACAGATATTCATTTTTATATATGAGATATAGCTTATACTCTTCGCGGAAGTGCAAGCAATAAGTTAACAAAGTTTTATCGCAATCGTATGAACGGTATGGCAGCGCATACAATACGAACAAACAAACAAACAAACATACAAACAAACAAATACTAATTTTTATTTATTAGATTAATGAATAAGTGATAATCCTAATAACATATGGACAAACGTGTCGCTAGATTTCAACTCTTTTTGTTTTCTCAAACACGCAGTCACAAGGGTGAAAGTTTATATTATTTCGAGTATAGAATATTTAAAATTAATAAATTCCACATTTTGATAATGCAGAAATGTTAGAAAGCAGTAGTTATTCAGCAATTCACAAAAAAATCAAAAATACCAAAAGGTGGACTTGGCTGATTTTGAAATGTGGCGACACAAATACAGTATCGTCACTGTACAGACCAAGTAGCGTAACCCTCAATACTATCAAATTGTTCAGGAAGTGAAAAAAAACTGTGGGCATTGGATTTACTTATTATTTTATATAACATTTATTTATTATTCTATATATATTATTTTATTACAAATTGAGTGGCTTACTCTGTACGTACCTTATGCCTTACGTTTAGAGAAGGTTACAGTATTTGGCTGGAAAATTTTTTGGAATAGTTACAAATGGCTTAAAAATAGTATTGAATTATTTATATATAAAATATTTTTTTCGGATTTATTAAACTTGGCTAGTTCGTGTAAACGTATGCAATATTACCATTACCATCAAAATATCACTTTGGTAAAAATTGAGGGCTACAATTCAATCTGTAGCAATCATACCACTCAGCATTACAAGGGTTACAGCACTTCGATATTTATTTTGTTGTTCAAGACAAATCTGAGTGGCGGAAGCGATCGTCAGCATTTCCTCAATCATAACCTAGATCAACAGTGTCTTTTATGATTTATTTTATCGAGTCCATCATTTGACACAGTCACCTGCTTAACAGTAGTCGTCTCTACAAGATCGCTCAAGACTCAATCAACTCATCTGCCTTCCTCCTCATACGCACCTCAAAGTGGTGAACCCGACGTGAGTAAACGAAGTCAACATGATCATCGAACCCTAAAATCAAATAATTAACACATACATTAAGAATCGCACACATTGGAGGGATAAATTAAATAGAAGACATACCACAGTAGTTCAAATAAGTAGGTCATAATAGATGAAAAAATAATATATAAAAATGCCAGGCAATAATAACATTATATGTAAGAAGATAAAAAATACAATCACCAATAATGCAGTTAATTATCGAATAGTAAGATCGCGATGCAGAAACACCAGAATTAACTTGGCAATAAACAACATCCAGAGTTGCTAATTTAGTTTGACGTTAGGCGTTTGGGTCACTGGCATTTCTCCGTAGAATTACTAATTGCTATATGACGTGTTATTATGTGTGTATGGGTACTGTGGGTGACGCAATCTAACTTGCCGATATTGACCTCCTAAAGATAGGCTCGTATCTTAGGGACTTACGCGCGACAGGAGCAATTTATGTTGAAAAGGGCAAGAGAATAAAATAATTATACGTAAAATATATGTTGTAGTCTTTGCTAGCCGAGTAAATCAAGATTGTATGCGAATTCTTATGATAATTGCCATACTATTACATTTACAATCCTCCAGTAATCCTAACTCCAGGATTAAAGCTTACTTCGTCGTAACCAACGCAATGTGGAATAGTTATCAATAGTTTGAAAGGTATGAAATCTAGTATGAAATAAAATTAATAGCATGATTTTAACTAAGGATTCCAATCCCGGGATCCCGAGCTATTTTCTATACCTATGAATCCCGGGATTGATAAACATAATCCCGACACTTTCGAGATTGATTTTTTTATCAATTTTTATGGAAAATAAAATAAAAACGAAAATATAAATATAAAAGAAAAAATACTTTTAATAACAAAAAACTACATTAGAAACAAACTGAGTTTGAATGAAGTTTGATTTATACCCATGTGTAAGTTACCGTTTCATTTTATATGTTCACATAAATTAATAGAAATGAGAAAGATTGGAAAAAACAATGCTTCGCACTATTGACAAAGTAATTCCACCATGATCCCATACGTTTTACGACAGTTTCATATTTGGCTGACTAATTAGATTTATGAAGCGGAAAAGTCATACACTACGATTTGCTTTACTATTTTAAATCTCGCTAACCTATTGATTAAGTCTTTATTAAAAGAAACAGCAATCTCATATTAAATTCACATGATTATTTATATTACAATATTATTTACTCCATTCAACTTATGTATTTCCAAGATTGAACGTATACAATATTAACAATAAATGTCTTAAATAGTATACATTGTACTAGATTTTTTTTGACCGATTTTATCAATGTTATTTGTAAATATAAAAATTTTATATTAACAATGGAAAAAAATGCCAATCCCGGGACTAGTCCCGGGATCCCGGGATTGTTGAATTGTAATCCCGGGATCAGAATTTTGGCTCGGGATTGGATTCCCTAACAATAATTGTAACCTATAAAGGTACGGTACGGACTTCTCTTCTACGTCTTGTTACAGAGGCGTTATGGAGGGTTACATGTAAGTTGTACGCATGCAGTTCATCGTGGGACACTTATTCGTGCGCCGCAGTACGTGAAACATGAGTTCGTGTAACATTGTATCAAATGACGCGTTCTTCGTTGAACATTTCACCGTGGAATACATTTATACGTATCTTACAAAATGCGGCGATAGTTTGCAAATAGTACTGTTCCAATAAGATTAACCCTAACCTAATCTAACCTAACCTAGTAAAGACATCTCATAAAATTCGCCACATGTTGTAGCATACGTACAAATATACTCCAAGGTGAAATGTTCAATGAAGAACTCGTCATTTGATTAAATGTTACACGAACTCATGTTTCACGTACTGCGGCGCACGAATAAGTGTCCTGCGGTGAACTGTTTACGTACAAATTTCCGGATACGGTTATGGAGTCGGGAGCGAGTGTGATGTGGTATGGAGACAGAATCATCTGATGATAATGGAGACTCTCGTCTGACGCGCCGATAGTTTCATCATTTTGATTGTTTTAATTTATTGGGACAGGCGACCGGGCTTAGCTCGTGCGCCCACACCAATTTACCAACAGGGTTGGGCATATCATCATACTGACATATTTATACATAATATATTACGTCTTTATATTCGGTATAGCTTATCAGTATAACTGCTCAGTAATGATGTCCAAAAAACTACTGTTTGGCACGTTAGAATTTGTCATACATTTTAAAGAAATAAATAAAGCGAAACAAAAGTTATACCACTGTATAGAGTACAGACAAAGTTGTATATTGATGGTAAATATCATCTATAAACTGGTCAGACTTTCAAGATAAGCAAGATGGGTGGGGGTAAACAGGGCTCGATAACTGTTTTTCGGCAGTCGTTTTATGTGCATATCTTCATGAGATATCAACTAGTCTGGAAGTTTAAGTTATATATAAATTGTAAACCATTTATTCATCAATAAACAAATCAAAGTAAAAAAAAAACATTTCTTTAACTATTTCCTCCCAGATACGATCCCTCTAATAAACGTAGTTCTACGTCATAAACTCTCTGGATCACTCCGTTAGTAAATTACTGAAACGTTTTACCAGAATTCATTAAATAGTTTATGCTAAAGGCATATTCTAAAATTTCATTAATTATGTTGTTCTAACTTCCTTCCTTCTTAATTATAAAAATATTAAATTTAATGATGTAGCCTTATTTTGGCACATCCCTGTTGAGTTTAGGTCAAGCAGTTTAATTCGATTATATACACGCCACCTCACTTGACTAGTAAACCATGTAGGTATATTATGGATATGTTTATAATATTGTATGTTATTTTGTTCGAATACATACGCCAGGGGTGTGAAACATAATTATTATAAATAATCATGGTCTTAACACCGTGGTGAATAATATTTTAATTCACTCACAAAGAGTTCAGAGGGGGTTCATCCAGCAGTGGATATTTAAAAAAAATGCTTCAACATAATTATTGGGATGGGATTTTTGTGAATATAATTTAAGTGATACTAAACCAGTGTGGCACGAAAATTTGCGAAAACTTGCAAACTATTTTATGTAATTGAGTATCACAAAAACTAAGAAATATTTTGATTCGTGAGATATAATTGTTACCTGTTGTAGCTATTAGGTATGTAGGTATATTCAAATATTAAATAACACAACATATAAACAATGGCTTGCTTATATTAGGTATACCTGTGAGTGAAAATGGTATCCATTTTTAACCACATTAGAGCCTAATAATCAAATTATGACGTATCAAGATAAACATCAACCATAAAAAGTTGATAATTATCGATTTGTATTGTACTTATGGCTTAAGAGCATACTTCAAAACGGCAAATAATTTTCAGCAATAGGTGGGGCGTAATTTTGCATGCGTTGCCAGTTGGAGAGCGTTAGTCGACCTGTTCGCACTTCAATTTGTTTTGTGATGGCATCGGCGGAATTAATTCTTAAATCGTGTAAATGTGACTAAAAATGTTACCTATTTACTCTAAAAACAAAACATGTCAATGCATATATTATTATTATTACTTAAATAACAATAAACATAACATTAAATGGACGCATGTTGAATTTTTATGACAAATTATGTTTTGTTCGTCACGCGTCGTTTGCACAATCTGTGCGTTGTGTAGTCACGATCGTTTTAGAGTTTTAGACCGTGCCTCAGCGGAAGCATGTAATACTGCAAACTACCACATTCGCACCTGGCTATTATGTGCATTGCATTGTCTATCCGTCAACTAGTTGCGGATACACATTGTAATTCACACCTGGCCCTCCAAACCGACATAGTATGTGACTTGGCATCGCCGTGTGTCTTAGCCTTTAGCAGTACGAGTTCCAGGGTGAATCAAATGATTTATTGATTTCAATTCAAAACCATTCTTAAACATATTGTGTATTTTAATTAGTAAGATATTACGATCCTGGGTAGTAAGGATAGGACTCAAAGAAGAAAGAGTATATGTGTTATAATACATAATTATTGTTCGTGGCTGTTTTAATAAAGCATCTAAAATTTAAAAAATGGTTCTGCATTCAAGTGATAGTTTTATCAGGTGATTAATATTTGCCCATGATACGCATATACAAAAGTCATGAAAGCATAGAGGTTTTACCTAACTCCATACAGCTAACATGTCGTCGCTTTAGGATTGGTTTCCCGAATAGACTAAATGTTCAGGAGACGAAAAACAAATTTCATAATCCTATATTTAAATACATGGAGATATTTAAATTGTTATTTTTACAGCATATGAATGATGTATTCATTACCATTACAAAGTAATTTAAAGAAAGGGATGGTTCTAGTCCAATTAGGTTAAAAAAAACATTCTGCATTAAAAGGTCGCTTTCGACAAAAACGGATATTCGGTAAACCAATCCTATAGCGACGATGTATATGCTCTAAAAATGAGCATAGAAAAAACCAGAACGGAAACGTATGAAATTTGATCATTTCAATAATATATAATATAATATACAACTTGCGTACGAACCTCATGCTAATAATGTTCATATACTTACGAGACAGATGTAAATATATTCTTAAGTTTCAAATTAAAAAGATTGTACACAAATGTAATCATTTAAAACCTTTATCTTCTGCCATGTAATTATCAATGTGAAGTGTCAAGTAATATTTGCTTTATACATAATATATCAACTAGTGTTTCCATTTACAAACACCCGTGTATAATATCATATATATACATTCGTATGCAACCTGTCTGAGCAGTTATATAGCGGGGTAGTTGACTATACATACACCGACCTGCACACCCTCAATAAATGGTGACCCCGACATGATGTGAACACGCAACCTTCTTCCACAGGTAAAACTACCATCACAAATAATGACAACGGAACTGATCAAAAAGAAGAAGAATTTGATATTTAGTAAAAGAATTTAAAATCCAAGCTTGAAAAACTAATAATATTAAAGAATATAATATACCTAGTAATAATATTATTGCCGTATGGACATATTTACATAGGTAGACAGTTTTATCAATGAAAACGTCTGCATTAATTTCCAGCGACATAAACATACGATAGTCGCGTCTACTGAGGCGTAACCGGATGACCTCATGTGTGTAATTTTGTGAATGTATTGATTATGAAGACTCAATAACACAAAGGTAAAAATGTTTTTCATATTTGATACTAATTGATTACAATTTAGGTGATGAACTGAGTCACTCAGTTTAAGTTCTTAGTTTAAGGATCCCTCCCTCTAGAATACAACTAGTAGGACCCACTAGTTTAAATTATCGTAATAAAGTAGGATACCTGTAGCTTAATTGGTTAAAGCAAATTGGCGCGATACCAATGAAAATACGGGTTCAAACCCGTCAGGCGTCGTTTTTTTTTCAAATGTGATTTTTTCAAGTAGGTATAATATATCTGAGCTATGTTTGTTCAATAATATAGAATGTTGTATTCTCAAATCTTGTGAATTATTCGTTGAATATAAGAAAAAATGGTTTATTGAAAATTGTTTGTTTGTTTGTTTTGTTTTGTTTAATTGAATATTTATTATGAACATTTTGATAACCATTTTGAGGGTACAATAAGTGGCAGCGACTGTTCTACCAAAACTGGGAATATCTGAGAATTCGAAACATACCCAGGAAAGTGCAGGGTTTCTGGGTGAAAGTGACAAGGCGCGGTAAGTAGGCTGGATAAAAACTTAGGTCAGTCAGTGGCCATAATTAATTCAGCTTTCCGAACTCCATAGTAAAGCGATCTAGCTGTCGCAAGCTACGCAGCGTGTGTAAGCGAAAAGTATTAATATTCCGTAAAAAAAAAAAAAAATTACATTATGGATATATTTTCGAATTTGATCCCCTATCTATACCATTTTATATGCGATAATCACACGCAACACCAATCCCATAGAATGCCATAGATTAACAAAATCGTGGTGACATAACTATTTCTAAATTTGAAACACCCAATGGCGTTATATCGTATACATTCAAGGGACTTCTAAATCTCTCCGCGTCTCTGGCTTCCACGTATCTGCCACTGAATACCTGTAAAATATGCATTGTTCATCAAATTGTGAATCTTTGATTTGAAGAATTGTTCATAGTACCTACTTATAAATAACGTTGGAGATCATAATATTATCTGTAGACACCGTGTCATTTAAGTATTACGTTTCGTTGGTTGCATGTAAATTGTTAGTACCTATTACATTTCGCATTGAGTTAAAAAAATAACGTGTTGTTGATGGAGCATTGCACATAGTAATATTCCATTGTTATTAGATTCAAGAAGAAAATTAATTTGATCAAATATCTTATAATAACGCTGTGATTTTTATCATATATTTGATAGGTATGACTTGGTACTTACGAGTACCCACTACTTACTAACCAACTTTTGAATAATTCAGAATTTTATATACATATATACGACACTAATTATGATTGCATTTATAATTTTAACCTATTTTCTTGTATTTTATTTGTATTATGACGGTTTTTAGTACGTATTTTACCGCGTTTTTATTAGCTCGTATTCTTGTTTGTCCGTTGGTTGTTTATCCAGTACAAATCTTGCAATCGATTTTTAAATATCAGAACACGATGCCAATGCATTCTTTTAATACTTTTAGTCATCTTTAAGTGGAATTGAATTCATTTTCAGTTAATTCTGTTTTATATGAAACGTTATTTCGGAAGAAATCCGTAATCCAATCCACTATTATTGGTTGCTAAGGGGGTGGTCCTAGCAATAAAATTATTAATATATACGTGCGTTACTATGGAAATCAAAATGATATTTCAGTATTCTATGTATTTTGTTTGTTGCAAAATAGCAACAAAAAAAAATGATTTGTTGACAATTGCCTTATTTGTCCTAAATTATTAATACATAGAATTGTCAAGTTTATATGATTCAACGGTAAATTTAAAAACGTGGTATATAAAAACTTCTTTTTATCTTGTAATTATTTAAATGTTTCATTTAGAGATGAATTTGATCTTAATATTATACGGCCATTGGCTTTTTATACGGTTAAATGTTATACGACCAACTGCATTCATGCAATTTTCCGTACACGGCTTATATCATGCCCACTTTCACTTTCGGCTTAATTTATCTGTTCGATAATTCGACGATATTGTTCGATCGCCAATCGTATTGGTTTTAAAAAATTAGCGGCGTCTTACTGCGGGCTTGAAGATCTCTTCACATACATTTTGATGTCCGTATTGATTAGCTTCGTTTTTTGTAATATATATTATTAAATTCCTTTTCTTTTTGTTAATTGTCCATGCCTTTCTCTACCACGGCACTTTGTATTAGAGTAAAATCATTAGAATCAGTCAAAGCTCACTTGAGAGTGTGATGATTCAGTCTTTGGCATCTGAACCTGAGACATTACCAGTGTGTAAAACTGCTGATGCTTCACACCAAACGTAGGGCCTCGTGATACGCTCGATTGAGACCGAGTGTGATGCGAGGCGGGATGGTTTGGAGGGGTCTGTGTTTGTGTTGTTCGATGTTCAATAATATTACATTTACTTCATTGCGAAATTAATAATTTTATAAGACAAAAATTGAGGTATTCATTTTGTGGAATTATTGAGTGATTCGTTGTCTACAAATTGGGTACATCAGGTTGACCTGATCGCAAAATGAACGTTGCCTATTACGTCAACTTTTAAATAAATAATACCTACTAGATTTCTTTTTGTGATCTTCTATAATAATTATTGATAGTTACCATGGTCACTCAACTAGTCAATAGAGAAACACCATGTAAACGAGCAAACACTACACACTCGATATTAAGATATTTTATTAACCAGAACATGGACACATTTTTAGACCGGACTATCAATGATTTTTTGACAAAAATATTTTATAAAATCAGTATAACAGTATAACAGTATAACACAGTTGGTGAACATATGGCACGCGTGCAAGAAGAGACATCTATGAAAATTTAGCTGGCACGTGAACGATTAACAATTTAAATTTGTTATACATACTATTTCCAAATTCTTCATTTATATTTCATCTTTCAGCAGCAGTCATCCAAATATAACAGCTACTTGTTATTTTGCCTTAAACGTACTTGATGAAAATGGAAAACCGTACAAATTGCAATTTGTAATTTTTTTCAATAGTATTCTTAAAAACCTTGTTTCTTCATGAACAACTGCTCGGCATGTCAGATAGTCGACAAATAATATTTGAGAAATTTTGGCACGCGCACGTACAAAGGTTCGCCAGCCCTACAGTATAACAATATAAAATGATAGTTTTTTTTAATCGACAGCTATTTCGGTTGTGTCACCATTATCAAGAGTACTGTAAATATGCCATTCATAAAAAGAAAGGTATTAATGGCACGACAATATCGCACTGTGAGTGTAAAACCAAGGCATGTGCAAAAGACATAATATTTTGGAGATATTAGGGTTTGAAGTCTTTGTTTTGTTAGGACAAATAGCACGGAACTCAGAAATAATGGGAACTGAAATACATAACGGGTAAGACGATATCAGGTAACCGACTCGAGTAAGGAAGAATCCGGGTTAAACTTACACACGCGTTAAGAATACGTTTTACGTCGAATACTGAAAACTGCTCTCGGTTTATGCATTTACGCTCATTTAATGTTGGTGTATTACACACACTATTGCACGTGCATAATGCGTGCTTCATTTTCGTAGGACACTCACACATTCAAAACCCTGCATCAAGATGCGGCGTATTGAATATAGCCAATCGGTATTATATTTATTACTTATCTGTTCTGTGACAAATAGAGTTTCTAAAAAAAACCCATAGTATTTGGTTTATATCTACATTATATTGCACGCTCTATCAGTTACTTCACTTTTACATTATCAAGTTCACGACTTTAGCAGTTGTTTCGCATTTAATCTCGAAAAATCGTATTCCAACAACTTCATTGTTCAATGTTGCATGTTATGTAGAAGCATCAAGAATTCGCAATGTGACCAAATGGTCAGACTGTCTTCTAAGATTAAGCTCTCCATTATTTTAATAAATCCCTTTACTGCATTTTTTTTTTGAAAATTTTTATTTTTTCTTTGTGTCAAAATGCCTTGTGAATGAAGGAAAAATAATATTTTTTTTTTCGAAAATTCCATTAATTGTATGTTACTGCGTGGTGTCGCAGATTTACGACATTAGGAAATCTTACATTTCAGTATGATAACCAAATGATAACAATTATAAAAAACTAATGTACACACCTTATTTGATGTGTAGATATTTTTATTCAACCAATTTCAATCTTCTGTACATTTTTTTTATTTATTTACAAATGCGGATTTTCCCGTACATACGAATTCGTCAACTGTCAAAGTAGAATTGCAGAGACTATAATGCAGAAATGCTTTATTTCTTGAAATGTCCAAACAAAATCGGTAAAGTAGGATGTTCATGGTAAAACAGTTTTCTAGGCACCGACAAAGGCCATTATTTGATCATTTACACAGATGGAATTGGCTATATCGAAATAGTTTGAAATGTCGCAAATTTGCGACACTATGCAGTAAAGAGTTGGATGCACCGTTGACTATATAAAATCATTTCAATGATAGCAACATTACATTTTTTTCTGAAATTCTGTCATCGAGTACTTATTAAGTAGAATGTATTTCAAAATTAGAATATCCGGAGTGACAACAATGTTGGTATCTACATCTCAAAGTAGAATACCCCATATGATTTTAATATATTATTTGTATCCTAATATTGTTATTAATTATTATTAATTGTTATTATTTTAATTTCATATGCATCAGACACTTAACAATGTAGATAATTAATTGTATTTTCGTTGGATAATTAATTTGATTTCGCAATGATTGATGGAATACTCTTTGCGATATCCTTCAATAATAAAATATTCATAATATCAGAGGTTGTCTGTATTAACTATGAAGAAAATGTTTAATCGCTAGTTACAATACAAATGCGGACAGTCGCCATTAAATCACACTTTGTCATCAATCATCAGCTAATGCCATGCTGTCATCAATAACAGTCATCTTTATTCTATGTCAATCGAATCAAGTATAACTAACTCTTTGACGGTGATTCTCAAGCTGGGTGCCGCAACTTCTAGCTAGACTAAGATGGTCACGTAGAGAATCGAATACGGAGAAATGTCGATAAAGCGCTAGTTCTCCGTATTATCACTGTTTCAGTAATATTTTTTATAAAAATATAATATTTAAGTACATATTATATTTATTAGATAGTCAGCACCCGGCAGATGCACGTACATGAGAGATGTACATGCAATACCCCTTACTCTTGAGGCAAAACTTCACGGGATCCGGGAGCGTAGTATACCCCGCGTCATCAAATAGCATCACTACCAGAAAAATATATACACTTTAGGTCTGACTATTACAAAAAAGGCATGGGACACTGATATAATGAAACTCAATCAAAATACGACACAATTTTACATTTAATATCATATAGCCAATTGTCATAAATAATCAAATTCGTGAGGACGTCGGACCGTGGTGATGGATTGATTTTTTGGGCAGCGGAAACGACTGACTTCTACATTTTCTGCGCTTCCTACTTATAGTTTCTTGTTGCTTTAACAGAAGAATACCCCTTTTTTCAGATACATTCTCCATACCTAGACACTTGGCTTGCAGGGATAATTAAGGGTCTAGTCTGTATCAGAGATAATTGGATCAATTTATGAGTACCACGGGTCCTCCAGTGGCCATAAGTATTGCGTGTCGTAGAATGCCGAAAGAGGTTGGGCCAATCCACCAATAGGTTGTTTGACATCCAAATCATCCGGGTCACGATCCTTTTTGTTTACCAAGCATTTCAATGGCGTGGCCCACCTTGGCTCACCCTGCAACGTTGATACTAAACACCGAAGACTGATGGACCGAACCAGTTGGCTCGACTTTGTACTTGACAATCGGGTAGCCAAGCAGTCGTAAGCAAGCCGTGGGTCCCAAGTTCGAATCCTGGGTCTGGCAAGTACACATATTGTTTTTCAATTTGTGTGTGAGTCAGGGTATGGACCTAATAGGTTGAGCAAGTGGCTGACATCCATTTCTCGTAAAAAAACAAAATCTGTTAATACAAACCTCTACTCTGTGGAAGCCCATATGATCCTATTAGGATCGGACATGGTCGAAAAACAAAAATTATAACAT
Organism: Rhyacophila brunnea; assembly: GCF_057557595.1. Lineage (NCBI taxonomy): Eukaryota > Metazoa > Arthropoda > Insecta > Trichoptera > Rhyacophilidae > Rhyacophila > Rhyacophila brunnea. Next base: position 15,045,269 of record NW_028232752.1, read on the forward strand.
TGATCATTATAATGCTATGATAATCCTACTATGGCTAATTGTATATGGAATGTTTATAAACATGTTGACATGTGTAAAGAACATGCGAAATATTATATTTTTTCACAACCACTGCCCAATATTCAACGAATAGATTCAGAAAAAAAATTCTAAAACTAATCCATCAGTTGGTATTGGTAGATCTAGAATGTAGAAGGAATATCGAAATATGGCCTTGCTATTGATATTTCAGATCGGAGAATAGACCGGATTGTTGGTTAATCCTTAAAAAAGTCAGCAGTCACAACGAGCTGCATGCATGTAAAAGGGGTCCTGGATGAAACAAAGTTTCAGAACCTGTGCTATTTGATATTCGCTCTGTGAGATGGATGATAATTTGTCAGCAATAAGTCAATCGATATTATTTTATTACTATAACGTGTACAAGTCAATCGCTGTGCAATTATTCTTTGACATAAATATGACCAACTGCCACACAGGTGACCCAGTATAATGGCAATATTATGGCATAACTAAGTAAAGTAGTACCTATTAATGAAATGAGTGACTACGTATAACTACATCTATCAACATAAATTATAACTAACGAACTCAAACGATAATCAAGTACTCATCACTCGAATATTATCAGCGTTGCCAACTTTTTTTCACGCCAAATCTAGCATTTTTCGATAGGCATCTAGCTTGTGGCGTTTTTATTGTCATTTTGTTATGTCTTCAACAGTTTTAAATGAGCTGAAAATAAGCTTGATATTTAGTTTATTTTCTCAGATATTTAATGAAGGTACGTCGGTTCTTGAGATATACAACAACACAATGAAACAATATGAGCATTCTTGGCGTTATAGCGATATAATGGTATCGCGTAGATCGCTTTTGTAGGTGAGGGAGGGCCGGATTCGAGTGTTTGGAACGCGTTCGTACCAATGTGTCCCTAAGATTCAACGGAGACATCAATTCTCAAAGCTCAAACGCCGAGGTCTTTGAAGCTTAGAAGACTCCAAGTCTTACAATCATACAGGAGTACAAGCATTACGCACACGTTGAACAAACGACATTTGGTCCTTCACAGAATACAGCCTTGACATCCATGCGACTCCAAGTTTACTGTCAAGACTAAATATACCTACCTTGTAACTTGTTTTTCACTTTCGCTTACATTTACACAGGTTCTGCCTATACAAAGAAGGTTTCCTTAGATGTTTTTGAGTTACGTCGGTTATTTAGAGAATCACTATAAAGTATGCAATTGAAAGACTGCTGACCAGTTTGATTACGTAATAAATTATGGATAGCATCTAAATCAGCCAAAACAAGAGAAAATATACGTGGTAGTGAGGAGTGGGTGGTGTGAACGCTGTGAACAAAAGACGACGCCCATGCCAGTTGACCTTGCTTACCGTTCAGTATTAATTGCATCCAAATTAGCCGGTGAAATCGAATACGTTTCGTCATGATGAACGAAGTTTTTTTGGTGCCTTGGACACCGCGCGTGTATAGCGGCCTTTATAATAGATGAGTTTTGTATCTAATGCAATTCTTATCAAAATAAATAAAATATAATATTTTATTAAAATCAATTGAAAAAAATCGTTTTTCCTTTTAAACAATATGTATTTGTATAAGGTTACTTTAATACTTTTGTACATTTTATGTTACTACGTGAACGAATTAAACATAGTTATTATTATACACGAAGGTTACTTAAAAAAATAATTTAAAAAACCTACATAATGTGGAATATGATCATACATCAGACATTTGCCTATTGGAAAAAATTGTAGGTTCCGACCGGGATTAGAACATGCATCCATCGCATTCCAGGCAATGTGCCTACTAATTAATTGTTTAATAAGTACCTTTAAATCTGATTTGAGATTATATTATTACCGGTAGTCATCGATTCCGCAATACCAATTTTAAAATCCAAAATACGGTTACCTATTAATAAAACGGACAGATTGCAAAATAGAACCTATCTAAAATGAGTGAGTCACCTGTCATAGGTGAAATAATCACAAAAAATATATCATTTATTATTTATTTTGGCGGTAAAAATTTTGAATTTGTTTTATCACATTGACTGCGGACTAGATAATTACTTTTTAATTACCACATTTAAATGGAATTCTAATTATATCGATTGGCCACCTCATCGTTACACGCTAGGTGCGTCTTTAGCGTCTAATGTATTAATGGAATTAGACTAAAAAAAACTCTTTAAAAACTTGGGCGCCGTGAAATAGTTTTTTCATACCAGTATACGTGATGCAAGCCAGTTGTATACAGTGCAACAGATGATAATAACACCTTTATCATTGGCGACGATGCTTTTGAAACTGTAGATTTATCCCTTGTGCTATACTAATAACACAAGCGATGAAATAATTACCTTCGTCATCAGATGCTATTTTGGTCTCCAAAGGCTTCTAAAGAACAAGCGCCTCTCAAGCAAAACCAAAACAACCTTATATAAAACTCTCCTGCGCCCAGTATGAACGTATGGATCACAATTTATTCTGGTCACTCACCAAACAGGAGGATAGACATATTATGACTATCTTTGAGAGAAGAGTTTTGAAAAAAATCTTTCGGGCTGGAAGAAAGTGGCATTTGGAGGTCAAGATATAATGAAAAGCTGTACACAACTTATAGTGGCAAAAGAATCACGTGACATATGAAAAAGCAAATGCCGCGCTGAATCGGACACGTACATAGAATGCCGGAGGATATACCAGCAAAGCGGGCTATGTACGCAACCCCCGAGGGTAAGAGAAGACCTGGACGCCGAAATTGAGAAGGCTGAACTGCGCCACAGGGATTTAAGAATGCTCAGTCAAAGCAACTGGAAAGTGTCGGCGCTGGGTCGTCCAGGATGGAGTAAGTATTTGAAGGAGGCCAACACCCGCCAGGGGTTTTAGTGGCATATATTATACATAATATCGATATTAATGTTTTCATTCCATAGGCATTTCAATCCCTAAACACCGATGTCGAATTCCGTTAATATTATTGACCATCTTTTGTAATGCTGAATTGAATTCATAGACAGTATCAGAAGCTCTCCGAAGTTTAGTTTTACGTAGGCACTTATTACTATTAAAATATAAATTCTTTCAGATACGTTTAATTGGGATTAAGGATTCCAATCCCGGAATCCCGAGCTATTTTCGATACATATGAATCCCGGGATTGATAAACATAATCCCGAAACTTTCAGGATTAATTTTTTATCAATGTTTATGGAAAATAAAATAAAAACGAAAATATAACAGAAAAAAATACTTTTAATAACAAATAATTAGAAATAAACTGAATTTGAATGAAGTTTGATTTATACCCATGTGTAAGTTGCCAATTCATTTTATTTTTTCACATAAATTAATACAAATGTGAAAGATTGAAAAAAAAAACAATGCTTAGCACTATTAACAAAGTAATTCCACCATGATCTCATACGTTTTACGGCAGTTTAATATTTGGCTGACTAATTAGATTTATGAAGCGGAAAGGCCATAAGTACGCCATGATTATTTGCTTTAATATCGCTAATCCATTCATTAAGTCTTTACTATCAGAAACAGCAATCTCATATTAAATTCACATTATTATTTATATTACAATATTATTTACTCCATTAAGCTTATGTATTTCCAAGATTGAACGTATACAATATTAACAATAAATGTCTTAAATAGTATAAAATATACTAGATTTATTTTTGACCGATTTTATCAATGTTATTTGTAAATATATATTTTTTTTATATTAACAATGGAAAATATGCCAATCCCGGGACCAGTCCCGAGATCCCGGGATTGTCAAATTGTAATCCCGAAATCCCGGGATCAGAATTTTGGCTCGGGATTGGATTCCCTAATTGTGATGAATAGGGTAGGTACCTAGCATAATTATATATTTTTATAATTAATTAGAGTAGTTTAGTTTTTACAATTATTAGTAATATGTGCATAATTATTATTTCATAGCTCAGCTTATGGTACATTAGTGAGATCATTCGTAATTGCGACAGATTTCATGCAGATGAAATTGAATCCTACTTAACTCACCTCTCTACTGACTGATTGTACTTGCTCACATGACGACATTTAGTGTGAAAATGCCTTGAACTCGTTTGTAACTAACTACTTGTGTTAAAATATACGTTGTTATTTTACTTACAAAAATAAATAATACTAACCTCTGATTTGGCCGAGTCCGAAGTGCAAGGCGAATTCTAAGGTATTGATAAAACTATTATTGGCATTATTTATAAGCTATTTGGTCTGATATAATAATTATTTTTTCTCGTCTGATTTTAACCTTTCTGGTCTGCACTGTTATACTATCTAACATTATGTCATTGACTGTAAGGAAGTGGGCAATAACGTGTTCCATATTTTACTCAGCGCCACTTTCCTAATTAGCATGTCCGGAAACTTGTACGTATGTAGTTCGCCGTATTACACTTCACTGTGAAATATTATATAGGACATAAATATGGTCATATATTAAGAACCGTCCAACCTCTTTGGGCCGTATAGTACTGATATACAATTCATGTCTAAATAAAACACGGTTCTTGTCGGTTTACACTTTACATCAAGTCAGCAGCGAAAATTTTTTTGAAATAACCAAAATACTGGATTATCAGGTTAGGTTAGGTTTTCATTCTTGAATTCAGCTATGAAAATTGAATTAATATTTATATTGAATCTATTAAAATTGGATCTCTTTCCGATAAGAAAGTTCACGGTGAACTGTGCCACGGTGAAATGTTTTACGTACAATTTACATGTAATATCTACCTATAGCTAAGCTTAAGGGCAGTGTAATGCTCTACGGCAGCGTTTCCTAAATATTATATTGCGGAACCCAGGGGTTCCACCAGGTAAAATCAAAACGATTCCTTGTGTTTTTAGTGATTATATATTTTTAAATAAATTCACTTAAATTATTGAATTTTCATCACTCGTCATTATATATTATTATGAAGCACTTATCGCTACCACCATTTGTGGTAGCCAAGTGAGCCAAGTAACATGCCACCCTTCGCCATATTGGATAAATATCCATTTTTATTAGTCATGAAACACTAAAAATAAAATTCTACACGTGAATTATCATTTAGCAAATTGCATCGCTTACCCGCATATTTTAAAATGTTTATATTATATAGGTAAGTTATATAAGGTTCCCAATACCACCCGTCATTTATGTACAGCGGTAGATGTGCACGGCCGCCTTCCATGACGCCATAAACGTGTCTGAAAGAAGTGATTTTTAAGTGCTCATTCCATCCCGAGACGGAGCCGCACAGGACTGATACTGCAACCCATGGCCCATACTTCCTGAAACGGGCCCCCAGGCTAGACTATTTGGCGGGCCTCCCACCTATCGCTAAAGTTAAAGGCAGTGTGACGATCTACAGTGGTGTATTTCAAATACTGTTCGAGGTAAAATTTAGGGTATTCAATAAACCCACTTGAATTACGGAGTTATCGAATATTGACAAACAATAATCAAAAATTGCATCGCACAACCACATAATTTAAATTGTTATCATGCTTTAAGTAAAATAGCGCCGCAGTCGACATTTTTTTACTATTATTGCAATTTTGTGATGTGTGTTTATGTCACTGGATCCGCCAGGCCGGGCCCACTTTAAGCCCGGGCCCCCAGGCTAGAGCCCTGTCAGCCCCCTCCCTTGTGGGGGCCATGCTGGAACCATGCACCGTAGTGCTTAAAGAAGGAAATTAAGAAATAAAAACACTTTGGACTCGATCTGCTGTCCGCTGACGGAAAGTGCCCTATGTATCCGCATATTGAGTGTCTCGAGTTGAAATGGATTAGTCTACAGAGAAGTCAGGACTACCCCGCTCCCCATACGACGCTGCAAATTTCTCAAATGCCGCAAAGTTGGCCTCGGTTGCTATCAGATGTGCGTAAAATAGCGGCCCAGGCGACTTTTTTAGTATTAGGCCCGTTTCAGGCGGGACACCAGTGTCGCGCTCGATATAATATAGGAGGCCTTTGTATTCGAATAAATGGGCCCTTTCTATTATGTTTATGAACGCCCCGCCCCAGAGTTAATGAGGCAACGCATAATTTCGTGTTATAAATTAGAACATAAAACTGGCTGCGGTATTACAAACAAGTGTATCGGCGGCTTGAGAATGTAGCGGCCGACGGAAAAATGTACCGGACACGCGTTGACTCATTAGCTCTGGGGCGTTCATAAGCATACTACAAAAACCCCTTTATTCGAATACAGAGGCCTCCTATATTATATAACGCGCGACACTGGTGTCCCGTCTGAAACGGGCCTTAGATAAAATGTGTGGTGTGCGTTTATCTCATTTAACTGCTCTCGCCACGCCGGCCCTCTCTGACCCCGGGCTCCAGGCTAGAGCCCTGTCAGCCCCCCCTCCTTCTCGTATATAAAGTTTATTGAAAAATAGTATGTACCTACGCTGTTTAATCTTTCGATTCATTATTGATTATTGGTTAGGCCAAAGTATATATAAGTTATAGCCAAAATGTATGCGTCACACAATAATAACATTAATAACTCAGCAAACAACCGTAAGCGGTCAACAAGATCCTTTGGAGTCTGAAGTAACGGGTCCAAATTATGAGATTATAATCATCTTATCGATCAGTATGGTATGCCATACCCGGAGGCCGAGATCAGTTTTTCGTGAGACAATTAAAAAAAACCATAGCGAACTTCCCACGGAGTTGAAAAAAAATCTGTGATCAATATCTTTTTGATTGCAAGGTGTGCGATCAGAGTGTAAACAAAATAATCGTTTAATTACTATGATAGCAATGGACGCCGGATATTTACAACGTATTATAAATGTATGGAAGCTAACACCTTGTTTCAAGAGCCTTCTTTGGGTACAGCTCAATTATGTATGTACCACAATTTTTCGTATGAAAGCGATTATTTGTCAATAAACTCAGGTTAATTATTTATAAGAATCCTCATAAGGTGAAATCCTTTTGTGGTATATTGGACTTTTTTATTTTAAATTAATTTTTGAAATTTGTCAATAGATTATGCATGGTGTCAGAATTCAGTCGGACTGAAAGTTTCTAATAAATAAATATAATATCTTATGTAATACAGGGCCCCACAGAAAATTTGGACGGTAATAACAATAAATAAAAAAAATAATAATCAATTTAATTGATTATTAATTATCAATACTAGTGGCGGCTCTCCCTTCCGGTCTCAAGGGGATGATAACCGGTAACATATTATAAATGAAAATTGCAAACATTTTGTTTCATTAGAATCAGCGGTTACTAGGTATCAGTAGCGAAGGGTTGAGGAAGGCTGTTAAGATCCGTCATAAATAGTGCACAGTAAACTTTGTAAGTCAATCGTATTTGGTTTTATTGAACTAAAACTACAATCTAAAGATGGTTTTGGTTAGTTTTTAAAAATCAATTAAACTCTGCCTAAACCAAACCATAATAGTTTTGGTATATTTTGGGCGATACGACAAAATTGTGCGCACTTTTTCATTCATACTTATTTGTTTTCGTTGGATTAAGAATACATAATATTACACATATTGTTATTTTTTAAAAAAAATTCATTAAGCCCTGCCTAACCCAATCTATAATAGATAAAAAATATTATTCTATCTATAAATTATCTAAAGTTATGTATGATTTAATTGCATAATTTTAGATATTTTATAGATAGATGAATATTTTTTGACTATAATCTATTATGGCTTGGTTTTCGCTGGGTTTAATTAAATTTTCAAAACTAACCAACCACATCTGTAAATTATAGTCTTGTTTCAATGAAAACAAATACGCATGAATGACAAAGTTTAATGTGCACTGTTTATGTCGGATCTTAACAGCCTACCTCCACCTATAATAAATATGTACTATATAACATATTTATTGCGTTATATACCTAGCATTATAATAATAATATACATACAGTAAAAATAATTAAATATGTAGGTACTTACTTAAACAAATTATATATTATTAGTCGATGTATAAATAGTACCTAAATCAATTTTATTATTGAATAATATTATGTTAATGATTTAAACGTTATTTATTCAATGCTGTTCAACTCCTCATTTTAATGAATTTTTTACTTATTACTTACAACTGGTGCTACAGAACATTCTGACTGCTTATCGTCTTCTAGTGCCTATCTCTATCCTGAGCTCTCTCTCTTCAGTTGGTTATACTCAGCGGCCCCTGATAATAATGGTATAAGCTACTATTTTTATTTTTAGTTTATCATCCTTCTGAAGAATACAGTTAGGTGTATTTTAATCTCATTACAGTGACATAACAAGCAATCCTACATGAAGACACAGTCCCGCACACAGAAAAATGGTATGGAGGGGACTACATCTCGAAAAAAATATCCATAATATTTATTATTGAATTTTATGGCGGCTAACTTCCGTATACCTACTACCTAAAATTTATAGTTGCTCCTTGCTTTAACGACGGACTCGTATATTTCCGTGTATATTTCTCATACGCAGTCACTCCGTACTTTGAGTATAGCGATGTAAACGTAGCCCGCAGTCATAACTACGCCTGCTCACCTACGAGTTATTGCGACCTGTCGCATCCATAAGTGATTATCGAAGACGCGTGGCCTAACGGTCATATTTATTCTGGAATTAAATATCATGTCGTATGAGATATCAAGGCTAGCATTTCATGCCTCAGATGGTTGAATTAATTCATGAAATTCTTTCACTGACAGATGCCATGCGTAGAGATGGGTATTTCCCGAGAAAATCTCAATCTCGAGATTTGGGAATTCGAGAATTCTCAAGATATCGATTAAATTAAAAAAAAAATACCTAAAATCAGTGTAAAAACAGACAAATACAAAAAAAATATTTTTTTTAATTTAAATTAGAAGACAAACAAATAAAAATAGGAAAAAAAAATAATTCAAAAAATTACGCATTAAAATAGAATTTCAAAAAACACAAATGGCTGCGTCTGATAATCGCGTACGCTTTTGAGATACAAAATTCCCAGATGTTGAAAAATTGCGCTCATTGACTTAATTGTGTTGAACTAAAATCACACACTCCCACACACTCGAGCTCAAATTTTGTTAACTAATTTTATTTAAATTAAAAAAAAATGTTTTTTCATTTAGGTAATAATTGATAATAAAGAAATCCCGAATCCTGAGAAAAAATTCTCGAGATCCGGGATTTCCCGAAATTCGAGAATTCCCGTCAGGAAATTTCCGAAACCCAACTCTAGCCATGCGTATCGTAGAATGAGCAGAGCAGTGAGGCCAATCCATGTGGAAGGTAATTTTGACTGCCTAATCATCCGGTGCACGATCCTCAGTCACGAGGACCTGACTAAGAATAAAAATAATATTAAATTCATCGAAATAATTCCTATTTGTTTCGTTCCTGGAGCGGGGGTCCGGACACGAAACCCCCCCCCCTCTACCCACATATTTAATTTAGTATGAAGAATTAATAATATTATTAAAAAAATATTAATGAAATTTAATGGCACTAAATTTGCTAAATTGTAACCTCTCACTTGACACGTGTAATTTAAATTTAATTTTTGTGTACTAAACGCATCAATATAAAAAAAACAGATTCCATTTTTTTGTCAGTTGTTCACTAATATTTTTATACTTATATTTTATTAGTATACAAAATATTATTTATTACTTCGGTAATAATTTAATGTTTAAAAAAATGATGTTGTTATGTTGTGTGTCTAATTTTATACGTGCTTATTCAATTTATTTTAACACACTTTATGATAATATCCTTATAATAAGAAATATTGATCAATAATAATTTATAATCGTTATTAAATAGTTATGACAATACCGGATGTTATGACAATAACTTATTTAATTTCCCATCAACCAAAAAGCCTTAAAACGTCAGTAGGTTTTTTCTTAACAGTTATCATTTTAGCACTTTTCTGTTATTTTCATTCTTCCAAATTATTACGGAAGATATTCTTTACGCTAAACGGTTAACGCCGGCTATCTCTAATTCGTAATACGCCAAAAATTTAGGTTGGTAGACATGTCAGTCAAATTTGGATATGTTCGTGCGGATAAAACTGAGCCAGTGCCATCTATTCGGTAATGAGCCGAACACAAGAATTTTGTATTGACACGTCAGACATAATATTAACATAACCTACAATTTTATTAGTCATGTCATTGCGATTGCAGCAAAACAGTCGGATCTTGCGTCTCAATTCTCAATATGTAAAATTGATATACTCTGTGCCGTTTTCAAAGTTGGCACGGCGAAGAGAGGGGCTGTTAAAAGACGTCATGCGAGTTTGGTTATGCGAGAAATCTCGTCATACATTTCACCGATAATTTGACATATTCTGTCCGAGATAGAAGTAGTTGAGTGTCTTGATGAGAATTACTTTTGGTTCAGAAAAGCAGTTTATCATTATTTGACAATTTAGGCATGAGAGACTCAGTGACGTCCCGTGGGGGTAGGCAGATTGAGCGTCGCTTGTGGGCGGCAGTTACTCGAAGGGCGGTAAATCGAGGAGAATCATTTGGTATATATAGAAATAGCTAAAATTATTTTGTTTACATGTTGTACCTACCTTCAATAATAGCATAGTAAAAATGGTGTAGAAATAATAAATCTGTGTATTGCTAAATGGTACAAACCAAATATGTCAGAATATCAACCATATAGATTCTATATAATATGGAACCTCAGATTCTGATAATTTAGATATATCTATTCGCTTTTTATCTAAATTTAAGTTTGTATGTTTTAGTGGTATAATAGGTATTTTGTTAGTAATGTTTATTAGATATTGGAGTCGTGAAAGGATGATAAAAATACTGTATAAAAAATGGAGCGGCATTTTAGCGCTGCCTAGGGGCGGCATTTTGTCTAGGGATGTCACTGGGGAGACTATTGGTTGCAATTTACATTCAAAGTATTTTTAATAATAATAATCAAAGATATCTTATTGGTACTCACATACTTATAATATTATTATCTCTAACTTAACAGTTACCCGTTACCTACATCAATAGTAAGTAACTGCTTTAATTTTCGAAGTGTTTTTTCATTCTTTTTTTAGATAGACTCAGAATAAATAGTTGTCGAGTTATCGAAGCACATCAGAGAAAAGAATTCCACAGAGACGAAAACAAAACCAACCAACCAACACCTGTGGCCACATACCATCATGTTACATTATTACTCGGGGTGTGAGTGGGATGACATCGAATGGAACTATGAAGGAAGTTCAAATAATATGGCACTTACACTGTTATTACACACAAACAAAAAAAAAAAAAAACTACTAACTGTACAACGGTGATCGATAACATCCTATAGAGCTATTCTAAAATAGCTCTTAGCTTCAAAATCAATAAAAATAGTGATATAATATATACCTACTATCTCGTATTCCAATAGTTAATTATCTCGAGGTATGAACTGTCAGGCGTAGCGTTTTTTAACGCGGTAGCCAAGTCCACGCTAACTGGATAGAGCGAGATAGAGGAGAATAATAATTAACAGTTCAATCTTGAGATGCACGGATTTGAAAACATATATACTCTGCGTATGCAGCAGATGCTAAATTTTCAATTGAAATTTAGATAACCACCTTGTATACTGAATCGATCCGAGAAAAAAAAACGGTAAGGTGTTAACTAGAGTCTGTTTTCTATAAGCTGGCGTGCGGTTTCCTCCCTATTTCAGCAATCAGCACTGCATTCCCTCTCGTTCCATCCCATTGCAAACTTGCAACAGTAGAACGCGATGGCACAATGCTTTTCGTCCGCTAACGACGTGACGTGAATGCCAGCTTATAGAATACAGACTCTAGTTGGAATAAGCTTGATAAATCGATCCACAATTGGATGGATATATTTCTCAGTTCTCTTGTCTCATTTTGATTCTCCTTTCGTCAATAAAATCATTCATATCGTAAATATGTTATTCACTGGCCTTGATAAATTATAGATTTCCATGAGCACCATAGGAGAAGCATATTATACACATTTAACTGTTTACTTGTAATATTTAACTGAAACTTTCAATATATTACACTTTTTCCTTAATTTTCCGATTCTTACAATGTGCCATCCCTGAGTGAAACATGAACTACCTAGCTACATGGAACGTCACCGATCTAGGCTAAGGAGTCAATACAATGAGTTTAATAAAATGCTCACAAAACCAAACACTTGACAGTATTGAAGAAAAATGGTGATTTACTCTGGTCTGTATGGATGCAATACGTAGGCAGTGTGAAGAAACCATACTGTGTGCAGGGTTTAGAAATTTGAGTTTATCAACAACGAATGTCGGCTAAAGTTACCGATGCGAAAAAAAGTAGGAATATAATATAAGAAAAGCGCTTAAAGCTCATTGATAACAGAAGAAGAAGAAAAGAATACTGGACTACTAGCGTTGGGAGTCTCGTTCCCCATTTGGAAAAAAAAATAAGTTTACAAGTGGATTTTAAATATAGCTGACAATTTCCAGACACCTTCAAAAGTGGAATAAGATAGTTTTAGCCTTCGTGAATAGCGAAAGGATCAGAAAAGACTAATAGTGAAATTGTGGATTTCCCTGTGGACCTTATTGGTACACTATTACCATTCATGTCATCCCATTACCATTTGAAGGCATTTACGAGGATCTGTTATTACCTAATAGTGATATCTAGTGTATTTTTAAATTTTTGATTCTATCAGGCTGTTTTATTTTTATAATTTTGTTCTGTGTGAATACATTATCACTTTTATCACGGAATTTTGGTTAAAACTATATGGACAGCACCATATATTATATGGTACTCGAAAGTTAGAAGATTTTGTAAAAAAAAAAGAAATATTGTCGTCTCTCAAATTTGTTTGACCCCATATAATCGTGGGCAGCACCTTTGTTAGTCTAAGAGGCGACACCCACTGGTATTGTGACTTACGAGCCGTTCATTCATAAAATCATAAAGTCTGATCGCCTTATACGGATATCCTAATAGATAAACATACAAACGACGATCTTTTATAGCATTGTGAATGAATTCAATTTAAAAAAACGGTGTGTGTACTTATGTACGCGCGTTAGAAGTTATACTTCTTTGGCGTAACAAAACAAAATAAGCCGTTACCTGAGTCTATTCATATTACAGTGGGTTAGATTGATGAAAACGTACGCGATTCATCTGTCTCATATAGCACTCATGATAATTGTAATTTAATTATTGTATTGGACCAAAACTTATCTTTGCCATACATCGGTTATAATCGATTCAGAAGTACTCATGATGAATTAAAATTATTTACTAACTCAACATTCACAAAATTTATTTATTTATTGATATATAATTTTACTCATAAATAATATTTACATAAATATAGCCTCAAATCTTTATACACAACCTTTAGAATGAAAAATAAATATATACTCCAATATAAATAAAGTTTTATGAATATAAATTAACAGTGTAGAATGCTAGTCTCCAATATTGGTTATGTTTACAACACGTGCTGTTTGGTTGTAGGTATTGAACGACTATGCGCATGCGCATGCGCATGTATGCTTGAGATCGAAATTAAAAATGAATAATCATAATAAAAGTTGCAACATTCAGTCTTTACCCAACCGGCCCAAGCCACAGCCCTCAAGATCACAGCTGAAAATTACAAACCTCCAGCATTTAGAACACCCGAACGTCGCCGCGCAAAAAAAAATATGTTGCATCGGCGGGCAAAACTTCCCCCAATGCCAAATTAATGCGTTACATTTGCGCGCACAACTTCGTCACACGCCAAAAATACACTTTGATCTGATTTTCCAAACGCGCCTAAAGAAATATAACTTCAAAAAAATAATAATCGGGTACTTTTCATATTTCATTTGTATAATGAAAAACTGATACGATCGTCGTATTATCTTGGTGGAGTCTTTTATCAAACGTTGGTGACCAAACTTACAACTCCCTTTCCTTGACCAGTTGTATCAGATCACCAACGCCTTGGATAATAAATAAGTTACAAAGGTTATAAAGCCAATAAAATCATCTTCTACACACTTATCCTGCCTCTTGTGTCACTACCATAAGTTACCACTAGTATTAATACATAGTGGTCCAAATCAATGTAGGTACACTGTGCTGTGCTGAATTCATTACCGCCGCTACTCTGTGAATACCTGTAATATTTAATAATATATATATTATAATATAAATGATACCCGTCGAACTGGGGACTAAAATTCTCACGGTTACGATGGCAGTGTTTCCAGTGAACTTGGAATCCGCATGAGCATAGTGGACCTTTTTATATTAAATAGTGGGGTTGGTGCCAAAAATTTGGTATGTCGATAATTTAGGTATAAGAGTTAACAACAGATAATGTGTCTATATATAAATATTATTCTTAGAAGAAAGAAAAAGAATGAATATAAATATACAAAATGATGGTCAACGAATATTTATAGAACATGCACATAAAGCACAAAGAAATTAGTATTTGGTATGCCTGGTTTTAGAGGGTAGGTATAATACAAAACTTTCAAATTGTAATTATTCCATATTATGATTTCGAGACTTGCGAACTTTTGGCAATATACTCTTTATAACACTATAACAGGCCAAGAAACACAATGACAATAGTGTAGTGAAACAGTAGTGTATTTGGTAATATAGGTGAAACAATCACCTCACTTTGGACAAACACCCAGTCTTTGAGAAAATCAGATTCTTAAATATATGGTGACCTCACCGGAATCGAACCCTGAACTCCCGGATGAAAGACCAGCGCCTAAGGTACTGCATTAATTATTATATTAATTCAAACATTCAGAAAAACTTAACCTCTGGCTGTACTACAAGAATTCCGTTACTGTGCTCGACCCAAACTCGTATTGTAGCAGTGCTACAAAAGTGATCTACGCAATGCAGGTCTCACATAGCGGAAGGCGGGAGTCAGGGAAGTAGTGCGATCGTGTACTTGTCCTATGCTCTAATGCTGGAGCGTAATAGGGTGAACTATCACCAAAATTACATGTATTGTGTATTATAGTAGATAGAGCCTTCTCTGGTGTTTAACATTGCTCCAAACTCCTCAAACACCTTACTAAAATTTACATGAAAATTAGTAGATCTAGAATCCTTTTTTACTTCAATATTTCGGCTCCTATATCTATGGAAGAAGATTTTCTGCAACATGTTTTGGTGCAGTGACGTCCCGTGGGGGTGGGCAGATTGAGCGTCGCATGGGGGCGGCAGTTACTCGAAGGGCGGCAAATTGAGAAGAATTTTTAGGTATATATAAAAATAGGTAGGTACCTAAACTTAATAATCGCGTAAATATTTCTCCAATAAAAAAATCAGCTCACTGGTTGGAAACAAAATGTATTAGGTACTTAACATAGAATGTTTAACCGGAGTGTTTCTTTGTCGGGTTTTCGATGTCTAGTTTACTTCCGTTGACCTTGGACGTCACATCCTCGATGACCAGCAATGACACGTGCAGATTTGAGAATTATATTTGAATTATCGGTAGGTACATACTTACATAATTAATTTATATTAATATTTTTGCCAGTCACTCGCGAGTTTTGAAAGTTGTTAGGTGTATATTTAAATGTATCTGAAAACCGTGGACTCGCAATATTGTCTATTGAAGTAGAGATGGCATTTAAATTAGATTTAGTGGTAGATATATATTTTGTTAGTAATGTATTCATACAACACATTTCTTAAATATTGGAGTCATGGAAGGATGATAAAAAATACTCGTACAATATAAAAAATTGGGTGGCATTTTGGCGCTGCCTAGTGGCGGCATTTTGGCTAGGGACGTCACTGTTTTGGTGGCACAGTTCCTTTAAAAATAAACGTTATTGTATGCCTAAGCATTAAAGAGTGTCCACTACACAAACAAACAACAGAATCAGTAATAAATATTAATTATTCAGATATGTATATACATATGATCGACGCCATATGTGGACAAATTTCTTTTACCAATGGCCTCTCTATAAAATTATGAAATTTAGATTTACAACATTGATATGAGTATGTTACAATGATATAACAGTTATTTATTAAACAATGTATAGGTATATTGTATCTCCACTATATGAAGAGAATACTATCAGTGACGTCCCGTGGGGTTAGGCAGATTGAGCGTCACTTGAGGGCGGCAGTTACTCGAAGGGCGGAAAATCGAGGAGAATCATTAGGTATATTTTTAATAAGTTTAACAGGACTGTAATTTGTTAGTCAGGTTTGCGATATCTAGTTTACTTCCGTTGTCCTTAGACGTCACGTTATTGATGACCAGCAATGACACATGCATATTTGCGTATTATATTTGAATAATAGGTAGGTATATACTTACCTAATTAATTTATACAAATATTTTTGCCAGTCATTTGCGAGTTTTCAAAGTTGTCATGTGTATTTTTGAATGTATCTGAAACTGTGGACTCATAATATTGTCTATTGAAGTAGAGATGGCATTTAAATTAGATTTAGTGGTATATATTTTGTTAGTAATGTATCCATACAACACATTTCTTAGATATTGGAGTCATGAAAGGATCATAAATAACTACAAGTTAAAAAGAACTTTTTATATACAACGTTTTTAAATTTTCTGTTGAATCATATACTCTATCTAACGATCTAAAAAATTTGTACTTGATAGAAATAATACTGAAATGTCATTTTGACATGTCATATTGATTTCCATAGTAACGCACGTATATATTAATAATTTAGTTGCTAGGACCCCATACAACCAATAACGGTGTCGAAATAACTTTTCATACAAAAAAAAATTAACTGAAAATGGATAAGTAATGTTGTAGGCATTCTATTATTAATATTGTAAAGAAATGGTGTATTTTCTTAAATTCTAAATACATCACATAACAAAATACAAAACTTCATTATGTAGTGGGTACCATTTTAAAAAAAGATTTTACCAAACCATCCTCGAGAGTCAATTAATGTTGAAACTGTTAATAGTGAACGATAAATACTAGATATATTATGACGTTTAACCTTCAAATATTTCTCATACCTACTTTCAATGGCACGTCTATCACAGTTTATTTACAAAAAATTAAAAAATATAAAATTTCGATTGAAGTATCACTGCATTATCAGTGAGTGCTAAGCAATGACATTAATATGGGCGAAGCATCTGGACAAAAAAAATGACACTCACTTTTTTGTCGGGTCTGCCGAATGGCATAATCGGTTTTAACTTCAATACAATAAAGGTGATATTGCTATAAATTCCCGATGCATTTTGCCGGGTCTGCCGAATGGTTCGGTTAGAACGGGTTCGCTCAAATGAACATTGACACTAGAAACACTGTTCTAACGCCATTAGAATAAAGGTCTTATTCCTATAAAATCCCGATGCGTGATATCGCATAATGGAAATTGCGTGACGTCTACCTATACATGTGCGAATGTAGCTATGCGCGAATTTACTTACTAGCTACTATATTGAGTGCGTTGTCCATTAACAATGTCATTGGTGCTAAGAGACAAAAAAGGTATTTTTGATGTTGATGTTATGGTGGTTGTCAAAGTTCTAAAAGATGTCACTTGGTGAGTGGATAACAAATGAACAAATTCCTTCATCCTGTAGTTTCCGAGTGGCACTAAAGATCCGCCATAAACCCCCTGCTTCGACGAATAAATCAAGTCAATCATTACGTGGCAGCAAAGAACTAGGAACCGAGAAGAGGGGTTTTCAACTCCAGCTGACCAGCCCCAGTTGAAAAGGCAGCCCGAGAGAGGACCCGCTACACGTCATGTATGGGTATCAAATGTGCAAAATAAGGCTAAAATCCAGAAGATGCTTTATGGCGACAACCATACCTCTGACCGTCCCACCCGAAGAAGATAGACTATCCGCATAGGAGGCGAACCTAGCCTCTGAGGGTCTCGAAGATTGGGTAAAGCCATCAGAGCATCTCCCATCCGGAGCCAGTCTCGGGTACCATAGATGGAAAGCCCTAAACAGACTGAGAACCATAGTAGGGCGCACTCGAGACAACATGGGGTTATCCGATGACCAAACCTGCGATTGCGGTAAAATGCAAAGCAGGGAACACATTTTTGCATTCACGGCTTGCCCAGTACGCTGAAATTTCCACGAGATCTTATAAGTCGAGGAAAATGGTGTTGCCTTCTATATATATGGATATTATATGATGGGTAACTTGATTGACCAAAGGCCATGCCGCCATCGACACGTTGAGTCTATGCTACAAAATGTATTTAAGTATGGCACATGTTACTTAATTAATAAAACGAACTGGCCGAAATCCGATGAAGGCTGGTGCGAGTCTCGATCAGTATAAATATATTTTTATTATATAGGTAGGCTGTGGAGATCAGAGAAAAAAAGCACACTTGTCAGGTATGCCTACTTACGGGAAAAAAGACGATAATACGATATTACTACTGATGAATAGGTATACATTAATGTCAACGTCACACAACATCGATGAAATTTCAATCGTTCACTGACGATATACAATATAGCAATGTACACGTAACATACGCCCAAACATATATCATCCGTAAATAAAGCGGTATCAACAGCTCAAAATGACAAACAACTGAACAAAAAAAAATAATATAATTATGTTAGACTATGACTGAATTAACTGAAAAATAATAATCACGACATAAAATTATATATTATTTATTTTTAAAAATATCCTATCTTTATACCTATGACGTGATTGAACCCATAGAAATTATTTTTTTAAAAATTATTATTTGAATAAAGCGGCAGTCATCGACACTAAATATATGCGGAGATTTAGGCTTCGCCTTTTAAGCTTATAGATTCGTATGATAAAAGCCAGACTACCCCGATGTCACGTAACACACAGTTCATCTCGAATGAATCGATATTTCAATAGTCGCTAGAGAATACGTGGCGCTGCTTGACAATTAATTTTTTATTTAGTTAGATTCTGACGATAGATGGCTCACATTTTTTTTTAAATATTAATTTATTATTCTGACGACAGATTGGTACCCGCACATTTTTTTATTTATTTAAATTTAAATAATTTATATATATTTTTCTTAGAAGGTAGGCTTCAAATAATCGCCTACTATCGAGCTTTCGTCACTGGTATGAGGTGTCTAAAATGTAATTTTGGACGTTCAATAATAAAAGCTTCTTAAATTTTATGAATTATGTATTCATTGAATAAAACAATTGTTCAATAAGCTGTTTGTGACATATTATGTTATAATTACTAAATTGCAATTAATAAAGTGTTATATATTTTGTTCATATCTGCATAGCTTTATAGTTATGTTAAATCTCTTAAATCTATAATTATATATATTTTAATTAAATTAAATTCTTGGCATGTCGATATGTAAAATAACTGGAGTTATTTTAACATACCGTGACCGCTGAGCAACGCAAGAATCAGTTCAAAAGTTTAATCTATAATGCGAGCTTTGAAATATTCGAAAAGCTCCGACCAATCTAGATACTTGCATAGTGACTGAGCTTTAAGTTAGTTGCGCTGCGTTTGACTGTTGAAGGTGTGCGTTACATAAAACAAACCTAAGTAAGTATGTATGTAAGCTGCATGAATTTTATTTTATTTCCTGCAGTATGCAGTTAGCAGAGGTGCATTGGTTTAGTAAACCAATTACAAGCATCAAGCTTAGGGATTGCAATGCCGGGCAGAAATTTCTATCCAAATATTATATTAATATAACATTTTTATCTTAATTTATTTGTAACTCATAATAGAACCATATATAAATGTGTAGGAGAGAGTGAGACAGAGGAAGACGTATTAAATGAGCTAAGGTGAAAGAGAAAATAAACGTAACCGCAAATTCTAAATTTAAAAAATAACGAAAATAAAGGAATCGTTTGTTTTAATCGAGCCGTGAAAAAAAACAATTAATGATATGTTACTCTTTTAATAGTTTGACAGATGCTTTCTTGCAGTAATAGCATATCGAGTATATAGAAAATATTAAACGATATTACAATTATTACTTTGTGACATTTCTGTTGTAGAATATTGGTAGGTGGCACTGTTACCTGGTATTTTTTCTTGATAAGTAAGATTTTTTATGCTGATTTAGTAGATAGGTATGTGATGTCAGAAAAAAAAGAAAAAATTGTAGCTTTTAGTATGCTATTGGCACGGCGCCCAAGCTAAATTACGTTAAATAAAGACGTTTCCATTTTCTCTAGGTACTTCGCGGAGCATACGATTTCAATTAATAAAGGTTATGTCAATTCTTTTTTTTCGACGAATGGTTGTAAATCATTCGTTGAAACATTTAATTACTTGATATGAATCAAATATATATCATAAAAGCACGTATATATTGTCCTAAAGAAAAGGGTACCCGTCTCAATTATCAAATGAGAGCATTAATCAACAAAAAATATGTTTAAATTATGAGAATTTACAGTCTTAAAAATCTCTTTGCTTAAAATGGATTTAATATACCTCGATCTTGTAAACTTTTTCATTTGTAGGACATGATAAAATTAATGATTTCGTCAAGATGTATGACACTAATAAGACAGTTTATATTATCTACGTATCATTGATAAGACAATGTTATTATGTATTTATTCAATATTACACCTAATCCATCCCACATTACCTCTGAGAGGTGTGTGACCCTCAAGAATGCGAAGATGGTGCAAGCCTCCACCTCTCCCGCTCTCCTGGTCCTCTCTCCCACACTACCTCCCCTTCGCGAGTCCTCCCGGTTAACCTTCCTGGAAGCAGGAACCTATGTACCGTACAGCATTAACTCTCTCCAGAGATAATATTATAATAAAGTGAATCAAAATAAGAATACTTTTATATTATTTAACATTCAGTGACAAATTTGTAGAAAAAATATAAATTATTTAAGTTAATTATTTATAAGTAAAAATGACTTGTTACCAAATATTGTTTGAAATAATTTATGTTACCATAGCAACACTAATTGTAGCCAAACAAGATCGAAGGAGAATACCTAAATAATAGTTGTCTCTTATTTACTCGCTACTAATATCTAAAATTTACTGATGTACGACATCATAATATTAATTTTGTGTGTTAGGTGCTTAAGGTCATACTTCAGGTGAGGAATAGTCTGAAAAAATGTGACTCCGCGACGCGCAAATTGTGCAAATGACGCATGCTGAACAAAACATAATTTGTCATAAAAATTAAACATGCGTCCATTTAATGTTATGTTTAATGTTATATTAGTAATAGTAATAATAATAATATATTCATTGACATGTTTTCTTTTTCGAATAAATGCGTAACGTTTTTTAGGCATCTTCACGCGATTTAAGAATATATTCCTCCGACGCCATCACAAAACAAATTGACGTGCTCACAGCTCAACTATCGCTCTCCGATTGGCAACGCGTGCGAAATGTTATCCCACCTATTCTTGAAAATTATTTTCCGTTTCACTGATGTATGCTCTTAATGATTTTTCATATAATATATTCATTCATATCAGTGTAGCATATAAACACCACGCACGCTACCAGAAATCGCTGTTATTTGCCAATGTATAATGTTATAAAATTACGATTAACATATTGCAGCTAGTTTCTATTTACCTACCTGTCGATGGCCATTTTTATTTTATTTTTTAACCATGTCCTAATATGACACTATAATCATACTACGTGCCTCCACAGAGTAGATGTATGTGTTTTTTACGCGAAATGTATGTTTGCTCAACTTATTAGGTCCTCTGATTTCAAACATAAGTTGAAAACCATAATGTGTATTTGCTTGGGACCCACGACATTATAAGCCAACGCGTAAGCCGCTTGGCCATCGTGAGTACCTGAGTAATTATTACTACTCAATAATATGATAATAAAAAAACCTTACTTAGACCACGCATTGGTTTAGGTAACAGGTAAATTTATTTGATAACCTATTAAAAGCCTTCGATAAAAAGAGCCACCTGGATTTAATAGATTCTCAAACTACGTTTTACTCTTTACAGTTTAACACTAACAATTGTATATAATATATATTAACTATATTGTCATTTATTTTAAAAAAGGTTTTCAGACTTTTTTGTTAATTATTCATTTACTTATTTTATTTTTATTATTACTATATTATACATTTCCTGACCATGAAGCAAGATTTTAATATATAATAATTCGAGACTAAAATTGATTTTACTTATCAATAATAAGCCAAATAGACCATATGCGTTGAAGAAAACGTGTCCTATACTGGAGCTGGAAAAGGGGTTAATAATAATAATGATTGATTTAGATGCAAGCCTTTTTGCATTCAAGATTAATCTTTAGCAAACTTCATACGCTTATCACCCGCATCTGTCAAAACTCAAAATAATTTCGATACAAATTTAGTTTAATTTAAAAATTAGAAAGGGGAAAAGGTTATCATTATATTTTTAAATTTAGTAATGATATTAATGAGACAGAGGTTATTATGGAAAAAAAAAATCGGTGTGTGTAGGTACTTATGTACGCGCGTTAGAAGTTATACTTCTTTGGCGTAACAAAACAAAAACAAAACTTCTGATAAACTAGATTCTTTGACTAGCTCTTAATTATCTTGTTAAATTACACAATCAAGAAAAAGGACCGCTTATTGGAACGCCGTTGGTTTATTTCTATACACTTTAACTTATATTACTAAATTATATAATGGTTTCTCGTTGTTTTTATTTTTAAAGTACCAACTGTCACTCTGACGGTTAATCGTTTGTTTACGTAAGAAATTGCATATAACCGACAATAATAAATTCGCTGCCTAGACAACGGAACAATTCTAAATTATAATATTATACTGTACGATTGTCACGATTGCAGTACCGTACCGTGGCGTAAAGGTAGTGCGTTCGGCTGATAACCGAACAATCGGTGGTTCGAATCCAATCGAGTGCGTTTTTTTCGTGTGAAAAAATAAAATATGTGTTACATGTCACACGCCAAAAATACACTCTGATCTGATTTCCCAAACGCGCCAAAAGAAGTATAACTTCAAAAAACTTTTTAATTATTGATGAGAATAATATGTTGAGAAGTGTCGGCGCATAGGGGATCAATTTAAACCTACTATTCTCAATCTTTTGATAGCATGAAAGGGCGGCTTAACTTTAACGGTGTTTACATAAAGGTATATTGGGGTAATTGATTTTATGATACCTGCCGCAATTGACTTGTAAAGGTAGTGGTTTCAAATTTATTACCCCAACGAAATGGACTAAGTAGATATGTGAATTAAGTACTTGTTTATTGAAACAACCAGTCTTATATTGTCGTACAGTTACTATAATAATTAATCCTCGTAGTACAGTGTGTTATGCACTAGCTTCTCCTCCCGGTCTCTGGGTTTGATTCCCAGTGAGATTATAATATAATTATTTTATATAATTTTCTCAAAGTCTGAGTACTTTGTGATCGTTCCAAATCCACTACTACCAATGGCGAATAGTGGAGGTAATCTGTGGAGATCTGATATAAGTAGTGCACAATAAACTTTGTCAGACGTACTTATTAAATGTTTCAACATTGAATACAAATTATTGCAGATGGTGTTAATAATATTTAAAATGTCAATCAAACTCTACCTAAACAAGCCATAATAGATACAAAATATTCTCCTATTCATAAAATATATAAAATCATATATATAATGACGCGGGTTTATTTTCAGTTTATTTCACTATTGTGATTTTTAAACTAAGAAGATCTACTACTCTCAGATGTTTTTATCAGAGTCCTACCCAAGCAAGACATTTTGATCACCTGTTAGTAGTTAAATAATAGATTAATTGTTTTCGTGGTTGAGGGATAAGTATTTTTACTACTTAGCCTCTTGCTTCGTCTTATTGTGCCAATCTGTAGCATCAGGGCGATCTTCGATATATCATCAGCAACTACCGGTGGCGAAGGGTGGAGGTAGGCTGTTAAGATCCGCCATAAATAGTGTGTAGCTGCAGAACAATAGCGAATCAAATATCTATTGTTTAAGATATCAAATTGCGCTGCAGTAAAATACTCCCAGCGAACCAATTCCCAGCAAACAAAATCTTAGCTAAATCAGCAAGTTTATTGGGAACATTAAATACGGATATTATTACATATCACAGTACATTATACCTTTACGGTGGATTAGCTGAATAAACACTTTTCATATATTATAATTTCGTACAACTGTAATAACAAATAATATTTCATTTCGCTACTCAAGTTAAAACGCTGACTCTATATTTAGTTCAATATGATTATGTAACAGAATTTTAATGTTAATGTACTACCTTTTATTGTATAAATAACGAAGAACAATTTATCTCAATGTCACTCGAATCAGAGTACTTAGCTAGTAACTATCATGTATAATATACTATTGTACCGATACGCTGCTAATAAATCTCACCCTGCTACATCGTAGACTTCGTCATTATCATCATCCTCTACCTACACATCGAACACCACACTAGAGTGACCCTCAACAAGTGCACAATAGACTTTGTCTGTCATATGTATTTGTTTTCATTAAAATAAGACTACAATTTACAGAGGGTGTTGGTTAGTTTTTAAAATTCAATTGCGAATACTAAGTCATCATAGAAAATAGTCAAAAAATACTCTTAAACACCACAACAGGCCTTCAAGCTCAATAATAGTGGTAAAACTCCCAGGCAAGAATTTACGTATTAGATTATGTAAATATATTTTAACCTCACTGGGAATCGAACCCAGAACTCCGTGATGGAAGGCCAGCGCCATGCGCATTGCACCACGAGAGCCGTCTGAGAGATGAGCACGTAAAAATTGTAAGTAGCAAAAGCTAATACAAAACTGCCTAACAATCTAAGTGAAAAGTTCGCCATGTTAGCAGTATGATGCCACAACAAAAGACACTTTTGAGACACAAAATTCTCTGATGTTGCAAAAATTGCGATCGCCGACGAGTCGACGTTGGCTTAATTGTGTTAAATGCCCCGATCAGTCTTTGAACGTTTTGTGTTTTCTGTCCACTTTTTTTTCAATTAATATTTGTTTCCCGAAACGTTAAAAAAATCAATTCTCGAGATTCGGGATGGAAAATCTCGAAAATTTCACGATAATTCCCGTCGGGAAATTCCCCAAACCCAACTCTACCCGTAACAGTAAACAGCAACAGAGTTGCACTCGTACCAATCACGGAAGTTCTAAAGCCAAGAAACACAGGCAACGCTTTGGCCGCTCTTACTAAACCAAGTGTAACACTATTCATTCGCACAACTCCCTCGAACTGTTACCATTAAAACATATTAAAAACAGCATCGCTACTCTCTACATACCTACTGCAAATCGTAGGAAAACAAATATTTTACTACTTACATATCGTCTCGCAGTGTTGTGATATTATAGTAGATTTAATAAAGCATTTTGATTAGAGCTTTTATTTCATTGATATTTAGATATGCGCGTAGAGAGATTTAAATATATGACGTTTATTGTCCTTTTAAAGTGACCATTTCGTTTTTTTCATTAAACTGTGCTTGTCGACACCTATTGAAATTCGTGTCCGGAAACTTGTACGTGAATATATGGACGTATATTAAAGACCGTCCAACTTATTTCGATACTGACATAAAAATTAACGTCTAAATAAAGCACAGTTTTTGTCGGTTTACACTTTACAATAAGCTAGCAGCAAAAAAAAATTACTTGATTATTTGTTAGGTTAGGTTGGTTTCGGTTTTCATTCTTGAATTCGTGAATTTTGACAAAATCAGCCATCAAAATTGAATTAATGTTCATATTGAATCTAATAAAATGCGAGACCGTATAGTATTCGGTCATCTCTTTCCGACAAGAAAGATCACGGTGAACTTTTCCACAATGAAATATTGTTTTACGTACAATTTAAATGTAACCATAGAAATTATGTGAAACCTTTATACTGATACAGGAAATATGAATTAAAAAAATGAACCATTAACATGAACATTGTTGACATTAAAAATACTTTAATTCACATCCCTTTTCATGTTAGTAGTTCTCAATATTTTTAAGTTTCAATATATAAAAAATAATATATTAGCAGGTAACGTAATACTTAAAAAATGATACAAAATTACCTTGTTATTGCTAGATATTATTTATATGAATTTGTCATTATGGCATTGACTTTGACAACTAAATCAATCGTTGCTGTTTTTATTAACAAAAAACTCGTTTTCCTTATTACTTTATTTGGCCGATTCTAATAAATATTTACGCAAATAATTGTAAAAACAGAAGTATTTTTTGTTTATGTCCACTCCCATACTGAGTAGGTACAAGGCCATGGCGACTGTATTAGCATCCAAAGTCTCTTAATTATAAATCTACACATTATGGGCTTCATAATAATTATTATTGGAAGCCAATATTTTTAGTAACAGACCGTAACTAAACGTCAATAAATATGACTAGTGATATATATTATTTATAATTAAATCTTTTTTTATACATGGATTTACAAGGCATCTAAAAGCAAATGCGTGATAACGAAAACCAAACGTTTAATATTAATACTATCGACCGAAGGTAGGTACTTGATGGAATTTGAAATTAAATTCTAATGTATTTAAGTTGTGTACTATTCCATTTGAGTCGTTTATAAATTCCCAATACGTTACCATTGTTCCCAGAATGGATGATTTTACAACACTTGAGTGTAGTATTTTTATTGTGTATAATTACTATCGAACAATTATTAGGTTTTGACGATTTATTTATAGACAAGTGTATTATTATTAATAAGGTAGGGGTTTTTTACAAACACTTCAATTATTCATAATTTATTTTTGTATATTTTTTTATTGTGATCCTTGACTTATGTAATAGGTAGGTGATAAAGTTTTTACCAACTTTATTTTATTGATTTATTATATAAGTTAGAGTTAATTGTATTCGTTGTCAGTGTATACTTGCCCGTTGGTGAATGTACATAGTGCCTGAAGATGCCGAAAGGCGAAACTTGGGTCGCAAAAAACGACTCAAATGGAATAGTACAAAACTTAAATCCATTAGAACTGAAACGTTTAAATTTTGATGAACAAAATAAATTTATTTCTTACCTCTTAGCGTTCAGTAAATTGCTTGGATCTGGTGCGTTTGCTGCTGAAATTGTAACGGAATACCCCCGAAGGATGTAGCAAACTGTAAGAATCGAGCAGATGACGAATGATGATCTCCGAGGCTGAACCCAATATATAGAGAAAAAACCCCCTACCGGTTCTCCCCAAGAGCTGGATTAACTTCAATACACACCCTCAAACCTGTATACCTTGAAACACAAATAACTTCTTAAACCATAACCTACACTACAGATATATTATAACAAGTAGTGAGAATGGGAATAAGGGCCTTCGCCTGGGTTCTCCATAACACAAGGATTACCCAAAGCAAGCAACCGAAAGCCAAACGACTAAAATAGGAAGTTAGAAGAGAAGAGCTATCGGCTTATTGTGTATGATACCAATCGTATCTAAAGAAAGTAGATATTGATACTGAATTCAGAATCGGTTTTGAAAGTGATATATCGGTATGGGAGAAAAAGTGGCAAGCCTTGCAATTAGTATCAGAGTCAAGGAATCATTGTACAATCCACAAAGTTCATAATCTCACAATAAATGGTTCTGAAGATCCTTTTCAATATAGTCGGTAGTAGTCTATACTATATTATACATAAATACTAAAGTTGACGATGGTGGACTGCGTGTTAGGTAACGTACCTAGACGATTGATAAGCTCTATCCCGTAAATGTTTAATATGAAATTTTTTAAATAGATATACACTGGTAGAAAATTGGCATACTTTAGCCATGCCAAGTGGCATTCCGAGAGATATCAACAGAAGAAGAACGTATTTTGACAAGAATCTCAGAGACTGATTTGAGTTCAGCAGTCCATTCCTGTTTAAATAGCGGTCACCAGGTAACACAAAGATAATGCAAAATGCGTAATCTTTCGGGTGTTGCAAGAGTATGGAGAAACATGAAGCAAACTGAAGGCTCTGGAAACAAATATAGTTTCCATTCTCGTAAATTATTGACTAGTTAATGAATATAATTATCTTATTTCTTTTGTATAAGTATAATTTCTAATAAAACTAGTATTCTAAAATGTTTTTATTTTGAAGATAGATAGTAAATAAATTATACATTTTTGTTACAATACGAAAATCGAAACAGTCATTTTTGTTTCTAGAGCCCTCAATTTAAACACGTATTTACGTATAATAATATATTATTTTCAATACGATTCACTTATGTATTATAATATGCATTAAAGTATTTGAGAACATTCAGGGGGCACTACATTTTTTTTATGTTGGCTTGCCCTTCATAAAGCAATATACCAACACTGCTGTTAAAACCTTGGTCGATGGCAAATGATTTCAGTGTTACGAATCGTACTGCAATTATTTATTTATTTGTTTATTTAAGAAAAGAAAACATTGCGGACATAACAAATCCAAATTCAAGACGTACACAACATGACATTTACCCTCCTTTCACACCACACGGTTTTGGACGTACGGCAAAAAGCCGAGAGGCGACATTCTTTTAATGGCGTGAAGAACTTGTTGCCGATTCGGATTTTGATCGTAGGTACTATAAAATACTCTAATTTTGCTCCAAATTCGAGACGAAAAATGTTCCTGGACAATAAATAGTCTTATTCAGAAGTACTATAATTATTACATAATTATACCTTTGACTAAGTCGCATTGAAAAAGATGGCGACTGGCTTTCGTATGTGTATCTTATTAATCAGTTCTGTGACAGCAATAGACAGGGAAAACATAGCTAAAATCATCGCCGATGTACGATACCTTGGTTAAAAAATAATATACTTAAATATTTTGGCCATTGTATATTTTACAACGTTTTTATTAGCTCGTATTCTTGTTTGTCCAGTACAAATCTTGCAATCGATTTTTTACTAACTTCCCGACTAGCTAGACATTTGAAACAGAACACAATGCCAATGCATTCTTTTAATACTTTTAGCCATCTTTAAACAGAATTGAATTCATTTTGAATTAATTCTGTTTTGTATGGAAAGTTATTTCAGAAAAAGTAAAATACTATTATTGGTTGCTAAGGGGATGGTCCTAGCAACTAAATTATTAATATATACGTACGTTATTATGGAAATAAAAATGAAATGTCCAAATGACATTTCAGTATTCTATATTTGTTTGTTTGTTTGTTTTTTATTTACTTCATATCAAGTACAAGCTTCAGCATATTGAGCATAATAATTCAACAGCAAATTTATAAACGTTGTATATAACAAGTTCTTTTTATCTTGTAATTATTTTAAATTACTTAGTCAAATCTGAGCATCAGAGCATTTTGCAAATCTCTGCTTTACTGTATATAGAGAGTTGTCCAATAGAATATGTATACCCAATCAAATATCCTGATAATTGGACTTCTGGTGTATTAAATTGAACCCGGAGTCCCTTGCCAAAAAGACAGCATGTCGAAATGTGATTAGCGAAATGATTTATCGACGCATTAATCCATAATTCACGCAGGTTATGATTCGTAAAACTGGGTAAAGCGTTATGGCTCTAAATGTCAAATAAGTGAGGCAAATTGGTGTAATCAATTAGAAGCGTCGTAAACAGAAATTTTATAGTGAGGAAACGCTTAAAATAATTATTATTTTACGCGTTTTGACGTTAATGGCGCTAAATGAGATTTGTATCACTGCCGTGTAAACTAAGTATGCTCTAAAAAAGTTTTCAAAAAAAGCTTTATTTTTTTACTGCTGTGTAAAAATGTTTATGACCACTGCTCAGTTTCACCTGCACCAATAAAAACATTTTGTTGATATCGACCGACATGTTTGATTAATGACATTATCATCTTTGTAACCATGAGAACGACCATTTTTAATATACCTGCTAATTTTGCTTATGTGGTAGGTATCTTGATAGGTAACTATATTTATGTATTTGCAAACATCTTTGAGAAAAACTACATACATAATAAAAATATCATAATTAATTACACCATAAATTATTATTTTTTTTTTACGTGGTAGAACTCCATTATAATAGTTTTGAAACAAAATTATTTTTGTTTTTTCTACTTTAAAACCTGTTAAGAGCGTACATGTGAAACGGCAAATAATTTTCAACAGTAGGTGCGATGAAATTTTGCATTCGTCGCCAATCGTAGACCGACAGTCGAAGTGTGCGCACGTCGATTTGTTTTGTCATTGCGTCGGATGAATATATTCTTAAATCGTCTAAAGATGACCAAAAAACTTTACTATGTACTTGAACAAGAAAACATTTTAATGAATGTACGAGTACTATTATTGGTAATAATATAACAATAAACATAACATTAACGCTTTCGCTGCTGAATAGATAATGAGATTTTAATTGCCCCCTTTAAAATGCACGTTAATTACATCGATCGGCTGCCTGGTCATTACGCACCGTGTGCGTCTTCCGCGTCCAAAGTATTAAATGGGCGCATGTTGAATTTTTATGACAAATTATATTTCGTTCGGCACGCGTCCTGGGTCTGGCAAGTACACATATTGTTTTTCAATTTGTGTGTCAGGGTATGGACCTAGTAGGTTGAGCAAGTGGCTGCTGATATCCATTTCTCGTAAAAAACAAAATCTCCTAATACAAACATCTACTCTGTGGAGGCCCATATATGATCCTATTAGGATCGGAAATGGTCGAAAAAAAAATTTGTCCAATATAGTCAATATCTTAATGGTTGGAAGACTGTGATGTGCCGGTCACTTCGCTGAGAGGCTGAGTGTGACCGACTGGAGAGAGAGAGCTCTGAATAGGGAAGCCTGAGTGCAGTTGGCCATGGGCCTGAAAGGTCTATGACGCCAGCTTAAGTAAGTATATAATATTATCTTAATAGGTGTTGACTTTTTTGTTAACAAATCGGACCACACGGCGGAAATAATTAATAGTAATAGCGTTCTTTTTATGGAATTTTCTGTTATTTAATGGTCAAGTCGAAATAGGCCACGACCTTATATAAATACTCAGGTCACAGGTGTATAGGTATTTAAAACGAATTTAATTTGTTAATTCTTGTTATCGTTTGTTTGACGAATGTAACAAGATAACACTGCATTCAGACTTGTACAATTATTATTTGAATTCTTCTAAAGATTTAACTGATAAAAATTATAATGAAAGCTAGTTTTGTAAGCTGTAAACTCCCGTGTGCGTACGCGTTCAGCGCAAGAAAATTTACATCCATGTGTAGTGGGTTTTGCTATTCGGATAATACGCAGAATTGTGTACAAACCACTGCTGCGTTGTACGTGCGCGTCGAATGTACAAGTAAAATTAATAGATAAAAATAAAAATAATCTGCCAACATTAACATTAGGATATGTAGGCAAATGTTTTTAAATAAAAAAAGAAACTTGTGAAGATATTTGTAATAACTGAAAACATCTTTCTTCAGTCATAACAATGATAATTTTACTATTGCAGACAAAACATTCCATAACAAATAGATGACTGATCCCATCCAAGATTATTATAAATTAAATCCGTATTATGTGAATGTAAAAAAATACTAAAGTATGGGAAGAAAAAAACTAATGTGACAACCCTAACTTTGATC
Source organism: Rhyacophila brunnea (assembly GCF_057557595.1). NCBI lineage: Eukaryota > Metazoa > Arthropoda > Insecta > Trichoptera > Rhyacophilidae > Rhyacophila > Rhyacophila brunnea. The sequence continues at coordinate 15,076,973 of NW_028232752.1, forward strand.
TCACTGTGAGTTTTCTCAAGTTGTATGGTAACATATCCTCTGTAAGCATTTGGGACAATCTGGCTTATACTATCCCTTTTCATCTCGCATCCGGGTTACAGGTATTTCACGCACGGTCTCCCTCCAACAATCGGCTGGCAACGTTGCTTCTGGAAAATGGACCAGTAGCTCTCAACATGCGAGTGAAAATGTATACCAATAAACACTTTAAAAAATGCTAATTTAATTGTAGCACTAGGCACCTACTATATTAATGAGACAATAATAATTGTATTAGGTTGTTCTCTATTAGGAAGCTTTTAGGTGGTAACATTCAAGCATATTACCTACGATAAAAATAAACAGGTACCTATATAAAAAATAGTATAAAACATACTTTTCTCGATAAAAAAAAATCTAGCAGTTAATTATTGACTGCAAAACCTAATTTTGTAATGATATAATAAATACAATGTGATCGTGTTTATTTCAAATGCGCTTTATGAATGTTTTAATTAGATAATTTCCGTTCTCACGTTGTCAAAAACATTATTAATTTTCAGATACATATAAAAACAACTTATAGTAACTATACCTATTATTAATTATTAATAAAGAAGCGTTATGTTATAATATAGCTTTTTCTAACGCCAACGTTTTAATACAACAAGCGTGCACAATTAATAACATTTTGATCACATAATACGTTTGTAAATATATTTTCAAACACCTACGCAATGTTGTATCGATTTCCTACATAATCTAAAATGTAAATTAAAAAATCAATAGTCTACCTAGTAGATTAGTATATTTTTCAACATGCTTTATTAAAATATCTACCAATTTCGCTATTGCGTTCAACGCGTGCAATATGCGAGGACGAAGATGGGATCGAACTCATTTTACAGCGTTTTTACTTGTTCGTATATAGTCCAAGCGAAAACAACCCTGATGTAGCTACTAATTTGGTCATATGTGAAGATCTATGGTGAGGATTTTGTAAGGGTCATTAGAAACAATAACGTGTCGTATAGATAGAGAACGGCGTGATTTATTTATAACAAATTTCTTACAAATTACAGCGTATGCAATCACAAATATTGTAATCTTTCCGGCAGAGCTACCGGCATGCTGAAGATCAGAAACTGGAGTGACAGTTCTCGATTTGGATAGATAAAAACTGAGATAAAAAAAAATAATAAAATACGAATTCTGTCACCAAATCCTCAACTGCTTTAGAGTTGACTCATCTCCTCTCACTCTGCGTCTATGGTTATTTACATGGATCTCGGGTGAAATCCGCTTTCACACCGCGTCTATTACCTATTCTTGGTATTCGCTTCTTTCGCTACTACAAAATATTCAGGTAACCGATATATCCACAATAAATGTTTACATGAAGTCAAGTAATAGTATTATTACTATTAATATTAGTCTCCAGCCCTAATTTTATTCTATTACTGTATGTATTTACAGTTAATTTAATGAAAAGATATCTTAATAAATTATTTTACAGATTCAGAATCTTACTCTAATTAACAATAAATTTGAGTTCGTTAAAATACACTTTTAACATCTAAAATTATATAAAATTTATGCTATTTATACTAATTTTTCAGTCAACTCTGATTATATTTGTTACAAGTTAGCTCGATACCGGATTAGGACTCCTTTGGATTCTATGAAAATTAGATCCCCAGGGGTGACACCATTTTGTCTGTGTCAATAGGTAGGCGAAATTCTGTACAAAATAAGAGTGCATGTGTCTTATACGTCAAACGTTTTAGGTAGTTTGTAAAATTGTAACTTGGCACATGAATATCAATTATGATTAGAATAAAAACGTGATAAAAATGTGGTTATGTATAACTCTACTTTTAAAAACCATAGAAAATGACGAAACGGAAATGACACCGTCGTCATTGAGCTTTACTAAAACGTAGTCGACACGCGCCACTAGTCCGTGTATCTTTTTAATATCTAAATTCTAGTATATAATTAATTTTAACCTTTACACTCAAACTAGAATTAATATAATGTATTTCGTAGTGCCGTGTTACCAAACTTTATTTCCATAAATGTAAACCAACAAAATACCAACTCGTGTTTCCATTCATCACTGCCCGAACATATTATGTCGTACACACACACACGATGCAACCATTAGAACAATATACCTAACATTGGGGGTAAGATCACATCTTAGAATATTTTCCCGATAATATTATAAAATTGGCATATTTTTTAAAGTCCAAATTTTATTTTAAAATAGTATCGTTAGTCAAAAGCGTTAAAAACTTGTTGCTCTTTACAAAGGTTAGTGATATCATTATAATCGTTCGCGAGCTTTCAACGGATCGTGGAATAAATAAATTGATGCACCGAGCGAGGCCCTGAAAAGAAATTTTGCCGCCACACTTTTATTTATCCTCATTTTCAAGATATTGTTATACAACTTAGCGCTTTGAATACTTTGAGAGGTTCCGCCTCGAAGCCTCTTTGCGAGAGATACCTCATCGGATAATATAGAACACGAGAGGAACGGGAATGGAACGATGGGGGGGTGCCTGGAGGTGGGGAGGGGATGCCGTATGTTACACGCCTGCGCACGCCGATGAATGGACTCCGTACTAATAATTCAAAGCGTAAAAATGTTTCATCACTACACTCCTTTATGGTGCTTCAATTTACGAGGCCGTGCGTCGCGCCTTTATGTTTCGGCTCCCCGCGCTTTTTACTATCACGTAATACGTGATAGCGCACGGACAACTTATTAATTTCATAAATAAGTAATTAACAAAACTCAATATCTGACTTTTGGTTTGAGAAACCTTTCATTAATTTAATATTATACTTACAATTTTATTTTATACCAGTGATTCTCAACATTTTTCGTGTTACGGCACACATTTAATATATTTTTTTCACGATACACTGAAAAATTCTTGCATACATACATATAACTATCAAAATCTAAATCATATTTCTATATGTCTCTTTCCCGACAGATTTTTCCAGACAAAAAAAAAACAGTTGGTACCTATGCTCTATTTTAGACCATTCCACACTTATAACATTTATAGATTTTTGTATGTTTTATAATATAATTTATCAATACTGCTTATATCAATATAAACAATGTGAATATTATGAACATATTTAAGCCGACAAAACCGGTCTTTATATTTTTTTTTATTTATTTGTTTGATTTAAGTAATACCAACACATTGTATTTTATTTGAATTCATAAAAATGTTTAATTATATATTTACCCTTAAATGCATGATGGTAACACTTTCATCTATAATAATAGGTACCTATTACTTTTCAGATCGATCACATTTTAATGTCAAATATTATTATAATTTAACAGTGGCACCTGTGAATAAAAACTATATCTCTTTTGTCAGCACACTTTGTCCACTATAGACGAACTTCAAGTTTTTAAATAAAATTTCATTCTCACAATAAAATAAAAAGAATAATACAGTTTGTTGCTGAAAGCAATATCATGCAATTATGGGTTGCATTGCTAAAACTCATTTTTTTCTTAAATAATAACTAGCCATATTAAGTTATTTTCGAATGAAGGAAGTTTCTATAATTTTATGACGCCCGAATCCCTTTAATTAAATAGACATTTTTTTAATATTTTAAAATTCTACAATGAAAAATTTAATGCATATCTACTTGTTAATTTTAGGTTATTAAAAATACATAATCACAAAAATGATAGATGCTTTAGATTTATTTATGATGCATATTTATGATTATTATTTATTTAATTATGATTAAAACTTTATTGTTAGGGTTTATGACATTAAAATGAAATCATAATATTATAATGAGATAAAAAACGTACCACTTAGCTTAGACAACCAATTTCCATACAAACTTTCAAATGAGGAAGTTTCTAATCGTATATTGTTGAAATTATAACAATGCCACATATACATCTGGAACTTGATTCAATAATTTTTCAAAATGAATATGATTTTTTAAGGCGTCGGCTTATAATGCCTTGGATCCCGAGTTCAAATCCTGGGTCTGGCAAATACACAATGTGTGTTTGGAGTCGGAGTATAAACCTAAGGCTGCAGACACCCGGCATTGCAGTGGACGTGCGTAGACGTGCGTCTGCACCCTAATAGGTTGAACATGTAGCTAACATCCATTTCTCGAAAATACCACCCCGTAGAGGTCACGCGCGTCAATATCATTTTACTCCCTACTTCAATTATAGTTTGTCAATTTATGGCTACGGCCGTATGTTGTAGCTTAACCACTGGGGAATGACAAAAGAAATGGCGTATTTCAAAAAAACACTACCTTATTCTTAGGTCAATAATTATTATAAAGCAATCATTATTCATAAGATGTTTATCACACTTGAATGGTCAAAGACATAGCTTATAATAAATATCTTTAGAATCATCTTGAAATGTGTTAATCTTGCCGATTTTTTGAATAATAAAATGCCTAATTCTTGTCAAATTTGGGATCACAGAGATTATCAATATAATTTTTTATCGTGAATATTTTACAAAAATTATCTCGTAATAAATTATGCTAATGGTTTTATAAATGCGTTTAAAAATTAATAAATGTAAAAAATCTTAACACCACTGCACAGTTATGTACCGAAATATGACTATATTCTAAAACATTAGAGCGAGAGGTTTAAAAGAATACTATTTTATGTAACAAAAATACTTTATGCAGTCATCAAATGTTTAAAATAACTATAAAGGATAATAAGGCTTCAAAATTATATAAATAGATTATCTACAACGTTTAAGGAGTGTCCAGGATCATGGTTTGAAAATACAATAAAAACTCAATTTTGACCTTCGACGAGCATGTCCCCCCTTAAGAAGAACAACATCTTCTTGTCAATGTGCTAAATCCGTGAACTAATAAGCCTCTCTTACTTTTAACCGCACTTCGACTGCAACGACTTCCGGTTATCGACGAGTTGTCCACGTGTTGAAACTGTGAACTAACAAGCCCGTCCTAGTTGGTTAATCGCAATTCGACTCCAGCGACTTATTGCCTAGATCTTCTTTTCGGACAGTACGATACTCAACGCGTGAATTGGTTCAAGCTTTTTTTAAAGTAATAAAAAAGAATCAATATTTAATGGAACAGCTTGGCAACCCTTGCTACACAAATGGTAAAAAAATGAGAGAGAAATCTAAAAGCCTTCAATATATTTATTTCATTACCGAAATCAAACGCCAAGCATTACACCAATACCTGCAACACAAACATTTAAACGTATATCCATCCCTTTCTTTAAGTTGATAAAAAAAAAACAAAGAAAACGAACTGCCACATTGTAGCCATCTCCTTCGATCTCAGTAAGTTTTTTGTTGGACTTTTATAGTGTTGCTCTTTCACTCTATTGTTATTCAAAGATTGGGTTAATTTATTACGTCCACGTGATTTTATTTATTTGTTCCAAATGGACATACCGACAAAGGTCATTGGAGAGAATGAGAAATAAAATTAACATGAGTGGGTTCGATCAACATTTTTCTTTGTATGCTATTATTGACCATCTAGGTATCATTGTATTGGTAATCTTGTATTCTTTGTAAGGAGTATTTTTTATAATGGTTGAATATTACGACGTGTATTCAATTTCGGCGTGGTCGTAGATTAGTAATAATTATTGGAAACAATAAAATCAAAATATTATGCAAACCATTGGGAGACTTATTCTAAGGACCGTATCGTTACGCGAAAAATAGCACCTGCGCGCGCACAATATTTTCATAGCAAAAGAGAATGGGGCTAATTTTATGTAGGTACATACAATATGCTCGTGTAAAAGCTACTTTATTTTAACACGAGTACCATATTTTTAAGCGTGTGGGAATTCATTATATTTTTCACGTTGTCTGACAACTGAAACCATTCTAATATCGACGAATAATTTCAATATATAAAACGTCAGTGAAACGGCAAATAATTTTCAACCATAGGTGCGACGAAATTTCGGACTGGCTGGCAATCGGAGAGCGAAAGTCGAGCTGTGAACACGTCAATTTGTTTTGTGATGGCGACGGGGGAATTAATTCTTAAATCGTGTAAAGATGACTAAAAAACGTTACCCATTTACTTGAAAAAGAAAACATATCGATGAATATATTATTATTGTTACTAATAGAACAATAAACAGAACATTAAATGGACGCATGTTGGATTTATATGACAAATTATATTTCGTTCGGCACGCGTCATTTGCACAATCCGCGCATCGCCTAGCCACGATCTTTTTAGACCATGCCTCAACTGAGGTATAGCCTTAACCAGGCCGCTATATTTAGTCAATAATAAAGTAATTAACGACTCTATCTTCATATTCAATTATTAGATAATAATTGTAAGATCAGGTATTTAACATACATACCTTTACAGTATGGTGTCTAAAACAACAGTCCCCTGCTGAGGCATGGTCTAAAAAGATGATAACTATGCGACGCGCTGATTGTGCTAATGACGCGTGCCGAACGTAACAGAATTTGTCATAAAAATTCAACATGCGTCCATTTAGTGCTATATTTATTTTATATTAGCAATACATAATAATATCGTCACTGTTCTGGCAGAAGACACTAATTCGAAAAAATGACATATTGAGTTTGCTATACCAAAATGTTCCTTATTTCAAACTTTACGATCTGGAAACCTTCTTAATAAATAAACAGTCTTTATTTTAAAGTCATTCCTTTTACGATTACTTAATAAACTCATATGATAGACCATTTCAAACATCCTAAAAGCTTCAAAGTCAAATTACTCAAAACTAGTATTCTCCAGTTAGTGTGTTCTGCCAGAACAGACGCGATATATTCATTGACATGTTTGCTTTTTCGAGTACAGGCATAACGTTTTTTAGTCATCTTTACACAATATAAGAATATATTCTTACGACGCCGTCACAAAAAATCGACGTGCTCTCACCTAGAATGCCGCTCGGCGATTGGCGACGATGTGAAATTTCGTCCCACCTATTGTTGAAAATTATTTGCCGTTTCACTTATGTATGCTCTTAACTAGGTATATGCTCAATATATATAGGTTGAACACTTCACAGGCATCTATTATTACATACATGGAATCCTCTCACGGGCTAGAGTCACCGTGAAAATATCTAGGGATATAATAATCTGTACTTATAGAAGATAATATAGCATAAATGTTCCACAAAAATACCATAAATATCGATTTAATGATGTGAACAATTACAAATTCATGTTATGTCAACTTTTATAATATTGTGGGAATTTAGCTAATTCTTAAAAAAACACAACAAATCTAATCTAATCAATACTTAATCTAAAAGGCATCCTTTATTTATTTATATGAAAATATCTCTGAATATAGTATTAATTAACCATATAACATAATACTGTTAGTGATTGTAGATTCAAGTCTACCAGATGGGAATATTTAATATTAAAAAATGACTGTATTTTAAATTGTGCATCAGTGCTTATGGTGTAACTAAATCTGGAATAGCTAAAAATCAATAATGATTATTGATTTATTCACCAAAATACTGATACGTCGACTTTGTAGGGATCTATATAGTCAGTGGGCATAGTGCAGGTGAAAAAAAACTACCGATATAGTGGTACAACTAGTTTTATTATAATATTAAGTTATTTATTTCCGGTTTATTAATAATGTACGTATAAATAAATGAAACAGTCAAATAAATTGATTGTTACAACAGGGCGTAAGTATAAACTCGTTTCAATCGCAGTTTGGACGCATCTCTCATTGCGGTATTATTTCTCAAGCTTTTATTATTATGGTTGCGATTAGTTACACGTCAAATTAATAACTGTTTTTTTTAATTTTAAATTAATTATTTTAAGTTTTGTATTAATATATTTTAGATGGAATGGAATAGTACAAAACTTAAATCCATTAGAATTTAAATTCAAATTCCATCAAGTACCTTCGGTCGATAGTATTAATAATAAAATAATAATAAACTAAACCATCCAGAATCTAATCATCGTTTTTGCATTCAACGCTAGAAACAGGAAACTGTTAGAGATATTTTAAAAATAATATATTTTCAGACAAGCGTTTAACTCATATAATGAATTCGACAAACTCAAGGGAAACGTTTATTATAACAAACGCTGTCGTAGTACAATATTATAAAATATTGCAAAGTATACGTTAATTCAACATTATTATGTAACTATAATAAATTTAAATAAAGGTAATTACGCAATTTTAATAATGCCACCGCAGTAAAGATGACATAAAAATATGATGTTGTTCTAAATATATATAGATATTTAATTAAAAAAAAATATTCTGTTAAATTCTTTTTTTAGAGAAAGTATTAGGTTTGGAAGGTTTTTATGCGATATAGATTTATTGACACAAAATACATAGTATTTCAGTCTTGAATAAGACATTATTTAAACGACCGTTGCTGTGATGCTACTTTAGGTGACGCAGCCTTTTTCATTGCAAATATTTCAGTTAATATGCTCTTCGTCATCTTCATAATTTAGCTATTTATAGAATCATTAATATTACATTTCAATAAAATTTGTAGTTTTCAAAATCGATATCATTATCCAGTAAATTCTTTTCTGCTACATTTCTCTCTTATCTATAATATATAATAGTAATATTATCAATATCGTACGGTAACTGTAGATGACATCACCGGAACGGACGCATTTTTTTGGAATGTTTAATTAATATATTATACTTTATATATTGTGTTACATCAGACTGAACAGGTGAATTGAAACGATTACGAGCGTTAGGAGTTGTCAATGGACGCAAACCAGTTTTGTCAGCGCCTGGGCAGTCTTCAAGCAGAGCGGAGATGGTTTCTTGCCATGGATCTTCAAGTGGAGGACCATCAAACAACCTTGCGGTGGTATTGTCTGGATTCAATACCACCAACAACCAACTCTGCCACCTGATTAGATTAGATAGTCAGCCAACTACTTACCTGATTTTGCGTGAACGTACCAGAATTTTTGCTGTTTCAATATTACAATGTATGTAACATTCTTGTTTTTAATCTATAAGCAGAATACGTACCCTAAGAATAATGCAGCCCTTAAAAATATTTTTTAATTCTTCTCAATTCAGTTTTTCAATTTAAAATGTATCGTATGTACGTCAAGCGTCGGCTTATAATGTCGTGGATCCCAGGTTCGAACCTGGGTTGAACACACATATATTTTTTACAGTGTATGTTAGGAGTCAGAACTTTGACCTAATAGGTTTATCAAGTGGCTAATATACATTTATCGTAAAAAATAAAAATCTATTAATACAAGAAGGTGTTCTTCAACATCTTTCGAACATTACAAATTATTAAATCAAGATAAATATCTTCCTCCCTATTTTTAATATTTGTGATATTATTATTAGTATATAATATGTAAATTATCCCTTAGTATTTGTGACTATTCATGTTTTAATTTGTTAGATTTTTTAAATAAATAAAAAAATACCTAATAATTAAAAAATACGGTGAGAACAGCATGCGGTCTGATCTGTAAAACAACGTCCATTTTAAACTTACTCTGACGTAAGTGGAGTATACGAATTTTCAAAACGATTTGGTTAAATACCTACACCTATTGTCATCCTACACAATAAGTACAGCAGTTTGGGTGAATAAACAACGAATGAGTGCTAAATATTAGGGACATACACAGGGTTATTATGCTTACGGCTCTCCAGTATGTTTCGAGTACGAACTAACGTTTTAGAACTCATGGTACAGACAGAAACTTTCCATGGGGCCAGGCAAGTCATGTGTTGTTTAAGGGCGGCAAATTAAAGAAAAGTTGTAAATATTACAACTTTTTTAGAGTAGATTCTAGGTAGATGATAATTTTTGCATGTGGCGCTAATGGATACTGCTAGCTTTAAATTATAGTGTATATTCTTTAAGACAGATTGCATTATCTAATAAAATAATAAAATTTAGTAGGGAAAGCATATAAGTATTTAAACAATAAGGCGATGCGTGCAACTATTTGAGTCTGCATATGGCCGGTACTTTATCCAGGGACATTACTGGGTACCAATTACATTAATATGAACGAAGCATCTGGAAAAAAAAATGACATTCACTTTTTTGTCGGGTCTGCCGAATGGCATAATCTGTTCTAACCCCATTACAATAAAGGTGATATTGCTATAAATTCTCAATGCTTTTTGTCGGGTCTGCCGAATGGTTTGGATCGAACGGGTTCGCTCAAATTAACATTGACACTAGAAACACTGTTCTAACGACATTACAATAAAGGTGATATTGCTATAAATTCCCAATGCGTGATATCGCATAATATAAATTGCGTGACGTCTACCTATGCATGTGCGATAATATTTTCCACAATTTAGCAAAGCTGATAATATGGTCACGATAATAATAAATGTTGTTATTTTCCCCGATTTAAGCCAATAAGTCCATATGCGTGTGGCATTCATAAACTCATATCCATTATGTTGTAAACCTCTGTCATATTAAAAGAATGTTGTTATTATTATGGACACACCATCGCATCGCATTGGTCCGATATATATTTTTTTTACTTCTCACGAAGCATTCCAAAAATCGACGCTCATTATGATCCGCTTGACTGGCAGACACACTTCTTTACTTCCAACAAAGCGTTTTGTGCTGAGCGATCAACTCATGTTAACTAATCTTAAGTCCATATGCAAAGATGTCATAGTTACGTCAAGGTTAAACAAACTAATAATTATGTACGCGTTGCATAGTCGACAATTATGTCATTTTATATTCTTCGGTTTATGCTACTGAAAATGCTGCCATTTTAAAATTCACATACAATGGCAAACGTATGAAAACTGCACAATATAAATTTAAGAATTAAAGGTGTCCCTCGAAAAGGGGTCTATATGCAAAAACTAAATTTTACAGGACAAAATAAACAACAATAATTTTAGTGATTTATGGTACCCACCTATGATTTTTTAAGGCAAGAATGTCAATAATTAAAAATACATATAACCATTCTTCTTCTTCAACCATGTCCGATTCTAATAGGATCATATGGGCCTCCACAGAGTAGAGATTTGTATTAACAGATTTTGTTTTTTACGGGAAATGGATGTTAGTCACTTGCTCAACCTATTAGGTCCATACCGTGACTCACACACAAATTGAAAAACAATATGTGTACTTGCCAGACCCAGGATTCGAACCTGAGACCCACGGCGTGATAGTCCAACGCTTAAGCCACGCGGCCACCGTGGGTGTACCTACATATAACCATACATCATTGAAACTATTGTTATTTATTTATTTAAGTGTGTTTCCTCTCTCCTGTAAAATTTTGGTTATTTCATATAGATCCCTTTTCGAGGGACATCTTCAAAAATAGAATAATCAGTATTAGAAATATTAATTAAAAAGCTTAACCAGTAGTATAATTAATAAATTCACATCGCCGATACAGTGTCTCTAGCATTGGCACCATACTGTTTCATTTGCAAGTATTGGAACATTACGCCAGTTGACGCATGCATACAAATATATAAAACGGGTTAAGTAGTTTGTGTAATAATATTTATTATAAGTTAAAAAATAGTACTAATTGTCTTTTGTGTTTGCTTAGATAATCGATGCTATACAAAATTTTACTTTAACGAACATTAGTAAACGACATTCAATATTATATTAGGTATCTGTCATATGTGTTTCTAAAATCCACCAATGCATTATAACATAAGTGTCACTAAGTACCTGTTTACCCCTTATATTCTTGCTGGATTATGTAAAATACGATTAATGTGCATATTATTTTAATTTAAAAAACTGGTATTAATTCTATAAATAATGTCAAAGACAAGCCACACATACACTACATCGCGACATAATGGCTGAGGATCGTGACACGAATTATTTGGCAGCTGTCGGCAATCCGTATCTACCGCTTAGCTCCACCCTCACGGCAATCAGCTGCACGTAAAACCTGTCAGTGGAAAAACTGTCGCACTCTTGATTTTAGTCTCTCCATCTGGAAGGAACTTTCCCATATCCTCTCCAATGAGTTTTTCTAGGTTGTAATCCTCTTTGGAGGTCATAAGACCAAGCAAAGGATAGTCGACTAAATATGTCACCAGCCATATCGACTGACCCTTTGATCGTGCTTCAAGGTTCAAAACAAAAAAAGAGAAATATTATACCTATTAATATTATTTAACTCCGAAAATCTGCCAACAATTTCTACTTCCCATATACTTACCTAGATATTTACAATTTTATTTTTGAATTATCATAATTTTTTATATTATTCAGTGAGAACAAAATTAATATATAGAAATACGTCTAGTAACTGCCTCAAAATAGACCAATACATATTTGGTACTTACATATTTAATAATAGTTTGTTCTATGTAACAAATATATACACGCATAAAATGAGACTGCATTTTGTAAAGGATTTCGTGTGAGAAAGCTACTGTACTTATATCTTGAATGTGCGCACAGGCCTCGAAATGGACAGGAACGCACCGAAGCGTAGTTCCGGTTCATGAAATCCCCGAGATTATCGCTCCGTATCGTGACAAAAATAAGTTGACCACCTTAGCTTACCTAGCTGGCCATATATTTTATAAACATACTTACATAAAATTAGGAAAATATTTGGTTCTTGTCTATTTAGTGGAAGCCAGCGGCAAACAAATTTTGAAAATATCCGATATACTTGATTATTTGTTAGGTTAGGACGGTTAGGTTATCATTCTTGAATTTCGCGAAAATCGCCTGGCTCCCAGCGGAAAATTATCGTAAAATATTCCATTGCAAGCACTGTGTAGGTACGCATCAAATATGGCTGTATGTTGAACACAGAAATATGGGATTTTATTTTTACGCTGGTAGAATATAACTAAAAACCGACTTTCTATTGTAGTCAAACCAATGACTGATTCGTTGAATTAAGAAGCAGATAATGATGATGATATAAACTAAAACGAACAATCAATTTTGAATATTATTCTTTTGAAGCATGCTCTGGAAATCAGCTTACGAAAGAGTTCAATGTACGCAATCGATGAAAACAATCTATAGGTATAAAAAAATCTTGAAAATGACATGATTAATAAATCCATTAACACCGCTCCCAATGTTATTAAATTGAAGTTTGTTCACAGTTGAGGCTTTGATTCCGCCGCGCTTGTTAACACTTAGCCTGCCGACATTTTTTTTTTAAATTCCGGTTTATTTAAAAAATCATTATGATAACTAATTCCACCATATGGCAACCATAAGATTTACTAGTAAATATAGTATAATCTGTCAAATATCTCAATTAAGGCCAACGGATATAAAGGTATCAAGATACTATCTGATTAGTATTTGTAGAAATACGTAATTGAGAGGATATAACAACATAAAAATCCTTGCCAGCAGAATTAATGACAATACGAAAAAGCGGTGGCGACGATACCTACAAAACTAATATACCTAACATACCTAACGATACCTAACAATCTAAAGGCATTTCAAATATTAAAAAAATAGCAACAGAGCCATCTGCAGGAGTATTGAATTTAACATTCACCTACACATAAATTAATATATACTGTATTCAAGTCTATTGAATATTTCACTAACACACACAAATAAAGGCTTGAGATAATCCAATGTTGTTTTATAATATGTAGTTTGATACTATTTGTCCTTGATCATTTTATGAAACGTGTCATGCTTTCAACGCCTACCTTTGCATATAATAATTATGTATGATTACGTTATTTTACGCGTAACGGACTGGTGGTCTATTGGATAAGAAGGCCAACTAATTAGGCTGTAGTTTTTTTAGCGCAAGTTTGGTTTGACATATTTTTTTTTTAAATAAAATATCTATTTTATGATAAATGTAAATTATATCAATATATATGACTGTCCTATGAATTTTTTCATTTAATTACAATAACCTACTTTCCTTCAACATGCACCTTTTGGCACTGCGAAGAAGTGATGTGACTTCGAAAATCACATGATGAAATGTTAAAGCCCAATGTGAAGGCCATTATCAACAAATTTAATATTACACGAAAATACTTTGAATCTATTTAGAAAATCTGGAGTAAAATCAACAAGTTTATATTCTTGCTAGAGCTTAGGTATTTGAACTGATAATCAAAGTACAAAATGAAAAAAATGTAAAGACAATGAGTAATGTACCTAACTTACAGATTGTCCTATCTAAATCTAACAGTTATCTGGTATAAGATACTTGAAAAACTATTCAGTATTATAGCCACCAAACTGATAAAAAAAAATTTTGGTCTAATTTTAGACTCTAACTACAGATAATCATTTTAATACCTAACTAGAAAGTATACATGTATAACACTCTAATAGCGTCAACACGGCTCAACTCGTTAATTAATATCGAAAAAGGCTATATAAACAATGAAGTTAATAAATGATAGAACATCACATACTTAATTTATTAGGTTATCTGTAAGCTTATCACACCAATCTTCGAGATGATCCAATAATTGGTCTCTGAATCGATATGTGTAATAGTCATTTATGACTGACAGACTGACTGAGTCCACGTGTCGTGAAGAGTTCATGTAATTTAGCCAAAACATAGGCATACAAAAGTGTAGTGTAGATGAACCAACATAAGGTTGACAAAATAAGAAGAAGAAAACCAATAAGTGTCAAGCATTTTATTTGGATGATGCAGTGACATGCTATAATTGATAGCGTTAGATTTTTTTAAAATTAAGCCAATGACAGTAAGGGTTTTAAATGGTTGTTTATTTGTATGGCCTCGAAAAATAAAAAAGATTGTTGTCTAAATGTAAATACGTATTTAAGAGGACGTTCTACAGAAATGGCCTTGAGAATTGAAAATATGATTTTTTAACATGTGGTCCATAATATCTGGTCTACTAGTTAATATAAAAAGGTCGTGTCAAAGTTGTTTGTGTTAATAAATTTGCTCTGTGACTGATCCGACTCATATTTCACATTTATTTCATCAGGGCTGTCGAAGACATAAATCATAATATATATTTATAATTTTAAATTTTTATTTATAATATATATTATTTAAGTTTTGTGCATCTAATGCCGGGTCCACACTGGCAACAAGTTAATTTGCTGGCAACCTCGTTAGATTTTACGATAATTATTGTAAAATTTCTTAAGCAATTATGGTAAGTATCGTAAAATTTAATGAGGTTGCCAGCAACTTGTTGCCAGTGTGGAAATGGCTTAATATCCACTGTGGTTCACGTAGTGGCATGGACCTGGGGTTAGCTAATTCAGGAAGTCAACACCCATGATAGAATTTTTTCCAGTTTTGGTTGCATTATATTCCAAAACTCTTCTGTAAAAATCGTTTCCGAGTTTATAAATGGAAATTTCTCGGTGTACATAGTAAACAAACCTACGAATAAAAAAAGACAAAAAGGAACATACTGATTCATCGCAGTAAAATCTGGTAATCAAATTCGCCATTTTGAAAAGCGACGATTTTGCGTAAACAAATATCACGTGGTCTGTACGTGTGCGGCAAACTTCGAATGTGTTTGTAATTTTGTGCAAAGTGCGAATGTAATGTTTTCAAATAATTGATATGGATTAATTATACCATCGTATTATTTTCTCGAAATCATAAACATACTATAATAGTATTTGAGTATCAACCTATGTTCAATTTGAATTGGGTTATAATAATAATATACCCGTATATATATCAATAGTATGTTTGCTACAAAATCCACCCAAGTTATCAGTACGTACTTGCACAGGTTTGATTAAAAACCATGATGAAATTAACATTTAAAAAATATGAATGCTTAATATTATTTTGACAGCCCTGTTTTCTGATCGGCTTCATGTCGCAGGTGTTCATAAAATAATAATAATTCTCCGCGCGGCAGAAATTATCAGTAATAATAATAATATTTCTTGAAATAAAATCTCCGATGATTAGTGATTTTTGCGAAAAGATCGATTTAAATTGACGTAGTTACGACGCCGAGGTCCTTTTTATACTAAATTATATTTGAACGGCGGGCTCTTCAGCGGGCCCTTAAGAATAATTGTAATGAATCCTAATATGTTTGCGTAAGCACATTAATTTGTATTAGGATTTGACTAGGATATTCACATTGAAAAATTAACACTGTTTAATATTGTTTTTATTAAATTGTGGAATTTTTACATACCTAATCTAATAAATTAAATTTTAAAAGATTTTATTGCAGCTTCATATGCTCTGCAAGCTTCAAAAATTTTAAAAGCTTAAAATCAATTAATTAATCCTACCTAACAATAAATTAAACAATGTAAGTATCACTTGTTCCAATGATTAACGATTGGAATCGCAAACGCGTGTTGAATCTTAGCATACTGACTAAGAAGGACTTTGGTAAATACCATAATTCGATGTGATTTCTGTAATCATGAAAATGAAACGAAAGACATGTTTTTCTACGTTTTTCTGTCACATAATGTTAGATAAATCCGTCTACTGCATTAATTGCATCAATTGCATCCATTGTATCCATCGCATCCATTACATCCATTGCATACATTGTATACGTTTTATGATTTTTATATATTCTATACCAAATATATATATATATGTCAATAAACCTTCATACATTGTATACGTTTTATGATTTTTATATATTCTATACCAAATATATATATATATGTCAATAAACCTTGTTACAATCTTTAAAATAGTAGTATTTAGTATAAGATCCAATAGCTTCAATCCCAATCGAGAACTCCTACATAGATATCTAAATCCTTAATATTATTATTATTTAATATAATAGGCCAATGACAGGTTAATAATTAATCAATCGCATAACATAATATTTTGTCACTGTGTCAAATGGGTATTGACACGCCTTTAATGATTTATCATCTACCTATCTACCAAGAATTATGTTGTAGAATTTTCACATCACAACATTGTTCTAGTCTATTATAATTGATTGGTAATAGAGTTATAAAAAATGTGTCGTAATAGTCTTCCTCATCTATCGGTTCCTCATGATTGAAGATCGTGACCCTTCTGAAATGCGTGAATTATTTTACTAATGATGTGAATTCGCTGTGGTGTTTTTAACGTAAAACTCCGAATCAATCTACACTCTCTAAATAACTAACTGATAACTTCAGATACTTCAAGTAACTATTTGTAATTGAGAACTGCATATAATCTTAATCATTGTTTAGGTTAAGTTAAGTGTTTCGACTTACACTAAATACATTTTTATAATTTTTTTACACGAGCAAACTTATTTGTTAGAGCAATGTCTGCCAAACTTTTTTACCTGACGGCACACTGAGGTAGGAGAATTTATTTTGTGGCACATCAAATACAAATCTCCCCAACAAAAAAAAATATAGGAACTTCAAGTCTGCAGTAATTGTACTGTGTAGAAAAAGATACAGTGTCATGGTATTGAGCTTCATGTAAATAAAAGGAATTAGAATCATTTCACAGTGACAGTCAATACACGTGTTGGATTGTAATATGGACGATGATGATAATAATATGACATAATAATAAAATTAAAAATAATATGTTTTTCAATCTCCACTACTACAACACTATATCTACATCTGCTACAATATAAAAGTATTATGAAAGCCATCAAAATTGCACTTTTTGTCCATATTCATTCAATAAAGTTTGATTCATAATCTCACTTACTTCTAAGCTGCATCAAAATTGATTTGCTTTAATGTGGATGATAATAATGGATATGGAGTATATAAAAAGTAGCGATTGTTGGATATCCTCTTCAACAAAGGTTTTGTTTGAAGACGACTTCTTTTAGAGCGTGGGTAAAATTTTGTATGTATGAACAGACCCTACAAAGGGAATATTACACATGAAGTTTTATATGGTTAGAAAGCGTATAACGTATTTAAATTATTAAGTTGGTAAAATGTTTCCTCTGTTAATACTTATTGTTTGAGACGGATTCTGCAGTTTTTGCACATATTATTCGGCGCAGACCGGATAGCCTGGAGTGATTGGTGGTTTTGGGTAACCTCCAGGTAAGGCGAAACCATAGAGGAATTAAATAAAAAGAGGGATAAGGAATCGGCTTTCTCATACAACTGAATGAAGCAGGCCAACAATAGCCGACAACTTACGAGAAATCGCGACGCGATAAAAAAATGCAGGGCATCACGGAGGATTTACTTTGGTCATTATAAAGTACCCATATAATGTAACGTTAACGTGAAAATTTTGCCGCAAATTGATTACCAGCCTGGATCACCACACTTTTTCACCATACTTGCCTGCTTCACCATACTTTATTATAACCTGCCGCCCCTAGGGCGAAACAGAGGAAGGCGTCGACGCGCTGGAGCAACCAAGTAAAGGAGCTGACCGGGGCAGCATTCACTCATGCAAGGGATCGAGAGGTGTGGAAAGTCTTGGTCGCTCAAAAGATGAAAAAATCCAAGGTGGCCACGATCGATCCTCAGCCATGAGGGAATGACCAACGACAAATTGGAAGAAAACTTATGGGACAATTAATGATATTATAAGAAAGTAAGTCTAGTAATAGGTAGTCAATATGTAATTTATATATATATATATATTATTTGTAATTTTCCCATAATTAACAAAACCAGTTTTATTCTAACGGACACCTAAAATTTGTAACAAACATTAATTATAACAAAATATGTTATGCATATAAATGTAAATTAATTAAATAAAAAGCACAAAAACTTATGCTAAAACTTTACGTAAGTAGGTATTTGTTTTTTGAAGCGTTTTTAAATGTATTTTTTTTATATATTTTTGGTGTAATTGATAAAATTAAATTTTGTAAAAACTAAAAACATTAAACAGTATACTAACTCTAATAATTAGTATACTAACAACATGTTATTTAAATAAAACAGATTATAAAAAACCTTACTTAAATCATGGCTAAAAATTTAAAAGTAAATAATTCTGACCTCATTCAATAAATGGGTATATATGTACTGTCTTCAAGTAAGTTTGTTATTCATAATAATTAAGCTATCGTAAATACGCTATCGTCATAAATATAATATGATGGTTATGATTTGTTTATTGGTACAGTGCCGAACATAAAGTTTTATTCAATTTGTAATTTATCATAACTATAATATTTCTGTGAAATTGATTATAATTTAAATAAATCATATTCTGATTGCTAATATGTCAATTTACTCTTGGCGACGCGACGTAGTCAACGAATCCCATATTTATTAAATATAACAAAATAATATCAAACAAGTAAAAAGAGTAGTTGTTTAATTATTTTAATCAAGTGAATCACAGGTGCAACCTCATGGTGTAATATACCTGCCACTGGTTGACATAATTTCTCACGGGCCGATCGTGTGAATACTTCGACCCGCCTCGGCAGCGAGCAGTCAAGAAAGCCCCATCTCCTTCTGCTTCCCGCCGCCCCTGTTAGATTTAATCCCGCTCAGGTAAACGCAGGATCGATTCAGAAATAATATGGCCTATATCAGCTGACATCGACACACTAATTAAATTAATTATATGATTTGAGTTTATTTATTTGATGTAAGTGAACATCAATTAACAAAAATAAGTAGGTCATTTATTCGTGAATCTTGAACCTTCTGTAATGGGACCGATTTTTTTTTTTAAAACGGTACATGTTCAAACACGCGCGTTACTATGATCTTACTCCTTACTTCATTTATCGTTTGTCAATTTATGGCTACGGCCGTATGTTGTAGCTTAGCTACTGAGAAATGCCAATAGAAATGGGGTATTTCAAAAAATACTACCTTATTCTTAGGTCAATAATTATTATAAAGCAAACATTATTCGTAGAATGTTTATCACATTTAAATGGTCAAAGACATAGCTTATAATCAGTATCTTTAAAAGTATCTTTAAATGTGTAAATCTTGCCCATTTTTGGAATAATAAAATGGCTAATTCTTGTCAAATTTGGGATCACAGAGATTATCAATATAATTTTTTATTGTAAATATTTCACTATAATAATGTCGACATGAATTTTACTAATAGTTTTATAAATGCTTTTAATAATTAATAAATATAAAAAATCTTAACACCACTTCACATGGACGTACTGAAATATGACTATATTCTAAAACATTAGAGCGAGAGGTTTAAAAGAATTCTATTTTATGTAATAAAAATACTTAATGCAGTCATCAAATGTTTAAAATAAATATAAAGGATAATAAGGCTTCAAAATGATGTAAATATATTATCTACAACGTTTAAGGAATGTCCAGGATCATGCTTTGAAAATAGCATAAAAGCTCCATTTTGACGTACGCTGAGCATGTGGGCCGTTAAGCGACTAAGATTCTCCACTCTTCACAATCATCTGCTTTTCTCAGGTGAGAGTGAAGGGTACCTCAGTAAACCACCGACCCTATTTTTCTGCTATGTCTTCCCAGGAGGCTACTAAAAACCAAAGCTTCTCCAGGTTATCTGATCTGCACCAAATAGTATGTCCAAATATCGGAATTTTTTGACGTATAAAATGAGTCTTTATAAATTGGCACCACTAATAAATATAGTTTATAGCAAGTGGGCTTTCATCAATTTTTGAATTCAACAAACACAAATTTAATAAACTAAAAGATGATAAGTTGGAAACACACGGATACTCCAATGAATGGTCCATATGGCAAGAATAGAAAGTGACCAACCGCCGAGGGGCATCCTGTGTACCAAGCCGGATGGTCAGAAGCCGACTGGCAGGTCCAGACTCCGTTAATTGAACATTGAAATTAATGACCCCACCAAACCACGCTGCCCCGCACCACACCCGGTATTAATCGGGGGTATCACGGGACCGTACGTTTGATGTGATGCATCATTTTTTTTAAATGATTGGAAATGTCTCTGGAGTGCAGTTAATGCAGTTACCTAAGACTGGGGCATCCATGCAATCAAATGTGCCTTGGCTGAATTTACATTACTTTAAGTTAAGAGTACCCACGGGAGACAGGAGCACGTAGAAGCAAGATTAAAAAAAATGGTAAGTAACATCTAAAAGCTAATACAAAACTGCCGAACAATCTAAGTGAAGAGATCTTCACGTTTGCAATATGACGCCGCAAATTATTTAAACTCAACAATTATTGGCTATCAAGTCAGATGGTCTGATGGGCCCAACAGCTGGTTGAACCGACTTGAGCAGCTCTCCCCTTTCTGTACACATTTTACAGTGGCGAAGACTCCATACTAGGCGATTATTTAAAGCCTACCTTCTTAAAAAAATATTTTTTAATTGCATATTGACATATTTATATACTTAATCACTTCATTATTTTATGTTATATAACTACAAATAATTTATTTTGCCAACGAGAGATGACGTATATGTAGGAATGTATTACAGTATTACACAGTTTACAAAACAACTGCAAATGTATTAAAAAATATACCACAGCTCGCCGTAAATAAATAATAAACGCCACGAAGTCTCGACGTAAATAAATCTCCGATTATGTGTGGAATAATTCTGAATTTTTTTCGTATGGACTTTACGTCTCGTAACCTCAGCAAGTCTGCTGATTTGTACGAAATAAGGTAAGCTCCTATCGCAGAGCCTAAAACATTCGCGCATAATAATGTTGTCACGACTGCGCACTTTGGACAAAATCATTAATAATTAGATAATTAAAAAAATAATTTCAACGGCGTTTAATCGAATATTAATAAATAAGTAATTATAGATTGTTTTCATAAATAAAAATAAATTTTATCTAATGATTTTTGATGGGTATACATGTTTTGAAAAATACGTAATTTAAACACATCGCTCATTTTTATGTCGTCAATGAGTTTTTGAAGTTTCATTGAATTAGTGTGTCGTTGTCATTTACTAGTTTGTACCATTGATATACTACTGGATGAATCATATGCTTCTTAAAATGACGCCCGATTTTCAGCGAGTCGGCCTTTGTTAAAACTTACTGAGTAAGCCCGGTCTAGCTTGCATCTTACTCTAACTAATAGTCAGCGCATGACGACTTGCTCTGTCTGTTTTGCGTTGCAGCACCCTTAGGTGCACTATTCCAAGAACGCAAATTTAGTTTTACAGCCAGGGCAATACGGGTGAAATTCGGGAATCCATGTTAACGGTCTTAACGCATTATACCTACAAGGAAATATTATAAGACGATATTCGTTTGTGGTACATTTTTAAAATGACACTTGTATGGGAACTGCTCATCTAGTAGTATATCAATGGTGTGTACCTATTCATTAGTAGTAAATATCGTACTATTCTCGTAAGTATACTTGACAAGTGTGCTCTTTTTATCAGATCTCCACAGCCTACCTCTTTCCAAAAGTCACCCTTCGCCACTGACATTTTATGACATTCCCAGAAGACGTGGCTTGCATCGTTGATTGGACAGTCAACAAGAATGCTGATGACAGCTGGATAACAGGACCCAGAATAGGGCGATGGAGGAAGTTCTTGGAGGAGGATAAGAACCGCCCTGCATTGTAATACCACTGATGATGATAATGGATTAAACAGACAGAATGACAGAAAAAAACTATATTATCTTGTACTTAAGTGTCATGGGAATAAGTATTGTCAAAATGTTGACTAAAATTCAAACATTTCATAATCACTGTCAGACTTTTACTATTAGTGTATTGTATTGTATAATTATGTCAATTACTAAAAATATAAATATTATTCTGGTTATAACTTACTGATGTTCGAATTTTAAAAACTTACCTTTTGCTTTGTTTTTTTTTTTTTAATTTCGAATGTCATGGGTCATGACGAATGGTGTTATGTACTTATTCTGATAAGAACGTTGGTCTGTGAGGTTTTATAATTTTCTGTTTTCATGAAAATCATAACATAACATGGTAGACACATGGTAATAGGTGCCACTCACTCAAATACGAGAATATATTAAAACTTGCTCGACAATATTTTATGCAAAATCTAATATTCATAATTTGAAAATATCTCATACATAAATACACACTAGAAAAAATCATTTCATAGAAAAAAAAATACAACATTCTTGACATTCAACACAGACTTGAATCTGTGTCTGCTGGATTTGCACCAGTATACTTTTCCAGTTAAGCTACGGGCATCTTACTAAATTACGACGAAATTATGATACAAGATTTGAGAATGAAACATTCTATATATTGAACATACATGATTTGAAAACATCTCATGCATATACACACTAGAAAAAAATACGACACCCAACGGGACTTGAACCTGCATCAGCTGGATTCGCGCCAGTATGCTTTTCCAATGTCGTATTTTTTTCTATAAAATGGTTTTTCCTAGTATCGTCTATGTTCTGGCAGAACACACTAACTGGAGAATACTAGTTTTGAGTAATTTGACTTTGAAGTTTTTAAAATGTTTGAAATGGTCTATCATGTGAGTTTATTAATTAATCGTAAAAAGGATGACTTTAAAATAAACACTGTTTATTTATTAAGAAGGTTTCCAGACGGTAAAGTTTGAAATAAGGAACATTTTGGTATAACTACCTCAATATGTAATTTTTTCGAATTATTGTCTTCTGCCAGAACAGTGACGGTATGTTCTCAAATCTTGTGTTTTATTCGTTGAATAAAAGAAATATTTGATCAAAACGTTGTACTTACTTCAATAAAAACGTTTTAATTAAATAGTGATGAATAGCAGTATAATTACAAAATGACAGTACCTACAATAAGAATTATTATCAGTTTTTCTAGAAAAGGGCTTGCAATCTTCGGATTCATCGTGATCAGATAAAATGCTTCGTATGAGCTCGGTCTCTGTCACGATACTCTAATTTAAAACAAATTTCACATCGATCTGACCTCACGACTGTCGTTTTAATTTAACTCAATATATTGATCGACTTGCATTGAAATTATAGTAATAATTGTTTCTGTATATTTTGTGAAAAGTCCAGATATTCCGCCGTAACTGTTATATTAAGACGGTACATCAGTGAAACGGAAAATAATTTTAAACTATAGGCGTGACGAAATTTTGCACTCGCTGGCATTCGGAGGGAGAACGTCGAGCTGGGAACACGTCAATTTGTTTCGTGATGGCGACGGGGGTATTAATTCTTAAATCGTGTAAAGATGAATAAAAACGTTACCCATTTACTTGAAAAAGAAAACATGTCAATGAATATATTATTATTGTTAATAATAGAACAATAAACAGAACATTAAATGGACGCATGTTAGATTTATATGACTAATTATATTTCGTTTGGCATGCGTCATTTAGACCTCAGCTGGGGCACGGTCTAAAACGATCGTGACTACGTGACGCGAAGATTGTGCAAATGACGCGTGCAGAACAAAACCTATTTTGTCATAAAAAGTCAACATGCGTCCATTTAATGTTATGTTTATTCTTCTATTGCTAATAATAATAATATATTCATTGACATGTTTTATTTTTCAAGTAAATGGGTAACGTTTTTTAGTCATCTTTACACAATTTAAGAATTAATACCCCCGTCGCCATAACAAAACAAATTGACGTATTCACAGCTCGACTTTCACTCTCCGATTGCCAGCCAGTCCGAAATGTCGTCGCGCCTATAATAGTTGAAAATTATTTGCTTTTTCACTGAAGTACCGTCTTAAGGTTGAGTCATCATCATCATCAGGGGCGCGACAACCCGGTGTAGGTACTGGCCTCCTCCAACAGCTCCCTCGACCTGTCCCTATCCAGTGTGGCCGCTTTCCAATTTGGTACCCCCAGAATACGGCAGTCACTGGCAGCTCCATCTAACCAGCGAATCTTTGGCCTCCCTCTTCTTCTACGTCCTATTGGATTGCTGGACATCACTCTCTTTACCGGTTCATTGTCATTCATACGGTGCACATGACCTAGCCATCGCAGTCTCCCAATCTTAATTGATTGAACAGCGCTGCAATCTTCGTACAGCCCGTAGAGCTCAGCATTATATCTTCTCCTCCAATTGGTGCCATCCCTGATCGGTCCATATATACGGCGGACAATTTTTCTTTCAAAGTTGTTCAGGGCTCGTTCATTTCGCAGAGTTAATGTCCAGGTTTCCGATGCGTAGGTGAGCACTGGCTTTACAAGTGTCTTGTAAAGAGTGCTTTTAGTTCGGCGAGATAGTAAGCGGGACTTAAAATGTCTTAAGGTGACGCATCAGTGAAACGCCAAATAATTTTCAACTGTACGCGCGACGAAATTTTGGACTCGCTGCCATTCAGTGAGAGAATGTTGACCCAGGAACACGTCACTTTGCTGCGTGATGGCGACGGGTCAATTAATTCTAAAATCGTGTAAAGATGACTAAAAACGTTACCCATTTACTTTAAAAAGAAAACATGTCAATGAATATATTATTATTGTTACTAATAGAACAATAAACAGAACATAAAATGGACGTATGTTGGATTTATATGACAAATAATATTTCGTTTGACAGGCGTCATTTTCACCCGCCACCCGCAATCCGCGCATCGCCTAGCAACGATCTTTTTAGACCGTGCCTCAACTAATGCATGGCCTTAACAGACCAAAGTAGCATTTATTCGCAGACATGATTCTCTTGTTGATTTCTTCTGTAATATCATTATGTTTAAGGTTGAGTGAGATTATATAATATAATAATTGGAGAGAATCGGCACCAATTTGATGCCGCTGTTGACCAAGTGCTTCTGGACAATCGGCGTCAATTTGACGCCGCTTGTCATTGCTGAAAATGTTTTATTTTTTACTTTTAGATATTTCTTAAAACCTTTAAAATTTACTTACACATTGAAAAAGATGAATTTTAAATTGAAGTGCTTCAATACCTACACAAGTTTTAAAAAAATATTAAAATTAATCATATAATATAAAAGTTGTAGCAGTTTTAGTAAGCTCTTGTTAAATTTACTACAAAATTTAATCTGGCTGTCAATGTCGGTCTGCTTTTTTCTCCTTTTCTGTCTGTCTCAAATAGGCTAAAACTAACTTAACTAAATGACAATTGCCATAGTCTACTCTGATTGTTTGCTTCAAGTTTTTTTAGACTATAAAATTATAATTTGATAAAAAATATATGACACCCAGTAGGACTCGAACCTGAACACCACTGGATTCGCGCCCAAATGCTCTAAACACTAAGCGACACGTGTCTCATCTAATTGCGACGAAGTTAACAATTTTTTTTTACAATACTCTCTGCACGGCTTTTACAAATAGTTAACACAGTAACATGTTTCCGTTATTTATTTTGTTCCAAAATAACACGGAGGCGTATTGAACAAAATAAGACATTTTCATTTTTCATAGGTACAAAAACGTAAATAATAAAGTTTGGCTTGCACCGGACGTCTGTTACGATTAGTAAGTAATGTTATTTACAATAATTGATCACAAAGCATGATTGATTGAATCGTAAATGGTATAATTTGGAGTACATCAGTTAATACGTAGCTAAATATAAGAATTAACTCGCATGCAGCATAGACGAATCAATAGTTTAAAGGTGAAAGTACTCACCTAGGAAGTGAAAAACATGAGTTCGAGTTATTAAAAAATGAATCTAATATTCTTAAACCTTATCTATATTCAGTATTGAATTTATTTATTCGCCGGCCAAACGCCGATTCTGGTTTGTTTTAAAGTGGTGCCCAATATATTGTGAGTATCTAGTACTATCGTTTGAGCCCCGCATCAGTTGAAGTACGGCCTTATGTTGGAGAGGGTCCAGAAGAAATGTTTGATACTCCTTCAATTTCGGCTGTATAGATATCACCCGTGGCTCTATCCGACTGATTTTATCTTAGGTATGCTTACATACTGTAGTTTAAAATTTAGAAGGGATCTTTATTTAGCTACATATTTTTTCCGACTTAGACGCGGCGAAAATTGAAACTCTGCCATTCTTGGTGGTGTTGGTGGTGGCTCTCTGATAATTATCTTAGGAATCGAGGGCATCCGTTGTTTGTTCTCCCAAGGTGCAGAACTAACCTGCCATTAGTATTGCCAATTGGGAGGGCAATTAACCATGTTTAATGAAATCGCTTCGGATATTGATATATTCCACTTACGTGAGGGTGAACTTAGGTGGACGCTATTTTATAAGTTTTTAGGATATGGTATCGTCACTATAGGATTGGTTTGTCGAATATCCGTTTTTGTCGAAATCGACCTTTGAATGCAGAATAATTTGTTGTAAGTATCTAAACAGACTAGAACCATCTTTTTCTTTAAATTGCTTTGTAATGAAAACAGCATTCATATGCTGTAAAAACAACAATTTAAATACCTTCATGTATTTAAATATAGGATAATAAAATTTGTTTTTCGTTTCCTGAACATTTGCATTTGGTCTATTCGACAAACCAATCCTACAGCGACGGTATATCAATACTTTACTCTGTGTGCTTCTATCTACTTTTATTTTTGTTATTTTTTTAAATTTCTTTTCGTATTATCTTATTAACTCACATTGTTAACACTTATTTTATGTCATATCGTGAAAGCTTTAAATTTATAATTTGTTATGTTCAATATATGTAAAATAAATAAATTTGAATTTGAATCATAGTTTTATTTGTGGTGTGAAGTGGCTTGGAGTGTGAGCTTGGTAAATTAATGGGAAACATTTTTTATGTATGTACCTACGCATAACCTAAAAAGCTCCGTTGTCCACGAATATTAATTGTTCGATTAATCAATACATTTTTTTCAATTTTACCATACTTTAAAAAATAAGTATGTGATTGAATAAGCATTATGAAATCGACCTCACAAAAGGTAGGCAGCATTCAATAAAAATAATTCTACCGAATAACATCGAGAGAAAGCTTTACCGACCGAAAGGTAGTTCTTTTGTGGAGTTGACCCAAAAATATAAACCTACGCCTGATCTCACAATTAAAATCGTCTTCCCACACAAACGGGCAAGTGCAGCACATGCTTTACAATGTGTGTGTATTTGTGAAATAGCATTTTTAAAATGTTAGTAGATTCGTCAATCCATACACTGGAGGAGCTTTTTCACAGCGAGTAAAACACGCAGGGAGACTTAAAGCGCGATGCAGAACCATATTATTTTTTTAGTCCCTAAAATACGTGCCGATCTTTAAGGACCCACATGCTCAGCGTAGGTCAAAATGGAGCTTCTATGGTATTTTCAGAGCATAATCCTGGACATTCCTTAAACGTTGTAGATAATCTATTTACATAATTTTGAAGCCTTATTATCCTTTATATATATTTTAAACATTTGTTGACTGCATAAAGTATTTTTATTACATAAATTAGTATTCTTTTAAACCTCTCGCTCTTATGTTTCAGAATATAGTAATATTTTAGTACATCCGTGTGCAATGGTGTTAAGATTTATTCATTTTTAAAAGCATTTACAAAACCATTAGTAAAATTAATGTTAACATTATATAGTGACATATTTACGATAAAAAATTATATTTTATAATCTTTGTGAACCAAAATTTGACAAGAATTAGGCATTTTATTATTCAAAAAATGGACACGATTAACACATTTGAAGATAATTCTAAATATACTGATTATAAGCTATGTCTTTGACCATTCAAATATGATAAACATCCTATGAATAATGATTGCTTTATAATAATTATTGACCTAAGAATAAGGTAGCATTTTTTTTGAAATACGCCATTTCTATTGGCATTTCCCAGTGGTTAAGCTACAACATACGGCCGTAGCCATAAATTGACAAACGATAAATGAAGTAAAAAGTAGGATCATGGTAATGAGCGTATCACCTACAGCAATCATACATAATAATATGTCATAATATAGCAGTTAGTAAATCTATGCTAAAAAAGGAATGGCACAGAACGAAACCATTTAAATTGTTAAGACATGCCTAACTAAGTCGAGATAAATTAACAACTCTGGATGGTGTTTATTGCTAAGTTAATCCAGATGATTCTGCATCGCGTTCTTAGAGCTTAGAAGCATTGACGTACTAAATGGACGAAGTGTGTAAAAATAAAATGATACTAATAATTCTCATTATTTATGATAGATTATTTTTATCATAACACATTTTTAGTAATTTTGTAAATATATTGTTTTGAAATATTTCCATTAAATCTAAATAAGAAATATTTTATAATACTATAGTTAATGTTTAATAACATTCCATTATTAAAATACAATAAATATTGTGTACAATGTACAAACAAAATATGATATATTAAAAAAAAACATAATACCTATAGCAATGTTTATTAAGTTTTTTACCTACTAAGCTTTAGAAACTATAATAGTTAGTTGATAGTTACTCAGTAATAATTATTATTTCCTTTTTTTCCGAGCATGTCCGATCCTAATAAGATCATATAGGCCTCCACAGAGTAGAGGTTTGTATTAACAGATTTTGTTTTTACAAGAAATGGATGTCAGCCACTTGCTCAAACTAATGTTTCCCCATTGTGAGCTAAATAACACAATAAATCGAAATAGTATTTTCAAAATTGTATATCTTAATAATACATTATCGCTTTAGATTTTTTCGACCTATATTCTAATGTTAAACTCATCATTCATTACAATATAATTCAGGATGTAATTATTATCAATTTTGGTGAAATCTTTGACAAAGTGAGAAAATGCGATATTTTTACTCATACTAAATGGTTTATGTTTACTAGCAACAAAACAAACACGCCATCTCTTTGATCACATCCATAATGTATGCCATTTTGCAAAATGACGTGTACCATTACGATTACGTGATTGGTTAAAATGGATTTGACGCAGTTTGAAAATAAGCCTGCTGGATTTATCCACTATTGAAAATTATTTTCATGTTTAGTAGTTAAGTAAGGTTTTTAAGTGATTTGGTGTTGAATTTAACAAGTTATGAAAATCATACAATCTCTAGTACCCTTTGTGTGATTTTACAGCTTGACCACTTTTGAAAATTACCTCCTTAAAATAAATATAGTAATTTAATGTGTGATTCTCTCATTTATAATATGTCGACTGAAGCCATTATTATTTAAATCATATTATCTTCTTGGCCATCTTTGTTTTTCTTCTTTATAGAATAAACAATCTTTAATCGAAGAACATACGTATATTCTATTAAACAGTTAAGTAATTTATCAAAATCAATTACACTCATCGTCAACATTTTTTCATTGTATTAAATTAGTTTTTTTTTTAAATTATATATAACTACCTTCTTAAAGCTTTATATAGAATACTTGTTTTTTTTCGGACAAAGCACAGAATGAACCTGTCAATCATCCAAATACTCAAGATAAAGGAACGGCCATCGACAATATGTCAGAGAGACATTCTACAATTTTTTGAACATTATTGCTCCAACCTTAATTTCTCTCACACACATATTATTTTCTTCTTTTTTTAACACCATAAATGGGCTGTGTGACCCAACAACAAAAGTGTAGTAGTAAGTAGAAGTGAGAAAATCATGGAAATATAGAGGTTTTTAAATAATCACTTAAATATATTGTGAATATACTGGGAATCAAAATCAAGAATCAGAGCCATCAGATTAGAAGCCAGTGTCTTAGGCATTGGACTTCAAGGGCTCGCTCAAATCAAATATATTATACAGCCAAACTCAAGTATATTAGTTAAACCATGTAATTTTTGAAGATTTGTAACATGTTACTTATAGTAAACCAGCTTGCTTTATTAATACATTGGACGTTAAAGACGCGCCCAGTGCGTTACGATTAGATGGTCATTTGATATAATTAGCATGCTATTTAAATATGGTAATTAAAAAGTAATTATCTAGTCAGCAGTCATAGTAGGCATAGTAATAATAATTATAGTTTGGACAGTCAGAATACTTGACCTTCTACTACTAACATGTGCAATATCCCTAGTGATAGTTCTTCTTTCTATGTCATATCTGTCATGGGACATCAGTGAAGGTTTTGGCAATCTTTTCGCAATCTGCCGTTGGTTTGTACGTGGATGAAATCCTGAGCTATGACTCTTGAGTTAGGAAGTTTTTCTATCAGGGTATCGCTTACTGGAAATTTTCCCCTGTATCATAAGAAGTAAAAGTTGCATTTTATGGCTACTTATGGAAGCTTTCTAGTTTTGATTCAATTAATTATTTCTTTGGGCTTTTTAATTCTCGACATCATCTTGATAGTTAGCATGCATCTGTATAGTTATAGATATTTCAAAAACATCAAGTTTCCTCTAGATGTATATAATACCAGGCACCATTAGTGAGGGGTGCAAGATTAGTAAATGCGCTCCCCAAAGACATATACATTTTCAGTGATGTACTTTGCATTTTGTTTTTGAAACTTTATTTTTCTGTGTAAAATTGAATGTGTTTTGTTTTTAAAAGTTTATTTTTCTGTATTAAATTGTGCTTACGTATGTTTTGATTTAATTTGTTTTTCTGTTGTTATTATTATTATTATTATAATTATATAATATATATAATATTATGTTGTGTACGTCTTGAATTTACATTTGTTATGTTCACAATGTTTTGTATTCTTAAATACATAAATAAATAAATACTTTTCTTTTCACCACGTCCGATCCTAATAGGATCATATGGGACCCACAGAGTGGAGGTGTGTATTAACAGGTTTTTGTTTTTACGAGAAATGGATGTTTCCCACTTGCTCAACCTATTTAGTTGATACTCTGCTTTCAAACATAAGTTGAAAACCATGTGCATTTGCTTGGGACCCACGACATTATAGACCAACGCGTAAGCCGCTCAGCCATCGTGGGTACGAGTAATAATTATTACTACTCGATAA
This sequence comes from Rhyacophila brunnea, assembly GCF_057557595.1. Taxonomy (NCBI): domain Eukaryota; kingdom Metazoa; phylum Arthropoda; class Insecta; order Trichoptera; family Rhyacophilidae; genus Rhyacophila; species Rhyacophila brunnea. The sequence goes on from NW_028232752.1 coordinate 15,108,784, forward strand.
TATGATTACTGATTTTTCATGACTAATCATAATATTTAATAAAGTATGTCTTATTTCAATTCAAAGGTTGACGATATCTTGTTAGACATTATTATTATAAAATCGGTTTGACTCCTCCAGACACAAATCTGAAATCACACTCTTATAAAGAACATTTATCAGAAGGTGAGCGCTGCTATATAAATAAGATATAAAAAGATCTTTTATATTTCGTATGTCAAACTAAATTGAAAATATTGCCATTTATTTGAAATGAACAGGAGACTAGATTAATAATACAAATATTATGGGTCCTATAAAGCCCTTCTGAACTAAGCATTTTTTATGAAAATAGTTTAGGTACTAGTGGATTCAAAAAAAAATACACACTATAGCTACAATATAAAAAATAATAATATATACAATGAAAAATATGAGTCTCAAGTCGCAAAATCCATTCTAAATATTTTTTAAATCGCCTTTTTTATAAATTACTTTCGAATTGGAGCATTATTATTATCATTTTGTCAGTAAATAATATGATGACAAACTAAATTTATATATATTATTGTCATTCTCTTTCTTTCTTTCGACCATGTCCGATTCTAATAGGATCATAATATGGGCCTCTACAGACTGGAGGTTTGTATTAACAGATTTTGTTTTTTTACGAGAAATGGATATCAGCCATTTGCTCAACCTATTAGGTCCATACCCTGACACACACAATTTGAAAAACAATATGTGTACTTGCCAGCCCCACGATTCTAACCTGGGACCCACGGCGTTATAGTCCAACGCTTGCCACGCGGCCACCGTGGGTGTCATTATTGACATAGTAAGTATAGAATCAAGACCGTTTTCTGTGTTTTTTTTTTAATGGAAACATTTTCCAGAGCAGTTTTTGTCACTCGACGACTCATATAATACTTAGTCATAATGGCAAGTAATTTGTTGATATAAAATCGCCTACGAAATGCGTATTCGATAAAGTCAATGAATGCTATTGAATACTCCACACCCGTTAGGTATTTCAGTTCCCATTGTTTCTGAGTTCCCAGCATATGACTGTAGGTATATATGACGGAAGCACGTCTTCGTGATAGCATATTATGTTATTAATGAGGCACAACATTCAAATTTTGACAATCACGAGTTTTGGTCAGGTGCCATGTTTTGCAGTCAAACAGCAGCAAATGCAGTAAGTATGCCTTACATAGAACACGGGCGATTTTCATGTCTCTGAATCATACCAGCCAAATCCATGAGAATACCAACCTCACTTTTTATAATATTATCATTTTACTTCTTATAAGTACGATATAATATTTGATCTGTCAATTTTGGAGATTGAAACCAATATAATATGCGAGGTTTGTATATATTTTCAGCCGGGGTCGATCGACTGCTGGATGAAGGCCTCCCCCAGCTCCCTCCACTCTTCTCGGTTCCTTGTTTTTCTCTGCCACGTACTTCCACCAAACCTGACAAGTTCGTCAATCCAGCGGGTTTTGGGGCGCCCCTGTGGCCGCTTAGTGCCCCTCGGGTACCACTGAATGACTGCATTCGTCCAGCGGCCGTCCATTCGCCGTGCAATGTGTCCGGCCCACCGCCATTTCATCAATTTGGTGACCTCTATCACATCTCTCACTATTGTTTGCTTTCTTATCCATTGGTTACTTCTGCGGTTCTTCAAGATGTTTGTATATATATTTATATATATGGTAGACTAATGACTAAAATTGAGGCTAGCAATGACTTATATCGATTGATAAAATATGACAATACCTACTGAAAAGGGAGACCAAAACATCACACATTTGGGATAACTAAAAGTGATTTATCTATATAATAGTCATTTTTTTTAATATGAAATCTCTTAGCTAGTTAGAAGCAGGGTGAAGGTATACATAAAAGCTCATAGGTCACTTCTGCTCATAAAGCACCTTTCCCTGGTCTCACGTGGTATAGTTTCCAATCCTGATATTCTGGAAAATTTGAATTTTTATACACCCGTCAATTACATGCGTGGTCGCTAAGATGACCTATTTTGGGCGAAAGCGGTTTCCTCATGTCAGGCACCAATATCGAGGGCTGTGCGGCTGATCAATGCACTCCCTAGAGATGTAGACATTTTTAGCGATGCTGTTTTAAAGTCTATTTTATTGTTTAATTTGTATTTTTCTTGAATTATTGTTGATTTTTTATTTTATTTCTTTTGCTTGGTTTTTTTCTCTACTGAGTTGATTTACCTGTAGTTTTTATTCTAAATGTCACGTTTGTTAATGTCTTGAATTAATAGTTTGTGTTTTTTTTTAAATAAATATATTATATGTTTATCTTACCTAGCTTGTTGAATTTTCTGAAAAAATCTTTTAATCTGAAAGTAACTTAGGTTTGTTGTCAATAGATGTTTTTTTCTTCTAAAAAAGCCAAACAATATTTAAATCATTTATGTAGATTGTTAAAAAAAATATTAATAATAACAGCTAACTACGTTCTATCAATTATCATTAGAATCAAATGATGTGATATTTGAATCTCCCTGCATTTTCGCGCGACCCCGCCCCCGTCTGGGCCGCGACCTTGGCTTGTCCTGACGTTTCTGCCCGCGTCTGGGCCTCATTCTCACCCTTCATTTGGCTACCCCTGCCTTTGAATTTATTGTGACCGAGTCGGAATGCATAGTACAGCTGTGTCGTTCATTACAGGGACAATGATATTTTCGATAATAAATGAAGTTTATTAAATAACAGTCCCCAATTTTAACTCAACTAAGATAAGTTATTTAGTATTTTAAGAATGATAGACTCTTTATTTATTTATATTTAAGTTCGTTAGTTGAAATATAGCAGTGTTTTTATATGTCAAATTTTGTCGAAGGCAGTTATATTAAAAACAACAATTTATTGTTCTTATCTAATTGAATTTTGTTAAATAGATTTATCAATATTTCTATTTTACACACTATATACCATTTTTGTATGGTGGTATCCTTGAAGCATTTTGTAAAATCTCACAGAACCCCTACCTAGCTAGTTCAGGGGCCTTATGTTGTAACTTGCGAGTTGAAGTCGCCCGGTCGACATGACGTCATATGACATCATTGTGACGTACTACCGGAGTGATTAGCATTAGCATTCGAGAAATTAACGCTACTCAAATACTGGCGTTATTCATTGTCCCCATACACAAATAGGTGTTTCAGCATAATAATATCTATGGTAAGCCGTGTGCTTGGGTGGCTCGCCTCGATGCGTGTATTGAGGTTACGTCACAATTACGTTATGTCATCGGGTGACTTCATATTACAAGTTATAACATAGGCCCCAGAAGAGAAAATTACAAAATTCATTAAAAATGCAATCTAAATTTTTATCTAAAATATTTAGTCAACTTACTATATAGCACCGCAGGCGAAAAAATTGTCACAATCACGAAATCTATTCCAAAGAGTTATATTAGTCGCATCCTCTACCACGTTTTCATCCCCCGCACAGTCCTCTCACAAAAATATTGTAAAACAAAGTTTCCTATGCCAGATTTTAGTTTTGCTCGAATGCAAAATATAAAAAATGCTCAGATGCATTGATGATACGCACACACAATAGAAAAATTAGAGGGAACGTTGCTGACGACCCGCTTAAATTGTTAAATTATAATGGAAAAATAAGCCTAAATGAATATCAATAGAAATTACAATAAAGTTATGACAAGATTTAGTAATTACGGAGTATTTTAATTGTACCTACTATTATCAAATTGAATGTCAATACTTTCAAATAAATCAATCTATTAGTGCGAATTGTTGGGATACTAAATGAATAGTATTTTTTGTCCGCTTCATTGACGCTTCTCAACCTTTTTTACATCATGGTACGCTCACATCATTCTTTTATGAAAATTGGGTGCCAAAAGGGATGCTCCAAAACAATTAGTAATGCTCTGATAGATAGGTACCGACTAATACTTTTATAAGTCTGTGTTTCCAGTAAAAAATATTGTTTATTTATTAATTTGAGGAGTTTTTTTAAAAAAAATAATTACAACGTTAAGTAAAAGTTACGGAATGCATTTTATATCTCTGGATCGATGCTTGAAAGAGCTGCTTATAATTATATAATAATAAAATGCTGACGAGAAATAATTTCCGTACAAACATCAAAATAGATTGAGATGTTGATGTAGAAAGTTTTACTGGATGAAACAGTATCCTACAGTGCACATTTAAACGGTTCTCATATTTTAACACGAAGAGGAAGCTTTGTTCCGGTCGACTAAAGTATAGCAGCTTTTTATTGGCACACTTAATACGATAGAGAATAGAATAATGATGAATGAATAATGAGCGAACATTCGTTTAGAAGATCGCTTATAAAGAAGAAAGAGGAAGATAATTAGGGAATGGGACGATTTGACACCGCGAACTGGCCTCCGCCGATTGGCCTCCGGTTATTGGCCGCCGGTACAATCAGACACCGACCCAATTGGCCTCCGGGACGATCGGACGCCGGTACAATCGGGCGCCGACCCAATTGGACACCGGCCCAACTGGCCGCCGGGAGATTGGACGCCGCACGGCTGAATTAAATGCGCAAAGGAAAAGACCTACGTAACGACTTGGTAGAGAAAGTAGACACGACACTTTTATGTGCTTCTATCTACTTAGTGGTTGTACCTTATACATTTTTCGCTTATGATTGATAATAATTATTACTTATGCTTTATGCTGTTTAAAAATTTTATTCTTTCCTCGTCAGAACTTGAAGATGTGCATAATTAAGTAAGTTATTTATTGTGTATTCTATTCATATTAAAAATATATAATATATATTAATAATGAATTGGTTAGTGAAAATAATATCTTTCGGCGTTTTTTCGATTTCATGTTATTATAATTGAACTTTATATTTATTCATCATCCGTAAATAAGTATTTTGAAGTTTATGAAATTACAAACAATATAAGTAGGTAAAATACTTGAAAGGTACCTACATATTACATTATATATTATATTATTGTTTGAAATGTGTTAGTCAATCGATCTTTAATAATTAGGTACAATTTATATTAATCAAGGCGTTTACGTAATAAATAAAATAAGTCTATAATAATTGACAAACTATACCGTATTTAGTACCTACATGTATTCTGTACCTACATTATTATATTTTATGTTGACAAATTGAATTTGTATGTAGGTGCATATTATTATCAATAGACTATCGTTTGAAATAGGTGTTAGGTTTCTTCGGCTTAAAATTGCTTATTCCATTTTTATTACTAAACGTATTTTATAAAAAACGCGCTAACTCACATTAGAAAAATTTCAAGAAAAGTTGACTCAAAAAATTCAGCACGGTGCATAGGTAAATGAATATTTTTTCATAGTGTGGTATATTTTTTTACATTATTTTTAAAATAACTGGAGTAGAGTGTACTAGATATTAATTTAAGTCGAAATGTTCATATGTTAAAAATTTCACATTTAATTTAAAATGTGTACACATATTTTTGTTGAAAGATAAATAGTATGGCTAACATCAATACATTATTATAAACATTATTATGGACGCTAAACCAAGAGATGTTACGGAGACTTGAAGCTTTCGAGATGTGGCTGTATAGATGCATCCTCAAAATTTCTTGAACTGACAGGGTGACAAATGTTGAAATTCTCAATCGAATGGGAAAGGACCAAGAAGTTCTACGTAGTATTAAAACCAGGAAACTACAGTACCTCGGCTACATTATGAGAGGACAAAAGTACAGTATTCCCCAACTTATTATTCAAGGAAAGATCAATGGTAAGCGTAGCAGAGGACGGCGCCGCATTTCGTGGCTTAAAAACCTCCGTGATTAGTACGAGTGCAGCTCCACTGAACTATTCCAGGTAGCAGACGACAAAGCTAATATTGCCTTGATGGTGTCCGACCTCCGCTAGGAGATGGCACAATAAGAAGAAGAAGATAAATATTTATTTCTGAAGAAAATCTCACAAATGGAAAATTCACTGTTGGAATATGAATACGTATAATATAACAAAAACAGTAAAACAAAATAGTAATAAGTAGCAGTGTAAACTTATAATTATATATCCTCTTTGACAACAAAAGTCAATACCACCACCTGTCACCTGACCAAGGCTACTAAAAACCATCCACACATTATATATATGGTGGATACAGAATGGTGACATGACTTGGGAAGATAATAAGAAAATAAATAATCTAGGGAAAAAAATTATATTGACTGGTGAAACATTTCACCAAGCATGGATTTATATTTTATGAGTTGTATTGTTTTGTGTAACTACGTCTAAATATATAATACCTATTATATTAATCACTAGGAAGCCGATGTTTGTAATAGGGAATTATTTTTAATTTATCTGTGGAAATACCTGGGTACGTGGGAAAGCCCCAGATATTTAAAAATAATCTGATCTAACTACCTCATTAGCTCGATCAGGGGTTAAAAAATGATTGGCCTTTGTCATGAGAATTATACAACATATTTTAATAGCGTTAAAAATATTTTTAATAGGACAAGAATTTCGAAAAATGTCTAACTCATCGGCTAACAGTCTAAGAGCCGGCTGTCCAGTGAATTCGTCCAAAAATATCAGCCAAATATAATATAAAACATTGGAGTGATCCTGAAATCGATAATTCAATACCTACTTTGATTTAAAATACAAAAGCCGATTGCCAATAAGTAACGCAATTTAGAAAGTGCTTCAGAGACAATTATAAAAGCATTAGCTCACTTCGATACAAGTAGATAGGACTCGTATAGCTTAGTGGCCAGAGCACGCATCTGGGCGCGAATCCTATTGGATGTCGTATTTTTTTAGTTAGGTTAAATAATACTGGGTAATTATTGAGTTTGGAAGAAAATAAATCATTAAATCGACATTGACTGATTATATTGCAGCACGTTTTTATAAATTAAATAATTAGTATAACACAAATTATGACTTAATAAGTAGAATTGAACAGTAAACATATTATTAAATATATCGATGACCCAATCACATGAACCTTTTTTAACTGCAACCGGTTTCGTCCACCCAGAGGCTAGTCTAGTCAGTACGATAAAAATTGCGTTTTATTAAATTAAATCAATAATAGGATTCATTTCCACCATGAATTTACAGTTAACATAATTAATAAAAGAAATATTATATTAAACAGAATTATACGAGTGAACACAGTTTGAAAACCCCTTTTTTTGAGAAAAAATAGGTTTAATAGTATTATTTCGATCAGGGTTGGCGAACCTTTTTACGTACGTGGGCCAAAATTTCCCTATTATAATTGTTCGACTGTCTGACATACCGAGATTCATGAGAAAAAAATGAATAACAGTTTTTAAGAATGCTTTCAAGGAGATCGTGGAAGCATTTTAGCAACGCTTCTTTCATATTATTATATTCCCTATCACTAACTAAGCGGTTTTCCGTTTTTAGCGATTATATTTGAGGTAAAATAATAAGCAGCTGTTTATATTTGAATGACTGCCGATAAATTTCACCAAGTTGTCATCATTGTTGGATGAATATTTTTATTTTTAATCTGTCATTTTTGCCTGACTTTCGTTGATTGGTAAAAATAATATTAAAAACCGAAGAAAACATTGCTCTGTCGTCATCATTTTTTAATATTATATACTTACTTATAAGAACATTAATTTATTTGCAAAACTTTCTTGTATATTATTAAATTATTGTAGGTTTTTTTCTCTTTTCAAAATAAAACATTCGCGTGCCATGAAAAATCATCTCGCGTGACACTAGTGTCACAGGTTCGCCATCACTGATCTAGATTCATTCCGCTGTAGGGTTAATGCTTTTAACTTTTGCATTATCTACTTAGTATTAGTATTTTGAGATGTTTAAAAAATACCTAATGATTATTTACCTTTGTATACATAGACCATAATTTCGGAGTATATTTTCGGGGCAAATTTTCATAACAGCTAAATATGGTAAAATAAAAAAATGTATAATCCTCGTCATAGACATTTTCTTTGATCATTGTAAGTGGCAATATGATGCAAATCCTTACTGCTTATTTTAATAATAATCTAGTTTATATTCTAAATTTAATTAAACGTTAAATTTTTTTTTCTAACAGTGCTTTAATGAATTAAATTTACAGAAAAGATGATCGCATATACATTACAAGTTTTAGGTAGATAGGTAGGAAGGTACCTAATATTGTATTATTAGGTTCCTCCATTTATTCCTTTATTTTTATGGATAGTAATAAATATTTTGTGTAGTTTTCGTATGTTATTTTGTTATGAGGTTTTTTGAGATGAATATGTAGGTATATTATGTTATTTAAATATCATAAGCAGGATTATAAAATACCCATACGATGTGTATTTATGAACTGCATTTTGTTTTTATATTATTAAAATGTATTGTCTAAAATAGGTTGTCATTGAAAATAAATGTATTATTATAATTGTCGTTTTATTTATCAATTTTGCTTAGCACTGCATAATATTGTGTTTTATTTTATTATTTAATATTGGTATTGTCTTTTCATCAAGGCTTCACTGTGAGTTAATACCGTTAAAGAAATTCATATGTAAGTATTATTATAAAAATATGACTTAGCAAATAGTGAATATTATTAATTACTATAAGGTTACTTTACATATTTATCCATCAACCTACTGAAATATTTACAGCAGATTATTTTCTTAAATTTTTAAAGATATTTTTATTTACCCTAAAACACACTTTAAAATGTATTGTTTTAATTTAAGAAAAGTCTGAAAGAATATTATTTTCATTCAAACTGGCTCAATTTAACTAATAAACTAGAAACAGACAAAAAAATAAAAAACACACGACGAAATAAATAACAATAGCTTAAGTGTTTTATGGTTGTATTTTAAATCATATACATTTAATAAACTTTAAAAAAATATGTACCATATACGAATACATATATTTTGGTTACTTACTGTTTTTATTTGGTGTTTTTCCTCGCTTTCTGTAAAGTTGAGTTTCGCATAACATATACTTAATTATCCCCTTTATAGGGACACCTACAGATTCGTAAATATAAATAAAAATACATAAATTTAATTGTGCACATCTTTAAAATTTTTCCATTATTTTTATAAACATCATATATATACTATACTTAAATAAAAATGACTAAAACTTCCAATAAAGTTACAAATTCGCTTTGTAAACATAATATCTAATGTAATATGTATATACCTTTCAAGTAGTTTACCTACTTATATTGTTTGTAATTTCATAATCTTCAAAATACTTATTTACGGGTTATATACACATATAAAGTTCAATTATAATGACATGAAATCGAGAAAACGCCGAAAGACAATATTTTAACTAACCAATTCATTATTAATATTTGTTGTTTTTAATATGAATAGGTAGGTATACACAAAAATTACTTAATTATGCACATCTTCAATTTCTGGCGAGAAAAGAATTTTTTTCTTTTATAAACAGCATAAAGCATGAATAATAATTATTATCTATCATAATAAAAATATATTAAGCGCAAAATGTATTAGGTACAACCACTAAGTAGATAGAAGCATTTATTAAAGTGTCGTGTCTACTTTCTCTACGAAGTCGTTACGTAGGTCTTTTCCTTTGCGCATTTTATTCAGCGGTGCGGCGTCCAATCTCCCGGCGGCCAGTTGGGCCGGTGTCAAATTAGGCCGGCGCCCGATTGTACCGGCGTCCGATCGTCCCGGAGGCCAATTGGGTCGGTGTCCGATTGTACCGGCGGCCAATAACCGGAGGCCAATCGGCGGAGGCCAGTTCGCGGTGCCAAATAATTATACTTACCCATTTAAATGTTGTAAAATATTAATGAAATATTTAGATTATGCATGCGAGCGGTAGTTTGCGTGAAGACGCGATTGAAAGATGTATCAGAATAATATCAATGTAGTGTTTATATAATATATTATCACAAACACGGCGTTTTTCTGTTTCCGATCCGAGTTCAAGTACCCCAACGATGGCTTTCTCTGTTTAGTTTATTTATACCGAGAGATGCATTGTTTTGGTGCAACAAACTATAGGTGTATATGCAACGTCGCTAATGCATCCAACCAGGCCTTGTAAACATGGTGCATATACGGGAACATAATAGTATCGGCGATAGAAATTCTTTGTCAGTGACTGAGATAGCTTGATCAAAGTTCGACAAAAATAATCCTCATATGAAATGTTTATATTACATCGTTTGCTATCGATTATGTTACGATTTTGCTAAATATAATTTAATTAGAAACTATAGGAAAAAGGAAATAACAGTACTTTATAAATAATACTAATGCAAATTGACACATTAAAATGACAGTTTATTGGTTTGCATCTACAATAATCACCCGATGGCCGGAATAGCGTAATTGGCAACATACACGTTTGCTCATCGAAATTCTTAATTATTAACGAAATAGTTTAGTGCCCATAATATACCACTATCTAACTCATTAGTTGATCTTGTCGCCTCACGAAAAGGTGTCATATTTTGCATGAGAAATGGGCTCAACCAAAAGGATTAATATAATATAGGGAGGGCTAAACCTGTTTGGTTGGTTAGCCCTCAGTGATTGAGGTAATCACGAAGGTGCAAGTTAGGCGTGAAGCGTGAGAGTTGGCGATGGACCGAAGAAGTGGCACGAATTTGTGCTTGCTCTGTGCATGCGCGGTCCTAACAGGGTGAAAGAAGAAGAAACCTGTTGGGTAAATTTTCAGGGACCATACATACATTGGAAAACAATACTTTAATTTGCGAGACCAGCAATTGTGGGTGCATAATATAATATGTTCATAATTATAATACACACCCTATCTTTTAGAGGACTATAATACCTGTATAATCCGGTAAGAAATTGAAATAAAAAATTGCCCTTAAGTTAGGTTAGATTAGTAAAAGCAGGTATTTATAAAAGTAGAATGTTCAATTTTGGCATTGCAGAATATCTGCTGATATATTATTGCTATAATATAAATAATTTAGATTTCTAATAATCAATTTCCGTGCACCGCTTGAAAAAAAATGGGAAAAAAATAAAATCTTATACACCGTTTACATGTGCATGGATTTACTGTTGACAGTAAGTATTGTCGTGGCCATAACAAGAAAATGTATGAGTAAACATGTATTATACTGCAATCAGCAAGATTGCATGCATGGTTCAAAAAAGTTGGGAAGCTTCTGAATTTTAATGCGATAGTAGGATTTTTTCTATCTGCGCCTGCGTAGTAGAACGATAGTGGCGAACCTGCCGGCAAAAAAACGAACTACGAACGAATTTTCAAGTTGAGCGATTTTCACTACCTGACAAATAGTACGAAATAGTATCATAAAATGACAACATCGAGTCTCGCTTACTCTTAAAGAATGAGATTGGAGAGACAGTCAGCACTTTTACGTGTCAACAGTAAAGCTATTATCACGATAGTTTAAAATGCACACTATTACTGCCAAATCTATGCACGTGCATTTTGAATACCACTGCCTTTAGCTAGAGCCACTTTATAAATACACTTTCGATATAGTATTGAACATAAAAAAATCTTTTTCTACTTTTTCTAATAACATTTATAAAATACATATTTTATCAATACAATATAACGATTAAATTTTCATTTATCGTTCTCAAATTACAATCACTTAGATACGTAAAAATAATAATAATAAGTAATATTCCAAGTGAAACGTAAAATAATATACATACTATTATTATGTATGCTGTATGTAATCAAAATAAGCTCTAAAAACTGGTACTGCACCGCTATGAACTAAATTCCACGCAGACCATTCTGAAATAACAGTTTTCCGAATGTAGCGCAAAGATAGGTATAATATGACATCTTACTGCCCTATTGCATGTATATGATTGTTACTTTTTAAATAATCGCTATTTTCACCGGCCCATCGATTTATCGCATCTGAGTCAAGGTACTGCATGCTTTACTAACCGTATCTCTAACAATATAAAGTCAGTACGGTCGCAAAGGGAGAGGCAAGGCTTGAGACGTGATCACAAGGGCCAGCATCTGACTTTGCGAAGTGAAATAGACAATAATCAGAGTCGCTGGCTGAATATGGAATGTATATATGTCAGGAATTGTAAACCCATTCTGGATAGATGAACGTAATTTAAACATATTAATTATGTTGCTCCTGTTGCTGAAAAAAATGTTTTTATATTTAGTGACATCTAACTCTCATGAACTATCAGAGTAGTTGATGGCAATCTCCAAATCAACTATCATATTATAAACAAATATATCAACAAATGTCAATTTTGACGAAATTGTTTGCAGCTGGAACACATTTTAGCGTCTGAAATATCTTCAAAAGTGAACTTTCACTATGTCTTAAGGCTATACCTCAGTTGAGGCACGGTCCAATAAGATCGTGGCTAGGTGATGCGCGGGTCGTGGGTGCAAATGACGCATGCCGACCGAAATATAATTTGTCATATAAATCCAACATGCGTCCATTTAATGTTCTTTTTATTGTTCTATTAGTAACAATAATAATATATTCATTGACATGTTTTCTTTTTCAAGTAAATTGGTAACGTTTTTAGTCATCTTTACACGATTTAAGAATTAATACCCCCGTCGCCATCACGAAACAAATTGACGTGTTCCCAGCTCGACGTTCTCTCTCCGAATGACAGCGAGTCCAAAATTTCGTCGCGCCTATAATTGTCCGTTTCCGTTTCACTGATGTATCGTCTTAGTGTTCAACCAATGAGTGTCACCAGTGCTCACAGATGGATATGACACATAGTCTTAATGTAAGAGAAATATAAGAGTAGTGCAACGTGGCATCATGGAAATGTACATGTTGGGCATAACGCGGAAAGATCACAATTTAAACCAATCCATAAGAAGGCAGACAAGAATACCCGATTTGATAAAGGTTGTCAGGCAAATGAAGTAGCAATGGGCTAGGGATCTCGCTCGGCGAGTGTATATCCATTGGACAATTATTGTTGTCATACAGAGGTATCCATCCAAGGGGCATTAAAAGGCCACAGGGATGCTTTAAAACTCACTGGATCGACGAACTTATAAAGTTTACGTTATGTATGTACGTGCCAGTAAAAACCTAATGGCCAATAAGAATGGAAAACGTTGGGGGAGGCCTTCATCCAGCAGTTGATCGACCCAAGCTGATAATGATGATAAAAACAATGTTTCCATAATTTTAATTATTCATTGTAATGGTTTGAGTATCTTCACTTTTAGTACTACACAATAATTATTATTTTATTGACAGTTTAATATTTGAAAATAAATAATAGTTTACAATCGCTCATATTAAGCTACGGTGTGACTGGCTTTGTTATGTAAGCTTAGTACAGTTTTCCACTGTTTAAATTGTATGCCCAGTAAACTTTTGCTAAGAAAATGCACTATATCGCGACATAATGTTGCATTGAATTAATAATTTATCTTATAGCACATGACACCATTTGAGATGACGATTGTAAATAGATTATTATTTTATACTGTGTCTGTTATCACATTACATTTTGTTTTGAGCAAAATATAGACCGATTTCTAAGGGTTGGTGAATACTTGGTGTTGTATTACAACTGTGAAATCACCCATTTGAATTATTATAGTAGTGGTACATAACATTAAGTACATCGCAACTCACGTTATGTTCTCTCGTTCTATCCTGGGCGGTCCGATCGGTCAGATAAGTGCGTGGCAGATAAAACTTGACGCATCCCAATTAACTGTGGCGGCCGATCTCTTTGATGGACTGAAAGGAAAAAGCCGTTACACGTTTCTCATTTTGAAGGGAACCTTATGGTTATAAAAGAATTGCGAGAGAGATTGTTTTTAAAACAGAAAAAAATAAGAACGTTTAGAATTATAAAGACTTTTAAGTAAGTAGTAGATGTTTGTAATTCGTTTGTGAAAATTGAAACCAGTAAAAGTGAATTATTATTTAAAAAAAAAATAGTTAAGAGCAGATTATACATCACCACATAGGTCCTACCTATTTATATGTGAAACAGGATTCTAAAAATATGTGACTTCTTTACATGAAAAGTTATAAATATTTTAGTACTTACGTATGGCTGCGAGACGTGGACCCTCAACATGAGAGATGTCCAAAGGCTAAGAGTCGCACAGCGAGGCATGGAGAGGTGTATGTTGGGTATCACGCGTAAGGACCGTAAGCGATGGTGCCCATAGAACGCGTCGAGCGGGCGAAGTCGGCGTATTAAGTGTTTATTCATAACCATAATCACACGTCTCTCGCCGCGCATTACCCTTCACCTATATAATAAGCGGCCCAAGCAGCACAAAATAATTATTTTTACAGCGCTTCTCATAACAAAGCAATAAAAATATTATATTATTTCGGGTCTTGTAATATATATTTACGACGACATTATTCAACCAGCAAAATATAGGACACGGAACAAAGAGTTCCCTGTTATTAAATAATTGCTTTTCGCCCGTCGATCGACGACGCCTCGAGCAGCGTAATTTTGGTAGCCGTGTTCAATGAATGGACTTCTTTGTATTTTCATTAAATCGTATCGCCGAGAAGCGAAAAACGGTGACTCATGCGGCAAGCGGGGCGCAAGGCATCGTCAAGTCCAGTGGGCGCTGGCGTATTTGATTACGTTGTATTTTTGATGATTTACGCGCCACTTGTAGAAATTTTGCGCGAGCGCCGCACTCGCTGCGTCAATGGGCTTTATGCCTGAGAGAAACGAATGGGTTAGGAAGCAAACAGGAGTACGCGATGTAATAGACGTTGCCAAACAGCTGAAATGGAGATGGGCGGGGCACATCGCTCGCCGAAAGGACGGCCGCTGGACAAATGCCATCATCCAGTGGTATCCAAGGGGCACGAAACGGCCACAGGGTCGCCCCAAAAGCCGCTGGTTTGACGAACTGGTAAAGTTCGGCGGAAATACGTGGCAACGAACGACACAGGACCAATAGAGTTGGAAGAGGCTTGGAAAGGCCTTCGTCCAGCAGTGGGTTGACCCCGGCTGACGATGATATAAGGTTATTATTTTTATAACAACTTATATGCAGTTTCAATATTAATAATAATTGTCTTTGTTAAAATACTATAAACATTAATAAACATAACGAAATATCAATATGTATTCATGGAATACCTACTGATAATTGATTGTTTTAGAATCCTCATTTACAGAACGGTAATAAAGAATTTACAATCGCGTATAGAATTTTAAAGTTTAAATTGTCAATATTACAATATTGTGTTCTGATTAAATAGTTTAATTGTTTTAAAACTGCAACATAAAAATAGTGCCTAATGTGCAAATATCTATTTTTATATAGCGATAATAATGAAAATATAGAATGATTTTAAAATACTTACCATACTCGCTGAAGGCCGAAATTTAATATATTAAGATCGCCTAAAAATCTTTGTAATAAAACAACACAAAATCTTTCTATTGTTTATAGAAATATGTGTATACGATAAATGTCAAAGTTCTTATTAAACTTATTAAAAATGTAAATTAATGAATAAATCGCGAAAGCTCCATCTATATTTTTTTTACAAGACAGAACAGTGCTGCGCTTCTATGCGTTCCGGTCCATTTCAGGCGCTGAATTAATGTTTAGATAGTGCAAAAAAATGAACAGTTTATTATTTCACAAACGGGGTAAAATCCCCCGAAGTAGGAAGTAGAAACTGTGTAATATAAATCATTTAATATAATGTGGTAGGTATTGCCGATATAATTTCTAGTACAATCATCACCAACATAAATAACATAAATAATGGCTATTCAAGTTGGCTGGATGAAATAGTTAGTATTTTTCGGACGCGCTCCTTAACAAGTCAGCAAAAATCAAAAGCTTGCAGACTGAGCTTTGCAAAGTGTCGAAGGTTCTAAAAAGCTTGGGAAACTGCCTCTCCTTCCGGGCGAGAGAGTGGGACAGAAGTACTCGCGGAGCAAGTCAGCGACCTCTCGCTTAACGCGCAGGACGTGACGTCACACGAGCAAACGTCACTTCCTACAACAATGAAATTCGCTAGTAGTCTCGCAACACTCTTTCGACATATCTGTATTTAGTAAGACTTCCATATATTAAAAATAACCTAAGTATTTCAATTTCTTTTGCAATTTCCTTTTTGCATATAGCAAATATTTTTATTTCATTATTACGTTCGAATATATAGAGAGGTAGGTTTTTAGTACAATGCATTTTAATATTACGTTCCATATTATTAGGAGTCGATATTCATAATTTCATAAGTGGCAATACATTTTTAAATATAATATTCTTCATACTTTCGTAGTGCCCTAAGTTAGTAGTGGGTACATCGAATGATAGAACAATATATTGCATAGATAATATATAAAGCAATCATACCACTTAGCATTACATGTCTGGCACACTTCAATATTTATGTTTTGTTGTCAAAAAAAAAACCAGAGTGGCGGAAGCGATTGTCAGCATTTCCTCAATCATAACCTAGATCAAGGGTGTCTATTATGATTTATTTAATTGAGAAAATGTCTCTTGTAATTAATTGATTTATATAAATAGCAAGGACGGTCCATAACTCTCATCACTCAAGTCGAGTCCGTCGCTCGACTCACCACAGATCTCTAGTCCGTCACTCGACTCACTACTCCACTCGAGTCCGTCACTCGACACAGTCACTAGATCTGTAGTCGTTGCTACCGATCGGTCTGAACACCAAGCTCACTGCGATTACTCTGTACCGTTAATTTTACTCCGACCATTGTAACTCTCTGTATTCTGCATCAAGACAATAAACATCCACATCCACAACACTGCCGCCTCAATCAACTCACTTGCATACCTCCTCATACGCGATCCCTTATTAGTCTTTATTATAACAATATTTGGTATAATATTTTCAATGGGTACAAGTTACTCAAAAAAGTTGTAAGATTTACAACTAAAATAAAGCGTTTATTCATTTAGTCGAGACTTTTAAAATACGACAAAATAATAACAAGTTAAAAAGAATTTTTTATATACCACGTTTTTAAATTTTCTGTTGAATCATATAAACTTGACAATTCTATGTATTAATAAAAACTTTTTATTGTACTTGTTAGAAATACTGAATAAATATTATAGAATACAGAAATGTCATCTTGACATTTCATATTGATTTCCATAGTAACGCACGTATAATATATTAATAATTTAGTTGCTAGGACCGCTTAGCAACCAATAATAGTGAGTAGTAAATATTACTTTTAACGATTTTTTTTCCGAAACATACAAAACAGAATTAACTGAAAATGAATTCAATTCTGCTTAAAGATGGCCAAAAGTATTAAAAGAATGGATTGTTGTCGTTTTCTGATGTATTTTAAAGGTTTAAAATGTCTAGCTAGTCGGGAAGTTAGTTAAAATCTTGTACAAACAAGAAAAAAATTATACTGCACAAGAAAAATCTGTACCGGACAAACAAGAATACGAGCTAATAAAAACGTGGTAATAACTTTCAATAATTATTTAACTATGTATATTTTTTATTAAAATAATAAAGAATTTAACGTTTTTATTTAATATAAATAAAATTTTTATGTAAAACCATCGTATTCCGGGCGACGTACTCTTCCATTTAACTCACTAATCACGACAAAATTTCTTAGTAATACGCAACTAAGGTACACGTGTCAAAGTTAAGAATCAGGGGCATCTGTGGGAGCCAAGTTAAGTCTCAACAATCTGATGTCTTTTTAGGAAAGGTGTATGAATCGTAATAATGCCCTATATTTTCTCATCCTATAAATAATCCTATGATTGTCATTTAAATTATACAGAATTTTTTAAATTAATATTCTATTAATACGTGCATTAAAATTTGATCTATAAATGCTATTATGTAATCAGATATAAATTCAAATATATTGTAAATTGCTGCATTTTGAGTTCTGAAAATTATAAGTAAATATTATTATATTATAATAATATTATTATATTATATTATAATACATGCTTACATACTTTATGGTCGGCATGAAAATTTAATAAAAAAAAATCGGTAGAACGAGGTAGTGTCCGGGAATTCTTATTATCCCCTTCAAGCATTGTCATACAAAAATGCTCCCTTGTATTATTTTCAAATCTCTTACGCCTAAAGCTTTGTACCTATATAAGAAATAATATTATACATACCGATGTCCAATTATTAATCATAATGCATACTTAATTATTATTGATCAGATTTTTTTTTATTAACTACCTACTTACTGGTATTTTGGTCGGTGATTTATTTGGTACGGAGGGTTAAGGGCGCAATAGAGCGGCGTTTTGTGAAGTGGAAATATTTGAACTGGTAGTGGGTATGCAATGGCGGGTGCATGCATATCAACAAATGCAAAGTGCATTCCAAAGCAGGTTGCAGTTGCGATTCCTTCATTGGTGAGCTTGCACACAACAATATGCACCGCACACTACTTATTCCAGATCGCTTTTATTGCCAGGGCATACCAAACCGACGGATATAAATGCGTAAATTCCATGTGCAGCAGTACTCATATCTAATAGATATTATGATATTATCACAATCAACTCATTGATTCGACTTGAAAATCCATTTAATTTTGATTCGAACCAAGTACCTACCTATTTAAAACTTTGCTTATTTTTTCAGAGTTTACCTTTTCACATTTATACACGCCGGATACATTATTAATCCGACACTAAGATATATAATAGTGAATATCTATTCATCTCATAATATTCTGTTTGAAGGCATTTCTTTTAAAACTAACTAGAACTAGAACTGTGGCCCCCACATCCTGAAGCGGGCCCCCAGGCTAGGATGTTTGGTGGGGCCCCCTACCTATCGCTAAGGGTACAGTCAGTGTGACTCGCTGCAGCAGCGTTATCCAAATGTTGTATTTTTAGCGATTGATTATATTTTTAATATGTACGAGTACATCCATTTGAATGATGGAGTTGTCGAGTATCGGTACACTGTAAAAATTGCATCGTACAACCAAATAGTTTTAATTATAAATACCATATCACTTTTTTTTTTACTATTAGAGAAAATTTGTGATCTGTGTTGATCTCACTTATCTGGTTAGCTCGCCACGCCGGGCCCTTCCTGAGCCCGGGCCCCCAGGCTAGAGCCCTGTCAGCCCCACCTTGTGGAGGCAATGACTAGAACATAATATCATCTCAAGCTTATCTCAAATTGTATTTGAGGTTAACGCTGTGTACATTAAACATTCCAATCATATAATACTGCCTTGATACTACTGATCTGATCTGATGATGAATCGAATCGAATTCCTCCTCGCACGGATCACAATACCGAAAGAAAATATAAACACGGGTTTTTCGGTTTTACATATTGAATACCGGTATTCGTGAAAAACATGTCAGAACAATTCTTTAACGGCTCCTTATTTTTTTCTCAATGCCGTCAACTTTTCCGCAAAAAATGAAAAAACAATCCACCCAGGAACCGAATTTGACATATTTTTTTAGCTCTTGCCAAATTTTGTTCATAACTAAAGTTGAGCTCTTCTTGCCAACAATTAAATATTCCATCCAAAACAAAAGCCGAGTTTTTCCACACAAAATAAACATGTGGTGGACTATTTTGTTATTATTTCACTTTTAACGCTGTGATTTAGTTTTTTTAAGATAATACCTACCGAAAATACTGGTATTTTAGATAAAAAAAACCGGTATCGGAAACCCGATTTTTGAAATTCCGGTATGGCAAACCAACCTCGCATATAATTTAGTGACGAATTTTGATTTCAATTTTTTTTTCTTCTGGTGTTTTTTTAGTGTTTTACTTGTCTTTCTAGGTATGCAGTAAAGGAACAATAATTGTTATCATTTACGAACAGGTTCATAATATCAGTGCTTTAATGAAACAGTTTAATTAATATATGTTACGTTATTGATTCTATCTTGGTGTTAAGGAATGTAGATGTTTTTATAATTTGTTTCAGTTGTCGTGGACATCTATAGGTTTGGCATATATAGTTACAAAAAATCTCCGTACTCTACTCATTAAAAATGTCAGGATTCGTTCAATTTTTCAAAGCAATAAATCAAAAACTAAAATACAATAAGCTCATCTTAAAAACGGGGAAAATTGTGTGTGACATTGTTAAATTGAATGGAATTATTGGAGTATAATCGTAAATAACATTTAAATGAATATAACTGGCGCCACAATTTGTACAAATAAGACAGCTTCAAAAGTCTCCAAGGAAAAGAAGTACTGTCAAAATTCCATTGGTAACCTCTGGCGAACACATTGCTAACCCGTTTGAGCTCATGATAGGATTATGTACGTTTAACGATAAACAAATAAATAACACTCGACGCGTGGATGTTTTCGATTCCTCTTTGCTTTATAAAGCGTACAATTATTATTATTGAAAACCTTAATTTGACCGCATGACTTTACGAATGCAATATATTATAAGCATGGCCCACTCAAAGGGGGACTGACAGGGCTTTAGCCTGGGGGCCCGAGCTCAGGAAGGGCCCGGCGTGGCGAGTCAACCAGACAAGTGATATAAACACACATCACAAATTCTCTCTAATTGTAAAAAAAAGTTCAATAATGTTATTATTCAAAATTTTGTGGTTATGCAAAACAAATTTTAATTGTGTATCGATACTCGCCAACTCCATTATTCAAATGGATGTATTAAAATATGCAAAAAAACACTAAATATACACATTAATTTGACCGCGAACACCATTTGGAAAACGCTATTGTGTCAGACTGCTTTTATCTTTAGCGATAGGTAAGGGGCCCGCAAAAGATCCTAGACTGGGGGCCCGCTTCAGGATGTGGGGGTCATGATTATAAGACATTTTAATATTTATAATTATGATAAAACCGAAATACCAAAATTATATTCAGGACAAAAGCATTCAAATTTATTTATATAAATATAGTGGACTTTACAAATTACATATTCAAGACCCTCACAAGCGTTACTCAAGTTGTATGTCGTTATTTAAACATAGAAGTACAAAGACATGTTAGGAGGATAGGTAAATAATGATTTAAAGACATATGTACTTGCGATTTCGCAATCAACGCAGTTATTAAATTGTAAGATTTTCAATCAATTTGTGGATTACAAAAAACATTGTATGACAGGAATCCATCATTAGATCATAAGGTTTTTTTCATTTTTTAGATGTTGCCTGCGTCCATTAGCCGGCTCCCACATCAAAACTCGTCCGCCTGCAACGTGTCGAATTCGTCAATGGGACGTCATTGTTATTCACAACACACACGTTGCACAAATAGAGCTCAGCAGATTAGTTGAATGCGACTTTTTAGTTTGAAAAAAAAAACATATACTGTTGCAATCGACAAGTTGTACGCTTCTCGGGCTGCGAGTTGACGACGCCAGGATGCATAAAAACACCTACAAATTGGTCATTCCTATACCGGCTCGCCGATCGCCGCATCCAAATATCTATACGTTTCGAAGGTTACGTGCGACTGTCACTAGGTAGATGTTATTCATATGCTACACTGAATCGACGTTCTTGGAATGTTTGATTTCTGTGGAGCAGACGAGGCGAGTTTTAATGTGAGAGCCGGCTTAGAAAGCCTATAGTAGGAGCTGATTGTTGAAAATTTTATTCGGTTTAATGTCTTTCTGCCTTTTGTGGCTCGGCATGATGGTTTCGGTCAATTTCCTTCCGTACAATTATTTTCGATAAAATTCCCGGATATGAGATTTTAAAGATAAACCACAGTGAACAAATACTAAAGCAAATTGCTGAGTTAAGCTGTGCCGTTTGATTGATAGATTCACGATTCGAACGTTGCATAATCAAAATGTCGGCTAATTAAATTATTATACAATTATTATTCCCGCGCAAATTTAAACTCGATGCATAAACATTGCCGCAATCGAGAAGCGAAATCGTGACTGGCGAAAGTATGGGTAGGTGAATTTTTACTTCCTACTGGGGGTCACAAAAGGTGGCTTGCGAACGCCAAATTAAGAAACATTTTACTACATTACACATTATTGTTTAAATATCTCAAAAAATACCTATTAGAAACATCATAGAAAAACAAAATAATCTATTTTATATTTAAAAGTGATTGAATCCCATAGAAATTACAGTAGTATTAATTTTTTTGTACAAACGTGCGGTCATTCATAATAATAAATGGGGAAATTATGTAAGGCGTAGCTCTGGCAGCCTATCGTTTTGTATGGATTGGAATAGATACGCTGAGGCCACGTGACATAAATTACGTACTAAAACGCCCGGATTCACCAGCAAATAATCCATAAAATACAATGTTAAAGAGAGAAGATGCAATCTGGCGTGATTTACAATGTTTTTCTTAGCTCGTATTCTTATTTGTCCGGTACAAATCTTGCAATCGATTTTTATCTAACTTCCCAACTAGCTAGACATTTGAAACTTTTAGAATATGCAATGCATTTTTTAAATACTTTTAGCCATCTTTAAGTAGAATTCATTACATATTCAGTTAATTCTGTTTTGTATGAAAAGTTATTTCCGAAGAAATCCGTAAAAAGTAAAACTATTATTGGTTGCTAAGTGGGTCCTAGCAACTAAATTATTAATATTAATATATACGTGCGTTACTATGGAAATCAATATGACATTTTAGTATTATTTCTATCAAGTACACATTTTTTGATCGTTTAAGCTGGTCAAGTCAAGTTTATATGATTCAACAGAAAATTTAAAAACGTTGTATATAAAAGGTTCTTTTTATCTTGTAATTATTTTATACTTATCACAGGTGGGGCTATTATATAATACATTCCTACATAATTATACGATAGATGTTATTGGAAAATTAAATAAATTATTTTTATATAATATATGTGATTATAGAAATGAATGTTTAAGAAATAAAAAAAAAGGAATAAAAGAAGGTAGGCTTTAAATAATTGCCTACTATGGAGTCTTCGGTAATGGTATAAACTAATTGTGACACAAGTTTAAAAATCAATTAAAATTCACTTTTACAAATATATGTTAATAGGCACATTGAAAGTTATGACTATTTGCTTAGTTGGACTACGTGAGGCTCTAATCAAAATTCACTCTTATATTATATTTTAATATATAATATACATGTTACAAGTAAAAAAAATGTTTCTTGTCACGACATCTTCTGTGTACAAATATGCTTTCACGGCGCAGCGTTCCAAAAGAAATGAATGGCAATTTAAAAAAACATTTAAGAATCATGGTCGACATATTTTTTCACTTTTCCTAGTTGCCAATCGAGAGAATATTTTTATTGCAATTTTTTGTGTTACTTGTAGCGGAAAAAATACAGGTTCATCATTGACTACAGATTAAGATTGATAAAGGAAGAGTACTGTGCCATTGCAAGAACATACGAATTTGTTATCGTGAACTTGCAGTAGTGCATTGAGTTTATGATTGTCCAGAATGATTATTTTTTCCGAACAGGCTGCCACTATTTGAATACATCTGAAATAGGATGTACCAATTCAATAACAAAAAAATGAAAAATTAATATTTTTTCAAACATTTTTTTTTTGTTGACGACACCTCTAACAATCATTTTGCGTTTAATTTTACTACATTGTTAATGTTATTGGCCTAACTTTTACATAGTTTTTTTTTCGCAAATAATTATTAATATTCTTCTTCTTCCACCTTGTCGCGTCCCAACATTGGGGCATAGGGCAAGCACAAGTTGGCGCCACTTTCCTCGGTCCATCGCCAACTCTTGCGCCTCCCGCCATGTCAGACCTGCAGCACGTAGGTTGCTCTTGTAGCACCACTGCAGGGTAAGGGAGGGCCGGCCACGGCGACGGAACCCTTGAGGCTGTGCCACAAGGGTACGAAGTGCCGCATTCTTTGGCGACATCCGGAATATGTGTCCCAGCCACGTAAAGCGACTCTTCGTGATAACTTCAATCACCGAAGGCTGTTATGCCTGCTCACGAACTCGGGTGTTTGTAACGCGGTCGTACCAATGTACCCCTAAGATTCGGCGGAGACATCGATTCTCAAAGCTCAAAAGCCGAGACTCTTGAAGCTTAGTAAGATGCCATGTCTCACAGGTGGCAGGCACGCGCTAAACAAACGACATTAGGTCCTCACAGAATGTGATGTTTTATTGGCAGAAATAAAGTATTCTTTTTATAAATAGCCAATGAGATCTATTTTACTTTGAACCATTGAGTCGTCACAATATTTAATGTAAAACTATACCGTTCGATTATATTATATTTCTATATAATTACTCCGCGTATGTACGTCAGAGATTTCTATATAATGATAACTCAACAACTCTATTAATTAATAATTCTCAAGCTATTGTAAAAGAAAATATTTGCTATAAATATGTAGTTTATATAGTTTTTAATGTTAATATATGTGTGGTGTGATTAAATGACAAATAATATATCTGAAAATAATTAGTTATTTAACCTTTTTACAGAAAGAAATATAAAATTAAATCCTGAAATAATTAAATAATTAAAGAATAATCCATTCAAAACTTTTATAATATGAGTACCACTTTTTCATCGGTAATCCGTTGGCAATTATTGGTTAGTTTCGGACATTTGAAATTACCTTTCAATACCTCTGCCACATTATGTAAGAACAAAAATACAGTTTTCCAAGGAAACAGTATACTCATCTGAGTAGGACGCCGCATTTGGTACGACTGCAGCTCTAATACTAACTGTTCCGGGTGCCAGACGATATTTTGAAGATAGCAGAGGATGCAGAAGATGATGGTGAAAGAAAAAGAAGTTTTATTCACCGATATTAAAGTTTTTTTTAGTTTTAGTCTTCTTCTTCGACCATATTTGCCCCTTAGCAAGAACAAATGGACACAGTACAGCGCGCCTCCTCTTCGGCGTCTTCTTACCTCATTCCATGTCATACCAGCATCTCGTAGCTCCGTCGTATACAATATATATATAGTATTTATCGGTCTTCCAGGACATTGAGATCCGGTTGGCTTGAAGAACAGACAAGCCGGGTTGAAGTTATAAGTTAATAGCATACTTCAGTGAAACGGCAAATAATTTTCAACTATAGGTGCGACGTAATTTCGGACTCCGGACTGCCAATCGGAGAGCGAAAGTAGAGCTGTGAACACGTCAATTTGTTTTGTGATGGCGTCGGGGGAATTAATTCTTAAATCGTGTAAAGATCACTAAAAAACGTTACCCATTTACTTGAAAAAGAAAACAAGTCAATGAATATATTATTATTACTGCTAATAGAACAATAAAAATAGCATTAAACTGACGCATGTTGAATTTTTATGACAAATTATGTTTTGTTCTGCACGCCTCGTTTGCACAATCTTCGCGTCGCGTAGCCGCGATCGTTTTAGACGGTGTCCCAGCTGAAGTATAGCCTTAAGTAAGGCCAGCCAGGTCCAACGTCGCCTGTTCAATCTCAGCGTGTTGCGCTCTCATAACTCCACGTTATTCCTAAATTAATACCACTGCACACCTAGTATCCATCGAAAAAATCTGTTATCAAAGCTACGTATACAGTGAACCTTCGTAGAATGCGTCGTGGATGCTATCGTAAACAGCGCTCGAAATGGAAAAATTTACGAACCGGAGCGCTCGACAGTTTTCTGAAGATTTATACATAGTAAAGTTATCAAAGTACTAATATGTGTTTTTTCATAAAAAAATAATTATGTTAGATTTTCTATTATATGGCCTATCCAGCTCAGACTGTCAAATTATTTATTCCACGAGACGGAGCGATAATTTTACTGATTTCACGAACAGGAACGGTGCTCCGGTGCGCTCCGGTCCATTTCAAGCCCTGATCGTAAAGCAGCACCGTCAAAATGTAAACGTCGAATAGACGAATAAGGTTTATTTTGTCGTGAGTCCCAAATACTCCGTATCGAGTCGAATGTTGCACCTGCCATTGCTATTCGAATATCGAACTCTCTTCATAAAATCCCATCCCCCGTTATGTATACTCCCAGGTATTTAAAGCTGTCGACACTCTTGATGTATTTTCCGTTGCTAACGAGTAAGTCAGTAAATTTGGATCAGGACATGTGCTATTCCACCAACGTTGGTTTCTTTTGCGGTGATTTTCAAACCAATGCGAAGATTCTTAGCCATAGATACTTTAAAAACAATATCACGTAGATAACGTTGTTTGACTATAAGCCATCGCTATGATTCATAACAATGATAATATACATAGTAATACATTGTAATATAATATACATATAATGGGTAAATCCAAACTGATAAGGGGTTCCAGTTTTAAGAAAAGTCAATAAAATAAAAGAACACATAATTGCCCACAATATTGTTAATCTAAATCTACATCATAAGACAATAATAATACAATAAATGCATTTTTATAATTTTTGATTTATGATGGGAAAATATTGTTATTATATGTATTTATTATACCTAATGTCTAATTATTTATCAGACAGTATGTATTTTTATTTGGGTCAACAATTCGATGTGGATCTTGGCCTCCTGACGAAGAGATTTCCTATCAGATTTTGTTTTTTATAAGAAATGGGTGTTAGCCATTTGCTCAACCTATTAGATCCATGCTCTAAGTCCAAAACACATGTGAATTTACCGATCCCGAAACCCACGACTTTATAAGCCGACACGCTACCGACGCTTGGTATAAGACAGTATACTGACTGAAATTTCCTATACATATATATATATATATATATATATATATATAAGTGGCGAAGGGTGGAGGTAGGTTGTTAAGATTCGCCATAAATAGTGCACACTAAACATTGTCAATCATACGTATTTGTTTGCATTGAAATAAGACTACAATTTACAGGTAGTGAGTTTTTAAAATTCAATTAACCCCTGCGAAAACCAAGCCATGAGATATAAGAATAATATTTTTTATTTATTATAGTTTGGTTAGGGTAGGGCTTAAAAAATTTAAAAGAAATAACCAACAATATGAGTAATATGTAACTTAATCCAAGAATTAAACAGAATAATACAAAATACTATATTAAATGACTTCAGTTGAGTTACCCATAAACATAAAATAATACATTTTTAATACAATTTTAAATCTTTCTGGGTGAAATAAATTAAAGTTATTATGTAGTATTTTTTTGACAATTCGCATAGTGCCTGAAGATGCCCGGGGCGTAAAAAAATACCTACTCAAATAGAATAGGTAATACACGATACACAGCTTAAATTAATAATATATTGTCCAACGTAAACAATAAGTCTTACATAACTTCAAAAAGTTAAAATAAAATTAGGTTAAGTATAATCAGTATGAAAATGAATATTCAATTGGGCGCCAACTTGATTAAATTATATAATTGTATTACATATACTTACTATTTATTATATTATACAAGTTTAGTAATACAAAGCGTCAAACACGTTAAACCGAACAAAGGTCCATCTGACATTCCGGAACATCTCGTGGCTTCCGTTAAACTCACTCCATAGCAACAAGCCGGAACGATTTCCCGGCAGAAAGCTTATGTCGACGAGCTTTTGCCGGGGGAAAGTGAGCTTTGTTGCAATGTGCCAAAGAGACAGCTTTTCATGCTGAAGTTCAAATGCGTGGGAGGCTACAATCCGGCTGACCGACAAGGAGTGGCAAATATATCGCTCTCTTGATACTCATAGACACGTGAAAATGGATACCTTTTTCTTTGTTCCACTTCAGTTTTGCTGAAAGATGTAATTTCCTTCCGATTTCTTAATCATACTTAAAATGGTTTATGGCTTTTATTCAATTCTGCGTAATCAACATTGAATACGATGCTAAAAAGGTGGGATTTTTATACAGTAAATTTTACTATAAAATTAAATTAATTTAACAGATTTTAAAAAGCATCCATCCATCCTTGTATCATCCAAATTTATAGCGTAATAGTACCCCTTAATTGGTAATAGGATAACTACCCCCTATAACCCCCACTTAAAAAAATGTAGACAATTGACTCTCTATATTTGGAAAATGTTCCAAAATAAAATTAAATATGATGAAAAAATGGGTATTGAAATAAAATTCTCATGAAATTCTACTAAGTATATGTTTCTGTAGAGCTGGTGATCTTTTGTATTCGGCTTTATAAACATTTCCTGACTGAGTATTATTAGTTAGTAGTTTATAATAATAATAATAATTATCGAAGTATCTATTGCTAAGATTTCTATATTTAAGTATATATTATATTAGTTTTTTCTCTATATATATATATTTAAAATGCATGTATTAGATGTGACTCCAATATTAAATTTCTACCCTGATTTATCTGTCAAAAAATATTTTTTTATTTTGTCAAATAAACGTTTATATTCACGTGTAAATGAAAATTTATTTTTATACAAGGGGGTTATTGAAGGAGTATTTTTGATCAGGGGGGTTCATATCCGGGAGTCTTTGTCCAGGGGTACTTAATGGTCATAGAACCCTTAGAGAGATAAATATAATCAATTAATACTCGAAAATTTGATGACGAATTATGAATCATTTGTATAAGTTTGGCGACACTCACAAATATTTTAGATATCAGCACCTTTTCAATTTCAACTATTACTTATTAAACATTTAAACAAAATTTCTCCACAATTTTAGATTCTCTGAAAACAATTAATGCCTTTAATAATTATTCTTATTCTTAATGATGAGTGCAAGTGCAAAACAGGCTATCCTGCAAACATTGGTTAAGATATTATGAATCGTAATAATTATTTTTGTACTAAGTAAGTTCACGGTTTCTGCAATACGTAATAAGACATTTACAAGATATTCACAGAGTATTTAAATGTGTATGATATTAATATCAAAAAGTGAAAACAAAATCGCCAGCTATAATTAATAAACCGTCATGTTTCAATTCCAATCCGCCAACTTACGAAATATTAATTTTGCACCGGCCACCATATCTACCGCGCACATTAAAATATTTTAAAACTAAAATTTCGTCAGGTTTACTCTTGTTGTAGTCAAACTCTTTGTCCGTCGACTACTTTCTTACGGTTATATTATAGATACGTATGTGTTCACAGCATTATAAATAAAGTTATCTTCCTATTATTGGTCGACTAGAAAGTTTTTAGTTGAATAATATAACTGTGCCACATTCTTATAAAGAAATCTTTAAACATGCTGTGCCATACACACACCGTATATCATACATCTGTTTTTTTCTAAACACGCAGCAACAAATTAACAGGTGAGATATTAGATTGTTTGTTTATATGAAGGTACTACGTATAAGCAATCCTACACAATACGTAATATATATCTCGATTTGAGAGGCAAGATGCTGTATTCTATCACTCGTGTATATTTTATTTGGTATTTATATATAATATTCACGTAATAATTTCATTTTTGTTTCAACGTAACTGAACGCTCGAAATGGAAAATTTTAGGAACTGGAGCGGATACGATTAATTTTTCTGCTATGCATTTTGTAAATTTTCCAGTTAGTGTGATGTCCTAGAAGGGATTCCGCGAACCGGAGCTGCGATTCCGTAAATAATAGTTCTGAGTAGTGTGCCCACGTAGTATTCTGCGATGGCCGAGCGGCTTACGCGTTGGCTTATAATGTCGTGGGTCCCAGGCTCGATCGAATCTTGGGTCTGCCAAATTCACATATTGTTTTTTTTAATTTGTGTATGAGTCAGGGTATGGACGTAAAGGGTTGAGCTAGTGGCTAATATTCATTTCTCGTAAAAAAACAAAAATCTGTTAATACAAATCTCCACTCTGTGGTGGCCTATATGATCTTATTAGGACTGGACATGCTTTAAAAAAAGTGTGACAGGAAAAGAAGACGGCCAGATGATGATCATTTAATATCTTCAATCATGAAAAAATGAATGTTCTAAATTGATTTGAAAAAAATAGGCTTAGTTCGATTCGAGTTTATGATGATTGAAGTAGTTACGGAGAGACGCTTTACGTGGCTGGACTATGTATCACACTCCATACTCTTGTATCTACCCTGCAGCGATGGTACAAGAATGATCTACGAACTGCAGGTCTCACATGGCAGGATATGCGAACGGTGGTAATGCTTGCCAATGGTAGGGTATATTAATTAAAAAATACTACTAACACCTACCAGAGTGCTTTATTAAATAATATGAGGTAGATATACTGTGTATATCTATTACAAAGTAATAAGATTATTATATATTTATTATATAGGGAACTTCTTTTAAATTAACAAAAAAATGACAATAAAAATTAGACGATATGCGTATGAATAATATGCTGTATGAAAATAATCTTAGTGTCATAAATAATATAAACAATTAAATCTTTCACATCATAAAATTTTATTTGTTTAATTTTGGTATATTATCATTCATAAATATTATTACAGTGTAATGTTATTATTTATTTTAAGATAGCGACCAAGTAGTACTGGGACAATCGGTTTAAGATAACAACATTCAGCAGAAACATAATATTATTGTTCAATAAATAAAAAATATTAAATCCAGAAAGAGAACTTAAAAAATTATATACATATTATATGATTATTATCGTATAAGATAAATAATATATGACGTTATAAAAACACGCCTTTTTTGTCATTCAGATGAATCACAATTTCAAGTAGCTATTAATTAATAATAATAAGTTATGAATATAAAATATTATAATACAATGTTTTCAGTTGAAATCTCTAGAATATTATTTCTTGAAACAGATGTGTTGGTAAGCATTTTAATAGTTTTGTTGACTATTACTATTATTTCGGAAAACTAATATAATATAACATGAAATTCAATTATACCATACACAATATTATAGTAAGTATTTAATCCATATAAATTAAGAACACAGTATCTAGAATCTACATAATAACATAGTCTAATTAATATTTTTATTTTGTTTTTTTATTGTGACAATATATTTTCGTAAATCAGTAAGTTGATAATACCTCTCTAAGAGGTCATAAACTAGTCGAAACATTAGTAAAAAAATACATTTATTAATTGAATGGTTATGGTTGAAAGCACACTCAGTCATTTAGTGCTTTATTTCTCAGCAAATAAATCAATATACTACATGAATACGTCATATAAAGATTGTCAGTTACTAATAAAATAATTTGTATTCAAATTTAATTTATTGCTTTTATAAAGAAAATATAAGGAAGAGTAATCAAT
This sequence comes from Rhyacophila brunnea, assembly GCF_057557595.1. Classification (NCBI taxonomy): domain Eukaryota; kingdom Metazoa; phylum Arthropoda; class Insecta; order Trichoptera; family Rhyacophilidae; genus Rhyacophila; species Rhyacophila brunnea. The sequence continues at coordinate 15,139,981 of NW_028232752.1, forward strand.
CAATATATACAGTTATATATGAGGTATTACCGAATTTAAAAAATATATATTGAAGGTTTTCATCCATTGGTTAACTATAACTTTTAGAACCACAAGTTTAATATGGATTCATAGTCCAAGTACATATTCATTACAAGAATCCCATTACGCCAAGCTTATTACATTTTAATAGCTCGTATTCTTATTTGTCCGGTACAGATTTTTTGTGTGTCCAGTATAATTTTTTTTTGTTTGTCCAAGATTCGTATTGGACTATTGAAGAATTTTAACTAACTTCCCGACTAGCAAGACATTTTAAACTTTTAGAATATATCAGAACACGACGACGACAATGCATTCTTTTAATACTTTTAGCCATTTTGTAAACAGAATTAAATTCATTTTCAGTTAATTCTGTTTTGTATAGAAAGTTATTATTGTTGGTTGCTAAGGGGGTCCTAGCAACTAAATTATCAATATATACGTGCGTTACTATAGAAATCAATATGAAATGTCAAAATGACATTTCAGTATTCTCTATTTATTCAGTATTTCTATCAAGTACAATAAAATTATTCGGGTTTCTAACATGGTATTGGATATAATATACAATTATCATGCAGTTTCAAAGACTACATACTAGGCGATTATTTAAAGCCTATCTTCTTAAGAAAAATATGTTTTAATTGCATATTAACATATTTAACTAATAAGTAACCTGATTATTTTATAGTCAAATAAAAAAATTAATTTGCTAACGTCGTATATAAATATATACAGAATCATCCGTTGAAGGTTAAAAAAAAATATGCCACAGCTCCAACTCTTTTCACCAACGTCTTGTATGTATCGGATTATTGTGCGATGAATGTCAGATATTTTTTGTATAGACACGTGACTTCAGCACCGTCTATCGTAATATATGAAATACGGTAGGCTCATATTATTGCGCTTAATAATTCATAATAATATAATTATAAATAAAATCTATGACATTTAATCACATATAAATATAGATTATTTTTTTAAATAACAATTAATTTTATCTAATGATTTTTGATGTGTAGAAATGTTAGAATATACGAAATATAGGATAGTGAGCTATTGAAACTTCATCGATTTAGTGTGTCGTTGTCATTCGTGTGTAGTTGTTCCAGTGGGTCTATTCTATACTTATCGACCGCTAAAGTGATAAAGTGATAAATATTATCAAACTTAGGGTAGGTTTGTATCAAAATATTAGCACTTATTGTAACAATTACACGAAGCTGGTTTTTATTGTTGCAATAAGTGCTATATTTTAACAGCACCTATCTTGCTGCTGTTAAAATATGGCACTTATTGCAACAATAAAAACCAGCTTCGTGTAATTGTTACAATAAGTGCTAATATTTTGATACAAACCTACCCTAAGTTTGATACTATTTATCACTTTAGTGTTCGATAAGTATAGAATAGACCCAATGGAGTATTGTAGGCAGCAATGTTCCAATTTTATTAAATTCAATAAAAAACATTATTTGATATTGATTGGTATCAAATATCTGATAATAATGCAGTCATTATTATCAAACATTTGATAAACACGACTTGATACTTATGATCACCTACCATAAATTTATATAATAATATAGGCTATGATTGTATTTATAATTTACTTACCTACATATTTTCTTCTGTCATATTCCGGTAGTTTTTATTACGTATTTTAAGTGTTTTATTTAGAAATGATTTGATCTCTCAAATTTCTAGACACGATAATAAATACCGAAAATATGCTCACGATGGCCGAACGGCTGAAGCGTCGGCCTATAACGTCGTGGTTCAGCAAGTGGCTAATATCTATTTGTCGTAAAAACAAAAATCTGTTAATTAAAACTACCACTCAGTAGAGACTCATATGATCTTATTAAGATCGGACATGGTAAAAAATATATATTATATTTAAATATTTTAAATATTTTGTTAACAATATTACTTGTATGATATTTCAATCTCAAATATCACTACGTACCTTTATTCAGAATCGTGATTTTTGTTCGCGACCATGTTCGAAGAGATCTCGACGACAATAAAGGGACATTCATCCCCTAACGGAGGAAATTGAGGGAGAAAGGGATCATTGAGAAATTGCAGAAAAGGGAAAAGATAGAGGCCTAGCATTACAATCCATCAAACAACCCTTAGTTACTATAACTAAGGATCTTCGTTTGATGCCGTTACTGTATTGTGTGGAACATAATATGATATAGGCACTTACCTGTAATGTCACGGTATATAATATAACCTTACTAAACTGCATACATAACATTTATATATATTTTGCCACCTCAATACTACAACTAGATAACTTTGATTTTCACTGTTTTTGAGATAGCTATTGAATAACGATTCTAAATTTCCTTCTCTACAAAATGATAAAACTAGGTAAGTTAGTCAGAAGTTAATGGGAACTGTATTAATTTTGTGTTTGAAAATATTAGATAACTTAAAAACCATAAATGCATTAAATAAATAAAATAATATATCTACAATATTTTTTCATATAATTGAATATTATTTAATTGTTCCCAATTAGACAAGCACAATTTTCCATTTTATTTTAAATAATAATTATAAAAGTTTAAATTTCCCTTTTCCCAACAATGCAACAATGACCAAATCAGAGTTATGTAGTTATAGTATTGAGGCGACAAATATTCGTATTTTGGTATCAAATAACTATTAATTTTTTCTGCAAATTTGTGTCAGAATAAAAACATTATTCCATTAGGATTAAGCATCTTATAGTATTTCAGAAAAGGAATTATTATTATGACTAACTGTTAAATTAACTGCAAGTCATTCCGTATTGTAGATTCAATTATAGGAAACTTCATATACGTTTCAGAATTTACTGGGGCCACACTGAGATAAAATACCTGGGATTAATGTTACAACCTTAAATTTTCTTAGCGCATAATATCAAAACTGGCTACCATTTTCTATGCCAATAGGGAGCGCAATAACTCTTTTAAACCAAATTGCTTCGGATGTTGATATATTCCACCTACGTGAGAATGAATATAGGTAGGTGGGCGTTGTTTTATAAATTCTTAAAATAGTGTCTACTTAGCTCACTCGGTGTACTTCAATGTATCTACTTTATAACTTTTTGTACTTACACATTTATATAACTATTATTTATATACTTATTTCTAATACTCCACATATTTATTTGTTCTTTATACTGTTTTAATAATATTTGTTTGTTTTTAAATGTGATGTTGTGAACGTTATAATTTATAAAGTTTAATATATGTAAAATATTTTTTTTGAATTTAAATACTGTGTTTTGAAATAACGTTGGCAATTCAAAGAAAAAATATTTTTTTACATTGACCAATAAAAGCATGCTACTGATGCTACCGTCATTCTGAAACTGTTTAATCAGAATATTTAAATAGGTAATAATATTAATTATTCGTGTAAACTCTTTGAAAACCTATCAAAATCTCAATTATTTAAATTTTTGAAATATATTAAGCGAATGGCGTACTAAAAATCCTTATAAACATCGTAAAATATATAATTTTAATTTAAAACAAAATGGAGAAGGACATATTTTAATTTAAAAAAAAAACCTCATTATAGAGTAAAGTTAATCGTGTTTAAAATTACTTATAATATATAATATAATTATAATATATATTGATATTTAATACTAACCTAAAAAAACATCATAACATATACGCACTTCTAATCTTGCGTTGTGACAGATTATTATATGGACCTCCGTAGTGTGAATATAGTATGTAAAAGTTTTTCACATAAGATTCATCGATACGTACAAAACTATTTTCTCAGTAGGTCAAGTGCTGGATTAAAATACAAATATATTTAATGAAAATACAATAGATACATTTTTATCCATCCAAAGTAGACTCTTTGATTGATCTAACATATAGGTAATATAATGAATTTATTAATGAATGACACAAGGAGACTAAAAACTACAATATTGAATTTATTACTTAGGCAATTATATAATATACAACTGTATTATTATTTTGTTAGAGTAAAATAATACTTTGTAAGTATGTGTTTCATATCGTATTCGTAGTGTTACAATATATTATACAATTCATATTATATGAAACTTACTCGATCGACGCCTTTTTTAAAAGCGACGCCACATGCTGGCTTTTCCGACGCTGTGTGGGTGAGATGCTGGGGCGTCTTATCCATTGGGGCGTGGGTGGGGATAGAATAAATTTGAAAGTCAATTTGGTATGTGCACTGAATACTGTTTTTTTTTATATTATATAAGTATTTTATACCTGAAAAATAAAAGCGACAAGCAAGGTAACTGATTTACAATGAATTTAGAAGTAATAAAAAATATTTTTACTCTAAATGTAATAAAAAAATGTATGTGGGTTTCTTCAACTAAATGGACGTGTCTATGATCAACTGTACTATGTTTAATCCTGCTACAATACATATATTTTAAAAAAAAATGTTAATTGCTTTGTCCGCATGCATAAATTATCAGTATTATAATTTAAAAAAAATCCTTATTTGTTTTCCGATAGTTTGAATGTCCGTTAACGTGTAATTTTACCTGTTGAAAGATAATGATTTTACATTATTGTTTGTATGGCAGCTACTATGACATTTCAATATTATGCACATATTACAAACGATTTTTGTGATTGTTCATCTAAATAATTCGTGAGGTTGCTGCCAAAAGTTGATAATTTAGGTATTTAGATTTAACAACCGATTATGTGTCTATAAATAAATATATAGATAATATATATACTAGAATTTTTTTTTAAAGTCATCTGATATATAGAATATGCACTAAAAGCACAAAGAAATTAGCATTGTGCTTGATTTTAGACGGCATGTCAAATTACAAAGTTCAGTCATTACTCCATAAAATGATTTGATTCATTGATTACGTTCGACGATCTTGGTTGAACCTCGCGGATTCGTCTCTGTTCAGGCAGAACACACTAACTGGAGAATACTAGTTTTGAGTAATTTGACTTTGAAGTTGTTAAAATATTTGAAATGGTCTATCATGTGAGTTTATTAAGTAATCGTAAAAAGGATGACTTTAAAATAAAGACCCTTTATTTATTAAGAAGGTTTCCAGACGGTAAACTTTGAAATAAGGAACATTTTTGTATAACTAATTCAATATGTCATTTTTTCGAATTAGTGTCGTCTGCCAGAACAGTAACGATATATTAGTTATTTAATTATAATATGGAAATGATGATGAAAATATAATCTAAAAATTGTGCAGTCGGTACAGTGATCATCGTAACGATTTCTGTGAGTGCAATGTCAATAATTCTTGATTCAAGTTATGATAATTTAATTACTACCCCGTAGCGGTGCACTTAGGGGTTGGAAAGCGGCTAAAAGTACGCGGGGGGAAGACATATTTACCCTTCGCTTTATTGAGGGATGATCGGCTCACCCTATGCAGGAAAAAATCTCAATATATCTTCAAATAAGGAAATACATTATTTAACAATGGATATACTATATAGTTTCTTGTATTTTCGATTATTAATGCATTTGATTTAATGTTATAATAATTACAAGATAAAAAAACTTTTTGTATACAACGTTTTTAAATTTTCTGTTGAATCATAATATATACACTTGACTTGATTAGCTTAAACGATCAAAAAAAATGTACTTGATAGAAATACTGAATAATGAAATGTCATTTCATATTGATTTCCATAGTAACGCACGAATATATTATTTAATAAATTTGTTACTAGGACACCCTAGCAACCAACAATGGTATCGAAATAACTTTTCATACAAAACAGAATTGACTAAAAATTAATTCAATTCTACTTAAAGATGGCTAAAAGTATTAAAATATTCAAATATTCTAAAAGTTTCAAATGTCTAGCTAGTCGGGAAGTTAGTTAAAAATCGATTGCAAGATTTGTACCGGACAAATAAGAATACGACCTAAGAAAAACGTTGTAAAAATAGGTTTAAATTACAGATTGCGCAGTTAATGATAAGAGAAACGGAAGATTCTTCAATAAAATACTAAAGGTATAATAAAGTAACATAGTATAGATATTTCTACGCATTTATTTGACTATTTTCAATTGTAATATTGCAAACTGTGGCAATGTGCTTTTCTGTTTATTGTAACAAAGTCAATAAATATTTCATAATTTTATTACCGCAAAAATTACTATACTGTGGCCTATATTGCAGTAAAATTCAAGTATATTTGACCATTGCCCTGTTTTACGAACACTGTTATAAAAATTACTCACACTTTTTCACCTGTAATATAATTTGACAGTGGCGTACTTATCTGGGATTAAAAAAAATGAGGATGACTCACACGCATGTCCAACTTCAAGTAAGCTGTGATCTACGAAATTCTAGTCTACACTGCAATGACATTAATATGGACGAAGCATCTGGAAAAATAAATGACACTCACTTTTTTGTCGGGTCTGCCGAATAGCATAATCTGTTCTAACGCCATTACAATAAAGGTGATATTGCTATAAATTCCCGATGCTTTTTGTCGGGTCTGCCGAATGGCATAATTCATATTTTAATATCAATATCGCTCGCTCAACGGCTCAAATGAACATTGACACTAGAAACTCTGTTCTAACGCCATTATAAAAAAGGTGACATTGCTATAAATTCCCGATGCGTGATATCGCATAATGGAAATGGCGTGACGTCTACCTATACATGTGCGAATGTAGCTATGCGCGAATTTATTTGTTAGCTACTGTACTGAGTGCGTTATCCATTAATAATGTCATTGCTACACTGTCATTAATTAAAATAATTATATTTAGTTGACGACAATAAGGCGTACAAATTAAACAACACAAAGATATTATAAGTACTCAATATTCTATTCGTCGTTAAAATTTTTTGTCTTCTTTTTGGCAGTCATTGCATTCATCGTCAAAATATGCTTCTACTAGATAAAGAGCCTACTGCACGACGGTAAAAGGAACTAAGTCTCACTTAAAGAGCAATTATTCATATATTCTCTTTCACTCACTTCTGTAGCAGGCTTTGAGTGATACAATACGAATCAAGTTATACGACGAGGTCAAGTGGCTTTATTCATGGTTAATTTACATTTTCACGGTTAAATTCTTATCGGTCTAAGGAACTATCGACCAAAATCAATCTCACATCGACATGTAGGACATCATCATCATCATCATCATCATCAGCCTGAATCTATTCACTGCTGGATGAAGGCCTCTTCAAGCAGCTTCCACTTCTCTCGGTCCTGTGCATTGGGTTGCCACGTACTTCCGCAGAACTTTATCATTTCATCGATCCAGCGACCTCTATGTCTACCTTGCGGACGTTTTGTACTTCTTGGATACCACCGGATGACTAGATTTGTCCAACGATTGTCTCTTCTTCGAGATGTGTCCAGCCCATCTCCATTTAAGGCTTTTAATAAACTCAATTACATCGCAAACCCTTGTCTGCTTCCTCATCCACTCATAACGCGAAAGGACAAAAAGAGGAATGATTGGATAAGGATATAGGACATATCTGCTGTATAATAATAAGATTAAGTATCCATATGTTTTTTTTAATTAGCTTACTGACACTAAAATGCAAAACTACATGAAAATTTAATTTCTAGCATTAAAAAAAACAAACATTTAAAATGAAGGAAATTAAAAAACAACACTACCTAATGATAATAATATTATGTTTGTTTAAACCTTATTACTTTTATTGAACTACTTACTATGCACGTATAATTTAATTAATAACTATTGTTTCAGTACGTAAGACGAATGACAACGACTATATTTACAATTAACTATTTCTTTTATTCAATGAATAATTCACAAGATTTAAAAATGTAGGTACCATTCTAATTATTGAACATACATATTTTTGAAAAACACTTTCTGAGAGAATATATTATAATCAATAGAAAAAATCTTTTTTTTAAAAAGTAAGCCACCCCGGCAGGGAATCGAACCCTACATCTCCCGGGTTTACGCCCCATCCGCGCATTACCTCTATGCTACGCAGTGACATACTAATTGCGACAAATTTTAACTATACACACTCATCAGTGCTCTTCCAAATCAAGCCCTGCCGATTCCCTGCCGGGGTGGCTTACTTTTTGCAAAAAAGATTTTTTCTAATGGTTATAATACATTCTCTCAGAAAGTGTTTTTCAAAATTATGTATGACTATATTTACACTTGTTTTGTCCATCTGTCATCGACTTAAAAATAATGTTTTTTTTTTAATTGAAACTACGCTGAAGACCTGTGCACATTTCAGGCGTAACACTTTGGAAAATGTAATATTAAATAAAGGATGTTGATAAAATGTATCTGTGTCTTAGGTATTGAGTAGGTACTCGAGAAGATGTTTTTTTAATGAATAAAACTTCATAATAATGTATAAGTAATTTTACTGGCAGTCAGTGATCCGTGCCAAATAATAGGTTAGCCCAATAATAGGTGTTCACAAGTCCGCATTAAGTTATCTGCAATTTGATGCATTTAAAAATGTATATAATGTTTTATAAATCAAATGACTATATACCAGAGGGTTGGAGCGGACCCTTTTTTGAGTTTCTCTGCTCCAGCTCCGCTCCAGGGTCTACTCCGCTCCAGGTAAAAAGTTTTAATATGTATTATATTATGATGAAGAGGAATGAGTGGATAAGGAAGCAGACAAGGGTTTGCGATGTAATAGAGTTTATTAAAAGCCTTAAATGGAGATGGGCTGGACACATAGCTCGAAGAAGAGACAATTGTTGGACAAATCTAGTCATCCAGTAGTATCCAAGAAGTACAAAACGTCCGCAAGGTAGACCTAGACGCCGCTGGATCGATGAAATGATACAATTATGCGGAAGTACGTGGCAACGCAATGCACAGGACCGGGAGAAGTGGAAGCAGCTTGAAGAGGCCTTCATCCAGCAGTGGATAGATTCAGGCTGATGATGATGATATTATGTATAGAAATGTTAAAAATTAAAAATTAGGTAGTTTTGAAATAAGGTTTATTATTCGTCATTTTCGTATTATTTATATTTAAAAAAAACCAACAACAAATCGTTTTCATTATCTGTCTCTTCTGTCAAAAAAGTGAGGTTATATAATATTTTCGTTGGATTTTTGGACGAAACTTTAATAACAAAAAAACATCCGGAGCAGAGGAGCATTACAAAATTTTGGTGCTCCGGGTAAAACCATATTGCTCCACTGCTCCATGCACCTGCTCCGTGCTCCTGTTCCAACGCTTTGTTAAATACACATAACATTGCTTAAATTAAAATAAATCAACTTGTTAGTTGTAAAACTCTTTCTCATTTTGAGTCTTTCAAAATTCATCTAATGGCAAAATCTGGGTATTACTAAAAATCAATGATAGCTTTTATTTTGTAAGCATATAGGTAATTCAGTGTTTTGGTACTGTTCGGTTATCAGAAATACAGCGGAAAACCATTTTGAAAATATCCGATATACTGGATTATTTGTTAGTTTGGGTTAGTTTAGGTTAGGTTAGGTTGGGTTAGGTTAATTTAGGTTTGGTTAGGTTAACCTAACAAATAATCCACTTTATCGGCTATTTTCAAAATGTGTTTTCCGCTGTATTCCTGATAACCGAACGGTACCAGTGTTTTTTTCCTGAGAATTAATTAATGAAATAAATAATAATTAATAGTGATATTTAACCCGTTGCACGCCGCTGTTACTTATCTACCTGTCGAGTGGTCGTATTCTTTTGATTTTTTGTCGTGTATTTTTTTTATTAAATAATAACAAACAATACGAATGGGTATTTTCCTGCCGGACAAACGCGGCCGGCCGGAGCGTGTCTATGCGAAGTCACGACCCGCGCGGGAATAGCGCGATTAAAAAACATCCTACACATTATCTAAATCTCCCATTCCGAGCGACGCCGCTTAGTTAATTTATTAGGCGCGAACGATATGAATGCGCCTAGAAAGGTAACGTCAACGCTTGACCCTTCCAATGCCAATAGTTACGTACTATTTTTTTTAATAATTTACTAAAGAACACACTAATTCAACACTAATTACATTCTAGTGGTACCAACTGTTTTACACAGGCGAGCACACAAGGGAGGAAATTTAAGGTCCGGACCCCCTCCGTGATCGAAAAAATTTAAATTATTTGAGAGAATGGAATACTAATTCTTCTTCCCTTTCGTTAGGAAATTGTGACTGAGGATTGTGACTATTCTCGATCAAACCAGAAATCTTGCACACTGAAATGCTTATCAATAACTTTGAAGTACGCTTCTTGTTCGACGATATCAATTCTTTTACCTTGCGCATAGCCCCCACAAAGGGGGTGCTGACAGGGCTCTAGCCTGGGGGCCCGGGCTCAGGAAGGGCCCGGCGTGGCGAGTCGACCAGTTAAGTTATATAAACAGACATCAAAAATTCTCTCTAATAGTTAAAAAAGTCGCCTTCGGCGCTATTTCTCTTCAATAACGCTATTATTTAAAATTATGTGGTTGTTCGATACAATTTTTTATTTTGTATCGATACTCGACAACTCCATAATTCAAATGTATGTAATATACAAATAAACACTAAATATACACGTTAATTTTACCGCGTAATCACACCATTTGGAAAAGGCTACTGCAGAGAGTCACACTAGCTTTATCTTTAATGATAATATGTAGGGAGCCCGCCAAATATCCTAGCCTGGGGGCCCGCTTCAGGATGTGGGCGCCATGTCCTTGCGATATCCATTCTATAAAACTAGCACATTTAAACAGCACCAATATTCGAAGCCCCAGAACCCTTGGTGAATTTTTATCTACTGCAGAAACAGAAAAAGCAGAAAACTAGTCTATGGCAGAAACTTATACATCCTGGACGATCCTCTCCACAATTTTCCAATTACTTTGATCAATCATCTTTCTGTGACGCAATCTAGCTATCTCAGTGTCATTAAAGTAGTCGTTTATATCGAGGGAGTGTGTAGGTACCTATATTCATAACATATTAAATTTAATGAATATGATTTTTTTTTCATAAATTTTGTCTGTTTTTATTCAATAACCAGAAAAAGGGTGGCAGTGTCACCTCTCAACATTCATGTCGATGTGCTCAACAATACAATTTAGTTAACAAAAATATTATTTTTATATCATATAAGCAAAGCAATGCAGGGTAAAAATATGCATAGCTAAAGAATGCGTCGATTTGAATAACAATGCGTGTGAGCGAAATGCATATAATATTACGTGACTAAGCGATAAAGCGCAGTGATCATGAGAGGGATACAAAGTGCATGTTCTATTTATTCGATCGCGCAACAAAGACGAGTGAGTGGGTCAGAAAGAGAGAGACAGTTTATGTGTTACATGCAGACAGACATATAAGTGATGCAGCTGAAAAAATTTTAAATATTTTCTGTCACTTAAACGCTGTTTCTTGACTAGTTTACTCGAAAAATTATTACTGTTGATATCAATTAAAAAAATAATATATTTTATTAAAAATTCTTAAATTATAGATTTGTTGAGTATGTACTGGTTTTAACACATATTTTGGACTCTCCTCTCTGTAATTTATAATGATACCATCAAAATAGGTTAAAAACTCCAGTATAGAAGGGATATTGCACCTTAAAAAAACTAACTCATTTTATCTATAATATAATTATCAATTAATATACTAATATAAAAAGTCTAAGAAGATTAAAGTCTGCTTGAGAGGGTCAAATCGGTCTTTCGGTACAAGTCTGTCAATGGCCTGACCAGATCGGCCAGTAAGTTCAAAGACCGTATCACATGACGCTGCTCAACTACCGCATAGTTAAATTCCTATTTTAATTATACCATACACACTCCAGACGCAGCATATAGATACTAAAATGTGAAAGTATATTAACATGTTTTAAGTAGTTGCTTAGTGACACTTACATATGTTGCGTGAAACTATATTTTTTATACTATAAATGCACCTGAAACTATTGTCGTAATATTTTTAGAGTCTTCGTAGAGTTTTCCGAGCTTTATAAATAGTAGTGGCGAAGGGTGTTTGTTAAAGGTAGTTAGACTGCGGTGGGTAACTGAAAGGAAACCCTAAGACAGCCATATATTAATTTATAGAAATAATTTTTGAATTTTGTACATCTCCAATAACTTAGTAAACAAAAAATATTATATTTTACCTTTTTATAATAGATACTTCACGAAAAGAATACAAGAGGCACTAAAATAAATGTAAAAAAGAATGCCTAACCCTGATTCGAACACGGGCTAGAAAATTTTACTGATTCAGTAGTTCAGTGTTTTGTTGAAGGGATCGTTTGGTATCAAATCCAGCGCAAAAAATAATGAATATAATGTTGTAAACATGTCCGGCTTTTATACCCATAGCCGCAGGTTTTGACAATGTATGCGTGGAAGTCTTAATTAGATTGTGTTATATAATATATTATAACAAATTATGTATTAGTGAAATTGCAACGTGCTGTCTGGTTGACCAAGTCGACAATCGATTTATACGTATTACATACCAAAAAGTACAAACAGATGTCGTTGGTTACAAAATAAGGGGAACACTGAAAATGAGTAAATGAATAAGCACCACTGATATTATTTTTACCTAAATGTTATTGGTGCAAATTTTAAAATATACCTCAATCGTGCTAAAGAAAACAGTACAAATTTTCAACGAGGGTTGATTGACAGTCAGTCATTTGATCGACGTATTGTGTATATAAACATTATCCAAAACACATCTACGAATTTGGTAACTAAGTAATGTCAGATTTATTTTACCAAACATAATTCTTCATAAGGTATAGCGTTTAGTTTAGAGCACTGATATACAAACCGCGGCCTGTGGGCTGCATGCGGCCCAAAATAACAAGTACCTACCTACCTCATCAATAAATTTTTCATTAAATAGAACAAAATTCTAATTTCCTATATACTAAGTTCTATCATGAAAATACACATATACGTAATGCAGAGTGAAGAGTGATTGGAGTAGCTATTAAATATGCTGTGTATCACTGGTTTAGTTTAGAGAATAGTTTTTCAAATATTTTTTTGCTTAAGTTGTATCAAAGATCTCTATATTTAGGCCGTAGCACTAAACTGCGAATTACGATAGTTGTTATGATTATTGATTATCTTCGAATGCAATGCGATAACCTGTTCGCAATAAGTGAAGATTTTCGAATACATATTTCATTCTAAATATTACCATTTTTTCAATATGCCACAATTATCATATTCTACAAACAGTTAACCATATTGCTATCGTTTTTTAACTATATTGGGCCTTAGGTTGTACCAACAGATTGTCTATTGAATGTTGTATTGCCCATCTAATAATGCTAGGGGCGGCAGCATCCGCTTTGGGAAACCATGGACTGTAGATGAATGCGTGAGTGTTAATCATGGTGTTTTCCCATATGCACTATGTAGGTCAAAATGGATATTTTATAGTATTTTCAGAGCATAATCCTGGACATTTCTTAAACGTTATTGATAATATATTTACATCATTTTGAAGCCTTATTATCCTTTATATTTATTTAAACATTTTATGACTGCACAAAGTATTTTTATTACATAAAATAGTATTCTTTTAAACCTCTTGATCTAATGTTTTAGAATATAGTTATATTTCAGTACATCCATGTGCAGTGGTGTTAAGATTTTTTAGTTTTATTAATTTTTAAACGCATTTATAAAACCATTAGTAAAATTAATGTTAACATTATATTGTGAAATATTTACGATAAAAAATTATATTGATAATCTCTGTGATCCCAAATTTGACAAGAATTAGGCATTATATTATTCAAAAAATGGGCATGATTAACACATTTAAAGATAATTCTGAAAATTGTGATTATAAGCTATATCTTTGACCATTCAAATGTGATAAAACATTCTACGAATAATGATTGTTTTATAATATTTTTTGACCAATGAATAAGGTAGTATTTTTTTTGAAATACGCCATTTCTATTGGCATTTCCCAGTGGTTTAGCTACAACATATGGCCGTAGCCATACATTGACAAACGATAAATGAAGTAGGGAGGAAGAATACTAATTAACTTATTTGAAATTTGTCAATCGATATATTATAGCTAATTTATTATTTATATAACTTATGTCTCTTTTCATGGCATGTCAATCTCTTTCTCACTTAAACATATTAAATACTTGGTAGGTAACTAAACTTTACTTAATATAAGTAATACTGCAAACTTCTCACATTGTGCATATTAATACAATAGTTAAGTTAACAATATTAAACAACTCAATGTTCAGAAGAGGGCGGTGGACACCGAATCGTGATGCGAACGACCTTGAACTTACGAGGGTCATCGTCTGTCCGGCATCATCAGCGCATCATGGGTCCCATAGAGCAAAGTATCACACGTTACGCGTGGGAACCAGATTCTTGGAGGTTGATTTCATAATAATCAAAATCAAAGACCGCTTAGCCTTAGAGTTATACCCTCTGCGATTCATTTAATGTTAAATAATATTTTGTATTTTTAATATATTAAGTATATTGAGTGAGATTTAAAATTCAAATTTTTAACATGTTATGATAAATTAATTCTTCGTCACTATCAATACCAATAAACGAGCAATTACAATGTGTAAATAAATTTAAATTATAAATCTTTAATTAAATTAATAATTATAATAAACAGCCTGATGAGCCTATTAGAATAACGCAAGGATTTTTCGAGGACTTTTCGATTTGGTGACCGTGAGGCATGGAGAGTCTTGGTCTTACTGAAGATTTTAGAGTGGTGACGTTCCTCAGTCACGAGGAAATATCGATAAAATAAGATATTTTATAGATATATCAAAATTATGTATATAGAATGTTCCAAACATAACATAAACCATATAAAATTGATTCTTGTATAAATTTACAGTCAGTCTTGAATTAAAAATGATTGTAAATTGTAAAAGTTGTTAGTAGAGGGGAAAAAATGGTTAGTAGAGGAAAACTGACCGCTAAGCTATGTGTACTATTTAATTGCGATGAAGTTTACTAGTACTTTTACAATGATTGGTATTTTTGTACTTAAATTATGTACTACTACCCGCACGACGGTCGCACGGCTTATGCGTCGGCCTATAGCGTCGTGGGTCCCCGGTCCAAATCCTCGGTCTGTAAGTACACATATTATTTTTTTAAATTTGTGTATGAGTTAGACTAGTAAAGAGTATGGACCTAATAGGTTGAGCATTTGACTGACATCCGATTCTCGTAAAAATAAAATCTGTTAATACAAACCTCCACTCTGTGCAGGCCCATATTATGATCTTATTAGGATCGGATATAGTCGGAAAAAAATTATGTACATTCAATATAATGTAATATTCTTAAATCTTGTGAATTATTTGTTGAATAAAAAAAGAAGATAATTAAATTATTATTAGCAAGTACCTACAACGTTAAAGTTAGAACAAACAATCTTGAAGTGATCCGTGACGTCGGTTAGTAATTAAAACAAATAGGTACCTACTTTGATTTAAAAATACAAAAGCCGATCGCCAATAGTAACTCAATTTGAAAGCGTTTCAAAAAAGTTTTTTTCGATTCATTATAATATATTTTTAACCAAATATTTCTTTATTTTCTTTAAACTTAAGACCGGGTTTTTCTTAGGTTACTAATGGATATGTATCCGAAATTGTGAATTTTGTCAAATTATTGGTTAAAAAGAGAAGTAAGTGACCGTGAGAATTAGCGCATTTAAAAATATGTTATCTTCTGTTATTTCCTCGTCCGCATTATATCTGCATACTGAGTGGTAAGCGACCATCATCACAGAGAAAACAAAACGCAACGGTCTCGGGCTTTACGGTAAACTGTGCCTTAACACATGAAAAAACGGAATATGTTAAGTATTTTAAAATTAAAAATAAATTATTTTTAAAAATAAGTACACTTCTGCGATGTTTGATTATTTCTTCATTTTCTTTTTAAATATTATAATCTCAACTTTTTTTAAATGAATTTTTTAAATGATGAAATTTTTTTTAATTGCCTATTTATTATTAATTTGTATCCAATGTTTAATAAAATAAGTTGCATTCGCAAATCT
This sequence comes from Rhyacophila brunnea, assembly GCF_057557595.1. NCBI lineage: Eukaryota > Metazoa > Arthropoda > Insecta > Trichoptera > Rhyacophilidae > Rhyacophila > Rhyacophila brunnea. The sequence goes on from NW_028232752.1 coordinate 15,156,101, forward strand.
TGTGTATTCAGTCAACCAAAAAAAAATACTAATTCTGAGAAATTAGGGTGCCATCTCGGAAATAAAGTAAGTATGTAAAAAATATATGATATATTGAAATAACACCTCAAATGCATATTTATTAGATTATACTCGCATGTTTGATAATTATTGACTTGATATATTCCACCCAGATTGTAATGAATGTAATTTTATTTCACAAAGGCTCGTCTCTATTATGCTATCTATAGCAGTGGTTATTTTTCAAAACTGGACATGTCCACTATAAACTCCTCAGAGATAAATGAACTTTTCAAATAAAAACATTGAGCGAAACCACGCACGCGACAAAAACCAAACTTTCAGATTATAAATGACAACATACTTGGTCACGTGACTCAGTACAGTCCCGCCATTAGCTGAAAGTGGCATGTCTCATTTCGAATGTCAACAACGTTGGACGTGTCCCTATTTGAATGTCAACCTACTTTTTGAAACCTATTTTCAATATGAAATTGGTGTTTTGTGGCTATTTTGAAAGTCAACAAAGTGTGTATGAGGTTATAGAATGATATTCCGATAATAACTCATTTTCGACATGTCCAGTTTTGAAAGTTAACCACTGATATACCTACAGTGGTAGGACATTTAATAGTGAGACGATAGCAGGGGAAAAGTAGGTAATATAAACGAAATTAGGACTTTTTAATAGTAAGGGTTTATAGAATGCTGGGCACTCAGCAAACAGGATGAGAGAAATATGGATATCTTTGAGAGGAGAATTTTGAGAATAATCTTTGGGGGCGTTCAAGAAAGTGGTATTTTGTGGTTAAGGTATAATAAGGAATTATACATACTTTATTGAGGCAAAAAGAACACGTGGCATATGACAATGCAGAGAGTGTGCTGGATCGGCTACTTGCAAAGAACAATTCCGAAAGATATACCAGCAATGCGGGCTATGTACGCAGAATCCTGAGGGCAATAGAAGACCTGGACGACCTAAATGACGATGACCGAACCGAGGAGATTTAAGAATAATGTGTCTAAGCAACTGGAGAGTATTGGTCCAGTTTTTGAGGGACGCCAAGACCTGCCATGAGTTGTATTGCCGTAAAAGATGAAAGTACTGTTTATTCATATAGATAGCTAATATAAAAGCTGAATAAATATTTAGGCAAAAATGAGTTTATTATGAGGTGAAATTGTTAAAAACTATATGTTCAGTGTCCTATTATTAATAGTTATTCAAACATAAGGTTGCAACATCTTGTGGTATAGCGTTTGTAAATATATAATAACCTACGGATATTATAGAAAAACAAAAAAAAGATTAGGTATTCAATTTATATCTCTTGAATTATCTTGGATAAATTAACAACATCTTTAATACTTATAAAATTTCCAATTTATGGCAGATAATAAATATATAATATATTATACACTGTATGGACAATAGTACCTGATTTGCATATCAGATCGTAACATGTAATCTTTTGAGGTACTATATTTCTGAATCTGGAACTCATACACCATATCGATCAAAATATATTATATTATATCTCGAATACATTGTTGGAATCGGTGGTTGGTGGAATTCCAATATTGCGTTCCGCATTGTGTATAGAGAGGCTTTGATATAAGCGCAGGAGTGCATTATGCGAGTATGCCTAGCACGTAGCTTGCTTTCTGCGCATGCAAATATTAATTATTTATTTGCACCGCGGATCAAAAGTGTACAGGTAGACTCCGATTCCCACAGTGACGCAATTGAAAATATGTCTCAATAGGTTGAAAAATTGTGTTCTCCGTTGGATTAGTAGTTAAAACCGTTGTTTTTTTTCTGACACAGGTCCTATCCAATCGGTCTGGCCACAGAAGTGTCACAATAATTAATAATTATAAAAATAACACTTCAATATAGTATACCGTGTCATAGACAATTAATAAAATTGTACTAAATATAATAGGAATTTATTGATCACGTAAGAAAGCAATTAAAAATCAGTTATAAACATAATTATTATAAATGTCATTAGATTTTAAAATGCACTTGTGGATAAATAGGGAAATTTTATCATCCCTATTCGATATCTAAAGTTGAGATCTCGGATTGTTCTTGCTAATTAAGCCATCGTATAAGCTGGTTGAATTATTATACTATGTGAATACCTAATCCTAAAATAATCCTCATTTGACGAAGAATATTATTTATATCAAATTTAAAATTGGTAAATGAAGATAGGTACTGAACTTTCAAATTTAAAAATAAATGAACTTTTTTCTTTATAACCTAATCACGTTCATACAATTTCAACATAATATATTGTGCCTGTACAACATTTTGAATGCTTATATCCGATTTTTCATTGGTAAATACTTAGCGGAAAAATATTTATTTTCTAATATATACCCATATTTATTAAGCGTTACAAAGTATCAATATTCAATTAAGAATACTACATTTTTTTTGTGATTTTACCGAGGCTTTGACTGCGGCTCGCTGTCATATCGCCTCTTCTCTTCTAGAAAGGGACCCGTCGATCAGGTCCTCACTCCTATCCTGTTAAATAGCTTTACAATTTTGCCTAGCTCTTCCGTCTTACCCACCGCCAGGACACCTTTCAATTCGTCGATATTCTATATATATCCGCAATTCGCAAGTTCATATTTAGGGCATTGTAGTGCTATATGTACAATGTCCTCTAAAACATGACATTCATCGCAGAGTTGCGATTCGCTTCTTCCCATGAGGACATAAAATCTTTTGCCCATTGTGTGCCCTGTTCTTAGCCTCATACTACAATATTAAATTTTGTGACTTGTTAATTGAACAAAAAACTTTTTAAATTAGAAAACATAACTGTTATTATGACATTCATTTTAAAAACCGTATGTATGTCGGTATGTGCAATCCGTATGATTTAAAATTAATTAGGTTTTTTAAACATTAATATAAATATATCTACTCATTTCAAGATATTTTGTTATGAAAGTAAATTATTACCTTTTTTAAATTTTACCGTAAAATTGTGATTAAATGTCCGGAATCCTTATACGAGGTGATGTCTATGCATTTGTTAGCTGGTGGACCGTGAAAATTGAATACCTTGCGGAGATGCACTTGAAAGCAGGGATTGTTTCCGTGATGTCTATCGATAAAGCTCAAACGTGATAATACAATTTGTTGAGAAAAATGGTCGGTTAGGACTCTATGTTAATGGGACAGGTGCATGGGAAAAATCAACTTCCACATTTACTCCCATGTCCACATGGGAACAAATTTAATATGGAGATGTAAATATTCCAATCCATTAGATTAGAGCTGAGTGGGGCAATCTTTTTGGATGGAGGGCCAAATTCAAGAATTCCAAATGAGCGGCGGGCCGCAAGTAAAATACCGTTTTTAGATATACACTATTTATTATCACGAAAAATAAACATTACAAAATAAATAATCAGAAGAATGAAACTGTTGTACATTTTTGAACATTTTCTTAAATTCAGTTGTTAATTTTGTAGTTGATATTCTCAAAACTGCTTGTAAATGGGCATCGGAGATATTTGATCGTAAAGAATTTTTATTGTGGTTCATGATCGAAAATGTTTGTTCACATATATAGGTTGATCCAAAAATAACGAACATTTTTCTTGCATAATCTTTAAGTTGGTCGAATTTGTCTGAATTAAGGGCATTGTAAAATTTGGAGATTTCTTCACGACGATGCAACTGCAGATCAATAATCTCAAGTTGTAGCTCTGTCGGCACACTATCAATATCTATTGAAATCGATGTTCAACGTAGAAAATAGTGGTTATATAGTGTGAGACGAGACGCAAGAAAGACGTACTGAGATAATACATTTACGAAACAACAAATTCTTAAAATTTTAATATATTGTCAATATTTAAAAAAAATATATATAAAAACGTTATTCGTAATCAGAAGTAGGTACAATTAATGATGGCGGGCTGCAAAAAATACCCGGCGGGCCGCAGTTTCCCCCCCTGGATTAGAGAGTAAATAAATAATATGATTCCTCGTTTCCTTGTCAATATCTCATCGAATATAATATTTCCTGATTTAGATAATGTTGTCCATTTTTATTTATTTAAAATAAAAACTGAATAAATGCAGTTTGGTATGTACTCACCGAAATATCTTTTAACTACACGTGGATTAGCCCGGATGTGAAATTTCATCATACGTGTGAATGTCATTAAGGAAGTCACTAAAATGTGTCGTAATATTTGCTACAAGTCCAATGATGACATTAAATAAGTATATTTACGGACACAGATTATAATAGGTATATGTAAAATGTGCATATAAATATATGTAAATCAATAAATTTTATAGTCAACCTTAGCAACATCCGCATATAATTGAAATGCTTTATATGGTAATAGAAGGCTTCTGTTTTATTTTCATTTTATAATCATGACTACTATATTACTTGAGTTAAGAATCGCGCAAAGTGTGTTTCGTGAAAAAAACTTCGCGCAAGAGTAAAAGGGAAAGAGTTCTGGAAAATTTGTTAAATTAATCATAATAATGTGTAAACGAGAAAAATAATTATCCGTATCGTTCATACCATAGTATTAGTAAATTTCACAAAGTAAATATGTACCTATATTAGTGTCCATAAAACAATGTCCAAAACTCTATATCTTCTTTTGGGACTCCTAAAAAGTAGTGATTTTATCCTTTGGTTGATTTTCTTGTCAAAATATATTGTTATACTACACATTGTAGAAATAATGATGTATAATTAAAAAAAAAAATGAACCACTTATGAGAAACGCTGTTTTGGTAGTTGCGTAAGTACCTATGTACGATAATTAATTATTAATTATTAAAGACGTTTTGAAGCAATATTGTTATTTCTGCAATTTTAGAGTTAGTTAGTTGTTTCAGGCAATAACTAAACTGAACTAAAATTATATATTATTATTATTATCATCTAAGACCTAAGTAGTGAAATCTATTCCTCATTTGAATATTGTGCCAGATGGAGAGTGAATGTTTTTTCGAACCTATTTGCTACATCCTTCGTAAAGTATGCATGAACGTAAAATAGTAATAATAGCACAATGAATATAATTTAAATGGACTGAAATATTTGGGATTGGTTACTCGGATGGGTAGGGAAAACTGGGGAACTCTAGGCACTAACCTTGTTGATGGTAAGCAGAGGAATACCAACAATCGTAAGTTCATAGCCCCTCACGCACACACACGCACGGTTTCATCATGTAGTTTTATTGTATATTGGTTTTGATGGATTTAATGTTGATTACACTATCGATACGGCACTAAAGTAAATGTGCCTAGGAGATATATATATGCCTATGCTTTGGAATTATTTGGAGGGGTGTTACCGGAAATTGGCTCAAACAATGATTCAAAACTGAGTGATAAATGATAAGGGATGAAATTGGCATATTGGAGAGATTGGTATAATAGAGGCTTATTTTTTCATTTAAAATAATATTTTTTCACTAGAACTAAATCTACACAGTTGAAAATATTTAGGTAGTACTAATAATAAAATTATCTCATACAATCAATAAATAATGCGAGTTTCATCGTAATGAAACGAGGTTCACGTACAGATCAAGCAACATGGTATCCTGAATGATATTCATAACACTATCCACTGTATCAGATGATAGACCAAAGATCGCCCTTGTGGTGACTGTCCATCGATAGAAGATGTCACAATAAGAAGAAGAGTCACTATAGACGAAATATATTTTGCCAAACACTGTATAAAGAAGCATAATATATAGGCGGTCGCCAAAAATACTGTCTCATGGAAAATGGTGTCACGGTAGAAATAAGTTTTAGAACTTCTGCTCCAAATCACACATTAAATAATTATGGCACTCGTTATGTCATTTATTTATCGGAATACATAGAGGTTTTGACACATTATAAGGATATTTCTGTCGAATATATTTAAAAAACGGGTTTGAAACATAAGAGTAAAACAGTCGTAAAATCAGTAGCGCTGAAACATTATTTCGGACGAGTTTAAATTTATATTTCGAAAATAATCAAGATTTATAGTAAATTTTCCACCGTGAGTTGATTTTTATGTAACTTCTAGGTATAATACTCGAATAAAATATATTATGCATAAACGTGGGCAGGTTGTTGGCTTTTATGTTCACATACATTTAATAGGCGTCGTCTAACAGGATATGTTTTCATTAGCTGCGAGAAATATATCGTTTACATGTATATTTTTTTGATTTAATCTTCTAAATATGTCTTATTAATACATTGATACATACACGTAATTTGACACAAAGTTAGTCATAAAGTTTTACAATGTTAATCTCTATAAGTCTAGATCTACAAAACAGTTATTCGACCAGTAGCTACCTATGGCTATGAGACATGATGCCTCATTCAAAGGGAAGAACATAAACTGGCCATATTCGAAAGAAAGATCCTCAGGAGAATTTTCGAGCCCACATTGGAAAATGGAAGTTACAGGATAAAAATGAACCACGAGTTAGAAGAGTTAATAAAACATGAAACGGTGGTGAAATTCTGTCGATCCCAAAGACTAAGGTGGGTTGGACACGTTGAGAGTGCCTGAGCACAGGACGCCAAAAATCATGACCAAGTGGATCCCACAGTGGAAACGGTCTAGGGGCAGAACAAAGAAGAGGTGGGCTGACTGTATCGAAGAGGACTGGAGAAAGATGGGGAGGGCTAAAGACTGGAGAGGAGCAGCCAGGGAAAGGAGCGTGTGGAGGTCAATTATAGAGGAGGCCAAATCCCGCCCGGGATGTAGTGCCGAGAAAGAAGAAGAAGAAGCATCTATATAAGTCTATAATATAACTAATAGGTATGCTAGTTTCAGACAACTTTGTATGGAGATTATTCATAACAAAAAAAATTTGTGCGTAATTTTAGAAGCGTTACATAATTTGATTTACCATTTTTTTCACATTTACACATCATATTAGTTTATGTATGCATTATGGTAAATTTGACATATTTAATTAATTTTTCAATAAAATTTTAAGACTTATCTCCACTTTCATTTCGCATTCAGAATTGACAACCGCGATCATTTGGGCGCAGTAGAAGAATAGAGTTATTTTTTAAATTGAGAGTTTTTTACCATTTATTGTTTGCTATATGGTTGCTATATTATTTAGAAATAGATAAGATTAAAAATCAACCTTTTTAAATTATTTGACTGTCTGCAATTTTGAAATATTAAAAATTCGAAAGGATACATAAAATATGTATTATTTGTGGTGAAACAAATTAAATTTATTATATTATATTTTCAAGACATTGACAATATGACATTGATAAATACTGGATTAATATTATTTTTGGCGATGTAATTGTAATTATCGACTTTCTTAAATAGGTACCACTGTAGTGTTAACAATAGTTTTTGGTGAAATTGACATATCTGTCCGCGTATTATCCGATTGCAGGTAAGTACCTAAATTTTTATGTATTTTGTAAGTAGATCTGGATGTATCCCAAAAGTGCGACACTGAGTGTCTAGCTCTTATAGCTCAACCCCACGCATTCCACCACCCTACCGAGATACTACAAGAGCGATCTACACGCCACAGGTGCAAAATTATAAGAAATATTTTAAAGGAATTGGAAATATTGTATTGTACTTAAAATGTATTCCGCTAATGAATTTTTTCATTGCGCTGCGGAAACGCTCTTACAAACGAAAATCGTACAGAGTCTACTATCAGTTTGAACTCACATGTACCTTGAAACTAAGCGATGTAAAACATAAAAAAATGATAAAAACTGCTCAATACCAGTCCCAATACCTCATTGACTTCATACGAAATATACATAATATGTATCAAAACTTTTCGAATTTAGTTAAAAGCCTTCTCTATAAATGGTAAATAATGATTTTTTGACAATCGCTTCCCTTTATTACCCCATAGAACCTATCGATTGCGAAAGGTAGAGGTAGACTGTTAAGATCCGACATAAATAGTGCACACTAAACTTTGTCAGTCATGCGTATTTAATTTCAGACTATAGATTGCAGATAGTGTTGATTAGTTTTTAAAATTCAATAAACGTAAACAAAACCATAATAATATATAAAAGTCAACAAATGTTCGTCTATCTTTATATTTTTTAATTTGGTTCAAGTTGAGATAATATGCATTTTTGTTCTCGTAATTCGATGAACAAAAAATATGACTGACAAAGTGTATACATTTTTTTTTTGGATTTCATATCTCCAGAATGATGGTGTGGTTAAGCAGGGTTTAATTGAATTAAAAACCTTACCAGCACCATCTGCAATTTGTATTCTTAGTTCAATTAAAACAAATAGGAGCCAAGCTGGATGCCTTTCAAAAAATGCTATATCTGGCAAGAAAAACGCTAAATTGGCAACGGTGCTTACAACAGGCATGGATACATGCGTAGAGAAGAAGGAATTGAATTCGATTTTATGACCAAAGTAAATAAATGAAATAATACCGACTTCCCATATAAATATTGACGATAATTGACTGCTGATTTATTGGTCGCCTTGATCAAACATCGTGTCGCTTTTGGTCATGCGATAGTCACTTATGTCTTGCCTACGCACTCCGAAGTCAAATTCTACCTACTCATCCGATCAAACGATTTACTCACATTAGGTTCACATAAGCAATGAGGCAATACGTAGTTGTTTTTATTGCCTCCGACAATTTATGTCACCAGGGATACTTAAAATATATGAAGACGCCACAGTTACCAGAGCTTATAAAGTTATAAACTATTTTTTATTCAACAATTATTCTGTGGAGTAATTTATTATATTATAATAGTAAGAGCAAAAGCACACTGAAATGGCCGTGCGATGCGCGCGTGATGCGAGAGGCATAAAAAGCAAGTGCCGTTTAGCTCATCTGCATCGTGCGCGCATCGCATGGCTTCTTGGAGTGTGCCTCCGGTCTCCAAAGACCACCACATAATTCGTGTGGTAACTGCTAAAAGTCTCAAAATCATGTTATGGAGTAATTGCAAATTGAAAGTTTGAAATGTCCTATAAGATCAGGCATAATGTTAATTTATTTGTGCTTTTTGTCTTTCATGTGAATTTTCTATATATCGGATGGCCTTGAACATTTTTCTAGCATACCTATTTATATATAGACCATGGCCTCCATATCCTGAAGCGGGCCTCAAGGCTAGGATATTTTTCGCCCCCCCTACCTATCGCCAAGGCTAAAGGCAATGTGACGCTCTACAGTAGCGTTTTCCAAATGGCGCTCACGGTATTTAGTGTATTTTTATACTTACATAAACTTGAATTATGGAGTTATCAAGTAATGACACAAATAAAAATTATACTGCACAATCACATATTTGAAAATATAAACCATTAATAAAGGAAAATAGCGCTTAATATGCTAGAGCGAAATAGACTTTTTTTACTATTAGAGCAAATTTTGTGATGTGTGTTTATCTCACTTATTTGGTCGACTCGATATAGACATCATGGCCCCCACATCCTGAAGCGGGCCCCCAGGCTATGATCTTTGGCGCCCCCTACCTATTGCTAAGATTAAAGGCAGTGCGAAGATCTACAGTTTTGTATTAGTTCCAAAATGTATTTGACGTAAAATTTAGGGTATTTTTAGCGATTTTTTAATACACCCGCCTGAATAAGCAATGATCAAAACTTGCATCGCCGAAACATATAATTTTAAATGTTAGTATATTTGAAGTGAAGCAAATTTTTTTTATTACTTATTAGTGCAATTTTGTGATGTGTGTTTACCTTACTTGGCTGATCGATCCGCCATGCCGGGACCCAGGCTAGAGCCTTGGCAGCCCCCCCTTTGTGGGGGCCATGATAGACACAATATAATCCGCTGTGAACTCTAAATACCTAAATTATTGACTTACCTTACTTACTTAATTATTGACCAACTTTTAGCAGCAACCCCACGAATGTCGTTTTTCCTATGGCATTTTCTTAATAACCGTAAAGCATGACAGTAGGAACATGAAAATAATGTTCTCTATTATTTCATATTGGCGATATAGCTGCAGAGCTTTTTATTTTATATACATCCGAAAGGAACGTGTTGATATTATGATAGTTTATGAACTATTGAAAGCAACCATAAAATATGGTTGAAATAATTTCTTAGTTCTTTGTTCATTTTGCAACGTCGCTATAAGTTACTAAATATGTATCAATATCAATTTGTTATTGATTCAGTCCGATTATTTCATTTTGCATAAATCAAAATAAAAAAAAATTCTCTAACAACACCAAACGTCTGAATCGGTGGCCCCTGTGCCGCCACATGTAAAATATAGAGCTTTTCGTGAAACGTGAAGGTCCCGTTCGCTTAAAAGTGCAACGATACGATTGCATACAAAAAGCTTAAATAAAGAAAGCTTTAACAGAATAGACTATATTATAATATTTGAATTGACTATATGGTAAAAAAAATAGTGTGCACAAGCGACAGAACTGAAACATTTTCTTATGCTATCCAGCTCGGACACGCCTGAGTTTGACAAATGAGTTTTCTTATTACTCTTCGACAACAAGATCTCGTTGATAACAGGAAGTCGCATATAGAAGACTCTCTCAGTGACGTACCTGTCATGGCGGCAACGCGTGTTTAAATAATGTATCGGCTCTCTTTTTAGATGCGACTCATTTTCTTCTTCGCATTAAACCAAAAGTTTACTAATAATAATTCTAATATCACTCCTGATCGTTTTATATTATAGTTCTGTTATAAAAAGCATGAAATTACGTAAATTGATATATCGGTATACCATGGAAGCGTAAAATGAAATGATAAATTTGGGGGCGTTCCTCATTTGAAAACGGAAGTGTGATTAATTGCACAGGAGGGGCTTGTTAGTTCGCACTTTTTAAAATGTTCTTGTTCGACAATAGAAGTGAACTCATTATTAACAGGTGCGTTCGCATGTTTTGTTTGCTCGTTGTGCGACATATTTTATCATAATTTAATGTGTAAAACAAATATCTCATAATATATTGTCAATGACTAATATAATTTTAATTTGCATACTATATTATGTATTAACAGCTGGTAAATAATAACTTATGGAATACCAAAATACTTCAACTTTCAAACAAAGATGTTATACTTCCTTTTTCACTCAGTACCTACGTAATGATTTCTTCATTGTATTGTATTGTACATACATAGTTGAAAACACCTCAAATATATACCCACTAGAAAAAATGATACTTATTTGAAAAAAAAAAAATTTGAACCTGTATAACCACTGGTATCACGCCAACTGTGCATTAACCAATTATGCTATGAGCCTCCTATATAATTGCGACAATTTATGCTAGTAGGTAAAACATGAAATACTTTTCAAATTGCGTTATTATTCTGAGGTGTTTTCAAGTTATGTATGTTCAATAATATGGAATATTACATTCTCAAAATCTTGTGAATTATTCGTTGTATAAAGGAAATTGTTTATTAAGTACAATAAAATTGTATTGTATTAATTTGTTTTATAAATGCGAATTAACTATTGACAGCCATTGGTGATTAAGCACAGTGCTTGAAGATGCCGAAAGACGACTCCTGCAGCCCTATGTTCTAACTAGTGAATTATGAAGTCACCCGATGACATGACGTAATTGTGACGTCAGCCAATACACGCTCGAGGCAAGCCGTCCAACGCACACGGCTCACCATAGATATTATTATGCTGAAACACCTATTTGTGTATGGGGACAGTGGATAACGCCACTATTTTAGTAGCGTTATTTTCTCGAATGCTATTATCACTCCGGAAGTACGTCACAGTGATGTCATATGACGTCATGTCGACCGGGCGACTACAACTCGCGAGTTCTAACATAAGGTCTCTGGATCGCAAAATTTAGAATTTAAATTACTTAAATCCAGAATTATTATAGCTGTGCGACAAGGGTGCAGGGTATTGCATTCTCTGGCATGATCCGAAGCACATATCTTGATTAATCAGTCAGAAAGTCCTATTGTACTGAAAGAAAATAGTTAACACAATATAGCGGAATATTATAGTTGTACTTACCTGAAATTGCATTGCTCATGCCTGTTTCTATAGTTTCTATTAGTAGTTCCGATAGTATTCGGGAGTCGTGAGTTGTCGGAAATTTCCATCGGTGTTCGAGAGACGTTCGACATTACACATTAGCGAGAGTCACTCTACAGCGTATGAAAGAAATCTCACATTAAAATTATAATCTGACAGTTTATATAATTTATTGAAACCAAACTTTGCCATGTTATATATTATTATAAAACCAATAATGTCCAGGAAATTTTGTCACCATTACCTCTCAGCATCTTTCCGCCAACTTTTAACATTCTAACAGCAGCAGTTAACAAGTGGGATTGTATACTGTCCACTATTATTAATTACAATATGACAAATTCGCATATAATGATAAACATAAGTGCTCACAGTGGAAAGTAAATTGCAGGTCACATCAATATCTGTTTACTTTCTAATTTTGTACGTGACATATTCCTTGGTGGAGTACCGATATCAAAATCATTAGTTACCTCAATTATTTTATATTCTAACAAATTCTCTGTTTATTGGTATCTTGTCGCCTTGTTTTAGGGTACGTCCATAAATGATGTCATATGATTTTTGACACTAAATTTTACAATTTTTACTACGTCTAATATTTTTATTCTCTGAAAAAATGAGTGCAATATATCTGGTTACTTTATTGATTTTGTGATGTCACAATTTGTATAACTCACCCCTCCACCCGAACCCTTTCGTCTGGAAATATTCATATCAGACTTAATTCCTTGCACTAGGACGTAATGACATATTTCTACTTAATTATTCCTTTCTCGATGTTTCGTGCTTATTGTACCAATAGGGGATCAGTAGGAGATGAGTTTCGGACTACACAAGAAGCCGAAGACGGTAAATAAGAAAAATAGCAAAGAAAATACTGTTTAATACAGCTGCCAAAAGTTGGTAAGTCGATAATTTACGTATTTCGAGTTAACAATGGATTATATTTATATAAATATGCATGTGCTAGAAAAAAAATCTAGATCATCCGATATATAGAACATTCACATAAAGCACAAATAAATTAGCATTATGCCTGATTTTAACATAACATAACATGATTTTGAGACTTAACAACTTTTGGCAGTAATCTACGATATTATACATAACCGACAAAATTTATCAAGAAAAGTGTAAAAATAGATATTATTTGGTTCTTGGCTATTCACTGCGACTCTGAATAGCGACCTTGTGCTTTTATTGAACCACCAGCTTCTTGCAATCAAGTATACATATCAAATAAGTAAAAAAAAATTAGCTAAGTCATCTATCAAGTTTATGAAATCAGTATACAGCTATGCGAATCCGATTGTCTATTTGTTTCTTTTAGCGTGAGCGCGATGGGCGTTGACCCCGCGATGTGATGCGACCAGCACTGCGCCTCGCGCTTTGCGGGTTAAACGAGAACACAGTATAAAGTGGTTGGGAACCAATGGGAATATTGTAGGAGAATATCGTCTCTGTTCTGGCAGAACGCACTAACTGGAGAATACTAGTTTTGAGTAATTTTACTTTGAAGTTGTTAAAATGTTTGAAATGGTCTAATGATGTGTGAGTGAGTTTATTAAGTAATCGTAAAAAGATGACTTTAAAATAAAGACTGTTTATTTATTTAGGTTTCCAGACGGTAAAGTTTGAAATAAGGAACATTTTGTTATAACTAACTCAATATGTCATTTTTCCGAATTAGTGTCTTCTGCCAGAACAGTGACGATATCGTCGACGAGCAGTTGAAACTACTGATGTAACATTTTTTTTATCTTAATTTAATACCGCATAGTTTAATAAATCCTCACTGTTCTACGAGAATTAAACATGTCAAACCACCGATGTGACCATTTTTTTTGTTGTAAAATTGTTTGTTCATTTACATTATACCACATATTATTATTATTTAGTTTAATAAATATGCCTCAATATTATATTATGTTTAACACATTACAGAAACCTTTTTTAACATATAAAACCTATCTTATTTTAATAAAATCGTAATATCGTGAGATTGCTGTCAAAAGTTGATAATTTAAGTAAGAGTTAACAACAGATTATGCATTTATATGTAAATATGTATGAACAAGCATATACAGTACAAATAAATTAGTATTATTCTGATTTTAGAGAGCATGTCGAATTATAAATTGCAATTACTTCATAACATGATTTCGAGACTAAACTTACTAAATTTAATTTTATAAAAATTTTATAAAATTAAATTTACTCCACGAGTAGGGATTCCAATCCCGGGATTGATAAACATAATCCCGGGATTTCGGGATTGATTTTTCATCATTTTGTATGAACAGAAAAAATATTTTTAATAAAAAATAACTACATTAGAAATAAACTGAGTTTGAATGAAGTTTGATTTATACCCATGTGTAGGTTGCGAATTCATTTTATTTTTTTCACATGAATTATAAAAAATGAGAAAGATTGGAAAAAACAATGCTTCGCACTTTTAACAAAATAATTTTACCATGATATCATACGTTTTACGGCAGTTTCATATTTGGATGACTAATTATTAGATTTATGAAGCGGAAAGGCCATAAGTACGCCATGATTATTTGCTTTACTATTTTAAATCTCGCTAATCCATTCATTATGTCTTTACTATCAGAAACAGCAATCTCATATTAAATTCACATTATTATTTATATTAAAATATTATTTACTCCATTAAACTTGTGTATTTCCAAGATTGAACGTATACAGTATTAACAATAAATGTCTTAAATAGTATAAATTATACTAGATTTATTTATGACCGATTTTATCAATGTTATTTGTAAATATAAAAAAATTATATTAACAATGGACAAAAAATGCCAATCCCGGGATTGTCAAATTGTAATCCCGAAATCCCAGGATCAGAATTTTGGCTCGGGATTGGATTCCCTATCCACGAGTACCTATGCAATTACCACATCGAAACTATTGCAAACACTGATGATAAGTTCCCACTACCCACCACGGACTTTAAAATTGAAATTTTGTCACATATAAGGTTTTAACAGGTCCAAAGACGATATGATTCTAGCATCTGGTAAAACAGATTAAATAAAATGATTTTACAGAAAACAATTGAATATGTCGATAATTAAGATTATTAAACCTTTTTTATATAGGTTATCAAAGCACCACGAAGATTGATTATGCTAATAAATATTACATATATAATTCAATAAACTGTTTGCAACCACTAATGTTTGTATCATCCCACCGTTTGAACCATTCGGACTATTCGCGCGAAGGCAAAATGAATCGAAACTCAAAGGTAGAAAATGTAGGGGTCAATATCTGCCGACTGATCCAATCATAGACCGAAACACTTTTTATCATGCCAACAATATTATTATTATAATTGACTATACCTAGTCGTTATTATTCAATAATTAAATTTGAGTTCAGTTTTAAATTAAATGGACGGTTTGTCTAGTACTTCTCCATTAGATTTGGTTGGATTATTATTTGTTAAACAGTTAAACGATTGAGGCCCATTTGCGGTTTTGTTATTTTTTTTTTAATAATATTACATATATGTATTATATTCTTCTTATTCTGCTAACCCCTGGTGGAGATCGGCCACCATCAAGGCGATAATAAATTTGTCGTTTGCTACCCGGAACAGTTCAGTGGGGCTGCACTCGTACCAATACGGAGGTTCTTAAGCCACGAAATGCGGCGCCGTCCTCTGCTACGCTTACCTACCATTGATCTTTTCTTGAATGGCCGAGGTACTGTAGTTTCCTAGTTTTCATACTACGCAGAACTTCTCGGTCCTTCCCCATTCGATTGAGAAGTTCAACATTTTTTGTCACCCAGTCAGTCCAAGGAATTTTGAGGATACGTCTATACAGCCACATCTCGAAAGCTTCAAGTCTCAAAGCTTTAAGTCAAAGGGTATTATACTATACTTTATAAAATATCTTGTTAACCATTCTTTTAAATCCCTGTAGGTATAGGAATGTCTAAAATATTTAGAAAAATATAGTCTTAAAAGTGCTACGTAGTATAAAATAGTTCATATTGGGAATAACTCAGGAAAGACCATAAAAGAAACTAATGGGAAGCAAGGAGGTCGATTATCTTCAGTCCATTACGATGCTAGTTATTGATTATCTTCGAATTGAATGCGGTAACATATTCGCAAGAAATGAAGATATTCAATTGCACATTTTGTTCAGCCACCAAGCCACACGATTTTACGAAATTTTATAAATGAAAATTGTTAAGATTTATTTTTGACCGATTTTATCAATGTTATTTGTATATATAAAAATGTTATATTAACTATGGGAAAAAATGTCAATACCGGGATTGTCAAATTATAATCCCGAAATCCCGGGATCAAAATTTTGGCTCGGGATTGGATTCCCTAGTCATATAGCAACTGCTCGCCCTTCATCGAGTACCCAAACTTACATAATTTTTATGTCTAGATTATAGAAGAAATATATATTTTTAAATGCTCTTGTAACATAATGCATTAACTATTTAGTAGGTATATACTTTTTGTTCTTATTTAATACCACCCAATACCCAGAAAAAAGAGATTTAATTACGATTTCAATTATATATTATTAATATTACAATTAATTTCAAATCTATTTATGCTTTACGTATTTTAATCTACTAATTAATAATATAAGCAAAATTTAAAAAAAATATGATTTAATGATACAATTCATTATTATTTATTGTTACGATATATAAATATAGAGATAAACGCAGGATCCGGTTCAAAAGTCGCAAATTCAATCGATATTTTATGACTATGCAATTTTTAATAAATCATTAAGGAAGTCCTGAAAAACAAAGCCAATATAACTTATATGTAGTAAAATAATTATACATTTATGGGTAAACACTCCATGATAGGATAGCAGAAGTAAAAATAAGACTCATTATAAAAAAAAATATCCCAAAAGTTATCTAGTTTGCGAACAACAAGACGTGTCAATCGAGGGGTTTGACAAAATCAGCAGTTGGAAATATTTTACAACTCATCAATACACTGCCGGAAGATAAACCCTATTTGTTGTTGTTGTTTTTTTTTAACTTAATTTTGTTGTGCACATACTTATATTTGTATGCCTTCGTGTCATTATTACTGTAGCTCACAGCGAGCATCCTGTCATAGAAGGATCGATATCTTAATGGATGGGAGCATACATCTGAACGGTGAAGGATGTGAGTTCGAATCCTACACGATCAAACTTATTTTCTTTGATTTATTATGTATATAATATATTTCTGAGGATTTCCAGCTATAAGTATTTTCTTTAGAAGAATACACAAGTAAAACACAAAAAATCGCAATGTTTCGTGACACTTGTTGTCAAAAAATATATGGATCTTTCAAAAGATAGATATTAATATGTTAGGTAATGTAAATATTAAACATTTTCTTCATATAAATCAGATAATACTGTTATAGGCAAAAGTTGGTAAGTCGACGATTTAGGTATTTAGAGTTAACAACGGAGTATGTGTAGATATATCTATATATAAGTATGCAGCGCTCGAAATGGAAAAGTTTACGAACCGGAGCGCTCGAAAATTTTCTGAGGATTTTAACATGGTTATCAAATTTTATGGGTATTTTATAAACATAAATGTGCTAGATTTTTTGTTATATGGCATATCTAGCTCAGACGGTCAAAATATTTTAACCACGAGACGGAGCGATAACTTTACAGATTCCACGAACCGGAACGTTGCTCCGGTGCGCCCGGTCCATTTCGAGCTCTGTAAATATGTATGTTAGAAAAAAATCAAGATCATCCGATATACCTATGAAACATGCACATAAATCACAAAGAAATTATCATTGTGCCTGATTTTAGAGGGCACGTCAAACTTTACATTACAATAATTACTCTATAACATAATTTCGAGACTTACCAACTTTTGGCAGTAACCCTACCATATATTTTTCATGATTTAAAATGTTATTCGGCTTGTTATATTTCTTAAACTAGTAGTATGCTACCTATAAGGAACAAATTGTTATGTTTGTGTCTAAATATCAAAGAAATAAAAGACATAATCGTCAGGTGTTTTTTATAGCTTCTATATAATATTAATATGTAACTAAATATATGGCTATTTTTCTTTTGATTCACATCGAAATTATATCGATAACACTCGATAATAGGATGGACATAAATGAACAACTTTACGAAACGGAGCGCCAACAAAAATATTAACAAAGTTATCAAATTTTATGTGCATTTACAATTTTTTCTTGAGTTTAATTTTTTTGTTATAAAGCCTATCTAGCTCAAATGGTCAAATTCATTTTTTCACGTGACGGAGTGATAATTTCGGCGATTTTATAAACCGGAACGCTCCTGTCCATTTCGAGCCCTGAAATTACTGCATTATTATGGGAATATTTCTGGAAAATCGTTCAATCCCCTCCAATTTTAAAACCTTTCGACTGCCATGCTTAACGGAGCGTACGCCACGATGTAAACCTGTAGCATTTTTATCACGCGTTTAATACAATTATAAAAACTCTATGCTAGTATTAAAAAAGCATTCCGATGAATATTTGTCCCAGCACATAACGAAAAAAAAATACGATAAAGTTAAATTTATCACGCAAAAATTAAGATATAAGAAACCATAATATTATATTATCGTACATTTGACGACTGTGGAATTTCAATAATTTCGCGGCTATAGGATGGCATTAATAGTAAGCTCACATTCTTAAATCTTATGTTTTGAATACAAATCGGTACAGGATACGTCTTGAGCTCATAAGAAATAATATAATACAAATTACATTCAGACTATTTTTTACATTGATTGGACATACATAATAATGTTTAAACTCGCCGACATAGTTGTCACTTTTGACATTTTCATAAAACGTAATCACAGAACCATTGATATACTACTGGATGAATCATATGCTTCTTAAAATGACGCCCGAATATCAGCGACTCGGCCAGTGTTAAAACTTACTGTTTTAATATCAGCGGATAACTCGATATAAGCTCACTTAATATTTGTCTCGAAAACGACCTGGCAATAATTATGAGTAAGCCCGATCTAGCTTGCATCTTACTCTAACTAATAGTCAGCGCATGACGACTTGCTCTGTCCGCTCAGACATGAATTTTTGGTAGCTTGCAAGCTTTTGGTTGCAGCACCCTTAGAGTCACTATTATTCCAAGAACGCAAATTTAGTTTTACAGCCAGGACAATACGGGTGAAATTCGGGAATCCATGTTAACGGTCTTAACGCATTATACCTACAAGGAAATATTATAAGACGATATTCGTAATATCTTCTTTTGTGGTACATTTTTAAAATGACACTTGTATGGGAACTCCTCATCTAGTAGTATATCAATGCACAGAACAGATAATAATTAGAATTCCGATAAGCTATAAATTCAATACGCTACATTTTGATGCAGGGTTTTGAATGTGTGAGTGTCCTACGAAAATGAAACACGCATTATGCACGTGCAATAGTGTGTGTAATACACCAATATTAAATGAGCGTCAATGCATAAACCGAGAGCAGTTATCAGTATTCGACGTATGACGTATTCTTGACACGTGTTTAAGTTTATCCAGGATTCTTCCTTACTCGAGATCGGTTACCTGCTTCTCCTTACCCGTTAGGTATCTCAGTTCCCATTATTTCCGAGTTCCCTGAACGTAACCGATAAGTATTCTATAATGACGTATGTATTTTAAATAGATCTCGATGTTGATAAAAAGCCACAGCTCATTTGTGTAGTTTCCATACGAACCTCGTGTGTTGCGGCCGTTTAAAGTTCACAGACTGACACAATTCGAACTTATTTTATGTCTCCTCCCTGCAGCATCACTTATGAATTGCAGAGCTATTAAAAATTGTTACTTATTTCGTAACAACCCGACTCGGCTATAAATTTTCAGTTTTCTGTTCCCAATGAATACGACAAACTATTCATAAGAATGACCACTGCCGAAATTTTACGATAATTATCATAATTATCGTAAAATCCAACGAGGATGCCAGCAACTTGTTCCCAGTGTGGACCCGGCATTACAAGTCATTTTTGCGATACATTTATTTGCTCTGTCATGATGAATTAAGGGCGATTCGTGTCGCTTTTCTTCTTCACAAAACACACAACATTTGTAATGATATTTTTAGCTTAAGGTCGCAAAGGTTTAGGCATTATTAAATCGATTTCTGGTCACCAAAGACGTCGAAGGACAATGGTAGTAAACTAAACACCACAAACCTGATAAAAAAATACAGTCCCGTTAAACCTTTTATGTTAATTAATACATTTTGTTTCCAACCAGTGAGCTGATTTTTTCAATGGAAAGATATTTTCGTGTTACTAAGTTGCCAAAATATGCCTAATATGCCAAAAGATTCTCCTCGATTTGCCGCCCTTCAAGTAACTGCCGCCCCCAGGCGACGGTCAATCTGCCTACCCCCACGGGACGTCACTGCCCTGGCCGAATTCAAATTAGCAATACCCGATGCCGGTAGACAAACGGTTTTCAATAAGGCATATTTCTCAGCTGGCATAGCTTTTATTTGACTAGAATCAAGTATAGTAGTTTTCGTGCCAAATTCCTTCAAGAAACCTCGATAGTAAATGCGAGGTATCCATAAAGGCATCTAGAAAAAAAACTCCAGGATGATAACAATTTCTTTAAAAAAATATTTGTATGTTTTGTAATTCAGTCTCAAAATGTCTGTGGTATTTTACTAATATTTTAAAATATGTGTATGTAAATATTATTTTATAAAATCAGGAGTGAGTAAGTCTATCTGTAAATGAGCTGGAGTTTCATCAGCTGATTGTCAAATCGTAGCTAACATCATTGCAAACGAGATGATCATTGCCCCTTGGCATCGCTGTGTGTAGTGGTGTGTAGGCTTTACCGGTGTGTGTCGAATGAGTTCTGGTGAGACTATTCACCTTGGGGTTTTATTACAATTTTATAACTGTATCCATCAGCTACGGAGCTGTCATTATATCAACGGAGGCAGCGCTCGAGGTGCATTGCGGCGGCTGTGCGAATCAGCGAAATCAAAAAAGTAAACAAAAAAATACCCCACTTGATTTATATTCGTGAGCAAAAAATCAACGTTATGCCAATCGAAGCTTATTACATAATATAGCTAGGAGATTTTTCGATATAGGTATATTATATTATTATACTTTTGAAACAATATGTTAAGTATTTCCTGCTTCAAATGGGCCTTTAATCATTATATTCTACATGAGGGCAATAATTAAACTTGTCATAAATAATCTATACTTATTAATTATGTGTTTCGTGTCACACGCCAAAAATACACTCTGATCTGATTTTCCAAATGCGCCTAAAGAATTATAACTTCAAAAAATAGATAATTAATATTTTAAAACCAATACGTCTATGTAAATATTATTTTATAAAAACAGGAGTAAGTGAGTCTATTCGTAAATGAGCTGGAGTTTCATCAGATGATTGTCAAATGGTAGCAAACATCATTGCATATAATATAACTGCTATTACATATAATATAACTAGTATTTAACGAACTAGATTTTTCTATATGTAGGTATAATCATTTGATTTTAAAACCTAACTGTCTTCCAAGTTCCTGATACGAAATTCATAATATCGTCGCTGTACAGGCCAATTGCCGTAACCCTCACTTTTCACGAAAGTGATATTTTGATGATAATGGACTTATTGCATACCTACTCTTACACGTACTGGCCAAATATCATAAATTTCAAAAAAATATTTCATATCAAAATAATTCAAAACTATTTTAAGCCATTTGTAACTTGACAAAAAATATTCCAGCCAAATGCTGTAACTCTCTCTAAACGTAAACCGGTACGTACAGCGTAAGCTACTCAATTTGTAATAAAATAATAAGTCAATCCACTGGCCACAGTTTTTTCACTTCCTGAACAATTTAATATTTGAGGGTTACGCTACTTGGCCTTACAGTGACGATATTAGACTATTATCTTGAGTCCAAATTCGTTTTGCTAAACCGGCAAAAGAATCGCGGTCTTTCAAGCCGATCCTCGTACGCACATAGATCGCGATGATCCGGACGTTACACCGGCAGCCGCGTCTCGGCCGAAATCCAGCCGACGGAGTGGAGCAGATGCGACCGGACCGGACCGGCACGCCAAGGTCAAGGTTACGCGCGCCGGCCGGAAACCGGGCGGGCGGCCGCACCGCGAATTTTTAAGCGGGCACGTCTCGCCTCGTTGTGGATATTGCCCGCGACGCACGAGTACGCCCGTTTGACTCTGCCCATTATCGGTGACGGCCATGGTGTATAAAAAATAATATGAATTTGTAAGGTTTTATAAGAATAGACTTAATGTAGATCTTACGTACTATGCGGAAGATGGTTTCCAATCCTGAAATAGTGATGAATTTCAAATTATAATTGCTCCCGTTAATTATCTACGCAATCACACAACCTCTTCTGGATCAGAACTGTTTCCTAGTGTCATGCTTATAGGGCACCATTAGCGAGGGTTGCGAAGCTCCTCAGAGACATACACATTTTCAGTGACGTGTTATGTATTTTTTTATTGGTTGTTTGAGATTATATAACAGGGGTGGCCACACTTTTGTTTTCTAGGATCGACTAGTTGAAAAAAATATTTATGGCGATCGACTGATATCACTTGTAATTATATCATGCGAGAACAATAAAACCCCATTTTTGATAATTCAAATATGTATTTTGAAAACTGATATTTTATGCATATAAAAAATAACGATAGAGAAACATCGAATTAACGACAATAATATTGATACTTAAGTAATATTATTATGTCTTTCACTTCTAAAAAAATTAAGAAGGTACACATTAATTGTAATTTCGACATAATTACACAATTTACCTGTATATCGAATATTAGAAATTTTGTAGTAGCCAAGATGCAACCCTTCGCCGGGAAACCTACTTAAAATAAATTCTATACGATATGAGTTGTCATTTAATTGCATCAATTATCATATCACATTAAATTTCATCGCACAGCTATGTATTTTAAAATTGAAATATTTCTTGGGGAAAATAGCGCCGCAGGCGTCTTTTTTACTATTTGAGCAAATTTGTGGCTTGTGTTTTTCTTACTTAAGTGGTCGACCAGCTACGCCGGGCTCCCCTCAGGCTAGAGCCCTGTCAGACCTCCCCTGGTGGGAGCCTTGCCTGCTGGTGTATAATGCAATGACTACTGATAAAAGTGGGTACTGTTGCCTCATTTTTACATAAAGTAATAAACCCAACATGATTTCCAACCATAGCAGGAACTCCATCAGTCGTTACCGATACTAGTTTATGAATAGGAAATCGAGTACGATTAATATTCGACTTAAATGCATTAAATAAATCTTCTCTTTTGGATCGTTCCTCCATTGATAAAACTGTTAATAATTCTTCTGAAGCAAACATGTCTTTAAAAACCAATCGAATAAAAACGCATAGTTGTGCAATACCCGTGTAATCTACCGACTCGTCATATTGCAAGGATAGGAATTTACATTATTTATTTTATTAATGTTTTCCTGTAGAATTTTTCCAAGTTCTCATCACTTGTGTTCTTCGCAAGAATGTATTTCTTGATAATGATATATATGTAAGAGAAGTGATAAGAACTAGCGGATTTTAAGAGCTGGAACATCGAGTAGTTTTGACTCGTTTGAAAAAGAAATAGTACAATATTATTATTATGTCCGCGATTGACAAAAATACCTTCGCGATCGACGCACTGGCCATCCCTACTAGGTATATAATATTATGTATTAAGTTTTTTTTCTCTTTTATGGGTAATGCTTATCAAATATTTTTATTTAATTTTCTTGATTATAACCAGTTATTTTTAAATCTAATTATCGTGTGAACGTCCTGAATTGTTTTTAAGCAAATAAAATAAATAAATTATTATTGCGAAGTACAGTGCTACTGTTTATAGACATCTAGTGACGGAATAGAAAACATTTACTTAATGTAATACTATTAATATTTTTTAGCTGTTTTAGTTGTTTGCCACGTAGATATCTATTACAAATTTTAAACATAAACAAAATGACAATTAAAAAAAAAATTACAAAACAACCTTTCGTTGAAATAAAACTTTTCATCTCACTATTACATGCTTTTGAATTATTATTCTTACCATTCAAAATAAGTACCTACTTTGATGATTTAACTCGAATTTGAGATTTTTTTTAAATAAATTATAGTTTTATTGCATTTTTTTATATTATTATAATAAAAAATGAGCTGAAACTTGAAACCGATATTATTATTTATATCAAATCAAGTTTTTTTGATCTGGTGACGATGTTTTTTTAAATCAATTAAAACTATTAATTATTCAAAAAGACTCTCGTAAATATTCTAGATGATTTAAAAAAATAACCGTTAATTTCGTAATTATAACATGATAACCTGCAAAAACCGCTAATTAAAAAATATGTTATAATTTGTAAGCTTATGTTTTTATTTAAAAAATATTTATTTTTATGTAGACTTAATGGTTTTGACTAACTACGAATTAATAAAATAAACCTTTCACTATAAACTTTCCATATTATATTGTGCTAAATTACACTTTCCTATTCCGCTACTTAACGTTGAAAGCACGTTAAAATAAACATTAAGTATTAACTTTTGAAAAAAAACATATTTGTTAACACGTGTTTAAAGTTTATCCCATTTTTTCCACAATTGAGATATTTAGCCTGTTATACCACACCTAGTAAAATAAGCCAGTTTTCATTAATTTCGTGTTCCCTGGTTTCAATAGTGGAACAATAATATTTTACTTTAAACTTCTGGTGAGCACAATTACATAGGGTAAATTTAATTATTGTTACTGACAGGTCTCATAATAAGAAGAAGTTTATTGCATCGTTTTCTCTATCTCGGCGCCATTCCAAATACGTCATATTTTCTGTCAAAACTATCTAACTTCACGCTTATGTGGCACGTTTATAATAGTATTACACTCAAGCTTAAAATAAAATAATTTCTGTGCCATTTTTCTATTAGTCTTTTTAATATTCGACATTAATGTGACCACACGCTTTGCTTGCTCTACATTGAATTCCAAATCAGATAGCGACAACCTATGATGAACAGACCTTCGCGTCACTAAAGGTAACAGTTTTGTTTAGTACAAACATTAAAAAGCATCGTTCTATTTATCTCACCTTCCAATCATTGTTTCGGCGTGCGATGCCGTCTTCGGAGGACCGTTACAAGAGCAAGCTCGTGACCTGTAAAGTGATACTCTTCATATACCTGCTTCACAATAATAATATTAAACCATACGCAAGCAGATTCGCTCCGAGTGTTGATCCTTCAGAATTCGTTCTGCCATTAGTGACAATACGCCTTATCTAGAATATCATACTGTGTCTAGAATAATTAACAAAGGTTTAAAATGTAGTTATTCAATACAAACAAACATATATTATTAATTACAAAAAGTACGATTTCATTACAGATATTTTTTTCAATGCCTTTAATTGGGGTGGACAAATATCTACTACTCGACTTAAATATGACGCAGTTAGAGCGATGCCGAGTGAGAAAAAATGATACAATAAGCTTCATGTAAAAGCAGTCGGAAATAATAGCGGTAACGATAATAAAATTAAAAATCATTATTACTTTGCTATTTTTATAATCAGAGTTTCTTATTAAAATGCATCAGTTGCCTAATACTGAGTACCTTCACTACACGGAAGTACATTAGAATATGTATATGTCTGAGAGCAATTGAAGACACATATACACATTCCAATGTACTTCCATGTAGCGGAGTACTCAACATCAGGCTACTGATTCAGGCGGATATTTTGAGGTTGGTGATGTTTCGTATGTTTGTAAAATAAAGAGATTGTACACTGTGAGTTCTAAACGATTTTTTTGGTTTACCCCCAGCGATAAGACATAATATTATCTTTGTCAAAAAGTTAATATAAATTATTAATTTAAGGAATACATAATATTAATAATAAAATACAAAAAGTTGCATTGGCCGGGAATCGAACCCAGGCCGTCTGCGTGGCAGGCGAGCATTCTACCACTGAACGACCCAATTGCATACCGGCTGTTGATATATTTTATAAAATGCCATTTTGTATATTACAATAAATGTATTCACTTATTAACGTCTATTAAATATTAATATTAAGGTTAAAATATAAATTAAAATAAAATAAAAATATTAAAAAAATTGTCTGAAGATGGATTTGAACCCACGCGAATTTGAATCTTAGACCGTGAAAAATTATAATAAAATGTTCCCAAGCGGTCACCCATCCAAGTCATATACGCGCCTAATGTTGCTTAAGCGTCAATTACATTGAGCTACTTTACGAGCTGCTTGTTGGCGAAATTACAATCTGCCTGTAAAGTCGCCCAATATCATCATCGAACAAGCTGACAGGCAGATTGTAAACAGTCTACCAAGAAAAGTTGAAAGCCGGTCAACTTTACACGCTACACGCCGGCGTGTGGGTATACTGCGTCTGCGCAGTAGCGCCCTCCCGGTAAAAAACGAACTACGTTCTGTCAAAATAGTCGCTAGCTTATTGGCTTCTCAGCGAATGGAAAGTTTTGTGTGTCATTATCAAAATCGCAGTAGCTGAATCGCCCGCTTTTAAATTAGCCAACAAACAGCTCGTAAAGTAGCTCAATGTAATTGACGCTTTAACATTAAGACAAGCTTTGAGAGCGGTCTGTCAGCGTAAGCGTAGCGATGGCGTGAAAAATTTTGATAAAATAGTAATAGTAACGTTATCTGCATTAAAGTTGAATTTCTGCACAAAATTTTAGTATCGTGGCAAGCAGTAAAATATATTATACATGTTAAATTACCCTATGTAATCGTGCGCAGTATAAGAAATAGCAATCTAAGCAATTTCAAGGTTAAGTTGTTCCACTATAATACTTTTGTATAGTTATGTAAAAGGCAGCTGGTGTACAATGGGCAATAATAATCACAGAACAGATTAATAATTAATATAACCTCAGTACACTATCTACTAAGCAGGATTGTTCCACAATGTGTGAGTGTCCCACAAAAATGAAACACACATTATAGACGTGCAATATTGCGTGTTGCAACGTTCAAATACACCAATATTGAATGAGCGACAAATGACGAGCGTGAACGACGTATTTTTGACACGTGTTTAATTTTATCCCATATTATTCCACAATCGAGATCGGTTGCCTGTTTACTCCACACCCGTTAGGTATTTCAGTTCCCAATAATTCTGTGTCCCCTGGCAATAATGAATTAATATTATATTTACATAGTATTGTTACATGCTATTGTTCTACGTCATGCATAAAATAGCCAGGTTCTCTAACAAAGCATCAGTATAAATTCACATGCCGAAAATAGTTAAACTCTAATTATTATTATTAGATTAAACGCAATTTGTAGATCATTGCCAAGGTGGAGAAATATCAAATAAATACAAGATAAAAAGAACTTTTTATATACAAAGTTTTTAAATTGTCTATTGAATCATAAAATAATCGCAACCAATAATGGTGTCGAAATAACTTTTCATACAAAACAGAATTACCTGAAAATGAATTCAATTCTACTTAAAGATGGCTAAAAGTATTAAAAAAATGCATTGGCATCGTGTTCTGATATATTCTAAAAGTTTCAAATGTCAAGCTTATCGGGAAGTTAGTTAAAAATCGATTGCAAGATTTGTACCGGACAAAGAACCACTGGACAAATAAGAATACGAACTAAGAAAAACGTTGTAAAAATACTGTAGTTTATGAATGTCTAACCAATTAGATTGGATAACTATAAAAATTCACACGTGTATGGCTAACTAATAATAATGTTATCTGACCGAAAATTTGAATACAACAACTGTTATTTGCACTTACCTAAAGGCGGATTGATAACAAAGACTAAGAGACAGTACCTAACCAACAGTTAACCTAAACTCGATCGTTTTTATTACTGTAAAAAATATTGTTATTAGGTGTGTTTATGTTACGAATTTACTACTTGCCTGTTCAGCTCGCGAGTAAAGCATCTCAGCCCATTAACAATTGGCCACCGCTAATTTTACGGCCACTTTCGAGCACTGTTAACCGGAATAATTTCAGAGCATTTAAATTAGAATCAATGTAAAAAAAATGACTTTACATTATAACTGTGAATAATACAAAAAAACGAAGAAACGTTCGGATCATTACATGATTTAAGTTTTTCAATTAATAAAAAAAATACCGACTTACAGTTTTGAAAGTTTTTTTATAATGTACTTATAGTATATTATTATTTAATTATTAATACATAATATTATAATAATATGTACTTCTTCGTTGACATGTACATATTTAAGTAGGGATTGCAGTGCCGGTATTACAAATACCGATATTTACGTTTTATGAAAGCAGATAAATTGCAAAAAAATGAATCTAAAATTACTGAATCATTAATTAAAAGACTTAAGTGAAATAGTCACAGAAATATTCACCATCTTTTGGGCGGAGAAGTTCTCAACTCTGGTTTTCGACGAAAGTTAGCAAGAACAAAAAAACATCTTCTCGACTTCTGTTTCTAAACGGATTTTTCTTTCATTTTGGGCAGAACAGTAAAGTTGATGTGTGAAAAAATATTTTTGAGGGAAATCGTTATTAATACCGGTTTTTTAATGTGAAAAACCGGTATTGGTATTTTCATACAGTATTGAAATCTCTAGTTTTAATGCAGCCTTGTGAATTGTGCTGTTTAAATTTGGAGTGCATTTTCACTCGCCACTTGTCAAGTGACATGTTCGACTCATTGCTATCGCAAATTGCCTATAGGCTTTGTTATATTGCCTATATTCCCTTTTAGTTTCATGTCCCCACTAGATAGACTATTTTTAAGCCAACTATGCTGTACATTCTTCTATACTAAAGATTAACTCTCATTTAAATAATTGTTATATTTACATCTTCAATAGTCAATAGTTCAAGTAGTCAAGCCTTGCAGCAAATGGATTTTTTTATTGTCTACTTACTTCATTTATTGTACTTTTTTGTTTCTAATTTATTGCAAAATTGTATTTTGCTGTAGGTGTAGGTTTATAATATGTCACCCGATTGAAATATATTGTTCTACTGTTTTATTTATATAATTGTATAATATATTATGACATACTCATTTGTGTACATTTTATTTCTAACGTATATACGCCGTTTATATATATGTAGGTACTTTAATATTTTATATTTTGGAATACTTTATATTATTAAAAATCTCTTCCCATCTCCCGAAAGATCCGACTATCCACATCAGCTATGTATACATGAAGGGTTAAGATGGGGAAATTTAAATCATATCCGTATTAAAAAGCGAATGTAGCCTTTCCTTCACCAGCTTACATGAAATCGTTTTCTCTTAATCAACCACGGAAAGCTCTCGTCGTATTACTTGATACGTATTGTATCACTCACGGTCTGCCGCATGAGAAAAAGAAAGAAAAGATGTAAATCCCTGCGCTTTAAACGGATTCATAGTTTCACTTTACCATCGCGCAATAGGCTCGTTGTACGGTATGCGAATAAATTGACAATTAGTTCTGAGTTTCTATAAGACGACCAAGATTTGACGAATGGAAAATTAAGTAAGTATATCTTTGTGATAGTGAAAAACAGTTTCGTTGTTTAATTGTCCTCAGCCAAATATAGTACGATTGTTAAAGAATGACAATGAGAGATTGTGGTACATTACTGTCAGGGGGCAAATGGTTGGCTAGGGCCTCAATGAAATGCACTAATGCCAATAGGTACATTTCTATAAGGTGTTGAGACGCTACTCTACAGATGGCCAACACATCCTATCTCTAGCCTCCACGCGGCGTCCCCTGGGCAATGCAGATGTGGTGTGTCTTGTGACAGTATAACTCATCTGTAGCTAATAGAGAAGGGTGAAAGGCGAAACTCTGGCGCCTTAAAACGAGAGACCCCTTGGCTACGGGAAGGAAAACCCAGGCAGAAAACCACACACCAACCCGTTTGGACAGCGTGGTGTGTAATGTCCAAATACCCCCATGGAACAAGAACAAAAATCTCGGCCCTTATTCTCCGGAGGCCAACCTAACACTGATCACGGCAGCAATCAGCAAGGGAAGGCAGAGGGTGCTAAGAATCCCCGGAAAGACGGTAACGGCTGCCTACCGATGACCATTGCCACCTATAACGCGAGAACATTATCCAGCAACGCCAAACTTCTAGAGCTCGAAGAAGAACTCGAAAAAATCCATTGGGATGTTGTCGGGCTCAGCGAGGTAAGACGACAAGGAGACGATATCGTCAATCTCCACAGCGGACATGTACTCTGTTATAATGGGACTAAGACCGGACGCACAAGCGGTGTCGGATTTTTAATCCACAGACTCTGGAAAGATCGCATAGTTGAATTTGATTTCTCCTCAGATAGAGTAGCAAGTTTAACACTTCAGCTCAGCAAAAGATACCAGATTCTGCTTTTGCAAGTTTATGCGCCCACTCAAAACTCACCTGATGAAGAAGTGGAGGAGGTATATGAAGAAATCAGTACGTTGAAAAATAAACGGAAATGTCATTTCACTATCATCATGGGGGACTTTAATGCACGAATCGGATCTCAACACCAGGATGATGTAGCGGTCGGGCACTTCGGACATGGCACCAGGGATGGCCGAGGAGACATGTTAGTGGAGTTTGCGGAAAACCACAATCTCTACATCATGAACTCATTCTTTAAAAAGAAGCCTTCCCGAAAATGGACATGGCGAAGCCCAGCAAAACGAATCAGCGAAATCGACTACATCCTCACCGACAAGAAGGATATTTTTTTAGACTGCACAGTCATTAACAGATTTAATACTGGCAGCGACCACCGAATGGTAAGGTGTAAAGTACGATTTAACATCAAACGTGAGAGATCCAAACTGATGCAGAAGCCCAGAGTCCGCAGAGGTTTGAGAAGCAGAGTCGAATTCCAACAAGAGCTGGAGAACAGGCTAGCGGCTTTCCAGGCTGAAAATGACCCCATCTCCCTACAAAACACCAAAGCAATAACAAAAATCATTATAGAATCTTCGGAAGAGACAGTTGCTGCTGTGGTTGAACGAGTAAGCAAACTTTCAAAGGAAACGTTGGATCTTATGAAACTGCGTAGGAGTACGAAAAGCGAGCAACAAGTTGCAAATGATCTCGAGTACTCCACGCTGTGCAAAACTCTACGTAAAACGTACGAGAAGATCTTCGTAAGTTCAATATGAACCTTTTAGAATCAATTGTTGCGTCAGGAAGGAGCTTACATAAGAACAAGCAGCATCTGTCAATAGGGAGACGACAAATCACGACACTAAAAGCGCAAGATGGAAGTATCGTGCGTAACTGGGATCATCTACTGGACACTGTTGTAGAGTTTTACAGCGCTCTATACAAAGATGACACTGACATCAATTCAGATCTTCCGGTGAACGGAGAATATGGAGATCCTCTTCCCGAGGTTATTACCACAGAGGTGGAATATGCTATAATGTGCATGAAGAGTGGGAAAGTCCCGGGAGAAGATGGGCTGACTATCGATGTTCTCAAACTGGCCGGGAGGACGGTGAGCGAAGTGCTCGCACGTCTGTTCACGTCTTGTCTGCACGAAGAGAACATCCCAGAGTCATGGAAAAATGCCTCCATTATTATTCTCCATAAGAAAGGAGACACTGAAGATCTGAAAAACTATCGACCTATTAGTCTACTGCCAATTCTGTATAAGGTTTTCACGAAAATACTCTCAAACCGTCTCGAAACAATTCTAGACGAGAACCAACCAAGAGAGCAAGCCGGATTCAGAAGAGGCTACAGTACTATGGATCATATACAGGTCGTCAGGGAAATCATAGAGCGCTACCAGGAATACAAACTGCCATTATATCTTGGTTTTATAGACTATGAAAAGGCGTTTGATTCCATCAAAAAATTCTCAATTATAGACGCCCTTAGCAACCAAGGAATTTCCAGACGCTACATAAATATATTGAACAGTATATACAGTGATGCCACAGCATGCGTGAAACTCCACAAACGGTCGTGTAAATTC
This sequence comes from Rhyacophila brunnea, assembly GCF_057557595.1. Taxonomy (NCBI): domain Eukaryota; kingdom Metazoa; phylum Arthropoda; class Insecta; order Trichoptera; family Rhyacophilidae; genus Rhyacophila; species Rhyacophila brunnea. Next base: position 15,188,312 of record NW_028232752.1, read on the forward strand.
CCCATTAACAAAGGTGTCCGGCAAGGTGATACCATTTCACCTAAACTATTCACCGCTACTCTTGAGGACTTATTTAGGAAACTTGATTGGGAGGAAAAAGGTGTTCCAATTAACGGAGAGCACCTCAGTCTCCTGCGCTTTGCAGATGATATTGTTATACTCTCACAAGACCCGAAAGACCTCCAAGGTAGAATGCAAGAACTCGCGGATGTCAGTCAAACGGTCAGTCTAAAGATAAATGTCTCAAAGACAAAAGTGATGAGGAACTGTTTTTCGGACCCTGCGATTATCTGTATTTCTGGGACCCAACTCGAGCAAGTCAGCAGCTACATCTATCTCGGACAGCAGGTGTCCATAGACGGAAGCATGCACGATGAAATTGCTCGAAGAACAAAGCTGGGATGGAGTGCTTTCGGATGTCTGAATAGTATCTTCAAGAGTGACCTACCATTATGTCTTAAGCGTAGGGTGTTCAACCAATGTGTGCTACCCGTGCTCACGTATTGCTGCGAGACGTGGACCCTCAACACGAGAGATGTCCAAAAGTTAAGAGTCACACAGCGAGGCATGGAGAGGTGCATGTTGGGCATCACGCGAAAGGACCGTAAGAGAAACGAATGGGTTAGGAAGCAGACAGAAGTACGCGATGTAATAGACGTAGCCAAACAGCTGAAATGGAGATCGCCGAAAGGACGGCCGCTGGACAAATGCCGTCATCCAATGGTACCCAAGGGGTACGAAACGGCCACAGGGTCGCCCTAAAAGCCGCTGGATTGACGAACTGGTAAAGTTCGGCGGAAATACGTGGCAGCGAACGACACAGGACCGAGAGAGTTGGACAAAGCTTGGGGAGGCCTTCATCCAGCAGTGGATTGACCCCGGCTGATGATGATGATGACTGTCAGATTTGATACTGGATCACAGCCGACTTGAAGTTGGCCATTCCTGGAATATACCAAAAAAAATCTATGTTTTAATATTAATATGACAATATTTGTTTCTGGTGGTTCCCTAAATAAGCAGAACACGATAAAAACAGAACATGAAGAAATAGAACGGTGACAAAACAGAATATTATGAAAAAACAGAACAATGACAAAACAGAACAGCGATAAATAGAGCTATGACCTTTCAAGAAAAATATTGAAATTATCGTATCTTTATTATGTTGTACTTATAGATTTTTAATAACACATTTTTTCAATACGACGTAAAAAATCAAATTATTATATAATTTCTGCGATATGAAAACCTCAATTAAACGGAACTCAACTCGGTGATGCCGGCAAGCTAGGTACCTAATATCTCGTCGTAATCAATCTAATATGTTAAAAATGCTTGGGTAAATAATGATTATCAAAATCAAGCAGATAAATTAAATATTTATATCGTTTATAAACTTTGTAACGTTTAAAAAGTTTACATAGATACGACAAAAATGAATGTTTTATTTTTCCCCTGGCTGTTCTGTTTTGTCACCGTTCTATTATAACATGTTCTGTTTTGTCCGGTTACTGTTTCTATTCTAGTAAATACAATAACATATATTATAATTGTTGGACTACTTGCTGTCAAATCCAAATGTATAATAAGTAATAATTCCAACTAATTAATATTTTATAAATTTACTATTATATGCATTTCGAGCTGTTTAGTTTTACAAGCATGCAAATTGACATGGGAGAATCCCCTATTACGCTGCAACCAGTTCGGTTAGCAAAGCCAACTCGACGCAGGTTGACTGAAGAGATTCAAATAAAAACAAAAACCCCACGAACAATATACAACGATTATGTTTAGCGAGTGGCGAGAGGGAACTCGTTTTGCATTCTGGAGACCGTATTACATGGCATCGAACAGGCTAAAGTTTTTATCAATATCATCATCAGCCGCTGTGCATATATTTCTGGATGAAAATTTCATAACATTTTAATACAGTTGGAATGGACCAAAACCAATTCAAACAAACTCAAAGAACAATTAAAGTCTTCATAGGATTTCAGTTTGTTGAGTGCGACACAAAATATTATGCATGCGAGTGCATCTCCTTGTCTGAGGCCATTAACAATACCACAACATTTATAATTCAAACTAGATTCTGACTTAACATTTAATTGTAAGTTCCATACGCCAACAATGAAGTAAACATATAGTAATTATTGAGAATAATAAAATTAATCGTACAATTAAAATGTATCAGTTATGAAGTATCCTTACTAGTCAATTATTTAGAGCCTACCCTATTAAAAATGATTCGTATATACTCAATACTGCTGATAATATGCGTTCAAAGCCTGTAATAATCCGTACATAAATATACATACATATGTGTTTAATATTAATACTATCCACCGAGGAGGGTACTTGGTGGAATTTTAATTTAAATTCTAATGGATTTAAGTTCTGTACTCCATTTGACTCGTTGAGCCGAACGACCAAACCCTGCTCACAAAAAACGACTCAAATGGAATAGTAATTTGTAGAGGTTTTATCCAACTCTACAACTGATATGTTATTTCTAATGCTCATTTTTAGAGCATACACAATACCGAGACGGAAACGAACACATTCAAAGAGCGCTTCCAAAATGTAGTTATAATACGTCCGTCCTTTCCTTAAAGTATTATTATAAACCTGTAATTGTCAATTTATTCATGGTTTAATAATACTTTTGTCTTATCCGGCTGTTTAATATCACCAGTGTAATTGTGCTTCATACAAAATACAAAACCGTCTGAATATAATATACTAATAGGGGTAAGGTTGACAGCTCCAAACACTTCCTAATAACTCTAATCAATTAAAATATAATGTTTTGTGTAGAATATCGTAACATCCACCAGAAAATTATCGTAATAAATCATCAAATTGTACCAGAGTTTAAGGTTTTTTTTTTTATAATTTAAGCTTCAAGCAAATAATTAAAAATTAAATCACTTCAAAAAAGTTTGTTCAACGCTGTTAAATCTTAAAAATTTTGATTTTATTAAAGAATTTAATTATTAAAATTTAAAACTTACTAAAACCTTATTTTTTTAATTACTTACACAATATTAGAATGTTCAATTCAATTTAATTCAATTCATTTATTTTACATATTGTGGACATTACAAATTATAAGATTAAGACGTTCACAACATGACATTTAGAAACAACGAAATATTAATAAAACAATATTAGGTACATAATAAAAGAGATAGATTCTACAGTATAAATGTGTAAATACAAAAAATTATATAGGTACAAGGAAGTACACCGGATGTGTTAAGCAGACCCTATTTTAAGAATTTATAAAATAACGTCCACCTATACTCATCCTCACGTAGATGGAATATATCAACATCCGAAGCGATTTGGTTGAACAGAGTTATTGCCCTCCCAATTGGCATCACCAATGGCAGGTTAGTTCTGGTCCTCGGGAGAACAAACAACTGATGCTTCCGATTTCTAAGATAGTTATCAGGGATACACAAGTCAATTCTACCAAGAATGGCAGAGTTCTCATTCACACCACGTATAAGTCGAAAAAAATACGTTGCCAAATATTGATATCTTCTAGCACTTAAACTACAATATTTAAGCGTACCTAAGAGAAATTAAGTTGGATAAAGCCACGGATAGTATCCATATAACCTCAAATAAAAGAGTCTCAAAAATTTCTTTTGAACTCGCTCCACCATAAGGTCATATTTCAACTGATGCGGAGCCCAAACAATCGACCCACTCTCAAGCCGGCTTCTCACTAAGGAATTATAAAGAATTTTTAATACAGTAACATCTGAAAAGACCCGTTTCTACCTAATTCATCAGTAGTAATATTATATTTTTATTATTAATACTGACGTCTTAATTATGCCCCATACGAATCACTGACAAGTACCTTCTTAGAATGGTAAGGTGACTCTTCACCACTGATGAACATTTGTTTTTGTCTGTGGAAAATTGTATGTAGCAGTAAATTTTTGGTTAATTGTCTGAAAGGGGAGAATAATGATTTAAAAACCTGAGAAATAAAAGGGAAACAACACAGTAATTTATTATAAACACTGAAGTAGCATTCAAATGAATTCACTTATGTGATACGGACTGGTCTCGATATTCCAGGGAGTTCTCGACCGTTCAGAATTGAACAAAACAACAGGTAAGAGTGTCAGATGGTAGTTTGCAGAATGGAGTGGTGATAAGTGGCCAGAGAATGATCGAGATGGGTTCGTTTCTCTTTGTTACCTTCTGATGTTGGTAAAAATCAAAATGGTATAAACTAGAACAAGATCATATTTTTTGATACATTATGGTACCTACGTAAAAATCAAATTATTCTCAATCCACTAAATGTTTATTTAAATTCTCGTAATACATTTTGGTTAATTGATATTAGGTATATTCACTATTACTATACTCGAAGAGAAAACTCGGAAACAACGTAGTGTTTAAATTAATCATATTTTTGAAGTTTCAAGTGATCCTAGTAGTAAGTACTGATTTAGTACTTTAGTAGTATTTACGGCTTTAAATGTGGGTTTCGTGATATAATAGAATGTACATAATATATAAAAATCAAAGTTTATTCTGTAGATTTATAATATAATTAAAAATAACCGATATATCAAAAGTTGCATGTTGTGCATAACGCGGCGATACAACAAATGAAAACAATTGATCACGAAGTAGACAAGAATACGTGGTGTGATAGATCGCTAAGTAAATTAAATGGCAATGGGCTGGATATGTCGCTCGGCGAGTGGACAATCGCTGGACAATAATAATTAATACTATCATATAGGCAATAAACGACCACAGAGGCAGGTATAACTAGGGACTGAAAAGAGTAGAGGGAGTAAGGGGAGGCCTTCATACAACAATAGATCTATCCCGGCCGATAACGATGGTGATATAAAATGAATAAATTCGATAATACAATTTATTCTCGAGTTTTGACGTTTAAAATATCTGTCCGTTATACAAAAAGAAAATAATGTACCTAAATAAAATGGGAACTACACCGAATGTAACTTGGATCTCTTTAGCAAATTGAAATTTGGGATATTTAGAACTAGTTCCTATTCATAACTCAAAATTCCTAAACAAGTTAATCGGGTCCTTTGTGTTTATCTCAATCCAAATATTATGTAGTATATCCACATTCACCATAGAATACACGCAGTAATCAATGAGGGGAGAATAGAGATGGAAAAGAGTATCAATATATTTCTCTGGATTTTTTTTATACTTTGGTGTCGACATGGTTACCACGAACCAATATTATAAAATTATTATAAATTTTATTTTTGGGAACACTTTTCATTATATTAATACTTTTATGTCAATACGTCGCCTGTATAAGTTATCGGCTAAGTGAGGGCGCCACATACTAACATTTGACATTACTATTAAATACTTTTTATACTGCCATGAGCTTAGTTCTAAATTCGAACACCGAACGATTTATGATGGTACATATTATATTTTTACCTAACCAATACTTGGTGTGAATACTGTGATAACGGAGAAACTTTGAAAATGATTTTGACAAATATGTCGTGTTTTTTGTAGATTTTTTTCAATCAATTAATATCGATTTATGTATATTACAGTGGTGAAAAACCTTGTGTTAATTTCTAATTAAACGATCAACGCTTCTTTCTCAATAAAATCGTCGACACGCTGTGAAAGGAATTAAATAAATAATTAGTTTCGGCCTCACTTTGTGGATCGCGGATTATTTTTTTAACAAGATGCACACCAACACACATACATACACATAAAGGCGGGAGATTGCACTTCGATGCATCAGACTGCGTCGTGTAAATATGCATCGGTCGGTAAATAATGGCACGCGAACGTTAATCCGAAAAAATATTTTTATTTAACCAAAATATCATTAAGACAATTGAGACATTTAATAAATGTTGTATTTGATGAATAGTCGTTGAAATTGAACCGTCTATAAAACCGTGAGTTATCTATGGACTGCAAGATGCCTTGAGTAAGCATCAGGTAGGAATAGATAAGAAACCCCGGTGGTTTTGCCAGTGACGTCTCGTGGGGGTAGGCAGCTTGAGCGTCGCTTGGGGGCGGTAGTCACTCGAAGGGCGGCAAATCGAGGAGAATCATTTGGTACCTATATTTAGAAATAGCTAACTAAACTTAGTAACAACGAGAATATCTTTCCATTAAAAATTTCAGCTCACTGGTTGGAAACAAAATGTATTAATTAGCATAAAAGGTTTAACGGGACTATGAGTTTTTTAACGGATTCGCGATATCTAGTTTACTTCCGTTGCTTTTCGGCGTCCTTGGTGACCGTAACCGACACGTGCATATTTGCGAGTAATTATTAGTCTGACTTATTAACCAGTGCTCACGGCAGTTGCGTTATCGAAGAGTCGCTCCGTCATTATGTCGATTATCGATTTAATATTGCCTAAACTTTTTAGATCTCAGGCTAAAAATATCATTACAAATATTGCCGAGAATGAAGAAAACAGCTACTGTATTACCAACAACGTCAAAAAATCCCTAGATTTGGGAAAAAAAGCATGTATAAATTTAATTTTGTATATTTTAGTGGTATATATTTTGTTAGTAATGTATCCATACAACACATTTCTTAGATATTGGAGTCATGAAAGGATGATTAAAATACTGTATAAAAAATGGGGCGCCATTTTGGCTCAGCCTAGGGGAGGCATTTTGTTTAGGGACGTCACTGGGTTTTGCAAATAATATGTTGATGATCTTATTGGAGAAAAGTCTTCACTCTGCCCTGAGAGAATCATGGGTTTCAGAATGGTCATGATTCTCAGTCAAGGTGGAACGACCGAGAAGAAAGACTTTATGTATTGATACCAAATCTACCTGAAATTATTCTTGACTTCGATATCGGAAAGCTAAGCATAATCAGAACCAAATTCAAAATACGTAGAATATTAAATCGTAATGTATAATATAACATGCCATTTCTCTCAAAGACCATTGCGTAGTTAGAGGGTAACTAACGGTTATTCTTTATCGAAGACGTTTGCGAACTTTCTAGAAATCTGCATCCTTCTGGCTCCGTGGCCCGAAAGCTTCAAGGAGCTGCATCTTATATGCAATAGAATGTGATTTTTTTTATTATGTATGTAGTATTCTTGTCATTAATTATTCTCACACCACACTTTTGACCCCATATGTAGCAGTACCGGACAACTTACTATTAAATTTATGGATACTTCATATGAATATCTTGTTACAATTATTAGGGCATGCACTGCATCCACAGCATCTATTATAGACCTCACGCCACTGGACTTAATACGTATATAAGTATTTTAGTAATCGTTGTAATAGTAACATAACTACCTACTTTGATTTAATAAACAAAAATCAATTGCCGAAGTAACATGATTTCGAAGAGCGCTGAGTGGTAGGTATTTAATAGCCAATAGCTTAAATATTGTCGTCATTAGTATGTCTTCCGTAGCATAATGGCTGAATGCGACGAGTTTGGGGCGTTTACCCGTTGGAGATGCCGGGTTCGATTCCCGACCGGTTGGCTTACTTTTTTAAAAAAAGTTTTTTCTATTGGTTGTGATATACTCTCTCAGTTAGTGTTTTTCTAAATTATATAACGTATACAAGTATTTTTATGTGTTACGGTGTGTCTTTTAAATCTAACATTACTTTGATATATTCTGACATTGGTTTTCTTCTTAGTCACAGCTCTTCTTGTTCAATATTAGGTACTATGGTGCAGAAGACGGTCCCGAATTGAGCTCTTATATATTTTTAGGAACAAATCAGAAATTTAATTTTTTAAATATTTTTTGCTTTCGCGCCTTAAGATATAATAGCATCTTAAATCTCTGATCAATGTAATATAATTCATCTTTCAGCAGTATCAGGGATTGCCAACCACTGTTTCGAGTGCACAAATGCGGCCTTGCGATATGCAGGCGTCGAGATCTCATTAGCAATTGATTTAGATGGCGACCATTGTCCATTGCAGTGATGCACTTTCATACTGCAATTTAAAACTTACCCTTTAAACACTCAAGCAGCGAAGGCCTATCTCGGCAGGTGTATTCAACAAACATGTATCTTCTTTTCAGCCAAAGTATATAAAATTACATTTATGATAAGAAATGTATTATTTAAAATACATACTTACCAGCGTCGGTTTTGTTTAACGCAGATGACGTAGTCAATTTGACGGAAGGTTGAAAAGGGAGACCTCAATAGTTCAAACTAAAATTGTTAAAGTACATAATAATATAATATCATTCTATATGAAATTATGTGAAAATCACTGATACTCTTTCGGTATTTTGTGGTTTATATATAAATGAAAGATACATAATTAGAAAACACCTCAGATACTCACTAGAAAATTAAATTTGAAAAAAATACGACGCCCGACGGGATTTGAACGCGTATATCCACTGGTATCGCGCCAATTTGCTTTAACCAATTAAGCTACGGGCATCCTACTTAATTACGATAATTTTAACTAGTAGGTTTTACATGGAATGCTTATCGGGTTATAACAACGTTTTTCTTAGGTCGTAATCTTATTTGTCCAGTGGTTGTTTTCCCGGTACAAATCTTGCAATCGATTTTTAACTAACTTCCCGACTAGTTAGACATTTGAACTTTTAGAATATATCAGAACACGATGCTAATGCATTTTTTTAAATACTTTTAGGCATCTTTAAGTAGAATTGAATTAATTTTTAGTTAATTCTGTTCTGTATGAAAAGTTATTACGATACCAATATTGTTTGCAAGAGTGCCTAGTAACTAAATTATTAAATACTTTATACGTGCGTTACTATGGAAATCAATATGAAATGACATTTCATTATTAAGTATTTCTATCAAGTATAATTTTTTTTAATCGTTTAAGCTAGTCAAGTCAAGTTTATATGATTCAACAGAAAATTTAAAAACGTTGTATATAAAAAGTTCTTTTTATCTTGTAATTATTTCTGACTATCGGTTCTGTGTTTTTTAATTAAGGTATCACTAATTGCCTTAATTACTAGCCGACGCCCGGCTCCCGCCAAATATTTAGTTATAACGTCTACTTGAACTTGCTAATATTGTTTTTGATACTCACGGATATTGCGTAGCTAATAAATGTCTTCATTATGATTATGTACTACTCATTATGGAAAATATGGCCGAAGTACACGGCTTTTTTGCGGCTTGAAATTAGAGCTTTAAGTTCTCTTGTCTTATTGGTTTGCCTTAAAACCTTATCATCAGTAATTGATCAGCCCACTCCCAGGATGTCTTCATGGTACCTACGTCAATATAGTCAAAACTCGAAAGCTTCCAATCTTCTTACACATACAATGATTTAGTACAGTATTATTAGTTGTAGAAGCTCTTTGTCGAGCTTTGCTTTAGAATTTTCAGATTTTATAGCGGACATTCATTCAATCGTTCAAATACTACCATGTATAAAGAAATATATACAAATAAAAATTGAAGGGTGCATTGTTTAAGCCACCCTGAAGCATATCAATGAATTATAACCACGGAGCTGGTTGGCTAACCTCATGAATAAACGAAGGCTTTAACGCAGTGACACCTGTAAATAACAAACTCGAATGAAAAATATAAATTACTGCTAACAAACAGGTAGAAGGAACGACTGCAAATTACTCACCACTATGAGAATATTGTATTTACATACTATGGATATAATATTTTAAATGCATAGATATTATTTTAAAATATTGTTCTTCATATTAAGTCTACAGTTTTTTTTAAATCTAACAGTGCTTGGCAAACTGTGTGCCGCGAAAGTTTCCAGGTGTGCCGCGAAAAAAAATCTACAAATTTGTCCATGTTGTGTATTACACAATTTATTTAAGAGACTCATCAGACGCATGATTATTATGTGATCTTAAGTATCTGGCCTATGATTGTAACCAGAGAACACAGAATTAATGGGAACTGAATTATCTGACGGGTGTGGAGTAACAGGCAACCGATCTCGAGTGTGGAAGAATATGGGATAAACTTAAACGCATGTCAAGAATAGCTTGTCCTTCGTTCTGGCGACTACTCTCGGCTTATGCACTGACGCCCATCCAATATTGGTTTATTTGAATATACGTCTATAATGTGTGTTTTCGTAGGACACTCACACATTCAAAACCCTGATTCAAAATGTAGTGTATTGAGGTATAGCCTATCTGAATTCCATTTATTAATCTGTTTTGTGCTTGTAACATAATATTATACTAATTTATAAATGATTCTGTGCACAAATGCTCATTTTCTGAGCTACAGTTGTCAGTATATTTGATTTTTGTTTAGAGTCAAAATCCTCGATTACTTGAACCTTTAAATCTTTGTTGCCGAATTAAGTTTCTCAGCGCTGCAATGAAATAAAAACGGGAACGATTAGAAATAGGAGATGAGGAGATAGGTACGTGTTTGTTTATCTAGTTTAGAGCCACGTTTTGATATAATAATTGTTTATCAAAGTCAATTGCATTCTTCTTACCCATCAAATTATTATATGTTTTACCCACATGTGTAAATTAATACCTAAATGTTGACAAAACAATACTATTGTATTGTGACATATACAAAGTTGTTTTTTTTTTATTCAAATTAATAAACTATATTTTTTGGGGGAGATTTGTATTTGGTGTGCCACGAAATAAATTGCCTTCCCGCAATCTGATCTGAGTACTGAGATACTGATCTGAGTACATAATACTAATAATAAGTACTAACCGTACATACATAACTATATTAACAATTACTTAATTTGACTAAAGTGTTCCTAATGCACTCTTAGCTTAGCAAACTTGATAATATGTAGTACTTATTTTTATGTGATTCACCATGCGTTTCTTTTTGACTTGACCACACGTGATTTTTTTAGTGTGAATTTTTAGGACTTTTCCTGAGAATTTTATTATTGACTATAAATTTCTTATTATACGCAGGAATATATTATAATAATATTATATTGAGTGGCGCAGTGCATCATTGGTGGATGAGCGCCCTGGGATACGATGAGTCAGGAGTGAAAAACCTGAGGTCATTGAAATGCGATTGAGCACTGCAAGTAGGGACTCTCACGCTCTTAGCGTCTGGCACTGTGGTTCCCAACCTGGTGATAGACCCTTAATTGAAATATTTTTATACAACTTAAAATTTCCACATCGTTACAATATTATAATATTAAGTCGACACCAATGAATACACAAATCAGTAATAATATTATTATCTTTGACAATTACGTTTTTACACTGAGTTTTCACTTGAATTAATATATCTTAATCTAAATTTTACATATCGTGAGATCGTTGATACGATCAACAAAGATATTATATTATATTAGATATTTGAATATCTGATTTAAGCGTTGATATACATAGATATGAAATATTTTTAATACATTGTCAAGTAAGAAGTTACGATTGGTAATAGCTTAATAAAAAAGACACTGATTTAACCTAAAATACATCATCACTGTTCTATCATGCATAGGTAGGTATATCATAATATATAAAAATAATAGTTATATTATTATGGTCAACTTTAGAATATTCGGTACAGTTCGGTTATGAGGAATACAGCGGCAAACACATTTTGAAAATAGCCGATATACTGGATTATTTGTTAGGTTAATCTAACCAAACCTAACCTAACCAATCCCAACGTAACTTAACCTAAACTAACCCAAACTAACAAATAATCCAGTATATCGGGTATTTTCAAAATGTGTGTTCCGATGTATTCCTCATAACCGAACTGTACCGAATATTCTTCATAACAATGGTTAGAAATGTATGTTATGTTTTATTTGTGTATTATATTATGTTATGTATCTACCAGTGGTGTGCGGACCACAGATTCTGTAAATATGAAGCATCCCCAAGAAAATCAAACAAAAACTATGAAAATGTGTATGTACGTATTTATTGTAGGTACATTACTGTATGGTAAATTTTACTTAACTCTTCGTCAACCAAAGGTTCTATGTTATGTCTACGTAAATAGTTTTGCAGTACCATACCATACTATATACTACACCTGTCAAGATTCATTTTTTGTACTCAAATTCAGAACTAAATAAATTCAAGATAAAAAGAAATTTTTATATACCACGTTTTTAAATTTTCTGTTGAATCATATTATAAACTTGGTAATTCTATGTATTAATAATTTAGGACAAATAAGACAATTGTGAACAAATCATTTTTTTGCTATTTTGCAACAAACAAACAAATATAGAATACAGAAATGTTATTTTGATTTCCATAGTAACGCACGTATATATTAATAATTAAGTTGCCAGGACTACCTTCTTAGCAACCAATAATAGTAGATTGGATTACGGATTTCTTCCGAAATAACTTTTCATACAAAACAGAATTAACTGAAAATGAATTCAATTCTACTTAAAGATGGTTAAAAGTATTAAAAGAATGCATTGGCATCGTGTTCTGATATAATCTAAAAGTTTTAAATATCTAGAGCTAGTTGGGAAGTTAGTTAAAAATTGATTGCAAGATTTGTACTGGATAAACAACCACCGGGCAAACAAGAATACAAGCTGAGAAAAACGTGGTAAAATGCACATAATTTAATAATGTTAGATTCATTAGTTAATTATAGCATCCCTACAAGCAAAAGTTACCGCACGCTACTAGTATCTATATATCAATTATTTATACGAAGAAGAATCCTCGAAGCATGATTTTTTTTAAATTAACGAAGTATTGGTTTTTAAGGCGTATTTTAATAATTAAGTCATTCTTCCAACCTATTAATTGGACAATAGCGTTGGATCAAATTAATAAAACAAACAACGTCTGGTTTCTACCAGAAGTGGGAATCATATCAGCTCCTACCTTAGCTAAAGCATTGCTAAATGAAGCTGCGTGCCGTGCGTTTGGTTTGTGGGCGAGCGAACGCATTCGTACACAAATGTTTGAGACCATAGACCATTTCGCTAGTGCTCGCCCAAAGTGTTCCCACTATACGCTCAGAATTAAAATATAATTTTCTATTTTTTCACGTTATATAATATTTTTAAGCGGTCAAAATGCAACCATTAGGTAAAGATTTCCAATAATTTAAGTTATTTTAAAGAAACACTAGGTCACTGATATTAAAATATATAACAATACACAAATAAATTATCACGAACATATATCAACTTACCTATGAAACGTAATACCATCTTCTTGCTTATCAGTACGGCTACCATATTTTAATACAACACACAGAACCATCTTTTCTACTTAATTAACTAAAAATATTTACCACTGACTATATGTTTAACATAAAAAATAGCAATTTTAGCAACACGGTTATCGACGCTTAGTTATACAATAAGCTAAGATTTGCCGGCTACACCGTAGCAAACCATCTCCCACATCTGTAAACCTTTTATCTTACTCTAGCGCGTGTCGTAGAGATTATAAGGGTGCCGAATACTTTCTCACTCGCACTTATGCATCGTTTTTGTTCAGGCCTTGGGTCCTACGGTTACAGAGAAGAGTGTTCTGCCACTACTCTGCCGTGGAGTTAGTTTGATTATATTATACCTACATTAAAAAAACGTCTCTCGATGGTGCAAAAATAATATCTACTATTATTATATAGGTATTATTATCATTTTATCTGTTACTTACTCAAAATATGATAGCAGCATTTGAAAATGTTTGGGAAGCATCGTATTACTCATTGTCTATCAAATGAAAACGATGACAAGAGCCATAGTGTTATTATTTAAGAATTTATTCAAAGAAGATAATTTCAAGACAGTAATTCCACAAAATATGTGAGATATATTTTTTAAATGTGCCCAAAAATGTAAAATATTCTGATATGGATATGATAAGTAGGTAGTATCTAATATTATATTGTGTTGCATGAATTTCCTTAGGGGGATTAAATATTTGTATTGCGTGTCGTGTGGGTAGAAAATATCTCGATAACCATAGAATAATAAAATCATATCATTAAATTATGTGTGAATGTCACATGTGATATTATAACATGGTTTATATTATATTTGCACATTAAAAAAAAGTATGTACTAAAGATAGTACCTAGCCACTATATTGAAAATCCTTTTTTGAATATTTATTTATTTAAGAAAACAAAACATTATGGACATAACAAATCTAAATTCAAGACGTACACAACAAGAGATTTACCATAGTACAAATATTACCCTCACAAGAGAGAAGAAGAGAATATATAAAATAATAATAATAATAAAAAATAAAAATATACTTAAGTACAATTTTATACAAAAAAAAAATTTTTTGAAAACAAAAAACATACAATTTTATACAGAAAAATAAGATTTCCAATACAAAATACATTGCACGTCACCGAAAATATCTACGTCTTTGGGGAGCGCATTGAATAGTCTTGCACCCCTCGCTAAAAGTGCCTGATAGGCTTAACACAAGGAAACATGTAAATTCAAATTCATTATGACACCAGGATTGGAAACCATCCCTCGCGATATCAGGCAAAAGTGTTTCAAGAGCAGAAGAGACCTACGAGATTCAAGAGAGTGAAAAGTAAGCATGCCTTGCAGAAAGGCAGTCGGAAAATAATCATTTGACACATTATCGAAAGGAAAATAGTTATATGTCTTCAAGGAAAGACATCGAAGAAATTTCTTCTGGACGCGTTCTAAAATAAGCTTATAGGAAACCTTATAAGGACACCAGATAATCGACCCATATTCAAGAATGCTACGCACTAATGAGACGTATAGTATACGTAGACATTTGGATTCTTTAATGGTTTGGATTGTCGCATGATGAATCCTAAAAGCTTGCACGTAGAGCTGTAGAAGTTATATGCGAGTGAAAAGATAATGAAGAATCAAAAATTATCCCAAGATCTTTCGCCTCAGATTGACCCTTTAATGAACATTTTGTCATAATATAATTATATTATATTTAATCGGGGTTCTTGACCTAGAATATGCTAGCGGATCATCCCAACATATTTTATAAGTCGTACATAATATCATTATCAATAAATTTCATGAATAACATACTAATTTCTTATCTAAATGCCACGTTGCTGATTTTTAACACTTTGTCTTAAATTTGACAAACTTAAATAAAGCGTTTCATGTCGTGTTTTCAGATCTACCGAATTTGACGAGTTCGTCTATCTAGCGGGTTTTAGGGCACCCTTGTGGTCGTTAAGTGTCACTTCCAGTCGCCATGCAACATGTCCAGACCATTACCATTTCATCTGCTTAGCGATCGCATACACTTGTCACCCTTGTCAGCTTCCGTATCAATTTGAGGTCTCTCCGCATTATACTTAACATGCACCTTTCCATGCTACGTTGCGCCACTCGTACTTTTTATTTCTATTATTAGGTACGACTATGAGCGTATTGTAACGACTATATTTTGGAAGCTCTGTGTACGTTTCCGTTGCGTCATTGTCTATGCTCTAGAAATGAGCATCGACGATAACATGTCAGTTGTTTGTAGAGTTGCGTAAAACGTCTACCGAACCCATATTTTACACGCATACGTGAGCACTGGTAGCACACATTAATTTAACATTTGTCGTAAAAAAAACTATTATGAATCCTATTTAAAAGCCGGCAAAGATCCACATCGGATTGTTGTGCTAATGAGATTTAGATTTCATAATATGTACATACAATATAAACGTTATAAAAGTCTAATTGAATTAGATACGTACGAATTTATAAATATATATTATATGTATATTATGAAACTCAAGTGAAGTTAATAATAAACTAGATATTAGTAAACACAAACCTACGCGATAGTAAAACAATTTAATAGTATGGTAATTTTCTTGACTGAAAGTTTCCAGACGAAGGAATGGGAAGAATTTGTCTAACTTCTGAGAATGATTTCATTACCTACATATATATATGAAACTATTTATATATCTACTGTTATTAATAATAACATGTTCTAAATAGGTCTTACTAGGTTTAATGTGTTAGGGTTGCCACCCCGTTATTAATTAAGTGTCTATTTACCTTCACATTAAAATTTATTTATTTTACTTATAACGTATGCATGCGAAACATGGACTATTAATATAAGAGTGATTCAAAAATTACGATTAGCGCAACGTGGCATATAAAAGTGCATGTTTGGCAAAACGCATAAAGATCATAAAAGAAACCAACGCAATGTGATAGAGGTCACTGAGCAGATGAAATGGCAATGGGTCGGAGTGGAATACCACTGGGAAAATGACGTCATACAGTGGCAATAAACGCCTACAAGGATGAACTAAGACACGTTGGGTAGATGAGCACATAAACCTAGGTATATCTACGTGGCGGCGAAGAACTAGAGATCGAGAAGAGTGGATAGAGCTAAGGGAGGCCTTAATCCAGCAGTGGATCGATCCCGGCTGATAATGATGATAATGAACATGATAAATTATAAATTAAAAGCGAACACGAAATGACATAAAAGAAATAAAGGAAAATAAATGTAGGTATCAAATAAAAGACAGAGTAATTATTATGAATAGAAATAATTACAAGACAAAAAGAAATTTTTATATACAACGTTTTTAAATTTTCTGTTTATGAATGAAATTGAATTATTATGCTCAATATGCTCAAACTTGTACTTGATAGTAAATAAAAAACAAACAAATAAGTATAGAATACTGAAATGTCATTTTGGCATTACATTTTTATTCCCATAGTAACGCAGATATATATTAATAATTTAGTTGCTAGGACCACCTCCTTATCAACCAATAATAGTCTTTTACTTTTTACGGATTTTTCTGAAATAACTTTCCATACAAAACAGAATTAACTGAAAATTAATTCAATTCTACTTAAAGATGGCTAAAACTATTAAAAATGCATTGGCATCGTGTTCTGATATATTCTAAAAGTTTCAAATGTCTAGCTAGTCGGGAAGTTAGTTAAAAAACGATTGCAAGATTTGTACCGGACAAACAACCACCGGACAAACAACCACCGGACAAATAAGAATATGACCTAAGAAAAACGTTGTAAAATAAAGGAAAATAAATGTATCAAATAAAAGACAGAGTAATTATTATGAATAGTAAAATAGATTGAAGTGTACCGACTGACTGTATTAATTTTAAAAACTTATAAAACACCTAGGTCATAAATTATTCAGAATTTTTTTTTTGTTTTATAAATACATAATATATTATTAATTTATTATTATTTTGTAGAAAGCTACTTTAATGTTCTTTGTGAAGTGGATATACGTAAGTATTCGATAATTGCTTTTGTATTGTCTGTTTTGTTCTCAACTATTGTTATTTTATTTGTTTTCATTATAGACACTGTAGCAAGTAAATAAATACACGAGGGTGGTGTGGTGTGGCGTGGGAACAAACTCAAAACATTACGGAAGGTGTTCGACTGACCATATCACGGTTACCAATATAATCCAAACACAAGCAAAACAAATTAACTCCATAAAGGTTTCGTATTAAATATATTCTTTAAAATATTTTTTGTGCAATCATAATCTTCTGAAGATAACTAATTTGTATTCACTGAAAAATGCAGGCATATTCAGACTTTCACCCACCTAATTTACTCACTCCAGCGCGACGATATTCTTCCTCTACTTTGTATTGCTTAATAGGTATTCGAAACCATCGGTCTCTTCATGACGTGTAATAATATGTAAAAATCAGATATGTACACTGTATTCATTTTGGACATACATTTATAACAATCCACAATCTTTTCATTCCTTAGAGTATCTGAATAACTAATGATGGGTCTTTCTGTATTATTCCCAAGGAATTTGTCTTAGAAACACTGTCAAAAACATAGCTACGAATCGTTTGTTTCCAATATTAAAAAAATGAGTCAAAAAGTAAAGAAAATTAGTCAATAGTCAGTAAACAGACCACCATCTTTGCTCCTATGTGAAGTATATAGGCTTCCAAAGATTGAATGTTGTATTAACATTCTTACAACTATTCGACCAAACCATTGAATCCTTACACTCGATCAAACACACATTGAAAAGACAGGTGCATTTTTGCTAGGCGCAGAATCGGACTGGTCACCTACGGCTTCAGAGATGGCCACTCTACCAACTGGGCTACCCCAATTACATTATATCATACTCGATTATTATTATTATTAATATTGTATTTTGTCTAAATTAAAATAATATTTCGGCTGTACCTATCAGCTATCTTAGAGTCTAGCTAGACTATTGAATAAACTTTTCTACAACACTAACACTGATAATAATACTTACTCTACTTCTCCAAAATTATGAGCCAATTGCAAACTCGTAAATACTAGTTTCAACTAATCTACTAGTAAAACGTGTACTTAATATAATATTTTAGATAATATCTACATTAAATAAATTTACAATACGCATATTGATAAAATATAAATTATTTAAAAAGTGCTATAACCACGGGTATCTTATGAATAGCCACGACGCTTAAAATAATAGTATTTTATGATATAAAAATATAAAATATGTCCATTAAAATATTGATTAGTACAATGAGAAAAGATGGGACATCATAATGATAGTATCATACTATGTATAGACACAGATACATCCTAAATTCTTAATTTTCAGCCTTTCTACAGCACCTGGGACTTCAACAGACTCAACGAAATTGAAGTAAACAAATTACATCATTTGAAAACACCTCTGAGAAGTAGGTATATAAAAAATATTACACCTAGCGGGATAGGAACCTGCGCTCCTCGGAATTCGCGCCATGTGTACTGATACTGATCACTATGCTATACGAGATCTAATTACAACAAAGTTAACTAATTGTGCACTAACTCTGCGAAGCACTTTCAAAATTGTGTGTAATCTACCTATTGACAATCGGTTTTTGTATTTTAAATCAAAGTATTATATTACATTAATTAACCGGTGTCATAATCACTGCATTTTTTTTATAACGTACTTGCACTCGCTAATAATTTAGTAAAGTATTTTATTGTTCAATAAATAGTTTATTTAAATGAAGAAAATATAAACAAGTTACCGTTGTTTTACTCTAAAACACTGAGTTCACATTCCTGGCGCGCTATTTTGGACCCTAATTATTAAGATCCTAAATGATAGATTCATCCGGAACGAACCTGATGAATAGCTTTCTATCAATAAAGATAAAACTACTGAGAAATGTACTAATATCATAGAATGGCCTGAGAAACGTGAAAAGATTAGCTTTTGATATGGATTTTTGGCCACAGCACCTTGTATCAATATGCTCCACTTAGGGATTTACCAAGGTATACACATTACAGGTCCAAATTGGCAAGAGTCACCAGATTTACAAATGGAAACGGTATCTGAAGATAAAATGCCTTATTCCCAGACATCTAGATGTGCTCATACAAATTTAATTCTTTTGTCAACGGGTAAATATCGATGAATGGGTTAAAAAAATTAACTCTAACTATATTATTCACGTCCAAATCTTTACAACTTTGATATTATATTATACTGACGCATTTGTAGTATTCGGTTATTAATTGTGTATGGGGAATAATTATTAACTCTATCTTTATTGCAATACGATGATGTCTTTGACGTTAAGTATTGTGCTAACAAGTCCACTCTATTGAGATTTTTTATATGAGATGTCCTGGTGTAAGTCAACATGCTAAGATACATTGTAATTATAAAATTCCAAATTAACTCTCCTTGCATTACAATAATTAGTGTCCATTTGTCAAATTCTAGCAGATGTCTTTACAGCATTGCCGTTGTACTTTGTTAACGCATCTTCATATTGTACGAATGACCTATAAATCATATTCTATAATCTAGGTAAGTAGGTATATAGTTCAACTTCGAATAACACAATTTAAAAACATCTCAGATAATATTTTATTTTCTTTCTTCTTTTGACTATGTTCGATCCAAATAGGATCATATTATGGGCCTCCTCAGAGTGTAGGTTTTTAACAGATTTTTGTTTTTTTGTGTGTTATATTGTTTTTCAAATTGGGTTTGGAGTCATAACATGGGCCTAATAGGTCAGATATATACATACTGTAAAAAATCTTTGAAAAAAATATGACACCCAGTAGGACTTGAACCCGTATCCACTAGATTCGCGCCAATTTAATGTAGGTATTTTCAAAATAGGTGTATCTATTTTCAATATAAACAATGCTTAAAAATGTTTAAAACATTCTCAAAAATCTTGTGAATTATTCATTAAATAAAAAATAATAAAGTAATACTTCGATTCGAATTAAGATGGTTATTTTATCTACTGAGCTTTTAATTGATATTGGAGTTTTTATACAAGGGTATATGGAGAGCATATAATGCGAAGAGCCCTAGATCATTGGCAAGGCGGAATAACAATTGGTGGCCAGAAAATAAACAACTTAAGAATCGCAGATGATACCATACTAGTCGCTGCTGGTGAAAGAGAACTCACAGAGCTGCTACACCGGGTAGAGGAAGAGAGTCGCAAATACGGCCTCCTTATTAATTGGAATAAGACCAAGTTAATGGTTGTTGATCGGGCCAATCTTCTGCCAACACCAAGTACACTCCAAAACCTCGAAACAGTCGATGAGTTTGTATATCTGGGATCGACTATCAGTGAAAAGGGCGAATGCGAAGCGGAAATAAGAAGGCGCACACAGATTGCAAAAAATGCTATGACACGCATATATATGGAGGGATCGGGGAATTTCTATTGCCACAAAAATGATGCTTATGCTAACATTAGGATTCTCGAAATTTCTATACGGAATCGAGTCGTGGACCCTGAAGGCAAGGGAACGGAAAGCAATTGATGCCTTTGAGATGTGGTGTTGGCGCCGAATGCTTCGCATTTCTTGGACGGAGCACAGGACGAACCAGTCAATCATCCAGAGACTGAAGATAAAGGAACGTCTCTCGACGATATGTCTGAGACCAAGTGAAAGAGCTGACTGGGCGGGGCATCATCCATTCTGCCCTGAGAGACGCGGAAGATCGAGAAGGATGGAAAGTTTTGGTCGCTCAAAGGATGGCGAAATTTAAATGTGGTCACGATCCTCAACCATGAGTGCACGACCAAGAAGAGATACAAGGGTATCTCGCATTAATCAATGGTCCATAAAGATATGGTGTAAATACAAAGATTCCGTAAATAAAACTCAAAGAAATGTAAGAAACTAGAAAATCATCCATCAATCCAGTCTAATGATGATTATGAACGAAATTATTATATTTTTTATTATTTAGTGGTTATACACAATTTTCTCGTGTTATTATTTTTTCATGTAATCACTATTCATAGCATAACGTATTAAAGTACAAATTAAAATGTCTATTCCATTATTCTGAATAATTAATTTACGTGCTTAAGAATTGTACCACAAAGTGGGACAATGAACTTGAAGCATTTTATTTGAAAACTGACATTATTATATTAAAATGAGACTCCACGCGCTGTGGATATTCTTCAAAGGCAATTTAGAATAGCAATACTAAGCCGACCGTCAAATAAACGGTCCAAATCGTGTTCAACCCTGGCATGAGCATGCGTATTCTAAATTTAAATATTTTCAAAAATGGAATTCATAAACATTTGTATGTAGAAAATTAATACTATCGACTAAGGGTACTTGATTAAATTTGAATTTAAATTCTTATTGATTTTTTTTACATTATTTCATTGTATCGGATCATCAATAGTATCGTTCACGAATTTATTAAAGGCAACACCATTTTCATCAGCTTGTAGAAAAATAGGAGCCTCGATTGCGTTCCACTACGGTTTCTCAGTCTATTGAGTGATTTTCATATTCGGTACCCGGTAGTGGGGCATTAGTTAGTATTACACATTTTTGGAGACGTTTTAAGGCTATATTCGCTTCTTATATGGATGGTTAGTCATGGGAAATCAGTCACCGTCTGGCACATGACATGTCTCGTTCTTATTGATTGTGTCATTCGAGTCACGAATAACAAAAGACATGACATCTGAATCAGTCATGAGGCATGCGAGTAAAAGTTGGTGTACGACTGATTTACTGGTATCTTCTGACTAGTATGTCTCAATTCAGTCATCCATGAACGACGCATGTCTAGAGGCAGCCTTTTCTCTTTGAGTATGCGTATCAAATGTATAGTTGTGACTAACAACAGACAAATACATAAACGTAAAGGAGGCTGTCACAAAAAGTACGTTTGTTATCAACATTTACTTTGTAAATGACATGTTTTTGTGCATTTGCAGATTTTGCACAAAAAAAAGTTGCGACCTAATAAATAATCATACACGTATTTTGCAAATGATCTATTTGTATATTAACTATATCTTTATATTTGAACTCATACATAGTTACGTATTAGAATATTTCATAGTGACAGGTGGACTGAAGCAAGGTGACTTATTATCCCCTATTCTTTTCTAGATAAAACTGTAAATTAAGCTCTCAAATCAGAAAGCGGTGTCTTGAGGAGAATCTAGATGGTTTAAATTGAAGAAGATCATGTATTTAATAATGTTGAGGAAGAATAAATAGGTACCTACACCAGCGCTCGAAATGGAAAGTTTTACGAACCGGAGCGCTCGATAATTTTACGAAGATATCAACTATATTATAGATACTATACTACATTAATTGTAAATGTGATTTATAAAAATAAGTGTGTTATTTTATCTCAGACTGTCAAATTAATATTTCCACGAGACGGAGCGATAATTTTGTAGATTTTATGAACTGGAACGGCGCTCCGGTGCGTTCCGGTTCATTTCGAGCCCTGACCTACACTGGAAACAAAACAATGGTAGGTAACCCGACATGCCAAAAATACTGGAGAAACCATCTCCCAAAAGAACGAGATAAACCTAGAACTCACCAGTGACTGACAAGAGAAAATGCAGCGTTCTTCATACTGAATATCATGGCCGAGCTACCTTCCAATAAGACAAACTTACATAAATAAAAAAAAATACTATGAAATCAATAGTTCTATAGGGTCTAGGACGATTCGGGGCTGGGACAAATGGGCGCCACGCAATTGAATGGAATTCGAAAATAAATAGAATTATAGCTACTTTTAAAATAAGTACCTATTTAATATTATTGTTTATATTTAAATTATTATTTGGTGAGAATTTAAACATACACAGGTAAGTTATGATTTAACTGTGCATATGTTTAAGTTGCAATTAGAAGAGAGTTCTTTTATTTTTATATAAAGCCTCAGGCATGATAATTCACAATCCGCAATAAAAAACATTATGTTAAGACCAAAATGAATTAAAAATACTAAATACTAGTTAGAAACTGATTAAAATTCCAAGTCTACTTTCAGTCTACTACAGTTGTCTCATTACCGTTCTATATGAGTATGAAACCTGGGGTCTAATGAGGAAACAAGAGATTGTCTGTACGTATATTAAATAAAAAATAGTTTAATTGAAAAAAAAAATGAATATTCTCAAATGAGTTGTTATAGTTATATGATGGTTAAAACGTTCGGTGTATCAGTTACCGAACCTTATCCGTGACACTAGGCGAGTCGCATTGTATGAAACAAAACGCATACAAGTGAAAAGTAGGAATTACTTGTACTTCCAACTCTTTGTTAGATTATTTTCATAGTTGTAGGTACTGTTACCGTACGTTAAGTAGGGTTTGGCAAGACGCTACCAGTTATAAAATCAAACTTTAAGTAGGCTGTGATCTACTATCTACTACAACAGTGATGAATGGTAGAGGTAGGCTGTTGAGTTTTAACATAAATAGTGCACACTAAACTTTGTCAGTCATACGTTGTTGTTTTCATTGAACGAAGTCTACAATTTACAGATGGAGTTGCTTATTTTTTACAACATTTTTATTAGCTCGTATTCTTATTTGTCTGGTGGTTGTTTATCCAGTACAAATCTTGCAATCGATTTTTAACTATCTTCCCGACTAGATAGACATTTGAAACTCTTAGAATATATCAGAACACGATGCTAATGCATTTTTTAAATACCTTTAACCATCTTTCAGTAGAATTGAATTATTTTTTAGTTAATTCTGTTTTGTATGAAAAGTTATTTCGATACAAGTTTCGGAGCAGGTACCTAGTATAAAATGAAAAAAAGTTTGTTTGTGTGTATGATGTATGTGTGCGTGTGTGTTTATATGTGTGTATGTACTAAAATATTATTTATTGTATATTATCATCTTTTAAAACTAACTTTTTTGAAAATCGATAATTTTTTGGTTATAATTAAATTTTATATTATACTTCTTGAATAAAAATGTCACTCTTCCGATGACCAGAATGCCACAATCGGCTACGTACGCGCTTGCTAATCGAATCGTCCGTGGATCAAAACCACCCGTTGTATTAGATTTTTATTTCCTTTGTCGATTAAATCGTGAAAGATTTTAGTCACAAATCATAAAAAAAAACAACAATAAATAGGTAATGATTTATTATAGAAATAAGTTTTCGTTAAATTACGTTCTTAATATTTCTTTAAAGATTGTTATAAAAAGTTAACAATAATATCGTTATCAATTTCCTTCCACTTTACCATAATATACCTAAGCATATCACTTACAATATTGCTGATAATATTAATTAGATTACTATCAGATAAAGATACCGAGATAGTCAGTTGACTTTGAAATACATGAGTCCACCAACGGCGTGCGGTGACTTTCTCTTGTAGGGGTGCTCTTGTAAAACAAATATATAATATACCAACTAAATAACTGACTGACTAAACTAAAGACATTGTGGTACCGCTGTGATATTCAAAACATATTTTACTTAATAAATTATAATTGTGCAATAAGTACAAACTATTATTACGTGGTATGTTTTCGATTGTTTCTGGTGATGCTCTACGTACATAACACAGCATGTATAGAGCGCACAATACTCATGTGTACCTTCCTAATAATACTATCCAATAAAAAGTCCTATATCTATTATAATGTTATCTACAAATGAGCTTTGGAAAATCGAAAGTCACATAAAAATAAACAATACTTAAATTAATTATAAATAAAAAAATATTAGCAAGTGTTAAAAAGTGATCGCCCACCTTTTATTAATTACAAAAGATTGTCGCATATTTTAACCGAATTCAAAACAACACTTTAATTACATAAAATTAAGGTGACACCTAACTTGTATCATTTCCGTGTTATGTAAAAATGGCCCCACATCATAAAGCGGGCCCCCCTATCCATCGCAAAGGAGTGGGACACTCAACAGAATAATTTTCTAAATGTTGTTTCACGTAATATCAAGGGTGTTCGGGTATTTTTATTTGTTGAATAAATACACATGAATTATGAAGTCGCATTACACTAGATATTTTAAAATGTTAATATTCTCTAAGTAAAATAGCGCAGCAAGCGATTTTTTTTCCCCATCGGAGTAAATCTGTAATGTGTCTTTATCTCACTTATCAGGTCGACCCATCACCCCGAGGCCCCTAGACCCCGGGCCTCCAGGCTAGAGCCCTGTCAGTCCCCCCCTTGTGGGGGCCATGGCCTCTACATTTTAAAGCGACCCCTCGACCAGGATTTTCGGCGGGCCCCTCACCTATCCCTGGTTAAGGTCAGTGTAATGCTCTACAGTAGTGTTATTCTACTGTGAAATGTTCTACAGTGTGTCAAATGGTATTCCGCGTAACCCCATAGCAAAAATTAGGGGTAGAGTACCTATACGTTTTGCAACTTTTCACTTTTTTTTGCACTTTTTACTACATGGTAAGCTTCTTTGCCTGATTACCTCGCATTCAATTAAATCAAATGATATCCACTTGTATTGTAATAATTAGTAAATACTTAAATAGATAATATATGTTAAAAAAATATTTTTAGAATATATTACATCATTTTCATTCTAGAGCCGGAGTGCAAAGTTATGAAGCATATACTATATAGGGCAATAACCATGTTTAATGAAATCGCTTCGGATATTGATATATTCCACTTACGTGACGGTGAATTTAGGTGGACCTTTACTGCATAGTGTCGCAAATTTGCGACATTTGAAACTATTTCGATATAGCCAATGCCATCTGTGTAAATTATCAAATAATATCTTTTTTCAATGCCTAGAAAACTGTTTTACCATAAACATCCTACTTTACCGATTTTGTTTCGACATTTCAAGAAATAAAGCATTTCTGCATTATAGTCTCTGCATTTCTGCTTTGACAGTTGACGAATTCGTATTTACGCAAAAATCCGCATTTGTAAATAAATAAAAAAAAATATACAGAAAATTGAAATTGGTTGAATAAAAATATCTACACATCAAATAAGGTGTGTACATTAGTTTTTTATAATTGTTTTCATTTGGTTTTGTATTTTGACATACTGAAATGTAAGATTTCCAAATGTCGTAAATCTGCGACACCACGCAATAGCATACAAAATTTAATGAAATTTTCGAAAAATATTTTTTTTATTATTTTTCCTTCATTCACAAAGCATTTTGATACCAAGAAAAAATAAAAATTTTCAAAAAAAAAAAATCATGCAGTAAAGGGTTAAGATAGGGTCTATCAAAGTTCACTCTGTGTGCTTCCATCTACTTTTATTTTTTATTTTATTTCTTATTTTATAACTTATTGTATTATTAACTCATATTTCTCTGTATTTTTATTTAAAAAATTGTTAACACTTATTTAATGTCATGTCGTGAACGCTTTAGATTTATAATTTGTAATGTTGATTACATTTGAGTTTGAATTTGAAATACTCTAATCCAATGTTTCTTAACCTCTATACATCCGTTGACCACAAAACAATCTTTTGCGGACCATTAACATTGGAATAAAATAATACACACATGCTGTCTTTTCCTCTTTCTTGTCATATTAGTTGTTATTTGTAATTAAAATATTTTTATATATTTGTATGTATTATGTATTATGGCGCATTGGCCAAAAGCTGTAATGCCGTAATACTCTTTTTTATAAATAAATAAATAAATAAATAAATAAAATAAATGTGTATATTTACTTACACTTTTTTAAAAACAATTGTCGAAATATAATACAACCCCGCTTCAAGTGTTAGGTTTCTGGGTAACTATTTTTGAACTGCAGAAAAATTTTACGGACCATCGGCTAAGAAACTTTTAAGGTAGCCAAGTAACATGCAACACTTAGCCATAAATTGGATAAATAACTATTTTTATTAGTCGGAAAACACACTAAAAATAATTATAAAATAAAATTCTAAATGTGAATTAGTATTAAATTATATCAATCACCATTATCACATCAAACTACAACGTATTGCTATGTATTTTAAAATGTTAATATTTATCACGTAAAATAGCGCCGCAGGCGATTTAAAAAATACTGTCACAACAACAATGCTGTGTGTTTATCCTAATTCACTCCTCGACACGCCAGGCTGGTCCAATGTGGAGACAATTAATGTAGCATTCGCGGCGAGTTTGTTATGTTATATTATCATGGTGCAATTTCACGAATGCTCACTTTGAGCACTGTGTTCGATCGTGCTCCGTTTTCAGTCAAACGTAACGTACTAACATAATAATATAATCTAACATACAAAAGGATTCGCGTAAAAACCTGATGTAATGCTCAAGTTGTATCATGTTACATTACATGGGAATGATACTGGATAAAGTCAGTCACCATTTTAGAGCTAGGATAGCGATGGTTGTGAGCAGTGGCGGCTAGACGACTTTCTAAGTGGTGGGGTTTAGCCATTAAATATTAAATATACTGTCATACTGCCTACTCTCTCATATTACACATTATTCACCAAGCTACTTCATCATCAGCCTGAATCTATCCACTGCTGGATGCAGGCCTCTTCAAGCTGCTTCCACCTCTTTTGGTCCTGTGCATTGCGTTGCCACGTACTTCCGCAGAATTTTATCATTTCATCGATCCAGCGGCCTCTAGGTCTACCTTGCGGACGTTTTGTACTTCTTGGATACCACTGGATGACTAGATTTGTCTAACGATTGTGCCTTCTTCGAGCTATGTGTCCAGCCTATCTCCATTTAAGGCTTTTAATAAACTCCATTATATCGCAAACCCTTGTCTGCTTCCTTATCCACTCATTCCTCTTCTTGTCCTTTCGCG
Source organism: Rhyacophila brunnea (assembly GCF_057557595.1). Classification (NCBI taxonomy): domain Eukaryota; kingdom Metazoa; phylum Arthropoda; class Insecta; order Trichoptera; family Rhyacophilidae; genus Rhyacophila; species Rhyacophila brunnea. Next base: position 15,216,410 of record NW_028232752.1, read on the forward strand.
TTATGCCCAGCATGCACCTCTCTATACCACGTTGTGCTACTCTAAGTTTCTGGATCTCTCTTTTACTTAGGGTCCATGTTTCACACGCATATGTGATCACAGGAAGCATACACTGGTTAAACACTTTAAGCTTTAGGCACTTATATTATATAATTATTATAATAATATGATTTTATTAATGAGAAAAAGAGTATTTTTTCAGAATAAATAATATGATAATCCGAGTCGTTACTTAATCCCATATAAAAAGCATGCTTAAAAATATTAACTTAATTAATGATAATTATTATTATAGACTTACCATTATCGGTTTTGAACAACGACATACAGCGAGCGTTTTTACTCACCTAGGGGATATTTGATTCGCTCCCCATTATGCGTATACGAACCCTAATGCATTCACATTCTTTGTAGAACGAGATTTGTACCGCGGCGACGGGATGGGACTGAGCCGCCCCGGTCATCGAAAAATAGATGCCATATTTTTCTTAACTTGTACATATGTGTTACCATGGAATAAAGCGTATTTAATTTTATTAATTATTTTAATACCACGTACTCATTATAAGGTATGGTTTTACATAATTTACAGTCATTACTTTATTTATTTTTATAATAATAATAGATATCTATATAAAATTGCGACAGGTTTAGATGGATAAGATAAATTAAATAGTTCATTTAATTATGTAATTAAGTAGGTATATTATGACAATGATAAAAATATCGGACGTGTATTTTTGACATGATAACGATGTGGGGATAGTTCCAACGAACCCTTAAAGTAGAGCCGCCCCTGGTTGTGAGTGTCTTTAACTCCATAAAATAATAATTAATACTGTTATCAAAGAAATTTAATAAATAATAAATTGCATTTACTTAGTTGACATCGGAAGGAATGATTTTATTGACAGATAACATGTTAAGCCTTGAATAATTATACTTTAATACTCATTCTTATCGAAATTGCCAATTATATTGATTATACATCGATAAAAATCAATAAATACATGCGTTTTGTTGGAAGATAAACAATTCTGTTATAATTATTAGTCGCAATATTTCATCAAAATGGCAGTCTTTCTTTTATTTTGTGTTGTGACAGTTTTAAATCACGGTAAGCTAAACAATTAAAAACATTTTGCGACCCTAGTTCTAAACAACCTAAATGTGTAATACTATTAGTTTTGTATTAATTAATATACTTACGCGGTGTTGGTAAGTATTTACAGCAGTGTAAAATGCTGGATAGCCAAATCTCTAAGTTGATAGATCGAAATATGACAATGCATACGAAACAATGACTTGTGATGACATTAAAACCCCTAACGTCAAGTTAAAAATATAAAAACAAATCGACATAATTTTGTGTATTATGGAAAAGTGATTAAAATAATTTTTGTAGAAAGAAGTAGGTACTTCACATAGTAAGTAACGCACTGACGCAAGAAAATTTACAAGAGAAAGAGTTTGCGTTTTTGTTGCGCGGTCGCATAAATAAAACACCTGCGTTTTGTCCTATCATGCGTGCTGTATTTAATCGCCTAGTCGCATAATATATGAATTTCTCTCGCACGCTTCTTAGCCCATTGCATTCAAATCTGCGCGCTCTTTAGTTATTTTTATAAATAAAAAACTATTTTAAAACAATACCACTGAATCACACTGCAAAACACAGGCTTTATCAAAATAAACCATAAGTTACCTTACGTTAATTTGATTATGAAATAAAAAAAATCGGTGTGTGTACTTATGTACGCGCGTTAGAAGTTATACTTCTTTGGCGTAACAAAACTTGTGATAACCTAAATTCTTCGACTATCTCTTAATTATCTTGTTAAATTACACATGTAAGAAAACGGGCCGCTTATTGAAACGCCGTTGGTTTATTTCTATAAGTAAGTAAGTAACAACTGCCACTATGGCGTTTAATCGTTTGTTTACGTAAGGAATTGCAAATGGCCGACAATAATAAATTCGCTGCCTAGGCAACAGAACAATTCTAAACTATAACATTATACTGTATAATCGTCACGATTGCAGTATCATACTGTGGCGTAAAGGTAGTGCGTTCGGCTGATAACCGAACAATCGGTGGTACGAATCCAACGGAGTGCGTTTTTTTTCGTGTGAAAAAATAAATTATGTGTTACATGTCACACGCCAAAAATACACTCTGATCTGATTTCGCAAACGCGCTAAAAGAAGTAATAACTTCAAAATTACTATTATTGTAGAATAAGTAGGTACTGATAAAATATAACATTTTGAATTGTTTGTTGTGCCACCAAGAATTAACAGTGAACCAGCTCTGGAAGAGGTCCGACGTCATCTCTGCATCTAGCCAAATGACTGTTAACTTAATGTACTATTAGCTATTTTAAATTGTTTTACCATTACTCAGTCGCTCGATTAAATAGTCAGTTGTGCTTATTTCAAATTGGTTATTTTATACCATTAGTTGAAAATATTGTAATAGATACATGCTTAAAATAGAAAGCTTTGTTTACGTTGCGTCATATTTAATTGCATATTTACTACGGAGATACACGAATAGGAAATAAATATAACAGAGGCTCAAGTTAATCTTCGTAAGTCTTCTATGACAGAAAATTTATAATTTTCAATTTGCTTCTTTACCAAGTTGATAAAGAATATTTTCATCTGACAAGTATAGGTTAATCATTCTACAGTGGCACCATAGGCGATTCGCGAGTGTATCGAATTGCTTGCGGCAATGCCAGTTTCAATGCTAGCAAACAATACCACTACAACAGCAAACCGCGTTTGCCGTACCCATGGTGCCACTGTATAATGATTTACCTGTACTCTGTTAGAAACCGTAAACTTATTGACTGGTTCATTCAATTTGTGTTGATTAAAATGTTCAGACGAAAACTATAATTTTACACCTATGTCCCAATTCTAACTACATATTAACATACTGAACTAATCGGAATTACTTTTATATAAAAAAAAATATTAATATAAAAATTGTGTCTTTTCTAGTCTCCGCAATTCACCTGGACGATGTTGAGCCAAGAATCATTGGTGGTAATCAAACATCAATTGAAGATACTCCATACCTGGTATCCTTGCACAAAGATAAGAAGATGGATGGTATATTTTCCCCAGAATGCAGTGGATCCATTATCAATGAAACCGTTATAATTACATCTGCAGATTGTGTTAACAAGTAATAAACATTTTTTTAAATTAATACTCAATGCAGTTAGTAATTATATTCAATAAATATATGATTTTTTCTGTAATAGGTATCGTTCCTAGGAACCACAGAAAAGACTAATAAATATAAATCCGATATTCTATGTTCAATACACTACATTTTGATGCAGGGTTTTGAATGTGTGAATGTCCTATGACAATAAAACACGCATTATGCACGTGTAACAGTGTGTGTAATACACCAATATTAAATGAGCATCAATGCATAAGCCGAGAGCAATTGTCAGTATTCGATGTATGACGTACTCTTGACACGTGTTTAAGTTTATCCCGGATTCTTTCTTACTCGAGATCGGTTGCCTTCTACTCGTTACCCGTTATGTATTTTTTTCCTGCTAGGAACCCTTTTCCAAAGAATGATCTTTCAGATAGCTGCAGATTATCGACATACTGCTCTAGAACGCTTCCATACATTTTGACGATTATTTTGTGTATGGGAAGGGCTAAATGATATTGTGTAAAAATAATTGGTCTGGATCATGGAATCATTAAGCCTGGAGATAGAAGTCAAGACAAATAAGTCAAAATGCAATAATGCAGTCCAATATCAGGAGTAGGAGAAAGAATGCTAATTCACAAATATAAACCCAAAGCTTACAAGGTAAAAGCCAAATGACATTGTGCGAAATACATTATCGATCAACATTGGCGCTTGAAAGGTGGTGCAGAGACATAATCCAAAATACATTATTCAAGAGACAATCGTCAGAAAACATCACACATAGCAATACTAACCCAAAGACAATGACCATAGCTCAGCTCATTAGGCAACGAACAAATATTATTTTGGATTAGATTTCATCCTGAAAAAATATGCAACAGTGATTGAGAAACAAATGATGAAATATATTAACAAATGGATAATGGCCAACAAAATATGATCACAAAACATCGTCCAAGAGACATAACTCATAAAGTAAAAGATATTGTGCAAAAGATATTGTCAATAATAATAATATATGTGCCGTCGTCTCGACTCTTGACTCTAGATATATATAAGTAGAAATACATTTCCAATGGACAATGTCCAAATTACCTAAGTGAAACCATCCGAAATACATTGACCAACAAATATAGCTAATGAGAAAAAGAACTCTGAAAGAAAAAAATATATGACTGGTCAAGAAATAAAAGACGAAATATAGAAACTAAAATGGAAAATGGCCAAGAGGCAATAGTCAGAAAACAACACTTAAGGTACACTAATCAAAATGTCAATGATCATAAGGCATGGTTAAAAATATAATACACACAAGAAATTGTCGAGAAGATATAGGCCTGAGTACAGAGGTTAAGACACATAAACCAAAATACATTAATTAAAGGACGATTGTAAATAAGAGTGAATAATCAGAAGACGTTGACTAAGGGATGCTAAACAAAATATATATGCCATAAAATTGGTAGCAAATAATATTGGGAAAAAGACAGTGGTCAAGGGACGTGTTTAGATTATTATGTTTTGTGTTGTACCTGATTAGGCTTAGGTACAACATACTATCATTTTATTCTGCTTGTTTTTAAAAGTCTGTTAAATTTTGTTTTAGCACAAAACCGTCACAGTGGAAAGTGCGCGCTGGTTCAAAGTTTTCAGAGGTTGGAGGCAAATTAATTAATGTCACTGGGATAATCATGCATCCCAACTTCACAGAAGATTTTGACTACGACGTGGCTTTGGTGGTCCTAGATTCTCCGCTGGAATTGAATGGGAACGACACGGAAATTATTCCACTTCTGGATGAAAGTGTGAAAATTGCTGATGGCGAAGAAATAGCTGTGACAGGCTTCGGAAGAGTTACAGTAATACCCTTTTATTATACTTGTAGTATTATTTAATATTAATATTAGGTATTATAAGTATTGAAATATGCCCAATCATGCTTAATGGACATCAGTAATACATACTCTACGCTGGATGGTGACTGACAAATTATAACAAACGTCAAGAATAATACTATGTACAAAAGAAAGATCACTACTTTTCAGGATAATCAAAATAAGATTGATTTTTGGACCATTTTGTATGGAAACTTCGATATTTCAGTGTGGAGTTTAGTAATTTAGATGCGTTGATTCAACTCATCCCTTTTCCCGTGGTATATATTGCATATTTAACTCACTTTTTGATTTTAAAACTTAACACCTTTTTGCTTTCGCTCACAGAATAATGCATACTGAGACAGTGATATATATCTGATAATACACCTACAGTATAATACACTACAGTGGCGAAAAGTGGAAGTAGGCTGTGGATATTTGACATTAATAGCACACACTAAACTTTATCAGTCATAGTTATTTGTTTTCATAGAACTTAAAATACAAATTGCAGATGGTTTTTTAGAATTCAACCCTGCCTAAACCAAACCATAATAGTGGAGATAGGCTGAGGCTAAAACATTTGCGAACTTTAAAAACAGTTCCTAGTCGTGCTGTTTATTCATTTCATTCATTCATTTATTCTTATTCCGTTTTGACATCTCATAATAGAAGTGATTGAAGTGAAGTTAGTCATAATATAACTGTATGTATTGCTACCAAATGGAAATGTTTACTGGGAATACACAATCATTTCGTACAGTAGAATTATAAAATAAATGTGATAAAATAACTGATAAATTATTTAAAGTTCTTAATAATTATTCATTTATAATTATTAAATATAATTATATGGTACCGTTTGCACACTTTCAGACACATTTACAATTTCAAAATTTAAAATTAATGATCGGGGAATTAAATTTTATAAGTTTGCTATTATATGGACGCCATGCCACATTATGACGTCACATCGTGACGTCGCTATACAACGAATTACATTTGCACTCATGCATACAAATGAGCAGTATTTAGCCTATAAAGTATTTGGGAATCTCATGCATACGGCCCTATAAATATTTGCACACGCCTTCAATTTTTCTCTTTAATATAATTTACTTAAATATGACGATGGTCTAGTTAAAACACATATTATTTATATATTAAAATTTAATTATCAATTTCAAATAGTTACGTGTTGTAAAAATTGGACCATTTATAGAACTGTAGTATAATTATTGTTATTCAGTTGAGTATCTGACGAATATTTTTTACCGTAAATGCTATTCGTAAAAATGCTGTTCTCCCGAAGTACCTACTATGGCTAATACATTAACCATAATCATAATTCACTTTATACTTCCATCCAAGTATTTTTAAGCATAGAATTTTTAATTTAAAAACATACTTATTCTAGGAGACATCAAATACTTATCTGCTGAAAACATTGGTGACAACCGTAATGAATCAAGAAGTCTGCAAGAAGGCGTACTTAACCCTCAGAGCAGTCACAGAACGAATGATCTGCTCAGGAAACATGGATGACACAGGAGTGGGAGTATGCTATCGAGACTTCGGTGGACCTATGATCCTGGATGGCGAACTGGCGGGCATAATATCCTGGAGTTTTCGATGTGGAGTCCATGGGTTTCCACCAGTCTATACCAGAGTGTCAAGCGTTAAGTCATGGATTAATGAGCAACTATTATTATTGAAATAATCGTTTATGATATAAGTATTTTAATAACGACAAGATTGGTGTGAGTAATTCTAAAAAATATAATTAAGTTCTTTATACTTCAACGGTAATAATTATGATAAATATAGTTGTAAATGTTAGTCAATAATTTAATTAGTAATCCTAATAAGTTTTTAATGTCTACTAGTAGTATGTAGATGATAATCTTGAGTTGTCTGTATAGAAAATGAAATAACTTTTTCATGCACTAGAGAAGAAAAAATGAGAAAATTAACTAGTTAAGGCAGGTATCTAGAACCTTTTCCTATAAGGGTGTCAAATAACATCGACTTTGTTTAGAAAAAAGGGCGTAACCCTCCATTTTTCGAAAAGTGCTTTTATTAGATATTAACAATGTATACAACTAAATAAACGTTCTGTAAAAAGGAAGTAAGCCGCAAATGCCAAATTATTATCCAAATTCAGGTTTTAATTGAGCTTTAACTAAGTTTTAATTTAAGGAAAAAAGCATTTATCCTCAATTTTAATGATTTTTCCATAATAACTTCTTTAATTATTGTTAGATCGAAAAGATATTACACCAAATCATCGATTATCATGCACCCAATGTATGTTCCTATTTTTTTTAAATATTGAATCAAAATCATTCAAAAAATGTTTATTCCCCTCCTGTAAAATTTTTCTGTGAGGGTTATGCCATTTTTTCTAAACAAGGTCGACATGCAAAAAATTTAAAAAAAAAATAGTCGCGTTTCGTATAAATGAAATAAAATAAAACATAAAAAACTATACTTGTGCATAATGGTTTATTTTGAGTTTACTTAAAAAATGAATATCATACATTTTCTAAGGTTACTCATTTATACTTACACATTTTTGTCGGATATAATAAGTGTTGTCTTTTTTTCTTATTTATTTATTCGTGGCTTATAATAATTGGAGACTTTTAGAAGATACTTGAAGGTGAAATTAATAAAAACGTTCTCATGTTTCAGCGATGCTACTACCAAGCGAATTAATTGATCGAAAAAATTATATCGAATTCGTCACCCGGTGGCACTAGTGTCGTAGGTTCATAATCCTTGAGCTCGGGTACCTACGATCCTATCACGTTACTTTGTTTTCTGTCAGATTGTTTACGTTAATTTTAAAATCCATCTCATACGATAGGTCATATATTATATTATTGTATCCCATCTATAATTTAAAAGGTCAGATATTTTATAATGCGGGTGTTGTTGTCACGATTTACATGTTGCTAAATATAAATATTTGCGAAATTTCGTCATGCCCGGCTCACATCTTAAAACGACATCGAAAGTGTCAGTACTAAATGCAGCTACTCTATCTACTTACTACGCAGAACGCAAAAAAATAAAAATGTCCAGATAATACGAACCAGCCCAAAATACATCTGGGTTTTCTCGAACCAATTTGATTATTTTTCGAACAGATAAATACAGATAAATATGATTGAGAAATGAACGGTTCGTATAATATAATTAAGGTCATAAATGCAATTTTTTTTCACATACGTACATCATTATTGTCTTATTCTGCCAAATGTAGCTGTATGTGTATATTTAAATATTTCCACAAACATATTTATAATGCTTTTATGTGTAGTTGGAAAATGAACTAGGTCAGCATTGTAATAAGACCAAAAATTGAAAATTCAGCATTCTTATCTCTGAATAATATTATTGTATCTCATAATACAAAGTAAATATAGTATGACAGTTTTTTCAAAGAAATTCCGTCAACAAGTAGTGACACAGAAATACTCGCCTTATTTATTTACTTTTCATTATTTTTTTTTTAAATGTGTATCCATTTATTATTAAGCAAAAAGTATTATTTATTTTTAGTTAAAAATATAACTAAGTATATCATTTTTGTCTATTGGTTGAATTATTGCTATTCATTCATTTTCTTCGTCGAGGCTTCATGTCTGACGATCGTCATCCGGATGATTTGGCCACCCGATCTGATCGGACGAGTCTTCTCCGCCCCACTCGATGGTCAGAAACATTCAGGTCCTATGCAGTAGAATGCATTCTTGATTTGGTCAATATATCGGGAAGGAATTGTGCATCACTATTAATTATAATGAACGTATTTTTAGTGCACCAATTAAAACTATTATTATATTGTTTAGTTTAGAATCATTTGTGATAATTATTAAACATCTTATAACATAATATACTATTGTTTTTATTTAAATCCATTTGGTCATAGTAAAATAACTTAAAATAATTATTTATATATTTAAATAATTAAGCATATTATAAATGTCTTATTATAGGTGGAAGGCTATTTATATGGACATGTCAACTCAATTGACCAATTTTCCCTTTCTAATTGGAAGAGCCCAGTTGAGATCATTGTTAAATTATGGGGATTATTTAAGTTTTTCCATATTAATTTAACATAGCAAGTACCATGAACATTACATTTTTTTAGATACAAATTTTAATGTAAAGAACACAACAATTACAACAGTTAAACATACAAAGAAAACTATGAAGTAGGTATCTACAAGTAGTAGTTTTAAATAGGTAAAATACCAAGTATGAAGGTATTATGCTATGAAAACTAATTCATTTTTAGTGAGTCAGTTTGTGTATTACCTACTACGTTATTAATTCAGTAAAGAGATGGAAAAACATGATATGTCCGGTTTTTTTGGCATATTGAGTTATGTACATCTTCAGACTAATCTCAGTTTGATATACAAGATATCAAAATATAGTATGTCTAGGTTTTATAGGTTGAGAGAAATAAGCTATGTCAATATTATGTGATAGTTTTAAAATTCTCCTGAACAATTTATAAAAACTGACATTATAGTATTCTTATGTAATGCGGATTACTCCATTATAAATTGGAAAAGCACACAGGTGCGAATCCAGAAGATACAGGTTAGTCTCGTCTTGTGTCGTATTTTTTTCTACAAGATGATTTTTTCTAGTGTGTATATATAATTCTGGCATGAGATGTTTTCAAATTATGAATATTATTGAAATTAAAAATGTATTATTGATTGTAGAAAATTCTCGAAAATATTGTAAAACAATCAAACGACCCAATTATTGGAAATGAATAACAAAAAGATGATAATTTAATAATATTATCTCCTTTCGTGGAAATCACTTAATTAAGTAATTATCTACATGTTTTACTTATAATAATATTGACTAGGAAAATTTATCAGTTATACAATTCTTTAGAAATCAGTGGATCTTTTAAAAAACATATTTTTATGATTACAGAATTATAATTAAAGAAATACAACATACGTATTATTAGAAACTGTCAGTATAATATTATTATATACGCTTTTAAAGGTGGCGTAGAGTGGAGATCGGCTGTAAAGTCCGACATAAATAGTGCTCACTAAAATTTGTCAGTCAAACGTATTGGTTTTTATTGAACTAATACTATAATGGGTAGATAGTGTTTGTTAGATTTTAAATTTCACAGCAGATAATAATAGTCTAAAATATTCATTTATCTATAAAATATTTATAAAAATATGTTATTATCTTTACATATTTTAATATATTTTATAGACAGATGAATATTGTTTTATATCGATTATGGTTTGGCTAGGCACTATGTATGAGTTTTAAAAAACTAACCAACACCATCTGTAATAATATGTATTTTCAATTCAACGAAAACAAATAAGTATGACTGAAAAATGTGCACTATTTTTGTCGGATCGCCCATTGCATACCAAAACTATTATGATTTGGTTTAGACAGGGTTTAATATAATTTTAAAAATTAACCAGCACCATCTGAAAAATATATTCATAGTTCAGTGAAAACAAGTAAGGCTCACAAAGTTTAGTGTGCACTTTTTTATGTCGAATCTTAACAGCTTACCTCCACTCCTCACCACTGGTAGATAATTAGGTTAAGTTATATATTATGTAGATATTTATTATCATTAATTAAAAGATTGATTTTGATAATAATAATATTTAAGATAGTTTACACCTATGAACTGTATGATTTATAGCTACTTTCATGTTATAATAATAATTAATCCACGAAAATAAATTAAAAATTTATAGTTGTCGGTTTTTTGTTGTTCTCCGATTTTCAGTTCTCTGGAAACTATTTTTATCATTTGATACTTTATTTACAATGATTCACAACCGGTGATTCGCGGAACTCTGGAATGCCTCAGGATTTCAATACTCATTATTTTCATAAAATAAATCATGTATGTATTGTAAATTTTATAAATGAATTATTAATCAAATGTATTGTGTTATTAAATATTGATTAATCATAAATATTTGTTTGGTGAAATATTAAAACATGTTATTGTCTGTTTTTGTTTTATGTTAATAATTTAGAATATTTGGTTTAGTGTCCCGAAAGATCTATTGAGAAATATTAATATCCAATATCATTAATTTAAATTTAATTGTTATTGACAAATTACTACTGATATTAAATTCAACGTATTTTTGTATTAGTTAATATGTGCTAATACGATAGTGGATATTTAAGAAAGTCGTTTGATTATCACATTTTGGCAGGTAAACCCTTATGTTAATCTTATTTGGCGACATTTTTATTAACTATCCTGCGACTTAAGTAGCATATTATGTTTCATACATACACCATAACATTATAATATGAAAACAAGACGTCAAATGCAACGATTATAGGCAAGAGTTTTTATTCGCTATCTGTGAAACTATGTGTACCAACTTACAGAATATTAATGTAGTTTATATAGATACCAGATACCATTCCACAAGAAAAATGTTATATTGCTCAATCACTCCTGAGATTTTAATAACATTTTAATTACCACATTTAAATAACTCGTTAATTATATCTAATGTCCTAGTACTCCAAACGTGGCAGTCGTGGTGTTAGCACTAAATAAGTTAAATGGTAAACGTCATTGATTTCATAATATGATACTTTCTAGTGTGAGTACAAACTCTTTGATCTGCTTGTCAATTTAATGAAATGCACAAAATAAGATACGTAATTTAAGAGTCTGGAAAAAGGGTCAAATGACGTGTTATAAGCCTCAATGACATTGAGCTACTTTACAAGCGGTTTGTTAGCGAATTTAAAAGCGGGCGAGTCAGCTAGTGTGATTGTGATGATGACACACAAAACTTTCTACTCGCTCAGAAGCCAACAAGCTAGCCAGTTGAAACCGTTATTTTTGGTACTATTTTGATAGGACGTATTGAGTAGTTCGTTTTTTTTATCGGGAGGTTGCTACCATCGCTCTACTGCGCAGAAACAGTAGGCCCACACACCAGCGTGTAGCGCGTAAAGTTGACCGGCTTTCAACTTTTCTCGGTAGATTGTTTATAATCTGCTTGTTAGCTTGTTCGATGATGACACTGGGCAATTTATTCACGGCTTTACATGCATATTGTAAATTCGCCAACAAGCAGCGTCATTACAGGTCATACCAGCATCTCGTAACTTCGCCCTGTACACTCTTTAGATAGGAGGTATTTGACGGTCTTCCAGGACGGCAGAATCTCGTTACCTTGAATAACAAGGAACCCAGGTTGAAGTTCTCTTCTGGCATCCACAGCAGGTAGCTGAGCCAGGGTCAACATCGCCTCTTCACTCTCAGCGTGGTGAGACGCTGGTTAGTTCGTTCTCTCAAAACTTTACGATTCGATAAGTGAGCCGTGGCGTGAAAAGGTTAAGAAACGCTGCTGTATTATTTAATTTAAACTTTCGATACAGTTACTGTAGCGTTAGATGGTATCTACTATAATAATTACTTAGCAATACATTTATATGAATAAAGTTATTTTATTATTTAACAAGATAAAATGTAAGAGAAATTAAATGAATTATTGTAGGTATTTAATAATATACCAGCTGAAAGAAATTTAAGTGACATAGGTATTTTCAATATTAAATTTCATAATTCGAATTAATAGATTCAAAATAATTTAAATAAAAAAGCTTTAATGCTCTCAGATTAGAGAAGGTTCAATACATCGTTAATAATTTGTATGGTTGATTCTTAGCGACAAAATATTAAGTTATTTAATTTTAATAAAATAATATATATTATCAATAAAATCAGCACAGGTTTTGTTGACTTCGAGATGCATTCTCTACCGATAAATTTTAGATACTCTTCCAATCGTTATTAAATTATGAGTATAAAGATTTTTATTTTATTTAATACATATTATTATGGGTTAAGTAAACATGTCAAGCAAGTTATACTTTTTTTATCTTCGTTGCTATATCGTTATTTTTATAACCGTAAAAATTTAAGTATGTATGCATAAAGAAGAATGAAGTAATTTAAATATTATTTAATATATTATATTTATGTTATTTTCAATGAATACTAATTGTCAATAAATTAACCATAATTGATTTTTATTATCTACCCGATACTCAATAAAAGATATCGTTATAATATTATAGATGTCACTTTAAATAAAATATAAAAGCGCACAGTTTCAATAGAATAAATTTAAATTAACAAAAAAACGCCTAAAATTAAAATTTTAATGAATTTAACTATTTCTTTTATTTTGTTAACTGTCAATTCATGGTGGAACTGCATTGTATTGTTGTTTTTATTTAATAAAACGCAATTTTTTTATAGTACTTATTCCACTTTAATTAATATATTAGGACCGGTTTCGTCCGCCTCAGTGGGACATTTTCAACTGAACGGAAAATGTCCCACTGAGGCGGACGAAACCGGTCCTAATATATTAATTAAAGTGGAATAAGTACTATAAAAAAATTGCGTTTTATTAAATAAAAACAACAATAGAATTTAACTATATTAATATTACCTGGAATAGCCTCATACAAATTCTAGAAAAAAATCTTGGACCGAGTGGCTACATGTGAATTGCACGTAAGTAGGTATAACATTTCACCGTAGCACAGTTCACCGTGAGATTTCTTAACGGAAAGGGATGACCGTATAGTATATAGTGTACGGCATATATAGTATCGGTTGAAAAAAATACGCGTTGTTCTGTATTTCTAATTTAATTACATACCTATTTTCTACTGTCTTTCTCTTGTATTTCGGTAGTTTTTTAAGGAATTGTGTAAGTGCTTTAGGTAAAAGTCGGTTTACAGGAAGTCAGGCAGGAACCGCGCCAATTTTCATAGTTGATTTTGGCAAAATTCCAGAATTCAAGAATGTAAGCCTAACCTAACCTAACAAATAATTTAGTATATCGGCTATTTTTTAAATTTGTTTACCACTGGCTTCATGTAAACCGACAAGAACCGTGTTTTATTTATACATGTATATTATCTCAATATTATACGATCCGAAGAGGTTGGACGACGTTAATATACGACCATATTATATTTCCGATACAACATTTCACGGTGAAGTGTGATATGGCGAAATGCATACATAAAAATTTCCGGACACGGGACTGAGTTGGGTTCTAAACACAATCATTAACATACCGGATAAGTCCATCTAGTACGATTTGGACCCAAACACCATCCTTGCAAATCTGACGCGCATACAAGGGGAGGGATTTTGCACCCAAACCTCCCCCACATAGAAAAAACAAATAATTTTGGTAAATGTTACTTCTTATACTTTGTCAGGTCCACATGACTGAAGATCGTGATTGGTTGTCGAACAGTCTATGAATGGGTTGACTCCACTACTCTCGTCATTCTACAACACGCAAGACCTGCGGCCACTGGAAGGTCTTTTTGAGATTTGGTGCAACTATATTGGGGTATCATTGTTTGCTTTAATATTCCGACACGGTATGTCGAAAAGACAAGACAATGTGGCCGACACAAATGGACACTATCGATCATAATAATTAAGTTACCGTTAAGCCACCCGCATTCGATAACCACTTTTGTATGTAACGGCTCACAATAAGGTAGACTCAAAGTGGAGTGTCTGGGTATGGGTAATGTATCTGTAAAGCGCGGAATTCCGCAGTTGCAACGATGAAAAACTATAAGTAGTAGGCGGAGTAAATGTGTATGTCAGTGGCACCTGCTACATTTCCTTAACCCCACTCCTACCTAGCCCCTTAAAAATCAATACTTAAAAAAAATATTATGGATATTTTTTCAAAAAGATGTTTCTGTGTGCGCGCCTGTCACAGATAGTTCTCAATAATCAAGTACGCTAACTGATGTGTTTAATATAAATAAACACTTGTCTCTTGTATCAGTAAAACTTAGATCAAGATAATTACACACATAACTTTGATTCATATATGGCGACAGGTATGCTCCAATTTTTACGTCTCCGTAGGTATCTGTTAATTATTATATTACTGCTTACGATGGTTGAGCATATCGTGGCTCCGGGTTCGAATCCCGGGTGTAGAAAATTCACAATATGTCGTTTTTGAACTGTTTTAAAAATTTATTGAGATGATGAGATCTTTTTTTATTAACTCTTTCTATGGAAAAAAATTTAAATCGGAAATTTAATAAATTTCGTTCAGAATCAAAACTGAGAATTTTGTTTAACTGTTTTATTAATGCCTCAATTTTTTTAATTAAGACTGCAGTTGGTAGTTTTTTTACTATTTCAACTTATCCTTATATTATTTTTGCCTAGTAACAATTTCTCGAATTTTAAAGTATCTCATTGATGATTTGTCTAGAAATGGCATTTCTCGAAATTAAAATTTTGACTAAACGGGAAATTGAACATACAAATCTAACAAAACCGATTTGACGAAATCATTAAATCGTTTAACTTTAAGGACTGGAAGGGATAAAAATGAACTAGTACAACCTTTATAAGGCAGTGAATCGACTTCCATCGACAATAATTATGTTATAATATTTTGTTATATACAAATACTTTACCATAATACCTTACAGTTGTTGATATTTATAATCAACAAAAAAATCATGAGTGTCCTCTTATCCTTTGTTTCTTATCTTCAGTGTTTTATCTTCTCGTATTCTGACGTTGTGTTCAATGCTCGAAACTGCTATTAATGTTTTATAGAATCAAAGTTGTAACATAAAAGAACATTATTATGATGATTACTAATTTATTTATAAACATAGACATATTTTGAGAAAAATTATGATGATAGGTATATTTTTATATTTTCCGTGTTAAAAAATGTTTTTACGCCTGTATGGCAAGGGGTAGTAAGTTACTTGGCTACTACAAAATGGGATCGTGATACAAAAAAGTATAGAAACCGATAGTAAACTGTAAGCGAAAGATTTGTAATGAAAATATAAAACCTCAGTAAAAGACTAGTATTGGCATAGAGTGCTTACTATGTAAGAACAAAATACGAAACACGTGGTTAAACGAACAAACAGGAGTATGTAATGTAATAGAGTTTGCTGGAACCTTAGATGAAAATGGGTGGGAAAGATAGCTCGAAAAAGAGAGAAACGCTCGCCAAATCTAATGTATCCAAGGTGTACGATTCTTCTGAAAGAACCTAAAGGCTAAAGGCTAAAAAGTAAACTGGAATCATACTGCAAATTCAGATTTTAAATTAAATTAATTTATTTTGATATATAGTAAACTTTACAGATCATAAGAGGATTTAAGACTTTCACAATATTGCACAGGGAGAAAAACAAACAGTGGTGTCTTGGGTGATTAGTATAAGTACTTATTTGTATTGTTTGCTATAATGCTAATGCCTTGCAATACCTATTTAAATGCTATCAAATGGCTTGAGCCGTACTCATGGTCCCACTGTATGATGATTCCAGTATATAAAGGGATTACAATACCAAACGAACATACCAATATCGGTATTTCGGTATTTTTTATTAAAAACTGGTATTCGTAAAATATATTATGGAAAAAACAGATGTATCGTATCTACCAATAAATAGGTATATATAAATCTCTGATACATCTAAAAAAATACACATGACAACTTCTAAAACCCGCAAGCGACTGGTGAAAATATTTGGATAAATTTAAAATTAAGGAAGTATTTACAATAATATATTTAGAAAATCTGCACGTGTCATTAGTCACTAAAGATGTCAGAGAGTAACGGAAGTTAACCAGACAACGTGTTACCCGACAAAAAATGTACAGTCCAATAAAAGATTGTATGTTAATTATTAATAGATACATTTTTTTCCATGTTCAATACCGAATATATCGGTATCGTCTGATTTTTAATAATGAAGTGTAATTGAGGCCGCTTGTATTGAAATGGTGACACAAGACACTCATCTTGAATAAAATACAATTGAAGATACAGTTTATCATATAAGTACAACACATAATAAAGTAATAATTGCGTAACTGATTACGGGAACAACGATAGCTATAATCGTATGATAAGATATCAATTACTTTACCTTATGTTAAAAATTTTGACCACCTGTAATAATTAGTATTCTCAATTTAATAAATAATAAGGTAATCATTTTATTATCGAAATTAACTAAATAGATTACATAGAAACTATTTAATCTTTTTATTCCCAAATAATCTGATTGTCAATATAAAAGATCAATATTAAAAATGTTAAATGAAATAAATTAATCGATTAATTATTATCTTAATCTACATTAGCCATAACATTGATCCATATAAATTAACAACATTAAATAATAACTACTTGACATTAAATTTACTTAAGTACTTACCAAACTAACAAATTTTCAGAGTAAATATAATTATTTTACAACACACCATATTTGCTCTCATGGAGAGTAGTACTGGGCAGCTAGTAAGGAATTAAATTAATATAATATGGATAAAGAGCACGGCTTTAGTAGGTAGTCTAATCGAAAATAACGATCATTATGGAACTGATTTTGTATTGAAGTTTCTCTTTGGTTAGGTGGCAGAAGGGTCAATCTCCATTTTTCAAAATCCATTTACAAAAGTTGTTAACTACATTAATTTTTAATTTGGCAAAAGGACATTATTATCTTTCAGTGTATTACAAACCAAATTTAGTGATTCACATAAGGGTCCGCCAAAAGACGCGGCCATTTTTATACCGAGGCATAATTTGGTAAAAACTATATCTTTAAAAATATCTTTATTTAAATACCCATTCTCACAATATAGAGAAAATTAAATATTTTTACTATCAATCGGAACAAGAATAATTATAAGATAAAAAGAACTTTTTATGTACAACGTTTTTAAATTCTCTGTTGAATCATATAAACTTGACTTGACTAGCGTAAACGATCAAAAAATTTGTACTTGACATGTCATATTGATTTCCATAGTAACGCACGTATATATTAATAATTTCCTAGCAACCAATAATAGTGGATTGGATTACGGATAACTTTTCATAAAAAAAAGAATTAACTGAAAATGAATTTCATTCTACTTAAAGATGGCTAAAAGTATTTTAAAAATGCATTGGCATCGTGTTCTGATATATTCTAACCAGTCGGGAAGTAATTAAAAATCAAATGCAAGGTTTGTACCGGACAAACAACCAACGGACAAATAAGAATACGTCCTAATAAAAACTTTGTAAAAAATGAGATATTTGAAACAATTTCAAAGACATTTCGAAAACAAAATAACCCATTTGCCTAAGAATACAACTTTCTAATAGATTAAATAATATAACTCAAATATTTTGTTTGCTAGACTAAATTGAGATCTTATTAATAATTGCTCTCAACAATTTCGAAATTGACAGATCTTCTGCCGATTGGCTACCGATCTAAAAAATGAGACATAAACTTAATTATAACTTAGTATTATTGAATTTTTTAATATGTATACTTAAATGTATAACATAAGATTTAATATAATACAAATAATAATATTGCACTATTTTTAATTAACATACTCTACGTTAAAACGTAGACCCTGCGTAGATAACGGTGTAGGCCATACTCTACTGGTTAATATAAACTATAATCAACATTGAAAAATATCGGTAAGTAGCTGTAATAAAGATAATAATATAAAAGCTCAGTTATCAAGTAATTATTTAATATTACTAATGCTTCCATAACCATTAATAAAATATTAAAAACAAAAATTATCTACCTGCATATTATGTGTTTTGTTTAATAATTTTATTTATTTTTAAATATTAATTTTTAGGGTTTTTACACTATTTTTTAATGATATCTAGATAACCATTTCAATCCAATGTGTCAGGTTTTCAAACGAAGATAAAGCTTGTACTAACAGATATATTCAATTAGTTATTTTTAGCTAGACAAGATTAGCAATCAATCAATCTAACTGTTGTTATTGAACGATTTGTCTTTGAAAAAACAAGATGGACTTTTGATAATACCGCTAGTATCAAGATCGTTCTTTGACCTTAAAATACAATGTTGATAAGATACTCAAAGTGAGTATAATAAAAAATTTAAATCCGTTCTACAAGACATTTAACAATAATTATATTATTTAGAATAAAATATATTGGATAAACTATTTCTTTTATTCAACAAATAATTCACAATACTTAGATATGTAATATACGAGTATTATATTGAAAGTTCACTTTCAATCAGCATATTCTTGATATCAGTACAAGATCTAGTAAAATGCTTGGTTTTGTAATGAGGGTTTCAAAATCATTCGAAAACGTCCGAGTGCTACGTATCATTATACGTATCATTTGTGTTGAGTATTCTTGAATATGCCAGCATTATTTGGAGTCCAAATAGGTCCACCCACACAATTAAGTTGGATCGAGTCCACAATAGATTTCTT
This sequence comes from Rhyacophila brunnea, assembly GCF_057557595.1. Classification (NCBI taxonomy): domain Eukaryota; kingdom Metazoa; phylum Arthropoda; class Insecta; order Trichoptera; family Rhyacophilidae; genus Rhyacophila; species Rhyacophila brunnea. The sequence continues at coordinate 15,235,860 of NW_028232752.1, forward strand.
AGATTTCTCTACTTAAGAACATACGAATTCTTTCCTTATGATAATGACAATAAAATGAATTTCCCGACTCGTTTTCTTCTGGGTATGCTATCAATGCAATCCCTGTCTACCCGAAGAGTGATTGTTCTTTTAAAGCATTTCTTTTTACTTCTTCGTGGGTTCATTTACAATCCGTATGTACTGGCAAATATTAATTTTCATGTTCCCACCAATATCACTCGTAGCTCCACGGTCTTCAAGATACCTCGTCGCAGGACAGATGTTATGTTTTATGATGCTGTGTATCGTGCAATTAGCTTATTTGATGGCACCATAAAGGTTGATTTGTTTTTTATTAACTATATAATGTTTGTGGACGTATTAAATAGGCTAAATTTATAATTGTATAAATTATCATATTTCATTAATATTTATACAAGCTGTCTTTTTATTGTTATTTGTAATTAAGATATTTTTATACATTTGTATTTATAAAGTATTATGGCGCATTAGCCAATAGCTGTAATGCCGTAATACTCTTTTTATAAATAAATAAATAATCATACATACTTTGAAAACATCTTATGAATATACTCACTAGAAAAATCTTTTTTTTTTAAATTATGACACCCGACGGGAATTGAAACTATAACCGCTGTTTTTAAATTATGTATGTTCAATATATAAAATGTTATATTCCCAAATCTTGTGATTTATTCGTGGAATAAAAGAAATAGTTTATGAAATTATTAGCAAGTACTACTAAACATTTGGAGTAAATAAATGTCGGTTAGTAAGTAATTAAGGCATTTAATTAATACATACCTTGATATTAATATATGCAAAAACCAAGATCGTGTGAGAACAATATACCCGTTAAATTCTTCGTAATTAAGTAGGATGCCCGTAGTTTAGTTGGAAAAGCACACTGGCGCAAATCCAGCAGTTACAAGCTCAAGATCCGTGAGATGTCGTATTTTTTTCTAAAATAAGATTGTTTCTAGTGGGTTATATTCATGAAATGTTTTCAAATCATATATAAAATATATTGATTGAAACTTGAAATAATATAATAAAAAAACAACACCGATTGCGTCTCTTTAGAAAGATATAATTAAGTCAAATTTCATCAGATGTCAGTGAATACAATTAGATTTCCACCAACAAAATTGAAAGTGAACACCAATAAAACGTTTACATATAATATTACATATATACGTTTATGGATAAATAAAATGGAAAATATTGTATTAATTGATACGCAAAACATATTTTATTTTCATCAAATAATAGTGTATTGTAAAAAACTGCTACCGTTCGTTACTTATTAAAAAATTCAAATATACATTTTGTTCTTTTAAAAAAATAATATATTGTTTTGTTTAAATTTTACCGCCTATATAAAATTGACTACCATATATTATTATATTCTTCTCGGTCATTCCCCCATGACTGAAGATCGTGACCACCTTGAAATTCTGTTTTTTTTTTTTTTAAAGATATTCCACCCTTCTCGATCTTCTGTGTCTCACTGGTGAAGGCTACCCGCACTCAGCTCCTTCACTTGGTCGTTCCACCATGCCGACTATGTTCCTCTTCTTCGCCATCCCTGGAGGTTACCCAAAACCACCAGTCTATCCAGATTATCCTTTATCTGTCTCTGGATGATTGGCTGTTTCATCCTGTGTCCTGTCCAATAAATATGAAGCATTCGGCGCCAGTACCACATTTTGAATTCATCAATTGCCTTCATTTAGTAAATCGGCTACTTTAAATTTATTAGTAAAGTTGAATCAGCATTTAATTAGGGTTTAAATTTTCATCATAATCATTTTCAATACAAATCATTTCGCTATGATGAGTTCTACTACGTTAATTCCAATTCAATTAATATAGTATGTTCATATTATAAATATATATTTTATATAAAAATAATTAATAAATTTATATTCCACTTTTAATTCAAACAAAATATTATTGTACGGAATGTAAAATACGAACTTTACGTTCAACTTGTTGTTATAATTAGTTATTATGAATAAAAATGGTTAAGTTAAAAATAAAATAAAATTATAAAATAATTAAGATTAAGATAAATACGGAAAACTGATTGTTGTATTGGATAATCATTGAGTGTGAATATATTTTGAAAACTGATTTCAACACAATAGTGGTGATTAAAAATTAAATATTTATAGAATCTGATCATAATTTTATCATAATTTTCATCTATTTCTGAAGCAATGATCCAATGTTCTCAGAAATTATGTTATCTCGACCTACTAAAATTGTTATTTTATAAACTTTTCTTTTTGTATCCTGTTTAAATAAATGTAGATTATCTGGCATAGATTTGTTGAATACACAAAAACCATACCAGTTAGCGTGAACATCAAAATTAATTGTTATTATTCACTTAACTGGTCGATATTATTTATTTAAAAATTGTTTAATTAAATAACATTTATCTATTTTTAATCAATACAAAATTATAATTTAACTCTGAAATATTAGCCATAAAAAAGTTTTCCAATATTACAACAATTACATTATTTTTTAATAATATTTTTGAGTGGTATAAATTATAATATTTTACTGTATTTATAATGAAAATTTGGCAATTTAACCATTGGCGAGTCTTGAAAATTCCATTGTATCAATCAGTTAATGGTGAGCGTTCACATTCAACACTTCAAAACATTGTTGACTTACTCATCTCGCGTTAAATTCGAACCAATATATTATAAATATAAATATTAAAAATGTATTCTGCATATAAAAGAATAACTTATTGTCGACATTATCGACATATCCATTCAGAATTTTTGTATTCTGACTAAAAGGTTAAACAGAGATCTGGAAATAGAACAAAATGGAATTAAAAAGTAATTTTGTGCTTTCATGTTTCAAATACTCGGATTAATATTTCTCTAAAAAGCTTACTATGCATACAATTCATAACTATCACGTTGTAGATTTAAAAAAAATGATTTATGTAAACTTGTTTAATTAAACCAAAGACATAATAATTAAAAAAATTAAATAAATACTACTTAACCATCATTTTTAAACAACAAACCAGAGATAACAAAAATAATATGGAAATAATCCATTTTTAAATGATTAACTACTTACTGTATTATCTTACAAAATTCACTGTTTTTTTCAAAAAAAATTAATTAGAAATGACAACACTACGATATATTATTTAATAATACAGCTTCACTCGTTATGTGATAAAAATAAACTTAAACAAATACGTGTCAAAAGCAGGTAACGGATAAGATAAGTAAGTAAACTTATATTTGCATTTCTTTTAAAATACCTAGTTGATAATATCATAGTCTTTCAAACTTATGTTTGAACGTGTTTATACACGTAAGAAATAATCAATAAAATCAGCTGATGATCATTAATCAAATGATAAAAGATTTATAGAGTTGAATTAGGAATTAATTGCCTACGAATTACATTAAAATAAAAGATTTTTGGGTTATACGATTCATACGTTGTGATGAAAAATAATTCGTCGTTGAGAAACACCTAAGACGTATAAATAAAATGGTAACTATACTGATTAAGAGATAGTTTCTAATACTGGAAACCTACTTGACTTTCTAGAGAAGTAGTTGTAGGTAAAGCGATTAGGTATTAACAGATAACCGACACATCTCGACGACTCTAATTTTGTGTATATTTTATAAAAATTTTAAATGTCTGTTTTTTATTGTAATTTCTCCAGGAGACGGAGCGATAATCTTGGGGATTTCATGATCCGAAGGCACGCTCCGGTGCGCTTCGGTCTATTTCGAGCTCTGCAGTGAGATAACTAACATGTCTAGTAAAAAAAATATTATACTATTATTAGAAGAGGTTACATACAGAGGGTGGTTTAAATCAAATGTTTGTTCACTAGGTTTCTTTTAAATATCACTTTTAATACGAAAAGGCTTTTATTAGACAATAATTGTTAATTGATAATAGGTTGGTGGCGCCTATTAGGCAGTGGACTGTAATTTGAAATTTCTTGTGGATTACAAATCTAGGGGGGGATAAACAGAATGTTTAAACCCTTTCCTTTACAACGAGACCGTCAACTATATATTATTGTTTGCTTTAGGTAGGGTATAATTGAATTATAAAAACTAACCAATACCATGTCCAAGTTGTATTCTTAGTTCAATGGAAATAAATAAATTTGACGACTGACAGAGTGTGCATTATTTTTTTCAGATCTCAATAGCCTACTTCCATCCTTTGCCACTGTTATGAGTATATTATAAGTACTTATAATAACGTAACTGAAATATAGAGTGAATCATCAGTTCACTTGTGAATACCACCGAATTAAGGTTTGAGCGGTGCACGGATAGCAGGTATAAGTTTGAATGGATAGCCTCTTGCGCGGTAACCCTGATACACTCCAAGGTTATACAGTCTTCTGCTGCCTTAACATTTCCAGATATGCATAAAAAGCAACTACCCTTAGCCTTTTGGGGTTTTAGTCAAATATTTATTTGCACATCTCACAGATAATTATTCATGCGATGCACGTGTCCGGCCCATGAACCCTTCGTCACTGGTATACCGGCAAGCAACAGACGAATTTAATACGTATGTACCATTATTTTTCAGCTTGAATCTATCCACTGCTGGATGGAGGCCTTTCCAAGCTGATTCCACTTCTCTCGGTCCTGTGCCTTACGTTGCCACGTATTTCCGCAGAAGTTTATCATTTCATCGATCCAGCGGCCTCTAGGTCTACCTTGCGAACGTACCTCTTGGATACCACTGGATGACTAAATTTGGCCAACGATTGTCCCTTCTTCGAGCTATGTGTTCAGCCCATTTCCATTTGAGGTTTTTTACGAACTCTATTAGATCGCAAACCCTTGTCTGTCTCCTTATCCGCTTATTCCTCTTTTTGTCCTTATGAGTTATGCCCAGCATGTACCTCTCCGTGCATGTATCTCTCTTTTACTTACGGTCACACGCATATGTGATTACGGGAAGCACACGCTGGTTGAACACTTTGCGCTTTAGGGACAGTGGGAGGTCACTTTTGAAGACATTATTCAGACGGCCAAAAGCACTCCAGCCTAGCTTTACTCTGCGAACAATCTCATCAAATATACATCCATCTATAGACACTTGTTGTTCCAGATAGATATAGTTTTTCACCTGTTTGAGCTGAGTGCCATTGATGCGGATCTCTTTTTGGCCCGCAAAACATTTGAACATGACTCGTTTTCGTTTTTTCGTAAAACATAACATTTCGTAAAAAAATCATCAATACCCGTATTTAAATCCTATCAAGATTTTGTGCAATTATTAACATATACATACAAAATATTATTACATTGTCATTAATAAACGTCGATGGGTTATTCCATGATTTATTTGTAGCGTTATCCTCATTAATAATTTAAGTAGGTAGATTTACTAAAATAATCTTAGTTTTCATATCTTCAAGATATTTAAATAATCTTGAACTGCTTCCAATGCGATTAAATGAGATAATATTTTGAATAAATGCTGCAACGACAAATGAAAATGTATCAGTCTATTTGTTTGATAATGATGAAGTTTATCCTGCTCGCTTGTTTCCTTGTTGGTGCTTCGGGTAAGTAATCATTAAAATCTTATAATTGTTTTGTTTAATAATAATGCTTAAAACTTTTTTCCAAGCACCATAATTTGACGAAATACAAACTAAACAAATAGTTACATATATATTTATATATAAAATCATTATAATCAAATATTTTGAGATATTTTATATACCTGTGGGTGCTACACGGATCCTTAGACAGAGTGTACTTTTAAGTTAGCATCTTAAGTTTGTTCTAATACCCTACCATCCAGCATGAATTGACAGGAAACCATTAATTTAAAACTACAATGTATCTTGCAACATAATATTGTTAAAATTACAAAACAAGCGATTTATGTGAGTCAATAGAATTTCAACAGAAAGCTAATTTAGCAAAATAATGTAATAATTTATTGAATAAATAGTATCGCAAATTAATAAATAATGCTATGTACGTTTACTATGATATGCACAAAAGTTGTTTGTATGAAAATCAATCTTACTCAATTATTGAAACTGCATAAATGTTTAAATGAAATTATGCTCAATATGCTCAAACTTGTACTTGATATGAAGTAAATAAAAAACAAATAAATAGAATACTGAAATGTCATTTTGACATTTCCTTTTGATTTCCATAGTAACGCACGTATATACTAAAATTTAGGTTGCTAGGACCACCATCTTAGCAACCAATAATGGTCATTTACCTTTTACGGATTTTTATGAAATAATTTTCCATACAAAACAGGATAATTAACTGAAAATGATTTCAATTCTGCTTAAATATGGCTAAAAGTATTAAAAAAATGCATTGGCATCGTGTTCTGATATATTCTAAAAGTTTTAAATGTCTAGCTAGTCGGAAAGTTAGTTAAAAATTGATTGCAAGATTTGTACTGGATAAACAACCACCGGACAAACAAGAATACGTTGTAATAATAAAAAACGTTGTAAAATAGAACGAAGTAAAATTACCTATGTTATGTTGATATACGAACTATGTTATTTTGTTTTATTATTTCGATACGAAATAAATGGGATAAATACCGTAAGACATTTTGCATATTATATAATATTACCTTTACTGTTGACAGCGATTCTAAATAATTATATTATATTATACGCTAATACGCAGTGTAATTGAGAGCTCAGCCATTTTTGGTAGTATTGACATGTGTGTCCCTGATAACTATCTTAGAAATTGGGAGCATCGGTTGTTTGTTTTCCCAAGGTGCAGAATCAACTTACTTTTGGTGATGGCAATTGAGAGGGGAGGGTAATTACACTGTCCAACCAAATCACTTTAAATGTTGATATAGGTATTACAACTACGTGAGATGAGTATAGGAGAGCGCTGTTTTATAAATTCTTAAAATTGCGCTTACTCAGCTCATTTGGTGTACTTTACTTTATATTATTTGTACTATTCTCTTTACTCTTTATTCTAATAATGCATAATAAATTTATTTGTTCTTTATAATGTTTTAATGCTATTTATTTGTATTCAAATAGCATATTGTGAAAGTCTGAAATTTATAATTTTTAAAGTTCACTATGTTTAAATATATATTAATTCAATTATGTTTGTACTCAACAGCTACCCCACCGATTGCACCCCTCCTCACCCTCACGCGTACTGACGGACGCATTGTAGGAGGAGATGCAGCTGAGATCTCAGATGCCCCATGGCAGGTGGCTGCCCTCTATGGTGGCTCCCTGAGGTGCGGAGGATCCATCGTCAGCGAGACTGTCGTCATCACAGCTGCTCATTGCGTTGAAGGGTAAAAGATTCTATAGATTTTGTTAAAATCTGTTAAAGCTCAAAGATTTATTTTAAGATTATTAAAATAACTTGTATTAGCAGTTTTTTCATGACGCCTGTACGGTGGTCTTAAGGCTATTTTAAAAATACCTATGTTATAAATATCGGCCCTTGTAGTTCAGGGCGTGAAGTAATGGCTTGTCATCCGACTGATCCGGGTTCGTTTCCTGATGAGGGTGTTTGTGTGATTGTTTCATTTCTACTACTCCAATACTGTTAACTACACTACTGTCATTGGACCACACGGCTTGTTTTGAAATATATTTATATATATATTTGAAGAACAAAATAAAAAAGAAGAACATAAAATCAAACCAGTGTTATGTGTGCATAATTTTTTTAGCAATTATTCGTAAATATTCTATTGCAACCTAACCTGGTGTATCTACTATATTTTTCCTAATAGAACATCCGCCAGTAACTGGAAAGTACGTGCCGGATCCAAGAACAACAATCAGGGAGGACAGGTCGTCCAGGTTGCCAGGTTAGTTGCAAACCCAGGCTACAACATCGCCATCGATTACGATCTTGCCATCTTCTGGTTGGAAAGTCCTCTGAACCTTGATGGAGTCAACGTTAAGGCCGTCGCTCTTCCCAAGCAAGGAGACACCGTCGCAGATGGTGCATCTGCTCTCATCTCAGGATGGGGCGCGACCACTGTAAGAAAATTTGATATACCTGTATTATGTTTAAAATGTCATGCCGTAAATTCTGTACCCTATATAAATAATTTATATATTTCGGAAATATTTTTCTATTATAAAGTACCCATGAAAATCATTTGGAGTAATTATTATTTTATTCATTATTGACAATGACAATATTGCCAAGTAAATTAAAACTATAATATTATAATATGTGTACCATAGATCCTGGAAACTTTGAATGACATTAAGTATAATTGATTTAACCCCTAAATCTCAAAATATATAAATGTATTTTTAAAGTATTATTAATAAAAAGGTACGAAACTATCCGCAAATAGTTTTTTTATGTAATGGTGCTAGCTTTCAATATATTTTATTGGTTAAAAATATTATATTCAATATTAAAAAAACACAATATTATGTAGTAGGTATAATATATAATTATAACACATAATTAATAATCGGATCTGGTTTTGTCCGCTGTAACCGGTGCTGTTTATAAATAATCTCTAAAAGAATAATTACTACCTATATATACGTTTTTTTATAAATATTATAATTTCACTTTTTGATATTGTGTACACTATATTATATAACAGATCTTTCAAAAATATATCCATACCTAAAAGCCAGACTACCTTATCTCCAAATAAAATATTTACGATTGTAATTTAATATTTTTTGTGTTAAATGTAATTACTTATTTTAATAATTTCGGGTTTCTGTTATGAATACGTTCAAAGTGGTGTGAATTAGGCATGAGATATGTATAAAATCTGTACTTAACTCATTTTAGATAAAATTGATTTTAAGATACTCTGGCTCTGAAGTTTATTAGTGTTATATTTTTATGCTGTCTTGATGTTTTTTGATATCTGCAGTTATTTGACAAATATGATTTAGTATTTAATTATTAATTAAAACGGCATCTACCTACATAACGTGTGGTGACATCATTGATATATAAAATTGATTTGTGGAATATTGGGTTTAATTAAATTTTCGAAATGAAAAAAGCTTTTTAGCGAAATAAAATGGTCAAACGAAACACACATCATTGGACCTCAATAAGTTCGAATTCAAGTTTCGAATATCTTCCATCCAGTTTTAAATCGGTAAATCATTTTGCTATCGTTAATGAACATAAATTACTGATTGACTACTTTATTATTTACAGCAAGGAGGCGGCGTTACCAACATCCTTCAGAAAGTGACCATCCCAATTGTCAACCAGAAGGTCTGCGTAACCGCCTACAGTGGATTCAATATTATTACCGACAGGATGATCTGCGCTGGATTAATCGAAACAGGAGGACAGGATGCTTGCCAGGGAGACTCCGGTGGCCCACTCGTCATTGATGGTGTCCTCGTAGGAGTCACCTCATGGGGTAGAGGTTGCGCCATGAAGGGATACCCAGGAGTATGGGCCCGCGTTGCATCTATGATGGATTGGGTCAACAAAGAACTCGCAAATTAAATTCCCTCTTTTTCTACGACACATTGTAAATAAATTATATTCAATAAATTTTAATACTATTTTTTTTAATGTCTAACTTTTATACGTGTGTATTATTAATAACAAAATAACTTGATATTTCACAAAGAACTAATAATATAAAATCCTATATCCGAAAAAAATGTTTTTTGATTTTATTTATTACATTTTTTAATAATTACAACATTATTCATACGACTATAATGTAGCCGACGATGTATTAGAGAAATGATTCTTGAAATGGTGGCAACTGGAGGGGAAATTACAAAAGGGTGACAGAAGAGTGCTAGGCTAATCAAAAGGGGCAAACAATATGTAAATTTTGTATTGGTTTAATATTATTTTTTCAAACAATATGTCTTATCAAAATAAAATTTAACATTATTTGCGTTACTACATCTCAACCCGTTATGTAATTTATGCAGCTGCGATTTGTGTAAGGTCGCCATCCGTGATTCTCTAAACGTGTCTGAACGAGAAGATTTTAGTGCCACACTTTCTTTTGCCAAAACCAAACTGCACGGGACTTATGTAGCAACTGATAGTCGAGGTGTGAGCACATCAATTTGTTTTGCAATGGCGTAGGACGAATATATTCTTAAATCGTGTAAAGATGACTAAAAAACGTTCCGCATGTAATTGTAAAAGAAAACATGTCAATGAATCTACTATTATTATTTCGAATATAATAACAAACATAATTTTATAATAATTTTAACATAAAACATAATAAACACATTTTTGACAAATTATATTTCGTTCGGCAGCAAATTATATTTGCACAATCCGGGCATCGCCTAGTCACGATCTTTTTAGACCATGCCTCAGCTGAAGTATATATAGCCTTAATAAAATAGTTTAGGAAATAAAAATAATCCTGATTTGCCCACCCGTTATTACATTATTTTTTTTAAATATTTTTGAGTGGTATAAATTATAATATATTACTGTATTTATAATGAAAATTTGGCAATTTAACCATTGGCGAGTCTTGAAAATTCCAATGTATCAATCAGTTCATTCGTTCGTTGCGTTCACATTCAATACTTATTAGTAGAAAAACATTGTTGACCTACTCATCTCGCGTTAAATTCGTTCCGAATTCGATGGACGACTGTACAAAATAATGTAATCCAGACATCTTGATGATGAGCCTTATCTCTTCAGCTTCCTGTTACTTCATAGACCCAGTGAAGAGATCTAAACAACGTAGCTCTTTTGAATCTTCGTATCATAAAACGTACCCTGAAAAATTAACAGTTTAGTAATAATCCGGATAACAACACTACGATATTATGTTATTTAATAATACAGCTTCACTCGTTATGTGATAAAAATAAAATTAAACAAATACATGTCGAAAGCAGGTAACGATAAGATAACTAAGTAAACTTATATTTGCATTTCTTTTAAAATACCTAGTCGATAATATCATAGTCTTTCAAACTTATGTTTGAACGTGTTTATACACGTAAGAAATAATCAATAAAATCAGCTGATGATCATTAATCAAATGATAAAAGATTTATAGAGTTGAATTAGGAATTAATTGCCTACGAATTACTTGAAATACCTTGACACGTCTGACCACAATAAGCTAATTCATCGAGGATTCTCGAGTAGTAACGACAAAAAAATGATTTTTGGGTTATTCGATTCATACGTTGTGATGAAAAATAATTCGTCATTGAGAAAATGAAAATAGAAAAACGATTGTCTACAGTGCAACTGAGACATATCAATCAAACGGGAACTATACTGATTAAGAGATAAGTTTCTAATACTGGAAACCTACTTGACTTTCTAGAGAAGTAGTTGTAGGTAAAACGATTAGGTATTACCAGATAACCGACACGTCTCGACGATTCTAATTTTGTGTATATTTTATGAAAAATATAAACTTGTCTTTTATTTTTTTTATATGGCATACCTACTAGCTCAGGCGGTCAAATTAATTTCTTCAGGAGACGGAGCGATAATCTGGGGGATTTCATGATCCGAAGGCATGCTCCGGTGAGCTTCGGTCCATTTCGAGCCCTATAAGTGATATAACTAACATGTCTAGTAAAAAAATATTATACTATTATTAGAAACGGTGACGTACAAGTGGGTGGTTTAAATAAAATATTTGTTGACAAGGTTTTTTTTTTAATATTACTTTTAACACGAAAAGGCTTTTATTAGACAATTGTTAATAATTGATAATATGTTGGTGGCGCTTTTTTACAGTGGACTGTAATTTGAAGATACTTGTGGATTACGAATCTAGGGGGGGGGGGGGTTTAAACAGGGTGCTTAAACCCTTTCATCTAGAACGAGATCGCCAACTATCTATTATGGTTTGCTATAGGCAGGGAATAATTGAATTATAAAAACTAACCAATACCATGTCCGATTTGTATTCTTAGTTCAATGGGAATAAATAAGTTTGACGACTGACAGAGTGAGCATTATTTTTGAAAGATCTCCACAGCCTACTTCGATCCTTTGCCACTGTTATATGTATACTATAAGTACTTATAATAACGTAACTGAAACAATGAGTTAATCATCGGTTAACTTGTGAATACTAACGAATTAAGGGTTGAGCGGTGCACGGATAGCAGGTATAAGTTTGTATAGATAGCCTCTTGCGCGGTACCCCTGATACACTCCATGGTCCGACAGTCTTCTGCTGCCGTAACATTTCCAGATATGCATAAAAAGCAACTACCCTTAGCCTTTTGGGGTCTTAGTCAAATATTTATTTGCACATCTCACAGATAATTATTCATGGGATGCACGTGTCCGGCAGACGAACCCTTCGTCACTGGTAACCCGGCAAGCATCAGACGAATTTAATACGTATGTACCATTACTTTTCAGCCTGAATCTATCCACTGCTGGATGGAGGCTTCTCCAAGATGATTCCACTTCTCTCGGTCTTGTGCGTTGCGTTGCCACGTACTTCCGCAGAACTTTATCATTTCATCGATCCAGCGGCCTCTAGGTCTACCTTGCGGACGTACCTCTTGGATACCACTGGATGACTAAATTTGGCCAACGATTGTCCCTTCTTCGAGCTATGTGTCCAGCCCATTTCCATTTGAGGTTTTTTACGAATTCTATTACATCGCAAACCATTGTCTGTCTCTTTATCCACTCATTCCTCTTTTTGTCCTTTCGCGTTATGCCCAGCATGCACCTCTCCGTACCACGTTGTGCTACTGTAAGTTTCTGGATCTCTCTTTTACTTATGTACACACGCATATGTGATTACGGGAAGCACACGCTGGTTGAACACTTTGCGCTTTAGACACAGTGGGAGGTCACTTTTGAAGACATTATTCAGGCGACCAAAAGCACTCCAGCCTAAAATATCTATATTAAATCCAATCAAGATTTTGTGCAATTATTAACGTATACATACAAAATATTATTACATTGTCATTAATAAACGTCGATTGGTTATTCCAAGTGTTATTTTAGCGTTATCCTAATAATTAATTTAAGTAGGTAGGTTTACCAAAATAATCTTAGTTTTCATATCTTCAATATATTTAAATAATCTTGAACTGAATCCAATGCGATTAAATGAGATAATATTTTGAATAAATGCAGCAACGAGAAATGAAAATTTATCAGTCTATTTGTTTGAAAATGATGAAGCTTATCCTGCTCGCTTGTTTCCTTGTTGGTGCTTCGGGTAAGTAATCAATTAAAATCTTATAATTGTTCTGTTTAATAATAATGCTTAAAACTATTTTCCAAGCACCATAATTTGACGAAATATAAACTAAACAAATAGGTAGTCATATATAATATATTTATATATAAAATCATTATTATCAAATATTATGAGATATTTTATATACGAGTACCTGTGGGTGCTACACGGATCTTCAGGCAGAGTGTAATTGTAAGTCAGCATCTTAAGTTTGTTTTAATACCCTACCATCCAGCATGACTTGATGGGAAACCATTAATTTAAAACTACAATGTATCTTGCAACATAATATTGTGAAAATTACAAAACAAGCGATTTATGTGAGTCAATCAAATTTCACCAGAAAGCTTATTTAGCAAAATAATATAAAATGAATCAATAATATCGCAAATTAAGAAATAATGCTATGTAAGTTTGCTATGATATACACAATAGTTTTTTGTGTAAAAATCAATCTTACTCAATTATGGAAACTGCATAATTGCTTAAATTCAATTAAATTGTTTATAATTTACGAAAGAATCATGCATTGCACTCACCGGTCTTTCGTCCCAAGCCAAACATGGCGTTTTCTTTGTCTCAATTCACTATAAAAGCCAAGGAGCCGAATGATCAAAATAACACAATAATATATAGTATCGCCGTTCTAACTTACAGTCGCATCTACGATCTCACGATTCGTAATTTTCTCGCAACACACTTACGTAATTATTAATTGTACAATTCATTCATCTCATTGTACGAGTCTGTATTAATGATTGTATCTTTTTGTGGTTAAGAGAATAAAACTTGGACTACTTTATCACGCACAAATCCTTCTACTCATTGGAACCAAACTACCCCATCTCACTCCATCTCACTTCATCCCTTACCTCATACCCACTACTATTATAAAATATGTGCAGTTACATTCCGAGGTTAAATTATTTGAATATTTCGTTATTTTCGAAATTTTATTCATCACTTTGTAGATAGACATTAATTTATTGCTAATACGTTAAAGCAGCGTGTTATTTCCCAATAAATTGAAAATAATAATAATAAAGTAGAATCATCTGTAACTATATGTACGTGTACATTAAAAAAAGATTATAATATTTCAATAAAAATATTTTACATAATTACAAGATAAAAAAACTTTTTATATACAACGTTTTTAAATTTTCTGTTGAATTATTATGCTCAATATGCTCAAACTTGTACTTGATATGAAGTAAATAAAAAACATACAAATAAACAAATATAGAATACTGAAATGTCATTTCGACATTTCATTTTGATTTCCATAGTAACGCACGTATATATTAATAACAAAGTTGCTAGGACCACCTCCTTAGCAACCAATAATTGTCGTTTACTTTTTACGGATTTTTCTAAAATAACTTTCCATATGAACAGAATTAACTGAAAATGAACTCAATTCTGCTTAAAGATGGCTAAAAGAATGCATTGGCATCGTGTTCTGATATATTCTAAAAGTTTCAAATGTCCAGCTAGTCGGGAAGTTAGTTAAAAATCGATTGCAAGATTTGTACTGGATAAACAACCACCATACAAGAATACGAGCTAAGAAAAACATTGTAAAAAAAAGCTTTGTAATTTTGTTATTTTGTTTTATTATTTCGATACAAAATAAATGGTATAAATACCGTACGACATTTTGCATATTATATAATATTACTTTTACTGTTGACAGCGATTCTATATTATATTATATTACTTATACGCTAATACGCTGTGTAAATGAGAGCTCTGCCATTTTTGAAAGTATTGACATGTGTGTCCCTGATAACTATCTTAGAAATTGGGAGCATCGGTTGTTTGTTTTCCCAAGGTGCAGGGTCAACCTGCTTTCTGTGATGGCAATTGGGAGCGGGGGACAATAAGTCTGTCCAACCTAATCGCTTTGAATGTTGATATATTACACCTACGTGAGATGAGTATAGGAGAGCGCTATTTTATAAATTCTTAAAATTGCGCTTACTTAGCTCATTTGGTGTACTTTACTTTATATTATTTGTACTATTTTACTCTCTAATCTAATAATGCATAATATATTTATTTGTTCTTTATAATATTTTAATGCTATTTATTTGTATTTAAATAGCATATTGTGAACGTCTTAAATTTATAATTTTTAAAGTTCACTCTTTATAAATATATATTAATTCAATTATGTTTGTACTAAACAGCTACCCCACCGATTGCACCCCTCCTCACCCTCACGCGCACTGACGGACGCATTGTAGGAGGAAGTCCAGCTGAGATCTCAGATGTTCCATGGCAGGTGGCTGGCCTCTATGGTGGCTACCTGAGGTGCGGGGGATCCATCGTCAGCGAAACTGTCGTCATCACAGCTGCTCATTGCGTTCAAGGGTAAGAGATTCTATAGATGTTGTTAAAATCTGTTAAAGTTCAAAGATTTATATTAAGATTATGAAAATAACTTGCATTGGCAGTTTTTTCATCACGCCTGTACGGTGGTCTTTACGCTATTTTAAAAATACGTATGATATAAATATCGGCCCTTGTAGTTCAGGGTGTGAAGTAATGGCTTGTCATCCGACTGATCCGGGTTCGTTTCCTGATGAGGGTGTTTGTGTGATTGTTTCACTTCTACTACTCCAAAACTGTTTACTACACTACTGTCATTGGACCACATGGCTTGTTTTTAAATATATGTATATATATATATATATATATATATATATATTTGAAGAACAAAATAAAAAAGAAGAATAAAAAATCACACCAGTCTTATGTGTGTTTAATTTTTTCCCGGTAAATTCTAATCAAAGTCAAAGTAAATGATTAAACAATATATTTGATTAGCAATTATTCCTAAATATTCTATTGCAACCTAACCTGGTGTACCTATTATATTTTTCTCAATAGAACATCCGCCAGTAACTGGAAAGTACGTGCTGGATCCAAGAACAACAATCAGGGAGGACAGGTCGTTCAGGTTGCCAGATTAGTTGCCAACCCAGGCTTCAACATCGCCATCGATTACGATCTTGCCATCTTCTGGTTGGCAGCTCCTCTGACCCTCGATGGAGTCAACGTTAAGGCCATCGCTCTTCCCGAGCAGGGAGACACCGTCGAAGATGGTGCATCTGCTCTCATCTCAGGATGGGGCGCGACCACTGTAAGAAAATTTGATATACCTATATTATGTTTAAAATCTCATGCCGTTAATTCTGTACCCGATATAAATAATTTATATAGGTATTTCGAAAATATTTTTCTATTCCTTGAAAATCATTCGTTCTACCTAGTTATTATTTTATTCAATATTGACAATGACACTATTACCAAGTATACTAAAACTATAATATCTGTACTATATAGATCCTGGGAACATTAAATGACATTAAATATAATAGATTTAGCTCCTAAATCTCAAAATATATATTGTTTTAAAAGTATTATTAATAAATAGGTACGAAACTATCTGCAAATAGTTTGTTTTATGTAATGGTGTTAGCTGTCAATATATTTTATTGGTAAAAAGACATTATATTAATTATTTAAAAAAAAAAACACAATATTAAGTATTATATAGTAGGTATACATAATTAATAATCGGATCTGATTTCTTCCGCTGCAACCGGTACTGTTAATAATTAATCTATCAAAAAATAATTACTACCTACATATACGTTTTTTTTATAAATATTATAATTTTACTTTTTGATATTGTGTAATACACAATACTGTATTACACTATACTGTATTACATAACAGATCTTTCAAAAATATATAAATACCTAAAAGCCAGACTACCTTATCTCCAAATAAAATATTTACGACTGTAATTTAATATTTTTTGTGTTAAATGTAATTAGTTTTTTTAAGAATTTCGGGTTTCTGTTATGAATACGTTCAAAGTGGTGTGAATTAGGCATGAGAGATGTATAAAATCTGTACTTAACTCATTTTAGACAAAATTGATTTTAAGATACTCTGGCTCTGAAGTTCACATTTATTAGTGTTATATTTATATCAGTCTTGATGTTTTTTGATATCTGCAGTTATTTGACAAAGATGATTTAGTATTTAATTGTTAATTAAAACGGCATCTACCTACATAACGTGTGGTGACATCATTGATACATAAAATTGATTTGTGGAATATTGGTTTTAATTAAATTTTCGAAACGAAAAAAGCTATTTAGCGAAATAAAATGGTCAAATGAAACACACATCAAGGGACCTCAATAAGTTCGAATTCAAGTTTCGAATATCTTCCATCCAGTTTTAAATCGGTAAATCATTTTGTTATCGTTAATGAACATAGCTTACTGATATACTACTTTATTATTTACAGCAAGGAGGTGGTGTTACCAACATCCTTCAGAAGGTGATCATCCCAATTGTCAACCAAAAGGTCTGCGTTAAGGCCTACAGTGGATTCAATATTATTACCGACAGGATGATCTGCGCTGGATTAATCGAAACAGGAGGACAGGATGCTTGCCAGGGTGACTCCGGCGGCCCACTCGTCATTGATGGTGTCCTCGTAGGAGTCACCTCATGGGGTAGAGGTTGCGTCATGAAGGGATACCCAGGAGTATGGGCCCGCGTTGCATCTATGACGGATTGGGTCAACAAAGAACTCGCAAATTAAATTCTCTCTTTTTCTACGACACATTGTAAATAAATTATATTCAATACATTTTAATACTATTTTTTTTAATGTCTAACTTTTGTACGTGTGTATTATTAATAACAAAATAACTTGATAGTTCACTGAGAAATACTATAAAATCCTTTATCCGAAAAAAATGTTTTTTGATTTTATTTATTACATTTTTCAATAATTACAACATTATTCATACGACTATAATGTAGCCGAAGATGTATTAGAGAAATGATTCTTAAAATGGTGGCAACTGGAGGGGAAATTACAAAAGGGCGACAGAAGAGTGCTAGGCTAATCAAAAGGGGCAAATAATATGTAAATTTTCTGTTGGTTTAATATTATTTTTTCAAGCAATATGCCTTATCAAAAGAAAACTTAACATTATTTGCGTTACTACATCTCAACCCGTTAATTATGCAGCTGCGATTTTTGTAGATTGTTTTGTGATGGCGTAGGAGGAACATACTCTTAATTCGTATAAAGATGACTAAAAAACGTTCCGCATGTACTTGTAAAAGAAAACATGTCATGAATATAGTATTATTATTACGAATATAGTAATAAACATAACATTAAAAGGACGCATGTTGAATTTCTATGACAAATTATATTTTGTTTGGCTTGCGTCATTTGCACAATCCGCGCATCGCCTAGTCACGATCTTTTTAGACCATGCCTCATCTGAAGTATATATAGCCTTAATAAAATAGTTTAGGACATAAAAAAATCCTTATTTGCTCACCCGTTATTACATTACTTTTTAATAATATTTTTGAGTGGTATAAATTGTAATATATTACTGTATATATTATAAAGAAAATTTGGCAATTTAACCATTGGCGAGTCTTGAAAATTCCATTGTATCAATCAGTTAATGGTGAGCGTTCACATTCAATACTTATTAGTAGGAAAACATTGTTGACTTACTCATCTCGCATTAAATTCGTTCCGAATTCGATGAACGACTGTACAAAATAATGTAATCCAGATATCTTGATGATGAGCCTTATCTCTTCGGCTTCATGTTACCTCATATACCCCGTTAAGAGATCTAAACAACGTAGCTCTTTTGAATCTTCGCATCATAAAACTTACCCTGAAAAATTAACAGTTTAGTAATAATCCGGATAACAACACTACGATATTATGTTATTTAATAATACAGCTTCACTCGTTATGTGATAAAAATAAAATTAAACAAATACGCGTCGAAAGCATGCACCGATAAGATAACTAAGTAAACTTATATATGCATTTTTTTTAAATACCTAGTCGATAATATCATAGTCTTTCAAACTTATGTTTAAAAATGTTTATACACGTAAGAAATAATCAATAAAATCAGCTGATGATCATTAATCAAATGATAAAAGATTTATAGAGTTGAATTAGGAATTAATTGCCCACGAATTACTTAAAATACCTTGACACGTCTTACCACAATAAGCTAAATCATCGAGGATTCTCGAGTAGCTACGACAAAAAAAAAGATTTTTGGGTTATTCGATTCATACCTTGTGATGAAAAATAATTCGTCATTGAGAAAATGAAAATAGAAAAACGATTGTCTACAGTGCAACTGAGACATATCAATCAAAGGGGAACTATTCTGATTAAGAGATAAATTTCTAATACTGGAAACCTACTTGAGTTTCTAGAGAAGTAGTTGTAGGTAAAACGTTTAGGTATTACCAGATAACCGACACGTCTCGACGACTCTAATTTTGTATATATTTTATAAAAAATATAAACTTGTCTTTCATTTTTTTTATATGGCCTACCTACTAGCTCAGGCGGTCAAATCAATTTCTCCGGGAGACGGAGCGATAATCTGGGTGATTTCATGATCCGAAGGCATGCTCCGGTGAGCTTCGGTCCATTTCGAGCCATATAAGTGAAATAACTAACATGTCTAGTAAAAATATATTATACTATTATTAGAAACGGTTACGTACAGTGGGTGGTTAAAATCAAATGGTTGTTGACAAGGTTTTTTTTTTAATATTACTTTTAACACGAAAAGGCTTTTATTAGACAATTGTTTATAATTGATAATAGGTTGGTGGCGCTTTTTTGCAGTGGACTGTAATTTGAAGATGCTTGTGGATTACGAATCTAGGGGTTGGGGGGGTTCAAGCAGGATGTTAAACTCTTTCCTCTACAACGAGAGCAAACTACAAGTTTGACGACTGACAGAGTGTGCATTATTTTTGTCAGATCTCCACAGCCTACTTCGATCCTTTGCTACTGTTATATGTATACTATAAGTACTTATAATAACGTAACTTAAACAATGAGTTAATCATCACTTCACTTGTGAATAGGGATTCCAATCCCGGGATCCCGAGCTATTTTCGATACCTTTGAATCCCGGGATTGGTAAACATAATCCCGGGATTTCGGGATTGATTTTTTATCATTTTTTATGGAAAATAAAATAAAAACTAAAATAAACAAGAAAAAATACTTTTAATAACAAATAACTAAATTAGAAATGAACTGAGTTTGAATGAAGTTTGATTTATACCCATATGTAAGTTACCGATTCATTTTATTTTTTCACATAAATCAATAAAAATTAGAAAGATTGGAAAAAAAACAATTCTTCGCACTTATAACAAAGTAATTCCACCATGATCTCATAAATTTTACGGCAGTTTCATATTTGGCTGATTAATTAGATTTATGAAGCGGAAAGGCCATACACCACGATTTGCTTTACTATTTTAAATCTAGCTAACCCATTAATAATTCTTTACTACCAGAAACGGCAATTTCATATTAAATTCACATTATTATTTATTTTACAATATTATTTACTCCATTAAACATCATCAATATTAGATCAAGGTTGAACAATTAACATAATTAACAATCATAATTACAAGATAAAAAGAACTTTGTATATACAACGATTTTAAATTTTCTGTTGTATTATTATACTAAATATGCTCAAACTTGGGTACTGTTCGGTTATACGGAATACAGCGGAAAACTCATTTTGAAAATAGCTGATAAACTGGATTATTCGTTAGGTCAATCTAACCAAACCTAACCTAACCGAACCTAACCCAACCTAACCTAACCTAAACAAACTCAAAGTAACAAATAATCCCGTTTATCGGCTATTTTCAAAATGCGTTTTCCGCTGTATTCTGTATAACCGAACAGTACCCAAACTTGTACTTGATATTATGAATTAAATAAAAAAAACAAACAAACAAATAAATATAAAATACTGAAATGTCATTTTGACATTTCATTTTGATTTACATAGTAACGCAAGTAAATATTAATAATTTAGTTGCTAGGACCACCGCCTTAGTAACCAATATAGTCTTTAACTTTTTACGGATTTTTCTGAAATAACTTTCTATACAAAACAGAATTAATTGAAAATGAATTCAATTCTGCTTATAGATAGCTAAAAGTATTAAAAGAATGCATTGGCATCGTGTTCTGATATATTCTAAAAGTTTCAAATGTCTAGCTAGCCGGGAAGTTAGTTAAAAATCGTTTGCAAGATTTGTACCGGACAAACAACCACCGGACAAATAAGAATACGAGCTAATGAATACGTTGTATAAAAATGTCTTAAATAGTATAAATTATACTAGATTTATTTTTGACGATTTTATTAATGTTATTTGTAAATATAAAAAAAAATATATTAACTATGAAAAAATGCCAATCCCGGGACCAGTCCCGGGATCCCGGGATTATCAAATTGTAATCCCGAAATCCCGGGATCAGAATTTTGGCTCGGGATTGGATTCCCTACTTGTGAATACTACCGAATTAAGGTTTGAGCGGTGCACGGATAGTAGGTTTAAGTTTGTATAGATAGTCTCTAGCGCGGTACCCTGGATACACACCAAGGTCCGACAGTCTTCTGCTGCCGTAACATTTCCAGATATACATAAAAAGCAACTACCCTTAGCCTTTTGGGGCTTAAGTCAAATATTTATTTGCACATGTCACAGATAATTATTCATGGGATGCACGTGTCCCGTCCATGAACCCTTCGTCACTGGTAACCCGGCAAGCATCAGACGAATTTAATACGCATTTATAGAGTTGGGTTTCGGGAATTCTCGAGAAATTTTCGGGATTTTCCATCCCGAATCTCGAGAATGGAAATTTTTAACATTTCGGGAAATACCAGATCTCGAGAATCTTTTCTCGGGATTCGGGATTTCTTTATTATCAAATATTATTGAAAAAACGATTTTTTATATGGAAAAAATGGACAGAAAACACAAAATTCAAGGACTGATCAGAGCATTTAATACAATTAAGCCAACGTTGAATCAAAATGAGCGCAATTTTTGCAACACCAGGAATTTTATATCTCAAAAGTGTACGCGATTGTCAGACGCAGCAATTGACAGTCTGTGTTTTTTGAAATTCTATTTTAATAAGTAATGTTTTTAATTATTTTTGTTTTTCTACTTCTATTTTGTTTGTCTTCGTGTATAAATAAAAAAATACATATTTTTGGAATTTGTCTGTTTTTACACAAATTCTAGGATTTTTACAAGTTTTTCTGAAATTTCCCGATTTCTCGAGAATTAAAAATTTCACCATTTCGGGAAATCCCGAATCTCGAGATTAAGGTTTTTCCGGGAAATATCCAACTTTACGTATGTACCATTATTTTTCAACCTGAATCTATCCACTGCTGGATAGAGGCCTCTCCAAGCTGATTCCACTTCTCTCGGTCCTTTGCGTTGCGTGGCCACGTACTTCCAAGGAACTTTATGATTTCATCGATCCAGCGGCCTCTAGACCTGCGGACGTACCTTTGGGATACCATCTGATGACTAAATTTGGCCAACGATTGTCCCTTCTTCGAGCTATGTGTCCAGCCCATTTCCATTTGAGTTTTTTTGCGAACTCTATTACATCGCAAACCCTGTCTCATTATCCGCTCATTCATCTTTTTGTCTTTTCGCGTTATGCCCAGCATGCACCTCTCCGTACCTCGTTGTGCTACTCTAAGTTTCTGGATCTTTGCGTTTTAGGCACAGTGGGAGGTTACTTTTGAAGACATTATTCAGACGGCCCAAAGCACTCCAGCCTAGCTTTACTCTGCGAACAATTTCATCAAATCTGTATACCAGAGGTAAACTATTGTCACTCCAAAAATCGTGAAATGGATTTATTGTTATATTGTTGCTTCATTACTTATCCTGCATACGTGGTAAACCGCTGTAACTCATATTACTCTTATTGTAAAAGTTAAAAATTAAAAATGTCACTGTAACTCCATAATTATTAGAGGTAAACAACAGTAAGAAAACATACGATTACGAGTTCGGCCACCATCAAGGCGATCTTATCTTTATCTACCTTATATGTTTACGCTACCCGAAACAGTTCAGTAGAGCTGCTCTCGTACCAACCACGGAGGTTTTTAAGCCACGAAATGCGCTACTCTACCTCTGCTACGCTTACCGTTGATCTTTCCTTGAATGACAAGTTGGCGAACGTTGTACTTTTGTCCTCTCATAATGTAGCCGACGTACTGTAGTTTCCTGGTTTTGATACTACGTAGAACTTCTCGGTCCTTTCCCATTCGATTGAAACTTCAACATTCATCACCCGGTCAGTCCAAGGAGTTTTAAGGATGCGTCTATACAGCCACATCTCGAAAGCTTCAAGTATCCGTGACATCTCTTGGTTTAGCGTCCATACTTCCATACCATAGAAAAGAATTGATAGAACATTACAACGTACCATACGCAGTCTCAGACCTAGGTTAAGTTCTCGATTGTTAAGGAGGCGTCTCATTTTGAGAAAGGCGCTCTTTGCGATCTCAATTCTAGTTTTTATTTCCTGAGACTGGTCCCGTTTCTCATTGAAAACTTAAAACATAACATTTCGTAAAAAAAAAATCATCAATACTTACCCATATTTAAATCCTATCAGATATTGTGCAATTAATAACGTAAACATATATAATATTATTACATTGTCATTAATAAACGTCGATGGGTTATTCCAAGTGTTATTTTTAGCGTTATCCTAATTAATAATTTATGTAGGTAGTTTTACTAAACTAATCTTAGTTTTCATATCTTCGATGTATTTAAATAATCTTGAACTACTTCCAACGCGATTAAATCAGATAATAGTTTGAATAAATAGAGCAACGAGAAATGAGAATTTATCAGTCGATTTGTTTGAAAATGATGAAGTTTATCCTGCTCGCTTGTTTCCTTGTTGGTGCTTCGGGTAAGTAATCAATTAAATTCTTATAATTGTTTTGTTTCATAATAATGCATAAAACTATTTTCTAAGCACCATAATTTGACTAAATATAAACTAAATAAATAATGGTTTTATATATTTATATATAAAACCATTATAATCAAATATTTTGAGATATTTTATATACCCACTACTATTATAATATATGTGCAGTTACATTCCGATGTTAAATTATTTGAATTTTTCGTTTTATTTCCCTATTTTTATTCGACACTTTGTAAAAAAAAATGAAAGACATTAATTATTGATAATGCGTTTAATTAACGTGTTTATTTCCCAATAAATTGAAAATAATATAATAATAATAAAATTAGAATCGTCTGAAACTACACGTGTAAACTAAAAAAAGATTATAATATTTCAGTAAAAATATTTTAAATAATTACAATATAAAAAGAACTTTTTATATACAACGTTTTAAAATTTTCTCTTGAATTATTATGCTCAATATGCTCAAACTTGTACTTGATATGAAGTAAATAAAAAACAAACAAATATAGAATACTAAAATGTCATTTTGACATTTCATTTTGATTTCTATAGTAACGCAGGTATATATTAATAATTAAGTTGCTAGGACCACCCCTTTAGCAACCAACAATAGTCTTTTACTTTTCACGAATTTTTCTGAAATAACTTTCCATACAAAACAGAATTAACTGAAAATGAATTTAATTCTGCTTAAATTTGGCTAAAACTATTAAAAGAATGCATTGGCATCGTGTTCTGATATATTCTAAAAGTTTCAAATGTCTAGCTAATCGGAAAATTGGTTAAAAGTCGATTGCAAGATTTGTACTGGATAAACAACTACCGGACATACAACATCAAGCTAAGAAAAACATTGTAAAAATAAAAACGTTGTAAAATGGAAAGGAAGTAAAATTTCCTTTGTTATGTTTATATAAAAACTGTGTTATTTTGTTTTATTATTTCGATACAAAATAAATGGTATAAATACCGTACGACATTTTGCATATTATATAATATTACCCTTAATGTTGACAGCGATTCTAAATTATATTATATTATACGCTAATACTCAGTGTAAATGAGAGCTCTGCCATTTTTGGTAGTATTGACATGTGTGTCCTTGATAACTATCTTAGAAATTGGGAGCATCGGTTGTTTGTTTTCCCAAGGTGCAGAACTAACCTGCTTTTGGTGATGCCAATTGGGAGGGCCATTACTCTGTCCAACCAAATCGCTTTGAATGTTGATATATTACACCTACGTGAGATGAGTATAGGAGAGCGCTGTTTTATAAATTCTTAAAATAGCGTCTACTCCGCTCATTTGGTGTACTTACTTTATATTATTTGTACTATTTTACTCTTTATACTGTTTTTCGAATATTGCATAATATATTTTTTTTTGTTCTTTATAATGTTTTAATGCTATTTATTTGTATTTAAATGGCATATTGTGAACGTCTGAAATGTATAATTTGTAAAGTTCACTATTTATATATATATATATATATATATATTTATTAATTAGGGAGAATTGTAAATACCGATTTTTCGATATTTCTTATTGAATACCGGTATTAATACCGGTATCTCTTAAAAAAAAAAAAAAACAGAAGTAGGTGCTTATAAATAAATATAGCTATTAAAATCTCTTTAAAATATTATTTTATAGCAAAAACTTACAAACCTACATTTATTATGTTGACATTTAAAAATATGTATTGATCATAATTATTGTAGAACTAGTGATTTTTTACAAAAATTTTAATATAAATAGATAATTTTAACTAAAAGCCCTCAAAAGTTCATCAAGTGTAAATACGTCCGGTTGCAGGAAAAGCTTCTTAAATTCAACGCTTGTACAGTCATCAATAATTATAGAATAATTGAACATTTTTGTCCATGTTTTCTATTTTTAAGTAATATTATGATAATTCACCGTAACAATTACTTATATAAATATATTTCATGAAATTTGTTTTAATATTTTTCACCTCTGTTGGATTCACTCAATATATTTGCATTTTAGCAGCATATAACTTATAATCCATTTTCAAAAACGTAAACGAGTATACATTCTTAATACCGGTAATTCCGGTATTTTAGATTTTTAAAACCGGTATTTCGGTATTAATAAATACTGGACTACCGGTTTCGAAATACCGGTATTGCAATCCCTAATGTTAATCCAATTATGTTTGTACCCAACAGCTACCCCACCGATTGCACCCCTCCTCACTCTCACGCGCACTGACGGACGCATTGTAGGAGGAAGTCCAGCTGAGATCTCAGATGTCCCATGGCAAGTGGCTGCCCTCTATGGTGGCTCTCTGAGGTGCGGAGGATCCATCGTCAGCAAGACTGTCGTCATCACAGCTGCCCATTGTGTTGAAGGGTGAGATATTATATAGATTTTGTTATACATAGGTTACCACATTTGTCAATGGTTTATATTAAGATAACTTGCTTTGTCAGTTTTTTCATCACGCCTTTACGGTGGTCTTTACGCTATTTTAAAAATACGTATGCTATATCGGCCTTCGTAGTCCAAGGCGTGAAATGATGGCTCTTCATCCTACGGATCCGGGTTCGTTTTCTGATGAGGGTGTTTGTGTGATTGTTTCACTTTCACTACTCCAATACTGTTTACTACACTACTGTCATTGGACCACATGACATGTTTATATATATATATATATATTTGAAGAACAAAATAAAAAAGAAGAATAAAAAATCAAACCAGTGTTATGTGTGTATAATATTTTCCCGGTAAATTCTAATAAAAGTCACAATAAATGATTAAACAATATATTTGATTAGCAATTATTCGTAAATATTCTATTGAAACCTAACCTGGTGGACCTATTATATTTCTCTTAATAGGACATCCGCCAGTAACTGGAAAGTACGTGCCGGATCCAAGAACAACAATCAGGGAGGACAGGTCGTTCAGGTTGCCAGGTTACTTGCCAACCCAGGCTACAACGTCGCCATCGATTACGATCTTGCCATCTTCTGGTTGGCAGCTCCTCTGACCCTCGATGGAGTCAACGTTAAGGCCGTCGCTCTTCCCAAGCTGGGAGACACCGTCGCAGATGGTGCATCTGCTCTCATCTCAGGATGGGGCGCGACCACTGTAAGAAAATTTGACATTCCTATATTATGTTTAAAATGTCATGCCGTAAATTCTGTGCGCTATATAAATAATTTATATATTTCGGAAATATTTTCTATTCCTTGAAAATTACCCTAGTAAATTAAAACATTAATATTATCATATGTGTACTATAGATCCTGGAAACATTGAATGACAATAAATATAATAGATTTAACTCCTAAATCTCAATATATATATATATATTTTTTAAAGTATTAATAATAAATAGTTACGAAACTATCTGCTCTATAGTTTTTTTTATGTAATGGTGTTAGCTGTCAATATATTTTATTGGTGAAAAGACATTGTATTTATTATTAAAACAAAACACAATATTAAGTCTTATGTAGTAGGTACACATAATTAATAATCGGATATGGTTGCGGCCACTGCAACCAGTGCTGTTTATAATTAATCTATAAAAAAATAATTACTACCTACATATACGTTTTTTTTTTTTAATATTATAATTTTACGTGTTGATATTGTGTATACTGTATTACATAACAGATCTTTCAAAAATATACCCGTAACTAAAAGCCAGACTAGACTACCTTATCTCCAAATAAAATATTTACGACTGTAGTTTAATATTTTTCGTGTTAAATATAATTACTTAAAAATAAAATCGGGTTTCTGTTATGAATACGTTGAAAGTGGTGTGAATTAGGCATGACAGATTTATAAAATCTGTACCTATCTCATTTTAGACAAAATTGACTTAAGATACTCTCGATACTCGGAAGTTCAGATTTATTAGTGTTATATTTTGATGCTGTCTTTATGTTTTTTTAATATCTGCAAGTATTTGACAAAGATCACATAATTTTTAATTAATTTATGTTGATTAAAACGGCATCTACCTAAATAATTACGTGTGCTGAAATCATTAATTTCTGGAGAATTGGGCTTAATTTTCGTAATGAAAAAAGTTTTTTAGCGAAAGGAAATGGTCATAATATAGTAGTGCATGAGCTAGAATTTATGTTTCAATATCATCCATCTAGTTTTAAATCAGTCAACTATTTCGTTATCTTAAATGAACATATTACTGATTGACTACTTTACTATTTACAGCAAGGAGGCGGTGTTACCAACACCCTTCAGAAGGTTACCATCCCAATTGTCAACCAGAAGGTTTGCGTTACCGCCTACAATGGATTCAATATCGTTACGCCCAGGATGATCTGCGCTGGATTAATCAACACAGGAGGAAAGGATGCTTGCCAGGGAGACTCCGGTGGCCCACTCGTCGTCAATGGTGTCCTCGTGGGGGTCACCTCATGGGGTAGAGGTTGCGCCATGAAGGGATACCCAGGAGTATGGGCCCGCGTTGCATCTATGATGGATTGGGTCAACAGTGAACTCGCTTAAACAAATCAAAAATATATAATAATTCTCTCTTTTTCTACGACACATTGTAAATAATTTATAATCAATATTTTTAATACAGATTTTTTTAATGCTTAACTTTTGTATGTGTGTATTGTTAATAACAAAATAACATGACATTTCACTGAGAAATAATATAAAATTCTATATCCGAAAAAAATGGTTTATTATATTTTTCAATAATTACAACATTATTCATACGAACATAATGTATCTAACGACGGATTAGAGAAAAGATTCGTGAAATGGTGGCAGCTGGAAGAGGATTTTGAAGACAAAGAGGTGGCAGAAGTGTGCTCGGCTAATCAAAAGGGGAAAATAATACGTGAATTTTGCATTGTTTTAATATTATTTTTTCAAACAATCTGCCTTATCAAAATAAAAGTTAATACAATTTGAGTCACTACATCTCCACCCATCATGTAATATACAGCTGCAATTTTTACACGGCCCCCTTCCATGACACAATAAACGTGTCTGAATAAAAAAAATTTAGTGCCTCACTTTCTTGTCCCGGAATTAAGCTGCACGGGACTGATATTTAGCAACCATGAATATTGGTGCTTAATGAAAGAGTTAAGGAAATAACTAAAAAAATCTTTATTTTCTCTGCCGTTATTTATCTTGATATACTGTCCTCTAGTGGCGAAGGATGGAGGTAGGCTATGGAGATTCAACATAAATAGTGCACGCTAAGCTTTGTCAGGCTTACTTATTTGTTGCTATTGAACTTAGAATATGAATTGAAGATGGTACCAGAAGATGGTATTAGAAAGTATTAAAATTCAATTAAACCCTGCCTAGATCACACAAGCTGTGGAGATCTGATAAAAATAATGCACACTTTGTCAATCATACAACATTTATTTGTTTTCACTGATTTAATAATTCAAATTGCAGATTGTTTTTATAATTCTTTTAAGCCTTGCCTAACCAAACCATATTAGATAAAAATCTTCTATTTATAAAATGTCTAAAATGATCTATGATTATTTAATGGTATAATTTTAGATATTTTTCAGATAGAATAATATTATATTTCATCGAATATCTATTATTTTTTGCTTTAGCCAAGGCTTAATACCCATAGCCTATAGATACATCTAGACGCCACCCGTTGCATTGCTTAATGAAGCTGCGTGCCATGCGTTTGGTTTGTGGGCGAGCAAACGCATTCGTCTACAAATGTTCGAGACCATAGACCATTTCGGTAATGCTCGCCTAAAGTGCTCGCACTAGACGCTCAGAATTAAAATATAATTTTCTATTTTTTTACGTTATATAGTATTTTTAAGGGGTCGAAATGCAACCATTAGGTAAAGATATCCATAATTTAAGTTATTTTCTAGAAACACTAGGTCACTGATATTAAAATATATAATAATATACAAATAAATTATCACGAACATGTATCAACTTACCTATGAAACGTAATACCATCTTCTTGCTTATCAGTACGGCTACCATATTATTTTAATACAACACACAAAACCATCTTTCCTACATAATTAACTAAAAATATTTACCACTGACTTTAACACGAGTTTAACACAAAAAAATAGCAATTTAGCAACTCGAGCTACGACGCTACGTGAAGCGATTCACCATGATTTGTCGGCGATACTTTTGGATACTAACTCAAACATTTATGTAAACCTTTTATCTTACTCTAACGCGTGTCGCAGAGATTATAAGGGTGCCGAATACTTTCTCACTTGCGCTCATGCATCGTTTTTGTTCAGGCCTTGTTAATACCAACCAATTCTAACTGCAATTTGTATTTTTAGTTCAATGAAAGCAAATAAGTATAACTGACAAAGGTTAATGTGCACTGTTTATGATAGATCTCCACAGCCTACCTCAACCTTTCGCCGTTGGATTGTCTTCTATACCCATATGCCAAAACAGAGGAGTCAGGAAATGAAAGTGATATGAATCTAAGGAGGGATCGGAATTATTCCGTCCTCCACACAACGCTGCAAACTTTTCAAATGCCTTATAGTTGGCCTTGGTCAATATCGGGGTGAACAATTGGGACCTGTGAAACAGCTTTGCGCGGTCGTATCCCACACCGGGTAGTTTCAGGTGACGTTTTCAGCATCTTGTCAATCATACCAGAACCGGTTGTGTCCGTTTCAATGATGTGATGTTGACAATATAACATTAAATCGGATGAAGCTAGTACCGATTCTTTGCTGTAAGAACTTCATAATTGTGTTTTATTTTAATTAACTTAATGTGTTTCCACCAATATAGCACCCTCGTAGTCCAGTGCGTACTCCTGTGGATTCCAAGAATGCATTTAGTCAACTTGGAGTTGCATGGAGGTCAAGGTTGTATTCTGTGAGGACCAAATGTCGTTTGTTCAACGTGTGCGTGCTACCTATGCTCCTGTATGGTTGTGAGACATGGCATCTTACTAAGCTTCAATGGTCGCGGCTTTTGAGCTTTGTGGTTCGATGTCTCCACCAAATCTAAGGGGTACAATGGTACGACCGCGTTACAAATACCCGAGTTTGTGACCAGACACAGCAACCTTCGGTGATTGAGGTTATCACGAAGAGACGTTTTACGTGGCTGGGACATGTGTTTTGGATGCCGCCAATGAGTGCGACACTTCGTACCCTTGTGGAACAGCCTCAAGGGCTCCATCGTTGTGGTCGGCCCTCCCTCACCCTGCAGAGGTGCTATAAAAATTATCTACGTGCTGCAGGTCAGAATGTGCGGGAGAAGCAAGAGTTGGCGATGGATCGAGGGAAGTGAAGCGAACTTGTGCTTGCCCTATGCCGCAATCCTGGGCCGTGACAGGGTGAAAAAAGAAGAATAAGTCCAGTGCGTAAGGCTGGCCTTTCATCCGGAGGCTCTGGGTTCGATACCCTGTGAAGTCACAATATATTATTATATCTGTATTTGGGTATTTGTGGTATTACTGATGACACTACTGTCATTGGTGCTAATAAAATGTTGTTGTAATAAAAACAATATATAGAGACACCATCGCAGATGGTGCATCTGCTCTCATCTCAGGATGGGGCGCGACCACAGTAAGAAAATTTGGTTATATATCTTATGCCGTAAAATCTGTACCTATATAAATATTTTTTATATAATTCGGATTTATTTTTCTATTCCTCAAAAAGTACCCTTAAAACGAAAACCGGAAGCAAATCAATATATTTATATATATATTTTTTTTACTTGAACCGGAACAAAAACCGAAACGAAAAAAATAACGGTTCGAAGTCCTGGTTATAACAGAACAAACAAACAGACAAAATTTAAAATAAAACTATGTTTTCACATACCTACCTAGTTAAAATGCTGATCAAATGGCAGATATTTTTTAAATCACAAACATTTATAGGTATAGCAATTTTATAATTTAACAATTAATTATTGATATCGATCACATAAAAGTAGCGACTATTTCTTATCTCTATTTTAAATTCCTTCAAAAAACAAATAAACAGTTTATTTTTTAAATAATCTGGGTTTTCCACAATGACAATGGTTTTCCAAGATAGTACAATACATTCTATTACAATTCTGTACTGGAAAAATCGGGTTTCTCGTAAACAAAAATTGAAAAATCCCATTATCGAAAATCAAAATAATTATTTACGATCTTTATTATAATAATATATAATTTATATTTGAAATGCATACATAATTTGAATCTTATTTATAATTTATATTATATTATTTAACATGCAATAAAAATTGAGAAAAGGTATTTATTTTATTTGATTACTAGGTACCACACAACTAATAGTTTTTTTTTTATACATTAATACTTTAGGTTAATTTTTATTAAGTTAATTTATATTATATAGTTCAATAATTTACATTTTTTTAAAATAATAAACCTATGTACCTACTAGATAATTTTAGTAAGACATACAAAAATAGATTATTAGTTAATAGATAACAATTTTTAAATATTCCCTATCCATAAAAGCATTTCCATACCAAAATACGTTTCGCGGTCATTATAAACCACAAAACAGATAATTTCTGAGTTC
The DNA here is from genome assembly GCF_057557595.1 of Rhyacophila brunnea. Taxonomy (NCBI): domain Eukaryota; kingdom Metazoa; phylum Arthropoda; class Insecta; order Trichoptera; family Rhyacophilidae; genus Rhyacophila; species Rhyacophila brunnea. Next base: position 15,268,566 of record NW_028232752.1, read on the forward strand.
CCTGTTATAAACTAATTGACGTTTACTTGATTTCGGATTAGTCAATGATTAATTTTTCTATTATTATTTCGCTGTTGACATACAATTGACATAATACTCGTACATTAAATTTAATAATCTAGCTGATATGCTTTTTATTACATACTGGGTGTTGTAAAAGAATGTTACCTTATTTATAGCATCAATACGCTGCTCATGGATTTCGTTTCTTGAATAAATTTTAGTAAGTGTAAAAATGTTGATTAATTATATCTGTGAGTTATTTTATGTACAACATGACAATAATATATGTTTTTCGATGAACTACATAATATTATAATATATGTTGAAAAGGTAATACATCCAAAGGTGCAGTTCATAAGGCGCTGGCCTACCATCTAGGAGCTCTGGGTTCGACCCTGTGAGGACACAATATATTTATGGGATTTTGTCAGCCTGGGTGTTTCTGATTGTTAAAAAATTACCAACAACCACCTTGTACGAAAAAGCAAAAACATGGCTATCAAAACAAAAAAAATGCATCAAACGGACCCCATTTATCATGGTTACATGTAAATTGTACGTATTACATTTCACCGTAGCGCAGTACGCCGTGAGTTTTCTTATCAGAAAGAGATAAAAAAATACGCATTTTTAGTGGAGCATTGCAGACAATAATGTTCAGTCAAGAATGAAAATCTAACCTAACCTAAATTATTAACCTAACCGTCCTAACCTGACAAATAATACAGTGTATCGGCTATTTTCAAAATTTGTTTGCCGCTGGCTTCCTGTAAACCGACAAGAGCCATGTTTTATTTACACATGAATTTTATCTCAGTACTATACGACTCAAAGAGGTTGGACGGTCTTTAATATACGGCTATATTATATTTCCGATACAAAATTTCACGGTGAAGTGTGAAACGGCTAACTGCATACGTACGAATTTCTGGACAAGTGTTTATTGAACATACACACATAATTTAAAAACACCTCAGATAGAATATTAATAGAATTTTAAATTAATTAATTTTTTTTTTTCTAAATATTACAGCGGTAAAATTTATTTGAAAACACCCTATAAAATGATAACAAATTACACGGGTTATCGTAGCGTTCTTAAAATCTGATTGATATTAATTACTCACGCACTTTTAACCGATTATAGGATATAACCGATTAATTATATTAATCTATAGACAATGCTCTATTGTAATAATGATAACGTATATAAAACTCCGAAGTAGTATAAATACGTAATGTTAAAGTAATCATTCGAAGTATCAGTTTCAAAATGTTTAAGCTTGTGCTGGTTGCCTCATTCGTGGTGTGTGCCTATGGTAAGACCCAACAATCCTCGGATATTTTAGTTAATTATTTTAACTATAATCATATATATATCTAGGTAGTTTTCAAATTTGGTCAAATCCACATTTTGAAAAAGTGATAAAATGCACTATATTCATTCCTCATTCCTAAAAAGTTTATGTGACTAGCAACAAACCATCACGTTATCTATTCTCTCTGACCAAATTCAAAATGTGCAAAATGGCGTCTCACTTTGCGACGACAAGATTGGTTGAAAAGGATTTGACTCTGTTTGAAAACAAACAAGCTGGATTAATTCCATAAGTGTTTTAAACGATTTGATGTTGAATTTCGCGAATTCACAAAGTAAGTACACATAATGTTAAGCAATATCAAGAGAGTGTTCTATCTAGGATTACCAATGAAAAAATGTATTTAACCACTTTTGAAAAATACATATAGGTAAATTCAAGTTATTAGCTCAATCTCTTATCTCAGTCTAATCTTGGTGTCAGTCAGATCTCAGTCTCATTATCACCCCGCACATTACTCACTTCCACCGAGCCTCGTACCGCTAACATAACTCCTGTATCGTTTACTATTGTACCAACTATATACCGTTAATTAACAATAAACTCTCACTCCGCCATTCAACTGAGCAACCTCCAATCCGATTTTCATCTCTACACCAGCAGGCACCCGTACAGTGATCTTCGTCCCTTTACAACGAGACCCCCATTAGTACTCTATCAATTATTTCTGGGGATGCGGAGTATTTACAGCATTCTCAAACTTTTTTATACCACGGCCCCCGAAATCAGAAAAAAAAATCCAAGGCTCCCCTCCCCAAGAATAATTTTAATCTTTACTGACCAATAGTTCTTCCTTTACATTACTGTTATTGGTAGGTAAATTATTATTTCAAATATTATAATATTTAATTTACTTGCTTGTAAAACAAACAAAAATTAATTTTAAATTATTACAGATACAGCCTACAAAAATAGTGTAATGGGAAGGGTGCGATTGCATATTTTTACATAATAAATCAATATCCGGTACAATGTTTGAAATACTAATTCCCAGAGTTTGCTCCAAAGTCTCCGTTGATTGACACTTGTTTTTATTTTTTATTACTAGTAATGATGAAAATGCTGTTTCTCATAGGAAGGTATGTTGTCGCAAAAGGAATTATGATAAACAATGCTGCTTTTGGGATTGACGGATATTCTTGCTGTCGCCTTATCCTGAGACTTCTTTCATTAAATTCGACTTCAAGGGAATTATCTGATTTAATATAAATCTATTTTTTTTGAGCTGCCCACTTAATATGATCATATTTTTAGGATTTAGTAAATGGTGTTCTTATCCAAATTGTACGTTTGGTCTTCATTTAAGTTTGTTATTGTTGATTATTAGATTTGTCAGCCCAAGATGTAATACCATAATATATTCCATTTTTAAAATATGTTAGTCCTACATTAAATCATATTGGCTCATAACAATAAGGTATTGATAAAAGGCAGTTGACATATAAATATTTTATTCATCTCAGGCTCCGCTCCTCTTCTTACCTTGACGCGCAACGAAGGGCGCATCGTCGGTGGAGAAGCAGCTGAAATTTCAGATGCCCCATGGCAGGTAGCCGCCCTCTACGATAGCATAGGCATCGGATTGTACAAGCTGAGGTGTGGAGGATCCATTGTTGGCGAGAGTATCGTTATCACCGCTGCTCACTGCGTCGATGGGTAAGTTGAGATATTATGCTAGAGTTCACCGCCTTGCGGTACAAAAATCTATCAAATAACATCTATCGGTAACCTATAGATGTGTTCTCCAATTTTTCGGTCAGAAAGATATTTTCTTGGCTACGGATCAGATATGACTGGCTCGGGATAGAGAATTGTACTAGAATTTGGTCGCTAACCTTCAATGGAAAACAACACCAAAATATTTATTTAGAAATTGACAATCTATATTATGAAACAATTTATTGAATGAATAACTTATTATATTAATACTTTCGACTGAAAGTACTTGATGGAATTTGAATTTAAATTCTAATAGATTCAACCTCTGTACTATTCCATTTAAGTCGTTTTTTGGGACCTGGGTTTCGCCTTTCGGCATCTTCAGGCGTCGTATACACTCACCAAAGGCAAACACATACTGACACACTGAGTGTGTGGTTGCCTTTAGTGAGTGTACATGACGCCTGAAGATGCCGAAAGACTTAAATGGAATAGTACAGAGCTTGAATCCATTAGAATTTGAATAACTTATTATTTTCGGATATTTTAATTTTTGCGAAAAAAAATATTTCTAATAACTAGATAGTGGCCAATATAAGGAACCATTATTTCTCAATGTTCTCCACATAAATACACTTTGATTAATATAAAATAAAATGGATGTTTAAATTTCTAATTTATATTATGTTAAATACGATGGCCGAGCGGTTGAGCATCTGACTTACAAATTAATGGAGTCCGCGATTAAATCCCGGGTCTGGAAAAATTTACATGTTGTTTTTCAATGTATGTTTGCACTCAGAGTATGGTCCTCATAGATTTAGCAAGTGGCTAACGTCAATTTCTAGTGAAAAAAAACCTGTTAAAGTAACCTCCATTCTGTGGAGGCCTATATTGTCATCGTATTAGGATCGAACATGGTAAAGAAAATGTTAATAACATCATTCTAACAATTTCATATTTTAACAAAAAGCATTCAGAATCGATATAGTTCCAAAAATAGTTTTGGTCATCCCTGGTTTTTTGAAGACAATGTAGAACCTTGCATGTCACCAGCTTTATGTACCCTTGTTAAAACTACTACACCAATAATATCCGAGTAGTGTTATTTTATTAACGAGTCACAAGATAATTAAAACATTGTATTATTCATATCTGTAGATCACGCCAAAACCGCTGGAGAGTCCGTGCTGGATCCAAGACCAGCAACGACGGAGGCCAAGTTATACAGGTCTCCAAGTTCATTGCCAACGAGGGCTACAACAGTAATGTGGACTATGATATTGCCATCCTTTTTCTGTCTTCTCCCTTGACCCTCGATGGAATTAACGCTAGGGCTGTTGCTCTTCCCAAACAGGGAGATACTGTTGAAGATGGTTCACCAGCTCTTATCTCTGGATGGGGCGCAACTACTGTGAGTAAAATATTATACAATTAATTATTTCCTTGCAATATCCTACTTCAAATTATTACATAATGCAATTAATTATTTGTCATTTTCAATAATTACCATACTCAATAACTTAATATTCACAAGTACACGAATGTCAAAATATTAAATTAAATCAGTCCTGTCGCCATCCCCAACTACTTAAATAGAGTTAAATTACAAAGAAGCTATCGACATTTTGTTGGAATTTGAAATTCCTCAGCGTAGTTATTAGAAATTATTCTCAAGAAAAACACTTGAATCTGTAGTTTAATTGATTCAGAGCACTTAGGAACGCAAAAAGTGTGAAATTTTCTAGTACCTATATAGGTATATGTTTTTTATGCTTTGCAACATTATTATATTTTTGAACATACATAATTTTTAATCACTTCTGAAAAAATAATATATTATAACCAATAGAAAACCTGCATTTCTCGGGTATCGCACCCACGCACATAGACTACTATGCTAAAGGAGTCATTCTTAACTGCAACAAATTTTAACTAATTGCTTTTAATACTCACTGAAGCGCTTTCCAAATTGAGCTACTATTGGCGATCGGCTTTTGTATTTTAAATCAAAGTAGGTATTAGTTTAATTGTTAACCTACGTCACGGATCACTCCAAGATTTTTTGTTGTAACTTACTTGAACTTGCTAATAATAATTTTTAATTAACTATTTTATTATAATTCAAAATGGTTAAAAACCATGTTATGCCGCGTGTCGACATAACCACAAGATGTTGCGTTTTAAACCTTTCTATTCCCCGCGCAAATCTTTGTGGAGTATTGTCGTTCAAAACGCAGCTGCCAGATGTTCTAGTGGACACCGATACATAAATATTTCTTATATATTTTCCTCATTGCAGCAAGGCGGCGGTACCACTACCAGTCTTCGTAAGGTGACCATCCCAATTGTGAACCAAGAGATCTGCGTGAATGCCTATGCTGGATTCAACCCCATCACTGACAGAATGATCTGCGCTGGAGTCATCGAAACCGGCGGCCAAGATGCCTGCCAGGGAGACTCTGGTGGCCCATTAGTCATTGACAATGTTCTCATTGGCGTTACCTCGTGGGGCAAAGGTTGCGCCACGAAGGGATTCCCAGGAGTATGGGCTCGCGTCCCGTCCATGATGGATTGGGTCAACAAACAGCTAGCTTAAATATTTTAGACTGATATACATCTACGCTCACGGTGGCCGAGCGGTAACGTTTCGGCTTATAATATCGTGGGTCCCGGGTAAAAAATCCGGGTCTGACAATGTGTGTTTGGACCTAATAGGTTAAGCAAATGGCTAATATTCATTTCTTGTAAAACAAAAATACTTATCATACCGGACCCGGAAATTTCCGGTTTTTTTCCGGGCCGTAATTAATCTAATATTTTCAGCCATCTATTGATTTTTTTGAAAAACTTTTGATGCAGTCAAGTAAGCAAAGATTCAAACCACTCTTCTGCATTGTTTGTTAGTATATTCTACTACTATCGACTGGAAAACTTACCGGTATTGATTAGTAACCGGTAACCTCCACTTTGTAATCCTTTTAGGATCAAACATACAAATGTTTTATATTATAGATATTTTTAGCTTTATGACAAACAAAAACTAAATTTAATTTGTACCTCCTGTAAATAAATACTGATTTTAATATGTATAATAGTTTATTATTATTTTTTTGTGTTATTTATATAGCAACACAATGGCATCTGTCAAAAGCCATCACCTAGATTAATGATCACCAAAGGCGTTCGACAAAGTGACACAATCTTACCAAAGCTGTGCAGTTACCCACGAAGATTATTGAAACAACTTTTATCTACATAAATATGAAGTATTGGAGTCATTCAAGTTTCGCCACAGTGATATATGACTCAGCCTTCAGAGCAGAATGCTGGAACTTGATGGACCATACAGCAAATAAGGCTTATGTAGATAACAAAGAAGAAAGTCATTTTGAACTAGTACTTTGATGATTGAAAGATGAACTTCGTTAATGACACTGAGCTAAAACAGATGCAGAACAATAAAATGATGGTTGTATATTTGAAGAAATTGTTGACATAACCAATCTGGGTGATAGTCATATTGGCTACTATCAATGTATTCAATAGTGACTCTTCATTCTGGCTTAATTAAAAGTTTTAAACCAGTGTGTACTTCGTGTAATTATATAATATGTGCGAAACATGATCCTTCGTCAAAAAGAGATTTTAATTTAATAAAACGCATTTTTTTATAGTACTTATTCCACTTTCAATCAATAAATTAGGACCGGTTTTGTCCGCCTCAGAGGGTCATTTCAGAGGCGGACGAAACCGGTGCTAATTTATTGATTAAAAGTGGAATAAGTACTACAAAAAAAATGCGTTTTATTAAATTATAACAACAATGCAGTTCCACTATGAATTTACAGTTAACAAAATAAAAGAAATTAAAAAAGAGATTTAGAAACGTAGAGTAAGCACAACGTCATATTATGCCGGGTCCACACTGGCAACATGTCGCGCGAACACCTCGTTAAATTTTACGATAAGTATGATAATTATCGTAAAATTTCTTAAGCAATTATGATAATTATCGTAAAATTTAATGAGGTTGTCGCGCGACATGTTGCCAGTGTGGACCCGGCATTAAGATGTCTATAATGTTGGCCATACCGCGTAAGGACAAAATAAAAAGCAATTAGATAATTAATGAAATGCAATAATATGTTGGAACGTAAGTTGCACATATCTTGGATACATAGATCTGGATAAAAAAGACAATGATCACCAAAAAAAAAACGAATCCAGGCCACTAGATCGAGAAGACAGTTAAGTTCTTCAGAAATACTTACGTAACTCTTAAGTTAACAGCTATGGGTCAAAAGGAATAATTGATACAGACCAATCAAGATTATACTGATGATAACTTCTATAATATATAATTATGATAAACGTTTATCCGAAAGAAAGATAGAATATCCGAAAAATTATCCCCGTTAAAAATCATTTCTTATATAATATAAATACCCCAGCTCATACATACCTTTCATAATGCCGTCTTTCATAAAGTGTTGACGACTTACAGCACATCTTCCTAGATGATCCAGCGCCGATACTCTCCAGCAGTAGCGAAGGGTGGAGGTAGGCTGTTAAGATCCGCCATAAATAGTGCATACTAAACTTTGTCAGTCATACGTATTTGTTTTTATTGAACTAAGATGGTGTTGGTTAGTTTTTTGAAATAAATTAAACCTTGCCTATACCAAACCATATTACTTTGGGTACATTTTGGGCGATACGACAAAATTGTGCACACTTTTTCATCCATACTTATTTGTTTTCGTTAGATTACGAATACATATTACACATATTGTTGGTTGTTTTTTTTTAATTCATTAAACCCTGCCTAAACCAAACTTTAATAGATAAAAAATATTATTTTATAGATAGACGAATATTTTTTGACTTAATTTTGTCTTGTTTAATTGAATTTTAACACCATCTGTAATTGTAGTCTTATTTCAATGAAAACAAATACGTATGACTGACAAACTTTAGTGTGTACTATTTATGGCGGATATTTACAGCCTACCTCCACCCTTCGCTATTGCTATCCAGTCGCTTTGACCGAGCATTCTTAAATCTACTGTGGCGCAGTTCAAGCATCTCAATATCGCCCGTCCAGTTCTTCTCTTGCTTTCGGGGTTTCGTACATAGCTCGCCTTGTTGGTATATCCTCCTTCGTTCTATACACGTGGCTGATTCAGCGCAGTCTCTGCATTTACATAATATGCCACGTGATTTTTTCGCCCCTATATAATATGTACAGCTCATTAGCTTGATATATTATAAAATTGTCATTGATAATGATATACAATTGGAAATCAACAGAGAACAACAGAACAGAGAACATGTAAAGCAGTATGCATCATCAAATGTCCATTGTAATATATCAAGGGGAAAAGCAATCAAGATTTCGTAGCTATTGACTTACACGTGCAAATAATAATCTATTTAATACCTATATTATATATGTAAGTCAAAATATGTTTTTTTGATTTATTTTTCATACTAAACTGGCATGGCTTAATGGCTTCTACATTATTCGTTTGTTCACATTGCCTTTCCTGCCAATTCCAAATTTGAATTATAATTATTATAAACAGAAGAAGTTTGCAATTTTCGTAATCGATTTTAAAATCTTTTGTTTGACTTGGCTGTCAGAATAATGTTCATTTTGACAATATTATGTTCTATGTCTTGATACCAATGTCAAGGAGGTCGTAAACGAACAACTTTTTACATACGGCAATTGTGTTGTCGTCAATAGTTCCCCAAAACGAGAAGTAGTAGTCTACGTTGCCGAAATTTTCCATCCATTGCCATGCTTTCTGGTAGCACGGTTGATCAATATATCGAATATCGAACGCAATCGAAAATACGGCAATAATTTCTAATCTATTTCCATAGCAACGAAAATAACATCGTGATATCTGATACGGACAAATAGTGACCGCTGATTCGATTTTACGTGGTGTTGTAATTAGTATTATTGCTAATCGTCTAGAAAAATTTTACAATGAATAAATGGACAAATGATAGAGTATTTTATCTTATCAATGAGGTCCATATGTCTTGAGCTACGGGGCATGGATGGCACATTATGAAAAGGGACAGTTGGGCCGCCATCGCCATTCAATTTGATGTAAACAGTGATGAAGTTTATAAAAAAAATTAAATATCTGAGAACCTATACGTCCTATACCAAAAACGAGCAGAAAAAAAAGAAAAGTGGAAGTGCTGGCGGAAAACAATTCGTCTGGTTTGCATATGAAGCAATTTTCATATTATATATTATCAAGGGATATCCTAGATACCGGAGTCAACAGTGAAAAGACAGCAGGTGATATAATAATATTTGTAAGTATAACATCTTTATTGAATAGCTTACATAATATTACAATATTATGTTGTTCATAGCCCCCATACCCTAAAACAGGCTCCCAGGCCAGTATCTCTGGTAGCCCCCCCCCCTTACCTATCACTAAGATTAAAGGCTGTATGGCGCTCTACAGTTACTTTTGCCAAATGGTGTTCGAGGTAAAATTAAGAGTATTATTTAGTATATTTTTAGCGATTTTTAGTATCTTTTAATACATCCACTTGAATTATTGAATTATCGAGAATCGACATACATCAAAAATATCATCGCATAATTACGTCATGTTTTAAAACCATAATTAATATTAACAAATTAAGTAAATTAGCGCCGCAGGCGACTTTTTTACTATGAGGGTCGATTTGTGATGTGTGTTTATCTCACTTATCTTGCTACCCACCACGCCGGGCCCCTCCTGAACCCGGGCCTCCAGGCTAGTGCCCTGTCAGCCCCCCCTCCTTGTGGGCATGAGGTTGTAACATACTATGGACTACATATCGAAAATGAACGATAAATAAGTAGTGAATACAAAGCAATATGTATCTCTCGATACGACATAGGTAAGTATAATTATAATCTTGAATACATAATAGGTAAAAGGTATTAATGTTTTCATTTTTTTAATAAGCAACTTGCCATGACACGCTACTACGTTCCGTCATGAAATAATGCATAAACTCATTTCGTATTTCTTTTTATCTTGTAGTTTTCTCCCCATGTGTTGTGAAGGTATTAGACGCATTCATTACTGTACCAATATTGACGTCCTCACTATTGAATGTTCCATCATATAAAATATCTGCTCTTGCATTTCTCTGAAAAAAAAATACGCACAAGTCAGTACTGATCTTTGGACGTCATATTCTAACCTGACATCAATTAATAGTTGTATGTAGGATTTGAAAAAGTGAAGCTCTTATTATTATTATAGCAAATGCATTTTCAACGATTCTGCGTGCTCTGGATAATATGTAGTTACAAACGCGTTTAATAGATGCTACTCGTACATTCAAATCTATAGCACAGTGACGTACCTAGACAAAATGTCGCCCCTATGCAGTTCCAAAATGCCGCCACATTTTTCTATACAGTACTATTTATCGATCGCTTATTGCCACAAACTCTCGAGTAAAGACGTACATCGTGTAGCTCCCGGGTCTTTTGCGCTTTAAAAATCGAAAAGTCATCCGATTTCTGTTTTGGATCGTGAATGTCAACCCGGTGATACCAAACTTTCCCGAGAGATTCCTCCGGAAAGCCGTTAAACCGGTTGATCACTTTTGAGCTGGCCACTGACTCCTCGCACGATGGCGTCTCTGACGTATCCCCATCCCCGCCTACGCGATTTAGAACGCGCGACGGGAATTGGGAAAAGTTTGAAGAGGTGCTTTCCATAAAGCTTGACAGGACATCTAGAACCCGTTTTCCTGACCTACACTCGGCCGCCTCACGACTGACTGCAGACATCACCGGATCAGCCGACGCTTCACTCGGACGGTGCAAGCCCAAGCCACCAAGCCAGTCGCCGTGGTGGACGCAGCATGTTTCGCGCCTGCGTGACCTTTTCAGAAAAGCACGCAAGGCCCATCAACGTGCACGCCTGCGCAAGCAACCACCTGCCTCCATCGATCCCCTTGCAACCATGGCCAAATCCACCCGAATGGAATACAAGAAAGCAATTACTCAAGCCAAGAAAGACTACTGGCGTAACTTCGTCACGATCGAGGGAGGTTCGGACCCCTGGGGTCCTCTATACCGCGCTTTGAGGCTAGGACTCAGACCGACGAGCCTCTTGTGCGGTATTGAGAAACCGGGTGGCGGATTCACCAGTACTGAGTCTGAAACGGCTGCGGTCCTACTCGAGGCCCTCATCCCCCTGGATGATGAATCCAGGGATGATGATGCCATGAGGATGGCCCGCTTTGAGGCTTCTCTTCCCATCGACACGGATCACTCATCGTTGCCTTCCGAACAGGAGATCAACCACATCGTACGCACGTTGATTGCTGGCAAAGCCCCAGGCCCGGACTGCATTGGCAATTTACTTGTCAAACGCACATGGGCCATCGCCGCGCCGGAGATTACAGCCCTCTTCAGTGACTGCATCAGGAGCGGCACGTTCCCCGACTGCTGGAAAAGAGGCTTACTTAAGGTAATCCCCAAAGCTGGCAGCCGAGAACCGTCTAGCCCCAAAGCCTACCGCCCTCTAACACTTCTGCCTGCCCTGGGCAAAGTGTTGGAGAAGCTACTGTGCCGCAGGATTGAAGCCCACCTGGAGACACACTCGCCGCTTTCCGATAAGCAATTTGGATTCAGAAGAGGCAAATCAACAGTCGACGCCATAAGGAATGTGATTGCCATTGCTGAAAATTCGCGCCGTAAATACGTCCTAGGAGTTTTCCTGGACATTGCAGGTGCGTTCGATAGTGCGTCCTGGCCTCTTATACTTCAAAAGCTCCGGGTGAAGAGACTACCAGGAAATTTGTTCGCGTCAATTCAAAGTTATTTCACCAATAGATCGATCGAGTTTCGAGTTGGATCAACCACAATAGAGAGAAACACCAGCATGGGATGTCCCCAGGGCTCAGTCTTCGGGCCCCTCCTCTGAAACGTACTCTTCGACGATCTCCTTAGAATTCCGCTTCCAACCGACTGTACTGTTATCGCCTACGCAAACGATGCGCTGCTGCTGGTCCAGGCCGACAGCAGGGCGAAGATTGAGAGCACTGTTGGCGAAGCCTTAGCATTAATTGAGGCTTGGGGTAGATTAACTAGACTATCATTCGCACCTTCCAAGACAGAAGCCATTGTCCTCAAAGGACCAAAATGACTTAGCTGTTCGAGACCACCTACAGTCCGATTCGGTGACATAAAGTGTCGAAGATCGTCACCTATCTAGGCGTCAAAATTGACACAATGTTAAATTTCCAACACCATGCCGAAACCCAAGTCCACAAGGCTGGGGTGGCCTTCAAGAGGGTCGGCCGCATGGCTGGTGAAGGATGGGGCTTAAAAGTAAGGGCGCTCAAGATCGCCTACGGCGCCATTTTTATGCGAATCGCGGCTTATGCCACCAGTGCTTGGTGCCCGCGCATTCCCAAAAGTGTCAAACTTAGAATCTTTCTTTTAAGAGGACAGCGTATCGCGCTTCTGTCCATTACCAAGGCCTACCGTACTACCTCAACTGACGCGCTCCCGGTCCTGGCTGGCATTCTTCCACTTGACCTGCACATTCAGGCCAACGGCGCTTCAATATTGCTCCTCAAGGGCGAGGAGGCCGACATTGGTGATTTTCACCTCGTCCCCCCCTCGGCTAGCTGGCGAAGGAGTAGCATTATTGAAGCGCAGAATTAGAATTATGTCGCTCGATGCGGCCATTAAAACCTGGCAGCGAAAGTGGGACGAATCGAGTCCAAGGGCCGGCACACATATAGGTTTTTTCCAGACATACAGTGGCGAATGAAGATAACCAAATATCTGACTCCAGACCATTACACCAGTCAATTTGTGACTGGTCATGGTGGATTCGCTGGCAAGCTCTTCGAGCTTGGGCTTGCAAGCCGTCCGACATGTCCATGCGGAGGGGAAATACAGGATGCCAACCACATCCTATGGGAGTGTCTGAGTATGTGCTCCGAATGGAAGAAAATGCTCAGGTCGGTCCAACCAGCTGTTGGACCCATCGGCTCGTCCGACCTGGTTGCTACTAAGGCCAATTATCTTGCTTTCAAAAAATTTGCGGCGTCTTACTACGGGCGTGAAGATCTCTTCACATAAATATTGCTGCCTGTATGATTAGCTTCATTCTTTGATTTAATAAACAAGTAGCTTCACTTTCTTTTTAGTAATTTCCGTGTGCTTTTTCTCTCCCTGGCACTTTGCATTAGAGTAAACTCAGTAAACTTAGTCAGAGCTCACTTTGAGCGTAGAAACCTAAGTCTTGGGCACTTTCTCCCAGGACACTCCCAGGCCAATTCTTAGATGCTTCACATCACCAATTGACTGGTCCCGTGATACTCTCGATTAAGACCGAGGGTGGTACGGGGCGGGTTTGGTGGAGGGAATTTAACTTCAATTTCGTTCACCACGCCAAGACGGCCGTCTCTAAGGCCAATTCGGCCTATCAGAGAATGGCCCGAATGGCGGGCAGCAATTGGGGACTTAAGCCTAGAGCCCTTAAGGTTGCATACGGCGCAATTTTCATGGGAATTGCCGGTTACGCCTCCAGCATTTGGCATTTCCGAGTAAACTCCTTAACTCTCGTGAGACGCGCACTACTAAGCGGGCAGCGACTTGCGCTGATCTCGCTTACCGAAGCCTACCGCACAACTTCTACTGACGCGCTTGCCGTACTCGCGAGGGTGCTACCCCTCGATCTGCACGTACAAGTCAGAGGATCGATCACCCTCATCTTGAGGGTGATCAGCACAACACTTGCCGGTGTCTATCTAACACCACCGCAGAGATCCGAGGAAGTTCCTTACAGGAAGACTGTAAGTGACATTGTATGCAAGACCGCATTTGTGGCATGGCAGGCGAGGTGGACCGCCTCCCCCAAGGGGCGGCACACTTACCGTTTTTTTCCAGACGTATTCTGCAGGCACCAAACTAGAAGACTCCAACCTTCGCACTGGATTAGCCAGTTCCTCACCGGCCATGGCAACTTCGCCGCCAGACTCCACGAGTTTGGCTTGATAGTAGATGGGCCGGGTTGTACCTGCGGGCATGACCACCAAGATGTTGAACACATCCTCTGAGATTGCCCGCTTATGGAATTCGAACAAGCGGAGCTGTTTGCCAGGGTCCGTCCTCACACGGGCCCAATTGGTCATGGAGATCTGGTAGCAACCGAGGCCAAATTTGCGGCATTTGAGAAATTTGCAGCGTTGTATGGGGAGCGGGATAGTCCCAACTTTTCTGTAGACTCATCCATTTCAATTCGTGACACTCAGTATGCGGGTACACAAAGCGCTTAACGTCATCTGACAGCAGAGCCAGTCCAGAAAACAAACATTTTCTTTCTTAACCTTCTTCTTTAAGCACTACGGTGCATGGTTGTAGCATCAGTCTCGTGCGGCTCCGTCTCGGGACGGAATGAGCACTTAAAATCACTTCTTTCAGACACGTTTAAAGCGTCATAGAAAGCGGCCGTGCATATCCACGGTTGTGCATATATGACGGGTGGTGGTGGACACTTTAACGTAGTACTTTTTATCATCCTTTCGTGACTCAAATATCTAAGAAATGTGTTGTATGGATACATTACTAACAAGATAATTATAAGTATACCATTAAAATTAAATGGTATCTCTGCGTCAATAGACAATATTGCTAGTCTACGGTTTCAGATACTTAGGTACATTTAAAAATACACCTGACAACTTCCAAACTCGCGAGTGACTTGCAAACATATTTGGATAAATGTTAAATTAGGTATGCACGTGCCATTGCTGTTCCCCAAGAACGTGACGTCCAAGTACAACGGAAGTAAACTAGACATCGCGAACCCAAAAAATAAATAAAGTCCTGTTAAAACTTTTATAGTAGATACCTAATTAATATATAATTATTTTGTTTCCATCCAGTAAGCTGATTTTTTTAATGGAAAGATATTTCCGTTATTATTAAGTTTCGGTAGATATCTATATATCGTCACTGTTCTATCAGAAGACACTAATTCGAAAAAATGACATATTGAGTTAGTCATAACAAAATGTTCCTTATTTCAAACTTTACCGTCTGGAAACCTTCTTAATAAATAAACAGTCTTTATTTTAAAGTCATCCTTTTTACGATTACTTAATAAACTGACATGATAGACCATTTCAAACATATTAACAACTTCAAAGTCAAATTACTCAAAACTAGTATTCTCCAGTTAGTGTGTTCTACCAGAACAGAGACGATATACCTAATGATTCTCCGTGATTTGCCGCCCTTTGGATAAGTACCGCCCCCAAGCGACGCTCAATCTGCCTACACCCACGTGATGTCAGTGCTATAGCATATGGTTTAAAAATATGAACTGTGATATATGATGATACATATTGTGTTAACATTAATTCTCGTCCTTGGAGAGGTTCGGCTTCAGGTATATTTAGAGTTAGAGCTTTCCCAAAAGATGTTTTTCTAAATACTTCTCCATCAGATATTCTTCCCTGACATTTCACATGAACGTGCAAAAATTTATATTATACGTCAAATCACATCAAATAATACTATGATATAATAACTTTTGTAATTAAAGTATTTACTTTCTCTGTTTGGTGGATAAACAAAATAATCCAAAGTGCTTTCCATCCTTGCCCTAATACAATATGGGAAATTCCAACGGTCTTCAAAGTCTTTTGCTTTTGATGTCGGCATCTAAACAAACAAATAAAATTTATTATTTTATTCGGCATTTATTATTTTTTCAGGTAAAAGAGATAATAATCATCTTTTGAATCATCTGACTCCGTGGAACCAACACAGAATAAACAGAACTGATTTAAAAAAATCTAAAGATGAAAAAGGCAGATGCAGCGCTGGAAAAGGCCATGCAAATTATAAACGAAGCTGGAGGAAAGCGTAAAAATGAGTTTTTAAGTTTTGCTGACCACAATATAGTTAATAAATTAAATACATATGATTAAGACCGGTATTATTTTTTCCTGAAATGACCTCTCCAGCTTTAGCAGCAAGACCTCACACTCCCGTTAATTACCAAAACTCTCCTGAAAATTCGACTGATAGTATTTATTAGTGATAATAGGAATTATCTGAATTTTAGTAAAATTATAGCAGCACAGGTCGAAATACATGATGTATTTGATAATATTTATATAATTATTAAGTATTATTGTATTTTTTTTTACTATGTCCGATCCTAACAATATCATAATTCGTCACTGTACAGGCCAATTGCCGTAACCCTCATTTTTCACCAAAGTGACATTTTTATGGTAATGGACTTATTGCTTACTCTTAACTAGGGATTCCAATCCCGGGATCCCGAGATATTTTCGATACCTATGAATCCCGGGATTGATAAACATAATCCCGGGATTTCAGGATTGATTTTTTTTATCAATTTTTATGGAAAATAAAATAAAAGCGAAAATAAAACAGAAAAAATACTTTTAATAAAAAATAACTACATTAGAAATAAACTGAGTTTGAATGAAGTTTGATTTATACCCATGTGTAGGTTGCCGATTCATTTTATTTTTTTACATGAATTATTAAAAATGAGAAAGATTAGAAAAAAACAATGCTTCGCACTTTTAACAAAGTAATTCCACCATGATATCATACGTTTTACGGCAGTTTCATATTTGGCTGATTAATCAGATTTTCCAGGTTGAGCAAGTGGCTGACATCCATTTCTCGTAAAAAAAAAACAAAATCTGTTAATACAAACCTTTACTCTGTGGAGGCCCATATGATCCTATTAGGATCGGACATGGTCGAAAAATTAGATTTATGATGCGGAAAGGCCATAAGTACGCCATGATTATTTGCTTTACTATTTTAAATCTCGCTAATCCATTCATTATGTCTTTACTATCAGAAACAGCAATCTCATATTAAATTCACATTATTATTTATATTACAATATTATTTACTCCATTAAACTTGTGTATTTCCAAGATTGAACGTATACAATATTAACAATAAATGTCTTAAATAGTATAAATTATACTAGATTTATTTTTGACCGATTTTATCAATGTTATTTGTAAATATAAACATTTTATATTAACAATGGAAAAAAATGCCAATCCCGGGATTGTCAAATTGTAATCCCGAAATCCCGGGATCAGAATTTCGGCTCGGGATTGGATTCCCTACTCTTAACGAACTAGCCAAGTATCATAAATCCCAAAAAAATATTTCATATCAAAATCATTCATAACTATTTTCTAAGCCATTTGTAACTTGCCAAAAAATATTCTAGCGAAATGCTGTAACCCTCTCTAAATGTAAGCCACAATGTAAATACAGAATAAGCCACTAAATTTTTAATAACATAATATATATAAAAATGTAATAAATAAATATTATATAAAACAATAAGTAAATCCAATGCCCACAGTTTTTTTCACTTCCTGAACAACTTGATATATGAGGCTTACAACAATAATTGTCCTGTACAGTGACGAATGTGACTATATGGGCCTCCACGGAGTGGAGGATTATTGTTATATTATGTAATTTTATCTTTTTATGTACCAAATATTGTTACTGATGCTAATTTTCGTAAAATACTCGGCCTTAATAATATTATTGTATGTGTGTGCCTACCTATTTAACATTCTTGTGTTGTATTATTTATTTATTTTCATAACCTCGTTATTTTTATCAAAATAATAGCTAACCCTAATGTTGATCGGCTGTATTACTGGAGCGGGTCCCAGGTTCACGTCCTCATGCACTGGTAATGTGCCGGTTCAGAATGTCACTCACTTTTCACTTATGTTTTTGGGTTCTCTCACAGTTTCATTTGTGTTTATAGATGAATGATGAGTTTACGATAGATTGTAGACGTGGCGTTCGCTCAAACCAGAACAGATTTAGCGGTATCGAAAATCGAACGATAATTTCTTGACGAGTCACCATGTGTCGCGGCGATCGACGCTCAAAACTTATGACAATAATGACGTCTCAATGGGCAACTGGTAAACCTGGTGTTTATGCCAATAATATTGAACAGTAACTGAATTATTAATAGCGTGCCTAGCGCACAAGGATGGTAGTGGGAGATAGGTTAGGAATTTATATGGAATAAGAACCCCCATATAATAGTAGATTACAAGAAGGTTCAATACACATATGGGTAATAAAATTATAAACAATTTCTGTAATAAAATATTGGACATTATTCTTACCATCTGCACAAAGTAGAAACACAGCAAATACAACAAACTTGATCATGGTTTAATTAATGAATGAGATTTTTTCCAATGAAATTTGTTCATTTAAATGACATTAAAATGAATTAGATATACTCATTATGTAACTAATCCTAAGATAAAACTATTTTTGATCGAACCTATTTTTTTTAAATCCATGTATTATTTTATAAGATAACATTATCAAATTGTTTGCCTACCTATTTACATACAGATAATAATATTTGTGGGAGCTTTAATATATTATTGTTACAGTTAATTGATAATGGAATAATATGGAAGAGATATGAAATTCAACCCAGTTTCTTTAAATACGTTTTGAATTAAAGTAATAATAAATATATTGTTGTTATCTATTATATAATATAGATAATACCTACATTTTTCTAGTGAGTATATACACGAGATATTTTCAAATTATACAGGTTAAATAAATAGAATGTTACATTATCAAATCTTGTTAATTATTTGTTGAATCAAAGCGGTTTATTAAAAACAAGTTGGTACGTTATAAAAACAAAATTCTTGAAGCGATCCATGACAACGGTTACTTATTAATGCATTTAATTGATACCTATTAACAACACCCTCTCAACGATACGCCACTGCGCACTTCGTTGATGAATTTTCCTAGCTCAGTCGGTGAGGGGTTATTAATAATAACGCTGTTTCCTTTTTAAAAAGTCGGTAATGACTCGGTTTATTTTCAGTATATAGCGTCCGGTAGATAATATTTTTACAGGCCAATGTAGGTGAAGGCGGCAGACAAGTAAACGTGACGCCCGATTACAGCGAACGCGAGAGATATTTCACACCCGTAGGTAAACGGGATGCGAAACTCTCACCGGGGAGTACTTTGGCGTTCAAGAAGCGAAGAGATGCGCGGCAAAACTGGTGAGACTGGTCCAGAGTGTTTGAAGAGAGGCTGCTAGTAGAGAAGATGTTGTTCCTGAGAGAAGATCCGGTAGACTGATAAAAGTCTCTCGGATGCGCCCTCTTTTATAGCAGCCTCCCTTATTCTAATTGGTCCAAAGAGTTTGAGAAGGGGTGACCAAAGATTCTAATGTGTCCGTTAGTTCGTACTGCGTAATATCTCTTGTTTATTTAATAGGAATTTACTGGTTTGTCAGAAGGACCAAGTATCAAGAGATAATATATTCTGTGCACGTGGATGGATATATTGACGTTATAAAATATCGTCTATCTAATTCTATGGATTTTATATGAATTTATTTAGAGCATTTAAATAGCTATCTCCGGCATAAACTCGCGGTTTTAGTCTTATGCCAGGAGTAAACACACGATTTGATTAGCGTTTAAATTACATGCCTTTACAACTACTTACTAGGTACCTATTGACATAATAATAGGCCCTGTAATTATCCTCCATCAACCCTCACATAAATATTTGTGATTTTACGACGTAAACC
Source organism: Rhyacophila brunnea (assembly GCF_057557595.1). Lineage (NCBI taxonomy): Eukaryota > Metazoa > Arthropoda > Insecta > Trichoptera > Rhyacophilidae > Rhyacophila > Rhyacophila brunnea. The sequence goes on from NW_028232752.1 coordinate 15,288,292, forward strand.
TGTCTGTTGCCTTTACCTTTTACAATTTTATATTTTTAATAATTACAATTTATTCTTAAAACTACGTTTTATATAGTAATATGAAATAATATTTAACTATTTCCAACAAATAGCAAAATACTACTTCTCGCAAAAGAAATTCGGTTCAATGTCCAAGGGTATATCGATCGGCGATATGTCCCCACCTTGCCCGATTTATATCGCTGTCTCTTTCCCGCGCAGCTATATAAGATCATGATTTTAATTTATTTGATCAGAAATTGGCAGAGACTGGCACTCACCGCGAACAGTCACTTCAAGCTCCGATACGAAAATTACTACTGAGATTATAATACATACTCTGATAGTAATAATCAACTCGATAAAATAATTCGATACGAATTACGTTACAATAATTCGAACAAAATCGATACGAATTCCGCCACCTATCTTGAACGTCACAACGTCGTCAGCTTGCTCCGCCACCTCCGCAGATTGATTTTAATACGAAGCCGCCACCTTCGTCGAAATTATTCCGCCACCTCCGCCGACCCAGCCCGCCACCTCTGGATGCCAACGCCATTACAATCGCCCATCCAGAGGACATTGATGCGAGTTCCGCCACCTTTCTCGAACGCCATAACGCCGCCATCTTGCTCCGCCTCCACTACCGATTGATTTCAATACGAAGCTGCCACCTTCGTTGAAATAATCCCGCCACCTCCGCCACCTTTGGATGCTGTTTCACCGTTATCATCGCCGATCTGGAGGACATCTGGTGAATATCTGCCGCCATTGATGGTCTTTTTCAAGATAATTATCGACGGCCGACCGAACTAGATCTTCTCTGAAGCCTTCATAACGACGAATAGAGCAGACACATTTAGATATTGTTACCGATATTGCGCTGTAGTTCGATAAGCGAGTCAAAATGAGCAAGATCCCCTCGCTTTCCGGGTTATTGAACCCGGACTCACATGCGCCGATTGATGACAACTTTAAATCCGATCTGACGCAGATCCATGGGCTGAAGAGGAAGCTGAGAGCGGCAGATTTTGCCTACATCTACGGCTTTCTCTGCATCGCTTATGGGGTCCCGCCTCATGAGTCACTGCCAGATCTCCAAAAACAAAAGGATAAACCAGAGAGAAAAAAGAAACCAAAATCAAATATGCAGAGAGTCTTGGAGGAAATAGAGGCCATCAAACTGGTTACCTCCGATCACGCCGACACGGAGGACGACGCTGACTATGAGGACCTAGACATAGATGACTCAGACTACTTCAACGACGATTCACAGACCTCGGTTGCTGACAAACCCGCTCAGGCCCCCGCTGAGGCTACAGCCAAAGCTCCGGCCTCAAGCGGCCCTTCAACATCCGCCGCCAAAACCACGACCAGCTCCGAAAAGATGGACACCACTCCTGCGGTGCCATCAATTCCCAGCACCAGCAAAGATACTCCAAAAACATACGCAGCTGCAGCCAAATCAAATGCAGCCGCAGCCAAGACCAAAAGGAGCGATGACGAAGAATACTACAAAAGACTAAAAGCCGTCAACGACCGCTTCGATCGAGAAGAAGACGAAGAAAAAGAAAGAAGACAGATCAGGAGAGCTAGCAAACGCCTAGCTACCGAAAGCCCCGATCTCAAAATTGCAAAAAAACCAGCAAAACCGACACCGAAAAAGCCAGACATGCCAAGCCTCAAAACGGCAGAACCTACAAACGACAAAAAAACAGACAGATCGAGAAAAACTCCGCCTATCATCCTGCACGATAAAAAAGTATATAGAGATACAATGGCCAAGCTGAAAGACGCTGGTGTCACTATCTCTAATGCTAAGAATATCAAGGTAGGAATCCTACTCACACTCCCAGACTCAGACTCCTACAGGCTAGCAGTACGGATCCTGGACGCAGACAAGACTGAGTACCACTCATATAACCTCCATGAGGAAAAACCACTGAAGATAGTGATCAGAGGTATCCCTGAAGAGACGACTGCCGAAGAAATTCGCAGTGAACTCACTGCACTGGGATACCCGATCAAGAACGCCTTCAGGATGACCCAAGGGAGCCAGAAGAAACAGATCCCGCTGATTCTCCTCGACGTCGAGAAGAGCGGCGATTCCAAGAATATCTTCAAACTCACCTCCATCTTCGGATTATCTATCCAAGTGGAGCCGCTACGCAGAAGAACGGCGGATGGACAGTGTCATCGCTGCCAGGGCTTTGCCCACTCCGCCTCCTGCTGCCACGCAACTCCGATGTGCGTCCGATGTGCCGGTGAACACCTCACCTCGGACTGCAAGAAGAAAAATACGACCGATCCCGCCAAATGCGCCAACTGTGGTGGCCCACACCCGGCCAACTACAGAGGTTGCCCAAGGCACCCCAAACACGCCAGATATGCGTTTACAAACGCTGACAAGCAATTTCAACAACAGCCCAGACAACGCGAAGAACCGCAAAACACATTCAGACCAGCTTGGATGAATACCACCACCAGAAACTCGGAGCCAGACCAAATCAACGAAGCGCTGATGGCGCTCAAGAACGCCATCGATATCGCCAACGAACTCATGAGAAGACTAACCAGCAAAAGGACCTAAATCCAGACCAAGATAGATAGAAACGAACGAGCGCCGACAAGAGTGAAGAAAGAAGAAAGAAGAAAGAAGAAAAACACTATTTTAAATCTAACCAACAAGCCATGATGCAGACATAACAGAAAAAAACCCGCAAAGGAGGAGACTTCCATCACACGCCATCATACAGATGAAAGGGATATGGGGCTTGCCCCGGTGCCCTACACGCCAAACATACCACAACAACAGAAATTGGCGAAGCCTGCGCTGGTTGCAATCAAGAATTTATGCGTTCTTAAATATGCGAATTTCCTCATGCTTTATATTACAGACGATAACTATACTAATTATGAACACAAAAATCGAACAATATTTCATAAAAATTAAATTTAAGAGACTCTACTGAAGTTATTGCGTAGGCCCGCCGATGCACACACACCAATGCATCGTCCGGCCGTTGGTGCGTTGCTATGCCCGTTTATCTACGATACGAACATGTCCCGACATGTTTGGCTCGCTGTTGCTATGCGCTTTGTTGGTGTTGCCACGTTATACATTGATTCTATAATTATTAGTTTATTATTAACGAGTTTATAGATGGAAATATCATTCGATTAGTGTGTTCTACATAACATTTTATACATCTTATTATAACCTCTCGCTACTGCATTCGTCTCTTTATTTTGACAATCATTCTGGCCCATTTATACTAATATACAATTACATAATAAACTTATATCTAATATTTTATATTACATAATCACAGGTTTTATCTTATGGAACAAGGCAATTAACATACATCATTCTTGCATACTATATTACCTTGTTCGTAGCTATCGACGCCCCGTTCGATATGTTTATATACCGAACGGGTAATACAAAACCTGCGAACAGACAAACAATTATATATGATTAGACAAGGAAGCGTTTTAGGCGTTTTACTAAGCCGTATAGTTAGAGATCAGGTTTACATGTCGGCTTATTACTAATCAATTTATTAGGCGAAGACACCTACCTACAGGTAGGTGGTGACACTATCTTGATTGAATATACAAACACCGATAGCAAACATTAATATTGCAATTTTATAAGCATTTTATGTAAAAACTACTAGTTGAAATCGTCGTAATTTAGTAGGATGTCCGTAGTTTATTTGGAAAACCACACTGGCACGAATCCAGCAATTACAGGTTCACGTCCCATCGCGAGTATTTTTTTAGTGGGTATATGCATGAGATATTTTCAATATAATATATATGTTCAATCATATATAAAATGTTACACTATGAAATCTTGTGAATTATTCGTTGAATAAAAGAAGTGGATTTCAATAATTAACTTAAAACTTGAACTTAGAACTTGAACTTAGCTTTAAAATTACAGTAGTTTTATAAAAGTTACCATAATGAAGTGTATTATTTAGAATTAAGGCCAGTAGTGTCCGGATTTCGGTTTTATGTTAATAATATTTTCCAGAATCAAGTTGAAAAGTAAAAAGACCTGTGTAACTTATTGATGTCCTTTGGCTCTGTTGTCTGGTATGTTTCTAAGGTAGTTCCTTTTTGCTCTTTTTACGTTGACGCGTTCTACTACTGACTGAAATTCATTTATGCGAAAATTATATTACTAACTGATACCAAATACAGCCTCTCGCGAAGAGACGTCGCCAATCCCATATCAGGAACTTTAAATAAAACAACGACTACCGTCCCGTAAAATCACTTTAAGCTCCGCAAGTTTGCAACCACTGAGAGATATCACTAAAACAATATTTTGTACACAAGATCTGCCAAAAACAAACGCGCATTAATTTCCATGTGCCTCCAAACCGAGAATTTCTTTAAAAGGACTCCGACCGGGGAGACATCGAGCCAAAATTTACAGTTAAGGTTTCGAAGCTTTAACAAGTAACCTGCCACGCATCCCTCTTATATCTTTCCCTCCCTTCCTCCCTTATCGAGTCCTTTTCGAAAAATCAAAGAGAAAGGCAGTTTATATTTGTCCAAAATTTAGGAAGTACCCCCTGCCAGCCCCTCTTCCACATCTTACGAGTGGGAAGACGTTTTTTGAAAAATCAGCCAGTCTGGAATTTACTCTTGAAGTAGAAAGATAATCGCGAAGCTGGTAGGCACCACGCGAGTGTCGGCTGCCCACGCAGCGGATGCATCATCACAAAGTAAACTCCACCCGTCTCGATTTTAAAAACCGGTATATCCCTGTAGTCTTCACGTGTTAATAAATAATCGTATAACCCCTACTACGTAAGAGCAAAATAAACAACAAGTGAATACTGTGAAATGTGACAAAAATGAATCAACCCTTGAATTGACAGTGCCGTGCAAAAGTGAAAGTTCCCGGCGAACCGTTTTAAAATTAATGTTTGTCCTAATGTAAAAAAATCAATACTTGCCCAATTGTAATAAAACATAATTCCGGGCGGAATTATAAAATAAACCTGTGTTATATTATAATTTCTGCCTAATGTTATGTGACTTCAAAACCTACGCACACATGTCTCTCTCATCCCCAAAGTACCAAGACTTCACTCATCACACCACCTGATTTCGACGTCTTCCAGGTATTACTGCTAATTTATACTAGTAGGTACAAAACCAAATTATATTAAATTCGATAGATAGCTGTTTCAAATGGAATGATAACCAAAATACCCAACGACTTATAAATCTTTTGTTTGAGATTTTCACGGTTGTTTTTTATTGTAATAGATTTTTGGGTTTCCACCGCGTGTACTTCTTCCCTCTTTCTTAGACGTTTCTTCGAGGCCATTTTAAAGATATTATATGTCTTATGATCAAGTGTAGTGTAGCTGGTATATGAATGCAAATGTCGCTCTAAGAATGCCAAAAGGAATCCGATTAGCTAAGAGCAAACGTTGCTCAGAGTAATGTGTCAATCGTTACGACCAAAGATACCAGATCGAATATTGGATGTTGCTGACACTGCCGAAAGCCATGGCGTTTTTAACCGTAACCCATCATCCCTATAATATTTTCAGGGATTCTATAGATTTCGATGGCCTCCTTTACCAATCGTGAGAAATATCCTTTATTCCGACCCAGTATCTTGGTTTCGAAGTCAAATTTGTGTCCTGTATCCATCGAGTGCTCGGCAATTGCTAATATCGTGTAGTGTTTAAGTCGGTTATAAAAATTGAATTGATTTAATCAATATGAAACACGGACTTGGCGCTTTTTGTAATAAATCGAGACTTAAAATATTTTTTTTCGTAGGGTTATGTCGCCTTTTGGAGTTTATAGATCAATACATATTGTGTAAAATTATACAAAGAATAGGTGCGTATTTTTTTCTCGATTTTGACCAAATGTGGACTTATCGCTTTTTGAAATTAGACGCCTCAACTATCTTGGCACTATTTTTCAAAATAAAAATACGTTCTATAACTACGTAATTTAAATATTTTATCAATAAATACTTACGTTACAAGATTTAAGAATGTCGTATTAATTATTATTTAATATAAATGATTTGGAATACAGTCGCCAATATTAACAAAATTTCGTAACGCTTCAGTAATTTCATCGTGATTAGATATGGCATGGATTGCGTGATTGATAAAGCACATTGGTTAAAACCCAATGGATACGCGTTCCAATCCCGCATCTTACAAAAAAATGAAAATATGTTTCTAATATATATGTTTCTGGTGTATTCCAAATTATGTAATCACCGCTTTATGTGTCGTATTTTTATACTTAATAAAATAAATATATTGAAGAATAATCTGTGATCATTTAGGTAATCTTCATCATAACCCATGTTAATTTCATCATCGGGGATTCATTATTTGGAATTGCAAATTCTTAGTTTATGAACCCATACCAGTGGCTGTCAGTGGTTTGCAAAATTGCTTTCGTAAGGGGTGCAATAAAAACTAATAGCTTGTTTAAACGGTGGCTGTATTCGGCTTTATTTGTACTTGTAGAACATCTCTATAGCAGTGAAAATTGGTTACAAACAATTAAAAAAATAACAAATTTAAATGGCATAATAAGTTAAATTTATTTTATTCAAACATCACGTGTATCGAGAATACAAAATCAAAGCAGATGGGGTTTGTACTGTAAATTATAGAATCATGCAAATCAAAATGAACGATTTACATGTTGCTGTTAATCCAGTTTCTGAATGCTGGTACTCTCGCCCAAACTCCTGGGGAATTAGCCTGAGCGCATCCTCTACCCCATGATGTGACTCCAATGAGAACGCCATTAACTGTGAGTGGGCCACCAGAGTCTCCTTGGCAGGCATCTTGACCACCGACTCCCAAACGACCAGCGCAGATCATGTTACTGGTAACGGGGTTAAATCCGGCATATGCGTTGATACATTGCTGTTGGTTGATAATTGGAATGGTGACCTTGTACAAATTTGTAGGCTGGCTGCCTCCTTCCTGTTGAGTTGAATTAAAAAAAAAACATTTTATTGACTCCCAAAATTGTACATATAAGTTATTCAGAATTAGTTTTTTCCTATTAAATATAAAAATAAGATGACGTTAACGTTTTAATCTACTCTAACTATAATTATTTTTTATTCAGATGTTTAATTTTGTGACTATTTTGTAGAATTATATATATATTAAATAATTATGTTTGAGTATTATTGTATGCACACCTTAGATCATCATTCAATTTAAACAAGCAGTAGTCACTATAAAATATTATAGCTTGACAGAAGATTGTGGATATACTATATTTTGTAAGCAATCAAGATCAGATTAATGATTAAATCAAATAAAGTCAAATAAATTTCAGACATCAAAATATGGAGTAGAAGTTTTCGAAGCTTTATCGATGACAGTATGAAAAATCAATGATAAGACTTTCAATGGACATATTATGTGTCGCTAGATTTCAAAATCAGCCAAGTCCATAATAGATGAATAGTAGAAAAACAGCTTTTTGTTTTCTCAAATACACAGTCACAAGGGTGAAAGTTTATATTATTTCGAGTATAGAATATTTAAAATTAATAATTTCCACATTTTGATAATGCAGAAATGTTAGAAAGCAGTAGTTCTTGAGCAATTCACAAAAAAGTCAAAAATACCTAAAGGTGGACTTAGCTGATTTTGAAATTTAGCGACACATATAATTTTCAGTAATAATATACCGAATCATTACAAATTTGATCAGAAAACCTTCACTTACTACCAATATTGTTGATTGTAAAAATCTCTCCCAACATTTGGCAAAGCTTCTTTTAAACCCATGTCCGCTCTGTATTTAGATCATAATATGGACACTACGAAGCGTCTCTAGTTCATGTCAGTATCCCGTAATAATATATATATTGTTTAGCGACCATCCAAAACAATGGGTTGACTTGAATAATAGTCCGGCCAGGTTAAATTATATTAAGGAATACGTAGTAGGTACATGACTCAGTCAGTTCCAACGTTGGTTATTTACTTTCAAAATGACGAAAGGTTGCATGGTCTGCTTTCTTATATCCTTGTTACTTATAAAGTCATATGACCGCACACCCCTGTATCGACCATAGTCATGTATTATCTAAACTCAGTATTTTTACAATTTTTTTGTCATGTTTCATGACTCACCACAGTAAAGCAGTAGAATCATAATGCAGATGTTGAATAGGATTCATATGTTTTTTTATCACAATTTAAACAGAAATGGTAAACTTACAGAAAGATATCCCCATCCAGTGACAAATGCTGCCGAACCATCTTGAACAAACTGTCCTTGGCTGGGAAGGGCGATGATGGCAGCACCAGGTCCAAGGTTTATAGCAGTTGCGACGAACAGTATACTGATGTCATAATCAAGGCGAGAGTTGAAGCTCGAGTGCTGCACGATTCTGTTGGCCTGAACCACTTGGCCGCCAGCGTTGTGGGTGGTAGATGCTGCACGGACTCTCCATTGGGAGGCGTAGGTTCTGAAAGTATATAAAATCAAAATGAAAAATGTTGTATACAAAGGTTAAAGACAAGAAAAAGCGCACAAAGACAGCTAATAAAAGCAGAATCTGGAAGTGTACAAAATCGATTACAAAAGTATGTGCAATGCGAAATGTTATTTAAAAAGCATGTGATAAAGAGCAACGAAACAACAAAATACAGGATATATTTTTTTTTTCGGGTTACTAGAATATATAATTATTATCAATTCTGTATCAACAATTATACTTGTAATTATGCTGACGTTCTAATTTGGCTAAAGTGTCATTATTTCTAATCTTCTAATAAAAACTTAAAATTATATTAAAATCACTGAGAATTTTGAACATCAGAATTTACGGTAGCTTATAATAGGTTTTTTTCTTTCTTTTTTAACTTCCTTCTTTAAGCACTATGGTGCATGGTTGCAGCATCAGTCCCGTACGGCTCGGTCTCGCGACGGAATAAGCACTTAAAATCACTTCTTTCAGACGCGTTTATATCGTCATAGAAAGCGGCCGTGCATATATACGGCTGTACATACATGACGGGTGGTGGTGGGAACCTAGCTTGTAATAGGTACTGCAACCCGGTATTTTGAATCTGTTGTAAGACTTTTTTATGCGAACATTATCAAAAGCGGATAAGCTTATTAAACGGATAATAATGTACCGATAAAAAACCATCGCATACGTTAAAAGATTGTGGTGATATCATACCAATTCGGCTTCAGTTGTAATATTATTAATTTTCTAATAAATACTCAAATATATTCAAATATCGAACTAATTTTGAATAACGGAAGTTACGGTACCTAGTTTATAATAGGTAATGACATTAATATATATATATATATATATATACTTATATATTATCAAATAATTAATAGTTCTTACTTCACAATAATTAAATACACTGTAATGTAAACTGACGCTGATAAAGTTAAAAGCTTACCCATCGGTGCAATGAGCTGCTGTGAGAATAACGTTACGGCTGATAATGGATCCTCCGCAGTTATGGAAGAAGCTCCCACTTCCACTCCTGTCCAGGAGCAGAGCTACTTGGTACGGTGCCTCCGAGATATCAGCAGGGGACCCTCCAACGATCCTTCCATCGCGCATGGGGACGCGGGGAAGGATAGCGCCTAAAACATAAGTCACATTTTTAAATGTTTCTAACCATCAACATCATTTAAAATTCTGGAGGCAGAAACCAGAAACAAATATTGTAGACAATACAATAATAACAGCTTAGTATGTACTACCAAAAGAAATAAAAATGTAGTACAGACAAATATTTAAAAAAAATATATCATATTAAATCATAAGTATAAAAATCCATGTATATCTGAAGTATGTCTTATGAAAAAAGACGCATTATTTAAAGGTTTTCAATGAAAACCATTTTTAAAAAATTAAATAATATTGGAATCCGTAAAAAAATATTTTACTTACCATGGGCGAAGACCAGGAAACAAGCAATCACTGTAAGACGGAACATCTTGATATAATGATACCTAATTACTTGGCACCGCTTATATAGGTTGTTTCTAACGTACCCATTAATCTGATTATTTAATATTAATCTCACCGATATCAAAATGCGTATGTTATTCGGTATATTTATTATCAATAATGATAATAATATTATCTTTTGTTCGAGAACATCATGAAAATCCCAACAAAATTAGTCTTTAAAATTCGTATTTTCCCATATTCCGTGAACAGCAGGTGAATCAATTCTTATTTATTTTATTCGACTGATAATGGAATGTATAACTTCATTGGTTTGAAGTACTCTTGAAAATGGGTTAATTGTTTTGGGCCAGCACACAGAAGAGCACAACCTAATAATAGTCAGAGCTGAGTTACAATTTCTGAGACGCTCTGATGACACTCACCACCCGCGGGGCGGTTTTTTGACGAAACTGACCGATTTGTCAGAAAAATTAAAATGGTACCTCTAAAGACATAAAGTCACAAAGTTATTAATTTAAAAAAATACCTATTTCTCACAGTGTAAAATATTACCCAAAGCATAACAAAATTCTTGCATTTATAATTATTTGGTAAATTAATATATAATACATATTTAAAAAGAGTGACCTCACGTATGAGAAGGCCGGTAATGCTGTGTTTTGAAACAGAAAATTAAGGCAGAAATTAAAAATATTCGTACGTTGATTCATTGGTTGTAAGATATTTTGCATTATACCTAATATACTATCATATTAAAGGCTATATAATAATAGTATAATTTAAAAGGTTTTGAATAAATGTACCTTTGTTTTTATAATGAAAGTACTTTCATTTTCACCATCAGGCGTGGTCAATCCACTGCTGGATGGAGGCCTCCCCAAGCTTCTTCCAACGCTCTCGGTCCTGTGTCGTTCGCTGCCACGTATTTCCGCCGAACTTTACCAGTTCGTCAATCCAGCGGCTTTTAGGGCGACCCTGTGGCCGTTTTGCGCCCCTTGGGTACCACTGGATGACGGCATTTGTCTAGCGGCCGTCCTTTCTTTCGGCAAACAATAGGCCCCGCCTATCTCCATTTCAGCTGTTTGGCAACGTCTATTACATCGCGTACTCCTGTCTGCTTCCTAACCCATTCGTTTCTCTTACGATCCTTTCGCGTGATTCCCAACATACACCTCACTATGCCTCGCTGTGCGACTCGTAGCCTTTGGACATCTCTCGTGTACAGGGTGCACGTCTCGTATTTCATTTTAGTCGTGTTTTAATATTCATGAGAGCTATTTTTCAAATACTAAATTGGTAGTTATACTGCTGTATGTACAGTGATCGAAATATAAAATCATACGAACCGGAGCGCTGAATAATCATTCAAAAATATCAAATTATGTTGAATATTTTTCGGATATCATAAGGGCGATATGCCTAATAATCCGGGTTTCATTTATACTTGAAGAGGCTCTGCGCTAATACACATTACCCCCCCCCCCCATACAACATTAAAATGTAGTATTTTTTAAATGAGTACCTACTTATTTTTGCAAAATCACTTATTTTTCGTCAATTTTCTTAGAATTGGGCTCTTATCTTCAAAATTCTGGAAGCTCGTACATTTGTGTATTCCTTCGCTGTAATTTTCTTTTGTGATTTTGATTTATTTTTCAGGTTCCGGAAACCTATTAATTTAAGGTTCTGGACCTGTAGCCCCTTTAGCCCTTTTTGTAAACACATCTGAAGTCCGAACAGCCTATATTATATTATAGACCTTATAGGACTAATCATTAACAAATTTTTGTGAATTTTTTTTGAAATTTTTCTGAAAAGCGAATTTTTTTCCCACGAATCAGTTCTTTAAAAACTGCATACCTACATGCAATATTATCTCAATAACATGAAACGGAACGCGATTTTCAAAGAAGCCACGAGCCGGAACGGTATCTTTTAGAATTTCACGAGCAAGAAAGGCGCTCCGGTGCGTTCCGGTTTATTTCGAGCCCTGTGTATGTACTTATATATTATCGTAAGGAGACTATTTCAATTAAATCATGTTTGTATAACTTATAAAAAATTAAAACAATGAACTGTTGAAATGCATGGATTTATATGGAGAAAAAAAAATTGTTATTTTTTTTATTATGGGTTCTCAAAATTACTAAGCGCGCCACTGCTCACTACCATTGCTTAGGCATTCCTCCACCCCCGTGTCTTGGTATAACTGACTTTTACAGAATGCTTCCTAAATCCAACTAAAAGCAAAGATTATTTGAATATGTAGCTATGCATTTTTTCACCATAATGAGACTCGTACCATTTTTGTTACCCAGTTTCTTCTCTATTTTTTATATGATATGTATTATAATAATATATTAATATAAATGAGTTTGTGGGGCAAATAAATATTAGGTATGTTTTACTTTTCATGCAAGATATATGACATATATGCTTATGGAAGTAACAAAACCATAGATGAAAGTTTATTTAATAAATGTCACGGGACTTTGTTGTTAAGGAAGAAGCTCAACCTATTTACTATATGCACTTAATTTTCTCAGGGATAATCACTATAGGTACGAGCAGTTTAGCGTGATAAGATGGCGTATTAAGTCCATACGCCCCTGTGTCTTCAAGAAATAGTTGCCGACTCTCGTATTCTCCTGCCGTACTCTCCTTTTGAGGCTTTGGTAAAGTTTGTTACTTAGAACGAATACATCCACAGCTACATCAAATCATTCAAAATTTGCAATTGAGCTGGCCCGTGTACACATGATAGAAAAATACATTCACACTATGAAACCGGAGAGCAAAAAAATGCCTGTTAGACCTCTTAAAAGATATGGCGATAGTTTCGACTTCATGAAAATAGCTTAGGATAAACCTGAATAGGGAATGGAGGAGACTACACCCACATAAGGTTGTAGCGCCACGAAGAAGATACTCGTATATGTAATAGATTTTATATAATATGAAAAGTCTTTACGCTTTTCATAATGAAGGAAGAACATCTAAGCATTTACGTAAACTAGTATAGCAGCAATCACAATGGACTTCGTAGTACCTATTTATAATAATAAAATTTATACATCAGCCACGTGTTTCCAAACTATGGGTCGCGACCCTGAGTGGGGTCACCAAGGGTTTTATGTGGGGAGTCGCCGGCTAAAATAGTAAACATAAAATAATGTTGATTTTGTACCAAATTGCACCCCTAGTATGACAAGGCACAAAAGAAGAAGCTGCGGTGGTACGAAATCCATTTTCTGCTTCCCTATAGAGAGCATTCCCGAAGAAGTACAAGATGAATTCTTGGAACTGCAAAACGATTCGTCGGTACGTAACTTATTTCATGAACAATTTCTGAATCAATTCTGATGCGCTATTATGTCAGTTATATCCAAATGTTACTATGTTTGCTTTTCGAGCTTTACTACAATTTTCTCTGCGAGATTAGATTTTCAACGCTTCGTCATTTGAAAACCTAAACAAGGAACAGATTAATGTTGAGAAGAACACGAGGTTTGTATTAATGAATTTTGAAGCTGGTTAACGAGTTCTAATGTCAACAATCACCTTAAATAATATGTATAAATTATATTGAATTATATTATCGTACCGAAAAATCTACTTTCGATAAGTTTTCTTTACGCTTTTAAAAATAAGTTTTTACAATTTATCAGGGTCGTAGGTCACGTGGCTTCTATAAAATGGGGCCACGACTCGGAAAAGGTTGGGAATGTGTGCATACGAACGTTACATTATACAATATACACCAATCTGATTCAATATTTTGTAGAATTCGAAGATAAAACAAAGTGTCTATTACATTGTTAAATTATCAGGAAAATCTTATCTTATTTTTCCAAATCACTTGTAACTGTAAGCCTACGTAGGATATCATATAAAATTTCCGGTTTTTATAATCAATTAAAATAAGTAATTACTTAATTACATTCCATCTTCTGCAGTTATAATTAAACTAACGCTCGTACATACTAGTTTCACAGTAAAAAATAAGTTTAAATTGAAAATAACTAGATCTATAAATGAATTTTCTTCGTCATTATAACATGATACATATTATGTATTGTCTGTTTTTACCATGTATTTAAAAATAGTTAAAATAATATGAAAATAGTCAATTGGAAACAGGGGTTGGAACGGACCATTTTTTGAGTTGCTCCGCTCCAGGTAAAAAGTTTTAATAGGTAAACATGTTGAAAAATAAGTAGTTTAAAAATAATCGTCATATTCATTGGGGGGACATGCTCGTCGTAGGTCAAAATTGAGTTTTTATTGTATTTTCTAACCATGATCCTGGACACTCCTTAACTGTTGTAGATAATCTATTTATATAATTTTAAAGCCTTATTATCTTTTATATTTATTTTAAACATTTGATGACTGCATAAAGTATTTTTATTACATAAAATAGTATTCTTTTAAACCTCTTGCTCTAATGTTTTAGAATATAGTCATATTTCGGTACATAACTGTGCACTGGTGTTAAGATTTTTTACATTTATTAATTTTTAAACGCATTTATAAAACCATTAGTATAATTAATGACGAGATAATTCTTGTAAAATATTCACGATAAAAAATTATATTGATAATCTCTGTGATCCCAAATTTGACAAGAATTAGGCATTTTATTATTCAAAATTCGGCAAGATTAACACATTTGAAGATAATTCTAAAGATATTAATTATAAGCTATGTTTTTGACCATTCAAGTGTAATAAACATCCTACGAATAATGATTGCTTTGTAATAATTATTTTCCTAAGAATAAGGTAGTGGTTTTTTGAAATACGCCATTTCTTTTGGCATTCCCCAGTGGTTAAGCTACAACATACGGCCGTAGCCATAAATTGGCAAACTATAATTAAAGTAGGAAATAAAATTATGTTAACGCGCGTGTTTGAACATGTACCTAACCGAATTTTTTTTTATTTTTTTTTAAACGGTACATGTTCAAACACGCGCGTCAATATCATTTTACACCCTATTTCAATTATAGCTTATCAATTTATGGCTACGGCCGTATGTTGTAGCTTAACCACTGGGGAATGACAAAAGAAATGGCGTATTTCAAAAAAACACTACCTTATTCTTACGTCAATAATTGATATAAAGCAATCATTATTCATAAGATATTTATCACACTTGAATGGTCAAAAACATAGCTTATAATTAATATCTTTAGAATCATCTTCAAATGTGTTAATCTTGCCGATTTTTTGAATAATAAAATGCCTAATTCTTGTGAAATTTGGGATCACAGAGATTATCAATATAATTTTTTATCGTGAATATTTTACAAAAATTATCTCGTCATTAATTATACTTATGGTTTTATAAATGCGTTTAAAAATTAATAAATTTTAAAAATCTTAACACCAGTGCACAGTTATGTACCGAAATATGACTATATTCTAAAACATTAGAGCGAGAGGTTTAAAAGAATACTATTTTATGTAACAAAAATACTTTATGCAGTCATCAAATGTTTAAAATAAATATGAAGGATAATAAGGCTTTAAAATTATATAAATAGATTATCTACAACGTTTGAGGAGTGTCCAGGATCATGGTTTGAAAATACAATAAAAACTCAATTTTGACCTACGACAAGCATGTGGGCCGTTAAACGAAATTCCAACAGCAAAAAATCTTCTTTCATTATTTGCCTCTTACAAAAAACTGAGATTATTTATCACTCGGCAATGTTGCCGTATTAAAAATAATTTCAATGTTGCAGTGTCAAATAATATAATAGTTTTATTGGATTTTAGGACGAAAATTTAATATTAATAAAAAAACATCCGGATAAATGGAGCACTGCAAATTTTCTGTGCTCCGGGTAAAAACCTATTGCTCCCCTGCTCCGTGCTCCTGCTCAACGCTCTGATTGGAAACCCTTTACAATTCACAAATACAGTACCTATGTAGCATATTTCAAGTTAATACTTTTGACGATGAAGACGCACCTGGCGCATAATAACCAGGCGGCCGATCGATGTAATTAACGAGCATTTTAAGGGTGGTAATTAAAAAATCATTATCTAGTCAGCAGCGAATGAGTTCAAATTTATATTTTTATAAAAATCGATGTTGATTCGATGACCATAAAATATATTTAATAATAAGATGGGGTCCGATTCAACAATTTCACATTTTATTACATTTTTTACAATTGTAAGTTTATCTTTGTCTTACAATAAAAAATATTTTTCTTTTTGACGTTTTCAGATACATAGTACCTTTTAATTTAATTTTAGGTATGGTCCTAATATTAAAACTCGATTTGATAGAATTAAAAAGGATTTCAAGTCACACACATTTACTTACATTTTTATAAAAATCGATGTTTTTTAAATTAAATATAAAAAAATATTAAAACGATGAATTAGTCAAAAATCTACACGTTACAAAATTGAAAACTTAATAAACTTAATTTTAATAATAAATATGACCATAAAATATAATGTAGATAATAATAAAGTAACTGTTGACATAAATATGTAACAAATTCACATTTTTTTTACAATAGTAATTGTACGTTTATCTTTGACTTTGAAAAAAATCTTCAGTTAAAAAATAACCTGATTAATTAATTTTACCTTGAACATGGGTTGGAAAAAGCTACTGTAAAGCGTCACACTGCCTATTACCTTAGCGATAGGTAGGAGTGCCTGCCAAAGATCCTATCCTGGGGGCCCGCTTCAGAATGTGGGGGCCATGCTAGTCAGATATACTTATGGGAAATAAAAAGAAAGAAGAGATAAACACACTAATGACAACGATACCACAAAATAAATGAAATTTTAAAAGCTCACTGATGATATAAAATTAAGCAATGAGTTTGAATAATTATATATTTTCCTAAACATTTATTTATAAACGTAACATACGCTCAAAATATATTGTCATCTTTGAAAAAAATCGTTGTTGTGTATCTGTTCCATAACAATTTATAATTATTACAACTAGACATTTTAAAATGCTTCTATATTTAAAACACAGACTTAAATACAATATCAGATCTCAACTGACATAACTGATTGAATAAATAAATCGATATGTGAAAAATAAAAATCCCATATAAATATTGTTTTATTTATTATTTTATTGTTAATTCTTTTGAACAAATGCCCAGCCATAGATATTAATATTTTGAGCAAATGTATAAGGCGCTGCTTCAACAGTCTATCGATTTGTTTGGACGGCTCCACAAATCTTGAGATCGCGGGAAATTAACTCATTTTAAAAAGCTCCGATTCTCCAGCAAATAATCCATACAGTATGACGTGAAGAGAGACCCAATGTGACCTATTTTTTAAACCATAGATGGTGCTTATTGACAATCATGAAAACATAGTGAAATTATTACGACAATTAATTATACGATAGATGGCGTTGACATATTAAATAAATATATTTATTATTTATATTATAATATTTTATGTGATTATATAAATACGTCAATATGAAATTAAAAAATATTTTCCTTAAGAAGTTAGGCTTTAAATAATCGCATAGTATGCATATTAAGCCCATTCTCACAGGTTATTAAGTATTTTACCTAAAACCTAGTGATGATGCATATTTTCGCAATATTGTGTAGTAGGTGTACGTAGGCCAAGTAAAACACACTCACGCGAGACAAGGGCGGACGTTACCGTTTTGCGACGCGCTCGCCTACTGCAGCACTCCTCACACTAGGCCATTAAATTACGCATGTTATATTTTTGACGCGCTCAATGTATCAGTTTAGTTTTCTATTTATTTGTGCAATGTTTAATACGTACCTACTATACCTACCGAAAAAAATGTCTATTCGTGGATAGCTGACTATCCTGGAACATTTACATATGACGGAAATGTTTTATATTGTCGAGTTCGCTAGAAAAATACTTCGTGCACAAAGAAGTTTCAAATCGACCAGTATGTCAAGAAAAGTCTTCATATCGCAAAACTACGCGATTAGAGGTGAGTTGGAAATACTGTCACCAGTTTGTGTACTCAAGTTTCGGATGAAACTACTCATATTCAGTATGTGTGGCCCAATAAACTTATTCCAAAAAACTTGTGATGATAATATCATCGCGAGTCGTTGTTCTGTGCACTCGCCAGTTAGTTGGTAGACTTTCAATACTGCGCGCGAACGAGATAGCACTTGAATATAGGTATATTTAATTTATTAGTATAATGCGTTCGAATGTATGAATAATAGGTCACATATTTTGTGTCGCAGCACAGTGGTGAGATGAACCACAGGCTTATGCTTGTTATATGACCGCTCAAAACATGTTTAAAATTTAACAGAAAATCACTCAAGAATATTGTAACCTAACAGAAAAACAACTCATAAATGTGTTTGTGTGTGTTTAAAATTTTATAATAAATGGAACTTTTCGACAAGCGGAGCACAGCGTATTTTTAGCGATTCTATTGAAGCCGATACACAATCTGAGTTCCCTAAGCCGATACGTATTTCAAATACTAATAATATGGAGTTGGTTTTAGTTTCAGTTGAGTATGAAACTTTTGTCGCATAGCCACGCCAAACGCTATATATAGTATTCCAAATACAAGTAAGTATTTTGGAACTAGTTTCTATTTATCTTTTTATACTGGTAGTAAGTATACTAATTAGTCTTCAAAATCGACCAGTTTTCCCATCTCTACTACGGATACCTCAATATAGTTTCAACCTGGCTGGACTATTCTTCAAGACAACCAAATTCCGGTGATCTGGAAGGCCGTTAAATATTATATACCTATATATTTTTTCGTAGATGCCTTTTACGTCGCATTTACTATCGAGGTTTCTTTAAGGTGATACATCAGTGAAACGGCAAATAATTTTAGGCGCGACGAAATTTTGGACTCGCTGCCATTAGGAGAGAGAACGTCGAGCTGGAAAAACGTCAATTTTTTTCGTGATGGCGACGGGCGTATTAATTCTTAAATCGTGTAAAGATGACTAAAAACGTTACCCATTTACTTTAAAAAGAAAACTTGTCAATGAATATATTATTATTGTTACTGATAGAATAATAAACAGAACATTAAATGGACACATGATGGATTTATATGACAAATTATATTTCGTTTAACATTGAATATAACGTCGTTCATCCGCGCATCGCCTAGCCACGACCTTTTTAGACCATGCCTCAACTGAGGTATAACCTTAAGGACTTCGGCACGCAAACTACTCTACTTGATGCTAGTCAAATGAAAATTGTGATATAAATATGCCTTATTGAAAACTATTCTTCTACGCTTCAACGCATCGGGTATTGCTAATTTGAATTCGGCCATGGCCTATGAAACCGCCTTGCAAAAACCCTGGAAAATTCTTTGTAGTGCAAGGCGGTGGTGATTCTGATGAATATTTTGTCGTATTCATTGGGAACTGAGAACTGCGATTTATGGACGAGTTTTTCCCGTGGTAAAAGAAATGTCGCATAGGACTGATATTATGAGCATATACTTATCCTACCTTATATGACTGCAGTCCTCTGCCCTTTATGACTGCCCTTACCTTTCCGTACACAGGTGTCACCACTTGCTCAAGCCATTAGGTTTATATTTATATTCAATCCCCTGCTTATCACAGAAAATAGAAACATACCAATTATTTTAAAATCTAATTTTGTTGGGATGTTCTCGAATAAAAGATAAAAATATTATTAGCATTGTTGATACATAATGCACTGAACAACATTTCGTGTTTAAACGCGCTTCGGTATGGGAATTATTAATATTAAATAATCATATTAATGTTTACACAAGATACGACTAATATAAGCGATGGCAAAAAATAAGATATCTCATCAAGATGTTCCGTCTTTCAGTGGCTGCTTGTTTTCTGATCTCCGCTAATGGTGAGTAAAATATATGTATTTTTAAATGATTTTCATC
Organism: Rhyacophila brunnea; assembly: GCF_057557595.1. Lineage (NCBI taxonomy): Eukaryota > Metazoa > Arthropoda > Insecta > Trichoptera > Rhyacophilidae > Rhyacophila > Rhyacophila brunnea. The sequence continues at coordinate 15,308,204 of NW_028232752.1, forward strand.
ACCTTTAAATAATGCTTCCTCTTTTCATACGACAGACTTTAGGTAGGTACATGGATGAAGAATATTTTTATATATCATACTATATTGTGATATTTTTTCTTGAAAATATTGTTCTGTAGAGTATAATATGTTTTATAACTGTGCACTTTTTTACACTTTTTACTACTCTGATACGCCTCTTTGCCTGATTATTTTGCATAAAATTAGATCAATTGATTTTCACTTTGTATTAATATATTATGTAGTAATAAATAAATAGATACTAAGTATATGTAAAAAATATTTTTAGAATATATTAAGTTGGTACATCATTTTCATCCTAGAGCCGGAGTGCAAAATTATTAAGCGTATACATACACTTATTTTTTCTTTAGTATTTTAGCTAGTGCCGAGTTGTTACTTTAGTATTATTATCTACTATATTTTTCTTCTAGTTTCTGCCACCTGAATTTTAAAAATAAAGAAAAATATTAATTTTTCCTTGATTTCGATTGTGGGAAACATTTAAAAACGTGAATTTTTTTTTAGGCGCTATCCTTCCCCCCGTCCCCGTGCGCGATGGGAGGATTGTTGGAGGGGCTCCTGCTGATATCACTGAGGCACCATATCAAGTAGCCCTTCTCATGGACGGAAGTGGATCTGGTAACTTCTACCATGTCTGCGGAGGATCCATTATCAGTCCTACCGTCATTCTTACAGCTGCCCATTGCACCGATGGGTAAGAGTCAATAAAATAATAAAAACACGAACAATTATATATTTTAGAATAGTCAGTTACAGTGTACTTAATTATTGTGTAGTGACATCTGTTAATTTTATATATGAGCCTAAATTTTTTAAAACTCAGTAACTATCAGAAGCATGGCCCCCACAAAGGGGGGGCTGACAGGGCTCTAGCCTGGGGGCCCGGGCTCAGGAAGGGCCCGGGGTGGCGAGTCGACTAGATAAGTAATATAAACACTCATCACAAATTCTCTCTAATAGTAAAAAAGTCGCCTACGGCGCTATTTTTCTTCAATGATGTTATTATTTTAAATTATGTGGTTGTACGATATAATTTTCAATTGTGTATTTAATACTCCACAACTCCATAGTTCAAATGAATGTATTAAAATATCTGTAGAGCGTCACACTGTATTTTTAGCGATAGGTAGGGGGCCCCGCCAAATATCCTAGCCTAAGGGCCCGGTTCGGGATGTGGGGCCATGATTAGAAGCTACCATAAGCTTCCGCAATTCAAAATTCCAAATCGATACGATGTTTGAATATATTTGTCGAATTTGTAAATTGTTTAACGTCCACGATGGCTGAGTGGTAATGTATACGTTTAGTAAGTCGAGAGTCTCGGGTTGAAATCCCACGTTCACATATTGTTTTTCAGAAAATGAATTCAATTCTACTTAAAGATGGCTAAAAGTATTGAATGCATTGGTATCGTGTTCTGATATATTCTAAAAGTTTCAAATGTTTAGCTAGTCGGGAAGTTAGTTAAAAATCGATTGCAAGATTTGTACCGGATAAACAACCACCGGACAAATGGATGTGTTATGTTTCATATTTGGCGGATTAGTAAATGAATTAAATCTTTCTCTTCAGAGAAAATATATCAATATTTTATTTATAAATATCAAAATTCAAGCTTTCTAAAAAAACTTTCTTTCGAGGATGCACTGACATTTTTTCAAGCTTGATTATGAGTGTCTTACCACTAATGAAATATCACTCTCGACTTCGATTAAAAGTGTTATATTTGATCACATTGTCGAATCACAACAATTTTTCAACAAATTATATTTCCCAAACTTAAATGATAACCAAAAGTACAATTGCATAAGAACACCATTTGCTAAATCCTTAAAATATTATGATATTACGTGGGCAGCTCAAGAAGAATTGGTTGATATTAGATCGTTAAGTCGAATTTAATGAAAGAAGTCTTGCAGAATTTTGGATAAGGTGACAGTAAGAATATCCGTCAATCAGAAAAGCAGCATTGTTAATCTTGATTCCTTTTGCGACAACATACCTACCTAAATGAAACAGCATTTTCATCATTTTTGGTAATAAAAAATAAACACAGGTCTTCTCTTTCAACGGAGACTTTGGAGCAAACTCTGCGAATTAGCATTTCAAAAATTGTACCGGATATTGGTTTATTACGTAAAACTATATAATCACCCCTCTCTCATTAAGTTGTTTTTGTAGGGTGTAGCTGTAATAAATTTAAAGTTATTTTTTTTTAAAATTTTTGCTTTACAAGCAGTAAATTAAAATAATGTTCTATTATTTTTAAAAAAAATGTACTTAAGAGCGTACATAAGTGAAATGGCAAATAATTTTCAACTGTATGTAGAACGAAATTACGGCCGCGTTGCCATTCGGAAAGGGATAGTCTACCTGTTCCCACGTCAATTTCTTTTGTGATGGAGTCGGATGAATACATTCTTAAATCGTGTAAAGATGACTAAAAAACGTTCCGCATGTACTTGAAAAAGAAAACATGTCAATGAATATACTATTATTATTACGAATATAATAATAAACATAACATAAAAAAGATGCATGTTGAACTTTTATGACAAATTATATTTCGTTCGGCTTCCGTCATTTGCACCCGCGACCCGCATTCCGTGCATCGCCTAGTCACGATCTTTTTAGACCATGCCTCAGCTGAGGTATAGCCTTAATGTTAAAAATGTACTATTGGTCACTAAACACTAACATTTTTGGGGAGGGGAGCCTTGGATTTATTTTTTCTGATTTAGGAGGCCGTGGTATAAAAAGTTTGAGAAGCACTGGTCTAAAGTATTTCCTTGATAGGTTGAGCAAGTGGCAAGCATCCAAAAAACCCTGTAACCCAGCTGTAAGCCTTACAATCTTATATATTCTAGTGCGTCAAATAATGAAGATTAAAATATCGCATTAATTTTAACAACATTCAAAATTAAACCATGCCTATTTTTTTCTTCAGCTGTGCTAAATAACTCAAGCTTCGTCTTTCACCTAGTTCACTGCTTTTCATCAGTTGCCCTAGTCGTCTTATGCTTTTCTCCATCGCTATAATGTAAATTTTTGCATTGTACACTTCCAGATCCAGCGCTGCCCAATGGAGAGTCCGTGCAGGATCTACCACCCACAACGCTGGCGGCCAAGTGATCTAGGCCAGCGGAATTGTGCAGCACCCAAGCTACAACTCTCGCCGTGATTATGATATCAGTTTACTATTCGTAGCAACTTCTATAATCCTTGGACCTAGTGCTCGTGTCATCTCCCTTCCCGACCAAGGACAGTTTGTACAAGATGGCTCGGCAGCAATAGTCACCGGATGGGGATATCTTTCGGTAAGTTTATCACTTTTTCAGTTTAAAGCAGCGATTTCGAAACTGGGAGGCGCGGAGGGGTGCAAAGGGAGGCGCGAAAAGCTTAACACAATAAATTAATGTAGCCACAGGCTTGCAGTTTGCAAAAGCATAGTTTATAAAACGGCCTACATAATGTTACTACATAAAAAACAGTTCTATAAAAGGTTGTTTGCAAACCTGTCTGAAAATATGAAGACTAATTTTATAATACCTCACTTCAATACCAGTATGTGAATAAATTGGTAAAATCATAAAGTTAAAATTTGAGGCAAATTTGTTTAGGATCGATAATTTTGTTGTTAAACTTGTCTATTTGGTTGAAATTTAAAAAAAAATGACTGAATAAATCAATGTAAGGACCACTAATGCATTAACTGATTTAAAACGACAAAGTGAATGCATTCATAAAAAATTGGAGCATTGGAAAAAATAAGTTCGCCATGTTTCCACTTTTAAATGATTTCTGCGCCAGATATATTGAAGCAAAAAAAAAAATCTGTTTACTGAGTTCTTGGTTAGTTTGCTAATGCACTTTTCACATAATTTCATTAATAGTAAAAAAGAGTCACCAGCGGCGCTGCTTTGTTTCAGAATTATTAAATATTGTAAATATGTGGTTGTGCATTGCAATGTGACGTGATACCAATATGATGATTGATATGCTTAAATGATAACTCCCGTGTATAATTTAGGAAACACTACATTAGAGCACCACACTGTCTTTAACCTCAGCGATAGGTAGGTGGGCTCGTCAAAGATCCTGGCCTGGGGGCCCGCTTCAGGATGTGGGGCCCATGATAGAATCCATTTGTCAATGACCGATGATGCATTTAGATTGACTACTATTGAAATTGATTTTGCTAATAAACAAGCACATTCATCGCATGAAAAACAAATTAATTTAAAAATTAATATAATATAAGTAGTAAAACCTTGTTTATTTTCATATTTTTTTTCATTTTTGTTTTAGTACATTGTTAACTATTTAAAAAGGTGTCTGTATTAGTTATTGAAATAAAGGGGGGGCTAGGCGCCAAGATTAGAATATTTTTAAAGGGAGGCGTTGTAACATAAAGTTTGGAAACCACTATTTTAAAGTGTGATGAAAACAAATTTGTATTTTGTTCAACGTTTGTATTATGATAGCGATATTTTTGTGAAGTGAGTCATTGCACATGACAAAGACTCCAATAAGAACTTTAGAAAATACTGAGCTTAGAAAACAGATGACTGTGAGTCATAAGAAGATTAGACGACAGATCATGCAGCATCTCGTTATTTTGAAAGTGAAAAATCAACATTGGAACTGGATTCCTCAATATAGTTTCAATTTACTACAGGACTATTATTTAAGTTAAAATAACCGAATTCTGGTATATTGGAAGGTCTTTAAATTATAAATAATATAAACGCCAGTAGTGCCCATATTATGTTCTAACTAAATAATGGATATAGGCAAAAAGAAGATGAAGCTTTGGCAGATGTGGGGAGCGGTTTCGAGAATCAACTATATTGGTAGTAAGTTGAGCTTAACACACATAACAAATTTTCCCTAATGGGAAAAAAAGTTGAGCTATTTTATTTGTAGACACGTAACATTTTAAAAAACAACTCCATAATTCAAGCGGATTTATTCAACAATACAAAAAAAATCGCTAAAAATACACCCTTAATTTTACATGAAACAACATGTAGAAAACTTTTCTGTAAAAATTCCCGCTGCCTTTAACTAGCGATGGGTAGAGGGGGTTGCCAAAGATCCTGGCCTGGAGGCCCTTTTCAAGATTTGTGGGCCATGATGAAGTGATTCTGTATAATATTACTGAAAATTATATGTCTCCCGATAGTCTTATCTTTAATTTCTCATATTGTCATCGATTAAGCTTCGAAATCTTCTAGTCTATATTTTGACGTTTGAAATTTATTTGATTTGTAATTTGTAACACCCACGGTGGCCGCGCTGCATAAGCGTTGGACTATCACGCCGTGGGTCTCAGGTTCAAATCCTGGGTCTGGCAAGTACACATATTGTTTTTCAATTTGTGAGTGAGTCAGGGTATGGACCTAATAGGTTGAGCAAGTGGCTGACATCCATTTCTCGTAAAAAAACAAAATATGTTAATACAAACCTCTACTTTGTGGAGGCCCATATGATCCTATTATTTTATATTTATTATAAAATAGTCACAAATCTAAATATCAAAATATTGTAGTCAGAATGGATTCGTATATTTTATTTTAAAAACATCTTGTAAAGAAATCTTGTTTTTATATTTAATACGACAAAACGATTTCTGAATAACTTATATTAAGATAATTTATTGAAGATTAACTTAAAATTTTAGTCTATGAAAGGTTTTTGAAGTTATACTTATTTAGGCGCGTTTGGAAAATCAGATCAGAGCGTATTTTTGGCGTGTGACATGTAACACATAATTTATTTTTGACACGAAAAAAATCGCACTCGATTGGATTCGAACCACGATTGTTCGGTTATCAGCCGAACTGCTGAAGCACTGAAGCAGCTGAAGAACTGAAGCACTGTCTTTACGCCACAGTATGATAATGCAATCGTGATGATAATACAGTATATTATTATAGTTTATTCCGTTGCCTAGGCAACGAATTTATTATTTATATGTACGAAGAATTTTTCTGTTGCCTAGGAAACGAATTTATTATTGTTGGCCAAAATAAAATAAAAACAACGAGAAATTATTAAATACTTTATTTAGTGATATAAGTTAAGGTGTCTAAAAATAAACTAGCGGCACTCCAATAAGCGGCCCTCCTTTATTCTAGTTTTTATTGATATGGGGCTATTAAAACGTCAATTCTATCTTATATCATGCTTTATTATTTGACAGATCTGAAACATGACATCTCGCGCAATTATATGATCATAGCTGACCATAGTGACCGTAGGATAGGGAGTATGAATCATTTTGCTTTGTGAAAAATATTCTTTCGCGTTGTGAATTGTACCTACCTACTCCTTTTGATATCTGATTAGCTGTCAAAACTAAGCTTAATATTTTTAAGTGTGATTAGGTACGTTACCTTTGTTTGGTATTACATATGTAGTTTATGTGAAAACTATTTTCTAACTGTTTGGATATTTTTGGTTGATGTGAATTTTGAATAACGCGGTGTGCGATTGTTTTATTTTGTTACGCCAAAGAAGTATAACTTGTAACGCGCGTATATAAGTACAGACATCATTTTTTTTTTCAACTCAACAGAAAGGAGGCATCTACCCCACAATTTTGTACAAGGTGACCATCCCAATAGTGAACCAACAGCAATGTATAAACGCATACGCCAGATACAACCCCGTCACCGGTAACATGATCTGCGCTGGTCGTTTGGGAGTCGGTGGTCAAGATGCTTGCCAAGGAGACTCTGGTGGCCCACTCATCGTTGGCATAATTCTCATTGGGGTCACTTCATGGGGTAAAGGATGCGCAAAGGCTCAATACCCAGGAGTCTGGACGAGAGTACCAGCCTTCAGAGACTGGATTAACAGCAACATGTAAATTTTCCATTTTGATTTACATAATTCTTTCATTTACATTATAAACCTCATCAGCATTTATTTTGTATTTTTATTTTAAAAAATTATAACTGTTTGGTACATGTGAAGTTTAACTAAAATAAAGTGAACTTATGGTTGCATTCAAATTTATTATTCAAATACAGTCATATAAATTTATATATCTCACCCTATCACTATCACTATCACCCTATCTATAAAATTGTTCTAAATGTATAAATAACGCCGAATAGAACTTATTTTTCAACAAGGTAAGTTAGTTTTTAGTGCACCACAAATTAATTTTCAAAATCACCGGCCTCCACTGGTATATACTGTAGGTTAATAAACTAGTAATTTGCCAATTCTCATTAATGAATCCGTGATGATGAAATAAACAAAGAAATACTCGACACATTTGTCATGATGAAGTTTACCTAAATGTTTACAGTCTATTATTTAATATAGTTATTTACCACAGTATGAGACCGCTGAAAGCTGATAGATTAGAGACAGCTAGAGTTGGGTATTTCTCGAGAAAATCTCAATCTCCGAATTCAGGATTTCCCGAAATGATGAAATTTAGAATTTTGGAGATTCGGGATTTCCAGGAAAGAATTCTCGAAATATCGAGAAATTTACAGACAAATTTCAAAAATATATGATTTTTTTATTTATGTAAGAAGAAAAACAAAATAGAAGTAGGAAAACAAAAATAATTCAAAACATTACATATTAAAATGGAATTTCAAAAAACGTAGACTGTCAATCGCTGCGTCTGACAATCATGTACGCTTTTGAGACATAAAATTCCTTGATGTTGCAAAAATTGCACTCATTTTGAGTCGACGTTGGCTTAATTGTGTTAAATGCCCCGATCAGACTTTGAACGTTTTGTATTTTCTGTCCACTTTTTTCATATCGAAAATCGTTTTTTTTTTTCAATTAAGAGAAAAGATTCTCGAGATCCAGGATTTCCCGAAATATTAAAAATTTCAATTCTTAAGATTTGGGATGGAAAATCTCGAAAACTTCTCGTGAATTCCCTTCGGGAAATTCCCGAAACCCAACTCTAGAGACAGCCAATCCAGAATTTTGCATTTCAGTCACGAGGGTTGTGACGATGAAAAAAAATTAAAATATTTGAAGTAATTATTTTTCCTTGAATTTTTTCATTCATCCATCGTAATCGTTACTTCAGCAGATATGTATTTATTTGTTACTTATCTGTAGTCTTTCTCATTTACATTTTAACCAAGTAGTCCGGACGCCGGAGCAAAAATTAAAGCTTCAAGCTAGCGAGCAAATGCACTAATAAACGATGTATTACTTTTAATCTATTCGCGAAAAATATAGCTGAAGTTAATTAATATTAGGCACACATATGCCAACGCAATATCCCTGCTGGATGTAGACGTACCTCAGCTTCATAGGAGATATTTGAACGGAGCACACCATAGTTTAATTTCTCTCGCTCTTTCACCTTTTAAGCCTATCAGTACCTCTTAGGTACTATTACACCCCCGAAAGGTATCCATTTGAGGATGTCTCTGTGTATCTGGAGGGGCCCGAGTCGGTATCAAATCCAACAAATAGTAAGGGCTGATTACGAAAATATATCATAATAGAGCCGGCAATGCCGTAGATTACGACCGTTGAAAAATATTTGCAACGTCGCCGTTTTTCGACATTGTTCTCGTTGAAAGCGAAATACAAGATGGTGGGTAATACGCTGCAAACGGCCAAACAGTAAACATGCACATTTCGTCCTCCGTAAAATAAATTATTAAAAATGTAACTATTATATAATATTAACTTAAATAAACCTCGCCGCTTTCATCACAATTCCGGTGTGTTAATTGTCCACCTCCACATCCCGAATTCAGACGAAAAACCATACAAAAATAAAAGTGACAGCGTGCTTCTCACTTTCGAAAATGGAGGGAAATGACAGTACAGATAGGCTATGTTATCCTATGACACAAATACTATCTCTATAATACTAAGGGACTCCGCGTGGATGCTAGAGATAGGATTTGTTTATCTATTACATGGAACGTCAACATTTATTAGAAAATACATATTAACATTAGTATATTACAATAAGCCGTTTTTCTTCCAACCGTCTGTATAATTCATCAGTCTAATGTAATGATGAGTAATTTTATTATAATAACAGCATTGCGTGTATAACCAATGATTTAAATATATGGTGGCGTTTTTTGTGTACTGCAATTGAGGTTTTTTACGAAATTTGTTCATTTAAATGACATTAAAAATTAAATAAGTAGATATTATGTACCTAATCTTAAGATAAAACTATTTTTAATCGAACGTATTGTTTTAAAATGTATTATTTTATAAGATAACATTATCATTTTTTTTGCCTACACTTTATATACGTAGATAATAATATTTGCGGGAGCTTTAATATATTGTTCCAGTTAATTGATAACAGTTATAATATGGAAGAGGTATGAATTAATGTAATCCAGTTTCTTTAAATACGTCTTGTATTAAAGCAGTGGTGAACAAACGCGGCTCGAAATGGCATTTGTTGCGGCCCAAAATAACAATCACTTCATCACCAAATTTTTCATTGAATATGATAAAAATCTGTGTTCGATATGTGAACAATTAATTTATTAGGTCATATTCTTATTTTTCCGGTAGTTGTTTGTCAGGTACAAATCTTGTAATCAATTTTTAACTAACTTCCCGACTAGCTAGACATTTGAAACCTTTAGAATATATCATAACACGATGCCAATGCATTTTAAAATACTTTTAGCCATTTTTAAGTTCAATTCTGTTTTGTATGAAAAGTTATTTCGGAAGAAATACGTAATCCAATCCATTATTATTGGTTGCTAGGGTCCTAACAATTTAATTATTAATATACACGTGCGTTACTATGGAAATGAATATGAGTGTCAAAATGACATTTCAGTATTATTTCTATCAAAAAGATTTTTTTTGATCGTTTAAAAAAGTTCTTTTTATCTTGTAATTATTTATTATTTAATATGATTATATTTTCACGGCTATAGATTTGCGACTGAAATTCATCTTTTTACAATGAGTCACACCATCTGTGGTGCAGGTGCAGTATATTTTTAGATTATTGTTTTCAAAACGCGCACTTTAGTGTTAGTTCTCCGAGAATTTTGTCAGTGTATGACGTTTGTGAATCGATATTAAAAATCGCCGTAAATAATAAAAAAATCTATTGAAATCGTGTACTGATTTATCGATTGTCTTAACAGAAAAAATACAGTTCGATTATGAAACATTTGTTTGTGTTCATATTATGTATGTATAGTGCGTGTATAAAGTTTTTTATGTACTTTTATTGTTTTCTAACAAATTAATTATGTCAGAAAAACGAAGAAGAATCGAAGAAGAAATAAAACTTGAAATGTATATCTCATCTAGTAGGTATAATATATCATTATTTTTCAACACTTTTACCGCTTTGCTGCAGTGAAAAATAAAAAAATGGATAAATTGGTCTTTCTTAAAAAAGCTTGTGCACCACTGTATTAAAGTAATAATATATTTTTGTTAACTGTTATATAACTTAGATAATACATTTATCTTCTGGGTATAATATCCATGAGATATTTTCAAATTATGTATGTTCAATACCTTTATATTATAATGTTATATTCTCAAATCTTGTGACTTATTTGTTGAATAAAAGTGGGTTATTAACTAATTGACAATAAATTGCAAATACATATAAAAAAACAAACTACTCGATGTGATTCGTGACATCAGTTACTAATTAATGCATTTAATTTATACCTACCTTGATTTAATCTACAAACACCGATAACAAACATTAATAATGCAATTTGATAAGCATTTCATGTAAAAATTACTAGTTAAAATCGTTAAATTAAGGCTATACCTCAGCTGAGGCATGGTCTAAAAAGATCGTGACTAGGGATTCCCGAATCCCGGGATCCAGGGATCCCGAGCTATTTTCAAACCTATGAATCCCGGGATTGATTAACATAATCCCGAAATTTTCTGGATTGATTTTTTTTATCAATTTTTATGGAAAATAAAATTAAAACGAAAATATAACAGAAAAAATATTTTTTATAACCAATAACTACATTAGAAATAAACTGAGTTTGAATGAAGTTTGATTTATACCCATACGTTTTACGGCAGTTTCATGTTTGGCTGACTAATTAAATTTATGAAGCGGAAAGGCCATAAGTAACCCATGATTTGCTTTACTATTTTAAATCTCGCTAACCCATTCATTAAGTCTTTACTATCAGAAACAGCAATCTCATATTAAATTCACGTTATCTTTTATATTACAATATTATTTACTCCATTAAACTTATGTATTTCCAAGATTGAACGTATACAATATTAACAATAAATACGAGTAGTATAAATTATTCCAGATTTATTTTTGACCGATTTTATTAACGTTATTTGTAAATATTACAATTTTGTTCTGTTACTCAAACTGTACGTCTATGGCCAGCTATACTGAAGTGTATTATTTAGAATTCATGCCGGTATTCTCCGGATTTCGATTTGATGTTTATAATATTTTAAAGAAAAAATACATTTTTATCTTATTGATTTTGATCATCAACTTTTGTCTGGTATCTTACTAAGCTGGTTTCTTTTTTCTCCAATTGCGTGAACGCGTTCTACCACTGACTCAAATTAACGTAATGCGAGAGTTATATTACTAATGGATAATAGCAAGTGGGCTGGACACATAGCTCGAAGAACGGACAATCGCTAAAAAAATCTATTCATCCAGTGGTACTCAAGAGGTGCAAAACGTCCGCAAGGTAGACGTAGAGGCCGTTGTATCGATGAAATGATTAGCTTCTGCGGAAGGAAGCGGCAACGCAACCCACATGACCGAGAGAAGTGGAATCAGCTCGGAGAGGCCTTCATCCAGCAGTTGATAGTTTCAGGCTGATGGTGATGATTACTAGCAGGTACAATACCAAATTATATTGAATTCGACAGATAGCTGTTTCAAATAATGGGACCACAACCGAATTACCCAACGACTTATAAATCAATCTCGAGAATTTAATCATTTTATAAAATGGAATTCTCCTAAGTAAATTTTAACTCAACTAAATGGATATGCTAGTATTGATGTTGACCACACAATACTGTGTTAACATATTTTCGCATCTTGAGCTATCGTGGTATATTTTTCAATGTGAGCAAACGTTCTATAACGCTTGTTTTAAAATATTAAGTGATTCAATTAATACCTACGTCACAATATTTAAGAATGTCGTATTTATTATTGAATATACCTACATGATTTGGATTACAGTCGCCAATATTAACACAATTTCATAATTTCATCTTATTAGATATGTCACGGATAGCTTAATTGGTAAAGCACATTGGCTGAAATCCAAAAGATGCGCATTCGAGTCACGCATCTTACAAAAAAAAATGAAAATAATTGTCTCAATATCTATGTTTCTGGTGTGTTCAAAATTATGTAATCAGTGTATATTATTATGTCGTATTTTACAACGTTTTTATTAGCTCGTATTCTTGTTTGTCCGGTGGTTGTTTGTCCAGTACAAATCTTGCAATCGATTTTTACTAACTTCCCGACTAGCTAGACATTTGAAACTTTTAAAATATATCAGAACTTTTAGCCATCTAAAAGCAGAATTGAATTAATTTACAGTTAATTCTGTTTTGTATGGAAAGTTATTTCAGAAAAATCCGTTAAAAGTAAAAGACTATTATTGTTTGCTAAGGGGGTGGTCCTAGCAACTAAATTATTAATATATACGTGCGTTACTATGAAAATCGAAATGAAATGTCAAAATTACATTTCAGTATTTTATATTTGTTTGTTTGTTTGTTTTTTATTTACTTCATATTATCAAGTACAAGTTTGAGCATATTGACCATAATAATTCAACAGAAAATTTAAAAACGTTGTATATAAAAAGTTATTTTTATCTTGTAATATTATTTATACTTATAATGGAAAATCACTGAGCTTAGTGAACCCAGAAAATACCTATTTTTATTACTATACTTAAAGTCTCGAACTCATCGCCAACACTAGAGTTAGTGAGAAGACGCATCAAGTTTTAGCAATGAATTTTATAACAAACAAGCGTTTTTAGTTTCTAGGACTTGTTATAGCCGACTCTGCATAAGCCTGCAACATTGCTACAAGAACGATGTACGCGCTGTAGATCCGAAATGTGATAAGACGCAGGACGTGTAGCTGGACCAAGGGAACGGCTTAACGTCATGGTTGATATGATCTGTTATAACAGGGAGCAGTAAGTAATTTCTTGAAACTTTAATTGCTCCTCCGGACTTTCCCTTGCGACTCTTCAAATTAAAGTCACTCTTATAGTTGCCATATAAATTAACATCATGCATTGGCAATTCGGTGCAAGGTGGCATCACCAGTCCCGTGCGGCTCTGCTCGGGACAAAATGAGGGCTTAAATTCTTTGATCTGGTACACGTAAGGGTTATGTTAGGCGGCCGCGTATGACGTGGCTGCATATACATAACGGGTGCGGAGGTGGGAGTTTTACACACCATGCTCCTCCGGACTAATTGGTTGAAGTAAAAATGAGCAGACTACAGATAACAAATAATCTAAATAAACATATGCTAAAGTAGAGATCACGATAGATGGATGAGAAAATAAGAGGGAAAAAAATACTTATTACTTCGATTATTGTCGTTATCGTTTTCCCGGTCACAACTTTCATGACTGAGTATTGAAATCCATCTGAAAAAGGTACTCTAGAATTTATTCTGGATCAGCTGTCTCCAATCAACCAGATTTCAGCGATCTTATAGTAAGGTAAATAAATACATTGAAGAATAATATGTGATCATTCGGGTAATCTTCATCACAACATATGTGTTTTGCGTATTTCTATGTTTATTACATCATCAGGGATTCATCAATTGGAATTGAGAAATTCCCAGTTTATGAACCTATACAAAAGGCAATTGATGGTTTTAAAAAATGCTTTCCTAAGGGGTGCACTAAAAACTAATATAACTTGCCTAAAAATAAGTTCTATTCGGCGTTAATTGTACTTAAAAGAATACCTATATATCAGTGATAAGTTGTTACAAACAATTAAAAAATAACAAACTTAAATGGCACAATAAGTTAAATTTATTTTATTCAAGCTACATGTGATCAAGAATACAAAATCAAAGCAGATGGTGTTTGTACTGTAAATTATAGAATCATGCAAATCAAAATGAACGATTTACATGTTGCTGTTAATCCAGTTTCTGAATGCTGGTACTCTCGTCCAAACTCCTGGGGAATTGGCCCGAGCGCATCCTCTACCCCACGATGTGACTCCGATGAGAACGTTATTAACTGTGAGTGGGCCACCAGAATCTCCTTGGCAGGCATCTTGACCACCGACTGCCAAACGACCAGCGCAGATCATGTTACTGGTGACGGAGTTGAAACTGGCGTATGCGTTGATACATTGCTGTTGGTTGATAATTGGAATGGTGACCTTGTACAAATCTGTAGGCTGGGTGCCTCCTTCCTGTTGAGTTGAATTAAAAAAAAAACATTTTATTGACTCCCAAAATTGTACATATAAGTTATTCAGAATTAGTTTTCTCCTATTAAATATAAAAATAAGATTACGTTAACGTCTTAATCTACTTTAACTATACTATTTTTTATTCAGATGTTTAATTTTGCGACTATTTTATAGAATTATATATATATTAAATAATTATGTTTGAGCATTATTGTATGCATTATTGTAAGCAAGCAGTAGTCACTATAAAATATTATAGCTTGACAGAAGATTGTGGATATACTATATTTTATAAGCAATCAAGATCAGATTAATGATTAAATCAAATAAAGTCAAATAAATTTCAGACATCAAAATATGGAGTAGAAGTTTTCGAAGCTTTATCGATGACAGTATAAGAAATCAATGATAAGACTTTCAAGGTACATATGTGTGGCTAGATTTCAAAATCAGCCAAGTCCATAATAAATGAATAGGAGAAAAACAGTTTTTTGTTTTCTCAAATACACAGTCACAAGGGTGAAAGTTTATATTATTTCGAGTATAGAATATTTAAAATTAATAATGTCCACATTTTGATAATGCAGAAATGTTAGAAAGCAGTAGTTTTTCAGCAATTCACAAAAAAATTAAAAATACCTAAAGGTGGACTTGGCTGATTTTCAAATTTAGCGACACATATAATTTTCAGTAATAATATACCGAATCATTACAAATTTGATCAGAAAACCTCCACTTACTACCAATATTGTTGATTGTAAAAATCTCTCCCAACATTAATTTGGCAAAGCTTCTTTTTTTTAACCCATGTCCGCTCTGTAGTTAGATCATAATATGGACACTACGAAACGTCTCCAGTTCATGTCAGTATCCCGTAATAATATCTCTATATATTATATAAAAATCTCGTGTCACGATGTTTGTGGTCGCACTCCTCCGAAACGGCTTGACCGATTTTTATGATTTTTTTTAAATGTATATTTGTAGGTATTAGAATAGGTCAACAAGTATATTTCATACCGCTAGGTGATTAGGGTATCTCTATCCAGAAAAATTTTTCTTTTATTTTTTTGACAATTTTTTTTGTATTTTTTTTATTATTTGGCATCAAAAAATACCTATAATCCAAAATTTTCATTTTCCTACCCCAACCCTCCCATTTTTTAATCGCGATTTTATTATTTTTGTATGAACAAATTTAACCTACGTTCGTATTTCAAACAGAACGAATTATTTATGTTGTTGAATGAATGGCGCTACGTCCGAGAAGAATTTAAGAGAAGCGTCGCGTCATTTTGACATTTCATTCGGCATATCACAACGCAGTGCGTGCAAAATTTTGTACGATTTATTTTAATTTATCTATTTTTGTGTGCGTGTATTACAGTGCACAATGCCAGCAAGACGCAAGGGGGACCATTTGGGCCGTCGAACGAATAAAGCAACAAACATGCAAAATAGTAGAGTAGAAAGAACAGACGAACAAATCCAACAAGATAACAAAAATGTGCGTGTAAGCATGTCGCAATTGGGTGCATCTCAATCACAAGAGGCACGAGCTGAACGAAATCAATAACGACAATTGGAACGGAGCCAAGCGCGCCGGTTCGTAGTTAACACACGCAGAGCAAATGACTGACAACGCCAACAAGTACATCGAGCACTTACATCCGCTACGTTCCTTCGTCTTGCATTCGAGTACGAGCCAGATATTGAATATTCCGCTCATCCAAAAGTGCTGATTGGTGCTATGGACAAAGAATGTCCCCATTGTCATGCGCTCAAATTCAAACACGAGTCAGCCGGGATGTGTTGCGCATCAGGAAAAGTGCAACTACCAGAAATTGAGATACCACCAGAACCATTGAACGGCTTGCTCATCGGCACGGTTCCAGATTCAAACCTGTTCCTGAAGTCCATTCGCACATTCAATTCATGCTTCCAAATGGCTTCGTTCGGAGCAACAGAAATAGTTCACAATACTGCGGCAAATGGTCAACAATTCCATTCTACGTTCAAAATCAAAGGCCAAGTATACCACAAAGTAGGCTCATTGCTGCCAATGCCAAACGAACCACATACATTTTTACAAATCTAATTCATGGGCGGTGAGGACATCAACCGTGTGGATGATGCACGTTGCGGCTACAATAACGTCAATTCGCCTAATGCCAGGCGCATCGTCAGCAGACTGGACGCCCTATTGAATGAGCACAATGAATTATTGAAATTCTTCAAAGCGCACATGCACGAATTGCAAAGTGAAAATCACGCTATTGTTATCAATACTGATAAAACACCAGCTGAAGAGCACGTGCGTCGATTCAATGCGCCTGTTGTTGACGACATTGCAGGAATCATGGTTGATGACCAGACATCGACGCGAGAAATCGTGATTCGAAGAAGAAACAATAATCTGGAGTTCATCGCTGACACACACCGTTCATACGACGCTCTCCAATATCTGCTAATTTTCTGGAAGGGACAAGACAGACATTGCATAAACATTAAACAACGAGATCCTGTCATAGGTAATTCATTCATTATGCACATCATTACTCATTTTGGATTGATAAAATGAATGGTTGGTGTTTTTTTGTTTTTATCGGCGGTCATCGTCTACAGCGCTCCATTCCTCTTTCTGTCATAGATCCCATCCCCACACACTTACGATACATTCGTTATTTTTTATTTAACAACCAAAATATTCACTAGAAATAATGCATATGGCAGAATAACGTTTGCCGGGTCAGCTAGTATTATATATTATTTAGCGACCATCCAAAACAATGGGTTGACTTGAATAATAGTTCGGCCAGGTTAAAACTATATTAAGGCATACGTAGTACATGACTCAGTCAGTTCCAACGTTGGTTATTTACTTTCAAAATGACGAAAGGTTGCATGGTATGCTTTCTTATCTCCTTGTTACTTATAAAGTCATATGACTGCACACCCCTGTATCGACCATAGTCATGTATTATCTAAACTCAGTATTTTTACAATTTTTTTGTCATGTTTCATGACTCACCACAGTAAAGCAGTATAATCATAACGCAGATGTTGAATAGGATTCATATGTTTTTTATTGCAATTTTAACAGAAATGGTAAACTTACAGAAAGATATCCCCATCCAGTGATAAATGCTGCCGAACCATCTTGTATAAACGCTCCTTGGCTGGGAAGGGCGATGGTGGTGGCAGGTCCAAGGTTTATAGCAGTTGCCACGAAGATTAAACTGATGTCATTATCAAGGAGAGAGTTGAAGCTCGAGTGCTGCACGATTTTGTTGGCCTGAACCACTTGGCCGCCAGCGTTGTGGGCGGTAGATGCTGCACGAACTCTCCATTGAGCAGCACGGGTTCTGGAATTCCACAAAATAGATTATGAACTTATGAACAATGTGACATTTTTGGATAAAGCCAAACCCAGAAATGACGCCGAAGAAAAAGAAAACGAAATTAAACTATTTAATATTTGAATCTACTCTCCATTGGGAGGCGTAGGTTCTGAAAGTATATAAAATGTTGTTGTTGGCCTGAACCACTTGGCCGCCAGCGTTGTGGAAGGTAGATGCTGCACGGACTCTCCATTGGTAGGCGTAGGTTCTGAAAATGTATAATGCAAAAAGTTACATAAAAGGGCTAAAGAAAAAAACTAAGAGGACTAGGGCAACTGACGAAAAACAGTGGACGAGGCTAAGACTAGGGATTACAATTAATACTAGTATTTCAAAACCGGTATTCCAGAATGTATCAATGCCGAAATACCGGTTTCATAAAACAATAAACAACAGCAAATATATTGAGTGAATCCAACAGAGGTGAAAAAATAATAAAACTAATTTCATCATAATATATTTATATAAGTGATTGTCGCGATGAATTATTATAATATTATTTCTAAATAGAAAACATCCGTGACAATAATGTTCAATTATTCTATAATTATTATTGATGACTGACAAGCGTTGAATTTAAGAAGCTTTTCCTGCAGCCGGACTTATTTGCACTTGATGAACTTTTGAGGGCTTTAGTTAAAATTATCAATATATTCAAATTATTTTTAAAAAAATCACCAGTTCTACAATTATGATCAATACATATTTTTAAATGTGAACATAATAAATGCAGGTATGTAAATTTTTGCTATAAAATAATATTTTAAAAAAGATTTAAATAGCTATATTTATTGATAAGTACCTACTCCTGTTTTTTTAATGTTTAAGAAATACCGGTATTAAATAAGAAATAACGAAAAACTGGTATTGAAATTTTCATTCGGTATTGCAATCCCTAGCTAAGACTAGACTTGCGTTGTAGCACAGCTGATAAAATTATTAAACATTTTTTTAAATATTTGTCGCATAAGAATATAATCATTCCTGTATAGTAAATACCTCCTATGTGGTTTGGGTCATATTCTGAAATAATCTAAAATCCTGTTGTAAAAAATAAAAAATATTTATTTAGCACTTTTCATATTTTCATCATCATGTTTTCATAAATTATATTTATTATTTCTTAGAAAAATCGTAGGTTTTTCCATGTTTTTTTCTAGATGCACCATGTTTATCACGTTGAATCACCAGTGATTATTTCAATACTGACCTATTGCAGAGGACGCTCGCATAGAATTCAGTACAGCGCATGATTTTGGATGCTCTCACATAGTATTAATTTAATGTCGATTTTATTTGGTCTTTCCGCAAGTGATAAATACAGATGTGTTGTTTTGTCAAAATCACCACATAGGAAGTATTTAATTATTAAAGCGTTGGAGCGGACCCTTTTTTGAGTTGCTCGGCTCCGGCTCCGCTCCGGGATCCAAATACTTTCTCCAGCTCGGCTCCATGGTCTGCTCCACTCCGGGTTAAAAGTTTTAATATGCGTATACAAATGTTAAAAAAATAATTAAGTATCGTCGTATATTCTTGGGTTTCTACCGTGTCTCCTTCTTCCTTGACATTCTTAGAGCAACGTTTACATTCACATACCTACACTACATTTTCATCATAAAACATATCATCTCTCGATAATGGCCTCTGAAACGAGCCCAAAACGTCGAGTAAAGAAGGAAGAAGGAGACACGGTAGAAACCCAAGAATATACTACGATAAAAAACAACCGTGAAAGCCTCAAACATTATATAATAATTAAGTAGTTTTAAATTAATCGTCATTTTCATTCTCAGCAAATCGTCTCTCATTATTTGCCTCTTCAGTCAAAAAAGTGAGTTTATTTATCACTCAGCAGTGTTGCCATATTTCAAATAATTCCAGTGTTGCAAAGTGTCAAAATATATCTACTATTTTCATTAGATTTTAGGACGAAAATTACATATTACAAGAGGAAACTTTTTATGTTAAAATAATCAATGACTTACTGGTCGGTGCAGTGGGCAGCTGTGAGAATGACAGTTCGGGAGATAATGGATCCTCCGCAATTATGGAAGAAGCTACCAGATCCAGTCCTGTCCAGGAGTAGAGCTACTGTGTAAGGTGCCTCCGAGATATCAGCAGGGCTTCCTCCAACGATCCTCCCATCGCGCAGGGAGTCGGGAGGAAGGACAGCGCCTAAAAAAACAAGCCACGTTTTTAAATGATTCCCACTAGATTGCAATATCGGTATTTAAAAAACGGTAATCAATTATTTATCGATATCGAAATGCCGGTTTCAAAAATCCAATATACCGGTATTTTCGGTATTAAGAAAGCATACACATTTATGTTTATAGAAATTGAAATTACTTAATGTTATTTTGATATTATTTACCACTATATTGTATATTAAATTAAATGTATAAGTTTTATGCTTCCAAAACGCAAATATATTGACCGAAACTAACAAAGGTCAAATAATATTAAAACAAAATCACTCAAATATACTTAAAGAAAAATAATTGAGTCGTTCACAAGCATAGTAAACCAAGTCCATTCTAGTTATTTTTGAGTAGGTACCTATCTAATTTATCTACTCATCTATCTCTTTTTTTATGTAATACTGTTATATTTATTTACCTTTGTTTCTAAATGTCATGTTGTGAACGTCTTAAACTTATAATTTGTAATGTCCACAATATGTTAAAAAAAAAAATGAAATAAAAATAAATAAATGTTCAAAGATAATATTTGAGTATTTCTAATTCTACAGAGGGGTATGATTGCAATTCTGAAGTGTTATATTGAGTACATCTAAGTTATTACATAAGGGAAATCATACTCTTACAGAATAAGAAATACTCAAATATTTATGTTTGAACCTAGCTTACTTAAAAAGAACCAGAATGGTCTTGGTTCACTATGATTGTGAACCACTCAATTGTCGCGATAAATTAACATATTTCTAAAAGAAAACATTCGTGGCTAATATTTCCATTTATTTTTGATCCAACGTTGATAGTATATCCAAAAAACATTGAAATTCAGATAGATTTTTATGGATCCCGACATATTGTAAAAAATTAGCAGTTCTAAAATATTATGATCTATGCATATTTACAAAGGTCAATATAATAAATGAAGGTAGGTACTTTAGGTTGCGATAAAATAGTGTTTTAAATAGATTTTAATAGTCATATTTATTGACAGGTAGATACTTATTTTTTTCGATAACTACTATTTTTTGACGAATAAGAAATACCGAAACACCGGTATTGATATATTCATTCGGTATTTCAATCCCTAATTCCCATAATCTAATTACTATTTTTATTTATTTTTAAAATTCAGGTGGCAGAAACTAGAAGACAAATATAGTATATAATATTTTATTAACAACTCGGCACTCGCTAAAATACTAGAGAAAGAAATAAGTGTAGTAGTACAGACCAATATTTAAAAACAATATCACAATAATTATAATATATTATAAAAAATATTCTTCATCCATGTATATTTAAAGTCTATAATATGAAAAAAAGACGCAATATTTAAAGGTATCCAATGAAGATCATTTAAAATAAATTTAATAATGTTTGAATTGGTAAAAAATATTTTACTCACCATTGGTGAAGACCAGAAAACAAGCAATCACTGTAAGACGGAACATCTTGATGTAAGTAGTAATATCTAATTCTTTGTCACCGCTTATATAGACCGTATCTTACACACATATTGTTCTACGTACTTACATCTGAATATTTAATAATTTTAATCTAACTGACATCAACATGCGTATGTTTATTCAGTATATTTTTTTTATCAACATGATAAAAAAATATATTCACATTCGGGAAACCGGAAAGCATTAGGTTACATTAATATTATTTTTATATTTAATACGATAACTTAATAACTAAAATAATTAATTATTACAAGACAAAAAAACTTTTTTATATACAACGTTTTTAAATTCTGCTGAACTTGACTTGACTAGCTTAAACGATCAAAAAAAAATGTACTTGACATGTCATATTGATTTCTATAGTAACGCACATAATGTATATATAATTTAGTTGCTAGGAGCCCTGAACACCTAGCCAACAATAATGGTGTCGAAATAACTTTTCATACAAAACAGAATTAACTGAAAATGAATTTAATTCTACCCAAAGTTGACTAAAAGTATTGAAAAAATGCATTTTCATCGTGTTATGATATATTCTAAAAGTTTCAAATGTCTAGGTAGTCGGGAAGTTAGTTAAAATTCTTGGACAAACAAGAAAAAATTTGTACTGCACAAGAAAAAATCTGTACCGAACAAGCAAGGAGACGAGCTAATAAAAACGTGGTAAAATGAAATGCAAAATTCTGGATTAGCTGTCTCCAATCTATCAGCTTTCAACAGTCTCATAGTAAGATAAATAACTACATTGATGAATAGACTATAAACATTCAGGTAAACTTCATAATGGCAAATTTCCATCAAACATTGGACCTTTTGAATTGAATTGTGGACCTATAATAGGGTGAAGTAAGCAGTTGCTTGAAGCTTGAAGTCCAGACTACGTGGCAGACTACAGATGATAACCATTTTAAGGGTAGTGTATTGAATGGCTATAAATCTATCGCTGATGGTTTTGCTGAATATTTTAGGTCAGTTTATTCCACAATTCCACCAAAACTTCAAACTCAATCTGAATACTTTTTGTCTTCTTGGCCCATACTAAATATTGATCCTCTGGATGAATCAGATATGAAATATGCTTTCTCTAGACTATATCCGAAATCCTCAGTAGGTCCAGATGGCATTCCTCCATGGCGATTGAAAGGATGCAAAAAACTTTTAAGCGGTCCTTTGTTGTATATTTTCAATCTGTGTTCAAGTAAATCTACTCTCCCTGATTGTTGGAGCTTAACTCGTATAAGACCAGTGCATAAAAATGGCTCGGTATCTGAAATAACTAACTTTCGACCAGTGGCGGTTCTGTCTGCACCGGTAAAACTATTCGAGTCAATTTTACATAAATATATATATAAACATATTATGGATGGTCAGCTGACTGACGCTCAACATGGTTTTCGATCTACTCGATCAACAGTTACCAACCTCATGGAGTACACTGAATACATATCTCGTTCACTAGACAATCATTGTCAAGTTAATACAATCTATACGGATATGTCAAAGGCTTTCGATCGAGTTGATCACGATATTATTTTAACTAAACTGAGTGCAGTAGGCGGATCTATTAATTTTGTAAATTTTTTCAAATCTTATTTTTCGCATCGTTGTCAATATGTCGAGTACGCTGGGTGTTCATCTGAAGTCTTTCAAACTCTTAAAAAGGCGTTCGACAAGGATCAAATCTAGGACCAATTATGTTCCTCATATTTATCAATGATATAGTGAAAGCCATGGATGGAGTAGAATTTTTACTTTTTGCAGACGATTTGAAATTATATGCACCAATTTGCAATGAGTTTGACTGTTGCATATTGCAGCGAAATCTCTGTTCACTTGAAAGTTGGTCATTAAAGAATAAATTAGAATTTAATATTGACAAATGTTTTTGTATTACTTTTTGTAGGTCGAGAACCCCGATTAAATATAATTATATTATATCAAAAAGTTCATTAAAGCGTCAATCTGAGGAGAAAGATCTTGGGATAATTTGTGATTCTTCATTATCTTTTCACTCGCATATAACTTCTATGGCTCTACGTGCGAGTAAGCTTCTAAGATTCATCATGCGACAATCCAAACCATTCAATAATCCAAATGTATTACGTACACTCTACGTCTCATTAGTGCGTTGCATTCTTGAATATTGGTCGATTATCTGGTGTCTTAATGAGGTTTCCTATATACTTATTTTAGAACGCGTCCAAAAGATATTTCTTCGATGTCTTTATTTTAAGACATTTAACTATTTTCCTTTCAATAATTCGTCAAATGATTATTTTCCGACTGCCTTTCTACAAGGCATGCTTACTTTTCACTCTCTTGAATCTCGCCGGTCTCTTCTTCTCTTGAAACACTTTTGCTTGTTAGCGCGAAGGATGGTTTCCAATCCTGGTGTCCTAATAAATTTGAATTTACATGCGCCTGCCAATTACCTACGGGGTCGCAGCCATGATTTATTCTGGATTGGAACCGTTTCTTTGTGTCAAGCCTATCAGGCACCATTAGCGAGGGGCGCAAGATTGGTGAATGCGCTCCCTAAAGACATAGACATTTTTAGTGATGTACTTTGCACTTTGTTTTTGAAACTTTATTTTTCTGTGTAAAATTGTAAGTTTTGAGTTTTAAAAATTTTATTTTTCTGTTTTAAATTGTACTTAAGTATGTTTAGATTTAATTTGTTTTTCTGTTATTATTATTATTATATTCTATATTGTAATATTTGTTATAATGTAAAGCTCATGTTGTGTACGTCTTGAATTTAGATTTGTTATGTCCACAATGTTTTGTATTCTTAAATAAATAAATAAATAACTAGCAATATAAATAAACATCTGCAAAGTAATGATGATGATGAATGGAAAAATAAGAGGAAAAATAATTGCTTAAAATTTTGTAATTTTCTTTTTCCTTATCACAACCCTCGTGACTCTGAGCATTAAAATCATTCTGAAATAATTACAAGATAAAAAGAACTTATTATATACCGCATTTTCAATTTTCTGTTAAATCATATAAACTTGACAATTCTACGTATTAATAATAACTTTTTATTGTACTTGATAGAAATACTGAATAAATATTATATAATACAGAAATGTCATTTTGACATGTTATATTGATTTCCATAGTAACGCACGTATATATTAATAATTTAGTTGCAAGTACCCCAGACCCCTTGCTACCAATAATGGTGTCGAAATAACTTTTTATACAAAACAGAATTAACTGAAAATGCATTCGATTCCACTTAAAGATGGCTAAAAGTATTAAAAAATGCATTGGCATCGTGTTCTGATATATTCTAAAAGTTTCAAATGTCTAGCTAGTCGGGAAGTTAGTTGAAATTCGATTGCAAGATTTGTACTGTACAAAGAACCACCGGACAAAATAAGAATACGAGCTAAGAAAACCGTTGTAGTAAAATAGTAATGAAAAAAGTGTATTCTTACAATTGAAATTATTACAAGATAAAGAGAACTTTTTATATACTTACCACGTTTTTAAATTTTCTGTTGAATCATATAAACTTGACAATTCTATATATTAATAAATACTTTGTTTTGTACTTGATAGAAATACTGAATAAATAATATAGAATACTGAAAAGTAATTTTGACATTAATTCATATTGATTTCCATAGTAACGCACGTATATATTAATAATTTAGTTGCTAGGACCCACTTAGCAATCAATAATAGTGAGTAGTGAATATTACTTTTAACGATTTTTTTCCGTGGCGTACAAAACAGAATTAATTGAAAATGAATTCAATTCTGCTTAAAGATGGCCAAATGTATTAAAAGAATGCATTGTCGACGTGTTCTGATGTATTCTAAAAGTTTCAAATGTCTAGCTAGTCGGGAAGTTGGTTAAAAACCTTGGACAAACAAGAAAAAAAATGTACTGCACAATAAAAAATCTGTACCGGACAAAAAAGAATACGAGCTAATAAAAACGTGATAAAATACCCAATCAATAGTTTTCCAGCACGAATGTAGAAAACTGACTTTTATTTTCTATTTAGTACACCATGAATGATTATTTGAAACATCATAATAGTTGCCAAAATGTTTTCATCATGTGTTGCGGCAGACTATAAATCTTTTTTCAACTAATTTACAACCTTAATTGATAACAGTATAATATGGAAGAGATATGAAATTCAACCCAGTTTCTTTGATAAATGTCTTATGGTACTAAAGTACCTTATAATAGATAGATAGAGTAGATCTGTTTTATCATTCATAAAAATTACGGTAGTATTAGAGTTATCTTGTTATATGGAATGTTACATTCTAAAATCTTTCATTGAATAAAAGAGGTAGCTTATTATATTATTAGCAAGTGCAAATACATAAATAATTGATGCAATCCGTGACGTCGGATAGAAATTAATGCATTTAATTGATACCTAGCTTAATTTAATATACATATAAAATCGTCGTAATTAAGTAGGATGTCCGTAGCTTAATTGGAAAAGCACACTAGCGCAAATCCAGCGGTTACAGGTTCAAGGCCCTTGATTTGAGTTTCCCCATATCCACCCGGTATTGGACCAAAACTCATCTTTGCCATACAGCGGATATAATCGATTTAGAAGTGCCCATGATGAATTAATAAAAAATCAAATTTTATTGGCGTGTTATTATGATTATATTAATTTCGGTCTCAAGGGTATTTTATCGATACAGGTACCGTCAGCAATAATAATATGTATGCGAATGAATAATATTAATGCAGAATGTACCTACCTTGGAAGAAAAAAAAACTCAAAACCTGTGTTTGAAAAATTTATGCAAACCGCTATTTCGACCATCTTTTCTTAAACAGATGACTGTACAACTATTTCCGTTAACAATAATAATTTATTACAAATCAAAAGTAGAACAAAGCCTATTCAATGGTTTAACTGAAACGTAATATTGGCTTTTGTGATGAAACATAATAATTATTATTGTCTTCAATTATATTATAAACCGCTAATAAATAAATTGACATGGGATATACGAAATATATTAATTATCCTAAACTGTAAAAATTTGTATTTTTGTGTATGAAAAGTGTCTAAATATTGTAAATTTACAGCATAGCATTGTTTGAATTATTTACCAAGTCAACATTCACAAAATTTATTTATTTATTGATATATAATTAATTTACGTAACAGCGGCGTCACACGCTAATTCGTCACACGCCAAAAATACACTCTTACCTGATTACCCAAACGCGCTTAAAAAAGTATAACTTCAAAAATCTTTTATAGACTCCCAAAATTGTGTACGATTCATTTCAATTATTGTCATATAAGTTATTTTGTTAATATTTTAGTTATTAAATTGCCGTATTAAGGGCGGACGTGCTCAGCGTGGGTCAAAATGGAGCTTTTGTTCTATTTTCAAAGCATGATCCTGGACATACCTTAAACGTTGTAGATAATCTATTTATATAATTTTGAAGCATTATTATCTTTTATATTTATTTTAAACATTTGATGACAGCATAAAGTATTTTTATTACATAAAATAGTATTCTTTTAAATCTCTCGCTCTGATGTTTTATAATATATAGTCATAATATAGTCATATTTCAGTACATAAATGTGCAGTGGTGTTACGATTTTTTACATGCATTTTAAACGCATTTATAAAACCATCAGTATAATTTATATCGACATTATTATAGTGAAATATTTACGATAAAAAATTATATTGATTATCTCTGTGATCCCAAATTTGACAAGAATTAGGCATTTTATTATTCAAAAAATGGGCTAGATTAACACATTTGAAGATAATTCTAAAGATACTCATTATAAGCTATGTCTTTGACCATTCAAGTGTGATAAACATCCTACGAATTTTATAATAATTATTGACCTAAGAATAAGGTAGTGTTTTTTTTAAATACGCCATTTCTTTTGGCATTCCCCAGTGGTTAAGCTACAACATACGGCCGTAGCCATAAATTGACAAACTATAATTGAAGTAGGGACTAAAATGATGTTAACGCGCGTGTTTGAACATGTACCGTTTAAAAAAAATCGGTTAGGTATGTCCCGCCTTAAATGTAAAAATAAGATTACTTTAATTAATCTACTGTAACTATAATATTTTTTATTCAGATGTTTAATTTTGTGACTTACTGTGTTTATAAAATTTTCTAAAGATATGCTGGAGCATTTGTGTTCAGGCCTTGGATCATCATTAAATTTAAGCAAGCATCATTATTAACCATACAATATAGCTTGAAAGAAGAATCTGAATATTTTATATCTGGTTAGCAATCAAGCTCAGATAATTGAAATATTGCTGGAGTAATAATTATTACATATCAAATAAATTGCAAACGTCAAAATAAGGACTAGAAGATTTCAAAGCTTAATCAATGACAGTACAAGAAATCAATGATTAGACTTTCAGAAGACGACATATAATTTTCAGTAATAATATACCGAATAAATCTATATTCGATCAGGATAGCTCAACTTAATACCAATATAGTTGATTGTAAAAATCGCTCCCAATATCTGACAAAGTTTCTTCTTCTTTTAAGCCTATGTCCACTCTGTAGTTAGAGCATAATATGGCCATTGCAAAGCGTCTCCAGGTCATGCCGGTATCCTGTAGTTTTGGCATGTATCATAAGCGGGCCTACAGGCTAGGATCTTTGACGGCCCCCCCTACCTATCGCTAAATATACTGGCTGTGTGACGTTCTGCAGTAGCGTTTTCCAAATGGTGTACGCGGTAAAATTATTGTGTACCTATATTTAGTGTTTTTTTGTTGTATATTTTAATCCATCCATTTGAATTATGGAGTTGTCGAGTATCGATATACAATTAAAAATTGTATTTTACAACCACATAATTTAAAAATAATAACAGTAATGAAGTAAAATAGCGCCGCAGGCGACTTTCTGTACTATCAGAGAGAATTTTTGATGCGTGTATCTGGTTGACTAGACATGCCGGGCCCTTCATAAGCCCGGGCCCCTAGGCTAGACCCCTGTCAGCCCCTCCTTTGTGGGGGCCATGCTTCCAGGACACCAAAATTTGGTTGGCTTGAAGAATAGCCCGGCCAAATTGAAACTCCGTTGGCTTTCGTAGCACATGACCTATCCATTTACAACGTTGGTTATTTACTTTCAAAATGATAAGAGGCTGAATGGTCTGCATCTTTATTTTCTTGTTACTTATAAAGTATCAAGACAGTTATCGGTAACTACCCGGTATCCATAAAGTCATCTGTTTTTTAAGCTCAGTATTTTCACTGAGTCATTGTCATGTGCCATGACCCACTTAACTAAAACAGCGCTATAATAATACAAACGTTAAACAAAATATAGTTGGTTTTTATTTCACTTTGAACTAAAAAGAACGTAAACATACATAAAGATAATATCCCAAATCGGTGACAATTGCTGCCGAGCTATCTTGTACAAACTGCCCTTGGTTTAGGAGGGTAATGACAGCAGCACTATTTCCAAGCTTCATAGCAGTTACCACAAACCGTAAACTGATATCAAAATCAATGCGAGAGTTGAAGCTTGAGTGCTGTACGATTCTGCTGGCCTTAATCACTTGACCATCAGCGTGTAGGTTGTAGATCCTGCAAGGACTCTCCATTGGGCAACGCTAGATCTGGAAGTGAACAATGCTAAATATTACATATAACGGCTAGAGAAAATACAAGAGGACTGGGGCAATTGATGAAAATCAGTGGACAAGATTAGTACTTGTAGCACCGCTGAAGAAGAAAATAAACACTGTTTTCTTTTGAGTGTTGATCAAATTAATACAACATTTTTTTTTATATATTTGACGCACTAGAACAGTTTTTTTTCAAAGTGGGCGTTGGAGGCTTTCAAGCGGGCAGTAGAAGGCTCAAAGAAAATTGGGGGGCGCTAAGGAAATCTAGTGGGGAGATGGCAGACAAATTCTATCAATAAAAATCCTACGGAATCCAGGCTAACCCTGGGTATGATCGGTTGTTCAACAATTTCTGAACAAACTCGTCGAAATTCATCAGATTCATCCTTCACAATAGGTAATTTTTAAATTCAAAGCCTTCTTTTAATGTTAATAAAAATACTTCTAAATATGATTAAGTATGAGTTTTATTTTCTCTCATTAAAACATTCTTTGATCTCAGAAATAGGATAGGTATGGGTCGTGCTATATGTATCCTATTCATATAATTCTTTTTCTTATTGTGCCATCCCTTAGCGGAGGTCGGCTACCATCAGGGCGATCTTGTCTATGGTTAAAGAAAAAAGATGGCTAAAAGTATTAAAAAAATGCATTGCCATCGTGTTCTGATATATTCTAAAAGTTTCAAATGTCTAGCTAGTCGGGAAGTTAGTTAAAAGTCGATTGCAAGATTTGTACCGGACAAAGTACCACCGGACAAATAAGAATACGAGCTACGAAAAACGTTGTAATGATTACTTCGATAATTGTTATTATCTTTTTCCTCGACTCAACCTACGTGACTGAATATTGAGAACATTCTGAAATAGGGGTGCCGAACGAAATCCCGAAAAATACAAATAGTAATAATTCTCAACAACTACCTACTTACTCGAAAGCAAAAATCACTACTTTTTTATAAAAGTCAATGCAATAAAAAATATATACATATATATTTTGAAAAAAAAATGTATATCCCGAAAGCGTCGGGATTATGTTTACCAATCCCGGGATTCATAGGTATCGAAAATACTTCGGGATCCCGGGATCCCTAATTATAACCAAACATTGGTAGACGGAAATCCAAAACTAATAACAGAATTATCGCTATGAATTATCATAATATTATTTCGAAATAGAAAACATCCATGACAAAAATGTTCAATAATTATTC
Source organism: Rhyacophila brunnea (assembly GCF_057557595.1). Classification (NCBI taxonomy): domain Eukaryota; kingdom Metazoa; phylum Arthropoda; class Insecta; order Trichoptera; family Rhyacophilidae; genus Rhyacophila; species Rhyacophila brunnea. The sequence goes on from NW_028232752.1 coordinate 15,338,598, forward strand.
TATTACTCATAGATGACTGTACAAGCGTTGAATTTAAGAAGCTTTTCCTGCAGCTAGGACTTATTTGCACTTGATGAATTTTTGAGGGCTTTAGTTAAAATTATCAATATATTCAAATTATTCGTAAAAAATCAGTAGTTCTACAATTATTATGGTCAACACATATTTTTAAATGTCAACATAATAAATGTTGGTATGTAGGTTTTTGCTATAAAATAATATTTTAAAAAGATTTTAATAACTATATTTATTGATAAGCACATTCTTCTGTTTTTTTAATGTTTAAGAAATACCGGTATTCAATAAGAAATACCAAAAAACCGGTATTGACATTTTCATTCGGTATTGCAATCCCTATCGTTAATGAACCACCTTCGTGGAATTGCACACAGTATTTCCTTTTAAAATAAGTGTGGACATTAATGTGTGTATTATTATTAATATTGGTATTTTTAATAAATCATTAATAATATGACATCTATGACTGAAGTTATATTGTGATTCTTTTAATCCGAAGAATTTTAAGTTTTTCAGAGGAACACCGGGTCATAATAATATGAAGGATCGATATCGCTATTATCATCGTAATCTTCTTGAATTATATCATTAACGCTCTGCGAATCACGAAAATAATGTTGAAATAAAACAAATAATGTTTAACATTTCGCGAGGAAAGTTTGTCTTCATCACTGACATTTAATTACATTGTTACTAACCATGTTGTCATCCAATTCATTGATCAAATTTGAATCGATATTGACTTAATTATTAGCGTAATCTTCAAATACGTCCGCAATGCTCTGAAAAACACTTAAAAAAATATAGAATCATTAATAGTTTTGAATGTTCTAGGTTACGCATGTGAAAAAATAATAACTTCATATTTACTTTAAACTCACTCACCTTAATTTTCTTCTGTTTATCCTGAGATTGTGAATAAATAATAGTTTTACGAGTATTCGGCGATAATATTCGTCTAGACCAGGGATGGCGAGCCTATGGCACACGTACCACTAATGGCACGTGAGATGATTTTGCACGGCATGCGAATGTTTCATTCCTAAGAGAAAAAAATTACTATTTTATATATACCTATTTCAAAAAAAAAAAAAAAAATTATAAATAAATATATAAGCTGTACTTAGTACTTACCTACTTATATAATATTTAAAAATAATGAAAGCATAGGCATGCGTATTTTCTTCGTTTTCTTTATAATATGTTTACCAATCAATGCGCAATCGGAAACGACAAAATTCATGCATAAATGACCGATCGCATTGTATTAAAAATTCCAGGCAAATCCTTTTCAAGAATAATCATTACGTTTAATGTACATATACAATAGCATAGGTCGATCCTTAGGTTCGACGAATTAAAAATAAAAAAATTCAATCAACAAACCTTATGAAACTAATTATCGGCAGTAATTTAAATTTAATAACTGCTTGTTATTTTGCCTCAAACATAATCTCTAAAAATGGAAAACACTTCAGTGATTGAGAATAAAATATGAAAAAAGAGTGGTTTAAATGCTTTCACGATCTCTTTGACTAATTTGAAAACAAGGAAAAAATATCAAAGAGGCAAAGAGATGCGCCTTCGGCAAAAAATACGGTAAAAGATAGAATATCAAGAACTCAATTATGATTTTAAACTTTTTAAATAGAATTCTTAAAAACTACTTTTTTTAAAAACTTTTTTTCGTCATGAAAAACTGTTTGGAACGTCAGACAGTCGAAAAATATGATTTGGGAAATTTTGGCACGCGTACGTAAAAAGGTTCGCCATCCCTGGTCGAGATTCTTTCATTGTTTATTGTAAGCACATTTAGTCCCGCGGTGTAAGATGAGTACATAGAGCTTGTGACTCGAAATATTTATCTCATTTTGAGCACAACCACCTTTTAAAATAAACAATTATACTTGTTTTTTGCAAAATAGTAAAAACTTTATAAATACTAAAAGAAGTAGTTACATACTGATAACCGAAAACTGTTGTTGTCATGCCACAAAAATACTTGTTATTTCTTACCCACACACCAAAGCGATAACATATCTTGCGATTAATTTTGCCTATTATCGACTTACCTACTAATTTACTGATTCAACGTTTTTTGCCAACCTCTGTTCGAGTAAGTGCGTCATTTTATGAAATTTGTCTTCAAAATTGTTGCTAAATTTTTTTCAAAATAAGCGACAATTCGCAGACTTAATATACTATAGGTTCCGTGTTTGCATAGATAAGCGTATTAATGTCTTCTCTAAATTAAATTTTGATATATTTTGAATGGTGTGTGTGCTTGTGTTCTAGTCCTTTGGATCATCGGAGATCTCCGCTAAGCGAGCGACCGAGCAGCTAAACCCACAGATATTTATAAAGATACCTCTTTTTTTATATATATGTACCTATTATAATAAATATTTTACCCATTCTTATATCTCTTATAGCAATTAGCAATTTTTTAAACCTAAATTTCTCTAAATTTTATTTTTCTAAATTAAATTTTATTTCTGTCTTGAAATGGCTGATACAAAGGCTTCAGCCATTATAACGATCACAGGGATTTTGAAGGTTGGTGGCCCTAGCGGGCCAATACTTTTCAAGATATTAAATATTCTATTGACCATCTTTACTGTAAAATACTCAAATATATCTAAAATGCGAAAAACACTATTATGTATCGTTTTCGGGAGGCAGCCATTTAAAAAAACCACAAATTTATAAATTACTAAGGTTAAATTATATAAATGCATCAGTAGCCTGTATAGTATGCTGAGTACCTCCGTTACACGAAAGTACATAAAAACATGTATATGTCTAAGAGCGATTGTTTCTCCTAAAGCCGGGCAGCTCTCGAAAAAATTGGAACGTTCGCAGTTAATATGTATATAGGTACCGTCAAATTTTGGCTATTACCGCGGCAACCGTTGGTGCAAAGACAGGGCGTTTGGCTGCTAACCGAAAGGTCGGTGATTCGAACCCATCTGAGAGCGTTATTTTTTTATGTGAAATTATGCCATAAATAAACCATACACAATTTTAGATAATTTATAGACAGAAGAATATTTTTTATCGTCAATTTTTGTTTAGTCTAAGCAGGTCTTGATGAATTATATCACTAACATATTAATAATAAAATGTCAAAATGTTATTTTGTATATTACAAAAGCGGTCACCCATCCAAATATTATCCGCCGCCCGCAATGTCCCTTAACTTAAGTGATCGGACGACAATCGTCAGCCACTCGGCTGGTAACATTTTGCGTTATATTTGAAATTTGTGCATAGAATTTTATTTTAATAGTCACGGCGAGCGGTAAAACATATATATGTTAAAAAACCAATCGGTTGGCACAAAAACTGATTCCGGATAACGGTGAAACCATAAAAGATAATAGCGCGGTTTAGGATGAAATGCCAACTCCAAGCGATATGGAGAATGATCCTTCAAACAAACTCCTACAATCACTGTCTTCGATAGAGATAAAGATAAGGAAACAACCACTGCGAATGGGGGAAATCTATTTCCCCGACCTATTTAAAGCCCCGTCGCCCCAAAAGCCCATCTACGTAGGCCAGTACTCTCAGGTTGTCTACTTAAGCCCACCGTCGGAGCTTTTTTAATCCACGAGAAAATTACCCCCATTGTAGTTCACTCCAAAAAAGATTACGCTAACTTAATAAAATACCTAGTATTAGCTGGAATCAGTAATAGGCACTATGAATGATCTTAAAAAAGGTATATGTTTAAATTTCAAAGACATATCGGACTATCGTAAGGCAGTAAGTTTTCTTGGCCATAGGGGAAAGTGGTCGAGGAAAAAACAATCAAAGTCATTGTCAGAGGGATTCCAGAGATTCCTGATGACTAAATACGAGATGAACTCCTCATATCCGGATTTCCAATAAAAGGAGTCCAGATGATGAGGATAGGTGCCGCCAGTTGTAAAGCATTGTCTTCGCAGTCAAGTTCTAGCAGCTGCTCTGCCACTTTCCTCCTAAATGTGTTCACTGCGGTAAAGAATATCTCACCGCAGAATGCAAAAAGTTCCGAGACATGGTACCAGCTCATTGTGATAGCTGCGGGGGTCTACATCCATTGAATTATAAAGTTTGTCTGAAAAACTCTCATCATGCTAGAAATCTTTATAAAAAGTCATAGCCACTGCTGTCTTGGAATAGGCAGGTAACCGCCAATCTCAGACCACTAATGGAGCGGCCCCTTCCCAGGCCATAATTACTCAATCCGCTCATTCACTCCACAAATAAGGCAACCTCTTTTAATTGATCTCAAAGTGAAGCCCTCGACGCACTCTTTGAGTAACTCAGATATAGCGCTGCCAAAAACAATCAAATAATCCATAAAGCAACAACATGCGTTTCAGCAATTAAATCAAATCATAATAACTTAAAGTGAACAATATTCATCTTAACTCTCACAACCCTTTTATGGTTATTAACACCTCACAGCCAACATCTCTGCAGCAACCCATGATATTATAAAGAAATGCAAATGTATTAAATAAATATGCATCGATTATAATTGTATCGAATTGTTCCAAATGTATATAAATATTTTTTTATTTACATTAATGATAGCAAATAATGCCATTGTTAGTAAAAGATTCAGCTGTTGTTGTTAATCCAGTTTCTGAATGCTGGTACTCTCGTCCAGACTCCTGGGGATTGAGCCTGGCCGCAACCTCTACCCCATGAAGTAATTCCAATAAGGACTCCGTTTACTGTGAGTGGGCCACCAGAATCTCCTTGACAAGCATCTTGACCTCCGACTCCCAGGCGACCTGCACAGATCATGTTACTCGTGACGGGGTTGTATCCAGCGTATGCGTTGATACACAGCTGTTGGTTGATAGTCGGGATAGTGACCTTATACAATGTAGTTGGCTGGCTGCCTGGGATTTCCTATTAAGTTTATAGAAAATATTTTTTAAACACCTAGAGGTAAGACAGAAAACTTAATGAAAAACAATTGGAGAAGAATCAGTGATCCACCAATCAACAAGATGGTGCAATGCTATAAATCTATAATTATTAATAATCTATTTGATCTACATAGTTTGAGTAATAATTAATTGCTGTCCATATTAACACCCACGGTGGTCGCGCGGCATAAGTGTTGGACTATCACGCTGAGGGTCTCAGGTTCGAATCCTGGGTCTGGCAAGTACACATATTGTTTTTCAGTTTGTGTGTGAGTCAGGGTATGGACCTAATAGGTTGAGCAAGTGGCTGACATCCATTTCTCGTAAAAAACAAAATCTTTCAATACAAAACCTCTACTCTGTGGAGGCCCATATGATCCTATTAAGATCGGACATGGTCAAAAAAAAAAAAAATCTTTACAAAATATCTTTAAGTTTCAATATAGTATTAAAACATGAAAGCAATCTTTTCAACAATCATACACATTACATTATGATAGGTCAATGATTCCCAACCGGTGTTCCGCGGAACTCAAAAGTCGGATAAAAGTACACTAAAATGCAGTAAACTTACAGAGAGATATCCCCATCCGGTGATGATCGCTGGAGCGCCATCTGGTACGGCGACTCCTTGGGCGGGAAGAGGGATGATACCAACACCAGGTCCAAGAGTTAAAGCAGTCACCATGAACAATAAACTGATGTCGAAATCAAAGCGAGAGTTGAAGCCTGTATGCTGCACGATTCTGTTGGCCTGAACAACTTGGCCACCAGCGTTGTGCAGGGTAGATCCTGCACGAACTCTCCATTGAGCAGCACGGGTTCTGTAATTCCCCCACAAATAGATTATGAAATTAAGTAATTGTATAATTTTTCATAAATGACATGGTGCGTCTAAAAAAAAATAATGGAGGAGTCAAAGCTATAATAGAGTTGTCAATCGACAATCAACACCGTCGAAGAAGAAGAAAAAGTTAGTAAATAATAATTTTAAATATTCAAACAATTACTTTGTTACGATGGCAAAATATGATATGTCCGTTTTTTGGCTAATTGAGTTATGTATACATTCAGACCCGTATCAATTATATCTACAAGATATCAAAATAGGGTATTAATATAGGTCTTATAAGTTTAAAATTGCTCTCCTTAACAATTTAGAAAAACGGACATATTATCATGTTTTGCCATCTTACACTAGATTTATACCACAATTTTAATGTGATATTTCAGGCAACTAAAGTATGGATTAATATTACTATAGATATAGTGCGGCAACTTAGCATAGAAATGAGGACACATACCATCTCGGGGGATAGCTTTCAATTTTTGATAACAATCACATCCTCTGGTAACCATCTTGCAATACAACTATATAATCAATATCATTGCATTTTAATCACACATTACAATCTCATTGTGTAAATGTGTATACATTTTTGTGGTTAGTACCGTACCTAAATAAGATTTCATATATAAAAACGTATTTCAAGTTATACACATTTATATTTATTATAAAAATCGATGTTTTTTAAAATAAATATAAAAAATATTAAAACTATGAATTAATCAAAAATCTAAGCGCTGAAAATTTTAAAACTTAATAAACTAAATTTTAAAATTAAATATAATCATAAAAATAATGTAATAACAACGTAACCTATGAACCAAATATATGACAAATTCACATTTTTTTACAATTGTAATAAGCGTTGCATAAGCGGCATAAGCAAGCGGCATAAGCGTTGGACTATAAAGCCGTGGGTCCCAGGTTCGAATCCTGGGTCTGGCAAGTACACATATTGTTTTTCAATTTGTGTGTGTCAGGGTAAGGACCTAATAGGTTGAGCAAGTGGCTGACATCCATTTCTCGTAAAAAACAAAATCTGTCAATACAAACCTCCACTCTGTGGAGGCCCATATGATCCTATCAGGATCGGACATGGTCGCAAAAAAAAAAAAAGTTTATCTTTGACTTAAAAAAAATCTTTTTAATGTTTTCAGATACGTTTTATTTATTAATTAATAGAGTTGAAATTGTAAATTATAAAAAAAATCTCAAATTGCAAGCTTCGTATTTTTCCTTGAGAACAAGGTATTTTGAGTTGTTTCCGTAAGGTATCGATATACTCTCAGGCTTACCCAGTTCCATACAAAATTGCATTTAGGTTTTTAATAACGAAAGTAAAAAAGGGTCCAACTGAAAAAGATTTAAAATATTCGGCCATTATATATTAAAACGTTGTCATATTGAAAAAAAAACAATGGCTCACCCATCGGTGCAATGAGCAGCCGTGAGAATGACAGTACGATTAATGATAGATCCTCCGCAGACATGGGTGAAGGTACCATTTCCAGTCCTATCCATGAGTAGAGCTACTTGGTAAGGAGCCTCAGTGATGTTGGCCAGAGATCCACCAATAATAGTCGGATTGACCACAATTCCAGATAGAAGACCCTGCCCTAAAAATAAATTTTCATTTGAGAGTGAATAATAAATATATCTTAATGTACAGTAACACAATATTGGGTATCTTGTCGGTAGTTGGTGCTTGTAGTTATTTAAATTCCTTGCATTGTTTTTCTCACCATTGACGAAGACCAGAAAACTAGCAAACACTGTAAGACGGAACATCTCGTGATGTGATGATATTCGATTCCTTACCATCGTTTATATAGGTCGTATTTTACATATTAAAATACTTAATAAAAATCATATTATCCTCGTACGTATACTGTGCATCTAATATAAATAATTCTACCACTTGTGATGTTAGCTTATCTGTTATTTATTGTAACATTGCATATATAAAAATGTTTGTTAAGACTATTCAGTTTTTTGACTCCTTTTATTATATTATATTGCGTTACGTTAACTCTGAGAAAAGGTATCGTTTATCGTGATTTCATATTAATTTATATTACCTTTCTATTTTTTTCTTCTATGATATTAATTCTTGGTTGGAATACATTACATTAATTAAAATAAAACATAGTAATATGTAGTACTTGTCCCACTTATTATGATATGTGGTTATCAATGAATCCGTGTCATCCAGTTCTCAAATTAATATCAATTATTTAATTGTCATGTATTTATTTAATATTTCACAGACCGTCAGCAGTTTTGTATAACGTTGACTTGGTGAGAAAGGTAAAAAATAAGTTGTTCATTTCATATTATATTCTTTTGCATACAAAATTTACACAGTCAAATTACTTCTTGCAATTAAGCACTTTTTCACCTCAGTAACAATACATTAAAAAAAAATCTCATCAAAATCCTGAGAGTCTTGTGCTTTTACTTTAACCGTGTTGGGTTAAATAAAAAATTTGAAACAATCGAACAAAATATATCTCAATCGTTACTCTCACTCGTAATACACACTCCAAATAGCTCGCTCGATCTTTTTACTTCGTTTACTCACTCCACATTGTATCTCACTGGAGAACTTGGTACCTCGGACAATAATACCTACCTCTCAGTTATATCGTACCATTGTATCACTGTACTTCTTTCAAACCGCAAATAAACACGCAATCTACATCATTCTTGGTCTTTAGTTTTTCATACCTCAATCGCTCATCCACCTCACCTAATGCCAAAGTGGTGACTACAACATCACCAAAAATATTAGTAATGATCAGTTTTGTCTGCTTCAGAGAGAGTTTTGTCAACTTGTAAAAAATATCAATTCAATTAAGTATATAAGGTACATTATGAGGCACTAGGACCAAACCGCCTGTTATCCTCGTCATCTCTAGTACTCGCGTTTGTATACATATTAACGAAGAGCTCATAGCCCTTCTTCATGGCTCTGAGGAAAGAAAGAAAGAAAAATAAACACGGAAAAATAGGGGTTATACAGTGGTTACTCCTTCGAATTGACGGAGTCAGCAATGCAAAACATTTTATTTTTTTATATTTATGGAGATGGAGAGGGAACTGAATAGCCTCCTCTTTGTCTCTTACTGCAGAGAGAAAAAATATAGACTAAGGAGACGAATTTAACCAATCATTGTATCGAACGATCTATAAATCGTTGTTAGTATCAGACACTAAAAGCCACTGTCACCTTTCACCGTTCCAGTAGCAGGTAAATAATTTAAAAATTAAATTATACACATAAATTATCATTTAATTATATCAACCATAATTATCACATCAAAATGCATTTAACAGATATATATTTTTAAATGTGTGTTTCCCCTTGTGGGGGCCATGGGCTGGATACCCACCTGGCCGGCCAATCTTAGGTTGTTTAAGTAAAAAAGTAGATTTACAGGAATTTATAAAACGTTAATAATAATAAGTTACTACCTATTATCATAAACAGAATGAGGTATTTTCAAAAATATTGGAGAATAAACTATGAGACGAGATTATAAGTTTAATGAACCTAAGTGATAATAATTACCAATCACATGTACCTCTGGACGAACCTAAGCAAGATTATTTTTAATACCTTAGAAATAGAATTGGGTCAGTAACGATGTAGAGAATGAGTAATAATCAATTATTTTCACCGTAGGCACTTATTTCTAAGATCATAATTTATTTAATAGGGATCTAACCAATTAAAGTGATATAAAAAATCTATAAGCATATAGGTACCTAAATGTCGGAAAATATTACGTTATTGAACTAAGAGTACTTACATATTGCACATCGAATCTATATAATATAATAATAATATATTTTTAAAATAATGTCTTCATCGCTATTCAGTATAATAATATCAGCATCCGTAAACATTTGTTTATCCAATGCGGCTGTGTTGTCATCTTCCAGACATTGAGCCACAGAACCAGGAAACTCAGAAATAATGGGAACTGAAATACCCAACGGGTGTGGAAAAGCAGACAACCGATCTCGAGTGTGGAAGAATACGGGATAAACTCAAACATGTGTCCAGAATACGTCATTTGTCGAATACTGACAACTGCTCTCGGCTTATGCATTGATGCTTATTTAATATTGGTGTATTGAAGATTCCAACATACACTATTCCACGTCTATAATGTGTGGTTTATTTTCGTAGGACACTCACACATTTACAATCCTGCGTCAAAATGTAGTGTTTTGGGATATTGTCATTGGAATTCTATTTTATTAATCTGTTATGTGCTCAAAACGTTTATTCAAACATCTTTGTCAGTATTCTGCATGTAAAATGGAAAAAAATATACAAATTAACCTGTTATTAGTATTATAAACAAATTCAATAACAGCATGTGCTTATCTTTAACATTTCGAAATTATAAAGGAAACAATTATACACACAATACAACACCTAGTGACAGGGGCGGCTCCATCTCAAGGGTTCCTAGGGACCATCCCCACATCGTTATCATCTCAAAAATACACGTCCGATATATTTATCATCGTCATAATATACCTACCTACTTAATTACATGAACTATTTAATTTATATTATCTAAACTCTTCGCAATTTTGTATAGATTTTTATAATTATTATGCAAATAAATGAAGCAATTATTATAAATTATGTAAAAACATAATAATAATTACGCTGCATTAAAATAATAAAATACCCTCTATTTCATGGAGACATAATATTATGTACAAATTAAGAAAGCTATGGTATCTCGCTGACCGGGGTCACTCAGGCCCAACCTGTCGCACGGTACAAATTTTGTTATGCCAAGGATGTGAATGCATTAGCGTTAGTATATGCATACTGGGTAGCGAATCAAATAACCTCTAGATGCAATGAACAGATGTGATAATGACCTTACAACTAATGATAGATTCTCCGCAGACATGGGTGAAGTTACCATTTCTAGCCCTATCTATGAGTAGAGCTACTTAGTAAGGAGCCTCAGTGATGTTGGCCAGAGAACCACCAATAATAGTCGAATTGACCACGGATACAGACCTTGTCATGAAAATAAAATTTCTTTATTAAATTATTCACGCTCTTGTCATCGATGAAAAATAAATACATACGTTCATGTATGGTAAATTTGGGAGTGAATAATAAAAATATTTAAATTTACAGTAACATTAGGTATCTACTGGGTAGTCGGTAATAATTATTGTAGTTGTTTCAATTCCATGCACTGTTTTTCTCACCATTGGCGAAGACAAGCAAACACTGTAACATCTCGTGATGACGTGATGATAGTCAATTCTTAACCTTCGTTTATATATGTCGTCTTTTGCCTATAAAATAATTACTTAATAAGAATCATATTATCTGAGTAAAACTACGTACACTATTTATTTTCTTTAAATAATATTTTATAATTCTATTACTTGCAATGTTAACTTATCTGTTATTTATTGTATCATTACATGTATAAATATTTGCTGAAACTATTTACTTTCTTGACTCCTTTTAATATAGTACTATTATATTGTGTTACTTCAACTCTGACAAGAGATGTCATTTGTCGTGATTTGATATTTTTTAATCAATTGACCAACTTCCTAATTATCTTTTTTGCTTGCTGTATGTCGTTGTTCAGAACGAATAATGGTAAGTCTATATTAATTAAGTTATAATTTTTAAGCACGCTCTTTAGATGCGATTAAGAAACGACTCAGATAATTATTAGTGCAGGATCCCATAGACTTTTCGTATACATAATATGCGGAACGCATTCTGACAATTGGAATAGGTTCTAGGGGTCACCAAGATATATAATGTCGATGTTGCCAGGCGATATTAGTGGTCAAATTTTTTTTATTGAGGTTTTAATTTTTTTTCTTATAACCCACCAAAAATTGTTCTGAGTTATTCAATAAAACCAAGACCGAATCAGGGATTGATTGAAATTGCAATAATTGTACCATGCCATCGGCATGGTCGTAGAACGGTTCGTCCCATTTGAAAAAATAAAAATAGCGGGTAGTGCAATGTGTTCAAAATTATCGATTCTTAGGATCCTCCTTGGCTTAAATTATTTTATTTAGTAGCATTTGTGTATAGAATCACCCAGATTGCTTTCTTTACCATATTATATGTATATGACATTTGTTTTAGTATTATGGTTAATACAGAAACAGTGTAGGTTGCACATGTAGGTAGGTGAATAAATGAAATAAAAACTAACCACACTAAGTACACATTTATTAAAAAAAAAAAAGAAACAAGTCAAGTGTTCAAACTGCTTTAAGTATCATGATCACAGTTTTTACAAACACTTCTTACACATTTGCACAATGATATACATGTCAAAGCCGATTTCTTCTCGACCATCTCGCCAATAAGTTTTGTTCAGGATGCACTTTCAGCTTTAGGAAATGAATTGTTGGAAACCACAGCAGTTTCAAGACCTGGAAAAAGTTTGCACTTACTTATTATGTAAACAAAAACAACAGCGGATGAACTTCGATATACATTTATTTCCCAAAATATTGGATTTAGTTTAAATTTGTCAAGAGTGATATGCACATATTATGATTCATTGTATTTACACTGTGTAAAGGCTTCAGCACAAGTTTATTTATGGAAAAGCTCATCTGATCCACTATTTGTAATTCTAACTGCCGTACACTATCATGTAGTTATAAGAAATCGGCTTTGACATGTATATCATTGTGCAAATGTGTAAGTAGTGTTTGTAAAAACTGTGATCATGATACTTAAAGCAGTTTGAACACTTGACTTGTTTCTTTTTTTTAATAAATGTGTACTTAGTGTGGTTAGTTTTTATTTCATTTATTCACCTACCTACATGTGCAACCTACACTGTTTCTGTATTAACCATAATACTAAAACAAATGTCATATACATATAATATGGTAAAGAAAGCAATCTGGGTGATTCTATACACAAATGCTACTAAATAAAATAATTTAAGCCAAGGAGGATCCTAAGAATCGATAATTTTGAACACATTGCACTACCCGCTATTTTTATTTTTTCAAATGGGACGAACCGTTCTACGACCATGCCGATGGCATGGTACAATTAGTGCATTATCAATCAATCCCTGATTCGGTCTTGGTTTTATTGAAGAACTCAGAACAATTTTTGGTGGGTTATAAGAAAAAAAAATTAAAACCTCAATAAAAACAAATTGACCACTAATATCGCCTGGCAACATCGACATTATATATATTGGTGAACCTATTCCAATTGTCAGAATGCGTTCCGCATAATATGTATACGACAAGTCTATGGGATCCTGCACTATATATTATTTAGGCCCGTTTCAGACGGAACACCGGTGTCGCGCTCGTATTAATAAAGGAGGCCTTTGTATTCGAATAAATGGGTCATTGTATTATGTGTATGATTACCCCAGAGCTAATGAGTCAACGAGTGCCCAGTACACTTTTCCGTTGGCCGCTACATTTTCAAGCCGCCAATACACTTGTTTTTATTGCCGCAGCCAGTTTTATGTTCTAATTTATATCGCGAAATTAGTTCTGGGGCATTCATAAATATAATACAAAGGCCCCTTTATTCGAATACAAAGGCCTCCTATATTATATACGAGCGCGACACCGGTGTCCCATCTGAAACGGGCCTTATTCTGAAAAAATACTAATTTTCTCATTAATAAAATCATATTATAAGTATGGTAGGTACATAATGTATAATATGAGAAAGTATGTGGTTATGTATATTTAATAATTAATGGCTAAACCCCACCACCTAGCTAGATAGTCGTCGAACCGCCACTGCCTAGTGATATTATAAATTATAACAATATAAGCAAGATGAAAGATGAATTTATGTCATTCTAAATTAGATAGACAATATGGTAATGTAGTGTGCTACTGTTATTGCGTTATTGGATTCTCATTATTATCTTCTGCATTTTTTTTGATAGTTATTTAAGTTATTACTGCTATCACGCTATCAGTATGGACGGCGGTATCAAAAAATTAATTATTGTGGTCATTGGCATCCTAAAATCAATCAAAAGATTAATTACGACACGTGTAATAATAAATAATAATGTTATTGTTTTTATTGATTGCACTAATTACTTATTACTTTCGGCACCTTTAATATTACGACCGTAGGTACAGTTCAAAAATAATCTGACGCTTACATGCGTGTGCGTGTGATGTCTAGGGAGCGGATTTATATCCTAGGACCTAGCTAGACTGCGACAAATATAAAGTGAAGCATGACCATGGTGTTAATAATGCAAAAAGTGTTGAAAAGTGTCAGCAGGAGGAATATAAGTCGTGTTATAACCTACTGCGAAGAAGAAAAAAACAAAATGAGCATTAATAAGGTCGATAACAGAGTATAGAGTCGCTGCAATGACAGCTAGATAATATTTGACATTTCAGTGTTACCACATAACTAAAAATACCCCGGCATATCGTATTTTTTTCAAATGTGATTTCTTCTAGTGGGTATATAATACCTGAGGTGTTTTCAAGTTACGTTTGTTCGATAATGACTAAGTTGAAAGAGCTAAACTAATGGGCGCCACCAAAAAAGTAAAAAACAGCTAATCTTTCTATTCCTCCTGTAGTGTTACTCCAGTTTCCATAGCCGCTTGCTGCTTTATTTAAATGCGCCATTTCCAACATGATTAGTATGGCTATGTTTTACATAGATACTCGAAACAGCTGTCAATGTAAGTACTTACATGAAATATCTTGTTTCTTTCATAATAATTGTGTTCTAACACGTATCAGACAATTTAGTTAATGTATTTAATAAATATTTAAATTTTATTTATACGCAAAATAAAAATATTCGGGAAATTACGATTGTGATAGTATAAGGGTGGGCGCACACAATGGCCGAGCGGCTGACGCGTCCGCTTATAATATTATGCATCCCAGGTTTGAATTCCGTAACTGGCAAATACAGATATTTGTTTTTCAATTTGTGTTTCGAGTCAGAGTATGGACCTAATAGGTAGAGCAAGTGGCTAACATTAATTTATCGTAAAAACAAAAAAGCAGTGGGCAGAATTTGAAAATCCATGGCTGCACGGAAGAGACATGTCTTCCACAAGGAGAGAGGGGGTGACAAGCCAAAGTAAGGCTAGTTAAGTGACTTAAATATACGTCAAGAATTTGCTAGTTTTAAAAAGTCGCCTGCGCCGTTATTTAACTTCTAAGATATTAACATTTTAAAATGTGTGCGTGTGCTATGCAATTTTTGATTATTGTATGTCAATACTCGGTAGCTCAATAATTTAAATTTAAGTATATGTATTAAAAAAGTGCTACTACAGTGCGCCGCACTACCCTTAACTTTATCGGTAGAAGGGGGCGCCGAAGATCTTGACCTCTGAACCCGCTTTAGAATGTGGGGGCCATGATAGGAAGGCAACCCTAAAATTGAGCTGTAGCATCATCATAAGAAGAAGAAAATTATTTATTGAATGATCGAAGCCTAATTGAAATTAATATTGGGTCAGCAAAAACATCATAAGATGAGAATAATCGTCATTATTGAATTCCCATACTTATATCGATTTAGCCAATTTAATATAAAAATACTATTAGTACGTTGATATAAAAAGAAACGAGGAAATGAGATACCGGATCATTATAAATATCAGTACATTCTTTTGAAAAAAAATGTCAAACATTTAGTTCTCCCTAATTCCTTAACACTGGAATAATCAATAACTAGTGGAAACAGAAAAAATTACAACATATCTATGTATAAAAAATGTCTTTATTTAAATAAATATTAATTATAACGTCTTATTCAAAGGTAAAGAGTTACTTTACAATGTATTTTCATATGTTTTGTCATATACATTAGATATAGCAAATTATACAAACTAAAAAAAGGTTTATAATATGTTACTGTTAATCCAGTTTCTGAATGCTGGTACTCTCGTCCAGACTCCCGGCGATTGAGCCTGGCCGCATCCTCTACCCCACGAGGTGATCCCAATGAGAATTCCGCCGACTGTGAGTGGGCCACCAGAGTCTCCTTGGCAGGCATCTTGACCTCCGACTCCCAAACGACCAGCGCAGATCATGTTACTGGTGACGGGGTTATAACCGGCGTATGCGTTGATACATTGCTGTTGGTTGATGATTGGGATGGTGACCTTGTACAGTGTTGTTGGTTGGCTGCCTCCCGTCTCCTGTTACATTGAATAAATAATATTAAAGGCGTCCAAAAATAAGTACTAGAGTCATGAATTAACTGAGTTCTACAGCAATTATGTCATCGTATATCAAATAGTACTAGAATGACTTCAAATGACAAGCAACGTACTTCCTCGAAAATAAAATACTTCACCGCAATCAGTCAGAGCATATCAACGCTTACGCTTGTCGCTGGTTTTTTTTTTTTAATATAGAGCCAGTTGGGTGCATGCTTTGGGGGCATTCGGGGTCGTTCTAATGTTAGGGGAGGCAGGATATATATTTGGTTATTATTGGTTAAATAATATGTCAGCTCCTTATTAATTGAACAACATCGCGTGAATTCAGTCATGAAATAGTATGCATTCTAATTGATGTAATTTTTTACTTTTCCATCTGAATCAGTAAAGAAGAAGTTGGAAATTTAAAGTGGTTGGCTCTCGTACTTCAGTATGTAAAGCGTTGGCTTTATTTCCATTCCCATGAAAGGATTACATCAATTAGACTAGTTACTAAATCTACATACTATTAAAATTACATATTTTCAATATCGCTGCCAAAAACTTAACACATTAAAACATAAAATGCGGTACGCTTACGGAGAGATATCCCCATCCGGTGACAAACGCGAGGGCGCCATCTGCTACGGTGGCTCCTTGAGCAGGAAGGGTGACGATAGCAACACTAGGTCCAAGATTTAAAGCAGTCGCCACGAACAATAAACTGATGTCAAAATCAAAACGAGAGTTGAAGCCCGTATGCTGCACGATTCTGTTGGCCTGGACAACTTGGCCACCAGCGTTGTGCGTGATAGATCCTGCACGAATTCTCCATTGAGCAGCACGGGTTCTGGAATTCCACAAAATAGATTATGAAGTTATGAACAATGTGATATTTTTGGAAAAAGCCAAACCCAGAAATGACGCCGAAGAAAAAGGAAACGAAAATAAAATAAAATCGATTATTCCAGTATACCGAAATACCGGTTTTAAAATTCCAAAATATCTAGATTTTCGGTATTAAGAAAGCACACTAATTTACGTTTTTGAAAATGAATTATAAGTTATGTGCTACTTCAATGCAAATGCAACGGATGCGAAATAATGAAAAAACAAAATCTATCAATTATAATATTAAGTATATTATAATTGTCGCGATGAAGTATCTATAATTTCGAAATTTGAAATTTCGTGCCATTCTTGTCACACTACGCCTAATCAGACTGTCGAGAACAGGCTGCAAAATTTCGATTAACATGGTAACTTGTCCTCGTAGAATACAAAACATATTAAAATGAAATTTCCTCAGCATGAAGCTTTTTTTCAATTCGGTATCACCAATCATTCTGGTGTATCAGTGGAAGAGCCCATGGCGCAAAGTGGGTTGTAGAGTTTCTGATATATTGTGTTATAACCGATTTGAAATCGAAATGATTTTAAACAAAACCTTGTTGTATAGAGATGGAACCTAAACATTAGAAAGAGATGGCTAAAAACATGGGAATACTACACTATTTTTTGTACAAACTTTCATTTGTATCCAGCTAGGTGGTATTTAATTAATACAAAAATGGCGTTTATGGGGAAATCACAGAAATCTCAATTCGGAAAAAGATTTCGTTATTACGCACAACGTAGTTATTATAATAGGCTCTTGTGTTTCCACCACGTGTACTTCTTCCTTCTGTCCTCGACATTTCAGACTCTTTGCAGAGGCCATTATCAAGAGATATGAGATATGTAGGAAGAAGTAGGTAAATCCGGTGGAAACCCAAGAATATATTACGATAACAATGAAAATCTCAAACATTACACAACGTAGTTCTTCAGGGGAAGAAATCATTGGCTTACCCATCGGTGCAATGAGCTGCTGTAAGAATGATTGTACGACTGATGATAGATCCTCCGCATACATGGGTGAAGGTACCATTTCCATTCCTATCCATAAGCAGGGCTACTTGGTAAGGAGCCTCATTGATGTTAGCTGTAGTTCCTCCAACAATATTCGATTTGACCAGTGGTATGAGTTGTCCTAAAGATATAAATCCCATTATAAAAATGTCACCGAGGAGTAATGAATTTGTGCAAGAGAAAAACATAAAAATGTCTAACCATACAGTAATTATAATGATAAACTACTGAAAAGTGAAAGAGAATATCAATGGTTCTCCAATTGAGCGGTTTAACATTTACTTCCATCTTGGACAAAATATATGATAGAGCTCTGTATTGCAAAATTAATCACATAACTAAACTGGCATGAGCGTATTTGTTCGCTTGAATAGTATGCAAGCTTAAATTTAAAAAAAAGATATATTTATGGGGATAAACAACTCAATCCGTATCAGGATATTGATCGGCGATATTAAAAACTGACTGCAATTATAAATTTCTTAATATCCATTTCCCGTAGTGTCCAATAATGGAAAACTCAGTAAATAGCTGACTGCAATGATAATTTCCGCATATCCGCTTTTCCACCTAGTCAGCTATATCCGATGACGCAAACTCTATATAAAATAGCTGACTCAATTATAATTATTATTTCGTAAATATTCTTTTCGAGATATTATACGTCAATAAAATATGGGATCATAATTCATTGGACATGTCACTCGAATATAAGTTACCGGTATGTTAGTATCTGTCTCTATGTCGCTCCGCACTCTTCCAGGACTCGGACCTCGGAACAGTATCATAAAGTATTGTAACATACAATTGTATCGACTGTTTACTCTGCAAATAAAACTCGCTCCTCCATCCATTGGAGCATCCACCAAATCCATGTCTCCCACATATTTCATAAATTATATATTTAAGACATTTAGAATATAATAATTATGTGAAGCAACATAAAAAAGTTCATGAAAGTATACCGATTTTGCTAAGTGATCTCACAAAACCGCCCTACTTCCTAATGCGTTAGGTTTGCGATCAATGTGTGCTAACAGGCTCACGTATGCTTGTGGAATACGGACTTCTTATGTAAGGGAAATCAAAAAACTACAGGTTGCAGAGCAACGTGATATGGGAAGGTGGACATAACTAGGAAAGACCACAAAACAATCATAGGATAAAGATGCAGACAAAAATGTTTGATTAAATAGAAGACAAAAACCTAATGAAATGGCAATAGACTGAACATGTCACCCATCAAATGGATAAATACAGTCATTCAGTGGATCCCGGAGGGCAGTATACAACCACAGGGACACCCTAAAACCAATTGAAGCGTTGAAGGAACTAAGTAAGGCTTACCTCCAGAAAAAGATCGATCCCGGCTGATGATAATGATGATACACATATTATGAAACAATGATTTTAGTTACTCCATCTCCAGCCGGTATGTATATGTAGTCGACATTTGTGCACAACCGCCTTCCATGATATTATAAACGTGTCAGAATGAAAATATTTTAGTGCCGCAGTTCTTTGTCTCGAAACTTAGCTACACGGGACTGGTTTAACAACCATGCACCTTGGTGCTTAAAGAAAGAGATTAGAAAATAAAAAAATAATAAGTATTTGAAACGATGATTTGAGTTACCCCATATCCACCTGTCATGTTTATGCAACCTCGATTTGTGCACGACCGCCTTCCATGATACTATAAACGTGCCACCAGGGAACTCAGAATTATCTGTTCTGTGCGTGCCACACTTCCTAGTCCCGAAACGAAGCTATACGGGACTGATGCAACAACGTGGGTATTTAGTATTTTGAACATAATGCTAAGTATTAATGAAAATCTCCACACTCTTTTTCTCACCATTGACGAAGACCAGGAAACTAGCAATCACTGTGAGACGGAACATCTTGATGTAATGATAGTTGATTCCTTACCTCTTTTTATATAGGTCGTCATCTACAGATTAATTCGATTTCTCAATACGAATCATGTTCATATCAAAAGACACTTTCTTCAGAGTTTCTTTTAACATTAAGAATTTGTACCATTTATAATTTTAATTTATCTCTTATTTATTATGCATTGCACATGTTGTATAAACATTTCTTCAGGCCTCAGAGCAATAATACTAAAGATAAGTGGTATTGTCCGGCTATATGCGGCCATTTTATTTGCGCATGCTGCACAGTATATTCTCACTTTTGTTATTATTACCTTGTGAAACGTTTTATCACCATTTTGCTTCTCAGTACGGTTACTACATTTAAACATCTTTTCTACTAAATTAACTTAAAACATTTCGCACAAAAACATACACGTACTCGCAGTGTTTGCCCTAAGTGCCTGCGTCTAACGTCTAACTCTATTATTCATATGTCGAAAATTTTAATCGAACACATACTGCGGAGATTATACGCGTGTCGAATGCTATCTCACTTGCACTTAAGGTTATATTTTGTTCAGGCCTTGGGTCAAACACTTATACCGACCATAATAAATCGGTTTACAAGTATCACCGATGCACTGACATCATGACAGCAGTAACCTCCCATGGGGGTAGACAGATTGAGCGTCACTTGGGGTGGCAGTTACTCTAAGGGCATAAAATCGAGAAAAATCATTAGGTATATATAGAAAGGTACCTAAACTTAGAAATAACGGAAATATCTTTCTATAATAATACTGGTTGGAAACAAAATGTATTAATTAATATAAAAGGTTTGACACGACTGTAGTTTTTTCCCGGGTTTGCGAGGTGTAGTTTACTTCCGTTGTCCTTGGGAGTAGCGTCCTTGATGACCAGCAATGACACGTGCAGATGTGCGAATTATATTTGAATGAAAGGTAGGTACATACTTACCTACCTAATTAATTTATCCGAATATTTTTGTCACTCGCGAGTTTTGAAAGTTGTCAAGTGTATTTTTTAATGTATCTGAAGCCGTGGACTCGCAATATTGTTTATTGAAGTAGAGATGGCGTTTAAATTAGATTTGGTGGTAGGTATATGTTGTTAGTAATGTATCCATATAACACATTTCTTAGATGTTGGAGTCATGATAAGATAATAAAAATATTGTATAAAAAATGGGGCACCATTTTGGCGCTGCCTAGGGGCGGCATTTTGTCTAAGGACGTCACTGCATAACAATGACAGTCATGGCCCTCACATTTTGAAATGGGCCCCATACCCATTGCTAATGTTAACAGCAGTGTGAAGCTCTACCGTAGCGTTTTTCAAATGGTGTTCTACGTAAAATTAAGTGTATTCAGTGTGTTTTTAGTATTTTTTTGTATTTATCAATACAATCAGTTGAATTATAAAATCGACACAGAGCATCGACATACAATATTCAAAAATGTCATCACACATTTTTTTATTTTCTTCCTTCATTCACCCTGTCACACTCCGGCATTAGAGCATAGGATTAGCACGATTTCTCGCCACTTCCCTCGGTCCATCACCAATCCTCACGCCTCCCGCCATGCCAGATATATGTTTTTTTACTATACGAGTAAATTTATGTTTATCTCATTTATCCCGGGCCATGCCATATGCTAAAGCCATATTCAAGCCTTGGTTGAGACAATTATGTTCCCTGACTCCTACATTGACAGATATAAGTTGTCTTGATTTGATAGTTAGTTTTTTTTATATACCAATAACCATGTCCTTGTTTTTTCGTACAAGATGGTTGTTAGTAATTTTGAACAATCACAAAGCCCCAGGCTTTGAGAAAAACACATAAATGTTTTTTGTCATGACCGGGAATCGAACCCAGAACTCTCGGGTGGAAGGCCAGCGCCTTACCCACTACACCACGAGAGCCGCCTCTAGTTATCTAGATAGTTAGTTAGAGTATACATAGTTCATTCATAGTTTATAGAGTAACTTTACATTCCGGCTCCAGGATGAAAATGTTGTAATTATATTATTCTAAAAATATATTTTTACACATATCTATTTATTTATGTATTTATTTATTACTACATAAATAAATATAAGCGAATATCTAAATTTGATCTAATTTTACGGGAGGTAAATCAAGCAAAGAGGCGTATTATTGTAGTAAAAAGTGAAAAAAAGTGCAAAGATATAAAACGTATAATAAATACTACAATTACCATAAATTAATTGATTTAATATTTTTCTGATCATCCATGCTTATTATGTAAATATAACTGTTCCTCTTATTATATTAGCTTCTACAATATGTTAACAAAATTATCACTCTTTCTTGAAAAATTATTCACTTGAGTCCGATAAACATTAACATTTTTCAAAATATTTTTTCTAATAACTAGTCCATGGTCTCGGGAACTAAGGCGTAACGGATGAACACTCCATTATTTGTAAGTGTTCCATCCAAAGATGTTGAATAGAATATCTATATATCATTTTTTCCTAAGTATAATAAATTAAAACCGGAAAAATAATAATTGAATTGCAACGTCCTGACATGGCAGAACTTAGACAAACACCTAAAAGAGCCTGGAGGTTTTTTTTTTTGATATTAAATTTTATTTACTACAAACATTGAAGTTTCCCATAACCATGAGTTGAAAAACCGGTCCATCAGTCCTTATTGAAACATTTTCTATTTTCTGTCACTTGGCCACTGACCGGCGGATGTAGAATAATATATATAAACATGGTCGCAAAAAGTATATATACCCTTGTCATAGCTTTATGCTTCGAGGTTAGAAAGTGATTCTGGCAAATATATTGTATGAGGGTGGAAAAAAACAATAATGATCAAAATTTTTAATTGAAATGTTCCAAAAAAAATTATCTTTAAATCATTTGATTAAAGATTAACACAATGTTTATAGGTATAACATGTTTTATATTGTCACCTCAATACTACAACTAGTTAACTAGATTTTCAGCGTTTTAAGATAGCTATTGAATATGATTCTACATTTCCTTCTCTACAAAATGATAAAACTAGGTAAGTCAGAAGTTAGTTCAAATCAAAGTTATCTAATTGTAGTATTGAGGTAACGATATTATACGAGGGCAACGTCTTGCGTTGATCACTGCTCGAGCGCCTTGTTTTGTATAGTATAGTATAGTATAGTATAGTATAGTATAGTATAGTATAGTATAGTATAGTATAGTATAGTATAGTATAGTATAGTATAGTATAGTATAGTATAGTATAGTATAGTATAGTATAGTATAGTATAGTATAGTATAGTATAGTATAGTATAGTATAGTATAGTATAGTATAGTATAGTATAGTATAGTATAGTATAGTATAGTATAGTATAGTATAGTATAGTATAGTATAGTATAGTATAGTATAGTATAGTATAGTATAGTATAGTATAGTATAGTATAGTATAGTATAGTATAGTACAGTACAGTACAGTACAGTACAGTACAGTACAGTACAGTACAGTACAGTACAGTACAGTACAGTACAGTACAGTACAGTACAGTACAGTACAGTACAGTACAGTACAGTACAGTACAGTATAGTATAGTATAGTATAGTATGGTATAGTATGGTATAGTATAGTATAGTGTAGTATAGTATAGTATAGTATAGTATAGTATAGTATAGTATGTATAGTACAGTATAGATAGATAGATTATTATTATTGTGACGTGACAAAATTGCGAGAAATTTAAATTTCATAATAAATTAACCCAGTATATTGCTACCTGAAAGCAATAATGGTATAAGTCAAAAATACTAGTTTTGATATAATTTATCTAGAACGTTTACAACATGTTTTTTTCTATAGTTTATAATATTGGTATGACAATTGTAGCATTTTGTATTATACCATTAATGATATAGGGTTAGTTATCCCACTGTTGCTTTGAAGTTAAATGACAATTTTAATAAATGCAACAGTGGATTTTTTTCTTTTAAATGGAATATGTATTACATTTGTTTAATCTCAGTGTTTCATCATGTAGGTATTATAACATATCATTCAACGATCGATTGGCATACTTATCTCAAAATCGCCTTTTTTCACATTATCTCACTACTGCTTTCAGATAGCGACAAGTAGGTCGAATAATCATGATTGTGACAGTGTGTGAGGATGGGAAAAATATATTCAAGGCAATAAAAAAATAATTGTTACATTTAAAATAATTCGTTTAATTTAATTAGTTTGATTACAGATGCATTTTAATAAATGCTTTTTATTGTAAAATGTAAATGATAGAATCATGCAAATCAAAATATAAGAATTACATGTTGCTGTCAATCCAGTCTTTGAAAGCTGATACCCTAACCCAGACTCCCGGATACTGAGCCTGGGCGCATCCTTTACCCCATGAAGTGATTCCGATCACTACTCCGTCAACTTCAAGTGGACCACCAGAGTCTCCATCACAAGCATCTTTACCTCCGTATCCGGCACAAATCATGTTACTGCTGATAGTCTCAATACCGGCGAATAAGTTGATGCATTGCTCCTGGTTGACGATCGGGACAGTGACCTTGTACAAATTTGTCGGCCGGTTGCCTTCTTCCTGTTGAATTAATTAAACATATTATATTTTTATATGTATCCTAATATACATATCCTATAATAATAATAATAGTAATAATAATAATAATAGTAATAATAATAATAATAATATATATCCTATAATAATAATATGAGAAATGGGACCAGTCTCAGGAAATAAAAACTAGAATTGAGATCGCAAGGAGCGCCTTTCTCAAAATGAGACGCCTCCTTAGCAATCGAGATCTTAACCAAGGTCTGAGACTGCGTATGGTACGTTGTTATGTGCTCTCAATTCTTTTCTATGGTATAGAAGTATGGACGCTAATCCAAGAGATGTCACGGAGACTTGAAGCTTTCGAGATGTGGCTGTATAAACGCATCCTCAAAATTCCTTGGACTGACCGTGTGACAAATGTTGAAGTTCTCAATCGAATGGGGAAGGACCGAGAAGTTCTACGTAGTATCAAAACCAGGAAACTACAATACCTCGGCCACATTATGAGAGGACAAAAATACAGCATTCCCAACTCGTCATTCAAGGAAAGATCAACGGGAAGCGTAGCAGAGGATGGCGCCGCATTTCGTGGCTTAAGAACCTCCATGATTGGTACAAGTGCAGCTCCACCGAACTGTTCCGGGTAGCAGACGACAAATATAAGATCCCCTTGATGGTGGCCGACCTCCGCTAGAGGATGGCACAATAAGAAGAAGATGTATCCTAAAATACACATGTAATAATAAGCATCTATTTATATATTTCTACGTCTATGTCCATAGACGGAAGCATGCACGATGAAATTGCTCGAAGAACAAAGCTGGGATGGAGTGCTTTCGGACGTCTGAATAGTAACTTCAAGAGTGACCTACCATTATGTCTTAAGCGTAGGGTGTTCAACCGATGTGTGCTACCCGTGCTCACGTATGGCTGCAAGACGTAGACCCTCAACACGAGATATATCTATATCTAGGTACATTAAAAGTAGGTGGTCTTGAATTGTCTATTAACAGTCCATGTAACCCATTATCCGTTCAACATATCCATATGGGAAGGTCCTAAAATGTTTACGGAAAGGGAAGAGATACTCATGTTGGTTCAACCAGCTGTTGGGCCAATTATACCGTTCAACTTGGCCACAACAAACGCCAATTTTGTTACATTCAGAAAATTTGCGGTGTCATACTGTCAACGTAAAGATCTCTTTACTTAGATTATTTAGCAATTTTGTATTAGCGTTAGTTATTCATATTAAAAAAAGACAATATGTACATTGTGGTCCTGTCTTCAATGGGTGCTCTTAACTGAAAGTCATGTAAATTCAGTTAAATTCTGCAATTGGGTAGTCATGGAATAAATTACCATCCGCTTGGATCCAGATGTGCAGTTACACCAATACGTTTGTGTTCGTCATCGGATCTGTGTGACCCAGTTCTTAATTATAATGATAATTATTAATACTCATTGTCCCGTAGAATCAGTCAGTATCTAACTATCACAAACTCAACAATATAACTCATGTTGGTTATAACGTTATTTCTTAATATTCATTCAGCGACAGTAAACGAAATGTCCAATTATCGCACACTCAATAAAATAGCTGATCCGCAATTTATTGAAAAGTCGTTTCAACATATTATTCGATAGTACATCTGGAAATAAATAGCGGATCACAATTGATTTGAGAGGTCACTCTATCATAACTTCTCGGACTATCTGGATCTTAGTCTCTATATCGCTCTATATAAAATCTCATCTACCGAGCCTTGGACCTCGGATCAGTATCATAACTCATGTAACATAACTCTTGTAACATACAATTGTAACAATTGTTTACGCTGCAATAAAAACTCGCTCCCCCATCCATCGGAGCAACCACCTAATCTCTACTCCTGGTAACCTCATAGGTACAGCTACAGGCAAACTTTTATCTCGACCTCCCATGTGAAAATAGAATGAATTTACAAGCCACATGAATAAAACATGACAACAAAATACATTGTCCACTCAAATTTATAAAAAATAGAAGTACACTAAGGACAGTGCTGAATCCATAACCAAAATTTAATAAGGGGCTTCATCACCCGATTTGTTTTTTATCCAGTTTGTTGTCGACTCGTATAGTTAGACAGAGAATATTTGAGACATAATATATCAGATGAATGGGTTGATTGGATACTGCAATAAATGTAAAAAACCAGGAAAATGTCACACTCCAAAACATGAAAACCAACACAAAGAAAATACGCATACACAGTATTATCAGAATCGCTGCCAATATGTAGTGAAAGTTATTTAATTAAGTAAAATTGAGAATGTCGATAACTTACAGCAAGATTTCCCCATCCGGTGGCAAGTGCCAAGGTGCCATCGGCGTAGGACGTTCCTTGTTCGGGAAGGTAAATTATAGCAGAACCAGGTCCAAGGTTGAAAGCAGTCGATACGAACATCAAAGAAATGTCAAAATCATGCCAATGTCCAGCAGTAACGAATTTTGAGTGTTGCACGATTCTGATAGCCTGAACCACTTGGCCACCTACGTTATGGGTGGAAGATCCAGCGCGAACTCTCCATTGAGCAGCGGTGGTTCTGAAAATTGTCAAAATAAATTATAAAATTTCTATATAATATCAACCGACTAGAATTAACTGAGATGTAATGTGGAATGTAATGAGGGGTATTCTGGGAAACAAGTCACTTAAATTTGAACATAAGTCTTTTCGTCATAAACATAATATCATGTTATCGCAAATAACAAAAAATCTCATCGAAC
Organism: Rhyacophila brunnea; assembly: GCF_057557595.1. Classification (NCBI taxonomy): domain Eukaryota; kingdom Metazoa; phylum Arthropoda; class Insecta; order Trichoptera; family Rhyacophilidae; genus Rhyacophila; species Rhyacophila brunnea. Next base: position 15,365,757 of record NW_028232752.1, read on the forward strand.
GCGTTCACGAATAATGCTCGGACTTTTAGGCCCGTTTCAGACGGGATACCAGTGTCGCGCTCGATATAATATAGGAGGCCTTTGTATTCGAATAAAGGGGCCTTTATAATATGTTTATGAACGCCCCAGAGCTAATGAGTCAACGCATAATTTTGCGTTAATAAAAACAAGTGTATCGGCGGCTTAATAATGTGGCGGCCGACGGAAAAGCGTACCAGACACGCGTTAACTCATTAGCTCTGGGGCATTCATAAACATAATACAAAGACCCCTTTATTCGAATACAAAGGCCTCATTATTATATACGAGCGCGACATCGGTGTCCCGTCTGAAACGGCCCTTATTGTGTTCACCAAATAGCATCTGACTTGTTGCTGCCTTCACAGCGTTTGTAAAGTACCCAATGACTCGCTCCTATCTTTAGAGAGTTCACAAAAAGATGTTGGCTGAAAAAGAGGTACGTCTAAAACAGGTGGAAGTCAAAGAACCAAAAAAAACAAATAATTTTTTGGTGTACCTATTTGACATTATCTGTTGTTTGACCTCTTCCAAGAAAAACATATAGTGGGGTTGCTTGGATCGCTTTAAGTTGATATTTTCGGTATTTAGAGCTATCAACGGATTATGTATATATATATATATAAATATATATACTAGAAAAAAATCTAGGTCATCCGATATATAGAACATGCACTTAAAGCACAAAGAAATTAGCATTATGCCAGATTTTAAAGGCAATGTCAAACTTCAAATTGCGATTACTTCATAACAATATGATTTCGAGACTTTTGGCAGTAACCTCACAATATATCTACATTATCGTTATTCTCGACCAAATATTTTTAAAACAAATTCAATGCTTGTGCATTGGAGTAAGAAGGCAAGCAATATATTATTTATAGTTTCTTCAAGGAGTACTTTCATTATCTTATAATATTATCTGTTACACTATACTCTTCTATACTATACTGTATTTAAGTATATTTTTTTTCTATATTTAAAGATTTTTCCCATCGCTACGAAACAACGTTCAATATACAATTTTGATTTTACTGACTGGAAAACATGATCAACAGCATGGCCCCCACAAGGGGGGCTGACAGGGCTCCAGCCTGAGGGGCCTGGTTTAAGGGGGACCCGGCCTGGCAAATTGACCAGCCAAGTGAGATAAACATACATCACAAAATTGCACTAATAGTAAAAAAAAATATTTTCGCTATTTCACTTAAAGCAAAATTTAAAACATATGGTTGTGCGATGATATTTTTTGATTATTGTTTGTCAATATTTGATAACTCCATAATTCAAGTGGGTGTATTAGAAATACCAAAAAATCGCTAAAAATACCCTAATTTTTACCTCGAACACTATTTGGAATACACAACTGTAGATAGTGGGGGACCGCTTCAGGATGTGGGGGCCATGGTCAACAGTATACCAATTAACCTATATACCCTATCCATAATTCTTTTCTCAAAGGAGCTTCAACCATACATCAAGCTGGACTAAAAACTATTATATGATTGATGCTTTACCACATGTGCTGTAACTTGGAAGATTACTAATTATAATATTTTGGTTTTTTACCAGGTTAAGAGTTTTTATTTTAATGAAAAAATGATGAAATTATGGCCTTACCCATCCGTGCAATGAGCAGCAGTAAGAACTACTTTGCGACTGATGATGGATCCACCGCATTGATGCAAGTAGCTACCAGATCCATTACTGTCAATAAGTAAAGCTACTTGGTAAGGCGCCTCAGTGATATCAGCTGGGGTTCCTCCAACAATCCTCCCATCAAGCACGGGGACACTGGGAAGGACAGCGCCTAAAAAGAGCGTCACATTAATTCTAAATTATTTCCACTTAGTCACCGAGGATAAATGGATATTTTAAATAAGTACTTCTTTTTTGTATTTTCTACTTTTGTTTTCTCGACTTTTGAGAATTAGTGTCTCCGCCAAATCGTAGGACACTGGTAAATAAGATCTTCATCAGATACATTATTCCTTGATGATTGACGTAGTCACTAAGAGACGCTTTACTTTGCTTCGACATGTATTTCGGATGCCGCAAGAGATAGTGAATAAAGGATTCCATCACAGTCGCCGACCCTTCTTAACCCTGCAGTCGTACTAAAGAAGTGATTTACTCGCTATAAGTCTCACATGGCAGGAAGTGTGAGATATGATGATTAACCGAAGAAATAGATGCGATAATATGCTTACTCAATGCTCCGATGCTGGACCATAACATGGTGCAATAATTTGTGTTTTGAAGTTATGTTTCTTTTGGGGCGAGAGTGAAATTGAGAGCTGCGCGCGCGCACCGTAACGACAGTATGAAAATGGCTGCGAATCAGTCAGCTGTATACAAACGTAAGTTTGATAGTAGAATGGTTCCGTTGCCCATTTGCAATTCATTACGTAAACAAGCAATTAAACGTCAGAGTGACAGTTGTTACTTTAAAAATAAAAACAACGATAAATAACAAGTTTTGTTTTTGTTTTGTTATGCCAAAGAAGTATAACTTCTATCGCTTATTATAAAAAAAATATGAGAAATACCTAATCTACCTTCATGCAAATATAAAAAGAAACATTTATAGGTATAATAATACAAATTTTGAGACTTTCACAGTTTTTTGGTATCGAAATAGATCTTTAGGTTTGTCACGGTGTAGTTTTACTTCTTCCTTCTCTCCGACAACCCCGAAACGTTGTGGAAGGAAGAACACACGATGTCAACCCAAAAATGTATTTCAATTATCATTTACTTTATACCTATTTGGAGAATGAAATTACTTAATTACTTTCTTTAAAGGTGCGTACTATATCCCTGTTGAATATACCATATAAAAATATTAACATAGATTAGCATGTATTAAATATATTTTTTTTTTCTTACCATTGGCAAAGACAAGTAGACTAACGATCACTGTAAGACTGAACATCCTGATGTGGTTGTAACTGATTACTTGGTTTCATTTATATAGGTCGATTCTTACATAATATAAATATGATTAATACTTTTATGATATAATCGTATTCATATCGAAATGCTACTAAAGAATACTAATTCGATCTATATTGATAAAAGAATTATCTTTTTTTATTAAATACTTTCCAAAAAACATATTATCCAATAAATTTTGTTTTTTTAATCTGAAAAATTGCATAAAGGATGATTAATTTTATTATTGATAAAGTTTCTATGGAATTATAAAATAAAAATCGGTGTGTGTAGGTACTTATGTACGCGCGTTAGAAGTTATATTTCTTTGGCGTAACAAAACCAAAACAAAACTTGTGATAAACTGGATTCTTTGACTATCTCTTAAAACATTTTGACTGCTGCTGACTAGATAATTACCTTTTAATTACCACATTTAAATAGCATGCTAATTATATCGAATGGTCACCTAATCGTTACGCGCAAGCTTCCAATGTTAAATTATACACTGAAGATTTTTCTTGAACTTATTGGAGCGCCGTTGGTTTATTTCTATACATTTTAACTTATATTACTAAATTATATAATTATTTCTCGGTGTTTTTATTTTTAATGTAACAACTGTCACTCTGATGTATAATCGTTTGTTTACGTAAGCAATTGCAAATGGCCGATAATAGTAAATTCGTTGCCTACGGAACAATTTTATTCTACTATCAAACTTGCGTTTGTATACAGCTGACTGATTCGCAACTTCATACTGTCGCGCACTTTCGTAACGGTGTGCGCGCGCAGCTCTCTATTTCACTCTCTACCAAACGTCCCAAAAAAGTATAACTTCAAAAATCATTCTTAACCAAATTCGAGACATTATTTTTGCTTTACCGTATAACCAATTGATTGTATTACAATCTCTTCGCGTAAAGTTTCTATCAAAATCCTGAATAAATCATTTAAAATTACGATTATTTCGATTCGGTTCACTAAGAACAACAAATTAGTAAAAAAAAATCTATAATAATATTTAGATTGACATCCCAAGGAGAGCCTTTCTCAAAATGTAACGCCTCCATAGCAATCGAAACCTTAACCTAGGTTTACTGAGACTGCGTATGGTTCGTTGTTATATTCTCTCAATTATTTTCTGTCGTGTAGACACTAAAGTACGAAATGTAACGGAAAGTTGTGGCTTTCGAAATGTGGATGTATAGATACATCCTCAAAATTCCTTGGACTGACCAGGTGACAAATGTTCAAGATATCAATCGAATTGAAAATGACGAGAAATTCTGCGTAGTAACAAAATTATAAAACTACTCCACATTATGAGAATAAAATAGTACAGAATTTCCCAAACTTGTCATACAAGGAAAGATCAACAAGCATAGTAGGGGACGACGTCGCATTTCGTGGCTTAAGAGCCTAGCTCTGACTTCGTGTCTCGTGACTTTCATCATACGTTTAAAAATATTGAACATACATAATTTTGAAAACACTTCTAACAAAAAAATATATTATAACCCGCAGGAATCGAACCTGCATCTCTCGGGCTTCGCGCCCACGCACATAAACTACTATGCTAAAGGTACCTTATTTAATAACGACAATTTTTGAGTAATGGCTCTTATAATACTCTCTGAAGCGCTTTCTAAATTAAGCTACTATTGACTATCGGTTTTTTTATTTTACTAACCGACGTCACGGATCACTCTAAGATATTTTAGTGTTGTATCTTCCTTAAACTTGCTAATAATTAGCTAATTATGTCTTACTTTTTTCAAAAAGATTTTTTCTATTGACAATAACATATTTTCTCAGAAGTGTTTTCAAAATTATGTATGTACGATAATTAGAATGTTACATTCTTAAATCTTGTGAACTATTCGTTGAATAATAAAAGTAATTAATTTTTTTTTTTAATATATGAGTGTTTTTTTGCTAACTACCTACGCATTTTCTTCAACTCTTGGAAATAAGAAAGTTATTTTTGCTAATAGCTTCGCTGCGTGTCCTAGTTGAGTCACCGTCGTCTTCAACAGCCGAAAGAGACACTAGTTTCAATGTAACATAATTAATTGTTTATATCGTGGTGTTGGTGATAAAAGTTGGTAAGTCGACAATTTACATTTTTTTAGCTAATTATTATTTTTGAGAGAATAAAATTGTGAACGTACTTTTACATGTAGTTATATTAATATGATCAATCAATATTTATTTTGTAACAGCGGATTTTTCAATATACCTAATATGGTCAGGGGAAAAAATTGTAAGTCGACACTTACCAATATTTTTAGATTAAATTTTAAATATTGGTACAGCAAAAAGTTTGTAAAACCAATTATTACTGTTTTTTTATCCCGGAGTCAAAGTATAGCATTTTCATTAAAAAAATGTTATGACAAAAGTTTTTAACTATTACTTACAACGTGTTTTTATGTGATAAATAATGCTGTTTTTCAATGCGTTTTGCCATCTTTGAAATACATAAATCACTAGTTCCATTATACTGGATAAATATTACATAACCGTTAATCTAAATTTTCTGATTTAACTACACTGACAACTGTACAACAGAGATAAGACTTTGGACCAATTTCTTCCTTGGTTTCAATAGTAACAGTAAGCAATTAAAATGTTTAATATGTTTTCTGTCAAAGGTTGACAAATATAACCGTTTCTTAATACAAATAACCTTTCGTGTATTAATTCTTAGATAAGGTGCACTATTTAACTTAACCCTCTTCCATAATAACTCATAACTCCATAAAATGTTTTTAATACGATATAGCAGCGTTGTCGAACTGGCGGCCCGCCAATTCAGCAAATTTTTCATCAAACATTGGGGAGCAAAACTTTGTCAGAATTAATATCTGACGTGAAATGTCCGGTGAAAGAAAATATAAAATTGTGTTCAGAATTACCCATCATACATTAAAATATGAAAACATTTCATTATAATACTAAATAATAAAAATACTTTTTCAAAACAAAGAAATATATCTACTGCTTAATTTTTCCAGCTTTCCAACTATCAAACGAATTATTTTAACCAAGGAACAAAATCTCAAGAAGCATCAGTATCTGCATCGTTTGAAGTTTGTTTAGAAATAGCAAAAGCAAAAAAGCCATTTTCGGATTTTTTTTATGATGAATAAATTTTTTTACAAAAAAAATCTAAATAACTTAATAATGTAATTGTTTTTATTATTTCTAGTTATGAGTTATGTTTGTTTTTTTTTGTATAAAAAAATATCTTTTGGATTGACATTAACTGACTTTTCATTTACCTATCCTCTTTGGCCCCAAAGTGTTTGAAAAGAAAAAATGGCCCGCGACGTAAAAGAACGCGACGTATCATCATTGAACTAGGATTTAGTTGCGATATTAAAAGCCAGTATGATTATCACCTCCTGCGAATATCTTTATGTGCATACACCTTATCAACATTCTCCAATTAATAGTTTAGATAGGTGCTTAATTAATCACTTACTGAACAATAATACAGATCTATTTTTTCGCAAATAAAAAAATAAGTATTGATTAATGACATAGGGAAATAATTTTGTTAAAATCGAAAATGTAATCTAATTTTCAGGTTTCAATATTATTATTTTGTATCATCAAGTTTGCTATTTATGGGTTTACAGAGTTAGTAGGCGAGCGGGCTGTTAATTTTTTTTTAAATCTTTCAGGTTGAAAGTGAAATGAGCTAAACAAAAATAATTACAAGATAAAAAGAACTTTTTATATACAACGTATTTAAATTTTCTGTTGAATCATATAAACTTGAGTTGACTAGCTTAAACGATCAAAAAAAATTGTACTTGATAGAAATAATACTGAAATGTCAGTTTGACATTTCATATTGATTTCCATAGTAACGCACGTGTATATTAATAATTTAGTTGCCAGGACTCCAACCCCTAGCAATCAAAAATAGTGGATTGGATTACGGATTTCTTCCGAAATGACTTTTCATACAAAACTGAATTAACTGAAAATGAATACAATTCTGCTTAAAGATGGCTAAAAGTATTTAAAGAATGCATTGCCATCGTGTTCTGATATATGCTAAAAGTTTCAAATGTCTAGCTAGTCGGAAAGTTAGTTAAAAATCGATTGCAAGATTTGTACTGGACAACCACCGGACAAATAAGTATACGACCTAATAAAAACATTGTAAAATACTCATTACTGTTCAAAGTGTACAACCCCTACAAAATATTAATATTGGAATTAGCTAATAATTACTAGACTATAAGACATGAGGTTCATATAAGGAAATTGGTAGAAAAAATCAACAAAAATCATAACTTTTTAAATGTTTATACAAAATACATTTATTTCAAAGAAAAAATAATTATTATTATATCAAAATGATAGATATTGTACAAATATGTAATCGATGCAAATATTATTTTTATTGTAGGTACATTACAGAGAGACAATCGTGGAAATCACAATGAAAGATTTACATGTGGCTGTTAATCCAGTTTCTGAAGATTGGTACTCTAGCCCAGACTCCTGGGAATCTAGGATTCCCACATCCTGCACCGAATGAGGTGACTCCAACGAGCATTCCGCTAATTACTAGTGGGCCACCAGAATCTCCTTGGCAGGCATCTTGACCTCCGACTCCTAGACGACCGGCGCATATCATGTTATCTGTGATGGTTGATGTACCGATGTATGCCTTGACGCACTGCTGTTGGTTGACAGTAGGGATGGTGACTTTATACAAATTTATGGGACTGATGCCGGTTTCCTGTTTGTTGAATTAAAAAAAAATATAAACAAGTCACAGACTCCCCAAAATACATATGTAAAGCTAGTCATGAATTATTTTATATATAAACTATACAGAAATTTATATTTATATTTACATTGGCCGTTAAATTAGAAAATATATAAACCTGTTATAAGATCCACAAAATACATAATAATGTAAAGCTAGTCATGAATTATGTAAAGTATACAGCAATTTACATTCTTATAAGATTCCATGTAAAATGGAATAACTTCACAAGAACAGCCACATTCGTCAATCTTCTTCTCAGTAGTCCATATCTCCTAGTTACTTTGACCATATTATACTACACGGCACAGTTTTCTTTTGCCTTCCCATGATAATATGCCAGCACGCTCTCGCGGTCTATGTCTTTCTCTCCTTCTTTCCCATATAGTTACGTATGATTAATGCAATGTGAAGCCTTCCAACCATATTACGACACAACATTACCATTCTTTCAATATCTATAATAATTGGAAAAATTGAGCCCTGGTTGGTATTACATCCTAAGCCACCAGACTGAATAACAAAAGGAGAATTCATCCATGGGATACAAGAAAACCTCTCATCGCAACACTATGAATAAACTGGTATAATTGGACAGAGGAATCAGGAAAAGTATCTCGGAAGCTGTCAATACACGAAAATTGATTAAATTCTGCAATCCTTGTAATATATCAAGCAAATTGAAAACTATAATAATGTAACATAATGATGTCTGCGCTTTATCAATAAAGAATAAAATCCATAATACATGACAAAAACGGAATTAATAATAATAACCAACAGTATTCCGTGCTAGGCGATGGTAGTTAACAATTACATTACTATCACCTTTAATGTAGTTAACTTATTGTCAACACTGCTACAAACTTAAAGTCTGAAAACTTATACTTACAGATAGCTTTCCCCATCCAGTGACTAGTCCATTGGATCCATCTGGTACTGGGGCTCCTTGGCTGGGAAGGTTGACGATAGCTACAAGAGGTCCTAAGGTCAAAGGAGTCGCCAAGAAGAGTAGACTGATGTCATAATCGTTAGTTATGCTGTTATATTTTTCGTGATTCACAAATTTCGTGGCCTCGATCACTTGGCCGCCACCGTCGTTTTTGGTAGACCCTGCACGGACTTTCCATTTATTAGCAATGTTTATCCTGGAAGACCATAAAATCATTTCATTTTGCAAGTACTCACAAGAATGTCATTAAAAAAATCGACTAACTTCGGATGTTAGTTATAATAAGTTAAGTTAGTTGTTACTTATTCAATTATCTACCTTAAGCCGATCGTCATCGATTGGCGAAATTTTATGGACTTTAAATAAAAGGTAGTTATTTATTATAAATAATTCGGATGACTCAAAGAATCACCGAATGTTTAAGGCTATGCCTCAGTTGAGGCATGGTCTAAAAAGATCGTGGCTAGATGAATCGCGGATTGTGCAAATGACACGTGCCGAATGAAATATAATTTGGCATATAAATTCAACATGCGTCAATTTAAGGTTGTGTTTATTGTTCTATTAGTAACAATAATAATATATTCATTGACATGTTTTCTTTTTCAAGTAAATGGGTAACGTTTTTTTAGTCATCTTTACACGATTTAAGAATTAATACCCCCGTCGCCATCACGAAACAAATTTACGTGTTCCCAGCTCGACTTTCGCTCCCTGATTGCCAGCGAGTCCAAAATTTCGTCACACCTATAATAGTTGAAAATTATTTGCCGTTTCACTGAAGTATGCTCTTAAATTCTTTAACCCTTAGAAGGCTCAATTTACCGAGAGTACACCGCAGAGAAACGTCAGATTTTTTTACTCAATGCTTGAAAGCATCTAAGCAACACTTTTTGAGCATAGACAATCATTGAAAAATTGCTAGTATATGGTGAAAACGCTATTATAAACGTAGACAATAAGTACAAATATAAAAATCATTTACAAAGTAAGTATAAAATTCAAACATTTTCAATTACCTAATAACATTCGCCGTTTTCAAAAATCAGTATAGCATATTAGAGTTCGCCAATGCATTTCATAAAATGCCCTTCCCTAATCAGGGAGAAATCTGAGTCATCATAACATCATCATCGGCGTATTCCATAGTGACAGCTTTATTTTGGTCAGGTGATAGTGACTTCCATAGTATGAAGTGAAAACGTGTCCGGAAACTTGTACGTATGCAGTTCCCCGTATCACACATCGTATAGTACTGACATAACATTCATGTCTGAATAAAACACGGTTCTTTTCGGTTTACACTTCACAGGAATCCAGCAGCAAACAAATTTTGAAAATTGGCTATATAATGGATTTTTTGTTATTTTATTTCAGAAATTTTGCCAAAATCAGCTGTTTGTTAAAATTAAATTAATGTTCATATTGAATCTTATAAAATTAGAGGCCGTATAGATCCAAAATCAATCATTGCCTCGGGCCTCCAAGTCTATGCCTGCCAATGCACGTGTCCGGCAACCTGTACGCATGCAGTTCGCCGTATCACCGTGAATTTTTGTATCGGAAATATAAGGCCGTATATAAAAGATCTTCTAACCACTCTAACCTCTTTGGGTCGTATAGTACTAACATAAAATTCATGTCTAAATAAAACACGGTTCTTATCGGTTTACACTTTACAGGAAGCCAGCAGTATACAAATTTTGAAAATAGCCTGGATTATTTGTTAGGTTAGGTTTTCATTCTTGAATTTATGAATTTTGCCAAAATCAGCTATGAAAATGGAATTATTGTTCATATTGAATCTAATAAAATTGGAGACCGTATAGTATATAGTCATCTCTTTCCGATATAAAGCTCACGGCGAACTGTGTCACGCTGAAATACTTTGCGTACAATTTACATGAAACCGAAGAGAAAGAGGATGATAAAGATAAACGGAGAAAGGATACAGCCCTGTCTGACTCCTGACATAATCCCGAGACATTCAGTGAAAGTGTCACCAATTTTGATGCAGCTTTCGCTATTCATGGAGGGCTTGGAGTGCTCCCACTATTATCCAGTGCGGTTTTTTTATAAGTGGTGCGGACTGTCGAAATCCTTTTCGTAGTATTCAAAGTAGCAGACTAAGATAGACTATTGAACTCATAACTTTTTCTGGTAAATGCTAAAATAATCAATGACGTTTTAAAGCAATGAGCAGCTGTAAGAATGACGTTGCGACTGATGATGGATCCTCCACATAGATGGTTAAATTAACATGTTGTACGAAAAGGCTCACTTGGTAAGGAGCCTCTTTGATATCAGCAGGGGTTCCTCCAACAATCCTTTCATCCCCGATAGGAATGGAGGGAAGGACAGAGCCTAAAAATAAAATCATGTTTTAAAAGATTCGCAGTTTGGCATCGATGATAAATATTAAACCTTCGGTCGGTAGTATCAATATTAAATATATATTATGTTAAAAATATTTAATTACCATTGGCAAAGACCAGGAAACAAGCAATCACTGCAAGACGAAACATCGTGATGTAATGGTACCTGATACTTTTATTTCGTTTATATACGTTCGATAATCACGTAAAATCTGATTATTATATAATATTAAATGCATACTAAGTGTATATTAATATGTAAATGATAAATTTTGATAACAGTGATAATATCTATTATATTTTTTTCAGGGATGACAAAAAATCACCACCAACCTATATAATATTGATAATTTTTGGTAATTCTGTAAAAATCTAGCAAAATATTTTAATTTAATACTCTTAATTAACAATTTTTTTATTCAACGAATAATTCACAAGATTTAAGAATGTACCATTCTATTTATTGAGCATACTACATAAATCTGAAAATACTAATGAGAAAATATAGCCAATAAACATTTTTTTTTAAAGTAAGAGTAATTTGGAGAGCACTAATGAGCAGGTATTAATAATAAGCCAATAGTTAAAGTTTGTCGCAATTAAGCATGGCAGTGGTAGCATAGTGGTAATGCACAGGGCGCGAAACACAAGAGACGCTGGTTCGTTTCCAGCCGGGTGTCTTACTTTTTTCGAAAAAAGATTTTTTCTATTGGTGTTTATGAGTGTTTTCAGTGTTTATGAGTGTTTTCAGAATTATATATGTTTAATACTCTTACTCATGACTGACAGTTGTATTAACAGATCTTTATTTTTACTTGCCACTATCTCAAACAAATTTTAAAAATCAACAAGGGAATTTACCAGAACTGTGATTCGAATCCAGGACCCGCGAGATTGTAAGCTGACACGTTATCTTGGGTGCAGTCATTTGAACCCGAATGAATAAAGTGCTACTCTTAGCTTAGTTACATTTGTCAAATATTTTTATATTACCGTATTTTAGTTAAGAGAGCTTATATTTACCTAAGATTACACGCGTGTTTGAACATGTACCGAACCGAAATTTTTTTTTAAAAATTCGGTTCGGTACATGTTCAAACACGTGCGTTAACATGATCTTACTCTCTACTTCATTTTATCGTTCGTCAATTTATGGCTACGGCCGTATGTTGTAGCTTAGCCACTGGGAACTGCCAATAGAAATGGCGTATTTCAAAAAAACACAACCTTATTCTTAGGTAAATAATTATTATAAAGCAATCATTATTCGTAGGATGTTTATCACATTTGAATGGTAAAAGACATAACTTATAATCAGTATCTTAAGAATTATCTTCAAATGTGTTAATCGTGCCCATTTTTGAATAATAAAATGCCTAATTCTTGTCAAATTTGGGATCAAAAAGATTAAAAAATATATTTTTTTATCGTAAATATGTCACTATATAGTGTTAACATTAATTTTACTAATGGTTTTATAAATGCGTTTAAAAATTAATAAATCTAAAAAATCTTAACACCACTGCATGTGGATGCACTGAAATATGACTGTATTCTAAATCATTAGATCGACAGGTTTAAAAGAATACTATTTTATGTAATAAAAATACTTTATGCAGTCATCAAATGTTTAAAATAAATATAAAGGATAATAAGACTTCAAAATTATATAAATAGATTATCTACAGCGTTTAAGGAATGTCCAGGATTATGCTTTGAAAATACCATAAAACCTCCATTTTGACCTACGTGGCGCACGTGGGTCGTTAAATTCATTAAATTCATTCTGACAGAATGTGTCGTATCACTGATAATAAACTATACGAAACTCCCTTTATGATCTTTTTTTGTTAATAAAGTGTTATCAAAATATTAGTACTCTAGATTTTTAAAGCGTCATTGCAGCCATTACAACCAACAGTATTGTTTGACAAATCATCATGTAAAGACACACAATTTTACTGTACGACGTATATTAAAATGCATTACAACGATAATGAGTCTATTCGAGCTAAGTTTCGGGTATTTCGTGACAAAACAATCGACCCACAAAGCTTACTATTCGTAACTTAATCAGAAAATTCAAGTTAAATGGTAATGGTTGTGATGTTAAGAAACTAACCCGTCAAAAACGTAAACGTACTGCGGAACTATATATGTTGTCAATCAAAGTGTAGATGAAAATCCAGAAATATCAATTTACACGTCGTACTCATGAGCTTGGTCTGTTTTATGGCACTACATGGGATATTCTTCACAAACTTATTCTGAGTGAATGTATCGTGTCCCTGATTAGAAACCACACGAAACTTTCGTTCATGATGTCTTTATGTGTTTTTTTAATTTGTTTTTCAATTTGACTGCATTGATTAAGCATGATAAAAATAACATATATTATTAAAATTCGTTTATAAATTATTTTAAATAATCATGATCAAAAAGTACATGATAAAATATAATCTATATAAAAATAATGCTTTATAGATTAGAAACTGCTATATTTATTTCGATCTAAATATAAAATTACTGCATCAATAAATGGATTATTCGAACTCTTAATGATTTGATAGAATCTTGCCGAAATAGGTTTGTTTCTCCTTATTTTCTCCTTTCCTTATATTTTTATCGTTTTTATCGTAATGGCATTTAAAACAAAAATTTTGAATCTTATCTTAAAATACTAGATAATCTTGATTTTAATGAGACATAAAAAGCTTAGATTAGTATGACCCACTGTAATTGAATCATATTGGCATATGCGGACAACATTGGTATAACAGACCGGAATTAAAATTCTGCTATCCCAAAAAACGGCAGCATACCAGGACTCACTTTTAATCCTTACAGCGCGAACGCCACAGCTGTTGTGTCCTGATTAGGGGGCCATAAGATATAATTAGCATGTTATTTAAATGTGGTAATTAAAAAATTATTAAATGCTCCGCAGTGAATCGGCTTAATATCATTAATTTGTGTAGCTTTCATTATGTCAAGTGTCTCTATATACCATGACGACGCCGTAAAAATGTCGTGTTTTCATTCTATAATAACCCGTATTTTCAAAATGTTTGTTAACCACCTCGACAATGAGTTACAACCACTCCCCTCCTCTTTAGGTAGTTAGTAGTAGTAGTAGTAGTAGAGGTGTTAATACAAGTAAAGTGAGAACACTATATTACAATAAGCCGAATATTTCTGCCGGTATCGGGGATTAATCGAACATGATGCTAAAATCTCAATTATTATCACTGTTCTGGAAGGTTGAGTTGAATGTGCGTGATACGATACTTCGGGTAGTGAGGAATGATACACAGCGGTTGCATTTCTTGGTTTTGTATTTTAGATATAAGTATGGATAAACACGGCAATATACAGGACTGTCTCATTAGTTTCTATATTGAGTTGATATGTTTACATTGTAATTTGGAATTTGATTTTAAGTTGAACGTTATGCAGAGTTTAAGAGTGTGTAATAAAATTTCGATTTTAAATCTCGTGTATCATTTAGAATTTAGATCATCATATTATAGTTTGCTATTGTGTCAAAAACAAATCGTAAAAAATCAGGAACGCACAAATCGAAGTTAAAATGCTAAAAAACAAACTGGCGTTTAACTAAGAAATTAGTGTATTCTACAAAATATTTTAGGAATATTATAGTTATGTAAATACTCATGAACGCCCACGGTGGCCGCGCGGCATAAGCGTTGGACTACATAGCCGTGGGTCCCAGGTTCGAATCCTGGGTCTGGCAAGTTCAAAAATTGTTTTTCAATTTGTGTGTGTCAGGGTATGGACCTAATAGGTTGAGCAAGTGGCTGACATCCATTTCTCGTAAAAAACAAAATCTGTCAATACAAAACCTCCACTCTGTGGAGGCCCATATGATCCTATCAGGATCGGACATGGTCGAAAAAAAAAATACTCATAGATTGGGTCGATTATTTGGGCCCCGTATCAGTGATATAAATCGTGCCTTTATGGTGGGAGTTTTTTTTTACTTGATTACTATTCATTTGAATATGCATTATCCATGGCTTTTCGAACTTATTTATATTCAAGCATTCGTTCATATGACAGTTCGTTACAAAATATGTATGCAGGGCAGATAACAGTATAAATGAAAATCCTGTCTCTAATATGTAGATCCACGAGGATTTTTTTTTTTTTGATATCTGATATTTCTCTAGCGTGATTGTAAAGTTATCCTACAAATGTTAGTTTCAAATTAAAAGAGATATATGTAGGCACGATACCAATATAAGTGAGAATTAGAGGTGAGTTGGAAATACTGTCACCAGTTTGTGTACTCAAGTTTCGGATGAAACTACCCATACTCAGTATGTGTGGCCCAATAAACTTATTCCAAAAAACTTGTGATGATATCATCGCGAGTCGCTGTTTTGTGCACTCGCCAGTTGGTAGACTTTCAACATTATTGACATGAAATACGCGCGAACGAGATAGCACTTGAATATAGGTATATTTTAATTAATTAGTCTATTGCATTCGAATGTATGAAAAATATGTCATACATTTTGTGTCGCAGCACAGTGGTGAGATCACGCACAGGCTTTGGCTTGTTATATAACAAGAATATTGTAACCTAACAGAAAAACAACTCATAAATTTATAATGTGTTTAAAATTTTATAATAAATGGGACTATTCGACAAGCGGAGCTCAGCGTATTTTTAGCGATTTATTGAAGCCGATACAAGCCTGAGTTCCCTGAGCCGATATGTATTTCAAATACTAATATGGAGTTGGTTTTAGTTTCAGTTGACTATGAAACTTTTGTCGCATAAGCACGCCAAAAGCTCTATATAGTATTCCAAATACTAGTAAGTATCTTGGAACAAGTTTCTATATTTAGTAGTTTTTATACTGGTAGTAAGTATACTTAGTCTTCAAAATCGACTAGTTTTCCCATCTCTAGTGAGAATCCTGTCATTCTGACCGGTACCTACTCGTTCTGTGTCTCTGATATGACGTAATACTCGTACACGAGAAATTGGTATATTATCTGATATTTCACCACAGGGATTGTAGAATTATTCTACTAATGATAGTCTTAATAGGATTCAAATGAATGAGTAATAGAATACTTAGCTTTAAATGTCGATATATTTTACTTGAGTGAGATTAAATTATATAATATTACTAGCTGACCCGGCAAACGTTGTTCTGCCATATAAATTATTTCTAGTGAATATTTTGGTTGTTAAATAAAAAATAACGAATGTATCGTAAGTGTGTGGGGATGGGATCTATGACAGAAAGAGGAATAGAGCGCTGTAGACGATGGCCGCCGATAAAAACAAAAAAACATCAACCATTCATTTTCTCAATTCAAAATGAGTAATGATGTTCATAATGAATGAATTACCTGTGACAGGATCTCGTTGTTTACTGTTTATGCAATATCCGTCTTGTTCCTTCCAGAAAATTAGCGTAGAGCGTCATATGAACGGTGTGTGTCAGCGATGAACTCCAGATTATTGTTTCTTCTTCGAATCACGATTTCTCGCGTCGATGTGCGGTCGCCAACCATGATTCCAGCAATGTCGTCAACAACAGTCGCATTGAATCGACGTACGTGCTCTCCAGCTGGTGTTTTATCAGGATTGATGACAATGGCGTGATTGTCACTTTGCGATTCGTGCATGTGTGCTTTGAAGAATTTCAATAATTCATTGTGCTCATTCAACAGGGCGTCTAGTTCGCCGACGATGCGCCTGGCATTAGGCGAATTGAGGCTATTGTAGCCGCAACGTGCATTCACATGATTGATGTCCTCACCGCCCATGAAGTAGATTTGTAAAAATGTATGTGGTTCGTTTGGCATTGGCAGCAATGAGCCTACTTTGTGGTATACTTGGCCTTTGATTTTGAACGTAGAATGGAATTGTTGACCATTTGCCGCATTATTGTGAACTATTTCTGTTGCTCCGGACGAAGTCATTTGGAAGCATGAATTGAATGTGCGAATGGACTTCAGGAACAGGTTTGAATCTGGAACCGTGCCGATGAGCAAGCCGTTCAATGGTTCTGGTGGTATCTCAATTTCTGGTAGTTGCACTTTTCCTGATGTGCAACACATCCCGGCTGACTCATGTTTAAATTTGAGCGCATGACAATGGGGACATTCTTTGTCCATAGCACCAATCAGCACTTTCGAATGAGCGGAATATTCAATATCTGGCTCGTACTCGAATGCGAGACGAAGGAACGAAGCGGATGTAAATGTTCGATGTACTTGTTGGCGTTGTAGGTCATTTGCTCTGCGTGTGTTAACTACGAACCGGCGCGCTTGGCTTCGTTCCAATTGTCGTTGTTGATTTCGTTCAGCTCGTGCCTCTTGTGATTGAAATGCACGCAATCGTGACATGCTTACACGCACGTTTTTGTTATCCTGTTGGATTTGTTCGTCTGTTCTTTCTGCTCTACTATTTCGCATGTTTGTTGCTTTATTCGTTCGACGGCCCAAATGGCCCCCCTTGCGTCTTGCTGGCATTGTGCACTGTAATACACGCACATAAAAATAGATAAATTAAAATAAATCGTACAAAATTTTGCACGCACTGCGTTGTGATATGCCGAATGAAATGTCAAAATGACGCGACGCTTCTCTTGAATTCTTCTCGGACGTAGCGCCATCTGTCATTCAACAACATAAATAATTTCGTTCTGTTTGAAATACGAACGACGGTTAAATTTGTTCATACAAAAATAATAAAATCGCGATTAAAAAATGGGATGGTGGGGGTAGGAAGGTGAAAATTTGGGGTTATAGGTATCTTTTGATGCCAAATAATAAAAAAAAATACAAAAAAAATTGTCAAAAAAATAAAAGAAATTTTTCTGGATAGAGATACCCTAATCACCTAGCAGTATGAAATATACTTGTTGACCTATTCTCATACTTAACAAATATACATTAAAAAAATCATAAAAATCGGTCGAGCCATTTCGGAGGAGTTCGACCACAAACATCGTGACACGAGATTTTTATATATATAGAGATATTATCAGATTTTTCATTTGTCACCATTTCTTCCACCTTCTTTCACCGATATGAATAAGCTTTTGTGTATAATTCGTAGATTATTTGGACTATTAACATTGTTATTCGACCATGTCCGATCCTAATAAGATCGTATAGGCCTCCAGAGAGTATAGGTTTGTTATTAACAGATTTTGTTTTTACGAGAAATGGATGTCAACAACTTTCTCAACCTATTAGGTCCATACTCTGACTCATACACAAATTAAAAAAAAAACTACATGTGTATTTGCCAGACCCAGGATTCGAACCTGGGACTCTGGGAAGCCGGTAGTTCTCCGCTGATGACTCGGCACCACTCTTATGGATTGGAGTAACCTTTGACATCTTCCACTATTATTCTATAAGCAGTTTGTAATTTTAAGGTTCCAATTTTGAATCAAGTCATATTGGGATTATCTAATTTTATTACTAACCTATAAGATATGAGGTTTGTATAAGGAAATTGGTGGAAAAAATCAACAAACCTTAACTTTATAAATGTTTATATAAAATACATGTATTTCAAATAAAAAGTAAATATTATTATATCAAAATGATATTGTACAAATATGTAATATATGCTAAGATGATTTATTTTGAACATTACAGAGAGCAAATAGTGGAAATCATAATTAGGGATTTACATGTGGCTGTTAATCCAGTTTCTTAAGTTTGGTACTCTAGCCCAGACTCCTGGGAATCTAGGATCGCCACATCCTGCACCGAATGAAGTGACTCCAATGAGTACTCCACCAACTACGAGTGGGCCACCAGAGTCTCCTTGGCAGGCATCCTGACCTCCGACTCCTAGACGACCGGCGCATATCATGTTATCTGTGATAGTGTATTTACCGGCGTATGCCTTGCTGCACTGCTGTTGGTTGACAGTTGGGAGTGTGACCTTGTACAAAATTGTGGGCCGGGCGCCGTTTTGCTGTTAAGTTAAATTAGAAATATACTTATAGGTTCATAAATTTACATTAGTATTACCTGTAAAAATTGAATAACTTTGCAAGACTGGTTATATTCTTAGAATCTTAGAACCTACATAAAATTACCATTCACACAGTGTTTATAAAAATTGGTTTATTTGAGACATTTCAGGTAAGGTCGATGTACATCCCAAAATGCCAATTTTATTGATTGAATAACAGAAGGAGAATTCATCCATGGGATTCAAAAAAGAAAATTACCCATCGCTGCACTAGGAATAAACTGACATAGTTGGTCAGAGGAATCTGGAGAAAATATCCAGGAAACTGTCAATATGCGAAGATTTATTTAAATACTGTTATCATAATGCATAAGATTTCTGCGCTTTATCAATAAAAAAAAACATGATACATGAGATACAGTATTTCGTGCAAGGCGAGGGTAGTTGACAACTAGTAACTTATTGTCAACACTGCTAAAAATTTAATATCTGAAAACTTATACTTACAGATAGCCTTCCCCATCCAGTGACTAGTCCATTGGATCCATCTGGTACTGGAGCTCCTTGGTTGGGGAGGGGGATGATAGCTACACCAGGTCCTAAGTTCAAAAGAGTAGCCAAGAAGAGTAGACTGATGTCATAATCGTGAGTTGTATTGCTATATTTTTCGTGGCTCACAAATTTGGTGCCTTCGATCACTTGGCCGCCACCATCGTTTTTGGTAGACCCTGCACGAACTTTCCATTTATTAGCAATGTTTATCCTGGAAGACCACAAAATCGATTATGAAATTATTTAATTTTGCAAGTAGAGACCGACAAGTTTAACGTGATTCGCACGAAGCTCACGTTTAACTTGTCAGTCTCTACAAGAAAGTCATTAAAAACCCTGACTGCCCCTAGATGCTAGTTACAATTATTAAGTTAGGTAAGTTGTTACTTAGTTAGTCAATTATCTACCTTTGTTGATTAATAAGCCGATCGCCATCGATTGGCGACATTATATGGACTTTAAATAAAAGGTAGTTATTTATTATAAATAATTCGTATGAATCATAGAATTACCGTATGTTTAAAGGCTATAATACTATATTTTACCTATAGAGAATAATGAATTACTACGTTAAGGAAGCCAATATGTTTTTAAAAATAAAGATTTACATAATGATCGCACAGATTTAACTTCACACAAATTAAATAAGTTCTAATACAGCTGTGGTAAATCTATGGCAAGTGCACTACGATTGACACACGACAAAATTGTAGAACTAGAGTACCGACAAATAAAGGTTTGAATTAGATAATTTTCGAGATACTCTGTGGGTGTTATTAAGAGGCTTTTTAGAATACCGAGATCCAGTTGGCTTGAAGAACCGATAAGCCAGGTTAAAATTATCTTGAAGCATTCGCAGTACGTGGTCGAGCCAGGCCAACGTTACCTCTTCACTGAAAGTGTGATGAAAGGCTGCTTATTCAGTCAGAATGCAAGCGTCGAATATGTGAATTGAGATGAGTTTCAGATATT
The DNA here is from genome assembly GCF_057557595.1 of Rhyacophila brunnea. Taxonomy (NCBI): domain Eukaryota; kingdom Metazoa; phylum Arthropoda; class Insecta; order Trichoptera; family Rhyacophilidae; genus Rhyacophila; species Rhyacophila brunnea. Next base: position 15,386,336 of record NW_028232752.1, read on the forward strand.
CCGCATAGAGAAGAATTTTGCTCCAAATAACCCCATTTGGATGGCGAGCTGCCTTTGTAACCTCGTAATAAACAAAGCAGCAGACAAAAAAAGACTAGTCATTCAGCTCATAACTTTTTCTGGTAACTTTTGTATGCTAAAATAATCATTACTTACTCAAGAAAGCAATGGGCAGCTGTCAGAATGACGTTGCGACTGATAATGGATCCTCCGCATTGATGGAAGATGGTTAAATTAACGTGTTGGACGAATAGGCTGACTTGATAAGGAGCCTCCTTGATATCAGCTGGGGTTCCTCCAACAATCCTCTCATCCTCGATAGGAATGGAGGGAAGGACAGAGCCTAAAAATAAAATCATGTTTTCAAATATTTCGCAGTTTGGCATCGAAGATAAATATTTTTATTGTTTATTTTTGTATTTTACAACATTCAGTTCAAAGAACAGAAATAAAACCAAATACGTTATAATATAATTCAGTAGTGTATACTGCAAACTAGCTACGAATGCCTATGCATATATTTTTACTCTTTTTAATTCACACGTATTTAAAGTTTGGCTGGTCAAGTAAATGCTTTATTGAATAATATTGGAATCCACTATTCAATGAAATTAAAAATTAAATCTAAGTAATATATTTAAATAGAATAATAAGCTAGGTAAAAAATATTTTACTCACCATTTACAAAGACCAGGAAACAAGCAAGCACTGCAAGACGAAACATCGTGATGTAATGATAGCTGATACCTTAATTTCGTTTATATAGGTCCGTTAATCATGTAAAATCTGATTGATTATAATAATATAATATCAAAAAATGCATAGTCAATGCTTATGGAAATGATGAAAATTTGATAACAGTGATAATATCTAGGTATTATATTTTTTTCATGGATTACAAAAAAAACACCAACCTACACAATTTTAATATTTTTGGTAATTCTGTAAAAATCTAGCAAAATATTTTAATAAATTAATAATTTTACTCATGCCCTATGGTTGTTTATTCAGATCTTTATTTTAACTTGAAACTGTCTCAAACAAATATTAAAAAAACCACGCGGGAATTCACCACCGTGATTGAGAATCCACTACCCGCGACATTATAAGCCGACACGTTACCACTCGACCATCCTGGATGCAGTCATTTGAACCTAAATGAGTAAGTGCTATTTAACTTAGTGAAATTCACAAAATGTTTTTATATTACAGTATTTTAGTTAAGAGAGCTTATATTTACCTAACCTTTTTTCGACCTTTGTAAATGATAATTCATTCTGATTGAATGCGTCATATCCCTGACTACATATTAACTACATATTAAACGGAACATCTTCTCTTTGTCTCTTTTCTTTTGTGATATTTTTTTGTATATAATAAGGGGTTAACAAATTAGTACTATAGATTTTTAAAATGTCATACCAGCCATTTTTTCTGATTCCAACCAAAATTGACATTATTTGTATTCAATTTTGTTTGACAAATCATCATGGAAATATACACAATTATTACACAAATATTGTACGACGTCAATAAAATTATTAATGGACAACGCACTCAATACAGTAGCTAGCAAGTTAATTCGCGCATAGCGACATTAGCACATGTATAGGTAAACGTCACGCAATTTCCATTATGCGATATCACGCATCGGGAATTTATAGCAATATCACCTTTATTGTAATGGCGTTAGAACAGTGTATCGAGTATCAATGTTCATTTGATCGAACCCGTTCGAACCGAACCATTCGGCAGACCGACAAAAAGCATCAGGAATTTATATCAATATCACCTTTATTGTAATGGCGTTAATGAAATAAATATGGACGAAGCATCTCAAAAAAAAATGACACTCACTTTTTTGTCGGGTCTGCCGAATGGTATAATCTGTTCTAACGCCATAACGGTGATATTGCTATAAATTCCCGATGCTTTTTGTCGGGTCTGCCGAATGGAACAATTCATATTTTAATGTCAATATCGTTCGCTTGACACTAGAAACACTGTTGTAACGCCATTACAATAAAGGTGATATTGCTACAAATTCCCGATGCGTGATATTGCATAATGGAAATTGCAAAATTTTGTCACGTGACGTATACCTATATATATATGCGAATGTTGCTATGCGCGAAACTACTTGCTAGCTACTTTATTGAGTGCGTTGTCCATTAAAAATGTCATTGATTCGAGGTACGCTTCGAGCATTCGTGAAATTTGTGATCAAAACAAAAAAAATTGGCCTTCAGAGCTTAGTTAGGTACTATTCATAACTTAATTAGAAAATTCGAGTTAAATAGTGTTTGTGATGTTAATAATCTAACCCGTCAACAACGTGTCATCTAACCCGAAACATAATGTGTCATCTATGCATAAAATTTTGTTGGACGGGTTGGACAGCTCGATGGCCCGAACAGCTGTACAATCGACTTGAGTAACACTTATATTTCCAAACACATTTAAACATGTCCCGATGGATATGGTTTGCATCCTGCAATGGAATACCACTGTCACCAAATAGGGACTTACTCGTATTGTCATGAACATCACGGGTTTTTTTCATTTTTTTTTTATTTTCCATGCGTAGTATGTGATGACAGGGGAATGGGACAACTGGGCGCCAGGACAATTGGACGCCGCACTGTCGTAGACACGTAAACAGAACGTATGCGATGAATTTTAATCAGTTTCTTTCTACTACTTAGTAGTTGTAATTCATTTTACTGGTAACATAATATTTTTTTTTATTGCGGATTGAGAATTACCAAGGCTTTCTATAAAAATAAAAAAACTCTTTTTTCGTTGTAACTTAAACATATGCACGATTAAATCATTATTTACGTGTGTATTAAAATAATAAATTAAAATAATTATCACCAACTATTAAATCATAATATAATAATATTAAATCTCCTTTTTAAAGTACGTATAAACCAAACGTCTATTTATTTGCGAATTGCCAGTTGTCCCGGCGCCAAATCGTCCTAGACCCGGCTGACAGTGCTCTAGCCTGGGGGGCCGAGCTCAGGAAGGGCCCGGCGTGGCGAGCCGACCAGATAAGTGATATAAACGCAGATCACAAATTTGACCTAATAGTAAAAAAGTCGCTATTTTAATATGATATTAATAATTAAAACTATTTGGTTGTACGATGCAATTTTTTACTGTGTTGATACTCGACAACTCCATCATTCAAATGGATGTACTCGTACATATTATTAAAAATATAAACAATCGCTAAAAATGAACTGTATGGATAACGCTACTGCAGCGCGTCACTCTGACTTTACCCTTAGCGATAGATATCCCCCCCACCAATCATCCTACCCTGGGGGTCAGCTTCAGGGTGTGGGGGCTATGGTGGTAATTCATCGATTCCATCATCAGGTGGAAATTAAACAGAGCAAAGAAGAGCCAGATGGATGGATCAAATTGAGTGAATAAAGAATTTTTTTTTACAATTATCTTTTATTCGAAAACATTTTTATAAACATACTTATTTCTGAAGCGAAAAGTAATCCATGGTGATAAATGGGTCATTTTTTATGATAGACTGTTCTACAACTAGTGTTTTTTTCCTGTGAATTAACCTAGTAAAATGTATTTTAGTTCATGGCTTCTCATTTTATTAGGAGAAGATCTTTAAAAAATGTTTGTAAAGAAAGACAGTATACAGATTAATTCAAAAAATAATAAATGTGATTTAATAATTATTGATTGTCTCATTCGTAGGGGTATTATTTTAGATGATAGCATAAACATTGTCTCCTTTAGACCAAACCGGCTCGCATCACACGCGGTCTTAATCAGGCATATCAAACGGACTAGTAATAACACATTATGTTAAAATAAAAAAAACTCGTGAACTATAATTCAATTTGAAAAAACATTCATATACATACAATACCACTAGACTCTCTGTCTCCCCTGTGAAGATAACATAAAGCCCTTTAGAATCCAGACAATGATATATAAGTCGTTTCATAAAGACGTACTCATTAATCTGATGATTTGATAGAATCTTGCCGATATAGCTTTGTTTCTACTTATATTTATATACACTCATAATCGTTTTATCTTTTTTTTCGAAATGGCAAGACAATTAAAATAAAAATTGTGAATCTTATCTTAAGATATCTAGATAAGTTTAATTTGAATGAGACATAAAAAGCGTCGATTAGTTGGACCCATTGTAATTAAAGCATATTTGCATATGCGGACAACATTGCTATTTATAATTGACTAGAATTTAAGTACTTTCATAACCGAAAAGGGTCAGCATACTAGGACTCGCTGTTAATGTAGAGAAAACCAAATATTTAATATAGCTCATTAATTTGTGTAGCTTTCATCACGTTAGGTAGTGACGTCCCGTGGGAGTAGGCAGATTGAGCGTCGCCTGGGGGCGGCAGTTACTCGCAGGGCGGCATCAAGGAAAATCATTTGCAATATATAGAAATAGCTACATAAACTTAGTAATAACGAAAACATCTTTTCATTTAAAAATTCAGCTCGCTGGTTTTCTCGGGTTCGCGATATATAGTTTACTTATGTTGCCTTTCAACGTCCTTGGTGACCAGAAATGACACGTGCGGATATGTGAATAATTAGTCTGATAATTTGTTAGTAATTTATCCATACAACACATTTCTTAGATATTGGACTCATGAAAGGATGGTAAAAATACTGTATAAAAATGAGGCGGCAGTTTGGCGCTGCCTAGGGACGTCACTGACGTCAAGTGCCTCTATAAACCATGACGACTCTGTAAAAATGTCGTGTTTTCATTCTATAATAACCCGTTTTCTCAAAATGTTTGTTAACCACCTCGACAATGATTCAACCACTCCGTCCACTCCACTTAGGAGTGCCGGAGCTGAGAGGTGTAAATACATATAAAGTGAGAGATTACAATATGCCGAATATTTCTGCGGGTATTGGGGGTTAATCGAAGATGATGCTGAAGCCTCGATGTTATTATTATCTGTTCTGGAAGGTTGCGTTGAATGTGCGTGATATGGTACTTTGGGTAGTGAGGAATGATACACAATGGTTGCATTTCTTGGTTTTGTATTTTAGATATAAGTTTGGATACACACGGCAATATACAGTCACATTAGTTTTTATGTTGAGTTGATATGTTTACATTGTAATTTGGCAATTGATTTTAAGTTGAACGTTATGCGGAATTGCGCGCATAATTTGACAGTACCGTTGAAGAGCTGGAATGCTACTTATTTATTGCCTGTCAATTTCTGTTCGTATTATTATCTATGCGATATAAAAGAGCATATACAATAATGCGTCAGTTGTAGGGTTGAGTAAACCTCTACACGGGACAGTATAAAGAATGTAAAAATCCGGATAAAAAACAGTTGCCGGGCAAAGTTTCTAAAATGCGAACGAATTGACATCGTGAAGCTCTGCGACCACATGTGGCGCACTTCTCAATCCGATCTCATTAAGGAGAACTGGTGCCTCATAAAGAGTGCCACTTTGTTATTACCTAGTCCTGTACTCATTACCAGATTGAGATTGAGCAGCCAAGTGTGCGACAAATCGTGGGACGAAAATCAAGCGATTCGCATGGCTCGACAAACGGAAAATTGGAATTGGAAAATCGGAAAATTGAAGCAACAGAAGAACCAGTAAGCTGAAATGACAGAAGGAAACAGATATGGAATTTTTATTTTTTAGAAATCCTAGATATTTTTGTCATGCAAAAACAACAATCACTGATGTGATGTTGAGGCTGATTTTGTTGACTTGTTAACTACTCAAAGGGTTCTTGTAAATCGAACGCAGTTTACATATTGTGGTGTCTATATTTTCATCTTTGCACAGTGATAGAATTGTAAATTATACAAGCAGAGCGAGCTGGCGATAACCAGCCGTCTCGCTAGCTCTTGCATATAGCTTGTATATGTAGATTTTTAATATGTAAATACTCATGAGTTCGAAGTAAGCTTAAGATTGGGTCGATTATGTGGACCCTGTATCAGTGATAGCCTTTATGGTGGGGGTTTTTCGAATTAATTTATATTTAAGCATTCGTTCATAAGAGAGTTCGTTACAAAATATATAATATGTATGGCAGATAACAATATAGGCGAGTGAAAATCCTGTCTCTAATATTATGTAGATCCACGACGATATATTTTTTGATATCTGATATTTCTCTACAAGGATTCTAAAGCTATCCTACAAATCGTTACCTTACTTTGAAAAGGTTCTAATTGCACTTGACCATGTTTTGAGATATGAGCGTTTGAAATTTGGAATGGTCATATTTTCAATATAAAAAGACATGTAGATAGAACTCCAACATACTGCTAATTCCCATATTTTACAATAGATGACTCTGAAATGAATGTATATGATAGAATATGGTTAATGGAACCTTTTCACATCAAAAAGTCATTTTAGGCCAAAATGTCAGTTAGAACCTTTTCAAAGTAAGGTAACGAAATGTTAGTTTCAAATTACAAGAGACATAAATGTAGGCAAGATACCAATATAGGTGACAATCCTGTCATTCTGACCGGTACTCGTTCTGTGTTTCCGATATGTACCTAATACACGAGAAATTATATATGTATTTGAAATTTCTCCACAGGGATTGTAGAGCTATTCTACTATACTAATAAATGATAGTCTCAATAGGATTCAAATGAACGCTTAAGTAATAAAATAGCTTTAAATGTGGATTATTTTACTTGAGTGAGATTAAGTTATATAGTATCAGATTTTTGGATTGCCACCATTTCTACTTCCTTCTTTCATCGATATGAAACCTTCTGTATATAATATTTATTCATATATAATTTGGACTATTTAACATACTCCTCCATAATAACTCATTAATCCATATGTTTTTGATACGATAATATATTCTACATGTAATATTTTCACATTATTATGTTCGGATGATTTAAACTGTTTTTTTTTTTTTAATTTATATTTATATTATAATGATCTCTAATGTATCTGGCAACATCAAAATAAATTTTGTGAAATTCTATTATTTTCTCTATTTACAGTGTAGATAAGCAATCTAGATAAAACAACAAAACGCAGGGAAAAGAGAGAATTATAATAAAGCTTGGGGAGGCTTTCATCCAGCAGTGGATTGACCCCGGCTGATGATGATGATAAATAAATAAGCAATCATCACTACATTGGGTTTTAGTGGCGATACTAAAAGCCAGTGTGTTTACGGTGGCCTTTTGCGAATTTATCTATAATTAGGTTATGTGCATACACCTTATCAACATTCTCCATATAATAGTATTTATTATACAGGTACCTGCCTACTTAATAACTTATTGAACAATACACATCTATTTTTTAGCAAATAAAAAAAATGCTTATTGACTAATGAGATGGAGATATGATTTTGTTACGGCTCGTCTTAGGTACGCGCGTTCGGCGGCGCGTTGAGCGGTGCGCGCAACTCAATCGTATAACCGTATAAACATATAACCAAAAAAAGACTTTGTCTACGAAAATTTTCACACACGGATAAATGTTTGAGTTGCGCGCGCAGCTCAATGCTCCACCGACTTCGCCCACGTAAGACGCCCAGTTAGAATCGAAAATATAATCTTCTGCCCATAAAAAAAACTACTTTTTCAAATTATTATTTTTTTTTTTACATACCGTGAACATTACAAATTACAAATTTAAGACGTTCACAACATGACATTTAAAAACAAAGAAACAGTGTAAAGAAGAAATAAATATATGCAGTATGAAAAGAAAGTATAAGGTACAAAATTATAAAAAAAGTATATATAAATTATAAAGCATGGCAGCATACCTTTTCAACATTATCCAATTTATAGTATGGACAGAATGATACATAATCAATAACTTATTGAACAATAAACATCTATTTTTTCGCAAATAAAAAATGATTATTGATTAATGACATAGAGAAATATTTTTATTGGAATCAAAAAAAAACTCCATCCCATTGACATTCCATTCCCATGTCTCATTAACAAGATAGAAAGCTGAAATTTTCTATAAGTAGTAAGTACGTAATTTTATGGGTTTAATTGTGAATCACGAAGTTTGCTATTGTATGGGTTTTCAGAGTGGACGGAAGGGCTGTTAATTTTTTTTTAAATCTTTCAGATTGAAACTGAAATGAGCTCAACAAAAAAATATACATTACTGTTCAAAGTGTACAACCTCTATAAAATATTAATATTGAGATTGGCTAAGAAAGGAGGTTCGAATAAGGAAATAGGAGGAAAAAATAAAAAAAAACTTAACCTTTTTAATGATTATACAAAACCTTTTATTTTAAATAAAAATTATTTATTATTATATAAAAAAAAATGATATTGTAAAAATATGTAATCTATGCTGACATGATTTATATTGTACATTACGGAGAGAAATTGTGGAAATCATAATGAAAAATTTACATGTGGCTGTTTATCCAGTTTCTAAACATTGGTACTCTAACCGAGACCCCTGGCAATCTAGGACTGCCGCATACTGAAGCACCGAATGAAGTGATTCCAATGAGCACTCCGCCAACTACGAGTGGGCCACCAGAATCTCCTACGCAGGCACTTTGACCACCGACTCCTACACGACCGGCGCATATCATGTTATCGGTGATGACATGTATACCGGTGTATACCTTGTTGCACTGCTGTTGGTTCATAATAGGGATGGTGACTTTTTGCAAATTTACGGGAGTGGTTCCGTTAGCCTGTTAAGTCAAATTAAAAATATATAAACATGTTATAGACACAATACAAGTAAAGCTAATCATGCTGGTGGTGATGGTGAGTTTGTATAAAGTTGTGGGCTGGGTGCTGTTATGCTAATAAGTTAAATTAAAAATATATAAACCTGTTATAGACTGCTCAAAATACACCCATGTACTATCTAATGCAACTTATGAATTATTTTTTATGTGAAGTAGGTTTACAGAAATTTACATCTGCATTACATTTAAACATCGAATAACTTTGCAAAACCGGTGATATTCATAGAATCTTCTTCATTTTAATTCATATCCTTTGCTTAGTGGACCATGTATTTATTATGCAGATAACTACCAAGTTACCATTCATACAGTATTTTTTATGAAAAATTGATTATTTGAGCTCAGGTTGGTATTAAATTCTAAACCACTAATTGACTGAATAACAAAAGGAGAATTCATCCATGGGATACAAGAAAATCTCTCATCACTTCACTAGGAATAAACTGATAAACTTGATCAGAGGAATCTGGATAAATATCTCGGAAGCTATGAATACGCGAAGATGGATTAAATGCTGAAATCTTTATAATTCTCGTATATTATAGGGATTGCAATACCGAATGAATATATCAATACCGGTATTTCGGTATTTATTATTGAATACCGGTATTCGTCAAAACATATTATAAAAAAAAATAAGTACATATCAATAAATATGACTATTAAAATCTATTAAAAACACTATTTTATAGCAACCTTAAGTAAATTTGTAAATATGCATAGATCATAATGTTTTACAACTGTTAATTTGTACGAATACAGTAAGTCCGGGTACTGAAAAATCTCTCTGAAATTCAACGTTTGTTAAATATACTACTAACGTTGGATCAATAGTTATAAAATAATTGGAAATATTAGCCACGAATGTTATCTTTTTCGAAATATGTTAATTCATCGTGACAATTATTAGTCTATGAGTATATTTGAGGTATTTTGATATAATATTATTTAACCTTTGTTAGTTTCAGCCAATATATTTGCATTTTGACAGCATAACACTTATACATTAAATTTAATCTACAATATAGTAGTAAGTGATGTAAAATAGCATTAATTTCAAGTTCTAAAAACATAAATGTGTATGCTTTCTTAATACCTAAAATAACAGTGTATTGAATTTTTGAAACCGGTATCGATAAAAAAATGAATCCCTACTCGTATATCAAGCAAATTTAAAACTAAAATCTTTTAAAATAAGATTTCTGAGCTTTATCAATAAAATAAAATATTCAAGATAAACGTATTGTCAACACTGCTACAAACTTAAAATCTGAAAACATATACTTACAGATATCATTCCCCATCCAGTGATTAGTGCTGAGGATCCATCTAGTACAGGAGCTCCTTGGCTGGGAAGGGTGATGATAGCTACACCAGGTCCTAAGGTCAAAGGAGTCACCATGAAGAGTAATGCGATGTCATTATCGAATGTTTTGTTGTTATATTTTTCGTGAATCACAAATTTGGTGGCCTCAATCACTTGGCCGCCACCGTCGTTTTTGGTCGACCCTGCGCGGACTCTCCATTTATTAGCGATGTTTATACTGGAAGATCACAAAAAGATTTTGAAATTATTTCATAATATATTATTTGTCTTCAAAAATATTCTACAATCTAAAATTCTTAAAATAACGTGTATTCGGTTTCTACAGAACAAAAGTAATTTTATTATCGCAAGCACAAGAATGTCATCAAAAAACTTTACTCTCCCGGATGTTAGTAAAGTTACCATTATTTAGTCAGTAATGTCAATTTCACACATTAAGACGATACTTCAGTGAAACGGCAAATAATTTTCAACTATTTATAGGGGCGACGAAATTTCGGACTCGCTGGCAATCGGAGAGCGAGCATCTAGGTGTGAACACGTCAAATTGTGTCGTGATGACGACGGGGGTATTAATTCTTAAATCGTGTAAAGATGACTAAAAACGTAACCCATTTACTTAAAAAAGAAAACGTCAATATATTATTATTATTGTTAGTAAAATAACAATAAACAGAACATTAAATAGACGCATTTTGGATTTATATGACAAATTATATTTCGTTCGGCGCACGTCATTTGCACAATCCGCGCATCGGATCCTAGCCTAACCAGGATCTTTTTAGACCATGCCTCAACTGAGATATAGCCTCAATTGATTACTAAGCCGAATGCCATCGATTAAACCGCATTGACACGATCCAAGTACGATCCAAGTACACTTGGATTGAGTGCCGTCCAAGTGACAGCTTCATACTAATTATTCCTATCCAAGTTAACTTGGATGAGTAGGACGCGGTTAGCTTGGAAAGGAATAATTAGTATGAAGATGTCTCATACGAGTGCACTTGGATGGTATTCGGTACAAGTGTACTTGGATCCTTGGACCGTGTCAACGCGGCTTTAGCGAAATTTTATGGACCGTTATTAATTATAAATAATTCGGATGAATAATAATTATAAAATCACCGAATTCATAATAATTTATGAATGAAATTACATAATAAACACACATATTTACCTTTACAATAATTAAATAAGCTCAAAAAATAGAGCTGTGGAAAACCTATGGCAAGTGTGCTACGATTGATACACGACAAAATTGTGGAAATTTAAAGGGCATCGACAAATAAAGGTTGAAGAATTCTCAATTAGATAAATTTCGAGATACTCGCAATGCGATCACGTAGCTACACTCCATATACACTCTGTGAGTGATATTTAGCGGCTTTTTAGGATACCGAGATCCAATTGGCTTGAAGAATCGATGAGCCAGATTGAAATTTTCTTGAAGTATTCGCAGCACGTGCCCGAACCAGGTCCAACGTTACTTCTTCACTGTAAGTGTGATAAAAGGCTGCTGATGATGATCGAATAGGTAAAATTACATTTTAACTGACAACAGTCGTGACTTTCAGATATTCCGTATAAAGTAGAATGTTGCTCCAAATAATCCCATTTGGATGGCGAGCTACCTTTGCAAATCTCGACGTTTTGCCCTTCTCTAATCAGGAGAAAATCTTAATCACCGTGTCAGCATCATTGCGTATTCCAGAGTGACAGCTTTACATTGGTCAGATGATATTGACTTTCATAATATGAAGTGAAAGAGGATGATAAAGATAATCGGAGAAAAGACACAGCCCTGTCTGACTCCTGACATAATCCCGAGACATTCAGTGAAAGTGTCACCAATTTTGATGCAACTTTCGTTATTCATGGAGGGCTTTGATAATGGCGACGATCTTAGAAGATCACTATTATCGAACTGGTATGAGCGGACTGTCGAAATGCTTTTCATAATACACAAAGCAGCATACTAAAATAGACTATTCAGCTTATAACTTTTTTTGCTAAAATAATCAATGACTTACTCGCGAAAGCAATGCGCAGCTGTCAGAATGACGGTGCGACTGATGATGGATCCTCCGCATAAATGGAAGATGGTTAAATTAACATGTTGTACGAACATGCTGACTTGATAAGGATGCTCCTTGATATCAGTAGGGGTTCCTCCAATAACCCTCTCATCCTGCATAGGAATGGAGGGAAGGACAGAACCTAAAAATAAAATCATGTTTTCAAATGTTTCGCACTTTGGCAACGATGATAAATATTTTATTTTGTTTTTGCAATTTACTGAAAATAAAAATAAATAAATACATTATAATGCAGTAGTCAATACTGCAAACTAGTAACGAATGCCTAGGTACATATTTTCACTCTTTTTAATTCACACGTATTTAAAGTTTGACCCGTCAAGTAAATGCTTTATTAAATAATACTGGAATCCACCATTCAATGAAATTAAAAAGTAGATCTAAGTAAAATATTTAAGTAAAAAAATATTTTACTCACCATTGGCAAAGACTAGGAAACACGCAATCACTGCAAGACGAAACATCGTGATGTAATGATAGCTGGTACCTTGATGTCGTTTATATAGGTCCGTTAATCTCGTAAAATCGGATTATTATATAATAATGCATACTAAGTGCATATTATTATGGAAATGATAAATTTTGATAACAGTGATAAAATCTATTATATTTTTTTCATGGATGACAAAAAACACCACCAACCTATATAATTTTAATATTTATGGTAATTCTGTAAAAATCTAGCAAAATACTTTAATTAATTAATAGTCTTACTCACGATGAGGGATTCCACTCCCGGGATCCCGGACTGTTTTTGCTATCTATTATTCCCGGGATTGGTAAATATAATCCCGAAACTTTCGGGATTCATATTTTTTATCAATTTTTATGGGAAAAAAATAAAAACGAAAGTATAGGTAACAGATAAAATATTTTTAATGACATATAACTGCATTAGAAATAAACTGAGTTTGAATAAAGTTTGATATATTACCCATGTGTTGCCAATTCATTTTATTTTTTCACATAAATTAATAATAAAATGAGAAAGATTGGAAAAAATAATGCTTCGCACTTTTAACACAGTGATTCCACCATGATCTCACACTTTTTACGACAGTTTCATATTTGGCTGACATTATCACTGAATTTTAGATTTATGAAGCGGAAACGCCATAAACCATGATTTACTTTACTATTTTAAATCTCGCTAACCCATTCATTAAGTCTTAACCATCAGAAACAGCAATCTCATAATATATGTGAACACTAAACGCAATATTAATAATTCTACGAAATTTTATAATTGAAAATCGTTCAGATTTGTAAATAGTTTTAACATAAATAATTTTTATTATACAAAACAAAAAATAAATATTTAATATATATATCATTAAAATAAAACATAAATGAGAATCATACATATTTATTAGATTAGACTTTTTTTAAAGAATAAAAAATAAACTAAATACCTAATATAAAAATAATAAATTTTAGTGAGAGGTTTGATTTTGTGTGGCAGAACTAAGTGCATCAATATCGATACCGAGTGAGGTTGTTCCTACACGCAAACAGTTCTCCAAATGCACATCAGTGATTACTGTTCTCACTCGGGATTTGATATGCTTCATCCGACTAAAAAGCTTTTCACACGTGTAAATGTTTCCAAATGGTGAAGTCATCATTAGAGCATGTTTGTAAAATGCAGGATATGTCTCCTTGTCCAAATATGTTTTGTAAAACTCTTCCAAACCAACCTGATGGAATTTTTCCTTGAACTGTTCATCGCACCATATTTCACAATGTTCCATTTGTAAATTTCCCGGTTAAAAATTCACGTATACGGAGAATGGCTTTGCAAATGCAGCAAAAAGCACAAGGTGCTTTTCAAAATCTTGTAATCGGTTATCGAATTCAAGGTTCAAGTCGGATATCAACGAAACGTATTTATCCGCCGCTCCCTGTGTCACGTCTGGTTGCAATAACAATGTAGGAAAGGGATGAAGATTTCTTTTTCCTTGACTATTGTTCCCAAAGCTCAAGTTTCGTCGGGAATGCGGAAATAATATTATACACGTTATTAATTGATTGATATTTTCCTTGTAGACGACTATTAACATAATTTTAGGTGACTAACTATATCGAAAATAAATAAAATGCCATCAGTGATATAACTTTCTGACATAAGATGAGATGGCGTTGGAGAATTGAAAAAATGAAAAAAGGAGTATGTGCGTGTTCGCGCGCGAATTCAAATTCGAGCGAGCCAAAATCGGATCTCAATTTGCAAAATTAGCACATCTAGCGGCAGCATTTGATATTATTTTTATTTTCTCACTGCTCCGCGGGCCACAAGTTGACAGCTAGTGGGCCCCATGCGGCCCGCGGGCCGCGGGTTGGCCACCCATGAGTTAGACGTTACAGCCATTTACTCGTACACCTCAGCTGCCTTCTTTTAATAGAAAGTAAACCTTTGCGTACTACCAGACATTGCTACTTTGGAGACCCACTGGTTCCAGGAAAAAACACCGGATAATAAACAACCATTTTTACTGGCTTACGCAATCGTAACAACATCGGAAAAAACTAAAAAACTAACACTTCATGCTTTGGTAATACTTCGGGCATATTATTCAGATTAATGTTTATTTTTTTATAATATTGTATTTATTGTTGACACAATGTTATTTTTTTATTTTAATTGGACTTGTATTTGTATTTGTTATCTTTTCATAAAAAAATAAGTAAAACTGTTTTACTTTCAAATTATTATTTATATTACAATATTATGTACTCCATTAAACTTATGTATTTCCAAAAATCAACGTACGAAATATTAACAATAAATATTTTAAATAGTATAAATAATACTAGATTTATTTTTGACCGATTTTATCAATGTTTTTTGTATATATAAAAATTTTATATTAACTATCGAAAAAAATGCCAATCTAGGGATCGTCAAATTGTAATCCCTAAATCCCAGGATCAAAATTTTGGCTCGAGATTGGATTCCCTACTCACGACTGATGGTTGTATTACAGATTTTAATTTTTACTTGCCATCTCAACCTATTAAGTCTATAACTTTGACTTCAAACAAATATTAAAAAAACAACACGTGAATTTGCCTGAAACGTGATTCAAATCCACTACCCGCGACATTATAAGCCGACACGTTACCGCTCGGTCATCGTGGGCGCGATCTTTTGAACCTGAATAATTATAATAAGTGCTATCCTAACTTAGTCAAATTTACGAAATGATTTTATAACAGAGTATTTTAGTTAAAAGAGCTTATATTTAGTTACGTAAGCTTTTTTTCGATATGTCTATAGATATGTCGTATCCCTGATTACTAACTGTACGACACTTTCTTTCATGATTTAAAAAAAAATATATACGTGTTTTTTTAATTGTTTCTTAATTTTCCTGCGCTGATTAAACATGATAAATATATTTAATTATTATTTGTTTATAAATTATTTTAAATAATTATGATCGTAAATGATACATATTATAATCTAGATAAAATAATAATGGTGTATAGATTAGAAATTGCTATATTTATTTCGATCTAAAGATAAAAATAACTTTTTATATACCACGTTTTTAAATTTGTTGTTGAATCATATAAGCTTGACAATTCTATGTACCTATTAATAAAAACTTTTTATTGTACTTCATAGAAATACTGAATAAATATTATAGAATATTGAAATGTCATTTTGACATTTCATATTTATTTCCATAGTAACGCACGTATATTTTAATAATTTAGTTGCTAGGACCCCCTTAGCAACCGACAATAATAACTTTTCATACAAAACAGAATTCACTCAAAATGAATTCAACTCTGCTTAAAAATGGCTACAAGTATTAACGGCGGACGTGCTCAGCGTGGGTCAAAATGGAGCTTTTTTTCTATTTTCAAAGCACGATCCTGGACATACCTTAAACGTTATAGATAATCTATTTATATAATTTTGAAGCCTTATTATCTTTTATATTTATTTTAAACATTTAATGACTGCACAAAGTATTTTTATTACATAAAATAGTATTCTTTTAAACCTCTCGCTCTAATATTTTAGAATATAGTCATATTTCAGTACATAAATGTGCAGTGGTGTTAGGATTTTTTACATTTATTAATTTTTAACCGCATTTATAAAACCATCAGTATAATTTATGTCGACATTGTTATAGTGAAATATTTATGATAAAAAATTATATTGATAATCTCTCCGATCCCAAATTTGACAAGAATTAGGCATTTTATTATTCAAAAAATGGGCAAGATTAACACATTTGAAGATAATTCTAAAGATACTCATTATAAGCTATGTCTTTGACCATTCAAGTGTGATAAACAACCTACGAATAATGATTGCTTTATAATAATTATTGACCTAAGAATAAGGTAGTGTTTTTTTGAAATACGCCATTTCTTTTGGCATCTCCCAGTAGTTAAGCTACAACATACGGCCGTAGCCATAAATTGACAAACTATAATAGAGGTTGGGAGTAAAATGATGTTAACGCGCGTGTTTGAAAATGTACCTAACCGATTTTTTTTTAAACGGGTTTTTTCAAGTCTTTATTTTCTACGCGGGGTATGTGACCAAATAACTGCAGAGTGGTAATCCATCCATTCCATCATCGGGTGGAAATTAAAGAGGGCGAAAAACTGGCAGATTTATGGATCAAATGAAATAGAATTGGTTGAGAAAAGAATTATACTATTTTAAAATTATCTTTTATTCAACAACATTTTAATATACATACTTATTTATGAAGCGAAAAGTAATTCACAGTGATAAAAGCCAAAGGGGTCATCTTTTTATGATAGACTGTTCCACAACTAGTGACTTTTTTTTCTTTGAACAAAACTAGTAAAAATATTTTAGTTCATGGCCTCTTATATTTTAAGAGAATATCTTTAAAAATTGTTTGTAAAGAAAGACAGTACACAGAATAATTCAAAAAATATTAAATGTGGCTTAATTGATTGTCTCATTCATAAGGGTATTTTTGATGATAACAGAAACATAGACTCCTTTAGACTTGCATCACACACGGTCAGGCATATCAAACGGACTAGTAATAAAATTATTCATTTTTTTAAATAAAAAAAATCGATAGTACTGTTGTAAGTATTTAGAAAGTAGAAATATTCTAATAAAAAAAAAATCATGTCGGCTAAAATTATTAAACATGGAACATGCTTTGCCTACTGATTCTCTGAATTCGGGTTTACACGTCATTCCCGAAGCGCCATTCGTGGCCGACTGGAGTCTCTCGCGGCCGCGCTACTTTTGTGACTTTATTTTTCGTTACTCCTGTGCGATTTTTCGTAAAGAATCCGCCCGGGAGGTCAACACAAAAGCATGTATCCATGCTAAAACTTGTGACCTTAAATTCACATTTCTAAAAAAACGTTATCTTCCATATACATACACTCCCACTAGTGACTAGACCCTCTGTCTCCCCTGTGAAGATAACCTTAAGTCCTCTAGAGTCTAGACTATGATAGGTAGATCGTTTCAAAAATATGTACTTAGTAATCTGACAATTTGATAATAATCTTGCTGATATAGGTTTGTTTTTCTGCTTATATTTATCAACAGTCATAATCTTTTTAGCTTTTATTCGTAATGGCAAGACAAAACAAAAATTGTGAACCTTATCTTCAGATATCTAGATAAGAATATGTGGTATCCATGGCGAACTAATTTATATTCAAGCATTCGTTCATAAGACGTTACAAAATATGTATGTAGGGCAAATACCAATATAAGTGATAATCCCGTCGTTCTTACTGGTACTGTGTCTCTAATATGTAGGTCCACGAGTATATTTCTGATATCTGATATTTCTCTACAGGGATTGTAGAGTTATCCTACAAATGTCAGTTACAAATTACAAGAGAGATAATAAAAAGTAGGTAAGATACCAATATTCGTGAGAATCCTGTCATTCTGACCGGTACTCGTTCTGTGTTTATGATATGTAATACACGAAAAATTGGTATAAGCGACTGGTTGGGCCAAATTATGGTCGCATTCATGTAGGTGGGGACCTACACAAATCCCCTTATTTATTATTGTCACAAGACCAGACGAAGAGTAATTACGTGTCATAATACGACCGTGATGGCGAATAAGGCAGTTAGCTCAAGTGATATGCATTATGCAGCCAGCGGATGTGAGCAAGTTTGTTATAACTTTATCGTCGCTACCTACAAGCCGCATCGCGTTATAAAGAGTAATTCAAAAGTTAACTCAAAACATATCTGTTCAACTTTTGTTGCACTAAGTCTGTTACGGTTCGAGTGAACATCGTGTCCATCAATCATCCATCCTGAACTTATCATCATCATTCAGCAACCTCATAATATATCATCCATCCAAAAATGTGTTGTCCGTTTACCAAAACGTGAGTGAACATCGAACCAGCTCCAGTACGCGCCAGCTCGCTCAACATCAAAGTTCAGTGTCTGGCATACTTTGTTCGATTATATTTGTTACGTATAACTGATAAAATGTGGTAGACATATTTTATCTATAGTCTAAGGTGGTAGATAATGGATTTACATTTAAAAAATACTATAGAGGCAGCATTTCGAGTCTGCTTGGACTAAGGAGTTATGTGATGATAAACCATGAATAATTTGGGAATGTTAGCGAGTTTTTTTTTTGTTGGTCCTGCAATTCTATAGGGATTTGGGCCGCCTCACGAGGAGATTTTTTTATTTAGGTGTGTTTTTACGAGAAATGTATATTAGTCACTTCCTTAACTTATTAGATCCATACCTAGGTCCAAACAACATAACCTTTTTTGCCAGATTCGGGACCCTCACCTGGGACCGACGCCGTATAAGTCTGACGCATAGCAGTTCGGCCATCTTTGCGAGCTTAGCCTTACTAATCGTTAATTTTAAACTAAGCATATTTTTTTAATGGGAAAGAATGAAGAGAAAGATACTGTTGTGGCTGCATTCAAAATTTAATCACTTTTTTCTAGCTGTCATTATGGATACTTATGCATTTACTATCGAGGTTTTTTTAAGGACTTTGCCACGCAAAGTACTCTACTTAATCCTAAGTCAATGGAAATATATGACGGCTGAGAAAAATTGTTACATGTAAATTTTACGTAAAACATTTCACCGTGACACAGTTCGCCGTGAGCTTTCTTTACGAAAAGAGATAGCTGTATACAATATTACGGTCTCCAATTTTATTAGATTCAATATGAACATTAATTTAATTTTCATAGCTGAATTTTCAGAGCATGAATTTTCAGAGCATGAATCTAGTATAATTTATACTATTTAAGACATTTATTATTAATATTGTGTACGTTCAATCTTGGAAATACATAAGTTTATCGGAGTAAATAATATCGTAATATAAATAATAATGTGAATTTAATATGAGATTGCTGTTTCTGATAGTAAAGACTTAATGAATGGGTTAGCGAGATTTAAAATAGTAAAGCAAATCATGGTGTGCTTATGGCATTTCCGCTTCATAAGTCTAATTAGTCAGCCAAATATGAAACTGCCGTAAAACGTATGAGATCATGGTGGAATTACTTTTTTAATAGTGCGAAGCATTGTTTTTTCCCAATCATTCTCATTTTTATTAATTTATGTGAAAAAATAAAATGAATCGGCAACTTACACATGGGTATAAATCAAACTCAGTTTATTTCTAATGTAGTTATTTGTTATTAAAAGGGACCTGGGATTCATAGGTATCGAAAATAGCTCGGGATCCTGGGATTGGAATCCCTAGTCAGTACTATTCGACCCAAAGAGGTTGAACAGTCTTTAATATACGGCCATATATTTCCGATACAACATTTCACGGTGATGTGTGATGTGGCGAACTGCATACGTACAAGTTTCTGGACACGGGGAAAAATGACTATATTCTAAACAATATAAACCATTGGATCGAAAGGTTTAAAAGAATACTATTTTGTGTATTAAAAATACTTTATGCAGGCATCAAATGTTTAAGATAAATAGATTTTCTACAACGTTTAATGATGCTCAGGCTTATACTCTGCAAATAGCATCAAATGTCTATTTTGACCTACGTGGCAAATGTGGTAATACTTAGATAATATCTTATTGTAAATGTTTAATTGATTAAGTAAGATCTAGAGAGAAGATTATTTTAGAATCAAAAATAAAATCTGAAAATCAAAAAATACTTAGTCCTTTGTTCCCATTATCACGATAAAAAGCTGAAATTTTCTTTCAGGGGTAAATAATTATTGTAAAGTAACAATAAATTATGAATCATGAAGTTTGCGGTTATATGGTTTAGATTTACGTTGACGGATTGGACGGGCTGTTACATTTTTTTTTAAATCTTCCATATCAAAAGTGAATAATGAGCTCAAACAAGCTCAAGCAGGCAGTGGGGCGGCAGCGGCATGCGGAACGCAATCGTATAACAGTGTGAAATGTTTGTAGACAGCGCTCCTTTCACATTATTTGGTTTTGGCCGTACGGCTAAAAATCGAACGGCAACAGTGGCGCGAAGAAGAGCATGGCTCTTTTCACATTACACAGCGACGGTTAAAACGGTGCCGTATAGCAGCCGGGAATTGCCACTGCATTGCACGGCGGCCGGACATGACTCATGGTGTAGGTGACCTAATGCACGCTTTCATAATATTATTATTAGACGGTTTTAACCAAACAGCACAACACTCGACTCAACCACAAACTGAGCTCGTGACGGAAAAAACCGTGCATAAACCGTATAGTGAGAAAAGAGAGTAAACTTGTTGTCGATTCGGATATTGACCGTTCGATTTTTTGCCGTACGGCCAAAACCGTGTAATGTGAAAGGAGGGTTATATGTTTGAGTTTCACGCGCCGCTGCCATCCCGTTACTTGCACGTTTCCTCTGGCCAAGCACTAAGGAATTAAGCTCTTATAAGGAAATTTGTGGAAAAAATCAACAAAAAAATTAACATCTCAAATGGTATACAAAATGTATTTAATTCAAATAAAAAATATTTATAATATATCAAAATATTGTACAGGTAATTAATATAATATGCTAACATGACTCGTATTGTACGTTACAGGAAGTTTATATTGGAAATCATAATGAAAGATTTACATCTTGCTGTTAATCCAGTTCCTGAAGATTGGAACTCTAGCCCAGACTCCTGGGTATTTAGCACTGCCGCATCCTTCGCCGAATGAGGTGATTCCAATGAGTACTCCGCCGACTACGAATGGGCCACCAGAATCTCCTTGGCAGGCATCTTGACCTCCAATTCCTAGACGACCGGCGCATATCATGTTATCTGTGATGGTGTGTACACCGGCGTATGCCTTGACGCACTGTTGTTGGTTGATAGTTGGGAGTGTGACTTTGTACAAATTTATGGGACCGATACCGCCTTCCTGTTCATTAAAAAAAAATACATATATATAATATGTTATAGAATCTCCAAAATAAATATGTAAAGCTAGTCATGAATAATTATTTTATATGTTTTATATATACAGCAATTTACATCTTTATTGCATGTAAAAATGGAATAAATTCACAAGACTGGCAATATTCGTAGAACCTTCTTCCCGCCGGGTATTTTTTTTGCGCCCGTCATTATTAATTGTACTTCTGATGACAAATAACTTTTTTATATATTTTTTAAAAAGTATTGACAATAGATTAAAATTTGAAGAACTTGTTGTTTCGTAAATGTATTATCTCAGTACGTCTTCCTTGCGCCTCGTCTCACACTATAAAACCACTATTTTCTACGTTGAACATCGATTGGGAATGAATGAAAAGAAATTTCGGATTGTAATCTCGCCCTGGATGTAGATACTGTATGTATATCAATAGATATTGATAGTGTACCGACAGAGCTACAACTTGACATTATTGATCTGCAGTGTGACACTGATTTAAGAGAATTGCATCGTCGTGAAGAAATCTCCAAATTTTACAAAAATTAATTCAGACCTTAATTCAGACAAATTCGACCAACTTAAAGATTATGCAAGAAAAATGTTCGTTATTTTTGGATCAACCTATATAATTATGTGAACAAACATTTTCGATCATGAACCTCAATAAAAATTCTTTACGATCAAATATCTCCGATGCCCATTTAGAAGCAGTTTTGAGAATATCAACTACAAAATTAACACCTGAATTTAAAAAAATGTTCAAAAATTTACAACAGTTTCATTTTTCTCATTATTTTTTTGTAATGTTTATTTTTCGTGATAATAAATAGTGTATATCTAAAAATGGTATTTTACTTGCGGCCCGTCGCTCATTTTGAATTCTTGAATTTGGTCCTCTATCCAAAAAGTTTGCATCTCCCCCCTGATCTAATGCGAAGCTTTTTATATTACGACACAAAATTACCATTCTTTCAGTATTTATGAAAATTGGCAAATTTGTGCTCAGGTTAGTATTACATCCTAAACCACCAATTGACTAAATAACAAAATGAGAATTGATTCGTGAAATCCAAACAGGATAATCAGTCATCACTACATTAGGAATAAACTGATTTATGGCTTAAATGCTGCAATCCTTATGATATATCCAGCAAAGTCAAAACGAGAATTATGTAACATAAGATTTCTGTGCTTTACCAATACAGATAATGTTCAATATTATTCCATGCTATGCGAGGGTAGTAACAATCCCTGTTTGCTGCAAACTTAAAATTTGAATTGGCGTTAACTTACGGATAGATGTCCCCATCCTGTGACAAGTCCTGCGGAGCCATCTGGTACAGTAGCTCCTTGGGCGGGAAGGTTGACAATAGCTACAAGAGGTCCTAAGGTCAAAGGACTCGCCATGAAGAGTAATGCGATGTCATAATCTTCAGATTTGTTGGTATATTTTTCGTGACTCACTAATTTGGTGGCATTAATCACTTGGCCGCCACCATTATTTTTGGTGGACCCTGCACGAACCTTCCATATAGAAGGGAGGTTTAATCTGGAAAAACATAAAAAAGATTTGATTTATCTATCTATTATCTATCTATCTATGCCAGGACCCCGAGAGATTCCGTGAAAGTTTCACCAATTTTGACACAGCATTCGCTATTCTCATGCAAAGATTTGATAATGGCGATGATCTAAGGAGAGCACTCTCAGTATTATCCATAGGTAAGGGCAGTTTGAACTGTCGAAACCCGTTCTATTTGTATATATAGAAGACTATGTTAGACTATTCAGATTACAACTTTTTCTGGTATCTTTTGTATAGGTACTTAAATAATTAAAGACTTACACATCAAAGCAATGGGCAGCTGTAAGAATGACGGTGCGACTGATGATGGATCCTCCGCATACATGGACGATGGTGCCATTATTAGGAATTATTCCAAACAAGCTAACTTGGTATGGAGCCTCCTTGATGTCAGCAGGGGTTCCTCCAACAATCCTCTCATCGTGCATAGGAATGGGGGAAAGGACAGCGCCTAAAAATTAAATCATGTTTTCAAATATTACAAATATTTTCAATTCAATATGCAGAAAATGAGAAAATCGAAATACATACTAACGTAACAGTAAATACGGCTTTAGCGTTGAACTATAGAATTGTGGGTCCCATGTTCAAATCCTGGGTCTGACAAGTACACATATTGCTTTCCAATTTGTGTATGAGGCAGAGTGTGGGCCTAATAGGTTGAACAAGTGGCTGAAATCCATTTCTCGTAAAAACAAAAATCTGTTAATACAAATATAAAATATTCACTCTGTGAAGGGCCCATATGATCCTATAAGGATCGGACATGGTTGAAGAAATACTGCAAACTATCAACTAATGCCCACACAGCACGTTTTTAAAGTCTGGCAGACTTCTAAAAATATATTAAAAATGATGTAAGTATTGAATAATATTGGGATTGCACTATTCAATAAAAATCCAAGTAAAATATTCAAATATATACGTTAGGTAAAACATATTTTACTAACCATTTGCAAAGACCAGGAAACACGCAATCACTGTAAGACGAATCATCGTAATGTAATGATAGTGGATACCTACTTTGATTTCGTTTATATAGGTCCGTTAATCACGTAAAATCTGATTATTACGTATTATTAATCATATCTGAATAATCTATGTAAATAGAATCGATAAATTTAAATAATAGTGTTATCTTTTATCTTTTTTCCAGGGAAGAGCGAACTAATTTTTATATTTTCACTTGCAAAATATTTTAATTAATAAATACTCTTATTGTAACTCGTGACTGACATATTAACATATTTTATGTTCTTGAACATGTGAACGTGTTTGAACATGTACGTAATCAATTTTTATTTTAACGGTACATGCTCAAACACGCGCGTTACTATGATCTTACTCCCTACTTCATTTGTCGTTTGTCAATTTATGGCTACGGCCGTATGTTGTAGCTTAGCCACTGGGAAATGCCAATAGAAATGGCGTATTTCAAAAAAATACAACCTTATTCTTAGGTCAATAATCATTATAAAGCAAACATTATTTCTAGAATGTTTATCACATTTGAATGGTCAAAGACATAGCTTATAATCAGTATCTTTAAAATTATCTTTAAATGTGTAAATCGTGCCCATTTTTTAATAATAAAATGCCTAATCCTTGTCAAATTTGGGAGACAGAGATTATCAATATAATTTTGTATTGTAAATATTTCACTATACTAACGTCGACATCAATTTTACTAATAGTTTTATAAATGCTTTTAAAAATTAATAAATATAAAAAATCTTAACACCACTTCACATGGACGTACTGAAATATGACTATATTCTAAAACATTAGAGCGAGAGGTTTAAAAAAATACTATTTTATGTAATCAAAATACTTTATGCAGTCATCAAATGTTTAAAATAAATATAAAGGATAATAAGGCTTTAAAATTATGAAAATAGATTATCTACAACGTTTAAGGAATTTCCAGGATCATGCTTTGAAAATAGATAAAAGCTCCATTTTGACGTACGCTGAGCATGTCCCCCCTTAATTGGAACGTGCACAACCTAATAGGTAAGTATATACTTTGACACCATCCATACTGCCGTACTAAGCACAGAGTCCGTAACTGAAGTATTTAGGTATTCTCGTGTTTTATTGAATTTGGATTCTGCAGAGTTTTTGTATAAGATCGATAAATAAATGCAAGCCGTAACTTCTATGGTTACTGAGAAATCGAGGTTTTTAATTGGTGTATTTAAGAAGTTTGAGAAAAAACTTGATAAATACTAAGCGATTCGGTTGTAACTATCCTTTAGTTTTTCGGACTTAAGGCCAGAATTGCCTAATATCACTGTTGTTACGCCCATAGTGCTTTAGTAATAATAGTGTGTGTTGATATTGTTGATCATTATCCTGTGACTGCAGCAGCCGTATTCGCCATTTAACAGTTCTTGTTTGTTATTTAAGTGAACTTGGTGATTTTCTAACCGCGTGTTTTTGAAGATAATTTCATTAAAATTTCAAGATAGCAGTCATTTGTATTGAAGTGTCTTATAAATTACCTTTTACCATTACTAGTAATTTCTTTCTAAATAACTTTCTAGACAATTGAAAGTCTAATAGGTACTGAAAGAAACCATAGGTCTCAATTAAATTATTTCTTCTGTCAGCTTTGAAGCGTTTAATATAAAACATTCATGAAACCACCAAATTTTACGCACTAAAATTACGCTTCAAACTGAAAATCTACCAAAGAAATAATAATGTAATTATTATTGCATTAAAAAAATACTTTAACATTATCACAACTTATTCCTAGTTGTGAAATTCGCAGTTATATCGCATTATACAGTAAAATCGTCACTATTGCCGTCCCATTTCGTGGCGCAAAGCTAGCACATTCAGCTGATAACCGAAAAATCGGTGGTTTGAATCCACTCGAGTGCGTTATTTTATCGTGTGAAAAAAAGCGGTCACCCATCCAAGAATGAAAACCTAACCTAACAAATAATCCAGTATATCGTCAATTTTCAAAATTTGTTTGCTGCTGGCTTCCTGTAAAGTGTTTTATTTAGATATGGATTTATACGACTCAAAGAGGTTGGTCTATCTTTAATATACCTTCGGCCATATATTTCCGATACAACATTTAACGGTGAAGTGTGATACAGCAAATTGCATACATACAAGTTTCCGGACACGGAGAAAAATTACTATATTCTAAACCATTAGATCGAGAGGTTTAAAATAATACTATTTAATGTAATAAAAATACTTTATGCAGGCATCAAATCTTTAACATAAAGTTAATATAATGAAATAATAAGACTTCAAAATTATATAAATAGATTTTCTACAATATTTATTGAATTTACAGGCTTATACTCTGAAAACACTATATCTCTATTTTGACCTACGTGGCACATGTGGACTCTTAGATAATATCTTATTGAACAATGGATAGCTATCTTTAATTGATTAAGAAAGATCTAGAGAAAAGATTATATTAGAATCAAAAATATAATCTCCAAATCAAAAAAAAACTACTTTGGTGTTATCACGATAGAAAGCTGAAATTTTCTTTATGGAATAAATAATTATTGTAGAGTTACAATAAATCGGAAATCACAAAGCTTGCGATTAAATTGTTAATATTTACGTTGACGAATTGGACGAGCTGTTATAATTTTTTTTAAATCTTCCATATCAAAAGTGAATAATGAGCTCAAACAAAATAACAAAAATTATACATTAAGTACTGTACAAAATGTAAGTACAAATGCTGCAAATAATTAATATTGGTATTAGCTAATTACTAGACTATAAAAGTGCTAGAATACAGTGGTCGAGCGGGGGGGAGCGGCAGCGGCGAGCGGAACTCAAAATTATAACTAGGGACCGGATTTATATGCTAGTGCATATTTTATTAGGGTGTATGCACAGCTATAAGAGTTGCACAGAAATCCATTTTGAAAGACGCATAATCCGAAACTAAAATATTATTGTGAATATAAATGCATATTTGAGACATTAGAGCATATTCGAGACATTAACTAGTGCATATTTCATAAATAAATGCATATAAATAAAGTAAGGTTTTTGCATTTATAATTTTATCGAAATCTATCGAAATATAAATAAAGTATGTAGGTAGATAGTTTAGATACAGTTTCATTTTTAATGGCATCCTCGAGAATTTCATTCATTTATCAAAAAAACTGAAGTCAACTGCCTCTGAAGGCACTTTTATTTAAATTTCGCGCAATTTGGACAGTGAGACATCATTTTCCGCATATCAACAAAATACTGACAGATATGCGGAATACTTAAATTCAATGAATTCGGAAAAAAACAGCAAATAGTATTTAGGAATAGTTAAGTATGTCGTTTTTGATTTTTAAAGTTGTGTTTAGTTTACATTTGCATTTTGCATTTCTTGTTCAATTATTTGTGCCTACTTGTACTCGTAAACAAACAATTTTGAAAATTGTAATTTACATACCTACTTAATTTTATATTGATCATTTATGTCTTTTTGTTGTATTTATTATATTGCTTAAGATTATTAATTTGTAATTCAATTTCTTGTCTGTAATATTTTCTGTGATATTTACAATATTTTCTCAAAAAAATGACCATTTTTAACTGCATATTTCTTTGGTTTTAGTGCATATTTTAAGTGCATATGTGCCTGCATATAATCATGTTTTTTGTTGCATATAAATCCACTCCCTAGTCATAACCGTATGTGAAATGTTCGTAGACAGGGTCTCTTTTTATAGGCATTTCACACACGGGTAGTTATACGTTTGAGTTTTACGCGTCGCTGCCTGCACGTTTACTCTGGACGAGCACTAAGGAATGAGGCTCTAATAAGGAATTTTCTGGAAAAATCAACAAAAAAATTAACTTCTTAAATGGTATACAAAATCTATTTAATTCAAATACAAATATATTATTGTTATAACAAAATGTTATACAGATCTTTTAATCTATGCTAATATGATTTTTATTATACATCACAGAGAGCAAATCGTTGAAATCATAATGAAAGCTTCATGTCATGTGGGTGTTAATCCAGTTTCTGAAGATTGGTACTCTAGCCCAGACTCCTGGGTATTTAGCACTGGCACATCCTTTACCAAATGAAGTGATTCCAATGAGTACTCCGTCAACAACGAGTGGACCACCAGAATCTCCTTGGCAGGCATCTTCACCTCCGACTCCTAGACGACCGGCGCATATCATGTTTACTGTGATGGGTATTTCACCGGCATATGCTTTGACGCACTGCTGTTGGTTGACAGTTGGAAGTGTGACTTTGTACAAATCTATGGGATTGACGCCATTTTCCTTATCGTAAAATTAAAAAAACATATAAACCTGTTATAAGATCCCCAAAAATACATATGTAAAGCTAGTCATGAATAATTATTTTATATGTAAACTATACAGCAATTTACATCTTTATTGCACGAAAAATAGAATAACTTCACAAGATCGGCCATATTCGTAGAATCTTCTTCTTCTTAGTCCATGTATACTGCTTATTTTGACTATATTATGGACAATACGCGGCACAGTTTTCTTGTGCCTTTCCATGATATGTCAGCATGCTCTCACAGTCAATGTCTTTCTCTCCTTCTTTTCCATACAGTTACGTTTAATTAATACAATGCGAAGCCTTCCAACTATATTACGACAAAAAATTACCATTCTTTCAGTATTTAAGAAAATTGGTGAATTTGAGCTCTGATTTGAATTACATCCTAAACCACCAATTGTTTGAATAACAAAAAGAGAATTCATCCATGGGATACAAGAAAACCTCTCATCGCAACACTTTGAATAAACTGGTAGAATTGGACAGAGGAATCTGGAAAAATATCTGGGAGGCTGTCAATACACGAAGATTGATTAAATCCTGCAATGCTTGTAATATATCAAGCAAATTCATAACTCGGATCATGTAACATAAGATTTCTGTGCTCTTCCATTAAAAAAAATCATTATACTAAGAACGGTATTTTTTAATATCCAATACTAGGTGAGGGTAGTTAACAACTCTTTTTGCCTTTAATTTAATTTATCGTTGACATTGCTGCAAAGTTAAAATATGTAAAGGCGTAAACTTACAGATAGCATTCCCCATCCAGTTACAAGTGCTAAGGAGCCATCTGGTACAGTAGCTTCTTGGGCGGGAAGGGTGACAATAGCTACACCAGGTCCTAAGGTCAAAGGAGTCGCCAAGAACAGTAGACCGATGTCATAATCGTAAGATGTGTTGGTATATTTTTCGTGACTCACAAATTTGGTGGCATTAATCACTTGGCCGCCACCATTATTTTTGGTGGACCCTGCACGAACCTTCCATAAAGAAGGGATGTGTAATCTGGAAAACCATCAAATAGATTATAAAATTATTAAAGTGTGTATTTGTTTTGATTTATCTATCTATGTCATGACCCCGAGAGATTCCGTGAAAGTGTCACCAATTTTCACACAGCATTCGCTATTCTCATGCGAAGACTTTGATAATGACGACGATCTTGGGAGAGTGATTTTAGTGTAATCTAGAGTGAATAGCAGTGTCGACTATCAAACTCCTTTGCGTTATATTTGTATATATTCCATTAGACCAGTGGTTCCCAAAGTTGACTGGGCCCCGACCCATCTAACAAAAATTTCCAATCTTGGGACCCACCTCTTAGCTGTCTTAGGAAAAGAGGGTATAAATATTGGTAATGCTCAGATTCTCTAGTGACGAATCGTGGAACTACATAATGCTGTCTTATTTGTTCTAATTGAAATAAAAAAAATATAAGTGTTACCAATATGAATCAAAGACTGTTGAAATAAGAAACACAACTTAAATTTTAAAAAAAATTACTTAAATACCTACACCTGCAAGGTTTTTTTACAAAGTTATTTCAATGGGAAGGATGTATTTGTTTCTTATTTTTCTTCATTACAGTTTTAGCATCAACTTCAACTTTAGTTACTTTTAATCGCAGTGAGTTTGATATATCCAATTTATTTCGGTATTTAGTTTTAATGTTAACCATAGCCGAAAATCCGACCTCACATAGATATGAGGTAGTATAGAGGAGGAAGATTTTCATAGCTTCATCGAACAGGCAAGGATAATTATCAGCAACTGAGAGCCAGAATTTCGTTAACTGTTTACGATTGAAACTATTTTTCAGTGACGTATCTTCTGATAAATTAATGAGTTCTTCACTTGCTTTTGTTGACATACTAGTTAGTAAGTCGTCTTGAAATGGGTTACAAATCCAACGCAACGGATCAAGCCATCTGTAGTGCATTGGCAATTCAAATTATTATTATTTTATCACAATATTTTCCGTAACTTAAGTGTATTTCAATTTTTAAGAATTATAAATAGGTGAATGAAATATCAAATTTATCAGTTTCTATTTTTTTTAATTCATGTATACAGTGGCGAGGGCCCACTTAATATTCGCTCGCGACCCACTGGTGGGTCGCGACCCATATTTTGGGAAACCATGCATTAGACTATTCAGATTATACATTTTTCTGGTATCTTTTGTATACCAAAAAAAAATAAAGACTTACTCAACAAAGCAATGGGCCGCTGTAAGAATGACGGTGCGACTTATTATGGATCCTCCGCATAAATGATATTTAGTGCCATTGGGATCCATTCCGAATAGGCTTACTTGGTAAGGAGCCTCCTCGATGTCAGCAGGGCTTCCTCCAACAATCCTCTCATCGTGCATATTATGAATGGGGGAAAGAACAGCGCCTAAAAATATAATCATGTTTTCAAATGTTTGCAGTATAACACATATATTTTTTTATTTACTAAATTCAATAAGTAAAAAGTGAAAAAAATCTAAATACATAATAAAGTAAATACTCCAAACTAGCAACTAATGCCGACATCCCACACTTTTGGCTTGTCAAAAAATATTATAAATGATGTACCTATTGAATAATACAGGGACCCCACTATTTAATGAAAACCAAAGTAAAATATTTAAATACATAGGTATATTAGGTAAAACATATTTTACTAACCATTTGCAAAGACCATGAAACAAGCAATCACTGCAAGACGAAACATCGTGATGTTATGATAGCTGGTACCTTTATTTCGTTTATATAGGTCTGTTAAACATACAAAATCTGATTATTATAATTTATTATTAATTATATCTCAATAATTTATGCAAATGGATCAATAAATTTTAATAATAGTGTTATATTTTATATTTTTTTCGGGGAAGAGTGACCTAATTTTAATATTTTCACTTGCAAAATATTTGAATTAATGAATACTGTCATTGTAACTCATGACTGATGGTTGTATTAACATATTTCTGTTTTTACTTGGAACTTGCACAACCTAATAGGTATATATTTTGACTCCATCCATACCGCCGTACTAAGCACAGAGGCCGTAACTGACGTATTTAGGTATTTTCATGTTTTGATAAACAT
Source organism: Rhyacophila brunnea (assembly GCF_057557595.1). Lineage (NCBI taxonomy): Eukaryota > Metazoa > Arthropoda > Insecta > Trichoptera > Rhyacophilidae > Rhyacophila > Rhyacophila brunnea. The sequence goes on from NW_028232752.1 coordinate 15,417,955, forward strand.
TCTTGTCATTACATTTATTATTATAAATGTCATGTAAATTATAAATACATTCATTCGGAAATTTTAATTATATACTTTTTGGCAACGTAAAATGGCAAATATTTACTTACTGTGCATAAATCAGTCAAAGCGAAGCAATTACTAGTAATTATGAAAGGTAAATTATAAGACACTTCAATACAAATATTAGTACGGTCTAAGAAAAGCTTTCTATGAGAGAAGGCGTAAATACATTTTTTGTACGAAAAATAACATAAATAAAATTTTCAAGGTGTGTAAACAAATCTTAAACCAAAATTAACTCATTATCATCATCAGCCTGAATCTTTCCACTGCTGGATGAAGGCCTCTGCTTCCACTTCTCTCTGTCCTGTGCGTTGCGTTGCCACGTACTTCCACAGAACTTTATCATTTCATCGATCCAGCGGCTTCTGGGTCTACCTTGCGGACGTTTTGTACCTCTTGGATACCACTGTAAGACTAAATTTTTCCAACGATTGAGTGTCCAGCCCATCTCCATTTGAGGCTTTTAATGAACTATATCACATCGCAAACCCTAGTCTGCTTCTTTATCCACTTATTCCTCTTTTTGTCCTTTCGCGTTATGCCCAGCATCCACCTCTCCATACCGCGTTGAGCTACTCTAAGTTTCTGGATCTCTCTTCTACTTAGGATCCATGTTTCATACGCATATGTGGTTACGAGAAGCACACACTGGTTGAACACTTTGTGCTTTAGACACAGTGGAAAGTCACTTTGGAAGACATTATTCAGGCGGCCAAAAGGACTCCAGCCTTGCTTTACTCTGCGAATAATTTCATCAAATATACACCCATCTATAAACATTTGTTGTCCCAGATAGAGGTAGTTTTTCACCTTTTCGAGCTGAGTGCTGAGTGATGAGGATCTCTTTTTAATAATTAAGTATTATTGGTAAATAAAATAAACAAAAAGTTCTTAAGTATTAACAGTAAAAGTAAAATAATATGGGAACTTAGTTCTCCCACTTGCCTAAAATACAGATACGGTCTCTGTGCTTGCAACGGCAGCATGAGACACGCGATCCCAGGAGCCTTATGTTGTAACTTGTGAGTGTACCTAAGTCGCCCGGCGACATGACGTCATATGACATTATTGTGACGTACTACCGGAGTGAGTCAATAGTCTTCGAGAAATTAACGCTACTCTAATACTGGCGTTATTCATTGTCCCCATACGCAATTAGGTGTTTCAGCATAATAATACCTATGATGAGCCGTGTGCATTGAGCGGCTCGCCTCGATGCGTGTATTGAGCATACGTCACAATTACGTCATGTCGTCGGGTGACTACATGTCACAAGTTACAACATAGGCTGCAGGACGTATGACATTACCGCTCGGCCATCGTAGGCGCTGTCATTTGAAACCGAATGATTGTGTACTATCCTTGGCCTGGTGACGTCCACGAAATGTTTTTTTATAATATAGTAAAATACTTATAAAAAACATTTCGTATCCCTGATAAATAACAATACAACACTTTCTTTCGTGATAATTTTTTGATTATGTACGTGTTTATTTTATTTGTTTCTCAATTTTCCTATATTGAATAAACATGATGAATAATATCTTAAACAGTTATTTCTTTTATTCAACGAATAATTCACGAGATTTAAAGAATGTACCATTCTAATTATTGAACATACATACGATATCACAGTTCAATAGGGGAACAACTCAAAATTTAAAGGTTTTGAGTTAAGATTGCCATTCGATGTAGAAATGTGTTCTCTTTATAATTCAGCAAAAAAATAGTCAAAAATTTCTGCAATGTGTCATAAAATCGAATAACCCTTTCTGAGATTGATCAGTAATTCCGTTATATAATCAAATGTATTGGTTAATTCCTTATTAAAATGTACAATTTCATTGTGCATTAATGAATTCCACTAAATTAAAAAAAACATACACTTTCATCGAAATCAAGGCTTTAAAATTAAAATGAGAATTACTGCAAAAAATCAAACACCATTATCTTGGAACAAGGTTTTCTGAGAAACAAAAAGAAAATAAAATTAAAAAAAGGGTCCGGGTCTTTTACTTTTTTCAAAAAGATTTTTTCTATTGTTTGTTTATAGTACAATTTCTCAGTATTGTTTTCAAAGTTATGTGTTTGATAAATATCTGTTATATTTTGTAAACAATCATTATCGCAATTAGTAAATGATAAATATAAATCGAGATAAAAATATTGATATATCGCTTAGAAACAACTATATTTTTTTAATCAAAGTAGAAAAATACTTCACCAATAAAAAATCATTTAAATTGCAAATGCACAGTCATCAGCGCTAACTATAATAACAAACGACTCAACCGGCCAACTATCAGGAACAAGAAAGTGACCAAGAGAGGACTCCGGAACTGCTATTCTGAATGAGGAATATTAAATATTCTTGTGTTGAATTTTATTACCTCAAATTTCCTCCCTTACATAATATTATAACCCATATGTGTCGAAAATTTATTGATCATCAACATAAAATACTTAGTTATACTGGTGATGACTGTGCATTAAGAGTTTAAATGATTTTTTATTGCTGAAGTAATTTTCTGTTTTGATTGAAAATAATTACAAGATAAAAAGAACTTTTTATATACCACGTTTTTAAATTTTCTGTTGAATAATAATATAGACTTGACAATTCTATGTATTAATAAAAACTTTTTATTGTACTTGATAGAAATACTGAATAAATATTATAGAATACAGAAATGTCATTTTGACATTTCATATTGATTTCCATAGTAACGCACGTATATATTAATAATTTAGTTGCTAGGACCCCCTTAGCAACCCAAAATAGTGTTTTACTTTTTAAGATTTTTTTCCGAAATAACTTTCCATATAAAACAGAATTAACTGTAAATAAATTCAATTCTGCTTAAAGATGGCTAAAAAGTATTAAAAGAATGCATTGTCATCGTGTCAAGTTAGTTAAAAATCGATTGCAAGATTTGTATTGGACAAACAAGAAAAAAATTGTACTGGACAAACAAGAATACGAGCTAAGAAAAACGTGGTAAAATATAACTGATTCTAATCGGTATTTTTACCTCGATTTACATTTATCATTTATTAATTGTCATCATGATTTTTTTTAAATAATTTATTTGCAAAATATAACAGATATTTATCGTCTTTATTCAATGTAGAAAAATTGAGTACATAATCACAAAAAAAAATCACGAAAGATAGTGTTAAGTTATTTCTCAGGGACACGAAATGTTTTATAATAAAGTATTTTACTATATTTTAAAAACATTTCGTGGAAGTCACCAAGTCAAAGATACCACATATTCATTCAGTTTTAAATGACAAAACCTACGATGGCCGAGCGGTAATGTCCTTGGCTCCAATCGTGTGTCTTATGGTTGTGGAGTTAAAGTATATACTTATTTGGTTGTGTAAGTTTGAAGTAAAAACATAAATGTGATAATGCAACCATCAGTCACAAGAGTATTAAAATATTTGGGCAAATTTTTAGAGAATTACTGAAAATATTAAAATTTGATCGTTCTTCCCTGAAAAAAGATAAAAGATAACACTATTATCAAAATTTATATATTCCATATGCAATGAGTATTAATTGCATATAATTTTCAGATTAATAAAGTGATTATCGGACCCTATATAAACGAAATCAATGTATCGACTATCATTACATCACGATGTTTCGTCTTGCAGTGATTGCTTGTTTCCTGGTCTTTGCAAATGGTGAGTAAAATAATATATTGTACCTAACATATCTACTTAAATATTTTAATAGGGTTTTCATTGAATAGTTGGACTAGAGTACCTACCATTAAATAAAGCATATTATTCCATAATATTTTTTCACAAGTCAAACTTTAAATACGTTTGAATAAAAAAGAGTGTTTAGTCATTACTTGGTAGTTTGTAGTGTTCACTATTGCATTATAATGTATTTTCTGTGTATTTAATTTAGTAAATTTAGTAAAAACAAAACATTCATAATTACTACTACTATTACTATTACCACTGCTGTACAGCCAATCTCTCCGGTCAGTCCAGTCCCTGCTGTCCGTTCTAGGACAACAGTCATTACAAGGTCGAAAACAAAAAATTTAACCATGAGTAAGCCACCTGTCGCTCCCAGCTGTGCGGAAACAGTTAATGTAGTGGCTTTACCGGCCACACCGGCCCCTTTCCAAGACAATTTGTCGCAGTCAGCCGGCACTGATGATAAAATATGGACCACGGTGGAAAGCAGCAAACGTCAAAACAACAAGTTTACCAAAGCAGCTGTTAACATTAGAGGTACCAAATCAGGCACTGCCTCCTGCTCTGGTATCGAGAAGACAAAATTAATTCACGTTTGGTCGCTTCATCCTGATACTACCGTGGAGGCATTGACTAGTTTTTTAAACGACAGTGTAGCTAGTGTGAAAATATCTGTTCATAAACTTCTAACAAAGAAGAATTATGCTTCATTTAAAGTTGTCGTTCCGGAGTCGGATGTAAACAAATTTATGATACCCGATATTTGGCCTGTTAACTCGGTCGTAAGCGAGTGGCAGTGGAAACGGCCTTCTCGTAGTCCGAAACTGTGACGTCCAAATAATATTAATTCATTTCAGAAGCTAGATATCTATTATCAAAACGTTCGGGGTCTTCGAACTAAGTCCGTTGATCTGCGAAATGCTGTTCTAGCATCTGACTTTACAGTCATATGTCTGAGCGAAACTTGGCTCAACGACTCAATGTGTGATTCCGAGCTGTTTGATGAAAGATATCTGGTATTTCGTTGTGACCGTAGATTTGGACAGAGAGGTGGTGGCGTTCTCATTGCTGTACGCTCCGACCGAGTGGACAGTATATCTGTTGTTGACTGTCACTTTGCTGCAGCTATTGACGTCGTTATTATTCGATTACGGTGCAATGGGTCATTTTTCACTGTTTGTTGCGTGTATTTTCCACCGCGATCGTCTCGCGATGCATATAATTCGTTCTTTTCATACTTTGAAAACTTGCCAGTTGAAAATTGCATAACCATCATTGGTGATTTCAATTTGTATTCATCCTCGACAAATATCGATCTGGAGTTTGCCCATTTTTTGTCCTGTATGAATCTCAAGCAGTTTTCAGAGATTAGAAATGTAAAATCGCGAATTTTGGACTTAGTTTTGGCGGATTCAGATTGTTGTGTACCGGTACATGCCTGTGCCGACCCACTTATACCTGAAGATGCATATCACCCCGCGCTCTCAATAGATTTGCCATTAAATTCTTTACGGTTCACAAATAGTCGTATTCAACATCATAATGTTGGAAATGGAGACAGTGAATGTATTGAATCGAAGTTTATTAATAATAATTTGTGGAACTTCTTTAAGGGCGACCTATTGCATATGTATTACGAATTTCAGAATGTTGATTGGGAAATTTTATATTCAATTAGTGACGTCAATGCTGCAGTGAAGGTATTTTACCAATGTATATATAATGTATTTGACAAATCATTCTTTATAAAAAAATCATCGGGCTCTTCGCGCAGCTACCCAAAATGGTTCAATTTTGATTTAATTAAAAACATTCGACTAAAGCACTTGCATCACAAAAAATGGAAGAAATCGAAGTGTCTCAGCGATTATATTTCATTTTCTAATCTGCGTAGGAGTGTGCATCGTTCCATTGGTGCTGCGTATAAGTCATACATTGATGGTATCGGGGGGAAGTTAGCGTCAGATCCTAAATCATTTTGGAATTACGTTAGAAGTACGCGCGACTCTTCTGCTCAATTATCATCTATGTCTCTGGAAGGGAATGTTTTGAGTGGCTCCCAGTCCATTGCTAACGGTTTCGCTCAATATTTTATGTCTGTATATTCTAAAGCTCCTTCGATATTGCCCACGCCTCACCCGGATAGTATTTCATCTTCCTGGCCGGTACTAGATATTGGTCTTCTGGATGAGACTGACATGGTGTATGCTTTCTCTCGACTATATCCAAAATCCTCAGTAGGTCCTGATGGTATCCCCCCTTGGATTTTAAAGGGCTGTCATAAGCTGTTAACTGACCCCCTACTATATTTATTTAATCTCAGCCTAAGTACTTCTGTCTTCCCAGATTGTTGGAGCCTAACCCGTATTCGTCCGGTGCACAAAAAAGGCTCGCGCTCTGAAATAATAAATTTTCGCCCGGTGGCTGTTCTATCTGCACCAGCTAAGTTATTTGAGTCTATTTTGCATAGGTATATTTATAAACATGTAGACGGTCAACTGACTGACGCTCAGCATGGATTTCGATCAGCTCGGTCAACAGTTACAAACCTTATGACGTATACTGAGTACATATCTCATTCGCTGAACGTAAATTGTCAAGTGGACGCAATTTATACAGATATGTCAAAGGCTTTTGATCGGGTAGATCATGATATTCTCATTAACAAATTAAGTGCAGTAGGTGGATCTATAAATTTTATCAACTTTTTCAAATCTTACTTTTCGCATCGCTGTCAATATGTGGAGTATGCAAGGTGTAGATCCGACGTCTTTCAAACTTATTCAGGTGTTCCCCAAGGATCAAATCTTGGTCCAATTATGTTTCTTATATTCATCAATGACATTGTCAATGTTATAAATGGAATCCAGTTTTTACTCTTTGCAGACGATTTAAAATTATATGCGTCAATTCACAGTGAATTAGATTGTCACATATTACAAAATAATCTCAACTCAATTGAAATTTGGGCGAAAAAAAATAAACTCGAATTTAATACTGATAAATGTGTGTGTATTAGCTTTTCGAAATCAAGATCTCCAATTATTTTCAACTACAATATGTCAAATAGATTACTGAACCGTCAATCAGAAATTAAAGACCTTGGCATATTGTTTGACTCACGTTTATCATTTCGCTCGCACATCACTTCTACGGCATTGCGTGCGAGCAAGCTTCTAGGATTCGTCATGAGACAAGCCAAGTCATTCAAGAATCCAACTGTTTTACGTACACTCTATGTGTCGTTAGTACGGAGTATTCTTGAGTATGGCTCCATCATCTGGAGTCCTTATGAAGTTTCCTATAAGCTTGTTTTAGAGCGTGTTCAGAAAAAATTTCTTCGTCATCTCTATTTTAAAGTTTATAATTATTTTCCTTTTGACACCTTCTCAAACGAGTATTTTCCGACTAACTTTCTTCAAGGCATGCTCGCCTTTCATTCTCTTGAAGCTCGTAGGTCACTTCTGCTCTTAAAGCATTTTTCCCTGCTCTCACGTGGTATCATTTTCAATCCCGATATTCTAGAAAATTTAAATTTTTACACACCCGTCAATTACATGCGTGGTCGCAGCCATGACCTATTTTGGGTGAAAGCTGTTTCCTCATGTCAGGCTCACCAGGCACCAATAGCGAGGGCTGTGCGGTTGGTCAATGCACTCCCTAGAGATGTAGATATTTTTGGCGATCCATTATATATTCTGTTTTTTAAATTCTATTTTATTGTTTAATTTGTATTTTTTGAATCATTGTTGTTTTCTTAAATTTTATTTCTTTTGTATAAAACTATTTTTGCTTTCTTTTTTTCCTCCACTTTGTTTTTTCTGATTTTCCTAACTGATTACTTGTAATTTTTATTCTAAATGTCATGTCGTGAACGTCCTGAATTAATAATTTGTTATGTACTCAACGTGTCTTTTTCAAATAAATAAATAAATAAATAAATAAATAAATTATCATCGATGCCAAAGTGTGAAGCATTTGAATTTATTTTTTTTATTTTTAGGTTCTGTTCTTCCCTCCATTCCTATGCAGGATGAGAGGATTGTTGGAGGAAGCATTGCTGATATCAAGGACGCTCCTTACCAAGTTAGCCTGTTCATTCAATTAAAAAATGGTACCACCATCCATTTATGCGGAGGATCCATCATCAGTCGCACCGTTATTCTTACAGCTGCCCATTGCTTTAATCGGTAAGTCATTGATTATTTTAGTATACAACAGTTATGAGCTGAATAGTCTATTTTAGTCGGCTGCTTTGTATAGTACGTAAAGGATATCTTAAACTCACTTTCATCAGTTAAAATAAATGTCACCTATTCGACGCTTGCATTCTGACTGCATGAGCAGCCTTCCATCACACTTTCAGTGAATAGGTAACGTTGGACCCGGCTCGGTCACGTGCTGCGAATGCTTCAAGAGAGTTCCAAACTGGCTTATCAGTTCTTCACGCCAACTGGATCTCCGCATCCTAAAAATCCGCTGAATATCACCCACAGAGTTTATATAATATGTGCTGTTCCTTCTGGATACTAGGAGCACTCTCCTAAACTCGTCGCCATTATCAAAGACCTCTATAAGAATAGCGAAATCTGCGTCAAAATTGGTGACACTTTCGCGGAATGTCCGGGTTCTGCCTTTTCTCCGTTTCTCTTCATCATCCTCTTATGATTCACACTAAGAGAGTCAATACCACCTGTCCAATACATTGCTGTCACTTTCACGGTACAAAGCTGTGTGATCTGGAATATCACGACGATGAAGCTGTCGTGTTAAAATATAATTTTTAATGTCGTTTAATATATTGTATATACATATATATATAAGTACCCTGTAATTAGATTTTTTAATCAACTGATTACCTTATCTCTTTTGATTAATATTGTATCTCTCTCCTACACATTTAAATATGTTTTATCTCATGTGTTACATATAGATATATATATCAAGACAAATTTAATATATATTGAAATAATTTCATAATTTACTGTGTGTTTTTCTAGTATAAAAACCGCCACTCTATGGAAAGTTCGTGCAGGGTCTTCCAAAAACGACGGTGGCGGCCAAGTGATCGAGGCCACCAAATTAGTGAATCACGAGAAATATAACAACCAATCTAACGATTATGACATCAGTCTACTCTTCTTGGAGACTCCTTTGACCTTAGGACCTGGTGTAGCTATCGTTACCCTTCCTGCCCAAGGAGCTGCTGTACCAGATGGCTCTGCAGGACTTATCACTGGATGGGGAAGGCTATCTGTAAGTTTACGCCTCTTCAGATTTTAAGTTTGTAGCAATGTTGACAATAAGTTACATATATGCAAATGAATAAATTGTTAACTACATTCGCCTAGTATGAAATACTATTGAATATTATTATTATTCTCATGCATCATGGATTTTTTCTTTATTGATAAAGCACATACATTTTATGTTACATGATCCAAGTATTGAATTTTCTTGATATATTAAAAGCATTGCACCATTTAATCGATCTTCGCGTATTGGTAGCCTTCGAGATACATCTCTGGATGTCCTAGTATAGCGATGAATGGATTTATTGTTTGAATTCCGCAGATGAATTCTATTTTTGTAATGCAATCAATTTGCGTTTTAGGATCATCATTACTTTATGAATGGTACTTATGTGCAGTATAGGTGTAGTTGAAAGGCTTTGCGTAGCATAAAATATACGTAACGTTGTGGGAGAGAAGTAAGAGAGAGAGAGAGAGAGAGAGAGCGTGCTGGCAGGTTACATATAAATTATACGTAAAACATTTCACCGTGAGCGTTCTTATCGGAAAGAGAAGACCGTATACTATACGGTCTCCAATTTTATTAGATTCAATAATTTTCATAGCTGATTTTGGCAAAATTCATGAATTTTATTTAAGAATGAAAACTTAACAAATAATCCAGTATATCGGCTATTTTCAAATTTATTTGCTGCTGGCTTCCTGTAAAGTGTAAACCGACAAGAACCGTGTTTTATTTATACATGAACTTTATGTCAGTACTATAAATGTGATACGGCGATCTGCATACGCACAAGTTTCCGGACACGGTGCTGGCATGCCGTGGGTAAGCACTGGCGACAGAGACTATTGTAAGTTCTGCATAGTGTCCATTATGCTCAAACTAAGCGGCGAGTATGAATTAAAAAGAAGATTCTACGAATATGGCCTGTCTTGTAAAGTTATTCGATGTGTAAATGTAATACATACCTATATGTAATTTTCTGTATACTTACCCACTTCACATAAAAAAATAATTCATGACTAGCATTAGGTACATGTGTGTATTTTACGGATTCTATAACAGGTTTATATATTTTTAATTTAAGTTAGGAAAACGGCACACTGCCCACAAATTTGTACAAAGTCATACTCCCAACTGTCAACCAACAGCAGTTGGAAGTTAGTTGGAAGGCTTCGCATTTGATTAATCATACGTAACTGTGTATCTCCAGATTTTTATGATCAACTATATCAATTTATTTATGGTGTTGCGATGATAGATTTTCTTGTTTTAATCCTATGGATGAATTTTCCTTTTCTTATTCAATGAATACAATTGACGTTTTATGATATAACATCAACCTAAGCCCAAATGTCTCAAATAAGCCAATTTTCATATATACTGTATGAATGTTAACTTGGTGTATTAATCTACATACATATTACGGTCCACTAAGCAAAGAATACGAAATAAATGAAGAAGATTCTATGCATATCACCGGTCTGGCAAATTTATTATTTTTACATGCAATAGCGATATAAATTGCTGTATAGTTTACATATAAAATAATTCATAACTAGCTTTACGTAACATATTTATATATTTTTTTAATTTATCAAACAGGAAAACGGCATCAGTCCCACAAAATTGCTCAAAGTCACCATCCCAACTGTCAACCAACAGCAGTGCGTCAAGGCATACATCGGTACATCAACCATCACCGATAACATGATATGCGCCGGTCGTCTAGGAATCGGAGGTGTAGGTGCCTGCCAAGGAGATTCTGGTGGCCCACTCGTAATTGGCGGAGTCCTCATTGGAGTCACCTCATTCGGTACAGTATGCGGCAGTGCTAAATACCCAGGAGTCTGGGCTAGAGTACCAGTCTTCAGGAAGTGGATTGACAGCAAAATGTAAATCTTTCATTATGATTTCCACGATTTGCTTTCTGTAATGTACAATACAAATCATGTTAGCATAATATATTAAATACCTGTACAACACTTTGATATATTAATATTTTATTTTATTTGAAATATATTATATACCATTTAAGAAGTTGATATTGTTTCTTATGATATTTTCCACAAATTTCCTTATACGTGTCTCCTGCCTTATTGTCTAGGAATTAGTTAATCCGGATTTCAATATTTTGCAGGGATTCTAGATTTTGTACAGTAATATGTAATTTTTGTTTTTTTATTGACCTCATTTTACTGTCGATGTGGAAGATTTAAAATTCTTGCCACTGCCCGTCCACTCCTCAAACTTCGTGATTCACAATTGAAACCCTACCATTATGCACTACTTATAAAACAATTCAACTTTCTATCTTGTTAATGGAATCAAAGTATTTTTTTTTTTTGATAAACAGAAGAATTTATTGTAAATTCTAAAGAAAACTTTTCTATAGTTCTTAATCAATTAGCATTTTTTATTTGTGAAAAATAGTGAGAAATTCGTAGGAGGCCGCCATAAATAATCTGGCTTTTAGCGCATATATATTATTATATACATAAGAAAGCTCTCAGCTGCTATCTCGGGTAGGAAAGTATTCAAGTATTAGCACTTATTGTAACAATTACAATAAGTTTAGTAATTGATACAATAAGTGCTATGTTTTAACAACACCTCTTTTGGCTGTGATAAATTTTAGAGTGAGATAGATAGTTTTGACAGTTCAGACGGCTATCTTATTGTAATTGTTACAATGAGTGTTACTATTTCGATACTTTCCTACCCTAGTTAGCTGCCGTAAAGGCCGAAAGCAGTCATGTGTACAGAATAGATGCGCAGTATCAACAATAAAACCCAGCATAGTGATGATTGCTTAAGTAATTATAACTATACACCCACGGTAACGGTAATAATACACCCACGGTGGCCGCGCGGCTTAAGCGTTGGACTATCACGCCGTGGGTCCCAGGTTCGAATCCTGGGTCTCGCAAGTACACATATTGTTTTTCAATCTGTGTGTGAGTCAGGGTATGGACCTAATAGGTTGAGCTAGTGGCTGACATCCATTTCTCGTAAAAAACAAAATCTGTTAATACAAACCTCTACTCTGTGGAGGCCCATGTGATCCTTTTAGGATCGGACATGGTCGGAACCTAATTATAATTGCTATATTTTTTATATGTTTTTTTGCTTCAATTGAACTAGATTGGATAAAGAAAATAATAGAATTGCACAAAATTATTTTCAGTATTGCCAGATCCGTTAGAGACAAAATGTTGTCATAATAATACATTAAAAAATAACATAACTTAGTCTTAACTAACAAACTTTTCCTTGAACACGGATTGAAAAATCAGTTTTTTTTGTGATTTTACCAAGGTTTTGACTGCGACTTGCTGTCATATCGCCTCTTCTCTTCTAGAAGGGGATCCGTCGATCAGGTCCTCACTCCTATTCTGTTAAATAACTTTACAATTTTGCCTAGCTCTTCCGTCTTACCCACCGCTAGGACACCCTTCAATTCGTCGACATTCTCATAGATATCTTCAATTCGCAGCTGTACTCTGTGAAGTTCATATTTAGGGCATTGTAGTGCTATATGTACAATGTCCTCTAAAACATGACATTCATCGCAGAGTTGCGATTCGCTTCTTCCCATGAGGACATCAAATATTTTGCCCATGGTGTGCCCTGTTCTTAGCCTCAGTATTAACTTAAGCTCATACCTCGTCAAAGAAGACTCTACAAACCAGGGCACCTCTCGTGGTGATGGTAGAATAGACTTACTCCATTTCCCCTTTTCTAGTGATGTCCTATGGTGAAAATCTATCCACATACTTTGGCACATTTTCTTTATAGCCTCATTCCAGTCCAGGTTTTATGGTATCCACTGATATGGTACCCCTGAATGGCCAGCTTCCTTTGCCAGATCATCTGGCCTCTCATTGCCCTCAATGCCCATGTGCGATGGGATCCATTGAAGGCATAGATCTCTTTCTCTATTTTTTTTGGAAAAATCAGTTGTTAATAGCTTCTACCAATAACATCACTAGATATTAGCAAAAGTGCCTCACCATGGTCGTATCAGATCCAAATAATATTATTTAAGCATAGATATTTCGTGTCCAAAAATTTATACGTACATGCAGTTTGGCGAACTCGCGTGAAATGTTGTATCAGAAATATTATATCGTCGTATATTACTAGGATGAAATTCATGTACAAATAAAACACGGTTCTTGTTGGTTTACAGGAAGCCAGCGGTAAACAAATTTTCAAAATAGCCGATATAATGGATTATTTGCTAGGTTAGGTTAGGTTAAGTTAGGTTAGGTTTTCATTAATGAATTTTGCCAAAATCGGCTTTGAAAATTGGCGCGGTTCCCGCCTGGCTTTCTGCCAACTGACTTGTACCTAAAACGCTTACAAAATACGTAAAAAAAACCTATCAAAATACAAGGGAAAGAGAGTAAAAAATAGGTATGTTATAAAATTATAATTACAGAAGAACGCGTAAGTTTTTCATCTTGGTGCTATAGAAATGACCATCCAATCCCGAGCCAAAATTCTGATCCCGGGATTTCGGGATTACAATTTAACAATCCCGGGATTGGCATTGTTTTCTATTGTTAATATAAAATTTTTATATTTACAAATATCATTGAAGAAATCGGCCAAAAATAAATCTAGTATAATTTATACCATTTAAGACATTTATTGTTTAAAATGTCCCTCTGAGGCGGACGAAACCGGTCCTAATCTTTTGTATAAAAGTGGAATAAGTACTAAAAAAATATTGTGTTTTATTAACTATTAATGAATATGTTAGCTAGATTTAAAATAGTAAAGCAAATCATGGTGTACTTATGGCTATTCCGCTTCATAAATCTTATTAGTCAGCTATAATATGAAACTGCCGTTAAACGTATGAGATCATGGTGGAATTACTTTGTTAATAGTGGGAAGCATTGTTTTTTCAAATCTTTCTCATTTTTATTATTTTATGTGAAAAAATAAAATGAATCGGCAACTTACACATGGGTATAAATCAAACTTCATTCAAACTCAGTTTATTTCTAAAGTAATTATTGGTTATTAAAAGTATTTTATCTGTTATATTTTCGTTTTTATTTTATTTTCCATACAAATTGATAAAAAAAATCAATCCCGAAAGTTTCGGGTTGAATCATTCCCGGGATTCATAGGTATCGAAAATAGCTCAGGATCCCGAGATTGGAATCCCTAGAGATGACCGTATAGTATGCGGCCATCTCTTTCCGATAAGAAAGCTCACGGCAAACTGTGCTACGGTGAAATCTAATAATGTACAATGTATGTAACCCATATATTTACCTAAACTTTAAACTCACAAAATTGATCTTGTACACGTAAACACAAAGACATTGTCAGTGATTCCGACCTTCTTTGTTAATCGGAACCCTTAGAGAATTTTAAAAATCTCGTGACACCTGTCACACTCCAAAATTGTCACCAATTGCAGCATGTGCTCTGGGGGTCTAGAGAAGCCGGAACCATTTTTGAGTTGACATAATTATAGTAATGGTCGATTACGAAAACAAAAAATATCCGACAACGTTGTTAATTTCGGCCATTAAAAAAATATCTTCAACGCTGCAATTGTACACCGCTTTTAGCTTTACCGCTGAAAATGCTATAAAAAACGACGCCTCTCGCTGAAAGCATGATTCTAGCGGGCAGACGCTCCTAGACATCCACATCGTGAACAGATACATTTCGTCCTCCGCAAAAAGTATATAAAATGTAGTAACTAAATAAAAATCTCCGTTTTCGACCATTCGGAATTGTTAGTTGTTCATTCCCAAGTCCCAAATGACAGACGATGACCAGCAACCAGCATACTGAGCGAGGGGAGGAATACATCTTCTCGCTCTCGACTTAACGGGATATGACACACCCCTATCTGGTTGCTACATATTATTAAGGTCATAGTTTATATTGTACTTTAAATGTATAAATAAATATACAGAGTATTTTGATAGTGACATATCTAGATAAAGTGTCGTCCTTGAAGGCATTAAAAATACTTTGATTAAAATTAAAGATTATTTAGGCTAAGCTCAAAAGATGACCCACGATAGCCGAGCAGCTATGCGTCATGCTTATATGGCTTGGATCCTGGTCGGCAAGATTCTTATCATATCATCAGATTAATAAATATGTTTTTTGAAGCGTTGTCTAGATTCTAGATTACTTTAGGTTATCTTTGCAAAAGAGTCAGGGGGTCTAGTGAGAATATAATATGTATATGGGGGTTAGCGTTTTTTTTTTAAACTGATGCTGGGCGGTTTGGTCTAACTAAAGGAACCTATCGACTACCTCATGGAATAACACACCAACTCAAACTAGTGTGTTTTATGTTTTTTGAGTTATTGTTGCATAGAAAAAAATACCACACCAGCCAGCAGGATTTTTTTCTCTAAAAACACCCATAATACTGTTTAAAACAATACTCGTAGGTAGAGCTATGATTATATAACATTTTTTGTAATATTTTAAATAACATGGAATAATAATATACCTGTAGTTGGTATCACAACTTATTGTTATTATTTTTATAATTTTTATAAATTATAATTTAAATAATATTTGCATAAAATAAACGGATTTTGCTACACGTTTTTTTGATTGGTTTTTTTGTTCTCCTGAAAAGTTGATAATTTAGAGTTAGTGTGTTATTCCATGAGGTAGTCGCTATGTTTGTGTTATCATATTATAAAACTTGTAAAAAGGTACTGCAAATGTTGGGCTTCGTCTTGTGTCCTGTCCGGATTTTTTCGGATGTTACGGTATTAAAAATTCTCTTAACTACTTATTTAGAAGTCGGCTTAAGAGTAGGTCGATTTTTTGGGCCCCGCATCAGTTAAAATACATGGAGCGAGTTTAAAAGAAATTTGAGGCTCCTTTACTTGAAGTTGTATGGATACTATGCGTGGCTTTATCCAACTGACTCCCTCTTAGGTATGCTTACATACTGTAGTTTAAACACTAGACGATATTTACATTTGGCCACGCATTTCCGACTTATACTTACGTGGTGAAAATGAGAATCCTGCCATTCTTACTAGTATTGACCTGTGTATTCCTGATAACTATGTTAGAAATCGGGAGCATCAGCTGGTTGTTCTCCCAATATGCAGAACTAACCTGCCATTGGTAATGCCAATTGGGAAGGCAATAACTCTGTTTAACCAAATCACGTCGGCTATTGACATTATCCACCTACGTGATGATGAGTATAGTTGGGAATTTTTTGATAAATTCTTAAAATAGGGTCTGCTTAGCTCATACGGTGTACTTCCTTGTATCTAATTTTTAATTTTTGTATTTACACTTTTCTACTGTTCATCTATTCTTTTTTTATATAATAGGTACTGTTTTAATAATATTATTTGTTCCTAAAAATTCTTAGGTCAATAATTATTATAAAACAATTATTATTCATAGGATGTTTATCACATTTGAATGGGCAAAGACATAACTTATAATCAGTCTCTTTAGAATTATCTTCAAATGTGGTAATCTTGTCCATTTTTTGAATAATAAAATGCCTAATTCTTGTCAAATTTGGGATCACAGAGATTATAAATATAATCTTTATCGTAAATATTTCATTATAATAATGTAAGCATAAATTTTACTAATGGTTTTATAAATGCGTTTAAAAATTAATAAATGTAAAAAATCTTAACACCACTGCACATGGATGTACTGAAATATGACTAAGTATATTCTAAAACATGAAATCGAGAGGTTTAAAAGAATACTATTTTATGTAATAAAAATATTTTATGCAGTCATCAAATGTTTAAAATAAATATAAAGGATAATAAGGCTTCAAAATTATATACAACGTTTAAGGAATGTTCAGGCTAATGCTTTGAAACTACTATAAAACCTCCATTTTGACATACGTTAGGCATGTGGGCCGTCAATGCAGATAGGTCTTTACCTATTTTTGTAGCGTGAGAAATAAAATAACATCATTTTTAATACTTGAAACAGTTGTAGCATTCATGGCCTTATAGTGAAACGGTATCATATAAATTTAATGTGTGCTTAGGTAAGTCACATCAGTTTGGCGTTTATTGGCGTTTACACGTATAGAATTTTTTTCGATTTTTGCACTTTTGTCGACACACTAAAGGAAATGTATTGACTATAGAATAGTAGAATAGGTAAATTTACTTTTATTAAGTTTTAGAGATACCTACGGCTTAGCCCTATAAGCCTTAAAGTAGCTGGCGGCGTAGCCTTACAAGTATGTTGTATATTGTAAGTATGTTGCTGATAACAATAATTTAGATAATTGAAACATTTTTTATTGCTGCAGTATTTTTATGTTTTGACTGAAATAAATGTAGACGTTTCTAATTTATACATCAGCATTTTTTTATCTTGATGTATATTTATCATGTATGATTATAATTAACAAATAATAACAGACAGTTATCACGTTTAATCAATGAGAAAAATTGAGAAACAAATAAAACAACAAACACTTTTAGGGTTATCAAATTGGAGATATATATTATACTAAACATTTCTTTCAATAAAAATGTATTGCGAGGTGTGGTATGTTGCACAATCTTGATGGAACCACATATCGTCCAGATCGAAATCATCTAATTCATGCAAGAAAAAATCAGTAAGTAATCATGGTTTTGTAGCATTCTCCATTGACAGTCAATGCATTGCCATTTTTGTTTTTAAAAAAGTACAATGACAATCATACAAAAATTACAGTACACTGTAGAAAGAGGCGCCACCAAATAAACATAAAAATATGTAAATAGATTTTTACAAATCCACTAAAAATATTAAAATTATTTAGGTAGTAGTGTTTTTTTGTCTTCCCTGTAAAAAATATGAAGATAACACTATTATCAAAATAGATCGATTACATAAATGCATTAAATATTACTAATAATTAAGATTATGTAATAATCAGATTTTACATGATTATCGGACCTATATAAACGACATCAATGTATTAACTATCATAACATCAAGATGTTACGTCTTGTAGTGATTGCTTGTTTCCTGGTGTTTGCCAATGGTGAGTAAAATATTTTTTACGTGACATATCTATTTCAATAATTTAAAATGGTCTTCATTTTAATAGTGGGATTAGAGTATGTACCATTGAAAAATGCATCTACAATATTTTTTGACAAATCAGACATTAAATACGTGTGAACGTTATGTTTAGGGAATCTAATCTCGAGCCAAAATTCTGATCCCGGGATTTCGGGATTACAATTTGACAATTCCGGGATCCCGGGATTGGTATTTTTTCCATTGTTAATATAAATTGTTTATATTTACAAATAGCATTGATGAAATCGGTCAAAAATAAATCTAGTATAATTTATACTATTTAAGACATTTATTGTTAATATTGTATGCGTTCAGTCTTGGAAATACATAAGTCTAATGGAGTAAATAATATTGTAATATAAATAATAATGTAAATTCTATATGAGATTGCTGTTTCTGATAGTAAAGACTTAATGAATGGGTTAGCGAGTTTTAAAATAGCAAAGCAAGTCATGGTGTACTTATGGCCTTTCCGCTTCATAAATCTAATTAGTCAGCCAAATATGAAACTGCCGTAAAACGTATGAGATCATGGTGGAATTACTTTGTTAATAATGCGAAGCATTGTTTTTTTCCAATCTTTTTCATTTTTAATAATGTACGTGAAAAAATAAAATGAATCGGCAACTTACACATGGGTATAAATCAAATTTCATTCAAACTCAGTTTATTTCTAATGTAGTTATTTGTTATTAAAAGGGACCCTGGATTCATAGGTATCGAAAATAGCTCGGGATCCCGGAATTGGAATCCCTGGTTATGTTGGCATTAGTTGCATGTTTGGAGTATTAAGTATTGCATTACTACGTATTTTTTTCTGCGTATTGAATTTGTGCGAAACATTTGAAAACATAATTTTATTTTTAGGCTCTGTCCTTTCCCCCGTGCCTATGCACGATGAGAAGATTGTTGGAGGAACCCCTGCTGATATAAAGGATGCTCCTTACCAAGTTAGCCTGTTTGGAATAATTCCTAATAATGGCACCATCGTCCATGTATGCGGAGGATCCATAATCAGTCGCACCGTCATTCTTTCAGCAGCCCATTGCTTTGCTGTGTAAGTCTTTGATTATTTTAGCATAAAAAAGTTATGAGCTGAATAGTCTATTTTAGTCTGCTATTTTGTATATTACGAGAAGGAATTTGGCAGGCAGCACAGTTATTGCCTATGGATAATACTGAGAGCACTCAGCTAATATCGTCGCCATTATCAAATCTCTACATGATAATAGTAAATGCTGCGTCAAAATTGGTGTCACTTTCACGGAATGCCCGGAGTCAGACAGGGTTGTGCCTTTTCTCCGTTTCTCTTCATCATCCTCTTTTGCTTCACGCTAAGAGAGTCAATACCATCTGATCAAGATATTGCCAGCCCTCTCACCGTATTGCAAAGTTGTGCGATCTGGAATAGTACGCCGATGAAGCCGTCGTATTAAAATATTACTTTTAATATCATATAATACATTCTATATGTTCAATATATTACAACTGCACTGTAAATATCTGTCAAACTATTATTTGAGTACCGTATCATTAGTTTTCTTTCACCATCCGATTAAAATCAATGATTCCTTAATTCGAGTTTAAGTTTACTTTTCAAATTTAGAATTTTAGTTTAAGTATAATATGTGTTCTCTCAATTTATCTCTTTTAATTCGTATTTTCTCTGTCTCGCTCTCGCTGATACATTGAAATATGTTTTATCTCATGCGTTACAGATAGACAGATAGATAAATCAAGACAAATATATATTGAAATAATTTAATAATCAATTTTATGGTTTTCCAGATTAAACCTTCCTTCTATATTCAAAGTTCGTGCAGGGTCCACCAAAAATGATGGCGGTGGCCAAGTGATTAATGCAACCAAATTAGTGAGTCACGAAAAATATGTCAACACATCTAAAGATTATGACATCGCATTGCTCTTCATGGCATCTCCTTTGACCTTAGGACCTGGCGTAGCTATTGTCACCCTTCCCGCCCAAGGAGCTACTGTACCAGATGGCTCCTTAGCACTTGTTACTGGATGGGGAAAGCTATCTGTAAGTTTACGCCTATTCAAATTTTAAGTTTTGCAGCAATGTTGACAAATTAAGTTATATTTTAGGCAACAGGGATTATTACTACCCTCACCTAGCACGGAATACTATTGGACATAAACTGCATTGGTAAAGCACACAAATCTTATGTTACATAATTCTAGTTGTGAATTTGCTTGATACAAGGATTGCAGCATTTAAGCAAATTTTCACGTATTGACAACCTCCAAGATATTTTCCCAGATTCTAACTGTATTAATTTATTCCTAACGGTTTTCTTGTTTGAATCCCACGAGTGACTTCTCTTTTCGTTATTATATTCAATTGGTGGTAAATGATGTAATACCAACCTAGCTCAAATTCACCAATGTTCATAATATATACTGAAAGAAGGTATTTTTGTGTATTAAAGTAGTTGGAAAGTTTTGCATCATCACATTCTTCTTCTTATTTACCATGTCTGATCCTAATAAAATGGCATACATAGAGAGGAGGCTTTATATTAATACATTTTGTTTTTACGAGAAATGGGTGTTAGCCGCTTGCTCGACCTTTTTTTTTGCTATTAGATAAAGTTTGTGATGTGTGTTTATCTCAATTAACTCATTCGCTGCTGACTATATAATGAGATTTTAATTAGCACTTTTAAAATGCACGTTAATTACATCGATCGGCCGCCTGGTCATTACGCGCATGTGCGTCTTCAGCGTCCAAAGTATTAACTGGTCAACCTGTCACGCCGGGCCCCCAGTCTACAGCCCTGTCAGCCCCCCTTATGGGGTCATGGTGCTGGCATCCATGGTAAGGCACAAGAAAACTGACGAGCGATAGAGATTATTGTAAGTGCCGCCTAGAGTGTCCATAATATAGTCCAACTATGCAGTGGTCAGTCTTGTGAAGTTATTCCATTTTACGGGTGTCAATTGCTGTACAGTTTACATATAAAATAATAATTATTCATTAATGGCTTGACATTTGTATTTTAGGGAGGCTGTAACAGGCTTATATATTTTTTTAATTTTTTTAAATTTTTTAACTTAACAGGATAATGGCACCAGTCCCATAATTTTGCAAAAGGTCACAATCCCTACTGTCAACCAACAGCAGTGCATCAAGGCATACACCGGTAAATACACCATCACAGATAACATGATATGCGCCGGTCGTCTAGGAGTCGGAGGTCAAGATGCCTGCCAAGGAGACTCTGGTGGCCCACTCGTAGTTGGCGGAGTGATCATTGGAGTCACTTCATTCGGTGCAGGATGCGGCAATCCTAAATACCCAGGAGTCTGGGCTAGAGTAGCAATCTTCAGAAACTGGATTAACAGCAAAATGTAAATCTTTCACTGAGGTGTCTACGATTTGCTCTCTGGAATGTATAATATAAATCATATAAACGTAGATTAAAATATTTGTACAACATTTTGTCATAATAATAATATTTTTTTATTTGAATTAAATAGATTTTGTATATCATTTAAGAAGTTATTGGTTTTATTGTTTTTTTTTTTCAAAGTAAAATACTGTATTATAAATATATTGAGTGTCCCTGACTTTCTTTCGTAAGTGTTTATTTTATTTGTTTCTCATTTTTTTCTACATTGAATAAACATAATACGAGGGTGGGTCAATAATTCCTTAGAAAAAATCATTAAAACAGTTTTTATTTTTGTATTTTTTTTTTATTCCTCAACATAATCTCCTTGGAGCTCAATACACTTGGTTAGACGTTTCTCATTTTTTTTAAACCGTCAGAAAAATAAGTTTTCGGAAGGTCCTCAAAATAAGCATTTGTCCGATCGATGACTTCTTCATTTGAAAAAAAACGTTGTCCACTTAGCAATTTTTTTAAGTTTGGGAAAAGGAAAAAGTCACTGGGGGCTAAATCTGGCGAATACGGTGGGTGGTCGACCAATTCGAACTTCAATTCTTCAATTTTAGCCATTGATCGTAAACATGTGTGAACACGGGCATTGTCCTGATGAAAGAGGATTTTTTTCCTGTTTAAATGAGGCCGTTTTTCTTCAATTTTGTTTTTTAGCTGGTCCAATAAAGATGCATAATAATCCCCTGTTATTGTTTTTCCTTTTTCCAAATAGTCAACGAAAATAATTTCACGTGCATCCCAAAATACAGTAGCCATAACCTTACCAGCTGATTTTACGGTTTTCGCCTTCTTTGGACATGGTTTGCCTTCGCAATCCACTGCTTTGACTGTTCTTTCGTCTCGGGAGTATAGTGGTGTATCCATGTTTCATCTACAGTCACAAAGCGACGAAAAAATTCATCCGGATTGCGTTGCATGAGCGACAACAGGGCTTTAGAGGCCACCACCCTATTGCGTTTATTGTCGACTGTGAGCAAACGCGGCACCCATCTTGCAGAAATATTTTTCATGCCCAATTTGTCATGTAAAATAGAAATGACGCTACCTTTTGAGATCCCTGTAACCTCAATTATCTCACTCAACTTTAATCTTCGGTCACTTAACACCATATCGTGGATTTTATTGATCATTTCTGGTGTAGTCACCTCTACAGGACGTCCTGAGCGTGGTTCATCCTTTGTTGATGTACGACCACGTTTAAATTCATTTAACCAGTTATAAATAGTTGCAAGTGAAGGAGCAGATATGCCGTGAACTAAATCCAACTCATTTTTTATTTCCTTTGCTGTTAACCCTTTTATATTAAAATGTTTAATAACAGCTCTAAACTCAATTTTCTCCATTTTCCATTTTTCCATTTTCCACAAGCAAATTTTTTTTTTTAAATGTACGAGAAACACACAACAATCCGACCAATCTGATTGAAACTTCGCAGCATACTGAATCGGTAGTGCCGCTGCATGAAAACAAACCGCTTACAGTACTAGTCGCGCCACCTGTCGGCTTTTCTAAGGACTTATTGACCCACCCTCGTACATATCTGTTATATTTTGTAAATAAATTATTTTAAGTAATCGTGATCACAATTAGGTAAATGATATATATGAATCGAGATAAAAATTCTTATGTCTAGATTAAAAACAGCTGAGTATATGCTTCCAATCAAAACAAAAAAATACTTTAGCAATAAAAAAAATCGTTTAAACTCATAAAAGCTAATATGGTTTAAAGCTAATAATAAGGCTAAGCCGCATCTGTAAAACTCAAAATGCCAACATAATCATAGTATGACAATGCAAGACAAGACGTTGAACTTCACGTAAAACACTAAATATCATGATAAACTAGGCAAATGAAAAATGTATAATAAACTTCTCGAACATGATTGTTTAATTCTGGTGTCCTGGCAGCAACCTGCAAAAATATAATAAACAATTGTATTCGTGAAATGTGTTTATCCAATGATTTTTTTTTAAATAATTGAAAACAACCTAATCTAATGCAGTTGACATTAAATAAATTAATAAAAATTTCAAGTAAACGATGGTAACTACAAGGGGATACCATTAAAAGTTCTTAATATCTGTATAAATCACAGCATGTATAACAATATGTTAAGTGAAATCACTTAACATAGTTTACTTGAAATATGACAAAAATATGCCAAAATCTTACCATGTTCATAACTTCACTATTCGAAGAGCTTACATCACTATTTTTGGTATAAAAGTCCGGGTTCATCAAACTATCATCGATGTCAAAAGGATCCGTCTGATTCATAAGGTTTTCGACAAGTTCTTACATTAATAATCAGACTGGCACTCGTGTTAACTGCTTACGCTCCGTCATCTTGTTTCACTTACCGTAGTGTACATGAAATGCTTGTCAGATACCATGGATTGCCCGTTCTAAAAAGGCATCTTAGCGCAGTGCTACCACAACAAAAAATTTACCAGCGAAAGAGGACGTCAGATAACATAGTTTACACTAAAAAAGTGAGTTTTGGTAAAAGTGTCACTTACAATGGTCTACACCCGAGCAGATCATTTATGTGTGCATATTTCAATTCTCATCAAGTATTAAATATTAACATAATAATTTACATATTATAAATAATAATATTAAATATATATTTTTTTAAAGTACTCATACTTTAAAGTATCTATTTATTTTCGAATTCCATTCAATTGCGTGGCGCCTAGCTGTCCTGGCGCTGAATCGTCCTCGACCCGTCAAAGCACAAGATGGCAAGAAGTACACTGCAACTCCCAAAAAACTTTAAAGGAACGACTATGAAGGATAAAGTTGGCAGAAATAAAAAAAACCCTGAGTCGTTCAATGGTATAAAATGCATTTATTACAAATAAACATTAAATATTATTATATTAAAATTCTGGAGATTTGTTAAGTACATATATTAAAATATATTACCTAATATGGTGGTATTGTAAGTTTCAGAAAATAAAATCAAAGATTTACATCATGGGTGGCCAAACCGTGGCCCACTGGGTGTCAACTTGTGGCCCGTGGAGCAGTGAGAAAATAAAAATAATAATAAATCAAATGCTACCGCTAGATGTGCTAATTTTGAAAATTGGGATCAAATATTGCCTCAAGATTTTAAAAACCACCGTGTGCTTTTTGCTGCATTTGCAACGCCATTCTCCATAGACGTGAATTTATTACCGGGAAATTTACAAATGGAACATTGTCAAATATGTTGCGATGAACATTTAAAGGAGAAATTCCATCTGGTTGGTTTGGAAGAGTTTTACAAAACATATTTGGACAAGGAGAAATATCCTGCATTTTACAAACATGCTGACTTCGCATCTAATGATGACTTCGCTATTTGGAAAAATTTCCACGTGTGAATAGCTTTTTAGTCGGATGAAGCATATCAAATCCCGAATGAGAATACGAATCACTTATGTGAATTTGGAAAGCATGTAGGAACAACCTCACTCGATATGGATATTGATGCACGTAGTTCTGCCACACAAAATCAAACTTCTCACTAAAATTTCTTATTTTTATATTATTTTGTTTATTTTTTATTATTTACAAAAAGTTTAATCTAATAAATATGTTTGATTCTCATTTATGTTTTATTTTATTAATATTTCTTTTTTGTTTTGTATAATAAAAAAATCGGTTGTGCGGCCCGGAAAGAAATCTCATTTTTAGAATCTGGCCTGGCTGCTGAAAAGGTTAGCCACCCATGATTTACATGTTTCTGTTAATCCAGTTTCTGAATACAGGTACTCTCGTCCAGACTCCAAGAAAATCAGGCTGAGCGCATCCTTTACCCCATGATGTGATTCCAATGAGGACTCCGCCAACTGTGAGTGGTCCACCAGAGTCTCCTTGGCAGGCATCTTGACCTCCGACTCCTAGACGACCGGCGCAGATCATGTTATAGGTGATGCGGTACCCAGCGTATGCTTTCATACACTGCTCTTGGCTCACAATTGGAATGATGACCTTGTACAAGTTTGTCGGCTGGCTGCCTCCTTCCTATTTAATTAAATAACAATAATCTTTTATAGACATCCAAAAATACAGACACGTCAAGGCTAGACATGGATTATCTTAAAGTTATTATACAAGGTGAAAATGGAATAACTTTGGAAGACCGTTCATAATGATTGAATCTCTTTCTTCGTAATTCGTGTGTACTACTAGGTAAGTCCAAGAATACAAACAGTTCACCACTCGTTATGCATCCTCCCACGTAAGGATTGCAATACCGGTATTTCAGTATTTATCAATACCGAAATACTGGTTTTAAAAATCCAAAATACCAGAATTTTCAGTGTTAAGAAAGCACACTCGTTCACGTTTTTTAAAATGAATTATAAGTTATGTGCTGCTAAAATATATATTGAGTGAATCCAACAGAGATGAAAAAATAATAAAACAAATTTCATCAAATATATTTATACAACTAATTATGGCGATGAATTATCAAAATATTATTTCGAAATAGAAAACATCTGTGTTCAATTATTATTCTATAATTTTTGATGACTGTACAAGCGATGAATTTAAGAAGCTTTTCCTGCAGCTGGACTTATTTGCACTTGAACTTTTGAGAGCTTTAGTTAAAATAAATTATCAATATATACAAATTCTTTGTAAAAAATCACTAGTTCAACATAATAAATGTAGGTTTGTAGGTTTTTGCTAAAAAATAATATATAAAAAAAAATTAATAGCTTTATTTATTGATAAGCACTTCTGTTTTTTAATGTTTAAGAAATACCAGTATTCAATATGCAATACCGAAAAACCGGTATTGACATTTTCATTCGGTATTGCAATCTCTACTCCCACGCCATGTATGTATGCTGCAAGTAAGGGTGAGATTCTCCGTAAAAATTTCAACGTCGTTTGGTTACTTCATAGTACTGTCCGAAACCACCCAAGTACCTACACTAAATCACTACTTTCGTCAGAGTTAGATAATGTATATGGATTTTCACTTTTTCTATCAACTATTTTTCACTACACTGGTAATAATCTGATATACTTGGATAGAAGAATCTAGAGAAATATCTCAGAATTGTGATGATTAATTGAATGCTGCAATCCTTGTAATAAATCAAATAAATTCAAAACTCAGTCCATGTAAAATAAAACTTCCGTGCTTAGTCAATGAAGAAAAGATTTCCACGAGACAATAAAAACGGCATTATTAATAATATCCTGCACCATTCTGTACTCGGTTACGACAGTCTCCAACTCTATATTTGACTAATGTATCACAGGTTCCATGACAAAATAGAACAGTGTCAAAACAGAATATGACAAAACAGAAAATGACAAAACAGAAAATGACAAAACAGAAAATTACAAAACAGAACAACGATAAATATAATTATGACGTTTCATTTAATATTGAAATTTTCTAATCTCTATTATGTTGATAGATTTTGAATAGCACAGATTTTCAATTCGCCATAATAAATCAAATTATATACCTAACATCTACATTCCTAATCGCTAGAAAGCCTCAAATAAACGGGACTTAACTCGGTGTTGCCGGCAATCTTAGGATATTATCTCAACTTAATCAATATAATAATATGTTCAAAATGATTCGGTGACTAGGTCCAACGAAATAATGACCTAATCTAACCTAACCTAAATAGATTCCACAAAAATTAATGATTCATTCCCCTGGCTGTTCTGTTTTGTCACTGTTCTGTTTTCTCTTGTTCTGTTTTCTACACATACTGAGAGATATCCCCATCCAGTGGCAAGTGCTGCGGAGCCATCTGATACAGAAGCTTCTTGGCCGGGAAGGGTGATGATACCTACACCAGGTCCAAATGTTAAAGGAGTCGCCAAGAATAGTAAACTGATATCATAATCATAAAGAAAGTTAAAGCCTAAGTGCTGCACGATTCTGGTGACCTGGATCACTTGGCCGCCGTTGTTGTGGGTGGTAGATCCTGCACGAACTTTCCATTGACGAGCGATGGTTCTGGAAGATAATGAAGTTATTCACAATATAATATCTCAAATTTAAGGACTGCAATTATATTATACGACTGAGAAGACACACTCTAATACAAACCAACTTCTCTTATGTATATTCTGTACCTTATTATGTAGAGTTGGGTATTTCCCGAAAAAATCTCAATCTCGAGATTCGGGATTTCATGAAAAGAATTCTCGAGATATCGGTACATTTAAAAAAAAGACCTGTAAAAATCCTAAAATCAAACAGACAAATTCCAATAAATATGATTTTTTTTATTTATGTAAGAAGACAAACAAAATATAATTTCAAAAAACACAGACTGTAAATCGCTGCGTCTGTCAATCGCGTACGCTTATGAGACAAAAAACTCCCTGATGTTACAAAAATTGCGCTCATTTTGAGTCGACGTTGGCTTAATTGTGTTAAATGCCTCGATCAGTCTTTGAACGTTTTGTGTTTTCTGTCCACTTTTTCGTATAGAAGATCGTCTTTTTCAAATAATATTTGATTATAAAGAAATCTCGAATCCCGAGAAAAGATTCTTGAGATCCGGGATTTCCCTAAATGTTAAAAATTTCAATTCTCGACATTCGGGATAAATCTTGAAAAATTCTCGAAAATTCCCGTCGGGAAATTCCCTTAACCCAACTCTACTTATATGTTGAAATTATTGTAAGAGGTAACTTTTAATGCTAAAATAATCATTGACTTACTTATCGGTGCAGTGGGCAGCTGTGAGAATGACGCTATGACTGATGATAGATCCTCCGCAGGCCTGTGTGAAGTTACCAGATTCTCTTTCTTCTTTAAGCAGAGCTACTTGGTAAGGAACGTCCGTGATATCAATAGGGGAACCTCCGACAATCTTTCCATCGAGCTTGGGGACGGGGAGAAGGACAGCGCCTAAAAATTAAGTCATGTTTTTAAATATTTTACACCTTGAACATCGTGGATAAAAGAATGTTTTTCTAAGTTTCCGTAATTTCTTAACGCGGAAAATGCAAAAAGTCTAATACACTTATTACTCGACACTAATACATAACTTGGCTAAGGATTTTTAGGTGCTAAAAAATGATTATTATTTACCTTAAATATGTAGATATAATTTGAAAATATGTTATGAAAATTTCATAAATATGTGTTAAAAATTTAAATAAGTCCATATTACAATAAATCATATATATTTCAACAGTTTAATTTATTATTTATTCACAAACATTAAACGCTTTATGACAATAAATAATAAAATAATGCTTCAAATTTTCAAAAGTGAATCTTTGACGATTTGATCTTAGCAAATTTTTATACACGGAAAAACTTCTTTCATCTTCTACCGATGTTATTATTGGGTATGTAAATGAAACTATTTCTGAAGTAGAAAAAATTTAAACATCTGAGGTATCTGATGGATTTTCCAAAACAGTTTTAATATTATGCAGCGTTTGAAGTCCAGTATTTTTATTTAAAAGACTATTTAATTGGTCCAGGAACATTTTGTGTTTATGTGAAAATATGTGCTTAAACCTATAATATGTAAAAAATATGTAATGATCCAAAAATATTTAAAAATAGTTGCTAACAAATAGGGCTTAAATGTTTCAAAATTGTCTGAAACGGACAGATATTTTTGATATTTGGTTGTGGGGCCGCTCAAAAAAATATTTAAATACCTAAGAATCTTAAGCCTATACATAACTATTGTTCAATATTCTTGCGATTATTACGCAATAAAATAATAAATATTTACTTTGATGTAAAATACAAAAGCCGATCGCCAATAGTAGCTCAATTTGGAAAGCGCTTCAGTGAGTATTAAAAACCATTGGTTAAAATTTGTCGCTTGACTTCTTTAGCATAGTGGTCTATGTGCGTGGTCGCGATACCCGAGAGATGCAGGTTCGATTCCTGTCTTACTTTGTTCAAAAAGATTTTTTCTATTGGTTATAATATATTTTCTAAGAAGTGTTTTCAAAAATTAGAATAATTTCTTTATTCACGTGGACATGATTAGTGAATATGATTATTGATGATTTATTAAATGAACTATATTTTCAGAATTGAATTCACACTTTATAAAAATATTCAACAAGATAAAAATGTTACCTAAAAAATATTTTGCTTACCATTCGCGAAGACCAGGAAACTAACAATCACCGGAAGACGGAACATCTTGATGTGATAGCTGATAATATACTGTCATTTATATAAGTCATCAAATACGTATTAATCTGATTAGGTATGTAATATAATTCATATCTAAATAGTACTTCATAAAAGCACATTATCGTCAATAAATTTTGATAATATAATCTTTGATCTTTTTTTCGGGTAAGACAAAAACCCCATTAAATTTTAATATTTCTGATAATTCCGAAAACAGCTGTAAAAATATTTTAATTTACTTTTTTATAACTTAAACGAAACGGGCATAATTCCCGATGATTGGTTGAAATCGACATTCATCACTCTACCAAAAAAGGCAAATGCAAAGGAGTGCAGCGAGTTTAGAACAATGAGTTTGATGAGCCACATGTTAAAAGTTTTATTAAAAATCATCCATAATAGTATTTTTCGAAAATGCGAAGAAGACATAGATGACACACAATTTGGCTTCAGAAGTTGTTTGAGCACTCGCAAAGCACTTTTCAGCTTAAATATTCTAGTGCAAAGATGCCTATATGTTAATGTTGATGTTTATACGTGTTTCATCGATTACGAGAAAGCATACGATACCGTTAAGCATCCTAAACTTCTCGAACTCGTACAGGGGAAAGGCATCGATGCAAGAGACATTCAACTGATAGCTTACTTATATTGGAAACAAACAGCAAATATAAAGGTCGAAAACGAAATCAATGGAGAGGTAAAAATTTGTCGCGGTGTACGACAGGGATGTATATCGTCATCTCTACTATTAACCTGTACTCAGAAGCTATTTTCATAGACGCCTTACAAGGTGAATCGGTGGGTATTTTGGTTAATGGGAAATATATTAACAATATACGATATGCCAATGACACTGTGCTGATTGCTGATAGCTTAAAGAGTTTACAACAACTGGTAGAAAGGGTTATTAATGAGGTCAATAATTCTTATGGCTTAAAATGAACCTTAAGAAAACAAAACTATTACTAGTATCAAAAATAGCGACACCAAACACCAACACAAATTTTGTCATTAACAGTAAACCAATCGAACGTGTGACCCATTATAAATATTTAGGTACCAGTCTCAGGAAATAAAAACTAGAATTGAGATTGCAAGGAGTGCCTTTCTCAAAATGAGACGCCTCCTTAGCTATGGAGATCTTAACCTAGGTCTGAGACTACGTATGGTACGTTGTTATGTTCTCTCAATTCTTTTCTATGGTATGAAAGTATGGACGCTAAACCAAGAGATGTCGCGAAGACCTTAAGCTTTCGAGATGTGGCTGTATAGACGCATCCTTAAACTTCCTTGTACTGACCGGGTGACAAATGTTGAAGTTCTCAATCGAATTAAGAAGGACCGAAAAGTTCTACGTAGTATCAAAATCAGGAAACTACAGTACCTCGGCCACATTATGAGAGGACAAAAATACAGTATTTTCCAACTTGTCATTCAAGGAAAGATCAAAGGTAAGCGTAGCAGAGGACGGCGCTACATTTTGTGGCTTAAGAACCTCCGTGATTGATACGAGTGCATCTCCACTAAACTGTTCCGGGTAGCAGACGACAAATATAAGATCGCCTTGATGTGGCCAATCTCCGCTAGGGGATGGCACAATAAGAAGAAGATAACTTATTAGTTCCAATCAGGCTTCGTAGTAAGGTTGAATGTCTTAAAATAGCATATGTACTTAAGTTAGTAGTCAGACAATTTTTCATCTGAATGTGAACGGATATAATATTGCCATTCATGGCTTAATCTGTCTGACTCCCATAAATGCTTTCATAATAAATTTATATTCTATACAGTGTAGTAATATTAAGAGAACAATATTTAGATTCATTCCATCATAATATTTAAATCCACCACTATGTGAGTAAGATACAAAGCTGGCTGCAAGGTCTAGCAAGACAGCTGGCTCTTTAAATTTTTTATGATTATGGTAAATAGTAATTATACATGATAATAAACGAGATAAAAAATATATAGTGTGTAGATAAGACATGAAAATATTTATTTTTATCAAAACAGCGGAAAATATCAACGAAAAATCATTCAATCAATTTACCGTAATCAGCACTACGATTTAACATGGGCTTAGTTTGTAAAAAGTTATACTATCTTTTTTGTATGGCGGAATCCTTGAAGTATTTTGTAAAATTTCACGGAACCCATACCAAAAAATACAATGAAAATTTTACATCTTTCTATGTTTAATTACAATTCATATGTAACAAAAATTAAGTAACATAATATTATACACAGCGCTGCCGGAAAAAAATTGGTCACTAACACGGAATCTACTCCAA
The DNA here is from genome assembly GCF_057557595.1 of Rhyacophila brunnea. Taxonomy (NCBI): domain Eukaryota; kingdom Metazoa; phylum Arthropoda; class Insecta; order Trichoptera; family Rhyacophilidae; genus Rhyacophila; species Rhyacophila brunnea. The sequence continues at coordinate 15,449,946 of NW_028232752.1, forward strand.
AAAAATATATTAGTAGAATTCCTTACTTGATTTTGTGATCTGCTAAAATGTGTCGCCGCGAACCTTTTATTATATAATAATATGTACTTTACGTCATATTTTTTACCACTACAGCAGGCCTAGAATGACAGTAGTGTGTTTAGTAATAGAAGTGAAAAAATCGCAAACACCTAGGATTTGAGAAAATCACAGAAATATGTTGTGTCCTCACTGGGTCGAACACGGAGCTCCCATATGAAAGGCCAGCGCCTTCATCGGGGGTAATACGAAGATGCCGATGTAGCCCCGATGTTATTAATATCGGTTGTGGAAGGTTGCGTCAATTGTGCATGATATGGTACTTCAGGTAGTAAGGAATGATACACAGTGAATGCATTTCTTGGTTTTGTATTGGAGATAATAAGTTTGGATACATACGGCACTTATACATGACTATTAGGTACATTAGTTTTTTATGTTGAGTTGATATGTTTACATTGGAATTTAGAATTTGATTTTAAGTTGAACGTTATGCGGAGTTGCGCGCACAATTTGACTACACCGTTGTTCGGCCGAAATGCAACTGATTTATTGACTGTCATTTCCTGTTCGTATCATTGTCTATGCTATATAAATAAGCATATACAATAATGCGTCAATTGTAGGGTTGAGTAAACCTCTACACCTTGCGCACTGCTGCAACAAGAGAGCGTTTGTATTAATTATTACGTAGTTAATTATCAATTTTGTGAAAATAAATATTAATTCCAGTTATTGCCTGCATTTTCGATACTTGATATATATTAACATACCCTTCTACCTTAATCAAAATTAATGGGATCAACAATAAGAGTTATAAGCACGTTAATGCTTCGCTGTTGTACTTGTAACCTGTAACGTTAACATGAAATTTTTAAAAGCGTTGACAGAAAATGACAACTGATGTCGTTTATATTCCTTGATTCCTTGTTTCTATAAAAATGTCCTTCCATATAAAGTTCTTGCCACCAATAATAATTATGGCACAATATCTAACCTACACTTTGAAACCACTGTAGTGTTTTAGACTAGATCACGTTAAACCTTTTCAAAAAGTTTTCCAGTTGTACGTTTTTTTTGCAAGATTTTACGAATTATCGCGGAGCCCCTGGCACATTTCACGGAGCTCCAGGGATGCACAGAACCTCGATTGGGAATCAGTATACTAAATTATAAACCACAAGGCTGAAATAAAAGAGTTAATGTAAGTTAAGTGTAAATAACAACAAAAACACAAGCTTGTTAAATGGTCCAAAACACATTTACACGTTTATTACTATTACGTCAAAAAGGTAAATACATACCTGATTAAAGAGTGGGTACAGACTATATTAAATTATGTTAATAATATGGTGTTTATTGTAGGTAATGGGAACCGAAATACCTAACGGGTAAGGAGAAGCAGGCAACCGATCTCGAGTAAAGAAGAATACGGGATAAATTTAAACACGTGTCAAAAATACGTCGTACGTAGAATACTGATAACTGGTTCGGTTTATGCAGTGACGCTCATTTAATATTGGTGTATTACACACTCTATTGCATGTTTATAATGCGTGGTTCATTTTCGTCGGACACTTCCTGCGTCAAAATTTACTGTATTGGTATATATAGACTATTGGAATTATATGTATTATCTGTTATCTGGTAGTTACATTACTAAAACAAATAATGGAAATCCTAATGGGAGATTTACATGGGAAAAGATAGTTTATTGAAACAAAAGAAACACTAACATGTTAAATAATAAAAATGCATTTATTACTAATAAACATATCAAAAAAGTTGAATACTAGTTGTAAAGTACACATATTAAATCTATGATAATATTGTTTCAGTTGTAGGTACATTATATGAAGCAAATCATGGAAATCATAATGGAAGATCTACATGTTGCTGTCAATCCAGTTTCTGAAGGCCGGTACTCTCGTCCAGACTCCTGGGTATTTTGCCTGGCCACATCCTATACCGAATGAGGTGACTCCAATGAGGACTTCGTCAACTGTGAGTGGGCCACCAGAGTCTCCTCCGCAGGAATCTTGACCTCCGATTCCCAGACGACCGGCGCAGATCATGTTACTGGTGATGGAGGTGCTAGGGACGTATGCGTTGATATACAGCTGTTGGTTGACAATCGGGATTGTGACCTTGTACAAGTCTATAGTCGAGCTGCCTCCTTCCTGTTGAGATTAATAATAAAAATCCTTTATAATCTCCAGAAAATACACACGTTAAGCTATTTATGAATTATCTTTCAATATTATTACTATCGCCCGAAGGTACTTGATGGAATTTGAATTATGTTACTCCCTACATCATTTATCGTTTGTCAATTTATGGCTACGGCCGTATGTTGTAGCTTAATCACTGGAAAATGCCAATAGAAATGGCGTACTTCAAAAAAATACTACCTTATTCTTAGGTCAATAATTATTATACAACAATCATTATTCGTAAGATGTTTATCACATATGAATGGTCAAAGACATAGCTTATAAACAGTATCTTTAGAATTGTCTTCAAATGTGTTGATCATGCCAACTTTTTGAATAATAAAACACCTAATTTTTCTCAAATTTGGGATCACAGAGATTTTAAAATATAATTCTTTATCGTAAATATTTCACTATATAATGTTAACATTAATTTTTCTAATAGTTTTATAAATGCATTTAAAAATTAATAAAACCAAAAAATTTTAACACCACTGCACATGAATGTAGTGAAATATGACTATATTCTAAAACATTAGATCGAGAGATTTAAAAGAATACTGTTTTATTTAATAAAAATACTTTATGCAGCCATCAAATGTTTAAAATAAATATAAAGGACAATAAGGCTTCAAAATTATATAAATAGATTATCTACAACGTTTAAGGAATGTTCAGGCTGATGCTTTGAAAATACCATAAAATCTCCATTTTTACCTTCGTTGGGCATGTGGGCGGTTAAGGCATTTTTATATTATTGTCGTCAATATATGAATGCTAACTTTTTAAAGATATTTTAAAACAAGACTATTTAAACTTTAGGTATTACAACCTAACACTCAAATTGCTGCAATCTTCGTAAAAACCAAGCTTATTCGAGACTTGAAACATTTGACATGAGGTTTCTTCGCTCTACTACTACAGAAAAGATGTTGATGACATTGAAAAGGACGTCAAGACTGTTTGTTACCAATTTCACTTCCTATTCATTTAACTGAATGCCAATATCGTTGCCAACTTAAAAACTAATAATTACAAGATAAAAAGAACTTGTTACATACCACGTTTCTAAATTTTCTGTTCAATCATATAAACTTGACATTTCTATGTATTAATAAATATTTTTTTTTGTGTACTTGATAGAAATACTGAATAATTATAGAATACTGAAATCTCATTTTGACATTTCATATTAATTTCCATAGTAACGCACGTATATATTAATATTTTAGTTGCTAGAACCCCCTTAGCAACCAATAATAGTGTTTTAATTTTTACGAATTTTTTCCCAAATAACTTTCAATACAGAACAGAATTAACTGAAAATGAATTCAATTCTGCTTAAAGATGGCTAAAAGTATTAAAAGAATGCATTGTCGTCGTTTTCTGATATATGTGTAGCTAGATTTAAAAATCAGCCAAGTCCATAATATATGAATAGGAAAAAAACAGCTTTTTGTTTTCTCAAATACACAGTCATAGGATGAAAGTTTATATTATTTCGAGTATAGAATACATATTTAAAATTAATAAATTCCACATTTTGATAATGCAGAAATGTTAGAAAGCAGTAGTTTTTCAGCGATTCACAAAAAAGTCAAAAATACCTTAGGTGGACTTGGCTGATTTTGAAATGTAGCGACACATATTCTAAAAGTTTCAAATGTCTAGCTAGTCGGGAAGTTAAAAATCTTCAATCGTCCAATACAAATCTTGGACAAACAACAAAAAATTTATACTGGACAAACAAGAATACGAGCTAATAAAAACGTGGTAAAAGGCACCAAACTTACTGAGAGATATCCCCAACCAGTGACAAATGCTGCAGATCCATCTGGTACGGTAGTTCCTTGATTGGGAAGGGTGGCGATAACTACACCAGGTCCTAAATTCAAAGCAGTTTCTAAGAACATCAAACATATATCACAATCATTACTGAAAATCGTGTAATTTTCATGTTGGAAGATTCTTTTTGCCTGAACCACTTGGCCGCCAGAGTTGTGATTGGTAGATCCTGCACGAACTTTCCATTGTGCAGGGATGGTTCTGAAAGACCACAGAATAGATTATTACTAATAATATATAATTTTAGGATTATATACATATAACAGGATGTAGGCAACTGGAACGCCTTTCGGAAAGCAATGGAGTACAGCATGGCGGGAATTAGGCTGTAGCATCGTCCACCAAAAAGAAAAAAAATATTTTATTTTGACATTTGAACATTTTAAAATGTTGTGTGTATTCAACAAGAATTTCGATAATAAACTTGACCAACGCTGGGCGTCGGTTATAATTTCAAGTATGTACTTACATTTATCTTAAGTGATTACAAAGCCGATCACCTTCGAATGGCAGAATTTGAAACAAGTAGGTACCTCAGGTAATATGTATTTTATAGAAATAATTTACATCAATCATAGACGGATCGATAGCTAAAGGCTAGAGCACTCTAAAAGTTATTTTTGTGAGTTAGAGTCCCAATCTATATGTTTCTGAGGTCCTTGTATATATTGGTAAAATTTATTTGAATAATGAATATTAAAATTATCCTCAGTAATTATGAGAACATCATGAAATATATCAAGGGAAGATTTTTAAATCATTACCTACTCCTTTCTTGATGTTTATCCGAAAGATGCTGTGGATTTTGAAAACGCGCCAGAATCTTGAAAACACTTCATACTTGAGGTAGAATGTATGTAATAGATACATTCGACTATGTCATGTTTCTGATATTTTTCAAAGTTACGTACATACATAATTGTTTAGTTTTTTAATGTTGGTCAAATTGATATAACAATAATAAATATTCTAATTTTTGAGGCTACTGTTGTATGAATTAATGTAATGTAATAATATATAAGTTTTGTTTCAGTCCATATAGCAGTGGAACATGTTCTGTCTTTTTATCAAATCCGCTTCAGTAATAATTCTGAGGAAGACCATGTACCATCATCATGGCTCCCACAAAGGTGGAGGCTGTCAGGGCTCTATCCTAGGAGCCCGGGCTTAGGAGGGGCCCGGTGTGGCGGATCGATCAGATAAGTGAGATAAACGCACATTAAAAATTTACTCTAATAGTAAAAAAAAAGTCACCTGCGGCACTATTTCACTTCAGCAATACTAACATTCTAAATTATGTGGTAGTACGATACAATTTTTGATTATTATTTGTCGATACTCGACAACTCCATCATTCAATTACTTGGATATTTTCAAAAATACAAAAAATCGCTAAAATTACACTTAATACAAATAATTTTACCTCGAACACCATTTGTAAAAGGTTTGTTTCAGGTAACATTGCCTTTTAGCGATAAGTAGAGGGGCCTCCCAAAGATTCCACCTTGGGGGCCCGTTTCAGGATGTGGGTGCCATAACCATCATACTAATTCGGTTTATGTTACGAAAAAAATTAAATCATCTAATAATTAATACTTAAAAACATTTAAACATCGTATTGTATTAAAAATCTGAATTAAAAATTACTGAAGCCTTATGGATACGCTTTAAAAAATATTGACTAATAATATTGTAAAAGAAAATCACAGAAAATAATTAGACACACTGTCGTAAAAAAAACCATTCCGTAGGTATATTATATTGATCCTCCACGTTTCTACGTGTATGGAGGACCCCTTAAGAGTAAATTACGAGCGAAGCTATGGATGCCACATTCATGTTTCTTATAGTCCGCTAAGCCAAATATCCGTCTATCGCCGCTCGATGATAAAATGCTCTGTATTTATTAACTAAAAATGTAAAAAAATACTAGATGATTGAGATAAAGGTTGGTCACGTAGGATTAATAATTATAGTCGTTTTTGAATATTTCAAAAACCATACCTAATATTGTTCCCTTTGAGCCCAATTCTCCGAATTCATGTAACACGGCTTCCTGGCGGAAATTCTAGCCATAAAAAACCCACGGCGGGTAAAGGACGAAGGTGCCCGCCGCAGGCGAGAGTGATAGAGAGGGGTTAGGTTGAGGGGTGGATTAAGAGGGACAGCAATACGGCTGAAACGGGGAGATAACCAGTGGTGATGACGACCAGGTCAGTAAGCGGAAGCCTGCGATACGCGACGGACTTCGTGTCCCGCTTAGAGTCGACTTTGTGAAAAATATAATTTGTGCTGTTTACCTACTTTCTTTTAAAACGATTTCTGTATCGACAGGAATCTATCCGGTTAGTCAACACGTGTTTACTACGTACCGACTTCTTGTAGCGGTTAAGTGACGCGAATTGCGATTTGATAGGCGACACAAGGCGCCCGGAGGTGTCTAGATAATTTAAAAATCGAGAAATTAACTTAGATAACTCTTCTATAAATAATAGTGTAGCCGTGCGATCACTGTGAAAAAAAATATAAATGAATCGACTCGTAAAAATTTAATTATTATTTAGCAATCTTTGACCAACCTTTAATCTCAAATGTGCCTGTAACTCTATAAACTGTGTAAACTTAATAATTGTATCCTGTGTGTTGTGTATGTACCTTTTTTTGTGAACTATAATCAATAATAGAAACCGTTGACCTTTGCGTCGATTAATTGGTGCGTTCATCACTTTTATCATCCCGGCATCCTATATTTACCCAACTGTCAAGTCCTGACCTTACACTGAACGTGCTCTACCCAAACACAAAACCCAGCTTCTATTGACCGCCCTAAACAATTTACATCACTGAGCTAGTCGAAGGGTGGAAGCTGGTCGTGTGACTCCCACGTATCGACCAACGGCATGCTACCAGGGCGTCATTGACGCCCGGTCGACCGGAGAGTTGAGCGCGGAGGTCGGATCGGGCTGTGCGGCCCCGACTCCCCTCCCTACCCGGACTTCCGGGGTGTCAATATAATATTAACCCTGGCTTGTTAAAATTATTTTATACTAAAATAATCAATGCTTTTTTACCCATCAGTGCAATGGGCAGCTGTGAGAATAACGGTGAGGCTGATTATGGATCCTCCGCAATCCTGGATGAAATAACTTTCGTCATTCACTTTCTTTTCTTTTAGCAGGGCTACTTGGTAAGGAGCCTCCGTGATATTAGCAGGATCTCCACCAACAATCCTCCCATCGAGCATGGGGACGCGGGGAAAGACAGCGCCTAAAAAATATGGTCATGTTTTCTAATGTTTGTATTTTGGCATCGAGGATAAATGAATATTTTACTTTGTTTTTGTATTGTCTGCAGTGATGAAAATGGACCAGAACGCAGCGGAGCATCGTTACTCAAAATTATTGCTTCAAATTAATTTGAAACTCTGAGCTAGAGATACGCCATGTAGCAAAAAATCTAACACATTTATTTTTATAAAATATACATAAAATTTGATAACTTTGTTTATTTTTGGAAAATTATTGAGCGTTCCGGTTTGTAAAAATTTTAAATCTCGAGCGTTGTTTGTCTGGATTCAATACGCAACTATTTGCTACTAGCAATAATTATTGATCAAATTTTCTGTGGTCATTACTCAATAACGAAATAATAAAGTTAAAAACTTCAAATACTTACCTACATGACACTATTTTTATTCTCGTGTATGTCAAATCAGGCTTATAAAAAATACATTGTGTTCACTTTATCGATATCTTTAAATTCATTGTTAAATGCAAACCCTATTAAAATATTCAAAGAGATAATAAATTATCTAATAATAACTTACAATTAGCGAAGACCAGAAAACAAGCAATCACTGTAAGATGGAACTTTTTGATTTAATGACAACTGTTACATTGATTTCGATTATATTTCGGATTAATCTAATAATTATTAGATAATAACACTATTGCTCAAATCATTTTTTATCAATAATTTTTGATAATAGAATTAATTATCTTTAGTCTTTTTCTCGAGGAAGACAAGAAAAAATTAAAATAATACGGCATCTAAGTAATTTTAATATGTTTGATAATTACGTAAACAGTTAGATATTTTTAGTTAATTAATTGTCTTGTAAGTCATTAGATCTAATCAAGCTTTAATAGTGGAATGAAAGTTTTGACCTAGTGTTTGTGAGTTAAAAATGTCCAACATATTTTCATCTGAAACTTAATGAATAATAATTGCTTTCGCAATGGGTGGACATGCTCAGCGTAGGTCAAAATGGAGCTTTTGTTCTATTTTCAAAGCATGATCCTGGACATACCTTAAACGTTGTAGATAATGTGTTTATATAATTTTGAAGTCTTATTATCCTTTATATTTATTTTAAACATTTGATGACCGCATAAAGTATTTTATCACGTAAAATAGTAATAGTAACTTTTAAACCTCTCGCTCTAATGTTTTAGAATATAGTCATATTTCAGTACATAAATGTGCAGTGGTTAATTTATATTGACATTATTATAGTGAAATATTTACGATAAAAAATTATATTGATAATCTCTGTGATCCCAAATTTGACTAGAATTGGGCATTTTTTTATTCAAAAAATGGGCAAGATTAACACATTTGAAGATAATTATAAAGATACTAATTATAAGCTATATCTTTGACCATTCAAGTGTGATAAACATCCTACGAATAATGATTGCTTTATAATAATTATTGACCTAAGAATAAGGAAGTGTTTTTTTGAAATACGCCATTCCTTTAAGCATTCCCCAGTGGTTATGGTCATGGCGGTCGGAGATGGGGAAACTCAAAGCATTGTATTAATTAATAAATATGTATCTGAAAACATTAAAAAGAAAAATATTTTTTATTTTAAGTCAAAGATAAACTTATTATTGTAAAAAAAGGTAATAAAATGTGAATTTGTCAAAGGACCCCACCTTATTATTACAATTATATTTTATAGTCATATTTATTATTAAAATTTAGTTTATTAAGTCTTCTATGTTTTATCGTAGAGATTTTTGACTAATTCGTAGTTTTAATATTTATTTTTAAAAACATCGATTTTTATAAAAATATTAAATGTGGATACCTAGCTTGAAATCTTTTTTATTTATATCAAATCAATAATAATTTACCAAACCGTTTTTTAAGTAATTAAATCTAACTCTGCACAGAGAAGTAAAAATTTCAAGCCTTTGATTTTTTCTTTTTTACTGCAAATACACAAAAATATTTAGATCAGGAAATCATACAATAATTACGTTGGTCATAACATCAAGGTAATAAATAATACTCTGAAATGTACTGTAAGTACGCATGATGGCCAAGCAGCTTACGAGAAGGCGTACAATATAGTGAGTCCCAGGTTCGTATCCTGGGTCTGGCAAATGCACCTATTGTTATTTAATGTGTGTTTGGGGTCAGAGTATGGAACTAATAGGTTGAGCAAATGCATCCATTTTTCGTGACAAAAAAACTACCTATTTATGGAGTTTAAATTGTGAATATTTGCTATTTTATAATAAGGTTTGCCTTGTGAACAAGCTCGGCAAGAATTTTGAAATCTTCCTAATTTAAAATATAAATGTGAAATGATCTTCTCATAAACAAGAAATTGCTTAGTACCATTCCACTCTTGAAATATTTTAATCAAAATACCAAATTACTAAACTAAAAGCCATGACGTTGGAATGAGATGATAGTTGATTGAGGCAAAAAAGAAGAAGAAAAACACTAACTTGTGAAAGAGCAAAATGCTAATATGCTTTATATTCTAGATATATTATAGAAAGAAAATCGTGGAAATCTTATTGAAAGTTTTTCATGTTGGTGTCAATCCAGTCTCTGAAGAATGGTACTCTGGAATATACTCCTGGGTGTTTTGGACTTCCGCATATTGTACCAAATGAAGTGACTCCCATGAGGACTCCATTAATTGCGAGTGGGCCGCCAGAGTCTCCTTTGCAGGCATCTTGACCTCCAACTCCCAGAAGACCAGCGCACATCATATCACTGGTGATCTTTATGATACCGCGGTATGCTTTGATGCATAGTTGTTGATTGACAATCGGGATTGTAATCTTTTGCAAATCATCAGATCTGGTGCCGTTTTCCTGTTAAGTTAAATTAAAAATATATATAAACCTATTATACACTCCCCAAAATACAAATATTTTACAGTTCATCAAAAAATTTACACACACATAAAGCTAGTCGTGATTTATCTTAAACGATACAGATTTTTTTTGTTGTATCACGTCTTAAAATACAATATTTCTATACAATCCGCCATACTAAAAAATCGTTTTCTTTTAAGTTATCGTCTGTTCCTTAGTTGTAATCGTGAAATTTATTCTCGATAAATAGTCAGAAAAGGTTTATCTCGAATCGCCCAAAAAGGAATTCTGATTTCTTTTAAAATTATCAATGAGAATCTCGAGAATTCGACAAACTGTTACTGAGTAAAAATTACAAAAATAAGTTAAAAAAGAAACAGAATGTTGCCGACCGCAACCAGGATTAAAAATAAAAATTGCCGGTTTAAGAATTGTTGACCTATACTTTGAAAATACTCTACTTTGAACCGGATTGATGTATTTTTTCCAGCCTACGGAAAAAATATGAAAAAATACAACATCCAGAAACGACTGGCTTAATTGAGAATCTTTTATGCATTTCCAAAGTTAACTTTTGCGAATATTTTGCAGATTTTTTTACAAAATCACATAATTTTGAAAAACACTACTGCGAAAATAAAGTATTATAACTAATAGAAAAAATCTTTTTGAAAAAAGTAAGACACCCGGCAGGAATCAAACCTGCATCTCTTGGGTTTACGCCCCGTGCGCATTGTTCACTGTGCTACAAGGTGACATACTAATTACGACAAATTTTAACTATTGGCCCTTAATACCTGTTAGGTTACTATTTGTAATCGGTTTTTGTTTATTAAATCAAAGTAAGTACCTACTACTAACCGACGTCACGGACCTCTACAATATTATTCATGTTGTAACTTACTCGAATTTTCTAATAATTTTTAATTAACTATTTCTTTTATTCAACGAATAAAAATTCAAAAAAATCCGAAAAGATTTTTTCTATTGATTATAATATTTATTTTCTCAGAAGTGTTTTTCAAAATTATGTATGTTTAATATTTAGAATGGTACATTCTTAAATCTTGTTAATTATTCGTTGTATAAAAGAAATAGTTAATTAAAGCTATTTGACATCAGATTTAACATGCTAAACATGCTGGGATTTAAGTACCAAAATAATAACGACGTAGCTGGCCAGATAAATTCATGATAAAGAAAAGACTGTTCCAATAATAATTTTCAGTTTAGTCAAGGCAGTTACCAACTTCACTTTCCATTAATTATTGATCTCATTGTTAATATCGATATGCCAACATGAAAACTAAAGAGATAGTACTTACAACGAGGAGTCCCCATCCAGTTACAAATGCTGAGGAGTTATCTGCTACAATAGCTCCTTGGACAGGAAGAGGGATTATAGCTACACTAGGTCCTAAGTTCAGAGCTGTTTCCAGGAACATTAAGCCTATGTCATATTCCATATGATGGTCGCGGTAATTTTCATGCTGCATGATTCTGCTGGCATTAATCATTTGGGCGCATTCGTAGTATATGGTGGATCCTGCGCAAACTTGCCATTGAGAAGCGACAGTCCTAGGTGACCACAAAATATATTATAAAGTTATTTCCAATACAATATATAATATAAATTAGGATTACAGATGTAATAAATGACGCAGAATAACTTACGCATTGAAGCAATGGGCAGATGTAAGAATGACGGTGCGACTTATTATGGATCCTCCGCAAGATAAAGAGTAATAATCCTCTAAATAATAATCAACGAGAAGGGCTACTTGGTAAGGAGCCTCCGTGATATTTGCAGGCGAACCCCCAACAATCCTTTCATCCTGCATGGGTACGAGAGGAAAAATAGCGCCTAAAAAAAGCCACATTTACAAATGTTTTACACTTTGATATCAAAGAAAAATTAATATTTTTCTTTATTTTTGTATTGTATAAATTCAGCACGTACGATCAAATAATTTTTTTTTGATATACTACCTATTCGGCAGTGGCAATTAATGTTTAACTTTTCGTAGGTCATTTTGCAATAAAAAATATTGGGTAGACTTCAAAATATTCAAATACCTATATGACATCACGTGTTTGCTTCGTAAAAAGTTATTGAAGACGCTTTATTTTACAGTATACTTTTCTTTAACTTCTACCCGTATAAAATATTTAAATAAATATAATAATATATAAAAAAAATTACTCACCATTGGCGAAAACTAAGAAACAAGCAATCACTGTAAGACGGAACATCTTGATGCAATGGTAACTGATTCCTTGCTTTCGTTTATATAGGTTCGAAATTACCTTATAATATGATTACATAATATTGATTATATCTGAATACATGCATAATATGCAGGCGAAATTGATAAAAATATCAATGACATTAATTGTCATTGAAAAATATCGATAAAAGTAACAATATCATTTATCTTTGTCTCGGGTAAAACAACAATACAACTCTATCTAATATATTATTCGGTATATCTGAAAGCTGAAAAAATCTTGAAAATTGATTAATATCTACAATAGGAATAATAATATATTAATAATGGCCAGTGTTGCCAATTATTATTCAAAAAAAAATTCCAGATAGGGTGAGAAAATAAGCTAGATGGCAGAATAAAATGCTAGATTTTTTCAAAATTGAAAAAGTGTCTGCAAACAATCATTTTAAAAAAATGTGTCACAAAAAATTATAAACATCGTTTTACAAGAACAAAGATCGAAAAAGAATTTAGTATTTTACAGTTAATTCCCAGAATAGGTCATAAAATTAAAAATTAATGCAGTTAAGAATGTTGACAGGTGATACTACCACCAAATATTTTTTCCTAGTAAGATATTATGAAATACGTAAGAGCAGCATGTTGATTTTCGAGTTTTCCGAGCCCGGAGACCCCGGATGAATAGCCAGAGCCTTACCCACTATACTATGAGGTCAAGTAATGCGTTGGAATATCTCTGTGGTGATAAACGCCCTCATCTTTGATTGCATAAACAAGGTTTTTTTTAATATTTCTTGTTTCATTTCACATATTATTAAAAAATTATTATAGAATTAACACTCAAAGCGTTAATTATTTTTTATGATATGCAGAAAAAAGGAAAAACAAGAAAAATACACTAACTTGTTAAATAGTAAAAATGTATAAATGTACGAGTATAAGAATGCATACAAATGCAAATATTACTAATAAACTTTAGTAAATATTGTTAATATTGAACCAAAAACTTAATTATAAAGTACAGATATTAAAATGTATGATAATAATATATGCTTTATGTTATAGGTATATTACAGAAAGCAAATCAAGGAAATTTTAATGAAAGCTTGTCATTTTGATGTCAATCCAGTGTCTGAAGAATGGCACTCTGGCTCAGACTCCTGGGAATCTTTTACTACCACAGCCTCTACCGAATGAAGTAGCTCCAATGAGCACTCCATTAACTGTGAGTGAGTCGCCAGAGTCTCCTTCGTAGGCATCTTGACCTGCGACTCGCAGACGACCGGCGCAGATCATGTCACTGGTGATGCTGTCGAATCCGGCGTATGCTTTAATTAATGCACAGTTGTTGATTAATAATCAGGATGATGACCTTTACAAGGCCATATGACTTTCGCCTTCATCCTATTAAAATATGATGAATTATCTTATACAATAAAGATTTTTTTCATCGTATTACATATAGGGCGTCTAATTCCAAAAAGCGATAAGTCCACATTTGATCAAAATCGAGGAAAAAATACGCACGTATTCTTTGTATAATTTTACACAATACGTATTGATCTATAAATTCCAAAACGCGACAAAACCTTACGAAAAAAAATATTTTAAGTCGAAATTTATTCCAAACAGCGCCAAGTCCGTGTTTCATATTATTAAAAGCTTAGTTGATTTTGCGCGTATTTAAGGCAACCAATGAGGGAACGTTCATTATTGTAAATGGAATCTCCCATGCTGTAGCATCTGGTAAACTTATGACAGTGCCACGGAAATATGTGCCTTATGCAGAATAAATTAAAAAGTGAGGTACAAGTAGCGCTACGTCCAATTTTATTTTGCTTATCCAATGTCCAATTATATTTATTACATTTAAGAGTTTATCGGCTGAAACAAATTGCCATTTGGTTCTAATTTCGACATAGAATACAACGGAAAAAATAATCTTACATTAAAACCAATAATTGGAGCTTGAAACATAAAAACGTTGTTTCCCGCAAATATCGAATTGTGGACTTGTCGCTTTTTGTAATTAGACGCCTCATATACAAATAGAACAACTCCATACGATCGATCATAAGTTGTCATGGTCAATGGAATGGATATTTTTTAAGCCTACAGACAATTTGTGCCGGGTTAAAAAATATATACATACGATTATTTATATTATGAAACGAAAAGGTCAAGAATTCATCAGTTGGATTGAAGCACTAATATAACGAAAATGCTTTAGTTGGTCGGAAAAATTCATGAGTTATAGCAAAGACTGCTCCAATAATAATATCCGACTTGGTCAATCCAGGTACCAACTTCACTTGCCATTAATTTAACTCATTGTCAATATCGATTCCAACTTAAAACTGGACAGGCAGTATAATTACATAGAGAGCTCTCCACCCTGTGACAAATGCTGGGGAGTTATTTGCTACAGTAGCTCTTTGGGCAGGAAAGGGGACTAAAGCTTCACAATGTCCTAAGTTCAGAGTAGTTGCCAGGACTATTGAACCTATGTCGCATTCATTATGTTTGTCGCGGTAATTTTCATGCTGCATGATTCTGTTGGCATGCACCACTTGGCCGCCAGTGTCGTGTGTGGTGGAGCCTGCACGAACTTGCCATTGAGCAGCGACAGTCCTGGATGACCACAATTTGTATTAAAACAATATTTTATATATAATATATAAAAATTATATCACAGACACACTAAACCACACAGACTTATGCATTAAAGTAGTGGGCAGCTGTAAGAACACCAGTCGTAATGACAGTCAGAATGGAGTCGGTTGAAAATCATCATCTAAATACGCGTATTTGGGCAAGGCTTCTTGGTAAGGAGCATCCTTGATATTAGCAAGGGATCCTTGAATAATCCTTCCATCCTGCATGAGGCGCCTAAAAAAGTCAAATTTTCAAATGTTTACTTTGGCATTAAGGAAAAAAATAATATGTTACTTTATTTACATAGTTTATGAATTCAACAGGCAGTAGGTACAAGCTACTGGATTAATGTTGAAAAGTTGAAAAGAGACTTAGAGAGAAAATTAAATACCTACATGACACTTTTTTATTCACGTCACATCAAGTCTGACTTGTGTAAAAGTATTTGATGGTTTATTAAACGGCAGGTACCTTATTTTGTTAATAAATAAAAACTTTATACATAATTAATTGTATGATACGTAGAGAAAATGTGTTTTCATGTTTTCAAAAGTTACGGACTTCGGAATCGAGGAATATTTTTATTTATTTTTGTATTGTCTAAATCAGTGATTTCCAAACTGGAAGCGCGGAGTGTTGGGAGGCGAGAGCAGTTTAACATAATTAATATAGCCACAGGTTTGCAGTTCGCAAATGCATATTTTATAAAACGGCCGCTAGTTATAAACTACATAAAAAAACAGTCCTATAAAAGGTTGTTTGCAACCCTGTCTAAAAATATAGAGACTAATTTTATAATACCTCACTTCTATACTATTGTGAAGCGCACTGGATATCTCGTGAAAAAATTAAATAAAAGGGTCAAATCATAATGTTGAAATTTGAGGCAAATTTGTTTAGGAACGATAATTTTGTTGTTTTGCTGTGAAATAAAAAAAAATGAGTGAATAAATCAATGCACGGACCACTAATTCATTCACTGATTTATAAAAACAAAGTGAAGGCATTCATAAAAAATTGGAGCTTTGGAAATCACAATTACAAAAAAAATAAATTCGCAATATTTCCACTTTTAAATGATTTCTGCGCCAGATATATTGAAGCAAACAATAATCTATTTACTGAGTTCTTGGTTAGTTTGCTAATGCATTTTTCGCATCATTCTATTAATAATAAACTGCTATATATAGCTAATAATAACGCTGCTTTGTTCCAGAGCTATTCAATATTTTCAATATGTGGTTGTACGTTGCAATTTGATGTGATACCTATATGATGATTGATATATTTAAATGATACCGCCCGTGTTTAATTTAGAAAACACTACATTAGAGCACCACACTGCCCTTAACCTCAGCGATAGGTAGGTGGGCCGGCCAAAGATCCTGGCCTGGGGGCTCACTTCAAGCTGTGGGGCCTATGATAGAATCCATTTGGATTGACTACTATTGAAATTGATTGTGCTTACAAGTACATTCATCGAATGAAAAACAAATTAATTTAAAAATAATATAATCTAAGTAGCTAAGCCTTGTTTATTTTTATAATTTTATTTCATTTTTGTAAGTATTATTAGTAGATTGTGGAATATTTAAAAATGTGTCAAAATGAAATAAACGGGGAGGCGCCAAGATTAGATTTTAGAAGTACAGAATAGAAATACAGTTTAGAAACCACTGTTCTAAATAATGCAATACACAGTAATGGGAAATATCTAATAGGTATACAAGCTTTTCGGCACTAGCAATAACTTTTCAAATTATCAAATTTAAAAAAAAAAGTACAAACATCAAATACCTACATGACATTATTTTTATTAGTATGTCTGGCACATGAAAAAGTGTTGAAGACGCTTTATTTAACCTTTTACTTTTTTCAAATATTCACATAAGTATAGGTAGAATATTATAAAATTAGTCACCATTGGCAAAAACTAGGAAACATGCAATCACTGTAAGACGGAACATCTTGTAATGGTTTCTTATTCCTTGGTTTCGTTTATATTGGTTTCCAATTACTTACTAGACTGATTACATAATATTGATCATATCTGAATACTTGTATATCATGCAAGTGAAATTGATAAAACATATGAAAAAAGTATTTATATAATATGTTATCTTTCTTTCGAGTAAAACAACAGAACAATTGTACCTGATATATTTCGTATATCTGTAGAAAGCTGTAAAAATCTATGTAATTGATTAATATCTATAAAGTCCTTAGTTTCAATCAAGATTAATAGTCTACCTCAGGGGTCGGCAAACCGTGGGTCGCGAGCCGCATGCGGCTCTTTGGGTATTGGCGTGCGCTATTATTTGCGAAATTCCTGTTCATAATTTTTATTTTTTGTCATTGATATGTACACTTATTATATTATATTATAATGACATTACCGCGAGCCTAATTTTTCCTCCGTGATGATAGTTGATGCAAAAAGGTATGATTGTGTGTTCACTTTACGTACAACACATACAGTTCAAAATATTCCTAAAGCCTCAATTACATTGAGCTTCTTTACGAGCTGTTTGTTGGCGACTTTACAGGCAGATTATAAATTCGCCAACACACAGCTCGTAAAGAAGCTCAATGTAATTGAGGCTTAAGTAATAATATAACATTTTTCGCCAAGATTTAACCATAGCATTTGTGTTAAATCCGCCCATTGCAAAAGTCGACAAATTAAAATTTTCTATATTTGACATTGACATGAGCACTTTTGAAATACATTTTTACTTGTGGTTTTTTGTGGTGGTGGTTTCACATGACCAGTTGAAACAAATTGCATTTGCTATTTTTACTATATTCAAGTCTAGATAATAATAATATGTATGTGAACAATCATTTTCAAACATGAACAATAATATAAAGAGCATTTAGAGAAGCCAAATAACCGATGAGTATTTGGAGTCGCGCCATAAATTAAAAACTACAAGTTACATAACAAACAAACGTACAAAGAAATGCAAAGAAGGTTTTAAGGAATACGTGAAAATTATGTGTAATTCATATTCTGTAAAAATTATATTTATAATTTCAACAATAAAAACATATATTTACATTAGTTTTATTCGGGAAATCTTCTTCACTTAATAAATAAATAATTATAAAATGTAATTAATTCATTTAGATAAGTCATATTTATAAAAATATATGTATGGCTCTCGATTTTTTTTAACCGTTGTGCTACCCTTATTTGGCTCCTTTGGTCCAAAAGTTTGCCGACTCTTAGGTAGAGTCTACCTAATAGTGGCTCGAATGTCTTCGCCCAGTGTCGGTAAGTTAGAATAATCCAACACATAATAATCTTTAGCTGAACGAATAAGTGCTATCCATACTTTAGTACCTAACCTCAACAAACTGCTTTTAATATGTACCTCAGTATTTTTTTTTTGACCTGTGGAGATATCGTAAGAAGATTCTGGCTAGTATTGCATCACTTGTGTGTAAAACTACCTACTTATTATTATTTATTTATAAATGATGAAATATTATATATATATGTTATAATATATACATATATGTACTGCCGGCGCTTTTCAGTGAATTGTAATTGGGCTGTATTCTGGACGCTGGGGAAGTTACACAGGGATTCAATCCAGGCAGTAACATTTGATAATGAGGTGGTTGGCGCGCTGGAGCTGGTTCCGTGTTCACGCATTCGCACTACTAGTAATAAACCCCACGTATTCGATTTCCTTTATATGATTTTTTAATATATTTTTGTTTCATTTGAGATGTTATTAAAAATGCTTATAGATTATAGATCTAATGTACCCGAAGGGTTAATTTTTTTTTTTTTGTATCTAAAATATTTAGTTCTGCGAATCAAACAAAAATCACGTTCGTCCCAATAACAAGGTAATAATATTATCTTGAAATTTAAGTACTACCAATTTATAGAGGTTAATTTTTTTATATTTGTTGTATGCTTTGTTTTGTAGACGAGATATGCAGGAATTTTGAAATCTTCCTGATTGAAAATATAAATTTGAAATGAGCTCCACATAAGCAAGAAATCTTTCTTGAAATATTTTAATGAAAATAACAAATTACTAAACTAACGATGGAATGAGATAATAGTTGATTTAAGCAAAACAAAGGGGAAAAAACACTAACTTGTTAAATAGCAAAAATGCGTTTATTATTAATACGAAAAACAATGGTTATTATTGCATCAAAAAAAGTGAATAATTATTGTAAAGTACAGATAATAAATGTATGCTAATATGCTTCATGTTGTAGGAAAGAAAATTACAGAGAGAAAATCATGGAAAATTTAATGAAAGTTTTTCATGTTGGTGTCAATCCAGTCTCTGAAGAATGGTACCCTGGAATAGACTCCTGGGTATTTTGGACTTCCGCATTTTGCACCAAATGAAGTGACTCCCATGAGGACTCCATTAATTGTGAGTGGGCCCCCAGAGTCTCCTTGGCAGGCATCCTGACCTCCAACTCCCAGAAGACCAGCGCACATCATGTCACTGGTGATGTTGATGAGTCTGCGGTATGTATTGATGCATATTTGTTGATTGATAATCGGGATTGTGATCTTTTGCAACTCATCGGATATGCTGCCGTTATCCTGTTAAGTTAAATTAAAAATATATTTATAAAAAATACAGATATTTTACAGTTTCTCAGCAAATTTACACACACATAAAGCTAGTCATGAATGGTGTTGAACGATACAGATTTTTTTGTCGTATCACCTCTTAATATATAATAATTTTATACGATCGGCCATGCTAAAAGAATCTTTTTATTTTAAGTTCTTGTCCGTTACTTAGTTGTAATCGTGAAATTCACTCTCGAGAATTCTATTCTCGAATCTCAAAAAAAAATCGATAAATTGTGACGAAGTAAAAATAACAAGATGAAGTTAAAAAAAAACAGAAAGTTGCCGACCGCAACCAGAATTAAAAATAAAAAATTGTTGGTTTAAGAATTATTGGCGTAGATAGACCTTGAAAAAACTCTACTTTGAACCGGATTGGAGTATTTTTCCTGCCTACAGAAAAAAATAACAGGTTCAGTTAAAAAAAATATTCAAAATAATTTCTCGAGATATCAATAAACCAATCTTATATCATCGAGAATACTTTTTCTTGATTTACAAAAATGTCGAATGTCGAAAAAGAAAAAAATCGAGAAATCACATTAACCGCCTCAATACATGAATATGATAAACTACCGTCAATAGCCGCCGAAAGCCGCTTTGTATATAGAAAATATCCACTGAACCTGACTTGAACCTGTATCCATCGCATAAGTAACAACCAATGTCATACTAATCATAACGAAGTTTTCTAACAACAGGCAAAAAGTTGCAACATAATATTATGAACACATCGCAGCACCTTCCACACTCGAACACTCGCCAGTGTTCTTGCATCTTTCAACGTTATTCAAGAATTATGTAATTATGTACACGTTTATGTACAATACATGTAGGATGAGATTTACAAGCCTTCCAAAATGCTGGAATTCACTCGGTTGAGAAACGACTGGCTTAATTGACAATCTTTTCGTGCATTTTACCACCATTTCCAAAGTTAACTTTTGCGAATATTTTACAGATTTTTTACGAAAATAAAGATATTTGACATCATATTTAACATCCTAAAACGCAAATTGATTGAACAATATAGAGAAAATTCATCGGAGGGATTTAAGTACCAAAATAATGTTACTGATATACCTGGTCAGAGAAATTCATGATAAAGAGAAAACTGCTCCAATAACAATTTCCAGCTCAGTCAAGGCAGTTACAAACTTCACTTGCCATTATTGTCAATATCGATAATATGCTAGTATGAAAACTAAAAAGATAGTATACTTACAACGAGGAGTCCCCATCCAGTGACAAGTGCTGAGGAGTTATCTGCTACGATAGCTCCTTGGGCAGGAAGGGGGACTATAGCCACAGTAGGTCCTAAGTCCAAAGCAGCTGCAAGGAACATTAAACCTATGTCATATTCCTTATGTTTGTCGCGGTAATTTTCGTGCTGCATGATTTTGCTGGCCTCAACCATTTGGTCACAGTCGTCGTATATGGTGGATCCTGCGCAAACTAGCCATTGAGCAGCGACAGTCCTAGACGACCACAAAATATATTGTGAAATAATTTCCAATACAATATATAATATAAAATAGGATTGCAGACATAAATAATAATAATAAAGGACGCAGAATAACTTACGCATTGAAACAATGGGCTGCTGTGAGAATGACGGTGCTACTGATTATGGATCCTCCGCAAGATAGAGAGAAAGCATCAACTGAATTATAATCGAGGAGTAGGGCTACTTGGTAAGGAGCCTCCGTGATATTCGCAGGTAATCCCCCAACAATCCTTTCATTCTTTACGGGTACCAGAGGAAAAACAGCGCCTAAAAAAACCACATTTACAAATATTCGGCAGTGGCAATTAATGTTTAAATTTTCTTTTATGCACGTGTATGGTATGTCTGCTTTGTAAAAAATATTGAAGGCGCTTTATTTAACACTAATCTTTTCTCTTACTTTTACCTGCATAAAATATTTAAATAAATACAATAAATATGTAAAAAATACTCACCATTGGCGTAAACTAGGAAACAAGCAATCACTGTAAGACTGAACATCTTGATGCAATGGTAACTGATTTCTTGCTTTCGTTTATATATGTTCGAAATTACCCATTAATCTGATTACATAATATTGATTATATCTGAATACATGCATATACAGATGAAATTGATAAAAAAATTGATAAAAGTATTCATATCGTTAATCTCGGGTAAAACAACAAAAGAACTCTATCTAATATATTCGGTATATCTGAAAGCTGAAAAAATCTTGAAAATTGATTAACATCAACGATATGAATACCTATATTAATAGTGGCCAAGTGTTGCCAACTGTCATTCACAAAAATTTCCCAGATAGAATAGATGGAAGAAACAAATGCTAGATTCTTTCAAAATTTATAAAGTGTCTACAAACTATCATTCAAAAAAATGTATCACAATAATAGTTAAAAACATCGTCTTTACAAGAACAAAAATCGAACAAGAATTTGGTCGCTAATTTTCTACAAACACGTAGGTATCTCAATTTTCGTCAGTTTTGAGTTGTTTGATGTAATGAATTCAGAATTTGAATACGCACATATTCCACTAACACGTATCTCAAAACATACTTTATAACAAATAGCTTTAAGCAATGACAAAAAACTCGTATCACAATAAAATACGTTTATAAATATTATAAACTCGTATCTCGAGTTACGTATTTGTAAATATACAGAATAATGAACTCCGATAGATGATTATTCATAAGTTCTTTCTCGTTAGTCAAGATACGTGTTTACTGCAGTAATATTCACAGTAAAGTTTCAAAGCATTCTCGTATCTTCGACAATATGACTGATCGGTCGAAAGTATAGTGCGATGGATTGAAGAAACATATCATTTTTTTCATGAAAATATGTGTAACTATACTAAATAGATATTTCATATAAGAAAGTTTATTTCTAAATTGAAAACTGAAAGAATAAAGTTCCTATTTGCCACTCCTGAAAAATTGTGTTTTTTAAGTACGTGTTTGAAGAAAATTACCGACGATTTAGTATTTTACAGTTAATTCTTAGAATAGGTCATAAAATTAAAAATTAATGCAGATAAGAATGTTGACAGGTGACACTACCACCTGATATTTTTTTCTAGTAAGATAGAAAGTACGTCCTTAATACCAGCATGTTGATTTTCGAGCAAATCTTGTGTAATACTCTAGCTTTATTATGAAAAGTTTTATGTGGTTTGTGATGTCGAAAAACGCTAGATTTAAATCCATACGCCAGATGGAAATTTTGCAAGCTACATGCCTCTTCATAAATGCTAGATCTGACTAGAAAAATGCTAAGTTGGCAACGATGATAGTGGCTCGAATGTCTTGTCTTGTCCCGGTGTCAACAAGTTAGAGATATCTGACACATTTTCATCTCAAACAGAATGAATATGTGCCTTAATGCCTTCCTTAAAATGCTCTATAATACAATATTTTATTTATTTCGACTTGTGGAAATTTTAAAGATTATGCTGGATGTTATGCCCTGATACCTAATTACACGAATCATCGGTAAAATCTAATTATATTTCTTCAAATATCTAAACAGTAAAACTATCCTGCTGACTATTACGTATCTTATAACGATATATTGGTAATAATATAAAATATTCCATTCGAATGAGTGCCAATAAAATTAAAATATTTTTATGGTAATCATTTTTTTTGATTGGATGAATCCATTATTATCTTATAGCTACCTACATATTATTAATTGTTTCTAATTGACAATATTATATTACACATTAAGATAAACATACTTATGCATAGGTTAATAATTGTAATATTAATTTTAATTAAAACGAACCACTGGGCGAATAAAAAACATTTAATCTCAACCCTTTAATGGGGTTTGGCCTCATATGAGGACAGGTAATAAAAGTATATTTAAATCAAAAAATACGTATATCTCTGAACAAGCAGTTAAACTTATTGGTTGTAGAACAAAGTGAAGTTATTCCAGCAATGAATAGAGGTAAAATACTATGTTTTTTTATATTACTACCATTTACATTTAGATTTTGACTTAACCTGTCAAAGGCTAATTGTGTGCAACAAATTAGCTTTTTTTCTCTAAAATTGTGTTTTACTCAAGAAATCAGTTTTTATATTATGTTATTAACATGTCTATTACATAACGTTTTATTTGAATTTTCTTAAAAATTTAATTTGTTTCAAATGAAATCTAGTTTAATCTATCTGTCCTCATAATTATGAGGACTCAGAGCATGAATAGTATTACCCGTTCGTTTCTCAGATGTTAACCATAATTCATTGTAATCCCTTTTTTTAAGTAAATAAATCTCTGCGCAGAGAAGTAAAAATCTAAAATCGGTTATTTTCTTCTTTTTTACTGTAAAAAAACATGTGATCCAAATATACACAAAGCTACCCTGCGCCAAATCCCATAATCCCATGTCCTGGACATCATCACGTACAGCTAAAAGGCTGTGTCATATTGTAATGAGGTTAGTAATTTTCGAAGAAAAAAATATTTACTTCTTGACTTTCTTATCTTTTTTGATCATGAAATTATTTGTTCACCATTCACGAGACAGATGGTCCAATACGTCACTAATTATTTTACAAATTAAAAACTGCCAGTCAAATTTAGGATCACAGAGATTATAAATATATTTTTTTATCGTAAATATTTCATTATAATAATGTCAACATAAATTTTACTAACGGTTTTATAAATGCGTTTAAAATTAATAAACCAAAAAAATCTTAACACCACTGCACATGGATGTACTGAAATATGACTATATTATAATACATTAGATCTAGAGGTTTAAAAGAATTCTATTTTATGTATGTAATAAAAAATACTTTATGCAGTCATAAAATGTTTAAAATAAATATAAAGGATAAAATGGCTTCAAAATTTTATAAATATAGTATATACAACGTTTATGGAATGTAAAGGCTAATGCTTTGAAAATACCATAAAATCTCCATTTTGACCTATGTTGGGCATGTGGGCTGTTAAATTTGTTTAAAACTTACGTTCTGGGCGGATAAGGTACTCGTATAATGCGTTTTTTATCCACGGTACCCTTTCGTTGGTCAGTCAAAAGATTGTTTCTTGTAGCCGGGCGGTTTGCAAAGTTTATACTGATATATTTTTGTATTTTTTCGCAAAATGCGAGAATTTTAATAAAAATATAACAAACTTGACCTCTTTAGGTCAAACAAGTAATTAGATCGTAAATTTGTATTTTTTTTACACTACAACAGGCAACGAGGCCCAATGACAGTAGTGTGATTAGTAATATAAGTGAAACAATCACAGACAACCAAACTTTGAAAAAAACGCATAAATATAATATTATACACCACCAGTGATATAGCCCAGAATCTACGGATGAACGGCGAGAGCCTTATTCATTGTACTACGAGGGCCAGTAATGCGATGGAATATCTCAGTGGTGATAAACACCCTCATATTTGATTGCATAAACATGGTTTTTTTTTAATATTTTTTGTTTGATTTCACAAATGAGTGGTTCATAAGCATAGTGCACCAAGTCCAGTCTGGTTATTTTTGAGTAACCTAGGTTAACATGATATGTAAATATTTCTGATTCTATAAGGGTATGATTGCAATTCTGAAGTGTTACTTTGGGTACATTTAAGTTGTTCTGTAAAGGAAATCATACCATTACAGAATAAGAAATACTTAAATATTATGTTTGAACTAAGCTTACTCAAAAATAACCAGAATGGACTTGGTTCACTATGCTTGTGAACAACTCATAATAATATAAAAAAAATATTATAGATTAAAGACACAAAGTGAAATGCACAAGCAAATCAAACAAAAATAACGCTAGTTCCAATAACAAGGTAATATTCTGCTGAAATTTACGTAGGTACTACCAATTTGTCGAGTTTCAATTGTGAATATTTTGCTGTAGTGTGGTTTGCTATGTGGACAAGCTGTGCAAGAATTTTGAAATATTCCTAATTAAAAATATAAACTTGAAATGAACTCCCCATGAAACAAGAAATTGCTTAGTTACCTACCTGGTACTTACGAAAAAAAATAATGAAAATATTAAATTACTAAACCAAAAGCCATGGGGATTGAAAAACATAGTTGAATGTAACAAAAAAAAAGATAAATAATAAAACTGCGTTTATTACTAATAAACATTGGTTATTATTGTATGAAAAAAGTACAGATAGTAAATGTATGCAAATATGGTTTTTGTTGTCGATAGGTTCATTACAGAAAGCAAATCATTGAAATCTTATTGAAATGTTTTCATGTTGGTGTCAATCCAGTCTCTGAAGGACGGTACTCTCGTCCAGACTCCTGGGAATTTTTCATTGCCGCATCCTCTACCCCATGAGGTGACTCCAATGAGGACTCCATTAACTGTGAGTGGGCCGCCAGAGTCTCCTTGGCAGGCATCTTGACCTCCGACTCCCAGACGACCGGCGCAAATCATGTCGCTGGTGATGATGTCGAATCCGGCGTATGCTTCGATGCATAGTTGTTGATTGATGATCGGGATTGTGACCTTGCGCATGTCTATTGGTCCTACGATTGTATCCTATTAAAATATTATGAATTATTTTATACGATAAAAATATTTTTATCGTATCACACCTTAAATTAGAAAAACTCTTTACGATCGGTAATAAGTTGTGATCGTTAGATCTGTTCTCGATAAATATTCAATAAAGGTGAATCTCGAATCTCAAAAACAAATCCGAAACGGAAAAATAAAAGTGCCGTCGAAACAAGAATTTTAAAAAAATCGTCGTTAAAAGAAATGTTGGTACAAAAAAAGTATTTTTTCAGCCTATAGAAAATTTCAACCGTTTAAGTTAAAAATATAAATAAAGTAATTCCTCAAGAAATCAATAAGACATTGTCGAATTATTAAAAATACTTTTTTGTTCCTGATTTTGAGAGTTCTCGAATCTTGGGACTCTTAAAAATCGAGAAAAGGCAACCAAAGAGTTGGAACATATTATGGACACAACGCGGCATCCTTCACTATTGAACACTCGCCAGTATTATTGCGTCTTTCCACGCTATTCAAGAATTCTGTGGTTTTGACGTAAGTATAGAGGGTATTTATATGCCGTTCAATATGCTGGAATTCAATCGGTTGAAAAACGGCTGGCTAGATCGCACCATTTTGAAACTTAACTTTTGCGAATATTTTACAAAATTAAAGCTATTTGACAACAAGTTTTACATCCTAAAACGGAATTGATTGCACAACATAACGCAAATTTGTCGGTGGGGTGTAAGTTCTAAAATAGCGAAAACGATATAGTTATTCATAGGAACTCACGAGATAAAGAAAAACTGCTCCAATAATAATATCCAGCAGTAACCAACTTCACTAGTCATTAATTTTACACGTAAGTATCGATACCAAATTAAAAATTGAAGAGATTTTGGACTTACAGAGAGTTTTCCCCATCCAGTGACAAATGCCAAAGCGTTATCTTCTACGGTTGCTCCTTGTTCAGGAAGGGGGACTATAGCTACACCGGGTCCTAGGTTCAAAGCAGTTTCCAGGAACATTAAAGCAATGTCGTATTGATCGTTAGGGTAACGGTATTTTTCGTGCTGGATAATTCTGCTGGCCTGAACCACTTGGCCGCCAGTGTTGTGTAAGGTGGATCCTGCACGAACTTTCCACTGAGCAGCGACGGTTCTGGATGACCACAAAATTGATAATGCAACTATTTAAAATATAATTTATAAAAATTAAGATTACAGATATAGTAAAGAACGCAGGCTGACTTACACAGGGTTATAGAAGCAATGCGCAGCTGTGAGAATGACGGTGGGACTGATTATGGATCCTCCGCAAGATTGACCGAAATCACCAGTTGAATAATCGTCACAAAGCAGAGCTACTTGGTAAGGAGCCTCATTGATATCAGCAGGGGTTCCTCCAACAATTCTTCCATCGTGCATGGGTTTGGGAGAAAAAACAGCGCCTAAAAAAGGTAAAATTTTCCAATGTTTTACATTTTTGCATCAAGGAAAAAATAGTATTTTACTTTATTTTCATAGTTTATAAATTAAACAGGCAGGAAATGGATTTTTTTGATACATTAGCATAACATACATTAATACATAACATATACTTGATACATACAGATACACTACGCAAAAAAATATAGAGTACAGAAAAATAAAATACCTACAATATGATACTATTTTATTCACGTGTATGTAAAGTCTGACTTGTGAAAAAATATTTGACGCTTAATTTAACGTTAGGTACTAAACCATATTTTTTTAATTACATAAAAACCTTATTTAAATATTCAAATACATAATAATTACGGTGTAACGTAAAAAAATAGTCACCATTGGCGAAGACTATGAAACAAACAATCACTGTTAAACTATTTCTCTCACCCTTACGCATATAAACTATTCAAATAAGTACCTATTAAAATATGTAAAAAAATCGGCAGTGGCAAATAATGTTTAAATTTTTCTTAGGTCGTTATGCAATAAAAAATTAGTGGACAAACTTCAAAATATTCAAATACCTATATGACATTCTTTTTATTCACGTTAATGCATGTCTGCTTCATAAAAAGACGTTGAAGACGCTTTATCTAAAAGTAATCTTTTCTCTAACTTTTACCTTTATAAAATATTCAAATAAGTACTATAATTATATAATATGTAAAAAAAATACTTACCATTGGCGAATACTAGAAAACAAGCAATCACTGTTAGACGGAACATCTTGATGTAATGGTAGCTGATTTATTGCTTTCGTTTATATAGGTTGTCAATTACATAATAATCATGTTAATCATTGTAATTAGATCATATTATGTAGATGAAATTGATAAATTTTGATAGTTATTATCTTTTATCTTTTTGTCTGGTAAACAAAACAAAAACACCAAAATACATATGATACTATTATACCTTATACTCGTAACACATATCTATTATATATATTGATGATAATATCGTCACCGTTCAGGCAAAAGTCACCAACCCTAAAAACATAGTTTTGAGATATCGCAATTTGAAAGTTTGAAAATGCAGGAAAAATCAGATTTTAATGTTTTTAAGGTTTTATATACCTACATTAAATTATTTTCTCATGTCTTCTTAATAATTTCTTTAAGGTAATTTTACTTTTTGATGCTAATTAAGACATCTGGAAGGTTTTGAAGGAGGCGAGGTAGCTCAATTATGGTTTGATGACTTTTGCTTGTTAATAATCTGAACAATGTTAGCCAAAAGAAGGATCAGTAAAACTCACCATCCATAGTATAGTGACTTTTGCTTGTATATTTATAACGAAGGATTTATTTTTTTTATATAGTCAATAATGTCTATTCACCTATAATGACTTTTGCTTGTTAAGATTTTGTCGAAAGTCATTTAGTGAAAAACAAATAATTCAGATTTAAGCAAAATTTTACTAACTAATGTACCGTGGTGAGTTTTGCATCTTAAGGTGGATGCTTATACTATCAGAGGCGAAATGAGGCACCTAACGGAAAAATACGAAGCTTGCAATTTGAGATTTTTTTTGATAATTTACAATTTCAACTGTAGTAATTAATAAATATGTATCTGAAAACACTAAAAAGATTTTTTATTTTTTTTTTAAATTTAAAGATAAACTGGCAATTGTAAAAAAAAATAATAAATTGTGAATTCGTTGCAGGTCAAATCTTATTATTACAATATATTTTATGGCCATATTTATTATTAAAATTTAGTTTATTAAGTTTTAGATTTTATGTGGTGTAGATTTTTGACTAATTCATCGTTTTAATATTTTTTATATATATTTTAAAAAACATCGATTTTAAAAAAAATATAAATGTGTATAACTTGAAATCCTCTTTATTTATATCAAATTTTATTTTAGGCATGGTCACAATATTGAAGCTCGAGTTGATATAAATAAAAAAGATTTCAAGTTATACACATTTATATTTTTATAAAAATCGATGTTTTTAAAATATATATAAAAAATATTAAAACGATGAATTAGTCAAAAATCTACACCACATAAAATCTAAAACTTAATAAACTAAATTTTAATGATAATTATGACCATAAAATATAATGCAATAATAAGATTTGACCCTGCAAAGAATTCACATTTTATTACATTTTTTTACAATTGTAAGTTTATCTTTAAGTTTTAAAAAAAATAATAAATCTTTTTAATGTTTTCGGATACATATTTATTAAATAATACAGTTGAAATTGTAAATTATCAAAAAAAATCTCAAATTGCAAGCTTCGTATATTTCCGCTAGGTTCTCTGCTGGCATGCGTCTCCCCCTTAAAGAACATAATTTTACGCTTCGGGTGACATACTCAACTCAAAACTGCCATTTTCAGGGTTGGTGACTTTTGCCTGAGCGGTGACGATATACGAATACTCGCATATGCAAGTAAGATTGATAAATTTATATCTTTAATTTTTCTCTCGGGAAAAACAAGAAAACACCATTGCACCATCTAAAAATGGAACTGGTAATTCTGTAGAAAGCTAAAAAAAAATAATTGATTAATATTTACAATGTCGTTAGTTCCAATCAAGATTAGTGGCTCAAATGTCTTGGCCCAGTGTCGGTAAGTTAGAGCTATCTGATACATATTCATCTTAAGCTGAATGAATAAGTGTGTAGCTGCAGAATAATAAGCGATCGAATACCTATTGTTTATAAAAATATCAAATTATTTTGCAGCAATGTATTCCCAGCGATCTTCCAGTAAACAATTCAGCTAGACAGCAAGTCGATTAGGCGAAATCAGAGACGGTGTATTATTACATCAAATCATACATTATACCATTACGGTGTATGAGCTGAATAAACATTTCTCATAGTATTTTCTTACAACTGTATTAACAAATAATATTTCTTTTTGCTACTCAATTTAAAACGCTGATTCTATATTTAGTTTAATATGATTATGTAACAGAATTTAATGTTAATATATTAATTTTTATTGTATAAATAACGAAGAACAAT
Source organism: Rhyacophila brunnea (assembly GCF_057557595.1). Lineage (NCBI taxonomy): Eukaryota > Metazoa > Arthropoda > Insecta > Trichoptera > Rhyacophilidae > Rhyacophila > Rhyacophila brunnea. Next base: position 15,480,645 of record NW_028232752.1, read on the forward strand.
TTATCTCAATGTCACTCGAATCAGAGTACTTAGCTAGTAACTATCATGTATAATATACTATTGTACCGATACGCTGCTAATAAATCTCACCCCGCTATATTGTAGACTTCGTCATTATCATCATCCTCTACCTACACATCGAACGCCACACACTAGAGTGACCCCAACAAGTGGTATCCGTTACTTAGTGACATCCATAAAATGATTTTATAATACAATCTTTTATTTACCTCAATATAGTTTTAGACCAGTTGAAATTTTCTGATAAAATTCAGGCTATTGTTGTGTCACTTGTATCCCTGATAACTAACTACACGAATCATCAGTAAAATCTTATAATTGTTCAACAATTAAAGAGTAGATACAATAAAGTACATCGAATGAGCTAAATTGACCGTATTTAAAAGAATTATAAATAAACAACGCCCACCCATACTCATCATCATGTAGGTCGAAACCATAGAGGTATTAAATAAAAAATAGGGGCAAGCAATCGGCTTTCTCATACAACTGAATGAAGCAGGCCAACAAAAGTCGACAAGTTACGACAAATAGCGACGCGATCAAACAAAAATGCATGGCATCACGGAGGATTTACTTTGGTAATTATAGCGTACCCATATAATATAATGTTAACGTGAAAAATTTGCCACAACTTGATTACCAGCCTGCCTCACCATACTTTTTCACCATAGTTTCATATAACCTGCCGCCCCTAGGTCGAAAGTATCAACACCCGAAGTGATTTGGTTGAACAGTAACAGAGTAACAGTAACTGCAATAATAGAGTTATTGCTTTCCTACTCACCGTCATCAATAACAGGTTACTTATACACATTGGGAGAACAATTTTTCGATCTAGAAATTTCAATTTTGAACCGATTTCTTAGATTGTTGTCAGTTTCAATTTTAATATTACCTACAATTTCAGAGTTCTCATTTATACCGTGTAGGTATAAGTTGGAAAAAATACGTTGCCAATATATATAAAATATTCTAGTGTTTAAACTATAGAATGTAAGTATGACTGAGAGAAAGGCAGTAAGGTAAAGACACGGATAGTGTCCATACAACCTCGAGTAAAGTAGTCTCAAAAATATATTTTGAGCTCGCTCCACTATTAGGTCGTAATTCAACTGATGCGGGGCCTAAGCAATCGACTCACTCTCAAGCCGTCTTCTAACTACGTAAAGACCTGGGAAGTACGTAAAACGAAGCCCAACATTTATAACGACTTATTACAAATGATAGCCATATGGTCACTAAATGTCAGTTTATTGTCAAACATAATGCCAAGATCCCTTACAGATGGTATTCGCAAGATTATTCTAAGGTCAAAAGAGTAAAAATATCCTTTTAAGGGGGGACATGCTCGTCGAAGGTCAAAATTGAGTTTTTATTGTATTTTCAAACCATGATCCTGGACACTCCTTAAACGTTGTAGATAATCTATTTATATAATTTTGAAGCCTTATTATCCTTTATAGTTATTTTAAACATTTGATGACTGCATGAAGTATTTTTGTTACATAAAATAGTATTCTTTTAAACCTCTCGCTCTAATGTTTTAGAATATAGTCATATTTCGGTACAGAACTGTGCAGTTGTGTTAAGATTTTTTACATTTATTAATTTTTAAACGCATTTATAAAACCATTAGTATAATTTATTACGAGATAATTTTTGTAAAATATTCACGATAAAAAATTATTTTGATAATCTCTGTGATCCCAAATTTGACAAGAATTAGGCATTTTATTATTCAAAAAATCGGCAAGATTAACACATTTGAAGATGATTCTAAAGATATTTATTATAAGCTATGTCTTTGACCATTCAAGTGTGATAAACAACTTATGAATAATGATTGCTTTATAATAATTATTGACCTAAGAATAAGGTAGTGTTTTTTTGAAATACGCCATTTCTTTTGTCATTCCCTAGTGGTTAAGCTACAACATACGGCCGTTGCCATAAAATGACAAACTATAATTAAAGTAGGGAGTGAAATTATGTTAACGCGCGTGTTTGAACATGTACCTAACCGAATTTATTTTTATTTTTTTTTAAACGGTACATGTTCAAACACGCGCGTCAATATCATTTTACTCCCTACTTCAATTATAGTTTGTCAATTTATGGCTACGCCCGTATGTTGTGGCTTAACCACTGGGGAATGACAAAAGAAATGGCGTATTTCAAAAAAACACTACCTTATTCTTAGGTCAATAATTATTATAAAGCAATCATTATTCATAAGATGTTTATTACACTTGAATGGTCAATGACATAGCTTATAATAAATATCTTTAGAATTATCTTGAAATGTGTTAATCTTGCCGATTTTTTGAATAATAAAATGCCTAATTCTTGTCAAATTTGGGATCACAGAGATTATCAATATAATTTTTTATCGTGAATATTTTACAAAAATTATCTCGTAATAAATTATGCTAATGGTTTTATAAATGCGTTTAAAAACTAATAAATGTAAAAAATCTTAACACCACTGCACAGTTATGTACCGAAATATGACTATATTCTAAAACATTAGAGCGAGAGGTTTAAAAGAATACTATTTTATGTAACAAAAATACTTCATGCAGTCATCAAATGTTTAAAATAACTATAAAGGATAATAAGGCTTCAAAAGTATATAAATAGATCATCTACAACGTTTAAGGAGTGTCCAGGATCATGGTTTGAATATACAATAAAAACTCAATTTTGACCTTCGACGAGCATGTCCCCCCTTAACAAAAAATACTTCGAATAATGATATATTCTACTGGAATGAGTAGGTACTAAGAAAATTTAAATGTCTTTATGTTAATCAATTTATTGTTTAGATGTTTCTGTATTGATTACATCATAATCACCGTCTAGGTAGATACTTGTTATAATTTTTAATGAAAATGATTTCAAGTGATAATAATAACATGTTAAGATAAAAATACTGATGCATAGATTAAAAATTGCTTTATTCATTTAATCAAAACAGCGAACTGCTGAACTAATAAACAACATAAATTGTCTTCTGTGTCCGGTAAAACGGACCTCCCTGGTGAACAAGGAATTGCCTTATTTAAATAAGTATGCCATTGTGTTATTCTGTCAAAAAACATAATATACTACTTGAAAGCAATCGCCCCGCACCGCACCCAGTTTTAAACGGCCGTATTAGAAGATATACCTAGGAATGTATCAGAAGCAGTTACCCATGACTGAGATCATGACATACTCAAGTTAATTTCACTTATGTTAATGAAATTTGAAGATACGAGTGCCCATTTAAAATAGGAGAAAGTACCTACATACAATCTAAAATCAAAATGGTAAAATATAAATCTTAAATCTCAAAAATATAGATCTTCACATTCACTATGGAGCTTACGTACGAAAATTAACATTTATGGTGACCAACGCCCACAATGGACGAGCGGTTTATAATGTCATGAGTCTCGGGTTCAAATCCTGGGTTTGGCAAATACACATATTAGTTTATAATCTGTGTTTGGAGTCAGAGTATGGATCTAATTGGTTGAGCAAGTGGCTAACACTTATTTCTCGTAAAAAATATCTTTTAATACAATACTTTATATACTTTAAAACTCTAGCTTCATTGCAAGAAGTGTGAATCTTAAGGATTTTTGTGAAAAAGTTCCTTTTCTGCAAAAGTAGGTACCGATTTTTTCTATGGAATTATGTATCCCGTAGTTATTGCAATGGCTAATAGAGACGCAAATTTCAATATAAGGAAATTGGTAATACAATCCACGGTAGGTTTTTTTTAACTATTTTATTTATCTGGTATAATTATTATCTGATTCTTTTCTATGATTTAGACTTATTATATATTATATATATAATTAAAAAGTCTGCAATGAAACTAAAATAGATTATTTTGTTCAATTATGTTATTCTCTGTATCCGTGCGATACTTAGGTAATCTAATTCAATTGGAAAAAAAACAAAAGGAAAACAGACAAATTATATTTAACTAAACAATCATAACTGTATTGGGATACTCAAACCCAATATAGTCAAATTAGCCTCCAAGAAAATTGTTTGTTGCAAACTCCTACACTTTTATAGTCCCAATGTTGTTGTGTCTGAATTCAGGTAGTTCGACCAACTCATATTAGGTTTACTTACCCTTATTTTCTATTCCTGTATATTTATGAAAAACCTGTTGACATGTCCGTTATCAACTAATTATTTTCATAATTGATTCTGACCGTCCAATAATACTGAGTCATCGTATATAGTCCATCGTTCTACTTTCAATGATATGTGTCTAATTTAAATTATGTAAACTTGATGTTTTAAAGGAAATAACTTTTCATTATGCCGACCTTGCTACAATTAAGTTGGTAATATCATTTAGATTTTAGAGTATACGCTTCATAACTTTGCACTCAGGTTCTAGGATGAAAATGATGTAATATATTCTAAAAATATTTTTTTTATATACCTACATTATCCATTAATTATGTATTTATAACTACATATTAATACAAAGTGAATATCACTTGATCTAATTTAATGCGAGGTAATCAGGCGTGTCAGTGCAGTAAAAAGTACTTACTTACTTATCGTGTCTGGGATCACACCGCTCCTTTCCAAAACGTTGCAGCGGAGACCGCCCTGTCATTGGCCTTCAACAGGTCTTCCTAAACACACTCAATGGGGGACATAAAAGGAGCCTCCACGAAGATTGCCATGGTACCTAACCAAAATCATACTCACCGCAATCGGGCGTCCCCTGGAAACGGCAGACCAACAGCCGGCCAATCCTTTCAACACCGGAATCACAAAATACCAGTAAAAAGTGAAAACTTATAAAACGAATACTCTACAATAATTGATCGCCTTCTATAAAACGTAGTTGTTATAAATAATTTGCATAAATCATAGAAGGATCGATCGCTTAAAATCTAGAGTACTCACTCGGAAAAATGTCTTAATCTGTGTGTTTCTGAGTTCCTTGTATACAAATATATTGGTAAATTGTAATTATTGGAAATATGAATATTTGAATAACATTTGTGATCACTTCTATGAATTTATATGTATCATCAGTAATAGTAAGAACATCATTAAATATTTCAGAAGAAGATTTTTATCTTACTACTACTTTCTTGATATGTATACTATAGAAATCGTGCATTTTGAAAACGCCCATCTCTAAAACACTTCATAGTTGAGGTAGAAAGTATGTAACGGTTAATGGTCATGATTTTGAGATTCTTCAAAATGACATAATGTTTAATTATTGGTTAAATTAATATGACAATACTTAATACATTTCTAATAAATGTGAGGTTACTGTAGTATGCATTAGTATTATGTGTAGGTTTTGCTTCAACCCATACAGCGTCTAAAAATCTTGTGTCTTCTTATCAATTATGCATCAGCAATAATTCCGATAAAGGCCATGAGCCATCCATCATACTAATTCGACTTCTGTATGAAGGGTTGAAATTATTGCAAATGTAACTTTGTATGCTAAAATCAATGAGTTACTCGTCAGTGTAATGGGCAGCTGTGAGAATGACAGAGCAACTGAATGTGGATTTTTCGCAATGAATACCCACCTTTGAACAGAGATACTTGAAAAGAGCCTGCTTGATATCACCAGGGGATCGTCCAACAATCGTTTCATCATGCATGGGGAAGAGTAGAAAGACAGTGCTTAAAAACTAAGCCCACGTTTTCAAATGATACGCACTTTGGCATCGAGGATAAATGAATATTTTACTAAATTGTTGTGTTGCCTAAATATTCAACTGGAAAATGGAAAATGTCTAATATACTAGCTACTCAGTATTAGCAATTACAGTTCAAAATTTTCTGCGGTCATTACGCAACAAGAGATTAGATAAATGAATATCCTTCTTTATTTTGTCTAAATTTAATGCGCAGCAAATGCAATTACGCAATAGAAAATAGAGTATAGACTCATTAAAAATGAAATATCTCCATGACACACTTTCTTATTCACGAGTATGTAGTCATGCTTTTGAAAAAATATTGCAAACGTTTTACTTAATGATACCTACTCTATTTCCACTCACTAAATTTAAACTTTATTGATATTTGATTAACTATTTCATTTATTCAACGAATAATTCACAAGATTTAAGAATTATTGAACATAATAATTTTGAAAAACACTTCTGAGAAAATATATTATAAAAAATAAAAAAATCTTCTTGAAAAAAGTAAGCTACCCGGCTGGAATCGAACCAGCATCTCTTGGGTTTACGCTCCGTCCGGGCATTATCCTCTATGCTACGAGGCGACATACTTACTGCGACAAATTTTAACTATTGGCCTTTTTAATACCTGCTCATCGGCGCTCTTCTAAATCAAGCTACTTTGGTAATCGGTTTTTGTTTATTAAACCAAAGTTGGTACCTACTACTTCAATTACTAACCGACGTCACGGATTTCTCCAATATTTTTATGATGTAACTTACTTGAACTTGCTAATAATTGTTAATTAACTATTTCTTTTATTCAACGAATAATTCATAAGATTTAAGAATGTACAATGCTTTTTTTAATCTAACAAACTTTTATGGTATAAAATAGTAAATCAATTGTATTCAATTAGAAATTATGAATATTTGCTTTTGTATGGCTTTCGAAGTGGATTGGCTTTATTTTGAATCCTTTTTATTGAAATTTTATTGGTAAACAAAACAAAAATACTCATAAGTTACATGGTATACAAATTCATTTATTAATAATTATTGTATAAGCAAGTTGAAAATTTGTAGAGTTACAGAAAGCAAATCATGGGAAACACAATGAAAGATTTACATGTTGCTGTCAATCCAGTTTCTGAAGAATGGTACTCTGGCCTAGACTCCCGGGTAACTTCTATGGGCGCATCCTCTACCGAATGATGTAACTCCCATGAGGACTCCGCCAACTGTAAGTGGACCACCGGTGTCTCGTTCACAAGCACCTAGATCTCCGATATTCAAACGACCTGCGCAGAGCATGTCACTGGTGATGTTGTAGTAACTGGCGTATAATTTGATGCACAACTGTTGGTTGACAATCGTGACTTTAACCATGTACAAGTTTATAGGCGAGATGCCTCCGTCCTGTTGATTCGAATAAAAAAAATCCTTTTATATTCGCCTAAAAAGTGTACATACACTTTAAGCTAGCCACGAATAAAATTATCTTACTAGATATATTATGTACCTACAGTATAATTTTTATATTTTTATCATTGAAAAACTTCATAAATCCGGTCATGCTTATAGAATATTCCTCTATTAGGTTCATGTATGCTCCTTAGTTGGAGCTAGAAGTTGTGATCGAGAGATCTGTAATCAAAAATTCTCGAGACGAGTAAAATCTGAAAAAGACATTCTCGAATCTCGAGAAATCAGTTTTTCGAAATTTAGAGAATTCTCATTTCTTAAGCAATGACAAACTTGAGAAGTGGATAAATTGTTACTTTAAAAATAACAAGGGGAAATTGATCCGGGAAAAAAAAGCTGCTAACCGGAACCAAAATTTTAAAATTACTCCAGTTAAAAAAATATGTCATAAAAGGGGCTAAAACAGTTTGAAAAGAAAAAGAAACATTTTTTTAATTCACCGGTGATTTTTTTGCAAGAAAACTACCGAATTTGAATTGGAACAGAATTTAGTAATTTTACCAGTGAAAAAAATGTCTAGAATTTGATCTCACACGGATTCAGCTTGTAGAAAAATTGGGCCGAATTACTTGATGACGTTGACTTTAATGACGAAGATATATTTTTTCGAAAAATCAATAAACCAACTTCGAATTTATGAGAAAAAATATACTTTTCAATCCGAGAATTCGCGATTCTGCATCTTTCCGCGTCATTCAAATACTCCTCCGTTCCGCCGTATCCGCCTCTACCATATACAAGCATGTACATTTTGCAGGTATTCCATAATGCTGGAATCCAGTCGATTTAAAGAAGAAACTGGCCAGTTTGAGACTCTACAGACATTTTTGCACGATTTTTATTTATTACATTAAGTATATGGACGCTAATTTGTGTAGTTAGAGGAAAATAGGCCTATTTGACCTCAAAACATCTTAAAGCACCCAGTAGCGAAGGGTGGAGGTAGGCTGTTAAGATTCGCCATAAATAGTGCACATTAAACTTTGTCAGTCATTCTTATTTGTTTTCATTGAAATAAGACTACAATAATTTATAGATGCTGTTGGTTAGTTTTTAAAATTCAATTAAACCATTAGCCACTGACTGCACCAATTGTATGAATAACAAAACGGCAATTTTAACATGAAAATAACGAAATTGAATTCTTGAACAGAGTAATCTGCAGAATTTTTTTGTAGTACGAAATGACTGTTTAAATACTGCAATCCTTGTGAAAAATTTAGAAAATTCAAAACTCTAAACATTTAACATAATATTTTTGCGCTTTATCAATAAAGAGATAATTTTCATAAGTTAAAGAAAAAGCTTCTTCAATAATAACATCCAGCTAAGTCAGGTCAGTTACTAACTTTGCTTGGCACTAATTTAGCTGAATTTAAATACCCTTGCCAACTTACAATCTGAAGACGTAGTAAACTTACAAAGGGAGTTCCCCATCCAGAGCTGCGGCTTTATCTGCTACGGTATCTCCTTGGGCGGGAAGGGTGACTATAGCTACATCAGGTCCTAAGTTCAATGCTGTTGCCAAGAATAGTAAACAGATGTCATAATCAACACGTTCAGCGGTGTAATTTTCGTGTTGCACAATTCTGTTGACCTCAACCACTTGGCCGCCGGCGTCGTGTGTGGAAGATCCTGCACGAATTTTCCATTGCGCTGCGATGGTTCTGAACGACCACACATAATATAGATTATAACATTATTTGCAATATTATTTAATATAACATACTGTTACACCCCCGAATGGTCCCCATTTGGGGATGTCTCCTCTGACGGTCTAAATAGGCCTGAAACATTTCCAAACTGACGCATAGTAATGGTTTATAAAAAAATGCAACGCCGCAATTTATACTCCACTGACAGCGGCACGATTTTTGTGCGCAGTAGAATCTTCCAGAAGCGGTTTGCTAGCGAATTGGTAAACAGTGCGATTATCACCCTCCGCAAAATCGCTTAAAATATTATAAAAATGTAGTAGTGTGATATAGTTTTATTTAAAATAAATCTCGCCGTTTTCGACGATCATTCCGGTGCATAATTTGTTCACTTCCAAGTCCCGAACGACAGACGATGATCAGCATACTGAGCGAGGAAGGAAAATGCGTCTCCTCGCTCACCCCATTTTGACAGGAGGTGACAATACATAGTAGAAGACCGGAACGCCCGGCGAAAAGCGGGAATTGAGTTATTGCGCCATCGAAAGAAACATAAGGTTTAATTTTGGAACATCCTTAAATCTTGGGTGTATTAAGTATTAAAGAATAATAATTTCATTATGCGCTAGTACAAGTGTTTGTCCAGCGCCGGATGTCAGTTAAAATTAAATTAGTAATATCATTTACCATAATGGATTAGTGATTACAAATCTGAGCCTAAAGCCTTTAATTGATCGAATTTGAAGTATATACCTCAGATAAAACTTAGTTATTAGAAATAATTTGCATAAATCATAGACGGATCAATAACTTGTAGGCTAGCCGCTAGAGCACCAATTCCAAAAGTGTAACCGTGACAGTTCGCCATATCACACTTCACCGTGAAATGTTGTATCGGTAATATATATGATCGTATATTAAAGACCGTCCAACCTGTTTGTGTCGTATTAAGATAAAATTCATGTCCAAATAAAACACGATTCTTGTCGGTTTACAGGAACCCAGCGGCAAACAAATTTTGAAAATAGGCGATGTACTGGATAATTTATTATGTTAGGCTAGGTTTTCATTCTTTAATTCATGATTTTTGAAAATGCTTCACGAAAAACGCGTATTGTTTTCATCTCAGTGCTATAGAGTTGACCGTATATTATACGGTCATCTCTTTCCGATAACAAAACTCACGGCGAACTGTGCTACTCGTACGATGAAATGTAATACGTAGAATTTACAGGTGACCAAGTGAAAGATACGAGTCCAACTTTTTATCTAAAAACATTCTTATAAATAATATTTGAAGTCGCTTCGATGGATTTATATTAATTAGCCTCAGTAATCATGCGAACATTTTTAAATATGTCAGGGGAAGATTTTTTATCTCACCACTACTTTCTTGATAATTTATCCCAAAGAAGTTGTGGAATTTGAAAATACGCCAGAATTTAGAAAACACTTCATAGTTGAAGTTGAAAGTAGCAGATACATCTGACAATATTGTCATGTTTCTGAAATTCTTAAAACTCTTGTTTAATTTTGAATATTCGTATAACTGATACAAAATTAATTAAACCGTAATATTTGAGTGTTTCACAAGCATAGTGAACCAAGTCCATTCTGGTTATTTTTGAGTAAGCTAGGTTAAAACATAATATTTAAGTGTTTCTTATTCTGTAAGGGTATAATTTTACTTACATAGTAACTTAAATTGACTCAAAATAACACTTCAGAATAATTGCAATCAAACCCTTACAGAATTATAAATACTCAAATATTATGTTTTAACCTAGCTTACTCAAAAATTAATAATCAGAATAGACTTGGTTCAGTATGCTTGTGAACCACTCATTTAAGGCTACTGCAGTATGCATTAATGGAATAGATAGATTTGCTTCAGACCATCAGTAATAATTCTGGTGAAGACCATCATGTAGTACCATCATACCAATTATTAATCAATATTCAATTAATGAACAGATACTTAAATACATTTCAATACCGCACCGCTTGGGAATTTTATATAACAATATAATAATATTTTAGAAAACTTTACAATAATAATTTATATACACTGTAATCAATGATATTAATATCTGACGAAGTATCTGGGGAAAAAATGACACTCACTTTCCTGTCGGGTCTGCCGAATGGTATAATCTGTTCTAACGCCATTACAATAAAGGTGATATTGCTATAAATTCCCGATGCTTTTTGTCGTCTGCCGAATGGTTCGGTTCGAACGGGTTCGCTCAAATGAACATTGACACTAGAAACGCTGTTCTAACGTCATTACAATAAAGGAGATGTTGCTATAAATTCCCGATGCGTGATATCGCGTAATGGAAATTGCATGACGTCTACCTATACATGTGCGAATGTCGCTACGCGCGAATTTCCTTGCTAGCTACTGTATTGATTGCGTTGTCCATTAATAATGTCATTGACTGAAATACAAACAAACTCGCTTCAGCGCATCTATTCTATACACAAGACTTCTATCGGCCGCTACGGCAGCTATCTATCTATTAGCACTTATTATAACAATTGTAATTATGTTCAAAAGAAGCCTCTTGGAGGCCATCCATGGACTGAAACCGTATGCGGTTTAGATCCGTGTGCCATACAAAACTTATGATGTCTGTTCATGAAAATATATTTTCACTAAATTTGTAAGTGTATGATATACACGGATACAATCAGATGCTTATAATATACTTTGTGGAAATATATTTCTATGACCATAAAAGATAAGCTTAGTATAGCACACGGTTCGTAACCGCATACGGTTTCAGTCGATGGATGGCTTATAAGTAGGCGCAAAGATGCCTTGCGCCATCTGTAATCATCCAACGCGCCACGGTTTGGCCACAACTGGATTAGACGGTTAATTTATTGTAACAATTAACCTCTTTAATACATAAATATGATAAACTATCCTTATAGCCACCGATAGCAGCCTTGTCTATAGAATAGATGAGCTTGTGTGTTGAAATTATTGTAAAAAGTAACTTTCTTTGGGCTATAGTAATCAATGACTTACCCATCAGTGCATCGGGCGGCTGTGAGAATGATGGTGCGACTGATTATGGATCCTCCTCAATCCAGGATAAAATTACCAGTTCCTTGCTTTTCTTTGAGCAAGGCTACTTGGTAAGGATACTCAGTTATATTAACAGGGTCTCCTCCAACAATCCTCCCTTCGTGCATGGGGAAGGGGGGAAGGACAGCGCCTATAAACAATATTCATGTTTTCAATTGTGTAGCACTCGTTGGCATCGACGAATAATTATTATCAATATTTTCTTTATTTTTGTAGCACGTACCAAAGGGACAAATTTAAATTTAATACAGGGGGTCCTCGTTATCCGAAGGTAATTGGTACAGAAAAATATCTTTTAAAACAAATTACTTAGTAAATGGGTTTAATTAGGACACGTATAGAAAAGAGAAAGACACGTGAACAAGACAGAAATAGAGTGTGGGATTGAAAGTGACTTTTAACAACAGTGCGCTATTGAGCTTATTTTACAACGTTATTATTATTACCACGTTTTTCTTAACTCGTATTCTTGTTTATCCGGTGGTTGTTTATCCAGTACAAATCTTGCAATCGATTTTTAACTAACTTTCCGACTAGCTAGACATTTGAAACTTTTAGAATATATCAGAACACGATGAAAATGCATTCTTTTAATACGTTTAGCCATATTTAAGTAGAATTGAATTCATTTGCATTTAATTCTATTTTGTATGAAAAGTTATTTCGGAAGAAATCCGTAATCCAATCCACTATTATTGGTTGCTAAGGGGGTGGTCCTAGCAACTTAATTATTACTATGAAAATCAAAATGACATTTCAGTATTCTATATTTGTTTGTTGCAAAATAGCAAAAAAATGATTTGTTGACAATTGCCTTATTTGTCCTAAATTATTATTACATAGAATTGTCAAGTTTATATGATTTAACAGAAAATTTAAAAACGTGGTATATTAAAAGTTCTTTTTATCTTGTAATTATTTTTTATGTGTTTATGGCTTTTATGCATTCTTCTGCAAATTCGTAACTGCAGAAACTCGGATAATGAAAACTTCCTGTACCTACCTACTTGGCACTAGCAATAAATGTTCGATTTTTTGATGGTCATTATTCTTAGTAAGAAATTAGTGTGCAAATATTTAAAACTCAAATACATACATAACATTATTTTTATTCACGTATATTATATCGCCTCTGTTCTGGCAGAACACACTAACTGGAGAATACTAGTTTGGAGTAATTTGACTTTGAAGTTGTTAAAATGTTTGAAATGGTCTATCATGTGAGTTTATTAAGTAATCGTAAAAAGGGTGACTTTAAAATAAAGACTGTTTATTTATTAAGAAGGTTTCCAGACGGTAAAGTTTGAAATAAGGAACATTTTGGTACTAACTCAATGTCATTTTTTCGAATTAGTGTCTCTGCCAGAACAGTGACGATATGTAAATCTAGCTTGTGAAATATTGTTGGAGGTGCTTTATTCTGGACTTCGGAAACTTGTACGTATGCAGTTCGCCGTTTCACACTTCACCGTGAAACGTTGTATCGGAAATATATGGCCGTATATTAAAGACCGTCCAACATCTTTGGGTCGTATAGTACTGACATAAAATTCATGTCTAAATAAAACACGGTTATTATCGGTTTACACTTTTTAGGAAGCCAGCAGCAAACAAATTTTGAAAATAGCCGATATACGGGATTATTTGATAGGTTAGGATCGGTTAGGTTTTCATTCTTGAATTCATGAATTATGCCAAAATCAGCTATAAAAATTGAATTAATGTTCATATTGAATCTAATAACATTGGATTGATAAGAAAGCTCACTGCGAACTGTGCCACAGTGAAATGTTTTACGTACAATTTAAATGTAACCCTTTATTCTACGGTACTCGTTTACCCACCATAACCATATAGACAATATTTTTCAAATAAATATAATAACATGTAAGAAAAAAATGCTCACCATTGGCCAAAACTAGTACCATAACTTTTTATTCACTTACATGTTAAGTCTGACTTGTGAACAAAATATTTGACGCTTTATTTGATGGTAGGTACCTTTTCCTATTTTCATTATTGCATAAAAAATGTTATTCAAATATTCAAATACATAATAACTAATGTGTTACGCAAAAATAATTATGCTCATCATTGTCGAAAACCATTGGCGAAGCAAATGGAAAATATATAATATACTAGCTAAGTAGATACTCAACATTAGCAATCAATGTTCAAAATTATCTGCCGTCATTATGCAATAAATAAAAACTTCAAAAAATTGGCACGTACATAACATTCTTTTTATTCATGTAAATGTTGAAAACGCTTTATTTCACAATATGTACTCTTTTCTGCCACCCATCACTATATAAAATATTAAAATAAGTGTATATAAAAAAAATACTCACCATTGGCGAAAACTAGTAAACAAGCAATCACTGTAAGATGGAACATTTCGATTCAACGGTAACTGATTCCTTTCCTTGCTCTGGTTTATATAGGTCGTCAATTATTATCTAATAATCATATTTGATAATAGTAATCATATCTGAATACTTATCATGTAAGTAGATGATATCGATTGTAGTTCTTAAGTTATTAGTGTTATTACTAATTAAAACTCTTATTACATTGTGTTGAAGATTATTCGCAAATTATTATAATATATTTTTAATTATTCGTGTTTAACGATGCAATCAAAAACGACAAGTGAAAAAGTAACTCATTTGTTTCAAAACAAATTAAAATAACAAAAGTGAACGCATGACTCATTCGTTTTTTAAAACCAATGAAAATACAGTAAACTGCATTACCGATCGAGCTTTAATTTCGTCAGCTGAATGCAAAACTATTCTAACTGACATTTGAAATTTTTGGGGAGAGAGTTTTTGAAACAACTTACTGATATTATTTATTATCTTTATGGATAAATGGATGCATCATATTTTAGTAGGATTATTGATGAAAAAAATGGTGCATACACTTGTCCATATAAATAATAAATAACTGTAAGAGGCTGTTTCAAAAAACTCTTCCGCAAAATATTTCAAATGTGAGTTAGAATAATTCTGCATTCAGCTGACGATTTATTATCTTCGCCAATTATTGATTGTCACTACGACTACACAATAAATTTTGAAAATAGTTTTATTTTTCATTTTTTTCTCAGAGAAGATAACAAAACGCCTCGAAATTACACAGTAGCCATGTTATTTAAACATATTTTTGTAATTCCCTGAACACTGTATACTAAGTACCAATAAAGCTTAGTAGGGACAAGAAATATCGTGGCACATAGTAAGTTAAAGTTGTCCGACACATTTTCATCTGAATTTTAATGAACAAGGGTTTTAGTTTAAAAGAACTCTTTATTTACTTAAGTATTTTGATCGACTTGTGCAAATGATATTTATTCTGACCGGCGTTGTGTCCCTGATAACTAACTATTGATTTTATTATTAGTAAAATTATTTTTTTTTCTTCATAAATCAAAAAATTAAAACTATATGTACCTATATCATATTATTATCACAAATACGTGATAATAATTTTGTGCACTGAGATAAAAATGAAAAATGTATTTCAATCAAAACAGCTACCGGACGAATAAAAATAACATTTCACATCTTAATGAAACGTCATCAGTATTGCAATCTAATAAAGGCGTAACCGCATCTGTTATACTTTCTTCTATGAACAACTTTAGTCCGACTATTAATTTGCCATTCAACTCAAGTAAAATTTATTTATTTTACACAATACTTTACACATTATCAATTTAAGACGTTCACATCATGGCATTTAAAAACAAGAAACTAGTATTAAAACAGCATAAAAAACAAATAAATGGATGCGGTATTGGAAAAAACAGTTTATATAGTAAATACAAAAATTATAAAGTAGATACATGGTGGTACACCGAATTTTAGTGAAAGTTTAGTGTGCCAGAAACATTGAATATTTTTTGTATTATTTCTTTTTTTAAATAGAAAAACAAATTTGTATGCGATAATTTTATTTAAACACTAACGTGTTAAATGGTACAAAAATGCATTATTTATTTTTAATTGACATTAATTATCACAAAGTTGAATAATAATTGTACAGTACAGAGTATGCTAATACACTTTCAGTTGTAGGTACATTACAGAAAGCAAACAACGGAAATCGTAATGACAGATTTACATGTTGGTGTTAATCCAGCTTCTGTAGAATGGTACTCTGGCCCAGACCCCTGGGTATTTTGCCTCGCCGCATCCTCTACCGAATGAGGTGACTCCAATGAGGACTCCGCCAACTACGAGTGGACCGCCGGAGTCTCCTGAGCAAGCATCTTGACCTCCGACTCCCAGACGACCGGCGCAGATCATGTCATTGGTAATGTTGCTGATACCTTTATAAGCTTTGATACATAACTGTTGATTGACAATCGGGATTGTGACCTTATACAAGCTTATGGGCCCGATGCCTCCATCCTGTTGAATTGAATAAAAAAATATTTTATAAATTTTCCCAATAAAATCCACACACACGTAAAACCAAGTCATAAATTATCTTATGTGATATACAGCATTTGAATCTTTTTTTTGTCCATCTTTGCTCCTTAGTTGGAGCTACGATTACCTACAGTTTCTAATCGAGAAAGCTTGTATCGAGAATTCTCGAGACGAGATAAATTAAAAAAGATAAATCTAAAATTTCCAGAAATTATTGTTCCGAAATTCAGATGAGAAATCATCGGTGAGAAACTCGAGAACTAGCAATTATATAAGAGAATAGACAAAAATAACAATGGAAAGTTGAAATGAAAAAACAAAGTTTCTGACTGAAACTGCAATTTAATGGGTTACAAAAATTTTGCTATAAAAAAAAGTAAAAAATGCTGACTTTAAACCGAACCGGAATTTCTTAAAATCGCCAGTAATTTTTTTTTTTTTTTTAAGAAAAATTTTAAATGAATTTGATCGTACATGAATTCGGCCGGCAGAAATTTTGAGCCGGATGAGTGACTAGTATTTTTGAATTCGAGAATTCCAGGAAACACAAAAAGTCGAGAAATTTGATTGGTTTGAAGAACAGGCTGGTTAGGTTGAGAAACTCACACTCAAAGGTCATAGAAAGTATATGAATGATTTTTTTTTAATTAGATTGATATGAAAATATGGGCATTTGAGTTCAGTTATTACATCCTAAAAACCCATATGGTTGAACAACAAAGCGCAATTTTATTCGTGGGTTTCAAACACGAATGATATTTAAATAGAATGATCAGAAAAATATGAAAATCTCAAAAACCGGTAAACACAGGTGACTGAATAAAAGCTGCAATCTTTGTGAAAAATCAAGTTAATTCAACATTTGAAACATATTACATAAAAGATTTTCATGAGATAAAGAAAGGACTGTTCCAATAATAATATCCAACTCGGTCATGGTAGTTACCGACTTCACTTGTTACTTTTTTAACCTTAGACTATAGATACATCTAGACGCCACCCGTTGCATTGCTAAATGAAGCCGCGTGCCTTGAAATGAGCGAACGCATTCGTCTACAAATGTTCGAGACCATAGACCATTTCGCTAGTGCTCGCCCAACGTGCTCACACTAGACGCTCAGAATTAAAATATAATTTTCTATTTTTTTACGTTATATAGTATTTTTAAGCGGTCAAAATGCAACCATTAGGTAAAAATATCCATAATTTAAGTTATTTTAAAGAAACACTAGGTCACTGATATTAAAATATATAATAAAATAAAAATAAATTATCACGAACATGTATCAACTTACCTATGAAACGTAATACCATCTTCTTGCTTATCAGTACGGCTAAATTATTTTAAGACAACACACAGAACCATCTTTTCTACTTAATTAACTTAAAATATTTACCATTGACTTTATGTTTAACACAAAAAATATCAATTTTAGCAACTCGAGCTCGCAAGTTATCGACGCTACGTAAAGCGTTTCGCCCCGATTTGATGGCGATACTTTTGGAAACTAGCTACTAGATATGTAGACATTTTATCTTACTCTAGCGCGTGTCCCAGAGATTGCAAGGGTGCCGAATACTTTCTCACTCGCACTCATGCATAGTTTTTGTTCAGGCCTTGATTTTAACTATTTTTTAAGAAGATTTATTTTAATAGTCTTACAGATAAATCTCCCCATCCTGTGACAAATGCTGAGGCGCCATCGGCTACGGCAGCTCCTTGGGCGGGAAGAGTGGCTATAGCTACAAGAGGTCCTAAGGTCAAATTAAATGTCAGGAACAGTAAACAGATATCATGATCATCACGACTGGCGGTATAATTCACATGCTGATAAATTCTTTTGACCGTAATCACTTGACCGCCAGCGTTGTGTGTGCTAGAGCCTGCGCGAATTCTCCATTGAGCAGCAACGGTTCTGGAACACCACAATATATATAATGAAATCATTTTCCACATTTAATTTGAAATTTTCCGACCATATCTTATCTTAATAGGCCTCCACAGTGTGTGTGTATTTGTGTATGAGTGAGAGTTAGTAACGACCTAATAGGTTGAGCGAGTGGCTGACATCCATTTTTCTCGTAAAAACAAATCATCATTTGAAACTTTTGGGATTACATCAAATATTAGAGGACGCAGAGAACTGGAAGGCAAATATTGAATCATATTAAAAAACTAGAAGTAATTAACTCTAAAAAAACTTGTTTTAGGTACCTACCTGTATAATG
This sequence comes from Rhyacophila brunnea, assembly GCF_057557595.1. Classification (NCBI taxonomy): domain Eukaryota; kingdom Metazoa; phylum Arthropoda; class Insecta; order Trichoptera; family Rhyacophilidae; genus Rhyacophila; species Rhyacophila brunnea. The sequence goes on from NW_028232752.1 coordinate 15,499,249, forward strand.
GTTTCTGCGAAGCTATTATATACACAAGGCGGCTATCGACGGCTTAAGTGATAAATATTATCACTTTATCACATTTATGTATTGATGCGGTTAATTATTACAACAAGTTAACCGTCTAAACACTCTAAACTATCAAAACTGTGTATCTCGCTCTAAAAGTTAACATTCCCAAAAGTTAAGACATATCACTTTTTGACAATTTAGACGGATAACTTATTGTAACAATTAACCGCCTCAATACATAAATGTGATAAACCATCGTCGATAGCCGAATTGTGTATAGAATAGATCCGCTGATGTGTTGAAATTATTGTATGCTATCTTTTGTATGCTAAAATAATCAAAGACTTACTTATCCGTGCAATGGGCAGCTGTGAGAATGACGCTGCGACTGATTATGGATCCTCCGCAATCCTGTACGAATGTAATGCCATTTCCTTTCTTATCTTTGAGCAGGGCTACTTGGTAAGGAGCCTCCTTGATATCAGCAACGGATCCACCAACAATCCTTCCATCGTGCAAGGGGGATGGAGAAAGGAGGGCGCCTAATACGATTTATTCATGTTAGCAATTGTGTGGCACTTTCGCATCGAGGATAAATGAATATTTATTTTCATATTTTCTAAATTTCCCACGTATTTCATCTTCAAATCTCGCTTGTAAAAAAAATATTAGGGACCCGCTACTTTTTTTTCAATATTATATTCAAACTTAAAAAAAATATTTAAAAATATGTGTTAAGTACGAATAATAATTACGAGATAAAAAGAACTTTTTATATACAACGTTTTTAAATTTTCTGTTGAATCATATAAAATTGACAATTATTCTATGTATTAATAAATACTTTATTTTGTACTTGATAGAAATACTGAATAAATATAGAATACTGAAGAGTAAATTTGATATTATTTCATATTGATTTCCATAGTAACGCACGTATATATTAATAATTTAGTTGCTAGGACCCCCTTAACAACCAATAATAGTGAGTAGTAAATATTACTTTAAACGATTTTTTTCCGAAACATACAAAACAGAATTAACTGAAAATGAATTCAATTCTACCTAAAGATGGCCAAAGTAATAACAAAATGCATTTACATCGTGTTCTGATATATTCTAAAAGTTTCAAATGTCTAGCTAGTCGGGGAGTTAGTTAAAAATCGATTGCAAGATTTGTACCGGACAAACAACCACCGGACAAATAAGAATACGACTTAATAAAAACGTTGTAATAAAAAATAACCTTACCATTGGCGAAGACCAGGAAACAGGCAATCACTATAAGATGGAACATCTTGTTGTAATGATAGTCGAAAAAAATCTTTCTTTTATACGTCTTCAATTACATATCATTGATCTGATTATACATTATTTTTATCATAGCTGAATACTTTCATATTATGTTAATGATACTTATCGATAAAGTTTGATAAAAGTAATATCGTTTGTATATACAAAAACACTTCTGAGAAATATATAACGAGTAAAAAAATATATTTGAAAAAACTATGACACCCAGCAGGGATCGAACCTAGACACTTTGGGAAACGCGGTCACGTATACTCACAACTATGCTATAAGTGTCATATTTAATTGCGACAAATCTTAACTATTTTACAACGTTTTTATTAGGTCGTATTCTTATTTATCCGGCACAAATCTTGCTATCGATTTTTAACTAACTTCCCGACTAGTTAGACATTTGAAACTTTTAGAATATATCAGAAGACGATGCCAATGCACTTTTTAAGTAGAATTGAATTCATTTTTAGTTAATTCTGTTTTGTATGAAAAGTTATTTCGATACCATTATTCTTTGCTAGGGAGTCCTAGCAACTAAATTAATAATAATATATACGTGCGTTACTATGGAAATCAATATGGAATGACATTTCATTATTCAGTATTTCTATCAAGTACAATTTTTTTGATCGTTTAAGCTAGTCAAGTCAAGTTTATATGATTCAACAGAAAATTTAAAAACGTTTTAGGTATATAAAAAGTTATTTTTATCTAGTAATTATTTTACAATACTCTCTGAAGTTCGTAAACTGTGTAAAATTATGTTTGTTGAATAAAATAATGATACTTTCTTAAACTCTGTGAATTATTCGTTGAATACAAAAAGTAGTTTATTATCTTTTAAATTGTTATCTGTAAGACTCTGACAAGAAAACATCACTTAATTAAACGGCTCCTACCTCTAGCGATTGCAAAACCGGTATTGAATTATTTATCGATACTGAAATACCGATTTAAAAAATCCTTAATACCGGTATTTTCGGTATTAAGAAACCATACACGTTTTTCGAAAACAAATTTAATGTTATTTTTTCATTACTTCCTACCGTATTGTATATTTTTAAATTTAGTGTATAGGATTAATGCTGCCAAAATGCAAATATATCGACTGCAACCTACAAAAGTTCAATAAGAATGAAAAACAAATCCCTCAAATACATATTATACTCATTAATTGTCATGATGATTTAACATAGGTATTTCGAAAAAGAAAACATCCGTGGCAAATATTTCCAATTATAAAAATTGATCCAACGTTGATAGTTCATCCAACAAGCGTTGAATTTGAGAGAGATTTTCTTGTACCCGGACCTTATAGTACGTGTAAAAAGTAGCAGTTCTATAATATAATGATCTATACATATTTAAAAAGGTCAACATAATAATGTTGGTAGGTGCTTCAGGGTGCTATAAAAGTTTTAAATATATTTTAATGGCTATATTTATTGATAAATCCTTCTTTTTCTCTAAAATATGTTTTGACAAATACCGGTATTCAATAAAAAATGCTGAAATACTGGTATTGATAAATTTATTCGGTATTGAATCCCTAAGAACCTCATTGTTATATTTTCGGTAATTCTGTAAAAAGGTGGTAAATTCTTTTTAATTCATTAATAATTTATTGTAAGTTATTAGTTCCAATCGAGCTTAATGCGATACATCAGTGAAACGACAAATAATTTTCAGCGAGAGAGAACGTAGAGCTGGGAACACGTCAATTTGTTTCGTGATGGTGGCGGGGGTATTAATTCTTAAATCGTGTAAAGATGACTAAGAACGTTACCCATTTACTTTAAAAAGAAAACATGTGTATGAATATATTATTATTGGTACTAATAGAACAATAAACAGAACATTAAATGGACGCATTTTGGATTTCTATGACAAATTATATTTCGTTTGGCATGCGTCATTTGCACCCGCGACCCGCAATCTGAGGTATAGCCTTAAGGCTTCAGTTGAGGCATGGTCTAAAAAGATTGTGGTTAGACAATGCGCGGATTGTGCAAATGACGCGTGCCGAACGAAATATAATTAATGTTATGTTTATTGTTATATTACTAATAATAATATTATATTCATTGACATGTTTTCTTTTTCAAGTACATACGTAAAGTTTTTTAGTCATCTTTGCACGATTTAAGAATATATTCATCCGAAGCCATGACAAAACAAATCGACGTGCGCACACCTCGACTTTCAGTCTCCGATTGGCGACGAGTGCCAAATTTCATCGCACCTACTGTTGACAATTATTTGCCGTTTCACTGAAGTACGCTCTTAATAATAGTGGCTCGAATAACTAACGCAGTGTCAGTAAGTTAGATGTGTCCTACATTTATTTTCATCTGATACTGAATGTAGAATTAGTATATTCATAATTATTCGTACAGTGTTTTAGTTGAGAGAAATTTTTATTTACTTTAGAATTTTTATCGACTGATTTCATTGATTATTGCAGTTTTTTATACATTGATTAAGTTTAATGATAGCTACCCATTATTTTTTGTTTATAAATTAATTATTTTAAACAAGATAACAAATAAATTATAATAATAATTATAATGAGATAGGCTTACTGATTCATTGATAAGAAATTGCTATATTAATTCATCTGTGTCTCATATACAATTTAATTATTGTATTGGACCAAAACTCATCTTTGCCATACAGCGGTTATAATCGATTCAGAAATGCCCATGATGAATTAATAAAAAATCAAATTTTATTATATTTTTTGAATTATTTACCAACTCAGCATTCACAAAATTTATTTATTTATTGATATATAATTTTATTCATAAATAATACTTACATAAATATAGCCTCAAATCGTGATACACAATCTTTACAATGAAAAATAAATATACCAAATAAAGTTTTATGAAGATAAATTAACAGTGTAGAGTGATAGTCTCCAGAAATTTGTTTATAAACATAATATGTTATTATTAATAAATATTGTGTCATAATAAATATATATTATATATTTATTATGACACAATATAGGTTATGTTTACAACACGTTCTGTTTACTTGTATTGAGCGACTAACTAAATGACACTATGCGCATGTACCCTGGAGACCGAAATGAATATAATCATAATAATAAATTATGTGTTTCATCGGCGCGCAACTTCCGTCACATGCCAAAAATACACTCTGTTCTGTTTTCGTATGTGATCTGTTGAAGTATAACTTCAAAAATCATGCGACACTACTACTTTACACAATTACTTAACGTAGGCTTATTGCATCTATAAAACTGCCTTTTATCTCCATCGTAGTAGACTGCATTAGGTCGGAAAATAATGTGACATTTATATAATATTACCATCATCAGACGGCGTCGATTCACTGGTGGATGAAAGCCTACTCCGCCTTTTTGATGAGCCGCCAGCACATCTATATGTATGGTGTTACCCACCCGGAAAACTCCTCTCGGTGGCCAACACTCAGTATTACTGACCCTCACAAAGGCTTATAGAATTACTTCTACCGATGCGTTGTCTGTCTTTGCTGGAGTGCTTTCATTAGATTAGCACATTTATGTATGTGCTGCCATGAGGCTGCGGGATCTGGAGGCGACGGTATTATAATATCGCCTCCTCCGGGTCTTGGATCCAATGCGCTCGAAGACTTATTTTACGCGCTCTTACGTATGACACCGCGTTGCGTGTATGGCAAGGACGGTCATCTCTTCTCCCAAGAGCACACTGATGTATTTTTTTGTTTTTTTAATTTAAAGTGCCCAGTGGAGATAACCAGATAGTCTCAAGACCATTGGACTTCAGTTCTTAGCCGGGTTCAGTGATTTTGTCTCCAAGTTCTGTCAGCTTGGCCTAATAGAATCTCCGACATGCTTATGTGGCTAATTACAGGACGCCGAAAACATTCTATAGGAATTTCCCCATATGTCGGTTGAAAGGGTAACGTTTCTCAAATTGGTCTGACTCTTTGTTGGATCGGTCGCCCATTGCAACTTGGTATTCACGAGGAAAAAAATTATCAAATTTCAAAAAGTTTTCAGCATTTTACGGCGAATGGGAAAGACTTTCTCATCGAGGATTGACTGTAATATATTATTTCAAAATAGGAATTACACCCACTCTAGTGCACGCTAAGCAAGTTCTTCGGAAGTTGCTCCTGGGACACTCTCAGCACAACATGGAAGAATGCCTAATTTTCAACACGCCATGGCCAAAGCCTGCATAAAGGCGGTAGAGACGTGGCTAGTAGTGGATTGAATAATATATTAGATAACCACTACTAATACATTCAGTAAGTAGATACATTAAAATGTCATTACATAGTTATAAACCATGGAATAAGATAAGGTATTTGGAACATAATAAAATGAGGTACCTACAGTCGAACAAGAATTTCTTGTCCATGTGTTAAAACTGTGAACTAACAAGCCCCTCCTGTTTAGTTAATCGCGCTTCCGTTTTCAAATGAGAAACGCCACTAAATGTATCATTTCATTTTATGCTTTCGTGGTATAGAGATCTATAAATTTACCTAATTTCATGCTTTTTACAATAAAAATATGTCTAAACGATCGGGATTTTTTTTTTAATTTTTCTTCTTCGACCATGTCCGATCCTAATAGGATCATATGGGCCTCCACAGAGTAGAGGTTTGTATTAACAGATTTTGTTTTTACGAGAAATGGATGTCAGCCACTTGCTCAACCTATTAGGTCCATACCCTGACTCACACACACATTGAAAAACAATATGTGTACTTGCCAGACCCAGGATTCGAACCTGGGACCCACGGCATGATAGTCCAACGCTTATGCCTAAACATATATTATATATTAAACTTTTTGTTTATTATGAAGAAGAAAAGGAGTCGTACCCATGTCACTGAGAAGTCTTCTATATGCAACTACAGCGACTTCCGGTTATCGACGAGATCTTGTTGTCGGACAGTACTAAAAATGTTACTAAATATTTGAATTAAAACTAAATAAGCAATTGAACATACTCAAGTACATAATTTTGAAAGCACTTCTGAGAAAATATATTAATTATATTAATAATTGTCGCAATTAAGCATGGCAGTCGTAGCAAAGTGGTAATGCACAGGGCGCGATACCCAAGAGACGCAGGTTTGACTCCTCTCAGGTGTTTTAATTTTTTTCATTGATTAGAGGGGTGATTTAAAAATTATGTATGTTCAATAATTAAAATGGTACATTCTTAAAATCTTGTAAATTATTTGTTGAATAAAAGAAATAGTTAATTAAAATAAACAATGTTAATTACGTATTCTGTGTTTTTGTTATTAAATTTGTGAGTGTGCATAGTAAGTACCTGAAGATGCTGAAAGGCGAAACCGGGCATTACAGTATATCATGCATTTGACGGTAGTTAATTTAGTCGGCGTGATTATTGCAAGACTTTATGTAATAGCGAATTATGGGCCTGGTGAAAGCTCTTTTATAGTACTACATTTATCTAAATCATAATAACATTAATATTTTGCAATCCGTTATCAGTTGAAAAAATTGTGCAATATTTCAAGATATCTACGATCGCGCTTATTTTTGTACATCTTATCAAAACTGTGCAATGACCGATAATATTCTGTATAGACATTTTGCCACAAGATATATAAGACAAGATATATTATAAATGGCATGTTGTGTGAGTGATGATGGATGAAGACTCGTAGTCTGTAGTTCGATAGCGAGATTCATTTACGGATTGATAAATGCAGTGCAGGTACATAAAGACAATAATACAATAATATAAGATAGCACGTGGCACGATGATACAGAGTGACAGTTACACGATCAAGATGAAATGTGGAGCGAGATATTCTTTAAATCGTGTACAGTTTATTTTTATTCAAGAACAACGCCGCACTGTTGATCACTGCTCGAACAAAGTGTTTCGCACAATCCAATCCGGCGTAGGTATCACAAAGGGCGCAAAATTTCAGGTTTATAAAAATTAACCAGCCATTTTTAGGTCAAATTATCATGATAGTGATAATCGTGGCCCTAATATCCAGAATCGGGCCCCCGGACTAGGATCATTAGTGGATAGATAAAGATAACTAGACTAAGATAGTGTGACACTCTAGAGTAGCGTTTTCCAAATGGTGTTTAAGGTAATGTTAAGGGTAAGTATTCCGTGTATTTTTTGTGTAAACTTGAGTTATTTGAATTATGTAGTTGTCGAATATAGACGTATTCTAAAATTGTATCGCATAACCACCAATTTTAATTTTTATCCTCGAAGTAAAATAGCGCCAAAAGCGACTTTTTAATATTAGAGAAAATGTGTGATGTGTAGTTAGGTACATCATCACTTATCCGGCCAACCGGTCATGACGGGCCCCCAGGCTAGAGTACTGTCAGCCATCCCCTTTTGGAGGTAATGGTGATAGTATTTATGATGGGGGGGGGAATATTTATATATAATATTAGCAAATTAAATTTGTGTGTATGTAAAAAAATGCTTTATTTCATTTATACGTTTAATTAGAGATTTCTACAGTGCCTTAGCATTAGCATAATAAATGTATGGAAATATGTATTATATTATAGGTAGGCAATAGTGGGTAGGTAAGTTAACAATAATAATTTCTTTTTGTCACTTTCAACATTTTCTTTAACAACTGGAATTGCAGTTTTTTGTGTGATTTTATGAACATTACTTATTATACTACTTCACCATGTTCGATCCTAATAAGATCATAATGTGGGACTTCACAGGCTGGAGGTTTGTATTGACAGATTTGTTTTTACGAGAAATGGATGATATCCACTTGCTCAATATAATGTGTATTTGCCAGACCCAGGAATCGAGCCTGGGACCCACGACATTATAAACCGACGCTTAAACCGCTGGGCTGTTGTGGGCGTTTATGAACATCCAATTAATTACATATTATTCAGTTCTGGACGTATTTTTTGTGAAAAAACCGGACATAAAAAAGTTTTAGGGGAGGAATGTTACAGAAAAAACTCTCAACTCTAATTCTGAATGGAGAATTTTAGGAAAACGCTTAAGTTTTTTTATTTCCCGTGCATAGAAAGTTTTTCTTCCTCTACAGAATGCCATCAATAATTATTGGTATTCAAAAATTTTCTGATGGCTTTTATTCACCTTGACATGACAAGGAAATGGTTCAACCATGAGCTCCGAGGATGAAGCTTGAAAGACTGATGTGTATTTATATGAGGGTAGGGAAAAAATCAATCTCAATAAATAAATCATGTTTAAATGTTACATAAAAATACTATATTTCTTTTTTTTATAGATGTATAGAATTCTTATATTATAACATTTGTGTTTATAATGTAAATGATAAAAACATGCACACCACGATGACAGAATTACATATTGCTGTCAATCCAGTTTCTGAAGGCTGGTACTCTGGTCGCTACTCCTGGGAAATTGGGCAGGCCGCATCCTTTACCCCATGAGGTGATTCCGACGACTGTTCCGTCAACTACAAGTGGGCCGCCAGAGTCTCCATCACAAGTATCTCTACCTCCGTATCCGGCACAAATCATCGTCTCAGTGATAATCTCGGTACCAGCGTACAAGTTAGTACACTGCTCTTGGTTGACAATCGGGATGGTGACCATGTACATGTTTATGGCTCGGTCACCTGCATCCTGTTGCATTAATTAAACATATCATAATTAATATATAGTGATACCAAATAACACAATAAATGCCAAAACCCTCCATCGATAATGCTATAATCGACAGAATTGGGAAGAAAAATAGTATATCTAACTAATGTGTAGTTGTAACTTTTAAATTATTAAAAATAAACGAAACAAAGTGAGAAAGTGAAATAGAAATACTGAATGAAAGTAGCGTTGTTTTTTTACTCGGCGGGGATGGAAGGGTCTAGGACGATTTGGCACACGCCACGGAATTCGAAAATAAATAGACGTTAGGTACTTATAGGTAGGTACCTAAAAAAATATTTAATATTATTACCAATTCATATTTAAATGTTTATATTATGATTAATAGTTGGTGAGAATGTAAATATGCAGACGTAAATAATGATTTAATCGTGTATATGTTTAAGTTCCAACCCAAAAAGAGTTTTTTATTTTATATAAAGCCTTAGGCATGGTAATTCTCAATCCGCAATAAAGAATACATTATGTTAAGAGTAAAATGAATTAAAACTACTAAGTAGTAGATAGAAACTGATTAAAATATCTCGTCTACGTTCTGTATACGTGTCTACGACAGTGCGGCGTCCAATTGTCCGGAGTGCAGTCGTCCCATTCCCGGGCTGGAAGGATAGAGGATAAGGTAGCCGTCAGTCGGGAAGCATCTTCGAAACCCCCTAACTAACCTACTCGGCCGCCTTTCTTTTTGTTTTTGCGCCAAAGTTTTGTTATTTCAACCCATAGTTTTATATCTCACGTGAAAAGCCAAATATACTTCATATTTAATTTCTCCAAATCCGTGGTTTTAATTATTATAAGTGTAAATAAACCCCCAACATAAACCCATTCATATCAATAGATGTCTCAAATCATAAACAGTTTATACTAACAATGCTGTCATTATTAACATTAGATTTACGTTACAGAAATCATTATGTTAATAAATTACTTCACATTTGAAAATATAATGATTTTACAGAAGGTTATAAGACTATATAATTTTTGCGTCAGATTCAGGCTTATAAAAAAAATATCTGAAGTTATAAACATTGGCATTTAATTTAACCCAAAGCTTGTTGATTTTTTGAGTATTACCAGGGTATTTTTGCAGTATCACAAGGTATTTTTGCGTCCTGGTCAGTAACAAAAATACAAAATTTCTGTAAAATACAATGAATGTATTAATAATAAATTACGAATGTAGACCATCTAAAACAGAAAAGGTCAAAGATCCCTGATTCATTTGTTAGTACCTAGATATTAAAACTATAATATAATTCTTCATAATACTTGCAGATAAATGTTAAATTTTCAACATAATAGTATAATAACTAAACAAAATAACCTAGAAATATTTTATAGAGATAATAAACAACAAATACCTATTATAATGCTGAGCAAACAACATTTCTTTTTTATTACCTACATAAATAAAACTTAATTATTACCACGTTTTTATTAGTTCATTTTCTTGTTTGTCCAGTACAAATCTTTCAATTGATTTTTAACTAATTTCCCGACTAGCTAGACATATGAAACTTTTAGAATATACCAGAACACGATGACATAGAATTCTTTTAATACTTTTAGCCATCTTTAAGCAGAATTGAATTCATTTTCAGTTAATTCTGTTTTGCATGGAAAGATAGTTCGGAAAAAATCAGTAAGGTGGCGCTTCGATCGAATTCAATGCTTGCACTTTTGCGTAACTGTGTTCGACGATTTTGAAAAAAGAATTATTTCGTGTTCGTGTTTTTTGTTTGTTTTTTACTTCATTTCAAGTTAAGTTAGTTTTAAAAATTTCATATATGTTATTCAATTACTAAATATTTGAAAAATTCTTATAAGTGCACTCTTTATTACGCATTTCATCATTTTCGTTAATGGGATAAATTCATAAAAAAAAATTAAAAAAGTGTTTATTAATACATAGAATTGTCAAGTTTATATGATTCAAAAGAATTTATAAACGTGCTATATAAAAAGTTCTTTTTATCTTGTAATTATTTTTAATTAGGAATGAAACTAATGTCCATTCCGGCATCCCAAATCAGTCCTGTGTTCTGCTTGCACACCCCTTTCTACGCCATTGAAAAATTCACGAAATATGAAGACCAACGATTGTGATACGTACATAAAACTGAAAAAGTAGTTTACTTACATTGAGAAGTCCCCATCCGGTGGCGAATGATAAGGTTCCATCAGCATATGTAGTTCCTTGGGTGGGAAGGTTGATGATAGCAACATTGGGTCCAAGGTTAATAGCAGTTGATACGAACAACAAACAGACATCAAAATCATGCCAAGTTGGAGAAGTGACGAATTGTGGGTGCTGAACGATTTTGGTGGCCTGTACGACTTGACCGCCAGCGTTGTGGGTTGCAGATCCTGCACGAACCCTCCATTGAATGGGGGTGGTACTGTAACTCGATAATATAGATTATGAAATTATGTAAAACTTGGTATACCTACAGCCCATACAAAATGCAAGAAAATATATCTAAGTTATTTATTTAAGAATACAACACATTGTGGACATAACAAATCTAAATTCAAGACGTACACAACATGAGATTTACATTATAAGTCAAACATTACCCTCACAAGAGAGAAGAGAATGTAGAAAAAGAAATATATATATAATAACAATAATAATAACAAAAAAACTAATCGAAACATACTTAAGTACAATTTAATACAGAAAAATATAATTTTTGAGAACGAAAAATATACAATTTTATACAGAAAAATACATTTTCAAAAATAAAATGCAAAGTACATCATTGAAAATGTCTATGTCTTTAGGGAGCGCATTTACTAGTCTTGCACCCGTCGCTAATGGTGCCTGATAGGCTTGACACGATGAAACGGTTCCAATCCAGAATAAATCATGGCTGCGACCACGTAGGTAATTGACACGCGCATGGAAATTCAAATTCATTAGGACACCAGGATTGGAAACCATCAGGCAAAAGTGTTTCAACAGCAGAAGAGACCGACGAGATTCAAGAGAGTGAAAAGTAAGCATGCCTTGTAGAAAGGCAGTCGGAAAATAATCATCTGACGAATTATCGAAAGGAAAATAGTTAAATGTTTTAAAATAAAGATATCGAAGAAATTTCTTCTGGACGCGTTCTAAAATAAGCTTATAGGATGACTGTGGTACACGTGGTGGAACTCATTGGAACAAGCTAGAGCTAGAGCAAGAGCTTATAACTTTGATCATTTATCGAGTTTCAAGAATTCTCAAAAATAAGAATATTTGTTTTCTTGAGAATTTAAAATCACTTATTTTCTTTTCTCGTTACGGATTTTTGTCGATTTTTTTCATTTTGTAGCTTAAAAGCTACAAAATGAAAAAAATCGATAAAAATCCGTGGGAAATTTAAGAAATTCCGTACGAAGTCTTTTTACAGTCTTTCCAGTTTCGGTCGGCGGCCATAGCCTAGAGTAAATTTTCTCGATTTTTCGAGAATCTCATTGATGATTTCTGGAAAAATTAAAATTTTCTCTAGATTGACATTTTTTGGTTATTCCTCGAGAATTCTTTAGAGGAAATTTCTCAATCACACTGTCACGCCGAAATGATATAAGATTTTATATTGACAAATTTCACACAACATAATTATAATATATTCAAATGCTACAGATTATTTAATATCGTATCGATTGAATTTTAAATTAATAGCTAAGAATTATTTTAAATACTTCGGATAGCGTAGGTATTAGAAATTATTCATAAGAACGACAGATGGACCGATAGCTTAATAGATAAGTATTTCCACTCAATTGTATAATACTGAAAGATGTGAGTTGAATCCTAGTGTCTCACATTTTTCATAATTAATTATTTGTTTATTAAAAAAAATATCGTGCATTCTTCGATATTGTGCATAATATGCAGTAAGTATTGAATGTCTTGTTGATATGTTGAACTATTTTGTGACTTGATTTTGCTATGCTTAAAAAAATAATGGCTTACTTGTCCGTGCAATGTGCGGCTGTAAGAATGATGTTGGGTGTCAGGATCGAACCTCCGCAGATCTGTAAGTATTTTCCAGATCCGTCATTGTCAACGAGCAGGGCTACTGTGTAAGGTGCATCAGTGATTTCAGCTGGCATTCCTCCAATGATCCTCCCGCCGACCATGGGGACAGGAGGAAGAACAGCGCCTAAAAAAATCGTTGAATAAAAAATCATTTCATCAGATAATAACGAAATTTGGGATTTAATGATGTTGTCCATAAATAAATTATTTATATAGAGATAGACATATCGTATATACAAATCGAATGTTTATTTATTTATTTAAGAAATAGAAACATTGCGGACATAACAAATCAAAATTCAGGGCGTTAACAACATGAGATTTACATTTAGTATAACAAATATTACTCTCACAAGAGAAAAGAAAAAATAAAAAATATAAACAATTTTATACAGTAAAATAAAATTTCAAAACAAAATTTACAGTACATCACTGAAAATATATATCGACTGTAGAAATAAAAAAAGGGCGTAACTCTCAGTTTTTTTTTCAAAAAGGTGTTATTGCATAATACGACTAAATGAACGTTGTGTCCAAAGGATGTAAGCTGCAAATGCCGATTTGTTATTTAAAAAAGTGACGTGGAAAAACGACTTAACCATTAATTTTGTTGGTGTTTTTTAATCAAATTAATTATTAATTATCATGCACTTCGAGGTTATGTCTATTTTATATTTTAAATTTAACCGAAAACCATAACAAAAACGTTTTTGTGCCTCCTGTAAAATTTTATATTTTTGGATTACGCCCTTTTTCCTTTCCACAGTTGATATGTTTTTGGGGAGCACTTTGACTAGTATTACCTCGCTAACGGTGCCTGATAGGTTTAACACGACGAAACATTTCTGACCCAGAATAAATCATGACTCCGACCACGTAGGTAGCAGTGGCAAAGGGTGGATTCATTCTTACTTTTTTTTTTCGTTAAAGAATACATATTCCACATATTGTTGGTTCATTTTTTTAATTCATCAAGCTATGTCTAAACCAAACTATAATAGATAAAAATTATTATTCTATCTATAAAATATCCAAATTTATGTACGATTTAATTGCATAATTTTAGATATTTTATAGATATACGAGTATTTTTTGACTATTATCTATTATGGCTTGGTTTTCGCAGGGTTTAATTGAATTTTAAAAACTAACCAACACCATTTTATTTATTCTGTAAATGTAGTCTTATTTCAATGAAAACACGTATGTATGACTGACAAAGTTTAGTGTGCAATATTTATGGCGGATCTTAACAGCCTACCTCCACCCTTCGCCACTCGTAGGTAGTTGACAAGCGCATATAAATTTAAATTCTTTAGGATGCCAGGATTGGAAAATATTCCTCAAGATAGCACGGAAAAATGTCTCAACAGCAGAAGTGACCAACGAGATTCAAGAGAGTGAAAAGTGAGCATGACTTTTAGAAAGGCAATCGGATAGTAATCGTTTGATGAGTCGTTGACAGTAGGTAATTTATTTTATTTAAAAGATCGATTTACTTAAATTTGATTGAATACTTAATTTAAAAATGTATTTATTTATATTATTTGTTTTACTCACCATTGGCGAAGACCAGGAAACAAGCAATCACTGTAATACGGAACATCTTGATGTGGTGGTACCTGATTTCTTGGCTTCGTTTTTATATGTAGTCTCTTACATAATTTAATCTGATTATTCAATATTAATCATATTCATATCTACATACCACTATATAGATCTGTGTTGATAATCGTATTATCTTTATATCAGATTTTTTTATAAAAGCAATAGAAATTATTTTTCCTTCTAAAAAAACTATCATATTTAGCTGTTTCTAAACTTATTCATGCATGTAGCCATTGTGTAGTTCATTATTAGAGAACCTTAAATAGTTTTGCATTACTTCGATTTAGGGATTGCAATACCGGTATTTCAAAACCGGTATTAAATTATTTATTGACACCGAAATACCGATTTTCAATATTAAAAATACCGGTATATTCGGTATTAAGAAATCATACACGTTTAGGTTTATCAAAAATTAATTTAATATTATTTTCTCATTTTCAAATTTAGTGTATAAGTAAATGCTGCCAAAACGCAAATATATTTGAACTGAATCCAACAAAGTTAAATAGGTAATATTAAAACAAAATCCCTCAAATATATTGTGTAATATAATTTTTGCGATGAATTTAACATACTTAATATGTCGAAAAATAAAATATTCGTGGCAAATATTTCCAATTATTCTATAAATATTTATCCAACAAGTATATCCAACAAGCGTTAAATTTGAGAGAGGTTTTTCTGTACCCGAACTTATGGTATTTGTATAAATTAGCAGTTCTAAAATATTATGATCTACACATATTTATAAAGGTCAACATAATAAATGTAGGTTGCTATAAAAAAAAATAATAGTTATATTTATTGATAGGTATTTCTTTTTTTCTATAATATGTTTGGACGAATATTGGTATTAATACCGGTATCCAATGAGAAATACCGAAATACCGGTATTGATATATTCATTCGGTATTGCAATCCCTATTTTGACCTATATAAATGAGAATACTGCCATTCTGACTGGTAACCCTCGGATAAACTCTGATGTTTCAATATAAAATAATGAACTTATAAATGAATTAACTGCTTCTCATTAGCTTTAAATTGTCGTGATATTTTATTAACTAACTTCTACAAACTGAATATTATCACAAATATAATAATATACAATGAGATAAAAATTCATTACGCATAAATTTAAACAGTATAATAATTTTAGAATGGTGATATTCATCCCTTAGATCCCGTATCCAATACTCAACCAGTTCAAAAATAAAAGAAAAAAAATAACGTACGAGTACTTTCGCAGTATAATGTTGTTTCCATGCAAAACTAATATCCCTGGAACTAATAAATAAACTTCGTTATCAGCATGTCGAATTAATGATCAAGATTGTCTGAAATTATAAGGATTCCAGCGCTCGAAATGGAATATTTAACGAACCGGTGCGCTCGATATGTTACGAAAATATTAACATAGTTATCTAATTGAATGTCTATTTTATAAAAAATAATTGAGTTAGATTTTTACATTATATGGCAAATCTAGTCCAGACGGTTAAATTAATATATCTACGAAATTAATATATATATATCTGCGATAACTTTGTAGATTTTACAAACCGGAACGGCGCTCCGGTGCTTTCCGGTCCATTTCGAGCCCTGAAGGATTCACAGTCTTTGAAAACTTGTGTATTAGGCTGCGTGCACACGACAGTTACTCTCAGTAATGTGTTTAATTGATAGCCATCTAAAAGAAACCATCACTTTCAGATTATCATTTTGGATTCAAAAGAAGACGCCACGCCATTAGGAAGGCGCTTGCCATCGGTGAATATTTCGACCATAAGTATTTCGTGGGAATATATAACAAAAACTATATATTGCAGAAACACGTACTCACAGTGTTAGTCTTTGTAGTTGTTTGCAATTGGTTATTTGTTTGTTAATGGGTTAACATTTTTGTAGTTATTACAAACAACTGCTAATTTAAAATTTTGGATAGACACTATAATTAATAATATATAAATACAGAACTTATCTTTTATGTTGACTTTATTGTTTCATTCTTGATTTCAGACGACATCACGATATATATAATATATAGTTCGAATTACAAAGGTAATGAGTTTTACATCGTCGCGGATGGTCTATGCCTAATTACACTGACTGTTCGGTGACATGTTTTTTTTATTATTGCTCAAGACATTTTTATTTTATTTATTTACATATGTTACTATATTTTAGGCAAATTCTTACTATAAAACTATTTTTTATTAATTTACCGGCTTCACGTCTAACACCTAACTCTTTAATTCACATGTCTTCTATCTTACTCTAACCCATATTACGAATATTATTAGCGTGCTGAATGCTTTCTCGTTGGTTTTTGTTCATGCCTCATAATACCTAACTCTTTAATTCACATGTCTTCTATCTTACTCTAACGCATATTACGAATATTATAAGCGTGCTGAATGCTTTCTCGTTGGTTTTTGTTCATGCCTCATAATACCTAACTCTTTAATTCACATGTCTTCTATCTTACTTTAACGCATATTACGAATATTATAAGCGTGCCGAATGATTTCTCGTTGGTTTTTGTTCATGCCTTGGTCTAAATAATGTTAGATCTTTCTAGCCTAATGCGCCGGCTAGACGGCAGTGACTTGCCTGCGTAGTATAGTTTGTGCAAATTTAACTTCTTTTACAGCGCTTTTCGGTTTGCACGAGCTACAGTTTTCCCATCCATCAACACGGGCTTCCCGATACAAACCGGTTTGCGCAGATACGCCTGTGGTAAAGCATGAGCGTCTAGCCGGAGCTTAATGAGAGTTTTATGTTAATATTTCTATTTATTTTAGTTTGAGAAGAGTATCTACGAGTATCTAAACATATAATTACGTATAGATCATAAATATACGGATTATCAATATATGTACTTTCACTTTTTGATTACTTATCAAAAAATCAGTTAAAACAGGGTAATGCTAAATAAAAAATCATTCAAGATGTCAAGATAGCTACTACCTGAACTTTATCATATTTCTTATCAAATTTGTCCGATTGACATAAATAATAATCGATTATTATGATATCATATAAGGCTATTGATCTCATGTATGATGTCACTAATACATAATATTCAAAATAGATTGTTTACAACACCTCAAAAACATACATTTGATATATAATATAATAATTGGCTCTGAAATCATATGTGGATCTGAGCCGCCTCACATAGACGTTTCTAAACAGGGTTTTGTTTTTACGAGAAATAGACACTTGTTAGATTCACACACACATCTGAATTTTTGCCAGACCCGAGATTCGAACCAAGGACAAACGACATGCATAAGACATATAATTTTTATCATTTTTTCATGACTCCAATACCTACGAAATTTGTTTTATGGATGCATTACCAACAAAATATATACCACTAACTAAAACATACAAAATTAAATTTATAAAATTTTTTGTGGGGATTTTTGTGACTTTGTTAACATAGTGATTGCTTACACATTATCATTTTTGCGATACATTAATTTGCTCTGTCTTCTTACGGAATTATAGACAATTCGGGCTTTTCTTCTTCACAAAACTTGGCAACATTTGTATTGATATTTTTAGCCTAATGCCGTGTCCACATTGGCAAAAAATTGCTAACAACTTCATTAAATTTCACGAGAATAATTATCATAATTTATATGACCATAAATTATTTTAATCGAAATTTAATGAGATTGCCAGCAACTTGTTGCCAATGTGGACACCACTTAAGATCGCACCGGTTTAGGTATTATTAAATCGATATAATGACGGCGCAACTCTTCGATACATACTAAAATCGTGGACCAGAAGCGGTATGTGGGACGCTCTCTAAGAGGGGGGTGCATCTTTTGTTTCGATGGCCAACGCAATTTCCTGCGCAATGGTTAATAAGTCAGACTCTAGTTATTCGCAAATCTGCACGTGTCGTTTATGCCCACCATCGACATCGAAAGGCAACGGAAGTAAACTAGACATCGTGAACCCGACAAAAAATTACAGTCCTATTAAACCTCTTATGTTAATTAATACATTTTGTGTCCAAGCAGTGAGCTGATTTTTGCGATACATTAATTTTCTCTGTCTTAATGAATAAGGGCGGTCCGTGTCGCTTTTCTTCTTCGCAACATTTGTAATGATATTTTTAGCCTGAAATCGCAAAGATTTAAGCTTTATTAAAACGATTTCTGACCACCAAGGTCGTCGAATAGCAACGGAAGTAAACTAGATATCGCGAACCGGACAAAAAATTACAGTCTTGTTAAACCTTTTATGTTAATTAACATACATAGGTATTTTGTTTCCAACCAGTGAGCTGATTTTTTAATGGTTTTTTTAATTTTCGTTATTACTAAGTTTAGGTACCTATTTATATATATATACCAAATAATTCTACTCAATTTGTCGCTGTTCGAGTAAATGCCACCCCCAAGCGACGTTCAATCTGCCTACCCCCACGGGACGTTACTGACGTAGTATAACTCGAATCCGCTTTCTTTAAATTCCGGCCAAAATTCATTACTAATTAAGTCATCCGCGCCATATAACCATGACAAAATTAATGCTAAGCTTTTCGAATGAAGTTTTATCAAAATACGTTAATTATTGGCGACCTGGATTTTGGGGGGACATGCTAAGCGTAGGTCAAAATGGAGCTTTTATTGCATTTTTCAAAGCATGATCCTGGACATTCCTTAAACGTTGTAGATAATCTTTTATATATTTTTGAAGCCTTATTATTCTTTATATTTATTTTAAATATTTTATGACGTCATAAAGTATTTTTATTACATAAAATATTATTCTTTTAAACCTCTCGCTCTAATGTTTTAGAATATAGTCATATTTCAGTACATACATGTGCAGTGGTGTTAAGATTTTTTACATTTATTAATTTTTAAACGCATTTATAAAACCATCAGCATAAATTATGTTGACATTATTATAGTGAAATATTTACGATAAAAAATTATATTGATAATCTCTGTGATCCCAAATTTGACAAGAATTAGGCATATTATTATTCAAAAAATGGGCAAGATTAATAAATTTTAATATGATTCTAAAGATACTAATTATAAGTTATGTCTTTGACCATTCAAATGTGATAAACCTCCTACGAATAATGATTGTTTTATAATAATTACTGACCTAAGAATAAGGTAGTGTTTTTTTTTAAATACGCCATTTCTTTTGGCATTCCCCAGTGGTTAAGCTATAACATACGGCCGTAGCCATAAATTGACAAACTATAATTGAAGTAGGGAGTAAAATGATGTTAACGCGCGTGTTTAAATCAAATTATTAATGATAGGTACTAATATACTTACCTGAATTCCTGGAAGGATTCCTAGTCTGTACTAGTAATAATTTTACTTATGCGATTAATTCAATCAATGTTATTATAATATAGCAGTAATTTTATAAGTGCGTTTGTGTACCGCATGCGATTATCACACTTGTTTCTATATTTTGTGTATAACGTAGTTTTACCTGAGAGGACTGTAATTTGAAGGTGATGGTGGTGGATTACGGATCTAGGGGGGGGGGGGGGTTAACCAGGATGCTAGATATTGACTTTTTCATATTGAGAGGACTGGCGCACCCTGAAGCTGGTTCGGTGTTCACGCACTCACGCAATGGTAAACGGAATGTCACTCTCACGGCTTCACTTGTGTTTATGAGATGATAGATAGATGATAGATAGCGCGGCTGCTGGGGGTGTCGTTTAAGAGTTCTTACCTCGAGATAGTTAACTCTTGGAATGCGTCATAGAGTTTTTATCACTAGCTATTTTTATTAATTTTGCAGTTAGGTGTTATGTAAGTTCTATTACTCTGGTAGATCTTTCCAGTAATTGTGTGAATATTTATTTTATCACTAGTTCACACGAAAATAAGTATTTAAGTGAAGCAAACAAATTCGAAAAAAATATATATGTATATATAGGTGGCGGCGCTTTTCAGTGGACTGCAATACACGGGATGATGCGGATGCTGGGGGAGAGGGTTAAATAAGGATTCCAGGTACTTCACTGTTCACTTCACTGGCTCCTTATTCCCGCACTCACTTAGTAGTACTATATCCATGGCCCCCACAAAGGGGGGCTGACAGGGCTCTAGCCTGGGGGCCCGGGCTCAGGAAGGGCCCGGCGTGGCGAGTCGACCAGATAAGTGATATAAACACACATCACAATTTCTCTCTAATAGTAAAAAAAAATTCTCTTCAATGATGTTATTATTTAAAATGATGTGATTGTATGATAAAATATTTAATTGTTTATTGATACTCGACAACACCATAATTCAAATGGATGTATAAAAATACAAAAAAAAAATATATATATACACATTAATTTTACCGCATACACCACTTGGAAAACGCTACTGTAGAGCGTCACACTGCCTTTATCTTTAGCGATAGGTAGGGGGGGCGCCAAAATCTTAGTCTGGGGGCCCGCTTCAGGATGTGGGGGCCATGACTATCACTCTCGCATGATACTGTTTATTGAGTCACCCTGTGAGCGACGATTGACGGCCAAAACCAGTGCACATAATGACGTCTTAATGTATTACAGGTTATAGGTGTTTACAAGCACACGGTTGCAGAATGACTGACTGTTAATAGTAGGTCTGGCAAGGATAATGATGTCAGGTGGGTAGGACATTTATATTGTATTTGGGCCGCCATAATTTAGTCCAACCAATACAACTAGGTACATATTTGGTACAAAATAAAAATGCATTTATTATAATTTAAATAGATAAACTTTATTTAACGTGCTTTATATTATGTATGATTAACTCGTATAAATCATATTGAAATATTTATACATGAATGTCAATCCAGCTTCTGAAGGCTGGTACCCTGGCCCAAACTCCTGGAGATTGAGCTTCAGCGCATCCTCTTCCCCATGAAGTGATTCCAATAATGACTCCGTTAATTACAAGTGGTCCACCAGAATCTCCCTGACAAGCATCTTGACCTCCGACATCCAAGAGGCCAGCGCAGATCATATTTTCAGTGACAGTGTTAAATCCCTCGTATGCGGTAATGCACCTTTGTTGATTAATTATTGGGATGGTGACCTTGTACAAATTTGTGGGCTGGGCACCTCCTTCCTATTAAGCAAATAAAAAAAACAAAAATTAAAAATATATATATATATATAAAAAGTACTTATTTAGGCGCCCATCCAAGCTGTACTGAGTGCATCCCAGGACCAACCTCCTAAAACCCGGCGGCTCTCGTAGTGCAGTGCGGAAGGCGCTCGCCTTCCACCCGTAAGTTCTGGGTTCGATCCCGGTGAGGACACAATATCTATGTGTTTTTCTCAAAGCCTGGGTGTTTGAATAACAGTTTGTCAAACAGGATGATCTTTAAAGATTAAGATCAAAGAGCATTTTTTAGCCTGTGCCAAAAATGATAATAAGTCTTCTTCTTTTGGAAATCATTTATGTTTCAATAATCACTTAATTTAAGTTTAATTAAGTTTAAATAATCTTCTAATATCATTAGTAATTTAAAAATCCTACATTTGAATGGGAAATCTATAAAATTGGATAAACAGGAAATCCTAAAGATTAATAGCCATAAATTGTTGCCCAATAATTCTAATTTGTTAAATGATCAATTGAATTTTATGTCATCTCCGTAATTGTATTCTATTCAATTCAAATATAAATTTATTTATTTTTTACATCCGGTGTACATTACAAATTATAAATTTAAGACGTTTACAACATGACATTCAAAAACAAAGAAATAGTATTAAACAGTGTAAAGAAGAAATAAATATAATATGCAATATCACAAAAACAGTATGAAAACCAAAGTAAAAGATAAAAAAAAATATAAAAATCATAAATTTTAAAGCATGGAAGCACACCGAATGACCTAAGTGGGACCCTATTTTACGAACTTATAAAACAACATCCACCCTATACTCATGCTCACGTAGGTGGATATAATGTTTGGAATTTTTATATCGATTTAACATAACTTTATAGATTGTACATTATTTATTATTTTATTTGTTATTTAATTTTGACTAATATTTTTGTGTTCGTATTTATATTCGTTTGTACATCAAGTGGTAATATTGTTTATTTTTTATTGTAAATTTTATAAATGAATTATTGTTCAAATTTTCTTGTATTTTACAACATTTTTATTAGGTCGTATTCTTATTTGTCCGGTACAAATCTTGCAATCGATTTTTTATTAACTTCCCGACTAGCTAGACATTTGAAACTTTTAGAATATATCAGAACACGATGCCAATGCATTTTTTTAATACTTTTAGCCATCTTTAGGTAGAATTAAATTCATTTTCAGTTAATGCTGTTTTGTATGAAAAGTTATTTCGGAAGAAATCCGTAATCCAATCCACTATTATTAGTTGCTAGGAAATTATTAATATATACATGCGTTACTATGGAAATCAATATAAGTGTCAAAATGACATTTCAGTATTATTTCTATCAAATACATTTTTTTTGATCGTTTAAGCTAGTCAAGTCAATTTTATATGATTCAACAGAAAATTAAAAACGTTGTATATGAAAAGTTCTTTTTATCTTGTAATTATTTATATATCGACTAATAATAAATATTTGTGGATATTAATGTTATTGTAAGTGCTTATTATTTCATATTTTATTTTACGTTAATATTTTAGAACAATTTGTTCAGTGCCCTTAACGACGTAATATGAAATATCTCATTAATTTTAAACTTATTGTTATTGAAAAAGTATTATTGCATGGATTATTCAATGGTAAATTGTTGGTAGATTATTTCTGTTGCATTTAATTTTTTTTTTGGTAAATACCTGTTTTAAAAATATTCAGTTGAAATTATTGTCCCTCTGAGGTGGACGAAACTAAAGTACTAAAAAAATTTGCGTTTTATTAAATTAAACAATAATTCAATGCAATTCCACCTTGAATTGACAGTTTACACAAAAGTTAAAGTTAAAGAAATTAATATATTCCACCTACATGAAAATGAGTATACATAGGTGGGCGTTGTTATATAAATTCTTAAAATAGGGTCCATTTAGCTCATTCGGGATTCTCATTTCATCTACATTATAATTTTTGCACTTATTTACTCTTTATACGGTTTTTCTAATACTGCATGTATTTCTTTGTTTTTACATGTAACTCATTTATTACAATTTCTTTGCTAATTTAATGTCATGTTGTGAACGTCTTAAATTTATAATTTTACGTCAAAAAACAATGTATGTAAATATAGATAAATTTGAATTTGAATTAAGTAAATAATTACAAGATAAAAAGAACTTTTTATATACCACGTTTTTAAATTTTCTGTTGAATCATATAAACTTGACAATTCTATGTATTAATAATTAATACTTTTTTTTGTACTTATATAGAATACTGAAATGTCATTTTGACATTTCATATTGATTTCCATAGTAACGCCCGTACATATTAATAATTTAGTTGCTAGGACTCCCTTAGCAACTAATAATAGTGTTTTACTGTTTACGATTATTTTCTGAAATAACTTTCCATACAAAACAGAATTAACTGAAAATGAATTCAATTCTGCTTAAAAATGGCTAAAAGTATTAAAATAACGCATTGTCGTCGTGTTCTGATATATTCTAAAAGTTTGAAATGTCTAGCTAGTCGGTAAGTTAGTTAAAAATCTTCAATCGTCCGATACAAATCTTGGACAAACAAGAAAAAATTTGTACTGGACAAACAAGAATACGAGCTAATAATAACATGGTAAAATAAGCAAGATCATCAATTATTGATTCTTCTGTTCCCATAAATATTAGTAAAAAAAAAAGATCTACTATTCTAGATAACGACAGGCAAACATTTCATTAGATTAGGAGTACTTATCTGAGTTTCGTGTGCTTTGAGCAATGCTTCGCGAATTTAAAATCTTATCTCATCGTCTATATGTGTCGCTACATTTAAAAATCAGCCAAGTCCACCTTTAGGTATTTTTTACTTTTTTTACTGCTTTATAACATTTCCGCATTATCAAAATGTGGAATTTATTGATTTTAAATATTCTATACTCGAAATAATATAAACTTTCACCCTTGTGACTGTGTATTTGAGAAAACAAAAAGCTGTTTTTCTCCTATTCATTTATTATGGACTTGGCTGATTTTGAAATCTAGCGACACATATAGGCTTTCTCACACACGGCGAATATTATCGCGTGACCATTTTCCATATACACGTACTTATATAAAACGAAGTTAGGGCCAGTTAACTTACAGTCAGGGCTCCCCATCCGGAGACTAATGCTAAGGCGCCATCTGAGACTGAAGCTCCTTGGACTGGTAGTGGAATGAGGGCAACACCAACTCCAAGGTTCAAAGCAGTTGACACAAACAGCAAACTGACGTCAAAATCAAGGCGAGAGTTGAACCCTTCGTGCTGCACGATCCTGATCACCTGAACCACTTGGCCTCCAGAATTATGAGAGGCAGATCCTGCTCGAATTTTCCAGTGAATAGCCTCGGTTCTGGAGGTCAATGAAATGGATATAATTATATATAATACAACCATCAAACAAAATTATAAAGGGGACGCAGATAGGGATTGCAATACTGGTATTTCAAATATTGTAATATTCAAATTGCAATACGGTTATTCGAAATGCCGGTTTTAAAAATCGAAAATACCGGAATTTTCGGAATTAAGAAAGCACACTCGTTTGCGTTTTTGAAAATGAATTATAAGTTATGTGCTGCTAAAATGCAAATATATTGTGTGAATCCAAAAGAGGTGAAAAAATAATAAATCAAATTTCATATTATATAATTATATTTGACACATTTGGTTTAGTTGCAAAAAATACCACCGGAGCGCCACTATCTAATTTTCCCGATGCATGAACTAGGCAGAAAAATTACTGCCGATAATTATATTTTGCCTAATTCATGAATAAGGCAACATGTTTGCATTTTTAATGAAATAGGCAAAATTTTGCCGATTTCATGTTATACGCAATTTCACACATTCAGTTTAAAATATACACATATAAATTTTCATGATAGAGGTATAAGAAGAAAAATATAATAGCTTATGTTTTTTTTACTTCAAAAATCATAATTAAATGTGAAATATTTTACAAATATGTATGTTTTTCAATAACAACCATTGGGAACCGGAATTCTAGTAAGAAAATCTCGAGAATAAAAACTCCACCGGACATTGCAATCTCTGGTGAAAGTTAAAACGAGCTGATAGTAATGAAAATAACGTATTTTGTTTACCCATCGGTGCAATGGGCGGCACTCAGAATGACACTACGACTGATGATGGATCCTCCGCAGGCCTGGAAAAAGCTACCAGATCCACCCCTGTCAACGAGCAGCGCTACTTGGTAAGGGACTTCGGTGATGGCAGCCGGGGTTCCTCCAACAATCCTCCCATCG
This sequence comes from Rhyacophila brunnea, assembly GCF_057557595.1. Classification (NCBI taxonomy): domain Eukaryota; kingdom Metazoa; phylum Arthropoda; class Insecta; order Trichoptera; family Rhyacophilidae; genus Rhyacophila; species Rhyacophila brunnea. The sequence goes on from NW_028232752.1 coordinate 15,525,304, forward strand.
AGCATGGGGACAGGGGGGAGAACAGCGCCTTTAAAGAATAAAACCAGCTATCAGTAAAAACAATAATTCAGTGAATATATTAAAATAATCATATTCCATTTTTAAATTACCAACCATAATGAAACCATAAAGAGTATTTTGAGATAATATTATAATAAGTAAGTACAAAACATTTTTGCTACGCCAAAACACCCAGATGTTCCAATTTTACCACGTTTTTCTTAGCTCGTATTCTTGTTTGTCCGGTGTATCCAGTACAAATCTTGCAATCGATTTTTAACTAACTTCCCGACTAGCTAGACATTTGAAACTTTTAGAATATATCGGAACACGGTGCTAATGGATTATTTTAATACTTTTGAATGCATTTTCAGTTAATTCTGTTTTGTATGAAAAGTTGTTTCGGAAAAAATCTATAATCCAATCCACTATTATTGGTTGCTAGGGGGGTGGTCCCAGCAACTAAATTATTAATATATACGTGCGTTACTATGGAAATCAAATTGACATTTCAGTATTCTATATTTGTTTGTTGCAAAATAGAAAAAAAAATGATTTGTTGACAATTGCCTCATGTGTCCTAAATTATTAATTACATAGAATTGTCAAGTTTATATGATTCAACAGAAAATTTAAAAACGTGGTCTATAAAAAGTTATTTTAATCTTGTAATTATTTAAATACTCGTACCTACATTCAAATGTAAGTTTGCTTATTAAATTTTTAATCTAATTAAATTGAGTTGCCTAGAGTCATACATAACATTTTTTTTAATTTTACAATTTTTAGTGAATAGCGCCAAATGAATCTAAAATAAATAATTGGTTATCAAAAATCACTTTAAATTATATCAAAACCATTTTCAAAAATCACTCTTAAATTATATTCTGGGCCTAATGTATTTCTAACCAACCAGCGCATCTATTCTATATACAAGACTTCCATCGGCAGCTATCGAGGATAGTTTTTCATATGTTTGTATCCAGTGACGTCTCTAAACAAAATGCCGACCCTGGGCAGCGCCAAAATGTCGCCCCACTTTTTATACAGTATTTTTTTTTCATCCGTGCGCGTTCGTTTTTCGCAACGGAAGTAAACTAGACATCGCGAAGCCGACAAAAAATTACATTGCTGTTAAATCTTTTATGGTAATTAATACATTTTGTGTCCAACCAATAAACTGATTTTTTTAATCGAAATATACTTTCGTTATTACTAAGTTTAGGTAGCTCTTTCTCTATATACCAAATGATTCTCCTCCATTTGCTACCCTTCAAGTAACTGCCGCCTCCAAGCGACGCTCAATCTCCTTACCCCCACGGGACGTCACTGTTTGTATCAAAGTATTATAATTGTTACAATAAGTTAGCTGTCTAAACAGTCAAAACTGTCTATCTCGCTCTAAAATTTAGCACAGCCAAGAGAGGTACTGTTAAAACATAGTACTTATTGATAAGTTAAATTAATTAAGTGCTTATACTTCGATACAAAAATATGAAAAACTACCCTCGATAGCTGCCGTTAGCTGCCGATAGCAGTCTTGTGTACAGAATAGATGCGCAGAAATCTGTATTTTTTTCAAGACTCTCAATGCGAATTTTACATCTTAAAGAGACTTAATGAGACCCATAATATATACTTTTAAAAAAATCGACAATGTCACTCATTAATATTTGATATAATATTATATGATATTTTATCACAGTTTTAAAAAAATAGTGCTCTAGTATTATTTTGCGATTAATTAAAAACTTAATTTTTGAAAAACGTTAGTTAACACTCTAGCTAGGGCCTAGGCGACTCAACTATATTCACGCATAGTTGGATATAATAGCTAGTCGCATACCACATAAAATTTATTCCCATAGGGAGCATTACCATTTAGTAATAAAATAATCTTGCATTAAATTACAAATTCGAATAAAAAGTTTGAATATATTATTTAGTATAGGTACTGCACTAATTTAAATGCACGTGCTGATGAAAAAAAGTGCAGTATAAAATATTTTATATTTTAAATTGTAAAAAAACTTTAGGTATATAAAAAAACGGATGTATAATATATTAATTTTAATATATTAAAATATGTATTTAAGTTTTTTTTCTCACCATTGGCGATGACCAGGATACTAGCGAGCACTGTAAGACGGAACATTTTGATTTAATGAACTTGTATTACATTCCTCCGTTTATATACATAGGTCGTTAGTGCATATTAATCTGATAATATTTAATCGTATCCATATCAAAATATTATTGTTGCACAACGTATTGATCAATAATGATAATATTATCTTTTTATCATTTTTCATGGAATACAAAAAAATACAACGAATTGTTTTTGTCCTGAGATTTTGGGTAATTCCGTGAACAGTCAGTATGTATTTTTATTAAATTAATATAATCACTTATAAATTATTTATCATGAGAACACAGTTTGTATAATATTAATAATTTTCAATTTCTATAAATAAATTAAAAAATAATCTAAATCCTAATTATTGTTCCATAACCATTACGATTTAGGGGCAAGTCGTGTACCTTTGGACGCTTTTACCTTTAGGCCATCCGCTCACGTGAATACCCAAACAAGACGAGACTGAAACTCTAGTATCTAGCTAATGTATTTCAATGGCGGCTCGCTGACGGCAAGACTGGAATCTCTCAGTTTCAAAACGTTCGCGACCAAAACCGAAGAGACTCGACATGTAAGTCTGCCAGTCTCTCAGTTTCCAGTCATCCATAAAACAGTGGTAGATTCGATGAAAAATCATATTTTCATACCAAAATTGGTAGCACTGAACTGAACTCATACACTAATATACTTTTAACTAAACAAGCATTGACGAGTCAAGACGTCATAGGTCAAAGATGGGCAAACCTATTTTTAATCTAAAATATGTGACAGATGTTAAGAAATACTCCTGCCTGTATAATTACAGGCTGAAATAACTGAAAATGAATTCAATTCCGCTTAAAGATGGCTAAAAGTATTAAAAGAATGCATTGACATCGTGTTCTTATATTATATTCTAAAAGTTTCAAATGTCTAGCTAGTCGGGAAGTTAGTTAAAAATCGATTGCAAGATTTATACTGGACAAACAACCACCGGACAAACAAGAATACGAGCTAATAAAAATGTTGTAAAATATTCTAAATCCTAATTTCGGTACCCATATTCGATTAAGTTCACCGTATAAACGAAACGCCTGTCATAAAATATGACATATATTATGTATTGATAAAATTTATATATCTATAGGATACACCAGGAAATACAAAATAAATGTGAACTGGGTTACCCTACTGGGTTACATATAACAGACTACTGATGACGAGTGTGAAAAGATATGGGATAGGTCAAAATGGAGATTTAATGGTATTTTCAGAGCATAAGCCTGGACATTCTTTAAACGTCGTAGATAATCTATTTATATAATTTTGAAGCCGTATTATCCTTTATATTTATTTTATACATTTGATGACTGCATGGTAGGCTGCAGGCTAAATGATTACACTTATGAGACGTGTCAGTTTCTACGACGTGCAATTTTAATATTAATAATTGTTTTTAAATATATTTTTGTCTTTCAAGCGCCATCTAATCGTATATATTTTTTACCACGTTTTTATTAGCTCGCATTCTTGTTTATCCGGTACAGATTTTTTCTTGTGCAGTACAAATTTTTACTTGTTTTTCCAAGATTTTTAACTAACTTCCCGACTAGCTAGACATTTGAAACTTTTAGAATATATCAGAACACGACGACAATGCATTGTTTTAATACTTTTAGGCAGAATTGAATTCATTTTCAGTTAATTCTGTTTTGTATGTTTCGGAAAAAAAATCGTTAAAAGTAATATTTACTACACACTATTATTGGTTGCTAAGTGAGTCCTAGCATCTAAATTATTAATACATACGTGCGTTACTATGGAAATCAATATGAAATGTCGAAATGATGTTTCTGTATTCTATAATATTTATTCAGTATTTCTATCAAGTACAATAAAAAGGTTTTATTAATACATAGTATAATTGTCAAGTTTATATGATTGAACAGAAAATTTAAAAACGTGTTATATAAAAAGTTCTTTTTATCTTGTAATTATTTTTGTTAACAATGGATGCAAGATTATCAATTGGTATTTGAGTTTATGATTAAGTACCTACGTACCGAAAAATGACTTGCATGAAATTTAATCAGAATAAGTAAAAATCCAAGAGTTGAAGATAAATTCATATATCTTATCAAATCTATTTCTTCTATTATTATTAGCTTTAATAATTACTTTTATTGTATTTAAAAAAATCACATACTTTTCATTTCAAAGGAGGCTGGTATTATCTGGGAAGGAGTAAAAAATCTGACATTTCAGTGATTATTGGAGGCTCTGTGCGATGTTTATATAAAGACCTGCAGGCATGGACAAAAATGGTGAAAAAAATATGGACAAACAATATTATTTTTTAAAGATTTTTATTTTTTTAACTCAGAAAATATTTATCGGGGGGATGAATGTATGTGTAATTATGTTACCCCCGATGTTATAAATATCTGCTCTGAAGGTTGCGGATATGTGCGTGACATGAAGTGTTTCGGGACGTGATGAATAAGACACACAGATAGTATTTTCATGGTTTTATATTATAGAATAAATTTAGTATAAACACGGCACAGAGTAAATGACTGTCACATTTATATTGGTTGAATTAAGTAGATTGAATTTCGAATTTAGAAGGATACGCGGACAAGTGAGTGTGTCGACTGCATTTTTGACAGGCCGGAAGACAACTGTTTGATTATCGTTGCGTTGTTATCGGTGGTCTATCAATGACCACAGACAACAATATGACAGTAAGTTTGTAGAGTTATACGAAACCTCTACATATTACATTATTCAATATCACACCAGTGGTCCGGAACGACTCTCTATGTAAGAAAATGTGATGTGTGTAAATCTTCTATAAAATGAGTAGATAGTATGTAGGTGACAATACTTGTACCTTCTATTGTTTTTTTTTTTAAATGAGAGGATATAAAAATAATGCGTTTTGAATTTGGAATGGTTACAAATAAAGATATAAACATATATTGTAAAATATCCCTTACAAATTGTAAATATATATGTGGGTTATAGAGAACCTAATTATACATAATTGGTAGGCACTCCATATAAACAACAATGCATTGTCTATTTACATATTAATATCGATCCAGTTTCTGAAGGCCGATACCCTGGTCCAGACTCTTGGGTAGTTTGCCTTAGCGCAGCCATTACCCCACGACGTGATTCCTATGAGCGTTCCATTGACTGCAAGAGGACCGCCATCATCTCCTTTGCAAGCATCTTTACCCCCGGTTCCCATGCGACCAGCGCAGATCATGTTGCTGGTGACTTCACTTAATCCTGAGTACGCGTCAATACACAGTTGTTGGTTGACAATTGGAATCATTACTTTTAACAAATAAGTTGAGTATGGCCCTCCATCCTGTTAACAATACCATAATATATTAATAAAACTGACATATAATACGGTTTTGATCCAAAAGAATACATGACTGTAGCCACGATAATATTTGACAGGTGCAAAAAAAAAATTCCCAAAAATATCATGATATCTTCTTTCTTTCAATATTTTTTAACACTACAACATTCTTCTTCTTATTGTGCCATCCCCTAGCGGAGGTCGGCCACCATCAAAGCGATCTTATCTTGGTCGTCTGCTACCCGGAACAGTTCGGTGGAGCTGTACTCGTACCAATCACGGAGGTTCTTAAGCCACGAAATGCGGCGCCGTCCTCTGCTACGCTTCCCATTGATCTTTACTTGAATGACAAGTTGGGGAATGCTGTATTTTTGTCCTCTCATAATGCGGCCGAGGTATTGTAGTTTCCTGGTTTTGATACTACGTAAAACTTCTCGGTCCTTCACCATTCGATTGAGAACTTCAACATTTGTCACCCGGTCAGTCCAAGGAATTTTGAGGATGCGTCTATACAGCCACATCTCGAAAGCTTTCACATTCTACGAGATCCAATTATAGTTAGTTATCAAAAAGAGACAATCACAAATACCCAGGGTTTGTGACCTCACTGGAAATTGAACCCGGAACCCCCCGAATTAACTATGAGCAGGACAAAATGCTTTAAACGCAGAAGAGGCCTATAAAAAAGTCGCTAAACTTCGGTGGTATTGCTCGAAAAATCCAACGAATTTTGCACTTTTATATAAAAGCATGAAATATACCATGAAACATAGACATATTCTAAGGTTAGTATTCGGCACCATAAAAACAAATCTACAGTGAAAATTAGTCAAATCAGATGGTAATTGCTCAGTATCTTGGTATTTTATAGGGTTTCAATTGCAAAGCGTATTTAGTTAAAATTAGTATTCAGCACCATAAATACATGTCGAAACTGAAAGGCAACAGGATCACATATGGCACATAATGTAAAAACTTAACTATAACTATATGGAAAATACAGTTATTTTTTAATGAAATCTAAACCTTTCACATTGACCACACTAAAATATACTTCATCACAATCTATATTTTAGTGATGGCATTCTTTCACCCGCTAATGAGTATCTATATTTTGGCATTCAAATAATATATTAACTTACGTTGACGGTTCCCCACCCGGTGACTAATGCTTCAGAATCATCAGGAACGGTAGCTCCTTGCTCAGGGAGGGCTATAATGGCAATCCTGTTTCCGAGGATGAATTTAGTTGTAACAAATATCAAGCCAATATCACAGTCGAAACGATAATCGTAGTGGGAATGCTGAATGAATCGGGAAGCCTGGATTATTTGGCCACCATCAGTATGGATATTGGAACCGGCGCGGATCTTCCATAGAATAGGACGAGTTCTGGAAGTCAACAAAATAATAAAATGTATTTCATTTCGAAACATTGGACGCTGAGCCACCGTGAAGAGTGCAGCCGCATGTGTGCGAAAACTAAGGAAACGAAACGGAGCACCTAGCTTATCCAATTGGCTATGAACTCAATATATAGAGCATTAGCATTAATGAATCTAAGATTAAATTAATGATCGAACTGATAAGCCTGTCCTAACTGGTAGACTAAACCAGTATGGACATATAATGAGCTACTTCATATACCTCGGCTAAAGTCTTAATGATTTAAAAGGCACGAGAAAGAAATTGGTTTCACGTAAACTGTACGTAAAACTTCACCGTGAGCTTTCTTATCGGAAAGAGATGACCGTAGACTCTACGGCCTCCAATGTATTAGATTCAGTATGAACATTAATTCAATTTTCATAGCTGGTTTTGGAAAAATTCATGAATTCATGAATGGTAATCTAAACTAACAAATAATCCATTATATCGGTTATTTTCAATTTTTTTTTCTGCTGCTGGCTACATGTAAAACCGTGTTATATATAGAAAATAATTTTATGTCAGTATTGTACGATGGATACGACATTTCACGGTGAAGTGTGATACGGCGAACTGCATACAAGTTACCGGACACGAAGGAAATTAGGCGAAAAATTGCCACCAAGATATGGAAAAATCGCAGGATCACAATACCAATAAAAAAACTCTTTAAAACGCTGATATTTTTAATCTTCCTATACGGCAGGGGTGGCCACACTTTTATATTCTAGGATCGACTCGTTGATAAAATTATTTATAGCGATCGACTGATATCAACTTGTAATTATATCATGCGAGAATAATAAAAAAAATATATATAATTCAAATATGTAAGTATTTATGTATTTTGAAAACAGATATTTATATGTAGGATAAAAAATAACGACACAAAAAATCGAATTAACGACAATAATATAATATTATTATGTCTTTCACTTCTAAAAAAAATAAGTAGGTACACATTAATTGTAATTTCGATATAGTTACACAATTTACCCATATATCGAATACTTGTGGTAGCCAAATAACATGCAACCCTTCGCCAGGAAAAATACAATATAAAGAAAATAATTTCTACACATGAATTATCATTTAATTACACCAATAATCATACCATATCAAATTGCATCGCACAGCCATGTAATTTAAAATGTGAACAACCGTTGAAGAAAACAGCGCCGTAGGCGACTTTTTTTACTATTCGAGCAAATTTGTGTTTTTCTCACTTAACTGGTCGACTCGCTACTCCGGGCCCCCCTCAGGGCCCCTGTAGAATTTTTTCCAAGTTTAAGCTCATTACTTTTGTTCTTCGCATGACTGTATTTCTTGATAATGATATACAAGAGAGGAGATAAGAACTAGTGGATTGTAAGAGCTGGAACGTCGAGTAGTTTTCACTGGTTTGAACAAGAAATAGTACAATAATATATTATTATGTCCGCGATCGACGCACTGGCCATCCCTGCTATACGGTGTTGAAACCTGGACTACTAGAGAATCCGATAGGAAAAGATGAGGCGTAAAAATGTCTAAACCTTGGGATCGAAGATCGTTTCTCGGCCACTTGCAACGCACGCGTTCTCCAGATCTTTGGTCACATATTTAAAAGGCATCTGAGCAGTCAGGAGAGAAGAGTGATCACTGGTATCATCAAAGCGAGGAGGTCAGTAAGGTGTGCGACTTCTATTTGGAGCCAAATCATCAAGAAGGCGACTGAATTAACAATCAGCACAGAATCGCTCCAGGTGGAATGATTATAATTGGTTACGCCATCGTCAGTAATAAGTAATAAGATAAAATATATAAAAAGGTAATAATAATTATTTTTAAAAGGCTTTCAAATTGTAGTTAATTATCCTGGCTCCAGTAAAAGTAGCTAACATAGAAGTATTCATAAAAAAGCCAAAATCATCAATGACGTCCGATAATCGATATGGCACAGTATGAAGAAATGGTAGAAACTTCTAACCGTACACTGAAATATTTAATATTGTAATTTCCAGTTGTTTTCGCATGAAAAATAGAAGTATAAATGAATTAAAAATATAAAAATATGTATTACCCGTCAATGCAATGAGCAGCTGTGACGATTACGGTAGGGCTGAGGATAGACCCTCCGCAAGAATGGACAAAGCTGCCTGTACCACTTCTGTCAAAGAGCAGGGCTACTTGGTAGGGAGCCTCTTTGATATCGACTGTATTTCCTCCGACAATCCTCTCATTGACTACGGAAACAGGAGAAAGTACAGCACCTAACAAATCAAAAAAAAAATGATTATGTAAATTAAGAGGTAATCTAAAGTCCAGATACGACATTGAACTTCTTCAGTTTCAACATGGTCTTCATTTTCTTTAAGGCTGTTAAGGCATGGTCTAAAAAGATCGTATCTAGGCGATGCGCGGATTGTGCAAATGACGCGTGCCGAACGAATTATAATTTGTCATAAAAATCCAACATGCATCCAGTTAATTTTATGTTTATCGTTATATTACTAATAATATTAGTATATTCATTGACATGTTTTCTTTTTTAAGTTCATACGTAAAGTTTTTTAGTCATCTTTATACGATTTAAGAATATTTTCATCCGACGCCATGACAAAACAAATTGACGTGCGGACACCTCGCTGTCGGTCTCCGATTGGCGACTAGTGAGAAATTTCGTCGCACCTACTGTTGAAAATTATTTGCCGTTTCACTGAAGTACGCTCTTAAGCACTGGAAGACCATTAAATACTATCCACAGAGTATATACGATGGATTTTCGGGACGCTGTCAGTAGATGTCAGAACCAGTGGCGGTCGGTGGTTAACGTCTATAACTAACGCATTAAATTTTGTAATTGTCAAAATTTATGATAACACATATCATTCTGCATTACATACGCAGTTACCTACAAGCGGTGATGATACGAATTCGGATCGGACAAGTATTTTAGTTAACACAAAATATTCAATCGGTATCAATAATTAAAGCAGTATCGCGTGAGAAAATATCGTGGCAGATCGCTATTTATATACTCCGATGACATCAATGAAAAACAAATAAATGAATGGAATTGCCCTACTACTTTTTAATACTCTAATATCACTTATATTGCGATAAGTAAACATACGTTAAAGTGCCCACCACCACCCGTCATATATGCACAACCGTGGATATGCACGGCCGCTTTCTATGACGCTTTAAACGTGTCTGAAAGAAGTGATTTTAAGTGCTCATTCCATCCCGAGACGGAGCCGCACGGGACTGATGCTGCAACCATGCACCGTAGTGCTGAAAGAAGAAAGTTAAGAAAGAAAATGTTTGTTTTTGGACTGGCTCTGCTGTCCGCTGACGTTAAGCGCTTTGTGTACCCGCATACTGAGTGTCACGAATTGAAATGGATGAGTCTACAGAAGAGTCGGGACTATCCCGCTCCCCATACGACGCTGCAAATTTCTCAAATGCCGCAAAGTTGGCCTCGGTTGCTACCAGATCTCCATGACCAATTGGGCCCGTGTGAGGACGGACCCTGGCAAACAGCTCCGCTCGTTCGAATTCCATAAGCGGGCAATCCCAGAGGATGTGTTCAACATCTTGGTGGTCATGCCCGCAGGTACAACCCGGCCCATCTACTATCAAGCCAAACTCGTGGAGTCTGGCGGCGAAGTTGCCATGGCCGGTGAGGAACTGGCTAATCCAGTGCGAAGGTTGGAGTCTTCTAGTTTGGTGCCTGCAGAATACGTCTGGAAAAAAACGGTAAGTGTGCCGCCCCTTGGGGGAGGCGGTCCACCTCGCCTGCCATGCCGCAAATGCGGTCTTGTACACAATGTCACTTACAGTCTTCCTGTAAGGAACGTCCTCGGATCTCTGCGGTGGTGTCAGATGGACACCGGCGAGTATTGTGCTGATCCCCCTCAAGAGGAGGGTGATCGATCCTTTGACTTGGACGTGCAGATCGAGGGGTAGCACCCCCGCGAGTACGGCAAGCGCGTCAGTAGAAGTTGTGCGGTAGGCTTTGGTAAGCGAGATCAGCGCAAGTCGCTGCCCGCTTAATAGTGCGCGTCTCACGAGAGTTAAGGAGTTTACTCGAGAATGCCAAATGCTGGAGGCGTAACCGGCAATTCCCATGAAAATTGCGCCGTATGCAACCTTAAGGGCTCTAGGCTTAAGTCCCCAATTGCTGCCCGCCATTCGGGCCATTCTCTGATAGGCCGAATTGGCATTAGAGACGGCCGTCTTGGCGTGGTGAACGAAAGACAGCTTGTCATCAAGAATTACTCCCAGATACGTAACCCTTTCGGAGAAACGCACTGAGGTCTGGCCAAAACGAACCGTGGGCGGCCGTCGAGTTATGTTGACCCGAGAACTACCCCTGAGGAGGACAGCTTCCGTTTTGCTCGGGGCAAAGGTCAGCTTGTTCAGCAACCCCCAATTAAGGATTCTGCCCAAGGCGTCCGTGGCTGCACGCTCAAGTGCCGGTCGGCTGGTCGCCCCAACATGCAGGAGCAAGTCGTCGGCGTACGCAACGAGCGTGCAGCCCGGAGGCAGTGGCAGGGACAGAACGTCGTCAAACAGAATGTTCCACAGAAGGGGTCCCAGGACGGAGCCCTGGGGACACCCCATGGTGGTCCTCCTGTGAATCAGGCTGGGGCCGGAGTCGTAGGTTATCTCCCTATTGCTGAAGTAGCTTTGAACTAAGGCAAAGACGTCCCCGGGGATCTGTTTCAGCCTAAGCTTTGCCAGAACCAAGGGCTGATAAGTAAACAATGACATAAATAACAAACATATTATGATGTTTTGATTTAGAAAACTATCGGGAGTGCAGTGCACTTGCACTGTATTAGAACAGCCGCCACTGAACACAGAACACTTGTGAGCGATAAAGAGGAGGCATTGCGTAGTGTCCATATGCTCCACCAGGAGCGCACATGGGAAAAGAAGAAGACAAAGAAACTGATATAATAGTATAATTTGGTTGAATATGAGTAAATATAATATTTGCTCACCATTTGCGCAGAATATGACAGAAGATATCACAATAAGACAGAACATATTGATGTAATGATTCAATCACGCTTGTATTTGTGTATATCTTAATAATATTTGATAATAATAATCAAAAATCCAAATCTTTAGAGGTTATCAATTCGGATTATAAAGTAGTGTTATCTCTTTTATGTGTAAATGCTCCACAAAATATTGTTATATTAGAGTTTTATACAGAATAAATATATATAAATGAAATACATAATGTTATTATTGGAGAATTATAAAAACATATGTATCAAAAAGGCATAAATTAAAATTTTAATAATATATTGTATTTAGTTGAATTTAGAAAGCCTACGCCGTAGAGGCTCTACGATCTACGGGAATTTAAATAGTACCATAGGATATAAATGAAAAAAATGGTTAGTGTTGTACATCGTTATATATTTTTATATAAGTTTTTACAAGATATTTTCGTTCATTGGTTGCTACAAATTTAAAAACCTATCAGAACAATTTGGGTACCCAGAGAATTTTTAAAATGTATTTTCTCTAAACTTACGATGAATTCTCATTCAGTTTTTTTTCCGAGTTTAGTTAGACTAACATATTGATTAAATAACGAATTTGCATGCGGACTTGCTTCAAATAAATTCAAATGCACCACAGCATCATATTATGTAATTATATCGAATTGATTGTACCTACCTGCAGGTATGTGATGGTATTATTGGTTCAGAATAAAACTTGGGTAATCTCGGAAAATTTTAACTATATTTTCTCTGTTGACGTATGATACATTTTCATTCAGTTTTTGACAAAATAGATCTAAAAACTTCAATCTAACAAAAATACATATGGAGCTGCTTCATAATTCTGATAAACGCTCGCCTTGATCCACTACACAACTATTCATCTCGAATACCTTCATCCCCAAATACTTTTAGATATTTTACATAATATAGAAGAATGTTTTTATCTATTGTGGCTTGGTATATACAGGGCTTAATTGAATTATAAAAACTAAACACATTCAATGAAAACTAACAAGTATGTGCACTATTTTTGTCGTATCTTCGCAGCATACTTTCCTAGGGATGAGTGAATTAATTATTTCACCTACTTAGTGAATCTACATGTTAATATCGATGTCTCTTTAGTATACGATTAGTCGACATAGTAATTCGTCACTGTTCTGGCAGAAGACACTAATTCGAAAAAATGACATATTGAGTTAGTACCAAAATGTTCCTTATTTCATACTTTACCGTCTGGAAACCTTCTTAATAAATTAACAGTCTTTATTTTAAAGTCATCCTTTTTACGATTACTTAATAAACTCATATGATAGACCATTATTTCAAACTTTTCAACAACTTCAAAGTCAAATTACTCAAAACTAGTATTCTCCAGTTGTGTGTCCTGCCAGAACAGAGATGGTATGATAGTTCATAGATTTACTCAACACAGTACCTACACCGAGGATTTCTATCAATGAAACTATTAAACTACAGATCTTTTTGATAATTTGTTTCATTGATAAACTAATAAAATAATATCAATTCATAGTATTAGTACTATGAGATGAATGACAATTATAATACAAGTTGGGTATATCTTTTACCGCTATATTTATATGAAATTATTGACTTCTCTAGAAAAACTTATCGGTTTTTGTTTTTGTTAGCGTCCATTATAATTTAATATTGTATTTAGTGAAAATAGTGAATAAGTTGATAAAGATAAGAATTAGCCAATGTGGTAACAGTCTAAATAAGTAGTTACAAGATAAAAATCAGCCGTCGACAATAAGCAATGTACGTAATTATATCACTATTATCAACGCTGTCATCATTTTTTATCACACTTATCAGCAATCAATACAGGTTTCGTTAATTTTGGCCCGCGGGCTGGATGTAGGTCCTGTGGCACTAATTTGAAACTAATGTATGTAGTTATCCCGCAGCGCTAGGGATTGCAACACCAATATTTCAAAACCGGTATCTCAGTCTTTTTCGATACCGAAATACCGGTTTTAAAAATCGGACAATACCGATATATTTGGTATTGAAAGTGGAAACAAACTGTATTAACTGACATAAAAGGTTTAATAGGACTGTATATTTTTTTGTCTGGTTACGCGATGTCTAGTTTACTTCCGTAGCCATTTGACGTGTAAGTGTAAAAAGTGCAATAAACTAATAAAACATAAGGTGGATTTATCAGTGGGGGACATACACATCTCAGATCACTTCATAATATAAATTTATTGAAAGATAATTCGAAGAAGAAAGTGCCAATCATTAAATTACTAAGTATTTGTTAATATCAACATGTCTACCATATCTTACCTTTACCTATTTTTAATGGTTTATATATTTATAATATGTACGTTTTTAGATATTTTTTCTATGAAATATCAATATTTTAAGCAAATTTTTATATCTATATTTATTGGTAGATACTTATATTTTTTAAATATTTTACGAATACCGGTATTAATACCGGTATTCAATAAGAAATACCGAAATAGTGGTATTGGTATTTTCATTCGGTATTGCAATCCCTTTGCAAGCCTTTAAGCCGGTTCGCACAATATGTAAACTCGCCTCGTCTGCCGACACAGCCATAAATCAAACCTTCTAGGAATGTCGCTCCGATGTTGTATATGAATACCGCGCATATCCACCTAGCGACAGCTACGAGTAACCTCTCGAAACGTATATATATCTGGATGCAGCGACCGGCGAGCCGGTATAGGAATAACCAATTCGTAGGTATGCTGGCAACTTCGACCTGCAACCCGAGATGCATGCGATTTGTTGCTAGCAACACTAGATGTTTTTTCAAACTCAAAAGTCGCATTTCACCAATGTGCGGAGCTAAAAATATTTATAAATGTGCACTTTAATAATAACACCAGGTGCCCGAAACAACTCCCTACGAGGGCAAATGGTGTGTCGTATAAGAGTTGCTATTTACTAATGAAAACTACAATAAATTGATATAAATTCTAATAGATTTAAGTATTGTACTATTCCATTTGAGTAACATTTATATTACAATAAAATTGTTATTTATGTAAATTTAAAGTTTGAATTTAACATTATATAAAAGTGGATTAATATATATGTATCTTTAATAAACCATTTCTTTTATTCAACGAATAATTCACAAGATTTTGAGAACGAAACATTCAATATATTGGACATAGATAACTTGTAATAATTAATAAGTAAGGTAATTAATATTCCTTGATGTAATACACAAAAACCGATAGTCAATAATGATGCAATTTGATAAGCATTACATGTATGATCTACTAGTTTAAATTGTCGTAATTATATAGGAAACTAATAACATAATTGGTTAATGCACCGTTGGCTCGATACCAGTGGCTATACGGTTTCAAACCCCGTCGAGCATCGAATTTTTTGAAATATGATTTTTTTTAGTGAGTATATTTATCTGAGGTGTTGTCGGTTGTGTATAGGTATCTGTACACGGACAGAGAAAATACATTTTAATAATTCTCTGGGCACCCAAGTTGTTCCGATAGGTTTTTAAATTCGTAGCAATAAATTAACAAAAATATGTTTAGAAACTTATATAAAAATACATAACGATTTGCAACACTAACTAATATTTTCATTTATATCCTATACTATTTTAATTTCCGTAGAACGTAGAGCCTCTACGCCGTAGCCTTTCTGAATAAAACAAAATAATTATATATCTTTATAATTCTCCAATAATAACATTATTTAACGAAATTAATTCATTCTGTATAAAACTCTAATAAGCTTGTATCATTATTTTAAGGCTATACCTCAGCTGAGCCATGGTCTAAAAAGATCGTAACTAACTATGCGACGTGCGGATTGTGCTAATGACGCGTACCGAACGAAACATAATTCGTCATAAAAATTCAACATGCGTCCATTTACTGTTTTGTTTATTGTTATATTAGTAATAATAATAATAATAATACATTCTTTGACATGTTTGCTTTTTCGAGTACAGGCATAACTTTTTTTAGTCATCTTTACACAATATAATAATTTATATTCTTATGACGACATCACAAAAAAAAATTACGTGCTCTCACCTCGAATGCCGCTCGGCGTTTGGCGACGATGCAAAATTTCGTCCCACCTACTGTTGAAAAATATTTGCCGTTTCACTTATGTATGCTCTTAAACGCACATAAATTTCTTTTGCCTTGTCCAGATGGCGCGATTTGACACGCGCGTAATAACTCGCACCTAATCTAGGTACATGTGACTTCATTGAGCCGTCCACATGTAATCGCCGCGTGTTATTTCTCGCGTGCGGTCGAAATACAGGTGACCTCATTGAGCTGTCCGCATGCACTCGCGGCGAATGGCGGCGAGACACCCACCATCTAGACAAGCTCTTAGTGCTTACTTGATTCATTTCATAGCATAACTTTCTCAATATTGTAAACAATATAATATTATATTTGAAATAAAATAGTTTTTTTAATAAACACAATAACTAGAGCAGTAATTATTAGCTATTTAAAATGCACAGAAACCTTGAAATATATAGGTGATTCTTATAATTGAAAAATAAATATTTTTCAGTGGCAAAGGGTGGAAGTAGGCTCTTAAAATTTGACATAAATAGTGCACACTTAACTTTGTCAGTCAAACGTATTTGTTTTCATTGAACTAAGACTACAATGTGTAGATAGTGTTTGATAGTTTTTAAAAATTAATTAGACCTGCCTAATCCAAGACATAGTAGAAAAAATATTCGATTATCTATAAAATATCTAAAATTATGCCATTAAACCATAGATCGTGTTAGATATTTTATAGATAGAAGAATATTTTTTATTGATTATAGTTTGGCTAGGCAGGGTAATACGTATTCTTAATTCAACGAAAACAAAAGGGAATTATGCTTAAAAATTTTGCATTATTTTGTTGTATCGCCCACACCATACCTAAACTATTATGGTTTGATTTATGCAAGGTTTAATTGATTTTTAAAAACAACCAGCACCATCTGCAAATTGTATTCTTAGTTCAATGAAAACAAATAAGTATGATGATCAAATTTTAGTGTGCACTATTTATGTCGAATTTTAACAGCCTACCTTCACCCTTCGTCACTGATATCTATCATATTCAGTGCTTCCCTTTGTCAATTATTTTTTAGAGGCACTATAAGATTAACAACAAAACTATTCCATAAAAATATTGTTGAATACTTAACAATTATAATAAACACAATACGTTTTAATAATAGTATGTATGAGCAACGTACTAAAAAAAATATGTCCTAAATAATCTAATATTGGCTAAATAAAGCTTTTCTAGGTACTAACCCATTATTCAAACCATTTAACATAATTTTCGTATTACTAATAAAATATGGAATAAATTGATAAGATGGCGTTGACAATAATCGATAGCTATCGTGTTTTAATTATACTTATACGTATTTATTCGACAAATAATATTCTATATATTTTGTGATAAAGAATAAATTAATATTTATTTCTTAGTTTATATATAATTCAGAAACACGTTTGAAACATACATATTAGAAAAAATCTTGAAAATAAATATGGTAACAGACAATGAAGGTGAGTATTATTTGTACACTGATTCAAACCCATAGTCTCTAATATTAGCGAAATTTCAGTATTGTGAGTAAATTTCGTCGCAATTATGTTGGGTTCAGATAGCATATTCTATTGAATATGCATTTATCTGTTTCCTAAGTATGTATGTTCAATATACAATATTACGTTTTTAAATCTTGTGAATTATTCGTTAAATAAAAAAATTTTTAGTTTATAATTCTCGTTATACCTTTCTATATAATATCTACTTCTAAACAAAGCATTTTATTTATTTATTTAAGAAAACAAAATATTGTGGACAAAACAAATCAATATTCAGGACGTTCACAGCATGAGATTTAGATTATATTATAACAAATATTACTCTCACAAGAGAGAAGAAAATAATAATAATAATAAAAAACAATTTAATACTATGAAATAAAATTTCAAAAACAAAATGCAAAGTACATCATTAAAAATGTATATGTTTTTAGTGAACGCATTTATTAGCCTTGCACCCCTCGCTAATGGTGCTGATATGCTTGACTTGAGGTAACAGTTCCGACACCGAATATGTCATGGCTGCGACCACGTAGGTAATTGACAGGCACATATAAATTTTACTTTTTGGGACGCCGGGATTAGAAACCATCCCTCGTGATAACAGGCATAAATGTTTCAAGAGCAGAAGACGAGTGACTTACGAGATAAAAAAGAGTGAAAAGTGAGCATACCTTGTAGAAAGGCAATTGGAAAGTAACCGTTTGACTAAAGGAATTTTTGACAACGCAAAGATCTTTTCATTTTAAATACAGGAATATTTTGTTAGCCATTCGCTTCATATAATCGTTTAGAAGATTAGAAGAATAATTCCAATAAACAGATCATGTAAAAATATTTTGCACAATATAGTGAACGATATGAATGACGAAAGTCTAAATAAATTCGGTTGTAGGTACTTACACATATGTTATGTTGAAATTTAGGCCCACAACATTTCGTGCCGCTTACTATAAAAACATATTAAGTAGGTATTCACATAGGACATTGCACCTTTTGGAACAATAAAATAAATTTCAGTAATTTCAACTGGTTCCAAAACCTTTAAAAAAATATTTATTGAATGTCTTTTGAAAATTTTCTTTACTGAAAAATCAGTTGATAATTTTGCGTACAATAAATACGAAGTGTGATAAAGATAAATATTATTCAAGTCTTATCGGATAAAATTGTTGACGTAACTTAAAATTTAACTTAGTGCCTTCAGAGATCTACATTTAGTTAAGTGTATAAGTGGGTCGCACTTGTTGGCACTTACTTCTATCTGAAAACACACGGACACTGAGCCACAATATCGGTTTTATATGGATGACATTTACAGCCGTGTTTTACGGCTGATGCGACAGCAAATTGCGCCTGTTGATGTCCCTTGCCTACATATAACATTTCATTTAAAAAAATATAGTAAACTTTACTTTATCAAATATATTGTTATTTCATGTAATACATACCATAAGGTTTTGGGAATAGTTATTCTGTAATTTTCGTTACTTGAGTCGTCAACAAAACAATAATTTGAGCTTAAATGCACTTGGACAAAGATCAGAAAGCTTTGCCAAAAATTTTGAAACAGTGCAAAACAATCTTTCAAAATATTTTCCTCGATCTCCAGATCTTTGTTGGTTGTAGTTATAACGTACCTACTTACACTTTAGAGAGATCCGAACGTCGGTTAGTAATTAAGGCATTTAACAAGATACCTACCTTGATTTCATATAGGAAAACCGATAGTCAACATTATTTACGCACTTTGACAAACATTTAAACTTAGAACTACCCACTAGTTAAAGTCGTCGTAATTAAGTGGGATGCCCGTAGTTTAATTGGAAAAAGCACATTTTCTCGAATCCAGTGGTTGCAGGTTCAAATCCCGTCGGTCGTCGTAATTTTAAACAAATCTAGTGGGTATATGTTTTCAAATTATGTGTGTACCCACCAAGGGACGACAAACGTATCTGTTTTTTTTTCAAATGTGCCCTGAAGGCTTCAGATGAGACAACTAAGACCAACACATTGGGTAAGCCAGTTCCTGACCGGCCATTTTGATTTCGCAGCCAAGCTGCATGGTTTTCGTTTGATAGCACATGGCCCGGAATGC
The DNA here is from genome assembly GCF_057557595.1 of Rhyacophila brunnea. Classification (NCBI taxonomy): domain Eukaryota; kingdom Metazoa; phylum Arthropoda; class Insecta; order Trichoptera; family Rhyacophilidae; genus Rhyacophila; species Rhyacophila brunnea. The sequence continues at coordinate 15,544,955 of NW_028232752.1, forward strand.
ACATGCGGGCACAACCATCAAGACGCTGAACACGTCCTCTGGGACCGTCCGTTGATGGGGTCCGACCGAGTGGAGCTGTTTGCCAGGGTCCGTCCACACACGGGCCCGATTGGCCACGCCGACGTGATTTCAACCAAGGCCAATTTCGAGGCATTTGTAAAATCTGCTGCGTCATATGGAGGACGGAATAATTCCGATCGCTCCTTAGATTCATCACTGTCGACTCCAAGACTTCAAGAGTTTCAGTACACGGATGCAGAAAACATTTGTTATTAACGATTCTTTTTAGTTTCTAAAACTCTTTCTTTAAGCAATAAGGTGCATGGTGGCTACATCAGTCCCGTGCAGCATCGCTTCGGGACAAGGAAGTGTGGCACTAAAATCTTTTCATTCTGATACGTTTATAGCGTTATGAAAGGTGGCGTGCACAAACCGCGGCTGCATATACATGGCGGGTGGAGATGGGGTAACTCAAATCATGTTCCTATTTATATATATCTATATCTTTCAAAATAACATTTTCATTTATTCAATACTGCGTATCAGTGATTCATTTAAAATAAAGATAACACACATTCAAAATTATTACTCTGCCTACGTTTTTAATTTATTTTAAATCAATCAATCAAATTGTCAATATTGATTTATATTCACGGTTATTGATGGCGACTGTTTTATCCATACTGTACGTCTAATCACACATAATGCAGTCCTCATCTTATTGTAAAAAAATAAACAATTAAACATCTTTTGCATGGGATTTCAATATAAAATACTTTTATTAAAGCAAATACACGTGAAGTACCTCCTTAAATTGTGTTTCGATCAGTGGCGGCTCTTGACTTTCTAGATGGTGGGGCTTATCCATTAATTATTCAATATACATACCTACCTACTTTCTCATAGTATACATTATGTGCGAAGCTTCTTATGATTTTATTAACGAGGAAATAGGTGATTTTTCAGAATAAATATTATGATTAGCTGAGTCGTTTCTTAATCACATCTAAAAATCGTGCTTAAAAATATTAACTTAATTAATAATAATTATTATTATAGACTTACCATTATCAGTTTTGAACAATGGCATACAGCGAGCGTTTTTACTCACCTAGTGGTCATTTGATTCGCTCCCCAGTACGCTTATACCAACGCTAATGTATTCACATCCTTTGTAGAATGAGATTTGTACTGCGGCGACGGGATGGGACTGAGTGATCCGTCAGCGAAAAATAGACGCCATAGATTTCTTAATTTGTAGGCGTATTTAATTTAATTAATTATTTTAATACCACGTCATCATCATTATGCTATTTCCTAATTTATAAACATTGCTTAATTTATTCGTATAATAATAATAAATATCTTTATAAAATTGCAACGGGTTTAGATGGATAAAAGAAAATAAATAGTTCATTTAATCACATAATTAAGTATGTATATTATGACAATGATAAAAATATTGGACATGTATTTTTGACATGATAACGATGTGGAGATGGTTCCTACGTACCCTTAAGCTAGAGCCGCCACTGTTCGATACATATGTATGTATTGAATAATTAACATATTACTACAAAACAATAATTTGTTCTACCTACCAATCGTTACACCAGCGATTTCCAAACTGGAAGGTGCGGAGTGTTGCAAAGGGAGGCGCGAAAAGTTTAACGCAATTAATGTACCCACAGGTTTTCAGTTTGCAAATGTATAGTTTATAAAACGGCCGCTAGTTATAAACTAGATAAAAAATACAACCCTATAAAAGGTTTTTTGTAAACCTGTCTGAAGATGGAGACTAATTTCATTATACCTCACTTCTATACTATTGTGAAGCGCTCTGGCTATCTTGTGAAAAAATGAAATAAAAGTGTCAAATCATAATATTGTAATTTGAGGCAAATTTGTTTAGAAACGATAATTTTTTAGTTAAACTTGTCTATTTTGTTGAAATTAAAAAAAAAAAAAGAGTAAATAGATCAATGCAAGAACCACTAATGCATTCACTGATTTAAAAAGACAAAGGGAAGGCATTCATAAAAAAAGGGCTTTGGAAATCAAAATTACAAAAAAAATAAGTTTGCCATGTTTCCACTTATGATTTTTGCGCCAGATATATTGAAGCAAACAAAATTCTATTTACTGAGTTCTTGGATAGTTTGCTAATTCACTTATTCACATTATTTTATTAATATTAAAAAATTCGCCTGCGGCACTACTTCGTTGCAGGGCCATTAAATATTTTAAATATGTGGTTGTGCGTTGATATTTGATGTATTACATATATGATGATTGATATAGGTACTTAAATGATAACTCCCGTGTATAATTTAGGAAACACTACTTTAGAGCACCACACTGTCCTTAGCCTTAGGTAGGTGAGCCTGCCAAAGATCCTGGCCTGGGGGCTCGCTTCAGGATGTGGGTCCCATGATAGAATCCATTTGTCAATGAACGATGATGTATTTGGATTGACTACTATTGAAAAGGAAAAAATTGATAGAATTATCATGCGATAATTCATTGAAACAAAAACCCTAGCTCAATTTTGGTTGAATCGAAGTGAAGTGAATAATTAATATTTTGTCAAGAAAAGCAATGCAAGTTGTAAGTAAAGTACTGCTACCATTTGTAACAATATATTTATGCGAAACAGGATTTTCTGCATTAGCTGCAATGAAATCCAAATATCGATCCCGTTTAGTAGAAAAATAACACTTTGTGCTAATAAACAAACACATTCATTGCATGACAAATTATCTAATTTAAAAATGAATATAATAATATAACAACCTTGTTTATTTATATATTATTATATTTTTGTCATTTTTGTATTAGTACATTTTTGACTATTTAAAAATGTGTCTATTATTTAATGAAATAAAGGGGAGGGGTGCGCCAAGGATTAAAATGTTGTCTCGGGATTGGATTCCCTAATTGCAACTCCCAAAAAACTTTAAAGAGATGAGTGTGAAGGAGAAAGTTGTGTGGAAATAAAAAAACCCTGACTCGTTAAAGGGTATAAAATACATTTATTACAAATAAACATTAAATATTAGTATATCAAAATGTTGGAGATTTGTTAAGTACATAATAGATATTAAATTATATTAGGTACCTAATATGGTGATATTGTACATTATAGAAAGTAAAATAATAGATTTACATGTTTCTATTAATCCAGTTTCTGAAGGCAGGTACTCTCGTCCAGACTCCTGGAGAGTCAGGTTGAGCGCATCCTCTACCCCATGACGTGATTCCAATGAGGACTCCGCCAACTGTGAGTGGGCCACCAGAGTCGCCTTGGCAGGCATCTTGACCTCCGACTCCCAGACGACCGGCGCAGATCATGTTACTAGTGATGACGTTGAATCCAGCGTATGCTTTGATACACTGCTCTTGGTTCACAATTGGAATGATGACCTTGTACAAGTTGGTCGGCTGGCTGCCTCCGTCCTGTTGAATTAAATAACAAAAATCTTGTATAGACACCCAAAAATACACACACGTTAAGCTAGACATGAATTATTATCTTATAAGGTATTATATATTAATTTTTTTCAACCATGTCCGATCCTAATAAGATCATAATATTATGGGCCTCCACAGCGTGGAGGTTAGTATTAACAGAATTTGTTTTTACGACAAGTGGACGTCAGCCAATTGCTCAACCTATTAGGTCAATACTCTGACTCATACATTTATTGAAAATCAATATGTGTACTTTCCAGACCCAGGATTCGAACCTGGGGCCTTATGTTGAACTTGCGAGTTGAAGTTGCCCGGTCGACATGACGTCATATGACATCATTGTGACGTACTAAAGGAGTGATAATAGCATTCGAAAAATTGACGCTACTCAAATGCTGGCGTTATTCATTGTTCCCATACACAAATAGGTGTTTCAGCATAATAATAATATCTATGGTGAGCCGTGTGCTTGGGCGGCTTGCTTCGATGCGTGTATTGAGGTTACGTCACAATTACGTCATGTCGTCGGGTGACTTCATGTCACAAGTTATAACATAAGGCCCCTGGGCCCCACGACGCGGTAGTCCAGGGATGGAAAACCTATGGTACGCGTGCCACTAGTGACACGCGAGATGATTTTGAATGGCATGCAAATGTTTCATTTTGAAGAGAAAAGAAATTCATATTATTTTATATTTACCTACATATTTATGAAATGTTTTTTTTTATAAAAAAAAATTACAAATAAATATATAAGTATCTTCGTAGTTATATATAATATTAAAAAATAATGATGACATAGCCATGCGTATTTTTACGGCTTTTTTTATGTTTACCAATCGATGCGCAAACGGAACCGACGAAATTCATGCATAAATGACAAATCGCAATGATACAAAATAGCAAGAAAATCTTTTTCAAGAATAATCATTACGATTAATGTAAATATACAATTGCATAGGTAGGTCCTTGGGATCGGGAAATTAAATATAAACATATTCAATCAACAAACCATAGGAAATTAATTATCGACAGTCGTTCAAATAATATAACTGCTTGTTATTTTGCCTCAAACATAATCTCTAAAAATGGAAACCGTTCAGTGATGGAGAATATAATATGAAAGAATAGTGGTTTAATGGAATTTTTAAAAACAGTTTTTTAGAAAACTTTGAATCCAATAATACAAGCAGTTCACCAGTCTTTATGCATCCTTCCACGTTATGTTTTTATGCTGTAATCCGCCTGCAAGATAGGGTGAGATTCTCCGTAACAATTTCAATGTCGTCTGGTTACTTTATAGAAGTCCGAAACCATCCAATTACCTACATTAAATCACTATTTTCGTCAGAGTCAGATTAAGTATATTATGGACGTTCACTTTTTCTTTTAACTATTTTTCGCTACATCAGTAATAATTATTTGATATAGTTGGATATAAGAATATGGAGAAATATCTCAGAATTGTCATGATTAATTATTGAATACTGCAATACTTTTAATAAATTAAATAAATTCAAAACTCAATCGATGTAAAATAAGACTTCTGTGCTTAGTCAATGAAGAGAAGATTTCCACGAGACAATAAAAAACGGCATTAATAATAATATCGTGCACCATTCTGTACTCAGTCAGGACATTCTATAACTCTATATTTTGACTAACGTATCATAATATCAAATTTAATAGACTAAACTTACTGAGAGATATCCCCATCCAGTAGTAAGTGCTGCAGACCCATCTGATACAGTAGCTCCTTGACCGGGAAGCGTGATGATACCTACACCAGGCCCAAAGGTTAAAGCAGTCGCCATGAATAGTAAACTAATATCATTATCAAAACGAGAGCTAAAGCCTGAGTGCTGCACGATTCTGGTGACCTGGATCACTTGGCCGCCGTCGTTGTGGGTGGTAGATCCTGCTCGAACTCTCCATTGAAGAGCGATGGTTCTGGAAGATAATGAAATTATTCACAATATAATATCTGAAATTTAAGGGCGGACGTGCTCAGCGTGGGTCAAAATGGAGCTTTTTTCGATTTTCAAAGCATGATCCTGGACACTCCTTAAACGTTGTAGATAATCTATTTATATAATTTTGAAGCCTTATTATCCTTTATATTTATTTTAAACATTTGATGACTGCATAAAGTATTCTTATTACATAAAATGTTATTCTTTTAAACCTCTCGCTCTAATGTTTTAGAATATAGTCATATTTGAGTACATAAATGTGCAGTGCTGTTAAGATTTTTTACGTTTATTAATTTTTAAACGCATTTATAAAACCATCCGTATAATTTATATCGACATTATTATAGTGAAATATTTACGATAAAAAATTATATTGATAATCTCTATGATCCCAAATTTCACAAGAATTAGGCATTTTATTATTCAAAAAATGGGCAAGATTAACACATTTGAAGATAATTCTAATGATACTAATTATAAGCTATGTTTTTGACCATTCAAGTGTCATCAAATGTTTAAAATAAATATAAAGGATAATAAGGCTTCAAAATTATATAAATAGATTATCTACAACGTTTAAGGTATGTCCAGGATCATGCTTTGAAAATAGAACCATTTTGACCTACGCTGAGCATGTCCCCCCTTAAGGACACAAGAAAGGAGAGGAGAGGACACACTTAACTTTGATGTATAGTTAAAACGTTATATCTTGAAATTATTGTAATAGATAACTTTCAATGCTAAAATAATCATTGATTTACCTATCGGTGCAGTGGGCAGCTGTAAGAATGACACTATGACTGATGATAGATCCTCCGCAGGCCTGTAAGAAGTTACCAGATCCTTTTCGGTCTATGAGCAGGGCTACTTGGTAAGGAACGTCCGTGATATCAGTAGGGGATCCACCGACAATCTTTCCATCGAGCTTGGGGAATGGAGAAAGGACGGCGCCTAAAAATTGAGTCATGTTTTTAAGTATTTCACACCTTGAACATCGTCGACAAAAGAATATTTTTCTTAGTTTCCATAATTTCTTAACGCGGAAAATGCAAAAAATCGTATACACTAATATACAAGAATTCTTCAATCTTTTTGCGCTCGTTACGCAATAAGATATTAGAGTACCTACACTTCTTTAAAATATCAACATAACACACTTTGATTCACATTGTTTGTCAAAAAAATTATTGACGATTTATTCAATCGAAGTATATTTTCACAATTGAATTCACACTTTATAAAAATATTCAACAAATCACCTAAAAAATATTTTACTTACCATTCGCGAAGACCAGGAAACTAGCAATCACCGTAAGACGGAACATCTTGATATGATAGCTGCTGATAATTTACTGTCATATAATATATAAGTAATCAAATACGTATTAATCTGATTAGGTACCTATATTATATGATTCATATTATCTATATCTTGATAAATGCACATATTATTATCATCGATAAATTTTGATAATATAATCTTTTATCTTTTTTCCGGGGAAGACAAAAACCCATTAAATTATTTCTGGTAATTCCGAAAACAGCTGGAATATTCTTTTAAATTAATTAATAAATTTTTATTACTTATTAGTTCAGTAGTAAGGTTTAATGTCTTAATCCAGCGTCAGTACTTAAGTTAATAGTCAGACAATCTTTCATCTGAATCTGAACGAATATAATAATGAGTCGTCTAGAATCAATATATAAATAAAAATCGTTGAGTATCAAAAGTCATTTTAAGCCATGTGAAAATCGTTGACAAAGTTGACTGTTGGTGTCATAACTCACATTATTCAATGAATAATATGATTTCTGTCACCAAGCCCTTTCTAACCAATCAGGGAGCTCTGTTACTCACAGTATGCAGTATTATGTCTGCAGCCTTAAGAGTATTATATATATTTAAAAATATTGAAAATGCAAATCGTGTCACTCACTCATTAAGGCTATACCTCAGTTGAGGCATGGTCTAAACAGATCGTGGCTAGGCGACGCGGATTGCGGGTCGCGTGTGCAAATGACGCATGCCGAACGAAATATAATTTGTCACATGAATCCAACGTGCGTCTATTTAATGTTCTGTTTATTTTTATATTAGTAACAATAATAATATATATTCATTGACATGTTTTCTTTTTCAAGTAAATTGGTAACGTTTTTAGTCATCTTTACGCGATTTAAGAATTAATACCCCCGTCGCCATCACGAAACAAATTGACGTATTCACACCTCGACGTTCGCACACGGAATGCCAGCGAGTCCAAAATTTCGTCGCGCCTATAGTTGAAAATTATTTGCCGTTTCACTGATGTGTCGTCTTAATATTCAAGGAAGTTACCTTTCTACAATACATTTCTTTTAATTACAAAAAACAGTGTTCTGATGGTATTTTGCGATTATCTCAAAACTGGATTTTTTAAATAATATGTGAGTTATGACTCTAAGCAACTCTTAATGTTATTCGTGGCTTAATCCGTCTGACTGCCAAAAATGATTGCACCGATTAGTAATAAAATTACAACATGAAAAACTTAGGACAAATATATACATTTTCATGGCTTTAAAACACTCGATACTTCAATTTTTCATTATTGTCGAAATAGCTATTATGTGTTTGTGTATAGGAACTTTTTTTGGAAATGAAAATATTTAAAAATGACAGATGACATCAACCTTGGGCTCGTGTGTTCTTTGTGAAACGTACCTACGCATTGCTTACAGTGGCATTATTAATTGATTTGTAATTAATCTACTGTTGGCCTTGCGGCGAGCGATATCCAAGTCACGGTTGGCATGGCCGTTTTTTTTTCGTATTATTCGTATTGAGGAAAAATAATTATTCATTTCATTTTCTTATATTTTCATCATTTAATATCATATTACCAAAATACCTTGAAACTTATAAAAAACATTTTCAATATAATATATATCTTTTATTTTAAATTAAGTGATTACATTATTATATGCAAGTTAACAATATTGAATTTCATGTTTTCCAAGCCGGGTTTTTCCACCAAGTCCACATTTGAAACCTTTCTTTTTGCTTTGCTTTCAATTTTCTTCCGTCTGAGCAGTCGAAATCTTTTGTAAACCAAATATTGCTCAGAGTAGAGTGCACCCTTTCCAGAAGTGGATAGTAGATAGAAAATTTACTTTATATCGTTTAAATTATCATTTGTTAAATATATGGCGGGGGGTATCAACTAATTTTTACATAAGATCTACTTTGGAGAAGAAAAATCCTCCGCGATCTACTTTTATCTGAAATTAAGGACATAATAATATATTGTATGTTTATATATAAGCATAGTATATATTATAAAAGATCTATTTTTAAACCAAAATAGAAACTTACTAAGAAAATTAAATAAAGAGTTGTACATAGAAAAAATATTTACATAACTGTAGTTATTTTATTTTGGATACATAACTTTTATTTTGAGCTTCCGGATAAAGAGCTTGAATTAGGTACTTATCCTTCATTATGAGGGATCAACAATTTTTGAGCAGTCTTATTGAAGTTTTTAAAACTGGTTTATAAATCTTGACCTCGCGTTTTTCCTTTTATCGGAATGACTGTTGATAGAATTACATAAAAAAAATAGAAACGTACCTAATAAAAATATGTACATATTATTATAAATAACGCCCACGGTGGCCGCGCGGCATAAGCGTTGGACTATAATAAAGCCGTGGGTCCCAGGTTCGAATCCTGGGTCTGGCAAGTACACATATTGTTTTTCAATTGGTGTGTGTCAGGGTATGGACCTAATAGGTTGACCAAGGCATTTCTCATAAAAAAACAAAATCTGTCAATACAAACCTCCACTCTGTGGAGGCCCATATGATCCTATCAGGATCGGACATGGTCGAAAAAAAAATTATAAATAAAATCCCATTATACTTACAAATTATAGATAAATAAATTAAATATTTTTGGCGATCGACCAAACATCATTACGCCATCGACCTAATCCGACACCCCTGATATATGGGTATTTAATTTTAAGCCGGGACCAAATGACAAACTGGTCGGGAATTCTAGACACCCAAACCGTAATAATGACTGTCATGCATAATAAAATTATAATTATGAAAATTTCTTAGTCAAATCTCAATGATCAAAGTTATACATAAAAAAACTTTGCTTGAACTGCACGTGGATGTGGCCGCATGCAAGCACTCGAGTTCGTGCGGTGATACGTCTGTTTTTGGTGACGGATATGATGACAAAAGGCGCTTCACGTGGCTGGGACTTTCGCCCTGCTACAAAGTCGACTTACGCGCCCCAGGCCTCACGTGGCAGTAGGCACATGACGTATCGATAGACCTTGGAAAATTGCGTTTTCAGTATGCTCCGATATTGGCGCGTGATATAGTGAAGTTAGTAAGTATTTTTTTTTAAATCGGTATTACGTATGCGGATGGGTTAAAGTAAAACAAATTCTATAAAGTCGTCCCGAATGACTTCGATATTTTGGTCTAAGTTAAACGCACATTCCGTTCCCTACGCGTGAAGCAGACAAATAAATATATATCGATTAATAATTTCTGACTGAATTTTTAGATGACCTTAAGAAAATATTTTATATAGTAATTATTAATACCGCATATTATTAGGTAAATAAAAATGCAGACAATGTTAGCGAAAGGTAACTGTTAATCTTTCCCGAACAGAACAAATGAAATAAATAGACGTTCGTTACGATATTATACAGAAAGTAGATGAGGAATTTTAATCAGTTTCTATCTACTACCTAATAGTTTTAATTCATTTTGCTCTTAACATAATGTTTTTTATTGCAGATTAGGAATTATCATGCCTGAGGCTTTATATAAAAATAAAAGAAGTCTCTTCTCGTTGGAACTTAAACATATGTACCATTAAATCTATATTTACGTGTTAACCAATATAAATTTAAATAATATATACCTATATTAAAATTTTACCTATAATTCACGAACGTCTATTTATTTTCAAATTTCATTCGATTTCGTGGCACCCAGTTGTCCCAGCGCCGAGTCATATAAATATAATAATATAAAGTCATATAATATAAATCTAGACCCATATAAAAAAAATTGAAAAAACTATTCAGACGCCCAAATGCACTCCATGCCAATTTGGTTCTGCGAGCAATCTCGCCGTACATACCGTCAATTGACATTTGTTGTTCAAAATAGACGTAGTTGTTGACACGCTCGATTTAAGTGACACTGATGGGAATTGTTTTTGGTTCAGCAAAGCAGTTGTCACTATTTTCGTCTATAAGTAGTATTAGTATCTTCAGAAGTGAATTACCATTGTATTTTAAACGTAAAGTATTCAACCAATGTGTACTACCAACGCTCACGTATGCATGTGAAACATGGACTCTTAATGTAAGATACATGCAAAAATTACAAGTAGCGCAACGTGGCATGGAATGGTGCATGTTGGAAATAACGCGCGAAGATCCTAATATAACAAATCAATGTATAAGGAAGTAGACAAGAGTACGCGGTGTGATAGATGTCGCTAAGCATATGAAATGGCAATCGGCTGGACATGTTGCTCGGCAAGTGGACAACCGCTGGACAAATTACGTCATACAGTAGTATCCAAGGGGCACTAAATGACCACAGGGACGCCCTTAAACTCGCTGGATAGATGAAATCATAAAGATATAAAAGGCATACATACTGTATTGATTTGTACACCCATATCAGCTAGAACTAGAAAGAGTCGATGAGTTATTTCACAGTAACATTGGATGTAATTAAATGGTTATACATAATTTTGAAAACACTTCTAAGAAAATATATAACCAATAGAAAAATCTATTTTGAAAAAAATACGACACCCAGCAGGAATCGATTCGCGCCCACGCACATCCACCACAATGTTAATAGGTATCCCATCTAATTGCGAAAAATATTAACAAAGGCTATTAAAATCAAAGCGTTGGGGCGGAGCTTGGAGCAGGATCACGGAGCACTGAAGCAATGGGATTTAACCCGGAGCAGGAGCAAAGCCGTAGCACCGAAAATTCGTAGTGCCCCACTGCTCCGGATGTTTTTTTTTATTATTAAATTTTCGTCCTAAAATCCAATGAAAATAGTATATTTCGACAATTTGCAACACTGGAATTATTTGAAATATGGCAACACTGCCAAATGATAAATAACCTCACTTTTTTGACAGAAGAGGCAAATAGTGAGAGACGATTTACTGTCTGCTTTGTTTAATAGAATTAATAATGAAAATGACGATTACTTTAAAACTACTTATTTTTATTTTTTCAACATTTGTATACATTCAAAACTTATTAAAACTTTTTACCCAGAGTGGAACAGACCCTGAAGCTGAGCCGGAGCAGGTATTAGGTCCCGGAGCGGAGCAACTCAAAAAAGGGTCTGCTCCAACGCTCTGATTAAAATACTCTCTTAAGCGCTTTCCAAATTGAGTTACTATTAGCAATCGGCTATTGTATTTTAACAAAGTAGGTATTAATTACTTTAGTTACTAACCGACGTCATGGATCACTCGATGATTTTTTGTTGTAACATACTTGAACTTGCAAATTATTTAATTAACTATTTAATAAATTATTTTTTTCAAAAAAGATTTTTTCTAATGATTAGGTATATCTATTTTCTCAGAAGTGTTTTCAAAATTATGTATCTTCAATAAAAGTAATGTTGCATTCTTAAATCCTGTGAATTATTCGTTGAATAAAAAAAAGTTAATTGAATTATAACAGTCATAATGGGACTAACATAATCTAATCAATATTGATAAACATGTTAATGATAGATACCTATACGACGTCGATAAAAAATTCAAATTTTGATGACGACACAAAATTGAAGAGATATGTGTTTAAATTAATAAAATAATAATTACGTTAATATCAATATATCGTCACCGCAGTACTACAACTAGATAACTCCGATTTATATGGTCCTTGTTGGGAAAATTAAATTTAAACTTTACTTGATTAACATAAATAATATGCTATGATAATATTATTTAAAATAAAAATGGAAAATTGTGCTTTTCTAATTGGGAACAATTAAATAATGTTCAATCGTGTAAAAAAATGTTGTAGATATATTATTTTATTTACTTATTACGGTTTTTAAGTTATTTAATATTTTAACTATAGACTATATAGGTATAAAATAAAAAGAGGGGCAATGAATCGGTTTTCTCATACAACTGAATGAAGCAGGCCAACAGTAGCCGACAACTTACGAGAAATAGCGACGCGAAAATACAGGGCATCACGGAGAATTTATTTATTTATATTTATATTTATTAATTAATTTCATTATAACCTACCCATATAATATAATGTTCACGCGGAAATTTTGCCGAAAATTGATTACCAGAATGCCTCACCATACTTTTTCACCATACTTGCCTGCTTCACCATACTTTCATATAACCTTCATATAAGCCGACTTACCTAGTTTTACCATTTTGTAGAGAAACAAATAATGCAGAATCGTATTCAATAGCTATCTGAAACACAGTTAAAATGGTTGTAGTATTGAGGTGACGATATTATTATAATATAAAATTGGTAGTTATAATTTCTAGTTATCATATTATGCAATAGCATAATTATATGATCTTATCTAATTGCAATATATTTGTAAAGGTAAATAGAAAATAATAATTATTTTTATCATCTTTATCGATATATTATGTTTCGACCGTGTTTAGGAAAAAGGACGTAACCCTGACTGACCAAATTTTACAGGAGAGGCAAAAAACGTTTTTTGAGAGTTTTTAGTTTAATATTTTTTTTTAAATAGGCACAGACATTGGGTGCAAGATGATTGATGATTTGGTGTAATATAATTTCGATCTAATATTAATTAAAGAAGTTATTACAGAAAAATCATTAAAATTGAGGATAAATGCTTTTTTCCATAAATTAAAAATTAATTAATCCCAATTAAAACCTGAATTTAGATAATAATTCGGCATTTGCAGCTTACTTCCTTTTTATAGAACGTTTATTTAGTTGTATACATTGTTAATATCTAATAAAAGCATTTTGTTTTGCTTTGAAAAGCTTTTTTAAAAATCGAGGGTTACGCCCTTTTTCCTAAACACAGTGGGTTTATATTGAGTTTAGTATAATGCATATTATGTTTTTGAAAAGCTTCCTAAATATTAGCTTAAATTGAGACCAAAAAACCTCTCAAAATCTCAAATAGTCTGCAGCTTGACATAACTGATTAAGTAATGAGAAAAATGTAAAATAATTCATGTTACCTCGACTGCTGTAGTATTAGAGATATACCGCGCCAATACTAGCGATAAGTCTTTAAGTACAGTATACCTACCACTCAGTGACATAGTGTTTCTTAGCTCTTTCGGATGCTAAAAAGACCCTCCGCTTTGTATCTTGGGCAGAAAACCCTTATTCAAACATACCCTGTGTAGTTGCAGCAGTATTCCCTAGCGTAATATAAAATCGTAAAGCATTACTTTTATATTTATTCTGGTGGGTGTAATTTTCCTCAAAGTGAACCCAAACGTCTAAAAAAGGTCGGATCAGGGTTGCCAAGATAAATATACAGCCAAAATAATGGCGCATTGTTGAGCTGGGGGTGGGAAATAAGGGGATGCTCTAACACCTAAAGGGTGAAATAGCAGCCACGGTGAAGCTTTTGCTAATCTATTTTTAGACCTCAAATAAGGGACAGACCCCCACCGTTGAGCAGAGGTAGCACGTTGCGCTTGTGATTGACGCGACATATCTTCAATACACTTCTTCATAGCACGCAGTGACGTCCCGTGGGGGTAGGCAGATTGAGCGTCGCTTGGGGGCGGCAGTTAATCGAAGGGCGGCAAATTGACGAGAATCATTAGTTATAATATAGAAATAGATACACAAACTTAGTAATAATGGATATATCTTTCCGTTAAAAAAATCAACCTACTGGTTTAAAACAAAACGTATTACTTAACATAACAGGTTTAACAAGACTGTATTTTTTGTCGGGTTTGCGATGTCTAGTTTACTTCCGTTGTTCTTGGATCTCACGTCCTTGATGACCAGCAATGACACGTGCATATTTGCAAATTATATTTTAATTATAGGTAAGTAATTAAATTAAAGCAAATGAATTGGTACTGTAAATAAGATACGATCTAGCTTGTTGTAAGGGAGATTTGTAAGAGAGTTGAAGTTATACTTCTTTTGGTGCGTTTAGGAAATCAAATCAGAGTGTATTTTTGGCGTGTGACATGTAACACATAATTTATTTTTTCACACGAAAAAAAATGCACTCGATTGGATTCGAACCACCGATTGTTCGGTTATCAGCCGAACGCACTACCTTTACGCCACAGTATGATACTGCAATCGTGACGATTATACCTACATTATAATATTATAGTTTAGAATTGTTTTTGGATTTTTTAATTGTCGGTCATTTGCAATTCCTTACGTAAACAAACGATTAAACGTCAGTTAGTAAAGTCAATATAAATTAAAGTGTATAGAAATAAACCAACGGCTTTCCAATAAGCGGTCCTTTTTCTTGAATGTGTAATTTAACAAGATAATAAAGAGCTATTCAAATAATCTAGTTTATCACAGGTTTTGTTTTTGTTTTGTTACGCCAAAGAAGTATAACTTCGAACACGCGTACATAAGTAGAAACGCCGATTTTTTTTTAAATTTATATCAATTATCACAAAGTTTTGGTCTCACTTCAGTAGACATTCGGTAGGTAAAATCTTTGCTAACCCAAATTCTACTCGGCGAAATGTACTAACACCCCACATATTGTGTAGATTCATTCTTAAAACTAATAAATCGCCCCCTATAAGATGTATCACGTATGAAAACTCAGATAGCGTTCGTACCTGGTCAACCACGCGCAAGATAGAGGAAAAGTGTCGAGATGGATTTAAAGACATTAAGTGTCCTTCTAGCTAGGTCCTAGATAGAGACAGATGCTGGAAGAATCTGACGCCTACATAATTTTGTACCATCAGGAAGTAGAAGAAAATTATATAATTTTATTGTCCAAATAGGATTACATACCTACTCATATGCGGTGTAAATGAGCACTTCCTTATAACCCTGATAACTATATTAGTTATCGGAACATCGTTTATTTGTTTTTTTCAAAATGTCAAACTAACCTGCCATTGGTAATGCCAATTGGAATGCAAATCATATATTTATATATTCCACTTACTTCAGCCGAGTTTAAGTTTAAGTGAACGATGTTTTATAAATTCCAAAAATAGGTTTCACTGACGTATCTATTCTTTTAGAATCTTCTATACATTCTCCTTCTCACGCTATTTTTTGTTTACATAGTTTTAATACTCTTATTTTTTATGTCACCTGTGTGGAAAATTTACAATGTTTTTTCTTTCTTTTCTTTCCAAATTCTTCTTCTTTCTTTCGACCATGTCCGATCCTAATAGTATCATATGGGCCTCCACAGAGTAGAGGTTTGTAGTAACAGATTTTGTTTTTTTACGAGAAATGGATGTCAGCCACTTGCTCAACCTATTAGGTCCATAGCCTGACAGACACAAATTGAAAAATAATATGAGTACTTTCCAGACCCAGGATTCGAACCTGGGACTCACGGCACAATAGTCCAACGCTTAAGCCGCGCGGCCACCGTGGGTGTTCACTTGGTGTAAAATAAATAAATTCATAAATTGTGTTGAGTAATCGATTGGTACATGTAGGTGTACGATATTGTCTGTAGATAAATGTAAAATGTCACAATTGAACTGTTGCCAATCACTGGTCTGGGGTGGGGTTAGGTTTAAGGGCGCAAACTCGCGCTGGGATTTATAGAGGTCACTCTTGCGGGTGTGGAAATCCGAATAGAAAACGATACTCCTGGACGCCAAATTAACTGAGAGTTCTAACCTACAATTATTATTTTCTCTGGATTTCCACCACGGGAACAGGCAGCGGTGGATTATCCCACAGGTGTGGAAATTCCTCCCCCCAGCCTTCCAAAGGCTTCGAATACACATTGTCCTCAACGACAAAAAATAAATTAAAAAAAGAAAAAAATTAACCGCCAACAACGAACAATATTTGTTGTGTTTCAATAATTTAGGAAATTACTTGTAAAGCCAGTGACCTATATTTTATGGTTAACCGTGGTACAGTTCGCTGTGAGCTTTCTTATCGGAAAGAGATAAACGTATACTATACGCTCTACAATTTTATTAGATTTAATATAAACATTAATCCAATTTTCATAGCTGATTTTGAAAAATTCAAGAATGTAAACCTAATCTAACCTAACAAATAATCCAGTATGTCAGCTATTTTCAAAATTAAAGTGTAAACCGACAAGAAACGTGTTTTATTTAGACATGAATTTTATGTCAGTACGAAACGACCCAAAGAGATTGGACGGTCTTTAATATACGGCCATATATTCCCGAAACAACATTTCACGGTGAAGTGTGATACGGCGAACTGCATACGTACAAGTTTTCGGACACGACATTTTATGTGTTAATCATTTTGTTCTGGTATTACCGTCTCACCACATGTTAGTTTATTATCATCAAATCCGGTTACTTACACTAGTAAAATTGGTCTAAAAACGGTAAAATTCATCAGCCGATATTGATACTTATTATAGTACCTAGTATGTATTATTTCGGAAATAGTAAAATATGGTGTTATTATAATTAAAATGCATTTTCTTCTTCTTTCTTCGGCCATGTGCGCTCCTTTGCTGGAGCATATGGACACCATACGGCGCTTCCAAGAGCTCCACCCTATACAGTCTAGTGAGTATTTAGCTGCCTTCCAATATGGCGTAATCCAGTTGGCTTGAAGAACATGCAAGATAGGTTGAGGTTCGTATCCGCAGCGAGTGGCCGAGCCAGGTTCAACATCACCTATTCACTTTCGGCATGATGAGAGGCCGCTTTTAGGTCACTCAAATTCAATCTTCACCTTAATTTATTAAAAAAAAACAAAATTAGGTATAATATGTAAGTCAAAGCAAATACTATAATAATTATTAATTATTTGCACTATTGGCGTCGGATCTTAACAGCCGACCTTCACATATCACCACCGGAATAGTCTTTTGTGCGATGAAAGATGGTAAGAGGACTACGTCTCAGTTTAAAGCGCGAGGATTCACATATTCTTTTTCTCTCATTCCTGCAACAGACCAAGTGAATAGTGATGCAATAGGAATCAGGTAATCCGATGACTTAATTCGATTTCTCGTCATTAATTTGAAAATGACTTTTATATAAGTTAAGTAGTTAAGAAAATAATAATAAATAATCACAAGATAAAAAGAACTTTTTATATACTCGTACCATGTTTTTAAATTTTCTGTTGAATCATATTAACTTGACAATTATATGTATTAATTAAAAAAAATATTGTACTTAATATAAATACTGAATAAATATTATAGAATATTGAAATATCATTTTGACATGTCATATTGATTTCCATAGTAACGCACGTATAGGTATATTAATAATTTAGTTGCTAGGAAGCAACCGACAATAATAACTTTTCGTACAAAACAGAATTAACTGAAAATGAATTCAATTCTGCTTAAAAATTGCTAAAAGTATTAAAAGAATGCATTGTCATCGTGTTCTGATATATTCTAAAAGTTTCAAATGTATAACTAGTCGGGAAGTTAGTTAAAAATCTTCAATCGTCCAATACAAATCTTGGACAAACAAAAAAAAATGTACTGGACACACAAGAAAACATCTGTACCGGACAAACAAGAATACGACCTAATAAAAATGTGGTAAAATGGATTATGCTTCCCCTTCCTCAAATCAAATCCTAATGAAATCATAATATGCCTGTGACCTATCATTATGTAGTCAAAGTCGAGGTAGCTACTTCAGTTTTCTAATTTTGATACTACGCGAAACTTCGCAATCCTTTTTTCGAATTCGTTTGATGACGTCACTATTACTCACCTAGTCGGTCCAATGAATTTTGAGGATACGTCATCAGGGTTCAGAAGAAATACTTGAGACTCCTTTACTTGAGGTTGTATGGATACTATCCGTGGCTTTATCCAACTGACTTTCTATTATGTATGCTTAGAATTTTAAATCATCAGTGGTTTATTATTCTCCCAAGGTGCAGAACCAACCTGCCACTGGTAATGCCAATTCGGAGGGCGATAACTATGTTCAACCAAATTGCTGTTGTTGGGTGTTGATATATTCCACTTGCGTGAGGTGAGTTTCGGTGGAAGCTATTTTATAAATTCTTCTCCTTAGAAAACTCGGTGTACCTCTTTGAACTTCTACAGATGTATAATTGTATTTTCACTGCTTTTGTATGTTTATATTATGTTCTCTTTTTATATTTTAATTTTTATCGCTTTTATTACTTTTTTTTCCTTTTATTTATAATAATGTTTCATGTTATGTTGTGAACGTTTTAAACTTATAACTTGCAATGTCCACAGTACGTTAAAAATGAATTGAATTAAATTGAGTTGAATCAATACTGCCACATCTCGATGGCTTCATTATCCGCAATATTTCTGTGTTTTAATCGTACAACTAATTTATAAATAATACCCAAAGTGTCGCTATCTTTTGGTGAGTGTATATATCTTTTACTTACATTATAAATAAATAGATAATATTAATTATTTCCTATACCTATCATTATTTTTTCTGTTATCAATAATATTCCAGTTATTTAGAAGAGGCCGCTACTATGTATCATTATATAGATAGTTATACAAGTACCTACTGATAAGACAGCTGATTGGTTGAAAAAATATATATAGGTACTTACGGAATATATTTCATAAATTGTAATATACAATAATAAAGGAACAAAAAACAATAATCCTAGACAAGATGGATACAGTGATGCATTTGTTCGCCGCAACAGTTGCCGAATCAGCAGAAAATTCAACATCTGCTAGAATTCTAGCACAACAAATTTCCACGAATGAAGGAACTGTTCGTCAAGCAATGGAACTCATAAAAATGAAAGCCTTTAAAAGTTCCACTTCATCCTATGCAGGTGCTGTAAAACAAACAATTCCACCACCTATATCTCGTCTAGGCGCTGCAGTACGTCCGACCAAGCCTGCAGTACTGGTTTTCCCGACAAATGACAAAATAAAAGATTCCGCATCAACAAAGGCCATCATACAAGAAGCGATAAATCCCAAAGAGTTAGGAGTGAAAATTACCGGCGTACGATTGGTAAAGAATCGTGGGGTCGTAATAAATACTGCCACAGAGTCCGACTCAGAACGCCTAGCAGCCGCACCTGGTTTCAAATCAAATAAACTGGAAGCAAAAATCCCACCCAAAAGACTGCCACGTATAATCATTTATGATGTACCCCGGGAAGTTGAGGACGTAGACTTCCTACAAGGCATTCATCAATCAATCCGCGAAATACAATTACCTGCCGAAGTGTTCACAAAAACAACCATCCGCAGTCATCTTGCAGGACCTCGAGAAGGCCCTACATGTCACCGAGTATTTTATGTCCAACCAGCAGTAAGGCACCTATTAATAGAACAAGGTCGGTGCTATTTTGAATGGTCGTCACACAGAGTGCGTGACTTTACTGGTATAACATTGTGCACACAATGTTGCATGTATGGACATCCGAGCAAATTTTGTAAAGAGCCTCAAGTCTGTTCCCACTGTGCATCACAGGGTCACATATCTACCGAGTGTCCACAGTCTAATAAAACACCAATATGTGCAACTTGTACACGCTACGGGAAGCCCGCTAGTCACAAAACAGGGGAAAAACTATGCCCTGCACAAGAAGCATATTTAAAAAAGTCTCTCAACTCAATTGATTATGGCTGCTAAAATAAAATTAGTACACGCCAATATCAGTCATAGCCAGATAGCAACAGTCGACCAATGGACATCAGACCAAAGGAAAAATCAAACTTCTAGGAATAAGGCAGTCAAAAAAATTATTTTTCTTCAACAAAATCTTCAGCGATGCCGCTCAGCAATGGATCATATAATAGCTCAGGCCAAATACTATGATATATTACTTCTTCAAGAGCCTTACGTCGGAAATACGGGCAGAGTAACATCTCCCCATAATTTAACAATATATCAGGCCGACGGAACATCGGAAAACCCCTGCAAAGCCGTAATAATCATCTCCAATCCTAACCTCCGCCTTCTTTGGAGAAGCGACATATCTGACCAGTGCAATGCATTTGCAACCTTGAAATCTGGAACTTTGCAGCTAACGATTGGATCAATTTATATACCACCACCATCCTCAACATTGGTAACACTCCAAAAAATTGAAAAATTAGGAAAAGATAAAGGCGAATATATAATAGGAGGAGATTTCAATGCAAAAAGCAGCTGGTGGGGGAGCCCGAAAAATGACAAAAGAGGCGATGAGGTCATCAGTTGCCTAGCCAGCATTGGGTGGCATGTATGTAATGAAGGATCAGTTCCAACTTACAGCACCTGGCGGAACGGGAAACATTTAAAATCTCATATCGATATCACTATCTCTTCACCAAACACAACACACAAAATTGCTAACTGGACAGTAGAAGACCAACACAACCCCATCTCAGACCACAACCCTATCACCTTTACTTGGAACAATACAATTAGCGTACTCTCACCCATGACCGACTCAACACGCATTTTTATAACAAATGAGAAAACCGACTGGATAAAAATAAATGAATTGACAAGGGAAAACATGGCCGAGCTTAACATAGATAAACAGTTCCACATACAACTCCTGAACTCGACACTGCAGTGGAAACGGTCACCTCGGCAATCTCTATCGCATGCCATAAAATACTCCCACAAAAAACGCAACATGATATCAGGAAAAATCCAATCTGGTGGAACGCCGAATTAACAAAAATGAAAAGAATAACTCTCAGATCAAAACGGAAATTACAGAACTCAAGTGACATCATGCGACCACAAAAGCTCACTGACTATATCGACAAAAGAGAAGCATACAAAACAGCCATTGAGGAAGCAAAAATTAAAAGCGCTAAATTATTTTATGAATCTCAGACGCCAATGACAGCATGGTCTTCGCTATACAAAATGACAAAAAAAACTAATGCCAGCAATATTCAATCGACACTTACTACAGAGGGAGTAAAGCACTCAACCGCAAAAGACTCTGCAAAAGCCCTAATGGAAAAATTCTTTCCATACGATGATCCAACAACAGATACACCGATACAACACTACATCAGACACACATCAGACAACCATATTCCGGGCGGAGAGGATGATATCCAATTCACACTTACTGAGATCCTATCCGCCTTACAGAATATGACTCCAAAAAAGGCACCTGGACACGACAACCTCACATTAGATATCTGCCAAAATTTCGCAAAAAACTTCCCAGAAGAAATTCTACTACTATACAATAAATGTCTGACACTCGTTCACTTCCCGAAATCCTGGAAAATAGCGATCATTAAGGCCGTTCCTAAGCCTGGGAAAGATGCTATGGACACAAAATCGTACAGGCCTATCGGCCTCCTTCCCGTTTTCGGAAAAGTGCTAGAAAAACTAGCAATTCAGAGAGTGCACTGGCATCTTACAAAAAACAACAAATTGAGCACTAAACAGTTTGGCTTTACCCCTCAAACATCAACAGAACACGCACTAAACAAAGCCGTACACATAATCTCAACGCATCTCGAATTGAAAGAATCACTCATAGCAATTTCCCTAGACATTCAAGGTGCATTTGATAACGCATGGTGGCCACACATAAAAAACGCCCTTGCAATCAAGTCAACACCGCCTAACTTGTACAAACTGTTTTGCAGTTATCTACAAGATAGGGAAGTAAAACTAAAGTATGCAGACGAAGAAATAAAACAAGACCAAACCCAAGGTTGCATCCAAGGATCAACTTGTGGCCCAACACTATGGAATATCGCCTTAGACAGTCTATTAACAATACTCTTACCCCACAATACACACATACAAGCCTTTGCTGACGATGTGTTAATATTGATAGCAGCAAAAGACACCGACGAACTGGAATTAAAAACCAATAGCGTGCTTCAAAAAGTAAACTCATGGGGTGAAGACGTAAAACTAACCTTCTCAGATATTAAGACAAATATAATGTTTATCAACAAAAGGAAAATACGAACACCAGAAATCCAGTGGAAAGGAAAACCGAAAGAGTTGGT
The DNA here is from genome assembly GCF_057557595.1 of Rhyacophila brunnea. NCBI lineage: Eukaryota > Metazoa > Arthropoda > Insecta > Trichoptera > Rhyacophilidae > Rhyacophila > Rhyacophila brunnea. Next base: position 15,567,595 of record NW_028232752.1, read on the forward strand.
CGATTCCTTTAAAATTCTTGGCATAATACTAGACAGGCACATCAATTGGGCGAAACACGTCGACTACATATGTAAGAAAGCAGCTCAAATGGGAAAATTCTTTTTAAAAACAGCAAGAGCCACTTGGGGGGCGTCTCCTGAAGTTTTAAAAATTATATATCATGGAGCTGTGGAGCCAACCTTAACTTACGCGGCATCGGTCTGGAATAAAGCAACTCACAGAAAGTCGATCCAAAAAAGACTGAATTCCGCGCAAAGACCTTTCGCAATATCAATTTGCAAGGGATATCGCACAATATCGCTAACGTCAGCACAAGTCCTGGCAGGAATAGCGCCAATAGATATAAAAATACAAGAACTTACAGGAATATACCAAGTTAAAACAAGCCACATACTTCCCCGACACTTACCTACAGACAGAACATACGAAAACAAAATACACTACACACAACTTCCACATCCTGGTAACAGACATCTAGAAAATATAGAACACATAGGAACAGTCGACGAAGACACTAAAACAAAATACCACATCACAGGATTAGAGATCTACACAGATGGCAGTCTAATCGATAACAAAGTAGGGGCAGCTTTTGTAGCCTACGAAAATGGAACATTAATAACCCCCCGAAAATTTAAGCTCGAAAGCTACTGCACTGTTTTCCAAGCAGAAATATTTGCCATCAAAGAATCTCTCGAGTGGACACTCAAAAGATTAAAGTTCCACAGACACGACTATGTAAACATATTCTCAGATAGCCAATCCAGTCTGGTAGCTCTCCAAAACCCATCATCGACACACCCACTTGTAAGAGACATTTTAACACTGTCAACACAGCTTCGAATGATAGGAACAAACCCCAGATTCTTCTGGATAAGAAGTCACACAGGGATAGCCGAAAACGAGGAAGCTGATAAATACGCCAAACAAGCCACAACAGACAAAAGACCTTTAACCTATACACACTTCCCTCTGAGTTACGCAAAACAAAAACTAAACGAAGATACCATAGAGCTATGGAACCACAGATACACAACATCCGCCACAGGATCAATAACGCAGAAATTTATTCCAAACATAAACTGTGCCATCACTCTTGCCAGGAACTTAAAAATATCACACGAACTCACACAGATACTAACAGGCCACGGATCGGTGCGAGCTTATCTAAAAAGATTTAAATTGAGGGATGACGACTGTTGTCCATGTGACGGCAACACATCTCAAACTGTGTGGCATGTCATCAACGACTGCCCTATACTAGAAAGGGAGCGATGGACTCTCAGGACTTGATGTAGACAACATAATCACGAAATTGACCTCCAAAAGCCTCACGAAGCACTAAGCAATAGAACAACACAAGAACACTACACAAAATATTTAATCCTGGCCATAAAGAAAATTAAAGATATAAATGGAGGCACCTAATTAGCCCCACATCAATGCAACTAACCCACCCAACCACCTTGTACGAAAAAGCAAGGGTATGGTTATTATTAAAAAAAAAAAATATACAATAATTGTTTACACATGGTTTCCCTTACTACCCACACTTTCTGGCGTATACGATGTAACCAATAAGTCCCCCACTGCTGTATAATCGAAACGTCCTACTTGATCCTGGCTTATGAATGGTGCACATTTGAAACACCATTACATATATTTTATATATAACAAGCTAATATTCTTGTGTTGCCATATTATCTATCGTAAGTCAGTAATGATTCGGCATTGGTATTTTTTTTACTAATTGTAGCTCTGAACAAAAACACTGTAGCCTAGCTAGACTCTTAGATGTTTAAACTTGCCAATTCTGTGTTGACAAGACCGTTACACAGTATCTTAGATACTTAAATAGGAAATGACGACGAAAAAACCATATAAACCCCATTAAAAAAAACCATCATATCATTAAACTACCTACGGTGACGCAATGTAACGCCATAAGATGGAACAGAATTTATTAACACAGTAAGAGTAAGGTTAAAAGTAAACTTTTTTTTTACTTAATATGGCAATGAATATACTTTAGTTTAGAATGATTAAGTACATACATTAATACATAATCAGTGCTATTTTTATACGCCGAAACCATTTTTTTTAACTTGTACCTATTGCATAATAAAACAGTGTAGGTACATCGGTGATTGTTTTCAATTATTAAAACTACTTCATTAATATTGGCTATTAACTAATAATCTTCCTTTTTTAACCAATTTAATGGTATGGAGAAAATTCTCTTTGAATTATCTCCTTATCTAAATTAAGGGGAGGGTTGTACCTACAGATGCACTTAGCGGGAAAAGACGAAGCTTGCAGTTTGAGACATTTTTTTGATAATTTACAATTTCAACTGTATTAATAAATAAATATGTACCTATATGAAAACAATAAAAAGATTTTTTTAAGTCAAAGATAAGCTTACAATAATTGTAAAAAAATATGTGAATTTTGTTATATATTCAATTCCTCAATTACGTTATTATTACATTATATTTTATGATCATATTTATTATTAAAATTTAGTTTATTAGGTTTTTAATTTTTTGTTGTGTAGATTTTTGACTTATTCATCGTTTTATTATTTTTTATATTTATTTTAAAAAACATCGATTTTTACAAAAATATAAATGCGTATAAGTTGAAATCCTTTTTTACTTATATCTATGAATTAATAATGGTTTATTACATAATTATTACACGATGGCCTCGCGGCTTAAGCGTCGGCCTATAGCGTCGTGGGTACGAGGTTCGAATCCGAGTCTGGCAAATACACATATTTGTTTTCAACTTGTGTATGAGTCAGAGTTTTCTCGTAAAAACAAAATCTGTTAATAAAAACCACCACTCTGTGAAGGCCCATATGATCATATTAGGATCGGACATGGTCAAAAGAAAGTAGAAGATTAATACATACCTAGATACTATTTTTTTAAATATGTTTTCATGTAAAAATGCCGTATTCACACCGCGTGATAAACCAATTAGATCAAATACAAACACACCTCTATTAATTGCTAAGCGTTTGGTGAGTGAAGCGATCAGGCGAGCATGCGATGCGTCCGATAGAGCGCCACGACGCTATTTCAGGAGGGGCGTCGCGCCGTGGACGTCGCCGTCTGACTGGCCGACCCGAAATAACCTCACCAGACCCACGCGTCAATTTCTTTCGGAGCTCTTCGGTCAAAACTTGCAGTCGGATGTGTCAGGTGGAGGTTATTGAAACTCGCCAGAGTGTTGGATTGGATGCAACACGTGCGCGAGGGATTGAGGTAGGAGCCATGATGCCACAGTATGTGTTGTTTAGCATAACTGAATTTGTTTTTTTATATTATTACATACACTCGATTACTGTAACCTCCCTATCTTTCGTTATGAAAAGGAAAACACCTCAGAGATTTCAATTAGGCTAAAGCCACATAGGCAGGTGCTTCGCTAGTGCTGAGCTAGGTGCTATGCTTGTCTACTAAAAACACTACTACCACATTGCCCGATACGTGCGTAGGTACAAATTCATTTAACATTTGAGTGCGCTCAAGTCAACAACGATATGTCACTCTCAAAACTAGCCAGAAAGCTACTTCTCACAGAGAATTTAAGTTTGAAATTCGAACTTGTTGGGTGCATAATCTCAATACATCCCATGCGTCATTATTAACCTCAAAATATACGGTGTTTGACGTTTTTCATACTGAAGAAACATCCGCCATTTTGCAAAATCACTAGGTGACACAATAAAAACAACTAACACGTTCGTTCGCCGAGAGACTCACTAGGCAGCGAGGCGCGAAGCGTGCAGTGTGACCACGATGCGATAGTAGGTATAGTGTGCGTCCGTTCGCTAGGATACGTCACCTAGCACGTAGCAACCAAGCAAGGCACCTGCCTATGTGGCCTTATCCTTAATGATAGTTAAAAATCCCACGCGGTCTTCAGGCAAATATATTGATGTATACAGAGAGGCGGCTCTCATGGTGCAGTGGGTAAGTCACTGGCCTTCCACCCGAGAGCTCTGGGTTCGATTCCCGGTCATGACAAAAACATTTATGTGTTTTTCTCAAAGCCTGGGTGTTTGTGATTGTTCAAAATTACTAACAACCATCTTGTACGAAAAAGCAAGGACATGGTTATTAATAATTCTAAAAAAAAATGTATACAGAGAATTGACAATTTCAATAATGGATATTGTGGCTTCAATAAATGATGAGTAGGTAACTCGATGTTTTTAATCTTATTTGGCTATATAACTAGAGATGGGATTCGGGAATTTCCCGACGGGAATTCTCGAGAAATTTTCGGGATTTTCCATCTCGAATCTCGAGAATTGAAATTTTTAACATTTTGGGAAATCTTGGATCTCGAGAATCTTTTCTCGGGATTTGGGATTTGTTTATTATCAACTATTAATTTAAAAAACTATTTTCTATATGGAAAAAGTGGACAGAAAACACAAAATTCCTTGGACTAATCGAGGTATTTAATACAATTAAGCCAACGTCGACTCAAAACGAGCGCAATTTTTGCAACATCAGGGAATTTTGTGTCTCAAAAGCGTACGCGATTATCAGACGCATCGATTGACAGTCTGTGTTTTTTGAAATACTATTTTAATAAGTAATGTTTTGAATTAGTTTTGTTTTCCTACTTCTATTTTGTTTGTCTTCTTACATAAATAAAAAAAATCATATTTTTTTGCAATTTGTTTGTTTTTACACAGATTTAGGATTTTTACAGTTTTTTGAAATTGCCCGATTTCTCGAGTATTCTCGAGAATTCTTTTTGGAAATCCCGAATCTCGAGAATTCAAAATTTCATCATTTCGGGAAATCCCGAATCTCGAAATTGAGATTTTCTCGGGAAATACCCAACTCATGTATATGAGTTACATAAATAATTTTGCATAAAAAACATAGTATGTCAAGTTCCTTAATATGAATTACATTGTCTTTTGTAGGATGAATAATTAAATATAAATATTATTTTTTTTTTTTATTCAACGAATAAATCAAAAATCTGCGCGATTTCAGTAAATGCGGGTTCGAGTCTCGCTGGGCATCGTGTTTTTTTCAAAAAGATTTTTTCTATTTATCGACGCATGTTTAAAAAATACAAATAATTTATAATATTATAGTTCATGATTTACTTGGAGCAATAGTGTGTATTTTAAACTATCGCGATAATAACTGGTTACACGTAAAAGTGCTGGCTGTCTCGCCAATCTCATTCTTCAAGAGTAAGCGAGACGTGATGTTGTAATTTTATAGTACTATTTGACAGTTTGTGAAAATCGGTTATAATCAAAATGAGACTGCGCGGTGTAGTTCGTTTTTTTTACCGACAGGTTCGCCACTATCGTTCTACTGCGCAGGCGCAGATATAGTACAAATACCAACTGTCGCGTGGAAAGTCAGAAGCTTCCGAACTTTTTTGATTCATGCATGCAATGTTGTAACTTGTATGATAATACATGTTTACACTTGCATCTTCTTGTTATTTTTTATTTATTTTTTATTTTATTAAGCTACGAAGTCTCAATTGAGTCTTATTTAGCTTTACGTTTAAACATACACATTTTTGAAACATTCTAGAGAATAGGCAACACTGAAACAGATAATATATTAAAAAACAAGGTCTAACAAAAGGGAAAAAGTACTTTCAAAGTTATTACGGTTCTGAAACCAAACCATGGTATACCAATAAAATGTAATATAAGGAAACAATTATCACAATTAATCGCTGTAGAGTGGACCAATATAATCCTTGGCTCGCTTGGGTACAATAAATGACCCTAGGTACCAGTGCGGAAGTGAGGTTGCAGATGTTAATCACGTTGTTTGGCAACGTCCTCTGTATGATAACCCAGAGACAGTGGCTTCTTGAAGACCTCAGTAAACAAAAGTACCAATTGCCACTGGATGTTGCGATATTTTTGGCTCAGCCTAATATCAAGGCGTTCCAGTGTGTCCAAGTGTTTCTGAGTGAGTGTGGCCTACAAGTGTAAATTGTTTTTGATTTTTTTTCTTTCCTGTAAATTTGTATTGTAATAACTGTAAGAGTAATTATTGTAATAACATCTTCTTGTTATGGCCGCGATAACGTGTACTGTCAGCAGTAAATACATGCACGTGTAAACGGGGTATTATCTTTGAATTAAAATAATATATGACAATGAATTGTATTATTTTTGTCAATTTTCCTTAAACCATTTTACAAAACAATCTTTTTATATTCTACATAATATTATTATTATAACTTAAATCTTTTGCTTTTCTAAAAAAATATCTGAATACTCTACGCTCCGCTCCATTGGCTCTGGAGCCGTAGTTCGACAACCATAAATCATTTTGCTACATTCGACTTTACAATATGTTTTTTCACAAATCCGTTTGCGAACCCAGATATCATATATCAATAAATTATATCAATATGTCTCGCCAAGTATTTATCTAAGTTAACTCTTTTTTTAACATTTGAGACAGAGCTATTCTAAAAGTCTACCCAGGAACTGAACTGGAATATCTGTATTTCCTTCAACTGAACGACAATAAAACCTAGTCCACGCTAAATTATACATTGTCCAATATTACACAATCATCTATAAACTCAACGAAACGCCTACATACTAATATATTTCTATCAAATATGAGTAGGGATTCCAATCCCGGGATCCCGAACCATTTTCGATACCTATGAATCCCGGGATTAGTAAAAAGTTGTTTAAAATAATTTAATTAAGATAATTTAATATAATTGTTGTAAAATGAAGTTTGATTTATTACCCATGTGTTGCCAATTCATTTAACTTTTTCACATACATTAATAAAAATGAGAAAGATTGGAAAAAACAATGCTTCGCAATTTTAAGAAAGTGATTCCACCATGTTTTTTAACGCATTCGCTGCTAACTATATAATGAGATTTTAATTGCCCCCTTTAAAATGCACGTTAATTACTTCGATCGGCCGCCTGGCAATTACGCGCATGCGCGTCTTCAGCGTCCAAAGTATTAATACTTGTTGCATGTCATTTTTTTTTTATTTTAATTGAACTTTTTTTGTTTTTTTTTCATAAATAAATAAAACTGTTTTACTTCCGCGTTATTATTTATACATATTACAATATTATTTACTCCATTAAACCTATGTATTTCCAAGATTGAACGTCGATAAATGTCTTAAATATTATAAACTATACTAAAATTATTTTTGACCGATTTTATCAACGTTATTTGTATATATAGAAATTTTATATTAACTATTGAAAAAAATGCCATTCCCGGGATCGTCAAATCGTAAACCCGAAATCCCGGGATCAAGATTTTGGCTCGAGATTGGATTCACTAAATATGAGTATATAATTTGGTCAGGCCACATCGTACAAACAACATAATATTAATTATATTAATACTATCGACCGAAGGTACTTGATGGAACTTGAATTTAAATTCTAATGGATTTTAGTTTTGTACTACCTATTCCATTTGAGTCGTTTTTTGCGACCCGGGTTTCGCCTTTCGGCATCTACAGGCACTGTGTACACTCACCAAAAGGCAAACACACACTGACTTATATAACAAATCAATACAATAAAGTAGTTAAAAACTTTATCACCTACCTAATAAGTCAATAAAAAAAATATGTAACAAACAAATTATGAATAGTTGACGTGAAACACTTTATATTTATATAAAATTTGATATTTATTTACAAGTAAATAATATATCTTGATCTGACGTAGACATAATACTTTATATAATTTGTTACATTTTTAATGGTCATAATAACTAAAGCTTGTAACATATGTACTACGTATGTACTCAAAACGCTTATCTTAGTAGCGAGGAATAGATTAAATGCAAATTTAATTAACGCATGCTCACTATGTTAATAAAGATTAAATATAATTACATTTTAACAATGAATATACATTTATTTGCATGGTTGAATGAATTAAGTAAAAATTAGTAAGGTGATAAATAACACAGTTTACCAATTATTACCACAATATAAAATTATTAATTTACTATCATGTAACTATATCTATTTGTTTTAGGCAATAGTTATTTATATATCGTCACCCTAGTTCTATCGTACTGTAATATGCGTTTTATTATATTTTGAATAGAGAATTAGAAGTTGTTCAACGCGTGCGTGCTACCTGTGCTCCTATAAGGCTGTGAGAAGTGGCATATTACAAAGCTTCAAAAGTCTCGGCGTTAGAGCTTTGAGAATAGATGTCTCCACCGAATATTAAGGTTACACTGTTACGACCGCTTTACTGATACTCGAGCTCGTGAGCGGACACAGCAGGCCTCGATGATCACGAAAAGGCGCTTCAAGTGGCTGGGACATGTGTTCCGGATGTCGCCAGAGAGTGCAACGCTTCGTACCCTTGCGGCACAACCTCAAGGGTTCCGTCGCCGTGAGTGGCCCACCCTCACCCTATACAAACTACAAAACCGACATACGCGCTGTTAAGTCTGACATAGCGAGAAGCGTGTGAGTTGGCATTGGACTGAGGGAAATGGCATGAACTTGTACTTGCCTTATGCCCCAACGCTGGGGCTTGAGGTTTACCCAACTCTACAACCAACGTATTATTGTCTGTGGTCATTTGTATGGCACAGACAATAATACAAAGCGGAAATAAGAGTTAACAAATCAGTTGTATTTTCGGCCTAGGACAGTACATGAAAGTACGTCAAATATTCACTCGTAACTCTTACGTAACATAACATCAATACCAACATGTCATCATTCTTTAATGCCGTGCATCAAACATCTATAATCTAAAATGTAGTGCTACAATATAAACCCAAGAAAATACAACACTGTGTCTTATTTTTATTGTGCCCCGAACATATAATATCACACACACACACACACGACACAGCCTTCTACATACAATTAATAGATCACACACATACAATACAACAAAAGATCTAACGTCTATAACTAGTGGTTATATATTTGGTATAATTAAAATCAGTAAAAAATTTAAATAAAAATAAATAAAATACATACATAAACGAAACCACGCCACTGTTGTGCCAAAGAAAGATTTTAGATGAACACAATGCACCCTCTCTTTCTGTCTAGACATCAAGTATAAATTTTTAAATATTATTGTCATTCTGAAAATAAAATAAATTTTGTTTTATAACCATTTTATAATACTTTAAAATATTATTACGTTACATTTTCCGGATATTATATTCTCACAAATCATCAACTTTATACATTGATGCTAATGATAATATTAGGGATTTTGATTTATTTTAGATTGTAAAATTTATATTAGCTGTAGTGATATTATTGTAATTTATGAAGACATTATGCAGACCCACAAATATTCATCATTCTCACATGTATTTTGGCCAAACTTCAAATCTTAATTGTATTTATAGTTATTCTATTTATCATAGTGGCCATCTGGTGGATGGAATGATATCGCTTTAAAACCGAACTTTTCCAATGAAATGTATTTATTATTAGGCCGATAATAGCTCACTATAGCAGTGATAGCCAAGCGTTAGATGGCGGACTCTCCATAACCCGTGAAGTCATACATTTTGCGCCCCTAAAAAATATTTAAAACAACAGCAACTTATCTATATAATTTGTAAAATAACGTTATATTATCATCATTAAAGGCGCAATATTTCTTTCCCACCCCCAAAATAGACGTAAATGACAGTCTTAAAAGTTAAATTAAAATGTCACTCTGGTGAGAAGCCAAAAATGTAGAAAGACTGTAGCTCAGCTAGATCGAAGCTAAGAAAAAAGTGGAGAATGCTAAATACTGAAGAAAATTGCGGAGGCTCAATTTTGACTATAGGCGTTATTGGAAGAAGAAATACATAAATCACCATTGTTAATATTGAAAGTCCTAGCAGTTGTGATAAGCCTTCTTCTTCGGCCATATCCACCCCTTACATGGGGCATATGGACACCACGAGGCGACCCCAAGAATCACTGTCGCTCGCCAGTCTTCATGCTTCTTACTCTCAGCGTGATTTTTTGTAAATATATTGCCCCATCTATAATGCTACAGAGACCATAATATATTGTTAAAGCTTTGTGATATTGTTAAATTAAAAAATATTCACTTATCATTTTCCAACTATTTCAATTAATAATGTAATCGTCTTGTTATACATATATGTTTTTGTATTCGCAATCAGACCGCCATGTCTATTATAAACATGATCAAATACTACGTAAATAAGTTTTTATTTTCTTGTTTAGCGGTCGCGTAATATTCTTCCTATTATCACTAGTTCGCAGATATAAAAATGTTGATGAACACTATCCTAGAGGAAGTTTCAAGAAGTTGTATTTTAGAGCTTTCTGAAAAATTCACTAATGTCCTTTATTTGTTGTATGTATTTGATAACCACAATTAACGCAAAATACAGTTAAAAAAATTATTCATAATATTGTTTATTGTAATTACATTACAGCTATAAGTTCTAAATTATCAAGATCGCCATTCGCTCCAAAAAGATTGACGATCACTACACTATAATGATGCTTCATGTATTATTGTACATGCTAAATATATTTACATATGTGCGCACTACATCTTCCAGGAATTATATTATAAAATATATTTTTATGACAGTATTCTTTTGGATCAGACGTCAAACATGTTCAGGAAAATACAACATGCCTTTCTCGCATTGTTTAATTATTAAGTATTTGTACACAGGCGCTGATGCAAAAATATACCTACTGGCAGAAAGCGCATACATGGTCTCGAAAACCGACTGTTAACTACGCGTAACAAAAACTTACTACTATCTGAACAGTTTTGTTACACCACTAAAAATTTGATTTAAATCTTTATCCTGTTTGTGTATTATCCAAAAAATCCAACTATAGACTGTATTCTAAAATGTCTAGTCCAGGCCAAATCTCTGTAAATATCTTGTAAAATTCCTGTCGTGAAAATAATATGTTCATACCAAAATTAATGTAATTATTTTTAGTTAATTTAGTAGAAAATGTGGTTAACTGTTGTTTTTAAATTTAGGATCCGTACTGAGAAGCAGCGTGATGGTATACCGTTTCATAGTTATGGTAATATTAATAAAATTGAGATTCTACTGTGCCATACGCAAGAAATACGGCTTCATTTTGCCGAACAATACACACTCTATTTATATGATTACTCTGAGAGAAGAAATGATTAAGCAGAAAAAAATAACTGTCACTCCACAGCCTGAGTTGAGAATTTAAAGAAGCTAAATGATAAGTTGTGGTTGTTTCAATATAAAAATAATGATACCTATTACCCTCCCGACAATAATGTCGTTAAAAATTAAAGCTTATATTATTAAATAAATAATATATATTAACAATAACGCCTAATGCCTGGTCCACACCGGCAACAAGTCGCGCGACAACTCGTTAAATTTTACGATAATTATCATAATTGCTTAAGAAATTTTACGATAATTATCATGCTTATCGTAAAATTTAACGAGTTGTCGCGCGACTTGAGCCAAACTCAGCCTACTACACATACCTTCCTAAAACTGTCACTGAAAGACTGGTTGTGTGAATGGACTTTTAGCGACAAACGGAATACTTAATTGCATTGTCTCCAACGGAATCACGTGATCTTCAGTCATGCCGTTAATTAAGTGGAATATTATTCTCTCGCCGCTGCATATTATCTGTGGGTGAATCTTGCTGACTCCTTGGTGACAGGGCACGCTCATCGCATCACCACGTTGGTGCGTTTGACCCCGGAGTCTGATTTTCGTGTTGTGTCGGTTTGTTTTGTTTTTTTCGTGTGTTTAGACAATGACGCACGACGGGCACGCGACACTCTTTACACGTCGCACAGCCGTGACGAGTGACCTATTAAAAACTCATACGAGACAATAATAATATCTTCACATCATATTATTGACTTTGTAAAGGGCGTAATCCACACAAATCAAATTTTACAGGAGGCACAAAAACTTTATTGTTGTGGTTTTCACTCAAAGTTAAAATACAAAATAGACATTACCTTGAAGTGCATGATAATTAATAATTTGTTTTTTATATCCCTAATCTGATATTAATTATTCAGTTAATTAAAAAAAAGATCAACAAAAACAACCGTTAAAGCGTCAATTACATTGAGCTACTTTACGAGCTGTTTGTTGTCGAATATAAAAGCGGGCGATTCAGCTACTGCGATTATGATGATGACACATAAAACTTTCCATTCGCTGAGAAGCCACAAGCTAGCGACTATTTTGGGAGGATTTAGGATTTACCGGGAGGTTGCTACTGCGCTCTACTGCTCAGACGCAGTAGGCCCACACGCCGGCGTGTAGCGTATAAAGTTGACCGGCTTTCCCGATAGAGTGTTTACAATCTGCTTGTTAGCTTGTTCGATGATTACACTGGGCGACTTTACAGGCAGATTGTAAATTCGCCAACAAACAGCTCGTAAAGTAGCTCAATGTAATTGACGCTTAAGACGTTTTTCCCATGGCACTTCCTTCTTCTTTTTTTTAAATTGCTTTAGCTAAATTTAGATAATAAATCGGCATTTTCATCTTACATCCTTTAGACACAACGTGTATTTTGTCGTGTAGGTACTAGAGGTGAGTTGGAAATACTGTCACCAGTTTATGTACTCGAGTATCGGATGAAACTACCCATACTCAGTATGTGTGGCCCAATAAACTTGTTCCAAAAAACTTGTGATGATATTATCAACCCGAGTCGCTGGCTAGTTGGGCGAGGTAGCACTTGAATATAGCTATATTTTAATTTATTAGTCTATGCATGCAAATGACATCATCTTAATTCTTATGTATGCATAAATAGGTCATATATTTTCTGTAGCAGCATATTATTCCCTCGGAAATGTGGTGAGGTGACTTGAGGTGACGCAGTTTACAATAAAAAAAATCATTGTTATTCATTTTATGTTAACAAGAATATTATAACATAAAAACAACACATAAATTTAAAATTTTATAATAAATAGGACATTTCGAAAACCCCAGCTCAGTGTATTTTTAGCGATTCTGTTGAAGCCGATATTTCAAAGTTAAGAGTTAAGTTTTAGTTCCAGTTTAGTACGAGACTTATGTCGCATACGCACGCCAACCGCTCTATATAGTATTCCAAATACTGGTAAGTATTTTGGAACAAGTTTTGATACTAAGTATTTTTTTATACTTGTAGTAAGTATACTTAGTCTTCAAATTCGACCAGTTTTCCCACCTCTAGTAGGTACCACGTTATTATGCAATAAAACCTATTTTGAAAAAACTGAGGGTTACGCCCTTTTTTCCTTTCGAAAGACGATATCCAATGAATTATCGTAAGTACCTAATAATTGTTTATTTATTACAAACAATTACATAAACCTTCCAGACGCTAGCAGGTTACTTCGAAGAGTTAAATAAAACCAGTGAAAAACTTATTAAACAGTATTGACAATTAGAAAAAAAAAGATGCGCATTCTCACAAACTGAGTGAAAAATATTGACCAAAGCATAAAAAATCCCTGCATGTATTATTTAAAAAATATATTTTTTTTATCGTAGGGGTTCTTCTCTACGTTACTAAGCGCGCCACTAGCTACTTATGTACTTTACGAGATAGGAGCCCACGTATTTTCCGTAAATGCAGCGTTTTTCTTTAGTTTGACGCTAGGATCCCGTTAAAAGATAATACCAATATATATAACAATAATTACTGACAATGGTATACCAACCTGTGCAAATTAATTTGTAGGTAGGTACTATGAATTGCAATGCCATACATAATTTTAAATCCCGGGATTACAGGACTGATATTTTCCTCCCCCGGGATCCCGGGTTTAGATAACACCTGACTAATTTATTAAATACAATATATACATTGTTAATTGGTGACGTTTCATATTTTCGAATTTTCTTTTATTACACACATTTTTGGTACCGCAATACAGTGAAAATTAAAAGATTCGTGGGGTGTTTCTTTTTGATTTAAATACACATTTTTTTATTAAACCAATTGCTTTCTTTAAAATCTCAGGCTTCGGAAACACTTTTTCACATAGTATATCAATACCCTAGTTATATAGGGAACCAACTCAAAAATTTAATGCCATTCGATGTAAAGTCTTTTCTTTATAATTCAACAAAAAAAAATGTCTTCAACGGGTCATAAAATCAAATATCCTTTTATGGGATTAATCATTAATTCAATTAAAAACGGGAACATCTGGGTTGCTTATCTACTAAAATATAAATTTCATTATAATATAAAATAAATACATTTATTTAAAAATTCAAGGCTTTTTTAACATTGAAATGAGAATTTGTGCAAAATTTTCAAACGCCGTTATCTTAGAGCAAGGTATTTTGAGTAGTTTCCCTATACAACAAAGACAGCGATGAAAAACTTATGGCATGCGTTTGAAGTGAAAAAATACCTATAATAATAATAAATGACAGATCGCATTGTATAAAAAATTGCAGTCAAATACTTTTCAATAATAATTATTACGTTTAATGTAAATATATAATTACATAGGTCGGTCCTTAGGCCTCATGCATAACATATAATATTATCACACTAACCTCATCAGGCGGCGGGGGAAGCCGCACCGCGATTCTCTGATTTTGACCGATTTACATTGCTTGACACCAACCACTGTAGCGAGAGAATGCCTCATCTGATTTCATTTATACCCACAAAAGTAAGAAACAATAAATTGGAGGAATTAGTACCTAGTAGTAATTTTGGCTGGCAGTTTCAAATTGGTGGACCGAAGCGTATGGCGTAATTGAAAAAAGTGATAAAGCTATATTACCTATATGCGTGCTATGTTCATATAAATTGTAGAATCTACTTAAAGAATTTTTCGATTTTTCTTTAGACCATATCAAATGAAATATCATAAATTTAAATCAAAATAAAAGCAATACATACCTAATTAATTATGTAACATTGTTTATACTCACTTTATCGTCGTCACATTAGCTAACTACTTATATGACATTTTTGTTGTTGTTAAATCATTAGATATTAAATGTCTGAGACACTATTAATTGAAACATGACCGCAATATTTGCTACTTCGCGAAAATAATTACGTAGTAGCAAACCAATTATTTCGTTCATTTGATCAAAAACTATAAAACTGCTTTCTTTCGAAAAAGAAAATAAATGTATAAAAATAATGTGGGTATAGTACACCAAAAATGTCATTATGATTGCCCAAATTTATACATTTACATTAATGATGGATTGTGAATCATTTCGCGAATTGTGTACAAGCACTAAACTACTAATAAAAAGTTTCTTAGCTGACAAAAATATATTGTAATATAGAACAGCATGCATATGAAGGGGTGTACAAGTTCACGTATCTCGGATCCAGCCTAAATACCCAAAATAAGACAGCAGAGGAGATAAAAATCCGCCTTATCTCCGGGAATAAA
The DNA here is from genome assembly GCF_057557595.1 of Rhyacophila brunnea. Classification (NCBI taxonomy): domain Eukaryota; kingdom Metazoa; phylum Arthropoda; class Insecta; order Trichoptera; family Rhyacophilidae; genus Rhyacophila; species Rhyacophila brunnea. The sequence goes on from NW_028232752.1 coordinate 15,583,040, forward strand.
TGCTGGCATGCCTGCAAGCGACTGGTGGGGTCGAAAATTCTAGGCCGAAGAAGTAAACTACTAATTTATAAAACAATTATAAGGCCAGTGGTCACTTATGGCTGTGAGACTTGGTGCTTAACTCAAAACAAGGAAAACAAATTAACTGTCTTCGAGCGCAAAATACTCCGCAAAATCTTTGGACCCACGTTGGAAAATGGGAACTACAGAATAAAAATGAACCACGAAAGAGCTGATTGAACAGCAAACAATCATAAGATACTGTAAGTCCCAAAGACTACGATGGGCGGGACATGTGGAGAGAATGCCTGAAGTTAGAGCGCCAAGGATCATGACGAAGTGGCTACCCCAACGGAAGAGACCCAGAGGCCGTCCAAGAAGGAGATGGGCTGACGCCGTAGAAGTGGACTGGCTTCATATAGGAAGACCCGGTAACTGGAGAAGTGTTTCGAGAGACCGGAGCCACCCCGGGATGTAGCGCCGTGGAAGAATATAGGTAATTATAGAAAATTAAAACTTATCTCGAAATTTAACGGGATCCCGGAATAATTATAACCCTATTGTGTGACATTATGTAAGGTAAAACGTATTGATAGTAGAGGAATATTTTTAATTCGATATCAACAGTTTGACCTAAATGCGAACTAAACTTCCTGTGAAATTATCACCATTTTTGCATTACAAATAGTTAGTTACCTTGTTACGTAACGCTTTCGTTTCGCTTTGAAAGTGAACGGGTAATTTATTGCAAACGTGTAATCAAAAATGTCAACTATATACTACTCACCTAACCGCAAACTATCGCAAAGGGCCTCCTTATCAATCATTATAAATCTACATAAAATGAGAATGCTTATATAAGCATACAGAGAATTTTGTTATGTATTTAGAAGAAATTCTCGATATTATTAAATCCAGATGTCTTCAGTGGCGCATTTAGTGACGTAGAGGTTCTGACTGATTTTTAGTCCCTTTATGACAATTTCACTTCCACAAAATCTGCTATAAAATATTCACAATCTCTTAGTTACGTACGATCTGTCTACTCTCACGGATAGTCAGTGATTTTGGCATTATTGAATGATTCCGTGAAGTCTAAATTTATAAATTTAACTGGCGTTTACGTGGTAGAACTCTATTATAATGATGTGTATATAGCCAAAAACACATATTAACGTAAATAACTCAATAAACTAGAATTAACAAAAATAAATTTATTTCAAAACCATTAAATTGATAGATACGAGTATTATTAAAAAAACATCAGTTTCACAGAAATATGCAGCTTTTATATTTTGGTATAATATGTAATTTAAAAACTGGTTTGAACTGTTTGGAGACCCCCTTTTAAATTATTTCTTGTCGAATCGGTTGCGACATTTGCGTCAAATAATCTCACCGTTATGCCGGGTCCACACTGGCAACATGTCGCCGTCAACCTCGTTAAATTTTACGATAAGTATGATAATTATCGTAAAATTTCTTAAGGAATTATGGCAATATTATCGTAAAATTTAACGAGGTTAGAAATAGAATTGATAAGAAGATTTCAGAAGGCTAACTTCCAGGATATATTTCTTTATTATATTCCACACTGCAACAGGTAAGAGCTCCAATGACCGTAGTGTAGTGAAACAGTAGTGTAGTGAAACAGTAGTGTAGTTAATAATATAAGTAAAACAATCACAAATACCGACGCTTTGAGAAAATCACATAAATTTATTGTGACCTCACCGGTAATCGAAGCTGGAGCCCTCGGTTGAAAGGCCACTGTCTTACGCACTAAAAAGGATGTGATCAAATATAAATGTTGGAACCATACTACTCCGCATTAAATAAATGACACACTTTAATATGAAACTTTCGTTGTTAAAACAAAACATTAGAACAATATTAATTGTCAGTGTTTCCTCAATCATAACTAGATCTGTAGTGTTTGTTTTGATTGGTAATTACGACAATATCTATTGTAATATATGTACTGCATTAATATAAATGAGAAGGACAATCTATGAATCCTCACTCATCTCATCGAGTCTATCACGAGACGTGCTGCTATTGTCGCGAGTTCTTCAGTCGGCATGACAGAACAGATAATAAATAGAATACCGATAGACTATATTCAATACGCCGCATCTTGATGCAGGGTTTTGAATGTGTGAGTGTCCTACGAAAATGAAGCACGCATTATGCACGTGCAATAGTGTGTGTAATACACATAAATGAGCGTAAATGCATAAACCGAGAGCAGTTTTTAGTATTCGACGTAAAACGTATTCTTAACACGTGTGTAAGTTTAACCCGGATTCTTCCTTACTCGAGTCGATTACCTGCTTCGCCTTACCCGTTATATATTTCAGTTCCCATTATTTCTGAGTTCCCTGGTCGGCATAGTACATCCGTTAGTCCACTCGAATCAAGTCTTTCAGTGCATTCTTATAATTCATCTATTGATCATATCGACATCAACAGTACATCATTACCTTGCGATTATAATCTCACGTCATGATCCTTACCATTGCATTTATTTCATTCGTGTAACAACGTGAAACGACGATCTACCTCCAAATAAACAACCTTAAAAATCATAGGAAATTTCATATAAATATGGAGATATGTTTAAAGATAGATTAGTAATTTATTTTTCTTTTGGATTTCATACCAAAAAGAAAATTCTCCCAACAATACTAGTATGAGTTGGAAAATTTGATAAAATTTAAATTAAAATAACTACAAGTTCAAACGACTTATGTCAAAATTTTAGTGAGATCCGACGGATGGTCAACGCTTGACAGCCATATATAAATCGCACACTTTCGCATTTGCAGTACCTAGCTAAATCGAGTTTCGTGCCATTTTTATGTTATACGAGTAGTTAACGGTCGCGAAGTTCAAAACTAAGTTGGATGAAGTTTGCGGAAACCTTACACTAGCGTTAAAGACTGTTTATTTCTGGATAAACAAGTTTAAGCGTTTCCATTATAATATCATAGCTGCGAAAGTTTTATCGAATATCTGCGGAACTACGGATCCCCCGTTAAAGTCCTTAACCGGTTCTATGCCTTCAACGAGTTTTCTCGCTCTACGAGACCGTGATCGACAGGCCGCACATACAAATTTCACATGTGATCTCGTCCGACTTTAAACTCAAATTATTAGCAACTGTCGATTGATTTGCATAATCTCAAAATTTAAATACACAGTGAATAATAATTATGAAATACTAACCCACAACTTATCGGTAGTACGGCGATTTTAGTGAGAGCTTCGCTCTACAACTGTCAGTGTGGATATGTGCTGACGTGGCCTGTCAGATACTGCCATAGTAATATCGTGAAGAAGATAGAAAAGGAATATAGAATAAGAATAAGGATATAAGAATCATAGAAAAGGTTAAAACTGCATACAGCTTTATAAAATCGCAAGTCAAGATATTATGGTCCTATAATACAGCGCTGTCAAATTGCAGCTAATACGTCAAGTAGAACAGCGCTTCCTCTCTAATTCTTAGAAAAAGAGACCAATTATTTTAAAACCTTATATACCTACAGCTTGAATACCACCGACACACATTATAGTTAACCAACATAATAATAGACCGAATAGGACCGATAGAAATGGGACCAGTCTCAGGAAATAAAAACTAGAATTGAGATCGAAAAGGAGAGCCTTTCTCAAAATAAGACTCCTCCTTAGCAATCGAGACCTTAACCTAGGTCTGAGACTGCGTATGGTACGTTGTTATGTTCTCTCAATTCTTTTCTATGCTATGGAAGTATGGACGCTAAACCAAGAGATGTCACGGAGACTTGAGGCTTTCGAGATGTGGCTGTATAGACGCATCCTCAAAATTCCTTGGACTGACCGGGCGACAAATGTTAAAGTTCTCAATCGAATGGGGAAGGACCGTGAAGTTCTACGTAGTAGCAAAACCAGGAAACTACAGTACCTCGGCCACATTATGAGAGGACAAAGGTACAGCATTCCCCAACTTGTCATTCAAGGAAAGATCAATGGTAAGCGTAGCAGAGGACGGCGCCACATTTCGTGGCTTAAGAGCCTCCGTGATTGGTACGAGTGCAGCTCCACTGTACTGTTTCGGGTAGTAGACGACAAATATAAGATCGCCTTGATGGGGGCCGACCTCCGCTAGGGGATGGCACAATATGAAGAAGAAACATAATAATATATTTAATACTAACAATAGTTACAAGAATATGAATATAGCTCTTCGCCTTCGGTACGCCTGGAAGTCCAAAAGATTCTTAGTATACGACTCACCACACCTTAAAAGCATCGATCCTTTTCGAACCGCTGCCTTTATCGTCCATCAGTTGGTTACGACATATGACAAATAGCAAGCTTTGGCACGAGATGGATTTTAGTCAACATTGAATATTCATAAATGTCTGTCTTCCCATATATTATCCAGCCGTTATATTGCAAGACTCAGGTACCAACAAATCATTGAAGAATTAAGGGCCCACATGCTCAGCGTAGGTCAAAATGGAGCTTTTATGGAATTTTCAGAGCATAACCCTGAATTTTCCTTAAACGTTGTAGATAATCGATTTATATAATTTTGAAGCCTTATTATCCTTTATATTTATTTTAAATATTTTTAATGACTGCATAAAGTATTTTTATTACATAAAAGAGTATTCCTTTAAACCTCTCGCTCTAATGTTTTAGAATATAGTCATATTTCAGTACGTTCACGTGAAGTGGTGTTAAGATTTTTTTAATTTATTAATTTTTAAATGCATTTACAAAACCATTAGTAAAATAATGTTAACATTATATAGTGACATATTTACGATAAAAAAATATATTTTATAATCTTTTTGATCCCAAATTTGACAAGAATTAGGCATTTTATTATTAAAAAATGGGCACGACTAACACATTTGAAGATAATTCTAAAGATATTAATTATAAGCTATGTCTTTCACCATTGAAATGTGATAAATATCCTATGAATAATGATTGCTTTATAATAATTATTGACCTAGGAATAAGGTAGTATTTTTTTGAAATACGCCATTTCTATTGGCATTTCCCAGTGGCTAAACTACAACATACGGCCGTAGCCATAAATTGACAAACGATAAATGAAGTAGGGAGTAAGATCATGGTAATACGCGTGTTTGAACATGTACCGTTTTTAAAAAAAAAAAAAAAATTCGGTTAGGTTAGTAACAATTGATAATGGACTTGATTAACAACGTAAGTCGTAATAGAAGAATGTTAAGAATATCCGTACCCTAATAGGCTCTTCATTGATATCCAATGACAACTTGATGAGTATAATGTGCAGATATGAACTGCTCATGAAAATCAGAAGACTGTCATATTACTAAGCAGAGATTACAAAAATATTCCATCTAATTTAATTCGAAAACCATTAAGTATTGACTGTTTATATAGCTATACCATCTCTTAAAATGGATATAATTAAAAACACAATATAACTTTACTATCAGTTATTAGGTATAAGTATTAAATACATATCTACAATGTAAACTAAAATTATTAATTTCAGTAACTATATAAGTTTCAGAAATTAACATTGTAAGCGTACTTACAAGAACATAATGTATATATGTGCAGTTTATTTGGTTCATAATGAGTATTAACAAATTATTATGGTCCGTAGAGAAACAATGTTTTACATAATGTAAACAAATTAATAACTACTTGAAAAATCCCATCCACCGATATACTTAATTCTTATTACTTACTATGAATTATATGTTGGCTAAGGCATCCAATTAACTAAGGGCAAAATATTACACAGTTTTCGTTTTTTGACCAATAACTGACCCGTTAACGTTAACGGGTTTAATCTGCCAGTTTCTCACTTTTGGTAAGTAAATTTAGCTTTTCATTCATCCAACATAGGGCTTAATTAGAATATTAAATTTGAAAACGTTCCTATTCACCCCGTTTTACCATAATATGTATATCTGTGATGTTAAATTATGTATTGACAATATATTTAAACAATTGAACAACACATTTTAAATCAGAGTGGACGCACTAGACTATAATCTAGATATCGTAACAAGAACTGAAATTTATGACAAGAGGGAACGCATGAAAAGAAAGCATTCGGACCGTTTATCTTAATATAAACTTGACAAATTCCACACGGTATTTTTGATTCTTATGAGTAATTCGGCGCAATATATCAGAGGGGCAAGTGGGGACAGTCTTTGATGTACTCGACCGCAGAAGAGATTCATCTACTATTAATAAACCGCCAGACATATCACGGAACATCAAACTATCCTGCGAATCGATGCGTTACTCAATTTCGTCGCCCACGCGCTAATTCCAACGAAGACGAAAAACGTGTGATTTTACAACGATTTTATTAGATCGTATTCTTGTTTGTCCGGTGGTTGTTTATCAAGTACAAATCTTGCAATTGATTTTTAACTAACTTCCCGACTAGCTAGACATTTGAAACTTTTAGAATATATCAGAACACGATGCAGTCTTTTAATACTTTAAACCTTCTTTAAGTATAATTGAATTCATTTTCAGTTAATTCTGTTTGGTATGAACGGTTATTTTAGAAGAAATCCGTAAAAAGTAAAACACTATTGGTTGCTAGGGGTCTGGGGTCCAAGCAACTAAATTATATATACGTGCGTTACTATGGAAATCAATATGAAATGTCAAAATGACAATTCTGTATTCTATATTTATTCAGTAGGTATATCAAGTACAAATTTTTTTGATCGTTTAAGCTAGTCAAGTCAAGTTTATATGATTCAACAGAAAATTTAAAAACGTTGTATATAAAAAGTTCTTTTTATCGTGTTATTATTTTTAACCTAGCGTTTCGAAAATTTAAACTATGAATATAGAATAATATTACACATAAGTAAGAAAAAATATTTAAACAAAAAAATACGACGCCTAGCGCGACTTAACCTTGCATCTGATGGATTCGCGCTAATGTGCTTTACCAATTGAGCCACGTGATTACGACGAAATTAAATATGTATTTACATCTTGAATTACTGAACAACTTTGGTACCTACGAATTCCGCTGAGCGTCGTGTTTTTTTCAACGATTTTTTGAGTATATATTTGAGGTGTTTGCAAACGATACCTATTTATAATAATATGTTCAATAAAGACGATTTTATTCTCAAATCTTGTTAACTCGTTAATTAAAAAATCGTAACGCGGTGGTGTCACACATTTTGTTAACATCGTTCGTCGTGGCACATAGATTGATCGGACATGTTTTCATTTATCTGTTCAACGTCAGCTGGGTTCTTATTACTGCTGGTCCGTCAGTCGCCCTTGTGACGTCGTCAAAACGTTATATGTGACCACGAGCTGACCAAAGAACAGTAAGTGACTTACGGCGCTTTATATCTCGTTTTACTTCGTTAAACGATTTGTAGGTACATAATGCATCGACATGATTTTCGCTAGAGATATTGTGAAGACTGAATCAAAAAATTAAATTATTTACTTCAGTGGATCATGAACCAATGTTATAAGTATTTTCATTTTTTCTTTCCTTAAAATATTCTTTATATTGAAAATACATAGATCTGAAAAAACTCATATTGTGTGTTAATATCACAATTATTGTAGCTCTACTATTTTCCGCATAAATGGCAATACTAGTATGTGAATCATGTCCATTTTGACAGTTCCTTCAGCAGTATAAAGAGGTATTTGCTAATATTAATAAAGCCTGAATATACGTCATGTTTCGTCTATGTATTTTAATTGATCCATCTACTATCAAAATATGGTAAGTATATACAGTGAAAACATACCTGAATTTTACACAAGGAGTTTTAACTTTAAGTGTAAATATCTCACGATCCGTTTTGATGGACTTGATTCATAATTATTGTGAACCACCCATATCCTGATAGGTTCAAATCCCGCGATTGTCATATCATTCCTTTCAGACAGCTTTCGAAGAAATGCTTGTAACTTCAATGTCGGATTATTATATTATTTAATATTTCCCGCCTTTTTTGAAACACGTGGTCCTCGCGAACGAGGAATCTCCGCCGAACAGTTTAACAAACTCTGAGATTGAGACCAGCGCTTAAACATATCAATTAGTTATTCTGGTTTGTACCTATTTACCCGAAACGATTGGGCATCTCTAATCATCTGGCAAACTCAAACACCGCGCGTGGGGAGCCGTATTGCTTCGCGTTAATACGGTTAATCTCCGAAAAGCCGTAAATCTCTTCGGCTACTTATCTCTTCCTTCCATACCACATGTCTCTATATTTAATAATATCTTGTAAGCAACAAATCGTTAACAATATCTTTTTTTACGTAAATTTATCCATATCACCAAAGATTTTCTTCGTAAAACGATATGACTTTTATTTTCAGATTTGCCAATAGATTCCCAGCAGTGGCTTGCGGTCTATAGATGCTGTGAAATTGCCTAGAGGGGTTCCCAATTGTTTTTTAATAAAGAGCACATTTATTATTTTTTGTTCAATGAAACTTACATTAGACTAGAGATACATCTAGACGCCACCCATTCCATTGCTAAATGAAGCCGTGCGTTTGGTTTGTGGGCGAGCGAACGCATTCGTATACAAATGTTCGAGACCATAGACCAATGATACTCAACCTTTTTTTTCTTCGGGCCAAATACATATATTTGTAAAGTAACGCGGGCCGCATCACTACTGGTGTGACGACAAAAATCATGAAACCCTCCCTTTTTTACAAACAAATTTGAGATTTAAAAAATTATGCGTGTTTTTTTAATTAATCGTGTGCAATAGCAACACTCTTATACCAGATCTGATGTGGACCATAATGACAATCCTCTTCGGGTGTCACTATCTGTGCGTCAAAGTAGAAACGAATATCAAGATATACGAAATTCCTAATAATAAATGTGTTTCGGGCACGTAAAAGCTTAAAGGGCCGCATGCGGCCCGCGGGCCACAGGTTGAGTATCGCTGCCATAGACCATTTCGCTAGTGCTCGCCCAAAGTGCTCGCACTAGACGCTCAGAATTAAAATATATTTTTCTATTTTTTTTACGTTATATAGTATTTTTAAGCGGTCAAAATGCAACCATTAGGTACAAATATCCATAATTTAAGTTATTTTAAAGAAGCACTAGGTCACTGATATTAAAATATATAACATGTATCAACTTACCTATGAAACGTAATACCATCTTCTTGCTTATCAGTACGGCTACCACATTTTAATACAGTACACAGAACCATCTTTTCTACTTAATTAACTAAAAATATTTACCACTGACTTTATGTTTAACATAAAAATATCAATTTTAGCAACACGCGATCACAGGTTATAGACGCTTAGTTAAGTAAAAAATTAAGATTTGGCGGCTACGCCGACAACAAAGTCTTCTACACATCTGTAAACCTTTTATCTTACTCCAGCGCGTGTCGCAGAGATTATAAGGGTGCCGAATACTTTCTCACTCGCACTTATGCATCGTTTTTGTTCAGGCTTTACTTAGACAGAGAATACATACGTTAAGTATACTTAACTTATATATTTCATAAGTAAAATAAAACAGAATGAATGTGATCTTTGGCATTGGATTTCTTGAGTCAATTTTGAGTAGTTGGGAATGTATGTGGGTATTCCTATTCTTAAATAGTAATTTTCATAATATATTATTATCCTCATCGTTGAAAATAATACACACATGAGTCCGTGAGCGCACACAAAAGAGCATGATGGCTTATTTGCACCCGCGGACACAGGGTTTGGTATCCCTGCTGTAGATGTTCCGCATCCCTAGAAATAATCAATATAGTACCTACTACAAAGGCGTGCACACAGAAAAAGGTATGGTGGATCCATTTCGAAAAAAATATCCATAATATTTTTTTGATGCGGCGGAAGTGGACGGGGTTAACAAAGCCTAAGTAGTAGATGTTCCCCATACCTAGACACTCCGCAATTTCAGTCTAGCTATGAACACCTGGCCTGAAGGCATAACTACGGGTGCTTACCTAAGTGTGCGTAAGTGTGCCGCATAAGTCCTAGTTGAGTACCTTTTGTTATAGTTGGATGCTAGGTGTCTGGGTATAGGGCATTTACCTGGAAAATTTCAAGGATCACGTCGTAAATGCGGAGGTTAGTTATACCTGATAGATTTTGTTAAAGCGACCCTTCCAAGCGGCTTAAAAAATCACTAATAAATTAGTATGGATATTTTTTTGAATGAGACCAGCAGTTCTACTGTCAGATATCTGAATTGCATAACCTGCTTCATCAGTTTATCTTCATCAAAAAATATGTTGACAAAAGCCTATTTCAATATTTAGTCAGATCCTTTTTGATATTTCAATTTATTTATTTTTTAACATATTGTGGACATTACAAATTATAAGTTTAAGACGTTCACAACATGACATTTAGAAACAAAGATATATAAAACAGTATTACATAAAAAAAGAGATAGATCAGTAAATAAATTAGATAGGTACAAGGAAGTACACCGGATGAGTTAAGCAGACCCTATTTTTAGAATTTATAATACAACGTCCACCAAAACTCATTCTCACGTAGGTGGAATATATTCACTCCCGAAGCAATTTCGTTGAACATAGTTATCGCCCTCCCAATTGGCATTACCAGTGGCAGGTTGATTCTGCACCTTGGGAGAATAAATTTCAATTTTCAATTTATTCAATTTATTTATTTTTTTAACATATTGTGGACATTACAAATTATAAGTTTAAGACGTTCACAACATGACATTTAGAAACAGAGATATATAAATATAACAGTATAGTAATATAAAACAGTATTACATAAAAAAAGGAAATATATCAGTAGATAAATTATATAGGTACAAGGAAGTACACCGGATGAGTTAAGCAGACCCTATTTTAAGAATTTATAAAACAATAACCACCTAAAGTCATTCTCACGTAGGTGGAATATATCAACACCCGAAGCAATTTCGTTGAACATAGTTATCGCTCTCCCAATTGGCATTACCAGTGGCAGGTTGGTTCTGCACCTTGGGAGAATAAACAACTGATGGTCTCTATTTCTAAAATAGTTATCAGGGACACACAGGTCAACACTGCCCAGAATGGCAAAGTTCTCATTTATACCGCGTATAAGTCGAAAAAATACGTAGCTAAATAAAGATTTCTTCTAAATTGCAGACTGCACTATGTAAGCATGCGAATAGAAAGTCAGTTGGATAAAGCTACGGATAGTATCCATACAACCTCAAGTAAGGGAGTCTAAAGAATTTCTTCTGTATCCTCTCCACCATAAGGCCATACTTAAACTGATGCGGTGCCCAAACAATAGACCCACTCTCAAGTCTGATTCGAACTATAGAATTAAATAAAAGTTGTAATACCGTAACATCTGAAACAGTAGCGCACCCAGGGGGGGGGGGCAGGGGGCCTTGGCCCCCCCCAAAATATGAAAATCATCAGAATGATTTTACACATTGAAATCGAAAGCCAATAAACTATACCTTGGGCTTAGACAAACAACATGGCAAAAAATGATTTGTAATTCTCCAGAACCCTTTTTAGTAAAATTTCTTAGATTTTAATTTCTAACACAAAAATTTCGAAACACTGATGTCAGGTTTTTTTAGAAACCCGTTCCCTAATGAAATTCTCGGTGTCCACCCGAATTCTGGAGTGGTATAGGTGATGGCTGGGGAGGGTTGACAGGGCTCTAGCCTGGGGGCCCGGGCTGTGGGGGGCCGGCGTGTCGGGTTGACCAGATAAGTGAGATAAACACACATCATCACAACATTTTAAATTATATAATTGTCCAATATATTTTCAGATTATTATGTGTCGATACTCGACAGCTCCATTATTAAAGTAGATGTATTGAAAATCGCCAATAATTCATTGTATAAGTACCCTCAATTTGAAGTAAAACACAATTTAAAAAACGTTAATGTAGTGTTTTACACTGTCTTTAATCTAAGCGGTGGATAGGGGGCCCGTCAAATATCCTAGCCCAGTGGTCGGCAAACTCATTAGTCAATAGAGCCAAATATCAACAGTACAACGATTGAGATTTCTTTTGAGAGCCAAATTTCTTAAACTGAAATTATATGCGTAGGTAGTAAGTAGGTACACTGCTAATTTACTTAATAAACTTTAGTTAAAGTTTTAAGTCATAATTAAATTATAGGTAGGTACACTGAATAAAACTGAATATCATACGTAATAATGATCTTATTTATTAATACAAATTAAATTGTAAGTCAGGTATCCATAAAATTGAATCATGACAATGACTGACAAACTCAATGTAAATAATGGCCTTGCATCTCCTTGTAAAGTTTGGGTAAGTCAGGTTCGTATGTTGTTGATTTAATTTTAAGCACGATTCCAGGTTCTCATCAATAAATCGATTTCTCAATTTACTCTTGATTTCCTCTCTTGGAAATCTTTTTACTAATCACAAAACTTGCAATATTAACATTGTTGAAAGATGTTATTCAGTACCTAATTAAATACAGAACTTTATTTTTCTTGACTCTTCTCCTCAGCTGCTTTCTTCCTTGCATAATCGACAGAATATTTAGCGCAAAATTACGAGTTTTTAGTTGTAGTATCTCTCTAAATTTGAATGCGCTAATTTTTCCCGACACATAAATAAAGGTTGGTAAGCCATTTAAGTTTTGAATAAACGCAAAATCTCGGTCTATTCAACATTACATTTACGGTTATCCTCTTCCATTTTCTTTGCTTCTTCTTTGTAGCCATATCAAATATGGCAGAGAGCATCTGCGGCAGAGCCGCGCTCAAGGGGCCAAAGAGCCGCAGTTTGCCGACCACTCCCTAGCCTGAGGGCCCGTTTCAGGATGTGGGTGCCATGGTGTAGGTACACCGAGTGCAATAGACAAAAGACCGATAAACGAGATATTAGGCTGTGTTGTATTGAGTAGGTTGTGTATAATTTAAAAGCAATAATACTTTTTTGTCCATTTTCAATTAATATGTTGAAACCTCAATATTAAAAAACCAAAAATCTGCGATAAACATTCGGCGAAAAGAACGACTACACCCACTACGGTGGTGGTGTAAATCAAAAGAACATTTTTTTCGGTGGAATTCGGCATAAATATTGTAGCTCTCTAGACCAGTGTTCCCCAAACTTTCGACATATGTGTACCCCTTCTATAATTTTCGTAACACTGAGTACTCCTCGTCAAAGAAAAATGCATATAAGTACTTTAATAACAATCAAAATATATTCCTTTTGTAGTACATAAACAAAATAATAATAAACGAAAAATAAAATTCATTCATAATAAAATATAAATCAAAGTTATATTATAAAAAAATAACATTCATTATAAACCATGAGAAGGATGAAATTATTTATGTTGAAACGACAGATCATCATAATTTGGTTCCCTGGTTATTAATTTTAATCTGAGATGCGGTTCCACACCCAAAGGCTGTTCCTTTTTTTGACTTAATGTCTACAAATGCTGAAAAAGCAACTTCACATAGATATGAAGTTTAAAAAGGCAATGTATTTCAGGAATTTCTCTGTTAAAACTGGATACACATGTTGCATTTGCAACCTAAATGATGTTTAAGTACACTCCTTATATTTATTTTGCAAGAATCCGTCTGAAGCTAGTAATTCCAACAATTGCTCTTCTTCCGCATGCGATAAACCTAGCATGGATGTTGTATTAATGCTTGTTGCACCAGGCGTAGCCATAACCCGGTGCAGCACGTACCCCCACCAAACTCTTCCCGTACCCCAGGGGGTATGCGTACCACACTTTGGGAAACACTGCTCTAGACCAAGCGGGTAGCACAGCCGATATTATTTAAGCAATGTTTCAGCATACTAGGTACACATGTCCAGCATGGTCGCTGTTCACTTCCAATCCGCCAGTCGCTGATGACACGCTCAACGGTTACCGCCACTATGCCTCCAATTTAATAAAAACTAGGAGAAACTGTACAAATATATCGCCGTGTATTGTGAAATTATTTAAAAATAATTATATGAAGAAGAAAAGGAGCCTATGGGACTAATTTCCATTCTCCTCCTTCGCCTCATCCTAGAGCTGGAGTGCAAAGTTATGAAGCATATACTCTATCAGGGAACTCTGAGTGTGGACATTTGCGACTAAAGTAGAAAGCCGATACATTCACAACGACTGGTCCTACTTTTTCCGCCCCTCTCGTTGTCAGTGGCGCACCCAGGGGGGGCCAAGGGGCCCTGACACCCCCCAAAATTATCAGAATGATTTTAGACACCCAATCCCTAATGGAACTGTGAAAAAATTCTCGGTGTCCATCCGAATTCCGGAGTGGTGTAGGTAATGGCTGACAGGGCTCTAGCCTGGGGGCCCGGCGTGTCGGGTTGACCAGATAAGTGAGATAAACACACATCATGCATTAGCTTTAATAATAAAAAAGTCGCCTGCGGCGCTATTATACTTCATAACCATGAACATGTTCAATTATGTAATTGTGCAATATATTTTTTGATTATTATGTGTCGATACTCGATTGCTCCATTATTAAAGTAAATGTATTAAAAATCGCCAATATTTCACTGTATGAGTACCCTTAATTTGAACTAAAACACAATTTGAAAAACGTTAATGTAGTGTTTCACACTGCCTTTAATGTTCGCGGTAGGTAGGGGGCCCGCCAAATATCCTATCCTGAGGGCCCGTTTCAGGATGTGGGGACCATGGTATAGGTACACCGAGTGCAATAGACAAAAGGGCGATAAACGAGAAATTAGGGTGTGAAGAAGAAAAAGATCCTATGGGACTAATTTACATTATCCTCCTTGGGCCCCCCCCAATATTAAATCCTGGGTGCGCCACTGATCTGAAAAGACCCGGGAAGTACGCATATGAAACTAAAGTAAAGTTTTAAAAAAATACTGAAGTACGTAATTAAATTCTACCTGTAAATCATTTCAAATTACACACCGATATACATTGTCCAATGTAATGTTTGGCGTCATATTATTATAAACATCAAACCTGGTGAAACTTAGTACGTATTTACTATAGTGTTTAGGAAGCCGTGTTAATTGGTTGGAGTGTATTCACCTGATTCGGTCCGCAGCCCCTTGTGCCAAAGCCAATGTTCGAAGACAGTCTGTTTCCTCTCCACCCTACAATGCACACCGACACATTATACTTGAGTCAGGGATGTTTAATTGAGGTAGGTATAATTATTTTACTTTTAAATCATTATAATTTATTAAGTCATATTTTTATAAACCAGCTGCAGTCGATATATGGATATTTTTTATCATTTCCTAATTTACTTTATGTTCGACACATTTAATCAGGAATGTATAAAGATAAATATTTAATTGTATAACTTATTAAATTGGCCATGGCCCCACATCCTTAAGTGGCTTGGCGAATCGCTGTCTATCGCTAAGGCCCGTTTCAGACGGGACACCGGTGTCGCGCTTGATATAATATAGGAGGCCTTTATATTCGAATAAAATGGCCTTTATATTATGTTTATGAACGGCTCCAGAGCTAATGAGTCAACGCGTGTCCGATACACTTTTCCGTCGGCCGCTACATTCTCAAGCCGCCGATACACTTGTTTTTATAACCGCAGCCAGTTTTATGTTCTAATTTATAACGCGAATTTATGCATTGACTCATTAGTTCTGGGGAATTCATGAACATAATACAGAGGCCCCTTTATTCGAATACAAAGGCCTCCTATATTATATCGAGCGCGACACCGGTGTCCCATCTGAAACGGGCCTATGGGTAAAGGCACTGTGACGCTCTATCTACAGTAACGTTTACCAAACGGTGTGCGCGGTAAAATTAAAGTGTATATTTAGGATTTTTTGTAATTTTAATGACGTATCCACTTTAAATAAGAAGTTGTTGAGTATTGACACACAATTCTTGAAAATTGCATCTCACAACTACATATTTTAAAATATTAACATCAATGAACCAAAATCGCAACGCAGGCGACTTTTTTTACTATTAGAGCAAATTTGTGATGTGTGTTTATCTCACTTATCTGGTCGACTCGCCACGCTGGACCCCTCCTGACCCCGGGCACAACATTAAAGCAGATTATTGACATCATTTTACAATAAAAATTAATAGTATGTATTAAATAAAATAAAATATCTATATTCCATAAATATTATATTAGGTAATTTAATTGATGACAACCCTAGCCTGACTTATTAAGGTGCATGAACTGTGACGCGTCACGCATGCACTCTCCCTCTCGCTGCAGTATATTCAATTCCCTCACTCCCTCACACACACAATAATGCAATTTGCAAGGATGCAGTCTTACATAATACATTTGTCTTTGCCTACAAGCCAAACGGGAAAATTTATAAGGCTCAATGAATGAAATATACTTATAATATATGGAAAATTGTATGCCTTCAAAAATTTATTTAATTAATATATTATATGGTAAATTATTCAGGTATTTTTTTGATAAGACTAACCTGAAATCGAAGGAGCGATAAAAACTACCACGAAAGTCAATAAAAGTCGAATTAATAATGTTAATGATATCCTTGGAAAATATTGTAAGACTCGCTAGCTATAAGGTTTTAAGTGAAATAAGTTACAATGTATATAGGTAAGGTAAGATAATATTATGCTATAAAACAATTTTCTGTATGACAATATTAAATTTATAAGTGCCTAATGAACTAATATAATTAGTAAAATAATAGGTTTATCAAGTCTAGTGTTGCCAGTGCTTTCTAAAATAAGCTGGTTGGCAGAAGAAAATGGAAGATTTCCTGAAAATTAAAAAAAATGTGTTCCAGGAAAATAAGTCATTATTTATATAATACACAATTTTCACAAGAAGAATGAATATATTGTTTCACAATCAAGTGGATAAAAACCAAAACGGTTACTCGCATTTTTTTTAATGCATAACGGTTATTTTCTGTAATGTTTAAATTGGACCAAACAACTTTAATAAACTATTCCTTTTATTCAACGAATAAGAAAGAAGAATTGAGAATGTAACATTCTTTATACTGAATATAAATACTTTGAAAACATCTCATACACACACTAGAAAAGATCATTTTGTATAAAGAAAATAAACGACGCCCGACGGGACTTGACCTTGTATCCGCTGGATTCGGGCCAGTATGCTTTTCCAATTTAGCTACGGGCATCTTACTGAACTACGATGATTTTGTTACATGTAATGCTTATCGAATTGCGAAACAGCTACTACTATAAAAGCGTCGTAGTTCAGTAAGATACACGTAGCTTAATTGGAAAAGCATACTGGCGCGAATCCAGCAGATATAGATTCAAGTCCCGTCGGGTGTCGTATTTTTTTCTACAAATTGATTTTTTCTAGTGGGTATATGTGTGAGATATTTTCAATTTATGGATATTCAAATAACTTTGTTATTTTTAATTTATACATTGATCGAACTAACTTAAAATGGTCGTATAGGTACCCAAAATCCCTATAAACTGTATAATTGCGTTTATGCATTAAGTACCTCAATGTATAGGAGATGGAGGGTAGCCCTTTTGCTTTTGACCTTCTTTCGACCATGTCCGATCCTAATAGGATCATATGGGCCTCCACAGAGTAGTGGTTTGTATTGACAGATTTTGTTTTTTACGAGAAATGGATGTCAGCCGCTTGCTCAACCTATTAGATCCATACCCTGACACTCACAAATTGAAAAACAATATGTGTACTTTCCAGACCCCGGATTCCAACCTGGGACCCACTGCGTTATAGTCCAACGCTTAAACCGCGCGGCCACCGTGCCATCGGCGTGCCACCGGCCACCTACTCAAGTAATAAAAAAATCATACAATTATATAGGTATGAAATTAAGGCAGCGCTTAAAAATAGCTCGGCCACGCGCTACGGATGCCGACATCCTAGAAGACCGCTAAATACTATCTATAATATAGTTTATACAGTGGAGCTACGGGATGATGGTATGACCTGGAACGACACAAGAAGATTTGCGCGCGACTGGGATCCTTGGAGACACCGTGTGGTACATCGCCTAAAAAAGAAGAAATATCGTATATTACATTTTTTATTGTATTGTTTAATATAAGGCACAAAACACCAGATTTTCAACTGGTTTAATAATAATATTCTAGCTTTTTAATGGAAATTTTAAGTTTTGATCTGTGTCGAAAAACGTTAGATTTAACGTTATATGCCATATGCATATTTTGTAAAAATTATAGATCTGGCAAAAAACGCTAAGTTGGCAACGCTGATGAGTCTCTAATTACTAGCTCTACCTACCGGAATATGCTCTGTATAACTAATTCGATAATATAATAAAAGCCATGTGAACCAACAGAATTTTCCACAAAATTATAAAACTTTGATTATATTAAATCGTCTCACATTAAGAACATCTTCTGTATTATTCTCTCATAAACAACAAAGATGTGTAAAAAATTACCATTAATTTGCAAAGAATATTGTTTTACATATCAGAACAAAGTGCTCATCAAGCGAATAAAAACAATCATTATAAGTAATATTTTTTTTTGATATCGCATGCCGCGAGGACGGCCAAAAAACAACGGGCTGTCAAAAATGGCCAATTACCTACTACCTACTATCACCGTTTTTTGACTCGGTGAAGGAACAATGCACATGCGGACAATTTAACAACCTCTCTCATTACCTGTCCTATCAGATCAAATAACGAAACTAAATGATTCTAAACTAAATAGTGCTTCCCAAACATTTAGTCACCGTATTTTTTTTAAACGTACCTAGTTAAAAGAAAGTTACAACCAGGGAACTCAGAAATAATTATCTGTTCTGTGGTTACAACCCTGGATCAAGTGCGTTCAATCTAATACTGGGGGGAGGATTTTTTTTAGATGTGAACTAAAGTCTGTTCATAGAATTATCTCTAAATAACCATACATGCATTAATTAGAATAACATACAATTTACAAAATTAAATACCTAATAACTGAAACAAATCAATAATAATTACAAGATAAAAAGAACTTTTTATATACTTACAACGTTTTTAAATTTTCTGTTGAATCATATAAACTTGACTTGACTAGCTTGAACAATCATAGAATACTGAAATGTCATATTGACATTTCATTTTTATTTCCATAGTAACGCACGTATATATTAATAATTTAGTTGCTAGGATCACCCCACTTAGCAACCAATAATGGTGTCGAAATATCTTTTCTTACAAAACAGAAATAACTGAAAATGAATTCAATTCTACTTAAAGATGAATAAAAGTATTAAAAAATGCATTGGCATCGTGTTCTGATATATTCTAAAAGTTTCAAATGTCTAGCTGGTCGGGAAGTTAGTTAAAAATCGATTGCAAGATTTGTACCGGACAAAGAACCACCGGACAAATAAGAATACGAGCTAAGAAAAACGTTGTAAAAATAAGGCAAAATTTACAAAAATGGTGCTGTTTCATTTTTAATCAAACAGTTTTGATATGAGATTGATTTTTTTGTGTTTTAATACAATTAACTAAACATAATTACACTTAACCTCATATTTAATACAAAAACAATACATTTCAGTAACACGCGCTCGCAGTTTTTAAATTAACGTAGTCATTCAAATCAATAAAAGACGTTTACAAAAAATATTTAATTCAGCCGTAGAAATTCTATCTTCCTCTAATGCATATTGCGGAGATTTAAGCGTGTCGAACGTTTTCTGACTCGCACTTGTGGCTCGTTTTTGTTCAGGCCTTGATATATACAAAAAAGTTAAATAATATGTAATGCAGTTTAGATCTTCTACGCATGATGATCACTAGACATTCCTACAAATAGCAGAAAGTCACAGGTTCAATGCGTGGACGGTTTGTACATGAGAATATCGTGATAATAATTGCACTAGTGTCACACGCCCGACAGCCTGGTAGAGTAACGATCTACGTAAAGTGGGGAGGGATATAGCTGACCACGCTACATTTACGCCATAAATACCGCGCCGTCATTGACAGACCAATAACATAGAAATGCGAAAGCCAGTCATCATAGATAGACTAAGTGAATGCAGTGTTGGTCTATGAATGACGGTCAGGCCATGAAACGCAAGAAATACAAAGACTCAGGAATGTCTTCAAATATTAGATATTATAGAATGCGCGCGAATGAATTCTTTTCTGTGACAAACTTTAATGCATATTATGTTATGGTATAGACCCAGTTTTGAAAATAAAATATTTTTTAACACGTTATGATGTAATTTATCACACATTTCTCCACACTCGAAAAATTAACCTTTTTATAGCCACACCTATAACGTAATAACTTCTGTTATTTTTACGTTGCCTAGAAGAGACAATGGAAATAATTAGTATACTGAATCAACTTAACATTGAACCTGTGCAGATGACGATTTCTTCTAGTGCGCACGAATTACATAGGGTAAATTTAATTATTGTTACCATTATTATTTCTGTCTCCTCCTTATACCCTATTGTATCATTTTCTCTCTGGTGTGGATTAACAGGTAACCGATCTGGAGTGTGAAAGAATATAGGATAAACTTGAACGCGTGTCAAGAATACGTCATTCTAAGCTTGTTGCTTAGTTCTGACTAGGGATTCCAATCCCGGGATCCCGAATCCTGGGATCCCGGGATCCCGAGCTATTTTCGATACCTATGAATCCCGGGATTGATAAACATAATCCCGGGATTTCGGGATTGATTATTTTTATCAATTTGTATGGAAAATAAAATAAAAGCGAAAATATAACAGAAAAAATACTTTTAATAAAAAATAACTACATTCGAAATAAACTGAGTTTGAATGAAGTTTGATTTACACCCATGTGTAGGTAGCCGATTCATTTTATTTTTTCACATAAATTATTAAAAATGAGAAAGATTGGAAAAAACAATGCTTCGCACTTTTAACAAAGTAATTCCACCATGATAGCATACGTTTTACGGCAATTTCATATTTGCTGTCTAATTAGATTTATGAAGCGGAAAGGCCATAAGTACGCCATGATTATTTGCTTTACTATTTAAAATCTCGCTAATCCACTCATTATGTCTTTACTATCAGAAACAGCAATCTCATATTAAATTCACATTATTATTTATATTACAATACTATTTACTCCATTAAACTTGTGTATTTCCAAGATTGAACGTATACAATATTAACAATAAATGTCTTAAATAGAATGAATTATACTAGATTTATTTTTGATCGATTTTATCAATGTTATTTGTAAATATAAAATTTTTATATAAACAATGGAAAAAAATGCCAATCCCGGGACCAGTCCCGGGATCCCGGGATTGTCAATTTGTAATCCCGAAATCCCGGGATCAGAATTTTGGCTCGGGATTGGATTCCCTAGTTCTGACAACTGCTCTCGGTTTATGCACTGATGCTTATTTGGTATAGGTATTTAATATATTGGTGTATTTAAAGGTTGCAACACACCCTATTGCACGTCTATAATGTGTGTGTCATTTTCGTTGGACCTTCACACATTCAAAACCCTACTTCTAAATGTGTGTTTTGCAGTTTAGCCTATCGGAATTATACTATTATTAATCACTCTGTTCGGTGATCAAAACTATCGAACTTCACGCTTCTATGTTTATAGTAAAGTTATATCATGTGAATGCCAATTACAACAATAACAATATACCTAATATGTAGATGATGATAATATTTATAAATATTCATCATGATGACATGGTCAGTAGAAGGTTAATAATGTTCAGGAATTAAATCGCGAATATTAGGTAGGTATATTAAAATTCGAAAAGGTTTATTGCCCGAATTTCACTACCTGAAAGTGACTCACAAAGAGCAAACATCGATTAATAAAATCCCAGTCAATAGGAATAATAATAATTTGCTTCAAATAAGAAACGTGATTCAAGAATGAGATAGATGCCGGAAAACAGTCGGCTTCGTGTTGTTATTCCGGTAGTCTTTCTTTAGTTCTTTGAAGATATTTTTCAATAACTTGCCAGCATACGAAGCCTGTCCTACCATCGACGGAGATATAAATGTTAACCAGCTAACATAGACGAAGCAACAACTATTATTCTAAACAGAAATACTACGTAAAAGTTTGCCGTGGGAATTTAAACCAAAGTCGAAAACAAACTATTGTATTTTATCGTCCTACACATAGCCGATCAGTGACAATAGTATACTGAAATTTACAGTTTTTCAATCGTTCTATGCTCCGGACTTACTCATGCTCTCATCTCAATGCTACTTCACTTTATTTGTTGTGTTAATTGGCAATTCTTGATTGAAAAGACATTGTATTAATTAAAATAAAGCACAGTACTTACATTATTGTATCACATACTAATTTCAGGTCATTAAAACACACTCAGCAACATATTCACAACTGTTACATATTTAATTTTGAAAACATTCAATTTCGAAACCGCTTTAGAAAGTATTGTAAGAGCCATTAGTTAAAAAAATGGTCGCAATTATATAGGATACCTATAGCATTGTGGTCAATGTGCGTGGGTACGAAACCCGAAAGATGCAGGTTCGATTCCCGCAGGGTGTCGTATTTTTTTCAAAAAAGATGTTTTCTATTGGTCATATATTTTCTCAGATTTTTTTTCAAAATTATATAAGTAAAATGTTCAATAAAAAGAATGCTACATTCTTAAATCTTTTGAATTATTCGTTGAATAAAAAAATAGTTAATTAAGTCACATATTTATTGAAGACACAAGGATTGTGCAAAAATTTTTTGTTCAAAATTTGAATTCAATTTACATAACTTCCCAAAATACATTAATTAGGTATAACTAAGTAGTAGGTAGTTTTATCAGACAATTTAAAATGGGGTTCAAAAATAATTAGACAGAAATGGGAATTATAAGTTCCTAAATCAATCGATCAAAATTAATACATAATATATCTTTTTTGAGCATGTCTGATTTTAATAAGATCACAGGGTGGAGGTTTGTATTAAGAGATTTTTGTTTTTACGAGAAATTAATGCTAGCCACTCCAAACACACATTGAAAAACGATATGTGTATTTGTCAGACCTATGATTCGAACCTGGATCTCAGGGCATACTCGTAAGCTAAATCAATTAATAATATAAACTAATAACGGCAGAAAATGAGCCAACGACTCAAATCAGAGACGCCGAGGTGACGAAGTAAATGAACCTTCACTCTTCCATTAAATAACCAAGAATGAAGTGGAGATACTTGATCTTTTAAAATATCGTTGTATTTCAGAGTTGCCACTATTCCCAGATATAAGAAAATGACAGCAAAGAAGAGTGATAAATATGTTAACCATATTTTGTTTATTTTATAGATTAACTAAGTTAACTGAAATCTATTTCTATAGACTGGAAGTCTTAGGTGCAGCGGTTTACTACTAGATGAAACTAAATGAATAAAAAAAGACAAATGAAAAAAATAGCGAATCAGTCGCATTCCAGGCATTGACCTCTCGATTGTGTCTCACGTCGTGGTCTCAGGTAGGGATGCTCCCATAATAACTTCGTCATGTTTTAATACTCGTTCGTAATATATATCGGTACTGCGTTATTATAATAACCGGAATAAAACTGAGAATTAATGCTATTTATTAGTACTCACTACTCGCAGTAATACTGCTACGTGTAAACAGGCCGAATTAGTAATATGCATTAGTAATCGGCCTGTTAACACGTATCGGTAGTAATGCGAGTAGCGAGTACCAATGATTAAAAGGTACTAACCCCGTATAAATAAGCCCTTATTGAAAATTGAATATTGCATCCGGTACATTTTTCTTTGACTATTATTTGGCATTATGAAATCACCACGCCATTGTAAAAATATATAATTTATTTTATTTACACTTTTATATATTATTAATTTTATTTCTTGGTAGAAAATAAATAACAGCACACGTGTTTTTTTTATTTTAGTAGTACAGGTCTTCTCAATCTTTAATTACAATCCAGTACGGCATTATGTTCTAGTAGCCACCCCCCAATAATATATTATTATGTTTTCTTTTCTTTTTAACACTACAATAGACTATTAGGCCCAATTACGGTAATCGGACAAAACAGAACATGACAAAACAGAACAGCCAGGGGGAAAATGAAACATTAATTTTTGTGGAATCTATTTACGTTAGATTAGGTTAGGTTAGATAAGATTAGGTTAGGTTAGGTCATTATTTCGTTGTACTTAGTCACCCAATCACTTTGAACATATTATATTGACTAAGATGAGATATCCTAAGCTTGCCGGCAAACTCCCGTTTATTTAAGGCTTTCTAGCGATTATGAATGCAGAAATTAGGTATATAATTTGATTTATTATGGCGTATTGAAAATCTTTGCTATTAAAGGCCTATCAACATAATAGAGATAGGACAATTTCAATATTAAATTTATATTTTTCAATTTTATTGAAAGGTCGTAGTTATATTTATCGTTGTTCTGTTTTGTCATGTCTTGTTTTGTCATGTTCTGTTTTGTCATGGAACCGTAATAAATATATCATAGCATTGTCCGAAAAGTAAACTTTGGAATAATGTACATTGTTCCAAATACGACGGCTGGTTTTCGGATTTGATAGCAGCTACCAAATTCGTCGTCTAGTAAACTGCCGCCAAAAATACCACAAAGTTAGGATCAAAGATTACTAATAACATTCCTCTCCATTACCGTTCATTACTAAACACC
This sequence comes from Rhyacophila brunnea, assembly GCF_057557595.1. Classification (NCBI taxonomy): domain Eukaryota; kingdom Metazoa; phylum Arthropoda; class Insecta; order Trichoptera; family Rhyacophilidae; genus Rhyacophila; species Rhyacophila brunnea. Next base: position 15,607,751 of record NW_028232752.1, read on the forward strand.
TAATGAAAGAACTGGTAAATAATATTATACGAAATTTTAGTCGTTTCTGTAGTTCATAATAACACCTGTTTGCTTCCAGGATTTTTTAATGTACTAATTCTTACTAAGTCTTCATTTCTTAACATTTAAAACGTCATAATTTAATTTACTGAAGTATTACTAAGCTGTTCTTTTATGACTGAATAAGTAACGATATCAAAACTCAGTATCGGCACGTACTCATCTCTATCGTCTCACTCATGCAAATTGAGCTTCCGCTAGTCAAAGCTGGAAGAAGAGGAGAGGGAAGAAACAATAGGAAGATTTGCGAAGGTATGGTACAAAGCGTTTACGTCTAATAAAATAATTTAGTTCCTACTTAGGAGAATGTGTACGTTTTGTAATATCGCGACTGCATAATAGGTTAATTATAGCACTGGATTTAAAGGATTAACTTGACGTGTCAATCGTGTTACAATAGCATGGTTAAAAATATTTTTACGCATACAGAAATCTAATTTTCTATACAATTATTTTTATCGTTCATACGCGTTACTCCAAGTAGTGCTTTATGGTATAATACATATATTAATTATTTTATAAGCTTACAATATTAAGTCCATTATTGTGACCATACCGAAATTTGATTCGATATAAATAAAAAGGATTTCAAATTATACGCATTTTTTTATAAAAATATATGCTTTTTTAGTATAATACTTAAATATAAACATAAAACTATGAATCATTTAAAAAATATATCCGTTGCATCAAAGAAAACTTGGTAAACTTAATTTAAAGGATAAATGTTACAGTAAAATAATATTGCAATAATAAGTAGGGTCCTTCGAACACATATTGTACCGCGCAAGTTTGTCTATGATTTAAAAAATATTTTTCTTTAGTTTTCTTAGTTTCTTAGATACTTATTTATTAGTAATTAAAACACTTTAAAATGTAATTAATTATCAACAAATTGCATCAAATCGCAAGCTTCATATTTTTCCGCTAGGTGCCTCTGATAGGCAATAAATATATATCTTGATTTCAATATTTGTTTAATAAAAAAAATAGTTGCAGTAAGATTATGTCTACTGTAACCTACCATTATCGGCTTACCTTTACCTTCCACTACGTTGACGAGAACGTTACTATGTTTTATCTTGGGGTGTTGGTGTATCAATTTATAAGTGTTTCAGCTTCGACTGTATATTTGAAGAGCACCTACATTTTTTATTTTAAGATTACCAAAAAATAGAAAGAGTATAATAATTTTATTTAAAAGTTTACACAATCAAAGAATTCATTTTTGAGTCGCCGAAAAAAAAGACCATGTGAATATACCTACATGTGCGAATGTTACTTATTATTAGCGAAGAAGCACACTGCAAGTGGCCGTGAGATGCGCGCGTGGCACGAGTGGTTCAAAAATCACTTGCTTTTTCCCCTGCGTCGTGCGCGCATCGCACGGCTCCTTGCAGTGTGCTCCGCCATTTAAAGCGACTTTCTCGGGCTGAAATTAAAATAGTCTCTAACTAAGCTCTCAATACCTCTATTTGATTTCTTAAATAATTTATATCGCAATGATTATTTCGCCGCAACTAACATACTACTTTTGTCAATAGGTACCACTATTAACTACTAAAATTGGGCCAAGTGTACTATTATTGTAGTGCTAAAAATGTTTTAAAAGTTTTTAAAAATACCATAAGAATAATTTATTAGTTTTCATCCCTTACTGATGCATTAGTATGTGGGTAATAACCACTTAATAACAAGAACATGGTCATAAGTCATATTTATTTTGTAGCGTGTTGTGGCTTAGTAGTAGATGTACCTACATACATTCGTAATGTTTCCAATGCGTTCTCACCTTTAAATAATAGTATATGTTGCATAATGTGTCGGAATTTTGTTATACGATGTGTTTAATTTGGCATAACGATTCCCAAGCAACTCGAAGCTTCCTGCAATTGACGCGTGGGACCGTAAGTTAACCCTATTTGAACTAATTCTGTAGCCGTAACACTTGGAACGATAACCAAATATATTTTGACCTCTTATATTCATTATGTAGGTGGTAATAGTTGGTGTTACTTTTTTCCCTATGAGACCGGTTCTAATCTTACAAAATCAATAACTTTGGAAGTAGATATAAAATCATGTAGGTACCTGTGTGTAAAATTGGTATTTAATGTAATACTTTTATTAAATATATACGATCAATTACGTATACCAAAATAGTAGCACACTATCAGGGAACAAAGAATCAGAGAAATAATAACCGATCTCGACTGTGGAAGAATATGGGATAAACTTTAACACGTGTCAAGAATACGTCATGCTAAGCTTTTGCTCGTTCTGACAACTGCTCTCGGTTTATGCACTGGCGCTCATTCAATATTGGTATATTTGAAGGTTGCAACATACACTATTGCATGTATATAATGTATATTTCATTTTCGTAGGAGACTCACACATTCAAAACCCTGCTTTAAAATGTAGTGTATTGGGGTATAGCCAATGATATTATTAATTGACGACGCACTCAATACAGTAGTTAGCAAGTAAATTCGCGCATTCGCATGTATAGGTAGACGTCACGCAATATCCACTATGCGATATCACGCATCGGGAATTTAAAGCAATATGACCTTTATTGTAATGGCGTTAGAGCGGTGTTTCTAATGTCAATGTTCATTTGAGCGAAACCGTTCGAACCGAACCATTCGGCAGACCCTACAAAAAGCATCAGGAATATTTAGCAATATCACCTTTATTGTAATGGCGTTAGAACAGATTATGCCATTCGGCAGTCCCGACAATAAAGTAAGTGTCATTTTCTTTTCCAGATGATTCGTCCATATTAATGTCATTGGGTAAAGCCTATTATTAACTACTGATATTTGCACACTATGTATCGCGTAAGTACTCGTATTATAGTAGGTACATAGGTACCGATAGAGATTTGGAGGCATTAATTAATAATTCAATTACTATCTCTAATTATTATTTTTGACATTTGTGAAGTATTTTGTTGTGGTACGTGTGTAAGTACTATGTGCTATCAAATCCCAGCTCATTACCCTAAGGCGATTTTAATGAACATCAACCCGATTTTTATTTATCATGTAACTCGCACTTAATAAAAGTGGAAATTTTCCATATGTACCTAATAGGGATTGGGATATGGTCAGTACTAAGTATATGGTCAGCAGACGCGATCAGGTACCGCTGCAGAATATAGACATAGGACAGCATGCATATGAAGGGGTGGACAAGTTCACGTATCTCGGATCCAGCCTAAATACCCAAAATAAGACAGCAGAGGAGATAAAAATCCGCCTTATCTCCGGGAATAAATGCTGGCATGTCTGCAAGCGACTGGTGGGGTCGAAAATTCTAGGCCGAAGAAGTAAACTTCTAATATATGAAACAATTATAAGGGCAGTGGTCACTTACGGCTGTGAGACTTACTGCTTAACTCAAAACGAGGAAAACAAATTAGCTGTCTTCGAGCGCAAAATACTCCGCAAAATCTTTGGACCCACGTTGGAAAATGGGAACTACAGAATAAAAATGAACCACGAGTTGGAAGAGCTGATTGAACAGAAAACAATCATAAGATACTGTAAGTCCCAAAGACTACGATGGGCGGGACATGTGGAGAGAATGCCTGAAGTTAGAGCGCCAAGGATCATGACGAAGTGGCTACCCCAACGGAAGAGACCCAGAGGCCGTCCAAGAAGGAGATGGGCTGACGCTGTAGAACTGGACTGGCTTCATATAGGAAGACCCGGTAACTGGAGAAGTGTGGCGAGAGACCGGAGTGAGTGGAGAGCGCCAATAGTGATTGGGAAGAAACCTGTATACCTACGTGAAAAAAATATTAGCAAATAAAATCTAAAAAAAAAAGTTCTCCGCTTGAATTCTATATGGGTTTTTTATGGAGTGGTGTGAGGGGTATTTTTTTAAAATAACACTACAGTATACTACGAAGGTTAATACCAGATTCTTCATTTTTTCTTCTCTTAACCATGTCCGATCCTAATATAGGTTTCTACGAGTTTTAACAATTAACAAATTTTTATTTTTACGAGAAAAGGATGTTAGCCACTTGCTCAATCTATTAGGTCCATACTCTGACTTCAAACATAAATTTAAAAGCAATATGTAAATTAACCAAACCCAGGATTCGAATATGGGACCCACGACATTATAAGCTGACGCGTAACCCAATTACAGTAGTGAAACAATTGCAGAAACACGGGTTTAGAAAATCACATAATATATTATGTATTGTGACCTCGCTGGAAAATTAACCCAGAATCCCTGATGTGAGAAGTCAGTGCATCACCAACAAACCAGAACCAAAGAGTATAAAGGAAATAGCCGATCACATGTTTTATCTGCATAAGCGACGCATTATCGGTTATAGCCTGATACCTTGTGCATCCTTCGTCATCGGACCGTTATCCCACATGATATCTTTATGTCCAAACATTCTCTGTTTTGAAAATTAAACCTGCGATTTGCTGTTGAGTCACAACTCTGCATCGACATTATAATTGATCAGTGTTGCAATATTTTCAAAGTGGAATTATAGTACAAAGTTTCCAAAATTATAGTATTTCGGCAAAAAATATAGTACCTACTCGTTGAATGACCAAGACTGCATTTTCAAAAAATTACACGTAAAGTGACTATTAACGAGTGCTTTTTTTTAGATAAATTATTCTATTGCGAACTTATTTACCAAATTTTCAAAATTATAGTATTTTCGGACTTGTATATTACCGTACATAGTACGCCGGCCAAAATTATAGTACAAATACTATAATTATAGCACCTACAGTAAAGTTGGCATCACTGTAATTAATTCATATTTTGACCAACAGGTAACAGCAATATAGCCAGGTAAAAACCGAAACGTCAATAAAGTATTTCTTATTAAACACGAGTGACTTTCCGAGACATTTCGTCATATTATGTATCTCGTGTCCCGGAACCGGATATAACGAGATTGTTTCTAAAAGGATTACGCGCTTGGCCTAGTGTTAATAATTGTCATCATTGTCATCAATAATTATTTATTATAATTATGACAGCCATTTGACTGAGTAATGATAATGAATGACCGATGATAATATCTGGTTATCACATCTCTAAATGAATAATATTTATGAAGGTTAGTTTGCATAAGTAGGTAGCAACAGCTTTATTTTTTAGTCATAATAAGCAAATAGCCACTCTAGTCACACTCTTCTTTAAGTAAATAGTTAACTACATACTTAGGTAGGGGTATGTAGTATGAAGAAGACCATCTCAGCCCCAGTGTGGAGTCATGGGGAAGCACAAGGTCTGCCATGTGAGACATGCAGCGCGTGTATCGCTGTTGTAACACCGCAGAATGGTGAAGGAGCGTTGGTCCCGGCAACAGAATCCTTGAGGTTGTGCCACAAGGGTACGAGTGTCGCACTCTCTGACTGCATCCGGAGCATATTTACCACGTGAAGTGTCACAAACAAGGTAGCAACCACAGAATAGATTAATAAATATAATTCCGATAGGCTATTCCCCAATGTACTAAATTAAATACTTGCAATAGAGTGTGTTGCAACCTTCAAATACATAGATATTGGATGAGCTTCAGTGCATAAAGCGAGAGCAGTGCCCATAACTAAAGACAGGCGTATTCTTTACACGTGTTTAAGTTTATCTCATATTCTTCCACACTCGAGATCGGTTGCCTGTTTCTCCACACTCGTTAGGTATTTCAGTTTCTATTATTTCTGAGTTCCCTGGTTCCAACACACACCATTGCACGTCTATAATATGTGGTTGATTTTCGTAGGACACACACATTCAAAACCCTGCGTAAAAATGTGGAGTATTGGATAACCTATAGAAATTCTATGTATTAATCTGTTTTGTGGTGTACATAATAACAATAATGATTTAGGGAAATATGTAGGTTAAAAACAACTTGAAAAAAGGGTACTGCCCAGTGTTGCCATCTTTTTATATGCTGATTATAGTACAAAGGCGTAAAAATTATAGTATTTTTAAAAACTATATAGTACAGGAACATTTTTCTTCTTGAATCCTTTAAAATTATAGTATTTTGGTATATTTGGCGTAAAATTATAGTATCTTACATTTTTCACGCAATTAAAATTATAGTATTGTACTATAATTATAGTAGGGTTGGCATCACTGGTACTGTCTGACAAGAAGATCTAGGTAATAACCGGAAGTCGCTGTAGTCGAAGTGCGATTAACTAAATAGGAGGGGCTTGTTAGTTCACAGTTTTAACACGTGGACAACTCGTCGATAAACGGAAGTCATTGCAGTCGAAGTACGGTTAAAAGTAGGAGGGGTTTATTAGTTCACAGTTTTAACACGTTGGCACCCACTGAAAACTCCTTTATAAACGCTAAATCCATGTTTTTATTACGTGATTAAGTTGTGTTATATGAATTATATAATATTACTAGCTGACCCGGCAAACGTTGTTCTGCCATATAAATTATTTCTAGTGAATATTTTGGTTGTTAAATAAAAAATAACGAATGTATCGTAAGTGTGTGGGGATGGGATCTATGACAGAAAGAGGAATAGAGCGCTGTAGACGATGACCGCAGATAAAAACAAAAAAACATCAACCATTCATTTTCTCAATTCAAAATGAGTAATGATGTTCATAATGAATGAATTACCTGTGACAGGATCTCGTTGTTTAATGTTTATGCAATATCCGTCTTGTCCCTTCCAGAAAATTAGCGGATATTGGAGAGCGTCCTATGAACGGTGTGTGTCAGCGATTAACTCCAGATTATTGCTTCTTCTTCGAATCACGATTTCTCGCGTCGATGTGCGGTCGCCAACCATGATTCCAGCAATGTCGTTAACAACAGTCGCATTGAATCGACGTACGTGCTCTCCAGCTGGTGTTTTATCAATATTGATGACAATAGCGTGATTGTCACTTTGCAATTCGTGCATGTGTGCTTTGAAGAATTTCAATAATTCATTGTGCTCAACAGGGCGTCCAGTTCGCCGACGATGCGCCTGGCATTAGGCGAATTGAGGCTATTGTAGCCGCAACATGCATCCACATAATTGATGTCCTCACCGCCGCCGCGCCCATGAAGTAGATTTGTAAAAATGTATGTGGTTCGTTTGGTATTGGCAGCAATGAGCCTACTTTGTGGTATACTTGGCCTTTGATTTTGAATGTAGAATGGAATTGTTGACCATTTGCCGCAGTATTGTGAACTATTTCTGTTGCTTCGGACGAAGTCATTTGGAAGCATGAATTGAATGTGCGAATGGACTTCAGGAACAGGTTTGAATCTGGAACCGTGCCGATGGCAAGCCGTTCAATGGTTCTGGTGGTATCTCAATTTCTGGTAGTTTCACTTTTTCTGATGCGCAACACATCCCGGCTGACTCATGTTTGAATTTGAGCGCATGACAATGGGGACATTCTTTGTCCATAGCACCAATCAGCACTTTCGGATGAGCGGAATATTCAATATCTGGCTCGTACTCGAATGCAAGACGAAGGAACGAAGCGGATGTAAATGTTCGATGTATTTGTTGGCGTTGTCGGTCATTTGCTCTGCGTGTGTTAACTACGAACCGGCGCGCTTGGCTCCGTTCCAATTGTCGTTGTTGATTTCGTTCAGCTCGTGCCTCTTGTGATTGAGATGCACGCAATTTCAACATGCTTACACGCACGTTTTTGTTATCTTGTTGGATTTGTTCGTCTGTTCTTTCTGCTCTACTATTTTGCATGTTTGTTGCTTTATTCGTTCGACGGCTCAAATGGCCCCCCTTGCGTCTTGCTGGCATTGTGCAATGTAATACATGCTCATAAAAATAGATAAATTAAAATAAATCGTCCAAAATTTTGCACGCACTGCGTTGTGATATGCCGAATGAAATGTCAAAATGACGCGACGCTTTTCTTGAATTCTTCTCGGACGTAGCGCCATCTGTCATTCAAAACATAAATAATTTCGTTGTGTTTGAAATACGAACGACGGTTAAATTTGTTCATACAAAAATAATAAAATCGCGATTAAAAAATGGGAGGGTGGGGGTAGGAGAGTGAAAATTTGGGGTTATACGTATTTTTTTATGCCAAATAATAAAAAAAATACAAAAAAAAATTGTCAAAAAATAAAAAGAAAATTTTTCTGGATAGAGATACCCTTATCACATAGCGGTATGAAATATACTTGTTGACCTATTCTCATACCTAACAAATATACATAAAAAAAATCATAAAAATCGGTTGAGCCATTTCGGAGGAGTTCGACCACAAACATCGTGACACGAGATTTATATATATATAGAGATGAAGGTATGTATGTAGGTACTTATTGTTTCAATTTGTTTTACGTCTACCTTCATAATATTGTCATTTTGTTAGAATCGCGTTTATTTTTAAATACTATGTCATAATGTCATAATGGTATGACATTGAACGATGAAAAAAATATGTTTTACAATACAATAACACGGGAAAAACAGACGCAAGTACGTACCGATACTAATAAATAGCATGGATGTAATATTATTTATTATATTACTGAGTATTTTTTTTTTATTTTTGTCTCACAGTCGTTTGATTAACACAAATAATTAGTTGCTCAAAAAAAAATACTTCATTATCAAATATTCAACATAACCGTTTTTCAGCCGTCCGTTATTTTTCACACTTCCATTAGTTTATGAGCACGTTGCAGTCACATCGAAAAATGGGATTTTATATTATTTAACTACTTTTATTTTGTATTTATTAATTTCGTTACTGAAATTCTAACCAAAGATGTTAGAACGCCTAAATTTATTAAATGTTCGGTTCCATGCAGGCGCGCACATAAGGGAAGTCTCAATTCTGTACCCCGCCAAGTAACAGAAACAGCTACAACAGTTGGACTATAACGCCGTGGGTCCCAGGTTCTGGCAAGTACACATATTGTTTTTCAATTTGTGGGTGTCAGGGTATGGACCTAATAGGTTGAGCAAGTGGCTGACATCCATTTCTCGTAAAAAACAAAATCTGTCAATACAAAACTCTACGCTGTGGAGGCCCATATGATCCTATTAGGATCGGACATGTTCAAAAGAAGAAGAAGAAACGGAATATTACTTCTTTGAGCTCTTCGTCAGGATCGTGACCCAGATAATAGTCTTACCAAGGGGTTGGTTCTGCACCTCTCTTGCTTCCAATATTTGCTTTAACATTCTGATGCGACATGTATAAATCTAAAAGACTAAACAGGGCAGACGACAAATTACTTAGGCGAATGGAATAATTATTTCTTGTTCTTCTTCTTCGTGACCTAATGACTGAGGATCGTAACTTGGATTATTTGGTTGTTGAAAATCTTTCTTAAATAGTTTTACTCACTCCTATATACAGTCTGCGACACACGTGTCTGTAGAAACCCCGTGACCCTCGTGAATTGGTGCAATTATCTGGGGCACTTTATTTTATGTTTACTTTAATTAATATGTTAACGGGGCATGTTTAAAAGTCAAAACAGCGCAGACAACACAAATGGACACCAACGATCTTAATAAGTATAACGGTTAGGCCACGTGCTTTCGATAAACACTCGTGGATGCGAGATGTCACAATAACTCGTCAATAACCGGTATTTATACCTGCAACCCATATGTTATCGCAAGACTCAAAGTGCGGAGGGTCTGGGTATGGAGAATATACCAGGAAACGTGTGAGGATTCGCGATGGAATAGAAATACGATAGCCAGTCACCATGGACAAAGGTTTTGAAGCCGGATTTAAATTATTACTTTATACCCCTCTTATATCACTCTGTAAATCGCAAAAAACACAAAACGCACCGAGTAACCTCCAATATTCCCAATATTGAATGCGTGTTTCATTAGGTGGCAAACGAGAGCAACTCAATTCCCATTTTGTTTGTGTTCCCTAGTCATCGAATCATTATATTTTTTTCTAACAGTGGCGTAGCAAGGGTGTGCGATTGGGGTAGCTGCCTCGAGTGCAGCTCAGGTAGGGGCGCGGAAGTACAGTTCGTTAAATGCACAATAATAACCTTCTAAATTATTATGATAAAAAAAATATTTTAACGTTGACTTTTCACTGATTTTTATTGAAGTTTCGTATTACGTAAGGGGCGCATTTTTCGTTGCTAAAATACCTTACTAAACCCCGGTCTGAAAACGTCTCTAATATGCTTCATACAAAACTCGAAGTGTCATTTATATTTACAAGACGATTTACTTGAAGTCGAATATGTGTATGTTTTAGTACTTTACAATCTTATTTTAACAGTGAGTGTTTCTATATATAAAAAAATAGACAATATGTATAATAAATTGTGTTATCTTATAGGTTGGCATGTCGGCTGTGTTTCTATGCAATTGAATATAATTAACCTGAAAATTACGTGTCTCAGTTAAATTCATTTTACCCGATATAACTTTTTTGACATTGCCAGCGACAAAATATATGCAGCTTGTAACTTATATTCAAAACAGTTTTTTTGCCTACAATACTAGACATAATCACACGAATATACGTGAGACAATGGACGCAGAAGTGATCCGCTGTTGGCTGATGTGAATTCGGCTGGTGCTGAGAGATTGACAAAGATCCAAAGTCGACACGGATGGATGACAGAAGACAAATTCCCACAAAGTACTAACAATATATATGACCATATTACACCGTAACACTAGATGACGCTTTTTGAACGATATTTAAATTAAATAAAATGATTATTAAATTCAATTGTATATAGGTATAATATGAGGCACCAAGGCCAAACGGTCTTTTATCCTCGCCATCTACAGCAGTGGTCCCCAACCCCCGGTCCGTACATCAAATGGTACCGGGCCGCCCAAGGAACAATAGATTATTTTGTATTTGAATTTCTATTTTGAATTACGAGAGCCATTGCGAAGATTTTTCTCAGAAAAGAAGTCACCGCTGGCAGCACATTTCAGTGACAATGTATGGGTCGCAAAACTGGCTTACCTGTGTGACATATTCAGCCTGCTCAATGAACTCAATCTGTGCCTTCAGAGGAAAATGACAACTGTTTTCAAGTTGGCAGACAAAGTAGCTGCATTTAAAGCCAAACTGGAGTTGTGAGAACGGCGCGTGAACAGAGGCATTTTGGACATGTTTCAGACATTAGAGTGGATTTTAGGCGAGACTGAGCCTGAGCATTCATTCTCCCAGTTGGTGTACGATCACCTGTATTTGCTTTTAAAAGAGTTTTATGTATTTATTTTGAAGGCATGTTTAAATACAATTAAATTAAAATTATTGAATCAAAACAATCTAAAATATAAACAATCAACATCTCCCCCCCCTCCCCACCTCTCAGCGGGCCGCGGTAAAATTATCAAACGTTGACCGGTCCGTGGTGATAAAAAGGTTGGGGACCACTGTAGATTCTACAGTATTCGCGTTTGTATACCTATTAACGAAGAGCGCATGGTCTTCGTCGTGGGTCTGAAGGAAAAAATGAAAAAGAAAAACAACTAGGAAAAATAGGGGTTTACAGTGGTTTCTCCTTCGAATTGACGGAGTCAGCACTGCGAAATATTTATTTTTTATATCTTATGTAGATGGAGAGGGAAGTAATGGCCTCTTTTTGTCTCCTACTGTAGGGTAAAAATATAGACTAAGAAGACTTTAAGAGCAGTATTGCTCGTGGTCTCGAAAATTGGGTGGGGATGGCTGGATCGTAATTGTTTAGATCTTTGATTGACTGGTTTGGGAAGTCTGCTGTCGTGGAGCTGAAGTTTCAAGACGTGGTCGCAAATGGTTTCTACGTTCAAATCTCTATGAAAATTGGTATTGCGTACAAACCACAGGGCATCTGTGATATTTCTAAGAGATTTGTTTTGTATAGTCTGTAGCGTTTTTAAATGTTTTGTAGGATTAGCATAGCCCCCAGACGGGCAGCATATGTCATAATGGGACGGGTGATCGCAGTATAGAGAAGAAGTTTGCGTCTAAGGGCGAGCTTGCTTTTTCTACCTATCATAGGACCTAGTCTGGCGTTCATGACTTTAAAATGATTATCATTTTTTTTTTGAATATGCAATATGCAAAAATTCTTTTTTACACTACTACAACGCCCCATGAGATCTGATGACAGTAGGCACTGTATCTAATCTAGTAATATAAAAGGAACAATCAGAAACACCCAGGTTTTGAGAAAATCACATAGGTAAATATATTGTCACATCACTGAGTATCGAACTCGGGGTCCCCGGATGAAAGGTCAACACCTTACCCACTGGACTATGAGGGCCGATCATCTATAAGTGTATTACACGAAATCTATAAAAAAATGCAATAATATTTTTTTTCATTTTTATGAGAATATGTATGTTAGACCTCAATAATTGTATAGTTAATATAAATCGTCAATTATGGTTAACTACTCAACAAAGTTTAAAAAAATCCTAGTGATGATGTTGCCAGTAAGCAATAAAAATGTTCAATTCAGGAATAGAGTTCTGCTACCTGGTACTATTTTTTGAGGTTGTATTTTTTTTTCGTTCTATGCATGAGCAACCGATTTCATTTATTTATTTAGAAAAAGAGTATTACGGCATTACAGCGATTGGCCAATGCGCCATAATAAATTATAAATACAAAATTATAAAAATATCTTAATTACAAATAACAACTAATATAACAAGAAAGTAGAAAAGACAGCATGTGTTTATGTAAATATTAAAGAAACATGATAATATATACAATTATAAATTTAACCTATTTAACACGTCCACAAACATTATAATTATAGTTAATAAAAAAAAATCAACATTTATGGTGCCATCAAATAAGATAATCGCACGATACCTACACAGCATCATGAAACATAACATCTGTCCTGCGACGAGGTATCTTAAAGACCGTAGAGTTACGAGTGATATTGGTGGGAACATGAAAATTAATATTTGCCAGTATATACTGATTGTAAATGGACCCACGAAGAAGTAAAAAGAAATGCTTTAAAAGAGCAATCACTCTTCGGGTGGACAGGGATTGCATTGATAGCATACCCAGAAGAAAACGAGTCGGGAAATTCATTTTATTGTCATTATCATAAGGAAAGAACCCGTATGCTCCGAAAGAAAGATAATATGAGTTTCCAATTGCCTTGATGTCAGTTTGGTTAAGTATACCAAAACTTCAATTCCACAGTTAAATTAGTAATATTTTAACGAGGTTAAACCTGCGAAAAATGAAAAAAAGAATTACCCAACTATGTAATATCGTCCAGATTTTTAATTTATTGATTAGTTCAGCCGTGTGGTTTGTCGGTACAGCTCAAAAGTAACGTCTCGAATCTTCGAGTCCGGTTTAATTGAGTTGGGTCTTTCAATGTGATAAGTCCACGGCACTATTGTCGTGTTTACAACGGAAAATAATATCATTTGTGACGTAATAGCATTTGATTTACCTACGCGCTGTACTTGGACCATGTGAAACATTCCACGCTTAATTTAATTAAGATGTTTTTATTTCCGGATACCTGGTTTTTTAAATGATATCATATGTATAAAAAATATCAAAAATCAATACTTAATTGGCAAAAATGCAACTAGGTGGGTATATAATTATCCATTTTTAATTGAGATAGCATTGTATTATATTTTGCAATATTTTTTTATATATTTTTTTTAATATCCAGTTTCGTGGGGATACATTCATTGATCATTGGCACTACAACCCAGTGTATGGCTTAACCCCCATGTTGCTGTGTCTCTTTTTGCTAATTACATTACTCCAGTCTCCTGGCTAGAGATTCCAATCCCGGGATCCCGAGCTGTTTTCGATACCTATGAATCCCGGGATTGATAAACATAATCCCGAAACATTCGGCGTTGATTTTTTTTATCATTTTTTATGGAAAATAAAAAACAGAAAAAATACTTTTAATAACAAATAACTACATTAGAAATAAACTGAATTTGAATGAAGTTTGATTTATACCCATGTGTAAGTTGCCGATTCATTTTATTTTTTCACATAAATTAATAAAAATGAGAAAGATTGGAAAAAAGCAATGCTTCGAACTATTAATAAAGTAATTCCAGCATGATCTCATACGTTTTACGGCAGTTTCATATTTGGCTGACTAATTAGATTTATGAAGCGGAAAGGCCATAAAAACACCATGATTTGCTTTACTGTTTTAAATCTCGCTAACCCATTCATTAAGTCTTTACTATCAGAAACAGCAATCTCATATTAAATTCACATTATTATTTATATTACAATATTTTATCTTCCATTAAACGTATGTATTTCCAAGATTGAACGTATACAATATTAACAATAAATGTCTTAAATAGTATAAATTATACTAGATTTTTTTTGACCGATTTTATCAATGTTATTTGTAAATATAAAAATTTTATATTAACAATGGATGTCCCGGGATCAGAATTTTGGCTCGGGATTGGATTCCCTACTCCTGACCCTCCTTTCCTCTTCTAGTTTATTAAATAAGAGGCTCTAGGTCCTAGTCAACCGGTTTCATTTGTGCATTATTTTCAACAATGAGTATAATATAATCGAAATACAAATCGCGACATGCAACTGATGCGAATCTAAATGACTGCTTAAGATTCGGAATATATCTACATATTATATACATTCCAAACTACTTAAAATTGATTGAAGAAATCCAATTCCAAAAATCCCACTACCTAAAAAGTATTTTTAATTCTTAAATATTTTTTGCATACGGCGTTCATAATTTATGGCTATACTTCAGTTGAGGCATGGTCTAAAAAGATCGTGGCTAGGCGATGCGCGGTTTGTGCAAATGACGCGTGCCGAACGAAATATAATTTGTCATAAAAATCCAACATGCGTCCATTTAATGTTATGTTTATTGTTATATTACTAATAATAATAGTACATTCATTGTAATGTTTTCTTTTTTAAGTACATACGTAAAGTTTTTTAGTCATCTTTACACGATTTAAGAATATTTTCCTCATGCGCCATGTTACGCCATGTCAAAACAAATCTACGTGCGGATACCTCGACTGTCGGTCTCCGATTGGCGACTAGTGAGAAGTTTCGTCGCACCTACTGTTGAAAATTATTTGCCGTTTCACTGAAGTACACTCTTAGTAAAAACCATAATTGCATATTTTAATTTTAATTTTAATTAATATTTATTTGTCAAATATTATAAGTATATATAGGTATATAGGTATATTATTCTCTGTCTAATTTTCATTGGAAAATAATGTGCCCACCATTCCTTTGTTGGCTATAAATTATTATGGTTTTTGTTTAATGGAACCCCGCAAACCATTTTTCTTGTGTGTGCACCTGTCCCAGATATATAAATATGTTAAAAATTTACCTATGCTATTTTTTCATGGTCGAGTTTTATCAAGATGGATTATCAGTTTAATTTCAAATATCATTTAGAATAGGCGCCAATTCTACGACAATGGTATAGGTACTCAGAATAGACTTTCATCAAATTCTGACGTATATCGTTAGAAACATCCATGCATCAGTAATGATTTGGGGAATTTCGTATTCATATGGAATTAGTGCTAAAATTAAATACGTATATCTATCAGCTACCTTCTGCCTTCTGGGTAAAAATATTCGTCACCAGCTTTGTAAACAAAGTTTGAACCTTTGTGACTAATTTGAAGTTGTGCTCTTTACTGTCCTCTAAACTTGTCCTTCCGTATGTTAATAAAAAAAACAATAAGTAACTTAGTTTAGGTAGGTATATCGAATATTTTCTGTATCCTGTTGCACTTAAAAGAACATGTGTATAAATTATACCTACACTTAGGAATTTCGTCGATCAAGGTAGATCTTTAGTATTTTTTTCAAAGTATCTATAGGGTTTGCGAACCTTTTTACGTACGCGTGTCAAAATTTCCCAAATATTATTTTTCGACTGTCTGAAGGGCCAAAAAGTTTTTCGGGGAGAAAAAATAGTTTTTAACTGGCGTATGCATATAACAGCAAACTGCATTCAAGCTATTTAATGCAAATTTACATGCATAAACCTAAATAGAGACCGTTGAATAAAACTAAACTTCAATCAAGACGAACTAAACCTACTAAACGCTTGTTGTGATGAACTCATTTTAGACATATATTAAAGTGACACTGACAGATCGCGCAGATCGCCGCCATTTTAAGTTTGGTGCGCATTCCTGTACCCATCTTCGTGACGTATGCATTTTTTATAGTTTTCTTATTCGGCCGATAAACCGCTAGCTGCGTATAGCGCGGTTCGGAACTATATGAATACGGCTGTAAGAATTCTATTAAAAAATGATGATATTCTAGAATCTAGCTAGATACACTCACAGAACATAGCGTACATATAGCTTTGGCACTTTTTCAATTACGCCATACATTTCGGTCCACCAATTTTGAAACTGTCTGAAAGAATTACTACTACAAACTCCACCAAGTTTTTGTTTATAATTCGGTACATCCATTGTTGTGGGTAGAAATGAAATTTATTGTTACTGTATTACTTAGTTTGGTTCTTTACGCATAAATTGACAGTAGAATTGCTCCGATCAAATGAGGCATTCTCTGGCTACAGTGGTTTCAAGCATTGTAAATCGATCAAAATCAGAGGTTCGCAGCGCGGCTTCTCCCGCCGCCTGATGAGGTTAGTGCGATAATATTATATGTGATGCATAAAGCAGAAAGACCGACCTTTTCAATTATATATTTACGTTAAACGCAACGCTTTATTTTTGAAGAGTATTTCCCTGCTATTTTTATACATTGAAATCTGTCATTTATTATTTTATGTATATTAATTGTTCTCTATATAATCTAATAATCGAATGCTATGCAAAATCATCACCACCACTGATATATATATATATATATATATATTAGAATGTTTACGTGCTAAAGCCTGTTTTTGGAGCATATTATATCTCATCAAATATCATCTTAAAATATGTTTCTTGTTATAAATATGTACGTTATAAATTAAAAAAATATTGTTTGAAATTTGATTGTTAATCAAGCAGTCAACATTTATAACTATCGAATAACTATCATAATTACAAGATAAAAAGAACTTTTTATATACAACGTTTTTAAATTTTCGGTTGAATCATATAAACTTGACTTGACTACCTTAAACGATCATAAAAATTGTACTTGATAGAAATAATAATGAAATGTCATTTTGACATGTCATATTGATTTCCATAGTTCCATAGTAAAAAAATAACTTTTCATACAAAACAGAATTAACTGAAAATGAATTCAATTCTACTTAAAGATGGCTAAATGTATTAAAATAATGCATTGGCATCGTGTTCTGATATATTCTAAAAGTTTCAAATGTCTAGCTAGTCGGAAAGTTAGTTAAAAATCGATTGCAAGATTTGTACCGGACAAATAAGAATACGAGTTAAGAAAAACGTCGTAAAAATAGCTTTCGACAGTCTTCGAAATTTGAATAATCTATGTAGACGCCCTAAATTATTAAATAATGGTTAGGCATATTTCAGGGTTATATGCTCAGATAAGTAGGTATATAAAACTATGATAGTACCTACCTATATTATCAAATGTAATGCATATATATATCGCAATATTTCTTTAGTATTCTTATATGTATAAATACTGAGAGGTGATTAAATTTTATGAGGACGCAACAAATGATTAAGCTTCGAGAAATACGATCGGGAAAAAACCTGGTGACGTCACGGCGTATGACCGAGCGTCGCGACGCCGATAGTGACAGGCGTCGACTGGATCGATATTATTCTACTCATGTATTTTGCTCCCACGCAGTGGCGTATATAAATCGGATAAAGTGGATGTTTTACACAA
Source organism: Rhyacophila brunnea (assembly GCF_057557595.1). NCBI lineage: Eukaryota > Metazoa > Arthropoda > Insecta > Trichoptera > Rhyacophilidae > Rhyacophila > Rhyacophila brunnea. The sequence continues at coordinate 15,625,624 of NW_028232752.1, forward strand.
CAACAGTAGGTAGGTACTTGCCCAATGACAACGATAATATTCTGCATTATTATCTATAATATAATAATGCATTGTGTATTGAAATATTGGTTCTTGTCGGTTTACCTACAGACCTACTTGCCAGCAGCAAACAAATTTTGAAAATAGCTGATATTCTGGATTATGTGTTACATCAGGTTTTTTTTCAGGTTAGATTAGCTTAACTTAGGTTGGGTTTTCATTCTTGAATACATGAATTTTGCCAAAATCGGTTATGAAAATTAGCGCTGTTCTCGCCTGGCTTCCTGTAAACCGACTTGTACCGAAATATTTTATAAAATATACATATCTTATTTAAGTATGGTCAAAATATTGAAGCTCGATTTGATATAAATAAAAAGGATTTCAAGTTATACACAAAATCGATCGAAAATCTCTTAGTAAGGTACCTACAACATAGAAAACTTAATAAACTAAATTTTAATAATAAATATGACCATAAAATATATGCAATAATAATATGGGGTCCTTTGACAAATTCACATTTGAAAACCTTTTTTTAGAATTGTAAGTTTATCTTTGACTTATAATAAAAAATATTTTTCTTTTTTAATGTTTTCGGATACATATTTATTAATTAATAAAGTTCAAATTGTAAATTATCAAAAAAGTCTCAAATTACAACCTTCGTATTTTTACGCTAGGTGCCTCTGGTAGGTAAAGATATCGCCTTAAGTTGAGTCGATAAGCCCGCAGCTTGTCGGTGCGATCGACCTCCGATCACAACCCCTCGTCAATGCGAGCGATAATACCTTGGCTTCGTTTGTAACCTGTGGCACAAACCGATGGGTACATGCATATGCAAGTGTCCGCGACCTGCCGCAATCACAATTAATCGGTTACGTGTTAGTATTATTTTCCTTTTTATTGACCTTTCAGGATAGGTCTCGATCAATATATTTGATAAAATAACGAAAATATAAATAATTTAAATTTTTTAAGATGTTCCGCTACTGCTACGATTATTGATGTAGGTATATGTGTGTACATACCTACACAACTTTAATAAACACATACTTACTTACATACTATCGTTATATAAAAAAAAACTTCGATGTCCCTTGTTTGTGTGTTTTTCTTTTTTGCTAAAGTCAAACTGTGAGGTCATTGCTGGTCTCCTCAACCAACAATATGTGGCATCAATTAACTCCTTCATATCCAGTATGCGATTTTAATCAGCTAAATAATGAATGCGTAGTTTTTTTTTCAATATTACATTTACGAGAGTATACATTAAAATGTATAAGTATCAATTACATAATTACTTACGATTTTCTTCGGTCCATCGCCAAGCTCCGCACTCTTATTATATTATGCTATTATATTTCAGATTTTCACCTGAAATATATTGTATAGAACTATAGAACATTAAACGTACATGCATTACCAGAGAAAAAAACGAACTCCCAATTTTCACTGTTATGATTTTGTATTTATATATTTTGATATGATATCTTTTGAGAAAAAGCAGTACAAAACTGGACCTCCTAACTAAAATTAGTTTTAAGTTTTGTCTTGGCATAACAGCATCAAGAGATATTCAGAAAGGTTGAGTATGACGAGACTTTTGATCGAGATTTCCCATCTCGAGATATAAGTTAATTCTCGTTTCTCGAGATTTTATTTTTCACAAATTTCTAGTTAGGTATTTATTTATCGAGAAATCATCAATAAAAATCTCAAAAACTTAAGAAAATGAGATTCGTAAGCAGCGTCGCCTATTTTTTCCGAAAGAGATAAAAAGCTAATTAATAATTAAAACGTAATTTCTTACATAAAAATTTCTCGAGAAAAAAATCGATAAGCCATAATTTTTAAAATTTGAGAATCGAAAAAAAGTCGTGAAATTACCTAATCTAAGTGTAACCAACTGTACAGTTAGAGCTAAAGATCGATATTCGTGGTGAGCATTTGTGCAGTCAGCGAATGTCTGCATTAGCATTAAGTTAGTTCAATATGATACGTTCAGCTTACTCGGTGGACACATCACTCCCCTTAATGTTCACATTACTCTATGTACTTAGATTATAGAAATAATATCTATGTATCTTTAAATCATGTTTATCTTATTAACTATGGTTGCCTTTTTTATTACAATGTCATGTGAAAATCTTGAATTTATATTTTATATTATTTATGAAAGTCAAGGGTTCGGTCACCGTGGGCAACCCCTACCCCACACCCAGCTGCGGTGCTACACAAGTGATCTACGCGCGACAGGTCTCATTTGGCAGGTGGCGCGAGACTGGGCGATGTACCGAGAAGTGGCGCGACCTTATGCGTGCCCTATGCCCCAATACTGTAACGTGACGGTGTGAAGTTGGTAAGTGGGTAAGTAGATAATATTTTTACTGTACGCAAATTGGTCTAGTTGCCAGAACGGCCGTCTAAAGATTCGATCCTGTAACAAGTCAAAAAACATTGTTTTTTCAATGTATATTAAAATTTGATCCTGTTTAAACTATTTATAATAAAAAAACCTCGGTTAATATAATTTCCACACTGTAAAACCTCATATAAACCGAATATAGCTTATTTTAAATGTTTACGATATTATATTAAATTTATAGTGTCGCTAGATTTCAAAATCAGCCAAGTCCATAATGGATGAATAGGAGAAAAACAGCTTTTTTGTTTTCTCAAGTACATAGTCACGAGGGTGAAAGTTAATATTATTTCGATTATAGAATATTTAAAATTAATTAGTTCCACATTTCGATAATGCAGAAATTTTTGAAAGCAGTAGTTCTTCAGGAATTCATAATAAAGTCAAAAATACCTAAAGGTGGATTTGGCTGATTTTGAAATCTAGCATATTTATGACATCACTATAATCTACAAAAAATGAATTATGTGGTTCAGTTATTTAATTATGTACGTACCAGTGGCGAAGACTCCATACTAGGCGATTATTTAAAGCCTACATTCTTAAGAAAAATATTTTTTAATTGCATATTGACATATTTATATACTTAATCACTTCATTATTTTATGTTATATAAAAATTATTTATTTTGCCAACGAGAGATGTCGTATTTATGTAGGAATGTATTATAGTATTACACAGTTTACAAAACAACTGCAAAGGTATTAAAAATATACCACAGCGCGCCGTAAATAAATAATAAACGCCGCGACGTCTCGACGTAAATAAATCTCCCATTATGTGTGAAATAATTCTGAATTTTTTTCGTATGGACTTAACGTCTCGTAACCTCAGCAAGTCTGCTGATTTGTATGAAATAAGGTAAGCTCCTATCGCAGAGCCTAAAACATTCGCGCATAATAATGTTGTCACGACTGCGCACTTTGTCCAAAATCATTAATAATTAGATAATTAAAAAAGTAATTTCAACGGCGTTTAATGGAATATTAATAAATAAGTAAGTATAGATTGTTTTTATAAATAAAAATAAATATTATGTAATGATTTTTGATGGGTATACATGTTTTGAAAAATACGTAACTTAAACACATCGCTCATTTTTATGTCGTCAATGAGTTTTTAAAGTTTCATTGAATTAGTGTGTCGTTGTCGGGTACCTATTCATTAGTAGTAAATATTGTACTATTCTCGTAAGTATACCTGACAAGTGTGCTCTTTTTATCAGATCTCCACAGCCTACCTCTTTCCAAACGTCACCCTTCGCCACTGGTACGTACGTATTATAATAAATATTATGTTTACTACTTATTCCGGAGCTTAACGTGTCAAAGTATCGTACCGACAATTCACTTGACTAAGGTCAGCCGAAATGTCGATACCTGGCCTAAAAAGATGTGAATCGATATTTTAATTTTCGACGACACTGTAAACACGACCGAATATCAGATTTTTTATTCTTCAATTTACTCACACATAATAATTATCATACCGTCGCTTCACGATTGTAAGTGTATTATAATAAGTCCTTCATTTGACCCTGTTTTTTTTTTGTTTTAAAACATATCAATGACACCATTTCCCAATGCCTAGTACATCTCTGATAAGCGTATTAATATGCACAGTATACTTAAATGTCATGGTATATTGGTATCATGACAGTATTAAAGAACAAATAACCACGCATTAATCTTATCACAACATTAAAATTGAACAAAAATATTTGTAGGTGCTACAAAACAACATAACAACACTTTGTGATTATGGTTGCTTGATTTTTATAAAAGCACGTCCGGAAACTTGTACGTATACAGTTCGCTGTATCCAATTGGACAATGCACTCAATATAGTTGCTAGCAAGTAAATTCGCGCATAGCTATATTCGCACATGTATAGGTAGACCTCACGCAATTTCCATTATGCGATATCACGCATCGGGAATTTATAGCAATATCACCTTTATTGTAATGGCATTAGAACAGTGTTTCTGGTATCAATGTTCATTTGAGCAAACCCGTTCGAACCGAACCATTCGGCAGACCCGACAAAAATCATCGAGAATTTATAGCAATATCACCTTTATTGTAATGGTGTTAGAACAGATTATGCCATTCGGCAGACCCGACAAAAAAGTGAGTGTCATTTTTTTCCCAGATGCTTCGTCCATATTACTATCATTGGCTGTATCACACTTCACCGTTAAATGTTGTATCGGAAATAAATGGCCGTATATATTAAGGGTATACTTCAGCTGGGACACGGTCTAAAACGATCGTGACTACGCGACGCGAAGATTGTGCAAATGAAGCGTGCAGAACAAAATATAATAATTTGTCATAGTGATTCAATATTTGTCCATTCAATGTTATGTTTATTGTTGTGTTTTCTTTTTCAAGTAAATGGGTAACGTTTTTTAGTAATCTTTACACGATTTAAGAATTAATTCCCCCGTTGCCATCACAAAACAAATTGACGTGTTCACAGCTCTACTTTCGCTCTCCAATTGCCAGCCAGTCCGAAATTTCGTCGCACCTATATAGTTGAAAATTATTTGCCGTTTCACTGAAGTACCGTCTTAAAGAGGGACATGTAGGTCAAAATGGAGCTTTTATTGCATTTTCAAAGCATAATCCTGGACATTCCTTACCGTTTAAAAAAAAAAAAAAAATTTTTCAGTTAGGTACATGTTCAAACACGCACGTTAACATGTTCTTACTCCCTACTTTAGTTTTAGTTTGTCAATTTATGGCTACGGCCGTATGTTGTAGCTTAACCACTGGGGAATGCCAAAAGAAATGGCGTATTTCAAAAAAACACTACCTTATTCTTAGGTCAATAATTATTATAAAGCAATCATTATTCGTAGGATGTTTATCACACTTGAATGGTCAAAGACATAGCTTATAATCAAAATCTTTAGAATTATCTTCAAATGTGTTAATCTTGCCCATTTTTTTAATAATAAAATGCATAATTCTTGTCAAATTTGGGATCACAAAGATTATCAATATAATTTTTTATCGTAAATATTTCACTATAATAATGTCGATATAAATTATACTGATGGTTTTATAAATGCGTTTAAAAATCAATAAATGTAAAAAATCTTAACACCACTGCCATTTATGTACTGAAATATGACTGTATTCTAAAACTTTAGAGCGAGAGGTTTAAAAGAATACTATGTTATGTAATAAAAATACTTTATGCAGTCATCAAATGTTTAAAATAAATATAAAGGATACTAAGGCTTCAAATTTATATAAATAGATTATCTACAACGTTTAAGGAATGTCCAGGATCATGCTTTGAAAATACAATAAAAGCTTCATTTTGACCTACGCTGAGCATGTCCGCCCTTAAAGACCGTCCAACTTCTTTGGGTTAGTACTGACATAAAATCCATGTCTAAATAAAACACGGTTCTTGTCGATTTACACTTTACAGAAAGCCAACAGCAAACAAATTTTGAAAATAGTCGATATACTGGATTAATTGTTAGGTTAGGTTAGGTTTTCTTACTTGATTTCATGAATTTTGAATTTGAAAATTGAATTAATGTTCATATTGAATCTAATAAAATTGGAGACCGTATAGTATACGGTCATCTCTTTCCGATAAGAAAGCTCACGGCGAACTGTGCCAGGGTGAAATATTTTACGTACAATTTAAATGTAACCTTATAAAAGAGCAGTAGGCCTTACCAGTTGAAAAGTGACTTTTAGAAGCTGGTAGGTTATGTGGATCAAATATGGGTTAAGTACATTTACGTTGGATCTAATTTTTAATTGCTTGAAGGTTGATAATGAAAAACCTTAAAATTCTTTAATGTTCCGGCACCATGACTTTTCGTATATACTATCGTCTCGAGAAGACGAATCACAAAGGAAAGTGCGTCTCTCTAATTATGTATACGGATTCGATCCCAGCTATCGGTTTTATATGTTGTTATCATAATATGTATTATTTACCCATTACCTATCCAAAGCAATATTTATAATTATTAATCAGGTATACATCAGTGTTAAAACCACAACCATTCATGACCTTAAATTTACATATTAGATACGTGTTAAAATGGTAGAGAACAGAAAGTCTCTTCCAGAAATTTTATGTATTCAAGGAATATCACCATAATCAGTGGCGCAACCCAGAGGGGGGGGGGGGGCAAGGGGCCCTGGCGCCCCCCAAACATAAAAATTATCAGAATGATTTTAAGCATTGAAATTGAAAGCCAACAAAGGATACCTTGGGCTTAGACAACTAAAAACACAGCAAACAATGATTTGTAATTCTCCAGAAAAATATTAGATTTTACTTTCTAACACAAAAATTTCGAAACACTAATGTCAGGTTTTTTTAGAGACCCAATCCCTAATGGAACTGTCAAAAAACTCTCGGTGTCCACCCGAGTTCCGAAGTGGTGTAGGTCATGACATGTATGGCTGACAGGGCTCTAGCCTGGGAGCCCGGGCTGTGGGGGGCCCGGCGTATTGGGTTGACCAGATAAGAGAGATAAACACACATCATAAATTAGCTATAATAGTAAAAAGGCGTTTTTATACTACATGACCATGAATATTTTAAATTATATAATTGTGCAACATATTTTCTGATTATTATGAGGCGATACTCGACAGCTCCGTTATTAAAGTAGATGTATTAAAGGTCACCAATAATTTACTGTATAAGTACCCTTAATTTGAACTAAAACACAATTTGAAAAACGTTAATGTAGTGTTTCACACTGCCTTTAATCTTAGCGGTAGGTCGGGGGCCCGCCAAATATCCTAGCCTAAGGGGCCCGTTTCAGGATGTGGGGGCCATGGTGTAGGTACACCGAGTGCAATAGACAAAAGGCCGATAAACGCGAAATTAGGCTGTGAAGAAGAAAAAGAGCCTATGGGACTAATTTACATTCTCCTCCTTGGGCTCCCCCCAATATTAAATCCTGAGTGCACCACTGACCATGGTTGGTGATAACCTTACTATTTGGTGTGCAATTCAGGAATATTATCACGTAGCAATTAGTGATAAATCAATTATTAATGTACTAACACAGCCTTCTGTACCAGGAGGGCTCAAATTGGAACGGAACGCACCGGAGCGTCGTTCAGGTTCGTAAAATCCTGTCGAAAAAACAATTTGACCGTCATGTAACAAAAAATCTAAAATTTTAATTAAATATACGTAAGATCAGATAACTAGGTAAGTATGTAAATATTTTCAAAAAATTATAGAGCGCTTCGGTTCGTAAAATTTTCTATTTCGAGCGCTAGTACCAGGGTACTGGATTGCGTCAGGCTTAAGATGATTTTCAGCCATAATACTGAGAAATGAACGATTCTCCAAACTAGAGTATTTCCTTCTCATAATATAACAGATCATAATCTAGTATCAAAAATATATTACAATTTAATAACAAAATAAAAAAAAAAGTTTCAAAAAATCTTTTAATTTAAATTAAGAATACATAAGTTGGTGTACGAGGTCCCAGAAGTACCCGACCTAACAAAGAAAACACAAAAAATTTGGGAAAAAATATTTTTATTTCTCTACGTAATCTCCTTTTGGGTCGATACACTTTTCCCAGCGATGTTCAATAGCTTCGATACCCTGTTTATAGTGAGAATCGTCGAGCTCCTCAATATAGCCATCAACCTCTTCATTGTTGGCAAATATTTTACCACCGACCCATTTTTTCAAGTTTAGAAACAGAAAATAGTCCGAGGGGGTAAATCTGGTGAATAGGGTGCGCGAGGAAGCAATTCGAACTTTAATTCATTGATTTTGGCCATCGCGATAACGGATGTGTGAAATGATGAATTGTCCTGATGAAACGAAACTTTCTTTTTCGCCAAATGCGGTTGTTTTTTCTTGATTTCATCACTCAATGCTGCAATAAATTTGCATAATACACGCCGTTGATTGATTTTTCTGAAGATAATTAATGAAAATTACCCCACGCACATCCCAAAAAACTGACGCCACGACCTTGCCTGCAGATGGAACTGTCTTCGCCTTCTTTGGAACCGATTCTCGCCTTTCAGTCGATTCTTTTGACTGTTCTTTCGTCTCAGGTGTCAAGTGATGGACCCATGTTTCATCCATGGTTATGAATAGATGCAAAAACTCTGCTTTATTGCTGTGAAACTTCGCCAAACACTCGATTGAAACATCCTCACGATAATGTTTTTGTTACATTGTGAGTAATCGCAGCACCCACCTTGCGCACAGATTTCTCATGTCCAAATTTTCAGTCAATGTGTGATGTACAGCACTTTTTGAAATGTCTACCGTGTTTGCTAGCTCGCGCAATATCAGTCGACGTTCATCTAATACCATTTTATGGATTTTCGTTACCATTTCTGGCGTGGTCACCTCATTTGGTCGACCACTGCGATCTTCGTCTTGGCAGCTCGTCCGAGCTCGTTTAATCTCAGCCACCCAATATGTTACTGTTGTAAACAAAGGAGCAGACACCCCCAGGGTAGAATCTAGCGCCGCTTTGATATTGGTTGGATTGAAGCCTTTCAAATGAAAGTATTGTATCACATAACTATGACTATTTTTTTCCATGTTTACAAATTCACTGAGAGCGTTCAATGTTGATGGCTGACAAATAATTACTGAACAATGTAGCGTCGTCAAACTTCAAACTTAGGCTTTATAAGCTTGGTACTTTCTATCATGGTCATTATTTTTAAACAACAACTGTTAAAAAGTATAAAATTGTGTATTCTTGACTTTATTTATTATATTGAATGAAAGTACATAATTCGAATTAAGAACAACAGTATTTTATTTAAAATATGTATTATAGTAAGGTATATAGTACCTACATATCATCAAGATTCAAATAATGTCCGAATTCAAATTTAGAATAGATAAATAAATAGGCTAACATAGATCGGAATGTGTATTATTATGAATTGTTACGTGGACGCATTGCCATTCTACGTAACACATAACGCAGAATGTGAACACACTCTGCACTGCGCACTTAGCTGACTATGCATATGACCTTAAAATGTATGCGACCTATCAATCTTCTGTATTATTTTGTGATTTTATATGTAATTTATAACAGCCATCAAATTAATGATACCTGCTGTATGTTCATAAATAATATTATTATTTTGTGTCATGTAATTAAGTATGTTCCAACACGCACCTTTATTATGCATTCGAACTATCTTATTTATTGTTTTATGTTCATGTTATATTTGTATTGATGAACACCAATTACAGTCAATGTGTTTACCTACCTGTAAACAGAGGTAATCAACACGGGTACATAACTATCTGATTTTGACTTGCGTCAAACTAGAAAAAAAAATAACATTTTAAAAAGATCTTTTTATTTCAGTAAAAAGCAACCTGTGGTCTCCGGTATGATTTTCATTAAATAATATTGAGAAATATTAATAATAATTACAAGATAAAAAATATATACAACGTTTTTAAATTTTCTATTGAATCATATAAACTTGACTTGGCTAGCTTAAACGATCAAAAAAAATGTACTTGATAGAAATACTGAATAAACATACTGAAATGTCATTTTGAGACTTCATATTGATTTCCATAGTAACGCACGTATATATTAATATTAATAATTTAGTTACTAGGACCCACTTAGCAACCAATAATAGTTTTACTTTTTACGGATTTCTTCCGAAATAACTTTTCATACAAAACAGAATTAACTGAAATTGAAATCAATTCTACCTAAAGATGGCTAAAAGTATTAAAAAAATGCATTGGCATCGTGTTCTGATGTATTCTTAAAGTTTCAAATGTCTAGCTAGTCGGGAAGTTAGTTAAAAATCGATTGCAAGATTTGTACCGGACAAATAAGAATACGAGTTGTTGTAAAATAGTAAAATACCTAGGTAATCGTTTGTGATATGTGAAAATATACATACTTATTTATATTTTTATATAAATGCGGCTCCAACTAATATGACTACATAAATATATGTAATGTGAGCCTTGTGAATAAAAAGGTTGCTCACCACCGCTTTGCACACTTTATTTTATTTTGTAATTATTGCCATTCTGCAAAATATGTAACAATATAATTTAAAAAAAAAAAAACTAAATTTGTTATAAAACTTGGTTAGTCTACTACTCTAGTAATGATTTGGCTAGAACCGTCGAATGGGGTGGATAGAGACACTTTTTTCCCTTGACGATAATGTATCTGCATACTTATTCCAAATTATATCAACACGATTAGCTTAAAACTTGTTTTTATAGTCCTTCTACATGTTTATGGACATATTTTTCAAATATCCTTTAAGGTTATTAAAGAACAGCCAATTTTGTTCGATGTCTCTATTTAACTTGAATTGGGGTGAATAGAGACGAGAGGGGGGTGAATAGAGACTTGGAAGGTGAATAGAGACAAAATGTATAGGGAGGTAGGTAGATGTAGGTCATTTATAAACATTCATACATTTGAGATTATTAAATCGAATTATAATGTTACAAGTGCAATTTTATAAAACATAATATTTATCAATATATAAAATATATAAGCATTTGGTTTCCTTACACTAACTTTACATACATTTATGGAATTTATAAAATCAAAATATTTATTTTACAATTATTGCACTAGGTTTCTTTTTGAAAGATAATTATCAATCAATTATGAAAATATTATAAAATAGGTAGGTATCTAGTTACATAAAATTAATATTGTGAGTTTATTAGGTAGATGAGTAGGTAACTGAAAATTAAAAATGCTCAAATCTATGGAGTTTAGGTATTAAATGAAATTATTAATTTTACATGTGCACTATTTAAAAAGATATTTATCAATGAATAAAATCATTATTATTTAGTTATTAACATTAATTAGTATTATTGGAAGTTTTCCCAATATAATAGCTTGTACAGCATTCTTCAAAACCTATGGGTTGTGTTTGAGGTGTCTTTTGGTGCTTCGGGGATCTGGTTTAAAACACTTGGCATGTTTATATTGTACAGTGATCTTTCTAAAAAAAGAAAAAGAAGAAATATTATACCAAACATAGTCACTTTTCAAACTATTTAAATTTAAGTTTTCTGTATCATCACTGTCTCTATTCACCCACAGGCTGTCCTTATTCACCCCGTATTGCGTCTCTATTCACCCCTTATGGCGTCTCTATTCACCCCCTTCTCGTCTCTATTCACCCCAAAATATGTGAAAATTTCAAGTTCTGTAAAAAGAGCCCAATAATGCCGAAATTCGATGAAATACTATACAAACTTGTGTTTATAGTATAAAAAACACTTGCAGTAAATGTAAATTATTATGTTAACACAGTTATACTTACGTTTTCTGGAATAATATCAAAGTTTTTGAGCAGTCGAAAAGTAACGATTCACGGACACCGAAGTCTAACGCAGTTGTTTAAATTTTGACAGATTATAGAGTTGCTTTGGTGTTGTCATCCAAAATATGAGATTACCAGCAGTCAAAAAATATTCACATACTCATGATAAATACGTAGGATACTTATTAAAGTTGTGTTGAAATTCATACCATGTTTTTGTCTCTTTTCACCCCACAGTCTCTATTCACCCCAAACGACGGAACCGGAAGTTGATTACGATTAAATTAGTGATATAATTTACCTTAATTAATTAAAACGTAGCAGAGGATGGCGCCGCAATTCGTAGCTTAAGGCTATACCTCAGTTGAGGAATGGTATAAAAAGATCGTGGCTAGGCGATGCGCGGATTGTGCAAATGACGCGTGCCGTACGAAATATAATTTGTCATATATAACTATCCAACATGCAATCCGTTTAATGTTCGGTTTATTGTTCTATTAGTAACAATAATAATATATTCATTGACATGTTTTCTTTTCCAAGTAAATGGGTAACGTTTTTAGTCATCTTTACATGATTTAAGAATTAATACCCCCGTCGCCAACACGAAACAAATTGACGTGTTCACAGCTCGACGTTCGCTCTCCGATTGCCAGCGTCCAAAATTTCTTCGACCTATAGTTGAAAATTATTTTCGTTTCACTGAAGTACCGTCTTAAGAATCTCCGTGATTGGTACTAGTACAGCTCCACTGAACTGTCCCGGGTAGCAAACGATATGCCTAAGATCGCCCTGGTGGTGACCAACCTCTGCTAGGAGATAGCAGGACAAGAAGAATTAATCACAAATGCCGATCACGTCTAGATTGGCAAAATTTGTAGTATTTCAGTTAAAACGTAGATATAAGAAACAATTCGCATGGATCATAAAATCGATAGCTTAAAGGAGAGAGCACTCACCCGGAAAGCGAAAGATGTGATTAAAACTTATTTTTTCTAGGATCTTCTCTAAAAAGAGAGGTATGTTTATGAGGTTTTTCAAAATGGTGTATTTTAAATAGGTATTATTATAAATTTTACATTTTTAAATTTTATTAATAATTTGATGATTTTTAATTTAATAAATTACACATATGGGAATATGTTTATAATTCCAATTTATCTTGTATTACCTATCTACCTACTTTTTGCTGTCAAAATCGTATCATTTTATTGTTGACAGCCACTGATGAAAGCCTTGGATCGATTAAACATTTGCATTCGAAGGCTACACATACTTGCACACTATGCACACACACTTAGATAATAAAAGTATGCAAATAATAGAATATTATTGTTTATAGTAAAGTATGTTGGGATTGGTATATATGTGAAGCTATATAGCACAGAAATTGGTAAATGTCATCATGTGTTTAAGTAAGTTAATTAATTTCATCACGCGATTTTTTTTTAAATCGATGAGTACATAGGTACCTATATTTTTTCATCATCTTTGTCATATCCATTCCAAGTGTTGCTCATATTATTATATCTTTTGTTCTCAAGATTTTTCGAGTCGTAACCTCCTTTTATAAATGCCAAGTAAATATAGATACAGCATACTATAATATACCTATTATGAGGAAGTGGCGAAGGCTCCATACTATTAATAAATATAATTTTATAATATTTATTAAAATAACCACGATTCAGTTAAAACTAAACTTCGCCTATGTGTTGCCTGTATTCTGACGGTGCTGCTTTACAGTAGCGAATCATGGTATCTTACAGATATACATACAGAGCAACTGTATACTGAGCCACGATAAAAGATGTAGATATGCGGCGGATACTGCGTGTGCCATGTTATAACTTTAGGAGTAACCTGCCATTGGTGATGCTAATTGGGAAAGCAATAACTTTGTTCAACCAAATCGCTTTGGATGTTGATATATTCCATCTACGTAAGGATGAGTATAGGACAGGTGGACGTTGTTTTATAAATTCTTAAAATAGGGTCCACTTAACTCATTCGGTGTGCTTCCATGCTTTATAATTTATATTTTTTATATATATTTTTTTATAATTTTGTACCTTTTACTTTACTTTTCATACTGTTTTTGTGATACTGCATATATTTATTTCTTCTTTACACTGTTTCTCTGTTTTTAAATGTCATGTTGTGAACGTCTTAAATTTGTAATGTACCTACACTGTATGTAAAAAATAAAATGGAAATTTGAAATAAGAAAGCGGACCTAGTATTGAGAGTGAAGAAGCAACATTGCACCTGGCCTACAGTACAACTTCAACGGATACGCTCCCTATCTTAGTTGGGGTCCTCCTTCTCGATCTGCATAATAAGCAGGTACGCGGCAGACCCACGAGGCTCCTCAAAGGCGAGGAGGCGATGTCGATGACTTTCATCTTACGCTGCCTCCCCTCCTTGACGGTGAAAAACAATTCGTGAAGAAACGGACTATCCGTCTTATCACGCGAAATGGTGTGTACGGAAGGGGAAGAGCTACTCAATTCGGTTCAACCTGCTGTTGGACAGGACCGTCCAACCTGATCGCCACAAAGCCCAATTTTGTTGCCCAATTATTTAGAAAATTTGGGGCGTCATACTACCAATGTGAAGATATCTTTCCTTAGAATGTTGAACAGTTTTGTATTAGCTTTTGTTACTTATTACAATTAAAATGCTGCCTCTACATGTTCACTTCTCCAATGGGTACTCTTAACTTAAAGTTAAGAAAATTTAGTCGAAGCACAATTAAATGCGTGGTGACCTCAGTCTTGTGTAACTGCTTCTGAGATATTCCTTGTCATATTAAAAAATGATGCTTCACATCAGAACGTAGGGCAGCATTATTATCCACAGACTGTATACGTCAGAGCTTCGGGATGCTGGCATGATCTGGGAAGAGCAAAAAGACTGACAAGCAACATAGATTCTTGGAGGCGCCGTGTGGTATCCATACACTCCAACTAAGGGGCCGACATGGTTGAAGAAGACGCCACTTTACCGGAATATGAATGAGACAGTTAGTGCCTACTTGATTGTTGTTAAGGTATATTAGTTTCACGAAATGGATGTTTGATTTCAATACTCTTCAATCTTTCAAATCAAATCAAATTTATTTATTTTACATATAATGAACATAACAAATTATAAATTTAAAGCGTTCACGACATGACATAAAATAAGTGTTAAATTTTTTTTAAATAAAAATACAGAGAAATGTGAGTTAATAATACAATAAGTAATAAAATAAGAAAAAAAATAAAATAAAATAAAATAAATTAAAATAGATGGAAGCACAGAGTGAACTTTGATGGACCCTATCTTAAAAACATATAAAACAACGTCCACCTAAATTCACCCTCACGTAAGTGGAATATATCAATATCCGAAGCGATTTCATTAAACATGGTTATTGCCCTCCCAATTGGCATTACTAATGGCAGGTTAATTCTGCACCTTGGAAGAACAAACAACGGATGCCCTCGATTCCTAAGGTAATTATCAGAGACACACAAGCCAACACCACCAAGAAGGGCAGAGTTCACATTTACGACGCGTATAAGTCTGAAAAATATGTAGCTAAATAAAGATCCCTTCTAAATTTTAAGCTACAGTATGTAAGCATACCTAAGAGAAAGTCAGTCGGATAGAGCCACAGATAATATCCATACAACCGAAAATAAAAAAGTCTCAAAAATTTCTTTTGGACTCTCTCCACCATAAGGCCGTACTTCATCTGATGCGGGGCCTAAACGGCAGACCCACTCTCAAGTCTGCTTCAAACTAAGGAGTTATAGAGAATTTTTAGTACCGTAACATCTGTAAAGACCCGGGAAGTACGCAAGACAAAGCCCAACATCTTTAGCGCCTTTTTACAAAAGATACAATGGTACAAATGGCTTGATTACCCAGATAAAAGTCAATACCAGAACCTTATGAACACTACTTTGATGTTTCGTCGACCTGTCGTCGATGTCCGAAGTTTCTACTAATGGTTTTAGATTAAGAAAGTGGTTTTTCGCTTTGGCTTAACATACTACTAATACAAAGACAACCCGATTTAGTTTAGTGTCATTGTTAAGAAGAACTCATTTTCACGAAACAGAATTTCTAAAAAAAATCTTTCACTCATTTGTATCCATTTAATTTATGATGTTCTGATTTCCAGCGTAGCGTAAATGTGTTGAGACGTTCGGGAAAATCAAATCAAATTTGTTCAGCGGAACTATTGTTTTCAAAAGATTCTAGATCTGTGATGAATTGGGAACGAGCACCAGTATCAACTATTCAGCAGTCAAGAACCATTGGTGTTGTTTCCGAAAGAATAAAATGCATTACTTTAGTATTTATTTTCACAAAATGCTGTATAAGAGCTGCCTAATAAAGGATGGTATACTGATCAGCATCAAATCAGCATTGGAGACTTTTATTTTATTCATGTATTTACATCATTTTCAGTGACGTCCCTAGACAAAATGCCGCCCCTGGGCAGCGCCAAAATCTCGCCCCATTTTTTTTTCTACAGTATTTTGTATCATCCGTGCACGGTGTCGTTTCTTGTCACCATGGACGTCGAAGGGTAGCGGAAGTAAACTCGACATCGCGAACTCGACAAAAAAATTACAGTCATTAATTAATACATTTTCTTTCCAGCCAGTGAGCTGAAATTATTAATGGAAAGATATTTTCGTTATTACTAAGTTTAGGTAGCTATTTCTATATATACGAAATTCCCCTTCGAGTATCTGCCGCCCCCAAGCGACGCTCTATCTGCCTACCCCCATGGGACGTCATTGATCATTTTACATGATTTCAAAAAACAAGCATAATTTTAACATCAGGGCTTCTGAAGGTCTTATAACAATGACTTGACAGCTACTTAGACACATATTAATATAGCGTTTTATTTAAATAATATTAAGTATAAATAATGTCCAATCGGTATAGGTGTGTAACAAACATTTTACCTGGTCCAAAATTCTGAGAACGCATCGATGTCGGTTCCTGGAGCTTCTCGCTTGTGATGTCAAACTTATTAAACGCTTGCCTGGTTAAATTAATCTATTTGAATATTATTAACTATATGCTCACTGTAATCGTCTTCTGTAAAATATAAACCGTTATCCGCCTAAATTATTGTTTGTTGAATTCGCCTTAACATTATGTATATCTCTAAATGTAAATTTAGGTACATAAAATATATTTAATTTGTCAACATAGATAATTAGTATCTTGAAAAGTAATGTTATGTAAGTACATATTCTTTCATGCGGTACGGTAACTTAAAACTAGACGTTGAATACTGAATACCGAAACATCTGGATTTGCTTGGCATTAAACACTGTATATTAATGGCCGTATGTATGAGATTCCCGAATTCTTTATAAGCTATTTAACCGATTTTCCATCGAATAGCTTATAACACTGTTTGTGACGTAAGCGATCTGACGTCACGCGCCATTAAAAATGGCTGCCTCAGTTGTCACTTTCAAATGTCATTCTAATTTTGCATTCATTGCAACTTGCAACAAACGTTTGGTTGAGGCCCTTGTTCGTTTTGTAGATTCTGTAAAACATTTGCGAACTTTAAAAACAGTTCCTAGTCGTGCTGTTTACAAAATACGTATAATTTTGATCCCTAGTCTATAATCTAGATAGTAGGTAACTGATAAAATGCCTCGTACCTATTTCGCTTGCAATATTTCTCATGGAGACATAAGATGGACTTACGTAGGATTACGATAGAATATCTCCGCTAAACCACCGCAAAAATATGTACCTACTGCTGTATCTGGCATTAAATTATACAATTGGAAGCATTCTGCGTTCTTCAAAATAGTATGGTACCTACCTACCTAGTTAATTATTGTAAGATAACTGTATTAAACAAAGCACAACTCTCAAATACACTGGAAACATCAATAGTTGTCATACGGTGATTGGTATAAATGATAATATTATACAGATATCATTACATATTATTGTTTAAATCATTTGCATTTTCTGTCATTTATTCTTATTCTGTTTTGACATCTATTGAAGTGAAGTTAGTCATAATAATATTCAGTATTGTCACCAAATGGAAAAGTTTACTGGCAATACAACCTTTCGTACAGTAGAATAATTATAAAATACATGTGATAAAATAGCTGATAAATTATTTAAAGTTCATCATAATTATTCATGTATAATTATTAAATTTATATGGTACCGTTCGCACACTTTCAGACACATTTACAATTTCAAAATTTTGAATTATTTATCGGGGAATAAAATTTTATAATACGAACACCATGATACATGAGAAGTCATATTCGTGACGTCACTTAACAGCTAATTACGTTTGTACTCATGCATACAAACGTGCAGTATATAGCCTATAAGGTTTTTGGGAATCTCATGCATACGACCCTAAATGGTTTCGTTTTGGGCTACCGCCATTTTTCCATAGATTTACTACCGACTGTATAACTATTACGTGTTATTATGTATGAGTATTGTAGGCGACCCAATCAAAGTTGCCGATACTGGCCTCCTAAAGACAGGCACGTTTCTTAGTGACTTGCGATTTTATGGTTCTGCGTGGCGCTCTGAAAGAGTTTATTTTCCTTTAAATTGTATCTGCATTTATATCAATGTATAGCGGAGAACTAAAGGATGTGCTCCGAAAGGGAAGAGATCCAGCCACTTCAACCACCTTTTAGGCCGGTCACCACAAAGGCCAATTATATAGTTTTTTTTTTTTAATTGCGACGTCTTATTGTAGACGTGTAGATATCTTCACATGGGTAGTTTACGTATGACGTATGTCCATAGTGTTTTAGTATTATATGTAGATATATTATTAAATTCATTTATTTTATGTTAGGTACGTCTTCGTGATATTCTCTTCCATCGCGCGTTTTATTAAATTATGTCAATTAGTAAACTCATTAGCCGCGCGGCTTAAACGTCGGCCTATAGCGTCGTGGATCCCAGGTTCGAATCTGGCAAGTATACATTTTGTTTTTAAATTTGTGTATGAGTCAGAGTTTGGACCTAATAGGTTGACCAAGTGGCTGACATCCATTTCTCGTAAAAACAAAATCTGTTAATGCAAACTTCCATTCTGTGGACGCCCATATGATCTTATTAGGATCGGACATGGTCGGAAAAAAACTTATTCAATAGTCACTTGAGACATTACTAGGCGTAAAAAACTTCTGATGATTCACATCCAAACGTAAGACCTCGTGATACGGTCGATTAAAACCGAGTGTGGTGCGGAGCGGGTTTGTTTGGAAGGGTCATTGTTTGTGTTGTGTTTTACGAAAGAATAAAAGTTTAAGTATTCTGTCATGTGATCATGGGATGATTCTGACATACCTAACTTTAGGGCAGACAAAATTTTTAGTTTCATTTTATTTTTCACTCACTCAATTCACATAAAATGCCTATCATTTATATATAGGTACTGTAGTACGAATGTGAGTAATTAATTTCAGTTTTTTAATCGAAAAAAACGACCATTTTTTTAATAATCTTATTAAGAAGGTCCACTCATCGCCCGATGATTTCCGACCACCTCTCAATAGAGCGAATCTATTCACATAAGTTATCCGCACTAACGACCGCGCATAAATCGGACAGTCCATTGTTGTAACTTTTACAATGAGAGGTGGTAATTTTTTCCATTCTTGTCACGGTCATCATTACGGGAGTGTGGCATTCGGGTCACCGTGTAGCGCGTCACAACATTCATAGACAATAAAATAATATTAGGTAAGTATCAGTGGCCAAAAATCTTTAATAAGCGAGTGTTTAGCGCTTACGCACTTGTAATATTATAGTGATGATGGGCACAATTTTTATTTTTCATAAGCGCATAGTAAAACAAGACGTATTATCAGTGTTACCAACACTGTCGTTGAAAAAAACATGCCAGACGGGCAGGAAAAAATACAAACATCAATAATTGCGCAATTTTTGCAAGAGAGACAAAACCCCATTTTTTGTGGAAATATAAAAAATACAATACGCATTTATGCATAATAATATACATGTTTAAGCTTTATTATAATATTAAGTCGATAAAACGCTGAAATATAATGTTATTTTCATTCTAACATTATTTTTAATATTTGTTGTAAATATAAATAAGTACCCATGTATAGACAATAAATTAATTGATTATGCACATCTTTAAGTTTTAACGAGGGAAGAATTATTTTCTTTTAATAAACATCATAAGGCATAATAATTATTCTCAATCTATATTAAAAATGTGTCAAGCGCGAAATCTATAAGGTACAACTACTGAGTAGATAGAAGCATATTAAACTGACTTGCTTATTTACTCCAACAAATCGTAACGTACGTCTATTCCTTTGCGCATTTAATTCAACTGTGCGGCGTCCAATCCTTCCGGAAGCCAATTGGGTCGGCGTCCAATTGGGCCGGCGTCCGATTGTACCAGCGGCCAATTACCGGAGGCCAATCGCCGGAGGCCAGTTCGCGGTGCCAAATCGTCCTAGACCCTGATAAGGCTGCTCTCGTGGTGCAGTGGGTAAGGCGCTGGCCTTCCACCCGAGAGTTCTGGGTTCAATTCCCGGTCATGACAAAAACATTTATGTGTTTTTCTCAAAGCCTGGGTGTTTGTGATTGTTTAAGATTACTAACAACCACCTTGTACGAAAAAGCAAGGACATGGTTATCAATATTTCTTAAAAAAAAAAAAAAAACAACCTATGATAAGTAATAATTGGATAATACCAGAAATACCAGAGAGTGGAATCCCCGATAATCGTCAATCTGATGCCTCATGCCTAAGCACACATTAAATTATTATAATATTTGATATCATTACATCAATGTCATTGCATTATATCATTATAACGTCAAGAATGTTTACCGCACCGACAAACCTTCATTAAATATCCGATGGTCAGAAATTTGATGTACTAACAAGAAAATAAATATATATCTTATTTTCAGCATATTTAAAGCTGTTGAAGGCATCAAAAAACGCTAATAAAAACGCCACAAGCTAGATGCATTTTTTTGCAAGCTAGGTGCTTATCGAAAAGTGCTAGACCTGGCAAGAAAAATGGCAACGCTGCATATTGTGTGAATAAAAGTAGGTAGGCAGTTCTCGAAAATTATATAAAAATAATATATTGCTTGCCTTCTTACTGCAATACATACGCATGTCATTATTATGGTAATATTGATTATTAACATTCCATCATGTTTTTTAATCACATTTTGTATTGGGTTATCAAATAAGAGATATGTATATATTTTGAACTTTTCTTTCAATAAGTTGATTGTGTCACGAGCTGTATGGCATGTTGCACCACCTTGTAAGATCCACATATCGATCAGATCAAAATTATATAATTCATGCAAGAAAAAATCAGTAATCATATTTCTGTAGCGTTCTCCATTGACAATAACTGCATTGTCTTTTTTGTTTTTAAATAATACGGTTCAATTACACATCCAGACCATAAACCACAACAAACTGATAATATCTGTGGATGTAAACTTTTTCAAGTATAAAGTGTAGGTTTTCAATAGGTAGGTACTCCAAATGTGATAATTGTGCTAATTTACGAAACCATTAAACTAAAACTGAGCGTCATTAATGAGCATCTGAGGATATTCATCCAAACTTTGATTCCCAACATCGATATTTTGAGAAGTGCGTATACGTTTTTCACGGTTTGGATTTTTACCATCACAAATATTACCATTTGACTCGAATTTTTCAATTAAATTATTACGAATAGTAAGCTCTGTTGGTCGATTATTTTGGCCATAAATTTCGGGTCTAGGACGATTTGGCACCGGGACAACTGGACGCCACGGAATTCGAAAATAAATAGACGTTAAGTACTTATAGGTACTTAAAAAGTATATTATTATTTATATTTAAATGATTATATTATGATTTAATAGTTGGTGAGAATGTAAATATGCAGACGTAAATAATGATTTAATCGTGCATATGTTTAAGTTCCAACGAAAAAGGAGTTTTTTTTTATATTTTATATAAAGCCTTGGGCATGATAATTCTCAATCCGCAATAAAGAATACATTATGTTAAGAGTAAAATGAATTAAAATTACTAAGTAGTAGATAGAAACTGATTAAAATGTCTCGTCTACGTTCTGTATACGTGTCTATGACAGTGCGGCGTCCAATTGTCCGGAGTCCAGTCGTCCCATTCTCTAAATTTCACATAATGCCCATAACATAGCACGAATAGATGCGTCATTGAATAAATTAATTTTAATTATGAATTAATCAATAAATTTTAACAATTTGTATACTCTGTACGACTATGTATATTTCGATGACGATTTGCCAAACAATACTGAACTCAAATGTTAATTTTAGAGAGAATCATAAAAAAATGGCTGCTTTAACGTTTTAAATATCTATAGTAGGTATCTACTAATTTTATAACCCTGTACAAATAGTTTATCATATTGCATTCGAATTATAAGCAATAACTATCGAATTTAATAGTTTCGTGCCGTGGCCTGAATATAGTGGGCCTTGTTGTTTTTATTTAATAAAACGCAATTTTTTGTAGTACTTATTCCACTTTTAATCAATAGATTAGGACCGGTTTCGTCCGCCTCAGAGGGACATTTTCTCATCAACTCTCTTTCAACTTCTTTCAAAATATCCCTCTGAGGCGGACGAAACCGGTCCTAATCTATTGATTAAAAGTGGAATAAGTACTACAAAAAAAATGTGTTTTATTAAATGAAAACAACAATACAATGCAGTTCCACCATGAATTGACAGTTAACAAAATAAAAGAAAATAGTGGGCCTTGGCAGATACCTACCTACTACACTGTTTATTTGTTGCATACAAAAATGGCACTTACACCAAACTGGAACTTGCTTAGGAAATCCATTGAAGGCTAGATCTTAAAAGATGATTCTCCATTTTTGACATAAAAATAAATAAAATTAAGATTGACCTTTCAAAAATATTCTAATTAATAAAAAAAAAACGTCATATCTACTTATTTGAATCCGTTTTTGTTTTATTAATAACTCCTGTCCATTCAATTCACTGTCAAAGACGTTTTTGTTTATTTGCCCTGTCAGGAAATAATACCCAAATACACCTACTGTCGGTTTGTGTTTAATTCGCCTATTTTGTTTACAACCAGTTTACGTGTACCCTCCATCAGAAATAACAAAACTATGTTTGAAAAAAGAACACAATGCATCGAATGACAAAGAAAAACAATCGCACCTGGGAGTATGAACAAATTTCAATTAATATCTAACAATTAGCTCCAAGGTGAAACGATTGCTAATTTCAAATGACGATGTCTAATGCCGATCAATTGCAATCATTTTAATGGAGACTTCGTATTACAATACTCAACCTTGGAGACATCATTCTATCTGCATCTTATAAAAAAAATATTATTACACCTGTTGAATGCATACCTAGGTATTATAATCATAAACGTGTGATACCTTGTAATTGTCACATCAATTAATAACAATGTATGCAGCAGTAACGAAGGGTGGAGGTAGGCTGTTAAGATCCGCCATAAATAGTGCATAATAAACTTTGTGACTCATAGTACGTATTTGTTTTTATTGAACTAAGACTATAATTTACAGCCGTTAGTTGTTAATAGTTTTTGTATACTTTGGGCGATACGACAGAATTGTGCACACTTTTTCATTCAAACTTATTTGTTTTTATTGGATTAAGAATACATATTAGACTACACATAAATTCATTAATCGATACATCAGTGAAACGGCAAATAATTTTCAACTATAGGCGCGACGAAATTTTGGACTCGCTGGCATTCGGAGAGAGAACGTCGAGCTGGGAACACGTCAATTTGTTTCGTGATGACGACGGGGGTATTAATTCTAAAATCGTGTAAAGATGATAAAAAACGTTACCCATTTACTTGAAAAAGAAAACATTTCAATGAATATGCTATTATTGTTACTAATAGAACACGTTAAAGTTCCCACCACCACCCGTCATATATGCACAGCCGTGGATATGTACGGCCGCTTTCTATGACGCTTAACAATAAACAGAACATTAAATGGATTGGATTTATATGACAAATTATATTTCGTTAGGCATGCGTCATTTGCACCCGCGACCTGTAATCCGCGCATCGCCTAGCCATGATCTTTTTAGACCATGCCTCAACTGAGGTATAGCCTTAAGCCCTGCTATAATATGTAAAAAATATTATTCTATTGCATAATTTTAGATATTTTATAGATAGACGAGTATATTTGACTATTATTTACTATGGCTTGGTTTCGCAGGGTTCAATTGAATTTTAAAAACTAACGAACACCGTCTGTAAATTTTAGTCTTATTTCAATGAAAACATGACTGACATATGACCGACAAAGTTGAGTGTGCACTATTTATGGCGGATCTTAACAGGCTACCTGTACCTTTCGCCACTGACATGCAGTAAGATGATACTAATTCATTTCGGTAGTTTGACTTACATATTAATATTATATCGTAGAGTCTGTAAGAAGTCTCATATTTGCGAAATTCAAGTAATTCAAGACCATATTAGTACAAAATCATTTAGGCCCGTTTCAGACGTGACACCGGTGTCGCGCTCGTATATAATAAGGAGGCCTTTGTATTCGAATAAAGGGGCATTTGCATTATGTTTATGAACGCCCCAGAGCTAACGAGTCAACGCTTGTCCAGTACACTTTTCCGTCGGCCGCTACATTATCAAACCGCTGATACACTTGTTTTTATTATCGCACCCAGTTCTATGTTCTAATTTATAACGCGAAATTATGCATTGACTCATTAGCTCTGGGGCGTTCATAAACATAATACAGAGGCCCCTTTATTGAAATACAAAGGCCTCCTATATTATATCGAGCACGACACCGGTGTCCCGTCTGAAACGGGCCTTAAGAACAGTATTGTGAATTCTTCTCAATGAAACAATCTTTTAAACGTCCACTATATTTAATTGAAAATTGATTATTATTTACAAAATCGATATATTAGTCTCGATTTAATAAATTTTCTTTTAATACGCATGAGAATCAAATCTAAATCGAATTCCGATCAACCAATTTCATAATAAATTGGCTCGTTTAGTGTTTTCTCATGACATTTATGATTATGAATTATTAACATTACCTAGTTACTTATAAAAACTTAAGAGCATACTTCAGTGAAACGGCAAATAATTTTCAGCAATAGGTGGGACGTAATTTTGCATGCGTTGCCAGTCGGAGAGCGATAGTCGACCTGTGAGCACGTCATTTTTTTGTGAGGGCGTCGGCGGAATTAATTCTTAAGCCGTGTAAAGATGACTAAAAAATGTTACGTATTCAACTCGAAAAACAAAACATGTCAATGAATATATTATTATTATTACTTAAATAACAATAAACATAACATTAATAGGACACATGTTGAATTTTTATGACAAATGATGTTTTGTTCGTCACGCGTCGTTTGCACAATCTGTGCATTGCGTAGTTATGATCGTTTTAGACCGTGTCTCAGCCTTAACATATGTCCATTTATTCAGCGATGTTTAAACAAATACTATACCTAAACATTTAAAAATGAAAAATTAATGAGAATTGAAAATTATAAAGTTGTAAATTTGTAATGAAAATAGATATAAGCAAGTACGTAATTTTTATGAGTATTATTTGTAAACCAGCTTTAAATTATTAGGTGGTAGTGCCACCTGTCAATATTCTTGCCGGTGCACTCAATAATACTATTTGCCTAACAATAATAACATCTTAAGCAAAGCAATATAGGGTAACAATACTCTTAGCTAAATAACGCATCGATGGCTGTGAGCGAAATGAATACATGCTTGCATTAGAGAGATGCAACGTTGGAGCTCTATTTAAATGATCGCGCAACAAAGAGATACAGCGTATGCGTTACAGAGTGACAGAAATATTAATAAATCAAGAAAAATATAATAATATTATGTTTAATGGAATAATATATAAATTTTGTCAGTTTTATGTTAATCGATTTTGTATTAGGTCGAATCGATTCTAAAAAAGATTTTTTCCCTGAAGCGCTTTCCAAATTGAGTTACTATTAACTTTTTTTTTATTCAACGAAGAATTCACGAAATTTAAGAATGTAATATTCTTTTTAATAAACATACTTACATAACTTTGAAAACACTTTTGAGAAAATATATAACTAATAGAAAAAATCTTTCTTTGAAAAAAAAATACGAAACCCAGCACGAATTGAACCTACGTCTCTCGGGTTTCGTGCCCACGCACATTGACCACAATGCTATAGGTATCTTACCTAATTGCGACGAATTTTAACGAATGGCTTTTACAATAATCTCTGAAGCACTTTCCAAATTGAGTTACTATTGGCGATCTTTTTGCAAATTTGCAAGTTATTGAAATGCACTTGCACATGCAAATGCACAAAGTCACAAAATCTGCAGAACAAACACATGGATGGATTGTATGGATTCAATCCCCTACAAAAAATGAAAGTAGTACCTTACTATAGGTAACTGGTGAAATATCAGAGAAGAATGAATAATACACTATTAAAGAAACAAAAAGAAAAAGCATAACATTGATTAATCCTTGCATCATTAAGCATCACACTTCAGGCCCTAGTGTCATCAGAGGCCAAGAGTGTTCAACTAGGATACCGATGGCAATGAGTTTCAGCCCAACGAAGCCTCGTAAATCCAACATGTTTTAATTCTCCATTCAAATATAATCCGTTTTTCACAACACAAATACCTACATATATTATATTTTAGAAAATATTTGTATTGTTTCTATAATACCCACAACATATTGTGACGCATGAGTCTGCAGTCGGCAGTATCTTCTATCGTCCATTGTTATTCGTAGGGTGACCTCATCTCGTCTCCAGTCAAGCGGAATGGTTCAAAACAAACGAAGTACAATCGTGGAAATTGAAAATATTAATGCGACGTCCGTGAAAATGCGCAGGCATTGTCGCATTCTACGGTCGTACTCGTAGCCTACGACACATCATTCAGTACTGCTAAATAAAAAAATAGCTTTGCTAATCGTAAATGAGTAGTAGTGTTACGTAGCAATAACAATGTAGGTATATTACAGTGGCGAAGGGTGGAGGTAGGCTGTTAAGATCCGCCATAAATAGCGCAGACTTAACTTTGTCAGTTATACTTATTTGTTTTCATTGAAATAAGACTACAATATTTACAGATGGTGTTTGTTAGTTTTGGAAAACCCTGCGAGATCAAGCCATAATGGACAATAGTCAATAAATACTCGTATATCTATAAAATATCTAAAATTATGCAAATAAATCATACATAACTTTGGATATTTTATAGATAGAATAATATTTTTATCTATTATAGATTATTTTAGGCAGGGCTTCATGAATTATGAAAATGAACTAACAATATGTGTAATAATATGTATTCCTAATCCAACGAAAACAAATAAGTATGAATGAAAAAGTGTGCACAATTTTGTCGTATCGCCCAAAATATACCAAAGGTTTGGTTAAGGCAGGGTTTAATTGATTTTTTAAAACTAACTAACACCATCATCTATCTGTAAATAATTGTAGTCTTTGTTCAGTAAAAACAAATACGTTTAACCAACAAAGTTTAATGTGCACTATTTATGGCTGATCTTAATAGCCTACCTCCACCCTTCGCTACTGATGTATATTAGGTTAGTCACAAGTTTTTATTAATCCACTGTGTATTTAGATCGAGTTAATGACTTACTCATATAAACACGTAGATAAGCCGAATATGGGAATGCATATTCGTCGTTGAAACAAGAAAAATGTGTAACTCCGTTTTCATCAAAATTGAATACGAATGCTATTTAGTAGTGACGAAGGGTGGATGTAGGCTGTTAAGGTCCGACATAAAGTAAAATACAGTCAAACGTATTGGTTTTTGGTTATTGGTGTACTTAGATAATATTTGTGAGTTTTTAAAATTCATTTAAACCCTACCTAATCCAAACCATACTAAGTAATATATAATAGTCAAAAAATATTCGTTTATCTATAAAATATCTAAAATTATGCCATTAAACCATACATTATTTTAGATATTTTATAAATAAAAGACTATTTTTTATCGATTATGGTTTGGTTTAGGAAGGGCTTAATGAATTTAAAAAAACTAACCAACACAATCCCCAATTTTTATTCTTAATTCGACGAAAACAAATAAATATGACAGAAAAAGTGTACACTAGTTTTTGGAGTTACACAATTGTATTATGTCTTATCTCGCCATGCCAGGAAAGTCGTCAAAAATACAGTTACTTCAAGTAAGTTTCAATCCTCAATCATGTGGAATTGACGATAAAGAGTAATTAAAACATTTATTTAAATGGTAATAAACGAAAAGTATTACATACTTAATGCATATACCTATATCAGGGTTGGCGAACCTACGCACACGTGCCAAAATTTCCCAAATATTATTTTTCTCAACTGTCTGACGTGCCGAGCAGTTATAGGGGAAACAGTTTTTAAATTATATTTTAAAAATAGTGATGTTCTAGATCCCACTCACAAAACATAGCACACATATAGCTTTATCACTTTTTTCAATTACATTTCGGTCCACCATTTTTGAAACTGTCTGCCAGAATTACTACTACTAGCTTCACCAAGTTTTTGTTTCTTATTTGGTGCATTCATTTTTGTGGGTAGAAATGAAATTATTTGTTAATGTTTTAATTAGTTTGGTTCTGTACGCACAAATTGATACTAGAATTGCTTCCATCAGATGAGGCGTTCTCTTGCTACAGTGTTCTCAAGCATTGTAAACCGATCGAAATTAGAGGTTTGCAGCGCGGCATTCCCCGCCGCCTGATGAGGTTAGTGTTATAATATTATATGTGACGCATAAAGTCTAAAAACCGACTTATACAATTATATATTATTTACATTAAATGTATTCATTATTCTTGAAGAGTATTTACCTGCTATTTTTTTCCAATGTAATCTGTAATTTATTATTATTATAGGTTTTTTTTCTCGTCAATACGCGTGCCATAAGTTAGCCACCTCAGTCCTATATCGTCGTTGACATGTGCTGTGAGTATTTTATAAAATGTAGGCACGTGAAGTGAAAAATAAATTGAGTTACGAAAAGGTCAACATTTACATCAGTTGCTTAAAAGTCAACTCTGACATTGACGAGTTCACGTGGATCTATTCACTCAGATCGGAATTAAATCACAAAAATACGCATTGAGTATGTACGTATTCTATATAATATATAATATTATGTAATGTATGTACTTTGAGTTAATGTAACTAGTGATGCTTCCATCTTAGGATATAAATTACTAAAGTTTTATATATAATAATTACAAGATAAAAAGAACATTTAATATACCACGTTTTTAAAATTTCTGTTGAATCATATAAACTTAACAATTCTATGTAAGTATTAATAAATACTTTATTTTGTACTTGATAGAAATACTGAATAAATATAGAATACTGAAATGTCATTTTGACATTTCATATTGATTTCCATAGTAACGCACGTATATTATATTAATAATTTAGTTACTAGGACCTAAAATAACTTTCCATACAAAGGAGGATTAATTGAAAATGAATTCAATGCTACTTAAAGATTGTTAAAAGTATTAAAAGAATACATTGTAATCATGTTCTGATATATTCTAAAAGTTTCAAGCGTCTAGCTAGTCGGGAAGTTAGTTAAAAATCTTCAATCGTTCAATACAAATCTTGGACAAACAAGAAAAAAATTGTACTGGACAAACAATAATACGAGCTAATAAAAACGTGGTAAAAATGCGCATAATCGTATTTCTGTAAATACGAGTACCTAAAAGTCTTTCGGGAAAACGTATTTTTTTTTTTAATTTTCATGCATTTTAATGTTAATGAACTTTCAGGTTTTTATTATGAATATATTATGAAAATGATGTATTGATTCTCAAAGCTGGACTCATATAAATGACATAATATACCTAATTATAATGTACAACACATTGTCCCTGAAGTACATATACATTATTACATTATAAATACATTTTACAATACATATTTATTTCATAAATTAGAGGATTTAAGGGCTGCACTACCCCATTGCCAGGACTCTGGTATCGAAGCGCATTCGGCGTTGGTGACGAACGAAAAGAGAAGTAAGGTTGAATTCTCGGAAAAATATATTTATTACAACAATATTCTTCCAGACCCCCCCCCCAAACAGTAAAAATAAAAATGGCATATTAGTTATTCTTCTTCATCGTCAGGATCTCATAACTGAGGATCATGAGCCGGATGATTTTGACTGTCAGACAGCCCTTTCAACGGATTGGCCCCACACCTCTCGGCACTCTACGACACGCAAGGCCTGTCACCACTTAAATACCTGTAGCACTAATGGCATCCATTGTTTGCTTTAATATTCCAATGCGACATTACTAAAAGACAAGATGTCGCGGATGACACAAATACTTTCATCCGGGAGTTACGTGTTCGATTTTCGGTGAGGTCACAATATATTTATGCGATTTTCTCAAACACTCAGTGTGATTGTTTCACTTCTATTACCGATTACACTACTTACTCTCATTGGATCTTTTGGCCTATTGTAGTGTTGTAAAATATATATATATATATGGGCTTAGATAATATAGTTTCTTTCATTAAGGTGAAGCCTTTACTGAGCCGTTTTTAAAGAGGCACCTAGCGGAAAGATACGAAGCTTGCAATTTGAGATTTTTTTTTTGGTAATTTACAATTTCAACTATATTAATTAATAAATATGTATCTGAAAACATTAAAAAGAAAAATATTTTATATTTTAAGTCAAAGATAAACTTACAATTGTAAAAAATGTAAGAAAATGTGAATTTGTTGAATCGGACCGCACCCTATTATTACATATATTTTATGGTCATATTTATTATTAAAATTTAGTTTATTAAGTTTTCCAAGCATCACCTAAGCGATTTTTGACTAATTCATAGTTTTAATATTTTTTATATCTATTTTAAAAAACATCGATTTTTATAAAAAATATAAAGTGTGTATAACTTGAAATCCTTTTTATTTATATCAAATCAACCTTCAATATTGGGACCATACATAAATAAAATTTGATATAAATAAAAAGGATTTCAAGTAATACACATTTATATTTTTTATAAAAATCGATGTTTTTTTAAAATAGATATAAAAAATACCTTCACCTTAATAATCTTAAATCCTAATAATAAGTATGACTGTTTAGCCGTGCGCATTCGATAGACACTTGTGGATGCGACAGCTCGCATTAACACGTAGGTGAACAGCCGTAGTTATACCTGAAAGTCAGGTTTTTATCGCTTGATTCAAAGTGTGGAGTGTCTGGGTATGAAGAGTGTACGTGGAAAAAGTGCGATATTCTGTGGTTGAAGTGACGAGAATCTTTAAGTTGTAGGAGGGGTAAATGTGGAAATCAGTGGCACTGTCTTGCTAAATTTGTTAACCCCCCCCCTTCACGTAGCTCTAATAATTAATTTAAAAAATATGGATAATTTTTCAAAATGGACCCCCAAACCATTTTTCTGTGTGCACGCCTGGTGCACGTTCATATTAATGCATCCATCCTTCTCATTTTGTGACAAACGGTACAAGTAACCGGACTCTGTGCAAATTTCATAACGTGCTCCAATTTATATTTGCTAAACAGTTATAAAATGATAATTTCATAGGTGTATCGTATCGACTGAATGCTCAGCTGTTATCATAGGTAAAAAGTGCAGTCAATATAAACAGCGCAAATGGATTTTTAGGGATCGGCAAACAGATATTGCCATAACCAATTTAACGACAGTAAATTTATACCGTCGACGCGGGCGACATAATCGATTCGTCAGAAGATTTAAAAGTGTCCTCTAAATATTTCAAACCATTCAAAAAAATATTAAATTAAACCCTTTAAAAAATATGATTTTCTCACAAATCTAGTAGAAAATATTACTCATAGCATAGCCCGCAACTTGCACTAAAAAGACTCATAACTAGGGAGCGGATTTATATGCAACAAAAAACATGATTGTATGCATGCACAAATGCACTTAAAATCAGTAAAATATGCACTAAAACCAAAGAAATATGCTTTTTAAGTTAAAATTTTACATTTTTATGGAAAATAATGTAAATACCCACTTTACCAAATATAACTGATAAAAAATCGAATAACAAATTAATAATCTCAATCAATATAACACAATAACAAAAAACACAAATAATCAATATAAAGTTAATCAATTACTATTTTAAAATTAGTTTGTTTACAAGTACAAATAATTGAATAAGAAATGATGTAAACTATACACAACTTTAAAAAACAAAAACGACACACTTAACTAGGTACTAAATACTACATATTTACTGTTTTTTTCTCCGAAAAAAAGTTACAATATTGTGATCTGGCATTAAAATTTTCCGCATATCTGTCGGTATTTTGTTTATATGCGGAAAACGACCTCTCAACGTCCACACAGGTGATAGCGCAAACTTTAAATAAAGGTGCCCGAGTTGACTTCACTTTTTTGATAAATCCACAGCTCGGTGATGCCATTAAAAATGCAAGTGCATCTAAACTATCTACCTAACTAATTTAGTAATATTTCGACAAAATAATTACAAAAAAAAAAACTAAAATTATAAATGCAAAAGCCCTTAAATATGCATTTATTTATGAAATATGCACTAATGTGCGTTTTTACAAGGTACTGACCTATGTAAATAGTTTGTACTTTTTATTAAACAACGTACTAAAGCAAGTTATATTAAAATGTAGTTATAATTTATGATTTATATTTTAACCTTTTTATCGTTAAACTCAGTCGGATCTCCGCATTCCACAACCCGCCACTGCCTTTACTTTACGTCGTATGCCGAAGTATCGTACGCATGGCCCCCACAAGAGAGGTACACCAGCTAAGTGAGATTAACATACATCACAAATCTTCTCTTATAATAAAAAGATGCCTGCAGCGTTACTTTACTTCAGGACTGTTAAATATTTTAAATATGTGGTTGTGCGTTGCAATTTGATGATTGATATATTTAAATAATGATTCCCGTCTTAAATTTGAGAATCACCACTGCAAAGCACAATACTTAGCGATAGATAGGTGGGACCGCCAAAGATCCTCGCCTAGAAGTCCGATTCCGAGTGTGGAGGCCATGGTCGTAGGTAGAGTTGCGTATTTCCCGAGAAAATCTCAATCTCGAGATTCGGGATATCCAGAAAAGAATTCTCGAGAATTCTCGAGATATCGGGAAATTCAAAAAAAGCCTGTAAAAATCCTAAAATCAGTGTTAAAACAGACAAATTCCAAAAAAATATGATTTCTTTAATTTATGTGAGAAG
This sequence comes from Rhyacophila brunnea, assembly GCF_057557595.1. NCBI lineage: Eukaryota > Metazoa > Arthropoda > Insecta > Trichoptera > Rhyacophilidae > Rhyacophila > Rhyacophila brunnea. The sequence goes on from NW_028232752.1 coordinate 15,658,805, forward strand.
ACAAACAAAATAGAAGAAGGAAAACAAAAATAATTCAAAACATTACTTATTAAAATTGAATTTCAAAAAACACAGACTGTCAATCGCTGCGTCTGACAATCGCGTACGCTTTTGAGACACATAATTTCCTGATGTTGCAAAAATTGCGCTCATTTTGAGTCGACGTTGGCTAATTGTGTTAAATGCCCCGATCACTCTTTGGACGTTTTGTGTTTCCTGTCCACTTTTTTCAATTAATATTTCATAATAAATAAATCCCGAATCCCGAGGAAAGATTATCGAAATCCGGGATTGCCCGAAATGTTAAAAATTTCAATTCTCGAGATTCGGGATGGAAAATCTAGAAAATTTCTGGAGAATTCCCGTCAGGAAATTCCCGAAACCCAACTCTAGTCGTAGGTACTATTATAAAAAGATGTCAATTCACTACAGTTATGTATGATGGATGGACATTTCCGTGTTATTTTTACAATAATATAATAAGTGATACATTTTATTTTTATAACAATATAACAGGCCTCCATGCCCAATTATCATAGTGTAGCAGTAAACGTGAAACAGTTACAGGAATTTTGGTAAATTACGTACCTACTATAACCTCATCGGGAATCAAACTCGGAGCCTACGAATAAGAAGCCAAAGCATAAGACAGCTTTATTTAGTTTTAAATGTACCTAATTACTTCTACTTTACATCAGAATATTTTAACAAACAGTTGTATCATAGTAAATACATTTGGTTTGTAGTCAGATTTCCGGAATACATTGAAATTTTTATATACCGGAATTTTTGCATTCGTTTTCGACACGAGTGTCTTTGCAACAACTTTCGTTATAATGTGTATACTTGCTGGTTTTATGTGTATTTTCTTCACCCAGATTTCCGTGGTCCAGTTACCCTCGCGTCACCGAATTATCGCATTTCCTAATTTTAGTTGGATCTATAAAGTTTTAAAAAAGTAAGAGACCCGGCAGGAATCGAACCTGCATCTCTTGGGTATCGCGTCCTGTGCATTACCACCTATCCTATGACTGCCATGCTTAATTGCGACACATATTGGCCTTAATACCTGCTCATAAGCACTCTCAAAATTGAGTTACGGTAGGCGATCGGTTTTTGTATTCTAAATTAAAGTATTTATTACATTAATTACTAACCAACGTCACGGATCACTCCAATATTTTCTGTTGTAACTTACTTGAACTTGCTAATAATGCACAGGGCGCGATACCCAAGAGACGCAGTTTCGATCCTGCCTCGTGTCTTACTTTTTTCAAAAAGGATTTTTTCTATTGGCAATATTTTCAGAATTATGTATGTTCAATAATTATAATGGTACATTCTTAAAATCTTGTGAATTATTCATTGAATAAAAGAAATACTTAATTAGATAACGAACGTTTGGTAGTAAAGTTTGTCCCTCTTTCAGAAAGATATTCCCCAGGCTTTTCAAATTTTCTTCACTGAAAATGTAATTGCGTACACAAACTATTTTCATATTTCTTTCTTGCGACAGAATTTGGCCATCGTGGCCACCACGTGGCATCACCCCTGAAAGAATTCAATCGAGTGCACGCCCAGCTGTTGAAATGCATTCATGAACCGTGGCCAATTGAGTGAGTGTGACGTCACACTCGGCGCGGTGGCCGGATTTCAAAAATACTTTCGACACATTGCCATCGGTGATCTACCGCATTCGACACAGAGCACCCTGATCTCGGACTGACAACTGAGTCAAGTCAACTTGAGACACTCATTAGATTTATCACATTATAGGTTGGGCGGTTTTAATATTATTATGTCAGTATTAACGTTCATCATTTGTATTAAGCACTCACCTACTAGCGTTTGTAAGTACCCAGCTTTTCTTGAGGGTTTTCCTTGGTGTTAGTGTATTTTTACTGTTACATATTACTTTACAAAAAACTAAATAATTAGTGGGTTCTTGACTGTTTAGTCAGCACTCGAAATATTAAATTTTACGAACCTGAGCCCTCGAAAATTTTCCAAAAATATAAACAATATTAAGTATGTATCTAATTTTATGTAGGTACATTTTATAAAAAAAAATATATATATATATATATCGATCATAATACGAACATGTGGGCCTTCACAGGGTGGAGGGTTTGTATTAACAGATTTTTTGTTTTTACGAGAAATGGATGTTAGCCACTTGCCCAACCTATTAGGTCCATCCTCTGACTCAAGCACAAATTAAAAAACAATATGTGAATTTTCCAGACTCAGGATTCGAACCTGGGACCAACGACGTTATAGGCCGACGCTTAAGCCGCTCTGCCATCGTGGGGCTGTTATAAATAAGTGTGTTATATTTTTTTATCTTATTGCCCACCTACCTCAGACGGTCAAATTAATTTTTTCACGAGACGGAATGATAATTTTGCCGATTTCATGTACCGGAACGGCGCTCCGGTGCACTCCAGTCCATTTCGAGCCATGTGCTTAGTGAAAGCCAGCGTCTAACCAATTTTGAAAATAGGCGATATACCTACTGGATTATTTTTTAGGTTATCATTCTTAAATTCATGAATTTTGCCAAAATCAGCTATGAAAATTGAATTATTGTTCATATTGAATCTAATAAAATTGGTGACGGTAGATATAGTATATGGTCATCATTTTGACAACAAAATATACATAGGTATTAAAGTGTGTTACTCATGTAATACTGAGTGGTATGTTTACGCATTATAATTATTGGTATCACTTTATCTATTCCAGAAAATCGCCTTACATCATTCAAAAGTTTAGATTTTAAAGTTGTTCCATCATTACTCGAATGTAAAATTGTAGATTCTGGGCCGTATGTGTTTACTAGTTACCCAAGACTGCACGTAGCCGGTGAGCTTTTCAAATTTTATAGATTATTGATAGTTACGTGATATTATATCATACTATGCCATTGATATTCTATTAGTATTTCTTGTACACTTATACACCTATCATAGAATAATATTATTTAATAAATACTTTATCAAAACCCATCTACGTAGTCACAGCTGGTGTTTTACGATTTTTTTCTGTTGTAAGTTGGCGCCATCTCGCCAACAAGGCCAGCGCTGGAGATATCAAGAATGACAGTCACCTAAAGTTGATTGACAGGTCTGTCAGTGCCGTGATATAAATGTCACAAATATTGACAGTCAACAAAGTGCTAACTTTAATCAAATTATATCAGCATGTCGGCTTAGTATATTGACACTAGGGGCATTTATCCATATTATGGAGTAGTTAGTGTCGTTATTTGGACATGTAATCGAGGATTTACATGTAATTATACGCAATTGGAATATAGTTTTATCAATATAATGTTTTGATTACACTACTATACTAGTATAGACTAATACTATTGAAAAACATTGCTTCGCTATAAAGAGTTTTCCGCTGCATTTTACATCGCTACTAATTAAAGTGGCCAATTGTTTCCAACCTAAAGTTGCCCATTGGATACCAATTGTTGCAAAGATATTGTGTGTCCAGTTTTGCATGTTTTGAGAAAATCAAATTTTAAAATTTGAGATGCATGAGAAATGGTCATAGGTACTTATGTATTTGAAATTTTCTCAGATCTATTTGGATATACAATATTTGTACAGCATATAGATACGATGTAGGCTAACCTTTTGTGTATGTTAAGACGATACATTAGTGAAACGGCAAATAATTTTCAACTATAGGCGCGAGGAAATTTTGGACTCGCTGGCATTCGGAGAGCGAACGTCGAGATGTCAATACGTAAATGTGTTTCGTGATGGCGACGGGGGTATTAATTCTTAAATCGTGTGAATATGACTAAAAACGTTACCCATTTACTTGAAAAAGAAAACATGTCATTGAATATATTATTATTGTTACTAATAGAATAGAACAATAAATAGAACATTAAATGGACGCATGTTGGATTTATATGACAAATTATATTTCGTTCGGCATGCGTAATTTGCACCCGCGACCCGTAATCCGCGCATCGCCTAGCCACGATCTTTTTAGACCATGCCTCAACTAAGGTATAGCCTTAACTCAATTTCAACAAAAACTGGACATAGAATATCTTTGCACTAAGCCAGGGGTCGGCAAACCGTGGCTCGCGAGCCACATGCGGCTTTTGGGTATTGGCGTGCGGCTCTTTGCCAAATTCCCAATTCACATTTTTACAGAAAAGTATAATTGTTGTCGTTTTAAATCCGCCCATCGCAAGACTCGACAAATTAAATTTTTCTCCATTTCATATTGACACGAGCACATTTTGGTGGATTTAACAAGCAAAGAGTTATGTAGCTCCAAATTTGTAGGTCTTGCCACCAAAATTGAGGATTTGGAGAAAGAAAAATGCAATTTAATTTCACAACACAGCGGAGCGCTCTAAAAGATCTACATAATAAGGTAGATACTACGATTTTTAATACATGGTATAGCTTTCCGAACATTTAGAGAAGGCAAATAACCGATGAGAATTTGGAGTCGCGCTTAAATTGAAAACTACAAGTTTCATACCAAACATACAGATACTCTCCAAAGAAATGCAAGGAAGGTTTTTGTTCACATTAGTTTTAAGGAATGCGTGAAAATTGTATGTAGCTCATTTTCTGTAAAAATTATATTTATAATTTCAACAATAAAAAAATTTATATTTGCGTCAGTTTTATTCGCAAAATCTTCTTTACTTGATATATAAACAATAACATTCACTGAAATAAATCATATTTATAAAAATATACTTCGTACCTATGGCTCTCGAATTTTTTTTTAACCGTTGTGATACTCATATTTGGCTCTTTTGGTCCACGAGTTTGCCGACCCCTGTACTAAGCTAAGCCATCGAATGCCGTCAGTGACGTCACATCGCGAAATTTTAAGCGTATAGCGCAGCGTTGGTGAACTTATGGCATGCGTGCGATAGGTGGCACGTACAAAAATTTAACTGGCACGAGAACGATTTACAAATTCATTTTCTATGCATAATATTTCCGGACTCTTCGTGTATATTTCATCTTTCCGTACACCCATATATTTTTAAACTAGCAACACTGCCATTGTCATTGGCAGGGTAGCCAACAAATTTTGTTATCATTCGATGCTATGTTTTCGCCGTAGTGTCAGTGAATACAAGTGCATGCATTTTATTTAATTTAATAAATCCTAGTTAACAGTACTAGTGGTATAAGTATAGTACTAACAGTATAATCAAGCACCAGAGACTTTCAAAGTTGGTGGACTAAGTATTATGGCATGATTATTGAAAGCAGTATGTACATATCTATATGCATTGTATATTTTTTCGTTGAATAAATAGTAAATCAATTTTATAATTATTGAATAATATGTTCTTGTATTTCGTTTCTCCATCCCTATTATTTTTTTGTCGGTCCCATCTCGATTGACCCCCACTTTGACAAGACGTACGTCCTACTAATTTACCTATACGATCAACGACCAGCAACGGTGATTTTGCTAGCCTTCCCTTCCTAATACGAATCTGCATTATGTATAATTGAATGCATTGCGTACAATGTTAGGCCCGTTTCAGACGGGACACCGGTGTCGTGCTCGAGATAATATAGGAGACCTTTGTATAATGTTTATGAACGCCCCGGAGCTAATGAGTCAACATATAATTTCGCGTTATAAATTAGAACACAAAACTGGGTGCAGTAATAAAAACAAGTGTATTGGCGGCTTGAGAATGTAGCGGCCGACGGAAAAGTGTACCGGACACGCATTGACTCATTAGGCATTCATAAACATAATACAAAGGCCCACTTTATTCGAATACAAAAACCTCATATATTATATATAAGCGCGACACCGGTGTCCCGTCTGAAACGGGCCTTAAACTACACTTGATAGTATTAACGTTAGCTTGAAAGCTTCGTTTACGTTTAGTTAATACCGATACTATGGTCGTTGTGTATTTTTGAAAAAATAATCATGGTTAGAGTCATAGTGTGAGTAAATAATACGTGAACATACTGTCACCCTTTATATTATGAATCTACCGACATCGATTCACCATAATATTATATCCTATATGATTGCATTTATTATAATAATACATTAATATATATTATGTATGTATAAGTACCTACGTATTATTTTATCTTATCAATGATGTCATGTTATAATATATGGGCTTCAGTGGCGAAGGGTGGAGGTAGGCTGTTAAGATCCGACATAAATAGTGCACACTGCATACTAAACTTTATCAGGCAAACGTATTTATTTTCATTGAACTAAGACTACAATGTGTAGATAGTGTTTGTTAGTTTTTAAAATCAAATTAGACGAAGGGTGGAGGTAGGCTGTGGAGCCTCAACATAAATAGTGCACGCTAAACTTTGTCAGTCATACTTATTATTGTTTTCATTGAATTATGGATACAAATTTATTGCAGATAGTACTGGTTAGTTTTTAAAATTTAATTCAACCCTGCCCAAACGAAACCTTCGTAGTGGAGGTAGGCTGTGAAGATCCGACAAGAATAGTGTAAATTTTGTCAATCAAATTGCAAATGGTGTTGTTCAACTTGTTTCTTAGTTCAACGAAAACAGTATGCCTGACAAAGTTTAGTGTAGGAGGTTAACCGATTTTCACTCCCTGTCAAATAGTATCATCAAATGACAACATCGCGTCTCGCTTACTCTTGAATAATGGGACAGTCCGCACTTTTACGTGTAAACAGTAAGTTATTCTCACGATTCTCACTATTGCTGCTAGTAAATCCATGCATGTGTAGAGACAGTCGTTTCAATTAAAATTGTACGCGTTATTTATAGAGCAAGTATTTTTTTGCGTCGACTAAAAAAGGTCTCTTTTTCGATTTACCCACTACTTATCCTCTCTGGTCCAGCAATAGTAATAGTCTTATAATTTAGAAAAGAGTCACTGACACGTAGTCTTGTTTAAAATCATCACTCGTTTTCTGAAACGCGTTCGATGTTTTTTAAGTAAGCTATTAGCCCAATATAATTTAATTGATGACATTTCAATTGGTATATAATTGTGTGAACCAGTTCCAGCTAATAATACGTACAGAGACAGCCGCAGTGTCGTGTTACATTCACTTCGAATCTAATGCAAGTGGAATGCATTTCAATACAAGCAGATCACTTCGAATGCAAACAAACGAATCGCTGTTGGGCTTGGGAAAGTAATAGGTAACTGGACAGACTTATGAAACAATAAATATGCCATTTAAAAAGCGTCAATTCAGAGACTTTGCAATACTTCAACTTTTTTATTTTATTTTTTTTACAATACAATTTAAAGTCATGTCCGGAACTATTGTATCGGATAACGATGGGTGTATAGTATTAAGATCAAATTCATGTCAAAATAAAAACACCTATCTAATAAAAACCACCGTGGTTAGGCCAATTATGGTCGCATTTATCCTTTCTTCCCGCCAACCTAAAATAATAAGGCCCGTTTCAGACGGGACACCGGTGTCGCGCTCATATTAATAAAAAAAGGCTTTGTATTCGAAAAAAGGGGTCTTTGTATTATGTTTATGAATGCCCCAGAGCTAATGAGTCAACGAGTGCCCGGTACACTTTTCAGTCAACCGCTACATTCTCAAGCCGCCGATATACCTGTTTTTATTACCGCAGCCAGTTTTATATTCTAATTTATATCGCGAAATTATGCGTTAAGTCATTAGCTCTGGGGCGTTAATAAACATAATACAAAGGCCCTTTTATTCGAATACAAAGGCCTCCTATATTATATACGAGCGCGACACCGGTGTACCGTCTAAAACGGGCCTTATTGTCACAATACAAGGCTACCACCAATCACGGGTCATGATAATCTACTGTGATAAAAGTTACAGTTAGGTACTTCGAGACAGTTACTCTATGACCTTTTTCGTGAGTCTGACGTCGTCAGATTTATCAAAAACTAACGACTGCAATATAGGCGTTGGATATGGAAGATCAAGAACCCATCAAACGTATCACGTTTATTGGTCAACGGAATGCAGGAAGAAGAAAACTAATTTGGTGGCTTAATGGAATATAATATAAAGGTTGTAAAGGTTGACTCGGAGCAATCGACTGATGAAAGAGAGTGGAGGATCTGGGTAGAATAGAAGGTAGCCAAAACCATAAATATTTGGACTATCTATCACAAAAACACTAATGTGTTAATGCTATACTTCAACTGAGGCACGGTCTAAAACAATCGTGACCACGCAATGCACAGATTGTGCAAACGACGCGTGACGAACAAAACATAATTTGTCATAAAAATTCAACATGCGTCCATTTAATGTTATGTTTATTGTTATTTAAGTGGATAATAATAATAAAATATTCGTTGACACGTTTTGTTTTTAGAGTAAATACGTAACATTTTTAGTCATCTTTACACGATTTAAGAATTAATTCCGCCGACGCCATCACAAAACAAATTAACGTGCGAAGAGGTCGACTATCACTCTCCGACTGGCAGCGCATGCAAAATTACGTCCCACCTATTGCTGAAAATTATTTGCCGTTTCACTGAAGTATGCTCTTAACCCAATGTTTACGGGCTGCACAAAATTGTGTTTTTGCTAATTACTTTTCAAATGCAAATTAACACGTTAATTACAAAATTAATTAAAAGGGCCCGTAAGCATTGGGTTAAATAATGCGTCAATGTGGAAAATATAACGTAGCGATCATCAGACTTCATCAAGGTATAACTAACGTGACCATACGTCCCGTTTTTAAGTAGCCTATCCCGTTGTCCCCAAGCACAAATTCGGGAAACCGAAATGTCCCGTTTTCAGAAAGAGAGCAATCCACGGTAACAATTTCAAAAAAAAAGGCGAGAATTTTTTTTTTAAAAATGGTCTTTAAAAAGAAAAAGAAAAACACATTTGCGCGTCGCAGTTCTTAAACTTAAAGCAATGTTAATTACCTAAGTAAATTTTAATAAACCCTGCCAAGAATTTCATTCTTATTTGAGATCAAAACCAAATATATTTAGAGCAAATTTGTTATTCAGAAAAATATATATCGTGTTCATTCCTGTTTTTCATCAATAAATAAAAATTATGAAGAAATATGCGTTTTCTTGAATATGTCATAATATACTATTACCTAAAAATTAGTAGATGTCCGGTTTTGAGGAAAAAAATAAATGGTCACTATTGTAATGCATTTCCAGTATTTATATAAAACACGCGGATTAACGATGTGCCTACAACGCTGGAAGTATCTCACAGTACAAATCGAGTGCATTCTTTCTGTGGATATAGTAGTATAACGTATCAAATTTGAACATGCAATACCCCACAAGACACATTTGCGTATATTTAAATTATGAATGTAATTCATTAAATTCTATACATCTAATCTTTTTAACATATAAAATTTTACATAAAAAGAAACGTATAATTATTCATATTGAATTCGACCTGAAAAAATCAGTAGTTTTTTAAGTAGTTTTAGATAAGTAAAATGGTAAAAGTAAAGTGGAGAGATATACTTATATGAGATACGAGGTATTGTGCGATAGTGAAAAGCGATCGAGAGACTACAAGTACGAGCCGAGTATGTATTGTGAAATCGTTCCGAGTTGAACTAGCGGTGAAAGACAGTCGCGAGGTGCTGTCAATAATAATTTATGAACACATTTATAACCATTAATTAAATTTATTAACATTAAACCTAAAATAAGAACCTAAAGTAAGAACCTAAAATTAAGCTGATGTAAGCTGATTTTACTCCTCGTGGTCCTGTGCGTTACGTTGTCATGTAGGTACTTCCGCATAATTTAAATACTTTGTCGATATAGCATCCGCTTGGTCAACCTATTGGGTGCTTACTACTGAATGACTAGATTCGTCCAGGGATTATCATTTATTCAATCTATGTGTCCATCCCATTTTCATTTGAGGTATTTAACTATATAGTAGGGAAAAAATCATGATGATCAAGTGAGATGAAGACTTGACAAATAATAATATCATCTCTTACAACTCACCATGCAAGGAGAGATACAAGGCAGCAGAGGCAAATGCAAACAAAGCTCAGTTGCTTGCACCATATCTATTTTTCATGATCCCCTACTATCCATCATCCATCAAGCAAAGGAAAGGAGATGGTTGTAAACACGTAAATTATGAGGTTTTCTACGTTATTTCTTAAATACTTATATAAAACATAGTAATGACTTGATAAAATGCAAGAAGGTCACCGCGTGGTGTCCATTCACCAATCGAACGAACATTAACGAAGAAGACGAAGTAGTTCATATTATAATAAAACAATGTTATTTTTGCGTTCTATTTCACTTGTAAATACACAAATACTGTCTACAGTACTCCTATGATTGTTCATTACCCAGATTCTTTGGCAGTCTGATAAGCCTTCCCCACGGCTTTTCTCCATCTCTCTTGGCATTCACCAGCACGAAGTGCAACGTGAAACCTGTGGCACTCTTGATTTTGTATGTCTATCTGGAGTGAGCACTTCTTCGCTGTCTCCGACCCCTCGTCTATGACTATATTATGTATATTATTAAATTCATTTATTATAAAATGTTAGTTCTCCGTACTTTTCTCTCCCATTGCAATTTTTATTAACTCATTCAATATTCACTTGAGAGCGTGGTGACATCAATCTTGGGTATCTACTTCTGAGACATTACTATGGGGAAAAAACTTTTGATGGTGCACATCAAACGCTTAATTAAGATCGAGTGTGGTGCAGGACGGCAGGAGTTTTGTTTGTCTTTTTTATGAATTAAAATAAAACTGAATCAGCCTAAATTATTTATTATGGGACAAAGTTGTCAGTATTGTCGGTAGGTAATTACTCTCTTTGTAGGTAAAAATTGCCATGTATTGCTTGCGAATTCTACTACTTAAGAATTGAATATATTATATTCGTATATTGAATATAAATAATCCATAATAATAATTATTATTCCGCTGACTTCTCCCTACTAGCAATTACCATAAGGCCGTCGGTTGGAATGCACCGAGAGAGATGACCGCGGTGGGAGTGATGAAGGGAAGTGGAAGGGCCTGGGAGGGCAAGAGGGGGAGGATATGGAGATCCGAAAAATATAGTATCAGCTGTTTGTTAATACATTGTCCGCAATAACAAATAAATAATAAATAAAAAGATGTAGTATGGTATTTTTCGTTACAAGAACAACGGATGGGTTCTTTTGAAGTAGACCTTCGCCAATTGGAACTACATTATCAGACACGTACAGCTGTTGAAAACTGCGACTTGCGAGTTACAGTCATGTTAGTCTTTCGTACGCGCGCATCGTTTTTCAGAAATATAATAAATAAAATTTACCGTATTGCCAAAATATTAAAATACCGCTGAGAAGACAATACTGTCGAACAACATCTTCTTGGCTACGGGTTAAAACCGTGAACTAACAAGCTCCTCCCTTTTAGTCGATCACAGCGCCTTCCGGCTTGTGCCTAAATCTTCTTGTTGGACAGTACCTTAATTAACTATTGTAATTATTGCAGGAAGTCTATGTGGGAATCTTTACTGTGAGTGTTTCTGGATTTTGTTATAGAGCTTTTGTTACAAACCCTTCAATATCAATATCAATCATTTATTATTTTTTCTCCACTTTATGGAGCTCAGGAATATGACAATTTCAAGAAGGCAAAATGCAGACAACTGGTATAATATATTATATAATATAGCCTTTAAAAATCGTCTCACTTTCTCAGCTTTCAAATCTTTTCGTTTCATGGAGCCTTTCGTGCATAAAGATTTTTTATGTGCGTCGTTTTTATAATGTTACTATTTTATAAAAAGTGTGAATCGATCAGTGGCGAAGGATGGAGGGGAGGTAAGCTGTAGAGATCCAACATAAATAGTGAAAACTAAACTGTACCAGTCATACTAATTGAACTAAGAATACAAATAAAATTGTAGATTGTATAGGTTAGTTAGTTTTTAAATACAATTTATTAAACCCTGCTAACGGAAAAACATATTAACTAAGTATTAAATAAAAAATATTTTTATATTCATAAAGTATCACATTATGCCATTCAACATACTCGTACATAATTTTTTTATTTTTTTATAGATAAAAGACATTTTTTATCTTTTGTGGTTTGGTTAGACAGAGTCTAATCGAACTTTGTAAACCATCTGCAATTTGTATTATTAGTTAAATGAGGACAATTAAGTATGACTGACAACGTATGCATTATGTTTGTCGGATCTCCCAAACTACCCTCATTATTATGGTTTGGTATAGACAAGGTTTAATTGAATGTTAAAAACTGACCATTACCAAATAATTATGCCTGACAAAGTTTAGTTTGCACTATTTACCTATATCGGATTTCCACAGCCTACCTCCACTTTTCGCCACCGGAATCGGTGATTTATCACTCGGAAGGGAAGTTATATTTTAAGTATTTATTTTCAACTCCATGAAAAACAATTATTTTCTGATATTACCTGAAAAAAAAACAGCTACCAATCCATACGAATCACCCATCATTGTGATCGTAGAACAGAGCATTGAATTAACATTCTTTTTTATATTTTTTTGGACGCATTGAGTATTTGTCGCGGCGCACACTTTGAATACCTCTTGGCTAACATCTTTACCACCCATAAGTCTACTCTGCCATACATCGCAACTAAAATTACATACAACAAGTTAGAACTGGTGTAACTGTATTGTATATTTTTAGATTTTTTAACAATTATATTGTCATCGTAGGCTAAATCTATTCGCACGGTTCGTATTGAAGTTAAAACACCGTATTGTAGCAATATGCTTGATGAAACAATTGTGTAATAGCTATTAAAACTGTTAATGATGAATGAAGATATATTTATTGAATTAATTCACGGTATTGTAAAGAAAAACTTTAAAAAAAACTTGGATTTGGACGATTTTTTTTTTTCAGAAATACTGAGAATGACTTTTGTATAAGGGTTCAATATTTCTATCTACGCCACTGCCTACCTCCTTATATATTAAAATTTTGTGCTGTTATTGCATATCTTTGTACTTTATTATTCTGTATACTTAGGTACGAGGGTGGGTCAATAAGTCCTTAGAAAAGCCGACAGGTGGCGCGACTAGTACTGCAAGCGGTTTGTTTTCATGCAGCGGCACTACCGATTCAGTATGCTGCGAAGTTTCAATCAGATTGGTCGGGTTGTTGTGTGTTTCTCGTACATTTAAAAAAAATTTGCTTGTGGAAAATGGAAAAATGGAAAATGGAGAAAATTGAGTTTAGAGTTGTTATTAAACATTTTAATATAAAAGGGTTAACAGCAAAGGAAATAAAAAATGAGTTGGATTTAGTTCACGGCATATCTGCTCCTTCACTTGCAACTATTTATAACTGGTTAAATGAATTTAAACGTGGTCGTACATCAACAAAGGATGAACCACGCTCAGGACGTCCTGTAGAGGTGACTACACCAGAAATGATCAATAAAATCCACGATATGGTGTTAAGTGACCGAAGATTAAAGTTGAGTGAGATAATTGAGGTTACAGGGATCTCAAAAGGTAGCGTCATTTCTATTTTACATGACAAATTGGGCATGAAAAATATTTCTGCAAGATGGGTGCCGCGTTTGCTCACAGTCGACAATAAACGCAGTAGGGTGGTGGCCTCTAAAGCCCTGTTGTCGCTCATGCAACGCAATCCGGATGAATTTTTTCGTCGCTTTGTGACTGTAGATGAAACATGGATACACCACTATACTCCCGAGACGAAAGAACAGTCAAAGCAGTGGATTGCGAAGGCAAACCATGTCCAAAGAAGGCGAAAACCGTAAAATCAGCTGGCAAGGTTATGGCTACTGTATTTTGGGATGCACGTGAAATTATTTTCGTTGACTATTTGGAAAAAGGAAAAACAATAACAGGGGATTATTATGCATCTTTATTGGACCAGCTAAAAAACAAAATTGAAGAAAAACGGCCTCATTTAAACAGGAAAAAAATCCTCTTTCATCAGGACAATGCCCGTGTTCACACATGTTTACGATCAATGGCTAAAATTGAAGAATTGAAGTTCGAATTGGTCGACCACCCACCGTATTCGCCAGATTTAGCCCCCAGTGACTTTTTCCTTTTCCCAAACTTAAAAAAATGGCTAAGTGGACAACGTTTTTTTTCAAATGAAGAAGTCATCGATCGGACAAATGCTTATTTTGAGGACCTTCCGAAAACTTATTTTTCTGACGGTTTAAAAAAAATTGAGAAACGTCTAACCAAGTGTATTGAGCTCCAAGGAAATTATGTTGAGAAATAAAAAAAAAATACAAAAATAAAACCTGTTTTAATGCTTTTTTCTAAGGAATTATTGACCCACCCTCGTAGGTAAGGCTTGAAGCTGTTTATTTGGTAAAATTACAAGCTTTAAAATCTATGTTGAAGAACACTACAGAGCTTTTGTGAAAATAGCCGATAATAATATTATGATAACAAGATCTCTACCCCAGGTACCTTAGAGCCAGTATGTCTCTTAAGTCATAAGTTGCTTAGTTATAATACAGTGATTCCCGTGAGGGTAGGCAGATTGAGCGTCGCTTGGGGGCGGCAGGCAAATCGAGGAGAATTATTTGGTATATATAGAAATTGCTACGTAAACTGAGTACCTACCTGCTTAATAACGAAAATATCTTTCCTTAAAAAAATTCAGCTCACTGGAAGATTAAACAGGAATGTAATTTTTATTGGGATCGCGATGTTAAGTTTACTTCCGTTGCCCTTCTACTTCCTTGGTTACCAGAAACGACACGAGCACGGATGATAAAAATATTGTATAAAAACATGGGGCGACATTAAATTTAGTCTAGGCTCGTCACTAATAATACAGATTTAGCACCAAAATATCATAGATTTCACACCCAATTCATATTTTTACCCCATACATAAACCTGTTAAATAAAATTGAGGACCTCAAAAAAATCAATTTTTATAATTGGTTTTAAAATACACTGCCTCTCAGCTACACATAGTATTATAACAGTGCTCGAAATGGAAAAGCTTACGAACCGGAGCGCTTAACAATTTTCTGAAGATGTTTACATAGTTACCTTAATTAATTGTATATGTATTTCATAAAAATAAATGTGTTAGATTTTCTATTATATGGCCTATCTAGCTCAGATGGTCAAAATATTTTTTCCACGATAATTTTAACAAATTCATGAACCGGAGCGGCGCTCCGGTGCGCTCCCGTCCATTTCGAGCCCTGTATTATAAATAATATGTACTTGTTAGTTTATTGATTCTTAACATTTTGATGCATTGTATGTCAAACACCTAAATCAAAATCTAACCAAGTTAGATTTTTTGCTTCTATATTCATTCATTGCGATGATATACATATACAATATTTATATACCATCCCATAACTTCATTTCAAAAACATTGATTATTATTATTATGCAAATGTTGTTAAAATGGATCTAAAATTGAAGATAGGTCAAAAACACATTTTGAATCTGCCATCAATTTAAATTTCGGAAGACAGCATAAAGTACAATTTACAAGTAAAATGGGGTCATACTGACATGCATACATAGAGTGAAAATTACATACTTATATAACATTACATCCATAGACTTTTTCTGAGTTTCTATTAGCATCTCGTCTTACTTTGGATCAAGCTCATATGGAAAAAACCAAAAATTTTCCATAGTCGCCCTACATACATATTTTCAATATGTAAAATTTGTTCACTGGCATTTTTTTAATACATTTCTATTTTCAAAATAAAATTTTATAATCTAAATTGCAACAAACTGATCAATTCTATAAAATCGGTAGCCTTCCTTTTATTTACTAAAATAACTATAAGATAAAAAGAACTTTTTATATACAACGTTTTTAAATTTTGTGTTGAATTATATGCTCAATATGCTCAAACTTGTACTTGATATGAAGTAAATAAAAAACAAACAAATATAGAATACTGAAATGCCATTTTGACATTCATTTTGATTTCCATAGTAACGCAAGTATATATTAATAATTTAGTTGCTAGGACCACTCCCTTAGCAACCAATAATAGTCTTTTACTTTTTAAGGATTTTTCTGAAATAACTTTCCATACAAAACAGAATTAACTGAAAATGAATTCAATTCTGCTTAAAGATGGCTAAGAGTATGAAAAGAATGCATTGTCATAGTGTTCTGATATATTCTAAAAGTTTAAAATGTCTAGCTAGTCGGGAAGTTAGTTAAAAATCGATTGCAAGATTTGTACTGGACAAACAACCACCAGACAAACAAGAATATGAGCTAATAGAAACGTTGTAATATAACTATGGTGATTATTTTCATCGTTCATTATATATACATGCATGACGATCTGGTATTCTGCAGCGTTATCATTTAACTTGAAATATAATATTTTATTTAAAAAAAAAACATGGTTGTCTTTTATTTGACTCTTTCTCAATTACCAAAAGGCGATACGCCTACAAATGCATAGTACGTAATATTTAATTCCAAATATTTTTAACCGTACATAACACAGAACAGATTAAGGCTATATATACCTCATTTGAGGAATGGTCTAAAAAGATCGTGGCTAGGCGATGCGCGTATTGCAGGTCGCGGGTGCAAATGACGCATGCCGAACGAAATATAATTTGTCGTATAAATCAAACAAGCGTCCATTTAATGTTCTGTTTATTGTTCTATTAGTAACAATAGTAATATATCCATTGACTTGTTTTCTTTTTCAAGTAAATGGGTGACGTTTTTAGTCATCTTTACACGATATAAGAATTAATACCTCATACGCCATCACGAAACAAATTGACGTATTGACACCTCGACGTTCGCTCTCCGAGTGCCAGCGAGTCCAAAATTTCGTCGCGCTTAAAGTTGAAAATTATTTGCCGTTTCACTGATATGTCTTAATAAATATAACCCCAATACCCTGCATTTTGACGCAGAGTTTTCATTGTGTGAGTGTCCTACAAAAATAAACCACACATTATAAACGTGCAATAGTGTGTGTTGCAACCTTCAAATATTCCAATATTGAATAAGCGTCAGTGCATAAACCGAGAGCAGTTGTCAGAACGAAGGAAAAGCTTATTTTTAACACATGTTTAAGTTTATCCCATATTCTTCCACACTCGAGATCGGTAGCCTGTTACTCCACACCCATTAGGTATTTCAGTTCATATTATTTATGAATTCCCTGGTATTTAAATACTTATCGACATTTTATTGTGCTTGTGTATATATTATTAACACATCGTATTTAAATGGATTTAACCATTTTTTCAATCGCATTTAAATAATTTTATAAACAGTAAACAAAAAAAAAATGATGCTTGTGCAAACATTAGTGTTCTCGATATTTCTATACGGAGTCGAGTCGTGGACCCTGAAGGCAAGAGAACGGAAGGCAATTGATGCCTTTGAGATGTCTTGTTGGCGCCGAATGCTTCGCATTTCTTGGACGGAGCACAGGACGAACCAGTCAATCATCCAGAGACTGTAGATAAAGGAACGGCTCTCGACGATATGTCTGAGAAGAATTCTGCAGTTTTTTGGACATATTGTCAGACGCGGACCGGACAACCTGGAGAGACTGGTAGTTTTGGGTAGCCTCCAGGGAAGGCGAAGCAGAGGAAGAGCGTCTGCGCGATGGAGCAACCAAGTGAAAGAGCTGACTGGGGGGGGCACCATCCATTCTGCCCTGAGAGAAGCGGAAGATCGAGAAGAATCGAAAGTCTTGGTCGCTCAAAGGATGGCGAAATTTAAATGTGGTGTTATAGCACGGATTTACCAGACTGCCATTGACACCAAATATCATGTTAGGGAACGGCTTCATTGGGAAGCCTTAGCCCAACACGGCGACGCAAAGGTGGAGGTCGCGCCGCATGCCAACTACCGCGGCAATTATGAACTCAAAATAATAACGTTTTAAACAGTTTGAATTTATTCAGAGTTATTTTAACAGAATCGACATCGGCAGTTTATTAATTAAATGTTTAATTAACGATACGGCATTTTAAAGAGATCGACAATCATCGCGGGAGCTCCGGCGGACAGACGGTCCTGCCTTCGCCTCCCGGATATCAAGTCCCGAACAAATTTTTTTTTTTTTTAAGGGCTCACTACATCTTTTATAATTTAAGATACTTCATGTTACTGCACTTACTGGCTAACAAAATGGTTAAGCGCAGCCTTTATTAATAAATTTATATATTACAAGATATATTCATATAAGTGATATTATTCCATAACAGTGGTCACGATCCTCAGCCATGAGTGCACGACCAATAAGAGATAAACAGTATAATATGTAGGTACTTATCTACTTACACAATATGTTTTGTTTTAAACGTTTTTCGATGTCTTATATTTTATGATAAAAACTAGTCACCGTAAATTTAATGAAGTTTAATTTATTTCGCAAAAAATATAATTTTCTAAAGTTGGCCCTTTGTTAATAAGTAGATACGACTAATCGCTATCATCGCAAAGGTTAGTTTACACCGCCTAGTTATGCCGTAGTTAGTTTTATACAGAGTTACCGCAGTAAAAGTTAATAACCTCAGTAAAGTGGGGCGCTCGTCCAATCTGACCCCGTTCTGAAGACGGTCGAAACTCATTTGACTTTTGCGTCAACAAAATATATTAATGATTTCGTATTTACAGCGTACGTTTACAAACACGCCGGAGTATTTCAATGATCGGTACACGCGCGATTATGTTTCGTTGTGAATCGCAATAGTGTATGTGGAACGGAATATGCCGAGTTCATATCCTGTCAGATCTGGAGATTACTACAAAAGAAGAATTTCTGAGTTAAATGATATTTATGGCGTAAACCTTGTGTTATTAAATTTTCGTTTGTTTTTTTTGTGTGTAATTCTTTAAGCCAAGGACGAATTAATCAATAAATATTATCTATACATAACACCCACGGTGGCCGCGCGGCTTAATCGTTGGACTATCACGCCGTGGGTCCCAGGTTCGAATCCTGGGTCTGGCAGACTAACATATTGTTTTTCAATTTGTGTGTGAGTCAGGGTATGAACCTAATAGGTTGAGCGAGTGACTGACATCCATTTCTTGTAAAAACAAAATCTGTTAATACAAACCTCTACTCTGTGGAGGCCCATATTATCCTATTAGGATCGGACATGGTCGGTAAAAAATACATAAAAATGTTTTGATTCAATTACACTTTATGTCTCGTTCTGATTGATTAGTTCATTTAAGTCACAAATAACATAATATATTTTTCTTCTTATCATTTCCCTATTTGTCGAACAATAACTTTTTGTCTACGTGTTAAAACTGAACTAACAAGCCCCTATTATGCAGTTAATCGTACTTCCGTTTCAAATGAGGAACGCCCCTAAATTTATCATCTACGGGTACTACGGATCTATCAATTTTCGTAATATCATGTTTGTTTTTTATAATAAAAATATATATAAAATGGTGAGGAGTGATATTAGAATTATTATTAGTAAACTTTTGGTTTATTGCGGGAAAAAATGAGTCGCGTCTAAAAAGAGAGCAGGTACATTATTTAAACACGCGTTGGCGCCATGGCAGGTACGTCACTGAGAAGTCTTCCATATGCGACTACAGCGACTTCCGGTTATCGACGAAATCTTGTTGTCGGACAGTACCCCTGGGGCCTTATGTTCTAACTTGTGACATTAAGTCACCCGACGACATGACGTAATTGTGACGTAAGACAATACACGGTCGAGGCAAGCCGCTCAACGCACACAGCTCAAACATGCTGAAACACCTATTTGTGTATGGGGACAATGGATAACGCCAGTGTTTGAGCGGCGTTAATTTCTCGAATGCTATTATCACTCCGGTAGTACGTCACAATGATGTCATATGACGTCATGTCGACCGGGCGACTGGGACTCGCAAGTTCTAACATAAGGCCCCTGGTCATTAATCGAGTTTCTGTAAACGAAATTTCTCTTTGCCCTTCAGGAGTCACTTGCCCAGTGTCTGGTGCACGATCGCGTCTGTTTGATTCCCTTGTGTCTTCATAAATCATTCATGATAAATGCTGCTTGATTGGATGTCATAGGTTATGACGTCATCTGTCAGATGTTATGACTTTTTTTTTTTTTTTTCAACCATGTCCGATCCTGATAGGATCATATGGGCCTCCACAGAGTGGAGGTTTGTATTGACAGATTTTTTTTTTTACGAGAAATGGATGTCAGCCACTTGCTCAACCTATTAGGTCCATACCCTGACACACACAAATTGAAAAACAATATGTGTACTTGCCAGACCCAGGATTCGAACCTGGGACCCACGGTTTTATAGTCCAACGCTTATATAATAATATAAATAATATTAATTTAATAAAAATATAACTAATTTACGAGCAACCTTTTAACTCACGTGTTTCAAGTCAGTCGTTCATGAACGTCGCACGTCTATAATGTGACAGTAATCTTTCCAAAACGAAAAAACTTTTTAAAAATACAAGCATATCGTTCAATCGTTCTGCACAACCTTTAGGAAGCTAATTTCTATATATTCAGCAGTAAGTAAGTTTTCAAAAAAAAAGTTGGTCAATAAATTGTGAGCGAGTCTGCTAACAATATTTCTGAATATGTATCAGCAAACATATAATTCGTTTGAAACTAGAATTAAATTTATAAAGAATTAGGATGGCGAAAAATGGCCTCTTGAATTCTTTAATTTAAATTTCTGTATACTGAATTCAAGGGTAGGTATTGCTGTTTTTTCTACTATTTTTGCGTGGCAACAAATATTCTTTAAATTTATGCCTCTTTCAAGTGCAAGTGTAGAGTTTTTAGGTGGTGTTTTTTTTAAATTTTACTTTTATAGTCACAATCAAATGATTTATTTGGGTATATAGTAAATAGTCTCATAATATTTCAATAATACCTACTATTTTTTTTACGACAGCATTTGTATAAAAATAGATGGTTTCCACATACAATGGTACTTCTTAGGTATTTCCATAAATATTAGTATCTACCTATCTCTCAATATTTGAAGGAAATGTATTGTTTTATTCATAAGATGGTTGCGTTTGCATTTTTTTTTGTTTTTCACTAGTGTTTCCTCTAATCAATATTCGTATAAATAACGTTTTAATTACCATACAAATGGAGCATATTGGCCACAACAGATTGGAGGTTATTATAACAGACATTTTTACGAGAGATAGCTATTAAAACACGAATTGTAAAACGACAATCATTTCCATCTGCAGATTCGAACTCACAATCACGGCTTCAGAGACGGCTGCTCTACCAATAAGGTCACCATAGGTGCAAAATACAATTTATCCATATATGTATTTTCAAAAATAACATGTATCAACCTGTAGCCAGTCAGACAGACGACATCAAGTCGATGTGATTGGATTAACGTGGATTTTTTTATTCGTATTGTTGGACGAATGTTTCTTTTAACAGTAAGTGTGGGTGTACACCAGGCTTTATATGGTAAACGGTCGACCGTGAGAATCGAACAGTGACCGTCGACTTAAAAGGGGACTCATTTGAAACTATGCAACAATGTTTTAGGTATTCTGTATTGTCCATTTTATGTACGTCTTTTTATCTCTATAGTAAACAAAATAATATGATATTTGGAAAACAATCCAAATTGGTAAAATAAATCGTTTCACGATTAAATGAATCTAACCCAACCCAATTCGTTTGTAATAATTATTTACACATTTAATACGCTAGTTACGTACAGGCTATAGAATGAACGAAAAAACGCATAGTACAATATTATAAAAATTGATATAATATTTTTAATATATTTAAAAAATTAAGATCTTTATGCAATTTAATGGGAATCATATATGCCAACAGAGAACCTAGCGGAAAAATACGAAGCTTGCAATTTGAGAATTCTCTTTGATAATTTACAATTTCAACTGTATTATTAATTAATAAATATGTATCTGAAAACATTAAAAAGATTTTTTTAAGTCAAAGATAAACTTACAATTATTGTAAAAAAAATGTGAATTTGTCACATATTTGGTACCTAGGTTACGTTATTATTACATTATTTTCTGGTTATATTTATTATTAAAATTTAGTTTATTAAGTTTTCAATTTTTTACCGTTTAGATTTTTGACTAATCCATAGTTTTAAAATTTTTTATATCTCTTTTAAAAAACATCGATTTTTATAAAAAAATATGTAAATAAATAGAACTTGAAATCCTTTTTATTTATATGAAATCTTATTTAGGTATGGTCCCAATATTTTAAGATTAGATTTCAATTTTAATTTATAGATTTCATACTATAGTACTATAGTCGTACAGTACTGACATAAATAACCGATATTTTCAAAATTTGTTTGCTGCTGGCTTCCTGGAAAGTGTAAACCGACAAGAACAGTGTTTTAGTCAGTCATGAATTTTATGTCAAGAGCATACGATCCAAAGAGGTTGGACGATCTTTAATATACTTACAGCCATATATTTCCGATACAACATTTCGGGCGAAGTGTGATACGCTCAACTGTATATGTACAAGTTTCCGGATAGGTACGTAGGTATATCTATTGCACTGTTTAATAGTCTAGCGCTACCAACAACTGCCAACGTATCTACCAGCGCCCCATTACATCATGTTCCATTATCACATACATCTGATAAATATATATATTTAATTTACCAGTTTACCAGAAACCTTGCTTGTATATTCTGATAATCTAATGGTTGTATCTAGTACAAAATAGGTAGATATATTTTTTATTTGGTTTCAATATTATTATTTATTTATTTTCATTATAATACTTTTGACGATTTTGATGTCTTTATACTTATTTACATGATTTTTTAAAAACTTGTTTTCGTATTTTTTTGGATAACATACATACCTATTTAAGTATAAGAAAAGAAATATTACTTACAGAAAAAATCTTAAACACCATAAAAACAGAGTCGTAATAATTTTCCTGAAGGCCGTTGCCAAGTGACATAATCTCTAAAATCAGTACAATAAATCCATCTAACAAATTAAATTTCGCAAAGATGAGCGTTAATAATTAAAACTTAACACTGAGTACTGTTAATTTATTAAAGTACCTATCCAATGAATACTAAAAAGATTTAGAGCATTTCGAATTTAGAAAGGAAAAAGGGCGTAAACCTCAATTTTTTCAAATAGGTTTTATTGCATAATAACATTTTACACTACTAAATAAATGTTGTTTCCGAAGGATATAAGCTGCAAATTCCGATTTATTTTCTAAATTTAGCTAACAGTTAAAAAAAGAAGAAAAAAACATGGAAAATCGTCTTCACTATCATTTTTCTTGGTTCTTTTAATTAACTTAACAATTAATATCAGATTTTGGATATAAAGACCAAATTAATAATTATCATGCACTTTGAGATTATTATGTCCATTCTGATTTTTTTAAACTTTGGCCTAATGCGTCAATTACATTGAGCTACTTTACGAGCTGTTTGTTGGCGTATTTAATAGCGGGCGATTCAGCTACTGCGATTGTGATGATGACATATAAAACTTTCCATTCGCTGAGAAGCCACAAGCCAGCGACTATTTTGACAGAACGTAGTTCGTTTTTTTACCGGGAGGTTGCTACTGCGCTCTACTGCGCAGACGCAGTAGGCCCACACGCCGGCGTGTAGCGTGTAAAGTTGACCGACTTCCAACATTTCTCGGCAGATTGTTTACAATCTGCTTGTTAGCCTGTTCAATGATGACACTGGACGACTTTACAGGCAGATTGTAAATTCGCCAACAAGCAGCTCGTAAAGTGGCTCAATGTATTTGACGCATTAAACCCCAAAAAAATTGTTTTTGTGCCTCCAATAAAATTTGATTTATGTGGATTACTCCCCTTTTTCTTTCCACAGTCGATTTGTTATTGAATACGTATGCACCCACGATGACCGAGCGGATACGGGTGCCTAGTTTAAATCGAGATCTGACAAAAAATCACATGTTGTTTTTAAAGGTGTCTTTAGACCCAGAGTATGGACCTAATAAGTTGAGCAAGTGACTAACATTAATTTCTCGTAAAAACAAAAAATTGTTTGAAAAAACCTTAAAAACCTAAGTGAGGCGGCCCAGATCCAGATATGATTGTAGAGCTGATTTAAAAAAATTAAATTGTGAAGATATCGAGTATTTAATGAGTTCTAATGATACAATATAAGTATATAACGAGTTTTAAGAATTTTATTACAAACATTGACCAGCAATAAAAACCAATATTTTCTCTTGGAATAGTAAAAGTTGATAAATGATAAGGCATCATAATGACATATACGTTTTTCCTACAAAGTCTACAAATTATCTAGACTAAGCTCGTAAAGATTCACCAAATTCTTCATTATCGACCTTCATAGAGCACTCCGGCCCTTAAATAAGAATATAATCTTTGTATTTTTTATGTTTCGTGACAATCCTTCGATTTGATTCACCATGTTTCGGTAGTACCTACGTACGTAGCATAGTATAATATTTAAGTTTGATTATTTTTTAATTGAATAAAATCATTAAAATCGCCCCTGAATCCTGACGCCCAGGTGCATAGAACCCCTAACACCCATTCATGGTTCATCCCTGGTTGCTAGAATAAAAACTAAAGTTAATACTATTTTACATAGAGACTAGAGCTAGACGTATTTTTAAGCCTCCATCGCCTCCAACGTATATCTACTGACCCCATTTAGGGTAATTTGACCCATGTCTATAGATATAATACTATATATGTTGGTACTAAACTAGTGATATGAATAAACGCATTTTTTATTCAGAAAAACATTACAATAAAAATTGTAATTGTTATGGTACTCGTACATACTTTAAAGTATTATATTATTGAACATACATCATTTTGAAAAACACTTCTGAGAAAATATATTATAACCAATAGAAAAAATCTTTTTTGAAAAAAGTAAGCCACCCCGGCAGGGAATCGAACTCTGCATCTCTTGGGTTTACGCACATCCTTTATGCTACAAGGTGACGTACTAATTGCGACGAATTTTAACTATTATCTATTTTAATGTCGGATCATAAGTGCTCCATGATATCAAGCTACTTTGGCAATCGGTTTTTGTTTATTAAATCAAAGTAGGTACCTACTACTTTAATTACTAACCGACGTCACGGCTTTCACAATTATTTGTATGATGTAACTTACTAGAACTTTTTAATAATTTTTAATTAACTGTTTCTTTTATTCAACGAATAATTCACAAGATTTAAGAATGTACCATTCTAATTATTGAACATACATAATTTTGAAAAACACTTCTGAGAAAATATTTATTATAACCAACAGAAAAAATCTTTTTTAAAAAAAGTAAGCCACCCCGGCAGGGAATCGAAATAGTTAAATAGTAAAAAGGCCAATAGTTAAAATTTCTCGCAATTAGTACGTCGCCTTGTAGCATAAAGGATAAATGCGCGGACGGGGCGTAAACCCAAGAGATACAAAGTTCGATTCCCTGCCGGGGTGGGGTGGCTTACTTTTTTCAAAAAAAAAAATTTCTATTGGTAATAATATATTTTCTCATAAGTGTTTTCAAAATTATGTATGTTCAATAATTAGAATGGTACATTCTTAAATCTTGTGAATTATTCGTTGAATAAAAGAAATGGTTAATTAAAAAATATTATATTATTATTCAACATTCTCCTTTCAGAGATCATTTACACGGGCAGGTAAGTCGCACATATTTCATACGAGTCATAAAACATATTATCGAAGTTAGCGTGGAAAATTTTCCGAAGTTACACGACTCTTCGCGATGCGATAAGAATTTTTCTCGGCCTACTATTGGTCGGTGTGCGCTTATCAATGTTTTGAAACCTTCTGAAAACGTGCCGGCTGATAAACCGCTAATTCTGTTGACAGGTATTTACTGCTGATAATGATTTGATTTTAGAACAAAATCATAAAGCGCAATAATCAAAAATGTATATAAATTTATTAACTTAGTTCTTACGTCGAAGATACTTTTTGAAGACGATTTTTTTAATTGGTGGAGTAATTATGTCAAGTGACATCAACGTTTAATCAAAGTAACGTCAAAATACATGAACATGTTACCTATCAATATAAAATGACAGCTGCCAAAATCTTAATTAGCTAGCCAATATCGCTTTTCGTATTCAAAATTGTTGCTATGTGTTCATAAATCGCTTTGAAAAAAAAAACTACATACAGTTTCAAATCAACGAAAACTGCAGTTTTTACCGACATATAAATATGATTCGATAATAATTGCTTATATTAATAATTAATTCAATACATCCTCACGTATTTATTTTTTATTCGTATATTTTTTCGACATGGCAAGAAATTATCATCATTATCAAGATGGCGTATGTTTACATAATTAAATGCCAAGTTTATATATTATAATAAGACATGTTTAAGAGGAGAGTTTTGAGAAGAATCTTTAGGGCTGTTCAAGAAAGTAATTTGGAGGTCAAGGTATAATGAAGAGCTGTCCACACCTTATGGGGGCGAAAATATCACGTGGCATATGAAAAAGCAGTGACTGTACTGGATCGGTCACGTGTATAGAATGCCGGAGGATATACCGCTGAGGCGGGCTATGACGCAACCCCCGATGGCAAGAGAAATCCTAAACGGCGCAAATTGAGATGGCTGGACTGCGCAACGGGAGAGTTAAAAATGCTCGGTCAAAACAACTGATGGAAAGAGTTTCGGTTCTAGATCGTCCAGGATGGAGGAAGTTTTTGAAGGAGGCCAAGACCCGCCAAGGGTTATGATTATCTTATTATATTTGCGTAAATAATCGACAGGTACACAAAATAATTTTCCATTGTCGGAAAAATTCGACATATTGTATTTTAATTTTTGGTTTAAAAATGTCGGATGTTAGATATTCAGATTCAGAAAAAATGTGATTTTTACCAATTCACAAATAAATACCGACATAGTGAGAAAATATACCGTGTAATTAGTGTTTAGTGATTAATAACATTCTATGCATATCAGCCCAAGATGTTTTTTTTTTTTTTTTAGAATTATTATTAACCATGTCCTTGCTTTTTCGTACAAGGTGGTTGTTAGTAATTTTGAACAATCACAGACACCCAGGCTTTGAGAAAAACACATAAATGTTTTTGTCATGACCGGGAATCGAACCCAGAACTCTCGGGTGGAAGGCCAGTACCTTACCCACTGCACCACGAGAGCCGCCCAGCCCAAGATGTTAATATCAGGCATATCATCAAACAACTTTCCACGGTTGTACCTTGTATTTTTTTGGTAATTCAATTATTGGCAAAATACTAGTAAGTAAGTACGTACCTAGGTAACAAAAACTAATTAACAGAAAATAGCATCAATTAATAATAATATGTCAGTCCCTAAAAAAAATCTAAAATCGGGGTTTATATTTCGGGAATAACAAACAAAAACGATTTTTTTATAAATAAAAACAGTTTTAATGTTTTTTAAAATATGCTACACGATAATTTATACACTTTTCCATGCGTTTGAACCAATCTGGAAAGCATTTTTGCCACTTTGCAGAAGGTAACTCCAAAACATGGTTTTTGAATGCATCAACCGCCTTTTCTAGTGTAAAAAATCGTTGACCACGCAATGTATCTTTGACTGTCGGGAATAAAAAGAAATCATTCGGTGCCAAATCGGGGCTGTACGGCGGATGACCCATCAATTTAATGTTTTAAGTGCTCAAATAGGCGCTTGTTTGAGCCGATGTGTGAGAGCTCGCATTGTCTTGATGAAGGATGATTTGACGCCGATGGTTGCTTTTCCTTAATTCACCACAAAAATCTGGCAAACAAATGATTTTTTACCATTCAGAATTGACTGTTCTACAATTCTCTAAAGGCACAGTTGCGATATGGGCCGTTTTTCCGAAAATACAGGCGACCATTTGCTTCGAAGTGCTTCGAGCGCGAGAAACTTATGTTGGTTTAAGCTCATTTTGGAAGACCCATACGGTCGACTGCTGCTTAGTTTCGGGCTCATACGTATAGATCCAAGATTTGTCACATGTAACAATCTTATAAACGTTTTTTGAAGCACCTCAATCGTATTTTTTGAGCATTTCCTAGCACCAATCGACACGCGCCTTTTTTGTGCGATTGTCAAATTATGCGGGATCCAACGCGAACATAGCTCTTTCACGTCTAAATGTTCATGCAAGATTCGTATACGCGCTGGTGTTACTAATGCCCAGGGATGCCTCAATCTAACGGTATGTCACATGATGACCTTGCATCATCAGTTCACGCACAGCATCGATGTTTTCTGGAGAAATAACCGATTTTTGACGACCTTCACGCGGCTCGACTGTGAGCAAATGACGGCCATGATAAAATTCGTTAAACCAGCGATATACTGTAGTGTTTGATGCTGCTTCATAGCCATATAAAACACTAAGTTCAGCGATGCACTGTTCCCGCGATAATCTACATCGAAAGTTATGAAAAATAATCACACGAAAATTTTCACGTGTTAATTCTTTTTTTTGGTCGAGATAAATTTTTCAAATGAATTTAAAAAAAACAAAAAGCGTCCGTTTGTTACGTTCTGAGTACTTTTGCCGTTAAAAATGTCAAACTTCAAAATACAGAAGTCAAATTGCACCTAGCAACACCAGTGTTGCCAATTCCCGAAATATAAACGGCTACCTATGTATACTAAATACTATGTCACTGATATCTTCATAATAATTATGGAGCAAGACAATGAATGGTCTACTTAGTCTACTATATAATTAGACAAAAAATTACATTGTAATTGAATAATAGGAACATTCTAACATAAACTAGTTAAAGTTAGTTTATTTTTTACTCAAATATAAAATATTTACTATAACATTAAATCGTGTAACAATAAATGATAATTATTAATATTGCACGTAACAAGATAATCATTAAACATCACAAATAATGACAAACGATTAGTATTGCTAATTTAACAGCTCGCTTAGTATAGTTCAATTTAAAAAACATGAGCTATCTTTTTACTTCGGAAATAATATTGGCAAGTAACTACAATATAGAAAAAAGTTTTTTTTTAGGAAAACAGATCGACCACAATATTTTGTAGTCTTCGCGTCCTTTATTGCAAGTATTTTTTCTCCTGCCAATAAAATTGACCTCGTCGACTATTCTCATGTTGCGACGCTTTTCAGTGGACTGCAATAGTACGGTTGTGATTCGGATGCTGGGAGGGGGTTATACAAAGGATGCCAGGCACTCACCTTTAATGATGATGAGGCTGGCTCTGTGGTAGTTTCCTCACTCACTAGCGCTACCACTCTCGCGCGATAACTGTTCATTGAGTCACCCTGTGCGCGGCGATTGACAGTCAAAACAAGTGCACGTAATAACGTCTTGATGTTTTACAGGTTATAGGTGCTCACTGATACGGTTCAAGAATGACTGCTGGTTAGTAAGCCTGACAAGGATAATGGTGTTAGGTGGGTAAGACTATAGATATAAGTAAGATATTGTATTAGGGTCGCCATAATTGGCCCAACCACTATGTATTGAAATGCGTCAGGAATTACCATAGCATTACTGGCTACAGTTGAAAAGTAAGATTACTCTCAATTAAAATTCATTAAACAGGCAAATTAATTGCAATAATATGTCATCTCGTTATTGTTTACTTTACACACCTATACCTACTGTTATAAAATAATGTTGATCGTGTATGGGAAAATAGCAAAGGAATATTATGGCAGTTCTGTTATTATTTAAACAAATAATGAATGGAAATACCACAATACATAATAAACTATAATTCTTCTTCTTCTTCGGCCATGTCCTTCCCTTATCGGCCTTCCAGGACACTAGAGTTGACTCGAACAGGCAAGCCAGGTTGAAGACCTCTCTAATAATATATTTATCATCCTAATTCAATTAACATTAAGATGTAACCTGAGTGACAGTGAAACACGGATAACTGTAGGTTTTACTACACTACTAAAGACGTCCAAGTTAATACTGCATTATATTTCTGTAAGTAGAAAGTCTTAAGTACAATTTCGGCGAAAATAAGTTATGTTTTAGAACTCCATTATAGTGATTATGAAACAAAGTTTTTATATTGCCCAAAACTATCTTGAACGATCAATTATTAATTACCCTATCTGTCAAGCCGAACACACAGCACAAACTAGACATTCTTAAAACAATAAAGGGTTAATGAATTATTGGTGTTGAATACATTTTCTCGAAAATAATATTTTTAGCGATAAGGAAATCTGACTGTAATATAATAAATATTATATATATAAATTTTAACGGTTCTATTGACTTTTTGTTAATTAAAGTCGATATTATAATTCCCGCACAAACGTACTTGACTTCAGTTCCACAGATCCCGCTACAACGATTAATTAAAGTGTTATATAGGTATATTTTTATATTGAGTGAACGAGCCGCCTTGGAAAACCCTTCCGTTCTTGTTAATTTTACTATAATGGAGCCGTTTAGTTTCACGTGACCGCGGCGACCATCTGATAAAGTTGCGACGTTTTGTCAACTCTTCACACGTCACATGTTTACGCGTCACACTAATGCTCGCATTCACGTGTTGCATTATGCACGTTTAATTATGGACCTACTTACAATAAAAAAATAACTATCTAATAATAATGCCACCCAACATTCTTTACAATGCGTAAAATAATTAAAAGTCTTGGGGTAAGAACATGGGTTACAAAACTTGTTGGCTATCAGCAAAGTAACGCACCGTCACATTTACATTGTATTGAGATTCAAAATGAAAGTATTTAAATTTAAGCATTTGAAAAAATAAAGAAATTGAAACACTATTGGATAAACAGAAGAGTATAAACAGTAAATACAAAATTACGCTGAATGAGATAAGTGGACCATATTATAATAATTTATAAAACAACATCCACCTGAACTCATTAAGTAAAATTATGGCAATATTGTAAACCATTTACAATAAAATTGATCGTAGTGCTAGTCATTCATCATCATGCAAGCTGGTGAACTATTTGTAGACAATGATGTCAATTTTATATTTAAAATAAAATGATAATACGTGAAATGATAAATAAATCTTCAGTTACTGCGAATAAATATAACTGCATTGTATTCGAATTTAATCAATAACAATCACGACGATACCATCGGAATTCGAAATTTAGTACCATAACCTGACTATTATAGATGACTTTGCCATTCACATTGCTCCAAAGAAACAAAATTATCGGTATATTATTGGTCTCATAAAAATATCTGATTTGACTGAAAAGCGATAATTTTCTATTATTGCGTACTTTTGATCATGGCCCCCACATCCTGAAACGGCCCCCCCCACCTATCCCTAAAGTTAAGGGCAGTGTGATGTTCTACAGTAGTGTTCCCC
Organism: Rhyacophila brunnea; assembly: GCF_057557595.1. Classification (NCBI taxonomy): domain Eukaryota; kingdom Metazoa; phylum Arthropoda; class Insecta; order Trichoptera; family Rhyacophilidae; genus Rhyacophila; species Rhyacophila brunnea. Next base: position 15,690,203 of record NW_028232752.1, read on the forward strand.
AAATTGAAATCCGCGGAACCCCAGAATTTTGCGAGGTAAAATTAAATATATTCCATGTATTTTTAGCGATTTTTTGTATTTTTAAATAAATCCACTTGAATTATTGAGTTGTCGCTACTCGTCGTCATATAATTGAATACTGATCGTAATCCCCTTTTGTATTAGCTAAGTAATATGCAACCCTCCGACATACTGGATAAATAGCCATTTTACATTAGTCAGGAAACACATTAAAAACAATTATAAAATAAAATTCTACACAATTAATTATATTAATAATCATAGTACATCGAATTACATCGCATAGCCACATTTTTTTTAAATGTTAATATTCTTCAAGTATAATAGACCAAATTTGCAGTGTGTTTATCCCACTTAACTGCTCGACCCGCCACGCCAAGCCCTCTTTAAGCCTAGGTCCCCAAGCTAGAGCCCTGTCAGCCGTACCCTATACTCTTATAGGGTCCATGGTTTAGACAAAATAGCACTGTAATAAAATAATATAATATGAAAATAGTTGTTTAGGTATTGCAATACCGGTATTTCACAATCGGTATCCCAATATTTTTGAAAACCGAAATACCGGTATTGAAACTCAGATAATACGGATATATTTGGTATTGAAAGTTGAAACAAAATGTATTAATTAACATAAAACGTTTAACAGGTCTGTATTTTTTGTCGGCTTACGCACTGTCTAGTTTACTTATGTTGCCCTTCGATATTTTTGGTGAACAGCAATGACAAGTCAGTGCAGATTTGCGAAATACATTTGCATTATAGGCACTAAGTTATTTCCTCCATTTTAAATTGATCCTAATATTTCGCCAGTCGCTGCGGATTTTAGAAGTTGTCAGATGTATTTTTAGATGTAGGTAATTGAAATCGCGGTAAAATACGAGTACTACTCGTTTGTATAATCATTAGTAACCTCAGCTCAAGTGGCGAATTTTTCTAGGTATCTGTAAACATCAGCATCTCTATCATATCTTACCTTTACCTATTTTAAAGGTATACATATGTGTACCTATTTAGATATATTTGCTATAAAATATTCGTTCGGTAATTTAAATATCATTCAGTATTGCAGTCCCTAGTTGCTGAGTATTCTATATTCTTATAATTATGTAAATAATAAGAAATAATAAGACATTGACCTATGGCGCTCTTATCATTTATGTAGATATTATCTGAGTTTAGATAAATAATCATCACTGGATTTTACCGCCATTTTATGGTTTTATAACTAGAAATCAAACACTTCAAACACAACACTTGATAAAGCATGAGCATTTAACCGATATAAAAAAGGACTGTGACATTGCGCTGAAAAAATATATGGTTGAATAAATAACCTTAGAAGCAAGATGTTACTAAAATTGCTGTATGAGTACCTATTAGGAATTGAAGAGAATCTTCTTCTGTACAGATGGAGTCTAGTCATATAGAAATGAAGTAAATAAAGGCCCCAATAAAATAATATAAGTACCGCATTAAGGGTCAATAATGTTAGGTTAGCTTAGGTTACGTTCATAACTACAAATAAGATATCTTGATTTTCGTTCAAATAGTGACTTAATGTTTGGTGATGATTGTACGTTCCATTTTTACATTACTTGGCGTTGATCTCTAAATTATAACATGTCTTGGTTCGGCGGAGGATAGATATTGCAGATGAAAGATGGTACCTAGTAGTTGTTCATGATGATGGAGGAGACGAGAATTTATTTACTGTATAAATAACAAAAAGGGTACAATCGACGCAATATAATGTGTGGTGTGCCTTTAACCCGCTATTTATTGACCGGCGCACTATGAAATAATATGTTGAAATTATTATGAAATCATATTAATTCGTAATGTTATGAAATTGTAGATCCGCTATCTCATAACATTACGAAATCATATTATATATGTACTGACTGATTGTACATGAAAAATGAATATTTAATAAATAATATTATAATTGCAGGAATTGCAGTTGCAGGAATCCGATGTCAGCCACCCATCTAACAAGCGTATACAAACCAACCCATCACAAGGGTGGAATATAGGTGCTTATACTCTCTTGCTCTAACATACTGGTGTCAATAAAGTTGGATGCAAAAGACAACCCTTCTATAACATAGAATATGCGATTACTTTTTATCAAAAACGAGGAGATAAGCCACATCCGAGGGAAACTGCAAGGTTTAACCTGGCCTGTCTTTTCTTCAAATCAACCAGATTCCGCCATCCTGAAAGACCTCCAAATAGTTAGTATCAACCTTAAGGTGTATACAGTGTAATTGTAGGATGGTAGCATGACATGAGTATTATTAATATAATATATACCCAGCGCTCGAAATGGAAAAGATTACGAACCGGAGCGCTCGAAAATTAACATGGTCATCAAATTTTATGTGTATTTTATAAACATAAGTGTGCTAGATTTTTTATTATATGGCATATCTAGCTCAGACGGTCAAATTATTTCGTCCACGAGACGGAGCGATAACTTTATAGATTTCACGAACCGGAACGGCGCTCCGGTGCGTTCCGGTCCATTTCGAGCCCTGTATATACCTATTATTTATAACACTTTAACAGGTCAAGAGGTCAAATGATAGTAGTGTAGTGAAATAGTAGTGTATTTTAGTAATAGAATTTTTAACATTTTTTTAATATTAATAAGAAATTTGAAACAACACAAACACAGCCCCTCAGCAGCTTTCCGCACTGGTAATGTCTCAAGAGCAGATACCCAAGACTGAGGTCGCCACGCTCCCGAATGAGCTTTGATTGATTCTAATGATTTAACTCTAATACAAAGTGGAAAAGCACGGAGAATTAGCAAAAAGAAAAACAATTTAATAATTTGAAACAATCACAAACACCCTGGCTTTGAGAAAAATCAGATAAATAGTTTATGACCACACCGGGAATCGAACCCGGAGTACCCAGATGAAAGACCATCGCCTTACACACTGTACCACGAGAGATGAAGAAGACTAGCCAGTGACAAGAATTCTTGGAGGCACCGTATCGTACTCATATGCTCCACTTGAGGAGTGGACATGGACAAAGAAAGAAAGAAGAATTTATGTTTAATTAAAATTTGTTTTAGTCAATTAATAATACACAATATTGAATAATATAGCGTTCGTTACTGATCTATACTTTGGAACACTTAGACATTAGACAGCATATTATTCGTATTGAACGATTCACGCAAATTTGAATAGAGGTTGCATAATTGGTAAACCACATTAGCCGGACTTCGAAGGATCTATGTTAGAATTACTTAGAACCCCAATCAGTACTTACAAATATTATGTAATATGTATGTTTCTGAAGTATTCCAAATTATATAAGAATAAATATTAATCGAATACATTACCATTTTTCGCTAATCCTAATGTAAACAATTCTTTAATACATGTAGAATCCATAATATTATAATATAATTTAATGACAGAAATGTAGATAGTCAAGTTGTCTATATTGATACGAGTAATAATTATCCAATGTCATTTTTTCTTCGTGTGTGCGCTTTGCACTAGGTACCTACGTGTACAGTATTGAAGACCCAGTTTATTACAATATTATAATATCAATGTAATATTTTTTTGCGTTTGAATCGTCTTTTGAAGGTTGTATTGGCTATAAGAAAACGTGTAATAGGTAGTTCGTTTGGAATATTACACCAATGATGTGTATAACTAGGCAAATATACGAGTATCTACCAAATCTGTTGAAGAAAAATCTTCTTATATACAGCCGGTGCTTGTACCTACAAATATTTGAAAAACAATGACTTTTTCATATAAATTATATTTGTCAGGCAAAAAAATGAAGAATACTTAGGTACCTACCGTAACAAAAACATTATTTTACCACATTTTTCTTAGCTCGTATTCTTGTTTGTTTGGTGGTTATTTATCCAGTACAAATCTTGCAATCGATTTTTAACTAACTTCCCGACTAGCTAGACATTTGAAACTTTTAGAATATATCAGAACACATTGCCAATGCATTCTCTTAATACTTTTAGCCATCTTTAGTAGAATTGAATTCATTTTCAGTTAATTCTGTTTTGTTAAACCTGCAGATTGTAGTCTTAGTTCAATGAAAACGAAAATATGTATGACTGACAAATTTTAGTTTGCACTATTTATGTTGGATCTTAAGAGACAATCTCCACCCTTCGCCACTGATTTAGGTATGGATAAAAATGATAAATATACAATAACCGTATAGTATAATAATATAGCTTGAACGAATCCCGACCTTGTCCGATCCTAATAGGATCATATGGGCCTCCACAGAGTAGAGGGTTGTAATAACAGATTTTGTTTTTACGAGAAATGGATGTCAGCCACTTGATCAAACTATTAGGTCCATACCCTGACTCACACACAAATTGAAAAACAACATGTGTACTTCCCAGAGCCAAGATTCGAACCTGAGACCCACGGCGTGATAGTCCAGAACTTAAGCCGCGCGGCCACCGTGGGTGTAAACACCGAAACACTAGGCATTACTTAATATAATTATGACACGTATATGAAAAAATAAATATGACAATTTCAATACGGTTCAAGTTTAACAAACGGACCTTGTGTTACAAAATCCAAAATTAGCTGTTGACAAATTAACCATATTCAATTGAAAATTTTCAATGCGCCAAAGTAAACAATATTGTCAATTTTATTATGATTACAAAAAAAACAGAGTGGGGAAAAAAGCATTGTGAAAAATTTGACCGCGCTGAAAAATATCTGGCGGCAATGTCATTTGAAAAACATCCGTCAATGAAAAATCGCTGTGTTTCCATTTATTATTATTTTTGTTTCAAAACATAACGCGAACCTCCTCTTCGCTCTCCCCGTACCCCCTCCCTGAAAATAATAATTCTACGTGAGTTGTCCATGTCGGGTGTCCGTGACATATTTAGAGACGAAAATGCAACGGACTCCGTTTTCCCCTGTATCAGTCGTCACGCATCTTGGGTATTCGAGCCATAAGACTGTTAACTGTTATATCACATCAATTTATTAAAATTGATATAGGTACTATTAACGCCCTTGGAGTTCGATCCAGTGACGTCCCTAGATAAAATGCCGCCCCTAGGCAGCGCCGAAATGCCGCCTCACTTTTTTATACATTATTTTTATCATTCTTTCATGAGTCCAATATCTAAGAAATGTGTTGTTTGGATACATTACTAACAAAATATCAGACTAATTATTCGCAAATCTGCACGTGTCGTTTCTGGTCACCATGGACGTCGAAGGCCAATTGAAGTAAACTAGATATCGCAAAGCCGACAAAACCAGTGAGCTGATTTTTTTAATGGAAAGATATTTTTGTTATTACTAAGTTTATGTAGCAATTTCTATGTATTCCAAATGATTCTCCTCGATTTGCCGCCCTTCAAGTAACTGCCGCCCCCAAGCGACGCTCAATTTATCTACCCCCACGGGACGTCACTGATTCGATCGGTAATGTGTCTGTTTACAATGTCGGGGTTCAAATCCAGGGTCAGGAAAATTTATAATATGTTGTTTTTAATTCTGATAAATGCACATGTCTGTTAGGATGCAAGGACGTGCCAATAGCTGCCGCCCGGGTGGCAGCCCAAAATCGCACCCCCCCCCCCCCGTCCCCAAATAAAAAATAATACTTAGTGGAAATCTGACAGAAGTCAAAGAAAAGTTTTTTCTACCTGCTAAATGTTATAAATTGTAAAGCTTTTTTATCGATAGAGCACGATTCCACAATTTATATAAGAATATATTTTAATGACACAAGAAAATTACATCTTTTGTCATCATAAAGTTGATTTATAATTAACTATTTATTTTATTCAACGAATATTTCACATGATTTAAAAATGTACCATTCTGATTATTGAACATAAATAATTTTGAAAAACACTTTCTGAGAAAATATATTATAACCAATAGAAAAAATCTCTTTTTTGAAAAAAGTAAGCCACCCCAGCAGGGAATCGAACCCTACATCTCCTGGGTTTACGCCCCGTCCGTCGCATTTACCTCTATGCTACGCAGTGACATACAAATTGCGACAGATTTTAACTATTGGCCTTTTTAATACCTACTCATCAGCGTTCTACCAAATCAAGCTACTTTGGCAATCGGTTTTTGTTTTTATTAAATTTAAACTTCTTCCAAGAAATCTAATCAGGATGCAGGGTTCGATTCCCTACCGGGTGGCTACTTTTATCAAAAAGATTTTTCCTATTGGTTATAACATATTTTCTCAGAAACTGTTTTTCAAAGTTATGTATGTTCAATAAAGTTAATTGTTTTTTTTATTGGATAATACCAAGAATAATCATTACAAATCTATCCTTGGATAACAAGTTGTGGAATTCTATACTTTTTGTCCCCTCATAATGTGGCCGAGGTACTGTAAATTTCTGGTTTTGATACTACGCAGAACTTCTCGGTCCTTTCCCATTCGATTGAGAACTTCAACATTTATCACCCAGTAAGTCCAAGGAATTTTAACAACGCATGTATACACACGTCTCGAAAGCTTCAACTCTCCATGACATCTATTGGTTTAGCGTCTATACGTCTATGCCATAGAAAATAATTAATATAACAAAACAACGTAGGTACCATATGCAGTATCAAATCTAGATTAAGGTCTCAATTATTGCTAATGGGGCAATTAATTTTCAAAAAGGCACTCCATACGATGTCAATTTCTGAGACTGGTCCCATTTCTCATTAACTCATGTTCCTAAATATTTATAATGGGTCACACGTCCAATTGGTTCGCTATTAATGACAAAACTTGTGTTGGTGTATTGTGTCGCTATTTTTGATACTAAAATTCTCTTAATCCATATCCGCTCCTTACTTGGAATATATGGACACTACGCGGTGTCTCCAAGAAATCCTGTCGTTTGCCAGTATACATCCTGTGAATGGTATTTAGCACCCTGCCAGGACGAAGAATCAGAAAAGAGTAATCTCTCTTAAAGGCATCCAGCCGTAGCACGTGGCCAAGCCAGGTCCAACGTCACGTCTACACTTCAATTGTGTCGAGAGGCTGCATGTGCCGCCTTCTTACCTCCTTGTTACTCTTACCGGTATATGTATACCACCACAAGCACTGGCCTCATTTATTTAATGCTGAAATCATGGCCCCCACATCCTGAAGCGTGCCCCCAAGCCTGAATCTTTGGCGGGCCCCTCTACCTAGCGTAAGGTTAAGAGCAGTGTGACGCTTGAAAGTAGCGTTTTCCAAATTCTACATGTGAATTATCATTGAAGTATATCAATCACATTAAACTGTATCGCACAACCACATATTAAAGAAAAATGTCATTATTAAAGTAAAATAGCGCCGCATGCGACTTTTTTTACTATTAGAGCAAATTTGTGATAAGTATGTCTTTCACTTAGCTGGTAGACCCGCCAAGCCGGCCCCCCTAAGCCTGGGCCCCCAGGTCTCCCCTGTCAGCCCCCCCTTGTGGGGGCCATGGCTGAAATATTACCTTGCACACAAGAAAGATTTACATACTCTGATGTTCCTTGTATGGTCGTAATCGCATGTCTTTAAATTGATTGGTTTTCCAAACAACAAAAAGGTGTTATTATTTATAGGTGTTTTTAAATAGGTATTAATAAAGTTGAAAAATAAAAAAAAATACTGAATTATGAAAAAAGGTTTCATTTCCATGTCGTGAACCATGGCAAAGAATGCACCTGATTGTTTGCGTGTTTACACTTGAGCCGTTACCAGCGAAACAAACTCAGGGCTTTTGAAGGAATTCTGTACGAAAACAAAGCATTATAATTATTGTCATACTTTCTGTAATAATTATCATAACATTTTTGTTTTGGAAAGTGATGAAATCTTGTAATCATCCTGTGGCACGTTGCCGTAAACTGTAGACGTAGTCATTGTCAATCTGCTTGCTTTGCAAACACTTCAAAGTATAAACAGATAATACTTTTTTTACCTACCAGTTCTAAGCGGCTTTGCACTTCCAATCTTGACGGGACCGCAACTCGTCAACTTCATCTTGTAATTTAGTTGACATGTAACTTAATGCACTGACACACATAGAGTTGACTCAACATTATTGAATGAAGAAAAAAATTGTTTGCACTTGCAGTTAAATTGGAAGCGACAACTTTTTTATTCAATAAGTTGTGTATCAATTAATATAATGTAATCTGAATGAATCTAGATAGCTGCCTAACTGAATTTTTATATTTACGGTTCTTGTTAAATTTTGAAAATAGTCGATATACTGGACTATTTGTTAGATTAGGGCAGGGGTCGGCAAACTCTTAGACCAAAAGAGCCAAATATGAGTATCAGAACGATTAATTTTTTTTTTCGAGAGCCATACATATATTTTTTATAAATATGATTTATTTCAGTGAATGTTATTGTTTATTTATCAAGTGAAGAAAATTTTGCGAATAAAACTAACGCAAATATAAGTTTTTTATTGTTGAAATTATAAATATAATTTTTATAGAAAATGAGTTACATACAATTTTCACGCATTCCTTAAAACTTGTAGTTTTCAATTTTAGGCGCGACTCTAAATGCTATTTATAATGTTCATGTTTGAAAATGATTGTTCACATACATATTGTGTAGACTCGAATATGAGTTCGGAAAGCTATACCATGTGTTAAAAATCATAGTATCTACCTTATCATGTAGATCTTTTAGAGCGCTCCGCTGTGTTGTGAAATTAAATTGCATTTTTCTCTCTCCAAATCCTCAATTTTGGTAGCATGACCTACAAATTTGGAGCTATATAACTCCTTACTTGTTAAATCTACCAAAAAAAATCTATTTCAAAAGTGCTCGTGTCGATATGAAATGGAGAAAAATTTAATTTGTCGACTTTTGCAATGGGCGGATTTAAAACGACAACAATCATACCTTTTTTGTAAAAAAAAGTGAATTGGGAATTTTGCAAAGAGCCGCACGCAATACCCAAAGAGCCGCAGTTTGCCGACCCCTGGGCTAGGGTTAGGCTATCATTATTGAATTAATGAATTTTGACAAAACAGCTATGAAAATTGCCGCTGTTCCCGCCTGGCTTCCAGTAATCTGACTTGTACCCTATTTACTTAGTATTTCAATAAATTACGACTTTTTCATCCGGTGACATTTTATGCAATAGCGTTTACCGGCTGATCAGTTTATTGACAGTTGACAACATTAACTCTTTGGACTATATTGAATGAATCACGTCAGTGTGCGAGATCTGCAGCCCTATGTTGTAACTTGTGATATGAAGTCACCCGACGACATGACGTAATTGTGACGTATGCTCAATACACGCATTGAGGCGAGCCGCCCAATGCACACGGCTCACCATAGATATTATTATGCTGAAATACCTATTTGTGTATGGGGACAATGAATAACGCCAGTATTAGTGTAGCGTTAATTTCTCGAAGACTATTGACTCACTCCGGTAGTACTTCAAAATTATGTCATATGACGTCATGTCCCCGCTCTTTTGATTTCATTTATGAGTCCCATAAATAACTACTGTTACTAAGTTACCGATTACAGAACAGATTAACAAATATAATTCGGATAGGCTATTCCCCAATACACTACATTTTCACGCACGGTTTGGAATGTATCTGTGTCCTACGAAAATGAACCACACATTATAGACGTGTAATAGTGTGGGTTGCAACCTTCAAATGCACCAATATTGAATGAGCATCAGGCACAATCCGAAAGCAGTTGTCAGAACGAAAGACAAGCGTATTCATCACACGTGTTTAAGTTTAACCCATATTCTTCCACACTCGAGATCGGTTGCCTGATACTCCACATCCAGGTATTTCAGTTTCCATTATTTCTGAGTTCTCTGGGTATAATGTATTATTAAATTAATAAAATTTTGCCAATATCTTTGAATAATTTTATACCTAGGATATCATTGTGTTTAGGTAGGTACAATAATTCATAATTTTTTTGGTGGGTATTTATTATTGGTTGCGGTTTTTATAAATTCATTACTACGAGTAATAAAATTATGTATTATTAGTTGCATTATGTTCTTATCAGGTTAAACTATCAAGACAATTTTGATACATATTAATTAACTAATTAATTATATGTATCTCTGACATTTATTTTTGACGTGCTGACAGTTGACAAGTGATGCAAGCACAGAAAATATTAAAAAAACATTATTTCTGAGTTCCCTGTTACTGACCGTTTAGCTTCGTTCAGCAGGCAGTCTTCGCCACGAATACAACGTTGAATACCCCTGACTTTGCTATTGAAACAATAACGGTAAGTGGATGTTTAGTATCATTTCGTTGCCCCTCACTTTGGTTAATAATGTTTCACAACTAGTTTTAATGCCATACACACATTTTTTTTGTATTTTTTTGCTGATTATAATAATTTTTGCACAGACGCGAAATTTTTATTTGCATTCGCGATGACTCGGCAGGCAGCGTATTCAATTTGATACACAACTAATAGCGCAACACCTGTTCAAATGATGCCATTATTGTAATAACGTACTATAACAGCGAGCTTCCTGCGAAACGTCGTAACCTCTACGCTAAAATTTGGTGCAATAAATAGCGTATTAAAATATATTATTTTCTATTTATTATGTATATCGATATTTCAATAAGAAAATAACTTAAAATTTCAAGGTTTTGAGTTAATACATAATGCCATTCGATGTAAGAAAGGTTTTCTCTTTATAACTCAGCAATGTAGAGTCATAAATTTCATGAATTCAGTAATACTCTTATTAAACTGTAAAATTTCGTTGTACATTACTGAATTCCACTAAACTAAATATTTTTAGATATATTCGATATATTCTGCTCATTTATATTTTAATAAAATTCTATATACCTATGCCACGAAAATCAGTATATTGTGTATAATTAAGACGGTACTTCAGGGAAACGGCAAATAATTTTCAACTGTAGGTGCGACGAGCTGTGAACACGTAAATTTGATTTGTGATGGCGACGGCGGAATTAATTCTTAAATCGTGTAAAGATGACTAAAAAACGTTACCCATTTAATTAAAAAGAAAACATGTCAATAAATATATTATTATTATTAACAATAGAACAATAAACAAAACATTAAATGGACGCATGTTGACTTTTTATGACAAATTATGTTTTGTTCTGCACGCGTCATTAGTACAATCTTCGCGTCGCGTAGTCACGATCGTTTTAGACCGTGCCCCAGCTGAAGTATAGCCTTAATAATAGAAACCTCCAATGTAACATCTTTTATTTTAATATGACGGTAATACCTACATTTAATCATCAGAAATATTACAAACACTCTTTGATGGCGAGCGCTTTATAATCCTGATATTTCAATAAATCATGTTCATGACTGAAATTCAATTCAAATTCAAATTATTTACTAATTTATGTTACATATTTTATTATAATTGCACATGACAAATTATAAATTCAAAGCGATCATGATATGTTAAATAAGTGTTGGGGTAACAATATTGGAATAATAATTACAAGATAAAAAGAACTTTTTATGTACAACGTTTTTAAATTTTCTGTTGAATCATAAACTTGACTTGACTGGCTTAAACGATCAAAAAAATTGTACTTGATAGAAATAATACTGAAATGTCATTTTGACATGTCATATTGATTTCCATAGTAACGCACGTATATATTAATAATTTAGTTGCTAGGACCCCAGACCTCTAGCAACCAATAATGGTGTCGAAATAACTCTTCACACAAAACAGAATTAACTAAAAATGAACTCAATTCTACTTAAAGATGGCTAAAAGTATTAAAAAAACGCATTAGCATCGTGTTCTGATATATTCTAAAAGTTTCAAATGTCTAGGTAGTCGGGAAGTTATTTAAAAATCGATTGCAAAATTTGTACTGGACAAACAACCACCGGACAAACAAGAATACGAGCTAATAAAAACGTTGTAAAAATTGTAAAGACATCCACTTTTGGAGATTTAAAATACTAGATAAGTGGGTAAGTGCCTACATAAAACTTTTAAAACACTGAAACCTAAAACTGAGGTTTCAATTTTTTATTTGATGAAACCGAGTCCCAGAAACGAATTGTATTATTGTTTTAAAGTTGGTCTGCTCAGAACATGTACTTTTAGGGTGCCGTCAAATAATATTTTCCCAATAAGGGCGCCGTGAAATTAAAAAAGTTTGAAAATCACTGCAATAATGGGAAAAAATCGTGTTGTTTTTGCGAATAGGTATAACTACTAATGTAAACGATAAAAAATTAAATTAAATCAATTCAAGTCAGAAAGGCTATGCCCATTGGCATGCAAATGAATTCAATGAAATTAGTTTTGATTCAAATTAGCTACTTGTGTTTATGTATTACAATTTTTGTACTGTCGTTAAATAATTTGTACATATACATAATACCTAAAAGATATTATTTACCTGCTTAGTTATTGCCATTTCCTTTTCATGAAGTCCACTACAGATCAATATGCGTTAGCCCCCAAACAAAGTAAGTGTATATATTATAATCTTTTCGATAAACAAATGTACGTATGAAAACATTTGTTTGAAACCCAATGTACATACACACCTGGAAATATTGCTATAAAATAGAATGTAGTTTGCACAGTCCACATCGTACAAATTTATGCGCTTTAATCAAAACAACATATCGTGGGTAGTTTATCATATTTATTTATTTAGGTAGTATAATAATTATTGTTACAATAAGTTAACTGTCAAAACTGTCTGTCTTGCTCTAAAAGTTGACACAGCCAAGAGAGGTGTTATTAGCACTTTTGTCAGTTCAGATGGACTTATTGTAACAATTAAATCCCTCAACACATAAATATGATAATCTACCCTCGATGGCCGCCGAAAGTAGCCTTGTGTATAAAAAAATACGATCATGGCCCCCACATCCTGAAGCGGGCCCCCAGGCTAGGATCTTTGACGGACCCCCTACCTATCGCTAAAGATAAAAGAAGTGTGACGCTCTACAGTAGCTCCAAATGGTGTATGCGGTAAAATTAGTGTGTATATTTAGTGTTTTTTGTTTATTTGAATTATGGAATTGTCGAGTATCGATACACAATTAAAAATTGTTACAACCACATAATTTCTCAGTATGATAATGCAATAGATATAATATAAATGAAATATATATATATAATATATAAATGAAAAATAAATGTAATAAAAACTCAGCTATAAATTTCAGTTCTCAGTTCCCAATGAATACGACAAAATATTGATCAGAATCACCACCGCCTTGCGCTACAAAGAATTTTCCAGGGTTTTTGCAACGCGGTTTCATAGGCCCTGGCCGAATTCAAATTAACAATACCCGATGCGGGTAGAAGAATAGTTTCAATAAGGCATACTTCTCAGCCGGCACGATTTTCATTTGACTAGCATCAAGTAGACTAGTTTGCGTGCCAAAGTCCTTAAAGAAACCTCGATAGTAAATGAGAGGCATCTATAAAAAAAAATATACCCATACAACATAAATGGATAATTATTGAATTTTAATTAAGTATTCAAATAACTCGATAGGAAAATATGAATGTGTTTAGAATACGGTATGCAATAGGAGTGTTTTTTGAGGCCCTAATATGTCCTTCATTTAATTGTGAATGCGACCCTGCATATGGCGACACTCCCAGAGAATGTAAGTAAGTACCTATCCCACAATTTGCCACGCCAGCATGCGACATCGAACATAGTACCTATATTATTATTTACCATGTGCAACTGACCCATCGATATAATATATATATAAATATTATATAATATATATTCAGTGACGTCCCAAGACAAAATGCCGCCCATAGGCAGCGCCAAAATGCCGCCCTATTTTTTCATACCTTATTTTTTATCTTCCTTTCATGACACCAATATCTAATAAATGTATTGTTTATTCAATATTGTATGATATATACACCACTAAATCTAATTTAAATGCCATCTCTGCTTCAATAGACAATATTGCGAGTCCGCGGTTTCAGATATATTTAAAAATACACCTGACAACTCAAAAATATTTGGATACATTTTAAATTAAGTAAGTATGTAGGTACCTACCTATAATTCAATTATTGTAATTCGCAAATCTCCACATATCATTGCTGATCACCAAGGACGCGACGTGCAAGGACAATGGAAGTAAACTAGACATCGCGAACCTGACAATAAATTACAGTCCTGTTAAACCTTTTATAGTACCTAATTAATACATTTTGGGTCCAGCCAGTAAGCAGATACTTTTAATGGAAAGATGTTTCTGTTTTTACTAAGCTGTTTAGGTATCTATTTATATATTATATACCTAATGATTTTCCTCGATTTCCCGCCCTTCCGGTAACTGCCGCCCCCAAGCGACGCTCAATCTGCCTCATGCCCCCCACATCCTTAACTGGGCCCCCATGCTGGGATCTTTGGCGGGCCCCCCTACCTATCTCTAAGGATAAAGGCAGTGTGATGCTCTACAGTAGCGTTTTCCAAATGGTGTACGCGGTAAAATTAATGTGCATATTTAGTGTTTTGTGTTGTATATTTTAATACATATATTTGAATTTAGGAGTTAACGAGACGAGTGTCGATACACAATTAAAATTTTTATCGTACAACCATATAATTTTAAGTAATAACATTATTGAAGCAAATTTGTGTTGTGTATTTATCTCACTTATCTGGTCGACTGGCCTCGCCGGGCCCCTCCTGAGCCCCGGCCCCCAGGCTAGAGCCCTGTCAGCCCCCCTTGTGGGGGCCATGATCTGCCTACCCCCACGGGACGTCACTGTATATATTATAGTGAATTCGCTTTTCTATTGCGGAAAATTTTATTGATATCCTGCCCAATATCCGCCGTCAGAAGTGGCGGCTTTTATTATTCTAAAACGGTTTCGCAAAACAAAACGTTTCACAAATAGATCTTGCCATAAATTAACCTTTCGTTTGAAGACTTAGCTCCGCATTATTCATAATCGAATAATATCACTACTTGGCACTCATTCCGACACACACACCACTTAACTCGCGAATATAGCGGTTGTATACAAAAAACGTTTAGCAAAATTCGCCTACCCATTTACAGGAGAATGAGCCTTATTAACGAACAAATAAGGATTGTAATGAGCCGATTCAGAAACCGTGAGTTGCGATTATTTCGTTTTGATGGTTCTCCATTGCAACAATACAGCGTGTGATTGTGTAAGTGGATATAATATGAATGTACCTTATTATTAAGGTAGAGTTAGACTACTTGTAATATAAAATAGTATTTTTATTAAATAAATTAGTCGTATGTGCTCAAATTACATTGGCAGATTGCGTCTGGCCCGATCGTCTGCCACAGGGCTCGAAATGGACCGGAACGCACCGGAGCGCCGTTCCGATTAATGAAATCTCGTAGGAAAATAATTTGACCGTCTGAGCTAGATCGGCCATAAAACAAAAAAACCCAACACTTATTTTTATAAAATACTCATAAATTTAGATAACTATGTTAATATTTTCGTAAAATCATCGAGCACTCCAGTTCGTAAAATTTTCCATTTCGAGCGCTGGTCTGCCACGATTGCCAAAATCTTACTATCTATGGTTTTCCGTGATCGTGAACGATCGTGAGCAAATCGGAACCAATCCAATTTCCGTCTGCCACGATTCACGAAGATTCGAGCGAAGATTGCCGAGAACGTACGAAAATATCCGAAGCTACCGCCCGCATGCAAGGTTACGTCTTTGACAGCTGAGTTTTGGCGTAAAATTGCGAGGGAAATCTGTTTAGGGTATCCACCAATCTAACTAACGAAGCAATAGTTTTCGGTCAACCAATATTTTTAATAATAGCAACACTATGTTTATTTTAAACCAATCAAAAGCAAGAGCCAACGCGATCGAATCACTTGTCACAAAATGTCACTTGTATGGGAACTCCTCATCTAGTAGTATATCAATGCGTATAATACATTTGTAAATACGCAACTAAATTTTATACTATGCCTCTGCCATATGGAATTCAATCTAAAATTTTACGATATCGCGAATGACTTACAATTTCTCACAAAATAGCACAATATGTGCTTGAAAATCGACATTCTGGCCTTTCAACAATATGAATCTAACATTTTTAAATAATGTGTATCCAATAAATAAATTAATAAAGTAAACCTAACATTCAATAAGTTTTAGCAATAGAATGCATTCTTTTTATCTTAATAATAATATATTGTAATCAATCTGACAGGTAGGCAAACCAAAACGAGCTAGGTTTTTAATTTCGCTTTTTATTAATGCTGTCTGCCAACAACGAAACATGAACGTCCGCTCGCCTGATGTGGATACTTCCGCCGTAGGAAATGTAGAAGCCAGTCGGCACGATATGCTTACGCGAGAGATAAAGAGAATACTCGACCACAAGACGGCTGGGTGGACAGCCTTAGCTTCCATTTCAAAATTTAGCCTGTCTGGTGATGTAGGTACATGCATATACTGTCATTGCTATTAACATTCAATTGGTCAAAGTTGATGACATACTTCTTATGATAACGTCGTTTGAATTGTTCCCAATTAATTTCAAGAAAATTATAATAAATTATAACATCAGTGTTGTTACAGCTTTATGCGTCCAGACACCCATTTAAACGAGACGAACGATTTCTCCACATCACAATAAAACTGTAAGCGTGCTCACACACTCGCGTTTGCAGGTAGATATACCAACACACACGATTCTGTTAATACACTAACACTTTCATGCTGAAATTCATCATAAAAACATCGATGAAATCTTGTTTAGTGAAGACAGAACCTAAATATATGCGTTTCCGAAACTTGTACATACCTATACAGTTCGCCGTATCACACTTGACCGTGAAATGTTGTATCGGACACATATTGTCGTATATTAAATACCGTCCCGTCCAACCTCTTTGTGTCGTATAGTACTGACATAAAATTCATGTCTAAATAAAACACGATTCTTGTCGGTTTATTATTTACAGGAAGCCAGCAGCAAAAAATTTATGAAAATATCGGCTATTTTTATGTCAGTACTACATTAATATGGACGAAGCATCTGGAAAAAAATGACACTCACTTTTTTGTCGGGTCTGCCGAATGGCATAATCTGTTCTAACGCCATTACAATAAAGGTGATATTGCTATAAATTCGCGATGCTTTTTGTTGGGTCTGCCGAATGGTTCGGTTCGAACGGGTTCGCTCAAACAAACATTGATACTAGAAACACTGTTCTAACGCCATTACAATAAAGGTTATATTGCTATAAATTCCCGATGCGTGATATCGCATAATGGATATTGCGTGACGTCTACCTATGAACGTGCGAATGTCGCTATGAGTGAATTTACTTGCTAGCTACTGTACTGAGTGCGTCGTCCATTAATAATGTCATTAGTACTATAAGACACAAAGAGGTTGGACAGTCTTTAATATACGGCCATATATTTCCGATATAACCTTTCACGTTGAAGTGTGATACGGCGAACTGCATACGTACAAGTTACCGAACACGGTCCAATCCATTAAGCTGAATCAATACTACACAGGTCTGAGAATTGCTTGACTTTCGATCTATTGATTCTTCTAGTATGGTTGTCTACCGTGTGGAAAATTTATCTCCCTTGAGAGTTCTTTCCAATAATATTAGAGTATCTTTTCGCTTGTAGGTAGATATGGGTGATAGGTGATATCCCAGGCTGGAAGAGAGGAGAGATGGATTTAAGCATGAACGATATTAAATAAACTCTATTATGTAGTTTCAATCTGCTCACTGGCCTATGGGACCAGAAAGCAAATGGGTTTGGTTCGAAATCCCGAAGGCCAGAATCCCGAATGCTGAAATCCCGAATGGCCGAAATCCCGAATGGCCGGAATCCCGAAGGCCTAAATCCCGAAAAATAAAAAAAATACAAACAGTAATAATTGCGCAATCATAGCACTTTTTTCCACAAAAAAATGGTTTTTTTTGTCTCTTGTAAAAATTGCGCAATTCAAGACAAGTGTTAAGATTGAGCAATTATTACTACTGGTATTTTTTTTATTTTTCGGCATTTTGGTCTTCGGGATTTCGGCCTTCGGGATTTAGGCTTTCGGGATTTAAGCATTCGGGATTCCAGCCTTCGGGATTTCAGCATTCGGGATTTCGGCCTTCGGGATTTCGTCCGGCACCCAAAGCAAATTTTATGGTGAAAACTAAAATAACTGCCGGATTTGTGACATTATCTTATAGATTTAACATGCTTTCTATGGGATTATGAAAATATGTAAAAGGGCATTGGAAAATCAATATGTTGCTGGTTCAAAATTCGAAGAAGGCTTATGTACAATCAAAATTATTATCGATTTTTTCCTGTCATATAGCAGTGGTCAGGGATAGGTAGGCTGTTAACATTCGACATAAATTTTAATTTTGTCATACTTTTCATTGAACTAATGATACAATTTGCAGATGGCGATGGTTAATTTTTTAAATTCAATTAAACCCTGCATAAACCAAACCATCATAGTACAGGAATACTATGGGCGCACGACAAAAATAATGCACACTTTTTCAGTGATACTTATTTGTTTTCGTTGAATTAAGAATAAGAATACATATTACAGATAGTGTTGGTTAGTTTTTTTTTTAATTCGTTAAACCTTGCCTAACCGAACCATAACCGATAAAAATATTCTTCTATCTATAATTCTCTATGGTTCAGTGGCACTGTTTTAGATATTTTATAGTTAAACAAATATTTCTTTACTATTTTCTATTATTAGGCAGGGTTTCATGGAATTTAAAAAAACCAACAAACACTATCTACAATTCTACATACTGTAGTATTAGTTCAATGAAAACAGTTACATTTGACTGACTTTGAAGCTTAATGTTAACTGTTTTTGTCGGATCTTAACAGCCTACCTCTACGTGACCTATCTATAGTATACTAAATTGGTCGCGATCCAACAAGATAAGATAACTTAGGGAGAGTGGCTTAGTAGGAATGATCCCTTAAGAAAATAATTATCATTTACGAAAAACGTGATGCCCTTCGCGGGTTAAAGATGCAAGAAACTTCGACACAAGTGTGCGTAGCAGCAGCACGATAATAATATGACATATTGTGCGTTCATGTGTTTCTACTTCTGTATATATTAGAATCAGAATCGGCATAGTGATATGGTATTTTATGGATCATTGATGCTTTTGTATTTTGCATATTAAATAGCTTACGCTGCGCGTGCGCACCTTACCTGCGAGCAAAAAATATATATCGAAATTATCGTCTCAAGGTGACACTGATAGCCTCTCTGACCCCCCGCCCCTTAAGCCTCCGCCTCTTCTTAACTTGCTAACTATAAAATGCTTACTAACGATAAAGATATTGTCATGATGGGTTAGTATAGTATAGCTGTGTAGTAGCTACTGTTAATCGTTTGTCAAACTGTAATAATTTTATTATGCTGATGAACAATGACAAAATGAATAGCCTTGGAATCAATAAAATGTTTGTGTTTCATTAAAACACATGATTTAGTATGGATTGTTTAGATTTAGAATATTATGCCTGATGCTTATATCATAGGCTCTCAATATTTTTACACGCACATTTTTTTTAATTATTGTATTATGGAATGGCATCAACTTTGTGTAAACACCTTTTATATTTAAACTACCTTTATTAGAATGTAATAAGTATAGGTATATAAATAACAGATTATATTTTCGATTTAGACATGAACTTGTTAACAGTCTGATTTGATACAGTGATTGAATGCAGTCGATGAACTAAATTGAAAAGCAATTTTGATTCTATATAAAACAAACATTATTAATCATGGCCCCCACATCCTGAATCGGGCCCCCAGGCTAGAATGTTTGGCGGGCCCCCCTACCTATCGCTAAGGGTAAAGTCAGTGTGACGCGCTGCAGTAGCGTTATCCAAATGGTGTGTTTTTAGCGGATATTTTATGTTTTTAATATGTACGAGTACATCCATTAGAATGATGGAGTTGTCGAGTATTGGCACACAGTAAAAAAATTGCATCGTATAACCAAATAGTTTTAATTATTAACATCATATCAAAATAGCGCCGCAGGCGACATTTTTACTATTAGAGCAAAATTGTGATTTGTGTTTATCTCACTTATCTGGTCGGCTCGCCACGCCGGGCCCTTCCTGGACCCAGGCTAGAGCCCTATCAGCCCCCCCCCCCTTGTGGAGGCCATGTTATTAATATTACGCATGGCATTCTCAGACGTTTAGTTTGATAAGAAAAGCGAAGACCTATAAAAATAATATCCGAAACAATGAGCGATACAGATACATTGCATTCTAGACGTTTAGATTGATAAGAATAATGGTGCGATAAATCAAATATTTACCAAATGCATTTCCACCCATTTATTATGCATGCTTATTAATACTTGATAAGACTACAAAGATAGGCTCAAACCTAACAATTATTTCATTATCATTTTAAAATACATACAAACACCCCGGTTTTGAGAAAATCACATAAATATCATGTGTCCTCACCGGGTCGAACCAACAGCTCCTAACTAGATGACAGGCCAATGCCTTACGCACTGCACCGCGAGAATCGCGTGATGAGATTAGACAATGTCCAATGCATCGAGGGGTTTACCATAGAAATAGAAATTATATCCAGAAACTATTAAAAATGTATATACCTATTCAGTTGTACTATAATATGATTTCATTGAGATTTTGAAGAATTGTTTCCTTAGTCAGCTTACGTGAAAATAAAAAGGAACCATAATGATACTTGCGTGATCTCGGCGATTCATTTGATTTGTATGGCTTCTCTCACAGGAATGAAGAAGTATCGATATATTCCCATTATCTTCTTATGCTTGTGTCACTCCTCGATAGTCAATGGTGATTTTAGTAAGCATTTCCTTATCTGCTGTTTCTCTGAACAGATATGTGAAGTAGAGTTCAAACCACTCTCTGAGATTTTTAAACCAGAACAATCTTTTTCTGACATGGCGTCATTTACCGGAAACATTTTCTTTCACTCAATGTTTTTTATATTTAGAATATCGCATTATGCGGCCAATTGCCACTATAAACTATAAGTAATGTTGAATTGTTTAACGGCCCACGTGCTCGTCGTAGGTCAAAATTGAGTTTTTATTGTAATTTCAAACCATGATCCTGGACACTCGTTAAACGTTGTAGATAATCTATTTATATAATTTTGAAGCCTTATTATCCTTTATAGTTATTTTAAACATTTGATGACTGCATAAAGTATTTTTGTTACATAAAATAGTATTCTTTTGAACCTCTCGCTCTAATGTTTTAGAATATAGTCATATTTCGGTACATAACTGTGCAGTGGTGTTAAGATTTTTTACATTTATTAATTTTAAACGCATTTATGAAACCTTTAGTATAATTTATTACGAGATAATTTTTGCAAAATATTCACGATAAAAAATTATATTGATAATCTCTGTGATCCCAAATTTGACAAGAATTAGGCATTTTATTATTCAAAAAATCGGCAAGATTAACACATTTGAAGATGATTCTAAAGATACTTATTATAAGCTATGTCTTTGACCATTCAAGTGTTATAAACATCTTATGAATAATGATTGCTTTATAATAATTATTGACCTAAGAATAAGGTAGTGTTTTTTTTGAAATACGCCATTTCTTTTGTCATTCCCCAGTGGTTAAGCTACAACATACGGCCGTAGCCATAAATTGACAAACTATAATTAAAGTAGGGAGTAAAATTATGTTAACGCGCGTGTTTGAACATGTACCTAACCGAATTTTTTTAAATTTTTTTTTAAACTGTACATGTTCAAACACGCGCGTCAATATCATTTTACTTCCTACTTCAATTATAGTTTGTCAATTTATGGCTACGGCCGTATGTTGTAGCTTAACCACTGGGGAATGACAAAAGAAATGGCGTATTTCAAAAAAACACTACCTTACTCAATAATTATTATAAAGCAATCTTTATTCATAAGATGTTTATAACACTTGAATGGTCAAAGACATAGCTTATAATAAGAATCTTTAAAATCATCTTCAAATGTGTTAATATTGCCGATTTTTTGAATAATAAAATGCCTAATTCTTGTCAAATTTGGGATCACAGAGATTATCAATATAATTTTTTATCGTGAATATTTTACAAAAATAATCTCGTAATAAATTATACTAATGGTTTCATAAATGCGTTTAAAAATTAATAAATGTAAAAAATTTTAACACCACTGCACAGTTATGTACCGAAATATGACTATATTCTAAAACATTAGAGCGGGAGGTTTAAAAGAATACTATTTTATGTAACAAAAATACTTTATGCAGTCATCAAATGTTTAAAATAACTATAAAGGATAATAAGGCTTCAAAATTATATAAATAGATTATCTACAACGTTTAAGGAGTGTCCAGGATCATGGTTTGAAATTACAATAAAAACTCAATTTTGACCTTCGACGAGCATGTCCCCCCTTAACCATCCAAAGAAAACGTAAGATTTCAACACAAAATAAATAAAATATGTTGCTATTTTTTTTCGTTTATAAATATTTTGTGACGGGCAAATTGTTGGGTATCTCTGTTGTAATAGCCTCCGGTGTGTCGCACAGAGTCGAGTTGTTTGTTTTATCGGGACACAATGAAATGAATTAATGACACACTCGGAGTTTGTTTATTCTCACTGTGAGGTGATACCATACACACAGTCCGTACAATCACAAATTCAGATATAATTTTTATCATACTATACGTAAGTGCATTGCATACCGTTGCAATACCTCATATCTGACGTAGAAGAAAATGTCACTCATTAAATAGATTATTTTATTTTATCAAAATTTATACACATAATATTTTAGTCTTCAATTAATACCTACCTATTAATTTATGAAAAAAATGTAATTTTATAATTAATATAAAACAGCTCGAGTTTAACCCCCGTTTCAGACGGGACACCGGTATCGCGCTCGTGTATAATAAGGAGGTCTTTGTATTATAATAAAGGGGCCTTTGTATTATGTTTATGAACGCCCAGAGCTAATGAGTCAACGCGTAATTTCGCGTATAAATGAGAACATAAAACTGGCTGCGGTCATAAAAACATGTGTATCGGCGGCTTGAGAATGTAGCGGCCGACGGAAAAGTGTACCGGACACGCTTTGACTCATTAGCTCGGGACGTTCATAAACATAATACAAAGGCTATTTTATTCGAATACAATGGCCTCCTTATTATATACGAGCGCGACACCGGTGTCCCGTCTGAAACGGGCCTAAGTCTCCCAATAGATTATTTATTTTACCATTTTTGTATGCAATAATATTTTAGTAAGTATTGTTATTTACGTGGTATTGAAACAACGTTCCGTATACACATTATTTGATACAATATGTACCTATGTAAAGGAGACTGCATGGAAATGCAATAAATTTGCGACACTCAGAGCGTATGAGGGAGACAGTGGTGCGGTTGCCTGCACTCTTCCAACTTCATATAAAATAAAATTTATTATTTTAATGTGCAAGTAGATATGGTTTTGTTTACCACAGAGTTGCTATGTGCATTACGCTAACCCTTTCGATGCCTTGTTGAAAAAGCACATAACTATCATTATTATGGGCAGTCAGTGGAAACATTACTTTCCTGTAAATTGATTCAGTTATCGTGCATGTGCCACATCAGAATAACTCAAAGACGACCCTTAAAACTGAATTTCAAAAAAAATACGTCTGCCTAATGCATGCATATTAATTCTGAAAAAAAAGAAAACATACCTAATGTTCTTTAGCCACGTATCAAATATTTTGGTATTTCCTAGTTAATACCGGTATTTGAGATATATCTGGAAAAAACATAAAAAACACACCTGACAACTTCTAAAACCCGCGGACGACTGGCGAAAACATTTGGATAAATTTAAAATTAGGGAAGTACCTACATTTTTTTTCCGACCATCAGGCCTATGTTATAACTAACTGGTGATATGAAGTCACCCGACGACATGACGTAATTGTGACGTAAGCCAATACACGCTCGAGGCAAGCCGCCCAACGCACACTGCTCACCATAGATAGTATTATGCTGAAACACCTATTTGTATATGGGAACAATGGATAACGCCAGTATTTTAGTAGCGTTATTTTCTCGAATGCTATTATCACTCCGGTAGTACGTCAAAATGATGTAATATGACGTCATGTCGACCGGGCGACTTCAACTCGCAAGTTCTAACATAAGGCCCCATGTCCGATCCTAATAGGATCATATGGTCCTCCACAGAGTAGAGGTTAGTATTAACAGATATTGTTTTTTACGAGAAATTGATGTCAGCCACTTGCTCAACCTATTAGGTCCATTGACTCACACACAAATTGAAAAACAATATGTGTACTTGCCAGAGCCAGGATTCGAACCTGGGACCCACGGCGTGATACTCCAACGCTTAAGCCGCGCGGCCACCGTGGGTTGTAATAATATAATGCAATAATGTATTTCGAAGATCTTCACATGTGAGAACCTACTGGTCACCAAGGACGTCGAAGGGCAATGGAAGTAAACCAGACATTGCGTAACCCTACAAAAAAATGTACAGTCCTAGTAAACCTTTTATGTTAATTAATACATTTTGTTTCCATTTTCAATACCGAATATATCGGTATTGTCTGATTTTTAAAACCGCTAATTCGGTATTGAAAACTACAGGTATACCGGTTTTGAAGTAGGCCTATCGGTATTACAAACCCTACTTTTGGCTACATTGCTAAATATTTAAATGACTGTAATATGATGTATTGCTTTCTTCTGACAATAAGTTATATAACTATATACCTATACGGTTGCATCACGTGAATCAAGGAAAATATACATCAATACCTACATGAAAATTCATTACATTGGGAAACTGCCATCAGATACAAAATTTACTAATAAAACAATCAAATATAATAAGTTCTGCAATATAATCAAGCAACCCGGTTAGCATCAAAAAGATTTCATTGGTTTGTAAATATTATTTTTTACCAATTTACGTGATTTACTTTTATGTTCTATGATTTCAGAGTTAATATGAAAAATTGTCATTAGTTCGTGATATTAATATACCAATAAATAATATCTTCCACCAAATAATATGATTGACTGTGACATTTTAAATATGATATGAATCTGAAAATACCGCAATAAAAAAAATATTTTAGCTATATTATTATGACATTAAAGCAGACGAAACTGGTCCTGATTAATATTAAACTGAGTGGAATTAGTACTTACTATAATATTGTGTTTTTTATTTTAATTATTAAAGTATATTTTATTAATAAAATATATGAATTTAAATAACCTAAAAACACAAAGGTTATAAAAAAATACCAATAGAGCCAATCCTAAGTATTGAATTTGGGATTTATGTACGCCGAATCTTCTACTAACACATTCAAACAAAAGCTTGCTATAATTATTCAAAGTTTTTTTCTTGATGGCGTTTGTCCTTGAGATTTGAGAACTTTCTGAAATAATCAAATGAAACATGCGTTTTGTATGGTAAATTGATTTTTTTTATTTATTTAATAGACTATTTGTAATTCTAATATAAATATATTTGTGTGGAATTAGTATTTACAAATCGTGTTTTTATTAATTAATAAAGTCTACTTTATTAATAAAATATATGACTTTAAATAACCTAAAAACATTAAAAATACCAATAGAGCTTTCCTTAAGTATTGAATTTAGGATTCATGTACGTCGAATCTTCTACTAACACAATAAAATAAAAGCTTGCTATAATTCAAAGTTTTTTGTATGAAGCTTTAAATGGCGTTTGTCCTTGAGATTTGAGAACTTTCTGAATAACTTAAATGAAAAATGCGTTTTGTATGGTAAATTGATTTTTTTATTTATTTAATAGACTATTTTAAATGCTAACATAAATATATTTTTCGCACACATACCTACCCTACGTCCGTACCCCTTGTGACGTTTCTGTGTACCAGTGTCACATGATATTCCTGTATTCAATCTCGATTTACTGAAAACTAATAAATCGGATCTGTGGGTCTATTCTATACAAAAGGCGGCTTGTGACAGAGTTTATCATATTTGAGGTATTATAATTGTTACAATAATTTAAACTGCCGTCTAAACTGTCATAACTGTATATCTCGCTCTAATAGTTAACACAGACACGAGATGGGCTGTTAAAAAATAGCACTTTTTGACAGTTTAGGTTTAGACGGTTAACTTGTAATAATTAACCGCCTCAATACATCAATGAAGGTGATATAACTGGGGAGATATTTTTGATTCCTACTATCAGTTATAATTATTAATCAATGGATGAAGATTTGGTAAAGATCCTTATGTTAATATTGTAAACGCGATCCTAGTATGTTGCTTTTATTTATGTATGCTCTATCTATGGCGCCTATGGCATCCTATTCATCGCCTAAAGTGCTTTAACCGACAGAAGCTTTCGTAAATGGTAGTTAGCACCACATTCCAAAACAGGGCTAGGTATTAGCGATTATATTTGGAAATATATCTATAAATTTGTCGGATTTTTCAGGTATATACATATCGTTAGGTATATATTGACATGATTATTTTCCGATTTTTATACTTACAATAAATTAAGCAAAAATATTTAAATATTACAATATTTAGTAAAATTGTAAAAAATATAGCTGTAAATGTGTAAGTACTTAACCAAGGCAAAACGTCAACACTGCGTCACGTTTCGTCACATTTTTATTCAGTGAAATGGCAAATAATTTTCAGCAATTGGTGGGACGTAATTTTGCATGCGTTGCCAGTCGGAGAGCGATAGTCGACCTGTGCGCACGTCAATTTGCTTTGTGGTGGCGTCGGCGGAATTAATTATTAAATCGTGTAAAGATGACTAAAAAGTGTTACGTATTTACTCGAAAAACAAAACATGTCAATGAATATATTATTATTATTACTTAAATAACAATAAACATAACATTAAATGGACGCATGTTGAATTTTTATGACAAATTATGTTTTGTTCGTCACGCGTCGTTTGCACAATCTGTGAATTGCGTAGTCACGATAATTTTAGACCGTGCCTCAGCTGAAGCCTTAACTATACCAGACGTGGGCAAACGCGGCTCTTCGTTGGGTTAATTGCGGCTCCCAATATCTCTTGATAAAAATATAGGTATTTTCTTTTCCAATTATATTATTTTCGCGAGTTTTCCTTTCTAAATGTTGTAAGTGACAAGATGCGCGTATTAAATTTGAATTTGTGTATTTAATATTACGTGAGAACGTGACTATGGTGTGGCTCTTTATGTATATGAAAATCCAGAATGTGGCTGTCGTTGAAAAATGTAGTAATAAATTGTTTTGATCCCTTTTTGGTCCCTGAACTACATATATAAAAATAATATAATTTACGATTATGTCAACCTAAATAACATAAATTTGTGTTGGTACCTATTTATACCATAGGTAGATACCGTACAATAAAATATGTTCCAGAATCGTTTTGTCGTATTTGGTAAAAATAGTCCGTACTATACAAATTATAATGGTAGATATTAATTCCTTCTCATTAGATCTACAATGTTTTTGCCAACCCTGCTTCGAGTGTAAAGCAAAGCAGGGCGTCCCATATTAACTCCTGCGTTTTAATCAATCAACAAGCTATTTACGTAGCAAGCTGTAGATAGGTACCTATTTACTTCCACCAGTATCTACGAATCAGAGTGCGATGATTATACCTATACCTACTAGGAATCGTGTGGGAGCTTTTTGTTCAGACCGTGTTTACTCTGCAATGATTATTACGTGGGCGACCAGGCGTAGCTTCGCGCCACCGTTTGAGTTATTTTTATCTGGACGTTTAATGAATTTGTAGATATATATTTACTTAGGCAGATACCTACTTACTTATTGTAATCAGCGCTCGAAGTGGAATTTAACGCACCGGAGCCCAACTCCAGTCTCATGGAAAAACTAAAAGAACGATTCGGTCATGAAATTATTATGAAAATCATTACCTACATTATTGATTTATTTTTGTTTTAAAGTAACTTGACACGTCGTACACACCTATTATCTATAAACAATATTAACATTTTGTTTTGTTATAAAGTTTTTAGGCGAACTTAATATAACGTAACTTCTGATTAATGAGAGTTTGTACTATTCCATAGGATTTGGGTTTAATGTTCCAGGATTCACCTTCCGAAATCTTCAATGTCTGTGGATATAGTATGATATTATATAACTAATTAAGCTATTGTAAATAATACGTTATTTATTTTATATGTACAAATCAGTAATGTCTCGTTTGCGGTAGATAGCATATTTTATAAAAAATAGTTTTTGCTTCGCCTGCGGCGCCGAAAAGTGTTGCCTGCCTAAATCTTTAATAGAGTTACATATCAGATGTAGACTGTTATTGCATGTTTCGTCTAAGATGGGTAAGTAGGTATATAAGATAGATAATTATGTAACAAAAAAACTCACACACATTAATCTTATCTGAAAATTATCGACCGCTCCGGTTCATAAACTTTTCTATTTCGAGAGCTGACTGTAACTTCATACTTTGCAAAGTTACGCGAGAGTTATGAATTGGTGGATGCTGTTGCAGACTTAAGGACATGGAAGCAAGATACACTGACTGATTTTGAGTCCCCGGGACAAAACCGAGAAAAATGGCGTGACCTTGTGTTTGTGCTCATCTCCGATGCAAGAGAGTAATGGGTTGAAGTAAGTACATAATAGAAGATAGATAATGCGTAGTTACTGGTGATACAGTGTGCAAAATATAGTTAATTTGATAGTTACCTACTGATACCCCGTCTAGGTATAATAAAGACAGGGTAAGGAAGTGGATGTGAATAGAAACCCAAACATTAGAAATTATTAGGATGTTATACCAGAAAGGTTCGTATATATACATTAAAAGTATATGGTATTATAATATTATGTTTATAGGTAGGTACTTATTTGTATTATATAATATATACAGACACAGTTATTATAATATAATGTAAGTATCCATGCATACGGTTTGCCTACTAAACTGAATATACACACCTACTACATAATATTATAATATCGACTGTATTGTTCGAATTAACCCCGCATTCAGCCAATACTATCGTCTATCATACACTCGACTCACTTTAATACGAGCGTATTGATTCTTGTACATTTTATAATTTTATAAATAGAGATCCTACTTGCCAGTCACGCTCACCAGTCAAAATAGCGATACTAACACAGGTAAACATAATTTTATATAGTTATCATAAAGACACCTGAGCTGTACCTATAGGTAATAATTATATATACTTTATTTAATATCTTTTATTTATTCAATGAATAATTCACAGGATTTAAGAATGTAACATTCTAATTATTGAAAATACATAACTTTTAAAACACTAGATATATACCAGTAGAAAAAATCTTTTTGAAAAAAGTAAGACACCCCGCAGGATCGAACCTGCATCTCTCGGGTTACGCGCCCATGCACACATACCACTATGCTAAAGATACCGTGATTAATTACGACAAATTTTAACGAATGGCTCTTATAGTACTCTCTGAAGCGCTTTCCAAATTGAGCTACTATTGGCTATCGGCTTTTGTATTTGAAATCAAAGTAGGTATTACTTTAGTTACTAACCGACGTCACAGGTCACTCCAAGATATTTTAGTGTTGTAGCTTCCTTGAACTTGCTAATAATTTTTAATGAATTACTTTATTATATAATATACTTCAATAACGAATGCAACATTATTATTTTTATTGAATACAAAATTCTGTCGACGTCTGTGAATCGAAGTAAGTAAATTTTAGCTTTCAAAAAAAAAACACCTGGGACGCATAGTTGTTGGAATTTAGGCGAAGTCAATAAGTATTACGTAAGTAAGCGATCGATGAAATAATTAATTCCAATACCTATTTATGTATATTTTACATGTTCCAAATAATATAATTAAGTTCTTCCAGGGTGCAAGGTGCTTTCATAGGCCTTGGCCAAATTCAGATTTTTTTTTCTTCATATAGTGAAGATTACAAATTATTGATTTAGGACGTTCACAACATGACATTTAGAAACAAAGAAACATTATTAAAACAGTATTAAATAACAGTTATTAAACAGTGGAAAAGTGTAAATACAAAAAAATATAAATTAGATACAAGGAAGTACACCGAATGAGCGAAGTAGACCCTATTTTAAGAATTTATAAAACAATGCCCACCTATACTCATCCTCACGAAGGTGGAATATGTCATATCCGAAGTGATTTGGTTGAACAGAGTTATTGCCGTACCAATTAGCATTATCAATGGCAGGTTAGTTTTGCACCTTGGGAGAACAAACAACTAATGCTACCGATTTATAAGATAGTTATCAGGGGACACACAGGTCAATACTACCAAAAATGGCAGAGTTTTCGTTTTTACCGCGTATCTACCTATAAGTCCGAAAAAATACGTGGCCAAATACCAGATGCGGATAGACGAATTGTTTTCAATAAGGCAATTTTCTTAGCCAGCACGAATTTTCTCTGAGTCAAAGCATCAAATTGAGTACCTACTTTGCATGCCAAACTCTATAAAAAAAACATTGATAATACATACGAAATATTCATAAAGGCATCTAGAAACAAATATATAGACTGTGTTTAGGAAAAAGGGCGTAACCCTCGATTTTTCGAAAAGTGCTTTTATTAGATATTAGCAATGTATACAACTAAATGCACGTTCTGTAAAAAGGAAGTAAGCCGCAAATGCCGATTTATTATCTAAATTCAGGTTTTAATTGGGCTTTATTTAAGTTTTAATTTAAGGAAAAAAGCATTTACCCTCAATTTTAATGATATTTCTGTAATAACTTCTTTAATTATTAGTAGATCGAAAAGATATTACACCAAATCATCAATCATCATGCACCCAATGTCTGTGCCTATTTTTTTATTCATATTAAACCAAAATCATTCAAAAAACGTTTTTTGCCTCTCCTGTAAAATTTGTTCTGTGTGGGTTACGCCCTTTTTCCTAAGCTCGGTCGAATTACTTAATTCATTGTCGAATGCTATAATCTTAAATATTAGGTAAGTATTATTCATTGAATAAAAATTATAGTAATCAAATTTCCTATACGTTGTGAAAAGTTTTCGTTAGTTTTACGATATTTATATTATTAACAGCTATTCATCTTCAGAACAACAACCTTTCTGGAGACGGGTTTATAGCCTAAAATAGCTGTCAAAAGCTCATAAAGTAACGCAAACATCGTTAAATTAACAACAACAAAAAACTTTGTTTTTAAAATCAGAATAAAAATGTTTTAATTATTTTATAGTTATAAATAAAATTGATAAAATGTATTATCATCATAGGTCTCCTTTCGTAAAACCACACACAGCTTACTTAAATTCATAGACAAAATCACATGTGAGAGCATTCCAACACAGGTCGACACAAACTTTTGAGGTTAAGAGGCGCATCCTAGAACACAAATTTTGATTTCTTTTCATTTTTTTTATTCATAATAAGAAGCACATTATCGTTCATTGAGTACGCCGAAGAAAGTGTTCCGAATAGTAATTATTAATATTCTATCTGCCAAATACACCTTGATCAAATAACGATAGATTTTGCTTTGGTTACTAATAGTATGTATTTATTTTGGTGAATAACATAATTCTTCGGCTGGAAATTGTGGAGTCAAAGAATTGTGTTTATCGATTTTTTTAAATCTATGAACATAATATTCCAAACTACGCAATTGTCATAGCTTTCATAGATACCTACCAGTGGCGTGCGTTTCATAGATGCTGTATAATCGGCGCATCCCCAGAAATATTCGATGAAGTACCTACTATGAATACAATGGCCCCCACAAAGGGGGGGCTGACAGGGCTCTAGCCTAGGGGCCCGGACTCAGGAGGGGCCCGGCGTGGCGAGTCGACCAGATAAGTGAGATAAACACATATCACAAATTTGCTCTAACAGTAAAAAAAAGTCGCCTGCGGTACTATTTTCCTTCAATAATGTTATTATTTAATATTATGTGCTTATACGACACAATTTTTAATTGTGTATCGATACTCGACAACTCTATAATTCAAATGGATGTATTATACAAAAAAAAAACACTGAATATACACATTAATTTTACCACGTACCTACACCATTTGAAAAACGCTACTGTAGAGCATCACAGTGCCTTTATCCTTATCGATAGGTAGGGGGGCCCTGCAAAGATCCTAGCCTGAGGGCCCGCTTAAGGATGTGGGGGCCATGATGAATACTATTATACAGCAAATTATTATTGTGCAATTGTAGGGAACATTTTAATTAACTTTCATAAAGTAAAAAAGCTCTAAAGCTTTCATATTATTTCATTTTAGGCTCTAATATGTTACAAGCCCCCAAGCAAGGCCCCAGGCTAGCACAAAATATAAATAATACCTACTTACTTATGATGAACAAAAATGATAAGTACCTTATTTTATAACAACCGATAGTCAACATTAACGCAATTCGATCAACATTTCATGTATGAACTACTAGTTAAATTCGTCGCATTTAAGTAGCATGCCTGTAGCTTAATTGGTTAAATCACATTGACTTGAATCCAGTCCAGTGGTTGCAAATTCGGTCGAGCGATTTGAAAAAAGATTTTTTCTTGTGTTTTAAAATTATGTACCTACTTATATATTCATATTTGTTTTCATTGAAATAATACTACAGTTTAAGGATGGTGCTAGTTAGTTTTCAAAATTTCATCAAACCCTGCGAAATTCAAGCCATAATAGATAATAGTCAAAAGATACTCGTCTATTTATAAAATATCTAAAATTATGCAATTAACTCATACATAATTTTAGATATTTTAATGAATAATATTTTTATCTACGAGTATTATAGTTTGGTTTAATCAGGGTTTAATGAATTAAAAAAAATAACCAACACTCAGTGCTCACAGGTCGACTATCGCTCTCGAACTGGCAACGCATGCAAAATTACGTCCCACCTATCGCTGAAAATTATTTGCCGTTTCAGTATGCTCTTAATTGAACTGCATATAAAGTGTTTTCCCCACCTACAAAAATAATTCAGCGAATTTAATTATTGGTTGTGCGAAAACGATGATAAAAGTTGTTTTCCCCCTTTTTCATCGCGGTTAAACCCCTCCCCTGCAAATACGCTTCCAGTAAATCGAACATCAGTTACCTAGTGGGTGGGTGGTATGTGCTCTAAATCATCGATAACATGTTAATAATTATTAATCGAACTAGATGTTTTGTGTTATATTTCAACTTTAGGGATTTCTGAATTAATCCCGAATGTTCAAATAATCACTCGAGTTTCAATGAATAATATTAAATTATAGTCAATGAATGCAGAAGTTCAGACAGAAAATTCAAAAATTATTCCGATGAATATACAAAATAACTAAAACCTCTAGCTTATTAATGAAGTTGTTACTAACATTTTCTACTCCACGCATGGAAAATGTTTTATTAATGTTCGCACACCCTACAAAAATAATATCATATTTGAATAAATAATTACAAGATAAAAATAACTTTTCATATACTTACCACGTTTTTAAATTATCTGTTGAATCATAATATAAACTTGACAATTCTATGTATAGATAAAAACTTTTTATTGTACTTGATAGAAATACTGAATAAATATTATAGAATACCGAAATGTCATTTTGACATTTGATATTGATTTCCATAGTAACGCACGTTATACATATATTAATAATTTAGTAGCTAGGACCCACTTAGCAACCAATAATAGTGAGTAGCAAATATTACTTTTAAGATTTTTTTCCGATTCATACAAAACAGAATTAACTGAAAATGGATTCAACTCTGCTTAAAGATGACCAGAAGTATTAAAAGCATGCATTGTCGTTGTGTTCTGATAAATATTCTAAAAGTTTCAAATGTCAAGCACGTTTTCATTCATATTTAATTGTTTTCGTTAGACAAAGAACGCATATTACACATAATATTGTTGATTATTTTTTAAAATTCATTAAACCCTGCCTAAACCAAACTACAATAGATAAAAATATTAAATATCTTTAAAATATGAAGTTTATTAAAGTTATGTATGATTTAATTGCATAATTTTAGATATTTTATAGATAGACGAGTATTTTTTGACTATTATCTATTATGACTTGAATTTCGCAAGGTTTGATGGACTTTTGAAAACTAACTAGCACCATCTGTAAATTGTAGTGTTATTTCAATGAAAACCAACACGTATGACTGACAAAGTCTAACAGCAAACAGCCTACCTCCACCCTTTGCCACTGTTACGTACATATATTAACATTTAACGCTGTTTTATATAATACAATAAAATATAGCAATCCATAGGTACTTTATCCAAATATTTTATATAATGACCAGGTCTGGTTTTATCCGTTTATACGGACAGAAAAGGTTGCTTTATGTCATTTTGTTACGTATGCTCTATTAGTAACAAAAATTTTCTTTCTTAACTTTCTTCTTTAAGCACTACGGTGCATGGTTGCAGCATCAGTCCCGTGCGGCTCCGTCTCGGGACGGAATGAGCACTTAAAATCACTTCTTTCAGACACGTTTAAAGCGTCATAGAAAGCGGCCGTGCATATCCACGGCTGTTCATATATGACGGGTGGTGGTGGGCACTTTAACGTATGTTCTATTAGTAATAATAATAATATATTCATTGACATGTTTTCTTTGTCAAGTAAATGGGTAACGTTTTTAGTAATCTTTACACGATTTAAGAATTAATACCCTCGTCGCCATCAGGAAACAAATTTACGTATTCACGTTGTTCGGTCTCCGATTGCCAGCGAGTCCAAAATTTCGTCACGCCTATAGTTGAAAATTATTTGCCATTTCACTGAAGTATCGTCTTAAGTACATAAATATCAATAATTTTATTATTATTAGTCACCCAGGAATCAAACCACGTTTTCTACCAGTATGTAGCTTGGATCATATAGGTACGGTAGCTGTTCGGAGCATACTATGGAAAAAAAACTAAAGTGTTACCTATTGAAATAGATTCTTATTGATTATAATTTATTCAAATGCTTGGGGCGTTGACTCTTGTGTATTCATAATTTTTAAAATAGCAAGTCACCATTAGATATAGGAACGCGATTTCGACGGCTGTTATCTGACAAAACAGTTGTAGTTGTACACTTACAGTTTGAGAGCTACACGAACTCTTTATATCAGCGTTTCCCAAGTTTTTAATCTACGAAATACACTACATATTATATAGTTTTTATTTAAATAATATCGAAATACTATCGATGTTATTTTATAAAACTAGATCAATTGATCTAGTTAATTGTGAATATAAATGTAAGGTTATTTATTACATAATTACAAGATAAAAAGAACTTTTTATATAAAACGTTTTTTAATTTTCCGTTGAATCATATAAACTTGACTTGCTAGCTATACGATCAAAAAAATTTGTACTTGATAGAAATAATACTGAAATGTCATTTTGAAATGTCATATTGATTTCCATAGTAACGCACGTATATATTAATAATTTAGTTGCTAGGACCCCAGACCCCTAGCAACCAATAATGGTGTCGAAATATTTTTTCATACAAAACAGAATTAACTGAAAATTAATTCAATTCTACTTAGAGCTGGCTAAAAGTATTAAAAAATGAATTGGCATCGTGTTCTGATATATTTTAAAAGTTTCAAATGTCTAGCTAGTCGCAATTGCAAGATTTGTACCGGACAAATAAGAATACGAGCTAAGAAAAACGTTGTAATAATAATAATGAATTTGTAAATGTACTGTGCCAACGCGTAAATAAATTTGTACCCATGAACTACCAACATTATGATTTGTTTTGCTGTAGATATACTTACTTGGCGCGACCATCAACTAACCATAACAACCATCGATAGTAATCACATGTTGCGGACCGCATTTCTCACACTGTTCGTAAGGGACGTCTGCACACGTAATATAATGTGCGACTACCAAATGCAACGCGTTATGGTATTCATGAAGCCCATAACTAGTCGTTGTGACTAAAGACCATTAATTGTAGCCCTCCTTACATTACGCTTTAATAGCGCCTCGTCGCTTCTACAGGGTACCCACGCACTTTCCCTATACATTCCTTACACTCAGAAACTCCGCGTTTTAATCATAGTAATGAACACCTTTTATGCATATATCAATAATCACTCGTTGGGTCGTAGGGATTGCAATACCGATATTTCAAAACCGGAATTCCTGGATTTATCGATACCGAAATACCGGTTTTAAGTATCCAAAATACCGGTATAGGTATTCGTTATTAAGAATGCAGAGATATTACTTTTTGGAACACGAATTTAATGTTTGCAATGTATTAATTGTTAAAACCAATATTTCTATAATTTATCACTTGTATATATTTTCAAACGTTAACAGAATATTACGAAGGTACTAACTTATAGGCCATCCATGGACTGAAACCGTATGCGGTTTCGAACCGTGTGCTATACTAAGCTTATCTTTTCTGGTCATGGAAACATATTTCCACAAAGTATATTATAAGCATCTGATCGTATCCGTTTATACCATACACTTACACTTAAAAATGTTGTGAAAATATATTTTCATGAACAAAAATCATAAGTTTAGTATTGCACACGGATCTAAGCCGCATACGGCTTCAGTCCATGGATAGCCTCTTAGATACATTTCCTATATATCTAATTAAATGTTTTAAATAAATTTTTATAGCTGTATTTATTGATAGATTACTTTCATTGTTTCTATATGTTTTAAAGAATACTGGTTTTAATACTGGTATTCAATAAGAAATACCGAAATAGTGGTACATATTTATATTTTCATTCGGTATTGCAATCCCTAGTTAGATACTCAGCTACGATGCACACTTAAAATATGTAGTTATAGTGTGCGTGGTTTTAACGGGTATAGGTACCTACAACACAATAAACCCTCTTTCTGTCGAGTATCGAAAATATTATCTAATACTCTTTTAACCAGTAAATGAAATTGTTTATGCAAGAGGAAAAAATAACCAAGTACCCACCTACTAAAACATAATACAAATATTATATCACTTTATTTTTCTTTTGAATTACTTATATAAGTAATTCAAACTTCAGGCTAAGCAATGATTCTCAACCAAGGTTCCGTGAGAATTGCTTGCAAAGAAGTATCATTTGAAACTAAGAAAAGATTAACGAGATCAATTCTTAAGCAATGACGTATTTTGAAATTTCATATGAGTTACATTAAGGTAATTTTTGTTGCATCAAGGGAAAACATAATAAATATTGAGGAAAGGAGGTTGTTACACCAGTCCAAAATGTTTCCATGAAAGCGTACGAAATGTGCCAATCTCTAAACAATAAAAACTTTTTTTAATATATTTTTATTAATCAACTATTACTTACTAATTCTACTAGTGGGCTGCACATTCTAATGCAGTGGCAAATTGAGGAAGCGTTTAATACATAAGTTTTGAATTTTTTTAAGTTATACTTCTTTTGGCGTTTGGGAAATCAGATCAGAGTGTATTTTAAGCGTGTGACATGTAACACATAATTTATTTTTTCACACGAAAAAAAACGATTGGATTCGAACCACCGATTGTTCGGTTATCAGCCGAACGCACTACCTTTACGCCACAGATACTGCAATCGTGACGATTATACAGTATAATATTATAGTTTAGAATTGTTCCGTCGCCTAGGCAGCGAATTTATTATTGTCGGCCATTTGCATTCAGTTACGTAAACAAACGATTAAACGTCAGAGTGACAGTTGGTACTTTAAAAATAAAAACAACGAGAAACCATTATATAATTTAGTAATATAAGTTAAAGTGTATAGAAATAAACCAACGTCGTTCCAATAAGCGGTCCTTTTTCTTGAGTGTGTAATTTAACAAGATAATTAGGAGCTATTCAAAGAATCTAGTTTATCACAAGTTTTGTTTTTGTTTTGTTACGCCAAAGAAGTATAACTTCTAACGTACGTACATAAGTACACACACCGATTTTTTTCGTAGTCCATGAATATGACGAACTTTTCGCCTGCGGCGCTAAATAACTGCAAAATTTTGTGAAACTGTTTTATAAATGTATCCGTTTAACACAAACACGCTGTAATAATCAAAATTTAGGTAGGTAACTAACGAAAAAAAATATATATGACTAAAAATCAAGCTAGATTTAAGTCAGCATAAGGGCGGTACTTTTCCTATGTACGTGACTGGTTTTCATGTTTATTTTGTAATTAACCTTTCTATTATATACATAGGATAGCCAGAACGGGGTTCCCAAACTTTTATAAAATGTTACAAGGGTTCCACAAAACAAAAAAGTTTAGAATCACTGCGCTTAAATAAAATATATTGCCAGACTTGTGTACTTAACAGGTTCAGATTTCCAATTATCCAATGTCATACATTATTTCCCATTTATTCTACCATAACCTTCGAAAAGTTTTAATTTTTTTTTTGTTATTCGACTAATTAATTCAAAATATGTATAATAAGCTGGTAGGTGGAACCTGAACTAGGTTGATGTAGTAATTTCACATTAAAGGGTTGGAAATATTAATCATTGTTGGATGTAATTAAAAATATTATGGGTACATTAGAAAATGCTGCATATTGCAATCCCAATCGAAATCAGCTTTACAACATTTATGCAAAAAAAAACAATGAATTTCTTCCTCTCTTTTGAGATTTTCAATGACAATTAAGAATCCATGGGGTCTTTTTTCTTCACTTTCATATACGTAGGTTCCATATGTCAATAACGGTTTTTCGGTATTTCTTATTGAATACCGGTATTCCTAAATATTTAAAAAACAGAAGTAGGTGGTTATCAATAAGCTATTATAATCTTTTAAAAATATTATTTTATATCAAAAACCTACACACCTACATTTATTATGTTCACATTTAAAAATATTTATAGATCATAATTGTAGAACTATTGATTTTTTACAAATAATTTGAATGTAATGATAATTTTAACAAAACCCCTCGAAAGTTTGTTAAGTGCAAATAAGTCCGGCTGCAGGAAGAGCTTCTTAAATTCAACACTTTACAGTCGTCAATAAATATAGAATAATTGAACATTTTTGTCACGGATGTTTTCTATTTCGAAATAATATTATGATAATTCATCGCGACAATTGCTTATATAAATAGGTATATTTGATGAAAATTGTTTTATTATTTTTTCACCTCTGTTAGATTCACTCAATATATTTGCATTTTAGCAGCACATAACTTATAATTAATTTTCAAAAACGTAAGCGAGTGTGCTTTCAATAACGAAAATACCGGTATTTTAGATTTTTAAAACTGGTATTTCGGTATTTTTAAATACTGGAATACCGGTTTTGAAATACCGGTATTGCAATCCTTAATCCTGATACAGGTTATAATAATTAAAGTTTTTTTTTAAATAAACTGCTCTTGCGCTTTCGTACAAGGTGGGGTTAAAGAAATTGATAGTAAACTGCCAAAATTAACGCAATTTGTGAATTGTTTCAAAAATGTAAAAACTACTAGTAAATTTTGTCGTAATTTGATAGAGCTCAAATGGGTCAATTGGTAAAGCACATTGAAGCAAATCCAGTGAATGCGGGTTCGAGTTTCGCTGGGAGTCATATTAAAAAAAATCTATTAACTATACTTACATAATATAACTTAGGTGTTTTCAAACTACGTACTTATATTATTATAATAATTATTAATTTGTAATATCATTCAAAAAATCTCAAAGTTAATTGATACGAATTGAATAAATTTATTTATTATGTTATTTTTTCATACACAACTGCGCCTGTAATCGTGTGGGAGAAATTTTTCTATCTGGGAGCACAGTACGCAACTCCAGCGACGTGGACAAAAAACGTGACACTGCCGTGTGACACCTCCGTGTTACGATGTTTCAAAGTAGGTTATAATAAATGTATTCCGGGTTAAAATATACAAATCTTTTCTTTCTTTTCTTTTTCTACGAGTCTTTTCAATATAAAATCTTATAAATAAGTAACTACAGTTAATTATTTTTCCTAAAGTAAGTGTCATTTTTTAACATAGTGACCAATTTCCAGTACGCCTCCCTATAGATGATCAGTGTTTCCTTTAACCTGTGCCATTTGCGACCCAACACAAAATTTTAAGTTTTCACACTATCAGTTATCTTAGTTTCAATTCTAATGGATTTAAGTTTTTTACTATTCTATTTGAGTCGTTTTTTTTTTGGACCCCGTTTTCGCCTTTCGGCATCTTCAGGCGTTGTATACACTCACTAAAGGCAAACATACACTGACAACGAACACTCTTAACTCTATTTCGAGATATGAATTTTAGAATCACATTATTTTTAATACAACTCTAATTAAACCAGAAATTTTGACACGCAACGCAGAATTTTAAAAGTAACTTACTATATAATTCAGTCAATTTTGCCGTACTAGCAATATTTATAATATTAATTCTATCGTCGATAGTATTCTTAGTTTCGTTATGATGATGGGTTCATATTAACAGCTGTCAACAGTGTCAAAAGTGTAACAGTTAATATGAATTAACAGCTGTCACCATAAATAACTCGATTATTGTAAAATTAACAAATAACTTTGTTGAAGATCAGTACTTCCATATAATATTAGCTATAAAATTACCCTAGAAAGATGGCAGACTTATGTAAGCAGGTACCTATATCAAAACAATTATAATTGTTGTGCAATCAAAAGACATATTGACGTCTAAGACACCATTTATATTGTTTATGTCTCCAGGCATTTTCATATTATCTATTATCTGTGGCTCAGTTCGCCTTTAGCCGAAAAGACAACAAAGAAAAGAGCGTCGCGACGCTAGTGGGCGTAACGTGACGTCGACGTGCAGACGCCGTGACGTCATCGGGCGTCGTGACAGGCGCCGCTACTCCCCCTCCCCGCCACTCCCGTAGAACCTCGCTTGACTTTGCTTAACACTTTTTGCCCCACAATCAACAATATTTTATGCAAAGGTCAAGGTAGTAATAATAAAGAATCTCATAAATAATTTCGTTGTGAACTATTAGTAAGTCTAACAACACAATTTTATATTTTGTGTAGAATTTATTTCCCGATAATACCTACATACGTTTTATCTAATGTAAATCAAAACTTGTGAAAACTATTGATACGAATTGTACGCTACGGATATAATTTTAATATCACGACGTCGCTTTTTAATATATCGATAAAGCTATTATTTTACAATTCTAAAAATTCCTAAAACCCAAACTTGTGATTCGTAGGATTTATTTATGGCAACCAAATAATTTTCAAACAAACTAGGAATACTAATATAAAATAACCTATACATACTAAATAATAATACAATTAAAATGTATTTATGACCTGTCGCAATATTTGCCGTTTGATCAACGTTTTGAATATTTCCATGATTTTATTTTCTTAATTTTTTCTTTGACTCGTTTGTTCAATATTGATAGAAGTCGCATAACTTACCTATAGATATAATATATTACTATAGTGGAATAATTTAACCTTCAACGTGCGCAGACGCGATTTATTTTAGTGCGCACGAAAAACACAGGGCGAATTTGATTATTGGGTACTGTTCGGTTATACAGCGGAAAACACATTTTTAAATACCCGATATAGGTTAGGTTAACCTAACTAAACCTAACCTAACATAACCTAACCCAACCTAACCCAACCTAATGACACACACATGATTTTCCGCCCCTGTGGGGGGCACTCCCATAGGGAGTAGTGCCTCCCAGCCGCTCGGTCTGACCCTGGTAGTCAATGTGCCACCGGTGTAATGATTACGACCCTCGACAAAGCCGAAAAAAAACAGACAATATGACATATATGTATAAGTCCCGCAGTTTGCTCTGGCAGGTCCCGCTACTTCCCAGGGTGAACTGTGGATGTATAAGTCGGTCACGGACCATGTATATATAAGGTAAAGTGTCATAGGATTAAATTTGGATTAAATGTATATTGGATAAAGGGGTGAATTAAAATTAGATTAGATATAATATAAGATTTGATTTGTTATTATAATATGTAATGTAAATTGTAAATTAATATGTAATGCAAGGGTTAGCGAGGTAATAAAGGGGGACTTATGGATGGGCGTTAATAGTATATAGTAGTTAAAATAATTAAGATAATTAAGGAATTAATGTAATTTAAGTAATATTAATATTAATCATATTATGTACATCGATATCGCTATATGTTTGGTTGATAGTCTGACATCCGTCAACCTTATATAAATGTGTAGCATATGGCGGTATCGGTGATCAGTGTGGATTTGTAAGAAATACAACCACCCCTAACGGATAAAAAGGCAAGAGTATTAAATCCAAAGGCAGTCTGTTTTGTCACTTGTGGGTTCCGGGAGTCGCTTCTGCAACGGCTTGTTGTCCCGGGACCCTCACGATCTCGTCTGCATAACTAATTAGAAATAATTAAGTTAATGTTAAATAATTAGTTAATAATAATCAAGTTAATTTTAAAATAATTAAATAATAATATTCGAATTAATTTTTTAATTAATCAGTAATAAATGTAGTTATTTTTGTGACTTCGGATATTAGTTGACTCTTGTTTATTGAGACTTCGAACTGTGAACTTCGAATATTAATTAATTTGACTTTTCTTTTTTTTTACTAATTGTGGTGTATGGATAATAACAATAAATCGAGTTTCTTTTAATTATTATAAACTTTGGGACTTTTGATAGCAATGTGAATGATACCTTTGGACTATAATCCTTGATGAAGGAATGCCATAAGGCCAAACATATTCTAATAACAATAAAATACGAGTTCTGAAGATTTCATCTGGTGTTTAATTGACTTGGTGCCCCGTGACTTCTTGGTTACTCCACGTCCATGAGGTTCCTGCCTGTTCTTCCACATTAATGAATCTCCACTTCCAAGTGCCTGAGCTAGTCAGGAAGTCGGAGGCCTTCACTAACCTAACCTAAACTAACCCAACTAACAAATAATTCAGTATATCGGGTATTTTAAAAATGTGTTTTCCGCTGTATTCCTCATAACCGAACAGTACCGATTATTGTTACGGTTTCTATTGCAAACTTCATTTACGTCAACAATATTGAATCCTTTTCTCTCGCTCGTCGCCGTCGCAGTTATATGTTAGCTGGCTCGCCTGCAACATGTCGAATACGTAGATGTGACATCTCGTCATTCACACGTTGCCAAATGGATCTCCGCAAATTGGTCGAAAGCTACTTTTTAGTTTGAAAAAAACATCTACTGTTGCAATTGACAAGTTGCATGCTTCTCGGGCTGCGAGTCGAATACACCAGGACGCATACGAACACCTACGAATTGGTCATTGCTATACTGGCTCGCCGATCGCCACATCCAAATATCTATACGTTCCGAAGGCTATGTGCGACTGTCGCTGGATAGCTATGCGTGGTCTTCATATGCAACACCGGATCGACGTTCATGGAAGGTTTGATTTATGGCTTCTCGAAACTTCTCGAAAATTGCACACTTGCAATATTTTATGCCGAGTATGCAAAATGGTCAGATAGCAGCGGTGTAGTGATGAGTTGAGTTGTGGGAAGAGAAGTGCGCGCCCACATCCTACCGTTGTCAATCGCTCGGGCTCACTCGAGTTTTTCGGTCGAGTCTGATACTAACGTACATACCTCAAGACTAGGATTTTATATTTATAGAAATGGAATGGCTGGGAAGAGGTGCACGCGTCTAGACATTGATTTGAAAAAATCAAACTGAATTAATATTTTTATTTTCTACTTGTAATACGTGACTACTATTTATTTCCATATTTCACGCGGATAACGTCACGTCTGAAACATATGAATGCACTGATGATGGACTAGTGAGACTAGTCACTGAGGAGTTCATTTCCTTGCGCCGGAAACATGGCGGGATCAATTTACATCATTAAATTGCACAACAAAATACGCTCGCCACTTGCTTCTTGCTCGGGTGACGAAATATATTAGAGAAGATCGACACGGTGTGTTTACAAGACTATTAATTAAAAAAAAAATCGGTGTGTGTACTTATGTAGGCGCGTTAGAAGTTATACTTTGGCGCAACAAAATAAAATAAGCCGTTACCTGTATATTAATATTACAGTGGGTTAGGTTGATGAAAACGTACGCGATTCATCTGTGTCTCATATAGCAAATGATAATTATTGTATTGGACCAAAACTCATCTTTGCCATACAGCGGTTATAATCGATTCAGAAAT
This sequence comes from Rhyacophila brunnea, assembly GCF_057557595.1. NCBI lineage: Eukaryota > Metazoa > Arthropoda > Insecta > Trichoptera > Rhyacophilidae > Rhyacophila > Rhyacophila brunnea. Next base: position 15,734,578 of record NW_028232752.1, read on the forward strand.
GCCCATGATGAATTAATAAAAAATCAAATGTTAATATATTTTATATATTTACCAAGTCAACATTAAGAAAACTTATTTATTTATTAATATATAATTCAACTCATAAATAATACTTACATAAATATAGCTTCAAATCTTGATACACAATCTTTACAATGAAAAATAAATATACACTCAAATATAAATAAAGTTTTATGAATATAAATTAACAGTGTAGAAATATTGGCTATGTTTACAACACGTCCTGTTTACTTGGTTGTATTGAACGACTAACTAAATGCGCACTATACGCATGCGCATGTACCCTCGAGACCGAAATGAATATAATCATAATAATAAATTGTGTTGCATCGGCGCGCGGAACTTTGTCACACGCCAAAAATACACTCTGATCTGTTTTCCCAAACGCGCCTAAAGAAGTATAACTTCAAAAATGAAACGGAGATGTTACCTGTGACAAATACTAAATGTATCATCAATAATAACAAGTGTTTAAGTGTAGTATCTCACAATTCTCCACACTCAAGAATTAAACCTTGTTTCATTCAGTCTCACTCAGAAGGCATTATCTGTGTGTCCCCTGATAGCGACACAATGCAAAGAATCGAAATGAATGTAATCAGCTTGAAGATATCTTTCTACATCAATGGATTGATCCACGCTGATGATTATTATATCAATTATATTTTTTAATTCTCACTCAAAAAATGTTTACTTTGCTAAGAGTGTTGATTCGAGCTTCGTTGAAATAAGCTTCGTTTAATGAAATAAGAAATAACGCTAAAAAGCTTTCGGAATTCTCAATAAGTAACGAATAATTTCAAATGCAGTCAAGACGGCAGACGATTGCACTTTTTCAAAGTTTTCATATCGTTTTAACACTAGATAGTTACCAGACAATAAAAATAATAGAATAAAAGCACATTGACAACAAAAACCTTCCATCGAAATAAATCGATCGTCTCAGGAAGACAGCTGAAATTTGGAAGGAATATTGTCCTCAGCCTCCCTTTTGACTATTTAAAAGAATATCGTCATCATCAGCTCTCCTAGCTCCCTACAATCTTCTCGGTCCCTAGTTTTTTGCTGCCACGTACATCCACCGAACTTTAAAAGCTCATCTATCCATCGGGTTTTAGGGCGTCCCTGTGGGCGTTTAGTGCCCCTTGGATACCACTTTATGACGGCATTTGTCCAGCGTTTGTCCACTCGCCGAACGACATGTTGGATATATATAATCTAAAGAAATAGGAAATATTTTTGTTAATTCCAAACTGTCCAAAGACAGCATTAATTTGTCTTATGGGTATCTATCTGTTTATAACCTGATATCACCCTTTGTATTATTAGAAAACTTTAGAGCGTACATAAGTGAAACGGCAAATAATTTTCAACAGTATGTGGGACGTAATTTCGGCCGCGTTGCCAGTCGGAGAGCGATAGTCGACCTGTGAGCACGTCAATTTGTTTTGTGATGACGTCGGAGGAATATATTCTTAAATCGTGTAAAATTGACTAAAAAACGTTCCGTATGTACTTGAAAACGAAAACATGTCAATGAATATACTATAATTATTACGAATATAATAATAAATATAATATTAAAAGGACGCATGTTGAATTTTTATGACAATGTTCGGCTCTCGTCATTTGCACAATCCGCGCATCGCCTAGTCACGATCTTTTTAGACCATGCCTCAGCTAAGGTAGGTATAGCCTTAATTCTCTGATAAATTCACAAATTAAAAATGCTGTGTGTCACCCCATTACACCCCCTTTTCTTTTAAGGCCATAAACGTCAGATCTCGCGACATTTCACCACACCTGAGCATGCTCAGAGGAATCAGTATACAAACAAGTGTACGACACAGCATCGGTATTCAAATGCCACTCACAAGCATTGTGAGCAACGGTAAATCAAACTAGTTCAAACCATTCGCATCTGCATTAAATTTATTCTCTCCGAGACTATTAATCACCATATACATCATGACCAAAAAAATAAATCATCTACGATAATTTTTAAAATACTATTTTTTTTTTCTTTGATATTATAATACTTATTGAATTCTAAGCGTTTAGGGATTTCTCGCGGTAGACTACAGTCAGCCGATTTGTCCAGACATAGTTTACAATAATTATTATTGTAAAAATTACCCACCTGGCAAAGAACGAGTGCCCGACTGCTGTTACCTACAAATAAACAGCAAGTGACAATATTATTTAATTGTCGTGCCCTCTCGGTTCCAAGCGCCAGTGTAACTTTCTCGGAAATGACTCACTGGCAGAACACACAGGTAATTACCATAGATAGTAAAATACAACATAATCTTAATATAGTTACATATTACGATGTAAAAAAACAAAGACAAAAATGTGTGGCTTTTATATTATTATTATTTAAGTCAATTAAAATGCCCAATATAAGATATAAAATAAATGAATAAGTGGTAATCCTAATAACGTGAGAACAGAGAAGGCATAATGAAACCAAACAGTACATACCTACAGTTATGAAAAATCGCGTAGAGTGGAGAGAGTTACTTAATATAAGAAAACGAAAAATAATATATACAAGAAAATATAAAAAATATATATGAAGAGAGGACAAGTAGGTAATATAAGGGAAATAAAAATACAATTATCAATACGGTTGTCCAGTTATAATGAATGTTAAGTTTTAGTTAAAGCAACTTAATTTAAAAGAGGCAAGAGAATAAAACAAAATTGCAGTTCTGCAGAGTCGAACAATTAATAGTAACCGAAATTGATTTTACATAATATTATATGTTTGAATATGTAGAAGTGAAAAGACGACGAATATTTACTTTACATAAATTATGTTAAGCGTAATTTATTTTGGACAGAACCTACTTGTAGGAATTATTAATTAATTTTAATACTATAATAATACATCAAAAAAAGATATTTTTAGCAGGTATACCTACTAATATCTGAAGTGTTTTCAAATTTAGTGCAATTAAAGATAGGTACCTTATTCAACACACAAAAACCGATAATCAACATTAACACAATTTAATAAGCATTTCATGTAAGAACTAGTAGTTAAATTCGTCGAAATTAAGTAAGATGCCCGTAGCTTAATAATAATTGGTCAAGCACATTGGCGCGAATTCAGTGGTTACAGGCATGGCCCCCACAAGAGGGAGGCTGACAGTGCTCTAGCCTCAGGACCCGGCTAGATGACCAGATAAGTGAGATAAACACACATTAAAAATTTGCTTTAATAGTAAAAAAAGTCGCATACAATAAAACACTAAACATACACATTAATTTTACTGCGTACACCATTTGGAAAACGCTACTTTAGAGCGTCACACTGCCTTTATCCTTAGCGATAGGTAGGGGGGGCGCCAAAGATCCTAGCCTGGGGGGCCGCTTCACGATGTGGGGCCCATGGTTACAGGTTCAAGATACGTCAGGCATCGTATGTTTAAAATATTTTTTCTAAAATGTCAAATTGTGTAAGTATAATATAAATAATATAAGGTCATCGGTCGACGGTTTGCTACAAATTTGGTTATTGTTGAGCGTTCTCTGCCACTCTGTAGATTTCCATCGATTCGTTAAACGTCTTTATACCATAATCGCAGGTAGTAGTACCGTATTTGATGACCTGTGGTACAACTTCTATGCGAGCATGCCTATCAAATAAGTTAAATAAGTATATATAAACAAATACATCGACCGATAGCACATTTTATTACACTTACCACGATGTTAGACTTCCGGGTAGATACTTGATACGATATATTGATTTGAAACGTACTTCGTTGTTTATAATCTAAACACCCAATACGTTCTAAAATTGTATTGTGGCTCGGTACAAAGCGTTTTGAGCTTTCTAATGTTCCAATGTATTTCCATATCTTGTTGGATCATCAATCAAGATTAGGGATTCCAATCCCGGGATCCCGAGCTATTTTCGATACCTTTGAGTCCCGGGATTGATAAACATAATAACGAAACTTTCGGGATTGATTTTTTTTATCAATTTTTATGGAAAATAAAATAAAAACGAAAATATAACAGAAAAAATACTTTTAATAACAAATCACTACATTAGAAATAAACTGAGTTTGATGAAGTTTGATTTATACCCATGTGTAAGTTCATTTTATTTTTTCACATAAATTAATAAAAATGAGAAAGATTGGAAAAAAACAATACTTCGCACTTTTAACAAAGTATTTCCAACATGATCTCATACGTTGTACGGCAGTTTCATATTTGGCTGACTAATTAGATTTATGAAGCGGAAAGGCCATAAGTACACCATGATTATTTGCTTTACTATTTTAAATCTCGCTAATCCATTCATTAAGTCTTTACTATCAGAAACAGCAATCTCATATTAAATTCACATTATTATTTATATTACAATATTATTCACTCCGTTAAACTTATGTATTTCCAAGATTGAACATAGATATACAATATTAACAATAAATGTCGTAAATAGTATAAATTATACTAGATTTATTTTTGACCGATTTTATCAATGTTATTTGTAAATATAACAATTTTATATTAACAATGGAAAAATGCGAATCCCGGGACCGGTTCCGGGATCCCGGGATTGTCAAATTGTAATCCCGAAATCCCGGGATCAGAATTTTGGCTTGGGATTGGATTCCCTAATCAAGATTTATAATGTACATTATTTTTCAGGGATTCAATATTACTCTAGATGGCTAAAGGCTTAACATAATATATTATCAAACGTTGCAAGATTTCAACAGGTAAACGCGAAGTAGGAAATACAATCAATTTTCTACAGTTAAACCGAGAGAGCTAATAGCCAAGGCTGTATCAATGTCTTTGGCGCCCAGGGCAAGGGTAGATTTTGCGCCCTTGCAACCCCACCAAAACACTAAAAACGTAAGTCCTGAAAATAACAATAATTAACCAAATGACATAAGGCCTTGCTATCTACGGTTTTCAGATACAACACAGTCAAGATCCATGACTGGTCTGGCGAATGGTTTTTTATTAAAAACTTTTTAACGAAAACCGATTCATTTTAATAATTATGTATTATTTATTCATTTGCATCATTTCAACCAAATATATAGAATTAATATGTTCCGTCCATAAGTCACAAGATCTTAAATAGTTATATTCATCGAATAATACATCCATGCTTTCGGTCCTCGAACATCAGTAGTGTAGAAACAATCGCGGGTACCATTTGTTCATTGCCAATAGGAAAGTTTCAAATAGCAAAGTTTGTTAATATTTTAAAATTTTCATTTACAAGAATTTACTAACTGAATTTTTTTTTAAATCCTGGCATCATTTTGGCGGCTCACGGCGATCGCCCTATTCGCTAGGGACTGGTGACCTTGATAATAGCTACTATCAAACGCATAAAACTGCGATATTTATTTCAATTGTAAGTATGATTTACACCAGATCATAAAATATGCAAATGTTGAGGAAAGCAGATGCGTAGAAGAGATTCTCTTGGCTACGTAACCTACGCAAACGGTTCACTTTGTGATCTTTCCACATTATGTCCAATATGCCACGTAGCGTAAGTCGCAGTTTTTGTATTTGCCTAACATTAAAAGTCCATATTTTACATGCTGCATAATATGTTGAAGTTTTAGACATAATTAAATATCACTGTTAACGAAAATGTCGAGACGCACAAAATGCTCTCCATATCAGTGTGATTCTGCGAGCAATAGATTTTTCTTTGTAAAATTCGATTTGAATGCCATGGATGAGGTTTGCTTTTGAGCCAGCAAAACAGTTTAAATTTATTATATTTGTTTTTTATACATGTATTAATTAATCATACTTACCAGTTTTCATTTGCAAGATGGATTCTGATTTTTTTAGTCTGTCACGAAGAAATAATAAATGTCATCTACATTCACATGACGTGATTGTGGTATTCGCCGAGAATCACGGTGAACAGTCTGGGTGAGATCTTGTTGCCTTGCCAGACACCTTTTTTTAATACGAAAAATGCTGAAGAAATAAATGCATATTTATTTTCCTTGATGAAAGCAATACCTTATTATATCAGCCGGTTCATTGATTAATTACATAATTATCCCATCTACGTCGCACACCATGCAGGGTTTCTAATTTCTATAACGTCAGCTTACTATTAAAACCTTCTAAGTCTGTTTGAGAAGAAAGTTGAGGGGAAGGAAAAGACGTAATAAAAACAATATTTTGAAAGACAAAAATAATAGAAAAATATGTTTCTCATTCTTATAGATTTGTCGTGATTCTCTTAATGTGAAAATTTTCAAAATATGGTTAGTTATGCTTTTATGTGTCAATTTTGTCAAACAAACTTAATTTCTCCATAATATCGGACTAACAAGGTCTTAATAGTAAGGTGACGCTAAGTTTCAGACTTCAATCAAGAAATGTGCAAAATGTCTTCTTTTTTTCTTCTTTAGAGTGAGTAATGGAGTAATATTATTTTCACTGCTGTACCTACTAGTGTAGACATTAATCGATTCAATTCCCTGCAGCACTTAAAGGTGATTGAATAGAACTTAGACGATTTTAATATTCATATTGTTATCTGTAACACGGTCTGGACAGAAATGGATCACTTTCATTAGGCCGCCCATCCGAGCAAAGGCCCCGCCCGATACCGGCCTAACTCGCAAAAGCCGGACGCTTTGGCATCTGTGCCTTAGGCCGAAAACTCTCCTATCAATAACACGAATTAGAATCAAGCTCTTGATCGAATCTAATGGCTCTTAATTCCGAAGAGAATTGAAGAACCAGATACAAGAATAAGACAAGTACATTTTTAAATACAAACTATTGTACATTAACTCTGCTCCGAATGGACAGATCATGGCCCCCACAAGGGGGGGCTGACAGCAGTGGCGAAGGGTGGAGGTAAGCTGTTAAGATCCGCCATAAATAGTGCACACTAAACTTTCTCGGTCATACCTATGTATTTGTTTCCATTAAAACAATACTACAATTTACAGATGGTATTGGTAAGTTTTTAAAATTCAATTAAACCCTGCAAAAACCAAGCCATAATAGATAATAATCAAAAAATACTCGTATATCCATAAAATTAAATTATGCAATTAAATAGTACATAACTTTGAATATTTTATAGATAGAATAATATTTTTTATCTATTAGTTGAACCAATGTAAGAATGAAAAAGTGTGCACAATTTTGTTGTATCACGCAAAACATAACAAAACTATTATGGTTTAGTTTGGCAGGGTTTAATTGATTTTTAAATACTGACCAATACCATAAGTAAATAATAATTGTATTCATAGTTCAATAAAAACAAATACGTATGACTTACAAAGTACTATGATGTGCACTATGTATGGCATATCTTAACAACCTACCGCCACCCTTCGCCACTGGCTGACAGGGCCCGGGCTTAAAGGGTCCCCGGCGTGGCGGATCGACCAGCCAAGTGAGATAAACATACATCACAAAATTGCACTAATAGTAAAAATATGTATAGACGTTACTACTCTTCAAACATACTAACATCTTAAAATATGTTCTTGTGCGGTGCAAGTTTTAATTATTGTTTGTCGATATTCGAAAACTCCATAATGCAAGTAGGAGTAGGTACATATTAAAAAATATAAAAATAACGCTAAAAAATACCCTAAATTTTACCTCAACATTATTTGGAATACACAACTGTAGATCGTCAGACTGCCTTTAACCGTAGCGATAGGTAGGGGGGCCGCCAAATATTCTAACCTGGGGGCCTGTTTCATGATGTGGGGCCATGGGACAGATCCAATATAAAGAGCACATCTATCAATATTTATGTTTACATATAACAATATTGAATACTGATTAAATTGCTGCCCTGAGAAAAACAAATTTTAGGCTTAGTTTGTAACTAAATTTTAATTAATTATAGTAATTAAGTTTGTAAAACATTAGTTAGTAAGGAAGCTGATATCAACATTCCTACCAAATTTCAGCTCCCTGTCTGAGAAGAAGATATTTTTTATATTTATATATAGGTACATATTTTTCTCATACTAACTATTGATGATATTGCTCGCAGAACCAAACTGGCATTGAGGTATTTGGCCACTTGAATAGTATCTTCAAAAGTGACCTCCTATTCTGTTGTAAGCGTAAAGTGTTCAACCAATATGTGGTACCAACGCTCACGTATGCATGTTTAATGTAAATGAAATTAAAAAGATATGTTTAGCGCAATGTGACATGAAAATGTGCATGCTGGCCATAACGCGTAAGTATCAAAAAATAAGCCAATGGATAAGGAAACGGACAAGAGTACCTACGCGATGTGATACTTGCAGATGAAATGGCAATCGCTCGGCGAGTAGACAACCGCTAGAGAAATGCCGTCATACAGTGATACCCAATGGGCACTAAATGCCCACAGGGGTGCCCCAAGACACGCTAGATAGACGAACTCATTAAATTCGGTGGATGTACGTGGCAGCAAAGAACTAAGGACAGAGAAGAGTGGAGAGAACTAGGGGAGGCCTTCATCGAGCAGTGGATCGACCACGGCTGATGATGATGATGACTTACAATTATGGACGTTCACCGTTCTTACCCAACTCTCTAATAAATTTGTTATTAGATTTGTTTGCGGTTGTTTGGGTTATGGGCCATTCAGCTTGGCACAATTATTTGGAGCAATTAGACTGTAAGTAAGTGCACTTTTTATTCATACGCTAGCATATCGATACAAGTAACTTCGATTCTATTCTAAACAGCAAATATATATTTTTTACTTGAGGAGTTTTGTAGGACAATGAAACAACAAACGCAAATTTAGTTCATAGAAATTTATCATACGAATTATTTTATTCGAAATCGCCAACTATGAGCGAGTGTGTGCTGATTCCATGACTGAATGAACAAAACTCTTAGACTCCAGATAAAATTGATGAGAGCCGACGATGGATTAGTGACAGATTGTATGTTACTGAAACCGTTCGTATGGGTTCGAAGTCCGCGTCTGGCAAATTCACATGTTTTGACAATACGTATTTAAATCCATAAAATCTACCTAATTAGTTAAGCGAATGGCAAAAAAATATTTCTTAAGGCTATACCTTAGCTAAGGCATGGTTTAAAAAGATCGTGACTAGGCGATGCGCCGATTGCGGGTCGCGGGTGCAAATGACGCAAGCCGAACTAAATATAATTTGTCATAAAAGTTCAATATGCGTCCTTTTTATGTTATGTTTATTATTATATTCGTAATAATAATAGTATATTCAATGACATGTTTTCTTTTTCAAGTACATGCGGAACGTCTTTTAGTCATCTTTACACGATTTAAGAATATATTCATCCGACTCCATCACAAAAGAAATTGACGTGCGGACAGGTCGACTATCCCTCTCCGAATGGCAACGCGGCCAAAATTTCGTTCCACATAGTGTTGAAAATTATTTGCCGTTTCACTTATGTACACTCTTAAGAGCATACTTCAATGAAACGGCAAATAATTTTCAACCATAGGTGCGACGAAATTTCAGACTCGCTGCCAATCGGAGAGCGAACGTCGAACTGTGAACACGTCAATTTGTTTTGTGATGGCGTCGGGGGAATTAATTCTTAAGTCGTGTAAAGATGACTAAAAAACATTACCCATTTACTTGAACAAGAAAACATGCCAATGCATATATTATTATTATTACTAATAGAACAATAAACATAACATTGGACGCATGTTGAATTTTTATGACGAATTAAGTTTTGTTCTGCACGCGTCGTTTGCACAATCTGCGCGTCGCGTAGTCATGATCTTTTTAGACCATGCATCAGCTGAAGTATAGCCTTATATGCATGATTGATAGCACAAAGTATTATTTTTATCGCGCTATCAAATGTGTCAACGTTAAAGCAATAATAACATGTATATAGGATTAATACCTGTTGACGTATACTATTTTTAAGTGATTTTTCATTATGCATTTTGAATTGAAAGAAAGTGCTCAACACAAGCGAAGTCGCTCGGTTTCCATATAGTCTGACTGAATAAATTACCGTAAGCGTAAATTGAAATAAATAACAGTGAAACAAAACGAACGTAAGTTCTACTATGATAAAAGATAGGTACTTGCAAACATCTAAACATACTTCATAAGATCTATCATTGGATTGCATTAAAAAAAATTTAGGCATTATTTAAACCTCTCCTACGACTGGCATACTTGTCAACCATTCCGAATTGGCCGGGAACTTTTCCCGGAATATAACACATGTTTAGGCTCCCTATTGCGTCTTGCCAAACTCTAGTTATCAGAAAGCAAGGCAGAGGCAATTTTCCCACCCACATCCGTGTAGCTTTAGGCGAGCGGATTTTAACGTCGCCTATACAGATTACAGACTACAGCTCCACACCCTACGTATGGTTTGGCAATACGCCTCTCGGTTGGACCATATTCGGGACTTAAAGAATTGAAAAAAGCTTAGAAAGATCTCTAACACGTGACACATTCAGTTTTTTAATAAAGACATGACATCCATAGATAATATTTTGAACAGAACCAACCCTGCATTCTTATAGAAAATACATAGTGCCAACCACTAAAAACAAAAAAAAACGTGATTTTGACAAGAGTCGACAAAGTGTAGACATGTAGAAGATGATAAAAACGTTCATTGAGTCAAGCAGGTGTCGATGCAGTGCAGTTCAACGTGAGGTGACCTCATTGTTGTTCTGGTGATTTCAGCAGGTTTTGGCAAATGAAAATGTTCAAAATGTGCTACGGGATGGGAGCATCAGTCTGATAACATTTTAAACACCAAGAAAAACGACATTATACACTTTTTTCCCGTAGCGGCAGCTTACTGTGATTCCGTGGCCCCCACAAAGGGGGGGCTGACAGGGCTCTAGCCTGGGGGCCCGGCGTGTCTATTCGACTAGATACACGCATCAAAAATTCTTTCTCATTGTAGAAAGTCGCCTGCGGCACTATTTTCCTTCATTATTGTTATTATTTAAGATTATGTGATTGTACAATACAATTTTTAATTGTGTATCGATACTCGACAACTCCATAATTCAAATGGATGTATTAAAACATACAAAAAAACACTACTGCAGAACGTCGCACTGCCATTATCTTTAGCGATAGGCAGGGGGGCCCACCTAGCCTGAGGGCCCGCTTCAGGATGTGGGGGCCATGGTGACGTCATAAACACCTCAATTTGATCAGAACTTTATTGTCACAGTTCATAACAAATGCTTCGTGTCGTCAGCCAAAAATACGTTCAAATTGAAAAATCACTGCCAGATTAAATTTGATACTGGATAAATAGATCACAGCCTACTCAAAGTTGGACATACGTGTACAATGTACCTACATACTAATTCACTTGCAAAGCAATACCGACTGATATATTTATTATGAGGAAAGCAGTCCCTTGACAATTTTCATTATGTATGTGCCCGTGTTAAGGTAGGTATTTATTATCAATATCATTTCCGAAAGTGTAGTTGTACATACCTACATACTTAGATACATAAGTAAAATAAAAAATAAACATTTCACAGCACGTCAATGTTGCCAACCGTACTATAAATATAGCACAATAATTACTATTTATTTTTGATTCCGTTAAAAATGTAAAATTTTAACTATAATTCTACGCCAAATATTATATCAAACACAATATGTTATATCGTTGAAGGATTCAAAACGAAATATCGTGGGGATGCTGTCAAAAAAGTTGGTATGTCGATAATATAGATATTTGAAGTTAACACCAAATTAAGTATATATATTATATAAATATACCTATATAGTAGAAAAAAATCAAGAACATCCGATATATTATCTAACATGCATATAAAGCGCAAAGAAATTACCACTAGGCGTGTGAAATATCAACTGCAATTACTCCATAACTTGATTTTGAGACTTACGTACTTTTGGCAGTAACCCACGATATGTTCCATGTAAGTTTTTCAGAAATAATATTATAATATGTACACCTTTGTACCATAATAATCAATCACCTTAGAAAACGAAGTGTGTATCGAGCAACTTGAAAGAATATAATAATAGTAATAAATAATAAGGCCAGGATTATAATAAGTGACAGTAAATGACTCAATTACAAAATCGAACTGTCTTGTTACAAATCAGTAAGTAACTGGCAAGTGTAACTATGATTGAAACTCAGATAACATAATAATATACCTGCATATATTGCTAAATATAACTAAGAAAATTTGTATGTATTTTATAAATAACATAATAGTAATGTTTACCTGCATATATTGCTAAATATAACTAATAAAATTTTTACCTATTTTGTAAGTATGATAAATCTTGTCATAAGTGGTTTCAAACAGTGGTTTTTTGGTTGAAAAAAGGTACATAATTTTAAATCCTAAGAAACATACATAATATTATGGCACGCGCCCACTACAATGCCTAGTCGTTGATACTTGACCCCGTACAGACTTCACCTGTATGAAGACAGCGCAAGCGCGCACACAAATGAGGAAGGACGCGCCCAAATATATTCACAAAAAATACATCGCTGTAAGCACCGGAGTGGCCGTTAGGCTGAAATACCTACACCCTCAGGACACGTGATAGAAATACACTGTTTTTTACATTTTGGGTGTGCGTGTTTTTTTAAATATGCGTGTAATCGTATGGATGTGTGGTATGCGTGAAATGATCGAAATTACTTGGAGCCTGTATTATTGTATTAGCCATGTACGTGTCGCTCAGGTTATGCAAGCGGGCTGTCAATTTATAATACAAATCTTCAGATAGATATCGTTGGCAAATTATATTATTTTGTAGGATATAAAATAATGAAGTTATTAAAAAATATTTTTCTTCAGAAAATATGCTTCAAATTCAAAATAATCGCCTACTATGAGTCTTCCCCACTGAGTGAGTATGGTGTGCGGTTTTTAGTTTAGGACTGCTACGTAATAGAGCCTTTTGCAGTGCAGTTAAGTTAAATTACAATTCATGATCATCAGCCGGGGTCGGTCCACTGCTAGATAAATGCATCTTGTAGCTCTCTCCACTCATCCTGGTTTCTAGTTATTTGCTGTCACGTAAATCCACCGAACTTTATGAGCTCGTCTATCCAGCGGGGAAAACATACAATTACCATAATAAATACCTATTATTACATAATATTATTTTATCGACAATTATTGCTAGGGGTGCCCCCCATCTACAGCGTCCATGGACCACACACCACTGGATTATTTATGTACAAATATTATATTATTAGAACCTTCTAGTTTCGGAATAATTACAATTTCACAATACAATGTTATGGATATTGTTATTAAAATATAATTGCGTCAGAACAATACTCAGTATTCATGTACTGCAATGGCATATTGATTTTTCAATCGTGTGATAAGATTATTCTTTTTGATAAGAAAATGTTTGAGATAACACTGTTTCTAACTCACGGCGTATTTAGTTCTAGGTATGTAAATAGTTAAGTCGATTTTGTCGTTGAATTTGTCGAATAATCCCAATGAAGTCGCTATTTATTAAATCAAATGTACGTCATTAGTTTTCTTACGATGTGTCTAATTTATTAGTTGACGATTGTGATTTATTTGTGAGCTCTGTAGAACCTACGTACCTATTCGGGGACCTAGCATATAATCTCATTTAGTCCTATGGTCAATCCGTTCATACGCCCAAAAAATCCGATAGGATGACAATCAACACTTTCGAGATACACAAATTTAATAATGTCTTCATATTTGAAGAGGGTTGCATCAAAGGGTTACAATGTGTAAATTGTATATATGTATTTTGCCGTATCGCAGTTAACCGTGAGATATTGTAATGCAAACAAATTTACAGATTAAAATTATTTGTTGTAGAACACAATTATAAACACTAAAGATTAAAAAAAAGTAAAATGCACTAACTGGTTGATGAATGAAATGAATGAACATTATACGTTTTAAATTGTTTAACGTGTCCCTGTGAAATCTAAATCGATTTTTCTTAAATCATCATGAGAAATGCGCATCTTTTTATTAGATTTTCCTACAATAATTGTATAACTGGTTTGAACTGTTTGGAGGTCCTCTTTTCATTTTCCTGTTGAATCGGTTGCGCTGTAAGAAAAAAATCCAATGATATTTCGCCAAAAATTTTCGAAAATAAACTCTCATACTTAATAATGCATATTATTCTCTTACGGGTCGTCTTAGGTAAGCGCATCAGGCGGTGCGTTGAGCGGCGCGCGCAACTCAAACATATAAAAGTATAACCAAAAAATTCTTTGACTACGAACATTTTCACACACGGTTATACGTTTGTGTTGGGCGCGCCGCTCAACGCTCTGTCGACTTCGCCCACGTAAGTAACGTACTTTTCTTACAACGACCATATACTAATAGTAAAAAAATCGCCTGCGGTGCAATTTTATTTAATTCTTATAAACATTTGAAATTTGCGCTTGTGCGATATTATAATAGGTAGAGGAAGTGGTGGTATCGTGGCCCCCCAGCTTGTTTTTTCTTCATAAAATACGAGTTTTTATTCTTAAACAATTAAGTTAAGTTTAAGTTTGTGTCTGCTAAAACGTGGAACCAAAAAGAAAACAATTGAATTATGTATATTAAACATGTATTTCTAAAAAACCATGTTTTCCCACTTTTGAAAAATATGAGGGTTATATGGCCCCCATTGAAATTTACAATATATTTTTGTCGATGACAGTATGGGCTAGTAACTAAGCATTAAATGTTACAGAATCAATCAAACAATTTATAATCTTCTCATTTTTAATTATTTAAACCAAAATCACGCACATATTCATGTTTTTCGCACGATCTGTATTCGCTGTGTGCCCATAAGTGACAAATAAGACATTGAATCCAAATTTCACCATGTCGGTCCATGGAATAAGGTTACCTGAATAATATGCATATCGCATCTGCATATTCAAGAGGCGCACCGGGAGTTTCTATGTCGGAGATGTCCGAGGCAGAGCTCGGAGGCCAGATTCTTCAGTTGTTTCTGAGTCAGAACTCATGCGACGTCGTTTTGCTATATTGTTAGCTCCCCTGCCTTTAGCATAACCATGACCACCACCATGGCCTCGGTTAACCCGCCCATGACTAGGCCCAGCTTCTTCCGTTACTGATTGCTTAAGTTCAGCTTTCTTCATAGAGTCTTCTAAGCTAGCTTTGTACGGCGACCCGGTCACGAGAGCAGCCGCTGTGGAACTGGCATAATATTCTCAGGCAGTACAAGAGGGCTCTCAGATCACTGTGGAGAGCGAAGCGTTTCTGCAGAGTCATTGACGGAATTTGGCTGATCAGGAACATTCGGAGTTGAGATGGATTCAGATACTGTAGGTTCAGCAGCTTCATGCTCTGCTGTGATAAAATCAGCATTATTAAATATATTTCTGTCCAATGGACATATACCAGATACCTTGAATCCATTAACAGCTATGCTTGCTGTTTGACATTGAATATATGCCTTACCAAATAACTCCTTCACTGCTTTTTTGTAGCCCATCTTCTTCTCCCGGACTGCAACTACTGCACGCATCATTTTCTCCTCTCTCCATAATTTTAGTTTATGCTTATTTCTCGGAGAAAGAATCATTCGCGGCATGCCTGTAGAATTATAAAAATAATTGTTTTTACTCGAGGTAAAATGGTTGCAATATGGCCCCCGGTGCCAAATTACACACCACCATGGGGGCCATTATATCTACACACACTGTCGTGGTATTTTTTGAATTATAATTAAAAATATTGAAAACTGAGCGAACTTACTTGAAAATATTGATTTCACGTTCCTTCGATGTAAACAAAATCACTTCAAAAGTCTCTGAATCCTAAAAAATTCCGAGAAAATATTTTTTTTGTGCAGGACGATAAACTTTCACTTCACACGTTGTGACAAGAATGCCCGACACTGACGACGCGTACGCTTCACGCGGAACAATCGTGATTCCCTAGACACGTGGTACATAGGAGAACTATATGTCATGATACACTGCTAGATGGCATTATCAGAAATATGAAAATCTTAGGGGAGGGCAATTTACTAGCAGGGGGCCATGATACCTCCTTTTCCTCTATAATATATTAAAGTTTTAAGGGAATCAGGAGAAAAATATTTAATATTACCTAAAAAAATAATACGCCATACACGTGGGAAAGGTTGGTGTCCTCTATCCTAAACGTTTATTCATTGTTAATAGAAACAATGACAATCAATATAGGTAGTAGAGAATGTTACCTGTCTTAAAAAAACTGGTAACGCTTAAAATTTTTAATAGAAAAAAATAATCACATCACTACCAAGAAAAAATGTGGTGTAATATTCATTTCATGATCGATGTAAAAAATAATAATAATATGATGTAGTAAAAAGTACACGTACATAATACCTATACATAATATTTTCTGTGCGTGCGATCGCTCGTCAACACTGTCAGCACGACAAAATGTCAGAGATACATATCATTAATTGGTTAATTAATACGTGTCAAAATTGTCTTGATAGTTTTACTCGATAAGAACTATAACATAACGCAACTAACACTGCATAGTTACTCGTAGTAATGATATAATTATTATGTAATACGTTATGGAAATGAATTCATAAAAACCGCAAACAAGTTATTTATCATAATCATTAATGCCCACCTAAAATGTATGAATTAATGTAAACACAATAATTCTATAATATATTATATAAAACATGTAATTGATACATATATTTAAATTTACTGGTATCGTAAGCATGGCCCCCACATCCTGAAGCGGACCCCAGTCTAGGATGTTTGGCGGGCCCCCTACCTATCTCTAAGGGTAAAGGCAGTGTGATGCGCTATAGTAGCGGTATCCATGGTGTACGCGGTAAAATTAAGTTGTAATTTTAGCGATTTTTTGTATTTTTAATATCTACATCCATTTGAATTATGGATTTGTCGAGTATCGGCACACAGTTAAAAATAGCATCGTACAATCAAATATTTTAATTATTATTAATTGTTGAACTAAAATAGCGCGCGAATTTGTGATCTGTGTTTATCTCACTTATCGGTCGACTCGTAATGCCGGGCCTTCCCTGAGCCCGGGCCCCTAGGCTAGCGCCCTGTCAGCCCCCCCCCCCCCCCCCCCTTGTGGGGGCCATGATCGTAAATATAAAATTATTCGAAGATATTTAAAATAGGTACCAGGGAACACAGATTAATGGGAACTGAAATATCTAACGGGTGTGGAGTAACAGCCAACCGATCTTAAGTGTGGAAGAATATAGTATAATAGGTATAGATAGTATAGAATATAGTCAATAATACGTCACTTTAAGGTCGTCCCTCGTTCTGACAACTGCTCCCGGTTTATGCACTGACGCTCATTCAATATTGGTGTATTTGAAGGTTGTAACAAACACCATTTCACGTCTATAATGTATGTTTCATTTTTATAAGACACTCACACATTCAAACCCTTCTTCAAAATATAGCCTATCTGAATTCTATTTATTAATCTGTTTAGGTAATTTATTAATTAGGTAAGCTTACTTTATATTATGTCATGTACCGTCATGGCCACCACAAATGGGGGGTTTGACAGGGCTCTATCCTGGGGTCCCGGTGTGCCGGGTAGATCAGATAAGTGAGATACAAATTTACAAATTTTAATAAAATTACAAAAAATTAAATTAGTTGTTGTACGATGCAATTTTAGATTATTGTGTGTTGATATTCGACAACTTCATAATTCAATCTAAAAATAATTAAGTATAAGTAGATATTATATAGGTATACTTACACCCAGGGCTTTTTTGTAATGTAACGCGGTGGAACGGCGTTCCGGCACCTTTTTTACGGTATTTTTAATGTTTCAAAAGCAATTAGATAAAACATTGTTTGCGATTACATAGTACAAGTTAATTTTCCTGAATCATCTCATATGAAAAGACATATCCTGAAAAACTATCGCATTTGATATGTGCATTGAATTCTATTACCATTTCTTCAAGTGAATGTGAACGCGAATTTTTGCAAATGTAAATGTAAATTAATATCGTATAACGTAATTATTGTATCATTTATTTTCCACTAGAATGGAATAAATTTGTGTGTTTTTTTTAATTACATACATTACATGTATGGTTTATCCACTGTAAACCACGAGTGAGTTCGCACGAGCTATAAAACTAACATGACAATAATGTGAGCTTGTGTTAATAAAAATATAAATACACCACCCTAGAATAAAGGATTGTCCTGTATAATAAAGAACATAATATTATTATAGTCATAGTGTGACGTTTTGTTTTTTATACTTACTAAAGTCGTCATACGTTAAAAGTCACTGGTTTTCAACAAATGGTCTGTACACAAAAACATGTGCAATGTACATTATTAGTTAATGATGTACTTACTTTATTTCCTCAGTGTGAAAATTAGCATTTGTATTACGATTGGTTAATTTAATTCCACTTTTAAATTACTGACTAACCAATCAATTCATCGAAACAGTGCTATCCTAGTTTACGCTCTCTTGTAGTATGGGAAATATCGAATCTAGAAGTTCGCTCTGGTTGAATTGCGGGGTTAATTCGAATAAGATAGTAAACCGGACCAAACGTTCATACTGCGGATTTGTATTTACTGGTCTGATACAAGCTGCCAATAAAGTCTGATAGTCTAGTAAGCCTAATCGAGACCGAGATACATCTGTCTAAACACTCTAAACAAATGAACATGATATTAACACTGTTCAGTAAAAACTTTTTCAAATATTTTTTACTTAGGTACTTATATAAATATATAATTACCTACCCATAACCTTTGTGTCCGCAAATTGTACGCATCTATGCAGTTCGGCGTATCTCACTTCACCGTGAAATGTTGTATCGGAAATAAAGACCGTCCAACCTCTTTGGGTCGTATAGTACTGACATAAAATTCATGTCTAAATAAAACACGGTTCGTGTCGGTTTACACTTTACAGGAAGGCAGCAGCAAACAAATTTTGAAAATAGCCGATATACTGGTTTATTTGTTATGTTAGATTAGGTTAGATTATATTTTCATTCTTGGATTCATGAATTTTGCCAAAATCAGCTATGACAAATGTATTAATGTTCATATTGAATATAATAAAATTGGAGACCGTATAGTATACTATACGGTCATCTCTTTCCGATAAGAAAGCACTTAGCTTAGCTACAATTTACATGTAACCCAAAACCTTAAGGTAAATACTCCTACAAGATGCACATAGCGGAAAAATACAAAATTTGCAATTTACAAAATTAATAAGTACTCACATTAAAAAGTAAAATATATTTTTATTTTACTTAAAGCCAAAGATAAACCCACAATTAAAAAAAAAAATATATAAAAAAATTTAACTCCACTTCACATGGACGTACTGAAATATGACTAAGTATACTCTAAAACATTAGAGCGAGAGGTTTAAAAGAATACTATTTTATGTAATAAAAATACTTTATGCAGTCATCAAATGTTTGAAATAAATATAAAGGATAATAAGGCTTCAAAATTATGTAAATAGATTATCTACAACGTTAAAGGAATGTCGAGGATCATGCTTTGAAAATAGCATAAAAGCTCCATTTTGACGTACGCTGAGCATGTGGGCCGTTAACGAATTCACATCTTATTATTACCTACATGCGTATTACCTATTGTATGGTCATGTTTATTATTAAAAATATTGAAAATATTTTTTATATTATTATTAAATCTTTTTGAACTACATTATAAACTACAACAAATCCTTCTTAGATAATAATATATCAAAACTAATATTGGTATGGTCACAATATTGAATATTGAAAATTTAGATACGAGTATATAGATTTACATTTACATACCAAATTTAGATATATAGAACAGTTTTAAATATTAAAATTAATAGTTAACAATAACCATTTTCCGTAAAATTAACAATATAGGTAGGTACATAATATCTTATCTTCTATAATATAATTCTGTTGTACGAAAAAACGTCGCGACACTGATGCCAGCTTTACATTCTCGGCGAGACTTTTACCGAGGCGAGCGAGACCGAGTGACGTCTCCTCACACTCTATCACGCTGGCGTGACGGCTAGGCTGCGTGCGCAGTTGTTGTTTGGATTTTAATCAAGATGGACGTCGTCGAAATTACAGCTGCTGCTGCATTGTGCGCATACACATACCATTATTACATGTTTCTGCGGACATATTATGGAAATAATCCAAAAATTAGGAAAAGAAGAGGGTTGTGGATGACAACATTTCATCGAAATAGAACAAGGTATGATTGAATACTATTTTCTTACCGATTATTCCCCTGTTATACCTACTGTCCCGGGTGTTGTTTGAAGTAACATGTAAATTGTACATATTCTATAATATCGCCGTAACACAGTTCACAGATGACCGTATAGCATTACGATCAAAAATAGCGTGTGGTGGAGCATTGCAGACAATAATGTTCCAATTTTAGGATATAGTTATTTTAGGATATATATTTAGGATATACATATTTAATCATATAGGAAAATACAATGACATTCGCCGAATGATTAATTAGTGACGTCACATCGTTTTCTGTCATCAGTATTGTGACCATTTTTTTAAATTTTGATTTTCGAATAAGTACCTAATTTTTAGCAAAATCTACAATTGAATACAATTTACTGATAACTTTCATTTCAAATGATCGGTTCTCACGTATCTAAAAACTTTGAAACACATTTTTCTATGTTTTTTGTTAAAATATAAATTTAGATACCCAGGTACAATTATAAAATAACTCAGTGGCGCACCCAGGATTTAATATTGGGGGGCCCAAGGAGGAGAATGTAAATTAGTCCCATAGGCTCTTTTCCTTCTTCACAGCCTAATTTCTCGTTTATCGATCTTTTGTCTATTGCAATCGGTGTACCTATACCATGGTCCCCACATCCAGAAACGGGCCCTCAGGATAGGATATTTAGCGGGCCCCCTACCTACCGCTAAGATTAAAAGCAGTGTGAAACACTACATTAACGTTTTTCAAATTGTGTTTTAGTTCAAATTAAAACTTAATTATACAATTAAATTACTTATACAGTGAATTATTGGCGATTTTTAATACATCTACTTTAATAATGGAGCTGTCAAGTATCGACACATTATAATCAAAAAATATATTGCACAATTATATAAGTAATTGAAAGTGTTCGACTTTTTTACTATTAAAGCTAATTTATGATGTGTGTTTATCTCACTTATCTGGTCAACCCGACTAGCCGCCCCCCCCCCCCACAGCCCGGGCCCCCAGGCTAGAGCCCTGTCAGCCCTCCCCAGCAATGACCTACACCACTCCGGAATTCGGGTGGACACCGAGAATTTTTTGACAGTTCCATTAGGGATTGGTTTTCTAAAAAAACCTGACATTAGTGTATCGAAATTGCTGTGTTAGAAATTAAGATCTAAGAAATTTTTCTAAAAAGGGTGCCGGAGAATTATTACAAATCATTTTTTTGCCGTGTTTTTATTTGTCTAAGCCCAAAGGTATAGTTTATTGGCTTTCAATTTCAATGTTTAAAATCATCCTGATAATTTTCATGTTTGGGGGGTGCCATAAGATCCTGCAGGTAGATTGTTTATGAAAAAATGTCAATGTCTTCTAAAATTTTCACTATCTTAAAATAATATTCATATCGCATATTTTGAAAAAAATGTATCAGGCTCGCATAGAACGCTGCAGGTAGATTGTTTTTAAAAAAATGGCAATGTCTTCTAAAATTTTCAACTATCTTAAAATAATATTCATATCGCATATTTTGAAAAAAAAAGTATCAGGCTCGCATATAACCCTGCAGGTAGATTGTTTTTAAAAAAATGGCAATGTCTTCTAAAATTTTCACCTATCTTAAAATAATATTCATATCGCATATTTTGAAAAAAATGTATCAGGCTCGCATAGAACCCTGCAGGTAGATTGTTTTAAAAAAATAAAAATTTCTCTTAGAATTTTCACCTAGCTTAAAATAATATACATATCGCATTTTTAAAAAAAAAATGTATAAGGCTCGCATAAGATCCTGCAGGTAGATTGTTTATGAAGAAATGACAATGCATTCTACAATTTTCACCTATTTATTACTACGCTAAAAATAATATTGATATTCCATATTTTAAAAAAATGTATTAGGCTTTCATAATATAGATAAGGTAGATTGTTTGTGAACGAAATATAAAACCATCATAATGTTCTATTTTTCAAATACTATCGGTGCACTGGAAAAAAAGTATTAGGCACTCATAAACTTATGTAGGTATATATTGCTTTATAATCAAATAAAGACAATTCGTTTTTATTATTGTTTAATAGTTACCATGGTAATTTCTTTTAGAATTTTCGCATTCTTACTAAATTTAAATAATGAATAAAGATATTTTCATACTAGGCGAATGTATTAGGTTCTTATAAAATCCCTGTATAGTGTAGTTAGTAGATGATGGTTTATGAAATACAAAAGTAGGTGTCATGATACTATTTACTTTAGTCTACATTCTTATAAAAGCACTGGAAAATGTCTAGGCACTCATACAACCCAGGCGATGCTTTTTTTTGAAGTTATACTTATATTGGCGCGTTTAGGAAAACAGATCAGAGTGTATTTTTTGCGTGTGACCAGCCGCGATGTAACACATATTTTTTATAATTTATAATGCATTCTGGTTGCGTAATACTTTGAAATATAGATAGTTCGATGAAACAAAGAAACACTTTTATTTATTTTGTGAACCTGATTCTAAATCACCACACCAGAGCTAGCCGAAGAATCTAGGTTATTAGTACAAGTTTTGTTTTTGTTTAGACGCCAAAGAAGAATAACTTCTAACGCGCGTATATAAGTACACACACTGATTTATGCAATATTTTTGTTTGTTTGAAACTAAATACTGTAATCTAAGCTCAAATTTTGTGGTGTGAATACGCAAAATAGATGTGATATGGTTGTCTGTTAATTTTGATCTTAAGTTTGATTTATTAATGCTCATTATAGAAAATGCTTTTTCACAAATATAGGTACTTCCAAATAAAGAAGCGTTTTTAACTATATTTGGATATACCTCAAGTAAAAGTCCTTTGTAGAATTCAACTAAAATCTTATCATGATATAGATACATACTACGAAACGGCCACAGGGTCGCCCTAAAAGCCGCTGGATTGACGAACTGGTAAAGTTCGGCGGAAATACGTGGCAGCGAAAGACACAGGACCGAGAGAGTTGGAAGAAGCTTGGGGAGGCCTTCATCTAGCAGTGGATTGACCCCGGCCGATGATGATACATAGTTCATATCACAGAATAGATTAATAAATATCATTCCGATAGTCTATTCCCCAATACATTACATTTTGAAGCAGGTTTTTGAATGTGTGAGTGTCCTACGAAAATGAACCAAACATTATAGACGTGCAATAGTGTGTGATGCAACCTTCAATACACCAATATTGAATGAGCGTCAATGCATACACCGAGAGCAGTTGTCAGTATTTGACGTGTGACATTCTTGACACGTCGTGTTTAATTTTATCACATATTCTTCCACACTCGCGATCGGTTGCCTGTTACTCCACACCAGCCGCTTTAGATTAATAAAGCCTGAGCATATCTTTTTGCACAAGCAACGAGCGGTCCACTGTTTAGTTGTCAAAATCAGATCCCAGATTGCTTGACATATTGATTCGCCCTTTCTCGTTTCAAATTGAATTATACAAACATCTCAAATCAAAATATATTAACTATCAGTGTTATTTATAAATAATATACATTCCTGTTATTCATCACCAGGTCAAAGTCAGACTAGTATTTCACACAAAAACCGTTGGTAATATCGATTTTCAAAAAATATGTAGCATTGATCTATGCATTACATTTGTAAAAGGTGTGTTAATGCTAGTGTATTATTTATCATGTAACTTATCTATTCAAATCAAACCATTCCCTGTGTGAACACGACAGACGCGTCAGTATGAGCACTCTATATAACAATGACAGGTCATCCATAGACAACAACGAGAGGGGCGGAAAAAGTAGGACCAGTCGTTGTGAATGTATCGGCTTTCTACTTTAGTCGCAAATGTCCACACTCAGAGTTCCCTGATAGAGTATATGCTTCATAACTTTGCACTCCAGCTCTAGGATGAAAATGATTTAAAATATTCAAAAAAAATTTTTTTACATGTATTGTTTGTCTATTTATTTATTAGTAAATAATATATTATATTAATACAAGTAAATATCATTTGATCTAATTTTATGCGAGGTAATTACGCAAAGAGGCTTATCAGTATAGTAAAGAGTGCAAAAAAGTGCAAAGTTATAAAACGTTTACTCTGGCAACCCTTCGATATGCAGTATTAACTAAATTAGCCGTGCAATTTTAGAATATTAATGGAAGGGGTTGCATTATTTTATTCTGCTTTAGGGCGGCACTTTACCTAAAGACGTCACTGTGTCTATGTGCTTGGTCAAACGGAATCTTTGATGGAATCTACTATTGTTATTGAATATATATACAATTATAGTTGATTACAGTGGCGCACCCAGGATTTATTATTGGGGGGGGGCCGAAGGAGGAGAATGGAAATTAGTCCCATAGGCTCTATTTCTTCTTCATATAAATATTTTTACATAATTTCACAATACACGGCGATATATTTGTACAGTTTCTCCTAGTTTCTATTAAATTGGAGGCATAGTGGCGGTAACCGTTGAGCGTGTCATCAGCGACTGGCGGATTGGAAGTGAACAGCGACCATGCTGGACATGTGAACCTAGTATGCTGAAACATTACTTAAATAATATCGGCTGTGCTACCCGCTTGGTCTAGAGCAGTGTTTCCCAAAGTGTGGTACGCATACCCCCTGGGGTACGGGAAGAGTTTGGTGGGGGTACGCGCTGCACCGGGTTATGGCTACGCCTGGTGCAACAAGCATTAATACAACATCCATGCTAGAAGGTTTATCGCATGCGGAAGAAGTGCGATTGTTGGAATTATTAGCTTCAGACGGATTCTTGCAAAATAAATATAAGGAGTGTACTTAAACATCATTTAGGTTGCAAATGCAACATGTGTATCCAGTTTTAACAGAGAAATTCCTGAAATACATTTCCTTTTTCAACTTCATATATGTGAAGTTGCTTTTTCAGCATTTGTAGACATTAAGTCAAAAAAAGGAACAGCCTTAGGGTGTGAAACGGCATCTCAGATTAAAATTAATAACCAGGGATCCAAATTATGATGATCTGTCGTTTTAACATAAATAATTTCATCCTTCTCATGGTTTATAATGAATGTTATTTTTTATAATAAAACTTTTATTTATATTTTATTATGAATGAATTTTATTTTTCGTTTATTATTATTTTGTTTATGTACTACAAAAGGAATATATTTTGATTGTTATTAAAGTATTACGAAAATTATAGAAGGGGTACACAAAGTTTGGGTAATACTAGTCTAGAGAGCTACAATATTTATGTCGAATTCCACCGAAAAAATGTTCTTTTGATTTACACCACCATCGTAGTGGGTGTAGTCGTTCTTTTCGCCGAATGTTTATCGCAGATTTTTGGTTTTTTAATATTGAGGTTTCAACATATTAATTAAAAATGGACAAAAAAAGTATTATTGCTTTTAAATTATACACAACCTACTCAATACAACACAGCCTAATATCTCGTTTATCGGTCTTTTGTCTATTGCACTCGGTGTACCTACACCATGGCCCCCACATCCTGAAACGGGCCCTCAGGCTAGGGCAGTGGTCGGCAAACTGCGGCTTTTTGGCCCCTTGAGTGCGGCTCTGCCACAGATGCTCCCTGCCATATTTGACATGGCTACAAAGAAGACGCAAAGAAAATGGAAGAGGATAACCGTAAATGTAATGTTGAATAGACCGAGACTTCGCGTTTATTCAAAGCTTAAATGGCTTACCGACCTTTATTTATATGTCGGGAAAAATTAGCGCATTCAAATTTAGAGAGATACTACAACTAAAAACTCGTAATTTTGCGCTAAATATTCTGTCGATGATGCAAGGAAGAAAGCAGCTGAGGAGAAGAGTCAAGAAAAATAAAGTTCTGTATTTAATTAGGTACTGAATAAAATCTTTCAACAATGTTAATATTGCAAGTTTTGTGGTTAGTAAAAAGATTTCCAAGAGAGGAAATCAAGAATAAATATTGAGAAATCGATTTATTGATGAGAACCTGGAATCGTGCTTAAAATTAAATCAACAACATACGAACCTGACTTATCCACATCCATTATTCACATTAAGTTTGTCAGTCATGATTCAATTTTATGGATACCTGACATACAATTTAATTTTATAAGATCATTCTTACGTATGATATTCAGTTTTATTCAGTGTACCTACCTATAATTTAATTAGGACTTAAAACTTGGCCTAAAGTTTATTAAGTAAATTAGCAGTGTACCTACTTACTACCTACGCATATAATTTCAGTTTAAGAAATTTGGCTCTCAAAAGAAATCTCAATCGCCGTACTGTTGATATTTGGCTCTATTGACTAATGAGTTTGCCGACCACTGGGCTAGGATATTTGACGGGCCCCCTATCCACCGCTTAGATTAAAGACAGTGTAAAACACTACATTAACATTTTTTAAATTGTGTTTTACTTCAAATTGAGGGTACTTATACAGTGAATTATTGGCGATTTTCAATACATCTACTTTAATAATGGAGCTGTCGAGTATCGACACATAATAATCTGAAAATATATTGGACAATTATATAATTTAAAATGTTGTGATGATGTGTGTTTATCTCACTTATTTGGTCAACCCGACACGCCGGCCCCCCACAGCCCGGGCCCCCAGGCTAGAGCCCTATCAACCCTCCCCAGCCATCACCTATATCACTCCAGGATTCGGGTGGACACCGAGAATTTCATTAGGGAACGGGTTTCTAAAAAAACCTGACATCAGTGTTTCAAAATTTTTGTGTTAGAAATTAACTAAAAAGGGTGCTGGAGAATTACAAATCATTTTTTGCCGTGTAGTTTGTCTAAGCCCAAGGTATAGTTTATTGGCTTTCGATTTCAATGTGTAAAATCATTCTGATGATTTTCATATTTTGGGGGGGGCCAAGGCCCCCTGCCCCCCCCCCCTTGGGTGCGCTACTGAAATAACTGTGTAAAATGCGCGTTTTTATTAATAGGTACATCCTATTTTATAATTATTTCTATCATTGAAGTATGGTTTGATCAGTTGATGGTGAGAAAATGATATTTTAAAAAAATCATAGTTTTAACTTTTTTTAATATAAAGCTTTTATAAAAAAATAAAATCTGTATTCCTTGATTTTTTTATTTATACCTAATCGAGCTTTCATGCGGTCACAATATAAAAGCTCGAATTGATGAATTTAATGATAGTATAAGTATTTATATTTTCTAGAAAAATTTATGATTTTTTAGTTTAAAGAAAACGTTAAAAGAATTTATCAAGCTATATTCAAACATTCTTTAAATACTATCAGAGTGTATTTTTGGCGTGTGACATGTAACACATAATTTATTTTTTCACACGAAAAAAATCGCACTCGAATGGATTTGAACCACGATTGTTCGGTTATCAGCCAAATGCACTGCCTTTACGCCACAGTATGATAATGCAATCGTGACGATTATACAGTATAATATTATAGTTTATTCCGTTGCCTAGGCAGCGAATTTATTATTGTATGTACGAAGAATTGTTCCGTTGCCTAGGAAACGAATATATTACTGTCGGCCATTTGCAATTCCTTACGTAAACAAACTATTAAACGTCATAGTGGCAGTTGTTACTTTAAAAATAAAAACAACGATAAATAATTATATAATTTAGTAATATAAGTTAAAGTGTATAGAAATAAACCAACGGCGTTCCAATAAGCGGTCCTTTTTCTTGAGTGTGTAATTTAACAAGATAATTAAGAGCTAGTCGAAGAATCTAGGTTATCACAAGTTTTGTTTTTGTTTTGTTATGCCAAAGAAGTATAACTTCTAACGCTTGTACATAGTACACACACCGATTTTTTTCTAAATTTTAATTATTTTTTTTAATGTTAAAATAAACATGTTATCAATAAAAAATATGAAACTCCAGTTTATAAATTCGCTTGAACAGAGAAAGTCGGTCACCCTTATTATTTAATGCTGTAGTAAATTTAATTCAATGTATACAATTTTTTTCCTGCAGGCGAACCATGGAAAATCAGTTTTCCAGTCTCCTCCAAGAACCAACTGGCGAAATCGAATACTTTTGTGGAATGTCATTAACTGACTTTGAGTATTTATTAAATAAAATTTCGCCAATTATTTCTAAACGGGATACACACATGAGGGTTGCCATACCAGCCAAAGTACGGCTAGCTATTGCTTTGAGGTATTTAGCCAGCGGCGAGAGTTACATGAGTCTCCACTACACATTCAAAATTTCAATGCAAATCATATCAAAATTTGTTCCTGAAGTATGCGCGACCATTAATGAAGTCTTGAAGGGTGAAATAAAGGTAAATGAAAATGATTAAGGGCCGTATGTATGAGATTTCGAAATTCTTTATAAGCTATTTAACCGATTTTCCACCATATAGCGTATAGCACTGTTTGTGACGTAAGCAATCCGACGTCACACGTCATTCAAAATGGCTGCTTCATCTGTCACTTTCAAATATCATTTTAATAATGCATTCATTACAAAAAAACGTTTGCTTGAGGCCCTCGTTAATTTTGTAGACTCAGTCAAAAACATTTGCGAACCTTAAAAACAGTTCCTAGTCGTGCTGTTTATTCATTTCATTCATTCATTTATTCATATTCCGTTTTGACATCTCATAATAGAAGTGATTGAAGTGAAGTTAGTCATAATATAATTGTATTTATTGCCACCAAATGGAAATGTTTACTGGGAATACTTTATCCTTTCGTACAGTACAATTTTAAAATAAATGTGATAAAATAACTGATAATTTATTTAATTTACCGTTCGCACACTTTCAGACACGTTTATAATTACAAAATTATAAATTAATGATCGGGGAATGAAATTTTATAAGTTTGCCATAATATGGACGCCATGACACATTATGACGTCACATCGTGACGTCGCTAACCAACGGATTACATTTGCACTCATGCATACAAACGAGCAGTATTTAGCCTATTAAGTAGTTGGGAATCTTATGCATATGACCCTAAAACTAATAACGTAATAACAAATCTTAACAGATTTTTGGGCTTCCACCACCTGTTCTTCTTCATTCATTCGTCGACGTTTTGTTCTCGTTGCAGAGGCCATTCTCAATAGATAACGTGTTGATGAAGGATATATAGGTACTATAAGGTAAGTGTACGCATCATGGCCCCCACAAGTGAGGGGGTGAAAGGCTCTAGTCTGGGAGCCCGGCGTGAAGGGTCGACCTGATAAGTGAGATAAACACAGATCACAAATTTGCCCTAATATGAATAAAGTCGTCTACGGCGCTATTTTATTTGTAATATATTATTAAATCTTAACATTTTAAAATGTCTAGTTATTTGATGCAATTTTTGTCTACCTACTGTGAGTACCTACTGTGTGTCGATATTATTCGACAACTCCATAATTCAAGTGAATTTATTTAACAATACAAAAAAATCGCTTAAAATTCACCTTATAGTCTTAATCCCTTAATTTTACCTGAAATCACATTTGGAAAACGATTTTGTAAAGCGACCCACCGCCTTTAACTCTAGCGATGGGTAGGGGGGGCCGCTTCACGATGTGGGGGCCATGGTACACATTATCTATTGAGAATGGAAATTAACAATAACAAACAATCGTGGAAGCCTTAAACATTATAATAATAACAAGTCATATTAATATGTATCAATCAATATATAAATATTCATTTAATTATAATATAATGAATTGGAAGATTAAAATTTCTTCTTCTTTCGACCATGGCCGATCCTAATAGGATCATATGGGCCTCCACAAAGTGGAGGTTTGTATTAACAGATTTTATTTTTACGAGAAATGGATGTCAGCCACTTGCTCAACCTATTAGGTCCATACTCTGACTCATACACAAATTGAAAAACAATATGTGTACTTGCCAGACCCAGGATTCGAACCTGGGACCCTCGACTCTATAGACCTGCGTTTAAGCCACGCGGCCATCGTGTGTGTAAACATTTATACTTTATTAATTAATTACATTGAATAGAAGCTCTTTTCACGAAGGCCAATTGAAATACCCAAAACTTTTGGGGTGTGTTTATTTATGTACCTACTTAAGTAAGTATTATAATATGTTTTGCATAATAATCAATCTCATTTAATATTGGTGTATTATACACACTATTGCACGTCCATAATGCGTGACTCATTTTGGTAGGACACTCACACGTTTAAAATCCTGCGTCAAAATGTAGCGTATTGCATATAGAGTAACGGAATTATATTTATTAATCTGTTCTGTGCTCATCACTGTCCATTAGCCTCATGCTAAAATTACACGACAGAGAACGTACAGAAATCTTCAACCAAACTGTCACCGACCGTCGTATATGTACATTATTTCTAAATTACGTATGTTTGAATAAAGAAATATAGTGTATTCACTTTCTTTCGTATTCTGGTGGCTTTCTCATTTTATTTCGTTTGAATTATGGCAAATAGGATCGCACTCGTCTTCTTCCACACGTATTTTCCTCAAAACTTGGTTCAGCGTATCAAATACCTCCTTGTCTCCCTACATATTGAAGCTTAAAAAGATTTCTACGTCGAGGAAATGTTTGTATGTGTGTACCTGTTAGTTCGAAGTTTGCTGGTACAATTATTGATGGTTTCCCAGTAACCTCCTCTTACACCCGTTTCTGACGGGACACCGGTGTCGCACTCGTATAATATAATAAGTAGACCTTTGTATTCGAATAAAGGGGCCTTTGTATTATGTTTATGAACGCCCAGAGCTAAAATGAGTCAACGCATAATTTCGCGATAGAAATTAGAACATAAAACTGGCTGCGATCATAAAAACATGTGTATCGGCGGCTTGAGAATGTAGCGGCCGACGGAAAAGTGTACCGGACACGCTTTGACTCATTAGCTTGGGGCGTTCATAAACATAATACAAAGGCCCTTTTATTTGAATGCAAAGGCCTCCTTATTATATACGAGCGCGACACCGGTGTCCCGTCTGAAACGGGCTTCAGTCGTTAACTGAGCTAGTTAAATTCGATCTAAAATAAATGATAAACCATTAACCACATTATTATATCATTCCAGATGCCGTCAACAGCGGAGGAGTGGTTAGCTATAGAAAAAGGATTCAGCAAAAAATTTCCACACGCAATCGGTGCTATTGAAGGAAAACGTATAGTTTTGAAACGCTTTGCTAATCGTGCACCTGAAGATAATACCATCAATATTGTTCTTCTTGCGTTAATCGATAGCAATTATCGTTTTATTTGTCTCGATATTGGAAATAAGGGTAGAATTAGCGATGGAGGCGTTTTCAGTAACAGTTTAGCATGGCAAAAAATTTGTTCAAACGATCTTGCGTTACCAAAAGCTTGTCCACTTCCGAAGTCAGCCGCAGATGTTCCCTACATTTTTCTGGGCGATGGTTCTTTTGCCCTTAATACTATTATAATGAAACCTTATCCAGGCAACCACGAGACTGGTTCACCAAAGCACAAATTTAACTTAAGATTTTCAAGAGCCCGCGTGGTTGTTGAAAATGTTTTTGGAATATTGGTCTCAAAATTTAAAGTTTTTAAAACACCAATTCGACTAGAGCCAAAGAACACAAAAATTATAACTATGACTTGCGTGTTATTACACAATTTTCTCAGAAGGAGTGAAACTTCTGAAGTAACCTATACCCCATCTGGTACACATGATATTTATGATGACAACGGAGTTTTAATCCAACCTGGTTCTTGGAGACAAGATATAGTTAACACTTGTGCTATTAAGCCTTTACAAAAAATAGTATGCCGACCACCATCAAATGCAACTCAGATAAGAGAAGACTTCACTTCATATTTTTGTAATAATACTATTTAAGTACTTAAACAACACTGATTGAAATAATAAAATATTTATTTACTCTAATTATTTGTTTCATTGTGTTTACTATATTGTATTTTAGTTGATTTGCACTAGTACAGTGGTCGGCAAACCGCGGCTCTTTGGCCCCTTGAGTGTGGCTCTGCCACAAATGCCCTCTGCCATATTTGACATGGCTACAAAGAAGAAGCAAAGAAAATCGGATGACGAAAATAAAGTGCCTACCGACCTGTATTATTTGTCGAATAACATGAAATTGGCGCATAACAAGAAGTCAAATTTGGAGGGACATTTAACAACTAAACACACGTCATTTAGCACAAAATATCCTATCGGTGATGCAAGAAAGAAAGCAGTTGAGGAACTTAGAAGAGTCAAGAAAAATCAAGTTCTGTATTTAATTACTGAACACAATCTTCCAACAAAGTAAATATTGTGTGTTTTGTGGTTAGTAAATGGATTTCTAAGAGAGGAAATCAAGGATAAATTGAGAAGTCGTCTTATAGATGAGAACCTGGAATCATCAATTCCTTGAAATTAAAAACATCAACTACAAACCTGACGTATCCAAACTCTCCAAGGAGATTCAAGGCCATAATTCACAGTCATTGTCATGATTTAATTTTATGGATACCTTACATACAATTAAATTTTTATCAATAAATAAGATCATTATTAAGATGATATCAAGTTTTATTCAGTGTACCAATAGTTTAATTAAGACTTAAATCATTAACTAAAGTTTATTATGTTAATAAACAGTGTACCTACATAGGCATATGATTTCAGTTTAAGAAATTCGGCTCTCAAAAGAAATCTCAATCGTAGAATTGTTGATATTTGGCTCTGTTGACTAATGAGTTTGCCGACCACTGCACTAGTAGATTTTCCCAAGAAAGTCTGCCATGGCTTTATGAATAAATAATACTGGAGAATGGTTGGGGAAATCGTCGCAACTGTACCCTGATTTAAATGATTACTAATTCTAAATCCATCAGCTAATCTGTTTTCTTCAGCTTTACTACCGGAGTTTGTATAGTTTCACTTAAATGTAGACAAACACCATTTACTTACTATTTGATATATTTATGGAAAATATGTCTTGATTCTCAAAAGAATGTTCGATAATATATGGTCTACTACCAAGAATTAAATGACAATCTTTTATTCAGTGATGTCTGAGCGATATTGCGATACAGGATTTTCAGTTGTACCTAACTGTAGACGTAAGAGAGTATATTAGTGCATTCACTCGGGCGCCTTACCTCTTTGACTTAACATCTGCGCCTACATGAACCACCGAATGATGCGTTAGACCCCAGCTTGCCTGTGGTAGCAAATGTAGAAGATAGTCATACATAAATAAAAATTCAATCACAGACTGTCAAAAAAACCGACGCAGGAATGAGAGATGTCAAAGCGATGCGAGGCGAGCCGAGCGCATCTACATCACTCTCGCGCTCGACCCCTGTCGGGTGGTCTCGACGAAAATGTAAAACCGGCTTTACAATCGGCGCTATTTTTCATGTCGCTTGAACGAGAAGAGCATCTCAAGTTGGCTCGTCCCACAGTTGGGTTTATCGCTAAGTTGGACTGAGCTTCTACTTTTACTACAAAACTTTCCTTAGCTTTCAAAGCTTTTGACATTTTACGTCAAGTGAGAACTAAAACTTTCCAATGGAATTCTTTATGAAATGGAAATGCAATAAAACTAAATTTATGCAAATGAAAAATAATTGAATATCATGGTTTGTATTTTGTGTTGTGGGGGGGGGGGGCTCAAAATCAATTAGTTGGTCGTCCCTCCACAACCAGCCACTGACCACTGAAATGTGACAACTGAACAGCAAAGATACACCTTCATCCAGCAGTGAATAATTCAGAGTGGTTGATGATGATGATGATGACATTTTACATAATATAGTTTAGATAGTTAGTATACATATTATACACAGGTATGAATAAATACGGATAATTTAACTATGTATCTACCTAAGTGATTTAAAAATATTTTCCTTCATAATTTAACTGGGTAATTACTACCAACTAAAATAACGTTATCGTCAAATGCTCATAAATGTATGTAATTTGGATAAACTATTAACTGTTTTGCGGTAAATTTTTGACAGCTTAGTAGATAAGCTTAAATAAATACATATAATATCAAATGATAAAATCAATAATTCCATAATATGAAATACAGGGAAAGGCTTTACGCCATTCTGAATGCATCTGTCAATTTAATTTTCTCTATGAAAATACTGTGATTCACGTACAGATTCCGGTCAATTGCAGTTTTCTTTATATTGTAACCTAGATTTATGCAATGTAAATAATATAGTTTATTACCTAAAATTGATATGGGCAGGACATGGAATGTTAATTCGAGGTTTGTTGAAATTTAAGACATAATATTTTAGCGATCTATACGTGAAGACAGCGAGTCAAAGGAATGCTTTGTGGTCCTAAGTACTGAGTAATACTTGTCGATTATGTCAGTAGGTACTGAGATGTGTGTTGATGTGTCCGAAAATCAGTATAGTATATCTTGTTTATCTCACAGAGGCGCATGCCCACCTTACTGGCTTATGGAATAACAAAATTCAAAGTAAATAATTTCCAATTGAGTTAACCAAACTATCGATTCGGTATGAACACGTCTTTATGAGATATTGTTTATATCAGTGGTAGTCAAACTGTACGCCGCGGTGCCCTGGGGAGCCGTCAATAATACACAGGGGCGCGCAAACAGAAAAAAAAATATACAGCGCGTTGATAATATAATATGATCACAATGATAGATCCAATTTTTCAACAGTTTATGACCTTCAATGCGTCGTTTCACGATGTAAAATTACTTTTCAACACGACTTATTTCACCTTAGCAACTGGTTCCAAGAATGGTTTCAGGAAGATAATAAATGCAGAATTTCACATCATGTATTCAAGATCTGAGAAAAATGAAGATAACTATATTATAATACTAAATAATATATACTGAGTCTACTACTTAAGGGTGTCTCTTTACTCACTCTTACTGGGTAGACGTGTCTAGTGTGATTCCAAGATTTAACAAATTGCATGGACTACCTACCTACAACATGCTCACTGATTTCACTAAGGCCTTGTCCAAAAACTCGCGCGAATTTTAGGTACAGGTGACCTCATTGAGCTGTCCACATACACTCGCTGCAAAAACGCGGAGAAACACGCGTCATCTGGACGAGCTCTAATTGGTATTTTTAGAGTGTGCGGAAAAGGGGCGTCACGAGATGAAAAAGTTTGAAAACCACTGAGTTTAAAGTGCGATAATCTAACGTCTTAATTTTTTTATAAACATTACTACCATTTTTTTTTAAATCAGAAAGTATAGGAATCACTCTGTGAAAAGGAATATACCTACATAATATTATGTACCTTCTGTCAACCAGGTTGAGCGTTGTTTCACATATTGTGACAAGTCACGATGACAGTTGCATAACGAAACCTATCTATTTATAGTCTTATATATTATTTATTATTGCGCAGTAATTGCTTGTATATTGATATAATGTGTGACTATATTTTTATTACCGTAAAAGGTAACGAAGGCGCCTTATATAAGAACCTATCTACTCAATAATACGCATATATACTAGGCACCGAATTACTGATTTTCTTTTTAAATGTACCTAACTTTATTATTTTCCAGCGATAGGCCGCAACTTCGTCCGCATGTCCGCAATATTAAGTTAACAATATTTATATAGAAGAATTAGAGTTTGTGATCGAGAAATCTCGTCACGAGAAATCATCAAAGAGATTATCGATTAATCAGGAAATTATTACCAACCTTAGCTGCCGACCGTAACTGAAATTAATGGAATTTCTCAAAAAAAATTGATTTCACGGTAAACCCCCCCCCCCCACTTTGATTCTGCAAATTTAACCAATTCCGTTCAAAATCAGATGTCAATTTCTCGAGAAGTGACAATTTTCGGAATTTCGGAAAATTAATTTCCTTTTCTCATTATTTCTCGATCACAATCTATATTTTATGACTTTATGATGGTCAGATCAGTAATCAACACATTATACTACGAGTATATTCAACCCTTTCCCACGGAATCGAAATAGAGTTTGTGATTTCTCAACTTTTTTCATTTCTTGAGATTCGAAAATTCTCGAGAATTCAAGAGTGTTTTTTTTTTATTTCTCTATAATACTCGATATATCGACATTATTACGAAATTCCCTCTTCTTAACGATTTTTTTTTCAATTTAAAGATCATCTGGTCAAAAATTTGCTTTCCTTTCCAAAATTTTCCCTTCCAACCGAAAATAAAATTTCAATTGCGATCGACAGCTTTCTCGATGTCTCGATAATCTCATTGATGATTTTTCGAGACGAAATTTTTTATCGATCACAACCTTTAATTGAAATAATGTGTTCATTAAATTGTATGGAATTTCAAACTATGAAAATTTAACCAAAAGAATGTGTGACATTCCTCAAACAGTATTAATAATAAAATTAATATCCACCAACGTAAAATTAACACAAATAATATTTTGATCAGAGCCAGGTTACTGAACGTGCAAGTAAGTACCTTTAATTAATTAACCCCGAATTAGTCGGAGCCCAGGATAGCCATTTAACGAGTAATCGTTTTAAACGGAAGCAATCATTGGATGATTGGCATGACCCGAATTTAGAGTTTATGAATGTTATGTTACGTCCACTGGGAAAAGCAGTCGGTCAAAACATGTAGTAGGTGCCTACCGTCGTAGGCATGAGGTTCCCAAATACTTTATAAGCTATTCAACCGATATTCCACCATATAGCGGTGATCTACTGTTTGTGACGTAGGCAATGTGACGTCACACGTCATTCAAAATGGCTGGTTTATCTGTCACTTTAATAATGGATTCGTATAATATACGTCGAGAGGCTATCGATGGATTCATTTTTTAAATAATATTATTACATATGAGATAACTTAAAGCGATCAATGTGAAAAATGTCGAAATGTCAAGATAAAGAAACGTTGCATGTATTGCCATATAATGAATATGTTTACTGGGAATACTCTATCCTTTCGTGCATTAAATTATAAATTAAATGTGATAAAATAACTGATCAATTATTAAAAGTTCATAATAATTATTTATTTATAATTATTAAATAAATATGGTACCATTCGCACACTTTCAGACACAATTATTAAAATTTCAAAATTTTAAATTAATGAAATGAAAATTTATAAGTTTGCCATTATATGGACGCCATGACACATATGACGTCCCTAAACAACGGATTACATTTGCACTCATGCATGGAAATGAGCAGTATTTAGCTTATGAAGTATTTGGGAATCTCATGCATACGGCCCCTAATCATACATAGTAGATGACTGATTTCTGGGCGGTGTCTAAAAGGCAACAGGTAACCCGTAAGGCAAAAATAATACAGAAGTCGCTCATCAAAATCAATCATAAAACGGTAATTAATAAAGTAATAATTAAACATAGGTACATAACTTGAAAACACCTGAGGTATGTAATATATATCAGCATCATCGTCAGCCTGAATCTATGCACTGCTGGATGAAGGCCTCTTCAAGCTGCTTCCACTTCTCTCGGTCCTGTGCATTGCGTTGCCACGTACTTCCGCAGAACTTTATCATTTCATCGATCCAGCGGCATCTAGGTCTACCTTGCGGACGTTTTGTACTTCTTGGATACCACTGGATGACTAGACTTGTCCAACGATTGTCACTTCTTCGAGCTATGTGTCCAGCCCATCTCCGCGAAAAGACAAAAAGAGGAATGAGTGGATAAGGAAGCAGAAAAGGGTTTGCGTTGTAATAGAGTTTATTAAAAGCCTTAAATGGAGGTATATATATACCCATTAGAAAAAATCATATTTGAAAATAATACGATGCTCGACGGGATTTGAACACTGGTATCGCGCCAACTTTGCATCAACCAATTATGCTACAAAGCCTCCTATCTAATTGCGACAATTTGAACTAGTAGGTCAGACATGAAATGCTTATTAAATTGTATTATTATTGACTATCGGTTTTTGTGTATTAAATCAAGGAATATTTATTACCTTAATTACTAAACGACGCCCGGCTCTCGCCAAATATTTTAGTTATAACGTCTACTTGAACTTCCTAACAATTTTTAATAAACCATTTCTTTTTCCAAATATGATTTTTTCTAGTGGGTAATATATCTGAAGTGTTTTCACGTTATGTATGTCAATATAATATGGAATGTTACATTCCCAAAATCTTGGGAATTATTCGTTGAATAAAAGAAATAGTTTATTAAAAAAGTAATAATTAATTGCGTAAAGTGTTTGCGAAGAATCATACAGACATATTATATTAACACAAGTGAATATCGTTTGATCTAATTTTATGCGAGGTAGGCAAAGAGGCGTGTCAGTGTAGTAAAAAGTGTAAAGTTATAAAACGAAAAAAAAGGAAGAAGAATAACCAGTATAATATAACGAAGGGGGTCTTTGTATTACCTAATGAATATTTCAAAATCTCAACTGACTGTGAAGCAGTGGTGACAGGTGGAGGGAGGTAGGTTGTTAAGATTCGACATAGATAGTGCACACTAAGCTTTGTCAGTCATACTTATTTGTTTTCATTGAACAAAGCATACAATTTGCGGACGGTGCTGGTTAGTTGTTAAAACCACAATAATTTAAGTATGCTATGGACGATCCGACAAAAATGGTGCACACTTTTTCAGTCATATTTATTTGTTTTCGTTGAATTTAGAATACACACTTTAGAGTCTGTCTTCTATAAGTTGGCGTGCCGGTTTCCACCCTGCTTCACCATCCATCTCGTTCCCTCCCATTGAAAACTTGAACAGTAGAACGCGATGGCACAATGCTTTCGGTGTGACGTGTACGCCAGTTTATAGAATACAGACTCTACATATTGTGGCGTTGGTTAGTTTTTTAACATTCATTATGCCCTGCCTAACCAAACCATAATCAATAAAAACTTGTATCTATAAAATATCTAAAATGATGTATGGTTTAGGTTTAGAGACATAATTTTAGATATTTTATAGATAAACGAATATTTTTTTACTATCATCTACAATGGCTTGGATTAGGCATTGTTTAATTGAATTTAAAAAAATAGCAAATACTATCTACACAGTCCTAGTTCAATGAAAACAAACATGTTTGACTGACAAAGTTTCCTGTGCATTTCGTTGGTTCTCAGCCGCCTTCATCCACCCTTCGCCGCTACTGTGAACATCGCAATAACTAAAGTATTCAATAATAACTATTTCCTTTATCATTTATTACAAACTTGTTTCAATAATGCTAGCTTTCAATTCATTATTTCGCTATATATTCTATTAATAGCTTTTAAAAGCTTACAATAGAATCTGTTCGAAAAGCTTGTTAAATATTCAATCGGAATCTTGTTAAAAATTGACGCATCGCGCGAAAAACACATCGGCTTTTTAACCTCAACAATGCTAGTGATTGATGTGACCTGAATTCCTGCTCAGCGCTACAGACTTCCAGGGATGAACTAACCCCTTCTTTGCAAAAACCGATTCACAGACTACCCAAGAATATCAGGGTTGTCACAAACCCACTCTCAATATATTATACGAAAATATTCGTTACATTTTATTATAATGCCATGTACCTATTCTCCAAGGGACAAATGAAGCAACATGTCGCGGAACATGACATCTGCGTCGATA
Organism: Rhyacophila brunnea; assembly: GCF_057557595.1. Classification (NCBI taxonomy): domain Eukaryota; kingdom Metazoa; phylum Arthropoda; class Insecta; order Trichoptera; family Rhyacophilidae; genus Rhyacophila; species Rhyacophila brunnea. The sequence continues at coordinate 15,774,431 of NW_028232752.1, forward strand.
TCTCGGGAACAATGTCGCTGAACATTTTGCTTCTACACACTAATGGGTCTATTCTATACTTATCGACTGCTAAAGTGATAAAGTGATAGATATTATCAAACTTATTGTAGGTTTGTATCAAAGTTTATTTTGCTTAGTTATTGTAATTGTTTCAATAAGTGCTAATACTTTGATACAAACCTACAATAAGTTTGATCACTTTAGCGGTCGATAAGTAGGTATAGAATAGACCCACAGGACTCTCATCAGTTGTCGCAGAAATGTCGCCAGACGAGATTGTGTCGGCCAGTGCTGTGTACATATTTATTCTATCGAGCAGTTTATCGAAACGTAAGTGAAAGAAAAGGTGGTGAGTGCGAAACTACTTATTACAAAGAGAAACAATAGTGGATATTCGAGTGACTCATGTTGTGCGACATGTTGCACGCCCGTCTACACTCGCCAATATATGACGCGGGACATACGCTCGGCCCGTGCGCTCGCTTGCGAAGCGACAACATGCAACATGTCCCGCGTCACGTATAAATGCCGCACTATACTGCCTGCAACATTTGGTGACAGTGTGCAACGTTGCAGCGTCAAGTAGACTATATGTTGCGCGTCTTGTTGGCAGACATTTTCTCACCTAGTGAATACGAGGCTTGAGCTACGAGTTGAAAGCTTCCAGGTGACACTTGGTTTCTTTCAGTACTGAGCCATGGCAGTAATTTCTAGATAACTGACTAGATTTACGACTGGAAGGAAACATTGAACAACCCAACACGTGTCATCGCATTGATTAGTAGTCTTATCAGCTTTGTCTTGGTATTCCAAGCACAATATGTAAGAATTAATAAGTAATTTATAATCAACAAAAAAAATCGCCAAAATAAACCTTTTAAACTTAAAAGTTTGTGCGGTACTTAGCTTATATTGTTCGTGTATTATTAAGCTTAATAATATATTCCTACCTTAAGTATATTATTATTCTTAAGTAAATACTAAAAAAATAGTAATTATACATAGAATCTTAAACAGTTTTTAATAATTATTACCAAGTTTATTTAATGAAACTCTTTTCCAAGTACCGTACCCTGCTAAGCATGGCAAGTAGAGTAGGTCAATGCTTTCACCCTGTTTCCGCCCAAACGGGGGTGAAAAGGTCTTATTTATTCCACCCATTCCAATCGCAGTGGCCTTCGTGAAAATACCTAGGAGAGCAATTGGAATTTCATGATTTAGTCAGCTGACAATAAAATTATTGCAAGTCCTACTGAGAACTTAAATTAATATTGAGCAGATGGGTTTAAAATGAGAAATATTGATACCGTGTTCATACCAAAGGTCTGATAAAGTTTGCAAAGTGTGTCAGATGATTTTTTATTAAATGTTTTGTATTTTAAAATTATTTATGTAACTAGGTGGAAAAGCCATAATGTCTAAATTCTTATTAATTATTATGAACTTTATGCTGGCAGCTATAATTTAGAAACATGTGGGGGGGTTCCATTTCGATGAAATACACACAGTATTTTTGTTTTTTTTAGCCGCGGGCGGGGGATGGGGTTAACAAAATCACCACTGACCTCCGCATTTACTCCGCCTACTAGATACTTATATCTTTCCATTAAATCAACAACAGATCCGCACCTTTTCCGGGTGCATTCCACATACCCAGATACTCCACACTTTGAGTCTAACGATGAACACCCGATATACGAACATACCGACGAGTTATTGTGACTTGTCGCATTCACAAGGGGTTATCGAAATATATTAATAATTATTATGATCGATAGTGTCCATTTGTGTTGTCTGCCTTGTTAATCTTTTAGGCATGCTGCATCAGAATATTACAGTAGGTAAATATTCGATACCCCCAGATGGTTGCACTAATTAATGAGTGTCACGGGGACTCGAACGAGCGGAGCTGTTTGCCAGGGTCCGTCCTCACACGGGCCCAATTGGTCATGGAGATCTGATAGCAACCGAGGCCAACTTTGTGGCATTCGAGAAATTTACAGCATCGTATGGGGAGCGGGATAGTCCCGACTCTTCTTTAGACTCATCCATTGCAATTCGTGACACTCAGTATGCGGGTACACAAAGCGCTTAACATCAGCGGACAGCAGAGCCAGTCCAATAAACAAAAAAAAATCTTTTTTTAAGCACTACGGTGCATGGTTACAGCATCAGTCCCGTGCGGCTCCGTCTCGGGACGGGATGAGCACTTAAAATCACTTCTTTCAGACACGTTTAAAGCGTCATAGAAAGCGGCCGTGCATATCCACGGCTGTGCATATATGACGGGTCAATAGCGCACCCAGGGGGGGGGCCAGGGGGCCTTGCCCCCCCCCAAAATATGAAAATCACCAGAATGAATTTACACATTGAAATCGAAAGCCAATAAACTATACCTTGGGCAAACAAAGAACACGGCAAAAAATGATTTGTAATTCTCAAGCACGCTTTTTAGTAAAATTTCTTAGATTTTAATTTCTAACACAAAAATTTTGAAACACTGATGTCAGGATTTTTTAGAAACCCGTTCCCTAATGAAATTCTCGGTGTCCACCCGAATTCTGGAGTGGTATAGGTGATGGCTGGGGAGGGTTGATAGGGCTCTAGCCTGGGGGCCCGGGCTGTGGGGGGCCGGCGTGTCGGGTTGACCAGATAAGTGAGATAAACACACATCATAAATTATCTTTAATAGTAAAAAAAGTCGCCTTCGGCGCTATTACACTTCATGACTATGAACATTTTAAATTATACAATTGTCCAATATATTTTCAGATTATTATGTGTCGATACTCGACAGCTCCATTATTAAAGTAGATGTATTGAAAATCGTCAATAATTCACTGTATAAGTACCCTCAATTTGAACTAAAACACAATTTGAAAAACGTTAATGTAGTGTTGCACACTGTCTTTAATCTAAGCGGTGGATAGGGGGGGGGGCGTCAAATACCCTAGCCCAGTGGTCGGCAAACTCATTAGTCAATAGAGCCAAATATCAACAGTACAACGATTGAAATTTCTTTTGAGAGCCAAATTTCTTAAACAGAAATTATATGCGTAGGTAGTAAGTAGGTACACTGCTAATTTACTTAATAAACTTTAGTTAAAGTTTTAAGTCCTTATTAAATTATAGGTAGGTACACTGAATAAAACTGAATATCATACGTAATAATGATCTTATTTATTAATAAAAATTAAATTGTAAGTCAGGTATCCATAAAATTGAATCATGACAATGACTGACAAACTCAATGTGAATAATGGCCTTGCATCTCCTTGTAAAGTTTGGGTAAGTCAGGTTCGTATGTTGTTGATTTAATTTTAAGCACGATTCCAGGTTCTCATCAATAAATCGATTTCTCAATTTACTCTTGATTTCCTCTCTTGAAAATCTTTTTACTAACCACAAAACTTGCAATATTAACATTGTTGAAAGATTTAATTCAGTACCTAATTAAATGCAGAACTTTATTTTTCTTGACTCTTCTCAGCTGCTTTCTTCCTTGCATCATCGACAGAATATTTAGCGCAAAATTACGAGTTTTTAGTTGTAGTATCTCTCTAAATTTGAATGCGCTAATTTTTCCCGACACATAAATAAAGGTCGGCAAGCCATTTAAGTTTTGAATAAACGCGAAGTCTCGGTCTATTTAACATTACATTTACGGTTATCCTCTTCCATTTTCTTTGCTTCTTCTTTGCAGCCATGTCAAATATGGCAGAGAGCATGTGTGGCAGAGCCGCACTCAAGGGGCCAAAGAGCCGCAGTTTGCCGACCACTGCCCTAGCCTGAGGGCCCGTTTCAGGATGTGGGGGCCATGGTGTAGGTACACCGAGTGCAATAGACAAAAGACCGATAAACGAGATATTAGGCTGTGTTGTATTGAGTAGGTTGTGTATAATTTAAAAGCAATAATACTTTTTTTGTCCATTTTCCAGTGTTCCCCAAACTTTCGACATCTGTGTACCCCTTCTATAATTTTCGTAACACTGACTACTCCTCGTCAAAGAAAAATGCATATAAGTACTTTAATAACAATCAAAATATATTCCTTTTGTAGTACATAAACCAAATAATAATAAACGAAAAATAAAATTCATTCATAATAAAATATAAATAAAAGTTATATTATAAAAAATAGCATTCATTATAAACCATGAGAAGGATGAAATTATTTATGTTAAAACGACAGATCATCATAATTTGGTTCCCTGGTTATTAATTTTAATCTGAGATGCGGTTCCACACCCAAAGGCTGTTCCTTTTTTTGACTTAATGTCTACAAATGCTGAAAAAGCAACTTCACATAGATATAAAGTTGAAAAACGCAATGTATTTCAGGAATTTCTCTGTTAAAACTGGATACACATATTGCATTTGCAACATAAATTATGTTTAAGTACACTCCTTATATTTATTTTGCAAGAATCCGTCTGAAGCTAATAATTCCAACAATTGCTCTTCTTCCGCATGCGATAAACCTTCTAGCATGGGTGTTGTATTAATGCTTGTTGCACAAGGCGTAGCCATAACCCGGTGCAGCGCGTACCCCCACCAAACTCTTCCCGTACCCCAGGGGGTATGCGTACCACACTTTGGGAAACACTGCTCTAGACCAAGCGGGTAGCACAGCCGATATTATTTAAGTAATGTTTAAGCATACTAGGTACACATGTCTAGCATGGTCGCTGTTCAATTCCAATCCGCCAGTCGCTGATGACACGCTCAACGGTTACCGCCACTATGCCTCCAATTTAATAAAAACTAGGAGAAACTGTACAAATATATCGCCGTGTATTGTGAAATTATGTAAACATATTTATATGAAGAAGAAAAACAGCCTATGAGACTAATTTCCATTCTCCTCCTTCGGCCCCCCCCAATAATAAATCCTGGGTGCGCCACTGTGACGGGTGGTGGTGGGCACTTTAACGTATGTCACGGCTCTTCCACTGATACAAGCGTCGCGTGTTGTAGAATGCTCGAGACGAGTGAGGTCAATCCGTTGAGAAGGCTATTCGACAGCTAAATCATCTGAGTCACGACCCTCAGTCATAAGGAAGGAACAGAAGAAGTAATCTTCCATTCAACTACATAACTATTTTGTATGTATTTGTTCCTGGAAAAAAAATTGTTCCTGGACCCTCAACTTCATGTATGCGCCTTACCTCATGTAAAATAACAGAAAAAGACTGAGTCAATCCACCTATAAAGTTGGTAACTAATCCCATCATCATTTTTATACATTTGCCAAGGAATATAGGTACTTATTATCTTACATAATAATGTAAACGTATTATTTCTATAAATACAAATAATAAATCATTCAAATGGCCAGAATGTCTATTAAAATGTTCAATAAATCTTTTTTCAATATAGGTAGCACGCACGTATTGAACAAACGACATTTTTGGTCCTCACAGAATACAGCGTTGTCCTCCATGCGACTCTAAGTTGGTTGAATGCATCCCACCATACCCATCTGCGTTCCAAATTTACTGATGAGTATGATAAATGCCATCAGGGAGTGCAACACTTCATACTTTTCCCCACCCTGCAGTAATGCTACAAAAGCGATCTACACAGTGAAGTCTCACATGTCGAGACCTTGTACTCGCCCAATGCTCCGACGGTAGCGCGTAACACGATGAAGTAAGTAAGTAATGCTGCAATTACATTATGATCATGTCACGTATTGTCATATGCCGACACGGCGACAAATTTCGTCAATGGTTTTGTCATTCCGCAGAATATTTTAAATGATCACTATCTCTATAAATTCAATGATGGAGAGTGCCATGTGTGAGTGTATTAGTATTTTTAATCGTTATTATATTCATGGTAATTTCAATTAATTGTTACAGTATATACGTGTGCGTGAGTTAAAATTACTTGAGATATTGCATATATAGATAATATTTTCAACAGAACCAAACCAGCATACCATAGATAATAGATAATAATTTAATAGAAAATCCACAGAGATAACCACTAAAATAAAAGTACACGCGATTTTGACATGAACCGAAAATGTGTAGGCATCTAGAAAATAATAAAAAAAAAGTTCATTGAGTCATGTGGTTACCGATGTAGCGCGGTACGCGTGAGGTGACCTCATTGTTGTTCTGGCGATTTCGGCAGATTTTGTTGATAATATTCGTTTTAACGTTCAAAATGTTCTACGGGATGAGAGCGTCAGCCTTATTTTAAATACCAATAAAAACGACATGACACTTTTTTCCTGCAGCGGCAGCTTACTGTGACAGCACGTGATAGCACATATCGTGATGATAATATATTTGAAGCATAAGGTTTCGAATTATATCAAAATAATCAAACAGTGAGATGCTTCAATATTATTATTAGTAAGTATAGATTCCTCTTGAAACACCCTGAATATTGAATGTGTCGTAAATATTTAATCAATGATGATTATTATACTTTATGGTTGTCTATAAAACCGCTATTAACTTATTACATGTAAACGCTATCAGATGCTATCAAAGCCGTCACCTTGCGTTTTTTTTGAAGAATTCATTTTTGCTGACAGGCAGTTTTTACGACCGAGAATTTTTCGACCAAATATCTGGTCGTAAAAATTTCACGGGGCTTATGAACCCTGCGTTCCTTTGAGATTATATCATTATTAGATCACCATTATAGTCAATATAATGTATCGATCGATACCGAAATGAAAGTCTACGATGTTATTTTAATATCGAAAAACTATGTAATGATATGTGAGTATATGCAAAAATATTCATATTTATCATTTAATACAAACAGTGACGTCGCGTGGGGGTAGGCAGATTGAGCGTCGCTTGGGGGCGGCAGTTACCCAAAGTGCGGCAAATCGAGGAGCATCGTTAGGTAGGTATATATAGAAATAGCTACCTAAACTTAGTAATAACGGAAATATCTTCCCATTAAAAAAATCAGCTCACTGGTTGGAAACAAAATGTATTAATTAGGTACTATAAAAGTTACTAAAAAAATGAATGTTGTGTTTGTGTTTGAATTGAATGTTTGAATCCTTTGGATTCGGTTACTTCGACAAGTAAATTTTCTTTCATTCATTCTAGCATTCAGAGAATCAGTAGGCAAAGCATGTTCCATGTTTAATAATTTTAGCCGTCAGGGTTTAAGTAACGATCATCTGAGGTATAAGTCTTAATCTGTTCTGTGCCCTATACCTTGCGCGCTCTTATAATACTGGTAAATCCGCCCTTGCTAGAGTACTTATACGTTTTATAACTTTGCACTTTTTTGCACTTTTTAGTATTCGCCTATTTGCCTAATCACCTCGCATAAAATTAAGTCAAATGATATTCACTACACAAATGAAAATAAATATAGAAAATTTTTAGAATATATTACATAATTTTTCATCCTATAACCGGGAGTGCAAAGTTATCAACAAGCAACTCTAGCATCCATAAATAAATTGTGAACACCTGACTGTGATGATGTCGATAGTTTGATTGCTTTAATCAAAGTAGACATTCCACATGTCCAGCAAAAAAGTGCTATATTTTACTGCGATGAATTAAGCTGAGTTTCGTAATCATAAATAATACCGTGCGCCTTAATAATGGGGTATCAATACCTCGACCGGGAGCCATTGGCGCGCGCTGACAATGGACGGGAGGCACAGAGGTATCGAGTATGTAAGTGCACGGCATCTTTCAATACAAGAAGTAGTATAATATCGAGAATAGTCGCTTAGTCGCGCGAGAGAAGACCTGTCAACCGGTCGACCTTGCCTTATGCATAGAAGGTGTCCCCGGCTATACATATAACGGCAACCATTGAAGCGAATGCACAGGCAAGAAACGAAATACTGAGGAACTAGTTTGGAATGGCAAACAATAAATATTTATGTACTAAGGCTAACTGAGGCGTTCGTTGTGCTTATATTTTAACTATAACGGAAGTCGTTAGCTCCTACTGCAGTGGAGAAGGGTAGAGGTAGGCTGTTAACATCAGTCATAAATAGTGCACACTAAACTTTGTCAGTCATATGTATTTTTTGCATTTAAATAAATAAGACTACAATTTACAGACGGTCATGGTTAATTTTGAAAATTCAATTAACCCCTGTGAAACCAAGCCATAATAATTAATAATAGTCAAAAACTACTCGTCTATCTATAAAATATCTAAAGTTATGCAAGTAAATCATACATAACTTTGGATATTTTATAGGTAGAATAATATTTTTATTTTTATTGTAGTTTATTAAGCAGTTCATTTATTATAATTTGGTTTAGGCAGCGCTTAATGAATTTTATATAATATAATAATAAATACACTTAATATAAATATAATAATATGTATTCTAAATCCAACGAAAACAAATAAGTGCACAATTTTGTACTATCGCCCAAAGTATCCCAAATCTATTATGGTTTGGTTAGGCAGGGTTTAATTGATTTTTAAAAACTAACTAATATCATCTTGCTTTTCCCTCCACCCACCCGCCACATCTCCACACCCGTTATGCAGGCGTATACCGTGGCGTAACGAACGATAGGCGCTGTTCAAATTTGTGCCGAAAGTGTCCCAGGACCAACTTCCCAAGACCTTGGTTGGCGTGCACTAGAGTGTGCGTGATCCCTAATTCCATATAATGTATTACGGTCAATTCTCGATGAGAAAAGACCTTCTCGCTTGCCGTATAATGCCGCAAACTTTTTAAAAGCTGAGAAATTTTCCCTCGTATATACCAAGTCGCAATGGCCGACCGGTCCAACTGAGGGTCGGACCGACTTGAGAAGCTCTTCCCTTTCAACCGACATATAGGGACACTCCCAGAGGATGTGATCGGCATCCTGCAATTCGCCACATAAGCAAGTCGGAGATTCGATTAGGCCAAGCTGACAGAGCTTGGAGGCAAAACCACCGTGTCCGGTTAAGAACTGAGAAGTCCAATGGTCTGGAGTCAATCTGGTTATCTCTATGCGCCACTTAATATTAGGAAAGAACAAATGCGTTTGTCTGCCCTTGGAAGAAGTGGTCCATCGCCCCTGCCACACACGCAGCGCCGTGTCATACGCCAGGTCGCGTACAGTAACTTTTCGAGCGCACCGGCTCATGGATCCAAGACCTAAAGGCGGCGATATAAAGATACCGCCAACCTCCGCCCCCAGACCCCCAAGCAAGGCGGTCGTGGCACCACGGACCTGAATGTGCAGGTCTAACGGAAGCACTCCAGCAAGGACAGGCAACGCGTCGGTAGAAGTCGTCTTATAAGCCTTAGTGAGGGCAAGTAATGCTGAGCGTTGACCGCTGAGAAGAGTTTTCCGGATGGACAATAACTTACATCTATGATACCACGTGCTGGCGGCATATCCAGTAATATCATCTGTAAATAATTGTAATCTTTGTTCAATAAAAAGAAATACATATATGACTACCAAAGTCTAATGTGCACTATTTATGGCGGATCTTGATGGCCTACCTCCACCTTTCGCTACTGGCTCCTAGTGATCATTAAGGACATGGCAGTAGTGAATAATTTATAGCTAACACTTATTTAACATTTTAATGTTTATTTTTACTTATAAAGAAATCATTTATTAACCACTAAAATTACTTAATTACCCATGATGGCCGAGCAGCTTAAGCGTCGGTCCATAGCTTCGTGGGTCCCAGGTTCGATTCCTGGGGCCTTATGTCGTAACTTGCGAGTTGAAGTCGTCCGGTCGACATGACGTCATATGACATCATTGTGACGTACTACCGGAGTGAGTCAAAGCATTCGAGAAATTAACGCTACTCAAATACTGGCGTTATCCATTGTCCCCATACACAAATAGGTGTTTCAGCATAATAATATCTATGGTGAGTCGTGTGCGTTGGGCGGCTTGCCTCGAGCGTGTATTGGCTTACGTCACAATTACGTCATGTCGTCGGGTGACTTCATGTCACAAGTTATAACATAGGGCTGCTGGGTCAGGTCAGATATTTTTTTCAATCTGTGTATGAGTCAGAGTATGGACCCAATAGGTTGAACAAGTGGCTAACATTCATTTCTTGTAAAAACAAAATATGTTAATACAAACCTCCACCCTGTGGAGGGCCATATTATGTTCTTATTAGGATCGGACTTTGTAAAAAAAATGAAGTAGAAAAAAATTGGCATTTAGAGATAAGAACGTATTATGTGTCTATATATAAATATGTGTGCTTGAAAACAAATTCAAAGTCATCTGATGTATAGAACGTGCACATAAAGCACAAATAAATTAGAATTACCTACACCTGATATTAGAGGACATGTAAAACTTTAAAATTGCAATTACTCCATAACGTTATTTAGAAACTTACCAACTTTTGGCGGTAACTCCACGAATATTCAGTGTAGCTGCAGTTAAGAATGACTAAAATAATCAACTTTCATGATCACTGACCAACAGTGTACGATTCCCTTTCCGCGCTATCAAAATCGCGGAGTAACTGATCACAGCATCTGTAACCGATTATCGTCTCAGGTCACAGGTACATTGAATGTATTTTCGCATGGCAACCGATTGCAATCGTATGGTTAGTCGATACACCGTTTTTGTATCACTGTATAAATTCAATATCGTCACGACGGTGTAAAGTTGTCGTAAGCGACTATCGTAAGCGATATTATTTCGATCGTAATTATTGTAAGTAAGAATGACTCGTAGCTGATGGTAATTGGTGCTTTCAATGTCTTGCAATATTAGTGACAGCTTCCATAAGCAGAAATATTGAACATACAATACATGGCCAAATGAGGTGGCATAATCAATCCTTACGGGCCCTTTTAATTAATTTTGTAATTAACCTGTTATTTGCATTTGAAAATCAATTAGCAAAAACACAATTTTGTCCGCCCGTAAAAATTGAATTTTTAAAACATTTTTAATATACAGCAATCATTAACAAAAATATTGAAGCACTTCTTTTTTTACAAAGAGAGCCTAAACGTATGAAATTGAAGCAAAAAAGTACCAATGGTGTGCTGATTATGTTAGTAATAAGCCAATCTTGTAAATTTCCCAACATATCTGCACTCAGACTAGAGCATCCGAACCGGTTTAAACCGAAACCGGTTAACCGGGTAACTAACGCAAAACCGAATAATTTTACACGGTTAACCAACTGAATCCATTGTAAATATGTGTACGAACAAAAAAATAGAATTAAGTAGGTATGTGAAAAGACATATCATCAACTGCGCAGTTTGGTGTGACAAAAAAATTATTTAATTCCTACTACCATACAATTAACTGATAATCCAAACTGCTGGGAGTTCGTTAAGTGTAGTGGCCATGAACGGAACAGACTGAGCTTAAGACTGATACTAAAATACTGACATAACCCATCCTCTGTGACTTGCTATTTATATACTTACATGAATATTCGGTAAATTGCGTCATTGTTGATGTAGTTCGCAATTGTAAAATCTGCTAGCCGCTGCATTTTTGCAACTTCGAGGCGTTTCAATGACCGAAGACCGAAGTAGTCGAACCTCATCAAAGAATTTCACACGTGTAGAATATGCTGATTGTAGATGCGACGATTGTGCGGTAGTTAACTGACTCGCTGATTCTTATGCTCTTTAAATATTGCTGACGAGGCCCAAGGTTATTGCCCGCTACACTTCTAAACCTGAAGACGAAAGGGGTAACAAAAACACATTATTATAACCATGAATATTGATCATTAGCTCAATAATAGAGATCCATACGCGGGCCACATATTTCCGATTCTGGGCCTTGTCCAGGGGTGCTAGTAAGTATATGAATGGCATAGAAGAATAATAGGCCAGGGCTGTTTGAATCATATATCTCCAGCGCTTGAAACGGAAAAAAATGATCTAGTAAAAAATCTGACGGTTTGAGTGCAAATTGCATTGTTTAATCCTTCATCGTACGTATAATGAATGCACCTTGAACCAATTTCACAATAATTTCTGTTTGGAATTGTCTAAGTCGATAAATTATAACACCTGGTTTTTGTTGCAAAATCTTTTCCTTTCACCATCATGTGTATGTCTGTCGGGTCAACAATTTAACGAAGCACAACATAGCCCGCCAATACAAAAACAATCATCCAAAAATGATCGCCTTTGTTCACATCACAATTTTAATAAACTGTACTATTGATAGTAACCTCAATACATATTGCACTTCTTCGAATGTAACGTACCTAATTGCGTAATACAGTGTTTAAATTCGTATATTATATATAATAATATAATGGAGTAAATAATAATGTAAATTAAATATGAGACTACTTTTTCTGATAGTAAAGACTTAATGAATGGATTAGCGAGATTTAAAATAGTAAAGCAAATAATCATGGTATACTTATGGCCTTTCCGCTACATAAATCTAATTAGTCAGCCAAATATGAAACTGCCGTAAAACGTATGAGATCATAGTGGAATTACTTTGTTAAAAGTGCGAATCATTGTTTTTTTCCAATCTTTCTCATTTTTGTTAATTTATGTGACAAAATAAAATGAATCAGCAACACACACATGGATATAAATCAATTTGTTTCTAATGTAGTTATTTGTTGTTAAAAGTATTTTTCTGTTATATTTTCGTTTTTATTTTATTTTCCATAAAAAATGATAAAAAATCAATCCCGAAAGTTTCGGGATTATGTTTATCAATCCCGGGATTCATAGGTATCGAAAATAGCTCGGGATCCCGGGATTGGAATCCCTAGTATGGAGTCTTCGCCACTGCGATCTGACAAGAAGAAAATTAGCAAGATTGGCTAGTAAGTAATACCTCATTTAATTAGGTATAACGCCTTAACCATAAAAAAAGATGTCAGAGCATAAATTAATCCCTATCATCAGCAACGATCTTGTTTATACCAAGCTATCTTTGCGATCTCCCCCGGATTCGTGAAGTCGAATTAATTTTCCGGCTATTATATTCAATAAACAAACAAGTTTAAATCGGTGTTTGAAGAAAAAAAAATTGAGTCTAATCTTATTACATAAATATATGTGTGGCGAGGCATGTGTTACACAACGAGGCGTTTCATTAACTCCCAGTGGACAGGTTTGACCGGTTTTGCCTTCAGCATTACTTACTCCGCCGAGGATGATATGCAGCTTTTAAACTCTCACAGGTTTATGATACCGATAATTATTTGCTTTCTGCAGTATTAGGCTTTGTCCGGTGGTAAAATATTGACAAAATGTTTATTTATAAACATCAGAACTTCTCAAACTTTTTTATAACTGTGCCTATTTTCAACATTTGAGAAACTTTTTTGTGTTATGCTTTTCTTACTACTCACTGAAATGATTAGCTACACCAAGAGTTTAAATTTAAAATTAATTGAATTGAGTAAAAATAAAAAAATGTAATGCATATTATAATATAAATAAATCTTAAGAAAGTTTGCGTCAAATCAATACTCTGAACTCGTGAATACCACACAAACACATAAAAGTTCTCAAACAAAGTTGTGAAAAATGCAATCATCTTTCAGTGTGGTTGTGATTTTTGATTTAGTTGCTTTTATTTTCTTACGCAGATTATTTCCATTTTTCCCTGCATAATAAAATAGTACCTACGTCTGCTTCCAATGGAAAAATATTTGTTTATAAACATCAGCACTTCTCACAAACTGTTTTATCTGAGTACCACGTTTTAACATTTGAGAATTATTTTATATTATCATTTTCTGACTACCGAAATGATTAAGTACATATGGCAAGAGTATCATTTTATTGATTTCATCAACCGTTCTCAAACTATTTGACTAGGTTACGAATTAAATGTTTGAGAACCTGATAACCATCAACTGTAGCGTACTCTTATGACCATTGTCGCAATGATTTTATTTGTTAGCGTTAATAATTCTTTTTGACATGTATGTCTTACTGCTGGCCATGATATTAAAATTGTGCGCACAAAATCCAGCGTTATGCCGGATTCACACTGGCAACATGTCGCCGGCAACCTCGTTAAATTTTACGATAAGTATGATAATTATCGTAAAATTCCTTAAGAAATTATGATAATTATTGTAAAATTTAACGAGGTTGCCGGCGACATGTTGCCAGTGTGGACCCGGCATTACGCAGAATGCTACCAGCCGAGTGGTCGAATGCTCTCTTCCGATCACCGAAGTTAAGCAACATCAGGCGCGGATAGTACTTGGATGGGTGGCCGCTTTTTTTCACACGAAAAAATGAAATACTCGTGTGGATTCGAACCACCGATTTTTTGGTTATCAGCCGAATATCATAGCATACCTTTGGATGTATATAATATCATACCTTTGCGCCACGGGATGGGGCTGAAATAGTGACGATTTTACTGTATAATATAATAACTGCGAATTTCACAACTGGGAATAAGTTGTGAAATTATTAAAGTATTTTTCTATCGCAATAATAATTACATTATTCTTTCTTTGGTAGATTTTCAATTTGATGGGTAATTTTAGTGTGTAAAATTTGGTGGGTTCATAGGATAGTCGTTTATACGTTTCAAAGCTGACAGAAGAAATAATTTAATTGAGACCTATGGTTTCTATCAGTACCTTAGACGTTTAATAGTCTAGAAAGGTGAAGAAAATAATTAAAAATAACTAGCAGAACGTGGTTTCGATCCACGGACCTCTGGGTTATGGGCCCAACACGCTTCCGCTATACCACTCTGCTGCGTGCCACGAGTGACAAAATTAACGTATATAAATGTAGACGACTATCTCTAGGCGACTAATACAATTTTTGTTGTAGTTTATTTTAGATACAATTATTTTTTTTTTCCGAAGGATGTACATAACATGATAAATGTATAATATAAATCATTAAATCAGATAAAATCGTAGAAATATTGTATTGAAAAAGTTTCTTTTATGATTTGCTTTGAATAAGTAATAAAAATATTTTTGATCTTTTCGGGAGCCGCCCGGGTTTAGAAGAAACAATCCTTCTTAGACATATACATGTTACGATGTACTTCCGTGTAGCGGAGGTACTCAGCATCAGGCTACTGATGCATTTTCTATAACATATCTAAAAGTATGCTATTGAACCAAGCATAATTTTAGATTTTGATTCCAAAAGTTTATCTTCGTCATTGCTCTGTACTTCCCGGACTCGTCAAAACCGCCCGGACGAATCCACCTAGACAAAACCGCCAGCAAAAAATACAAATATATGTAACACATTTGTGCCTTTTTGAATTGCGTATCGATAGAAATTAACATAGGTACATACGATAATCAGTGTAATTTGAGATTTAATCCGTCGCAGCTGTTAGAGTAATAACTCTTATCTTAAATCATCTTAAAGAGAATATTTAAGAAGGTTAGCACACAATATTTAAATTTAATTTTAAATATCTAATCTTTATTTTTATATAATATATTCGTTTTTTTTATTTGAGTATCTAAAATATAATATTATGTAAAAATAAAAATTGTCTCATTTCTAAATTGTTTTGCGGCTATGTCTGGGCGGCCATGTCCGGGCAGTTTTAGTTCAGGCGGTTTTGTTGGGACCCCCAATATTTCACTCCTGGCCCTTGCGATTATTATTTATTTTTTAGGTCGGCTTTATATCAATAATTGTTACCGGTGGTGCACACCATAGAAAAGAAAATACTCTTTCCTGTTTTAGGAAATTTGTATATATTATTTAATATTAACATTATGACAGTTCCTCACAATCGTGAAGGCAAATAATTATGCATGTCACTATATTAGCGGAACCTAATCATCGGTATTGATTTTCTTTATTATAGCACCTGATAGGAAATGATAACACCATAATAGGAATACTTGCCTACCTGTGAAATATAACTAGTCGCAATATAATATGTGATAGGCAGTTAGGTACTCAACTAATCCATTGGATCAGATGTTGGAAAATTAAAAAAACTGAGCTGTGATACTGTGCTCACTTTTTGACATTTGATAGTCCGGCAAATCAACATGAATAGATTCACGCTTGAACAACGCTACCATTTTTTTTTCAAATATACTTTGGAACGCAGTCGTAGATTCGCGCAACTTATAACAATTGCATTTTATCGCAAAATCCCGTTCAGCGAAAAACTCTATATACATTCACAAAAATACACCGCTTGGTGCGGTTTATACGATGGTGGTATCATCGGATATTATTTCTTCGAAAATGAGGCTGGAGCTCGAGTTACGGTCAATTTAGATCATTACTGCATCGTGATATTTAAAAAAAAATGGCATTGATCTAGACGAGATGTGTTTTCAACAGGATGGCGCTACGTACCATACGGCGACCGCAATTATCGACCGATTGAAATCAAAATAAGGCGATACATTTATTTCAAGAAATAGACCTGTCAATTGACTTGCAAGATCATGCGATTTGACAGTTCTGGATTATTTCCTGTGGGACAATTGACGTCTCGATAGCCAACATTGTTCATGTTATTCGTGATATACGGCCAACCGGGCCAACAGTGTTCGAACACGTGGCCCGAATTCGACAACAAGAATACGCTTCCCCCGAAATCAATAACCACATCAACCCAACCAAACACTATAAAGTTACTAAACTAATATACCTAATTATAGGTAAGTATATTTGCTTTACGATAGATTACGATTTCAAAATATGACGAATGAACATACGATACATCTTGATTACCTCATCGTCATAGATGCATTTTTTTTTTGTATTTGTCACTGCATCTGTAGCGGTCAATGACTTTGGACCATGTCAGCATTATTTCGACATTGTAAAAATTAGCAAGTCATTTAAACGATCGCAAAATCGTCGCATCTACCGTCAGCATATTCTACACGCATGACATTCTTCGATGGGATCGAAAAGCTCGAAATGCAGTAATGCGTAGTCCAGAAGATTTCACAATTGCAAAGTTCTTCAGCAATGACTCGCAATTTACCGAATATTCGTTTAGGTATGTATATAAATAGCGGGTCATAGTTGATCAGTTAGTCTGTCTAAATCTTAGTATCAATCTAACTTATTGACTGCGGAGCTTTTAATTACTATTTAATTACCGCATTTAAATAACATGCCAATTATATCGAATGGCCAATTAATTATTGTACAACAGGTGTGCCGTCCACGTTGAAAGGATTCTCAGTCCGATCAGTAAACTTCAATCAGTCACCCCGCACAACATTCTCTTCCACCGAGCCTCGAACCTCGGCACAGTATCATAACTTTGCCTTGTCATTTTACCATTGTACTTATTTACTCGGCAGCAATAAACTCGCTCCTACATTCATCAGAACAACCTCCAATCTCGACTTTCGTCAGTAGGTACACCATCTCCCAGACATCCTTGTCGTTTTAACTTATTTTTTTAAACTAATTTAATATAATGTAACATGAGGTGAGTTCTCCGAATTAAAAAGGTTCAGTATCACTCATCAGTTTCTAATAGTACCAACTAATACAATGGTAGAAATAATGAGTAATAAATAAATGCAGATTTTTCTATTGCTTCTATCGTATATTATTACATCACCTTAACCGGTGATATTAAAATGGTACGTAATTATTACTACATAGAAATAATACGTTTACGAATGTTTTGTGAGATCTAGACTTCCAATTATAAATAATTATGTGGACAACTCATCTGTTATTATTAATCAGTTACGTGCCAATATGTTAATATTTAATAAAATATATATATCTGTACATAGAATACGTAAACAATTAATATCTTTCGATGTAGATGTTTATTATCTAAGCATCCGAAGCTCGTATACAATGGATATGTTCGGAAGCCACGAATTTTACTAAATTATGGTTAGTTATGTATTATTTTTCTTTGTATATCTACTCACTTAAAGTGGATCATATGAACACAATAGATCTACAATTATTAATCGTCCGTTGTTCGAATTCAGAACTGAGTTCATCACAGTATAACAAGTATTGAATGATATGTCAAATGTTAGCATATGGCGCCCCCACTCAGCAGACAACTTATGCTGGTGGAATCTATACACAGAATCGCCAAAAATCTCTGTCACTTGCCAGTTTTCCTGGTTTCTCCCAGGTCATATGAACAACCCGAACTTCCACTACATCCAAATTATGGTATGTATATAACGGCCTTCCACGAGTCCCGAATCCAGGCTGGGAATGTTGAAACTCTTTTAAGACATCTGTAGTATATGGTTAATCTAGGTCCAGTGTCGCATCTTCGCTTAAAATGTGACGAGAGGATGCATGGACTTTATAATATTCATTTTTGAAGGGTTTTATGAAGCCAGTTTTATGTCATTAAATACAAGCATTTAAAAGGCCCTGAATGCACTAAAATACTAAAATTTTGATGAGTGCTGCTTGCGTTTACGTGACAAACGTTTACCATTAACGCATATTATGGGACATACGTTAATTTTTAATGTGTTCAACGTAATCGTATCGTCTTACAACCACACCCAGAAGGAACCACACTTCCCATTATTTATGTGTTTCCATATCGACTGTGTTTAGGAAAAAGGGCGTAACCCTCGATTTTTCGAAAAGTGCTTTTATTAGATATTAACAATGTATACAAGTAAATACACTTCCTATAAAAAGGAAGTAAGCCGCAAATGCCGAATTATTATCTAAATTCAGGTTTTAATTGAGATTAATTAAGTTTTAATTTAAGGAAAAAAGCATTTACCCTCAATTTTAATGATTTTTCCTGTAATAACTTCTTTAATTATTATTAGATCGAAAATATATTACACCAAATCATCATCATGCACCCAATTTAAAAAAAATATTAAACTAAAATCTTTCAAAAAACGTTTTTTGCCACTCTTGTAAAATTTGTTCTGTAAGGGTTACGCCCTTTTTCCTAAACACGGTCGATAAGGTACTTATGTATATTTTACCTTTGCCCCTTCTCACTGGGCTTATTCTGTAGTCACATTACAATTTATTGATAATGCGATATCAACTCATCTATTCTTTATTGATAGGTATGTGAAAGTACGTTGTAGGTACTTTTTCCCCAGGGAACACAGAATTAATAGTGACTGAAATACCTAACGGGTGTGGAGTTACAGGCAACCAATTTCAAGTGTGGAAGAATATGGGATAAACTTCAACACGTGTCAAGAATACGCCATTCAAAGCTTGTCTTTCGTTCTGACAACTGCTCTCGGTTTATGTACCGATGCTCATTCAATATTGGTGTATTTGAAGGTTGTAACACACACTAGTGCACGTCTATAATAGTGTGTGTTTCATTTTCGTAGGATACTCACACATTCAAAACCCTGCTTCAAAATGTGATGTATCGGGGTATAGCCTATCTGAATTATATATATGTCTGTATTAATCTGCTGTGTTTCTGCTTGTTAAAAGCGTACATATGTGAAACGGCAAATAATTTTCAATACTATGTGGAACGAAATTTTGCGGCGCGTTGCCATTCGGAGAGGAATAGTCGAGCTGTTTGCACGTAAATTTTTTTTGTGATGGAGTCGGATGAAAATATTCTTAAATCGTGTAAAGATGACTAAAACACGTTCCGCATGTACTTGAAAAAGAAAACATTTCAATGAATATACTATTAATATTACGAATATAATAATAAACATAACATAAAAAGGACGCATGTTGAACTTTTATGACAAATTCTATTTCGTTCGGCTTGCGTCATTTGCACCCGCGACTCGCAATCCGCGCATCGCCTAGCCACGATCTTTTTAGACCAAGCCTCAAGTGAGGTATAGCCTTAAAATAAACCAGCAAAAATTATAAGTACATACTTATCTCATTATGATTTAAGATGCCTTGTTTTATTAAGTATATTATTATATGTGTGTAGATTGTAGATGTATCTACCATCTAATTTAATCTACCTTTATATGTAGGTTATGGGTAGGTACATATTATATATTTGAAGGAGTTGCTAGATTCGGATGGGAAAACATTCATATATATTTGACGATTGATTAAATTGGACCAAGCCTTGGTAAATATCTTTCATTGTATAAAGACCATATTTATTCTAGAATCTAGGTATATAGGCCATTGAAGCTAAGAGCGTATTCGTCAGAAATACATCTCTAGGTATAATGAATAGTGATTAATAGCAAATAATTTATATCATTATGTATATAATATTTTTTCTTTTTTATTGTACATAGAATTTTTCGCTACATTATGGTGATAAAAATACGTCAATGCGCCGCGCCCTTGGGATTGATCGTAATCGTATTGTAGTGAGAATAAGGGTTGGCAAAATAACAATGATAATATAGGAAAAATTGTAACTTGTTTAAATTTGTACAATTTTTATTTTAAAGCATAAACAAATAAAATATTGGTAAAAAATTCATAGAGGAACTTCGCAACCGTATTGGTGTCGAAAGTAACACTACCAACACCTAAATAAGTCGAGTACTCTCTTTCCTATCTTTCTCTCTCTCGAAATTTGGCGACCAAATTGCGTTATATGCGTACATCTCCCTGGCAGGAGCCAGTCGTAACAGATCACCAACATTTTTGACAATAAATATATGTTTTTCCCTGCATTATGTAAAAAGTAAATTACATG
Organism: Rhyacophila brunnea; assembly: GCF_057557595.1. NCBI lineage: Eukaryota > Metazoa > Arthropoda > Insecta > Trichoptera > Rhyacophilidae > Rhyacophila > Rhyacophila brunnea. The sequence goes on from NW_028232752.1 coordinate 15,794,971, forward strand.
TTCACTCGCAAGCGGTGCATGGTAGACCTCACCAAGATTGTATTAACATACCTTTTTGTGATAAATGATTGTTAGCCATTCACCCAACGCATTTGGTCAATGAACTGAATCTAACACACATATATCTTCGGGTCCAACCTCAGAATCAAACCCGCGATTCACTGATTTGTAGACGGTTGCTATCAACCATGCCTCCAAATGCCTTTATATTACATAGTTGAAGTCGATCATATTTCTCATTGCAAAAAAAATATAACCAAAGCCTGCAAATTTTCGGCGATGATAGCTATAAATTTAATTCTATTTGGCTTAAAACTTTCTTATTGGTAATGTGATCAGTCCAAAAAAATATATCGTACATATGATTATTAAACATCCATATTTTACCATGATCGTCCAGGTAAACATGTCCCAATCCATGATCTCACTTTCACACTCTTCGACACATTGAGGTGGGAAAAAACTTTAATTTGGTAGAAAAGTTAAATTAAAACAATATAAAATGTGAAAACAAATTTATTTTATTGTTGTCTCGGAATTGTCTCAGAAAATGTTGGCAGCCCTGATCGTATACAGTCGCATATTGAAAATCTTTTGTCTTCTGATGGTCCGTTCCTTTCGCCCATGTTTCAATTCCGTAGTGTTAAAATTGAAACGAAAACTCATCCAAATAGTAATAAAATTGTTCGTTTTAAAAATAAAATCAATATTCCGGATGTAGGTACATAATATTTCAGATACGTAAATTATTTACCTAGCTTGATCTTCACACTTTTCTCTCAAGGTCTCTAGGTCAAGTTAATCTGTATGTATCCAATAGTCATAGTCTTTGAATGTCCATATTCCCTTGGGTTAATATTAATTGCGGCCAACTGGTATGAAAGTAAATATAAAAAAAAATATTATTCAATTATTTTCTTTATCATAGTGGCATGCCCCCGATCGATAGCATTTCAAGAAAAAAAATGCAAGGTTATTTATAAAAATACTATCTGAGTAGCGATCAAAACAGACGCATCAAAATTGACAGCTCTTAATGGAAATGTAATCATTACTCTCACCAACCACCTTCACACGCATGTTTACAGCACGTACAAATAATAATTATCATTAGAACACACACCTACCGTCACCTTAACGGGAAGATTTTATCAAATTGAGCGCTACCTTAACAAAAAAAGTTGATGAAATATGTTATTTTCTCAAATTTTATTTTTATATTTAGTAATGCAATGCCCATTATCATATCGTGAGTGAGTTCCATATTTAAAATTAAATCCCTTATGACTTGAATACTCATTTTGTCAAATATCGGCGCTCAGCTTTTCATATTTTTTTCAATTAAGAGCGTATCCGTCTATACTCTTATATTTATAAATTACTAAATACAAATGAGAAATATTAAAACCATCGCCATGAACCAAGATTTTGAAGCAGGGTAATTTATGACGGTCGGGTTGTAAAACCCAAGTACACCAAAGCATGCCGACTAACCTCAATATTGAATCCACGCAGAGCGTTGAAGCGGAGCTCGGAGCAGGAGCACGGAGCAGTGGAACAGTGAGGTTTTACTTGGAGCAGGAGCACCGAAAATTTGTAGTGCTCCACTGCTCGTAATGTTTTTTTATTATTAAATTTTCGCCCTAAAATCCAACGAAAATATTATATTTGAGACTTATAAATAACCTGACTTTTAATCCTCACCTCACAAGACAATACTTATATAAAAATAAAAGAAAACCCTCATACGATTTACTAATCATAATAATATTAATACTTATATAGAAGACTGATACTTAATTATTATAATTTTGTGTTATTTTTTTTTTCAAATAAACATGCGTCGCGACGCCAAACCGATAGCGTCGAGATGCGCCGACCTCAATGCCAAGTAGGTACCATCAATTTGTTTACAGCGTAAATAATTATTAACCTATGTAAAACCTCTGGAAGTGTCCCCAAAATGTCAGTTGAATTATTAAAAATTAATTTAAAAATACAGTTTAGTATTAGGTATATATTATTGGTGTTTTTCATTTCAAATAATCAATACCCTAAATACATCTGAATTTTTGAGAAGAAAAACTATATAGAATGAGCATTCTTTCGACACCAAGTTCCTATCAGTACCCACATCGTATTTATTGATTATTCTTATCAATAAAACATAGTTTAATAAGTTCTTTAGAAGGTTAATATTCATAGTTTTAACGTATGTACTCGTATATTGATTCTAATTTTTAAAAAAACATCGATTTTTATATAAAATATAAATCAGTATAAATTAAAATACTTTTTATTTATATCTATTCGAACTTTGGTATTGTGGACGCATTAAAGCTCGATTTAAGTTTTTAAAAAAACAAGTTATGTACCCACCTACGATTTTTTTTTTATAAATTAAAATTTTTAAATTTTTAAAAACTGTTTTGACACCTTTTAAATAACTAAGATTTTTGGTGTATTTAATTTGTCTGTTTAAGGTACCTAAGTATTTTTCATTTCGATCATGTCCGACCTTAATGGAATAATATGGGCCTCCACAGTGTGGCGGTTTGTATTTAACAGATTTTTGTTTTACAAGATGTCCAATTGCTCAATATATTAGGTCATGGCCCCCATATCCTGAAGCGGGCCCCAGGCTCGGATCTTTGGCGGGCCCCCCTACCTATCGCTAAGGATAAAGGCAGTGTGATGCTCCACAGTAGCGTTTTCCAAATGGTGTACGCGGTAAAATTAATGTGTATATTTTTAGTGATTTTTTTTTATTTTAATACATCCATTTGAATGATGGAGTTGTCGAGTATCGATACACAAATAAAAATTGTATTGTACAAACATGTAATTTTAAATATCGAAGTTAAATAGCCCGCAGGCGACTTTTTTTTACTATTACAGAGAATTTGTGACGTGTATTTATATCATTTATCTGGTCAACCCGCCACGCCGGGCCCTTCTTGAACCCGGGCCCCCAGGGTAGAGCCCTGTCAGCCCCCCTTTGTGGGGGCCATGTATTAAATCCACACTGTCAACTCAATTGACTCCAAACATAAATTGAAAAACAAAATATGTATTTGCCAGATAAAGCTATGATTAAACTTTAATATATTCATACATTACTATGTAGATACTAATAACTTCTTATAATAGACTTCTTTCTGTCTTTTTTTAAATCTGTAAGTAAGTTTATTTTTTAACTATCTATTTGAAATGAAAATCAGTGACAAGTATAAAATTTCAGGTTTTTCTAAAAACGTCTAAATAAGGGTGACTATTTGCCTATACTAGGAACGTCACTGAATAATTTACTGTCGTATATATTATAATAATATTATGACGTTTCCAATGCATAAACGAAGCGATTGTTAAAATTGTAAAAAAAAATGTTATTTTAGTTGTGATTTTACTCGGACCTACTTAACTAAGGCAGGTAGGTATATTTTTTTTTATTAGTAATTACATATTAAACAAAATAAATTAGTTTTTATTTGTTTATTACCCATCACGTCGCGGACATACCCGGATATTATGTATCGCGTATCATAAATAAATCTTTTTTCCGATCCAGTAAAAAAGCAAATAATTGCTATATTATGATCGAAAATATAGCGACGAAATACACCTCTATGTCCACCTTATCGGCCGCATTAATAAAAACTCACCTTGAACCGAAAAAATTAATACCAATATAATAATTTTATTCAACGAGGCAGCATGGCCGATTTAAAAATCACTAGACTCGAGTAAAGTGGATCGCGACACACACACACGGCAATGCTTTATGATTCGCACATGCCAACACATGTAAAAGAAATACTATCAATACAATGATATTAATAATACATGCTCGCGTAAGAATACGTACACTATAATATTACAATATTATGTACCTAGCTACTACCTGTCATCACTATTATATAGGTGAAGTCGTAAGATATACGCTCTGCCTCGATAAATCAATAAACAAATAAATTACTATAAAATCATTTTTTTTATCGACAGGTTGCATACCAACTCCTCTCGCGTTGGTTTGAAAATCAACGCGAAGAAAACCAACGTCTTATGTAATAGCACATGTCCTGATCCAGATTTCCCTCTGATTAGCGATGGACAAAACATCGAGAGCGTTGACAGCTTCAAGTACCTGAGGGTATACATCACGGGAGATGGCATTTTGCAGAAAGAGCTCGCTATCCGAATGGGAATGGCTGGAGCAACATTTGATTCGATGCGGAATGTCTGGGACTCACGATTGTACTCGGTCAAAACCAAATGTCGCCTATTCGACGCTTGCATTCTGACGGTGCTGCTTTACGGTAGCGAATCATGGCACCTTACGAAGGCTCAGAGCAAGCGTACACTGAGCTTCGAAAACAAATGTTTGTGACGAATACTAGGTGTGCGGTGGTATGACTTTAGGAGCAACGAGGAGATAAGAGAACGCACCAAGCAGCCTCTCATCACGCTGAAAGTGAAGAGGCGACGTTGGACCTGGCTCAGCCACGTGCTGCGGATGCCAGAAGAGAACTTAAACCTGGCTTGCCTGTTCTTCAAGCCGACCTGATTCCGGCGTCCTGGAAGGCCGCTAAATACAATCTACAGAGTGTAAACGGCAAAGCTACGGGATGCTGGTTTGACCTGGAACGAAGCAAGAAGACTGGCGAGCGACAGGGATTCTTGTTACTTGTGGTGTCCATATGCTCCAGTTAATGGGCGGATATGGCCAAAGAAGAAGAAAAAATCATTTTTAGAATATCCTCAGTAAGAATTCATGGGAAATGAGTCAATTACATACATTTGAAGCCTCATTCTGATTGATTAGGTCATTCGAACAAAATTTCTCATCGAACGCGTTAGAGAACGAACTAATTTCTCATCGAACACTAGAGGTGAGTTGGAAATACTATTTGTGTACTCAGGTCTCGGCATGAAACTACCGATACTCAGTACGTGTGGCCCAATAAACTTATTCCAAGAAACTTATTCGAACGCATACGATGAGATCATCGCGACTCGATAGTAAAGTTGGTGATGGTAGACTGTCATTGGCGTCATTGCTCTCTATTTCTCCCCAGTTGTAAAGTTGGTATAGTGAAGGACAGAAATGGTGATAAGTTCGCGTGACGCCAAACGCTCTATCTATATAATATCCCCAATACTAATAAGTATTTTGGAACAAGTTTTGATACTAAGTATTTATTTATACTGGTAGTAATTATACTCAGTCTTCAAAATCCACCAGATTTCCCACCTCTACAAAGAACCCTCTCACTCTTTCTTGTCTTCAGAGAGTTCACGAATGACGTTGGCTGGATGGAAACGAATAATTTTAGTACTATATGCATGTAATGACACTATTTGTTATTGGTTATTTAATGAATGACGAAAATTAACATACAGCCATTTGCGCACAAAAATCGGTGCACGGAAGTAGTCACAACGCACTACCGTTGAAATTCCATGGTTTCATTGCATGCATTCGCCGCGTTAATAAATGAGAACCTTCTCGACATTATAGATTTCTCAAAACATTTACGAAGTCTTAAAATAAAAAAATATACGATTAAAAAAGAGGTAGATAATAATATGTACATCAGGGAAATGCAGGATCCATACGCAAGATACAATGAAGCTGAATTTTGATTGAAATTTAGGTAAGTATACCTATTAAAGATGTCATAAATACGCAACATATCCAATGTTTAGGATTGATTTAGGAAACATTACGCAAAAAGAGTTAATCTATTAGACGAGCGTCGTTCATGTATGACTGACATGAAACATGTGAGTCAGAGGCTACCCGTAGAACAGTTGTACACCAAGCTTTATGCGCATACTAAATAAAAACCACGTTTCCGTCCAGCCAACGTCTTTTGTGAATGCTCTGAAGATATTATAATACGTTTAGAACGCTACAAAGGCAAGAGCAAGTATATAGAGAAGGCTGTGAAAGCATGGGTGAGTTAAACGGTACATATTGAACGTTCTAAAAACAGAACAAGTCCGTTCTTCATGATTGCGTTCAGTGATTATTTTTTTTATTACTGACTCGAATGACCTAATCAGTATGAACGAGACATGAAATGTAATTGACGCGAAGACGTATGTTAAAATTCAAATTACACATTTCCCATGACTACAAATATAATATATACCTATATAACCTCAAAAATGCAGCTTCTTCTAGTATGAATATAATACTATTATGCCAACGGTAGTATAATTCTGCATCCATGTAAGCCACACTGAAAAATATTACTTACATAAATTTCTTTACGAAAGAGTTAATCGTAAGATAAATAATGTAATAAACAAGGTAATTGTATTAAACACACTAGGAATAATTTGAACAAGGAGACTGTGTTGCCGTTTGAATAATAAGTAAATATGTTCTGGTAATACTTTATCACCGTGTAGATATATTTTATATTATTAATAATTAAAACACTGTGATAAAATGATCATTTAAAGTTTATGTTAAATTTTAATATTAATTTTTATCCCGTTGATTTACATTTACATTGTGCCGTTTACACACTTAATATTATTTATTAAAATTAAATTAAATATTAATCGGTGGCCGCGCGGCTTAAGCGTTGGACTATCACGCAGTGGGTCTCAGGTTCGAATCCTGGATCTGGCAAGTACACATATTGTTTTTCAATTTTTGTGTGAGTCAGGGTATGGACCTAATAGGTTGAGCAAGTGGCTGACATTCATTTCTCGTAAAAAACAAAAATCTGTTAACAACAAACCTCTACCCTATGGAGGCCCATATGATCCTATTAGAATCGGACATGGTCGAAAAAAAAATATTAATTATTTGGATAATGTGTAATTATGGAAAATATCGGAAAACCAAAATTTTTAAATAACCATAATCTCGACGACAACAGAAGATTTGACGTCACTAATTAAGAGTTTAACAACTATCATTGTATATTGGTTTATGCATGTACCATTGAGATTATTTCGATTTTCGTCAGAGGAAATTGCAATCAATAATAATATCACGCCTCAAAATCTTAAATGAATTCAATTTCGTAATTAAGTTAAATTAAATAATTATAGTTCATGTATTGTGAATTAGACTTGATAAATCCACTCAGAGTAATTCACATACATACTATTATTTAGATGTGTGCACTTGTTGGTGTTTATCGTGTATGAAGTCTAGATAATTTAGCACATAAGCATTCATAAGTATCTATGGATCATAAACGAATTCATAATTTTATTTCCTAACCTAACCAAGAAATCAATATCACTGGCACCAAAATTATTTAACCACATTTATAATTAATTAATCAATTATAATATAACGTTGGGGCTTACAGACCAGAATTACGTATTAAAAGAAAATGTTCACCTTACATAACAAATGTTAGTAGATCACTTATCAATGGCTGCATTTAGTAAATTATTGTGTTTATATATATCGATTGGACGACTCTCATGGGCCGGACAAATGCATTGCATGAATATTTTGATTGTACCGGGTGGGCCGCGTCCTTACACACAATGTCCACAGCGTATCTATTCTATCCCTGCACCGTACACCCGTTAATTCGGTGGTACTCACTAGTGATGATTCACTCATTAATTTCAGTTATGTTATTATAAGTACTTATATACCTATGGTAGTGTATATCCGTAGTGAAGGGTGGAGATAGGCTATGGATACCGACATAAATATTGCACACCAAATTTTGTCAGTCGTACCAATAATTATTTGTTTTCATTGAACTATGAACACTGTCTATTGCTTAAAAGTCAAGTACTTTCATATAATCTTCGCTCTAAAAGATGTAAATTGTTCCAACTACAAAAAAGTCAGTAACAAAATGAGTTGATGATAAATGTGTGCATAATTTTTTTATTTAACTTTGCATAATCTAATAATACTTACAGACGTCTACTAATTAATATTCAAATCGCAATAACATTGGCTCGTTTTGAACACAGTTGTTGTAACAGTACTATAATTGGCAATACCGCCAAAGCTTCTCAAATATATGGCTATATTATAATATGAGAGAATGGTACAACTTACAGGAAAGCAACAGTGAGATAAAGTGAAAAAATTTGATTTTAAGATAAGTATGCCAATCGATTGCTGAAATGAATCACTGAGACTTAAAAAAATGTTTTAAATGAAAATGCCACTGTTGCATTTATTAAAATTGTCCTGTAACTTTAAATCAACAGTGAGATAACTGAGATAACCCACTATTAATATTGGTATATAATTAATCCTACCAGTGGCGAAGACTCCATACTAGGCGATTATTTAAAGTCTACCTTCTTAAGAAAAATATTTTTTAATTGCATATTGACATATTTATATACTTAATCACTTCATTATTTTATGTTATATAAAAATAATTTATTTTGCCAACGAGAGATGTCGTATATGTAGGAATGTATTACCGTATTACACAGTTTACAAAACAACTGCAAAGGTATTAAAAAATGTACCACAGCGCGCCGTAAATAAATAATAAACGCCGCGACGTCTCGACGTAAATAAATCTCCGATTATGTGTGAAATAATTCTGAATTTTTTTTCGTATGAACTTTACATCTCGTAACCTCAGCAAGTCTGCTGATTTGTACGAAATAAGGTAAGCTCCTATCGCAGAGCCTAAAACATTCGCGCATAATAATGTTGTCACGACTGCGCACTTTAATTTTAATTAATAATTATAATAATTAAAAAAATAATTTCAACGGCGTTTAATCGAATATTAATAAATAAGCAAGTATAGATTGTTTTTATAAATAAAAATAAATTTTATCTAATGATTTTTGATGGGTATAAATGTTTTGCAAAATACGTAATTTAAACACATCGCACATTTTTATGTCGTCAATGAGTTTTTGAAGTTTCATTGAATTAGTGTGTCGTTGTCATTGACTAGTGTGTACCTATTCATTAGTAGTAAATATCGTACTATTCTCGTAAGTATACCTGACAAGTGTGCTCTTTTTATCATATCTCCACAGCCTACCTCTTTCCAAAAGTCACCCTTCGCCACTGAATCCTACCATATATTAATAATACGCATTAAAACCCAAATAAACATAATATACCTAGTTAACTATTTGATTTGTATGATACAAACATTAAAGTTCAATTACAGGCGGCCCTCGACTTTCGAACGTTCTATTTTCGCACAATTCGCTATTTCGTACATTTCTTAAATTTTAGATTTTTGTTGATAATGCAAAAACTGTGTGTTTCCATGCAGTCGCTCCTCCAAATACGTAAAAGGGTGGTATTCAACTATATCTTGATAAGTTTATAAAAAAAACACCTGATTGTTAACTTTATTGTACCCATTGATAAAAAAATATTTTAAAGTACACTTTTTGATGTTTTTTTACATCTCTCTACTTTCGAACATTCAACATTCGACCACATTTTCAGGAACCAATTACGTGCGAAAGTTAGGGGGCCGCATGTATCTCGAAACAAGTTTTTTGACTTATCCTACTGTTGGTGCACGAAATGCACGATTTGGGATAAATACCTTTTATTTTTTTTACAAGTGCCTAACATAGGGTTTTAAGTATTATTGTTGTTGTCATTTTAGAATTGAAACCAACGCGTGACATTACTTTTCATTAAAGCGTTTTTCATATATATTATATCTAAATAATACAATTTAGTTAAGTATATAGTTCTTCTTTTGATTCTATAAAACTCTTTATCCGTAATCGATTACAAAATGATTTATGACGAAAGGTGTTTAAAAAAACCATCCTAACGTAAATACATACCTACCTACTTAAAAACTTGTCTCTAAGGCATAAAGTCCACTAAAGCAGGCTTACGGGGCGCTCGCGCATTTTCTATGTGAATCATCGGAAATACAACGTAATCAAATACGCCAGCGCACACTGGATTTGACGACGCACTGTGCCCGCCTGCCCCATGAGTCACCGGTTTTGGCTTCTCGGCGATACGAATTAACGAAAATACAACGTAGTCCATTCATTGAACACGGCAAGCAAAATCACGCTCCTCGAAGCGTCGTCGATAGACGGGCGAGAAGCCATTATTTAAGAACAATGAACTCTTTGTTTAATTATTGCGTGTCCGATATTAATTACAAGCCCCGAGAAATTTAATAATATTTTTATTGCTTTGTTATGAGAGACGCTGATAATAATAATTATTTTGTGCTCCTTGAGCCCCTTATTACTTAGGTGAAGGGTAATGCGCGGGTGGGAGGGGCCCTACTCCGTAGTGAGCGCACCGAACGCTTTTTTGGTGGGCTTTATGCCTTACAGTTACTGGGTTATGTAGTTGGGCGAGTTCAATGATTGTATGCTAAATTCCATTAAAATATTGCATTTTTTGTTAATTCTACGATATTTGGGTTATATAATATATTGACAGCTGTTTAGGGCTATTAACCATGGCCCCCACAAGGGGGGGTGACAAGGCGCTAGCCTGGAGGCCCGGGCTTAGGAGGGGCCCGACGACGCGAGTAGAATCAGATAAGTGAGAAAAACACACATCAAAAATTTGCTTTACTAGTTAAAAAAGCTATTTTCCTTCAATAATATTAATATTTAAAATTATGTGATTGTACGATACAATTTTGAATTGTGTGTCAATACTCGACAACTCCATAATTAAAATGGATGTATTAAAATATACAAAAAAAAACACTAAATATACCATTTCGAAAACGCTACTGTAGAGCGTCACACTGCCTTTATCATTAGCGATAGGTAGGGGGGCCGCCAAAGATCCTAGCCTAGGGGCCCGCTTCAAGATGTGGGGGCCATTCTATTAACCCATCATAAGACACCTGATAAGATACCCAATCTTCAAAAACTCAAACTGAACTTTTTCAACATTCAAAAAGGAGTATTGTGTTAAAAAATATCCTTTGTTTTGTACAACAGTAGCGGAGCTTTTTTTTTAAATTATATTAATTATTATTTATGTCAACGATTTTAATAAAATTAAGTGCATTGCACATTATACCTATATCTGAATACGGAATAGGTAAGTATTGAAAAAAAGATTGAGATGCATTTACTAAAATGCAATCGCTAATTTGTAAAGCATACAAGCTAATACAGTAGTAAAGTCATTCATTTTGTAACTACTAGCAATACTCGTTTGTCAACGAATTATTTCAAATGATTTATTCACTATTAATAATTATTTTTATTGGTCTGCTATAAAAAAAAGAATATTAAAATTATAATTCTTATATTAAGATATTACCTAATAAAAAAATAATGCCCATCTTGGTTGAGTGGCAAATTGTTCGCTTCTGAAGTCGGAGGTCGCGGATTCAAATCTCGCAGTAGCTGATAATTTATTTAAATGTTGTTTTTTCAATTTTGTGTTGGCATGTAGAGCATTAACCTAAAATGTTGAGTAAATAAAAACACTGTAATGTAATGTTTTCGGGAGGTATCAAATTTTAAAAAAAAAGTCCAAAACATTTATGTACCTACCTTATGAGTTTATTATTTAAAGCCCACCTTCTTAATAATAATATTTTTTAATTGCAATTGACGCACACTTTATTAAATGAAAATAATTTAATTTGCCAACAACATCTGTCGGATATGTAAGAAAGTAGGAATGTATTATGAATATAATAGATTATAGCACGTCAGTTATTAGTTTAAAACAATTCCTATACCACGGCGCGACATCTGTCTTTAAAAAATTTGTCTAATTATTTGCAGTGAAAAATTATGCTTTTTCTGTATGGAGTTTATGTCACGTGACCTCAGAATGTTTGGAGCATTGCATACAAAGCGATAAGCTTTGATGCGTAAGCATAAAATATTTGCGTATAATATATTATTAAAATAATTAATAATTAGATAATTTTAAAAATTATTTCTATGGCATTCAATCACTATAAATAAATAAGTATACCTAAATTGTTTTTTTAAATAAAAAAATATTTTATTTAATGATTTTTGATGTGTATAAAAATACATAACTTAAACTCGTCGCTCAATTTTATGTCGTCAGTGAATTATTGAAATTTCAACGAATTAGTGTGCCGTTATCATTTATTAGTGTGACCTATTCATCAATCAGTAGTAATATCGTATTATCTTCTTATTTCCCGTAAAATATACCTACCTGACAAGTGTGTTCTTTTTCTCTGATCTCCACAGCCTACCTCGTTACAAAAGTCATCATTCGCCACTGTGAGATGGATATCTAAAATTGACCGTAGTTTAAGACGGTACTTCAGTAAAACGGCAAATAATTTTCAACTATAGGTGCGACGAAATTTTGGACTAGCTAGCAATCGGAGAGCGGAAGTCGAGCTGTGAACACGTCTTTGTTTTGTGATGGCGACGGGGGAATTAATTCTTAAATCGTGTAAAGATGACTAAAAAACGTTACCCATTTACTTGAAAAAGAAAACATGTCAACGAATATATTATTATTAGTAATAGAACAATAAACATAACATTAAATGGACGCATGTTGACTTTTTATGACAAATTATGTTTTGTTCTGCACGCGTCATTTGCACAATCTTCGCGTCGCGTAGTCACGATCGTTTTAGACAGTGCCCCAGCTGAAGTATAGCCTTCGTTAGGTTCATTTATTAATTTACTTATATGAAAGATACATTGGGAAAAAATGTCTTACGTTGTAAGTATTATTATTGATAAGCAATGCAAAAAGATAAACAGCTTATAAAGTCTCTGTAGAAATTTCTCTAAATTAAAATCCATTGTCGATGGTGATTTTATAGATGGAGCTGACCTAAAATACTTGTAGTAATATATATGTATTTTATTTCTATATTTAAACATAATAATATACTAACCATGTTAATATGTCTACTTCCGTAAACAAGAATTTCTTTCCTTGTGCCTTTTTTGTTTAGCAATATTTATAATATTTTGCAAACCCGGGAAGTAAAAAACATACCGTTACCAATAACACATCATTCAATACGGTTGTTTATTGTTTGATGTGTTTTGCTTATATTCGACTTTTTGTATTTATAGCTACAAATTACATTGTGCAATTCCATATTATTGCAAGCACACCGGTAACTTATTAGGTACATAATATGTAGGTTAAAATAATTTTGCATTTCTTCGTACACGTCGGCAATAATTTTGGCCATCTTTCCCTGTCCGTCGCATTTTTAACTTGGTATAGATTGCAGAGCTTAAGGCGCCCGTTTCAGACGAGACACTGGTGTCGCGCTCGATATAATATAGAAGGCCTTTGTATTCGAATAAAGGAGCCTTTGTATTATTTTCAATTTCAATTTCAATTTCAATTTCAACTTATTTATTTTTAACATATTGTGGACATTACAAATTATAAGTTTAAGACGTTCACAACATGACATATAGAAACAAAGAAATATATTTAAAACAGTAAGTGGTACATACAAAAAGAGATAGATAGTATGTTACTCGTATTAAACAGTAGAAATAAATTATGTATATACAAAAATATATATAATATAAATATATATAATAATATTATGAACGTCCAAGAGCTGATGAGTCAACGCATAATTTCGCGTTATAAATTAGAACATAAAACTGGTTGCGGCAATAAAAACAAGTGTATCGGCGGCTTGAGAATGTAGCGGTCGACGGAAAAGTGTACTGGACAAGCGTTGTCCCATTAGCTCTAGGGCGTTCATAAACATAATACAAAGGCCCCTTTATTCGAATACAAAGGCCTCATATATTATATATGAGCGCGACACCGGTGTCCCGTCTGAAACTGGCCTAAGCCTGTTTCTGATATTTTTGAGTCAGAACGTTATTCTTCCACCAAAAGTCGACTACGTTGTTAATAATTAGCGTCGCAGGCGAAAAAATATAAAAATGAGTAGAAGAGAGACGTAAATTCTATATTTTATACAACATAGAAAAGTATATAATATTGTAGATATAAATGTTTTAATCGACTTTTGCTGGCACATTAAAAGATTAGATCGAAAAAAATTGATAGTGTAGTAAATATGGAATTGAGTCACAAGTAGAATGCTTCAATTATACGTACATGCATAATTTCAATTTCGATTGAGTTTCACGAGTTGTCTTCGAAATTACTGAATTATTTTTTAGCATCACAAAAAATCTACATAAATTATTCGGATTTTTTCATTTTAAACTTCGGACTGATAGTTTTTTTTTATGGTATTCGTTGAACAGCATATTTATAGATTATTAGGTAAAGAGACATCCGTTGGTCTTTTGAAATGCGGAATTTAATAGAAAAAAACTCGCATAAAAATTATAGTTTTTATGTTAAAATAATATAAAAACAAACAAAAGTGTTTACTACTCGCAGGTGATTGCAGATCATCGTTTTAAATAGTCGCCAGGTGAAAGTCAATAATTGACATTTAAAAATCACGTGAAGGCTAAGCGATAGATAGGTGTACCTATTAATTTTTTTATGCCAATTAGCATTATTTATTTATATCACTTTACATCAAGAACACGGATTTTCGCAATGTTTGATTTTATTTATTATGCCTAGCTTTGTAATATATTGCAAAATTATACTTAATATCGTGTCAGTATGTAAGTACTGAAATAAAATATCGTCTCTGTTCTGGCAGAACACACTAACAGGAGAATACTAGTTTTGAGTAATTTGACTTTTAAGTTGTTAACATGTTTGAGTTTATTAAGTAATCGTAAAAAGGATGACTTTAAAATAAAGACTGTTTATTTTATTAAGAAGGTTTCCAGACGGTAAAGTTTGAAATTAGGAACATTTTGATATAACTAACTCAATATGTCATTTTTTCGAATTAGTGTCTTCTGCCTGAACAGTGACGATAGTATGCATCCATACTATAAAACATAATATTTGTCCGGAAAATGCTCTCAAACGCAGGTTCTAGAGCGCTGAATTTTTTTCTGAATATTCTTTGGTCAAATTTAGGATCAATGGAAGAATAATTAAGAAAATTTGTGGCTTTATTCACTAGATACCGATGAATATTTGAAATTTGCTATACATTATAATTTATAGAAACAATGCAATCGAATAAAATTTGAATTTTTCAGATACCTACAGTCCT
Organism: Rhyacophila brunnea; assembly: GCF_057557595.1. Lineage (NCBI taxonomy): Eukaryota > Metazoa > Arthropoda > Insecta > Trichoptera > Rhyacophilidae > Rhyacophila > Rhyacophila brunnea. The sequence continues at coordinate 15,810,042 of NW_028232752.1, forward strand.
ACAAACTTATCTAAAGAACGGTCAGAAATAGAACTACGAACTATTATATGGACGCCATTCGAATGTCAGATTCTGTCCAGTTGCGAGTCGCGATTGGGTAGTTTTCGACAGTGGCTCCCCCATCTATTCTATAGATAAGTTTGTAGGACTGTAGACTACCCTCACGTAACCTTGCAATTTGGAATATATTTTTTTGAATTATTTGATGAAATCAGTCAATCAGGCGCCTGGCATTTACTAATACACTAATAAGCAGTGCGTATTACACACAAATCTTGTCACTGTGTACAATTGCAAAGTTACGTGGAGAATACTTTACCTACAGACCTACAAACTTATCTGTAGAATAGACAAAAATGGAACTACGAACTACCATAGGACGCCATTTTGAAAATTTTATTTGAATGTCAGATTTTCTCCAGCTACGAGTCTTGAATGGGTAGTTTTCGACAGTGGCTCCCCCATCTATTCTATAGATAAGTTTGTAGGACTGTAGACTACCCTCACGTAACCTTGCAATTTGGAATATATTTTTTTGAATTATTTGATGAAATTAGTCAATCAGGCGCCTGGCATTTACTAATACACTAATAAGCAGTGCGTATTACACACAAATCTTGTCACCGTGTACAATTGCAAAGTTACATGGAGGATACTATATCTACAGACCTACAAACTTATCTGTAGAATGACCAAAGATGGAACTACGAACTACCATAGGACGCCATTTTGAAAATTTTATTTGAATGTCAGATTTTCTCCAGCTACGAGTCTTGATTGGATAGTTTTCGACAGTGGCTCCCCCATCCCATTCTTCAGATAAGTTTGTAGGTCTGTACTTTATTTTAATATACCTAATAATCGATAACCATAGTAACGGAACAACAAAATTATCTGAAGACATTATTTGAAGTCAAAAATATTACGATTTGAATTCAGAATTCACCAAACTCACTACCTATCAAAAATCTAAAGAATATCAATTATTTTATAAAACAAAATCGTAATGTTTTAGTCTGAATTTATTCATTAACTACCTTCCCCCTCTGTGTCACGTACTTTTTGGGAATGTTATGTTTTTTAAATGTCTGTCTGTTGAAAAATCACCCTCGATCCGCTATAATACATAATATTATGATACAATTAATACAGTAGCATTTAAAAATTTTACCTACTACCAAAACAAACAAATACCTACGTCTAGAGTTGGGTTTCGGGAATTTCCCGACGGGAATTCTCTAGAAATTTTCGAGATTTTCCATCCCGAATCTCGAGAATTTAACATAACATTTCGGGAAATACCGGATCTCTAGAATCTTTTCTCGGAGATAATTGAAAAAAAACGATTTTTTATATGAAAAAAAGTGGACAGGAAACACAAAATATTCAAAGACTGATCGGGGCAACACAATAATTAAGCCAACGTGGACTCAAAATTAGCGCAATTTTTCATGAACATCATAAATTTTTATTTTGTGTCTCAAAAGCGTACATGATTGTCAGCCGCAGCGATTGACAGTCTGTGTTTTTTTATATTATTTTTTATATTATTTTTTGAATTATTTTTGTTTTCCTACTTCTATTTTGTTTGTCTTCTCACATAAATAAAAAAAACATATTTTTTTGGAATTCGTCAGTTTTTACACTGATTTTAAGATTTTTACAGGTTTTTTTAAAATTCCCCGATATCTCGAGAATTCCTTTCTGGAAATCCCGAATCTCGAGATTGAGATTTTTCGGGAAATACCAAACTCTACCTACGTCTAATATCAGTGAACTGATGTGCCGGTCAGTATGATAATCAACACATCTCTACCTTGACCTAGACAATGTGTATTCTTAAGAATGATTTATCAAATGTTTAAGATAATGAATTGTTCTCCCTTTACAACTGAACCCTTAATTTTATTGTGTCACTAATATTAAACCTAACTCTGCGCAGAGGTTTCAAATTACAAGTTCCCTATTTTCTTCGCATTTACTGAAATAATACTGTCTTCTAAGTCTCTGCAAATGCCTCCCCCCCCCCTCTCCTCGTCAACTCTAGCCCGAAGATGAAGGACTCCCAAGCACCAGAACGCATCATCCAACCGGACGGGTTATCAGTACCTAATCATTTATAATATTTTTTCGCAACATCGCGCGAAGAATAATTAATAATTATTAATTAGTAGAAAATAATATTAAGCTAATTTTAATTCAACCTGTCATCATAAACACTACCTTGTAAAAATAATATACTTAATATATTAATTATATGAATGATGGAAAACGTCAGTAGGTATTATATACGACTGCGCAAAAAATCTACTTAATTTCTTTTCTTATATTCAAGGTAAAACTGGCAGTAAAATTTTACTCGATAAGCTAGTAAGTACCTAATAGTTTTTGTGTTACTATGTGCACATAATAAGCATATTAATTCATATTTATTTCATAAACCTATTTATCAATACTTGTACAAATTGTAAATTTCTATGGATGCCGATTTAACGTACTAACTATCCAGCGTTTCTAGTTCAACGTGACACCCAAATTGAAACATTCGTAATGTAATGGATTTTAATTTCGATAAAAGCATTCAACCGCAAAGATTCGAGAATTTGAGATTGATTGATTTTTTCTCAACGGATTCCCGAATTCTTTTTGACAGTTATATGGTAGGGAAATTCTTGTTTTGAATATCTTTTTTCGATTCTGTCCTATGGTGGAAACGATCCTGAAGCGGGCCCCCAGGCCCCCCTAGACATCGCTAAGATTAAGTGTGATTCTATACAGCACCGTTTCATATACCTATAGCATTCCGCGGAGCCCCAGGGTTCCTCGAGGTAAAATTGAAGGTATTTCGTGTATTTTTAAATGAATCCATTTAAACTATTGAGTTGTTGGCACTCGGACTCATATTATGAAGCATTGATCGCGAACCCTTTTTGTGGTTCAAGTAATATGCGACCCCTTGACATATTGAATAAATAGCTAAATTTTATTTGTCAGGAAAATATAAAAAATAATTATAAAATAAAATTCTACACGTGAATTATCATTTAATTAAGATTCATATAATAGCGCTGAAGGCGACTTTTTATTACTGTCAGAAAAAAATTGTGTTTAAATCACCGGGCCTCATATTCCTCATATTCCTCCGCTTCTCGTCTGACATTTCCCACTTCAAATAGACCAGCATACATATTTTTATTCCAAAATATCTATATGAAATTAGTTAGTTTAGTATGTTATGCCGACTACTGATACACTTAACTTTTTTTTTATTATCTTACTTCCTTGTTTTAAGAAAATACATTTTTTATTATATCACCATAATTTTTAAGTTACCAACTTTAATTTCTTTTATTTTGTTAACTGTCAATTCATGGTGGAACTGCATTGTATTGTTGTTTTAATTTAATAAAACGCATTTTTTTGTAGTAGGTACTTATTCCACTTTTAATCAATAAATTAGGACCGGTTTCGTCCGCCTCAGAGGGACATTTTCAACTGTCCCTCTGAGGCGGACGAAACCGGTCCTAATTTATTGATTAAAAGTGGAAAAATTACTACAAAAAAATTGCGTTTTATTAAATTAAAACAACAATTACCAACCTTACCTACCAACATTGATTTAAAAAAGAATACTAGGTGGGTAAAACACATTATAATCGAATCATTCTATTTATTTTTCATTCTTGTATATCTCTGTACTTTTTATTTTTGTATTGCACGTGGATGAAGTCGCGGGCTATCGCTTGTAATACAATAATATATTATTATTATATCGCTAATGTGTTAAAATCTTTCACTTAGTTTGAGGTGAGGTGAGCGAAATCACATTGGTAAATAAATAGTTGTGTTCCTTATCAAGATTGAACGGCAGGTGATTTATGGAAATACTAGGTACAATGTTAATTACCTACTCTCGTATACCCGTGGTTTATTTTTTGTATTACATATTATTGTGAAATTATTATAATAATATAACACTGTGTTGACCATATTTTCATGGGACTGAAACGGGACCGGTATTAAATACTTGCAACAGCAAATTTGGCTGATTATGTTTTATCTATTTTTAGAGGACACTTAATATAATCTAGTAGGCCATCCATGGACTGAAACCGTATGCGGTTTCGAACCGTGTACCATACTAATCTTACCTATCTTTTCTGTTCATGGAAATATATTTTCACAAAGTATTTATTATTATCCAATCGTATCCGTTTATACCATACAGTTACACTTACAAATTTAGTGAAAATATATTTTCATGAACAAAAATCATAAGTTTTGTATAGCACACGGATCTGAACCCCATCGGTTTCAGTCCATGGATGGACTCCTACAGGCGTATGCATATAACAGCAAACTGCATTCAAGCTATTTACTGCAAATTTGCATGCATAAACCTAAATGTAACTGACGGATAGTGACGTCACGTCGCCGACGTAATACGCGTATAGTCTAGAAACCTGTGGAGGTAGTCGTAAAAGTAATGAGTAAAATCGACTTAAAAATAACCGGCAACTTTTAAACAAAAAGTCAAAATCGACAAGGTTGCATATACACAATCGTCTCGACTGCGACGAGTTCATAAATCATAACGGTTAGTGACGTCCCGTGGGGGTAGGCTTATTGAGCGTCGCTTGGGGGCGGCAGTTACACAAAGGGCGGCAATTCGGCAAAGCAATGACACGTGGATATCTAATTTAAAATTTATCCAAACATGTACCTATCTGAAACCGTAGACTCGTAATATTGTCTATTAAAGCAGAGATGACATTTAAATTAGATTTAGTGGTATGTCATAATATGGTCATGAAATGATGAGTATAAAAAGATATGGCGGCATTTTGGCACTGCCTAGGGGCGGCATTTTGTCTAGGGACATCACTGATAACGGTTGTCAATGTTGCAACTCTCTTCCGCGTACAAAGGTGGAACCATGCCGGGAAATTGACGTCACGCGGGTAATTAAAATAAATGACCGCGAAAAGCGGCATCTTCAAATAAAAAAATCACTAATTCGACGTTTTACAGACGAGACGAGATCGTACGTGCGACAGGGCTCATAGGTCCTTTGGGTAATATATATATCGCCCACATCCCCCGGCCCAGAGGACTGCTCTTTTATAACGTTATTTTGACTGAATATTTACAATATGTATAATTTATGATTTTTGAATGTATTTATTCCAATTATTGATTTCAACAACAGTGGGTATATTATTCAATTAAAAGTAAATACCAACTTATTTCGAGATTTTGACTCTACGAATTAATTTGCTCGAAGGCAACTGCTTCACCTGTCGCAATATTTGTTGGAGGCCGTGGACTATAGCCCTTTTAGCCTTATGGTTAATCTGGTCTTAAGAAATTCAAACAGACTAAACTTTTAGACTGGGTATAGATAGTTTTTCCGAGCGTTATATCCAATTACACCTGTCTCTGTCTCAACCTGGAGTAGGTCGCATGTATATTGTGCCTTTTCAGAATTGGATAGGCACACTTTATGCACACAGTAATTACGATTCTTAAAGTTAGTTAACGTACAAAAATAAAAATAATATTAGCAACTCGCAGCTGATTTCATTTAATTTGTAGCCAAACGCTGGTACTGGATTATTTTCATATGACGTCCAAAGTGTAGGTATCAGTACCTACTTAGTTAAAAGATATTTAAAAAAAATAATAATACTAGCTCCGAGCTATACTTATTGTTAACTTGTCTTACAGTGTATAGGTTCTTATGTATTAAAATTACACGTTATCATTGAGATACTTACTTTAAAAAAATCGGCAAGAAATCTCTATGAGATGGCTAGAACTTATGGTCATCCTATAATATGGAAGTACATAGATTAATAATTATTACTAAATAATATACTGATAAAACTTTTGTCGGTGTTTTGGGGCCATCAATTAGGCCAAGAAAAAACCGAAGGACACAATTATGTAATATGCCACATAACAAATAATATAAGTAGAAAAATAATATTTAAAAATATATATACCTATTATCTATTTTCTGTACCCTAGAGTCAGCGGATATTAGATATTAGCAGCGTTCGAAATGGATTTTTGTTCAAACCAGAACGCTCAATAATTTTATGAAAATATTAACATAGTCATCAATTTGATGTTACATATATATTATAAAAAGTGTTAGATTTTTAGTTATATGACCTATCTAGCTCAGATGGTCAAATTCTTCCACGAGACAGAGCAATAATTTTGAGGATTTCATGAACCTCGCGCTCCGGTGCGCTCCGGTTCATTTCTAGCCCTGGATATAAGCCGAAATTTAATGAAGTAGGTACAGATGTTCTACCCAATTTATGTTTACATTGTCTATTCATAACACACTTATAATTCCTAAAAACAATCATGTGATTGAAAATCTTACATTGCGTTTTCCCGAAAGTGTTGTTTGGACTTAGGATACACTGTTATTCAGGTGCAGATAATAGGCACAATTTCGCTATATTCTTAGTTCGTTATATTCCAAAGATACAATAAAATTATAAATTGTATGTTTATTGTCACAAGCAGCTCTAAGACGACTTTATAATTTAAAAAAAAAATGGTTGAAATCAACAACATCAAAAAGATACGACTGCATATCGCAAAACTCCATTTTTCTCATCCCCTAGGTTCTAGACATTTGGACCCTCTACTTTGAGAACGGTGGCAAAAATTTAAATTTGTTGGCCCAACAAGACAGGTGAGTTCCGCTCAGGCGAGTAGCTCAAGAAGGTAAAATGATAATGCAATTACTGTTTTAAGTAATGTCCAGAAGATTCTAAAAAATATTTAAATTGATATAGACGCCCACGAGCGAATACTGCGTCGGCTTATAACATCATGGGTCCAGGCGGCTCTCGTGGTGCAGTGGGTAAGGCGCTGGCCTTCCACCCGAGAGTTCTGGGTTCGATTCCCGGTCATGACAAAAACATTTATGTGTTTTTCTCAAAGCCTGGGTGTTTGTGATTGTTCAAAATTACTAACAACCACCTTGTACGAAAAAGCAAAGACATGGTTATTAATAATTCTAAAAAAAAAAAAAAAAAACATCATGGTTCCAGGACCCAGGAAATTTCACATGTTGCTTTTTCAATCTGTCTTTGGACTGAGAGTATGGATCTAATAGACTGAGAAAGTAGCCAACATCCACTTTTCGTACAAACATCTGTTAATACAATCTCCACTCTGTGGAGGCCCATAATATTATGATTTTCTTAGAATCCAACATTGGTAAAAAAGAAATGATTATTTGTCCTTACTTTGTTTGCACGTACTTACCTAGATGTATTATTATTATTACGTATATTTTAATTATATAAGTTTAAAAACTTTTTATAGTCACACTTTTAATGGCTGTTAATATTTTATAAACAACTACATAGTAATACTTTACGTGTTTTTGTGGGGCTTATTATTTCAATTGTTTAATCACAATACCTACATATTTTAATATTTTTGCATTTGAAATAAGCACCTACCCACTCAATATCGCTGTTATCAGTAGAGTAACCGTTTTCTTATCACAATTCGCTAACTACATGCTTGCATAATATGCATTTCATAATAATATGTTTATACCTACTAACACTTATGTTATTTCCAAAGCAAATTGTTTTCATTGTATTACAATTAGTTGGCTATAGAAACGTACACATGATTAATTATAAACATTTATTTATAATACACATAAATAATTTTGTAAGCCCTCACCCTAAATGCTCTAAATATTTTGTGAATAAATAAGAGTCTTACCAACGTTGCCAACTTATCGTTTTTATTGCCAGATCTAATATTTTGAATACACATAGCTTGGAAAATAAGCGTCATGCGTATGGCGTTAAATCAAGCGTTTTTCGACACCACAAACAGCGTAAAAGTACTCACAAAAAGCTTATTTTATTAATTTAATTAATACCAAATTTTGTACCTAATTGTGTTTTGGTTGCACTTGGGTATTCGTTGGTTCCGAAATATATAATTCTCCTTCAATATAAAATTTGTTCTCGCAAAACGATGTTCAATAAAAAAATGACTAAGTTTTTGAAGTGCTAGTTTCTAGACATTTTTGTTAATTATAAGAAAAATCTAGTATTTTTTCTGCCAAGTAACTTATTTTCTTACCCTATCTGGCATATTTTTGACAATAGCAGTTGGCAACACTGACTGTCGTATAGATTATTTCTGTTATAACAGTTGAATACATAATTAGTTATGACATTAGAAATTATTTAGTAAACGCGTGAAGCATTGTTAAGTTGGTAAACACCACAAATAATAACGGAGTGCAGTTATAAATGATTTTACACCAATTTTACAGAATCTTAATGCCTGAGTGCAGTATTACTGGCTGCCTATCTACTCATCGTAACGAATTGTCTTTTTACGCACCCTTTGTGAAGTGTGAAGTTCTTTGCAAATGAACCTGCAATACGAAGTCATTTGTTACTAACTTAATCAGTGAACCAGTGGTATTTTTTTTTTTGCTTCAACTTCATACATTTAGGCTTCATCATAGTATTAAATTGCTATATAAACAATGATTAACTGCATCCATTGTCAGTGTGTCAGTGTGTTTGTGATTGATTCGTCAGATCGAGTGTGCATATTGCCTGATGATGCCCAGATGAAACCCGGATCGCAAAAAAATACTCAAATGGAATAGTACAAACTCAAAGTTTTTTTAGAAGGTGACAAAATATTTTTTTTTTTTTAGTAGGTACTTATTTAGTTTTCGGCCGTATTTTTGGAGGCTTCTGTTATCTACCCCTATTATAACAGATGTTGTGTTCCCCGGTTACCTCAATCAGGAAGGAGTATTACCAACTTTCCGACTGTGTGCAATGACCACTGTATCGTCCACATAACGGAAGTTATTGATAATTGATAAATAGAGACCACCAGTTGTTTATTCTCCCAAGGTGCAGAACCAACCTGCCACTGGTAATGCCAATTGGGAGGGCGATAACTACGAGTATGTTCAACGAAATTGCTTCATGTGTCGATACATATATTCCACCTACCGTGAGGATGAGTATAGGTGGACATTGTTTTATAAACTCTTAAAATAGGGTCTGCTTATCTCATCCGGTGTACTTCATTGTACCTATCTAATTTATATTTTTTGTATTTAGTACACATTTCTACTGTTTAATAAGGTGACTGAGGTGCTCTCAGTCACCTGCGCTTTGCAGATGATATTGTTATATGTACTCTCACAAGACCCGAAAGACCTCCAAGGCAGAATGCAAGAACTCGCGGATGTCAGTCAAACGGTCGGTCTAAAGATAAATGTCTCAAAGACAAAAGTGATGAGGAACTGTTTTTCGGACCCTGCGATTATCTGTATTTCTGGCACCCAGCTCGAGCAAGTCAGCAGCTACGTTTATCTCGGACAGCATGTGTCCATAGACGGAAGTATGCACGATGAAATTGCTCGAAGAACAAAGCTGGGATGGAGTGCTTTCGGACGTCTGAATAGTATCTTCAAGAGTGACCTACCATTATGTCTTAAGCGTAGGGTGTTCAACCAATGTGTGCTACCCGTGCTCACGTATGGCTGCGAGACGTGGACCCTCAACACGAGAGATGTCCAAAGGCTAAGAGTCACACAGCGAGGCATGGACAGGTGCATGTTTGGCATCACGCGAAAGGACCGTAAGAGAAACGAATGGGTTAGGAAGCAGACAAGAGTACGCGATGTAATAGACGTTGCCAAACAGCTGAAATGGAGATGGGCGGGGCACATTGTTCGCCGAAAGGATGACCGCTGGACAAATGCCGTCATCCAATGGTACCCAAGGGGTACGAAACGGCCACAGGGTCGCCCTAAAAGCCGCTGGATTGACGAACTGGTAAAGTTCGGCGGAATTGCGTGGCAGCGAACGACACAGGACCGAGAGAGTTGGAGAAAGCTTGGGGAGGCCTTCATCCAGCAGTGGATTGACCCCGGCTGATGATGACTGTTTAATAATATACTATCTATTTCTATACTGATCTATCTCTTTTTTTATGTAATACTGTTTTATATTTCTTTGTTTCTAAACGTCATGTTGTGAACGTCTTAAGTTAATAATTTTTAATGTACACTAAGTATAAGTAGGTAAGTACCTATGTAAAAAAGGATTTGAAATTTGAATTAGTAAGTAGGTACTTATGATCAGCCATAAATTTAACATATTATGTGTAAAATAGTATATAATAGGCACACAATTGCGACTTACGATGGTAGTGCTAGTTAGTCATTATTTTCGAATGCAATAAGGTAATCTATATATTTCAATATGAAACAATCATCATTTTCTACAAGCAGTTTATTGCACTCGGAGTAGCAATAACTAGCACTACGATCGAAATTTACAATTTCGTATTACTTCCTGAATATACCCATAAATGGACGGGTATTTTCATATATCACGGGCATATAAAAGTAGTTGGAGGTGCCATAAGCAAATCGGTTAGTGAAAATGGCACCCCGGTAGGTAAAAATTCATTCATTGTAGGTATTAAAATTTATTTCATTCATTCAATTTTACGTACTCCGGGGATAAAATAAATATTGTCAGGCGGCATATTATATAAAGACAAGACAACGCGCCGCGGACGACACAATTGTATTTAGACATTTCTACTGTTTAATAATACTAGCTGAGCCAGCTGGCTCTCGCCAGTCTGTCTCGCTAGGTCTTGCAGACGGCTTGGCGGTATTGGATATTAATATAATTGTGAAGTATGCATAGGCGGCGCCATAATTTTCCCTTCGTCATAGATTTTCATTCACCTCAGACAGTTTGATATTTCGCTGATTTGTCAGTTTTACGATTTGCAAGTCGTCACTGCCAATATAAATTCGGGGTCATATGCATAGTCTATTCTAGAGTCTGGCCTTTACAATATCGTCTGACACCACTTCAGACTGATAGGCCTAGCAGAACAGCTGGCAATCGCCGATTGCTACTACTGACATTTTAATAGAATATACCTAATATGTTTATATATTGCACTTTCTCATTCATTATTATTTATTTTCCTTAAACTAAGAACATACATTACACGTCATGTTGTTGGTTAGTTTTTTATAATTCATTAAACCCTGCCTAAACCAAACAATAGTAGTTAAAATATTATTCTATCTATTAAATATCCAAAATGATGTATGATTTAATGGCATAATTTTAAATATTTTATAGACAGATGCGTATTATGGCTTGGTTTCCCAGGGTTTAATTGAATTTAAAAAAACTAACCAACAACATGACGTGTAATGTATGTTCATAGTTTAACGAAAATAAATATGAATGAATGAGAACACTATCTGTAAATTGTAGTCTTAGTTCAATGTAAATAAATACGTATAACTAACAACGTTTAGTCTGTACTATCTATGGTGGATCCACCCTACCTCCACCCATCGCCACTGCAGGATAGTCTTATTTTTCATACATTTAGATTATTGCGATATAATACGTTTTATTTATTCAATGGGATCACCTTAGATTGCACCCACTATTTCTTATAATAAGTCTTTTAAGATACTCGTAATTACCACTCTGAAGGGGTGTGTCCATATGCTTTGCTTAGGAGCAAAAATGGTACTTTATTTTAAAATTCGTAAGTTCTTAATATACTAATGAATAAATTTCAACATGCTAAAATTATTATTTAACAAATTATCTTTGTGGGGAAATAAAAAAAATATTATTTTTATCATGTACAAAAATGGAAAAAAAACAGGTAGGTACTTACTTATTGTACCTAATTGTGTCGTATAAAGGTCATAATCGACTATATTTGACTATAAGTATTTATATTTCACCTAGAAGAAATAAAAGATGAAATAGCAAACAACATGCATAATATCATTATCAAAAGAAACATTATTGCAATTTAATTTGTATTAATATTAATAGTTACTAATGATATAAAAGAAGAAGAAAGGTTACTGTAATGTTATATGTAATTATTATTATAAAATATATACCTAAACATTATTAATGTTTAATTACTTGTATTAAACGTCACATGAATTTCATTTACCAACGAAATGTAAAAATAATACAATTATTACTGAATCACGATAACTACCTATCTATTTTATATGGAAGTGTGTGATACTTCGACGTTGATCTGACAATAGTATCTATCTGACATTTATAGTCAATTTTTCAGGTGGTTCAAAAAACTGTTTTTGTCGGTATCAGTATTATTTTTATTTTTCAAGTGAAATGATTTAATATTAGTACTAAAACAGTCATTTAAAGATGTATGAAAATTGTAATGTCATAAAAAAATAAATCACGCAGATAGATAATATTTATTTTTAGTTTCTAGACACTTCGATGCAGATAGACACTATTTTCCACGTCAAATTTGAGCATTTTAGGATTTTTTTCGTAGAACAATAATATTTCCATTCGATCCGTTACCATTTTGTACAAAATACACCAATAACCTAGAATTTGCCAAAACTGCAGATAGATACTATTGTCAGATCACAGTCGACTTACTATAATATTGAGAAGAGCGTAATATGTACCTATATAATGTAGTTTCTTATTTATTAAGTCTGAAAGTATTCAATTTATTGATGGAATTATTAAAATTATCTTCATCTTACAATAAATGTCTTGATTTAAATTGATTATTTATGGGTGCTAACAGAAATGTCACATTTTTTCGATTACTTATTCCTGCAAATTCTAAATTTGAAAACTGATACGTCAAATGAACTTGTTTTGCGAAAGAAAACAAATGACAATCTAAGTCTATTCGTTTGACAGATAAAAAGCAGTGACATGGTCTTAGATTATATTTTCGTAGTAATTAGTGAGGAAATATGTATTTATTTTGTGTTAAAACTCAAGAATACGCCAATGTGCTACTTACAGATTTGAATAATTTTCTGGAATATTAATTTAGATATTTTGCAATATTGATTATATAAAAAGTATTAAACGACATTATAATCAATTTGAGGTACACGGACTGCAAGATGCGAAAATGTATGATGACGGATATAAAACGCGATTTAAAAACGATAGTATCTGTGATTGTGTCGAGTTTTATCAGATTGTGCCCGATTCAAATGGAAGTAGATTCGGGACTCTAAAAATTGAAGTGAATTCCTTTAATAATCAACAAAACGGTGTTTAAATAAAAAAGTTGACGTATTTTCCAAAATCTCTTAGGATAATAATATATAGGAGACTAGCTGAGCCAGCTGGCTCTCGCCAGTCTGTCTCGCTAGGTCTTGCAGACAGCTTTTCATCATAGTGACTTGGTGTTGGATTTTAATATAATAATTGTAAAGTGTGTATAGACGGCGCCATAGTTTTCCCTTCGGGATGGATTTTCATTCACGTCAGACAATTGAAAATTTATCTGATTTGTCAGTTTTACGATATGCATGTCGTCACTGCAAATACAAATTTGGAGTCATGTGCGTAGTCTATTCTGGAGTCTGGCCTTCTCAATATCATCTGATACCATTTCAGGCTGCTAAGCCTAGCAAAACAGCTGGCAATCGCCGATTGCTACCACTGTCATTTTAATTTTAATACAATATATGTGTAGGTATGTGCATTTAAATATGATAAATATTTATACATCTCAATCGTGATTATCATAAATAGCGATCCAATATAACGCGAATATTAATCTCTTTCGGGTCCCATTTACTTAATAGAAAAAGGTTAGCAGCATAAAAAATAAATTTAAACATTATTTTGTTTCATTGTCTATAAAAAATAAATGCTTGGAGCCACAGAATAATATTTTATAAATCATATTTTGTTTTAAAAATTAACCTTAAACAATATAGTTTCCCGGTGCGCGACATTCATATCGAGACAAATGTTGATAAATAATGAAGTAATACATATTATATCTGATAAGAATAGGAATTTATAAGACCTAAAGATGTGGAATCAGCTTAAAAAGGCCTTCATCCAGCAGTGGATTGATACAGGTTGATGACGATAATGACGATATAAATGGGTAGGTATATAAAATCACAAATTTAAAAAAATATTGCAGTTTATATGACCAAGAAGAGTAGAATTAGGTTGGGATAACCTTCATCCAGCAGTGGATTAATCTTGGTTGATGATGATAATGACGATATTATGAATGGGAAAATATAATATCAGCAATTTTGATAAATATAGTAGTTCATATGACCGTCAGAAATTCAAACAACTTAGAGAGGCCGTCATCCACCGGTGGATTGATTCAGGTTCATAATGATAATGGAAATATAAATAGATATAATATATTATCACCGATTTTGATAAATACAGCAATTCAAATGACAGAAAGGAGTAGAATCAGGCATGGGAGGCCTTTATCCAGCAATAGATGTGTTAAGGTCAATGATGATAAAGACGATAAAAATAGGTATAATATAGTAGTAGAATCAGGTTGCGGAACTCTTCATCCAACAGTGAATTGATCCTGGTTGATGATGATGACGATATGAATATGTAGATAAATGTAATATCACCGATTTTGATAAATACATAAATTCATATCACAGAAAGGAGTAGAATCAGGCTAAGGAGGTCTTTAAGTAGTGGATTGGTTCAGGTCGATGATGATGATGATGACGATATGAATATTTAAATAAATATAATATCACCGATTTTGATAAATACAGAAATTCATATGACAGAAAGGAGTAGAATCTGGCTAGGGAGGTCTTTATTAAGCAGTGGATTGGTTCAGGTCGATGATGATGATGATGATGACGATATGAATATGTAGATAAATATAATATCACCGATTTTGATAAATACAGCAATTCATATGACAGAAAGGAGTAGAATCTGGCTAGGGAGGTCTTTATTAAGCAGTGGATTGGTTCAGGTCAATGATGATGATAATGATAATGACCATATGAATATGTAGATAAATATAATATCACCGATTTTGATAAATACAGCAATGCATATGACAGAAAGGAGTAGAATCAGGCTAAGGAGGTCTTTAAGTAGTGGATTGGTTCAGGTCAATGATGATGATGATGACGATATGAATATGTAAATAAATATAATATCACCGATTTTGATAAATACAGAAATTCAAATGACAGAAAAGAGTAGAATCTGGCTAGGGAGGTCTTTAATAAGCAGTGGATTGGTTCAGGTCGATGATGATGATGATGATGACGACGATATGAATATGTAGATAAATATAATATCACCGATTTTGATAAATACAGAAATTCATATGACAGAAAGGAGGAGAATTAGGCTAAGGGGGTCTTTATTAAGCAGTGGATTGGTTCAGGTATATGATAATGATGATGATGATGATGACGATATGAATGTGTAGATATATATAATATCACAGATTTTGATAAATACATACATTCATATGACAAACGGAGTAGAATCAAGCTAGGGAGGTCTTTATTAAGCAGTGGATGGATCCTGGTTGATGATGATGATGACGATATGAATATTTAAATAAATATAATATCACCGATTTTGATAAATACAGAAATTCATATGACAGAAAGGAGTAGAATCTGGCTAGGGAGGTCTTTATTAAGCAGTGGATTGGTTCAGGTCGATGATGATGATGATGATGACGATATGAATATGTAGATAAATATAATATCACCGATTTTGATAAATACAGCAATTCATATGACAGAAAGGAGTAGAATCTGGCTAGGGAGGTCTTTATTAAGCAGTGGATTGGTTCAGGTCAATGATGATGATAATGATAATGACCATATGAATATGTAGATAAATATAATATCACCGATTTTGATAAATACAGCAATGCATATGACAGAAAGGAGTAGAATCAGGCTAAGGAGGTCTTTAAGTAGTGGATTGGTTCAGGTCAATGATGATGATGATGACGATATGAATATGTAAATAAATATAATATCACCGATTTTGATAAATACAGAAATTCATATGACAGAAAAGAGTAGAATCTGGCTAGGGAGGTCTTTAATAAGCAGTGGATTGGTTCAGGTCGATGATGATGATGATGATGACGACGATATGAATATGTAGATAAATATAATATCACCGATTTTGATAAATACAGAAATTCATATGACAGAAAGGAGGAGAATTAGGCTAAGGGGGTCTTTATTAAGCAGTGGATTGGTTCAGGTATATGATAATGATGATGATGATGATGACGATATGAATGTGTAGATATATATAATATCACAGATTTTGATAAATACATACATTCATATGACAAAAGGAGTAGAATCAAGCTAGGGAGGTCTTTATTAAGCAGTGGATGGATCCTGGTTGATGATGATGATGACGATATGAATATTTAAATAAATATAATATCACCGATTTTGATAAATACAGCAATTCATATGACAGAAAGGAGTAGAATCTGGCTAGGAAGGTCTTTATTAAGCAGTGGATTGGTTCAGGTCGATGATGATGATGATGATGACGATATGAATATGTAGATAAATATAATATCACCGATTTTGATAAATACAGCAATTCATATGACAGAAAGGAGTAGAATCTGGCTAGGGAGGTCTTTATTAAGCAGTGGATTGGTTCAGGTCAATGATGATGATAATGATAATGACCATATGAATATGTAGATAAATATAATATCACCGATTTTGATAAATACAGCAATGCATATGACAGAAAGGAGTAGAATCAAGCTAGGGAGGTCTTTATTAAGCAGTGGATGGATCCTGGTTGATGATGATGATGACGATATGAATATTTAAATAAATATAATATCACCGATTTTGATAAATACAGAAATTCATATGACAGAAAGGAGTAGAATCTGGCTAGGGAGGTCTTTATTAAGCAGTGGATTGGTTCAGGTCGATGATGATGATGATGATGACGATATGAATATGTAAATAAATATAATATCACCGATTTTGATAAATACAGAAATTCATATGACAGAAAAGAGTAGAATCTGGCTAGGGAGGTCTTTAATAAGCAGTGGATTGGTTCAGGTCGATGACGATGATGATGATGACGACGATATGAATATGTAGATAAATATAATATCACCGATTTTGATAAATACAGAAATTCATATGACAGAAAGGAGGAGAATTAGGCTAAGGGGGTCTTTATTAAGCAGTGGATTGGTTCAGGTATATGATAATGATGATGATGATGATGACGATATGAATGTGTAGATATATATAATATCACAGATTTTGATAAATACATACATTCATATGACAAAAGGAGTAGAATCAAGCTAGGGAGGTCTTTATTAAGCAGTGGATGGATCCTGGTTGATGATGATGATGACGATATGAATATTTAAATAAATATAATATCACCGATTTTGATAAATACAGAAATTCATATGACAGAAAGGAGTAGAATCTGGCTAGGGAGGTCTTTATTAAGCAGTGGATTGGTTCAGGTCGATGATGATGATGATGATGACGATATGAATATGTAGATAAATATAATATCACCGATTTTGATAAATACAGAAATTCATATGACAGAAAGGAGGAGAATTAGGCTAAGGGGGTCTTTATTAAGCAGTGGATTGGTTCAGGTATATGATAATGATGATGATGATGATGACGATATGAATGTGTAGATACATATAATATCACAGATTTTGATAGATACATACATTCATATGACAAAAGGAGTAGAATCAGGCTAGGGAGGTCTTTATTAAGCAGTGGATGGATCCTGGTTGATGATGATGATGACGATATGAATATGTTTTTAAATATAATATCACCGATTTTGATAAATACAGCAATTCATATGACAGAAAGGAGTAGAACCGGGCTAGGGAGGCCATTATCCAGCAGTGGATTGGTTCAGGTCGATGATATAAGAATGATAGAAATAGGTATAATATCACAAATTCGTTAAACCGATAGTAGTAGAATCAGGTTGCGGAACCCTTCATCCAGTAGTGGATTGATCCTAGTTGATGATGATGATGATGATGATTATGATGACGATATGAATATGTAGATAAATAACATTAGAAATTCAATACTGTCAAGAATACCATCAACATAGAGAGGCCTTCATCCAGCAGTGGATTTATTGAGGCTCGTGATAATAATGGCATTATATATAGATAGGTAGATTTTGATAAATATAACAATTCATGTGTAAGTAAGGAGTAGAATAAGGCTGAGGAGGCCTTCATCCAGCAGTGTATAGGTCAAGATTGATGATGATAGGGACGAAAAAAATAGGTAGATATTATACAATATCACACATTTTGATAACTATAACAATTCGTATTAATTTCTTTCATTGTTTGCAATGGCAACTTTTTTAGTATCGAAATTAGTAGCCTAGGTAATTATTCAATAACAAAAATAGTGGGTGAACAGCCACAAAGTATTTTAAAAAAATCAAATTTGGAATATCACATTATCTATGAAATGGCCGTCAGTGGCGTACCCCGCTGTCAAAAGATATTATACGTATTAAATTGTACCAAAATTATGGTTTTTTCACCGGAAAAAAGTGCGCCAATGCCTACATTACGATATTTGAATAAAAATAATCGAATTCGTTTGTCAAATAAAGGATTAGAAGGTCTTAAGCGACAAAGACGTCATTCTGACAGGCGTGGACAGTAAATATGGCGATCGTATACGGTGTGTAAGAAAATATCGGATATAAACGTCAAGTACCTGTAAAATCATTGAAAATTTGTGAAATGTGGTCAATTCAAACGGTAGATGAATCGGTAGCGCACATTTCGAAGTGAAGATGTAAAAATAACAATAAAATGTCGCTTAAATGAGCTGTTAGTGAATTTTCCAAAATCTCTTAGGATAATAATAATGAAAGATACTATCTATCTCTACACTGATCTATCTCTTTTTTTATGTAATACTATTTTATATTTCTTTGTTTCTAAATGTCATGTTGTGAACGTCTTAAACTTATAATTTGTAATGTCCACAATATTTTAAAAATAAATAAATTGAATTGAATTGAAAATAAGGACAGAATTTAATTTTATCCCCTCCTTCGGTCCTATCAGAGATTCGCCACGAATCGTTACTTATCATAATAAATTAAATTAAAATAAATGAATTAAGGTTAATTTAATAACATAGCGTAAACACTGAAGAGTACCTAGTGTTATAGTATTCATTTCAGTGTTAGAAGAAGGTGTTACAAAACATTTAGTCGAAAAAACTACACACCGCATAGGTAGGTACCTTCCTTAATGGTCTGGTTAACTTCACCGCGATAAGATATGTAATTACGTACTTTCAATTCATAACTAGGGCGTAATAACAAACTTTAAAAATACTTAACATAGTTTCGTTGCCACATTCATAAAACATAACATTTTCCTCCTGTTTTTCCCAGTCCAGGCAAATATACATATGTCCATAAACCAGCACACATTGTATAAAAACTGTTTACAAACATTGTATGCAAATGTTTTTCATCGTAGGTAGCGACGCGTGGTCTTATGGAATGTTGTTTTCATTAAAGCGCTCAAATTTGTGCACTACGTTAAATAGAGTCTACAAGCGACAAAAGAGTTTTACCCAAATTAATAGTAATTAATTTATGTCAAACATTGTACTATGTATAAAACATTTTAAACAAATTTTCATATTTTTACATAGGGACCTGCGGTATTATGTAGTAGTATTACGGACAGTTGTATCTTGGTCTACACTATGCATTAGCATAGTAGGTACTTCTTTTCAGTAGTGTATAAAATAATAAATATATGACCCTCATTCAATATTGATGTATTTTGAGTTTGCAACACACACTATTGCACGTTTATAATGTGTGGTTCGTTTTCGTAGGACACCCTCAAACAACACATTTAAAACCCTGCGTCAAAATGTAGTGTATAGCCTATCGGAACCCTATTTGTTAATCTGTTCTGTGCCTGCAACCCTTCGATATAAATTCAATTTTCTTTAAGACATGATAACATTTTATTAGATCACTTTTGATCTGAATTTCTTTCATATATATAACAATAGTAATATGTAAAACTGAGTGATGCTATATTATGTCATATCCATGTGGGCGTCTGTCGGTCAGGGGTAATCAACTAGAGTGCTATCTTGATAGGCAAGGGCCGTGGGACGGCAACCTTGGCATACTATTATTGATTGTTTCATTGGCCCAGAAACAATGCACTGCTATAGAGCACTATTGCTAACAAACCTGTGAAACAATAAAGCCTAGGATCAAGAATTGTATTATTATTATATACATGCAAAAATTGTTTAAGCATTCCTATTTGTATAACAAATAGTATAAAGGTTAAATCACTTACTTATATTGAGTATTGACTTCTCCTGACATAATTTGACTACTGATATCCAATAAATTGTCTATACGTAATTTGCAGGGAACTCAGAAATAATGGGAATTGAAATACCTAACGGGTGTGGAATAACAGGTAACCAATCTCGAGTGTGGAAGAATATCAATGACATTATTAATGGACAACGCACTCAATACAGTAGCTAGCAAGTAAATTCGCGCATGGCGACATTCGCACATGTATAGGTAGACGTCACGCTATTTCCATTATGCGATATCACGCATCGGGAATTTATAGCAATATCACCTTTATTGATTATTCATGGCGTTAGAAGTGTTTCTAGTGTCAATGTTCATTTGGCCGAACCCGTTCGAACCGAACCATTCGGCAGACCCAACAAAAAGCATCGGCAATTTTTAGCAATATCACCTTTATTGTAATGGCGTTAGAACAGATTATGCCATTCGGCAGACCCGACAAAAAAGTGAGTGTCATTTTTTTTCCAGATGCTTCGTCTATATTAATGTAATTGAAGAATATAGAATAAACTTAAAGACTTGTCAAGAATACGCTTGTATTTCGGTCTGATACCTGCTCTCGGTTTGTGCAATGACGTTCATTCAATATATTATGTATTTGAAGATTGCAACATACACTGTTGCACGTCTATTATTTATAGTTCATTTTTGTAGGACACTCACATATTCAAAACCTTGCGTCAAAATGTAGTGTATTGGCGTATGGACTATGGATATTATATTTATTAATCTGTTCTGTGGTAATACTTTAAAACCACACATATTAGAAAAAATCTTGCAACCGGACAGGACGGGAATCTTACATATCGTATTAGGTACATAAACATACAACACAGTCTTTCTTTAAATTATTTTATTTTTAGTGTTTTCATTTAGACATGAATTTGATCTTAATGCTATACGGCCAAGTGCATTCGCACAATTTTCCGGACACAATCACATAGGTACATAGTTTTTTTATGATTTTACCGAGGTTTTGACTGCGACTTGCTGTCATATCGCCTCTTCTCATCCAGAGGAGGATCCGCCGATCAACCCCTCTCTCCAATTCTCTTAAAGAACTTTACAATTTTGTCAAGCTCTTCCGTCTTACCCACCGCCAGGACACCTTTCAATTCGTCGACTTTCGTACTTAGGGCATTGTACTGCTATATGTACAATGTCTTCCAAAACATCACATTCATCGCAGAGCTGCGAATCGCTTCTTCCCATGAGGACATCAAATCTTTTTACCCATTGTGTGTCCTGTTCTTAGCCTCAGTATCAGCTTAAGCTCATTCCTCTTCAAATGAGACTTTACAAACCAAGGCACCAAACATGAGAATGGTAGAATGGACATACTCCATTTTCCCTTTTCTAGGGATGCCCTGCGGTGAAAATCTATCCACATACTTTGGAAAATTTTCTTTATTGCCTCATTCCAGTCCAGGTTGTCTGGTATCCACTGATATGGCATTCCTGATTGGCCAGCTTCATTTGCCAGACCATCCGCCCTTTCATTGCCCTCAATACCCATGTGCGATGGGATCCATTGAAGGCATGGGTCTCCCCCTCTATTTTTCTTGGCCTCGATCTGGTCAATTATGTTATGTTGATACATACTTCTATTACGTAAACGCCAAGTCAAGTAATTGAATAATTCATTGTGGATTACGCTAAAAAGTCTATGTAGGTATTAAAGAAATATTACCCAGGGGCCTTATGTTAGAACTTGCGAGTTGTAGTCGCCCAGTCGACATGACGTCATATGACATCATTGTGACGTACTACCGGAGTGATAATAGCATTCGAGAAAATAACGCTAGTCAAATACTGGCGTTATTCATTATCCCCGTACACAAATAGGTGTTTCAGCATAATAATATCTATGGTGAGCAGTGTGTGTTGGGCGGCTTGCCTCGAGCGTGTATTGGCTTACGTCACAATTATGTCATGTCGTCGGGTGACTTTATATCACCAGTTATAACATGCAGAGCTTTTACATCAGTCATTTTTATACATATTTATCACATATCTAATTTTACTATACAATGTATCACAAATTGAGCCGATTGATAGATAAACTAATCAAATGATAGACAAGTAAGTGGATGATAACTGAGTGACACGCCGTCATTATAAATTAATATGTGTAATACAATAATAGTTAATAGCGTGTTATTCCATCATTTAATAATTTATAGTTGGGATGATGTTTAAAATGCGTCATGATATTTTCTCAGAAGGGTGATCCACTGATCCATGATACTTAGTCCATGAACCAATAATTTATTTTTGTGACTAGTTGAGCCAGCGTTGCCAACTAAGCGTTTGTTTTGCCAGATACAGTATTATTCAAAAGACATCTAGTTTGCAAAAATCTTATCTAGCACGTGGATTTCTGTCTTATGCTTTTCAATACATAGGTACCAGTGGCGAAGGGTGGAGGTAGACTATTAAGATTCGACATAAATAGTGCACATTATACTTTATCAGTCAAATGTATTTGTTTTAATTGAACTAAGACTACAATGTGTAAATAGTGTTAGTTTAAAAAAAAAATTAAATCTTGCCTATCCCAAGCAATAGTAGATAATAGTCAAAAAATATTCGATAACCTATAAAATATCTTAAATTATACCATTATACCATACAGAATATTAGATATTTTATAGATAGAAGAATATTTTTTATCGATTAATATGATTTGGTTAGGCAGGGCTTAATGAATTTTAAAAAACTAAGCAACACCATAATACCTATAATAATATGTATTCTTAATTCAACGAAAACAAATAAGTATGACGGAAAAGGTGTGTACTATTTTTGTCGGATCGCCAATAGCACACCTAATCTATTATGGTTTGGATTATACAGGGCTTAATTGAATTTAAAAAACTAATCAGCACTACCAGCACATTGTATTCTTTGATGAATTCTGATGATTCAATAAAAATAAATAAGCATGAATGACAAAGTTTAGTTTGGACTATTTATGTTGATTCTTAACAGCTTACCTTCACCCCTCGCCACTGATACATAGGTACACTAACTTTAAAGTTTTTATAAAAAGACTGAAAATTTATTTGCGTAAAATGGAAAAGTAAGAGCGATTGTCTATTATTATTATTATATATTATTATATGAATATTATTATTATATCTTCCTCATTGTCTATATTACTTAGAAATATTATAAAACAATTAAACCTCACTTAGCCACTGTTGTGTAAGTAAAAGGAGACGAAATAAATTTGTTTCCGAAAACACTCCCTCTCCTTTCTGGCACGACTTTCGAGAATTTAACTATATTTATTGTTAAATCGTTTTAAATATGGTTTTATAGGGGATATCAGTGGATGCCAGAAAACCTGGACTAGAATGAGGCTATAAAGAATATGTGCCAAAGTATGTGGACAGATTTTCACTACAGGGCATCATTAGAAAAGGGGAAATGGAGTAAGTCTATTATACCATCACCACGATTGGTGCCCTGGTTTGTAGTCTCCTTTGAAGAGGACTGAGCTTAAGCTGGTACTAAGGCTAAGAACAGGGCACATAATGGGTAAGTAAAAGATTTCATGTCCTCATGGGAAGAAGCGATTCGCAACTCTGAAATGAATGTGATGTCTTAGAGGACATTGTACATATAGCAGTACAATGCCCTAAATATGAACGTCACAGAGTACAGCTGCGAATTGCGGATATCTATGAGAATGTCGATGAATTGAAAGGTGCCCTGGCAGTGGTTAAGACGGAAGAGCTTGGCAAAATTGTAAAGTTCTTTAACAGAATAGGAGTGAGGACTCGGTCGGCAGATCCTCTTCTAGAAGAGAACAGGCGATATGACAGCGAGTCGCAGTCAAAGCCTCGGTAAAATCACAAAATATATATATGTATATATTATGATACAGGTATTATTGGATGGCATTGTGCAAACGGATATCCTCACTAAAATAGGCAATTTATTAGATACAAAAGACAGAAAATTAATTATTTAAAACAACAAAAGATAAATATGAAAATTTATAATGGAAAGATATTAATATAATTATTGACGAAGTCACCAAAAACAATGTCGCATAATAATAAATACATTATGTTATATTGTTATGTTGATATTTTAACTTACCATACCGTGGGAATAAAAATATATCAAATCGCGAAGATATTCCTGGAGAATCTGTTAGTCACAAATTAAATTTAATAATAGGGCTCCTCCCACTGTTTTCTACTAAGGTCACGTGGGAGGAAAGTTCAAGAAACTCTATATAATATACGACATAATATATTTAACACAATAATAAATATTTTTATTTGCGATTGAATGATTTAAATATCATCATCATCAGTCGAGGTCGAGCTACTGCTGGATGAAGGCCTCCTATATAGGACCCAAAACATAGCTTGTCAATCTGACGTTGCGAATACGAATATCATCGTTGGTTTCCTTCCATGAATTGTTCGACGTAATATTTATATTTATAGATGTTCTGATCATGAACGAGAACTAGAACGTTTGTTTCAGCAAGTGACATGCTATAATAGTTTGACTATAGCTCCATCCACTTTTCAGATACCTACCTAGTTTTTCGCAGCATATACATCCACCGAACTTTATGGGTTCGTCTATCCAGGTTTTAGGGCGTCCCTGTAGTCGTTTAGTGCACCTGTATTAAACATTCCCTCAATGTATGCCCATATCATCATTTAACATCACCATCATTTATGGCACTGCAACCCTTGGCAGATCTTGGCCTACTTCAAAAACTTCCTCCATCCTGGATAATCCAGAGCTAACACTCTCCAGTTGCTTTGACCGAACATTCCTAAATGTCCTGTGACGCAGTTCAGCCATCGTGGGTTGCGTACATAGTCTGCCTTGTATATCCTCCGGTTTTAAAATGTAGTCTCTGCATTTTCATATGCCACGTGATCTTTTCGCCCCTATAAAGTGTACAGCTCCAAATAATAAATTGACCTCCAAATGCCACTTTCTTGAACAACTCTTCTCAAAACTCTCCTCTCAAAGATATCCATATTTTTCTCTCATCTTGTTTGCTGAGTGCTCAGTACTCTGATCCATACTTTAATACTGGGCGCAGGAGAGTTTTGTATAAGGTTGTTTTGGTTTTCTTTAGAAGTGCCTTATTCTATGCATAATACATTATCCAGTAAAATAGAAGGGGCATAAAATATCATTCTTCTTATTGTGCCATCCTCTAGCGGAGGTCGGTCACCATCAAGGCGATCTTAGCTTTGTCATCTGCTACTCGGACTAGTTCAGTGGAGCTGCACTCGTAGATACCAATCACGGAGTTTCTTAAGTCACGAAATGCGGCGTCGTCTTCTGCTGCGCTTACCATTGATCTTTCCTTGAATGACAAGTTGGGTAATGCTGTACTTTTGTCCTCTCATAATGTGGCGGAGGTACTGTAGTTACCAGGTTTTGATACTACGTAGAACTTTTCGGTCCTTTCCCATTCGTGATTCGATTGAGGACTTCAACAACATCAAACACAAGTTTTGTGTTGACCAATTGAACGTGTGATCCATTATAAATATTTAGATACATGGGTCGATGAGAAATGGGATAAGCGTCAGGAAACAAAAACTAGAATTGAAATCGCAAGGAGTGCCTTTGTCAAATAGAGACGGGTCCTTAGCAATCGAGACTTTAACCTAGAGACTGCGTACGGTACGATTCTTTTCAACTCAATTCTTTCCCTATGATATAAAAGTATGGACGCTAAACCAAGAGATGTCAGGGAGAATTGAAGCTTTCGAGATGTGGCTGTATCATTAATATGGACGAAGCATCTGGATAAAAATTGCCACTAACTTTTTTGTCGGTTCTGCCGAATGGCATTATCTGTTCTAACGCCATTACAATAAAGGTGATATTGCTATAATCTCCCGATGCTTTTTGTCGGTCTGCCGAATGGTTCGGCTCTAACGGGTTCGCTCAAATGAACATTGACACTAGAAACACTGTTCTATCTATTTCAATTCGTGACACTCAGTATGCGGGTACACTAAGCGCTTAACGTCAGTGGACAGCAGAACCAGTCCAAAAAACAAAAATTTTCTTTCTTAACTTTCTTCTTTAAGCACTACGGTGCATGGTTGCAGCATCAGTCCCGTGCGGCTCCGTCTCGGGACGGAATGAGCACTTAAAATCACTTCTTTCAGACACGTTTAAAGCGTCATAGAAAGCGGCCGTGCATATCCACGGCTGTGCATATATGACGGGTGGTGGTGGGCACTTTAACGTATGTTCTAACGCCATTACAATAAAAGTGATATTGCTATAAATTCCCGATGCGTGATATCGCTTAATGTAAATTGCGTGACGTCTACCTATACATGTGCGATTGTCGCTATGCGTGAATTTACTTGCTAGCTACTGTATTGAGTGTGTTGTCCATTAATAATGTCATTGGGCTGTATAGACGCATCCTCAAAATTCCTTGGACTGACCGGATGACAAAATAACATGAAATAATTGATACAGAAATTCGGGCGTGATAATAATTATCATAAATCGAACTCTACGGCTCCAAAGAGTTGGAATCCATCACCATTATTCCATATAGCTCCACTGCCATATACGATAATCTACTGCTATTTTTTACATTCCTCACCTATTATTATTATTATCATTCATCATTCTAGAGTATGGGTGGCCAAACCGCGGCCCGCTGGGCGTCAACTTGTGGCCCATAGAGCAGTGATGAAATAAAAATAATATCAAATGCTGCCGCTAGATGTGCTAATTTCGCAAATTGAGATTCGATATTGGCTCAAGATTTTAAAAAGCACCGTGTGCTTTTTGCTGCATTTGCAACGCCATTTTCCGTAGACGTGAATTTATTACCGGGAAATTTACAAATGGAACATTCTGATATGTGTTGCGATGAAACGTTGAAGGAGAAATTCCATCAGGTTGGCTTGGAAGAGTTTTACAAAACATATTTGGACAAGGAGAAATATCCTGCATTTTACAAACATGCTCTAATGATGACTTCGCTATTTGGAAACACCTACATGTGTGAACAGCTTTTTAGTCGGATGAAGCATATAAAATCCCGAGTGAGAACACGAATCACTGATGTGCATTTGGAAAACTGTTTGCGTGTAGGAACAACCTCACTTGATGCACTTAGTTCTGCCACACAAAATCAAACTTCTCACTAAAATTTATTATTTTTATATTACTTTGTTTATTTTTTACTATTTAAAAAAAGTCTAATCTAATAATTATGTGGGATTCTCATTTTTGTTTTATTTTATTAATATAAATTATATATTTCTTATTTGTTTTGTATAATAAAAAAATTGGTTGTGCGGCCCGGTAGGAAGTCTCATTTTTAGAATCTGGCCCGGCTGCTGAAAAGTTTGGCCACCCATGTTCTAGAGTATCGTAGGTAGGTATATTGGTATATTCGTAATATATTGTTTAAGGCCATGCATTAGTTGAGGCACGGTCTAAAAAGATCGTTGCTAGGCGATGTGCGGATTGCGGGTCGCGGGTGAAAATGACGCCTGTCAAACGAAATATTATTTCTCATATAAATCCAACATACGTCCATTTTATGTTCTGTTTATTATTCTATTAGTATCAATAATAATATATTCATTGACATGTTTGCTTTTTAAAGTAAATGGGTAAAGTTTTTAGTCATCTTTACACGATTTTAGAATTAATTGGCCCGTCGCCATCACGCAGCAAAGTGACGTGCGTCCGACTCCACGTTCTCTCAATGAATGCGAAGCAAGTACAAATTTTCGTCGCGCGTACAGTTGAACATTATTTGGCGTTTCACTGATGCGTCACCTTAATATGAAGACAGTTAGTGTTTCGAAATCTTGCAAATTTATGTGCTTCATTCATGTTTCCTCTTAAATATCGTATTATGATTTTGTGTTTAATTCTTGGAAACTGTGAGTAAGCTTCGATATAAAGCGAATAATACTGTTGTCAATTTCTCAGAAGATAGTGTTATTTCTATAAATATCATTAGCCTTCGAGTGTAAACATTCACTCCCCTAAGTGATCACTGATCAGTCTAATTTTAGGCAAATACTCGAACGCCGAGCCGAATACATTATTATATTGTGGACTTGGTGTCTATTTACGACCATGGGGTGAACGATTGTGTGAAGCAACCAAAGAATGCCTGTTAGACATCTTGAAATTGTTGTCGCTACGCTGAGAATATAAAAAATCGATGTGTGTACTTATGTACGCGCGTTAGAAGTTATACTTCTTTGGCGTAACAAAACAAAAACAAAACTTGTGATAACCTAGATTCTTCGACTAGCTCTTAATTATCTTGTTAAATTACACACTCAAGAAAAAGGACCGCTTACTGGAACGCCGTCGGTTTATTTCTATACAATTTAACTTATATTACTAAATTATATAATTATTTATCGTTGTTTTTATTTTTAAAGTAACAACTGCCACTATGACGTTTAATAGTTTGTTTACGTAAGGAATTGCAAATGGCAGACAATAAAAAATTCGCTGCCTAGGCAACGGAACAATTCTACACTATAATATCATACTGTATAATAAATTCGCTGCCTACTATATATACTATAGTATAATCGTCACGATTGGAGTATCATACTGTGGCGTAATGGTAGTGCGTTCGGCTGATAACCGAACAATCAGTGGTTCGAATCCAATCGAGTCCGTTTATTTTTGTGTGAAAAAATAAATTATGTGTATGTAACACGCCAAGAATACAATCTGATCTGATTTTCCAAACGCTCCTAAAGAAGTATAACTTCAATAATACCTATTATAAGTATGTGTAGGTATATTATTATATTATATTGTCTGTGAGCTTTTAAAATTTCATCGATTTAATCGCAATATGTTGATCAATAGTAATATAATACAATACAACAGGCAGTCTTCGCCACTGAAACATCACCATCATAATTATGAACTAATTATTTAACAGTGTTGTCAATACTTAGAGTTGTCGCACACGATAACCAAAAAAATGTTGTGTCTTATGGTTATCGTGTGCGACGGCACTATTATTCATGTTTTTCAATGATATGATGATGGCTATTATAAAATGCTATGTGACCAGGGAACACAGAATTAATGGGAACTGAAATACCTAACGGGTGTGGAGTAACAGACAACCGATCTCGAGTGTGGAAGAATATGTGATATGAACACGTGTCAAGAATACGCTTGTATTTCGTTCTGACACCTGCTTTCGGTTTATGCACTGACGCTCAATCAATATGTATGTATTTGAAGGTTGCAAAATACTCTATTGCACGTCTATAATGTGTGTTTCATTTTCGTAGGACACTCACACATTCAAAACTCTGCTTCAAAATGTAGTGTATTATAATAACCTATAAGAATTATATGTATTAATCTCTTCTGTGGACAGGACTTTATTAATTAAAAAAAACAACTAACATCGTGTGAAGATAATCCTAATGTACATTATTCTTAATTCTTCGAAAAGAAATAAGTATGAATGAAAAAGTTTAGTGTGCACCATTTTGTCGGATCGCTCATAGCATGCCAAAACTATTATGGTTTGGTGGGCAGGTTTTAATTAAATTTTAAAAACTTACCAGTACCATCTACAAATAATTTTATTCGTAGTTCAATGGAAACAAATAAAAATGACTGACAAAATTTTGAATATGTGACGTACGATTTGGATCACATACCTAATGTATGCATGCTAAAAAATCGATAAACCGACACAAAATTCATAACAATATACAAAATTAATTATAAATATTTGTGTACCTATTTGATATTGTGTATAGTAGTTTAATGTTAAAATAATTAACTAAATATTCGTAGACATTATGTAATAATCGATACGATTATTAAATCATATAATAATATTGTATTAGGTAAATCATTCTACAGTGGCACCATAGGCGAATGGCGCGTGTATTGAATTACTTGCGACAATGCCTGTAAGTCGGCTCGCACATTGGAACTCGTCTCGCCTAAAAACGTGTCGAATACGTCGATGTGACGTCATCGTTATTTAACGAAACAACATAACACGTGTTGCCAAATGGAGCTTCGCAGATTGATCAATGCATCTGTTTCGTCTGAAAAAAACATCTGGCTGTTGCATTCGACATGTTGCATCCTTCTCGGGCTCCGAGTCTGAGGGTCGAAGTCACAAAGAATCACCGACGAATTGGTCATTCCTATACCGGCTCGCCGATCACTGCATTGAAATATCCATATGTTTTGACAGCTACGCGCGACTGTCGCTAGATAGATGTGCGAGGTTGTGTCATGCAACACTTGCCGCCCGTTCTCGGAAGTTTTGATTTATGGTGGTCAGGCACACGAGGCGAGTTGTGATGTGCGAGCCGGCTTTCAATGCTAGCAAACAATACCACTACAACTGCAAGCCGCATTTGCCGTACCCATGGTGCCACTGTAAAACGATTTACCTTATATATAGGTAATACAATATATAATATTAAATATTACGTGATAATAATATCACTAATCACTTATCAGTAATGTCACGTCACGTAATCAAAGCACGTTTTGATAACAATATTATTATTATGCACTCAATAATATAAAATATAATTATTTATATTTCTCGTCAGTTTTTGAAGTCGTTTATAATACATTTTAGTATACATAATATATTTAACTTGTTAAAATGATTTAATGTTATATATTATTGAATCAGTGTCTCTCAACCGGTGGTCCGCAGAAATTTTCTGGTGGTCCGCGAATTTTTGACGTTCAATCGCCAAACGTGTTTGTGCATTGTGTTTTTTTCCTCATTCCGTGCGTCCAAGGCAACTGGTGTCAATAATTCTGATAGGCTATATTCCAGTACACTACTTTTTGACGTAGGGTTTTGAATGTGTGAGTGTCCTACGAAAATTAACTACGCAGTATAGACGTGCAATAGTGTGTGTTGCAACCTTCAATACATCAATATTAAATGAGCGTCAATACATAAACAATTGTCAATATTCGATGTATGACGTATTATTGACACGTGTTTAAGTTTATCCCGTATTCTTTCACGTTCGAGATCGATTGCCTGCTTCTCCACACCCGTTAGGTATTGAAGTTCCCATTATTTTTATTTAGGTATGGTCCCAATGTTTAAGCTCGATTTGATATAAATAAAAAGGATTTCAAGTTATACACATTTATTTTATATTTGTATAAAAATTGATGTTTTTTCAAATAAATATAAAAAATATTAAAACTATGAAATATTTAGTCAAAATCTGTACGAGAAAAAATTGAAAACTTATTAAACTAAATTTTAATAAGTGATAAATATGACAATAAAATATAATGTAATAATATTTAAGATGTGGTACTGTGACAAATTCACATTATACAACATTTTTTTACGATTGTAAGTTTATCTTTGATTAAAAAAAATATTTTTCTTTTTAATGTTTTCAGTTACATATTCATTAATTAATACAGTTGAAATTGTATATTATCAAAAAAAAATCTCAAATTGCAAGCTTCGTATTTTTCCGCTAGTTGCCTCTGCTGGTATAAGCATCCCCCTTAAAAACATCATAATATGAATTTGCCAAACGGCTCAGCCATCACGGCGTACCGAAATCCAAACACCAATATATGCATAATTTGGAAACACCTCAGAATTACCATTTGAATGAAAAAGACAACAATATGTAAGTACATTTTTTGCCAGATCCGGGACCGACGACATTACAAGCCGATGCGCTGCCACTCGACCATCGTGGGTGTGAATATGTGAAAGAAACACGTGATTTATTAAATATTTTTGATGTGCGATTAATTTGTTTAAATATCAATTTGACTAAGTAATAATTTCTCTGGTCTAATACTTCAATGACAATTTATTATAGGTACATGTCTACTTTACATTCGTCATCAAGTATTAAATTATGTGTGGCCTTTTAATTCTGAGTGCGTTCCTGTTCGACGGTGAAAAGTCTTAGATGGCCCTGCATTCAGTGACGCCGAATAACACCCGACGTCCAACATTCATCCCGAAGTGCGTAAAAATAGGATCCCGCCTCGCGAGTATCAAAGGAAGCGCATGCCCCCTCCCCCCGCGCCCCGAAATATACCGTTCCGTTCCAGAAATATCTCCGAGAATTCCCTACCGGTTCCCGAAATACCTGCGACGCACGCACGCCCCTCGCGTCTGGATCGCACCCATCCCACCCCGCGACAGTTTTTGGAACGCCACTGGAAAACTACGGCGCCGTTTAATCAAGTGAATACATTGTAATATCTTACGTTTAACTATTAATTGACTTATGTATGTACTAATGTATATACATACTTATATTGTAATATGTAGGTATAGTTTAAGTATATACGAATTGTAAAGGGTATGTTATCAATTAGGGTGCCAGACGAAATCGCGAAGGCCGAAATCCCGAATGCTGAAATCCCGAATGGCTGAAATCCTGGATGGCTGAAATCCCGAAAGCCTAAATCCCGAAAGCCGAAATCCCGAATGCCGAAACCCCGAATGCTGAAATCCCGAATGGCCGAAATCACGAATGGCCGGAACCCCGAAGGCTGAAATCCCAAAAAATAAAAAAAATACAAATTGTAATAATTGCGCAATCTTAACACTTATCTTGAATTGCGCAAATTTTACAAGAGAGACAAAAACCCATTTTTCCGCAAAAATCACTGAAAGAGTTATTCGATTTTATGACCCGTTAAAGAAATTTTGATTATTTTGTTTATTGAATTATAAAGCAAATAAATCTTTCTACATCGGAGTAGCAGTATTAACTCGGAGTCCAATAATAAAATTTGAGAGGCAAATTTATAAATATGATAAAATATCCTACGCAAGCTACCGAAAATGCCACCGGTAGCTCGCGAGCGACCGTTTGGCGATCACTGAACTAGGGTATCGAAATGTGTTTAGTTTCTCTTCAGTGGGCATTGCCATACAAATGTGGACTAGTTAAATCAGCCCCTTTGCGTTTTCATTCAGAACTTCGGCGAGATCAAAAATCTCATTTCAAATTTCGACACTCCTTATCTGGCCGGTCAAAAAAGCATCCATCCGTATTGTGTCGAAAACTGCTCGTCGTGCTCACTTCTTCCAAAGTGAAAGGTTATTTGCGAGCGTGATCTAATTGTTTCTTTCAAAACGCCCGTACACACACAATAAACCGAATTATACATTCACATCTATGGGCTTTATAACAAGTAAATAATAGGTACAATTTAATACAAGGTGCGCGCGAACATTTGAACATTTTTGCTGACAGCATGTTAAATTTGAAACATTGTTTAGACCAAGTTTTTAATTAAAATAAATATAAAGTGCCCATTATTGTATCGTAGGGCTTAACATATCGTTGTCCCATTTCTAGCTCGTTGTAAGGGTTAATCAGAGATTCCCAAACTTAATTTAAAAAAAATACTTAAGGCCATGCATTAGTTGAGGCACGGTCTAAAAAGATCGTCGCTAGGCGATGCGCGGATTGCGGGTGGCGGGTGAAAATGACGCCTGTCAAACGAAATATTAATTGTCATATAAATCCAACATACGTCCATTTTATGTTCTGTTTATTGTTATATTAGTAACAATAATAATATATTCATTGACATGTTTTCTTTTTAAAGTAAATGGGTAACGTTTTTAGTCATCTTTACACGATTTTAGAATTAATTGACCCGTCGCCATCACGCAGCAAAGTGACGTGTTCAAGGGTCAACATTCTCTCAGTGAATGGCAGCGAGTCCAAAATTTCGTCGCGCGTACAGTTGAAAATTATTTGGCGTTTCACTGATGCGTCACCTTAACGCCCGCCTGGAGACAAACAGAAAAGTGCAATGACAAATTTTCGTTATGTTATGTATTATTTTTTTTACATAAGGAACATATTAAAGAAAAACAATTAAACCTGGTCCTACCGCTCACTAGTGGGCGTTCCAGCTTTCATGGTGGGCGGTAGGGGTTTTAAAAACATTTTCATTATGTTTTCATAAAATTCCCCTTGACAATTTAAATTTCAGAAAATATACTATTATTAAATTAATTAAATGTAATTTCATCTGACTTCATGATTCTATGTACGCATAGTATAAATAAAAAGATAGATTTAACTACAGTAAGTTGTTGCTATAAAGATTTATTCTGCCAAACTTAGCGAAAGTCTGACATAAAGTATTTGGTAAGTCATTATTATTATGCTTTGACTTGCTGTAACTCTGCTTTATATATTTTATAAAGCAAAGGTTTTTCCCTACTTAATAAATCACCATTACTGTGGAACCGGTTGGCGGTTAGAAAATTTTACTACTAACAGAGATACAGAAGTGGGCGGTTGGTATAAAAAAGTTGACCACCCCTGCCCTAAATTTAAATTTAAAAGTATTTATTAAACTCATTCGAAAATTTAGATAACAAACAGAATTATAATAAAAATTACAAACATATCATTAAAAATAATCCTAATGAGAATAATTCTAACAATTTATCAACGTTCGGCTCTATTTTTATCAGCAGCAATCTAAAATCGCCGCGAAATGCAATTAAAAACAATTTTACTATAGTACATAAATTCAGGATAAAGTGGAATCTTTCAATCAAAGTTTATTTTGATTTCTTGTTATTTTCATCATCCCTTTATTGATGGTTACCGCCTCCCAATTCCTTTCGAAGCCACTACCACCCCTGGGTTCATGGCCCCCACAAGGGGGGGGGCTGACGGGGCTCTAACCTGGGGGCCCGGGCTCAGGGAGGGCAAATTTCACAAAGCATTTTTCGCAAAGATCACAAATTTGCTCTAATAGTAAAAAAAGTCGCCTGCGGCATTATGTTACTACATTGATATTAATAATTTAAAATATTTGGTTGTGCGTTGCAATTTTTAACTGTATTTTAATGGATGTACATATTGAAAATACAGAAAATCGCTAAAAATACACCTTAATTTTACCACGTACACCATTTGGAAAACGCTACTGCAGCGCGTCACACTGCCTTTACCCTTAGCGATAGGTAGGGGGGGCGCCAAACATCTTAGCCTGGGGGCCCGCTTCAGGATATGGGGGCCATGCCTGGGTTACTCCAGCGCCTTTGGGGGCGGTAACATTAACTTTGGGGAAAATAGTCTGTTAAATAATTAGTTTGTACTTAATAGCTTTCAGTTATCAGAGGTGACTGTAGTTTCAGTCTCTCTTTAGTAGGTATGCATGACCACTCCGTACCTATATACCCACCAGGTGTAAATTGACCAATGCTAACTTTGGTAAATTACAACATGTATTTATTTATTTAAGTACATATACAACGATTTACATTTCTAACAGATGAATGGAATTTTTAAAATTTAATATTGATCATTTTTGAACCCTTTACAATGTTAAATTACTTTTAAAATTTCTGAATATTTCTATATTATCGCATGACACGATGTTCTGGTGAAAACCCATATCAGTGCGATATATGTTTATTTAAATGCTTGCAACTATGTCATCTCAGCACATAAGAAGGTACTACCTACCTATAAAATTAAATATACTGGGGAAAAACAATATTATCACGTTTAAATTCTTGAAAATATCTAATCACAAAACACGTAAAACGACAAATTCCTATAAGTAAACATAAATTATATTAATGCGATGTTTGATCATTTAAATGTTTGCATCTAAGTTTTTTTCAAAGAAAGAAGAAAAAAAAAGTTTTTTCCACGCCATTTAAACATATATATTTAATATTTTTAATAAAATTGATTGCGTTTTATTATTCAGGGTTTAATTAAATTTTAAAAACTAACTCAGACCATCTACAATATTATTATACGTTGACACCAGCGTCAACGTTGTACTTATACCTATTAGTATTATCTTCTTAAGTTATACACCAGGATTGGCGAACCTTTTTACGTACGCGTGCCAAAATTACCCAAATATTATTTTTCAACTGACTGCCGTGCCGAGCAGTGTTTCATGGGAGAAAATGAAAAAAATAGTTATGAGAATTCTATTAAAAAGGTTTAAAAATTACAACTGAGCTCTTGAGATTATATCTATCACCGTGTTTCTAATCGAATGTAGGTATATATTTTATTGTTCGAATATTTTTTTCCTTGCTTTCAAAAAATTTAAAGAGATCATGAGAGCATTTTAACCACGCTTCTTTCATATATCACTGAACGGTTTCCATTTTTAGCGATTATGTTTGAGGCAACATAATAAACAGCTATTATATTATTTGAATCACTGCCGATAAATTTCATTAGGTTTTTTGAGTACAATATTATATCATATTTACATTAAACGTAGGTAATGCTAATTGTTGAAGAGCATGTAATCTGTAATTTATACAATAATTTCGTTGTTTCCATTGGTTTATCGATTGGTAAATATTATTGGTATAAAAATATATTAAAACCAATGAAATACGCATGGCTATGTCGTTATTATTTTTTGATGTTATATGCAAATATAATATATATTTATTTGTAAAACTTTTTTGGAAAAGGGTCATTTTTTCTCCAAAAAATAAAACATTGGCGTGCCATGCAAAATCACCTCGCGTGCCACCAGTGGCACGCGTGCCATAGGTTCGCCACCATTGATATACACATTTTAAATATATCTTCTAATTAATGGCATATGTCTGATTCTCTCCCTTATCCGCCAGCTTATAGCGTCGTGGGTCGCAGGTTCGAATCCTGGTTCTGGCAAATACACATATTATTTTTCAATGTATGTTTGGAGTAAAAGTATTGACCTAATAGATTGAGCAAGTGGCAAACATCCATTTCTCGTAAAAACAATGATCTGTTGATATAAATCTCTACTCTGTGAAGGCCCATACGACCCTATTAGGATCGGACATGATCAAAAGAAAAGAAAAACATCCTATGAGAACTATAAATATGAATGCTACCAATACGTATGTACCTACTGCTTTATATGATTTCCTTTTTAACCCTTTATAGGTTAGTGGCAAATATACATGCCAATTCAAACAAAGCTCATTTTCTATAGTAATTCCTATCTAAAATGACCTCTATGTACAATGTGTATTAGCTACATAGAATGAGGCCAAAACACGTGACACATTTTGTTCAATTTGATTACTGTTGAGACTGTTATGAGTGTTATGACGAAAACAAACTAAAGTGACATGGATAATTGCCACCGGTCATTCCCGCAAGCCAACC
This sequence comes from Rhyacophila brunnea, assembly GCF_057557595.1. Taxonomy (NCBI): domain Eukaryota; kingdom Metazoa; phylum Arthropoda; class Insecta; order Trichoptera; family Rhyacophilidae; genus Rhyacophila; species Rhyacophila brunnea. Next base: position 15,847,546 of record NW_028232752.1, read on the forward strand.
ATCCACATCTAGGTACTGGATTCTCACAAACATTGGAAAATGCGTATTTAGACTATAGCGATGATTCAGGTGCTATTATAAATACCTACTAATCTTGGTAATCATATTTCAATTAGCAGAACATAGAGAAGATGTGCATATTGCAGCATCAAGAAAACTATTTAGCATAAAAATATAATAATATGCTCCTAATGTGATACCTATAACACTTGCCATTTTGTTTAATTTTTTTTGAATATTTTCTAACATTTCATATCCATGTTTTTGCAGTAATGTCTTCTTACATGTCTTCTTTATTGTATTTCTTTTTTTAAATTTGAAAAAAACACTTAATATAATGTAATTTTTGAATAATAAAACGAAGTGGTCAATATACTTGCCACTGTTCATCCATATTTTCTGTTTTCTTAAGCAATAGGCGGCATTATAATTGACCACCCTTTGGGGCCTATTCCAAGAAATAACATTTTTTTAAAATATTTTATCTTACTTCCATAGACCAATATTAATTGAATTTGATCAAGTTTTCATTAAAATGTAAAATAAAATATCTTGCCCTATAAAGGGTTAACCAACAGAATATTGTTTTAGAAAACCTTCGTAAAACGAAGTAAAAAGAAATTTTACCCTAAACTAAATTATCTGGATTTTACTTGTGTTGTATTTTAGCTTAAAATAGAACGCCTAAAAATAACAAAAGTACTAAACTTAACATATGGCATAGTATTAAATTAGATCTATTATATAAATTCAAGCGGTAAAACAATTCTCTCTTTCATTTGAATAGTGGGCAAATAAAAAGAATAAATTCATTTTAATAACACCGAACACGAAGTTTTCTCGAGGAGCGAGGTAGGTCAGGATTTTTTGGTCACGTTGTAGATCATTTGAAACTTACGTATTTTTTGCAATTCCTCTCCTAACTCATTAATTATTATTCGCTCAAATGATATCACCTCTTGCAGCATGCTTTTGTGGTGCTATTGCATACCTACTCTTTATTATTGACAGGAGATCGTCTTAACAAAACGCCGCTACTGCGTCACATTTTGTGTCGTAACCCACGAGGCACAAATCACCAACAGTTTTTTTTTTTTTAATTAATACAGGTGATGATTTAAGGCGCATATAATACGTACATATACTATTTAAGAGCGAACATATTAAGTGAAACGGCAAATAATTTACAACTGTATGTAGAACGAAATTACGGCCGCGTTGTCATTCGGAGAGCGATTGTCGAGGCGTCTGCACGTTGATTCGTTTTGTCATGGCGTCGGATGAAATTAAATCGATGACTAAAAAACTTTACGTATGCACCTAAAAAAAGAAAACATGTCAATGAATATACTATTATTATTACGAATATAATAATAAACATAACATAAAAAGGACGCATGTTGAACTTTTATGACAAACTATATTTCGTTCGGCTTCCGTCATTTGCACCCGCGACCCGCATTCCGCGCATCGCCTAGTCACGATCTTTTTAGACCATGCCTCAGCTAAGGTATAGCCTTAAAGGACGATTCGGTTCTTGGACTGGGCGCCACGCAATCGAATGAAATTCGAAAATATATTTAATATTATTATTTATATTTAAATTATTATGTAATAATTGGTAAGAATAATTTAAATATGCACACGTAAATAATGATTTAATTGTGTATAATCTTTAAGAGAATACTACACTACACAATGAAACGGCAAATAATTTTCAGCAATAGGTGGGACATAATTTTGCATGCTTTGCCAGTCGGAGAGCGATAGTCGATCTGTTCGCACGTCAATTTGTTTTGTGATGGCGTCGGCGCAATTAATTCTAAAATTGTGTAAAGATCACTAAAAAATGTTAAGTACGTATTTACACGAAAAACAAAACATGTCAATGAATATATTATTATTATTACTTAAATAACAATAAAAATAACATTAAATGGACGTATGTTGAATTTTTATGACAAATTATGTTTTGTTCTGCACGCGTCGTTTGCACAATCTTCGCGTCGCGTAGTCCCGATCGTTTTAGACCGTGCCCCAGCTGAAGTTAAGTTCCAACGAAAAGAGTTCTTTTATTTTTATATAAAGCCTCGGGCATGATAATTCTTAATCCGCAATAAAAAAACATTATGTTAATAGCAAAATTATTTAAAACTACTAAGAAGTAGATAGAAACTGATTAAAGTTCCTCGTCTAGTTTCTGTAAAAAATCGTAACGGACGTCTATTTATTTTATTCGATAGTGCGGCGCCCAATTGTACTGGCGCCCAGTTACCCCATTCTCTATTTAACTAAGTGTGGCGTCAGCAATAGACGAGTGGAGTGGATGTGCAGTACTGTAACCCCACCGAAGCCTGTTTCAATCAATATAAATAAAAAAGATTTCAAGTAATTTTAGTTCAGTTAGTAAGTCAGTGATTTAGCGGTCGTCTATAAATAACTTTATTGGGCATTTTAACCTCCCCCCCCACCTTGTAATATTTCGACACATAATTGTTTACCCCATCTGTCTAAATTATGTCACATTTCGTTAAAAAATAATTTTGTAGAAAATGATCAATTTTAGTATATTTTAGTATTAAAATGTATTGATTTTGTGACGTATTCTTCATCAAAAATCGTCACAATAAATGTGTCGGACGTCTTCTCCCATTAGGACTTAATATTACTTATAATATTACGGACCAAAAAAAACATAATAAAGTATATATGCATTATATAGAAAATTGTACCATTTTCAATGGTTGTGTACATCTGTAAAATATCGCCGATTGAGCATATCGGTAAAAGTGCACTGTATCACAGTGCATGAACAAAAATGTAAATCAGCGCGACAGCTCACTGACGTTTCGTTAGTAAGTAGGTACCTACTTACTTATTTATACCAGTGTGGACTCACCATTACGATTTCCATTTTGTAAGTCGAACAGGCACCCAATTTAATAAAATTTTCTCTTTTAAGGTATTTCGTTTTTAAAGAAACGCCATATTTTCATAAAGACTGCCTACCACAGAACAGATTAATAAGTTATAAATGCGGAATAAACCGTTTTGGTTTATGACTTATTAGGGGTAGGTAGGTAAGTCATTAAACTCACAAGTCTGAAGTCACAACATATAAAACACCGTGAATGTCTTCAAAATATTACCAATATTCAGCGCTCGTATTGGAAAATTTTACTAACTGGAGCGCTCGACAATTTTTCGAAAAAATAAACATATTCATCAAATTTTATGTATATTTTATATAAACGCATGTTTGATTTTTTTTTTTTGTTAAAATGCCTACCAAGCACAGACGGTCGAATTATTTTTTCCACGAGATGGAGTGATAATCTTGGGGATTTTACTAACCGAAGCGGCGCTCCGGTCCATTTCGAGCTCTACCAATATTAAACGCGTGTTGCGTTTTCGTGACAAACTTTAATACATATTAGGTATGATTCAGATGTAAATATTCAAAATAGCACATTTAAGTTTATCCCATATTTCTCCACACTCGATAATTGTACATTTTTACAACCACGCCCAGAAGGTAACGCAATTTCACATTATTTTGTTACCAAAGATGTTATGGGGACGGAGCCTAATTTTTTTTGTATTAAAAATGGTATTGCTTTTAAAACTGGAACTTGCCTCATGCCGTAGGTGCCAACTCATTTTCTTTGGCTGGTAACTGATACCATTAGCATTATCATCATCTCAGTCACTCTGGAATCACTATTGGATGAAGGGTTTTCTTCGCTCTCCACGTCTTTAGTATTTTGCTGCCACGTACCTACCTAATCCGATAAACTTGAGTATATGGTCAATCGCCTTTAATTCATTTAATAGTCCTTGGCTACTCTTGGTTTATAATAATATGTACACACTGTAGGTATCTATATCACGTGATTCTATGAACGTCTTAGCCTTATAATTTGTAATATTCACTTCATGTAAGTAGATACGTATTCTTTTAAATAATAGATAATCAATTAAGTATTATACTTTTATGCGACCCTGGTTTCGCCTTTCGGCATCATCGGGCACAGACTAACCTTAATCAATAATGTAAATTCATATTCCGGCAAGTACACTCAGTTGAGAGTATTAATTTGTATTCTTTTATTAAATGTACTTATAGATGAGGGTCAGTGGCGAAGGGTGGAGGCAGGCTGTTAAGATTCGACATAAATAGTGTGCACTCAATTTTTTAAGTGAAACGTATTACTTACATAATATGTTTTCAATTAACTAAGACTGTGTAGACTACAATATGTAGAAAGTGTTTGTTAGTTTTAAAAATTCAATTACACCGTTACTAATCCTAGCCTTAATGGATAATATTCAAAAAATAATCGAGAGACAATATACTTCTATCTATAAAATATCTAAAATTATGCCATTAAACCACACATAATTTTAGATTTTTTATAGATATAAGAATATTTTTTATCGATTATGGGTTGGTGAGCAGGGATTAATAAATTTTAAAAACTAACCTGCACCATCTGAAAATTGTATCATTAGTTCAATCGTCTAATAGTCATTAGTCTAATAAGTATGACTGACAAAGGTTAGTGTGAACTATTTATAACGAATCTTAAGATCCTACCTCCACCCCTCGTCACTGATGTATGCAGTACCTAAATAGTAAATTAATAAAATGCAATGTAGGTACATTTGTGCAATAGGTACTTGCACAATTAATAATTTGTAAAATTGACCGTTTAAGTTAATGACATTATTAATGGACAATGCACTCAATACAGTAGCTAGCAAGTAAATTCGCGCATAGCAACATTCGCACATGTATAGGTAGACGTCACGCAATTTCCATTACGCGATATGACGCATCGGGCATTTATAGCAATATCACCTTTATTGTAATGGCGTTAGAACAGATTATGCCATTCGGCAGACCCGACAAAAAAGTGAGTGTCATTTTTTTTGTCCAGATGCTTCGTCCATATTAATGTTATTGGTTTAAGTAAATCAAAAAAAATGTTGAATTCTGACAGTAGTGAGCAATTACAATGAGAAGTTTCCTGCAAATTACTAATTATATCTTTAATAGTCTTTTTATAAATTCACTCTCATGTATTTAGTAGTCTATCTTTATGGAGAATGTTTCCTATAATCAATAACACCTGATATATTGTTGACTAGGGTATAATATGTAATAATTATAATCTATTATATTTCGTAATATAATTTGCTATATTTTTTAAAACGTCTGTTGCAACATAATTGATTTAACTCAAGTTTGCAACATTTAATTTACTGTTATGTATCTCCAATAGAGACATTAACAAAAGTCTGCTTGCTATATCTTGTTTTGATAATTACTATAAAAGATTTTTTGCGTATTTATTTGTTAATGCTTCGCGTGTTTTGTTTGCTATATTATACCTTGATACCTCACCATACAAAAATAACACATCAATTATTATTAAATACGTCATAACAGTTACACTAAGTTGCAGAATGGCATTTTTAAATACACATACATTATTATTAAAACCATGGCCGAATTTGTCACGAAAATCTTTCGAAATGTGCTCATTACAAAACATTTTTTGTAGTCGGCCGACTTAATTTCTTAATAGGCGATTTTTTCTTTGTTTACCTATTGAAACCGACTTAATTATTGCTATTAATATTGTGAAACAAACAAATACTATGGTCACCACACGGCCTGTTTTACGCAGGTCAATCCATGTGTAGTACCTAAATACTAAGAGCGGCATGCACAATCTAAGATTTCGGTCCTAAGGATAAGTCGCCGAAAAGGACGACTTAACTATAGACTATACTGAGTATAGAGTTAAGGAATCCTTAACCATAGACAACATTTGTTATGAACACGCCTCTTTCCGTATTACCATTGACAGCTGCTGTCAAAATAAATTCGCGTGCTATAAAACAGTCCATACACTCATTTTCATTAAACAATTTATCTCAATATGGATATTGATAGTGTTAATTCGTTTGGCATGTACTTGCAGAATATTATTTTACTTGTATACGCCAGCCCGCAGAAATACATGATGCCAGATGATAAAATGACACTTGACGCTAGTGTTACCATGTTAAAAAAATATCTTGCGGTGCCTGTGGAATCACGTATAATGACTTATAACGGAAACATAAGAGTATTATAATTAAATATTAATATGTATTTATAGTTATTGCATTTATAAAATGCAGTTGTCATATTTCTGTCATCGTTTAATAATTAAAAAATAATTTACCTAAACTATAGGAAAGAGAATTTTTAAATATGGTATTATTTTAAATAGAAATGATCTTAACTAAGGACAATGTTTCTGCATAGTGTTTTCTGCTAAGAAAATTTTAGTTATGACAAATGTTTCTGCATTCCGCTGTAAGACCTCCTTTACAACCAGGGAACACAGAAATAATACGTTCAGGTCAGGATGTGGTTATCTTTATGTACAATAAATTCTAAAGGAGAAATATGGAATAAACTTAACCACGTGTTGAAGAATACATATGTTATTATAAATATTTATGTCTATATTGTGATACACTGCATTTTGTCACATAAAAGTCGCATCAATATACCAAAGTATCTAATATTATTTGAGGATTTTCATAGGGCTCGGTATTTCTTACGGTTAATATTACTCAATGGCTTGTTCCTCTTTAAGTCATTAACCAAAATTGCCGTCAACGTCTTGATCTATAGGGAGCTACTCTCATTTCTATTATATCAATCTGCTCTTTGTCTACAACCATATCGCTGTATGAAATGTAAAGGATGGAAGCAAGGGTCTGGAAAATAGAAAAGTACTTATATATACTTAACATCATATTTTAATGATAAACAAAAGGCAAAAAACTTTTTAGGATAAGTGCCTACCGAAGGCTTCGTTCTTAACTTTACAAATTATTTATATATCCGCTTTCCATTCTTCCAGTAGATAGCTACGAGTATATTACAAGTGAAAAGTAGTTACATAATACACTCCCCTGCTTGCCGCTCCACATTATTGAGTATAACTTACTATATAGATTGCTGAAACCCGCACATGCCTAACCTATTCACTTATTTAATATCACAGTTTTTTTAAATTAAAAAAAAAATAGTGAATAAATATCCAGATCGATTCTCTAAATTTATTTAGTAATGCTCGTCATTGATTTTTTTTCTACGGTTCTACAATGTGAATCTAAGATGCCTCACGAGCAGACCTTTTTGAACTCATCGCAATTCGATAAGCATTTCATATTACAACTACTAGTTAAAATCGTCGTAATTAACTAAGATGTCCATAGCTTAATTGGAAAAGCATACTGGCGCGAATACAGCAGATACAGGTTCAAGTCCCGTCGGGTGTGGTATTTTTTTCTACAAAATGATTTTTTCTAGTGTGTATATGCAGGAGATGTTTTCAAATTATGTACGTACATATTATATTCAATATAATTATATAACGTTACATTCTCAAATCTTGTGTCTTATTCGTTGAATAACAAAAAAAGTTTATTCTATGTTTTAAAATAAAATGTGCATATTATTTATACTTTCCAACGAAGCGACGAAACTCATGTAATTCATAGAAAATCGCCGTTGAGTGAAACAAGCAACGATTAAACCTTTATTTAGCAGTGATTCTAAAATATTTTTTTACCTACAGCTCCATAGGGAAGAAACAAAATCTTTCAATTGGTGATTAATAATTAATGTACTATGATCCGTTATTAATCATGGTCACCACAAACGTAGACAACTCTACTGGCAGGTCAATTTCCAAGAGTTTTCATAACATACATTGTTTTAACCAAAGTATAAAACTGTACTACACATTTTTATTAAAAACATTTGAATGTATCGTGGAAAGTTGAATACCGTACTATGCTTCCGATTTCCCAATGAGAGTGCACGTAGTGAAAACTAGACATAGCTATTGTCACTCTGACAGCTTGGTTACGTCTTGACCGAGCGAGCGAGACGAACGTACACCGCGAGAGGGAGACGGATTCAGATTATGGCCATGAGAGAAAGGCGTACGAGGCAATGGGAGAGAGGGGGCGACATCGAATTAGAAACTCTTCAATATCTGTTCTAAATACAGCGGTACACAAATATATGGTACAAACCATTGAGAGACAATATTGTCTACACTTGTCCGAGATTAAAATTTCTGGACTCGATTATTGAAATTTCGAGAATGTTTAGTTTGGTTTCTTATAAATTTTATCCGCCAATTTTTGGTACGTACTATCACCACTCTCTTTAAAGGTTTGTTTACATGGCCTTAGTGCTAATCATTAGCAATGACTACTGCCACGTGTAAACAGGTATTCACATGTATTTGGTCCGTTGATTAGGACAATTCTCGTATAAACAAGCCATAATGGTGTTGATATTCGGATTCGGAAAATTGTGTGTATGAAGTTGGCCGTATAGCATTGAGATCAAATTCATGTATAAATAAATCACTTAAAAATACGCAATAAAACCACCGGATAAAATAATACGCCGAATATTCCGTGAGCTGTTGTATCGGAAACCGATGACCGTATATCATTAAGATAAAATTTATGTCTAAATAAAACACTACAAAATACATAATAAAAATCACTGGAATACAAGGGAAATATAGAATAAAATAGATATCTAAGTTGATTAGAAATACAATCATATCATATTTATTTACATACAATTCTGGTAGGTGCTCGTTAGTATCAAGTCGTATCCAAATGTATCTCAATACTATACGGCCATTTCTTTCCGGTACAATAGCTCACGGTGAACTGTGATACGGCGAAATGTGATACGTACGTACAATTTACATGCAACCATTGACAATGTGCCTCTACTAAGTGGACGAAACTGGTCCTGAATCTTAATGGTTATATTCTTAATTTATTGCATATTGATAATAAATTGTTCTATTCCATTTGAGTGATTTCCCGGGTTTCACCTTTCGGCATATTAATGCATATTCAGCTAATTTGTATAATTTCCAACGGTAACTATTTTCTTTTGTGTAATAACTTTATCCTATAGTAGTTTGGCATAGAGGTATTAAATAAAAAGAGTGGCAAGCAATCGGCTTTCTCATACAACTGAATGAAGCAGGCCAACAATAGCCGACAACTTACGAGAAATAGCGACGCGATAAATAAAATTTAGGGCATCACAGAGGATTTACTTTGGTCATTATAATATACCCATTTTAACGTGGAAATTTTGCCGCAACTTGATTACCAGCCTGCCTCACCATATCAGCTTGCTTCACCATACTTTCAGATAACCTGCCGCCCCTAGTAGTTTGGTCACCCTGGGCTGCATTGAAATTCTCTGATCTTAACCAAATAGGTGAATTTGCCTCTAAACAGTCTAAACCAGTGTTTCCCACGGTGGGGCATGACGCCTCAGAGGTGGGGCACCACGTTTCAGAGATGAGACACGTCGGCATTTCACATATAAAGGGGAATACTCATCGGTCATACAAAAAAAATGCCTGAGATGTACAAAATTGAATTATTTCGAAATCTTAAGGAAAAATTTGGTAAACGTGCAACATTAACAAATCTATTTTCTGCCCAAACTGCAAATGTCGATCGTAGTCTTGAGGCTAGTTACCAAATTTCATTGCTCATCGCTAAATGTGGAAAAAAACATACTATAGGAGAGGATCTAATCAAGCCATCAATATCAGCATTTCTTAAAACAGTTTTACAACAAGATGACAAACTCGTGAGGGCGACGCCGCTCAGCAACACTACTGTTTGCAGAAGAATAGACAAATTGAGTGAAAACGTTGAAATACAGCTAGTTGAAAAGCTGAAAACACGGAAATTTTCACTACAAATGGATGAATCTACTTTAAGAGACAGTGAAGCCGTGTTGCTAGCTTACGTAAGATATATTAATAAGGGGATATTTGCTGAAGAAATGTTATTCTGCAAATCATTAGAAAGCACCACTACCTCTAAAGATATATTTAAAAAGCTAAAAGAATATTTAGATGTTAAAAATATACCAATGAAAAATATAATATCTTGTGCTGCAGATGGATCTGCAAACTTTATTAACTGATTTTAAAGAACGATTTGCTGATTTAAAGGAAATAAATTTTCCAGCTTGGTTGGCACAACCAATGCTGGTAGATATTTCAAATGAACAACTGTATCAAGAGGAACTTTCAGAAATGCAAAATGATGATTCGATTACAAATTTATTTAATATAAAAGGAATAATGGCATGGATTTGCGAAGAAGCTAACACAAAATATCCTAATATTACTTTGCATGCCAGAAAATTATTATTACCCTTTCCCTCATCTTATTTGGTGGAATGTGGTTTTAGAGCCATACGCGATTTACTCATTAAAAAACGAAATCGATTGGATATAACTAATAGAGGGGACCTAAGACTGAAATTAAATAAGTTATATCCGGACATAAAATTTCTTTGTAGCAATCGTAACTGAATTTCTATGAATTAGGCGTCAAGATATGTGTGTGTGTTTGTACTAAATTTCAATTGTCATTTGTATTTTATTATTGTTTTAATTTTTATTTTATTCTACTTAATTACATTTTCAATTTGTGTTTTGAAATAATTTCAGTTATAATATATGTATTAGAATAGGTTTTATTTAATTTCATTAGGGGTTCATATGTTTACAAACATATTACAATATGATTTGAAAATTTACCTGCTGTTTTATTAAAAAAAGATGCCGGTGGGGCATTTGACTTTTGAAAAGGCTACGGTGGGGCATGGCATGAAGAAGGCTGGGAAACACTGGTCTAAACAGTCAGCTCGGCCAACTTGTTTATGCCATAAATTGTAGTATGTCGATCACATCCTCTGGGAGTATCCCCATATGTATCAGCAGAAAAAGAAAAGCTTCTCAAGTCGGCCCAACCGTCATGTGGGTTGGTCATTACAATTGTTTTCTATGAGGGAAAAATTAACAGCTCTTAAAAAGAATACGCATCTTTTATGACCCTTCTTGAGAATTCTTGAACATAATAGAGAACATAATTGATTACCAAGTAGGTACACTCATTCACACCAAACTAAGTAATGGGAGGTTGTTCCTGATATGGGTGTGGAGACGTATCGGGTGGTGGAGGAAAAACAAGTATAAATATCAACAATTAGTGCAGGAAAACTGCATACTTTGACAACATTTCCCACGGGAGACGAGGGTAGTAAAATTGTTGGCTGAATGATGCTGGAAATTAAGTTTTCAGTAGAGTAGTAGACAATCGAAGCAATGTGCTCTGGTAAATAATTGGGAAATTTTACCACCTGGCGAATTCATCATAAAAAAAATATTTTAAAAAGTATTTAAAAAAAATATATACGCCCTTTACACTTTCGTTGTCCTCGAACTTCTAGAGTTTAGGATTAGTAAGGTATCGGAATATATTATGAAGAATAAAAATGTCTCTTAAATTCGATCAATAGTGCAAAAGACCTATACAATGGGATAGCGTGTCAGGTATAGAAGAAAATTTTTCCTTGAATTTCATCTGATTTTCTTCATAAATCTTGTTCCTTCCGATAAAAAGTATTTTCATACAAATTTTATTTTTATGCAAAGAAAAAAGTCGTCGCACCTAATTTTGGTTATGTAAGTATTAAAAACTGTGTTTCGTCCAATGACATTAATATGGACGAAGCATCTGGAAAAAAAATGACATTCACTTTTTTGTCGGGTCTACCGAATGGCATAATCTGTTCTAACGCCATTACAATAAAGGTAATATTGCTATAAATTCCCTATGCTTTATGTCGGGTCTGCCGAATGGTTCGGTCCGAACGGGTTCGCTCAAATTAACATTGACACTAGAAACACTGTTCTAACGCCATTACAATAAAGGTGATATTGCTATAAATTCCCGATGCGTGATATCTCTTAATGGAAATTGCGTGACGTCTACCTATACATGTGCGAATGTCGCTATGCGCGAATTTACTTGGTGGCTTCTGTATTGAATAATGTCATTAGTATCGTCAATCAAAAAATAAATAAGTAGCCACTCATAGAATTAATTATATGTAGGTTGTAAATAAAATTGTTACCCCTTTTTATATAAATGTATGTTTTACTGCCGAAATATATATACATGAATGAATAAATGACGTGCTCATGAACAAAAAAAACATTATTGGAAACTCCTCGTTTTTATTGATTAATATTTTTTAAATTTGTTTATTTTCAAAATTAAAGTTTTTAATTATGCTGACGCCGTTGACTTCATGTTGACTTTTAGTTTAACATAACCTTCAATAAAACTAAACATTACTTTACTTATGACATTAGGCTCAACAGTCACCGGTTGCTAACAACTTGAACAGTATTGTTAATAGAGAGAAGAGAATGCACGCCTCCCTACCACTGCATTCATGCAGTGATACCAGACCTGTCAACCACAATACACCAGGGATGCCACAATGCAATTTTATTTCCAAAAACATAGTCATAACATTGGTTATAATAATTATTATAATAATTAGTGTTTAAATAAATCTACTTACACTAAAGTATTTTCTGATCTATTGACTGTAATATTAATATAGATAATTAAGATGAATTAAACTTCTTAAACCTTAGCATTAGGTTAGTAGTAATATCGTGGACTTTGACATAAACCACTACGGTAACCATTACGTTAAGCAGTGACGAAGGGTGGAGGTAGGCTGTGGAGATTCGACATAAATAGCGCACACTACACTTTGTCAGTCATACTTATTTTTTATTGAACTAATAATACAAATTGCAGATGGCATTGGTTAGTTAAACCCTGCCTAGACCAAACTTGGGACAAGTCTTAGGTATCTGCTCCCGAGATATTCCTAGGCGTAAAAAACTTCTGATCTATCACACCCAATCGTAGAGCCTCGTGATAACTCGTGAGAGGTTCATGTTTGTGTTGAAGACCTCACTGCAATTAGACATATTTTCAATATAGTGGAATGCCTATTTAAATCTGTCTCTAAAATATTTGGAGTTAAGAACATTTTATAGTTAAGGTCAAACCGCCCTTTGTCGCTAGGATTTACTTTTTTTTAAATTTATATACCTACGTGTAGGTACATATTATTCATATAGCCCAGTGTAGTGATTCCCAACCTATTTTGTTTGGAAGAACTTTTGAAACATTTTATAAAATCTCTCGAAACCCCTACTTAGCTGACACATAATAAATACGGTTCCGAGGGATATATTACAAAAAAATGTGAAGGGCATAGCGATTAACTGTTGTCCTTTTGTGGTAACCCTGCATCATCTGATGATAACTTGACTACATACTCCTGGATGGGGGATATTACGTCACATACACTATTAATAATAGGAAATGATCTCGAGAGAAGTAGATATGCAACAACACACACATTTTGACAAACGTGTACATTCACAATCAAATAACAACTGGTTTTAAAGAGATGAACTCTACATCGCTATGAAGCTATTTTAATCGATACATTAATTTAGCATTCAACTCTTAGGATTTGTTCGCATATGATATTTGAAATGCAAAGCTTAAAATACTGAATGAAGATGATGCCTGAGTGTGATGAGTGTGATGACATTTGACCAGTATTAAAGACGAACGGATGTTATTAGTCCAATCGTCAATATGAAATCCAACAACCAGATAATTTAACGAATACACACTTGACATTACATAGTGTTTATGTTGACTATTTTGATGCACATTATAAATTAATTGATAATATGTATTTTCAAATATTTAAATGTAACCATTCCAATTTCAAACTGCTATATTTTGATAGGTAAAAACAAACAAAAGAATGTTGCATCTTATGTCACTTGCATACAATTTATGTTTTTATGGCATAATATTATATTATTCAAATCAAAATGTCTTAAAGTGTCATTTTGAAAACGTATTTTCTCTCTCAATTTATGATCGCTATCCATAATTATTTAATGCATTGCTGCGCGTATTAATTAAAACATATTTTCATTCGGTTTCTGATCTAACGCGAGCCAATACGCTACAAATTGATAAGGTTTCATTCAGTGTCTTTTCCCAGCATTGATCTAACAATAAAATTATTGTACAGCTAACAAAAATACACGTGGAGTAAACAAGCTAAATGTTATTTATTAACTAATTTACATTAATTATTTTTTGATAGATGACTTTTGTGTAATTTTAAAACCAACATTTATTATGTCCACTACTAATATACATTTTATTTTTCACTAGCAAATAATCTACTTTTACCAAATAACCTACCCTTTTCACACCTAACCAAATTTGCTCAGGCGGCTCTCGTGGTGCAGTGGGTAAGGCGCTGGCCTTCCACCCGAGAGTTCTGGGTTCGATTCCGGTCATGACAAAAACATTTATGTGTTTTTCCCAAAGCCTGGGTGTTTGTGATTATTCAAAATTACTAACAACCACCTTGTACGAAAAAGCAAGGACATGGTTATTAATAATTCTAAAAAAAAAAAAAAAACAAATTTGCTCAAATATAGAGTATTCCTGGCAGTTTGTAAAATATTTATTACTTACTACGTATCTAAAAAAAATTGAGGATGATCATGTTTTTTGACCACATATATTTTACAAACGAAATAATAATTTTAGGTGACTGCGGATTCAAACATGGCTTCAAAGATTACCAGTCGAGTAAACTACCAATATGTCATCATCGCTGACATCGCGTTAAATGATAATTTTACATTATTATAAATTTGCTGTACTTACAAAATTATTTAAAAATAACAATTGATATTATTGATATAATTTTAACAATTTATAAATTGTCATAAATAAATTTAAAAAAAAATCATTTGTATATTAGTCTCATTTTATTGTTAAAAGCAAAAAAAAACGTTTTTACTTACACGTGATGTTTTCGTGAAAAATTTACTTGCATTTTTTTTAACAAGCTTCAAAAACTATTACTAAAACAATCACAACCTTAAATATTTATTAGTTTGATAGTAAGCAACGATTAAAAATAGAAACCTCAGCAAGAGAGTATTTTCAATGTAATTATATACTTAGTGTTTTACTAATTATTGTTTATTTACTGAATAATACAATTTACTGAACATGTATAATATGGAACAATTGCAAAAGCATACTTATATAAAAAAAAATCCTAGATTTTTTTTACTGAACACTTGGATCTTGACGCATCGCATTTCGGACGGTGAGCATTACCGATTAAGCCACCGAAACAATTATTATGATTCAAAGAAATTTTAAAATATTCGTAGGTAATGTGCGACGACTTTATTTTGCTATAAATTATAAGAATTTCAATGGCAATTCCTATAGATTTTTAAATTATATTTTATTTAATAAACTGTCATTTTGTATTAACTACGTATCTACCTACATATTTATATTTCGTCAGTTCCAGGCAATGACATTATTAATGGACAACGCACTCAATACAGTAGCTAGCAAGTAAATTCGTGTATAGTGACATTCGCACATGTATAGGTAGACGTCACGCAATTTCCATTATGCGATATCACGCATCGGGAATTTATAGCAATATCACCTTTATTGTAATGGCGTTAGAACAGTGTTTCTAGTGTCAATGTTCATTTGAGCGAACCCGTTCGAACCGAACCATTCGGCAGACCCGACAAAAAGCATCGGGAATTTATAGCAATATCACCTTTAATGTAATGGTGTTAGAACAGATTATGCCATTCGGCAGACCCGACAAAAAAGTGAGTGTCATTTTTTTTCCAGATGATTAAGCCAAATTAATATCATTGGTTCCAGGGCTCGAAATTACCGGAGCGCAATTCCGGTTCGCTAATCTCCGAAATTATCACTCCGTCTTGGTGGAAATAATAAATACTGTAGAAATAATAAAAAAAGTATTTTAACTCATTCATTTTATATATATTATTTAAATTTTAATACTAAACTTGTCGAACTCATGGTAAAAAAGTGATATGAATGACATGTTGTAAACCCCGTGTTCCTGATAACGTTTGAAGACTGTTATATTTGACTGTATAAACGAGTATAAAAACACACATTTATTTTTATATAATACACGTAAAATTAGATAAAACAGAAGTTATCGAGCGCTCCGGTTCGTAAAATGTTATATTTTGAGCACTGGTCAAGTTCGTTAAATTAATATATTTACTTATTGTTTACAAACACTAATCCCGGGATTACAGGTTCAAAAAATCGCTCAGAATTCCGGAATCGCAAACCTAGCGATCGCTGATCAAAATCACAAACGAAATAATTATGTTATATAATAATATAATGTAATCCAAAGATATCCATGTATTTATTATTAATCTTATTATGCAGATACATAATCCATATATTATTCTGATGGTGAAAGCAGCCATTAATGTCCTAATATTATACAATCAATACCGCTTACCCAATATTTATTTGTAGGTACCTTTGGAGTATCTAATTCCCAAAGCACAGAGATTTAAGTGCATAGCATGCCAATCGAGAAAATTAAAGCGTTATTTTTAAACGGTGAGCTATAACTTACTAACAAAATAATAAACCGACAGTGATGTTTTTCTGCACCTAGAGCGGAATGCAGAAACATTTGTCATACCTAAAATTTCCTTAGCACAAAACACTATGCAAAAACATTGTCCCAATGCTTCAAATACACTCTATGACGATCGGTCATATATATGTCGTAAAACCCGTTTCTTATGTTGGCGTCCTGTGTCACAGGGTGTCACAGAGTGTAAATACGATGTCATAGCTGTCATACATTATGTATGTATAAATGTCGGAATGGCATAAAAACTGACACTAAAACGCTCTTAGCATATATGTGCCCGATCGTCATATAGTCTATTTGAACCTTTAGTTAAGATCATGTTGTCTGTGGTTCACCTCGTCTTAAAAATTCGTTCGTTTTTTCTATTGAAAATAATACCATATTTAAAAATTCTCTTTCCTATAGTTTAGGTAAATTATTTTGTAATTGTTAAACGATGACAAAAATATGACAACTGCACTTTATAAATGCAATAACTATAAATACATAATTAATATTTAATTATAATACTCTTATGTTTTCGTTATCAGTCATTCATTATACGTGATTTCACAGGCACCGCAAGATATTTTTTTAACATGGTAACACTAGCGTCGAATGTCATTCTGTCTGGTATCTTATATTTCAGCGGACTGGCGTATAAAAAGTAAAATAATATCCTGCATGTACATGCCAAACGAATTAACACTAGCAATATCCATATTGAGATAAATTGTTAAATGAATTTGAGTGTATTTACTGTTTTATAGACACGCGAATTTATTTTGACAGCAGCTGTCAGTGGTAAATGGTAATACAGAAGGGGGTGTGTTCATAACAAAAGTAGTCTATGGTTAAGGATTCCTTAACTCTATACTCAGTATAGTCTATAGTTAAGTCATGCTTTTCGGCAACTTATCCTTAAGATCGAAATCTTGGAATCTGCATGGGGCTCCTAGTATAAAACACTGCTTATTGGTGCACAATATTGTGAGTACCTACATAAAAAATAACACATGTATTTATTTAAAGTTATACATATAGGCACCATAATGTCTATTTTACTTGAAGGGAAGCTGTTGATAAAAATATATAAATACTTACGACTACCATTATTTGCTTATTATCTATTTTCGGTTTGTATTTAATTGAATCATGATGGGTGGCTGATGAAGTAGTACAGATTGTAGATTTACAGCGTGGTACATTTAAAACCGAAATAACCGTCGATTAAAGTACTAATTTGAAGAATATGCATGATTGAATTAATTCAAAACTATTTCTAAATTCTTACATTCCATCATACTTAAACCCATTCGCTGCGGACCTTTTAATTAATATTTAATTACCACATTTAAATAACATACTAATTATTATATATTAGAATGGCCGAAATGACACACTACAAACACCCACCATGGGCAAGCGGTAACATAACGACTTATAATCGTGGGTTCTGGATTCAAATCTAGGATCTGGGCAACTTACATGTTATTTTTCAATATCTTTTTGAAGTCAGAGTATTTACATAACAGGTAAAATAAACGGTTAACATCCAATTCTCGTACGAAAAATTTTTAATATAACTTTCAGTCTCTTATGATCGAGTATAGTGATGTGTATAATTTACTATTGATAAAATTATATGCAAAATTTTAAACTGATTTTTTAAACTATTTTGCGTGAGTCATAGCTTAACTTTTAAAAATCGTTCTATATTTTATACCTAGAAGTACCTTTATTATAGTGAATTGACTCTATCAGACTACGATAGAGATAGTACTACATTCTACGTCTATGATAGTAGTGGAAATTGTATACACATTGGTGATATATTGAAGTTAAACTTACTATAGGTACTGTTACCTGTAAAATGAGCTGTTCGACTGCGGAAGCGAATTACTGAGTAAGCAGTAGGTAGGTACCTATTGTTGTCAACGACAATCTACGGATACCTGTACAGCAGTGTTGCCAAGTCAAAATTTTTAATTTCAGTAGAATGTGTAAAAAAAATTCAGTAGATTCGACAAAATATCAGTAGATTTCTGTTTTAGGAAAAAAATTTCGCCGCGGGCCGCAGGTTCCCAATTTTTCATAGTCGGCTTGTTTTTTTTAGGAGAAATATTTTGCCGCGGGCCGCAGGTTCCCAGATTTTCATAGTCGGCTTGTTTTTTTTAGGAAAAATATTTCACCGCGGGCCGCAGGTTCCCTATTTTTCATGGTCGGCTCGTTTTTTTAGGAGAAAAATTTCGAAGTTCCCAAGTTTTCAAAGATGGCTAATTTTTTTCCCGGCTGGTGGGAATTTTGTGAAATGGAGAAATATCAGTAGATTTCAGAAAATATCAGTAGATTCAGTATATTGCCAAAAATATCAGTAGATCTACTGAAATTTCAGTAGACATGGCAACGCTGCTGTACAGATTGATAATACAATAAGTATTATGATAATATAAACAATGGTGCCTATAACTAACATTCCATTCCTATTTTATTTTTACTTTTAAACAATGAAAAAAGTTCTTTGACATCAGTATTTTTCTATTATAAGTTATAAGTAGGTAGCT
The DNA here is from genome assembly GCF_057557595.1 of Rhyacophila brunnea. Lineage (NCBI taxonomy): Eukaryota > Metazoa > Arthropoda > Insecta > Trichoptera > Rhyacophilidae > Rhyacophila > Rhyacophila brunnea. The sequence goes on from NW_028232752.1 coordinate 15,866,614, forward strand.
ATAATTGTTGACTCGAAACGCAACGTGACTTAAATGAAAAACTTCTCTCTGGTATGTACAGGGAAAAAATATTTACCTTATTTAAAATACCAACGCAATTTTTCCAAGTACACATCTTGTGCCAGCACAACAAAATACTTTCCGATATTAGATAGCTTTTCTTGGGTGTTTCTCTAAAAAAATACATGTTGTTTTTTCAATGTGTGTTAGTTCCAATGTAAGGACCGAATAACCTGGGCGAATGGGAAACCACCACTACTAGTAAAAAGTCTGTAGATGCGCGAAGAACGAAAATGATTTTAACGATACAAAAAAAAATACGATATATGCTGTCTAAACTACATTTATTTTGGTATCATTACCTACTTGCAGGTGTCGATATTCAGTTTCAGACAAATAATGATCGTTCACAAATTTGTGTAACAGCAAAGATTTACACACCATTGTGTATACTGTATGCGGACATAATAATATTATGTAGGTATATCGGCTTTACATCTCGGGTCCAAAATTAAGATCAAATTCGTGAGGTATTTGGTAAAATGGACTACTTATGATAAATTTATTTTAAAAAATCTTTGCTTAAAGGTTATAAGTAGATACCTATTGGTACAGGGAGTAACTTTAAAGCATTAGATAAGTCAGTGATATCAAACCATTTTTACAGCTACTTTAAACAGGTCAATTTTTAACAATGTAACATAAAACTGACAAAAATAATTTTATATACTTATTATTTTTTTATTTTATTTATTAGCTTGTGAATTAGCCGATTATTCAGTTTTTTTCTTCTTATTCTTAAATCTGCTTGTTCATCGAAGTAAATCAAATCAATCTGCAACTGAGAAAACTCTACGCTAATGGTCTTACGAAAACAATTAAATAAAAAAATTACGGTGGTGATGATTGTGAAGAATCTTGTTCTCTAAATATTGTTCTATACGTGTTAACTTCATGGACTATCATTACTATCCAGCTTCTTCCGTTATACAATAATTGGGCTACAATTATTAGAAGTTCCTTACAAACTTGATAACATCATTTTGATATTGGCATGAGGTATCTCTATCAAAACCAGATAAGTCTCATGTTCTGCATATATATAATTTCCAAAACCCGCCAAAACCAAACGATTTTTTTTTAATTGATTGAAATTGATTGAAATGATTGGTCAATTAAAATGATGTAAGTACATAAATATATTTAATATGTTTACGCTTTTCTTTATATACTTAATTATTGTAGTAAAGGTTTTCTTGCGAATAAAAATTGGCATTTGAAAATATAATACAATGGAAAAAAGAAACTAACTCTATAACCAATCAAACATGCACACGGAAACGTCGTTTATCACAAATATTGGTGGATTTTGTTATTTTTTTGAAAATAGACGCTTTATAAAAAAAATACGGTAGAAGTCTGTTTACTGGAAGCCAGGCGGGAACAACGGCAATTTTCAACCTAACCTAACCTAAATAGATATGTAGGTACGAAAAATACTATTATTTGACTAATAGGATAATAATATTATGTTTTATAAAAATGTAATAAATGATTTTTATGGCTATCTATTTTATTATTTGGATTTCTTATTATTTAATAACGTACTTATCAAATATTATATTATTTGTAAATATAAAATTACTTAGGAAGACAGTCGCTTTTGCGAATATCTCACAATTATAGTGAATGAAGTAACTTAATAAAACAAACAGTTACATATTGATTACAGAAATTTAAAATATAATAATAAAAAGTTATTGCAACCAGCAAAGTTTCCATATATACATTATAATATAGTTAAGCCTAACAAGATAGAGAGTACAAATAACATAAATGTAAAGAAATTACATAAGAAGATTACATGAGAAAAAAGAGGAAGAATAATGAATAATTAAATGATATACAAAAGATAAAAAAGAAAAGTAAAAAAGTAACATAAAAAATAAAAGAATATAGATATATATATATATATATTATGTATAAGTAAATACATTATATATCTGTTTATACAAAATTTTGGAGATAGCATGTTTAAATGAAACAGGTGAATTATTAAAAGGATCAACGGTGGAGAAATACACATTATAATTTAAACAAGAGCGCCGAATAAAGGAGTTTTGTGCATAATTAGAACCGCTACGACTGATATGGTACAAAGTTTGGTTTCGCGTAAATCTTGATGGACAATGGAAAACCACCCTCTCGAGTAGATTTGGCGAGTCAACAAAACCATTGATAATTTTAAAAAGAAAATATTGGTCAGATATAGAACGTCGACTTTCCAAAGATGGTACCATAAAAGTTGCAGCAGTCGAAGTAGAATTAGATAATCATAACAGTAGGCTTTAAAATTAACGTGCTTGCGGAATCGCTTTTGCACCGCTTCGAGCCGATTTATATAAGTAACGTACTGTGGATTCCACACGACAGAGGCATATCTACTCAACTAAGGATCTAGCATAAGAGAAGTAAAGAACCTTCAGAACATCAGGTGATCTGAATGGTTTAGAGATCCGTAGGATAAAACCTAGTAATTTTAATGCTTTATTGATGGTTTCATTGATATGAGCGTTAAATTTATCTTATTATCCATTATAACACCCAGGTCACGTATTTTTGAGCTGCGTTTCAAGGGTTCGACTCCTAGTTTGTATTCTGTGTTGATGTTTGATTTATTATCAATACCCACAAATTACTTCGCGGACTACCGAGCGCCCGTGCGGTACTGATTGTCCATCACTGAAGTAGGTGTCTACTACTACAAAATACTATGAACGACCTCATCTATTGAAAAATCTCACAACGGCATCGGTGGCCGTTACTAAATCATGAATTTCTCAACTATGTACATATTTTCTGGTGTTGCCTTTCTATTAGGCAATAATAATACCACTTTGTTCAAGAAACTCTATTCATTTTGGCCGCGAGTAAGTCACTCTCCGATCAAATGCACGAATTAATTTCAACAACAGTCTGCCTACCTAAATACTCCAAAGAATTCTTGGTAAACTAAAAAAGGCTATCGAACCCAAATCTATACACGTTTAACAGAGAAGCCATAATAATACACCTTGGAATAAATCATTCAGTTACTACGTATTTTATCTAACATATTATCGTACTTGCAGAACATCTTTAATATTTGCTTTAGACCAGTGGTTTCCAAACTTTATGTTACTACGCCCCACTTTAAAAAAATCTTATCTTGGCGCCTCCCCTCGTATTTCACAAAATGATAAAATATGTATTAATAATGCAATTGAGCTTCTTTATTACAACGTTTTTATTAGGTCGTATTCTTATTTGTCCGGTGGTTGTTTGACCAGCAAAAATCTTACAATCGATTTTTAACTTACTTCCCGACTAGCTAGACATTTGAAACTTTTAGAATCAGAACACGATGCCAATCCATTTTTTTAATACTTTTAGCCATTTTTAAGAAGAATTAATTAATTAAAGAATTAAATTCATTTTCAGTTAATTCTGTTTTGTATGAAAAGTTATTTCGGAAGAAATCCGTAATCCAATCCACTATTATTGGTTGCTAGGGTCTTAACAACTAAATTATTAATATATACGTGAGTTACTATGGAAATCAATATGAGTGTCAAAATGACATTTCAGTATTATTTCTATCAAATACAATTTTTTTGATCGTTTAAGCTAGTCAAGTTATTAGGTCTATTTGCTTGACAGAGTTTTATATTCTTCACTTCGATTCAGCTAAAATTAAATAAGGGTTTCACTCTGATTTTTTTTTGTTTCAATGAAGTATCGTATGATATTTCTATCATTTTTTTTTTACTTTTCAATAGTTAAGTAGTCAATCCTAATTCATCATCTTGATCGCGCCTCATTTTGCCCTAGTCTGCGGCTCCCCAGGGAGACGCGCCTCCCAGTTTGGAAATCGCTGCTTTAGACATAGCATATTATTATAAAATAGACTTATACATGTTGAAAATGAGAATTCTACCATTCTTAGTAGTATTGACCTGTGTATTCCTGATAACTATCTTAGAAATCGGGAGCATCAGTTGTTTGTTCTCCCAAGATGCAGAACTAACCTGCCATTGGTAGAGTATATGCTTCATAACTTTGCGCCCCGGTTCTAGGATGAAAATGATGTAATATATTCTAAAAATATTTTTTTACATATATTATCTATTTATTCATTTATTTCCACATATTATATTAAACAACTGAATATCATTTGATCTAATTTTATGCGACATAATCAGGAAAAGAGGCGTATCAGTGTATTAAAAAGTGCAAAAAAGTGTAAAGTTATAAAACGTATACTCTAATGCCAATTGGAAGGGCAAGAATTGGCTGACATATTCCAGCTACGTGAGGATGAGTATAAGTCGGCATTTTTTATAGATTCTTAAAATAGGTTCTGCTTAGCTCATTCGATGTAGGTACTTCCTTGTATCTAATTTATAATTTTTGTATTTAGGTACACTGTTCTACTGTTTAATAACTTTGTACTGCTATTTCTTTTTTTTATATAATACTGTTTTAATAATATTTCTTTGTTTCTAAATGTCATGGTGTGAACGTCTTAAATAAATAATTTGTAATTTACACTAAGTGTAATAATAAAAAAATGACAATTGAAAAAAAAAGAATTTGAATTATTACTTATGATCAGCCATAAATTTAACAAATTATGTAAATAATATATAATAGGAACTCAATTGCGAGTTACGATGGTAGTGCTAGTTAGTCGTTATTTTCGAATGCAATACGGTAACCTGTTCGCACTTCGCATGCAGGTATCTATGTATTTCAATATGAAAAGATCATTTTTCTACAAACAGTTTATTGCACTCGAAGAATGAGCAATAACTAGCAATAGGTACTATCGAAATTTACAATTTCGTGTCACGGCCTGAATATACCCATAAATTGACGGGTGTTGAATAGCATATTATTAAAGTAGTTGGAGGTGCCATAAGCAAATCGGTTTCCTAATGAAAATGTCCCTGTCAAAATTGTCATGCGGCATATATAAAGACAGGACAACGCGTCGCGGACGACACAAATGGACACAAGTGATTCTAATAGTTAGTTACAGGAGCCACGATCCTTGGTCATGCTATACGATGAAGAAAAAAAAGTATAAAGTTAAGCTCACATAAAATTCAAATCATTTATATTTATTTTGCGATATTCTGGGAATAACTCGAAACTAGGTAGAGTACTTTTAACATCAATAAGTTATTCAGGGAATGGGACAATGATCTGTAATACACAAGTTTATTATAATGCAAATCTGTAAGTAATTATATAATTAATGTACTTATTAGAAACCATGCCCTTACTTTTCCGTGCAAGATTATATAGAGATAATTGTATCTAGTTGATTGCTTATCTGGGAGAGTCGGTAGTGAGTTAGGTCCTTCCATCTATTTCCTTAATTGTTGTAATCCCCAGAATTAGATATTTCGTGTAGTGTTATTGTGTTGTTTTATTGTCTAATATTTAATAAGGGTAATTTCGTGATTAAGTTGCCATCGCAGACCTCAAGAGCCCATCGCTTTTTTTCTAATATCGGGCAGTTGTTAATGACATGCCACACTATTTGAGACAGTATAAATAGGCTCTCAGAGCTCCGTGACCTGTTAGTATCTTGTAAAGTGTAAGTATATATTGCATAACAAAGAAAATTCCAAAAAAAATATTATAAGAGGATATTCATTAATCAATCGCGTCATCTGGAATAATTCACTGAATAAAAAGAAATTCTCGAATAATTCATTCAGTAGTCGGTCTTGTTGTCATGGCAATTTGTAAACAAGATTACTCAATACGTATTATCACATCCTAATACAAATTAGCATGGTTTACGAAAACGAGTTGTGGATTCAGCATTTTTTTTTTCACTACGGAATTTATTTCTCATTGAGAAGTTTGAAATGTCACCCGGCGAAGTCCGGCCGGTACATATGCCGTTCATAAATCTTCAATTTTAATATTGCCACGGTGAAAAAACGCGCGTTTCATTAGCATAGTGTACGTACACTGTACGCGGATCCAATCCTCTCCAATCAACGATCAAGACCGCCGAGTGATTACCAAGCAATCACCGTCTAACGATTGACAAGCCAACACTGCAGAAGTAAACAAAATCATTAAGCCCCCTCCAACAAAAATCCATATTCCAAAATCCACGCCCTTTTTTTAAAATTTCTTGCGTCAGTCGCATTTTGGCGGCCGTCCAAAGCGGGCGGTCACTTTGCCCTACGCGCATCGTATTTTTTTTTTTTTTTTTAATTCTCAATTTGGACTTGCAATTTTTTCTCAATCCATCACCTCACCTCTATACCTACATCAAGCCCACTTTGGACTTTTTTCTCAAATTTATCTCAATACCTACGGCACTTAGCCAAATCACGCTTCACCCCGTCACCCCATTTTTTCATTCTATACACGATATACCTACGTCAATTTTGACAACTCATCGTTTCTGAGGTCCGCTCTACCCCCCTCCGTGTCCCTGTCCAATTTTGGATAGGGACCATTTTTGGACCGCGGGCCCAAATTGACATTCCCTGACTGGAAGTCAAGGGACCCTATCTGGACCCCGACCCCCGACTTGAGCACCCCTGATAGCCAGGTGGGTAGCCGCGTTATATACATAGCATTACTACCGCCTCGCGTCAGCCGCTCACACCATCCCAAAAAGTGCCAAAGTGTTAAAACACTAACACTGTATAGACGCCAAACTACCGGCCGTGTAACGGACAATCCATCTCAATACAGGTTCCATCCGTTCGCTTCTTTATCCCTATTTACTCGCCATCACGCTATCGCATGCCCAAAATGATGCGCACTCCTCCCCAGGAGGACCCTGATCCTATCGACCCCGACAACTCCCCAACCCTCACGGCATCCACTTCAGGATCCACTGCCTACGCACCATCTTCGGCCAGAACTGCCAAAACAAAGCAACGTTCGCCCAAAACACCCACAAAGAAAACGACAAAAACTACTTCTCCAACCACAATCACGGAACCGGAGGCAAAAAAACCTAAATCAAGAAACCATCAGGCGCCCCCCCCACAAGACGAAGACTCTTCCTCCTCTGGTGAGGACATTGAGATACCGATGGACTTCTCCAGGATAGACCCCGACCAGCATGACGATATATATACCGACGTTTCAACCTGCCTGAACGAGGTAATAACGGCCTTCCGCGGCAAACAGGCCGGCGCCAAGGAACGAATAAATAATGCACTGCTGAGCCTATCGGAAGCCCACAGCCGGCAGAATCTAGCCATGGCCAAGCTTGAACGGAAATCTATCGTCCAAGAGGCTAGAATACTGCACTTGGAAGAAATGTTGAAAGATAGGACCTCTGGCCTCAAAATACAGAAGAAGGCTATTAAGGACTTGCACGCGCAAACTAAAATATTAAAGACCATCCAGCCTCAAGCGCCCACAAATGCCCAACCCACCGCCACGACACCTGCTCCTATGTCATGGGCCACAGCATTGGGCAGGAAAAGCCGCCCTCCTACGGCCACGATAGCAACACATGCAGCACCCTCTACTTCCTCCGCCTCTGCCAACCAACAGTTTCCGTCCCTGCTTCCCCTCGCCCCCAGACCGGGAGTTCTCTTCTTCCCGACCGGATCTGGGGAGAAGAAATCGGATACCACGAAGGAGATCCTCAAGAAGGCCTTCGACCCCAGGTCCCTTGGGGTTCAAATTACGGGTATCCGTAATATAAGGAACGGAGGCGTAATTGTTCACCCCCGTTCTGAAGTCGAGGCCAAGGCCCTTATGAAAGCCCTGGAGACCTCGGAGGCTGCCCTACGAGCCGAGCTCGCCGGGAAAAAGCAGCCTCGTGTAATTATCTTTAACCTTCCGTCGACTCTCACAGAGTCACAACTCCGGGAAGCTATCTTCAACTCCACTAAGGAACAGACCAGCCTGCCAGAAAGGGCATACCAAGATATCAGACTGAGTCACAAAGCCGGGCCTAGAACAGGCAGATGCCACTTTGTGGTCTTCGCCCCGGCGACCATCTGGTCTGCCCTAATGGCAGAAGACAGACTTTACATGGGGTGGGAATCCTTCCCTCTCAGGGACTACGTTGGGGTAGTAAAATGCAACATATGCCATCTCTTTGGACACATGGCCAAAGGATGTTCAAATAAAACACCGACGTGCAGCCACTGCGCCATCTCCGGCCACGACCGCGAGGACTGCCCCAACAAAGGAAACCCACCCAAATGCGTGGCCTGCCATAAACACAAGCAGCCGTCTGACCATTCCACCGGCAGTCTCGATTGCCCAGCAAGGCTACACGCTGAGCTGCGCGAGAGGGCGATGGTGGACTACACTTCCACGCAATGATTGCCTTCGCTCAGTTGAACGTAAACCTGAGCGACGCCGGCTCGGCGGAGCTAATTGAGACTATGCGGGCCACAGGCTTGTCCCTGGCACTGGTGCAGGAACCGTACCACTGGGGCTCTGAAAAGGGCCCCAAGGTCACTGAAAAGGGACTCGGGTGCGCGGGCCTTGTCGTCAGCGCCAGATGTTTAGAGCCAAAAGCCTGCGTCTTCGCTCTTGACCCTCGCCTTGGCGTGCTGTCGCTCTCGCACCTGTCAACTGAGCTAGTCGCGTGTGCAGATATAAGCTTTCCCGGAGGAGGCAGCGTGGTGGTTATCTCCGCCTACTTCAGCTTTAAGAGCACAAAGGAACACGTGGCATCAGTGCTCGACGGCATCTTACGCGCAGTTGGTGGCAGGGATGTCATCATCTGTGCGGATGCAAACTCGCAATCCCCCCTCTGGGCGCCCGTGGATATCCCCCTGTGCGACGCGGACGTCATCGAGGAGTTGGTTCACCAGCACAACCTGGTCGTCCTCAACGACCCCAACAGCATGCCGACTTTTGTGTCGCACGCAAACTCCGGAAGCACCCACATCGACATCACCCTGGCCACTGAGTCCGTCGCGAGACAAATCAGCGGCTGGAGAGTCCATGAGAGCGCTTCCATGAGTGATCACCGGTTGATCACTTTTAAGCTGGCCTCTGACTCCTCGCACGATGGCGTCTCTGACGTATCCCCACCCCCGCCCACGCGATTTAGAACGCGCGACGGGAATTGGGAAAAGTTTGAAGAGGTGCTTTCCAAAAAGCTTGATAGGACATCTAGAACCCGATTTCCGGACCTACACTCGGCCGCCTCACGACTGACTGAAGACATCACCGGATCAGCCGAAGCTTCACTCGGACGCTGCAAGCCCAAGCCACCAAGCCAGTCGCCGTGGTGGACGCAGCATGTTTCGCGCCTGCGTGACCTTTTCAGAAAAGCACGCAAGGCCCATCAACGTGCACGCCTGCGCAAGCAACCACCTGCCTCCATCGATCCCCTTGCAACCATGGCCAAATCCACCCGAATGGAATACAAGAAAGCGATTACTCAAGCCAAGAAAGACTACTGGCGTAACTTCGTCACCATTGAGGGAGGTTCGGACCCCTGGGGTCCTCCATACCGTGCACTGAGGCTGGGACTCAGACCGACGAGCCTCTTGTGCGGCATCGAGAAACCGGGTGGCGGATTCACCAGTACCGAGTCTGAAACGGCTGCGGTCCTACTCGAGGCCCTCATCCCCCTGGATGACGAATCCAGGGATGATAACGCCATGAGGATGGCCCGCTTTGAGGCTTCTCTTCCCATCGACACGGATCATTCATCGTTGCCTTCCGAACAGGAGATCAACCACATCATACGCACGTTGATTGCTGGCAAGGCCCCGGGCCCGGACTGCATTGACAATTTACTTGTCAAACGCACATGGGCCATCGCCGCGCCAGAGGTTACAGCCCTCCTCAGTGACTGCATCAGAAGCGGCACGTTCCCCGACTGCTGGAAGAGGGGCTTACTTAAGGTAATCCCCAAAACTGGCAGCCGAGAACCGTCTAGCCCCAAAGCCTACCGCCCTCTAACACTTCTGCCCGCTCTGGGCAAAGTGCTGGAGAAGCTACTGTGCCACAGGATTGAAGCCCACCTGGAGACACACTCACCGCTTTCCGATAAGCAATTTGGATTCAGAAGAGGCAAATCAACAGTCGACGCCATAAGGAACGTGATTGCCATTGCTGAAAATTCTCGCCGTAAATACGTCCTAGGAGTTTTCCTGGACATTGCAGGTGCGTTTGATAGTGCGTCTTGGCCTCTTATACTTCGAAAGCTCCGGCTGAAGAGACTACCAGGAAATTTGTTCGCGTCAATTCAAAGTTATTTCACCAATAGATCGATCGAGTTTCGAGTTGGTTCAACCACAATAAAGAGGAACACCAGCATGGGATGTCCCCAGGGCTCAGTCCTCGGGCCCCTTCTCTGGAACGTACTTTTCGACGATCTCCTTAGAATTCCGCTTCCAACCGACTGTACTGTCATTGCCTACGCAGACGATGCGCTGCTGCTGGTCGAGGCCGACAGCAGGGCGAAGATTGAGAGCACCGTTGGCGAAGCTTTAGCATCAATTGAGGCTTGGGGTAGATTAACTAGACTATCATTCGCACCTTCCAAGACAGAAGCCATTGTCCTTAAAGGACCGAGACGACTTAGCTGTTCGAGACTACCCACAGTCCGATTCGGTGACACGAGAGTGAAAGTGTCGAAGATCGTCACCTATCTAGGCGTGAAAATGGACACAATGTTAAATTTCCTACACCATGCCGAAACCCAAGTCCACAAGGCTGGGGTGGCCTTCCAGAGGATCGGCCGCATGGCTGGTGAAGGATGGGGCTTAAAAGTAAGGGCGCTCAAGATCGCCTACGGCGCCATTTTTATGGGAATCGCGGCTTATGCCGCCAGTGCTTGGTGCCCGCGCATTCCCAAAAGTGTCAAACTTAGAATCTCTCTTTTAAGAGGACAGCGCATCGCGCTTCTGTCCATTACCAAGGCCTACCGTACTACCTCAACTGACGCGCTCCCGGTCCTGGCCGGCATTCTCCCACTTGACCTGCATATTCAGGTCAGCGGCGCTTCAATATTGCTCCTCAAGGGCGAGGAGGCCGACGTTGGTGATTTTCACCTCGTCCCTCCCCCTCGGCTAGCTGGCGAAGGAGTAGCATTATTGAGGCGCAGAATTAGACTCATGTCGCTTAACGCGGCCATTACGACCTGGCAGCGAAAGTGGGACGAATCGACCAAGGGCCGGCACACATATACGTTTTTTCCAAACATACAGTGGCGAATGGAGATAACCAAATATCTGACTCCAGACCATTACACCAGTCAATTTGTGACTGGTCATGGTGGATTCGCTGGCAAGCTCTTCGAGCTTGGACTTGTAAGCCGTCCGACATGTCCATGCGGAGGGGAAATACAGGATGCCAACCACATCCTATGGGAGTGTCTGAGTATGTGCTCCGAACGGGAGGAAATGCTCAGGTCGGTCCAACCAGCTGTTGGACCCATCGGCCCGTCCGACCTGGTTGCTACTAAGGCCAATTATCTTGCTTTCAAAAAATTTGCGGCGTCTTACTACGGGCGTGAAGATCTCTTCACATAAATTTTGCTGCCTGTATGATTAGCTTCGTTCTTTAATTTAATAAACAAGTAGGTTCATTTTCATTTTCTTTTTAGTAATTTCCATGTGCTTTTTCTCTCCCTGGCACTTTGCATTAGAGTAAACTCAGTAAACTCAGTCAGAGCTCACTTTGAGCGTAGCAATCTAAGTCTTGGGCATCTTCTCCCAGGACACTCCCAGGCCAATTCTTAGATGCTTCACATCACCAATTGATGGGTCCCGTGATACTCTCGATTAAGACCGAGGGTGGTACGGGGCGGGTTTGGTGGAGGGACTTTAACTTCAATGTACGCGGATCCAGCTGTACAGTGCGTTCGCAAAAAATGTCAATCTCACCCCGTCAACAGCTTGTCCATAAAACCATTGGCGACTTTGATCGACAACATAAAATAAAACAATCGTAACTATAATGGCACATGAATGAGCAACTCGTTGCTATGAAACACTACTGAACAGTTGGATGTAGGCGCGAGATCTCCATCCACGCCTCATCTCAACACTCCACCACTGATACCGGACCGTTTTATCTATGTGATGAATTGTTGCAAGTGCGTTACCTACTTTCGAGAAGTTTTAGCTTGTAACGTCGGAACCTTTTGAGATATCAATATACAATAATTAATTGTTCATAACAATGTAATCTATACCCTGTATCAGTTTCATCAATATTAGTCAAGTAGTTTTTTAGTTAATTGTAACAGAATAAAAAGTTACATTTAATTATTAGTATGAATATATTTTCAGAACAGCCTGTAGTTTCAGGTAGCTAATTGATTACAAACACATTGAATAATATTTGGTTCAAAACAGACTACGAGCTCGGTATTAAATTTTAAACGCGAAATATCTGTGTGTAAACCAGGATTAAAATATTTAGAATCAAAAACAGACGCAAGGTCAAAACTATACTAATATTGTACCTAATTTACTTTGCTCATTATCATTTTGTTAACTGATAAGTCGACGGCGTTGTATATATGTATAATCAGAGCCGTAGTGAGGTGATCGGCAAACAATGTAAACGCCTAGAGCGTTGAATATACGGGAGCGCCTGTTTTATTAACATTTTATCAATTTGTGAAATTGTGCATTTGACACATTGTTATTATTATTATAATGAATACCTATTATATCCACCACTATAACGCTTGGATGCAATGTTGCCAATGATGGTAACCTGGTAGATTTAGAACCTTCCGTTTAACAAATGAAACTTTAACTGAACGCGTTAATAATTGTAATCTACAAATACCCCCGCAATTTGTTTATATTTTTTCTCGCAGAATAGCTGATGACGGGGCATGTCAAGAGAGACAATTTAGCAAGTGACGCGACGAGTCCACTTAAATACAATGTAAAATAATATTAATGGTTGGACCATTCCAAATATGGTTTCTTAGCCCGAAACAGCTGTCAACATAATTAGAAGTAGAATTCACAAAAAAACTTTGTTTCAAAACCATTATAATACAGTTCTACTACGTAAATACCAGTTCACTTGATAAATTGATTACGGAGCCTACCAAGTGTAACGGGGTGTACTGGCATATATTTTTTGTTATTGATCCTACCGATCTGAAATCTTCGCCAATCGATTCTCCGTGATCAGTTTTCACATATATATGTAAACAAACAAAACATCGATTTACTTTCTGACACAATAAAAGGCAAACTATTCACGATGTCGACAGTAAAATTGACAGAACGGAGAGTTTCTCCTCCTCCTATTCGCCTCACATAGGTTTTCTGCTTTGAGAGGTGCAGTTTGCTTGGGGCGTAAAAATCCTTATTACGGCTCTGAGTATAAAAATAATTATGGTTAAAAAATTTCGTAATCAATTTGAAGCACAGATGCACAGGAAGGTAATCCTCCATTTTACGTCAGGCGTGGTAAGAAGTGTGTTAACTCTCTATTGATAAAAATCGGCAAGGCTGTCCGATGGTCGCGTCTAAGATAGCATATATGCATACGCATACAAAAAACATAGCGTGATAGAAAAATTACATCTACCTATTAGACATGGACATAGGTTAGGTATCAATAACGTTATAGGTATCTATGAAATAAATTTCAAGCGAATCGAATACAAAATGTTTGTTTGTAGATATCTTACCAGACCAATATATATTTGTAGGTACCTGAACAATGTATTCTTGTATATAAATGTTCTTTTGCAAACCTTCGTAAAAAGTTTTTATACAATTTTAATTTGTTTACGTACATAATATTATGTATTTTGATCTGGATGAACCATGTTCTACCATTTCTTTTATTGACATGTTGTAAATTGTTCTACCTACTGGCTGAGGTCTATCCACTGATGACTGAAGGTCTCCAACAACTCCATCTGCTATTCTCGGTTTCTGTAGTTATTCGATTCCACGTATTTCTGCCGAACCCTATGAGTTTGTCCATTCGGTGTGTATTAGCGCGGTCACCGTACGTCTGAATTTGCCCAGCGATAATCCACTCACCAAGAGACATTCTGGTCGCTGAAAAATATTCTGGAATCATTGTTATCTTGTTATTCATATAGTTGGATTGGGTTCTTCCCTCGTCGATTATAGAATGTGATTTGTCGAGGAGATGAATCCGGGCTTTCCAATCGCCGATACCAGCTATTACTGACCCAACCACAACCGTTAACTTATGATTAATGATATATATACACGGATATTTAAGTTTAAAGCAGTGATTTTAAACCAGCAGTTGGCGAGCGCCTGGTATTTAAAAAAACTTTATAAAGATGACTGCGCCCTAATAGATTGATCGATATCTATCACTCTTTATGCCGATCCATTATCGTCCATTTCATGATTTCAGTGTTTTTAAAAAAATCCGTCAAGTCAAGAACTTTTTTTAAGTATTCTAGATGTGATGCTGACCAGTGGCGCACCCAGGGGGTGGGCCAAGGGGCCCTGGCACCCCCCAAACATGAAAATTATCAGAATGATTTTAAACATTGAAATTTAAAGCCAATAAACTATACCTTGGTGCCTAAAAACACGGCAAAAATGATTTTTAATTCTCTAGCACCCCTTTTAGAAAAATTTCTTAGATTTTAATTTCTAACACAACACTAATCTCAGGTTTTTTAAAAACCCAATCCTTAATGGAACTGTCAAAAAATTCTCGGTGTTCCGGAGTTCCGGAGTGGTGTAGGTCATGGCTGGGGAGGGCTGACAGGCCTCTAGTCTGGGGACCGGGGCTGTGGGGGGCCCGGCGTGTCGGGTTGACCAGATAAGTGAGATAAACACACACCATAAATTAGCTTTAATAGTAAAAAAGTCGCCTGCGGCGCCATTATACTTCACGGTCATGAACATTTTCAATTACTTATATAATTGTGCAATATATTTTTTGACTATTATGTGTCGATACACGACAGCTTCATTATTAAAGTAGATGTATTAAAAATCGCCAATAATTCACTGTATAAGTACCCTTAATTTGAACTAAAACACAATTTGAAAAACGTTAATGTAGTGTTTCATGGTGTAGGTAATAGACAAAAGACCGATAAACGAGAAGAAGAAAAAGAACCTATGAGACTAATTTACATCCTTGGCCCCCCCCCCAATATTAAATCCTGGGTGCGCCACTGATGCTGACGATAACTGATTAGGTGACACGGAACCAATGCCTCGATATTGAATGAAGTTTGTCTTATGCAGACTTTGTCACACGGTATTTGTTTTGGGCAATGTGCCTGTTAAAAGATACAGAGGTCGAACAACGATGACGAAATGTAACTTAGTGAAAGGAAACCCATCCACCAAAAGGCTTTCAAATGACAGAGAAAGTTGGAAAAAGCTGATCCAGTCATGACGGTGATGACGAGGAAGAGACAATTTTATAAAACAAATTGAGAATTAGGGACCCTTGTCCAGCTCGGCCTTAATGCTTCGCATGCTCTTGCGATAAGGTAGTTAGCGCAGTGGGTATACGACAGTATCAACTATATAAAACTTGTAGGTACGTACCGATTTCAAATTTATGCTCAGTTTCTCTATCTTATTATCTTATTCTCATATCACATAATATTGTGTTCGGGATAGATTTGAATAATAACTACACAATCGTTGGCGTTTCGAATCGTTTAGGATTATGGCGTACATTAGGCAAACAACATTGTGTTATATTATATCGCTAATGTTTACATGAATCTTTTAAGTTAATAATTCAGCGAAAGGACAGGAGCATCCTTGTAACCTCTACACAGGAACGAAATTTCTAGACAACTGTCAGATTGGTACTTCCGTTTCACCACTGTCTATGCCCCAAACATGAGCACAGACAATGGTGTGGCAGTTGTAGAGTTGGGTAAAACCTCTACAATATATATTATGTTTTTACTTTGCTAATTTATAAGTTTAACAAAAACGTGGCACGTTGAATATTCTCACGAATTCTAGCAGAATCTTGGTTCGGAATCACTGAACTAGAGTATCATATTGTATCCGTCCAATTCTGTTTATGCAAGATTACTCTTTTGAAATGATACCTACCAAACAGTTATGCCGTCGCTATTATTATTATATTAGGTATAAGTGAAAGGTGTGTATACCGCTTTACCTATGGCTTTATAATAGATTGCTTGTTTTCGGTTAGACATTTTAATTTGGTAAAGAGCAATGCGGTAAAAAAACAATCCGACCCAACCGACAGTTTGATTTATCTTATTAATTTAAAATTTCAATGATAACCTACATCTAAGTATCACTGCTTTATCTGAATTAAGAATTATTATATTACGGTGACCACGTGACATACCAAGTCATAATAATAAGTAGGTATACTTTATAAGTCTACAATACACGTCATGTTAGGCCCGTTTCAGACGGGACACCGGTGTCGCGCTCGTATATAATAAGGAGGCATTTGTATTCGAATAAAATGTCTATTGTATTATGTTTATGAACGCTCCAGAGCTAATGAGTCAACGCGTGTCCGGTACACTTTTCTGTCGGCCGCTACATTCTCAAGCCGCCGATACACCTGTTTTTATTACCGCAGCCAGTTTTACGTTCTAATTTACAACGCGAAATTATGCGTTGACTCATTAGCTCTGGGGCGTTCATAAACATAATACAAAGGCCCGTTTATTCGAACACAAAGGCCTCATATATTATATCGAGCGCGACACCGGTGTTCCGTCTGAAACGGGCCTTATATTAATTACAGTCGGCCACAATGGTTGGTTTACTATGCAATTAGACTAGCCAGTTAATAATAAATTATGTCCTGTGGGTCTATTCTATACTTATCGACCGCTAAAGTGATAATGACCAAATGGGAATGGCTGGAGCAACATTTGATTCGATGCGGAATGTCTGGGACTCACGATTGTACTCGGTCAAAACCAAATGTCGCCTATTCGACGCTTGCATTCTGAAGGTGCTGCTTTACGGTAGCGAATCATGGCACCTTACGAAGGCTCAGAGCAAGCGTATACTGAGCTTCGAAAACAAATGTTTGTGACGAATACTAGGTGTGCGGTGGTATGACTTTAGGAGCAACGAGGAGGTAATAGAACGCACCAAGCAGCCTCTCATCACGCTGAAAGTGAAGAGACGACGTTGGACCTGGCTCGGCCACGTACTGCGGATGCCAGAAGAGAACTTTAACCTGGCTTGCCTGTTCTTCAAGCCGACCGGATTCCGGCGTCCTGGAAGGCCGCTAAATACAATCTACAGAGTGTATACGGCGGAGCTACGGGATGTTGGTTTGACCTAGAATAAAGCAAGAAAACTGGCGAGCGACAGGGATTCTTGGAGGCGCCGCGTGGTGTCCATCCATATGCTCCAGTTAAGGGGCGGATATGGCAAAAGAAGAAGAAGAAGAAAGTGATAAATATTATCAAACTTATGGTAGGTTTGTATCAAAGTATTAGCACTTATTTAACAATTACAATAAGTTTGTTGTAATTGTTGCAATAAGTGCTATATTTTAACAGCACCTCTCTTGGCTGTGATAGACAGTTTTAACTGTTTAGACGGCTAACTTATTGTAACAATTATAATACCCCAATACAAATATTATGTAGTTAATAAATACTATCACTTTAGCGGTCGATAGTCGCCTTGTGTATAGAATAGACCCGCTAGGCTCGAATAAAATATGTAAAATCGAAACATGTTAACTTTTCAAACAAACAAGGGTTTGCGATGTAATAGAGTTCGCTAAAAACCTCAAATGGAAATGGGCTGGCTGACACATGGCTCGAAGAATGGACAATCGCTGGAAAAATCTGGTACCTACCCAGAGGTACAAAACGTTCATAGGGTAGACCTAGAGGCCGCTGGATCGATGAAAGTACGTGGCAACGCAACGCACAGGACCGACAGAAGTGGAATCAGCTTGGAGATGCCTTCATCCAGCAGTGGATAGATTCAGGCTGATGATGATGACATACTTTATACTATATTTAAATTGCACTACTGTGATGATCAATGGAAACGACCTCATCTACGCGATGACTTTTTGAAAATTTGCTTTTATTCCTTTTTTTTATTTTTAACACTACAACATGTTTCGAAATGTAATAGTACATAGTGTACTATTAGCAGTGAAGAACGAGATTGAGCATAATGATTATCAGAATTCACAATTAGTCATGTATGTCTATACATACATAACTTTTAAAATAAAATTCTACATGAAGACTTAAAATCATGACACTTCTAGTTCACTTCTATTTAATTCTGTATTTCTTATAAATGTCACAACCTGATTTTATATTAAGTAGACACTTACACCCACGGTGGCCCCGCGGCTTAAGCGTTGGACTATAACGTGGGTTCCAGGTTCGAATCCTGGGTCTGGCAAGTACACATATTGGATATGGACCTAATAGGTTGAGCAAGTGGCTGACATCCATTTCTCGTAAAAACAAAATCTGTTCATACAAACCTCTACTCTGTGGCGGCCCATATGATCCTATTAGGATCGGACATGGTGGGAGACACTGAAGTAATAAACAACATCAATAACTCATCTATGACGATGAATTACTTAGGATGCATTAAGGTTTAATTGAATTTTAAAAGCTATCCAACACTATCTGCAATAATTTGTAGTCTTAGTTCAATGAAAACAAATACGTTTGGCAGAAAAGTTTAGTGTGCACTATTTATGTAGAATCTTAACAGCATGGCCCCCACATCCTAAAGCGCCCCCCCCCTCGGCCAGGATTTTTGGCGGGCCTCCCTACCTACCATCTTATTGGCATATTGTGACGCTCAACACAACCGTTTTCAAAATTGTGTCAGAGGTTAAAGTAAGGGCCTTCAGTGTATTTATACAGATTTTTTTTTGTAGTTTTGATGCATCTACTTGAATTATGTAGATATCGAATATCTACACAAAACAGTCAAACCTTGCTACGCACAACCTCATGACGTCTAATAGTGCCGCAGGCGACATTTTTATTGTTAGAGCAAATTCGTGATGTGTGTTTATCTCACATATCTGAACCCACCCGCCACGCCGGGTCTCTAGGCTAGAGCCCTGTCCATGGCCCCCACATCCTGAACCGGGCCCCCAGGCTAGGATGTTTGGCGGGTCCCCCTACCTATCGCTAAAGGTAAAGGCAGTGTGACGCACTACGAAGATTTTTGAAATTCCCGTCCTAGATTAATATTAATAACAATACTGTCAAATCGACATTTCGTGTTATCGTTAGTGCACTTTCTCGGTGTATGTATTAGTAGTTAGTTAGTATTCGCAGAATAATACTGTTATGGTGTCGCATGAAGCGTGTCGTGTAAGTCAATAAAATGCACATTTTCGCCGGCCAAAGTGAAAAGTCTACAGATAAGTAGGTACGCGCCGAGTTTACACTTGATAAAGTTAGAATAATAGTATTTATTACAATGCGAAAATATTTATTACAATCTAGAGAGACTTTAGTTAGGTTAGGTTAGGTTAGGTTAGGTTAGTACAGTTAATTCGCCGTCATCATCATCATTTTTTAATTTTATTTATTTTACATAATGTAATGATTAATTACAAATTAAATACGTTCACTACATATAAAATAGGTGTCAACAATACTTAAATAAAAAGACAGGGATATATGAATAAAATTAAAATAAAGTACTTACATAAAAACTTGTAAAACAACATCCATCTAAACCAGGGGGGGGGGCAAACTGCGGGCCGCCGGGTATTTTTTTGCGGCCCGCCATCATTAATTGTACTTCTGATTACTGAAAACTCAAGTTATTCCTTCGACAAATATCGAATAACAACGTGGACCTCTTTTCAACTTTGAAGTTGCTTAATATATCAGAATATTAATTTGAAGAATATGGTAAAATTATTAAAGCTCTGAATGACGATTTTTCACAAAGATTTGGTGACTTCCGAAAAATTGAGACAAGTTTAGCAATAGTACGCGATCCATTTTCAATAGATATTCATAGTGTACCGACAAAGCTACAACTTGAGATTATTGATCTGCAGTGTGACACTGATTTAAGAGAATTGCATCGTCGTGAAGAATCTCCAAATTTTACAATGCCCTTAATTCAGACAAATTCGACCAACTTAAAGATTATGCAAGAAAAATGTTCGTTATTGTTATAATATATACACATATTATGTGAACAAACATTTTCGATCATGAACCTCAATAAAAATTCTTTACGATCAAATATCTCCGATGCCCATTTACAAGCAGTTTTGAGAATATTAACTACAAAATTAACACCTGAATTTAAAAAAATTTTTAAAAATGTACAACTCTCTCATTCTTCTCATTATTTTTTTTGTAATGTTTATTTTTCGTGATAATAAATAGTGTATATCTAAAAATGGTATTTTACTTGCGGCCCGTCGCTCATTTTGAATTCTTGAATTTGGCCCTCCATCCAAAAAGTTTGCCCCCCCCCCTGACCTAAACTCACTCACGTAAGTGGAATATATCAATATCCAAAACGATTTGATTGTACTCATTTATTACTCTCACGATTGGCATTATCAATGGCAGGTAAGTTCTGCACCATGAGAGAACAAACTTAACAATGGATGCTCTCGATTTCTTAGATGTAGGTATAAGTCGGAAAAAAGTTGCTGAATATAGATCCCTCCTAAACTTTAAACTACAGTGTGTAAGCATACCTAAGAGGAAGTCATTCGGATAGAGCAACGGATAATATCTATACAGCCTTAAGTAAAGGATTTCAAAAAAATCTTCTGAAGCCTCTCTACCATGGCCACCACAGGGGGCTGACAGGGTTCTAGCCTGGGGGCCCGGCGTATCGGGTCGACCGGATAGGTGAGATAAACACACATCATAAATTAGCTTTAATAGTAAAAAAAAAGTCGCCTGCGCTTATAATTCATGACCATTAACATTTTAAATTAAATGATTGTGCGATGTAATTTTTCATGATTATGTGTCGATACTCGACAACTCCATAATTAAACTAGATGTATTAAAAATCGCTAATAATACACTGTATAAGTACCTACCCTTAATTTAACCTAAAACACAATTTGAAAAAAGTTAATCTAGTACGTCACTGCTTTTAACCTTAACGATAGGTTGAGGGCCTGCCAAAGATCCTAGCCTGAGGGCCCCCTTCAGGATGTGGGGGCCATGCTCTCCACCATAAAGCCGTACTTCAACTGATGCGGGGCCCAGACAATAGACCCACTCTCAAGTCTGCTTCTATCATAACTAATGAATTATATCAGCCACTCTCGGTCCACTACTGGATGAAGGCATATCCTTGTTGTCTCCACTCTCATCGGTCTCGCTCTTCGCTACTGCCATACTGACGTGGCAGTACTAAAATGCTTCCCTTTTACAACATTTTTCTTAGCTCGTATTCTTATTTGTTCGGTGGTTCTTTGTCCGGTACAAATCTTGCAATCGATTTTTAACTAACTTCCCGACTAGCTAGGAATTTGAAACTTTTAGAATATATCAGAACACGATGCCAATGTATTTTTTTAATACTTTTAGCCATCTTTAAGTAGAATTGAATTCATTTTCAGTTAATTCTGTTTTGTATGAAAAGTTATTTCGACACCATTATTGGTTGCTAAGCGGATTGTCCTAGCAACTAAATTATTAATATATACGTGCGTTACTATGCAAATCAAAATGAAATGTCAATATGACATTTCAGTATTCTATGATCGTTTAAGCTAGTCAAGTCAAGTTTATATGATTCAACAGAAAATTTAAGAACGTTGTATATAAAAAGTTCTTTTTATCTTGTAATTATTTAATGTCAATTCGATATCATTAATAAATTCAATATCAGTATGAGCCGTGCTTTATTAGATTATTAAGGTATGGAAGTATGTTAGTGAATATGCCGACATAAAATTTTCTGCATCGCGATTTTCTCATCTGCCGAATAGATGCGGTGGGACCCGCGAGTCCGTCAGACTGTGACAGCCAACTCGATCAATGTGAATGGAATATTTTCTCAAAATACTTTCCGACACGTAGAAAGCCAATACGACTTACCAATGACTTGTTAACAGCCATGATTATTTAGTCAGCTGGGAATCTCAAGTCCAGTTATCCTTATTTTGACCGGTCAAAACCAACAATTTTGGGTCACCAAAATTGATTATAAAGGTTGTCCATAACTCTGCCCAGCCAAAGTCAGTGTTTTTGGTTTATGTGAAATGAACACCCAAGTTTGAAACTACATAATATTCTCTTATATTAAGTAAAATTATTGGATTGTTTTGACGATGTATTTGTACTTAGCTGGATAGAACTGACGTCACTTGATTTTCAGTATTTTGAAATTCGTGCCCTCACCCCTTCCTTCGTTAATAGTTTATTTAGTGTATACCTAAGTATATATTTTTTTAATACTACAACCGGCCACGATGGCCAATGAGAGTAGTGTAATTAGTATAAACATCCAGTGAAAATCACATACATAATATATTGTGACCTCATGGGAAATCGAACCCGAAGCCCTCGAATAATAGGCCAGCACCTGACGCACTGGGCTACAAGGACAAGCTTCCCGTAAGGTGTGGCGATATAGATGGACGACCCCTAACACCTATAAGGAATTCCCTTCTAATTGTGGATCTGGTGGACGAGCTCCTGGCTTTAGGCTTCCACGCAAATATAGCATGTGTCTGAATCGAATCAGGTAGGAGCATTCAGGATCTGCTTATTGCATAAGTGGGACTTGAAAAAATCCGCACTTTGCGTGGCGAGATTCCAACCACTGAGCACATCATAAAGTTCTACAACATACCTTCACCGGATGAGTTTCAGCCGTACGCCAGGCTGAAGCGGAGGCCTTTGCATGGATTGGTGCCTTGCCGGTACCAATGTGACTTTTTATTTGACTAGTTCTTTGGTTTGTTTTTGTGATTTTGTTTTCGAAAGTCGTTTTTCTTTTGTACCATGTTTTTTGTTTTCCAATCGCCATATAATAATTGCATGTATACCTACTTGATACGAGATCTAGATACCTAAGTATACAGAATAAGGACAGTTTTGCATTTCTGAATTACAAAATAATTCTTTCTAATCTAAACAAAAAAAAAAAAATTTATCCTTGAATAATAATTCGAAGTATTTCTGTTCCCATAAGTTCCATAATTTTTACTTTAAAAATTAGGTCGTTTACCAGGTGGAAATAATATTTAAGATTATTATTTTACAACAATATGTTGACAATACAGTGTCTCGCCTCATTGTTTAAACTGGATTTACTGTCAAAGTCATTGTTAGTAAATAAGCCAATGTCTTTAATTACTTGTCATTCGGTCAGATTATTAGCGGTGACACTATTGGTGTATTAAGGAACATTGAGCTATTGGTTGTGTTCTTGAAACGTCATGTATATAACCGCATAGTACTAATCGTATTAGCGATGAGTACATTATATTATATCCGAAAAGAATATGATTCTGCGGCTACACCAGGGTCTGGTAGCTTATTTATTTAGCCAAGATAGCCTAGGTACATACGCAGTCGTTTTAGATAAATAGAGCAAAATTAAAAATGAAAATGACAGATTTGTTATACACAAAAACCTGAGTTTTTATAAAACTACTTAGGACACAAAATTCTGGAGACACATATATTATACAGAGTCCGCAAAAATTGAAATTGGTAAATTTAGTGGTCTTCAGTGGAGGAACTTAAAATATTTGTCTGAGATTATGGTACATAGGTAACAATAACAACAAATGATAACTAGGCACCAATGATTACTCAGTATAATTAATTCATTATAGGCCTTCTGAAATAATTGTATTAAAAACTATGAAACTACGCAATTATTGGCATTTTATTTACATATAGGTTGCCGTCAAACGATTAGTATACTGTGGAAAGAGCCTACTGCGCGACAGTAAGAGGAAACTTCGGATCAGCTTAGAACGCGAAGATTCACATTTTCTGTTTTTCTCACTCCTGCGGTAGACCGTGAATGATGCACTATAAGTCAAGTGATACGATGAGGTTACGCGGGTTTTCTCACGGTTAATTTGAACGACTTTCATATTATAAGCTGGTTAACGAAATAAAAATTAGAATGGTTATTGCTTTCCCTTCAAAATTAAAAAAATCATATTATATTACAACTAAATGTCCATATCTTTTACACTGTCACGACTCGGTTCATATGAGAATTTGTTGCGATCAACCAAAATCAATCCAGCTATCGACGAATATTACAAATTAACATGGCTCTGCTATAAATACTTAACTAAGATTATATTTTATAAAACTACTTTGAACACAAATTCTGAATATAAATTTTATACTTCTACCAAAAAGAAAAATTAGCACCTAATCATTTGTGGACCTTTGGATACAATAAGGTATCGATAGATGTTTTTTGCAAAGTGTAAATATTGAATACTGCGTTTAAATTATGATATAGAATACAATTTGAAAACGACCCAATCTAATCTACCTTCATCATGGTCAAGAACGTGAAATCCACTGACTAGAAGCTTACCGATGACTTAGAAAATTCTTCCTATTACTATTTTCAACAATTATGAAAAACCCATGTTAAATTTCACTTGGTCACGTCTAGAGTTGGGTATTTCCCGAGAAAATATAAATCTCGAGATTCGGGATTTCCCGAAATGATGAAATTTTGAATTCTTGAGATTCGGGATTTCCCGAAAAGAATTCTCGAGATATCGGGAAATTTAAAAAATCCTGAAAAAATCCTAAAATCAGTGTAAAAACAGACACATTTCAAAAAAATAGGATTTTCTTTATTTATATAAGAAGACAAACAAAATAGAAGTAGGAAAACAAAAATAATTCAAAACATTACTTACTAGACTGTCAATCGCTGCGTCTGACAATGGCATACACTTTTGAGACACAAAATTCTCTGATATTGCATTGCACTCATTTTGAGTCGACGTTGGCTTAATTGTGTTAAATGCCCCGATCATTCTTTGAACGTTTTGTGTTTTCTGTCCACTCTTTTCATATGGAAAATCATTTTTTCAATTAATAATTGATAATAAAAAATCCCGAATCCCGAGAAAAGGGGTCTAGGACGATTTGGCACCGGACAACTGGACGCCACGGAATTTGAAAATAAATAGACGGTACTTATAGGTACTTTAAAAAAATATTCATTATTATTATTTATATTTCAATGATTATACTATGATTTAATAGTAAATGTAAATATGCAGACGTAAATAATGATTTAATCGTGCATAATATGCATATTATGTTTAAGTTTCAACGAAAAAGAGTTTTTTTTTTATATAAAGCCTTAGGCATGGTAATTCTCAATCCGCGATAAAGAATACATTATGTTAAGAGTAAAATGAATTCAAACTACTAGGTAGTAGACAGAAAATGATTAAAATACCTCGTCTACACGTGTCTACGACAGTGCGGCGTCCAATTTTCCGGAGGCCAGTCATCCCATTCCCCGAGAAAAGATTCTCGAGATCCGGGATTTCCCGAAATGTTAAAAATTTCAATTCTCGAGATTCGGGATGGAAAATCTCGAAAATTTCTCGAGAATTCCCGTCAGGAAATTCCCGAATCCCAACTCTAGTTACGTCACTGAGTTAGAAACCATTCGCGTTCAAATTTGTAATTCACTATTGATCACCGACTTCAAGTCCTAATGTTCTTAATTGTTGTTCTTTGAAATTGTCATCGTTCGTGAAACTACACATCTTTTAATAGGTATAATACATAATACAATACTGATACATCCGTATTGTCCTTCTCTTCCTGCCCTAGATCCAGCTCGCCCCCATTTAGAAAATTCAACGTAGCATCGGAATTTGTAACCTTTCCTCTATCTATACCATGGGTGGCCAACCCACGGCCCGCGGGCCGCATGCGGCCCACTGGGTGTCAACTTGTGGCCCGTGGAGCAGTGAGAAAATAAAAACAATAATGAATCAAATGCTACCGCTAGATGTGCTAATTTCGCAAATAGGGATCAAATATTGGCTCAAGATTTTTAAAAAGCACCGTGTGCTTTTTGCTGCATTTGCAACGCCATTCTCCGTAGACGTGAATTTATTACCGGGAAATTTACAAATGGAACATTGTGAAACATGTTGCGATGAACAGTTAAAGGAGAAATTCCATCAGGTTGGTTTGGAAGAGTTTTACAAAACATATTTGGACAAGGAGAAATATCTTGCATTTTACAAACATGCTCTAATGATGACTTCGCTATTTGGAAACAGCTTTTTAATCGGATGAAGCATATCAAATCCCGAGTGAGAACACGAATCACTGATGTGCATTTGGAAAACTGTTGGCATGTAGGAACAACCTCACTCGATATCGATATTGATGCAGTTAGTAGTTCTGCCACACAAAATCAAACTTTTCACTAAAATTTATAATTTTGTTTATTTTTTATTATTTAAAAAAAGTCTAATCTAATAAATATGTTTGATCCTCATTTATGTTTTATTTTATTAATATATATTTCTTTTTTGTTTTGTATAAAAAAAAAATCGGTTGTGCGGCCCGGTAGGAAATCTCATTTTTAGAATCTGGCCGGATGCTGAAAAGGTTGGCCACCCATGATCTATACGTTACCAAATGAATCTAAAAATGTAATGAAACCAAATAATAGTCTAGAAAGGTTACATCTAGTAGGTTTCCATTACTCTTTCCAATATGAGACGGTATAATTATATTTTTAATTTAAAAGTAATACAGCTCACATTTTGTCAGTAAAACTACACGTATTACTATCGGATATTGCCAAGGATTCCAAAAGTTGCAAATTTTTGTTATTTCAATTTACAATGAAGTTTGTCGTCAATTGTTCAAAATGTTTTGATTGATTTTTTACATATTTTGAAAACTGTCAAGGTTATGCCAAAGCTGTCGCATGTGAAAATACGCGCTTAATTTATTGTTTTCACAAACAGAGAAGGAATAATACATTCCGTATCTGAAAAATCGCAATTTTCACGTCTCCTTCAATGCGCACGTAAGAAAAGTTTAATAATAAGACTTGTTTAATAATATCCACTGTTCGCGCCAATTTTCAAATTCAAACTTCCTTTCATGATATTTTCTGGGTCGCATAACAATAACACTTACATGTGACATCGAATAAATTCATTGCAGTGTTATACCTACTAGCCGTCAACACGAAAAGTACGTACTCCAGCAGGAATGCGCATCAACAGAATGATTCACGTTCAAGAGAGTGCACTAGAGAAATAATGGTAACTGAAATAGCTAACGGGTGTGGAGAAGTAGGCAACCGATCTCGAGTGTGGAAGAATACGGGATAAATTTAAACACATGTCAAGAATACGTCATATGTCGAATACTGAAAACTCCTCTCGGTTTATGCACTGACGCTCATTTAATATTGGTATATTAAAGGTTGCAACATATACTATTGCACGTCTATAGCGCGTGGTTCATTTTCGTCGGACACTCACACATTCAAAACCCTGCGTCAAAATGTACTGTATTCGGATATAGTCTATCGGAATTGTATTTATTAATCTGTTCTGTGGAGTGCATATATTGAGATTCTGATGTGGGGCCCATTTGGTCATGGAGATCTGATAGCAACCGAGGCCAACTTTGCGGCATTCGAGAAATTTGCAGCGTCGTATGGGGAGCGGGATAGTCCCGACTCCTCTGTAGACTCATCCATTTCAATCGGTGACACTAAGTATGCGGGTACACAGGGCGCTTAACGTCAGCAGTTAACAGCAGAGCCAGTCCAAAAAACAAAAGAAAATCTTTCTTAACTTTCTTCTTTAAGCACTACGGTGCATGGTTGCAGCATCGGTCCCGTGCGGCTTCGTCTAGGGACGGAATGAGCACTTAAAACCACTTCTTTCAGACACATTTAAAGCGTCATGGAAAGCGGCCGTGCATATCCACGGCTGTGCATATATGACGGGTGGTAGTGGGAACTTTAACGTTCACAGCATCAAGGTGATTCCCCTTCCGTCATTCCTACCCATCAGTACAGTCCACTCAAATTTACAATCACGTACAAAATAAGACGTCGATTAATGTTTGGCAACAAATAACGTCGTTACAGCCTCGCTTAATTTTCTGTTTGCGAGACATTGAGCCCTCACATCACCCATATCGTCAACATCAACATATCGTTGTCAACTCATCAGGCCAAGTCGTCTTCCCCAGTCCGGTCTATCCTCAGTAATCCTCCTCTGATCTGGAATTCCTACTGCTCGCGCATCTTAGGCAACATCACCCAACCACCGCAATTTCGGACAATATCAGCAGTGTTATGGGGGAAAAGATATTATCGGTCTCAGGTCAGGTTCTTGTAACGATGCAGGATTTGGAGCTCATAGAATGCACCGTCCACTGCACCAAAGCGCAAAGTCACAAAGGTGTGACATTCGGTTGTCATTAATTAGACTTGGCACTGTAGTCGCGTGCCCTGGACGATCGCTAATAAACGCATTGGACTTGCCAAATTTACAAGACATGCGAATCACAGTTAGTACGCATGCTTAGCGACTCGGAATAATTGTTCATACATTGTAAAAGCTCGGAATGTAAGGGATTAGTATTATTAATGAGAATGATTTATTCCTGATTATTATATAATATTCAAAAGCATTTTTATAGCGACTGTCTTATTTAGATTTTCTAGCAGTAGCGAAAACTTACAACCCATAGCCCCCAAAATGGGAGAACTTACAGAGCTCTAGCCTGGGGGCCTGGCGTGGCGAATCGACCAGATAAGTGAGATAAATACACATTACAAATTTGCTATTTTCCTTCAATAATGTTATTATTTAAAATTATGCGGTTACAATTTTAAATTGTATATTGATCCTCGATACCTCCATAATTCAAATGGATGTATTAAAATATACAAAAAAAAACACTAAATATAGATACACATTAATTTTACCGCGTACACCATTTGGAAAACGCTACTATAGAGCGTCACACTGCCTTTATTTGAATCGATAGGTAGGGGGGCCGCCAAAGATCCTAGCCTGGGTGCCCGCTTCAGGATGTGGAGGTCATGCTACAACCTATTGAACCAATGATGGCTAAGATACGTGGACGCCCCTGGCACTGCTCTAAATGGTACTCTCTCAAATGGTTACTGTTAATATGCACTCAGTCAAAGCACATTTGAGTACATAGCGATCTCAGTCTTGTATATATGCTCCTGAGACATTTCCAGTCATAAAAACGTATGCTTCACATCCAGTAGGGTCCCGTGATACGTCCGGTGTGGTTTGGTGGGTCCATTAACTTAAAATATGATTGACTTTCCTCTCCATCTTTCTCCCAATGACAGTGGCACCTAGCTCAAAGTCATGTAAATTCAGTCAAAGCATACTTAAGTGGGTGACGGGTTCAGTCTTGACTGACCCTCCCAAAACATTTACAGGCATAAAAACTGAAGATGCTTCATATCACAACATAAGCACCTCGTAATGTCGTAAAACGCCTGATTAAGACCGGGTGTGGTAGTATACTTGGTTGTAAATATTATACTACTTGTCAATATAATAAGTACGTAACTCATTTACAAGGCCTACTCTAATCAGGCCGAGGCACGGAATAGCGAGTTATTGATGATCCTCGAATGCAATGCGGTAACCTGTTCGCAATAAATGAAGATTTTTGATTAAATATTTCGTTCAAATCAATTAATTTATTACCATTTTATAACAATCATCATTTTTTTTTTAAATAGTATACCACACTGCATTCGAAGAATGAGCAACAACTATCACTACGATAGAAATTTTCAGTTTCCTGCCCTGGCCTGAATATAGTCGGCCTTTAATCATAATATATTGTATTGCGTAGTCGTGGCGCTTGTAGTTTTCATAATATATAATTTTAGGACGACTAATTTCATACAATCAACATCGACTTATTACTATTAGGAGAGGTTGTGGTTCTCTAGGCCAGTGGTTGCGAACCTATGGCGCGCGAATGTTTTATTTTAAAGACAGAGAAAGAGAAAAATACCTATTATAATAAATGACAGATCGCATTGTATAAAAAATATCAGGCAAATAGTCTTCAAGAATAAGCATTACGTTTAATGTAAATATATAATTATTGCGTAGGTTGGTCTTTAGGCTTTGTGCGTAACATATAATATTATCGCACTAACCCCATAAGGCGGCGGGGGAAGCCGCGATTTTGATCGATTTACATTAGCGAGAAAATGTCTCAAGTTGTGCGTACATAACGAAACTAAGTAGGTACAGTACAGTAATAAATAATTCCATTTTTGCACAAATATAAGAAAAAAAACTTGACAGTTTCAAAATTGGTGGACCGAAATGTATGGCGTAATTTGAAAAAAGTGATAAAGCTGTATGTGTGATATGCTGTGTGAGTGGTACCTATATAGAACATTGTCATTTTAATAGAATTCTTAATAACTATTATTTTACCTACGACAAACTGCTCGGCAGTCGAAAAATAATATTTGGGAAATTTTGGCACGCGTGCGTAAAAAGGTTCGCCAACCATGCTCTAGGCGCTAGTTTCTGGCATTGTAAATTTAATAATTACAGTTAGAATCATAATTCAATTTGCACTATCTGTGGTAATTAAGTGTCTACATGAAATGTTTAACAAATGCTCGTAAGAAAATTATTTTTAACCACGGATCAGGTTAAATGTATTGATCACTGATGAGTATTCTACACTACTTTTAAGATATGCAGGATTTTACTTGCCCAGTGTTCGTCGCTTCCATTGTACCCATCGGGCTGAAAATTGCCGATTATCTGACGTTTTGAACCTATAATCCCGTTCAACCTACTAAATTGGTAAGATTGGTGAAAACCTGAAAGTCCTGACCTAAATAATACCTGTAAAGACTCTGTTAGACGTTGCGGTAGGTAATATTATTAGAAGGCACCTGTAAGTTTCGCGAAATTAAGGTAAGTATAGCAAAATTATGTATCTACCTGTGATAATTATATGTGTAAATTATTTTTATTCGTGTTTCAAACAAGGTGTTTGGCAAAAAAAGAATGAATCCAATGTTTCTTGGAGTTTAATTTCGCGCTATAGCCCACCTCGTTACTAACGTGAACTTTCACCTCTAAATTTATGCCTGACTTATTCCAAGAGGAACAACTGAAAGCTTTGTATGATATTAGTGCAGAGCCAGGCTCAGGCAATGATGAGAAGAAATATTGTCGTAAAACGCCATTTTTTTTAATTGTTGATCGAATAAGCTAACACGCAATAGTTGACCGGTTCAACCAGAGGTTGGATTGGACTGTTGTAAGAAGCTCCCCCATTTTATTATCTGTCAATGATGTGATCGACATCATGTGTATAGGTATTATGTATAGTTACGACCATCATTGGCTCCACAATCCGTCAGCCTAACCAAGAGGTTTCTTTATGAGAAATAAATATTAGCCACTTGCCCAATATCTGAGACCAAACATACATTAAAAAACAATATTTGATTTCAATAGACCCGGAATTAGAACCCGAAATCTGTGAACATATTAGGTACCAACCATTGGTCCATTGCAGGTGCTTTGTAGGTACACATATAGTAATTTAAAACTGTTATATTCAAATTCAGAAGAGGTGAGTGTACATAGTGCCTGAAGATGCCGAAAGGCGAAACCCGTGTCGTAAAAAAACTACTCAAATGGAATGGTAAAAAACGTAAGCCATTTAAATTAAAATTCCATCAAGTACCCTCGGTCGACCGTATTAATAATAATATAAGGATACAAAGATAGTTCAATACGTACCTCCCTCTTGAAAACACATTCTTGTTTATATCAGTAGAATGTAAATTTAGGTGTGTTGTATCCTGTAAAGTAGAGAAAATGAGATTATATGCATAAATGTCAATTCATACTAAAATTCGAGTTAGTAACACAAAGTGAACAACTTTGTCAAATTTAATGCGATAGTCAACACGATGTACTGAAGAGGTTTTTTTTTGTTTTATAGGCTGTTTTAAATTTGCATAATAAGTGGGTGATAAAATGTAAAAACTTGGCGCGAGAGTTCATAAATAGGCAGGTGTAGACATAAAAACTAATAGGTGTTAACGCCGAATGCTTAGGAAATATCGGCATTCAATGAGGGCTAATTATATAGAAAATCTTCTTTCACATGCATATAATATGATGAGGTATTCTAATATTATAAGGGCTCCTTAGGAATTATGGCCGAGGCTATCAAACGTTTTCGTTTGATGACACCCTAAGGTGGCATTTAGACTATCAAATCTATCGAAACTATCATATTAAATAATATGTTTTATTGCATTTTCTAATAAGAAGATTATTTTATGAAACACGAGAGGGCGTGTTACACTGCGTAAAATATTTTATGAAAGCTATTTCCACGATGGCCGAGCGGCTTACGCGTCGGCTTATAATGTCGTGGGTCCCAGGTTATCATCCTGGGTCTGGCAAATACACATAAATTGATTTTCAATAATATGGGCCCAATAGGTTGAGCAAATGGCTAACATTCGTAAAAACAAAAAATCTGTTAATACAAATCTCCACTCTGTGGAAGTCCATATTTTGGATCTTATTCGGATCGGAGATGGTCAAAAAAAAGTTTAAATAATGGACAAGCAATTAGAGCGGTATCCCAGTATTTTTCGATACCGAAATACCGGTTTTTAAAATTAGACAATATCGATATATTCGGTATTTACAGTGAAAACAAAATGTATTAATAATTAACATAAAAGGTTTAGCAGGACTGTATTTTTTTTGTCGGGTTATGCGATGTCTGGTTTACTTTCGTGGTTCTTCATCGTCCTTGCTGATAAGCAATGCCACATGCTATAAAATATTAATATCATAAGAGGTTTTTGAGATAGTATATTATTTATTGGTAGATATTTCTGTTTTTTTTTCAATTATTTTATGATATTAATACCGGTATTCAATAGAAAATACCGAAATACCGGTATTGATATTTTCATTCGGTATTGCAATCTCTATAACCCATGTATGTTGGCTTGCACGTTTATGTTTCCATTCTTTTTTTCTATTTTGTAATTTGGTTGACGATTATTATTTTTCGTATTCTACAATCAATAATTTTTTTGTTTAATTTCTTGCCGTCTTCCATTCTGTATTTTGCAATGGGTTGTAAAAACAATAGTGGACTGATATGTCAGTAGATGTACTGATCAAATATTAGCTTGAATATAATCATAGCCCCACATCCTGAAGCTGCCCCAGGCCACGACCTTGGCAATAGGTGAGGGGACATGCCAAAGATCCTGGCCTAGGAGGCAGCTTCAGGATGTGGGGCCATGATTATATTCACATGTATAGCTACCTGTGTAATAATATGGATTGACCTGTCTTTCACCAAATAGTTTATCAAATCGCACCTCACCTCACCACTCCACTGCTGCTATCTGACCACTTTACCTACTAGTAATGTGTTTTTGTAAGTGCGTTTTTATCTTCTTTTAGGAACCTTATAAAATATCAAGATGAAAGTCTACTTAATTTTTACCAGTAATGTAGTCTATAAATTTCATCAATATTGGTCCTGTAGTTTTTTGAGATATAATGGGAAACACAAATTACATAAAAAAAATTGTATCGACAGCTTAGACGACTACCTTATTGTAACAATTATAATACATCAATACATAAATATGATAAACTACCCTCGATCGCCGCCGATAGCAGCCTTGTGTATAGAATAGATTCGCACGGGCGATTGGCATGCATTAGTAATATTTGCTGTAATGCATGTTTCAACCAGAGCGTTGGAACAGACCCTTTTTTGAGTTGCTCCACTCCAGCTCCGCTCCGGGACCTAATACTTGCTCCAGTTCCGCTCCAGTGTCTGCTCCGCTCCGGGTTAAAAGTTTTATTACTTGTTATATGTATACAAATGCTAAGAATTTTAAAAATAAGTAATTTTGAAATAAGGTTTATTACTCATACTTTTCATTATTAATTCTATTAAACAAAATTACCGACAACAAATCGTCTTTCATTATATGCCTCATCTGTCAAAAAAGTGAGGTTATTTATTACTCGGCAGTGTTGCCGTATTTCAATTAATTCCAGTGTTGCAAAGTGTCAAATATAGTATTATTTTCATCGGATTATAGGACGAAAATTTAATAATAAAAAAAACATCCGGAGCAGTGAAGCACTACAGATTTTCGGTGCTCCGGGTAAAACCCCATTGCTCAATGCTCCGTGCTCCTGCTTCGAGCTCCGCTCCAACGCTCTGGTTTCAATGCTAGCAATAACCCAATACAACTGCGAATCGCTTTTGCCGTACGCACGGTGACACTATACCTATAGCCAATAGCGATTTATATATTATATTATGCAAAATGCATAAATTAATATGTGGAGGCATTCATGGTATCGCATCATACTATGTGTATGCGTAAATGTGTTATATACAAGGCGCGACGCTAGGATAAGAAACATCGCGAATGACGAAGGAATAAAGGTGTGTGTGTGCGATGTTTATGTTTATTACAATATGTCGAGTAAAAGGGTGCACACAGCGCGTGCGCGAGATCACGCACGTATGCAGGTAATACACTAACACAGTCACATAAATGTGATGCTTGCACGGATTATTGCATCTACGCTCTGTACTACACTTACATTTTACTACACACATACAAATAATATGCGTGAGTATTTTCGCCACGTGAAGCCTTTTTAGATCGAACAACTCAAAGTATGACACCGTATGGCGGGTGTCCGGAAATTTATACGTATGCAGTTGACCGAATTACAGTTCACCGTGAGATATTTTATCGGGAAGAGATGACCGTATAGTATTGAGATCAAATTCATGTCAAAATAAAAGGCTTAAAAATAAGTAAAAAACCACCGGAACACAAGAGAAAGACAGATGAAAATAATATGTAAGGAAGTAAATTATAAATACAGTCATATCGTATAGATTTACAACAAATTTTAGTAGGTGCTCGTAAGTATCTGATAATATTGCTATAATCAGATATTTGATTCCAATCAGTATCAAATTAATATTCTCAATTGGAATATTACTGTCTGCAATGCTACACGAACTGTGCGTTATTTTATTTTTTTATCTCAATGCTATACGGCCATATCTTTCCGATAAGATAGTTCACAATGTTATACGTACACTTTACATATTGTACCAAAACCGTAGTTTGAGGAAAGAATTAGGAATTTTAGTTAAATTTAATATTCGGGTTTATTTACTCAGATATGAAAATAAATTATTATAAATATTATAATTATCGAAAATATATATATATTAAGATTTAGTTAGGGTTTTACTAAAATAGGCAGTTCGGATTCGATTTTTCCTAAAATCATATTAAAGTATGAAGCACTGTCCACTCTCTATAAAATACAATAAAACCTCATATATTAATGTCATAATTAACCCTCGTGAATATACCAGTGTTAGTCGGGCTATAATGGTCCATAAGCGAAAAAAGGTTGAGAAATACACTATTACAGGGTTGGCACAAGATACTGCATTTTCTATTTACAGGAGCAGTTTTCGTGAACGTTGCACCTCGCGACAGCAAGCCATCCCTGTCCTTGCTATGTACAGTGTATCTTGGGTTTTCACTGTTTATCTAGTCGCACTCGGGTACCTTCTTTTACTGTGGAGGAACATTCTTGCCTCGACATCATGTTAAACCAATATACCTAGTCGACATATATTTAAATAACGCATTATAAACATATTTTTGAAGTTATACTTCTTTTGGCGCGTTTGGGAAATCAGATCAGAGTATATTTTTGGCGTGTGACATGTAACACACAATTTATTTTGGTACTGTTCGGTTATACGGAATATTCTTTGGCTATTTTCAAAATGCGTTTTTCGCTGTATTCCGTATAACCAAACAGTACCTTTATTTTTTCACACGAAAAAAAAACGCACTCGATTGGATTCGAACCAACGATTGTTCGGTTATCAGCCGAACGCACTACCTTTACGCCACAATATGATACTGCAATTGTGACGATTATACAGTATAATATTATAGTTTAGAATTGTTCCGTTGCCTCGGCAGCGAATTTATTATTGTCGGCCATTTGCAATTCATTACGTAAACAAACGATTAAACGTCAGTTAGTAATATAAGTTAAAGTGTATAGAAATAAACCAACGGCGTTCCAATAAGCGGTCATTTTTCTTGAGTGTGTAATTTAACAAGATAAGAGCTAATCAAAGTTTATCACAAGTTTTGTTTTTGTCTTGTTACGCCAAAGAAGTACCTATAACTTCTAACGCGCGTACATAAGTACACACACCGATTTTTTTTATTGTATTTAATTAATGTCCTCTGGGATATTTCCCTAAGCCACGTGTTTTGTATTTAATTTGTCTCCCGATGTGTCTTCCCTCCAGGAAAATATATTTCTCTTCAAACCAGCCGACTTCATCCTACAAGAATGCCTGGGATGTGGATGAGACTACATAACATTATATAGTAGATATTTATGTACTTACGTGTGTCGATATACTGTTATAAATAAGTCGTAATAATTTGCTGTGTTATTCTTGTATCGGTTAGTTGCTATCTTACACTAGCTATCTATCCGTTATATTATAAATGTTTATGTTTGTATTATTATATGTATAATATTGTATATCTGCATTCGGCGTAGTTGCAGTCATCCAAAGTGCACTCTCATATAGGTAGATACCTATAATGCATAATAATATGTGCAGATGCAACCACGCACAGTTTCAAAGCAGTGGTATTCAAAGTATTATGTATAACGAAAATTTCAGTAACCATGTCAACGTTAATTAATGAACAGTATCAACATTCAACAACATTTATATATGAAAAGAAATTTCTACTTTTTTAACACCATGATAATAAATCGTTGGTGGGTTGGTACCTGCATATTTTTTAATCCAAAAGCATGGTTTTGGCGTTGTTAGATAAAAATAGTAAGTAATTAGACCTTAATTGAATAATGTGGAATTCTTCATTGAAAACACAAAGCTTTGGAACACTTAACTACGTGTTGTACTAAGAAAAATGCTTGAAAACGGGAGCTGGGCAGTTTATGGGCGTAGCCAGAGAGGGCATTTGTAGTGCGAAATCAGCGAAAGAAAATTCGGTTGAGATTTCACGGAGCAATACGCATAAAATGTCCGCCGGAATGCTGTCATAGAGATCTGCTTTCCTCTACAACTCTACACAGTGGTATATATATTTATTTCGCTATATTTATTTATGTGTGTTCAATTGCCGTCAATAAATGACTACCAATTTTTACCAAACAAACAGAATATTAATAATAAACCGAAGATATTCATTTCAAGTAGGTAGGTAGTAAGAGACGCAATATAAGTTGCCGATATTGGCCCCCTAAAGATAGATGCCTCTTATCACAGGGACTTCTAAGTAAAAGTTCTGCATACTTTCTAAGTGTACCTTATAATCTATATTGTTATCTATCATTTTAGTTTGTTATAATCATTTAACATTATTTAACAGGCAGTCTTCGCCACTGGAAAAGCCTGTTTTAAACTAAATAGGTAGTGCAAATTCACACAATATGAAAAACGGCTTTAGCTATTATAGCTTACTCTATATCTACTATTAACGGTATAGAGAATTAGATTACAATTAAATAAATTCCTTTAATATTTAATAGATTATCGGGTAAGTTTGAGAACATGTGCAAGCATTTAAATACGTTACAGGTCTAGTCAACGTATATACCTAATGATATTTCACATAGTATAACATATAGATATATATTCGCTTTTCACATATATGGTTACCAATGTACACCTACTGTGACCTTACATGGAATCCGAAGCTGGACATACTTGTGATTGTGGAAATGCAAGTCAGATTCTACCTAAATACACATGATTATATTATAACAATTCGTTACGTAAAATAATTTGGAAATCTATCATAAATACCTACATGTTGTTAATTTACTACAAACTGAGTTCCTACAACAAAGTAATTAAATTTATCGATACGTTTCTCAGTAAACAATTCTTTAATTCATATTAAAATGACATTACTATTTTTCGAGATATGAAACTACAACTGTGTGAATCTTGATGTACTGTACGAGAAGTGATTGTAGCCACTCGCTAAACCCATTAGGTAAAATTTTGGGCTCGATCATGGCTCAATAGGTGAGTGATCCAATGTTTGATCAACGAAGATTAGGTACAAACATACATCATCAAATAATTCCGGATTGAAAAATCAAAATTAGAGCTATCATTGATTGATTTGTCAATTCCGTTATATTATTTTGTTCTAATACTAAAACAATGTGTTTTTTTAAGTCCCTTTCTCAATATTTGAATATACGTACTTATTAGTAAAAACTGAAAGCTAAAAAAGCTGGATTGTCTGAACTCGAAAGCTCCGCCGTTCTTCGCTGAAAAATATAGTATGTAATAAACAAAAATAAATAATTATTTGTCTTGCAGTACCTACCCACCTACGTATTACAATGGTAATAATCAAAATGTATCATTAAACGAATTGAAAGTATGTATCTCACATTATATACACTATCACAGCGCTCAAAATGGAAAAGTTTACGAACCGGAGCGCTCGACATTTTTCTGAAGATATTTACATATTTATCAAATTTTATATGTATTTCATAAAAATAATTGTGTTTGATTTTCTATTTATATGGATTATCTAGTTAAGACGGTCAAATTATTTTGTCCACGAGATGAGGCGATAGTCTTACAGATATCACGAACATGATCGGCGCTCTGGTGCGCTCCGGTCCATTTCGAGCCCTGCACTATCAATTTGGATTGTGTTGTCATTACGTAATGTGTAACAGGGTGACGAATCAAATAAACAATAGCTTGGGTGGAGAACGGTTTATATTTTAACGTTCAAGACAGACAATTTACAGTTTACATTTTTTACTGTTCTCGTCATACAGCGTTATAGGTATACCTAGCCTTGATTTCTCGGAATATTAACCCAGGTAAAATTATTGTTATACACCTTATGCATATTTTATACATGTATAACACTGTTTCAATAAAACGAAACATTAATATTTGTATAAGTAGCAGCCAACCCTTGGCATAAAGCCGTCAGAAGCCGGTTGCGACCTAATTATCGAATATGGATCAATTTAGTGGATTTATGCAGGTAGGTATATAAATTCTGCCAAGGGTGGAAGTTTGTATAATCATTGAATGGGACATATGCCTGTCACTATGATTTTGTGATAGTACATTAATGTGGTTCGGTTTCATTGCGTAATACATTCTGCTGCTATAAAAATTAATGAATTAATACAAATTAACGTATAAACAATTGGCATCCTAATGTGTACAATAATAGGTCATCAAACGTGCGACGACTTAATGGCTCGATATGAATTATTGTATTATAATTTATAATATATTTTCCTGTATATATCATGATGTAAATTTGTAAATGATCTATAATGGTCAGATTTCTAAATCCATGTTTATAATTCTCAATTTTATTCGTTTCAATGTAAATTTATTGTCGATAAAATAAGTACTAGTAACATAGTGTCTAAATGTATGAATGTAGCATGTCTGCAAGTCTGTGTAAAGTAATTTGATCCCAATGTGCCCAATAATAATTAAGAGGTTGGATGATTCAATGTTAATTATCCGAAAGATTGACCCTGTGCAAAATGAGCCGCGCTTAAAGGTATGAAAGAGTATATTGCCCGTGAAAATGAGCCCACTGAAGTCGAGATCTCATCTCCTGTGAGCAAGCGAGACAGTGATATTGCGCGTGTTAACCAGGGCTTGCACTTTTATTATCAATGCAATAATTTATGAAAGAATCTTCAATGATGGCGGGCCGCAGTTTGCCCCCCCCCCCCCTGGTTTAGATGTATGTTGTTTTACAAGTTTTTATGTAAGTACTTTATTTTAATTTTACTCATATTTCCCTGTCTTTTTATTTAAGTATTGTTGACACCTATTTTATATGTAGTGAACGTTTTTAATTTGTAATTAATCATTGTATTAAGTAAAATAAATATAATTATTGCCATTATAATTCGGTAGTAGAGTAATATATTGTCACAGACCGTAGCGTTCATTCAAAATTACGCGGTTAATGACAACCATAATATAAGAAATTTAGGTGGTATCCATTCATTAATAAATTTTTCGACAATGTACTCGCGCAATATGACGTTTTTTTTCAATATCGAATGCTAAATTCTTAATCTTGCGTATTATTCATTGATTGATACAATGAATTAAAAATTATTACCAAGTACAACTACCTACGTTAGAAATTT
This sequence comes from Rhyacophila brunnea, assembly GCF_057557595.1. Taxonomy (NCBI): domain Eukaryota; kingdom Metazoa; phylum Arthropoda; class Insecta; order Trichoptera; family Rhyacophilidae; genus Rhyacophila; species Rhyacophila brunnea. The sequence continues at coordinate 15,906,925 of NW_028232752.1, forward strand.
TTAAAGATTCTGACACAATTTAGTAAACAAGGAAAAATATCTTGATTAAAATTTTAAAAAAGAAATGTTGTCAATATTGACAGAATTTTAGATACCTCATAGCTGTTGGTAAACTTTGGTGTGAGTAATACAGTGCAGGTTGCTAAGAGTGGGAGTAACATTTTTTACTGACAATTTTCATTTTAGACAATCTATGGGCTTCTAAGAATATTAAAATATTTAGTTTAAAAAAATTAATAAAAACTATATAATAATTACAAGATAAAAAGAACTTTGTATATACAACGTTTTTAAATTTTCTGTTGAATTATTATGCTCAATATGCTCAAACTTGTACTTGATATGAAGTAAATAAAAACAAACAAATATAGAATACTGAAATGTCATTTCATTTTGATTTCCATAGTAACCGCACGTATATATTAATAATTTTGTTGCTAGGACCACTCCCTTAGCAACCAATAATAGTCTTTTACTTTTTACGGATTTTTTCTGAAATAACTTTCCATACAAAACATAATTAACTGAAAATGAATTCAATTCTGCTTAAAGATGGCTAAAAGTATTAAACGAATGCATTTGCATCGTGTTCTGATATATTCAAAAAGTTTCAAATGTCTAGCTAGTCGGGAAGTTAGTTAAAAATCGATTGCAAGATTTGTACTGGACAAACAACCACCGGACAAACAAGAATACTAGCTAATAAACACGTTGTAAAAATGAGTGATGTCCGTGAAGCCTGGTTTCCTACACAGTATTTTATAAATAGTTTAGTAGAGTTGCCACTTCGTAGCTGTGCACTCCGACTTTAGGATGAAAACGATGTAATATATTCTAAAAATATGTTTTATATTATTATTGTTATTACATATATTATTATATATTTATTTATTTATTACTACATATATTAATACGAGCGAATATCATTTGATCTAATTTTATGCGAGGTAATCAGGCAAAGAGGCGTATCAGTGTAGTAAAAAGTGCAAAAAGTTTTAAAACGTACTCTATTAAAAAGTCGTTCATAATTTTAACGTATTTTTTTACGGTTTGAAACGGTCCAAAACTGGAATATATAAATATAAATCAAAACGATTGCAAGTTCAAAAATCGTCGTGTCATTAAATTAAATCAAATTACAGTTAAGTGATAAAAAATGGATCTATCGGATTCAAAAATCGGACATTTTATACAGGTTTCTCTTAATAATTAACGGTTTATATATTAATTTAAAAAAATGTTTTTATATACGTTCTAATTTCCATCGCAGAGTCAATTACGGCCACTCTTAATAGGTTAACTGCATTGGTCGGAATCCTATGGATTTTGAAACAACTGCACTAATGTACCTATTTGATACGCTGGATACACTGACGAAGTGACCTCCCCATCTGCTTAATGCGACAATTACATTGAGCTATTTTACGAGCTGCTTGTTGGCGAATTTACAATCTCCCTGTAAAGTCGCCCAGTGTCATCATCGAACAAGCTAACAAGCAGGTTGTAAACAATCTACCGAGAAAAGTTGAAAGCCGGTCAACTTTACACGCTACACGCCGGCGTGTGGGCCTACTGCGTCTGCGCAGTAGAGCGTAGTAGCGACTTCCCGATAAAAAACGAACTACGTTCTGTCAAAATAGTCGCTAGCTTGTTGGCTTCTCAGCGAATGGAAAGTTTTGTGTGTCATCATCACAATCGTAGTAGCTGAATCGCCCGATTTTAAATTCGCCAACAAACAGCTCGTAAAGTAGCTCAATGTAATTGACTAATTAATATAATTTTCAACTATAGGCGCGACGAAATTTTGGACTCGCTGGCATTCGGAGAGCGAACGTCGAGGTGTGAATACGTAAATTTGTTTCGTGATGGCGTCGGGCGTATTAATTCTTAAATCGTGTAAAGATGACTAAAAACGTTACCCATTTACTTGAAAAAGGAAACATGTTAATGAATATATTATTATTGTTACTAATAGAACAATAAACAGAACATTAAGTGGACGCATGTTGGATTTATATGACAAATTATATTTCGTGCATGCGTCATTTGCACCCGCGACCCGCAATCCGCGCATCGCCTAGCCTCGTTCTTTTTAGACCATGCCTCAACTGAGGTATAGCTTTAATAGAAAACCGCCACTGAATTATTTATAATTATAATGATATGGTAATTGACATTCAACAAAACTTATAATAATATAATTTTGCCAAAGCCCTGAATTCACCAATCGGCACCGTTGTGCCGCATCCCCGCGCGGATGCACCAGTCACCACACTCACACACAGGCAAACACAAGTGAGAGAGAATAATATGCACCAAGTTACACCAAGTGCATATCCTCATGCTGCAGGCCAGAGCGAGAAAACGCATCAAACCAAGTTTATATCATATGGAAATGGCGTACGATTAACGGGGACAGTTGGAAGTAAAACTCAATATTATAACGCAATTCTTCGTTATCCTCACATTTTCGATATTACACGTTTTTATTTGGAAATGATATACATAATACACATAGTAACTAACTACCTAACACAATAGCGATAGATCAAGTAATTAAAATATTAGCCCGTAGGGCTGGAAACCAACTTCACAAGACGTAACTATCGATTTCGATTATTAAAATCAAAGTTAATACCAATAATTATTAGATAATATAATATCTACTAATAAAATATTTACATTTCCATTATTTTTGTTTACCTGAAGAACGTGATAACTTTGAAATGAAGCCATCTTTTGAGCAATCGAGATTCTTCATCTCTCACGGTCATCTTCTTCTTTCTGGTATGCTCCCAGTAAGCTTGACTTAATGTTTCTATGCCTACTCGACTCAAAAATGTTTTAATTATACCTATTAATCGATGTAATATTTAAGTAGTAGAACTTCATTATAAGAGTTTGGAAGTTATCTAATTCTAAATAAGTCTACAATTGAAAGTTTTTGATGTTTTCAACTATTTTGGGATACAACATAATTATAACTCATAAGATTCTTTAATCGCTTTGAAGACAGGTTTCTAAATCAATATTTCAAATAACTATAAAACTGTAGTAACATAAGGACTACTACTGCTTCTTAAAATAATGTGAAGATTACAAAATATTAAGTGCGATTTATTAGTTGTGAGTCGAATTTCCTCTTTCCTCTGGGTGACTTCGGTAAAATACTAATTACTGAGGATATCGTTGAGACATTAGTACTCTCGTGGAGCTACTAATACACCAAGCTGATAAAAACACACTTGAGCGTCTACCAATGACTATTTAGTGCGATGTTCTATTCACTATTGGTACCTGGGAAATTTTACATTTTTCAAATTTCGATAATTCTGGATAATTCGAGTTTGGTTTATTTTCGAGATCTCCAGAATTCTCGAGAAACATATTATTGTCCTAACAGTCCATTTCTTTCGGAATATTTTTTCGTCCACAATCATTTTGCATCTCATCATTAAATCGTAAATTCGGTAAATTTAACAGATTGTTTTAGCTTTTCTGGCACAAACAAAATACCGACGAATTTTCCTATTTACCAGTTTTACCATACATTTTGACACAAATCAAGCCATTTCAGCCACAAATCATTTTAGCCGCGAACTTAATTTTTTGTTAGTACTTAACAATTTACACCCACGATGACCGAATGGCTTACGCGACGGCTTATAATGTCGTGGGGTCCCAAGCTCGAATCCTGTGTCTGAAAAATACACATATTGTTTTTCAATTTGTATTTTGGAATTAGAGTATGGACCTAATAGATTGAGCAAGTGGCTAACATCCATTTCTCGTAAAAACAAAATCTGTTAATACAAACCTCCACTCCGTGGAGGCCCATATGATCTTATTAGAATCGGACATGGTCGAAAAAACAATTTCTCGAAATATTTTTCTTGAGAATTCTCGAGACGAAAAATCTCGATCAAAGTCCCAAATGCGGGTTTCTTTCTATTCTATTTCGATATTATGAAATTATACAGTTATATTTCCCAGATTGCCCTACTATAGGCAAGTTGGATACATAATCGTCTATTCAATTCTAAACTATCCGAAACGCCAATTTTTCGAAATACGTTTTTTTACATCAATCGATTCTCTGTGAAATTTCCAACATTTCTGTATAAATTTAAAAGCATAGGATTATATTGAATTTAAGAAACAATTATTTTCATGCCACTTCTTAAGTATCCTAAGTGACATTATTTGCCAGTGTATTGAATTTTTCATGAATTTGAAATTGAAAAAAATTCCCTAAAATTTATTATAATTTGAAACACAAAAAATGATTTTTTAATATTTCGATATTACAGAACTAAATCGAATTAAGTATAGGTTCATAATTTCTAAATTTCTCTTTCCTGCACATTTTATGATTTGGCGTTTAGGATAGTTTAGAATTGAATAGACGATATATGTTCATAGACAATAATAATGATGAATTAATATAGTATATTATTATTTAACATTGGTCTAATGGTCATACACTCCACTGTGGTGTTGCATATTATCCGCAGATCGAAATCTCAATGCGCGGAATGCATCCGAGGTTCGCGGACAATTCCTACCAAGTCCGGAGAGGTTATGCACCCGGGATCATCACCACTCTTCAAAACCAGTGGTACATTTAAGTGCCGACTGGTTTTATTGTAAACGGGGATTATTCGTTAAGGAGCATTGAAGATAGAAAATATTCGCCAAGCCTGTCGCATTATCTACTCTGTACATAAAATCAGGTTAGGTAGTTTTAAATTTTATTACACAGGTGTCATATTATATAAACATACAGATAGTTATATATAGTATTTTTTTATCATTCGTTCATGACTCCAATATCTAATAAATGTGTTGTATGGATACATTACTAACAAAATATATATCACTAAAACATACAAAATTAAATTTAGATATAAAAAGCGAATAAATATATGTACCCAAATCATCATACACATACAATCAGTCTGAGGTTCTATGTGGTTGATATTTCTCACACATTTGGTTTGTACCATTTAGCAATACACAGATTTATTATTTCCACACCATTATTACTATGCTTTTATTGTAGGTACAACATGTAAAGTAAACAAAATAATTTTAGCTATGTCTATATATTATACCACATGGTTATCTTCGATTTGCGGCCCTTCGAGTAACTGCCGCCCCCAAGCGACGCTCAATCTGCCTACCCCCACGGGACGTTACTGGATCTACTATCCAGTACAAAAAATACTCTTCCATTCCCATTCTTCGACTTATACAAACGTATTATATTTGGCTTAGGACACTGAGACGTTGGAAATTAAACAACAAGTTAGTTTTAGAGTTTAATACTCGATTTCCCATTCGTCGTGAAAATTATAAATTTTGGACTTATTGCATCGTCAAAATATTCCTCTACTATGCAAAGAGTCTACTGCGCGATGGCAAGGGAACTACTCCTCAGTTTAAAGCGCAGAGATTCACGTATTCTCTTTTTCTCACTCATGCAACATGCCGTGAGTGATGTGATCAAAATTCTCGATAACTCGGTGTGATTGATTTTAAAACCCCGATCTAGATATTATATTCAGCTGACATAGGCATACATGGGTTCCTTACCCAGTCGTATCTCTCTATAGTCAACGATGGAAAGTAACGATGGTTAAATTGTGCTCCACGGTTTCCAAATGATTTTTTTCGGTTGTGAATAAAGATACTTTATAATAAGTAGAAACTAAAAAATCACATCAGTGTGCCGCTGAACACAAGTTTTTGGTAGCCTCCTTCAGGGAAGGCGAATCAGAGTAATTGCGTCGGCAAGAGCAACCAAGTGAAGGAGCTTACATGGAGGTAGTTGTCAATGTGCACTGAAAGAAACACCGTACCTTGATAAGTGTAAAGTCTTGGTTACACAGAAGACAGCTACATATCAGAGTGATCATGATCAATGGACATAAGTGAATGACAATCATTATGCACGTGTCATCAATTTATTTGTAAATATTTTAATTATTTCAAAAAAATATATGATTTAACTTCCTTAGTAAACCCGTAATTTCTATGAATATAAGTAAATTAAATTAATAAATAAATATGTGTCCGGTAAAAATAAGTTTTAATTATTTTTAATTGACAGGGGAGGCAAACCAATGGCACGCGAGATGATTTTGAATGGCACGCGTTTGAAAAGAAAAAAATACCTATAATAATAATTGACAGATCGCATTGTCTAAAAATTGCAGGCAAATACTCTTCAAGAATAAGCATTACGTTTAATTTAAATATATAACGGCATAGGTCGGTCCGTAGACTTTATGCGTGACATATAACATTATCACACTAACCTCACCAGGCGGCGGGGGATGCCGCGCCGCGAACCAATAATTTTGATCGATTTGCAATGCTCGATCGAGACCACTGTGTGTCGAGAGAATGCCTCATCCGATCAGTGCAATTCGCATGACAATTTGTGCGATAAGAACCAAACTAATTCATGTCTACCCACAAAAAATGAGGCAGACAGTTTCAAAATTAGTGGATCGAAATGTATGGCGTAATTGAAAAAAGTGATGTTATGTCTGCTTGTTCTATGAGAGTTCTATGTAGAACATCATTTTTTTAATAGAATTTTTAAAAACTATTATTTCCTCATGAAAAAATGCTCGGTACGTCAGAGTTGAAAAATAGTATTTGGGAAATTTTGGCACGCTTACATAAAAAGGTTCCCCAACCCTGGTCTATAGTGTCATTTTTAAGTACCTACCTGAGTCGCGCGTCCGTAATATTTGGGAAGCGCTGTAGGTACGCTATACCTACTAGAGAATTAATATTTAATAGTTAGTCACTAGATAAGCTTAGGTATATATCGTGTTGTTTATAAAAATCGTATGCAATAATAATTGTTGCATGTGTAATTTTAATGTTAAACAGAATACCGCTTGATCGATCGATGTTTAATCGAAATGCGTTACCTGCATATGCAACAAATCGGCTGCGCGCCGTCCCATTTTGGCCGACAGAACCCGAAATAGACTATTGCTAAGAGGAGACCTACTAAAAATAGTTCCCTCTCAAGATGTCTCGAATGCTAGTTGGTGTCAACAGGGTAACGACAATCATTCCTGATTGAAGACTTAACAAAACCCGTGCTTACGTGATTCATCTCAACAATTTGTAATTATTCATTAACAATTTATTTATTATTCTTTTCAGGGCTAAAATTCGATCTGGATCTTAGACTATAGATACATCTAGACGACGCCACCCATTGCATTGCTAAATGAAGCTGCGTGCCGTGCGTTTGGTTTGTGGGCGAGCGAACGCATTCGTATACAAATGTTCGAGACCATAGACCATTTCGCTAGTGGTCACCCAAAGTGCTCGCACTAGACGCTCAGAATTAAAATATATTTTTCTATTTTTTTTTTATGTTATATAGTATTTTTAAGCGGTCAAAATGCAACCATTAGGTAAAAATATCCATAATTTAAGTTATTTTAAAGAAACACGGTCACTTGATATTAAAATATATAATAATATACAAATAAATTATCACGAACATGTATCAACTTACCTATGAAACGTAATACCATCTTCTTGCTTATCAGTACGGCTACCACAATTTAAGACAACACACAGAACCATCTTTTCTACTTAATTAACTAAAAATATTTACCACTGACTTTATGTTTAACACAAAAAATAGCAATTTTAGCAACACGGTTATCGACGCTTAATTAAGGAATAAGGTAAGATTTGGCGGCTACACCGTAGCAAACAATCTCCCACATCTGTAAACCTTTTATCTTACTCTAGCGCGTCGCAACGATTAAAAGGGTGCCGAATACTTTCTCACTCGCACTTATGCATCGTTTTTGTTCAGGCCTGGATGTATTTTATTATCATTCTTATTCATATTATGGTTATGTTACCAGTGATTCCCAACCGTGGTTCCGCGAGAATTCGGAAAAGCTTAAGAAAAAAGGAAAATGTACTTACCTGTTTTTAGACAAACTTTTTATTTTATACTTAAGAGAGTTTTTTTAGCAGGCATGAATGATGAAATTCAGTATCTTGTAATAAAAATGTTGCCGCCTACTATGCACTGTTCATTTCATTTATGTTAATGGTGTTAAAATTTGCATGTTAACACCATAGTTACAGCTGTACTACAACACCCTCACGCGTTTCATTGAGTCACTTGGCTGTTATCATTACATACAGTTTCACGTCTAATTTTTGTCATTTACCAATAGATATTAAGCATTTACCCCTCGAGACATTAGTAGATTATAATATGCTTCATAACTTTGCACTCCGGCTCTAAGATGAAAATGATGTAATATATTCTAAAAATATATTTTTATATATATATTAATACAAGTGAATATCATTTGATCTAATTTTATGCTACTATGATTTTTTGAGTTGCTACTTAATAACTTTGCACTCCGGCTCTAGGCTCTCACTTTTTACTACACTAATGCTTCTTTGCCTGATTACCTCGCATAAAATTAGATCAAATGATATTCATTTGTATTAACATACTTAATATATAGTAATAAATAAATAAATAGATAATACTTACATGTAAAATAATATTTTTAGAATATAATTACATCATTTTCATCCAAGAACCGGAGTGCAAAGTTATGAAGTAGCAACTCTACAACTTGTGAAACAATGACGGTTTTCCACAAAGCAGATGATGCGGTTGCTTCGCTAAAAAGTACCAATATCATAGTTTTTAAAAAAACATAGGGGGTCTCCAAACTTGTCAGCGGCTCAGATCTATTAATACCTAAACCTCTGCTGTTTGAGAATAGGTTTAGTGGTAATGCTCTAATCCTCAATAGATGATTACATGTGTACCTACGTCAATTTTTTCAAGATTTTTGTTGCGTTTTCCTATTTAAGATAAACCGAAGATTAATGAGTAGGCAATAAAAAAGTAGGTAAAGTAACAAATTTGCATTCAATTTGAGACTAAAAAGGCACAGCATCCTAGGTCTGCCTAAGGGCGGCAATTTACCTTGGGTCATCACTATATTATGTAGGCCATCTAAAAAGGAATTATTTATTGCAGTGCTTGAACGGAGGTATTGAACATGTCTATATAAGAACTATTCGAATGAGAACGAATCCTTGGTATTGCAGAAAAAACAGAGACATGGGTTTTATCTTTCCATAATTAATTGTGGAGTCTGCCAGGACGACAACGATATCAATATTATATAGTATACAAAAAAATCAGTGTGTGTACTTATGTACGCGTGTTAGAAGTTATACTTCTTTGGCGTAACAAAACAAAAACACAACTTGTGATAAACTAGATTCTTTGACTAGCTCTTAATTAACTTGTTAAATTACACACTCAAGAAAAAGGACCGCTTATTGGAACGCCGTTGGTTTATTTCTATACACTTTAATTATATTACTAAATTATATAATGGATTCTCGTTGTTTTTTTTATTTTTAAAATACCAACTGTCACTCTGAACACCAACTGACGTAAAATAGTTTGTTTACGTAAGAAATTTCAAATGGCCGACAATAATAAATTCGCTGCCGAGGCAACGGAACAATTCTAAACTATAATATTATACTGTATAATCGTCACAATTGCAGTATCATATTGTGGCATAAAGGTAGTGCGTTCGGCTGATAACCGAACAATCGATGGCTCGAATCCAATCGAGTGCGTTTTCTTTGTGTGAAAATACACGCTGATCTGATTTCCCAAACGCGCTAAAAGAAGCTTCAAAAAGGTTTGCTGAATTTTAACATCGTTAAAAGAAAATTTCAGAGAAAAGAGACACCAAGAAAGGTTGAAAATGTATATGTCTATGATTCCAACGAAAGACAAATTTAGTTCGGATCAAAACAATAATTATTATCGGTACACTTTATCAACGGCTCTAAGCTTGTGAATTAACTAGTTGGTTCCAATGTTCCTATTTGTAGAGGATAACTTCCTGTTTTCAATGTGCTTCATAGTCAGAATTAGTTGCGATGAGTTATCGTCCATGACTGAACAACATGTCGCGTGTAATAGACGAATCCGTGAAAGTGTCCACTTTACTTAACATATTGAGACGTTAAACCACTTAACTAGCTGCATTCCACATACAAAATATCAAATTCACTTATTTTAATATTAATATCATAATAATAAGTCTCTTGGTTGTAATAAATTATATGTTTTATATGCAACAGTAGCACACACAAGTGGTAAAGGGGGGGGGGAACTTTCGCGTCCCCGCCCTCAAGAAAGAACAAACAAAATATTTAAATTAATTGAATTTTCGTTAGCACCTCATGATTGAGGATCGTGACACGGATGATTTGGCTGTCGAACATTCTTTTCGAGGGTTATCCCGAGTCTTCTCATCATTCCACAATGCGTAAGACATGTCAGTGAAAGACTTGTGTCACTCATAAATTGATGCAACCATCTGGGGCATCCTATGTTTGCTGTAATATTATGACACGACATGTCTAAAAGACAACACAGCGCGGATGACACAAACGGGCACTAACGTTCACATACGATAACCATGTGTAACCATCTAGTTGCAGGCCAAGCGTTGATCGCTAGCTTCAATATGTGGAGTGTCAGGGTATGTACCCGGAAAAGATTGGGGGTCCGCGGTTGAAGCAACGAGAACCTATAAGTAGAAGACAGGGTGAATGTGGAATTCAGTGGCACCTGATAGATTTTGTTAACCTCGCCCCCTCCCATTTTTAACCCATTCAGTATTGTGTGGTTTAACCAGGGTTGAAAGAATGTCTCCGTACTTTAAGAAATAAAAGTATAGGTCAAGCTTTTACAAAATATGTCTCCAAAGTGTCCTAGAATTCTTTTGTCACATAGCGAGAAGGAATAACGAACATTTCAAGAGGCTCATTGTCGACGGAAGCATTGGAAGTTCACGCTGAAGACGGATATCACCTATTGGATAGTCTGATCAGGTAAACAGTGACACTTTCCCATTAAAACAGACGGGATGGTTGATTCATCACAATGCATTAAACTTCTAAAAATGATCTATTTTTCACAATCTGGATGATAAAAACAATCGAACAAAAAAAAAAAAAAAAAAAACAAAAAAAATTCGGTCTCTCTATTCTCTATTGGAACTAAGCTGTTTATTTTGAGCGATGTACGGGTTATTGATTATAATTCGAATGTAATACGGTTATCTGTTAAATATGAAAATTAGTGTGAACGATATGTTCAATCATTTGCTTAAACTATAAACTACATTCGAAATTCACAACTTCGCGCCGTGGCCTGAATATAGATAACCTTGGAGTGATGATTGCTTTTGGAGCATGATGACTCATGACTCAGGGCCCTAAACAGTGAGAAATACAACAGCAAAACAGTTTCACTCCAGAAATTTTGAAATTAAAATTTCTTTCTTTCAACAGGGTAACTAAAATATCACTACAAACTGTCCGTTCTGTCATTCTGTTTGTGACATGTGAAATGAAGTCACAGTTTTGCTATCGTTTACATAAACTGAAACTTTGAAACATAAGCCAAATATTAAAAGAAAATTGAGATAAAACTACAGACAAGTTGTTGGTTATGTTCGTGAAGAGATGAAAGAATTAAGAAATGTCAAATACAACGGCGAAGAAAATTCCTGGTGAAAATCCATTCAGTAGCAAAGCAAAAGCAGTTAATCATCTTCTCTCATCATCCATTCATTCGCCGCATCAGTCAGTCAGTCAGTGGGCCGGTCTGTCGAGGTGGTTCAGCCATTATTAGTACCAATCGAGAGTGTTGAAAAAAAAGGGCGCGAAAACCGGACCGCCATGTTATAATTTCGTCCGCGCATTCTCGTCAGACGCGTTTCCCGCCGGCGGGGCCATATTGGGCGTGCGCGCGCACATTCGACGACAAATTGTTACACATTTCACAGAAAATGGCGCCATCTTGCATAACTGGTTCGGGGTTTGCGTTATGAAAGTGATCCATTGCATCGATCTATAAAATTGAAACCTTTCCCATAACAATTACATACATCTAACCTGATTTTCAGCGATGAAAACCTTCCTCATACCTAATAATTGTATCCAACAGTAGTCTCCAAACATTTTCAATTGTGCACCCTTAACAACAGTGAAATTATTTAGTTTATTTCAATCAGTGTACATACACCGGCAATTACATGGCAACCCATGCAAGGAGGGGCTGATAGGGCTCTGGCCTGGGGGGCCAGGTTTAGGAGGGGCCATGCGTGGCGGGTCGATCAGTAAGTGAGATAAACTTACATTTTAAAAAAAATGGTCTAATAGTAAAAAAAAGTCGTGTGCGGTGCTATTTTACTTCAAGAATATTAAGGCTATACTTCAGCTGGGGTACGGTCTAAAACGACCGTGACTACGCGACGCGAAGATTGTGCAAATGTCGCGTGCAGAACAAAACATAATTTGTCATAAAAAGTCAACATGCGTCCATTTAATATTATGTTTACTGTTCTAATACTAATAATAATAATATATTCATCGACATGTTTTCTTTTTCAAGTAAATGGGTAACGTTTTTTAGTCATCTTTACACGATTTAAGAATTAATTCCCCCGTGGCCATCACAAAACAAATTGATGTGATTGCCAGCCAGTCCAAAATGTCGTCGCACCTATACTTGTTAATTATTTGCCGTTTCACTGAAGTACCGTCTTAACATTCTTATCGTGGTTATGAGACATTCCATGACACCACGTGTTGTTACTTCCGACGAAACAGTAAAAAAAATCTTCAAATATGTTTGTCGGTTAGACTTAGAGTTAGGTTTAACTTAGAAGAAATCTTTATTTAGCTACGTATTTTTTTTCGTCTTATACGAAGGTATAAATGAGAACTCTGCCATTCTGGGTAGTGTTGACCTGTGTGTCCCTGATAACTATCTTAGAAATAGAGACCATCAGTTATTTATTCTCCCAAGGTGCAGAACCAACCTGCCACTGGTAATGCCAATTGGGAGAGCGATAACTATGTTCAACGAAATTGCTTCGGGTGTTGATATATTCCACCTACGTGAGAATGAGTTTAGGTGGATGTTGTTTTATAAATTCTTAAAATAGGGTCTGCTTAACTCATCCGGTGTACTTCCTTGTACATATCTAATTTATCTACTGATATATCTCTGTTTTTATGTAACACTGTTATATTTATATATGTTTGTTTCAAAATATCATGTTGTGAACGTGTTAAACTTATAATTTGTAATGTCCACAATGTCTAAAAAAAAATTGAAATTGAAATAAATTGAAATTGAAATTGAATTCCACATAATTTCCATCCAAAGTAGTAAAGTAGTAAATACTAAAAACATTTAAATGTGATGGAACGACGGGATCATTTCTCACTGGTTGAAAGCAAAGTGTATTCATAATTACTAAAAAGGTTAATAGAACTGTAATTTTTGTCGGGTTCGCGATGTCTCGCGATGCCTAGTTTACTTCCGTTGCCTTTGGACGTCACGTCCTTGCACACATGCGCAGATTTGCGAATTACATTTGGATTATAGGTAGGTACCTACATATTTACATACCCTAATTTAAAATTTATCCAAATATTTTTGCCAGTCACTCGCAAGCTTTGGAAGTTCGTGTATTTTAAAATGTATCTGAAACCATGGACTCGCAATATTTTTTGTCTATTGAAGCAGAGATGGATTTTAAATTAGATTTAGTGGTATTTACAGGTCTTGTTAGTAATGTATCCATACAACACATTTCTTAGATATAGGTGTCATGAGAGGATGATAAAAAATACGGTAGATATAAAAAATGGGGCGGTATTTTGGCACTGCTTAGGGGCGGCATTTTGTCTTGGGACGCACTGCGTATCACGACACTTTCTTTTGATAAAGTAGGTATCTACTGACACCAACTATCTAAACTTTTATCTTTTGATAGTAAATTACTACTAATAGATACATATGGTAGAATCCCGAATAACTTCGTTATAATTCCTACCGATATCGACTATAGGTATATCAGATTGTTATACTCAATGTAATTACAGGGTAAATACGTTATTTTGGCACGCGTAAAATGTATCTGTGTTAATAAAACGTAACCATCGCTACCCAAAACTGTTTTATTTTATAGATTTATTGGCTTTGCTGATATATTGGATATAGGAAGTATGTACTTACTGTAATGAAATGCAAAGTGTTTTATTACTCCATAAAATAATAGACTCGCGGATAATAACACCAGATACTTCTCTCACGTAATAAATTTACTGTCCCAGCAAATCGCGCTAAAAGGCTAATTTTATGGTCAGTTGATTTCTTTATAATGTTAGGGAATCAAAACGGCTCGGAATTTGCGTTCGATTATGGAAAAATCATGATACTCAGTAATCTGTAAACCTCCACACAACTTTATTTTAATTACTTGCGATATTCATCGATATATGTCCAATATAATATAACAATGTCAGTCAAACTTGAATAGCACCTCGCAACCAAAAAATATTTTTTAGTGGAAATTAAATACATAACAGTAAAAGAAAATACAGAACTTGAAAACAACTCAAATATATCCATACTAGAAAAAATCACATTACGATGCCCGACGGGATTGGAACCCGCATATCCACTGGTATCGCGCCAGTATGCAATAATATGCTTAGGTGTTTTCTAGTTATGTATGTTCAACATGGCCCCCACATCCTGAAGCGGGCCCCCCATACATATCGCTAAAGGTAAAGGTGACTATCTACATCTACAGTTGTGTATTCCAAATAGTGTTCGAGGTAAAAATTATTAGGGTATCTTTAGCGATTTTTTTGTATTTCTAATACACCCACATGAATTATAGAGTTATCGAATATTGACAAATAATAATCAAAAATTGCATCACACAACCATATACTTTTAATTTTGCTTGAAGTGAAATAGCGCCGCAGGCGACATTTTTTTACTGTTAGTGCAATTTTGTGATGTGTGTTTATCTCACTTGGCTGGTCAATTTGCCAGGTTGGAGGCCTGTCAGCCCCCCCCCCCCTTGTGGGGGCCATGATGTTCAATAATATGTAGAATGTTACATTCTCAAATCTTGTGAATTATTCGTTGAATAAAAGAAATGTTTTAGGAAAAGAAAAGTTAATTTTTTTTATTTTATAAACATATGCATAAAAAATGTAATACTTTACCTATTTTGAACGATCAATATGTATCGATGGAACACGTAAGCCTAAATTTATAAAATAGTCTTTAATTATATTGAAGAAAATTGCGCCCCAGGCGAGTTTTTTACTAGCTGTGAAACCTAACGGGACATTTTTTTTTTAATATTGTGCCTTTATTACTTTCATTTTTTATAGTGAGGTTCTTAGGACATTAGGTGAAAAAACCATTAGATGCGACATATTATGCTGAGATACAAGCAAAAGGTTTAATATATCGTCACTGTTCTGGCAGAAGACACTAATTCGAAAAAATGACATATTGAGTTAGTACCAAAATGTTCCTTATTTCAAACTTTACCGTCTGGAAACCTTCTTAATAAATAAACAGTCTTTATTTTTTTAAAGTCATCCTTTTTACGATTACTTAATAAACTCACATGATAGACCATTTCAAACATTTTAACAACTTCAAAGTCAAATCACTCAAAACTAGTATTTTCCAGTTAGTGTGTTCTGCCAGAACAGATGTAATAACACAATATATTGGCGAATAAAATCAATAGCGATGTCTGTGTATATACAAGCTGACGGTTTGATCAATTAAGTAAGCATAAAATGGCTTCTACCTGATAACTCGTTCGACGCGGACGACACGGCTGCCGTGTCCCCGTTAAACGACCATTAGATGCAATTAGCATGTTATTTAAATGAGGTAATTAAAAATTAATCAAAAGGTGCGCAGTGATTGAAACTATTGAATGCGATGTATGCTGAGATAAAAGCATAATATTGACTAATTATCGGCCATTTTGAGACTGTTTTACCTTGTAAAAGAAAAATATAGAACAAAATTGATAGCCAGTCATTGGCCACTACACACTAAAGCTCGTATTAAATTTGATAGTTTAGTTGTATCAATATGTCAATGAATGACATTGATAATGAAACATGATAATAATTGATATTACTTCCGTGTGCATCATTATGTTGTCCGCCGAAAAAATCATTCACGTGACGTATTTGGTACACGCAAGGACGTTGGTGCGATTTAGAATTTTTACATTTGAATATTGCGTACATTATATTAGTACATTCCTATCCGCGGACATGCATTTGCATAACCTATTCGGATTGATTGAGTCAAGTGATACATTGTCTCGGGTATCACCTTTGGGTGTTTTTTTCTCTATGCGATTAATATTGCCAGTGTCCTTCCTTGGCAACGCAAAACTTCCTTTGTTTGGCGATATCTATCAACTTGTTTAAAATATAAATAACACAATAGCATTTCATTAATTTAATAGAGTGGCCATTGTTGATTCAATCCCGATAAAATTATTATTTAAATGAAAACTTAATGCAACACCTACTGGGAATTACTACTCATATACCAGGTGCTTGGCAATCTTTCGTATTCATAATATTAGAGAAGCAGCTTATTTTCTGATTCGTCTACCTGAGACAGTGACGTCCCCAGATAAAATGCCGCCTCATTTTATTATACATTATTTTTATCATCCTTTCATAAGTCCAATATCTATTAAATGTATTATTGTATTGATACAATACTAACAAAATATCTGACTAATTATTCGCAAATCTGCACGCGTCGTTTCTGATCACCAAGGACGTCGAAGAGCAACGGAAGTAAACTAGATATCGCGAACCCGACAAAACCCAGAGAGTTCAATATTTTAATCGAAAGATATTTTCGTTATTACTAAGTTTAGGTAGCTATTTCTATATATTCCAAATGATTTTCGTCGATTTGCCGCCCTTCGAGTAACTGCCACTCCCAAGCGACGCTCAATCTGCCTACCCCCACGGGACGTCACTGACCATAGACTATCTATCAGATATTATAATGTAGTAGTGATCGTGCGTCCCACCCCTCACTTAACTTACTATACTTGGTTCGCCTCAAAATATTATGTTATACAGTATACGCCAAGGCTTCTTCTCGTCTCGTTAGTGCGTATTGAATATGGGTATTTTATCTGGAGTCCTTATGAAGTCTCCTGCAAGCTTATCTTAGAGTGCGTCCAGAAGAAATTTCTTCGATGTCTTTATTTTAAGACATTTAATTATTTTCCTTTCAATAATTCAAACATCAAACGATTACTTTCTGAATACCTTTCTAGAAGGCATGCTCACTTTCACTCTCTTGAATCATGTAGGTCATTTCTGCTCTTGAAACATTTTCGCCTGCTATCACAAGGGATGGTTTCCAATCCTGGCGCCCTAAAGAATTACAATTTATATGCGCCTGTCAATTACCTACGTGGTCGCAGCCATGACCTATTCTGGGTCAGAACTGTTTCCTCGAGTCAGACACCATTAGCGAGGGGTGTAATGTTAGTCTCTAGTTAGCTCCCCAAAGACATATACATCTTCAGTGATGTGATCTGCATTTTGTTTTTGTAACTTTATTTTATTGTATAAAATTGTTTGTTTTTTATTTTTTTATTTTTCTCTCTTATTAGAGTAATATTTGTTATAATTAGAGGGTTGGAGCGGATCTTTTTGAGATGCTCCGTTCCAGCTCCGCTCTGGGTAAAAAGTTTTAATAGGTACCTACTATTATGTATACAAATATTAAAAAATAAGTAGTTTTGAAATATAAGGTTTATTATTCGTCCTTTTCATTATTAATTCTATTAAACAAAATTCCAAGACAGCAAATCGTCTTTCATTATCGGCCTCTTCTGTAAAAAAAGGGAGGTTTTTTTATCACTCGGCAGTGTTGCGGTATTTCAAATAATTTCAGTGTTGCAAAGTGTCATATATAATATTTTCATTGGATTTTAGGACGAAATTTCAATAATAACACTCACATCCGGAGCAGTGGAGCACTACACAGGTTTTCGATGCTCTGTGTAAAACCCCATTGCTCCACTGCTCCGTGCTCCTGCCCCGAGTTCCGTTCCAACGCTCTGGTTATAATGTAAATCTCATTTTGTGAACATCTTGAATTTTGATTTGTTATATCCACAATGTTTTATTTTCTTAAATAAATAAATAATAACTTCCCTATTATTAATATACATCAGAGATATTAAAACTCAAAACGGAGCACCAGTGTTTTATTTTATGATGTGTCAACTGGACACAACTAGGATCTTATAATGAAACGCCGATTCTACAACACTATGTATATACATAGTGTAAATAAGTGAAACAGAATAGGCATGATGGCTGTTATAAATAAACATGACATAATGATCATTATTAATTAGGCAGGTATTGGTCGTCAGTGTCTGAGTAGTAATTCGTCAGTAGAGTTTACCATTAGTGACTTGTTTATTGGGCTGGGCACTACAAGGTGAGACGACGAAAAACTTGCGTTCGATATTATCGACTACATCAGGAGTCGACAACGTTTTATGTTAACTCTAGCCACATGCCATACTTAATAGACTTTTAATTTACAAGACTGCAATTTTATTACGAAAAATCAGGACTCGAAATCCAAAAAAATATGATCCGGAGCGTTCGATAATTTTCCAAAAATATTAACATAGTCTTTAATTAACTCTTTCTTTTATTCAACGAATAATTTACAAGAATTAAGAATGTACCATTATAATATATAATATGTATACTGCTGATCATGGTCCCCACAAAGGGGGGCTGACAGGGCTCTAGCCTGGGTGCCCGGGCTCAAAAAGGGCCCGACGTGGCAAATCGACATGATAAGTGATTTAAACACACATCAAAAATTCTCTCGAATAGTAAAAATAGCAAAAAAGTCGCCTGTGGCACTGTTTATCTTCAATATTAGTATGATTTAAAATTATGTGGTTGTACGATACAATGTTTGATTGTGTATCGATACTCGACAACTCCATAATTCAAATAGAAGAAATCAAATATACAAAAAACAATAAATAAAGGTACACATTAATTTTACCGCATACACCATTTGGAAAACCCTACTGTAGAGCGTCACACTGCCTTTATCTTTAACGATCCTAGCCTGGGGGCCCGCTGCAGGATGTGTGTGTGTCATTTTAAAAATGTACCACAAACGAATATCGTCTTATAATATTTCCTTGTAGGTATAATGCGTTAAGACCGTTAACATGGATTCCCGAATTTCACCCGTATTGCCCTGGCTGTAAAACTAAATTTGCGTTCTTGGAATAGTGAACCTAAGGGTGGCTGCAACGCAAAACAGACAGAGCAAGTCGTCATGCGCTGACTATTAGTTAGAGTAAGATGCAAGCTAGACCGGGCTTACTCAGTAAGTTTTAACAAAGGCCGACTCGCTGAAAATCGGGCGTCATTTTAAGAAGCATATGATTCATCCAGTAGTATATCAATGATCGCTCAGCCCAAAACCCCTTATATAACTTAGGAATTAAAAAGCGTTTTTAAAATAGCATAAGTTACAACGTTTATTCGCCTGCGGCATGATTTTTTAGTTACTTACTACTGATCGATACGTAATAACGAAAAATTAGGTACCTCGCACATGAAATAATACGTACCCACGCAGAGCCAGTCTAAAAAAAAAACTTTCTTAACTTTATTCTGTAAGCACTACGGTGCATGGTTGCAGCATCGGTCCCGTGCGGTTCCGTCTCGGGATGGAATGAGCACTTAATATCACTTCTTTCAAACACGTTTAAAGCCTCATAGAAAGCGGCCGTGCATATCCACGGCTGTGCATATATGACGGGTGGTGGTGGGAACTTTAACGTATGGACCAAAACTGTTTGTGGGTGTCATTAATCATTATTTTCGTGAAAAATCAGTGATCATATGAATACACGTAAAATGATTCATACATCTGAATGTGTAGCGTCCCGCCTGAACCCAGTCCGCGATGGGTCTCGGGACAGGGCACACTTTTTATGCGGATAGGCTTAATTTTTTATTGAGTTATTTCTTTATCACGCCGGGGTCACCACTGAGTGATTAGGATACCGTCAGAAAAATAAATTTGAAAAACGGCACACTACAAAGGTGACAGGTATTTGATTTGTATGTATTGCCCCGTTTGAGCATCCTATTGTCTACTGTCTACCTATTGTCTACTGAGTGTTCACCATGGCCCCACAAGGGAGGGGGCTGACAGGGCTCCAGCCTGGGGGCCCTGGCTTAAAGGGGGTCTGGCCTGGCAAATTGACCAGCCAAGTGAGATGAACACACATCACAAAATTGCATTAATAGAAAAAAAATGTCGCCTGCGGCGCTATTTCACTTAAAGCAAAATTAAAAGCATATGGTTGTGCGATGCAATTTTTGATTATTATTTGTCAATATTCGATAACTCTATAATTCATGTGGGTGTATTAGAAATACAAAAAAAAACGTTAAAAATACCCTAATTTTTACCACGAACACTATTTGGAATACACAACTGTAGATAGTCACACCGCCTTTACCTTTAGCGATAGGTAGGGGGGGCCGCCAATGGTTCTAGCCTGGGGGGCCGCTTCAGGATGTGGGGGCCATGGTGTTCACTATAGGAATTACTGATTTAAAAAAGTGAATTAGTAAGAAGAGATCACAGTTCTACGGTAGGGTAGGGTAATACGAATATTGAAATTTTAAAAAAATATCTAGGCGTAGAAAACTTATCAGTAAAAGTAATAATATGTAAGTATGTAGATATACGTTTCATCAAGGCACCTCTCAGAGTGGTGGTGTCGAAACATGGTCATTTCCGCCATGCGTATGTCCGCCAGGTCGATCATTGACTCGTCTTTGAACAGCAGTCTTGGAAAGCGAAATTATTCATATTTTTTTTTAGTTAGTCGGCATTTAAATTTGAAAATTCCGCGCGCCTACGAATGAATCCCAGTGTCCGGTTTCGGCCAACTGACCATCTACGACTAGTTTGTTTTCATGTAAATGCGTGGATGTGTGATCGTCGAAATGTGAGCAATTCCAGGAATGAATTGAGAATATATTCAACCCATTGATATAACCCATGCTAATATCTCAACACTGTATTGAACACGTTATCCAGAATAGATCAAAAACATCTCATGAAAATCTGTAAGAATCACCCTTATTGCAATAAATTTAAAGTTAATTTTTAATTAGGAAGGTACTAGATACAGTAATACCCAGTTAGCCTTAGAACAATGTGAGTAAAGATTATTTTTCAACCATTCATCTGAATTTAATGAAAGAATAAAATTTGTATTCGCGGACTCAAAGAAACCCATATATACTTAAGTATGGTTTTTACGAGGCAATGTTTCTATCTTTTTCTATACTTATTTATTATGTGAAGGTGTAGAAAATATAGTATTTGTGAACATTTTTCGTCTTTAATAATTAGAATTGTTGTATTTTGACATATTTGGCTCCAAACTATAGTAGGTATTTTACATTTTTCACGTAATCAAAACTTTAGTATTGTACCATAATTCTATCACGGTTGGCAACACTGTATACGAGGAGCTTTTAATTGTTAACATACTTACTTTGTCCATTTAATTTCGACACATCAATGACTTCGCAGTATTGTTTGATATAAGTCAGCACTCGAAATGGAAAATTTTACGAACCAGAACGCTCGATAAATTTCCGAAAATATGAACATATTTATATAATTTTATTTATATTTTATAAAAATAAATGTGTTTGATTTTGTGCTATAATATGGCCAAATTAGCTCAGAAGGTCAAAATAATTTTCCACGAGACGGAGCGATAATCTCTAAGAATTTAACGAACCGGAACTACGCTCCGGTCCATTTCGAGCCCTGATATAAGTAAGTATTTCACACACATGTTTATTGTAAATTCTTAAGATATTATGCTCTACCTCTACTTATGTGATTCACTCCCGTGGTCGCGACCTGGTTATAACGTGTTATAAGGGTTTTTTGATTTGCCATAAGATATTTTTCCCATTGCCGTATTTTTTTAATTTTTGCCCGGTGGTGTAGTGCTAAATAGATTGTAATTGCCGAATCGAAAGTGACCGTTTTTAATTTTTTAGAATTCATTTCAACGTATGGATCTGGGCATTGAATGTCCTGAATTTGGCCGCCTGCTTTAATATCATACAAGTAGTGTACCTGCCTGTTTACCTGTGTATGAGTCGGATTTAAGCGTTAGATGCGCGGCTATTATACAATGTGTACATTGATCGGGACTGTTCCGTAATAATTCAATTTGCTCGGTTACATTTTACATTTCGATATAGGTGCTTCAATTTTCTGGGCCGCGGCCCGGAAAAGATCCGCCATTATTAAATGCCCTTTTAAAAAATCATCATTAACTCTGCTCATACATATTGTAAAATATTAAGCACACATTCATCGCAAAATTGCAGCAACTGCGGCAAACTATGGTAACTTGCGGTATGCACCGAAATTAACTGTTGTCTGCCGCATTTATTTGTGTATGAGTAAAGCCCTTGGAAGATACAAGGAAACCGACGTATTCACAATAAATATTAAATATATTATGTAAATCTTTACAAGAAATGTCACCATAATAATCAGTTTTCATCAGTCTTCTGCGAGACGAAGGTCTCTCTATTTTGCTCGGTTCTGTTTTCACATAGATCCGCAGAAATTAACTATCTCATCGATCTGGCGATGCATGCCAAAGTGAATTAATAAATTATTATGCTTATTTCCTCTTCAAATTATTTATCATCATTTATATGCCATAATAATTCTTCTTCTTTCTTCTTTCAACCATGTCCGATCCTAATAGGATCATATGGGCCTCCACAGAGTAGAGCTTTGTATTGACAGATTTTGTTTTTTACGAGAAATGAATGTCAGCCACTTGCTCAACCTATTAGGTCCATACCCTGACACATACCTACACATTGAAAAACAATATGTGTACTTGCCAGACCCATGATTCGAACCTGAGAATAATATGTAAACAGATAAGTATTCATAATAGTAGGTATATTTTTGTGATATTCTTTTAAAACATTTCTTTATATATTTTGGATTTATTTAAAATCTTTATATATATACCTACCAGCACTATCAACGTTAGTTATAATTCGCGGTCTTCAAAATACTCCATCGCAGTACAGCCGCGTTGTTGCATGATGCTGTAAATCATGCGGTTGGTTATTAGCTCTAAAATTCGATAAAAATATTGACAGCCATCTTTGGGGTTTCTTGAGAGTTGTTTACATATTATTTATTACACCCACGCTCTGGATACAAACTAACAACGAAAAGCAATATATTATGGAATTTCGAACGCGGGATACGTACCCACACATATAGGACCGTATATTCTGCAAATCGTCCATCGTGCGGTTACTATACGGTCTCCAATTTTATTAGAATCAATATGAACATTAATTCAATTTTCATAGCTGATTTTGGCAAAATTTATGAATTCAAGAATGAAAACTTAACCTAACAAATAATCCAGTAAGTATATCGGCTATTTTCAAAATTTGTTTGCTGCTGGCTTCCTGTAAAGTGTAAACCGACAAAAACCATGTTTTATTTAGACATGAATTTTATGTCAGTACTATATGACCCAAAGAGGTTGGTTTTTGGTTGCATACGAATTATTTTTTTAAATATAGGTAGGTATGTGGCGCATTGGTGAAAAACTCTAATGTCACAATATTACTGAATCAATAAATAGATTTTTAAATAAGATCTGTAAAGTCTTCAGGCGTTATTTTCCACAGTGCGCAAATATTTTAATGCATATGAACCGGCGATCCTCTAATACAAAAATCACAACGCGCCGAAACGCAGTGATCCCAAATCAATCAAGTAATGGGGGGCTTCCATGCGAGGTGTCCCGATCGGGCCGCGGGCCGCCCCTCGCCCCACCTGTCGCGAGAGTCACCGCTCTCGATCCGGTAAGCACGCGCCTGTCCCCTGCCCCTCTCCAGCGTCGTTGGCAGGCCGATAACCGGTTTCGCGTCTGTCTACCTTTGCCATCGAAGTATTATTCGACAATTCGTCTACGGACCCAGTGGACTGCGAATCGTTATTCTAATTGCGACACATCTCGTTCGGCATGTGTTTAAACACTTCCTATGTGACAATATCTAAATTACTTAGGTCCACCTAGTCCTAGTAGCTAGTACCCATAGAAGCTTTATATTTTATTACCACGTTTTTCTTCAGTCATGGCATTCTCAGACATATACTTTGATAAGAAAAATGGATACCTATAAAACAATATCCGTTACAGTGAAGTTTGAAACAATGAGCGATAAAGATGCATTGCATTCCAGACGTTTATATTGATAATAACAATAGTGCGACAAAGCAAATCTTTATCAAATGCATTTACAGACATTCATTATGCTGTTTTTAATACTTGATAAGAATAGAAAGATAGCCTCCAAAGTGCGGGGCTATAACATAAATACAAACATTTAAAATCATTTTTACAACGTTTTTACAACGTTTTTCTTAACTCGTATTCTTGTTTGTCCGGTGGTTGTTTATCCAGCACAAATCTTGCAATCGATTTTTAACTAACTTCCCGACTAGCTAGACATTTGAAACTTTTAGAATATATCAGAACACGATGCCAATACATTCTTTTAATACGTTTAGCCATATTTAAGCAGAATTGAATTCATTTTCAGTTATTTCTGTTTTGTATGAAAAGTTATTTCGGATCAAATCCGAAATCCAATTCACTATTATTGGTTGCTAAGGAGGTGGTCCTAGCAACTAAATTATTAATATATACGTGCGTTACTATGGAAATCAAAATGAAATGACATTTCAGTATTCTATATTTGTTTGTTTGTTGCAAAATAGCAAAAAAATGATTTGTTGCCTTATTTGTCCAAGTTTATATGATTCAACAGAAAATTTAAAAACGTGGTAAGTATATAAAAAGTTCTTTTTATCTTGTAATTATTTAAACTAACTACCATGCTACAATTCAAATATAGAACTGATCAATCTTGGTTCGATCTTCAGTCAAGCTGATCGACTACTGCGACCACCAGTGACGTATCTAGGCAAAGTGCCACCCCAATACAAGAGTTGAGGCAAAACAATACTCACACAGACGCATTGTTTACAAACATGGTGTTTAAATTTTTTTAAATCGACATCAACGTATACGCATGTTGTCCTCTTTTCGCTATAAGCGCAATAAGTAGGCGTAAGCAAGAAAATGGCTGTTTCTCGTAGACGTATTAGGTACAATGCCCGTTGCCTCAGAATTGCACCAATACAGACAATCTTTCGTATCTGTGTTCGCCTCAACTTTCATTACGCGTTGCATTATTTATTTTCAGCTACTTACATTAACAGACAAATACCTACATGATAAATCTTTAAATTGATAAACACAGCATTTCCACAAAACCTACTATCAAACAATGTTCGTCTTGTTTGGTCTATGGTACTAACAGGCTTGGAGGCACCCTTGTAAAAATTATTCTGTGCGAAAACCGCTATTACAATATGTACGAGTATTACAATAGTTTGTAATATGTAGGTACCTACCCATTATGTAGTCAGAAATTTTTATGCTTTGATTGTCCTTTATTTTTTTAAATGAAGATGTAGATTCTTTCTGATGAAGCGACAACATCGTCTGCTTCATGGAAAAACTGCTATTCGTCTTAAAAATTGTGATATTTACATTCCTTTCTTCATTTGCCGCCACTATGGAACGCATGGCCTACCTACCCCCTTAGGACGTCACTGGTGTCCAAACAACAGTAAAGGTTGACAACCTCATAAAATATGACGTATTATACGTATCGTAGCTTATTCAAATAAACTATACCTAACTATAATTTGACAATTCGACTATTCAAATAGTCGAATTCTAAAATTTATCAGAATTATCATTAGAATCTATAGATATTTTATTAGATAATAGAATCAGTGAAATTCTAGTAAAGCAAACTGAAATGATCTTCAATACAAATTGGTAAGCTCTTCCAGGACACCACCTGCTTTAC
Organism: Rhyacophila brunnea; assembly: GCF_057557595.1. NCBI lineage: Eukaryota > Metazoa > Arthropoda > Insecta > Trichoptera > Rhyacophilidae > Rhyacophila > Rhyacophila brunnea. Next base: position 15,932,953 of record NW_028232752.1, read on the forward strand.
TCTGAAGTCTGAAGGATGCTTTACGTCAAAGCTTCCAAGCCGCTAGCGGCTAGACAGTGCTGCGTAGGTACCTATATGAATGAATCTTCCATCACTTCATTTCTCACATCTCTGTGAGCAACGTTTCTCGTCGATGGTCGAGAAATCAAAAAATATAGGTATTTACAAATTCCTGCCAATTAATTATTGCAAGAAGCTCTTCCAAGTATCGGCCCAGATATAACAAAAGTGTATTATCTAAAGGAAGAGCAAATATTAATAAATGGATAAAATTGTTAACTTATTTAAAATGTCAGGATTTTGATTGATTGTTATGCTCGAGGTAGATTTTGGTATTTTTTTATGAAGCAGCTGTCTCATCAGCTACATGGAAACTGCCACCGATTTCAAAGAAAATATTCTTCAAAGTAATCTAAAAATCCTTTTTTTAATTAATCTGCAGAAAGTTACTTAGAAACAATTTGAGGCTACGTATCTATATGTAAAGAACAAAAATAAGTAAGTATCTCTACTCACACGATTTAAACGGTACCTACATTAAATTTGATGTGTCGTCGTTTTGGAAAAGGCTGAGAGGCCTTGATCTAAAGAGGCTACGAATGGCATATTGTGTGATTCATTTGAATATTCCGGTGACGAGTCGTCGGTTTAGCAAGTGTGGTCAGTGTCGAGACAGTCGCAGTCGTACCGTCATTTTGATGCCATTGGAATCTCTTCGCCTCATGACGCCGAGATGGGCGACTATGGTGCATGTCTTGGACCCAACACTTACTTAGTATAAGGTGCTAAACTTCATACCGAAAGGTTACGCATGTGTTATAAAAATACCCACCACTTAGTAGGACGCAAGTACTTAATTTTTATAAGATAAACACAATAATTGGCAGAATCAACAAAGGTACCTAGATAATAAATATTTCGCATCAGTTGACTTGTCCATAGATTTCTTGATGGAAATCGTATGCACAACACAATAAATTATAAAATACAAGCCTAACACACACTATTAAATGATATGTACACTAGGTAGGTAGGTACTGAATGTTAATTATATCAATAAAATCAAACAAAATAGAATATTATCATAGATACTTATTCCACGTGTAACTCTTTAACGTCATAACATGACTGTGGTATGACAGGTTGCAGTTACTTGTAGTTAGCATCCCATCACTACAGTGGCGTGCGGTCCATACATGCTTTGGTGCAGTGCACGCCATAATTATTCCAATATATCCATATGATAGTTTCATTAAATATGCATAAAAGCAATACATAATTTTAATAACATAAATACTAACTGCCGTATATATACTGCTCCTTATGGGAGAAAATGTGTTGTGATGTGGGACTTGCTATTTGGTAGTATCTTTTGCATGCCTTGCAAACAGTTTCCCATTATTGTAATGTAAGATAGACGCAGTCGACATATAATTTCATAATGAATGAATAACAGAACTACTCCATACATTTGTTATGCAAATCTGTCATCGAGTATTCAGTAGAAATAATATAAGTATTTACTTATATCAAAATTGGAAAATCCGGCGTGACGAAAAATGTTATATGTATCGCAGAACACCCATTGTAATTTGAATATAGACACGTAGTTTTGAAGAGCATGTCTGATGTCAAAAGACTATGTGTTTACATCTAGAAGCAAAGTGCGTGGTATTCGCGGTTTCGCCGTGGAAGAGACAAGGCGCCATATGATAGTATGCAGGGGACATCACGACGCTACCTGTGGACTTCTTGAACGACGTAATTTGTTGCATCCGGTCGACAGACGCTGCGCGTAATGTGCATTCAACCCCTACAGATAGTATGGAGAACGTGTGGCTGTGGATAATGGTCGTGTTTACATGCAGCATTAGAAATCGGTACATTGTTATTTGATCTGTTACGTATCTACTGATCATTTTTTATTTTTAGATACCTACCTATTAACATGAGCGATCCACTGGTTTAGAAACGGTGTCATCAAGGACGTGACGTCCAAAGATAATGGAAGTAAACTAGACATCACGAACCCGACAAAAAATTACAGTCCTGTTAAACCTTTTATGTTCATTTTGTTTACAACCAGTGAGTTGATTTTTTAATGGAAAGATATTTTCGTTATTCCTAAGTTTAGGTACCTACCTATTTCTATATAATATATCTAATGATTCTCCTCGATTTGCCACCCTTCGAGTAACTTCCGCCCCCAAGCAACGCTTAACCTGCCTACCCCCACGTCACTGACTCAAATAATAATAACACTAAAATAAGTGAAGTTAACTACCCATAGTACATTATTGACTGGTTGAGTTTCTGAAAATTACAGACGGAAACTTAACTAGCATGAAATCAAGTACCTAGGTACCTACTACCTACATAATATTGTTCAATTGGTCCACTGAAATTTAAAAGTGAATGACAAATTTGCACAACATATTCATGTGTGAAGTAAACTGTTGCACAACGCCATGTGGTATGAAAAAATTGCCGAGGGCTTGATTTGCAGCACCTCATTTAAACAATTTACTGTCCATAAACCTGACATTCTCAAACTGCGGCTCGCTCACCACCGAAGTAATGAGAACATTTTTATTGCATAAAAAGAAAACATAGTACCTAGCTCCAATTTGGCGTTCACAAGATTTTACGCCTGTTTAGATTCACAAACATATTATACAATTATTATCATTTGTCTACCTACTCCCTGTGGCATTGAATACAACTGATCAACAAGACAACAGTAAAATATTGTGGATAACTATACTTACCACTTTTTAATACCCCAAGGAATAGATTCTCTCCATTATATTTGAATATCTACATAGTTTACAGCAATTAAACGCCTGACACCTTTGTTTTTTTTTATATTCATTCCTAACTAATGCAGCTACAATAAATTAAACAAAATTTTAAAAAAAAAAACTTCATAAGCCAAGTGTATTGGCACAGACATTGAAGAAGACAATGTGGATTTTTATTTGGCTAGCCGCAGAATCGACCCTGCGATCTAAGGTTTCGTACAAGGCCGCCCTACCAACACCGCTACAATCTACAATATAGTTTAAAATCGCGGAATTAAAATATACCGTCTGCGGCCAATTTGCGGTCAAGTTTATATCGCAAAAACACGACCACTATCATATTTTACTGTATTTTCCATACTGTTTGTATAAGACGTCAGCATACGTTTCGGATCATTCGCCGACCGGATGTAATACGCTACGGAATTCAGAATACCATAGCTGGCCATTGCAACTGAAGATAATTCGTATCTTTCATACCTATTACCTTACCGTATCACATCGGTTCAATGGCAGATCCACGTACCTTCCCATGTATTTTCCCCCTGCACAGACACTCTTTGTTTTTGGTTCTAGCATTGCACACCTAGCATGCATATATCCGCTAGTGGGATAATTATTATAAATTGTTGCGCGCCAATAGACATCAAAATCAACGACTATTATGAAATGTTTATATTCCATTATCTTGAAAGGTAAATCAAAGTCAGCATTTTTTTTACATTTCTATCTGGAAACCGTCCACGAGGAATCTATTAGTATTATTGATCCCATTTTTTTTTCAATGTTGTATCTATTGTCACCGCATTGAAACAATATCTGTACCTACTGCTTTTCATGTCGCTGTGTGTACACAAACGATTACGAAATAGGTTTCTTGGTGTAATTTGTATAAATATATAAACAATTAACGTATGAAACAAATGCACGCTTTCTTTGATTTCTTTCAAAATATTTCATTTCAGTATGAGGATGATAATAATTATTGTTATCCGGAAAATCGCAAATACACTTCACATGCTTTAATAACATCCCCCTTTCACCGAATAACAATGCGAAAGAGTGAGGCAGCAGATTCGCACTGAAATATTCATTCGTGACGTCAGAGAAGCTCGATACGTTCACGATTTCCTTGCATCTCATGTTACAGTTATCCTGAAGGAGTGCAAGGAAAAGAGACGGGTCATACCACTGAAATATTAAATTTATCCTTGTAGCTGGAACGACTTCCATGCAAATATAGGTTTACAAAAAGTGTATTCAGTGCGTTCCATTGCATTCAGAGATTCTAAAGAATGTCTTAATATAATAACAATTTTAATATCATTGTACCAACAAATTAATAGGTACATGTAATACATCATTTAATTTTCGTTAAACCGGTATATCTAAATCAATATTATTTGACGTAGATATTAATTGTGACGCTAAAAAACAAACGTAGCCATCTCCATCACAAGTGAAACTGAGTAAATCAACTTTTTTGTTTTTGTGGTTAATTTGAACCCGTAAGTTAATAATTTCCTAATTTATGATTATATTTTATTTAAAAGATACGATTTAAACAATGCTCAATAATCATGAATCTTTAACAAACAAGATATTTACGATTTTATGTTGGAGATGGCTATGTTTGTTTTGTATCATCTGGATTTGACCAGGTTTGAAATAAATACTATTGAAGATGGACAGTTTTGTTTTGTATTCGATTGGTTTGTTTTGTATTCTAACAAACAGGGTTGTGCTGGACGAAATCCCGAATGCTAAAATCCCGAATGCCGACATCCCGAAAGCCGAAATCCCGAAAGCCAAAATCCCGAATGGCCGGAATCCCGAAGGCCGAAATCCCGATAAAAAAATATAAACAGTATTAATTTTCAACCAGCGGTTCCCCAATAGGCGGCGCTTTTCTTGGGTGTGTAATTTAACAAGATAATTAAAATAGTTATATAAAAACTGTTATTAATTATGAAAACTGTTATTAAAATAGTTATATAAAAACTGTTATTAATTATGGAATGAAGCAACAAAATAATTTTCAACCAGCGGCACCCCAAAAGGCGGCGCTTTTTATCGATTGTATAATTTATCTAGATAATTAAAATAGTAGTATTAAAAACTATTATTAATTATGGAATGAAGCAAAAAAATAATTGATAAAATGCCACGACATGATTGGCCATTCTGAAAAAGTGCTACGTCGTGATTGGCTAAGACGAATGTGACCACGTTTGATATAAAAAGTCAATGGAGATGACTAAGTTTGAAAAAAATCACAACTTTTATTTTGATTTTTTAAGCAGAAAATAAGGAGATAGACATGTCTGAAGTGAATATTATTATATAAAACAACACAAGCAGTCATACCAACCAAAAATCTCAAAAAAGTCAGTGACTGGAGATGGCCACGTTTGTTTTTTAACGTCACAATTACTATTACTATTAAGTATTAAGAACTATAAAAATGCAATAAATTATAAGCAATATAGGTGCCCACTTACAGCGGTCGAAATGGAAAACTTTATGAACCGGAGCGATCGATAATTATTTGCCGAAAATTTTAAAGTCTTTGTTATATATCTACGTACGGTGGTTGAAAAATGATAGTTTACTTCTGACATTCATTCTACTGAAGATCGGACAACACAAACAATGACCCTCCAAACCAACTAGCCTCGCAGCACACTCGGTATTAATCGAACGTATCACGAGGCATTACGTTTGATGTGAAGCATTAGTAGTTTTTATACGCCTGGTAATGGTAAAATCTCAGGAGCAGATACCCAAGACTGAGATCGCCACACTCTCAAATGAATTTTGACTGAGTTTACTGATTGTCATAATTTAACACGGACATACCAACAAAAACAATATTATGAGATGTTCACGTCCGCAATATGACGCCGCATTTTTTTTAAATGGCATACAATTGACCTTTGTGGCGACCAGGTCGGACGGACAGCTTGTTGGACCGACTTGAGCATCTCTTCCTTCTCGGAGCACATTCTCGGACATTCCCGGATGATGTGGCTTGCATCTCCGTCACATGGACACAAATGATCGTACCTACAGAAAAAGCTTGTAAATAAAATTTCTACATAATATAGGACCCAAGTATCAAAAATTATATTATTTTCTTGTCTTCTTTTATCTGCCGCCCATAAGCCGTGGATATTCTGCCTAGCCCCACTGGACATCACTGTTAGAAAGTGCATATAAAAATAATTAATGTAATATTTATTTTCTTCTTCTTTTATTTCGACCATGTCCATTCCTAATAGGATCATATGGGCCCTCCACAGAGTGGAGGTTTGTATTAAGAGATTTTGTTTTTACGAGAAATGGATGTCAGCCACTTGCTCAACCTATAAGGTTAATACTCTGACTCTTACACAAATTGAAAAACAATATGTGTACTTGCCAGACCCAGAATTCGAACCTGGGACCCTCGACACTATAGACCGGCGCTTAAGCCACGCGGAAATCGTGGGCGTGATGTAATATTTAATATAGTTTAATTAACTAATTTAGTAATCGCATAATATCTACAATATATCCATATTTAAGTGTAAAATTTTTAAAAATATTTTCCGAATAATTCACGAACCGGAATGCAATTTCACGAAACGGAACTAGTTTCGAATATTATGTGTGAAAGATATCTGTGTTCCGTTATAGAATAATGAAATGAATCGAGTTTTGAAAACAGGCTCAAATTGTTTTCAGAATACGAGAAGGTAATTTTCGTTAATATGTAAGTATCAACCATTTTAGTTAAACAAAAATAATTTATCGGTGGTTTAAGATCAATAGATTAAATAAAATATATATTGTAGGGAGGGTGTATCGTAGTACGAATATCTAATGTAATGCCGTAGCATTCGAGATAATATACGCCGTGGCTCGTGGCATACTGGGGCGAGGTGACAATTTCCCAGGAGCAGTGACGTCCCGTGGGGGTAGGCAGATTGAGCGTCGCTTGGGGGTGGCAGTTATCCGAAGGGCGGCAAATCGAGGAGAATCATTAGTAATAACGGAAATATCTTTCCATTAAAAAGTTCATCTCACTGGTTGGAAACAAAATGTATTATTTACTATAAAAGTAGTAATAGGACTATAATGTTTTGTTGGGTTCGCGATGTTTAGTATACTTCCGTTTACCTTGGACGTCACGTCACGTTGACCGATTTTGTCAAAAATAAATCTAGTATAATTTATACTATTTAAGACATTTATTGTTAATATTGTATAGGTACGTTTACTTTTGGGAATACATAAGTTTAATGGAGTAAATAATATTTTAATATAAATAATAATGTGAATTTAATATGAGATTGCTGTTTCTGATAGTAATGACTTAATGAATAGGTTAGCGAGATTTAATAAGGTGTACTTATGGCCTTTCCGCTTCATAAATCTAATTAGTCAGCCAAATATGAATCTGCCGTAAAACGTATGAGATCATGGTGTAATTACTTTGTTAATAGTGCGAAGCATTGTTTTTTTGCAATCTTTCTCATTTTTATTAATTTATGTGAAAAAATAAAATGAATCGCCAACTCACACATGGGTATAAAAATCACACTTCATATAAACACAGTTTATTTCTAATGTAGTTATTTGTTATTAAAAGTATTTTTTCTGTTATATTTTCGTTTTTATTTTATTTTCCATAAAAAATGATAAAAAAATCAATCTTGAAAGTTTCGGGATTATGTTTATCAATCCCGGGTTTCATAGGTATCGAAAATAGCTCGGGATCCCAAGATTGGAATCCCTAGTTGAGAGTATAAAAATAATCTGCCCACAAAAGTAATGCAGCGAGGTTTCCGCTAAACGTCGTTAAATTTAGAGAATTTGTGATTACGTTATAACATAATAACATTATAATGTTGTCATTGAAATTTTGCACATATTATTATTATTGTACGCAGGCCCGGTTTTAGGGCGATTGAACCGATTTGGCCTAATCAAGTCTCGCCCCTTAGGAGACAATTACAAAAAAAAATACTGGCAAGATAAAAGTTTAGAGTTTTTTTTCAAAAATATTTTTTCTAGTGGTTATATTATATTTCTCAGAAGTGTTTTCAAATTATGTAAGTACCTATCTTCATAATTTGTTGTAAAATATTTAAAAAGTTTTCCAACTTAAGGCTATACCTCAGTTGAGGCATGGTCTAAAAAGGCATGCCGAACGAAATATAATTTGTCGTATAAATCCAACTTGCGTCCATTTCATGTTCTGTTTATTGTTCAATTAGTAACAATAATAATATATTCATTGACATGTTTTCTTTTTCAAGTAAATGTGTAACGTTCTTTGTCATCTTTACACGATTTAAGAATTAATTCATGCCTCCGTCGCCATCACGAAACAAATTTACGTATTCACACCTCCACGTTCGCTCTCAGACTGCCAGCGAGTCCAAAATTTCGTCGCGCCTATAGTTGAAAATTATTTGCCATTTCACTGAAGTATCGCCTTAAGAAGTAGAAGTAGAGTCATATAATTCTTGATTATCGAAAAATTCAACTCCATTTGTCGTGTTTCCAATAAAATATTCGAAATGAGTTAAAATTTGTCTCTACATAAATGACTTAAAATACGTAATAAAAACGAAATCCAAGGGAAAATTAGAATAAAATAGGTAGGTAAGTAAATGGTTAGAGAATTATATTGGCCGTCATTGTTTATTTACCCACCTACCTCAAATCCTTATTAATTATTGTCGCAAGACCAGGGCGACCAGCAGTTACGGGTCATGAGACGACCGTGATTGCGATTAACATTTAGTTAGCTCGAGTGACATCAGGAAAGCTTGTAAGTATCAAGACCTGCTCATATTATATTCCATAAACAAGGCTGCTATCGGCGGCTATCGATGGTAGTTTAACATATTATTATGTATGTATTGAGACGGTTAATTGTTACAATAAGATAACCGTCTGAATTGTCTAACATTGCTATGTTTTAACAGACCCACTTTTGACTGTGTTAACTTTTAGAGCGAGATAGAGAGTTTTGAGCGTTTTGACAGTTTAGACGGCTAACTTATTGTAACAATTATAATTCATACTTCAATACATCAATATGATAAACTACCCTCGATAGCCGCCGATAGCCGCCAATAGTAGTCTTGTATATAGAATAGATGGGCTGGTAATTAACTGCGGACACGGAAAATTCCGGACACGAAAATTACGGATGTAAATTTAAAAAAAATGTTCAACATTAGATATTTGGTGAAGGGTAAAGGGTGAAAAAAAACATTAGTGTAATTATTAATTATTGTTGAATTTACCTATATAATGAAAGTACCTAATTATTATTATAGCCTTCTAATTCCTTAAATGATTTTTATAAATATTTTTTTTAAATCTGAGTTAGTGTCTAAATCTGAATAATTTAATAAATGTGATTTTTCCGTATCCGGAATTTTCTACGTCCGGAGTTTGCTGTGTCCACAATTTTCGAATGCGGAATTTTCTGACCGGAATAATCACCATACGAAAATTATCAATGCATATTTATTTTTGTATCTACGTTCAATGAAATTCTATGTATGCGCTACCCCATTTGCCCGCCCTAAACTATGTCATTGCAGCTATGTACCAACCTGGAAGAATTGATTCCAGAAATCAGGGTGATTTAACTCTAATAAAAATGAAAACATAGCAATGTATGCATGCGACTAGCTATTATACATGATATCTATGCATCCATAAATTAATATAATTATGTTCATACATTAATATAATTATATCATGTAGGTATGTATCTATTCATTGCGCAGACTACTGTCTACGTATTTTGTCTTGACACTGCACCATGCTCTAATAATTAACCCTCGCAAACTGTGAAGCTCGCTAGCCGATGGGACGTTTGGTATCTGGAGCATGAGTACAGCACTGACAGAAGCGCTATTCAAACACTGGTCCGGAACCGCAGCAGATTCACGATCCAGCATCGGTTAAAATCAGGTGACAAATAAAACACTTTAAATTGCAGCTTTCCAGACACAGAACAGAAAATCCGATAGGCTATTCCTTAATACGCTACATTTTGACGCAGGGTTGTGAATGTGTGATTGTCCTACAAAAATTAACCACACAATATTTACGTCCAACAGTGTGTGTTGCAACCTTCAAATACACAAATATTGAATAAGCGTCAGTATATAAAACGAGAGCAGTTGTCAGAACGAAGGACAAGCTTATAATGACTTATTCGTGACACGTGTTTAAGTTTATCCCATATTCTTCCACATTCGAGATCGGTTGCCTGTTTCTCCACACTCATTAGGTATTTCAGTCATGGCCGGGGGCTGAAAGGGCTCTAGCCTGGGGCCCGGCGTGGCGGGTCGACCTGATAAGTGAGATAAACACGCATCACAAATTTGCTCTAATGGGAAAATATATATTCGACAACTCCATAATTCAAGTGAATTTATTAAACAATACAAAAAAAATCGCTAAAAATACACCGAATACCATTAATTTCACCTAAAACACCATTTAGAAAATGCTTATGTAGAGCGTCCCACTGCCTTTAACCCTAGCGATGGGTAGGGGGGCCCGCCAAATATCCTGGCCTGGGGGTCCGCTTCAAGATGTGGGGGCCATGTTTTCAGCTGAGTTACCTGTTACCAAACTATTTACTATGAAGACAATTAAATTCTATGAGTGTAACATTATGTAATAATTATTGATAGCTTTCAAATGAGGAAGAAAAACTTAAATGACACTTTGTTTTCTTACGGGGAATATATTATAACTATTCACACAATTCGATAGAATGCTCTCCAAATCTCGCCCTAAAGTAGAATATTAATAAGGTTCAAAAACGATAATAATTTTTATATTTGACTACGGTCCGCTGGTTGTAAAATACTGTCGTAAGTCGTTAGAGGTGAGATCGAGACCGGACATTGTGGTTAGGACACAATCCTAAAAATAAAAACAATATGTACGACTTCAATTTATGTACAAATATTCCTAGGTACCTAAATCTTATCTGTTAAGTGTTTCCCTCTATAATACCAGTTAAAACCGATGATTGATACTTAGGCATCAGTGGCGTGCTGTCCATAGATGCTGAAGATACGGAGCATATCGTCTAGATTACGTCATGTAACTTGTAGGTATTGAATTAATTTCACCGTGATCTACAATACTGGAAAGAGATGGCCGTATAGCATTTAGATAAAAAATGACGCGTTGTTCGTGGATCATTTCAGACAGTACCTAATGTTCCAGTTGTATTAAATTCAATAACAACATTAATATGATATTGATCGGTATCAAACAAACACACTGTCTGTCTGTCGACAGCGTTTATATATTATATTGTCGTTAATATATAGGTAGGTACGATACAACTATATTTCTAATTTATTTACTAACCAACCTATTTTAGTATCTTTCCCTTTTATTCCGGTGGTTTATAATTTATATGACGTATTGTTAAGTCTTTTATTTAGGTATATTTATATGAATTTGATCTCAATGCTTTGTGGTCATCGTACGTACAAATTTTTAGACATTTGGTTGGCGGCAATCAGGTAACACAGAAATAATGGGTGGCCCGGGACATTTTTCAGAACGTAAGACACTCCGGCACAGACAATAATTATTATCATCATGTAACATAAAACGTGCTTATGGAAAACTGAGAAGGATTTGAATAAGGCGAACCAATGACATTAATATGGACGAATCATCTGGAGAAAAAAAAATGACACTCACTTTATTGTCGGGTCTGCCGAATGGCATAAACTGTTCTAACGCCATTACAATAAAGGTGATATTGCTATAAATTCCTGATGCTTTTTGTTGGTTCTGCCGAATGGTTCGGTTCGAACGGGTTCGCTCAAATGAACATTGACATTAGAAACACTGCTCTAACGCCATTACAATAAAGGTCATATTGCTATAAATTCCCGATGCGTGATATCGCATAATGGAAATTGCGTGACGTCTACCTATACATGCGAATACGCGAATTTACTTGTTAGCTACTGTATTGAGTGCGTCGTCCATGAGGCGAACGGAGACTGTTTTATACTAAAGAACTGTTTAACACGAATTCTATGCAATATAATTTATCTTTCACTTTTCAGTAATGTAAAATATATCAGATGGAAGATTACAGTTTAAAAAAAATGTGTTGTGAAATATCTGACATAGTCAATGCCTTAAAACCAATAAGTTATGTCTAATTAGGTGAGAGATTTGGGTCATTCGTGAGTCCTTCAAAACATTTTTTGTTTATTTATCGCTGTCTTTGAATGTCATCTTCATTATTTTGATTTCCAACACTTTCTCGCATCGCCCTTCTCACGCTAAGTCCAATCTTATGGTATGGACATTGCATAGGATGAGGAGAGGTACGTACCAACACTTCCGTCGATGTTTACAGAAAGAGATAAGCATCTTAGGTTGTAGAAGAAACTCTGAAAGAGAGGCGACAACAGAAATTATTGAAGTCTCAATAAAAACAGAATTAGAACGATTTCTAGTTAGGCATACAAATGTTTTCAAAAGACTACATTTATTTATACAGAGACCAAAACATTATAGAATGCAAAGATGTTGAACTGAGAGTAACCAATCAAGAGATAATATCACGCCGCTTCCTGCCGAGGACTCTGCCCTCTCCGTTGTGTTATAGATTTTTTTACGCACATCAGTGCAGTATTCCCAGTTAGCGTGAGGTTTAATGAGTAGAAAACAGAAAAATGAAAAGAAAATTTTATCCTGAAATCTACAAATTATAGGAGAAGGAACATGTCTATGGTAAAGAGTAATATTTTATCGTAAGCTTTATTATAAAATGTGCTTACACAATATTAAATATTTTTAAGTTTCTGATTATTAATTAACTATTTTTGTTATTCAAAAATGACATTCTTAAATCTTGTACTTAAATAATTATTCGTTGAATAAAAAAATTACTAATTAAAAATTATTAGCAAGTTCAAGTAAGTTACAAGCAAAAAATCTTGGAGTGATCCGTGACGTCGGTTTGTAATAGTATTAATAATAATTTGTAATAGGTATTACTACTTTGATTTAAAATACAAAAGCCGATCCCCACATAGTAGCTCAATTTGGGAAGCGCTTCAGTGAGTATTAAAAGGCCAATAGTTAAAATTTGTCGTAATTAAGTATGACTCCTTTAGCATTGTGGTCAGTGTGGGTGGGCGCAATACTCGAGAGATGCAGGTTCGATTCCTGCGGGGTGTCTTACTTTTTTCAAAAAGATTATTTCTATTGGTTATAATGTATTTTCTCAGAAGTGTTTTCAAAATTATGTATGTTTTTGATTATCCACTGTTTATCGTTGGTTTTGATTGGTTAATTAATTAAGTAAGTATATTTTTATCGAAAATTTATTGTTTTTCATTTTTCAGCAAGCACCTACATATTATATAAAAATAAAAGTTTTTTCATTTTATTACCAACTCAACGGGGGATCCTTGGATTTTTTAATACACTATTCGGGACCCGTATTTTTTTAAGATTTATGTTATTAAGTATTAGTTGTTTAATCCATATTATTTAAATCGGATAATGGTAATTAAATAGTTTAGATTAACATAAGAGGCGCCTTTTTTGATACTGCTCGGGCGCTAAAACACCTTGTTACGACCGTGACCATGACATTTCTGAAACGAGAATTATTTCTTTACCTTCATGTTATGGGGTTTGTACTTTTACCATATTTACCGTCATAATTTAGCCAGAGAAAGATTTTGATGGTTGATTTATAAAAAAAGAATGACAAGCTCATCCATCGTAAATAGTACCATACCAGTAGTGCACAGGTAACCTTCTTTAGTTTTTATAATATTACCTGGATATGTGGATCGAAATGGAACCGATTTCGTAATGAGATGATAACAACATTACACATTTTTGTTAAAAGTAATAAAATTAAAAAAAAACCCATGCACCGGAGCCAGAATTGAATATCAGGTCATGTCACTTGCATGCGGATTCGATTTCGAATATTCCCTGAGATTGAAAACGTTGCGCACAGTGGTGTAGTGTAAATGTAAAATTCACGACTAGGTATATTCGATTCTCAAGATTCGAGAATGCGTATTTGAATTGAAAACATTCGATTTTCGAGCTGTCTTGCCGGAAAGAGATGACCGTATAACATTGAGATAAAAAAAAATTGTTGGTCGTAGAGCATATAAGAGTGACTCTCCAATTTTATTAGATTCAATAAGAACGTTAATTTGATATTTGATAGATACATAACACTTGATACCTTCTTACGAACAACTGCCAGAATTTTATATAAATTATACAATATGATTGTATTTCTAATTTACTTACCTATCTATTTTATTATGTTTTTCTCTTGTATTCCGATAGTTTTTATTACTTACGTATTTTATTTCGACATGAATTTTATTTCAATACTATACTGTCATCTATTTCATATACAACAGCTCACGGTGAACTGTGATATGATGTCAGATATGTGATGTCAGGGAACACAAATATAAAAAAGTGGGTTACCTTATTGGTGTGGTAGGTAAATAGCAAGGTTTCATTTTTGAGTGTGGAGAAATATACGGTACACTTGAACAAATGTTAAGTAATATGTTAATTAACGAAACGTGCATTCAATATTGGTAATATATTGGGACATTACGGAGGATTTTTTGTCAAGCTGTTTACGGCCTGACCGTCATTAAGTTATAAACAAAATTCCGCTTTAAAATCTTCGTACCTATATGGCCGCTGGATTTGCATTAATTCCATTTTATTAATCTGTTCAAATGTAAGCTTGGTTTGACGTCACTCAATATGTTTTCAGCACGCGGCTATAAATCGATTTAGGACCTACCTAGTTATCTCGAGATAACGATTACTTATTTTCAGTGAGCTCGCGCGCCGCAGTTTGAGGTGCGCTGCATTACATGATCCAATAATGTCGTAGAAAGCCTCAGCTATTGTAAGTCGCGGTGATATAACTCGTCAATATTGTTATGCGATGTGAAAGTGTTACGTGAAAGTCATTGATCGAGGGATATCATTTTTGATATTATTATAACTAGGTACCTAGATACATTTACTTATTACCGCATTTATTATCCATCTGCATCCTACAATACAATAATCAACCAATAAGCTATAGGTATGTACGAATACGTTACGATTAGGTTAATTAATTAATTAAACCACAAGCAATAATTAACATAATCAATACATTGTAAAATCTTAATATTTTGTAGGTACGATCTTGTTCTTTCGACAGTGATTCCTTTTTTGAATAATACAATAATTATTAATAGGTATGACCAGTACTAAAAACTTTATATTTAATTTATTCATTAATAAATAATTAATATTTCGTTTTTCTATTTCAGTTTTTAAAATAGAAAAGTTTCATGATATAAATAGTAGTAACTATGTATGATTTGTCGTGGATCATTTTCGCCACCATTAAAACTAGAATTACTAATTCAGCAATAATGATTATTAATTAAGTAGGCAGATACCCATTTAGTTTTAAATAGTTTTGAATGAAAAAATAATTACATAATATAGTATGTTTGTTTTCGGTAAGCGTTTCCATCAAAAGCGCCCGATATGGTCGGGTAGGCGTTGGTACAAGACACCAACCAATTTATGCTTACAATGCACGTAGGCTACTTGAGTTTCTTATTTGACGTAAAACGTCAACTCGGCATGTATAAATAACCAGCGTAACCCCAAACAAATGTTCACGCGCTACAAAATGTCGCGCTACAATGATCTTCGGCGGCATCCGCCCGACGCTACGGCCAAACTCGCGATGCCGCATCCGATCTCGCACGAATTATTACGAGCGTCGTCGAAAGCCGCCGAACGCATCCGAACGGAGAGCGTGAAGCGAGGGGAAAGACGCGGCATCGATGTGGCAACGTCGCCGCTATAACCGATATTGTGTGGCCGACGAAGGAATGAGCGAAGGGGAAACGTCCCCGCTTCCCCCCTCGCCCGTCGTAACCTCTCGACGAGCAGTTTTACCTCAGCCGTCGGGGCGAACGGACGCCACGCGTAGCGACGCGTTAAAAACGCTTAATAATATCACACACTTATATCTGTGCATCTATACACAATAAAATATATATCAATACATTCTCGCCTTCAGTGCATCATCCGCAGTACGGACTATTGTTATTTTAGTAATCCGCGCGGTCGGAACAGTGTGAAAAAATATTTAAATAAATATTTGACTCGATAAACAATAAATAAACAATTAACATTATGAGTCGGTGATTATTGTGAGTTGCGTATAGCAAATGTGTTGCGGAAGGAAATTCGCCTCTATATGTGCGCGATCAAATGCTGGGATATACAGCCTACAGGTAGACTTATGGCTTGGTTAATTAGCGAATGAACTTCGTAAGCAGGCGTTATCGGTTCGGTTCAATCGGTTCATCGAGCAACGCCCGGCGGTGTGTGCTTCCTCCGTCAATCGGAGCCATAGACTGTTTGTTTATGTTTCAATCACATTAAATTCAATTAAATTAATTGAGTGAATTCGAAAATCGAATCATTCGCTTTTCAAACTCGGTGGTGTTCTTTTGTTTATTCGTTAGGAATTTTGGCGTCTGTCATTTGTTTCGTCGAATTGACGAATCACTTCGAAGAAGATACGGAATTTTATCGCAAGTAAATAGATGTTGTGTGATTTCGTAGCTCGTAGTCGCTTCGGAATATAATATTTATTTTTTTGTTAAATAGTGGTTTGTATTGTTTTGATAGTTGTGTGCTAGGGAAAGGGTCGTAGATACGCACGGCTAGAAAATGATAAGATGGTAATGATCCGTGTTTACCAACAAGTTCAAGCCCGTCATCAGATCGTGAAAGATGACGCCCCGCGTGTACGTACTACGTCGAGTGTGTACTAGTTATAGTGATACGCGTACGCCGTACGGTATTGTGATTGCCGATTTTAGCAGTAGTGGGTGGGATAAATGAATTCAATAGAAATTATTGGCCGATCAATTAATGGCATATCTGTGAGAATCGCGTGACTAATCAATTTAAAAATAATGGTGTGTTTATTATTTACACGTTTTTGCCATTCTTTGTTTTTTTTTTAATGTGATTTAGTGATTGGATTGCAGTGAAACCCCAATAACATGAAGAAACCATAAGGAATAAAAAGTAGCAAGTGTTGTGACATTTTGAAATTAAAATTGACAGATAGCTCGTAATTGTATTTACGCTAAAGTAAAAAAAATATAAGTATGCCAATAATAATAATTACAATATTTTAAAATCTCTTGTGGGGTTTCACTGTGTTATAAATAAATGGTGTTTTTATTTTTATAACACACACTTAATGCAAAGTTCGATATTTTTTAATAAATAAATCGTATTTCATACGGATCAAAAATTAATTATTTTAATAAAAAAATGTTTGTGTTTGGAAATTTATAACATCCCTAACTAGTGACAGTTCTATAAAAAAAACAATCTTTTATAAAATACTACTTGAGAGCTACATTTTTTATGAAAGCAAAAACATTTTTTTTTTTTATAATAAATGAATGTTTAATTTAAAATTTCAATTGGCATAACAATTTAAAGAAAGTTTGTACCTGTTCAACTAACTGGCGATAAAATAGAATGCACATCACCAAATTTAATACATCAAATACATTTGTCAAATAAATTCAATTGATGATTAAATCATTTTTTCATGAGGAACTGTTGGAGTGATATCACGAGATTATCCTGTTTTCTCATAGTTTTCGTATAGTACAATAATATTACTAGTGAATTGAATTTGAGGTTGGTTGCTTTCTCCGCGACTGCATGATCGGTAACAATGCCTTACCTAAAATTATAAATTATCAAAATATAACAATATTTTTCTTCGTTACCAAATAAACAAACTAAACACTGAATAGGCAGACGATATCTCCGATTGTTTTTGTTTTCGAAATTATGGCAATCGTAAAAATATAGTAAACTTTCACCATTGCATAGTTTTTGTGTGACAGTGTCGATAGTGAGTAATATGGATTGTCGAATGATACCAGAGAGTGTTGCTATTCGATAATAAAATGATAACTGTAAAATCGTAAACCCTGTTCATAAATTAATACTTATTTATTAAATTTTACGCATAGACTAAAGATTATCTACGTGATAATTATTAGAATCGACCATAAATAAATTACAATATGTATTTATGTTCGAAATTCAAATCCTTCAACGTGCCAACTTTGCAACACTGCGTGGCTTTGAATGTACCTATGTGTCTAATTCTAATACTTCATTAATGATAACGTCGATAGAATTTCCCTATATTATTTAATACGTACACACACATCGACGTTCATGGCAAATTGACGTACCTATAGGCCCTAAGTGTTATTATAGCCTTGGCTATAAATTACATCCAGAATATTATTGTAGATATCGAGTTATGTAGAAAAAAGAAGTGATTAAAGTGATGATAAGGACTGTTACAGTGTACATAGTGTTGACAAGTTATAAGTGACCAAAATATAAACAAATTCTATTTGTATTCTGGTAAAGAAGCACGAGTTGGTAATAAAGACCCTTGATGATAAGGATGTTTGACGGATTCTTCATTCAACAGTGAATCAATACGTAGTTATGATAGCTTAAAATCGTTTTTAATTTTTGTAATCCAGTTATTTTCGTTAACATCTGTCAAATCAAGGATTCTAGATTTGAATACGTGACATTCATAATGTTATTCATTGATAACGTGACAGCCATGAAAGTTATTGTAAATTTTCCTTCTTTTCTTTCAAGGATTCTAGATTTGAATACGTGACATCCATAATGTTATTAATTAATAACGTGACAGCCATGAAAGTTATTGTAAATTTTCCTTCTTTTCTTTCGACCATGTCCGATCCTAATAGGATCATATGGCCTTCACAGAGTGGAGGTTTGTATTAACAGATTTTTGTTTTTACGAGAAATGGATGTCAGCCACTTGCTCAACCTATTTGGTCCATAATACTCTTGACTCATACACAAATTGAAAAACAATATGTGTACTTGCCAGACCCAGGATTCGAACCTGAGACCCTCGACATTTTAATGATGAACAAACACTCTAATTCAACGATTTTATTCTGATTGTATCGTGTAGTATTACGTACTTTATGTTATAAACGTTCATATTTCTGAAATGGTGGTACCTATCCAGAATTTATCTAATTGTTTAGTGTTTGTACTTACATTAAAATGTAAATAAATGCCTATGATTAAAATCGTAGTGGATTATTTTGTCGATGCTATATTGTCAAGATTTGTATGTTTTGAAAAATCGAATTCGAAAGATTAAGCAATCGATATAAAATCGAAGGCGAGATGGAAATATGAGCATGCATTTGAATTAGACGTCTTCTAAAATATCAAATTATGACACACAATTTTTTACAGCATAAGCCATATGGTATGATGAAGGCGTACATTTTGTGTGCGTTTAAAATGGACTGGACATGCACTATCAGTGTGACCCTCGTTATGGTATTTTATATACAAATGTCAATTTCTCTTATGCCATAATATTATGATTATGAAGTCAGAGCCTTTGCATTGTGGCCACATTGTCAATTTTATTTTTCTCCGTATAGGTCAAGTCAGTAATAAAAATAACCGTTCATATTCAATTCATCAATAATCAATATCCATATTATTATATCTGTTTGTTTTTGAGGCTGGTCATTAAACAAATACTTGTATACATAATATCATGAATAAGTTTGAGCTATTGCAATATCTCGTAATTCTCTGATGGTACACTATGGTAAAATAATCAATATTATAATATCCATAATCGTGTGAGACCTTACCAGGCAGCTTATCTAAAATGATGGCATTTTAAAATGCATTGATTCATACGTCCTTGTATTTCTTCAATCACTTAATTTTTTTTTGAAGTAACCGCTTATTCCTCGTAAATAAACAGTTGCATGCTTTTGTTTTCGTATTTACTGTATGCATTAAATTTGTTTAAATACAGTAGAGAGAATACTTATTCTAATGTTTTTTTGTGATTATTTCAATATGTTATTCGTTTATGTAGTATGCATTGCAGTGGCGAAGGGTAGAGGTAGGTTGTGGAAATAATAATTATAGATTATAGATAGTGCACACTAAACTTTGTCAGACATTGAACTAAGAATACATGTTACAGGTGGTGTTAGTTAGTTTTGTTTAAATTTAATTAAACCTTGCCTAAAGCAAACCATAATAGATATTAGATAAAAAATATTCTTCTATCCGTAAAATATCTTAAATTATGCTATTAAATCACACATAACTTTAGATATTTTACAAATAGAAGAATATTTTTTATTTATTGTGGCCTGGTTTAGGCGGTGTTTAATCGAAATTTAAAACCAATTTGCAATTTATATTCTAGTTTCAATGAACACAAATATTATGTATGACTGAAAAGGTGTGTATTATTTTTGTCAGATCTCCACAGCCTCCCTCTACTATTATGGCTTTGTCTGGGCAGGGTTCAATTGAATTTGAAAAAAACTAACCAATTTCATCTGCAATTTGTATTCTTGTGAAAACAAAGTATGATTGACAAACTGTAGTTGTGCTCTATTTATGTCGAATCTCAACAGCCTGTCTCCACACTTGGCCACTGAGGCGTAGCTAATATACAGTAATGTGTAATATAACTTTGTATTTTATATTATTTGTCCTTTATCAGTATGTGGGTATTGCTAAATACAATCTACAGGTAAAATAAATACAATCATGCTGATATCTACTGATAATTTCACACTTAACATAGGTAATAATAAAAATCCATCCTAAGAGTTTATGAACATCTCAGACAACATTATTTGATTGTGGTCTTTTTATAAAATTATCAGTTATTTTGTTTATTTTCTTCGACGAGACCTCGTAACTGTAGAATCATGGCCTGAATCATTTGGCCGTCTGACAGCCTTGTACATGGATACTTACTTTACTATGTAAGAGTTTATTTTCCTAACTTCCATACTGTTATATTACTACTAAATATGACATTTACCTACTGACCCAAGTGTTTAAGTAGTTACCTATTTCTACTGCTTTTTAATGCCAGGCACTTTCGTGTTGCCATTTATAAATAAGCACTTGATTATCTCTAATAATTAATCAAAACGTAGAGATGTAACTACTCGAAGAGCTTTAGCTATAATCATAGTCGCGAAAGTATATTATTAGTAGGTACTGTTCAATTCATTAAATATACTACCAAAAAGCATTAATATATCACATCATAGCAGAGACCTTACTTATTCTATTATTAGGTTTATCAGCGTTATCTTTCTGTCACCATGGAAACTGATAGCGATGTTGCATGAAAACAATAATAAAAATGTTAATGGATTAATTTACATCTACGTCATTCTTGTGTTTATCGTACACTATTAACTCATATGAACATGTCATTTAAATTTTGCATTTGTCTCGATTATCAATAAGTACCTATTGACTCCCTGAAAACTATGTTACGTGTATTTGCTAGATTTATTTAAAGTATCATAACTTTTAAAACAACCTACTCAAATACAATCTGATACAGTTGCTGAGTAGTTAGTAAAATAATGTGTTTTAATAATCCTCCGTGGCATTCCATCCATTGACACTGATTTTACATTGTACCTAACTGTGCATTTATTATTTTCATGAATTTCGTCACACTGTTAAATTTCTAACGTTAAATTACCGCTAGGCTTTCACACGGTCATTGTTT
This sequence comes from Rhyacophila brunnea, assembly GCF_057557595.1. NCBI lineage: Eukaryota > Metazoa > Arthropoda > Insecta > Trichoptera > Rhyacophilidae > Rhyacophila > Rhyacophila brunnea. The sequence continues at coordinate 15,954,517 of NW_028232752.1, forward strand.
TTTCATACCTGCCTACTGCAAATTCTCCACAAATAATGAGGGTCTTTGCTATACTATGTTTACAGTTAATTTAGCCTTTATATTTCTCAATAATTACTTCCTATTATTTATATTTTATGCCATTCGCAATGAATGATTTTTACCGATGCTTTTTACCACAGTCAATAGGAGTCGGGGATCTTATAAAAGTCCTAACGAAAATCTGTAATAATAATTATATACTATATTACCACCACCACATTTCAAAGTAAACAAAAACAAGCCAATTATCCTTCAAATGACGAATAAACTTCTATATTATGCTATATCAAGAATCAATAAAAGGCTAGCCACACATGCTGTTTATCACACATACAAAATTCATAAAAAGGATTGAAAAACTGAAGCAATTGAATCAAAACATCCCTTCTTTTAAGTTTTGGAGAAATGGTGTAGTTTCATTTTTGATCAAATAATATCGATATACCTAATGACTTTTTATGTCATAGCAACTTGGATGGTAACCAAGTTCATATGGGTAAAACAATACATTTTTGTTCACAATGGTGGTTCATTGGAAAAGGCAGAAGCATCTTACGTCATTTAAAAACCATTACGACTATCTTATGCTTTTGATAGAATATGTAACTATTATAGTCTTTTATGAATTTGTATTTTTAGGGGTGCATTGTTTTCAAAAAACTGTTAACACTGTTTGGGCCAACCATTTGGCCTAATACAAAACAGTGTAGGATTCCGCTTCTAAATTGTATAAACCTATAAACTATAAAGCATAATATAGATAGACAAGCGTAACATACTACTTACTCCGTACTCGTAACTCACGTCAGTATTGTATTGGTTTGGAGATATTATATACATATTTGACTTGACAGTTTTCCTATTTACGACAAACTTACCTTATATTATATTAAAAGAGGTACTGGTATGTGCATAAGTATTCTCGTATTCATGAATGCATTAGGCACTTACTTACGCTATCTGTATTGTTTCAATGTATTTAAATAACGAATTGAAACTATGTTATTGTCATATTATTACCATGCAGTATTTAATGAAGACTTTTTACGCATTGAATTAAAAAAAATGTCAATGATAACAGACTTGAACACCAATAAAAAATATCCTGATTAATTCATACACGCAGTAGAGCTTAGTACACGCAAATATCCGCGTCCACTGAATCTGCTATCATCGCATTCAGATTAGGCGCATCGGCCGACGTCTCCACCGCGACGCCCGCTCCGACTGATAACAGCGTCGAACCAAAAAACGAGTGCCTTCGGTGGATCGGTCTCGTGCGGCCGCATAGGTGGCGGAGGTGCACCGTGCACGTCGAATCGTTCTGCTGCCAGCCGCTCCGCGCGGCCTACGAAGGTCGCAGCCGCTAATTATTATTTTATTATATTAGGGACGTGACGTATTACAATGACACAGTCGTAAAATAATTGTTGTTCATATTATTATACCTATATTACCGCCAGTACGCTTTTTATTCGAAACAGATTCGTTTATGATTATTTTTCTGGCGTTTTTGCGTTCAGATAATTTGTTTATTACATACCTACTCGGTATATTTTTACATAATTATGTAGGTACTATAAAAATATCATATATACGTAGCACCCGATAGATTAATTTATAAATTACTTACGTAACCACCTAGTGTACATATTATAACATCATAAAAAAAATTTAGCCTCGTTTGTCACATTATCCACTTATTCAAAACATATCCATAGTTATACGATTAGTAAAACTCTCCGTATTTTGACATGACGATAATAAACATATTAGGTATATTGAATTAGCCAGAGGTAATCGTTTACAAATAACTTAATAACATTACAATTAATACATATGACTATATCTGTGTGGTTCGGGTAAATATTAGATACGTATTTCGATTTTTTTACAAATTCAAGAGATTGGTTCTCTAAATTAATCAACATATAACTATAATTACCTGTTGGAAAGATACAATTCTGCATAACTAGTATGGGTGAAAAAACAACCCTTCGTCAGCTTATGCTCAACAAATTAGTTTTAATATGCTTTACTTATGCCTTATTTCTATTCAATTTGTTAAAGCTTTTAAGCTAAGGTATAGCGAAAAAATAACTATCAAAAAATACCACCTCAGATTTATTCTATAACTCAATATTTACAATTTACATACTTCAACGATATAGCATATTGATATGGTTACTGTGATAATTACTGTGTAAAATATATTTTATCTTGACGAGTAGAAGAGAATAATCGAACTCTAGCCTATGAATTATTGTCGAATTTCGTTAACCATGTTATTTCGTCTACGGAAACGGGTCTACAATGGCATACGCTACGAGACCTCTACGCCGCGGAATATTTTCCTACGAGATTTCCTAGTCTGTGGTATTTTTTCCATGTTATCAAAACTTCGCAGAAATAAAAAAAAACGTTCGCCGTTTTCAGACTTTGAGACCATTTTATTACGATGTTTTTATGCACATTGGTGTTTCGTAATCAACTCACTTACAGCGTTCCATAAAATACTTACGTATTTATTTGTTGACTTGTTTTAATTTTATGCAATATAGGTATATTGTACTTGTCTACAACCGTTTTTATCGACGTTTTATTAAATACATTGTGAATCGTACATATCTATTGAATAATAAAATTGTTCAGATACTGCAATTTTACGATTAATAAATAAATAAATATTAACAACACTGTACATAATTAATCAGTATGGTTTTTTGTTTATTTTTTAGCACCTGTGCATTTATGATTATGTACACTAAAAATTAACGATATTTTTAGAATAATATTATACACTTATACTATACGGAGTGCGTAGTGTATTAAGTGTTTTGCGTTATAGTATTTAGTTATTAATAATTTGATAGGAAAACACCGTTTCTTTCTTATTTTAATTACAGGGAAGTAAGCGTATTATTTTTCAGTGTTAAGTTATTAATAAAATACAGGTTTGCGTGGTGCAGAAAGGCGATATCGTGTTTTGTTTAATGAGCCATAAATAAACATCGCTGTATTTTTATATGGAAAATAAAATACCTTTCCACGGCAGCCTAGTGAAAAATAATTCAAAGTCAGTCCGTCCAGCGGCACCTGTTGTCGGAGAATTAAAGCTGTGCTCGCGCCGCGCGGTTCTTTCAAACGATTCCCACTTTACCGACCGGAATGACACTGACAGTTCGTAAATAATATTTTGATTTATGATAGTAAAACTGGTTTTGTTACTATAAATTAAGGATCGTTTTCATTTAATTACACTTTTATTAGTGTAGTTTGTTTGGAAATATATCGGAAATTGTTGATTACCATTGATCGATGCAGTTATCGTTAATGAGTTGTTATATTCACTGATAACAAAGCTTGTGCGAGATAAGACTATCAGTGAATATTTATGTTATCTTTAAATTTAATGTAGAGTTCAATGCGAATTATTACAGCATCGATAAAAATTGGATCTTTCCCAGCGAATGATTCTAAATGACAAAAGCTTGAAATACGCACGCAACCATCGAAAGTACTAATGAATTATTGTTTGTCTGTTTTGTATGCATATTTGTATAATATCGTCTTTTGTATAGACTATAGATGACGAAAAAAAAATAATAATTAGATACCTACTTACATATTTCTAGGATGACGTTTTAATGACATTTTTAATTATTGTCTAAATTGACTGCAAACATAATATTAAAATGTATTATACGTCTCTTCGATAAACGTAATAATGCTAGTAATCTTATTATTCGACTGACATAATAACCATGGGTAAATTAATCTTAAGAGAGTCCATATTGTTTAATATGGCACCTGGTCAAACAGTGTACGTTCTATAAATTCTACGAAGCTCTACAAAGTATTTTCAGGAATCGCATTCACCCATAGATAATGGGCTCTGCTAATTAAAAACAAACTCTATTAATTAGTATCAGTTATCTTATTCACGTAGATACGATAATAACGCATAGTCAGCGCTGTATAGCGCAGGTGACAGTTATGTAGAGATGAGTATTGAAGCGGTTGCGGTATTGTACGATACTCGTATAAGTATGACGTATATCTGTGGCTGATTATATAAATATATCGTCTCTGTTCTGGCAGAACACACTAACTGGAGAATACTAGTTTTGAGTAATTTGACTTTGAAGTTGTTAAAATGTTTGAAATGGTCTATCATGTGAGTTTATTAAGTAATCGTATAAATGATGACTTTAAAAGAAAGACTGTTTATTTATTAAGAAGGTTTCCAGACGGTAAAGTTTGAAATAAGGAACATTTTCGTATAACTAACTCAATATGTCATTTTTTCGAATTAGTCTCTTCTGCCAGAACAGTGAGTGACGATATATAGAAAATAAAAACCAAACCAAATGAGTAACACACAGAAGCTCTGCATTAATTTTCTTATAGATGTATACAAAAGAAAACAAATGTTTTATGATTTTACTATAATTAAATACGTATTCATTGGACACAAATTACATTGGATGAAAATAATAGCGTTCCCGTGCTAAGTAAATGAACTACAATATAATATTACAAAAGGCCTTGTTATCAATGCACTGGACGAAAGTTGATTAGCTCAATAATTACGTATTCAACGACTACATTTGCATTTATATTTTTTATGAAGCGATATTGCTGGATGTCAATGAGAGGGCATCTCAGCTAATAATAATAAGAATATTGTGCACGTTGCATGACTCTTTGATCCCGTGAATAACATTATAAATTCTTTATTTCAAACGAAGAGGTTGAGCATAGGCGGAGTAAAATTAAGTTTTTGTCTTAGTATGGTTGAATTTACAACATTATAACATCAATATTGTCTGCATTGGCTGTATGTAAATAAAAGAGAAAACTTATTCCATATTTTTTCGTTAGGTCGATTTTAGTGATTGTTATGTACAAGTCACAAAGCAGATAATAAATATAATACCGATAGGCTATATTCAATACGCCGCATGTTGATGCAGGCTTTTGAATGTGTGAGTGTCCTACGAAAATGAAGCACGCGTTATGCACGTGCAATAGTGTGTGTAATACACCAACATTAAATGAGCGTAAATGCATAAACCGAGAGCAATTTTCAGTATTCGACGTAAAACGTATTCTTGACACGTGTGTAAGCTTAACACGAATTCTTCCTTACTCGAGTCGGTTACCTGCTATCGCCTTACCCGTTATGTATTTCAGTTCCCATTATTTCTGAGTTCCCTGGTACAAGTATATTATTATCAACTATTTATCGTAAAACAACTCATAACTCACACCAATATTTTCATTTCAGAGAATAAACTGCTACACACTACTAAACTCGGTCTATGTTGTGAAATGATTTGCAGTTAATTTACTTAATCATTATCCCCTTCTAACTTTTTTCCACTGTCACGTCATACATAAACTTTTAAACGAACCTGATTTTACAAAGTATTTATTATAAGCATCTCATCGTATCCATTTATACTATACACTTACACTTTCAAATTTAGTGAAAATATATTTTCATGAACAAAAATCATAAGTTTAGATGGCACACGGATCTAAACCGCATACGGTTTCAGTCCATGGATGGCCTCTTATCTAGAAAACCCTCCGACCAGCCGACCTTACAATTCCTTTATCTTTATGTAGTAAACATATCGTCCCTATACTTACCTACCTGCCTAGTGTATTTTTGAAAATGTAGTCTTATATAAAACATTATATTAAAAGTACTTGCAGACAAATATTTCATTCTCTCTTGCCGGGCTTCGTCTTCCTTAATTTATAAGTGCACTGGTGCGATGGAAATCCATTCTGATGACTCATGACTTGTTGATGTCGTTCGTGTTTACATACTTTCGCAGCTACGATTTCAACTCGTCAGAATGAATTTTCACGTATCACGGAGAAAATTCCATACTAACTTATGTAGCAACATAAACCGCGATACATTTTTACAGAAAAAGTACGGAAAAGTATATCAACCCGTACAGAAAAAATAAACAGGCGCACATATTTATACAAGCTTTGAGTTAAGGAGTTTTCAATAAAACTTAGCTGGATGCGTAAAAAATACCAAATATGTTTAAGAAAATCTATAGATATGGATCCTAAACATATTATAAAAATGAGGCAAAGAAGACCTCGTGAAACCATTATTTTTTTCATAGAAAAACTGAAATAAGAAATTACACCTGAGAAATGAAACTAGCTTTAACGATTTATATTGGGAAAATACGGGATCTATCTGTAAGAAAATTCAACATATTTGGTTAAATAGCCCCACTTTAAAGAAAATACTATGCTATATAAAAGGACCCTCGTAAACGACCTTCTCCGTTACCATAGGGGTCTGTTTGATAAAGATTTCATTCTTTCACAAACATACTCTGAAAGTGGTTGCAAAATAAACAATACTTATCCTGCAATTATGATCGTTATTCAAAAACCGCGTTAATGTATCTTTTACACTATTTTTGTACCATTTCGCCCTCTATCTAGTGAAATCCATGTCGTATACGTATGTAGTCTATAATTAATCCTACCCATATTGCAATACGGGTGGGTATTGAAGATATCGGTTTATATATTTATCTATTCTGGTAACGTCTTCGTTAATATTTACATTTTGTATGTGAAGTTCCGCCCTGGTAAAGTAGATGGCAGTTAAATTTGCAATTCGGATCTTAGGAAGTAGTGGGCATTATTGATATTTAACTGCAATACCATTCATATTATATCGACGCTAAAAACTAAAGTAGACTACACTTTGTGACGTCGAATATTGATGTTGTCGATGGCCTAGCCGAGAGGACATGACTTTCTTGCTGTTGTTTGTTTGTGTGCAGACCTCACTGGTTCTTCTGCCTGCAATTAATATTCCTTGATGGCGCGGAGATGACAAGGCCTCGCAGTTTCCTGGTGACCTCTGTCGGCAAATCGATAATCATAATATAGCTTGCACTGAACACACATACACATAATCTTATATAAAAAAAAAACATAGTCATCGGAGCAAGTTAGCCTTAGTTTAATGTGATTACTGTTTTATTATTGTATCTACAGTGCAGTAATTTCTTTGCGTTTACGAACTCACGTATTTGTCAATCGTGTAAGCATGTGCGCGCTGAAAAAAAAGAGAAAAGTTAATGGTTATCTTTATAAATACTGACAATCTTAAATTCATCGGCGAAATATATTGATTCTCTTATAAATGATAAATATGTTACTTACTTAAGACAGTTCGAATTCGATCATACCTTCCCAGTTATGCTCGCAGGTAGAATTAAACGTTATTTGAAAAGCTTTCTCCTTCCAACTGTAATTTTAAAGAGATTATTTAACAAACACCGCGACATTATAAAGCAATTATTGTGTATTGACTTCCTTGTTACACCGCAAATTAATGACGTTTCATAATAATAGTGGATCCTTCGTAGGATAATTCGGTTAAATGCGTTACAAGTGGACTTTCCTTTTACCCACCCCTGAATAATGAATGAATCAATGACAAAGTAAACAAATAACTAGTTTTAAAAAAACTTTAATAACACTTAATTTACCTATAAAATAGTCTGTGGTCTATCGCACGCACGCTTGATTCTTTGTGAATTGATATAAACATCTGAATGGTCGGATTACAATATCTTTCAAAAGGTATTTCTAGTTTAAAAGTACATTTATGTACCTATTATGGTATACATCTATTTAATTTAATTTTACCAATTTACCCAAAATTTATTCGAAAGTTAATAAAATAACAGATATGTTAATTTTCACAAATTTTATATAAGAATTAGATTATTATTTGAATAAATAACCTAACCTATATAGTATGAGATGTCGCTTACTAATTTTACAGTTGACATCCAATAGTAGTAATTCTAATCGTTCCCTTTACAAATCATTCAAATTCAAAATCATGCGACATTACTGTCAAGTAAAGAGAAATCGCAAAAAATCAGACACTAACTAACCTAACCGAAATATACCTACATTATGTATGCAGTATAGTTTTATTAACAATCTGTTTGTCTCTTTCCAATACTTAAATTTTATTAGTAATAAAACTCATACTTCGTGACATTATTAAATAGGCAGATGTTTATACGGTATCTACTGCATTTTACATGCGAAGTACCTACCTAGGTCGTTAATAATTATTTTGTACGTATGTACTTTTTGTAGATATCTATGCACGGCTTATCTTATAATATTATGTAGGTATATGAATGCGTATCAGCTGTTGAATTTATATTTTTTAAATCTATCTATCTATAAACATGTTTGTATTCTGCTCTATCCATGAACAAATGATAGCGATAATGTTTACTTCCTTAAAAACTAAATTTAGGTATAACCTAAGTGGACACTTAAGTAATAGTACTTAAGTAGTGGTGATAAGATTACATACCTATCTAGGTACTTGATTTTCATTTATATTCATAGATTATTTTATTATAGTTACTTGTATACTCAATATTATGTCATGCCGAATACTTTTTATTTTAAATGTTTCCTATTCGTCTAAACACTAAACACGTAAGTAGGTACTTAAAACTTGTTTTTTTTTTTAATAAACTGTTCTTATCGTAATATTACACAAAAGCAAAAAATAATTGTTTTATTCACTTGATAAAAATAATTTTGGTTGATTTTTAATTGAATACTGTGGAACTAAATTCAACTGTATTTTGGCACGTGCAGGAAAAAATATTTAATAACATAACCCGATAAAGGAAGATAACCTCTTGCCTGTGAAGACAGCAATCGTACTATTTGAATATTTTAATGATTCATGTTCTAAGTGAAATAATATAAATTTTTATTTGTATGTATTATAATATTATAATAATTTATGTACTTGCTAATTTATATCAAATATTACATCACTAAAATACCCGTACCCATGTTAATAGAGTTATATTGTTAAATACATTCTTACGGAATAATTATAGCGGGATATTAAAAACCATGATATTTAGGTTACTTTCATACGTCCTAAGCCGAATTGTATTCAAACGTCAAAATCATGCCTGGCTGTTTACAATTTTATCTCTGTCATTAGCAGGTAACTCAACCATTGCTGCGTTACTACACGCCTTTTGTTTTAGCCAAGGCGCAAACCAACATTTTCCTTCGTAGTTTTCCACCATCAAGGAAAATAATTGTACCAAAGAACTCTTGTGTAAATTATAATGAAACTAGATGTCAGTAAATTTGTACTCGAGAACTCTTTAAAAGTTCGTACCTAAATTACCTTTTATTTGTTATTCTATAATTTAATACTGTTACATTATTTACATGCAAATAGTTTTTTTCTTCAAGATATTTATTTATCTCTATTATGATGCCATTTTTATCATTTGTATAGGACCTGGTAATCCAAAACTTTTTAATTAGATTATAATATAAAACATATACTTACCTATATTACTAAATAACGATACTCATATACTTAGTGTTTCTATTTTTTATGATATGATTGAAAATATAATAGATTATAAATTGCAAACAGCATTTACATTCGGGTTCTAAATGTTAACGTGAAAATTAAAAAAATCAAATCACCAGTACGTTTTCCTGGCATTCGGATCCAAGAACACAATTTAAAACAAACAATACTTATCCGAAATGCATTCTCATGACATGTTGTTTTGCTTCTACATAATAAGTATATAAATTTACCATCCAAAACATTATTTTTTAATACTACGTAGTACCAAATTTAATAATATGTATTATGCTAACTAGCACAATCTACTCATCCGTTTTGTCAAACCGTCCCAACGTTTAGTTACTAGTTATGTTTGTTGATGTAGGTATTCTTTAGGTGCTACTTCCACTAACGTTCTAACTAATTAAATAATGTCATCACTCATCAGTTTAATACATAGCAGTGTGTTAAAATAAAATCACAACTATGATTGAGCATTTCTTTATTTGTAGGTGGTACCTATTCAAAATCGTGCCGAAACATGTGTTAATACATTTACGTCCTTGCCAACAGTTTGTAAATCAAGCTTTTAACTGAATCACTCACTCAAAAAGGGCATTTGTACCGTTAGGTTGTTTGCAAACAAAACATTGTATGGTAATTATTATTATCAACCATATCTATTAGTGGTAAAGGGTGCCTATTGAAGGAAGGTAGGCTTGTGGTAGGTAACTAAAAAAAATCAGGACAGCTATATTTAAGGGACTTGATTTTAAATTTTGTTTCATCTTCAGTTTTTTATTGATATTTATATTTTTTAACATCAAATATTTCACGAAATAGATAACGTGCAATAAATAGATATTTATAAAAACAGTGCTACCCAACCGGGAATCGAACAAAACACTATGCGTAAAATAACAGCCATTACACGATTTCCGCAAATGTGGGGTTATAAGCATGGTTTGTTTCATAATATTGTAATGAAGTAGACAGCTCTGAGTACTCTTTGTAAGTACAAATTGGTTTGAAATTCATACAAAAACTTTCGATTACCCCAAGTCTTTGTTTGCATGTGTTAGTAGAAGATTCGACCGACTTGGATACAGTATATCTGTGTGTGTAAATCTTAAATGCAATACTTATGGCGTGTAGGTTTTTAACTTTTAAAATTGATTTAAATTCCGCCACATCTATACAATATACTCAATGCTAAAACTGTTTTCATTTGAATTATTTTCAATTTATATGCAGTTATCTTATATAATTCTTTCAAATAGAAAACAATATTTTGATCGTATTAAGTACCTAAATCAGTATATACTGAACCATGGTTTTTGATATGGCAATGATTTTACATCTGTATCATTCGCATATAAGTTTTTACCAGCGAATTATTTTATTCGTATTGTTTTTTGCCAGTATACTTTTTTGTAAACACCGCTTCAATAAAACTGTGTTCTCCCTAAATTAAATGTTTACACCAACTAATAGCGGTTTATAAAATGTTTTACGACTTTATATGATTTAATCTCTTTATGGCATTTATGTTTTTCGTACATTGGTTGTAATCTTTTTTTAGGCAACCTGCCATTACATAAGTAGGTGCTTCGCTGTCGTTTCTATGTTGTATCTATCATCGGCCGTAGTAATAGGCAACTAAACCAATGCCCACCAATAGTTTGACCGTGACACCGAAGTAAAACGTCAATGGTAGTGCTAATTATTGCCCAGACTTAGCATGCAATCTGGTAAACTGTTTGTAGAAAATGATGATTGTTGCATATTGAAATATGTAAATGATAATTTTAATGAAATGTGCAATGGAACATCTTCATTTATTGCGAACATGTTACTGCATTGGATTCAAAGATAATCAATAACTAGCATTCTAGTCGTAATTCGAAATTCCGTGCCATGGCCTGAATATAAGTCGGCCCTACAACTAATTTAAGTGTCCTATTGTTTTAGTTAGGAATTGCTCTAAAAAGCGATTAAATATTCTAAGATGGACTGTGTTCAATATTATTTATTAGATACAACTCAGTTAATCTTTCTAAGACATTCATTTCTTCTTGAATCATCTCCTCAATGATGGGGTCCGCGACCTCCGTTGACCGGAACGTTTACTACTCGTATCTTCTACCATTGTCTGTAGTTGGCAGTCTACCCACACTTTTCTGATGATTGAGATTGGAGTACGCGGTCAGTCATAACGCCAATATAATATCCTGGATCCGATACTCTATTCTATTCCATAGATGGATAGATAGATCTAGGGTATTGTCATTATATTCATACAATACCACATCGCAAGGACGTCTAGTTTTCTATTGTTCATAATTCGATTCACCAGTGCAGGTATTTCATAATTATGTTTATGCTACACTTTTGTCATTTTTATGTTAGTTTGTTCACATTCACAGGAGCTTAAAGAAATACCTACACATAGTCAAATAGGTATATGGGATTTTTAAAAGATTAGGTCGTTTACGAAAATTCCTCTCCGACCCTTTGATAATTCATATTAGGTACTTATGTTATTTGACAGATTGTGTTGGTTCTAAAATAGTTGCTATTTATATTTATTTTCAGGTGATAAATTCTTGCTTACTAACTTTTAAAGTGTACGTATTTATTGGGTTACTTTATTTATTTATATAACATACTTAAATTATGTGCGATTACACATTCCTGTTATTAAGTAAACAAAATGAGGAAGTGTAGTTGTATACATACGGATGTGTTCAAGAATTGAATAGAATAGCACAGTTACGTAATATGTAGGTACGAACACCTGTACAATTAGGGAGCTTGTCTCGAAAAAAACAAACCTATCTCAACCTCCAGGTGTTCGCAAACAAGATTATAAAAAATATATTCTTATGAAGATTCTAGTAATAAATTTACTACTTACTATACACGTTGATAAATTTTCTTTTTATTTAAAACTTAATCAAAACAAACATTCGTCAGTGGAAATGGGTATTCATATTATTTAGGTTCTTATGTACCTATCTTTGAGTCTAAAATTGAGGGGACGAGGATTAAACGAGCGCAAGTGACATATAAGTATTTTAGTCCTGGCATTCCATGGACGGTTGTGTAGTGTTGTTATTATTTTCATACATTATTTTCAACGTTTGGCATGAAATAGTAATAAGAGATTATTTTGAGAACAAATCCTCAAATGTTGAAAATAGTTGTATGGAATTTATAATCGCATATATTTCAGTTTGAGGTCGATTTAGTCACAATTTTTAAGCATTCTTCAATTTAACAATTTATATAATATGTATTAATTATGTATAACATATGAATGATAAGGAATCATCCATGTAATTACAATTACATTGATAATAATTACTCTATTCAACGTTATGTAAATCAATTATTTAAGTATAGATAATAATGTGTTACGTCTTTCGTTTTATTTGTCAATACTTACGAAAATGCACCACTATCAAACAATACTTGTGTGGATAACAAATACATGGTCATCCTCGCAATAATTAAACATTCTAACCATTGTACTTAATTTTATTATTCGGTATTATAAGAATAACCTCACTTAGCCAAAAAATTTCTTGAATGATTATATTAAAATCATTATCTCTTGGGATGCTGTATACTAACTTTATGGTTTGTCTTTCTTTGATTATTCGTCCTCGACGTTCGTAAGGTTATCTTTCCAACTGATACTGTGCATTTCTGTGAGTGTTCATACTACTTACCTACACTCTTTTTAGTATGACCGAAAAGATACGTCATCTTATCATTTTTGTACGGATTCTCCGGTGTTTTAGGACACGATACAAATTATTATCCTCAGCCATAAAAAACCGCACTGGTCTAGCTTGCAGGAATAGGGACCCATCCCAGCAACATATAGGCATACTGCGTCTACTGTGTTAATATTTTAATTTAATTGGGTTGTTACATAAAATAATGGTGATTTTTGTATGTTTCAGGGACTGGTCGGGCGGAGGCGCTAGCGGTCAGCAGGTCGGTGTGGTGACCACGGTTTGGGGGCTAACGTCGCCTTCGCAGGCTTCGCCCGCCACCTCCAAACACCACCTGCCGCCAGGGGGCTATAGACTCGCGGGGCCCGGGTAAGAATATACTCATTTCAATTTAACCATAGCCAGAGTCAAATTGACGTGCCCTGTAGTCGAAATCAACAGTACAAAACAATCTTTTGGATCATACTTTATGCTGTCAGAATATTATACGTCAAACAATGTTATTTGGGAAGAATTAATTCATTCAAATACCCGACTATGTTCATTCCCATTCAATCGAGTAGATTCTTTCACACTCGTTCTTCTCAAAACATACCTACTTTAAAACTGCACATACACAAGTACAACGTATATGCACTAATCTATCTTCAATAAATTTGTTTTGATTTATGTACTTAATGTACTTATTAAAAATAACACAAATTGAGGGATTGTATCCGTATAAAACCTGAACCGACAGAATAGTTAATGAAAATTATTGACTACACACGTAAACTGCTTACTATAATACATACAGGTTCATCCTACATTTTGCTAGGTTACATATTCGTGCTTTGATTTTTGAGTTTTATTGGGTATTATTATTAGAACAAAACACCTAACCGCATGAACATGACCCAGTGAAAGCAATCCGCAATGCATAATATCACCGATATATTGTGATATTATTGATAACAATGATAACGATAGTCGATAGATAGATAGGCACAGCTTGTCACATAGCGATGTTAAAATTATTTAATCTTACCGCAAGATAGTAGGTAGGTAAATTGATTGAGTTGTCCAAGTATGGAATAATAATTGTTCCAATTATGCTAATAATAATCTGTCTATGCAAATCATCAACCCCCTGCGAACAGTCAGTCGCTGACTTTTGTCGTTATGGATATTGGGAAATATAAATATTTATAATTATTAGAATTATTTATAAATAAACAAAAGTTTTGATTATCAAATAAAAAATATGAAATTTGGGAATACATCACTCATATTCTACCAAAAAATGGGTTGCTGACTTTGCAGTAATACGACGAAATACATTGGCTGTTTTTTGTAAAAGTGTAGAATGGTGAAAATAAAATATCTAATAAGAAATTGTTAAATGACCTTATAACTATAAAATAATAATTAATAATGGGAAGTTCGATTGTAACACCATTATCAAGAATGCCTTGACAGAGATTTTACAATATAAGCAAAATCTAATTTTTAGGAATTTAATGTTATTAACGCGTGTTATTAAAGTGAATTTATATTATACATAAGTGTCTAAATTAAAAAATGTGGTAAGTAATAGTTTGTCAATATTTTTTAATGTGCCGGGGTACAACTTCCATAACGCTCAATTACATTGTCTTATTTTATGACTTTATTGGAAACATTTGAAATTTCGCACATATTGTGTAAAGAATTAATCAACATTAATATTCAATGATAACAGTTGTTTTGTCGCATGTATTTTTACGACATAGAAAATGAACTGATATGAATGAAGATAAGCCAATACAATATAAAAATACCTGAAATAGATTATGATTCTTTTATCTATCGAATAATTAGACAGGTTTTTGTACCAACTGTTACTTGAGTGTGCATGTGAATTAGGTATCCGCAAAGTTATTATTGAAATTTCCAAAAATGTATTATTGCCACTTTGTCGATATCGCGATTTTCTAACATTGCATTCAATAAAGGGCGTGGTGATCACTGATCAGATAGCGCCATTGTTTTATTCCGCAGAATGTCCTTGTGAGACCTTGCCGTAAGTGTCCATCCAAGTCGACTGACCTCAATACCAGACACTTGCCGCAGAATTCTCGCGCGAATCCAATCTGTCAGAGGTCGCGCGGCTAATTGAATTAATTGCGCGAAAACGCCCACGTGGTCGTTAGCCCGCTTCGTGTAATTGTCACACTGGCCATACGATAGCATCGGCCGGACTTGTCCCCAATCCCCATAGCTTCTGTCTGACCGTCCCTTGGTATCGCTGTACTCTGTTGTAGTACAGCATGACGCGGGGCGTCCACCGTCACGCTCCTTCCCTACGATGACAGCCTGCTGGAAGGGTGACAGGAATGAAGCCGCTAAAACGCGGACAATAATTTACGACAGTGACGTTAGGTTAGGCTTACCCTACACGCACGGTATATTGCGGCCGCAATATAGCTATAATATACATGAAATCTTACAATATACTTTCACCCCTTC
Source organism: Rhyacophila brunnea (assembly GCF_057557595.1). Taxonomy (NCBI): domain Eukaryota; kingdom Metazoa; phylum Arthropoda; class Insecta; order Trichoptera; family Rhyacophilidae; genus Rhyacophila; species Rhyacophila brunnea. The sequence continues at coordinate 15,970,189 of NW_028232752.1, forward strand.
ACGCTTTGGTAATATTTGTATAAAACATTGCCGTTGTGGCGAGAACTGGATGCAAAATTCTACGCTATTCAGCCGATATCTGCTGTAAACTAGCATTCGTCCACCTTGCTTGCTGTTCACAAGATGGAAAAACTTTTTTGTGACTTCTTCTTCCTTGTGATTGTGATTACACTGTAATAGGTATAGGTACTGCATAATACTAGATCGACTTTCTTAATCTTCCCCCATTATCTGCAAGCGTTGTGGCGTTAATTTCTTCACTAGTTGGACACACTATCCAAAACGAGTAAATCTGTCGACGCCTTCTGAGTCCTAGTGTGTCCAAAGTACAGCATTATCCGATTCCCTATTCCTGCAATAACCGGGATTATTTCGACATTACTGGCAGCTCACACAGTTCAAATTAAAATTATGTAGTACCTAATCATATGGGTGTATCGACATTGCAGATTTTACTCGTTTTAGACGCAAATTTGAATACATTTTAGCGGGAAAATGATTTAATATTTTATTAGTAGAAAATACATTAAATGTATGGACCAACATTTTTTAGTATAGCTTATATATTTTAAACTTTATTCCAAGATTTCATTATTGCCCACGATTAATATTCTTAGTATAGGGCATAGGCCACAGAACAGATTACAGTATAATATGTTGATATTCATAGATTAGTCATATTATTGCGTAGATTTCATAGAAAATTAATATTGATGTAAATATCGACGGCATAACCTTAATTTCTGATGAGTATTTCTAGATTAATATTATTTTGAATATATATATCGGTATAATAGCGTTCAATCTTAATCAATACGATCATCTCGAAGTAGTCCACACCTGCCCCAACCGTTAAATGTTCATCAATGGTAGCAGCCGTCGTGACTCGTATCAACCCTTTGTACGTGTTTTATTATTTTATAACATTAAGTACTCACCTACTTAGCAATGAATTACCACCGCACAATATAAATAATTCGCTCGTGTTTGTTCGGACACTCGCGTGAGCGAAATTGAGTTTTGATACGGTTTGCAGCGTTGTGGGCCATTTTATTTATCATTCTTGTCAAATGCGTTGACTTTTGTTAATTGCTTTTTTCGCGTTTTCGGGGGCTTGTTTTAATGGAATAGCAATTAATACGTGTAAGCTGTTGTTTCACTAAATTTTGCGAATAAATGCGGCAAATATTTCACATGATAACTGAATTAATTAATCGGTATAACTTGGTCTGCTTACAAGGTAAAAATAATGAAGAAGAAAAAACGTCGGATTGGTTCGATGCGTATCTTCAAACTCTTTAACTTGTTTGATTGTTCGCGGATAAATTATTGCAGTATATATTTATTTTATAGGCCTGGTTGGTCTAACTCCCACGATGGCTGCGCGGCTTAAGCGTCGGACTATGGCATCGTGGGTCCCAGGTTCGAATCCTGGGTCTGGCAAGTACACATATTGTTTTTCAATTTGTGTATGAGTCCAGAGTATGGACCTATTATTTTGAGCAAGTGGCTGACATCCATTTCTCGCAAAAACAAAATCTGTTAATGTTAATACAAACCTCCACTCTGTGGAGGCCCATATTCTGATCCTATTAGGATCGGACATGGTCGAAAGAACGAAAGAAGGTTAGTTCCCAAACTTTTTGTCAGACATGTAAAACTTTTCTAAAACTTCATTTCCTCGAACGAATATGAATAAAGTAAATGGGTTTGACTCATTGATTTACTACTAGTATATCAATGGTTTGACTAGGGTTGACTTTTTATGATCAACGATTTTGAAGAGAAAATTCAATATCCGAGTTGTTCCTTTTGAGAATATTGTCATTCAACTGTCCATTAGTAACAAACTCATTTGATAAATTGTCATGAAATTACCAATAAGTAAACGCTGCATCTCTGGACAAGATTGTTTTTTATTATATTAATTGGTTTTGTAAAACCATACATATCTAATCAATTTTCCACCTTTAACTCCATTTTGACAACAACGTGAATTATTAATTATTGTACAATGGTATTATTTGAGTAATCGCCATTGCTCTTGATAGATTTCACTTCATCAACAGTTAATAATGAGTATTCATAACCCCACATCTTCTCTATAAAGATAATAATATTGTGCTACATACAGTACAGTTAGTCAGTTTGTTGAGGTTATGATGAGTAGTATTATTGTAGTAAAAGATGCGATGTAGGTATATCACTATTATATTTGTCACTGGCTGATACATTTCGGCGCTTATGATAACAACAAAATACCCTCGTCAAATGTAACCGAGCTTAAAAAGTGCCTTCTGGAAAGCAGATATCTACATTATCGACAGCAGCGGTCCGCCACGGCGCCCTTGCTAATATTTCATTAGGGGAGTTAATTTGTAAGCTACCCTACTGCGGGACATATGTCGCGTTTTTTTACCGCGCACATGCCCGAGAACAACCCAAACACATATGATGTGAAAACACACAAAAAATTATAACGCAACACTCCGGATATCTCGAACGGAAATAGATTACTGCCTACTGCATGACGTGTGAGCATCTATAAAACACATTGTACGGAAATAATTATCGTTTTACGATATCTTAGCTGTAAGGTAGGCGACACGAAGATGAATTATTATCGAGGACGTTATCCACTGAATTTATTTCAAAATACGCATTTCGATTTATTTGAGGGGGTATTGTGATGTACCTAAATGGTAATGCATCTCGTGAACAGCATTAATAGAAACAATAATAATAATAGTGACACCACAGTAGACTAAGCCGGCTCGCACATCACAATGCGCCTTGTGTGCCTAACGGCCATAAATCAAAAGTTCTAAGACTTTCGACGAATGTTGCATCGTACATCCTCGCACATCTGCCCAGCGGCAGGAGGGCTCGCACATCAGAACTCGCCGCATGCGTCTTACGACGAATTCGTCGATGTGACGTCATCGTAAACCAAGAAACAAACGTTATCAAATGGACCTTCGCAGATTGGCCGATGCAACTGCAGCTCTGCGACCCTGCGACATTCGTCTAGTTGCAATGGCCAAAGCGTGCATGTCGATCTCGGGAATGTCGCCTCCGCGCAAGCGCACAGCCTGCGGCCATCGGCCATTTCTGTTTCTGTCTCTGTCTACACTGTTATTGCTCGCTCATCGCGGTGAGCGTTTGACGTTTGTTCATACAATCAACACAATAAAAATGGCAGACGAGAGACTTCTCTTTTTTCGTGTTTGACGTTTGCCGCTGGGCAGATGTGCGAGGATGTACGATGCAACATTCGTCGAAAGTCTTAGAACTTTTGATTTATGGCCGTTAGGCACACAAGGCGCATTGTGATGTGCGAGCCGGCTAAAGTAGCATGCCCAGTTGTCATTTATTCCCGTCTCCAAGAGATAATTATTGTATTGTCGATATCGCTGACACTGTTAGAGGGCTCGCACATCAGAACTCGCCGCATGCGTCTTACGACGAATTCATCGATGTGACGTCATCGTAAACCAAGAAACAAACGTTATCAAATGGACCTTCGCAGATTGGCCGATGCAACTGCAACTCTGCGACCCTGCGACATTCGTCTAGTTGCAATGGCCAAAGCGTGCATGTCGATCTCGGGAATGTCGCCTCCGCGCAAGCGCACAGCCTGCGGCCATCGGCCATTTCTGTTTCTGTCTCTGTCTACACTGTCATTGCTCGCTCATCGCGGTGAGCGTTTGACGTTTGTTCATACAATCAACACAATAAAAATGGCAGACGAGAGACTTCTCTTTTTTCGTGTTTGACGTTTGCCGCTGGGCAGATGTGCGAGGATGTACGATGCAACATTCGTCGAAAGTCTTAGAACTTTTGATTTATGGCCGTTAGCCGGCTCGCACATCACAATTCGCCTTGTGTGCCTAACGGCCATAAATCAAAAGTTGACAAAATTTCGACGAATGTTGCATCGTACATCCTCGCACATCTGCCCAGCGGCAAACGTCAAACACGAAAAAAGAGAAGTCTCTCGTCTGCCATTTTTATTGTGTTGATTGTATGAACAAACGTCAAACGCGGCGGCGTGAGCGAGCAATGACATTGTAGACAGAGACAAAGACAGAAATGACCGATGGCCGCCAGCTGTGCGCTTGCGCGGAGGCGACATTCCCGAGATCGACATGCACGCTTTGGCCATTGCAACTAGACGAATGTCCCAGGGTCGCAGAGTTGCAGTTGCATCGGCCAATCTGCGAAGGTCCATTTGATAACGTTTGTTTCTTGGTTTACGATGACGTCACATCGACGAATTCGTCGTAAGACGCATGCGGCGAGTTCTGATGTGCGAGCCCTCTTAGGCACACAAGGCGCATTGTGATGTGCGAGCCGGCTTAACGTCACTTCTTTCGTATTTCTCGCAAGCGCATTTTTGCTGCATTTTTAATGTGGTTTATTTTGATTAATTCTATCTTTGGCATGAATTTTCATGTACGTATTAGATATCAATATATGATTCGTTCTATTCGTAGAATTATGAAGCACATATGCTTTTATCTTAATTTGTTGGACGAAAGTGTTCCCTGAATAATATATATATATTATATCAAATAACAACAAAACTACCCAATTAAGTGTTATTGAAATTAATATTAAACTAATATTATTTTCTCTTAGTAGACTCAAAAGTTTTGACAATAAATTGTGCACTGCCACAGTAACTACACAGGTATAAATTTAGTTTTCCGTATTTTCATAATATTAAGTATATGAATCACTATTTACAATTTTATTTATTTATTTATTATCACTAAAATACATTTTTTTGCAATTTTTTAATCATAACCTAGTATTTCCATCAAAGCTCACAGTGTGTCCTTTAAATAATATAATAATACGCAGAATCGATTGTTATTTAGATCTACCATGTTAATATTATGTAAATTGTGCCGTCACAATACTTGACAATGTGCTGTGTGTAAGCAAGAGGGGTTGTTTGACAATACGATACTGACTGTCGTATGCATGAGATTCCCAAAAACCTTATAGGCTATATACTGCACGTTTGTATGCATGAGTAAAAACGTAATTAGCTGTTAAGTGACGTCACGAAGATGTGTCATGGTGTTCGTATTATAAAATTTCATTCCCCGATAAATAATTCAAAATTTTGAAATTGTAAATGTGTCTGAAAGTGTGCGAACGGTACCATATAAATTTGATAATTATACATGAATAATTATTATGAAATTTAAATAATTTATCAGCTATTTTATCACATGTATTTTATAATTATTCTACTGTACGAAAGGTTGTATTGCCAGTAAACTTTTCCATTTGGTGGCAACACTGAATACATTTGGTGGCAATACTGAATATTATTATGACTAACTTCACTTCAATTATTGAGATCTCAAAAGAGAATAAGAATAAATGACAGAAAATGTAAATGATTTAAGACAATAATATGTAATGATCTCTGTATAATATTATCATTTATACCAATCACCGTATGATACTATTGATGTTTCCAGTGTATTTGAGAGTTCTGCCTTGTTTATTACAGTTATCTTACAATAATTAACTAGGTAGGTAGGTGGTACCGTAATATTTTGAAGAACGCAGAATGCTTACAATTGTATATTTTAATGCCAGATACAGCAGTAGATACATATTTTTGCGGTGGTTTAGCGGAGATATTTTATCGTAATCTTACGTAAGTCCATCTTATGTCTCCATGAGAAATATTGCAAGCGAAATAGGCGAAATAAGCGAGGCATTTTATCAGTTACCTACTATCTAGATTATAGACTAGGGATCAAAATTATACGTATTTTGTAAACAGCACGACTAGGAACTGTTTTTAAAGTTCGCAAATGTTTTACAGAATCTACAAAACGAATAAGGGCCTCAACCAAATGTTTTTTGCAATGAATGCAAAATTAAAATGACATTTGAAAGTGACAGCTAGCTGAGGCAGCCATTTTTAATGGCGCGTGACGTCAGATCGCTTACGTCACAAAGAGTGTTATTAGCTATTCGATGGAAAATCGGTTAAATAGCTTATAAAGAATTTGGGAATCTCATACATACGGCCCTGAGACATAAACTTAACGATTTTAAAATGAGCTTTTGTAAGTCTTTCACTGACCCAACTATAATGTTTCGAAACCACATAAGTGACTTATTCCTATAATTATCGCTTTTATTGCGACAAGTAAGTGAAATAACCGATAAATATATATATAACTATAATAATATTATGGATTTATATAAATTCCATGAATTTGATTAAGCACTTTGAAATATAAACTTTGTAATATAATTTTATATAATATACAATGTGGAAGTTAAAGGCAAGACTTATTGTTTTATCTTTATAGATAATAATTATGGCAAGTTGATCATCTTGCTGAAACAAATTATAATTATCGTCATGCTAATACAACTAAAAAGGGTTTTGTAGTTAGACGTAATTTCCATTTGAATCAAACGGGTTGATTGCAGCATGTAGGATCACTGGAAAATTCGCGCTCGTATGACGTCGCAACAATGGCGTTGTTCAATAATCGACGCCATCCCCTTTGGCAAAACGACGCTTTTAGGTGTGCTCGCATCCCTACTGAGCTTTCAAAAGCTTCAGCGGTTAATAACCTTGCCTTGGCTTTGGCGAGTGAGGCCCATACCGGGTACCACCATAGATTCCATTTATCAGTATACATAGTTTGTATACAGTAATAGTTATATAGATTGTAGTATTGTACAATACTGTTTTATGAAATCATTCGATGTGTTTTGCGTTAAAGTAATTCCTAGCACCATTAATATAATATCACTGCAGTAAAAACACTACTATATAAAGTTTAGATTGTAAATTATGAATCTAGAACCAACTGAATCCTATAGTAGTATTTACTTATTCTTATTTAGTTTACTGAATTGTATGCCACTTGGACACAAAATAAAAATAAAAAGTCATAATATTTACTAAAATATAATGGTAATGCAACATAGGTACCATTATATCGTTCACCGTTTTTGATTAATTAGTACAACTCGTGGTATCAATCGATATAATCTCCGTATCAATGAAGAATTAAATTACCTAATCAGTGTAAATTGGAAATAATGTGTTATTGTTGGCAAGTTTGAAATGCTCCATTAGTGACAGTTCCCCTCTTAACTTCACACAACTCAGCCCCAAATTCGTATAATAAAAATAAAAGTGCTGCTTCCATGAAGCGGAAGGGGTAAACTAAAAAAAACCACGCCGCACAACCCAAAACGCTATGCTTGCTCCTAAAGGGTGGGAATTAGCGCGGGCTTATTGATAAAAAAATGTTTACTCAGGGGTGGATCGAGGTCAATTGTTACAATTCGCTCGAGGCCATAAATAATACTTGTTCATTCAATCTCTAAATCGTCAATTATATTTAAATTGAGCTGTTTAAATTATTTTTTATTTGATATAGTATTTAGACCTTTGTAGTAAACAGGCGTCTTTTAAATGCGAAAACTGTTCACATCGATTTGCTCTTCGAATAATGCTCATGTATGCTAGGTACGTGAGACAATCTATACCTAATATAATACAGTCGAACTTGGTTATTGCGATCACGGAAATAGCGAGATCTCGGATGTAATGAAGAAACATTCGTTGACATTTTAGTTTATGATTTTCTCTATACATTTATTCACTTTTATAACGAGCTACTTCTCGGGTATACCGACCAAAACTGTTAATATGTCGATCGTTTAAAAACATTTTCGACCCTTAAAATAAAATCCGACCGGGCACTTAAGTAGGCCGATGCCGCCGGGATCGGATTACGGAAAAAGTGTCCACGCATACGGTTGAAATTGCATGTAAAAATTCAAGCTTTGTGAAGTCAGTAGGTACCTACCGGCGCCGGTGGCCCAGCACTTCATTACAATAAACAAATTCTTTTGTAGTTTATGAATACCATGCTTGTTTCGGGGATTTTTACGATGGTTTTCAGATTTTTTTATGTTCAATGCATAAATAGAACGTGCAAATTCAGTCGGTTCCATCTTCCTCGTAATAACCAAGTTCGACTATATAACTATATTTTAAACTATCGCCATGTTAGAATAGACATGCTTAAATATAAAAAATGGCGTCGATCGCAACGTAATTCTGCCAAAGAGTTAACGTATGGAAGAATTCACCTTCCTGTGAAAAGGGCATAGGAGAGCCCTATTTTAATTGACACAAAAGGTGGTAATGAACCTTATAATTTGTACTGTGCATATTATACATAATTATCGTAGCCTAGTGGTTAGATAACGGATGTGAATACAAAAAACTATCAATTGGTGGTAAAATTGTAATTGTAATTATAATGCGTGACCGGGCCTGCGCTTGGCAGGTGTTGTCAGTCAGTTCAGTTGTGATGCGTTCGCTCGGATTCGAAAACATTATATTATAACATAACTTTATAACAGTTATATTATAAGTTATAAGGTTATTTATAATTTTATATATCTGTTTCATTATTATCAGTGGTGATGTTTAACCAACTTACATTATCCCATTCGCATACGTTTCGGTTTTTCCAGTATATAATCTACGGGAAAATTTACGCTTCTGTTAGGTTCATGGTTTATCATAATACTAATCCTGTTCAATGATAATTATATTATGGATAGGTACGACTGACAGTTTTCATATAAACTGTTTTATTATTTCTCCTGGATACTATCACTGTGAAGTAGGATATCAACCCAATTATCAGAATATTGTCATATTGTTTTGTGTTACTTTCCACTTAGTTTTTTTTAAACGTTTTTTTTTTTAAATAATAATAACAAGTTTCAGGTAGATTGCAATTATTACTCACCTTTCGCGCCCTGATGCTTTGCACACGAGTTACGGATTTTCTTCACCCTTCCAAATAATGCTCAATGCATGCATTCACAGCCACACCACAAAAACGACGAGTCATATCAAACTTTCGATAATATTATTATATTGTGTATAAAGGCTTTACTTTGTGAGTTGTAGTATATAGTGGAATTGAACTGGTAGGAAATTCGAAACTATTTTCGGTTGATAACAGTTTATGTAGGGCAATCAGTATTGATGTGTACAGGTGCAATATTATTGTGACTTTTTGATAAACTTTTAACTTTATTGGTTAATTTTTCTCTCGACAATATTTCGGGATCTCTTCATATCACGGCTATGGTTCTAAAATGGTACTGTATAGTGTCTTGAAAACTAATTATATTAGCTACATATGATATAAACCATAGATTCCTAAACTTTTTTGCTAACTTCCTTTTCCAGCGTTATTTTTTAGCTCTAGGAAAATTCAATCTCAACTGTACTATAATAATTATTGTAAGTGTAATTAATTTGTGAATTTCACCAATTATATAATAATGTAGCTGTGTTTTTGGGTTTCAAGTTAGTTTGCAGAAGCAGTTTGGAATTGAATTTATAAAACTATTTCTTAAAATTAACTTCAAAGAAGAGTACATTTCACATATACGTACATAAGTAGGTACCTACTATTTTACCTGGATTATTAAATGAGTTTAATTATGTGTAAAAATTTCAAGCTGATGGGCAAGTAAAAGAAGCAGTAACAGATACCTATACTTAATAATAATTATTATTAAACGAAATATTATTTAGCTAATTATTATTAAAACGCCATTTTCAATACATTATTTTTTAATACTTTAAAATATAAAGCGCTAAGTACTTCCTTATATTGACCATAATATTATCAACTATGTGGTGGTATTTTTTTCAATTCATCCCGTAAATTTATTTATGATATATTTTATGTGTGCTTCGTTGATTGATAGCAATAAAGCAATGCATTAAAACGCTTCAGTTTGCATTGTGTGATCAAAATGCGCGGTAGCCACTCTGATTGGCCGGCCGGTGACTTGGGGTGCATTCGACCCGAAAATGCTCCACGGTGGGGTTACGGCGTGACGTAGGCATCCACCCGAGTGTGTCAAGAAAGCCGGCCGCGTCTTTCGTCACGACGTATTGAGTCTCGAGTGCTTCCTCGCTGCCTACTTCGTTGTGAATTAATTGGCCGTGGGTAAATAAATACCCCTCTTGGGAATTAATTATTATTCACGAGTGCATTGTGGATATAAATATTATTATAATGCATTGTGTTGCCTATTTTATTAGAGTTGATGTCTTTAGTTTTTTTTTAAAGAACATACTCATACTTTTTTTTATTATGTGCTAACAGACTTTGAAGGTTTCATTGATATTGAAGGACTTGCTAACTACATGGTGATGGGTGGCTCTCGTGGTGCAGTGCGTAAAGCGCTTGCCTTCCACGCGAGAGTTCTAGGTTCGATCCCGGTCAGGACACATAATTTCTGTGTTTTTCTCAAAGCCTGGGTGTTTGTGATTGTTCAAAATTACTAACAACCACCTTGTATGAAAAAGCAAGGGCATGGTTATTATTAATTCTAAAAAATAAAAAAAACTACAATATGGTGATGGGTAGTAGGAAATAAAGGAATTGATAGTAATTTAATCGTATTATTTGGGCTTTCAATGATATTTAAATATATGCGAATTCTACGGAGTATTTAACTGAGTTGTGCAATTCTTATAATTTATTAAAAAAATGTTTACAAGATTTTTGACGAATGCAATTTTCGCCTGCGGCACTTACGTGTTGCATTCTTTCTTACAACCATACAATTTAAAACAACTTTTTATCTATTCATGTCTATATTAAGCAACTAAATGTATACAGTGAATAATTAATATACTGAATGTCAATAGGTACATAATAATGTGTTCTGTAAAATGTGTTCCATTTTTTTTTTATTCTAGTAGGTAAGTTTTTAATAATTCTCACAACTGGAAAATGCCGTATGTCATATGGAATACATTTAAAAAAAAGTTACATTATTTGTGCATAATAATAATATTATGAACAATGTAAATTTTTATCATACATTACGTGAAAAATGTACTAATATGTTTTATAGCTTCTTATCTACTGTTGGACAATAAAATTAATATTTACATGTTCTATAACTGGATATTCCATAAAACGTAAATTCTCCCATTATAAAAATACTGGATTTATCCGGTCTAAAGAATATTATTAAAAGTGACATAAATGTCATATCCGGATTTCAGATATTGTGGTATACATAATTTGAATATCTGATGAATTCCATAAATTAGTAATCGTATTATTGTGGAAAACTGGTATGTATGGATATTTTGTGGACCTGAACACTTTTATCCATTAATATTATACTATTTTGACTATAGATATTATAATATACTTTTCTATATCACGACTCTTCAATTTATTGACCCCTCCATTTAAACACAAATCAAAAAAATCTCACGAATTTCTTATATAATTATTCTCGGATCTTGCACCGAAATAATGTAACAGTAGTATCAGAAATGTGTCTGGTTCCATCAAGTACGTGTAAAAAACGGTTAATTTCTCATGCTATTATCATATTAAAGGCGGTATAATAATAGTACAAAACGTACAAAAATGCTCATTGTATCACAACTAAGCTGCTACAATAGAGAAGCCTTTTTAATATCGATTCACACAAATTTACCATGGGGTGAACGAAGTCTTTCATTGCAATTACATACTTGCTTCTATTATCATCAGAAATAGTCAACCAAAGAAGCCATTCCTTATAATAGACACATAGTCATAAAATTAGCATTCGGCAGACACTGGGTTTGACAAATTGAATAAGTATATAGTCATGTAGGTCGGTGCCTAGACCGATTGTTTTTCCATCAATTTCGTCTTCTATTATGTGAAATGACCTATGCATTTGACCGTATCACAGTTCATAGCGAGCTGTTGCACTGGAAGTAGACGGTCGTATATTATTAAATCTAAATACCTACAACACTTGAAAGTATGTTATAAAAACCACCGGAATACAAAATTATGGTAGGCGCTCGTAAGTATAAAGTCGTATCTATCAAATATCTGATAATATGACCGCGTATTATCAGATATTTGATTATTATATTGTTATTTTCTTATTGAATCTAACAAAATTGAAACATTACTGTCTGCAATGCTCCACGAACATCGCGTATTTTTTTGTTGCGGCCATCTCTTTCCGGTTGAACAACTCACGGTGAACTGTGCTACAGCGAAATGTAATACGTACAATTTACATATTGTAACTTGCTTAGTTTTAACAAGAAACTGCTTACATACCAAGCTTTTCAGTAGGTAGTTAAAATAATTTTCGCAAGCTTTTTAGTTTCTTATGACCCAATGAATGACTATGATTTGAAACCAAGCGATGATTTGCTTATGAACGAACATAATTAACTCCTAAGTTTTGTCTTTTCTACTTTTTACGCAATTGCGCTTAATAACAATTCTCAAGGCAACACAACACCGACAGATATTGTTGTATGTTTATGCTTTTAGCAGGTGACATTGTTAACTCATTTTTTATTGGTATACATTCAAACATTTATTTAATTATAGAATAATTATTAATACTTTTTAAAGAAATCACGTGTTTTTGCGATAACTGCTTATCTCTTTTTACTACACTCAATAATTCACATTATTATTAGAAAACTCGCACTCCTATCATATGCCGTAATATTATTAATTAAGTGAAATCTTATATTTCTTTTATTGCGAAGCCCCGGCAGTGAATACTGCCATGGCCCGCTAGTTTAGCGTACCTGGTGCAAGGGCTGTTTCATGAGGGTTGGTTACTCGTCGATGACTCTCTAATATGGGGTGACTTTGATGCGTTATTTTTGTATTTACGCGCCATGATTGTTACTTGGTTATTATTGTCGTAATAAAAACTGTAAATACTGTTTAGTTTTCATTCATTCACCATTTCCTGTCGGTGGAAATTCATTTTTGAGTTTACTATCAACACCTCATTATCATCACTATTTTATAGTTTAGTTATGTGGTAAGATTCTACTACTAAAATAATATTTTTTTTGTTGTGATTGATCATTACAATAAAATATAAATTATGAATTGAAAAATTTACATATTTTTCTCCATCATCATATTTTGTCAGAAAATCTTTTACCGTATCGTTCTACAATCTACAGTCTAAACTAAATTACGTTGAATTATTTTAATCCATTCATAATAAATTCGTTGACAATCATCGATTTCAGTACATACAATGCTCTCATGGAATAGGTAGATATTTTATCCTTAAAAGAATAAATAATACCATAGTTTGTTGGTGAGGGTTGTCCCATTTTCTACACTGCCCCCTTTTAGCGTGACGTTATATATGGACGACCCCTTATGGCGTAGTATTAATTGCACACACCAGCCAAATAAAACTGATGCAATTAAACATTGACTGTAACTACTGTAGATACGTCGTATCTTAAAGACATTAAATGTCTTATTAATTATAAATATAATTATCTTCTTCTTATAAATTTTATATTACTGTATTTAATGTGAAACTGTCGTGTTGTGAGTATTGATGCTCTTGGAATGTTCGATTTACAAATACTTCGGTACTTACCAAATTGTGTGTTTCCATCGATTATTAGTTTGAATTCTGTAGCAGAGGATTTGTATTTATCCGTGTCTACCTGAGAATTTTTCACAAAAGAATCCGAGTGTCCGACTGGTATAGAATCATACAGCCTCATTTTTCGTGGGTAGTTCTAACATTATAACTAAACCTTTTCGATCCACTTCCACGGTACCATTTTAGGCATTACTAATAATATGAATGCATTGTGTTTTTGTATATCTCAACCTGAGTTTGGATATTTTTAAGCATATTATTTTGTTGTTTATTTTACTTATAATAAAATTTTGCATCCTAATCTGACAGTGTAGCAATAACAGCGTTGTTTTACCGTATTCTACATACCTATAAGCATCTTAGCTATGAATTAATTTTGAACACACAAATTTAAAATCCATCGTAGGTACGCTCTTTTCACTGCAATTATTAATAAATTCCGCGTGTTGAACGATTTTTTTTAACTTAAGTCATTAATAATACGTAGGTATCATTTTTATTTTACTCTGGCCAGTTTCATGGCATTTGTAGATAGATGTGTTCATGGACATACATATTTTGTAATAAATGATACACTCTAAATTAAATATAATTTATTTAACCAACGTTTTGTTTCTCGCATGTTAAGTGTGTATTTGTTTTGATTTGGTTACAGACACCTTGCATGACAGGTATTTTTCGAAAATTAATTTTGTTTCCACTCGATAAAAGGATGAAGGAATGTCGTTTGTGATTCTGATCCATCGAGAGAATTCAATATTTCACGGTCTCATTTCAGATGCGTTGCGTATGATATCATCAAAATTAATATAAATTCACAATATCAAACAGGAAAAAAATATTCAAATGTGACCGAGCCGTATCTCGTCAGTCAGAAAAAAACAAAATATTTTTGATACCTACGTTTCTACCGCGAACGCATTTTCGTACGGCTAAATCGACCAAATGTGAACTATTCCATATTGTGTCGAATAATATCTTATTAAATTTAAGTCTTATCATTTACTGTGTTTGTGCATATACACAGCGGCGGCTCGTGGATATTATATCTGGGGGTGCTGCGGTTGATTAAAAATAAATGTTTATTTGGATTATATTTTACTATTAACATTAACATCAAAATTATTAAAATAAACATTATATCTGTTTTTATTTCATTATAAAATTGATTCTTCTGTCTTTTTTCATTGAAAGAAGGTTTATCACCTTTTAGTTGCTCTCGACAGCAGCTGTCGCGCTCAGAGCCGCTATACCCGCCAACGTTCGCAACACGAAAAAATATTGTCAGAGCGGCAGCACCATAATAGCTCCTAGTTGCATCGAGCATATTCCATCGAACATGGTACCGCATAAAATCACGCGATGCGTCACTTTTCTGATGTTAGTATCGCGGTGTATGATAATTATTGGATATATCGGTGCGCGGGCGAGCTTAATAACACCCTTAAATAATATTGATATTTTTTATATATTATACATAAATTTATGTATAATATTATAATATTACATTTTTTTTCAATTTGCTTAGGGGTGCTGCAATTCCGCAGTGCATATGGACGAGCCACGCCACTGCATATACCTAATTTTTAGAAAGATTATGAATTGTTAATTCTATGCGGAAAGAATTATGATCCGTATTGGTGTATCATAAATATCCGTGTATATATCTTGTGTTGTAGTTTATCCGTTAGTGTTGACTTATTATTATGTCTTCGTGTTTACTTCTGTCCCTGTAACGCGGTCGTGCCAATGTACCCCTAAGATTCGGCAGTAATCACGAAGCGATGCTTCACGCGGTTCGGGCATGTGAGACACTCCGTACCCTTGTGGCCGACCCTCCCTCAATCTGTAACAGTGCCACAAAAGCGATCTACGCTCTGCAGGCCGCACATGGCGGGAGACGCGAGATGTGGCTATAGACTGAGAGAAGTGGCGCGACCTTGTGCCTACCTTATGCCCGAACACTGGGGCGTGACAGGGTGAAGTACCTAGTCCGTAGTAGTTGACAATCTTTTTATAAGACCTTTTCACATATCTAATTGTTGTCAATAATAATCATATTATTTAACGTGTTTATAAAAAACCTAAATTTTATTAACGGGAAGATTGACGGGAAGCGATAGCATTATAATTAATTCAGCTTGAGCAAACAACATGATATTACGTAATTTTATTCACTGCTATTATTAGTTGCTCATCTCTCCATCTTTAAACTATGTAGGTATTCGGCAAACGGACCTTCGAAGTATTTAAAATTCGTACAGCATCGCTTTAAACCGGACTGTTGATATCATATTATTAAATTTATGTTACCCTCTTGGCCAATATTCGTCAAACTTGTCACAGCATTCAGGTATGTGGACATCCTATATATTTTTTTTTTACTTAGCATTTCGGACACAATACTTCAACGACGTGGCACAGCCTCTTTTCAATGCATTTAACACTGTGAGTACTACGTACTTATAGTGTTTTTAATACAATTAACACAAACTCAAAAAAATGCGTTGTTTAGTTGGATATTTTTTTGTTCAGGGCTGGATAATAATATATAATATTTATAGATTGTAATGGATGTGGGTTCATGTTCCATACGGTAAAAAATACTATAATTTTTGTATACGACGTATCCAAATTATGTATCATTTAATGATTTCTATTGCTATTTTTGTGTTCGTTTATTTAATTTGAATGAATGTGAAATGTGGTACAAACATAAAATGTGTGGTCAAATATTAAATAAGTATTTTAAAGTACTTCCTTATTAATTATCCCACATTTTGTAAATAATTGATTAACAATGATTCAGTCAAAAGTAGAATCTGTAAGTAAGTACATATTTTTTAATAATTTACTTTTAACTCATTTTCCCCACAAAAAATAATTACTAACCACTTCAGTAGAGCTTAATTCGATATACTTATATGATAAAATCAGCCACATAATTAATTATAAACATAAGTAAACTGATTTTATAATAATCGGTGCATGGCAGGCAACACCGTGTTACTTAGGGGGTGCTTTTATGGTCGTCGAGCTTTCATTCCGTTCTTTCTGTGTGACTGTAGGCATGTGACAAAGTTAGCGCTTTACAAAGAATTTACAATGGCAATAATTCGAGGTATTTACCCAATTCCTGGTATTGGCTGCAAACAAAAATTGTCCCTACTGCAAGAATATAATAATATACCTACCTATTATTATCAATATGTTTGTAGGTAACACATCTTCACGAAAGCTTTTTCGCGAATCATTACACAAATATAATAATATAATATTTTTTTAAATGTTCAAGTCGTTCAAGTTCTATTGTTTAATAAACATAAAATTGGAAAATATTACTTATGTACATGAAATTACGCATTGTACAGACCTACGTGGATTGCATGTAGGTATGTAGTTCAGAGAATACAGTGATTGGTCAAAGTTGTCAGAATGGAATAGTTGATAATGTTTCTACAAAATAAATAACTGAAAAGCTGGTATACAACCTATAGTCTAAGTACTCTAAGTATACAACAGTTTATCTGTATATTCAAAATAGTACAAGGTCATCGTAGCTCTGAGCAAATGCGTGAGATATTTATTTGTTTTTTCCATGTGACAAGTTCATGTATTAAAAACAATCCGACTTGCCTGTCTTCCGTTTTCACACCATTGTTTACCAGTGTAATAAACCCTCCTAATATAAAATAATAATATTATGTTCCTCATATTATTATATTGTGTTTGTTATTATTACACGGTGGGGATTTTGTATTTAAATTTGTTTAGGTGCATTAATGAGCTGTCTTACGCCGTTGCAATGAATGCATTATTCACTATTCAGAGCAGTTATCGACAACTAAAAGATCTATTGAACATCGAAAAAGTGTCGTTGCCAAATTATACGTATTGCCATCTTTGCCATGCCATTGGCACGGTCGTGAGGCTATTCATCCGTTTTGTCTAAGATAGTAGGTATCACAATGCGTTCAACATTGTTATTTTTTGGAATTGAATTTAATTCTCTCCACACTACTCAAAAAAGTATCTATTTGATCGATTACAATAAAAAAAAGTAATGTTTCTTAGTTTTTTTTTTTTACTATGAACCTATTCTCTTAACAGAGGATTGGATGTGAGATATTAATAATATACCGTACGAGAATCGCTTGCTAGACATTCTCTTCGGCATCACTCTTCATAATTTTAGCTAGTTATAAGTTAAATTTTAATCGAAATTATTATACTACGCTTCACTGCGGAGCATTTACCATGCTAATTATATCTAATGTCCCTCTAATCAGGACACAATAGCTGTGGCGTTCGCGCTGTAAGGATTAACTGTTATTCACGAGATAACTGACAATAATTTAAGATATCGCACAAATAAGTAGCCATAGGATAAGTTGCCGTGGGACTGGAGTTATTGGTTTCCCATCGCTGCTAGAAGACATTCCTCCGAACAAACAGAGGGTAATCTAATTTGATATCAAGAATTTTAATAATTCTTTTCTATTTATCGCGCCTTGAGATCGGAGTGCCGAGCAAAACAGGGGGACGATCCGCGGCCCGGAGGAACTTCTGTGAATTCCATCGCAATTAACACTACCGTCGCACAGCAAATTGATTAGACGTTTAGATCGATTATTTGTACCGTGACCGAGCCAATTACATTACGAATTAACGTAAAATTGACAACCACGATTAAAAACTAATAATATCGAATTAGCTCTAAATCCTCCAACAGCTATTGTTTTTCTTTAACCTCTCGGTATTTACCGTATGGAAAATTCATTGATTAAATTACGGGTTTATTTTTCCGCAAAATATTAATTGCACACCCCGTCCAAAATTTATAACGATCTTTTGACGGGATCCTTGGGTAGGCAAAGTATTTCTTTATTATTCCATTGGTGGCCTTTCGAGTCCTTCCTTTGTTTGGGCTGTATATAATATTTTGTCGGGTGGCAAGATCTCCTGCCGGCCCGTTGACAAAACACCAAAACAATAATGTGGCCAGTAAATAAGATGTTCAATCCGTCGAAGTTGAGTGCAGATTAAATAAATAAATTAAAAATAACAGTATTCCGTTTATGCTTGCTGAAATGGATGCAAATTAGCAACATCTCATTATCATCATTACAGCCACTCCCGGCGTCTTCTTGATGTCACTATTCTTTTATGCCCTTGGTCCTTGTTGCCACTACCTGTCTAGCGGTCATCTGTTTTGTGAGTAGTGTGTCTTGCCCATCTCCATTTCAAGGTATTTTCATTTTGTATGCCATCTAACACTTTTTGCTCATTTATGTATGCATTTTTGATGTTTGTGCTTAATGCCAAACTGCAAACATACCTAACTAATTAATATACATTATTTTTTCGATTTATCAAAGCTTTATTTTGTACTCATTATCATTTATTTACATACACAATTCCTTGTACCTACTGCCTTGTCTGCTCATAGGCTTGTAGGTACCTACTATACAGAAATACAACTGAATGATTTGCCAAAGAATTTTAACCAATTTCAAGAATCCAAACTACTGAATAGATTGTGCTACTTGCTATTTATTTTTTCCAGAGGAAAGAACTGTCCCACGACCGTGTCAATGGCATGGTAAAGGCTACCGCGTTTTCAATCGATCTATGGCTCCGGATACAAATTTATCAATCTTCGGTCAGTATTTAACAGCGATCTGCCGTGTTTGCTCAGTTTTTTCGTACCTATACCTATAATATGACACATTATTTCAAAACCAATACCCCACTCATTTGTTAAAAGGACCATTGGCTAAAAACACATTGTCTGTTGGTGTTTTTTTTACCACCGGCGAGAAAAAAGGGTTCGAATTCCATTTGTCAGCGTAGGAAACTCACCGTCACCGACGAAATGAATGATATTACAGATTTAGGTGGGTATGGATTTAAGCCCTCAATCCTAATCGGTGTGAAGTTTTGTTTATATCCGTTTATTTTTCCCCACGCCACCAACAGCTTTTAAACACGTTCTATCTATTTACCTGGTGTTACAGTCTTAGGCCATCCTCCCACGGCGCAACTTATGTCCGTCGAAACTGAAACTAAAATTCCAGCCAGTATCTAGCTAATGTATTTCAATGGCGGCTCGCTGACGGCGAGACTGGAATCTCTCAGCTTCAAAACGGTCGCGAAGAGATGCGACATGCTAGTCGCGCGGTCTCTGAAGTTTCCAGTCACCGTAAAACAGTAGTACCAACATCATTAGATTTCGGTGAAAAATCATATTTTCTTACCAAAATTGGTAGCACTTCGTAAAGCCGCTAGCGTCATATCGTAAAAGCCAAAACAACCAGAGACGTCAAAAGTAAATATTAATCGGAAAATTAAAATAACATAATTGTAAACGCTGCAGCGCGCGTATTGTCAGTTTTTGTACAACACAGCTGACAGTCCAGTTTGATAGTTTGAGGTTATGTGATTATTATTTCAACTGGGTTTCAGTAGCGCCGTGTGCGAAGCATCACATTGGTCAGTTTATGAGTTCCTTCACAAACCAGTTCCATCAGATTTCAGTTGCGCCGTGGGAGGATGGCCTTACTTCTAATTTTAAAAATAGTGCGTTTTATTTAGTGTGATAAACCCGACATTGTTAACCGATGGGCTGCTACATATTGATTTACTAAGTATCCTCATATACACATCTGGGTCCTGCAAGGTTATGATCATACTTCTTCTTTAGTGTTCTCTTCTATCGAAACTGCAACTGAATTGCAGTAGATCCCCCTATCCTGGTCCAGTCGTATTAGATCACCACAAAGTCTTGGACATTAATCCACTTACGAAAATCTCCTTCCACGTGTTTATGCTGCTCTCTACCTTTCCCTGCATTCTGAGCTACAGTACATCATACTTCCCATTGCGGAAAGTATGACCGAGCTGTGCAGGTTTTTTGCGTTTGATAGTAACTATAATTTCTATTGACTTACTCTGATGTAAGAGACCTAAGAATAAGGTAGTATTTCAAAAAACTACTACCTTATTCTTAGGTCAATAATTATTATAAAACAATTATTATTCGTAGGATGTTTTATCACATTTGAATGATTAAAGACATGGCTTATAATCAGTATGTTTTGAATTATCTTCAAATGTGTAAATCGTGCCCATTTTTTGAATAATAAAATGCCTAATTTTTGTCAAATTTTGCATCACAGAGATTATAAATAAGATATTTTTTATCGTAAATATTTCGCTACCTACCTATATAATGTTAACAACAATTTTCCTAATGGTTTTATAAATGCGTTAAATAATAAATCTAAAAAATCTTACTGAAATATGACTATATTCTAAAACATTAGATCGAGAGGTTTAAAAGAATACTATTTTATGTATTAAAAATACTTTATGCAGCCATCAAATGTTTAAAATAATTATAAAGGATAATACGGTTTCAAAATTATATAAATAGATTATCTACAACGTTTAAGGAATGTCCAGGCTTATGCTCTGAAAATACCATAAAATCTCTATTATGACCTACATGGCGCATGTGGGCCCTTAAGTGATTACTTAGTTTAGTAGATTAGTTTCTTTTTTTTATATTTCATAATATAAATCCACAATATACAATATGAACCAGTGATGCCTGAAAAGCTTTATATTGAAAGCACCGAAATAATGATGCATCCAAGAACCAATGATTTATGTATATTCGTAAATTCTTTGTAATTTTCACATAGATGTTTTGTTAGATAACATCTAAACGCGGTCTAGACTCGGTAGTCTATTAATTAATTCAATTATTTTTAATTATTATTTATTACACACTTAGTAAACAATAGACCGCTGGTTTCGTAGTGTGGAGTAGTAAAGCTATAGTGGCCCCCTTAGTCGCACATTTACACTCGTGCGTATGTTGATTTCTTCATGTAAAATCAGAGGCGTACAATGGATGTTTTGCGGTCCGCATCCTGTACTTACATACGTGTTATTAACAATATACCTGATTCGATTTTAGCTTTTGTATGTCAAATAGTGTTAGTAACATGTGATAATTCTTAAATAAGCTGTACAAATTAACCTGACGAACAAATCATCGATTTCAATTGATAAATATATAAATCCTATATGTAGGTATGAGAATCGTATCGTAATAAGAACGTTTTTTTATGAGTGAGTTTATGAGAAAAAAGTTCAACTTTTTGTTCACGACATGTTCATTTGGGTAGACTCAGTACAAATTTATAAGACGGTTTTGTGTAGCTTTTTGTGCTCAAAAATAATAGTTTAAACTAAAAGATTATATACAATAAAATTTAATTAAAATAACTGATAATACTGACTATTTATATCGGCCAATGGGTAGCCATATAAAGCAAATTCTATCGGATAACAAATATTATGTTGGTGTTATTGACCGTCTTAAATATTAAATTCACCTCTACCTACGTATTTCAATAAACAATGAATAGAGACTTCAAATTTTATTAAAAAAAGTTTTTTTAAAGCTTTCAAAATGTGAGGTATCAATATTGTGGATTAATAAGAAAATGAGACAAAATAAGAAAAAAGAAAACTTACGTACAAGTCGGTTATGGGGAAGCCAGGCGGGAACCGCGCTAATTGTCATTACCGATTTTGGCAAAATTCATGAATTCAAGAATGAAAACCTAAACTAACCCAACCTAACAAATACCCCAGTATATCGGCTATTTTCAAAATGTGTTTGCCGTTGGCTTCCCCATAACCAACTTGTACCATAAAATATTAAATTAAGTATGTATATTATTAGATATTTGTCAACAAAATAAATGACGATTTCACAGACAAAAACTTTCATGTTTATATTTATATTATCGTTAGCAACCTGTCACCATAAGGTGAATGGACCCATTCTCACCCAGTATAGGTAGGTATTTAAAAATATTTTAGAAAGAATATGGTTTCCGTCAAATTAAAATTCAGAAAATAAAATATACCTATACTACTGGTGCTTCAAATATATCGAATTTAATTATGTCGTGGTAGTAAGTTACTTGGTTGCTAGATTATTAAAATATAAAAGGGGGCGATGACTGGATTGAAAACAGCTGCATTTATCATACGTGGAACAACGTTTGTATTTGTAAATAAACAACTGGTGTGTCGATGTTTTGGTGTTTAGTGTTTCATTGCCTTTTGGGGTAAGTAAGCTATCAATTGATCCATTGTCGACCTCTGCACCCGCGGTCTTCCAACCCCTGCCGCTGAAGTTTTCCACCCCGCGGAGGCTGTGAACCCTGCCTCGAATAAAGCCAAATCAAACGTCGATGTCAGTTAATAAACTTTACCCACGTTACAAATTGTATGACTATTAAATATGTAGGTATCCAAGTATTTATTATAAAATTTCAATTGCCGTTAGCCGTTTAGTAACTAGCGACACCACGAACTAGTGGCAGAATTAATAAACTCAAGTGACAGAAGTTGTCAGACTATCAAGTAGGTATATCGGAAACGCCATGTTCAATGAATAATAATACACAATGTAGGTACCTAGTATTATATTTCATTTCAATTGATACAAAGCGTACAAATAAACTAGATGCAAAACATAATATTTTGTTTGGATTGAGTGTACCATAGATAATAGGTACTTGCAATATATTTTGACAGATGCCACTTGGTTTTATTAATTTTGCAACTAGTAGCGGCGCCAATTATATTT
This sequence comes from Rhyacophila brunnea, assembly GCF_057557595.1. NCBI lineage: Eukaryota > Metazoa > Arthropoda > Insecta > Trichoptera > Rhyacophilidae > Rhyacophila > Rhyacophila brunnea. The sequence continues at coordinate 15,993,368 of NW_028232752.1, forward strand.
GCTAGGTTAATAATTTAACGGCGACATCTCTGCATTTGCCCCATAGTTATTGTTCCATAGAAGAAGGCCTCATTCTTTAATGTTCTTTGGTGTCGTTGATGTAATATTATTTTCTATTATATTGCCATGTCACGTATTTATGTGGAACTCCGGCTTATGGGTTCATTTGCAAGAATCAAATTTGACGTAAGCGACAAGCATTGGAACAAAATAAACATGTTATTGTATAGGTATATAGAAGTATTATATTATAACATTTTAATGAACACGTGCAATATGCTGCTGTCTGCTGTCTGCCGCCTAAGCGAAGTTTGAGCGAAATCAGGGGTTTCGAAAGTATTATTTAATAAATAATATTTTTTTCCTAACAAATTATATAAATTTTTGTAGGTAGTAGGTAGAATAAATTATAACAATAAAAATAGTAGACCTCCAAATAAGAACGTCATATTATTGATATGCTGAATTTGTGAAGTGATACATTTTCTTGAACCTATCATATTGTAGGATCAAATTCAGTGCAAATATTTTTCAAAAAAAAATCTAATACTTATGTAGGTTTCTGAGGTATTTGAAATATATATACTTATGTATTATATAATTTTCCCACGGCAAATTCGGTGTGTATGAATACAAAAAAAAACGAAAGTGTGAACAAATATAATTTTAATAATTTTCATAAGCTCATTACAAATTATACGTTTAACCCTTTTTGCTTCGCTTTAGGTTCATCCGTACTGAGAGTAAAAGATAAGTCACACATATTACACTTATAACAAATTCAGATACAGATCCTCTTCTAACTTCGGAAAATATAAATAAATTTGCCATAGTCATGAAAAAAAAAATGAATGACTTGATATTTCAATGAGGCGATTAAAAAATAAATTAAAATTTACAATGCGGCGTCCATCCAAATCTTGAAGCGGTTTCCCAATAGACGCACATTTCGGAAATAAATGAAAGTATAAAATTAATAAAACAATATATAACACTAGCTGAAGTACCCGGCTTCGCACAGGGTCGCTTCGTGGATACATTTATCTAAAATATCTGCAATACAATACGCCAATATGAAAATAATTCTAATAGGAGTAAAGGTCAAACAAAAAACACTAAATTAAAATCGAATCCACAATATACAAACGTTATAAATAGTATTAATATGTAATTAATATGTATGTAACGAAGAAGAAGAGGCGGGTTCAATCTGAAATTCGAGACCTCCACCACGCACTCCGGCTCGTCAGCCGCCGTCTACCCTCCAAATGTTGTCGAAATCCGACTGCGCCTGTGGATTTTTATAAACAAAAACCGACACAACGGTACAAACATACAAACATCCAAATATATTTTCGAAATTATAGTAAGTATAGATAATAAATAAAAACGGGAAGTGAAATTGTTTATAGGTATCCAAATTAAGAAACTATTTAATGTGTATGATTATAATTATTGATAACACCTGGCCGGCCTATAATAATGAATATGGGCCGATAATAATAGAATTCATTATGTCAACATTGGACGAGGGTTGTCCACTGATTTTTTTTTAAATGTTTGATTTCTAACATTTAATTAATATAAAATAATAATGCGTTTGCGGCTAGATAACTAACTCATTGGCACCGGGGAAGTGGAATGCGCATTATGCGCAATTAATTTTTAAATGGCAAATATCACGTTAATTATTACATTATTTAAAATGCCCCGGTGGCAACGAACTATGTTACATTAAATACCATTATCTCCTCAGCGGAGCATATGGAGGCTTATACTATCAGACTTTTTATGAGGAATGGTAGTTAATCTGGATAAAACACACATTGCAAAAACATGTAATTTTGCCAGACGTGGGATTCGAACCCACACCCACTGCGCTATGCCAACTACTCCACTGTAGGATAGTAAAAAATAATATTCTTTTCGACCGTATCCGATCCTAATAGGATCATATGGGCCTCCACAGAGTGGAGGTTTGTATTGACAGATTTTTGTTTTTACGATAAATGTATGTCAGCCACTTGCTCAACCTATTAGATCCATACTTGTGACTCATACACAAATTGAAAAACAATATGTGTACTTGTTAGACCCAGGATTCGAACCTGGGACCCACGACGCAATAAGCCAACGCTTACGCCGCGTGGCTATCATGGGTGTGTTATAAAAATAATAATTATCATAAAATAAATTGCTAACGGAAAGGCATGATTATCTGAAGATACAAAATAATATTGTACCGTTGGGCAATCATTTGAGATGTTTTTCCACTTCGACGGCGACCAGCGCATGGTTTGGCTAATGTACCGCTCATGATTTTCCCATGTATAATACGAAGCCACCTTCAAAGAATGTTTAGTAAATTATCTTTTGAATAAACTTGCACAAAAATCTAATAAACATATTTTTGATTTCAAGAAATTCACGCAAGCTACCTTATAAAATATGTGGCAACCCTGTGACTGGCTTAAGTTTTGTTTAACACTGTTGTTATGTAAATATTACGTCTGTCAAAATAATATTCCGCGATGAACTAAATTCTGGAAGAAAAAAAACACGTCCTCACTGCGTCCCAGTTGGTCGCCGACTAACTATATTAATATCGAAAGAATGAAAAAACTGTATGGATCAATCAATCAAATTGCCTTTTTTTAATAATTTTGCAAAATAAATATATTTCTAAAACGTCTGAAAACAGGATAAATACATGAATATGTACGACGTGTTTTAGTAATACAGCGTCACTAATTATACCAAATGTATGGGGTTTTATTTATTTTTTCATTGTTAATTATTATTTATAGTATTACGTGAATGTTATATTATAATAAAAAAAATATTTTTATTGTGCAGTATATATTATTTTGTGAGAAAAAATCATTCAAAATTGGCTGATGTATACTCAAACTAAAATGGCTTTAAAATCTTTATTTTTCCGAAATTAAAAAAAGTACGTGAGTTAATCAATGAAATGTATTGTTTTACCCATTTCTTTGATACAATATATACCTGCAAAACTATTATTAAGCTCAACATTCATTGTGGCGTGACAGTCGTTTTGACCAATTTCGAAAACAGGACTGACTAATTGTCATTTATTTTAAAAAGTAAAGCGATTCGAAAAATTTTAATGACACAGAACGTTTTAGTTGAATACTATTTATTAGATTTTAAATAAATAAAGAGTTTATTGTGTATCAATTCGTTTTAAACATGCTTATCATTTCCGCGATTCCGAGAAGACAGGAAAAAACGGGTCCAATGGCCTTAATTTCATTGATCTATCAAGCCTCAGGGTGTTCACAACCATTTTAGTTGGGTATTATTTGACGAAATATTGAAAATTACCTGTGTAATGGTCACGCCACAACCCACAACGTAGCAAAATCATCCTGACGCAGGTAATATGGTAGAAGTCTTCATCATCGGGGTTGGTTAGAGGTACCTACTGAACCGTGCTTGATTGTCAAAAGTAGCTACTTGACAACCTAAGAATGCAACACATGGAATATCATAATACATATTCACTTTTATACGTTTTTCTTGCTATGGATACCCATGCCATAAGTAAATGACTAGTGCAAACGAGTGATATCCAAAAGATGGTAACTTTGTCGTGTCGGGCAGTCGCCGAAAGTTTGGGTATCATTTTTTAAAATCCCTCCACGGAAGGCATTCATCCCTGTGCGTATATGGGTTTGCCATGTGTGTAAAACAGTGAGCGGGTATGTGTTGTGTTGCCACGCTGCGGGAATATTATGCCCGGCCGGTTCACATGAATCCGAAACTACTCTGTGAATAAAAAAAACCTTTTCCCGTCGCCGTCAAAAAATAGGGGTATGCGTGGGGTGACCAATGTACTATAATAGGCGCGAACTTGTCATAACAATAATATTATAAATGATTAGTTTTCCAAATTATTTACTTATAAAACGTTTGGTAATTTTATCTTAATCGTCCACCAGCTTTTAGGACGCTATCTGTACCGTGAAGAGTGAGCGAGAGAGAAATAATACTTATGTTAATTGTATTTAAAAAAAAAAAAAAAAAAAAACAGAGAAAGAGTGGAAGTGCAGCGTCTTTGTATGACAATGAAATGAGGCAAAGTTAGATTGAAGACTGTATTTTTTTTTTGCTATAGTCGTTAATTTAAATGAACTATAACAATATTGTAAGAAGGACTTACTGATAATTCAAATTTACTATATTGATAAGTTGACGTATTATAGCAAAATAATTATTTTAAGAATGTCCATAATATAAAAAAAAATACCTAAGTAACAATTTATCAAACAAATTATCAGCTCATTATCAAACTAAGATATGAGCTTTTCTTTCTTTCGACCATGTCCGATCCTAATAGGATCATATGGGCCTCCACAGGGTGGAGGTTTGTATTAACAGATTTTGTTTTTACGAGAAATGGATGTCAGCCACTTGCTCAACCTATTAGGTCCATACTCTGACTCATACACAAATTGAAAAACAATATGTGTACTTGCCAGACCCAGGATTCGAACCTGGGGCCCACGACGCTATAGTCCGACGATTAGCTTAGTGGGGGTATGAGCTAGCTACCTGTTAATTATTGTAAATTTTGACTTCTTCTTTTCACACCTTACCGCGAAAATATATATTATATATGCCTACCTAGAATCACCATTATTTCATGGCTTCGGACGTCTTATTGACGATCTGCGGAACTATATGTAGACCCGCTCTTCCACATTATAATATCTAACCCCGATTTCCTGATTCATTTCTTTATACATAACTACATACAGCGCGTAACCATGATACGTCGGTTGCAGAATGTGTAGATACTTATTATAGCTTTCAATTTTATTATCCGTTTCATACATGAATAAGTATTATATTTAAATGCTGATATTGATTCAATAGTTCCGGCTTTTCCTGCGCGTGGTCACCCCACGTGTGTGATGTCTCCGGCTACTTTATATTGATTTTTTCCCGGTTCAATATGCGACACAGCATTTCGGCCAAACCGAAAACCTCCCTAGTTTACCCTCCTTTGGGTCGCTTTTACAATGCATCTCTTTTCCACTTAAAGCATTGAAAACGACAACAGTGTGTGTTTATACAAAACCTACGTTGTGTTTCATTGCCTATTGTATATTCTACCATTGTTCCGAAAGTACAGTCGAAGTATCGAGGTCGCTTCAGTTTGGTCACCCTGAGAGGAAAATATCGGCGAAGGATTCCATTTTACAACTCGTATCACAATCAATAGTTATTTGGTAGACACCTACATTATTAGGCAGATGCGAAGCAGAAGCTATATGTAACTGAAAAAAGTGCTAGGACAATCATACTTACGTTAAAATTTGTCATCAGTATTTTACTTCAAACCTGGACGTCATAGCTGAATTGGCGTAAGTCGGCACCTACTTATCAACGCGTCACAAAGGGCTTGAAAAAGACGCGAAAAATAAATATGTATAAGTATAAACTAAACCAAACTACCTATATAAAAAAAAACATCTCGATACACGCTTCTCTTTCGTCCATAATCTGGAATATTCACTGGTTCCTAGGAAATATTGTTTGTGTGGCCTTCCACCCGCGAGTTCTGGGTTCGATTCAGGTGAGGACACAATATTTGTGTTTTTTCGAAGCATGGGTGTTTGTTCAAAATTACTAACAACCACCTTGTACGAAAAAGCAATGACATGGTTATTAATAATTCTAAAAAAATGTTTGTGACGTCATCTGTGTATTTGCTTTATGCTCAAATTACATTGGCAGATTGCGTCTGGCCCGATTGTCTGCCACGATTGTCAAGTTCTATTATCTATGGTTTTCCGGGATCGTGAACGATCGTGAGCAAATTGGAACCAATCCTATTTCCGTCTGCCACGATTCACGAAGATTGCCGAGAACGTACGAAAATGTCTGAAGCTACCGCTCGCTTGCGAGGTTAGGTTTGACATATGAGCTTTGTAAAACTGTTCAGTGTAGCCAACAATCTAACGAAGAAATAGTTTCGGTCAACCTATATTTTTAATAATAGCAACACAATGTTTATTTTAAACCAATCAAAAACAAGGACCAACGCGATCGAATCGTCGCGTGTAATTGCTTATAGTGACTTATAGTGACTTAGGCCATCCTCCCACGGCGCAACTGAAATCTGATGGAACTGGTTTATGAAGGAACTCATAAACTGACCAATGTGATGCTTCGCACACGGCGCTACTGAAACCCAGTTGAAATAATAATCACATAACCTCAAACTGTCAAACTCAACTATCAACCGTGTTGTACAAAAACTGACAACACGCGCGCTGCAGTGTTTACATAAGGTTATTTTGATTTTCCAATTATAATTTAACCAATTTTGGTAAGAAAATATGATTTTTCACCGAAATCTAATGATGTTGGTACCACTGTTTTACGGTGACTGGAAACTTCAGAGACCGCGCGACTAGCATGTCGCATCTCTTCGCGACCGTTTTGAAGCTAAGAGATTCCAGTCTCGCCGTCAGCGAGCCGCCATTGAAATACATTAGCTAGATACTGGCTGGAATTTTAGTTTCAGTTCCGACGGACATAAGTTGCGCCGTGGGAGGATGGCCTTACGGTCGGCGCGGATCGTTGGATCTGGTTGGATCTGCGCGTCTGCCAATGTAATTAAGCCTTTATACTGACTGTATGAAAAGACTGCGATAATCGAGATTTTACTGACTATTTTCACGTACATATTATTTTAACGCATTACATTTCAATAATTAATAAATTTCAATGTATTTATTACGGTAGGATCTAAATAATCGCCTAGTAATGGGTCTCCGCCGCTGTTATTAGAGTTAAGATGATTAATTGTCTGTTCGACAATTTGACACATTTGATCATATTGTGACGTGTAGAATAACTAGTTGGTATATTTAAGGGTTTTCTTTTATAATTATTGTTAAATACCAAGAAAAATTATTTTTCATGCAGGTGAACGATTAAAATACTTACCACGTAGATACCACTCTAAAAGGGCTTGCACCGCTATAATAGATAGTATTTTCGTCACCGACTTACTACTGGGCATAGCATAATATGAAGAAATGTCACTCGTTCAACCCTACTCATACAAATTTAATTCTTTCGTAAACAAATTCATACATATACATGCATGCGGTTAATACTTAGTTAACTTGCTAATTATTTAACGATATCGCTAACGATATCGCGATTTTCAATGCAAATACTACTTAATTACCTATATAAGTTTCAATATTTGCTAAGCACCTAATATGTTACAACTGAAACCCTGTTGGATTAGGTATACTTCGAGAATCAGGTAATGTCCCTACATAAGTACAAGCACCTATAGATGTAACATATTTATAATTTATAGTTTTCAATAATGTTTGTGGATTAAGATATGATGTTCTAAACCTAGAGTGTAACTACTGTAAATAGAATTAAATAGTATGATAATTAGTTATTTAACCTACTGTTACAAGTAGTTTGATACTCACCCTAATGATACAAATTACAAGATACTAAATAGCTCGATAACCAACGAGCATGTGTTTTGAAAATATTATGATTCCTTGATACTTACATCTGTTTATTGAAGAACGTCCGCTAGCTATCATGGGAAGAGGTTTTCTTTTTTATCGTCATTCGGATGAAATCTGGGGATGGTTTTTTGGGACCCGTTTTTTTCTGACTAATTCATCTATATATATTTTTTCCCTCAGCACCCGCCCGCCCTTCCGGGGTCCCGAACCTTGAAGGGCAGCCGTAGAAAGCAACTCACAATAATTTTGAATCTGTAAAATGCAGAGATCAATAACATTTTTCATGTTTTTATTAATTGTAATAGGTTGCCACCGTTAACAAACGCTTTTTAGGCTACGAAATATGAAGTAGCATCATTATGTTTAATTAAGATAAAACATAATATTATGTAGTACTTATTCCGCATATGTAGTTTAAATAATAATCACGACCAGTTTCTATTATTATTAACTTGTCGAATAAGTAGTAAACAATGTGTTTAATTTTCATTACAATGTCTTTCCACCAAGAATTGACAGTTACCATTAAATATATTGCCATTATCTTAGATAGTACAATCCGGTATGGGTCTTCTCCCGCATCCAGAAAACGTCTTCACTCATCTCCGTCTGCCGCAAGCTATCCTCCACTGCCTTATCCTCAGGGATGGTGTTTATGTTACTACAGTTACACACAGTCCATCTTTATAGGAGGTCTCTTGTCCCTCCCTTTCCTTTCCGGTCCATTTAATTCAATATATTCTACAACGGTATATTACCCGAAATATTACAATGTTTACTACATATTTACAACAGTAAAAAACGTATTTTGTAAAGGTATTGTTAAACCCAATTGTTTGAACACAAACGATACAAATTGCGTGTGTAGATGTTTTCATGCAATTTATGCGGATATTTACTGAATATGTCTAAAAAAATATATTTATAATTATGTAGTAGGTATTCATAGTTTTCATTTCACTCATCTTAGGATTTTAATTCATCATTTGCTGATGTATGTACCTGTTTGGTAGGTACCTACATTTATGATTTGAGCGTTTAAAAGTAATAATATTTTTTTCTTTTATTATGGACATTTACGTTTCGAAGTGCTATATATTTATATAAGTAGATATTTCATTTAACTTAATTTATAATAATCTCGAGTAATTATAAATATGATTACTGCATTTACTTTTTCCATTTTTGACAGGATATTGAAATTACTATTGGAACATGATAAATTCTGAAACCTTATTTTATTTATATTAATTATGTACTAATTACGTGTAAAAACGTTGTCAACCAATTATTTAGATAAAATCTCGATGCTAAGTGGGTCACACCTGTAAACGGGTTAATAAAAAATATATTAAGTATAATTTATATTTGGTTGACGAATCATGACGAGATTATGCCTACTGTAAATAATAATTCTGGCAAGCCAACTGAACTGAACTGACAGCAGGTAGAAATCTTCGGCTTTGAATTATTTAGGTATCTGCGATTGCCCATCTCAAACTCGCGGGCTATTTACAGATCTCAAAAATGTCTGTAGGTATACATTTTCAATAAATATATTATTATTTGTCACAGCTCTGGGCCCAAGATTTTGGCACCATAATAATAATACTATATTTATAGCTAAACCGGCTGTACGATTTATTGTAGGTCATTCACTGGTCTTGGAAAATTATAAATTTCCTGAGTATCGGAGTAGTTAATAGGTGGCGTTTACTATTTTTAAACGTTTATTTCGCTTTGTATGTCGTAGTTAATATACCTTCACAGTGCGTAGGTATCGTATGAATCCTCTTATAAAGATTTTTGATCGGTTGGATTGAAATACACATACTTAAAATGTAGGTATATTGACGGAACAAAATTAAAACCTTTGATCTCAAACGTACCATGCTCTCTGCCGTGGGTTGGTACTGGCGGTATAAACCGATTCACTGCTTACTTGGTCAGATTGAGTACGTCATATTACTATACCAAATATGGTTTGTGTGAATAAATAATAACCATTCCTCGTAAACCTTTATTGAATGAAAAAAAACGTTTTCAATTTTGACAATGAAAGGCTACCACTTGTCACCGTTTTGACGACATGACAATTCCCACCAACTTATGATATAGTTAATAATACTATTATATTCAAGTGTCACCAAAGTGCATACATACATCAAACAACAAAAACAAAACACCGAAAAAGACATGGATTATTTTTATTGATTTCGATATGTAGGTGTACAAAATATACAAGAAGTGTGAGTGGCATACTGAACACTAAAATAGTGGGGACAAGCATTTTGTAAAAAGTTTTGTTTTAGAATTTTAGATTTGGAACATGCATTTATGAGCACGGGATACGGCATTACGACTCTGCCTTATGAATTTAAATGATACAATACCATACGTCGTAGACATAACGCACATTGAGATCTATAGGGTCATAATTGCAAAAAAACCCAAAATCTATTTTTTAATGCTATATGGCAATAACTGCTACTTGGAAGCAGTGGCCTCCTACACAATTGTGTCCATGGTTATTGTATATTTAAAATTTAAATTTAGAGTTATATAGAGGCATTATCTTACATGAGGCCCTTTTGTCTAAAAAATATTTCATCTTTGGTACAATATTTATTGTGCTAGACCGCCGTATTTTTCAGCAGTCTACTACAATTAATTTAATTATAGTTAATTATTTAACGTTCAAACTCAAATTACTCAAGATCATGTTAATTGCAGTTATGACCCTATAGATCTCAATGTGCGAATTATTATCTACTGCGGTAGGTATTCAATGATTAGGTAATGTTTTTATCAACACAACTTGCGGTTGTTTTTATGTCTAACATAGTACGTCATATAGCAACTGAATATTACACCTTACACCTTTAGTGTCGGATTTTTCTGATTCATGAAAAATAGCACACGACCTGTAAAATGAATCAATATTAATGTAATTAATTTAATACGTCTCAGAATATTTTTATGTAATTCTAATTAGGTACCGTGTCGCAATACTGGCAATAGCGGAAATTGTGGTTGCTAATAATTATTACGTGTAATATTGAGCACATTGTTAGCCACTGTTCTATTACTGAATTGCGTACTAAAATTAGATAAACGGCACATTTTTTCTCTAATTTCTCGAGAAATGGGTTATCAAAATGTAAAGTACATACACGTTGTGGTCGGTAACATTACGTCAGTAAACACTTACGTGAAGTTACGGTTAAAATTTTAACCATGCAAAACTCTTCTCCACATCTACATAATATGTTTCTTTGATTATTGTAATCTCATTAAGAGGGGGCTCAAGAGGAGGAGATTGAAATATAATCTAGTATCAAAAGGACATCGGCGTCGTTAGGACGTTAATTTAAATCGATATTTTCGCAAAAACCACTAATCATCGGAGATTTTATTTAAAAAAAATATATATTATTGGCATTGTCGGCAGTCTTACACATTATTATTTGATAAACAACTGCACGTGTCCGCCGATCAGAAAACAGGGCTGTCAAAATATTATATCCATTAATATTTTTAAAATGTTAATTTCGTCATAGTATTATTATTACCTAATTCAAATTGAGCGTAGGTTGATACTCAAATACTATTATAGTATGTTTATGATTTCGAGAAAATAATACGATGATATATAATCCATATCAATTATTTGAAAACAATACATTTGCATGTAGGTACATGTATAATATAGTGAAAAGGTCAGATACCTGTTTAATTTTCAAGATAACATCAAAATTTGTATATACTTACCTAAATGAAGAATATTCGACATTCATGAGTGAGCACGGCTCAAAGCTATGAAAATGTGTTTTTTTCAATTTGAAAATATTTTAATTGTGTATTATTTTATTACAGATTCATAATACGTTATATAACTAATACAACATACTGTTTTTTTCTATCAATAAAAAAGACTGGAAGGAACATATTGTGTCACGGCAATCAAGAAAGACCGGAAAATATGGCCAACAATGCATGATACACAAACATAAAATACACAAAATTACCTATTTAAGTTTACCGCACACGTGCAGACCACACGATATTTGTTTTCGCAAAGTCATCGCTTTCCAAAATGGCGAATTTGGTTGCCAGTTTTTATGGCGATGAATCAGTATGTTCCTTCCCGTCTTTTTTTATTCGTAGGTTTGTTTACTATGTACACCAAGAAATTTCCATTTATAAAATCCAAAATGAGTTTTGGAATATAATGCAACTAAAACTAGAAAAATTCTATCATGGGTGTTTACTTCTTGAATTAGTTGACCCCAGAAACAACAGGTCCATTCCACTACGTGAACCACAGTGGATATTATGCAGGGTCCACATTGGCAACATGTCGCCGGCAACCTCGTTAAATTTTACGATAAGTATGATAATTATCGTAAAATTTATCGAGGTTGTCGCGCGACATGTTGCCAGTGTGGACCCGGCATTAGATGCACAAAACTTGAATAAAATATATTATAAATAAAATTTAAAAAGTACAGTATAATTAATTGCGTCGACAGCCCTGGCGTCGCCCGCCAGTCTGATGGTCTAATAAAAAAATAATGTATCTAGTGACTGTATGTTAATAATTATTTTTAGGCACTGATATAAATTATTTCGCCCATTGCCTTTACATGCAATAATGGTTCTACCTACCACTTATTTCACTAGTATAAAAGTGAAGTTGCGCAGTCAATAAAAAGTCACTTTCTTTTTATAATAGGCAGACACTAAATTCTACGTTTTAAAAAATATGCATTAGAATTAAACAATACCTATTAGTTTTAATACGTAGGTCCTAAACATTACAAATAAACACTATTCATTATTAATGTTTTTTGGATAGCACATGAAATAAAAATGTAGGTAGATATGCATTTCAACATCCTTCGTATGTTTAATTCTCGGACAATTTCAGGTTAAAAAGTTATTAATATATTATTAAGTTTATATTGTGGCAACCACATAATTGAAAATGTCACCATCATATTGGTTGCAATACTTTATCCCAAACAGTTGATTAACAAATTGAATTTAGTAACATTTACGTACCTACCTATATTAGAAGATATTATTTTTTGGTCACCCCATTCTGTCTTCACGTCAACCGTGTTTATGATTTAAATTTAATTTAGAGACCATTTACATTTGACACAAGCATTGTCGGCGACCTTTGTATATTGCTAGTAGACCAACAATTCCGGACCACATATAAAAAAATCATATTTTCAATTCTCAAGGGCAATTCTGTAGAGCTTACCCTTGCGGCTGAAGAGCTCGGTATTCAAATATAATTTAGTATGAAATGGACCTCGGCGTCGTATGCACGTTAATTTAAATCGATCTTTTGGCAAAAATCACTAATCATCGGAGATTTTATTTAAAAAAAAAACATTATTATTACTATTGTCGACCTTCTATATTATTATTATTGTGGACAATCTTACATTATTATTTGATAAACACATGCACGTGTCCGCTGATCAGAAAACAGGGCTGTCAAAATAATATAATATTTGTAAAATGTTAATTTCACCATAGTTTTTAATCAAACCTGTGCAAGTACATACTGATAACTTGGGTGGATATCGTGGCAAACATACTATTGATATATCTACGGGTATATTATTATTATAACCCAATTCAAATTGAACATAGGTTGATACTCAAATACTATTATAGTATCTTTATGATTTCGAGAAAATAATACGATGGATTATATTATATAATCCATATCAATTATTTGAAAACATTATATTTACATGTATATAATATAGTGAAAAGGTCAGATAACTGTTTTCTCTGCAAGATAACATCAAAATTTATATATACTTACTTAAATGAAGAATTACATTCACGAGTGAGCACGGCTTAAAGTTCAAAGTTGATTTTTTATAACTAATAGAAAATGCTGTTTGTTCTACGAATAAAAAATCACGGCAATCAGAAAGGCCGGAAAATATGGCCGACAATGCATGATACACAAACATAAAATACACAAAATTACAAACACATACGAAGTTTACCGCACACGTGCAGACCACGTGATATTTGTTTACGCAAAATCGTCGCTTTCCAAAATGGCGAATTTGGTTGCCAGTTTTTACTGCGATGAATCACTGTGTTCCTTACTGTCTTTTTTTATTCGTAGGTTTGTTAAAATCGGAAATGAGTTGGAATATAATGCAACCAAAACTGGAAAAATTCTATTATGGGTGTTTACTTTTTGAATTAGTTGACACCAGAAAAACAGGTACATGCCACTACGTGAACCACAGTGGATATTATGCCGGGTCCAAATTGGCAACATGTCGCCGGCAACCTCGTTAAATTTTAAGATAAGTATGATAATTATCGTAAATTTTTTTAAGCCATTATGATAATTATCGTAAAATTTATCGAGGTTGTCGCGCGACATTGTTTTGCGCCAGTGTGGACCCAGCATTAGATGCACAAAACTTAAATAAAATATATTATAAATTAAATTTAAAAAGTACATTATAATTAATTGCGTCGGCAGCCCTGTTAGACATTTTTTATAGTGACAGTCATTTTTTATATGCCCGCCAGTCGATGGATTAATAAAAAAATAATGTGTCTAGTGACTGTATGTTAATAATTATTTTTAGGCACTCATGATATAAATTATTTCGCCCATTGGCTTTACCTACCACTTGTTTCACTAGTATAAAAGTGAAGTTGCACAGGCAATAAAAAGTCACTTCCTTTTTATAATAGGCAGACACTAAATTCTACGTTTTAAAAAATATGCATTAGAATTAAACAATACCTATTATTTTTAATATGTAGGTCCTAAACATTACAAATAAGCACTATTCATTAGTAATGTTTTTTGGATAGTACATGAAATAAAAATGTAGGTAGATATGTATGTCAACATCCTTCGTATATTTAGTTCTCGGACAATTTCAGGTTAAAAAGTTATTAATATTATATTATTAAGTTTATATCGTGGCTAACACATAATCAAAAAAGTTTTCATATCCATCATATCAGTTGCAATACTTCACACCAAAGAACTGATAAACATATTGAATTTAGTAACATTTATTAGAAAGTACTATTTTTTGGTCACCCCATAGCTTCACTTCACTTGGAGGGAGTTTATTGAGACAAACATTGGCGGCAACCTTTTTATATTAACTAGTAGACCAGTTATTATGGACCACATGTAAAAAAATCATATTTTCAATTCTCAAGGCCGATTCTGTAGAGCGTCCTCTTAATTAACTTATTATCTCTTGTCTATATAATATATGCTTTACCATTGTTTAATCTTTACCTGCGTTAAAACCAGTTGTGTACTTATTTAGAATGATTTCTTTATGAATAGGTACACAATCACATTATGATTTCATCTAGATTCTAGTAGTAGAATATTGACGATTATGAAACAATTTTGAATGTGGAACACAATTTCTTTTTTGCAATACCAACCTAAGGATGACGTAAATAAATTATTCCGTTTCGGAATGCACATAGATACAAATGCCGAGTTCGTTCGGTTGTTATGCCTGGTAAAGTATAATTAACCAAACAAGATCTATAATATTGTGTATATAGTTTTCTAGAGTCCTATGTGGCTTGACCGTCTAACAAAGGGGTTCCTCAACGGACCATTTGACGAGAAATGGTTTTTAGCCATTCACTTTATTTAGAACACGCACTAAATTTAAATAAAAAGCAATATATGTATGTCAATTTAGTGATCATTCTAACAGTCTTCCATCGCGGGTCATAATATGTACTTACCTACCTACTGTCATTTTATTAATTGATAACTTACACTTGCTACAATATTATTCGGCCATAGTAGTAGGTATAGCGTATTACGTTAGTAATCTGGTAATTGCGTATCGAATCCCAATGGTAATATTCGCATTTCATGCGTTATTTGGTTTTATGTTACCGCTCCCTCATCATTCTTGAGCGAAAGGTTGACAGTCAACCTTCGTCAGAAAGTCGGTTTTAAGATGCGTCCACATTTTGGAAGTTATCTCCTTTCGCTATCGGAGCATAGATTGTGGTTTAGGTACCTTTTTAAGCAATAGTTTGTTATTGTTTATCTTTTGGTATCTACTGACTTAATTATATAATCCCCTCATAATAATATGCATTGTATGGTTTTGTAAAATAATACTAATTTTGTCGCGATTACAAAATGGTAAATCATATAAATGTACATAAGTACTTAATTACATATCTATCTATCGTCTGGCTGAATTCTAGCTTAAAAATATCACAATTCTTCTGATAAAGGCGGTGGCGGCGAGTTGATTGTTGTATAATTATTTACCGTACATAGACCCTGATGATATCGAAGGACGAAACCCGCGTCGCTGTAACTTAATTCTTATTGAAAAGTACAAAACTCGTAAATAATGTCTAGACCATAATTTTGACATTATGTTTACTTATTTGGGGACTAGTATCCTCATCCCCTAAGGTAGAGCCGCCACTAGGTAAAGGTATGCATCCTATAACAAGGGAAATATAGAAGCAACGCTATTAATATTGTTTTTATTACTTATCTATCAAGTGTTGTCGGTCGATCTATAACTTTTGCCTGCTAGTGTACTCTCTAGATAGAAAGTGTGCAATATGTGAATGTATTATACATGTCTATCATTGTAGTTGTATTTCGCCTCATATTACTTTATGTTTAATTGATAAGTAGGTTTTTAAAATATCTATAGGTAAAACGAGTCAATTACCATGTTTGCTCCTGAGCGGAGCATATGGACTTTTACAGAGTGATGGTTGTATTAACAGTCTTTTTTTTTACGAAGAATAGTAGTTGATGGCTTGGTCCTGGATTAAATACATACTGAAAAAAACTATTGTACTTGACTCGACGATCGCTCTACCAACTAGTTCAATGTGCGTGCCAAGTATAAGTAGTACTACCTTTATAGAATATATCTACTGAGTAAATCTGCAATTTTGGTATGTAGGTACTTTACGTATTTATGACCCAAAACTAAATTAGTACTTATTTATGTAATAAATTGTCAATATCTGCTTTACTGTGGAAGTTTACACAAAATTGCTGCTGTTTTAAAATGTGCAACCTTTGTATGTAATATGTCTTATAATACGCGTGTGTATAGACAATGTAAATATCTAAACGATTTATCAATAATTTTTTTCCAAGAAGTCGTGGGATGACAGGCAATGCACTTTACCTAATTGGTATAAACATTGTCGGGTTGACAGATTAAACCAACTAATAATACATAATATTACAATATCATTATTGTAGTGATTTATTTATAGTGTACGATGCTCCTTATCATGTACGTACCATACAAAGTTGTAGATATTCGGAATTTATTATGACAGATTGGATAATTATTTCAATATATTATTATTATTCTACAAATAAAATATACCTATCCAATCCTAGTGTCGCGGCTCGGATAGAAAGCACATGTATATAGGTACATATATGAACAAAATGCGATGGCAAAAATTTACACTTTGTAAATGAATTTCACGTAAATCAACATTTTTTGCAATGTGTGTTTGATCCAGTGCAAGGGCCATTTTTCTTAATAAAACTCTGCTGAGAAGCGAAGATTGTAATTTATTGTTATTCTATGGGCAGGTGCTTTATTGATTAGTATCATCCATTTTTTTTTCGATTTTCACTATTTTTTAAAGATGCTATTGAACATAGCTAACATATTATTATCTACTATTGAAATATAAATATTGTGGAACTGACCTACCCACACAGGGAGGGGGCCGCGTGGTATTCGACACGTGGTGACAATGAGTTTTTATTCCCCAAATGAATATTATTTTCCGCTTCAGTAGTTGTATTTGATGTTAAAAGTGTTATAAACGTTGACTAAACTTGTAATATTTGGGATTAATTTGGCCACAATGGTAAAATTGAATTCACACTTTCACGCTCGCTATTATTTTGGCGTAAATATGCTTGGCCTGCTAAAAATACATGAGCGGCCAAAACTGATACGACAGACGACACACTTACGAACACTACTGGCTACATCCATGCACGAATTCTATCATTCTTCAGAAAGATATTCTAAATATAATTATTTTGCACTGCGATTTTTTTTATTCTTGTGCCGTTGTTTGTCGTGATTGCGAATTCCGCGCCCATCTAAATTTGGTACAATTGAGTACATTTAAATAACGCTAACCAAGTGTCCGAGGTGATGGCAAATAACAATGCTATTCACCTTTTACCAACAGTATTACCTGTTAATTCATTTAGGATATTGAAGTCCTATTATTAATTATTTGTTAGGCTACATTCAGACATCATTCTATTCTCATTCATTCTAATAGTAGTACCACCTCAATGGAAACATGGTAGGGCGACAAGCGAATGAACTGTATACTTAATAGACCTCGTTTTTATTAGAGCTGTTTAACCCTGACATTTTTAAGGGTTGCTGCGCATCATTCTATTCTATACACAAGACTACTTTCGGCCGCCAAAACAGCTATATACGGTAGGAAAGTATCAAAATATTATCACTTATTGTAACAATTGCTATACGTTAGTTGTAATTAATTGTTACAATAAGTGCTATGTTTTAACAGCACCTCTCTTGGCTATGATAAATTTCAGAGCGAAATAGTCAGTTTTGACTGTTTAGACGGCTAACTTAGTGTAATTGTTTCAATAAGTGTTAATATTTCGATACTTTCCTACCCTAGTTAGCTGCCGTAGCGGGCTGAAAGCAGTCTTGTGTATAGAATAGATGCGCTGTTTCAGTTTCTCAAGCAAGCAATCAAAGGTACTATTTGCAAAGTAATTGATTACTTAAGATAGGAGATGGGATGTTCAATCTATGTGGGATAAGGGTGTTTTCGAAATACCCAATGTGAGTCTAAACAATGGAACAACAATTTTGACTGATGATCAATGTAATTTTTAGTCATAATTTGATATTGATTAACAGTTATTAAAAACGTTTCTTTTTGTTTTGCAGGTATGGGGGAATGCCCGCTGCGGGCGGCATGAGCTTGGGTGGTGGCGGGTCGGAGGGGCAGTACGGCGCCGGATCGGCGTCCCTCGCCGCGTCAGCCTCCGCCTCGGCTTCGGCCATGGTCGCCGCCGCCTCCGCCGCCGCGCAGCCGCCCTCCTCAGGCATCGCCCCGATGCACGACGCCCAGCCGTTCAACCAGGTGCACAACCCACACCAACAACTTTCCTTTTACGAGGAGTTTCAGGTACAAACTGGCACAGCCAGGCGACCACGGGATCCTTAACCGCTTTATCAACTCCTCTGTGGTTCCATTCGTAACAAACCCGGCTGACGCTATCGAGAAACATCAGAAGTTTACAAGCGCAGAAATCCAACATGACGTGTCATTCTTTCTATAAAATGACACCATATGAGATTTCATGCAAAATTTATCTGATACTTCACGATGGTGATAGTCGTCTAAATCTGGTCTGTACCGTAATTGTAATCGTTCATAAAACTATTGTGAATATGCCATTGGTTAAGTATAGATTACATTTTAATATCTATACAATTACGTGATAGCATTGACAATAAATGATAGAATACTTTATGTTCATGACATTTTAAACTGACTGACAAGATAAACTTGACTTTGAAAACTATGAAGTTGCAAAAGACTGCCCAGTGTTCTCATACACCTTTTTCATTGCCGAGTTTATCCTGCAAAGTTTGTGGAAGAATACAATACCAGTAAATAATAACTCTTTCCTCCTCACTTAATCATGTCTGCTTTCAAACAATATTTTCTGCATTATGTTGCTTATATTGAGATATTTAGTCGAGAAATTTGTATACATAAGTTGAGAAAATCATAAATAAAGTAATCTTATCTTATTTATAATATCATACTAAAGATTAATAAGTAATAATTTTTGTATGGTTCATTTCAGATGCAAAACAATATGGGAATGGGCAATCCGCAGTACAACAACATGAACGGGTACGCCCAGCAGAGAGGGCACAATCCCAATATGACTTCCATGGGGGGCATGGGAGGCATGGGCGGTATGGGAGGAATGGGGGGAATGAACCAGATGACGGGCGGCGGTCCCGGCATGAACGGAATGAACCCCATGGCGCAGATGGCCAACATGGGAATGGCGGGCGTCCACGCCAACATGATGCCCGGCCAGATGGCCAACATGGGTGGCAAGATGGGCCCCGGGAGCTACCCGCGGCGACTCGCCCCCTACCCTGCCCCCGCTATGCATATGACACAGAAGCGGCAGCAGGGTTACATGAACCCCGGTCCCGCCATGCAGGGGGCCTTCAACCCCAACGCGCCGCAATACCCTGCGGCTTACGGAAACGGCCGTCCGGGTTTCCAGAATCAATACCCTCCTCAGCAGCCTCTCGTCCCGAGTGGGAACTTTGGTCCCGGCGGAATGAGAGCGGGAATGAGGCAGAACACTCCGCCCTATTCCGGCCAAGGCCAGTACTTCGGCAATGGAATGGGTCCCGCGCAGTTCGCCGCTCACCACCAGGGCAGCAACGGTGCGGGTGCCTACGTCGGCCAGGGCGGGCAGTACGGCGGCGGGCAGTTCCAGCCTGAAGTGGGCACCATGCGGAACAACATGACTTACCAGCACAGCCCCGTTCCCGGCAACCCCACCCCGCCTCTCACCCCCGCCAGCAGTATGCCGCCATACATCAGTCCCAATGCTGACGTTAAACCTAATTTCAATGAACTCAAACCACCCTTGCCCATGCAAAGTGAGTGCCCTTTTTCACTTATATCAAAAAACAATTTACAGTGAACAATATTTTGTAATGCCTAAGTCTAGACCAAGATACATCAGTTTGGTGAACATTAACATTGTATAAGAAAGTTGTATTGCAATCATTTCACTTTACTTTATTTATATACTGATACAAATGACCTTGGATTTTCGTTTTCCTTGGCAGATGGAAAACATACAGGTGTTTCTTATCTGGACTAGGCTTTACCACTATACTCATATTTTTATTTCTTTTTTATTGTGTTCTCAATTAATATCTAAATTAATATAAAAACAAAAAATCAAAATTCACATATTGAAATAAGTAGAAAATCAGTCGCCAGTAGATGCCTAGTCTGTTATATATATGTACCTATGGTTGGAAATTATGTCAATTCGATTTGACCCTTGGATCATAAAACAATCGAAATTTTATATCTAGGTGATATTACCCAATATAACTTTTATAATGTAAAGAGGATTTATAAAAATATGGGATTTACATCTGAAAGCAAATCTATTGTGTATCTGTGTATGAACTCTCATGTAAAATGTAGCACTGAGTAATGTGGAACGTCAATATAGTATTTGAATAATTATTGCTTGATACGACAATGCTCCCCTGTACAGTTTTAGACACTTGTTCTATCTTTTGAGGTGTAATAATGAATTCACTCTTATGTTACTATGAAATTCGTACAGGCGTGTGTATGGTACAACAATAGAATTGATTTTTTGTCTCGCACGTTGGAGTGAAGAAACGACTGCAAAAAAGTACACACGCCATTATAAAATATTTGCTTTTACACGCAGTTACAGCTCTGGTTCTCTTCACTTATTCAAATGGGAGTTCCCATAAATTTTATTGTCTTCTGACAATGAGCCTCGGGAAAAGCAATGCCAAGTTCGTTAGTTTCTTGCTGTTGTTTATTTTATTGTTCTGCCGTTGTAAAATTCATTAAAGTATAAAACTCGGCTTCGAAAATTTTCACAGCAAATAATCTATTCAAATCGGGCTCCCACATTTCCTTGAGACATTTTGCGAGACGTGTTAACAGTATTTGAGACACTTGTCATCGAATTCGACGATGACCGAACTAGTATTGTTCATTATAAGCATACAATCTTTTGCATATGGTTTACATGGCCACAGTGACTATAAATGACTTTTTAGCAATCCAAATTAACTTCGGCTAAAGGAAATGGACATTACAAAGATATCGAGATCATTTAGTAATCGAGAGACTATTAATATTAAATCTTTTATGGTAAAAAGAGCCTAAAGCAGAATAGTTTGTTTTCCTGCAGATGCATCTTATGAAAAAGTTATGTTATGTACCAGTTTGCTACACACAAATTGGATGTAGGATTACCATCCAATCAGCATCTGTTTTGTTTTCTATTGGATAGTCGATAACAATATCTGTGTTCTTTGTTTCCAGATGATGAGCTCCGTCTTACCTTCCCTGTTAGAGATGGAATCATCTTACCACCTTTTAGGCTAGAACACAACTTGGCTGTAAGCAATCACGTTTTTCAACTGAAGCCTACAGTCCACCAAACACTGATGTGGAGGTACGTATTCAGTATTTATCTTTAAAATATGTCTAATCAACTACTTTTTAGGGTTACACTATCGTTGTTTAGGCTGTTTTATAAAGTAACGACGATTTCGTGTAGATTTTCTTAGTGGCCAGTTAATTCGACAAGAAGTGAAAAGTAGGAGAGAAGAAAGACGCTAGACAGCAAACATCATAATTCTTCTGATTGCTAGCTGGCATGATTCTTTGGAAGTAGATTTTGGGAGTTATCATTTTTCCGAGCCCCAATTCAATTGCTGTGAGTGAAACGTTGTTGATTTGCAGGTCGGACCTAGAACTCCAGCTGAAGTGCTTCCACCACGAGGACCGGCAGATGAACACCAACTGGCCGGCGAGCGTTCAGGTGTCGGTGAATGCCACGCCGCTCGTGATCGACCGCGGGGAGAACAAGACCTCGCACAAACCACTGTACCTGAAGGATGTGTGCCAACCTGGCCGCAACACCATACAAATCACCGTCTCTGCCTGCTGCTGTGTGAGTATATTTAAATTTATGCACCTTCTGCATTTAAAAAACTAATCAAAATTGACAAAAGTGGAATCTGGACGTCCAATGTTTCTCTTTCAATAATGTTGGCTTCCAAGGTATCAATTGTTGCTAGGCTCGCGTTTCTACGATTGTCATAATATGGTTGACACGCAAACAGGCATTCTTTATTCCATAATTTCAATATCAAGTCAACTGTGAATCGTTATGGAGCAAAATTTCATTCAAGTGATGTAATTATTTTGACATAAAAAGTAGCTGAAAATATCGGGTGCATCCAACAATTTATTCGAGTTATGTGATAACCGGATATGGTGGCAATTATAACCAAAAGTAACAAACATGTGTCCCTAATAATTTAGTTGTCAGCACAAATCTCTTTTCCAATCGTCAATGCTTTGGGCGTCATGCATTAAGTGACACGTGTTTCGTGATGAGTTACAGTTGCATCTAGTTTGTGTGTAAACACCACTAGCAAATCAGCATGTAAATTGGAAGTGTCGTCAAAACCAAAAAGCCATTCATCCATTCATTGCTCTGTTTCAAGTAACTGTCAAAATTGCCAATGAGCAAAAACTCATTTAACTGTATGAACTAATTTTTGAAAGTTCAATGATACAAGTAAACATTTTGTATTGTATTTATCACACCCAATTCACATGACAGGTATATTATAAAGAATTGTTAGATTTTTTTATTTATTGGCTACATATTCAGCATTACAGATTCTGGTCAATGCACCACATAAAAATAAATCAATGACTGAAGGGCCATTGGAGGACATTGAGTATTTAAGTAGGAAGTGGAACCGTTACTAAAGAATGTTTTTCTTTCCGTATTGCAGTCGCATCTGTTTGTCCTGCAACTGGTGCACCGGCCGAGCGTGAGAAGCGTTCTCCAAGGGCTGCTGCGTAAGCGGCTGCTCACGGCCGACCACTGCATCGCCAAAATCAAACGCAATTTCAGCCAGACGGGCGGCAACGGCATGCAACAGCAGCAACAACAGCAGGAGAGGGACAGGGACAGAGAGAGCGTGGAGCAGACCGCCCTCAAAGTCTCCCTCAAGTGCCCCATCACCTTTAAGAGAATAACCCTTCCGGCCAGAGGGCACGACTGCAAGCACATCCAATGCTTCGATCTCGAGTCCTACTTGCAATTGAACTGTGAGCGAGGCTCATGGAGATGTCCTGTCTGCAAGTGAGTATTATATAACTTTGCAATATATTAAATTTGACAGTTTATTTAGGTAATTTAACCTCTTTGGTAATTTTCTTTACATCAAACAAAGTATATAGTATCCAATCACTGGTACAAAAATACATATTCAAATTTTGATTATTATAAATTGAAAATCACATCTACAATCTGTCATGGCAAAATGCACAATGCGTATTGCAGGGAGTTCCTAGAGAAAAAGTACGTACCTACAAATTCAGGACATTAAAGTTATACTTATTTCCGAAACTCATTGATGGCTTTGTCAAAAGTAAATAAGCCCAAATATTGTGTGGGTGCAGGATACCTTCATACTCCAGAATTATTTTTATTCTCAAATAGTCACTATCAGGGGTTTAAAAATGTTTTGAGTTAACTCCAGTTTCAATAATGCCTTAATACCTGAAAAACTTTTGTACACCTAACCTATATCTTTAATTAATGTGTGCATCACTTCTAAAAAATCATGTAATTAAATAAATGTGTATTTAATGTTTTTTTTTCAGTAAACCTGCTCAGTTAGAAGGGTTGGAGGTAGACCAATACATGTGGGGTATATTGAACACTTTGAATACGTCCGATGTTGAAGAAGTAACGATAGACAGCGGCGCTAATTGGAAAGCGGCAAAGAACCCTGGAAATCTCGGAATTAAAGTGAGTCTCAGATATCTATTGTAATATTCAAATGTTGTGTGTTATATTATTTATTGCTGTTTGATATTGCAATTTGCTAGGGCAATGCTCAACAAAAAGTTTTTATTACATTGTCCATGTTTTGATCATTCCACAGAAAATGAGAAAATAATTACGTTGGTAACTACCTATTCAGAAATTTGCAGCAGAAATATATTCAGGATCTTTTATTATATGTCATAATAAAATGTCCACACACACTTATCGAATTGATATTATCAAAGTGTGACATGTTTTTACGTCACTAAAATTTCCACCATTTTGATCTATGATAATGCTTCCGTTAAGTGTTAAATTAACTTTGTGATTTCCTTTTTAATTTGCAGCAAGAGGAGGATAGTAGTGACTCTTGCGCGGGGAAGCGTGGCAAAGCCGTGTCTCCGGGTTCCATGACCTTGCCCACCATGCACAGCTGGGACATGAACCAAGCCCTGTCACCTTACCTGCCGCCCGACATGAACACCATCGCCAGCGGCTCCATGATGACCCCCTCTTATGGCCAGAGCGGCTCCAACGGCCACAGCGGACACAACGGCCGGGGGAATGGCAGCGTCGGCGGGCAGAACAATTACGAGTTCGGCAACCAAGGAGACCCCGGTAGCAACGAGTATTCCGGAGGCGGAGGACCACTATCGCATTTAAGTGACAGTGTTAATTCGCTGGATCCCCTCAATGCCATGGAGAAGAGTCTCAATGAGCAGGTTAGTGTCAATTTTTTTAATTACTAAGTAATTTATTAAATATACTTATTTGATGTTTCATCACATGTAAAAAATATTTCTCTTGGCTAAATTCACTAAATTTATTGCTTATAATATCAAAATATAAGTGTACGTCCATCATTATATATTGCTGAAAGCTCATCTGCAAGATAACATATTAATTTATTAGCTTCAGTGATCTAATCATTTGACATCTTATATTTAATCAGTGACCTTTTCCGCGGCCTTTATTACTTAGTGCAAAGTGACATTTTGACTAAACCGTGAATTGTTTCTCGCAGATGCCTCACACCCCGCATACGCCCCATACGCCGCACACGCCTGGGGCGGGCGGAGGAGGCGGAGCGCACACCCCCGGCTCGGCGCACACGCCGGGCGGGCCGCCCAGTGTGCCGCCCGCCTCTGACCACCTAGCCCACCACCACCACCCGCAGACGCACCACTCCTCGCAGCTAACAGATGTGGACATACCCTCAGACCTCAATTTCGACCCCGCTGCTGTCATCGACGGCGAAGGGACCAACGAGGGCCTCAATGTAAGCCTTTTTTTAATAATCCTTGCCCTTATGCAAAGATGTTGAAGGAAAACCTTCTCTAGAGAGGGAGCCTTTATACATTTATATTGATGGGGAGCACAGATGTATGTTTTGAGAAAATTTTATTGTAATCAATCAAATGCGAAATGGACTTTTTAATTATTTGAATGAGATCTTCTGAAATAATGGGTAAAATAATCGGGTGTACAATATTTTTACAGTTTAAAGTTATGGTGCTGATTGGCATTTTGGGTAAATTTCGGTAAAAACTGAACAATATCTGTCCAATGACCCATTAAATTATAAATTAAAACTGATAATGTAGTTATTAAGGAAGTCATCTTCCATTGTAGGTTCATTAGTAGCAAGCACATGTAAACACGTTATCAAGGGTGGTGTGGCGATATGGTAGTATTTAAACTTTGAGAATCAAAATAGGACAATGAATAAGATTACACAGTTTAAGATGGGGAGGTATGTCAGTGGTTACAAAGCAGTTTGGTGTATTGTAAATATCTCTATTCCCAAACGTAAATCACCTGTTCTCCATCTCAGTGTTGATCTACAGAATGAATAGGTTTATTTCACAATTGATAACACCCACATAACACCTGCTAACACAAACATTGACAGTCTTTTTCCTTCTGTGCCCAGAAGAACCATTTGCTAAAACATTGTCGTATTTAGAATAAGAATCCAAAGCCACATACTAGTTATATTTATTTATCAATCGTCATCGATTACTAATGGGGGAATGTTATTACAGTTGCTGCCCGATAATGTAGTGGATCCCATGGAGCTGCTGTCTTACCTGGACCCACCCGGAGGTCTGGGAGACTTATTGGCGACGCCCCCTTCTTCGTCCAGCTCTGCACACTCGCACCCGCATCGCGCACCCTCGTCCGATGACATCCTCGCTCTGTTCGAGTGACTAAGCCCCAAGACTGGCCTCCGAGACCAGAGAAAGACCAGGACCATATCAGACGCCGAGTGCGACGATATTCTAGCTCTGTTTATGTAAACTCCCGCAGACTCCGGAGACCGATGACGAGACGCAAACTGCCCCCGTGACGTTGGTCCGCTTGAAGATCTGACGGATTCCAGGTCACCGGTGACACTAAAGGCGGTGAGTCAGATGTCGAGTCATACGATTGTGAGCATCGCGGAGTCGAAACAAGAAACGAAACTGTTGATGTTGAAGATAAGTGTTTGTGTACATCTACCGATGACAGTATTTTTGTTTAAAACATATCCTCTAAGAAGCCTAAAAAGAACACTCGCTCCCTGAAAGAAGAAAATGAAGAAACTGAATCTTATTTACGGTCATCAAGATTAGTTCTGCCGTTTTGCATTTCTCAGGGAATGCGTGTCAACGGGAGAAATCTCTTCTTTGACTTGTGATTTTTTTTAAATATGGTTCCGTCGCAGACTTTTGTCAGTAATTAGAGTGATAATAATTACTGAAGGATCAGCGGCCGGGCGAAAGATGCGTGATGCGGTCACACGTTCAAAGTTAGACTCGCGGCGGGACGCGGCCGCGTGTGTCGGCGGACGTTCGTTTAAATTATTTTATGGATTTTTATTTTGACACGCTGGTGCGCGTCAACGTGCTATGTGATAACGAACTTGTATGGCCATTCTTAAAAAAAAAATATAAATAAACAAAAAATAAATGCTCTCTCGCCGCCAATCCACTTCTATCGTAATTATCAAAAGACTTTGTAAAAGAAACTCCAAATGATGATTTTTAATAGAAAAATTTTGTATTTAAAAAAAATGTGAGTGTAATAAATTTGGGCGGTGTCGCCGATCCGACGGTCGCCCGGAGGTTAAATTCCGCAGCCGTGAACGCTGTGAACAGTGGCCATAGACAAATAATGTTACGCGCGTACAAAGTTCCTCAGGAGGCGAAGAGAACGTTAAAGTGTTCCTAGTGTTGTGTGCGTCGACCGGCCCGATCGCGCGCGTGCAAACTTCATTCTAAACGATCTAGGATAACGAAACTAAACTGATCATTGATTCGCTAGTAATTTAATTTTATCTACTGACTCTAAAGTATGTATTAGAACTTCACATTCTAAAAAATTGTTAGTATGTTGATATTAGATTTAATCGGGGAGGGGAAGGGGGGTGCGAAACGTTCGGAATCGGATCTTATAGTTCCTAAAGTGAATCGGTTTGAACTATAATGTTCGCTTCTGGAGCTGATGGTGATGTAACATATTTCACGTCGGTTTAATAAATTTGCATTTTATATATGTCTAAGACTTAGCCTAATGACTCTGTACATTTGTACTCTGCGTGTGAAAGAAGAAGAGTGCACGGGACAGAAAGAAAGGGACAGCATGAGACGAAGGAATTTTAGAGACGAATATAATCCTTATTCTTATTTAACGTCATGAAAGTGCAAAAAAATTCGGTTTAAATTATTTTGCAACGTTGTCAAAAAACATATTATTAAATTGTATTATTTGTATATAGTTATTCATAGCTAAGAATACTATTAAAATTAGAGAAAAAAACATGGCAGATACTTATTAAACGGCCAGTTTAGACTAGTATTATTAATGAATAAAACAATTTATATAGAAATTACATATTATGGAAAATATATATATTAAACAAAATACAATATAAATCCATAGTTTTTAGCTGTCGGAACCAAAATGTTAATGAATATTAAAAGAAGTACTTAGCTTTACGATAGCATCGCGAGACGGTGTGGCCCACGGGATGTGCTCAACTCTTTACGATGGCTAAATCCAAATGTCCCATTGACTGCCCCTCCGCCAACTACCCTTGGCGACACGGCAGAATCTAACAGAGTCATTCTTTGATTCACCATGTATTCTGGAACTTCCGACGGTGTTATTGATTATCATTAATTCAAAATCATTTCCCTAAATTGATTTTTTATGCTATATATTCAAATCTAAACATTATAGATTTCGCATTATTTCCAAAATGTAAAAATACATGAAAAAAAATCAACCACCTGATGATTTTACATTACCCTCATAATCGCAAAGATAATATCAATTATTCAGTAATATATTATTATCGTAGTTTCAATCAATCCTAGAAATAACCATAAAGTCTTCCCATTTATATTCATAGATAAAATCTGTCATTAATTTTGCAATATTTTATTACATCTTTCATTCTCCAATTATACTGAATTAAGAAAAGAAATTGCAAATTTATTAAATAATTTCCTATGCCCAAATATTTTTTCCTCTGATTACATCATATTTCATAATATATTATATTTACAAGTTTGTAAGTTTCTTTTGAAGCATTACATATTTTATCACACTACATATTAAAAATTCATTTCGAGTGATAGTATACCTTGCTGATATTGATTGATATTACCTTAGAAGAGTTCCTGAATACATTTTGTATCACAAATAATGATATACAGTGAAACCCCGTTAATACAAACATGGTTAATACAACATTCTCCATAAAACGAAATTTTCGAGAATATTCCTATAATCTACATCTACCGATTTCGAGCAATTTTTCAAAATTGGAACAAAAACACCCTTTTTTCAAGTTTTACTGTTTTGCCATACATTATGTATTTGGTAATTCGAATTTTTTTTCTTCGTATTTTTGTCACATCGATTTCGAATTAACGGGGTATTACTTTAGCATGTTTGTGTTTTCACGGCAGACGATAAATAACCGAATCACTTGTTATAGAGAAATTTTTTAAATAAAAAAAGTTAACTGAAAATGTATTTACAATAATTATTACAAAATTATGGCTTATCCTTTGTGTTTTCATTATTTAAACCGTAATGTTTTTGATATAATACAAAAAGAAAGTTGCTCGTTCAGTCATCGGGGGCCGTTTTTAATACAAACTTTACAAAAATATACCGCCCCCGCTGACAACTATTCATAAAAATACATTTATATAATATATATATATATTGTAAGAGATGTTGAATTTCAGTCTGTAGTCTAAATGTCGCTTTAATACTGCGACAGGAAGGGTGAAAGCACATCCCTACAACTTTTCACTTTTACATCTTGGTGTATTTGTTTTGAATTAATCGTGCTTGGCACCATCATCGAGATAATATTTCACAGTCACACCGTATTCATCAACATTGTAACTGAAAACATGGGAAGCTCGACCTGCGGCGGAAACCTTCTCGCTGAAATTCTATCCATTTGGGCATTAAAATGATATAGCATTGTTAATTATATATGGCGATAGAACGGTTCGGCAGGTACGCCTTCCACGTTTGTCAGAGTATCTTATCATTGTCATTTCATATTGAACTATCTCGAAATAATATCATGTGTTTCCATTTGCTTCTTTTTTAAAATATGACCAACGCCACAATGTCTGTAGAAGCTCATAATCATGTGTTTGTAGCATTGTTTTAAACACAGACGTGTTGCATCGCTATGAAAATTCAATAAATCTCTTTTTATCTAGAGTATGTGTAATGTGTTTAATCATTGACTATATTGTGTAACTCGGCAATCAATTTTGAGTCTATATTTTTAATCAGCTGCAGAACTAGAGTAGTGTCAAACCACTGTATCAAAAAAAAAATACCACCATGGTCATTTAACTACTGAAATTATCGCGATGCCTTTGAAAATTGAATATATATTATTTATAATTACCTCGATTTTGATGTACACCCATTTAAACTAGGAAAAAAAATGCCAAACACTTTTTGCGTGTTATTTTTTTGAGTATGATATTAAACTGACATCAGTTTTTTTTGTCAGTTAATTAGTTTGATCGATTCCAAAGTTTTAAAGCGAACACAAACAAAGTTAAGTGACCATGACATTACCAAGGGACCTTCTTCATTTTTAGTGGTAACTTAATCGTAGTTATATCTGGACCGATCGAAGAAAAACGGGCCAAAGAAACCTTTTTCTAAATAAACTTAATATGATTGTGCACTCGAATTCTTGATGGAGTAGACCCGGTGACTGCTCATCGTCTTTGATCTGTCCAGCTTTATAAGATATAAGAATCCGATGGATTTAACGTTTCGGAGTAAAGTTATGCTATAATCCGATGTGTGATGTTGCCCCATCGGAAGTATGAGATGACAAGGGTTTAGACAGGTTTATCCATTCTCCAAGTTACATACATATGCACAAGAAACATGGCAATAGTTAACAATGAATTTGTAGAACAGAAGAATTTACTAGAATCTGTAACTTACCTATTATGATTAAAGTAACATTATTATTGTATTACAAAAAAAGCATTACGTTTTTATGTTGATGACAAATAAAACACAGTACATAACAAAATAAAAAACTGATACTTTTATTGCTTGTCCCTATATTACCTATTTTATTTCCTTGTTTATATTCCAGCAAATCTATTCCAACTACATAACACCCAATAACACCATTTCATTATAGACCCGAAATAAATGTGTTATGGATAATACATACTGTGTACAAAACAGTTAGGCACCTAAACTTTAGTTTCAACCTTTTTCGAGTTGGCGACGCGCCTTAAAACCAATTGGGATATCATGAAACCTAAATTGTTCAATTCAAGTAAGTAATTAATCTACTTTTCTACTTTAAATGAGAAATTACAAGCATTCACCTAACCTCCCTTTATGGTCTGTGTCCTGGGAACGCCTGCAGATTGGAAAACAGCATGTGATTTTTGCCACTTATGGGATTATAACCAGCACCACAGCTTCGAAGACGGGGCCCTAGGTACTTCAGCTATTGGTAAAAAGTAATTTTGACCCAGGACATTTATTATTTCCATTTCCAAATAAAATGGTGAGGTTAATGTAGAATTATTCATCAATAATAATCACTTCTGATAGTTTTTACTCATTGCAAAGGCATAAATAATAACGCCACACAATTTTGGCCAATTTTTGTTACAAAACCTTTTAAGCCTCGCTGTCTACATTAAGTCACAATTTCAACTTCGAGTATTCGTTAAAATGATATAAGTATTATAGATAGGTATTAATCTTAAATAATTACAAGATAAAAAGAATTTTTTATATACGTTTTTAAAATTTTTGTTGAATCGTAAACTTGACTTGACTAGCTTAAACGATCAAAAAAATTTGTACTTGATAGAAATAATACTGAAATATCATTTTGATATGTCATATTGATTTCCATAGTAACGCACGTGTATATTAATAATTTAGTTGCTAGGACCCAACCAATAATGGTGTCGAAATAACTTTTCATACAAAACAGAATTAACTGAAAATGAATTCAATTCTACTTAAAGTTGGCTGAAAGTATTAAAAAAATGCATTGGCATTGTGTTCTGATATATTCTAAAAGTTTCAAATGTCTAGCTAGTCAGGAAGTTTGTTAAAAATTGATTGCAAGATTTGTACTGGACAAAGAACCACCGGACAAATAAGAATACGAGCTAAGAAAAATGTTGTAAAATAGTGACAAAACCTAACCCATTTGTTACAAATCATTACATTCTATCAGGCCCCTCCCGATTAAGGCATGGTTTCATATATGGACGACTCCTGATGTGTAGAATTAGACGTGGCAAGGCTATATTAGGTGATTTTGATGTCCTGCCACCACTGCTATCCTAATGGATAAATAGTATTTTATATAGAAATAGACATTAGTTATCACCAGGTAACTCGGAAATAATGAGAACTAAAATACCTAACGGATGTGGAGAAACAGGCAACCGATCTCGAGTATTGAAGAATATGGGATAAACTTAAACATGTGTCAAGAATACGCTTGTCTTTAGTTCTGACATCTGCTCTCGGCTTATGCACTGACGCTCATTCAATATTGGTGTATTTGGAGATTGCAACACACTATTGCACTTCTATAATGTGTGGTTCATTTTTGTATGACTCAGTCCAGTGCTGCCATCTTTTTGTATGCTGATTATAGTACAAAGGCGTAAAAATTATAGTATTTCTGAAAAATATATAGTACAGGAACATTTTTCGTCTTGAATCCTTTAAAATTATAGTATTTTGGTATATTTGGCATTAAATTATAGTATTTTACATTTTTCGCAGAATTAAAACTATAGTATTGTACTATAATTATAGTACGGTCGGCATCACTGTGACTCACATATTCAAAACCCTGCGTCAAAATGTAGTGTATTGGAGAATAGCCTATTAAATTTATACCTATCTTAGACAGACAGTTAAAATTGCATAATATTTATTACGTCATGCAAAGTGCAATGTTTATTAATCCAAAACTCCAATGTTGGTGCCAGAAATTTTCTATGACATCTTCATAATTAAAATTATAGAATACATTTATTATTACCTACTTAGTTTATCTGGAAGCTTTACAAGTGATCTTACAATTTTTCCGTAGGATGGCGCCAGCTGTTATTCAATGTCATAAAAATATAATATAGGTAATATTATATTTTAAAATAATTTAGATAATAACATATCAAAACGAAATGCACGTAAACGACAGCTAAAACATTTGAGATTAAATAAATACCTACATACCTAATCATAAAGTGAGATAATTATGCAACTACTCCCTTTTCACCTTCAATCGTCGAGAGTACGAATTCCCATCAGGAAAATTCAGATTTTTATTTTTGGATGTGTTGTTAGATACAGACAGGCACGCATACAAGGAATTGGGATCGTCAGATCCGGACCCCACCAGGATGTAAAAAACACAAATTGCCAGGGTGAATGGGATATTACTTACAGCAGTAATATTAGGAGAAAATTTGGTACAGTGCGGTTATGAGGAATACAGCGGCAAACACATTTTGAAAATAGCCGATATACTGGATTATTTGTTAGGTTAACCTAAACTAACAAATAATCCAGTATATCGGGTATTTTCAAAATGTGTTTTCCGCTGTATTCCTCATAACCGAACTGTACCGAAAAATTTCTTTAAATATTGCCAATTACGTTATCTCTAAATTCGCCGAAATTCTTCAGACTCATAGATAGTAATTAGGACTGATATCGGTCAAAAAGTACCGATACTTGCAAATAGATATCGGTAGCTACCTATCAAATGATGCTCGTCCACTAAGTTTTTTTTTGGTTCCTGTCTATTTAGTGGAAACCAGCGGCAAACAAATTTAAAATAAATTATATACCTACCTTTTTTTCAACACGTGAAGATGGTTCGAATCCTGAGTCTGGCAAAAACAGATATTGTTTTTCAATTTGTGTGTGGAGTCAAGAGTATGGACCTAATAGGTTGAGCAAGTAGCCAACATCCATTTCTCATAAAAACAAAATTCTGTAAATACAAACCTCTACTCTGTGGAGGCCCATATGATCCCACCAGGATCGGACATGGTCAGAAGAAGATGGGAACACTGCCATTATTGTTTCTATATGCCTAAAGTATTTTAGAACTATAGCTTTCATGAATTCGTTAATACTTACAGGCAATATCATGAAACTATTTGTAAATAATATTATATTATAATTTTAAAAGCAATTAATCAAATTTTTTTTTTTAATGCAGGGTTTCTTAGTCTTCCATTCTTTCGGAGGTGGTACCGGTTCAGGATTCACGTCTCTGTTGATGGAACGGCTTTCTGTGGACTATGGCAAGAAATCAAAACTAGAATTCTCCATTTACCCAGCCCCGCAAGTAAGTTTTAATACAATAATAGTGTCACTCTATTTACTACTACATAACAATCGTTATATTATGAAATTAATTATTGGATGGTGTATTTTAGGTGTCAACGGCTGTGGTTGAACCATACAACTATATTCTGACAACACATACAACTTTGGAACATTCTGATTGCGCCTTCATGGTAGATAATGAAGCCATCTATGATATCTGCCGTAGAAATTTGGATATTGAACGCCCAACGTATACCAACTTGAACAGGTTAATTGGACAGGTAAGAAACATAATAATAATTAGATTAGGTATATACCTACCAGCGGCGGCTCCTCTAACACCATGCATGTGCGCTGCACTGCTTTTTCCTAAACATCACTCAATGTGCAACAATGCTATTCATAAGTCATCACTCGTTTATCGCAATTTAATCCATGTAAATTTATACCAAAAGCATATAATCAGTAAACAGTCACCGAATTCGTGCGCTTTTAAAATTAAAATTGGGTAATAACAGTTCAAGCCGACACGTGAAAACGATAAATAACTCATGAATACACAAAATTTTATGACGATTAGGGACGCAGCTCAAAAGTTACGCGGAAAAGTGTAGTAACTGAGATTTAGCAGGATTGATAAAAAAATAGATTTTTTTTATTTAAATCTCATATAAATTCATTGAAAATAGGCTGATATTGAATAAAAATTGATTATCAACATAAATATTTTGGATCGATCCTTTATTCCTTCTATATTTGCAAATATTTGAATATAATTTATAAAAAAATAAAATCTTGGTTACCATGTTCTTTCTCATAGTGAGTGAATATGTATAACATGATGTCATATTTTTAACAATGCAGGCATTTTGCTGGAGTTTTATTGCTTTTTGTAGACGAAGAAACTGACGATTTGTCGAGAGTCGAAAAATACGTACCTACCTATTCAAAACAATCGATAGTTTTGTTTTTTTAATATTTTCTTCAAATATTATTTCTTACATACAATTCAGTATGATTTCTGCGGTCGTCGTTATAGTCGGCTTTTTTAGGTGTTTTGTCACGTTATTTCGATAGTTTTGTTCATAAAAATAAATTCATTACAATATATGTATATACTTATTGTTTAATCAGGGAAGTGTATGTGTTTTAAAATGATAAATTTTGAATAAAAGATTTATAATACTTAATACTTATAATTATAGTTGAATCAGTGAAGTGTATGTGTTTTAAAATGATGTCGGTAAACGTAGACTTTATCAATAATAATAATAAGAGTCAGAATAAAAAAAGGATGGTCCGATGACATCTGTGGAAATTGAAAAGTGTTTTTCAACCATTAAAAGAATTAAATCGTCTTTCAGAAATACTTACCATGAATCAGGACTGACTTAACATGTCTACCTGTGTTAAGCATTGAGAAAAAACTTTTACAAACAGTTCAAGACTTTAATGAGAAGTGATTGAGGTGTTCGCTAAACAGAAACAACGCTGAATTGATATGCTTTTTAAATAAGGTAAGAAAATTTTGAGTGCACCCCCAATGAAAGCAATTTTGGAAACCACCGGCCGCCACTGATACCTACAGATAACATTCATTTAGATTTTAGACTTACGATCCAATTATCATAATTATTCTATTGCCAATTGAATACACGAAATTAAATAGGAACTATGTGCCAAATATTTCAAAAACGTCGTAAGCCTGTCAAATTGTTTCAATGAATTCTATATTAAGTACTATATTATAAATTTATAACAAATAATTTTAAGTATTCATGTCAATTTGAGAAATGCAATATGTAATTAATCTGTACTTTTACGAAGTGCCACCTAAATTCCTCTGTAAGAGGACTTTCGAGCATTCTCAATCATTTTCATTCAACTGACATTTTGGCACTTGATGCTCATTTTAACAAAACGCATGGCACATTTTTCCAACGCCATCTTTGAGATTGAATAGAAACTTGAAATATATTTTTAGGGAATTAATTCCGTTTTTAATGCATTACCTAGTGGACATAGAAAATTTCTGCATATTATATAACCTTTCTTTGGAATACATGGCACATAGTTCCTATTATATTTCGTATATTCAATTTATAACCTTTTCCTGAAAAATGCCAACTTTCATGTTCAGATATTGTATGGAAAATGGTGTAAGCATCCTGTACTTCAGTAACTTTAGCAACCAAATATATTGAAGAAGTCATTTATTGCCATATGGAGTCATCTGTGGTATTTATTCCTTATCAAAATCATTGAAGCAAGTTCCAATTTGTCAGCTCAACCAACTGTAATTCTATTTCTTCACAATTTGTTTTAGCCCCATCTTTGGTAGCGACTCTAAACTGATATAATATTGGTGTCAATACATTTTACTTTGATATTGCATCACTAACTAAATACCTACCTAAATATTATGTTTTCAGATTGTATCATCGATCACCGCATCTCTGCGCTTCGACGGAGCTCTAAATGTGGACTTGACAGAATTCCAAACTAATCTGGTGCCATATCCAAGAATCCATTTCCCTCTGGCGACATACGCTCCAGTCATTTCAGCAGAAAAAGCTTTATCACGAGCAGCTTACTGTTGCAGAAATTACCAACGCTTGTTTCGAACCAGCAAACCAGGTTAGTAATATGTATATTATTAATATATTTTAGTGTCCTGTATCATCACTTCAATGAATTCAAAATTCAAATTCAATATCTGCAATCATTGCGAATATGATAAAAAAATATTCTTAATAAAGATGTGTATTTTTTAATGTCCTTCAACTTTTATTTGAAACACTTTTCGATATTTTCATGCGTTAATGAGATATGGATGAAAAACTAAGAATTGAGTCATTTTCCAAAATGGCGTCCGTAGCACAGCTTGTACAAAATGTTGGTTTTTGGTATTTTATTACTGGGCACTAACACCATAAACGTTGTCTTGCATTTACGGGAAATATTTTCAGGTAACAGGTTATTTTGACCTAATAATATGACTGGATTAATTATAATAATTTCATTGTGAATTATCAAAGTGATGATCTTTGCGTAGTATATCATCAAGCTATTGCAAAGACAACTTTCTGAATGTATTTTTATTTTAATTCACAGATGGTGAAGTGTGATCCTCGACATGGAAAGTACATGGCCTGCTGTATGTTGTACAGCTATTATTTCAATTTAAATATTTTTAATATTAAAATGAGAGGTAACATCTTTCCATAACTTAATATTAAAACTAAATGTAAGAGCACTCTGCATTGACATATCAATGTAAACAAGAACTTAAATATATTACACAAAATGTAGATTATTATGTTACTTAATCCTATTCCCATTCCAAGTAACACAATGCATAAGCCCATTTGTTTACTATATCTAGGCATAAGGCCCTTAAATTTTTTTGGATTCATAGATAAATAATGGGAAACTATATAACTGGAGTATAGATGCTGTCCCGGTTTGACATTTCTCTCGCGCAGTGGCCAATAGAATTTAGCGCAGCACCACGTGGTAACACGATATAACATTGTACAATATTTATCCGTGGCATTTTATGCCGGGTCCAGACGAGTGTAATGTAATGCAAGTTTGAATGGACAGCACACGATACCCACGCGAATCCTGTTGTTGTTCGAGTTCTCGAGCATCGCGAGCACCTTTGTGTTCGTTTTAAAAACCAACAACCGATGGATCAGCGCAAACGTCGCTACGAGCATTACATGTAAGGATCGTAGCTAAGTATGGATGACTAATTCGCATTACATTACACGCAATTAATAGTTTATATTTTTTATTTGTAGCGTTCTTTTTCAACTGTTACATGAGAACATGATTCCTTACAATTGTTGTTTTGAAGGGGTGACGTGGTGCCCAAAGATGTGAATGCTGCCATCGCTACCATCAAGACAAAGCGCACAATCCAGTTCGTGGACTGGTGCCCCACCGGCTTCAAGGTCGGCATCAACTACCAGCCCCCCACCGTGGTACCAGGAGGAGATCTCGCCAAGGTCCAGAGGGCCGTCTGCATGCTCTCCAATACCACTGCCATTGCTGAGGCTTGGGCCAGGTGAATAAATTAGCATTTAACTATTAAACATTTGGAATTTAAAAGTGAACCAATGTATGTGCTGTAGATAAAAGGATTGTATTCCATGTTCACACCTAAGCAGATATAAGCCTCATATGACATACCTATTGAATAATCAGTCTTCGTGTACTAAATACAAACTAATCACAATATCCTAATATTTTCGCACTGGGACAAATATTTATTAAAACCGTTAAATTTTTGAGTACAAGAAATTTACTAACAGGTTATTTACCTCACGATTTCTTTGATATCATTGGATATTTCGTTCAACTTGACTTAAAAAACCTCTGAACTTTTGATAACTACACTAAAATTAAAAAGATACTATTCACACAAAACATTTTCTAAACAAAAAGTGCTTTGTTTTACTTACCCTAACATACCTATAATCCATGCTGTAAATCCAAACATGCTAAGCTCTGCTCCACTGTGGGCTTGGCTTGTAGGGGAGGGGTAATTATATATTTTATCATCTTCATAAAAATAAAATGTAACCTATTATTGTATTTTGTTTCAGACTGGATCACAAATTCGATTTGATGTACGCAAAGAGGGCGTTTGTCCACTGGTACGTCGGTGAAGGCATGGAAGAAGGAGAGTCTTCCGAGGCCATAGAGGATCTCGCCG
This sequence comes from Rhyacophila brunnea, assembly GCF_057557595.1. Lineage (NCBI taxonomy): Eukaryota > Metazoa > Arthropoda > Insecta > Trichoptera > Rhyacophilidae > Rhyacophila > Rhyacophila brunnea. The sequence goes on from NW_028232752.1 coordinate 16,032,243, forward strand.
CACTCGAAAAAGACTACGAAGAGGTCGGAGTCGATTCTGTTGAAGGAGAACTCGATGACGGAGATGAATACTAAGATCAACTTCACATATCGCCTTTATCTTCTTATATTTATTAAGAATGCCGCATTTCACTGATTTCAAAGATGCAAATTAACAATAAAAAGGTGTTGGTGTTTGAAACAAAGTGTAATTTCTCAAGTTATTTGTATGTCATATTGATAAACCTACAATGTATGCTATGTATAGAATCAATTATATTATTGCCTAATTAAAAGGTGGTATTTCCTTGCAATTGAGAATATCTTAATGAAAACAACCACAAGCTAAACAAAATGTGAGATATCCAAAGTCTGAACAAAATCTAAGCTCAAGTGCAACTGAGAGAGCATTCACTTGTTCTCTGCAATATAGAGTAAGATGGAATGCATTTAAATTAAAAAGTTAGATACATGGGCATATAGTCATTCAATCTAACTATGTTCGTCTTAAGCCGCATTTAGACCAAGCGAGCGAATGTCTGTTATTACACCACTCCAGTGAAATTCTCTCGCTTTTTGTTGAGTGAGCATAAGAATTTCGCTGGAAACATTCGCTCGCTTGCGGCTTTATAGGTGATCTTTTAAGTATTCTTTCTCTGAAGGAATGTCACATGGCATTGCAACCTTTTAGGAAAATTTATACGGTTCCAAACATTCACTTTTTGTAGACGTTACTTTCTTCGTTTGACATCAATATGTAGAAAACCGTGCATTTTTGAATCGATGAAATATGGTAATTAAAAAACTGCACATTATTATAACTTACCAATTAGCCATAAATAATATAAAAAACTTAATATCTTTTGTGTTAACCTTATCACGGAAACATTCCCTCCAATTTGATAAGAAAAAATGGTTTATTAATCATAATAAATGCATAATTTTATTGTAATAATCAATAAGCTTAGATTGAGGTTCGATTCCTTAATTGAGGCGTAGAGTTACAAAACCCGCTCTAGAGACTTTTTTGAGTTTTGAGTAAATGACGAAAAACTGTTTTGGGCATATTATGATGATTTAAGTGTAATTTTAGATGTTATATTTCTTCCGTTACATACGAAAAAGTATAATAAATTGTCAAATCCAACGTATAAGCTGTATTTATTCAAATAAATGCATTTTAATTATCCCAAGAGCGGTCTTTGTCAGTCTCTACCTGACAGAGCGGCGTTCGACGCGGAATTTTTTAAAAGGAGCGGTGTTTGTCGCACAGTGGTACATTGTTGACAGGAGATGATAGTTCAGTAGCGGTCCGTATTTATTATAATTATGTAATATATTTTCGAATTTACTTTGTCTAAAAAATATTTTATAGCCATTCTTACCTACTGGGAGCTGTATATTTTTCGCACTGCACCTACATATTTAGCTGTTTTATTGGTATTATTAAAATAGTGGTAGGTATGTACTTGTCTTAAAAATATTTTTTTTTTAATTTAAAAAAATAGTTATTTTGTTGAATAGTACCTACTTTTTACTATGTCAAATTGCCTTTGTGAAACTTTTTAATTTTAATATGTTAATGTCATGTACTTATTTTTATTCTATAACAAACAAAAAAAAATATCAAAAAATGTTAATTTTCCTGGAAATAATTAGTTATTACCTACATACCATGCAAATTATTTGTTTAATATGTAACTAATCTTTTATAATTATATAAGTGCCCTAATAATTCTTAATAACTTTAATATTAATGACCATATTTTGAATCAGAAAGATATTTTTAAACCCTTAAAAGGTAATTATAAGATAATTTGAAATAACAATAACATATTTTTTAATAATATCAATAGCATAAATAAAAAAAACCCAGTGGACTTAAGTACAGGCCTTTACCTAACTAATCCCTGTATTACCTGTGTCCCCAAATTCCATGTCTGTGGGAAACCCATCATTACCTACCAACCTATTTATTAAATGTAAAAATAAAATAATATTATTTTTAAGCTATATTATTCATAATCTACTTAGGTATATTAGATATTTTATAGCATTCAATTCAGAAAACCAAATCTGATAAACAAAAGTCGCGAAGTATGAGCTTACTTATTTTTCCACATAAATATTTATTACCTATATTCTGTTGTTCCTGCTCCGTTTTATATACCTACAAATAATAGTGATAACGTGGAATTTCTGAAATTTATTGCAAAAACGTATTATAAAAGTAACGATATTTCTACAAGATAGCGCAGCATTGTTAACTATCTGTCGTTATTACAACTAAACTAATCTACAAATTAATAAACATATTTGAATTAAAATTCATTATCGCTCATATTAACGAATGATACAATTTTATGACGAAAAAAACTTGTCCCGTGGAGATAATGATAAGGAATGTCATTTTTTTATCAAGGGAGATGAAAAAACTAGCCTAACGTAACATAACCTACCAAATCTATCATTTGTATAGTACAAATTATCAAACAAAAAGCATTTCTCCGACAGAAAATAGTTTTCCTTTAATTATATTTTTGACACAAACCAAATAATGATAAAAACGTGTAAGAACCTTATGATATTTTATTATATCACACAGAATATTAAATATAAATGACAACAAAAAATACACGAAAAACTAGAAAATAATATGAGCCACCACTGGGTTATTCATAACAATACAGCAAAATATAGTCAATTTTTAAATACGTTTCTTGGCGTAACAGGCTACATTTCCAAGCAGCTGGATTTTTAAATCGCTTCCTTGATTATTCTTGTTGAGATTCCGTTACACTAACTATTGAAACATTCATTATTAAAAGTAAAAAATAGTAAAATAATTGAAGCAAAATTATGACGCGCACGAGAAAACGGTTTGACGGTTTGTATGGAGATTAAAGGATTCGTGAAGAGTCATTATTTAAATCGCGGCGTCTGATTGGCCGGTTACGCAGAGAGGGTTTTACCAGAAGAAATTTATTTTAAGAGCGGGTTTAGTCAGTCTCCTCGATATTTATTTTGATTTTTTGAAGAAACAGAGAGGAATTTAAAACTCTCATCTAGAACAGAAGATAGGTCTTACGAAAGAGCTCCTGCGTACATTCATAACTATTTTTTTTGAAAAATCGCCCAGAGCGGGTTTTGTCACTCTACGCCTCAATTAAACAATATAAAATAGATACCCATACTTCTCCATAGAATAACATTCTTAATTTACCATTATCCCATGTGCTGATGACCTCAAAGTATTATTAAGTTTGATTCATTTTTTATGCGTAGAAATTATAACAACTAACATGAATTTAATTGTTTGATATTCAGTGACAATTCTATTGGTTTATTGAATTATTTAATCTAAAATTAATTTGTTAGTCAATTAATTATTTATATAAGCATATTTTATACAACAGTCATCTAAGTTTTTACTTTGATAATATTTATGTATTTGTAACGAACTAATGCTAAAATAAAATTATTAAATAAAAAAAATGCATCATTTTCATGTTTCATTAAAAAATTATTTTTGGATATCTTAAGATCATCCAATTATAATTATTGTAATTGAAAAAGCAATATCTACATAGGCACCCCGACAAAACCGCCAGACCAAATGCGCCCGTACCAGTCAGTGGCGCACCCAGAGGGGGGGGGGGGGCAAGAGGCCCTGGCACCCCCCAATTTGAACATTGAAATTGAAAGCCAATAAACTATACCTTTGGGCTTAGACAAATAAAAACATGGCAAAAAAATGATTTGTAATTCTCCAGCACCCTTTTTAGAAAAAATTCTTAGATTTTAATTTCTAACACAAAAATTTCGAAACACTAATGTCAGGTTTTTTTAGAAACCCAATTGATACACCCCTGTTACAGGCGGGCTTCTCCCGTTGTAAAATAATCATTTAGTAGCTATAAGTCGAAACGTAACCCTGACCTCTAGAAACGGCTTCATAAAACATCTAATCTGATTCCTTGCTCAACCACGTAAGTATTTTTTATTTATAAGTAAAGGCCTTCGTCCAGTGTGTGAAAATCGCATATTGGGCGGAGGTGTAATTAAGATAAATTTAATTTAATTTAAAAAGTATAAATGATGAAGGATGAAAGCGATAATTTTAAGACTAAATATAAGTATTTAAATATAATAAATTTTGCCGCGCATTGTGCGTGAAATCCTCGCGCGCCGGCGCCAGGGTCAGGCTCGTGATTCGCCGAATCAAAGATCACGCGATAAAATTTGGCCAATCACGAGAGCCCTTTTTGCTGGACGGCGTCGGTACGCGAAATTTAAAAAGAAAAAAAAGCAGAGTAAGCGTCCCCTTTCCGATAGGATAGGACCTGCGAAACTTATTGTTAAAACAAAATATGTAAACGTTTAAAGAAAATGTAAAATATAAGAAGACCACGTTACGAGCACGAAAGACCGTGTTTTATTTATACTCCAACCGTTTGAATTTTTTTTTTTTTGTGAATCCGGGGTTCGATGGACTCCTGAGCTAGCCGCTGGAACCCCGGGGATCTCACAATCCCTAATGGAACTATGTACGTCAAGTTGGACTGCCCACTTTTTAAAAACGAATAAAATTCCAAATCCAAAATAGCCAATCGTTAGTGTTAGTTAGTGCTGTAAAAATTATCGTAATTGCCATTAAATTAAAAAAGTTATGGGCAAATCAAATTATGACAAGCGTCTAGTTGGATAGCCCACTTTTGAAAAACAAATAAAATCCAAAATAGCCAATCCTTAGTGCTACATTAGTATTGGTTAGTGCTGTAAAAATTACCGTTATTTCCATTAAATTACAAAAGTTATGAGCAAATCATTTAGGTAGGTACCTACTAAAGTGAAGTTTTTATGTACTTACAGGTAAGTACCTAGCGCAATTGTTAGAGTGAAAGAAAAAAGAGATTAGAATGGATAGGTACACATTATTAGCATGATTTCCGAAGGTAAACTCAATGATTTTAGTTCATAATTGAAGCCTGAAAATAGTACAAGATAATGTAAAGTTTTATGCGCGAATACAAGTAGGTGTGCACGGGCAACAGTGGATTGTATGAGGCGAAGGAATGGTGTTTTGTTTGAAGCCAGCGAAGGCAGGTAGCAAAGGATTGTGTCCATGGCCTTTTCCGTTATTGCAGACTGCAGACACTGTTGCCAAAGATAGACATGTTCGGATACAGAATATATTGCCGATTATACAATTAATAATCGGCAGCACTAAATGGTAATAGTGTATTTATATTTTGTATACTTACCTACTTTCGTGTGTTTAAATGGTACAATCAAGTTTCTCCGTAATGACATGCTAAAATAGGTAATGTTTTCACAGGAGTTTAGCAAGATTTTTTAGCGCCCGTTGCATTAACCAAACATATTACATGGTACTTCATATACCTACCTACAACTGTTGTAGGTATGCGAACTTGTTCCTAAATAAAACGAATCATAATAATATAACATAGGTAGATAAGGTGATGTCTCTAGGTAAAGTTGTTATCGAAAAATAGCTAGAAAAGTTTATTAATCGGTAAATATATATTCAAAAATAATGAGAAAAATAAAATAAAAAATTAAGAAGTATCGTGGAGTTCTATATACCAAAAATACGTGTCAAATTCGGTACATTTCTATCGGGTGGTAAGAATGAATGACATAAGATTTATTATCAAAATTACGATAAAAATGTACGTAAATCTATTACCTAGGGAAACGCTAAACGAAAATTGGAATTTATTATACCCTTATATCTTTTTTTTCAAATTTAAAAAACATCGATTTATAGGTTAGAAAGCATGTTTTTAAAATCGAAATATCTTGGTTTAGACTCAATTAACGACGAAAAACGCTTAGCGTTTCTATTAAAAATACTATTTATTAATTTTTACGGGAGTTATTTAAATTTAATCTTGTATTTTTGTATATTAACGAATCGATAGAAATCGAAATCATAATAATTGTCCAAATTCAACCGATGTTTAGCTGTCCGGTGCTGCCACCGTGGAACTATTTCGAAACAATACATATATACAAAATACACACACATGCAACAACATGACGTTGAAAATGAAACTCACACATAGACAAGACAACATAACATTTTTCTGCTTCATTTTGGCTAGAATCAGTTTGTGGTAAAACTTCGAGGCGAAATTGCCATATGAATAAAAATAACTTAATAATTAAAATATATTTTACTTAATATACGTAGGAACCTGCCTATATTCAAAATTTGTAACTGCAAATTATTTGCAATTAGTATTTGCTTAAATTACAACTGTTTTTTACCATTATTTATGATAAAAATAATCAAAAAATATACAAATCTCGCATTTTTACATATGGTAGCATTCGTGCTGTCGATCGAATATCGGGTTTATAACAATTAATTATCATCTTCTTTACATATTTGGCTATTATTATATTGTTTGAAAACAGGAATGAATCGATCATCAGTAACATTTTTGTCAAGTAAGTAAACTTTTCAGTGTATAATAATATTATCATACATCAATGACAAACTACCTATGTCATGCAGTTTTGATTGTCAAACAAACATTCAAAAATTATTTAAAAGAGTTAAATATACTGTATTTTCAATCACCATCATAAGCATTTATCATCAATATATATTATTTTAGGCGAAGACTCATCGTTTTCGTAAAATTATAAATACTTTACGTCAGTTTGAGGTTATGTTTATGACAAAGCAATTCGTTATGTTGAATGTTCAGTAGGTACCTAGGTATGTAATATAATTTATTTTTAAAATGAGAGCATAATATTATTGACCGAAACTACTGACTATAAACTGCTTTGTTTTTTGATAATCAAAAGTAAGTGTGACAGAAGAGGTAGGTAGGTACCTACCTATCTTATCTCCATACCAGTAGTAATGCAATTATAGGTACAACAAGTAAACATTGATCTAATTTTTTATTTAATATTTTCAGATGCCTCGGCGATGTTCTGCTACGTGATGAAAATCTAACTATGTATGATAGTTTTTATAAAAAAAATCCGGTGCTATCTACATTTCGTTTTCCCATGGACGGTGACATGAAAAGTGGCGTCAAGCAGCAGTTCCTTCAATATTCGATAACCTGCCATCGTACAGCAGTATAATATACTATTTATTATGTAGGTAGGTAGTGGTTATTCTGTTAGATAGTGAAATACCTACCTACTCAGTGCAAACTACAAGTGTTAAAAAATCCAAGTCCTGCGTCAATGACATTGAACTACTTTACAAGGTGTTTGTTGACAAATTTAAAAGCGGGTGATTCAGCTACTTCGATTGTGATGATGACACACAAAACTTTCCATTCGCTGAGAAGCCACAAGCCAGCGACTATTTTGACAGAACGTAGTTGCAGATCATAGACAATAGATAATATACGCAAAAAAATATAGATAATATATACAAGCTAGCGATTTGAAATCATAATATTGTATTGTTGTTTACTTTTATCGGGCTTTAACGCTATGAAATGGAATGTAAATGAAAGTAAAATGCTTGCCGAATAATGTTTCCATTTTAAAACGTCAAAACGGTAAATGTCAAAATGAGTTGTTCGTTTTTTTACCGAGACGTCGCTACCATCGCTCTACTGCGCTCTGCCGGCTGTCAACTTTTCTCGGTAGATTGTTTATAATCTGCTTGTTAGCTTGTTCGATGATGACACTGGGCGAGTATACGAGCAGATTGTAAATTCGCTATAAAATAACTAGTGGAACTTTTTTATATTATAATAAGTGAAGTAATTCCATAAACAACGTTTTTTGTGTAATTGAATTTGATCAAATTATATACCTACAATATTATATTATATACCTACTATAATGTAGTGGTTATTTTGGTTTCTTTGGCAATTCTTCTAAAATATATTCCTACAATTGCCAGACTTGTGATAATAAAAAGTATTTGTAATCTACGTATGTGTTTCAATATTATTTCCTTTGGCCCTATATTGGCCTTTTGTATTCTAAATTTCTATTCAAAATGAAAAAAGAAGTTGGCAAGTATAAATTGATTTCATATTCATAGTCGTATTCAACATCATAATGTTGGAAATGGAGACAGTGAATGTACTGAATCGAAGTTTATTAATAATAATTTGTGGAACTTCTTTAAGGGCGACCTATTGCATATTATGTATTACGAATTTCAGAATATTGATTGGGAAATTTTATATTCGATTAGTGGCGTCAATGCTGCAGTGAAGGTATTTTACCAATATAATGTATTTGACAAGTCATTCTTTATAAAAAAATCATCGGGCTCTTCGCGTCGCTACCCAAAATGGTTCAATTTTGATTTAATTAAAAACATACGACTAAAGCACTTGCATCACAAAAAATGGAAGAAAGCGAAGTGTCTTAGCGATTATATTTTATTTTCTTATATCATATCACGTGTATTATATCAAATCTTGTGACATTGTCAATGTTATCAATGGAATCCAGTTTTTACTCTTGGCAGACGATTTAAAATTATATGTGTCAATTCACAGTGAATTAGATTGTCACATATTACAAAATAACTAGTGGAACTTTTTTATATTATAATAAGTGATGGTAATTCCATAAACAACGTTTTTTGTGTAATTGAATTTGATCAAATTATATACCTACAATATATTGTAATATACTATTATACTATCATAAAAATGTCAATACGATATAATAAAATATTGTACTTATTTAAAAAAATTAATAATTATTTGAATAAGTATATATATAATAATATTATAGTAAGTAGAATATATTATATTCTTATAATATGTAAATGAATTTTTGTCTAGCGATTTTTTTCATCTGGCAATTTTATTTAATAATACTTGCAACTTATTATAGTAACTTACTGCCATCTAGTTGGAATTGACCAAAGTTTTTAGTAACAGATTTTTAGAAATTCATGGTAGATGCCTTTAAATATAAATAGATGGCGTAAAAGTCACATTATATCGTCAGTATACTGGCAGAAAACGTTAAGTCAACATTTAGCTGTTTTGACCTAATAATGCAACTTGATAGATTTTAACACGCTCTATCGTCTGGAAAAACAAGCTCATTCATATTCCATTTATTGTTTTCGTAATATAAAGATGTCAATACGAATTAAGTTAATTATGTTCGCATTTCTTACTGGAAAATAACTATAAGTACACTTAAAGTTTAATGACTGTAGAGATTTAATATTTCTATAGCTGCACAAAAACGTCAACGTGACTTATATCTTTTTGGCTGTACACATTTATGCCACTGCTCGGCTATTTGTACCAACTTAACTAAATTGCGTACGTCACCCGCGCATTCTACTCATCGATTGACAGTTGATTTTATATGCATCAGGCAGTTTTGACCGCAAATAAGATTTTATTTTGGGAAATATTGACAGCAATGCACCAAAGATACGGAGGTTTCGAATTGCTGAAGGTAGAGCGCGTGTCATTCATAATTATGTATTTCTAAGAAGAAATAAAGATTTGTTGGCCATGTGTCGTAGTACCTAACATTATACCTCCAGAAATACATCCGTGGTGTGAAAATTTACCTACTTCAACTTAATTGGATAGGACGTCATTACCTAAGCCATCGGAATTTGATTCTGATGTGGAAGAGGAATAACTCTTATGTAATTTATCTCAATTTGTGTAAAATTAAATGTGGCTAACATAATTAACTATTACTTATATGTTTTTTTTTTTATAAAATAGATCATAGGTAGGTAGGTACTTAACTCTTGTTTCAATATTTTTGGAAACAAATTAATAAACAAAATACTTTGTTATTCCCATTTTTATTTTTATCATCTCCTCTAAATACACGTAATTGACATAATTAATTAGGTATTGATTGTATGAAAAAACTTATAAAGACTATTTTAATTTGAAATTAAAATACCAATGATACACAAAAAAGTCATCAAAGTAGATATTTTTTCATAATAATGTCAAACAGAAGTACCTCTATTTCTGTGTAAATTTCTAATTTATATAAAATTGCAAGTAAAAAAATCCATTTCTATAATAATTAGGAGTCCTGTATATTACTAGCCAACTACCTATAACATTTAGCCTATTGCCACTCCATTGACTCCAAAAGTGTACTGGTAGAAAACGATAAGTCACCATTTTATTTACAAATTCAAAAAATCAACAATAATTATCACAAAAAATACTTGCTTATACTTGAATTGAATTCTTACATGATTAATGCATTTCATAGAGTGGTTGGTTTAATCAATAATGATTTAGGTGAAAAAATAGAGAGCTCCAAACTTCTTGATTTTAGAAAAAGTCGATTTTCTCAAAACAAGGATTTTTGACTTATAGCTTTCTGCCAGTATACCGACGATATGTGTTATTTAGGCTAATGTTAAATAGGTAATTTGAAATAGGTAATGTTTTCACAGGAGTTTAGCAAGATTTTTTAGCGCCCGTTGCATTAACCAAACATATTACATGGTTCTTCATATACCTACCTACAACTGTTATAGGTATGCGAACTTGTGCCTAAATAAAACGAATCATAATAATATAACATAGATACTTTTACTTAACATAACTTTTATAACTACTCGTACCTACAAGCGGTTAAATACTGTCACTTATTATTATGACAGCACTTGATATATAACTGCGTATTTTAATGTTTTCACGGAATCTTTATAATTTTAGCCTCCAATAAATACAGAGTTTATATTTTAACTACCTAGCCTATTCATTCCTATACGGCAAAAAAGCCGAGAAATAACACCGCATAGGTAGTTTCAATTTTATAATATGACGAAGTTCAGCTTTGGCCGGGTTAAATTTTATAGTCTTATACCTAGTCCAGTGTTACCAACCCAGTGTTGCCATATTTTCAAAGTGGAATTATAGTACAGAGCCTCCAAAATTATAGTATTTCGGCAAAAAATATAGTACACGTTGAATGACCAATACTTTTGTGCGTTTTCTAAAAAAATCGGCGTAAAGAAGTAATTAATGTCTCGTTTTTTTGACAATATTTCCACGGTGGGTCACAGTCAGCAAATTTTTTCACAGACAGCTCGTTTTTTAGGCTAGAATTCCGCAGTGGCCGCAAACTGCTCGGATTTTTACAGTCGACTCGTTTTTCTTAGCGCTTGGCCGTAGTCATGGGGCGTGTAATACGCGGAATAGGCGCGAGGACGGGCACGGGTAGAGTGTCCGTAGTAGCCCGCGCGCGTCCGGTCGTGTTCAGCGTCAAATCAGGGATAGGAAACCATAAACACAGAAAAGTTTTTGCTGGAAAACTTCTATTTGAAATGGCAAAACTTTGCAGCAAAATATGGGGACAATGAAATCAATATGGAAAGCACTTTAATAGAAGCATTTTATAACTTATACAAGAAACTGCGGAAACAACCAGACAAATTTTTCGAATAAGAGTAACATGAGCAAATATTTGATTAAGTTTATTCTAATTGATTTAAGGTTTTTACAATTCTTTTTGAGTCATTTTTTGCGATCCGAGTATCGCCTTTCGGCATCTTCAAACACCACCAATGGTGAATACATACTGTCATCTAATACAGTTAATTCCTGTTTATTTGGTAAATTTATATTTATTAATTTAAATTCCATCAAGTACCCTTGGTCGATAATATAATTTGATTATATATTGTATAATATATAAAGAAAATAAGTTTAAAAATGACTTTTCGGTTCATATGGTGTGAATGTAGGCGTAGAATATACGTTTCATAACTTTTCACCCCGGATCTAGGATGGAAATGACGTACCTACTTAATATATTTTATTTTTATTATGTTTATTTTTTTTATTAAGGAAAACAAACATTAACATAGATTACAAAATAGTATGTACAAAATAGACTAGAAAAAAGATATTGCAACCAGCAAAGTTTCCATATAAATTATAATATAGTTAAGCCTAACAATATTATATAAAGCAAGAAGAACATAAAATACAAAGAAATTAGATAAAGAGATAAATGAGAATGAATATTGAATAATTATAGACAAAAATATAAGTAACATTAAATATAAGTAAGATAAGTATACAATTGTATATGTGTGTTAAGAATTATTGAAATTTAAACATATTATTTTTACATATAATATTATTTATATAGTAAAAAATGCAAAATTATAAAACGTATACCTATTTTACATCACTTCGCACTATCTATGCTTTGCGAAGATAATACCATAAATGCACCTGACGCGCGCGGTAAGCTCATGATGGTTTGAGACACCCGCTACTCGCTCGTTTCCCGCGTTGGCGCTCGTGCATGCAGTACGGACATCTCTATGCACGCAATACGGGAAGATCCCGCCGCATGCACGATCTTGTCCGCACCAAACTACACGCGCCAAAACAACACGCGCGAACACCCGTCCCCGCGTATTGTCTACGGACACGTCGAGACGTGTTCATACGTTTGAGTTGCCCGCCCCGCCGCCGCCCCGCGCTCGCCAAACCACCACGGACGAGCACTTAGTGCAAGAACGTAGTGGTCGCGCGGGGGCGGCGCGGCGGCGTCTTGCGAAACTCAAACGTATAACCGTGTGTAAAATGTTCGTAGACAGTGTCTTTTTTGGGGCATAATAAGCACGGTTATACGTTTGAGTTTCGCAAGACGCCGCCGCGTCGCGCCCGCCAATTCACTACGGCCGAGCACTTAGGGACGAATTCCACGGTGGGTCGCAGTCAGGATATTTTTTTCACAGACGGCTCGTTTTTTTAAGCCGAAAATTCCGCGGAGGGTAGGTAATTATTAACGTTTCGTTTTATACACTAATTATTGTGTTCAAAAATAATTAACAAGGACTTCATATACTTCACTTTACTTACACATTTTATGGAACGCACAAACGCAGAATCATTAGATTTCATACAAAATCATAAATACAGTAAGTATATTACCAGAAAATATTAGTAGATCTACTGAAATTTCAGTTAACATGGCAAAAATGGTTGGGTAATTATTAACGTTTCGTCTTTTTAGACAAATTTCAAAATGTAAAGTTATTCACGTCACCATTTTTTAGGCAAAAGGGCTTATTTTTAGTTATCGCAAATTACTTTAGCGATTTTTTTAATCTATTGACAATTTTTTTCGAATTTTTCAAAATTATAGTATTTTGGGCGTACTATACCTGTTTTATATCGTACATAGTACGCAGACGAAAATTATAGTACAGATACTATAATTATAGTACGGTTGGCAACACTGTACCAACCGTCAGTGTTGCCATCTTTTCAAAGTGGAATTATAGTTCAGAGAACTAATATAGTACGCGTAAAAAAATATAGTACGCGTTGTCATAGTGTTGAAAATGTATAGGTCAGTGGTTCCCAAAGTTGACTGGGCTCCGACCCATCTAACAAAAATTTCCAATCTTGGGACCCACCTCTTAGCTGTCTTAGAGAAAAGAGGGCATAAATATTGGTAATGCTCAGATTCCCTAGTGGCGAGTCGTGGAACTACTTAATGCTGTCTTACTTGTTCTAATTGAAATAAAAAAAAAATTTTTTTTTTGTTCCCAATATGGATGAAAGACTGTTGAAATAAGAAACACGACTTAAATTAAAAAAAAATATTACTTAAATACCTACACCTGCAAGGTTTTTTTACAAAGTTATTTCAATGGGATGGATGTATTATTGTTTCTTATTTTTCTTCATTACAATTTTAGCATCAACTTCAACTTTAGTTACTTTTAATCGCAGTGAGTTTGATATATCCAATTTATTTCGGTATTTAGTTTTAATGTTAATCATAGCCGAAAATCCGACCTCACATAGATATGAGGTAGTAAAGAGGAGGAGGACTTTCATAGCTTCATCGAACAGGCAAGAATAATTATCGGCAACTGAGAGCCAGAATTTCGTTAACTGTTTACGATTGAAACTATTTTTCAGTGACGTATTTTCTGATCAATCAATGAGTTCTTCACTTGCTTTTGTTGACATAACATCACAATATTTTCCGTAACTTAAGTTTATTTCTATTTTTAGGAATTATAAATAGCTGAATGAAATATCAAATTTATCACTTCCTATTTTTTTAATTCATGTATACAGTGGCGAGGGCCCACTCAATATTCGCTCGCGACCCACTGGTGGGTCGCGACCCATAGTTTGGGAAACCATGGTATAGGTTTTTAGTTTTTCAGAAAAAATAACGGAGAATTTGAGAAACTCCCGAGACCCCTTTTCATTTAGGTACCTCTTCCAAAAATGCTTACCGAGGAATTCAAGAAATTTCATTTTTAACCAGTCAAGGGTTTTTTTACGTTTTTCGAACAATTTTTTTCCAAGTACTTAAAATCTTCTTATATTGCAAAATTATAGTACTTTTCACCAATTTATCGAATAAAAATATCGAAATTTTAGTACTTTTTACATATTTTTTCCGATATTCAAAATTATAGTATTTTGGGCGTACTATACCTGTTTTATATCGTACATAGTACGCGGACCAAAATTATTGTACAAATACTATAATAATTATTATAGTATTTGTAATATAATTTTGGGCCGCGTACTATGTACGATATGAAAAAGGTATAGTACGTCCAAAATACTATAATTTTGAATATCGGAAAAAATGTAAGTATTCTTATCTTAAAGGTTTAAGTTCGATCTTAAAAAATACGCTAAAAGTATCTACTAAAATTTCGTAATTTCCGTATTAAAAATTGGTACAAAGTTCTATACTTTCATAATAGAAAAAAAATTTGGCGAGCCTAGAAAAAAAGTTCATCAAAAAAGTCCTCGGCTTTGATTAAAAGTGGAATTTTTGAATTCGCCGCTAAGCATTTACAATCGGAAGAGGTACTTAAGGGGGAGAGGCATGTCAGCAGAGAACCTAGCGGAAAAATACGAAGCTTGCAATTTGAGACTTTTTTTTGATAATTTACAATAACTTACAATTGTAAAAAAATGTAGAAAAATTTGAATTCGTTACAGGGCCACATCTTATTATTTACATTATATTTTATGGTCATATTTATTATAAAAAATAGTTTATTTTTTATAAAATAAATATAAAAAATATTAAAACGATGAATTAGTCAAAAATCTAAACGACGAAAAATTGAAAACTTAAGAAACTAAATTTTAATAACAAATATGACAATAAAATATAATGTAATAATAAGATGTGACCCTGTAACGAATTCAAATTATATTACAATTGTAAGTTTATCTTCTTTACATTAAAAAAAAATCTTTGTAATGTTTTCAGATACTTTTGTAAATTATCAAAAAAAAATCTCAAATTGCAAGCTTCTCTTTACTACCACGTTCATTCATCAACTATTCATTTAAATATTTTATTTATTTAAATTCATCTAATCAATAATAAAACAATAAAATGTTATTTTATCAAAATTTTAATGGGTATAAACAAGTAATAAAGGTAATTATAAACAGACATTTTAATACAGTTTGTAGAAATATTATTGAGAATGACTACCTAAATATTCACTACTGAGGCCAAAGAAGTTATTAGTTCATTATAACAATGATAAAATCAAGATAAACATGAATACAATATGAACAGGTAGAACTAAATATTCCATAATAAATTATTATCAAAATCCAAAAATAATCAATAAAACGTCCAGTAGGTACATCATATATAGTGGGCAAATTGATGTTATTAAATTAGAAAAAAAATAATAAAACTAAAAATAATTGAGCAGAGTACAAAAAGGGCTAAATAATATAATAATACAATTTACAATGTGGTGTATATAACTCATAATTTTTATATGTCGCATTTGACAAATTCTAGTCAGTTACGAAATCTTTAAATGCAGATTTTTAAGATAAGATAGTATCATAAAATTTAGAATGGTTGGTATCAAATGTTGGGTTTGAAAAATCGATTATTATCGAAAAACATCCTTATACCCTCTGCGAGTACAGCAGTAGATAAATTGGAATATAAAAATATAATGTGGAAAGGGCGAGTTGTATTCCACTTCTGGTTTGTGGAACGTCAAACAACATGATTTTCCAGGAGAATTGTAAGTTATTAGATAATATGGATTGATCAAATATAAAAATAGTTAAAGGTTCTTTATTCACAAACATTGCCAATTCCAAAAGCTAAGACAGATGATTTACCGAATACCTATGTGCAACAGGGAATCATTCCTAAGCGTCATCTCGAGTTTTTCAGTAATTGTATACCTATTAATACCTACCACTTAATTTCCACCAGCAGATTCTGAGGAAGATTGATTTTATTATTTGCGAATACGAACACCTATAGCAATTTGTGTTTTTGTAAGATAAAAAGAAAATCAGCTTGATAATTAATATGTTAGTGTAAACAATATCTTTTCGGTTGCATGTTTTAAATTGTGCATGTTTCTTTTTTTGCATCATATTATAATTGAAAATTCATTATAAACTAAAAACATAGTGGCAGAATGATTTTTTTTTAGTTTCATGTACATTCTAACTTCCCTTCCACCTAATAATCCTTTGATATTCCCTTGTCTGATTTTACTTTGATAGTTGACATATTATTATTTAGGTACCTACCAAGAATTCGCAAGGACGTTGGCTTGAAGTGATTGTAATTTTTCTTTTTTGCTTTTAATTTTATTTCATTATTTATATACTTCCTTGAATTGGATTTTTGATTGAAATTGTTTCTTCTCTATTTTTTTCTGTATGCTAAATTTTTATCACATCATAAGGGTCTTAAATTTATTGTATGTTTTATGAATGAGAGTATTTTTTCTAACCTACCTATCAAACGACCCATACCGTAAAATTTTGGTGTAATTACCGTATTATTATTTTAAATAAGCAAAAAATTTACTTTCACATTATTATTCATATTACAATATTATTTACTCCATTAAACCTTTGTATTTCCAAGATTGAACGTCCACAATATTAACAATAAATGCCTTAATATTAACTATCGATAAAAATGCCAATCCCGGGATCAAGATTTTGGCTCGGGATTGGATTCCCTACTTGGAACAAATGCTTTTCCGCAGTATAATGTTGTAACAGCATTTTCAAATAAACCACAAAAAAATATTAGATATCCTTTAATGCAAAACAAATCCAATAATAATAACAAAAACAATTTATAATAATTGACAATGAACATCCCAAATTTGGTGCAAAACATTAAAAAAGTCGACTTACGCCAATATTTTGTATCAAACCGCTCTCCTGTAAAGTTCCGATTTTGAAGTTACAACACTTTACGTAGGAGGTGTCGAAAATACAGAGTTTATATTTTAACTACCTAGCGTCCTAGCCTATTCATTCATATAAGTACGGCAAAAATTTACCGAGACTGATAACACAGCATAGTTTCGATTTTGTATGACGAAGTTCAGGTTTGGCCGGGTTAAATTTATTATACCTAGCCCAGTGTTGCCAACCGTACTATAATTATAGTATTTGTACTATACTTTTGGTCCGCATACTTACGTAATTATATACAGACATTTTAATACAGTTTTGTAGAAATATTATTGAGAATAACTAAATATTCACAGTATAATTAGTTATTATTAACAAAAACAAATAATCAATTAAAAATTGCTACTGAGGCCAAATAAGCTATAACATTAACGAAGGTAGTACATTATAACAATGATAAAATCAAGATAAACATGAATACAATATGGACAGGTAGAACTAAATATTCCATAATAAATTATTATCAAAATCCAAAAATAATCAACAAAACGTCCACTTGGTACATGATATATAGTTGGCAAATCGATGTTATGAAATTAGAAAAAAAAAAAAAAATTAAAATACAAAAAGGGCATTTGTCAAACAACACGATTTTCCAAGAGAATTGTAAGTTTTTAGATAATATGGATTTATCAAAAAATATAAAAATAGTTTGAAAGCTTTAAAAACACTATAAATGTATGCATATATTTTTATGTTACACTTCACCTTAAGACACTTAAAAATACAAGAAAAATAGTATGTGGTAACTAGGAAGATTTATCAATAAAATTAAAAATTACATTGTCACGTACATTAATAAATGTGGAATAACAGTTAGGGAATTTGAAATTAGTTTGATTTTGTTTTGAAGGTCATCGATTGATTCCAACTGACCTGAAGACCGATGTAAATGGGTTACGTAATGACCACTACAGTCTTTATGCGATGGTGGAATAAAATCATCCATCCATCACAATGTTTAGAATTAAATATATTATTACACTTTCGTTCATCCGACAACACTATAGCTTCTTGCAAGCTACTTATACCAAAAATTGTTAAAATATTGTAGTCGAGTGGAACAAATGCAATCATGTGAATCCGATCATCACAATTAAGTTTAGAACATTTGTCAGATCTTTGTAACGATGGAAATGTTAGCCTCACTACTTTCTCAACTATTAGAGACACATTACAATCACATTTAATTTTTTTCAAGTTTTTGCTAAAATGATAGGGACTGAAAATGGAATCCAAAGTTTCTGCCCTTAATTTGTATTTTTGTGACACTACTTGTTTTCCACTAACACAGTATACTAATTCACTTAATTTAGAAGTTCTCATTGAATCCACAACACTTTTATTAAAATTTTCTGCATCTAAATAAGTTATCACGAGTGCATGAACAACTGCGTCGAAGGCACACGTATTTTCTAATGCTATTAAATTAGATTTAAATGAAATGGCTGGCAATAAATGTCCGTTTTTTTAAATATTAATTGGCTTCACCGATATAACATCTGCAGTATCGGAACTCCAATCCGGTTGTATATTGAAATATGATTGCCGATTTCGTCGTTTCACAACATTTTGCCCTCGCCAATTTTCTTCCAGTCGTGGTCTTTGCGAAAAAATAGATTCTTCTGGTCATCAAAATTTTTTTCACTTCCGAGAGCAGTGTGATATTTCGAAGACGTAATTTTCAACTGACCTTTCAGAGAAAATAAATGTTTGCTTAAAAACAAATCTGCCCTGATAGGCAAATTTTCATTTTTTAATGTCAAATTTTTAAAATCCTTAAAATAACTCTCCACATTCGAGGTAGTGCAGGAAAGATCGCAACTACTGCCATTAATTAGCGGTATCATGATGCCTGTCCATAACGGCATTTTAGAACAAATGCTCTTTAATGGCTTTTCCAGGCCAGGAAGCCAATATAAATTATCCTGGTTATTATCGATATTATTCATATCACTTTTCACATTATTCACATATTCTTCAAACCATTCGCATTCATTATCGTCTATATTTACAAAATTAACAGTATCATCATTATCATCACTATCAGTATGACTGTCTTCCTCATACTGTAATAAATTGTTACAAATTCCATTCGCCACATATGATATAAGAAATTTTTTAGCTGAATCAGTTTGAATATTTTCATGGGTAGATAATGCAACGAATACGATGTTTTTTATTACAGATTGTATATTTTCTATGGATGTTTCGTCGACCAATAACCCAATACAGTGACAGTAAAATTTCTTTAATCTTTTGTCTATCTCTGAAAAACATCTCCATTTTGTAACAGAAGATATAAAATGATTCCTATCAATTCGATTGAAACATCTTGGACCTCTCACATTGTTTATTCGACAGATATCTTATACTTTTTTTGATGTATTCTTTAATATCATTACAGTCGGTAAAGCAATTGATAACTGAATTTATTAGCGCGGAAGATGCATCGAGTCTAATCTCATCCGGTATTGCAGCGCCCGATTTAATCCATTGCTCCAACCAAAAAGTAATGGAAAGTGTGTCGTGTGCTTGTGAGATCATTTGGATTACAGGGGTACCGCTAATATTATTAACTTTTAACACACCTACATATAAAAATATGCGTTTTGCCCTCGTGTAACCAATTGGCTTTGGTTGGGGTTCCATCGCTTTCACAAGACTCCCTGTTGCATCCAGTGATAGTACAGACCAGTTTTTTTTAATATTGTTTATAAAAGTCCATTTGTGATATTGTCCAATAGTGGACAAAAAATGGATCAAGTCCACAATTATGGATGGCACCTAAGAATGGCAATGTGTGTTTCATTTGCCAGATTGATAGAAGCACATTGCTGTGCAGTTGATTGTCAGTAGCTAGTTCATATCTTACTTGACTTAAATATGTTTCGGGTGTAATGTTGGGGGTTCCAAATCACCATAAGCCATTGTATTGTTCGCCAACTGTCTTTTATTCACAACTGCTGATTGATGAGTCAATTCTTTCGCCGCTTCAATCCTTTTAATTCCAGATAAATGCCTTTTTGATTGTTGTGTATGTTTAAAATTTACATCGTAACCAGTGATTACACATGAAATTATTTTGTCACCATCATAGTTCTTATTGTTTTCTTTTATTACACATTTTAAATACGCACCACATTCTTTGCATTTTGCTTCGCAAAGAAAACGAAAAGCACCTGTTCGAAATACCCATATACAATTAGTTTTATTTTGTTTGTAAATTTCGTCGTTGAGAACGTGCGTCCAAACTCCTTTTGGTGGTACAGTACGCGTTCGAAATTTTAAATTTGGACGATTGGGTTCATTCCTTATAGCAACAATTTTATGGGGTTTGATCAGCTCCCACACATCCGATGATAATTTTAATTCAAATTTTAATGATTCAGAATCTGAATCAGAGCTGTCTTCGATTGGGCACAACCGTTTTGTGGAAACATGTTCACTGTACTGACCTCCCAATTGAACAAATAATGCACAGCTATTTTTTCTCAACAAATTATATAAAGCTTTTGTAGACAATTTAAAGTTCAATTCCTTGGACATTCTTAAATAAACTTCATTTTTTGGAACAGGCACTTTCCGAACATCTTCAACAATTTCGTTTTTGAATTTTTCAAGACCCTTCATTAGTTCATCGTCACAAACTGCTGCCTGTCTCGGCATATTGAAAATTTTTTTTATACAAAAACAAAATTAATAAAAAAAAAACAAATGCTTAACACAAAAATTATGATAAACGATTTTACTAAACTAGCGACTAAATTTGACTGTTCAGACACGTTTATTTACAAAATCACTCGCTACTCGACTAAATCACTGGAACAGTCCGAACAAAGCTTAAGAGGCGGTAAGAGGTTCAACGTTCGTCGCTGCAGGACAACTGAACTTGTATGTTCTTTCTTTTTCAAGGCTCGGTCAGTGTTGCCATCTTTTCAAAGTGGAATTATAGTACAGGACCTCCAAAATTATAGTATTTGGGGTAAAAATATAGTACACGTTGTCATCTGTTAAAAATACAATTAGGTACCAATAGGTTTCTTGTTTCTCAGAAAAAAATAACGGAGAATACTAAATCAAACTAATTTCAAATTCCCTAACTGTTATTTCACGTTTATTATTGTACGTGGCAATCTAATTTTTAATTTTATTTAATGAATCTTTATAGTTGCCAAATACTATTATTTTTTGTATTTTTAAGTTTCTTAAGGTGAAGTGTAGCACAAAAATATATGCATACATTTAAAGTGTATTTTAAGCTTTCAAACTATTTTTATATTTTTAGATCAATCCATATTATCTAAAAACTTACAATTCTCCTGGAAAATCATGTTGTTTGACAAATGCCCTTTTTGTACTCAGCTCAATTATTTTAATTTTATTATTTCTTTTCTAATTTAATAACATCGATTTGCCAACTATATATTATGTACCTACTGGACGTTTTGTTGATTATTTTTGGATTTTGATAATAATTATGGAATACTTAGATCTACCTGTCCATATTGTATTCATGTTTATCTTGATTTTATCATTGTTATAATATACTATCTTCGTTAATGTTATTACTTCTTTGGCCTCAGTAGCAATTTTAATTGATTTTTTTTTGTTATTAATAATTAATTACACTGTGAATATTTAGTCATTCTCAATAATATTTCTACAAAACTGTATTAAAATGTGTGTATATAATTACGTAAACACGCGGACCAAAAGTATAGTACAAATACTATAATTATAGTACGGTTGGCAACACTGGGCTAGGTATAATTTAACCCGGCCAAAGCTGAACTTCGTCATACAAAATCGAAACTATGCGGTGTTATTTCTTGGCATATTTTTTTGCCGTATAGGAATGAATAGGCTAGGTAGTTAAAATATAAACTCTGTATTTATTGGAGGCCAAACTTATAAAGATTCCGTGAAAACATTAAAATATGCAGTTATATATCAAGTGCTGTCATAATAATAAGTGACAGTATTTAACCGCTTGTAAGTAGGTAGTTATAAAAGTTATGTTAAGTAAAAGTATCTATGTTATATTATTATGATTCGTTTTATTTAGGCACAAGTTCGCATACCTACAACAGTTGTAGGTAGGTATATGAAGTACCATGTAATATGTTTGGTTAATGCAACGGGCGTTAAAAAATCTTGCTAAACTCCTGTGAAAACATAACATACTATTATGGTATTTCAAATTACCTATTTTAGCATGTCATTACGGAGAAACTTGATTGTACCATTTAAACACACGAAAGTAGGTAAGTATACAAAATATAAATACACTATTACCATTTAGTGCTGCCGATTATTAATTGTATAATCGGCAATATATTCTGTATCCGAACATGTCTATCTTTGGCAACAGTGTCTGCAGTCTGCAATAACGGAAAAGGCCATGGACACAATCCTTTGCTACCTGCCTTCGCTGGCTTCAAACAAAACACCATCCCTTCGCCTCATACTATCCACTGTTGCCCGTGCACACCTACTTGTATTCGCGCATAAAACTTTACATTATCTTGTATTATTTTCAGGCTTCAATTATGAACTAAAATCATTGAGTTTACCTTCGGAAATCAGGCTAATAATGTGTACCTATCCATTCTAATCTCTTTTTTCTTTCACTCTAACAATTGCGCTAGGTATTTACCTGTAAGTACATAAAAACTTCACTTTAGTAGGTACCTGAATGATTTGCTCATAACTTTTGTAATGTAATGGAAATAACGGTAATTTTTACAGCACTAACCAATACTAATGTAGCACTAAGGATTGGCTATTTTGGATTTTATTTGTTTTTCAAAAGTGGGCTCTCCAACTAGACGCTTGTCATAATTTGATTTGCCCATAACTTTTTTAATTTAATGGCAATTACGATAATTTTTACAGCACTAACTAACACTAACGTAGCACTAACGATTAGTTATTTTGGATTTGGAATTTTATTCGTTTTTAAAAAGTGGGCAGTCCAACTTGACGTTTTTTATAATTTGATTTGCCCATAACTTTTGCAATTTAATGGCAATAACGATAATTTTTGCAGCACTAACCAATACTAATGTAGCACTAACGATTGGCTATTTTGGATTTTATTTGTTTTTCAAAAGTGGGCACTCCAACTACACGCTTGTCATAATTTGATTTGCCCATAACTTTTTTAATTTAGGTAACTACCTGGAAGGATCATTAGATTAAGCGTTTTCACCGGAAAATATGTACCTATGGAAGGATACGATTACCTAGAAGAATAAAGGTAGGTAATGTATAAATTTAGAATTAACCCTGAAAATAACACAACATTCATAATTGAAGCCTGAAAATAATACAAGATAATGTAAAGTTTTATGCGCGAATATAAGTAGGTGTGCACGGGCAACAGTGGATTGTATGAGACGAAGG
The DNA here is from genome assembly GCF_057557595.1 of Rhyacophila brunnea. Classification (NCBI taxonomy): domain Eukaryota; kingdom Metazoa; phylum Arthropoda; class Insecta; order Trichoptera; family Rhyacophilidae; genus Rhyacophila; species Rhyacophila brunnea. The sequence goes on from NW_028232752.1 coordinate 16,055,872, forward strand.
CATGGTGTTTTGTTTGAAGGTAGCAAAGGATTGTGTCCATGGCCTTTTCCGTTAATGCAGACTGCAGACACTGTTGCCAAAGATAGACATGTTCGGATACAGAATATATTGCCGATTATACAATTAATAATCGGCAGCACTAAATGGTAATAGTGCATTTATATTTTGTATACTTACCTACTTTCGTGTGTTTAAATGGTACAATCAAGTTTCTCCGTAATGACATGCTAAAATAGGTAATTTGAAATAGGTAATGTTTTCACAGGAGTTTAGCAAGATTTTTCAGCGCCCGTTGCATTAACCAAACATATTACATGGTACTTCATATACCTACCTACAACTGTTGTAGGTATGCGAACTTGTGCTTAAATAAAACGAATCATAATAATATATCATAGATACTTTTACTTAACATAACTTTTATAACTACCCACAAGCGGTTAAATACTGTCACTTATTATTATGACAGCACTTGATATATAACTGCATATTTTAATGTTTTCACGGAATCTTTATAAGTTTGGCCTCCAATAAATACAGAGTTTATATTTTAACTACCTAGCCTATTCATTCATATACGGCAAAAAAAAATGTCAAGAAATAACACCGCATAGTTTCGATTTTGTATGACGAAGTTCAGCTTTGGCCGGGTTAAATTATACCTAGCCCAGTGTTGCCAACCGTACTATAATTATAGTATTTGTACTATACTTTTGGTCCGCGTGTTTACGTAATTATATACATACATTTTAATACAGTTTTGTAGAAATATTATTGAGAATGACTAAATATTCACAGTGTAATTAATTATTAATAACAAAAAAAATAATCAATTAAAATTGCTACTGAGGCCAAAGAAGTTATAACATTAACGAAGATAGTATATTATAACAATGATAAAATCAAGATAAACATGAATACAATATAGACAGGTAGATCTAAGTATTCCATAATTATTATCAAAATCCAAAAATAATCAACAAAACGTCCAGTAGGTACATAATATATAGTTGGCAAATCGATGTTATTAAATTAGAAAAAAATAATAAAATTAAAATAATTGAGCTGAGTACAAAAAGGGCATCTGTCAAACAACATGATTTTCCAGGAGAATTGTAAGTTTTTAGATAATATGGATTGATCTAAAAATATAAAAATAGTTTGAAAGCTTAAAATACACTTTAAATGTATGCATATATTTTTGTGTTACACTTCACCTTCAGAAACTTAAAAATACAAAAAATAATAGTATGTGGCAACTATAAAGATTCATTAAATAAAATTAAGAATTACATTGCCACGTACATAAATAAACGTGAAATAACAGTTAGGGAAGTTGAAATAAGTTTGATTTAGTATTCTCCGCTATTTTTTTCTGAGACACAAGAAACCTATTGGTACCTAATTATATTTTTAACAGATGACAACGTGTACTATATTTTTCCCCAAATACTATAATTTTGGAGGTCCTGTACTATAATTCCACTTTGAAAAGATGGCAACACTGACCGAGCCTTGAAAAAGAATGAACATACAAGTTCAGTTGTCCTGCAACGACGAACGTTGAACCTTTTACCGCCTCTTAAGCTTTGTTCGGACTGTTCCAGTGATTTAGTTGAGTAGCGAGTGATTTTGTAAATAAACGTGTCTGAACAGTCAAATTTAGTCGCTAGTTTAGTAAAATCGTTTATCATAACTTTTGGTTAAGCATTTGTTTTTTTTTCATTATTTTGTTTTTGTCTAAAAGTTTTTTTCAATATCCCGAGACAGGCAGCAGTTTGTGACGATGAACTAATGAAGTGTCTTGAAAAATTCAAAAACGAAATTGTTGAAGATGTTCGGAAAGTGCCTGTTCCAAAAAATGAAGTTTATTTAAGAATGTCCAAGGAATTGAACTTTAAATTGTCTACAAAAGCTTTATATAATTTGTTGAGAAAAAATAACTGTGCATTATTTGTTCAATTGGGAGGTCAGTACAGTGAACATGTTTCCACAAAACGGTTGTGCCCAATCGAAGACAGCTCTGATTCAGATTCTGTATCATTAAAATTTGAATTAAAATTATCATCGGATGTGTGGGAGCTGATCAAACCCCATAAAATTTTTGCTATAAGGAATGAACCCAATCGTCCAAATTTAAAATTTCGAACGCGTACTGTACCACCAAAAGGAGTTTGGACGCACGTTCTCAACGACGAAATTTACAAACACAATAAAACTAATTGTATATGGGTATTTCGAACAGGTGCTTTTCGTTTTCTTTGCGAAGCAAAATGCAAAGAATGTGGTGCGTATTTAAAATGTGTAATAAAAGAAAACAATAAGAACTATGATGGTGACAAAATAATTTCATGTGTAATCACTGGTTACGATGTAAATTTTAAGCATACACAACAATCAAAAAGGCATTTATCTGGAATTAAAAGGATTGAAGCGGCGAAAGAATTGACTCATCAATCAGCAGTTGTGTATAAAAGACAGTTGGCGAACAATACAATGGCTTATGGTGATTTGGAACCCCCAACATTACACCCGGAACATATTTACCGACAAGTAAGATATGAACTAGCTACTGACAATCAACTGCACAGCAATGTGCTTCTATCAATCTGGCAAATGAAACACACATTGCCATTCTTAGGTGCCATCCATAATTGTGGACTTGATCCATTTTTTGTCCACTATTGGACAATATCACAAATGGACTTTTATAAACAATATAAAAAAAAACTGGTCTGTACTATCACTGGATGCAACAGGGAGTCTTGTGAAAGCGATGGAACCCCAACCAAAGCCAATTGGTTACACGAGGGCAAAACGCATATTTTTATATGTAGGTGTGTTAAAAGTTAATAATATTAGCGGTACCCCTGTAATCCAAATGATCTCACAAGCACACGACACACTTTCCATTACTTTTTGGCTAGAGCAATGGATTAAATCGGGCGCTGCAATACCGGATGAGATAAGACTCGATGCATCTTCCGCGCTAATAAATTCAGTTATCAATTGCTTTACCGACTGTAATGATATTAAAGAATACATCAAAAAAAGTATAAGATATCTGTCGAATAAACAATGTGAGAGGTCCAAGATGTTTCAATCGAATTGATAGGAATCATTTTATATCTTCTGTTACAAAATGGAGATGTTTTTCAGAGATAGACAAAAGATTAAAGAAATTTTACTGTCACTGTATTGGGTTATTGGTCGACGAAACATCCATAGAAAATATAAAATCTGTAATAAAAAACATTGTATTCGTTGCATTATCTACCCATGAAAATATTCAAACTGATTCAGCTAAAAAATTCCTTATATCATATGTGGCGAATGGAATTTGTAACAATTTATTACAGTATGAGGAAGACAGTCATACTGATAGTGATGATAATGATGATACTGTTAATTTTGTAAATATAGACGATAATGAATGCGAATGGTTTGAAGAATATGTGAATAATGTGAAAAGTGATATGAATAATATCGATAATAACCAGGATAATTTATATTGGCTTCCTGGCCTGGAAAAGCCATTAAAGAGCATTTGTTCTAAAATGCCGTTATGGACAGGCATCATGATACTGCTAATTAATGGCAGTAGTTGCGATCTTTCCTGCACTACCTCGAATGTGGAGAGTTATTTTAAGGATTTAAAAAATTTGACATTAAAAAATGAAAATTTGCCTATCAGGGCAGATTTGTTTTTAAGCAAACATTTATTTTCTCTGGAAGGTCAGTTGAAAATTACGTCTTCGAAATATCACACTGCTCTCGGAAGTGAAAAAAATTTTGATGATCTTCCAAAAGAAATAAGTGATGATGATTTTCCAGAAGAATCTATTTTTTCGCAAAGACCACGACCGGAAGAAAATTGGCGAGGGCAAAATGTTGTGAAACGACGAAATCGGCAATCATATTTCAATATACAACCGGATTGGAGTTCCGATACTGCAGATGTTATATCGGTGAAGCCAATGAATATTTAAAAAAACGGACATTTATTGCCAGCCATTTCATTTAAATCTAATTTAATAGCATTAGAAAATACGTGTGCCTTCGACGCAGTTGTTCATGCACTCGTGATAACTTATTTAGATGCAGAAAATTTTAATAAAAGTGTTGTGGATTCAATGAGAACTTCTAAATTAAGTGAATTAGTATACTGTGTTAGTGGAAAACAAGTAGTGTCACAAAAATACAAATTAAGGGCAGAAATTTTGGATTCCATTTTCAGTCCCTATCATTTTAGCAAAAACTTGAAAAAAATTAAATGTGATTGTAATGTGTCTCTAATAGTTGAGAAAGTAGTGAGGCTAACATTTCCATCGTTACAAAGATCTGACAAATGTTCTAAACTTAATTGTGATGATCGGATTCACATGATTGCATTTGTTCCACTCGACTACAATATTTTAACAATTTTTGGTATAAGTAGCTTGCAAGAAGCTATAGTGTTGTCGGAAGAACGAAAGTGTAATAATATATTTAATTCTAAACATTGTGATGGTAAAATAACATCAATTTTTTCATGTAGTTCCGATCTTATATTTTTTGAAATATTTGGTATCAATGCTCAAGATGCAGACAATAACTACCGAGTAACTATATCCAATATACCTCTAACTTTAAGTATACTTAATAAACAATTTAAATTAAAAGCATTGATTGATTTTATTCCACCATCGCATAAAGACTGTAGTGGTCATTACGTAACCCATGTACATCGGTCTTCAGCTCAGTGGGAATCAATCGATGACCTTCAAAACAAAATCAAACTAATTTCAAATTCCCTAACTGTTATTCCACATTTATTAATGTACGTGACAATGTAATTTTTAATTTTATTTATAAATCTTCCTAGTTACCACATACTATTTTTCTTGTATTTTTAAGTTTCTTAAGGTGAAGTGTAACACAAAAATATATGCATACATTTAAAGTGTATTTTAAGCTTTCAAACTATTTTTATATTTTTAGATCAATCCATATTATCTAAAAACTTACAATTCTCCTGGAAAATCATGTTGTTTGACAAATGCCCTTTTTGTACTCAGCTCAATTATTTTAATTTTATTATTTTTTTCTAATTTAATAACATCGATTTGCCAACTATATATCATGTACCTAGTGGACGTTTTGTTGACTATTTTTGGATTTTGATAATAATTTATTATGGAATATTTAGTTCTACCTGTCCATATTGTATTCATGTTTATCTTGATTTTATCATTGTTATAATGTACTACCTTCGTTAATGTTATAACTTCTTTGGCCTCAGTAGCATTTTTTAATTGATTATTTGTTTTTGTTAATAATAATTAATTATACTGTGAATATTTAGTTATTCTCAATAATATTTCTACAAAACTGTATTAAAATGTCTGTATATAATTACGTAAGTGCGCGGACCAAAAGTATAGTACAAATACTATAATTATAGTACGGTTGGCAACACTGGGCTAGGTATAATTTAACCCGGCCAAAGCTGAAATTCGTCATACAAAATCGAAACTATGCGGTGTTATCATTCTCGGTAAATTTTTGCCGTAAGTATATGAATAAAAGGCTAGGACGCTAGGTAGTTAAAATATAAACTCTGTATTTTTGACACCGCCCACGTAAAGTATTGTAACTTCAAAATCGGAACTTTACAGGAGAAATCGACTTTTTTAATGTTTTGCACCAAATTTGGGATGTTCATTGTCAATTATTATAAATTGTTTTTGTTATTATTATTGGATTTGTTTTGCATTAAAGAATATCTAATATTTTTTTGTGGTTTATTTGAAAATGCTGTTACAACATTATACTGCGGACAAGCATTTGTTCCAAGTAGGGAATCCAATCCCGAGCCAAAATCTTGATCCCGGGATTTCGGGATTACAATTTGACGATCCCGGGATTGGCATTTTTATCGATAGTTAATATTAAGGCATTTATTGTTAATATTGTGGACGTTCAATCTTGGAAATACAAAGGTTTAATGGAGTAAATAATTTTGTAATATGAATAATATTGTGAAAGTAAAACAGTTTTATTTATTTATGAAAAGGTAACAAATAAAAAATAGAAGTTCAATTAAAATATTATATTTATTATATTATGTGGAATTTTTAATTTATGGTCAACTATTTAATAGTCTTAACGATTTTTATTTATAAAATTTCGTAGAATCAATATTGTGTTTAGTGTTTACATAATATTATATTATATGAGATTGCTATTTCTGATAGTAAAGACGTAATGAATGGGTTTGGGAGATTTAAAATAAGCAAATCATAGTTTATGACCTTTCCACTTCATAAATCTAATTAAGCCAATTATGAAACTGTCGTAAAACATATAAGATCATGATCGAATCACTTTGTTGAAAGTGGGAACCATTGTTTTTTCCAATCTCTCATTTTTATTAATTTATGTGAAAAGATAAAATGAATTGGCAACACATGGGTAATAAATCGAACTTCATTCAAACTCAGCTTATTTCTAACGTAGTTATATGTTATTAAAAGTGTTTTTTCTGTTATATTATCGTTTTTTGTTATTTTCCATTAATAAAATATATAATAATAATTAATAAAACAATCAATCCATAAAGTTTCCAGATTATGTTTACACAATCCAGGGATTCATAGATATCGAAAATAGTTCGGGATCCCGGGATAGGAATCTATAGTTCCAAGTATTGTATAAAGCACATACAATAGTTTACGGCGGAACCTCTTACATACATTTAGTTGTACCTATGCATTATAATCGTCCTCATGGTTTTGGTGAAATATTGTATATGCTAGATACAATTCTTTACCTAGGATTTTTTGCTTATTTAAAATCATAATACGGTAATTACACCAAAATTTTACGGTATGGGTCGTTAGATAGGTAGGTCAGAAAAAATACTCTCATTCATAAAACATACAATAAATTTAAGACCCTTATGATGTGATAAAAATTTAGCATACAGAAAAAAATAGAGAAGAAACAATTTCAATCAAAAATCCAAAAATCCAATTCAAGGAAGTATATAAATAATGAAATAAAATTAAAAGCAAAAAAGAAAAATTACAATCACTTCAAGCCAACGTCCCTGTGAATTCTTGGTAGGTACCTAAATAATAATATGTCAACTATCAATGTAAAATCAGACAAGAGAATATCAAAGGATTATTAGGTGGAAGGGAAGCTAGAATGTTAATGAAACTTAAAAAAATCATTCTGCAACTATGTTTTTAGTTTATAATGAATTTTCAATTGTAATATGATGCAAAAAAAGAAACATGCACGATTTAAAACATGCAACCGAAAAGATATTGTTTACACTAACATATTAATTATCAAGCTGATTTTCTTTTTATCTTACAAAAACACAAATTTCTATAGGTGTTCGTATTCGCAAATAATAAAATCAATCTTCCTCAGAATCTGCTGGTGGAAATTCAGTGGTAGGTATTAATAGGTATAAAATTACTGAAAAACTCGAGATGACGCTTAGAAATGATTCCCTGTTGCACATAGGTATTCGGTAAATCATCTGTCTTAGCTTTTGGAATTGGCAATGTTTGTGAATAAAGAACCTTTAACTATTTTTATATTTGATCAATCCATATTATCTAATAACTTACAATTCTCCTGGAAAATCATGTTGTTTGACGTTCCACAAACCGGAAGTGAACTCAATACAACTTGCCCTTTACACATTTTATTTTTATATTCCAATTTATCTACTGCTGTACTCGCAGAGGGTATAAGGATGTTTTTCGATAATAATCGATTTTTCAAACCCAAAATTTGATACCAACCATTCTAAATTTTATGATACTATCTTATCTTAAAAATCTGCATTTAAAGATTTCGTAACCGACTAGAATTTGTCAAATGCGACATATAAAAATTATGAGTTAAATACACCACATTGTAAATTGTATTATTATATTATTTAGCCCTTTTTTGTTGATTATTTTAGGATTTTGATAATAATTTATTATGGAATATTTAGTTCTACCTGTCTATATTGTATTCATGTTTATCTTGATTTTATCATTGTTATAATGTACTAATAACTTCTTTGGCCTCAGTAGCAATTTTTAATTGATTTGTTTTTTTTTTATTTTGTTAATAATAATTAATTATACCGTGAATATTTCGGTAGTCATTCTCAATAATATTTCTACAAACTGTATTAAAATGTCTGTTTATAATTACCTTTATTACTTGTTTATATCCATTAAAAATTTGATAAAATAACATTTTATTGTTTTATTATTAATTAGATGAATTTAAATAAATAAAATATTTAAATGAATAGTTGATGAATGAACGTGGTAGTAAAGAGAATCTGGATGTTTCAATGCCCGGAAAAATATGAAGCTTGCAATTTGAGATTTTTTTTAATGTAAAGAAGATAAACTTACAATTGTAATATAATTTGAATTCGTTACAGGGTCACATCTTATTATTACATTATATTTTATGGTCATATTTGTTATTAAAATTTAGTTTATTAAATTTTCAATTTTTCGTCGTTTAGATTTTTGACTAATTCATCGTTTTAATATTTTTTATATTTATTTTATAAAAAATAAACTTATTTTTATAATAAATATGACCATAAAATATAATGTAAATAATAAGATCTGACCCTGCAACGAATTCAAAATTTTCTACATTTTTTTACAATAATTGTAAGTTTATCTTTAAATTAAAAAAAAAATATATTTTTAATGTTTTCAGATACATATTTATTAATTAATACAGTTAAGATTGTAAATTATCAAAAAAAATCTCAAATTGCAAGCTTCGTATTTTTCCGCTAAGTTCTCTGCTGACATGCCTCTCCCCCTTAAGTACCTCTTCCGATTGTAAATGCTTAGCGGCGAATTCAAAAATTCCACTTTTAATCAAAGCCGAGGACTTTTTTGATGAACTTTTTTTCTAGGCTCGCCAAATTTTTTTTCCATTATGAAAGTATAGAACTTTGCACCAATTTTTAATACGGAAATTAAGAAATTTTAGTAGATACTTTTAGCGTATTTTTTAAGATCGAACTTAAACCTTAAAGAAAAGAATACTTACATTTTTTCCGATATTCAAAATTATAGTATTTTGGACGTACTATACCTTTTTCATATCATACATAGTACGCGGCCCAAAATTATATTACAAATACTATAATTTTTATAGTATTTGTACAATAATTTTGGTCCGCGTACTATGTACGATATAAAACAGGTATAGTACGCCCAAAATACTATAATTTTGAATATCGGAAAAAATATGTAAAAAGTACTAAAATTTCGATATTTTCATTCGATAAATTGGTGAAAAGTACTATAATTTCGCAATATAAGAAGATTTTGAGTACTTGGAAAAAAATTGCTCGAAAAACGTAAAAAAACCCTTGACTGGTTTAAAATGAAATTTCTTGAATTCTTCGGTAAGCATTTTTGGCCGGAAGAGGTACCTAAATAAAAAGGGGTCTCGGAGTTTCTCAAATTCTCCGTTATTTTTTTCTGAGAAACTAAAAACCTATAGTCTATACATTTTCAACACTATGACAACGCGTACTATATTTTTTTACGCGTACTATATTAGTTCTCTGAACTATAATTCCACTTTGAAAAGATGGCAACACTGACGGTTGGTAACACTGGACTAGGTATAAAATTTAACCCGGCCAAAGCTGAACTTCGTCATATAAAATTGAAACTACCTATGCGGTGTTATTTCTCGGCTTTTTTGCCGTATAGGATTGAATAGGCTAGGTAGTTAAAATATAAACTCTGTATTTATTGGAGGCTAAAATTATAAAGATTCCGTGAAAACATTAAAATATGCAGTTATATATCAAGTGCTGTCATAATAATAAGTGACAGTATTTAACCGCTTGTAGGTACGAGTAGTTATAAAAGTTATGTTAAGTAAAAGTATCTATGTTATATTATTATGATTCGTTTTATTTAGGCACAAGTTCGCATACCTATAACAGTTGTAGGTAGGTATATGAAGAACCATGTAATATGTTTGGTTAATGCAACGGGCGCTAAAAAATCTTGCTAAACTCCTGTGAAAACATTACCTATTTCAAATTACCTATTTTAGCATGTCATTACGGAGAAACTTGATTGTACCATTTAAACACACGAAAGTAGGTAAGTATACAAAATATAAATACACTATTACCATTTAGTGCTGCCGATTATTAATTGTATAATCGGCAATATATTCTGTATCCGAACATGTCTATCTTTGGCAACAGTGTCTGCAGTCTGCAATAACGGAAAAGGCCATGGACACAATCCTTTGCTACCTGCCTTCGCTGGCTTCAAACAAAACACCATCCCTTCGCCTCTTACAATCCACTGTTGCCCGTGCACACCTACTTGTATTCGCGCATAAAACTTTACATTATCTTGTATTATTTTCAGGCTTCAATAATTATGAACTAAAATCATTGAGTTTACCTTCGGAAATCAGGCTAATAATGTGTACCTTTCCATTCTAATCTCTTTTTCCTTTCAATCTATCAATTGAGCTAGGTACTTACCTGTAAGTACATAAAAACTTCACTTTAGTAGGTACCTACCTAAATGATTTGCTCATAACTTTTGTAATTTAATGGAAATAACGGTAATTTTTGCAGCACTAGCCAATACTAATGTAGCACTAAGGATTGGCTATTCTGGATTTTTAATTTTATTTGTTTTTCAAAAGTGGGCTCTCCAACTAGACGCTTGTCATAATTTGATTTGCCCATAACTTTTTTAATTTATTGGCAATTACGACAACAACGGTTTCGGGAATTTCCCGCCGGGAATTCTCGAGAAATTTTCGAGATTTTCATTCCCGAATCTCGAGAATTGAAATTTTTAACATTTCGGGAAATCCCGGATCTCGGGAATCTTTCCTCGGGATTCGGGATTTCTTTATTATCAAATATTACAGAAAACACGAAACGTTCAAAGACTGACCGGGGCATTTAACACAATTAAGCCAACGTCGACTCAAAAAGAGCGCGATTTTTGGAACATCAGGAAATTTTGTGTCTCAAAAACGTACGCGATTGTCAGATGCAGCGATTGACAGTATTTTGTCAGTTTTTTGAAATTCTATTTTAATAAGTAATGTTTTGAATTATTATTGTTTCCCTTCTTCTATTTTGTTTGTCTTTTTACATAGATAAAAAAATCATATTTTTTTGGAATTTGTCTATTTTTACACTGATTTTAGGATTTTTACAGTTTTTTTTAAATTTCCCGATATCTCGAGAATTCAAAATTTCATCATTTCGGGAAATCCTGAATCTCGAGATTGAGATTTTCTCGTGAAATACCCAACTCTACTGACAGGTGATCAAAACAAATGAAAATTATTTGTCACTTCAATGGCGTAATGACGCTTACGATAATTTTTACAGCACTAACTAACACTAACGATTGGCCATTTTGGATTTGGAATTTTATTCGTTTTTAAAAAGTGGGCAGTCCAACTTGACGTTTTTTATAATTTGATTTGCCCATAACTTGCAATTTAATGGCAATAACGATAATTTTTGCAGCACTAACCAATACTAATGTAGCACTAACGATTGGTTATTTTGGATTTTGAATTTTATTTGTTTTTCAAAAGTAGGCACTCCAACTAGACGCTTGTCATAATTTGATTTGCCCATAACTTTTTTAATTCAATGGCAATTACGATAATTTTTACAGCACTAACTAACACTAACGATTGGCTATTTTGGATTTGGAATTTTATTCGTTTTTAAAAAGTGGGCAGTCCAACTTGAGGTTTTTTATAATTTGATTTGCCCATAACTTTTGCAATTTAATGGCAATAACGATAATTTTTGCAGACGGAGAGTCGAGCTCGGAGATCGGATCGGGTTGTGTGGCCCCGACTCCCCTCCCTACCCGGACTTCCGGGGTGTCAATATTATATTATTTCTTGTCCACATATCAACACCCTCAGCGAACAAAGCAGTAACTCACTTTTTGGCTATGTACGAGGGTGGGTCAATAAGTCCTTAGAAAAGCCGACAGGTGGCGCGACTAGTACTGTAAGCGGTTTGTTTTCATGCAGCGGCACTACCGATTCAGTATGCTGCGAAGTTTCAATCAGATTGGTCGGGTTGTTGTGTGTTTCTCGTACATTTAAAAAAAAAAATTGCTTGTTTGCAAAAATGGAGAAAATTGAGTTTAGAGCTGTTATTAAACATTTTAATATAAAAGGGTTAACAGCAAAGGAAATAAAAAATGAGTTGGATTTAGTTCACGGCACATCTGCTCCTTCACTTGCAACTATTTATAACTGATTAAATGAATTTAAACGTGATCGTACATCAACAAAGGATGAACCACGCTCAGGACGTCCTGTAGAGGTGACTACACCAGAAATGATCAATAAAATCAACGATATGGTGTTAAGTGACCGAAGATTAAAGTTGAGTGAGATAATTGAGGTTACAGGGATCTCAAAAGGTAGCGTCATTTCTATTTTACATGACAAATTGGGCATGAAAAAAATTTCTGCAAGATGGGTGCCGCGTTTGCTCACAGTCGACAATAAACGCAATAGGGTGGTGGCCTCTAAAGCCCTGTTGTCGCTCATGCAACGCAATCCGGATGAATTTTTTCGTCGCTTTGTGACTGTAGATGAAACATGGATACACCACTATACTCCCGAGACGAAAGAACAGTCAAAGCAGTGGATTGCGAAAGGCGAACCATGTCCAAAGAAGGCGAAAACCGTAAAATCAGCTGGTAAGGTTATGGCTACCGTATTTTGGGATGCACGTGGAATTATTTTCGTTGACTATTTGGAAAAAGGAAAAACAATAACAGGGGATTATTATGCATCTTTATTGGACCAGCTAAAAAACAAAATTGAAGAAAAACGGCCTCATTTAAACAGGAAAAAAATCCTCTTTCATCAGGACAATGCCCGTGTTCACACATGTTTACGATCAATGGCTAAAATTGAAGAATTGAAGTTCGAATTGGTCGACCACCCACCGTATTCGCCAGATTTAGCCCCCAGTGACTTTTTCCTTTTCCCAAACTTAAAAAAATGGCTAAGTGGACAACGTTTTTTTTCAAATGAAGAAGTCATCGATCGGACAAATGCTTATTTTGAGGACCTTCCGAAAACTTATTTTTCTGACGGTTTAAAAAAAATTGAGAAACGTCTAACCAAGTGTATTGAGCTCCAAGGAGATTATGTTGAGAAATAAAAAAAATAAAATAAAAAAAAACTGTTTTAATGCTTTTTTCTAAGGAATTATTGACCCACCCTCGTATCTCTATGTATACCAGTTGCAGAGATATGAACTAGAAAAAGGTTGTAATTATTATTGTCCATGTACATGTCCTTATTTCAAACATCTTCATAGAAAATAATCAACCTTGCATTCAACTTTGTCATAAACTTTCTATAAAATGCAATTATTTTGTTCAATATAATAGTTCCTAAACTTAATCTGTGTTGTGATTGGTACCTACACAGCCTTCCTGAGTAAATATTTTTAATAAATCATTTTATGATTAACTATACACACAAAACGATTTCACACCGTAAGTTACAATATTCCTTGAAAAAATATTTTTTTATTTTAAATCATCTCACGAAAAAAGTTGTTATATGAGTTACATTACTCTTTCGAAATATGCAATTTTATGACAAGTCGTAACTCATAAAAAGTATACTTTCGGTTGTTTTATAGAGATAAAACATTAATATACTTGATTACCAGCACTAACTATGTCTTTTAACCCTATTACCAGATATTTTCTTCTTTGCATTTCGATATGAGAATTATTCACTTTCATTTTGCTCTCCTGAAAAATGACCAAAAGTGAGTTACTGCTTTGTTCCTTGTGGGTGTCGATATGATGGTACACGATTTTGGCTATATTTAACTCCCTCTCCCCCATCGTCACATAACCTTTTACCCCCCCTGTCTATGTTACTTCACATTTTTGACATCCCCCCTACATTAAAAAACAGAAATATATATTTTTTTAATATCTATCCTTAAATCCCCAACCCCTAATATTGTGTTTTCGGAAACTTTTATATTTTCTGTTTACTTTGACATTTTTGACCACCACCCCCCTCTACCCTTCGTCAAAATCATCACATATCAGACCACCCCCAGAGCGTAACGTCATATGTTGACGGCTCCTTATGAATTGACATTTGAAATTATTGTTGAAAAGCATGATGCATGGTTAAGATGGTTAACTCAACAAATATTAAGATCGCTCAGTTGCCAATACAATTCACTTACATACGCAATGGTGCCCATTTTTATATTCACTTAATAGAGTAGTTATAAACAGTGGCGGCTCGTGGATAAGATATTTGGGGGTGCTGCGGTTGATTAAAAATAAATGTTTATTTGAATTATATTTTACTAATAACATCAAAATTAAATATAAATAATTAATTATATTAATAATTAAAATAAAGAACTTTGCATAAATTGCTTGCAGAAATAAATTTTAACAATATTATTAAATCATTATAGCTATATTTCTTTCATTGTTGTGGCGCGCAAGCTCACGCGCGACGCAGAAACGGAGGAATACTGAAATCGGACTGTCTTGACGAATCACAGTACGGATTAGGCTTGCATTTGCAAGCACCGCTGACCGCGCCCTTCCTTCGCCCACTCGAGAATGTTCTATTGAAATCGGTACTGTGCAAAATCAAGTTCCAACCGCGGTGTATGATAAAATTATTGGACATTGGATGTATCGATGTGCGGGCGAGCTGATTGCACGCTTAATAATATTGATATTTTCATATAATATATATAAATTTATGGATATTATAATATTACATTTGTCTCAATTTGCTTGGGGGTGCTGCAGTACCGCAGTGCATATGGACGAGCCGCCACTGGTTGTAAATGGGTTAACACAAATTTTAAATGATTTTTTCAACTAAATTTTTCTTTTGACATGTCCGATCCTAATAGGATCATATGGGCCTCCACAGGTAGAGGTTTGTATTGAGATTTTTTTGTTTTTACGAGAAGTGGATGTCAGCCACTTGCTCAACCTATTAGGTCCATACTCTGACTCATACACAAATTGAAAAACAATGTGTACTTGTCAGACCCAGGATTCGAACCTGGGACCCACAACGCAATAGGCGAACGGTTATACCGCGCGGCCATCGTGGGTGTGTCAACTAAATAATAATGCCAAAGTGTTGTATTATTGGCTGCATATCTACACATCGTGACAGATTGTCTTTTTATTAGGCAAATTGGCAAATAAATGAACATGCAATGCAAAGTAACTTGTAGCTATCCTAACTACAGCTCGATTAAATCAAGGAAGATTTTTTATTACTCATGCCAGAATTTTCATTGGCCAATGTTCCGAAATCTGTGGAACAAATCACACCCATTAATCAGTGCGTTTTTTTGGTTTCAATTTCATACATTTAGGTTTTATCTTTATAGAGTTTTTCAACATTTTTGGTCGATCCACTCCTGAATGAAGGCCTCTCTTAGCTCCTTTCACTCTTCTCCATTAAAACTCGATAAGTCGTTTATCCAGAGGGTTTTAAGGCGTCCCCAGTCATCGGGAACGACTGTATGACTACATTTCGCACCCTCGCAACTAAACCGCCACAAGTCCAAATTTACGTGTTTTGAGTTAAAAATCACGTTTCATTGTCTATCGTTCATAGTATATGTACCGAAAATTTCATATCTCTAAGTCATAAAATTCAAGTCAAAACTTCATTCAACATCTAAACATATTTCAAAAACACGGTACAAAAATGCGAAAGGTAACAACTTCGAAGCTAATTTTCTGTTTGACGTTTTTTGGATTGTGGCAGTTTAGCTGCGAGGGTGCGATTTATCCACTTGCTGAATGACATTCCAGCCCATTGTCATTCATTAGCCTGTGCAACCTCTATCGCAAAATTTGTGAGCCACAATTTGTTTATGGGGAGCGTGGTGTCTGTTCAGTGCATGGGCGTACTAAAAAGGATGACTCTGCACTATGGACATTATTATATTTGGAATTTATGGATTAAGAATTTCAAAGGATAATAGGAAGAGCAATAAAACAAATATATAAAAACCACATGTTTAATACAATAAAAATGTTATTAACACAATCAAATCACGAGGTTACTGCCAAAAGTTAGTACGTCTCAAAATCATGTTGTGGAGTAATTGCAAATTGAAAGCTTGACATTCCCTCCAAAAACAAGCAAAATGATAATTTCTTTGTACTCAAAATCATGTTGTGGAGTAATTGCAAATTGAAAGCTTGACATTCCCTCCAAAAACAAGCAAAATGATAATTTCTTTGTACTCAATGTGCATTGTTCCATATATCGGATGAGTTTGATTTTTTTTCTGGCATACATATTTATAATAATATAGAGACATAATCCGTTGTTAACTCTAAATACCTAAATTATCGACCTACCAATTTTTGGTAGCAACCCCACGAATGTAAATGTACACACTAGTTTGATGATATCACCTCAATAATATTTACAATTCATGAATCACTATCAAAACCATTCATAAACATTTAAGTAACTAATTGCATGCTTTCCATAAGCAGATAGATGTCATCTATTTATTATTTACAAACAAGACAAGATGAAATTGAAAACATTCCGTTATACAATAATTATAATCTTTTTAATTCTACATGAATAATTAATTAATTTTAAAACAGTAATTTGCTACATAAAAGATACAACATTTTTCATTGACAGGTCTAAATAGGATTCAATTATGGTATTTTTTTTGATTCTATACAACTAAAATACAAAACAAACATAGGTTTTGGAATAATATTAATGTGACTTATAGTGCCTGTACACGTGCATGGATTTACTGGCACCGATAATGTATAAATTCAAATATCGCGATAATAACTGTTAACACGTAAAATTGTCGACTGTCTCTCTAATCTCATTCTTCAAGGGTTAGTGAGTTTTTTTCCGGCCGGTTCGTCACTATTGTTCTACTGCGCAGGCGCAGATATCGCACAACTTCCAACTGTCACATGAAATTTCAGAAGCTGCTGAACTTTTTTAGTCCATATGCTTGCACAATAATATTATGTGTATTTTCTTGTTATGGCCGCGATAATACGCACTGTCAGCAGTAAATCCAAGCACGTGTAAACATGGTATTAGGCGTTACACAAATTATTTTAACAGATCAATGACACATAATTTTTTTTAACCTGTCCTCACATAATATGCATGTAATATTATTTTTAAAAATTAAATACAAAAATAATATTTGATCGCTACTTCTTTCATCAATAAAAGAAAAATTACATTTTGTTATATTTTTCAATTTTAGTAAATTTTTCAAACTATAAAAATGTTTTAACAGTTGTTAAAAAAAAATCATCCCTCGAACATAACATTCATACTTACACATTAAATAATTGTTTTACAATATTACCACAAAACAAATAAATACACAACATAATAACAAAAATACAATGTGAATTTGTAATTAAATTAAGTAATAACAATATTATAACAGAGTAGTTCTGAAAATAAATTGAAATGAAAATGAAAAATGTTATGTATTGGTGGTCCCTAATAAAACAAACATAATATATCCAAGTATTGACTTTTACCCCTCGTGCTTTACGAAAGCTAGTTGCAGTTACTCACACATGTATCCTCACAGATTTAACATTTTATAAACGTCAACTATGGAATACACTTGGGACGTATTGATCAAGAACATTGCTGTCTGAGTGGAAGGTGTAACTGGTGGTGGAGCTCAGACAGTAGGATCCTGCCTTGGTAAACACATTACAGACCATTTATCGTCTGGTTAATACCACCTGAACAAGGCATATCTGTTACCCACACGATGAAGCTATGCAATCTGGAATATGCCGATGACGCTATACTATTCGACAACTCAATCGAAGGCATTTAGGAGACAATCGACAGGTTGCATGACAACTCGTCTCGCGTTAGCTTGAAAATGAACGCGAAGAAAACCAACTTTTATGCAACACACCTGTCCTGATCCAGATTACCCTCTGATGGCATTTTACAGAAAGAGCTCGCTATCCGAATGGGAATGGATGGAGATACAACTCGATGCGGAGTGTCTGGGACTCACGATTGTACTCGATTAAAACCAAATGCCGCCTATTCGACGCTTACATTCTAACAGTGCTCTGCTTTAAGGTGGCGAACCGTACGAAGGCTCAGAGCAACGCCACATCTACCCGGCGAGTTCTTTCCCGTAGACTTCCCAACCAGCAAATACTTACATATCCTAACGACCAAATGCATGATTAACGGAGACATTTATGACTTTAGAAGCAACAAACTGAGTGAAGAGGTGGCGTTGGACCTGGCTCGGCCACGTGCTGTGGTTGCCAGAAAAGTATTTCAACCTGACTTGCTTGTTCTTCAAGCCAACCGGATTCTGGCGTCCTGGAAGGCTGCTAAATATTATCTATAGAGTGTATACGGCGGAGCTACGGGATCCGGTTGCCTCCAAGAAAGAAAGAAAAACCAGTGTAGAGTGTACGCACCTTGCTTGTAAAAATTACTATCATGACGAGAGAAATATCTTTCCCATACGATGTTGTCGGTTTGCTGCGCGCACACGTGTGAGAAAACGATCTCAGGAATTTTAAACGTTTCAATGGTGCGGAGTTAAGTGCATATGGTTGTGACGTGTAGGTGCTTGAAATCATTTTATAATTATGACATTGACGCCTTCAATGTGGTTCAGTCAGTCAAGAGGGTTGCTATTGTGCATTGCGACGAGGCACGAGAGCGAACAACACCCGCAGCTCCGACCGTACGAGTGCATGACTTGTCATCACTCGTACAAAACACGGTCGTGCCTCATCCAGCACCGAAAAATTCATGAGCCAGATGTTATGTGCCCCACGTGTGCCAAAATGTACAGTACTCCCAAACAACTAAAGGCACACGTGAAACGTTTGCACAATCACACATGCAAACGATGCACAATGTCATTCTTGACGATTGGGGAGTTGGTGGCGCACGATGCCACTCAACACAGATGGCGTCGTGCATTAGGATTAGAAATTTGGTGTTTTCTTTTGTTTACCAGGAATGGTTTGCCACGGGGCACATGTGAAGTGTGTTTTTTGTTTTTAACCATCATTGGGAGTTGATAAGGCACGAGAGCGAAGATCACGTGCAGCTCCGACCGTACGAGTGCATGACTTGTCATCACTCGTACAAAACACGGTCGTGCCTTATGGGGCACCGAAAAATCCATGACCCAGATGTTATGTGCCCCATGTGTGCCAAAATGTACAGTACTTCCAAACAACTAAAGGCACACGTGAAACGTATGCACAACCATCCATGCAAACGATACACGACGTCATTCTTGACGATCGGAGAGTTGGTGGCACACAATGCCACCGACCACAGATGGCGTCGTGCATTGGCGGCCCTGGGCTTTATAAAACACGGTCGAGCCTCAACCAACACCTTAAAATTCATGGCCCAGAAGAACAATAGTGGTATTGTGTATTGAAATAGGCCAAATAGGGTAACCCCCCAGTGCAAAAATATATTGTTTGTGAGCAGTTCTGTTAAAAGTTAATTTCAGTTTATTTATACCGCATGTTACATAATCGGTATGCACTAATTCAGTGTTTCCCAACGTGGGGGGTACGCCCCACCGGGGGCAATGTGCAAATCATTAAATATTTGGTACATTTTTTTGTTAAAAAATGCATTTTGGAATAAAAAAAATATATTACAACCGTGACTTTTCGAGAAAATTACTGTTGCCATTCCCGTCATATATGGGAGTTGATAAGGCACTAGAGTGAACAACACCCGGAGGTTCGACCGTACGAGTGCATGATATGCAGGCACTCGTATAGAACACGGTCGAACCTCAACGAACACACTCAAATTCATGGCCCAGGCGTTGAGTGCCCCACGTGTCGCCAGTTGTACACCACTGCACGTGGTCTAAGGGCACACATCAACCGTCTGCATAAGTGCAATAAGAGCCATAAAATTACCCACTCTACACAGAATTACACCGCCCATACATCCCGCAGCCGTGAACATACCGCTCATCCCGCCCGCTGCAACACTGAGCCCCTGAACCATGCATAACATATAGCTCAAACAGATGAAACACTACCAGAAGCTCTTGGACACCACACAGACATACTGAAACCTGACAGCCCGACAGACTACACTGAACCTATGACAATTAAAACTACAAAGCAACAACGGCAAGGCCCCATAAGCAAAACCACAGACTACAACGACATGGTTTACATGCTTGACAAAAACAAACGAGCTGCCCTCCGGGAAAAAGAGAAGAGGACTGAAACATACTCAAACAGTCACGCAAACCTAACGGACGAGCAAAAAATAGAACCTACGCTGAGCATGTCCCCCCTTAATTCGATAACTTCGAATAAATATCCATCTGACGAGATTTTTCTGTTTACTTACTTATTTTTATTCTTTAGAAATGAAGTTTTGCCGCCCATAGTACGGGGTGAGGAGCAGAAGGAGCAGATGGAGCAGATGGAGCACGAGCTGTCGAAGCTTGAGAAGCGCTCCGCCAGGTTGAAATCTGGCATGTGGCACCACAGAAACCTTCGACCGCATGAATGCCAAAGAGGACTGAAACATACTCAAACAGTCACGCAAACCTAACGGACGAGCAAAAAATAGACTTACCAGTACAAGACAAACACGCTGACCCAACCGGACATCATGCCCCGACTCAGACGCAAACCGAAACTAAACTAGACGACCCAAAACATCACAAGGAGACCACTACGGAAATAAATATCGGGCATGCGGGATGTGCGGAATGAATTTCCAGCACCCATTCGAGCTGAAACTTCACGAAGAGCGAGAACATCTAAACAGTGCAAATATTTCGTCGGCATATGAAAACGAAGCACAAATTTGAGTGTCAACAATGCCGCTCAATCACTCACTTATTCAAAATTTATGCAGACTGGCTTTTAGGCACCCATATGCGCTAAAGCTGCACGAAGAGCGGCACCACAGAAACCTTCGACCGCATGAATGCCAAAGAGGACTGAAACATACTCAAACAGTCACGCAAACCTAACGGACGAGCAAAAAATAGACTTACCAGTACAAGACAAACACGCTGACCCAACCGGACATCCTGCCCCGACTCAGACGCAAACCGAAACTAAACTAGACGACCCAAAACATCACAAGGAGACCACTACGGAAATAAATATGCCAATGTGTGCGTGCCAATTCTGTCATAGCTCCTTCAGGAGGAGATGTGAATTACAGAATCACATCGAGCTGGACAGCCTCTCGAAAATCAAGATCCTCACTCTACGAGATTGCGTTAACCTACACAATCTCTTGCTGACAGCCTTCATGATTTGCCCCATAATGCAAACTACCCGTCGGTCCGACCGCACCAGTGCACGACATGTCGTTATTCGTTCAAAACGCAGTCGTACCTTCGGGAGCATCAAAAAATACATGAGGCCGATATAAGTTGTCCCACCTGCGGTAAAAAATATAGCACCCCGAAGCAGTTAAAAGTGCACATAAAACGTTTGCACAACCATAAGTGCAAAAGATGCACCTCGTCATTTTTGACGGGGCACTTGCCAAGTTTGTTTTGTACGTAGTATTCAATCACATATGGGAGTTGATAAGGCACGAGAGTGAACAACACCCGGAGGTTCGACCGTACGAGTGCATGATATGCAGGCACTCGTATAGAACACGGTCGAACCTCAACGAACACACTCAAATTCATGGCCCAGGAGTTGAGTGCCCCACGTGTCGCCAGTTGTACACCACTGCACGTGGTCTAAGGGCACAACACATCAACCGTCTGCATAACCATAAATGCAGACGATGCACGACGTCATTTTTGACGAACGAAGAGTTGGTGGCACACGATGCCACCGACCACAGATGGCGTCGTGCATTGGCATCAAAAAATACATGAGGCCGATATAAGTTGTCCCACCTGCGGTAAAAAATATAGCACCCCGAAGCAGTTAAAAGTGCACATAAAACGTTTGCACAACCATAAGTGCAAAAGATGCACCTCGTCATTTTTGACGGGGCACTTGCCAAGTTTGTTTTGTACGTAGTATTCAATCACATATGGGAGTTGATAAGGCACGAGAGTGAACAACACCCGGAGGTTCGACCGTACGAGTGCATGATATGCAGGCACTCGTATAGAACACGGTCGAACCTCAACGAACACACTCAAATTCATGGCCCAGGCGTTGAGTGCCCCACGTGTCGCCAGTTGTACACCACTGCACGTGGTCTAAGGGCACAACACATCAACCGTCTGCATAACCATAAATGCAGACGATGCACGACGTCATTTTTGACGAACGAAGAGTTGGTGGCACACGATGCCACCGACCACAGATGGCGTCGTGCATTGGCATCAAAAAATACATGAGGCCGATGTAACTTGTCCCACCTGCGGTAAAAAATATAGCACCCCGAAGCAGTTAAAAGTGCACATAAAACGTTTGCACAACCATAAGTGCAAAAGATGCACCTCGTCATTTTTGACGGGGCACTTGCCAAGTTTGTTTTGTACGTAGTATTCAATCACATATGGGAGTTGATAAGGCACTAGAGTGAACAACACCCGGAGGTTCGACCGTACGAGTGCATGATATACAGGCACTCGTATAGAACACGGTCGAACCTCAACGAACACACTCAAATTCATGGCCCAGGCGTTGAGTGCCCCAGGTGTCGCCAGTTGTACACCACTGCACGTGGTCTAAGGGCACAACACATCAACCGTCTGCATAACCATAAATGCAGACGATGCACGACGTCATTTTTGACGAACGAAGAGTTGGTGGCACACGATGCCACCGACCACAGATGGCGTCGTGCATTGGCATCAAAAAATACATGAGGCCGATGTAACTTGTCCCACCTGCGGTAAAAAATATAGCACCCCGAAGCAGTTAAAAGTGCACATAAAACGTTTGCACAACCATAAGTGCAAAAGATGCACCTCGTCATTTTTGACGGGGCACTTGCCAAGTTTGTTTTGTACGTAGTATTCAATCACATATGGGAGTTGATAAGGCACTAGAGTGAACAACACCCGGAGGTTCGACCGTACGAGTGCATGATATGCAGGCACTCGTATAGAACACGGTCGAACCTCAACGAACACACTCAAATTCATGGCCCAGGCGTTGAGTGCCCCACGTGTCGCCAGTTGTACACCACTGCACGTGGTCTAAGGGCACACATCAACCGTCTGCATAAGTGCAATAAGAGCCATAAAATTACCCACTCTACACAGAATTACACCGCCCATACATCCCGCAGCCGTGAACATACCGCTCATCCCGCCCGCTGCAACACTGAGCCCCTGAACCATGCATAACATATAGCTCAAACAGATGAAACACTACCAGAAGCTCTTGGACACCACACAGACATACTGAAACCTGACAGCCCGACAGACTACACTGAACCTATGACAATTAAAACTACAAAGCAACAACGGCAAGGCCCCATAAGCAAAACCACAGACTACAACGACATGGTTTACATGCTTGACAAAAACAAACGAGCTGCCCTCCGGGAAAAAGAGAAGAGGACTGAAACATACTCAAACAGTCACGCAAACCTAACGGACGAGCAAAAAATAGAACCTACGCTGAGCATGTCCCCCCTTAATTCGATAACTTCGAATAAATATCCATCTGACGAGATTTTTCTGTTTACTTACTTATTTTTATTCTTTAGAAATGAAGTTTTGCCGCCCATAGTACGGGGTGAGGAGCAGAAGGAGCAGATGGAGCAGATGGAGCACGAGCTGTCGAAGCTTGAGAAGCGCTCCGCCAGGTTGAAATCTGGCATGTGGCACCACAGAAACCTTCGACCGCATGAATGCCAAAGAGGACTGAAACATACTCAAACAGTCACGCAAACCTAACGGACGAGCAAAAAATAGACTTACCAGTACAAGACAAACACGCTGACCCAACCGGACATCATGCCCCGACTCAGACGCAAACCGAAACTAAACTAGACGACCCAAAACATCACAAGGAGACCACTACGGAAATAAATATCGGGCATGCGGGATGTGCGGAATGAATTTCCAGCACCCATTCGAGCTGAAACTTCACGAAGAGCGAGAACATCTAAACAGTGCAAATATTTCGTCGGCATATGAAAACGAAGCACAAATTTGTATGTCAACAATGCCGCTCAATCACTCACTTATTCAAAATTTATGCAGACTGGCTTTTAGGCACCCATATGCGCTAAAGCTGCACGAAGAGCGGCACCACAGAAACCTTCGACCGCATGAATGCCAAAGAGGACTGAAACATACTCAAACAGTCACGCAAACCTAACGGACGAGCAAAAAATAGACTTACCAGTACAAGACAAACACGCTGACCCAACCGGACATCCTGCCCCGACTCAGACGCAAACCGAAACTAAACTAGACGACCCAAAACATCACAAGGAGACCACTACGGAAATAAATATGCCAATGTGTGCGTGCCAATTCTGTCATAGCTCCTTCAGGAGGAGATGTGAATTACAGAATCACATCGAGCTGGACAGCCTCTCGAAAATCAAGATCCTCACTCTACGAGATTGCGTTAACCTACACAATCTCTTGCTGACAGCCTTCATGATTTGCCCCATAATGCAAACTACCCGTCGGTCCGACCGCACCAGTGCACGACATGTCGTTATTCGTTCAAAACGCAGTCGTACCTTCGGGAGCATCAAAAAATACATGAGGCCGATATAAGTTGTCCCACCTGCGGTAAAAAATATAGCACCCCGAAGCAGTTAAAAGTGCACATAAAACGTTTGCACAACCATAAGTGCAAAAGATGCACCTCGTCATTTTTGACGGGGCACTTGCCAAGTTTGTTTTGTACGTAGTATTCAATCACATATGGGAGTTGATAAGGCACGAGAGTGAACAACACCCGGAGGTTCGACCGTACGAGTGCATGATATGCAGGCACTCGTATAGAACACGGTCGAACCTCAACGAACACACTCAAATTCATGGCCCAGGCGTTGAGTGCCCCACGTGTCGCCAGTTGTACACCACTGCACGTGGTCTAAGGGCACAACACATCAACCGTCTGCATAACCATAAATGCAGACGATGCACGACGTCATTTTTGACGAACGAAGAGTTGGTGGCACACGATGCCACCGACCACAGATGGCGTCGTGCATTGGCATCAAAAAATACATGAGGCCGATGTAACTTGTCCCACCTGCGGTAAAAAATATAGCACCCCGAAGCAGTTAAAAGTGCACATAAAACGTTTGCACAACCATAAGTGCAAAAGATGCACCTCGTCATTTTTGACGGGGCACTTGCCAAGTTTGTTTTGTACGTAGTATTCAATCACATATGGGAGTTGATAAGGCACTAGAGTGAACAACACCCGGAGGTTCGACCGTACGAGTGCATGATATGCAGGCACTCGTATAGAACACGGTCGAACCTCAACGAACACACTCAAATTCATGGCCCAGGCGTTGAGTGCCCCAGGTGTCGCCAGTTGTACACCACTGCACGTGGTCTAAGGGCACAACACATCAACCGTCTGCATAACCATAAATGCAGACGATGCACGACGTCATTTTTGACGAACGAAGAGTTGGTGGCACACGATGCCACCGACCACAGATGGCGTCGTGCATTGGCATCAAAAAATACATGAGGCCGATGTAACTTGTCCCACCTGCGGTAAAAAATATAGCACCCCGAAGCAGTTAAAAGTGCACATAAAACGTTTGCACAACCATAAGTGCAAAAGATGCACCTCGTCATTTTTGACGGGGCACTTGCCAAGTTTGTTTTGTACGTAGTATTCAATCACATATGGGAGTTGATAAGGCACTAGAGTGAACAACACCCGGAGGTTCGACCGTACGAGTGCATGATATGCAGGCACTCGTATAGAACACGGTCGAACCTCAACGAACACACTCAAATTCATGGCCCAGGCGTTGAGTGCCCCACGTGTCGCCAGTTGTACACCACTGCACGTGGTCTAAGGGCACACATCAACCGTCTGCATAAGTGCAATAAGAGCCATAAAATTACCCACTCTACACAGAATTACACCGCCCATACATCCCGCAGCCGTGAACATACCGCTCATCCCGCCCGCTGCAACACTGAGCCCCTGAACCATGCATAACATATAGCTCAAACAGATGAAACACTACCAGAAGCTCTTGGACACCACACAGACATACTGAAACCTGACAGCCCGACAGACTACACTGAACCTATGACAATTAAAACTACAAAGCAACAACGGCAAGGCCCCATAAGCAAAACCACAGACTACAACGACATGGTTTACATGCTTGACAAAAACAAACGAGCTGCCCTCCGGGAAAAAGAGAAGAGGACTGAAACATACTCAAACAGTCACGCAAACCTAACGGACGAGCAAAAAATAGAACCTACGCTGAGCATGTCCCCCCTTAATTCGATAACTTCGAATAAATATCCATCTGACGAGATTTTTCTGTTTACTTACTTATTTTTATTCTTTAGAAATGAAGTTTTGCCGCCCATAGTACGGGGTGAGGAGCAGAAGGAGCAGATGGAGCAGATGGAGCACGAGCTGTCGAAGCTTGAGAAGCGCTCCGCCAGGTTGAAATCTGGCATGTGGCACCACAGAAACCTTCGACCGCATGAATGCCAAAGAGGACTGAAACATACTCAAACAGTCACGCAAACCTAACGGACGAGCAAAAAATAGACTTACCAGTACAAGACAAACACGCTGACCCAACCGGACATCATGCCCCGACTCAGACGCAAACCGAAACTAAACTAGACGACCCAAAACATCACAAGGAGACCACTACGGAAATAAATATCGGGCATGCGGGATGTGCGGAATGAATTTCCAGCACCCATTCGAGCTGAAACTTCACGAAGAGCGAGAACATCTAAACAGTGCAAATATTTCGTCGGCATATGAAAACGAAGCACAAATTTGTATGTCAACAATGCCGCTCAATCACTCACTTATTCAAAATTTATGCAGACTGGCTTTTAGGCACCCATATGCGCTAAAGCTGCACGAAGAGCGGCACCACAGAAACCTTCGACCGCATGAATGCCAAAGAGGACTGAAACATACTCAAACAGTCACGCAAACCTAACGGACGAGCAAAAAATAGACTTACCAGTACAAGACAAACACGCTGACCCAACCGGACATCCTGCCCCGACTCAGACGCAAACCGAAACTAAACTAGACGACCCAAAACATCACAAGGAGACCACTACGGAAATAAATATGCCAATGTGTGCGTGCCAATTCTGTCATAGCTCCTTCAGGAGGAGATGTGAATTACAGAATCACATCGAGCTGGACAGCCTCTCGAAAATCAAGATCCTCACTCTACGAGATTGCGTTAACCTACACAATCTCTTGCTGACAGCCTTCATGATTTGCCCCATAATGCAAACTACCCGTCGGTCCGACCGCACCAGTGCACGACATGTCGTTATTCGTTCAAAACGCAGTCGTACCTTCGGGAGCATCAAAAAATACATGAGGCCGATATAAGTTGTCCCACCTGCGGTAAAAAATATAGCACCCCGAAGCAGTTAAAAGTGCACATAAAACGTTTGCACAACCATAAGTGCAAAAGATGCACCTCGTCATTTTTGACGGGGCACTTGCCAAGTTTGTTTTGTACGTAGTATTCAATCACATATGGGAGTTGATAAGGCACGAGAGTGAACAACACCCGGAGGTTCGACCGTACGAGTGCATGATATGCAGGCACTCGTATAGAACACGGTCGAACCTCAACGAACACACTCAAATTCATGGCCCAGGCGTTGAGTGCCCCACGTGTCGCCAGTTGTACACCACTGCACGTGGTCTAAGGGCACAACACATCAACCGTCTGCATAACCATAAATGCAGACGATGCACGACGTCATTTTTGACGAACGAAGAGTTGGTGGCACACGATGCCACCGACCACAGATGGCGTCGTGCATTGGCATCAAAAAATACATGAGGCCGATGTAACTTGTCCCACCTGCGGTAAAAAATATAGCACCCCGAAGCAGTTAAAAGTGCACATAAAACGTTTGCACAACCATAAGTGCAAAAGATGCACCTCGTCATTTTTGACGGGGCACTTGCCAAGTTTGTTTTGTACGTAGTATTCAATCACATATGGGAGTTGATAAGGCACTAGAGTGAACAACACCCGGAGGTTCGACCGTACGAGTGCATGATATGCAGGCACTCGTATAGAACACGGTCGAACCTCAACGAACACACTCAAATTCATGGCCCAGGCGTTGAGTGCCCCAGGTGTCGCCAGTTGTACACCACTGCACGTGGTCTAAGGGCACAACACATCAACCGTCTGCATAACCATAAATGCAGACGATGCACGACGTCATTTTTGACGAACGAAGAGTTGGTGGCACACGATGCCACCGACCACAGATGGCGTCGTGCATTGGCATCAAAAAATACATGAGGCCGATGTAACTTGTCCCACCTGCGGTAAAAAATATAGCACCCCGAAGCAGTTAAAAGTGCACATAAAACGTTTGCACAACCATAAGTGCAAAAGATGCACCTCGTCATTTTTGACGGGGCACTTGCCAAGTTTGTTTTGTACGTAGTATTCAATCACATATGGGAGTTGATAAGGCACTAGAGTGAACAACACCCGGAGGTTCGACCGTACGAGTGCATGATATGCAGGCACTCGTATAGAACACGGTCGAACCTCAACGAACACACTCAAATTCATGGCCCAGGCGTTGAGTGCCCCACGTGTCGCCAGTTGTACACCACTGCACGTGGTCTAAGGGCACACATCAACCGTCTGCATAAGTGCAATAAGAGCCATAAAATTACCCACTCTACACAGAATTACACCGCCCATACATCCCGCAGCCGTGAACATACCGCTCATCCCGCCCGCTGCAACACTGAGCCCCTGAACCATGCATAACATATAGCTCAAACAGATGAAACACTACCAGAAGCTCTTGGACACCACACAGACATACTGAAACCTGACAGCCCGACAGACTACACTGAACCTATGACAATTAAAACTACAAAGCAACAACGGCAAGGCCCCATAAGCAAAACCACAGACTACAACGACATGGTTTACATGCTTGACAAAAACAAACGAGCTGCCCTCCGGGAAAAAGAGAAGAGGACTGAAACATACTCAAACAGTCACGCAAACCTAACGGACGAGCAAAAAATAGAACCTACGCTGAGCATGTCCCCCCTTAATTCGATAACTTCGAATAAATATCCATCTGACGAGATTTTTCTGTTTACTTACTTATTTTTATTCTTTAGAAATGAAGTTTTGCCGCCCATAGTACGGGGTGAGGAGCAGAAGGAGCAGATGGAGCAGATGGAGCACGAGCTGTCGAAGCTTGAGAAGCGCTCCGCCAGGTTGAAATCTGGCATGTGGCACCACAGAAACCTTCG
Source organism: Rhyacophila brunnea (assembly GCF_057557595.1). Lineage (NCBI taxonomy): Eukaryota > Metazoa > Arthropoda > Insecta > Trichoptera > Rhyacophilidae > Rhyacophila > Rhyacophila brunnea. The sequence continues at coordinate 16,085,424 of NW_028232752.1, forward strand.
ACCGCATGAATGCCAAAGAGGACTGAAACATACTCAAACAGTCACGCAAACCTAACGGACGAGCAAAAAATAGACTTACCAGTACAAGACAAACACGCTGACCCAACCGGACATCATGCCCCGACTCAGACGCAAACCGAAACTAAACTAGACGACCCAAAACATCACAAGGAGACCACTACGGAAATAAATATCGGGCATGCGGGATGTGCGGAATGAATTTCCAGCACCCATTCGAGCTGAAACTTCACGAAGAGCGAGAACATCTAAACAGTGCAAATATTTCGTCGGCATATGAAAACGAAGCACAAATTTGTATGTCAACAATGCCGCTCAATCACTCACTTATTCAAAATTTATGCAGACTGGCTTTTAGGCACCCATATGCGCTAAAGCTGCACGAAGAGCGGCACCACAGAAACCTTCGACCGCATGAATGCCAAAGAGGACTGAAACATACTCAAACAGTCACGCAAACCTAACGGACGAGCAAAAAATAGACTTACCAGTACAAGACAAACACGCTGACCCAACCGGACATCCTGCCCCGACTCAGACGCAAACCGAAACTAAACTAGACGACCCAAAACATCACAAGGAGACCACTACGGAAATAAATATGCCAATGTGTGCGTGCCAATTCTGTCATAGCTCCTTCAGGAGGAGATGTGAATTACAGAATCACATCGAGCTGGACAGCCTCTCGAAAATCAAGATCCTCACTCTACGAGATTGCGTTAACCTACACAATCTCTTGCTGACAGCCTTCATGATTTGCCCCATAATGCAAACTACCCGTCGGTCCGACCGCACCAGTGCACGACATGTCGTTATTCGTTCAAAACGCAGTCGTACCTTCGGGAGCATCAAAAAATACATGAGGCCGATATAAGTTGTCCCACCTGCGGTAAAAAATATAGCACCCCGAAGCAGTTAAAAGTGCACATAAAACGTTTGCACAACCATAAGTGCAAAAGATGCACCTCGTCATTTTTGACGGGGCACTTGCCAAGTTTGTTTTGTACGTAGTATTCAATCACATATGGGAGTTGATAAGGCACGAGAGTGAACAACACCCGGAGGTTCGACCGTACGAGTGCATGATATGCAGGCACTCGTATAGAACACGGTCGAACCTCAACGAACACACTCAAATTCATGGCCCAGGCGTTGAGTGCCCCACGTGTCGCCAGTTGTACACCACTGCACGTGGTCTAAGGGCACAACACATCAACCGTCTGCATAACCATAAATGCAGACGATGCACGACGTCATTTTTGACGAACGAAGAGTTGGTGGCACACGATGCCACCGACCACAGATGGCGTCGTGCATTGGCATCAAAAAATACATGAGGCCGATGTAACTTGTCCCACCTGCGGTAAAAAATATAGCACCCCGAAGCAGTTAAAAGTGCACATAAAACGTTTGCACAACCATAAGTGCAAAAGATGCACCTCGTCATTTTTGACGGGGCACTTGCCAAGTTTGTTTTGTACGTAGTATTCAATCACATATGGGAGTTGATAAGGCACTAGAGTGAACAACACCCGGAGGTTCGACCGTACGAGTGCATGATATACAGGCACTCGTATAGAACACGGTCGAACCTCAACGAACACACTCAAATTCATGGCCCAGGCGTTGAGTGCCCCAGGTGTCGCCAGTTGTACACCACTGCACGTGGTCTAAGGGCACAACACATCAACCGTCTGCATAACCATAAATGCAGACGATGCACGACGTCATTTTTGACGAACGAAGAGTTGGTGGCACACGATGCCACCGACCACAGATGGCGTCGTGCATTGGCATCAAAAAATACATGAGGCCGATGTAACTTGTCCCACCTGCGGTAAAAAATATAGCACCCCGAAGCAGTTAAAAGTGCACATAAAACGTTTGCACAACCATAAGTGCAAAAGATGCACCTCGTCATTTTTGACGGGGCACTTGCCAAGTTTGTTTTGTACGTAGTATTCAATCACATATGGGAGTTGATAAGGCACTAGAGTGAACAACACCCGGAGGTTCGACCGTACGAGTGCATGATATGCAGGCACTCGTATAGAACACGGTCGAACCTCAACGAACACACTCAAATTCATGGCCCAGGCGTTGAGTGCCCCACGTGTCGCCAGTTGTACACCACTGCACGTGGTCTAAGGGCACACATCAACCGTCTGCATAAGTGCAATAAGAGCCATAAAATTACCCACTCTACACAGAATTACACCGCCCATACATCCCGCAGCCGTGAACATACCGCTCATCCCGCCCGCTGCAACACTGAGCCCCTGAACCATGCATAACATATAGCTCAAACAGATGAAACACTACCAGAAGCTCTTGGACACCACACAGACATACTGAAACCTGACAGCCCGACAGACTACACTGAACCTATGACAATTAAAACTACAAAGCAACAACGGCAAGGCCCCATAAGCAAAACCACAGACTACAACGACATGGTTTACATGCTTGACAAAAACAAACGAGCTGCCCTCCGGGAAAAAGAGAAGAGGACTGAAACATACTCAAACAGTCACGCAAACCTAACGGACGAGCAAAAAATAGAACCTACGCTGAGCATGTCCCCCCTTAATTCGATAACTTCGAATAAATATCCATCTGACGAGATTTTTCTGTTTACTTACTTATTTTTATTCTTTAGAAATGAAGTTTTGCCGCCCATAGTACGGGGTGAGGAGCAGAAGGAGCAGATGGAGCAGATGGAGCACGAGCTGTCGAAGCTTGAGAAGCGCTCCGCCAGGTTGAAATCTGGCATGTGGCACCACAGAAACCTTCGACCGCATGAATGCCAAAGAGGACTGAAACATACTCAAACAGTCACGCAAACCTAACGGACGAGCAAAAAATAGACTTACCAGTACAAGACAAACACGCTGACCCAACCGGACATCATGCCCCGACTCAGACGCAAACCGAAACTAAACTAGACGACCCAAAACATCACAAGGAGACCACTACGGAAATAAATATCGGGCATGCGGGATGTGCGGAATGAATTTCCAGCACCCATTCGAGCTGAAACTTCACGAAGAGCGAGAACATCTAAACAGTGCAAATATTTCGTCGGCATATGAAAACGAAGCACAAATTTGTATGTCAACAATGCCGCTCAATCACTCACTTATTCAAAATTTATGCAGACTGGCTTTTAGGCACCCATATGCGCTAAAGCTGCACGAAGAGCGGCACCACAGAAACCTTCGACCGCATGAATGCCAAAGAGGACTGAAACATACTCAAACAGTCACGCAAACCTAACGGACGAGCAAAAAATAGACTTACCAGTACAAGACAAACACGCTGACCCAACCGGACATCCTGCCCCGACTCAGACGCAAACCGAAACTAAACTAGACGACCCAAAACATCACAAGGAGACCACTACGGAAATAAATATGCCAATGTGTGCGTGCCAATTCTGTCATAGCTCCTTCAGGAGGAGATGTGAATTACAGAATCACATCGAGCTGGACAGCCTCTCGAAAATCAAGATCCTCACTCTACGAGATTGCGTTAACCTACACAATCTCTTGCTGACAGCCTTCATGATTTGCCCCATAATGCAAACTACCCGTCGGTCCGACCGCACCAGTGCACGACATGTCGTTATTCGTTCAAAACGCAGTCGTACCTTCGGGAGCATCAAAAAATACATGAGGCCGATATAAGTTGTCCCACCTGCGGTAAAAAATATAGCACCCCGAAGCAGTTAAAAGTGCACATAAAACGTTTGCACAACCATAAGTGCAAAAGATGCACCTCGTCATTTTTGACGGGGCACTTGCCAAGTTTGTTTTGTACGTAGTATTCAATCACATATGGGAGTTGATAAGGCACGAGAGTGAACAACACCCGGAGGTTCGACCGTACGAGTGCATGATATGCAGGCACTCGTATAGAACACGGTCGAACCTCAACGAACACACTCAAATTCATGGCCCAGGCGTTGAGTGCCCCACGTGTCGCCAGTTGTACACCACTGCACGTGGTCTAAGGGCACACATCAACCGTCTGCATAAGTGCAATAAGAGCCATAAAATTACCCACTCTACACAGAATTACACCGCCCATACATCCCGCAGCCGTGAACATACCGCTCATCCCGCCCGCTGCAACACTGAGCCCCTGAACCATGCATAACATATAGCTCAAACAGATGAAACACTACCAGAAGCTCTTGGACACCACACAGACATACTGAAACCTGACAGCCCGACAGACTACACTGAACCTATGACAATTAAAACTACAAAGCAACAACGGCAAGGCCCCATAAGCAAAACCACAGACTACAACGACATGGTTTACATGCTTGACAAAAACAAACGAGCTGCCCTCCGGGAAAAAGAGAAGAGGACTGAAACATACTCAAACAGTCACGCAAACCTAACGGACGAGCAAAAAATAGAACCTACGCTGAGCATGTCCCCCCTTAATTCGATAACTTCGAATAAATATCCATCTGACGAGATTTTTCTGTTTACTTACTTATTTTTATTCTTTAGAAATGAAGTTTTGCCGCCCATAGTACGGGGTGAGGAGCAGAAGGAGCAGATGGAGCAGATGGAGCACGAGCTGTCGAAGCTTGAGAAGCGCTCCGCCAGGTTGAAATCTGGCATGTGGCACCACAGAAACCTTCGACCGCATGAATGCCAAAGAGGACTGAAACATACTCAAACAGTCACGCAAACCTAACGGACGAGCAAAAAATAGACTTACCAGTACAAGACAAACACGCTGACCCAACCGGACATCATGCCCCGACTCAGACGCAAACCGAAACTAAACTAGACGACCCAAAACATCACAAGGAGACCACTACGGAAATAAATATCGGGCATGCGGGATGTGCGGAATGAATTTCCAGCACCCATTCGAGCTGAAACTTCACGAAGAGCGAGAACATCTAAACAGTGCAAATATTTCGTCGGCATATGAAAACGAAGCACAAATTTGTATGTCAACAATGCCGCTCAATCACTCACTTATTCAAAATTTATGCAGACTGGCTTTTAGGCACCCATATGCGCTAAAGCTGCACGAAGAGCGGCACCACAGAAACCTTCGACCGCATGAATGCCAAAGAGGACTGAAACATACTCAAACAGTCACGCAAACCTAACGGACGAGCAAAAAATAGACTTACCAGTACAAGACAAACACGCTGACCCAACCGGACATCCTGCCCCGACTCAGACGCAAACCGAAACTAAACTAGACGACCCAAAACATCACAAGGAGACCACTACGGAAATAAATATGCCAATGTGTGCGTGCCAATTCTGTCATAGCTCCTTCAGGAGGAGATGTGAATTACAGAATCACATCGAGCTGGACAGCCTCTCGAAAATCAAGATCCTCACTCTACGAGATTGCGTTAACCTACACAATCTCTTGCTGACAGCCTTCATGATTTGCCCCATAATGCAAACTACCCGTCGGTCCGACCGCACCAGTGCACGACATGTCGTTATTCGTTCAAAACGCAGTCGTACCTTCGGGAGCATCAAAAAATACATGAGGCCGATATAAGTTGTCCCACCTGCGGTAAAAAATATAGCACCCCGAAGCAGTTAAAAGTGCACATAAAACGTTTGCACAACCATAAGTGCAAAAGATGCACCTCGTCATTTTTGACGGGGCACTTGCCAAGTTTGTTTTGTACGTAGTATTCAATCACATATGGGAGTTGATAAGGCACGAGAGTGAACAACACCCGGAGGTTCGACCGTACGAGTGCATGATATGCAGGCACTCGTATAGAACACGGTCGAACCTCAACGAACACACTCAAATTCATGGCCCAGGCGTTGAGTGCCCCACGTGTCGCCAGTTGTACACCACTGCACGTGGTCTAAGGGCACAACACATCAACCGTCTGCATAACCATAAATGCAGACGATGCACGACGTCATTTTTGACGAACGAAGAGTTGGTGGCACACGATGCCACCGACCACAGATGGCGTCGTGCATTGGCATCAAAAAATACATGAGGCCGATGTAACTTGTCCCACCTGCGGTAAAAAATATAGCACCCCGAAGCAGTTAAAAGTGCACATAAAACGTTTGCACAACCATAAGTGCAAAAGATGCACCTCGTCATTTTTGACGGGGCACTTGCCAAGTTTGTTTTGTACGTAGTATTCAATCACATATGGGAGTTGATAAGGCACTAGAGTGAACAACACCCGGAGGTTCGACCGTACGAGTGCATGATATACAGGCACTCGTATAGAACACGGTCGAACCTCAACGAACACACTCAAATTCATGGCCCAGGCGTTGAGTGCCCCAGGTGTCGCCAGTTGTACACCACTGCACGTGGTCTAAGGGCACAACACATCAACCGTCTGCATAACCATAAATGCAGACGATGCACGACGTCATTTTTGACGAACGAAGAGTTGGTGGCACACGATGCCACCGACCACAGATGGCGTCGTGCATTGGCATCAAAAAATACATGAGGCCGATGTAACTTGTCCCACCTGCGGTAAAAAATATAGCACCCCGAAGCAGTTAAAAGTGCACATAAAACGTTTGCACAACCATAAGTGCAAAAGATGCACCTCGTCATTTTTGACGGGGCACTTGCCAAGTTTGTTTTGTACGTAGTATTCAATCACATATGGGAGTTGATAAGGCACTAGAGTGAACAACACCCGGAGGTTCGACCGTACGAGTGCATGATATGCAGGCACTCGTATAGAACACGGTCGAACCTCAACGAACACACTCAAATTCATGGCCCAGGCGTTGAGTGCCCCACGTGTCGCCAGTTGTACACCACTGCACGTGGTCTAAGGGCACACATCAACCGTCTGCATAAGTGCAATAAGAGCCATAAAATTACCCACTCTACACAGAATTACACCGCCCATACATCCCGCAGCCGTGAACATACCGCTCATCCCGCCCGCTGCAACACTGAGCCCCTGAACCATGCATAACATATAGCTCAAACAGATGAAACACTACCAGAAGCTCTTGGACACCACACAGACATACTGAAACCTGACAGCCCGACAGACTACACTGAACCTATGACAATTAAAACTACAAAGCAACAACGGCAAGGCCCCATAAGCAAAACCACAGACTACAACGACATGGTTTACATGCTTGACAAAAACAAACGAGCTGCCCTCCGGGAAAAAGAGAAGAGGACTGAAACATACTCAAACAGTCACGCAAACCTAACGGACGAGCAAAAAATAGAACCTACGCTGAGCATGTCCCCCCTTAATTCGATAACTTCGAATAAATATCCATCTGACGAGATTTTTCTGTTTACTTACTTATTTTTATTCTTTAGAAATGAAGTTTTGCCGCCCATAGTACGGGGTGAGGAGCAGAAGGAGCAGATGGAGCAGATGGAGCACGAGCTGTCGAAGCTTGAGAAGCGCTCCGCCAGGTTGAAATCTGGCATGTGGCACCACAGAAACCTTCGACCGCATGAATGCCAAAGAGGACTGAAACATACTCAAACAGTCACGCAAACCTAACGGACGAGCAAAAAATAGACTTACCAGTACAAGACAAACACGCTGACCCAACCGGACATCATGCCCCGACTCAGACGCAAACCGAAACTAAACTAGACGACCCAAAACATCACAAGGAGACCACTACGGAAATAAATATCGGGCATGCGGGATGTGCGGAATGAATTTCCAGCACCCATTCGAGCTGAAACTTCACGAAGAGCGAGAACATCTAAACAGTGCAAATATTTCGTCGGCATATGAAAACGAAGCACAAATTTGTATGTCAACAATGCCGCTCAATCACTCACTTATTCAAAATTTATGCAGACTGGCTTTTAGGCACCCATATGCGCTAAAGCTGCACGAAGAGCGGCACCACAGAAACCTTCGACCGCATGAATGCCAAAGAGGACTGAAACATACTCAAACAGTCACGCAAACCTAACGGACGAGCAAAAAATAGACTTACCAGTACAAGACAAACACGCTGACCCAACCGGACATCCTGCCCCGACTCAGACGCAAACCGAAACTAAACTAGACGACCCAAAACATCACAAGGAGACCACTACGGAAATAAATATGCCAATGTGTGCGTGCCAATTCTGTCATAGCTCCTTCAGGAGGAGATGTGAATTACAGAATCACATCGAGCTGGACAGCCTCTCGAAAATCAAGATCCTCACTCTACGAGATTGCGTTAACCTACACAATCTCTTGCTGACAGCCTTCATGATTTGCCCCATAATGCAAACTACCCGTCGGTCCGACCGCACCAGTGCACGACATGTCGTTATTCGTTCAAAACGCAGTCGTACCTTCGGGAGCATCAAAAAATACATGAGGCCGATATAAGTTGTCCCACCTGCGGTAAAAAATATAGCACCCCGAAGCAGTTAAAAGTGCACATAAAACGTTTGCACAACCATAAGTGCAAAAGATGCACCTCGTCATTTTTGACGGGGCACTTGCCAAGTTTGTTTTGTACGTAGTATTCAATCACATATGGGAGTTGATAAGGCACGAGAGTGAACAACACCCGGAGGTTCGACCGTACGAGTGCATGATATGCAGGCACTCGTATAGAACACGGTCGAACCTCAACGAACACACTCAAATTCATGGCCCAGGCGTTGAGTGCCCCACGTGTCGCCAGTTGTACACCACTGCACGTGGTCTAAGGGCACAACACATCAACCGTCTGCATAACCATAAATGCAGACGATGCACGACGTCATTTTTGACGAACGAAGAGTTGGTGGCACACGATGCCACCGACCACAGATGGCGTCGTGCATTGGCATCAAAAAATACATGAGGCCGATGTAACTTGTCCCACCTGCGGTAAAAAATATAGCACCCCGAAGCAGTTAAAAGTGCACATAAAACGTTTGCACAACCATAAGTGCAAAAGATGCACCTCGTCATTTTTGACGGGGCACTTGCCAAGTTTGTTTTGTACGTAGTATTCAATCACATATGGGAGTTGATAAGGCACTAGAGTGAACAACACCCGGAGGTTCGACCGTACGAGTGCATGATATACAGGCACTCGTATAGAACACGGTCGAACCTCAACGAACACACTCAAATTCATGGCCCAGGCGTTGAGTGCCCCAGGTGTCGCCAGTTGTACACCACTGCACGTGGTCTAAGGGCACAACACATCAACCGTCTGCATAACCATAAATGCAGACGATGCACGACGTCATTTTTGACGAACGAAGAGTTGGTGGCACACGATGCCACCGACCACAGATGGCGTCGTGCATTGGCATCAAAAAATACATGAGGCCGATGTAACTTGTCCCACCTGCGGTAAAAAATATAGCACCCCGAAGCAGTTAAAAGTGCACATAAAACGTTTGCACAACCATAAGTGCAAAAGATGCACCTCGTCATTTTTGACGGGGCACTTGCCAAGTTTGTTTTGTACGTAGTATTCAATCACATATGGGAGTTGATAAGGCACTAGAGTGAACAACACCCGGAGGTTCGACCGTACGAGTGCATGATATGCAGGCACTCGTATAGAACACGGTCGAACCTCAACGAACACACTCAAATTCATGGCCCAGGCGTTGAGTGCCCCACGTGTCGCCAGTTGTACACCACTGCACGTGGTCTAAGGGCACACATCAACCGTCTGCATAAGTGCAATAAGAGCCATAAAATTACCCACTCTACACAGAATTACACCGCCCATACATCCCGCAGCCGTGAACATACCGCTCATCCCGCCCGCTGCAACACTGAGCCCCTGAACCATGCATAACATATAGCTCAAACAGATGAAACACTACCAGAAGCTCTTGGACACCACACAGACATACTGAAACCTGACAGCCCGACAGACTACACTGAACCTATGACAATTAAAACTACAAAGCAACAACGGCAAGGCCCCATAAGCAAAACCACAGACTACAACGACATGGTTTACATGCTTGACAAAAACAAACGAGCTGCCCTCCGGGAAAAAGAGAAGAGGACTGAAACATACTCAAACAGTCACGCAAACCTAACGGACGAGCAAAAAATAGAACCTACGCTGAGCATGTCCCCCCTTAATTCGATAACTTCGAATAAATATCCATCTGACGAGATTTTTCTGTTTACTTACTTATTTTTATTCTTTAGAAATGAAGTTTTGCCGCCCATAGTACGGGGTGAGGAGCAGAAGGAGCAGATGGAGCAGATGGAGCACGAGCTGTCGAAGCTTGAGAAGCGCTCCGCCAGGTTGAAATCTGGCATGTGGCACCACAGAAACCTTCGACCGCATGAATGCCAAAGAGGACTGAAACATACTCAAACAGTCACGCAAACCTAACGGACGAGCAAAAAATAGACTTACCAGTACAAGACAAACACGCTGACCCAACCGGACATCATGCCCCGACTCAGACGCAAACCGAAACTAAACTAGACGACCCAAAACATCACAAGGAGACCACTACGGAAATAAATATCGGGCATGCGGGATGTGCGGAATGAATTTCCAGCACCCATTCGAGCTGAAACTTCACGAAGAGCGAGAACATCTAAACAGTGCAAATATTTCGTCGGCATATGAAAACGAAGCACAAATTTGAGTGTCAACAATGCCGCTCAATCACTCACTTATTCAAAATTTATGCAGACTGGCTTTTAGGCACCCATATGCGCTAAAGCTGCACGAAGAGCGGCACCACAGAAACCTTCGACCGCATGAATGCCAAAGAGGACTGAAACATACTCAAACAGTCACGCAAACCTAACGGACGAGCAAAAAATAGACTTACCAGTACAAGACAAACACGCTGACCCAACCGGACATCCTGCCCCGACTCAGACGCAAACCGAAACTAAACTAGACGACCCAAAACATCACAAGGAGACCACTACGGAAATAAATATGCCAATGTGTGCGTGCCAATTCTGTCATAGCTCCTTCAGGAGGAGATGTGAATTACAGAATCACATCGAGCTGGACAGCCTCTCGAAAATCAAGATCCTCACTCTACGAGATTGCGTTAACCTACACAATCTCTTGCTGACAGCCTTCATGATTTGCCCCATAATGCAAACTACCCGTCGGTCCGACCGCACCAGTGCACGACATGTCGTTATTCGTTCAAAACGCAGTCGTACCTTCGGGAGCATCAAAAAATACATGAGGCCGATATAAGTTGTCCCACCTGCGGTAAAAAATATAGCACCCCGAAGCAGTTAAAAGTGCACATAAAACGTTTGCACAACCATAAGTGCAAAAGATGCACCTCGTCATTTTTGACGGGGCACTTGCCAAATTTGTTTTGTACGTAGTATTCAATCACATATGGGAGTTGATAAGGCACGAGAGTGAACAACACCCGGAGGTTCGACCGTACGAGTGCATGATATGCAGGCACTCGTATAGAACACGGTCGAACCTCAACGAACACACTCAAATTCATGGCCCAGGAGTTGAGTGCCCCACGTGTCGCCAGTTGTACACCACTGCACGTGGTCTAAGGGCACAACACATCAACCGTCTGCATAACCATAAATGCAGACGATGCACGACGTCATTTTTGACGAACGAAGAGTTGGTGGCACACGATGCCACCGACCACAGATGGCGTCGTGCATTGGCATCAAAAAATACATGAGGCCGATATAAGTTGTCCCACCTGCGGTAAAAAATATAGCACCCCGAAGCAGTTAAAAGTGCACATAAAACGTTTGCACAACCATAAGTGCAAAAGATGCACCTCGTCATTTTTGACGGGGCACTTGCCAAGTTTGTTTTGTACGTAGTATTCAATCACATATGGGAGTTGATAAGGCACGAGAGTGAACAACACCCGGAGGTTCGACCGTACGAGTGCATGATATGCAGGCACTCGTATAGAACACGGTCGAACCTCAACGAACACACTCAAATTCATGGCCCAGGCGTTGAGTGCCCCACGTGTCGCCAGTTGTACACCACTGCACGTGGTCTAAGGGCACAACACATCAACCGTCTGCATAACCATAAATGCAGACGATGCACGACGTCATTTTTGACGAACGAAGAGTTGGTGGCACACGATGCCACCGACCACAGATGGCGTCGTGCATTGGCATCAAAAAATACATGAGGCCGATGTAACTTGTCCCACCTGCGGTAAAAAATATAGCACCCCGAAGCAGTTAAAAGTGCACATAAAACGTTTGCACAACCATAAGTGCAAAAGATGCACCTCGTCATTTTTGACGGGGCACTTGCCAAGTTTGTTTTGTACGTAGTATTCAATCACATATGGGAGTTGATAAGGCACTAGAGTGAACAACACCCGGAGGTTCGACCGTACGAGTGCATGATATACAGGCACTCGTATAGAACACGGTCGAACCTCAACGAACACACTCAAATTCATGGCCCAGGCGTTGAGTGCCCCAGGTGTCGCCAGTTGTACACCACTGCACGTGGTCTAAGGGCACAACACATCAACCGTCTGCATAACCATAAATTCAGACGATGCACGACGTCATTTTTGACGAACGAAGAGTTGGTGGCACACGATGCCACCGACCACAGATGGCGTCGTGCATTGGCATCAAAAAATACATGAGGCCGATGTAACTTGTCCCACCTGCGGTAAAAAATATAGCACCCCGAAGCAGTTAAAAGTGCACATAAAACGTTTGCACAACCATAAGTGCAAAAGATGCACCTCGTCATTTTTGACGGGGCACTTGCCAAGTTTGTTTTGTACGTAGTATTCAATCACATATGGGAGTTGATAAGGCACTAGAGTGAACAACACCCGGAGGTTCGACCGTACGAGTGCATGATATGCAGGCACTCGTATAGAACACGGTCGAACCTCAACGAACACACTCAAATTCATGGCCCAGGCGTTGAGTGCCCCACGTGTCGCCAGTTGTACACCACTGCACGTGGTCTAAGGGCACACATCAACCGTCTGCATAAGTGCAATAAGAGCCATAAAATTACCCACTCTACACAGAATTACACCGCCCATACATCCCGCAGCCGTGAACATACCGCTCATCCCGCCCGCTGCAACACTGAGCCCCTGAACCATGCATAACATATAGCTCAAACAGATGAAACACTACCAGAAGCTCTTGGACACCACACAGACATACTGAAACCTGACAGCCCGACAGACTACACTGAACCTATGACAATTAAAACTACAAAGCAACAACGGCAAGGCCCCATAAGCAAAACCACAGACTACAACGACATGGTTTACATGCTTGACAAAAACAAACGAGCTGCCCTCCGGGAAAAAGAGAAGAGGACTGAAACATACTCAAACAGTCACGCAAACCTAACGGACGAGCAAAAAATAGAACCTACGCTGAGCATGTCCCCCCTTAATTCGATAACTTCGAATAAATATCCATCTGACGAGATTTTTCTGTTTACTTACTTATTTTTATTCTTTAGAAATGAAGTTTTGCCGCCCATAGTACGGGGTGAGGAGCAGAAGGAGCAGATGGAGCAGATGGAGCACGAGCTGTCGAAGCTTGAGAAGCGCTCCGCCAGGTTGAAATCTGGCATGTGGCACCACAGAAACCTTCGACCGCATGAATGCCAAAGAGGACTGAAACATACTCAAACAGTCACGCAAACCTAACGGACGAGCAAAAAATAGACTTACCAGTACAAGACAAACACGCTGACCCAACCGGACATCATGCCCCGACTCAGACGCAAACCGAAACTAAACTAGACGACCCAAAACATCACAAGGAGACCACTACGGAAATAAATATCGGGCATGCGGGATGTGCGGAATGAATTTCCAGCACCCATTCGAGCTGAAACTTCACGAAGAGCGAGAACATCTAAACAGTGCAAATATTTCGTCGGCATATGAAAACGAAGCACAAATTTGAGTGTCAACAATGCCGCTCAATCACTCACTTATTCAAAATTTATGCAGACTGGCTTTTAGGCACCCATATGCGCTAAAGCTGCACGAAGAGCGGCACCACAGAAACCTTCGACCGCATGAATGCCAAAGAGGACTGAAACATACTCAAACAGTCACGCAAACCTAACGGACGAGCAAAAAATAGACTTACCAGTACAAGACAAACACGCTGACCCAACCGGACATCCTGCCCCGACTCAGACGCAAACCGAAACTAAACTAGACGACCCAAAACATCACAAGGAGACCACTACGGAAATAAATATGCCAATGTGTGCGTGCCAATTCTGTCATAGCTCCTTCAGGAGGAGATGTGAATTACAGAATCACATCGAGCTGGACAGCCTCTCGAAAATCAAGATCCTCACTCTACGAGATTGCGTTAACCTACACAATCTCTTGCTGACAGCCTTCATGATTTGCCCCATAATGCAAACTACCCGTCGGTCCGACCGCACCAGTGCACGACATGTCGTTATTCGTTCAAAACGCAGTCGTACCTTCGGGAGCATCAAAAAATACATGAGGCCGATATAAGTTGTCCCACCTGCGGTAAAAAATATAGCACCCCGAAGCAGTTAAAAGTGCACATAAAACGTTTGCACAACCATAAGTGCAAAAGATGCACCTCGTCATTTTTGACGGGGCACTTGCCAAATTTGTTTTGTACGTAGTATTCAATCACATATGGGAGTTGATAAGGCACGAGAGTGAACAACACCCGGAGGTTCGACCGTACGAGTGCATGATATGCAGGCACTCGTATAGAACACGGTCGAACCTCAACGAACACACTCAAATTCATGGCCCAGGAGTTGAGTGCCCCACGTGTCGCCAGTTGTACACCACTGCACGTGGTCTAAGGGCACAACACATCAACCGTCTGCATAACCATAAATGCAGACGATGCACGACGTCATTTTTGACGAACGAAGAGTTGGTGGCACACGATGCCACCGACCACAGATGGCGTCGTGCATTGGCATCAAAAAATACATGAGGCCGATATAAGTTGTCCCACCTGCGGTAAAAAATATAGCACCCCGAAGCAGTTAAAAGTGCACATAAAACGTTTGCACAACCATAAGTGCAAAAGATGCACCTCGTCATTTTTGACGGGGCACTTGCCAAGTTTGTTTTGTACGTAGTATTCAATCACATATGGGAGTTGATAAGGCACGAGAGTGAACAACACCCGGAGGTTCGACCGTACGAGTGCATGATATGCAGGCACTCGTATAGAACACGGTCGAACCTCAACGAACACACTCAAATTCATGGCCCAGGCGTTGAGTGCCCCACGTGTCGCCAGTTGTACACCACTGCACGTGGTCTAAGGGCACAACACATCAACCGTCTGCATAACCATAAATGCAGACGATGCACGACGTCATTTTTGACGAACGAAGAGTTGGTGGCACACGATGCCACCGACCACAGATGGCGTCGTGCATTGGCATCAAAAAATACATGAGGCCGATGTAACTTGTCCCACCTGCGGTAAAAAATATAGCACCCCGAAGCAGTTAAAAGTGCACATAAAACGTTTGCACAACCATAAGTGCAAAAGATGCACCTCGTCATTTTTGACGGGGCACTTGCCAAGTTTGTTTTGTACGTAGTATTCAATCACATATGGGAGTTGATAAGGCACTAGAGTGAACAACACCCGGAGGTTCGACCGTACGAGTGCATGATATACAGGCACTCGTATAGAACACGGTCGAACCTCAACGAACACACTCAAATTCATGGCCCAGGCGTTGAGTGCCCCAGGTGTCGCCAGTTGTACACCACTGCACGTGGTCTAAGGGCACAACACATCAACCGTCTGCATAACCATAAATTCAGACGATGCACGACGTCATTTTTGACGAACGAAGAGTTGGTGGCACACGATGCCACCGACCACAGATGGCGTCGTGCATTGGCATCAAAAAATACATGAGGCCGATGTAACTTGTCCCACCTGCGGTAAAAAATATAGCACCCCGAAGCAGTTAAAAGTGCACATAAAACGTTTGCACAACCATAAGTGCAAAAGATGCACCTCGTCATTTTTGACGGGGCACTTGCCAAGTTTGTTTTGTACGTAGTATTCAATCACATATGGGAGTTGATAAGGCACTAGAGTGAACAACACCCGGAGGTTCGACCGTACGAGTGCATGATATGCAGGCACTCGTATAGAACACGGTCGAACCTCAACGAACACACTCAAATTCATGGCCCAGGCGTTGAGTGCCCCACGTGTCGCCAGTTGTACACCACTGCACGTGGTCTAAGGGCACACATCAACCGTCTGCATAAGTGCAATAAGAGCCATAAAATTACCCACTCTACACAGAATTACACCGCCCATACATCCCGCAGCCGTGAACATACCGCTCATCCCGCCCGCTGCAACACTGAGCCCCTGAACCATGCATAACATATAGCTCAAACAGATGAAACACTACCAGAAGCTCTTGGACACCACACAGACATACTGAAACCTGACAGCCCGACAGACTACACTGAACCTATGACAATTAAAACTACAAAGCAACAACGGCAAGGCCCCATAAGCAAAACCACAGACTACAACGACATGGTTTACATGCTTGACAAAAACAAACGAGCTGCCCTCCGGGAAAAAGAGAAGAGGACTGAAACATACTCAAACAGTCACGCAAACCTAACGGACGAGCAAAAAATAGACTTACCAGTACAAGACAAACACGCTGACCCAACCGGACATCATGCCCCGACTCAGACGCAAACCGAAACTAAACTAGACGACCCAAAACATCACAAGGAGACCACTACGGAAATAAATATCGGGCATGCGGGATGTGCGGAATGAATTTCCAGCACCCATTCGAGCTGAAACTTCACGAAGAGCGAGAACATCTAAACAGTGCAAATATTTCGTCGGCATATGAAAACGAAGCACGACTTTGAGTGTCAACAATGCCGCTCAATCACTCACTTATTCAAAATTTATGCAGACTGGCTTTTAGGCACCCATATGCGCTAAAGCTGCACGAAGAGCGGCACCACAGAAACCTTCGACCGCATGAATGCCAAAGAGGACTGAAACATACTCAAACAGTCACGCAAACCTAACGGACGAGCAAAAAATAGACTTACCAGTACAAGACAAACACGCTGACCCAACCGGACATCCTGCCCCGACTCAGACGCAAACCGAAACTAAACTAGACGACCCAAAACATCACAAGGAGACCACTACGGAAATAAATATGCCAATGTGTGCGTGCCAATTCTGTCATAGCTCCTTCAGGAGGAGATGTGAATTACAGAATCACATCGAGCTGGACAGCCTCTCGAAAATCAAGATCCTCACTCTACGAGATTGCGTTAACCTACACAATCTCTTGCTGACAGCCTTCATGATTTGCCCCATAATGCAAACTACCCGTCGGTCCGACCGCACCAGTGCACGACATGTCGTTATTCGTTCAAAACGCAGTCGTACCTTCGGGAGCATCAAAAAATACATGAGGCCGATATAAGTTGTCCCACCTGCGGTAAAAAATATAGCACCCCGAAGCAGTTAAAAGTGCACATAAAACGTTTGCACAACCATAAGTGCAAAAGATGCACCTCGTCATTTTTGACGGGGCACTTGCCAAGTTTGTTTTGTACGTAGTATTCAATCACATATGGGAGTTGATAAGGCACGAGAGTGAACAACACCCGGAGGTTCGACCGTACGAGTGCATGATATGCAGGCACTCGTATAGAACACGGTCGAACCTCAACGAACACACTCAAATTCATGGCCCAGGCGTTGAGTGCCCCACGTGTCGCCAGTTGTACACCACTGCACGTGGTCTAAGGGCACAACACATCAACCGTCTGCATAACCATAAATGCAGACGATGCACGACGTCATTTTTGACGAACGAAGAGTTGGTGGCACACGATGCCACCGACCACAGATGGCGTCGTGCATTGGCATCAAAAAATACATGAGGCCGATGTAACTTGTCCCACCTGCGGTAAAAAATATAGCACCCCGAAGCAGTTAAAAGTGCACATAAAACGTTTGCACAACCATAAGTGCAAAAGATGCACCTCGTCATTTTTGACGGGGCACTTGCCAAGTTTGTTTTGTACGTAGTATTCAATCACATATGGGAGTTGATAAGGCACGAGAGTGAACAACACCCGGAGGTTCGACCGTACGAGTGCATGATATGCAGGCACTCGTATAGAACACGGTCGAACCTCAACGAACACACTCAAATTCATGGCCCAGGCGTTGAGTGCCCCACGTGTCGCCAGTTGTACACCACTGCACGTGGTCTAAGGGCACAACACATCAACCGTCTGCATAACCATAAATGCAGACGATGCACGACGTCATTTTTGACGAACGAAGAGTTGGTGGCACACGATGCCACCGACCACAGATGGCGTCGTGCATTGGCATCAAAAAATACATGAGGCCGATGTAACTTGTCCCACCTGCGGTAAAAAATATAGCACCCCGAAGCAGTTAAAAGTGCACATAAAACGTTTGCACAACCATAAGTGCAAAAGATGCACCTCGTCATTTTTGACGGGGCACTTGCCAAGTTTGTTTTGTACGTAGTATTCAATCACATATGGGAGTTGATAAGGCACTAGAGTGAACAACACCCGGAGGTTCGACCGTACGAGTGCATGATATGCAGGCACTCGTATAGAACACGGTCGAACCTCAACGAACACACTCAAATTCATGGCCCAGGCGTTGAGTGCCCCACGTGTCGCCAGTTGTACACCACTGCACGTGGTCTAAGGGCACACATCAACCGTCTGCATAAGTGCAATAAGAGCCATAAAATTACCCACTCTACACAGAATTACACCGCCCATACATCCCGCAGCCGTGAACATACCGCTCATCCCGCCCGCTGCAACACTGAGCCCCTGAACCATGCATAACATATAGCTCAAACAGATGAAACACTACCAGAAGCTCTTGGACACCACACAGACATACTGAAACCTGACAGCCCGACAGACTACACTGAACCTATGACAATTAAAACTACAAAGCAACAACGGCAAGGCCCCATAAGCAAAACCACAGACTACAACGACATGGTTTACATGCTTGACAAAAACAAACGAGCTGCCCTCCGGGAAAAAGAGAAGAGGACTGAAACATACTCAAACAGTCACGCAAACCTAACGGACGAGCAAAAAATAGAACCTACGCTGAGCATGTCCCCCCTTAATTCGATAACTTCGAATAAATATCCATCTGACGAGATTTTTCTGTTTACTTACTTATTTTTATTCTTTAGAAATGAAGTTTTGCCGCCCATAGTACGGGGTGAGGAGCAGAAGGAGCAGATGGAGCAGATGGAGCACGAGCTGTCGAAGCTTGAGAAGCGCTCCGCCAGGTTGAAATCTGGCATGTGGCACCACAGAAACCTTCGACCGCATGAATGCCAAAGAGGACTGAAACATACTCAAACAGTCACGCAAACCTAACGGACGAGCAAAAAATAGACTTACCAGTACAAGACAAACACGCTGACCCAACCGGACATCATGCCCCGACTCAGACGCAAACCGAAACTAAACTAGACGACCCAAAACATCACAAGGAGACCACTACGGAAATAAATATCGGGCATGCGGGATGTGCGGAATGAATTTCCAGCACCCATTCGAGCTGAAACTTCACGAAGAGCGAGAACATCTAAACAGTGCAAATATTTCGTCGGCATATGAAAACGAAGCACGACTTTGAGTGTCAACAATGCCGCTCAATCACTCACTTATTCAAAATTTATGCAGACTGGCTTTTAGGCACCCATATGCGCTAAAGCTGCACGAAGAGCGGCACCACAGAAACCTTCGACCGCATGAATGCCAAAGAGGACTGAAACATACTCAAACAGTCACGCAAACCTAACGGACGAGCAAAAAATAGACTTACCAGTACAAGACAAACACGCTGACCCAACCGGACATCCTGCCCCGACTCAGACGCAAACCGAAACTAAACTAGACGACCCAAAACATCACAAGGAGACCACTACGGAAATAAATATGCCAATGTGTGCGTGCCAATTCTGTCATAGCTCCTTCAGGAGGAGATGTGAATTACAGAATCACATCGAGCTGGACAGCCTCTCGAAAATCAAGATCCTCACTCTACGAGATTGCGTTAACCTACACAATCTCTTGCTGACAGCCTTCATGATTTGCCCCATAATGCAAACTACCCGTCGGTCCGACCGCACCAGTGCACGACATGTCGTTATTCGTTCAAAACGCAGTCGTACCTTCGGGAGCATCAAAAAATACATGAGGCCGATATAAGTTGTCCCACCTGCGGTAAAAAATATAGCACCCCGAAGCAGTTAAAAGTGCACATAAAACGTTTGCACAACCATAAGTGCAAAAGATGCACCTCGTCATTTTTGACGGGGCACTTGCCAAGTTTGTTTTGTACGTAGTATTCAATCACATATGGGAGTTGATAAGGCACGAGAGTGAACAACACCCGGAGGTTCGACCGTACGAGTGCATGATATGCAGGCACTCGTATAGAACACGGTCGAACCTCAACGAACACACTCAAATTCATGGCCCAGGCGTTGAGTGCCCCACGTGTCGCCAGTTGTACACCACTGCACGTGGTCTAAGGGCACACATCAACCGTCTGCATAAGTGCAATAAGAGCCATAAAATTACCCACTCTACACAGAATTACACCGCCCATACATCCCGCAGCCGTGAACATACCGCTCATCCCGCCCGCTGCAACACTGAGCCCCTGAACCATGCATAACATATAGCTCAAACAGATGAAACACTACCAGAAGCTCTTGGACACCACACAGACATACTGAAACCTGACAGCCCGACAGACTACACTGAACCTATGACAATTAAAACTACAAAGCAACAACGGCAAGGCCCCATAAGCAAAACCACAGACTACAACGACATGGTTTACATGCTTGACAAAAACAAACGAGCTGCCCTCCGGGAAAAAGAGAAGAGGACTGAAACATACTCAAACAGTCACGCAAACCTAACGGACGAGCAAAAAATAGACTTACCAGTACAAGACAAACACGCTGACCCAACCGGACATCATGCCCCGACTCAGACGCAAACCGAAACTAAACTAGACGACCCAAAACATCACAAGGAGACCACTACGGAAATAAATATCGGGCATGCGGGATGTGCGGAATGAATTTCCAGCACCCATTCGAGCTGAAACTTCACGAAGAGCGAGAACATCTAAACAGTGCAAATATTTCGTCGGCATATGAAAACGAAGCACGACTTTGAGTGTCAACAATGCCGCTCAATCACTCACTTATTCAAAATTTATGCAGACTGGCTTTTAGGCACCCATATGCGCTAAAGCTGCACGAAGAGCGGCACCACAGAAACCTTCGACCGCATGAATGCCAAAGAGGACTGAAACATACTCAAACAGTCACGCAAACCTAACGGACGAGCAAAAAATAGACTTACCAGTACAAGACAAACACGCTGACCCAACCGGACATCCTGCCCCGACTCAGACGCAAACCGAAACTAAACTAGACGACCCAAAACATCACAAGGAGACCACTACGGAAATAAATATGCCAATGTGTGCGTGCCAATTCTGTCATAGCTCCTTCAGGAGGAGATGTGAATTACAGAATCACATCGAGCTGGACAGCCTCTCGAAAATCAAGATCCTCACTCTACGAGATTGCGTTAACCTACACAATCTCTTGCTGACAGCCTTCATGATTTGCCCCATAATGCAAACTACCCGTCGGTCCGACCGCACCAGTGCACGACATGTCGTTATTCGTTCAAAACGCAGTCGTACCTTCGGGAGCATCAAAAAATACATGAGGCCGATATAAGTTGTCCCACCTGCGGTAAAAAATATAGCACCCCGAAGCAGTTAAAAGTGCACATAAAACGTTTGCACAACCATAAGTGCAAAAGATGCACCTCGTCATTTTTGACGGGGCACTTGCCAAGTTTGTTTTGTACGTAGTATTCAATCACATATGGGAGTTGATAAGGCACTAGAGTGAACAACACCCGGAGGTTCGAGCGTACGAGTGCATGATATGCAGGCACTCGTATAGAACACGGTCGAACCTCAACGAACACACTCAAATTCATGGCCCAGGCGTTGAGTGTCCCACGTGTCGCCAGTTGTACACCACTGCACGTGGTCTAAGGGCACAACACATCAACCGTCTGCATAACCATAAATGCAGACGATGCACGACGTCATTTTTGACGAACGAAGAGTTGGTGGCACACGATGCCACCGACCACAGATGGCGTCGTGCATTGGCATCAAAAAATACATGAGGCCGATGTAACTTGTCCCACCTGCGGTAAAAAATATAGCACCCCGAAGCAGTTAAAAGTGCACATAAAACGTTTGCACAACCATAAGTGCAAAAGATGCACCTCGTCATTTTTGACGGGGCACTTGCCAAGTTTATTTTGTACGTAGTATTCAATCACATATGGGAGTTGATAAGGCACGAGAGTGAACAACACCCGGAGGTTCGACCGTACGAGTGCATGATATGCAGGCACTCGTATAGAACACGGTCGAACCTCAACGAACACACTCAAATTCATGGCCCAGGCGTTGAGTGCCCCACGTGTCGCCAGTTGTACACCACTGCACGTGGTCTAAGGGCACAACACATCAACCGTCTGCATAACCATAAATGCAGACGATGCACGACGTCATTTTTGACGAACGAAGAGTTGGTGGCACACGATGCCACCGACCACAGATGGCGTCGTGCATTGGCATCAAAAAATACATGAGGCCGATGTAACTTGTCCCACCTGCGGTAAAAAATATAGCACCCCGAAGCAGTTAAAAGTGCACATAAAACGTTTGCACAACCATAAGTGCAAAAGATGCACCTCGTCATTTTTGACGGGGCACTTGCCAAGTTTGTTTTGTACGTAGTATTCAATCACATATGGGAGTTGATAAGGCACCCGACATGGGAGCTGCATTGCAAGACTTTGACGACGTAAAACCTTTGCCTACTCCACCTCACCAAAGCGGCAGAAATGGTTAAAAAATTAGGATATTTGGTGAATATTATTATTCTGTACATATTAACATTTGTTTTTCAATCATTACTAAAACTATGAATATACTTTATTTGTAAGATCTTAAGTTTAGATTAGTATTTCTTCTCATTAAAGTTTGATTTTTACTAAAACGCGTGTTTTCAACAGCAAATATCTCATAAACGGTTAAAGATAGAAAAAAACGTGTTATATAAATATTTTTAGGAAATTTAATAAGCTTTAATTCTATGTAAAACAATATTTTTCTACGACCAACCGTTTTTGAGATATAAGCGAAAAACCAAAAAAACACCCAAAATTTTGCGGTTTTTTGCCCGCCAAAAGTTGTGCCGAAGTCATCCGAATTGACAAAATTCGTTTTCTTGTCACTCATTACTATATATACAAATTAAAAAAAAAAATCTTCTACCCGACCTTTTGCAACCATAAAGTACAGATTGACTGGACTATTGGTCGCGAACGGCGCTTCGGCAATGGCGTGTGATCCGCACCCCGCAACCTCAATTCCATCGACAAAATTGATTCAAAAAATATTACTTATTTTACATTACATTACTTCTAGCGATTATATATATACTATATGAATTTATAAATTTTAGTTTTTAGAAAAGTAAAATTGATTAAATCCTTTGGATTCGGTTACTTTAACAAATACATTTTTTTCGAATTTGGACAACCAGCATTCAGAGAATCAGTTGGCAAAGCATGTTCCATGTTTAATAATTTTAGCCGTCAGGGTTTAAGTAATCATCATTTGAGGGGCAAACTGCTTTGTCGAGTTTCATATTGCCTAATTTCTGTTTTCTTTTTATTTCACAATTTTCTATTTCATTCATGTTTTTTATCCTCAATAATGCATGAGGTGCCAGATATGGGTACATTGTTAATATTATCGTGACTGCATGTAGTGCCATATATGGCACAATTAATTATCTTTTAAATACACTATAAATAATACAGCAATTTTTTTTTAATTACTTTTTACTAACCTTTCCAACCATGATTCATAACATATATTTTTTTCAAAACGAAAAAAAAACCCATGCGGTAAGGGGTTAATTGATTTAGCATTTGACATTATGTTTTTTGAAAATCGTAATATTGTATCATTAGTTTTTTTTAATTGGTTATTAATTTAAAAAAAATCAATATTTTATTGTTAAGTTATATTAAAGTATACCGAAAATTGTTAATTGTATTTTTGATTGTATAAGAATATTTTTTGTTTAATCTAGATGTAATTAAATTAAATTTCAAATATTATTGGTGTTTAATTTCATAAAATGCTTAAAAGCAGTCAAAATGAATTTGTATTCTTTAAAATCACATGACGCGCCACTGGAATTTTAACACTGTGTTATTTTAGCAAAGTGAGTGACAAAAACCATTCTGTTCTTAAAGGTGAGATACAAAATCCACTCTATTCGACAATGAGTTTCAAAAACCATTCTGGACAGTACTTAAACGAATATATTTTGTGTTAAAAGTTATCTGCATACAAATTAAAAAGTTATATCACATTAAGTAACACATTTGAAGACATTTACAAAAAAAGAATACACTTAATGCTTCACATGTATGCACAACAGTTTTTCTTGAAAAACCTGCCAGAGTGGTTTTTGAAACTCGATGATTCATATAGTGTCTTATCGCTTCTTAGTGCATGTGCGCCGAAGACATTTGACTGACGCGTTTGTAGCGATACGAATTCGCGATATAATATGTTATATTGTTTTTTAATGATTGAAAAACTATTTGGTGCATAAACTATTAAATAGAATATTCGAAAGTTACATTGATCAAAGTGAATTTACAAAACATTTTACAAAAGGAATGCTTTTGGAGATTGCATTCATTCGTCTATCTGCTAGTATATTATCTGAGAGTTAATAGTTTCGGAAAATAATTTGAACAAGGTGTAATTTAAATATAAGAGTCCGCGATTTAATATTTCTCTTTGTTTATTGTTGATTAACATTTTTAAATACTATTTTCTGATTATACTATTAGGTAAAACGGACAAAAGTTGTTTATTTACCTTAGTTATCAGTCATTTATAAAGAAAAGATATGTTAAGTGAATAAACATTTTCACACAATTGAAAATTTCTGTATCGGAAAAATTAAAAACATTTTGTGATAGCATATTGTGTGTGTTCGATATTTTGTGATTATTTTAAAATGGATATCCCTGGTAATTTGAGCGATGAAATGGGAGAAGCAATTCATGATCCTGTTTCAGATTATGAGTTGAGTGAAAATGAGTACTACGATGATTCAGATACTTCCAGTGCCCCATCAGAAAGTGCTACTGCCGCCGCCTCTAATTTAAATGTAAATCGTAATGTTGACGATCTGTCTTCGTGGACTACTGGACCTTTCATACCAGTTGTTCACGAATTTGATGATTTCTTCTCTGGAGTCAGCCCGCACACAAATTTCTAATTATAAATATAAATTTAAATTTCTAGCACAAAAAGCTCTAAAGAAATAAATTTTTTTGAGCATTTTTTGAATTCAAATATAATGGACAGAATCGTAATCGAAACAAATAACTATTATACAGAAGACATTAGAAGACAAGAACCATCGCCGAAATCACGAATGCATAAGTGGGTCAACACAGACGTCCCGGAAATGTACATTTTTTTTGCTGTAAGTATGTTGATGACTAGAAATCGTCACATCACAATAGAGGAACATTGGTCAACCGATCCACTCTTATCCAGCCAAATGTTCGGGAAAGTAATGCCAAGAGACAGATATACTTTGCTTTTGAGGATGTTGCACTTATCGGATCCCAATACTCAAATTCCTGGAGATAAGTTACATAAAATTAAAATTCTGATCGACCACTGCCGAGAAATATTCAAAAAAAACAATGATGTCACACGAGAACTTATGCATCGACGAAAGCATAATTGTTTTCAAAGGTAGATTGCTGTTTAAACAGTACATTCCTTCCATACGCCACCGTTTCGGCATAAAAATGTTTGTTCTTTGCGATGTGATGACTGGTTACATATTAGATTTCATAATATATTGCGGGGAAGGAACAGATATTGTCGATGAGCAAGGACTTGGCATTTCGGGAGCTGTGGTAACGACATTAATGAACGAATATTTCGGTAAAGGTCATACTATGTGGACGGACTGACAACTGGTATACAAGCCCAGACTTATTTAAACATCTTCACGATAAAAAAACAAATGCTTGCGGAACAGTCCGAAAAAATCGAAGAAATATGCCAACATTTAGGAAACTCAAGAAAGGAGAAGTGGAGTCAAAAAATAGTAGCTCGCTATTTGGCTATAAAATGGCACGACCGGCGCGAAGTCCATATGTTGACCACATTGCACAATGATTCATTTACACCCACAGGAAAATTCAATAGGCAGATCGGAGAGCCTATACTGAAACCTACATGTGTTATCCAATATAACAAATGTATGGGATCTGTAGATAAAGCTGATATGATGTCAAGTACACTAAGTTGTATGCGTAAATCAATAAAACGGTACAAAAAGGTGGCTTTCCATATCATAGATCTATTTTTATTAAATTCATATATTCTGTTTAGTACTATCACAGGCAAAAAAACAGGTCTAGCTAATTTTCAGTTAAAAGTAATCAGGCAAATATTTGAAAAATATCAAGTTCCAGCCACATCCCGCGCACAGCAACCCGTCGACCATCCACTGCGCTTATCAGCTAGAGCGATGGCAAAGCATATGCCGGAAATAATTCCTCCCGCAAATAAACGGATAAATCCTTGCAGAGTTTGTCATCTTTGTGCGAATACAAAAAAAAACCGAAAACCAAAAAATATTCCAGATACATGTGTTCAGAGTGTAACGTGCCATTATGCGTGTATCCGTGCTTTAGAGAATACCATGAAAAGGTGAACTATTAAAATATGTAAGTGTTTCAAAAATACTAAAATGACCTACCTACATATCAGACGATGTTGAAATTTATATATTAATAACATTTGAAACTATGTGGATTATGTGTTCTGTTTAGTGAATAGTGTCTTGTCATGTTATCAAAATAAACCATTAATATTATCAAGTGGGGTGTAAAAAAGGATTTCTCATAATTTATTAAGTGGTCTGGGATTACGTTTGCATTAACTTGGAAGTTTTGAACATCATTCTGTCATCGACGCACTCGTCCGGAGCCGACACGTCAACAAAATGGCGACTGAAACGTAAGTCACACGCTTTTTGTATAACGCGGCTTGTTCTCATTCTTTATCATAATCAGGGCACGAATGTTTATTTTTAAGATCGTTAAAAATATTACGACTATTCATAATCACCGTTGAACACTTTAAATATTTTTGATGAGATGACTGTATTTGTACATGTTTGACTGACATTTATTGTGATTTATCAACACTTGAAATCATGACGCGCTCTATTGTATTAAAGCGGTATTCTTGACGCTTTGAAAGGGTTAAGGTGTCGAACTCATATGTGGTATTTATTTATAGTTACTGATATATTGACAAAAATCACAAACTCGTATATCAAAATTCTATTTTTATAGAAGTTGTAATACTCATATCTCAAACAATCTTACTTAGAGCCGAGCCACACCGGGCGACTCTGGTCTCGAGACCAGTCGCCGAGACCAGACCGATGTATGCTTGCTTGCGCAACTACTGGGCGACCAGGTGTGGCATGGTCCATATAACTGCATACATCGGTCTGGTCTCGGCGACAGGTTTCGAGACCAGAGTCGCCCGGTGTGGCTCGGCTCTTAATTTAAATTTTTAATTTTATTTTCTTTTGAATTATTATTTTATTGTTTCATTATTTTTTCCATCTCCTTTTTAAAGATTATTAAATAAATCAAATGTGCAAAATGTGTTTTGGGACCATGGGACAATAAAATTATTATTTAGCAATTATAATGTTTAATTTTTTATATTATATATTTATTTTATGTGTTTTTAAATTCTGATTCATTCTGCTTGAATGAGAATAAACATTACATTGATGTTTTTCACCAGAATGCGTCATTTTATGTGTTTTTAAGTTCTGATTCATTCTGCTTGAATGAGAATAAACATTACATTGATGTTTTTCACCAGAAGCGTCATTTTATGTGTTTTTAAGTTCTGATTCATTCTGCTTGAATGTAAACATTACATTGATGTTTTTCACCAGAATGCGTCATTTTATGTGTTTTTAAGTTCCGATTCATTCTGCTTGAATGAGAAATATTGTACTTTGAATGCAGATTTTCTAATAAAACAGCCACTGTACATTCTGAGCCACCTAAATAAAAAAACAAAAATATGTCATTTGGGGCGCTTTGAATTTTGGACATATCGACTACTCCAAGTAAGACGTTAGTGAGTAAGTAAAATTGTATGTAGCATATTTTCTACGTCGTGGAAAAGCCGTTTGAGTGATCAAAAGACAAATTGATATGTTTTTCACCAGAAAGCCATTTTATGAGTTATTTAAGTTCTTACTTACATTAGAATATATACGTTGAACTTACAATGTAAACCATACCATTCATGTACCCTTGTCAAAATCATGTTTTAACATGTATGCCAGCAAAGTCAGAAGAACAGTCCATTCATGTCCAGTGCCCGCTTCCGAAAACATGAAAAAAAGGTGGCGACGTTGTGCGATCAAATGACCAAAAATATACAATTGGAGAAAGAATTAGTTGTAGAAAATGATGAGGGATACCCATACATTACAGTAATTGTTGATGGAGGATGGTCGAAAAGATGGTATGGACAGTTTTTTTGCTAATTCTGGTGTAGCCTGCATAACAGGGAAACGCACTGGAAAATTATATACTTGGGTGTTAAGAACAAATATCGTCATATATGTTCAACTGTAGAGGTTTTACCCAACTCTATAAACGGTCACGCTATTGTCTATGCTCATGTTTGAGGCATAGACAATAGTGAAGCGGATACGCCCAATCTGACAGTTTCAAAGTAACCGCCTTCCTGGGTACCGGTTACAAGGGCACTCTGCCTCCGCTAAATTATCAAGTAAAGGGTTTCGTGTAAACCCTGCCGATTTAATATAATTCGATACCATGACATGGTAACATTGTTACATTGTAATGTAGCATGTATAACTAAACTATTAATGTGCGCCAAAATACATGCCATATAAAAACACCAACAAGTGTGTATCATTTAATGTCTACTCGAAAACAATATGGCACACACGCAAGTGCAACCTATCTGATGAACTAATAACGGATGTATTTGTAACGCACAAAACAACAGAAATAATTGGTGACCCCTTTATTTACGAAAAATGAAAAACGTGAGGATCAGTGTAATATTTCTTATTCAGGCTCGTCCACTGGTATGGAACAGACCATTATAGTGGAAGATTTAAATATATTTTTGATCAACATAAGGTACGGGTTAAATTTTTGATTGGAGATGGAGATTCAAGTGTGTTGGTCAGAGTGCGAGAGAGAGCTCCATTTGGGTATAAAATAGGAAAATTGGAATGTGCCAACCATATTGTTAAATGTTACACTAGTAAACTCCACACAGTGGCCAATAATACAAAATATGAGTCTCATAGCCGCACTTTATTGCGAAGAGAAATCGAATGTCTCAAAGCTGCTGCACATGGTGCAAGTAAGGGAACAAATGGCAACGTTAACCAATTAAAAGGGCCGGGCAGAATACTGCAAGAATTATGATCCGGAAATAAACAACGTACCATATTTAGAAAAATCCCATTTAATGTAAAGTGACATACGTCTCTATCTAGATGCAGTAATACGCAAAGCTGATAGATTAACAACCAACATTACCACAAACCCTGAAGAGAGTTGACTTTTCTATAAGTAAAAGATATGAGTCCACACAATAGGTTCAGCTCATAGTAATCTTATAAAGCTCATAGTAATCTTATAAAAGAAAAAACTGGGAACTCGTGAAACCACAAAAAAAAATGGTGCTTAGACGGATCCAATGTAAAAATACTCTCAAAGCCAGGTGTTTAAATTTTAATTCATCGTATAAACGAGTGCATGTCAATACCAATTATGGTCCAGATTGTGAATACGGACCTAATGCCGCTAAGCCTGATATATCTGAAATTGAATTGCAGGACAAAATGAATTATTTTACAGACTTTGCAAGCGAAGGTTTCTTCCGATGTGGATTGCGAACAATTGCAATCGAAAACAGTTGGACAAATTAACAAGCCATCGTGATTTGAAGCCAGACTCAAAAGACTGACAGCTTCCAAATTTGGAAACATTTACAAATTGCGGGATTGTACTCCGCGACATAATGCTGTCAAAAATTTACTTTTCAAAAGTCATGTTGTAACCAAAGACATTATATATGATAGAAATAATGAAAGCATCGCTATTCACTCATACCAACAGAAAAATAATGTCAAAGTTGAGGCATGTGGCCTTTTTATAAGGAAAGATTCACCATTTTTAGGCGCAAGTACAGATGGGTTAAGGTGATGCCTCTTTAAAAAGGGCTCAGTAAAGGCTTCACCTTAATACGAGGGTGGGTCAATAAGTCCTTAGAAAAGCCGACAGGTGGCGCGACTAGTACTGTAAGCGGTTTGTTTTCATGCAGCGGCACTACCGATTCAGTATGCTGCGAAGTTTCAATCAGATTGGTCGGGTTGTTGTGTTTCTCGTACATTTAAAAAAAAAAATTGCTTGTTTACAAAAATGGAGAAAATTGAGTTTAGAGCTGTTATTAAACATTTTAATATAAAAGGGTTAATAGCAAAGGAAATAAAAAATGAGTTGGATTTAGTTCACGGCACATCTGCTCCTTCACTTGCAACTATTTATAACTGGTTAAATGAATTTAAACGTGGTCGTACATCAACAAAGGATGAACCACGCTCAGGACGTCCTGTAGAGGTGACTACACCAGAAATGATCAATAAAATCCACGATATGGTGTTAAGTGACCGAAGATTAAAGTTGAGTGAGATAATTGAGGTTACAGGGATCTCAAAAGGTAGCGTCATTTCTATTTTACATGACAAATTGGGCATGAAAAAAATTTCTGCAAGATGGGTGCCGCGTTTGCTCACAGTCGACAATAAACGCAATAGGGTGGTGGCCTCTAAAGCCCTGTTGTCGCTCATGCAACGCAATCCAGATGAATTTTTTCGTCGCTTTGTGACTGTAGATGAAACATGGATACACCACTATACTCCCGAGACGAAAGAACAGTCAAAGCAGTGGATTGCGAAAGGCGAACCATGTCCAAAGAAGGCGAAAACCGTAAAATCAGCTGGTAAGGTTATGGCTACTGTATTTTGGGATGCACGTGGAATTATTTTCGTTGACTATTTGGAAAAAGGAAAAACAATAACAGGGGATTATTATGCATCTTTATTGGACCAGCTAAAAAACAAAATTGAAGAAAAACGGCCTCATTTAAACAGGAAAAAAATCCTCTTTCATCAGGACAATGCCCGTGTTCACACATGTTTACGATCAATGGCTAAAATTGAAGAATTGAAGTTCGAATTGGTCGACCACCCACCGTATTCGCCAGATTTAGCCCCCAGTGACTTTTTCCTTTTCCCAAACTTAAAAAAATGGCTAAGTGGACAACGTTTTTTTTCAAATCAAGAAGTCATCGATCGGACAAATGCTTATTTTGAGGACCTTCCGAAAACTTATTTTTCTGACGGTTTAAAAAAAATTGAGAAACGTCTAACCAAGTGTATTGAGCTCCAAGGAGATTATGTTGAGAAATTAAAAAAAAATCCAAAAATAAAAACTGTTTTAATGCTTTTTTCTAAGGAATTATTGACCCACCCTCGTAGCTAATAATAGAATAATTGAGGTTAAATGTCTTCCTTCAATCGGCAATGCCTAATATAACACGAGCTGCAAGACTTGAAGAGCTCCATGAATATCGACACAGCATTGTTTAAGAAATCCGGAATACTATGCCACCCGCTCGAGCAAATTCTGTAAGTTGAGGAATCGATACCAGAAAATGTGATATTAATCCCAGGTAATTTCTGTGATTACGTTTCGTGCGACGACGGGTTAGCAACATCCACTGTGCATGAAGCGGGCACTGCGGCAGTTGCAATAGAGCATGAAAACGCAGTCGATGACGCAATTTCAGACGTCAAAAGTTGATTTGTTTAGCGCTATCGATATTATACAAAGGTACATGTCGAAAACATCCAATATGCCGCAACATAATATATTAAGTAGTTACGACCAATTTGCTAGACATTTAATATGCGTAAGTGAAATAAATCGTAAAAAGAGAATTGGGACTACTTTGAAGTGATTTACTATTTTATTGTCCACTTATGTAATAATTATATTAGGTATCATGTTGAACAATGTGCTCACACAAAATTATCACGGTTTGTGTTATTATTTTCGAGAACATCGAACTTTCATTCATGTATGAACATTCACTGAATCTTTTCGATAATAAACTGTGTATACTAATTATGTGTTTGTCCTTTTTTTTAGTGTTTATTATTGTTTGTTGAATACAATCGTATCAGGGACTTCCAAAAATAATTTGTCACCGCAAAATGAGTCAATTTACACATGGAATGAGAATCAAGCGAGAAAATCATCAAATGAAGTAGTGTAAATAATATTTAAAGAGCTGCAATCAAATGGGTTCTCAAATTTTCGGTTGATTACAGATGGGTGTGCTGGCGTGTGGCAAATGACTTCATAGCAATGCTCTACTATCAATCACTAAACTGGAGATTACTTTTCCAGTTACCTATAAACAATCATCTAGAACTGCCAACTGAGTAAATCAGGGCACATGGCTTCAGTATCCTAGACTGCCATTAGAAATGGTGGCACATTTAATTTATTGCCGATGTCGTGAATTAATAAGTACAAATTTCTACATAGAACAGACGACAGTAAGTTGTCATGTAGAACTACAACCTGAGGGAAGTCTGCATATGGCGAATAGAATAAATGAGGGCCACGATAGACGGCGAAGGAATGGTGGTACAGATTGACGAGTCTCTTCGTTCGAAGAAAAAATAATACTGGGAGGATTTTGCCCAACAATGGGTTATTGGGGGGTTGTGTCGGGAGACAAAAGAACGTTTGATCACAAAAGTTCCAGATCATTCAGTTGATAGTAGTAATTATTTACCTTGTCCGAACAGCTTAAGATTTTATTTTTTATTGAAAATTTGCAGTATTTTCAATGTACTGCGTATATTTTTTTACTACTGTAATTATACTGTACTCTTTAATAGTAGATATAATAGTACGCTTGACAGCACTGGACTGACAGGTTATTTAATATTTTATTTTAAAGTTTTCCTTAGAGATGGCGCTGTTGCAGATCGTTTTGCACTGCACATGTGCGAGATCACAGTACTTCGTGCATCATTACAGTGGTTAGAATACATGAACCATACGGACACCTATACATAATCCCTAATGATGGCAGGGATGGTACAATAAGCAGAATATGCAATTTGTATATACGTAATCTGTGTATACGTAAAATATATGTCTTGCTTGGATAATTAATTATTTCAAGAAAAGTGTAAAGTCAAAGGAGTTAGTACCTACTCGGTTATTAGTTTTAAACAGTCACTTATTACAAACAAATACATCAACATTTTCATTTTCATTTCAAATTATAGTTTCAGTCACATTGGTTAGTAAAAAAAAAACACGTCGATATCACAATTCTGAATGTATGATATACTTAAATACTAATTAATATACAGTTTTTATTTGGTTCAGTTACATATTGAAATAGCTAGGCCAAAATGGTGTTATGGTTAATTAGGGGAAAATAATCTAATTATGCAGTTT
This sequence comes from Rhyacophila brunnea, assembly GCF_057557595.1. NCBI lineage: Eukaryota > Metazoa > Arthropoda > Insecta > Trichoptera > Rhyacophilidae > Rhyacophila > Rhyacophila brunnea. The sequence goes on from NW_028232752.1 coordinate 16,119,291, forward strand.
ATTGATTAAAATGATATCTTAAGCATCCCAAAAAAACAATCAGTAAGCCAGCTCGCACATCAAAACTCGTCTCGTCTGTAACATGTTGAATACGACGATGTGATATCATCGTTATTCACAAAACACATGTTGCCAAATGGAGCTCCGCAGATACACTAGTGCTGCTATCAATAACGCCTTCGACTCGCAGCCCAAAATGCGAATTCGTGATTCCTATAACGTCTCGCCGGTCGCCACATCCAAATCTATATACATTTCGAAAGGTTACGCGTTACTGTCGCTAAATAAATGTGCGCAGTCTTCATATACAACACTGGAGCGACATTCCTAAAAGGTTTGATTTATGGCTGTGCGGCAGACGAGGCGAGTTTAGATGTGAGAGCCGGCTAAGAGGTATTACGTGATGAAGATATACGACCATTTCTTTATAGGGTAATTAGTGAAAAATGTATGATAAATCAAATATAATGTTTGAGAATTTAATGGTTGTCTGTTATCATAATAGATTTTATAGTTTTCCCGCGTGTTCTTCCTCCTTTCTTCGGCGTTTTGAGTTCATTGCAAACGACATTCTTAAGAGAAACGTCGAAGAAAGAAGGACACACGGTGAAAAAACATATATCTATTAAGATGAATCCAATATTTTTTTTTTCAAATTGTTCTCTTGTAATGTTGCAAATTCACACTTACATCATTTTGGCTTAGGATACTCAATATTATAATAATAAAAATTTGTTCCATTATAAATTTTAAATAGGTACGGAAAAATTTACAATTCATACAAATAAAATTCCAAAGCATGTTCGAATTACTTTGTGGTATGTAAAACAGAATATTCCAAGGTTCTGAATATTTTTGTAATGTTACTCGACTCATTGACTTTTTATAGATATTCCAGCAGAATTAATTTCTTCAGACGTCTCTCCGTTCGATTCATACAAATATATTACAAAGTAGTTACTATAATCACTTACTGAATTCTGTACATATTTGCATACCGCTACTTGAAGCTGCCTTCTAAAGTTCTTTCTTGGGTTCCTCTCCCTCTTCAGAGCATTCATATAATTGCTCCAAGTCCCCGATAAGTTCAACAGCTGTGGAGCGCGGAAACCACCCTCTCACTCTGTCTTTACTGGATCTGCTCTTTTTAGTCATTTTTTCGCCAAACAGCCAATACCTAAAGAAAAACAAGTCAAATAAAACATGGATTTTTTTCGAATATACCCTGCAATTAGCTCAAGTAACATGTAATATATTATACCAACAGTCACCAACATGTGCATGGAAAATGCATGTGTAAACACGTATTATCGTGCAAGCTGCAAAGACTGCATGTATGGATCATAAAAGTTCAGAAGCTTCTGAATTTTCACGTGATAGTTGGAACTTACATGATGTATGCGATATATGCAGACCGATAATGGCAAACCTGCAGAAAAAATTACAATACCAATTTTCACAAACTAGCAAATAGCAGCATACAATAATAACTCGTTTCGTTTACGTATAAAGAATGAAATTGCACTGACACTACACAAGACACTGAGCACTATTGCGTGTAAAGAGTTATTATCGCGATAGTTTAATTTACACGCTACTGATGCCAGTAAATTCATGTACGTACGCAGGCACTATTAGTCCGTGTGAAATACATAAATAAAAAGTAAACAGATCAACACCCTCTACGTATAATGTCGGAACTGCAAAATGGTACTTTACAGTAGTACGAATTTAATAAATTTTAATGACACAATGTTAATTTTTAATGTTGGAATCATAATTTTTTAGTTGATTGATACATTGTTTGAATTGCTTTTTTTTTCGATTATCTTTCGTCATTTTATGTATTTTTTCATTACAGTCGAACTTGGTTATTACGAGGACGATGGAACCGACTGAATTTGCTTGTTATAAGCGTTACTCGTTATATCAGAGAATAGGTATTTTTAAATGAGCGGTCACATAACACAAAAAGTCGCAATTCAAACAAAGATACACAATTACGATTTTCCCCGAAACAAGCATGGCATTCATAAACTACAAAAGATGTTGTTGATTGTAATGAACGCTGGTAGGTGCCTACTGACTTGACAAACCTTGGATTTTTTACTTGCAATTTCAACCATGTGTGGATATTTTTTCAATATTGTCAGCGAAAACACCAATTCGGTAGGTACTTACGACACTTATGTAGTGGCATAAACGTAATCCAATCCGGGCGGCATCCTGTCCGGTCAGATTTTATTGCTTAGGATCGAAATTTTTTTAAACAATCGACACATTAACAGTTTTAAGAAAATGTTTCGACGATATTTTAGCTCGGTAAACCCGATAAGTAGCTCGTTATAAAAATGAATAAATGTATGGAGAAGATCATAAACTAAAATGTCAACAAATGTTTCCTCGTTACATCCGAGATCTCGGTACCAACAATGCAGTCTATAACAAGTGTCCACTAGTTTTTGAGTTAAAATTGAACAAAACTTTATGCTACGGTGGTTACTATAGAACTATGTAACTCGGAAATAAAAGCATTCAGAAAAATATTATGACAGATTTTTTAAATTTTTACACAATGAATCCATGTTGAATAAAAATAGTACATACTTGCGCCATCTTGTAACGGCCACATAATCTCCTTTCTGGAGAGGGATGCGCGCTTCGTCAGTGCAAGGCGGCCTGAAGACAGTTCTAAGTCCAGCGGAGAGTGGACACCAGCCTCCCCGAACAGGTTTCTGCATCACGTAGACACGACAACGCTCTCGCTTCTCCGCTTTTTGCTGTAGTCGTTCAATCTACAATTAAAAAATAATTCTTCTAATAACACCATTGACATAGAAGGGAAACCGAAAGTCCATAGTTTTTTAATCAATTTTTTATAAGATCATACGGGCCTCCAAAGAGTGGAGGTTTGTATTAACAGATTTTTGTTTTTACGAGAAATGGATGTTAGCCACTTGCTCAACCTGTTAGGTCCACACTTATGCATATTTACAATCTTAATCGTGACATTTTACATCTCTTCTGTAAATTTTCAATTCTTATCTAATAAAGGCTGTGATGAATAACAGTGTTTCAATGTGAATTTAAACATCGCTTGACATTTCGAAACATTTAATTTTTGAGTGAATATTTTTTCTTACATGTAAACAAAATGACAATCTTGTGAAGAAATATAATTAAATTTGGTGAATGCGGTAAGACATGTCAGCCAAGTTACATTATTTTAACTGCAGGGGTCTGCAATTACTATGTTGCCGAATGCCGTGTTTTCTATTTCACCGACGCAGCTCAAAGATGGCGACTATCACTGAACACATCTGGATATCCACTGGTATCTATCCAAGAGGTAGAAAACAGTAGAAGGTTGATGATAATGACATCAATTGAATCAACACTAAAATACGAGGGTGGGTCAATAATTCCTTAGAAAAAAGCATTAAAACAGTTTTTTTTTTTTTTTTTTTTTTATTTCTCAACATAATCTCCTTGGAGCTCAATACACTTGGTTAGACGTTTCTCAATTTTTTTTAAACCGTCAGAAAAATAAGTTTTCGGAAGGTCCTCAAAATAAGCATTTGTCCGATCGATGACTTCTTGATTTGAAAAAAAACGTTGTCCACTTAGCCATTTTTTTAAGTTTGGGAAAAGGAAAAAGTCACTGGGGGCTAAATCTGGCGAATACGGTGGGTGGTCGACCAATTCGAACTTCAATTCTTCAATTTTAGCCATTGATCGTAAACATGTGTGAACACGGGCATTGTCCTGATGAAAGAGGATTTTTTTCCACAGTTCATCTACAGTCACAAAGCAACGAAAAAATTCATCCGGATTGGGTTGCATGAGCGACAACAGGGCTTTAGAGGCCACCACCCTATTGCGTTTATTGTCGACTGTGAGCAAACGCGGCACCCATCTTGCAGAAATTTTTTTCATGCCCAATTTGTCATGTAAAATAGAAATGACGCTACCTTTTGAGATCCCTGTAACCTCAATTATCTCACTCAACTTTAATCTTCGGTCACTTAACACCATATCGTGGATTTTATTGATCATTTCTGGTGTAGTCACCTCTACAGGACGTCCTGAGCGTGGTTCATCCTTTGTTGATGTACGACCACGTTTAAATTCATTTAACCAGTTATAAATAGTTGCAAGTGAAGGAGCAGATGTGCCGTGAACTAAATCCAACTCATTTTTTATTTCCTTTGCTGTTAACCCTTTTATATTAAAATATTTAATAACAGCTCTAAACTCTATTTTCTCCATTTTTGTAAACAAGCAAATTTTTTTTTTAAATGTACGAGAAACACACAACAACCCGACCAATCTGATTGAAACTTCGCAGCATACTGAATCGGTAGTGCCGCTGCATGAAAACAAACCGCTTACAGTACTAGTCGCGCCACCTGTCGGCTTTTCTAAGGACTTATTGACCCACCCTCGTAGCTGACTTTTTCATGTTTCAATATACTATTTTGAATCTGAATCGACAGGAAAACTATTTATTTTCTTACCGTCAGAGTGTATTGATGACAGCCTTCTCTAACACTCCAGACGATTCCATTTCCGACAGGCTTGATGCCAAGTTTAAACACCTCCCTAAGATTGTCCCGCCATCCCAGTTCGTATGGAAATAAGAACTTTTCTTTGGACCCACTGTCTGCTAACCTATGATTGGCCTTTTCTTCAATCCAGTCTTCTATTGCAGTCAGGTTTCTCAGAATACTTTTAAACTGAAATTTACAAAATTAACACAACTACAGTACATACTTATCAAATCGGAACACGTTTGAAATAAATATTATTCATTGCTCCATGAATGTGCGTTTGATGTCTTTTAATATGATGTTAAACTACAGCCATCGCAGAGAGAAAGAGAGAGCATTACAAGCATTAACCCATTCCAGACATAATTATTTTTTTAGGATCACTTAAAAAGGCACACTGATTACTAAAATTGATATAACTCATGTATTATTCATTCAATTCAAATAAATCTTTTAAATATTTATAGGTTTTGAATTTTTCTATTAAGTACTTACATTTTAAGTAAACTTTGTGTATAAGTGGAATGAAAAAAACATGTCAAATATAGTTTTTTGGGTTTTTTTAGCCTTTTTTTATACAAAATGACATAGATAAAAAGTCCATGATAGAAGGAAATAATAAAAGGAAGATACTAAAACTGGAGCCAAATATAATACTCTTCAAGATATTTAGAAGATGGAGGGCCATTTTATGTTTTTTACTGTCTCAAACACCTCATACCTAGCGAACTGATAATGATGAAAAATAGATTTTATAAATCAAATATTTCTAAAAACATATATTGGACTGTATATAACTAACATCATAAAATGATAGCTACATATATTAAGTAATTTCAACTTAAAAAAAAATCAAAATATGATTAATTTTTTTAAATTTTTATCATGTCCTGCATCCTGTAACACCGGCGCCAATTTGGCGCCGATAGGGCGCAATGGGTTAAGCACTAACTACATGGTTAAATTATACGAAACGACTTTCCGACTCACTGATTTTCATGAGTGATCGTCAACCCTCAACCATATACATAGAGCTATAGACCCGCAACAAGGGTAATTTATCATATTTATGTATTGAGGTATTATAATTGTTACAATAAGTTAGCCATCTAAACTGCATCTCACTCTAAAAGTTAAAACAGCCAAGAAGGGTACTGTTAAAACATAGCACTTTTTGAGTTGAGGCGGTTAACTTATTGTAACAATTAACCACGTCAATACATAAAAATGATACAAATACCCTCAATAGACGCCTTGCGTATAGAATAGATGCGATGAGCAGTTTGTTGTAAAATTGACAGTTGTAACAAACTGGAACATTAACTCAATTTTAATAGGGAAATGACCCAAAATCTTTGGCTGAAATAATGAATAATATCTGCAGCAAATATTGACACTGACACCACAAAAGAGAGTGGAGGGAGTGGAGGGCATGACACAATGCCTTCTTTTAGGTAATCTTCATTCAATTGTGACAATTCGCTCATGAACAAGTACAGATTCAGCAAGACATTCTCCATCGGGCCAGACAGTCAGTCGGAGTTAACAAATTTGCTTGTGTACTTAGAGAGCATTATCATTAATTTATCAAAAATCTTCACATACAACATCTGATTACTATGCAATTGTACATAATGGTAAGAATGAATGTGTACCTGAAAGTAAAACAACATTCCAACGGCTAAAACGACTCCGATGGCAAGCCCAAGCGCCAGTGCCGTCATAACAAGCGTGACGAGAGTGAACTGGATAATCGGCTCTGACCCTGTTCCATAGTAGAGGTACCAGCTACGATTGATGCCCCTATACATTGACGCTGCCAAAATCTGAAAATAGTAATGCATTCAAATGTCATAATAGAAATAGTATTCAAAACTCTTTTATTAGTCAAATTTCTTTGAACAAAAGACATACGAGTACGTTAGTATAAAGTAGTCGACAGATAAGAAAAGTTTTTACATCTTTGTCAGCACCGTAACAATGTTACATTTTATACTTATAGATCTGTTTGTTTCATTATTTTAAATACAACTTCAGAAATTACTCATGAGAGTGACAAGATTGTCACAATGGCCGTTTTGGCATTGAAACGAAATCAACCATGCGGTAACGTATAGTATGGGATTTTGTGTCACAAATAAACAATCTTATAGCGGTTGTATACGTGCAAGGATTTACTGGCAACAATAGCGTGCAAATTTTTTCAAATCAATTCAATTTATTTATTTTACATATTGTGGACATTACAAATTATAAGTTTAAGATGTTCACATGACATTCAGAAACAAAGAAATATTATTAAAACTATCGCGACAATAACTGTTTACATGAAAGTGCTGACTGTCTCGCCAATCTCATTCTTCAGGCATTAGCGGACACGTATTATGATGGTGTGATGCTATCTGACAGATTCAGACAGGTAGTAATGAAAATCGTAAAATGTCAAAATACTCTGCCGCTGAACTTTTTTCGTTCGTCCATGCATGCAGTTTTACGGTGGCGAAGGGTGGAGGTAGACTGCAACATAAATAGTGCACACTAAACTTGGTTAGTCAAACGTATTTGTTTTCATTGAACTAAGAATACAATGTGTAGACAGTGTTTGTTAGTTTTTAAAATTCAATTAAACCCTGCCTAATCGTAATCCAAGCCATAGTAGATAATAGTCAAAAAATATTCATTTATAGACGGAAGAATCTTTTTCATCGATTATGGTTTGGTTTAGGCAGGGCTTAATGAATTTCAAAAAACTAACCAACACCATCTGTAATATGTATTCTTGATTCAACGAAAACAAATAAGTATGACTGACAAAGTTTAGCGTAAACTATTTATGTTGAATCTTAACAACCTACGAGGGTGGGTCAATAAGTCCTTAGAAAAACCGACAGGTGGCGCGACTAGTACTGTAAGCGGTTTGTTTTCATGCAGCGGCACTACCGATTCAGTATGCTGCGAAGTTTCAATCAGATTGGTCGGGTTGTTGTTTTTTATTTTCGTACATTTAAAAAAAAAATTTGCTTGTTTACAAAAATGGAGAAAATTGAGTTTAGAGCTGTTATTAAACATTATAATATAAAAGGGTTAACAGCAAAGGAAATAAAAAATGAGTTGGATTTAGTTTACGGCATATCTGCTCCTTCACTTGCAACTATTTATAACTGGTTAAATGAATTTAAACGTGGTCGTACATCAACAAAGGATGAACCACGCTCAGGACGTCCTGTAGAGGTGACTACACCAGAAATGATCAATAAAATCCACGATATGGTGTTAAGTGACCGAAGATTAAAGTTGAGTGAGATAATTGAGGTTACAGGGATCTCAAAAGGTAGCGTCATTTCTATTTTACATGACAAATTGGGCATGAAAAAAGTTTCTGCAAGATGGGTGCCGCGTTTGCTCACAGTCGACAATAAACGCAATAGGGTGGTGGCCTCTAAAGCCCTGTTGTCGCTCATGCAACGCAATCCGGATGAATTTTTTCGTCGCTTTGTGACTGTAGATGAAACATGGATACACCACTATACTCCCGAGACGAAAGAACAGTCAAAGCAGTGGAATGCGAAAGGCGAACCATGTCCAAAGAAGGCGAAAACCGTAAAATCAGCTGGTAAGGTTATGGCTACTGTATTTTGGGATGCACGTGGAATTATTTTCGTTGACTATTTGGAAAAAGGAAAAACAATAACAGGGGATTATTATGCATTTTTATTGGACCAGCTAAAAAACGAAATTGAAGAAAAACGGCCTCATTTAAACAGGAAAAAAATCCTCTTTCATCAGGACAATGCCCGTGTTCACACATGTTTACGATCAATGGCTAAAATTGAAGAATTGAAGTTCGAATTGGTCGACCACCCACCGTATTCGCCAGATTTAGCCCCCAGTGACTTTTTCCTTTTCCCAAACTTAAAAAAATGGCTAAGTGGACAACGTTTTTTTTCAAATGAAGAAGTCATCGATCGGACAAATGCTTATTTTGAGGACCTTCTGAAAACTTATTTTTCTGACGGTTTAAAAAAAATTGAGAAACGTCTAACCAAGTGTATTGAGCTCCAAGGAGATTATGTTGAGAAATAAAAAAAAAATACAAAAATAAAAACTGTTTTAATACTTTTTTCTAAGGAATTATTGACCCACCCTCGTACCTCTACCTCTCGCCACTGCTGCAGTCTTGCAACTTGCACTATAATACGTGTTTACACTTGCATTTTCTTGTTATGGCCGCGATAATCCATGCACGTGTCAAACAGGCTATTAACCGTAATTTGTTTTGTAGCTATCAATATTAAAAATCATCAATAATCAAAAACGAATACTTTAACCATATTTATAATATGTAATGTAAATCAAGACATAATTGTACCTATACAAATGAAGCAATCATAACAATTATTTGATGGTAATTGATGCATCATCTAACTTTTAGCCAGACTGATTGAATTCTACATAACCAATCATGTAAATTATTATTGTTGAGCTTGTGAAGATATTATATTACACTTAAAGATAATATGATATATACTTTCGTAAGAGAAAAGAGAATATTACATACTTAAATCTTGTGAATTATTATACTTGGCTCCAAATTTTTAATTCTGGTTTTAACACGGAGTAGTTTTGCACATGCTTTAAGTGGAAAGCGTGTTACGCTCCATATCAACTGTCTATACTTGTACATTAAATAGTTTTAATTTTTCACAGGGAAGTGTTATAATGCTGATTTTGTAGTATTTTGAAAAAACTATAATACACAGAACATTTTTCATTTTGAATCCTTGAAAATTATATTTTTGGCATATTTGGCATAAAATTATAGTATAATAATATGCTATTATACATTTTTCGTCGATAGGCAACACTGATGTAATGTTGAATATGTCCATAAGTGATGGATCTACATGCACCACCACTTTCATCACGAAGAGGCGAACAAAAAAATGCGCGAATGTAGACAGGGCTAATGAAATTTACTAATATTATGATGTTTGCTATAAGTTTACATATTGAGTGATGTCACCAGTAGAAAATTTTGTACCAAGAAAAACCGATATCCAAATTTTAATCTGAATAGATTCTGAGATGAAACGGTCAAATTAATCAGATCTGATTGGTAAAAATATGCACTAACATTAATGAAATGTACTTGTTCAGCTATATAAACAATAGTTTCTAGTGATGATGATTACACAGGGGTCCGTCATAGTCAAATGTGTAAGGAAATAGCTTCTCATACAGGGATTCCGGATTAAATATCCGGTGAGGTCACAAAATAATGTTTGTGATTTTTCAATTCTTGTTTTGCCACCAAACTACCTAATTAGTGACCTGATGAAAAAAAAAATGTTCTATAAGCATAATATATACACCAAATATACTTACAAAAGTGGCCTGAGTGCATCCTAATACGGCAAAAAAAAGGGAGAGTAAAATCAACGAGATTGGCCCAGCCAACACAACCGTTAATCCATGGACAGTGATGATCCATTTTCTTAACACAACGCCCACCTGAAAAATCATTTTTTTATTTTTACTTATCTACTTTTCAATCATCAATACCAGTTAGAAAATTACAGTAAACCCTGTTAATTCGAAATCAACAAGACGAAAATCGATATAAGAAATATAAAATGTTTTTTGACCCAATTTTGTAAAATTGTTCATAATCACTATTAAAACCTGATCTGTGTCGGAAGACAAGTGAGAGGCCGCGTATTTTTTAGCAAAAATAAACCTTATTCTTTTTGATATACAGTCGAACTCGGTTATTACGATCTCGGACATACTGAGATCTCGGATGTAATGAGGAAACATTCGTTGACATTTGGTTTATGATTTTCTCTATACATTTATTCACTGTTATAATGAGCAACTTATCAGATATACCTAGCTAAAATACTGTTTAAAAATATTTTGACCCTAAGCAATAAAATCAGATCGGACAGGATGCCGCCGGGGGACGGATTAAGTTTATGACACTACATACTGTATTATGGTTTTTTGTTCAGAATAGTCAAATTGAATTTCGATTGAAAAGTGAAAAATATCATACATTTTCGACAGTGATGTGCTCGTGGGGCTTTATATCCTAGGCAAACTGCACAAAACTGCAGATTTTCATAATCTTCTTCTTTCTCCTGAAAACATTGAAATACAACACACATTTAAGAAATTATACCATTTTCAGTTAGTATCATTATAGAAATTTTCAGAGATTTTCAGAGAAACCCAAAGCTCGTTATTTTTGAGCCATCCCTTCAAAATTTAATTTTTGAATCAAGCAGCATCATAAAATATGAAAACCTGCTTGAAAACGCAAAATAGCTTCAAAAATATATAGCTTCGAACCAAGGCCTGAACAAAAACGATGCATGAGTGCGAGTGAGAAAGTATTCGGCACCCTTATAATCTCTGCGACACGCGCTAGAGTAAGATAAAAGGTCTACATATTTTTAAGTTGGTTTCCAAAAATATCGCCGGCAAATTGTGCTGAATCGCTTCACGTAGCGTGTTGTTCATGTTGCTAAATTTGCTATTTTTTGTGTTAAACATAAAGTCAGTAGTAAATATTTTTAGTTAATTAAGTAGGAAAGGTGGTTCTGCATGTTGTATTAAAATATGGCAGCCGTACTGATAAGCAAGAAGATGGTATTACGTTTCATAGGTAAGTTGATACATGTTCGTGACAATTTATTTGTATATTATTATTTATTTTAATATCATTGACCTAGTGTTTCTTTAAAATAACTTAAATTATGGATATATTTACCTAGTTGGTTGCATTTTGACCGCTTAAAAATACTATATAACGTAAAAAAACAGTAAATTATATTTTAATTCTGAGCGTCTAGTGCGAGCACTTTGGGCGAGCACTAGCGAAATGGTCTATGGTCTCGAACATTTATAGGCGAATGCGTTCGCTCGCCCACAAACCAAACGCACGGCACGTAGCTTCATTTAGCAATGCAACGGGTGGCGTCTATATGTATCAATAGTCTATGCTTCGAACGGTGTCCGATAAGGCAACGGTATTTAGCTCAAATTTATGGTCGAGTAAGAGTTTGGATAATATTTTATGGACTCCCGATGTATTATACAAACCTAATATCCATTAATAAAATATGTATGTATATAATCACAATAATCATCTGTTCATTCTAACCTATCCTAAATGCCAATTTTTCGAAATACATTTTTTTACATCAATCGATTCTCCGTGAAACTCCCAACATTTCTGTATAAACCTAAATGCATAAGATCACATAATATTGAATTTAAGAAACAATCATTTTCACGCCACTTCTTATTGTCCGGCAACTTCATCTTGGCTACGTGGCAAATCTGTGAACTACGTACAGCTAATCGAACTTCCGGTTTCAAATTAGGAACGCCCCCAAATTTTTCATTACATTTTTGACACTTCGTATTGGACGCATCTATCAATTTACGTAATTTGAAGCTTTTTATATTCAAAAGATGTCTAAAACAATACGAAATGATGTTCGAATTATTATCAGTAAACTTTTGATTTATTGCGAAGAAGAAACAGAGTCGTATTTAAAAGGCGAGCCTATACAATACTTTCAACAAGCCCATTTGACGGGTTTCTGTCATGTCAGGTATGTCAAAATTCAGTGTTGTAATACTAGAAATATTTCCCCAAATACTGGAAATTATGTTTGTATATTATAAAGTTATGTGTATCGTAATCTATTTTATTAATATTTTTAGACGTATAATAATTAAGTATAAATGATCATTAGTTAGATAATGAATTGTCCTATTTTTTCCTAATTTTTAAACCGATAAGTAGGTACATATTGTTTTAAAATTTATGTAAGGTGGATATAATTTAATTTATAGAAAATTATTTTCACAGTATGTGTTTCTACAACAATTTTACTAAAAATACGATATAAAGAAATCATTTGTAAATTATAAAACATGTGATTGGGTCATCAATATAATATTGAATATGTTATATCTTTCTACTTCTAGTTTTTTAGTCATAATTTGTGTTCTAGTTATTTAATTAATAAATACCTGCAGCAATATTATCAGTTAATGTGGGTTCAATGATACATTTCCTTCCAAATTCAATAATTACGCTGTATTAATTAACCTAATATAATAGTAATAATTAAGAGGTGAAATTATTTGAAAAAAAAATTCTATTGATATTTATTGAACAATAATTAGACTTATAAATTAATGTACTTATAAACTTACTGAGAATAGAATTGATATAAACTTAAAACCTAATTTCGCGGGATATGTTTTCTCAAAAAATGACAACACTGTGAAATATTCTATACGCGATAAGAGCGACTTCCTGTTGTTGCCTAAATAATGTTGTCGTACAGTAAGTATCCCAATATTACACACCCGAATGGTCTCTATTTGGGGATGTCTCCTCTGTGGATCTAAAGAGGCCCGAACCATTATCAAGCTGACGCATAGTGAGGATTGATTGCGAGAATAAATAAATAATGATGGATATATAAGCGGCAACATTGCCAGACAAATGACAGACAATGTCAAACACGAGCCAGCATACTGAGTGAGAAGAGGAAGCATCTTCTCGCTCTCGACTTGGCGGGAGATGGCACTAATCGGCATTATTTGCCATTGTATTGAATTTTTCATAAATTTAAAATTGGAAAAAATTCCCCAAAATTAATTGTAATTATTAACACAAAAAATGTTTTTTTATTGTTTCAATATTACGATCGAATTAAGTATACGTTCGTAATTTCTAAATTTCGTTTTCCAGCACATTTTATGGTTTGGCGTTTAGGGTAGTTTAGAATTGAATAGATGAAATACTTGAATGAGAATTTAAATACAAAATAACACTTCCAATGATAATATTTTAAAGACCAAAAAACAATAAACAAGAGAGCCTTACAACAAAGTTGACATTCGATCTGTCAAAATTAAAATGGACGACCGCCAGCACAAACTAGCGTCGATGCGTGTGAAACTCAAAACCCTCCGCGACTTTCAGTTGCGTTTGTATAAATCGAAACAGAAATATAATTTCTCATACAAAATGGAAGGAGGCAGCTTGATGGCTTTGATACTGCTTCATACAAAAATTGCCCTCCAGAGTGGGGTGAGCTTATGTGAGATAAAAACATTATCATATAATTTTGTCTGCAATAATAAGAATGGTGAAGGTTAAAGTTGTGTCGAACTTATGTTGAGTTCATAGAAAGATTGTCAATTGATCGTGATTGATAGAAATTTACTGTAATGATAAAATGCCTTTACCGGTTTCCATTCCAGCGGAACGAATCCTGGCCCCATAGAGAGGGCAGACAGGAAAAAATATATTGTACATCCGGCTAATGTCAAAAAGACTGACACATTAATGGATGATCCGACAGTAGTCCACGGCGGCCACCACATGCTCAGGCAATGTAAAGTCATCCATGTCACAATCTTTATAATGCCTGAAATGAAAAAATACAAAAAATTTAAGGTACAGCACAAATACAGACTCCTCCAAGCCAACCCGCAGCACACTAACATGCTAATTTATTTGGAATTTATGATTTTTATTTTTCATCGTGGGGGCCTCATAATCAGTCAGTGCATCAGGCCTCCACCACCTTAAATGCGCCACTATATATCCCTTTTACTTAGACACACAGATATGATTAAACCGATAAAATTCTTATTCCAAATTACAATCCTGTAACGTTTTCACATAGCTTGTCACGCACGTTCTTTTGGATTAACAATTTCGATATTGAGCGCATCACAGTGTCCTACGTTTCGATGTGAAGCATAAGTATTTTTTTATGCCTGGGAATGTCTCGGCGCATATTTTCTATAAACAAGACTGCTATAGGCCGCTATCGAGGGTAGTTTTTAATTTTTGTATCAAAGTATTAGCACTTATTGTAACAAGTTAGCCCAAACAGTCAAAACTTTCTATATCGCTCTAAAATTTACACAGCCAAGAGAGGTGATGTTAAAACATAGCACTTATTGTAACAATTACAACTAAGTTATTGTAATTGTTACAATACGTGCTAATACTTCGATAAAAAAAATGAAACACTACCCTCGATAGCTGCCGATACCAGTCTTGTGTATAGAATAGACGCGTAGGAGCAGATACCGAAGATTGAGGTCACCACGCACTCAAATGTGTATAGCTAGCTAGCGTATTTCACCATGGCACAAAAACAGTCAATGGTTCTGCTTCATAAATTAATGTGTTAAGCACACTACAGACGCTTGAACAAATCAGGTGTCCTACAGAATTAGCACGTGATTTTGTTGGTTAATTTTTGCTTCCTGACAGAATGCATGAAACATGCATCATATTTTATCGAAACATTGAAAATTTGGGATTACCTTAGTAAGGGTGTTAACTATTAATTTAATAAAAATAAACACGTGGGCAAAAAAATAGCTAGCGTAATAAAAAAAACTTATGCATTGCGTAGTATCTGCATGTTATCAAACATACAAACTGGGCTGGAGAAACTACAAGCCAGGCGGGCTAGACAGCCAAGACTACAACTAAACAATAACTGGACTGCGCCAGAGGAGATTTGAAGATTCACTGAAAATAGAGAAAGTTTCCTGAATAGGGCAAGACCTGCTAAGTGTTGTAGAGCTAAGAACAATGATGAAATGTACAGCCTAGAAATTCCTTTACATTAAAATCGACTGACAAAATATAACCCTCTGATATTATAACAATATACAGTATAACCTCGTTTTTATGTGCCCGGAATTCACATTTTCCCGGCAATTGCGTGTAATTTTTTCAGTGCCGATGTATTTCCGTACATTTAATACCCGCATTTACGTTTTTCATTCCCGCGATTTACGTCGGAAATATTCAAAATATGTGAGTTACGCGCGCTTCTGAAGAACTGTCTGATGAAGAAGAGGTTGATATTCCAACAAAAGAAGAAGCATTGAGGCTCACCGAGGGTTTAAAAACTTACTTTACAAACTTTGCTGATATCCAAGATGACACTTTTAAATGTTTATATAGTCATGAAAGAGAATTACATAACAAAAAAACAAAAGTGCAACAAACTAATATAGGTACATGATTTTTTCAATAAAAATTTTAATTGAATGTTGTTTTTTAATAAAGCGTTATTTTTTTAGAAACATAAAATTTTAATGTTTTTTTTTTCAATACCCCCCTTTTACATTTTCCCTCCAATTAGGTTTTTTTTTTCCAGTCCCTTAAAAAACGTAAAATAGGGGTTATACTGTACGACGAAATGCACGAAGATTTTGTAGTGATACAATAGTCCGTTCATCAAAAAAAAATACTTGAAACAAAATCTAACCTAAGTAGGTACTAAGACTTCTTGGAAACCATTACATTTTGGATCTTAAAAACAAACTAAAAACCAATACAACAACGACTTCAATTGCCCTCCAAGATCTTGCAATTTGACACTGTTTGATTTCTTTTTGTTAGGTTACACAAAAGGAAAGGTCTATGTCAACAATCCGCAAACTCTTGACACGCTTAAAGACCCTGTAACGTTATGGCTGCGAAGAGCACAAAATGTGTGAGTCATCGAAAATTGACATAAGCGGATCATGAGCTGCAAGATGACCCGGGGAAATCATTTGAATGATATTTTGTTCTATGTAAAGACAGAATTATCATTTGAAATAATGAATTTATTCCCAAAAGTTGACGAATAAAAACAAATATGCACCAGAACTTAGATAACACTTTATTATGACCTTGTATATTATTGGACAGAAGAACTTACATCATAGTGATAATCACATTCACAAACTGGTGAATGTTATGAAATCTATTTTTATCTTAAATTACTTTACTATTAAGTACTTGCCTATTACATAATATAATATGCAGTCAAACTTGGTTATTATGAGGAAGATGGGACCGACTGAATTTGCTCATTATAAGCTTTACTCGTTATAAAGGGTGTTTTTTTAGAGGTATAGAACTTTGAAATGGAATAAAACAAAGATGACTTTTTATATTGACATGAAATTTACTTTATTCGAAAGATGCTCTTCTGGCATTATAATTTAAATATGACTTCTGGCATATGACCGCCACGGCTGGCTCGGACGTAGTCTAATCTGGAGGTCCAATTTTCGATGACTTTTTCCAACATTTGTAGCCGTATATCGGCAATAACGCGGCGAATGTTGTCCTCCAAGTGGTCAATCGTTTCGGGCTTATCGGCGTAGACTAGCGACTTCACATATCCCCACAGAAAATAGTCAAGCGGCGTTAAATCGCACGATCTTGGAGGCCAATTCACGGGTCCGAAACGTGAAACTATGCGGTTACCAAACGTTTCCTTCAATAAATCAATTGTGGCACGAGCTGTGTGACATGTTGCGCCGTCTTGTTGAAACCACAGCTCCTGCACATCATAGTTGTTCAATTGATGAATGAAAAAGTCAGTAATCATGGCTCTATAGCGGTCACCATTGACTAACGTTCTGGCCAGCATCATTTTTAAAGAAGTACGGACCAATTATTCCACCAGCCCATAAAGCACACCAAACAGTCAATTTTTCTGGATGTAACGGTGTCTCAACATACACTTGAGGAATATCATCACTCCAAATACGGCAGTTTTGTTTATTGACGTATCCATTCAACCAAAAGTGAGCTTCATCGCTAAACAAAATTCGCTTATGAAAATCGGGATCTTCTTTTATCAATCTTGTTTTAAAATAAATTTTCACAATTTGGAAGCGTTGTTCAGGCGTCAGTCTATTCATGTTGAAATGCCAAACCAAACTAAACATAAATCCGCCAATTAAAAAAGTGCTGCCAGCTTAAAGTTCTATACCTCTAAAAAAACACACTATCAGAGAATAGGCATTTTTAGGCGGTCACATAACCCAAAAAATCGCAACTCAAACAAATAATTACAAGATAAAAAGAACTTTTTATATACGTTTTTAAATTTTCTGTTGAATCATATAAATTTGACTCGAGTATGTCATATTAATTTCCATAGTAACGCATGTATAGGTATATTAATAATTTAGTTGCTAGGAGCCCAGACCTAGCAACCAATAATGGTATCGAAATAACTTTTCATACAAAACAGAATTAACTGAAAATGAATTCAATTATACTTAAGGTGACGCATCAGTGAAACGCCAAATAATTTCCAAATGTAGGCGCGACGAAATTTTGGACTCGCTGCCATTCAGTGAGAGAATGTCGAATCAGAAGCACGTCACTTTGCTGCGTGATGGCGACGGGTCAATTAATTCTAAAATCGTGTAAAGATGACTAAAAACGTTACCCATTTACTTTAAAAAGAAAACATGTCAATGAATATATTATTATTGTTACTAATAGAACAATAAACAGAACATAAAATGGACGTATGTTGGATTTATATGACAAATAATATTTCGTTTGACAGGCGTCATTTGCACCCGCAACCCGCAGTCCGCGCATCGCCTAACAACGATCTTTTTAGACCGTGCCTCAACTAATGCATGGCCTTAAAGATGCATTGGCAGTGTCCTGATATATTCTAAAAGTTTCAAATGTCTAGCTAGTCGAGAAGTTAGTTAAAAATCGATTGCAAGATTTGTACTGGACAAATAAGAATATGAGCTAAGAAAAACGTTATAAAATAGAAGTAGAACATAAAAAATCTGAAAACCATCGTAAAAATCCACGAAACAAGCATGGCATTCATAATCTACAAAAGAAGTTTATTGTATGAATGCTGGTATGTACCTAGAGTCTGTCTTCTATAAGCTGAAGTGCCAGTTTCCTCCCGCTTCAGCATCCATCTCGTTCCCTCCCATTGAAAACTTGCATTAGTTGAACACGATGGCAGAATGCTTTCCGTGTGACGTGTACGCCAGTTTATAGAATACAGACTCTACTAACTTCAGCTTGGATTTTATACATGAAATTTCAACCATATGCGTGTAATACTTTTTCAATATTGTCGGCGAAAACACCAATTAGGTAGGTACTTAAGACACTTAACTAGTGTCATAAACGTAATCCGATTCTGGCGGCATCCTGTCGTCGGATTTTATTGCTTAGGGTCGAAATGTTTTTAAACTATTGACACATTAACAGTTTTAAGAAATTTTTTGACCATATTTTAACTTGGTATAACCAATAAGTAGCTCGTTATAAAAGTGAAAAAAAATCATAAACCGATGTTTCCTCGTTACATCCAAGATCTCGCTATATCCGTGATCGTAATATAACCGAATGCGACTGTATAGGTATAAAAAACTTTTTATAATCTAAACATATACTTGCGCATCTATTCTATACACAAGACTGCTATCGAGGGTAGTTTTGTATTGAAGTATTAGCACTTATTGTAACAATGACAATAAGTAAATTATTGTAATAGTTACAAAAGTGCTCTGTTTTAACAGCAGCTCTTTTGGGTGTGCTAAATGTTGGAGCGAGATAGACACTTTTGACTGTTTAGACGGCTAACTTATTGTAACAATTATAATACTTCAATACAAACATATGAAAAACTACCCCCGATAGCTGCCAATAGCACTCTTATGTATAGAATAGATGCGCTGATGGAAAACCCATCCTGCCGCCACATCTGTTTCAGTTTTTGCGTTTACACATCAGTTTAACTGACAGCAAACGGAGACTGAACAGACAAATAAACTGATTGTTTAAAAGTATCTTTACAGGTGATAATAAATCTCACTACATTGGAAAGAAAGAAGAAATTTTGGTAATATAATAGTACCTACTTAATATCGCCATTTTGGTTAAGGTATTTTGCGACGAAAAACTACTTAAAGTAGTTCGTGTTAGATTTTTCCATCTCAAAAGACCTCGATCACAAAAATGATATGGAGTACTATAAAATTACCGAAGTTTTTATTATCCATGACAATAAACCTAAAAGCTACGAAAGTTAATGTTTTGGGCTGGAGACATCAAGCTGCATTTAGAAAATAATGAAAGAATGGCCGTTAAGGTCAATGGCGTCCCCTATCAGCAAAATGATAACTGACCATACACAAGCTTGTCAAACATTGGCTTTATTTAATTTAAATAAACAAATTATAAAAACTCATGCGGGCATCTCCGGCATAATTACCAAAGCATGATACTGATTTACGAAGATTGCACTGGGTGCCAGTGATTAGCGTGGATTTTGTAAATTCCTGTTCGATACAGTTGATACATAACGCTACCCTCCTGTAAAACATTATAACATGGCCTTGTATATTATTGGACAGAACTTCGATTCTCGCGATAATCACATACACAAAGTGCACGAGACATAATTAGGTTATATTCTATTCTGGACAGTGCACAATGTTACATTCTTATGAGCAATCAGTTAATTAAAAAAAAAAAAAGGCACTTCGAGAATTCGAAACAATAATAAATAGACACTTCACTGTTACCTGTTAAAATATTTTAAAGACAGCTCGTGATTCTTGTAATCAAGTTGTTAAGCATACCTACACATTCAAGAAGTATACAAATGTAGACATCAATAAAAAAACAATTATTCAACCTAGATATATATGAGAAAGACAATAATAATCCCAACGGAAAAGGTTACGCCGACAAACGACATACCTAGAACTAGTTTTTAGAAGTAATAGTAGAATAATAATTGTGCACGGTCATTACCCAAGGCGATTAATGGTCCCCAATGGCAAATCCTTACAAATGCGCGGATACACATTGTGTTACCATTAAACTATTCATTTAAACCAAACTAACAAAGCAGCGTAGCCCACCCATCCAACAAACGACAATCAACATTAATAACTATGAAGTTGGTAGTTGAAAGTTTGTTTTGTAACTTCCGTCCAGCGCTACCATCTTTCCAAACTCCGACCCATAGATAATATACGTAACTCTGGCCATAAATATCTAAGAAAAAGGTCCATAAATTGATAAAAAAAGAATATTTTTATTAAAAAGCGTAAATTTGACTAATGAAAACGTAAAAATACGAATAAAAATACATTATTCAATAGGTATTACGAAAGAGATTGGACTAGTCTTCAAACTCTTTCGATAGGTATTACTTATTAATCATTTTTTGGACTTTATTAAAGATCACAAGATAATAATATTATATGTGTTATATAAAATAATATTTATTTTGTCGAACAATAAGAAAGGAAGAAACAATCGATTATTATAAAACAAAAGAAGGTAAAATTTGAAAAAGAACAAAATGAGCTCATCTTTTCGAGCAGAGCTACCAACTCTAGAACCATAGATAATATAATATGTAAATATTATTTTAGATGACGTCGTAGACAATATAAAAATTATGTAGGTAGGTATACACAATAATAAAATATCAAACAATGAAAACATTATGTTTTCCCACAAAATAATATAATATAATTATTATTATAAATTATAGAAACATAATAATTGAGATAGGTATTTACAGTAGGTGTGTTCTGAAAAAATATAAGTGAGTAAAAGTATTTTTTTTCTTCACACAACTTTTAAAAGGTAGATAACAGAAACGTAAATAAACGTCTTCTAGGTAGGTACTATACATAATAATATATTGTTTTTTCTTTTAATAGCAAATCCAAAAATAAAACGAAACGGTTATTTTTATCATTAAGAGTGAAATGCAAGACCGACTATAATTTATTATACCTACAGGTCCGTAGCACTAAATTGCGAATTAGGTACCTACGATGATGGTGCATTGGTTACCTATTAGTATATTATACGAATGCAAAGCAGTAATCTGTCATCATAGTTGAACATTTTCGATACAATAATATAATATAGCAGTTTTCCGTATTCGACGTTAAACGTATTCTAGACACGTGTATAAGTTTAACCCGGGTTCATCCTTACTCGAGTCGGTTACCTGCTATCGCCTTACCCGTTGCGTATTTCAGTTCCCATTATTTCTGAGTTCCCTGATGATAACGATCGATAATATGATATGAGGTCCGACAAATCAAGAATTCAAGGGAATTATTTAACAATATAGATAAATCCACGGAATACCATTTGGGAACACTATTGTAGAACATCACATTCCTCTTAACCCTGGTGATAGGTAAGGGGGCCCGCCAAACATTCATGATGTGGGTATGCCCACCACAGTCGGTGGTGGTGTAAATTAAAAAAAAACATTTTTATTGGAGGAATTCAGCATACATATTGTGGCTCTAGACCAGTGGTTCTAACCAGTGCACCGCTGGTTTGTTGCAAGTGCACCGCGAAAATAATGATAAAAGCAAAAAAATCCGCGAAATAGCGAAAACCGAAAAAGTCCTTCGTGAAATTATGAAAGCCGATGAAAGATCTAATGTGATTTCGATGTTGCCCAATGGATCGCACGCGTCTACCGTTGGCCTCACAGGTTTTCGTTTCATAAATGAAAACAAAATAGTGGATCAATATCTATGCTGTAAATATCTCACCGAGCGTACGACATGACAAGATGTTTTTGATTATATTATTTCTTCATATTTAGAACAATCTAAAATATCATGGAGGAATTTGTATGGATGGTGCTCCGTCAATGTTAAGCTCGTTTAAAGGATTTGTTACCCTCGCAAAGACAAGAAACCCTAACATTATATCTACGAATTGTTTTATTTACACAGGGAATCTATAGTTTCGAAAACATTGCCGCAGTGCTAAAACCTGTACTAGACCAATATGTAAATTTCATCAAATCCAGACCTTTCAAAAGAGGCATTTTTAAAAACTTTGCATTTCTATGGAAACTAAGTACCTACGAATGTTTGCTTTTTCACACTGAAATGAGAAGGTTACAGTGGCGCACCCAGGGAGGGGGGGGGGCAAGGGGCCCTGACACCCCCCAAACATGAAAATTATCAGAATGATTTTAACCATTGAAATTGAAAGCCAATAAACCTTTGGGCTTAGACAAATAAAAACACTGGCAAAAAAATGATTTGTAATTCTCCTGCACCCCTTTTAGAACAATTTCTTAGATTTTAATTTCTAGCACAAAAATTTCGAAACACTAATGTCAGGTTTTTTTAGAAACCCAATCCCTAATCGAACTATCAAATATTCTCGGTGTCCACCCGAATTCCAGAGTGGTGTAGGTCATGGCTGTGGAGGGCTGACAGTGCTCTAGCCTGGGGGCCCGGGCTGTGGGGGGCCCGGCATGTCGGGTTGACGAGATAAGTGAGATAAACACACATCATAAATTAGCTTTAATAGCAAAAAAGTCTAAAAGCGCTATTATACTTCATGGACATGAACATTTTAAATTATTTATATAATTGTGTAATATATTTTTTGATTATTATGTGTCGATACTCAACAACTCCATTATTAAAGTGGATGTATTGAAAATCGCCAATAATTCACTGTATAAGTACCCTTAATTTGAACTAAAACACAATTTGAAAAACGTTAATGTAGTGTTTCACACTGCCTTTAATCTTAGCGGTAGGTAGGGGGACCGCCAAATATCTTAGCCTGAGGGCCCGTTTCAGGATGTAGGTACACCGAGTGCAATAGACAACGAGAAATTAGGCTGTAAAGAAGAAAAAGAGCCTATGGGACTAATTTACAATCTCCTCCTTGGCCCCCCCCCAATATTAAATCCTGGCTGCGCCACTGAGCGAGAGACTGTCATATTATCATTATGTGTGTTTTTTTTCAAATCTGTGGTCATACTGTTCGCCGTGGCCCAGAAAGTGTTGAAAGATTAATTATTGTTCTTGGTAATAAATAATCTTGACAAAAGAGGCAGAGGGCGAACACCTAAGGCAGTGGTCGGCAAACTCATTAGTCAAAAGAGCCAAATATCAATAGTACAACGATTGAGATATCTTTTGAGAGCCAAATTTCTTAAACTTAAATAATATATGTAGGTAAGTACACTGTTTATTAACTTAATAAACTTTAGTTAATGTTGTAAGTCTTAATTAAACTATAGGTAGGTACACTGAATACAACTTGATAGCATACGTAATAATTATCTTATGTATTGATAAAAATTAAATTGTACGTAAGGTATCCATAAAATTAAATCATGTCAATGACTGACAAACACTCAATGTGAATAATGGTATTGCATATTCTCCTTGGGAAGTTTGGGTAAGTCAGGTTTGTGTGCTGTTGTTTTTCATTTTAAGCACGATTCCAGGTTCTCATCAATAAGATGACATCAATTTACTCTGAATTTCCTCTGTAGAAATCTCTTTACTAATCACAAAACTTGCTACATTAACATTATTAGAAGATTGTATTCAGTAATTAACCCTTAACCAGGTAATGGTAATATGCTTCCCACATACAATTTGGCTGTGTTTTATCAGGCAATGGTTTTATTTTACCCACTATCAGTCAACATTCAACAACGAATATATTGCCTATGACTCAAACATAATGATTAAATGAAGTGTGAATCGGAATGCGTCTGCGAGTTTGACGGTTAGTTGCATTTACATGTCTCGACTTGGCCATTGGACCCGTTTTTTCCTGTCTTCTCAGAATCGTGGAAATGGCAAGGACGTTTAACACGAATTGACACATAATAAACACTTTATTTATTTAAAATCTAATAAATAATATTCAAATAACACTTTTTGTGTCATTAAAATTTTCTGATTCGCTTTACTTTTTAAAATAAATGACAAATAGTCGGTCCTGTTTTCGAAATTGGCCAAAACGACTGTCACGCCACAGTGAATTTTTGAACTTAATAATAGTTTTGCAGGTATATATTGTATGAAAGAAATGGGTAAAACAATACATTTCATTGATTAACTCACGTACTTTTTTTAATTTCAGAAAAATAAAGATTTTAAAGCCATTTTAGTTTGAGTATACATCAGCCAATTTTGAATGATTTTTTCTCACAAAATAATATATTATACTGCACAATATAACATTTCCATAATACTATAAATAATAATTAACAATGAAAAAATAAATAAAACCCTATAAATTCGGTACAATTAGTGACGCTATATTACCAAAACACGTCGTACGTTTTCATGTATTTATTCTATTTTCAGACAATTTAGAAATATAATTATTTTGCAAAATTAACAAAAAGAGACCATTTGATCGATTAATCCATATAGTTTTTCTAATTTCTCATTTCTAACCTTAGTAGGCTTCTGAATTTCAACGGGTGAGGACGTCTTTTTTTTCCAAAATTTTATCCGTCGCGAACAGTATTTTAACTCATAGAAAAATGACCTTTACTCGCATTGCAGTAACAATCAAATTGGCAAGACCACATGACGTAGACCAGGTGTTATAATTTGTGTTGACAAATCAAACATCATAAAATACCAGTGAATGTCAAACTGAGAAAAATGTAGTTATATTATATTATTTATTATCTTGTAATACAAATGGTTGCAGCATGTGAGATATTGTAAGATAATTGAATCTTATAACCACGATGGCTACAAAGAAGTCCTAAAGGTATTCGTTCGGTGCAACATTTATAAAAAAAAATATTTTGGACTTGAGCAGTTTAGATAAAATATAGGTGGACTTTAATTATTTTGATAAATACCTACTTGGTTGGGCTTTAAACGATTTGAAAAACTTTGCATGTACTTAATACAGTTTTTATGTACCTGGGTCGCCATGTTTTGTTATTTTCAAAGGGACGTATCCAGGAGTATGTTTATTGGCATTATCAATAGAAACAAAATAATATTATTTTTCAAGGTCTATTTATTATCGATCTTAAGTGGTTTATGTCACAAATAGTAAATTTGTAGAAAATTTTAAGTAAAATACGTTTTCGAATGCTGTCATAGTAATGGCCACTGAAACATGTGTCAAAATTTTCCTAATCGTCAAAATAATAATAAAATAAGTGTTTTGGGGCACAAAATCACGTATTTTATGATGTATGTATTTTTCAGGTGGTTTGTGGTAAAATCTTTTTTTTTCATACTGCCACAATTCAACTATTCATAATTAATTGTTTGTTAAATTTTTCATTGTGCACTTTGACTTAATAGGTAGGTGATAAAGTTTTTACCTTACTTTATTGTATTAATTTATTGTTAAGTGAGAATTAGCTGCTTTCGTTGTCAGTGTATATTTGAGGAGTGCGCATCCTGACGATGTCGAAAGGCGAAACCAGGATCGCATAAAACGACTCAAATGAAATAGTACAAAACTTTTAGAATTTAATATATTTAATGCCGAGTTGAATTGAATGGAATCACCTTAGGCATTTATTAGTAATTATTTAACTCAAGTAAAACATATATTGAGGTAAGAACCTATTTCATTGAATAATAAAAACAATATTACTCTTCACATCACAAGTGACAAGATTTATATGAATTGTGTATTGCCTGAACTCGTTGATCCTAGACTAACACGGTCGATGGATATAAGAAACCCTCAATATAATAATTATCAAGTTAACAATAATTAATATCTATCAATATAATAATATCAATTATCAATTAATAGCTATCAATAGAAAAGAAAATAAAATTATAAAAAAAAACAATTTATAATAGTTATTCTAATACATTGCATACCGTTAAACCTATACACTAATTAAGGAACCAATTATTAATTTTCTATACACTAATGTTCCGAAATCCTCCGCGGCGACCAAAACGTACTGCCGTCAAATACATGCTATTATAATAATTGTTTCTTAAATCATAATTGATGTGTACTAATTTTAAAAAAAAAAGTTCCTCGACAAATATTCATTGAATTGCTTTCTTTTATGAGTCATTTTTTATGATTTAATAAAAACGCAATAATAACAGAAATCTTTCATGCCATCTTGTGAATGTTTTAAACTTATAATTTGTAATGTTAGCTTATGAAAATGAATAAAATTATATTTGTTTACACTTTCGTGTTTTTTAGTATTAGATTTTTTTTTGAAAAATATTTGCACTGAATTTGAACCTACAATATGATAGGTTCAAGAAAAGGTGTCACTTCACAAATTCAGCATATCAATAATATGAGATTCTTATTTAGAGGTCTACTATTTTTATTCTTATAATTTATTCTACCGACTACAAAAATGTTTATAAAATTTGTTAGGAAAAAAATATTATTAATTCAACACTTTTAAAACCTCTGATTTCGTATCTACGACGCGAGACGCCGAGCGAAGCAATTTTTGTTTTTTTACGCTTCGAGCATTGTTATTTTTCATGGCGCTTACGTCAAATTTGATTCTTGCGAATAAACCCATACGCCTTAAATAATATCATAATGTCGAAAAAACACAATATCAGTCGCAATATTTTTTTTATATTTGGTAGATTATGAGTTATTCTCCTATATTTGTATTACAATTATGTAAAATAATTTATATTTTGTGAAATATAATGCATGGACTTATGTGGGGATTATACCACCTTTGCCCGTTGTCGTTTAATATTTTTATTACCATGAAACTAAAAAATCCCTATATAAGCCAAATGGAAATTGAAAACATTATATAAGCAAGGAACATAACCTAACCTAACCTAAAGCAAAAGAAGGAACGTTCAGACGATACAGGTTTTGTAGTACAAGACAGGTCCAAATATCAATGCAAAATCTGCAAAGTGCCCTTGTGTGTAATTCCGTGCATGGAAGATTTCCATACAGACAATAATTAATGATAATTAATATTTTTTCCATTTTCTCGGTTTTGATTGATTGTAATAAATGTACAGAAAAAAATTGCTTGTTTTATTTTGAAAAATGTCAGGCTGTGGTAATATACATCCCACAATCTACTTGTTAAACCTTTCTCTTACCAGGCAATGGGAAAATCGTTCCCACCTAGTTTTTTAGTAGTTTTCTTAGACCTACTGAAATTTTCATAAGTACATATAATTCACAAATAAATAAAGGTTATATTTCATAGGAATTATAATTATTGCTCTTGTAAGTTCCTGGGGCCTGGTTAAGGGTTAAATACGGAACATGATTTTTCTTGACTCTTCTAAAGTTCCTCAACTGCTATATTCCTTGCATCACCGACAGGATATTTAGTGCGAAATGACGCGTGCTTAGTTGTACAGTGTCTCTCTAAATTTGAATGCGCCAATTTTTCCTGACAAATAATACAGGTTGGTAGGCCATTTAAGTTTTGAATAAACGCGAAAGTCTCGGTCCATTCAACTTTAAATTCACGGTTTTCGTCTTCCGTTTTTCTTTGCTTCTTTTTTGTAGCCATGTCAAATAGGGCAGAAGGCATTTATGGCAGAGCCGCACTCAAGGGACCAAAGAGCCACATGTGGCTCGCGAGCCGCGATTTGCCGACCACTGACCTAAGGTAAAGGTAAAGTGACCATGTGCAGGATTTGATTAGAAAATCGATTGCTTCCACCAAGAAGCTTGCTGAGGATAGGGAAAACTGGAGAAAGTTGAACCAGAATATCACAGTATCAATTTCAGCGTCAATCTTTACCGTCAAGGGTTTTTTATGCCTTTATGGATACCTCGCATTTACTATTGCGGTTTCTTTAAGGACTTTGGCACGCAAACTACTCTACTTGATGTTAGTCAAATTAAAATTGTGCCGGCCGAGAAAGATGTCATATTAAAAACCATTAGTTTACCCGCATCGGGTATTGCTTATTTGAATTCGGCCAGGGCAAAACCCAAATGCAAAAACCCTGGAAAATTCTTTGTAGCGCAAGGCGGTGGTGATTCTGATGAATATTTCGTCGTGTTCATTGGGAACTGAGAACTGCGATTTATAGCCTACCCACTTGAAGTGCACCTCGGGGTGGCACCGCCTCAGTATTGCGGATTCGCTGTAAACAGAAAAGACAATCGGATTAGTAGACAATGGATCTCCAATTGCTTGGATCGAGCTTTTGGAGTCCAAATAAATATCTACAAATACTATGGTTTTCAGTGAGCTTTCGTTGGATTTTATCTGAGCCTGCCCACTCCAGAGCGCGTTGGATGGCATGACGTTCGGCCTGCATTAGTGTAGCTGGCAAGGCGGTATTTACGAGCCGCTATCACACCGCCATTCATGTATGCCACAAATCCTGCACCAGTACCGCCATCAAGTTTGCTGCCATTCGTGAAAATTGATATAATGATTGCACTCGTTGCTTTCCAACGTTGCAGGATAAGAAACCACTTCTGAAAATAATCTAGCCGCAGTGACGCCCCTAGACAAAATGCCGCCTCTGGGTAGCGCCAAATTGTCGCCCTATTTTTTTTATACAGTATTTTTTATCACCTGTGCACTTGTCGTTACTGGTCACTATGGACATCGAAGGGCAACGGAAGTAAATTAGACATCGCGAACTCGACAAAAAAAATACAGTTCTGTTAAACCTTTTATGTTATTTAATAGATACATTTTGTTTCCAATCAGCGAGCTGAATTTTTTAATGGAAAGATATTTTCGTTATTACTATGTTTATGTAGCTATTTCTATATATACGAAATGATTCTCCTCGATTGTCCGCCCTTCGAGTAATTGCCGCCCCCAAGCAAGGGTCAAACTACCTACCCCCACGGGACGTCACTGTCTAGCCGGGTGTAGAAGCAGAAGATTTCCGAAATATAAATATTAATATACCTATGTATCATGTTTGTCTTACTCATAAAAACATGACAATAAGGGAAACTGATTAACTTTTAGATGTGGCTGTATGAAGTATGAAGATGAATACTCGAGTATGAAGAAACATGGGATAAACTTGAACACATTATTTTCAATATTAATTTATGTTTGCATTAAAGTTTATCACGGTTATCAGTTTACCACGAAACGCGTATTAAATATTGATACTATTTGAGAACACGTAACGGGCTTTGTTTTTCTTGTGTTTATGATCTGATATTCATTAAGTCATGAACCAACCTTAGCTATAAACAGTGCTTGAAATATAAAATTACATGAAGCGGAACGCTCTATCATGTTCCAAAATGTATTGATTATATCTAGGCGCGCACACAGAAAATTAGTGTGGGTGGATCTATTTTGAAAAACATCAATAATCTTTTTAAAGCGGCGGGAGGGGTGGTGTTAAGAAAATACCTTCCCGTCATTTCAAATGCCGAATACCACACTTTTCCAGAGTCATTCCCTATACCCAGACACTCTACACTTTAGGGTGTAGCTATAAACGCCTGACCTGCACGTATTACTAGTGGTGTTCATTTACAAGCTTTGAAGTCTTTGTCCATGGCGACTGGCTTTCGCATTTTTATCTTATGTATCTGTCAAGTCATGACACTCTTATCAAATAAAAAAATGAAGTATGAAAATTGTCATCACTCATCACTCATCACCACCAAGTAAACACTGAATCTCTTGAAAAGCCAATCGACAATGAGATGTTTGTTTGTAGCAAAAATCAATTTGATTAATGACATGCTAGGCCCCGGAGCTAGGGACTAGGTACGAGTATAATAATATTTTGGATTACTTTAAAGCAGCGATTTCCAAACTGGGAGGCGCGAAGTGTTGCGAAGGGAGGCGCTAAAAGTTTCACACAATTAATGTAGCCACAGGTTTGCAGTTTGCAAATGCTTATTTTATAAAACAGCCGCTAGATATAAACTACATAGAACAGTCCTATAAAAGGTTGTTTGCAAACCTGTCTGAAAATATGGAGACTAATTTTATAACACCTCTATAGTATATTGTGAAGCGCGCTGGCTATCTCGTGAAGAAATGAAATAAAAGAGTCAAATCATAATGTTGAAATCTGAGGCAAATTTGTTTAGGTACGATAATTTTGTTGTTAAACTTGTCTATTTGATTGAAATTTAAAAAAAAAATGAGTGAATAAATCAATGCAAGGACGACTAATGCATTCATTGATTTAAAAAGACGAAGTGAAAGCATTCATAAAATATTGGAGCTTTGGAAATCAAAATTACAATAAAAAAAGCAAACAAAAATCTATTTAATGAGTTCTTGGTTAGTTTGATAATGCACTTATCACGTTATTTTATTAATAGTAAAAAAACTTTGTTTCAAGGCTTTTAAATATGCGGTTATAGGTACGTTGCTATTATGATGTGATACCTATATGATGATTGATATACTTAAATGATAATTTTTGTTATATGATGATATTTAAAAAGGTGTCTGTATGATTTAATGAAATAAAGAGGGGGGGAGGCTCCAAGATTAGATTTTTTTAAAAGGGAGGCGTAGTAACATAAAGTTTGGGAACCACTGCTTTAAAGCGTGGCCAAATCCAATGAATTGCTAAAATAGAACCGTTGCAGGCAACATTTTAAATTGCAGAGAAGTAATGAACGAGTAGGTATCTTTATAGAAAATGTAACGTGGGAACTGCGAAGTAGGTACACCAAAATATTCTAATCATTAATAGATTAAACTTAGAAGTACCACAGAAATACATAATATTATATTTTAAATATTTTATAAGTCATCTGTCATGGAATTTTTTGTTCATTTCGATTTTATATTGTACCAATCAGACACGACATTCGTTTTCGCACAAGATAATAAATACTTTGTGGAAGGCAAGAGCAAAGGATGACACGATTATAAGGGGTCTAGGATAGGGATTCCAATCCCGGGATCCCGAGCTATTTTCGATATCTATGAATCCCGGGATTGATAAACATAATCCCGAACCTTTCGGGATTGATTTTTTATCAATTTTTATGGAACCATGATAAGTCTTTACTATCAGAAACAGCAATCTCATATTACATTCACATTGTTATTTATATTACAATATTATTTACTCCATTAAACTTATGTATTTCCAAGATTGAACGTATACAATATTAACAATAAATGTCTTAAATATAGTATAAATTATACTGGATTTATTTTTGACCGATTTTATCAAAGTTATTTGTGAATATAAATTTTTTATATTAACAATGGAAAAAAATACCAATCCCGGGATTCCGGGATTGTCAAATTGTAATCCCGAAATCCCGGGATCAGAATTTGGCTCGGGATTGGATTCCCTAGTCTAGGATGATTCCTCGCCGGCACAATTGGGCGCTACGCAATCAAATGAAATTCGAAGATAAATAGACGTGAGTGAATAATAGGTATTTTTAAAATATAAAATTTAAATATACACACGTAAATAATGATTTTATTGTGCATATGTTTAAGTTCCGGTGAGAAGAGAGTAAAGTTATTTTATTTTTATATAAAGCGTAAGGTAAGGTAAGTAGTAAGGTAAGTAGCGTAAGGTAAGTACTAGGTAGTAAATAGAACTTATTGAACTTGTTATTCTACTCGTACTTTCTGTATCAAATCTTGACGAACGTATATTATTTATTTCATTCGACAGTGCGGCACCCACTTGTCCTGGCGGCAAGTTGTCCCAGTGCCATTATAAGTCAGCCATATCATCATTAGAGGCTACAGTTGACTATGGCTACAGATTTTTTTAACCTTTGTGAGCTTCCACGAAAATAATTACAACATTGCATTTTTATTACCTAATGTGAATTTTGGATTTGAATATGTTTTGAAAGCTCATTGCATATTGTTGTTATATTCATGGTCCCCACACCCATAAGCGGGCCCCTGGGCTAGGATCTTAGGCAGGCCCCCTACCTATCGCGAAGGATAAAGGCAGTGTGACGTTCTCCAGTAGCGTTTTCCAAATGGTGTACGCGGTAAAATTAATGTGTATATTTAGTGTTTTTTTTGTATACATATTATGTTAATACATCCATTTGAATTATGGAGTTATTGAGTATTGATATACAATTAAAAATTGTATCGTACAACCACATAATTTAAAATAATAATATCACAGAAGGAAAATAGCAATAAGGCAACTTTTTTTTACTATTAAAGCAAATTTGTGTTGTGTGTTTATCTCACTTATCTAGTCGACTCGCCTCGTCGGGCCCCCCCTCCTGAGCACGCCCCCAAGCCCCCCCCCTTGTGGGGGCCATGGTCATATTAGAATGTTAGATATTATAGCACCATAATATTATGTCATCTTCAGACTGTAGTCTATTTTGTTACAATTAATTATAGTTGAAAACATTGACTGACACGTACCTATATGATGTTGCAGTAATACGTTCAGTGTTTCGTTTACTAATATACTGTCCAACAAGAAGATCTAGCTAGGCAATAACCGGAAGTCCCTAGTGCGATTAAAAGTGGGAGGAGATTGTTAGTTCACAGTTTTAACACGTGGACAACTGTCGCTAATGCGTCAATTAGGTACATTGAGCTTCTTTACGAGCTGTTTGTTGGCGAATTTATAATCTGCCTAAGTTGCCCAGTGTAATCATCGAACTCGCTAACATTTCGATGATTACACTGGGTGACTTTACAGGCAGATTATAAATTCGCCAACAAACAGCTCGTAAAGAAGCTCAATGTAATTGACGCTTAACCGGAAGGCGCTTCAATCGGAGTGCGGTTAAAAATGGTAGGAGCTTGTTAGTTCACCGTTTTAACACGTACCCAAGAATATCCTTTTGGACAGCAGGCTTTTCATTTTTTAAATATGAATCTTTTGATTAAACTTTAATGAAGTGGCTCCTCGGCAGTTTCTGGGTATGAATCTACATTTACAACACGATAAGATGAACGAAGAAGCAGAAGGAAAACAATGATTTTAAATTATTTATCAACGGTAATATAGGGTCCAATTTTGGTATATGGTAAAATCATAATACATAGTCATCAATGGGGGTCGATTCAATGCCTGATGAAGGCTTCGTACAGTTTTTTTATCCCTACTCGCCTCTTGTCTCGTATTTTCCGGGAATATAATTAGTTTGATGATATCATTATGTACCTAATTAATTATAACAAGAATTAACAGGCGGCTCTCGTGCTGCAGTGCGTAAGGCGCTGGCCTTCCACCCGAGAATTCTGGGTTCGACCCGGTGAGGACACAATATTTTTGTGATTTTCTCAAAGCCTGGGTGTTTGTGATTGTCCAAAATTACCAACAACCACCTTGTACGAAAAAGCAAAAGACAATTGGTAATTAATAATTAAAAAAAAAACATGATTTAACAAAAAGAAACATTGGAAAATTCAGCAAATAAGATTTATTTCATGAAATAATTACTTACCTAGATAAATTATAATGTGGTCAAATCAGTTATATTTATGACACAAACACCAAAATTTTTTCGAATAGACCAAAATTACAGTAGTTATAATTATTGTGTTTTTACAGCATAAAGGATTAACCAGCATAAAACTGGTAAACTATCAACTAAACACACGATAATCGAAAATTAAAAAATACAAAGTACTTAGGTAGGTACATTTCGTGCAACCATAAATTTTCATTATTTAATAAGCTTGAAGTAAAAAGCGCCGCAGGCGACTGTTCTAACTATTATCTGCAAGAGAAGTGTATGGAAACGTTACTTATAATCCGAATTAAATAGTTGGCGACCACACAAAAATTACCTCGCGATCCATGGGTTCGCAGTTCCATGTTTATAGACTTTAGAGTTTAGAAGGTAGCATGTATCCAGTGACGTCCCTAGACAAAATACCGCCCCATTTTTTATATAGTATTTTTTATCATTTTTTCATGACTCCAATATCGAAGAAATGTGTTGTATGGATAGATTACTAACAATATATTATATAACACTAAATCTAATTTAGTGACTGACTCTGCCGAGTGACTGGCAAACATATTTGGATACATTTTAAAATAGGTATGCACGTGTCATTGCTGCTCACCAAGAACGTGACGTCCAAGGACAACGGAAGTAAACTAGACATCTCGAACACGACAAAAAATCCTTTATAGTACCTACCTACCTAATTAATACATTTTGTTACTAACCAGTGAGCTGATTTTTTTAATATAAAGATATTTCTGTTATTACTAAGTTTAGTTAGCTATTTCTGTAATTATGTAGGTACCTAGTGATTCTCCTCGATTTGACGCCTACTAATAATTATATACCAAACATACAAAATGAAATCTATACATATTTTCTCCATTTTTTGACGTCGGTAAAACTGTGGCTTCTTACATGTCATGTTTGCGATACAAAGATTTTGGCATAATTAAATCGATTTCTGGTCACCAAGAACGTCGAAGGGCAACGGAAGTAAACTAGACATCGCGAACCCGACAAAAAAATGCAGTCCTGTTAAACCTTGAATGTTAATTAATAATTTTATTTCCAACCAGTGAGCTGATTTTTTTAATGGAAAGATATTTTCGTTATTACTAAATTTAGGTAGCTATTTTTATGACTATTAAACCAAATGATTCTCCTCGATTTGCCGCCCTTCCAATAACTGCCGCCCCCAAGCGACGCTCAATCTGCCTACCCCCACGGGACGTCATTGCACGTATCCACATACGTAGCTAATAATGTATGTACAGTAAATTTAATTCTGTTATGAAGAGGAAATGAGATAAATCGTAAAGGTATATTGATTAATAATTACACATTATAGGTAGGTATCTTTGAATTCATTATATTGTCACCAATGCTCTTCGGAACCGGCAAATTGGGAAACACTGATTTAATAAATGACTGGTTTGTTTTTGTACTAGGAAGATCGTTTCACACGACAAAATCAGTAATTTGATACATCAAATCGCAATGCAATTGTAAAAGCGATCGATGTAATAGTTTATCATAATAATTATATTGTATTGGTCAGTGGGTCTATTCTATACTTATCGAACGCTAAAGTGATAGTGATAGATATTATCAAACTTAGGCTAGTTTTGTATCAAAGTATTAGCACTTATTATAACTATTACAATAAGTTGGTTCTAATCGTTGCAATAAGTGCTATATTTTACCATCACCTCTCTTACTGCTGTTAAAATATAGCAGTTATTGCAACAATTAGAAGCGGTTTATTGTAATTGTTACAATAAGTGCTAATACTATAATACAAACCCACCCTAAGTTTGATAATATCTATCACTTTATCACTTTAGCTGTCGATAAGTATAGAATAGACCCGCTGGATTACAATAATTTAATTGTTAGCTATTCAAGTAATCTCCATTGACCACTCACCAGTGATATAGAATATACCGTTACATGTGACAAATAGCTATCAACGTTGTATTCATATGGAAGGTAGTAAAAATTGGCCCCACGACGGCCAAGATCTAGCGTGTTAGCACTGTTAGCCTATAATATCGTGGGTCCCGGGTTCCAATCACGGGTCTGACAAAAATTTACATGTTGTTTTTCAATGTGTCTTTGGACTCATATTAATATGAATCTAATACTCGTAGGTTGGGTAAGTAGCTAACATCCATTTCACGTACAAACAAACAATCTGTCAATATAACCTCCACTGGAGGTCCAAATTATGATCTTCATAGGATCAAACATGGGCCATGGCTTAATATTTTAAATTCACTGTAAACGTGTTTCTTGTCTTATTTTTTAATCGTTTTAGAAATCGACCGAAGGTCGCCTGTTTTTGCTAAATTTGTGAATAATTTTCAAATTCTAAGAAAATTTTTGCGATAAAATGGTTCAAAAGACTATCTACTAAAATATGGTATATTTTTCAATGTCATTATGAATAGATCATTTAAACATTGGGGTAAAGAACAGTTTATTAAGATATACATGTGAAAGCCAATCGCATCGCTACGGACGAAGATTTTGATGCCAAGTTCGGATTATTACTTTACGATGGTCAGGCAAGAAATATAAAATCAGCGACGAGTCTTCAAACATTACTAATATTGAATGCGCGTTTATGTTTAACCCATATTTCTCCACACTCGAGATTTAAACATTGTTACAGCCGCACCCAGAAGGTAACCCATTTTATTATTTTTGTTTTCCCTGATTGGGGTTGCTGATGTCGAATAAACTTAATAATTATAATATTGACTTCTTCGAATTGAAATGTTACAATATCGATGGTGCAGATCACAAACCATCTATGTCAAATTTTATGATTTTGACTTTATGGTATCAAAAAATCAACAAAAATTTAACGGATCTGTTGAACTTTACCTCCTATGTCAAAGAGAAATATAGCCCAGTTTATTGATATTTTAATTATAACTCCTATGTCATATTCATCGTTTTATGCTGCAAACAAATCATTTTTAACCTTCCGCAGTAAAATCGTATTTTTTGACTAAGAAGGTTTGTGATCTGCACCATCGATATTGTACCTACTGAATGAATAAATAAATAAATTGAAAAAAAATCACGAAATTTCGAAGTTACCTAATACAATACTTGTTTTATTTCAACTTTCTGCATGTTCATTTGTATTTTATAAGTAAATATTTGGATTTTGAGTTGATTGTAGGTAGGTATCTATCTACACGGCCATTGTGTGTTATGATATTATGATTCACCTGTGCCTCACCTATGTTTTTACCTGTGCCGCGATTCCGGCGCGTAATACGGTCTTCACAGGTAACATGCACGAGCCCATACGAAGTCCGCCGACGTAGCCAAGATCAACCAACCCGGCGATCGGCGTCGCTGCTTCGTTCTCCATACTTGATTAGTTACAGGTGGCAGCCGCCAGAGCGGCGATTTTACAAAACAAAACTTCAAAACTGCATCAGTCGACTTTTAACCGCCGGTAAAAGAGCGCCCGCGGTGAGATAACAACTTGCGCTCTCGTGTGTATGTGTCATTCGCACAGGTAGGATGATGGCGTTTCAATATAACACCTGAATTAGCCGGACTTTGGAAGAAACAGGAGACCAATAACCTGATTGTGATATTATGTCAAAGGAAAGAGCGTGATTTATGTGATAGTGTGTGTGTACCTGTGTTTTTATTGGATACTCCTTCGGTGCTTGCCAGGCTTGCGCTAGTGTATGTGTTTCAACTTTTCTTGTTTCGTCTTGCCGTAGGTTTGATTTCTGATTTTGTGCTGCCCTGTTGGAACTTTACACCAACAAATAACATTATTATTCATAATTGTTGCAATCGCATTCTATAACTTAATTCATTTTCCTTTTCAACTTCTCAAGATTTTGACAGTGCATCATCTGAGAGTTTTTAATCACCTACCTGCATCATATGATTTTAAAATCAAAGATTTACCTGTGAGCCTTCATAGTTTGAGGCGAGGTGATACTTTGTAGATATTATAGCAACTTATTCATGTGTTGTGTTTTTTTTAATAATATCTACATGCATAATAAATAGTATGGTCTCAGACACGTCAATATAAATTATAATTTAGCAATGCATAATATACATTTGCTTTGATTACCTACTTTTGTGATGAACGTAGTTATAAAATAACTATTAATTATTAATACTTTTACCATTACCTACATTTATGTAAGTTTTGACTTGTGAATTACTTCATTGTTTGTTGTTTAAATACATTTTAATATTATAACCAAACCATGAATGACAAAGTCAACATATAAAAATATAATCAGAAACTAATATAAATAAAACTAGGCGCACACTATCATTATTTTAGCCAATGTAATTTGGGTCTAGGACGATTTGGCACCGGGATAACTGGACACCACGGAATTCGAAAATAAATAGACGTTAGGTACTATCACTCCCCTTCATTTTGTGTGTGAAAATTTCTCAACTGTCACTTTGTGTTTTGTTTTCTTTTTTATCGTCTGTATTTGGGATGAAGGTGGATAATTAAGGCACCGGAATTGTGATGGAAAACGGCGAGTTTATTTAACGTTAATATTATACTATATGGTTACATTTTGAATAATTTATTTTTTCCGTACGAAATCGGCGTGCTCGCGATTTTTCTGTTTGTCGCGATCTGCGCGCCATCTTGTGATTTTTTCCAACGAAACCGTCGTCGAAAAGAAAGCGACGTTGCAAATCTCCAACGGTTAACAAAATTTACGGCATTGCCGGCTGGGCTCTTTTATTATTATTTATTTTCGTAATCAGCGCTTTATTATTTGTTGGCTTTGTTACCGATTCGGGCGTCTCCAGATACACAAAGACATCCCCAAATGGGGACCATACGGGGGTGTCACAAGCGCACCTCTCCGGAAAGGCCCGAATGGGGATCGGGCCAACTAAGGGCTGATTACGATAGCGTGTGTAACTGGACAGTGCGGCGGCTTGATAAGGGGTGGTTGCGTCTCTAGACGTTGAAGGATCGAAGCCCTCCCGGTACGTCGGCGGCTGGAGAGACTCGGATGCAGCACTGTAGCATAGTGGTTCGCGGTTCCCAGGCCTACCGTAAAGCTGCTGAGAGAGGAGGGCGTCGCGCCCAGCCCTCTCAACACCGTCGGCAACCGGAGAGTTTCGGATGCAGCACTACGCCGCTTTGTGGGCGTAGTGGTTCGCGGCTCCCCATGTCTACCGTACGGGCGGATGCTGAGAGAGGACGTCGCACCCAGCCTTCCCAACAGCGACCGTCCGAAAATCAGTCGATCCCTCACGAAAATGCATACCGGCGCATTACTCGACCCCCTTTTTTGCTCGCTTGCCCTGCCGCGGCTGTCGAATTACACGCACTACACTGATATTATACTAATATAATATGCAGAAAACTTCATTTAATACTTAAATGGCTTTAAAGTTTATAAAAATAATTTTAAAAATATATCAGGGCCCGAAATGGACCGGAACGCCATTCTGCCTCATACAACCGCTCCGGGTTGTAAAATTTTTCACTTCGAGCACTGAAATAACTTATTATACATCGCTTCCAAACACAAAACACTTAAAACTAACTAATCTATGATGCTAATGGCTGAGGATGCTGCTTGGCTGCTTTCCGCTGATGGAGGCTGCTTTGCTCAGCTGAAGAAGGCCGCTTTGTAGCTCTCTTCATCCTGGTGCATTTGGGCCAGGGCTGATTGCAAGGCTCACAGACACGCTGCTGTTGACGAAGAGAGCTCAAGCGGCTGATGATGCAGGGCATTTGACGCCGTTTTCCCTCGTTGGAGCCAGGGTCTTGCCCGATACACTCGTCCGTGGGCCAAGTTCGCTGGCGGATGCAGTTGGTCGGGAGTACATCGGGAGCCATGACTTCGCAATCCGGGTGTTTCTGCTCTTTTCTTCACTGGCTTGGCTTTGGCAGCATCCTCTTTCTACTGCTTTTTTATTATAGTTTGTTGAGCGCCACCAGAGGCAAGCCTCTGGATGTTTTTTCCTCGCCGTTTCCTATTCCGGTGTTTGGATCTCAGGGTTGTGTGTCCGGGTGAAAGAAATTCCACCTGCTTCTTGATTCCAGACGATCAAAATCAAGAAGCGTAGTCCCACGTTGACTGGGGCCACTTATCACTCCCCTCCATTATGTGTGTGAAAATTTCTCAACTGTCACTTTGTGTTTTGTTTTCTTTTTTATCGTCTGT
The DNA here is from genome assembly GCF_057557595.1 of Rhyacophila brunnea. Classification (NCBI taxonomy): domain Eukaryota; kingdom Metazoa; phylum Arthropoda; class Insecta; order Trichoptera; family Rhyacophilidae; genus Rhyacophila; species Rhyacophila brunnea. The sequence goes on from NW_028232752.1 coordinate 16,159,070, forward strand.
ATTTGGGATGAAGGTGGATAATTAAGGCACCGGAATTGTGATGGAAAACGGCGAGTTTATTTAACGTTAATATTATACTATATGGTTACATTTTGAATAATTTATTTTTTCCGTACGAAATCGGCGTGCTCGCGATTTTTCTGTTTGTCGCGATCTGCGCGCCATCTTGTGATTTTTTCCAACGAAACCGTCGTCGAAAAGAAAGCGACGTTGCAAATCTCCAACGGTTAACAAAATTTACGGCATTGCCGGCTGGGCTCTTTTATTATTATTTATTTTCGTAATCAGCGCTTTATTATTTGTTGGCTTTGTTACCGATTCGGGCGTCTCCAGATACACAAAGACATCCCCAAATGGGGACCATACGGGGGTGTCACAGTACTTATAGGTACTTTAAAAAAATATTTAATATTATTATATGTATATATTTACCTAAATGATTATATTATGATTTAATAGTTGGTGAGAATGTGAAATATGCAGACGTAAATAATGATTTAATCGTGAATATGTTTAAGTTCCAACGAAAAAAGAGTTTTTTATTTTATATAAAGCCTTAGGCATGGTACCTAATTCTCAATCCGCAATAAAGAATACATTACGTTAAGAGTAAAATGAATTAAAACTACTAAGTAGTACATAGAAACTGATTGAAATACCTCGTCTACGTTCTGTATACGTGTCTACGACAGTACGGCGTCCAATTGTCCGGAGTCCAGTCGTCCCATTCCCTGTAATTTTATTATTCTGCCAGCCACGAGTGTCTTGTATAATATAAGATTCTACTAGTCTAGATTTAATCATAGCTAGATGACGTCCCTTGGTTACCTTCTTATATTATGTACACTTGTTTCATGTATTGTCTTTACACGTTATGCCCGACGTGTATTTTTACATGCCACTACTTTTATGCATCTTCGTATTATGTGGGTTAACCCGAGAGGCGTTTTTTAGCGATCATTATTCATCATATTGTTGTATTCATATCCAACTGCCTATTCAGTAGATAAGAAAATACGGGAGGCAGAAAAGAATTTGAAACATAGACATACACGAGCACTGAATTCAATAATTAAACGAAAAAATAACTTGTCTTTTACTGACATTATAATGCCGGGTCCACACTGGCAACATGTCGCCGGCAACCTCGCTAAATTTTACGATAATTATCATACTTATCGTAAAATTTAACGAGGTTTCCGGCGACATATTGCCAATGTGGACCCGGCATAAGAATCTAGCCCTTTGATCGCGAGATCAATCAATGCATTATCTTTATTTGCTCCCCAGTGTTGACTGCCCACTGTAAGATTATGTTTAGGTGTAAACAATGTTTGACTAACGAAGATTTTCTTTGACATGGATGACGCAATCGACATAATATTTAAAATGGGGCCTCGAAACAGTTCAAACCAGTCATACACTTATTATTATATTTTATCAAAATTTTAAAATTAAGTATGCGTATTTTTAACAAATCGAGTAGGTATATAATAGAAAAAAATCCCTGCAACAGACCAATACGTATAACTAGGTACTCGCGCAGATCAAAGCGACAAAAAATCTCAGTCATCTTCTACAATAATTTTTAGTTACAGGTTGTGATTATAAAAAAACATAGTACCAATTTATGGTTTTCATTTAAGGATTTAAGTATTATTTTTTATCGTGGGGAGTCTCAAAATCAGCCAGTACCTCGGACGTTCGATTCCACAAATTTATCCCCGTACTTATTTGACATTACTTTGGTAGTGATGACTCTTATAATAATATTAATCTCTTAAAAGTGTGGTGCTAAAATGCTCCGTCAAGAAAGGAAATGGTGTAAATAATATTACTGTAATTATAATACCAACATAAAATGCACCGTTGTAAAATTGTTAAGCACCTGCCTAATTAAGTAGTATGCTGTCACTAACGAGGCTTTCGATTTATTAACAATTATTTTATTACTTAGGGTAGTTTACCTGGACACTGTTTACCGGATAACAACTTTCTACGGACGATATAAATCAATAACTCAATTGAAACGTAATTCAATAAAATGTGGTGTCGTAAACACCTACTTACTTAATAATATTACGCTGTCTGTACCTACATACTTAATTTATATTAGCTGGTAGATATTATTACCTAGTAGGCACTTTACTGGTTTCATTTCCTGTCATAAATTCATAAACATGATGGAAAATAACGTAAATATAAATACATATAGGTATATATATAGGTATTATAAATATAAATATATATACACATAGGTAAGTACATACTACCTGATCTAGGATATCTGCTAATTAATTTCATGTTCTGAATAGGTACATAAACATAATATAAGAATTTTGCCGCACTATAATAACAACCCATTAAATTACGTATTTGCGTTTATAAGTTGTTAATTAATTAGTCCGTAGTTTGTTTCTACACCACTCATTAGTGGCAGGGGGCTGAGGTTGGCTGTTGGGATTTGACATAAATCATGCATAGTACATTTTGTCAGTCATACTTATTTGTTTTCATTGATCTAAGAATACAATTTGCAAATGGTGCTGGTTAGTTTTTAAAATTCAATTAAACCCTGCCTAAACAAAACCATAATGGTTTAGGTATGCTATGGGGCATGGGCGATCTGACAAAAATACTGCACACTTTACAGTCATATTTATTTGTTTTCGTTAAATTAAGAATACATAATATTACAGATGGTGTTGGTTTTTTTTTTTTATTAAGCCATGCCTGATAATTAAAGATATTCTATAGATACATAAAAGAATATGTTTTGATTATTATCCAGTAGCCTTGGACTATCACGCCGTGGGTCTCAGGTTCGAATCCTGGGCCTGGCAAGTATAGGTAAATCACTCTACAGTGGCACCATGGGTACGGAAAAAGCGACTTGCAGTTGTAGTGGTGTTGTTTGTTAGCATTAAATCAGGCACTGCAGCAAACAATTCCAATAACGAAACGCGAAACGCCTATGGTGCCACTGTATAATGATTTACCTATACACATAATATTGTTTTTCATTGTGTGTGTCCAGGGTATGGACCTAATAGGTTGAGCAAGTGGGTGACATCCATTTCTCGTAAAAAACAAAATCTGTTAATACAAACCTCTACTCTGTGGAGGCCCATATGATCCTATTAGGATCGGACATGGTCGAAAAAAAAATGTCTTGGATTAGGCAGGGTTTAATTGAATTAAAAAAAACTAACATTATCTACGTATACTTAGAGGTCTAAGTTCATTGAAAACAAAAACGTTTGACCGACAAAGTTTAGTGGGTACTATTTATGTCGGATCTTAACAGCCAACCTCCACCATTCGCTACTGCACCTCATATATAAATAATGTTGATCTGTTTTGGTTACACACTGTTACGGAAGTACGAAAGGATTATTAATTAATGTGTAGATGAGACCTGTCTTCGTGTATTTCAAAGTAATTAAATACAGCCAAAACATAGGACATATTCTCAGCGACGCGCCAAGGGTGGCTGCCGCCTGGGTACCAGCTCAAAATTGCCGTTCCACCTAAATAAACCTATTTTTACAACGTTTTTCTTAGCTCGTATTCTTATTTGTCCGGTGGTTCTTTGTCCGGTATAAATCTTGCAATCGATTTTAACTAACTTCCCGACTAGCTAGACATTTGAAACTTTTAGAATATATCAGAACACGATGGCAATGTATTTTTTTAATACTTTTAGCCATCTTTAAGTAGAATTGAATTAATTTTCATTTAATTCTGTTTTTTATGAAAAGTTATTTCGACACCATTATTAGTTGCTAGGGGTCTGGGGTCCTAGCAACTAAATTATTAATATATACGTGCGTTACTATGGAAATCAATATGACATTTCAGTATTATTTCTATCAAGTACAATTTTTTTGATCGTTTAAGCTAGTCAAGTCAAGTTTATATGATTCAACAAAAAATTTAAAAACGTTGTATATAAAAAGTTCTTTTTATATTGTAATTATTTAATTGTAAATTTAACAGAATCCAAAGAAAATTTAAAACAATCATTGTATTGTCATAAAAATATTGACTTATTTTACTTATTAAATAATATAACATTCTGAATTATAATATTATAAAGCGTCTTAATTCGATAAATACGTATCATTGGAGCACATAACCATTAATTAGTAATCACATTATTTGCCATAATATCGTTCGAGAGGCTATTTCATATTCGTGAATGTTTTTGTCTATTTTTGAATTTGTTTAGCTTAATTAAATTTTTTTTTGTTGTATATTCTTTCAATTGAAAATATCCCTCTGAAGTTGGCGAAACCGGTCCAGTTATATTTAATAATAGTAAAATTAGTACGATAAAAAATATGTAATTACGTTTTGTTTAAATTAATAATATTTGTATCTATTCCTTCATTCGTCGCTCTTTATAATGTACCGTCCCTATGCATCGCATGACCTAGCTACCAACCACGGGATGTCACTGTCTAATGATGTATTTTTATTATCGGTAGGTATAACAATAATTAATGATATTCTTGTATTCCTACCATAAACATTTCTAATAGGTAACTGTATTTTCTCCAACAATCCGCCATTGTACAGTGGAGGCTGTATACTTATATATGTAAATTAAAATGTGTTAATATTATGAAAATGCTGATATAGTAAATAGTTAGATACTTTCAGAGATAGAGTTATTCTGCGAGTATTTAAAACTTGATAGATCGCTTAGCAAGTAATCGAGTACGTACTTGAGTGGATATTTCAAGCAGTAAAAACAAGTTTATATCAGACCCGTGATGGTTTGCACAATTTAATCCTGCCGATTTAACGTTGCAAAGCCGATTAAAATGTTGAAAAAATCCTTTCTCGAAATGTCAGACTTAACCCACGCTCTTGAATAAATATTAAAAAAATGTTAATTTTGATGAATCGGCCATTTATCCCAAGGGAGACGAGACGCGTATTTCATTATTTTAAAACGATTTTATGGCGAATAACGATACTAATTAGTGTTTGTTTTCACTTAGCCATAAGTAGAGTATAATTACGTTTTATAACTAAGGGCGTCAAATCGAGGAGAATCATTAGGTATACATAGAAAGCTACATAAACTTAGGAAATATCTTTCCATTAAAAAATTCAGCTCACTGGTTGGAAATAAAATATATCTATTAATTAGGTACCTACAATAAAAGTTTTAACAGGACTTTATTTTTCGGGTTCGCGATGTCTAGTTTACTTCCGTTGTCCTTGAACGTCACGTTCTTGGTGAACAGGAATGACACGTGCATACCTAATTTAAAATTTATCCAAATATATTTGCCAGTCACTAGTGAGTTTTGGAAGTTGTCAGGTGTATTTTTAAATGTACCTATCTAAAATCGTAGACTCGCAATATTGTCTATAGAATCAGAGATGGCATTTCAATTAGATTTAGTCGTATACCTGTATCTTGTTAGTAATGTATCCATACAACACATTTCTTAGATATTGCAGTCATGAAAGGATGTGATGAAGGAAATATGGCGGCATTTTGGCAATGCCTAGGGGCGGCATTTTGTCTAGGGACGTCACTCACACTGATATGCCTCTTTGCCTGATAACCTCTCGTAAAATTAGATCAAATGCTATTCACTTGTATTAATCAGCGCTCGAAATGGAAAAGTTTACGAACCGGAGCGTTCGGAAATTTTCTGAAGATATTAACATAGTTATCAAATGTTATGTGTATTTCATAAAAATAAGTTTGTTAGATTTTTGTTATATGGCCTATCTAGCTCAGACGGTCAAATTATTTATTCCACGAGACGGAGCGATAACTTTACCGATTTCACGAAAAGGAACGGCGCTTACTTTACACACCCAACAATAAAATTGTCGATTATTTACTTAAGCTCTATCGAACGATATTATAATACTAAGTAGGTACAGCGGCGAATTTATTTGACGCAATCAATACGTTAAAAGATTTCAAAAGGGGGCCTCGAAACAACCCAACAATAAAATTGTCGATTATTTACTTAAACTCTGTCGAACGATATTATAATAATAAGTAGGTACAGCGGCGATTTTATTTGACGCAATCAATACGTTAAAAGATTTCAAAAGAGGGCCTCGAAACAGTTCAAACAAGTCATTAAGTTACTAAGTGCAATAGGAACAGATTTTATACAATTCCGTCCTTAATTCACGTCTCTAAATCTCTCAGTGAGCGGTACTTAGGTATCTTGTACAAATTGTTTTATGGTTAAATCAAAAATATTAGATGTTTTTCTGAACGGATTTCTATATAACAATGATTGAAGGCAATTTCGGTTTGATGTAATTGCCACTTCTGTACCGACGCAAAAAAGTAAGTTAGGTACTTAGTATTTTATCAGGGCTGTATAAAAACTAGTTGCCCAGGGCCGTAGATTTACTCTTTGCCGTCATTTTCATACGATTTGGCTTCAAATCTATTTAAAAAAAAGAAGGTTTTCTTATAGCTAAATAAAATCCAAGCGTTCTGCTGTGATAACGTTTTTAGAATTCACGATTCCCTATTTATCATGTCGCTAAAAATTATTTAGGTCTTACGACTAAATCCGTCGATTGTAGTATTTAATGTAAACATAGGTCTTGGTTTAATAATATCATCGAAATGTTTCAATGCGTTTTTCCCAAAACTATCGTTTAGCACTTACGTCTGTCTTCTACCCAGATTTTCATTTATCAGCGAAAGTAAAACAATAATGTGGTCCCAATAAACGCTTACAAAATAAAAATATTATCGTTGACATTTTTACAAGTTATATTCTGGATTGCCTTGAAATTTGTTTCGAGATTCGGAAAGAATAAGAAGTAGTTACTTACTTTCTGTTTCTTTTCGGTACAAACATTGTATCATCATCGTTAGGTAATTAAATGTTTAATACTTTTCCAGACCATACGGTACCATTTTAATTGAATGGCACGAGACGAGGCAACCCATAGTGATTTCATATGAAGGGCACTGCTGTATCTGTATAATATTATACAGAGATCATTACATTACATTCTAAACAAAATCCGAATCTAAAACTTCTATTAAGAGATGTCAAAACAGAATAAGAATAAATGACAGAAATGCAAATGGATTTAGATAATAATATGTAATGATCTCTGTATAATATTATCATTTATACCAATCACCGTATGACACTATTGATGTTACCAGTGTATTTGATAGTTGTGCCTTGTTTATTACAGTTATCTTACAATAATTAACTAGATAAATAAGCGAAATACGAGGCATTGTATCAGTTACCGACTATCTAGATTATAGACTATGGATGAAAATTATACGTATTTTGTAAACAGCACGACTAGGAACTGTTTTTAAAGTTCGCAAATGTTTTACAGAGTCTACAAGATGAACGACGGCCTCAAGGAAACGTTTGTTGTAATGAATACATTATTAAAATGACATTTGAAAGTGACAGATGAAGCAGCCATTTTGAATGACGTGTGACGTCAGATTGCTTACGTCACACACAGTGCTATACGCTATATGGTGGAACATCCGTTAAATAACTTATAAAGAATTTGGTAATCTCATACATACGGCCCTAAGTTATTTGCGACCGTTTAGGTATCTTCAGTTACTATGCACACTCACCGAAAATAAATGCATCGATACAAATGGAATGGTACAAAACATAAATCAATTATAATTTTAATTCAAAATCCATCAAGTATCTACTATCTGTCGATAGTATTAATTTCCTAAAATGTATCTAAGTAATAGGTACATAACATAATAATATAGCCAAGTTTTGACATCTTTATAGGGTCATACAATTTTTATTAGTTTAAAAATATATACTTACCTACTGTTATATTATTAATATTATTATAGTATAACCCTATAACCGAACGTTAAACAGTGTGATGAACTTATATAAAAAACTCTAAATAATATGTACATGGGATTAATTAATTAGGTGGTTAATTGAACTGCCGTTTACGTGGTAGGTACATACTCAGAAATTTAAATAGAGACTAGTTAGGTTAAGAATTTAGTTGATACTTAATTTAATAATTGCATTTTAGAGATTTAGTTTCTGTATCAACACTTAGCTAAGATTTCGATTGTCATGCCATTATCAAGACAAGCAGAATGCAGAACTATTCTAACTCACTTTTGCAATATTTTACAGGTTTTTGAAACATCCTATTTAAGTTATTTATTATTTATATATACACATTTATGCATCAATAGTCTTACTAAAATATGATATATACATTTGTCTATACCAGTAGCGAAGGGTGGAGGTAGGGTGTTAAGATCCGCCATAAAGAGTGCACTATACACATTGTTAGTCATACGAATTTGTTTTTATTGAACTAAGACTACAATCGACATACTTATAGTGTTGGTTAGTTTAAAAAAAACAATTAAACCCTGCTTAAACCAAACCGTAATAGTATTGATATATTTAGGGCGATACAACAAAATTGTTTTGCACACTTTTTCATCCATACTTATTTGTTTTCGTTGGATTAAGAATATATACATATTACACATATTGTTGGTTCATTTTTTTAAATTTATTAAGCCCTGCCCAAACCAAACTATAATAGATAAAAATATTATTATATCTATAAAATATCCAACGTTATGTATGATTTAATTGCATAATTTTAGATATTTTATAGATAGACGAGTATTTTTTTATTATCTACGAGTATTATGGCTTGGTTTAGCAGGGTTCAATTGAATTAAAAAAAAACTAACTAACAACATCAAATTATAGTCTTATTTCAATGAAAACAAATACGTATGACTGAGATAGTTTAATGTAAACTATTTATGGCAGATATTAACAGCCCACTTCTACCCTTTTCCATAGGTCTATACACTTAATAAATAATTGAAGTATATTGTTTGAACAAAAACGATGCATAAGTGCGAGTGAGAAAGTATTCGGCACCCTTATAATCTCTGCGACACGCGCTAGAGTAAGATAAAAGGTTTACAGATGTGTGAGATGATTTGCTGTGGTGTCGCCGCCAAATCTTAGTTTGTTGCATAATTTGCTAGCGCGTGTTGCTAAAATTGATATCTTTTGTGTTAAACATAAGGTCAGTGGTAAATATTATTAGTTAATTAAGTAGAAAAGATGGTTCTGTGTGTTGTATTAAAATGTGGTAACCGTACTGATTAGCAAGAAGATGATATTACGTTCCATAGTAAGTTGATACATGTTCATGATAATTTATTTGTATATAGGTATTATTATATATTTAAATATCAGTGACCTAGTGTTTCTTTAAAACAACTTAAATTATGGATATCTTTACCTAATGGTTGAATTTTGACCGCTTAAAAATACTATATGACGTAAAAAAATAGAACATAATATTTTAATTCTGAGCGTCTAGTGCGAGCACTTTGGGTGAGCACTAGCGAAATGGTCTATGGTCTCAAACATTTGTGTACGAATGCGTTCGCTCGCCCACAAACAAAATGCACGGCACGCAGCTTCATTTAGCAATGCAATGGGTGGCGTCTAGAATCTAGATGTATCTATAGTCTAAGGTTTGAATAGTTCTACATTCAGCTGACGTTCAGCATTAACAGTAAACATGGCTGCTTAGAATATGGCCCTTGCGATATTTTAGAACTGTGGACAAATATTTATTACACAACTTAAGTAGGTAAAAAAGATAATATAATTCATGGAAAGTACGTACCCATTTCATTTAAAGTATTTTCTTTCCAACAGGTATGTTTGCATTTCGCTATTTCCTTTCTCTCTTGGGTAAAATGTATCACCTACTTACACCTTATCACACATTTTTGTAAAAGTGTAGAAAATTAACTGTGAAATTCGAAACTAGTTGTAATGCTAGATTATAGAAAAAAATCATTACTACTTGTATTCAATCTTACCGAGAGTTGGAAATCCATTAATTTCATTACAACCTACTAGGTACTGTATGAAAACGTTCGACTTGCAACTCTCTGTATGATTGAATACAGGTGTAGACGTATTAAATTGATACGAAATGTAAATGTTTATATATTTACTCAGGCAGATACATTTTTTCTTCATATTAGTCAAAGAGTATTGGTACATTGCAATACAAGGTAGCTATATTTATTATGAAATATTTCTGCTGGCAAGAGATATAGGTATCTATATACCTATAATTATTTAGTTAATTTAATACAATACTTATACTTAATTGCAAATAATTACAAGATAAAAAGAACTTTTTATATACCACGTTTTTAAATTTTCTGTTGAATCATATAAACTTGACAATTCTATGTATTAATAATTTAGGACAAATAAGGCAATTGTCAACAAATCATTTTTTTGCTATTTTGCAACAAACAAACATAATATGGAATACTGAAATGTAATTTTGATTTCCGTAGTAACGCACATAATAGTGGATTTGATTACGGATTTCTTCCGAAATAACTTTTCATACAACACAGAATTAACTGATAATGAATTCAAAGATGGCTAAAAGTATTAAAAGAATGCATTGGCATCGTGTTCTGATATATTCTAAAAGTTTCAAATGTCTAGCTAGTCGGGAAGTTAGTTAAAAATCGATTGCAAGATTTGTACTGGATTAACGACCACCGGACAAACAAGAATACGAGCTAAGAAAAACTTGCTAATAAAATACATCTCATCAAAATACTAAGACAAAGGTTACCAGTTGATTGGATTTCACAACGATTTCGAAACGTTTCAAATGTATAACTTATTGATGAATCATAATATTTGGATCCTTGTTGGTAAAACTATAAAAGTCACCTACCGTAAGAAATAGCAATAATACTTCATTATGGTTATTCCAGTTATAAATGTGAAGAAAGTACACAAAAAACTAATATACTTACTTAATTAGTGTTATTTTTTCTATTCATATTTTTCCACTATGAAAAAAATTGTAATAGATAGGTACGTTCAAATTAATACTTTATTATGATAGTTATTCAGTACGTATTTGCGCCGAACTTATTCAATTCGTTAATACAGCGAGAACCAAAATGATTAGTAGACTTTTGTGGAATTTAATAATATACGTATAAGTAATTTATAATATACCGACTTGTATCTAATGTTACTTATTGTATTTCAGTACTTCCGTGAATATAAAACAATATCCATCAATCTTGTAAAGAGATTCGGATTGTATGATAATGTATCAAGTCACTGCCACCTTTAGATTAATAAAGCTTGAGCGTAACTTTTTGCACAAGCAACGAGTGGTCAAAATCAGATCCCAGATTGCTTACATATTATTGATTCGCCCTTTCTCGTTTCAAATTGAATTATAAAAAAATCTCAAATGAAATATATTAACTATCAGTGTTGAATTAATAAATAATATACATTCCTATTATTCATCAGCTGTCAAAGTCAGACTAGTCCTTCACACAAAAACCGGTGGTAATATCGATTTCCAAAAAATATGTAGCATTGATCTATGCATTACATTTGTAGAATGTGTGTTAATGCTAGTGTATTATTTATCATGTAACTTATCTATTCAAATCAAACCATTCCCTTTGTGAACACGACAGACGCGTCAGTATGATCACTCTATAGAACAATGACAGGCAATGACAGTAGTTCATACATAGACAACAACGGGAGGGGCGGAAAAAGTAGGACCAATCGTTGTGAATATATCGGCTTTCTACTTGAGTCGGTACTTGAGTACTTGAGAAAGTGTACTATGTGAGCGAAGCACGTGTCGTACAAAATATTTTTTATGTGTGGTGAATATCTTTATAAATTAATTTTCTAAAACGTCCACCAAGTTTGATATTTTACCATAGAAACAGCACTATCTATAAATTTAATTACCTATCCAAAATCCATGATTGATTTAATTAAAATTTGCTACCGATTACAATGTATGATATTATGTTTCAAAACCAACACAAACTTTAGGGGCAGATAATATACTAAAATAATTATTTAAGTAAGTACCTATGTATAATATATTTTCTTGATGGTGTGATTGAGCGACATTCCCATACAAAGCCATGAAAAAAACTCAGATTACAAATCATTGGGGGAAAATCACTTTATATTCATCATTCACCGGGGGTTTTTGTCTCTTTGCTTTTCTCGGCCGTCCATACCATCCGCATAGGTAGCGGTAGACCACCTTTTAGTATGGGTTTTATAATTAAATCGATTGTATTCTAGGAGGTCTGGTTAAGAGGACGTTCTACAGAATTGGCCTTGAGAATTGAAAATATGATTTTTTAACATGTGGTCCATAATATCTGGTCTACTAGTTAATATAAAAAGGTCGTGTCAAAGTTGTTTGTGTTAATAAATTTGCTCTGTGACTGATCCGACTCATATTTCACATTTATTTCATCAGGGCTGTCGAAGACATAAATCATAATATATATTTATAATTTTAAATTTTTATTTATAATATATATTATTTAAGTTTTGTGCACCTAATGCCGGGTCCACACTGGCAACAAGTTAATTTGCTGGCAACCTCGTTAGATTTTACGATAATTATTGTAAAATTTCTTAAGCAATTATGGTAAGTATCGTAAAATTTAATGAGGTTGCCAGCAACTTGTTGCCAGTGTGGAAATGGCTTAATATCCACTGTGGTTCACGTAGTGGCATGGACCTGGGGTTAGCTAATTCAGGAAGTCAACACCCATGATAGAATTTTTTCCAGTTTTGGTTGCATTATATTCCAAAACTCTTCTGTAAAAATCGTTTCCGAGTTTATAAATGGAAATTTCTCGGTGTACATAGTAAACAAACCTACGAATAAAAAAAGACAAAAAGGAACATACTGCTTCATCGCAGTAAAATCTGGTAATCAAATTCGCCATTTTGAAAAGCGACGATTTTGCGTAAACAAATATCACGTGGTCTGTACGTGTGCGGCAAACTTCGAATGTGTTTGTAATTTTGTGCAAAGTGCGAATGTAATGTTTTCAAATAATTGATATGGATTAATTATACCATCATATTATTTTCTCGAAATCATAAACATACTATAATAGTATTTGAGTATCAACCTATGTTCAATTTGAATTGGGTTATAATAATAATATACCCGTATATATATCAATAGTATGTTTGCTACAAAATCCACCCAAGTTATCAGTACGTACTTGCACAGGTTTGATTAAAAACCATGATGAAATTAACATTTAAAAAATATGAATGCTTAATATTATTTTGACAGCCCTGTTTTCTGATCGGCTTCATCTCGCAGGTGTTCATAAAATAATAATAATTCTCCGCGCGGCAGAAATTATCAGTAATAATAATAATATTTCTTGAAATAAAATCTCCGATGATTAGTGATTTTTGCGAAAAGATCGATTTAAATTGACGTAGTTACGACGCCGAGGTCCTTTTTATACTGAATTATATTTGAACGGCGGGCTCTTCAGCGGGCCCTTAAAGATGGTAACAATATGTTACTGAACCTCGAAAAAGTGCACGGGATAGTGTAGATATATGGGTTTGCGATATGGGATATGATAAAGAAATAAAATGTTGAGCGACTGTAGCTAAACATGATATGACTCGACTGAGAGATAGTAATATTTCAAGAATAAAAAATATAGCCGGGTCTGCAGAATTTGGTGTCCACTTTCAGAACTTTAAATATAACATCGGGGGTAAGAAAACATCATCGTCATCCCCCCCTCGATAAGGCCGAAAGACAACTGTTACATTTCCGTTTGCGTTATTGTCTATGGTCTATAAATGACCGTAAACAATAACATGTAGGTTGTAGGGTTATGTATAGGGATTCCAATCCCGGGATCCCGAGCTATTTTCGATACCTATGAATCCCGGAATTGATAAACATAATCCCGAAACTTTCGGGATTGATTTTCTATCAATTTTTATGGAAAATAAAATAAAAACGAAAATATAACAGAAAAAATACTTTTAATAACAAATAACAACATTAGAAATAAGCTGAGTTTGAATGAAGTTTGATTTATACCCATGTGTAAGTTGCCGATTCATTTTATTTTTTCACTTAAATTAATAAAAATGAGAAAGATTGGAAAAAAACAATCCTTCGGACTTTTAACAAAGTAATTCCGCCATGATCTCATACGTTTTACGGCAGTTTCATATTTGGCTGACTAATTAGATTTATGAAGCGGAAAGGCCATAAGCACACCATGATTGTTTGCTTTACTATTTTAAATCTCGCTAATCCATTCATTAAGTCTTTACTATCAGAAACAGCAATCTCATATTAAATTCATATTATTATTTATATTACAATATTATTTACTCCATTAAACTTATGTATTTCCAAGATTGAACGTAGATATACAATGTTAACAATAAATGTCTTAAATAGTATAAATTATACTAGATTTATTTTTGACCAATTTTATCAATGTTATTTGTAAATATAAAAAAAAATATATTAACAATGGAAAAAATGCCAATCCTGGGACCAGTCCCGGGATCCCGGGATTGTCAAATTGTAATCCCGAAATCCCGGGATCAGAATTTTGGCTCGGGATTCGATTCCCTATTATGTTTATACAAAACTTCTACAAAGTCATGAAGAGAAAAAAAAGGGTACAGTTCGGTAATGAGGAATACAGCGGAAAACACATTTTGAAAATACCCGATATACTGAATTATTTGTTAAAAAAGTTAAAGTCTGGAAAAAAAAGTCTGCCAGCCAAATAATATTACGAAACTTTGGGTTGCTGACATCTGCAGTGGGTATTATTGCTGGAACCGGATTCGCCGATGCGCTATGGTAGATTTAGCCAGAGGTCGTGTCTACGGTGGCAACTGGAAACGCACTACTCGCCTCTCGACTATTTTGCCTTCGTGCCTGCCACGAGGACTTTGACTTGCGAGATGTTGCCTGTTGTCTGTTTCCACGTAGATAGCTATTAGATACAGTCCTATGCACTTATGCAGTGCTCGCCATCCATAACTTTCTCTATTATATTATAGGCAATGTCCAACGGTTATCATTATCATCATCCAGTGGCGAAGATTGCAGATAGGCTGTTAAGATCCGACATAAATAGTGCACACGAAATTGTCAATCAAACGTATTTGTTTTCATTGAACTAAGAGTACCTATACCTAATTAGTGGATAGTGTTTGAATAGTTTTTAAAATCCAACTAAACAAACCCTGCCTAATCCAAGTCCTAGTAGATAATATGTAGTCAAAAAATATTCGTTTATCTGTAAAATACCTTAAATTATGTCATTAAACCATACTTAGTTTAAGTATTTTATACACTTATAGAAGAATATTTATTATTAATTATGCTTTGGTTTAGGCAGGGCTTAATGAATTAAAAAAAACTAATAGACACGACCTGTAATAATATGTATTATTAGTTCATCTAAAACAAATAAGTGTGACTGAAATAGTGTGGAGTATTTTTATCGGATCGCCATAGCATACCTAAACTATTGTGGTTTGGTTTAGGTAGGGTTTAATTGAATTTTAACAACTAATCAATCATAATATTTCCAACGGTTATATTGTAATATGATTATCCCCTGACTGCAATTATGGTATTGGTATTAACATCATTTATTATCAATACGTTTAAATATTAAGCAACACCAGAATTCAGAATTATTTATTTTCATGAAAACTAATCTAACATACATAAATGTCGTGATGTTAGGATATTTGTAGGTAGGAATATTTGAGAATTTAATAATAAATATACTATCTTTACCTTGTTGAATTGCAAACTGGTTGCCTTTCCATTGGCAGAAAATTAAATATTTTGGGTAACGTATTTGTTAGAATTGATACGTGTGACTCATACACGGATGCGTAGCTTTTTAAGGATAAGAGCACTCATTTAGACAGTGAAATATGTGGGTTCGAATCCTACACGGTCCAGATTTATAATGGGTATGTTTCTGAGGTGTTTTATGTATTTATTACAACGTTTTTCTTAGGTCGTATTCTTATTTGTCCGGTACAAATCTTGCAATCGATTTTTAACTAACTTCCCGACTAGCTAGATCAGAACACGATACTTTTAGCCATCTTTAAGTAGAATTGAATTCATTTTTAGTTAATTCTGTTTTGTATGAAAAGTTATTTCGATACCATTATTGTTTGCTAGGGGGTGCTAGCAACTAAATTATTAATAATATATATGTGCGTTACTATGGAAATCAATATGACATGTCAAAATGACATTTCAGTATTATTTCTATCAAGTACAAATTTTTGTTTAAATTTAAAATTATAAAGTCAAGTTTATATGATTCAACAGAAAATTCAAAAACGTGGTAGGTATATAAAAAGTTCTTTTTATCTTGTAATTTATTTATTATTATGTATTTTCACCTGTACATACCTACATTGTTCCATAGTTATTTTAGTGGGATTCTTGTAATTATTCTTTTAACATCTTTAATGTAAAGTATATATTTAACGCCCACGATAACTGAGCGGTTAGGCTTATGTTGTTTTTCAATGCGTGTTTGAAACCAGATCATGTACCTAAACAGGTTGAGTAAGTGTCTAATATAATTTTCTCGTAAAACTAAACATTTCTAAATACAACCTTCTAGAGCAGGGGGGGGGCAAACTTTTTGGATGGAGGGCCAAATTCAAGAATTCAAAATGAGCGGCCGGCCGCAAGTAACATACCATTTTTAGATATAAGTACACTATTTATTATCACGAAAAATAAACATTACAAAAAAAAATATGAGAAGAATGAAACTGTTGTAAGTACATTTTTTAACATTTTTTTAAATTCAGGTGTTAATTTTGTAGTTGATATTCTCAAAACTGCTTGTAAATGGGCATCGGAGATATTTGATCGTAAAGAATTTTTATTGAGGTTCATGATCGATAATGTTTGTTCACATATATATGTTGATCCAAAAATAAAGAACATTTTTCTTGCATAATCTTTAAGCTGGTCGAATTTGTCTGAATTAAGGGCATTGTAAAATTGGAGATTTCTTCACGACGATGCAATTCTCTTAAATCAGTGTCACACTGCAGATTAATAATCTCAAGTTGTAGCTTTGTCGGTACACTATCAATATCTATTGAAATTGATGTTCAACGTAGAAAATAGTGGTTATATTATATTATCAGATGAGACGCAAGGAAGACGTACTGAGATAATACATTTACGAAACAACAAATTCTTCAAATTTTAATATATTCTCAATATTTTTTAAAAAATTATAAAAAAGTTATTCGTAATCAGAAGTACAATTAATGATGGCGGGCTGCAAAAAAATACCCGGTGGGCCGCAGTTTCGCCCCCCCCTGTTCTAGAGGTACTTATATGGTTAAAATATATCGTCACCGTTCAGGCAAAAGTCACCAACCCTAAAAACATAGTTTTGAGATATCGCAATTTGAAAGTTTGAAAATGCAGGAAAAATCAGATTTTAATGTTTTTAAGGTTTTATCTACATTAAATTATTTTCTCATGTCTTCTTAATAATTTCTTTAATGTAATTTTACTTTTTGATGCTAATTAAAACATCTGGAAGGTTTTGAAGGAGGCAAGGTAGCTCAATTATGGTTTGGTGACTTTTGCTTGTTAATAATCTGAACAATGTTAGCCAAAAGAAGGATCAGTAAAACTCACCATCCATAGTATAGTGACTTTTGCTTGTATATTTATAACGAAGGATTTATTTTTTTTGTATAGTCAATAATGTCTATTCACCTATAATGACTTTTGCTTGTTAAGATTTTATTGAAAGTCATTTAGTGAAAAACAAATAATTCGGATTTAAGCAAAATTTTACTAACTAATGTACCGTGGTGAGTTTTGCATCTTAAAGAACATAATTTTACGCTTCGGGTGACATACTCAACTCAAAACTGCCATTTTCAGGGTTGGTGACTTTTGCCTGAACGGTGACGATATCATGTATTTATACGTAAAAGATTTCAGTTAATTGTGCTGAAACCCACAATTAATTGGAGCTTAGAACATACTTTTTACTTAACATATTTATTCATTTAATTTATTAAGTAGGTTTTTATTACCTTAAGTAATGTCTATAAAATCTATAAAATAATATTCGTCAAGAACTGAATGTTTGCGAAAAAAAATGTCTTAGCCGCCAGTCATTATAATCGGATTTACCTGGTTATAAGTAAGTTAGTAAGTTAATCCCCGTGTACCGCGCTTTAGTGTCGTCAGGTAGGTATACTGAAGTACTTAGTTATATTCAGGTGTAAGTAATGAACAGACAACGTGACACGCCTAACCATTCTCGAATTAGTGCGCCGTTCCCAGCGAAGGAATCCTTATCACTAACGTCTTATCTAAAGACGGCCTAAGTAAATTCACGTCCACTGCACAGATTCTTAATATTATAGTAAAACGGACGAAAGCTTTGGTGTGTTTACAGCAGGACCGAATTAAGACTTTGTACTGCATGGACTACAGGTAGATTATTTTATCTCAGCAGTTTTCAATTATCGATATAGGTATCTCACTTGCACGGTACACCCGCACTATAATGTATGTTAATACTTGAATTAATAATGGATGCTTTATAGGTACCTACATCTGTTGGAGGTGACGAATTTGATCATTCTCTTCTCTTCTTTCTCGGCACTACATCCCGGGGCGGGATTTGGCCTCCTCTACAATTGTCCTCCACACGCTCCTTTCCCTGGCTGCTCCTCTCCAGTCTCCAGCCCTCCCCATCTTTCTCCAGTCCTCTTCGATACAGTCAGCCCACCTCTTCTTTGGTCTGCCCCATGGCCGTTTCCACTGTGGGATCCATTTGGTCATGATTTTTGGCGTTCTGTGCTCAGGCATTCTCTCAACGTGTCCAGCCCACCTTAGTCTTTGGGATCGACAGAATTTCACCACCGTTTCATGTTTTATTAATTCTTCTAGCTCGTGGTTCATTTTTATCCTGTAACATCCATTTTCCAATGTGGGCCCGAAAATTCTCCTGAGGATCTTTCTTTGATCATTAGCGTCAGCAATTCCTCACAAAGTGAATCTGTCATATGACAATGGATGCTCGTTTGATGAATTCGTTAATACCCTTTGATTTCGATATATACAATTTGATAAAGGTGTGTATGCTTATAATAATAACGTAATGCAAACGATAATCAAATCCAGACACGTCAATTATTTTTGAAATTCATGTTATTATCCAGCAGTGGCGAAGGTGGGGGTGGGTTGTTATAATCCGATATAAATAGTGCACACTAAATTTTGTCAGTCAACCGTATTTGTTTTTATTGACTACTACAATGTGTAGTCGTTTTTAATATTCAATTAAACCCTGCGTAAACGAAAACCATAATAAATAATAATAAAAAAATCGTGCCATTAAGTGAATCATACATAATTCTAGATATTTAATAGATTTTAAGTATTATGGTTCGGCTTAGGCAGGGCTTAATGAATTAAAAAAAAACTCACCAAAAGCATAATATTATGTAATAATATGTAGGTATTCTTAATTCATCGAAAACAAAGAAATATGACTGAAAAAGTATGCATTATTTTTGTCGGGTCGCCTATAGCACATAGCACACCTAGACTATTACGGTTTGGTTTAGGCAGGGTTTAATTGATTTTTTACAAACTAACCAGCACCACCTGCAGTTTGTATTCTTAGGGCACTGAAAATATATTCGTATGACTAACAATGTTTAATGTGCACTATTTGTGTCGGATCTTACCAGCCAACCTCCACCCTAGCTATCTGGCAAGTAAACTTCTTTGAGGATTGACTGATCACCACCAGACAAATTTGAAAAATGGTCTTCACATCAATCTTATATGTAGTA
Organism: Rhyacophila brunnea; assembly: GCF_057557595.1. Taxonomy (NCBI): domain Eukaryota; kingdom Metazoa; phylum Arthropoda; class Insecta; order Trichoptera; family Rhyacophilidae; genus Rhyacophila; species Rhyacophila brunnea. The sequence goes on from NW_028232752.1 coordinate 16,178,863, forward strand.
CCTACACAAAACCTTGTAGTTTATTCAATATTATTTCTTATTGGTGTCTATCAATATTAATTCTTACGTCTTACTTTTATATTAAATAGTAAAAATATTTTACAAAGCGGATACACTCGATTTGTCATCAGATTTCCAGTAGGTATACTTGATCTTAATATTGCTCGCGAAGTTACTTTGTGTAGATTTTATTTACTACATAATATTATTATTGTATAATAAATGTAGTAAATGCTTTAATATGTCGAAAATTGCCAAATACGTATATTTCTTACAATGTGATACCCCTCCAGTAACATTTTAAATCATCATCATCAACCGACGTCAATTCACTGCTGGATGAAGGCCTCCCCAAGCTTCTTCACAACTCTCTCGGTCCTGCGTCTTTCGCTGCCACGTATTTCCGCCGTAACTTTACCAGTTCGTCAATCCAGCGGCTTTTAGGACGACCCAGTGGCCGTTTCGTGCCCCTTGGGTACAACTGGATGACGGCATTTGTCCAGCGGTCTTCATTTTAAATATGGAAGAAGAATATTACTGTCCAGCGGTCAACATTTTAAATATGGACTTTAAATATAAAAACCGTAATGAAATCATTTCATGGAAACATTTTTTTCTAAAACATCACTAAATACTAAATTGCCAGATCACTCACCTCGAATTAAATTGAAAATATTCACGATATCTATAACAGAACCACTCATGATCTGTAAAAAAATATGTACCTAAGCAGATTCAATAGTAATGAAGTAGCCTGGGCAAGTTAATGCCTTAATCTGGCACTGATTAACAGTGGTGGCAGTTTAGAACCAATTCTAACAATTTAGTGATTCGCAATTTTATGTCATGTCTGTGTTTCATAATCGTGGTTAGCCACGCACTTTTTATTTCGCAGTGGAATGGTGGAATTTACTCTTTTATCAATGTTTTATATCACTGCTTACTGCACCATGTCGATCTTCTGCTGGATAAATATCTCCCATAGGCTATGGGCCATAGCTCCATCCACTCTTCCTAGTCATTCGATTTTTGTTGCCATATAAACATTTAATACTGATTGATATAAGAAATTGTATTATACATGAAACACTTTATGTTAAATACATAAATTTTCGTGGCCAAATATATAAACAAATAATATGTATTACAATTTTATTATAGTTTGTGATCAACTATTGTCCTGGGAATTTATGAGAAAATTTGACGAAATTCCGAAATAATCCCGCAAGAATTTCTATAAGTCGAATATCAGAATATACTCCTTAGACGTAAGTTGAGTAATAATAATAATATTTCAGGGTTTTTCTTATTAGTTCTAGTCACTTGCATTTTTATTTTACGTGAACAACTGGTTCGCAACTTGACGATTAATTTAACAACTTGTTCGCGCGAACATTCTAAAGGCCTAAAATACGAGGGTGGGTCAATAATTCCTTAGAAAAAAGCATTAAAACAGTTTTTATTTTTGTATTTTTTTTTTATTTCTCAACATAATCTCCTTGGAGCTCAATACACTTGGTTAGACGTTTCTCAATTTTTTTTTAAACCGTCAGAAAAATAAGTTTTCGGAAGGTCCTCAAAATAAGCATTTTTCCGATCGATGACTTCTTCATTTGAAAAAAAACGTTGTCCACTTAGCCATTTTTTTAAGTTTGGGAAAAGGAAAAAGTCACTGGGGGCTAAATCTGGCGAATACGGTGGGTGGTCGACCAATTCGAACTTCAATTCTTCAATTTTAGCCATTGATCGTAAACATGTGTGAACACGGGCATTGTCCTGATGAAAGAGGATTTTTTTCCTGTTTAAATGAGGCCGTTTTTCTTCAATTTTGTTTTTTAGCTGGTCCAATAAAGATGCATAATAATCCCCTGTTATTGTTTTTCCTTTTTCCAAATAGTCAACGAAAATAATTCCACGTGCATCCCAAAATACAGTAGCCATAACCTTACCAGCTGATTTTACGGTTTTCGCCTTCTTTGGACATGGTTCGCCTTTCGCAATCCACTGCTTTGACTGTTTTTTCGTCTCGGGAGTATAGTGGTGTATCCATGTTTCATCTACAGTCACAAAGCGACGAAAAAATTCATCCGGATTGCGTTGCATGAGCGACAACAGGGCTTTAGAGGCCACCACCCTATTGCGTTTATTGTCGACTGTGAGCAAACGCGGCACCCATCTTGCAGAAATTTTTTTCATGCCCAATTTGTCATGTAAAATAGAAATGACGCTACCTTTTGAGATCCCTGTAACCTCAATTATCTCACTCAATTTTATTCTTCGGTCACTTAACACCATATCGTGGATTTTATTGATCATTTCTGGTGTAGTCACCTCTACAGGACGTCCTGAGCGTGGTTCATCCTTTGTTGATGTACGACCACGTTTAAATTCATTTAACCAGTTATAAATAGTTGCAAGTGAAGGAGCAGATATGCCGTGAACTAAATCCAACTCATTTTTTATTTCCTTTGCTGTTAACCCTTTTATATTAAAATGTTTAATAACAGCTCTAAACTCAATTTTCTCCATTTTCCATTTTCCACAAGCAATTTTTTTTTTTAAATGTACGAGAAACACACAACAACCCGACCAATCTGATTGAAACTTCGCAGCATACTGAATCGGTGGTGCCGCTGCATGAAAACAAACCGCTTACAGTACTAGTCGCGCCACCTGTCGGCTTTTCTAAGGACTTATTGACCCACCCTCGTACTATATATCTCTTTTTAGTCTTTCTCATACTTACGTTAGGTACATAACATCCTGACAAAGGAGTACCAGATATCGGATATCTTCTTCGATAAGAGATTATGTTAAATACCTACGTGGGAAGTTACAATGCTTTATTTGCATTTTCTAATCCATTTAAGTGGCAAGGTTTTCGTATATAAGTTTAAAAGTTATATTCAACTCGAACTTATTCACATAAAATATTTCTGCTAACAAGAGATTTAGTATCAATTGCGAAGAATAACTAAAAAAACATAACGTCCTAAAAACTTATTTTATTTTTTCTTTTTCATAATTCTTCTTTTGACCCTGTCTACATGTTAAAGACTATGTTATTTTCAATAGTTAGTCACGTAAACGAAATGTACATTCGATAGACACTTAGCCGGCTTTTTTAACACTACAACAAGCCACGAAGCCCAATGACAGTAGTGTAATAAAATTATTAATAGAAAAGAAACAATCACAAAAACCCATTGTGGAAATTACATAAATATATTGTGACCTCGCCGAGTCGAGAACCCGGAGTCGGGATGAAAGGCCAGCGCCTCACGCACTTGACTGTATTTATTGCATTTTACAACCTGATCGTTATGAAGTATGGCTTCAAAGCCTTGGTTTATACTCGATTAACTAAATACAACGTGATCCCTAAGTTATGAATGATTAATTATAATAACTCTAGATAGGTAAGCAGTTTAGAGGCCTATTACAAATCTGCTTCATTAAGAATAACGACCTTCCACGTAAGATTGACAGTCAATACTATCAATTATACGAATTTGCAATATTCGAAAGAGAAATCTCATTTGGAATACGACCTTCTAAATATTTTCTGCTCTAGTTCCAACCACAGGTAATTCTAAAGTAAGTATCTTTTTATGGGACATTTAATTATTCCCCCAATTAGAATTAATAGAATTACCTAAGATCTACAACAATTAGTCTAAAATTAAATATATGTATTTTTGTTGTTGTTATCTAATAGTTGGTAGAATGGTATCAGATTCTTGTGGCAGTGCAGGCGACTTATTTAGTTGTTGGTGTGGTTATTTTCAAACGACCCTAATACCGTACCAAAGTGATTTCGTCGTGGCCATAATGCCAGAAGAATCTGTCCTTCCTCTAGCTATTACCAATACAATTTAAGACTTATCTTGTCTGTGATATCGAAATATTTGTTTTTTGGTCAGCGTTTTGATTATTTCCACGGTACCCGAGCACAATATACTTATATATGTATATTATATTAAATTGTTGTATCTCTGTTTATTCTACTATAGAATACATTGTATCAATATGTACGTACATATTTGAAAAGGTTCCGAATTTAAAAGATAAAACTTCTCGAAAATTACGCTCTTTCAATAATTATTATGTAATCGTTAAAGTAGTCAGATACCAGTGGTGAAGTGGTGAGGTGAGTTGTGGATAGATGGGCGCGAGCCTACATCCAACCACTGTTAATCGCGCGTTCTTAATCGAGTATGTTGCTTGAAACTGACGAACGTGCCTTTAGTGCCCAGCAAAACCCAACCGTTGTCTGTCTCATTGAATTAAAAAAAAACAAACAAATCTAATTAGTATTTATTTCTTCATCTTCAATTTGTAATTCGCGTGAACAAAGTCGCCGGCGATCGCTAGTTAGGAATCACTCCCGTTACACATGTAGCGTATTTTATCGCGCGACTACTGTTCTCCGTCGTGTAAAACCGCATTTAGACCAAGCGAGCGAATGTTTGCTTGGTCTAAATGCGGCATAATGTGAAAGCTTCCATACACTCCAAGTTCCTCTGCAACTGCTTAGCGGTGAATTATCGCACGATTTTATATTGCGGTAATAAAAGTCGCTACGTGTGAAACTGGGTAAGGCATGGTATATATAGCAGCTTATAGGTACTTTTGAATCTAGATAGTTTGAATGTGTGATTAGGCTTATCTTTTATAGTTCAGATGAAACCAGATAACCATGAAAACTAAAAGATAACGGTGTTTTTAATAGATATTATGAAGAAAACATTGAAATAAATCACTTTTAAATGCTTCTTCAAGTAGATTGGGCTGCTGAAGTAAAAAAAGTGTGGTAAGTATGAAAGGTCACAGGTCAGAGGTAAGAGGGTCACTGTGCGTTGAATATGACGTTTTCAGCCGTTGGCCGTCGTAGTGGGCGCAAGTTCTAAACAAGATCTTATAGCCGCCATCGTTCAAAGCGTCAAGTAGTATATTTTGTTATCCACTTTATAGCTACCAATTCAACCGCACGATAAAGTTTGTGGAATCGCCATCAAGTACTGTAATACAGACAGTTCTTATGACTACCTCTGGCTATACTTCAAACCAGCGGCGAGGGGTGGAAGTTGGCTATTACGATTTGACATAAATAGTGCACACTAAACTTTGTCAGTCATACTTATTTGTTTTCATTGAACTATGACTACAATTTTCAGATGGTGCTGATTAGTTTTAAAATTCAATTAAACCATGCCTAAACCAAACTAGTTGTAGATAGTTTAGGCATGCTATGGACGATCCTACAAAAATAGTGCACACTTTTTTCGTCGTACTTATTTGTTTTTGTTGAGTAATTAAGAATAGGTACATAATAATAATAGAGATGGTGTTGGTTAGTTTTTTTAAATTCATTAAGCCCTGCCTAAACCAAAAAATAATCTAAAACTATGTAAGTATGGGTTATTGGAGTAATTTTAGTTATTTTATAGATAAACGAATATTTTTTTACTATTATCTACTATGTCTTGGATTAGGCAGGGTTTAATTGAATTTTAAAAGACTAACAAACACTATCTACACTTGCAGTTACACGTTGTAGTATTAGTTATTAGCAATGAAAACAAATACGTTTGACTGACAAAGTTTAGTGTGCACAATTTATGCCGGATCTTAACAGCCTACTTCTACCTTTTCCACTGCGGTATAAACTCGTTGTTTCGTGATAGTTTCGTGATAACGTCGTTTGATCTACACATGATGCCATCAATTTATCACAATAATAATTGTTAACAGTCGGAAGCCAACAGCGGTGGAGTGAGGTTGTACAACTTCGCTTGCGTATTCGTGTCGCTATTCGCCTGGTTACTCGCGAACGGTTATAAATACGGGATACAACAAAAATAATATTGTTTGTAAATGAATTTGACAATAAACTCAACATGTGTGGTCCCATGTGATTTTGACAATCAGTGCCAGTGCTTGAGAAAAAGTGAAAAATATTTATTGTTGCACGGATAGTGCACTTTGTGCGGGGAGTGCGTCAAACGCTGTGAAGCGAGGGGTTGTCCACACTGTTTTTTGTTCACACTGTTGCGCGAATTCCAAGACCGCGTGAACGGCAAAAACAATAAAATGGAAAACACCACAATGGAAGTGAATGAAACCAAAAAAACGAAGAAGAAAAGAAACGATGATGAAGAGGAAGTGGTTGGAGAAAAAGAAGAAGAATGGCAGACGGTGACCTCTGGAAAAAAACCCAGAAGAGACTCTGGGGTCACTCCAAAGGGAAACCAAAACATCGTCATGATAGCGACGGGAAGTAAAATTCCATTAAAGTTGAAAATAGCGCAGATGCTGCATAAGGCAGGAGTAAAAGTACAGAAAATTTACAATAAAAATTTAAAGACGTACATCCAAGTAGAAGACGAAAAAGAAGCAGATAAAGTGAAACAAGCTGGAGAACTCAAAGATCTCGGTTTTGTGACCAAAGAGAATGACTCCTGCTCTTATGGAGTAATAAGAAAAGTCGATATTGATATGGACCTCCAGGAACTGCAAATGGAAATCAAAAGTGATGCAAAAGTAATCAACCTTAAGAGGTTGACAAGAAAAGGTGATACAGGAGAGCTGACAAAGACCTCGTCAGTCAGTATTAAATTTGGGGAGAAAATATTGCCGAGAACAATTTACATATATGGAGTCTCTTTTGCTGTAGAACCGTATGTATTCAGGGTTATGCAATGCTACAAATGCTGGCGATATGGGCATATCGCGAACAATTGCCGACGTACAGTAGAAACGTGCCCTAAGTGTGGTGAAAACCACAAAACCTGCGAAAAAAATGAGGAAATTACGTGCATCAATTGCAAAGGTAACCACGCGGCAAACAGCCAAAAATGCCCAAAGTGGCAAGAGGAAAAGAATTGCAAAAAAGCAATGAAAAAAATGAACATACCTTTCAAGGAAGCAAAAAAAAATATGTTAAATAATAGCTATGCTGACATATTAAAACAAAAAAAAATCGTAGGAAGAGATGAAAGCAAAACAATTCAAAAAACTAATTAAATCAAAAAGAAAGAAGAAGCGGTGGTAGAAGCTTCAGGCTCAACAATAGTAGCTACAGGTAGTAGCGTAAAGCCTACAAAAAATAAGAAAAATTCAAAGGGGAAGACAGAGGTTAACGCGATGGGAGAAATTATGAAAGTCTTGCTGAAAGGGGGAGACTGGCAGCAGATTATTAAACAACTAAGAATTAAAGCAGTGGACTGGGTATGCAAACAATTCAAAGAAGGACACTTAAAGGAAATTCTAGGGGAGGTTCTGGAGCAAAATGGATAATAAAAAACAAATTAGGATTTTACAATGGAATGCCAGAAGTATGAAGCAAAAAAAGGATGATATAGAACTCTACTTAATAAGACAAAAAATTTCAATAGCATTAATCTCAGAGACTTGGCTGAGGTCTGAATTAGACTATCTGAAATTCAATGATTACACGATGTATAGAAAAGACAGAGGGGATGGTTACGGAGGAATAGCGATTCTGGTGCATAAAACACTGGCGTCTAAAGAAAAGACCCTACAAGGCCTTCCAACTGAACTGGAGGCATGTCAAGTCGAAATCAGAGGGACACAAAAACTAAAAACAGTGACAGCACTATATTGTAAACCCAATGTTACCATTCGGAAAAACGCATGGAGCAGGCTCTTCGATCAAATGGGAGAGGGATCAATTATGGGTGGGGATTTCAATGCACACCACCCAATGTAGGATCATATACTTCGAGACGCAAGAGGAGAGGATGTCGCTGACGTATGCCTTGACTCTGACTTAGTAGCGATTAACAATGGACAAAGTACCAGGGTCGCCCCTCCAAATCAGAGAGGAGCGGCACCGGATATAACATTTATCTCCAATGAGCTGGTACTGGAAACCGATTGGAAAATAGACTCCGATACGATGGGCAGTGACCACTTACCCATTATCATCGAGTTTGTGGAAAATCAATGCCAAACAGAAATCATCCCAAGAAGAAATTACCCTAAAGCAAACTGGGAACAATATCGAGAAATAATCTCAAATGACATAGACAGACTTACAGAACCTACCAGAGATGTACAAGTAGAGTATGATAAATTGGAGGCAATATTGAATAATGGGGCAAATTCAAGCATTCCGAGACTCAAAGTATGCAGTCACCCAAACTTTAGACCAAAACCATGGTGGAACTCCGAAGTATCAAAGGCAATCGCTGAGAGAAGGCTTGCCTATACTCGCTTCAAAAAAATCAGTTCAACAGAAAACTACCTAGAACTAAAGAAAAAGCAAGCCACGACTCGAAAAGTAATCCTAAAAGCCAAAAGAGAAAGTTGGAAAGCATTTTGTGACTCCGTCAACTCGGAAACTTCCTACTCAGAAATGTGGAGAAAAATTAGTTGGATGAAGGGCAAATCGGGAAACAAATTCAAAAATCAACTGGATGAAAGCATGGCGTCACTCCTCCTTCAACAACTAGCAAGTAAAAGTGACGAAACGAAGGAAGAAAGCGCAGAACAGGAAACATATAATCCTAATGATACAATGAATGAAATTCTTACAGTGGCGGAACTAAGATCAGTAACCAAAAATAAAGACACTGCCCCTGGCATGGACGAAGTTTCATATTCCATGATCGCTCAGCTGCCAGAGATCGGAAAAAATAAACTAGTGGAGATATTCAACTTAATCATGGAAACCGGCAAAGTCCCTAGGCAATGGAAGGAAACGATGATTATCCCAATCTTAAAACCAGGGCGAGACCCTACCCTAGTGTCTTCAATCAGACCAATTGCACTCATATCATGCATGTGCAAAACGTTCAACCAGATGATTGCAAGAAGAATCGAATGGTTTGCAGAGAAAAAACAACTATTTCATCACAATACTACGGGATTCAGAAGGCAAAAGTCGACTCTGGAGAACATAGGCAACCTAGTACTAGACATCAATGCAGCACAGGTCAAAAACGAAGTAACCCTGACAACATTCATGGACATCCAGGATGCGTATAATAATGTGCATGTGAAAGAAGTGTCAAGGGTGTTGAATGAATGGGGAATCGGTGGGAAGATCACTAAATATCTTAAGCAGTATTTAAATGAAAGGAAAATCACCATGTGCATTAATAATGAAAAGAAGAGTACGGTATGCTCAAGAGGCCTTCCGCAAGGAGACCCCCTATCCCCATTACTATTCAACATTCTTACAACTGACATATTAAAGTTAATAACAAGGGTCAACATTGTACAATATGCAGATGATTTCGCACTTTATTGTTCGGGAAAAAGAGTAGATGAATGTCAAAGGTTAATGCAGAAGAGTCTTGACGAAATGAAATTGTTATTGGAAACGCGAGGCCTCAAAGTAGCTCCCAGAAAAACTAAGGTGGTTCTTTTTGCCAGAGGCAAGAGACAAAACCAGCTTAACTTAAAAATCGACGGCATTATAATAGAAAGAGTAGACACTTATAAATTTTTAGGTATGAACCTGGACTATAGACTAACGTGGAAGCATCATATTAGTCATTGCGCGAATAGCCTGACACAACCTCTGAACATACTCAAAGTACTGGCGGGAGGTGGGTGGGGCGTACACCCCATTCATATGAGAAGGTTATACACGGCACTCATTAGAAGCCGATTAGATTACGGGAGCATGTTTTACCACTCTGCTGCCGAAACTAATTCGGTGAGGCTAGACCGCATCCAGTCCAAAGCATTAAGAATATGTGGAGGATTTATCAGGACAACACCCATTCACGTGCTACAAGCGGAACTCAGCGTACCTCCACTGAATGTCAGGAGATGGGCACTGGCTACCAAGACATGGATGAAGTGGAAATCTATAATAGATAACCCCATATTGGCAAAGGTGAAACTCCTATACGAGCTTGTTGAAAGCAATACATACTATGAGAAAAGAAAGCTCCCTCTACTGGTAGGAATCCTAAAAGCCACAGAAAGTTGAGAGGTATTAAATACAAAATGCCTAGGTATGTATTCGCTGAGGAGGCCAGTTGGTACCTACGACCTCAGCTCTGTTATCCAACTAGAGGTCAAAGGAAACCAAAACGGAGCATAGTATCCGATAAAGGAAGAGAGCGTGTCGAAAAAATGCTGACAGAGAGGTACGCAGGATGGAGCCACCTTTATACAGATGGATCCAAAGATCAGAATAGAGCAGGAGCAGCTCTTGTGATACCAGAAGTAGGTATAAACAAGAGCTGGAAGCTAAACCCAGCAATACCAATAATGACGGCGGAACTCATCGCGATAAACGAAGCAATTAAATACACTTTAAGCGATGATTTCTCGGCGCAATCCGCTGTCATTTTAACAGACTCCAAAAGCGCTTTACAACATCTTGCCGCAGCAACTCGCTCACATAACAGTAAAACCATAGCATACCACATCCTTGACCAGATCGACGCCAAGAAAAATAGAGGAGGAGATCTATGCCTTCAATGGATCCCATCGCACATGGGCATTGAGGGAAATGAAAGGGCAGATGATCTGGCAAAGGTAGCCGGCCATTCAGGGGTACCATATCAGTGGATACCAGAAAACCTGGACTGGAATGAGGCTATAAAGAAAATGTGCCATAGTATGTGGATAGATTTTCACCATAGGGCATCATTAGAAAAGGGGAAATGGTGTAAGTCGATTCTACCAACACCACGAGAGGTGCCCTGGTTTGTAGAGTCTTCTTTGACGAGGAATGAGCTTAAGTGTATACTGAGGCTAAGAACAGGGCACACCATGGGCAAAAGATTTGATGTCCTCATGGGAAGAAGCGAATCGCAGCTCTGCGATGAATGTCATGTTTTAGAGGACATTGTACATATAGCACTGCAATGCCCCAAATATGAAGTTCACAGAGTACAGCTGCGAATTGCAGATATCTATGAGAATGTCGACGAATTGAAGGGTGTCCTGGCGGTGGGTAAGACGGAAGAGCTAGGCAAAATTGTAAAGTTATTTAACAGAATAGGAGTGAGGACCTGATCGACGGATCCCCTTCTAGAAGAGAAGAGGCGATATGACAGCGAGTCGCAGTCAAAGCCTCAGTAAAATCACAAAAAAAAAAAAAAAAAATTGTTAACATTTCTAAACCGTATACAGGTCAGAGTTCAAAAGTTCGAAACTAAACAATGCTTAAAAGTAATTCTATATTTGTTAAAAGTTAAACGCTTAAAAACATACGCAGTATTTGTATTTTTTTTTGCGAAAATTCTCGGAAAGGTCGAGATTATTACATAAATCTAAAAGCCAAGGCCTGTCTTCTCAAAGACATCAAATAGATACTTACATAGTGTAATTACAAAAAAAAACATTTTTTTTAAATAAAGTTCGTATATTATACATATATTAATATGTAAGTACTAATATACCTGAGTTACCTATAGAATCAAGAACTCACACGCAGATAATATAATCATCTTAAATCGGAGGAAACTGTTTCTGATTGCTATTAAATTCTGTGGAATATGTTATTGTATTTTATTTTAATTAATACAAAGTTCAAGAAGATTTTTTAGCGAATACCATTAGAACATTTTTTATATTTAAATATTATTTAAATTAAATAATATTTAAAAAGTACATAATACAATAGCGTAATAAGCTCAGAGTAAAATATAAAGAGAGTGAGTAATATTCCGCAAAATAAAGCTGTGTTTTTTGTATAACACACAGTGGAACCTAAATTTTATTATTATTAACTTAACTATGACACATTATACCATCATGTTGATTCTCAATACAGCTACCAAATTTAAGCACAACATAGTTAAATAAATGTTCCACTAGATTAACTAAAGATAATTATGACTAACTTTATATTTAACACAAAAACAATAAATTTCAGCAACACGTGCTCGCAGTTTTTAAATGACTTGTAGTCATCGAAATTAATATTTACCGGCGACGTGTACAAAAAATATTTAATTCAGCCGTATAAATTCTATCTTCCTCTAACGCATATTGCTGAGATATGAGCGTGCCGAATGCTTTCTCACTCTCACTTATGGTTCATTTTTGTTCAGGCCCTGGTAATAGGTGATTTTTTCACTTTCATATAAATTAATACGGGTTAAGTCTATTCAGACATTTAAAACTGAAAATCAGGTCATATCGATCAGAACAATAACAGTGAAATAAGTAGATGCTACCTAATTACTTATCAACTATAAATAACACTTCAACGGTAAAGTCAATTAACTTCTTACTGTATCACATAGATCGTTATCGTAGCAATGCTGCATATTTAGGCGAGGTTGACCACGGTGCTGGAATCCATGCTTTACTGCTTCACGATATTTGATTGTATTTAAAAAACATATCGTTTTTGGTAGGGTGGTAGGGCACGGAATCGTATATTTTTTTTATTGATTCGGTGCTACAATTTATGCGGTTAGTAGTAGAGCCTACATTTAATAAGTCATCATCATCATCAGCCGGGGTCAATCCACTGCTGGATGAAGGCCTCCCCAAGCTTTCTCCAACTCTCTCGGTCCTGTGTCATTCGCTGCCACGTATTTCCGCCGAACTTTACCAGTTCGTCAATCCAGCGGCTTTTAGGGCGACCCTGTGGCCGTTTCGTACCCCTTGGGTACCATTGGATGACGGCATTTTTCCAGCGGCCGTCCTTTCGGCGAGCAATGTGCCCCGCCCATCTCCATTTCAGCTGTTTGGCAACGTCTATTACATCGCGTACTCTTGTCTGCTTCCTAACCCATTCGTTTCTCTTGCGGTCCTTTCGCGTGATGCCCAACATGCACCTCTCCATGCCTCGCTGTGTGACTCTTAATCTTTGGACATCTCTCGTGTTAAGGGTCCACGTCTCGCAGCCATACGTGAGCACGGGTAGCACACATTGGTTGAACACCCTACGCTTAAGACATAATGGTAGGTCACTCTTGAAGATACTATTTAGACGTCCGAAAGCACTCCATCCCAGCTTTGTTCTTCGAGCAATTTCATCGTGCATGCTTCCGTCTATGGACACCTGCTGTCCGAGATAGACGTAGCTGCTGACTTGCTCGATTTGGGTGCCAGAAATACAGATAATCGCAGGGTCCGAAAAACAGTTACTCATCACTTTTGTCTTTGAGACATTTATCTAATAACTAACATACTTAATTAAATTGTGTATTTTTTTTTTTAATTATAATCAGTGTGTAGTGGGCGGAGTGCGCCAGGTACCAGGGGTTTTTTTTTCCAAGCTGGAGCGCCACTTGTACACACGAAAATTTTGAATCACGTGAATTTAGAAAATGATGTTGTTATTATTAACGAAAAATTTGTATTTTCATATAAGTACAGTAAAATGCGAAAGAAGCGAATTAGTCTGTTCAATTTTGAAGTTATCATAATAGAATGTATTGCCTGTTTTATTAGAGTGGTGAAATTAGAAATATCCTGTACTAAAACATAATATAATAATGTGTTTTTGGTGTTTTATTTTATTTAGTGCAACGGTATCAATGTTTATCAATTTGGTACCAATAAATAATATTTTAAATGAGAAAAAAATGCATTCTGTTAAGTGATGAGATGACACTGTTTCAAAAAAAAATCGGTATGTGTACTTATGTACGCGCGTTAGAAGTTATACTTCACTGGCGTAACAAAACAAAAACAAAACTTGTGATTACCTAGATTCTTCGACTAGCTCTTAATTATCTTTGCTAAATTACACACTCAAGAAAAATTACCGCTTATTGGAACGCCGTTAGTTTATTTCTATACACTTTAACTTATATATATTACTAAATTATATAATTATTTATCGTTGTTTATATTTTTAAAGTGACAACTGCCACTATGGCGTTTAATAGTTTGTTTACGTAAGGAATTGCAAATGGCCGACAATAATAAATTCGCTGCCTAGGCAACGGAACAATTCTAAACTATAATATTATACTGTATAATCGTCACGATTTGTGTATCATACTGTGGCGTAATGGTAGTGCGTTCGGCTGATAACCGAACAATCGGTGGTTCGAATCCAATCGAGTGCGTTTATTTTTGTGTGAAAAAATAAATTATGTGTTACATGTCACACGCCAAAAATACACTCTGATCTGATTTTCCAAACGCGTCTAAAGAAGTATAACTTCAATAAAACTATTTTTATACGCCAGAAATATGTAGATAAAGGCTACCATTAGAATTATGGGCACCGGGACAACTGCACGCCAGGACAAGTGGGCACCGCACTGTCGAATGAAATAACGTTCATTAATGTAATAAATAGACAATTATTACGATTTGACACAGAAAGTAGACGATGCAGTTTAATGAGTTTCTATCTACTACTTAGTAGTTTAAATTCATTTTGCTCTTAACATATTGTTTTTTTATTGCAGATTGAGAATTATTATGCCTGACGCTTTATATAAAAATAAAAGAACTCTCTTCTTGCTGGAACTTAAACATATGCACAATTAAATCATTATTTTTATGTGCATATTTAAATTCTCATCATTACATAATAAAATATAACAATATACAGTATTAAATATACATTTTCTACCTATAATTCATGAACACCTATTTATCTTCGAATTTTATTCGATTGCGTAGCACCCAGTTGTCCAGCGCTGAATCGTCCTAAACCCGGAATTAAGAGTGGTGTAGATATTTATTGAATATAGATTATCCTAATTTATATGCTCGCATAAATAATTCTCGTCTAAAAACAAGGAAGATAGTTTGTAATTTAGACTATGTAGATTGTAGAAGGTATTTAGCAGAGTAGATAGTTATAATTTATAATGCAATTTTTTTCAGTACTTTAATTAGCCAAGCGGCGGCGCCACGGGTTAATAATATTCTCTTGGCGCCAAATCTATGCGGAACTTAGAATTTGGAACTCATTCATTTTTTTATACCTAGATCGTTCACCTCGTATCTGATTGGCCGATTGATACTTAACTATATGAATTAGTATTATATATTTATATATTATGTCTGATTGCGAATGATAGATATTGAATCGTGTTCTTCGTAGGTACCTAAGTAAGATCGAACCGAAACGTTTAGTCGGACGTAGAAAAAAAGATAGGTACCTAGGTAAATTGATACAAAGTCCAGATGGGCAAATACGATTCTGAATTTAGTAGTAGTATGCATAATATTATGACGTATGAGCTTTTATAATATATTATATTTTGCTAGTGCTATTATTTATAGTTGGGTTTGAGGTTTGTTGATTTTCAATGTGTATTTACTAGCATATGAGTAGAGTTGGGTATTTCCCAAGAAAATCTAAATCTCGAGATTCGGGATTTCCAGAAAAGAATTCTCGAGAATTCTCCAGATATCGGGGGATTTAAAAAACCTGTAAAAATCCTAAATTTAGTGTAAAAACAGACAAATTCCAAAAAGCGTGATTTTTTTATTTATGTAAGAAGACAAACAAAATTGAAGTAGGAAAACAAAAATAATTCAAAACATTACTTATTAAAATAGAATTTCAAAAAACACAGACTGCCATTCGCTGCGTCTGATAATCGCGTACCATTTTGAGTCGACGTTGGCTTAATTGTGTTGAATGCCACGATCAGTCTTTGAACGTTTTGTGTTTTCTGTCCACTTTTTTCATATAGAAAATCGTTTTTTCAATTAATATTTGACAATAAAAAATCCCGAATCCCGAGAAAAGATCCTCGAGATCCGGGATTTCCCGAAATGTTAAAAATTTTAATTCTCGAGATTCGGGATGGAAAATATCGAAAATTTCTCGAGAATTCCCGTCGGGAAATACCTCGAAACCCAACTCTACATATGAGTACATTAACTAGGACTAGGGAGTCCGGACCACCCCCAATATTTGATAATTAATATTTCTGTGTAATATGTAAATGAATTATCGCTGCAAATACTTACCTATCAAAAACTGTGAGGCGACCAGTTTTGACGTTTAGTTACACTAGGACTAGGTATATTTTATTTAATACCTCTATGGCATAAAGTCCACTAAAGCAGGCTTGCGGGGCGCTCGCACATTTTCTATGTGAATCATCGAATATACAACGTAATCAAATACGCCAGCGCACACTGGATTTGACGACGCTTTGTGCCCGCCTGCCCCATGAGTCACCGTTGTGTGGCTTTTCAGCCGGACGAATTAACGAAAATTCAACGTAGTCCATTCATTGAACACGGCGAGCAAAATCACGCTCTGGAAGCGTCGTCGATAGACGGGCGAGAAGTCATTATTTAATAACAGAGAACTCATTGTTTACTTGTTGCGTAATTACAAGCCCCGAGAAATAATATAATATTTTTATTGCTTTGTTATGAGGACGCTGATAATAATAATTATTTTGTGCTTCTTGGGCCCCTTATTACATAGGTGAAGGGTAATGCGCGGGTGGGAGGGGGCCTACTCAGTAGCGAGCGCACCGAACGCTTTTTTGGTGGGCTTTATGCCTATGAGGTATATCTATGATTTTATGGTGTTTTTTGTGTTTGTTCATCTAAATATTTGTAATACTGACGGCTGACTAAAAAAATTGTTTTTATTAAGTATTTTTATCTATTTTGGAAAATAAATATAGTGCGTGCTTTACTTATGCATAGTAGGTATTTAGATTTTTACGTGATTGTTTATATAAATTAGTGATGCATAAGATTTTTATCGGCAGGGTCAATCATTTTTACATTTTATAAAAGTTTGTGGGCCGTACATGGTATAAATGTAGTGGATAATGATAACTTCTGTTCCGAGTCAAGACATAATTATATTATTATTGTTATCCACATACTCTGTTCAGTCACCACTCTGCATTGGGTACATATTTACATGCAGAATGGAAGCAACGACAGATTTAATAAAAAATCAACAATTTGACTCACATTTTGTCTTTATATGCACCGCTCACTAAGCTATAGCTATATCGATTATATAGTTCTGCACTACAGTTCATATCAACGATGTCTTCTACAGTACAATACAATTTGAAAGTTATAATTAACGGTAATTTGTTAAAACATGACTAAACCTACAATTACGTCTGATTCTAATAATACCAATTAGAATGGAGAAGTTCAGAAAACATAATGAAATTGTGTCTTATATACTTACTAAAAGGTTTTTTTCAATTAGTAATTCAGAAAAGATAGAAATGTGTTGAATCTGACCATTGCTGACTAAATAGAAAGCCAATACATTCACAACGACTGGTCCTTTTTTCCGCCCCTCCCGTTGTTGTCTATGTAGGTATGAACTGTCATTGTTCTATAGAGTGCTCATACTGATGCGTCAGTCGTGTTCACACAGGGAATGGTTTGATTTGAATATATAAGTTACATGATAAAATAAACAATACACTAGCATTAACACCCCTTCTACAAATGTAATGCATAGATCAATGCTACATATTTTTTGGAAATCGATATTACCACCGGTTTTTGTGTGAAGGACTAGTCTGACTTTGACAGCTGATGGATAACAGGAATGTATATTATTTTAAAATAACACTGATAGTTACTATATTTGATTTGAGATTTTTTTATAATTCAATTTGAAACGAGAAAGAGCGAATCAATATGTCAAGCAATCAGGGATCTGATTTTGACAGCTGAAAAGTGGACCACTCGTTGCTAGTGCAAAAAGTTATGCTCATCATCATCAGGGGCGCGACAACCCGGTGTGGGTCCTGGCCTCCTCCAACAGTTCCCTCCACCTGTCCCTATCCAGTGTGGCCGCTTTCCAATTTGGTACCCCCAGAATACGGCAGTCACTGACAGCTCCATCTAACCAGCGAATCTTTGGCCTCCCTCTTCTTCTACGTCCTATTGGATTGCTGGACATCACTCTCTTTGCCGGTTCATTGTCATTCATACGGTGTACATGACTTAGCCATCGCAGTCTCCCAATCTTAATTGATTGAACTGCGCTGCAGTCTTCGTACAGCCATTAGAGCTCAGCATTGTATCTTCTCCTCCAATTGGTGCCATCCTTGATCGGTCCATATTTACGGCGGAGAATTTTTCTTTCAAAGATGTTCAGGGCTCTTTCATTTCGCAGAGTTAATGTCCAGGTTTCTGATGCGTAGGTGAGCACTGGCTTTACAAGTGTCTTGTAAATAGAGCTTTTAGTTCGGCGAGATAGTAAGCGGGACTTAAAATGTCTTAACAGACCAAAGTAGCATTTATTCGCAGACATGATTCTCTTGTTAACAAGAGAAAAAGTTATGCTCAGGCTTTATTAATCTAAAGATGGCGATGATCTGACTTATTCTGAAGGGAAAATTTTCAATTGGCAGCGCAAAGAATGCTAAAAAACCGATTAGAATTTTTTTGATTGACAATGTACACAGATAATCTTTTCACACTAAAGGCGCTGTGAAATAAAAAAAAATGAAAAAATTAACCCGTCGAAATAGTGTTCGTAGTTTGAAGCCATACGTTGATAGTGGAAGTAAACTTTGTATCATAATTTAGGTAGTTATCCACATAATATTATGCAATAGTCAAAACGTGACAGGAAAAATTCATTTCGTCGGTTTATAACGGAACTTGTTCAGGAAGCTCGTAACCAAACGTCACTCACTCTTTGTAATACATTTAGATACTATTAATATTATAAGATTGATAAGTACTTTTATTTATTGAGTGACAGGTGGGGTGACAATGTATTACTGTGAAACCAGTACATAACTGATTAATTATTGTACAAAAAAATATCAACTAAGTCTATGAAAAAGGTTGTAACCCACATGGACTGTACATAGGGCATAGCACACGTTACATAATTATTGTGTTTTGTGAATGTACGTACACACAATCACATCGACCAGGGAACACAAAATTAACGGAAACTGGCTTGCACTAGCAGTTTTGAAGCAGGACTCGCTTTATTACTTTAGGCCATAAAACCAAGCATCACACAAGGGAATGTTCTAAAATATTTAATGCGACATATATACTTACATGACAAACTTTAATGCATATTGTGAGATAATATGTGTCGTAATTATTGAAAATAACCCGTGTTTAAGTTTATCCCATATTTTTCCATACTCGAGATTCGCGCCAGTGCATGCGAAGGGTGGAGGTAGGATGTTAAGATCCGATATAAATAGTGCATACCAAACTTTGTCAGCCATACTTATTTGTTTTCTTTAAATCAAGACTACAAATAATTGCAGACGGTGTTGGTCAGTTTTTTTTTAAATTCATGTATGCCTTAACCAAATTATAGTAGATAAAAATGTTCTTCAATCTATAAAATATATTAAATTATCTATGATTTGATGGCATGATTTTAGATATTTTAAAGGTAGATGTATGTTGATTGATGATTGTTGGTTACGCAGTGTTTAATTAAATTTTATAAACTAACCAACACTATCTGCAATTTGTAGTCGTAGTTCAATAAAAACAATAAGTATGACTGATAAAGCTTAGTCTGTACTATTTATGTTGGATCATACACAGCCTATTTCCACCCTTCACCCCTGGAACCATGTTATGCCACATCCGGTCGGGTAGGCCAGTTCCCCTTAATCTTGTGTTCCCTGACATCGACGAATTCGAAGTATTCCAGTCGAGTTGAGTTTGTGTGTGCGACCGGGCTTAGGTAAAAATCTGCCCCCGCTTTCTATAAAACTTATAGTATCAATAATGTTTATTTAGACTTGGCTATTTTATTAGTTAACCGTAGTTGATTACCCCAGGTAAAAAAGATAATTTCATTGCTCTTCCGCAATCAATCTTGCCTGCTTTCAAACCTGATATCATTTACATGTCTACCAGAGGCGTCTTCCGGACTTGTACTGTTTTATTAGCGCAAATGAGCTTTGCTCAGGATACGTGGCATTTACGATAGTGTAAAAACAAAAACAAACTAACTGAACACCGGTCATGCAATACCCAAGTAATTACTTAGTATTATTGTAGATGTCGAATTATTCTTATTTATCACTTTAATTGCGATTAGGTAATGCTTCTTACTGTACTTTCGAGTTTTGTGAATAAAATTACCATACATTTTAAATAAAAAGAATGATACCATATTGTGTGTTACAGTGGCGAAGACTCCATACTAGGCGATTATTTAAGGTCTACCTTGATGAGAATAATATTTGTTATGCATATGACGTACCGGAATAGGTATGTTACGTAATGTCGGATTATTTGTCAAAGAATTGTGATATATTTTTTCGTATGGACGTCACGTAACCTCAGTCAGTCTATCGAATTGTATGAAGTATGGTGGGCTCCTATCGCAGAGCCAAAAACATTCTCGCATAATATTGTTGACATTACTGCACTTTGTCCAAAATAATTAATAATTAGATAATTTAAAAAGAAATAATAAATATGGCGTTTAGTCGCATATTAATAAATATAGTTTTTTTTTCAATAAAAAGTAATTTTATCTAATGATTTTTGATGTGTATAAATGTTTTGAAAAATATGTAATTTAAACTCATCGCTCAATTTTATGTCGTCAGTGAATATTTGAAGTTTCATTGAATTAGTATGTACCTATTCATTAGTAGTAATATCGTATTATCTTCTTATTTCTCGTAAGTAAGTGTGCTCTTTTGCTCAGATCTCCACCGGCTACCTATTTACAAAAGTCAACCTTCGCCACTGGTGTGTTATGTGACCGGTCTGTATGTATACAGTCATCTTTCTTCCGATAAGAAAGCTCATGGCGAACTGTGCTTCGGTTAAATGTAATACGTACAATTTACATGTACCTAACCTATTGTTTTACCATATCTGGGATTTTTTTTGTGAATGACAGTGTTGACAATTAATTAATACTGGTTGTCGTGCCTTCACACTACCACTACACTATGACGTGACAACAAATCACCAAAATTATCTCGACGCATAATTGTATAGTAATTTCTACCATCATTATGTTTGTTCTCCTAATTAATCGTGTAGTATTTAAATTATTGTCACTTCCTGACATACAAATTATTTTGTTTAATAATTATTCTAATATATCGTGTTATCATGGTCACAATAATCAGGCGCATACACATAGGGGGATTTTTGGGTTCGGACCCCTCAGAAATTACGTATTACAAATAAATTAATAAGTAAATTACAAATTACGTATTTGTTGTTCTTCTTCTTCGTCAGGACGTCATGACTGAAGATCGTGACCCGGATGATTTGACTGTCAGTCTTCTCTACCGATTTCAATCCCGGGATCCGGTATCCCGAACTATTTTCGATACCTATGAATCCCGGGATTAGTAAACATAATCCCGAAACTTTCGGGATTGATTTTTTTTATCAATTTTTATGAAAAATAAAATAAAAATGAAAATATAACAGAAAAATACTTTAAATTATAGGCATATTTATAAGAATGGGTTAATGACTTAAATCTTTATTTTTTTTATATTTTTCATTTATTGTCAACACAATTGGTTATTTTTTATTTTAATTGAACATGTATTTGTATTTGTTATTTTTTCATGAATAAATAAAACTGTCTTACTTTCACATTATTATTTATATTATAATATTATTTACTCCATTAAACCTATGTATTTCCAAGATCGAACGTACACAATATTAACATAAATGTCTTAAATAGTATTACTAGATTTATTTTTGACCGATTTTAACAACGTTATTTGTATATATTATAAAAATTAAATATCAACTATTGAAAAAAATGCTGATCCCGGGATCATCAAATTGTAATCCCGAAATCCGGGATCCAGATTTTGGCTCGGGATTGGATTCCCTATTCTTCTCAACGGGTTGGTCCCACTCCTCTCGGCATTATACGACACGCAATGCTTGCGGCCACTTGAAGGCCCGTATCACTAAAATTGTCTGGGGCGTCCAATGTTTGTTTTAATATTATGATGCGGCATGTGTGAAAGACAAGACAACGCGGATGACACAAATATACACTAATTATTCTAATAATTATGACTTAGTCATAATCTAGTCTACCTAGTCTAGGCTATGCGCATGCAACACCTCGCAATAACATGTAGGTGAACACCCATAGTTATTTATACCTGTAGGTACGTCAGGTGTTCATCGCTAGACTCAAAGTGTGAAGTATCTGGGTGTGATGTATGTACCCGGAAAAGTGCGATATCCTGCCGTTGAAGCCTACGATAATCTATAAGTAGGAGGCGGGGTAAATGTGGAAGTCAGTGGCACCTGCTAGATTTTTTTTAACCCTGGCCCCTTCTCCGCAGTTGAAATAATATTTTTTTCATAATGGACTCCCCCAAATCATTTTTATGTGCGCGCCTGGTCACTATGAAGAGTAAAGTTAATGCATCCTGCAAATGCGTTAAAAAAAGCAATGGCGATGAATGCCAATTTAATGTTATTGACGTTTGCTAAATATGGTTGATACAAAGTCCGTATTTGCTTGCACTCTTCACCGTATATCGATGACAATGCAAACTGTTAACTTGTTATTTTATTGTATTTATTTTTTAACCAAGAAAGGGATATAATATGCCTGAAGTGTGGTACAAACGGTACATTTTACCAACGTTTAAATTTATTTTCCTACTGTTCGACCAAACCTAGTTAGGTATAGGTACTCAGTAGCGTCACTATGCGAAACGAGGCTAATGGAAGATTATCATCAGCTGGGATCGTTCCACTGTTGGACGATGACTTCCCTTAGCTACTTCTACTCTTATTGGTCCTTAGTTCTTCGCTGTCACGTACATCCACTCAAGGACGCGCCATGCGGGGGTGTTGAGGGTACGCAGAACCCGGGCTGCAATATACATGTTAGAATTTACGCAAACTTACTATAAAAAAAGGATACATTTCGGGTTACAAAGGGCGGCAAGCCGAAGAATTAATGCACAATATATAAATATTTTTTTAAATATAATAATGATCATATTTATGAGTTTAAGATCTCCGAATTGCATAACGTTTGTATATAAAATTGCTGAAAAGCATTCTCTCGGAGTCTCAATAACGTTTCAGCTTTAAATGTCATTTCATATAACATACTACATTATATTATTACTTATGTTTCTTCAAGTTTATAGCGAGAAAGGAAAATTAAGTCATAAATCTATGATATTTGAAGGACCACTATTTAATCATTTAATGGGTAGTGAAAAATCGCTTGCGGCTCAATTTTCATCCCTATTATTAAGAAATGTAATGAAAAATGATGACATTTCTACAACGTTTTTATTAGGTCGTGTTCTTATTTGTCCGGTACAAATCTTGCAATCGATTTTTAACTAACTTCCCGACTAGCTAGACATTTGAAACTTTTAGAATACATCAGAACACGACGCCAATGCATTTTTTAATACTTTTAGCCATTTTTAAGTAGAATTAAATTCATTTTCTGTTAATTCTGTTGTGTATGAAAAGTTATTTCGGAAGAAATTCGTAATCCAATCCACTATTATTGGTTAATAGTGTACCTAGTAACAACTAAATTATTAATATATATGTGCATTACTATGGAAATCAATATGAGTGTCAAAATGACATTTCAGTATTATTTCTATCAAATACAATTTTTTTTGATCGATTAAGCTAGTCAAGTCAAGTTTATATGATTCTACAGAAAATTTAAAAACGTTGTATATAAAAAGTATTTTTTATCTTGTAATTATTTAAATATTTTGATGAGAATAAGTACATTTTGTAGTAATGATTACGATTACTTTATATTTTGGGGGAAGGGGGCAATTTTGGGTTGGTACCCGGGCGGCAACCACCCTTCTGTCAGATCCTTGAAATCTTCCCTTGAATAATAAGATACAGAATTTTATTATGCATAAACGTGACCAAAATATACTAGCTTTCCAGTTTTTTCTAAGTTTCAGTTTAGTAAGTTTTAAGTTTGTAACTCCGCCTCTACTATACTTTCGTCTCTACTCCATTATAGAAGAACCGAAAAGATGATATTATCCTGCTATTCTCGTGTTGATTCCCTGGTTTTCCGCTATTTACTGCAAAAAATGTATTTTTATTGTTATTGGATTAGGTACTTAACACTATCTTCAACACCAATGCATTCGTTTTTCATGCATACTTATCCATGGATGTTATCGTCTTATTTTACTAAGATTGATTGATGTTTACCTCTTTCTGCCTAACAAAAAAAAAATCAACCAGGTATCAGTGTAATTATCTGTTTAATCAGAAAAAATCGCTACTGAGCTTTATTGAATTATGTTGAAATAGTTGGTACCTTTTATGCAGAATATAGTTTTATTATAAAACAAATACATTCTTCATCATTTTTATTCCGTTTAAAAAGTAATTTGCTGGCGATTCGTTCGTATCGCTAAATCAAAGTACAGTTAAGTATTGATTTCTGAGAAGTTTCTCACATTTGTATTGCATTGACAGCATTTCTTTGAAAAGCGATAAACTATGCATTTAATAAAAATATTTTATAATAATAATTAAGAACAGGAACAAATAGGTAGACACATTATTTTGATGTCTTGCTTGTTTGCATTGACTTATAAGTATTGTCATAATATGTTTGATTTTGTTGATGATATAAAATAATAAAAAAACAAAAATTTTAAAATAAGTACAAAGTTTTTTTTACATGTTTTACATTTATTTACACGCTTTTATAACTTTTATAACGTGTTTTAAAACTAAGAAAATAAGCGCGGATAAGACATTTTGTCATCATTTTGTATGTAGCAGTTTTATTTAATTTAGGTATAAAGGCTCATTTAGACGAGTCACTGCGGATAATCATCGCGGATGATCATCCGCAGTGAATTGAATGCAGGCGTTCATTTTTTGTTTACACGTGTCACTGAAAGTGAAATATACAATTCATCCAAAATGGCGTCAAATGAAATTACGCTGCAGGTTGGAATTCAAACAATTTGTGATTGTTATATGAATGCAGAAATTTCATCGAGAGAAAGGCGTATTGGAAAAAGAGTGACGTAATATCATGGGGATATGATGACAGTTCTCAGGGGCGCAGTGCGCATGCATAGGACTTTAAAGGAAAAGTATAACAAGTTGAACTTCATTCACTTTTGATTCCGGATGATCACTTTCGATGATTCGTTGATAAATGTGCGTTTACATGGGTCACTGGGGATGATTCCTCCGCGACGATCAAGTGAATCATGTAAACGGGACGTTCAAAAGATCATCCGTTGATTTTCAAGAAAATCTGGTATACTGTTCTAGCCTTATTATTAGAAGCTTTAAGTTGTTTCGGTGTTGAAAAGCGCTAGATATAACCCCACCTCTCCTGAAAAAAAATTGCGCAATCGGAAAAATCCATTTTCCGCAAAAATGGGATTTGTCTCTCTTACAAAAATTGCGCTCACGATTGCGCAATTATTGATGTTTGTATTTTACATTTTTTTATATTTCCACAAAAAATGGGTTTTTGTCTCTCTTGCAAAAATTGCGCAATTATTGATTGAATTTCGGCCATTCGGGATTTCAGCATTCGGGATTTCGGACTTCGGGATTTCGTCCGGCACCCAGTACCTAAGTAGTTTATCAATCAAACTACTGAAACATTTATACTTAGCAGATAACTTACTTAATATTTTGTTTGTAATTTCATACTATCTTAAAATACGCATTTATGCATAATAATATACATGTTTAAGCTTTATTATAATCTTAAGTCAATAAAACGCTGAAATATAATGTAA
This sequence comes from Rhyacophila brunnea, assembly GCF_057557595.1. Classification (NCBI taxonomy): domain Eukaryota; kingdom Metazoa; phylum Arthropoda; class Insecta; order Trichoptera; family Rhyacophilidae; genus Rhyacophila; species Rhyacophila brunnea. The sequence continues at coordinate 16,204,506 of NW_028232752.1, forward strand.
TTTTCATTCTAACATCTAACATTATTTTTAATATTTGTTGTAAATATAAATAAGTACCCATGTATAGACAATAAATTAATTGATTATGCACATCTTTAAGTTTTAGCGAGGGAAGAATTATTTTCTTTTAATAAACATCATAAGGCATAATAATTATTCCCAATCCATATTAAAAATGTGTCAAGCGCGAAATGTATAAGGTACAACTACTGAGAAGATAGAAGCATATTAAACTGACTTGCTCATTTACTCCAACACATCGTAACGTATGTCTATTCCTTTGCGCATTTAATTCAACTGTGCGGCGTCCAATCCTCCCGGAGGCTAATTGGGTCGGCGTCGAATTGGGTCGGCGTCCAATTGGGTCGGCGTCCGATGTACCGGCGGCCAATTACCGGAGGCCAATCGGCGGAGGCCAGTTCGCGGTGCCAAATCGTCCCATTCCCCGCTGCTAGAGTTGTCATAAAATATCGATTCTCTTTGGTATATTTTTCTTTTGATATAATATCCCTACTTCGGTTACTACACCAATAATGTAAAGATTGAAGATAAATAATTAATCGTGGATTTCAATTACCTACGTGCGTATAAAGATTTCTTAGAGACTAGACAAGTCTCATAAAGTCGTGGATAACGGGTCCTTCATTTATGGGTGTCGTATAAATTTGGCCAGTCTATGTTAAGAGGGCGTCTACCTTTAGTTACCAAATACAATGCACGCAGGAAGCTATCAAACAGTTCCCACGTTGTCCATTGTTCTTGGGCGGTGGTCGACACCACTCATAATAGTGTTGTTTTATTTGTCTCAGATATACCTACCGCATTGTTTGATTAGATATATTGATTTCCTATAATGATCATATCTAATAACATGACAAGCATTATAATATCACAAGTCACATAGACATATCATTATTCATGATCAGTTGATCACCATGGTGGTAATCCATGGGCAATGCTAGAATGCGGATAGAGTTATATTGTCAAGTGAAAACGGGTCAGTTGCGATTTAAAAAAAAATGACAATTTCATTGTAATGTCCATACTTGTGTACTTTCATCTTCAACTGTGTTTTCAACTTTTAATTCCGCTTTTCAATGTCGAGTACTCTAGCGCATGCCAACAACTCTCTACATAGTTTTCATTTTTTGTTACCAGTGTAGACGTGAAGCTGTAGTGGATGTATCTGGTGATGCAGTTTTGGTCGGTTTAAATTTAAATGGATAGTGATTAAAAATCTGAGAAAAAGGCGTAAAATACCGGCGATCGAATGTATGAAAGATTGTCTAAGAAAACGCGGAATTTTGGAATAGAGAGAATACGTAATGAGGGAATTGGAAGTAAATGAAAAATTCTACATGCTTTTGCAGTCATAGATTAAAAAAATACTTGTTTCCAAGAATTCTAGACCGACCTGATACGTGAGATAAACACACATCATAAATTATCTCTAATGGTATTAACCAATGACATTATTAATGGACGATGCACTTAATACAGTAGCTAGCAAGTAAATTCGCGCATTCGTATGTATAGGTAGACGTCACGCAATTTCCATTATGCGATATCACGCTTCGGGAATTTATAGCAATATGAGCTTTCATTCGGCAGACCCGAAAATAAAATGAGTGTCATTTTCTTTTCCAGATGATTCGTCCATATTAATGTCATTGGTATTAACATTTTAAATATCTGATTATATGATACAATTTTTGATTATTGTATATCGACAACTCCATATTTCAAGTGGATTTATTCAACAATTCAATAAAAATCTTTGAAAATACACCGAATACCTACCCTTAACTTAAGCTGAAACATCATTTAGAAAACGCTTCTGTAGAGTGTCCCACTGCCTTTCCACCCTAGCGATGGGTAGGGGGACCAGCCAAAGATCCTGGCGTGGGGTCCCGCTTCAGGATATAGGAATTGTTTGTTTTTATTCGTACAGCGCGGCTATTGAGTTCAACGCATTCGTTCAATGCACTCCTAAAGTCCACGCATACAACGAACGCGTATAACAGCGCACGCGTGAGACGCAGTTGTATTCAATTTGCGCAATCATAATAGGAGCCTGTTATGCATAAAGATAATAATTACACACAATTTATTTCATTAAAAAAAAAAATATTTCGTGTCAAAAAAGTCATATATAACAATATGGAATATAAAATTAGATAATGACTCGGTAGAAAATGAATATTACGTACAGCTAGTCATTGAGTATTCTAGCATCTGTGTTATCCCCGCCTCTTGGTGATCAATGATCATGATAACATTGATAAAATTATCTTGATGTAACAAATTGCTCGGATATTCTGGATGAAATATTTCCGCCATTCCTACATTCGCATATGATTCTCATGATTTCAAACAATACGCAATCCATCATGGAGTTAACTACTACCGTGGCTTGGGAAGATATTTAACTGCGTAGTTACTAACTGTTGGGGACTGCAGTATCCGGTAAAAACCGGTACACATTTGAGGTTTATTACCGGTTTGTAAAGATCGAACATTAATGTAAATTAATAAATAAGTGTGAATACAACATCTACTGCTACAAATTAATACATATTTGTTAAGTTCATATGAAATCACCATCATCAGCCGGGATCGATTCACCGTTCAATAAAGACCTCCCCATATGGCGCTCACGAGAATACGCAAAAAAGACGATACTGAAACTAAAATTCCAATCAGTATCTAGCTAATGTATTTCAATGGCGGCTCGCTTGCGGCAAGACTGGAATCTCTATTTCAAAACGTTCGCATGTGCGCGCGCACACCTACCAAAATGTGTCCGCACATATGTTTTCATCCCCCGCACAGTCTTCACACAAAAATATTGTAAAAGGAAGTTTCCTTTGCCAGATTTTAGTAATAACTACATGTGTGTTCAGTGTACGTAACGAACAATTCAAGTGAACAATACGATTGCTTGCACAGTACAATTATTATACTTATTAATAATTATATAAAAGTGTCCCCTAAAAATGTCAAAAAGGAGTGGATGTGATATTATTTCAAATGCGATTATTAAGAAGAAATCTTGCGATAAATTTAAAATGGAATGGGTCCCTGTAATCGTCGAAACAGAAATGCCATCTTCAATGCATTCGCAAAATATAATAATTGGTGATATAATACAGAATACACATATTCTTTTTAAATTAGTGTTTGAAGTCAACGTATGGACCTAATAAGTTGAGCTTGAGCAAGTGACTAACATCCATTTCTCGTAAAAACAAAAATCTGTTAAAACAAACCTCCACTCTGTGTAGGCCCATATGATCTTAATAGGATCGGACATAGTAGACAAAAAAATACTCTGTTGCTTAATTTATAAAATTATAAAAAACAATCAACCATAGTAACATAGAAATTGGACATAGTTATGCAGAAAGTAGCCAGTCCACAAAAAATGAAAAAAAATGAGATATGATATAGACCAGATGCGAGAAGGTTTTCTCTACGTTCTGATGAAAATAGCCAAGCCGCAAAAAAAATATTTTTGAAATAAAATACTATTTACAATTTGACATTTCACATACATTTTTAATAAACATATTGTTACTAAAGTGCCATTATCTCAGCTCGACATTATTGTGGACTGGCTACATTCTGCAACTACATTCAATTTAAAATGACGGAACACAATTAGAAGGAATATCTATACATCATGAATAACATTTAAAAAATCCCAATGAGAACGACCTAGCGCGCTCCTATTAATATATTATTTAATGTCCGGCTATATTTTTTTCTGCAGCATTCTTAAATCACCGCAATTGGTTATTTGCAGTCGGTTTCTTTTTTCAGATTTTTTAACAGATTTCTGATCACGTTGAATTCACATTCTACTACGTTTATGATGAAGGGAATGTATTAAAAGCTGTACATTAGGGCTCAAAGTGCGGAAGTCACATTTTTATCAGTTTTAAGTTAAGTACATATTATACGCAGATTTAAATGTGTATTCATGTTCTCTTAATGCTGAAAATTTGGGAATCCAATGTCACATAGTTTTCAAAATACTTACTTCTAAAACGATGGTAGTCCAATTATTATACTTTAGAGCTGAAAGAGTGGACGTCCAATTTAAGTATATTTTGACAGCGAGTGAGTATTTTAACTAGATTAGATTAACTATGTTAAAACTGCTCTCCTAAAAAATATTGAATATGTGACTTCCAGACTTTCACCTCTAAGGCATAAAGCCCACCAAAAAAGCGCTCGGTGCGCTCATTACTGAGTAGGCCCCCTCCCACCCGTGCATTACCCTTCACCTATGTAAAAAGGGACCCAAGAAGTACAAAATAATTATTATTATCAGCGTCTCTCATAACAAAGCAATAAAAATATTATATTATTTCTAGGGGCTTGTAATTAATATTCACGATGACATCATTCTACCAGCGAAATATTGGACACGCAGCAAACTAAACAATGGGTTCACTGTTATTAAATAATGCCTTCTTGTCCGTCTATCGACGACGCTTCCAGGAGCGTGATTTTGCTTGCCGTGTTCAATGAATGGACTACGTTGTATTTTCGTTAATTCGTATCGCTGAGAAGCCAAAAAACGATGAATCATGGGGCAGGCGGGCACAATGCGTCGTCAAATCCAGTGTGCGCTGGCGTATTTGATTACGTTGTATTTTCGATGATTTACGCGCCACTTGTGAAATTTTGCGCGAGAGCCCCACTTGCTGCGTTAAGTGGGTTTTACGCCTAAGAATGATGGATTGAATCGCTTTGATTTTCGACGTCAATCCGCGTCCAACACGATCCAGAATGCTTGCCTTAGACACTGTTGTTCACTAGCAATAAATCCAAGTCATTCACTGAAATTATTACCTCAATGATAAATATTTCGATACTAAGTATCTAATATACTAAGATACTAATATCGATATTTCGATATACTTACCAAAACCGGTATTACTATTCGCAATCCCTGGTAACTACGTAGAATGTAGATATATATATGTCCCTACTAATAACTACTTGCTTGATAATTTTCCAGTACTTGCTTAGACAGTTAATAATTATGTTATGCTATTATTACTTGATACATGTTTTAATTGAGTGTGTTTGATGCACACGAGCAGTGTTTCCAACACTTTCTATTACATACGAATTAATATTTCTTATTATTATTTGATTTGTCCGAGGTCTACGACAGGTATCATTTGTGTAATTACACGATTTTGCCTTTTACTAATAGGTACCTCGATATTAAGGCTATTCTAGCGTCGCCTCTCAGATAACACAGTAATGCATACAGACGACTGATGCGATGGAAATTGTGTATATAACTTATTATGCGTGGGTAGATATCATTAAAGTGAACTATGGTGTCGTTAAAATGTAACGTCTTGCCTTAAGGATGGGGGGGGGGGGGGGGGAGATTTGAGAAAATGTGACGTCACAAAATCAAACATTTTTTTCTGAGAATATTCCGTGACAATATGTATTGAAATCGATAATTTTCGACGAATTTGTTTGGTAATAAGTTAGGGGAGGGGAGTTATGTGGGATTAAAAATGTGACATAATTTTATCAGACGGCTAAAAATACCGAAAATATTTTTTTTCTTAGATCTTTACTTAACTTCGTTTGATAATAGACTAGTTGTAAAACCTCAATGATGTGAAAGATAATTCGACAATAATTATTGAAAAATACTTAGCTGATAAAGTTACAGTATATGCTTCATATACTCTAAATTCTATTTCATATACTCTTGATTATCTATTCTCATTCTCATTCATATACTCTTAATTATCTATTTATTTATTTATTACTAAGTACATGTAGGTATATTCTATGGGCGGTGGGAATAATCCCATAAGTAATAAGTATATATTTTTTAATTATTAATAATCATGTCCTTGTTTTTTCGTACAAGGTGGTTGTTACTAATTTTGAACAATCACAAACACCCAGGCTTTGAGAAAATCGCATAAATATTGTGTCCTCACCGGGATCGAACCCAGAACTTTCGCGTGGAAGGCCAGCACCTTACGCACTGCACTACGAAAGCCGCCCACATAAGTTATATTGCATGTTTTTCAGGACGCAGTCTGGTGACATTTTTTCAAAGAAATCTTTTCCTAATTTTTAAAAACGATCATTTCAAAATAGGTTATTGATTAATGCGACATTAACTTTTTTAGAAATATAATAACAATAAATAAATACATTTAAAAAAATCTTAAATTTCGACTTATGTGATTGTTCTCCCGGCCATCGAATAATAGTTACAAATGAAAATGATTTGATCTAATTTTATGCGAGGTAATCAGGCAAAAATGCGTATCAGTATAGTAAAAAGTGCAAAATTATAAAACGTATACTTAATGAGAATAATATGTTATTTTTAGTTGTTGTGTATCGATCACATATTTATATGTGGTGAATATCACAACATAAATTATATTTCTTTGCGTTACACCCAGGGACGTCATTTGGTCTCCTCCAAGAGTGCTTTCCACTGGCTACTGTCCCTCACCAATCTTATGGCAATCAATTATATTACAATCCTCATCGTCTTTTCCACATTCTCAATTGACCTCTTTGGCGACCTGCCTCAAAGTCGCATCCGCTTGGTTAGGATATTTTGTATCCTGTTGTCCGTATTTTATTACCACGTTTTTATTAGCTCGTATTCTTGTTTGTCTAGTACAATTTTTTTCTTGTTTGTCCAATACAAATCTTGCAATCGATTTTTAACTAACTTTCCGATTAGCTAGACAATTGAAAATTTTAGAATATATCAGAACACAAATGCCAATGCATTCTTTTAATACTTTTAGCCATCTTTAACCAGAATTGAATTCATTTTCAGATAATTCTGTTTTGTATGGAAAGTTATTTCGGAAAAAAATCGTAAAAAGTAAAACACTATTATTGGTTGCTAAGGGGGTCCTAGCAACTAAATTATTAATATTATATACGTGAGTTACTATGGAAATCAATATGAAATGTCAAAATGACATTTCAGTATTCTATATTTATTCAGTATTTCTATCAAGTACAAAAAAAGTATTTTTATCAATACATAGAATTGTCAAGTTTATATTTTTCAACAGAAAATTTAAAAACGTGGTATATAAGAAGTTCTTTTTATCTTTTAATTATTTAAATATATATTACAGAATCTACCAAAGTTTTGCTCTTCGCGTATGACTGCCCAAATCGTGTTTCACCTTTATTTTTCTGAGCCCCATTTTCTACGTGGATCCAAAGGTTTTACGTAATATTATTTATCTCATCATCATGACTACAATCAAGTAAACACTGAATCTGTTAAAAAGATTCATTTAAAGATTGCTGTGATAGTTAAGTATAAGTATATAGTATATTCGTTATACGTTATACTATGAATCTGTCTTGCCTGACTTAACAAATTTAACCAATGTCAAGAGATAGGCGCAAATGAAGTGATTAAAATAACAACCAAGAATATTTACGCATAACGTATTACGTTCTGCTAGAAGACATCGCATTGTAAGGTTGTTTGTTATAATTATAATATATTAGAATGTAAACAAATACTTGACCATTCATTACGTCTGTAACCTCACGATTTGACGTCAAACCGCATCTAAAACTAAACCCTGTAATTTATAAAAAAGACTTTATATACAATACGGTTTCCGGCTGGTGTGTTTTTGTAGATTGGCAATAGGGGATAGTGTAGTTTATCAATTTGAACCAAATGCAAGTATCTGTGAGAAGATACACGGTTTTACAAAAACAAAAAACCTCCGCCATTGTCATATGTACCCACTGCAAGTACAATGTATTGCACTGAGATTTGCGAGTTGTTATTACCTTGGTTACTCGATTCACGTTGCGTGGAGTAACTAAGGTGTTAACAATTCGCCAATCTCAGCGTGATACAGACCTACAAACTTATCTGAAGAATGGGATGGGGGAGCCACTGTCGAAAACTACCCAATCAAGACTCGTAATTGGACAAAATCTTACATTCGACTAACATTTTCAAATGGCGTCATATGGTAGTTTGTAGTTCCATTTTTGGCCATTCTACAGATAAATTTGTAGGTCTGTACATTACACTTGCAGTGGGTTACACGGAGAAATGACGCAGGACTAGGCAATAGGTGTATATTGTTTACAACACGAACCTTTCGTTGGATTTTATATTAATAACACTAATATTTTTTAATAACATCTTTGTCTCATAAACGAAACTGGGAGGCCGGACTGACGCTAAGTTTTGCCTGAAAGAATTACCCACCTCAGTGCCTTACTATATATTTTTAAGTAGGTATCCCCTATTCCCCTACTAGACAGCACTTGACGATTTTACATTTTGTATAAAATATCATCATCAGCCTGAATCTATCCACTGCTGGATGAAGGCCTCTCAGGCTGATTCCACTTCTCTCAGTCCTGTGCGTTGCGTTGCCATATACTTCTGCAGAACTTCATCTTCCATCGATCCAACGACCTGTAGGTCTACCTTGCGGACGTTTTGTACCTCTTGGATACCACCGGATGACGATTAAAATTACCGAAATTTGTCCAACGATTGTCCTTTCTTCGAGCTATGTGTCCAGCCCATTTACAGCCCACATATAAAATAAAAATGATTGAGTGATATTAATAATTTTTCTTTTCTTCTCTGACAATGTCCGATCCTAATAGGATAATATGGGCCTCCACCACATAGTGGAGGTTTGTATTAACAGATTTTGTTTTTACGAAAAATTGATGTAAGCCACTTCCTCAACCTAGTAGGTAGGCTAATTATATATATGTTATTAAATACTGGTGGATCCTAAGTACCCTTCTGTAGCCAGCAAGTCATGAGAAATGAGAAATATATTTAAAAAATCTAGATTTTAAACTCTTTCAAAACTCCCGCTTCAAACGAAAGGAAGTGCAAGCCTGCTTCCGTGTTATTCGCCATTGTTTTTGTAACATTATACTTATTATAAAATAATCTTCGTTTTACTTCGTTACGCGGTTCAAGTGCATCCATTGCCATCGCTTTCCCACGAAATGCGTGCGCAGGGCCACACAATAACTTATCGCACGTTTTTCATAACAATTACAACAGTTATAACATGTCTGAGCAGATTTATTTAGTGTCATTTGAACCGCGCTGGCGGTCGGTTCCGCGGAATCTTCGGTTACATGTAAATTGTACGTAAAACATTACACCGTTGCACAGTTCGCCATGACCTTTTTTATTGGAAAGAGATGACCGTAAACTATACTGTCTCCAATTTTATTAAATTCAATATGAACATTAATTCAATTTTCGTAGCTGATTTTGGCAAAATTCATAAATACAAGAATGAAAAACTAACCTAACCTAACAAATAATTCAGTATATCGGCTATTTTCAAAAATTTGTTTGCTGCTGGCTTCGTGTAAAGTGTATAGTGTAAGCCGACAAGAACCGTGTTTTTTCCCCGACCATGTCCGTCGTAATAAGATTATATGGGCCTCCACAGAGTGGAGGTTTGTAGTAACAGATTTTTATTTTTACGAGAAATGGATCTCAGCCACTTGCTCAACCTATTAGGTCCATACTCTGACTAATGCACAAATTGAAAAACAATATATGTGTACTTGTCAGATCCAGGATTCGAACCTGGGACTCACGATGCTATAGACCGACTCTTAAGCCGTGCGGCCATCGTCGGTGTTATTAATAATTACAACAGCTATAACATGTCTGAGCAGATTTATTATAGTGTCATCTGAACCATGCTGGCGGTCGGTTCCGCGGAATTTCGTTTACATGTAAATTGTACGTAAAACATTTCACCGTGGCACAGTTTGCCGTGAGCTTTCTTATCGGAAAGAGATGACCGTAAACCAGTGGCGAATGGTGGAGGTAGGCCGTTAAGATCCGCCGTAAAAAATGCAAATTAAACTTTGTTAGTCATACGTATTTGTTTTTATTGAACTAACATTACAATATACAGTGGGTATTGGTTAGTTTTTGAAAATCAATTAAACCCTGCCTAAACCAAACCATAATAGTTTTGGTATATTTTGGGCGATACCTACCTACGATAAAATTGTGCATACTTTTTCATTCATACTTATTTATTTTCGTTGGATTAAGAGGACGTTCTACAGAATTGGCCTTGAGAATTGAAAATATGATTTTTTAACATGTGGTCCATAATATCTGGTCTACTAGTTAATATAAAAAGGTCGTGTCAAAGTTGTTTGTGTTAATAAATTTGCTCTGTGACTGATCCGACTCATATTTCACATTTATTTCATCAGGGCTGTCGAAGACATAAATCATAATATATATTTATAATTTAAAATTTTTATTTATAATATATATTATTTAAGTTTTGTGCATCTAATGCCGGGTCCACACTGGCAACAAGTTAATTTGCTGGCAACCTCGTTAGATTTTACGATAATTATTGTAAAATTTCTTAAGCAACTATGGTAAGTATCGTAAAATTTAATGAGGTTGCCAGCAACTTGTTGCCAGTGTGGAAATGGCTTAATATCCACTGTGGTTCACGTAGTGGCATGGACCTGAGGTTAGCTAATTCAGGAAGTCAACACCCATGATAGAATTTTTTCCAGTTTTGGTTGCATTATATTCCAAAACTCTTCTGTAAAAATCGTTTCCGAGTTTATAAATGGAAATTTCTCGGTGTACATAGTAAACAAACCTACGAATAAAAAAAGACAAAAAGGAACATACTGATTCATCGCAGTAAAATCTGGTAATCAAATTCGCCATTTTGAAAAGCGACGATTTTGCGTAAACAAATATCACGTGGTCTGTACGTGTGCGGCAAACTTCGAATGTGTTTGTAATTTTGTGCAAAGTGCGAATGTAATGTTTTCAAATAATTGATATGGATTAATTATACCATCGTATTATTTTCTCGAAATCATAAACATACTATAATAGTATTTGAGTATCAACCTATGTTCAATTTGAATTGGGTTATAATAATAATATACCCGTATATATATCAATAGTATGTTTGCTACAAAATCCACCCAAGTTATCAGTACGTACTTGCACAGTACGTACTTGATTAAAAACCATGATGAAATTAACATTTAAAAAATATGAATGCTTAATATTATTTTGACAGCCCTGTTTTCTGATCGGCTTTACATCTGGCAGGTGTTCATTAAAAAAATAATAATGCTCCGCGGCAGAAATTATCAGTAATAATAATAATATTTCTTGAAATAAAATCTCCGATGATTAGTGATTTTTGCGAAAAGATCGATTTAAATTGACGTAGTTACGACACCGAGGTCCTTTTTATACTGAATTATATTTGAACGGCGGGCTCTTCAGCGGCCCCTTAAGAATACATTGTTGTTTACATTGTTGGTTCATTTTTTTTTAAATTCATTTAGCTCTGCCTCAACCAAACTATAATAATTATAATAGATACAAAATATTTCTGTATATATAAAATATTCAAAGTTATGTATGATTTAATTGCATAATTTTAGATATTATATAGATAGGTATACGATTTTTTTTTGACTAGTATCTATCATTGCTTGGTTTTTGAAGGGTTTAATTGGATTTTAAAAACTAACTAACACCATAAAGTAAATTGTAGTCTTATTTCAATGAAAACAAATAAGTATGACTGACAAATTTTAGTGTGCATTATTTATGTCGAATCTTAACAGCCTACACCCACCCCTCGCCACAGCCGTAAACTATACGGTCGCCAATTGTATTTGGTTCAATATGAACATTAATTCAATTTTCACATGTGATTTTGGCAAAATTCATGAATTCAAGAATGAAAACCTAACCTAACAAATAATCCAGTCTATCGGCTATTTTCAAATTTTGTTTGCTGCAGCCTTCTGTAAAGAGTAAGCCGACAAGAACCGTGTTTTATTTAGACATGAAGTTTATTACTGTACTATACGACCCAAAGAGGTCTGATGGTTTTTAATATGCGTACAAGTTTCCGGATATTGGAGTCTTCATTGCTCATTGTAGGATTACAGTTCTCGACATCCGATGTAGTACACTCGGGAGAGTATTGTTCCAAATACGGCGGCGTGTTTTTCGGATTTGATAGTGGCTACCATAATGATCTAGTTGACCAGTGCCCCAACATAATAGGACCGCATGTTGTTATAACTGCCAGTTCCTGTTGAGCAAACAAAAATATGCAATACTACGATGAAACCACATAACAAATATATACCAAATACAGTAAATTTTGCCGCAGGGTTTTGAATGTGCGAGTGTCCTACTAAAATGAACCACGCATTATCGACGTGCAATAGTGTGTGTAATACACCAATATTAAATGATTGTCAATGCATAAACCGAGAGCAGTTGTCAGTATTCGACGTATGACGTATTCTTGACACGTGTTTAAATTTACCCAGTATTCTTCCTTACTCGAGATCGGTTGCCTGCTTCTCCTTACCCGTTAGGTTTTTCAGTTCCCTGGATGAAATCACATTAATTGTTTGTACCGTTATCATTGTATGTGTTTTGTGTTATAGTGATTTCACCACAATGTTTTTTGTTTATTTTATAATTGGCAGACTACCAAACATACAATACATACATACAATTTAAGTTTAGAGTCGATAAATCGTTACTTTATGTGTGATAAGGAACAGATTGGATTCGTTGCTTTACTGATGTAAAAATTTGTTAATTAATTCCGTAACGTGACGATAACCTTTCGTTTTCCAATTATAAGTATTACACTTTGTTCTTATCGTTCCACCTTCATGTTATTGTCTACGCTTTGTAACGTCAATCCACCAGCGCCTTTATTTCATGTACTACCCACCGCGAGTGAAATGTACCGTGCTGATTCAAGTTGCCTAGAAGAGTAAGACATAAAGGCGCTGGAAAAGCTATATTTTTTTACTGGGAATACATTACATCTATAATTTTCTTGTTGTTTAACGACTCGAAGGTCTTTCAATCTACCAGCTAACTGCAGAAAATCCACTAACCACTTTGAGACTTGTACAGTTCACCTTGTTAGTACTCCGCCTTTATCCGCCATGCTTTCTTTAAGTTTTAGTACCTTATAGAATATATAGATATCATAATCTATGACTCTACAATCCACAGTCAAGCCATGTCCACTTGGGTTTTCCAATGTTTTTTTTTGTTTTTTACTCTGGGTTCATTTGCCAATTGAATTTCCTTTATGCTTCCGACATGACACGCTCATCTCAAACATATGATTTGTAACTCATTCAACAGGCATAATTTTATCTGTCTATATAACAGTAGCCTGCGGTGATTTTTGCGAGTGAGTATGTTAGCGAAAAAAACATACATTTCTACAATTTAAGTATATTATTGTCTACATGGATCACTAAGATTTTAACTGATTTTAACCCAACAGCTTTGGGGTAACGGCAACCGATCTCGAGTGTAGAAGAATATGGGATACACTTAAACACGTGTCAAGAATAAGGAATTTTAAGCTTATCCTACGTTCTGACAACTGCTCTAGGCTTATGCACTGACTCTCATTCAATATTGGTGTAGATATTTGAAAGTTCTAACACACTATTGCACGTCTGTAATGTGTTGTTCATTTTTGTAGGACACACACATTCAAAACCCCGCACCACAATGTAGTGCATTGGGGCTGTCTGAATTTTATTTATTAATCTGTTCTGTGGTTTTACTCTTAAAATACGTTTTTCTTTCTTACCTCGCAATAGCACAATAAATACATAATATTATCAATATGTATTATACTATTTTACTGAGTATTTTTAATGATGCTCTGCATCCACATTATATGTGGACCGCACGCCACTGATATGTAGCTGAACGAAATATAATATGTTTTTAGTCTGATATACTTACTGATTTTTTCAAATCTGTTTCTTCTATTTTTCTTTTCAAATCGAATGGTTTATGTTGTATTGTGGTAGTTGACTCTAAAGATGTGAAGGTGATTGAATGAATGATTGCAAATATTAACATGTCATGCAAGAATAAACGCATAAACGAATGCTACTTTTTGCTGCAAAAGGGAAAATCATCGTAATCGAGGCTATTATATAAAATTAGGTCGTTGGCAAGTTGGTAGCTGCGATCAATGTGAGTTATTATGAAATCAAAATGCAATTAAAATAATTGTGATTTTTATTGCTCTTTCAGATCGAGACGACCAGTCCATCGGCGGAGGACATCGAATTATGTAATACGACCCAACGAAACGACTGCGAAAATATTTAATAAAAATGCCATTTTATAAGAGATGGATTAAGTTTGTGTGATTTAAAAAAATATACAGCAGTAAGCTGTATTAAACAAACATCATGCAAAACGCTAGCAGAGATCAAACATCTACAAAATCTAAAAAAGCTAACAAGAGAAGAAATTCAAGAAAGAAATCACTTTCGCCTTCAAATTCTTTTGTTAATAGCCAGACAATTATACCGAACGGAAATAATAGTCAATCGAATACAGATTTAGACGGTAAACCTCAATGTAAAAGATCACTTTCAGAAGGATCTGTTGGGAAAAATAAACATAACAGAAAAAGCAGTTTAAAAAGAACATTTTCACATCCATCCACTGATAATATTCCTTTAAAAGATGAAGCGAAAAAAGACGAAATTCAAGACAGCAATAAATTGGCGAATGATAAAGACAGTGTGCTAGTTTCTAAGTTAAGTGATCAACACGATGCACTCGATTTTAACGATCTCAATATTGTAAAGTCCGAGTCTCAATTATTATTAGATGGTGAAGTGACTGCGGCCTTGCGAAACCAAACAGTGAACAAAAAGAAATATGTCAAAGGTGGAAAGTTTGGCTGTGCGCCCAACAAATCAGTGAGAATTCCTAACGTAATCAACAGTGATATTAGTGTTAAAGATGATGGTACGGTCAAAGATGGAGGCAAGGTATCGGAAGACAAGACGAAAGAAGAGATTAAACGACCAGATGTCGTCATGCACAAAGATGCTATTGAGTTGCTCAATGAAGAGATTCAAGCCAGGTTTAAGGAAGGTATAAAGTCGTTTACAGACCAGCTGACTGCGGCGGCTACTTTGAAGCCGGGTTATATAAATGCTGAGCTGACGAGGATCTTTCAAGAGCAGACGAGGGAGCCGATGATAAAGTTCGCTCGTCAGCACATTTCGCAGGAGTTAGGGAATGAACTGGAAAATTTACCTGGGACAGCTGTGAAGAGAGTTCCTGTGAAAAGGAGACGCAGAATGCCTGAGTTGGGTGAGTCATTTTTTTTTTAAATTATCAACCCAAAATTATGATTGACTATAATTGTATATGTACGGTTCGTTTGATAATATTTACATACGTAGATAACCTCAGGGAAATAATACTAAAGAGAGATGGTATTATTATTATTCGGATATGTTAAGCCGTTTTTTTTTGCGTACGATGCATAGTAGAACTTAAATTTTATTATTATTAATTTACTTATGAAACGTTATATCATAATTTTGTTTCTAAGTACGGCTACTAAATTTAAATACAACACAGTGAACCATATTTTTACCAGTAACTAACTATATATTTCAGCAATACGGGGAGTACGTGTACGCCCTAAGCACATAAGTCAAACCAATATTTAACGGCAACACCCCTAGCTTCAGTATGTTGATTATTCATATATGTCTTATATTTTACTTTAACGAATATAGCGAAGATTATACGCGTGTCGCATGCTTTCTCACTCACACTTATGGTTAGTTTTTGTTCAAACCTCGTAGACAAAGTTATTTAAAAAAAACCAAATTCTGTTTCCTGGCCTTATATTTTTACATTAAGTAGGTACTTACTTATTTTAATTAACTATTTTTTTATTCAGTGAATAATTCACAAGATTTAAGAATGTAACATTCTTTTTATTGAACATACATAATTTGAAAACACTTCTAAGAAATACATAACTAATAGAAAAAATCTTTTTGAAAAAAATACGACACCCAGCAGGTTTGAACCTGCGTCTCTCGGGATTCGCGCTCACGTGCATTGACCACTATGCTATAGGAATCTTACCTAATTGCGATGAATTTTAACTAATGGTTTTTACAATACTCTCTGAATCGCTTTTTAAATTGCGTTCTTACTTATTTTAACTGTTGTATTAAAATAGGTACTCTCTTATGTTTCTTATGACGTTTTAATACATTTTTAACACCGCTTCTCACGATGTTTTGATTGCATTAAACATAAATTGAATGTTTTGTGCGTATTGTCACATGACGCATCTATCCGCGAACTCACCGCATTCAAACCGTCCTATTCTCACATCGTCTGGAGCCCTCTTCTCTACCACTCGTTACTATTACTATCATTGTCACATTGCCAACATTGCGTGAAATATTTTGGTACGGTACAAATACTTGTCGAAGATATTGGGTCGTTAAAATTTAGAATAAAAGAAGTGTGCGCGGATTGTAGTTATTTTTTATATTCGATATCAAATTTAATAGGCCAAAAGAGCGTAAGGAACAATTTGCAACATTGCAGGTATTTTCTGTAACTTCACCACGGAATAAGTCTCTATTATGAGACCATTAGGGCGCACAAACTTAAGTTTTAAATAATCTCTCACCGTATTTACACCAAATATCCTTTTTTTATTAAGCTACGAAGTCTCATCTGAGACTTATTTATACTACTTATTATTACAATATTATTGGTACAATTATTAATCATTACAATTTACACTTGAAGGCCACACTCCCTCAGAAACACTTGGATACATTGGAACGAATCGATATTCGGCCAAACCAAGAATATAGCAAGATCCAGTGGCAATTGGTACTTTTGGTTACTTAGATCAGTGGTCCCCAACCCCCGGTCCGTGGATCAAACGGTACCGGGCCGCTCAAGGAACATTAAATAATTTCCATTTTATTTACTGTGGTGTATTTCTCTCGGGCTTGTGCGACTTTCCATGGACGAGAAGTTGACCGGTGATTACCACCACAGCACTTATATCCGTATTGCCATTTCCGACATCCTATCTCTGTGAAGCGGGGTTTTCTGCAATGACAGCAACCAAAACAAAACAACGGAGTAAACTGGATATAAGCAACACACTTCAGGTGTCATTGTCTCCTATTACCCCCAGAAGGAAACCGTCTCGTTGCAAAGAAACTAGCTCAGGGTTCTCATTGATTTAGCGTTCTAGTAAGTTGAAATGTTAAATCACTTTACATTCATTTTTTGGTGTAACTGTATTTTATTTTGAAGGCATGTTTAAATACAATTAAATTAAAATCATTAAATTAAAACAATCTAAGATATAAACAATCAACGGCCCCCCGTCTGCGGGCCGCGGTAAAATTACCAAACGTTGACCGGTCCGCGGCGATAAAAAGGTTGGGGACCACTGACTTAGATCATCAAGAAGCCTCTGTATCTGGGTATCATACAGCAGTGGCGAAGGGTGGAGGTAGGCTGTTAAGATCTGACATAAATAGAGCATACTACACTTTGTCAGTTATACGTATTTGTTCTCATTGAACTAATACTACAATAATTTACAGATGGTGTTGGTTAGTTATAAAAATTCAATTAAACCTTGCGAAAACCAAAATAATAGATAATAGTCAAAAAATACTCGTCTGTCCATAAAATATCTATAATTATGACATTAAATCATACATATTTTATAGATAGAATAATATTTTTATTTATTATGGGTTGGTTAAGCAGGGCTTAAGAAATTTAAAAAAACTGACCAACAACATGTGTAATATGTATTCTAAATTCAACGAAAATAAAAAGTATGAATGAAAAAGTGTATACAAATTTGTCGGATCGCCCAAACTATACCAAAAGTGGTTTGGTTAGGCAGGGTTTAATTGATTGTTTTTTAATTATCCAACTCCACCTGTAAATTGTGGTCTTAGTTCAATAAAAACAAATGCGTATGACTGAAAAGTTTAATGTGCACTATTTATGTCGGATTTTAACAGCCTACCTCAACCCTTCGCCACTGTCATACAGAGGACGTCCAAATAACGTGATTAATGTCTTCAATCTCACTTCCGCACTGGAACCTAGGGTCATTACATTACCAAGCGAGCCAGGGATGCGGCAAGATTATAATTACTCTCCGCTCTACAGCGATTAATTGTTACAGTATAGTTTCCCTATTGAGAATTTTATAAGTATACCATGGTTTGGTTTCAGAACTGTAATATAATTGAAAGTCCATTTTTCCTTTTCGCAGTCCTTGTTTTTTTGTATTATCTGTTTCAGTTTTAGCTATTTAGTTGAATGTTTCAAAAAAGTCTGTATAATGTATGGGGAGTTTATCTATGCTCCTCTCAAGAGTTGCTATTTTTGCTAGACTATCTACTTCCTCGTTCCCTCTGTAGGCCTCCGAATCCTTGGCTAGCTCCGGGCCTGGAGTGGAGGTACATTCAGTTTTGAAGAGCAGGTAGGCACAGTAGTATAGTTAATGAAAACTAACGTTCACTATATTATAGTTTATTTATTAGGTTTCACAATCACCAAAAGTTATAAAGTTCACCTTCGAAAGTACAAAACCACAAAATATTATAAACACTAATTTATTGTACAGTACTAATTTATAAAATTACGTACTTATTATTTATTTATTTACGAATTAACTAGTTATTATTAACTGTAGACGAGATTGCACGAGCACGGGGCGCGGTGATAAAAGGTTGAGGACCGGGTCCAATAAAAGTTAAAAGAAATTCGACGAAACGACTAAGTCGCTGACTGACACTTGACCCGAACTGTCAGATTTGACAGTAGGTACTGAACGGTAGGTATCAACCGGTAGGTATTATGAACCTCGGTGAGTACCTCCTCTCAAGTCTTTTGAAGACTTGTATGGAGAAGTGTGATTAAAAAACACGCCGCCGACCGTCGCAGGTTCGGGGTCGTAAGGGCGGAAGAAGACTATTATCGAATCTAAAAATCAGGGGTTTATATGCAAATCTTGCCGATTTCATCCCTTCGACCAACGTTAAGAGGGTGCGAAAATTAATTAACGGTTTTATTATGAAGATGAGCGGAAATCGTACAGTGACTAATTACCCGCAACATCCACACAAGTACCGGTTATGTCAAATTATGGGCGCTAGGCGTCGCTTCCAGATGGGCGGCGTCGCCCTCGCGTCACTTACGTATTTCGAGTACTTGTCCGTACTGAGTATACGTAATTAGAGTAGCAGAAGCACCTTGTTTCTGGTCCAGCCACGCGAAAAATGCACGTACGAAGGAGCACCCAGTATCGACGGCTTCGTCATTAAATTACCTATCGATACAGCATACCCCCCGCGTGGTGGCGTTCCCCATGGCTGAGGGAGGGGCGTTTCAGAGGCGGCCGGCTCTATAGGCTCTAGCGGCGTGAGTGTACCTCTCACCCAGAAACAACAAACACAAGTACTCCAGAGTTAGCCTGGGTGGTAAGGCGTCATATCCCAGTGGTCAAATTGGCATATTTGTGGCACCAGGCCTACGATAGCGTATACCAACCCTTCGGTCAACTACCGTTGGAGGGCCAATCTTTGAGGCCCTCCGACGGCCTGAATACCTCCTTGGCGTCGGTCTCAGAATATGAAATCGGTAGGTCATGAATTTACTTACAAAATGATAGCTTAATATTTAATAATATTAAGCGGGAACGTTACTTTAAATGAATATGTATTTGTGCTTGTCGCGCAATCTTTCCTACTTTACCAACTAATATAGCTCGGTGTCGCCACAGGCACATACTTACGACTAGTTGACGGATGTTATTCCGTCAACCAAACATATAGGCAGTAATAATTGCTTAGTACACACTCATACTCCGCCGATCAAAGATTTCCCGCACTTTATTCTGGTACGTGGTCTCCTTGATCGACAAAAATCATCGATCCGATTCTCCCGTCGCGCGTGAGCGTGACGCCGTCATACACGCGAGCGAGAGGGGCTCTGTCTCTGCAGAGGTGGTAAATTTGGATCGCGAAATCGGTTTCAACACATATGACAGAGACGCCGTCGTATTTCAGAGCAGGAAAGCTGCCGGAATACCAATTTGGAAACGCCGCGCGCGGAACAGCCGTGGCTATAAAAAAATCGAATTTGTATGAAATTAATTCCGCGGGATCGTGATTAAAATCGGTTCGATGATTGCCCTATGTGTTGCTATACTTTGTGATCGCACAAATGTACGAATGGAAGTTTTCGCAACAGGCCTATGAGTATATGTTAACAATTACCGTGCCGTGTATGCGCGATGCGTAGCGACATCGATTTATATACCCTTAATATTACATACACCTTAATTACCTTAACTACTATATACTACTAACGCCCATCCATAAGTCCCCTTTTATTACCTCGTTAACCCTTGCATGTTTACATTAATTTACAATTTACAATACATATTACAATTACAAATGAAATTTTATATTACATCTAATCTAACTTAATTAACCCCTTTATCCAATATATATTTAATCCAAATTTAATCCTATAACCTTATTACCTTATTACCTATATTTACATGGTCTGTGACCGACTTATTCATCCACAGTTCACCCTGAGAAGTCGTGGGACCTGCCAGAGCAAACTGCGGGACTTGTACATATATAACATATCGTCCGTTTTTGTTCAGCTTTGTCGAGGGTCGTAATCATTCCACCGGTGGCACATTGACTACCAGGGTCAGACCGAGCGGCTGGGAGGCACTACTCCCTATGGGAGCGCCCCCCACAGGGGCAGAAAAATCAGTGTGTGACACCTCGATATTATGAATTGCAATATATATTTATACATAGGTATACTTATAAACACGCACATATACTGTTTTTTTTCTTTTAACCATATCCAATCCTAGTTAGATCATATGGAGCTTATTAGGTCCATACTCTGGCTCCAAACACAAATTGAATAACAAAAAGTATGTGTATTTGCCAGACCCAGGATTAGAACCTGACATGACATGACACACATGACAGGGTATAACATATAAACCAATGCTCATGACAACATATAAGCCAACGCGTAAGCCGCTTGGCCATCGTGAGCGAATATATAGATATCTATAGAATATATAGATATTCTGTTGAAAATGTCCCTCTGAGGCGGACGAAACCGGTCCTAATCTATTTAAAAGTGGAATAAGTACTACAAAAAAATGCGTTTTATTAAATAAAAACAACAATACAATGCAGTTCCACCATGAATTGACAGTTAACAAAATAAAAGAAACATATAGATATATTACAATATTATATTTGTACTTGTGGACGTTTCAGTCAATTGTAATCGGTTAATTTCGGTGCCGTAATCCTCAGAAAGTGGGGCAGCACATTAGAACTCGGTGATATAACCAATTTACATTTCTCTGACGCTTAATTAAATCGAAATGAATATATATCTACATATTTATATACATATAAAGTGAAGTATATTATAAATATAACCAGATATCATGACGTGACATTGATTCGTGTAATATTATTGTAATGTTATGTTACAAAAAATATGTCAAATCATCCACGGTGTAATTAAAGTCAATGATTATTAGCGTGTGCACAACGCACAAGTGATTGACTTCTCCATAATAAGCAGAAAAATACAATCTGGATAATAAGAGACTGCACCAAATAAATTGCTTTGCTCAATTGTATTGATTTCGCCTCAGTTCAATTTAAACAAAGCCTTATTTTTTGTTGCGTGCGGAATGAAAACTCACCTCCCAAGGTTTTAGTTAGGCATTCGTACGTTTCGAGTGATTCAAAAGTATTACTAGGTAATCATTCGTATATTTTTAACGATCATTTTGTATACAGCGAAGAGATAAGTCTCTATTTAAGTTGATTATGCAAAGTCTGAGAATTTTAGTTGGGCCATAAATTCATTTATTATAAACTTTCACGTTGTAATGATAAATACCCAATCAACGAATATCACGAAGCGTTTAAAATTATATTTTAAAAAACTTCCAATTCATGACATCATATTAATATAAGAAAATAAATAAAGCAGAAAATTGTACGATTATACATTTCTCTTTTAACCCTTTCTTACCGGATGTTAGTCGTCTTCAAACTTACCCTAACCAATGGGATATTGATTACACAATTATCTAGAAGAGATTTTAGATTTTATATAGTTTCTTGCGTTACAGTAAATATTTTTTCCGTTTTTTTATCTTATAAGTATATGAGTAAAAACAAAAGAATATAAGTACATTGAATTCGAAATATAAAAAGTCACACCATTTAAAGATAATTTTTGTTTACTATAATTTACTACCATAATAACTACCTACTTACTAAGTTTAATTTTATATAGATAAATAATTCATTAAGAAATACACAACTGTTTTCGTGGTTATTTTAATGTATGCACTAATATAAGAAAATAAATAAAGCAGAAAATTGTACGATTATACATTTCTCTTTTAACCCTTTCTTACCGGATGTTAGTCGTCTTCAAACTTACCCTAACCAATGGGATATTGATTACACAATTATCTAGAAGAGATTTTAGATTTTATATAGTTTCTTTCTTGTGGCGTTACAGTAAATATTTTTTCCGTTTTTTTATCTTATAAGTATATGAGTAAAAACAAAAGAATATGAGTACATTGAATTCGAAATATAAAAAGTCACACCATTTAAAGATAATTTTTGTTTACTATAATTTACTACCATAATAACTACCTACTTACTAAGTTTAATTTTATATAGATAAATAATTCATTAAGAAATACACAACTGTTTTCGTGGTTATTTTAATGTATGCACTTATACACTATTACATTTTGAGGATGTATATATTTAGATAATGTTGATTTAGTATGTAATAGTTTTACGTCATTCTCGGACGAAATATCGTATGCGAGATACGATTATTTTGTTGAGAGACTATTTTGTGAACAACTTGATTGAAAGGTTTTATATCGACTAATATAACGTGATAAGTTCGAATGATGAGTAAGTAAGTACTTACGTGTCGACTGAGATCGTTAGTTCTATTTTATTACAACGTTTTTCTTAGGTCGTATTCTTATTTGTCCGGTGGTTGTTTGTCCGGTACAAATCTTACAATCGATTTTTAACTAACTTCCTGACTAGCTAGACATTTGAAACTTTTAGAATATATCAGAACACGATGCCAATGCATTTTAGCTTTTAGCCATCTTTAAGTAGAATTCAATTCATTTTTAGTTAATTCTGTTTTGTATGAAAAGTTATTTCGATACCATTATTGTTTGCTAGGGGGTCCTAGTAACTAAATTATTAATAATATATACGTACGTTACTATGGAAATCAATATGGTATGACATTTCATTATTCAGTATTTCTATCAAGTACATTTTTTTTTTTGATCGTTTAAGCTAGTCAAGTATAGTTTATATGATTCAACAGAAAATTTAAAAACGTTGTTTATAAAAAGTTCTTTTTATGTTGTAATTATTATCTTATTAGATGTTACTATAAATCAAAAAATAATATAATATGATATAACCTACTACTTAACTAAAAATTGTCGCAATATTGTTGAGTTATCATTTTTTTAAAACACTTATGTCTATGCTAATATTTTTTATTATCGAAATATGAAAATTTTGGGTGGAAATAGTCAAGAAATAAAAGCGGTAATCGTATATTTTTTATACTCGCTACTTATATAGTAATAATATTGAGCAACTTATAAAACTATTTTATTTATCGAGTCACTTATAAATTACGTCATGACATTATTATATGACAATCGAACTTGATTATTTTCAATTCTGTGGAACGATTTCTGAATATTGGTTGAGATTTTCTTCGTTTTCACCAATATATTACAAGAGAATCACTTTTAATTATGTAAACACCATTTTCATAAATCAGTTTTTGGTCAAATATATTCGTTCCCTGAGGTTTTTCTAACCAACCAAAAATCTGTATTTTTTCTCACACAGTCATGGCGAATTATACAATTTAACAAGGATACACAATGAGATCCACATACATATACTTAAAAAAAACTCATTAATATTCATGATATTTCATTACTATTTTGTGATTATGAAAAATAAAACTCACATTCTTTAAAACTTGATTTATGAAAAATGTGAGTTATGACTTTATGCGACTCAAATGTAATGGTAAGTAGGGAATCCAATCCCGAGCCAAAATTCTGATCCCGGGATTTCGGGATTACAATTTGACAATCCCGGGATCCCGGGACTGGTCCCGGGATTGGCATTTTTTTTCCATTGTTAATATAATTTTTTTATATTTACAAATAACATTGATAAAATCGGTCAAAAATAAATCTAGTATAATTTATTCTATTTAAGACATTTATATTGTATACGTTCAATCTTGGAAATACACAAGTTTAATGGAGTAAATAATATTATAATATAAATAATAATGTGAATTTAATATGAGATTGCTGTTTCTGATAGTAAAGACATAATGAATGGATTAGCGAGATTTAAAATAGTAAAACAAATAATCATGGCGTACTTATGGCCTTTCCGCTTCATAAATCTAATTTGTCAGCCAAATATGAAACTGCCGTAAAACGTATGATATCATGGTGGAATTACTTTGTTAAAAGTGCGAAGCATTGTTTTTTTGAAACCTTTCTCATTTTTAATAATCTATGTGAAAAAATAAAATGAATCGGCTACCTACACATGGGTATAAATCAAACTTCATTCAAACTCAGTTTATTTCTAATGTAGTTATTTTTTATTAAAAGTATTTTTTCTGTTATATTTTCGCTTTTATTTTATTTTCCATAAAAATTGATAAAAAAATCAATACCGAAATCCCGGGATTATGTTTATCAATCCCGGGATTCATAGGTATCGAAAATAGCTCGGGATCCCGGGATCCCGGGATTCGGGATCCCGGGATTGGAATCCCTAATGGTAAGTAACTACGTTTAGTTTGAATTTAGTATAGGAAAACACGTTATACGCTATAATGTTTTTATACATTCGTACATCTGAGGATTATGGATTTATTAGCGGTACAGAATATCTTAACATATATTTTGTGAAAATTCGATATTTTTTACTAGGCCAGCCAAATATCATACTAATTAACCCAAGTATTTTCAAATACATATCAACAATTTAACAGCATCAATCTTTCCTGTCAGTGATTTTTTCCGAACCGTCTACGATATTATAAGAAAGTCAGTAATTACTTACAATTTCGGTTTTATGAACGAATCACGACAGTTAGACGAGAGCTTTTTCAAACTGTTGATTTTTTTGTAAATTGGAATATAATTAGATATCTACTTTCAGTTTCATCTTAAGCATTCACTCAACATTATATTGATTATAATTATTTAGGATTTTCACTTATATACCCGTACCAATATGGCAGAAGCATATAAGTCGTGTTTTGGCGATTTTGAGATTTGAATGCCAATATGTCAAAAAATGCCTACTTTATGTTATGGCAAAAGCATATATCTCTAAAACCTATAGATTTCTCGTAAAACGACTTGGAAAAACAATACATGTCATAAAATATCAAGCTCTAATAAGCCAAAAGCATATATCTCTGACATATATGCTTTTGCATAATATAAAATTTCAAAATCTAACAAGGCAAAAGCATATATGTCTGACATATATGCTTTTGGTATATTATAAAATTACGCATGTGCAGACTTATCTATGGTATTCTGCATTTTTGGCAGCTGTCTTTATTGAATTTATAAAATTAGCAATACAGAGGGACTGGAATATAAAGTATGCAAAAAAATGTTTCAACATGTCTTTGGAATCACTGCAAACAAAGTAAAGATACTGGATTTATTGGTAATGATAATCGTGGAAAACACAATCCCATAAACAAGAATACAAACGAAAGGGAAGACGTTACTGCACACATAAAAAGCTTTCCTAAACATGAAAGTTATTATTCACGTTGTGGCACATCCAAAGAATACCTGTCTGGGCAGCAAAACATATCAAAAATGTTTGAAATGTATTGTGATATGCAAGCGGAAAAAAATATGATTCCTGTGTCATATAGTATGTATGATTCAATTTTTAAAAACACCGGATATACATTTAAAGTACCTACCTAGCAAAAACACATGAAAAACTTTTGATACATACAATATTTAATTAAAATGTGCTACAGATTTACAAATAAAACAAAAATTGGAAACTGACAAGTTTGCAAGTGGCAGATGAAGGCTATGAATTAAAAAAAAAAACGATAATACCAAAGCTCTCCAATCTGAAGGTAAAATTGCTTTTTTAGCATTCGATCTGCATCAGTGTTTGCCAACGCCTTCTCTTAACTCAAATATAGTGTACTATAAAAGGCAATTGTATACATATAATTTGACCGTAAAAAATTGCACATCGAACCAAACCTCATGTTATATGTGGCACGAGGGAATAGCTGCAAGGGGAGTCAACGAAATAGCGTTTTGTGTGATAAGTCTTCTGAATACCTTAAGTCCAACTGTTGAAAGTGTTATTGCATCCTCTGATTCTTGTCCGGGACAAAATAAAAATAACATAATAACTGCAGCTCTATCTTACTTTGTAAGTACATCACCAACTATCCAGGTCATGGATCATAAATATTTGCTCCCAGGCCATACGCGACTTGAATGTGACACTGACCATTGACGTATTGAAAAAGCCAAGAAAACTTACAATATAGAAATTAATATTCCCCATGATTGGTATAAGTTTGTTATAACAGTAAGGGGCAAGAAATCTTTTATTGGTAAAGAGATGTCTCAGGTGAGATTTACAATTATTCAAGACTTCTTTCTAATTAACTGGTGAAGGGAAAATTAATACGGTTGGAGAAAATGTCGTTTGGAACAAAATTAGATGGTTCAGGTATGAGAAGGAGTTTGGTTTAATAAAATTTAAATATTCATTACATGAAGATGACCCATTTCTTCAACTTGATTTGCGCCGTACGACAAGAGGAAGAAGGAACATTGTTAACATTAAGCAATGCTATAACAGTCCGCTGCCAATAAAAATCAATTTAAGAAAGATGACCTTCCGGTTTATCATCCATTTTTTATAAATTTAAATACCTGTTCATTTTTTTATATAAATACTATAAGTAATACTCATAAACAACTGTTTACCAATATTATTATTATCACTGTTAGTTTAATTTTAACATGTTTTCATTTAATTTCCATGCTCTAGTTTTAATTTCATAAGTTTTTCTATAATAAAACATCTATTATTGTAAATGATATGTCAAAATGTTGAACATATTTTTATGCCAAAACCGCATATGTCATTAAATGCTCAATAACTCATGTAATAACTTAATTTTCCTTTTTTAATAAATATATTAGTTTTTACTAACTATTATTAATACTGTTAGTTTCATTTTATCATGTGTTCATTTAATTTCCAAGATCTTGTTTTAATTTCATAAGTTTTCTATAATAAAACATCTATTATTGTAAATGATATGTCAAAATGTTGAAAATATTTTTATGCCAAAACCTCATATGTCATTAAATGCTCAATAACTCATTGAATTACTTGATTTTCTTTTTTTATCAAATATATTTTTTAAATATACTAGTTTTTTTATAATAATAACATTAAACAATCCAATTTCCATCATATCCTGATTTGTGACACTTCTTTAAACCTTAAAAACCTTCTCCTGTAAAATGCGAAAAAATGACTTATATGCTTCTGCCATATAGGTACGGATTACTTACTACATAATGTATGGGTAAATGCCTATGGAGCCAATAACACTTGGTTAGCATTACAATATGTAATAAAAGCTTATAATTGTGTTAATTTACAAGACCTTATTAATTCAGTTATATCTCGTGCCTTGAGCATCGCAATCGACTGGTACAGAGTGCGCACGAAAGATGTTGCGTAAGCGATGGTGCCCACAGAACGCGTCGAGCGGGCGAAGTCGGCGTATTCATAACCATAATCACACGTCTCTCGCCGCGCATTACCCTTCACCTATGTAATAAGCGGCCCAAGCAGCACAAAACAATTATTTTTACAGCGTCTCTCATAACAAAGCAATAAAAATATTATATTATTTCGGGGCTTGTAATAAATATTTACGACGACATTATTCAACCAGCGAAATATAATGACACAGAATAAAATAAAACAATGGGTTCTCTGTTATTAAATAATTGCTTTTGGCCCGTCGATCGACGACGCCTCAAGCAGCGTAATTTTGGTAGCCGTGTTCAATGAATGGACTTCTTTGTATTTTCATTAAATCGTATCGCCGAGAAGCGAAAAACGGTGACTCATGCGGCGGGCGGCGCGCAAGGCATCGTTAAGTCCAGTGGGCGCTGGCGTATTTGATTACGTTGTATTTTTGATGATTTACGCGCCACTTGTAGAAATTTTGCGCGAGCGCCGCACTCGCTGCGTCAATGGGCTTTATGCCTAATGGTTATTTCTTATTTCACAATGTTATTATTACTACAGTATATTTGTAGACACGTGTTTCTGGTCTGCCCTGTTTCAATACTTTGTATTGTATAGCAATTTAAGTACGACTGTAATCTAATTATTCTTCTCATGATTGAGTGTACTAAATCAGTGTTTCCCAAGATTTTTCGCGTCACGACACATTATTCAACTTATAAAATGTCTATGTACGAGTACGTGTTGATATTTCATCATTTTCACATTTCATCAATGTGAATTAAATCAAGTTTTAACATTTGAGTAACAGTGGAATTTGTTAAAATAACATTATGCCGTAAAGAGTAAAATTTCATAAATTTTAGTAATAACAAGTTGATACTAACGTATCGACAATAAATATACTTTCCTAACACCGAGTAGGCTCCTACTGTTATCAACATAATAACCATGCCACAAGAGGGGCGACAGGGTTCTAGCCTGGGGGCCCGGCGTGACGGGTCGTCCTGATAAGTGAGATAAACATTTTCCTCGAATTTTCTTGACGTGTATTAACGTTTTAAAATATCTAGTTCTGTGATACATTTTTTGATTATTCTATGTTGATAATTAATTGACAATTTCATAATTCAAGTGAATTTATTCAACAATATAAAATAATCGCTAAAAATACACCGAATACCCTTAATTTGATCTGAAACATCATTAAGAAAACGCGAATGTAGAGTATCCCACTGCCTTTAAGCTTAATGATGGGTAGGGGGCCCCTCTAAAGATCCTAGCCTAGGGGCCCTTTTCAGGATTTGGCGTCCGTGATAATAACGCACTGCTATACATGCCTACAATTTTTGTTTATAAATTTCATATTTCGCGTGGTTCGCAACGCGCGGTTGAATCAGTGTGTCAGGGTTTATAAACTTCATATTTCGCGAATATTTATTAATGCACCTGTTTCAATTGAATAATAGCCGTAATTGTAGTATGTTTTTTGATGTTTGTTGGGAGGAATAATATGTAACCATTCTCCTAACTTCCCTACAGTAATTAAGTTCATGTTTAATGTAAACACATCCGAAATAAAAAAAATAAAATACGTCTAATGAGATCTCAGCCGTATATATTACCATTCGTTATCAAACAACATTTCACCCCGCTTGAAAGGAAATCACAGCTCATAGTTATCTATCCTGCATTAGAAGGTAACCGGAAGTTAAAAAGTTACGCTACCTACTTAGTGGAATTACTATCCGTGTTTGAAATTAGAACAGAGTTTAAATTTAGAACCGTTCCATTCACGCATTGGCTCTAATGTGGCTTCATCATTTTGTAATAATCATCGTGAAAGCCAAAATGAGCTAAATTTGGCAAGTGTGAATGCTTATTTCGCGTGAGAGTTAGACCTAAGCCTGCATATTTATCTAAATAAATCCCACTGAAATTCTATGAATATTAACTTTACCAATGTTGAACAATTATTTATTTCCCCTATTATCATTTTACCATTCCTAAGTACTAACTGCGATGATCAAAACTCACGCGTTGCTTTTCAATAAGGAGCCAACCTAATACATGTTGTTTTTTGTTGTTTTAAATTAAGAAAAAAAAATACATTTAAACTATGAAGTATTAAGAAATCGAATCATTTCGAAAGGATTTGCTGATTTTACATTTTTATAATAAAATATTGGTAAAATATAATCTTCATCATCTCGGTGTAGGTACTTCTTTCAACTAGGTACTATAGGGCATTCGAGAAATTTGCAGCGTCGTATGGGGAGCGGGATAGTCCCGACTCTTCTGTAGACTCATCCATTTCTATTCGTGACACTCAGTATGCGGGTACACAAAGCGCTTAACGTTAGCCGACAGCAGAGCCAGTCCAAAAAAAAGAAAAAAAATCTTTCTTAACTTTCTTCTTTAAACACTTCTCGGGACGGAATGAGCACTTAAAATCACTTCTTTCAGACACGTTTAAAGCGTCATAGAAAGCGGTCGTGCATATCCACGGCTGTGCATATATGACGGGTGGTGGTGGGAACTTTAACGTAGATGCAAGTATAATTGTATTTTCACTGCGTTTGTATGTTTATATTATGTTCTCTTTTTATATTTTCATTTTTATCCCTTTTATTACTTTTATTTTTCTTTCTTCTTTATAATAATGTTTCATGTCATGTTGTGAACATCTTAAACTTATAATTTGTAATGTCCACAATATGTAAAAAAAAAAATTTAATTGAACTCTGAATTCGTCGATCCATCGGTATTTATCAAACGGTTGACCACTCGCCGAGCAAAATTCCAGCCTATTGCCATTTCATCTATTATTACTTCGCGTACTATTGTCTGACTCTTTATCAATTGATTACTTTTCTGGTCTTCCCGAGTCATGTCCAACATACACTTTTGATAATAACCGATATTATAATATATTTTTTGAAAAAATGCTACAGAAAAGTTTGACCCATTGATAAACAACATGTGATTTAAATATAATGACTACGCTATCCGAGGTTTTCATATTCCACCATAGGAATACAACCGGATTTGTGATTAAATAAATGTGATGATATTACTAATAACAATTACAAGAATCTTACATTCTTATTATTTTTCTTTGACCATGTGTAAGATCATATGGTCCTCCACAGAGTGGAGGTTTTATATTAACAGACTTAGTTTTTACGAGAAATGGAGGACATTCTTATAACCGATGTATATTAAGTATTGAATACTTACAATAATTATATAATTAATATTATAGTAAGATGAAAGCCTTCATAATATGTCCTTTTACTGTTTTGAGATACTTGCGTATTGGTTAATTTTATTAACCTACTTATATTATCTATATTGCATTCAATTGCATGCTTCATTTATTTTTTAGCTAGATGACCGAGCACAATGCACGGGCGGTATTCACACTGTTTGACTAATATAATAAGTAAATATACACCAGTGCCGTTCGGTTCATAGATGCAGTAAATAGAAACAGAGCATTCCTCAAACATAATCGATAAAGTACTATGCCTTTAGGTGGATATTTATTGTGCAATCATATAGTAATTTTTACTTAATTTTACTTCATCTAATGGTTCTATTATTGCGTAAATATTTCAGAGCTATCACGCTGGTATCCAATACACCACACTGATGCGCCAAACGTCTAAAGTCCAATCAATAAAAGTAGATAATATGTAGAAAATAATCATCATCATCATCAAGCCCGAAACTATCCATTGCTGGATGAAGGCCTCTCCAAGCTGATTCCATTTCTCTCGGTCCTGTGCGTTGCGTTGCCACGTACTTCCGCAGAACTTAAACATTTCATTGATCCAGTGGCCTCTAGGTATACCTTTCGGACGTTTCGTACCTCTGGTGTACCGCTGGATGATTAGATTTGTCCAGCGATTGTCACTTCTTCGAACTATGTGTCCAGTCCATTTCCATTTGAGGTTTTTAACTCTATTTCATCTCAAAACCTTGTCTGTTTTCTTATCCATTCATTATGCTTTTTGTCCTTTCGCGTTATGCCCAGCATGCTCCTCTCCCATGGCCCCCGCATACTGAAGCGGGCCCCCATGCTAAGATGTTTGGCGGCCCCCCTTCCTATTGCTAAGGTTAAGGGTAGTGTGCTGTTCTACAGTAGTGTTCCCCAACTGGCATTCCATGGAACCCCAAGGTCCGCGAGGTAAAATTAAAGAGTAGGTATTATGAAGCACTGACCCCTTTTGTGGTAGTCAAGTAACATGCGACCCTTCATCATATTGGATAAATAACCATTTTCATTAGTACACTAGAAATAATTATAAAATAAAATTTTACACTTTAATTGTCATTTAATAAATTATATCAATCATCATTTATTATTATATTTAATAGATACAATCACATATTTTAAAATGTTAACAATCTTTAAGTAAACTTTAAAAAAATATTGCAGCAAATTTGTGGTGTGTGATTATCTCACTTTACTGGTGGAATTGCCACGCCGGGCCCCCAGGCTAGAGCCCTGTTAGCCCTTGTGGGGGCCATGACCTTTCCATACCACGCTGTGCGACTCTTAAGTTTCTGTATCTCTATCGAGATATAATTAATGTTTTTCAACAGAATCCCTACAGGCTAGTTACTGCATGCCACTGATTTACACCCATTTGATTGTTATTTATTGGTCTAATCCTTTTAGTTATGTTTAACGTCTTATCATGTATAATACAGCATTAAATTAAACACTATCATGGGGGCGATGCGAATCATTGCGTTTTCATTTACGCATAACTTAGGCGAACAGCGGAATAACTTTCACCAATGAGGTTAAGGTCGTTCTAAGAAATATATGTGATAAATAATGATTAGATTTTACCTGGGGCCCGCATTGCTATTTCGACCTAGACCCGAGTAATTACTAAATTAATAATCGTTACTGGTTTCCATCGTCATACCCGTCATACCGTTTTATCAGCCGTTTTTATCACTTTTAGATTTATTCGTATATCCTTCCTCTATCAAAAACTGATATGATGTAGAAATTTTTTCCAAAATTATATATGTATTTTATGTATGTTGACGTTTTAGCGGTGATCTGTGGAGCGGGGCTACTGATCCCCCCGCACTTTCAGGTATAGGGATGTCCCCGACCCCGCCGAGACAAAATAATCGTAGATAAAATCGCACCAAATACATGTAATGATGGTTCTAGCAGTGGTGAGGGGTGGAGGTAGGCTGTTAAGATCTGACATAAATGCACACCAAATTTTGTGTCATGTATTTTTGTTTTCATTGAATTAAGACTGCAATAGTTAACAGATGGTGTTGGTTAGTTTTTAAAATTCAACGAAACATGCGAAAACCAAGACATAATAGATAATAGTCAAAAAATACTATATTTTATAAAATATCAAAAAAATATGCTATTACTTAAATCATACATGATTTTGGATATTTTATAGATAGAATAATATTTATTATATATTATGGTTTGGCTTAGGCAAGGCTTAATGAATTTTATAAAACTACCATTGATATGTGTGATATTTTGTATTCTTAATTCAACGAAAACAAATAACCATGAATGAAAAGTGTGCACAATTTTCTCTGATTGCCCAAAGCATACCAAAACTATTTTGGTTTGGTTAGGCAGGGTTTAATGGATTTTTAAAAACTATCCAACACCATAATTATGTAACTTGTATTATTATTTCAATAAAAACAAACACTTATAACTGATAAAGTTTAATGTGCACTATTTATGTCGGATCTTAACAGCCTACCCCCACCCCTCACCACTGGGTTCTAGTATACATGCAAATGCATTTTATGTGCATGTGACAATGTTTTAGCATACATCTGCATCCGCGTTGGTAAATCTGTAAATACATGAACGCGGAATTGCAATAATATATATTATCACACTGTAGGTACAGTTCATCGAGAATAGATGAATTTTATATGAGCAAACCCAGATGTCTATGAGCAGTGTTCTTTACTAGGGTTTTTTTTGGATTGACACCCGATAGAAATTTGTCCGACAATCAATTTTTTGATAGACATACGCAAAATACCATGAAATGTATGCCTGCGTCTTTGCTACCGTGTCATGTCGTTTTTATGCATAAAAGTTCTAACTAATATGCTATTGCCTTAAGTATACTTACGTTGGAAATTCACGTAGGCACTCAGGTTTATAACTACATGAATTATTGTATAGTTGGTAGTATGTATTACTAATAGCTTTAAGGAGTATATTGTAACTCGGCAGGTAGATACCATCGGAGTACTTATAGTTACTATTAGGGATGGGATCGAATGAAAAAGTACAGATACTAGACATCAATATCGTATACAAATACAAATATCGATAAATTGCACGTCTGTAATTTCCAGTCCCACGGGACGACACTATTTTACAAAGTTTTTCTTAGCTCGTATTCTTATTTGTCCGGTGGTTCTTTGTCCGGTACAAATCTTGCAATCGATTTTTAACTAACTTCTCGACTAGCTAGACATTTGAAACTTTTAGAATATATCAGAATACGATGCCAATGCATTTTTTTTAATACTTTTTGAATTCATTTTCAAATAATTCTGTTTTGTATGTTAGTTATTTCGACACCATTATTAGTTGCTGGGGGTCTGGGGTCCTAGCAACTAAATTATTAATATATACGTGCGTTACTATGGAAATCAATATGACATTTCAGTATTATTTTTATCAAGTACAAATTTTTTTGATCGTTTAAGCTAGTCAAGTCAAGTTTATATGATTCAACAAAAAATTTAAAAACGTTGTATATAAAAAGGTCTTTTTATCTTGTAATTGTTCTATTTATAATATAATATAGGTATAATTATTTACGATATTTTAAAACTTGTAGTCAATAAATATACATATATATATATTGAGAATTCACGAACAGGAACGCAAGTTTTAATCCACGAGAAGGAGCGATAGTCTCAAGGATTTCACAAACCCGCTCCGGTCCATTTCGACCCCTGAATACCGGCATTGTATTGTAACACAAGTACCTATCGAAGTATCGTTCAAATAGTTATCGAAAGTTCAAATTAGGTGTCGATAATTTTTGGTATCGGTATAATAGCGAAACAAGGTCGACTACAGACAGGCCGGGGCACTGAATTGCATGTTACGATGGTAATGCTAGTTAATGATTATTTTAGAATAAAATACATTACCTGTTGGCAGTAAATGAAGAATGTTAGCTCTAATTAGTTAATATAATAATAATTACAAGATAAAAAGAACTTTTTAAATACAACGTTTTTAAATGTCTGTTGAATCATATAAACTTGAATTGACTAGCTTAAACGATCAAAAAAATTGTACTTGATAGAAATAATATCTACTGAAATCTCATATTGATTTCCATAGTAACGCACGTATAGGTATATTATTAATTTAGTTGCTAGGACCCACTAAGCAACCAATAATAGTTTTACTTTTTACGGATTTCTTCCGAAATAACTTTTCATACAAAACAGAATTAAATGAAATGAAATCAATTCTACTTAAAGATGGCTAAAAGTATTAAAAAATGCAATGGCATCGTGTTCTGATATATTCTAAAAGTTTCAAATGTCTAGCTAGCCGGGAAGTTAGTTAAAAATCGATTGCAAGATTTGTACCGGACAAACAACCACCGGACAAATAAGAATACGAGCTAAGAAAAACGTTGCAAAAAGAAAATACTATCGACAGAGGGTATTTGATAGAATTTGAATTTAAAATCCAGTCAATTTGAGTTTTGTAATATTCCATTGGAGTATTTTTTGTGACCCTGGTTTCGCCTTTCATTTCCTTTCGCGCATCTTCATGCACTGTGCGCACTCACCATGCAAATACACACTGACAATGAAGATAGTTAGTTTCTTATTGTTCATATTATGGTAATTAAATACGTACACTACAAGTACATTAAGACTGTTCCCTAAGTAAAGGATCAGTTATAAAAAGATTTTTCAATATACTTATAGTGTTTGTAAAAACCCGTATAATTATTAGGTATCTCCTATATATTATTATCCTACAGCTGTGCCCGTTTTTGCGAGCGATTGTGTGACTTATTCGTCATGTCCAATAGGTTTAAATGAAAAATTCAGTAGAGAAACGTTCTTTATTCAAGTATAAAAGTATGGAATTTGATAAATTTCGTTGTGTTTTAGGGTTTTTTAGGGTTATTTTGACTGTTTTACAATAGATTTTCGATCGGCACGTGACTTTTTTTACAACACATATTAATTAGGGAATTTATTTTTTCGATGTGTTTGCAACACTGAAAATATTATATTTCAAAATGGCGGCTACTCCGTCAATCGTAATGACAATATGATAAATAATGCCTTTGTATTAGAAACAAGAGATGTTTATTTAGGTTTTGGTGACTTTTCGAAACGAATACTACTCTCAATCAAGTGATTTGGCGAATTGTTTATGTTTTAGTGAATTTTTAATCCGGATATTATTCTCAATCAAGCGATTTGGTGCGATCTTAATTAACATAATATTACGCTTTCAGTAGAGGTTAAATAAAACTACCTAATACATGTGTACCTATATTATATTAAAACACTATACTTATCCTAATAATACATTCAATCGTTTGAAGTTGTTATTAGATAATATAAAATTATAATATTAGATTCATATTACCGGCGAAGTATACCATGTCTAAAGGCCGGATCTTTCGAGTCTTTAACCGTCAACCCATAAAAAAACACATTAAAATGGTGGACGAATCCAATATCCTAAGGAGACTTTTGCCCAAATGATTCTTAGTATGGATTTCTACAATTAGTCAGTTGTTTTTTCTGGCAGCTCAGGTGCGATGATAATTATTGTAATTAAAATAATCGTCTTGCCAATATTATAATGCGAAGTGTGGCCACTTCAAACGAATTCAAATTCGCAAATCACAATTAAAAAGATCGCATTACAAAATTGATGTTTTGTTTTATTGCAGGTAAGTAATGGTAAACCATTTTTATAAACTGCGTGTAGAATATGTTTTTCATAATTAAATATCGTATAGCTTTTGCGTACCTACCATTAATATAAATACAAATATTGAAAGATTTTGTCCGCTGACCCGTTTTATGTTCTAAATGTATCATATTGATACCTATTAGTATTACCAAGTGACAATACCGATATCGCAAAAGTACCTACATATCTTTTATTTTGTTAACTGTTAATTCATGGTGGAACTGCATTGTATAATTGTTTAATTTAATAAAACGCAATTTTTTGTAGTACTTGTACCACTTTTAATCAATAAATTAGGACCGGTTTCGTCCGCCTCAGAGGGAAATGAGTTCAGCCTTTATGCCTTCAGTTGAAAATGTCCCACTGAGGCGGACGAAACCGGTCCTAATTTATTGATTAAAAATGGAATAAGTACTACAAAAAAATGCGTTTTATTAAATTAAACAACAATACCTACATATCGATAAAAAAGTCATATACTTATTTATTTATTTAGATATTTAAGTATTTTGAGGATGCTCTGCCCAATCTGGTCTATTTGATTATAAACTATTGACATTGAAGAATTTCATCAAATTGATCGTAAGAAATTTCCTCTTCAAAATACCAGTGGCGTACGGTCTATAGAATACATATGTAGATGCGAGACATCCCTGGAAATATTCGTTTGAATAATTAAAATACCTACTATTATAATATTGTGTATTGCATAAGCCGTAATTGCATTTTTCTAAAAGGTTTGCAGTATAATATTACTTCAGATTTTCACTTATTGAATAGGTTTATTATAAATATTACGTATTACGTTAATATATTTAGATTTAGAATATTCCAGAGCTACTAATCCGCAATGCCACACACTAAACTACTCACCGTGATTAAATTAGTTATAAGACCTTGAGTAGATAAAATGCATGTTAGAGACCTACAAACTTATCTGAAGAATGGGATGGGGGAGCCATTGTTGAAAACTACCCAATCAAGACTCGTAATTGGACAAAATCTGACATTTTTCAAATTTTGACCAATTTTCAAAATGGCGTCCTATGGTAGTTCGTAGTTCCATTTTTGGCCATTCTACAGGTAAGTTTGTAGGTGTGTAACGTTAAAAAAAAGTCCCGCCGTCCCATTTAATACTTCAGATTTTCACTTAGTGATTGTATTGCGTTAATATTTATTGTTGTTTAATTAAAAAAACGCATTTTTTTGTAGTACTTATTCCACTTTTAATCAATAAATTAGGACCGGTTTCGTTCGCATCAGAGGGATATTTTCAACTGAACAAGGGAAGATTCAGTTGAAAATGTCCCTCTGAGGCGGACGAAACCGGTCCTAATTTATTGATTAAAAGTGGAATATGTACTACAAAAAAAAATGGAGCCATTGTCGAAAACTACCCAATCAAGACTAGTAACTGGACAAAATCTGACATTCGAATGAAATTTTCAAAATGGCGTCCTATGGTAATTCGTAGTTCCATTTTGGCAATTCTACAGGTAAGTTTGTAGGTGTGTAATGTTAAAAAAAGTCCCGCCATCCCATTTAATTCATTGTACGCTAAAGGCGCGCCGATTAGGTGGCCATTCGACATAATTAGCATTATATTTAAATGTTGTTATTAAAAAGTAATTATCTGATATATGATTATATTATGTATTTGATTTAAATACTTACATATTATAAAGTGTAAAGAACTATTCATCACATAAAACGACTAGTACCTAGAATCTAGATACATATTTCATTAAAACACTTTATATGTACTTTCGTACTTTTTCCACATTTATTCCATAATGTTGATATTCAACCGATTTTATCCTAATGGACATTTTCAATTGAATAACAGTACAAAATATAGGTAGGTACATATTATTGCATAAAAAGTCAATTAAGTATAGAGGACGTGGGAGTCGATTGTTTACTTGAACTAACTTGTTGGTGATATTTGTCCTTATTTATTAAATGATTGATTTATATACATTAAGAAATAGCGTAACTTCAAAACTGTGAAAAATTTGCTGTGTTTAAAATTCCACATAGGTGTATGTATCAAAAAAGGTTCCCGACCAATGACAAAAACTTGAAGACGATTTTATTGCTTTTGTCGCATGATACGTACAAGAAGTCCACAACTTAAAAATGAATTATTTTCCATACGATAGTATGTATCATCATCAGCTGTAGTATATACCAATATTGTATATAAATTTATGTTTACATTTTAGATATAATAGCGCAACCATCTATAATACCGTGGATTTACAAGAATAAAATTACAAAGCAAAGGATAATCTTTGCAATGTGCTTTTAAAACAATATGAACGGCAGGTTTACATAGGTCGTAAGTGCATTTGCTAGTCACGCAGCCTTCGCTATCGAGGCTTGATAATTATATATTATATACTTACACAATATTATATATGTGACATATTATAATATTTATTAATATTATATTTCATCCATTGTTGTTATTTTTAAGTTAATAAGTCAAAAGAATAATATCAACTATGATTTAATAACAATAAACAAAAATGCAAAATGTACAAAGTGTTTAAAAGTACCTTATATACCTTCTAGAGGAAAGTGGTATAATGGTCCCTATATCTAACGGGTACGAGTGGCAAAAATATTAATCAATAAATTCTAATTGATTTATGTTTTGTACTAGGTATTCTATTAGTCATTATTTACGACCGGGTTATGCCTTCTGGCTTCTTCGTGCACTATGCGCATCACCGATCGTAAATGCACATTGACATAATAAAAGATTGTTAAAACCTTCTTACCTATTAGTAAAGGATCAAGTAAAAAATAAATTTTGATTATCTGAAGTGTTTGTGAAAACTCGTAATGAATATATTACATACTATTAATACATTCAATAGGTAAGCCCGTTAAAACGTCATTTCCCGTAAACAATGGAACAAGCTAATGTGAAATATCACGAAATATACCTACTCACTAAATAAAAACAAATAAACAATTTTAAGCTATAATCCATAATCGTCAAAACTGAAGTGATCTCGGATTTTAAGAAAATACGTAGATCAGTTAACAAACGCGCAGGTTAAGTTTTTTTTGTTTTTTCTACCATATTACTATAACATCAAATTATAGTTTCATGTGTGAACTCCCAGATTGGATAAAGCAATGAACTATTAGAACCAAGGTCAACTTGTTAAGGCAAATGGTAGGCACTGCAACTGTGTTATACCTATTTATATCTAATATTTTCTTGATAAAATAATTTATTATCAATGGTATTAGGTACTATATATACACAATGTATCAATGTCGACTAATTATGATTGTATCATTTTGATAACTTCCGAAATAAATAATTATATCGGGTTTATATATTTCATTGAAATAATACTATGATATATAATTTATAGTATTAGGGAGTAGCAATTAACAGAAAACGCATGTACTTACATATTTTGCATGATGAATATAAAGTGTTTGAAAATGGCCTATAAAAATGTAAAAAAAAACATTACAACATCAGTACCTACCTATATATTAAAATTGAATATCTCAATATGTCCAACCACTTGCTTGAAACACAAAAGTACGATTTGAAGTATCTTTCGTACGAAACTTTTTCTAAAGGGTTTCATTAACCACGTAGGTCCGATATTCCCCATTTTACCTATCCATAAATCCATATAATATAATAATATGTTTTCATATTATATATTTTCGTAGTATCAACATAATATACGAAATCATTCAGATTTGGTACGATTTTAATAATACACTAGCTGTCAGGTCCTTCTCATTATGGGAGCAAGTGTGATTTGTTATTTGATAGTGAAAATAAAAGTAGTTTAGTAGAAATTTTAAACTTTGATTTCAATAATAGGTATATAAAAAGTGGAATATTATTAAATATTATAGATATTACTATTAACAACTAATTCTTCCACTCTATACGTAAGCGCTTCATTAATTTCTCTAAATAGTATAGTATATCTACTAATAGCAGCGTTTCTATATAATTAAGTATCGATAAAGTCTCTTGCACATATTATCAATATCATTTATTTCATATTTCATTGTACCTACTACATCGTACAACTTATTTTTCTGAAAAACATAGGTTCCATAAATTATTAACGCATTTTTTAATTAAAAAATGTTGTAATATTCGAGTCCGTCCCAAAAAAAAAAGGACTCCAGATGTCCGGTGTCTAAGTCCATGTCACATCAATCTGACAGCTGTATGTTTATGATGTGTCACCGTCACCATTCTAATTTAAGTTGTGAAGCAAATACCTATTGTGTATCTACTGTTGATGAAGTTATACGACAGGTAAGTGCATATGCTCCTGATTTAAAACATCATTCTGGTTTTCTGGTCATTATGACATTATTTTAGTGCAACACTTGACGTATATTATTTACGATCACATTCATATCTGATATTATATTTTTAGACCGTGAAAAACAATATATTATGTATTTGTCAGGTCCACGACATTATAAGCCGACATGTTAGCCACTCAGTCATTGTGGGTTTCAAAAACCTGAATCAATCCAAACCTTCATCAAACTGTTCAAGCAAAGTAATTCCATTCCTTTCGTACACAAATTATGTTATCAAATTTGTGATAATATTTACCTAGGTACCTATTCAAATCATTATTATAATCACCATCATCCTCGATCAATCTACTGTTAGATGAAGTTCTCTCCAACCTAATTCTATTTATCTGGTAATATAGTAATTACGGTGAGTACGTAGATATGTATATATTAATGTATAACGATGGTATTTGAATTTAAATTGTAATGGATTTCATATATAACATATTTTGTGATAGGTACGTTGTCTTGACTTTCAAATTATTAAGTTATTTAAAATAATAGTATTATGCACTATTCTGCTCACGTTTTTCAATTATGTTTGATAGTACCGATCAGTGTTACATTTTTCAAACTGTTTGAAATTGGACCCACTGAAGTAAATTTATTTATTATAAGTATTGAGGTCAATTATTCTCTTTCCCCAATTATGAAATGTGGTGTTAAAACTAACTATTTTCACTCTCCAGGTTAGGTTTGGTTTGGTCTAAAAAGAAAGTTGTAAAATCTCATGTCCACCTCTGCGGCACATTTACTACAGATTTTTTTATGTTTACGATAAATGGATGTTAGCCACTCGGTTAACCTATTATGTCCA
Source organism: Rhyacophila brunnea (assembly GCF_057557595.1). Lineage (NCBI taxonomy): Eukaryota > Metazoa > Arthropoda > Insecta > Trichoptera > Rhyacophilidae > Rhyacophila > Rhyacophila brunnea. The sequence continues at coordinate 16,246,586 of NW_028232752.1, forward strand.
TACTGGTACAGTTCGGTTATGAGGAATACAGCGAAAAACACATTTTGAAAATAGCTGATATACTGGATTATTTGTTAGGTTAACCTAACCAAACCTAACATATCGGCTATTTTCAAAATGTGTTTTCCTCTGAATACCTCATAACAGAACTGTACCGCAGAATCTTATTAATTGCATTTTTTGACATTTATCCGACTGTCATTTATTTTATCAGCTTTACAATAATTCACAATAACAAACATGGACTAAAATATTTTTATTCGAACTTTTATATTCAAAGACAACGTAAACATAATTATTTTTAGGGAGGTAAATTATTAAAAATGACATTTACTATAGGTAATTATTACACAACGTATATAATATTATTTCATTTTATATTGTAAATATTTTATTACATAATATTAGTAAAATGCATGCGTGCGTATAAGCAAATAAAATAGTGAATTATGATAATTTCATACCCTAATCACACTATGAGTCGTCTACGTCGTATTATCCATTATTTCCATTCGCGTGGTTATATAGAAGAATTAATATGTATCACTATGCTTATTCGCATTCCACTACTGGATGAAGGTTGTATCAATAATCCTATTGGTCATATGAACTGCTATATCTATTAAAATTGGTGATATTAAAATTTACCTACCCATTTATATCGTCATTATTATCATGAACCAGGATCAATCCACTGCTCGATGAAGGCCTCTCAAAACTAATTCCATTCCTGTTTCATATATACATTGCTGCATTTATCAAATATTTCAATATAATATATTCATTTCATCGTTATCATCATTAGACCAGGTCAATCCACTGCTGGATGAAGGCTTCTCTAAGCCGATTCTACTCTTTTTGGTCCTATGAATAATCGCTATATAATATACATAATCTACCTATTTATAATGCCATTATCATAATCAGTTTATATCAATACACTGCTGGACGAATTCTTTTCCAACCTAATAATTACTTCCTCTCAGATCTATATGTTTCTTCTTTTATCAACATTTGTTTCGATATGAACGTCCCGCAGCGTGAAACATATTATCGCTAAAATTTTAATTCAATTTTTTTTTTTTTTTAAATATTATTCTATGGCTGCAACCATTTTTTTAGACAATGAAACAAAATAACTTAATAGTTTAAATTTATTTTTTATATGGCTAACCTTCTTCTATTACATTATATTCAATCGCAATCAAATTGTCAGGTATTATGCTAGGTCTAGCAGCCTGGGATGGTATCAGATGACATCCTGAAGGCCAAAATCCATAATAGACTATACATATGACGCTAAATTTATATCGACAGTAACGACTTGCAAATTGTAAAAGTAACAAATCAGCGACATGCCAAACGGCGCCGTCTCTGCATACTTCACAATTTTATTAAAATCCAATATCATTTCATTAGGACGCCAAGCTGTCAGCAAGACCTAGCGAGACAGACTGGCGAGAGCCAGCTGGCTCAGCTAGTATTATATTAATACTAATACTATCGACCGAAGGTACTTGATGGAATTTGAATTTAAATCCATTAGATTTTTTTAGGTACTTGTTTTACTTACTTACAATTTTTTAATAAGGCATTTTTATCAGACGGCATCAATTTTATTTGACTTAGCATCAAGTAGAGTAGTTTGCGTGCCAAAGTCCTTAAAAATCCTTAGGCTATACCTCAGTTGAGGCATGGTCTAAAAAGATCGTGGCTAGGCGATGCGCGGATTGTGCAAATGACGCGTGCCGAACGAAATATGATTTGTTATATAAATCCAACATGCGTCCATTTAATTTTCTGTTTATTGTTCTATTAGTAACAATAATAATATATTCATTGACATGTTTTCATTTTCAAGTAAATGTGTAACGTTTTTTTGTCATCTTTACACGATTTAAGAATTAATACCCCCGTTGCCATCACGAAACAAATTGACGTGTTCACAGCTCGACGTTCGCTCTCCGATTGCCAGTGAGTCCAAAATTTCGTCGCACCTATAGAAAATTATTTAAGTACCGTCTTAATTGTAAATTCAAGGCAACTAGAAAACAATAAATCAGCAGGTTACCATCTTGCATTCGAATAGTAAGCAACGACTAGCACTACTATCAAAATTTACAGCTTCGTGTCCCGGCCTGAATATGGTCGAACGTAAGTATTGATTGGAAGAAAAGTATCGAAGAATAGTGTATACATCCGTACTCCTTAGTTGGGTACTTCAGTCTCCACTATTGAGCAAGTTTTCCTCGCGCAGTTTCAATGAATATTGATAAGTTCGTGATTTGTGTCCGCGTAGGTAGAAAGAGAGTGTATTATGTCAACTTCTAATTCTGTCACTGTCTCACTATTATTTTATATTCTGGTTTGCAGTATCAGAACAGTGGCCAACTTTCCTTGCACAATTTACTGCCCACTTTGACATTATTATGCTTTCGACTTTTCAATTATAAACTTGGCACTTTCCGATTAAATGATTAAACTTCAATTAATTTGTTTATTTCACATACGATCAGTAACGCCTGTTTTATATTTTATATTACACAAGACTTAAGGTACAGTATTTTTAATTTCTTTGTTTTTTAATACCGAGAGTATCGATATTTTAGATTATTAATTCCGATATTTCGGTATCAATGAATGTGGGGTCCTGATTTTCGGAATACCGGTATTTTGTCAAAACCCGAGTGTTTGATTGTTTCAGTTACTACATAACTGTTTCTCTACACATTCGGCCTCATGGCCAGTTGTAGTGTTAACAATAATAAATTATAATATTTAATAATTTAAATTTTAGCAGTTTTGACAGATGCAGGTCACATTTTCGAGTATGGCACAAAATCTAAAATGTGAAATGACTTTCTGCTAATTTAATCAGTGTCTTGGTAAATGCATATTCGGGTACGACTGTCAAAACGCTAAACGCGTCCTCTAGAACTGGCCTGCTGCTGGGATCAGAACGATTGGAACAAGTGTCCGTCAGCATAGTGATCTAATTGGCCCCGCCAGGGGCGGCTCTACCTTAAGGGTTCATAGGGACCAGCCCCACATCGTAAGCATGTGGAGAATGCGTAAAAAACGCCCGATATATTTATCATTGTCATAATATACCTACTTAATTAAATGAATTATTTAATTTATTTCATCTACCTATCTAAACATGTCGCAATTTTAGACAGATATTTATTATTATTATACAAAGAAATAAAGCAATAATTGTAAATTATATAATAACATAATAATGATTATGCGGTGTTAAAATAACTTATTAAATTAAATACGCCCTATTTCACGGTGATACCTATGTACAAATTAAGAAAGCTATGGCGTCTATGCTTTGCTGATCGGGGTCACTCAGACCCATCCCGTTGCTGCGGTACTATGGCTTTCTACAAAGTATGTGAATGCATTAGCGTTATTATACACATACTAGGGACCGAATCAAATGACCCCATAGGTTAGTAAAAACGCTCGTTGTATGTTGTTGTTCAAAACTGATGATGGTAAATCTATTTCCTCATTAATAAAATCATATTATTATAGGTAGCTTCGTACATAATGTACCTATAATAATATGAGAATGTAGGTAAGTACATACTTGTACCTATATTTGATAATTAATGACTAAACCCCACCACCTAGAAAGTCGTCGAGCCGCCACTGGGCCCAGCCATTTGATATAAACCAAGGCAATTTCTGATGCATTTGAAAAGTTTACTGCGACGATTTCAAACTTCTGACACGTTTTTTCAACGTCTTTGGTTAGGTACATAATTATGGAAAACATCAGAAACATACAATTTAGAAAAAAAATCATAGAAAAAAGTTGTACATAATAGGATTCGATCTCATTTATCTTCCATCGACCGGTCCGTATATGAGTCGTGCGAATTAATCCCAAGAATTATTACATTAACCGAGGTGTTTCAGAATCAAAAATTCTTAAATGTTGTGTACCTATATTTAATTTGATTACATTTCATATATTATTATCCAATCCGGGGCTAATTAAAAATATATTACTTATGCAACAGTAAGGCATAATGCTATTAATCAGACTGTAGTAAAAACAATATTATTATTGTCTGGTTATATTTTCAAATGTCATAAAAATTACAGGTAATTTTATTTCAATATACATAAAAATATTAAAGCAAATAAGAAATTAACCACAGTAATTTGTGCATTTACCATAAATCTAGTTTTTTTTTTAATAAATAATCTTGATGTGAATTGTGCCTAGTGGTTAATAATAAATTAGTATGCAATTAAAACTAGTTTTTTTTATAAATAAATTACGTCTTGCACACTGGGAATTTAAAAATTATGTAGCCTGTTTATAACTTCATACAAACAAACAAATAATGCACGTATCTCTTTAGATCAGCGATTTCCAAACTAGGAGGCGCGATAAATTTAACACAATGTAGCACAGGTGAAGCAAACAAAAATTTATTTACTGAGTTCTTGGTTAGTTTGCTTATGCACTTTGCAATATTTTATTAATAGTAAAAAAAAAGTCGCCTTTCAGGGCTATTAAATATTTGCAATATGTGGTTGTGCGTTGCAATTTGATGTGCTACCTATATGATGATTGATATATTTAAATGATAACTCCCGTGTATAATTTAGGAAACACTACATTAGAGCACCACACCACCCTTAACCTCAGCGATAGGCAGGTGGGCTCGCCAAAGATCCTGGCCCGGGGCCCGCTTCAGGATGTGGGGCCCATGATAGAATCCATTTGTCAATGAACGATGATGAATTTGGATTGACTACTATTGAAATTGATTGTGCTGTTGTATGTGTAGCACATTCATCGCATGAAAAACAAATTAATTTAAAAATGAATACAATATAAGTAGTAAACCTTGTTTATTTTTATAAATATTTTTTTTTCATTTTTGTATTAGTACTTTGTTGACTATTTAAAAAGGTGTCTGTATTATTTAACGAAATAAAGGGGGGGGGGGAGGCGCCAAGATAAGATTTTTTTAAAAAGGGAGGCGTAGTAACATAAAGTTTGGAAACCACTGCTTTAGATATCCCGCTAACGTAATTTAATACGCAAAATGATAGATCAATTAACGCAATTAACATTTTTTATCGTCACAGGCCATGTGTAGAGCGTGGCTCTGTACTTACATACGAGAAAACCGTCGGTGAACGAACTGAATCCAAATCATTGTAACTAGCGGTGAGGATTTCTTTACCAGGAAATGAGTGGTAAATCATAATAAACGATTTATGTATTTTATGTAGATATATTTTTTTACATGAAGCAAGAATACAACACAAATTTAATCAGTGTCAGGTTTAGGGACGTGGATGCCCAAGGCACTTACAGATTTTGAGGCCCTCCGCGATTAAAAAAACCACAAATATATATACCAACGTACCTATTAAATATATCGATGTTCCTCTGTCATACCTGTAACCAAAGTCAAAAGAAAGATGACACATAAAAATATTTGTGATTTATTTAAAGACATTCCTCCTTGAGTACCTAATTATGTTATAGGCTCCTTTGATTTTGTTATGCTTTGGGTAATATTTTCTACTCAATTTGTTAGGAATATGAATAAGGTATGATTTGATAATTAGTATATGGCTGGTTTGAACTGTTACGAGGCCCCTTTTAAAATATTCTGAGGAATAGATTTGCGTCAAACAAAATCGCTGCTGACAATATTTCTGAATGGTCCACTTGAATCGTCTAATTAATAATCTTTACAAATTCGCGTGAAGCATGGTCAAGTTGGTAAACTTCACAAATATTATGTTCGCTCAGTTGCCATTTCGATTTTCTTGCTCAAGCAATGGCGGACATTTTTAATGTTCGGTTTGATTACTTACACGAGTGCAGTTGTTATAAACGGTCTTACATACATTTTACAGGATTTTCCGAATAAATTATTATTTGTATTATATTATTAAGTATATGTACATATTTATTATTGGCTGCTTATCTACTCATCATGACAGATTGTCTTGAATATTAATGTCATATCAGTAGTGTGAAGGCCTCTGCAGATGAACCAGCAATGCAAAGTTACCTCTCGCTAACTTAATCAATGAACCAGTGTCTTTTTTTTGCTTTAATTTCATTCATAGGCTCTATTTCTTTAGAAGAATCTTGTTTATTCGTACTATCCAACCAGCTCCACCTCTGCCTTGATCTGCACATTCACTTTATAATATTATTTCATTATATTTCGTGATTCTAATATAGCACCAAAAGACTTTTACTTTTTTTATCCATATTAACATTAATCCAACTGCACTAATGACGTTTCTTACGAATTACTTCGGAAATTATCAATTTAATCTATTGTATGTATACATACACTTTCGCTATACGTGTGTAGTCTTTAAATTCTGACATGAATGGGCAATTACGTTTTTTTTCTTCATAATACTGTTTAATCTTTGATGAGAAATAATTACATAAAATTATCGTCTGTAATGGTTACTATCAGTCTCATCTTTCTTTCGGTCAAAATATTGTACAAAAAAAATGATTTTTGGAGGTGGGATAATGTGAAAAACATTTCAATAATATCATATTAATGGCTTCAAATTGCGAAATGTATGTAAGTTACTTACAATATTTTATTCAAAAATCATCTAAGTAAGTAACTACTTAACTATAATATTTATTAGAAACGTTATCGTCTATATGCAAGATTGTGTTTGGGATGAACTGTGTAATGCCGTATGTTGGCTTTCGAATACATATCCATACAAACAAACAAACATGACGTTGCAATACAGTAAAAATATTGTACACAGTGTACATAAATTGTATCTACCATTTTACGTGTACAATATTGCTGATACTAAGTATCTCTGTGAAATCATTTGCATGTAAATACAATATTGAAGTAAACCAAATCTACATATTACTTATATTATTTATATTCAATATGCAAGAATTATAAATTGCTATCCTATAAATAATGTAGCTTCCTGGGATTTCAACAGTCAAATTTTATTTATCTTACAGATAGTGAACTTTGCAAATTTTAAATTTAAGACATTCACAACATGACAGTTAAAAACAAAGAATAAGTATTAAACGTAAAAAAAAAATAGATGCAGTATTAAATTATTAAACAGTACAAAGAGTAAATACAATAAAAATAAGATTAGATACAAGAAAGCACACCCATTGAATTTATAAAACAATGCCCAGCTATATACTCATCCTCACGTAGGTCATTAATGGCCCACCAAACCACCCCACCCCGAACCGGGTGTTAATCGGGTGTACCACGGAACCCTACGTTTGGTGTGTAGCACATTTTTTTTAATAACTGGGAATGTCTCAGGAGCAGGGATCCAAGTCTTATTAACTCAAATGGGCTTTGACTTAATTTACATATATTTAAGTTAAGGGTATCTACTCATCGGAGAGAGAAGCACGTGGAGGCAAAATTAAAAATTTGAAGTACCTAAGTAATAAAAGCTAATAGAAAACTAAAGAATATTCTAAGTGAAGAGATCTTCAGGTTTACAGTAGTTTTAAGGGTTTCTATATAAATATATCAAGATAAAAGAATGGCTCTTGACAATATGGCTGAGACACATTTTGCAGCTTAATTTTATCTGGAACACCATTTGGAAAACGCTTCTGTAGTGTGTCACACTGCCTAATAGGTAGGGGCCCGCCAACGATCCTGGTCTGGGGGCCCGCTTTAGGATGTGGAGGCCATGGCTAAGACACACGACAATGCAGTTAGTCGTACTCGATTCCAAATGCATCCGATTAGAATTTCCTATTGTATATTTTTTTTATCCAATTAGACATTTTAAGCGGATTTATTCGGAATCGTGTGTCTGAGCCCTAAACCAGCTTACTGGATGTATCCTTCATTTTGCCCTGAAAGAAGCTGAAAACCGTGAGGGGTGGGGAGTCTGTATTTTAGGGTTGTCACGACCTTCAGCCATGAGAGAACGATAACGAAGAGATAAACAAATCGAGTGGGTTTGCTGTATTTGTGATTGTCGCCTTTACGTCTACTGGAAGTATGATTATAATTACTATTTACTGCAATGAGGCAAATAGTCGACAATACTATTGTGATACAACACAACTTAGCTTCAGTTCGAGAATATAGTAAAACCTAATATCTAAACACGGAAATTTTGTAGCTTGCCATTCATACTATATAATTATGTATTTTAATTTAAAATTGTCGATATACGTATTGGTATTACCTGCCAAATTATTATTAGTAGCAAAGGTTACCTATTGACTCATGTTCTTTGTGTATTGTCAATAATTATGACTTTCCTGGAATAGATACTTTGGTATCCACTGTCGTGAGTAATCAATCGATGAGGTGGCATGTGTGACATTTTGTCAGATATCTTAAATGTTTACCTGCTGAAAATGTGAGTTGGATGGTTTGTATTCAATTGCGAAATCTCAGTCATTTAACTATTTCATGAGAGTTAATAGATGGCTTCTATTTAACTACGTCCTTGACAATAATGTAGTAAAATTACCAATTAAGTAGTAGTATGTAGTGTGCAATTAAGTAGTATTTAAATAGTAATATGTAACAAAAATAGTAATTTAATAACTCGAGCCAATGTATTGCTTTTTGAATTTCGAGGGACTTGGTTCTAAAATAAGTTGTCTAAAATAAAATAAGTATGGCGTTTGGACATAATATAATACAGGTATATACCAAAGATATGGAATCTTCTTCCGAATTGTGTCATCTGTTCCAGCTTGTCATAAGTGTCATTTTTATGTGCAAGATCCAATGACATATTATGTAATATGTTACAATGTTATATTATGTTATAATGTCATTGGCAAGATCCTTCCAAGCATTAATATTAAATTTGTATTCTAGAGATAACTTATTTTTGCTTCACGTTCATAATTATGTTTAGACTCTTTTTCATTATCTATTTATTTCATTTCTATTGAATAAGGTTTTCTTCAATAGTCAAAATTTATCCCCTTTTCTAAACTGTATATTTTATTTCTGTTTAGTCAAAGCCGAGTCAAGATCGCCGCTGGTTTAGTACAATATTAGAACGATAATTTTTGTATTTGTTTTTATAGTTTTGCTTTTAAACACAGTGATTTCATAAAATCTGTTAATGTTAATATTCTTGGCCTCACAACCCTTACCGTATCTTGGCTTCATAATACAAAAACTTTCTTCAACGTCGAATCCTCTGTGACGCAGTTTCTGCCATCTCGGTATCTGTTGTCCAGGTTTTCTTTTACCCTCACAAGATTCTTAAATAGCCTGCCTTATTGCTCGGGCATGACATACATAGACGTTTTCACAATGGTTTACTCAAGTTTACTGTATATTATGGTCAAAATATCAATTTAAAAATTTCGACAAGAATTTTCGTGTTTCTTCAAAAAGAGCAAGGTGCATTTTGGAACTTGGCACCTTAATTTTATTATACAGGCACAAGAGTTTCGTACGTTCTGTGGTTTTGAAAAAAAAACATATAGGTACCTTCAATGAGAAGTTAGTAACCTTTCTGTGGGCTGATTGATTGATTGTGGTAACGTAACTCTATCATACCTGTATGGGCATACTATTGTACAACATACCTTGTTATAATTTATTTGTAATTACATCTAGCTAGATTCAAGAATAACGTACGTGTTACATTTATATGACCTTAGTTTAGTGTGCACATAAAACCTTGGCTGTACTTACGTACCATTGGATAATTTAGCTCTTTGTGTGAAATAATAAACAAAAAATATATGGATTATTTTAATAAAATATATATATATATATATATAGGTACCTAATCTGTAGGTAGGTACTTAGTTGATATTACGGTGTAGCGGAAATGTATAAAAAGTTTAATTAAATACGTATTATCTCACTTGGTTTCTGTCGGTAAATTTTGAAATTGATGCTTAATTTAATGATCTGTAATTACTGAGTAGTATCATTAAATCAAAAAAAATCTTGTAGTAATAAATTGCATACATCTTAGTTCTTGTATGTTTCCAATATTCCGTATTCAAATAGTAACACAACAGTGACAACTATTGTTTCTGCCATCGAATCTGTACTACTGTTTGGCTCTATTACTATAAATAATATAAAACTCCACTCTATAACACGTCTCGTTAGTGCGTAGTACCTATTCTCGAATATGGATCGATTGTCTGGTATCCTTATGAGGTTTTCTATAAACTTGTATTAGACCGCGTCCAGAAGGAATTTCTTCGATATCTTTAGTTTATGATATATAAGCAGTCGAACTTGGTTATTACGAGGAAGATGGGACCGACTGAATTTGCTCGTTATAAGCATCACTCGTTATATTGTTATATAACGTTTTTCGCGCCACGTTCTATTCAATCATAAAAATCTGGAAACCATCGTAAAAATCCCCGAAAAAAGCATGGCATTCTCATAAACTACAAAAGAAGTATTTTTATTGTAATGAAGCGCTGAGCCGCCGGCGCTGATAGGTACCTACTGACTTCTCAAAGTTTGGATTTTTTACATGAAATTTCAACCATATACGTGGATACTTTTTCAATGTTGTCGGCGAAAACACCATTTAGGTACTTAACTTAAGGACACTTAACTAGTGTCATAAACGTAATCCGATCCCGGCGGCATCCTGCCCGGTCGGATTTTATTGCTTAGGGTCGAAAATGTTGTTTTTAAACGATCGAGACATAAACAGTTTTAAGAATTTTTTTGACGATATTTTTGCTCGGAATACCCGATAAGTAGATCGTTATAAAAGTGAATAAATGTATGGAAAAAATCATAAACAATAATGTCAACGAATGTTTCCTCATTACATCCGAGATCTCGCTATTTCCGTGATCGTAATAACCGAGTTCGACTGTATTTTCTTTCAATAATTCGTCAAATGATTATTTTACGACTGTCTTTCTACAACGCATACGTACTTTTCACATATATCATTTATGCTCTTGATACATTTTTGCCTGTTATCGCAAGGAATGGTTTCCAATCCTGGTGTCCTAAAGAATTAGTGTTTACATACGCCTGTCAATTACCTAAGTGGTCGCAGCCATGATCTATTCGGGGTCGGAACCGTTTCCTCGTGTCAAGCCTATCAGGCACCATTAGCAAGGGGTGCAAGACTAGGCAATGCGCCACCCAAAGGCATAAACATTTTCAGTGACGTGCTGTGTATTTTGTTTTCGAAATTTAATTTTTCTGTATAAAATTTTGTAAGTACCTATGTATTTTTTTTTTTTTAAATATTTTCGTCTCTCGTGATGGTAATATTTGTTATAATATACATCTCATGTTGTGAACGTCTTGAATTGAAATTTGTTATTTCCATAATGTTTTGTTTTCTTCAGGTCACCGCATTGAATTAAAATGTAATCAATAACTAGCACTATAATTTTAATTCGTAATTCAGTGTCACCGCCTGAATAATGATTCTGGGTTCAGTACGGGTTCGGTTTCCAGCTCTGTTTGATAGGTAATGCATTATTTAAACTGTCGTGTCGATTCAACATTAAAATGACGTTATAAGTTTTTAATGTACCTAATAGAAAAGTAATTTTAATGGTTACCTAGTAATAGTTTTATCATTGAATTATAATAATATAGTTTACCTGCATTCGTATTTCGCTTATTGCATTTAGAAAGGATTTTCATTTCGCATTAGAATTCGCATTATTGTTTAGAAGGTTAATCATAGTGAATGCGATTCCATTTCACTGCAAGGAAACTACTTTTTGTGGATATACGCTATATCTATATAATTACGATAATTTCGAATAAAAAGTGTATTATAATCGTGACGTTATATATTTGATACCTACTTACATTTTTTTCAATATGGCTGTGGCCTTTGTGACAGTTCCGAACTGCGGAAAAATAAACAATTAGTGTAGTACTTTCATTGAATATTATAAGAGTTCTAACATTATTTCCGTTTCCGGAAATGAAACCAGGTTCACAATAAATTTCTTCGAATTATTGTTTGAAAGACGTACAGAATCTTCGGGAAAAATAGTTTCAATTTTTTTTCTCTACGAGGTCATGCCTTTCTAACGTATGAGCAAATTTTTTCCTCTTCCTCATTTATATCCTTCCCGTGTCCGGAAAATTATACATATTATGCAGATGGCCGTATTACAGTAGTTAATCGTGGGCGTTGTATCGGAAATATATGGCCTTATAGTATTGAGATCAAATTCATGTTTCTATAAAGCACTTCAAAATTTGTAGTATAAATAGATAGCTTAGTAAATTAGAAATACTTACAATCATATCGTATAATATATTTACATAGAATGCCGAATGATTCAAATGTAGGTTATCACGTAGGTGCTTGTAAAATGTTTCACGAACAACGCATCATATTTTGATCTCAATACTATACGGCCATCTGTTTTCGGTACGACAGCTCATGGTGAACTGTGCTACGGTGAGCTGCATGTGCACAATTTACATGTAACTGTATTAAATATCATGTTCATGTTAATATAACAATATATTATTAGAAGGTATACTTTTATTTGATTACCCCCTTGAAGGATGTGTGTATTTTGCATGATGCTGCCTACCGCGAGGTCGACCTACTTAAGAGCGTAAATTCAGTGAAACGGCAAATAATTTTCAACAGTAGGTGCGACGAAATTTCTCACTAGTCGCCAATCGGAGACGGATAGTCGAGGTGTCCGCACGTCTTTTTGAAAACATGTCAATGAATATACTACGAGTATTATTATTAGTAATAAAACAATAAAACTAACATTAAATGGACGCATGTTGGATTTTTATGACAAATTATATTTCGTTCGGCACGCGTCATTTGCACAATCCGTGCATCGCCTAGCCATGCCTCAATACTATAAGTATAGCCTTAATATAAACACATCTGGAAACTCACGGATTCAGTTCAGCCATTTACGCTGAGTGAAAGATAAACATGAAGTTAAATCTGACAAATCTAAAAATGACTCAAACAAGTCAATGTAGGTAGTTAATAATACGGGTAGTGCAGCGCTCGAAATGGAAAAGTTTACGAACCGGAGCGCTCGAAAATTTTCTGAGGATATTAACAAGGCTATCAAATGTTATGTGTATTTTATAAACATAAGTGTGCTAGATTTTTTGTTATATCTATGGCATATCTAGTTCAGACGGTCAAATTATTTTGTCCGTGAGAGATAACTTTACATATTTCACGAACCGGAATAGCGCTCCGGTCCATTTCGAGCCCTGGGGTAGTGTCACACTAAGTGATTTTTTTAGAATAAAGAAAGTGTGATGCAATCCAAAATAAAAAAATAAATTTTTAAATACATATTATTATAACAAATATGGACATGACGTCTAGATTGGATCATATATATACCTAACATAATATTATCTATAATAGATTATGAAAAGAGAAAATAATATATTATTTCCAGCAAAATTCATCTAATTTATAATTAATGACTATTATATCAACAGTGATTTTTTTGTATGATATCCATCCATTTATCATTTTTGACATGTATGGCTTGGGTGGGATCATCCTCGTTCCATAAATTAATGTTATGACTAAAATAACGTATTTTTTAAACACCCACTACTTAATAGATTTAGTGAGACATGTCACATCCTACTAATTTTTCAGGTACCTAAGTAAGAAGGTGTCAGAGCCAATAACTCGGCCGAGCAACGAGCAATACTTACTCATTCGGTGATTGATCTGGGTTATTGGAAAACATCTTTTTGTGAAAAAAAAACTAATATGTTCATGGTGATAATATATTTTACCTGAGTGTTTTTTTTTGTCTAACTGCACATACAGTTGATTTTAATAAACTTGAATGCAATTATTTTGACGTTTTTAATTGTTTTTATTTTTACATGGTTATCTTCAATGACATTATTAATGGACAACGGACTAAATACAGTAGCTAGCAATTAAATTCACGCACAGCGACATTCGCACATGTATAGGTAGACGTCACGCAATTTCCATTATGCGACATCACGCATCGGGAATTTATAGCAATATCACCTTTATTGTAATGGCGTTAGAATAGTATTTCTAGTAGTGTCAATGTTCATTTGAGCGAACCCGTTCGAACCGAACCGTTCGGCGGACCCGACTAAAAGCTTCGGGAATTTATAGCAATATCACCTTTATTGTAATGGCGTTAGAACAGATTATGCCATTCGGCAGACCCGACAAAAAAGTGAGTGTTATTTTTATTCCCAGATGATTCGTCGATATTAATGTCATTAGTTATCTTCTATATTTTACTGAAATAAATATTGACGGCATGACTATTTTATGAGGGTCACTAAAAACACGCGCGTTAACATGATCTTACTCCCTACTTCATTTATAGTTTGTCAATTTATGGCTACGGCCGTATGTTGTAGCTTAGCCACTGGGAAATGCCAATAGAAATGGCGCATTTTAAAAAAAAACTACCTTATTCTTAGGTCAATAATTATTATAAAGTAAAGATTATTCGTAGAATGTTTATCACATTTGAATGGTCTAAGACAGTGGTCGGCAAACTCATTAGTCAAGAGAGCCAAATATCAAGAGTACAACGATTGCGATTTCTTTGAAGAGCCAAATTTCTTAAACTAGAACTATATATGTAGGTACACTGATTATTAACTTAATAAACTTTAATTAAAGTTTTAAGTCTTAATTAAACTATATGTAGGTTAGGTATACTGAACAAAAACTTGATGTCTTACTTAATAATGTTATTATTTATTGATAAAAATTAAATTGTAAGTAAGGTATCCATAAAATTAAATCAATAAAGTATATAAAAGTCTATAGAGATATAAATTACATCAATTATTATCTTTAAATTAATAATTGCCTTCCATCTCCTTGAAAGGTTTCGGTAAGTCAGGATTGTATGCTGTTGTTTTTAATTTTAGGCACAATTCCAGGTTTTCATCAATAAGACGACTTCTCAATTTACTCTTACTTGAGAAGGTTCATGCTTGCAAAAGATTGTTCACATGAAAATGTAGAACCGGAAATGGAAAGAACAGCAACGCTAGTTTTTTCAATTGATCATATTATGAGTCAGGAATACTATTCCAGGTGTTAAAAATCATCATGTCTTCCTTCTCCAGGTCTTTCAAAGTAGACTAATTGTGCTATGAACCATATTCATATTTGTTTTTTTCCAATATGTCCATATCAGCACAGAGACGTTGAAATTTAGAGCTCCATAATTCTTTATTTATTAAATCCAGCAATTGCATTTAAAAATTTTGAGTTGCCAATGTCAAAATTAAAGGGAGAAAAAAATAATTCTGTTACCGAAGCATTAGGAGGTTTTTTTTAACAAAGACTAACGTCGCTTTGCTGTTTCTGAATTCCTGAAACCTGTTGATAAGAGCTTTTCTCATATTTAAAATTGTTGTTTTGAAATAGCGAATGTCAATATCAGAATTATTTTCGTAGCGATGTTTCAGCAGGCTTTGAAAGTGAATCGAAGATTCTCTTTCGAAATTTGAAGCAAAAAGGGAAAATTTGTTTTCGTATGATATAACTTCTTCTAACATCGAAAAAAATGTGTTTCCTTCCCCTGCAGTTTATGATTAAGCTGATTTAGATGAGACGTAACGTCTCCCATGAAATATTTTTTTTGGATCAACTGATTGTCCGTTACCTATTTCTGGATAGTGAACACCATTCTCAGGGAGAAATGCTTTAATTTCTGTTAATAAGGAAGCGAAACGTTTTAAAATGTTTCCTCTTGATAACCAACGTACCGTGTTATGCAGCAGAAGATCTGCGTACTTAACTAACTAAAAAAAAAAAATTGGCGATGATTAAGAGCTGACTTTGCAAATTTCTTTTGGAAATGTCTACGCACAAAGCGCTTTTTGCAATTTGCTTATTTTTTTCTTTAAAAATAGTAACAAATCCTTTTCCTACACCGGTCATACTTTTCGCCTTATCTGTTGAAATTCGCACAATTTTATCGTGTGGAATATGATGTTTTTCCATAAACTTAATTACAGCATTTGCAATATCCTCTCCACGTGTTTGACCTTTGAGTGGCGATAATCCTAAAAGTTCTTCTTTATTACCTGTAGATGAAATAAATTGTACAAATATGTCCTGTATCATTTATGTCACAAAACTCGTCAACTACTAACTATTAATAAAGCTGAAACCAATTTAAGATCTTCGATTTGCTGGTTGGTTATATTCGAAGACATTTTGACTGTTATATCTTTCACTGTTTTAGTCCGTGCGTGGTCATTTGGGGAAGAGCCACACTCAAGAGGCCAAAGAGCCATGTGTGGCTCGCGAGCCGTGGTTTGCCGACCACTGGTCTAAGACATAGCTTATAATCAGTATCTTTAAAATTATCTTTAAATGTGTAAATCTTGCCCATTTTTTGAATAATAAAATGCTTAATTCTTGTCAAATTTGGGATCACAGAGATTATCAATATAATTTTTTATTGTAAATATTTCACTACAATAATGTCGACATAAATTTTACTAATGGTTTTATAAATGCTCTTAAAAATTAATAAATATAAAAAATCTTAACACCACTGCACATGGGTGTACTGAAATATGACTATATTCTAAAACATTAGAGCGAGAGGTTTAAAAGAATACTATTTTATGTAATAAAAATACTTTATGCAGTCATCAAATGTAATAAATATAAAGGATAATAAGGCTTCAAAATTATGTAAATAGATTAACAGAACAACGTTAAGGAATGTCCAGGATCATGCTTTGAAAATAGTATAATAGCTCTATTTTGACGTACGCTGAGCATGTGGGCCGTTAACAATCTCTTCGACGTGTCATACAATCGAATAACCCTGTCTGTGGGTAATCATTAATTCAATAATAAACGGGAATGTATGGGTTGATTATTCGTCAAGTTTAAAATCAAGGCTTTAACATTGAAATGAGAGTTTGTGCAAAATTTTCAAACGCCATTATCTTAGAACAAGGTATTTTTAGTTGTTTCCCTATAGAACTAACGTATCGAGCTTTGCGTAAATCACATAAGTAATTAATAATATATTTTATATAATATAGTTGTGACCTCACCAGGAAATGAACCCGTAGCCTCAGGATAAAGAGCCAGTATCATACGCATTGACTTAAAGAAAATTCAATGAATGTTGTACTTACCTACTGTCCAACAACAAAATTTAGGCACAAGTCGGAAGTCGCTGTCGTCGACTGAATAGGAAGAGCTAGTTAGTTTTAACACGTGGACAACTCGTCGCTAGCCGGAAGGTGCTATAATCGAAGTGCGGTTAAAAAATGGAAGGAGCTTGTTAGTTCACAGTTTTAACACGTAGCCAAGAAGATCTTGTTCGACAGTAGCTCTCGGTGTATATACGTATCGCATACAATATTGTTTTCGCAGTAAACTGCGACAACTTTCAGTTGTGTGTTGGCTGACTTATATATCAGAAAACTCACATAATAATATTTGTTATCTAACGCCCTGTAATATTATGTTACCCATATCGTAGTATATTCTTGGGTTTTCACCGTGTCTCCTTCTTCCTTCTTTACTCGACGTTTCGGGCTCGTTGCAGAGACCATTATCAAGAGATATGTTTTATGATGAAATGTAACTCTGCAACGAGCCCGAAACGTCGAGTAAAGAAGGAAGAAGGAGACACGGTGAAAACCCAAGAATATACTACGATAAAAAACAACCGTGAAAGCCTCAAATATTATGTTACCCATGTTTGCAAAAGAAAATATAGATTAAAACCAGTAACTAAAAAGGAAAAAAAATACACAATATTATATCTTCCAAACCTAGGGATCAGCTATCAACGATTATGTACGAAGGCTAGTTTTAACTTTGATTTACGTTTAGTTAAGAGCAGTGGTCCCCAACCTTTTTATCGCCGCAGACCGGTCGACGTTAGATAATTTTACCGCGGCCCGCTGAGGGGGGGGGGGGGCGGTGGATTGTTTTGATTTAATAACTTTAATTTAATTGTATTGTATTTAAACATCCCTTCAAAATGAAATACATTTACACCAAAAAATGAATATCTTTATATTAACTTAATTGATTTAACATTTTAACTCACTAGAACGCTAAATCAATGAGAACCCTGAGCTTGTTTCTTTGCAACGAGACGGTTCCATTTGGGGGTAATAGGATACAATGACACCCGAAATGTGTTGCTTATGTCCAGTTTATTCCGTTGTTTTGTTTTGGTTACTGTCATTGCAGAAAACCCCGCTTTACACAGATAGGATGTCGGAAATGGCAATAGGGATTTAAGTGCTGTGGTGGCAATCTCAAGGTATTCCGCCATGACTTTAATCCAGAACACCGGCAGAGTTGTTGTCTCGAACGTAGTTTTAAGGCCGCCATCATCTGCAATCTCTAGCAGTTGATCTTCTTCTTGCAGACATGCTAGATTCGCCTGGTTTGTTGACAAATGAGCCGCGGATCCATTTCTTACCAAGAAAGTCACACAAACCAGAGATAAATACACCACAGTAAATAAAATGGAAATAATTTAATGTTCCTTGGGCGGCCCGGTACCATTTGATCCACGGACCGGGGATTGGGGACCGCTGGCTTAGAGGTTAAATGAGGTCTTCACTAGTTTAATAGCTCAATAGTCAAGACATTATACATGCTTCGTAGAATAATATGTGAGTATTTCTCCCTGCGGTGAATCGAGATATGCTCAATAATATGCCGTCTTTTTATTTTTTGGCACAATGGCGTGACGATCACGAATTATTAATTATTTTAATATTATTAATCAAATGATGCAGAATATCGTTTACTTATTGCACATTCATTTTGTAATTACAATATTGCTCTGTCACGTAATGTATTAAATGACATTCAAGGTTTATTCTGCCCACAATACGCCCCTGTACATATTTTTTGCTGTCCTTTTTTATTTGAATGCAATTTATACTTGCTATAACAAATACTATGCGCATTGGTTACTATTGGTGTACATTGGATTTTTTTGTGTTTACACTGTTCTAACTTTAATACGATCTGTTTATATTGTCAATAATAATCAGTTAGAAATTATATAATATTGAATTTAATAATTAGATTTGGTATAACATTATTTTCATTATCAATAATTATGTATTGTAATAATATATTCATTGCGATTTAAATATATTCAACTCTTTATATAGACTCAATGACATTGTAGGTGAACTACTGATTTTAGATTCAATTGCATGTTAAATAAAAACTTGACAAAATTATAGATTTAATCTTACTTGTAATGAATATGTATGCTTTTTAAAATGCCATCATGAAGTATCTATGCATTTTTATCGAAAGTAAAAAGGTAAGTTCCTACATTACGGTATTATAATTACCCATCTACTATTTTTTTTTTACCAAATAATCATTTAATTTTGTCAGTTTTTCATGGGCTATTTTAGTATGATTAAAGTATTAACTGCTGTATTTAAAAAAATAAATATATATATTACTTTTAACACTACATCAGGCTATGAAGTCCAATGGCAATAGTGTATTTAGTAATAATATATAATAGAAACAGAGATCACAAACACCTAGGCTTTGAGAAAGTCACATACATATATCGTGACCTGACCGAGCATCAAACTCGGGGCCCCCAGATGAAAAGCCAGCGTTTTACGCACTGGATTAACGAAAAAGATATATAGTAGGTACGTGATCTATTTAATTTAATAACGATCAGTATGAGTTTCGTCAGCTTAGCTTAGAAGGAAATTATTAACAGTCAGCTGGAAAGATTTCTTCGGGAGTTTTTTTGTTATTTTTTATTATTCAATATTTATTATAAAGTACCTAGATATATGATAACTTACCAGTGGCGTGTGGTGAAGTTTTCTCGTGGGCATGTTGTTGGAAAATTCATATTAACCCATTATTTAATATGTATTTTCAGTACTTTCGAACTTTCTGGGTCCTGTTTGTTAAATAAAATTATATTGAATTGTATCATCTGAGAGACAAATAATCAAAATGAACGTTTGTCACACAAATTTATACAACGTAATGCAATCAAAATGTACAATATTTATGCATATAATGCCGTTAGAAAAATGTACCATCCGATTTTACAGTACATATTAATATTATATTATCGAGTGTTTCTGGGCATGCTGCACATCCACAGTATCTATATCTATGGACCACACACCACTTGTACTTACCTACATTAGAAAATAATCTTGGAAAACATATTTGAACACACATGTATCACTAGGTTACACACATAAGTTACCAGTCCGTCTATGACTCATGCGAATCAACCAAAACAACTACGTTACCTGAGGTTATTTAAATTCTGCCAATGGAATGGCAGCAAACTTTTTAATGATTGGTTAAGGTTGGCGTATTACTATCAGGATTATAGATGGCGTCATGTGTCAATTAAACTCTATTACTGATATCATATTCAGTACTGAATATACTTAGGCCCGTTTCAGACGGGACACCGGTGTCGCGCTCGTATATAATGAGGAGTCCTTTGTATTCGAATGAAGGGGACTTTGTATTATGATTATGAATGCTCCAGAGCTAATGAGTCAACGCGTGTCCGGTAGAGGAAGGGTGCCTATTATGAGATACTTTTTTTTGAAACATTCTCAAATCTAAAATAAACGCATTGCAGGGTGGGTATCTATTATTATGAATACATCAAACATACTGTTTACTAATAAATTTGTAGTCATGAGATTTTTCTTTCAGCCAGTTTATTTTAGATTCGCATTTTAGTGAAAAATGTCAAATAAGCTGTTCTCCAAAAAGTGTTCCTAATTTGAGATAGTCACTGTTCCTAATATGAGACTATCTCATATTGGGAACATTATGAAAAAAAAAAACAATAGCTGTAATTGATATGAATAATTATATATTTGTTTACATTTCACATGGTCTCATTTATTCCATATCCACCTTTTATTAAAATATTATCATAACAAAATACACAAATAAAAACATCTCCTGCTGTTAAATTACCACAATCTTCGTGACTCCATTTGAAACAACTGCGTCCATTTTTCTACTCTTGTATCTTCCGTAAAATTCCAACTACAGTAAATAAATACACATCGCATCATTTTCTTCATCGTCGTCATCAGCACTATCATCTTTTCTCCACCTTCGCTTGACGACGACTCAGATTCCTCCTTCTTTCTTTTAATTTATTTCTAATTTTTCTTTCCCATCGCTTTTTCCATTCTAGTTTTCTTTTTTTCCTCAGCCGTCTTTTCATTTTGTATTTTGATTTCGTTCGCTTACTGGGTCTCGATCATCTTTGACATAACGCTTCAGTGTACCTTTTGGTACTCCGAACTGTTTGGCAGCTTTCAGATATCCCTTTTCTTTCTTGCAAACGGCATTCATAGCTTGAAACATAGACCCGAGGTCCCAGCTTTTCTTTTTTGACGGAGACATCTATGGACAATATAATATAAAACATACACACATTATAAACGTTGATATGGTTTCAAAGTAAAATGTATCCCTAATATGAGATATCTCATATTGGGCACACCCAAGTATCTCTTTTTAGGCTCATTCAAAATTTGACATAATAAAATTAACTATTCTTCTTCTAGAGTCGATAATGATACAGAAGTTACTCAAATATAAATTAAACTACCAAACTACGTGTTTAATTAAGAAATAAACATTGTACGATACCTTAGAGATGTTCTACGATCATGAAAAGTAGCACGCGGAAAAATTTCTTGGACGAGTGATCGACGAAAACACACATACACCACCAAAGACAGGCGCTGCACCCTGCGCACCGACAGTCGTTTGGAGCTATTACTCCTCGCTACCGTGTGACACCATCACCATATTTTATTATCGTCCGGTTGCTGAGTTATTGCTATATCTCATATTAGGCACCTATCTCATAATAGGCACCCTTCCTCTACACTTTTCCGTCGGCCGCTACATTCTCAAGCCGCCGATACATACAACTATGTTCTAATTTATAACCCGAAATTATGCGTTGACTCATTAGCTCTGGGGCGTTCATGAACATAATACAAAGGCCCATTTATTCGAATACAAAGGCCTCTTATATTATATCGAGTGCGACAAGCGTGTCCTGTCTGAAACGGGCCTATACAAGATTTAAGAATTTATATTATTAATGAAAATATATAACTTTGACAATTATAGCCTTTTCGTATTTATTTTGTTGCGTTGTTCTGTTTTA
Source organism: Rhyacophila brunnea (assembly GCF_057557595.1). Taxonomy (NCBI): domain Eukaryota; kingdom Metazoa; phylum Arthropoda; class Insecta; order Trichoptera; family Rhyacophilidae; genus Rhyacophila; species Rhyacophila brunnea. Next base: position 16,268,793 of record NW_028232752.1, read on the forward strand.
TGTTAAAAATGAAAAACAAAATGTTAAGCTCAATGTCATTACCAATTTATTGTTTTTTAAAGCTCGATTCTTCACGCGAGATATATTTTAGGATAAAATTTATTCAATTATCGATTTAATAAGATACTTATCTGCGCGCTTTTGTTATGCGTAGTAGCTATGAGAAAAAAGCAGTGTTAGGTACTCATCACCATGACGATAAAAATGGTTCATGGTTTGATGAATGCTCAGTCAAATACAATGGTATTTAACATAGGGGTCGCGTATTGATTCTAGGGGACAATTGACCGAATGATAATTGCAGGAAACTCAGAAATAATGGGAACTGAAATACCTAACGGGTGCAGAGTAACAGGCAACCGATCTCGAGTGTGGAAGAATATGGGATAAACTTAAACACGTATCAAGAATATGCTTGTCCTTCGTTCTGACAACTGCATTAGGTTTATGCACTGACGCTCATTCAATATCGGTGTATTTGAAGGTTTGAACACACACTATTGCACGTCTATAATGTGTGGTTCATTTTCGTAGGACACTTGCACGTTCAAAACCCTGCGTTAAAATGTTGTTTATGGGGGAATAGCCTATCGGAATTATATTTATTGACCTGTTCTGTTGATAATGCATTACGCATTTCTGTTGCTCTCCGACTTGGTGTGCCTTTGTGTTATGCACATCAATGTATTTGCGGGAGACCAGTCGACCATATGGGTCGACATGGATCGAGCTGACAGAAGAGTGCTGAGGGACATAGCCGTCATTCTGCTGTCAATGTCCGTCGGGTCTAGGACGATTTGGCACCGGACAACTGGACGCCACGGAATTCGAAAATAAATAGACGTTAGGTACTTATAGGTACTTTAAAAAAAATATTCAATATTATTATTTATACTTCAATGATTATAATTATGATTTATTAGTTGGTAAGAATGTAAATATGCAGACGTAAACAATGATTTAATCGTGCATATGTTTAAGTTACAACGAAAAAAGAGTTTTTTAATTAATATAAAGCCTTAGGCATGGTAATTCTCAAGCCGCGATAAAGAATACATTATGTTAAGAGTAAAATGAATTCAAACTACTAAGTAGTAGATAGAAACTGATTAAAATACCTCGTCTACACGTATCTACGACAGTGCGGCGTCCAATTGTCCGGAGGCCAGTCGTCCCATTCCCTGTCCGTATTGGTGTCTGTAGACAAGATTGCAAGCGATTTGATGGTATCGCGATGATTCCATGGCAGGAAGGAAAAGGTTTGGTTGGAAATGCCACTGTGGTGGATACACTTGTTATTGCTTGAATTAATCAGTTAAATCATCAGGTTCAGTACCTAGCTCTTTTAGGTGAGTCTTAACAAACCCAAATACGACTGTCTGACACTTAATTATACCGTCCATCTCCTGGTTTAAAATACATTTATACCCTGGGTATGCTCTGCTTTGAAGAGTGTCTGAGATCGGTCGTCGGTTGACTGATAAAATAGATGAAGGTATTAAGGGGACTGGAGATTGTATTTTATATTATACTTGGAGAAACCCAGTATATCAATAATTTTATAACTATTAGTATATTGGTTTATTTTATATACCTATATGTATGTAGGTAGGTACTTGTATCGTTTAATTTTACACCTGTTCCCATGTACCTATTATGTTTTACTATTTTGTTATTATTATTGTTTTCCCATTAATTAATTCTCTATGTAATTTTAAATCTGTTTATTTTATATTCTACTGTTAATAAATGAATCTGAATTTACTTATGGACCATTTAAAAATATTAAATTATCTAATTAAATCTAGGTACTTATTGGTATTTAATATTGAAATAATTAAAAAAACAGTTGTTTGAGGTCAGGTTCAGGTATCTGCCTCACATTTAATACCTACACATTATCCTGATTTGACCTTTTGTTTTGCCTACTAGTGCAAACCGTGAACAATGTTTTCCATCCGCTGCGTAATACAAAAATATTGTTGTAGAAATGCTCGTAAACAGGTTTTATACAACTGTCGAGAAGTTTTTGTACAACATTTGTTCACACACATAAAATATGTATTTTGGCCTTGACTAGGCTTTAGCAACGTAGTAGTAGATTTTCATAAAATATATTTTGCTCACTTGTAGCGTTATAATAGGTAGATATGAATGTGTCTTGAAATTTCCTCATAAACGATAGTTAAGGAGGCTGTATCGCGACTCGCAAAGAACATAATAACGACCGAAATATGCATTCCAACATCCAACAAAAAGTTGCGGAGGGCCGACTCAAATTTTACCTATACATTGCGTATCAAGGAGCCATTCACATTTTTATCTTGTGGAAAAGGGTTGGCAGATAAAAAAGTTTTAAAACCTGTGGAATAACAAGTAAATAATATGGTGAGATCCTGCATAGAAAATGTTAATATTAAAAGTGGGCACGTTAGCAGAATATGTGAAAAACAAGCGCGGTTTTACTACAATTCATTTTTCGACCTCATTAATTTAGGTACCTACCATATAAATTTTGTGTAGCATAATTTGACAGGATAAATGCCGGGCCACGTTTGCAGAACACCACAACAATGATAAAAGACAAAAAGTTTGTTGCAACGCAGGTACATACATTATTTTTTTCGAGTACAGTCATCTGTTTACGAAAGAGTTACATTTTTATGAGAGACCCAGATGTCATGAGCAGAGTCGTTAACGAGGTGTTCTATATTTTTTACTGCAAAATGTGCCATCAAGAAATTTAATAAATTAAAAGTATACTTTCGTCTGGTTATATTTTTTTTATACCTATTCTGAATATAACACTTCAGCTAGGTAGGTGTTCGCAATTATACAGGAATTCAGGTAATATAATAATTAATATTCACTAAAAAATACGAAGTGTTCGCTTAATGGGTGATGAAATAATATTTTACATAACATACAATATTATAATTTTCACAGATGGAATAAATTAATTAAAACAATGTGTTACATTGCAGCATGACATTTTGTAATCGAGTCTTGTTGATAATAATATGACCGACACCTCAAACTTACCTGTGCAACAAGTCCAAGCTATAAATAAGTTTTACCGGTAAATAAATAACAAAAAAATATTTTACTGTTATCTGCTTATGTGGTAATGCAGGAAGCTGCAACATGCAACTTCCCGCCATGTTGATAAAACAGATTACATTAAGGCGGCGTATTTCTGGTCAAATAGGAAACTGCACTAATAATATTATTTCGCTTTGCTATACAACGCTAGACAGCGCTGTTTAAATGAAGTTTTCTGTTTTGATTTATTGCATCGTGCTATTATTTCACCGTGCAAATACTAGATGGCGCTCGCGGCGGAAATCATGCAATCACGGAATGTTCTTTGAAATCGAAATAATATAACCAGCCTTGTTTAGCGAACGGTGGATAAATGAATGCTGTCTCTTTCTAATGCTACATCCGGGTTTGATGAACGTGGTTTATGTTATCGGAATAAGGCTTTCATGAGTTGCAAAAGGCCGTTGTATTGCTAAAAATATTAAAGTGTTATCGCTAGTATTAAAAATGCTGCCATATAGATAACGATTCACATTTTTCCGTAAATATACTACCTATTATGTTCTATGCATTTTAAAAACTGAACTTTGACAGAAATAAATAGAATATCTACTATATTTTATAAGGGCAAGAGAGGGAAATTTTAGAAAATTATCAATTTGTCATTTAGTGTTGACTGTTGGTTGACTGACAATTTGTGGAAAGAGTAAGAATACATTTAATTAACGGAAATAAATATATTTTATACTTGTTGCATTATTATTGTAATTCATTTTTATTGGTTCATGTATTTATACTTACGTTTACAAATTACAAACACTGCCCATTGAGGAAATGGCGATTATCATTATTTTCAATTAGCTTGGGTTTGGGTACTGATTCCAATAATAATTATTATCTAGTTTTCCCACTACGAAAGCCATAATATCTTCATTGGCTCAATTGAATAATTATCATTGGGCCGAGAGATGTTGCAACTTAGCTATATCGTGAGAAGTAATTAAAATTGGTCCAATTGTTTACAATTTAAAACTTAGTTAGTCTTTTAATTATTAGGGACATATCGAGATTATTGTACTATGCTACTACACTAAAGGGTTATCAAATTAATAGGTACTATAGATTTTTAAATCGTCATAGAAAACCTTTTTTTTGATTCCCACGAAAATTTACATTTGTGTTCAGTATTATTTGGCAAATCATTATGGAATGATACAACAACAATAATGAATTTATTCGAGCTACAGAGACTATTCGTAATATAATTTGAAAATTCGAGTCAAATGGTTAATGTTTGTGATGTTAAGAATCCAACCCGTCGAAAATGTAAACGTACTGCTGCAAATATCGATGTTGTGAATCAAAGTGTGGATGAAAATTCAGAACAATCAATTACCCGTCGTTCTCAATAACATGGATTTTCTTATGGCAGTAGTTTTAGCAAAATTTTGCGTAGCATACGGAATTATAAATATAAACTGAAAGGTGATGTGAGGGAGGTTGACGTCACGATTTCAATAAATAACAATATTATTTTTAATTATAAAAATTTGCTACGAAACTTAAACATGACGATTTCGCAAAAAAAAGAAAATGTTAGCCAGGCCGCGCATCTAAACTCGTCCGACTGAAACACTACATTTTGATATCACACCTACCTGTGTCACATGTCAGGTGAAATTTGTTGTTTGCGACACCGGCTGCTGTTTTTTAAATCTAAAATATTGCAATCTATTAGTGTGCGAAGGTACATTAGGTTACATGTTTGTGAATACCAACAAATTCCACCGACTTATTCGACGTGCAACCCAGCGTACTTATAGTTAGTAGAGATATTCACACATACGTTAGTATGTAGGTACATACATAAATTTACTATTGCGTTTTAATGATTTTACTAATATTATTCATCGGTGTGGAATGTAAGTGTGAAAATGTGGGTTTATTTTAATATCAAACCGGCCTTATTGCCATGGGTAATTATTATGTCAAGTATGATAAAATCTTGCGAAAGTCTACGTTTACAAAACAGCTGTTGTAACGCATCTCTATTTTTTATGTAGGCGTAGGTGCGTAGGTTCTCTTTTCCCTTGGCACTCCATTCAATTAGTGTTGTCCCCAATACACCTGTTCGGATTATAACTTAAAAATATGTATATGTTTGTTAAAGAGACGATGGTGTAACTAATTATAATAAATGGTGATTTGGTGACATGAGTAATTTTCTATATACAATAGTGCCACGACTCCAGATATAGATATAATAATTTTATTAGTTTTCACTTGTAATAGAATCGATTTTCATTGTGAAGTAGAGATTCGTGGTTTTCTACAGCGGTAATTTTTTTGACGCAGATGATACAATCGATTCGTCAGAAGATTTAAAGGGGGGCCTCGGAACAGTTCAAACAAGTCATACAATTATCCAATTAAGTAGGTAAGTATATAAAAATATTTTATCACAAATTTAGTAAGTATAACATACTATAACTATAACAAACGCCTGCAAATGAGGGCCTATAACATTTACACTGCCATCTTCAATAAGAATTATCTTTAGTTACGGGATGTGATCTTAGGAAAGAGATGCGTTAATATTTTTATTATCATAAATGTGCGTTTCTAGTTGAAATTGTGAATGGTTTTTATTTTTATCGCGAGTGAGCCCCAAAAACAGTCAGTGGATCGGGCATCCAAGTCCCTGAACCCGCCATTGGTTTTGAAAACTGCCTAATTCTACCATTTTATCAGTTTTTTTCATTACATTTATTTATTTCATCACAATATTTTACTTTGTTCATATTTTTTAAATCGGTAAAAATAGCATTTATATTTTAAATTCAACATCAAAATCAAGTACGCACCTGTGTGAAATATAATGTTTTCTACTTGTAATTTGTAATCTATTAATAGTTACAAGTAAGTAAGTAAGTAGGTACTTATAATGGTTAGTTAAGTTTTATTAGGACGTATTTATTCCACAATTATTATAATACACTCAGGACCGCTATCTAATAAAAATTGAACACATTTATAAACTTATTTGTTTTCTTTACTTCTACAAATTAACATATTATACTATTCAAAAATATCACACATTATACCCAATAGAGACTAAAAACAATCACATCAAAAGAATCCACTATATTCAAGAATAATAACACGTCGTTACATTAAGAATTTACTATGAAAATAATTAATAATGTTTGAAAGTATTAAAAAGGTAAGTGTGCAGGTATTTATGAATAAAGCCTTAAACATTGATAACATTATGTATTGCAATAGTTTATCATCGCCAATTAGGGACACTTCATTAGTAACCGGATCGGCGATGCCTCGGAGTTGATTAACTATTTCAAGCGAACTGGTTCTAAGCCCTTGTGATGAGGATGTAGTATAATGTACACATTTAAACCCTCCTTAACGCAATAGCTGTGAGGTTTCCGAGCTTCGTCAAAAAGAAGCCTTAGAAATGGTTGTAGGCTTCATTGGAGTTGCGAGGTAGGTTGCTTTTAGGAAAGGGTTTGTTAACCAGTGGTTAGTGAGATTATTGTTATTATTTATTATGGATTCCAGAGTTGGATGTAATTCAAATAAACACTGTATTTTCTCTAGTAAAAGCATGGGTTTCTCAACTCATGAGTAAATATTGAATTATTAAAAAAAAATCGTGTGAAATAAGTAGTTAGGTATGCGATCCTCGCAAGGCTTTCACTTTTATTTTGAAACCCGATTAATCTTGTCAACTGAAAATCAGAGAATTCGACTGAGAGACCCGTATACAATCTTAAAAAGACTGGACAGAGTCAATGAAACCAAACGTAATGTTTGCAAATTTAAAGTTAGAAGCAAATTCGGTGTGAAAATGTCTTATGTTTTACAGTAAATAAAATACAGACCGGGAAAATTTGATGATTGATAATAGATATGTATAATTTTATTTTTAATTTGTTTTCTGAATCCTATTAAAAAAATATTTTTCTTCAAATACCTACAGGTGGAATAACGCATGTTATAAAGGGGGTTGCGATTCGAAAATAGAAATCGAATACACAGAAAGAATTTAAATATTCATTTGACAAAAAAAATATAACGAAAAGAGGCATTTTTTGCGGCAACTTATCTCACTGCAGCGCTGCAGGAGAAAAACATATTTTATCCATCACTGTGGGTGTTCGTTCTCATGAAATGTATGGCGAGTAGTAGCCCATATCACAATTCTTGAAAGAGTGTTTAAGGGAAGTAGTGCTTCCAGTAACATCTTGAAACACCGGAGCGGTAAATCTCTGATATGACCCATCTACCCATACCAGACATATTTTATCAGATTTACCCACACTGAGAACATTTTTTTTTATTTTGGTCGTTCAACATAAATCTGTCCCAATTAGGGTGACTAGTTTTTTTTATGTTACCCATTATATATCTCTCTCCAACAGACCATTAGCACAATTTTGTACAATTAGGTGGGTCATTTGATGTTAGTTGCAGGAATTTTGTTATGCTTTCCGTAATTATTATATACAACATTTGTGAGGAACACGCATACGTTAAGATTTCGGTATAGTTTAATAACTGTTTCAAGGCCCCTTTTTAAATATTCTGTTGTATCGATTGCGTCATGTGCGTCAAAGAAAATCGTCGCTGCTTACTTTAATTTTTTTATCCAATTCTCATTCTTTCCATATTTATTCTTTAAAAATACAGAAATTAATTATATTTACATTTAAATAATATTATTATTGATCATTATAATGCTTTTTTAACGACTTCGTTTCTTGTTCATATAATATCATTGAGTTCTATTATAAGATCCACTATAGTTAGGTTGTGACATGAAGCTATAAACTTCAATGGTATTGGTCATCGAATCAGCTGTTAGTAGAAAATGACGATTGTTGCATATTGAAATAAATAGCAATACTTTGGACGAAATATTCAATCGAAAATCTTAATTTTTTTGCGAACAGATTACCAAATTGCATTAGAAGATAACCAATAACCAGCACTACCATAGTAATTCGCAATTCACTGCCACGGCCTAGGGTGCTATCTTGAACTTTATGTCAGCTGTTAGAATAATTAATAATCATTTGAAGGTTTTATACCCCTGTGTAAGGTGAGTTGTTTATAAAGGGCCGATTGTTTTTTTCACGGCGTAATGTTACCACCCACTTCGCGACCGGACGTCTTAACTTGCTGTAGCCCACAAATGCATTTAGTTATATTTATTTAGTTTAAACAACACCACCCAACTGCCAGTTTAACTGGACGATTAAACAAAAACCTGTCCTAACTCAGGTGCCTATTTTATATGTGTAAATATGACTATAATAGAATCAAGTAATCTTACAATAAATTAATGTTAGATATTCTGCAAAAGTAGGTTTTATAACAATCACTTTTTTAAGTGGCACTATTCAGTAGTTCCATGTAAATTGTACGTATTACATTTCGCCGTAGCACTGTCTTACCGGAAAAAGATGGCCTCATAACATTGAGATAAAAATAATAATGTGTAGTTCGTGGAGTATTTCAGACAGTAATCTTCCAATTTTAGTAGATTCAATAAGAAAATTAATCTGTTATTTATTGGTATCAATAACATTTGAAGGAATTGATTCAATAGATATATTCGGTTCACGGTCTGAATTGAAACATACAGGGAGCGTCAAGCGGGGGTGTTAGGGGGTGCGAAACACCAGTGCAGCCGCATTTAAGGGGCGGCAAAAGTCCAAGAACCAGAATCATAAAAGTACAACATTAAAAACAAACAAGTTGTCTCATAATCCTCTTATATTGATAATAAAAAAAGTCGCATTTACTTACCTAATAGGTGACTATATCATAATTTTTGTTATGTATATATTTATGACAACAAAATGATTATTTCAAGTTTTCTATATACCTATTGCTATATTTCGATTATTTTTTTATTATTTTTAAAGGGAGGGGGCGACAATTTTGGGCTTGGTGCGTCCCTGGAAACATAAATTAGAAGTAAACACGTGTAATAATTGATCCTGCCGTGGTATATTACAATATAATACTGCGAAAAACTTTTTTCGGGGCCCATTCTGGAACAGTGTTTCATAATATGCATATTGTGCATTATTTCCTCCATCTGATGTTTCATGATCACTGCAGAGTTGATTCTCAATGGAAAATAAGAAAATACAATGCGGCTGGCATTCGTTGGGTGGACTGATTCTACCGGTGCTTTGGTCACGTCCGTGGGATTTCCGCTCAACTTCGCGCAAAGGTAAGGCACAACAATACAAGAGGAGAAAAAGAGAACAGCGTCAGCGACAGATGGCGCAAAAACCGCGACGGCTTGGTTCAGTCGGGTGACGTCACTGAGCACGGAATAGAGGTTGACGTACTCTTCGCTGGTCACGCCCGCGGTGGACAATAGGTCCGACACCAGACGGAATTCTTTCTTACTCTTAACACTTCTGATACCGATAAGTACCAGACGGAATCACACCTGACCAATTTGTTAATTACACCTTTCACGATTTAATTAACTTTTCAATTGGTTTGGTTTCGTATAAGTACCGAAGAATTTTACTGTTGTAATATAAGGAGTAATAGGTATGAACTTTTTGTATTACAATTATTGATTCTTATAATCATAGTAAATAAGGAATCACGAATTTAATCGTGGATTTTAACTTTTTATGATAAGTAGTCGAATTGATACTTATACATCAATTAATATTCACTGCGATGGCAACATTGAATGCACCACATAAAATGATAACATAAACTAAATTAAATCATATAAGTTGTTTTATTCATTTTTCTTTTGACCATGTCAGATTCTAATAAAATATAAAATGCTGCTGTCGGCAGCTATCGAGTGATCATATTTATGTATTAAGTGGTTAATTGTTACAATATAAGTTAACTGTCTGAATCATAGAGGTATTAAATAAAAAGAGGGGCAAGCAATCGGCTTTCTCATACAACTGAATGAAGCAGGCCGGAGGATTTACTTTGGTCATTATAACGTAAACATATAATATAATGTTAAGGTGGAAATTTTGCCGCAACTTGATTACCAGCCCACCTCACCATACTTTTTCACCATACTTTCATTTATAACCTGCCGCCCTTAGGTCTGAACTGTCGAAAATTGTTATGTTTTTACAGCACCTCTCTTGGCTGTGTTAACTTTTAGAGCGATATAGACAGTTTTAACAGTTTAGACGGCTAACTTATCGTCACAATTATAATACCTCAATACATAAATATAAAAAGTAGGTACTGTCGACAGCGGCCGATAGCCACCTTGTATCGTGTCCGGAAACTTGTACGTATGCAGTTCGCCATATCATACTTCACCGTGAAATGTTGTATTGGAAATATAATATGGCCGTATATATTAAATACCGTCCAACCTCTTTGTGTCGTATAGCACTGACATAAAAGTCATGTCTAAATAAAACACGGCTTTTGTCGGTTTAGACTTGACAGGAAGCCAGCTGCAAACAAATTTTGAAAATAGCCAATATACAGGATTATTTCTTTGGATAGGTTAGGTTAGGCTTTCATTCTAAAATTCATGAATTTTGCCAAAATCAGCTATGAAAATTGAATTAATGTTCATATTGAATCTAATATAATTTGAGACCGTATAGTATATGGTCATCTCTTTCCGATAAGAAAGCGCACGGCAAACTGTGCCACGGTAAAATGTTTCACCTACAATTTACATGTAACCCCTTGTGTATAGAATAGACTCACTGGGGTGATTATTTGAACTGTAAAATTTCATTGTGCATTGTTTATTTGAACAAAATGAAAAATAAACACATTTATTTCAAAAAGAAAGGCTTCAAATTTGAAATGAGAACTTGTGCAAAATTTTCAAACGTCATTATCTTAGAATAAAGGTATTTTGAGTTATTTCCCTATAAAAACATTGCAGTTTTTAACTTAACTTTTTATAGTATGGAAAAGTAGATTTAAATTATTAAGATAATACAAAATTAACGGTACCTTTGTATGTTTTTTTTGTATTGCTTAATCTCCAATCTATGACATCGAACCAACCGAGCGTGTAGCTTTAATGATGCATTTTCAGTGGGTATATTTTTTTGTACGCGACATACTACACAGATTAAAATAATCTCTTTGTTACAACTTATAAGATTAATCCGATTAGTTCTCTATAATCTGATTGTATGAAACTGCCGATAGGTACCTATTTTTCTTATGTCATACTTGAGTGATTCCAGCCAAAATCTTAGACCAGGGGTTCACAAACTTTTTCGTCAAAGGGACAATTTTGAAATTAAAAATGTTTGGCGGAAATATTTATGCAATTATTGTTTGTTTGAAACTAAATCCCGCAATCTAGGCTCATAGTTTGTGGTGTGGTTACGCAAAACAGATGCGATATGGTTGTCTGTTAATTTTGATCTTAAGTTTGATTTATTAATGCTCATTGTAGAAAATGCTTTTTCACAAATATAGGTACTTCCAAATAAAGAAGCCATTTGATGAGCATGTTTAACTATATTTGGATATTCCCCAAGTGAAAGTCCTTTTTAGAATTCAATTAAATTCTTATCACGATAAGATGCTTTTGCTTCCACGTTCTTTGGAAATCTATTCATACAAATTGCATATTTACGGGAAGAGCACTTCGTTCATCCGGATATACAAATATCTAACTGTCTGACCATCCATTCTTGCCAGATGATATTTAATTTTAAATGTAATTTTTAATATTCGATATAAAGAATAAAAAATAATACAGATTTAACATAAATCTCGCGGGACACATCAAAAGGTCACTCGGGACACACTTTGTGAACCCCTGTGACATTATAAAATAATTATGTAGGTACTAAATGTCATTGGGGCATGATCAGTGTAAAAAATCTTTTGTTTCGACACTGATACTTATTAGACAAAGTGTGCACAGAAAAATCGTTCGGAAGGTGGAGGGGGGGGGGGACTTTTTAAAAAAAAAATTAAAAATCATGAATATCTAGTAGGAGGTGTCATTGACATCCACATTTACCTAGGACTCCATACAATTCCATAGAATTCGTATCAAAGGTAAAAAATGTGTGACAGTAAAATCTGTTTTCAATTGTATGTTATACGATTATTTTTTTAGGAATTCAGATTTATTTTGTGTGACAGTCAGGTCACGTGACCTCAGTCCTGTCTACTAAAATGTATGCAATGCGTTAGGCTTGAAAGACGAAGCCTAAAACCTTTGCGCGTAATATCAAGATTGATAAAAAAATATATGGAATGATTTTTGACGTTTATAAATGTTGAGGAAATTTTATATCGTCAGTCAGCTATTGAAATTTCATCGATTTAGTCATTAGTGTGTACCTGCCTATTCATCTTTGATGATTGCTTATTTGCGTATTGCTTATTTAAATCACTACACTCTTTACAGTGTGAATCATCATTAAATTGCATCTCTCGTATTATGCCGATAGATTTTCTTTTTTAGCACTACACCCTTTAAGTATCAATCAATTTTCTATTTCTCAGTAAGAATTTTTTTTATTTTGACGATGATTTTTGATACAAATTATTTGTTGTGGAAATAAACATTATTGACATTAACTCTGTCATAGGCGTGAGCCATACGGCGAGTCAGTCCTTGACCTGGAATAAATTACACCAAAAGAGTAGGTATCTAACGATGACATTTAAGACAATATTGAAATGGTCTGTCAAAGATATGTTTTTAATCGCTGCTTTATATGATAGTAGCTCAGTGTTTTTCAAACTTCATTGCGCGACGCCACACTTAGAGCATAAAACATTTTACGCCAAACCATTACGTTAATAATTTGTACTACGAATATAATATTATATTCGGTAAATAACATATTATTTGTATGCAATACTTATTTATATTATTAATAAGCAACACCTTTTTGAGACCGGTTCAGAATTCGTATCATCATCATCAGCCAGGGTCGACCCACTGCTGGACCATACCATAGCCTCTTCCACTCTTATCGGTCCGTAGTTCTTCGCTGTCACGTACATCCACAGTATGAGTTCGTTTATCTAACGGGTATTTGGGCGTCCTTGTAGTTGTTTGATGCATGGCCCCCACATCCAGAAGCGGGCCCCCAGACCAAGATGTTTGGCGGGCCCCCAACCTTTCGCTAAGGTAAAGGCAGTGTGATGTTCCACAGTAGTGTTTCCCAACTGGTATTCCGTGGAATCCCAAGGTTCCGCAAGGTAAAATTAGGCGTATTTCGTCTATTTTTAGCGATACTTTGTATTTTTAAATTAATCTAAAATTATTGAGTTGTCGGCACTTGGCATCATATTATGAAGCACTGATCACGACCCCTTTTGTTGTAGTCAAGTAACTTGCAAACCTTCATCATATTGGAAAAACTATAAAATAAAATTTTACACTAAAATTGTCATTTAATTAATTATATCAATCATCATGATATTATACTTAATTACATCGCATAGTAATTTTAAATGGTACTATTCTATAAGGAAAGACTTTTTTCAATATTACAGCAAATCTGTGGTGTACGGTTATCTTACTGAACTGGTCAAATCACCACGCCGGGCCCCCTATAAGCCCGGGCCCCCAGGCTAGAGCCCTGTCAGCCCCCCCTTTGTGGGGGCCATGGTTTGATGATATGTCCAGCCTATTGACATCACATCTGCCTAGTGACCCCTATCACATCGTGTACTATTATCTGCCACCTTATAAATTGGTTTATTTTGTGGCCTTTTCGCGTTAGGCATGTCTTAACACGCACCTTTCCATGACACGTTGCGCTACCTGTAATTTCGAAAATGTCATTAACTTTGAAAAAGTTTACCTTCAGCTTCACCCGTTTTGAACACCTGTACCTTGTACCTATAGGTTAAAGTAAGTATGAATCTTCTAATATAAATTCATTTTTAATATATTTTGTAGTGTGTACACAGCAACCTACTGTTTTTTTGGGAACGGCAGTTCCATCAATATAATATGTAAATTATACCTATTGCATTTCGCCGTAGCACAGTTCGTCATGAGTTTCCGGAAAGAGACGGTCGTATAGCATTTTGACATAACAAAATGACGCGTTGTTCGTGGATGACTGCAGATAGTATAGTTCCAATTTGATTAGATTCAATGATTGTTATAAAATATTTGATAGTAACGATTGATACTGACGAATACCAACCAGTGGCGAAGGGTGGAAGGAGGCTTTTAAGATCCGACATAAATAGTGCATACTAAACTTTGTTATTCAAACGTTTTCATTGAATTAAGACTACAATGTGTATATAGTTTTTGTTAGTTTTTAAAATTTAATTAAATCCTGCCTGACCAAACCATAATAGTTATTATTATTTATTATTTCAATAACAACAAATAAGTATGACTGACAAAGTTTAGTGTGCATTATTTATGTCGAATTTTAACAGTCTACCTCCACTCCTCACCAGTGGCACCTACTTGCTAGACTTTTGAATAATTCAGAATTTTATAGGTATACATCATATTTACGATATGATAGTACTTATTTTCTTTTGTCTTTCCCTCGTATTCCGGTGGGTTTTATTGCGTATTTTTTAAGAGTTTTACTAAATGCTATTGGCCATCTATGTCCTATCTATACAATAATTTACGGGGAAGTCTAATACAGCCAATTACATACGTACAATTTTCCGCACAAGCTAGAAAAAAATGTGAGGGATAGTGAGACATTTATCACTACACATATAATTATGTACGTACGTAATATGCAATTTGTTTACACGTTTGATGTGGGTACACTTTAAATTTTGTAGCCAGCACACAGTTTGTAAATGACGGCATAGTACAATAAAATTATTATTGTAATCCACCGACGACATTTTATTATAATAATAATAATAATAATGCAGGTAGGTAACCACGCGGTTACATTTTACAGAACACTAAATGTTATATGAGGCGTGTATAATATATTTTGCGTCTAAAATATTCAGCCGCCAAGAAATATCATAATCATAACATTATGGTAAATATTTAAAAGTCAAAAGGTAATTTAGTACAGTAAAAAACGAAACAATGATGCGGTTCGTCGATTGTATATGTACGTATACGTACGAATACGCGGCCATCGGCTGCCAAGCATTTATCACGGCTCCCCATACGCACGCACACTATCGACCGACCGCATTATTGTTTCGTTTTTACTGGAGGCCAATCTCCGAATGAAGCACTGCAAAACACGTCACCGAACCGCTTCAACCGAAGCACGTAATTTTTTTAGCTTTACAAGAGATATTGTGTGTATAGATAGTGAGAAAGCATTCCGCATGCTTATACCTCATGTCCATGCTTTAGAGTAAGATAGAAAGTAAACATGTCATGACGGAATTCTGTCAATTTCATGGAAATTAAATAACATTTTTATCCATTTTGGTAAGGACTTCATATTTAATCAGTACTTACCCGTTAACGTTGCATTATTAAACCATTCATTGTTGAAGTACGTAGCCAATTAATCTTTAAACAAGCTTGTTACGTCTCCAATATAACAATATTACAACATGGAATTTCCGTTGTATTTTGCAAACAAACATGTGTGTTTCTGTATTAAAATATTGTAATAAATGTACATACAGCTTTCTACAATATTATGTTGACATTAGATCTGACGTTTACCGTCAGCGCCTCTAGCGGCATGTAGCTCAATCTCACCCGCAGTCGACAGTGGAAGTTGACTTTTACTGTACGACAACATTAATTAGGCGACAACAGGAAGTCGCTCTTGTCGCGCATAGAATATTTTTCAGTGTTGTCATTTTTTGAGAAAACAAATCCCGCGAAATTAGGTTTTTAATTTATATCAATCAGTAAGTTCTCAGTAAGTAATTAATTTAGGAGTCCAATTATTGTTCGGTAAGTATCAACAGAAAAATTATTTTAAATAATTTCACCTCTTAATTATTACTATTATATAAGGATAATTAATACAGCGTAATTATTGAATTTGGAAGGAAATATATCATTGAACCCACATTAACTGATAATATTGCTGCAGGTATTTATTAATTAAATAATTAGAAGAACACAAATTATGACTAAATAAGTAGAAGTGAAAGATATAACATATTCAATATTGTTTTGATGACCCCAATCACATTTTTTTATAATTTACAAATGATGTCTTTTATATCGTATTTTTAGTAAAATTGTTGTCGAAACACATACTTACTGTGAAAATAATTTTCTATAAACTAAATTATATCCACCTAACATTATAAATTTTAAAACAATATGTACCTACTTACTTATCGGTTTAAAAATACAAGGACAATTAATTAACTAACCGTAAATACAAATAAGATTAAAATAATCGATAACGTCACAAGGTCATCAACACAACTTTTAAAAGTACATTTCCAAGGACAAGACATTAAAAATTGATTAAACTAATCATCATGTGTGGTATTCTACACCAGACATATTGGTTTCATCATCACTCGATACTAATTCACTTTCACTACTGCTGTCAAAATCGACACTAAAAACTAAACTTTGGTCACTCATAGTCTCACAACATCTATCTTTTACCATATAATCCACTTCCAAATTTAATGTATTGTGTGTTCAAATTGTTTTTTCCAATCGTCCGGTGTTATCGTTCCAAAAGCATCTTCTGTTAGCCTCTGCGTGTCAGCTGTTCGGCAATCAACATTATTACATGCAATTCTTCTTTTCACAAGTGACCAGATAAATTCTATTGGGTTAAGATCACAGAGGTATGGTGGTAGACGAACTACTGTTGAGCCTTTTTCTTTAATCAGCTCGTCGAATAAATACTTTGGTGGTGGTTTATTTCTATCAATTATTTCTTTTAATTTAGTTTTAACCATATTTTCTTCGAATATAATATTATTGTCTTTCAGCCATTCTTGCATAACGCTTTTTTTATTGGCCATAGTTGGCGGTTTATTTATTTTAATGCTATGATAACGGGCAATATCCATAACTATTATATAATTTGTGGGAATGTTCTCCACGCAACTATGCCGTGTCTCTCCTCTCTATGATAACATTTCTTTTAGAAAGGCTTTTTTTTAAATTTAAACCCAAGCTTATGTAACCGTCGCCGTAAAAATTCTTTGCTTCCTTGAAAATCCATGCACTCTCCTAAGGAAACCAGTAAGTTTTGCAGCGTCGGAACTTGTTTGTGGACAGTATAAAACTCCTACACTTTTTGACGTATAGTACATAAGTCCATACTGTCCAATGCAATCTTATTTTTTCCAGGCGTTACGATTTTTGAAGAGGAGGCACTCGCTGCAGTCATTTCTTTCATGATTCTAGAAACTGTCCTTGGGATATTCTTGTAAATTAATGATACACTACGTATAAGTATCTAGATAATTTTAAGCATTTTTGTAAATTTTACATCTCCGTAATAATTGATTTAATGACAATAATGTTTTTTCTTGAAAATATTCTTCTTGCCAATTTATTATTACACTGCCAGTGTACTTTAATGATCATTTATATTTAATTATTATACGTCAAAAATATTAATAAAATAGATTACAATACACACAACTATATAATATACAAACATAATTCCTAGTTTTTGGGGAAATATTTCTAGTATTACAACACTGAATTTTGACATATCTGACAATGACAGCAACCCGTGATATGGTATCGTATAGGCTTGCCTTTTAAATGCGACTCTTTTTCTTCTTCACAATAAATCAAAAGTTTACTAATAATAATTCAAACATGACTTCGTATTGTTTTAGACATCTTTTGAATATAAAAAGCTTCAAATTACGCAAATTGATAGATGTGTCCAATACGACTGTCAAAAATATAATGAATAATTTGGGGGCGTTCCTTTTTTGAAACCGGAAGTTCGATTAGCTAATTGTAGTTCACAGTTCTGCCACTTAGCCAAGATGAAGTTGCCGGACAATAGTATGCTGCAGTGAAGTAGGTTTGCGTAATGTTTGCGCAACTGGTCACTTGTGCTTCATAGTGCTTTATTCAGTAATTGGGGTCCTGTACGTGGTTTCCCTCCACCATACGCCATGTATACACACCCGTTATCTAGGCGTATATCGTGGCTAAACGAAATTCAGGCGCCCTTCAAATTTGTGATAGCAATGTCCAACGAACATTCTCCCATTATTTTGATTGACATGAACTTGAGTGTCTGTGATTTCTATTATGATTATATCAAACCTCGATGAGAAGAAATATTCTCGCTCGCCGAAAGACGCTGCAAAGTTTTTTGAAAGTTGAGATTAAAAAAAAGAAGATTTTTTCTCAAATCTTAAAAGAAATTTGGAATGTGGACTAATTAAGTATTGAAAACTCCAAAGGACACGCTCCTATCCATGTTTTAAAACCATCACTGTGTTAGATCAATCTGTAATGTCACGGTGATTATTAATTTTCTTCAATATCATTGCAGTGTATTATAATAGTTTTTTTGAATATGCTTGTAAATGTACGAAATTATATGATGACATAGGTATGAACTATTTTTTAGCGACTTGACATCATGAATAAGCAACATAATATTGTTAATTATTTGTAGGTAGGTACTTACCGTTAATTCTTGGCAGATCGACATGTTATTAGAAATATATTATAAAATGATTAATTTATATCTAATATATATCCAAGATTGGTTTCACCCTGACGGACATGATCAATATTGCTTTATAATTTCAAAATGTCATGTTTATCAATTATGTCAGGTACTACATTTTTTTTTCCTAGATGCCTTTATGGATACCTCGCATTTACTATCGAGGTTTCTTAAGGACTTTGGCACGCAAACTACTCTACTTGATGCTAGTCAAATGAAAATTGTGCCGGCTGAGAGAATATGCCTTATTGAAAACTGTTCTTCTACCCGCATCGGGTATTGCTAATTTGAATTCGGCCAGGGCCTATGAAACCGCCTTGCAAAAACCCTGGAAAATTCTTAGTAGCGCAAGGCGGAGGTGATTCTGATGAATATTTTGTCGTATTCATTGGGAACTGAGTACTACGATTTGTAGTCGAGTTTTTTCCCGTGGTAAAAGAAATGTCGCATAGGACTGATATTCTAAGTATATACTTATCCTATCTTGTCAGGTACTATATTAGTCCCCACAGGCTAACTTGTCACTTCGCGAACATGAATATCGTTGTCTCTTTCCCTCCGCGGATTGTTCGACATAACATTGTAAGAACGTAAAAATAGGAAACTGTGTTTGAAAGCACCTATAGTATTTTATTATTTGAGGCTTGCAGTGAACGAAAGATGGGACATTCATTTTGACATGTGACATGCTGACACGCTATAAAAATTAATATAGTAACGGAAGTTGGAGTGATAAATGCGATCCCTTGAGACCGAATTTTTTGGTGATGTGTTGTATTTTTAAAGTGTAATTAATAATTATATTGTTTTTTTCTTTCTCATTCCTTGTTTAATATTAACCATTCAGTTAGTCCAGTGGTCGGCAAACTCATTAGTCAACAGAGCCAAATATCAACAGTACAACGATTGAGATTTCTTTTGAGAGCCAAATTTCTTAAACTTACTATATATGTAGGTACACTGTTGACGTGATATCATTCTTAATGATGATCTTATTTATTGTTAAAAATTAAATTGTAAGTAAGGTATCCATACAATTATTATTATTATCATGACAATGACTGACAAACACTTAATGTGAACAATGGCCTTGCATCTCCTTGAAAAGTTTGGATAAGTCAGGATTGTATGATGTTGTTTTTAATTTTAGGCACCGCGATTCCAGGTTTATTCTTGATAAGGTTTATGCTTGAAAAAGACTGTTCGCATGAATATGTAGAACCGGAAAGGGAAAGAACAGTAAACGCTAGTTTTTTCAACTGATCACATGTGTCAGGAGTACTATTCTAGGTATTAAAAATCATCATATTGTCTTCCTTTTCCAGCTCTTTCAAAGCAGACTACTAAACTTGTGCTGTGAAATATGTTCACATTTGTTTTTCATCATAGAGATGTTCAAATTTAGAGCTCCATAATTCTTTATCAATAAGCTTTATCTATAATAGAGCTGGTAATCTTAATCACCAATTCCATAACTTTGAAAATGTCTGCGCACAAAGCTCTTCTTGACGAATGTTGCAATGGTAAGCACGTATCTCGTGATTTTTTTTCCTTTCAAAATAGCAACAACCCCTTTTCTTACGCCGGTCATACTTAACGCCCCGCCCCGTCTGTTGAAATTGACACAATTTTATCGAGTAGAATATGATGTTTTTCCATACACTCAAATACAACATTATCATTGTATCTTATTTTACTATTATGAATTGATTTTTTTCATCGTGTCATAGTGTGACGACTTGAATTAACATTTTGTAATATCGACAAGACGCTTAAAATAAATAAACCTACAATATAGTTCGATTGTCATAATACTCATAATAATTCGCATCAGTGTTTCTCGCCATCGTAGGCTACTTGCACTACGATTTGGCTATCCGGCAAGTCGTGAACTGTTCAAGTAGATAGAGGAAACACGACATCGCTTCCTCACGACAGGCCTGTCATTATTCGGAGTCTTTTCCATAACAGTTATTTGACCCAATCGACGGACGGTCGCATCCATTTTTCATTACATTCTGATCGATTGGGTTTTGTTGTCTACTATTCTTGCGATTTGGTATAGGACTCAGTATCCGCGATTTGGTATATTATTTTCAATTACGTACTGTGGGTTTTCACTCCCGACTGCACGGGCATGTCCATACAATTCTACACGTTCTAATAGAGATTATAAATTCTAAATTCAATACGTTCACAACACCCCATTAAAATAAATTTCATTTAAGTACTTATATAGGTACGAAGTGAATATATATGGCGATAATTTAAGTGGTCTGTAATTTATGGTTGGTTGGATAGGGTGGACTTGGAACTCCGGGCATTAACCTTGTTGATGGTGAGTAGAGGAAGTCCCGCACTCTTAGCTTCCAGTCAGTCACGTACTGTTACGGTTATATCACAATGTCACTTGTGGCTTTAGTCACCCCGTAGGCCTTGTTTATTAGTTTAATTGTTGATGGTTTTGCGGTTAGATTAGCACTAAAATAAAATGTGCCCAGGAGATTCATAGATGGGCATGATTTGGGATTGTTTGAAGGTGTTATTAAGTACAGGAAATTATCTCAAACAACATATTATCATAGTATGGTCAAATCTTGAAATTTATTGACGTAATTTGAAAACACCTAAGATGCGTAGTTATCAGAAAATATTCACATATATTATGTAGTTCTTTAGTTAGTTGCTTAATTTTTTAAGTACTCGCCGGGTATGAATCAGATATCGGTTCAGATAACACTCAGTCCAAGAGTTTTTTTTTAAGGAATAACTAGTTATTTTTCTGAGACAGTTTCATATTTGTATATTTAAAGCGTTCCGCCAACAGCGATTTTCTTTGACGCAAATGATGTAAAATATACCAAAATCTTAAAAAAGATGTGTATTTCTTATTGAGTATAAAATATTACCCTAAGCATAGCAAAATCTTCAAAACGATCTTCAACATATCCACTCAAACACATACATACCCACCAACTTGTACATACAAAAATATGCCACTTATATTATCTGTCTGAATAATGGTATTATTATCATGGGGAGGCTCAAAATCAGCCTGCAATTAATAATAGAAGAGAATTAAATTAATTAATTCTCTACGTCACTAATCCCGCTACTGTATGCCATATAAAGCATAAGTATACAATTACAAAATGAAAATCACATCTAATAGTTAACCGATCCAGACAGTCTTCAGAAGCTCTTATGTTTCAAACATTTTCTGGTTTCACTCTCGAACAATCCTAGAATTAGCCATATATAGGATTAAGATCAACTTCTATACATAGGCTTACTTTAAAAATCATTTTCCCCTTTCCAATTTTCAATGACAAATAATCGAAATCGAAATGGTCGATTTTGTAACTACTTGTGGGGACAATGTCATACGTAAACTGCATGCAAGTCGTCTTATATGGCGCACGGCCGAGTGGGTGAGGTGAATTGCCAAGAGTAGGACGTCCGTGGGTTCGAAAGCGGACTGTTAGCTAGGCTTGTGCGCTAAACTACCATAGGAGATAGATAGATTCAACAATTACTATAAGATAAACCATTTCTTTTATTCAACGAATAATTCACAAAAATTTGAGAATGTAACATACCATATTATATTGAACATACATAAATTGAAAACATCTTAGATTCAAATTCAAATTCATTTTTTTTATAGATGTACTCGTAGTTAACATTACAAATTATTAATTTAAAACGTTCACAGAACATTTAGAATCAGAGAATTATTACTAAAACAGTATTATATAAAAAAAGAAATAGATCAGTTTTTAGTTATCCGAAGCGATTTGGTTGAATAGAGTTATTGCCCTCCCAATTGGCATCTCCACCAATGGCAGGTTAGTTCTGCTCCTTGGGTAACTCCTAAATAGGTACCTACGTAGCTACTAGAAAAAAATCACATTTGAAAAAAAATGTTTTCAAGTTATGTATGTTCAATATATGGATTGTTACATTCTCAAATCTTGTGAATTATTCGTTGAATAAAAAAATGGTTTATTAAAAAGTGTTAGCAGGTTCAAGTAGACGTCATAACTAAATATTCTTCGAGAGCCGGACGTCGGTTAGTAATTAAGGACATTAATATTCCTTGATTTAACATATAAAAACCAATAGTCAATAATAACGCAATTTCATGTAGGACCTATCCTATTCTGTAGTTTAAATTAGCGTAATTAAGTAGGAGACCTGTAGCTTAATTGATTAAAGCATATAGGCGCGATACCAGTGGATATACTGGTTCAAATGCCGTCAGGCGTTGTATTTTTTTAAAATGTGTTTTTTTCTAGTAGATATATATATGAGGTGTTTCCAATTTATGTATGTTCAATTAATATTAGGCTCTCAATTTACTATTGTAAAACTGACGATATCTATAGATCATTGGGTTAGTTGAGTGTGATAAGACGTAGAAGCCTTCATCTAGCAGTAGGCATTCAATATCCGCCTCTTTTAGAATTGTAATGTTACCTACCTAATCACCAGTTTCCCGCCCGGCTTTGCAGTTTTCTTTCACAGCCAACCGTGTTATATGTGCTTTAGTTTGATGCTCGTGTGGGATATTTTTATTATAGCACTATACTTAATACTAGCGGTATTGTGACCACACTGAAAATAGATTCGATAAAAATAAAAAGGTTTCAAGTTAAACACATTTTTAATTGAAAAAAATAGATTACATCTATTAATTAAATCAAAATCTGCATGATGCGTTGCCACCAAAGATGTTGAAAAAACTTCTTTCTATAGAGATGGTGCCTAAATGTATGAAATTGAAGCAAAAAAGAACCACTGGTCAACTGATTAACTTAGCTACAAGTAACTTTGCATTGCAGATTAATTTGCAGAGAACTTCATACTACTGCTATGATATTTATTTGCCAGTTTTCAGGGCGTATAAAAAGACAAACCGTCGCATGAGTAGATGAACATCTAATAATGCTAAACGCTGGCATTATTATTTTTTTGAAAAAAATCCTGTAAAATTTGTGTAAAATCGTGTTAATAACAAAAACTCGAGTTAGTAACAAAATGAAAATAAATAATTACAAGATAAAAAAAACTTTTTCTATACTTACAACGTTTTAAATTTGCTGTTGAATTATTATGCTCAAACTTGTACTTGATATGAAGTAAATAAAAAAAAATAAACAAAAATATAGAATACTGAAATGTCATTTTGATATTTCATTTTGATTTCCATAGTAACGCACGTATATATTAATAATTTAGTTGCTAGGACCACCCACTTAGCAACCAATAATAGTCTTTTACTTTTTACGGATTTTTCTGAAATAACTTTCCATACAAAACAAAATTAACTGAAAATGAATTCAATTCTGCTTAAAGATGGCATCGTTTTCTGATGTATTCTAAAAGTTTCAAATGTCTAGCTAGTCGGGAAGTTAGTTAAAAATCGATTGCAAGATTTGTACTGGACAAACAACCACCAGACAAACAAGAATACGAGCGTTGTAAAAATGGTCGCCATTGCTTCAGCAGGAAAATGTGAATGCCAACTGAGCGATCTTAATATTTGTGGAGTTTACCAACTTCATGCGCTTGAAAAATAAAACTACTTCTATTTATAGTCAAAATTCTTTGGTCGCCATTATTTTTTCCTACAGTACTGTATCAATCCAGCGGTCTAATTAGTATTGGCCGCTCTTCGGGTTATCTCGAATACTATTTGTCGACATTCGATAAAACAGGTAACAATTTTAAATGCTATTATTTTCTTAGCAAAATTTAATTATTAAATTATTTCAATTTAATAGTCATCGACATCTTTGCGTGAGTTGCAATCGTATTTTTCTGAAGTACCGGAACATCTGGTATGAAGGAACAATTCTGTGGCAAATCTAATAAAGAGAGTGTTGCGAATAGATTATTCTTTCATAACTAAACTTATTTGTCAACCTTATATTATTTAAAACTATGAAATAAAAAAAGTCATATTGATTACATGACTACCAGTGGCGTGCGGTCCATAGATGCCGTAGTTGCACCGCACCCCCAGAAATAATCGATATAGCAATACGTATTAATATTATTTAGGTTTTTATTGTGCATATCGTAAGGTAAATTTTAATTAAATTTACCTGTAACGGATAATACTACAAGCAAAAGTCATCGCTTGCCACTGATACCATAATTAATATGAATATAATATGAATGTTTTTTGTTTTTTTAAATATAACTTCTGTGTTTATTTGTAGATACTTAGTTATTTCATCAAATTAATTACCCGAATTGACCATTGCCGGTATAATATTTCAATTCTAAGATTTTATTAACGATTTATTTCTTTGTCTAACGGTTATTGCATTATTAAGAAAAATCGAATGATGTGGGTATCTTATTTAATTGTCTATAAACTGGAATCACTTTATTTGCGGTCAAACTAGGGAACACAAAAATAATATGAGATGAGTTGCCTTCTGTGTGAGGGTGCTGTAACAAGATAACTCGAAGATCTCTTCACATAGTTTAGTAGGTACGTATTGTTTTAGTTAGTTTCTATTATACTATATAAATTAATTACAATCATTTATTTTTGTTATTGTATTTTGATTTTCTCTCCCATGGGCACTTTTTATCAAAATTAAGTCTCAGTAAACTCAGTCAAAGACATAACCAGGCGTAAACAATTGCTGATGATTCATGTCAAACGTAGGGTCTCTTGATACACTTGAGTGTGGTGCGGGGGTTTGGAGAGTACCGTTCGGTACTTACTGTAGTATCTTACTGTCATAACTAATGATTTTTTTTTTTTTAAAATTAATCACCGAATTATTTGGGTACCTACTGTTGAAATACCTTCACCATTTAGATCATTTTTTACGGGTCCGTATAATCCGTTTCCGGAAATTTGTACGTATGCAGTTCGCCGTATCGCACCTTCACCGTGAAATATTGTATCGGAAATATATGTTCGTATATTAAATACCGTCCAACATCTTTGGGTAGTATAGTACCTTTTTTTTTTTTCGACCATGTCCGATCCTAATAGGATCATATGGGCCTCCACAGAGTAGAGGTTTGTATTAACAGATTTTTTTTACGAGAAATGGATGTCAGCCACTTGCTCAACCTATTAGGTCCATACCCTGACTCACACATATTGAAAAACAATATGTGTACTTGCCAGACCCAGGATTCGAACCTGGGATCAACGGCATGATAGTCCAACGCTTATGCCGCGCGGCCACCGTGGGCTAGTACCTACTAAAATAAAATCATGACGTCTAAATAAATTGAATTGATTGTCTTGCCGGTTTACAGGAAGCCGACGGCAAACAAATGTTGAACATAGTCGATATACTGGATTATTTGTTAGGTTAGGTTAAGTTAGGTTAGGTTAGGTTTTCATTCTTGAATAATTCATGAATTTTGCCAAAATCGACCATGAAAATGCTCCACGAACAACGCATATTTTTTTCATCTCGGTGCTATAGAGATGACCGTATAGTATACAGTCATCTCTTTCCGATAAGAAAGCCCACGGCGAACTGTGCTACGTTTTACAATTTACATGTAACCGTATAATCCATCTCGCCGAGGAAATGATTATTAACCCGATATGTTTTTTCATCATTAATTTAAATTATGTTTCCCAGATTATTGGGTATTTATTTTTACCGAAGACCACCAAAGGCATTTGGTGGACGAGTGGTTTCGTTACAAGTTACAATTGAAACACGGATGTGAATAAATATATCATGCAATATAGTAATAATATTACAAAAATCACAAAAATAAACACGATTTCAATCGAAAACCCGGCGATCTGTGACGTTCTGTTTCCTGTTAATTCAACCGGGCAGTACTTATAAAGACATTATTATCAGATTTTACGATCTGGTACACAACATCAAAGTGACTAAAATGTTTTTTGTGGTGTAGCTTTTATGAGTTGCATTCCCGGATTCTAGCCCTATTTTTGAATTCCGAAAACTCACAAAGAAAATGTTGAAATCTCTTAAGTTTTATATAAATTATAACCAAATTTTAAAATCTTGAAGGTGTGTACTTTTCTAAACGAAAACTCAATGGCAACTGGTAATACAACTATGTAAGGTAAAATAGTAGCCATTTAATCCAAAAATATTGAAGGTCACCTTCTCTAAATAGACTAAAAAATCGACCTCTGGAGTGTAGTATTTTTA
Organism: Rhyacophila brunnea; assembly: GCF_057557595.1. Classification (NCBI taxonomy): domain Eukaryota; kingdom Metazoa; phylum Arthropoda; class Insecta; order Trichoptera; family Rhyacophilidae; genus Rhyacophila; species Rhyacophila brunnea. The sequence continues at coordinate 16,295,638 of NW_028232752.1, forward strand.
TTGTATAAAATTACTTATCATCTATTATTAGGTTTTGACGATTTATATATCTACGCTTTTTTTTTACAAACACATTAACTATTCATATGTATTTTTTTTATTGTGATCCTTGACTTAATAGGTAGGTGATAAAGTTTTTACCTACTTTATTGTACCGATTTGTTATATAAGTTAGAGTTAATTCAATTCGTTGTCAGTGTATATTATTTGCCTTTTGATGATTGTAAATTGTGCTTGAAGATGCCGAAAGGCGAAACCCGGGTCGCAAAAAATTACTCAACTGATATAGTACAAAACTTAAACCTATTATAATTTAAAAATTATGATTAAATTGACTGTCAAATTAAAATTATTTCGCATTGTGGGTTTTTTGTAGTATATATTTATATCAGAGATTACAAAATGATTGAAAACATCGGCTATGAACAGAAAATAGGTGTCATTTTTAAATTCTACAATATAAAAAGTATTAATTTTCTATGGCTACTGCTTCAAACCAAAAGTGTTATAATTTATAATACAAAAATGATTACAATATTATTATTCCCTGCAAATTGCATTTTTAAGATTCCACACAGTGATTATTCTGATCAATACCTTCTTATCTATATTGCTGTTACAATACTATTGGTGGTTACAGCTAGAAAGCCTTTTAGATTTTCTGAAAGACAATAGGTCAGTTAAACAATAGTGTATCTACCTTGAATCAATCAAATATAATTATTTTTTTCTAGACTACCGGCCGGTCCATGAAATGACAGCAAAAAAGTGTCACTGGATGTAAAATTATTGTACTGTTTTTAGACAGTTTATATATGTCTCCCATGTATAATATATTATGTTACAGGGATAGAAGCACTGATTTTTTTTAATAAAACAAATTATTTATTTTGTCCACCCCCGGAAGTGCTATTGTTTGTGTTATTGCTAGTGAAAAATACATGATATTGTTTTAGTTCCGGGATTAAAAAGCTGTCTGTAATTGCAATGTATAGTTGAATTAAAATGTTGTTTACTATTTTATTTAGACGATAGTTAATCTATAATGATGATTAATTCAAATGTTTCATGTCATTTATTTATTATCACTCGTGTGCCTTATACCTTTTGCTGATATCCGGTTTGTATTATTCAATTTGAGGATCACTAGCTGAGGGTATTATTATTTCTTACCCACAGCTGATCCTTCCGGTGGTTTTCGGTTTGGATCGCGAGTTTTCGTGGCAGGTCGCGGGGAGGCGGCGGCGCCAGCGCGCAACTCGATCGCGCAGTCTCGTCTAGTCCACCGCACTCGCATCCCGTCGAAGCCTTCGATTTAGTTGCCCCCCCGGCCGCATGGCGCTAGCGTTCTTCCGGTGTCGAAAGCTCTCTAAGATCGCGGCTTCAGTTTCGTATTGTTGTTTAATTTGTTTGGTGTGATGTCATATTGATACGCTCTGCTTGCCGTCGCCTGTAAAAATGATTTGACGCTACGCTGATGAGTGTAGTTTGTGTTTTGTGATTCGTATTTGGTTACTCAAGACGTAATTTTACGTCATTATATTATAATTTAAACTCCCCAAGTGCTACATTTTAAAATCCAACCGACAGTTCTGCTTATTGTGAATTAAATAATAGTGTGTTTGCGTAAGTTTTGGAGACTGTTTTTTTGTTATAGAAATTGGATTACCTTACGGTCAGCTTTTTGACGTTTTTCTACATAAAAGGTAATACTTTATTGACAGCTTTAACAAATCGTTTGTATTATTGTATTACAGATATCGTTTAGTATACGATATAGCCATTATATTATTTTTGGTACTGTAATGGGTTTTATACCGATTGAATACTTATGTCTTAAAATTTCAATGTTTAGGAGACTTTTTGAGAACATTTCCTTTAGATATAACATGAAAATCCTGATAGATAGAAAGAATTTATTTGTCTTAAATGATTCTATTTAAGCCATGGTATAGTATTGGAAAATCACTAGTGTCTTTGTACGTTCATATCTATTTAATTAATATGAAATTAATATCTATACTTAAATGGTTTTTATTGTTAAATATAGTTAGATTATGTATAAGTTATTACTTAACATAATATAACATGGAATTTATTAATACTGGAATAAGTATAGTTATATAGGTTTGTTTTAAACTACATTACTCAGCGTCACTTATTTATAGGAAAATTTACTTGTTGTCTTTTGTTTATTACCATTTTAAATTAAAGGAAAAAAAAATGTACCCAACAAATTTCTAGGTATTAGATTCTAGGAACATCTGAAGTTTATTAATAGACAAAAAATATTGCACGATGAGAATCAAAATAAACATTTTAAATTTTATTTCGCCTGCAGAGCTTATTTTTACTATTTTACCCAATATGGTAGGTTTAGTAGCTGCTTATTATACAATACCAACATATTTGTGTAATAAAGCTTCTCGAATGATTTATGTAAGTAGTTTTTTCGTTGACGTTGACCGTCTCTCGTGAATTCGCACATAATCTTAAATAATCTATTATATTTACATTAACGAAATCATTATAATCGTGACAGAACAATAAAATTAAAATACTTACCAACTTTGGTTTGTTACATACAAGTTTTGCATTTTAAGAATATGATTGAATGCAGATGACTTTATTCACAATCCTTCTTGTTGAACAAAGGCTTATGGTTACAATTTAATAATAACCAAAGTGCAACGATCTATTGAACACGAAATAATACTTTTATCCAATTTTCCGGGTATATAGCGGTGCTCAGTGACCACATCTCTGACATCAGCAAGTTTTTTTTTTAATTTTGCCTCGTGAACTGTGCTGTAGTTGAACCTTTTTTTACAGTTCTTTTTGGCCTTTGATTAAAAGAATTAATCTATATTTATTTGACCATTCACAAAAAAACTCTACTAAATTATATTGATTTCAGAAATAATCCTTCTATTAAACCGCGTCATTTATTAATTAACAGATTAAGGGAAGCTCTTGCGAAACTGTGTTATCTACCCGTATTGTTTTATTTTGATTTACTATAATAGCAAAACTTTATTCATTAAATTTAAAATAAAAGCCGATTTAAAGTATACTGCATATTGTTAAAATTTGGACTAGATGTTGATCATAAGTACATATAAAATAGTATTTAAGTTCATAATTTGTAGCTTTCATCGACATATGGCATTGGTGACTATTTTTTATATGAAGCTGGGTGCCTTAATGCGAAACACATTACCGTTAGAACTTAGTATAAGTATGTTTAGCACCCACGGTATCTGAGTTGGTAGAGTCTATGAACTCGTGGGTCGCGGGTTCGATCCCACAGCCGGACAAAAAAAGTTGTTTTTTCAATGTCTGTTTGATCGAGTATCAAATTGACGCAGAGGACGCAATCGAATCGTCAGACGATTTAAAAGAGGAACTCGAAACAATTCGATCCAGTAATTTTTTTTTAAATATGCGTATCTCACAAATTAAGTAGATATAACATATTACACAAAAAAGCATAACTAACATCAAAGGGGCCTATAACATACGAGGGTGGGTCAATAATTCCTTAGAAAAAAGCATTAAAACAGTTTTTATTTTTGTATTTTTTTTTTATTTCGCAACATAATCTCCTTGGAGCTCAATACACTTGGTTAGACGTTTCTCAATTTTTTTTAAACCGTCAGAAAAATAAGTTTTCGGAAGGTCCTCAAAATAAGCATTTGTCCGATCGATGACTTCTTCATTTGAAAAAAAACGTTGTCCACTTAGCCATTTTTGGGAAAAGGAAAAAGTCACTGGGGGCTAAATCTGGGAATACGGTGGGTGGTCGACCAATTCGAACTTCAATTCTTCAATTTTAGCCATTGATCGTAAACATGTGTGAACACGGGCATTGTCCTGATGAAAGAGGATTTTTTTCCTGTTTAAATGAGGCCGTTTTTCTTCAATTTTGTTTTTTAGCTGGTCCAATAAAGATGCATAATAATCCCCTGTTATTGTTTTTCCTTTTTCCAAATAGTCAACGAAAATAATTCCACGTGCATCCCAAAATACAGTAGCCATAACCTTACCAGCTGATTTTACGGTTTTCGCCTTCTTTGGACATGGTTCGCCTTTCGCAATCCACTGCTTTGACTGTTCTTTCGTCTCGGGAGTATAGTGGTGTATCCATGTTTCATCTACAGTCACAAAGCGACGAAAAAATTCATCCGGATTGCGTTGCATGAGCGACAACAGGGCTTTAGAGGCCACCACCCTATTGCGTTTATTGTCGACTGTGAGCAAACGCGGCACCCATCTTGCAGAAAATTTTTTCATGCCCAATTTGTCATGTAAAATAGAAATGACGCTACCTTTTGAGATCCCTGTAACCTCAATTATCTCACTCAACTTTAATCTTCGGTCACTTAACACCATATCGTGGATTTTATTGATCATTTCTGGTGTAGTCACCTCTACAGGACGTCCTGAGCGTGGTTCATCCTTTGTTGATGTACGACCACGTTTAAATTCATTTAACCAGTTATAAATAGTTGCAAGTGAAGGAGCAGATGTGCCGTGAACTAAATCCAACTCATTTTTTATTTCCTTTGCTGTTAACCCTTTTATATTAAAATGTTTAATAACAGCTCTAAACTCAATTTTCTCCATTTTTGTAAACAAGCAATTTTTTTTTTTAAATGTACGAGAAACACACAGCAACCCGACCAATCTGATTGAAACTTCGCAGCATACTGAATCGGTAGTGCCGCTGCATGAAAACAAACCGCTTACAGTACTAGTCGCGCCACCTGTCGGCTTTTCTAAGGACTTATTGACCCACCCTCGTAGCATGAAATAAACCAATAATAATAATTATAATGTGTCATTATTTTTATTCTCAATAATTTTTTTGTTTAATGAAAGGATTTGATTTATGGTTTTAATTTTATTTATTTTTTTATCGTGGGAGGCCTCAAAATCAGTTAGTTCGTCGGGCCTCTACGATCCCAAACATGCCATTATTGAATGTAAGGACCAAGGACTGTTAAACATCTGTTGAAATAATTTTCACGTCGTGGAGACTTTTATGATCCGCTTATGAATGAATATTGAAGTGAATGAAATGGGTATGTTTTTAATGCTCATATTATATAATGATAGGTACTTCTTAATGATTTTAAAAAAGGGCTTTATTAATTTTAGGGGTCACTATTTATTTGTAGTTATAAAACTACTCTGATATGTGGATACATAATTGGTTGATAGACAGAAATGTTTATTATTATTATGGTTGTTTTTTGTATGCACTTGTTCACTGTATTACATTTTTAGGATGTATATATTTAGATACTATTAATTTAGTTAACCATGTTAATAGTTTTAGGTCATATTAGAGTATTCGTGGAACGATTATTTAATTGAGATACTAATTTTATTTTGAACTCTTGATTGGAAGGTTTGATATCGACTAATTAATATAACGTTCGAATGACGAGTACTTAATTGTTGTCTGATCTCGTTACTTATATTTCCTGTTGATGAAGTTATTATAAAAGCTTCACTATATAATAATTATAGTTAGAGCAGAATAACCTGAGTCTAATTTTTATGGGTATATTATCCAGTATCCACCCACGACACATCGGTGTGTCGCGATAGTGCAATTGAGAACCAATGTATTATATTATAAGTATAGTACTTCAGTCACTTTGCTAAATCGTTCAAGGATACAATCTCTAATCATAACCTAATTCGTAATCACTTAATATGCCAATGTCGTATTTAATTCATTGCTTAAATCGGCCGGTGTGTTTTTATATCTTGCCAACATTTCTATAGTGGGCGTCCATCAATGGAACAGATATAAATTAATATATTAATAAAATTATGCATGATAAATTTTATAAGGCCAGACATGACCATGTTTATGGAGAAAAACAATTGTTGTCAACGTTGAATTTTTATGATTAAAAAATAAAAAAGGTATAGTTACAGTTTGGACGACTGTGAACAAAAAGCATACCATTCATAGATACTTTTGTAAATCTCTGGGGGGCAGTGGTGAAGGGTGGAGGTAGACTGTTAAGATCGGACATAAAAAGTGCATACTAAACGTCATGGCCCCCACATACTGAAGCGGGCCCTCAGGCTACGATGTTTGGCGGGCCTCCCAACCTATCGCTAAGGTTAAGGGCAGTGTGGTGTTCTACAGTAGTATTTCTCAAATAACGTACCCGCAAATCTCCAAATAAAGGGTATAATATATTTTTTTAAATCAATTTTTAGTATTTTTAAATAAATCAGTTTGAATTGTCGGCACTCAGCGTCATATTTTGAAGCTCAGATCGCGACCCCCTTTAGTGATAGCTAAGTAACATGTGAACCTTCGCCATGTTGGATAAATAGTCATTTTTATTAGTCAGGAAACACACTAAAAGTAATTATAAAATACAATTTTATCCTTTTAATAGCGATTTTTTTTACTATTAGAGCAAATTTGTGGTGTCTGTATATCTCGCTTAACTGGTTAACCTGCCACGTCGGGCCCCTCCTAAGCCTGGGCCCCAGGCTAGAGCCCTGTCAGCCCCCTCGGTGGGGGCCATGCTAAACATTGTCAGTCATACGTATTTGTTTTCATTAAACTACAAATTCCAGATATTGTTGGTTAGTTTTTAAAATTCAACTAAACCATATCATAATAGATAATAATCAAAAAATGTTCGTCCATTCTTTAAAATATCGGTACAAGTCTGTTTACTGAAAGCCAAGCGGGAACAGTGACAGTTTTCATGGCCAATTTCGGCAAAATTCATGAATGATAACCTAACCTAACCTAAAAAATAATCCAGTATATAGGTTATTTTCAAAATTTGTTTGCTGCTGGCTTCCTTCCACTAATCAGACAAGAACCAAAATATCTAAAATTATGCCATTAACGGCCCACGTGCTAATGGAGCTTTTATGCTATTTTCAAAGCATGATCCTGGGCATTCCTTAAACGTTGTAGATAATCTATTTACATAATTTTGAAGCCTTATTATCCTTTATATTTATTTTAAACATTTGATGACTGCTTAAAGTATATTTATTACATAACATAGTATTCTTTTAAACCTCTCGCTCTAATGTTTTAGAATGTAGTCATATTTCAGTAGGACGTCCATGTGAAGTGGTGTTTTCTTGGTTTTTTGGTGGGGTAAAGATTTTTTATATTTATTATTTTTAAAAGCATTTATAAAACCATTAGTAAAATTTATGTCGACATTATTATAGTGAAATATTTACAATAAAAAATTATATTGATAATCTCTGTGATCCCAAATTTGACAAGAATTAGGCATTTTATTATTCAAAAAATGGGCAAGATTTACACATTTAAAAATAATTTTAAAGATACTGATTATAATTGAAAAACTGTGCACTGTTTTTGTCGAATCGCCCATAGCATAGCTTAACTATTATGGTTTGGTAAGGTAGTGTCATTGATTTGTAATAACTAACCAGCACCATTTGCAATTTGTGTTATTAATTCAATGAAAACAATAATAAAGATGACCGACACAGCTTGGTGTGCACTATTTCTGTCGGATATTAACAGCCTACCTCCACCCTTTGCCACTGCTGGGGGAGGGCACATACTTCTAGTAAGAGAATATAAAAGCTGCAATTTGATAAATTTACGCAAACACAATGAAAAATGCGTCACCTTCTGGGTATGGTTGTAGACATGTACAATTTGCGAGTGTGGAGTAATATGGGATAACTGAAACATGTTATTTTTAATATTCACGTGTGCGTGTATCCTAAGATGCATTAATGTTTGACACGTAAATTCCAATTCAATATTGGTAGGTAATATTTGTGGATATTCGGGGTCTTTCGTATTTCTTGCGTTTAATAGTTTATCTCTTATTAAATCATTAACCAAAACTGTATTTGTTTTTGGTGACTGGTTGTTCTGTGACTTTACTAATTTATTACGCATCTAAATCGTTTAAAAGAAAAAAAATGCTATATATAAATACTCGACTACCTACAATTTAGATATAAAAGTTTTTCAGAGCTTTATAAAAAAATTCAATTCCTTGGACGGACCGAATGACAAAATCTTGACGTTCTCATACGAATGGGAAAGGAGCGAGAAGTTCTGCGTGGTATCGAAACCGGAAAACTACAATACCTCGCTCACATTATGAGAGGACAAAAGTACCTACAGCATTCCTCAAATGATCAATGGATCAATGAAAATGATCGATGAAAAACGATGGAAAAGATCAATGACGACCTTAGCTCTGGACTACGCCGCGTTTTGTAGCTGAAGAACTTCGGTGATTTGTACGAGTGTAGCTTCACCAAAGATAACCCTGCCGATAGGAGAACTCCGTTTGGACAAGGCACAAAAAAACGATAAAAAAATTAACGCATATAAAGCAGTTTTATGTCTCAACTGTAAAATTTCAGAATTGTCACATTTAAGGTAATGGCAGCTCGACGACGATTATTATGGTAATTTTGTACAATTAAAATATTTTAATTTTACCACGATAACATAATCTATTAAATTAGTACATAGCTTTCACACAATACAAGAATATGTTCACATTTTCTTTTACCTACTTACCTAAGTTACCTTAAAATAATGCTTTATGTATAGTAAAATGTAGAGTACAATAGGTACTTTTAGAAATTGCGTTGTGATTCATATAATATAATTATGTATTCTATCATTATTTAATAAAATACATATAAATTATTTTATGTCAATCAAAGGAACCTCATTACCACACGATAATAAAACATTTCCAACATACTTACGACTAGGGATTCGAATCCCGGGATCCCGAGCTATTTTCGATACCTATGAATCCCGGGATTGATAAACATAATCCCGAAACTTTCGGGATTGATTTTTTTTATCAATTTTTATGGAAAATAAAATAAAAACGAAAATATAACAGAAAAAATACTTTTAATAACAAATCACTACATTAGAAATAAACTGAGTTTGAATAAAGTTTGATTTATACGCATGTGTAAGTTGCCGATTCATTTTATTTTTTCACATAAATTAATAAAAATGAGAAAGATTGGAAAAAAACAATGCTTCGCACTTTTAACAAAGTAATTACACCATGATGTCATACGTTTTACGGCGGTTTCATATTTGGCTGACTAATTAGATTTATGAAGCGGAAAGGCCATAAGTACACTATGGTTATTTGCTTTACTATTTTAAATCTCGCTAATCCATTCATTAAGTCTTTACTATCAGAAACAGCAATCTCATATTAAATTCACCTTATTATTTATATTACAATATTATTAACCTTATGTATTTCCAAGATTGAACGTAGATTTACAATAATAACAATAAATGTCTTACTTAAATAGTATAAATTATACTAGATTTGTTTTTGAGCGATTTTATCACTGTTATTTGTAAATATAAAAAAAATATATTAACAATGGAAAAAAATGCCAATCCCGGGACCAGTCCCGGGATCCCGGGATTGTCAAATTGTAATCCCGAAATCCCGGGATCAGAATTTTGGCTCGGCATTAGATTCCCTACTTACGAGGCTTTATAATGGCTTGTAAATTTCTTTACTTATAGATAATGTAATTTTTTTTATACTATTATTGTTAACAGTAAGAAACCATAACTATTCTTCAGTTGTATTTTTACAATACGATATAAGTAGGTATCTATAGTATGAATGAACTCAGGTTCCTGTAACGAATTCCTGTGGAATTGTAAAACAGTTGTACCTATCATGTTTTGTATGCATTAGTTTTTTTCTATGACAGGGCTATTCAATCTAAACCCGAGGATGACGTTACATCTAGAATAATAAAAAAACGCTATCGGAAAGATATATTCGCGGTTAAATAAATTTTCCTTTTCAATTTTATAGCTAGAATAATAAATAAACACTGTTTGAAAAGTATATTCGTATATAAATAAATCTTGCTTTTCGATTTGTCAGTATAATAATTACAAGATAAAAATAACTTATACTTACCTACAACGTTTTTAAATTTTCTGTTGAATTATTATGCTCAAACTTGTACTTGGTATGAAGTAAATAAAAAACAAACAAACAAACATTAATATAGAATACTGAAATGTCATTTTGCCACCCCCTTAGCAACTAATAATAGTCTTTTACTATTTACGGATTTTTCTGAAATAACTTTCCATACAAAACCGAATTAACTGAAAATTAATTCAATTCTGCTTATGGCTAAAAGTATTAAAAGAATGCATTGGCATCGTGTTCTGATATATTCTAAAAGTTTCAAATGTCTAGCTAGTCGGGAAGTTAGTTAAAAATCAATTGCAAGATTTGTACTGGAAAAACAACCACTGGACAAACAAGAAAACGAGCTAATAAAAACGATGTAAAAATGAAAAGAATTACTCACAGTCGTTTCGCAAGCTGTGTTTTAAATATATCTGATACTTGCAACATATAAGTTAAGTTATTAATATAAGTTAACGTTAAGCTATAGTTAACATTATCCAGAAAGCTACCAGTCTACAATTTGGACAATATCTTATCTTATCTTATCTTTTAACACGATGCAACTTATTTTTTCTACTTTCTGCATACATCATACCGGCTCTATTCATATATTGTTCTACAATTCCATAAAGAAAATTCACTAATCGCTGAATATACCAACAACGATTTGTAAAATACAGTCACACTACATTAAAATAATACAATTTATTATTCCATTTTTCTCGATAAAAGTTCTTGCCAGTAATAGATATAAATATGGCATTTATGATTATAATGCTGATTTCTCGACTTTTTTCATTTATTAAGATTCGATAATTCTTGAAATCAAGAAAATTCGTTTTCTCATAAATTTGATATTGGTTTTCTGATTTATCAAGAATTCCCAAGATTGTCATGAATACGAAAATTACCTCCCCTTGTCGATCTTTTAATTTTTTTTACCTCTTCTGGCCAAATCTTTTTAACTTTTTAAATTTAAGAAACTGTTCCAGTGCTTTTTTTGACGGATAAATCAAATTTTATTCGATTTTTAAAATTCTGGTTGTGGTCGGCAGCGTAGCCTAGTTGACAATTTCACAATTTCTTGAGAATCTCACTAATGATTTATCTAGAAATGGGAAATCTCGATATTTCGGTAAAATAATTTCTTTATCTTCGAAATTGTCTTTCTGAATATTTCTCGAGAAATCCCTAGACGAGATTTGTCTATCACAATCTTTAATCACCAAAAGTGCCTATTTTTCTGTTCTATGCGGACTGGTTACTTCCTGCATAAATGTACTCATTACTATAATATTAATACTATGGTATTTGATGGAATTTGAATTTAAATTCTAATTGATTTAAGTTTTGTACTATTTCATTTAAGTCATTTTTTGCGACCCGGGTTTCGACTTTTGGCATCTTCAGGCACTATTCGCACTCACCAATGGTAAATACACACTGACAACGAATACACTTAATTCTAACTTATATAATAAATAAATACGATAAAGTAGTACATAAATCTATAATAATTATGTAAAGCGTTCTGGTGTAGTTCATATCATTATTTTTTACTGATACTATGACCTCAAGTCTTTATCACTGATCATCTGCGAAATCAAAACAATATAATACATACTCCGTTGTGTCAAAAGACTTTACCTATACTATAACTACACATTGTAACAATAAAGTTTCTAAAAATAAATTCATCACCGTCACGAAGCGTATATATTCACAGATCATCTTTATTATTATAACTTTTCTAGTAACATTATTTATTCCATAGTTAAAGATACAAATAAACGAGTTTCGCGGTTGCGCAACATGCATCACGAGGTTGCCTTGTCAGTCGCTGCGTGCAACTTTTGTTGCAGTTTGCAACAGTTAATCTAACCTTAAATTAAATAACATGTTGTGAGAGAATTGAAATAATAGTTTGTAATGTTCATAATGTGTGAAATTAATTAAATTGAATACTTGTGCTTTATGCGTAAGTGTTGATATGGAGGTGTTTATGTCGGAGGGTTTATTTTGACTTAGGCCTTTCGATCATGGGGAAACTAAAATCTAAAATCCGACGAACTGGTTGCTGATGGAACTCAACTGGCCAATGACTGATGCTTCACATTCGGCTCTACTGAAACCCACTTGCAATAATAATCTCATAACCTCAAACTATCAAATCCATTATCATTCCTCCTTCATTCTAAGCCTTTTCCGTAATATCTTTACGGGAATATTCTCGTAGTCTGTAATTAGTATTTCTCAACTTCTGCCACAAATTTGAAATTAAAAATCGGTTTGCCCATCTTTAACTTTTGACGTCTTGACTTGTTATTGCTGGTTTAGTTCAGTTCAGTGCTACCAGTTTTGGTAAGAAAATATGATTTTTCATCGAATCTATTGATGATATTGGCACCACTGTTTTATGGGTGACTAGCATGTCGCGTCTCTTCAGTTTAGTAGCGAACGTTTTGAAACTAAGAGAAACTTATCTTGCCATGAGCGACCCGCCGTTGAAATACGAGTACATTACCTAGATACTGGCTGGAATTTTAGTTTCAGTCTCGTCTTTTTTTAGTATTCTCGTGAGCGGGAAGGCTTATTGGAAACACAGATTCGGGGAAATTAAATTTTAGGTAGGAATATTTTACACGCAAGATAAATACATATTATGACATAGATTAGATGCTGATAGAAGTAACAAAAACCTAATAATTGTAAAGATATCATAGGCACTTTGTTGTTAGGGGTGAAACACAATTCATTTACCTTGTGCACTGACTTTCGTTGGCGTTTATAAAAATCAGCTGGTAGGTAGGTGCCCGTACTTTGGCGCGAAAAAGGTGGCCTATGATACAGTCAAGGGCTAGTTGCCGACTAAATATTATCTTTTTCTTCCAGCCACGCGACCCCTCGCGAGTTCGAAGTAAATGCACTAATTTCATTATTTCAAAATTCGTGGAATTCATTGTTTTATTGTTGTGCGTAGATACTGGTCTGTCAATTATCGGCCGACTCGTTTCAAAGATACAAATATTATTAATACTTTGGACGCTGAAGACGCACCTGGCGCGTAATGACTAGGCGGCCGATCGATGTAATTAACGTGCATTTTAAAGGTGGTAATTAAAAAATCATTATCTAGTCAGCAGCGAATAAGGGATGAAATACTATTCACCTAATTCTGTTGACTAAAGGATTTTTCATGGTAGATTTAGGCATTTATTACGTTAATTGGTATTAGTATATTTCTGTCGTTAAAACTGTCAACAGTCGTTTTGCCGTTTTCAAAAACTGTGGCATAAGTACCTTAGTGGGTCTATTCTATTCACAAGGCGGCTATCTGCGGTAGTTTATCATAATTGAGGCGGTTAATTATTACAATAAGTTAATTAACCGTTTAAACTCTCAAAAGGTGCTATGTTTGAACAGGCCCTCTCTTGTCTGTGTTAACTTTTAGAGTGAGATAGACAGATTTGACAGTTTACACGGCTAACTTATTGTTACAATTATAATACCTTAATACATATATACGATAAACTACCGTCAATAACCGCCTTGTGTATAAAATAGATCCACAAGGGGTTTAAAAGTAAGTTTGAGAAACAAAATTTTTTGTCGAATAATCATATACTACATCAATAATTCATCAACATCGCTCCGCCATTTCATTTTTTCAATGCATTCGATGCTGCCAACGCAGGGAATATTATTTTTGTATAGTTAGGTACCTACCAAATCTTCCACAATTCTCGTCAACCGTAGTAAGGCCGGTATTGGACTATCAAAGATATTTTATCAAATTTTTACTTTTATTTTAAGAGCATTCTTTTATAAAACACGAGAGGGCGTATTATTATACTGCATATAATATTTTATAGAAGTTAAGTTTAAAAAATGGACAACGAACGTATGTATGTTGGCTTTACGTTTATGTTTCCAGCCTTTAATATCAATTTTTGTTACCTGGGTATCTAGTGATTATTATCTGTGGGTATATAGCAATTAATATTTTTCATATTCTACTATAAATATTTTTTTTTGTTAATTTATTGCCGTCTTCCATTTTTTTATTTAGTAATGAACTGTCAAAACTACAGTGCATACAAATTTTAGTTGGTCTACTGATAATGATATGAATATACAATAGGTATATTAGATTAAAGGTCACATTTGCTTGAATTTTTAGAAGATACTTATGATATTATAATAACAGTAGGTACGCTTTGAAGACCACTAATCTATTTTTCTTCGTAAAATAGTTGATTTTTATACATTTTTGTGAATCAACTGAATTTTAAAAATGTCGTCTGGCAACATTGCGAAAAAACTCTTTACCATTGACCAGTGTTTCCCAACCTTATTTGTGCCATGCCCCACTTCCCCCCTTTCAAAATTTCATAGTTAACTAACAAATTCTAAAAATAAAAAGAATTGCTTTTAATAAAAAATGCACATAGGCAATATTATTTTTGTAGGTATATAGTATATAAGATGTACAACTCGGAAGAAAATTAGTGCGATCCTTTTGCTTGATGTGAGCTGCGAAGAGTTTTTATGTGAGGTACTAATTTGGTCAATTTTAATCATGAATCTGCACAGGTTATGATATTATCAAAACGATTTCTTTTTTTCAGAAACAAATCATTTACAGCGCTAAAGCATTCAACTAAATATTATGATGGGAACGGCAACAGTAATTTTCTGACAGTCATGGTTGCAATATCAAAAAAATATTTTCGAAAATGCATTTTTTAACAAATAAAAATGTAGGTACCAAATATTAATGATTTGCACGTGGCCCCTCAAAACATTCAAATTGCCCCCCGGTGGCACACACGATGGCATCGACTAATTATTGATAAACGTTAATGTGGTATTAATTTTTATAAAATATCCTTTATTATGAAAGACATCTTTTTATATAATATAGACCAGCTATAGTTAACCTTTTTATGTTTACGTGCCAAAATATTCGAAAATATGAGTGGCGTGCCAATTACTAATATTGAGGGTAACTTTTAAATTAGGAACCGTATTATGTGCCTATTAGTAGTAGATGTTAATTGATTGTTATAAATTTACGGAAATATACTTATATACTGTCAACTTCACAAAGTAATAGTAAAAAATGAAATAATAAACAACAAATTTAAAAGCGTCATTTGTTATTGTTTGTAATAATACGATAAATATTGGTGAAACTCAATTAAATGCAGTGTTTGTTTCTATACAAGCAGAAGACTTGACCAGTTAAATATAAATATTCATTTTAAAAATCGCAACAAATAGGTACGATATTTGTGAATTTACAAGTAGAACGTATAACCACCCAAAAATACCATGCAGGCGAGAAAACTGACGATAACCGATTTACACCAGATACTTTAATTATTAGAAATTTAACATCTTAAAAATGCTCTAGTGAATATACTACATTTAAATGAGATTGTCATAATATGTATACCTACAATTAGAACATATGACCACCCAAAAACATTTACTGGTCACAAACAATTTAAATCAAAATGCTTTTTAATATTACTACAATGACGACCGTCCGGCTAACCCAAACGTAATATTACAAGTGTGATGAAGAATAGTAAACATTATCTTCTAAAAATGCAAACTTATTGTATACAATTGATTTCATCTAAGATTCTTTTGCGTGCCACATGTGGCACGCGTGCCTAGGTTCACCACCGCTGATATAGGCTATTAGTTACACTGTAAAAGATTTTGTAAAATATTATTCGTTTGTCAAAGATATTTGATATAGGGATTGTAATACCGAATGAATACATCAGAACCGGTATTTCGGTATTTCTTATTGAATACCGGTATAAGTCAAACCACAATTTAGAGACAAAGAAGTACCTATCAGTAAATATAACTATTAAAATATATTTAAAACACTATTTTATAACAACCTAAAGTACCAACCTACGTTTATTATGTTGACCTTTGTATATATGTATAGATCATAATATTTTAGAACTACTAATTTTTACAAATACTATAAGCCCGGGTATAGAAAAATTTCTCCGAAATTCAATGTTTGTTGGATGTAGAGTATACGTTTTATAACTTTGCACTTTTTACTACACTAATATGCCTTTTTACCTGACTACCTCGCATAAAATTAGATCAAATGATAATCACTTGTATTAAATGTCGTAATAATAAATAAATAGATAATAATATATTTATATAATAAATATATTTTTAGAACATATTAGTTCATTTCCATCTGTAGCCGGAGTGCAAAATTATGAATCATATACTCAATTGAAATATTTGCCACGGATGTTTTCTTTTCCGATATACGAGTATGTTTATTCATCGCGACAATTCTATAAGTATATTTGAGGGATTTTCTTATAATGTTATTTAACTTCAGTCAATATATTTGCGTTTTGGCAGCATAAAACTTTTAAACTAAATTTAATATAATTACAAAATAGTAGTAGGTAAGTACCTACTTACTTAATAAAAAAATAACATTTAATTGTGAATTTTGAAAAAAATATACACGTGTATGCTTTCTTTACCGAAAATACCGGTGTTTTGAATTTTTGAAGCGGGTAGTTCGGTACCGATAAATAATTAAATACCGGTTTTGAAATACCGGTATTGCAATCCCTAATTTGATAGTTTAATACCGACCTAGCACATAAAGTTCGAATTGCTTCCTCAATCACTTTGATGTTAAATGTTTATTGTAAAAATGCTGTTTGACTACTTTTTTAAACTAGCGGTATCATCAACATAGATCATTAACGATCATCGATATCATTATAAAGGACGTGTAATAATTATCTAGAAACTATTTTACATCTGTATCTATTAATAGTCTAAATTCTCAGAACGCGATGATCGCATTTCTATAACATACTTATTTCTTTGACGATTTAACACGTTATTATTCAATAAAGTAAATGCCATAGATGTTCAGTCACCTCTGAAATACTATTTTTTTCGTTTTCAAAATTATCTCATAATAAGTAGGTATCTCAAAAGATACATACCTATATCAAAATAACATAGATGCTTCCGAAACTAGGTATCTCTCACATAGGTAATATTTTTGTCATTTGTAAAAATGGGTCTAGGACGCTTTGGCGGCCTCGGGCGATTGACCGCCGGTACAATTAGACGCCGGTACAATTGGCCTCCTGGACGATCGGACGCCGGCCCAATTTGCCGCTGGGAGGATTGAACGCCGCACGGTTGAATTAAATGCGCAAAGGAAAAGACGTACGTTTTCCAAATCGTGCCATTCCCTGTAAAAGGTCTCAATATTAAGTATATGATACGCACGCAATAAAGTCGTAGTTTGAGACTTTGAAGTTCATACCACTTTAAACTAGACGAGAGCTGGGCATCGTATCAATATTTATGAGCTATCTGTATTGTTGGTTTTAGTTTTAATTACTTGCGTAGATTGTATTATAATATTTATAAATACTTGCCAGCCAATACTCCTAGATTTATTGTTAGTAACTTACATAATAATAATTTTAATCTTTTTTAATTTCCAGGTTCTGGCCTATATCGCGAGGAAGTTTCAGACGTAGATCCAGGTCGCATGCATCCTGAGGACTACAAATTGGTATTCATCAGCTCTGACTCATCATCTAAAGAAGAAGAAAACGAAGACAGTTCATCTTCAGCGTCTTCCATTACCCAAAACTTCAGCTTAGACGACTGCGACTGGGATTATTTCGAATCTGGAAGCAACGCAGTCAAGCCTATACTCAAAGACTGGAGCTGGAATACTCCGTTTGGAAGCCCTAAGGTGTTTAGAAAGCTTTCGGGATATGAATCACCTTATAGTAGCCCTTCTGTGAGAAGAAAGTTTAGAGAAAGTGACACTGACGACGAACCTACAACTAGCAGTTTTTCTCATTCTTCAACAGATAGTCTTTTGGCAAGGAAGAAGAATGCTAAACAAGGATACAGTAGTTACAGGAGAAATGTTTCTGAAGTGTCTTCAAGAAATGAAGAGGTGTGTTCGTTAGTCGACAGCATGAAAGCTGGATCTGTGCATTGTGCGGCTGACTCTGCGAGCTGCCGAAATTGCGGTTCTATTCCAAGATATGTCCCGGTCCCAGTTCCTGTTCCCGTGCCAGTGCCTGTTCCTCTATGGGATTCTATGCTTGTTTACCCAGACGTCATGAAACTCAGACTCAAGGGAATAGGCTGGCCCTTTCAGCATGATTTTTTGCCATCTTCTCTCGATCTCACAGCTTTTCAAGAACGCGACCTGTCTTTAAACCGAGAAAAACAGGCGGAGCAAGAGGTGATTATTGACCAAAAATCTATTCAACCGGACACAACTGAAGTAATTTCTTCGGCTACTGAAGATTTATCTCTATCGAAACTACTGGCTAAATCATCTGAAGGTGACATAAGTTATTCTTCAAGTGCAGATAAGCAATCTTTTAGTGATAATTTAAAATCTATATCGAATGACAATATAGTAGCAGAAAAATTTCTGAAGGAATCCAATAAGGAAAGTAATCAATTGTTACCAAATGCTATAAAAAATTCTACTGTGACTGATGATTCAAATATAAATATGAGTGATTCTTATCAATCTGACAATAGTGATGAAAAGGTAGTTCAGGAAGGTGATGTAGCGGAAGGTATGTCAGAAAATTCAGGTGGTATTTTGGACTCTATTATAAAACGTGATTTAATTACAAAAATATCCTCCACGTCGTGTTTGAATGATACATCGAACTGCAGAATTGGTTTGTCGCAGATTATAGGCGAATCCAAGAAAATATCTCTAGCTGCAATTAAAATACATTCTGATGCTCCTGATAACTATTTGGAATCACTACAGACACTCTCGCAAACTCATTTAACGAATTCTAATAATTTATCAAAAATTAAAAATGAAAAAACAGTAACCTTTGAAGACATAGACAACGTTATAATATTAGATAAGGATACTGAAACTTCATTGAATGATGGTATGGAAGCGGAAAGTATTACAAATGAAGTTTTAGTAGATTCAACATTGGTTGTTGATGAGTTAGTGGCAGATAATGATAATATTACAGAAAATATATCAGAATCATCAATAAAAGATAACAAAAGCGAAATAATTCCTTCGTTGAAGTCAGACGTGCTCACGCCGCGTGACGGTACCATACTAACCACTTCGCCTGATACGGTGAGCGATTACGATAAGAGTTCCAAAAGCGACGCACGAACTGATACGGCATTAGTTCAAGAGAGTGATTTGCCGAGTAGCGAAGTGATGGTGCCGGATCCTAGCAAAGACTTAGAAATCGTGCGAGGTCGCGAAACCATAATCCTAACTGGTGATTCCATCGATGACAACACAGATGGTTTTGTCGCTTCAGAGTTACTAGGGTATTTGGCAGTTGACAATGCTTTCGATTCTTCGTCAGAATCCGCGGCCTCCAGTGACGCAGAAGACGATAGAGTGCCCGTGCGACGTAGTTATAATATAATGCCAGCGAGTGATGATGAAGTTGACGTTTCAGTAGACGTCTCCAATACGAATGAAGGAAATTCGTCAGAGTCAGAGTCTGAAAAATCTGACGTTGAAATAAATCTTCTACAAAAAGGATTTTCAGAAGTTTTTGAAGTGAATACTGAAGATTTTTCTTCTAGTAATGAAGACGATACGTCAGACAATGATACCGATACTGAAAGAGATTGTAGTGTTACTTTGAAATATATTAGAGATTTGGATTCTGATCCTGTTCCCACGACTATTGAAGAGGCGGCGAAGAATCTCCAGAATGTTTCGGAGAGTGAGCGTGAAGTGGGTGGTGTTGTTGAAAAGGATGCGGGAGAAATGACGGCGGGCGACGAACCGCAACGGGACGGCGTAACACTTGCTCAACGGTCGCGGCGATCCGCTTCGCGGGATTCGATCCCGCAACACAATGGACGCCCTCCGACCGGAACGACTGAGTCACTACTCCCGCCCGAAGACCTCGGTGATGATGATGACACCGCTTCGACGAATGACTCTGTGACGGATGCACCCGCATCGTCCTCCTTGCAGGCCAAGGATTTGAGCTCTAAATCGTCGTCGATCAAATTCAAGAATTTCTGTGATGTCAATATGTTGGATACAATTGAAAGCCACAACAGAAGTAATGGCTATCAGGAAAATCACGTATTAGATCATCAGGAAAAGATCCAGAAAAATGTTACTTTTTGCGAAGTCGAAAGCATTGATATTTCTGATGATGAAAACATAGATAAAGTAGAACAAATTATTAGTCTGAAAAGCCTGATACCTATTACTGACGTCTCGTCAGTAACTACAGATGAAATCAGTATTGAACCTAAAGAAAATCTAAATCATGTTATAAGCTTGGAAAGTTTATTAGTAAAATGCAATGAGAATGATTCATATGCAATGCAATTAAATGACTCAATGAAAGATACTGAAATATTAATCGATGATAAGAATGGTGATAAATTCATTATTGATAAGGATTGCGAACAAAATTCTGGCCTGTTTATTGAAAATGAAGTCAATATTATGAAAAATTCTCAGAATATTGATGTTTTGAATATTACACAGCTGAATGATAAACTTGACAGTGATAAGATAACAACCAATTTATACGCGTCTGAATTTTCCGTTCCTGTTATAAATAAATATTTTGATTCAGAGTATAATATACCTATCGATCTTGTATCTATAACAAATGAGTCGTTGGGAGATGAAAATTTCAAAGGATTAATTAAAGACCCTAATTGCATTGCGGATAGTAGTGTTTTTATCGAAAAAACGAGGATAGACGTTTACTGTGATACACCGGATGTTACCGAGTTGGAAATTTCGGGAGTGAAAGAAAACTTGGGCGAAAACGGCGTCGATTTAGTAAAAGGCATCGAGCGCACTTTGAGCGAACTGCTAATCAAAGAGGCTACCGGCCGGCCGGAGAAATCGTACCGCGACGGCGAAGCGGGGAAGGAGGATTGTTTTCCGCGGAGGGGGGGTGATGTGGTGGAATCCGCGCGCTCACCAGTAGACGTAGAGCGGCGGTCGCGCGCGGACCGCAGCGCTCGATATACGAGCCGCGTTATGATCACGCAAGAGGCACCGCCTCAAGTGAGCGTCGTGACAAGCGACACCACCAAACTAATGGCAGACGTGACAGTGCAACATACCAATGGCCAGATGAAAGAAATCACCCGCGACATTTACGACGACGAAGACGACATCCATGGTACCATCAACGGTGGAGTGAACCGACAAAAGTTTGACAGTGATGTGACTGTGGTCACCAACGGGGATACCCTCTCCGCGGTGGTGTGCTTAGAGGAAGGTCTCGCCGATGACGATTCGTGGGTGGAAGACGTCAGCCACGAAGAGGACGATTTGGTCACCACTTCACCTACGGACACGGATTCGGGTGACGAGGTGACTCTTTCATGCTCAACAGACCGCGAAGAAGAACTTGCAGCTTATCGCATGTCAGCTATTGATTTTACCTTGCACACTATCGTCGAAGAAAGCTGCGAAGAGAGCGAGGCTGAGCAAGGCGTTCGAAAGATAAGACCCATATCTGTGACTGAATTGGAAAAATACTTTTTCTTCGGCTTAGGCGATGGGCAGCATCCGCTCAACGAAGATGACGATATATCTGAAACGAGTAGCGTATGCAGTGAAGGTGTGGATTCCCTTCCTGGAAACGAAGACTGTAATGCTGATGAAGGAAAAGATCCAGCGGAATTAGCATCATCACGATTAGAAAAATATTTCCTTACCGGATTTATGGGTTTCCAGGAACGAAGGGATTCAGATGGGTCCGGAAGTGTCGGAAGCGATAGTGAAGGTAGACCAAGTCCTGAACAGAGAAGAAAGCGCCTTGTTAGAGCTAGAGGAACAGGAAGATCTCATTCTTCATCGCTTGATAACCTATTAGCTAATGCCGAACTCTCTGCCACTGAACAACAGACAGAAATATTGATGGATTCAGGAGAGTCTAGCTCTGAAATGGACACCTACGACGAATTGGGTAATTTCGAAAAAACCGATAGCCAAAGTGATACTGTTAAACGAAAAAAACAAAGCAAAAAGCTACGAAACTCGCCCGCTGACGAAAAACGATATTCGATGGAGTTGAGAGAAGAAATCAACGAAGATACGCGATCGGTTTCTGAAGGTGAAGAAGATGGTCACAAAACACCACAGCCTGAGTTCTTGCCACTCGCTTCAGATCTTGCCAACAGCAAAAAGCAAACCAGTCGAGACAGTGGCTTCGTTGGCAGCTGTGATGACCTTTTGAAAAACACCAGTGATACGACTAATGGCAATGATTGGTCTTCCGGTAGAACGCCAGAATTAAAAATAGATTTGGAAGAAATTGCTGAAGAAAATAAATTAGATCTAGAAGATAAAATCGATGTTCCGAATGCGTCTCTTCTAACGGCAAATTCACTTATTCGAAAGGACAGTTTTAATAATTGGTCATCGGATGAAGAAACCAATCTAATGATGAACAAAATGAGACAATTTTTCAAAAGCATGGTAGCAGCATCAGCTAACGCTCAGAATATGCATGCCGCTGCTAATGCTAATTCGAAGCCAACAACCCCAACTCTTAACCGACCGATACCTAGTCCTAGAGCGAAGCGTAGCACTAAGCCTCCCCAGTTAGTATACTTCGAAAGTGAACTCACAAGATTGATGAAGACTGTTCCTGGAATCAGAGATGAAGAAGTAAGAGAAATCGTCGAATATCTTTCAAGTGAAGATACTTGGAGTGATTCCTATGACTCTTCAGATTATACGAGTTCTGACTTAGAAGGAGCTGGGGGTCGAAAATCAGCGTTGCAGCAACAAATATCGGAAAGCTGCAAACAGATCATAACTAACTTCGAATCAAATGGAGCTAATGAGGTGCCGGAAGATGAGGAAATTGTTCCAGACGACGGTTTTAATAAAGATACAGCGTTTGTGTATCAGAAGCTTGTAGCTTCCTTGAATAAGATGACTACTTCTGAACCAGATAAGATGGTTACCGATCAAGTTTCTCCGAGAAGCTCTCCACCACTGATAGCTAAAGTAATGCATCATATTGGAAGCAGGCTGGTAGCACTTATGCATGAAGTTTCCAGTGGAGAGTCACACGCAAGTGTTTCTCCCAAAGTACGCTATCACAAACGGCTCCAACATAAAGCGTCTTCTGCTTCCACTACCGAAGATGATGAGAGTACTGCCGATGCAGCAACGGCTGATAGGTTAGGAGCACTAGAAGATGCTATGAACTATGGACTTCTACCCAGAAGCAAGTCACATGATTTATTACTTGGCGAAGCGGCGAGAAATGCTTTACATCAATCCGGTGGAGTATCAGATATAGCTGAAGAAAGAGAAGCGAGTGACTATGAAAGGTTCTCTTGGAGAGGAAGTTTCGAGTCAGCTCTCATGGCAGCAGATTCAAGAAATAAGCTGTCTTTATTAGGCGCCGATAATTCTGTAAACGGAAGCGCTCTAGCAGCTAAACGAAGATCAGCCGGTGATCTGCTATTCCAACAGAAAAGTCTTTCGAGAGAGCAATTGGATAGAGTGAGAAGCTGTGGATCGATAGGAGGTGCGGCCAGTGAGGAAAGGCTTTGGGTTGGTGGGGCGAGAGGTCCAAGACGGAGATCTAGTGTGCCAGATTCTGGTGATTCGGCTGACGGTGATGAAGAAGAGGACAGTCGACGGCCGAGGGGGGCCACTGGTTCTCTACCAAGGCTGCCGACTGTTACATCTGGGGGTGGTGGGGGTTATGTGAAAAGTGCTAGGTATAGGCCTCCAGGATTCAGCAGAGCTCAGCGTGCTGTTTCAGCACCTGGCTTACATGCAGCTGTGCCGCATCCCCGAAGAGACAGAAGACGAGCGCCACCTGCTCCGCCATCGAATGGATCTACCCTCATCAATGGTGAGTCCATTTTCTTATACTAAATTTTCACTACAGCATACTTATTTAAATTTTTCGACTGTACCTACTAGGTAAAGCTTGTTTAAATAACAATAGTTATATATTACTATTGTGGAATGCAGTAGCGAAGGGTGGAGGTAAGCTGTTAAAAATTACGATTAGATACGACAAAATTGTGCACACTTTTTCATTCATATTTCGTTGGATTAAGAATACATATTACTCATATTATTGGTTTTTTTTTTAAATTCATTAAGCCCTGCCTAAACCAAACTATAATAGATAAAAATATAGTTCTATCTATAAATATCCAAAGTTATGTATGATTTAATTGCATCATTTTAGATATTTTATTGATAGACGAGTATTTTTTCACTATTATCTATTAAGGCTTGGTTTTTGTAGGGTTTAATTGAATTTTCAAAACTAACAAACACTGTCTATACATTGTAGTCTTAGTTTAATGAAAACAGATACTTTTGACTGACAAAGTTTAGTGTGCATTATTTATGGCGGATCTTAACAGCCTACGTCTACCCTTAGCCACTGTTGGAATGCAAAATGCAACAATTTTATTGCAATGGAATGCAGCGATTGATAGTTTAGTAAGTTTATCCCTGTGGATACAGCAACATCGATTGTTTTGTCCGAAGCCTGTCGTCATATTTTTTAAACAATACAGAGTAAAAATAAGTTCGTCTCACAATGCAATTATTACGTCGTAACTGACGTGAGATTCATATTAAAACCGGCTAAGTACATATACATTCAATCCGTCTATAAACCTTAATGCATTTTCACAATTTCTGTGAATTCGACAACAATAATAATTAATTATTATTATTATCTACTTTGAGAGTAATATAAAATCTAAGATAAGATCAATAGTTTATTGCTACTTCCGTACATTGTTAACAAATTTAATTCTTCCGTTCGGCCTTTGAAAATAATAATAAAACCAGAGATTTCTCTACTGTGACGTTTTTTTTTGTATTACAATTTTTATAATACATATAGGTATTATGTATTTGCAATTCGCACCATGAGTACTTCAGTGTATTAACTCCAAAAGTATAGTTTTGAGATATCAACGTTTGAAGTTACAAATCATTTATATCTTTAATATTGGGGTAAGTTTTAGAACTTTGTATGAGGTTAATACTTTAGTATATCAAATCAAAATAATATAATAATGCACCATTGATGCATTACCTTAGCACCAAAAATATACATCACATTAATCCATTACCATAGTATATCTTAATAATAAATGTATAGTAAAGCAGTCAAATTCTTAAAATATTTGCAAAATAAGAAGATAATAAGAAGTAATTCAATTACAACGTATTTCACATATTGTTTGAGTTACTACGAAAAAGCAATAAATAAAGCAAAGAATTCTGAATAAAACTGCATTATTAATAAGATACATATAAGTAATATTAGATAATTTTTGACTTAATACACTAAAAAAGTACTCTTTAGGATAGACGGACAGTTCTCGTAGCAGTTTGAACATGGCACAGACAATAACTGTTCAATAACTGTACGTTAGTGGACACACCACAGATCAGTTTAACTACCCCATTTAAATCTGTCGAACTGTCAACAGACGTGCCCATATACGTACAGTTATTGTCTGTGGCAGATCAAGTGTCAAAAACTATGAAGGTTATGTTCGGGGAGATATTACACAGGGGTATTGTTATAGTTTATAGTTTTAGGTAGAGTATACTTGAACGATATTGATGCACGAATAATTTTACTTTGAATTTATTATGGTTATAATTGTTTTTATTAGAAACAAATTGACATAAAATACACACCTATGACGTTGGTAAAATAAATCATGATTTCGCTAGTGGATTGTGTATTTTATTGATTCACCGAATCAATATTATACACATTCGTGTAAATATAAAATATAATCTTTTCTTTTGAATAAATTATTCCCTTTAATGGACAGTATTAATTTAGTAAGAAAACGGTAATATTTATAAAGGTATTGATTTTATATACAATAAATTTAAACATGCCACAAAATTATATTTACATCAATCATCAGTATAATAATTATTAATTACTATGATATTATTAAAATATATACCTACATTTTATTTAGATTAACGACATTGTCATTCACAATTAGGTATATTTATTTATGTTGTGAACGTCTTAAATTAATAATTTGTAATATTCACTACATAGAATAAATAAAATTTGAGTACTGAGTTATTAGTCTATATGTTCACAATAACTTTATATTTATAATGCTCTCTAAAATTTTAATATTTATATTATATTGTATAAAATAATATGTTTACATAAATAACTATAACTTTGTTTTACTCTCGTGAAAATAAATAAAATATAATATTTGCGATCTCCGCGTACATAATATTATTACATTTTTCATAATAAATGAATTTGTATTTTATAACAAGCAACACCAGCTGCAGCTGTATCGCGCGGTATATTCTACTTTACGTTACCAGCATCTAACGTCAAACGAGAACTTTCGGCTAGTTGAAATTCCAACAGTTTTACAAAAACACGGGAGTGGGGGGTCGCTGGCAGTTTGAACATGGCACATATCTGAAAGGTCGAAAAGTGTCCGTCTATGGGCGCCGCAGATTATCTACCAAAGATAACTGTATAGTTATTAACTGGCATGTTCAACCTGTTACGAGAACTGTCCGTCTGTGGCCGGCAATAGTGCGAATTATTTCATGGTTTTACAACGTTTGACTCATAATAATTTCGGTTCTTGTCGGTTTAAGGGAAGCCAGCGGCAAACAAATTTTGAAAATAGCCTATATACTGGATTATTTGTTAGGTTACGTTTGGTTAGGTTAAGTTATGTTAGGTTGGGTTAGGTTAGGTGAGGTGAGGTTAGGTGAGGTGAGGTTTTTATTATTGAATACATGAATTTTCATCAATTGAAAAAAATCGGCTATGAACTTTAGCGCGGTTCCCGCCTGGCTTCCCTTAAACTGACATAATTTTTACTAAGTGATTTTTTAATTAAAACTTGAAATATGCCTTATGTAATTAAGTAGATACATAATAAAGTGGTAAGTAAGTAAGCATGTACGTATCTTCATTCTACGCTCACAATGTATGCAGTGATAAATTAACGAAAAACGTTTTTTTTTTTCATAAACGCACGATTTTTTCAAAACAATGCTTACTCACACGTGATACTCCACCTTAATAATTAACGTATTCCACACCTTTATACAATGACTAAAAGTATTTCGATGGCGTTTAATTTAACCTTTAGGTATTTCATGTGAATCATTTCACCGAATTTATTTGACGTTTCAAAAATGTTTTTTATTGAAAAGGCGTATTTGGCATGTTATTCACCCCGTGTGTTGACAATAATTAGTATTCTCCGTGTTTCCCAGAGTCATAACTGCAATATAATGTACATGATTATTAAAAATGGTAAGCGAAATATTATTATTCAGAAAATGTCTTAACCCACAATTAAAGTTGTATTAACATGATACATAAATAAAAATGGTAGTTAGCAGGTTCTTCGTGGGATACTTACATTTCTTCTATGTACCTATAACAGTAGCGAAGGGTGGAGGTAGGCTGTTATGATCCGCCATAAATAGTGCACACTAAACTTTGTTAGCCATACATACGTATTTGTTTTCATTGATTTAATATTACAGTTTACAGATGTTGTTGATTAGTTTTAAAAATCAATTAAACCCTGCCTAAGCCAAGTCATAATAGTTTTGGTTTATCTTGGGCGATATGACAAGATTGTGCCCACTTTTTCATTCATATGTATTTGTTTTCGTTGGATTAATAATACGTATTACACATATTGTTGGTTCATTTTATTTTAAATTTGTTTAGCCATGCCTAAACCAAACTATAACAGATAAAAAAATATTATTATATTTATAAAATATTTAAAGTTATATATGATTTAAATGCATAGTTAATTTAATTGAGTTTTAAAAACTAACCAACACCATCTGTAAATAGTGTAGTCTTACTTCAATGAAAACAAATACTTACTTATAACTGACAAAGTTTAGTGTGTACTGTTTATGGTGGTTCTAACAGCCTACCTCCAACTTTCGCCACTGACTTATAAGGCATAATAATATTAATGTTAAATCTTTTGAATTTGAGACTATTTCGATATAAGACAGTATAAACCAAAGCTGTTACATTAGACGAACATGCATTTTTAATAGTATTGTATTATGTATTGGTGTATGACATAACATCCATATTAAAAAACAATATATGTAAACTGCGCTAACTGATTTTTCCATATCACAATATCGTAAAAATAAAAACTACTTTTAAGTTAGTTGGTTATCATAACTCATAACAACATAACATATAATTTATACGGCTTGCCTTATTTAGATAAGCTGGAAATACGTTTTTATTTATGTTTTTAAAAATTGCCTTCCTTAAACGTGACACGAGCGACTCGGTAAATATTACACAACTCTACCTACTTCTAATATATTAGCAACTTAATATAAACTGATAGAGAATAGTATATTTACTGCTTATACAAATATTTTTCACATATACATTCGACTTTAGAAAGAAAAAAGGAGGTAACCCTCATTTTTTTCAAAATATGTTTTATTGAATACCTAATAACATTGAATACGACTTAATACATATTGTGTCCAAAGGATATTAACTAAAAATAACGCATTTTATTGTTATTTAAATTCAGCTTTAAAATAGGGTGAAGTAGGAAAAAAGACTTAACCACCATTTTTATTGGGGTTTCTTTAATTATCTAAATAATTATATTATACAATTAAAATTTATGTATAATGTATATTTAAATTTTGACCGAAAACCATAAAAAACTTTTTGTGCCTCTGAAATTTGATTTGCGTGGGTTAATTCCTTTTTCCTTTCTACAGTCAAATGATTACGTTTTTACACTGTGATAGTTATTGCCGGTAGTTTTTTTTAATTTAAAGATCTTCTATATTTACCTACAGAGTATTGGGTATGTAATTGCATTGTAACTCCATGAGTAATGCTTTTATATTGTATGCTTATAGGTATTAATCTAAGTATTGTATTTATGGACACGATGGCCGAGCGGCTTAAGCATCAGCCTATAACGTCGTGGTTCCCAAGTTCGAATCCTTTGTCGGGAAAATACACATATTGTAATCGTATTAAAATTTTGTGTTTGAGTCAGAGTTTGAACCTAATAGGTTGAGCAAGTGTCTAACATCCATTTGTAGTAAATACAAAAACATCTGTTAATATACAAACTTCCACTCCGTGGAGGCCCATATTATGGTCTTAATAGGATCGGACATGGTTAAAAAAATGTACATTATAGGTACACACATATTATGATTTATTAATTGAGTCGCCCAATAATTAAATGTCATCGTGCCATATCAATATAACCCACAAATATTTCCCTCCCTTTAAAAAATATATATTAGTAACGCCCTTAAATTATACCTAATTGAATTAAATTAAAATGAACGATGTTTTAAACCGAAGTTTTAGTTAGATATACAATATTTTGTTAGACCTTTTAATCCGATCAACGGTTCACTCCTAATTAACTTATTATGCCCAAATGCACATACTCGTAATTGAAACACGTGGCAGGCGTCATTAATACCATGAAACCGATATGGCATAACGCGCTACGGATATGGGGGTTTATCAATAGGTATACTGCTGATAAATCTGTGGAGTTTGCTCTAATATATTTTTTAAAAAGATTGTTTTAATCTGTCGGTAGGTGTTGATTTAAAAATATAATTATTAAGTTAGTGTATCATTGAAACGATTAGAAAATATGCTATAAGTACAGTAATATAAATTTATTGAACCGTGACACACTAGGTATAATACATTCTGTGGAAAAAAATCACAAGCAAATCGTAAATCTACCACTGTACGAGTATACGCTTTAGGTATAACTTTGTACTTTTTTGTACTACACTAATACGCCTCTTCGCCTGGTTACCTCACATAAAATTAGTTCAAATGATATTTACTTGTATTAATATGTTAGTATAGTAATAAATAAATAGATAATATATTATCTAAAAAATATATTTTTAGAACCAATATAATATTACCTACATCATGTTTATCCTGGAGACGGAGTGTAAAGTTATGAAGTGGCAACTCTACTCAAACGTTATAAATCATTCTGAATTGATTTGAATCAATTTTACTACAAAAAAATAAATATTTACACAAGCCAATAGTTTATTGGATTTAACTAGTATTATTATATAATGATACGAGATATCAATTCTGAGTAGGATAATCGAATCATAAATCATAATAAATGTTGATTACTTGTATTTGAAGTTAAATCAATATGCCATATTAGGAAATGTGTACCTACACTAGGGAATCCAATCCCGAGACAAAATTCTGATCCCGGGATTTCGGGATTACAATTTGACAATCCCGGGATTGGCATTTTTTCCATTGTTAATATAAAATTTTTATTTTTACAAATAACATTGATAAAATCGGTCAAAAAATCTAGTATAATTTATACTATTTACACAAGTTTAATGGAGTAAATAATATTGTAATATAAATAATAATGTGAATTTAATATGTGATTGCTGTTTCTGATAGTAAAGACATAATGAATGGATTAGCGAGATTTAAAATAGTAAAGCAAATAATCATGGCGTACTTATGGTTTTTCCGCTTCATAAATCTAATTAGTCAGCCAAATATGAAACTGCCGTAAAACGTATATCATGGTGGAATTACTTTGTTAAAATTGCGAAGCATTGTTTTTCCAATATTTCTCATTTTTAATAATTTATGTGAAAAAATAAAATGAATCGGCTACCTACATATGGGTGGGTATAAATCAAACTTCATTCAAACTCAGTTTATTTCTAATGTAGTTATTTTTTATTAAAAGTATTTTTTCCGTTATATTTTCGCTTTTATTTTATTTTCCATAAAAATTGATAAAAAAATCAATCCCGAAATCCCGGGATTATGTTTATCAATCCCGGGATTCATAGGTATCGAAAATCCCTAACTTACACCGTGTAACTTCACTATTATAGTAAATCATTATACTGATCATAATAATTGAATGTTCAATACTAATTACAAAATTGATAATAAATACCAAGTATCTACAACTATTTTAACATTGGTTTATTCACATTGTATAAAATATTTGGTAGTTATATAATTAATCATAAATGATTAAAATATTATGATTTACACAGTTATTATTTTTCTATTTACCTTGTTTCACGTGTGGTAATGTCGTGAAGTCTTTGTTAAATAAATTATCATGCGGTACCTACCTATGGACAAGTGAGTCAGAAAAATGAATACTAGAAGTGCATACAAAGATGCAACTTATTAAAATTATTTGAATTTAAAGCCCGATATGTTGCAGTATTCGAATGAGATGTTAGTTATTATTTAATAACGCAGAATAAAAAAAAGATTTTTGTTTGGTACAATTAAAACCTCTTATGTTAATGCTATACTTCAGTTGAGGCATGGTCTAAAAAGATCATGACTAGGCGATGCACGGATTGTGCAAATGACGCGTGCCGAACGAAATATAATTTGTCATAAAATTCAACATGCGTCTATTTAATGTTACGTTTATTGTTAAATGACTAATAATAATAGTATATTCATTCACATGTTTTCTTTTTTAAGTACATACGTAAAGATTTTTAGTCATATTTACACGATTTAAGAATATTTTCATCCGACGCCATGACAAAACAAATCGACGTGCGGACACCTCGACTGTCAGTCTCCGATTGGCGACTAGTGAGAAATTTCGTCACACCTATGGTTGAAAATTATTTGCCGTTTCACTGAAGTACGCTCTTAATGCACTTAATGGATATGTTTACATTTTGCTTGTTATAATTTTAATTTCGATATAATGGACTGGTTAACGGGTTAATTTTTTTTGTCAAGAGAAACCAGTTCTGAACGTAACTAATTATTAGCATAATGTTATTAATCGAACTTACGAACTACATGCCAATGGTATGACATAAAATGTTTGCTAAACAAAACCATTCAAATAAGGTTTCAGTGAGGTAGAATAAAAATAATGTAATTAGTCATTAGTCAAATAAGGGCTAATGAAATTATACCATAACGTGTCATTCTTTCATACAAAGTCTCAATAGTAGGTAGGGGAAGGGAGGGAGACTTGATCCCTGTTTTATATTTGTTGTTATAACTTTTCTCCTACTGTGATTGTAGTAATTCTTTATAACCTATTAGTTGCCAAATTTATCTAGGTATTCGTTTATAATTCACAAAATGTGGATAACTGATTCAAAAAAAATATATTTAACAAAATGTCAGGTAAGGGAAAAGTGATCAAGTCACCCCCAATGTGGGTGACTTGATCACTACATATGGGAGATTTGATTAGGGGGGATCCCACATATGTATGACAGTCATAATCATAAATAATACCTCTAGTTATTAAAAGAAAATATTTTATTGACCTTAAACTCTACATAATAATTTATGCTTTTAATATTTAAATCAATGCACATCATTCAACACTAAAATTGCGAAGAGACTTGCGGAAAAATGAATTCGCTTGTTCATAGACTTAAAAATTGATTTAAGTAGATTCTTTGCAATCTGATATCTCGCTTCATCACCTATGTCTTCGACTGCAGGCCATTTAAATGTCTTGTGGTCACGTTTTCTGGCAAATTTCACTTTAAATCTCTTTGCTGTCTGTTGTTGAATCTGCCCAACGTAACGATGTAGCTTCTTTTTGTGTGAAATAAAGTTGACAATTAATTATCCAATCATCTACCGTAAGCTCAAAGTCATCATCGACGTCTGATTCGCACTCTGTTAAAAAATCAGCTTCGAGGACTTAGGTTGTAAAGAGAATCAGGCGATGGAAGAACGGGAACATCATTTTCCGATGAACTCGAAGAATTTTGAATTTGTTTCAAATTTTTCATAGTTTTTAAACTTATTTTTGCTTTTCTGATTTCCATTCTATATTCTTTGTCCCCTTTATGTTCCCTGGCAATATATTCTGCCTCAATAGTCTATAGAAACTAACTATGGCAGATGTGATCCCTAGGGATCTAGTGTCCCATAGTAAACGTGATCAAGTGTCCCCAGTACTAGTAAAATCAAAATTATTGAATTAAAACGGTAACTACAAACGAAATTAAAACAACTACTAACAGCAAATAAATCTTGAATATATACATATAGACTGAATAAATACAGCAATCACTCACCGTTATGTAAAAAGCAGATATTGAAGTCCAAAGATTTAGAAAAAAACTTGTCTAAACTGTCAAAAAGAGTTTGGTCGGACGTGTTCTTTACTCCATTGATTTTGAAAGCTCTGAATATACTCTGACGTCTATGGTATATGGCGGGCAGCCAGTGTTACCAATATTGAAAGATTTCTTTTACACAATAACGAGTTCTTGGTGGGTGAACAAGTCTCCCAGGGGATCATGTCTCCCTCCCTTCCCCTACACCTGCAAGGTTAGCCAAATATGCCAAATACAAGATACGATTTTCCGACTACATATAAATGCAGGAGAATATAACCAAAATGTTGTAAAGACATGAACGCGATTTAGTAATGAAAGTAATGAAAGAATGAAATTTATATGAACACACACAGATAATCTCTTTTCGAATCAGCAGGATTATTCACGAGGACCCTTTCATTCTTTGCATGGTACATATTATGTCTATCATTCGTGGTTATATTTATATTGTACCTACGTTTCACAATGAGCTATCCTACCGGAAAAAGATGGTCGTATAGCATTGAGATAAAAAATACGTGTTGTTCGTGTAGCATTGCAGACAGT
Organism: Rhyacophila brunnea; assembly: GCF_057557595.1. NCBI lineage: Eukaryota > Metazoa > Arthropoda > Insecta > Trichoptera > Rhyacophilidae > Rhyacophila > Rhyacophila brunnea. The sequence goes on from NW_028232752.1 coordinate 16,329,415, forward strand.
AATAGTCAAATTCCGATTCAATAAAAACATTGATTTGGTATTGATTGGTATAAAATATCTGATAATAATGCTGTCTTCATTACCAGATATTTGATAGGTAGATATGACTTGTTGCTTACGAGCACCTACCATAATTTTATATACATTGCACGATATTGTATTTCTAATTTACATATATAAGTACTTATTCTATTTCCCTCGTATACCGGTGTTTTTTTTTTATTAAATTTGTAAGTGTTGACTTTGATTTCAATACTATATAACATATCACGGTGAACTGTGGTACGGCCAATTGCATACGTACATATTTTCGGACACGATTATTAGTAAGTCTTAGAATATAAAATACTACTCCGCAACAACACTGCCCTTCCAAGGAAGAAGGCAGTAACTCGCAAAATTTGTGAAATTGAGTTATGAATGCCAATTAATGGTAATTTTGAAAGCTATAAATATTGTGTCCACTCAAAATCAGAATTATCACTAAAATACCGTTAAAATCCTTAGTGAAAAATGGACATCTGCTAAAATAATACAAATTTCTTGGCAAAAAGCCAGTAATTGCACCTATTTATTGCAGTTACTGCTTGTTTATTATTACTTTATTTGTATTTTAACATCCTACTAATAAAAATTATCATCGTTTTTTTATTAATTCACAGTATCTACTAAAGTTGAAAAAAAACCACATTATGTAGTGTCAGTTACTGCCTTCTTCCTTAGAAGGGCAGAATACGAGTTAGTAAGTGAATATAATTTTATGAAAACATGTTTTTATTGAGATAACTGGGATTGATTCTTATCGAATAATTAAATATAATTGAAATAACTCAAATTTGTCAAACTCTACTAAGTCCCTTTCGTATTTACGGCGCATGTCGAACGGCATTCTCCGTTCGTGTTGCCTTATGATTAATTGATCAGCCTAATAATGTGCAGCTGAAGTTTTCGTAACGGGTTTTTGACTAGCTCCAAGAATGTGTCACCATCATTATAGTAAATTTTGTGTACCGCTATCTTCCGGGCGACAGTCGAAACCGCCTATATGCTATTACATCGACATTGAAACATAACAGGAATTGCAACTCGAAAAACACGATTATTACACTATTATGCAATGCTATTCAGTTGTAATAATATAATTATTATAATCTATAGTATTGTAAAGAACTTAATTGCAGTTTTGTATCTACCATTCAGTTTATTGATTTCTTTGAAAAATAAGGTACCAAACTTACGATTAATATTAATTGTGTAGTAGATATAGCTGATAGAACAGCCGTTTCTGAAGTTGTGACTTGCGGATTCGATCCCTTGACTAGACATAAAAAAATCATGTTGTTTTTCAATATTTATATTTGACCAGTGTTGCCAACTGTCGGTGACAAAAACATGCTAGACGAGGTATGAAAACAAACTATTTGGCGGGAAAAACGCTAGATTTTGTGAAAATTTACTAGTAATAAAGTGCAAAATCATGTCGATACGTGTAAAAATCACACATTTTAACAGAAATATATTTCAAAACTGACAAGAAAGAAATACGTATTTTGTGTCAACGGCGTTCAGGTTTCGTTTCATGTTTGAAGATGATAGGTTATAGGACAGACATAGAGAGTTAAAGAACCTACATTTTAGATGAATAATTGTTAAATTATTATTTTATATACGCGGGAATTCGGAGTAATATACAAAAGCCTTAAATAATGTATGAAATTGTTTTATTTCTCACCAAAATAGGTACCGACCTACCTGCATTAAGTATCTGATAGTCAGAAATCCGATGCGCATCAAAATAAATATCCAAATGTGTTTTCCAACACATTTAAAGCTGTTGGAGGCATAAAAAAACGATAGTAAAAACGCCACAAGCCAGATGCGTTTTTTGCAAGCTAGATGCCAATGACATATTAAATGGACAACTCACTTCATATCGGCGCGCACGAGAAATTGTGCATGAAAGTCATTCACAGATGTATAGGTAGACGTCACGTGACCATATGACGTATCCATTTCCATTATGCGATACAAGCTTCGAGAATTTATAGTAATATAACCTTTATTGTAATGGCGTATTAGTGGCATTGCGTTAGAAACAGATTAACGGTTACTTACGACTTCTCGGAGATTAGACGCAAGTGAGCCCAGCGCATCACAGGCGTTTGTCCAATGGTTTCTGTCATTCAATTGCATCGAATAAACATTCATCGATATCTTAAAATGTATTTTATCAATAATAAATAATACTAACACATGAAAAGTGATATCCCATCTTTATTGGAGTGTTTAGTAGATTTTTTTACAATTTTTAACTAGGCACGTTGGCATTTTGTAACACAATAATAACGGCGGAGTCGAAACCTGACAGTTAGAGATTTTGTATGCGCAGACCCAGCGGTGTCGCCAGACCGCTTGCAAGCAGAATGGTCATTTGAGCGTAGGATGCCGATATTAAAATATGAATTTCGCCATCCGGCAGACCCGACACAAAGTAAGTTTCATTTTATTTTCCAGATGCTTCGTCCATATTAATGTCATTGCTAGATGCCTATCGAAAAATCTGATCTGACTAGAAAAACGTTAAATTGGCAACGCTGTATTTGACCTAGGTACCCAATAGATAGGGTGAATCGTTAATACCCAATTCTCACATAACTTTGTCAATATAAAAATTTGATTCTAACCTAATACACTTAGTTTGGGTTGTCCATAATATTATAATACATACTTATATGTATTTAAACTAGCCCTGTCGACCGTCTTCCGCAAACTTAGAGACATACGATTTGATAAACAGGTGATAATGCAGTGCAATTACAGGTAAATTCTGAATTAAATAAAAATCTTACAACCGGTCATCGACACTGATTCGATACGCAAAGAAAAAGCTTAATCTATGACGATGACATGTTTTGAAACTTATTCTAATTTTGTGATCAACTTACATATTGGTACATTTGTCGTAATATGCTGATGCCACCATACATATATTTATTTTGATTTTTACTATGACTGTCTATTAAAATATTACATGGCTATGGTATTTTTTATTTTAGGTGGAAAAGGCATAGGTTTGATGTCTACATATTTGTTTAGATGTATCTGTCTATTACTCTGTCTGTAACGCATAAGTTCTCTTTCTCTATTATGCACGCCCGCGTCTTCGTTGCGCGATCGCATACATATAGTTCCGACGTTGCATACATTTCATGAGCGCTGCTACACTTATATGCGTCACGAATATGCATTTCGTTCACACGCATTTGTATTTAATTTTATTGTTATCCTATATTGATTTGTCTATGATAAAAATATTATTGAAGGCATCGACATGAATGTTGGTAGATGACACTGCCACCCGATGGTAAGCTAGTATAATAATACATGTCTAATCTGATGATGATTGTAAAAATAGGTAACAAAGATAATTGCAGATGCGCGTTGTTGATTTTATAATTCAATTTGCAATGTAGGTATATTCATATATTATATGCTTTAAAATATCGTTAATCTTTTTTAAGCACGTTCGTAAAAATCGTAAAAACATCTTCATTTCATATTTAAATTTCAAAATAGATTTAATAATACAAACGAAATTCATGTTCGATACACATAAAATCTCTTTTGTTATTTAACGTTTTTTGCATCGCGATCTTTTAATTTTTAGAGCGCGTGCCACTTACAGTTCGCGTGCCGGCGTTTAGCAGCCACTGGTGCGCGATATGATAACAGCCTACGCGGCGAATTTACAAAAACTGAGTGTTGGACGACCAATAAAAAGTATTTGATTAATTCAATTTTAACTATACATATCGATATAATTAAACATGTGAATTAATACGTAGAAAATATGGAATATTTTAGTATAAAAATCGTTTTAAAATGAAGCATTTTATTGTTGATAGTCGTATTCATTGAAAATAAATATGCGCTCACTATTTGAAATCGTCCATTACTGTTGCATATTACACTCTAATAATCGCGTTAAGTTTAATGTATTCAAAAACAAGATTCTTCAACTTTCGAATGCAATGACTTCATAGTAAGTTAGTCAGTACTAATAAGTTTAATAAAATCTTACATATTATTAATTTATTAATTGAGTTAGCATTTACTTGGTAGAATTCCATTTTACAAGAAATGAAAAATTAATCGCGAATTATCCAAAAGTAATCACATAATTAATGAAAATTTGGTAATGCATTCGTCGCCACTATTAAATATAATTTAAACACACGATTAAGACAATTATACTAATAATATTTTAATTGATTAATAATATCAAGAAATAACCAAAGTACCCGAACACTGTAATTTTGATAAATTTTGGTATCCATTAAAAAACCCACTTAGGGTTTTCAAAGTATTAATAATATTACAATTAATAATAAGTGTACAAATTCATAATATTGCTGGAACGAATAAGAAAATGTATTCTGTCTCTATCTATACACGTATAGTATTTAAGCAAAGGCAAACGGCCTATCTGAATAGTCTTGATAATGGTGTTACAACCGAAATAGATATCGACAAACCTTTTTAAAAACCTGTAGAATTTAATATTAATATATGTTCATTTCTTGTAAAATCTTACATATTATGTATTATTTTGTTTTAACCTTTGTTTAAAAAATTTAATATTTTGTTTAAAAGTGAAAATTCGGCTTCATTAGGAAAGCCGTTGTGTCTGGTAATATCGAGCGGTGGTTCTGGGTTCGAATCTCGACTGGGGCTAAGAAAAATTGAAGCCGAATTTGATTTTAGACAGGACATTTTATTAGAAGTAAAATCGGACGGTAAAAAAATATTTTGAAAGGATAATTAAAAAAAAAATGATTTCGACTTTTTTGCAAGGAAAATCGTTCGGTCGGAAATCAATTTATTTAGAAAGGAAAGCTTAAGACAGGCTATCTGTTTGGATTCTGTTCGAAATTTTTTTTGGGAAGAAAACCTAAAAAATATTATAAGTATACCTACTATTAACACTAGGTATTAAACTATACTCTTTTGTGGTGCCGAGGGTTGGACGTAGGCTGCTAAGATCCGACATAAATAGTGCACACCAGGCTTTATAAGTCATACTTATTTGTTTTCATTGAGCTAAGTAAACACATTGCAAATTTTAAGTAATAGGTACTTATTTATTTTCGTTGAATTAAGAATACATATTTCAGATGATTTTGGTTAGTTTATTAAAATTCATTAAGTCCTGCCTAAACCAAATCATACTACTATGATTACTAGGAACTACCTTAAAATAATAGGGAACTTTCTTAAAAGCATGAAATTGGAAGGTTTTTGAATTAATTCATTAATTATGAATTGTGAAAATAATACTTTTACATAGGTACTCAAAACTCTTTCCTTGACTGTGGTGAAACCTGATGATAAGATTATGTAGGTAACAACTTTATAGGGGGCATTTGGTTAATCTTGTTCTGTTTTTTTACAATATGAAGCAAGATCCAACCCTAAATAATTATGTAAATATAAAATTCCTAATAATTAACATGAATTTAGAAATACTTTCGTACATCCTTGTATGGGCTTTCTATCTAATTAATTATTCCTAACCATTTTGGCAAAATACAGACTCATTTAACATGAATTACGTTAAAAGCGAATAACACATGTGTCTGCTTATATAAAAGTGTGGTTAAGCATTTGTAATTGTGTCTGAAATCTAGGGTATAGTAATTCTGTATTCTTCGGTATGACATCCGTACAGTAGGTACCTAGTTGACTTGGATTGATCTTAAACAACAATGTAAAAACAATTTCAAATTATGTTGTACTGAAATAGTCTGGGACTATTTTAAAATGTCTTCAAAAGTGACCTTCCACTGTGCCTAAAGCGCAAAGTGTTCAACCAGTGTGTGCTTCCCGTGATCACATATGCGTGTGAAACATGGACCCTAAGTAAAAGAGAGATCCAGAAACTTAGAGTAGCACAGCGTGCTATGGAGAGGTGCATGCTGGGCATAACGCAAAAGGACAAAAAGAGGAATGAGTGGATGAGGAAGCAGACAAGGGTTTCGATGTAATAGAGTTTATTAAAAGCCTTAAATGGAGATGGGCTGGACACATAGCTCGAAGAAGAGACAATCGTTGGAAAAATCTAGTCACCCAGTGGTATCCAAGAAGTACAAAACGTCCGCAAGGTAGACCTAGAGGCCGCTGGATAGATGAAATGATAGAGTTTTGCGGAAGTACGTGGCAACGCAATGCACAAGACCGAGAGAAGTGGAAGCAGCTTGAAGAGGCCTTCATCCAGCAGTGGATAGATTCAGGCTGATGATGTTGATTTTTAAATATCGGTTCATTATTTTTTTCCATTTTACTATGCGAACATAAGAGGTATCGATGTCACTCATGAATACCGATTATAAAAATTCAACTAGTATTATCTTTTTGAAACGTTCTAAAACCAACTATGTGACGTAACGGAGTATTATTAAACAAAGCTGATTTAGAGTCGATACAATTAATATATTCGTATACCGACCAAGTAGATATAACAGGTAAGCGAGCGCAAACAAGTTTTGAGGCAGACACACGTAAAAATATCGCCCGCCGATGCTATGCTGCGAATTACATCATAATAAAGTTGTATTCGTATAGCTATGATCACATTTATATAATAAATATTATAAGTAACTGCTCGTGTGACTATTTAGTTAATATCCATAGTTAAATTGTGTTCTTAAATCACATTGCAGTACATACTGTCAAAAGCGTCACCATTTAGGGAAATCTCCCCTAGAGGCCGGAACCGTTATCGGGCGGATGGTAATATGAACAGTGTTAATTACGAGACAGATCAATTTCTAGTACTTAAGTACAATGTTATAGTCACCCTTTGACAACGTTTACATCCAAAAAATTGCTTAGAATTATTTTTAACCTCAACGTAAGTCATACATATTTTGCGTGAAAACCACTCCGGATACTCAAACTGCGGGGTGCTCATTTCACCGTCTCTTCCCATTTTTAAATAACGTCACAATGTAAATAACATACAATTATCCTGAAAACAAATCTCGCCGTCTCTCTTAAACCGTCTAATGTTTTTATCACTCCGAAGACCAACACAAGCAACAGATGATGTCCACAGACATCCAAACGAGCGGGGGAGGAAGTACATAAAGCCGTCTCCCTTTCCACCGGAGGTGTTACTACCTATAAAGTAGTATCCTGAGTCGACTTGACAATGTTGTAAAATCGAAAACACGGTTCGACTCCCTCCTTAGGGGTCGCTCATGGTGCAGTGGGTAAGGCGCTGGCCTTCCACCCGAGAGTTCTGGGTTCGATCCCGGTTAGGACACAATATTTATGTGATTTTCTCAAAGCCTGGGTGTTTGTGATTGTTCAAAATTACTAACCACCACCTTGTACGAAAAAGTAAGGACATGGTTATTAATAATTCTAAAAAAAAATCGATATTTTTGATTCCCATCCTCTGATCATTATACTTCATCACAAAATTATGAACACACTTATTGCCCACTGAAGAAGGAAGCCGATACATTACACGACCGGTCCTACTTTTAGCCCCTCCCGTTATCTATGGACGACCTGTCATTGCCTGTCAATGTCTATAGAGTGCTCATACTGACACGTCTGTCGTGTTCACGTGTCGGAGTATTCTTAGTTTCAGTTTTCTTTCAGATTATTTTAACGTATCTTGGAAACCTTGTTGTTCACCTGATTTAGTGGTTATGTGTTATTAATAATTGGAAGTGACGATCAACATAAGTAAACTTCTTCTGTGTATAATAATATCATAATACACTAGGACGTTTGTCAATGTGACAGTTGATTCTAAACGACAATAACTAATAACTTATTTATACTCTTCAGTCATTATAGAATACCAAACTCTGCTTGCTAGTACGTTATCATTGTTATCAATAAATAGTATGGCAGTGGACCACTCGTTGCTTGTGCAAAAAGTTATGCTCAGGCTTTATTAATCTAAAGATGGCGGTGACACACTCCATTCGTTCAAAAACAAATTCGTTGAAAATTATCGATTATTGTGTAATGTTCTCACAGAATATTTTTTTATATGAAATACATTTTATGCACCTCCCCTAATCCCTTCGGCACAAATTATATTAAACCCCCCTCTCTTTTAGGGCGGGACATTATAAATTTTAGAAGAAATACAAATGAAGTCGTTTTTTTTGATTGTTTTTGTTCCAAAAGCATTTTTGAAAATATATTTATTAAATGATTGTCAACTGTTCTCTGTGTGTGTACACGTTTTTCCTAGCATACTTTTATAACATAAAATAATTATATTTGATGTTACTTACTAACCTTGCGTTTGAAATCGCTGGATTCTGGTTTGTTTCCATCTGGATAATTAAAACTCACTTCTCCAAATCGATATGCGTTTTTGGATACTATTTTTTTGTGATCATCATCCATCTTCCTATTCCTCGTTTAATTGTTTAGTAAATGATTAGTTAACTACGAATATTCGTAAAAAAAATGTAAAATACTTCCATGTTATTAAAGATATATATAATTACAAGATAAAAACAACTTTTTATATACAACATTTTAAAATTTTACTTTTGAATCATATAAACTTGACTTGACTAGCTTAAACGATCAAAAAAATTTCTACTTGATAGAAATACTGAATAATGAAATGTCATTTCATAATGATTTCCATAGTAACGTATATATTAATAATATAGTTGCTAGGACCCCTTAGCAACCAATAATGGTATCGAAATAACTTTTCAGAATTAACTGAAAAAAAATGCACTGGCAATTGGCATCGTGTTCTGATATACCTACTCGTATTCTAAAATTTTCAAATGTCTAGCTAGTCGGTTAGTTAGGTTAGTTAGAAATCGATCGCAAGATTTGTACCGGACAAATAAGAATACGAGCTAAGAAAAGCGTTGTAAAATAGACTACTTACACACATATTTAAGTGGTAGAAACTCAAAGCCTTTCTATAAAAGTTTTAATGAGAAATAAAGTGAACGAGATTAGGTACTTAAATACTTTCGACGTAACAATCTCAATATTATTATGAGTACAAATATACCTTTTAAGATTATATTTCCATTTTGACACGGTCTTGTGTTACAGCCGTGAATTTGATATGCTACTTTTCATTTAATTTGAAACATTAAAATTAATTTCTACCGTTAAAAACTATTTTCAATCGAAGAAACCACGTTCATGACCTTTTTATCATAATAGCTACATATTTTTTCATTTGATAAAATTTACGACTTACGCATTAAAAACACATTTTACTGCCTACGGGCATTTCGATACTGACTTAACCTGAATATAATGTGAGCATTTGATTTATAAGTGCTAGTTTATTGCTTTTATAGTCTAATACTAACAAAAACATTTAGATCTACTTTAATACTGAGAATTAAGACTAGCTATTTCAGAATGAACTAATTGAATATCGTATGGTATGCATTTTATTGTCTTTGATGCACATCAATAATTAGTAGATTCTGTTACCACCGCAATAATAATAATAATACATCAGTAACACGCGTAAAACAATATATTATTGTAATAGAAATTAATTGACCAAAGCAGAGCCAGTTTGATTTTTGTTTAAAATCCACGCCATTTAACACCGCTTCACAGAGAAAATAAATCTTCTTCTTATTGTGCCATCCCCTAGCGGAGGTCGGCCACCATCAAGGCGATCTTATCTTTGTCGTCTGCTACCCGGAACAGTTCGGTGTAGCTGCACTTGTACCAATCACGGAGGTTCTTAAGCCACGAAATGCGGCGCCGTCGTCTGCTACGCTTCCCATTGATCTTTCCTTGAATGACAAGTTGAGGTATGCTGTATTTTTGTCCTCTCATAATGTGGCCGAGGTATTGTAGTCTCCTGGTTTTGATACTACGTAGAACTTCTCGGTCCTTCCCCATGGAAAATAAATAAGCGCTTCAAAATTCATTTGCCTCAGGTTGATTCCAAGATTCAATTAAAAATGTTACTTCCTCAAGCTTGTTTTGTTTTCGAGAGAGCGTATTGTAATTACGAGCCCCGTATTCCATAACCATGTATAATTTATTACCATATATCTAAATGTGCTTTGATGAAAATTAGTATCAAAATAAATGTGTTTGGTCCCGACCGTAAACGAAGTACCTATTATCAATTACCTATCCCTGGAATCAAAATCACACCGAGTTTCCTAACATTCCTCGTAAAGTACCATAAGCCTAGTGTCATAGTATATTATTATCGGGCAACAAGCATATACCTTTAATGAATTTAATTTTAAATACATACTATGTATTAATATTTCACCATTGGCGACTCACTAACAATAAAATTGTAATATATTTCCATGACAGTTTACATATAACATAATTATAATTAACTATTTCTTTTATTCAACGAATAATTCACAAGATTTTAAGAATGTATAATTCTAATTATTGAAAAGACATCATTTTGAAAAACACTTTCTGGGAGAGTATACTAGAACCAATAGAAAAAATCTTTTTTGAAAAAAGTAAGCCACCCCGACGGGGAATCGAACCCTGCATCTCCCGGGTTTACGCCTCATCCGTCGCATTTACCAATATGCTAGAGCGCTGATGAGTAGGTATTAAAATTGACCGATAGTTATAATTTGTCGCAATTAGTATGTCACGCCGTAGGATATTGGTAAATGCGACGGATGGGGCGTAAACCCGGGAGATACAGGGTTCGATTCCCCGTCGGGGTGGCTTACTTTTTCCAAAAAAGATTTTTTCTATTGATTATAATATACTCTCTCAGAAAGTGTTTTTCAAAGTTATCTATTTTTAATATAATTATGTTACCACCACTTCCAAGAGTAAAAGTAATGCATGAAAGTGACCATTCGCGCTGTTCTCGCAAAAAACCTTCATTCTACACAATGTACCAAGTACCTATATGTCCATCAAACATATTGCTATGTGCTGCCACGGCCAATAGGTATAACTTTTATACGATGAGGTTTATACTTAAACTATCTGAACTTGATTTCTTTTATTGTGTTAACTGTCAATTCATAGCGGAAATGCATTGTGTTATTAATTTAATATAACGCAAATTTTTATTATATCTATCAATATAAGTAATATGTACTATAAAAATTGCGGTTTTATTAAATTAAATTAATAATACATGTGAACATAGTCATATTTTTGTTAATTTTTCTGATTTTCTTTACACAAGTTTTCTTGGTTTTGATATCAATAAATTGTATAATGATCCATATTTTATATTTATAAAATTTGTTGACACTTTATTACAAAGTGTCAAAACGGTTAGATTTTCTGCTTTATATTGTAATGCTTAGATAATTCAAAATCATGGATTTTTATAGTTTTTTTGTGAATTACGTTTTAAAATTGAATGTCTACCTCGTTATGGCCGTTTTATGGAAATTGTAACAAGTATTGTAATCTACGTGAACGAAACAATTATCTGATGTGACTGACCGATTCATCTCGACTGACACGACTTCTCGTATAATATAGCGATTTTGTGGTGAATAGAAAGTGATTATGATAGAGAAAATAATTGAATGGATTACTACTAAATTTAATAATCTTCGAATCACTTAAAAATACTTCGAGTGTTCGTTTATGAATGTTTAACACCGATAAGTAACCGTGCGCGATCATGCGCAAAGACTAGTTAGTCGATACAAAACTTTCTCGTTTCGAGGCTTACGAAAAGAGGCGAACAAAGTAAACAATGGATCAAGTCTTTTGTATGCCGTGAGAATCGAACCGAGTTGGTATTATTTAGAATCTACCAACGAAATAACTGAATACGATTATGCAGCCAAAGGGATTATTACATAATTAAAATAATTTTGATACTATCGACTCTGCATGGGAGTATTTTGAACCACTCTTATTAGTAATTATGAATCAATCAAACTTTTACCTTAAAAAATATAATTTTATCGGGGCTTTGACTGCGACCCGCTGTGAGTGAGGAGGATCCGTTGTCGAGACCTTCTTGCCGAGCTATTCCGTCTTCTCTAATGCCAGGACACGCCTGAGCTCCTTGACATTATCAATGAGTTCTCCAAATCGCAGCTCTACGATGTGTCGTTCAAATGAACAGAATTTACCACTAATGCGTACAATGTCCTCTTGGATACCATATATCGCTTCTTGCTTTGGGCTCGTCAAATCTCTTGCCTTATCTTAGTCTCAATATTAGTTCGAGTTCATTTATGCTCAGATACGACTCGACAAACCGTGGTATGGGATGGTAGTATGTATTGCTCAATTTTCCCTTATCTAGGGATGCCGTGTGGTGATAATTTATTCACATTGTCGGTCACATTATTTTAATGCACTCATTCCAGTATTGGCGATATGAACCTTCGAGGGAAATCAGCACGTTAAAACGCCATTTTATGAGAATTTTTGTTGTGAAATATGCCTTTTACAGGAAGATTTATTTGTATTATTCTTTTTGTTTCTCCTCCTAGGGAACGGATGCCACCATAAAGACTATTTTACTGTATTGAGATGTACTCATATCAGTGATGAAGATTCCTACGAGACGAAATGCTCCGTTGATCTTTCCTTAGCTAATGAGATTGGGAATATCGTCTTATCATATATTGTAACCGAGGTACTGTTGTTTTCTAGTTTGTATGTTGCGCACAACATCTCGATCTTTTCCCATTAGTTTTAAAATGTCAACATATTAGTCACCCTGTCAGTCCAGTTGAGGATACGTCTTTATTCAAGCAATTTACTCCACGACTATTTGCTCGGTACTAGAAACGATTATTATCAGGATGACATAGGTACCAAAAATTCAATCTGTTGATCGTAATAGCCGTAAGTGATTTTTAAATCCAGCTGAGATTAAAATCAGAACCATCTATATGGTTGACACTTCCACTCAGCCACGTTGTTGGATACCGTATACAGACTTATAACATATCTGTTAATTGGATAAAATGTATTTATAGGTTAATTTTACAAGTGCTTTAACATTATTCCGGTTTTTACTGCCTTAAAGTAATATTTATAGACTTTTTATCGCCATATTTACGAAGGAATTAATTGCGCAACAGCAAATTTGTTCTTTTCAATGAGTACTTAATAAACAATAAGCCATATTATCTATTGCATTCGTAGAACATTCAATTGGTATCAAAATGTATATAAATCCAATAATTTTAATATTTGCAATACAAAAACAATGCTGGAAACGCATTTATATGTTATATATATAACATTATGCCGGGACCACACTGGCAACAAGTTGCTGGCAACCTCGTTAGATTTTACGATAATTATGATAATTATCGTAAAATTTAATGAGGTTGCCAGTGTGTAAACGGTATTAGGTACCTACCTCCCTAATGAGTCTGAACTAAGAAAAACACTAAACACCTGCTGATTTATATTATATAGTTGGGTCGATAGAATATTTGGTTAAGGCTATACTTCAGCTGGGGCACGGTCTAAAACGATTGCGACGCGAAGATTGTGCAAATGACGCGTGCAGAACAAATACAATTTGTCATAAAAAGTCAACATGCGTCCATTTAATGTTTTATTTATTGTTCTATTACTAATAATAATATATTCATTGACATGTTTTCTTTTTCAAGTAAATGGGTAACGTTTTTTAGTCATCTTTACACGATTTAAGAATTAATTCCCCCGTCGCCATCACAAAACAAAGTAACGTGTTTACAGCTCGACTTTCGCTCTCCGATTGCCAGCCAGTCCTAAATTTCGTCGCACCTATAGTTGAAAATTATTTGCCGTTTCACTGAAGTACCATCCTAAGAATACTGACCCAGAAAATGTAGGATGTGTGTTCGTATTTTATTTGGTTCATGGTTATTTCGTTGTATTTTTAGGGGTAAGTTTCTGATATTTTCAATAGTACATAAGTACTTAAAATTGTATTTTGAATTGTTTTTAAAGTAAAATGAATGCGTTGGACAGACATTTTACAAGTGAAAATATTGCCAGCAAACTGTCAATATCTGTAAAGCTCAATTTTATAAGCATGTCAACAACCCATTAACACAACCGAGTAGCATATGCGGGCGATAAACGACAAAAATAACTTTTTTTTTAAAATCGTTCGATGGGTTCGTCTTCCAAAACATTGTTATTAATAATTCATAAGTACTTCAACACACCTGTGAATGGACTGGGTTGGGACACGGCTACAGGTGGAAAACTCATTGTATGTAAATCGTAAAAAACAAATATAGCTAGATCGGAAACTTTTGACATGTGAATATGGCGGTGAGACGCAAGATAGCTGACGATCGTTGATTGTGTATACAATAAATAGTAGGTACGCGGATCAATAAAATATGAGAAAATTACTTGTGTGAATTCACGCCTTTTTGCAACACGTGATTTAAACCACATTATGTACACGATTGCATTTAAGTGATTTTCGTTTTGTTGCATTCGTTATTTCTCAATGTTTTTGTATTTTAATTATACAATTAGGTAAATGAAATTTGTTTCAACACTCATTCTGATTATGTCTGTAGATATTATATGCATTATAGCGCCTGTTCACGTACATGGATTTACTTGCACCAATAGTGTGTATTTTAAACTTTCTCTATAATAACTGTTTGCACGTAAAAGTCGTGACTGTCTCGCCGATCTCATTCTTCAAGAGTAAGCGAGACACGGTGTTGTCATTTTATGGTACTATTTGACAGGTCTTGAAAATCGGTTAACCTCAAAATGAGTCTGCGCGGCGTAGTTCGTTTTTTTATTGGCAGGTTCGCCACTATCGTTCTTCTGCGTAGGCGCAGATATCACACAGTCCAATTCTGCATGAAAATTCAGAAGCTTCTGTACTTTTTTAATCCATGAATGCAATCTTGCAAATTTCATGATAATACCTACGTGTTAACACGTGATTTTTTTTCTTATGGCTGCGATAATACGTACTGTCAGCAGTAAATCCATGCACATGTAAAACGGGTATTAGTTTTTTAATTAACTGACTTGTTCGAAGTAGTGAGTCGATTGCTTGGACCCCGCATCAGTTTATTACAGATATGAAAACATATGATATCGGTACTTGCTTGTATCGATACTGATAAAAAAATAAAAATCCAACATGCGTCCATTTAATTTTCTGTTTATTGTTCTATTAGTAACAATAATAATATATTCATTGACATGTTTTCTTTTTCAAGTAAATTGGTAACGTTTTTTAGTCATCTTTACACGATTTAAGAATTAATACCCCCGTCGCCATCACGAAACAAATTGACGTGTTCACAGCTCGACGTTCGCACTCCGATTGCTAGCGAGTTCAAAATTTCGTCGCACCTATAGTTGAAAATTATTTGCCATTTCACTGAAGTACCGTCTTAAGTGAATGTGAAGTTAGTTGACAGTTGTTTTAACTCGCTTAACTCACTCAGTCAGACTTCTCTCTGTTGCTGCTTTAGGTATTTGTCATTCTTATATATCCTATAATTTATATATAGCGTAGGCCGTAGAATATATTTATTGGTAAGAACTACCCCGATCAATCATAACGCAGAGGTTCATGAAAGTGCTGATTTTTTAAAAATCTAAACGTCCACTTTACAAACGATATTTTTGATGCGATCACAGTTTCAAAACCGTGGTCACATAAAGTTTGCCGTACAGAAATAGCATGTTCTGTCTCTGGATAACCGGCGTAGTTGGGTACTGTAAAAACAAAAATATTTTTACTAATAAATAATTATAAGATAAAAAGGAATTTTTTATACACAACGTTTTTAAATTTTCTGTTGAATCATATAAACTTGACTTGACTAGCTTAAACGATCAAAAAAATTTGTACTTGATAGAAATACTGAATAATGAAATGTCATTTCATATTGATTTCCATAGTAACGCACGTATATATTATTTGTTAATTCAGTTGTTAGGACCCCCTAGCAACCGATAATGGTATCGAAATAACTTTTCATACAAAACAGAATTAACTAAAAATGAATTCAATTCTACTTAAAGATGGCTAAAAGTATTAAAAAAATGCATTGGCATCGTGGTCTGATGTATTATAAAAGTTTCAAATGTCTAGCTAGTCGGGAAGTTAGTTAAACATCGATTGCAAGATTTGTACCGGACAAATAAGAATACGACCTAAGAAAAACGTTGTAATAAACACGTATTCTACTCATGATACATTACGCTTGACAACTTTATATATTTATCAAAACGATACTACGAGACACTGTTATACCTCGAAAATGAGCAACCCTCATTTATGACAATTTAATATATAAATTAAATTAACCAATTTTTACAATTAAAGTGTACCTAAGCAGTGGCTGCTCGTGAATATTATATCTGGCGGTGCTGCGGTTGATTAAAAATAAATGTTTATTTGGATTATATGTTACTATTAATATCAAAATTATTAAAATTAAAAATTATATCTGTTTTTATTTCATCATAAAATTGATTCTTCTGTCTATTTTCCTTGAAAGAATGTATATCACCTTTTAGTTGCTCTCCACAGCTGTCGCGCTCAGAGCCGCTATACCTGACAACGTCCGCAACAAGAAAAAATACTGCCAGAGCGGCAGTACCAGACTAACTCCTAGCTGCGAGCCCCGCTCCCCGCGCCCCTCCTTCGCCAATCGAGCATATTCCATCGAAAATGATACTGCGTAAAATCACGCGATATGTCACTTTTCTGATATTAGTTTCGCGGTGTATGATAATTATTTGATGTACAGGTGCGCGGGCGAGCTTAACACCCTTAAATAAAATTGATATTTTCATATAATATACATACATTTGTGTATATTAAAATATTACATTTTTCTCAATTTGTTTGGGGGTGCTGCAGTTCTACAGTGCATATTGACGAGCCGCCACTGTACCTTGTTTCTTAATTTATTTTTAACTTGTGTATTTTCTGTTGCATTTTGTTTTTATTTTCTTATTGTAATACCTTCTATGCAGTAAGTATTTAAAAATCATTGTAATGTAATATTGATGCTAAGCTGGTATATAATGTTATTATATTTTTGGTTAAAAAATATTTAAGTGCCAAATCAACGATCGCTTCAAACTGAATGTCAAATCGTGACGTATAGTTTTGTGATGTGTCTAGTCGATTTTCCGTGTTCTCTAAACCATTTCCACGTAGAATTTTTAATATTTTCGTAGCTGTTTAATCGTATCTGTACATTCTGAAGCCTGTAATATCGATGCGATGTTTTTATAAATTTCTGGTAAAGTAACTTGATGAACTTCCTTGGTTTTTTTTTGTGTGGACTATCAAACCGCACCTTGGATAGATTACTGCACTATCTCTCAATTCAGAAACTAATTAATAACTAAGTACTTAAATTAATTACTACTAGGGAATACAATCCCGAGCCAAAATTCTGATCCCGGGATTTCGGGATTACAATTTGACAATCCCGGGATCCCGGGACTGGTCCCGGGATTGACATTTTTTTCCATTGTTATTATAAAATTTTTATATTTACAAATAACATTGATAAAATCGGTCAAAAATAAATCTAGTATAATTTATACCATTTAAGACATTTATTGTTGATATTGTATACGTTCAATCTCGGACGTACATAAGTTTCATGGAGTAAATAATATTGTAATATAAATAATAATGTGAATTTAATATGAGATTGCTGTTTCTGATAGTAAAGACATAATGAAGTCTCGAAGGACGGGTTAAGCCAGTGATGAAACACTATCATTTTCACCCGTTTCACCGAGACACTACTAGCAATGATCTCCTGACATATTTAAAAAAGTTATGTACCGCTGAATTTACAGTAGTACGGATTAAATCAAGAGGGGACTACGCATCATTCAAGGTGGGTATCCCTTCTGACGTTACTGATACTGTTCTGAAGGCTGAAAATTGGCCACGTCACTCATTTATAAAGGAATGGGTGGCAAATGTGGAAACCCCGAGGTTACCAAGTAGCTGACTTCGGAATAGTAACCGCTCTAATGAGCTGTTTTTCTACTACCAAAATGTCCGTGGCTTGAGAACTAAAACTGTGGAGTTTTCGAGTGGCGTTTTGGTTGATGATTATGATGTCATAGCATTAACAGAAACGTGGCTCAATAACAGTGTTTTCAGTCATGAATATTTTGGTAGTGAGTATACGGTCTTCAGAAGGGATCGAGACTCCGGAACAGGCCACCGGCAGGGTGGAGGCTGTCTTTTGGGAGTTAGAAATATGGAAGGGTTACGGGCCGAACGTTTTCATGTTTTGGAGACTCTTAATGAGGACCTTTGGGTAAAACTAACCTGTAACGGAGTGACCACGTATGTTTGTGTCGTGTATTTTCCTCCAGCGAGTGAATTGGAGATGTTTAAACTATTTGTTGGGAAAATGTTGTCTAGCGACATCTTAATTAGGGATAGAAGGATTATTGTAATGGGAGATTTTAACCTGAATTCAGCGCGCAGCAGTGAAAGGGTCAAGAGCGAACTCGAATTTCTGTGTGCTGTTTTTGGATTTTCCCAGTACAATGATGTTCCTAACTCTGCTAATGGGTTTCTAGACAGGATTTTTAGCAACGTTAAAATATCGATTTCGCGATGTATATCACCGATCGTACGAGAAGATGCGTATCACCCTACTTTATCTTTTTTACACGATTTTCGTCCAACTCTCATTCAGAGGACTAACATTCCCTCACACAGAATAAATCTGCAGAGGGGGTGGAAGTTTGAAGGGGGAAACTTCGATTTACTTTACTCATTAATGGGTGAGGTAGATTGGAGTGAGTTGTATGAAATTTGTGACGTAAATGACGCGGTACAGCACTTTTACAACATTATTTATAATATTTTTGACCAGTGTTTTACAAGGAAGTCGCCATGTCGTGGTGGAAGGCGATACCCGAGGTGGTTTTCTCGGGAAATTGTCGGGGACATTAGGGTCAAACATTATTACCATAGAACTTGGAAGACTAAGCATATTCAGCAAGACTATGAAATGTTTAGTCTTTATCGCTCAAGAGTGCGGCAAGCTGTTCGACTGGCCTATCGAGCGCATATAGAAACGGTAGAAAATTGCATCCGCGAAAATTCTAAATCGTTTTGGGACTATGTTAAATCTTTAAGAAGGGATGGTGGGTTTGCCAATTCAATGAGTTGGAAAGGCGAAGAGGTGACCGGATCTGGAGTGGCAGAGGCATTTGCCGGTCACTTTAGGTCTGTCTACGCAAGTAGTAGTCCGAATCTGGATGTTGCCTCAACGTCAAGAAAACCATCACGCGGTTCCCAATCTATTGATATCCTTCCGATTGATGTTGCTATTGTGTTTAGGTTCATTAAAAAGCTAAAGAACACACGATCTTTAGGGCCGGATAATCTCCCAACATTTTTTTTAAAGGGGTGTATTGACTTTGTCAAAGGCCCGCTTTCATATATATTTAATCTTGTGATGGAGACGGGTATCTTTCCCGAATTGTGGAAGATGTCAAAGGTTACTCCAATCCATAAGAGTGGTGCTGAGTCATCAGTGGAGAACTACAGGCCGGTGGCTGTTCTCTCGGCACCCGCAAAAGTTCTTGAGATGATCATGCATAACATGATTTATCCAAAAATTGAGTCATTTATAATGAATGAGCAGCATGGATTTAGAGTTGGCCGATCAACGGAAACTAACCTGATGGTATTTGTAGATTATGTGTCGTCAGCACTAGATAGAGGCCATCAGGTTGACTGTTCCTACAATGACTTCTCAAAAGCGTTTCACAGAGTCGATCACGACATCCTGTTGGAAAAACTCCAACTAATTGGATTGTCCGATCGTTTTCTGAAGTTATTCGGGAGCTATTTTAGGAATCGTCAACAATACGTATCGTATGGCGTCTATCAGTCACAGATGTTCAATACATTTTCTGGTGTCCCTCAGGGCTCAAACTTGGGGCCATTGCTGTTTACGATTTTTATAAATGACATAGCAATGGTCATTAAAAATGCTATGTTATTGTTGTTCGCTGATGACCTGAAACTCTTCATGGAAGTTGTCACCTTGGACGATTGTCGTCAACTCCAACTTGATATAGACAATATATTAGATTGGGGCAGGCGTAACAAACTGGACTTCAATATTGAAAAATGCAATATTTTATCATTTACCAGAGCCTCGCGAGTATTATTTTTCCAATATTCGATGAATGGCAGAGTTCTTTCGCGAATACCATCTGTAAGGGATCTTGGCATTACGTTTGACAGTAAGCTGTCATTTAGTGGTCATATAGCTATCATTTGTAAAAAGGCGCTACAAATGTTGGGCTTCGTCTTGCGTACTTCCCGGGTCTTTTCGGATGTTACTGTATTAAAAATTCTTTATAATTCCTTAGTGAGAAGCCGGCTTGAGAGTGGGTCGATTGTTTGGGCCCCGCATCAGTTGAAATATGACCTTATGGTGGAGCGAGTTCAAAAGAAATTTTTGAGACTCCTTTATTTGAGGTTATATGGATACTATCCGTGGCTTTATCCAACTGACTTTCTCTTAGGTATGCTAACATACTGTAGTTTAAGTGCTAGAAGATATCAATATTTGGCCACGTATTTTTTTCGACTAATACGTGGTGTGAATGAGAACTCTGCCATTCTTGGTAATATTGACTTGTGTGTCCCTGATAACTATCTTAGAAATCGGGAGCATCAGTTGTTTGTTCTCCCGAGGAGCAGAACTAACCTGCCATTGGTGATGCCAATTGGTAGAGCAATAACTCTGTTCAACCAAATTGCTTCGGATGTTGATATATTCCATCTACGTGAGAATGAGTATAGGTGGACGTTATTTTATAAATTCTTAAAATAGGGTCTGCTTAACTCATCCGGTGTACTTCCTTGTACCTATATACTTCATATTTTTTGTATTTACACATTTATACTATAGAATAACTTAATATTGCATCATTACAATATTACATAATACTTTTTTAATAATATTTATTTGTTTCTAAATGTCATGTTGTGAACGTCTTAAACTTATAATTTGTAATGTCCACAATATGTAAAATAAATTAAAATTGAAAATTGAAAATTAGCGAGATTTAAAATAGTAAAGCAAATAATCATGGCGTACTTATGGCCTTTCCGCTTCATAAATCTAATTAGTTAGCCAAATATGAAACTGCCGTAAAACGTATGATATCATGGTGGAATTACTTTGTTTAAAGTGCGAAGCATTGTTTTGTTCCAATTTTTCTCATTATTAATAATTTATGTGAAAAAAATCAAATGAATCGGCAACCTACACATGGGTATAAATCAAACTTTATTCAAACTCAGTTTATTTCTAATGTAGTTATTTTTTATTAAAAGTATTTTTTCTGTTATATTTTCGCTTTTATTTTATTTTCCATAAAAATTGATAAAAAAATCAATCCCGAAATCCCGGGATTAGGTTTATCAATCCCGGGATTCATAGGTATCGAAAATGGCTCGGGATCCCGGGATTGGAATCCCTAATTACTACCAACCTAGCGAGTCCGTTGATAATGCATACTCATGTTTTTTTATTTACTACTATTTTATTAAGCAGACACAATTTGCTATTACACCAGTTTATAGTTTCTCTTGTTAATGAAATAATCCTCAGGCTCTTTTCGAGGCACATTAATTATCAATAAATATAGATCACTGCCACCTTTTCGAGTAATTTAATAATCATCAAGCATCGTCTCCCTATCAGCGTTGCCAACTCAGCATTTTCTAGCCAGATCTAGCATTTTGAATAGGTATTTAGTAGGGAAAAAATCAGGTGGCAGTGCCATCTGTCAATATTCTTGTCGATGTGTTCAATGCGCAGCCAAAGAGTGTGTGTGTGTGTGTGCTGTGTTGTATACATATTATATATATATATAATATATCTTATAATAATTAATAATCTAAATGTTACATACAAAATGACGGCTAAATTTCTTACCCGCATTATTTTTTTTACTTTATTAGTTGTAAAATGCTAAATTATTTTCGGTCTTTGTAGGTACTTGTAAAAACAACGTTAATAATAATTGTGTGACATTTTTTTTTTAATCTATAGTTTGTTTCTAGACACTTTTCTGCCGTTTAGCTTATTTTTTTACCCTACCTGACATATTTTTGTGAATGATAGTTGTCAACACTGCTCCCTATACGGATATTGCCAACTGAAAGATTTGGTGTTTTACCACTTTTAAACTCAACTAAACACGTTTGTAATTAGTATACAGAACATTAGTTTGGGACTAACTCAAAAATTGTTTCCTTTTTGATATGAAGTACGTATACATGATAAAAAAGAACGATTTTAAAATTTGGTGCCGTCTCATTTTGGGAGTGCGAAGCGTTAGGAATGGATCGTGACTGTAAAGTGACGGAATGTCAATTGGAAATAATAAAAAAAGCACATTGAACGTGCGAAATTGTATTATTTAATAATATTGATCGGTGTGGTGATTTCTGATAGCCACGGCGTTATGTCGAATCGTAGAAAAGTGATTCAGCATCACTTGGTATTATGTGATTTTCGTTTCACTCTTTTGATGTGACGATAGTAACACTATACTTGGTCAGAAATCAATTATTTACTGATGGTTACAGACAGCATCTAATGAATAATATATTTTTTTCCGTTACAAATAAATACATATAAATTATGTGATGCATATTATTATATGCAGTTTAGAAAAATGAACTTTAATTCTGTCTTTACTTTCACTTATTTTAAAAGCGATAACGATTTTCAAGCATTTGCCAATAAAACAAGTTTAAGCGAAAATTGTTTATATATTTACTTGTTCCATTTTGGTGTCAGACGACATTTTGTTTTTCGCGATATGACAATAATTGCGAATTTCAACTAACACGATGATCGAATCAATTCTATGATGTATGCTAAATAGTTAGTACAAATGTATGTATTCGATTTGCATTGACGGTGCATGTGGATAAATAAATTAACACTATAAATAAATAATTTAAATAAATAAAAAAATGTCGACACATCTAATCTACATCCTATTTTATACTATACAGTATGTTTCCATGTAAGATTTTAAATAAGATAGTTGCAGTCATTTAAATTTATTAATAAATAATTACAAGATAAAAAGAACTTTTTATATACAATGTTTTTAAATCCTGTTGAACAATATAAACTTGACTTGACTAGCTTAAACGATCAAAAAATTTGTACTTGACGTGTCATTGAATTCCATAGTAACGCACGTATATATTAATAATTTAGTTGCTAGGACCCCAGATCCCTAGCAACCGATAATTGTGTTGAAATAACTTTTCATACAAAACTGAATTAACTGAAAATGAATTCAATTCTACTTAAAGATGGCTAAACGTAATAAAAAATGCATTGGCATCGTGTTCTGATATATTCCAAAAGTTTCAAATGTCTAGCTAGTCGGCAAGTTAGTTAAAAATCGATTGCAAGATTTGTACCGGACAAATAAAAATACGAGCTAATAAAAACGTTGTAAAATAAGTAAGTGTCCACTTACATATTTCGTTATAAATGGCATACGGTTCTACGAACTAACGTCCTTATTAATGGACATAATAGAATATATTATATTCATAATGATTTGACTCACAAAATCTTTTAACTGAGAGTTTCCTTTCGTTGTAGTCTAGTCTGGTCGTAGACATGCTACGTAGACGAACGTAGCATGGCCTGGTATTGTGGGAGGACAAAGGTTTATTGACGTTTGGAAGTTTTTTCTCTGGCATCCATCGACGCCATCTTGGTAAAAAGGTGACCAAAAAACGTTTTTGTGTAATATTTCATTACCCATGATCATTACAGGAATTTTATTTTGTAATTAAGTAAATAAACATCATTAAATTCTACACAAAAAGGATATCTTACGTATTTTTGGTAAGTTAAACGGATTTACCACAGTTTGAAAAATTAACGTTACTTTTAGCTGCATTCTCGTTTTATCGACTTGTAGGTATAAGTAGCTAAAATTAACCAAATGATCCTGCTTGATTTTTACATCATCATCGATTTGTTGCAATACATTCCAAGATAAAATCCTCCTAAAGCTGAATTTACACTTCTCGGTTCCTTAACATTTCATCAATCCAGCGCACCGCACCTTTGGGAATGCCATTTTACGCCGCTCGAGCACCACTAAATAATGCCATTCATCTATCCCTGTCTACGAGGTATGTGTCCGACCATTGCTGACTCAAGTCGAAAGCCGATACATTCACAAAGACTGGTCCTACTTTTATCGCCCCTTCCGTTGTTGTCTATGTATCACTTGTCATTGTTCTATAGAGTGCTCATACTGACGCGTCTGTCATGTTCACACTGGGAATGGTTTAATTTGGATAGATGAGTTACATGAAAAATAATACACTAGCATTAACTCACCTTCTACAATTGTAATGCATATATCAATACTACATATTTTTTGTAAATAGATATTACCACCGGTTTTTGTGTGAAGGACTAGTCTGACTTTGACAGCTGATGAATAACAGGAATGTATATTATTTATAAATAACACTGATAGTTAATATATTTCATTTGAGAATTTTTTATAATTCAATTTGAAACGAGAATTAATATATCAAGCAATCTGGAATCTAATTTGACAGCTGAAAAGTGGACCACTCGTTGCTTGTGCAAACAGATATGCTCAGGCTTTATTAATTTAAAGATGGCGCTGTTCCGACCCATCTCCGTTTAAGATTTTTGGCCTATTTCATTAGGCACATACGTCGTATACTCGTATTTTCTATATTACCTCTTCTAAATATCATTTATAAAAAAAAAACTTTACCAAGTTACAATCTTAACTTTGTCGTTAACGTTTATTGTATCCTCCCTTAAATCTAAGGGCGAATGTTACAACTTTTGAGTTAATGTTTCTTGGAAATGAAAATATTTTTCACCTGCGGCACTCGTAACTTGACTAAAAATAGAGAGTTGCTAAAAAAAATAATTACGTATCGTATATTCAGTAAAATTAATGACATATTATGACGTAATAGGGCGGAATTTTGAGTCTGTAGGGGCTGCAATTCGTTTTAATGAGGTGTAGTGCTAAGCGCTATGCTATGCTTTGATATTTTCGATCCATGATGTCCTAACAGGACATCTCTTACCAGAAAATTATATTTGAATGATATAATGCCGAAATCGAATATCCCATGATATCGTCACATTGTGGTACGAGTATATGTAGTAAGTAGCCAATACGTTTGAAACCCGGTATTTTTATGGACTTCCCAGTTTAAGCAAATTTATGATTTAAATTGTAGTAAGTACACCAATAAAATTTATCTTCCCAGTATATATAATATGGCAATACACTATTACATTCTTTACATTACAAGTAATCTTTCAATAATATCGATGGCTCTTAAAGTTAAAATTCTATATTATTGTATAACACAACATATTATGGCTAAATCAAAATATATAAATTTACCTTTGTAAAATAATGTACGTACCTACTCAAATTGAATTTCTGCTAGTTTTTAAACTTACATGAATATGGAACGAAATACTTGATAATTCTTTCAGAGGCTTCATACCTACGCCTACCGCCACCTGTCAATATTTGCAAACCGATTGTCAGTTCGGTTATTTGAACAGGTGTCGTTTGTAAAATGACGTGTTGACGCGGCGATATTATTTAGCTCAATAGTATTTTGTTATTTGCGAGTAATTTATTTATATTAGTATTAAAAGATTTTAAAATAAGGTACCTATGTATCGAAGAGGCTGTGCTATAAGTACCTTCAATAGAAAGTCTATTAAACTTTTATTCATTATAAAATATGCCATTTTTGGAACGATTTTTAATGTTATTGAATTGGTAACTACAGATAAATTAACATTTTATATGTTGGCACTTTCAAACATGCTTGCATTATTTATACTGTTTATAGTGCTCTTTGACAGTTAATTTCTCAGAAGTCTTGGTAATGCACGTACAGAATACGCGATTTTTGTAATTTTTCTCTCAATAATATAAATGATACAATTATAGTTAGTTGTATTCTGATATTTTTTCCTATAGACAACAATTAATAATAGTTGACGTGACTGTCTCTTCTTATGCAACCTTTGAATTATGATATGAATATTTTATTTCCTTTACAAGTAAAAAAGGTGTAAATGTGAAAATGGTAGATATAGTATGTAGAAGATTTTAAAAAACGATGCACGTGTAAACACTTAATATCGTGCAAGTTGCAAGATTGCATGCATGGATAAAAAATAATCAGCAGTTTCTGAATTTTCACGCGATAGTTAGAACATGTGTGATATCTGCGCTAACGCTTACTGCACCACACAGATCATTTTGACGTTTACCAATTTTAAATGATATTCCATTTTTTCAGCTGCACCATAAATAATGCAACTTTACTTTGAAATTGCGCAGATCGCGATTTCTTCAACTGCGCACGAATTACATAGGGTAAAAATGTAACCATTTCCGACTGCTCTTACATTAAGCCTATTGCATCGTTTTCTCTCGCTCGGCGTCGCTTTAACTACGTTATAAAACTGCCACACTTATGTGGTATGTTTATAGTAGTCCAAAAATTGTTACTAATATTTCCAGTGGTGTCACATAATATTTCGAAAGTTTCCATATTATATTTTTTAATGCAACAATGTTTGTTTTTTTAATGCGCGAGTGCACGCAAGCTCAAGATAGTCATACTAAACGGATACAATATTAAAAATAATAATTTAATAACGGTGCACGTATTAATTTATTGTGAAAATCAACACAGGAAAATGGCGCAATGGCTGCGCTTATGGTGCCATCACATCGTTACAAAAAAGCGATTAAAAGATATTAATCGCATATCAGTAATGAAATAGTTTTATCCACTTCCGCTATGCACCTAGAACCTATATTATATTATGATAAAGATAATAATTGTAAATTCCGCATATGTTTCCAAATATCCTTAATATTTCGCAACGTAGGTACTATGTGTTTACATATTTATTAGTTACCTGTATTTTATTATTACAAACGTGGATACTATCTGAAATTGTTTATCTTAAATTTAAAACTTAAAACGAAAAAACCAAAATCTAAGTTAAGCTTTTTAGTACATAATAATATTAGGTACTATTATTAAAAGAAAACTTATCGAGTGTTATCGAAGATGCTGATGTAGCCCCGATGTTAAAAGTATATTATTTAGAAGGTTGCTTTGAGTGTGCGTGATATTGTAAATTCGGGCAGTGATGAATAATACACAGTGGTAGTATTTTCTCGGTTTTCTAATACAGTTTGGATAAACACGGCACTAATACAGGACTATCACATTAGTTTTTATGTTGAGTTTGAAGGTTTACATTATGATTTGAATTTAGGTTGAACGTTACCCGGAGTTGCGCGCGTAAATTACCTGCACTGTTGAAAGGCCGAAATGCAATTGATTTATTGACTGTCATCTCCTGGTCGTATTTTTGTCATATGCTATATAACATATGAGCATAGACAATAATGCGTTGGTTGTAGGGTTGAGTAAACCTCTACAGACTCCTATAAAATCAAAAGTTCCAGATAGTCAAAAACTTAGTCTAAATGCCGAAAATCCTATCGACTTTGTTGTAATAAATCTAGAAGAATTAGACTTCTCGCGATTTAAACTTTTAATGAATCCCAGTTCCTTACAGTGGCGAAGGGTGGAGGTAGACTGTTAAGATCCAACAGAAACAGTGCACACGAAACTTTCTCAATCATACATATTTGTTTTCATTGAACTAAGACTGCAATGTGCAGACACTGTTGGTTAGTTTTTTTTTAAAATCCATTAAACCCTGCCTAAACCAAACCATAATAAATAGTTTTGGTATGTTATTGGCGAACTGCAAAAGGTAGTGCACACTTTTTCAGTCATATCTATATTGTTGAATTATGTGTTCATATTACAGATCGTGCTAGTAAGTTTTTTTTTAAATTCATTAAGTTCTTATAATATAATATAAAAAATATTCTACTATCTTTAAAATATCCAAAATTATGTATGGTTTATTGTCATAATTTGAGATATTTTATAGATAAATGCATAGTTTTTTTACTATTATCTATTATGGCTTGGTTTACGCAGGGTTTAATTGAATTTTAAAAACTAACTTACACAATCTACACAATTATTGTAGTCTTAGTTCAATGAAAACAAATACGTATGACTGAGAAAGTTTAGTATCCACTATTTATGTCGAATCATAACAACCTACTTCCACCCTTCGACACTGGTTCCTTATATGAGTATATTATTTATGAGTTTTATACCAAACGTCTTCGGTAAAACTACTGTCGGAAGTGATATTTTATATCCTGTATGCAAACAAATAAATTTTACTGTCGATGTAACTAGCCAGTATATATTTTTATATCGTCGATATTATTTGCATCCTATGTATTTTTTTATTAGACACACGTAGCTGTTTAGCTACTTTGTTTAACGCTGTCAGTTTTGTACGGTGGCTAGCAGTATGAGCTGCCATACCGCTATTTGTAGCTCTATTCATTATAGTTACGCTCTGTCAGCTGTAATTAAATAGCAAACAACTAATAACTAGGTGTAACAGGTACATACTAATAATTTTCAGTTGACTGCGTCATAACACACATGTCTGTGTGTGTTACAAAGAAAAAAATTTCTCTTTCAACGGTTGTTTTCAGTTACCTAGTTATTCAATATGGTAGAATGGTGTCAGATTCTTATGACAGTACAGGCAACTCATTTAGGTGCTGGTATTGTAACTTTCAAATGACACTAACACCGCAATGCCAGAAGAATCTGTCCTTCCTCTAATAATGGTTAAAATCGTACCTACCTTAGACTATAGATACATCTAGACGCCACCCGTTGCATTGCTAAATGAAACCGCGTGCCTTGCGTTTGGTTTGTGAGCGAGCGAACGCATTCGTCTACAAATGTTCGAGACCATAGACCATTTCGCTAGTGCTCGCCCAAAGTGCTCGCACTAGACGCTCAGAATCAAAATATAATTTTCTATTTTTTTACGTTACATAGTATTTTTAAGCGGTCAAAATGTAACCATTAGATAAAGATATCCATAATTTAAGTTATTTTAAAGAAACACTAGGTCACTGATATTAAAATATATAATAAAATACAAATAAATTATCACGAACATGTATCAACTTACTTATGAAACGTAATACCATCTTCTTGCTTATCAGTACGGCTACCACATTTTAATACAACACACAGAACTATCTTTTCTACTTAATTAACCAAAAATATTTACCACTGACTTTATGTTTAACACAAAAAATATCAATTTTAGCAACACGAGCTCGCAAGTTATCGACGCTATCTGAAGCGTTTCGCCCCGTTTTGATGGCGATACTTTTGGCAACTGGCTTGTAGCTAGTAGATCTTTTATCTTACTCTAGCGCGTGTCGCAGAGATTGTAAGGGTGCCGAATACTTTCTCACTCGCACTCATGCATCGTTTTTGTTCAGGCCTTGATACATCGTACCTACCTATATTATGTTTCCAGGCGCTGTGTGAAGATAGAACATAAAGATTTTAGGCTATTATCGCGAGTTTAGTTTAGATTATCGTATATGTCATTATGATACCTTGTCTTTTCTCATTTTAGTATTGTTAAATTTAGAATAAAGCCAAATTTATTACATTCGTGTGTATATTCTATACACAAGGCGGCTATCGACGGCTTAAGTGATAAATATTATCACTTTATTATATTTATGTATTGAGGCGGTTAATTGTTACAATGAGTTAACCGTCTAAATTCTCAAAACTGTCTTATCTCGCTCTAAAAGTTAACACAGCCAAGAAAATAGTTGTTTTTTTTTGTGATTTTACCGAGGCTTTGACTGCGAATCGCTGTCATATCGCCTCTTCTCTTCTAGAAAGGGATCCGTCGATCAGGCCTTCACTCCTATTCTGTTAAATAACTTTACAATTTTGCCTAGCTCTTCCGTCTTACCCACCGCCAGGACACCTTTCAATTCGTCGACATTCTCATGGATATCCGCAATTCGCAACTGTACTCTGTGAAGTTCATATTTAGGGCATTGTAGTGCTAAATGTACAATGTCCTCTTAAACATGACATTCATGGCGGAGTTGCGATTCGCTTCTTCCCATGAGGACATCAAATTTTTTGCTCATGGTGTGCCCTGTTCTTAGCCTCAGTATTAACTTCAGCTCATTCCTCGTTTAAAGAGACTACAAACCAGGGCACCTCCCAAAAGAGTTGTTAAAACATTACACTTTTTGACAGTTTAGACGGTTAACTTATTGTGACAATTAACCAACTCAATACATAAATATGAAAAACTAACGTCGATAGGTTTCGTGGTTATAGCAATTAAAAAAATATTATACTTTCAACTGCATTAAATAAATACTTATTTTCAATTTTAATCTAAAAATATATTCGGTAAAATATTCAATAAAGTTTGTAATTGACTCATAGAGACTTGCAACGTTTTATGTATTTTATAACTGGCCAATACATTACTATTCCTATTTTTTTATCCCATTCAAAAAATGCAAAAATTATTTGTAATAATAATAAGTTGGGAATTAATCAAAATTACTACAATGCTTCATTTTCTGTGACTTTCGTTGTATTTATCTTGTTATTACGAATGAATAATTTTGTGGGAATCATCCCAAAATTATGTAAAACAGTGCTGTCCAACTTCTTTTAGGCCGCGGCCCATTTTTTCTTTAGCAAAAATTTCGGGGCCAAAGAGGATAGGTAAATGAAAAGTCAGTTAATGTCAATTCAAAAGTTATTTTTTTATACAAAAATCAAAAATAACACATAACTAGAAATAATAAAAACAATAATATTATTAAGGTATTTATATGATATTAAATATAGCAGTATATTTCTTTGTTTTGAAAAAGATTTTTAATATTTCTGTGGTATTGGGGTAAAAGTGCTTAAGTTAGTTTGGTTGAAGCTGAGATAATAGGTTTTGAAATAAAATACAGTTTCAAAATACTCTTGCTTAGAAGTTAATTATTGGTGTTTTTTTTTTAAATTTCTTTTACATTATTTATATATAATTATGTTTTTGATATTGTGTTATATTCAATGATTTTATTAATTTAAGCTATTTCTACAAATTAAAAAATCGATTTATTTTGCTTACATTTGACAAAATATATGATACACAAAAAGAGCACAATACTTCTTTACACGCATTGTCATTAAAATTTTAATTTCGTAAAAATGTGACTTAAGAACTTTTACCCTGAAACCAGAGATTTAGTATTATAATAAAATGTATTCATATTTTAATGTATGTTGGGTAATTCTCTCCCCAATGATTGATGAAAAATTTGCTGTACAGCCCACGGGCCGCCTGTTGGACAGCGTTGATGTAACAGACTAAATTTTTGGTGCCATTTTATTTTTTACACACTTTCATAATATAATTATAATAATACCTACGTCAATGGTTTACATAGATATATAAGAGTAATTAAAGGTTCTAAGTCTTCTAATGAAATATAATATCATCTTTGTGCTTAATATAAATTTATCAAATAACACAGATATATTAATTATAATTGAAAGTAAGTACATCCATCACGTCACGCGAATAGTGGTATCACTAGCCTTTCTATTATATTATACGGCAGACCTGTTAGTTCTCCACTAGGTAAGTCTACCAAACTAATGAAATCTCGCTCTGATCGGCCTTCGGATGGTCTCTAACGCCATTATGACGTCACGCACTTAAGGCTTTATTGCGAAAACTACCGGCGTTACAATACTACAGTACCTACTATAATTTTATTTCTCTCTTCACTCTTGTTAGTTGTTAGTTGGACATTTGGTAATTCACTCGAAGTATGGCCACGGCCTACAGCTTGTTATTTCGGCTTTCGAGAGCGAATTAAACGAATATGGATTCATACTATCGATTATACTTACCTACTACTGACTTTTTATTAATATTTAGGTGAGTGTATTATTATGCTTCATAACTATGCACTCCAGCTCTGTGATAATGATATAATAATATATTCAGAAAATATATTTTTTACATATATCTTCGATTTATTTATTTATTACTACCTACATATTATATTAATACAAGTGAATATCATTTAATTTAATTATATGCGACGTAATCAGGCAAAGAGGCGTATCAGTGTAGTAATAAGTGCAGAGTTATAAAACGTATGTACTCTGTCTGAGAAGTTTTCTGTCGTTACGAAAATTGTTGAGCCGTTCAATCTGTTTTTATACCTACCCCGTTTGCACTGTATGGATTTACTGTTATTACGAAAATGAATGAGTAAAGACGTACTATCGTGCAAGTTGCAAGATTGCACGCATGGTTAAAAATGTTAGGAAGCTTCTGAATTTTTACACAATAATTGGTACTACTACGAACTATATATACCTCACAGAATATTATTTTGACGTCTACCGATTATCTACGAATTTGTCCGAACCTATCCGAATCTGTTGTTGTCAAACAGCACCATACGATGATAACATAGTGTCTCGCTTATGCTTGAAGAATACGATTAGTGAGACCATTAGCACTTTTACGTGTAAACAGTTATTATTGCGATAGTTTAAAATACACACCATTGGTGCACGTGCACAGGCGTCATTAGATCATGTGCACTTTATCGACGATAATTAAAGCCCACTATATTAAAACTGTAAATTTTGATGGTAGTGCTAGTTATTGCTTATAATTCGAATACAATATGGTAACTGAATGTAGAAGATATTGAAAAAATAATGGTTTATTTTATATAAACGAAATATGTGCAATCAATGCTAAAACAATCAACAAAAACCAGACTTGTCAAATCCTGCATTCTTAAGTTCGGTCGTAAATACGGTTTCAAGCTTTGATAAAAACCGAAATATATAATATCTAACAAATTATCCCCATGTATATTAACAAAAATAATCATTTTCGGATTGCTTTTGTATTTTGTAAATTTAGTAGTTTCCATTTAGCACTGTCTGATTGGAATTGAAATTCTGAGAATTCTTTGGCTTAGTGGATATTATATTGAACCACAGCCTTATTATCGGAACCCTTCATTTTTTTTTTTTTTTTTTAATATTCTTCCTTGTAATGTTTATAAACCAAACCGTATTGTGGGTAGGTACTGTGCAATAGTCATAGTACCGTGAAAGAAATCGTATTAGAAAAAAAAACTTTATTTCAGTGTTCGATTGGCATGAAAATTCTTAGAAAATTTCCCTGATCTTTGTATAGGTGTATGATTAATTGAAGGGGTCAAAAGTGATTTTATTGTATTTAAAAGGCATATATAATAGTAGGTATACACGGCATGAAAAATTTAATTATCATAATATCGCCGCACATTCGTTCGAAAAGGTTGCCTAATGTGGAAGAGGGGTCTTGTTTTTGTTTTTATTGTTACATCTCTATTACGTGTTATCTGAAAATATTATTTTAAGATAAGGAAATGCTTATCTTTCAAGATATACACATAAAATATTGAAATTTTTGTTATTTATTTCGCGAAGTGTTTTTCATGTCTTGGAAAAAAATATTTCTGCATATAGATGGAGCCTTTTCATACGGACGCTTTCAATTATTTTCTACAGTATGTACTAATGAAATCTGCTGTTATTTGATGTCGAAAAATATTTTTATATCCTGTTCATCCATCCTAACCATCAGAGCTCTCGTTTATGTAGTATGTTTATGTTAATACCATAATATCGAAAGTAAAGTATGTATCGGAAAAAAAGTATTAGTATTTTTTGGCATCTTATGTCTACACATCTGCGCATCTGTGCGGTTCCATTTTTTACAACGTTTTTATTAGGTCGTATTCTTGTTTATCCGGTGGTTGTTCATCCAGTACAAATCTTGCAATCGATTTTTAACTAACTTCCCTACTAGCTAGACATTTGAAACTTTTAGAATATATCAGAACACGATGCCAATGCATTCTTTTAATACTTTTAGCCATCTTTAAGTAGAATTGAATTCATTTTCAGTTAATTCTGTTTTGTATGAAAAGTTATTTCGGAAGAAATCCGTAATCAAATCAACTATTACTTATTGGTTGCTAAGTGGGTCCTAGCAACTAAATTATTAATATATACGTGCGTTACTATGGAAATCAATATGAAATGTCAAAATGACATTTCAGTATTCTATGTTTATTCAGTATTTCTATCAAGTACAATTTTTTTTGATCGTTTAAGCTAGTCACGTCAAGTTTATATGATTCAACAGAAAATTTAAAAATGTTGTTGTAAAAAGATCTTTTTATCTTGTAATTATTAAATTATTATTTTGAAGTGAATGACAGACAATGAGAATAAATGAAAATAGCTTTTCTGTCATTCTTATTACCTATACACTTTATACAAAATAGTTATTAATTATTAAGTTATACTTGCATATTATATAATAATGTGGTGATTCATTGGTACCTATGTGCTGTTTGCAAACCATGAAGAAGAATTATCTGAATTGGGGACTTAATTAATTATTAATTGTGAAAATATTACTTTTATTACCAAGACATTTTCCTTGGTAGTTTAAAAAGTTATGATGGGGTTAGGTACATACCATTATTATAGGGTGGCTTTTGGTAATTAATTTTCCTAAATTATAGGTTATATATCGTCACTGTTCTGGCAGAAGACACTAATTCGAAAAAATGACATATTGAGTTAGTTATACCAAAATGTTCCTTATTTCAAACTTTACCGTCTGGAAACGTTCTTAATAAATAAACAATCTTTATTTTAAAGTCATTCTTTTTACGATTACTTAATAAACTCACATGATAGACCATTTTAACAACTTCAAAGTCAAATTACTCAAAACTAGTATTCTCCAGTTGGTGTGTTCTGCCAGAACAGAGACGATATTATATAGGTATAACAAGAATATAGAAATATTTTCATACAACATTGGATGGGTTTTACACCTAGTCCCTAATTAAAAAGTAATAAGTAAAAAAAAATATTCTTCCTCGTTATAAATTCTAGTTATTTTGAAGCGATACGTAAGTATAGAATCCCTCCGTGGAAAAACCTTCTAATATATTCTAATGGATTTAAGTTTTGTACTATTCCATTTGAGTTCGTTTACTCAAATGGAATAGTACAAAACTTAAATCCATTAGAATTTAAATTCCACCAAGTACCTTCGATCGATGGTATTAATATTCTAATATATTAGTGTTATTACACCGTTGGTTTTAACTAAGGAGCCAGCCATCCGTGGTATACGAGGACAAGCCAACTTCGCCACGCAGGCTGATAAAATCAACCAACTGCCGTTCTGTTTACGCGGTGACGTCATACCAACACATGAGTTGATGACGTCATACTATTATGGTTTACAAGAAGCGATGTTGCCGTTGTAAAATTGTGTTTCAAAACACGATTATTTACGTGGTGAAAATAATCATAACAGTATGCATTTGCGAATGTATTATCTGATAAATACAACAGTAGAGCACTAATGGTGACTGGCCTATTATTATTGCCACAGAAAAGATTAATAAATAGGATTCTAATAGATGTTTTGAATGTGCGAGTATCCTACGAAAATGAACCAAACATAGACGTGCGATAGTGTGTACCTATTGCAATTTCAAATACACCAATATTGAATGAGCGTCAATGCATAAACCGAGAGAAGTTGTCAGAACGAAGGAAAAGCGTATTCTTAACACGTGTTTAAGTTTATCCCATATTCTTCCACACTCGAGATCGGTTGCCTGTTAGTTCACACCCGTTAGGTATTTCAGTTCACATTGTTTTTGAGTTCCCTGATTATTACCTATAACACTTATCTATCGGTTAATATCTGACTGTAGTAATTAAGTTTGCAACGAAATCGTTCGTTTGATGGATTCATACCCCAAAACAGTGTTATCAACGTCATCAACATAACCTTGTTTCACATTATCAATTTGAAGTTTTACCACATTAATGATAAGTCCGGTGCGTAGGGTGCTGAGTTTTCATCCGGGGTCGATTCTC
Source organism: Rhyacophila brunnea (assembly GCF_057557595.1). Taxonomy (NCBI): domain Eukaryota; kingdom Metazoa; phylum Arthropoda; class Insecta; order Trichoptera; family Rhyacophilidae; genus Rhyacophila; species Rhyacophila brunnea. The sequence continues at coordinate 16,365,452 of NW_028232752.1, forward strand.
GCTACTCTAGTTACAATATATTTATGTGATTATTTCTCTGCTACCACTGAGGCGTCTAATGGCATAAACCGATACGTCCACATAGTATGATCAAAATCTTACAAAAATACATCAATATGTAAATATTACTCTATAACTTCTGACACTACCCATAATCATATGAATACATTGTTTGAAAACCGAAGCATTTACAGAAACTGATTATTTTATATAAATAGATATTGACCTCTCCGATGATTCATGGATGCACTTATTGCAAATAAGAGTTAGTCGGCTAATTGAAATATGCATATTGTTCTAGTATGAAAAAATACGATAGACAAAAGAAGCTATCGTTAAAAACCTAACCTAACCTAACGAATAAAAGCGTCCCAATATTATTGAATTGTGAACATATCGGTTTTTGTTATTAGACGCCTCTGATTTACTGTTACTACATTACTGACATTGGGCCTTATGAAATGTTGTAGTGATAGTGATAGTAAAATAAAAGTCAGTTTAATTTATCAATTCATAAAATATCAGATTTATTTACATTCCTAGCTTGAAATAGCCGAATTGTCAATAACTCAACAGTAATAAAGTGTTTTAGTTACAAAGTCAGTTACCTCTAGCCTGTAAGAAAATTAACTAGTGAAAAAATTTATAAAAAAAGTTTATTTAAGTAGGTGTGATTTAGGTCATTGTATTTCACCAACCACACTCTTTAATCAAATTGTACTTTGTCTGTCTGTCCGTTCCTGTTTGTTTTATTATAATTCAAAATTTACCTCGCTAATATTCTTGAAACTTGTATAGGTTATTTCGTACTTATTAGTACCTAATTGGTGGAATTTCTTCTTGTGGTGCTCCAAATATGACGTCCCCATACAATATTCTTTTTGCCAATTCTGCTTGCTATCAATTTGAAACCTTCATCGATGAAACAGGTACTTATTTAGTAGACTTTCATCTCGCTATCTCAAAACGTTCCGAAATTACAAGGTTAAACTTCTCGAAATTGACGTACTAGGTCAGGTAAAGTGGGCAGATTACAACGTAGAGTAAAGTAGCCTCTTCATAACTTTGCACTCCGGCCCTAGGATGCAAATGATGTAATATATTGTAAAACAATATATTAATACAAGTGAATATCATGTGATCTAATTTTATGCGAAGTAATTAGGCAAAGAGGCGTATCAGTGTAGTAAAAAGTGCAAAGTTATAAAGCGTATACTCTGAGGAAGAAGGCGCTTGTCTACATCCAAACCCAAACGTTGTCGAATAACAGACTTACATCTATTCATCATGAAGATGTTGTCGAGGAATATCGTTAGTTATATAATAATATGCTTGTCTAAGTCAAGACCCCTGATGACGATGAATTTAAGGCCCACGATGGCTAATTTCTAGTCTAAAATTTGCATATCGCTTTTCAATGTGTGTTTGGACCTAGAGTATGGTCTTAACAAGTTGAGCAAGGGGCTAACATCAATTTATCGTAAAAATAAAAATATTTTTATACAACCAACACTATCTGTAGGCCCATATATTATAATCTTCTCAGGATCGAACTTGATAAATAAAAAGAAACTGTTTGCAGCACTTACGATATAATGCAATTATAAATGCCTTCGTAAATTGTGGGTTCCTTTAATTGGAGGATTATTAACAAAAACATTGTTTCAAAACCGTTACGTACTTCATGTTAAATTCAATGAAAGTTAAACGGTGCTGTAGTACATTATTTCTCACAATATTTCACTTGCAATAATAATTAATTAATCCAACTGAGTAATTTTATATAAAAACAATATTATATCAAATCCGTTAACTGAAAATATCGGAATAGAAAGCGCGAGTGAGTTTTTTTCATACAATATGAGACCGGTTTGCGTTTTGTATTATTGTATAGCAGCTAGTGAGTTTGCTTACGGTGCATGTAAAAAACTAAATAATTACACTGAAGTAGGTACTAAATTATATCTTTGCATCCATCGCAAATGTCTGATACAAGGCTGCTAATTTCAGACATCAACCTATGTACCTACCTAATGCACAATATACAATTTTTATGTCATACCTACTAATCATTTTTTGTAACATTATTATATCTGCCTTTGCAACCTTCAACATGGATTTTATATTAATTTCATTTGATATATATGCATGTATCGTGGATTGCCTGTAACATGGATATTATAGTCCGACAATATAAACTTTTAGATGTTCGGTTGCGTTCGGCTGTTTGCAGTACGGGAGTGACTAAGAAGGGAACAGCCCGTATTACACGTCGCTAATAGTTAAAGTTACTTTCAATATAAATAATTATTAAACTACTGTCCACAACAAGATCCTGGCGATAATAGGAAGTCGCTGTAGTCGCGTGTAGAAGATTTCTGTGTTGTCATTTTTGAGAAAACAAATCCGGTGAAATTAGGTTGTTAATAAATAACAATTTTATTCCCAAGTAATTCACTTAGAAGTCCAATTATTATTCGATAATTATTAACAATAGGAAAATGAATTCAAATAATTTCACCTCTTAATTATTATTATAATTAGGTTAATTAATACTGGGTGATTATTGAGTTTGGAAGAAAATAAATCATTAAACCCACATTAACTGATTATATGCAGGTATTTAATAATTAAATAATTAGGAGACTACAAATTATGATTTAATAAGTAGAAGTGAACAGTATACATATTGAATATATCGATGACCTTCTCGCGCTTGTCCTTGTAAAGGTTTTTTGTAATACCCCGATCGAGATGGGGTATTTATTGTAAAACTATAAATATACGATTGAATCGTGTAAAACAGACTTTTCAGGGATGTACTAATTATCCATCCCTACTCTATGCGCACGAAAGGAGGTGTGGTTCTGCGCAAGTCCGTGCTTTGTTTAGCTATAATATTCTGATCCACGGAGGGGGTCTTTAAATGTGTCTGGCCGGGTTACCCGTTGAATTTATAAACAATGGGGTCATTTTTTATGTGTACGTATTCAAGAAAAATTAAGGAAGAATAAAAATAGATGGTATAAGTACCTACCTATTGCAAATTTAATAAGGAAGTTAACAAAGAATTTGTAGTAAAGTGGTAGTACCTAAGTGGAGCTAATTCTAACAGTAACAACCTGCCCTCACCTCAATGTAACAACTAGCCCCTTCGACCCAAATAAAATTGAAATTGTTATAATATTAACACGGGAATTGTATTTACTTCGGTAAATAATCAAAATATGAGCATAAATATGTAAATTTTTAATAGCATACTTTAAAAAAATTTACCTTTTAAAATTTGCTAACAATCAAACTTCAAATTCGGCCAACAAAAGTTGCTTTGAGACACGAAATTCACTCAAAATGGTTTTATTTCAACTGCATACAATCAATGCAGGCGACCTTTCGTCAGCGACTGCGGACAGGATGTTTACGTCTCCTATGTGGCACGTACGTCACAGGACCTTATAGCGGGAGAGTTATCTAGGATGTAACAACATGCCCCCGTAACAACTAACCCCGCCTCCCTCTACTAAGTATGTAAATACATAAGTATGAATTACAAAATTTAGCATGCACTATATATGTCTGATATCCACAGCCTACCTCCACCCTTCGCCATTGGAACACATGTACACGACAGATTGATATGCATGTGTGACACTGTTTGATAGTTTGACAAAAAATGACAGATATGACAATAATATATTGTCGGAATTCTCAAGATGTGAATATTCGTATTCCAATAATCTCATCCAGTCCAATACCTACTTTGAGTGATCGTAAAAGATCTACCTACCTAAAACAATGACGTCTCGTGATTATTGTTGGGTTTTATTTTCCATTACGGCGTCATTCATAAATAATTAGACGACGACTGCTTGTCTTGTATTTCGCAGAAACGTCATGCACCGGGGAGTAGCCGACCACATTTAATTCGAATCGTCGTCGTGGAGCAGGGGTCGGTAAACGCGGATCGCGAACGTTTTGAAACGGGTACATAGTATTTTATTACTAACGCCAATGAAAAGAGTGTGTGCCTAATTTTCTATTACATCGTATAATGTCTCAATCGTCATTATATTTTTGTACTATACATATTTGTTATTGTTAACGATGATTTCAGCCATTATCTCCCTGTCCGCGAGTTAAAAACAGTCTTTAAGGTTCTCGAGCCAAGATTTTCTCTTCCACTAGTGCCTCACTTATCGGAGATCTTCCCTTCAATGATAAGATGTTTATGTTGACATCTTATCTGATATCTCTTAGGTAGGCTGTTAGGTAAGATCCGCCATAAATGGTGCACACTAAACTTTGTCAGTCGTACGTATTTCGTCTCTGTTCTGGCAGAACACACTAACTGGAGAATACTAGTTTTGAGTAATTTGACTTTGAAGTTGTTAAAATGTTTGAAATGGTCTATAATGTGAGTTTATTAAGTAATCGTTAAAAGGACGTTAAAACTTTAAAATAAAGACTGTTTATTTGTTAAGAAGGTTTCCAGACGGTAAAGTTTTAAGGAACATTTTGCTATAACTAACTCAAATGTCATTTTTTCGAATTAGTGTCTTCTGCCAGAACAGTGACGATTTGTTTTCATTGAAATAAGACTACAATTTACAGATAGTGTCGGTTAGTTTTTAAAATTCAAGTAAGCCCGACGAACACCAAGTCATAATATATAATAGTCAAAAAATACTCCTCTATCGATAAAATATCTAAAATTGTGCAATTGAATCATACGTAACTTTGAATATTTTATAGATAGAATAATATTTTTTTTGTCTATTATAGTTTGGCTAGGCAGTGCTCAATGAATTAAAAAAAAATAACCAACGATATGTGTAATATTATGTATTCTTAATCCAACGAAAACAAATAAGCATGAATGAAAAAGTGTGCACAATTTTATGATATCGCCCAAAATATACCAAAACTATTATGGTTTGGTTTAGGCAGAGTTTAATTGATTTTTAAAAACTAACCAATACCATCACCTGTAAATTGTAGTTCATGTTCAATAAAAATAAATACATATGACTAAAAAGATTAATGTGCACTATTTATGGCGGATCATAACAGCCTACCTCCACCCTTTGTACACTGCCGGGATGCCACGTGATATGGCCAAAGTATGCCCATATTATTGTTTTTATTTCTTTGGTCTGTTTTATTCTCGACATACGTAACCTTGTTTTTCCAGCTGATACGAAGCAAGTCCACAATAGAAAGTTTTAAGTTTTTTGAGCGTCGTTTCGGTAAGATAAAAGGAATCAAAAGACAAAATCTTAAAAGATCATTAGCCTCTCCCTTTTTAAGGTCTTCCATATTCAGCAAAAGTATTAGGTACATCGTTCAAGAGGTAGCTCTATTAAAATGAATGAAATCCTGCGGATCTAGGCTAGAAACTAAATAAATATTTATCCAAAAAGCACGGGAAAACCACTGGAGTGTTTTCCCCGGGATAATAAATATAGCTGATATTATATCGAAATATAAAATCATAACACACAGTTTTCTTTTATAGATATCGTATTTTGTTTTGTTTTCCTTAAAATGCATGACATATTGTACTCGTATAATAAATACATGCTATTCCCATGAATCTCCGGATGATGTCATGTATCAAAATTTTAGGAAAACCGCTTTTTGGTTTATTTTGAAGTTGGGATATTAAATTTATAGCTCTCCGGTATTAGTGGCACTATATCGGTGGCTTAAATCACCGATGGCCTTATGTATCTTTTATATATTTAACTGAGTCGTTCTTTAAATTCCTCTTTCTGTTGGTTTGGCTACCCCTGGCATAGAGAACATTACTCATTATTACAGAAAATATAAAAATATTAAAAAAAAAATTGGTTAATTTACAAACTGACCTCACTTCGGTGCACATTTTCGACATTCTCCAAATCTCACCAGCATCTAGCTTGATTTTACTCGTTATAGGAACAAAAAGTTTAAAAGCTGTTCTGCTACGACTGCTTACTAGTATTTTAATTTTACACTTTATGATTTTGTATAACAAATTGTCTCTTTTACGTACTTCTTTTAATGATTTCTTTTTTTGATGTTCTATATTTTTTTAATTAAACCTTATTATAACGGATATTTATTTTTCACTAATTTTCAATTTTACAATCATCCTATGTATTCCTTGAGACTAACAGTTTTTTTTTTTTTCAATATTAATTGGTCAATTTATATATTTAGAAAAAAAGCACGATGGACAGTATCATGGGATGATAAGCTTACGCCTTAGACTATAGATAGATACATCGCTTACGCACTTAATCTTTTCCCTTTCTCAACATTTCAACCATTTGACTATGGATAATCCTAGGTTATGGGGCATCTGAGCTTTGAGCTCTTATCCCCTTTTCTCTAGTAACAGATCTGTAGTATATGTTTGTTTTGTGAATAATGTTTTGTACTAAGGTGTACGGTTTTTTGTACATTTCAACAACGTTATCGAGTTCAATCTTAAAGAAAATCAACAAAACAAAATGGTACTCACGGCGACAATCCAGTAATCTGACGATTTTATTTATATGTTTCTATCATACCTATACCCATCGTAGATGATTGGTAAATTGTCTGCTTTTAAGATCTTACATTTGGGCTCAAATCCTACATCTGACAATTCAAGAGAAACGTGAAATTTTCAATCCAAATCATTGACATAATAGGTTGAGAAAATAGCAAACAACCATCGTTTATAGTAAATAACTCTTTTAAAGCAACTTTTTCGATCGGCCGTCAAGATCTACATCGCATTGTAGAGCTATGATGAATAATTCGGTAATTTTGTGAGATAGTTTGTTTCGTTCTAGCTTTATGGTCAGCAAAGCAACTGAGAGAGCCCACAAATAAAATATTGTCAAATATATAACTACTTCCGACTCTCGCAAAGTGGTGTCAAGTAAAATTCAATAAAAATAACGGAATATAATTGAAAATTGTTTTAATAATACTATATAATGAACTATGAAATTAATTGGGATCGAATTGTAGATTAGATTAGATTACAATAAATTGTGAGATAAAAATAGATTACTGATTTACAGTATTATCTGTGAACTGCAGTCAAAAGATTTCACAGTAAATTTTCTGAATTTGAAAACAAAAGCTACGCTTCGTGTAAAATGGAGATACTAGATAGATATTCCTTTATGGTTTGATAATTTTTAATCTAACTCAAGCATGAGCGTGTTGAAATATTGATTCTGTTTTATAGTTTCCTTTGTATTAAAATAACGTTCTAGATTTTTCAATAGGTGACTAGAATCACCTTCGATGTTTAGGCCAAAACTGACTTCTGACCGTCTTACATCAAGAAATTGGCTGTAATACAGACAAATATTGATGTTACGTTATATTTAAATAGTGTTGTGAATGTAGGTACATACCCGAAAAATTGATACATCTTTTTTCTGGGCTCCATTATGGTTTGGCTGATAGTGTTTTTATCAAGGCGTTTCGTAATCGTTTCACCTTGTGAAACATTAAATACCTGAGATTCAGTGAATCAGTGAAATCAATTTAGGTGATCGTTCGCGGTGAATTTCTTCTAAATGAGTTACGCGTCTAGCAGCAATTATGTTTCTCAAAATACCTCTTTAATCGTAGTAAAAACTATAATAATTGTCGTCGGTTTTATCAAGTGTCTAAAAATAGACAGACGGCGTGGAATAGGCGGATAATTTTTTGGTTTGACGATTTATTGTTGTTACTCCACAATAAAATTAACTTTCTTTCTAACAAAAATTTATTCGCCATTTAAATGCTTATAATTCGTAATAAAATTACTAACTGTGTCTTAGTAGTGTGCGGCGACTTTTAGAATCGGGCACACTGTTCATTACAAGTAGTTTTATCTATCAAAACTGCTATTTTTCAATATTCTACATAAAGGGTCTAGGACGATTTGGCACCGGATAACTGGACGCCACGGAATTCTAAAATAAATAGACGTTAGGTACTTATAGGTACCTACTTTAAAAAAAATATTCAATATTATTATTTATACTTCAATGATTATATTAAGATTTAATAGTTGGTAAGAATGTAAATATTCAGACGTAAACAATGATTTAATCGTGCATATGTTTAAGTTCCAACGAAAAAGGAGTTTTTTATTATACATAAAGCGTTAGACATGGTAATTCTCAATCCGCGATAAAGAATATATTATGTTAAGAGTAAAATGAATTCAAGTAGTATTGTACGACAACATCTTCTTGGCTACGCTTCTAAGCGCTGCTGTCTACTAAATGGGAGGAGCTTGTTAGTTTATAATGGATTCCGTTAGTTCACAGTTTTAACACGTAGTCAAAAAGATGTTGTCGTACAATAGTAGTAGATAGAAACTGATTAAAATACCTCGTCTACACGTGTCTACGACAGTTCGGCGTCCAATTGTCCGGAGGCCAGTCGTCCCATTCCCTACCATAAATATGAAATGAATGTGGAAAGTCATTACGAAAAAGACGGTAGTTACACCTATATAACAGATTTAAAAAATGTCCTATCAGCTTTTTGAATCTTATCAAAATATAGAGTGTGTATCGAGTATGTCATTTAGTTATTCATATTATTTAGTACTCACTTTGATCTGGTTGGTAGAGCGGCCGTCAATGAAGCCATGGGTCGCGGATTTGACTCCTTGGTTGGGTACCAAAAATACACGATGTTTTTTAATTTGTGTGTCATTCAGTGCAAGCACCCAGTTGCCGTTGCTCTTAAAATATGTTATTAGGATAACCCCAGGTCTGTGAAGGTCTATGTTGTCTGTTGAGGAGCGAACTTGATGGATCATTTCGTTTTTGTTTATATTATAACATACACCAGGCTACGATGTCCAATTATATTAGTGCAGTAGTTGTGAAGCAGTAATGTAGCAGTAACAGTGAAACAATCACAGAAACATTCAGACTTCAAATCATAAAGATTTATTGAGACCTCGTCGGGAATTCAACCGGAACCCGGTATAATAAGTCGGTACCTTTTGTAACGTGTCAGGTTATCAAGTCGTGGTTCTAGGGTTTGAATACCAGATTTGGCAAAACGTTGTTTTTCAATGTGTGTTTGGACTCAGAGCATAAACCTAATAGGTTGCACAAATGGGTATCAAAAACGTATCGTAAAACAAAAATCTGTTCCGAAACCTCTTCGTGATGCGGCCAAGATCCACATCGGATTGTGGAGCCAATTAAAAAAACACAAGGCACATTATAGCTTGTGGAGGTCTTCACCACGCAGTAGATGTATATACAGATATTATGAAGTAAGTAGGTACCTAATGATATTTTATTGTTCCACTAACTAGGTCTAATATTTTACATGTCGGAAGTCATCGGGTTTCGCGCTTGTCTATGTATTGAGGTTCTTAGGGTGTATAGATTTATTTCTTTGTTCTTGCAATATTTCAATATTGTCGAAACTTTCGATCAACATGCAAACACAGCATAGATGTTTTTATTTTAAAGTGTGCTGTACCCTAATTTATTTCATTATACAATCCAATTAAGTATTCTATATTTTAATACCTACCTATGGCGAATATGTTGATATAATTATTGTAGTATTAAATTATTTAGCATTAGATATGTAGGTACTACGTGGTTTGTTTAGTTAGTAAACTTTGTCAAGTTCTTACTTCTAATATGTATTCACCATCACCACTACGAGCAGGAGTCGATCCACTACTGCATGAAAGCCTTCCGAGCTCCTTCCACTCTTTCGGTCGATTATTATCCGCTACCATGTAAATCCGCGCAACTTTATGAGTTCCACGATCCAGTGGTTTAGTGCCATTGTATCACTGCAATTGCCTTGGAAAAGAAGGAGAATCGATTATGAATGATGACAGAGTAGATATCAAAATGCTTCAAATGTGTCGGTTTCTACCTACTTATGTATGAGAAAACTGATAGTAGGCAGGTACCCACCTACTCCTAAGTGCTTACCTTTGCACATAGTTAAGTCATTATAATTTTCCAAACGTTTGTAGGTAAGAAATACTTAGTTGTATTAATTGTCCATTTATCAAGGCAGTTGGGCAAGTAATTTAAAATACTTAAATGTGGAGCATTGAATAAATTATTAGATTAGAATAAAATATACAATAAAATTAGTCACGTTCAAAATACAAAGAAAACTTTCTAGATCTCTTATCTAAGTGAATTTGAAATAAAACTATGTAGGTACGTATTTAAATTAACTATAATACAAAGTACTTTCCTATTTACACCAATAGGTATACCAAAGCTTTGAAGATATGAGATTAAAAATGTCTTACTTTGGAACTTCCGTATTGAATATATTATTTAATCAGTGGGTAGGTATTTACTTAAATATATCAGAGCGATGCTTGATAGTCCAGATCTATTTTGTCACTATTTCCATAGATAACAATATTGCTAGCGCTGCGAAGAATTTATGACCCGACTAAAATTAAACGGTAACGAAAATGCATAATATGAATTGATTGTTATTATAAACTTTAAATAATTTATTTTTTTATCAATGATTTATTTGGACAAATGCACGGACGACGGATATAAATACTTGTAGGGAACTCCCTAGTGTAAATGTTTAAATTGATTTCAATAGCTTGAATGATATAATAAGAATAAGGCATTTTAAATACTGCAAGTCTTTCGTTTTTGATTAGATAAATGGTACCTACTTACTTAATAACAATTTTCTATATAGAACACAAGTAAATAACATTTAAAACTGTATGTAATCGATATGTTTATCAACACACGTCATGCATTTGACACCTTTGTTAAAACTGGCTTAGTAAGTAAAGGGTTGTTTACAAGGGATCAGTAATCGCTACTCGCACTAATACCGACACGTGTAAACAAGGAGAATACTAATAAGCATTAGTGAAAATGGAAGTGTGAGTGAAATGTAACCCATCCAATTTACTAATCGTTGATAACTCGCAACTTGTCGCAACGTGTAAACTGTACTACTAGTATTTAGTGATAAATGTGAATACGAGATGTGAATTTATCATATAAACTATACCTATGCACCTACTCAGTTTTTTAAGTATGTATCTAGCGGCTAGTGCGACTAACAAGTACCTACTAATGATCAGTATTAAGTCCATGTAAACAAGCTTTAACGCATACGACTACTTATTTACGTAAATATGACTAAGCATATGGACTCAGTTTTAGTTATATTTTGCCTATAAACTTTCTCTCGACCTCGTACTATATGCCATGTAAGTTGTCAGTAACAAATTATATGCAGAAAATCATCTATTATATCATTCGTTCTACTTCAAGCATAACCTTTTTGTTATTGTATATTAATTATAAGTTTGCAAACAGTTAAGTAGTTTCCTTTGTTAAATTGTTGAATCATCGTTCATAAATTATACGTAGGTAATCAATTGATTTTCTAATTAACACACAATGATCGATTAACATGCATTTTCTCATTTAATAATTTTTGTTCGAAGTGTTGCTTACCTCGTTACAATGACTCATTATTTACGTCATTGTTCATATATTGTTAAATGTATAGAGGGTATTAATGAAATTTGTATAATTTAAATGTGTATATCAGCCGGGGTCGATCCACTGGTGGATGAAGGCCTCTCCTAGTTCCCTTCACTCTCCTCGGTCCGTAGTTCTTCTCTGCCACGTACTACCTACCGAAGTGTATGAGTTCGTCTATCCAACGAATTTTAGTGCGTCCCTGTGAACGTTTACGGCATTCCCCTCGCTGTGCGACATGTTTACCCATTGCCATTTAATCTACTCAACAGCCTCTATCAGATCACGTAGATTATAACATTTTATATCTTTTCACTTGTTTTGCGCTTCTTACCACATTGCTATGCCTCTTTGCTTGATTACCTCACAAAAAATTACATCAAATGGTATTGTATTATATACTTGTATTTATAATATGTAGTAATAAATAAATAAATAGATAATATATTAAGTATGCGAAAAATACATTTTTTTTTACATAATTGTCTCCCTAGAACCGGAGTTCAAAGTTATGAAGTGGCAACTCTACTCTTGTCTGCTTCGTTACCCGTTGGATTATTTTGCGATATTTCCGCGTTATGGCCAACGTGCACATTTCCATGTCACGTTGCGCTACTCGTAATTTTTGGGTTTTTCTTACATTATGAGTCTATATTTCACACGCATACGATAGCACCAGTAGCACATACTGTTTGAACAATGGGATTTCACTTTTGAAGATACTATTCAGGCGTCCAATTACATGCCAGTTTGGCTATATGAGTAATCTTGTCATACCTACCACTAGAGTTGGGTTTCGGAAATTTCCCGACGGGAATTCTCGAGAAATTTTCGAGATTTTCCATCCCGAATCTTGAGAATTGAAATTTTTAACATTTCGGGAAATCCCGGATCTCGAGAATCTTTTCCCGGGATTCAGGATTTCTTTATTATCAAATTAACAACGATTTTCCATATGAAAAAAGTGGACACAAAACACAACGTTCAGAGACTGATCGGGGCATTTAACACAATTAAGCCAACGTCCACTCAAAATGAGCGCAATTTTTGTAACATCAGGGAATTTTGTGTATCAAAAGCATACGCGATTGTCAGATGCAGCGATTGACAGTCTGTGTTTTTTTAAATTCTATTTTAATAAGTAATGTTTTGAATTATTTTTGTTTTCCTATTTCTATTTTGTTTGTCTTCTTACATAAAAAAAAATCATATGTTTTTGGAATTTGCCTGTTTTTACACTGATTTTAGGATTTTTATGGTTTTTTTTAATTTCCCGAATCTCAAGAATTCAAAATTTCATCATTTCGAAAAATCCCGAATTTCGAGATTGAGATTTTCTCGGGAAATACCCAACTCTACGTACCACCGTTAATTTACATATTTTACTGTCCGAGTAGGTATATTAATTAATAACCGTCTAACTCTCTAACTACATAATATAAATTGGAATATTATGTTTAATTTTTCTAATCCCTTTTGAATGCACTATTGATAAGGTTTAAAAATTGTTGTTATATATTTTCGCTACTATAAAAGCCTCATATTTAGTCAACGCTTGAATTAACAATTTTAAATAGTAAACGGTAACAAGGAAAATTTTTCCATTGTCTAATCGTTCGCAAACCATACAGATCATAAGCGTCGCAGTCCGCAAACAATGATAATGCTGATCTCTTTAAAGTCCCGTCACAAAATTATTTAAAATGAAATATGTAGGTACTTATATGAAAGTAGTGTAATATGTTTCACTCAAACTTAGTCTAGGTAATTAATTAATTGTTATAATGCGCCATTGTTTAAGTTAATTTTATTAAATAGCATGAAGGGACTGAATTTAAATAGTAGTCTAGGTATTATGGGTATATGTATCCCGTGTTATGTAGAATTTCTATAATATGATTCATATAGTGAAATAGCTCCGTGCAATGGAGGCTTCGTGGGCGGCGTCCGATTTGGCGCTCCGACGCGTGACGGACACGTCGCGAGACCGACGCGAGATGGAAACGAGAAAAGCGGAAACGCCCTGATGCGGAAAGGAATCTGGGAGACGACCCTGAAAATATACGCGGAACGACGCGGATGCTTTTTTGTCAACGGCATCGGACAGACATATCGAGAACACACTGGGTGAAAGCACTGAAGCAGAAATATTATGCAAAACTTGCATACACCATATTAAAATGAAATCTAAATTTAGTATATTGAATACATAACAAATTATTAATTAAATACGTTCACAAAACTAATATTTAAAATAAAAAGTACAGACAAATTAAGTTTTAATAAACAACGAAAGAAAATTTTCTAAAGAAAAATAATTCTGGAGAAAAAAAAAATACATAGAGCATCACTAGGCATGTATAATACGTCTCTAGGAAGCGCATTGACCAACCGCACAGCCCTCGATTTTGTGCCTGATAAGCCTGACACGAGGAAATAGTTTTCACGCATGTAATTTAATATTATAGTGTGAACACATTCTTCGAATAGGTAATGTTAATGGACGCGAATTTGCAATAATCGACTTTATTAGAGTGTATGTAGAATTTTTTTTTTAACTAGGTACATACGATATTATTGCAGAATAGAGTGTGCGTATGCAGAATATGACAACAGTGCTGTAAAGATATCAACGTGGATTTAATAAAATAATCACCATTATTGCAATGTAGGTAGAGTTCATTGTGAACATCACAATATACTGGATCTATTAGTAATGGCTATAAGTCAATGACTACCACCGAAACAATGTCCGTCTTATCGTATTGGCCTTATAACAACGGCTGTCCATTTTATACTTTGTTTAAAAAATAATAAATAATCGAAAAACATTATTATTAATAATGATTAGTTTTTTTCAATATTTTTTATTAAGTTTTGGAATAAAGATAATCAATGCTGTGTCACAGAAATAAATGAGACAGTTAAAGTATACTGCTATTTTTTATATTTACTATTATTACACGTGAAAAATATACCGTCCAGACATTATGGCTATTGGTGTTTCACGTTTAACGTTTTTATTTTGCCATACCAAGTGCAGTTTGTGAAAATAAGCAACGCAAAGCTGCGATTGGTTCGTTCACCCCGCCATTCGGACGCTGGCTTTGTTTGATTCCAGCTCGGCTAGAGCGTTAAACCTTTTCGATTCGTGACTGTTGCACGCGCTCGAGAAAACCATTTTTATTGCTTGCAACAATAATTTTCTATTGTCGTTTTATTTATAGAAAGCTTTCGTTTTGTACTTTACAGAGCTTTCAAAGTTCAATCTAATAAAAATACGTTCTGTATAAAATCAATATAGAATTGGAGCAAAAGTTTTTTTTGTGATATGTATCTATACCTACTGCACATTGTATTAATTACAATAAAATACAGTATATTATAAGACTCGACCCTAATAGTCCAATGCATACTGCAGCATACGGACCGTGAAGTCTGTTTCATTAGACACTGGGTTCTCATCTAGAGGCTCGCGTTTATTAACTATGGGATCATAATACATTTATGTGAATTTGTTAAAGCCTGAGTGTTTCTGTAATTGTTTCACTTCTAATACTTACGCTACTGTTTCACATCAAATCTGTAGTGTTATAAAAATAATACTTATATTATATAACTACTGTCACCACAGTCGGGGTCGATCCACTGCTGGATGAATGCCTCTTCTATCTCCCTCCAATCTGTTCGGTCCATAGTTTTTCGTTGCTACATACATTCACATTCAGCGGATTCTGTGGTCTTTTAGTATCCCTTGGGTATAGCAAGATTTAACCAGCGGTTGTCCACCCCATTGTCATTTCATCTAGGTACTTAGTGACCTTTCATAAATAACTACCACCATCGGTTTCATTAGTCTGTTCGAAAATAATGCAAGTGCAAATACCTAGGTACATAATTACACCGAATATATTAATTACAGGGTATTTTAAGCTATATACAATTAATTATGATCATTAAATCTAAATGATAGTTATCTACAGCGAAATCCATTAACCAACACTAATAGGTAACTCTTCAATAAACAGTTATTATCAACAACTCTCTGTAATAACACTAATAACTATATTTTATGTCAGCTTAGAAAGCCCTATTAAGTGGACAAAACCGGCTCTGATCTATAACATAATGTGAAATAACAACCTACTATACATATTCATTGTTTTTTTTTTAAATTAATGTACCTACCAAAGTACATAGCTACAACATTAACAGAGTTTTAATATATAACAAATATTAAAATGACCTACATAACGCTAATACAGGGTCCTCAGAAATAATGGAAACTGAAATACCTAACGGGCGTGGAGTAATATGCAACCGATTTAGATTGTCGAAAAATATGGGATAAACTTAAAAACGTGTCGAGAATACGCTTGTCATTCGTTCTGACAACTGCTCCCGGTTTATATACCGACGCTCATTCAATATTGGTGTATTTGAAGGTGGCAACACCCACTATTGCACGTCAATAATGTGTGGTTAATTTTCGTAGGACACTCACACATTCGAAACCCTGCGGAATTCTATTTATTAATATGTTTTGTGCGATGACATTATAAGTCAACCGCACGATATACAGCATCATTCGATTAGTCGAGCATTATTCGATTAATTTAGTCATACACTAGTACAGAATTTTTGACGATGGCACCATTTTTAGAACTAATATTTTATTCATCAAAATACAATGATATTATTTACTGGGCACCTTTTTAAATATTTTAAAGTTCGATTATGGTTTTTATTATTTAAAAATGTGCTTGCTTTGGCCCAATCTATACTGTCATCTATTTGTATTAAAATGATATTATCTTAATTTTATTCTAATAAATTGTCTACGCATTGTAGATATTCGGGGCCTTTTTTATCGTACTAGTTTTTTTTTATTTATTAAATATGTAAATAGTTTAGGATTACGCTAGTTCCCATACTGGCAATAAAAATATTTCAAAGATGTAAGCAACCGCAATGGTCTGATGACTCCAAGCACCTGTCAAAACATAAATCTGTCCATAGATTGTTATCAAGTAGCTTAACCAATTAAAATTTGAATATAGTTGTTTCCGTAAACGTCCCATTACAGTGTATGTATCCAGTAATTGCCGAAATAGAATGCATAGTAGTTTTGTTGTTCTCAGATTAGACTGGTTTTAAGGCGCTTTGAGATTTTTGTAACTGCATAATGAGCGATCGAAAAAAGAAAGAAAATTAAAAAATGGCTTTTACTTATTTATTTTTTATTTAAAAAATACTCTTACTAACTATCACCCAAAACAGAAACTATATAAACACTATGAAATTAAGCATATTGAGGGGAGATTTTATTATGTAGGTACAGTAATAACCCGAAGGTAGTAGAAGTCGGGGTACAACTTTGTATATAAATACATATTATTTTTGTTTAATTGGGATCAAAACACTAGTTTATAAAAAAAATATTTAATAAAATTACAGTTCTTTGTACATATTAATAAGTACGAAATATTAAAACAATAAATGAGTTACGTAAAACAGGTATTTCGATGTCGATGGATTCATAAAATCTAATAAAGTCGTCTGATGTCGTAGCAAGATAATATTTTTTTTTATTCCTTGCTTTGTAGCCATAAAGCGTTCTTCGAGAGTATGTTTTCTAAAAAAAATGAAGCCCCTTTCAAGCTTGCAATATTGTCATGTGCTTTTCTTGTAGAACTCGAACTAGAAGAAGTCGGGGTATTTCTGTATATAATATAATACTTTTAGACGCCATGCCAAGAAGAGCATGGGATTGTTAGGAGTATAGGTACAAGTGGCGAAGGGTGGGGGTAGGCTATTAAGATCCGACATAAACTAGTGCACATTAAACTTTGTCAGTCATTCATATTTGTTTCTATTGAAATAAGACTATAATTTACAGATAGTGTTTAGTTAGTTAGTTTAATAGTTAGTCTTGGTATAGGTACTTTAGGGGATACGACAAAATTGTGCACACTTTTTCATTCATACTTACATATTTGTTTTCGTTGGTTTAAGAATATATATTACAGAAATTAATTGTTGGTTATTTTTTTTTATCCATTATGCCCTGCCTAAACCAAACTATATTAGATAAAAAATATTATTCTATCTATAAAATATCCGACGTTATATATGATTTAATTGCATAATTTTAAATATTTTATAGATACACGAATATTTTTTGACTGTTCTGTAGGTACTATTTGTTTTGAATTTGACAGGTTTTGATTGAATTTTAAAAACTAACAAACGCTATCAAATTGTTCAATTAAAACAAATAAACACGACTGACAAAGTTTAGTGCGCACTATTTGTGTCGCATATTAACAGCCTACCTCCACCCTTTGCCACTGTAAGGTACATACATCAATGACACCATGATGTCGGGCAAGGCACATTAACATTATCTAGTACTTATATCGCAGATTTTGGAGACGGTTCCTCCTGGAAAACGCATAACGGTATAATGAATCAAAATAAAATAATTTTCGTGAACATTAGCTAAATATTTTTTAAATTTCCGTTTTGTTTATATTTAAAACAGTGGTAAACGAATTATAAATAGTTGACGCCGAAATATTGAAAAAAAGCAGAAGCAGTAATAGTATGTTTTTATACACATCACGCGTGTTTTTTTCGATGTCATGAATTTATTAGAAACTGATATGTAAATACATTCATAAATACAAGCCGTTTAACACCAAAGCAACATTATTTGGGGAAGTGTTATGCGTAATTAAGATTAGTTATTTGTTTTTAACGCACTTAAAAAGATTTGCCCTAGTCTTGTAAGTTAAATGGTTGTGTGAACATGTCAGAAAAGAAACTATAGTAATTAATTGAGTTACGGTTTTTTTTTTTTGAGAAAATGGAGTCGACATCTTTTATATTATAGGCACAGTGGTGTAATTATTTAAGTGGTTGCTACTTTCCTCTGTTAAGTGCCTGCGCGACTACTTGGTCAACAGAGTATGAAGAAAAACGCCTCGGCCAGATAACGTACAGTGAAATCCGGAGAGTTACAGAGTTACTGTATATATTACCGATTGTTAGGTACCTCCCTACTGTAATTATTAAGTATCTCTTATTTTTTTTTCGGATGACTTTGGTCATTTCCCCCCTGACTGTCATTACTCTAAACAAAGACATAGTCCTGAGCTCAAACCAGTCTCTAAGAATCTTGAGCCAGGATGTTTTTATTCTGCCAAGGTTTCGTATGACAAGACGCAGAAGTTGATATATTTCGATATGACACACGATATGGCTAAAGTGTGCCGGCTTTCTACTTTATTTCTCTATTTTTAAAAGTACCTATATTTAGTTCGTAGAGAAAATAAGAAAATGGAAAAACTAATTGTATTTGGTCGGGTTAAGGAGGATGATGGGCGGACCAGATCAATAATGCAAGGGTATATTTTTGCTGATTCACACTTTGCGTGATACCGAATGCCAAGAGGGGTGGATTTAAGCTGTTGGAAGAATTGTCGAACGGCGAAATTATTTCAGTCACAATCCTCACTCATGAGGTTCCGACGAAGAAGAATCAAATAATATCTTTACCAAATAAAATCGTGCAGATATTTTACATTACCCACTCTACTAAGCAAGTTCCACAGTAAGCAAATTCTAGGGAGAGGTTTTTATAAATTTTACGATATATGAGTTATTAATTTTGACAGCTGTTTCGGGCTATGAAGCCATCTTCGAAACGGTCGACAATGACTGATATTGGAGATTCGGGCAACCCTTTTCCAATTCCGGGAGTTCGTGATAGGTGAGATGGTATATAAGTATCATTATCATCATCAGCCGGGGTCAATCCACTGCTGGATGAAAGCCTCCCCAAGCTTCTTCCAACTCTCTCGGCCCTGTGTCGTTCGCTGCCACGTATTTCCGCCGAACTTTACCAGGTCGTCAATCCAGCGGCTTTTCGACCCTGTGGCCGTTTAATGCCCCTTGGGCACCACTGGATGACGGCATTTGTCCAGCGGCCGTCTTTTCGGCGAGCAATGTGCCTCGCCCACCTCCATGTCAGCTGTTTGGCAACCTCTATTACATCGCGTACTCCTGTCTGATCTAACCTAACCCATTCATTTCTCTTACGGTCCTTTCACGTGATGAGAAACATAATATATTATGTATATTAATATATTATTATGTTTCTATATTGACTATATCTACTATAGTGGTGTAGTTTGCATCCATTTATTTTATATATTTACACGGATTAGAATATCATTGAGTAGCTATTTAAACTAATGATTCAATAATTATTGTACGCGTGTGTTCTGAGATTTAACTGACACCGCTGTAATGACATAAAACCGATTATAATAATGTAATATTCTTAGTTTTTTTTTATATACATCTAATAAACCATAAATAAATCGATGATAAATGATTATGTAAATTAAAAGCTTTTCGCTATTTTTTTAAAATGTATAAACAATGTTTAATAAACCATTTATTTTATTTAACGAATAATTCTCAAGATTTTAAGAATGTAACATTCCTTATATTGAACATACATAACTTGAAAACACTTCAGATATATACCCACTAGAAAAAATCATATTGACAAATTCTGTCGAGCACCGTTTTTTTTTCAAGTTATTTATGTATAAACAATCCATTTAATGTTTCCAATACAGAGTAGGTAGGTATATAACATTTTCTACCTAACCGAAAAAAAAATATATTTTTTTAAACGGTACATGTTCAAATACGCACGTTATTATGATCTTACTCCCTACTTCAGTTTTAGTTTGTCAATTTATGGCTACGGCCGTATGTTGTAGCTTAACCACTGTGGAATGCCAAAAGAAATGGCGTATTTCAAAAAAACACTACCTTATTCTTAGGTCAATAATTGTTATGAAGCAATCATTTTTCGTAAGATGTTTATCACACTTGAATGGTCAAAGACATAGCTTATAATCAGTATATTTAGAATTATCTTCAAATGTGTTAATCTTGCCCATTTTTTGAAAAATAAAATGCCTAATTCTTGTCAAATTTGGGATCACAGAGATTATCAATAAAAAATTTTATCGTTAATACTTCACTTTAATAATGTCGACATAAATTGTACTGATGGTTTTATAAATGTGTTTAAAAATTAATAAATGCAAAAAACACCACTGCACACTTATGTACTGAAATATGACTATATTCTAAAACATTAGAGCGAGAGGTTTAAAAGAATACTATTTTATGTAATAAAAATACTTTATGCAGTCATCAAATGTTTAAAATAAATATAAAGGATAATAAGGCTTCAAAATTATATAAATAGATTATCTACAACGTTTAAGGAATGTCCAGGATCATGCTTTGAAAATAGAATAAAAGCTCCGTTTTGACCTACGCTGAGCACGTCCGCCCTTAAACTTTCAGCAATCGGTATCAAGTATTGTCATATGAAACTTTTCAAATATTTCCACTGATAAAATAGGTAATAATTATTATTGTCCTTGGTTATAGTGGTCAAGAGAAGCTTTACAAGACTGAACTACCCAACTACTCTCAAAACTACCCAACTATATTGACTAAGTCTGTTTTTGCTGTGTTTATTGAGAGTTCTGTAATTATGAAGAAATTCAGGTTTTAAGCCCCCCGTTTACGATTTATAATCTTCCCGGATACGTATTTATTTGCAATAAACATACAAGTCAAGTCACGCAATGCAAGCTCGCGGATAGTTTTGTTTTCGTTTGCTAGATGATGGCCCGGGGCCGCCGAGGCAAGGTGAAAGAGGAGGAATCTTCGTTCTAATGGCCGGATCGGGTTGCTGGAGGCCGAGCATTGCCGGCGAAAGTGGTTTGGCAACTCGGCAAGCTGGTTGCTAACCTTTCCATTAAACCAGAGCTTATTTATTGGATTAGAAAAGAGTGATTGACGGTCCGCTAACATAACGCGCTTAGTTAGCATTTAGCGTATGATTCGAGCGTGCGCAATTACAGATGGAGATCATAAATTTGAGACCGGATCTGCAGTGCATGCGACACCTGCATTGTGAACGTATCTACTGCACTTGTATCTGCAATATGCATCGTATGGTTTAGGTTTTTAGAGAGCAAAATACGCATACATTGGGCCGTCAGAAAGAAAAATATCGATCCCAAAAATAAGTGTCGGTCAACACCATAGATGTTTAAAAGGAGAGATAGGGAACGATTTGGCTTCCTCATACAACTGAATGAAGCATGCTGACAACAGCCGATAACTCACGAGAAATGGCAACGCGATAAAAAAAATGCAGGGCATCACGGAGGATTTACTTTGGTCATTATAACCCATATAATATAATGTTAACGTGGAAATTGATTACCAGCCTGTTTCACCATACTTGCCGGCTTCGCCATACTTTCATATACCATGCCGCCCCTAGGTCAACACTATCAATACTTTTTTAATGGCCCTATATATTGCTTAATATATTCAATAAACTATTTCTTTCATTCAACGACTAAGATACAAGATTTGAGATTGTAACATTATATATATTAAACATAGACAATTTGAAAACATCTCATGCATATAGCTACTAGATTTTTTTATAGTATGTATATGCCTGAGATGTTCAAATTATATATGTGCATTTAATAATGTATTCTTTTCAGCATTACAACAGGCCACGGGGCAGAATGACAGTCGTGTAGTGAAACAGTAGCATATTATGTAGTAATTGTAGATATTTTATAGATAGACGAATATTTTTTTATCAATTATAGTTCGGTTTAGGACTTAAAAGTATTTTAAAAAACTAACCAAACATATGTAATAGTTATATGTTCGTAATTGAACGAAAACAAATAAGTATGACTGAAAAAGTGTGCAATGTTTTTGTCAGATCGCCCATAGCATATTGAACTATTGTGGTTTGGTTAAGGGCACGGTTTAATTGAATTTTGAAAACTAACCAGCATCATCTGCAAAATGTATTCTTAGTTTAATGAAAACAAATAAGTATTACTCAAAAATTTTAGTGTGCACTTTTTATGTTGAATCTTAACAGCCTACCTCCACCCCTCGCCACTGCAATGACCCAGTCATAGGGCAAGTGTGATCCTACATTCTTGCAGTCATGCTGCTGGTATTATTAAATATCTAGTCAAAACGTCATCCAAATGCATCGTAGGTTAATAGTATAAGTAGTTCAATGACTTAAATAAGCAAAAGTTGTCCATATTTTACTTATAAAATACCACCAGATACCTCTATGATAAAAAACAATATTATTTCTCTGTGGAATTCAACCGTTAACCACAACCACACGTTCTGTTTGCCATTTTCATTTGTGGTTCAAATTGACGACTTCGACATGTTTGAAAGTGTTTCTCATATAAAAAGCATTTCAGACACGAGCTCTGTAATACGAGTAACAACTTCACTTATTCCTTTTATCTTGTTCATAGTTGGGAGTGAGGGTCAGATGATTTGGTAGTTTAACAACCTTCTCCACAAGTTTGCTACATCACTCTCGGCCTTAGACTATAATATTAATATCTCTCGGCATGCAGGGCTTCATCCGCATCCGTGGGCTATATGACCAAACAATTGATGTGTCCTGCGAAAGCTAACCGAGGATCGTTTCGACGAGGTCTAATCCCAGCATTTCCGTTTGCCAGACACTGTGCATCGATAAAATTGACTCCTGACCACTGCATCTGCTTGACTGACCATGGTGAATTCGCTGCCAAGCTATTTGAGATTGGACTTGTCACCCGACCAACATGTCCATGTGGCGGAGAACTACAGGATGTAAACCACATCCTCTGGGAGTATGATCCGAGAAGGAAAAAATGCTTAAATCGGTCCAGTCAGTTGTTTGGCCCATCAGGCCGTCCGACTTGGTTGCCACAAAGGCCAATATTATAGCTTAAAAAAATCGGCGTCTTACTGCGGACGTAAAGATGTCTTCAAATTGTTTTTGTATGTCCGTATTATTTAGCTTTGGTTTTTTTAAAATATTATATTTATAATTAAATTCATTTTATTTTATGTTAGTTATACGTGCCTTTCTCTCCCATGGCGTTTTTTATTAACTTAAGTCAACTCAGTAAACTCAGTCAAAGCTAACTTGAGAGCGTGGCGAACTCAGTTTGGGTATCTGCTCCTGAGACATTACGAGGCATAACAAAATTGCTGATGCTTCATATCAAATGTACGGCCTCATGTTACACTCGATTAAGACCGAGTGTGGTGTGGGGCGTATTGGCTTGGAGGGTCCTTGTTTGTGTTGTGCATTGTAAACGTCCGGTAGTCTCATGTTCACCCATCAGCCGTTACGACGTGTCGCACCAACTAGCTGTACTGATAGTGGAGTCTTTTTGTCTGGCATCCAGGAATTTTCGGCAATCTTCAGATGAGCGGGTCGTAAAAAATACTCAAAGTTTGTCTCACCTATTTTCACTTTAATGTATCTTATTAACACTATAATGGTTCTTATAAAGTCGACCGTTATGTCGCCACGACTAATCGTAAGGACACTATGTACCTAAGTATATTGATTTGCTAAATGCTAAACTTTGGCAGTTTGGTAGTCCTATGTGCCATACGATGACATATGACATTAGCTCAACAAAACTTTACTCTGAACCGACTCTATGCAATTATAAACACTAAATAATGCATAATAGCTACAACATATCATTACATATCACAATTATTTTTTTATGCCCATAATTATTGTCTTTAGACCTTAGTGGTCGCCAATTAATCTACTTATTTTGCGGACCGGATGCACATTTTAAACGGGCTTTGTACCTACATATTAAGTACAGTACTGTATACTAAGCAGATGTATTCTCCCCTATGTTGTGCAATTAATAATAGGATAATTTAAGACAATCTATAGGTTTCAATCAAATTGTACCCAAGTCATTAATCAGTATTTTTCATAATATAAGTATTTTAAAATGTCTAGTTTTCGGATGAAATTGTCAATTGTTGTCGAACAGATACATAACAACGGATTTTTTCAAAGATGACATTATTTGATGACGTATATTACGTGTATACATGTTTAGGAAAAAAGATAATTTATACTCATCGCTCAATTTTATATCGTCAGTAAGCCACTATTGTGTATTCATCAGTAGTAATATCGGATTATCTTCTTATTTTGCCTAAGTATACTTAACAAGCAGTGACGTCCCGTCGGGGTAGGCAGATTGAGCGTCGCTTGGGGGCAGCAGTTACTTGAAGGGCGGCAAATCGAGGATAATCAGTTGGTATATATAGAAGTAGCTACCTACTTAAACTTAGTAATAACGAAAATATCCATTTCCATTAAAAATTCAGCGCACTGGTTGGAAACAAAATGTATTAATTAACATAAAAGGTTTAACAGGATTGTCTTTTTTTGTCGGGTTCGCTACTTCCGTTGCCCTTCGACGTCCTTGGTGACCAGAAACGACACGTTTGCTGATGATGAAAAATACTGTATAAAAAAAATGCGACGGCATTTTGGCACTGTCCAGGAGCGGCATTTTGTCTAGGGACGTCACTGTTTACAAGTGTGCTGTTTTCTATGATCTCCACAGCCTACTTCCTTCCAAAAGTTACCCTTCGCCACTTTTCAAATGTGTCTCCTACTTATATTATTCATACAATTTATACTCGTACTGTATAAATATATAAGTATAGAATTGGCAGTTAACACCATTAAAGTGACAAAACTCTATTATTCCCTGCAGACCGGTAGTTAACCATATCTGTAATAATTAATAATACATTACATTTCATTAGATTTGTTTGGTACCAATGTTGTCGACCGTATTTTTACAGCCGTCATTTTATTTTAATATTGAAAAGTTGGGCCAAAAATAAAATAATTATAATTCGTGTGAAAATTGTTACGTCGGCCATTGTTATATCTCCGCGCGTTGGGTAATAAATAATAAGAAGTACCTACAGGTGTCCATTGTCTGGAAACATTATTTTTCTCTACAACGATGACGTTTATAAATATATTTTTTGCTGTTCCATTACTGTTCTGTTGGATTCTGCGAATGATGCAACAGTGAAAATATTCTTATTTTTATATTTTATTCAAAAAGAGAAAAATTTATTGTCTTGTTATCTTGATAGCCCGTTTACATGTAGGTGCATGGATTTACTGCTGACGGTCTGTATTATCGCGGCCATAACAAGAACATGCACGTGTAAACATGTATTATCGCGCAAGTTGTAAGATTGCATGAATGGATCAAAAAGTTTCAGGGGCTTCTGAATTTTCACGCGATAGTTGGAACTTGTGCGATATCTGCGCCTACGCAGTAGAACTATAATAGTGGCGAACCTGCCGGAAAAAATACGAACTACACAACGCAGAGCATTTTGACTTTTACAAACTTCCACAACCTATCAAATAGCACCATGCAATGACAACAATACGACTCGTTTATAGAATGAGATTAGTGTGACAGTTTTATCGCGTTAGTTTAATTTGCACAATATTAGTGCTACTAAATCCATGGACGTGTACACGCGCTATAATGCACCGAATACTACTGGCATCTTCTTACTATTATAGACATATTTATTACTTATATAAACGAATTTATACATGATTTTCTCATCAGTAGTTCTACAAAGATATGATGTACATATATATTTATTTATATAAATAAGAAATAATTGAAGTAGTAGGTTAAAACAACTCCCTTCTAAAAAAAAATCAAATGTGAGTTAAAATAATTCTGCATTCAGCCGACGAGTTGTTTGCTCTCCCAAAGTGCAGAACTACGAGTAACATGCCATTGGTGATGACAATTGGGAGGGCAATAACTCTGTTCAACCAAATCGCTTTGATGTTGATAAATTCCACCTACGTGGATATGAATATGGGTGATCGTTGTTTTACAAATTCTTAAAATAGGGTCTACTTTGGTCATTCGGCGTATTTTTATATTTACCCTTTTACAATATTTCTTCTATTTCTTTGTGTTTTATGTCATGTTGTGAACGTCTTGAATTTGTAATTTGTAAAGTTCACTATGTACTTATCTGTAATTAAATATATTTGAATTTTGATTTGTATAAATAAATAAATGCCTACAATGCATGTTGTTTTTTACAATATTCAATATATTATTTATTATAAAAGTATAAAATACATCGTTTATTTTTTCTATTATCGGCAAAAATTATGAACTCGATTATCGCGAAATGAAACTTAAAACGCGTCCGATATAGGCGTATCAGTTCCTGATTGACCAAAGGAATCGCTTTTGGCGCGACGTAGGTGTTCGAAATTCAAAATATAAATAAAGCCAACGGTGGGCGGCACTATTGTGGATACATAATTTTATGTTCTTTGAGGTTAGGTTCAAATCTTGTGTAATGTTTGGTTTGTTCACCCGAGTTCCCGCGCATTTTCGAATTCGCAAGAACATTATTACGATTCGATTTGTTATTTTGATTTTTATATGCGCCATTACTATTCTTCGTCAATAGTGTTCCATTATTGAACGTTTATGAATGGCCATAGATAATTTTTTAATTAGTATTGCGCGAATATTGTTGTGTTGTGACATTAATTTTGACATTTATAGAAATGTGACGTGCAGCCCAGCTTTATTGTACTTAATGCATTTCTTTCTTTAGTAAATACAGATTAAAGTGTTAAATTTTAAATTTATTATTATTATACTTACTTATTGGTGGTTTAAAAATATTGTTATCATTGCTACAATTGATTATAAATGGCAAAATATAGTGCATTCGGTCATCGCTTAGGTAAGTGTTTTTTGTAATAATATTAGGATATATTGAATTAAGTTGTAAAATATAGTCTTCGTCAATGCGGAGGGTATATTAACATTTTGTTTTACGAGGTTTCTTGTTAACTGTTCGGTCAACTGATTAGATCCGTTCTCTGTAACAAGCACACATTGGTAGATTTTTCTTGAAAAAATTAAACAAAATGTCAAATGTACTCAACCATCAGCTCTCGAACCAGGTTGTAAGCAAAACGCATGCAATGTGGTAGAACTCCATTAACAGTGCTATACGATTAACATATCCACATTAGTCTTTCGGTATATACAAATATATCGTAATACTCGTACCATAATGTGAGCCTCTATATAGTAGAGGTTGTGTCAAGTGATTTTTGTTTTTCGAGAAATCGATATCAGCCACTTGCTTACATAATCTATTACTTAGGTGTAACACAGATTGAAAAAACAACATTAAAAAACCCAGTATTCGAACCAGAGACCCACGACTTCATAGACATAGACGTTACCGCTCGGCCATCGCGGACGACCTATATAATATATTTATGTATTTAATAAAACAACAACTTGTGGACATAAAATCTAAATTCAAGACGTTCACAACATGAGATTTACATTACAACGAATATTACCCTCACAAAAGAGAAGAGAGAAGAAGAAAATATATACTTATAAAAATAAATAAAATATTTTTATACCTACAGAAAAATAAAATTTCGAAAACAAAATACATAGCACATCACTGAAAATGTCTATGTCTTTGGGGAGCGCATTGACTAGTATTGTACCCTTCGCTAATGGTGCCTGGTATATATCGGTTATTATACCTACCATTAAAACGAAATTTGGACATTATAATGCCAATTTTTGCATAGTAGTAGGTATGTATGCATTGATGCATACATACCTACTATTATGCAAAAATTGGCATTAATGATGTTACTATTATGATACTATTATGGTTTGTAAAAAGTTTTACCTATTCGCCAATTTTATTGTACGAGTACTGTACAAAAAACCAACTTGAACATATAGTAATTTATAGGTACAATAATATTGTCGAATTTATAAATTAACTAGATATATTATGTAAACCTAACCGCATGCTACACCAGCGGTTTTCAAACAGCATCAATTATTTAACATTATTTTAATATGATGTAAATTATTATCGAAAATCAAATATTGTCGCCTACATGTTTAATTAATTCATGACAGTTTGTGTACGTACTAAAACTTGGAAAACGCTGTTTTTTATACATTATCGTGTTTAACTTATATTATATCGATATATTTCGCCTACACGCGACAAAATATGTAAATTGTGACCTGACATAATATCTTCTTTCTTCACGAATTCATGTGGTTGTTTGGATTAATTGTTTGGTTAATTCATATAAATTTATGAGCTAATCTTTTATTCTATACTATTTAACAGATAAAATGAAAAAAATATCTAATTCGTTTGTGATATTAGATTCTTGACCAAAAAGTTACTTTTCGTAATGTCTCTTTGGATAGTAAATGGGTTTATAAATATGCTATGTAGACAATTTTCTAGATTGTCAAGATACGTTAGTTTGGTGAGCATTGTATACAAACTGTTGTATCAAATATATTTTTTCCCCTAATATATACGTAAATTTCATAACAATTAACATTTTTCGGTTAGGATGGAAGACAATATTTTACTTATACATATATTCTTAGCTTGGACTAGTCTTCACACATAAAATAACGGATAATAAATGGTTCCACTACTGGCGAAATTGAACCAAAAGTGACAGGTGTCAGATTAATGTGTATTTTAAAAAGAAATCAATTAAATATAATATAGAATCTATAAAAACTCACAGAAATACTGACAATATTAATAGTGACGATGGGCTACGTTTAAAATCATCATGACTTCGGACACTTTCAGCTAAATTGTCGTAACTGACTCAGTATACCTACTATCACTTACCTTTTACTCTGCGCAACGTTTCCTTTTCGACGCAGTTAGTGCGATATTCGCTTTTACATACCTAATAGTATGGACACTTTAATACATTATCGTGTTTATTATCTATCATATTTAAATGCACGTGATTTAACGAGACATTTATATACATACACA
Organism: Rhyacophila brunnea; assembly: GCF_057557595.1. Lineage (NCBI taxonomy): Eukaryota > Metazoa > Arthropoda > Insecta > Trichoptera > Rhyacophilidae > Rhyacophila > Rhyacophila brunnea. The sequence goes on from NW_028232752.1 coordinate 16,394,824, forward strand.
AACATTGTATCAAATGTCAGTAGTAGCTATTGGCGATTGCCAGCTGTTCTGCTATGCCTAGCAGCTTTAGGTTGTGTCAGAAGATATTCTGAAGGCCAAAATCCAGAATAAACTACGCATATGACTCCAAATTTATATTATCAGTGACTACTTGCAAATCGTAAAACTGACAAATCAGCGAAATGTCAAACTGTCTGAGGTGAATGAAAATCTACCCCGAAGAGAAATCTACGGCGTCGTCTATGCATATTTCACAATGCTATTAAAATCCAACACCATGTTATTAAGACGCCAAGCTGTCTGCAAGACCTAGCTAGGCAGCTGGCTCTGCTAGTCGTCTTTATTATTTGAATTTGGAATAACTTGGTTGCTAGGTAAGTTACGTCCCTATTTCATGTTGTGCTGGACTAAATCGATATAATCTATCGATAGTGAAGTAATAAACATTATTCATGCCAAACATTAAACACAAGAACACAACAATGGGCAGTTATATTTCGAATTGAAGTTAAGTATAATAAATAGTTTATTTTAAAATAGGTATTTATTTATTGACTTTTAATCTCGTTCCCGCCCACGTTGGTAAACTTTACAAACTAGTTTCTGTCTGCACAACCTTAAACCTCTCGGGAAACGATTTTATGGCGTGGCCATTGATTGATTCGATTTTATTGTGCCGGCCGCCGTCTTGCGTGGGAGGACATGTTTCGCGAAGGACATTTTTCAGGGTTGTTATAATGTTGTAAATTTTGAAAACATCGCGTATATTTCTGCGACAGCTGCAGGGTCATGCCAACACTTGTAAATTGATTTTTAATTATTGAAATTAATTATCGGATGTTAGATTATCACGAGCTCGCGTCTCATAAGCAATTATTATGGTCAATAAATCTTAGAATTCACAAGGTTATAGTATTCTAGTTTTTACGTATTAGGTGTACTGCAGGAAACCAAACACAGTGGGTGTTCACGTCATTAATTCACATTGGTAAACATTACAAATATCAAGTTGTAGGTTAAGGTAAAGTTAATTAAGTAAATACGATTTTCAAAAATATATTACCCCTGTATATCATTGGATTCTTGGGGAGGATCTCTTTATGCAAGTACATGTAAGTACCTACTTACAAAAGAGACAGAAGAAGAAAGAAGTCGTTATCTTTGTAGTCTTTAGAGTGGTGTGATAACCAACATAGCTATTGAGTAATAAACCAAACTATAGAATTTAATATTCTTCCCTTTCATCTGAAGATGTAGGAAGATAGTGATTCGTGGAGGCGTCGTATGGTGTCCATATTATGCAACAATTAAGGAACGGGCATGGTCAAAGAAGAAGAATTTAATATATAATTTGTATTCGTTCATTTTGTATATGACATACATTTCTATTTTTTTAGCAGTATGAAAAGTAATCTTTCACGGTTATTCTAATGTGGAATGAAATCCATTAAGTACTTAAAAATTAACTAAGTTGGGGGGGGGGGGGGGGAATAGTTGTCCAACTCGAAAAACATTGTATTTAACAAGGGAATTTGAAGATTATTGCAATGAGAATAATTGTCTTCTTAACAAAATGTAATTTATTTGTATTTATTAAAATATTTTCTTCAATCATATAAGTAGGTACTTATATGTTTTGTCAAAGTCACGGAAACTAATTTATTAAACATGGATACCACGATAGCTTCGCCCTTTCAATATACCAAGTGACTACTTAGATTACGATCATTTTGAATTCAAATAATATAGCATTGATATTGAAAGAACTACTACTAAAGAACGTGCCGCTCTATTTTCAAATCTTACCTTTTTTGTTTCATGTTATGTCGATTCTCTTATCCATTCTATGACAAATTTAATATAGACATATCGAATTTAATCTTGTAATCTCTAAAAAAACGTGTTGATCATTAATATACACATGGTTCCTTGGAATAAGTGGCAACCCTTCAATGGCAAATGGTCGAACTCTAACTAAAACATACACTTATTGTATAATATATCAGAAAGTAAAAAAAATAATATTCTCTAAACTCGAGGCCAAACTTGTTACATATTAAGTACACATAAGATAACGATCAATTTATAATATTAGTCTTTTTATCTATATGTCATTGTTACATGAAACTGTTGATAATAAATGATATTACTTTTTATTTAAGACGGAAAAGTAATATTAAATTATTTGTATTAATTAGTAAACAATATCTAAATCGATTTCACACGTTTATTGTCTAAGTTAGTATTGAACAAACATTTAATTTTTGTTATATTAAATTGCCTGGTATGTAGTTTTTGGACATTATTTGACAAGACCACATTATACCAGAATTTGAAGGTGCGGTAATCCGATTTCTTTAATATTTGGTAGATCTTATAACTCTATAACAGGGGGGGGGGCAAACTTTTTGGATGGATGGCCAAATTCAAGAATTCAAAATAAGCGGCGGGCCGCAAGTAAAATGCCATTTTTAGATATACGCTATTTATTATCACGAAAAATAAACATTACAAAAAATGAATGAGAAGGATGAAACTGTTGTACATTTTTTAACATTTTTTTTTTAAATTCAGGTGTTAATTTTGTAGTTGATACTCTCAAAACTGCTTGTAAATGGGCATCGGAGATATTTGATCGCAAAGATTTTTTATTGAGGTTCATGATCGAAAATGTTTGTTCACATATATAGGTTGATCCAAAAATAACGAACATGTTTCTTACGTAATCTTTAAGTTGGTTGAATTTGTCTGAATTAAGGGCATTGTAAAATTTGGAGATTTCTTCACGACGATGCAATTCTCTTAAATCAGTGTCACACTGCAGATCAATAATCTCAAGTTGTAGTTCTGTCGGTACACTATCAATATATATTGAAAAATCAATGGATCGCGTACTATTGCTAAACTTGTCTCAATTTTTCGGAAGTCACTAAATCTTTGTGAAAAATCGTCATTCAGTGCTTTAATAATTTTACCATATTCTTCAAATTTATATTCTGGTATATTCAGCAACTTCAAAGTTGGAAAGTGGTCCACGTTGTCGAAGGAATAACTTGAGTTTTAATGGAAATCCATTGAAACTTTTTACCATATCCTACTATTCCAACCAAGAGCAATGTGACATCACGAGGCCCCGATTGTTCATAAGTTTCAGCCTATTGTGGCATCGAGTAATGGCGAGTGTTGACAGGTCAGAAAATGCGATAAGTATTAGAAAATAAGTTCACGCCATGGTTCATCACTCATGTGTTCCGAAATGTACATCCAGAGCGAGATTACAATCCGAAATGTCTTTCCATTCATTCCCAATCGATGGTCAACGTAAAAAAATAGTGGTTACATAGTGTGAACGAGACGCAAGGAAGACGTACTGAGATAATACATTTACGAAACAAGTTCTTCAAATTTTAATCTTTTGTCAATATTTTTTAAAAAATTATAAAAAAGTTATTCGCAATCCGAAGTACAATTAATGGTGGCGGGCCGCAAAAAAATACCCGGTGGGCCACATGCGGCCCGCGGGCCGCAGTTTGCCCTCCCCTGCTCTATAACAACACATTTTGGGAATGTAAGATCGGTTATAAAGTTTGGCGTTAAATCTAGCGTTTTTCGTCACTCCAAACAGCTTAAAACTTCTCATAATAAAGCTAGTATATTCGACCAGATTTGATTGACAATCAACATGCTGGTGTGACGTACTTACCTATTATACATCTTACTAGCTTTCTTGACGATGCGTGCTGTCTTCTAGAGATTCAATGCGTAGCAGATATTATAGAGTATATGAGCAGACAGATAAATCAAGACAAATATATACATTTTATAATAATTAATACACTAAATACTATATAAAAAAATACGACTAAATTTCTTACCTAAATCAATTTTAAATTTTTGTTTTTGTGACACATTATTTTGAAAAACCTTTTCAATCTATAATTTTCTGCCATCTAGCTTAATTTATTATCCTCTCTGGCATATTTTTGTGAATAATAGTTGGCAACACTGACAACACTCTGTAAATTTTATTATGTTACACTTTGTATGCTTACAATGACCATTGTTTCATTTTTTATCTGATCGATAATTTTATCTTAGGCGCTTATCAGCTGATTACGATAACTGATATTGATTGATTCGACTTCAGTACCAATACAATTCGGATATTTTTTTTTATAAAATAAATATTACTATATTCAACAACCCATTTATTTTAAACCGCCAACTTCATATTATAATAATACGTACTATACTTTACTTTATACCAAAGAAACTCTTCATTATTAGATGCAACATTCTGTGGTTTCTCTACCAACGTTGTTGAAGCAAGTTCTGGTTTCTTATAAATGATTTTTCTACGCAATGTCAAACAACTTAACTGCCTCTCTATCTCTTCACAGTTTATATGAGAATTAATCGACTATTAATGACATTAGATGACAACATCTTTTTGGCTACGTGTTAATACTGTGAACTAACATGCCCCGCCCATTTTTACCCGAAATCCCATTATAAACTAAGAAGCTCCTCCCATTTAGTAGACAGCAGCGCCTAGAAGCTTAGCCAAGAAGATGTTGTCGTACAATATGTAATCCCTTTTTGGCCCACTTTCATAACAATATCTTTTCAACATGGTTGATATATATGCACTGTGTAACAGAGAATAAATTATTGATAATCATTATAAATCGCAGTTATTTAATACCTCAAATGTCCCTCGGTACCTGTGTCTCTATCAGTGCCCTGGATATATAAAAAGCGACCCTATTACCTCTTTTGATTTACATATTATAATATGCTTATCCGCTCTCCCATATGCTCGCGTAATTAGCACTTACCTGTTCTTTTGGCCAAAAGAGTGGAATATTAAGGGGGATCCTATATGCCAACAGAGGACCTAGCGGAAAAATACGAAGCTTGCAATTTGAGATTTTTTTTGATAATTTACAATTTCAACTGTATTAATTAATAAATATGTATCTTACATTAAAAAGATTTTTTTTAAATTCAAAGATAAACTTACAATTAATTGTAAAAAAATGTGAGTTCGTTGCAGGGTCACATCTTATTATTACATTATATTTTATGGTCATATTTATTAATAAAATTTAGTTTATTAAGTCTTAAATTTTTTGACGCTTAGATTTTTGACCAATTCATCGTTTTAATATTTTTCATATTTATTTAAAAAAACATGATTTTTATAAAAATATAAATGTGTACCTATAACTTGAATTCCTTTTTATTTATATAAATAAAATGAATATAAAATAAAATTAAAAAATGAAGGCCACCTATATGATGCAATGGTAATTATTTCATAATCATTCGTGTCTACGTATACACTTTAATATTGAGAGTTCTTAAATGAGAAGGTATTCTGGTGGAAGTGAATAGTTGAAAAAGAAACTAATAATGTTGATTATGGTGACCTTTCTAAAATATTAGAAATTAACTGTCAACATGAAGTAAAACGAAACGTGTTTTGTGCATATTAAAATGAGGCTATGCATTATCTACGATGCATTTGTTCAAAAACGTCCTTGACTCAAATTCACGAGTGCTATATTGATATGACCGTCATTGGCTATAACATCGAAATGAGCACACTTCGTTTCACCCGACAGTCCCGGACGCAGATATTTACCTAAAACTGTGACCCGTGTCAACTAAAAATTTGTTTATGTTATACCAATCAATATAATTAAATTATACACAATTTAGACATGATTTATCGGTACTATTCTGTGAAACAGAGTCCGCGAATGTTTCTCAATATATTTATTATTTTAAGATAATTTTATATTTATTGCTATGATTTGTGGTGGATAACCCACGGTTGTGTAGTTGGCAGATCGCATTTCCGTGCAGCCGTGAGTTTCGATGCTGATATAAAAATACAAGTTGTTTTTCCATTGTATGTTTGATCTAGAGCAAGTGGTTTACAGATGGCTAAAAATCTATTTTTAAAAAAAGTCTGTTAATCAGTGGCGTACGGTCTATAATGCTGTATATGCATGGGATCCTCATAAATAATCGACATGCAATAATATGATGCATTTGTACGGTCAATGTTAACTTGGGCAACTATACTTCTAAAGATGCTGTTTATTAATGACATACATATTTTTAGAATAACGCAGAGTTACCACGCACATATATCATCATCACCCTTTTTTCCAATACTAAATTGGTTATAAACCCTAAATACGTACACAATAATGGGTAGATATGTAATTTGTACCAGAATCCCTAACGTAAGTGTCACCGCACGCTACTACTAACTGTTAATATCCAGTAGTAATAGGTCCATAATACGGTCCGCTCAAAATAATGAAATTTAATTACTATTTTATTGGAATATAATGCTTTAAAGTAATTATATAAAATAAATTAATAATTTTAAATAACTTTCCACAGCATTCGTACTACTTTCAAATTTATTTATATTTCCAGTAACTATTCTAATGTTATTTATTTGAAATTAACTATCTCAGGCAGTATTGTGAATTACTTTATAACATCCCGTTTATGCATTAACTAAATCTCATAATGTAAAATGTGATGAAAACATGAAACATTTGAAATTATTTATAGTTTTTTTTACATTTTATTAAACGCGGGCTTATCAGTTTGAGAACCATTACCGTACGTCACCAACGAAATGAGGCCCCTCGTAATAATACGAACAACATAAATCTACCTAACCATTGTTATTGTTATTAATATTATATTTAAATTATTAATTTGTTATTTACGACGGCATCTGTTGAGCATAAGTGAAAGTAGTCTAGTCGGTTTTTTAAAATGTATAATAATTTTTTAATGTCTTAGATTACCTAACATTGTTTTTTCTAATCGATGTAGTATTGTATGATATTTTTTCATAAATACAACATTATTATATTACTTAAGTCTATCCAATATTGTATGAAAAATATGAAAATTATTGTTAATTAAGAGGAACATGCCTCATGTAAAATTGACCGAAGAGTCCCATTGTAAAGTTGATACCAAGGAAAATGTCTTGCGTATGTAAAAGTATTATTTTCACAATTAATTATGTCATCCAAATAGCTAGAATGTTTTTTCATACTTTGCAAAATGTTCCATACTATTATATAAGTACGTATATTTTTTGAATTTTATATTGAATGACAGTAACGTTATTTTACAACGTTTTTATTAAGTCGTATTCTTATTTGTCCGGTGGTTGTTAATCCAGTACAAATCTTGCAATCGATTTTTAACTAACTTCCCGACTAGCTGGACATTTGAAACTTTTAGAATATATCAGAACACGATGCCAATGCATTCTTTTAATACTTTTAGCCATCTTTAAGTAGAATTGAATTCATTTTCAGTTAATTCTGTTTTGTATGAAAAGTTAATTCGGAAGAAATCCGTAAGCCAATCCACTATTGTTGGTTGCTAAGGGACTGGGGTCCTAGCAACTAAATTATTAATATATACGTGCGGTATTATGGAAATCTATATGAAATGTCAAAATGACATTTCAGTATTATTTCTATCAAGTACAAATTTTTTTTATCGTTGAAGCTAGTCAAGTCAAGTTTATATGATTCAACAGAAAATTTAAAAACGTTATATATAAAAAGTTCTTTTTATCTTGTAATTATTCATTTTTGTTTTGTCATCTGTCATAATATCATCATTTAACTTCAAAATAATGTATTTGAAATTGAAACTGCATAGAAGGCCAGTGCGCGTATGTTCTGGTTTTAAAATTAGGAAAATTTAAAATTGCACATAATATAGGTACTTACCTAGTATAATTTTTTCGACCCTGCAAAATCATGCCAGTTTTTGCGTCATATGTATGTCAAATTGGGCCATTTTTTGCAACCCCTAATGATAATACCTACGATGAGTTGACAAAAATGATGTCACTGTTATAAATATATAAAAAAATTGGTTTATTTCTCAACGCCATTTAAATTTCTTAGCGCACGCGTTTGTCTAGTCACGTTGTAAATTATTTATGCTAAAATCCGCAGTGGGAGTGGCGTGGCGCTCACGAATATATATTAAATTATATATACGCAAAATTTTGACTTTCAACAGGTAAAACGTTAAATTATCCACTCAGAAAATATTGTTATTATAATATTATAATTTTGACGACTTTATACCAACAATGTAAATATGTATGAAATCAAAAGTAGAGACATTGACCTATATCTATGATACTCATAAAATATTGTAATATAGGTATATTTGATAAAAAAACAATTTATATTCAAAATTGGTACGTATGTGATCAAATTAAATGTATACAGGAGAGACAAACATTTACTAAATAAACACAGAAATGAAGGTAGGTTTTTGCAAGTCTAATAATTTGATATAATATGTAATAGTAGTAACATTTTTGTCCACTTGGTGCTTATCAGTCGAAAATTTCCGTAAAGTATGTCACATACCGAACAATTTATTTTATTATATATTTAAATATAGTTACATGGAGAATTACAATAAACCAACTTAATGTTTCATTCCTTTGGTTTAGCGAAATGCAAGATTTGACATGGCATTGTGCTTGATTGTAATTTTGCAAACGTCTTTCACACGTTTAGTACAACACGAAGTGAGAAAGTGAAATAATAAGCCCCAATACAGCTGACTCTTCCGGTATACTAACCGAAAAAAACGCCATTCTGAGCTACTTCCATGAATAGAATATTTATTAAACGTTCATTCGTGTTATGGCTACTGGTTTTAAACTATATTTTGGTACCACTGTAGTATATTATTTCCAACTTATATAGGTATAAACACATTAACGACAATTTTCGTTAAATTGCAGTTTGTTGAATTATTATTGAGAAGAGAACATAAACGCTGGTTCCATTCGCTTGCTAAGTCATCATTATTTTCATTTGTGTTGCATTTCACGAAGAGTCCTGGCATTTAGATGTCGTCCCCATTCTGGTCAATCCTCTAATCCAGTGTTTCCCAAAGTGTGGTACGCGTACCCCCTGCGGTACGGGAAGAGTTCGGTGGGGGTACGCGCTTCACCGGGCTTTAGATGCTCCTGGTGCAACAAGCATCAGTACAACATACATGCTAGAAGATGAAGAAGAGCAATTGTTAGAATTAGCGTCAGACGGATTCTTTAAAAATAAATATAAGAGTGTACTTTAACATCATTTTGGTTGCAAATGCAACACGTGTATCCAGTTTTAACTGAGAAAGTTCTGAAATACATCTTGCCTTTCCCAACTTCATAATATTTTATGTGGAGTTGCTTTTTCAGCATTTGTAGACATTAAGTCAAAAACAAGGAACAGGCTTTTGGATGTGCAACCGCATCTCAGATTAAAATTAATAACCAGGCAACCAAATTACGATGATCTGTCGTCTCAACATAAACAATTTCATCCTTGTGATTGATTATAATGAATGTTATTTATAATATAATTATTATTTATTTTATTTAAGTATATTTTATTATGAATGAATTTTATTTTTCGTTTATCATTATTTTGTTTATGTAGGTAGATACCTACTAAAAAAGGAAAAAATAAATATTTTTTGATTGCTATTAAAGTAAATGCAATTCTTTTTTGACGAGGGGTACTCAGTGTTACGAAAATTATAGAAGGGGTACACAGATGTCAAAAGTTTGGGAAACACTGCTCTAATCTAACGTATCCTCAATTACTCCATCCAAATAATGTAGGTTAGGCTTCTCAGCTTACCTCCCATCAAACGGTTCCATACCTTTCCAGTTTGGTCTATCAAATCCGTTTGTCAACCATGGGCAATCCATCTTATACATTTTTTATTGTATTTTGAATACTTATTATATCAGTAAGAGGTACGTAACAACCATTCTTCATATTTAAACGCCAATCTTCATTTTGATCAAATATCATTCTTATTTCACCCTATCACGCTCCTGCATCAGAACACAGGACAAACATAAGATCGCCATTACCACGTCCGCGTCTCTGGCCATGCGATTAAATAAGGTTAAAAAAATTGTTCAAAAAATGTTTTTCATATTGAAAAAAAAGATCATAAAATTGACACATTCAACCTGTTGGGCCCATCTGGCCGTCCGACCTGGTCGCCACGAAAGTCAATTCAATAGCTTTTAAAAAATTGCGGCGTCTTATTGCGGACGTGAAGATCTCTTCACATAGTTTTTGTTTATCCGTATTATTTAGATTTGTTTTTGTATTATAATATGTATGCTCAAATTCATTTTCTTTTATGTTTGTTGTCTCTGCCTTTCTCCCCCATGGCACTTTTTATTAACTTAAGTCAACTCAGTAAACTCAGTCAAAGCTCATTTGGGAGCGTGGCGGCCACAGTTTTGGGTATCGGATCCTGATACATTACTAGACGTAAAAAACTTGTCATGCTTCACATCAAACGTAGAGCCTCGTGATACGGTCGATTAAGCGAGTGTGGTGCTGTGCGGGTTGGTTTGGAGAGGTCATTGTTTGTGTTTACACATTCGTGCAAAGCACGAGCATAGAGCACATGTTTTTCATAAGTTTCCAAGCCTCTCAAGTAGTTTTACCTGTGTTCATTTTCAGATTAATATCCCATTTAATGTGTGCTATTTTCATTAGCTGGTCAAAAAATCATAGAGAAATATCATTACTATAAAATAAGTCTTAGATATTTAATATAACCTACTAGATAAGGTAGGTACATAAGTTAATTTAGTACATGTCTTAGATATTTAATATAACCTACTAGATAAGGTAGGTACATAAGTTAATTTAGTACATAGACAGTTTTATGACTTGAGTATTAAAAACGACAAAGCATTTTCATTAGCCGCGATACGGTAGCAGATTTTCCGATAATTATCACGGATATCAATTTCCCGGATATTACATAATATAACGATACTAATTAAATAAATAATTATCCTAATTTATTTTTATAATAATATAATATGATTGTCTTATTTTATTAGGCAACTCGCACACGCTCGTTTATCGGTATAATTAGAACAACGGAGTGTGTGTGAGGGCAACCTTATGCTGCGAGCGGTGTATCAGACACCCACACGTCAAATCAAACGTTTGATCTCTTCACCTTTATTCTGGAGTTTGTCAATGATTTTAATTATGTCCATAGAATGGGCCGCACCGATATTCCAGACATAAAATATTAATGCCATCCCAATTTTGACTTGCAAGTGTTTATTATTATTGTTGAATTTGACTCTTCTAATATGCGATGTTGGTATATAAGGGAGTTACAAAATCTTTCCTATGTCGTTCAAAGCCTGGACTGTTCGTAACTAATTAAGTAATTGTTATCATTTATTTAAAACAATGTATTTGTTTTGAGTGAAATCCAGTTTGACATTGTAACTGCCAACAATACACATTATGTCACATGAGAATACGTTATTAGCTGACAAAAAATATAATAAGGTCACTCACAGGCTGTGTTGACAGTTTTGACCATAATGCGAAAATAATCAATTTAATAACACTAGCCTTGTAGCTTCATATTTATTTGACAATCATAGAAGTCGTGACAACAAAATGTATATAATGTATGTACATCAGTATTAAAAAAAAGAAAAATGGCAAATAGTCAGGATCGTAACTAGGGTCTAGGACGATTTGGCACCGAAAAAACTGGACGCCACGCAATTCGAAAATAAATAGACGTTACGTACTTATACGTACCTTTAAAAATATATGTAATATTATTATATCGTCACCGTTCAGACAAAAATCACCAACCCTAAAAACATAGTTTTGAGATATCGCAATTTGAAAGTTTGAAAATGCAGGAAAAATCAGATTTTAATGTTTTTAAGGTTTTATCTACATTAAATTATTTTCTCATGTCTTAATTTTACTACTTACTTTTCTTTTATAAAAAGGATTTCAAGTTATACACATTTGTATTTTTTATAAAAATCGATGTTTTTTAAAATAGATATAAAAAATATTAAAACTATGAATTAGTCAAATATCTCTTAGGTGATGCTTAGAAAACTTAATAGACTAAACTTTAATAATAAATATGACCATAAAATATATGTAATAATAGGGTGCGGTCCGATACAACAAATTCACATTTTATTACATTTTTTACAATTATAAGTTTATTTGTGACTTAAAATGAAAAATATTTTTCTTTTTAAAGTTTTCAGATACATATTTATTCATTAATACAGTTGAAATTGTAAATTATCAAAAAAATGTCTCAAATTGCAAGCTTCGTATTTTTCCGCTAGGTGCCTCTTTAAAAAAGGCTCAGTGAAGACTTCGCCTTAACAATCAGCAAACCAAATTAAGGTGAAGCATTTACTGAGCCGTTTTCAAAGAGGCACCTAGCGGAAAAATACGAAGCTTGCAATTTGAGATTTTTTTTGATAATTTACAATTTCAACTATGTTAATTAATAAATATGTATTTGAAATCATTAAAAAGAAAAATATTTTTTATTTCAATTTTAATAAACTTACAATTGTAAAAAAATAAAATAAAATGTGAATTTGTTGATTCCGACCGCATATTATTATTAGGTACATATATTTTATGGTCATATTTATTATTGAAATTTAGTTTATTAGGTTTTCTAAGCATCGCTTAAGAGATTTTTGACTAATTCATAGTTTTAATATTTTTATATCTATTTTAAAAAACATCGATTTTTATAAAAAATATAAATGTGTATAACTTGAAATCCCTTTTTAAAAGGCTCAGTAAAGGCTTCACCTTAAATCTAACATACGATATTGAATTTAACTGATGACCAAATTTCATATCTGATAATTTTTTGGTTATATATAATTTTATGATCTAAAATAATTTATTCTCACAAAACAATGTTTAAAATATTGTGACCTAGTCTACGATTGTGACTTATTTTTTTGAAGTGGTATTTAATTAAAAGAAACTTTTGTATTGTTTTCCTTTTCGGCGTTTGTTAACTGCTACTATTATAATATGTAGTTTTTCCTTTCCATATTCAATAGATATTATGGTAAATCTACATTCTGATTCTTATTACATATATACTATTTACTTTGTTTATTTATTGGCACTACAATACGATGTGTATCTTGGTTGGCAGCCTCCCGGAAGAGGTGCATTTTGCTATTAGGTAAGATTTTGACCTCAGAAACGAACACTACCACTCGTCCATTACGAGTACAACTTATTTCTACTTAAATTTATTAATTTGAGGTAAATGCGGATAATAATTTAGAATGTATGGCACTACAACCCTTGGCTGGTCTTGGCCTCCTTCAAAAACTTCCTTCACTCTGGACGATCCAGGGCCGACACTCTCCGAGAATTTTTAACTCGTGGCGTAGTCAAGCCATCTCAATTTCGGCCGTCCAGGTCTTCTCTTGCAATCGGTGATTGCGTACATAGCCCGCCTCGCCGGTATATCCCCCGGCATTCTATGCCGATCCAGCGCAATCTGCATTTTCATATGCCACGTGATCTTTTCGCCCCCATCAAGTGTATACAGTTCCTCATTATACCGTGACCTTCAAATGCCACTTTTTTGAACAGGCCCAAAGATTTTCCTCAAAACTCTCCTCTCAAAGATATTCATATTTCTCTCATCCTGTTTGTTGAGTGCCCTGCATTCTGATCCATATGTTAATACCGGGCGCATTGAAACCTATTCTTTTCGGTGGATTCACTTTTTACAACGTTTTTATTAGCTCGTATTCTTATTTGTCCGGTACAAATCTTGCAATCGATTTTTAACTAACTTCCAGACTAGCTAGACATTTGAAACTTTTAGAATATATCAGAACACGATGCCAATGCATTCATTTAATACTTTTAGCCATGTTTAAGCAGAATTGAATTAATTTTCAGTTAATTGTGTTTTGTATGAAAAGTTATTTTGGAAGAAATCCGTAATCCAGTCCACTATTATTGGTTGCTAAGTGGGTGGTCCTATCAACTAAATTATTAATATATACGTGCGTTACTATGGAAATCAAAATGACATTTCAGTATTCTATATTTGTTTGTTTGTTTTTTATTTACTTCATATCAAGTACAAGTTTGAGCATATTGAGTATAATAATTCAGCAGACAATTTAAAAACGTTGTATATAAAAAGTTCTTTGTATCTTGTAATTATTATGATTTAAATGTCGTGTCGATTTAGAAATTAAAACAATGTTAAGTAGATACTTATAGTATGTTTTTAATATAGAAATTTAATCTTGTGTGTCTTGAAAGTTAGTCGGACATGATAAATCGTGTGTATTAATTATACATTAAATTATTTTCTGCGCATGTGAGTCGACATACATCACTCCTTTGCTACGCGTTCATTTACGAATTACCTCACAGTCCTGCCCAGAAAAACCATCAGTCGCGACACAAAAGTCTGCGCTAATTTCTCTCTGATTATAATAAAAAAATATTTTGGTTTGAATATCAGATAATATCATATTATTAATATTGTATTGTGATGCGATAATGGAACCTGGCCTCCTAATCTACACAGGATGTACTCAGTTCCATTCCCTGGCGCGTACCGTGGCGTTTAATTTGAAATAATTGCCAACGGATCACCAGTTCAAAGCTAAACGTCGATGCTGTTTTCTCGTATACAACAATCTGTAATATTTATATCATTAATTATTAATAAAAGTGATAAAATTTTGTGTATAAAAAGTGATAAGTTTTAAAATATGAGTGTACTTACTTACAAGTTCTAAATCTTGGCTATTATAATTTATTAGCTAGGCCATTTTAAAACCTAAGAGATCATCGCGCTGTAATAATTATGTGATTAATCATATTGTATCATTTCTAATGGTGTGAAAAAAAAATCGTATAATAATTCTTAACAATTATTATTAAATTTGCTCCCTACAGCTGTGTTTTATATTTGTGTGTAATATAATATCATATCGTAATCAAGTGTTCATTAATCTTTGTTTTATAAAAACGCGACAAAACGCGACAAAACCAACATTGAATACATATTTAGGCAAACTTTTATACGTCACCGTTCAGGCAAAAGTCACTAACCCTCAAAAAAGGCAGTTTTGAGCTGAGTATGTCACCCGAAGCGTAGAATTATCTTACCTTATTTACCTTTGTAAAATGTTGATTAAATCCGAATTATCTGTTTTTATTATAACAACGTTTTTCTTAGCTCGTATTCTTATTTGTCTGGTGGTTCTTTGTCCGGTAGAAATCTTGCAATCGATTTTTAACTCACTTCCCGACATTTGAAACTTTTAGAATATATCAGAACACGATGCCAATGCATTTTTTTATTACTTTTAGCCATCTTTAAGTAAAATTGAATTCATTTTCAGTTAATTCTGTTTTGTATGAAAAGTTATTTCGACACCATTATTGGTTGCTAGGGGTCTTGGGTCCTAGCAACTAAATTATTAATATATACGTGCGTTACTATGGCAATCAATATGACATGTCAAAATGACATTTCAGTATTATTTCTATCAAGTACATTTTTTTGATCGTTTAAGCTAGTCAAGTCCAGTTTATATGATTCAACAGAAAATTTAAAAACGTTTTATATAAAAAGTTCTTTTTATCTTGTAATTATTTTTAACATACTTTACATACAAATTACAGGCGGATAGACATTATTGGCACAATAGAAAATAAATCCTTCGTTATAAATATCGAAGCAAAAGTTACTAAACTATGTATGGTGACTTTACTGATATGTCATTTAAAAACTCCTAATACTTATCTGAAATAGGCAACAATAACCAAACAGGAATAGTTACTTTAACTTGTCATAATAAGATCGCTTTGGTGCAGGTTATGAATAATCAAAAGTCACCAAACCACATTTTAGCCACCTTGCCTGGTTTAAAACCTTCCACTGGGTCTATTCTATACTTATCGAACACTAAATTGATAAATAGTATCAAACTTAGGGTAGGTTTGTATCAAAATATTAGCACTTATTGTAACAATTACACGAAGCCGGTTTTTATTGTTGCAATAAGTGCGATATTTTAACAGCAGCAAGATAGGTGCTGTTAAAATATAGCACTTATTGCAACAATAAAAACCGGCTTCGTGTAATTGTTACAATAAGTGCTAATATTTTGATACAAACCTACCCTAAGTTTGATAATATTTTTCACTTTATCACTTTAGCGGTCGATAAGCATAGAATAGACCCACAGATGTATTTATTACCATCAACAAGTAAAAGTCACCTAAAAATGTATTAAGAAGACATCAAAAAATTGTGTAGTGTAGATAAACCTTAAAAATATTAAATTCTTTCATTTCCAAGCTTTCAAATTGCGATATCTCGAAATGATGTTTTTTGGGTTGGTCTGTTTATTCTACCGTTTTATTTAATTTTTAATAATGCTCAGAATCAGTTTCGTTAGTTTAAAACAGTGCCGAACTGTATTTATGTAAATCTGTCCGTATTGTGTATTACAAGTTAGAATAAATTGTCGACGAGAAAAATTAAAACTCACAGCTTGATTCTTTCTCAGGTGTAGACGATATCTAAAACAAATTTAACATATTGTCAGTGCAAAAGACAGTAGAAAACGTCATTGCACCATTTTCTCAGTATTTTCCATCACCTGTTCATCAAACGTGTGGATCTTCAATCCTTTTGTGAAATACGACGGTACGCACCTACAGTTGGGTATTTCTCGAGAAAATCTCAATCTCGAGATTCGGGATTTCCAGAAAAGAATTCTCGAGGGAAATTAAAATCGTAAAATCAGTGTAAAAACAGACAAATTCAAAAAAAATATGTAAATATGTAAGAAGACAAACAAAATAGAAGTAGGAAAACAAAAATAATTCAAAATATTACTTATTAAAATAGAATTTCAAAAAACACAGACTGTCAATCGCTGCGTCTGACAATTGCGTACGCTTTTGAGACACAAAATTCCCTGATGTTGCAGAAATTGCGCTCATTTTGAGTCGACTTTGGCTTAATTGTGTTAAATGCCCCGATTAGTCTTTGAACGTTTTGTGTTTTATGTTCACTTTTTTTTATATAGAAAATCGTTTTTTCAATTAATATTTGATAATGAAGAAATTCCGAATCCCGAGAAAAGATTCTCGAGATCCGGGACTTCCCGAAATGTTAAAAATTTCAATTATCGAGATTCGGGATGGAAAATCTCGAAAATTTCTCGAGAATTTCCGTCGGGAAATTCCTGAAACCCAACTCTATACGCACCTGACATTGACAGTGGATGAATATTGAATATACTTAAAAGCCTCATTTTATGAGCTAGATTTGTCAGCAGATCTTTGATTAGTTTTATATTTGGTTTGCCAGGGAATACACTCCATTTCCCAGTGTGCCGTCGGGAAAAAAATGTTTAGCAGACACATTGGCGACAGCCTGCTATCTATATAAATAGTTTTCTTTACACAATGAAAATGTGCCTAATATAAGAAGTATTGTAAAACTTCATAAATCAAATGCAAATTAAGGTGATTAATTGTATAATTATATTCCTGAAATAATCGCGTAAAATATAACTGCTTTATTATTATTATTATTAAAATTAATGAATATAGGCTTATATGGATATACATTATACACAGACAATCAGTGACATCCTTGGAGGTAAGGGGTGGAAAATTCTGTCAGGAATACGAATTTTAAAACGTTTGTGAAATACCATCGTTATTGGATTTTATGCATTCTAGATTTTATTGATTGAGTGCTACTTACGCCTTATTTTAACAATATAAGTTGAGCGCTAAATCGTCGACCGTACTAAATGCACAATTGTCATTAAAACGCTGACCCAGTATTTCCAGGTGAAATTTGCACAATAAAGTAAAGTGTTTGATTATCTTTTATGAAAATCAACTAATTTACAAGATGAAAGTTGGATAACTATGCTTTAGAGGTTATATTATAGTATTAGGTGTAAACTAAAAAGAATATTTAAAAACACGTTATTAACAGTTACTCGTAATGTAGTAGGTATATTTTATTCTTTTCCTTACTAAAATATCAGGAGCTTTATTGAAATTTGAGTAGAAATGATAACACTACACTGAGCCACCTTATCTTCGAAACGAATTCTTCTGTTCTTTAATGAATGTTGCAGATTCCAGCGCTTCTCAAAAAATGTTTTTACGAGACGTAATTTTTTTTCAACAGTAACACTCCATTGCGATTTTAGTCAATATACAAATTAAAATATTTTGATAACAAAACATAGTTCTAACTAGGTATAATTTATCCATCAGCTATATCTTCGTATTCATGAAAGTAGCAATAATTTCTTTGATCTCTAAAAGATTAATACAAACTCTTTTATTGATATTTATAACATCACAATGTTCGACTTAATAGCCAGTTGTAGTGTTAAAAAGAATGTATATTTAAATTAGAAAAGAAATCTGCTGGACTTATCCACTTTTGAAAATAAGTCCCATATTTAGTACGATTTGATGTTGAATTTGGCTTTTGAAAATAACCAATAAATAATAATGAATTATAGTCATTGGTAGGTATATTATTATTCAGTATACAAAAAAATACATACAATTCAAAGCATGTAGGGTGATTATGGGCTTTTCTACTACCTCATTAATTATAATGAATGTGACGTATATATTTTCTTTTTGAAGTTGTATTATATGGATCCTAAAAGTACCTATCATCATATGGGCATCCGCATTGTGTGGATACTGTATTATTACAGATATTTAGCTCGTAGGCCTTGTAGCTCATAAATACCTGATGATCATCATCATCCTCATCAGTTTATTTAGTTATATATTACTTTAGAACTTTTTTTAATTGGAAGAACAGCGTAGAATCTGTAGGCTTCTATTTTACGTATACATTTTGAAATCCCCACAACCGCCTTTACAGAGCGTTAAAGCGGCATTGGTAATATTATGCAGATTATCATTTACCCCATTTCAATAAGGAAACAACTCAAAATTCAATAATGCCATTCACTGTAAAAAGGTATATTCTCTTTACAATTCAGCAAAAAAAAAACAATCAAAAATTTCTTCAATGTGTCATTGAAAAACTCTTTCTGAGATTAATCATTAATTCAGTTATATACTGGAATTTGTGGGTTTATTTCATTATTAAGGCTATACCTCAGTTGAGGCATGGTCTGAAAAGATCGTGGCTATGCGATGCGCGGATTGCGGGTCGCGGGTGCAATGACGCATGCCGAACGAAATATAATTTGTCATATAAATCCAACACGCGTCCATTGAATGTTCTGTTTATTATTCTATTAGTAACAATAATAATATATTCATTAACATGTTTTCTTTTTAAAGTAAATGGGTAACGTTTTTAGTCATATATACACGATTTAAGAATTAATACCCCCGTCGCCATCACGAAACAAATTGACGTATTCACACCTCGACGTTCGGTCTCCGAGTGCCAGCAAATCTAAAATTTCGTCGCGCCTATAGTTGAAAATTATTTGCCGTTTCACTGAAGTATCGCCTTAAATAAATTTGTAAAATTTCATTGTGCATTGCTGAATTCTACTAAATTAAATTTAAAAAAAAACATACATTTTTGTATGCAAGTCATGGCTTTAAAATTAAAATGAGAATTTCTGCAAAAAAATCAAATACCATTATCTTTGAACAAGGTTTTTGAGTTGTTTCTATATTGAAATATGATATCAAAATGTATCGCGACTCTTGGTTGTGGAGTCACTTAATTTTGCTACTGTTATAAGTTATAAGTACTTACATAGTTCTCTCTAGTCAGTCGTTCGCTCGCGCAAAAAATATACTTTCTCTTTTAATAAAAATCTTCTATGTGGACGCGCTCAGCCTTTGCAACGAAACTGATTTATTACAATTTGATGCATTTAGATTGTTTGTAATTAATAATATAACACATATATAATATTATAGTCATTAATTATTATATACGATCAATTATATTACATTTCCATAGGAAATTAATACTATGATTATGCATTATCATATCGGACCAATGAATGTGTTAATTATTACCCCAGAAGAAAGCTTTATTTTAATAAATTAATTTTGCATACCTATTTAATATTAGTTTAATTTAAATATTGCACTTAAATTTAAATTAATGCGATACATTAATAAAATGAATCTATTAATCTTAAGTGAAAGCCTTAGAGCACACGTTCCCAACCTTTTCTGAGTCGTGACCCCATTTTCTAAAAGCCAAGTGACCCGCGAACCCGATAAATTGTAAAAAGTCTTTTTAATAGGGTAAATAAAATGCATTGAAGATAAATTTTTCTATATGTTATAATTTAATATAGTTTTAACTTAAGACATATTTAATGCGATGGTTGACATTGTAACTCGTTAACCAATTTTAAAATTCGCCTAACCTAACCTAACCTCATGTCATTCTCAACAATTATACTGTTTCTTGGAAAGCGTTGAAAATCTACGCTGGCAGAGATACGTAGATCAAAATGGTAGTAGGTAAAACTCGAAAGGCAAACATGGTCACATTTTGGTATGACTGATATACCTACCGAGGAATCGTTTTGCTGTTCCAAGAATTCATCTTGTACTTCATCGAGAATGCTGGCTACATCAAGGGAAGCAGATAATGGATTTCGTATCAGTGTAGCTTCTTTTTCTGTCAGATCAGGGAAGTATCGCTGGACCTTTACATACTAGGGGTGCGATTTGGTTCAAATCAATATTCTATTATGTTTACTGTGAAACCACTTGGGTCGCGACTCATACGTTGGGAACCCGCGTCTTAGAGTATGTTATAAATTATTATTACGGAAATGTTTTTAACATTTTTTTTTTATTATATTGTAAAAATTATCATCTGTCAATAATTATGTATTTGTTAATAATACTCGGTAACTGACTGTAATAAACGGTTAAGTGTGTAGTTATTTTATTCTGCTTAAAAATGACAATAATAATTGGGTAGGTAGCAAAATAATTTCTTTTTAATCTCACGAGAGAAAATTTAGCAATTAAAACATATCGTTTAAATACATAGTAAATAATAATTTAATAATTACAAATAAATGTTTTTTTATTGGTGGAATACCAGTATAAAATAAATATAGTAACACAAAATTATTGTTTAATACTAAATCCATTAATTTATTGTTTATAACGTTTCTTTATCTAACAAAACTGGCCCTAGTCGTGAAAAAGTAAATTGAATTCGTGTTATAAAAATCAATTTTCGTTTTTATTGTGTTATCATCCTGACTGCCTGTTGGAACAGAGTCAATGCTTGTAATAAACGTAAAGAATACCATAATACCAATATACAGTAATACAGTTTTGTAATTCGCGGCAATTTATTGTAGCAAATTCGTCTTAAGCCGAAAATTCCAGAATAAACCGAATAAATTAATTTTAATTTAAATAATATTTTTGTAAAGGAACTTTTGAATATTTTTTATTTATTCGATGCGCGGCACTGGTTATTTTCATTACTTGCGCTTGGAATCATTAATCGTGGCGATTATATTTTATTAAGTTAAGAAAATTGTCGTATTAAGCCAAGATAAACCTTAAATGATTGTGTAGTATCATGTATACGCTACTGATTACCCACTATGAGTTATTTTACAACTAGATAGTTTTCTTGAGAAGACAACGTTAGTATATACAACTAGTTCATTATTACATAATATATATATATATATATATATATATTTAACATACATAACTTGAAAATACCTCAGATATATACTCAATAGAAAAAACTATATTTGAAAAAAAAATACGGAACTCGACACGGGATTTGAACCCGTGTAACCATTAGTGTCGCGCCAATCCGTGCATTAACCAATTGTGCTACGAGCCTCCTATCTAATGGTGACAATTAAACTAGTAGGTTATTTTTTCTAATATAGTTTTTTCTGGTGGGTGGGTATATATTATCTGAGGTGTTTTTAAATTATGTATGTTCAATATATGGAATGTTACATTCTAAAAATTTCGTGAATTATTCATTTGAATAAAATAAATGGTTTATTACATACATAATAATACTATATAATAATATGTTTGTCTACTTTGTGAGAGTTTCATGTACCTGCTAATAGGTACCAACCTGTATTACCGTTATCAATGATTTTCAATAATTATTTTTAGGAAAAATAAAATAATAAAAATAACATGTAATGTTGACGGATAATTAAAATAAAACTGTGAATATGCCGAAATTGACAAGTTACCGCCCAAACGCGGATCCATCTAAATATTCCACATTCAGTGATGATCCAAGTTCTACGGAAGCAGCCATCTCTAACGAAAACCTCAAAACAAAACCAGGAATCTTCTCGCCAATCGCCATAACAAAGAATAGAAACCCTCGCCGCAAGAAATATTCGTTATGGTGCTGCTGCAGATGCTGTTGTAAGGATGACGAAGAATCGTTAGAAGAAGATGTTGACGCGGAGTTTGCGCTGGTAAAAAGAGAACGAGACGCTGAAAGTGGAATCGGAAATTCATTCGATGGGGTCTCAAGATTCACAGATAAAAGCTTCGGAACTCCGAAGGACAGCGGCTCCAAGGCGTCGACTCTGCGGTCTGGAGAAAAGACGGCAAAGTTCGTCAGTGAAGTGCTGACCTGTAGGGATATGTTTCTGCAGAAGCTGGAGTTTGCCAATGATGGGACGTTGGGGAGGAAGAATCTCGATTTGCCACGGATTAGGGTCAATGAATATGCTTCAGATGGTATGTGGGCTTCTTAACCACCATTGTTTAATTTATTTCAGTAACAAAGTAAACCGATAGATTAGTAAGTAGTACATAATATATCTTGATATGATAATTATTACACGAATCGTTCAATGAGTAGATATATCGTATCGAAATGTAATGTATTGCGAAGAAATGTATGAATATCATTCGTTGTAGGGGGTGTCATGCCTAATTATTATTACATTATATCAATATTTAGTGTGCCGGGGGAGTTTGGCAGAGCGTAAAGTGTGCCGATTTAGTAAATGGTTGAAAACCACTGGTCTCGGTGCTATCTGCACTTCACAGAAATATAATTATTTTTGTCTGGTATGTAGGCAATTAATTTATGACGCATTTGAATCATTTGAATCGATTTACAGAAAAATAACGTTATCGCAAAAACATTCTTCTTCCGTAGAAGGGCTCAATTGACTAGGTAATTTTCAAATTTGGTCAAATCTACTTTTTGACAAAGAGAGAAAATGCGATATTTTCACTTACTAGCAACAAATCAACCGCATCGTCTCTTTGGTCTCATTTATAATGTACCTATGCCATTTATTTATGTGATTTTCTCAAAGCCTGGATGTTCATGATTGTTTCTCTTCTATTACTGAATAAACTACTATTTAACTAATCTACCTTCATTGGGCTTGATGGCCTGTCGTAGTGTTAAAAATAATGTATATTTAAATTAGAAAAAAAAACCTGCTGGACTTATCCACTTTTGAAAATTAGTACCTTATTTAGTACGATTTGATGTTAAACGTGGTGACTTCTGACACTTATAATAATATAATGTCACGATTTTTTAGTAATAAGTGATCTAGCATTCATTGCCAGTAAAAAATATATTCTTTTAATATTACATAATTAATAATCTTTAGTATATTATTATATAGTATACCAAAAATACTTAAAATGCAAAGTATGTATGGTGATTATGGGCTTTTCTACTCCCTCATTAATTATTATCAATGTGACGGATATATTTTCTTTATGAAAACGAAAGTTGTATTATATGGAAATTTTGTTATCGACGTCAATTATTATTGTTTTTACAGACACGGCAATTAGTATCTTACAATTCGCCATAGTATCTATAAAAAATAAATGCCAAACATAATAAAATATAGATTAACGCATTTATAATCAAGTTCCCCATTTCGATATCTCACTGTATTAAAAGAAATGTTATTGGGAGCAGTTTTTAAAACAGCTAATCATTCATTAATTGGTTATGAATAGTGAAAATCTTTTCTCTCTCGAAATGATTCAAAGTGTAATAATGTAAATCGCGTTAATTGCGGTCTGGTCGGTACAACAGATTTTTATCAGCGAGCCATTATTTGACCGAACTGCCCAATGATTCGGCAATTAGTGGGTTGTAATCGGTTTATCAGTTTATACATGGTGGCACGCAACTCTCAGAGCAAACTTAGGAGTATATTTACATACGTATTGTATTTATTTAAAATGATTTATTTCGATTTTAGTGCAAGGTGTACTGTCGTCAGGTAATTATTAAATAATTACGAATTGAAAGAATCCAAGTCATAGGCAACCAAGTTGATTAAATCGAATTCAAAGTTGAATGTGAGCTTGTAAATGTTAAATAACTATTTTCAACATTCTTTGATTTATTTATTAATTAATTTTATTTTGAAATAAAATGTTTATAATTTTTCACATAAAGTAACATTATTTAACTCTCTTTCCTTGAATAAATCTGTTTGAATAAAAGGTTCGGTACCGTTCGGTTATGAGGAATACAGCGGAAAACACATTTTGAAAATAGCTGATATACTGGATTATTTGTTAGGTTAACCTAACCTAACCTACCCTACCCTAACCTAACCCAACCTAACCTAACCTAACCTAAACTAACCCGAACTAACAAATAATATAGTATATCGGGTATTTTCAAAATGTGTTTTCTGCTGTATTCCTTATAACCGAATTGTACCAAAGGTTCTATTTCGGGTTCAGTTCCCGTCTTTTAATTAAAAAAAAAAGAAATATGCTAACCATCTACATTCTACCTAGTTATAGGTCGTGCCCTGAAACCTGTACGTATGCATTTCGCCGTATCAAACATCACCTTGAAATGTTGTATCGGAAATATTTGCCGTATATTAAAGATCGTCCAACCTCTTTGCGTCGTATAGTACTGACATAAAATTCATGTCTAAATAAAACACGGTTCTTGTCAGTTTACACTTTGCAGGAAGCCAGCAGCAAACAAATTTTGAATATAGTCGATATATTAGATTGTTTGTTAGGTTAGGTTTTCATTCTTGAATTCATGAATTTTGCCAACTGTGAAAATTGAATTAATGTTCATATTGAATCTAATAAAATTGGAGACCGTATAGTATACGGTCATGTCTTTCAGATAAGAAATCTCACGGCGAACTCTGCCATGGTGAAATGTTTTCATACAATTTACATGTAACCGTTATAGTGAATGTATAATGGAAATTATTATTGTATTTTATTAATGTTTCAATATTTCTTTTCTTATAGATGAAGGTTGCCCACTTGAATCCGGCGG
Organism: Rhyacophila brunnea; assembly: GCF_057557595.1. Taxonomy (NCBI): domain Eukaryota; kingdom Metazoa; phylum Arthropoda; class Insecta; order Trichoptera; family Rhyacophilidae; genus Rhyacophila; species Rhyacophila brunnea. The sequence continues at coordinate 16,420,063 of NW_028232752.1, forward strand.
AACCCCTCCTCGAGTGCCGCGAAGAACCGCTTCCCCCACTCCACCGCACACCCCTCTTTCTCCGATGTCCCCACACTCACCACTGTCTCCTCTTCAAGCCAGGGACCCTGACGACGATATTGACAGAATGGTTGCTATGCATCACAATAGGAGTGGTCTTCAGGTTTGTCCTAATTTTACAATATTATTTTGTCATACCTGCTTTTAAACGCAGGATATGGGTACTAGGGACTCTATGGATATATACCTACCTGTTATTTTTTATCATATGAGATGGCAGTGGCGAAGAGTGGAGGTAGGCTATTAAGATCCACCATAAATAGTGCACATTAAAATTTGTCGGTCATGCGTATTTGTTTTTATTAGACTACAATTATTATTATTCACAGATGGTGTTACTTAGTTTTTAAAATTCAATTAACCCCTTCAAAAACCAAGCCATAATAGATAATAGTCACAAAATAGTCGTCTATCTATAAAATATCTAAAATTTTGCAATTAAATCATACATAACATACTTTATTGATAGAATAATATTTTTTATCTAGTATAGTTTGGTCGAGGCAGGGTTTAATGAATTAAAAAAATGAACCAAAAATATGTGTGATGGTATTCTAAATCCAACGAAAACATATACTTAAGTATGAATGAAAAAGTTTGTAGAATTTTGTCGTATCACCCAAAATATACCAAAACTAGGTTTGGTTTAGGCATGGTTTAATTGATTTTTCCACACCAACTGTAAATTGTAGTCTTAGTTCAATAAAAACATATACGTAAGACTAATAAAGTTTAATGTGCACTATTTATAGCGGATATTAACAGCCTACCTCCGCCCTTCGCTACTGTGAGATGGAGTAAGTATTTGGATTATAGCAGATTTGCAAAATTTTTTAGCAGAAACGAGATTAGCTGGTAGCCATTTGCTCAAATGCTAAATGCTCTATGCTAAATTGAACCTTGCATAATGAAGTGGAGAATATCAGAATTAGCTTTGGATTCAAACACAATAATTATGTTAATTGAAAAAATCTAGTTTATTTTTTATACAGCTGGGAATTGAATCCAGGACTTCCACTATATAGGTTTGATTTTATCGCTGTGCTCATGGAGACGCTTTTACAACGGTTGATGTTACCTTGTGCATTGTGTCATGGTACATTGCCACTTTTGGCTTGGGCAAACCTGCGTTATCATGATAATTTGCTGAAAACCACTCCATACTAATCATACTGTAAACCATCTAATATTAAGACGCCAACCAATGAATGGCCCCAAATGCTTTAAGAACTGTCATAAATTGTGTATGCATCAAATCTATATGAATTTATCTAATTGTCTATCCTATATGGTAAATTAATGTATATAACTACATATTTTAAATTTCTTTTAACATAATATCGTCACTGTTCTGGCAGAAGACACTGATTCGAAAAAATGACATATTGAGTTAGTACCAAAATGTTCCTTATTTCAAACTTTACCGTCTGGAAACCTTCTTAATAAATAAACAGTCTTTATTTTAAAGTCATCCTTTTTACGATTACTTAATAAACTCACATGATAGACCATTTCAAATATTTTAACAACTTCAAAGTCAAATTACTCAAAACTAGTATTCTCCAGTTAGTGTGTTCTGCCAGAACAGAGACGATATATGGACAAATGTAAAGAATAAAAACAATGTTGTCAAACTACGTTGTCAAAGAATGGTAATGAATGTACCAAGTGAGTTGAATAGAACTTATTTTAAGAAATTACAGTACACCGTTCATCTAAATTTACCGTCACATAAGTGGACTAGGTATATCAATATCTGAAACATATTGATTGGACACAGTTATTGTCTTTTCAATTGACAAAGAAATGAGAAATTTGAAATTAAATGTGAGAAAGCTTAGTCTAAGTAGTAACTAGCAATTTAAATTCAATAATTAATGTTGTGTACACACTAGGGTTGGCAACATCATTCGTCACCTCAATACTACAACTAGATAACTCTGATTTGGTCATTGTTGGGAAAATTAAATTTAAACTTTACTTGATATAAATATAGGGCCGTATACGTATGTGATCACCAAATTCTTTATAAGCTATTTAACCGATTTTCCACCATATAGCGTATAGCACTGTTTGTGACGTTAGCAATCTGACGTCACACGTCATTCAAAATGGCTGCTTCATCTGTCACTTTCAAATGTCATTTTAATAATGCATTCATTACAACAAATGTTTGCTTGAGGCCCTTGTTCATTTGCGTACTTTAGAAACAGTTCCTAGTCGTGCTGTTTACAAAATATGTATAATTTTGATCCATAGTCTATAGTCTAGATAGTAGGTAACTGATACAATGCTCTCGTATTTCGCTTACAAAACACAGTATTTCTCATGGAGAGATAAGATGGATTTATGTAAGATTACGATAAAATACCTCCGCTAAACGACCGCAAAGATAGGTACCTACTTCTGTATCTGGCATTAAAATATGCAATTGGAAGAATTGGAAGCATTCTGCATTCTTCAAAATATTATGGTACCTACCTACCTAGTTTATTGTAATATAACTGTAATAAACAAGGCAAAACTCTCAAATACACTGGTAACATCAATAGTGTCATACGGTGATTGGTAAATGATAATATTATACAGAGATCATTACATATTATTATCTAAATCCATTTTCATTTCTGTCATTTATTATTATTCCGTTTTGACATCTCATAATAGAAGTGATTGAAGTGAAGTTAGTCATAATATAACTGTATGTATTGCCGCCAAATGGAAATGTTTACTGGGAATACTGTATCCTTTCGTACAGTAGAATTATAAAATAAATGTGATAAAATAACTGATAAATTATTTAAAGTTCATAATAATTATTCATTTATAATTATTAAATTTATATGGAACCGTTCGCACACTTTCAGACACATTTACAATTTCAAAATTTTAAATTAACGGTCGGGGAATGAAATTTTATAAGTTTGCCATTATATGGATGCCATGACACATTATGATGTCGCTAAACAACGGATTACATTTGCAATCATGCATACAAATGAGCAGTATTTAGCCTATAAAGTATTTGGGAATTTCATGCATACGACCCCTAGCTATAATTATTATTTAAAATAAAAATGGTAAATTGTACTTGTCTAATTGGGAATAATTAAATAATGTTCATTTTTATTTAATGCCTTTATGGTTTAAAAGGTATCTAATACTTTCAAACACAAAATTAATGTAGTTCCCATTAACTTCTGACTAACATAGTTTTATCATTTTGTAGAGAAGAAAATGTAAAATGATGTTCAATAGCTATCTCAAAAACTGTGAAAATCAAATTATCTAGTATTGAGGTGACAATATATTTTATTATAAAATAAATTATGATAATTGTAATAAATATTTTATGAGGTTGACAACTTTTTATCTGATGTTGTTAATTAATATGGAAAAAGATAACTGAGTAACAAGTACATCATATTTATTGAATTTTATTGCGGGGTGCTTCTGACTTTAGGCCGATGTTACTAAAAGTAGGTATCGCACCCTTCTATTGTGATATGACAGTCAAAAACCAAAAGAAAACGCTGACAAACACCAACACATGTTTACTACGCCACTAACATGTACATTCACAAGTGACAAGACGTGTCCATTTATGCCACCATTCTAGTTCAACATGTCTAATGATAAAGTACTAATTTTGGTATTTAAGTTGTGTTAGTAATAGATCGTTCTGAAAATGGTGAACGCCAGTTCAAGTACTAAATAAAAATGTTTTCCTGTTTCAGACTCGCTCTGAATCAATGGCCAGCGTATACTCCGGAGCCGGTGATGGAAATTATGGAACCGTGACAGTCAAAGGTCAAGTCGAGTTTGGTCTTCTCTACAACTACAAGATGGGAGCTCTCGAGATCAATGTGAAACAGTGTCGGGACTTGGCACCGGTTGATGCCAAACGACAGAGATCGGATCCTTATGTTAAGGTAAGCAATGCTTGATTAATTATTCTCCTACAAACACCTCCCATGAATGGCAACCATAGCAAATTGATTGCATTAGGTAAGCATTTATTTTGTCTAAATATATACTTAATTTATTTATATAAGAAATAAGAGACCTACTACCTACTATAAAATAAATAACAGTTCTCTGCTGTGTCTATTGTTTAGTGCTTGCACTAGACTGCGAAAATTTTAACTTGAAGTGTCATGGCCGGCGCTGCAATATATTATGAAAGGATTGTGAGTATTAGGAGACTTTTCCCCTACTTTATAATATATCGAATATAATACCGAATACAATACCAGAAGACAGGGATATTTTTAGTTATATGGTAGCATTGAAATCAAAGAATATCTACCTGTCATTGCAGCGACTTTATCATAGACCTTATTTATAAGCCCAGTGAGCTCATTTTGTTTTTTTCTTCTTCGTAGTAGGTTAATAACACGATTTATAATCCTCCTGCTATCACTTTTCAACACTAATTTTGCATTATTAACACATTTAAACGGTATATATGAACTTGCAGCACGCACAAATAACGAACGTGAAATGATTGTAAGGCGACGGGAACGAAGAGGAAAGGGCTAAGGATGATTGTAGTTCTCGAAACGACCACGCTTCATTTTACTTCTATATACTGCCCCGCTAAGTAAAAAGACAGTGTTTTTGGTTTTAGTGAAATGAGAACCCATGTTTTAAACTACACTTTCTCTTAAGTATATTATATAAAATTATTCGATTAAATTTTTAAATATACACTGTCTATTATTAGCAGGGCAGTATAGCATGGTCACCTCTAGTATTCATACCAAATTTGGTGCCCAAAACTCAATGGTCTTATTTCACAACTGTCAAAATTCAAATGTACCTACTGTTACATTCCCAAATGGTCCCCATTTGGGGATGTCTCTGTGAATCTGGAGAGGCCCAAATCGGTAGCAAATCGACAAATAGTAAGGGTTGATTACGATAATAAATAATAATAAAGCCGGCAATGCTGTAAATTGCGGCCGTTTAAAAATATCTGCAATGTCGCAATTGTCGCCGTTTTCGACAACGCTTCTCTCGCTGGGACGCGGCAGACGGCCAGACAGTAAACATTGTTAACTCGCGCTCCGCATAAAATAAATTTAAAAAAATGTAACCATTAGTGTATATTAACCCAAATAAAACTCGTTGTTTCTGATCACAATTCTGGTGTGTTATTTGTCCACCTCCAAGTCCCGAATAAAGACGAAAACCATAAAAGAATAAAAGTGACAGCGTGTTTTCACAACCCGAAAATGGAGGGAAATGACACTACCTAATATTGATTTTGACAGCTTTGAAATAGGCCCACTGAGGTTTGCACCAAGCTTTGTGTTCAGTCTGTATATTATTGATGGATTTCACTATGGACATTTGAGTTGTAGGTGAAGCTATACTATATTGGCATGAAGGGATATTAATTGTATGTTTCTATCAGTCTTTTTATTCAACATTGAATTTGCTTGTTTTTATCATAAATGTCATGCTATAAGAAAGTCTCGTATTAATATTAGGCTATATAAGTATTAGAAATCATATTATTATGATCACAACCAGAGAATCTTTAATATAAATAAAATGTCAAATTACAGTCAAAATGTTTTTCTGCTCTTTCTGTTGCAGTTTATTAAAGTTTCTTGATCAATGACATCGAATAATGAAATTTTAAAACAAAAGAACTTCTACACAATATAGAATTTATAATATAAATAGGGATGCTGTACAGTTCTTCCGTTCTCTGTCGGCAATTTATAAATCAGAAGAACTCAATTCCACTGGAAGTACACTAAATATTATGATTGTCAATCGAGGGTTGTTCTTATTACCGTCTCTAAACTCTCCAGGAAGCTGCAAAGTATCCACGAATCTTTTTGTTGTCGTAGTATTTTACCTGTTATGATTTCCTTTAACTTTTTATATGCCTCATGATATTTTTATGGCAGTATTTGACAGGCCGCGGATTCTTAACGACACACGTTGAATGTAGAGCGAAGCTCTTACTATAATCGCTGTAATATTATTAATTTGTGGCTTAGTATTTCATAATTATTCAAACAGATGTCACTATGTGATTAATTTTTTATATTATACAAATCAATCGACAGTGGCTAGTAATTTGAGTTTAAAGTCAGACGAGATTTGTATGTGCGACCTGTCGATCACGGCCTCATAGAGCGAGAAAACTTGCTGAAAGCATATAACCGGTTAACGAAAGTAATGTGACCGAAGCACTAAAGAATCTCTTGTATAGCCCACAAGATAGATCTTGTATAGTCAAACATATGACAAGATTAAAATACAGACATGTCAATGTTGGATCAGAGTATAAGGTTTGGAGCTTAAAGCGGGAACCACATTGATGTGCATGTCGTGGACTATCACGTGAACTCACGGTAATAAAAATGTCTATGGTTTTGTCATTTTGCAGAATATTTTGAACGTGCACCATCTCGTAAATTCACTGAATAATGACACTGATGAAGACTGCCTACTATAATGTATTAGTAATTTGAATTATTTTTAAATATTCATGCTAATTTCATTAATTTTAACAGTTTCTACGTGTGCGTACGTTAAAATACATGCGGTATGACATTCATAGATAATAAAACACAACCTATGGATACAAGACAACATTCTCATAGAAAATACATAGTGCCAACTGCTAAAAACAAAAAAGAACGTCAGTTTTACAGTTTGAACAGACTTTGTGACAGACGAAAAGTGTTGGCATGTGGAATATGATAAAAACGTTCAATTGTCGTTCATTGAATCATGCAGGTGCCGATGCAGTGCAGTTCAACGTGAAGTGCGCTCATTCTTTTAATGATTACGGCAGATTTTGCCAACTAACAATGTTCGTTTAAAGGTTCAAAGTGTGCTACGGGATGGGAGCATCAGTCTGATAACATTTTAAACACCAAGAACAACGACATTACACACTTTTTTTCCTGTAGCGGCAGCTTGTGACAGCAGGCGACAAGCACCGTGATATGCACCTCAATGTGGGTGGCCCTTAAGATTCTCTACTTTTGGAGAAGGACTTTACAGATCTCATAGACAGCACAATGTGGCAATTAAACTTAATGATAACCTAATGATAACTGTCATTTATATAGTCATGAATTTTTTCATAATTGAAAATGTTTCTTTTACCAGTAAATTAACCAATTTCTTATACATTTCCAGGTCTACCTTCTGCCTGATAAGTCCAAGAGCGGCAAACGCAAGACAAAAGTACGGAAGCACACTCTACGGCCTGTGTTTGACGAGACTCTCCGCTTTGTCCAACCTCTGAATGGACTGGGCGGCCGATCGGTGTGGCTGAGTGTGTGGCATGCGGACATGTTTGGCAGGAACGACTTCCTCGGCGAAGTGATCCTTTCTCTCGAAGATAAGGTCTTCGATGATCCCACTCCCAAGTGGTATAACTTGCAAGAAAGGGTAAGTCAATTCAAAAGACGAGTACATATATGAAATCGTATGATAGTTATTTATATGGAAGGTTGAATGGTATAATCAGGGTGTCTCAAGAATGCAGCTAAAATTGTTAAGAGTCAGTCATACACAAAAATTATTTTTTTATTATTTTTCTATTCAATAGTGAATATACATAAGGTTAGAAACGTTACATTCTTTATTATTGAACAAAGGAGGATTTTTCTAATATGTCTTTGTATATCTGCATTTCTACTAGTAAGGCGTCAATTACATTGAGCTACTTTACGAGCTGCTTGTTGGCGAATTTACAATCTGCCTGTAAAATCGCCCAGTGTCATCATTGAACAAGCTAATAAGCAGATTGTAAACAATCTACCGAGAAAAGTTGAAAGCCGGTCAACTTTATACGCTACACGCCGGCGTGTGGGCCCTACTGCATCTGCGCAGTAGCAACCTCCCGGTAAAAAAACCAACTACGTTCTGTCAAAATAGTTGCTGGCTTGTAGCTTCTCAGCGAATGGAAAGTTTTTTGTGTCATCATCACAATCGCAGTAGTTGAATCGCCCACTATTAAATTCGCCAACAAACAGCTCGTAAAATAGCTCAATGTAATTGACGCTTTTAGGATGATTGTTGTGTAGCCTAGTCCTGTCCATAAACATCAATGTTTTTCATCTACATGGAGATAATTATGCATATCAGAACATACTTAATACTCGAAAATAATATATGTAAATGTTCACAAACATTGATACAACTTTCGAACAATTTGTATAGGTACATATTATACAATGTTCATTTGTTTACCGAACTGATCTATTTTGGTCTGGACTAAGAATAAAAATAAATTAATAATACACACCTTTTTGCGACCTGTCGCCTTTCGACATTTTCAGGCACTATGCACACTCACTAAAGGTAAATGCACAATGGCAACGAATACTGAGTTAATTCTCGCTTATCCCTTGTCTGTATAATAATTGTTGGAGGTGCTTGGCGTGCTGGTTGCAGGAGAAAAAAGGCCATGTCCCGATTTGAGCTGGAGCACCATTGGAAGAAGTAGAAACTTGTTGGGCAAATAAAAGCGGTTTAGTGTTTTGCCGTCTTGCAATTCTATGCTTTAATTAATTGTGTCGCTGAGTTTCAAAATCCGCTCTAACACGTTTTCATTATGTTAAGAAAATCAACAAAAACTTTTTGAACTAAAAAGGTTCTTGAATGTTTCAGTCTTAGACTATAGATACATCTAGACGCCACCTGTTGCATTGCTAAATGAAGCCGCGTGCCTTGCGTTTGGTTTGTGGGCGAGCGAACGCATTCGTCTGCAAATGTTCGAGACCATAGACCATTTCGCTAGTGCTCGCCCAAAGTGCTCGCACTAGACGCTCAGAATTAAAATATAATTTTCTATTTTTTTACGTTTCCCAGTATTTTTAAGCGGTCAAAATGCAACCATTAGGTAAAGATATCCATAATTTAAGTTATTTTAAAGAAACACTAGGTCACTGATATTAAAATATATAATAAAATACAAATAAATTATCACGAACATGTATCAACTTACCTATGAAACGTAATACCATCTTCTTGCTTATCAGTGCGGCTACCACATTTTAAGACAACACACAGAACCATCTTTTCTACTTAATTAACTAAAAATATTTACCATTGACTTTATGTTTAACACAAAAAATATCAATTTTAGCAACTCGAGCTCGCAAGTTATCGAGGCTATGTGAAGCGTTTCGCCCCGATTTGATGGCGATACTTTTGGAAACTAGCTCACATATATGTAGACCTTTTATCTTACTCTAGCGCGTGTCGCAGAGATTGTAAGGATGCCGAATACTTTCTCACTCGCACTCATGCATCGTTTTTGTTCAGGCCTTGGTTTCAGTAGTGTTATAGCGGGATTTGATAGACACATTGATTTTGTTTCATAAATAACAGTTAATCGTAGTGGCTTTTGAAAGAGGCGATAAAATTTTCATGCAGAGATTTTAATAACGAATGCAATGATATATATATCTTAATTATTTCAAAAAAGTGTTATAGCGGGTTTTGAAACTCAGCGACACAATTATTGAAGGAATAATTTTTTATGGAATCGTGAAAGTTTATTTCAGATAAAACGATGAGAAATATATATCGTCTTCATTGCGTAAGCAGTTTTTTTAAATTATCAAAATTTTATGAAAATTTTTCTACTGTAATGCCAAGTACCCACTCACGTTCTTGATCGATGGATTTACGCTCAGTTGAACATGTTGACTTGGAAGCATGCTCATCGTTGTGTCCACACGCCCGAGCAGTTCGACACAAGACGCTCAGTCAAAGCGCTACACGTTGAGATATGCTCAAGCGAATTTCTGTTGAACATCGAGCAAGAATTATGGACCTAGAATCTTTTTCGCATCGAGCCATTTGCTCGATGTCAAACAAAACAGCTTCGAGCGAGATAGTACACACGTTGAGACATGTCGGAATGAGCGTAAAACCATCGAGCAAGAACGTGCGTGAGTACTTAAGCTAAGATTGATGAAGTTTTCGCACTGCTAAGAAACTCTCCACCCCTTTAACCTTAGTTAGAGGGGTACGTAATAATATTTGATATGAATCAACAATAATAAATAAATTAATAAAATGTTTCATAATGGTAAGTGTAGCCTGGTACGATCCAGCATTTCATGGCTTAACCTTTTCTATGCCTCACGATATTACTACGGCAGTATCTGACAGGCCGCAGATTTTGACACATGTTGAATGTAGAGCGAAGCTCTTACTAAAATCGCTGTAATACCGATAATTTGTGACTTAGTATTTCATAATTATTAAAACAGATGTCACTGTGTGTTTAATATTTTAGATTATGCAAATCAATCGACAGTGGCTAGTAATTTTAGTTTAAAGTTGAACGAGATAACTTGCAAAATTTGTATGTGCGGCCTGTCTCTATCACGGCCTCATAAAGTGAGATAATTCGCTGTAGGCATAGAACCGGTAAAGAACCAAACTGTTCCGAGTAACAGATGATATGGCAAAGATTGTCCGTATGGTAGCCGACCTCCGCTAGGGATGGCACGATAAGAAGAAGATATGATAATTAGTTAATCTTTACTATCATTAATTTCAGACGGAGCAATTTGAAGAGCAGCAAGGCAGCAAGGGAGATCTCATCGTCGGGTTGAAGTTTGAAATCCCCGAACACGCAAACATGTCGTCCGCCCAAAGCAACAGAGTCAAAGGAACTTTGCATGTCCTCGTCAAGGAAGCCAAGAATCTCTGCGCTACCAAACCTAACGGGCAGAGTGACGTCTTTTGTAAAAGGTATACAGTTTTACCAAATATATCTTCATAAATAGTAAATATATTCCAGATCTGTGTTGGTATTGCCTCCATATATAATAATTATGTATCGTAATAGATTTTTGAGTTGCAAAGGCTATTCTCAAGAGATAATGTATTGAAGTTTGTATACTGTTAACACTTTCAGCCCCGGCAGGTTTTTATAAAGTTTACCCCTATTCCCGGACAAATTTGAGTGAAATTGGTTTTTTCTAGTAAATGATATAATCTTGGTTTATTGGCTTATTTGTGGGAATATTTAAATAAAACTTTCAGGAACAATCAAAAACAGTTTAATAATTACGAATAGTGTGATATTTCTGCCAGCAGATGCCTTTGTGAAGAGGAACATCACACTCTTTACACACGTACCGAGTCTCGCCCCTTTTTTTTATCTTTGGCACATACCTTGCATAGCCTTGTTGGATATGCTTTTTCCGCGTCACTAGAATCGCCTGTAAGGTATGTCTGGACATGTCTCCAGATAATCTTACAGGCGAATCTAGCGTCACATGACGCCTCAGAGCCGGAGAAGACGAGACATCGGTACCAATAGACATTAAAGAAATTGAATACTCTACTAAAAAATCTTTAAATTCTAACTTACGACTAGGGTTACATTTTTCAATAATCAATGAACTGATTGAACGTCAACATTCACTTTTACACTTGGGTCAGCAGTAAACGGTCCAGGTGCTGGAGTGTAGTCTTCTGTTGACCACGGTTCAGTAACACTGGCACTAAACCTCGCATGTCCTCCTCGGCTGCCTCTGGGACGACCGCTTCTACTTCCTCTTCCACGCCGTCGACCCGCTCGACCTCTGGTTTCTGTCCGAGATGGGCCAGGGAGTAGGTCCTCGGACGTGTCGACTCCTGACACCATACTGGTTTCATCTAGCACCTCTGCAATGCGGTCAATGAAACCGTTGAAGTCGTCCTTAAAGTTGCTCGAGTGGCCGGCGGTGAAATCGGTGATGTCTGCGACATCGGTGGTGGCATCCAGTAGAACATCTCAATCAGAGTCATATAATAACTTGAATGCATAATCCTGCTCAGAGTCGTCTGTTCCAAAGGCCTCTATTTCAATGAGTGATAATAGGCTGGAATCAAAACAAAATTCCACATTAGTAAACAGAATTTAATTCTTGGGAAACATGTAGCTTTATAAATTATTACCTTGTGACGTATATAATGTGGCAAATCGGTTGGTTTGCATTAGTTGTAAACAACAAAAAAATCGCCATTAGTACTTAAACGAATTTTGAATGTTGGGAAAACACGTGGAATTAACTAAATACTCGTTCAAACACATATAATTATATAGAATATTTATAATAATTCAATATTCTAGGCTTATAAAGTAATATATTGACACATTATCAAGTATTTGGCAAATAATGCGAACATTCAAACTTTGCATTCGGAAATTTTGACAGTAAAGTATCGTGTACGAATAAACACGTAAAATTAATTTAAATTGCTAGAAACCATCAATAAACATATAAAATATCATAAATAAATTATTTATCTTACCTTATTCAATCTTTTTTTTGCTTATTTATGTCATTTTTGTCCTCTGGAGGCAAATCGGTTGGTTTGGAACACCTATGAACAACAACGAAATCGCCATTAGTCAACAAATTTTGAATGTTGGAAAAATACGTGAAATCAACTAAATACTCGTTTAAACACATATAATTATATAGATTATTCATATTAATTCAATATTCTAAGCTTATAAAGTAATAAATCGGCACATTATCAAGGGATTGGTAAATAATGAGAACATTCAAACTTTGCATTCGGAAATTTTGACAGTAAAGTTATGTGAATGAAGAAACATGTAAAATTAATTTATATTGCCAGAAACCATAAATATTTATATAAAATATCATAGATAAATTATTTCTCTTACCTTATTGAATCCTTTTATTGCTTATTACTGTAATTTTCGTCTTCAAAATCAGTACATAATTCGGTAAAGTCACACTAGAGAATGATCAAAAATGGCGTCTCATAATAATAAAATTGTGATTTTTATTTAATAATATCACTGAAGGTAAAACAGATATCGATATTTTATCTATACCAGTCGGTACTGAATTTTATAATCTAACAGGATATGTCAAATGTTTTAGTTGAAAATACATAGATGTCACAGTAAACATATTTATTTAAAAACGCGCAACAAAACGAGGATCCTCGCGCGCGGTACTCAGCGTAATTATTGATATAACGAGGATTCTCGTTTGCGGTACCGAGCGTGTTAAGTGTATGAATGTGAATTCTAAGTGTGTCGAAAAGTGGTCTGTATAGCTGAGAGTAAACGTAGCTCGGAATAAAAGGGGGTTGTTAGTGTACCAAAGATATCAAATCGAATATTGGATTCTGCGGAAATCATGGAATAATAATATAATGGTGACTTCTCTAATTATAAAATCTACATTTCAATATTAGTGGTAAATGACATTTTTGTGTGTCTAGTGCAGGGGTTCCCAACCCCGTGCTCGCGGGCACCATGGCACCCGCGGAACGATTCGTATGTGCCCGCCACTATTCGCCAATTGTTTCCTTCTGTATCAATCCTTTTACTTGCCAAATAAATGTAATGGAAATGGCCGCATGTATTGCAGATTTTGTTCCAGGTAAGACAGAAGAACTAGAGTTAGAAATTTTGGAGCTTAAGAATGATATTTTGCTTAAATCCTTAATATCAGAGGACTTTTGGAATACAGTGGACAGAGAAAAGTTTCCATTTTTGAAAAAAGCGGCATATAAAATTGAATCATTTTTCGGTTCGATATATTTATGCGAATCATTGTTTTCAAACATGAACTTAATAAAATCAAGATATAGATCTCGACTCACTGATGAGCATCTTTATGATTGTTTGCTAACAGGATTATCGTCATACTCTCCTAATTATGAGGCACTGGCCAATGATATGCAATGCCAAAGATCACATTGACATATTGATATTCTATTTTTTTATAAAATGTTTTCATTGTATTTGTGTTTTTTGTTTACTTTGTTTACGTTTTGTAAATACATTTCTCTGTGTGTATGCAATTTGAATAATAGTTTTATTATTTTGAAATATTTTTATATATTATTTATTAATAAATTATGAATATAAGAAAATAAATTATGGGAAAATGAGAAGTTATGGAAGGAGTTTGTCGATTAAAAAAAGGTGGTGCCCGCCACCCTACCGATATTTTAGAATGTGCTCTAGAGTAAAAAAAGGTTGGGAACCCCTGGTCTAGTGTATCTGGTTGGTTTTAATGTCAGTTTCTTCTTTCTATCGTATTTTATTGTCAGATTAGAACAATATGCTCATTTCAGTTAACTGACAATAAATATTTGAACGAGAACATCGGACATAATCACTAAATATCAGATTATGTGAGTCGTTTGGTTTTTAAACATATTTTCATATGATTTTAGAAGTTATAGATCATTATATAAACATCCTGATTATGCCCATTCTCTGAATTTCACTCTTAATATCGTTATAAAAGGCTTTATGGTTACCTTACAATCTTGACAAAAAACCATCCCAACCTATTCAGTATTAGCCAAAAGTGTAGCCAAATCTCTGACCCAGGCTATTTTACCGGATATCATTTCCTAATCAAAAATCTTTGTTAGCTGAATGCCATAACTGCAGTTTTGGAGATTTAAATTAAAAAACTACTTTACATATTACAATGTTTTTCTTAGCTCGTATTCTTATTTGTCCGATACAAATCTTGCGATCGATTTTTAACTAACTTCCCGACTAGCTAGACATTTGAAACTTTTAGAATATATCAGAACACGATGCCAATGCATTTTTTTAATACTTTTAGCCATCTTTAAGTAGAATTGAATTCATTTTCAGTTAGTTCTGTTTTGTATGAAAAGTTATTTCGACACCATTATTGGTTGCTATATATACGTGGGTTACTATGGAAATCAATATAACATGTCGAGTAAGGCTAGTCAAGTCAAGTTTATATGGTTCAACAGAAAATTTATAAACGATGTATATAAAAAGTTCTTTTTATCTTGTAATTATTATATATATATTTGTACTGACTAAAGACTTTAGCTTGATAGCTATTTTGATTGTAACACCGTTGATAGTAGGGTGTAGAGCAGTCAGTCATGGGCAAGTGGACAATAAAATTGAAATACAATATAAATCCATGTGAAACATCTACACAAATGAATAATATGAATCATGCACTACTTGCAACAGATGCATGTTATTTCCCCCCTTATTATGGTTATCAAATCAGTAGGTACTATGTATTTTTAGAATGTTATAGCAGCCATTGTTTATTTTACTACACATGCTATTCTTGAAACACCTTTGTATCCATAACAATGAACAGTTTGGTTTGGTTTATGGTCTGGAGGTGTAATTGGATTGATTATGATTTTTGAGTTGCCCCATCTCCACCCGTCATTTATATGCACCCACGGTTTGTACACGGCCGCTTTCCATGATGCTATAAACGTGTCAAAATGAAAAGATTTTAGTGCTACACTTCCTTGTCCCGAAGCGATGCTGCACGGGACTGATGTAGCAACCATGCACCTTAGTGCTTAAAGAAAGAGTTTTATAAAATAAAAAGATCTTGACTTGCCCTATAAAATGTCCTCTGTACCCGTGTGCCGAAACAGAGGAGTCAGGAGTTGAAAATGATGAATCTAAGGGGGGATCGGAATTATTCCGTCCTCAATGGACTATTTTTTTGAAAACGAAAATAGCAATGTAGTTCCTGTCAATGGAGAACACTATAGAAACATGATTCCGTACTGATTTTTTCTAGCATCTAGATGATTTTGATCAACTTATTCAGAGAAAATTCTGTATAATATAATATATATATTATTTATTAACCCTATATTACTTACCCGATGTTATCATTGGAATTACTTAAGGTTTTTTTTGTCTAATGATATTAATTAAAACTATTCATGAGAGAAAAGATCAACATGATAACTGATAATATTAGGTATCTTCTAACACATTTTCCTGTTGCAAAAACTCTGCACATATTTAAATTGAAATATCTAATATAACATTTATTTGTTTCAGCTACCTTCTTCCAGAGAGGGGCCGCAGTGTGAAGCAAAAGACTCCGGTAGCTCGTAGAACTCTGTCTCCTCGTTGGGAGCACTGCTTCCTCTACCGATCAGTCTCCTTAGCTGACCTACAGCAGAGGGCTTTGGAACTAAGTGTTTGGGACAGGGATAGGTTAAGCTCTAACGATTTCATGGGTGGGGTCAGATTCTCAGTTGGTACAGGTGAGATTTATAATCAATTATTTATAATCAAATATATTATCTTAATTTACTTAAACACTCTTCAGGCATTACGGTTTTATAACTTTACACTTAATTCTCTACAATCAGGCTAGGCTGCTCTGATGACTTTTTAATTATGCCGGTAACTATGTATGTTGTATTTAAGATATGTGAGGTTTTATAGGGAGACGAAGTAAGTCGAAATTCGTTAACGACTTTCAATTATTATACTGTTGTAAATGTGAGGTGACATGGCTCCGTTTATGTGCAGAGCCTGTATTGCAGAGTTATCTTTTTGGGTCTCTTCGAACGCGTATGCCGATATGTGCATGAAAGTAGAGGAATACCGATTGTACATTTAACTCCTGGACTGGGATTTAATTTTAAATACGTATTAGTAAGCAACAACGACGCAAGAACTTCTTTGGGCGAGATTGGTTCACTGTTGGACACCGACCATGGGCGACCGATGGAGTGGTTGATGATATAAGGATGATTGTATGGCTCTACTCCTTGTTGTCGAGGGTCGATCGGTAGTGGAACGTATAGACAAGAGTCTAAGGGCTGCGACATTCTATTTTGATTCGGGCAGTGGTACTATAGGCTACGACGCATGGGGGTTATAAGGTAAAGCAGGGTGACGATTTGTGGTAATTAACAGTAGGTCCAACATTATTTGTTTGCCTGATTGTGGCAGTTTACTGATTGATTTACATTTGGCTGTCTACGATGCACCAATTTATTTTATTTTAAAAATTATGTGGTTTTATGGTCAAAAAACTAAGCAATTTTTTGTGTGATGTTATAGCTCCCTAGCTGTCAGTTTCTATGGAACTGAGGCTGTGTCAGACTTACTAATTAATAGATTCTATTAGACTTTTATATTGATACAGTATTTCGAGAGAGCTTTATGTAGGCATCGTAAGCAATAGTTGGAAAAAAACAAGATATGAATTTTTTAGAGGATATATTAATTATCTCCATACATATTTTTTCCAATTTTCAATTTAGTGTTTGAAGAATTATTGATTAGTTCACCATATGATTTTGTCCATTCATGCAATATGTTGATTTCGGATCTTTTCTATAGCAATCATAAAATTGCCTGAATGATAGTTTCTTAAATTTTTTGGTGCCTACATCTATTGTACCGTAATAATTGTTGTTGATAATAATCTCATAGTCTATGGTCATTTATTATACAGTTGGAACACTGCACTAAAGAATATGAAACTCTTTTGTTCTGTTTTCAAATTTGCATTCTTTTGTTTTTGTATAATATTATTTGTTTTTCTTCTGCTGACACCACAGATAACAGAGGGTATATACAGTAAACTACTGATTATTCTTATGCAGTTATTCCTTGCATGAATTTAATTTTTTAAAATATCGCTCGCTTTTATGTTTACGGGTCCTATAAGTGCCAACGTATCACAATCATATGTTGCGGTAACGTATCTGTTGCACACAAAATAAAAATGTTGGTGATTGGAAAAGCGAAAAAACCAAGATCATTTAAGGGAACAGAAATATGTAAGAAATCTTCCTGATGATTATTACAACCAGAAAGAAGCATGGATGGATATAGAAGGATCTTTGAAGATTGGTTCAAAACTATATGGGATCCAGAATTGAGAGATTATTAGAAAAGTAAGGGGAGGGGTTACCACAGAAAGCAGTACTGTTATTAAATAATGCTCCTTCTCATCCAAATCAAAGCATATTAAAAACGGACGACAGTCTTACAGTTGCAAAATTTTTACCACCTAATGTTACATCTTTAATTCAACCCATGGATCAAGGGTTACACAATATTACCATAATGGTCTTCTTAAAATCCTTTATAACGAAGATGATGATTTTATTAAATTCTGGAAAAAAATCACAATACCGGTTGCGATACATGGAGTATCTCAATCTTGGTTCTAAATAAAGCCAATATCACTCGTTCGGTCGTGAAGGAAAATTCTACCAAATGTAGAAAGTGATTTTTGGGTTTCTATCGAGCCTGAGACAAGTGATAGTATCTGAAATATGTGATCCAAAGGCTGATTATGGCTTTAAAAATGTTGTTGGAGAAAATTTATTGAGGAGTGGTTAGAAAATGATTCATGTGATCCAGGTTTTCAAATAATGAGTGACACGGATATTATTTCCAATCTCATTCAACCAGAAGAAAAAGAGAATGAGGCTGAAAGTGAGGAAGAAGAACTTATTAATTGCATTAGTCACAATACGGCACTAACTTCTGTTGACACTTTATTGGAGTACATTGACCAATGGGAATTCGAATATAACGATATAATAGCTTTTAGGAAAATTCGAACTTATGTTAGAAAATCATTAAAAGATTCCTGCGAACAAACCAAAATCACAGAATTTCTTAATAGATAATGAGTATAATGATTTAAAATAATTGTCTGCTTTAGAAATATATATGTAATATTATGTAGTATTTCAAAGAGAAAAAACCATATTTCATATTATCCGTGCCGTCTCTCCCCAGCATTAGCCCGGATAATCGGGAGTCTACTGTATAATTATATTAGATTCGTAAGTTCCATACAAGAGGATGCCCGTACAAGTGGCGCCGCGCCGCGCCATCTCTTGGAGTGAAAATGCATTTTTACTGCCTATGTGAGCCCTAGAACTCAAAAAGTATTCATAATTATAAAATCGAAATTGTGGCAACAATAAATAAGAGACAATCTGTTTTTTAGAGATGTAGAACTTTAATAAAACACCTAAAAATTGTGGTAATGGACATGTTATTGGCTTTATTCGAAAGATAATTTTATGCCATTGTCGCGGCTGGCTCGGAGAAAGCGCAATCTGGAAGTCTAATTTTCGACCACTTTTTCGAGCAGCTGGGGCCGTATATCGGCAATAACGCGGTGAATGTTGGCTTACAAGTCGTGTATCGTCTCTGGTTTATCGGCGTAGACTAATGATTTCACATATCCCCACAGAAAATAATCTAACGTTGTCAAATCACATGATTTTGGAGGCCAATTCACAGGTCCATAACGTGAAAATATACATTCATCGAATGTTTTCTTCAATAAATTGATTGTGGCGGGCGCTGTGTGGCATGTTGCGCCGTCTTGTTGAAACCACAGCTCTTTCACATTAATGCTATTCAATTGGTAACGAAAAAGTTAGTAATCATGAATCTATAGCGCTCTCCATTACCTGTATTGTTCTGGCCGGCATCATTTTTGAAGAAATACGGACCGATGATTCCACCAGCACACACCAGTTCAAGCACACCAAACAGTGACTTTTTCTGTATATAACGGAGTCTTAATAATGGCTTGTGGATTTTCTTCACTCCAAATGCTGCAATTTTGATTATTGACGTAGCCATTCAACCAAAAATGAGCCCCAAGATGGACGATTATGTCGACCGTACAATGGACGTAGTCCACGGTATGTTTCGCGAACTGAACCATGATTTTAGAAATAGATTTGTACAATTTGCACGTTCTGGCGTAAGTCTATTCATGGTAAAATGGCAAACCAAATCGACCACAAACCAGCTGTCAGCTGTCAAATAGGCTGTCGCTGGAAAAAGTTTTGCCAATTTGAAAATCAAACCTCTAAAAAAAAACACCCGTTATAAGTAGATACAGTTTATTGTAATAATAATAGTAATGCCATAACTTATGCACAACAACATAGATTTATGGGGATATAATATGTAATAATAATAATCGTAACTACCCTGACCATTGGTGGCAATTATTTGTCAGCACTTCCTGTCAGATTGACGAATAATTCATTTAATTTCTATGTGAAGACTGAAGAATGAAATAACTTTCATCGCTTGCTGTAATTTGGGCAGCCAGATTAAATATTTTAATTATATTGTGTTTTCTTTACACCAATTTTAACTCGAAAATTATTGCATGATTGTTTTTGTTTTGAAGATAACATGTAGAATTGACATATTTGAAAAGAACGATATGACATCAGTGACAAATAGTCTCACACACAGCTCGAGTGTTGATTGGCTGACTTCATGTGTGACCGTAGTGTCATCTACTTGGGTGGCTGAGTATAATAGCGCTTGTACATGTGCATGGATTTTCTGCTAGCTAGAGAACGTATATCGCGACCATAACAGGAAAATGTATGTGTAAACATGTATCCTGCAGTTGGCAAGATTGCATGTATGAATCAAAAAAAGTTCGCAAGTTCCTTAATTACTCACTGTCAGCAGTAAATCCACGCAGATGTAAAGGGGTATAATAGCGCTTGTACTAGCATGTAATAAGCATGGATTTAATTGCACCAATAGTTGTGTATTTTAAACTATCGCGATAATAACTGTTTATATGTAAAAGTGTTCACTGTCTCACCAAGTTTATTCTTCAAGAGTAAGCGAGTTGTGCAACGCAATGTTGTCATTTTACGGTACTATTTGACAAATTGTGAAAATCGGTTAACCTCAAAATGAGCAAATGGCAGGTTCGCCACTGTCGTTCTACGCAGGAGCAGATATCGGACAAATCCCAACTGTCTCGTGAAAATTCAGAAGCTTCCGAACTTTTTTGATTCATGCATGCAATCTTGCAACTTGTACGATAATACATGTTTACACATGCATTTTTTTTGTTATGGCCGCAATACTACGTACTGTCAGCAGTAAATCCATGTACGTGTAAACGGGGTATAAGGGATCACGATAGCTGTGTGGAAGATACACCCCCTGAATGTAATCTTGAAGTATCTCAGCCTAATAAATACACAATTTATTCAGTTTTAAAAACAACAATATTATTAATAACAAACCAAGACAGCGCTGTACATATTGCACCGTGAGTGTAAAACCAAGGCATCTGCAAATTTTTCAATATCGAGATTAAATGCATAACAACTGCAAAAGTCGTGAACTTAATAATGTAAAAGTAAAGTAACTGAAAGAACATGCAATATAATGTAGATATAAACCAAATATTATGGTTTTTTTTAGAAACTCTATTTCTCCTAACAAAACGAAGACTTCAAACCCTAATATATCCAAAATATGTCTTTTGCAGATGCCTCGGTTTTACACTCACGGTGCGATATATACCTACATTCGATAGATGAACTATAACATTCTTTCTGTAGGTGTATGAAATAAATTTGAATCTGTTGTTGTTACAGGGACGTACATGGGGGCTCAAGTGCAATGGATGGACAGCGTCGGCAAAGAAGTTTCCCTCTGGCAGACGATGATGCAGCGACCCAACTTCTGGGTGGAGGGTTCTGTTCCTTTACGGCCTTCGCTAAGTAACTAAGTCTACGAAGAATAATTTCTCAATGTAATCGCAATAATACAACAAGTCTGAAATTAAATATTTTAACACTTTTCGGAATTTAACAATCTGGAAAAAAAATGTATAGTTGGTAACACTGCTTAGAAGTATGACAGAATTGAAATAAAAAATTGCTGTCATTAGTAGACATTATTCTGAAAAGATAAATGTAACTGATTATGAACCTAATTGGATTTAAACATTACAAAATAATAATATTAATAGTTTAACGTTTAGCAATCTAATAAATCCATTTTAAATTATTTAGAATTATAAAACTAATATTGAAAAGTTTGTTTGACGATTAATTAACAAACAGTCAGTTGTTGTTTCAATCGTTTGTACAATTTACTTACAGGTAAAATTATGTACAATGCACTCAGTAATAATTTTGTGTACTTATAGAATTTGCATTCTTTGAATAATATCATATGGTCAACATACTCAACACTGACATCTAAGTATGTAATATTCAAGTAGAGATTTTGCAGAAAAGCACCGTTGAAATATCTTTGCATTGTTTAGTCGTGAGATTCGAGAACACGAAACGTCTTTAATGTACTCTTACATTAATTCTACGCATATAAGAGATATAATGAACTCTTTAGATGCTGTTACTGTTTCAGTTGGTTGCTTGTGGACATTCTGGTGCTTCTAATAAGTGTTACCATGTAGTTCTCTCCTGGCTTACGGAAGTTTTAAGCACACACTATTTCGTAAAACATCGATATAACTGTAGTCTTGTTTCCGATAATAAAACATTTTATAATATATTGGTCAAAGGACTGAACGCTGCGTTATGATAATATATAATTTTATTGGTGAATATTATCTTTTATGACAGTTGGTTTTTTGATTATTTTTCAGTTGCTTTTATTTTTTTTATAGATTACCACATGTTTTGTTTTTATTTTGCTGTCATTGTGACATAATGGCATATTTTTTTTCCGATTTATTTCACGTGTGATAAAATTAGTCTGTAAAATAGCTAGGGTTTGAGACTTGTTCCTTGTACGACACAAACAAATCCCAACGATATGTAAAGAAAGAAACTGCCTTAATCGAGAGCTAATTATTAATCTCATTCCGAGTAATTATGATAATATTTTTTTAATATCTACAATATTATATTTGTTATAAACTGAAACATGATATATTTTATCAAGTGCATTCATCAGAATATATATATTTGGACCGTGTTATATATTAATTTATACTTCGAGTGACATAAAAGGAAGTGTGTCTATTGGTAATAACTTTTTCATACGTTTTTAGAAATGAATTTACAATGAATTAAAGCATTTCCCCATTCCGACGAATTAACCTCAATTCACCTTACTATCAATATTTATAAAGACCTTTTTTGAAATCGAGCATACATGACAGTGTTAATGTCGAATTAGTTCCAATTTTCACCACGTTGATTAAAAATTTTTGTAAATTTTGATAAACTCTAAATACTTATATTACAATTCAACTTGTAGTAAGTATGTATTGAAAAATTCGTAATGCCAATCAGCTATTATAAACGAAATTGTACTAATTAATAAATACAATGTTTTGATTTACCGCAATATAGTGTGATCATTGAGCTATTAACCGCCTGAAGATCACATTTTATTTGAACATGGAATTGCGACCTTACATTGATCGTCATTGGGAATAGCTTAATGGTAACATTTTTTAGTTTATCTACACTTTGATTAATATTTCGATAAGGCAAAATATAATACATTTCCTATACTATTTATATAATAAATTATGATAAAAAAAGGTATATTATATTATCCGAAATGTGCTGCGATTTCCATTCATTTTAATTAAGTCGTGTGTGATATATATAAGATAAGAGTATCGCTAAATTTATTGTGTACATCGCTGTCTCGCTCTGTCATTATTTTTGAAAAAAAAAAACAGTTACAATATAATATATTTTTTGTCCCATAATTGTTAATGAATGTGATTTTTTAATAGTTGTTTTGTTCTTTACGTTTTTATAATAATTGTAGAGAGAGACAGTATTTCATTGTAAATTGGTGGTGCTTACTGCTAAAATATACATGTTTTTTAATTTTTCTGTTGTTTTACTTTTTAATGAATGTAATTGTAATTTCATCATCGAAAAAGTAAATTAATGTTTTTTTCTGTAGTTAAAAAACAGAATTCAGTATAACTTAAATAAAAGACTGAAGTGAGTGTATTTTTAAAAAAATACAATATAGTGAAATTATTTAAAATTATTACCTACCATTTGAATGAATAAAATAAAAATCATACATGACTCGATTGGAAACAAAAATGTTTATATGTGTACATAAATAATTATTTTTGGAAAAAATAAATCTATCATAAAATAATATTATTATATTATAATATTACATTCCAAATATTTTTCTATTACATTTTAAACAGCCTGAAGATTTATGAATATAATATTATTACTCTCTTCCATTTGCATATTATTTTATATAACATTATTAAATTAAAAACAGTGCAGTTTTTCTCATGTTTTGATATTTTAATATAGTGTTGTATAAACATATTTTATTAACACGTCTCTGCATCTCCTGCATTGGCCAGGCAATGATCAAATAAGATAAATAATGTAGTTTTACTATTATGTAACCATGGCTTCCACAGAATGGTGACTGCGAGATTGTAAACATTGTCTTAGGTAATAAATAATAAATAATATTTCTTTTTCGAAATAAATGAAACAGTTTAATTCATTGCGATAGTTTTTTTGATAAGGCAGGATGTTATACAATAATTATTATTATTTCCTTGTCCGAGTCTTTTTTTACACTTTCACATCTTGTGATAGAATTATTAAGAGTGTAATGACATAATATTAATTGTTAAATGTATTTATACGAAATATTTTATATAATAAATCATAAATGTAAATCTATTGTGTATTTTTATTTTTTAAACATCTTTCAGATTCAGTCAACAAGGCGAATACAAAATATAAGGCTGTCTTAAATTTTACGTATTACATTTCACCGTAGCACAGTTCGCCGTGAGCTTTCTTATTGGAAAGAGATGAAATAATTACACGTTCGTGGAGCATTGCAGAGAATAATGTTTCAATTTTATTATATCCTAACCTAACAAATAATCCAGTATATCGGCTATTTTCAAAATTTGTTTGCTGCTGGCTTCCTGTAAGCTGACAAGAACCGTGTTTTATTTAGAAATTTACCTCAGTACTATACGACTCATGGAGGTTGGATGGTCCTTAATATATTATGGCCATATATTTCCGATACAACATTTCACGGTGTAGTGTGATACGGTGAATTGCATACCTACGTACAACTTTCCGGACACGCTTTGCCATACAACTGGAATTCGCATTTAAATTGGACATTGGTTATTAGTATCTACTAACATTTTGATTGCTCTCCAAACCCAAGACAAAACTCACAGTCAAATATGTAAACAGAGTCACAAGGGAATCTCTACTGGGCTTAAGGTTTCTAAAACAGTTTCAAATTGTACTTTTTAGCAAACTTTTCCGAATTTTCACGCAAATCCTGATTGGATCATATTGGAAATCATTGCTAAAGACTTATAAAAATTACCTGCCAGAGGGTGGCTGTCTAATTCCAGGAAGGCAGGCCAGGCCGTACATTGACATGCTATCCTAAGCAAATATCAGCTAACATGAAATCGTGGGACATAGACAGCCGTGATATAATTTACAGCCCTGCAATATTAAATCTGGTTCACACTCCAATGCATACCTTTACACAGTCGATTCCTACTTGATTATGCGTACTTCACTTTTTAAATCAACTTTGTTATACACTTACATTTTGCTGATTCTTGACATTCCTCGTACACTGCATCCTAAACCGAAATCCTGGATTAAGAACCTCATCTCCAAGCAGCATTCACAGGTTTTTACAAGTTTAAATAACACAAGCAGACTGCAAGCTCACACTGACCATTTGAACCAACTGATAAATGTAATTTTGAATCTTTTA
This sequence comes from Rhyacophila brunnea, assembly GCF_057557595.1. Lineage (NCBI taxonomy): Eukaryota > Metazoa > Arthropoda > Insecta > Trichoptera > Rhyacophilidae > Rhyacophila > Rhyacophila brunnea. The sequence goes on from NW_028232752.1 coordinate 16,445,483, forward strand.
TGAATGATATAGAAAGAAATTCTATTGTTGCCTGATCCAACTCGACAACTAATGCTAATGATTGCCTTGAAAATAACCTAAAATGGCTGAAAATATCCGAAGAAGGTGTGAGACTTAAAGAATGCCCAAACACAATTTCCAAAAATTTGTTTTGTCATTTGAAGTAAACAAAATAATACAGGGGATTACTGCATGACCGTGTTTAGGAAAAAGGGCGTAACCCTCACAGAACAAGTTTTACAGGAGAGGCAAAAAACGTTTTTTTGATTGATTTTAGTTTAATATTTTTTTTAAAATAGGCACATATTGGTGCATGATGATTGATGATTTGGTGTAATATATTTTCAATCTAATAATAATTAAAGAAGTTATTACAGAAAAATCATTAAAATTGAGGATAAATGCTTTTTTCCATAAAATAAAAATTAATTAATCTCAATTAAAACCTGAATTTAGATAATAATTCGGCATTTGCGGCTTACTTCCTTTTTATAGAACGTGTATTTAGTTGTATACATTGTTAATATCTAATAAAAGCACTTTTCGAAAAATCGAGGGTTACGCCTTTTTTTCTAAACATAGTCGATATCATATACCTTTTCAAGTTGTCACTGTATGTTCTTCCTTCTTCTATCAACGTTACGGGCTTGTTGGAGAGGCCATTCTCAAGAGATAGTGTGTTATTATATAATATATATTATATAATATTATTACTGTTGGCATATGAATGTAAATGCCGCTCGAAGTGCCTTAAAAGGGATTTAGCTGAGATCTAGATCGGTAGATTGACACACTTTGTTAAGTAGATGATATAACTAACTATCTATGAGTCTCACTCTGACCTAGTGAGTTTTGATGTGGAATCATTTCACAAATGTCCCCATAGATGACACTTTTAAGTTCTTTAGTGAGATGTTCTGTTCTCTGCGGAGATGACTGTAGGTACTATTAAAGCATTATCTGCTCTCACTGCATGTCAAGCGAGCTACTAAGCATGGCGAAGTGTTTGAATAGACTGAAAGTGCATCCTTTGTATGGAAAACTTTGAACAGAGATCCCTTGATTCTCCTAGATCTAGATTAAACGCCTGTCCAAATATGTGTTTGATTCATCAGTCATGCGATGCCTCATAATATGCCATGATGTTAATTCTGAGACATATATTTTCACATGGCGCACTTTAAACATAAAATTACTAAAATATGATTTTATAAAATAACTATTCATGCCATTCAAAAATAAAATAACCATTTCAATGAATCAACCAGAGAGTTTGTAGCAAACTTCGCACCATTATTGCGCACATTTATAAAAAATCCTAAGCATTTATATATAATTTATGATTTACTCAAACAATCTTCTTCTTCGATGGCGCTATAGCTCAAGTCGAGCCCTGGTTTCCTCCACCGCCGTCCTCCAGCCGGAACGGTCCTCCGCACGTCTTTTCCAGTTCCTGATTTTTAGCAGATGGTTGGCATCTTCTGTAATGTTATCACCCCATGACCTTTTCTCCCCTGGGTTTCCTTCGAGGGTCTTCTTTGGTATCCGTGACTCAAGTATGCGCTGGACATGGCTTGCCCAGTTTAGCCTCTGGAGTTTTATGAAGGTGGAGAGTTTTGAATCTTGATATAAGCGGTATAGTTCCGTGTTGTACCTAATTCTCCACTCCCCCCCATCATTCATGGGTTCGTATATCCGCCTCAGGATCTTTCTCTCAAAGCAGTCCACCATTTCAACTGCTTTCATATTCAACTGCTTCCATGACTCGCACCCGTATTCAACGACTGTTTGAACGATGACGGTTTTATAGAGCCGGATCTTAGTTTTTCTGTGGACATTCTGGATTTGAATATGGGCAGCAATGAGAAACTCAAAAAATCAACTTCATTAATAAACTAATATTACGAAGATATAACAGAGTTTTGGAATGAAGAGTGTGTGGAGATGAGGATTGATGATGTGTGGTGTGATGAGCGGAATATGAAGACTGGTTGTTGCTGGTGGGAGATGGCGAGATTGATTTCTGGATTGACAAGTACAGTTTACATAGGTACAATAAAGACAATAATATATAAGATATAAAAACTGGTGAGATATTATGTAGTCCGAGGTTCAGCAATACTGAGTAACTGATATGGAGTGACAGTTACACGATCAAGATAAAAGTAGAGTGAGATTCATATAAGTGTGATAGGTTATTTATTGAATCCCTAACGATTGAATAATGCTGACACTGAGTATCCCATGCCTATCAGTGAGAAATGCATTTTACATAATAAATATTACTGAGGTAAAACTTTTTATTTGTAAGCGGCTCGGCCTACAGCGTCATGGTGTCAGCGTCAAATACACATGTTTGAGTATGGACATAATATGTTGGGCAAGTGGCTGACATCCAGTGACGTCCCGTGGGGTTAGGCAGATTGAGTGTCGCTTAGGGGCGGCAGTTACTTGAATAGCGGCAAATAGAGGAGAATCATTTGGTATATATTAGAAATAGTTACCTAAACTTATCGTAGTAATACCGAAAATATTTTTCCATTAAAAAAACCAGCTCACTGGTTATGTATCTTTGATTTTTGTATAACCTCACGCTGTAGATCTGCTTTCACATTTCTATCTGTATGGCTTATGGTCAACACGTCAAGTTATATGGAAAATAGCTTAATGAAAAAAAAGTTGAGGACTTCTTCAAGGACGAGAAGTTTTTTTTAAATAAATTAATAAGTATACCTATCTAGTACCTATTTTTTTGTTTAACCTAACGTATGAAACCACAGAGATAAACCAAGAAACAAGAATTTGTTAGAATGTAAGTTATGTAGATTGTAGAGCACTAAACAGTGTTGACTTTTACCAAAACCAAAACATTCACGTTATAATGCAATAGTAGCATGTGAAAGGACAGATCACCATAGGTATAAATAGGTATACCGAATGAATATTTAGATGAACAGTCGGACAAATTGTGTAGGTATATAACGGACATTACAGAAACATTATAAATAACTGCCGACGATGGCAGTTATAAACAAAATCAGCAGTTAAACTCAGCACTCTTAGCAGTGTGTGTGTTATAAATATTTCGTAACCTCCTCACATCGCCGCCTTCTCTGGGTTTTCCTGCTTATTGGTTAATCAGTGAATTCTAATTAATTATTATAATTTTGTTTATTAGGAGTAGGCACTTAGTTAATTTTATGCATTCGTGTTTAAACACAATATCAAACTACAATAATGGTACATAGTGTTCATAAATCTACAATACAAAAGTAGAATCTTGTTCAAAGTTTTCAACGGATATAGTTGTTAGTTTGTTAGTGGTTTTCAGGCAATTTGATAATCGAGTTAATTTAAACTAACCCAACTTTGTTAATAAATTAAATGCTAAAGGCAGTAGACAGTGCTGCTGGCCTTTTTGATAGCTGTTCCGTTCCTGATTACATATCCTGCGTAAATTAGTTTTATTGCATTAAATTCATTAATTAATAGTAATTTATTATAAAGCACGATGAAACTACTTATGAGGTTATTTGCTTTGTGATAATTTTATGAAGCAGCTGTGGAGAACTGGTGGCATAATATAGTTAGCTGGTTTTAATTTATACATAATGTACCTAATGCTACAATTTTGATGATTTGACTTAAGAGCATACTTCAGTGAAACGGCAAATAATTTTCAATTATAGGTGCGACGAAATTTCGGACTCGCTGGTAATCGGAGAGCGAAAGTCGAGCTATGAACACGTCAATTTGTTTTGTGATGGCGACGGGGTAATTAATTCTTAAATCTTGTTAAGATGACTAAAAAACGTTACCCATTTACTTGAAACATTGAATATATTATTATTATTATTATTAGTAATAGAACAATAAACATTTAATGGACGCATGTTGAATTTTTATGACAAATTATGTTTTGTTCGTCGTTTGCACAATCTTCGCGTCACGTAGTCACGATCGTTTTAGACCGTGCCCCAGCGAAGTATAGCCTTAAATATGATTGCAACATCGGTCACATCACTAATAAACTAACGACAATAGACTGAAAACAGTAACGTTGACATGTACCTACCTTTAACCTTAGATTTATATTATATTAAGACTAATAATCTAAAAATAAATGATTTCATATAATTATAATAGTTTCATATAGTTAATTAATTTATGTACTACTTTACTAGATATCAAAGAAGTACCTTACATATTATTTTTAGTTGTTTTTACAAAAGATTAAAAATGTTTTTCCGGATACAAAGCCTTGTATTAAGATGTAAACATATAAACAATGAAGTGTTTCGACCCACCTTACTTCCTGTTTCAATTTACGTCGTTACTAGGAAGGAGGGTTGAAACACTTAGAATACTTCTTGATTTAGTGATTGGATTAATTTTAACTGTAGGTACTGCTTTCAAATGCAAACGAAGGATGAAATATGCTTTCTAAAAAATACATTTCTATAGTCTTAGTAGTAAAATTGAGGAAGTTATGACCAAAAGTACTACCCGTACTCATTAACAGTGTTACTAAATATAATATTTAAAATGTAATGTGATGCTCATTACAATAATTCATTGTTAAAGTATAAAAATAAATGCATTTGGTGTCATCCCGATCGCAAATGATATAGGTACCTGTTATCAATAATTAATACACCACTCCCCGAGAAGAACTCTTGACCTGAAGTTTCTGCCATTCATTGTAAAGTAGCCGAAGGCTTAAGGGTTATGTTACTTGTCGATTTTAATAATTAATATCTTCTAAGAAATAATTATCATAGTAACAATTAATTAGTACTAATATTAATACACTACTCCCCGAGAAGAACTCTTGACCTGAAGTTTCTTCCATTCATTGTAAAGTAGCCGAAGGCTTAAGGGTTATGTTACTTGTCGATTTAAATAATTAATAACTTCTAAGAAATTAACATAGTAACAATTAGTACTAATCTTCCTCTTTTATGGTCCTCTTCAGTGACGTCCCTAGACAAAATGCCGCCCCTAAGCAGTGCCAATATGCCGCCCCATTTTTTATACAGTATTTTTATCATCCTTTCATGTCTCCAATATTTAAGAAATGTGTTGTATGGATACTTCACCTTTTGTATGGATACAACTTTCAAAACTTGCGAGTGACTGGCAAAAATATATGGATACATTTATTAGGTTAGTCCTACCTATAATTAAAATATAATTCGCAAATCTGCACGTGTCATTGCTGGTCATCAATGACGTGACGTCCAAGAACAACGGAAGTAAACTAAACATCGCGAACTCGACAAAAAATTACATTGCTGTTAAACCTTTCATGTTAATTAATACATTTTGTTTCCAACCAGTGAGCTCAATTTTTTAATGAAAAGATATTCCCGTTATTACTAAGTTTAGGTACCTATGTCTATATACATATACCTAATGATTATCCTCGATTTTCCGCCCTTGGAGCAACTGCCGCCCCCAAGCGACGCTCAATCTGCCTACCCCCACGGGACGTCACTGGTCCTCTTTTATCGAAGTTTGTCGATCAAATCGACTCATTCTGTGAAAGTAGTATTATCATATTACTAACGCTTTGGACATCAGGTTACGGAGTTTATGTAGTCAAGACTATCATTTATTGTTTCCAGATATTTTTGTAATTGATGGTAATTCTCTTGCTTTATATTGTATTAATACTTTGGTAATGTCTATATAAAATTGGGACATGACTGATCAGAAAAATGGTAGCCGATAATTTTACCCAAAAATCGATACATCCATATTTTCCTCACGAGACAAAAGTACAATACTAATGAAATTCGAAATAAAACTACTGCCTTATTATTTCATCTTGTTGAGAAATACAACAGTGATGTCATTTTTATTTAATAACAACCGGTTCGTAGATAAATTTAACCCGAGCAGTAGGCAAGAAGACCCGCAATTCTGGGCAAGTGGAAAGTTCATTTAGATGCCCTAGAGGCCGAATTATGTTTGTATTATTTCAAAGGCAAAGGCTCACGGCAAGGTAAACTACGTCATGATTTTCTTTTATTATCCTAAGCCTAAAATATCTCCTATTATTCCATGAAATGAAAATTAATATTACTTTAGTTAATTCGACTGTAAAATATACACCGAAGATCAGCCCCAAGCTATTTTTATTAAAATAGTATCCATCTCAATTTGTGAAAACAGAGCACGAATATTTAAGATTATCTAAGTATTTTGAGACCTTTGTAAGTCCGATTCTCTGAGGCGGGTGCCTCGTGTATCTGTAATAATAATCTGCCATCTTCTGGGTTACACTAACCATCACCAGAACTTGATATTATAAACGTAAATTTGTCTAAAAAAATAACAGTTTCATAAATGATCAATCAGTTTCGTAGAAAGAATAAAATTAATCAAACACTATATTTTCATTCATGATATTTGAACGCATGTACCGAACGTATGTCTCAAAATGAGACGCATCCTTAGCAATCAAGACATTCGCGTAGTTTTGAGATTCGTTATTATTTTCATTGAATTCTTTTCTACAGTGTGGAAGAAAACGCTAAACCAAGAAATGTGACGGATAGTTGAAGCTTTCAAGATGTGGCTGTATAGACGCATCTTAAAAATTCTTTGGACTGACTGAGTGACAGATGTTGAAGTTCTCAATCGAATGGTTCTGCGTAGTATCAAGACCAGAAAATCAGTACTTCGGCCATATTATGAGAGAACAAAAGTACAGCATTCCCCAACTTGTCATCCAATGAAAGATCTACAGAGGACGGCATCACATATTGTGGCTTAAGAACCTCCGTGATAGGTACGAGTGCAGCTTCACTGAACTGTTCCGGCTAAGGCTAAGATTGTCTTGATGGTGGCCAAACTCCGCAAGAGGATTGCACAATAATTGGAAGACCGAACGACTGAAGCATAGTAAAGTTGGTAAACTGCACAGATATTAACATCATTAAGTTGGCATTCATGATTTATTATCTCAAGTAATTAATATCTGCCATTTTTTGATATCTATTGTATTTACGCTATTTAAATAAACAATCGAGTATCGTTATAAACGATTTTACAGCATGATAATAATGCCGAAGCAGGTCCGATGTTGGCGATTTCGGGCGCTACAAAAAACGGCAAGAAATACGATGATTTTAATCTTATTTTAAGACATTTAAAACGCATGAAACATGGGCAGAATCATTGTAGAATCATATAGGTAATTCTTAAGAAAATTCATTTACGGTATTCGAGGACATCGTCGGCGTGTTTCTAATAAAGATATACTGGAAAACATATTCAAAATGAGCTCATTGACACCACGAGAGATGAAGTATGAAACAATATCGTTAAGAAGATAACATTTATAAGCTATCTTGCTGTGTTGCAATTCTATATAGTAATACCACAAAAAGAAAGACTCACACGTGGGCTGGTGATATCCTTCATTGGGCATTACTTATGTTTGGGAAGTAGAGACATCATAGGGGCACAATTAGTTGTAACACAGAAATTTAATTTGTAATTCCGCGCATAATGACAATTTATTTACACTAGAGCATTGGCAAAAATCGATAATATTACATTGGTTTCATTTAAAAGGATCTTAGATTAGGCACGACAATAGGTACCTAGCTAAGAATTAAAAATTAAAACATATATTCATGACTTTTCTAATAAACTGACAAGAATATTTCACAGTGATTTGATAAGTAGGGCCTTTTTATTTATTTATTTTAAAAATCTCATGTCAATTGTTAAATTATGTATTTATAATATAGTTGTTTCAAGTAAACAGTGAACCAATGGACGTTGCAGGAGAATATTATTATATCAGCGACCTGTAAATAGGGGCCTTGCGCAACTACTACAATCGGGCCTCGCAATTGCCAGACCGGTCCTGTGCTGAAGTGTTATTCATGTTATTATTTTATAATATACTTATATTGACGAACTATCTTTTCAAACGCCCTGCAAATTGGGAAATAAATGTCATAGTAGAAGAGTGTGAAGTTTTCCTCAAATGAACCAGCAATGCGTAGTCATTTATGGTTAACCTAATTAGTAGGCCATAAGTTCTTTATTGCGTTAGTTTCAAATGTCCAGGTTTCATCTATATAGATAGAAGAAGATTTTTTTCAATCGATTCTCAAACTGTGGCATATAATATTTTAACGATGGTTCACGTAAAATTGACCATTTTTTCCATTTTTTTTTTAATTTCACATATTATTATAATTAGTTTATTGTTTACAATAAACGTATGATGTATTGTTTAGGAGTAGTAAAAGGAAAGTCCATTGGTGTAACTCATGCAATGTCTGTAAACTAGAATTACTTAATATTACAAAGGAGTTAATTTAATCTGTTTTGTTCTGCGGTATTTCGCAGTGAAATAAAGTATTATTTATTTATAAAAAAAAAGATTGTGCACATAGCTAATCAGAATTCAGGACGTTCACAACATGAGATTTAAATTGAAAAAAACTGTTTCTAATCAAACAAATTAAACACAAATACAGACTTGTTTTACTAATCTAATAGATTTAAATATTAACCTCACCAGAGAGAAGAAGAAAATCTAACCATAAACAATGCTATACAATACAATTTCAGAAACAAAATACACTGAAAATGTCTATGTCTTTGCGGAGCGCATTGACTGGTCTTACACAACTCGCTAAGGGTGCCTGATTAATGTTTTGTAATCATAATAAATATTAGTTGTCTTCAATATAGTGGACGCAGCATTAGAAGAATAGAAGACCTCTCGTAAACGAGCCTGCTCATATACATCTAGGTCTGCTCATTCACAGTATTTGTTAACATATAAATACACATGAATGTGGTTGTAGATTGGAATATACCTCCATTGAAATAAGAATGATTATTGCAAATCGGCGTTCATAATGTATTAATAGAATTGTTGTCCTATTTTGCTAACGTATGTGCAGGTGTTCGCATATTGTATGTAGTAGAACAATTAATTCTACCTACGTTGTAATAAAGATAATTTTTATTGTCAAATATATTTGATCTATTCTGCTTATATGTATACTTGCGATTTATTAAGTAAGGGAGTGTTCTGGTATAAGTAAATTGAGTTTTTAATAAGGTTATCTGTGGTTATCTAAAAGGCAGTTGATACCCTTATTTCGCTCGAAGTTCACGGGTTGCGGCGTTATGGTGTTTGCTCAGTGATTGGTTATCGTTGATTTAGTTTCCGTGATAATTGAACTCATTGCCTAAACTTTTAAACTAAGCTTAAAACTTTTTATTCTAATATGCATACGTCGTTTGTAAATAAATAAATCTATCTGAGTAACTAATTTTCCAGGTATCTACGTAACGGAATTTTAACAACAGGCTCGAGCGAACCACTTGAGTGACACCACGAAAGTCACAAACGAATTTCAGCAATGTTTACTTTATGCGATGCAATATAATCAAAAAAATATATATTGGCCTCCGACCCTGAGCTCGGGCAACGAGATTCATATTCTCGAATGTATTGTACATTGAGAAAATAATAAATCGAATCTATCGGATATTGTATAGCGCAGATATGGAAAAACTTTTTTCGCTGAGAGTGACTTTCCTTTCACATAATATCTTCCCCAAACCCTCGTGGACAAGAGAGATAATATTATTTTTAATATTTCTTTTTTGTAGAAATTTACCATTATGCTCATATTGAAGAAAAAATCTTATATTTTTGTAAGAGATTTTTATCTGTATTGTAAATTGTTCATCACTTTCCGTTGAGATCACCATTTGTAGTTGTTTGGTATTTTAATTTGGTGTGATGTCCAATTACTAAGTTTAATTTTATATTGATATTATATTTGATTAATAATCACATAACTTTTTTTTATAGTGAGCACTTAAATTTTGAGAATGTATATGTTACGCCGAATGTGCGAAATTGACTATAACATGAAATGGACAAAATTTTCCTAAATCATGAAAAATGCAAGCCCGTTGCCGAATTCACGCACTCGGCAGATAATTTACCTATTACATGAATAAAGCAACGGGCTTGACTATTACATGAATTAGGCAAAATTTTACCCATTTCTTGTAATAGTCAATTTCGCACATTCGGCGTAACATATTATATAATATTTAGATAATAATAATTTAGTTATTTTTGTGAATTCAGTATTTAATAGTTTTACGTAATTTTCGGACAAACACAGAATGCGCGGAACGACTATAAAATTTATCTGTGAACTACTTGATTAAAAGATTTGATATCGACTAATTATTATAATATCTAATACAATGTAATATGATAAGTTCGAGTGACTAGTACTTAATTATTATCGGCTGACATCGTTAGTTATATTTTATGTTGATAGATGTTACTATAGTATACGCCATAAATAGTAATATGGATTGCAAGCAGAGCGTTGGAGCGGTACCTTTTTTGAGTTGCTCCGCTCCAGCTCCGCTCCGGGACCTAATACTTGCTCCGGCTCCGTTTCAGGGTCTGCTCCGCTCCGGGTAACAAGTTTTAATAAGTATTATATATGTACCTATACAAATGTTAAACAAATAAAAAATAGGTAGTTAATAAATTAGCAAATAGGTAAAATAATCGTCATTTTCATTATTATTTCTATCAAACAAAATCCGACAGCAAATTGTCACTCATTATTTGCCTCTTCTGTCAAAAAAGTGAGGTTATTTTTCACTCGGCAGTGTTACCATATTTCAAATAATTACAGTGTTGCAAAGTGTCAAAATATACTTACTATTTTCATTGGTTTTTAGCACGACAAATTTTCGGTGCTCCAGCCGCTCTTGCTCCGGGTAAAATCCCATTGCTCTAGTGCTCCGTGCTCCTGCTCCGTGCTCCTGCTCCGTGCTCCTGCTCCGTGCTCCTGCTCCGTGCTTCTGCTCCGAGCTCCGCTCCAACGATTTGATTACAAGAGCAAGCATTTTATCAATTATTCATAAAAAGCTGTTATCATAAGGACGTTTATGTATAAATTTAAATTTCCGCTAAATCATTGTACAAACTAGGATACCATCACGATGGCCATTTCAAACAACTTCAGTTATCTGCCTGCTAAAATTACAAATTTATACTTTATTGCACATTTATTCAGATATTGCATCCATTGGTCACCGGTGTGACGGTAGAATTTATTGCACTGGGACAACTGGGCGCCAGGACAAATGGGTGCCGCACTGTCTAATGAAAAAAACGTTAATTAAAGAAATAAATAGACGTTCGTTACTATTTGATACAGAAAGTAAACGAATAAGTTTAATAAGTTTCTATCTACTACTTAGTAGTTTTAATTAATTTTGTTCTTAACATATTTTTTTTATTATTGTGGATTGAAAAATATTGTGCCTGACGCTTCATATAAAAATAAAAGAACTCTCTTCTCGGTGGAACTTAAACATATGCACAATTAAAAATCATTATTTACTTGTGCATATTTAAATTCTCACCAAGTATTGAATAACAAATTTAATTAATATATAGGTATTAAATATATATTTTTAAACTACCCATAATTCACGAACGTCTATTTATTTTAGAATTTCATTTGATTTCGTAGCGCCCAGTTGTTCCGGCGCCGAATGGTCCGAGACCCGTCTTCACTGAACTCTCAACTTCTTTACTATACCACCTATTTCTTGATATCATTCGGTTTAATATCTTCCTTCTTAGTAGGCTCAAACTGAGACCCACTTACAATGTCGTTACTTTGAGTGTCAAAAACGCAAGAATCATCTCAAGAGAAGTCCCATTACAAATTAACGTATTTCAGTCACGAGGGTTATGGTGGGAAGAAAATACAATATACGTTTTTGAATGAGTCGTGAAAATGATTACTTAGTCGCATTTATGCGCCTCGGCCGTTGGTTTTCCATAACTGATATCCGTACGTTTATTTATGGTTATACTAATCCACTTTTGTGGCAATCTCGATTTGTATTTATTTATTATTTGTATGGAATATATGAAAGGTTTCATAAGAGGTGAAGGGTGGGAACTACATGGATTACAAAATGAACGCATTCACAAGCCTTCAGTGAGAAATACCATCATATTATTATTCAGTTTTAAGAACTTCTTTAGGAAGTAAAAGCTTGAGATATAACTCGCCATTTATGTTTTAAAATCACTTGGCAATTCATTCACCATAATGTGTGTATGGGGATAAACAACTAAATCCGTGTCAGTATTTTGATCGGCGATATTATATACATTACCGCATTTACAAATTCTTTAATATCCATTTCCCGCAGTGTTATGTAATTATGGCAATCTCAGTAAATAGCTTACTGCAATTATAATTTCCACACATCCGTTTTTTTTCCAAATAGTCAGCTATATCCGATGACGCAAACTCCATATAAAATAGCCGACTCAATTATTATAATAATTATTTCCTAAATATTCTTTTCAATATAGTATGTATTTTTATTGCGAGTACGTGAAAAAATAACGAATCATAATTCATTGGACAGGTCACTCGAATATAAGTTCTCGGTCTGTTAGTATCTCAGTCTCTGTATCGTCCCACACAACATCTCATTCTATCGAGACTCGGACCTCGGGACAGTATCATACGTATTGTAAGATAACTACTAACTGTAACATACTCTTCTACCGACTGTTTACGCTGCAAATAAAACTCGCTACTCTATCCATCGGAGCAACCACCAAATCTCGACTTCATCATACACCATACATGACTCCCACGTGTGAATGAATTGTTATTCATTTGCCACAGGGATCCTGCGACTTTCTAGCCCATTAAATGCGGATTTTTTTAATGAATTCAAACGATGCTGAATAATCATTTTTCCATTAATATGTTTTGCTTGTAATGAATATAAATGTAATTTAAAATACCAAAGATTAGCAAAAATAAAGTCAATAAAACGCATTAAAAGTTTAGTTAGGTAAAAAATATATATAAAATTTTTTCAGACTCGAAAATAAATAAATCCCCAAAATGTAGCCAACTAAAGTCATTTGTGTATTTATTAGCTTAAAATCCAATAATAGTTACTATATAGTATTACATATTGGAAAGGATACCTAAAAAACAAAGTACAAAACTTTTGGATGTAGAAATATTTTTGATAGGAAAACTGATTGGATGAAAAAAATGGAATAACAATGATACCACTGACATACCAAAGTGCCGAATTAGTTAGAGTACATTTCCTTGAAGTTCATTTGATGCGGATCGTGGACATCTCCATCTCAATTTACAGGCATTCCGTAAAATAATATTTGGTAATTGTGCCGCAGATGTGGACACGAGCTTTTGTAATTTTTTTTTTTACGAAAACAGTTTATTCCATGTAGAAAATTATAATAAATACCTTTTTTTGTCGGCGTATCGGCTTTTCGATCCAATAATCGTTAATTGAAAATTTGAAACTTTCATACATTTTGATACAGCATTATCACAAACTAAAATTATATGAGGTAATATTAGGTTGGGGTAGGTTAGATTAGGTTAGGTTATGTTAGGTTTGGTTTGGTCTAAAAAGAAAGTTGTAAAATCTCATGTCCACCTGTGCGGCACATTTACCTAATATTTTTTTAAGTAAATCAAATAAGCTCCGTTGCAAAGCTTGAAAAATTAAGTTTATTTGAAATAATATGTTATATTATTATACCTATATCTTTTCTGTTTTATTTCATGATGTTAGCGAATCTTGTTGACATTGCAATGAATCTAGAGCAGTGTTGGAGAGTGTCTATTGCTAACCGACAAGAATGGATAGGAATATTTGCGCAACCTCAATAATATGATGTTACTATTGACGAATATACAATATTATGACAAAAATATTATATGAAATCTAATATTTGATATCAACCGTTATCATAATATGTGACAAGCAACTCTGTGTGTATTTATTTATTCCGGTTGTTGCAAAGCTTTTTTGTGTGATAGCACATGTAGGTACTATTCAAAACATAAAACTCTATCGCTTTTGCATTATCAGCTGGGATCAATTTACTTACTGGATGAATACATCCCATAACTCAATTCACTTGCTACGTAAAACCGCCAAACTTTTTGAATTCGTCGATCCAGTTAGTGGGTTTAAGGCATCCCTGTCGTCGTTTAGTGTCCCTTGTGTACTCCTGTATGACGTCATTTGTTCAGCGGTTCTCCACTCGTCGCGCGGTATTCCCGGCCCCGTATCCGGAAACTTGTACGTATGCAGTTCGCCGTATCACACTTCAACGTGAAATGTTGTTTCGGAAATATATGGCTGTATATTAAAGACTGTCCAGCCTCTTTGGGTCGTATAGTCTTCTTCTTCTTCTTCTTCTTTGGCCATATCCGCCCCTTAGCTGGAGCATATGGACACCACGCGGCGCCTCCAAGAATCCCTGTCGCTCGCCAGTCTTCTTGCTTCGTTCCAGGTCAAACCAGCATCCCGTAGCTCCGCCGTATACACTCTGTAGATTGTATTTAGCGGCCTTCCAGGTCGCCGGAATCCGGTCGGCTTGAAGAACAGGCAAGCCAGGTTAAAGTTCTCTTCTGGCATCCGCAGCACGTGGCCGAGCCAGGTCCAACGTCGCCTCTTCACGTTCAGCGTGATGAGAGGCTGCATGGTACGTTCTCTTATCTCCTCGTTGCTCCTAAAGTATTCGTCGCAAACATCTGTTTTCGAAGCTCAGTATACGGTTGCTCTGAGCTTTCGTAAGGTGCCATGATTCGCTACCGTAAATCAGCACGGTCAGAATGCAAGCGTCGAATAGGCGGCATTTGTTTTTTTTTTTGGGTCGTATAGTACTGACATAAAATGAATGTCTAAATAAAACATAGTTCTTGTGGGTTGACACGTTACAGGAAGCCAGCAGCAAACAAATTTTGAAAATAGATTATTTGTTAGTTTAGGTTAGGTTTTCATTCTTGAATTTATGAATTTCGCTAAAATCAGCTATGAAAATTGAATTAATACTCATTTTGAATCTAAAACAATTGGAGACTATTGATACTGGATTATCTCTTTTCGATAGAAAGCTCACAGCGAACTGTGCCACGGTGAAATGTTTTACGTACAATTTACATATAACCGCCCGGCCGATTGCCATTTCATATGATTAGCGACTTCTATCACATAGCATACTCTTGTGTGCTTCTGTATCGATTGGTTGAAACTGCAATTACTGTACAATATTATACATTTACTTACAATCGTGTTCGGAATTTTGTACGTATACAGTTGGCCGTAACATAGTTCATAGTGAACTGTCGTATAGGAAGTATATGGCCGTATAAATAAAACATTACAAATACAGAAGAAAATAGGTACCTAGGTAAGTAGATTAGAAAATAAAACCGTATTTATATCAAATTCTTTTAAATGATTATATATCTGATAATAATGAGAGCGTTATATCAGATATTTGATACCAATCAATATCGAATTAATGTTCTTATTGGGTATAATGAAATTTGAATATTACCGTCTGCGAACACGAATAATGCGTTATTTTTTTAATCTATATCCTGTACGGCAATCTTTTACGGTAAATAGGTCACGGTGAAATGTAATACGTACAATTTACAAGTAACCATCTACACCGTATTTCCCAACCTTATTTCTGCCAAGTCCCACTAGAACGCTTCAAAAATCTCCAGCCCCCCCCTATCAAAATTGTATAGTTACCTGATTAAAAACAATGAATTGCTTCAAATAAAAATGCATATAGGCAAAACTATTTTACCACGTTTTTCTTAGCTGCTCGTATTCTTATTTGTCCGGTGGTCGTTTATCCAGTACAAATCTTGCAATCGATTTTTAACTAACTTCCCGACTAGCTAGACATTTGAAACTTTTAGAATATATCAGAACACGATGCCAATGCATTTTTTTAATACTTTTCGCCATCTTTAAGTAGAATTGAATTCATTTTCAGTAATTCTGTTTTGTATGAAAAGTTATTTCAGAAGAAATCCGTAATCCAATCCACTATTATTGGTTGCTAAGGAGGTGGTCCTAGCAACTAAATTATTAATATATACCTGCGTTACTATGGAAATCAAAATGACATTTCAGTATTCTATATTTTGTTTGTTTGTTGCAAAATAGCAAAAAAATGATTTGTTGACAATTATTGCCTTATTTGTCCTAAATTATTAATACATAGAATTGTCAAGTTTATATGATTCAACAGAAAATTTAAAAACGTGGTAGGTATATAAAAAGTTCTTTTTATCTTGTAATTATTTAATTTAACTTTCGTAAGTAAATATTATGTATATTACATTATATGTACAAGTCGAAAGAACATTAGTGCGATCCTTGTGCTATGCTTTGTCTTCGAATGGTTTTCAAGATGATCTTTTTGCCCCCCAAAACATTCAAATTGTCCCCCGGTGAGGCGTACGCCCACGTTGAGAATCACTGATCTACAATAACTACATATTGTTTTCCACGAGCTCTCTCTTGTTAAAGTCAAACTCTTTCGTATTCAAACAAATTTACATAACATCTATTCCTGAAACATCATTTATAATAATTTCTCTATTACAGGCTGAATGAGAAGTCGATGGCGGTCGATTCGGGAAGCCGAAAAATGAAATCGTTTTTCATTTCGGCCCATTCGTCTCGCAGAGGGAAGGCACTGAATGGCATTTTCCCATCGCAGGGAATTGTGATTGTTGTGTTTACGATAATTAATCTTCATCCATTGAACACCTGTCCGGGATCCCGAATGTAATGGGCCTTTGTACGCTTGTTACAGCCGTTTGTTGAAGCGAATGAAATAGATACATCAATTTTTTATTGAATGTCTTCCATCATACTAATGTATTATAATACCACAATATTATCTTTATTATATACTTATGTAGTAAGCTTATAATGTGAGTTTATACATTTTTACGCTAGATTTCACCACTCTAAGCCACGTCACACATACAAAAACGTTTCGACTGAGACATGGTCATAAATCGATACCGCCGATAATATTGCAATCACCTCCCTTGTGCACAGACAAGATTATCCCGGGAAAGTGACATCACGTGGCTAGCCGAAACGAATAAAAAAAAACAACTTCTGCACAGGCGCCAATGTAACATTTTGCTATTCTACATATTCGAGTGAAATTTGTTATATGCGACAAACAGTTTTTTTTCTACCAATAAATGTTTCACCGACGCGACGTGCGGCAGTACATTAAGTTACATGTGTTTTATGAATCACTTCGATAAATTCGACTTGTTGCAGTCGTACTAGTTTATATCTGCGACGAGGCTTACATTTTAGACGTGCAACGCGTAAATAGTTTTTTTTACCAATACTGCAAAGTGAGATAGGATTGACCATGATGTCCAGTGGACCTGAATAGTCGTTTTCACTTTAAAAATCTAGGATATACTATAATATATTGTGATAGAAAAATAGAATATATTTTCAGTGCCTATTTAAAAATATAAATTAATACAATTTAAGAATTAAAATACAATCATAAAAAAACCATTTAACTTAAAATACACATGCTTAAAACATTCTTTCTTTTCTCTGTATAAATGGATTTGTCACGAATTAAAAGTTAAAGTTACGAAATATTTTTTAACTTTGTTTCGAAACAAGTCTGAGTTAAAAGTTTAGCTAAAATTTTGAAAAATCTTATTTAGGGGACGTTTAACAGTTCAAATTGAATATATACCTAGGTACCTATATTTAAAATTATTTATACATCCATTTAAAAGTCAAATCGGATAATGATATAGGTATACCATATTTTATATTTTATTAATTAAAAGCTTTATCTTATTCTTCATAGTTTACATTTTTTGTAATATCATGTCTCGTAGTGAAACCGTATTTTGAAGTGGTTAAAATGTACTTAATTTAGAGAATATTAAAATATGAATATTTCCTAATTCATCTCTATCCAGATGTAGTTGCATATCCAGGAGAGGTTTTATACTGTGGAAGACGCAGGCGCAGTTTCTTCGATGATATTGGCCGCAGGATCGCCGATGTTCTGGAGAGGCTGATAGTCAACGCAAAGATCGAAGGAGAACGTGGAAGTTGATCGAGTTGAAAGACGTCACGTATTTCTCTTTTCTAATGGTCACCAGAGCTGTAGAGTGAGTGGCGAAGGATCGTCAAGCCGAATTAAATGTATATTAAATTTTATTTTTAAATCAATTTAAGAATAGTAACATCCTTTAGTGACAGAATACGAAAGCAGAAATTAAGAATGATTGTTTTAAATTCCAAAATTAATTACTGTTATAAAATATGCGTTCGTTGAATGAATTGCTCATGTGATTATTTGATATTATTTTTAATATTTGTTTTAATTACAATATAGTTCAATAAGTTTTTTTGATTACAGTAGGATTTTCTTAAAATAAATCATAGCTTTTTCTCCCTACATAATAGCATTTGAGAAAACTTATTAAACTGAATTTTAATTTACACATTTTTAATACCATTTTTATAAATTGTAAGTTTATTTATAATTAAATAATGATCTTTTTAATAGTTTAGTTATGTAGGTACGTATTGTTTAATTAGAATTAAAATTATCATTAAAATGTTAAAAGTTGGCGTTTTCTGCATGCTCACCCTTAAGACCTCATGAAAATTGATGTGAATTCTTTTATGAATGATTCTATATTGACACCAGCTGCAATTCTCAAGTGTATTGGTATTGTTTCCTTCAATGCCTGTTTTAATGTTAGCTTTTGCCGTACCCATATTCAGCCACATTGCCACTATTGAATGATTTGCATATACTTGAAAGATAGATTCATGAATTAATATGCCATGAAAATGAAAAGGAATAGAAAAAAAGCTTCGATAGACGTAGAAAAAGCTCTTACCATATTTAAAAAGAAAGTCGTCTTCACACAAAAACTAGTTTTCGTTGTACTTTCACCGACCCAATTACTAGTCATGGCGTTGGCGTCTTTTCTAAGATAATATATTATGTATTATTGAAGCGCGTCTGAAAATAATAAAAGAAAATTGACCCGATGCAAGAAAATCATAGGGGAGGGGGTGCATGAATCTAGGCACATCTGGATTCAGTGGCGTGCAGTTATCTGCAGAATGAAGATATTTAATATTTTTTCTTCATGATAAATTTGTATTCATAATGCTCAAAAATGCCATTACATAAAATTTGATCCAGAATACAGTATTTTCAATTCTTTTACATTACACCACATAGTCTAGTAAAACCATCAATGTTTTATATTCCAATACAATGAAAATATTATTAATTATAAAAACAAACTTCTGATTTAACGTCTCATTTTGATAATTTCAATTCAAATTCAATTTTCAATTTATTCATTTTTAACATATTGTGGACATTACAAATTATAAGTTTAAGACGTTCACAACATGACATTTAGAAACAAAGAAATATAAAACAGTATTATATAAAAAAAAGAGATAGATTAGTATAAAGATAGATTGTAAGTTATTAAACAGTAGAAATGTGTAAATACAAAAATATAAATTAGATAGGTACAAGGAAGTACACCGGATGAGTTAAGCAGACCATATTTTAAGAATTTATAAAACACCGTCCACCTATACTCATCCTCACGTAGGTGGAATATATCAATACCCATAGCAATTTCGTTGAACATAGTTATCGCGCTCCCAATTGGCAATACCAGTGGCAGGTTGGTTCTGCACCTTGGGAGAATAAACAACTGATGCTCTCTATTTCGAAGATAGTTATCAGGGACACACAGGTCAACACTGTCCCAGAATGGCAGAGATCTCATTTATGCCTCGTATAAGTCGAAAAAAATTCGTAGCTAAAAATATGAATGAATATAGTCAATATATTGGAACCAATACAAACAATCAATGATATCGAGCTCTTCACTACGCGATATATATTAAACCTGTTAAAAAATACAATTGATTGTTTACCTTAATAATTCTACTAATAAAGCACTCTTTTTTGCCATTATTTACATTGTAATATTATAGAAAGGCGCTGAAATGTTGTCCTTAGAAAAACTTTGTGGCAACCAGGTTGGACAGCCCGATGGGCCTAATACCTGGTTGGACCAACTTAAGTATATCTTCCCTGTACGTATATTTTTCAGCCGTGACGTCCAAACACAAAGTGTTTGTTTCATTTTTAGTTTCAAATGGTCTGAAAACTTATGAAGTGACTACCTATTTACCTATTTTAATATTTATTTTAGGCTATCTTAAGCAGATATCCCCACGATGGCCGCGCAGCTTAAGCATTGGCCTATTGCGTCGTGGGTCCCAGGTTTGAATCCTGGGTCTGGCAAGTAGACATATTGTTTTTCAATTTGTGTATGAGTCAGAGTATGGACCTAGTAGGTTGAGCTGACATCCATTTCTCGTAAAAATAAAATCTGTCAATACAAACCTCCACCCAGTGGAGGCCCATATGATCCTATTAGGATCAGACATGGTCGAAAGAAATCTTAGGCAGACAAATATGTACAACGAATAACTTGATATACACTGCATCGACAGTGTACATAATGTTAATACTTAGGTAGTCTCGCACAAAGTCGACATCTTTGCATATGGGTCTTAGGAGCAGATCACCATTAAACTATTTCTGGTAATACTTTGCTCAGTAAGGGGTGTGTTAAGAAAAAACTTGAGAGGTCAGAATAATTAACCCCGAATATTTGTTGAATATAGGTTAAAACTGTTCGATTAAAAATGTTATTATATTATATTAATATGATTGAATAAGTCTGTGAAATAATTTGAATACGCCATTGTTCAAATATTTGTCTGCCAAGTTAGTCTCAAGCCTTTCTTGTTTGCTGTCTTCTACTTGGCAGCCGATCAAGAGTGTTATTTGCAGCGCTCGGAATGGACAGGAACGCACCGGAGCGCCGTTGTGGTTCGTGGAATTCCAAAATATACCGTTCCGGCTCGTGGATTCATTTAAAATTGCGTTGCGGTTCGTTAGATTGAGATAATTATATATGAATGTATCTTTTAAAGTTTTTCTCAAAATTAAAAATTAACGAAGTTATGTTATGCCGGGCGTGCAAGGGTTAAAAATAAAAATTATGACATCCCTAAATTTCTTTCAACCTTCTTATTTTGTGTCGATATGTCCATGCCTAAATGCATTGTCTAAATAACAAGAAACAACCAGCTGCAAGCGTAAATTACTTTATTACCCAAAAAAATGTGCCTTGCTGACACTATTTGAAAACTCTTAAAAAATAAAGTATACATTGTTTAATAATTTCTAAAGGATGAAACATTTCAAATCTCAATACAATCTTGCCTTTGACTTACGCATTGTTAATTTACTTACCTACTAATTTATTATATTATTTTATTCGGAGTGACAAAAATTATTACTTCGCCATTTATTTTCGGGTGAATGAATTGTGTTTTCGATGGTTAAATTAGTACAAAAAAAGTTTGATAATTTGACTCGTGCAATCCGCTATAATATTCCTATTAGTTGCCTTTTAAAATATTTTGTATTATTTAAGATATAAATACGTTTCTAAACAAAATTGTTTATATTATTAGTTTGGTGTTTTTTTGCTACATTCTAGTAAGTTTTGTGTTTTAATTTTAACTGTGTGTTTAACTTGATTTTTTAATAAAAAATTGTTGTAAAAGTTGGTCAAAAATGTCATCAGGCGAAACGTGTTAACCGAAACTATTGAAAAATATTTTGTCGCAGTTAACGTAACGCTGGCCACATACCTACACAATTTGATCATTTAAAAAATGATATTGAGTGGTTATTTATAAAAATAATGAAGGTATAATAAAGTAGTAGGTAATTCGTGTAAATCTGCTAAAACCACATTACATTACATTAGGAATTCACTCCAATAACCATTTAAGTGGCAACAGATGGTATTCATCTCAACAATTAACTTTTGTTAAAAAAAGCTTATGACGTGTCGTAAACCCCTCTTTTTACGATGTTTACATTTGTTTTGTAATTTACATTATTGTTGAATTGCGACTATAGTACAATAAATCTTGTGATATAACTACTACATTCATTCATTTATTTGCCATAGGTCATGATGAGTATACTTTTTTGTAAGTGAATTTTGTTGCTTCTGGTAAGTTTTGTGTTTTAATTTTAACTTTGTGTTGAACATATTTTTTAATAACAATTTTTTCTCTTAAAAGTTAGTTAAAATTCTCAGCAGGCGATACGAATACCTTTATATCGTCGGTGTATTGTAAAAATGGCGAATTAACCAAAATACTATTACAGGAGGAGAATTTTTAACCTTTGACATTTATTTATTAATTACCTGTGGATGAATACTTTCCTTATAATAGGCTTTATAATATAATATTTTAAAAAGTCTATTATGTTAAATTCGCTTTTTCTTCGTAACACTAAGTGGATAATCACCCTTACAATTATCGTTTTTAATAAGTACTTTCCTGTGGGATACAAATTCGCCTTTTTTACATAATTATATTATTACATATACTATTGTCGCTGGTATCCAAACTGATTTAAGATAATTCTGGCCACACGCACAATTTGATAATTTTGTGGATATTTATAAAAATAATGAAGGCTTAATTACGTAGTAGGTACTTCGTGTAAATCTGCTAAAACATTAGGAATTCTTTCCGGTGGACAATACAGTGGCAACATCTGTTCTGTGATTCAATAATTATTATCATCTCAACAACTTGACTTGTGTTAAAAAAATATTTATGATAAGTCGTAAACCCCAATTTTCACAATGAATAATGAATGATTTTTTCTACAAAAATGTGTTTGGGCCATTGATGGTTTGGGCAGAAAATATTGAATAGCCTTCTGCAGAGTTTATTTATTTGGGACGTTCCTATTGTATTACAATTATTATTACATGCATTGTAGCTTGTGACTTTAAAAATAATAGAAATAATACATAGGTAGTGTGGAGAGAACTTTTACTTAATTTTTGTTTGTAAATTTGTTTAAAAAAAATATAGGAATATCCTTTAATAAAAATGTACGACTATCATAATATCTGTATTGTATGTAGGTACCTATTATCATTTCCATGGCAATAATAATGTGAGTAGGGAAGGACAAACAACATAGATTGAATCGTTTAGAATAAGTAGGTACTAACAAATTAGGTACCTATGTGTCCAGTGCGGACATCTAATTATCTTAGGTGGTGTTAGTCATAGATTATTAAATAAATACGGTGGTAGATGTATATTACAATAATTGTAACCAAAGCATCACCATTGTAACATAACATGCATACAATACAATATTAGTCCTTATAATGTTGAATATAGTAGGTACTAATTAATGACAATTTTATATTATTCTATAAGAATCGCGCTTAGCAACCTGAGTTTCACCTTCCGTCATGTTTTATCTTATATAAATGAAAATGACACACCATTGGTAATTTAATTACAAAAAATGCTATGTTTACGTTGTTTGGATGACTTGAAACTTTTATTAGATGTAGGTACGGCCTTATGCCCCTTATAGTGGAGAAGGTTCAAAATAAATCTTTGAGAATCCTTTAAAGCTGTGTGGATAGTGGATACTATCCATGGTTTTATCCGATTGATTTCTCAAGATGTATGCTTACATACTGTATTCTGAAAGTTAAAAAGAGAGCTAGGTATTTAGGCTACGTACTTTTTCCAACTTATATCTACCCAGTACAAATGAGAACTCTGCCATTATTGGTACTTAGTATTGATTTTATTATAAGTATATTATTTTATAACTTTCTTGATAATCTAAGTTGTTTGTTCTGCCAAGGTGCAATAATTGCTAATGATAATTGGGCAGGAAATAACTATGTTCAACCAAATCGCTTCGGATAATCGTATATTCCACCTGCGTGAGAACGAGTTTATGTGAACGCTATTTTATAAATTCTTGGTATAGGTAGGCACTTACTGTTTTTTCTAATACTATTTCTTTATTTTTTAAACACTATTTTAATACTATTTCTTGATGTTTGATATTCTGTGCTCGTATTTAAATGGAATTTGTAAAATTTTCCATAAGTACGTAAATATTTTTTTATTTTGAATCTATAAGGTACTTATGTGGATATGTTGTTTGTTATGACTAATTAATTACAAACTTATCTATCCCAAATGAGACAGTAAGTTATAATCAGTGACGAGTGGTGGTAGAGGTATCATGCACTGGTTATAGTGGTAGATAAAGTAAAAATAAAGAATAATACAATTTTTGACGGTATACTTTGTTAAAACAAGATTATTTCGCCTGCGGCGCTGACAATCCTTACCAACCTGCCCAATATAGATCCACGTAAGAAGTTTAAAGTTTATTGTTGCATTTTTATATCAAAAGTACGTACGTACGTAAAGAAAGGATTAGCATAAGTACTTAGTTTCGGAAAATTATACAGCGTTCCTGTTCGTGAAATTTTCCATTTCGAGCACTGGTTATTTGAAATACTGCATCACAGTTGGCATGAAAAGAAGATCTCATTTGTACTACAACTATAAATTTTACGTGTGTATTGGCATTGCAGGGGTTAATAATAATTTCGCACCGGCACTGAATGGGTACAAATACATTACATAAAATTTGAGTAGCTCTATCTTGTAGGTAAATGCGAAATTAGGGATAGCCCGCGACTTCGCCTGCGTGAGAAATAATTATTGTACAAAATGACGAAATATATTTAATTCCTCTTGATTTTTTTCAATTCAATGAGATAAACAACGGTTGGACTGCGTTACTCATCATTTCACCACTGCTATTTAACGAATTAAATAACTCTTGATTGTAATTTTTATGTATTTGTAGGTACTTAATATTATAATATATTCTTTTTAGCACTGCAACAGGCCACGAGCCCCAATGCCAGTATTGTAGTGAAACAGTAGTGTAGTTAGTAATGTAAGTGAAACAATCACAAAAATACATAGTGTTTGAGAAAATCATATAAATATATTGTGACCTAATCCAGAGACCCTGGATAGAATGCCAGCACCTCACGCACAGGGCTACGGGGTGATCAAGTATTGCAAGTGATTTGTTCGAAAACGGCTGAATATAGGCTCGCGCTACTCTACGTACACCTCACCTTACCACTCCACCGCTGCTATTTGACAGTTTGATCTAGTGTGGTATTTTCGATTATGTTGTAATTGCGGAATATGTTTAGATATCGAAATGAAAAAGTTACTGGTATGATACCGACAACATATTGACACTATCAAAATGGTGTCATCCCCTAGGGACCTATTTTCCATAGAACCCAAAGGCGTCCTAAACTAGTATTGAGCTATTTTATAGCAAATATAGAGTTGGCTGAAAAAATAGTATAAATGGCCCACGTTTTATATAATTTTGTATGTTAAAAGTGTCATTTAACGTACCTACAGTTATTGTAAATTAGGCATTGTCCACATGGTGCGTTTTGACTCACGCGCATTCCAGGTACATTAAGCCTCATTGAGCCGTCCTCAAGCACTCACGCCGTGATAACTATCGTGCGCGGTTGAAGTGCAGGTGATCTCATTGAGGTGTCCACATGCACTCGCGAATCGCGGTGAGACATGCACCATGTGAACAAGGCCTTTGATTAAGATTCTTAAGTTAAGATATCTATAAAATATTACTAGGTTTTTTTAAAAAATTAAACGTAAATACTGTAATATCATTAGGGCCTGAGACGAATAATAATATTACTTGACTAGCAGTAAACAGATTGTGGGTATACCGGATAGGTACCTGAATATTTTGTAGTAGCGAACGTAGCAAATACCAAGAAGAGTGGACAACTCATTACAGACAATAGAGAGTATAATTTATGAAGTAGCTAGTTTAGGCTGGAATGAGGCCATAAAGAAAATGTGACAAAGCATGCGGATTGATTTTCAACATTGGGCATCTCTAGAAAAGGGAAAATGGAGTAAGTCCATTCTACCATCCCAACGGTTGGTGCCGTGGTTTGTAGAATTTCCTTTGAAGAGAAATGAGCCTAAGCTAATACTGAGGCTAAGAACAGGACACTCAATGGGTAAAATATTTGATGTCCTCCTGGGTTAAAGAGATTCGCAGCTTTGCGATGAATGTAATGTTTTGGAGGACATTGTGCATATAGCAGTACAATGCCATACATATGAACGACACAGATTACAGCTGTGAATTGCGGATATCTTTGAGAATGTCGATGAATTGAAAGGTGCTTTGGCGGTGGGTAAGACGGAAGAGCTTGGCAAAATTGTAATGTTCTTTAACTGGATTGGAGTGAGGACCTGATCGGTGGATTCTCTTCTAGAAGAAAAGAGACGATATGACAGCGAGTCGCAGTCAAAGCCTCGGTAAAATCATAAAAAAAGTAGCTGGTATATTATAGAATATATGGCGATAAATAACTCATTACCTATGTCAGCAGATGGATTGGCGATGTTAAATACCTACTGCACCGCACTTGAAAATTCTTTAATATGCATTTCCGTAGTGTCAAATTATAGTACAATAAGTAAGCAAACGTTATTTCCGCGATATCTATATTTTATACAATAGTCAGCTACTCGTATGTCCATTGACGCAATAGACAGTAAGTAGCTGACTCGATTAATATAGATACTTCTTAAATTATAATGAGTAGATATTATTTTGATGGTATAAATAGCGAATAATAATTCATCGGACATGTCTCTCGAATCTAAGTACCTGGTCCATTACTATCTCAGTCTATGTACTATCGAAAAAAACGTGGAAAATCAATGGTATAATAATTTTAAATGATGACACCACTATTGATACCTACATTTTTTTTTAATTTTCAGAAAATTTTCATGTCATTATGAGAGTACCTATATCAAATTATGTTTTGGAATTTGTAAATCTGGAAACTGTTACGTTTATATGCCAGAATATCAGGCTTCAAAAAATATTTTGATGAGTTGATTACAGCCTGGATTGTATTATTTCATGGGTCAATAGCGAAAATAGTAAGGCAATAAAGCATAGGAATAATTCGATAAAGGCGAACGAAATAACTAATCTTCCTTATTGCCCGTGGGAATATAACCACGAGAATATTACATATTATATTTCTTTGCTATACAGAGTGTCTTTCTACTAACTTTATACAATTATCAATAAACTGGTTTTTTTATTCAACTAATAATTCACAAGACTTGAGAATGTAAAATAATTTTAATAATTTAAAAGGACCTCAGAAATTTACATATTGTTGCGTTTTACCGTGGGGACTTTCGCTGTGCAACCAGAGCGTTGGAGCGGACCCATTTTTGAGTTTCTCCACTCCAGTTCCGCTCCAGGACCTAATACTTGCTACAGCTCCACTCCAGGGTCTTCTCCGCTCCTGATTTAAAGTTTATATAGGTATTATATAATATATATACGAATTTTTAAAAAGAAGTAGTTTTGAAATAAGGTTTATTATTCGTTCTTTTCATTATTAATTATATTTAACACAATTCCCGTCAGCAAATCGTCTTTCATTCTCTGCCTCTTTTGTCAAAAAGTGAGGTTATTTATCACTCGGCAGTATTGCCGTATTTCAAATAATTCCAGTGTTCAGTAATGCAGTGTCAAATAAAATATTTTCATTGGATTTTAAGACGAAAATTTAATAAAAAAAAACATCCGGAGAAGTGGAGCACTACAAATTTTCGGTGCTACGGCTCCGCTCCTGCTCCGAGTAAAACCCCATTGCTCCACTGCTCCGTGATCCTGCCCCGAGCTCCGCTTCAACGCTCTGCGTTCAACTGTTAACTTTAAAAGTCAATTATTATCGTTAAGTGGGAACGATATTTCAACCGAGCCAATCAATTTGTAAGTTGAATTGAGAGCTTTTCTACTTTAAGTCGATTCAATAGTGACCAATCATTCGAGTCAACTGGTCGTTTGCTGGTAGATATTCAAATCGACGCGTTCTTCAGCTATGGATAATAATATTGTTAGCCTATATTGCTTTGCTTATCATATTATTTTTGGCTAAATAGTATTATTGAGCGCAACGACAAAAATGTTGACAGGGGGCACTGGCAACTAGTATTTTTTTCTGGTAAGCTATTTTTTTATTATATATTGTAGAGGTTTTGTATATAACCCTACAACTGTCATGTTGTTGTCTATGGTCATTGATAGACCATAGACAATGAAGCAACGAAAACACAGTTGTCAATGAGCCTTCACTGTTCCGCGTCTCTCACCATATCTAAATTCCAAAGTATAATTTAAATCTTTCAACTCAAAATAATATCAATATGAGTCATTTCTTAGTGCCATGTTACCAATCTTTATTACCATAAAATAAAACCAAGTAAATACCAACTCGTGTATTATTCATCACTGCCCGAACATATTATGTCATTCACACTCAAGCAACCATATGAACATAAACGTAACATCGGGAGTATGAATAAAACCACGTTCATCCCCCGATATATAATAATATAGTAGGTATAAATTAAACTGGTTTAATTTTTTTTTAATATTTCGACGCATTTTTGTGACATTGGTTTAAAAAAATATATAACAAAACTGGGATTCTTGGCGCTTTAGTGAGGATTCGTCTTGATTTTCAGCCATCTAAATTTTCTCTCAAAGGAAGCCCGAAAAAAACTCAGTCTAGTGAAGGTCGATTGTAGTACAGATTGACCACGACACTCTGAGACACGAAAAACACCGTAAAAAATATTTTTATTAATTGAAGTAGAAGATTATGTCATTATCCAGAATCACAACCATTCATCACGAAGTCGGGTGCTTTCAGCAGATGTTTCCGTATTATATTGTTCACCATGAATCACCCCATATATTTATCTTACGGCTATCTTTATCTTTCTTAGATGTAATTTTCAAAAGCTTCTGAGCCCTAATACAGTTTTCTTTTGTTGCGGCACTATGAGGATGATAGAGCGTTGTATTATCCCTTTGTTGCTTGATAAAATAATTCTTTCTCATCATTGCATTGTGGAAATAAAATAAATTGTGTTGCGAATTTTGCGGAAACTGACCTCGTTCTCTTAACAAAGAAGTATTATTGCAGATTGCAGCAATATTACTGAAATATGTACGTGAGAAATACAACATTATGTGCTTCGGATGCCATGATGTCACCATCGCTCGGCCGAAGAATCGTTTCAGTACCATCCATATAATTTATTATATTTATTAAACCATGTTCGTTCCAAAGTAAAGCATTATAGGGGTCCACAAAATGAAGATTTTATTTACAGATTATCTTTTAAATAATGATTGGTAGCCACTTGATAAACGACCAAGAAATTTGGTTGTTGCACTGAATAAAACACAAATTAAAAATCACAGTTTTCTTATGTTTAATACCATCAAATAACACCCCCCAGAAGCTCAAAGAATCCAAATTTTTAGATGAATAGGACATTACATCGGTGGGGTTAAATACCCTACCTAGCAGCATACATATTTACTTAATAGTCAGAATATATAAATTGCAACTTTGTATTATTACTATTTTTTTTATCTTCTTAAATTATACACTCAGAAAAAGAGCCGCTTATTGGAGCGCCGCTGGTTTAACATGTACCCTTGAGATCGAAATGTAAATAAAAGGGTGAAACAATAATATTTACGAAACAAAATCACAATGTACACCAATCGACACAAATTCGTTTTTGCAAGTAACCTCAGAGAAATTAAATATAATACACTCGTGTAATATAATATCAAGCGCGTGCAAGTTGACCCTGAAGAGAGTTCATTTATAACTATTTTATAAGCGATATGAATCTACCTCAGTTTAACGAACGCTTTAGCGCACTAGTCAAAAATGCATTACATTATTATTGCAAAATACAAAGTAACCAAAAAAATTCGCGCTGCAGTTTTCACAGCTGTTAAATATGCAAGCTTTCAAATATGAAGCACCACTCGTTTGTAGTCAATTCTTTATGCAAACCTCGTCATTTCATAGTAGATTTTTTTACAACTACGATAATACTTATCTTTCGTAATACGATCTATTATAGTTAACTATTAATATGTACTGTCATAACAATTGTCAATTTGTGGTTTGAATAAAAAGGTATTTCTCGACCACACGCAATCCTCCTTGTTCATCAGACCTCTCCTACCAACTTCCTTATTCAAATCCCATATATTTTCTTCTTCTTTGTTATGACATCATGACTAAGGATCATGACCCGAATGATTTAGTCGGCAAACAGTCTTCTCAACAGATCGGTCCTACTCCTTTCAGTATTCTTCGACACGTAAGGACTGTGTCAGTAGAAGACCCATGGCAATGATGAATTCGTACAACCATCTGAGAAATCCAATGTTTGGTTTAATATTCTGACGTGGAATGTCTTTAAGGAAAAAAAAGGTCTAACAACATAAATATACATTTAATAATTTTGCTCGTTAGGCCACGCGCATTCTATAGATACTTTTGGATGCGGCAGGTCGCAATACCGTGTAGCTAGAGTTGGATAATCGCAATCTCGAGATTCGGGATTTCCCGAAATGATGAAATTTTGAATTGTCGAGATTCGGGATTTCCAGAAAAGAATTCTCGAGAATTCTCGAGAAATCGGGAAATTTCAAAAAAACTTGTAAATATCCTAGAATCTGTGTAAAAACAGACAAATTCCAAAAAAATATGTCTTGTTTTATTCATATAAGACAAACAAAATAGAAGTAGGAAAACAAAAATATTTTATTTATTTTATTTTATAATATAGAATTTCAAAAAACACAGACTATCAATCGCTGCGTCTGACAATCGCGTACGCTTTTGAGACACAAAATTCCCTGAAGTTGCAAAAATTGCGCTTATTTTGATTCGACGTTGACTTAATTGTATTATATGCTCTGATCAGTCCTTGAATTTTGTGTTTTCTGTCCACTTTTTCCATATATAAAATCGTTTTTTCAATTAATATTATTGATAATAAAGAAATCCCGAATCCCGAGAAAAAATTCTCGAGATCCGGGATTTACCGAAATGATAAAAAATTCCATTCTCGAGATTCGCGATGGTAAATCCCGAAAAATTCTCGAGAATTCCTGTCGGGAAATTCCCGAAACCCAACTCTACTTGTAGCTGAGTACCCGTAGCTATAGCTGGTTTTTAGAATATGTCTTCATAGCTATATTGAAAGTGCAGGATGTCTGGATGTTAGGAATGCACCCGAGAGTGCGAGAGTCCACGGTTGAAGTTATCAGTAGTAGGTGGGGTAAATGTGGAAGACGGGTACATATGCTAGATTTTGTTTACCCAGCCCCCTCCCGCTGCCTTAAAAAATCAAAAATTAAAATTTATTATGGATATTTTTTCGAAATGGGTCTTCCATACAATTTTTCCGTGTGCACACATGGGTAAGAGCATTGCGTTTCTTATCAGTAAGCTGTGAGTCCGGATTCAAATAAATTGCGTGTCATATTTTTTTATTACTTACTACCCTTATAATGAAATCCAATCTCGAAAGCTTCCTGTCGTCTTTAGGTTACTATACTTAGTTTAATTCATTATTGTTTTCACTAATCTCACTTTTCCCTGATACCGCAGATATGTTTACCCAGTAATTAATACGCACGAAGAATTAAAACAAGTAAATAATGAGCTTTTCTGTAGACTTTGACATTTGAGACATTGAAAAATATCGCTCATTCTTCGCAATGTCAAAGTTTTGCTTTCAGTTCATTTTGGCGACCTTGTCTAAGCGACATGAGAAAATTAATATGTTTTTTAGAGAGAGAAAACCTGCATTATTGCTGATAACAAAAGAATTAGTAGTAATAATAAATTAGGGACATTAGCTGTTAATTAAGCTAGGAAAACAACAACGAAATGTTTTCCTTATTTCTCGCTTCAAAGGGAGTAAATAATTATCTACATTCTACACATTATTGCGTACGTGATTTTCTAATGTCAATAAGAAATAGTGTAAGGATTCCAGAGCCGGGATTAGTACTTTTAATCTAGACCCGGTATTCCGGGATAAACGAAAACTAAGTTCTAATGGATTAAGGTTTTGTACTATTCCATTTGAGTTGTTTTTTAACGACCCGGGTTTCGCCTTTCGGCATCTTCAAGCGCTGTGTATACTCATCAAAAGGCAAACACACACTGACAATGAACACTATTCATTGTGTGACGGATCGGATGATCTTGAGTTTTTGTTATAGCATACATATTTATATATAGACCCATAATCCGTTAATTCTAAATACCTAAATTATCGACATACCAACTTTTGGCTCTTATTATATAGCTATAACTTTAATATATTATTACATTTTATAATAGATATTGTCGGAATTACCAATCATAACAGACCCTACTGATCTAGTTATGATTGATGTAATGCTGACTATTATTATCGTTACATTGTTTTGTTTTGACAACAAAACATACATATTCAAGTATGCCATTCATTTAATGCTGAGTAGAATGATTGCTACAATTACAAAAAGGTAAAATGTTGAATGATATGGTAAAAATAGGTTAGTACCATAGACCAGGGGTTCCCAACCCCGTGCCCGCGGGCACCATGGCGCCCGCGGAACGATTCGTATGTGCCCGCCACTATTCGACAGAGACAGAATTTTCACGCTAGCCTGACACACGCAGAAAACTCGAAGTGAACGAACGAAGCTTCGGCGTTCATCGGCTCAGTTCGGGTTTTCGGCGTGTACAAGGAGTGATGTACAAATAGCATTCCCCGCCTGGAACCGCGTTGTTGTCATTGTGATTGCGATTGCTGCTCCGTTCGTTATTCTGCATACTGAAGTACGTTGGCTCAGTAAAGGAAAGGTTTTTACAAGATTTGTGAGTTTAATTAAATAAATAAAAACATTGATAAACGATAAAAAGGAAAATTATGATCTAGCTGACTCTCGTTGATTTGGGATTTCTCACAGACATCATGGAAAATTGAATTCTTTAAATTTGGAGTTGCAGGGGAAAGACAAAAACATAGCTGAAATGATAAGCTCTGTAAAGTCATTTAAAGCTAAATTGGATTTGTTGATATCACATCTGCAGATCAATTCTCTCGTGCATTTCCCACATATGAAAAAAATGCTAGGTAACAATGAATTAAACGGGTCATTATTTATTAAGCATCTTTAAGTGTTAAAAAAACAATTTGAAGAGATTTTTGCAGTTTAAAGATATCGAGCCAATTGTTTCCTTCTGTATCCTTTTACTTGCCAAATAAATGTAATGGAAATAGCCGCATGTATTGCAGATTTTGTTCAAGGTAAGACAGAAGAACTAGAGTTAGAAATTTTGGAGCTTAAGAATGATATTTTGCTTAAATCCTTAATATCAAAGGACTTTTGGAATACAGTGGACAGAGAAAAGTTCCCATTTTTGAAAAAAGCGGCATATAAAATTGAATCATTTTTCGGTTCGACATATTTATGCGAATCATTGTTTTCAAACATGAACTTAATAAAATCAAGATATAGATCTCGACTCACCGATGAGCATCTTTATGATTGTTTGCTAACAGGATTATCGTCGTACTCTCCATATTATGAGGCACTGGCCAATGATATGCAATGCCAAAGATCACATTGACATATTGATATTCTATTTTTTTATAAAATGTTTTCTTTGTATTTGTGTTTTTTGTTTACTTTGTTTACGTTTTGTAAAAACATTTCTCTGTGTGTATGCAATTTGAATAATAGTTTTATTATTTTGAAACATTTTTGTTTATTATTTATTAACAAATTATGAATATAAGAAAATAAATTATGGGAAAATGAGAAGTTATGGAAGGAGTTTGTCGATTAAAAATAGGTGGTGCCCGCCACCCTACCGATATTTTAGAATGTGCTCTAGAGTACAAAAAGTTTGGGAACCCCTGCCATAGACTATAGGTTAGTACCTACGAAAATTAATTATTACAGTGGGCTTATAATATAGATACCATGTACATTCGACCTTTTTGCTAATACTCTGGCTTATTGATAATTTATATTTTAACATGTTTTAATTAATCAATCTAATATATAAAAATCAATATTTGTTTGTTTGTTTGTTCGTATTTTATGCGCTACCATAGCGTTCATCCGATTGCGATAAAACTTTGTTAACTTATTGCTTGCACTTACGCGAAGGTTATAGTCTATATTATCTTATATATAAAAATGAAGTCTGTCTGTCTGTCTGTCCCTTATGCGTTTCAATACCATTCATCCAATTCAACCAACACCCGCAATGGTTTCTGAATTAGTAAAACTTCATTCTATCTTCTTTTATTCGTATGGTTCCTGTACCATTCATTCGATTGCGATGAAACTTTCGTCAGTTATTGTGCGCACACCCGCAAAGGTTTCTAAATTAGTAAAACCATCTTCTTCTTCTTCTTCTATTCGTATGCGTTCCTATACCATTCATCCGATTGCAATGAAACTTTGGTAAGTTGTTGTGCGCACGCCCGCGAAGGTTTCTAAATTAGTATTATAAATAAAATACAAAGTTTGTTGTTTGTTTCTTCCATCTAATTTTAAACTTTTTTACTACATATTAATACTATTAATAACGTTTGCATATTTTGGATTCGATTTTGATTTAGTGTTCTTTTGTATGACCTTTACTCCTATTAAAATTATTTTCATATTGCCGTATTGTATTACACTGATATTTTAATAGTAAAAAGATAATTACTTATTATTATTTTTTAAATATTTAAGATTTATGTATCCACAAAGCGACCCTGTGCGAAGCCGGGTACATCAGCTTGTATAATATATCTAATAACATTAAAAGCAAGAATTTGCATTTTAAGTGAAAAATAAACTTACAATGTGAATTAGTAGGTATATTATATTGTTTTATGGATATATTTATAATTAAGATTTGGTTTAATTTGTTCTCTCTAATATAGTAAAAATATTTTTGAATAATTCATAGTTATAGGTATTTATTTAAAACATATTTTTTTCTAAAACATGAATGTATATAAATTGAAATCTTTTTTATTATTAGAAATCAACTACGATGTCGAAATCCCGACTTTCTACACCCTAATATCTACTTTTATAATATAAGTAGTATATAGTTGGCACGTGGAGACACGTGTCCCGACTACATACAACGAATTTAATGTAAAAGCAATCAACATGTCATCCTATTACAAATAGTTCCAGCAAATGAAATGTTCATCAAAAAGTATTTTAACGCTTCTGAAACCCAAGGTGATTAATTTTATTTATCTACCAGCTTTCATTCACTCGTATTGCAGCGGGTTGTCAGTCATATAAATATTGTAATAAAAATTGAGTTCATTGAAAAGTTGTGGCGCCCGCAGTACGTATAAAAAATAATGTATAACGATATTTTTTTAACGAATTCTTCTTTGTCATATTATACTTTATCAGCTACAATTTTCAATAGTAAGATTTTTGATGCAGGATATTCTTCTTCTGCCATGGTTTCTTACATAATCTGATGACGTAGAAATTCATAATTCCCGTTCCGGCCCTCGTAGTCCAGTTGCGTAAGGCGCTGGCATTTTATCCAGGGGCTCCTGGTTTGATTCCTGGTAAGCTTATAATATATTTATGTGATTTAGTCAAAGCACGGGTGCCTGTGATTATTTCATTTCTATTAGTTACTGACTATTCTACTTAACTGTCAATCGGTCTTATGGCCTGATGTAAATATATTTTCTTATATACATATATAAGTATATAATATGCATATATATTTTAAAAACTTCTCTAACTATCACAGCTTGTCGCCTTAATATGGTGCTATCTTTCTGGTTTAAAGATCTTTTTATTTTAGACATCACCCAGACGTTTTGTAAGTTTGTACTTCTAACCTGATATGAAGTATGCATAATTTACATAACACATAAAAAAAGGTTACCATCCCCACTACGTAGACGTAGAGGATACACCAAAATTATAGCATCTTACCATTGGTATTAAGATTCTCAGGCTTAGGTCATGACTAGGGATTCCAATCCCGGGATCCCGGGACCCCGAACTATTTTCGATACCTATGAATCCCGGGATTGATAAAGATAATCCCGAAACTTTCGGGATTGATTTTTCATCAATTTTTATGGAAAATAAAATAAAAACGAAAATATAACAGAAAAAATACTTTTAATAACTATGTACATTAGAAATAAACTGAGTTTGAATGAAGTTTGATTTATACCCATGTGTAAGTTGCCGATTCATTTTATTTTTTCACATAAATTAATAAAAATGAGAAAGATTGGAAGAAAACAATGCTTCGCACTATTAACAAAGTAATTCCACCATGATCTCATACGTTTTACGGCAGTTTCATATTTGGCTGAATAATTAGATTTATGAAGCGGAAAGGCCATACGTACACTATGATTTGCTTTACTATTTTAAATCTCGCTAACCCATTCATTAAGTCTTTACTATCAGAAACAGCAATCTCATAATAAATTCACATTATTATTTACTCCATTAAACTTATGTATTTCCAAGATTGAACGTATACTATATTAAAAATAAATGAAATGTCTTGGTACAGTTCGGTTATGAGGAATACAGCGGAAAACACATTTTGAAAATACCCGATATACTGGATTATTTGTTAGGTTAACCTAACCAAACCTAACCTAACCCAACCTATCCTAATCTAAACTAACCCGAACTAACAAATAATCCAGTATATCGGGTATTTTCAAAATGTGTTTTCTGCTGTATTCCTCATAACCGAACTGTACCAAATTTTAAATTAACAATAGAAAAAAATGCCAATCCCGGGACCAGTCCCGGGATTGTCAAATTGTAATCCCGAAATCCCGGGATTAGAATTTTGACTCTGGATTGGATTCCCTAGTCATGACTACCATTGATACATTTATAGGATACACCATTCCAAAAAAATCTGAACAGACAAATGGATACTTTTCCGGAAAAGGTTATAGACATAAAGATCTGTAAGACTTACCATTATTTGAGTAGAGTTCAGTTTTGTGTAGGGCTTTAAATTGTCATACAAGACATCTGGCGTTAAAATAAAAATACGCTGTTATAAAATATAAGCGGCGTGGTCGGCTTGGAGTCATTTTATTTTTCACATACTTTTTCATATAACTGTACCTTAGATCTTAAAGTCTGGAAGTCACATATTCAATATTTTGCAAGAGAGAAATTTGAACGTAGTTAAAATAATACTCACTCGCATTCGGACTAAAACTCAGTATGTTGGACTTCCGCACTTTTGCAATTAATATTTTTGCTATTATAGCTTAAAGAAAAAATGACTTAAATTGGACATACACTCTTACAGCTCTAAAGTATAATAATTAGACTACCGTCGTTTTAGAAGTAAGTATTTTGACCATAAAACCATGTGACATTGGACTCATTAATATTCAGCATTAAGAGAACGTGAATACACATTTCAATTTGCATACTCAACTCAAAAATGATAAAAATGTGACTTCCACACTTTTAGTTCAAAGGTGCAGAGTCATTAATAATAGCTACACATTGACGTCATAATGGGAATAGTTTTATTTTTTTCTCAGGTCGCCTTAAGCAGACTCCTACATTATGACCAGTTTCTACCAGGGTTAGCAAGATTTTCTGTAGGTGTACAAGCTACCAAAGTCGTAATATTTCCATGCTCCATGGTACGCCAAACATGAGACGCTTTATCGGAGCTTTTTATTCTATTCGTGTCACGTGGACGTCGGCCTAGCGCAGGCGTCCGTTTTTGATAAATCTCACGACGTCAGGCTAATCAAACAGCTTAGAGCGTTCATGATTGTAGCGACCTCGCCAGATGAGATCTCGTAGGTAAAGCCAAAAATCTCTCACAAAATTCTTTTCCTAGATACCTGCAATTTCTGATAATTATTAACAATTAATGTCGACGACTATACACAAAAAACAGAACAATTATTACTTAGTATCGATTGATTAAAAATGTAAAGTAAATATTATAATAATTATAGAATGAGTCATAGTTGTTGTATACTGCAGTGGCGAAAGGTGGAAGTAGGCTGTAAAGATTCGACATACATAGTGCACACTTTATTTTGTATGTTATTTCTTTTTATTGAGCTTAGAATACAAATTTCAGATGGTATTGATTAGTTTTTAAAATTCAATTAAATGTTGCCTAAACCAAACCACAATAGTATAGGTAGGTAGGCTGTGAAGATTCGACAAAAATAATGCACCATTTGTCAGGCATACTTATTTGTCTTAATTGAACTAAAAATACGCTTTTCAGATGTTTTTAAAATTCGATTAAGCCCTGCCTAAACCAAACCATAATTGATAAAAAATAGTATTTTAACTATAAAATATCAAAAATAATGATGTATTTAAAAATGGATTAATTATAGATATTTTACGGATAGAATAATACTTGACGCAGTATGCTTGACAAAGTTTAATGTGCACTATTTATGTCGTCTCTCCACAGCCTACCTCCACCCTTATAATATATATCTGTATACCAGAGGTAAACTATTGTAACTCCAAAAATCGTGAAATGGAGTTATTGTTATATTGTTACTTCGTTACTTATCCTGCATACGTGGTAAACAGCTGTAACTCATATTACTCTTATTATAAAAGTTAAAAATTAAAAATGTCATTGTAACTTCATAACTGTTAGAGGTAAATAACAGTAAGAAAACATACAATTCTTTTGATGAAAATTATAATCCGACTACAGCGGTAAACAACAGTAAGTCCATGTTACAATTGTTTAAACCTCGGAGCTTATTCGCACGAAGCATCTGTATTTTTTTCCGACCATGTCCGATCCTAATAGGATCATATGGGCCTCCACAGAGTAGAGGTTTGTATTAACAGATTTTGTTTTTTTACGAGAAATGGATGTCAGGCACTTGCTTAACCTATTAGGTCCATACCCTGACTCACACACAAATTGAAAAACAATATGTGTACTTGCCAGACCCAGGATTCGAGCCTGAGACCCACGGCGTGATAGTCCAACGCTTATGCCGCGCGGCCACCGTGGGTGTAAATATGCTTGTTTTGATAAATAAATAAATTTGATCTTTTTCCATTCACGAATGTCAGAAGTTGAAAGTACCAAAAATCACAAATTCGTCTCTCCTGTAAAGTTGTCATTTTGGATATACCGTAGTTTACCTCTGGTATACATACATTTCTTAGTATTTTTGTATAGAAATACTACGAAAATATTGTTTATTTAATTTAACCTGGGCTATAGCTGACTTGAGCTACTATTATAATATACTATTAGAGCTCAAAATACTAATAGAGAGTATAAGTGTTATTAGATCTTCATAACAGGTAAGTGTTCACTAATAATAGTTAATACAGCTATAATGAATATTTTGGTTTGTAATATCTAGAGATTTTACTGCTGCAGCTTTTCACCATTGAAGCCAGTCTATTCGAAAGTAATTGCTGGAGCAACGGAAATATCGCAATTTCCGGTAAAATGGCTTACAATTCAATACCATCGCCAAATGTTACCAAATCTATGGGGTGCTTCAATTAATTTCCAAACAACAAATTCAATTAAATTACCACACTACTGAACTGTACACTTCATATTTAATAATAATATTATTGCAATATGTTCGAAAATCGATCTGTGTTAATAGTTATAATTATTATTAGAAGTTCAAATATTTATCTAAGTTAAAATAATACTAAAGGTTAATCTGTAAGACACTAAGAAATACTGGGAAATTGGTACATTTGTACAAGTAATTTGCTAAAATGAGTCATATAAAGCAGCGTTATTAAACTTTTTTTTATTCCCATGCTCCCAAAAATCATTGTTCTTATTTTTATAGCCACGTAATATAATATATGCATATCTACTATATTTAACGATATATATTAAATTTAAAATTTATTTTACATAATATAATAAAAATGACAAATTATAAATTCAAAGCGTTCACGACATATCATAAACTAAGTGTTAATAATGTTCAAATAAAAATACAGGATAATATTAGTAAATAATACAATAATAAAAAAAATTAAAGTACCTACATGGAAGCACACAAAGTGAACTAGGTTAATAGACTCTATCATAAAAAACTTATATAAAACAACGTCCACCTAAATTTACTCAAACGTAAGTGGATATATCATTATCCGAATTGATTTGATGAAACATAGTTATTGCCCTTCCAATAATTGGCATTACTTATGGCAGGTTAGTTCTGCACCTTGGGAGAACAAACAACGAAAGCCCCCGATTATAAGATAATTATCGGAGACATACGAGCCAATGTTACCAAGAATGGTAGACTTTATATTTTCCGCTGCGTATACGTCGGAAAAAATATGTAACTAAATAAAGATCCTTTCTAAAATTTAAGTTAGAGTATGTAAGCATACCTAAGAGAAAGTCAGTCAGATAGAGCCACGGAAATTATCCATACAGCCGAAAGTAAAGGAGTCTCAAAAATTTCTTCTGGACCCTATCCACCATAAGGCCGTACGGCCGTACCGCAACTGATGCGGGGCTCGGACAACAGACCCACTCTTATGCTTCTAACTAAGGAGTTCCGAAAAGACTCGGGAGGTACGCAAGATAAAGCCCAACATTTGTAGCGCCTTTTTACAGATGGTATCCATATGAACACTAAAGCGAGTTTACTATACTACAACGGAAACAAAAAGGCAAGGCACTTTGGGCCAGTAAAGTAAGATTTTTCGTCCCATGAACAAACCAGGAAGCTGACATTTGGCGAATTTATAAAGTTTTACGTGTGTATTAAGTGTATATTATTTTGAAGGGATTACGTAGTGGGCAGTTTACGCTAGACCTTCTCAAACATTTTAATATTGCTCATTTTAAAAAAATGTACTTAATTATTAACGCAATGTTTTTGTGAAGACAATGGAGCTACTACATCAATACCGACTGAAACAACAAGATCGATGCAGTATTGCTCTAGCTAGAATCTAGCCATTGGCGAAGGGTGACTTTTGGAAAGAGGTAGGCTGTGGAGATCTGATAAAAAGAACACACTTTTCAGGTACACTTACGAGAAATAAGAAGATAATACGATATTACAACTAATAAATAGGTACACACTAATGACAACGACACACTAATTTAATGAAACTTCAAAAACCATTGATGACATAAAATTAAGCGATCAGTTCAAATTAAATACGTATTTTTTCAAAACATTGATACACATCAAAAATCATTAGAGAAAAGTTCTTTTTATTTTTAAAAACAGTCTATATTTATTAATATTCGATTAAACACCATAGAAATTATTTTTATAAATTATCTAATTATTAATTATTTAGTTTTAGGCTCTGCGATCGGAGCTTACCTTAGTTCATACAATTTGATAGACTGGGCGGGGCTACGTAACGTAAAGTCCATATAAAAAAATTGAGAATTATTCGAAACATGATCCGACCTTTATTTACGTCGATACAGATGGCGCGCTGTGGTATATTTTTTAAAACCTTTGCAGATAGTTTTGTTATTATCTGTGTAATACATTACTACACAAACGGCATCTCTCGTTGGCAAAATAAATTATTTTATAGAATAATATATAAGTAATCAAGTGATTATATAAATAAGTCAATATGCAATAAAAAAATATTTTTCTTAAGAACGTAGGCATCAAATAATTGCCTAGTATGGAGTCTCCGCCACTAAATCTAGCAGTGTATGTCAAACTATGTGACGCGGAACACCTCTCGAGAGGCTTCAGGTGTGCCACAAAAGAATAATCTCTCCGTAGTGTATAGTCATCGCACGTATACAGTGGTTGACTAGAATTTTCTTTCACTTGATTATCAAATGAACGAGTGTGTTATCAATCACAACAACAGAGGTGAAAAAATAATAAAACTTCAATTAAAATTTCATCAAATATATTTATATATAAGTAATTGTCGCAATGAATTCTTATAATATTATTTCGAAATAGAAAACATCCGTGACAAAAATGCTCAATTATTCTATAATTATTGATGATTGTACAAGTGTTGAATTTAAGAAGCTTTACCTGCAGCCGGACTTATTTGCACTTGATGAACTTTTGAGGGTTTTAGTTAAAATTATTTGTAAAAAATCACTAGTTCTACAATTACGATCAATACATATTTTTAAATGTCAACACAATACGTGTAGGGATGTAGGTTTTTGTAATAAAATAATATTTTAAAAATATTTTAATAGCTATATTTATTGATAAGCACCTACTTCTGTTTTTATTGTTAAAGAAATATCGGTATTAATACCGGTATTGAATAAGAAATACCGAAAAACCGGTATTGACATTTTCATTCGGTATTGCAATCCCTATAGTGAACAGATACAAAGTTGACCAAAAGTATATTCCTTATAAAAAATAGCCTTTTGGTTGTATACGGATGACTTACTGATAAGCCTAGCTATCCTTTCGCACGGTTTAAGATTTAATAAAAAAATATGGCGAACCGACAAAGAAGAGGAAGATTACAACTTTACATAGTAAGGAAAATTTTAACGCCTAATTGAACATTAATTTAGACTGGTAACTTGTAGAAAAACACTTGAATTTTCATTAGGGAAACGGATATTCGCTCTCGCAGAGTAAACAAACAGGCTTGCCAGTGGAAGAGTAATAAATTAAGCGGCTATACAAATCCAGCCCTGGAACAAACAAACATTGACGACTGAATAGACCAGTGACATCCAACCTTTTTGGGTGTATAACCTACCTCCGCCATGTCAAACCTTTCAAAGGGCTCCCTTAATTACAAGAGAGTAAACTATTGAACGGTACGGATAAAGTCGAAACAAATGTTATAGGTTTTGGCAATGTTTAAAACTCTAAATTCTAGTTTCATGTCCCCACTAGGTAGACAAAACATTGTGACCTATTTTAAAGCTAATTTTACACATTCATTTTAAAATACCAAGATTCCTTTCCGTTATAATAGTTCTACCTCCGTTCAGGCACTCAAATACTGCAGTTAATTAACTTTTCTGTAGTGTACCACCTAATTTGTTTTCCATAATTTGATAAGCTGATTTTACTTTACTTTTTTTTTTAAATTTTAATGTAATGATAAATTGTATAAATATTATTTTCTCTAATTGTCAACAATTTAGTCATGGTGGATAATAAATATTATATTTTACCCGACTGTTCTGTGTGCTCTGTTTTACTGTTGTATTTTATATATTTTCTTTCATATGTGCCTGCGTCGTTTATAAAATATTAGAAATACAATACGATTATTTGAATAAACAGTTTAGGATTAA
This sequence comes from Rhyacophila brunnea, assembly GCF_057557595.1. Taxonomy (NCBI): domain Eukaryota; kingdom Metazoa; phylum Arthropoda; class Insecta; order Trichoptera; family Rhyacophilidae; genus Rhyacophila; species Rhyacophila brunnea. The sequence goes on from NW_028232752.1 coordinate 16,488,679, forward strand.
ATAATAATTAGCACCCTCGCAACTATACTGCCACAATCCAAAAAACGTCAAACTGAGAAAATCAGCTTTGAAGTTTTACCTTTCGCAATTTTGTACTGTGTTTTTGAAATATGTTAGATATTGAATGAAGTTTTGACTTGAATTTGATGTAATGATGATGAAATTTTCGGTACGTATACTATGAACGATAGACAATAAAACGTAGTAATTAACTCAAAACACGTAAATTTGGACTTATGGCGGTTTAGTTGCGAGGGTGCGAATTAATCCCAATAAATTATAAATGTAAATTTATAAATGCAGCTGGCCCGGAGTACTAGCCTGCTAAAAGAACAGGAGCTGACTACTCGGCTATCTGCGACACTCAGGTAAGCGGCAAGTGACGATAATATTACGTTTAATTATCAATTATTCATAGTAATAATTAATTATTGCCCACTTCCACTTTCTCGTTAACCTGAATCCTTCGTTAGTTGAGGTACTGTGTGTCCTACTTAGAACTTTGCAAGTATTTGATTATAATTTACAATGATTACAGTTATTTAAATTTGTACAGAAACATAAAATTCAAAATAATTCTTCATAAAAAAAATCGCCATTACAAAATTTGGGTCAATTTCCAGTTATAAGACCATTGTTAGCTGGTTTCAGCCGAATCATCAAAGGAGGTCAATTAAGTGGGTGTAATTAACTACGCCATCTTATTTGTTTATAGTATTCCATGTCACTATTTTCAGTTACCATACAATTATCCTTTTGCATTATATTACCTTGTGTCCGGAAACTTGTACATAATATGCAGTTAACCGTAAAGTGTTGTATCGGAAATATATGGCCGTATATCAAGACCGACTAAACTCTTTTGCTCGTATAGTGCTGACATAAAATAAATCAAAAGTCTAAATAAAACACGGTTCTTGTCCGTTTACACTTTAGAGGAAGCAAGCAGCAAACAAATTTTTAAAATAGCCAAAATACTGGATTATTTTTTAGGAAAGATTGGGTTAGGTTAGGTTAGGTTAGATTTTTATTCTTAAATTCATAAATATTGCCAAAACCAGCTATGAAAATTGAATTAATGTTCATATTCTCGGTCATTTCTTTCCGGTAAGAAAGCTCACAGCAAACTGTGCGATGGTGAAATGTTTTATGTACAATTTACATGTAACCATATTACCTACCTACTGCGTAAGAAACTTTTGAAAATATAATGATCCTTAAGATTGCTTCACTGGCATGTTTGGGCTATCGGAAGCTCGTGTGTCACTGGTTGGATTCGACTGGTTTATTCTATAGAGAAGGCCATGAACTCGCGTTAAAGTGTTTTAGTGTTTACTACAAAATCAAATGGATGGCATTTTAGGTAGAGCGACTATCAGGAATGACGGCCGAAATGTATAGGACTTGTGGGGGTGTTAAAGGATTTCTAATTTAATCATTTACGTAAAACGTTTAAATATATTATCATTTTAAAATTTGACTGATTTTAATAACGTCGTATTTATATTATATGTTTTATGTGTTATGTCCACAGACACCTGCAGGTCGGGAATGGGACAACTGGACGTCAGGACAATTAGACGCCGCACTGTAGACACGTATACAGAACGTAGGCGAGGAATTTTAATCAGTTTCTATCTACTACTTAGTAGTTTTAATTCATTTTACTCATAACATAATGTTTTTTCTATTGCGGATTGAAAATTACCATGCCAAAGGATTTATATAAATAAAAAAACCCTTTTTTCGTTGGAACTTAAACATTCGCACGATTAAATCATTGTTTACGTGTGCATATTTAAATTCTCAACAACTATTAAATCATAATATAATAATTTAAATATAAATAATAATATTAAATATTTTTTTTAAAGTACCTATAAGTACCTAACGTCTATTTATTTTCGAATTGCGTGGCGTCCAGTTGTCTCGGTGCCAAATCGTCTTAGACCCTGCAGGTCTATTCTAACATATCACTTAACATCCAAAAAGAGATAATTATTGTGATAAATATATCACTTTACGTATTCATTCTGGCGGTTAATTATGTAAAAAAGTTAACCATCTTTTCTCGCTCGCCGTGCTAACTTTGAGAACGTCAATGAGTATGTAATTTTTTTACATATTGAGAATTGAGACGCAAGATCCGACTGTTTTTCTTTTGTGTCGCACGCAAACCGCGGAAGCACCCACATCGACATCACCCTGGCCACTCAGTCCGTCGCGAGACGAATCAGCGGCTGGAGAGTCCATGAGAGCGCTTCCATGAATGATCACCGGCTGATCACTTTGAGCTGGCCGCTGACTCCTCGCACGATGGCGTCTCTGACGTATCCCTACCCCCGCCTACGTGATTTAGAATGCGCGACGGGAATTGGGAAAAGTTTGAAGAGGTGCTTTCCAAAAAGCTTGATAGGACATCTAGAACACGTTCTCCGGACCTACACTCGGCCGCCTCACGACTGACTGCAGACATCACCGGATCAGCCGAAGCTTCACTCGGACGCTGTAAGCCCAAGCCACCAAGCCAGTCACCGTGGTGGACGCAGCATGTTTCGAGCCTGCGTGACCTTTTCAGAAAAGCACGCAAGGCCCATCAACGTGCACGCCTGCGCAAGCAACTACCTGCCTCCATCGATCCCCTTGCAACCATGGCCAAATCCACTTGAATGGAATATAAGAAAGCAATCACTCAAGCCAAAAAAGACTACTGGCAAAACTTCGTCACCATCGAGGGATGTGCGGATCCTCGGGGTCCTCCATACCGCGCATTGAGGCTGGGACTCAGACCGACGAGCCTCTTGTGCGGTATCGAGAAACAGGGTGGCGGATTCACCAGTACTGAGTCTGAAACGGCTGTGGTCTTACTCGAGGCTCTCATCCCCCTGGATGGTGAATCCAGGGTTGATGACGCCATGAGGATGGCCCGCTTTGAAGCTTCTCTTCCCGGATCACTCATCGTTGCCTTCCGAACAGGAGATCAACCACATCGTACGCACGTTGATTGCTGGCAAAGCCCCAGGCCCGTACTGCAATGACATTTACTTGTCAAACGCACATGGGCCATCGCTGCGCCAGAGATTACAGCCCTCTTTAGTGACTGCATCAGGAGCGGCATGTTCCCCCGACTGCTGGAAGAGGGGCTTACTTAAGGTAATCCCCAAAACTGGCAGCCGAGAACCGTCTAGCCCCAAAACCTACCGCTCTCTAACACTTCTGCTCGCTCTGGGTAAAGTGCTGGAGAAGCTACTGTGCCACAGAATTGAAGCCCATCTGGAGACACACTCGCCGCTTTCCGACAAGCAATTTGGATTCAGAAGAGGCAAATCAACAGTCGACGCCATAAGGAATGTGATCACCATTGCAGAAAATTCCTGCCGTAAATACGTCCTAGGAGTTTTCCTGGACATGGCAGGTGCGTTTGATAGTGCGTCCTGGCCTCTTATACTTCAAAAGCTCCGGTTGAAGAGACTACCAGGAAATTTGTTCGCGTCAATTCAAAGTTATTTCACCAATAGATCGATCGAGTTTCGAGTTGGATCAACCACAATAGAAAGGAACACCAGCATGGGATGTCCCCAGGGCTCAGTCCTCGGGCCCCTTGTCTGGAACGTACTCTTCGACGATCTCTTTAGAACTTCCGACTGTACTGTCTAGTACTTCCGCTTCTAACCGACTGTACTGTCATCGCCTACGCAGATGATGCGCTGCTGCTGGTCCAGGCCTACAGCAGGGCGAAGATTGAGAGTACCGTTGGCGAAGCCTTAGCATCAATTGGGGCTTGTGGTAGATTAACTAGACTATCATTCGCATTTTCCAAGACAAAGGCCATTGTCCTCAAAGGACCGGGACGACTTAGCTGTTCGAGACCACCCACAGTCCGATTCGGTGACACGAGAGTGAAAGTGTCGAGGATCGTCACCTATCTAGGCGTCAAAATGGACACGATGCTAAATTTCTAACACTATGCCGAAAACCAAGCCCACAAGGCTAGGGTGGCCTTCCAGAGGATCGGCCGCATGGCTGGTGAAGGATAGGGCTTAAAGCTAAAGATCGCCTACGACGCCATTTTTATGGGAATTGCGGCGTATGCCGCCAGTGCGTGCTGCCCACGTATTCCCAAAAGTGTCAAACTTAGAATCTCTCTTTTAAGAAGACAGAGCAGCGCGCTTCTGTTCATTATTGGTAATGTACAACCTCAACTGACGCGCTCTCGGTCCTGGTCGGCATTCTCCCACTTGACCTGGACATTCAGGTCAACTCCGCTTCAATATTGCTCTTCAAGGGGGAGGAGGCCAACGTTGGTGATTTTCACCTCGTTCCCCCTCCTCGGCTAGCTGGTGAAGGAGTAGAACATGGTGTGTAAACTCCCACCATCGCACCCGTTATGTATATGCAGCCACGTCATACGCGGCCGCCTAACATAACCCTTACGTGTGCCAGATCAAAGAATTTAAGCCCTCATTTTGTCCCGACCACAGCCGCACGGAACTGGTGATGCAACTTTGCACTGAAGTGCGAATGCATGATGTTAATTTATATGGCAATTATCAGAGTGACTTTAATTTGAAGAGTTGCAATGGGAATGGAGAGTGTCCCGCTCCCCGTACGCTCTGCCAAATTTAGTAAAAGCCCTAAAATTGGCCTTGGTTGCCACCATATCCGCGTGTCCTATTGGGCTCAAATGGGGTCGGACCCGGGCAAACAACTCCGTTCGTTCAGGGCACATAAGTGGACAGTCCCACAGGACGTGCTCTGCGTCCTGCTGGTCGTGTCCACATGAGCAACCCGACCCATGTCTTGCCAAACCAAACCCCTGCAGTTTGGCCGCAAAGTTTCCATGGCCAGTCATGAACTGACTGGTCCATTGGGTCGGCATCAGGACATCCTCGTCATGTGTCTCACCGAGACATCTGGAAAGTATAGAGAAGTCTGGCGGCTCTTAGGGGAGGCCACCCATCTCGTCTGCCATGCCGCATATGCGGTCTTATAGACCAGCTCAAATACAGTCTTTCTGTAGCTTACGCCCTCCACTCTCGATGGCGGTGTCAGAGGGACACCGGCGAGAGTTGTATTGATCCTCCTCATAAGGAGAGTGATCGATCCTCTAATTTGAACGTGCAAGTCGAGGGGAAAGACCCCCGCAAGGACCGCCAGGTATCCATCCGTAGGTGTGGTCCTCGCATTCATTCCTTCACATAAATTTTGCTGTCCATATGATTAGCTTCGTTCTTTTGATTTAATAAACAACGTAACTTCACTTTCTTTTTAGTAATTTCCATGTGTTTTTTCTCTCCCCGGTACTTTGCATTAGAGTAAACTCAGTCAGAGCTCACTCTGAGCGTAGCAACCTAAGTCTTGAGCATTTTCTTCCAGGACACTCCCAGGCCAATTTTAAGATGCTTCACATCACCAATTGAAGGGTCCCGTGATACTCTCGATTAAGACCGAGAGTGGTACGGGGCGGGTTTGGTGGAAGGCTTATAACTTCAATGTTTTCCTGCAATTGCAATGACATGACTAAGAAAATTGTAGGTTATGTTGATATGTCTGACGTGTCAATACAAAATTCTTATGTTCGGCTTATTGCTAACTAGCGCTTGTTTGCCTTTATCCGCTTGTGTTCTGCATTACGAACATATCCGAACTTGACCGACATGTCTAACTACCTAAATTTTTGCTGTATTATGAATTATAGATAGCGGCCGATAACTGTTTTGTTTATAGAATGCCTTCCGTGCTATTTTTGACCAATGAAAATGACGGAAACAAGCCAAAGTGATAACCGTTAAGAATAGACCTGCTGATGTACAAATAATGTAGCTTTAACCTCAATTTTAACATGACATTTAAGTTAATGTGCAGCGCAAGCTAACGGCAAGTCGTATATTATGCGAAACCTCTAAAGGGAATAGAGTTGATGGATGGGTGGTGACAATGCTCGATGAGTCAGTATTTTAATTTAGAGGAAGTCGGAACCTGCCCTGTATTGTGAAGCTAAAGATGATATAGCTGATGAATCAAATGAAATTGCAATAGACTAAAGAGATAATTTCACTATAACGTATAATTTAATATACATATTCCACGTGCATTTGTTTTCACTGATGCGGACTGTAAACTCGTGAAATCTCATTCTACATGACTATGGTTGCCCGTTATACTGCGTGCATTGATCAGAGTGGCGAAATTAAAAACAAATATTACAGTATATACCAGAGGGTTGAAGCGGACCCTTTTTTGAGTTGCTCCGCTCCGGCTCCGCTCCAGCTCCGCTTCGGGGCCTAATACTTACTCCAGTTCTGCTTCAGGGTCTGCTTTGCTCCGGGTAAAAAGTTTTAATAGGTACTATATTATGTAGAAAAATGTACATGGTTTTGAAATAGGGTAGGTATATTATTCGTACTTTTCATTATTAATTATATTTAACAAAATTGTCGCCAGCAAATCGTCTCTCATTATCTTTCTCTTCTATAAAAAAAGTGAGGTTATTTATAACTCGGCAGTGTCAACGTGTCAAATATAATATTTTCATTGGATTTTAGAACAAAATTTTAATAATAAATAAAACATCTTGAGCAGTGGAGCATTACGAATTTTCGGTGCTCCACTCCGCTCCCGGGTAAAACCCCGTTGCTCCACTGCTCTGTGCTCCTGCTCCAAGCTCCACTCCAACGCTCTGGTATATACACATTCACGTCTCCACGATTGGTTTTAAAGAAACCTATTTCTATTAACAGCTATTCCAGTGGCCATAAAAGTGGTTTAAACTAGTCTTAATCGTTAATTGAATTATCTGCTTAAATCAAAAATCAAGAGTTACACACTTTTATCAATAATATAACTAATAAAATAAAAAAAATAAATATATTATTTCTGTGATACAATCAGGTCCAAATTTTTTCAGGCATCAATTTACCTTAACGCTTTCGCTGCTGAATAGATAATGAGATTTTAATTGCCCCCTTTAAAATGCACGTTAATTACATCGATCGGCCGCCTGGTCATTACGCACCGTGTGCGTCTTCCGCGTCCAAAGTATTAATACACGTCATAATTGATCATTAATAATACCTAAAATGTCGACAGTAATATAAGTAATATATTTTGTTTTATTTTAATTTAAAAATGATTGTATTGTTGTATTTTAGTTTACAACTTTAAAGTCATTTATCTCGTAGTAACTTACTGATATATTTATCCCAACCGGATAGAACCGTGAATTGAAAACGGTCCATACTAAATAAAACATTTTAACAATACAATCTCTACTTCAATTTGTAAACCACACACGACGTAAATATCTTATTTCTCAGTGGACTTGAAAAAAATATAATCTGTTGAAAGCCATAGATTTTAAAGCTCCTGAGTTGGAAAATGGGTCGCTAAACGTGTAGAGGTAGGTGAAATATCGTAAGGTTAATGCTGCTCTCATGAAGATTTATAGAGAGGTCCCTTTGTCCGTCTCGGCTGATAGATTGTGAGGGTTATAGGAGACAAGCCTGTGCTCTCTATACTATAGACCAGTCAGTGGGGTACGTAATTATAGTGTAAACGGCATTGGTGTATAAAGTGTAAGGTCATTTATAAAAAGGCGCTACAAATGTTGGGCATCGTCTTAAAATTCTTTATTAGAAACCGACTTGAGAGAGGGTCAATTGTTTGGGCCCCACATCAGTTGAAGTACGACCTTATGGTGGAGCGAGTTAATTTTTTTTGTTGCTATGTGGATAATATCCGTGGTTTTATTTAATTGATTTTCTCTTATGATTACATGCTGTAGTCTAAGCGCTAGAAAATTCCAAATAAGAACTCTGCTATTCCTGGTAGTATATACCAGTATATCCCTGGTAATGATCTTATAAATCGGGAGCATCAGCAACCTGCCATTGGTGATGTCAATTAGGAGGGCAATAACTCTATTCGAATCTTTTCTAACAAACGCAATTTCAATATTTTAGATAGGTTTCATTAGTCACTGGAGGTTGGTAAGTCATCACATATTGTAGGTAAACGTACTAATGATCGATACATTTTTCCTATTCTATAAAGTCCTATAGATGGTGCTGCTTCAGCTCTCAAATATGCCACAATAAATTCTTAATTTTTCATTTACAATACGGTACATAGACCCTTAACGTAGCACGTATAAATTTACGCACGCCATTAGACGGACAACACTTAATAATAAAATACACATTATCAAATTCACCATACTTTAAACTTATAACCAGGGACGGCTCTTGTATAGGAGCAAAGGTGCACTAATCTCCCAAATTATTACGTAACTATGTAATAATAAGTACGTATTCAAATACCTACATATTGTATGAATTAATTATTGTAAAATATCTTTAATTTGTCGCCCGTCTGCACGCATAAAATGCGCGTAATTTCTGGCGGCCTGCATGTATGCGTAGATACGTCCTTCGTAGTATTAATTGTGCAGGAGAGAAATCGAACCGCCTGGCGATGATTTTTTTTTCACGCTGCCGATAATGTGGGCTCAGTTGTGATCTTTTTTTATTTCCGAACGTGCAATATTTACCTCACTTGGGACACTGTGCCTCCCAATCTGAGCTTACGAGCGCAGACGACATTTCACGACAATGCTGTGTTTGACTGGCGCGAATAATAACAACTCACACGTGTTTGAACATGTACCTAACCGAATTTATTTTTATTTTTTTTTAAACGGTACATGTTCAAACACGCGCGTCAATATCATTTTACTCCTTACTTCAATTATAGTTTGTCAATTTATTGCTACGGCCGTATGATGTAGCTTAACCACTGGGGAATGACAAAAGAAATGGCGTATTTCAAAAAAACACTACCTTATTCTTAGGTCAATAATTATTATAAAGCAATCATTATTCATAAGATGTTTATCACACTTGAATGGTCAAAGACATAGCTTATAATAAATATCTTTAGAATCATCTTGAAATGTGTTAATCTTGCCGATTTTTTGAATAATAAAATGCCTAATTCTTGTCAAATTTGGGATCACAGAGATTATCAATATAATTTTTTATCGTGAATATTTTACAAAAATTATCTCGTAATAAATTATGCTAATGGTTTTATAAATGCGTTTAAAAATTAATAAATGTAAAAAATCTTAACACCACTGCACAGTTATGTACCGAAATATGACTATATTCTAAAACATTAGAGCGAGAGGTTTAAAAGAATACTATTTTATGTAACAAAAATACTTCATGCAGTCATCAAATGTTTAAAATAACTATAAAGGATAATAAGGCTTCAAAATTATATAAATACATCATCTACAACGTTTAAGGAGTGTCCAGGATCATGGTTTGAATATACAATAAAAACTCAATTTTGACCTTCGACGAGCATGTCCCCCCTTAACTATATTGGATCGGATATAATATATCGACAATATAATATAATTTATTTTAGTCAACGCGTTTAGCATTCACTAGTTTATTAACAATTTTAATAATATATTCATCAGACTATTTTTATAACTGTGCATGTATATTGCCACAATTAGGGATTGGAATACCGAATGAAAATGTCAATACGGGTTTTTCCGTATTTCTTATTGAATACCGATATTAATAACGGTATTTCTTAAACATTAAAAAAACAGAAGTAGGTGCTTATCAATAAATATAGCTATTAAAATCTTTTAAAAATATTATTTTATAGCAAAAACCTACATACCTATATGTCAACATAATACATTAAAAATATGTATAATGATCAATAATTGTAGAACTATTGATTTATTAGGAATAATTTGAATATATTGATAAATTTAACTAAAGCCCTCAAAAGTTCATCAAGTGAAAATAAGTCCCGGCTGTATAAAAAGCTTCCTAAATTCATCGCTAGTACAGTCATCAATAATTATAGAATAATTGAACATTTTTGTCACGGATGTTTTCTATTTCAAAATAATATTATGATAATTCATCGCAGCAATTACTTATATAAATATATTTGATGAAATTTGTTTTATTATTTTTTCACCTCTGTTGGATTCACTCAATATATTTGCATTTTAGCAGCACATAACTTATAATTCATTTTCAAAAAATTAAACGAGTGTGCTTTCTTAATACCGAAAATTCCGGCATTTTGGATTTTTAAAACCGGTATTTCGGTATTTTAATAGTAATAGTTGTTTTATCTGGTAAAGCATTCGTTCAGGTTAAAAACGAACTTATTCGAAATGTTTCAGACAATGGATAAATTCAAGGAAATAATATAATGTTATATTATTAATTAGTCAGCCCTCATAAAAGGATTCCGGTAATTTAATAAATTAACCGACAAAACAATTTTTGACCAATAAAGTTTCGCAACAAACCATAAATATTTAAATACTCTGAGTTAATCAAATACGGACAGTAAATACATTTTAATTATTTATTATTATGACTGAAATGTATACTGTGATATTTTATTTAATTGCGAATACTGCTGAAAATTATATATGTATATACTTTCGTTTCAATGACGTATAGGCAAGCATTCCATGAATAATTTGGTGTTTATGTTGAGCTTGTTGTATAATATTATAAACACATAATATAATATGTTGAAAGAATTCACTATTTAAAGTATAGTTCGTGCATCACCTGGTGACCAGTTTAAATACTAAACTGTCACGGTCGATGACAATGCCAGTCTTTCCAGTGAATTTGGAATCCAAATGGGTATTTTACTAGCTGGTGCATAGAGCGAACTCACCAAGTCACGTGGATGTGAAGGCTGTTTTCTGTTAAGATCAATTATTAATGTTGTTTGGTCAATGCGTGTATGCTCTCTGTACGGCTGTGAGACATGGCATCTTACCGGGGTACAGAAGTCTTGACTTTCGAGCTTTGATACAAATTTCAAGTTTGTGAGCGGAGAGGTAGACCCCCAGTGATTGAAGTAGTCATGAAGAGATGCTTTATATGTGGCTTGGACGTAATATGTTCCATATTATTATGTCCATACGACGTGGTGGCTTCTTCTATCTTGATTTCGATTAGTGGCGAAGGGTGGAGGTAGGGTTTCAAGATCCTACATAAACAGTGCAAACTAAACTTTGTTAGTCAAACGTATTTGTTTAAACTAAGACTATAATAATATGTAGATAGTGTATTTAGATTTTAAAATTTGGTTTAACCCAGCTTAATCCAAACAATAGTAGAAAATAGTAAAACAATATTCGTTTATCTATAAAATAACTAAAATCACGTCATTAATCCATACATCATTAAATTTTAGATTTATTATAGATAGAAGAATATTTTTTATCGATTATGGTTTGGCTAGGCAGAAGGGCTTAATGAATTTAAAAAAAAACTAACCAATACCATTATGTATTCTTAATTCAACGAAAACAAATAATTATGACTGAAAAAGTGTGCACTATTTTTGAATCGCCCACAGCATACTTAAACTATTATGGTTTGGTTCAGGCATGGTTTAATTGAATTTTAAAAACTAACCAGCACCATCTGCAATTTGTAATCTTCGTTCAACAATTTACAAAAACAAATAAATATGACTGACAAAGTTTAGTGTGCACTATTTATGTAAAATTTTAACAGTCTACTTCCACCCTTCGCAACTGATTTCGACAAGTGTGTTTGTGTTTTAACTGCCTTATTGGGAGCTGAGCGGTGTATATTTACGAATGTTTGTTATCGAAATAGATTTTTAGATCAAGAGATGAATGACAATGGTCTCTACAATGAGCCCGAAACGTCAAAGAAAGAAGGAAGAAGAACATGCGGTGAAAACCTAAAAATCTATAACGCTAAAAAACTATTGATTTTTGTTTATCGAAGTATCAAAGGAAAAAATTGGACTGACATACAAGTTTGACAGATAATTACCATTAATGTAGAAATACATTATGATGCACGTCGCGTACTGTCATGCTGTCACTACGACTAATTTAGTCTACGGTTTCATCATTCTGCAGAATATTTTGAACGATCAATATTTCTATAAATTTAATAATGAAGAGTGCCGGTTCTAATGTATTAGTATTTTGAATTATTATTCATTATTCATGCTAATTAAAATTAATTTTAACAGTTACTACGTGTGCGTACGATAAAATTACTTGCGATATTGCATCCATAGATTATATTTTGAACAGAACCTAATCTAAAAACCATAGCTGATAATAAACAACATTCTTATAGAAAATACATAGTGCCAACCGCTAAAAAAACAGGCGATTTTCACATGAAAATGATAAAACGTTCATCAAATCATGCAGGTATCGATGCAGTGTGGTATGCGTAACGTGACCCCATTGTTGTTCTGTCGATTTTGCCAGATTTTGATAACTGACAGTGTTTGTATAAAAGTTCAAAATATGCTACGGGATGGGCATCAGTCTGATAACATTTTAAACACCAATAAAAACGACATAACACACTTTTTTCCCTTAGCGGCAGCTTACTGCGGCAGCATGTGACAGTGCGCGACGTAGATCATAACGTAATCACAGGATTATAGTGTAATTAGATCATATTATTGACGTAATTAGTCAAGTAATATATTCATGTTTTTAGGTTAAAACGTATTGTACGCCATTGTCACGACTTGACATGTCATATTGATTTCCATAGTAACGCACGTATATATTAATAATTTAGTTGCTAGGACCCCAGACCCCTAGCAACCAATAATGGTGTCGAAATAACTATTCATACAAAACAGAATTAACTGAAAATGAATTCAATTCTACTTAAAGATGGCTAAAAGTATTAAAAGAATGCATTGGCATCGTGTTCTGATGTATTATAAAAGTTTCAAATGTCCTAGCTAGTCGGGAAGTTATTTAAAAATCGATTGCAAGATTTGTATCGGACAAAGAACCACCGGGCAAATAAGAATACGAGCTATGACAAACGTTGTAATTCGTGTATTTCTAGCATATCTAGTATGGGATAAAAATATGTAAAATGATTGGTGGATGTGACCTATTGGCCGGTGCAGTAAATTTGATAACAGAACGCTATCGTGCAACGTTGTTTGATGTTTCGTTTTCTGTCGAGAAAAGAAAATATGCTCCTTGAAAAATCGTCGTTTTGACGTAAATTTACATAATAATTACGACGATGGTGGAGACGACACGCACGCAAAAAAAATACCAAGCATCCCTCTCAAAAGTCGTCCAAAGTTTTTTCATTTCGTCTGAATCGCCTGAAAGAAGATTTTATTAAAATTAAACTAAATTAAAAGTCATGCATTTTTTTTTAAAGTGGCAGCCCAGAAAGAATATCACAGAATGGACAGACGATTGCGAAAAATTTCAAGTTGAACGTGTTTTGTTATTAACTATAGACACTTGAAATTCTAACGGACTTTTGTATTATTCTATTCGAGTCATTTTTTGCGACCTGAGTTACGCCTTTTGCCATCTTCAGGCACTATGCGTACTCACCCATGGTAAAAACATGTTGACGATGAATACAATTAATTCTCGTCTATAAAATAAATTAATACAATACATGAAGGTGAAAACCATAAATTAGCTACATTACATTATCTTATATATTATAATAAACTATTTCTTTTATTCAAAGTATGATAATTGAGGGGTGTATTTTCAAAGTGAACTTATTCCACTACTTGACGAAAATGAGTTATGAATGCCAGAATTTAAAGGATAAAATTTTGAACAAGTATTTTTGTATAGAATAACCTAATAGCATTCAATCCAGTAGAAAATCAACTTCAAAATTGGTGTTAGTAACAAAAGTAACTTTTTCCAATACAAAAAGCATATTATGTAACACCAACACCGTAAACAGTTTTTTGGCAAAAGTCAAAAATTTGTTGAAGTGGAATAAGTTCACTTTGAAAATACACGCCTCAATTCACAAGATTTGAGAATGTAATATTCTATATTATAATGTTGAACATACAATCATCATTTATGGCACTACAACCATTGGCGGGTCTTGTCCTCATTAAAAAACTTTCTCCATCATGGACGATCCAGCGCCGACACTCTCCAGTTGATTTGACCGAGCGTTCCTAAATCTCTTCATGCGCAGTCCGACCATCTCAATTTCGCCCGTCCAAGTCTTTTCTTGCCCTCGAGGGTTGCGTACATAGTCCGCCTCGCCTTCGAAATTCTATAGTATGCACCTGGCCGATCCAGTGCAGTCTCTGCATTTCATGTCACGTGATCTATTGAACATACATAAATTTACAATACATTTCATTATAAAATACACACATTAGAAAAAATCTTCTTTGAAAAAAATTCGACACCCGAGGGGACTTAAACTAGCAACGACTGGATTCCTACTTAATTACGATGAATTTAACTAGTAGTTATTACATGGCGTGCATATAAAATTAAGTACATATTGTTGGTTATTAGTTTTTGTTTATTATATTATCAAGGTAGGGTATCAAATGCTTTTAAATTGTTTATGTTCAGTTTAATAATATATAAGTGAGAATTAACTATAATCGTTGTCGATGTGCATTTACTATTGGTGAGTATCCATACTGCCTGAAGATATCGAAAGGCAAAACCCGTGTTGAAAAAACGACTTAAATGGAATAATAGAAAACTTAAATCCTTTATAATTTAAATTCAAATTACATCAAGTACGATCGACAGTATTAATATATTAACTTGACTTAAACGAATACGTAAACGTTCAAACGTATTGTCGTTATATTCATCATCTAGGGTTAATCGGTAAATTTTCATGTATATTTTAATTAATAGGTTAAAAACAAAAGGACTTATTTATCACTTACACTTTTGAGGCATTTTAGGTAGGTACCTACTTATTTGAAATTAAAAATAGTAAAATTATTTGATCTAATTTGAAAATAATTACAAGATAAAAAAAACTTTTTATATACAACGTTTTAAAATTTTCTGTTGAATCATATAAACTTGACTTGACTAGCTTAAACGATCAAAAAAAATTGTACCTACTTGATAGAACTAATACTGAAATGTCATTTTGACATGACATTGATTTACATAGTAACGCACGTATATTATATTAATAATTTATTTGCTAGGACCCCAAACTTAGCAACCAATAATGGTGTCGAAATAACTTTTCATACAAAACAGAATTAACAGAAAATGAATTCAATTCTACTTAAAGATCGCTAAAAGTATTAAAAAAATGCATTGGCATCGTGTTCTGATATATTCTAATGTCTAGCTAGTCGGGAAGTTAGTTAAACATCGATTGCAAGATTTGTACTCGACAAAGAACCACCGGACAAATAAGAAGACGACCTAAGAAAAACGTTGTAATATTAAAGATTGACTGTAGTGAATTTCAAAAATCGAAAGGAGCCTTTTTGCTTCTTATCTACTCATTATTCAAACCGAATCAATACTATATTATTATTTTCGTATTACAATTTTCCATCTTCTCTGTAAGTGGATATTGTTTTCTAAAAGTTAGTTCATTGTTATTGATAATTCTCTTCTCATTGTTGTGCGTTATTGTCAAAGCTGCAATGCGATGGATAGAATATTATGATAGCGACTACAAAGCAAATGGCCATTATACATCAAACTTGTCAATTCAATATGCAGCTCGAATATAAATTAAGCCTGGTATTTGAATTAGACACAACCACGCAAACGACAATATTATGTTTCAGAATTTCTGAGCGACGTCATCACTATCATACTGTCAGATATAATCTATCAAAGGGAAATACATAGACACTAATTATTGTCTATTAAAATTTGGTTGCTGAGAAAAAAAGTTTGTTTAATAACAACAATGCGGTACTCCAAGGAATAGGTTTAAAAGTCTAACAATTTTTCATATTTTGGATACTTCTCTAATTTTTATCTATACGCCACTTTGTTGATTTTTTAAGACAATTACTTTGATTTATACACTTCTTCCGAAACATCTTCAAATTAATTTTACAAAAAAATATCAATAACCGAAAGAATGTTCAATAATATTATCAATTAATATAAATTACAGTTCCAGTCAAACTAATTTCTGTCTGATTTCGAAAGCATTTAAATAATAACAGTGCTTTCGCACTTTGTTTGTCCAACTTGAAAGCTCTCGCGAACAATAAATTAAACAATCGCGATTACTAGATTTATGAAAGCTTCAATAACACTAGTAAATGCAAAACATTTGTACCCCGCACCAACGGCGAGAAGTTTCCAACCAAATGAGATTTATTATTCGAGCCTAATAAATTTATGATTTGCTACTTAAAACTTAGAAAATTACCACGCAAGATATCCCGGGTTGTTATAAATGTAAGTCCCAGGAGGATTTTTGAAGACACAATTCAACAACGTTGTGAGGTAGTTCTTGCGATCCCAGGATACTTATAAATCCCTTACAAAAGCATTATTATAATATGCAACACGTGTGCTAACTGAGGGCAGAGTCCACGAACTGTAAACCAACAATAAGATTATGCTACCTACATGAAAAACTATTTTTTTCCATTTTCATTGTATTTTTATCATATACCATAACATCGTTTCAAAGCAGTGGCGTATTTATAATTATCATGTCCCTATACAAAAATCAAGCAAAACCCCAGCATTAAAATGATGTAGGTACCGAATATATATAATTCAACAACAAAATCTTTTCTAGTAGGTATATTTCAGAGGAGTTTTCAAATTATGTATGTTCAATATAAAGAGTGTGACATTCTCAAATCTTATACATTATTCGTAGAATAAAAAAATATTAAATTGATATTCCTACTATAATTTAGGAATTAAATTTCAAATAGATTCAAGTGACATTATGAGTAAAAAAAATACTTATAAGTACATAGTAAAGTTGTCACATAATATCTATATTATTTATCCATGAAAAAGAACTTAACACTGTTTTGTTTGTAAAGTTATTAGAGTTTTTTTCCTAATATCGGATCACGTTCTATGAATAAATATATCATTATTTTTATAGCAATGTATCTAATTTGGATGTTATAGACTGACTTGATTGTTGCTCAAAACTGTAATAAACGTATAGTTTCAAGGGAGTCAGCATTTATTTGATCGTTGGTGATTAAAAATATTTGATTAAATCTTTTTATCACATACGGCATTAACCGCATAATATACAAATTACTTTACGCTACAAATTTCGCTCACATAATGAGCTTAATCAATGCTTAATCAATGCTCAACTTAATGAGAATGCATACTCGATATTCACTCGGCTAAATTATAATCTGCAAACTTATCTGTAATAATTAAATTAATATTTATTTGGAAGGAGATAATAAAACCAGGGTTCGTTTAATGCACGCATCATTCTTCTTATTATTGGAGTCAAACCAACCTACCCTGCCTGTTCCCTACACCATCTCCTAGCCAAAAGTATATAATTCGTTTTGAACGATATTATATCATTATATTATAATACAAATTTCATTCATACCGAACAAGCATCAGACTGAGATTAAGGTCTATGACCAATCGGGTCCCGATACTTTGCATAGGTAATCTTGAAATGATCTTGCTACGCTACTGCTTCAAACAAGGATAATACAATAATAAAAATACCTATTATGCTAGACTTGATAACGAGTAAATAACAATCGAAACAGATTCTATAGAATAAATACTTTTTTTTTGACAACAAAGCACGAATGTTATTTCGATATCAAAATCGTTAGAAACTAATGTTAATATGCTTGAATAATTACGATACTGTTTATTATTTTTGAAATAATACAATACTGGATATAGATTATCAAATATGTTTATTTTGAAGACAGTATCTTTGATTAAGATGTGTGACATGACGCTGATTTCTAAACAATATCTAATAATGAAGATAATTGAAATGGACCGTAAGTTTGGTGGAATAGGATGAACGGAGAGACTCCTGGCACTAACCTTTTTATGGTGAGAAGAGGAAGTATTCCTGGATTTCGGAAGTACTACTAGATTCCAGGTCACTCACTTGTAAACGTGGAATGTTATAATATGTTTACATGGTTGGATCGGTACTTATTCACACCGTGTATTTATTATTGTTTATTAGTAATCGATTTTCATCTTGTGGTCGATTCTACCCTCGTCCTAAATTGACCCGGGAGGTATATGACCTAATTTGGAAGGTGGTGGAATTAGTGACATAATTGGCAGAAACAAATAAAAACAGCAGAATTCCTGTTGGTTTTTCTTATTAATCCATAATAAGAATGACATTAAAACAACTTATTATCTTTCCGAAACCGGTTGCCAACATCAATATCGTAGAATTAACTAAAAAACTTGTTCATTATATTGAAGTTATTATACGTAAGCGCTAATAATTATAGAAAACGCTATGTCAAAATTGCAATAAATTAAAAAAATATATATTACTAAATACGTACGTAAATATTATTCTTAATTTGTACATATATAAATCTAAAAAATCTTAATACCACTGCACATGCACGAACTGAAATATGACTATATTCTAAAACATTAGAGCGAGAGGTTTAAAAGAATACTATTTTATGTAATAAAAATACTTTATGCAATTATCAAATGTTTAAAATAAATATAAAGGAAAATAAGGCTTCAAAATTATATAAATAGATTATCTACAACGATTACCTCCATTTTAACCTACGCTGAGAATGTGTGCCGTTAAAAGATAGCTAAAAAAGAGGTGGTGATAGATGTTAACAGTCTCATGGTCATCTTATAGAACAAACAAGTCCATCATCAGCAAACTCTACATTCGAGGTAGACTCTGATTGGTTTACTGTACCAGTCTCTCAAATTACTTAGTCATGATATTTGGCAGGGTGCAGTATTGCCAACTTGTCATTCACAATCATATTGCAGATAGGGGTGGCAGAAAAAAATGCTAGATTTTCTCAAAATCAATAGAAAAATGTCAAGAACAAGCATTTTTAAAAATAAGTGATAATTATTAACTTTGTTTTCACGAAAAAAATATTGTTTCATAAATCACAACAAATAAATATGTCGTGTAAATAATTAAAAGTTGCAACATTTATCGTTACAATATAAGTGCAAACAAAAGGACAACATGTTGATTTTCAAGTAAATATTCTAGCTTTTTATGAAAAGTTTTAAGCTGTTTGCTGTGTCAGAATACGCGAGGTTTAAAGCCATACGCCAGATGCGGAAAGAAAATGCAAAGATGGCAACGCTGGCAGCGAGAATAACAAATAAGAAAATATTTAGTAGGTTATTTTGTCAGGTAAAAGAGGATGAGGAAGAGCTTATTCCAGACGGATAGACCAAATAAGAGTGCAGTCAGTTTTCCACTGATTGATACACTCGCCGCGTGAGTTGAGTAGAAATGGTCTCAGGCAAAAAGTATAAATCGTGCTATAATATAAAATGTCTTGCAGTTTATTATAGTAAATAACTGATGTAATATTATGAGCGATGTTTTATATTTTTTTAAAAATCTAAATATACTGAATAATCATCGTGTTTAACGTTTATAACATTAATTTATAACGTTTCTGAAAAATAAATCGTAGATCACAAAAGTGACTTGCTACAAATGAATAAGCAAAAGGAAACAACTGGCAGCTAATTTAATCATACGCCTTTGTAATCCCTTCATTTTATATACCTGCTTAGGCTCCGTCACTATACAAGAAAGGCTTTGCTTAGGAATTCCCTTTTTAGCTTCACTTTCATATGACAGCTTTGGAAACAAAAACGGCAGTTTTCATTTTAGAAAATTGTTGGCAAGTCAATAAAAATGTCTTATTTCCAGGGGTTTGGAGCGGGCTCACGCTCCAGCTCCGATCTAGGGTCTACTTTGCTTCGAATAAAAAGTTTTAATATGTATTATGTATACAAATGTTAAATATTAGTAGTTTTAAACAAGGTTTATTATTCGATTAAAAACGTGAGGTTATTTATCACTCGGCAGTGTTGCCGTATTTTAAATAAATCCAGTGTTCCAGCAAAGTGTCAACTATAATATTTTCATTGGATTTTAGGATGTAAATTTAATAATAATAAAAAATAGCACGACAAATTTTGGGTGCTCCGGCTCCGCTCCTACTCCACGTAAAACCCCATTGTTCTACTGCTCCGTGCTCCTGCTCCGAGGTCCCCTCTAGCGCCTGCCGATTTCTCTCTTATTGGTAAAATTTCTGAAAAAATAGTATTTTAAAAAACAATTTGTTATTAGTATATTATAAACTCGTAGCGCAACGTGGAATGGAAAGGTATATGTCAGGCATAACGCATAAAGATCGCAAAACAAACCAGTGGATAAGGTAGCAGATAAGAGTACACGATGTGATGGAGGTCGCTAAGCAGATGGAATGGTAATGGGATGAATATTTCGCTCGGCGCGTAGACAACAACTGGACAAATACCGTCACATAGTGGTACCCAAGGGGCACTAAACGCCCTAAAAGTCCAGCTCATAAATTTCGGTGGATGTGCATAGCAGCAAAAACCTAGGGACCGAGAAGAGTGGATAAAGCTAAGGACACTTTCACCCAGCAGTGAATCGACTCTCGTTGATGATAACGATGATGATATTAGAAACATGATTTAAAAATACTTTTTTTTTCAGAAATTATAGACATAAGAAAGAAATGAGACATTTTTATTGATATGGAAAGAATTTACAAAAATGGAAACTGCCATTTTTGTTTTTACAGCCCTCATATATCTAGGTTTAATATGAAACAGTTTTCTTTAACACTTTTAACACAGTCTATTTAACATATATAATTTTGAAAAACACTTTCTGAGAGAATATTATATTATAACCAATAGAAAAAATCTTTTTTGAAAAAAAGTAAGCCAACCCGACGGGGAATCGAACCCCGTATCTCCCAGGTTTAAGCCCTATCCGTTGCATTACCACTATGCTACAAGGTGACGTACTAACTGCGACAAATTTTAACTATTGGTCAATTTTAATACCTACTCATCAGTGCTCTTCCAAATCAGGCTACTTTGGCAATCGATTTTTGTTTCTTAAATCAAAGTAGGTAACTATTTACTATTACTTTGATTACTAAACGACGTCGTGGAATTTCTCCAATATTTCTTTTTTTAGATGTTTACTTGCACTTGCTAATAATTTATAATTAACTATTTCTTTAATTCAACGAATAATTCAGAAGATTTAAGAATATATCATTCTGATTATTGAACATATATAATTTTGAAAAACACTTTCTGAGAGAATATATCGTCACTGTTCTGACAGAAAACACTAATTCGAAAAAATGACATATTGAGTTAGTTATACCAAAATGTTCCTTATTTCAAACTTTACCGTCTAGAAACCTTCTTAATAAATAAACAGTCTTTGTTTTATAGTTATCCTTGTTACGATTACTTAATAAACTCACATGATAGACCATTTCAAACATTTTAACAGCTTCAAAGTCAAATTACTCAAAACTAGTATTCTCCAGTTAGTGTGTTCTGCCAGAACAGAGACGATATTATAACCAATAGAAAAAATCTTTTTTGAAAAAAAGTAAGCCAACCCATTTAATAGGCATAAACCTAAAAACTAATGTTTACGAATAGAAAACATTTTCGTGTTTGTATAAGTGCCAAAGTACAAGATTCATAATGTCTAAGTTTTAAGAAACTTTCTAAACTTTTCATCTCTGAGTAAAAACGCTTGGAAGATATTATTCGGGGCAGGAGTGACTTGGTCCAATTAGAAAACTAAAGAGTCTAACTTGGCCCCGAGTGAAAACTTTGCATGGAACTAATTGAAAATATGAGACTTCGTTAGTTTGAAAGTACCTAACAGTTTTCCAGCTGAATGATTGAATATTTGAAAATACGTATTGTCAAAAGGAAGTTTGCTGACTTTAATTATCTATTAGGTAGATTTCTAACGATCTGTAGATCTGTGCGAATTTTTTCGAACATCTATTAACACAGTCTCTAATTAAGAATATAGAATTTACAATTTTCTAGTTTATAATGTAAAAAGTTGTCTTTTGCATTAGTTTTGATTGGTTAAAGTCGATTATTATTTAAATTTAATTATTATTGGTAAACTGGATGCAATAAAAAATATAATATATCGTCGGTGTTTTGTATAAAGGGCGAATCAACCATTTTGGTGAAATCGAGATTTTAATGAAAATACAATAATATGTACCCCACTAGCTTTGTTGTGTAAAAACGGCGAATTTGTATCTCAATGTGACATATTAGGCCTTAAAAATATTATATAATAATGCCTATTATAATGACAGTTAGTATTCTTTCTAAGCTTTATTATAAACTTGTTAGATATTTTATTATAGCATTTCGGTTAATTCACCCTTTTTACAAAACACCGACGATATTATCTACCTAATAAAAAACATTGATTACTCAAGTTCTGGTTCATTTTCATATCATAAAAACTACAATATTCACGATCAACTCTTTTTTTATTCAACGAATGATTCACAAGATTTAAGAATGTTGAATAAAATTAAATAAAGGTAATTAAACTTAAAAGTTCAAGTAAGTTACAACAAAATATCTTGGAATGATCCGTTACGTCGGTTAGTAATTAAAGTAATACCTACCTACTTTTTAAAATATAAAATCCGATTTGTAATAGTAACTCAATTTGGAAAGCGCCTAAGAGAGTTTTAAGAGCCATTAGTTAAAAATTTGTCGCATTTAAGTATGACGCCTACAGCATAGTGGTATATGTGCATGGGCGCGAAACCTGAGTGATGCAGGTTCGATTCCTGCTGGGTGTCGTATATTTTTCAAAAAAGATTTTTTCTCTTGGTTATAATATATTTTCTCAGAAGTGTTTTCAAAATTATGTATGTACAATATTCAAAAATACCACTATGTTCCAAGGCAAAAATAACCAATTGGTTCAACGGTGAGTAGTAGTGTAAGTATTGATGATAGCTTAAATGATTGTTAGCTAAAAGATACCTACAGTTACTCCCTATGCAGGGCCAAACGGTTTTCTTATTCGAACAAAAGATGGCTGTACAATAATTAAATAATTTAAAAAAATATCCTAAGGTACAACCCTTTCCCCTACATATTTAGTAAAACCTAATATTACTATATTCTACTATTTATATTAGAAGAAAATAAGGTAATTGTGTTGCAGAGATGGACACGAGCTTTTATATTTTTTTTTACGAAAACAGTTTATTCTATGTAGACAATTATAATAAATACCTTTTTCTGTCGGCGCACCGGCTTTTCGATCCAATAATCGTTAATTGAAAATTTGAAATTTTCATACATTTTGATACACCATTATCACAAACTAAGATTATTTATTATGAGGTAATATTAGGTTGGGGTAGGTTAGATTATGTTAGGTTAGGTTAGGTTAGGTTAGGTTTGGTTTGGTCTAAAAAGAAAATTGTAAAATCTCATGTCCACCTCTGCGGCACATTTACCAAAAAATATCCCACGGTACAACCCTTTACCGTACACATTTAATAAAACCTAAAATTACTTTATCCTACTATTTATATTATTAGAAAATAAAAATGAAATGGAAACAAATCAAGGTTTAGAGACACTTAATAAACATCTGACGAATATAACAACATGTACTAGCAAATCTTACCGGGTGGCAGTAGCATCTGTCAATATTCTAATATTCCTCTACATGTCCCCCTTAATAGATTTACGTGCAGAACATGCATGTCTTACTGGCTTTGTTCTAGTGATTCAAACTCAATTACTTATATTATGTCTGTGAATTGCTCCATCGGTTTGGCGAAGTCTTTGTAGTCTCCTGAATTTGCCGAGTATATCAATGCTGAGCTCGTTCATTTGTCAAATGGCGACACTTAGGTGATTGTTCTTCCTCATCCATAATGTTTATATTTTTTGATTGATTGTGTATGTTGGATTACATAATTATTGCTCTTAAATTTCTTGGATAATACACATATTTGTCGATTTCCCAATAACTCGATATGTTTTTAACGCAAATCTGTCAAACTAATATACGAATGTCATTTGTTTTCATTTTGCATCAAATTAAAATAAACAATTTATCCAATTTTTCAAATTAAGAATTTGCGTTTATACGTGTATTTTTAATGTGTTTTATCCTTGTTTCGTTCTAATATACATATTTTCGTATGCCATCTTTCAGACGTTACAAATAATTTAAGGCAAATATAATATTATTACAGACCTGCAAACTTATCTGTAGAATGGCCAAAAATGGAACTACAAACTACCATAGAACGCTATTTTAAAAATTTCAAGCGAATGTCAGATTTTGTCCAGTTACGAGTCTTGATTGGGTAGTTTTCGACAGTGGCTCCTTCATCCCATTCTTCAGATAAGTTTGTAGGTCTGTAAGATGATTTTATTGGAATATTGACAAAAATAATAACATCAACCTATGTAGTCGCATCAGGGTATTTTTATGTTGTCCTTTTTAATATTTTTTGTTGAATAAAAGAAAAACAGAATAAATAAGACATCCATCCTGCAATAATTCTCGATGAAGGTGAGAAGGCATTACAACAAACACCAATGTTTGTTCAATACCTAACTAATTTGAAATTGATTAAACATTTGTTTCGAGCTTTTGTATTTGCAGGGGAGACTAGGGAAAAATGTACTAGAATGTAGAAAAATAAATTATTAACACATAATTGATTTATAAACATACAAGTACACAACAAAATAAACCGCTTATATTATTATGTGTATATAATAATAATAATTTTAACTGGATAATGCAGAGATAAATACATTGTTATTTTTAAAGATACGTTGGTAGTTGGAATATTATTATATATTCCTAAGGAACTGGGTTGAGAAAACTGAAATTGAGTAGTGGTGCCCCATAGTATTTTTATCTGATTACAGTATCCATGTAAATGTTATTTGAATGCTTATGATAGTATGTTAAATATATTATATTTAATTGTGTTAACTATCAATAATTCATCGTGGAAATGAATTGTATTAATAAATAAATAAAACGCAACGTTTAATTACACTTTTATGTTATTATTAAACTGGACCGGTTTCGTACGCTTCAAAGAGATGTTGTCAACTAGTGCGATAGTTGACAATGTCCCTTAACAGTGTCACTAAACATTGCATCTTATTTAAATATTCAATATTTTATTTTGCGCAAATGAAGTTGCTATTCGATCGGTAGTGGTAACAATACGGAACTAATGTTAGATATCGGACATTAAAGTTAATGTCGAGCATTATCGGCATTAAAAATTATGATAACTTCCATCTTATCATTCAAGATAAAACTCAAGGTTCTAGATAAGTAAACCGTGCTTATGTTAGAAATTACCACTGCATACATTGGCTCAATATTCAAGGTTATGGGTAATTTATGTATATGAGTGGCGCAGCACAACTTTGTTGCCGAAATATTATAAAAGGCCGGTATAAAAAAGAAGAAGACATTGAATATAATTAAAGGATTGGCAGCCCCAAAAATAAAATATCGGCTCACATTTGAATCTGGTTTGAAGCCTGTTGCTTTGCTTACATAATCTACGTACGCATTTTTCGGTGTTTTAGGTGATTATTCATCTCAAAAATACTGGCACATCTCAATGCTTTTAACTGATTGCATACAATTGATAAGAGAGTATCTTTATAATATCAACATATCTGCTTTGATACGGTTATATGATTTGTCAAAAAAATGATATATTTAATGCTTTTTTTGGTAACATATATGTACATCATCATGTATGTAAAGTTTTCTTTAAACGAATCTTAATTTGAGTTATTTGTAACTAACTAAACCAGTAGATCAGACCAGGAATTTGTTTTTTTTTTGTTGCTTCAATTTCATACATGTGTGAATTATCTTTGGATAAATTAAATATTCGCATTTTTTTGTTTCTAAGTAATATTATGATTGATATAATATTTTCTTTGCTCATTATTTCCGCTAAACCTATTCATATTTTAGTAATGTAAGACTTTTTATTAGCCTTTTAAATAAATATAAAGTTAATACAAGTTGTCTCGATTCTACTGCGATCCCCGCCAGATGAATACAAATGACATCGTTCGCTATTTTCTATTTTTATTTTTACAAAGAGCACCAACTCCGAGTGTACAAAAGGAGCAATTAATGTTATTTATTTATTCAATAATAGCATTCACGCCCTTTATAAATATTCAATTTAACTAGTTCTCATTCTTTGTTATACGGAATTTAAACAGACTTGCTTTGTGAATAAAATATCAGAAATTGAAATTTCCGAGTGAAGCTCAAAAGCTGTGCATTTTTTCATGCTTCTTTGTTGCGATATAATAATATATTTATATAACAAAGAAAGTAGAGTCAATATTTGAAAAAATGGCTGTAATAAGAATTAGAAATACATAAAAAAATGACAAGCATTTGATTAAAATATAAATTGTCTCATAAAAACAGGAATGTTTTCCGTATTATTTGATTGAGTATCAATTATACTTGATAAGAATCGAACATCCAGGAAGTGTTATATATTATATTAATAGTTATAACTATACCTAATCCAAATCGTCGCTAATTTCCTACAAACACGTATCTCAATTTTTATCAGTTTTGAGTTGTTTGATGTAATGATTTCAGAATTTTAATACGCACATATTCCACTAACACGTATCTCAAATCATACTTCACAATATAATATATATTTAAGCAATAACAAAAACTCGTATCGCAATAAAAGACTTTTATAAATATTATAAACTCGTATCTTGAGTTACGTGTTTGTAACTATACAGAATACTGAACTCCAACAGATGATGATTTCTCGTAAGTCAAGATACGTGTTTGCTGCACTAATATTCACAGTAAAGTTGCAACGCATTCTCATATCGCGGATATATGAAAATATGTGTAAATATACTAAATGAATATTTCATAGAAGAAAAATTATTTCTAAATTAAAAACTGAGAGAATAAAGTTGCTATTTGCCTCTCCTGAAATGTTGTGTTTTTTGAGATACGTGTTTGTAGCAAATTACAGACGAAATGTCTTTAAATAATAGCAAAATCTAAAAAAATGGTAAAACTCATTATTGCATGTGATGTAACACTCCGAGATTTTCTCCAATCTCGTCTATCTTCCGCAATCCTCCTCTAATCCAGAATTCTAATCGCTAGGTTAGGACAGTTCGGTCATACCATCCAACTACGTGAATTTGGGTCTACCAATACTTCTTCGTGTCTGGACGCTTCGGTCTTTGCTTTAAAACCCTTCTAGACTGACCGATCTAAAATTTCCCATTTATTAATTAATTTATTTGCAATTATTATCGGTACACAATAAAAAAATACAAAATATATACTGTGTATTGTGCAGTCAAATAATTTAATTTTTAGCGTGAAAAAAATAGGTTTAAGCCAGTGTCAAACTTTTTTACCCGACGGCACACTATTGATGAGGAATATGTTTCATGATATTTTTTTTTTACCATATCTGATCCTAATCAGATTGTATGGGCCTCTATATAGTGAAGGTTTGTATTAACAGATTTTTGTTTTTAAGAGAAATGAATGTTACTTGCTAAACCTTTTCTGTACATACTCTGACTCCAAACACAAATTGAAAAACTAGAATGACAGAGTTCTCTTCTACACCACGTGTAAGTCGAAAAAATACTTGGCCAAGTTTCTCTTCTAGCATTTAAACTACAGTATGTAAGTATACCTAAATGAAAGCCTGATGGATAAAGCCACATATAGTATCCATATACCCTAAAGCAGGGGGGGGCAAACTGCGGCCCGCCATCATTATTAATTGTACTTCTGATTACGAATAACTTCTTTATATATTTTTTATAAAAATATTGATAATATATTAAAATTTGAAGAATTTGTTGTTTCGTAAATGTACGTACGTATCTCAGTACGTCTTCCTTGCGTCTCGTCTCACACTATGTAACCACTATTTTCTACGTTGAACATCGTGACACATTTAAATACTTTTAACTCCGCGTTGCAAGGCAAAAAAATATATGCCCATGATATGGTAAAAAGTTTGAATGGATTTCAATTAAAACTCAAGTTATTCCTTCAACAAATATCGAATAACAACGTGGACCACTTTGCAACTTTGAAGTTGCTGAATATATCAGAATATAAATTTGAAGAATATGGTAAAATTATTAAAGCTCTGAATGACGACTTTTCACAAAAATTTGGTGACTTCTGAAAAATTGAGACTAGTTTAGCAATAGTACGCGATCCATTTTCAATAGATATTGATAGTGTACCGACAGAGCTACAACTTGAGATTATTGATCTGCAGTGTGACACTGATTTAAGAGAATTGCATCGTCGTGAAGAAATCTCCAAATTTTACAATGTCCTTAATTCAGACAAATTCGACCGACTTAAAGATTATGCACGAAAATTTTCATTATTTTTGGATCAACCTATATATGTAAACAAACATTTTCGATCATGAACCTCAATAAAAATTCTTTACGATCAAATATCTCCGATCCCCATTTACAAGCAGTTTTGAGAATATCAACTACAACATTAACACCTGAATTTAAAAAAATGTACAACAGTTTCATTCTTCTCATTCATTTTTTTGTAATGTTTATTTTTCGTGATAATAAATAGTGTATATCTAAAAATGGTATTTTACTTGCGGCCCGCCGCTCATTTTGAATTCTTGAATTTGGCCCTCCATCCAAAAAGTTTGCCCTCCCCTGCCCTAAAGTAAAGGAGTCTCAAAAAAATCTTTTGAACTCACTCCACCATAAGGTTGTATTTCAACTGATGTGGGGCCCAAACAATTCACCCACGCTGAAGCCGGCTAAGAAAATGATGTAGAGGTTTTCTAAGGTTTTATGCACTCCTAATATTTAGGATAAATTTACATATTGATTCTTACGCAGCACAGTTGGAAGGTCTATCAGCACACAGTTTGACAGAGACTGGTCTAGACCGTGGTACACAAAATCTTTTACATGCCACTTAGTGGCACGCGTACCATGTATACCGATGACTTTGCTAATGTATATCGTCACCTCAATACTACAACTAGATAACTCTGATTTGGTCATTGTTGGGAAAATTAAATTAAAACTTTACTTGATTAATATAAATCTAGGCAATAATTATTATTTAAAATAATGATGGAAAACTAATTTTGCTTGTCTAATTAGGAACAATTAAATAATGTTCAATTAAATGTATGAAAAAATATTGTAGATATGTGTTGCTACATTTCAAAATCAGTCAAGTCCACCTTTAGGATTTTTTAAACTTTTTTATGAATTGCTGAAGAACTAGTGCTTACTAACATTTCTTCATTATCAAAATGTGGAGTTTATTAATTTTAAATATTCTATACTCGAAATAATATAAACTTTCACCCTTGTGACTGTGTTTTTGAGAAAACACAAAGCTTTTTTTCTCCTCTTCATCTATTATGGACTTGGCTAATTTTGAAATCTAGCGACACATATATTATTTTATTTATTTAATGCATTTATAGTGTTAAAGTTACCTATCTAATATTTTCAAACAAAAAAATGATACAGTTCCCGTTAACTTCTGACTTACCTAGATTTATCATCTTGTAGAGAAGGAAATGTAGAATCATATTCAATAGCTATCTCAAAAATAGTCAAAATCAAGTTGTCTAGTTGTAGTATTGAGGTGACGATATATAAAGCGTTATCATCATGGTATTAATATAATCAATAAAATCTATTTGGAATAAGTAATAAAATACATACTGTAATTTATTGTTGTGTTCAACATAACACAAAAATATTATGTGTGTATATTGTTAGCAATGAAAAACAGTTTAGCATGAAATCGTTGAAAACTGTGTCTGTTTTCGCTTCCTGTACCACCTGCATACAAATAATGTGAAAACATAAAACTACTGAAAATATTACATAGTGGCTGTATATTATTAAATAATATGAAAGGGTTGCCACTCCCAGTATCGGTTATTCGGTTAATAATAATTATGTTTTTCAGTAAACCGCCAGAATACCGTGAATAATTGTGATAAATTAATAATCCAAAATCGATTGTAATTCATTTTAAATATATAATATTAATACCATCAACCGATGAAACTTGATGGAATTTCAATTTAAATTCTAATGGATTTAAGTTTTGCCATTTGAGTTATTTTTTGCGACCCGTATGTGGGGTTATTCTGGATTTATTATATTATAAAAAAGTAGCATTTCAGAATATTTGTTTAAAAATACAATGAAATAAATAATAATATTTACTCTATTTACTTAGAAATTGTATATCGACATGGTAGAGCGGACGTTTATGAAAGTCGTGGGTCATAGATTTGGTCTCACCGGTGGGAGATAAATCATGTTGTTTTTCAATGTGTGTTTGATTAA
Organism: Rhyacophila brunnea; assembly: GCF_057557595.1. Lineage (NCBI taxonomy): Eukaryota > Metazoa > Arthropoda > Insecta > Trichoptera > Rhyacophilidae > Rhyacophila > Rhyacophila brunnea. The sequence continues at coordinate 16,519,001 of NW_028232752.1, forward strand.
GGGGGAGTAGCGTAGGTCAAAATGGAGCTTTTATTCTATTTTCAAAGCATGATCCTGGACATTCCTTAAACGTTGAAGATAATCTATTTATAAAAATCATGTTGTTTTTCAATGTGTGTTTGATTAAGGGGGAGTAGCGTAGGTCAAAATGGAGCTTTTATTATATTTTCAAAGCATGATCCTGGACATTACTTAATTGGTGTATGTAATCTATTTTTATAATTTGAAGCCTTATTATCATTTATATTTATTTTAAACATTTGATGACTGCATAAAGTATTTTTATTACATAAAATAGAATTCTTTTAAACCTCTCGCTCTAACGTTCTAGAATATAGTCATATTTCAGTACACGCTGAGCACGCAAATTGTTTTAATATAACTTATGGCATATGAAAGCCTATCTGATTCGCTTATGCAGTTTCTTTTATTTTGTTAGCTGTCAATTCATAGTGGAAATGCAGTGGAAAATGTCCCTCTGAGGCGGACGAAACCATTTCAGATTTTAATTAATAAAAGTGAAATAAGTACAATAAAAAGTTGCGTTTTATTAAATTAAATTAATAATATTTATGTAGTTGAAAAATACTTGTATTTTAAACCACCGATAAGTGTCAAATAAGAAAACACTAATAAATTAAAAAATATCGGAAATCGTAATCCGGTATAAAATTGTTCATTATAGTGATAACCGGAATCGCGACCCTAATAATATGCATGCGCGTAAATGCAACTGGAAATAGCGAGCGTTTTCCCATTCGGTGACCGGAAAAACGGTTTATAGCAAGTCGGCCAAATTAAAAACTGTATAATTGAAAATGCACAGCCAAGTTATGGTGCGTTAAAAATGGCATTAAAAATATTTAACATAAAATGATTGAGCTATTATTTTTTTTTTACATATGAAATCATTGAATACTAAGTTTACTCTAAAATTATATATCTTATATAAATTGCTAGTTTTTTAAAGTTTTGAATATATATTTCAACTATCATGGAATGATAAAGTAAAAATATATTTACCTTTGCAGAGAATAAAAAAGTAGCTGCAATTCTTACGCAACTCTTTATATCGTAAGAAGCTGGAGTATTTTAAAGATGTGACACGTAAATAAGAAACAACTCCTGAAAATGATTATATAGAAGAGCACTCATTGAAAAATAAATCCAGATCAAAGCTTGAACAATGACCAACCATAAGTGCGAGCGAGAAAGTATTCGGCTCGCGCAATATGCGTTAGAGTAAGATAGAATACATGTGAATAAATGACTTAGTGAAGGTAGACGTGAAGCCGTTAAATTGATTTGACTATGCTTATAGTAAAATCGGGAGTATGTGTTACTGAAATATATATTTTTTTGTACAAACTATATAGAAAGTGGTTAATATTTTTAATTATTTTTTAGAAATGATTGTTAACTGTGTTGTGTTCAAATGTGGTAGCCATACTGCGAAGCAAGATGATGAAGAGTAATTCTTCATACATACGTTAGAATCTCTGTTACTCGGCAGTCTTCTCAAGTCATGACAGCATCCCGTAGTTCCGCTGTATACACCGTGTGGGTGGTATTTAGTATGCCGAAATTCGATTGGCTTGAAGTACAGACAGGCCAGATTGAGGTATTCGTAGCACACGAGCGAGTCAGATCTGACGTCGTTTCTTCTCTAATAATGTGATGAGAGGCTGGATGACCACTCATTCAGTACCCGCCACACGAATTTGTTCTCGAAGGTCAGTATATGGTTTCTCTGTGGTTGAATGTTGCTCCACCCATTCCCATTCGGATAGCAATCTCTCTTTGCAATGTGCAATCTCCTGTGATTTGCATCCTTATGTGTAGCTGTTGACACTCAAAACATCGATTTTCAAACAGACGCAAGATGAATAATTATTGTTGTGCAGTTTGTAAAGTTTTCGGTTAATTTATCGAATAAGACAGCGTCGTCTATTAATTCTTAATGGTTATCACTTTAGCACGTTTCCATTATTTTCATTGTTCCAAATTAGTATGGAAGGTATTCTATACACTAAATGGTAATCGGCAACTATCTGTAATTCGTAATACGGCGAAAATTTGGGTTGGTAGACATGTCGGTCAAATTTGCGGATAACAGATAAGACCAAACACACGCGGATAAAGCCGAAGCAGCGCCATCTAGTAGGTAATGGGCCGAATACAAAAATTTTGTATTGACACGTCAGACATAATATCAACATAACCTAAAATTTTATTAGTCATGTCATTGCGATTGCAGCAAAATAATCGGATCCAAGACTGCTACACGCCGCTATCGGTAGCTATCAAGTGAAGTTTTTCATTTTTTGTATCGAAGTATTAGCACTTATTGTAATAATTACAGTAAGTTCGTTGTAATTGTTACAATAAGTGCTATGTTTTAATAGCACCTCTCTTGGCTGTGTTGAATTTTAAAGCGAGATAGAAAGTTTTGACTGTTTAGATGGCTAACTTATTGTAATTCTTACAATAGCTGCTAATACTGCTCTCTAACCTCGATAGCTGCCAATAGCAGCCTAAAGCAGTTTTGTGTATAGAATAGATGCGCAGAATGTGATATATTTATCACAAGTATCTCTTTATTGATGTTAAGTGACATGTCAGAATAGGCCTGCAGGTCGCACCACGAAGGTTGATCAGGTGGTATTAACTTTCGTAGTATGAAGTCGAAGAAGATGTTGAAGAGAAATAGCGCGAGAACACAACCTGACCTATATGGTATCAGTAAAGTTTGTTTTAATTCTACTTTGGAGATTCATATTTCCGTCAAGAAGTCGAACAAAGGGAATAAATCGCCTAATAATTTAAAGATTTTTTTCTAGTGTCGCATATTAATTTACCAATTGAAATAGTTTATCTAGCACCTACTCTAAAAGTATACAATTATTAATTTCTGTATATGAATATTTAAAATTAGTAAATGATTGACCTAATTACGATTTTTAATGTAATTACTGATCCATTAATTAAACTCCCAGAGGGCATAAAACACATATTAAGTCAGGTAATAAAAACCGTACCAAGAGCTAAATATTATTATTTTTTGAATATTTTAAACGTGATTATTAAATTTGAAATAAATTTTGCAACGATATTGAAATTAATTCATGAAATAAACACTGCTTAACTTTCCATGTTTATTTATGGAAAATCAAAATGTCTCCTCTGCTAAATTATGTATGAGTCAACAAAGTTTGAGATTTTCGCTTTAATGACATTTAAAAATTCAAAATGGTAGACATCATTCTCATCAATTAACTGCCTTATTACGCAAAATAATGGCAATTTAATAACTTCGCGGGCAAAGTTTCCTATCTGCATACTTTATAATAGATACTAACCTTTACTGAAGTATCGAAGGCGACCAAATTTGGGGATGTTTACTTCAAAATAATAGCTTTTTTCTTATAGGTAGGTATTATTTACTGGCCATAAAAAAGATTTTATGAAAAAATACAATGAAACGTGTTTGAGTACCATATGTAACATGCTACGTAATGACATCTAGTGGGTACGATCGCTGGTTTTCTACACTTGCTTTTGTAATGTAGATACATGGGTACTGAAATCAGAGATATTTTTAGGACGTTTGCATAGATTGTCAAGCACTTAACATCCCTGAAGGAAGGTGGGTAGTCATATTTACGGGACTTGAATTTGAATTTTGTTTAAGGCTATACCTCAGTTAAGGCATGGTCTAAAAAGATCGTGGCTAGGCGATGCGCGGATTGTGCAACTGACGCGTGCCGACCGAAATATAATTTTTCATATAAATCCAACATGCGTCCATTTAACGTTCTGTTTATTAATCTATTAGTAATAATAATAATATATTCATTGACAAGTTTTTTTTCTTCAAGTAAAAGGGTAACGTATTTTAGTCATCTTTACACGATTTAAGAATTAAATACCCCCGTCGCCATCACGAAACAAATTGACGTGTTCACAGTTCGACGTTCACTCTCCGATTGCCAGCGAGTCTAAAATTTCGTCGCACCTATGGTTGAAAATTATTTGCCGTTTCACTGAAGTACCGTCTTAATATTCAGTATTTTACTATCAATAGTTATAGAATAATTGGAAATATTTGACACGAATGTGTTAACGAAATATGTTTATTCATCGCGACAATTCTATAAGTGTATTTAAGGGATTTTGTTTTAACATTATTGAAGCTTTGTTGGTTTCAATGTATTTGCGTTTTGATAGCGTAAAACTTATATACTAAATTTAATATACAATATGGCAAGTATACTAAGTAATGAAAAAATATTCATTCATATTCAAATATTCATAATTCATTTTCAAAAAACATAAATGTGTATGCTTTTTTAATACCGAAAATACCGGTATTTCGGTATCGATAAATAATTGAATACCGGTACTGTAATCCCTGGATCCATCATTTGCCATCAAATCTATGATGATTTGCCAAACAATACTGAACACGAGTGTCAATTTTGGTGGGAATCAGAAAAAAGTTCTGCTATCGATGGTTTAGTGCACACATATTGTATGTCCAGTTTAGTATGTTTTGAGAAAATTGAAGTTTAAAATTTGAGATGTATGAGAAATGGACATATTTTATTGTGTATTTGAATGATACAGTATCTTGTAAAGATTTCCTATTTGGACGTACAATATTTTTACAGCATAAAGATATGATGCAGACGAACATTTTGTGTATGTTAACTCAATTACGACAAAAACTGGACATACAATATCTATGCACTAAACCGTACGTTTTAAAAATCTACAATATTAATTTGGTAACCCTATATTTGATGAAAAAAGTTAATAAATGAATTATTCTAGCTAGAGTCGAAACTCTTTAGTTTTGTATGTGTTTTAGTGTTTCCGTTAGTGTAAAAGGGAAGTTAGTGTAAAAAGGAAGTTAGTGTAAAGGCGCGTGAAACTAAACATGAAGTAAACGGATTAATATAGATTTTTAGAGCACAAACGGTAGAGCGTCTGGGATGTAAACGAACGAAATGGCTTTACTGGTAATCCAATTTGCCACCCGCCATAACGTTACTGGATAGCAAACACATTTGTAACGCAATCAGTGCTTTGTGCTATGCGCATTGTAACCTTACTTCTGGTAGTGTGGGTTAGGCCTAATTTGTATGAGTGAGAATCTAGTGTGTGTTGAATATTGTATGCGTGCATTGGCGTTCATTTATCATTTTCACAAAACAACTAAAAAATATATTGATCTCTACTAGGCATAACAACCCAATTATCTAATACCTAGTTGACAATAACTTGATGTAATATAGTCAGTGCTCGCTCTAAGCTGTGCGCGTGTGCGCGCGCAAACAACTCGCCGAGCGCGCGCACATACATTACAACAGAGCGCACAAAAATTACACCAGTGTTAGCATGTAAGAACTTCAAGTTCTTAGTCTCGGAAAAAGTCAGAGGCAAACTGATAAACAGCTTTCCAGATATGGTGACTTCGGCGTTTCAGAATGATCAATTTGCACAGTTGGCAAAATTAATGGATATTGGTGGAACATTTTTAGCTTCCAGTGCAGATTGCGAGCGTTGTTTCAGCCTTATGAACAGTTTTAAAAACAAATTAAGGAATCGTCTACAGTTAGAACATTTCGAAATGTTGATGCGTGTTAAGAGTCACCTTCAAGATGTAGGATCAATAATAGACCTTGATAAGATTTATTCAGACTGGGTAAATTTGAAAGATCGCAGAAAACTGTGAGAATGAGACTGGTATTGGTATGCTAATTCTGTTATTCTATATTATTAATACACAATCGTAGTATGACTAGCTATTGAATCAGACTACATACTTAGGCCGTTCCAATGTTCTAGGGTGGACGTCAGTAGAGGACCAACGTCCGAGGGGTGTGTCAATATATTGTATTACATTAAATATAATTGACTATTTCAATGAATACATTAATTGACATTATATTACAGTGTTGTTAATAATTGTCATTTTTAAATCTAGCCATTTCGTTTAGTACCTCTAAATACCGTTATGTGGCGTACAGCATTTTTAATTTTCTTTTGAAGTTGCACAGCCAATGTCTTTTGCGCACACAAACTTCGGAAAATTAGAGGGAACATTGGTATTGCAATTTCATTCCGTTAATCGAAAATTATCCAGATCTTTCTTTACTAACCTAATGTTTCCTTGGATGACAAGTTGGGGAATGCTGTAATTTTGTCCTCTAACAATGTGACCGAGGTACTGTAGTTTTCTAGTTTTGATACTTTTGAACTATTTAGTGATTTCCTATTCGATTGAGAACTTCAACATTTTGTCACCCGGTCAGTCCAAGGAATTTTAAGGATGCGTCTATACAGCCACACCTCGAAAGCTTCAACTGTCAATGACATTTCTTGGTTTAGCGTTCATACTTCCATACCATAGAAAAGAATAAATTGAGAGAAATTAACAACGAACCATAGGTACGCAGTCTCTCAGAACTACGTAAAGGTCTTGATTACTAATCTGATTTTGTTAGCTAACTAGCGTCTATTTTGTGAAAGTCACTTGGTTATTTTGGTTATTATTTTTAAGCATTGCAATTATGACACACGCTTATACGAAATCAAATTATTGTCGTATCTTTACAATTGTATCGCTGAGTTTCAAAACCCGCTATAACACTTTTTTGAAATAATTAAGATATATATATTGTTGGATTCGTTATTAAAATCTCTACATGAAAATTTTATCGCCTCCTTCAAAAGCCGCTACGATTAACTGTCATTTATGAAACAAAATCAATGTGTCTATCAAATCCCGCTATAACACTACTGAAACATTCAAAAACCTTTTTAGTTCAAAAAGTTTTTGTTGATTTTCTCAACATAATGAAAAAGTGTTATAGGGGGTCTTGAAACTCAGCGACACAATTCATCAAATCTTCATATTATATATGTGGTTCAAAATAATGGATCAAGTCCATCAAAATGGATCCTGAGATATTCAGGAATGTTCTCACTGTATATAATTACCATATTTTGAAAGTATATGGATCAATTAAAATAAATAGTCGAAACATAAAATATATTCAAGCCTTATTAATATTAGCAAATTAATGTTAGCAAATACCTCTTTATACCGCTTAAGGAACTGTCAAAATGCACATGATTCACATTCAATTTGATGTTTTATCAATACTAGTTAGTATTGCCAAATTATAGAGCTTCGATTTTGATATTAACACACAATATAAAAATCTTTTTTATCTAGCCACTAAAACAAAAAAATTGAATTTTATGGAAATTTGACTTAATCCGTAATTATTGTGAACCACCCATATATTATGTATATTTTAGTTGAAATTGCGAAATAAAGATGACTTCTAACTTATAATTTAGATGTGGTATGTAATTCATAGTATCATAAAATGTTGGCACGCCTATGTATCCATATTCGAGTTTGCGTGTTGCCTAACGGTAAGCAAGTCGAGATAATCTTCTTCCCTAGTAAAGGTGAAATATGCCAAAATCCCTATCTCAATACGTTAAATTATTCAAATGGAAATCTCCAGACCGATTATAAACATAGTCTTACGAATGATTTTCACGTCCAACTACTGTTTTATTTATGTTTATACGAGGGTAGGCTGAAAAGCTCTCTGCCTCAAAAAAAAAATCCACCTACACGACATTATAATATGATTTTTATTTTTCAATAATATGATAATCCTTGAAACAGAATGGATTCTTTTCAATAATTATTTATAGTAATGGTGTACAATCTGCCATGTAACTGGTAAAATTATGAACATTTCTACTAGTATATCATAATAGTTGCATGGACTAAGTTTTCAGTAAAATTTAGTATGTTTTTTCGCCATGTACTTATTATATTTTTCATATTGTGGCATCCCCTATCGGAGGTCAGCCACCATCAAGGTAATCTTATCTTTGTCGTCTGCTACCCGGAACAGTTCAGTGGAGCTGCATTCGTACCAATCACGGAGGTTCTTAAGCCACGAAATGCGGCGTCGTCCTCTGCTACGCTTACCGTTGACCTTTCCTGGAATGACAAGTTGGGGAACGCTGTACTTTTGTCCTCTCATAATGTGGCCGAGGTACTGTAGTTTCCTGGTGTTGATACTACGTAAAACTTCTCGGTCCTTCCACTTTCGATTCAGAACTTCAACATTTATCACCCGGTCAGTCCAAGGATTTTTTTTAACACTACAACATGCCATATAACGCAATGGTAGTAGTGTAAAGAATCTGTAGTAAAACTTATAAACTCTCAGGCTTGTAAAAAACCAGATAAATATATTGTGATCTCACCTGAAATCCCCTGATGAGAGCCTACTGCCTTACGCGCTGGACCACGAGGGTGGGTGTTCTTTTTTCATCTATATTTCTAGCTCATTGCAGAAGCCATTCTTTATATTCAAGTGTACTTTAAGTATATGAAGATAAACGCTACTCCAAACACACGTTAATAACCCAAAAAACTAAATATGATAATAACGAATCATGAGCGTCTCAAGTAATAGGTATACCGTAAAATGCTTTACTCTGTTATTACTTACTTACTTAATTATAACTTGCAATATATAATATATGTTATACACTGTATGAGATATGCGAGTTATATTTTCTTCATGTAGGTAAATGCTTGACATGTATGGGCGCCCTCGTAGTCCAGTCCGTAAAGTATTGACTTTTTATCCGGGGGCTCCGGGTTCACGGCTCGGTGAGGTTACAACACATTTATGTTATTTTATCAAAGCTTGCGTGTTTGTGATTGTTTGATTTATATTACTTGACCACTGCTTTACTATTCTACCATCATTGGGCTTCGTAGCCAGTTTTGTATTAAAAAGAGAAAAAAAGAAATCTATATCAAATTCAATCAACTAGAAGAAATAATGACAGGAACGATCAGGAAGATAATTTGTATTTTTAGTGTGTTCTTGTAGAGAAATTTTCTAACCTACGTGTCAATGTATATTTACCACTGGTGAGTGCGCACAGTGCCTTAAGATTTAAAAAGGCGAAACCCGCGTTGCAAAAAAACCACTCAAATTGAATAGTATAAAACTTGAATTCATTAGAATTAAAATTCGAATTCCAGTACCCTCGGTCGAAACTTTTAATATATTATTATTTATTGTTTTGATTGTTTTAAAATTATTTATGTTTGATAAAGAAATGAAGAAAGTTCTTGTGAATTATTCGACGAATAAAAAAAATAGTTTATTGAATAATATTATCTATTTATAAAAATACACTTTATTCTAAGAGCTGTATAAAGTGGACGAAAATTATGAGTGATATAAGATGTTGCAGGTAGCAATAAAAATATTTAACTTTATTCGAGGCTGCGAATTTTTTTGCTAAGCCTAGTAGGTATATAACATATATTGTTTTGAATAGCAGCGTTATACATAATTACTTATATGAACATATAAACTTAGATTAAATCCTTTTTGATTACAATGTTATAAGTACTTAATTATTAAATCATATTAATGCACTGCATATTATTATTATCAATGCCAGTAAATAGAATTTAAACACGGATGTTGAAAGGAAGCAATATTAGAAAACTCTAGGCTATCAAGCTGTGACTTAATAATATGTGGATTTTACAGGGTAAACGGACAAAACAGAACATGATAAAACAGAATATGACAAAACAGAACAGTGAAGAAACAGAACAGCAATAAATAGAATAATACCTTTTCAGGAAAGCTATAACATTTAATATTGAAATTGTCGTATCTCTATTAGGTATGCTGATAGATTTTTAATAGCACAGATTTTCAATACGCCGTAAAAAAATCAAATTATGTAATTTCTGCATTCCTAATCCCAGGAAAGCGTCAATTAAACCATTTTACTGATACCCTGATCGATTATGTCAAGAAAACTGATGGTTATCATTCAGTTTAAAGATATTAATAATTATGTTGTCATTAAAAATTCGCAGTTTAATAATATAGTTGAGTAAAATTATTATATTAAGAGCATACTTCAGTGAAACGGCAAATAATTTTCAACTATAGATGCGACAAAATTTCGGTTTCGCTGGCAATCGGAGAGCGAAAGTCGAGCTGTGAACACGTCAATTTGTTTTGTGATGGCGACGGGGGAATTAATTCTTAAAACGTGTAAAGATGACAAAAACGTTACCCATTTACTTGAAAAAGAAAACATGTAAATGAATATATTATTATTATTACTAATAGAACAATAAACATAACATTAAATGGACGCACGTTGACTTTTTATGACAAATTATGTTTTGATCTGCACGCGTCGTTTGCACAATCTTCGCATCGCGTAGTCACGAGCTTTTTACACCGCACCCCAGCCTAAGTATAGCATTAATTAATAAATTCATATTTACAAAACAACTTATATTCCGCAATAATAAACAAAATCACTGTTTGACAGGCTTTCTTGTTGCTTAACGCAAAATGTTACTGAATGGATTTTTTAATGAACGCCACAAGTACATGATGGTTTTTGTACAAGGAAAACGAAATTTCAAAAGTTTGAAAGAGCACTTAGTTAACTTACGCTGTTTAAAAATACTTATCGCTTAAAAATATTTTTAGACATTCTTTTATAATCATACTAGCTGACCCGGCAAATGTTGTTCTGCCATATAAATTATTTCTAGTGAATATCTTGGTTGTTAAATAAAAAATAACGAATGTATCGTAAGTATGTGGGGAGGATGGGATCTATGACAGAAATAGGAATAGAGCGCTGTAGACGATGACCGCCGATAAAAACAAAAAAAACATCAACCATTCATTTTCTCAATTCAAAATGAGTAATGATGTTCATAATGAATGAATTACCTGTGACAGGATCTCGTTGTTTAATTATTGTTTTTTCTTCGAATCACGATTTCTTGCGTCGATGTGCGGTCGCCAACCATGATTCCAGCAATGTCATCAACAACAGTCGCATTGAATCGACGTACGTGCTCTCCAGCTGGTATTTTATCAGGATTGATGACAATAGCGTGATTGTCACTTTGCAATTCGTGCATGTGTGCTTTGAAGATATTCAATAATTCATTGTGCTCATTCAATAGGGCGTCCAGTTCGCCGACGATGCGCCTGGCATTAGGCGAATTGAGGCTATTGTAGCCGCAACGTGCATCCACATGATTGATGTCCTCACCGCCGCGCCCATGAAGTAGATTTGTAAAAATGTATGTAGTTCGTTTGGCATTGGCAGCAATGAGCCTACTTTGTGGTATACTTGGCCTTTGATTTTGAGCGTAGAATGGAATTGTTGACCATTTGCCGCAGTATTGTGAACTATTTCTGTTGCTCCGGACGAAGTCATTTGGAAGCATGAATTGAATGTGCGAATGGACTTCAGGAACAGGTTTGAATCTGAAACCGTGCCGATGAGCAAGCCGTTCAATGGTTCTGGTGGTATCTCAATTTCTGGTAGTTGCACTTTTCCTGATGCGCAACACATCCCGGCTGACTCATGTTTGAATTTGAGCGCGTGACGATGGGGACATTCTTTGTCCATAGCACCAATCAGCACTTTCGGATGAGCGGAATATTCAATATCTGGCTCGTACTCGAATGCGAGACGAAGGAACGAAGCAGATGTAAATGTTCGATGTTGGCGTTGTCAGTCATTTGCTCTGCGTGTGTTAACTACAAACCGGCGCGCTTGGCTCCGTTCCAATTTTCGTTGTTGACTTCGTTCAGCTCGTGCCTCTTGTGATTGAGATGCACGCAATTGCGACATGCTTACACGCACGTTTTTGTTATCTTGTTGGATTTGTTCGTCTGTTCTTTCTGCTCTACTATTTCGCATGTTTGTTGCTTTATTCGTTCTGTTAAGAGTTCAAAAGAGAAAGTCTAATCAATAAAGATGAATAACCATTAAACCTTATCTAGAAGGGAAATCATACGCTTACATGCCCTTTCAAAGTTATCACACGCAATTACGTGCCCTTTTCAAAGTTTTATGATTCAACATTCTTTCTTGTTACTACATGTATGTTATTATTACAAAACCACAAAAATTAGAAAACTACGTAATATTAAATGCAAGGTTAACCACATTAACCACGATTTTGACCGCAGTTTCCCGTTGGTATAAAAACGATATGTTTCATCCCATCTTCGTCATTTCTATAAAGTAATTATTGTAAACACTTACTCTGTAATATTATTTTTCATATAATAAATTCTGTGTTGAAAGTTCTTTGTGTTTTTGAAGTATTTACCTGTTGATCCATATCGGGTAGTTCTTCCTGACAAACTACCCGCTCAATCAAGACAATATTAATAACATTAATCACATTAATTGTATTTCTATTCATCTTGATAACGTTGACCGTTCATAATTAAGTATTTAATACTTGGTAATGCAAAGGTTGACTTGTTCAGCTTTATAACTCAAGATAAATCAAAAGACTCTAGCCTTTTAAATTTGTTTGTTATAAAACGGGACATAACATTGGTGTCACTCGTGGGATCTAAAACAGGAAAAACCCATCAGACGTCTTCTCGTGGTCACCTCTACGCAGAACTTCGATTCTAGCAGCCGGGAGTCCCGAGATCCGAGTCCCCAAAGGACTAATCTGCGAGCCACGTCACACACACGCTTCGCTTCACCCTACCTGTCTGGAGACGGTACACCTCCAAGCAGCAGGAAGAGCCAGAAGATTGAAAACTCAAGAGAGAAAACCGAGAAAAAAGAAAACTCAGGAATCAAGATAGAAATGAAGAATTTGTTTACCTTTTTGTGAGTACTTTACATTTAAATTGCTTTTAGAAATTGTCCATAGTTATAATTCTGTTCTATATATTTTGAAATATTTTATTTTTATATTTTGTAAACATTGACACATTTCACGATGACCGAAGAAATCAAACACGTACCTCAGAAGTACACTTACGGTGATTTAATTAAATTCATTACACCTTTTGATGGAACTCGTGATAAACTCAACGAATTCCTACAAAATTGTGAGGTAGCAATGGAGCTTGCTGACAAAGATCAACAATATTATGTACTACGTTACATAATAGCAAAAATTTCCGATATAGCTAGAATGGCATGTACTACGAGAAATTTCAAATCATTTGTAGAATTAAAACAATATCTCAAACAAAATTTTGCAGACACTAGACAGATAGCACAATTAGAGTTAGATTTGCAAAGTTGTTATCAGAGAGGAGGCGAAACAATAGCAACTTATATGCGCAGGTTAGAAACATGCACAAAAGAGTATAAAACAGCAATACATCTTACAGTGGAAGATAGAGACGAGTTGAAAGGTAGATTTGCCGCTGCAGATGCTAGTGCTCTTAAACAGTTTGTAATGGGTACAATCCCAGGAATTAGCGATCGCCTACGTAATATTCGTCCAAAAACATTATCAGATGCTTTATCGCTAGCTATAGAAGAGGAATCAAATAGGAAATATTGTGAAGAGAAAAAACAATTTTTCTATGGGCGTAATAAACCCAATAATTGTCAGTTGTGTGGAAAAACAGGTCACGTAGCACTTAATTGTTATAAATATAAAAACAATAATAATAATACACGAAAGGTCTACGCTTTTACACCTAAAAATAACATACCACAAACATCCAACAACAATAACACACGTTTTAACAAGGAAAAGAAAATATGTAGTTATTGTAAGAAATCAGGTCATCTAATCGAAAATTGTTTTAAAAGAGATCCATCCAAGCGTGAGAAATATTTGAAGGATAGGAAATCGAATGTCAATGTGATTTCAAAAAACTCGAACGAAACGTCGTGGTGCATTGCGACGGAAGACGAGTAGAACAGAATGCACAATTATCAGGATCATGTGAGGAAATAGATAAAAATCTAAATTATTCCGCTATCCGTGATACCTATTATTTTTATAGAAACTCTGACCAATTATCTAACGTGAATCAAATAAAAATCGATAAAGATCATTTTAAAGATCTACCTTATGTGAACATTAGAATATATTATAATAAATTTATTAGGGACTGTACGTTTTTAATCGATACAGGAGCCGCTATATCTCTCATAAAAAAGAATGCACTTAATGAAGATATCTATTCGAAATTGAAAGTGGATAAAATTCAAATAAAAGGAATTGAAAAATCCCAATCAATATTGGAAACAGAAGGAACTTTACCTCTGAATTTCAAATTTAAAGATAAAAATTTTAATCATGTATTTTATGTTATCGCAAATATAAATTTAGACTTTGACGGAATATTAGGTAATGACTTTTTCACAAGTAAACTTTGTAAAATTAATTACGAATCAAGTACATTGAATATATTGAACGATATTCATTTACCTTTAAAAAGGAGTATAGTCATTTACAAATTAGAACCTAGATCCGAAACATTTTTAAAAGTCGATGTCACTAATCCTGAAATGAAAGAAGGATTAATCTTAGATCTGAAACTAGGAAATAATGTTAGAGTGTCTAACGCATTAACCAGTGTAGATAAAGATAACAAATGCTTAATCTCACTTATTAATACAGGAGATAAAACAGTAAAGATATATAGTATCAAAGTTGAATTGTTACCTTTTGAAGTAACAGATAAAAATTCATCGAATTGTGAGAAAATAAATAAAATTAGCGCAACATCAGAGCGTATGAAAACAATCGAACAGTTAATTTATAGAAAACATCTTAATAGTGAAGAAAATAAATCTTTAATGGAAATATGTCAAGAATATAACGATTTATTTTTCCTTGAGGGAGATGAGTTAAGTTTTACTGATGCAGTTAAACATAAGATTCCAACAACTCACGACAACCCTATACACACTAAGACTTACCGATATCCAGAGATTCATAAGGAGGAAGTTAATAAACAAATTAATAAAATGTTAGATCAGAAAATTATTAGAGCTTCAAGTAGTCCTTATAGTTCGCCAATTTGGGTAGTACCTAAAAAGATGGACGCTTCAGGAAAAAGGAAATGGCGTATAGTCATTGATTATCGTAAATTAAATGAAGTTACTATAGGAGATGCTTACCCTCTGCCTAATATTACAGATATATTAGACCAGCTAGGAAATAGCAAATATTTTACTACTTTGGACTTAGCCTCTGGGTTTCACCAAATAAAAATGGATGAAGCTGATGCTAATAAAACAGCTTTTTCAGTCCCATCTGGACATTACGAATTTATACGACTTCCATTTGGATTAAAGTCAGCACCAAGTAGTCTACAGAGATTAATGGATAGTGTATTAAGTGGATTGCAAGGAATAAGTTGTTTCGTGTATATGGATGACATAGTGATATACGCTGACACATTGAAAAATCATCAAACTAGACTTGTAAACGTATTCAATAAATTACGAGAGTTTAATCTTAAAATACAGCCAGATAAATGTGAATTCTTACGGAAGGAAGTAGCATATTTAGGTCATATAATCACAGACAAAGGAGTAAGTCCTAATCCCGAAAAGATTAAAGCAGTTACTAATTTTATAGAGCCGAAAAATCCAAAAGAAATAAAACAATTCCTAGGATTAGTTGGTTATTATCGTAAATTTATTAATAATTTCTCAAAATTATCTAAACCATTAACATCGTTATTAAAGAAAGACGCTCCATATCAATGGACCGATCTTCAGCAAAGTTCATTTGATGAATTAAAAAAGATGTTGGTTACAGCGCCAATATTGCAATACCCCGATTTTACGAAACCTTTTATAATAACCACAGACGCATCAAATTATGCACTAGGAGCTGTATTATCTCAAGGAGTAATTGGACAGGATTTACCTGTGTGTTATGCCTCTAGAACCTTAAATTCAGCTGAAGGAAATTATAGTACTATAGAAAAGGAACTTTTATCGATCATTTTTGCCACGAAACAGTTCAGACCCTATATTTATGGTAGAAGATTCACAATTGTCACAGATCATAGACCCTTACTATGGTTATTTAGCACGAAAGAATCATCTAAACTCATTCGATGGAGACTAAAGTTAGAAGAATATACGTATGACATAGTCTATAAACCAGGTAGAATTAATTCTAACGCTGATTGCTTATCAAGATTACCTGTTAGTGTATTAACAGCCGAAAGCACATATAAAGATTTTCTAGAAAAATTTCAGAAAGGAGATACCTTTAATGTAACATGTAATGAATATGAAGAGTATTTATTAAAAACTAAAGATAATAACATTGCCTATCCAACTGCGATAGATTTGAGTGATGAAATTCCATATTGTACAGATATTATGTGTCGCTCAGAAAACTCTGAGGTATTCAAAATAAATAGTCACGAACTATACCAAACAGAAACGACAAGTGGAAATTCTAAATCATTTTATCATATATTTACAAAAATTAATCATTTTGACAAACCCTCATATCCAGACATCTTTGTCGCATTAAAGAATTTCAAAGATAAACTCATTAACAATAATGTTAGGAGTGTATCAATCTCAGATTTTGTAGACCCTTTCAATATATTAGATTATCATAAAATAAAACAATTAATCATGTTTGTATTTGATGATACAGATATAACTGTTAACATCTATCGAAATACTATTAAGACTGTAGCTGAAAGAGATATACCACAAGTACTTATTGAAAATCACGATGTACCCACGGCAGGACATCTAGGCTATCACAGGATGTATAATCGAATTAAAAATCGATACACTTGGCCTAAAATGAAAAGTTCAATTGAAAATTATATTAAAAATTGCAAAGATTGTCAAATGAATAAAGTAAATAGACAAAATGCTACTGCGCCCATGGAAATTACTTCTACGTCAAAAGAAGCTTTCGAAAGGGTGGCCCTCGATATCGTTGGCCCTCTTCCTGAAACAAGGAATGGAAAAAGGTTCATATTAACCCTCCAAGATGACTTAACAAAATTTAGTCAAGCTTATGCATTAAAAAATGCTACAGCAGAAGAAATCGCAAATAAATTTATTGATTTCTCATCTTGTTTTGGAATACCTAAATCGATCCTAACCGATCAAGCTCAAAATTTTATGTCGCAACTTTTCTCAAGAGTTACTAAATTACTTAGTGTAAAACATAAAAACTCTACCCCTTATATGCCTCAATGTAATGGAGCTTTAGAAAGAATTCATAGCACATTAAAAGATTATTTGAAACATTATGTTAATCATGATCAAACTAACTGGGATGAATTTATTTCTATTGCCATGTTAAGTTATAACACTAACATTCACTCAACGACAAAATTCACCCCTTACGAATTAGTATTTGGAAAAAAAGCTATTATACCGAGTAGTTTATATCGAAACGATACACCAACATATAACGATTATGTTACACAATTAAAGTACAGATTTTCCCAATCTCACAAGATTGCAAGAGAAAACATTCAAAAATCGAAAGAAAAATCCAAACAAAGATATGACACTACCGCTAAGAATAAACACACATATAAAGTAGGAGATTTAGTTGTTGTTAAAAATCATCTCCGTTTAAAGAAAGCTTTATCACCAAATTATAAAGGACCATATGAAATTGCAGAAGTTAATTCAACTGTAAATGTCACTTTGAAAATACGAAATAAGTTAGTGAAATATCATGTTAATGAAATTAAACCCTATCATCAAAATGACTAATGTAAATTCTATAATTTTCAGTTAAAAAACACTTCGCGAAATTAAATTAAAAATGGATATGTTCAAATATAAATGGAACCAGGCCCTTCAGAAAATATCGTTTAAAGGAGTAAAACGATGTGAAGCCCTGATATTTTATGACACATGTAAAGAAATAGCAATAGCACCGCATAAATTATGTGAATCGCACCGGAAGTTAAAAAGAATGTACTGTAAAGCGTACCACTTCCTGGATAAAAATTACGAAGGAATAAATTATCGCGTCTTAAATGAAGTTGAATTGAATTGCCGAGAGAACTTTGAGAGGATATTCAAAATTCAGTCTGATTACGGACATGAATTATGGAAAAATCATTTGAGAAATAACATTAGGTTAGAAAGATGGTATGATAATGATGATGAACAAGATAATAACTACGAACAGGAAGAATCTCATACTGATGATGATGAAATTGAAGAATGGCATATTAGCGAGATAGACGACGAAGAAAATGAAGATCAGTTAGAAGTCATTCCAGAAGAACTATCATTTTGTTCCCTCGTGAAAAATCTCCCCGATTTCCATTGGGATATGAGATTTGAGATTTTTAATCATCTTAAGCATATAGATTTAGAACTTAATATTATAGAAAAGAAAAATATGTAAGAAATAAATTATTTTACAGATTCCTGCTTCTCGCAACCCTACAGTGGAGTAATTGCTCATATATAGAAAAAATAAAAGATGGAAATGGACTATTCTTTGATGATATCGGAAATGCAAAAGTTTATCACGATCATTGGAATATTGTCACCTTTCAAGAAACTGAAAAAATAATACCACAACATGAGATACTTTTGAAAATTTATGATAGAACTAATGCAGTTTGTGTTAAAACACTTTCAGCGAATCGTTCAAATAATTGTAGAATAGCTTTAGCCAGTTTACATAACGATATTCAAAATATTCAAATTAAATTTGAATCGATACTTCATCTTATAGGTACTAATAAAAGAGTCAAGAGAGGCTGGTTTGATGGAATAGGTACCGTATTTAAAACGATTTTCGGAACCCTTGACATCGAAGATGCTAGTTATTATGACAGTGCAATAAATAAAGTAACAGAAGATGAAAAAGCATTAAATTCATTGTTGAAAGAACAAACACAAGTTGTTATATCCACAATATCTACATTCAATGAAACTATAACACGTTTCCAATTAAACGAATTAGTAATGAATGACAATCTGAAAAAATTAGAATCATTTGCTACAGATTTAAAACTTGAAACAGTTTTTCAAGAAACAAAAATTAAATTGATTTCACAAATTACCTTATTGGAAGAAAATGTCAGAAGTTTAGAAAATCAAGTTGATAGTATTATGCATTCAATATTATTCAGTAAAAGTAATATTATTCATCCTTCACTAATTACGCCAACGAGATTATTTCGAGAATTAGTGGGAAATATGAGATCATTATCGCAAGGTCGTGAACTACCTGTTCCCCTTACGATTGATAATATTCATATAATCATGGATATATCATCTTTGATATCTTACTTTTATAAAACTAAAATTATATATATTATTTCGATACCCCTTACTACATTGCAAGATTTCTTTTTGTATAAAGTCACTCCTTTACCTATACCCCATAATGCTGAAAATCCAGATGCATTTTCATTAATACAAAATGAGTTCAAATACATAGGAATTACTAGAACAAAGATGCAATACATTAAATTCAATACTTTTAATATATGTAAATTATTAGCAAATAAACATTTTATTTGTCAAATCGAAAATGTTTATTCAGCAACTGACAACGGAATATGTGAAACCAAGTTATTGATTGAAAACCCTCGCAAATTACCTTCAGATTGTTCAACAAAAACTATTTTCGGACGTTTAAATATTTGGCATGAAATTATGCATAGTAGATGGATATATGTACAAACTGAAAGAACTAAAATTACTATAGATTGTTCTCCTAAGCCCTTAGAAGAAGTAGAAGTCATTGGTACAGGTATTTTAAAATTAGAAAGTCAATGTAAAGCTTATACTAAGACATTACAATTCTTAGCAAATAACGATATACAATTAAATACCTCTATGCCAAAAAGTGAATTTAATATTGTTGATGATGACTGTTGTATCAGAGATGAACATTTTAATGCTACCGTACCGCATTTGCATCCTCTAGCCATCACTAATATCAATCTAGATGAATTGAGAGTTGCAAATCATAAACTTAATATTTTCCAAGATGAATTATCACGATTAAGAGACAAACCATTAATTGTAAAACATTCAAATTATTTTACAACTACTATATACATTTTAGTAGGACTTGCCTTTTTGTATGCAATGGTAAAGTTGTTTAGAAAGGTCTTTAAAGAAGGTTTGGATGGGAAAAATTGTGTTCAAATATTTAATTATTGTAATAGACGTAATAGTCGTTCTACTTCCAGATCAAGGACACATTATCCCGCAATCTCGCTTACGAGCATCAATAGATATCATGATCAAAATGACGAAGTTCAAAATGAAACTGAAATTTTAAATCGTCCTAAGCCTGCGTCACGTAACGTGAATGATAAGACAGCCAAATTAATTAGAGAGAATACGTTCACATAAAAGCTTAATAAAGCCTCATAAAGCTCAATAGAAGCTTAATAAAACTTATAATGCATATTAAAGCATAAATAAAATTCGAAATTAGCACGTTATGGTCAAAAGAGATTTCTAAAATAATATTCTATATGATATCATTTCATTTTATAAATTCTTGCAAGAATAAAAATTAAAATAGGAAGAATAAAAATTAAGAATAAAATTAAGATAGGAGATAAGAAGAATAACATAACGAAGAATAAAATTAAGATAAAAAGGATTAAAAAGTAAGAGTATAATCCAGAATAAAAGTAAAAGTTAGATATTAGAAAGTAAGAGTTGTGTTCACAAAGATGAATAAGTTTTAGTAATCGAAAGTGAAATAGTAAGTAAACCCTAGATGTTTAACCCTATCGAAAGTGAAACGATAAATAAATATTTAACACTTTAAGTACACATCACACAATTACACACACATATTTATGTTCTAAGATTTTGAAATGTATAATTATTTTAAGATTTTGAAATAAATAATTATATTAAGATGAATTATAATTATTTTTAAGATTTTGAATTATATAAAATAATTTTAATTACATTACTAGGTTAATCATATTTTTTGAATTGTATACCTAATCATATAAAATTATTATTGGTTTTGGATTATATAAAGTTATAAACTAATATCTTTGAATTTTATTATTACTAACCCTATGTAAGAATAATCTTAAGATATTGAAAACATTCCATATGAAATCAAATATAAAAAAAATAAAAAGGAAAATGTATCAAAAATGAATCTATGTTATATACCAATATCCAAACGGATAATTTGAATTATATAAAGTTCATGTTATTTAAAAAGGAAAATGTACAAATTATTGAAGATCCTATAGAAACAATCTCAATATTAGATGAAGATGTTAAACCAATTTCTAATGATGATGTAATACAATGTAAAGAATGTGTTGATTTTCATAATTACAAAAGGAAATTAAGACTATGTAAATCAGGTAAAAAAGAATTGGACTTTAAGAACAAAATATTAAAAAATAAAATTGATGAATTAATAAATAGATTGAAAAAGGTTGTTCCGCTACACTTTAATATTGTATAGCTTCACTCTTGTTGGGGAGGTGTTAAGAGTTCAAAAGAGAAAGTCTAATCAATAAAGATGAATAACCATTAAACCTTATCTAGAAGGGAAATCATACGCTTACATGCCCTTTCAAAGTTATCACACGCAATTACGTGCCCTTTTCAAAGTTTTATGATTCAACATTCTTTCTTGTTACTACATGTATGTTATTATTACAAAACCACAAAAATTAGAAAACTACGTAATATTAAATGCAAGGTTAACCACATTAACCACGATTTTGACCGCAGTTTCCCGTTGGTATAAAAACGATATGTTTCATCCCATCTTCGTCATTTCTATAAAGTAATTATTGTAAACACTTACTCTGTAATATTATTTTTCATATAATAAATTCTGTGTTGAAAGTTCCTTGTGTTTTTGAAGTATTTACCTGTTGATCCATATCGGGTAGTTCTTCCTGACAAACTACCCGCTCAATCAAGACAATATTAATAACATTAATCACATTAATTGTATTTCTATTCATCTTGATAACGTTGACCGTTCATAATTAAGTATTTAATACTTGGTAATGCAAAGGTTGACTTGTTCAGCTTTATAACTCAAGATAAATCAAAAGACTCTAGCCTTTTAAATTTGTTTGTTATAAAACGGGACATAACAGTTCGATGGCCCAAATGGCTCCCCTTGCGTCTTGCTGGTATTGTGCACTGTAACACACACACATAAAAATAGATAAATAAAATAAATCGTACAAAATTTTTCACGCACTGCGTTGTGGTATGCCGAATGGACGCGACGCTTCTCTTGAATTCTTCTCGGACGTAGCGCCATCTGTCATTCAACAACATAAATAATTTCGTTCTGTTTGAAATACGAACGACGGTTAAATTTGTTCATACAAAAATAATAAATTCACGAATAAAAAATGGGAGGGTGGGGGTAGGAGAATGAAAATTTGGGGTTATAGGTATTTTTTTATGCAAAATAATAAAAAAAATACAAAAAAAAAATACAAAAAAAAAATTGTCAAAAAAATAAAAGAAATTTTTTCTGGATAGAGATACCCTAATCATTTAGCGATATGAAATATACTTGTTGACCTATTCTCATACCTAACGAACATAGATAAAAAAATTCATAAAAATCGGTCGAGCCATTTCGGAGGAGTTCGACCACAAACATCGTGACACGAGATTTTTATATATATAGAGATTTAAAAAATTATTAACAGACTACTGTTAACTTATTGTTATCAGAATTAAGGTGGAGAAACGGAGAAAGTGTTTTTAGCAAAACCTGTAATTTTATATACTTTACTGATAACCTTCATTTTAAATAATCAGTACGCATGTAAAAACATTAAAATACACATTATTATTACAACGTTTTTATTAGGTCGTATTCTTATTATTTGTCCGGTACAAATCTTGCAATCGATTTTTAATTAACTTCCCGAGTAGCTAGACATTTGAAACTTTTAGAATATATCAGAACACGATGCCAATGCATTCGTTTAATACTTTGAGCCATCTTTAAGTAGAATTAAATTCATTTTCAGTTAATTCTGTTTTGTATGAAAAGTTATTTCGGAAAAAATCCGTAAAAAGTAAAGCACTATTATTGGTTGCTAGGGGACTGGGGTCCTAGCAACTAAATTATTAATATATATATACGTGCGTTACTATGGAAATCAATATGAAATGTCAAAATGACATTTCAGTATTCTATATTTATTCAGTATTTCTATCAAGTACACATTTTTTTAATCGTTTAAGCTAGTCAAGTCAATTTTATATGATTCGACAGAAAATTAAAAAACGTTGTATATAAAAAGTACTTTTCATCTTATAATTATTTATATATTAACTCGTAATATTTACACATAACATAAATATTACATACAATGTTCATAATATAATTTAACATGGACGTTGACTACATAAATATAATATAACGCATCTACGTACATCGCAATAACAATATTAGCTTCAAATCTGACATCTACGTATATTGTAAAGCAAAGCAGAACTCAACGAGCATCTGTATTCTAGTTATAATTTGCAATCAGGCATCGTTATTTTGTATGATAGATACTGGATCAGTGCTATCCAATTTTCACATAACTGCGAGGTGATATAATATCTCAGTACAATTTTCCACAGTTCATCAAAAACGAATAAAACAAAACACGTAGTTTTGAAAACAATAAACGCGTTCAACAATGGGGTAGGTACTAGGATATATAGTTGTTTTATTTACTCTCGTCGAGGTAAACTACTTATACCTAGTTGGTTTATAATATATTTTTTTTAAATCATTATACACAACTTCTAATTTTAGATTTAGGATAGGCACATAATATTATATTAATAAAACGGGACTTATCTTTATGTTGACTTTATTAATTCACTAATGATTTTAGACTACATCATGATATATAATATGCTTCGAATTGCAAAATTAATGAGTTTTACATAATCGCGGATGGACTACGTCTAGTTGCACTGACTGTTCGGTGACGTGTATATTTATAATCGCCCGAGATAGTTAGTTTTATTTTCTGCCGACAGATGTTACTATAGGTATTCATATTACAATACAAAATATAGGGAATGGGACGACTGTCGTCGACACGTATACAGAACGTAGACGAGGTATTTTAATCAGTTTCTATCTACTACTTAGTAGTTTGAATTCATTTTACTCTTAACATAATGTATTCTTTATCGCGGATTGAGAATTACCATGCCTAAGGCTTTATATAAAATAAAAAACTCTTTTTTCGTTGGAACTAGAACATATGCACGATTAAATCATTGTTTACGTCTGCATATTTACATTCTCACCAACTATTAAATCATAATATAATCATTTAAATATAAATATTAATATTGAATATTTTTTTTGTTAAATTCCTATAAGTACCTAACGTCTATTTATTTTCGAATTCCGTGGCGTCCAGTTGTCCGGTGCCAAATCGTCCTAGACCCAAAATATATGATTTTCACCCGTATAAATGATTTTATGTATTTTAACTACGTTCACGTGGTTAAAAACAGAGATAGCTAACGAATAAACATCGGATTAATTTTTTTCTATCAAACTGTGTCATTAAAAGTATTCGTAATTTGTCAAACTTTAAACCAAATAAAATAAACTTTGAACCAATTATTATATATTTTATACTTTCTGTGTTTATAAGTATTGATATACTCTGCTTATATTTTTTTATTGACTATAAATTGTATAATATACATTGTCACCTAATCTTCTTCTACCGTGTTCGTGCAAAAGATACGCCTAAATTCTTCAAAACTATACCTTGGCTATGGCTGCGTTATTGGCTTCAAACATAATCATCGATGGTACAGCTGGTTGCAACAAGCGGAAGACCATTCAATATCTCACATTCGCAGTTTGAAGGATCATCGGAGTATCCCCACTTCTTCAGATTGATTAAGATAATAGTTGGCCGCCTTTGAAAAGTAACACTTTGACATGCTTTCTCTTTTTACTACATTAACTCATCCTTTTCCCTTCGTTAACCTAAAATCTCTTTTGTACTGACCATTTTTAGGAAATTGGGCAAACTTTTTGCCGTAATCGAGACGTACTTGTCTAACCACAATATTTACCGCCATAATAATAATTTTGTTAGGCTTGATAAAAATATGAAATTCATAATAATCAATACCAAAATAAATATGTACCAGGTAATCACATTATACTATGCATATGTGTTTTCTATTCAACCATAGTAATATGTATCTTCGTTCTGCCTTTCCCATGTGCCTATGCGAAAAGTTTCGGAAAGGATAAGGTATCAATATATTGTTTATCCTTTAAGCTCCTGTATTTATTCCAAGAACTTTGTATTTTTCTTTTGTTAGTTTGAATTAGAAAGAAGAATACAAAGTTCTTGGAATAAATACTGGAGTTTAAAGGAAATATTTAAAGGCGATATGACAGCAAAGATAAAAACTAGAGTGATGAACTCATATCTCCTACCATGCTTAACCTATGCCTGTCAGAACTGGAGATACTCTAGCATAGTAAAGAACAAAATCACCAGCTGCCAACGCCGTATGGAACGCAGTATGCTAAATATCAATAAAAGACAAAAATAATAAATATTTCAAAAGCTACAGACGCTCTAATCCATGCTCAAAGACTTAAATGGAAATGGGCTTTTCATGTAGCGCGACTGCGAAATGAGAGATGGACTAAAAAAAATACTTCGTAAATAATACGGCCCAGAAGGGAAACGCTACAGAGGAAGACCACCCCATGCGAGATGGCAAGACGACATCACAAAGACAGCGGGACCAAACTGGCTACAAATAGCTAAAAACAGAGCCCAATGGGACTCTTTGGAGGAGGCCTTCACCCGAGGAGGGGTTCTTGCAAACCAAACTAACTAATATCTTAGCATTAAAACTATTATTTATGTTACACATACATAAATATGCTAATATAAACGTTAAATACCACTGTTTAATTATATAAACATTATTTAATAATATTATATACAAAATAAAAATCTTAATACATATATATATATATATATATATTATACAAAAATATACAGATAATAATAATTAATATTACATAAACAAGATAGAAAAAGAAAGAAAAGGAAGAAAATACAATCATAGATAGATATATATATATATACAGAATAGATATAATCATAGGTTATATATACATTAGATTTAGTCAATTCACTGTTATTTACTTTTTTGTTTATAAGAAATAAAAGGCCTATAAAGAAGGGAGAGCAATAATAAAAAATATTTGGAAAACTCTGATTTAGCAGAGATATAAAAAAATATTATTATTAATCTAGTACGCTTTCGCAGACCATCAGTTCAAAATTACTACGTGAATCTAGTAACTAACAGCCTATCTATAATATTGCATTTCCCGCGAGTTACTATTGCAAAGCTGTGTTTAGTCGCAACGACAATTCGAAGCTTTACCAGCTATTGTCGAAAGCTGTTCTCATTGCTTGTGATACAGTTTCACACAAAGCTTTTAGGCTAGTGGTATTTGGTTCGAAATCATAGGAAGCCCACATCTCTCCGTATAATGTAAAACCACAAAATTTATTGTACTATAGTGCACACACAGCCGCATGAATAATGGCGAAATTTAGTGCTTCAATATTATAATAGATTTTACCTTGTTACTTTATTTTAAATTTAAGTGAATATTAAAAACAATAAAAAATGCACTTTGATAAATTAATATTATACGTTATACAAGACCAAAATTTTGCTTTTATATCTATAAACGTAGTATTCACTGCTGGATGAAGGGTTTTTTAAGCTGATTATATTCTTATCGATCCTGTACTTTCACATAATTTTAATATTTCGTCATTTCAGCGACTTCTATGTTTACCTTTCGGACGTTTTCTATCTCTTAAGGTATCAGTGGATGGCTATATTATTTATTCATTTATTGACCTTTCTGACCTATATGTGTCTTTCCCATTAATTACAAATGAGGTTCTATCACTTTGGGAGATACTGAATTAGAAGATAATAATACTAAGAAAGCACTCGGATTGTAAAAAATGTTAATTCGCGTCCCAATTGGTAATTTTTTTATTTGATTTTTTCTACTAATATGTATGCTAATGACGATTTTAAAGATTAATAATTTTAATAACATAATTTCTGATTGTGGGTATTTTACTCGCAGATTGTTCGTAAACTTAGACTTGAGACACCATAATACATACTTTATTAGTGAATATCAGTGGCGAGGGGTGGAGGTAGGCTGTAAAGATCAGTCATAAATAGTGCACACTAAACTTTGTCAGTCATACGCAGTTATTTTGTTTTCATTGAAATAAGACTACAATTATTTACAGACGGTGTTGGTTAGTTTTTAAAATTTAATTAATCACTGCGAAACCAAGCCATAATAAATAATAGTCAAAAAATACTCGTTTATCTATAAAATATTTAAAAATATGCAATTAAATCATACACAACTTATGATATTTTATAGCAATAATAATATTTTTTTATCTAAGTATTATAGTTTGGTTTAGGTAGGGCTTAATGAATTTAAAAAAAACTAATCTACAACACCTGTTATATGTATTCTTAACAAAAAAGTAAGAATGAAAAAGTGTGCACAATTTTGTCGTATCGCCCAAAGTATTACCAAAACTATTATGGTTTTGTTTAGGCAGCGTTTAATTTATTTTTAAAAACTTACCAACACCACCTGTAAATTGTAATATTAGTCCAATAAAAACAAATGTGTATGACTAAAAAAGGTTAATGTGCACTATTTATGACCGATCTTAACAGCCTACCTCTACCCTTCACTACTGGTGAACATAATATTTAGAGGATTATAAACAGAATTTGTAAGATTAATTTTTAGTTCAAGAAAGGTCAATGATGACAAATTACACTGCAAATTTGATATTAAGTGAAAAGAGGAACGCTCGCAGATTCGGATAGGTGTGTTTTCAAGCACGAACTCTGGGTTCATAGAGGGATGATGATTTATTTACCGGGAACATTGACGTTTTATCTCTTCTTTCTTAGCAAAAGAAAACCTGACGTACTTCCTCTATATCCCAAGTCCCTGCACACC
Source organism: Rhyacophila brunnea (assembly GCF_057557595.1). Lineage (NCBI taxonomy): Eukaryota > Metazoa > Arthropoda > Insecta > Trichoptera > Rhyacophilidae > Rhyacophila > Rhyacophila brunnea. The sequence continues at coordinate 16,546,932 of NW_028232752.1, forward strand.
ATAAATAATAGACTATCACGAACGCAGGTAGCAAAAGACTAGAAGTACAGAATGGATAAAAGTATCAGCCCAAGACTTTATATAGCTTCAAAAATACCCTTAATAATATCTGTACCACAGAGTCAGTGTGTTATATTTAAAAAAAAAAGTAAAAATATTCATAAATTATAACATATATCTTTGATCGCTTCCGATTGGCGGAATTTGCTTCCAAGGCCGTAACACTGGATTGAGAATTAAGATGTTAGTTATAGTTAGTGTATATCTTATAATGCAATGCGGCAGGTAACCTGTTTGTTTAAATTATTACTTAAGGGGGACGTGCGCCGCGTAGGTCAAAATAGAGGTCTTATGGTATTTTCAAAGTGTCATCCTGGACATTCCTTAAGCGTTGTAGATAATCTATTTATGTAATTTTAAAGCCTTATTATCCTTCATATTTATTTTAAATATTTGATGACTGCATAAAGTATTTTTATTACATAAAATAGTATTATTTTAAACCTCTCGATCTAATGTTTTAGAATATAGTCATATTTCAGTACATCCATGTGCAGTGGTGTTGAGATTTTTTACATTTATTAATTTTTAAATGCATTTATAAAATTATTAGTAAAATTTATGTCGACATTATTATAGTGAAATATTTACGATAAAAAATTATATTGATAATCTCTGTGATACCAAATTTGACAAGAATTAGGCATTTTATTATTTTAAAAATGGACAAGATTAACACACTTGAAGATAATTCTAAAGATACTGATTATAAGCTATGTCTTTGACCATTCAAGTGTGATAAACATCCGACGAATAACGATTATTTTATAATAATAAATTATTAAACTAAGAACAAGGTAGTATTTCTTTTGGCATTCCTCAGTGGTTAAGCTACAATATACGGCCGTAGCCATAAATTGACAAACTATAAATAGAGTAGGGAGTAAGATCATGTTAACGCGCGTGTTTGAACATGTACCGTTAAAAAAAAAATGTTTTTTTTTCGGTTGGAAAACACCATAAAAGCTCCATTTTGAACTACGCGAAGCACGTGGGCCGGTAACATTTCAATATGCAATAATAATATTTTTTTACAAAAAAATACCATAACATTGCATTCGAAGTATGAGTAATAACTATAACTGTATAGTTTCGTGTCACAGCCTGACTATAGTAGGCCTTGGAAGTACCTCGGATAAAACGTAGTTATTCAAAATAATTCACACGAATCATACACATTTCGATAGCTTAAATGTTAGAGCACTCATCCGGAAAGTGAAAGATGTCAGTTCGACTCTCACTATTTACTGTTTTTTCTCTAGGATTTTTTCTAATATTTCTGAGATATTGTAAAATTATATAAACATGTTTTATTTACGACGTAAGTAAAATTTAGTATAAATTTTCATTTTTCGTGTAAAATATGGGCACTTACTAATGAAGACGGATCATTTAGTTGCGTTCATGGAGACGCAATTTTAGACGAAAATCGTACATTGCCCATCTTTAATTTGGACAAACCTACATCATAACCTTGTTGGCTGGAAATCACTTCATACTAATCAGTCGATACCTATCATAATATAATAGTAATCGACCAGTGAATGCTTTCCAAATGGTCAACTTCTGTGTACGTATCAAATCTATATGAATTTAGCCTATTATATATGGTAAATAATTGGCAATCTAAGAGTGGGTGTTATATTAACAGATTTTTAACGAGAAATGGTTATTACTCGACCTATTGAGTTTATTTATTTATTTATTTATAAAAAGAGTATTACGGCATTACAGCTATTGGCCAATGCGCCATAATACATAATAAATACAAATGTATAAAAATATCTTAATTACAAATAACAATAAAAAGACAGCATGTGTAAATATTAATGAAATATGATAAATTATACAATAAAATTATAAATTTAGCCTATTTAATACGTCCACAAACATTATATAGTTAATAAAAAACAAATCAACCTTTATGGTGCCATCAAATAAGCTAATTGCACGATACACAGCATCATGAAACATAACATCTGTCCTGCGACGAGGTATCTTGAAGACCGTGGAGCTACGAGTGATATTGGTGGGAACATGAAAATTAATATTTGCCAGTATATACGGATTGTAAATGAACCCACGAAGAAGTAAAAACAAATGCTTTAAAAGAACAATCACTCTTCGAGTAGACAGGGATTGCATTGATAGCATACCCAGAAGAAAACGAGTCGGGAAATTCATTTTATTGTCATTATCATAAGGAAAGAAGCCGTATGTTCTTAAGTAGAGAAATCTAAGAAATCTATTGTGAAGAATACTCAACACAAATTATACGTATAATGTACGTAGCACTCGGACGTTTTCGAATGATTTTGAAACCCTCATAACAAAACCAAGCATTTTGCTAGATCTAGTACTGATGTTAAGAATATGCTGATTGATTGTTCTTACACTGTTTCAAATACATACTTATTGAAAAAAGGCATTTAATTCGAATCCATGACCCACGGATTTGTATTTATATAAAGGTAATCGCTATATGCACTAAACCAACATGGATGCATTACAAGGTACTTCGTACAAAATTAAAACAGTATATAAAACACTCTATTTTCTGAGATTCCCTCTTTCGTAATGATCTAACTTGTTAATTTTTTAAATGAAAAACCTGCAAAGCATCATATGAGATTACACGTGACTTAATTAACGATGCAGTTAAGTGTGGGTACTTTTCAAATGTCACAATATGTTGCGCACTCGACTACATATATGGCACTTTATTTTCCAGCCCCTCTTCACTTGAAATTCTTTCTCCTTCACTGCACCACCGTACGGCGACATGTTATTATTTACATCATTGCGTGCTGTAGTCATGTAGTGAATGATGTTGGCTTTACGCAAAAATTTTACGTCATTTTTATTGCCGAGTCGTGCCTTGCCATAGCTGTCTAGAAATATATTGCAGAGGAAGACAGGAAAAGGTCAGTTTTCTTTTCATTTGTTTATTTATAAAACACGTGTACAAAATTGTGCTGTAGAGAATGCATTATAGGTTTTTCGGTAAACCGGTTAACCGGTAACTTTGATTACCGAATAACCAGTTAAATTATTTGTAATAACCGGTATTTTGACAATTTAAAAATAAACGAATTTAAAAATAAATTGAATGTTATTTTATATTTAATATGAAACAATTTAATGTAATATATTTGTAGCTATAATGCCAAGGTCGGAGAATGTTCTCATAATTTGTCGAGAACCAGAAAGAACTTTGTATTTAGCTAGAGTGGTCTACACCAAGATTAGATATAGTCTAAATCAGGTGTTCACAAACTTTTTCGAAAAAGGGATACTTTTGAAATCAAAAATACTTGTGCGGACTGCCCTTTCTTTTGTAAATATTGTCTGTTTTCAAAAAACATTATGCAAAAACATAAAAATATATTTCATTGTGTAATCTTATATTTTCCCTGTGCTTGGATTAATCTGTTGTTTTAGGGTGTGCAGGTGATCATCCCACAGCACCCGAGTTCACTGGTGGGGCTGCCACCTTAGGACCCGTGAACATGCCCTGGTTTTCTGTAGGGGTTTTCCTTCCCGTAGCCAGAATGTACCAGTTTTTAGGCGCTGGTGATTCGCCTTGCACCCTCCTCTATCTGCTACAGCATACTCCGCCGAAACTCCTCTTCGGGTTTCTGGTCTGCCCGTCGAGCTGGTGTCCAGATTTAAATACTTGGGTGCCACGGTTGCCGATGATGGTGGTATTTCTAGTGAGCTTGGAATCCGCATGGGTGTGGCGGGCTCTGCGTTCAACCAACTTGGAGTCGCATGGAGGTCAAAGCTGTATTCTGTGAGGACCAAATGTCGTTTGTTTAACGCGTGCGTGCTACCTGTGCTCCTGTATGGCTGTGAGACATGGCATATTACTAAGCTTCAAGAGTCTCGGCTTTTGAGCTTTGAGAATCGATGTCTCCGCCGCATCTTAGGGGTTCATTGGTACGACCGCGTTACAAACACCCGAGTTCGTGAGCAGACACAACAGCCTTCGGTGATTGAAGTTATCACGAAGAGAAGATTTACATGGCTGGGACATGTATTCCGGATGCCGCCAAAGAGTGCGGCACTTCGTACCCTTGTGGCACAGCCTCAAGGGTTCCGTCGCCGTGGCCGGCCCTCCCTCACCCTGCAGCGATGCTACAAAAGCGACCTACGTGCTGCAGGTCTGACATGGCGGGAGGCGCAGGAGTTGGCGATGGACCGAGGGAAGTGGCGCCAACTTGTGCTTGCCCTATACCCCAACGTTGGGACGTGACAGGGTGAAAGAAGAAGAAGAAGAAGAATCTTATATTTTTATCTAAATAAAAAATATTATTTGCCTTATTAAAATTAATATTTAAATTTTTTCACGATGTAATTTATACAATTGTTTGTGTGAAACTAAATCCTGCTATCTAGGCTCAAATTTTTTGGACCATTCATTCTTTCTCATATTTAATTTTAATTGTAATTTTTAATATTCGATACGAAGAATAAAACGTAATACATATTTATCATAGCTCTCGAGGGACACATCAAAAAGTCACGCGGGACACACTTTGTGAACCCCTGGTCTAAATTATGAAACTAACTAAATATTTACACTAAAGGCTTATTTCAATGTATATTAAAAATATATATTATTGAAGTGTTCCTATCGTTAAAATCATCTTGTTAAAAATGTTTAAGAGTTTTTTATACCTTAATAATTACTGCTAAAATACCGGTAAACCGATATTCACATAATATTTTTTACCGATTTACCGGTAATACATTTTCTCAGTAATTTCAAATGTGCTAGTGTTCTGTCTGGTTTGACACTAATCATGAAAAAATATTATTGTTTCATTAAGACGAAGACTAAGGCCTTGTCCACATAGTTCGTTTTGACTCACGAACATTCCAGGTACATGTGATCTCATTGAGCCGTCCATAAGCACTCGCACCATGACGACTGTCGCGCGCGGTCGAGGTATAGGTGACATCGTTGAGGTGTCCACATTCACTTGCGGTGAATCGCAGTGAGACACGCGCCACAATGTAATGTTGCGGTTTTAGATACGTGGATGCCAGTAGCGAAGGGTGGAGGTAGGCTGTTAAGATCCGCTATAAATAGTGTATACTTTGTTAGTCAAACGTATTTGTTTTTATTGTACTACGACTACATTTTACAGATGGTATTGGTTAGTTTTTAAAAATCAATTAAACCCTGCATAACCAAACCATAATAGTTGTCGTATATTATGGGCGATACCATAAAATTGTGCACACTTTTTCGTTCATACTTATTTTTTTTCGTTGGATTAAGAATACATATTATTTACACATAAGTAGGTAAGTACCTACTGATTGTTGGTTCATTTTTTAAAATTCATTAAACCAAGGTGAAATAGTTAAAACTATCCAAAGTTATGTATAATTTAAATGCATATTTTAAGATATTATATAGGTGAACGTGTATTTTTTAACTATTATCTATTATGGCTTAGTTTTAGCAAGGTTTAATAGAAATTTAAAAACAAACCTATACCATCTGTGGATTGTAGTCTTATTTCAATGAAAATAAATATGTATGACTGACAAAGTTTAGTGTGCACTATTTATGGCGAATCTTAACAGCCTACCTCTACCCTTCGCCACTGGTGGATGCACTATGCTCTGGAAGGTTTGAAAGCCACCTAGTGAAAATTTTGCTTGTGACATAAACCGTTACGTTAAATATTAATCCTTCGCCGCTGGTAAATAGAGAATTATGAGAAGCTTATGATTCATTATTTCAGATGGAAATATTTGTTAAATCATAAACATAAAACATCGCTGTTTTTCTGAAGATCTTAATTTTATCTACATAATAAGAAAATAATAATGATCATTAATTTCAATAGATACTTGACATGTATTATGAATATCAATAGAATTCTTATCAATAATTGAAGTGTTTATTTTTCAATAAACTTTCTTTCATTACAACGCGTCTAAGTATCTCGCAGACAATACTCTGGAGATCGACCGTCAGCAGAAAATGAGCGGGAAAATAGCGATGAATTAAAATATAAACTTTTACTACTATAGCATAATATACTATTCAAACTATCTTGCACGAGTTTCATGTTTAATCGCCATATAAAGAACATAGTCTCATAGATCATCACAGTAGCTAAGGGTGGAGGTAGGCTGTTTAGATCCGCCATTAGTGTTGCCATTTTTTCAAATCTGATTATAGTAGAAAGGCGTAAAAAATATAGTATTTCTGTAAAAAATATAGTACATGAACATTTTTCGGCTTGAATCCTTTAAAATAATAGTATTTTGGAATATTTGGCGTAAAATTATAATATTTTACATTTTTTGCAGATTTAAAATTATAATATTGTACTATAATTATAGTACGGTATGCAAAACTGTCCGCCATAAATAGTGCACATTCGTCATTGTTATTCGTACGAATTTATTTTTATTGAACTAAGACTACAATTTACAGATGGAGTTGGTTAAATTAAAAAAATCAATTAAATCCTGCCTAAGCCAAACCATATTAATTTTGGTATGATTTGGGCGATCCTACAAAATTGTGCACACTTTTTCATTCATACTAAACTTATTAGTTTTCGTTGAATTAAGAATACATAAATTACTCATGCTGTTGGTCCAAAAACCCAAAATAATATTCTACCTATAAAATATCTAAAAGTATTTATTTTATAGATATGCGAGTATTTTTTGACTATTGTCTATTATGACATGTTTTTAGCAGGGTTTAATTGAATTTTAGAAACCAACCAACACCATCAGTTGTAAATTGTACTCTTATTTCAATGAAAAAAATACGTGTGACTGACAAAGTTTACTGTGCACTATTTATGGCGGATAATAAGAGCCGACCTCAATCCTTCGCCACTATCATCACCATTTTTTGTATTAAAACCAACGGCAGCCCAAGGTTACCTCCTGAAAGTCTTTCCATACTGGACGGTCTAGTGCTGCTGCTTTTCAACGATTGTTTTGGTTGAGTATCGTCATATTATCTGGTAGCCAGAGGGTGAACCTGATACTGCCAAGGGACTAGGAGGTTTTGTGCTTGATTCTGACTCAGTTTTCAGTGATTACGAATCTGACGGGTACCATTTTGAAATCCTTTGGAAAACGACGCCATCTTGGTGAAATGGCAGCCAAAAACGAATATTTCCATTACAGAAATTTTAAACATGAAAAAGATATTTAAAATATTTTTAGTAAGTACCTAATTTAAACGGTTTTACCACAATTTAAAAAATAGTATTTGCATTTAGCTGCCTTTTTATTGTTCTGCTTGTATTGCTAAAATAAAGCAAACAATCCTGTTTAATTCTATTAGATAGACGAAGACCTCATCCAGTGCATGCCTTGGAGATATGCCTGTTTTCCATTGTGGGCGGTTGTGTCATTAGAATTAATAGATAGTGGATTACTATCCTAATACTTCACGTATATATTTTCCAACTAATTTTTATATAGAATATACCTAAACTTCATGTAAGTGGGCATCGAGTATCTTAATAGTCGACGATATGAAGATATAGTGTCTGGAGACATATACTCTGAAGCCCTTAGACTATATAAACACCAAAGCTGAGAATAAGAATGTAAATTATTCTAATAGTTCCTCTCTTCTTAGTCGTGCACTCATGGCTGAGGATCGTGACCACATTTAAATTTCGCCATCCTTTGAGCGACCAAGACTTTCCATCCTTCTCGATCTTTCGCTTCTCTCAGGGCAGAATGGATGGTGCCCCCAGTCAGCTCTTTCACTTGGTCACTCCATCGCTCTTCCTCTGCTTTGCCTTCCCTGGAGGCTACCCAAAACTACCAGTCTCTCCAGGTTATCTGGTCCGCGCCTGACAATATGTCCAAAAAACTGCAGAATTCTTCTCAGACATATCGTCGAGAGCCGTTCCTTTATCTTCAGTCTCTGGATGATTGACTGGTTCGTCCTGTGCTCCGTCCAAGAAATGCGAAGCATTCGGCGCCAATACCACATCTCAAAGGCATCAATTGCCTTCCGTTCTCTTCCCTTCAGGGTCCACGACTCGACTCCGTATAGAAATATCGAGAACACCAATGTTTGCACAAGCATCATTTTTGTGGCAATCGAAATTCCCCGATCCTTCCATATAGTGGTAAGGCGTGTCATCGCATTTTTTGCAATCTGTGTGCGCCTTCTTATTTCCGCTTCGCATCCGCCCTTTCCACTGACGGTCGATCCAAGATATTACTCGTTGACTGTTTCGAGGTTTTTGAGTGTATTTGTTGTTGGTAGAAGGTTGGTCCGATCCACAACCATTAATTTGGTATTATTCCTATTAATAAGGAGGCCGTATTTACGACTCTCTTCCTCTACCCGGTGTAGCAGCTCTGTGAGTTCTCTTTTATCAGATCTAATAGTTAAATCAGTCGATATCAATCCTTTCAATCAAGCAGATTATAAATAATCTCTCACTTGAATAATCGTTCCAAGCATACTGTGAAAATTACCTAATTAATAAAGCCATAACTTTAATAAACGATAAGATTGTCAGATGTGTTATCAAAGCCATCCTTGAAGATCAAAAAAAAACAGACTCCCAAACAACTGTATGAAAATAACTTTAAAAATCGGATATCATATGACTGAACATGATTATATCCTACTGGAAAAACCAAGTCAAGATTGGAGGATTTTCATTGGTATCCATTGAGTACTGTTATACGAGTGGGTAGAATAGCAACTCCGCATAAATATCACGACCATTAGTAATAATGCAATACGGAAAAAAAATCTTACATTACCCTAATTAAGACAAGTAGTGCTGCAACGAGTATATTAGAGCAATTTGTGATTTATTGGCTCTACTGTTTGTTCTTTCTCGTCCATTTTCCCCTCGTAGTTCATCGCCGGCATTAGGTTAGAAAGAAAAAGAAAATGTTCGTTTCAGTATGAATAAATAAAATCCAATATCCTTCAAATGATGATGGAAATTGAACAAGTCCCAACAGGCAAACAAAACAAATCGGAAATCAATCAAATTGGAATTAACCTTAGATCACTTGACACAACTCTGACGTCAACTTATTATTTATTTGCTTTCCAGTTAGATATTCCTTTATTTATCAGAAAGCTTTTGTATGGAATGATTTGAATTCACGAAAGAGTCTAACAAGGATTCAACGAAATATAAAGGCCTGTTTATACTTTCAGTACCAGACTGCAGGCTGTTAGTACACGTTCAGTGACGTTAATGATTTTTTTAAAATTTGACACCGATTTTATCGTTACAAACTAGTAGAAATAGAAATATAAACACAATATAAAATTTACATAATATTAATGTACATCTCTATTTCAGTCAGTATTTTAAGTTTAAAATAGCGCTTCACAAACTTTTTCATAGTAAGATTTGGAAGAAAATCAAGATTTAAAAAAAATATATTTTAGTGACTCAATAAAAATAATTACAAGATAAAAAGAACTTTTTATATACAACGTTTTTAAATTTTCAGTTGAATCATATAAACTTGACTTGACTAGCAAACGATCAAAAAAAAAATTGTACTTGATAGAAATAATACTGAAATGTCAATTTGACATGTCATATTGATTCCCATAGTAACGCACGTATATATTAATAATTTAGTTGCTAGGACCCCAGACCCCTAGCAACCAATAATGGTGTCGAAATAACTTTTCATATAAAACAGAATTAACTGAAAATGAATTCAATTCTACTTAAAGATGGCTAAAAGTATTAAAAAGACGCATTAGCATCATGTTATGATATATTCTAAAAGTTTCAAATGTTTAGCTAGTCGGGAAGTTAGTTAAAAAGCGATTTCAAGATATGTACCGGTTAAATAAGAATACGAGTTAAGTAAAACGTTGTAATAAAATAATTTATTCTTATACTGCAGAGTTCACATAAGGCTTTTGGACGGCGAGTCTCGTGTATATGTTACGCTATGGGAAGCTTGATATCCAGTTTTCAGATAAAAATGTAAAAAAAAATTCCGTTCATGTACTTCCTTAGATAATGATAACCATACATTTTACTACCTTAATACTAATTTGTGTGGTTTGAGAAATGTCTCGTAAACCTTCACAAAATCCATACCTCATCAAACCTTCTTCTGTGGCCTAATGACAAAATACTTAAAATAGTCATGTGCTACGCATGCATCAAAGTTCTTAAATCCCTCTCAATACTATCTATAATGTATATACGGCATAACTACAGGTGGTGTAATGATCTAGGAAGATGCCAAACAAGAATTCTTATAGGCACCATATAGGCACTACATTTAAAGAACAGAGAACGACAGAGAAAAAGACAATTTTATAATAACCGTTTGATTTACCATAATTGATGAAAATACAATATTTTTGAAAAACCTCAAATACGGGTTTATAATTTACACTTTTTACTGTAAGGCATAAAGTCCACTAAAGCGTGCTTGCGGGGCGCTGACGCATATTCTATGTGAATCATCGAAAATACAACGTAATCAAATACGCCAGCGCACACTGGATTTTACGACGCATTGTTCCCGCCCGCCCCATGAGTCATCGTTGTGTGGCTTCTCAGCGGCACGAATTAACGAAAATACAACGTAGTCCATTCATTGAACACGGCAAACAAAATCACGCTCCTGGAAGCGTCGTCGATAGACGGGCGAGAAGGCATTATTTAATAACAGTGAACTCTTTGTTTAGTTATTGCGTGTCCGATATTTCGCTGGTAGAATGATGTCATCGTGAATATTAATTACAAGCCCCAAGAAATTTAATAATATTTTTATTGCTTTGTTATGAGAGACGCTGATAATAATAATTATTTTGTGCTCCTTGAGCCCCTTATTACATAGGTGAAGGGTAATGCGCGGGTGGGAGGGGGCCTACTTCGTAGAGAGCGCACCGAGCGCCGCTTTGGTGGGCTTTATGCCTATGGGTTGGTCTTATCCGGTAAGTTGTGTATCCTTCTCTGGCACATGCAAATTATTTCTAATAACTATGATATTTGAGAGATTTAAAAGTTATCTAATGAAAAGTAACCAACTTTTTAATTAAATCAAGGTAGGTAATAATTACATTAACATGATCCTAGATGGCGCAAGGTGTAAAATAAATGAAATTTATTTATTATTATGTTAGTATTATTTCAATCGATACTGAATTATTATAATATACAAGTTTTCAGATTTTTAGATCAGCTGCTGAAGATTCTTTAATGTGCCACTTGGTGTCCATATGCTTCACCTAAATGGCGAAAATGGACAAAGTAGATATTTTTATCAAGTACTAAATTGATAATCGTTAATCGAAAAATATATTGGAAAATAAGTTTGATCGGGTGGGATCTAAACTCAGTCCGGATAAATGCTATTGTTCATTGATCTATCGATATACTGCGAATCAATTATGTATTTTCACTAATAAGATTCTAACATTCTTAAAATTTGCGTATGGAATAAAAAAGTAAAAAAAAACCCATTTAATAATTTTATACGAGTACCTAATGATTTTGTGCAGAAAGCTGAATACAACAGAAATTGTATACGTATGCAACTTTTATCTCTTTGTTATTTAATTTATACAACAAAGAAAACAATGTGTAAGCATTTTGAAACAAATTGGATTCCACAATAGGTAGATACAATAAATTACATTCTCTAACCTTCATCCTGTAATCCGAGATTTACTGTTTTGCGTTGATTAATGTATTAAAACTATTTAACTTCTTTGAAAGTCGTAGCGTTTAATTAATTCAATAATTTGGCTTCTGATAAATCAAATAATAGTCAAAGTTAAGTACAGGGTGGTGTGGTGATTGTGGGCCACAGAATGCCCCACTGTGCTCAAACATTAGGGACACAGAATGTTTGTGGGCGCAGAAAATGGACAATTACGTTTGAGTATGACGCACCGGGGATAACATTTTGAACGATTGATGGTAAAACAGCGTAAGACTAAAAATAACAATAAGTATAATAATTTAGTAAAAATAATTTTGAGAAGTTGGTCTTAAATTGATATGTTTTCGTTTAACTGTTGGTTTTTTCTTTCTGTTATTTTGGTATGTCTGCTATGGCAGGCATGTCTATGGCGGGCCCTCTTACCTATCACTAAGGTTAAGGTCAGTGTAATTTTTTACAGTAGTGCTACCCAAGTGGTTTTCACAGAACCCCTGAGTTAAGGGTACCATTTTGTAAGTCAGGAAACATACTTAAAATAATTATAAAATAAAATTCTACAGGTGAATTATCATTTAATTATACCAATCATCATATTATCACATCAAATTGCATCGCTTAACCACATATTTTTAAATGTTAACAATCATTAAAAAAAAATAGCGCCGCAGGCGACTTTTTTACCATTACCAAACCCACCACGTCAGCCGTTCCTTGTGAGGGTCATGGGCCCATATGAAGTGAGTCGTGAAAATGTAAAAATGATTTCCTTGTGATTTTCAAGATGAAGCATTTACAAAACCTATTATTATTATTTCTTTAACCAGTTTACGTGAAAGCCGTTCTAATTAACCAAAAGAAGGCCACGTAACTTCATTGTAGCACTTGATTCGCATGATATCACTTACGGACTGCAAAAGGTGTGAGAGAAAGAGACTCATAGAGAGAGATCTACGCTTTACGATGAGGTGTAGTTTTTCCTTACCAGAGGCAAGTAGGCTTTGCACAGTGGGAGACTAGTTTGACAATGAGTTAAATTAATGCCAAAAAGTGGACCAAAACTTATCATTTTCATAACAAATGGAAAATTGAGTATTTCTTTGTCATTGTTGGTTTATTTGTTACGTCTCAGTATCCTCAGACAATTGGTAAGTATGGTAGATTACAAAAGTATCGCTACTGGATAGTAGATTACAGCCTCCTTGAAGTTAGACACGACTATGCTATAATATGAAGTTAGTTTTTTAGGTAAATATATTTATCTCACGCACTTATTACAGAATCACGTTGATAGTTGATAGACCGACCATCTTGAAGCCGTATGTTGCAGAGTCGATTCCCCGGCTGTTAAAATAAAAGTGCATGGTATTTTTTTATGTTTAGTAAAAATACTGAAAATGAAACAAATTTTAACTTCAAGTCTGATTGATTGTCCTAGAACTTTTCTTTCAGTTACCTATCGCCTACCTGTCGCGAATAGGAACGTTTGCTGCTGGTGGTACAACATTTTATGCTTTATGTACAATAGGAAGTCACGTTTGAACGTTTGAAGATTTTTATTCAGGCTACCATATTTACTACAGACCTGCTTTGACTTGGGAAAATTTTCATTAAAGATACGTCATATACGTAATATTATATACACTCATACATTTATATATTATATTTATTCATTTATTATTCCAGATAAATTTAGTTATTATTCTGTTTGAGGTGAGTGTCATTCAAGAAGATATATTTTAAATCAGAAAAAATAGAAGTATAATGACTGATTTTGTTTTCAAATTAAATATATTACTAGTGGGACTCCGCCCCTTGGCCACCTTCGGCCCCGAACTCATGCCTGTCTATACTGCGACTCCTAAATCGAGATATATACTTCAGCTCGGTCATTTCTGGAACTAAAATTGTTGCTATAATACTATCATTGCATACAGCGCCATGACGTAGATATCAATATATAGAAGGCACACAGTTACTTCAGCTCCGATCCCCGCCACAAACCGTTCACCCAAATTGTTCTTCATTCGCTACGCGCGTAAAACGGTGACGCGCACAAAGGCGTGGCGCGTGTCTCGTCGCGAGTGCATGTGGATACCCAATGAGGTCACCTGTACCTTAACTGCGCGCAACAGTCGTCATGGCGCGTGTGCTTGTGGACGGCTCAATGAGGTCACGTGTACCTGGTAGTCAAAACGCGCCATGTGGACAAGGTCTAATGTAATATTTTAATAAAGTTCAATATATTCGAAAAAGAGATCGACAGCACCCATATTCCTATCTGATAAACATCCCGAAGACTACTACTACAGCGTCATTTTAACAGAATATATTTAGTTCCCACGTTTGGACTACAGGACCGACCGTGATTTAAGAAACTATGTAGATTTTAACTTATCTTTTTATAATATTATAGAGTAGTTTGAATAACTAAATTGTCTTTACCTAATTTAAAAAAAACACGTCGTTTTGATAACCAATAATATGTTTTTCTCTTTATCGCCATAGGTGTGTACAAACGAACAATAACTTCACGTTTGATCAAAGTTTTCTCGGCTAGCAACTCTATGTTATATTATATAGGTATATGTAGCGAGAAAATGGTAAATAATGGTTAACCATTACATATTGTTTTGTAGTTTCTAGTGGTAAATGGATGAATGTAAATTTACCAGCAAACACTATCGTATAAATATTTTACCTAAAATAGATTTTAAACGCCCGGTATATAATAAATATTTATAGCTTCAATGGGTATATTTTATAAACAAGGCGTTATCGACGGTAGTTTAACATATTTATGTACCAGTAAAAATGGTTGATATTATAGAGCATAGATGTATTAAATAAAGTTGATATTCTCAAAATATTGAAGAAGAATTTTCCAATTTCCCACTTGTTAAAATAAGTAATACACGCCCACGAAGGTCGAGCGGCTACGTGTCAGACTTATAATAACGTGGTTCTCAAGTTTGAATTGCGGGTCTGGAAAAAAACACACGTTATTTTACAATGTAGGTATGTTTGGATTCAAAGTATGCACCTGATAAGTTGAGCAAAAGACTAATATCCATTTCTTGTAAAACAAAAATATGTTAAGGGGGGACATGCTCAGCGTAGGTCAAAATGGAGCTTTTATTGCATTTTCAAAGCATAATCCTGGACATTCTTTAAACGTTGTACATAATCTATTTATATAATTTTGAAGCCTTATTATCCTTTATATTTATTTTAAACATTTGATGACTGCATAAAACAATGACTGTTTAAAAAAAAAGTTTTTTTTTCGGTTAGGTACATGTTATAACACGCGCCGTATGTTGTAGCTCAACCACTGGGGAATGCCAAAAGAAATGGCGTATTTGAAAAATAGCCGTAGCCATAAATTGACAAACTATAATTGAAGTAGGGAGTAAAATGATGTTAACGCGCGTGTTTGAATATGTAATCTTGCCCATTTTTTGAATAATAAAATGCCTAATTATTGTCAAATTTGGGATCACAGAGATTATCAATATAATTGTTTATTGTAAATATTTCACTATAATAATGTCAATATAAATTATACTGATCGATTTATAAATGCGTTTAAAAATTAATAAATGTAAAAAATCGTAACACCACTGCACATTTATGTACTGAAATATGACTATATTCTAAAACATTAGAGCGAGAGGTTTAAAAGAATACTATTGTATGTAATAAAAATACTTTAGCAGTAATCAAATGTTTAAAATAAATATAAAGGATAATAAGGCTTCAAAATTATATAAATAGATTATCTACAACGTTTAAGGAATGTCCAGGATCATGCTTTGAAAATACAATAAAAGCTCCATTTTGACCTACGCTGAGCATGTCCGCCCTTAAGTAACCTCTTCGTGATGCGGTCCAGATGCACATAGGATTGTAGATCCAATTAAAAAAAGTACAAATAAATAAATACTAGGTAGACTATAGTGTACAAAAGGCCATAACGTTGATTTTCAACGTGTCCGGAAACTTGTACGTATGCAGTTCGCCGTATCACACTTCACCGTGAAATGTATCGGAAATATATGGTCGTATATTAAAGACCATCCAACCTCTTTGGGTCGTATAGTACTGACATAAAATTCATCTCCAAATAAAACTCGGTTCTTGTCGGTTTACACTTTAAAGGAAGCCAGCAGCAAAAAAAAATGTCATGTAAATCTTGTCACGGTGGTTTTAACACCTAAGCGCCGATAATAAAGAATGATACAGATTAAAGAGTAAGAGCAGAATATCTGACAGTATATGAATTTATTATTAAATTTTAAAATAAGAGATAAACCATAAAATAGAAACAGATGACAAGACAAAGATTGTGATAAACGTATTTCATAAATAGATATAATTGATAGATATATTTGAAACATTCCTAAATGGACTTTTCCAAAACAGCCGGTAAAATTTCTAAAGTAATGTAAGTACCTTTGATGAAAGAACCTCAATACCTACCATTGATCTTTGTTTACGGCTGGTACTGAACGATTTATAGTTGAATAGAGATTATATCGTAACAGTGAGGGCTCCAGTATTAAAAGAAATGGATGAATCAAATGGTAGGACTGTAAACATAATTTGAGAATACCTATGAGAAATACATAACTGTAGGGAAATACCCTACCATCCACATGACTTGGCAGGAAACTATTAATTTATAATTACAATGTATCTTACAACATAATATTGTTAAAATTGCAAAACAAGCGATTTATGTGAATCAATCAATTTCAACAGAAAGCTAATGTAGCAAAATTATAAAATAATTCAATTAATCAATAATATTACAAACTAATAAATAATGAATGCTACGTAAGTTTATCATGATATGCACAAAAGTTGTTTATATGAAAATCAATCTTGCCCAATTATTAAAAAGTGCATAATTGTTCAAATTGAAATCAATTGTTTATACTTTATGAAACGAATCATGCGTTACACAATAAAGCATGATTATCAAAATATTCAAGTAGTGATAGCATCATTTTCTATATCGAATCACTATAAAAACACTCAGTACATGAAATCAATATGTCAGTCAGTTATCAAAGATTTAACCGTAAGGTTATCGTTCAGCTTCGCCCGATCGATTTCGTAAATCCGTCAGAACGCCTGATCGTGATTTCACCCAGCTAAATTATAATCTGTACACTTATCTGTAATAATTAAATTAATATTTATTTGGAAGGAGATAATAAAACCAGGGTTAATTTCATTCACACACCAAATTCTGAGTTATTCATTTTGTAGCCAACCTGCCCTGCTTGTTCCTTATTTCATCTTCCTCCGATATAAGCACTAAAAAAAGTGTTTTAGAAAAAATATAACTCCTAGCGGAATTGGAGCCCGCGCTCTCTGGGATTCGTGCACACGTGCTTGAAAGCGAAGATACGTGTGTCCTATCTAATTTTGACAAAATTAACCACCTAGCGATTCATACAATTATTCTAACTGAAGCGCTTTTTGAATTGCTTTAATTGTTTTGGCAATCGGCTTTTTGGATTTTAAATCAAAATATTATTAATTAACCTTAATTACTAACATCAGGACTCTTAATTTTTTTTATGACGTACTTACACATGTAAATAATTTAATAAAATATTTTTTTAACGAATGATTTACAAGATTTAAGAATATATTCTAATAGTTATTATTTTTTGTTGATCGGATTACGCGATGTCTGGTTTACTTCCATAACCTTTAATCGTCCTTGCTGATAAGGTGATAACCAATGACACATGCAATAAAATATTAATATTTTGAAGAGATTTTTACATAATATTATGTTTTTTTGTAGATATTTTCGTTTTTAAAATTATTTTACGGATACCGGTATTAATACCGGCATTCAATAGAAAATACCAAAATACCGGTATTGATATTTTCATTCAGTATTGCGATCTATAACGCTAATCTTATGAATGAGATAAAAAACAGATATTATACAAACCCTCTTATTTTATCACAACAGCATTTACGAGTACCTGTAAATGTCATATTGCGCATATCGTTTGGAAGATGTGCTTATAACGCGAAACGGCTGCCAACCTAAATAACTCAACAATCGTAGAATTAACAGAAAAAAGCTTATTTTAAAACTATTCATACTAATTATACTTATTTTTGTAAATGGTTGCTTTATAATATATCGAAAACCGTTTAAATAAACAACACTACATAAGCTTTGTGTATAAAATTTATTATTTTTGCAGCGATCGTCAAATGGAATCAGTCCAACGGTATTTTCAGATAGCAAACATTGTTCATTAAAGTAACATATCGAGAAACTCTCCTTCACTAAATTAAATGAAAGGCATTTATCTTTACTGTGCAAGCAATCGAACGTAATGTTCTCTTGGAAAAAGATATATTATGTAAATTCCAAAAGCCATTAATTGGTGGTTTGAAATAGAATTGAATAAAAAAATAAACGAAAATTAACAATTTTTTTTTTAAGTATAATTATTATATTATTATTCATGAAGACAAGTTATTATATTAGACTTTTACTTATTTTTTTTAATATGCAATTGTCTTCTCTTTTTCTTTGGACAGAATCGATTTAGTTCTAGACGCATAGCGTGTCGAGATACTATTGAAATAACGTCAATAGTAAATGCATGAACAGAAATACAATGATAGTTGTTAGAGTTGTTTCGTAATCAGTGTAATCACTATTATAGCCATTAATAAATTGATTTCCTGATATTAATTTAAAAATCTCATGAATGACAAAAATATGCAAACAGTACAATATAAATAATAGTTTACAATATAAATTATATGGTTACTTTATCAGTGGTAAACTGAATTAATTAACGAACTGCGGATATAGTATACCTACATAATATGACAGATTTATATTGGATCGATTTTTTTATTGATATGGCAATAATATTAGTAGATTTGAAAACGATGCTTCATTGTATAATATGGTAGTTGTCACTTTCAACATAATTAATATAAGAAGTATTCAATACTGTTACTCTTTCGTATTTGCGTATTTAATCGATATTATAAATATTTAAAATGCTTAAACCTTTTGGTTGTATTTACGTGAATATTCGCAAGTCGCAAATCACAAGTACCTACCTGTTACTAGTTAAAAGTATATTTTTTTAGTGTATCTTTTTCCCAAACATTCTTTAAATAATAAAATTACTTGCAAATAGTATTTAACCATTAATCTTAGTAGGTAGGTAGTTTCTTTATGATTTATTTAAGTATATTTAAGCTCTGTACTCTTGAGGGTTTATTTGACGTCTTTGACGGTAACAATAAGCTTTTGAAACAAGTATACCTATCTGATAATTTCAAAAGCTTTCCTCTATTTTATTTATTATGGAGACTGCACTATGGTCACATTTATATTGTGCATTATCAATGGTGATCATATAATATAAAACGAAAACATAAGTGACACAAATTCTAGTGATTGTTGTTTTTATTAAATAAAAACAACAATACAATGCAGTTCCACCATGAATTGACAGTTAACAAAATAAAAGAAATTCTAGTAAACCATTGTATAAAATCTAGCAGTGTTGGGATATAATATAGACTCAGTACATAATTGATGTCCGTTCAATACATTACGAGCATATAACCCTAAGAGATAGAATCACTATTTTCATTAAATCAACTAATACAGGTCGAGTCCTGTTCAAGGCATTGTTTTTATTATCGAAATCGGAGATAAATACAATGGGTCATAATGAATTTACCGTTGTTCTGTAAGTAGGTTCTCTCCAGTGGCGCTGTGCATACGACAAGATAATATTTACGAAATTGTTAACTAACTAGGTAGTGGATTCTTAAGGCAATTAGCTCCAATCTTAAACGTATATCGAAATCATAATTTTTGGTACTACCACACTCCTTCCTCCTTCAAAAATTGAACGATATGGCACCGACTTTGTTGCTTTCATTGAGTGTTAATAATAATTACCTGTGGTGCAGTCCAGCAATCTCAGGTATTCTCTTGCCTTCAGAAAGATTCAGAAGATGCGTATATACCTCGCATTATCGTTAACTTCTTCAGAATGCTATGCACGTGAAAAATCCAATGCAGTCCACTGCATTTTCATATACCTACCACGTGATATTTTTGTCCCCATAAAGAATCTTATCTCAAAGATATCCATGTTACTCTTATCCTGTTTGATGAATGCCCTGCGTTCTGATCCATATTAATATGTTAATACTAGCCATGATCTATTCTGGGTCGGAACCGTTTCCTTGTGTCAAGGTACCATTAGCGAAGGGTGCAAGACTAGTCAATTTCCCCAAAAACATTTATAGTGAAGGGCTATGTAGGTACCTATTTTGTTTTCGAAATTTTATTTTTCTGTATAAAATTGTACTTATGTTTTAGAACTTATACTTCTTTTGGGGTGTTTGGCAGAGAGTGCAATTGAGAGCTGCGCGCGCACAGCGTTACGAAAGTGCCCGATAGTATGAGGTTAGCTGCGAATCAGTCAGCTGTATACAAACGCAATTTTGGTAGTGGTTGCCTAAGCATCGAATTTATTATTATCGGCCATTTGCATTTCTTTACGTAAACAGACGATTAAACGTCAGAATGACAGTAGTTACTTTAAAAATAAAAACAACGAAAAATAATTAAATAATTTAGTAATATAAGTTAAAGTGTATAAAAATAGACCAACGGCGCTCCAATAAGCGACCATTTTTCTTGAGTATGTAATTTAACAAGATAATTAGGAGCTAGTCGAAGAATCTAGGTTATCAAAAGTTTTGTTTTAAATTTTTTTACGCCAAAGAAGTATAACTTCTAACGCACGTACATAAGTACACAATGATTTTTTTTATATATAATATTTTCTTCTTCTCTCTTGTGAGGGTAATATTTGTCACAATGTAAATCTCATGTTGAGAACGTCTTGAATTTAAATTTGTTATATCCACAATGTGTTGTTTTCTAAAATAAATAAATAAATAAATAAATACTAAAATGGGGGCAGGAGAATTTTATATAGAAATGTTTTGGTTTTCCTTTAGAATGTCGTGCATTGTGAGACCAAAATAGCATCTGCAGGCGAGGTTTATCTCGCGAAGTATTCATTGCAGGCTACTTTGAATTTAAACTCTCAACCCAATTTCACAATCTTTAATATAATTTGTTATTAGATAGTAAAATGTTAATTTTCTTCATAATGTGTCTACTAAAAACTTAGAGCTTCCCATTACATAATGACTACTTAACAAAATTAACAATATTATCTATGTTAAAAGGACAATGAGCGCGTTATCTTATCTAATATCTGTGATTAAAAGGGAGTAGGTATTACAGGGTAGATTTCGTCTCAGGCTATTCGATCGAGGCGTTGCGCCCCTGTTGTCAGGTTCCATTGTTTTATCGGCAAAATCAGTTAACGATCAATCGCCGAAGTGTTTCGGCCATTGGGCACAACTCGTAACTGAGAGTACGCTATCTGTCTGTCGGCGACGAATCGATGGAATTCATGTCGAGTTGCCGATCGAGCAACGCGATTCGTACGATCGGACTGCAGAGCGACATCCTCTTGCGGTGACGATTTCAATTATTCTATCCCATCACTTATCCCCCGGGCTATATTTATTTACGATGCCTTGTATGTACGCTTACGTCACATGCTGGAATAAAATTTGACAAACATCGTTTTAAGTGATTCATTGAGACAGTATCATGAATGAAAACTAAAACGTTATTTCGAACATATCAAATAATTGGCTTATCGAATAGACAGAGGTTTCTGAAAAGGAATATCGAACCAAAGATTAATTCTTTATGTTTTTAATAAACTATTTCTTGTATTCAACGAATAAGACACAAGATTTCAGAATGTAACATTCTATATACCAGTGGCGAAGGGTGGAGGTAGGCTGTTAAGATCCGCCATAAATAGTGCACATTATCCTTTTTTAGTCAAATGTATATGTTTTTGTTATTGAAATAAGACTACAATTTACAGATGGTATTGGTTGGGTTTTAAAAATCAATTAAACACTGTCTTAACCAAACCATAATAGTATTGGTATATTTTAGGCGATATGACAAAATTGTGCACAGTTTTTCGTTCTTACTTATTTGTTTTCGTTAGATTAAGAATACGTATTACACATATTGTTGTTAATTTTTTTTAATTCATCAAGCTATGCCTAAACCAAACTATAATAGATAAAATTATTATTCTATCTATAAAATATCCAAATTTATGTATGATTTAATTGCATAATTTTAGATATTTTATAGATATACGAGTATTTTTTGACTATTATCTATTATGGCTTGGTTTTCGCAGGGTTTAATTGAATTTTAAAAACTAACCAACACCATCTGTAAAATGTAGTCTTATTTCAATGAAAACAAGTATGTGTGCAATATTTATGGCGGATCTTAACAGCCTACCTCCACCCTTCGCCACTGCTATATACTGAATATACATAATTTGAAAACATTTCATGCATAATATACAAACTAGAAAAAATCCTGTTGTAAAAAAATACCCGACGGGACTTGAACCTGTATCTGCTGGACTACAAAACGATTTTTTCTAGTGTGTATATGCATAAGATGTTTTCAAATTATGTATACTTAGTATATAGAATGTTTAATTCTGAAATCTTGTGTCTTATTCGTTGAATAAAAGAAATAATTTATTAAATTATTAGCAAATCTAAGTGAGTTATAAAAAAATTAAATAATGGAGTAATCCGCGACGTCAGTTAGTAACTAAGGAATTAATTGATACCTACTTAAATTTAATATACAAAAACCTATAGCCAACCTTATAAAGTATTTCTACTAGTTAAAATTGACGTAATTATCTAAAGCGCGCGTAGTTTACTTGGTAAAACATACTGGCGCAAATCCAACAGATACAGGTTCAAGTCCCGTCAGGTGTCGTATTTTTTTTCTCTACGAAACGATTTAATCTAGTGTGTTTATATACATGAGATGTTTTCAAATTCGTTATGTATTTTTGAAACACAACTGATAAATTAATGAAACCAATGTGGATTTTTGTTATACCTTAAAATTCCTTATTTTATATTCAGTATATTATTATTAACAGCTAATATACTTTATCGATTTACTTGACAAACTCCATTGGGCTGGTTTTGATCAAGAATATTATTTTAGCTCATTCGCGAGCAAGAGTCCACATGCATAGGTTGTATTTATGTTAAACTCTACGTTAAACTATATTGATATTAAAGAAGTATATATTTGTGTTGATTTAACTGTCTGTCTGTAACGCAGTGCAACATAGCAAACACACACACATATACACACACTCTCTCTCTGTCTGTCAAATGTATGCATAGCTAACACTAAGCTGTTTCCCTGATGCACGTAAATTTGCATTCGAAAGAGTTTGTAGCTTTGTTGCGCGATCGCATAAATATAACACCTACATTGCAGCCATATCATGCGTGCTGCACTTAATTGCTTAGTCACATTATATGGACTTTTTTCTCACATGCTTCTTAACCCAATCAATTTCGTTATTTTTATTAAAAAAAAAACTATTTTAACGCAATTGTTAGAAAGCTTTATCGAAATAGATACCTACTGATCTATATTAGACATTGGTATTAAAATCAACGCATAACAATAAAAAATAATAAAATAATTACAAGATAAAAATAACTTTTTATACACCACGTTTTTAAATTTTCTGTTCATATAAACTTGACAAAATCATATAAACAAAAATCATATAAACTTGACAAATCTATGTATTAATAAAAACTTTTTATTGTACTTGATAGAAATACTGAATACATATAGAATAGGTACTGAAATGTTATTTTGATATTTCATATTGATTTCCATAGTAACACACGTATATATTAATAATTTAGTTGCTAGGACCCCCTTAGCAACCAACACTAATAACTTTCCATATAAAACTGAAAATGAATTAAATTCTGCTTAAAGATGGCTAAAAGTATTAAAAGAATGCATTGTCGTCGTGTTTTGATTATTCTAAAAGTTTCAAATGTCTAGCTAGTCGGGAAGTTAGTAAAAAATCTTCAATCGTCCAATACAAATCTTGGGCAAACAAGAAAAAATATGTACTGGACACACAAGAAAAAATTAGTACTGGACAAACAAGAATACGAGCTAATAAAAACGTGGTAAAATAGTAGGTATTATTGTTAGTTAGCGCATTGGTAAGAATGTTGATAGTCTGCACTACCATATTTTTTTGAGTACAATAATAATTTTGCTTAAAAAATAGCTTTTCTGAAAAAAATATTCAACCCAATGAATTTACCCATGTTAACCCAAATGAAGCTGAAAAACTGTATATTTTTTTAAAAATATTAATTATAATTAACTATTTATTTTATTCAACGAATAATTCACAAGATTTTAAGAATGTATCATTCTAATTACTGAAAATACATAATTTAAAATCTTTTTTGAAAAAAATAAGCCACCCAAGTACAAGTAAGATACATCTTAAAAAATATTGGAGAAATCCACGACGTCGGTTAGTAATCGAAGTAATATATACCTACTTTGATTTAAGAAACAAAAATCGATTGCCAAAGTACTCGTAGCTTGATTTGGAAGAGCGCTGATGAGTAGGTATTAAAATTGACCAATAGTTAAAATTTGTCGCAATTAGTATGTCACTCCGTAGCATATTGGTAAATGCGACGGATGGGGCGTAAACTAGGGAGGTACAGGGTTCGATTCCCCGTCGGGGTGGCTTACTTTTTTTTCAAAAAAGATTTTTTCCATTGGTTATAATATACTCACTCAGAAAGTGTTTTTCAAAATTATGTATTTTCAAATAATAATTACATATTAAATTTATTAATTTATGCATTACTTAGGATTTTGCTTGGAAATATACTAAGACTGAAACCTGGTTTGACTCATTGAAGATTTATGAATTTGATGGGAGTGGCAAGGGATGGAAGTCATTAGAAAGTTCTCAAATAGGAGGCCAAATCCCACCAAATGTAGACTAGAGGCATATGACTTATAGGTAACATATCGGCCTACATGCTCAGCGTACGTCAAAATGGAGCTTTTATGCTATTTTAAAAACATGATCCTGGACATTCCTTAAACGTTGTAAATAATCTAACCTAACCGATTTTTTTTAAATGGTACATGTTCAAACACGCGCGTTACCATGATCTTACTCCCTACTTGATTTATCGGTTGTCAATGTATGGCTACAGCCGTATGTTGTAGCTTAGCCACTGGGAAATGCCAATAGAAATGGCGTATTTTAAAAAAAATACTACTCGTACCTTATTCTTAGGTCAATAATTATTATAAAGCAAATATTATTCGTAGAATGTTTATCACATTTGAATGGTCAAAGACATAGCTTATAATCAATATCTTTAAAAGTATCTTTAAATTTGTAAATCTTGCCCATTTTTTGAATAATAAAATGCCTAATTCTTGTCAAATTTGGGATCACAGAGATTATCAATATAATTTTTTATTGTAAATATTTCACTATAATAATGTCGAGATCAATTTTACTAATGGTTTTATAAATGCTTTTAAAAATTAATAAATATAAAAAATCTTAACACCACTTCACATGGACGTACTGAAATATGACTATATTCTAAAACATTAGAGCGAGAGGTTTAAAAGAATACTATTTTATGTAATAAAAACACTTTACGCTGTCATCAAATGTTTAAAATAAATATATAAGATAATAAGGCTTCAAAATTATGTAAATAGATTATGTACAACGTTTAAGGTATGTCCAGAATCATGCTTTGAAAATAGAACAAAAGCTCAATTTTGACCTACGCTGCGCATGTCCCCCCTTACCGTTTCCAAAATAATTGTTCTGTTTTCACCATACAAGTTGTAAATTTACCCTGTCTATATGGGATTGCATGAACATTTATAATTCGAGCGGTTTCTTGACCCCTAATCGGTACCTTTTGCATGGTTACCCTCCCTCCCGAAACATTGTTACGTATTCAAGCGATGCGCCCTTACCACAGCCATTTAAATAAATTAGGCAGATTATGCTTAGATAATATAATAATATCTTAATTGAAATTACGTTACTATTATTACAATTATTATTAATGCCAGGTCTTGTAAAATTCACATGTTTATCATAAATGTACGTTTGGACTACCAGACTAGTCAATTTTTGACTGGACACGGAGGATACGCTGCCAACCTCTTTGAGCTTGGACGTGTCACGTGACCAACATGTCCATGTGACGAATAACTACAGGATGTACACCACATACTCTGAAATGTCAGGGAATATTCTCTGAGAGGGACAAGATGCCAACTAACTGTTCGGGTTTACGGGCCGTCCGACCTGGTCGTCACAAAGGCCAATTTTGTTGGGTTTAAAAAAATGCTTTTGCGGATGTAAAGACCTCTTCATCTTGAATTTGTATAGGTATCCGTATTGTTTTTCCTTGGTTTTTGTATCATCATCAGCCGGGGTCAATCCTCTGCTGGATGAAGGCCTCCCAAGCTTCTTCCAACTTTCTCGGTCCTGTATCGTTCGCTGCCACGTATTTCAGCCGAACCCTATCAGTTCGTCAATCCAGCGGCTTTTAGGGCGACCCTGTGGCCGTTTCGTGCCCCTTGGGTACCATTGGATGACGGCATTTGTCCAGCGGCCGTCCTTTCGCCCATCTCCATTTCAGCTGTTTTTCAACGACTATTACATCGCGTACTCCTGTCTGCTTCCTAAGCCATTCGTTTCTCTTACGGTCCTTTCGCGTGATGCCCAACATACACCTCTCCATGCCTCGCTGTGCGACTCTTAGCATTTGGACATCTCTCGTGTTGAGGGTCCACGTCTCGCATCCATACGTGAGCACGGACAGCACACATTGGTTGAACACCCTACGCTTAAGACATAATGGTAGGTCATTCTTGAAGATACTATTCAGACGTCCGGAAGCACTCCATCCCAGCTTTGTTCTAAAAGCAATTTCATCGTGCATGCTTCCGTCTATGGGCACCTGCTGTCCGAGATAGACGTAGCTGCTGACTTGCTCTAGTTGGGTGCCATTAATACAGATAGTCGCAGGGTCTGAAAGTTAATATTAATTAACTGGAATCATTCTTTGTGTTAGTTTACCATGCTCCTCTCTCCCATGGAATCTTTTATTAGAAAGTCTCTGTAAAATTAATCAAATCAAACTTGAGTGTATGGTGACCTCAGTATTAGGTATCTGCTCCTGAGACATTCTCAGGTGTAAAAAAACTGATAATACTTCACATAAAAGAATAAGGCCTAATGATACGTTTGATTTAGATCGAATGTGGTGAGGGGTAAGTTGGTTTGGATGAATCTATGTTTGTGTTGTGTGTTTGTTGTGGTTAAAAAAAGATCTGTTATGAAACCTCTTCAGAGTATCTCACTTGTACATTGATTCACGAATGACAGTAAGTAAAATAGAATGTAGTTATCAGTCTGAAGCTCATTATGGTCCGCGAGCCTCCGTTTTCACCCCATGTCATAGACAACAATAATTCTCAATCCAATTAAACATTTCGAATCGTTTCCCGCGGGGAACCGCTACCGGAAAGCATGGCTTCCTCAGCAACCACCCTACCGCCTCCAAGCAAACTCAAAATCAAATTTCGTCCGCACTAAAGTAATTAATTTGTCTAAAAGCAAACAGACCCGCTTAGTGTGCGGGCAAGGCCGGCGAATAGGGTTACCCAAGACAAATATCTGAGGCGGTTAGTCGCTGAGACAGGGAGTGAGGGTGAGTCAGTGGAGATTGCGGTCTGGCCATCTAATGTGGTAGGTAACTTAGTGTGACTAAGGTTGTACCAGGAGTTAAAAACCCTTGGAAAGTCTAACAACATGTTGGACGTTTAGGTTTCATTAGGGTTGCAATACATTAGCCACAAATCTAAAATGATACTGGCGTTTTACGTTAGGTGTATTTCAACCTTTTTAACACGACTGAAATTTAGCTTAAGCTAACAAATGAGGTGATGTATGAAAATAAAGAGACTTTGCTGAATCGGCTACATCCAAAGAATGCCGCATAAGTTAATAGTAAGGGGGCTATGCATGCATTCTATGATGGTAAGAGAAGAGTTGGGGGACCAAAATTGAGATGGCTTAGCTGTACCACAATGGTTAAAGATGGTCGGATGAAATTGGAATCACTGGATTATTCGGGATCTTGAGAATAAGGCCTGGACCCAACAAGGGTAGTAATGCCATAAATTATGATAATAAGAATTGTAACTGTGTAGAGTAGATGATAATAGATGTGTAGATGCCAAGAGTGCAGAAATTCCTGCTTACCGTCTACTAAAGGTAACTGCCCGGAGTTACTTAGTTTACCCTGTTGGAATTGGACATCCAACCATCCAGTATGACTTGGCAGACAACCATTATTTCTTAACTATAATGAATATCGCATCATCATAATATTGTTCAAAATCGCGATAACAATACTTATGGTGAAACAAGCAATTTATGTAGGCTAATTAAATTTCAAAAGATAGCTGATTTAGCAAAAGAAATATTAATATTTATTTAGAATTTACTCACAAAAATACATCTGACTAAACAACTAAAGATCAAACATGCATTTCATTGTCATTGAAAAATGTACGTACGCAGCAAATTTTCAATAAATAATACACGCAGACTCTCAACCTTACTTCACAAGCATTCCAATATAGTTGCATCGACGTCACTCGTTACGTAAATTCCAAGAATTCATATCAGAATATTTTATTCTTACTATTTCTCGCCGTAGTATTTCTTATCTACGAAATTTGATCTGCTGTCACATTCAATAGTAAATTGTTTTTATATATTTTTTATATGGGAGAATAAACTGGGTATTTTTGCATAGTCACACGCATCCTATAATATATATACATACATTATAACCTCACCTACTCTCGTTCTTATCCTCATCCTATTCAGCCATTCTGGGCAGTGTTGACATGTGTGTCCCTGGTAACTATCTGAGAAATCGAGAACAAAAGTTGTTTATTCTCCCAAGGTGCAGAACCAACCTGCCACTGGTAATGCCAATTGGGAGGGCGATAACTTTGTTCAACAAAATTGCTTCGGGTGTTGATATATTCAACCTACATGAGGATAGGTGGACGTTGTTTTATAAATTCTTAAAATAGGGTCTGCTTAACTCATCCGGTGTACTTCCTTGTACCTATCTAATTTATATTTTTTGTATGTACACTACGGTTTAATAACTACTATCTATCTCTATATTGATCTATCTCTTTTTATGTAATACTGTTTTATATTTATTTGTTTCTAAACGGCATGTTGTAAACGTCTTAAACTTATAATTTGTAATGTTCACAATACGTTAAAAATAAATAAATTGAATTGATTTGAATCCCCATAATTCTACTCATTCGAACAATCTAAATAATAGTCCACTTAAATATCGCCACAATATGAGTGCCTAACAACAGTCCTAGATTTTTTCCTCTCAGTTGAATGTAGCAACTAAACTACTAGGTTTTTATACATCATTGTCTACTGACTACCAGAGTTTTTATATTGTAACAAACAATATATTTTTTTTTGTGATTTTACCGAGGCTTTGACTCGCTGTCATATCGCCTCTTCTCTTCTAGAAGGGGATCTGTCGATCAGGTCCTCACTCCTATTCTGTTAAATTGCTTTACAATTTTGCCTAGCTCTTCCGTCTTACCCACTTCCCGTCTTACACCCTTCAATTCGTCGACATTCTCATAGACATCCGCAATTCACAGCTGTATTCTGTGAAGTTCATATTTAGGGCATTATAGTGCTACATGTACAATGTCCTCTAAAACATGACATTCATCGCAGAGTTGCGATTCGCTTCTTCCCATGGTGACGTCAAATCTTTTACCCATTGTGTGACCTGTTCTTAACCTCAGTATTAACTTAAGCTCATTCCTCGTCAAAGGAGACTCTACAAATTACATAATATAATATGCATATTGATAAAATTATTAAAATATCTGAGCGGAGATAATTAACACGCAAGGTTGGCTACGACTATGTTTGCTTTCTGAAGAGCTGGGAATCCATTAGAATCAAATAATCCACTGGTTATCGGAGATGTAATCTTCTTCTTTCATTACACGTTAGCTGTCCATGAATAGCCAGTGATTATGTAATTTGTAATTGTTAGCATTATGTGGAAAGCTCAATTAGACAGAATTAAATGTAAGTATTTGAAAGCTAACTTTGGCACATATTGTTTTATCGAAGAAAACAATTTAATATAGGTACGAGTATTATTATAGTATTTAATCAACGATAAAAACCGATTCAAGTGGTGGTTTCCAACCTTTTTTTTACTGGATGAATCATTAAAACATTTTATAAAATATCGGGTCACAGTGGCATATTTTATATATTTGAATAATTATCATGATTATCAGCTGATTCCGGATAAAGATCTCTCCAAGAATACATTCCTCTCGATGTTGTGCTGCCACTCATATTCTACATAAGATTCTTTTTAAATAAATGTTTGTATGCGAATATAACGGTAACATGTAAATTGTACGCATTCTATTTTTCAATAGAACAATTCACCATGAGATGTTATACCGTATGTAAATGGCCATATAGCATTGAAATACAAATAAATACAAGATAAAAAGAAATTTTTATATACAACGTTATTAAATTTTCTGTTGAATCATATAAGCTTGACTTGACTAGTTTAAACGATAAAAAAAATTGCACTTGATAGAAATAATACCGAAATGTCATTTTGACATTCATATTGATTTCCATAGTAACGCACGTATATATTAATAATTTAGTTGCTAGGAACCCAGACCCCTAGCAACCAATAATAATGGATTGGATTACGGATTTCTTCCAAAATAACTCTTCATACCAAACAGAATTAACTGAAAATGAATTCAATTCTACTTAAAGATGGCTAAAAGTATTAAAAATGCATTGGCATCGTGTTCTGATTTATTATAAAAGTATCAAATGTCTAGCTAGTCTGGAAATTAGTTAAAAATCGATTGCAAGCTTTGTACCGGATAAACAACCACCGAACAAATAAGAATACGACCTAATAAAAACGTTGTAAAATGTTGCGTTGTTCGTGGACCATAGCAGACACTCGCACAGTAATGTTCTATAATGTAGATATATAGATATGATAAGACATTAATTTGATACCTATTGATGAAGTATCACTATTAACAGATATGTATTTAATAAGTACGACTTGATGCTTACGAGTACCTATCAGAATTTGAAATATATACATTATG
Organism: Rhyacophila brunnea; assembly: GCF_057557595.1. Lineage (NCBI taxonomy): Eukaryota > Metazoa > Arthropoda > Insecta > Trichoptera > Rhyacophilidae > Rhyacophila > Rhyacophila brunnea. Next base: position 16,577,971 of record NW_028232752.1, read on the forward strand.
ATTGTATTCCTAATTTACTTACCCACCAATTTTCTTCTGGTTTTTCGATGATTTTTAATACTTGCTTTAAAAGTATTTTATTTGGAAATTAATTTCTACTCAACACTATACGGCCATCTATTTCCGATGTAAAAGCTCATGGTGAATATTGTGATATGCACAACAGAATATTATGTATAAATTTCTGGATACGGAATAAAACATTAGATAATATTAAATAACAATAAACTGTACTTATTACATTTTTCCACGTAAAGCCTGGAAGGCAATGCATGTTAATTTACGTCGTATTTGATAATATTTTTCTAGATTTTTTTCTAAGATATAATATGATTATAGTGTTATTATCGTATATATTTTATAATATATTGTGAAGAATATTCTTCTTGATTTCTCCACTCCTTACTTGCACCATATCGACATCATGCGGCACCTCCGAGAATCCGACTTGCTTGCCATATTTTTTTTTGACTTCTCAGGTCTTACCAGTATCCTGTGGATTGTATTTTGCGGCCTTTCAAGACATTGTAATTCAGTCAGATAAAATACTGGCAGACCTCTTGAGGTTTCCGTAGCACGTGGCCAAGTTAGATCCAGTAGGGTGCTAGGTCTGAATTCTTATCGTTAACGAAGCTTATAGTAGACAGAAGGGAGTGGTAAAGGTACATGAAGGTACTCGTAGATAATATCCACATTGAATAATACTACTAATGCTAATGTAGCAATCATACCACGCAGCATTAAACGAGTGACACACTTTAATTATTACGTATGTTGTGTTGTCAAAATGATTACAATGGAGCGATAATAATCGTCAGCATTTCTTCAATCATAACCATATCAGTAGGTATAATTAACTATTTCTCTTATTCAACGAATAATTCACAAGATTTAAGAATATATTATTCTGATTATTGAACATATATTATTTTGAAAAAAACGCTTTCTGATAGAGTATGTAATACCAATAGAAAAAATCTTTGATTTGAAAAACTTTGATTTAAGAAACAAAAATCGATTGCCAAAGTAGCTGATTTGGAAGGAACGCTGATGGGTAGGTATAGAAATTGACCAATAGTTAAAAATTTGTTCGCTATTAGTATGTCACGCCGTAGCATAATGGCTTAATGCGACGGATGAGGCGTATACTCGGGAGATACAGGGTTCGATTCTCCGTCGGGGTGACTTACTTTTTTCAAAAAAGATTTTTTCTATTGGTTGTTATATACTCTATCAGAAAGTGTTTTTTTCAAAATAATATATGTTCAATATATCAGTAGGGTTTGTTATGATTGGTAATTGCGACAATATCTCTTGTAATGTATGTAATGCCTTTGTATAAATTGAAAGGACAATGCAGAAATTCTCACTCAACCCGTCACTCAACCAAGTCCGTCACAAGACGCACTACTATTGTCACAAGTCCTTCACTCGACATAGTCAATCGAATTATGTCTCTCAGTTCATTAATATAAACAATCAGTGACGTCCCGTAGGGGTAGGCAGATTGAGCGTCGCTTGGGGTGGCAGTTACCCGAAGGGTGGAAAATCGAGGAGAATCTTTAGGTATATATAGAAATAGCTACCTAAACTAAGTTATAACGGAAATATCTTTCCTTTAAAAATCAGCTCACTGGTTGGAAACATAGTGTATTCATAATTACTAAAAAGGTTAATAGGACTGTAATTTTTTTGTCCAGTTCGCGATGTCTAGTTTACTTCCGTTGTCCTTGGACATCACGTCCTTGCGCACATGCGCAGATTTGCGAATTACATTTGAATTATAGGTAGGTATCTACATATTTACATACCGTAATTTAAAATTTATCCAAATATTTTTGCCAGTCACTTGCAAGCTTTGGAAGTTGTTACGTATATTTTAAAATGTATCTGAAACCGTAGACTCGCAATATTTTTTGTCTATTGAAGCAGAGATGGTATTTAAATTAGACTTAGTGGTATAGGTCTTGATAGTAATGTATCCAAACAACACATTTCTTAGATATTGGTGTGATGAGAGGATGATAAAAAATACGGTAGGTATAAAAAATTGGGCGGCATTTTGGCACTGCTTAGGGGCGGCATTTTGTCTTGGGACGTCACTGTAAACAATCACATCCATCTCACCAGTACATAATTACTCGCGATTATAATCTCACACTGTCATATTTATTATCTGTATTAAAGTGTTATTGCATTTATTGTATTCTTGAATCGATCAATAAACTCTACTCCAAACGTCCACGCAATAACGACCTGTATCTTAACCTCGTCATCTACCAACAAAATAATGATGCTATTTATTTTAAAGGTTTTAGAGGAGATTAAACGTCATTTTCCCGATTGCATAAATAAGGTCCAACAAATATTTTATACCAAACTATTTCAAGTTCTATAAACTGATCAAAATAATAAAAAAAAATATCTGATAAAACAATGGCCATAATAGATTATATTTTATTTTATTTTTTCTCTTATCGGTAACACGCAAGAAACTCATTTAATAATCTCGTTGTAGAATAATACGTAGAATACATATCATTAAAAAAATACTCTACAGAGTATGTACATACCGTTTTTTAATCAAACAATGGCAACCGGGTTGAAATAAATTAAATTATACAATTCTGGCCATAGGGGTGTGTTTGCATAGCTTGATTAAATACTCAAAATCTGTTCCGCCAGAGGAAAACACCTTTTTTTTGCTTGGCATACTTTTGAAATTCTAAAACATATCATATTATAATCTTAAATAGATTATTACAGTAACCCAGATAATTTCACCGTACAAAAAATAATTTTAAATAAAATTTTTCTCGTTTAAGTGCAATTTATTGCCAACCGCTTTCGAACTTGATTATTTGTGAATTGTCTTTTTGAAAGTTTTCTACCTTTGAATACCATTATAATAATATGAACATGGTCCCCACATCCTAAAGCGGGCCCCCCTACTCATCGCTAAGTTGAATAGAATATGTGATGCACAATATAAGCGTTTTCAAAATGGTGTGAGGGCCTTCAGCTGTATTTTGTAGTTTTAATACATCTACTTGAATTATGGAGTAGTCGAGTATCAACACAAAATTTGCATCTTACAAACTCATTTTCTAAATGTTAATCTTTTTCGTGAAATAGCGCCGCAGGCGACTTTTTTTATTATTAGAACAAATTTGTGATGTGTGTTTATCTTACATATCTGATTGACCCGCCACGCTAAGCCCCCCCTGAGCCCGGGCCCCTAGGCTAGAGCCCTGTCAGACCCCTCCTTGTGGGGGGCATGAATATGACCATACGTTAAAGTTCCCACCACCATCCGTCATATATGCACAGCCGTGGATATGCACGGCCGCTTTCTATGACGCTTTAGAATATGACCAGTGCCCATCACCACCCGTCATTATCTCACCCAATGACATTATTAATGGACAACGCACTCAATACAGTAGCTAGCAAGTAAATTCGTGCATAGCGACATTCGCACATGTATAGGTAGACGTCACGCAATTTCCATTATGCGATATCACGCATCGGGAATCTATAGATATATCACCTTTATTGTAATGACGTTAGAACAGTGTTTCTAGTGTCAATGTTCATTTGAGCGAACCCGTTCGGACCGAACCATTCGGCATACCCAACAAAAAGCATCGGAAATTTATAGCAATATCACCTGTATTGTAATGGCGTTAGAACAGATTATCCATTCGGCAGACCCGACAAAAAAGTGAGTATATTTTTTCCAGATGCTTCGTCCATATTAATGTCATTGATCTCACCATAGTGCTATGCATGGTCTGACAGGCTTCTAGCTTAGGAGCCTGGGCAGAAGGAAGCCCAGCGTAGCGGTCGACCAGATAAATACACATTTTAAATTTGCTCTAAGTCGCAAAAAAGCCGCCTGCGGCGATATAATATAAAATATAAAAGCTAACGATTAGCATTGGATTCCATATATAGATCATTTCAATTTAAAAAAAAATGACATACATATAATATACAGTATTCATTCGGTTAATTTGTCCAATTATGGATTTATATGTCTCAGGTACGATCGTTTCACATGTAGCTCATTGAATAAATAAAAACCGCAAAGTACAATTATTAATAATTACACTAATTAATTGCTTGTTGTATCATAATTCTGTTCCGATAATTTAAACGTATTTAAACACTTAAGAGCGTACATAGGTGAAACGGCAAATAATTTTCAACAGTATGTGGAACGAAATTTCGCAGTCGTCACCAATCGAAGACTGAGGGCGAGGTGTGAGCACGTCAATTTGTTTTGTGATGAGGAATATATTCTTAAATCGTGTAAAGATGACTAAAAAACGTTCCGCATGTTCTTGAAAAAGAAAACATGTCAATGAATATACTATTATCGTAACGAATACAATAATAAACATAACATTAAAATGACGCATGTTGAATTTTTATGACAAATTATATTTCGTTCGGCTCGCGTCATTTGCATAATCCGCGCATTGCCTAGTCACGATCTTTTTAGATCATGCCTCAGCTAAAGTAAAGCCTTAATTTATGCTAGTATTCTTCTATCAAAATGGTGTTTTCTAATACTGTATGCACAGTTTATGAATCGTCTACTCTACGCATTTGAATGTTAAGGAAAAACCGCGCAAACAAAATGATTCCGAGATTTTTAAAACACTGTCTAATTGTTCTTTGCTTTCTTTCAAGTGAATGTTTTTCTTCATAATTAACGAGAAAACTTTAAACAAACTCACGTTTAACAGTCGTACTGGAAAATTTCCCAGGAGAATTCGAGTACAATGCTGTGAAAAATCTTTTCTTACGATATAATATTATTATCTTATATATTATAATATTACATTTTTCAAAAAATTAAGTATAAAATGCGCACTGGTTTCGTTTTTATTTATTAATAAAAATATTTTACAGTCAAATGATGACTTGATAAATGAAAATAGCGTTGCTGTCATTGGAATTATGCACTGAAAAAATAATTATTAATTAAATTATACATGCATTGTAATGGTTCCTTAAAATAATGTGGAATATTTTACAAAGCATAAAAAGATTTATTGGTAGTGTGATGGCAGACGGTTATAACTGCTGTTTACACAATTTTACAGGAGAGATATATTTTATATCAAAATAATTACAAGATAAAAAGAACTTTTTATATACGACGTTTTTAAATTCTGTTGAACCATATAAACTTGACTTGACTAGCTTAAACGATCAAAAAAATTTGTATTTGACATGTCATATTGATTTCAATAGTAACGAACGTATATATTGATAATTTAGTTGCTAGGACCCCAGACCCCTAGCAACCAATAATGGTGTCGAAATAAGTTTTCATACAAAACAGAATTAACTAAAAATGAATTGAATTCTACTTAAAGATGGCTAAAAGTATTAAAAAAATGCATTGGCATCGTGTTCTGATATATTCTAAAAGTTTAAAATGTCTAGTTAAACGAGAAGTTAGTTAAAAATCGATTGCAAGATTTGTACCGGACAAATAAGAATACGAGCTAAGAAAATCGCAGAATGATGTTTTGTTGTTATCTTGCATTTTAAGCAGATATATATTTTTGCTTTATCAACATTTCTTCCCATTTGGTCAGATGCCGATTTCTTTTATCATTATTTTGTGAACAATAATGTTGCAGCTCTAAAAGAATGTACAATTTGGAACATATGGAATAAAGCATTAAAAGTGAAAAAAAACTACAGTTATAACCATCTGCCATCACTGTACCGTATTGGTAAAAATACAGCCAATACAGGATGTTGGCATGCTTTTGTCACCTGTAACTCTCAGGTAACCGCCGACCATATGTAATTATCGTTCAATCTCAGCCATAGACCAATTTCTTTGTTACATAACTAAATTACACCAACCAAACAGGTAAACCTTTTTTACAATAATTATTCATAAATCTAGTTTCGACATAACACACATAAAAAATAAAATACAACTTAATATTATTTTTAGTTGAATTTAAACCACTCGTTGTTATTAGACCGTCAGGAGCTGGTTCCGGCTTAATCTTAATTTAGTGAACGGTTACTATGTGCAATCATTTACGCATTCCGTCCTATCACAGAGCATATCAATATAATATTATATCGGTGTATGTTCACTGATATATTTGTATTATAGTGTGAATGTTTCATATTTTGTGTGTGAAATGGTCTAGTATCTTCATGGAAGTGACGAAGGGTGGAAGTAGGCTGTTGAGATCCAACATCAATGGTGCACACTAATCTTTGTCAGTCATACGTATTTGTTTTTATTGAACTAAGACTACAAATTACAGATTTCTATAAAATAATATCTAAAATTATGCCATTAAATCATATTTATATTATTTTAGATATTTTATAGATCATCATCATCAGGGGCGCGACAACCCGGTGTGGGTCTTGGCCTCCTTCAACAGCTCTCTCCATCTGTCCCTATCTAGTGTGGTCGCTTTCCAATTTTGTACCCCTAGAACACGGCAGTCATTGGCAGCTCCATCCAACCAGCGAATCTTTGGCCTGCCTCTTCTTCTACGCCCGATTAGATTACATGAAATTTTCACAGGCAAATGATTGAATTAATAATGCAGAAAAAGTGATTATTATAGATGAAAAAAAAGTTCCTAACGTATAAAAATAGATTGAAAGATATGTCGTCATCTGTTATGAGAGATTTAAAGTGCGAATAGTTCCACGATGGAAATTTGTTTTCCACATTTCTCTATGTTAGGGTAAGTATGTTCACGTCTTTACGCTTATGCGTGAAAAATATGCACGTTCGAGGGAGGATGAGGGAAAACTATGTTTTCAGTGGCTCTCACTTTTTTCGGGAAACTTAAGTATGCCAGATATATTAAAAGGGATGTCAAATTCGTTAATTAATATATAGTTCTGTAAAACTCAGATAATCAGATTTAAAGTTTTGTATTTTTTAAATATGCAACAATCCGTGGAATGGTGTGTAATTTTTTTCACTTTAAATATTGATTAAACGACTAGTGTTTGCGCCAATTCATAAAATTCCTTTCATATATTCCTGGCTAAATTCCAATTCGATATATATATATTGATACCAAATATCATAATGCCTTAATCCCCCATCAAAAATCTTCTAATCGACAGAGTTGGGAATATAATGATAATATTATTGTAACTGTAAATGAGTCAAGGCTTCACAGCGAAACAAACAAAGAGAAAGTTACCGTTATCTGTTTCTGGGCGGACGAAGGATCGAGTGTAGGTACGGTCAGTCGGTAACCTACCCTTGAGCCTTGAACGTCGCCTTTAAAATACAGTTTGCTACCTTTTTCGCGCCAAAGCGTGCGTTTACAAACGTTGTTAGTAATTAATTGTTACTTTTCAAGCGAAATATACTTAATGTTCCTGAATCAGTGTTTTTAATAAGTGAAAAGTATAAATCAATACCCTACGTAAACCCTTATCCACCAATATATATATTAAAATCAGTGTTCTACTCGCAGCCAACGCGACAGATAATCGGGTCTAACTCATCATCAATTCAAAAAATTATGCACTCCAACCAGAGACGTAAATCAATAAGGTGATTGAAAATTCAGTTTGTTTTTAGTCCAGTATAGTCGACCCAGGACGTGCTCCAGCCATAAAGCCAAACAACACCAAGGTTACAGCCTGGATTAATTCCCGCTTAAACCTCCCCACAGATCCGGAATTCATCACCTACATTACAGTCCAGTGAAAAGCGCCGCCATTTATTTTACATATTAAATTATCCTTCAGCTGTAATGTATTATAATGTTTTTGTAAATAAATATCCAAAATGCAATAAAGTTTATCACGTATTTTTGTTGAAATATATTATAATATATGTAGCTTTTGGTGGTGTAATCTGCGTAACAAGCTCCATTATTAATTGTATTATGGTAATTCATATTTTAGATGCTACTTAAACAGATTATTATGATTAAATTGGTGGAGAAATTGCTAGCGAGAGGATTGTATTTCATACTACACGAACGGCATTAGAAACACCAAAAGTTTTACTAGCTTCTATCTTTACATTTCCCAATAAGCTTACACTTCACTCCAAAGTTTCCAGACATAAACGTATGAAAATAGTTAAATAATTATTATAACCTACCGCAAAATACTGTACATAATGTATTATTGAGTAATGTATTGGTTATTCTTATTAAAATAAATTCACTCTCTTGTAAATCCAAGCCATCGTACGGAATGTTTTTCGAACAGTAAATTTCTCAAAATTCAATAAATTATAATTATTCCTGCACGATGTAAATACATTTTAATTTTTGGATTGGAGCGTTGACATGGAACATCATCACGTATTTTTGTTGTCTTCTGTATACCAGATTTAATTTGACCAAACCACAGAGGAGGCTGCTTGACGGCTAAGCTGCCTTGCTAAGTAAAAATACAGTGTTTTGGTTTTAGTGAAGTCGGAGAAGTTTTAAACCATTTGTTCTCTTATATTATGTAAAATTATTGAATTGTTTTGAAATAATCTCTAAATATACACATCTGTTTAGAGACCATGATATGGGGTAAGAATAAGGACGAGGGTAGATGAGTCTGAAATGACAAGACACAGATAGGGCGCGTCTGATTGAGACAATTATCAAGTTTAATCTACCATACATATAAATTTTATTAAAAAAATGAAATTCACTATAAACTACGACTGCCAATAAAAATTACGATTAATAACAGAAATATGATAGTCGTAGTAAAACAAACAGATTCTATTTTACTATGGACTGACGATAAGTGACGTATGTGACGCGGTGTTGTTAATACAAATGCTCGTAAGAAAGTAAAGTTAAGAAGTAATTGTTTTATGTTAAGTCACTAGTCGGCAAACTCATTAGTCAATAGAGCCAAATTTCAACAGTACAACGACTGAGATTTTTTTTGAGAGCCAAATTTCTAAAACTTAAATTATTTATTATGTAGGTAAACTATTTATTAACAATAAACTTTAGTTCAAGTTTTAAGTCTTAATTAAACTATAAGTAGACTGAATAAAACTTGATAGCAAACGTAATAATGATTTTATGTATTGATAAAAAATTAAATTGTAAGTAAGGTATCCATAAAATTAAATCATGACAATGACTGACAAACACTAAATATGAATAATTGTCTTGCATCTCTTTGGAAGGTTTGTATGTTGTCGTTTTTAATTTTAAGCACGATTCCAGGTTCTCATCAATAAGACGACTTCTCAATTTACTCTCGATTTCCTCTCTAGAAATCTCTTTACTAACCACAAAATTTGCTATATTAACATTATTGGAAGATTGTATTCAGTAATTAAATACAGAACTTGATTCTTCTTGACTCTTCTAAAGTTCCTCAACTGCTTTCTTCGCTGCATCACCGACAGGATATTTAGTGCGAAATGACGCGTGTTTAGTTGTAAAGTATCTCTCTACATTTTAATGCGCCAATTTTTCCAGAAAATTAATAATACAGATCGGTAGGCCATTTAAATTTTGAATAAATGCGAAAGCCTCGGTCCGTTCAACTTTAAATTCACGGTTTTCGTCTTCCGTCTTCCGTTTTCCTTTTTTTCTTCTTTGTAGCCATGTCAAATAGGGCAGGGGGTTTTTGTGGCAGAGCCGCATGTGGCTCGCGAGCCGCGGTTTGCCAACCACTGTGCTAAGTCATGCTGGATAGATGTCTAATTCCGACAAATATAAGAGAAAAAGTAGTTAACAACTTGGGTTCTCTGACTTTACTAAAACCAAAACATTGTCTTTTTACTTAGCAAGGCAGTACATCATCTGTGGCAGCACGAACTTATGGTTTAGATTAAATTTACTATCGTGAATTTGAAAATTCAAATCATCCTAATATAGAAGACGTGGTAATAATTAGGTATCTATATAAATTCATTTGGGGGAGATTATCATTATCGAATCGAGCAACGATCAGTCCATTGGGGATAGACGGTCTCTTGTAACTTCTTCCAAAGCTGTGCCGTTTCCTTACATCTGAAATGTATTTTCGGAGAATTAATTAATTAATCGAATCGACCGACTTCATCCTTTTGAGTGGTCCTTTGGGGGATAACTATTTCCTGACTATCATTATATATATATTAATCTTCCTATTATTAAATTACTAAGTGACATGTCAACCCCACCAGATCTTTTAACTACCATCATCAACATTATCAGTCAGGGTTAGAGTTGGGTTTCGGGAATTTCCGGAAGGGAATTCTCGAGAAATTTTCGAGATTTTCCATCCCGAATCTCGAGAATTGAAATTTTTAACATTCCGGGAAATCCCGGATCTCGAGAATCTTTTCTCGGGATTTGGGATTTCTTTATTATCAAATATTAATTGAAAAAACGATTTTCTATATGAAAAAAGTGGACAGGAAACACAAAACGTTCAAAGACTGATCAGGGCATTTTAACACAATTTAGCCAACGTCGATGAGCGCAATTTTTGTAACATCAGGGAATATTGTGTCTCAAAAGCGTACACGATTGTCTGACGCAGCAATTGACAGTATTTTTTAAATTTATATTTTAATAAGTAATGTTTTGAATTATTATTGTTTTCCTACTTCTATTTTGTTTGTCTTTCTTTCTCGGGAAATACCCAACTCTAGTCAGGGTCGATCCACTGCTGAATGAAGACCTTCCACTTTTTCTGTTAAGTCCCTGGTTCTTTGCTGCCACGTAAATTTGTCGATTCAACTGATTTTAGGGCGTGTAGTGTCCCTCTTGTCTGTCTTCTATCGATTGATTTCTTTTATGGTATTTTTACGTTCACGTTGCGCTGGAAAATTTACGCTACTATACTGTAAACGATACTTAATAATAATACTACAATAATATCGTAAAAGAGAGGTACACAAATTGAATATATGATTAATTTTCATATTATATCTATGCAGTTCGGTGCACGATTAGAATTTAAAATTATCTTCTTCTTCTTTCACCCAGTCACGACCCAGCATTGAGGCATAGGGCAAGCACAAGTTCGTGCCACTTTCCTCGATCCATCGCCAACTCTTGCGCCTCCCGCCAATCCAGATCTGCAGCACGTAGATCGATTTTATAGCACCGCTGCAGGATATGGAGGGCCGGCCACGACGACGAAACCTTTGAGGCTGTGCCACAAGGGTACGAAGTGTCGCACTCCTGGCATCCGGCACGCATGTCCCAGCCACGTAAAACGTCTCTTCTTGATTACCTCAATCACCGAAGTCTGCTCATGAACTCGGGTGTTTGTAACGCGGGCGTACCAGTATACCAGTATGTGTGTTTTGTGACCAAATTTTATAAAATATATGTCCAATAAGGTAGCCGCTGTCAAAATCAAAACTAACTGATTTTTTTTGGAAACATTTTTACACAGACTGTAATTTGAAGATGATGTTGATAACGGATCTAAGGGGCACGATTTAAACAGGATTCCAGGCACTGACCTTTTATGTTGAGATGGCTGACGCGCTCTGGGGCTGGTTCAGAGTTTACGCACTCTCGCACTGGTAAACTGATGGCTAGGAATGTCACTCATGGTTTCACTTGTGTTTTGGGATAAATAATGATGACAAGTTCAGGATGGGTGATAGACTCGACGTTTGCTCAAACCGTATCAGATTTAGTATAGCAAAGGTCGGACAGATGTATTTTGGATGAGTCACTCTGTAATTAACGATGGCTTAGCTATAACAAGCCTAGGTGCGTCCGCTGTCTTGAAGTAACTGATTGTACTTAATTACGATTGACTTATAACCCGTGACTGGTAGCCGCCTGGTCTTGCGACAATAATTGGAGATTGGAGGTAGGTGGGAAGAAAGGAATGAGGGCCACCATAATTGGCCCAACCCCCATTCAGTTTTATCCGCCTCCAATTCGAGATGCCAAATGCTTACATATTCTTGGGCATGTCATCCAACCACAGTAATTCAGTAACCGAATAAAAAAATATTTTTTATAAAACGGTACATGTTCAAACTCGCGTTACCATGATCTTACTTTCTACTTCATTTATCGTTTGTCAATTTATGACTACGGCCGTATATTGTAGCTTATATTGAAGTATTTCAAAAAAATACTACCTCATTCTCAGGTCAATAAATATTATAAAGCAATCATTATTCATAGGATGTTTATCACATTTCAATGGTGAAGGACATAGCTTATAATCAGTGTTTTTATAATTATCTTCAAATGTGTTAATCGTGGCCATTTTTTGAATAATAAAATGCCTAATTCTTGTCAAATTTGGGATCACAAAGATTATAAAATATATTTTTTATCGTAAATATGTCACTAAATAATGTTAACATTAATTTTACTAATGGTTTTGTTAATGCGTTTAAAAATTAATAAATCTAAAAATTTTTAACGCCACTGCACATGGATGTACTGAAATATGACTATATTCTAAGACATTAGAGCGAGAGGTTTAAAAGAATACTATTTTATGTAATAAAAATACTTTATGCAGTCATCAAATGTTTAAAATAAATGTAAATGATAATAAGGCTTCATAATGATATAAATTGATTATCTACAACGTTTAAGGAATGTCCAGGGTTATGCTCTGAAAATACCATAAAAGCTCCATTTTGACCTACGCTGAGCATGTGGGCCCTTAAAATGTCCAGTCCATATTATTCAGTACATTTTGACGTTTTACATAAAGGTAAATAGGAAAAATAAATATCAAAAACCATGACATAAATTGTTAACGTATGTATTTAATAAAAACAAATAACCAGGCGATGCTATTTTGATCTGAGAAATTTTAACCGACAAATTCTAATTTAATACAATTTATTTGCTCACTTTCATTAAATGGGATTGAAAAGATAATTTACGTGAAATAATACCACACAAAGTAAATACGTAACAGCTGCCATCAAAAGAGGGTGTTATATTAAGCATACAAGTAAAGTCTATATATTATTTACATTTTCCAGGAACTGCCTGAATGGAAAATCGTGTGATGAAAATGTATGAGTCCTCGGTTAATAAGATATGTGAATACACACGTGGGTATTTAATTAAGCTACGTCTTTTCATTTGAAAATGTATGTCATTTTTTAAAAATAATATTTATTATGAGTGGGTATGATAATAACATTAGACTGAAAATAATTTTAACTACTAATGTTGAAAATCTATAACAAATAATTAAAGTTGTGTACAAACTAGACAGTGATTTTTAGTGTTTTTGTCCGACATGAATGTCTTTATTAACATGTAAGTTTTTCTTGGTAGATTTTCAATCTGCCTGTCGATAAATGGATAAAGTTTATACTTAGGTGTCACTGTATCGATAATAATTCAAGACTTTCAACATAGTAGGATCTGCATTGAACAATTTACAAATTCTTAAAATTGTCTAATGAAAGCTCACGTATTGTATTTTGTGGCAATTTCAACGATGTTTGCATATATTTTACAACGTTTTTCTTAGCTTGTATTCTTATTTGTCCGGTGGTTCTTTGTCCGGTAGAAATCTTGCAATCGATTTTTAACTAACTTCCCGACCAGCTAGACATTTGAAACTTTTAGAATATGTCAGAACACGATGCCAATGCATTTTTTAAATACTTTTAGCCATCTTCAAGTAGAATTGAATTCATGTTCAGTTAATTCTGTTTTGTATGAAAAGTTATTTCGACACCATTATTGGTTGCTACGGGTCTGGGGTCATAGCAAATAAATTATTAATATATACGTGCGTTACTATGAAAATGAATATGACATATCAATATGACATTTCAGTATTATTTCTATCAAGTACAATTTTTTTTTGATCGTTTAAGCTAGTGAAGTCAAGTTTATATAATTCAACAGAATATTTAAAAACGTTATGTATAAAAAGTTCTTTTTATCTTGTAATTATTTATTATCACGTTGTTATAATTTGTTTTATTTTTACGTATGTATGTATTTATTTCCTTTAAATTTCCACGCTGCGTTTTAAAGTCTCAGACTATTTTTATTTATAACGTTTATTTCATATAAATAAAAACATATTATAAGTTTCAATGTGATCTAACTTAGAATCCCATAGATGTCTCCGCTCTACTCATTATGGGCAAAGTACCAGATGTTCAACGCGTGTGTAATCTAATTATGTATTATATCAACCGTGGCTTTTTAATTGATGTACCTACCGGATCTAATGGTTACACTGGTACGTCCGTAATAAAAAATACTTTATGACACGAGGCGTTTTACGTGGCAGGGACACGTGCTCTGGATGACTCCCGAATATGCCACATAGTTACCTTTCACTCAGCAACTATTCTACAAAAGCGATCTACGCGCTGTGGATCTAATATGGAAAGAGACGCAGTAAAGGAAGCAGTAAGTGTAAATATAGACAATCCAGTGTATAATATTTGTATGGTACGAGAAATCGATGTTAGCTATTCAATTAATCTCTTAAGTAAAATGTTCAGGATGTAAACACATTATAAAATATCGAAAATGTGAATCTGTATGATACAGGATTTCAGCCTGGGATCTTTGGCATCAAACGCTTACATTATACTGCGAATATATTATAACGTGATGCATATATACATGCAAACTAAATATATTTTAATAATCCATTAATTTTGTTTCATGCCTCGAATGAAAAGTTGTGGTTTCGATTAATTCACCTTGTTTGTGTGTAGTATGGTATGTATGCATGTATTAAAGAAAGACATATTTTTTTTCCCAATGATGTTTTGTTAAAATTTCCTAAAGTTATAATTGAGGAAATAAAAATTAAAGCAATACAAATGCACCGGTGACCAAGTTAAGTAAATCGATTTTAATGGTAAAATATGTAGTAATAATTATAGACACTATAAAGAAGCTTTTTTGGATTTTGTGGGGAAATTGTTATTAACAAATCATTTACTATTATTGTTATAAGAAAAAATGTTGGTATTTTTTTAGTGTTTTTAATGTTTGAAAGACGATGTCTAACCAACATATTCAAAATATGATCTAATAGTCTTATAACTCCGATAAAAAGTAGTTATATATTGTTAAAATCCTATTCCATGCACGCGGTGATGTAAAAACTGCTTATAATGATTTTTTACTTTGGTAAATGTCAATTGTTTTCCTCAAATCCTTAGATTCTCATATTATATTATTTAAAATTGAAATTAAATATTATCTCTCGATGTATGCCACCGTTGATTGAATAACATAACGAATGATTTGTTATTCAACACATCTACATAATTGGAAAGAAAATTTGGTTTATTTTATTTTTTAATTATTATTTTAAACGTGTTCAAACTTGTTTCGTGGAGTGTAAAAGCTAAACCAAAAGCTATTGTTCTAAAACTTTTGTTGTTGTTGTGGTACAATGTGGATGGTTACGAAAATTATTACACCTCTAATAATGGTTGCAACGCTCACAGATTTCAACTCTAATACTGCAGGACTAACTAAATTGAAGTAGGTAGAACAAAGTCGAAATCCAGGACACTATGTTTATTTTACAACACGAAGTTTTAAGGCTATACTTTTGAGATTCACTAGAAATCAACAAAACTTGTATACTTTATTTTTTACACTGTAATATGTATCAGTTGTGGATTTCTGTGAAGCACATGAAGTGTTCGTTTTGTCAGAATAGAAAGTTCTTAAAAATGTAACATACGAAAATAATTTGTGGGGTGACTAAAAAAGTTGATAAGTCTAGAAATCATGTTATAAAGTAAATGCTATTTGAAGTTTGACATGTGAAGCGCCTAGTTTCAAAAACCCCTAAAACGGTTTTTCATTTTTTTTGAGTAAGATATGTATTTAGACGGATATTTTTGTTACCTATATAATAGCCAAAGATTGAACTTCAAAAAACCCCAAAAACCATCAATATGTATGATCAAAAATTATTTTAAATTTCAAAACCCGCTAAAATGGTTGGGAGTGCTTTTCAAATACCCCTAACATGGAAAGCCAAAATACTCTTTAGAATGTAACGAATTAAAAAATAAATACATAAAGTTCACAGATTTAATAGATATGATTTTTCTCAGTTTTCTCAAAACTACGTAAAATGCTTTTTCTCATTTTTCTCAGAACTACCTAAAATCCTTTTAGAGGCTTTTGAAACAAGGCGCTACAATATGTTCTCTAAAATCAGGCATAATGGCAATTTCTTTGTGCTTTATGCGCATGTTTTATACATCGGATGACCATGAGTTTTTCTCTAGCATACATATTTATATATATACACATAATTCGTTGTTAACTCTAAATACTTAAATTATCGACTTACCAACTTTTGGAAGGAACACCACGATGCTTCACAATCCTAAGTATAGGGAATAAAAAAATGTGGATTGCCTTCTGCGTAAGACTGTAAAAACGTTTAATTTTCGAGTGTGGTGAAATATGGGATAAACTCGTGTTTAACGATATGGTATTTCACGTAAGCGAAATACGCATTTAATATTGGTAATATTTGAAGACGGCGGGCTTAGTATTTGTTGGGTTTTATGGTATAATCGTCATTAAGTAATAAACCGAAATCGGCTTGAAAACCTTGGCCCATGGCAACTGGCTTACGTATTTTTATTTTATTAATCTGATCTGTGATTTTTAACCGTAGAGAGATCTCTGATAGGAAGAAGTACAAGATGAAGGATTTTTAGTTGTTACTAATATTGTTATATAGAGTCCGACAGAGGAGTACACATGGCTTGAACCTATATCCATCAGGTTCCACCCGTTATGCTTTACTAATTTGGGCACCTGCGTTCTACCTAATTATGACGAAAGTAGTAATGCAACCGAAATACTTTAGAGATATTGCAAATATTGGCAACTCCCTTTGTGATTTGAATCAATTGTGAATTATGGCAGCTCTCGTGGTGCAGTGCGTAAGGTGCTGACCAAAACTGGGAGCTCTGGGTTCGATTCCCGGTTAGGACACAGTATATTTATGTGATTTCAAAGCCTGGGTGTTTGTGATTGTTTAAAATTACTAACAACCACGTTGTACGAAAAAGCAATGACATAGCTATTAATAATTTAAAAAAATGTGAATTATTCGTTGAAATAAAAATGGCTTTTAAAATTATTATCAAGTGCAAGTACGTTAAGACTAATAATTTAAGAGGTTCTTGACGCTATCTAGTAATATATATTGTTCATACCTTGATGAAAATTAAAAAAAAAGTTAGTCGCCAATAATATTAGCGAAACTTTGTAGCACTTAAGTTGCATTACTATCAGTTAATTTAATTGTAATTAAGTAAGAAGGTGGCTAATTTTGATAAAACACATTTACCGCAATTCGATGGATGGAGGTTTGAAATCCGTCCTACTCTATATTTTTTACAGAATATAAAATGTTACAATCTTAAATCTTGTGAATTGTTCATCGAGTAAAAGATTAAAAGAAATAGTTTTAAAAATTATCAATAAATATACAATCAGAATGATGGTATTCGATAAAGTTTACAGTGTAAATGAAACAAGTGTAATATAATATATGTATTTAACAACACTTACAGCTTAACACAATATTATTGTGTTAAGCTGTAAGTGTTGTTAAATACATATATAATTTATATAATAATAGTGATTGTTTTATCGAAGAATTGATATAAAGTGGGAAAAGTTTTTCTTTTCCACGCCACTGCGTGTAATATGAAAAAATAAACAACAATTTGGTCCTCACGTGCCTCATCCATTTGTCCTTTCGTGATAGGGGTTGATTGGAAAGATTTCCAGATTCCACAAAACCCCACAAAAAGGAAATTCAACATATTATTATTCCGCGGTCGGTCTAAAAGATTACATCTATATATATGTAGCTTGGGTTTCTTTACCCTCTGAAAACAATGTTTTTTTAACCGACATGCCTCGGTGGGCATTACAGTATATAGTTATAGTATTGATGAAATTCGCTATTGGTTGTAAAATTTTCTATAAGATTTTTTCTGAACCTTTTTTCTTAAAAAAAAAATGGTGATATGCACATTTTGGGCTCAAGGGCTCCAGGGTGGGACATTTCCAATTTTTCATTTTTTTTTAAATTATTTTTCTTTTATGCGTGATGTACAGAGCCGCCCTTTTCATAATATCTGCAAAATGTGTATTTGATTCACGGTTCACAATTAATAATTCACGATTGTGGCCCAACTTAAATGGCATTTGTGTTTTTCATTTAATTTTAATAATTAAAATGTTAGTGACCATAGCACTTCACAAAGATGTGTCCACATCTATTCGTCGTAAATAGTTAAAATAGTTTCAGTTATTTATGTCTATGTTCTTATATAACATGACGTCGAGTACAGGTATTTTATATTATATGCCTTTTAGATAGTGAAGAATGGCCTCAGTTTTGGACGCAATATCGACTACTTAATCTGCAAACCAGTTGACTCAACTTGGGAAAATTGTTCAGGAAGGAGAAAAAACTTAACTTAAATAATCTAGCGGAATTTAACAAATACCAAAAATACACTTTTTTTTTTTACAAATAAGCTTAAACTATGAATTAATACAATATTGTAGCTTCCATTTTATATATAAAGAAAATTTATTTAGATAGCGGAGTTGTTCCATTTATGATATTGGAAAATTGGTACCTGCAGTTGGCTGTTTTGTGGGAAGAACGATAACGCATTTATTTATAGGTTTAGGAATTTGAAATTTTGTGTGAGCATAGAAAACATGGTATAACATATGACGATATAAAAAAATGCCATCAAAATCTTATTTTTGGTAAAAAATGCAGTTAGTTGATTTGCAGATTAAGCAGTCGATATGGTGCTTCACACAAAAGTTAAATAGGCATTGGAACAAACCTGTAGATGTAAAAATACACAATAATTATTATGTTAACAATATAATATAATATGTATATAAGCTGTCTCAATAAATGCTCATGTCTTTTAATATCACTTTTGAATAATATATTAATGTTTTTTTTTTAAATTAAGGTCAAATAACAAGACCAATTATTATTATAGAAATATAAACTATTAATGTATTAAAGATACAAATTAAATGAATAGGTGATGACCGCAGTAATATACGGGCTTATAAAAAATTATTAAATCAAACACTAAATAGTTAAAAAAAAACGTTTTTGAGTCTTTTTAAATTACGTTTTTCTTTTTTATAATAAAGAATTTATCTTTCTTAAAACTTATAGGTAGTATATATTATTATTTAGTGATATTTTAAAAAAAATGAGTTAATACTTATTAAGAACCGTACAGGAATTAAACTTTGTACGAAAAATTGGTACTATAAAGTAAGCAGGTCATCAGATAATAGAAAATAAAAAGGACAGCCAATATAAGAAAAAAAATAGATAAATTATTATGAATATTACATAATATTATGTAGCAAATTATTTTAAACAGATAAGAGAACAAAACAGCTCCACACAATGACTATAGTGATACATATTTAAGTAGAGTAGAGTCACCGGCGGGGAGAGTCACTATTTAGATTATGCTAGCCTAAGTCTGTGACTATTAAAACAATTAAAATTAAACGCAATATATGATATTTGTTCGACATAATTTAATAATGATCAGTACTGACTTTGTCCGATTCAATAAAACATTCTCAACTGTAGTCTCTAGATACATTTCTAATGTTAACTTGTTCTTGTCTGACTTTGTTCAAGTAGGTTGAATAATTACAAGATAAAAAGAACTTTTTATAAACGACGTTTTTAAATTTTCTGTTGAATCATATAAACTTGACTTGACTAGCCAAACGATCAAAAAAAATTGTACTCGATAGAAATAATACTAAAATGTCATTTTGACATGTCATATTAATTTCCATAGTAACGCAAGTATATATTAATAGTTTAGTTGCTAGGACCCCAGACCCCTAGCAACCAATAATAGTGGATTGGATTACAGATATCTTCCGAAATAACTTTTCATACAAAACAGAATTAACTGAAAATGAATTCAATTCTACTTAAAGATGGCTAAAAGTATTAAAAATTGCATTGGCATCGTGTTCTGATATATTCTAAAAGTTTCGAATGTCTAGCTAGTCGGGAAGTTAGTTAAAATTCGATTTCAAGATTTGTACTGGATAAACAACCACCGGACAAATAAGAATACGACCTAATAAAAACGTTGTAAAAAATGACTAACAATCATATCTCGTAAAAAGAATTTTCTTTGTAACTCGGTTTACCTATTCATTTTTGATCTAAACATCACGTTGTGAATATAATAAATTATAAATTTGTGATAATTGTCTAGAAAAAATCATGTTTTTAAATAAATAGTTGAAAGTGTATTTTCTTTATAATATATTAACTTGGCTTTTAAAGCAATATATTAAACTACTGATAGGTATCGTTTATGTTTTCATTTTAGTTTTGGAAGGCTAAATACCTAATACGTTTCCCGTAACGTCGGTAGATATTTACTTTTAAATATTCATAGCGTGTAACTGTTCAAATTCCTCTCCTGTGCATTGAACGTTTCCCAGAGAACATAATATATAATATTGTTTTCTCTCAGGATACGGAGAAATTTTATGTATCTTTATGTCACTAGAATTGACTTACATGCTGGAAATTTTGCATAACAAATTCAATATTAAAATAAGTAAGTATATATTTTTGAAAATCTCAGGAATATACATATTTGAATAAAAATATAGAAAGAAAGGTAAATACATGTTTCACGGTTTGGTTGAGTACTTTTATATATTTATATTGTTAGAATTGATTACATTACACAATTATTATTTGACATTTGATTAAATCAAGAGTAAGAAAACATGTTCTCAAAGAGCATAAAAAGTTGGTTGGACCAATTATGGTCGCTTTTTCCCACCTACCTAAAATTCTCAGATATTGTCACAAGATCAGGCGACCAGCAGTTACGGGTCATGAGTCGACCGTGACTCTGAGTTAATTTAAACTACTTCAAGATAGTGGATGCGTCTAAGCTTATTAAAGCTAAGACTATCACGCCGTGATCTGATACGATACAGCCGAAGCCGCGTTAACCACAGAATGACTCATCCAAAACTCATCTGTTCGACCTTTGTTGCACCAAATTTGATATGGTTTGAGCGAATGTCTATCCTGAACTTGTCATCATCATTTATCCCAAAACACAAGTGAAACTGTGAAAGTGACATTCTAAGCCGTCCGTTTTTAGTGTGTAAGTGCGTGAACACCGAATCAGCTCCAGTAAGCCAGCCCTTTTAACATCAAAAGTCAGTGCCTGGAATCTTACTTAAACCTTCCCCATAGATTTGTGATCCACAAGCATCTTTAAAATACAGTCTACTACAAAAAGCGCAACCAAAAGTTTTAATGGAACATCCCTAATTTAAACCGTAGGATATGTGTGTTTATGTATTATATTATGAACGAACATTATTATAAAGTTTATATGAATATATTAACATTAATAAGTCTTTCTCAGAAAATGTATCGCATTATGTAGCTATAATATTGTATTTCAGTTTGTAAACAATTTAGTTTTAGGATTACTTGTTAAAAAACAAAAACAAATTTAAATTTCCACCCGTTAGCAGAGTATATGGAACTAACAACACAAGGTAAATGTTTTATTATAATCCATCCGCTGTACGAATTAATTTAGATACATCGGTCATACTAATAATGTCTTTTAATAACTTGTTTATTCCTAATAATTGATGATATTATCAGAACAGCACAAAAAACATTACAAATAAAAGCCGTTAAATTAAATAATCACAGACACCTGCAAATATTACATCGTCCTGACCAATGTTGATATTATATACCACGTGTAACTATACTTAATTATTATTTGTTATTTTGCGAGGGAAATGTCAAAGCAGGACAGCATGTTTATTTCAGCTAACTATCATACTAAAACGGATGGAACAAATATTTTTTAATAAGCTATTTCTTTTATTCAATGAAGATTTTGAGAATGTCACATTCCATATATTGAACATACTTCGTAGCATAATTGGTTAATGCACAGATTGGTGCGACACCAATGGTTATACGGGTTCAAATCCCGTCGGACTTCGTATTTTTTTCAAATATGATTTTAGGTACCTACATATCTGAAGTGTTTTCAAGTTATGTATCAAATCAAATCAAATTTATTTATTTTACATATAATGAACATAACAAATTATAAATTCAAATGTTCAACATATGGAATGTTACATTCTCAAAATCTAGTGAATTATTTATTGAATAAATGAAATGGTTTATTAAAAATTGTTAGCAAGTTCAATAATTAGACGTTATAACTAAAATATTTGGCGAGAGCCGTGCGGCGGTTAGTAATTAAGGTATGTAATTAATATTCATTGATTTAATACACAAAAACCGATGATCAATAATAACGCAATTTGATAAGCATATCATATTAGTTTAAATTGTCGTAATTAGATAAGATGCTCGTAGCATAATTGGTTAATGCACAGATTGGCGCGACACCAATGGTTATACGGGTTCAAATCCTGTCGAGCTTCGTATTTTTTCAAATATGATTTTTTCTAGTGGGTATATATCTGAGGTGTTTTCAAGTTATGTATGTTACATATTTTTTGTTGCAGAGAATGGTGTTTTAGTCTTTCGTACAATTTTTTTTTTAAGAAAAAAATATGGTACTGTTCGGTTATACGGAATACAGCGGAAAACGCATTTTGAAAATAGCCGATAAACTAGATTATTTGTTAGGTTAACCTAACCAAACCTAACCTAACTTAACCTAAACCAACCTAACCTAACCTAAACTAACCCAAACTAACAAATAATCCAGTTTATCGGCTATTTTCAAAATGCGTTTTCCGCTGTATTCCGTATAACCGAACAGTACCAAACATATTTATTAACTAGTTTTGTCATGTGTAGTGATCGAGACCGTATCTATGATTTCATAGACGGATACACTAGAAAAACTCAGCTGTAGTTGGGCCAAATTCAAATTTGAATGCATTGATGATGCAATGCGTTCTCAAAGTTTTTAAAAGAAACTCTGTCTGCGATGCAGTAGCCATATTTTGTTTTGCTCCAGTGACCAAGCCATCTTTTCCACTTTGTCCAAACAAATAACAAATAAGACAAACGGCGGTTCGCCGGAGCAAAAAGCGGGAAAAAAATCCGCACCATAGCAAATTCTTACCGCCAAAACATCGAGCGAGGAGGGGTTGGAGTAAAAAGTTCGAGAGGATTTATCGAGTGACCATGTGGTCATATTACTCTTTTGTTAAATTGTAATAAATGTATTAATTTTTGTCATGCAGTCAATGAAATCGACTAGTAGCTTTTAAAAGCGCTTATTAAATTTCGTTAATTTTTGGCAGTCGGCTTTTGTATTTTAAATCAAAGTATTATTACCGATTAGCACATGAGCGTATATTCCAGGGGAATATTTCTCTGAGGTGTTTCCAAATTATTTATGTTTAATAAAAGAATATCACATTCTTAAATCTTGTAAAATCTTGTAGTATACGTTCAGTGACGTCCCGTGGGGGTAGGCAGAGTGAGCGTCGCTTGGGGGCGGCAGTTACTCGAACTCGATTTGCGAATAATTATTAGTCTGATATTTTGTTACTAATGTATCCATACAACACATTTCGTAGATATTGGACTCATGAAAGGATGATAAAAATAATGTATAAAAAAACGATGTGGCATTTTGGCGCTGTCTAGGGGCGGCATTTTATTTAGGAACGTCACTGAATACATTGTATTTGTAATATTCTCAATGAGTACTAGCGCCTGTACACGTGCCTGGATTTACTTGCACCAATAGTGTGTATTTAAAACTATCATGATAATAACTTTTTACACGTAAAAGTGCTGACTGATTCTCCAATATCATTCTTCAAGCGTAAGCAAAACGCGATATTGTAATTTTATTGTACTATTTGACAGGTCGTGAAAATTGTTAAACTTCAGAATGAGTCTCTGCGCGGTGTAGTTTGTTTTTTACCGGCAGGTTTGCCACTATTGTTCTATTGCGCAGGCGTAGACATCAATCAGTCCAATTTTTGCCTTAAAATTCAGAAGCTTCTGAACTTTTTTGATTAATGCATGTAATCTTGCATTTTGCACGATAAAACATGTGATTTTTTTTGTTGTTGTGGCCGCGGTAATATGTGTCGTCAGCAGTAAATCCATGCACGTGTAAACGGGTTTTAATGCTGACATGCAAGTAAAAATATAATTAGGCATATACTTGGTATTTATAAATCTCCATATACCAACTGACATAATAATGGGAGAAGCTTATTATTGTCCGGTGGTTCTTTGTCAAGTAAAAATCTTGCAATCGATTTTTAATTAACTTCCCGACTAGCTAGACATTTGAAACTTTTAGAATATATCAGAACACGATGCCAATGCATTTTTTATATACTTTTAGCCATCTTTAAATAGAATGGAATTCATTTTCAGTTAATTCTGTTTTGTATGAAAAGTTATTTCGACACCATTATTGGTTGCTAGGGGTCTGGGTCCTAGCAACTAAATTATTAATGTATACGTGCGTTACTATGGAAATCAATATGACATGTCAAAGTGACATTTCAGTATTATTTCTATCAAGTACATTTTTTTTGATCGTTTAATCTTTATATGATTCAACAGAATATTTAAAAACGTTGTGTATAAAAAGTTCTTTTTATCTTGTAATTATATGTTTTATAATAATTTAATAAAAGGAATAAATAATATATTAGGTACCACACTTAAAATAAAATAACAAATTAGTAGCCATACAATCGAAAAGTTTTTTATATATTTATTGGCATTATTAAATAATTTATTGCATTATTTTATGTTTGATTATAAGTTAAAACTTAACTTTTATCACAGAATTTTTTTTCCATTTCTATACTTGATCGAATTCACGGTCTATTCCTTCAGAGGCGGGTGCCTCACCAACTATACTACTGTGCGCCACAACATGATCTAACCTAAATTAAAAATAATAAACTTTATTTAATAGTGAATTTAATTATAATTGCGTGAAATGGTTACCGCAGGCGATTCGCTCAGAAGAAAAGAAACGGAAAACCGCTGAGAAAACTTCTCAGGGTTTTCCCTGGCTTTTCGCTTCTGTTCGAAACAACACTGCATCATGCGGCCCTACTCGTGCGCTGCGCCGGCTGGAAAAACTTTTCCTCGGAATGTCCGATTTCTCATTGCGTGTATATATACATAATGCGTCCATCTAATAAAATACAGAGTGTATTTTTGAAAAATAATATGACAAGAAACTAAACATCATTGAATTAATGAACATGTTGATAAGGTTCTTCGTAGGTGTATGCGATGACAATAACACGTGGCGAATAAGGTATAACAACAAACCATACATTATGTAGTAACCACATAGCATTAAGACGATACTTCAGTGAAACGGCAAATAATTTTCAAGTATACGACGAAATTTTGGACTCGCTGGCAATCGGAGAGCGAACGTCGACGTGTGAACACGTCAATTTATTTCGTGATGGCGACGGGGGTATTAATTCTTAAATCGTGTAAAGATGACTAAAAACGTTACTTTACTTGAAAAAGAAAACATGTCAATGAATATATTATTATTGTTACTAATAAAACAATAAACAGAACATTAAATGAACGTATGTTGGATTTATATGACAAATTATATTTCGTTCAGCACGTGACATTTACACAATCCGCGCATCGCCTAGCCACGAGCTTTTTAGACCTTGCCTCAATTGAGGTATAGCCTTAAATGAATGATACACTTTAATATGTAGGTTTTGTTATTAAAAAAAAAACATTGTAGCAATAATAATTGTCAGCGTTTCCTCAAATTACGATAATATAATATGTACAGCATTAATATAAATAAGAAAAACAATCTATGAATCTACACTCAACTCATAGAGTCCGTCACAAGACGTGCTGCTATTATCACGAGTTCGTCACTCGACATAGTATACTCGTTATTCCACTCGAATCAAGAGTCTCAGTTCATTCTTATAATTAATCTTTTGATCGTATCAATCTCATCAATAAATCCTTATTATTGTATTCAATGTATTCTTGTATCAACCAATAAACCCACATCTCAACAACCAAGCAACAACGACTCGGCATCTATCACCACCTCATATTACCTCCAAACATATTGTAAAATACTCTACCAGTAGTGGGACATTGGAAAAGTCCATTAACCAAGAATATTCGCAAATATAGAAAACACCCAAACCCCAAAGGCTCCTCTTCATGAAACCGGTAAGAAAAACGAAGGTTTGTAGTTAGTTATATACTGGGTTGGTTGAACTATTCAAGAAAAGACACAATGTCTTTCGAGATAGGACAGTCGCAAGTAAGGAATCAAATCCCGAGCCAAAATTCTGATCCCGGGATTTCGGGATTACAATTTGACAATCCCGGGATCCCGGAACTGGTCCCAGGATTGGCATTTTTTTCCATTGTTAATATTTTTTTTTATATTTACAAATAACATTGATAAAGCCGGTCAAAAATAAATCTAGTATAATTTATACTACGAGGGTGGGTCAATAAGTCCTTAGAAAAGCCGACAGGTGGCGCGACTAGTACTGTAAGCGGTTTGTTTTCATGCAGCGGCACTACCGATTCAGTATGCTGCGAAGTTTCAATCAGATTGGTCGGGTTGTTGTGTGTTTCTCGTACATTTAAAAAAAAAATTGCTTGTTTACAAAAATGGAGAAAATTGAGTTTAGAGCTGTTATTAAACATTTTAATATAAAAGGGTTAACAGCAAAGGAAATAAAAAATGAGTTGGATTTAGTTCACGGCACATCTGCTCCTTCACTTGCAACTATTTATAACTGGTTAAATGAATTTAAACGTGGTCGTACATCAACAAAGGATGAACCACGCTCAGGACGTCCTGTAGAGGTGACTACACCAGAAATGATCAATAAAATCCACGATATGGTGTTAAGTGACCGAAGATTAAAGTTGAGTGAGATAATTGAGGTTACAGGGATCTCAAAAGGTAGCGTCATTTCTATTTTACATGACAAATTGGGCATGAAAAAAATTTCTGCAAGATGGGTGCCGCGTTTGCTCACAGTCGACAATAAACGCAATAGGGTGGTGGCCTCTAAAGCCCTGTTGTCGCTCATGCAACGCAATCCGGATGAATTTTTTCGTCGCTTTGTGACTGTAGATGAAACATGGATACACCACTATACTCCCGAGACGAAAGAACAGTCAAAGCAGTGGATTGCGAAAGGCGAACCATGTCCAAAGAAGGCGAAAACCGTAAAATCAGCTGGTAAGGTTATGGCTACTGTATTTTGGGATGCACGTGGAATTATTTTCGTTGACTATTTGGAAAAGGGAAAAACAATAACAGGGGATTATTATGCATCTTTATTGGACCAGCTAAAAAACAAAATTGAAGAAAAACGGCCTCATTTAAATAGGAAAAAAATCCTCTTTCATCAGGACAGTGCCCGTGTTCACACATATTTACGATCAATGGCTAAAATTGAAGAATTTAAGTTCGAATTGGTCAACCACCCACCGTATTCGCCAGATTTAGCCCCCAGTGACTTTTTCCTTTTCCCAAACTTAAAAAAATGGCTAAGTGGACAACGTTTTTTTTCAAATGAAGAAGTCATCGATCGGACAAATGCTTATTTTGAGGACCTTCCGAAAACTTATTTTTCTGACGGTTTAAAAAAAATTGAGAAACGTCTAACCAAGTGTATTGAGCTCTAAGGAGATTATGTTGAGAAATAAAAAAAAATTACAAAAATAAAAACTGTTTTAATGCTTTTTTCTAAGGAATTATTGACCCACCCTCGTATTTAAGACATTTATTGTTAATATTGTATACGTTCATTCTTGGAAATATATAAGTTTAATAGAGTAAATAATATTGTAATATAAATAATAATGTGAATTTAATATGAGATTGCTGTTTCTGATAGTAAAGACTTAATTAATGGGTTAGCGAAATTTAAAATAGTATAGCAAATCGTGGTGTACGTATGGCCTTTCCGATTCATAAATCTAATTAGTCAGCCAAATATGAAACTACCGTAAAACGTATGAGATCATGGTGGAATTACTTCGTTAATAGTGCGAAGCATTGTTTTTTCCAATATTTCTCATTTTTATTTATTTATCGGGAACTTACACATGGGTATAAATCAAACTTCATTCAAACTCAGTTTATTTCTAATGTAGTTATTTGTAATTAAAAGTATTTTTTCTGTTATATTTTCGTTTTTATTTTATTTTCCATAAAAAATGATAGAAATATCAAAAGTTTTGGGATAATGTTTATCAATCCCGGGATTCATAGGTATCAAGAATAGCCCGGGATTGGAATCCCTAGTCGCAAGCGTTTGTCTCAGATAAAGAAAGAAATTGTGCAATGTCGTTGCAACAAAAAAATAGTATTTTAATAAAAAAAATATATACTTATATGAAAAAGCAGGACTGGATCTATCATAGGGATAAAGAAGATATAACCTTAAACCAGAGGTTTTAAATCCTATTGCGGCAATAGTAGCGGACGAACGCTGGATTTCTAAAAACAAACAAGATTTTTTATTATGAGTAATATGTGTTTTAGATCAAAACTATTTCACCAATCAATTTTTTGATCTTTTTTTTTAAATTTTTCGCTAACCTATTTATCCAAAGCTGTATTTTAGCTTTGAAAAGTTTTATAAAGCTAATCATTTCTGCTATTTCTTATAAGTTATGAAAGTAATCTAATTGTTCGAATGCTTAACTTTTTAAAATTTCCAAAAGATCAAAAAATTGGTCAAGAGCTTTACCCCATACGTAACCATTTTATATCTGTATGTAAAATAAAGTCGGCTTGTGAGGAATGGTCTTTTTCTACGAGGGCTTTAAACATTCTGTGCGATAAAGAATTCGTTCGAATTTCGAATATTGTTGATTATTTTAAGAACAACATTTAAGATATGTTCAAATGATAATATTTAGGTACATAATGCCTCTTGATGAATAATACAATGATAATTACATAAAGTACGTGAAGGATTCATCTCTCTTACAATGGGAAATGAATCCATTATTGCAGCCCATCATTGCAAGAGTACTATCAATAACTGATATCTTGGGCGCATGAAAATAGCTCTACGGGCACAGGGTTAAGAACCCCTGGTTTAGGCTGTTTAATTGGTGGGGGAAACGGGGCCTAAAATAAATTCAATAATTAACTTCCGAGTATGCTCGGAAGCTTTATAATAGTTTTTTGTTATATGTATTATTATCATATTTTTTTGATTTTTATGTGCTCCTGTTTCCCATGAGTAGACTCTTAATATCCAAAGAAAGATTCACGGTAAACATAGCAGAGGACGACGCTTATAGCTTAAAACTTTTCGTAATTGTTATGCGTACAGATTCACTAAACTGCTACGTGTATCAGACGATAGAGCTATCCAACCGCCGATTAAGTATGATACAAAAAAGAAGTCTCAATCTGACAAGGCCTTTCTTCATGTCAATTTAATGCCTGAAACCTAAAAGATCGTAAATTATAATCCATATCGACTCTAGAAAAGAAAAGGAGCGTAACCCTCAGCTTTTTCAAAATAGGTTTTATTGAATAATAACGTTGTACATGACTAAATACACGTTTTGTCTAAAGGATGTATCGGAAGTGAGATCGAATAAGGAACAGGCAGGGTAGGTTGACTCCAGAATGAATAACTCAGAATTTCGTGCGTGAATGAAATGAACCCTGGTTTTATTATCTCCTTCCAAATAAATATCAATTTAATTATTACAGATAAGTGTACAGATTATAATTTAGCTGAGTGAAATCACGAGTATGCGCTCTGAAGAACGCTCTGCGACCGGGCGGAGCGGCACGATAACCTTACGGTTAAATCTTTGATAACTGACTGACATATTGTTTTCATGTATTGAGTGTTTTTATAGTGATTCGATACAATAGAAAATGCTGCTATCACTACTTGAATATTTTGATAATCATGCTTTATTGTGTAACGCATAATTCGTTTCATAAAGTATAAACAATTGATTTAAATTTGAAGAATTATGCACTTTTTAATAATTGGGCAAGATTGATTTTCATATAAACAACTTTTCTGCATATCATGATAAATCGTTTGGTAAATTACAAATAATTGATTCATATAATTATTGAATTATTTTTGCTAAATTAGCTTTGTTGAAATTTGATTGATTCACATACATCGCTTGTTTTGCAATTTTAACAATATTATGTTGCAAGATACATTGTAATTAAAAATTAATGGTTTCCTGCCAAGTCATTCGGATGGTAGGGTATTGACCCTACAGATGTAAGCTGCAATTTATTATCTAAATTTAGATGGCAATTTTTACACAAAGATGGAAGTGAAGTGGGAAAAACGACTTAACCATCATGTTTGTTGGTTTTTCTTTAATTGACTCATTATTAATATCAGATTAAGAATATAAAAACCAAAATATTAAATATCAAGCACTTCTAGGTTATGTCTAATTTGTATTTTAACTTCTACCGAAAACCACAAAAAAAAACGTTTTTGTGCCTCCTGTAAAATTTTATATGTGTGGATTACGCCCTTTTTCCTTTCTAGAGTCGATATGTAACCTGGGAAGATCAACAGCACTGGAAAGCTATATGGATCCCTGTAGAAGAAGTATGATATTAATATGCTCTAAATAAGAAACGGAGATTGACAATGAAGAAGATGATAATGTACGAAGTGATGATGAATCAATTCGAAAGTGCGGTAAACATGAATAATTTATTCAATTTATTCTCAAGACAGTCTCTAGAAAATTGAATGAAAATTCTTAGCTGCTATCTTTTAGATTCCCATTGGTGTATCGCGGCTGTGATAACATCAACAAGTTATGTCCGTTTTGGTGCAATATTTCCCTAAACGAATCTTACCTAGACGTCTTGAAATTCACTTTGGTGCTATTTTTCACACTCTTACGAAAACGCTTGAAAATAATCTCATGTTATTTTATAAAAGAAAAAATATATGGCATAAACTCATGCCATATCACAGTAGGGGGTTGGAAAAAGGGTGAAATTAGGTGGTAGCTGTCACGAGCCTCACAATTTTGGCACCTTAATTTTCTCATATATTTTTTCACACATCGATTAAAGCAAATAATTATAAGATTTTTTCAGGTAATGGAAGAAGAAAGTTTATGTATTTGCGTCTACATACTGTACATGAAACTTTCAACGATTTACTCATTGTAACGTAATGAACTTTAGATCATAAGTATCCATATTTAGTGAATAAGAATAATAATGTCCTGGGCCACCCATAAAATAAAGTATATTATAATTAATGTAAGTATAATAATATACGTAATCAAATTTTCATTTATTTTTAAATATTTATTTATCTATACAGTAAAACGAAAAGTTTCTCCGAGATTCAAAGGCTTCAAAACGGCAGGCTCTAGAGGGCTATAAATACTTATCCAAAAATTATGATCAACGCAAGAAAAATGAAACAAATTTGTGATTTAATTCACGAGATATGAATATTTAAAGTTCTCTATTAATACGTATTTAAAGAAGAAAATCATATATATATAATAATAATAATATAATTAAATATGAATAACATTTTAATTTTTTTTACTACGCACAATAACGTACCTGTATTTGCTAATAATTTAATAAACTATTTCTTTTATTCAACGAATAATAAATCACAAAATTTGAGAATGTAACATTCTTTATATTGAACATACGTAATATTTGAGGTGTTTTAAAATTATGTATGTTCAATATAAAGAATGTTACATTCTCAAATTTTGTGATTTATTTTTGGAGTAAAAGAAATAGTTTATTAAATTTTAAGTATACCAAAAACATTATATCGGTTAGCTTGTGGCTCTATTTTTACACATTACACATTATTTTACACAATATACATATTATTTTTTAAAAATTATTATTCATGTGTTCCTACTTTAAATACAGATTGCATTTGGACATTTAACTAAAGTTGCTGATTATATTTCCTAGCCTTTTTATTATTCTTGTTTTGTATTATTATTATCTGTAAAAATAATGAAAAAAGTCAAGCCAACTTTTATTACATACACATCAAAAGCATTGAGAAACTACCGCGCGCGATAGTCGTGCTGAAAAGAAGAGATTATTTTATTCTCCTCTCAATATATCCAAGAGCAAATGAAACGATTTCAACTACTTACAATTTATTTTCATTATCGGATCCGACGGTCGTGAGGAGTCATTCGATCAGCGAGTTTGCTTGTGTAATTTGCGCTTTATGCATTCAATGCATTCCATTGCACTCTATGCATTTGCATAGATAAAATTACTTGTATTGGTTTTATGTTTATTAATATTTCTTTGTATCTCGTTTTCATTGAATATTGTTTATTTTATAAGTAACATCACTAGCCGTGCACGGTTGCGTGTTAGAAACGCCTACTTTGTATTATTCTAAAATAATAACTGAATTTGGTAATGCAAAAATGTGATAAAAGATGAGTTTATATTAATAATAATTGACAGTTTATAACATTAATATAATAAAACGTATTATGCACTCATGAAAAATAATATAGAAATATACTCACTGTATAACAATGATGCAAAATATAATGCCAAATGAGATAAGATATCTGTGTTTATTATCTTCTTTTGTGTTTCTTTTAAATAAAGCTTCCTAGTACTAGAATTACTTGTAAACAGAAAAGCT
The DNA here is from genome assembly GCF_057557595.1 of Rhyacophila brunnea. Classification (NCBI taxonomy): domain Eukaryota; kingdom Metazoa; phylum Arthropoda; class Insecta; order Trichoptera; family Rhyacophilidae; genus Rhyacophila; species Rhyacophila brunnea. The sequence goes on from NW_028232752.1 coordinate 16,610,682, forward strand.
TTATTAAGCTTTTCAGAGAATAATGATTAAGAAAAGAGCCACTGAACGTGGTGAGACTGCGGTTTGTTGTTGAATGATTTTAATAGAGAAACCACTTTTAATTAAATAAGTAAACGAATTTTATAGAATAATGAAGTTCAAAATACTTATACACATATTATTATAAACATACAAAAATGAAAATCATGCCAAAATCTCTTAATAATCATATATTTAAGTGTTATTTTAAATTCTGTTAATATTAAAGGCACATCTTTTGTAATCATTTAGTAAATATGTTTTTTTTTAATTAAAAACATATTCATAATATTATTAACAAGTGAAAGTACCTACACCAAAACAAAAACCGATAAGTACTCTTCACTAAAACAGTCGACATAAACTAATTATAATTATAAGGAGTAGTCGATATCGAACCTTTTGAACAAGTTGTTTACAAATAATATCTCATTTGAATAATTTTCAATTTCAATTTCAATTTATTTTTAACATATTGTAGACATTACAAATTATAAGTTTAAGACGTTCACAACATGACATATAGAAACAAAGAAGTATACTTAAAAGAGTAAGTGTTACATAAAAAAAGAGATACATAGTATGTTATTAAAACAGTAGAAATATGTACATACAAAAATATTAATACTTTGGACGCTGAAGACGCACATGCGCGTAATGACCAGGCGGCCGATTGATGTATGCATTTTAAAGGTGCTAATTAAAAAAATCATTATATAGTCAGCAGCGAATGAGTTAATTAGATAGGTACAAAGAAGTACACCGGATGAGCTAAGCAGACCCTATTTTAAGAATTTATTTAACATCGTCCACCTATACTCATCCTCACGTAGGTGGAATAAATCAACACCTGAAGCAATTTCGTTGAACATAGTTATCGCCCTCCCAATTGGCATTACCAGTGGCAGGTTGGTTCTGCACCTTGGGAGAATAAACAACTGATTTTCTCTATTTATAAGATAATTATCAGAGACACACAGGTCAACACTGCCCAGAATGGCAGAGTTCTCATTTATACCTCGTATAAGTCGAAAAAAATACGTAGCCAAATAAAGATTTCTTCTAAATTGCAAACTGCAGTATGTAAGCATGCTTAAGAGAAAGTCAGTTGGATAAAGCCACGGATAGTATCCGTACAACCTCAAATAAAGGAGTCTCAAGAATTTCTTCTGAACCCTCTCCACCATAAGGCTATACTTGAACTGATACGGTGCCCAAACAATAGACCCACTCTCAAGTTTGCTTCGAACTAAAGAATTAAATAAAAGTTTTAATACCGTAACATCCGAAAAGACCCAGGACGTACGCATGACGAAGCCCAACATTTTAAGCGCTTGTTACAAATGGTAACTATATGGCTAATAAATGTTAGTTTACTCTCAAACGTAATGCCAAGATCCCTTACAGATGATATTCGTGACAGAATTCTGCCATGCATCGAGTATTGAAAAAACAACACTTTTGAGGCTCTGGTAAACGACAAAAGATTGCATTTATCAATATTGAATTCTAGTTTGTTACGCCTGCCCCAATCTAATATATTATCTATATCAAGTTGGAGCTGACGACAATCGTCCAAGGTGACAACTTCCAAAAAGAGTTTCAAGTCATCAGCGAACAACAAAAACATAGCATTTTTTATTACCAATGCTATGTCATTTATAAAAATCGTTAACAGCAACGGCCCTAAGTTTGAGCCCTGAGGGACACCAGAAAATGTGTAAAAGGTCTGTGACTGATAAAGGCCGTACGACACGTATTGTTGACGGTTCCTAAAAAAACTCCCGAATAGCTTCAACAATCGATCAGACAATCCAATAAGTTGGAGTTTTTCCATCAGGACATCATGATCGACTTTGTCAAATGCTTTCGAGAAGTCATTGTAAGAACAGTCAACCTGGTGGCCTCTATCCAGTGCCGATAACACATAATTGGTAAATACCATCAGGTTAGTTTCCGTTGTTTGGCCTGCTCTAAATCCATGCTGTTCATTTATTATAAATGACTCAATTTTTGGAGAAATCATGTTGTGCATGATCATCTCAAGAACTTTTACTGGTGCAGAGAGAACAGCTACCGGCCTGTAATTCTCCACTGATGACTCTGTACCACTCTTATGGATTGGAGTAACCTTCGACATCTTCCACGTTTCTGGAAAGATGCCTGTCTCCATTGTAAGATTATATATATATGCAAGTGGGCCTTTGACAAAATCAACACACCCCTATAAAAAAAATGTAGGGACGTTATCAGGTCCCAAAGAGTGAGTATATTTTAGTTTTTAAATTTTTATTAAATTTTAACACATCACTCTCATCAACTGGAAAAATATCAATGGACTGGGCACCGCATGATGGCTGTCTCGACGTGGAGGCAACATCCAAATAAAGAATACTACTTACGTAGACAGACCTGAAGTGACCAGCAAATGCTTCTGCCACTCCATGTCCGGTCACCTCTTTGCCTTTCCAACTCATCGAATCGGCATATCCGCCATCCCTTCTTAATGATTTAATATAATCCCAAAACGATTTGGGATTTTCACGAATGCAATCTTCTACCGATTCCATATATGTTCGATAGGCCAATCGAACAGCTTGCCTCACTTTCAAGCGATAAAAGCTAAACATTTCATAGTTGCGTTGACCTATGATCAGCCTTCCAAGCTTTGTGATAGCAATGCTTGATCTGAATGTCCCCAATAATCTCTCGAGAAAACCACCTTACCTATTATAAAAGAATTGTACCGCCTCATTTACATCACAAATCCCGAGCAAATCACTCCAATCCACTTCACTCATTAATGAGTAAAGTAGCTTGAAGTTTCCACCTTCAAACTTCCATCCCCTGCACCGATCGCTTTCATGTGAGGGTATTTCAGTTCGTAGCTGGCGAGTCGACCAAAACTTGAGCACAAAAACCAAAGTAGGATGATAGTCATCCTCCCGTACAAGAGGGGACATGCATCGGGAAACTGACAAATTGATGTTGCTAAAAACCCTATCCAGAAGCCCATTACTAGAGTTAGAAATATCATTGTACTGAGAAAACCCAAAAACAGCGCACATAAATTCCAGGTCACTGTTGACCCTTTCACCATTGCGCGCTGAAGTTAGATTAAAGTCTCCCATCACAATAATACTTCTGTCTTCAATCAAGTTGACACTAGATAGCATATTCTCAACAAAACATTTATACACCTCCACGTCACTGGCTGGAGGAAAATATACAACACAAACGTAAATAGTGACTCCATCACAGGTTAGTTTCACCCAAAGGTTCTCATTTGGAGTTTCTAAAGCATGGACACGTTCGGCCTTCAACCCCTCCATGCTTCTAACCCCCAAAAGACAGCCTCCACCCTGCCTGTGGCCTGCGCCGGAATCTCGATCCCTCCTAAAGACTAAGTACTCACTTCCAAAATATTTGCGATTAAAAACACTGTCATTGAGCCATGTTTCAGTTAACCCTATGACATCATAGTCGTCAGCCAAAACATTTCTAAAAATATCGACAGCTTTTGTCTTTAAGCCACGTACATTTTGGTAGTAGAACAATAATTGCCTTGGGCAATTATTATTTTCATTGTTAAGTCAGCTGGTTGGCAGCCGTGGTGTTTCAATTTTTGACACCCATTCTTTAATGAATGAGTAACGTGGCCAATTATCAGGCTTTAGAATCAACGTACTCAGTTTAACAGGGATCCCTATCTTAAAAGATGCGTAGTCCCCTTTTGACTTTAGCCTTGCAATTGTAAATTCGGCGTTACAATTTGCAAGTTTTTTTTAAATAATCGGACATATCCGCAGCAGACGTCTCTGGGTGAAAGGGGTAGAAGTGGTAGTTTTAACTACCTCGCTCCCCTTCACTCCTCCGCCTAAGATGCCACGGACAGCCGCTGGTCGCTTCTTCTTCACTACTGTAGAACATTTTCCGCCTTCAGTAGATCGTCCAACAGCCGAAATGTCTATAACTTTACACTCTGGATCAGAAGTAATTTCCTGTGTTTCCGAGATCTCGGTCGTAGACTTTTTGCTAATGTTATCTAAAACCTAATCGCTCCACACAATAAAGCTAGACTATAATATAATATTAAAATAAATATAAAACAATAAACAATCATTTAAAAAGTTCTGTGATTATTGATCGATTATGTATTCACATAAAATAATAGTATTTGGATGTAGTATCAAATTAAAATATAATTGAAATGACTACAACTATACCTTTTAAGAATCAGGATTAGTAACTATGTAGGTATATTAATTTAATACAGTAAAAGTAACACCAGAGAGTGCTTATTAATTATATTGATAAACTGTTAGAGCAAAAGTTGAACTACTGATTGGTGTTCAATAATATGTCCGACCCAAAAACTATCCCAAAAGTGTTAAATGAATATGTTGTATACAAAAGCTTTCCAATATATGTTCGCCCTGCCCTGCCTCGAAGTTTGAAGAGAATTTATGTTCTCGTTTAGGGGCGAGTTAGTACCGACGCTGGTAATAATGGATCATATATACCTAAATCGTTTTCAGTTAGTATTTGAAGCAACCTCCGCCATTGCTTTGAGAATGTTGCGAGCGATTTAATTTTTTACGACGATCGTGTTGAGCGATGGCTAGATATTTTATGTCCTTTGTGTGGAAACACATGTGAAATGTGCTTATTTCGTTTAGTGGATGCGGTCCGAATTACTATATTATATTGCCACTGAAAGAAGATGGCGTTTAACGTATTTTTAATGTGAACTTTTCTATATTATTAGTGGCTAAAGCGTCGATGACATTGAGCTACTTTACAAGCTACAAGCCGGCGAATTTACAATCTGCTTGTAAACTCGCCCATTGTCGTCATCGAACTAGCTAACAGCATCTAGGCATCTAAGCATCTAAGCATCGAGCTAACAAGCAGATTGTAAACAATCTACCGAAAAAAGTTGAACGCCGGGCTACTTTATTCGCTACTCTGCGTCTGCGCAGTAGAGCGATAGTGGCGAACCTTCCGATAAAAAACGAACTACTCAATACGTCCTGTCAAATTGTACCAAAAGTGATGGTTTCACCTAGCCAGCTTGTTGGCTTCTGAGCGAGTGAAAAGTTTTGAGTGTCATAATCACATTCTAAACAGAGAATATACGTCTCAAAGAAATGGAAGTCGTATTAACAGATTTTTGTTTTTGCGAGAAATGAATTGATCAACCTGTTATGACCATACTTCGGATCCAAATACATTTGAGAGTTGAATATTGGTTGCTGGTGGACCAAGATTGTTCCTAGTTTGAGGTGATAGGCATGGTAATTGAAAAAATACACTTTATTCGACTATTCAAGTGAATTGAGATTTGAGAAATTATTAACAACAATATACAATTTGTGTAAGATTAGCTGATAATGCAAGATACGGGCTAGCGGTCCTAGGGATGCCTATCAAATAACGTAGGATCAGCTATTTATTGACGTATGCATAATTGTTGTTGACTGTTTCTGAAATGGATATTAAATAAATTGTGGTTAGCTAATATAGCGTAATGCATGCAGTTCGACTGGCGTTTGCTGACAAGGCTTGGGTTGTTGAACCCGAGATACATATTGGAAAAAGAACATGTAAAATTGTCACTATCGGGATAAGTACCCGAAAGTCACGATTTTATAAGCCAATACGTTAAAGCTCAACTATCAAGGTTGTACGAGAAGAATAAGGAAACCTATAAAATCCTATAAATATGGATTCTTGGAGGGATCGAGTAATATTATATACTAGCTGAGCCAGCTGGCTCTCGCCAGTCTGTCTCGCTAGGTCTTGCAGACGGCTTGGCGGTATTGTATATTAATATAATTGTGAAGTATGCATAAACGGCGCCATAGTTTTCCCTTCGGGATGGATTTTCATTTACGTCAGACATTTTGACATTTCGCTGATTTGTCAGTTTTACGATTTGCATCTCGTCACTGCCAATACAAATTTGGAGTCATATGCGTAGTCTATTCTGGAGTCAGGCCTTCACAATATCACCTGACACCACTTCAGGCTGCTAGGCCTAGCAGAACAGCTGACAATCGCCGATTGCTATCAATGACATATTAATTTTAATAAAATATTTGTGTAGGTATGTGCATTTAAATATGATAAATAATTATACATCTCATTCATTCGAATATACAGCAATATTATATGATTATCATAAAAAGCGACCCATTATATCCAAATATTAATCTCTTTCGGGTCCTATTTACATAAAAGAAAAAGGTTAGCAGCATAAAAAACAAATTTAAACATTGTTTTGTTTCATTGTCTATAAAAAATAAATGTATGTAAAAAATAGAATAATATTTACAAATCACATTTTGTTGTCAAAATTAACCTTAGCCAATATAGTTTCCCGGTGCGGGACATTGATATTGAGACAAATCGCACCCCCAGTAAAATACTGTAGTAATCCAGAAAATGGCATTTTGCAGGAGAGCCATTTGAAGTTTCAAATATTCTTTGTAAATACAGGAAAAGTCTGAATGTAAAAATTATTCCTCATTTTTATGGAAAAACATGATCTATTTTCAACTGTATTCATCATTTTTCTCTAAAACATATACAAATAAAGATATTTGAATATTTCTGAGTTACGACAGTATTTTATTAGGATATTTGAAAATTTCATGGTAAAATTTGAATCAACTCAATATTTTCTATGTAAATTTCCCTACCATCACTCTAATAATTTCAACTAATTTGTTGGGCACTGTAAAGGAAGGTTTTCAAAATATTAAGTTATGGTACAATCTTTAAAGATTTATTGAAAAAAAACAAGAAAAATACAATTATTAGTTCAAAACAACAAAAAAATACTTAATTATTTTATTTAATGGGCAAATAAAATTTCTAGATACGATTTTTAATTTTTAAACATCACTTGGAAGAGAAGCAACAAAATCATGATAAAATTCACGATGTTTAGCATTTCAGAGAGAAAGCAAATCCTTCTTTTTAATTGTCGTTATTTTTGGCCGCTCTTGATATGCTTTGGATGAATCGAGACCATCCATCGGTAACGGTTTACCTATTTTCCATTGACGAACATTCAATTTACTACATTCTTCATGATAACTTGTTTTAAAAAAATAATGTATGGGTAGTCTCTGTCTACTTTTATAACTTTAATCTTCTGCCACAAAATTTTTTCTCCATTTTCATCCGTGTTGTAATTTTTACCGATTTCACCTGCTCGTTTTTTCTTGTTGTGAAAATTATTTGTTGTCATGGGTTTAACAATGTATGGTTGTCCTGTTTTATAACTTGTTTGTACAATGGTAATCATTTGGCCGGGCACAAATATTGGTCCACTTTTTAGAGCCCTAGTCTTCTGCTGCTCAATTGTAGAATGGACAATATCGCCTTCATTTTGGGTATGCTCGATGACCAAAAACTTATGAGAGATCGTTTTATTTTTTTGTGAATTCCTGATGGCATATAAATACATTGCAGCAATGTATTTATTTTTATTCTACCCGGCACAATTGTCTCTGTAAAAAATAAAATGCTCAATGTGATGATATTTTTCACATGCAATGTAATCGAGTACACAGCTACCAATTTCATTGGATCTTCATGCAGCTTGACTCTCATCCCACATGTATCAGTTTGCAATATTTTCAGTGATATTATAGACTGTAAGATTGTACATTGACGACTTCGGTTTATAATAGAAAGTTGACACATTTCCGCAAAGAAGCGGTAAAACAGCCTGCAAATCATATACAGCTACATTAATGACGCTGTTTTGGCCATTAGTTCGGGACTCTGCTACGTCTTTGGTCTTTTCATCCCTTGCCTCTTTTTTTCCAGGTTGATGTGTCTCATACTTTTCTTGAAGTTGTTCTTTTTCTTCTGGTGAACAATTATTGTATGGGTCGCATTCAACCCACAAATCTTTTTTAGGCTTAAAGAAGCCAATATTAAATTCGTCATTAAATATGGATGTGTATAATAGTGTTCTTTTCCAAATGGCATATTGCTGTCAGCTTGGTGTTTTTTGTATAACCGATACATTTCAGCAATTGTTAATTTACCATCTAAATACAATCTAGATGTCTGTGCACGCAAATAATGTTACTCGATCACTGGAAAGACTTAATGTGAGTTCTTATATCATTTTTTAAATCATCTTCAATTTTTTTGTGATTGCCATGGTGACCTCTTTGTTCTGGAATTGGCGTTCCGAAAAGAAGATCCCTTGTTTTCCACACAGTGGAGCAGTACCTTTCACTCACCCCAAATGTGTTGATAAAGTATTTTTTGCATACTTCTTGTATTTTACTTCCATTTAATTGAAGTTGATAACAAACATTGTTGCCTCTGTTGCTTCCAGTTTTTTTGTTTGAATACTTTGGAACAATAATATCCATGCAACTAGTGAGAAAATTACGATGTATCTCAAGATCTTACTGTAGTAACAGAGTTACAACAGTATTTTTTTGAAAAATATTGTTTTAGTTTTTTAGAAAGCTTCTTGTAAAATACTGTCGTAACTTAGTTACAACACTATTTTATTATCGATTTAACAGTTTTCGGAAAGTAATGTACTGTATTAAATGCTTTCTCTCTGACAATATTTGAGTTTGAGATATGACAATATTTTATTAAAATAGCAAAAAAAAATACGAATCCAACCACATCCATAACTCGAAAACGCCGATTTCAGACTTACGACAGTATTTTACTGGGGGTGCGAAATGTTAATAAATAATAAAGCAATACATATTATATCTGAGAGGAATAGACCAATTCTGATAAAAACAGGAATTTATAAAACCTAAAAATGTGGAATCAGCTTAAAGAGGCCTTCATTCAGCAGTGGATTGGTACAGGTTGATGACGATATAAATAGGTAGGTATATAAAATCACAAATTTAAAAAAAATATGGCAGTTTATGTGACTAAGAAGAGTAGAATTAGGTAGGGATAACCTTCATCCAGCAGTGGATTGATCTTGGTTGATGATGATAATGACGATATTATGAATGGGTAAATATAATATCAGCAATTTTGATAAATATAGCAATTCATATGATCGACAGAAATACAAACAAATTAGAAAGACCTTCATCCATCAGTGGATTGATTCAGGCTCATGATGCTAATGGCAATATAAATATTTATATTATAATATCACCAATTTTGATACATACAGCAATTCAAATGACATAAAGGAGTAGAATCACGCTAGGGAGGCCTTTATCCAGCAGTGGATTGGTTCAGGTCGATGATGATAAGGACGATAGAAATAGGTATAATATCACAAATTCGTTAAACCTATAGTAGTAGAATCAGGTAACGGAACCCTTCATCCAGCAGTGGATTGATTGTGGTTGATGATGGTGACGATATGAATATGTCGATAAATATAATATCACCGATTTTGATAAATACAGCAATTCACATGACAGAAAGGAGTATAATCAGGCTATGGGAGGCCTTTATCCAGCAGTGGATTGGTTCAGGTCGATGATGATAAGGATGATAGAAATAGGTATAATATCACAAATTCGTTAAACCGATAGTCGTAGAATCACGTTGCGGAACCCTTCGTCCAGCAGTGGATTGATGATCATGATGAAATTCAAGACTATCAAGAATACAATCAACGTAGAGAGGCCGTCATCCAGCAGTGGATAGGTCCAGATTGATGATGATAAGGATGGTAAAAATAGGTAGATATTGTACAATAGGTATCACAAATTTTGTCAACTATAACAATTCGTATTAATTTATTTCATTGTTTGCAATGGCAACTTAATATGACTATATCTATGGAAATTAGTAGCCTAGGTAATTATTCAATAAAAAATAGTGCGTAAACAGCCACAAAGAAGTATTTAAAAAAAATTAAATTTGTTATTAATTAATAGAAAACTCATCTTGATTGATATTGATTATTTAACATGCTAATAGAAATGTCACATTTTTTCGATTAATTCTGCAAATTCTAAATTTGAATTCTGACACGTCAAATGAACTTGTTTTGCGAAAGAAAACAAATGACAATCATTAGTCTATAAGTTTGACAGATAAAAAGCAGTGACATGGTTTTAGATTATATTTTCGTAGTAATTAGTGAGGAAAGATGTATTTATTTCTAGTTAAAACTCAATAGTGCGCCAATGTGCTACTTACAGATTTGAATAGATTTGTGGAATATTAATTCTGATTTCTGAAATTTCGATTATACAGAAAGTATTAAGCGACATTATAATCAATTTGCGGTAGATAGACAGTAAATTAGCGAAAATGTATGGTGACGGATGTAAAACGTGATTTAAAAATGATTTTATCTGTGATTGTGTCGAGTTTTATCAGATTGTGCCCGATTCAAATGGAAGTAGATTCGGGACTCCAAAAATTTAAGTGAATTCCTTTAATAATCAGCAAAGTGGTATTTAAATAAAAAAGTTGACGTATTTTCCAAAATCTCTTAGGATAATAATATATAGGAGATTGTAATATTTTGAGGCGTTGCCATGGTAAAAATTTTATAATAAACATACTTTACATAGGCAGATAAGTGTAGCTATGTAATATAGATCGCCAAACTGATACAGTTGTAACGGGCCGAACATGTCACATGGTGAATTGACAAAAATGGAGTGATACTGTGGTACCCAAATGGCACTAAAGGCCCACCCACATAGAGGTGCATGCCACGGTGCTTGTCACCTGCTGTCACGGGCTGCCGCTACGGTACGCTACTAAAAAAGTGTGTAATGTCGTTGTTTTTGATGTTTAAAATCTTATCAGACTGCTAACATCCCGTAGCACATTTTGAACCTTTAAACGAACATTGTCAGTTGGAAAAATCTGCCGTCATCATTAAAACAAGAATGAGCGCACTTCACGTTGAACTTCACTGCACCTACACCTGCATGACGTTTTGAACGTTTTTATCATATTCCACATGCCTGCACTTTTTGAATGTCACGTCAAACTGACGTTCTTTTTTGTTCTTAGCAATTGTCACTATGTATTTTCTATGAGAATGTTGTCTATTATCTATGGTCTGCAGGCTGTGTTATATTATCTATGAATGTCATGTTTCATGTATTTTAAGGTACGTACACGTAGAAACTGTTAAAATTAATTGAAATTAGCATGAATAATTAATAATAATTCAAATTACTAATACAGTAGGCACTCTTCATCAGTGTCATTATTCAGTGAATTTACGAGATGGTGCACGTTCAAAATATTCTGCAAAATGACGAAACTATAGACATTTTTTATCGCCGTGAGTTTACGTGATAGTCCGCGTCCAAAGAGTCGCTCGATAGGCGACGTCATAAAGATAGGTCCAGCAGTGGATCGACTACTGTTGATGATGATGTGTTCTTTATTATAGAGCCCTTATTATTAATTTTATGAGGTACTTTACTTAACTTTATTTATTTGTATGCAATCGATTGTTTGAAAGAAACCGTTACTTTTTTTCTACAAAGTAAATCACTTTCAAAGTTACAAAATGGTACACCTGTATGTTGTAAAGTTTTCCAAAAGCACCGTTAATGCCAGTAAAAATGCTAATAATTTAGTTTGTACTATATTGCTCTACTTTCTTTTGAAGTATTATGGTAATTTAGACATTATGTAAAGTAAAGCCCTCAAAATATAGCAGTAAAATTGACAGCTGTGTTTGATGATGATTATACTGCCTTTTAAAGAATTGTAATTAAACTATTGATCCTCTACAATATATAGTATTTCCTTATGAGTGTTATCAAATAGTAGAAGTGTTTGTACTGTAGATTTTTATATATTAATTATATAAATATATTTGTGTTCAGTATTATCACACATAATACTCGTATCATGGAAATCAGTACATCATGGAAAGATATACAGTTGTACAGAGTACACAAATTGTTAAAAAGATTTTTTTTTCGACCATGTCCGATCCTAATAGGATCATATGGGCATCCACAGAGTGGAGGTTTGTATTAATATGATTTGTTTTTTTACGAGAAATGAATGTCAACCACTTGCTCAACCTATTAGGTCCATACCCTGACTCACACATAAATTGAAAAACAATATGTTTACTTGCCAAACCCTGGATTCGAACCTGAGACTCAGGGCGTGATAGTCCAACGCTCAAGCCACGCGGCCACCGTGGGTTAAAATTTATTACAACATTAAGAAGTCTATTCAAGCTACGTTTCGGGCATTACGTGAAATGTGTGGTCAAAAGAATCGACATAAAGGACTTACTATTCGTAATTTATTTAAAAAAATTGAGTCAAATGGTAAAAATATAACCCGTCAAAAATGTAATCGTACTGCTGAAAATATCAATGTTGTGAATTAAATGTGAATGAAAATTCATAAAAATCAATTACACGTCATTATCAAGACTTTTTAATGCACTACATGGAATATTCTTCGTACATTTTGTATTTGAAGGCGTATAAAATACAGTTAACATAAAAACTTAAACTGAATGACCATTTGGTGCGTCGAAATTTTGCTAATTTTCTGTGTTCGGTATCAAAGCTGAATATGAAAGGAAAACGATTCTTTGAACACCTTAGACTCCTTAGAGACTACATCTGGTTCTCTTCGTACCACCATTACGCTGGAACTTAAGTAGTCTTCTAATTCTTCTACCCTGTCACGTCCCAACATTGGGGCATAGAGTAAGCACAAGGGCACCACTTCCCTCGGTCTATCGCCAACTCTTGCGTCTTTCACCATGTCAGACCTGCAGCACGTAGGTCGCTCTTGTAGCACTGCTGCAGGGTGAGAGAAGGCCGGCCACGGCGCCGGAACTCTTGAGGTTGTGCCACAAGGGTACGAAGTGCCGCACTCTTTGGCGGCATCCGGAATACGTATCCCAGCCACGTAAAGCGTCTCTTCATGATAACTTCAATCACTTAAGTAGTATGAAAGAAAATAGTGATAGTTATTATCACGGCCCTTACAAGGATGGGGCTGACAGTGCTCTAGACTAGGGGCCTAGGCTCGGGGTAGGGGGCGGCGTGGCGGGTCAACTAGATTCATGAGATAAACACACATCTTAAATTTGCTCTAACAAAAAGTCGCATGTGGCACTATTTTATTTCGAGGTTATCACCATTTTAAAATATATGGTTGTGCGATGCAATTTTTGGTTTATATGTGTTGATACTCAAAAACTCCATAATTCGATGCAAAATAAACTGAATTTTATTTGATGATTTGGAAAACGCTACTATGGAATATCTGACTGCCTTTAATCCTAGGGGGACCCACCAAATATCCTGGCCTGGAGGCACGCTTCAGGATGTGGATGCCATGGTTACTATAACCGGCCATACTTGATTCTACAATCTTTCATAACTACAACAATACATCGATTCTAATAATATATTATTAATCGATAATCGATCTATTATTACGTAGGTACCTACATAATGCTTTGATTAAAGCCACGTTGATACGGTCCAAGTACGATCCAAGTACATTTGGACTGAGTGCCATATAAGTGCACTCGTATGATACATCTTCATACTAATTATTCCTATCCAAGCTACTTGGACCACGTCCTACTCATCCAAGTTAGATTGGATAGGAATAATTAGTATGAAGCTGTCACTTGGATGGCACTCGATTCAAGTGTACTTTGATCGTACTTGGACCGTGTCAACGCGGCTCAAGAGCATACAACAGTGAAACAAAAAATAATTTCCAACTATAGGTGCGACGAAATTTTGAACTCGCTGGCAATCGGAGAGCGAAAGTCGAGCTGTGAACACGTCATTTTGTTTCGTGATGGTGACGGGGGTATTAATTCTTTAATCGTGTAAAGATGACTAAAAAACGTTACCTATTTACTTGAAAAAGAAAACATGTTAATGAATATATTATTATTGTTACAAATTGAACAATAAACAGGACATTAAATGGACACATGTTGGATTTATGTGACAAATTAAATTTCGTTCGGCACGCGTCATTTCCACAATCCGCGCATCGCCTAGCCACGATATTTTTAGACCATGCCTCAACTGAGGTATAGCTTTAAAAAAATCTTAAAAATTAAGGTGTTCTGCAGTAGAACAATTTGTAAAATTTATTATAAAATTCAATACCTTAGTATCTGTCGACTCCACAAAAATAACATTATTCATAAATTACTGAATGGATTTGAAAGGTTCGTTTGAAATATAGCGAAAATTTTACGGTATTTTTTGATGCATCAAATCGTAAATTGAATCAAAATATTTATGACTCTCCGCGGCCGTTCGCCGTTTTACGGAGAGAAAATTTTGTTTTACGTCTCGGCTGTAAAAATGCTTTGTAAACGCTCGAGATGTTGTGTGTACTTAAACCTGCCAAGTGTCCGCACTCTTTATGTCCGATTTGGTATAATAATACGTGTACTCTCATATATTTTATTTTAATATTGCCGTAAAGATGTTTATGACATGCGACTGATAAACACTCGATAGAATTACATGAAAATTTCAATAACATTGCTTTTACGGCACAAACGAAATAGAAATGACTTGTATAAAATTGAAAGTCAACAAACATTACAAACTTAGGTCAATACGACAATAAATAACATTACAACTGGAGAGATTATTATCCATTCTTTTTTCTACATCAGACGGCATTTGGTGCTGTCTACGTCAATAAAAACAATGTTTTGATATTGACCGGTACCTATCAAATATCTATAAAATAACAAAGCTGTCATTATTATCAAATAGTTTACCACAACTGATACTTATCACATCACATTTACTATTACTTATACCTACGATATGATTGTATTTTTAATTTAATTACCTATATATCTATTTTTTCTCTCTTTCCCTTGTATTTCAGTCATTTTTATTTAAAAGTCCAGTACGTAAGGCTCTGGTTTTTCATCCGGATGCCCCAAGTTAAATTCTTGGTGAGGTCACAATATATTTAAATGATTTTCTTAAAGCCTGGGCGTTTGTAATGTGACTGTCACTCAGGCCGTACACTTATGTAATGATTAAAACAATACATTTTATGTTTTTATAAATTATAATAAAAATGTAAAAATTATTTTATTTAGACACGAATTTGATTTAAATAATGTACAGTCATCTATCTATATTACCGATAACAAAGCTTACGATTAATTGTGATACGGCCAACTGCATACCTACGTCAATATTTTTTGATATGCTAGTGGTGATCTCTATAGTTTGTTGGTCTTACAATGCAATTATGAGAGAAATTGTCTACCATTCCATAGAAGTAACTCACCCCAGACTGTCATTTTTTGGTATACTATAGTATACTTCGCCAAGCTCATTATTCCTTTAAATTAGCTCATTTACTGCAATCCAGATGGTTTTATTCATTTC
Organism: Rhyacophila brunnea; assembly: GCF_057557595.1. Classification (NCBI taxonomy): domain Eukaryota; kingdom Metazoa; phylum Arthropoda; class Insecta; order Trichoptera; family Rhyacophilidae; genus Rhyacophila; species Rhyacophila brunnea. The sequence continues at coordinate 16,626,071 of NW_028232752.1, forward strand.
AGTCATTTGAAAACATAGTATAATATAAAATATCTAGGATAAGTGATGATGGTATGATGATACTGATGATAGTTACCACTAAATTATGAGATGTGACTTGTCCTTATAGCGGTATGGCCTGTTCAACCTTTGTTATATCCCTGCAGCTTTGAGCCTGTTTTATTATTACCACGTTTTTATTAGCTCGTATTCTTGTTTGTCCAGTACAATTTTTTTCTTGTTTGTCGAAGATTTGTATTGGAAGATTGAAGATATTTAATTAACTTCCTTTTGACTAGACATTTGAAACTTTTAGAATATATCAGAACACGGCGACAATGCTTTACGACAAGCCATTTTTAAACAGAATTGAATTCTTTTTCAGTTAATTCTGTTTTGTATGTTTCAGAAAAAAATTGTAAAAAGTAAAACACTATTATTGGTTGCTAAGCGGGTCCTAGAAACTAAATTATTAATATATACGTGCGTTACTATGGAAATCAATATGAAATGTCAAAATGACATTTCAGTATTCTATAAATTTATTCAGTAATTCTATCAAGTACAAAAAAGTATTTATACTACATTTATACTAGAATTTTCAAGCATATATGATTAAACAGACATTTTAAAAACGTGGTAAGTATATAACAAGTTCATTTTATCTTGTAACTATTTGTATTCATATCAAGTCTTCGGTAATTAGCATTAGCATTAGCAATGGCTGGAAATGTATTTGATAAAGATTTGCTTTATCGCACCATTGTTCTTATCAATCTAAATGCAATGCATCTTTATCGCTCATTATTTAAAACCTTTTTTCTAACGGGTATTGTTTAATAGATATCTATTTTTCTTATCAAAATAAACGTATGAGAATGTCATACGCAATATAAATAAAGTTTATTTTATATATAAATAGAATCAAAATAGTTTTAAATCAACCTCAAAGAAGGACGCATTGACTGCATTCAATCAATGTTATTGTCTAAAACATAATCTATTATGTTACATTGTTATGTTATTACATTCTAATAAAGCCAATTTAAATATAAAAGGTGTTTATATGAAGTTTATTCCGCCGTTCCATAACACCTTCACTAGTCTCTTAATCATTTATTTTCTTCTTTGATCCTTGCTGCTCAAGGTTGGGCATGTCACTCGTCGAGTGGACAAGTGCTAGATAAAACTCCATTATACTGTGATACTTAATGGCCACAGGTATGCCCAAAAATCCGTTGGATGGATGTATAGTGCAGCAAAAAACTAGGGATTGAGAAGTGGAGAGAGATAAGGGAGATGTTACACTCCCAAATGCTCCCCATTTGGAGATGTCTCTGTGAATCTGAAAAACCCAAATCGGTACCAAGTCGACAAATAGTAAGGGTTAATTACAAAAATAAATAATAATAAACCGGCAACGTTGTACATGGTTGGCGGCAAAATTTCATATTGGCAACGCCGCATGGGTATCGCTTCGTAAGCGGCCGTTTTTTTTGGCGCGACAGAACGCTGCAAACAGCCAAATCGTAAACATATACATTTCGTCCTCCATAAAAAAATATATAAAATGTAGTAACCTAGTAGATATTAACGCAAATAAAACTCGTCGTTTCTGATCACAATTCCGGTGTGTTATTTGTCCACCTCAAGTCCCGAACCCAGACGAAAAAAAAAAATGACAGCTTCTTTTCACTTTCGTAAATAAAAGGAGATAACAGAGACTTTCATCAAGCAGTGAATCTACCCTAGATGAAGATGATGATGAATCATGCATTTAACAATAAGAAAAAGCCTTTATAATAAAATTCTATGAATTTTTCAAAGACATCTTTCACGTAATACGAGTCGAAAGTTGTAAGAACTTAGTTCTGCGACGCAAACAAAAGCGCCCCGTCAAGGAAAACAATGTGAAGCAAATGAAGGTAAGTGTTCGGAGGAATTTGCATCAGGGGCACTGCACCACTTGAATTGAAATGAAAAGAAACGCAAGAAGAAATCCTGCATAACTCACATCTCAATGGAAATGCATTTAAAAGCTTTCACGGGACACGGTGTATAGAATGTGGCGTACTTGTTTGCGAAAAATTCTGGTAAATGATTTTATTTTACCACGTTTTTCTTAGCTTGTATTCTTGTTTATCCGGTGGTTGTTTATCCAGTACAAATCTTGCAATAAATTTAACTAACTTTCCGACTATTAGACATTTGAAACTTTTAGAATATATCAGAACATGATGCCAATGCATTCTTTTAATACTTTTAGCCATTTTTAAGTAGAAATGAATTCATTTTCAGTTAATTGTGTTTTGTATGAAAAGTTATTTCGGAAGAAATACGTAATCCAATCCACTATTATTGGTTGCTAAGGGGGTGGTCCAAGAAACTAAATTATTCTTATATCCGTATCAAAACGTCATTTCAGTATTCTATATTTGTTTGTTTATTTGTTGCAAAATAGCAAAAAAAAAAATGATTTGTTGACAATTGCCTTATTTGTCCTAAATTATTAATACATATAATTTGTCAAGTTTATATGATTCAACAGAAAATTTAAAAACGTGGTATATAAAAAGTTCTTTTTATCTTGTAATTATTTAGATTTGAATTGAATACGCCGCTGGAAAATATAAAGCTTGCAAGTTGAGATATTTTTTTGATAATTTCGTCTCTGTTCTGACATATCACACTAACTGAAGAATACTAGTTTTGAGTAATTTGAATTTGATGTTGTTAAAATGTTTGAAATGGTCTTTCATGTGAGTTTATTAAGGAATCGTAAAAAGGATGACTTTAAAATAAATACTGTTTATTTATTAAGAAGGTTTCCAGACGGTAAAGTTTGAAATAAGGAACATTTTGGTATAACTAACTCAATATGTCATTTTTTCGAATTAGTGTCTTCTGCCAGAACAGTGACGATTTATATTTTATACTGCTTTAGTTAATAAATGCGTGTCTAAAACATTGCTTATTTAACACTTCCCTCACTGTAATATCACATTAGGTTACCCAGCCTATTAAACTACAAATACTATATATTATATAGTTTTTGCCTATTCGTAAAATCATCAATGTGACATCTAATTAAAATGGTATATTTTGAAAGATATCAGATTTTATTATCTGTCAAAATTTTTAAACGCACATTGCAAACAGAGCGTTGCATTCCATTACTTACAAAAGAGAATAGATCTATAAGAGTAATTCGACCGTGTTTAGGAAAAAGGATGTAACACACATAGAACAAATTTTACAGGAGAGGCAAAAAACGTTTTTTGAATGATTTTGGCTCAATATTAATAAAAAAATAGGCACAGACATTGGGTGTATGATGATTGATAAATATCTTATTGATCTTATAATGATTAAAGAGTTATTACAGAAAAAATATGAAAATTGAGGGTAAATGCTTTTTTGCTTAAATTAAAACTTAATTAAAGCTCAATTAAAACCTGAATTTAGATAATAAATCGGCAATTGCGGCTTACTTCCTTTTTACAGAACATCTATTTAGTTGTATACATTGTTACTATTTAATAAAAGCACTTTTCAAAAAATCGAGGGTTACGCCCTATTTCCTAAACACAGTCGAATGACAAAGATATGCATACTCTACTCCTACTGTAAGAAAGAGATATGAAATTAAGCAGTGCGATTGAGATAGTATTATGATCGATATTCAAGTAAACTGTAAGAATATAATATAGAACAACTGGTATGAGTTTGATTCAGTTTTGATGCCCTTTTGATCATTTTATATAATATACAATAAATTATAAATATTAATGATGATTAAACCTTATTAGACTTATTTATGTTGCCAAAATATACATTTGCCTTTTATATACTGTAATATTGTCAGCGTCGTATGGTAACCCAAGATGATATCACCGGAATGGATGGAATAAATTAGAATCGTAAAGGAAAGGTTAAAAGTCAAAGAAAAATGTTTACAATAAAAAAAACGGTAACATGTGAATTCGTTAAGGCATCTCGTTTTATTATTATATTTTATTGTTAATTTTTTTTTAAATGTGTTGAGAATATTATTTTAATAAAATATATAAATATATTTTATATTTATTTAAAAAAATCGATTCGTATTAAAAATAAAAATGTATATAACTTGTAATACTATATAAGCGTAATCTTTTTCATATTAGCGAAACGTATAGTGAATGTACAACATTTTGATTCTTAAATAGTATAAATTTTCACATTATGAATTCTAGAAATAGTCAGGAGTAGGGTTCCCGAACTATTTTAGATACCTATGAATCCCGGGATTGGAAAACATAATGCCAAAACTTTAGGGATTGATTTTTGTTTATCAATTCAATTATGTAAAATAAAATAAAAACGAAAATATAACAGACAAAATACTTTTAATAACATTAGAAATAAACCGAGTTTGAATGAAGTTTGATTTATTATACATGTGTTGCCAATTTATTTTATTTTTTCACATAAATTAATAAAATGAGAAAGATTGGAAAAAACCATGCTTCGCACCTTTAACAGAGTGATTCCACCATGATCTCATACGTTTTACGACAGTTTCATATATGGCTGACTAATTAGATTTATGAAACGGAAAGCATAAACCATGATTTATTTTACTATTTTTAATCTCGTTAACCCATTAATTAAGTCTTTACTATCAGAATCAGCAATCTCATATAATAAATGTAAACACTAAACACAATATTGATTCTATGAAATTTTATAAATGAGAATCGTTTAGATTTGTAAATAGTTTAACATAAATTAAAAATTTCACATAATATCTACGATTCTGGTAACATCCGTGATATGAATTTAAGAAATAGAATAAATAAACCGAGAACCATTTAGTTAGACGTTTCTACCAGAAAATGCTATTCTGGAAACCCACTGGTCACAGGGAATCACCGGATAGTAAATAACCATTTTTGCTGCCTTATTTATATTACAATATTATTTACTCCATTGAACCTATGTATTTCTAAGATTGAACGTCAAAAATATTAACAATAAATGTCTTAAATAGTATAAATTTAATTATACTAGATTTATTTTTACCAATTTTATCAATGTTTTATGTATATATTTTAAAATTTAATATCAACTATTGAAAAATCCAATCCCGGGATCAAAAGTTTGGCTCGGGATTGGATTCCCTAGTCCCTACAAAAGTATCGAATTGTGAATGCATACCAATCTATGCTAAGAGAAAAAATATTGCAAAGAATCAGGAGTAGAATATTAATATGAAGACAAGTAGCTATATTCTCGTGTTTGGTGATGATAAAATTTTAGGTAAAAATATATATTATCTGTGTTAATTTAATATTCTATGCACGCCACTGGAGTCAAAACAGTTGAACACGTTATACGATCGACCTCAAAGTGGGCTCAGGGCCATGTTTTTACTTTTTCTATATATAAGAAAAGTAAGAATAGATCTTTTCACGGCTTAAAATGAAGCTATATTATCTATGATACTATAGCTACTACTGCACTATGGACGTATACAACGGATCTCTAACCTTTTATAAGTCACGATGCACTTTTATAACACCCAAGTAACCATATTCTAAATATAATCATATAGCAATGATACTACTCAGAATTACAAAGGTGACACACTTCAATATTTATGTTTTGTTGTCAAAACAAATCAGAGTAGCGGAAGCGATTATTACCATTTCCTCAATCATAACCTAGATAAACAGTGTCTATTATGATTTACTTAATTGCGACAATGACTCTTTGAAATGAAATGAAATTCAAATGAAATCAATACTTTGCAAAAGTCACTGTTTATCTAGGTTAATAAATCATATCAAAGGATTGTTGATTTAGGTTATATGATTGAGAAACCAGCTGATCGCAGTGTCTTACGACTACGTGGTGTTTTGATGAGCCCGGAGAATAGTAGTGGCACAACTCGAAAAACTTGTTTTTGCTGGAGAGCAGTTTGAATATTTTATTTTGGTTTGTTAAATCAGTTTTTTTTTTAAATTTACTTTATAATAGCGTGAAGTTGGCACACTTGAGTCATCTCATTTTGAATGTTATCCGCAATAGCATTGGCACAATGATCATTGTGCCACTATTTCTGCTTGAATTCAAGTAAAATATTATAATATGATAATGACACAAATGCTTTTAAGGCCAACATTATATTTTTAAGAATTATGCCGCTATTTATGCGGATAGAAATTATATCTTGGAACATTTCTGCATACTTAATTAAAAAATGACAAATTTGGACTTGTGCCACTATTATTCTCCGGGTGCGAGACTGGTGACTTTTATTGTTGACCGAAAGAGTTGGTTTTGATTTATACCGATAAAAGTTACTATACATACAAACAAATTCATACATTTTACACAAAATAAATATGTAAATAAATGTAAATATGGAATTTAGTTCGAAGAATATTTTAAGAAATTCTGGATTAGAGAACTAACAATACATTCATTATTCTATTTTTCATGAAATAATATGGAATAATAAAAATACACCAAAGAAAACCCCAAAGAAGTAGTGTGGGTACAAACGCTAGTAAGATAATAAATCTTTATTTCTTAAATATTGCTTCTCGAACAAAGAAAAATAATTAGAAGATTTATCAATTCATTTATTGAGGTTTTCTAGCGTAAAAGTGTTGTTAATTTAATAATAATAAATTAACAGTAAGTTTATTATCTGAAAGCTAAATTAGGTATTAAGAAATTTGCAGTGTTGGAAACTTTCATGGGATATTGAACTGCATATTTAAGCAGAGCAAGTTGCCTCGTTTTAAAAGATATTTTTACTTTGCTTACTCTTTCGAAAAGTTAACATTTAATTTAACTTAGCAAACGGAGCGAAAACTTAACATCATTTATTATAAAACTATTCTGTTCTTTCCTAACTTTTAAAATATTAAAGAAGCCATGAAGCAAGTGATATAGACTTTACGCCAGTGGTTACGAACGATATATTATTTAAAAGGGTATTTTAGTATTATAATCTTGATCCACGTACTATGTACTATTGTGTTAAAATCGAAGGGTAGTGAATCCAATAATCCTGGGTCTGGAAAGTACACATATTATTTTTCAATTTGTGTATGAATCAGAGTATGGACCTAATAGGTTGAGCAACTATCTTACATCCATTTCTCATAACAACAAAATCTGTAAATGGAAACTGTTAATGAAATTTTGGAATCTTATTAGGAACGGACATGGTCGGAAGAAGAAATTACGATTAGAGGGTACCATATTAATTGAAGAGTGTATTTTTAGAGTGCACTTATTCCACTACTTGAAGAAAATGAGTTATGAATGCCAGAATTTAGTATTTTACAATTTAGACAGTTTTTCTGTATAGAAGAACCTAATAGTATTCAATCCAATAGAAAAAATTAACTTAAAAATCGGTTACAAAAGTAACTTATTCCAAAACAAAAAAAAACATATTATATTATGTAACATCAACGTAAACAGTTTTTTCGCTTTTGCCAAAAAGTGGAATAAGTTCAATTTGAAAACAGAAGCCTCAATAAGGGATATAAATTTAAAAATGCATGGGTTCGCGATGCCACCATGCTTAAAGAACTGGGTGCGACTGACCTGCGACAATTAGGTGAGCAGCAAGTGACGATAATATGTAATAATCTATGACTTAATTTTTTACCTAAAGCCGTTTCCGACTGAGGTGCTGTGTGATTTTCTTGGCTGAGCGGGCTTACATCTGATCAATTTTGTACAGAAACGTAACATACGACTAAATCGTAACTAAGACTATCAGAAGCCGATTGCCACCTAATGCCCGAAGGGGGTCAATTTAATAGATGTTAGTAGGTAGGTACACATCAGTGACGTGCGGTTTATAGATAGTGTAGATACGGAGCACCCTCCAAAACAATTGATATAGTACATGTAACAACATGAATACGTGTATTAAATAAGGCTCTAAGTACCGAAAAGTAGTATTGCCTGTAGTTACAAAATACCGAGTCATTGCAGTAAAATTTCATGAAGCAGACCTTTTGAAAAATGTCGTTTTACAGTGTGAATCAATCACGGCAGCTTCTATAATTTTAGGTATTAAGAACTCGCAAGTGTCAACACACCATCGTCAGCTATTTTATATTGAATGCCGTTGACCACTGCAGTGCTACTTACACCATTATAAATAAAACACGCCAACGGACTTACAACGTCGACAGGTTTAATTATTTTGATGTATTTTTTTGACTTGCTTTAGGCACTTAGACTATAGTTGAAGTTATTGGCATTGGTATGTAGAACATTTTTCTATAAAAATGTCAGTTTTTTATGTTTTTGGTACTTAGCGCCTTAATTAATACACGTATTCACATGATGTATGTGTTTATTGTGCAAACATCTGGTAAATTATTTCACTTTATCATAGCTACCGAGCTGCAACACCAAATGTTACACTACTTCATTGGCAGTTGACGAATACCTAATTTATCACAAAATGCTATTATAGATATTGATGAAAAATAATATTAGTTGTACATATATTTTTTCAGCAGCATTGCCACAAGAGAAAGTCACTGCACGCCACTTTTACACGTAGTATTCCAAAATATCTTACTATACATTTTATCGAATCTGAAGGATTTTATTTTCGATTGGCAAGTCAGGAGATCTAAAAAATTAAAATTATTCTGAAACTACTCGTATATATAAAATATGGAACTTATATTTTTTTATGAATATGGGATACACTGGTATATTTTTTGACCGTAAGGGGTTTTTATGTAGTAAGCTTGTGAAATACTGTTTTAATCCGTTTGGACCATGCACAATATTCTCATTCTTCTTATAAAAGACAGTAAAAATATATACATTTATAAAACGGGTCTAATACTAATTATAACGTAATATTAATATGGGATCCAAGTCTTAGCAGATACGACATAGACCAAAATATTTTTGTTTTGAAGCCTAGAAATAAGGACGCTAAGGTACAGCACGAGCAAAAACCTCAACATAATTCATAGAACTGAGAAATTTACGAAGATGGTGTGGTCAGAATGGAAAGAAAATTCTGCATAACAGGAGTGTTAGTTAGCTAAGACTTCGAATAAAATATGGTGTTTGTAGAAAATGATGATTTATTTTGTTATTTTATAATAAATAATGTAGAAAAAAAATGAAAGAAGATTGAAAAAACAACATGTGTATTTGAAACAGTTTTTTTTAAATTTTGAACTCGGAACTTGCAGATCCTGAGCGCAGTCCACAGTACCTAAGTTCTTATTATCTAATTCTCTAAATAAATTATTACCTACGTCCTACGTATTATTATTAGTGCAATATATGGTAGAGTATATTATTATGCTTTATAACTTTGCACATCGGCTCTAGGATGAAAATGATGTAATATATTCTAAAAATATATTTTTTAAATTATTTATATATATTTTTTTTATTTATTAAGGAAACAAACAGTTACATATTGATTACAAAATTTAAAATATAACAATGAAAAGTTATTTCAATCAGCAAAGGTTTCCATGTATACATTATAATATAGTTAAGTCTAACAAGATAGAGAGTAAGAATAACATAAATATAAAGAAATTACATGAGAAAAACGAGGAAGAATAATGAAAAATTAAATTATATACAAAAATACAAAATTTTGGAGATAGCGCGTTTAAATGAATCAGGTAAATTATTAAAAGGATCAACGGTGGAGAAATACATATTATTATAATTTAAACAATAGCGCCGAATAAAAGAGTTTGTGCATAATTAGAACCGCTACGACTAATATGGTACAAAGTTTGGTTTCGCGTAAATATTAATGGACAATGGAAACCCACCCTTTCGAGTAGGTTTGGCGAGTCAACAAAACCATTGATAATTTTAAAAATAAAATATTGATCAGATATAGAACGTCGACTTTCTAAAGATGGTACCATAAAAGTTGCAGTGGTCGAAATAGAATTAGATAAATCATAACATATTATAATATTATCTATATATTTATTTATTACTATATACATTAATATAAGTGAATATGGTTTGAATATTGTCAAATTTTATGCGAGGCAATCAGGAAAATATCAGTGTAGTAAAAAGTGCAAAAAAGTGCAAAGTTATAAAACATATACTGTAGCCAACTTTCGTTAGTCACGCCATACCATTTTTTGTTGATAAATGAATACTATTATTGAATAGACATTATCAACTCAGTTAATAAATGGCCTCTTCAAAGTAACGGTACAGAGGCGGACAAAGGTAGAGGGCAATATTTGAAAATATATCTTATTATTTCGATGATGGTGCTTCTTTTCGAGATATCGCAATAAGGAATCTTTTTTATCGGATTTCATTCCGCCCGTAAGAACTGTTTGTCGTCCGGAGCGCCTTTTGTCAGCAGAAAAAAATCAAAATCCCTTATGTAATGGTCAGATCGAAAGCGGGATCCGATTGAAATCTATTGTGCTCGCTAGAAATTCATTCAATTTGATAGAAACGAGGTCTTTACAGAATACGTCCCCATTCAAAATATAATATAGGCACCTACTACAATATAGACTTTAATATCGTTTCATCACCGTGATCAGTCGGGGTCAATCCACTGCTGGACGAAGAACTCCCCCTAGATTTTCTTCCCCTGAATCTTATTTAGTTAACTCAGATTTAGGGTGGTCCTGTAGGGGTCTAGGACGATTTGGCGCCGGGACAACTGGACGCCACGAAATTCGAAATTAAATAAACGAAAGGTATTTATAGGTAGGTACTTTAAAAAAATATTTAATATTATTTTTATTTTTAAATAATTATATTATGATTTAATAGTTGATGAGAATTTAAATATGGACACGCAAATAATGATTTATTTGTGTATATGTTTAAGTTCCAACGAAAAAAGAGTTTTTTATTTTATATAACGCTTTAGGCACGGTAATTCCCAATCCGCAATAAAAAAAACATTATGTTATCAGTAAAATGAATTAAAACTACTAAGTAGTAGATAGAAACTGATTAAAATTCCTCGTCTACGTTCTGTATATGTGTCTACGACAGAGCGGCGTCCAATTGTCCTGGCGTCCAGTTGTCCCATTTCCTCTTGTAGAGATTACCACTGCATGACTGCATTATTTGTGCAGTTATTACCGAATTGCCGAGCGTCATTTCAGTTCGATTCCTCGGATGAGTATAATTTAAATGTTGTTTTCACAATCATTGTGTAGATTTGTATAATATTTGTAAATATATGGTTAAATTGTAATCTGTGGAGTTTGAGAATAAAAAAATGTAATGTACATTTTAAATACATTTATAAAAACGTATATGTTTTAAATAAAACATTCAATTGGATTTTTGACAATTATTATTGATTCGTAATTTGGGAGAGTTTGCAAAATTTTACGTTGTGCCATAATATATGTTCATATTTTATGATGATTAAAATTTAATATATTATTACTAGGTACCAAAATACAAATATTTCAAAATCACAGACAGAATTTCAATATTATAATATTGTCATGGAAACTTTATAATATTCTTCCTGTAATCATTAATAAAATGTTGTTTACATTATTATTAATAATAATTATATACTTTGTTGATAAATTGAAGTGATCACGGAGAGCCGCTTCACGTAGCTATGCCTCAGGAGTATTGTTTTTTCAGTATTCGATGCATGGCAGAGTTCTTCCGCGAATATTATCTGTAAGAAAGAGATTTTGGCATTACGTATGATAATAAACTGACGTTTTGTGGTCATATGGATACCATTTGTAAGTTCAGTCTGTGTGCTTCCATGTACTTTTATTTTTCTCATTTTATTATTGTATTATTTACTCACATTACCTTGTATTTTTATTTTAAAATTTTTAACACTTATGTCATGTTGTGAACGCTTTGAGTTTATAATTGGTTATTTTTATTATATGTAAAATAATAATAAATTTGAATTTAAATTTGACATGTGTTCCGGATGTCGCCAGAGAGTGCGACACTTCGTACTCTTGTGGCACAACCTCAGGATACCGTCGCCGTAGCCAGCATTTCCTCGCACTGCAGCGGTGCTACAAAGGTGATCTATGCGATGCGCTAGAGTTGGCAATGGATCAAGAGAAGTGACGCGAACTTGTGCTTGCCATATGCCCTAATCCTGGGGTGTGATAGGACAAAAGAAGAAACAGATTAAAATATTTTTTTACTCAACAATTTAGAAGTAAAATTCAAAAATCTATTAAATTAGTGATTAGCAAATTTTAATGGAAGTACGCTAACACTAAAATTTGACCTGATGCTGCTTTGTATCATGATTTAAATGAAAATAGTCAGTAGCTAATATAAGCAAAATTTGTAAAGCGATTAAATTCTAAGACAGTTAATTCTATTGTAATTAGGTAGAATGCAGGTAGCTAAATTGGACACAATAACCGAAATCCGATGGATACAAGGTCGAGTCCTAACCAGCGTCGTATTTTACCACGTTTTTTTTAACCCGCATTCTTGTTTGTCCGGTGGTTATTTATGCAGTACAAATCTTGCAATTGATTTTTAACTAACTTCCCGACTAGCTAGACATTTAAAACTTTTAGAATATATCAGAACACGATGCCAATGCATTCTTTTAATACTTTTAGCCATCTTTAAGTAGAATTGAATTCATTTTCAGTTAATTCTGTTTTGTGTGAAAAGTTATTTCGGAAGAAATCCATAGTCCAATCCACTATTATTGGTTGCTAAGGGGGTGGTCCTACCAACTAATTATTAATATATACGTGCGTTACTATGGAAAATGACATATCAGTATTCTATATTTGTTTGTTTGTTGCAAAATACCAAAAAAATGATTTGTTGACAATTGCCTTATTTCTCCTAAATTATTAATACATAGAATTGTCAAGTTTATATGATTCAACAGAAAATTTAAAAACGTGGTATATAGAAAGTTCTTTTTATCTTGTAATTATTTTAAATATTATTTTTCGAATATTTATGGTTCTTAAGTGCTTTCAATTTAAGTATGTTGTTTTACCTAATGCGGCAAATTGATGTGTAGAGGTTTTACCTAACTCCATTCAACTGACATGTATATGCTCTAAAAATTAGCATAGACAAAACGAGAACTGAAACGAAAGAAATTTGATCACTTCAATATTATATAGGACAAAAAATAGACAAAGTAAAAAGATCGTAGGTATATCAATGTAATCATTAAAAACCTTTATCTACTGCCCTGCTTATACAAATATAAACTATATAAATTGTCCACGAGTGTTTCCATTTACAAAGGCCCGTATATATCATAACTATACATTCGTCTGCAATCTCTATGAACATAATATATAACGGAGTAGTTGACTCTATACAATAACCTGTCCCCATAATAGATCAATCACTGTAATGATATCCTACTAGTAATATCGTATTCAAACCTTAACTTTTAAGTATAAATCTTAAAGGTTGCATTGTATTTCATTAAAATATGTTAATATTTGCAACGGCTTAATCAAATCTGTGAAATAGAACTGTAAACAATGTATTAAAATGCTTATTTCCCGAATGCGGCAGCATTTTGGTACTTCATAAACCGAGATTATTTCCTAGAGTAAAGCTTTAAATTAAATCAATAACCGTGCCGAAAGCTTTTCCGGAGTCATTTGCGATGCTATGGGCTCAGACGGGTTAAGTAAAATTTGCATTTTGTACGGAGAGTTTCTTCTTTTCAGTCTTATAACAACTTCACGAAGAAGTAAAGTGCCTTACATTAACCCTCCAAGTCCCATTAACTACGCCATCAGCTGGTTAGCCGCAGTGGGGTTCGCAGCTTTTGCAAAAAAAAACCCTTAACCATTTTTTCAATAAAAACATAGAAATACAGTTGTATCAGCTGAGGCTAACAAAAATAAAGTCACCATACTATGTGGCTTGTCCCATGTGATTTATGGCATTTGGACCCTGAGAACTTTTTGCTTTGAGGATGGTAGCAGATATCATTGTTAGTTGTCTGATAGAACAGATGAGTGTCAGATAGCTGAGTGTGAAGTAGGGAATCCAATCCCGAGCCAAAATTCTGATCCTGGGATTTCAGGATTACAATTTGACAATCCCGGGATTAGCATTTTTTCCCATTGTTAATATAAAAATTTTATATTTACAAATAATATTGATAAAATCGATCAAAATAAATCTAGTATAATTTATACTATTTAAGACATTTATTGTTAATATTGTATACGTTCAATCTTAGAAATACATAAGTTTAATGGAGTAAATAATATTGTAATAAAAATAATAATGTGAATTTAATGTGAGATTGCTGTTTCTGATAGTAAAGACTTACTGAATGGGTGGGTTAGCGTGATTTAAAATAGTAAAGCAAATCATGGTGTACTTATGGCCTTTCCGCTTCATAAATCTAATTAGTCAGCCAAATATGAAACGGCCGTAAAACGTATGAGATCATGGTGGAATTACTTGTTAATAGTGCGATGCATTGTTTTTTCCTATCTTTCTCATTGTTATTAATTTATGTGAAAAAATAAAATAAATCGGCAACTTACACATGGGTAATAAATCAAACTTCATTTAAACTCAGTTTATTTCTAATGTAGTTATTTGTTATTAAAAGTATTTTGTCTGTTATATTTTCGTTTTTATTTTATTTTCTACAAAAATTGATAAAAAAATCAATCCCGAAAGTTTAGGGTTTATGTTTATCAATCCCGGGATTCATAGGTATCGAAAATAGCTCCGAATCCCGGGATTGGAATCCCTAGTGTAAAGTACCTGAGATAGATAATAAACATCATATGTACACAAATAGTACTTATTAAACTTTGTCAGTTATACTTATTTGTTTTCATTGAATTAAGAATATAATTTGCAGATGATAGTGGTTAGTTAATAAAATTCAATTAAGCCCTGTCTAACCAAACCACAATAGTTTATGTATGCTATGGGCAATCCGATAAAATAGTGTAAACTTTTTCAGTCATACTTACATGTTTTCGTTGAATTAAGAATACATCTTACAATAAATCGTGAATACAAATGATGTTAGTTAGTTTTTCCTAATTCATTCATACTAAACCATAATTGATAAACAATAATCTTCTATCTATAAAATATCAGTTATAAGTTATGTATGGTTTGATGGCATAACTTTAGATATTTTATAGATAAACGAATACCGTTTACTATTAGGCAGAGCTTAATTGATTTAAAAAAATAACAAACACTCTCTACACATTATAGCTTTAATTCAATGAAAACATGTTTGACTGCAAAAGTTTAGTATGTACTATTTATGTCGGATCTTAACAGTCGACCTCCACCTTTCGCCACTGATAAATATTGCAACCCTAGAGGAATTAATTATGTATATATAATTAATTATCTGTGTTCTTCTTACATTTAAAAATAAAATATTATGATAAATACACCATCCAGTTGTGCCATGTGCCTTTTGTGATAGCAATCTTACTATTTACTAATAAAAATGTTAATAACATTTCAAATAGTTTCAATTAAAATTTGATAAAAATGTGTTAATATTATGATGACAGAGGATTGTATTCAAATTTGATCGCTATTAGGTACTCCAATCTTGTAGCCCTTTGCTATTTGTGATAAATTAAAAAATAAGGTAAATACCACAAACTTAGGTATCCAATATTTGAGTAACTTGTAGTTCAATGAGAAAAGTTTTCATATATGTGTCGCTAGATTTCAAAATCAGCCAAGTCCATAATAGAAGAAAAGGAGAAAAACAGCTTTTTTTTCAGTCACAAGGGTGAAAGTTTATATTATTTCAAGTATAGAATATTTAAAATTAATAAATTCCACATTTTGATAATGCAAAAATGTTAGAAAGCAGTTGTTCTTCAGCAATTCATAAAAAAGTCAAAAATACCTAAAGGTGGACTTGGCTGATTTTGAAATGTAGCGACACATCTAACTATAACGGTCAACTATCGGGTTAAAATTGTTTTACATTTAATATGTATCTTAATCTTGATTTAACTTATTCTCAAATGAGTAAAAATTTTAGCTTAGAATCTTTATCATTTTATGAATTTTTATTATGTCTATTTCTTTCAACTTTGATTTTTTAAATTAATTATAATAACGGTGATTTAACGTTGCTGGTCTACGGTTATATGCCTATACAGAGTAAATGTTATCTTAAAATATTATATTGACATTGTTTTTAATAATACTTACATAAACTTTTAATTGAATATTAGATTCTTGAAAATCTTCAGTAGAATTATTACTTTGACAAAATCATTCATTGCCATGTTGTTTTGTAAGTTAATGACTTTTTAATTGACTTCAAGAATTAATTAGATTATTTTTGACTAGTGTGAAGAGTTTTCATTTGCTTGGTTAATTTTTGTATGTGTAATAATTATTATCAATGCTTAGAGTATGCAATGTTATAATTATGTGTCAATATTGTATTATAATTAACATATGAAACGTTTATTATTTTTAATTATCTTTTTACAACATATCTGTGCTGTGAATTGAGATACTAAGGGAAAAACGAAACATGTATTTGATTCGGGATATAAATTTAAGGGGATGGTTTTAGGTATCACAATCAAAAGAATTTTCCGTCTAGTTTTTGTCTGGGTATACCCTCAATGCAATCCTTGTCCGCCCAAAGAGTGATTGCTCTTTTAAGACATTTCTTTTTACCTCATCTTGGGTTCATTTATAATCCATATATACTTACTGGTAAGTATTAATTGGTATGTTTCTCTCTGTAGTCTTTATGATACCTTGTCGCAAGACGGATGTCATATTTCATGATGCTGTTTATCGTGCGATTAACATATTTATTTGATAGCACCATAAAAGTTATTTTTTTTAGTTAACTCTATAATGTTTGTAGATGTTTTAAATACGTTAAATTGAAAATTTCCTCCAAAGCTGGATGAAACCGGTCCCGTTAATATTTATTAAAAGTGTTATTAGTACTATAAAATTGAGTTTTATTTAAATTAATAATACAAAGCATTTCCACCATAAATATACAGTTAATACAATGAAAGAAATTTATAATTATTGTTTTCATTATTTTATATTAATACATAATTACTGACTTTCTCTTTTTTTTCGTATATAATATTGGTTGTAAATACTAAATAAGTCTTTTTATTCATCTAATGATTATTTATAACTTCATATTGTTTATAATTTTCTATTATATTTTATTATGTAAAATAGCGTATTGGCCAAAAGCTTTAATGCCATAATGCTCTTTCTGATAAAAATGTGATAAATACAACAAATCATGAGACCTAATGAAAATAGTAGCAGCGAAAATATCCCATATTTATATATAATATGTTATATATACCTTTCCGGGAATCGAATCCGGCGACTCTGAATGAGAAACCAGTGGATTACGAGAGCCGCCTATAATAACCGTGTTACAAATTATATGGTATAATAATGTTTATATAAATCACTCAAAATATATGTTAATACCTAATTACGCATATTTATTGAAAAGATTTGGGTTAAAACATTTGAAATAAATATAATTCAAGAGAACTTGAAAAATAAACATAACAATATCGCATAATACTAAGAAAAAAAGAATTTTGCAATTTATTTGGAAATTGAATAGGAACCAATTAATACCATTTATATAAGCCATTATTTTCGGAAACAATAAAGTCTATATTGTGAAATAATTAATTGATTATCGTTTTTCCGTACTTCACTGGAATAAACATTTCCCTTGTTCTATAGTCAGCATAATTTCTTCGTGTCTATATAGACCCTTTAAAATAAAAATCACCTTTCTCCATCCACAGTCCCCGGTCCGGTTTTCATTGAAAGAATAAATTTAATATTGTTTATTTTGCATAATTATTTGGTTTATTAACAAATATTGAATGGCATTCAAAAATTTTTCTATTCAACATTAGTAACGATTAGTCGATTGATGATATCCAATCCAGTAAATAGCGATAGACAAAGATATTTAATAAGGATATGTGAAATTAAACAAGCACCTCTACAACGTTTAGGTATTATTACAAATATAACGACACCTATTAATTGACACTAGTCATTTTGAATGTACAATTTTATACATTTCTATTTGTCTATCCAGGGGTTCCCAACATTTTTGTACCTTAGAGCACATTTTAAATTATCGATAGGGCGGCGGGAACCACATAGTTTTTCAAAGAAAATTTATAGTAAAAATAACACACCATAGCAAAATTATTATTGTTCATATCCAGTAAAATGAATACGTGTCATAGTTGCCTCATATATTATACAATGTAAACGTTATATAAAATAAATTATAATATATTATATATAACAGAGTGATATGTGAATATTCTATTAGTAAACAGTCATAAAGATGCTCATCGGTGAGTCAATATCTATCTTTTGATTTTATTAAATTCATGTTTGAAAACAATGATTTGTAAAGGTATCTGGGACCGAAAAATGGTTTTATCTTATGTGTTGCTTTTTTCGAGAGTGAAAACTTTTTTCTGTCCACTGTATTTCAGAAGTCTGATTGGAGTGGTAATTGCAATCATAATGACAAACGAAGAGAAGAGATGTAAAAAAAAATGAGAGAACAAAGTTAAAATTGCTGTCTTGCTCCATCCATCCAGTGTTCTAGCAGAGTAGTCAGACGACATAAACATAAACACTTCAACTTATGCGACAAATGAGTTGGAATTGCATATTTATAACCCGTTAAAATAAAATTGAAATTTAAAATATTCTGTCGCTGTCAAATAGTGGCAGGTGCACATAAATTGGTCAGTGAACGGGATTGGGAACGCCTGGTCTAAACTATGACATCTATGTACGTACTGAAACATGGCACAATCGATGCGTAATCCGTAATTATGAAAGCCATTTAGAGACAGGAAACATTCACTGATTCTAGTCAAGATAACCATGATCCTTCCATCGTATTTTTTTTCTGTAATCGTACTGAGGCTTGCAACATCTCGGGGTAAGTATTGGTTTTCTCCAAAACCTACTGTATTCAGGCCGGGGCATGTAAATTTCTGTAAATGTCGATTGTACCTAATGATAGTTATTGCTAATTCTTCGAATGCAATATTATGGTAATCTGTTTGTAGAAAATAATTATTGTTGTGAAATGGTAATTACAATGACCTTAAATAATTTGTACGAAATATTCAATCGAAAATTTTTATATACTGCAAATACGTTACCGCATTGAATTTTAAGATAATCAATGACTAGCACTACTATTTTGTTCCCCTAGGGCCAAATAAACTTCACTTTTAGAGATTTTTAGTTACGTATGATACTGTACTTAAAATAACAAGATTATTTCGATACATTTTAAGAAAGATTATCAAGAGCTTACGATTGATTGTATTGAAGCTTTTTCCAGTATATTTTAATAATGTCCATACATTGGCTTTTCATAACAATATACGTACTATAAAGCAGTTGAATATAGAGCCAAAGACAAATCTGATAAATTTTAAATATGCCAGATGAATTATTTCGACATAAATGGTTTAAAAAAATTTAACTAACAGTTTTAAATACAGTAAGTTTTGTTTTAATTTAATTTTAATGTTCATTTATTCATAAATGATCTTATATGAGGTTAAAAGTCATATTGGTGTAGCCAAATTCATAGAAATGTAACATATTTACAACATTAATTTCAATAACCAAAAATGTATGGAATTACTCATGTGTAGAACGGTGTTTACGTCTTGATAGAAAATAAGCTTTTAAAAACGACACGTTAAATTGGGACTAAGAAATCGGAATAGTAAAAGTTTTGTGGTAAAAAAACATGTTTATTAATCGTATCGATATTAAAATAAGTTACATCAAGATTAACAGTGACCATAATACGTTTTTTTCGAAAATACAATAAAGATTATTTTTAAATACACATCACTTAAAATTCTTATTATTTATATCGTTTCGAGGTTTGTTATTGTAACCGCATTAAAGCTCGATTTAAAATAAAGTTATACGTATAGAAAGCTGATCTTTTACATTTATTTCTTAAAGTGAAGATACTTTTTTCTATCTTTCGTCCATAGAGATCTTTGCATAGCATTAGTATAAGATAAAGTTTGTCAAAATAAAATATTTTTACATGGGGTGGATGCTTTTGATTTACAATATTCATAGATAGTCATTCGATAGCTGAAATGAATGAGGAAGAATCTTGAATGTCTTTTCCGCTGTGAAAAAATCATCCAAAAAAGAAAACCAATCAGTAATTACAGCGGATCGAGATCGGTTTTTAAATGAAGACCACTTTTTATTATGAGCCTCGCAATTTAATGGTGTACTTAATTTGTGATAAGGACTTCTTTCTCAGAACTAATCCAATCAATGGGAGGCATTTAATTAGGTCAACATTAATTTAAATATAGAACGGTTGAATTGATTTCAATGTATTTTCCGTTACATTTGTGTTTTATTGTTTTTGAAAGGTATTATTTCTATTGAGTGAAAAGATATTTTAGATGAAATAAGTATTGGTTCTTGGAATATTTTTCAACAGGAAGTAATATAAATTACAGACGTGGGGGGTATAATTAGTTTTATTTGATTATTTAAATAAACTTTGGTTAGTGTGAGCTTTTGTTACAGTAGCAGTATTTAGTTATTGTTTATTTTAATTGAAGTTCCTCTTTGATTTGTTGTTTGCAGGTAAAGTAATCCAACAATGTCTTAAATTAACAAAGAAACCACAGTATTTTGGAGTAACATATTAGATTAGTAGATTGAAAGGAAATTTACGAAATACGTCAGTGTGCGATGGCTGTGACCAGACAAGAGAATGAATTTCGACGAGTGATTGGCAGCAGTAAAAAATCAGAAATAATTGTCATGCAGTTACTATCTGCGACTGTTACTATCCACTACAACAGAAGATAAAACACATAATCACCAAAGATCAATATACTATTGATACCAAATCCACAACCTGAAATTAATCCCGGAGTACTCCATCGGAAAAATAAACAATTGCCGATTGCAATACCGAATGAAAATACTAATACCAGTATTACGGTATTTCCAATTAAATACCGGTATTAATACCGGTATTTGTGATAAATATAACAATAAATATAGATATAAAAATCTCTTTAAAACATTAATATTTTATACCAAAAATATCTCATTAAATACCCACCTATTACATATTATATGCATCATCATCAGCCTGAATCTATCCACTGCTGGATGAAGACTTCTTCAAGCTGCTTCCACTTCTCTCGGTGTTGTGCATTGCGTTGTCACGTACTTCCGCAGAACTATTTCATTTTATCAATCCAGCAGTCTCTAGGTCTACCTTGCGGACGTTTCGTACCTCTTGGATACCACTGGATGACTAAATTCGTCCAACGATTGTCTCTTCTTCTAGCAATGTGTCCAGCCCATCTCCATTTGAGGCTTTTAATGAACTCTATCACATTGCAAACCCTTGTCTGCTTCCTTATCCACTCATTCCTATTTTTGTCTTTTCGCGTTATGCCCAGCATGCACCTCTCCATACCACGTTGTGCTACTCTAAGTTTCTGGATCTCTCTTTTACTTAGGGTCCATGTATATATATTAGAATAATATATATTATATTATGTACTTTTAATATAGGTAGAAGGATATAGTAGGCTGATGATTGTAAATACCTATATAGTATATAGTTGAACCATTAGCACATTATTCTTTGAATAATCTTTCAATAGATTTATTTTATGAAGTGTTCTTAAATGTGGATGTTCCACTGGTAATTTCACATATTATTGTATTGCACTATTTACACATAGCAACTTATTTACTTTTATCCCATAAGAAGTAAAAGCAAGCACAATATTGCTCACTTTTTTATTAAAAATAAATATATTTCTCTATTATTCTATAAGTTACTATTGAGTAGATACACATCAAACAATTAGGCACATGCAAATGTATTATAATAAAATAATTAATATTTATGTTCATTATACTCGTATTATAATATAAAAGTCCATTCTACCAACCCTATGGCTGGTGCTCTGGTTTGTAGTCCCGCGGGTGACTGGCGAAAATATTTGGATAAATTTAAAACTAGGGAAGCAGGTACCTATCTATATATGTTTTGCAAATCTGCACGTGTCCTTACTGATGACTAAAGTCGAAGGTCAACGGAAATAAACCAGACACGTTAACCAGACAAAATTTTCAGTCCTGTTAAACCTTTCTTTCTTTCGACCATGTCCGATCCTAATAGGATCATATGGGCCTCCACGGAGTAGAGGTTTGTATTGATAGATTTTTTTTTTTTTTTACAAGAAATGGATGTCAGCCACTTGCTCGATCTATTAGGTCCATACCCTGACTCACACACAAATTGAAAAACAATATGTGTACTTGCCAGACCCAGGATTCGAGCCTGGGACCCACGGCGTTATAGTCCAATGTTCAAGCCGCGCGGCCACCGTAGGCAAGTCAAGCTCAGTCGGTAGAGCATTGGACGTTTTTTTTTCTTTTTTTTTTTCATATTATTCAATACATTTTATATCCACTTTCAATAGCAAATATAGCGGTATTGTCTGATTTTTAAAACCGGTATTTTGGTATCAAAAAATACTGGGATACCGGTATTACAATCCCTAGCCAATGCCACTCTATTTATCTCCAAGTCCTTTGCCTCCAGAAAAAAAAAGATTCTTCTGGCATTGCGGCCATGACAAAATCACGTTTTAAGGGTGTTAGTATCATTTTAAAGTTATAATACCAACACCTAAATGAGTCTGTACCGCCACAAAGAATCTGATACTATTTTAACTAACTGTAAATTTTTTGTCTAATTTGCCAGTGACCTATCTATAAATCTGCACCTCTCTCGCCCCGCGGTCTCGAAGGACTCAAGGAGCCGCATCCCCACTGCAATAGAATATATATATATTAATGTAAGTTAGTAGGAGATACACCCCAAACCATGATAGGTAGATATTACTGCGTCACCGCTACATCTCGTTATAAATACATCTCGTTATAATGCATAATAAATAATAATAAATAAATATCGTATCATACAATACCGAAGAAACCAAAATCACAATGCCTGGTTGGCTCTTAGCTCTAATAATAATTTCCGTATGATGTAGTTATGTTTGTATGTTATTTATGTATGGTATTTGTATGTACATTAACTGTATACTCTTTTACAAATACACCTAATATTATTGTATTAATAATTACTATATCTAACTGTGTGTATATAAGAAAGTGATGTCAAGCCCAGTGTTTTCCTCACTTTGGCATGAAAATAATATATAATGTGATCTAATTCCCTAAAAAGTCTTCTTCTATTCCAATCCAGAAATATAAGATTCCCTAAGTATTCTCATACAGAATCCAAGATGAAATATTGTTACTATGTACAAACTACTAATACTATTATAGCCAAGTTATATTTGTTTTAAAGAAAATCTAAAAGAGGTTTTAACACGAACCAATGAACTAAGTTATAACTACTGCCGAGCGCAGAAACGCTGTATAATTCCGTTATATTTTCCGCAATGAGAAGTGTGTTTTACAGTAGGTCATAAAAAACAATGGTCTGTTAATGTAATAATTAATAAAAAAAAATACTATTAGAATGCATTCACAATATTCAGGATTTATCTTAATTTAAAAAATCGAATGATTTAACTTGCGGTTTTTGATAGAACAGTATGAAACTTGATAGCTATTGCAATACTTAACGACATGGATCTTATTAAATCAATAGTATAAGGTGTCGTTTCTTCCGAGTTTGGAATTTTTTACGTACGCAGTTGGCCGTAACACAGTTATTCGTGAGATGATGTATCGGAAATACACGTCTGTATAATATTGAAATCAATTCATTGCTTAAATAAACCACTTAAAAACTACGTAATAAAAACCACAGGAATACAAAGAAAATACAGAAGAAAATAATTAGGTAAGTAAATTAAAAATATAATATAATTTATATACAATTCTGATAATTCTCAAATCAAGAAAAACCTACCTACATATCAAATATCTGATTGTAATGATGGTGTTATTATCAAACATTTGATATAAATAAATATGAAATTAAAATTTAGTACAACAATACTGTCTGCAATCTTGTAACACGTTTATTTTGATACTAAATTATATGAAATCTCGTTTATATGGTAAGTAATTAATTATACAATTACAATATTTTAATTTATTGGTCAAAGTCTGCCCCGGAAAATTACATTTTTGAATTTTCTAGGTACTTGTTAACACAGACGGATGGCAACTTACCTCTTTGCTGTACCTGCCTGCGTTTCCAGGGAGAAAGTGCACCTCGTTCAAATAAAATTAAACCAGCTCTGTTTTGTTCTATTCAACTACAATAATATAATATAAATTCACACGTGCTTTTAACATAGTATTACGATAGTAACAGTACCTACAAACGATTACTTTTATATTATAATAAGTATATTATATATATATATATATATATATATTATATATATATATATATATTATATATATATATATTATATATGTATGATAGTATAAAAAAATTAATAAGCGATAAGCGGAAAAGTAATTAAATTTAAGTCAAAGAAACTGAATAAAATTATACCCGCTCACAAAGAAATAATTTTTGATACTATTAAATACTTCAAAAAGAAAACTAATCGAGGAATATTTATTCAAATGAACCGAAGTCAATTAAAGTTCTTACACGATTATTATTTGTGCGAAGGATAAATTAAAAGTTAATTAAGGACGAAAAGCTTTTCCGTGAAATCCTAAACTTTTCACTTAGCATTTACATTGAAAAGTAGCTTTTGTTAACATTAATATTAAAGATTTCTCAAATTTCTCAAAAGTCTAACAAATATCAGTTAGCTTTTTACCTAGAACGCCAGTGGGAAACTAATAACTGGTGGTGGAATGGAATGACACCAAAGATATTAATGAGCGTTAAGTATTCTTAACTTAATTAGAATTGTTTATTCAGTAAATGTTTTAAATGTTTTTGGGTTTACTAGGTGGTATTTTATGTTAAGTTATAAAAAAATATATTATTTTATCCCTTGGTATCAGACACACACGCTGCGCGTATTGGAATCTATCTTGAGTAGGGAATCCAATCCCGGGATCCCGGACAATTTTCGATACCTATGAATCCCGTGATTATTAAACATAATCCAGAAAATTTCGGGACTGATTTTTTTAACAATCACAATCAATTGGCATGTGTACAAAATAGTTATGTCAGGGACGTGTATGTATCTGCACATATCACAGAGAAAATTGCTGGATGCTCACAGATAATAAATAACCATTTTTTGCTGCCAAACGCAATCGTAACAATATCAGAAAAATAATAAATCCGTTTCTTTAACCAGTTAGACTGACTGACGTGCTGGCACGCAAACGGCGTCTGACATCCAATGCCAAGGACGTGCAGGTACGCCGAAATTTATGAATGCATATTTTAATTTTCTTATCAAATTTAATAGAAACACATCTACGAATGAAAAGAAATTGTTAGAATCTTGGAATATTTGTGAATTTTAATATAATTATGTATTGTATTTATTGTCAACACAATATGCTATATATTTTTTTAATTGAACTTGTATTTGTATTTTGTTATCTTTTCTTAAATAAATATATAAACTGTTTTACTTTCCCATTATTATTTATATTATAATATTATTTAGTCCATTAAACCAATACATATTATTAACAATGAATGTCTTAAATATTATAAATTACACAAGAGATTTTTGACCGATTTTATTAATGATATATAGAAAAATTTTATATGAACTAACGAAATAAATGAAAATCCCGGGATCAAAATTTTGTCTCGAGTTTGGATTCCTTAAGGGGGGACATTCTCAGCGTAGGTCAAAATGGAGCAAACACGTGCGTTAACATCATTTTACTCCCTACTTCAATTATAATTTGTTAATTTATGGCTACGGCCGTATGTTGTAGCTTAACTACTGGAGAATGCCAAAAGAAATGGCGTATTTCAAAAAAACACTACCTTATTCTTAGGTCAATAATTATTATAAAACAATCATTATTCGTAAGATGTTTATCACACTTGAATGGTCAAATACATAACTTATAATTAATATCTTTAGAATTATCTTCAAATATGTTAGTCTTGCCCATTTTTTGAATAATAAAATGCCTAATTAGTGTAAAATTTGGGATCACAGAGATTATCAATATAATTTTTTATCGTAAATATTTCACTATAATAATGTCGATATAAATTATACTTATGGTTTTATAAATGCGTTTAAAAATTAATAAATGTAAAAAATCTTAACACCACTGCACATGCATGTACTGAAATATTACTATATTATTCTAAAACATTAGAGCGAGAGAATTAAAAGAATACTATTTTATGTAATAAAAATAATTTATGCAGTCATCAAATGTTCAAAATAAATATAAATAATAATCAAAATTATATAAATAGATTATCTACAACGTTTAAGGAATGTCCAGGATCATGCTTTGAAAATGCAATAAAAGCTCCATTTTGACCTACGCTGAGCATGTCCGCCCTTAATCTTGAAGTCATGCGTGCATAGTTTCAGCTCAGTACATTTATAGAAAAAACATCATTTTGAAAAACCTCGGAAACAAGATTCCCTCCTTTTTGTGGAGTTTGAAGTACCTTAATTAAAACGTAGTTAAATGAAATAATTCTCATGTCTCGCTAGGTCAAACTTTTTTTCTAGATATTTTTCTAATAATGTTTCCGAGGTTTCAAATTTATGTTTTTTCTACAATATAAAGTTAAGTGGCGACGGGTGCCTATCGAAGGTAGGTAACTGAAATAAAGTCCTATAACAGCAATATTTATGAGACCAGAATTTGAATTCAGTTTCTTGTTCAAATAATCACGACGTATGGAGTCTTTGCATTAGTTTAGAAGATATCGGTATTTAGCTAAGAACATATTATTATTTCCGATTTATATGTGGCGCAAATGAAAATTATGCTAATATTGATTGTATTGACTCGAGTGTCTCTGATAATTATCTTAGAAATCGGAAGCATTCGTTGTTTGTTCTCCCAAAATGCAGAACTAGCTTACTATTAGTAATGGCAATTAGGAGAGCAATAGGTACCTATGTTAATTTGAATCGCTTCCGATATTAATATATTCTACTTACGTCATAGTAAAGTCCGCCTGACTTTGTTTTATAAGTGTTTAATTTTTATTATTTACACAAATTATCCTATATTTTTGTACCCTTTATATCCCCTGTATATTGTTAATAATTATTTAACATGTCATTGTCATACACGCTCTGAATTTGAGTCGCTTAGAATCATAACTCACATATTGAAATTTTGTCGTTTTTTAGTTAAATATGCAAAGTGATTCTAAATGAATTAATCTATATACCGAAAAATAGTTGAGTATTAAAAGTCAATTTAAACCATGTGAAAATCGTTGACAAAGTTCATTGTTGGTGTAATATGTCGTATATTTCAAAGAATAGAGTTTTGTCACCAACGCCTTCCTAACCAATCGGGGAGCTCTATTTCTCATAGTATGCTGTATGTCTGCAACGTTAGGAGTATTAGGTATATATATTAAAAAAAAAGTTATTCGACTCTCTCACTCATTAATATTCTAGGGAGTTCAATACTGTTCTTCTAATTACAAAAAAATAGTGCTCTGTTGGTTTTTAGCGATTATCTCAAAACTTGATTTTTGGAATATGTGAGTTATGATTCTAAGCGACTCATTTATACTTTGCCATGTTCATTATATTATGTAAAATAAATAAATTTGAATTTACTTAATTATTTCAATGTGTAACTTAAAGTTATGATCAGGAACAAGTTGTCTGCATTAAAGGACATTTACAACAGCAATGGGTGTTTGTTGGTATTCTTTCAAAATAATAAAATAAAATTATATCAAATAATTATTTTGCAAGACAACAGAATGTTCGAGGATGCACGGTACATGTGCAATAGGTCGCCACCGCTGAGTTAATATATCATTGTACATAATATGTGCATGATTCAATTATTGAATAACATTGTTTCTATTTATCTCCTTCTTCCCACGTTACGATTATTAAATATATACTGGACGGGAATAGATAATATGAAAAAGTAATTAATAACCATTTTATAATTAACTATTTCTTTTATTCAACGGATAATTCACAAGATTTAAGAATGTACTATTTTAATTATTGAACAAAGAAATAGTTAATTATAAATTATTAGCAAGTTCAAATAAGTTACATCATAAAAAATATTGAAGAAATCCACGACGTTGGTTAGTAATTGAAATAATAGGTATATACTTTGATTTAATAAACAAAAATCGATTGCCATAGTAGCTTGATTTAGAAGAGCGCTGATGAGTGAGTATTAAAAGTGGCCAATAGTTGAAATTTGTCGCAATTAGTATGTCACTGCGTAGCATAGAAGTAATGCGCGGATGGGGCGTAAACCCGGGAGATGCAAGGTTCGATTCCCTGCCGGGGTGGCTTACTTTTTTCAAAAAAAGATTGTTTCTATTGGTTATAATATATTTTCTCACAAAGTGTTTTTCAAAATTATGTAAGTATGTTCAATAACCATGCTGTTGGGTGGATTTTATTTAGCTTTATATACGTTTGATGTGTATTGTACAATATAACAGAGAACAATATGTTTTTTTTTTAAATAAAAAAATGTGCTTTTTTCTTGTTCATTTTGATTTACAATAGAGTAGTGAATTTTACAGGTTTATTTTTCGCGCATATCATTGTTCTAAAACATCATTTCAATGATTGAACGCGCGGGCTGCGAAGTAATAAATAACGACGCCTGGATCAGATCCTGTCACATTTTCAATATTCCCCCCGTTCAAAAATAATAATATTTCACATTGAATATTATTTATGCCTCACAGTGAAAACATTAATTTCGCTTTTAATCGAATAAAAAATACACACGGCGACAAAATGGAATTTAAATGACATCAAACATGGAAATGAGAAGCGACATGAATCATACTTTCAACAAACAGTATTTTTTTTAAATAATATTATTCATGGACATTTATTCACAATTTGAATCATTGAACATCAGATACAAAACATTTAAAAAATGGGGCTCAAGGCCAGACATTTTAGAGTAGGTTAAGAGGAAATGAGAATAATAATTTTTCTCACCTGCGGAACCGATAATGTGTGTCTACTCTGCAGGTGCGTAAGTGTCAGAGTTAAAGTAACTTTAAATATTTTTCTAATAACCGGCAGTTAATATCGCTTATTTACGTAAGCGGGACTAAGCATCTGGAACTTAGTCAGATTAATTGAACAGCGACTTATCTGAAGTTAGATCTCCTAATTTTAATGCACCTAGTCCACGATTGTGTATTCAAATATTATGCAGTGTACCATAATATGTTCCCATATCATTTATATTCAGGCTGCGTCATTAACTGGCAAATTTTGATCGTGGTGTCAGCTTATACTTTGAATATGAAATATTAATAATTTCATATAAATAACACAAACATAGACCCCTCTTAACCAACCTACACCGTACCATACTCGGTCTGAAGCGGATATCTAAGATTGAGGTCGCCACGCACTCAAATGTACCTTGACTGGTTTTACAACGACTTTCTGATAAAAGTGCTCATGTGAGAAAGGAGCACGCTGAACTAAAAAAAAGAATGGTTATAGTTAATAAACATTACATATACAAAACAAAATGGACAAATAAAAACTACATAAAGAGATCTTCACGTCCGCAATAAGACGTCGCAATTTTTTCAATGGACCAATATTGGGTTACATGTAAGTTGTACGTATGCAGTTCATCGTGGGACACTTATTCGTGCGCCGCAGTACGTGAAACATGAGTTTGTATAACATTTTATCAAATGACGAGTTCTTCGTGGAACATTTCACCGTGGAATAGAATTGTACGTATCTTACAAAATGCGGCGATAGTTTACAAATAGTACTGTTTCAATTACAATAACCCTAATCAAACCTAACCTAGTAAAGACATCTCTACATGTTGTAGCATACATACAAATATACTATACGGTGAAATATTCAACGAAGAACTCGTCATTTGATTAAATGTTACACAAAATCATGTTTCACGTACTGCGGCATACTAATAAGTGTCATGCGGTGAACTATTTACGTACAAATTTCCGGATACGCCAAAATTAGCAATTGTCGTGACCAGGTAGCATGGACCGACTTGAGTATCTCTTCCGTCTCGGAGCATATTTCCAGAGTATGTGGTTTGCATCCTGTAGTTCTTCAACCCGTGGAACTATAAACAGTAAAACTAACTACATAACATAAGTAATAATCACTTCGATTAAATTTACTCACAATTTTGTAGCGCGGCCTGAATAAAGAGGACATGACCTATGTTCCTATGTAGTCTCGCCCGTGAGAAGAATTCTCCTTCCATTTATAGTATGATATTTATGTACATTCACATATATTTTTGACTATTTTTCTTCTCAGCTATTTTAAATAAATAACTTTTAATGAAAATCTTCATATTTATGATACACATGTCGTATCTATAGAGCAAACACACGGTATTGATGTCACAGATGTGAGAAATTCTCATTTCCTCGAAACTCATTCTGAAAAGTTCGTGATTGCCACAAAATAATTTACAATTATATCCATATTAGAACTCCTATGGATGCAACGCATGATCTGGCTGAACCTACGGGTCCTTACATTAACATAAACACTTGTTACATCAAATACAAAAATATTTTGATTCCTGAAAAATACTATTCATTATCCTAATTCCTAAATTATGGTATTTATTATGGGTTAAATACACATTAAATATCAAAAGCACCATAAATGTTGTAACACGTAAAAATAGTTCCTACCTATATGTTTTTACTTTTTAAATCGATGTTATTTTGCAATACAAAGATCGTTTTTCTCAGGTGCAAAAATCTGCCCGAGAGGTGCGAATTACTCAGAGTATCGCGTAGGTAGTTGGCCTGTTCAACGTCACCTGCCGTTTATATAATATATTTTTTTGAATGAAGGCCGCCGTATGAAATATTACTTTGTTCGAAGCTTTTTTTGAGCTTTTTCACGAAGAGGAATAGCTTTTTCTGTAAAAGCTGCCAACCGTGTAATATAGAGTTATGATTCTTTACAAAAAGAAATCATTTTTGTATCAGAAATTTTGCTAAATATTTAATTGAATTTTGATTATATGAATTCGAAGAAAGAACGGTACCTAAGGAATACTGTATTTAAAATATATATATTATATATTTAAGGTAGGTATTCCAAATTTATGACTATACGCATTAGATAACAAAATTTCTTTTTCGGTCATGCTCGCCTTTTAGCTGGAGCATATGGACACCACAAGGCACCTCCAAGAAGCCCTGTCACTCGCCAGTCTTTTTGCATCATTCCAGCGTCTCGTATTTCCGTTTTATATACTCCGTAAATAGTATTAAGCGACCTACCAGGTCATCGGAAATCGGTTATCTTGAAGAACAGGCAAGCATTAGGTGTTCACAGCACGTGGCCGACCAGATCCAACTCTTTACTCTCAGCATGATGAGAAGTTACTTGATTGGTTCTCATATCTCCTCTTTACACCCAGTGATCATCATAATTGTTAGCAATATAATCCTTGACGAGTCTTGGCCTTTTTCAAAACCTTCCTCCATCCTGGACGATCCAATACGGACACTCTCCAGTTGCTTTAATAGAGCATTCTTAAATCTTTTCTTTGATCTTTTCACTCCCATAAAGTGTGTACAGCTGTTATACCCAATATTCGTCGCAAATATCTGTTCTCGAAATATTGCTCTGGACCTTTGTAAGGTGCCATGATATGCTACGGTAAAGCAGCACCATCGGATAGGCAGCATAATTTGGTTTTAACAGAGTACAGTCATGAGTCCCATACACTTTGCATTAAGTTCAATGTTGCTACGGCTATTTTAATTCGGATAGCAAGTTATCTTCGCATAATAATATCTCCTGTCATGTCTACCCCTAGGTATTTGAACCTATTGAAACTTTCTATATTTTGATCATCGCTAATCAGGGGAGAATTAGAATCAAAACAGGTGCTACTGCACAAAACCTTATTTTTTTTCGCGTTAGTATTCAAATCAATGCAAGATTTATAGTGTAATGCAGTCGGCCGATTGTAAATAACATATTTGAATTCATTGTCTGTCAAACTTTACTTGAGAAATATGTAAATATAAATATTGATACAAAAAAACAACACATGAATTGACGAAGCCTGCTTTAATCATCTACACCAATCCGAATAATTATATTTCAAAAATTAAAAATTACATAAATAAAAATTTGGAAAACATTACGTATTATCTCTGGGACACTGTATTTCTATAACTACTACTTAAATTGTCTAATAACTTTAGTTTAGGCCTACCGACACCTAATTTTCTTACCGGCTTATTAAAGAAGAGCCTCCAGTGTTGTTGTGTCTCTTACATTCATCAGGTATTGCCAGTCTAACGGAGTCACCAACTTTCACGTGTGACACTATAGAAGAATAATAACGCGTACATTTCTTGGTGGTAAGCTACGTGTCATCGTCAGACCCAAGGTCTGAACAAAAACGATGCATAAGTGCGAGTGAGAAAGTATTCGGCACCCTTATAATCTCTGCGACACGCTCTAGAGTACGATAAAAGGTTTACAGATATGGAAGATGGTTTGCTAAAGTGTAGCAAGCAAATCTTAGCTTATTGCCTAACTAAACGTCGATAACCGTGTTGCTAAAATTGCTGTTTTTTGTGTTAAACATAAAGTCAGTGGTAAATATTAAGTAGAAAAGACGGTTCTGTGTGCTGTATTAAAATATGGTTGCCGTACTGATAAGCAAGAAGATGGTATTACGTTTCATAGGTAAGTTCATACATGTTCATGATAATTTGTTTATATGTTATTATATATTTAATATCAGTGACCTAGTGTTTCTTTAAAATAACTTAAATTATGGATATCTTTACCTAAGGGTTGCATTTTGAGTGCTTAAAAATACTTTATAACGTAAAAAAATTGAAAATTATATATTAATTCTGAGTGTCTAGTGCGAGCACTTTGGGCGAGCACTAACGAAATGGTCCATGGTCTCAAACATTTGTGTACGAATGCGTTCGCTCGCCCACAAAACAAACGGACGGCACGCAGCTTCATTTAGCATTGCAACGGGTAGCATCTAGATGTATTTATAGTCTAAGGTCAGACCGTTCCGGTCATCTTCCTTTCAAAGATATTCAGCTTCATCTAATATTTTTAGCACTCCAATAATATGTAAATTAGTGGATAAAATGAAATCAATATATGATGTTTTGATTAAAAACTAATTAACTTAATTAACCGATTCTATGCATTCAGCGAGTTATCTCGCTCTATGAGGCCTTTATCGACAGTTATCTCGTCCGACTTTAAACCAAAATTTCTAGCCACTGTCGATTGGTTTCCATAGTCTAAAAAAATAAAGACACAGTGACACCTGTTTGAATAACTGTGAAATACTAAGCCACAAATTATTGGTCTACATTTAACGTGTGTCGTTAAAAATCTGCAAGTACTGCCATAGTAATATTATGAGGCCTAGAAACGGTTAAAAACATACGATAAAATATAGTTTTACGATTATTAGATTGAGATTTTAATTAAATACCATTACACCATTATATTTATATTTTGTTACTAAATATAAAACTTTAAAGTTTATTTTGAAAGTTTTATTAAAACGTACCTTAATACTGTTAACAATAAAGTTAACTTTACGCAAAAGTCGCAACATTAAGTATATTAATATCCATTAAAGTTTTAAATATGCTTTAATTGAGTATGAAATTGTATTTATTTGTATGAAGAAGAAAGTGGTTTAAATGAAGTTTCGCCTTCTAAAATTTAATGTTGTGCATAAAGCATATTATCTAATTAAGTGGTTAATTAAACTTTATCTAAGTTTCTGAAACTTTCGTATATTATTTCACATGGAAAACAAAAACAAAATAATATATATTTCCAAAATTAAGTTTTGAGACTACGTCTCGTACATAGATAATAATGTAAATATTAACTCACATGTTAAACATACACGGGTTGATATGAAATCTTTTTAATAATATTACTTCAATAAACGAAATATGAGATCATACTTATTTACGGCAATGCAACCCTTAGCTGATCTTAGTCGCCTTCAAAAACTTCTTCCATCCTGGACAATCCACCGCCAACACTTTGCTTTGACCTAGCGTTCTTAAATCTCTCTTCTTTCGCCCTCGTCGGTTGTGTACATAGCCTGCCTTGCTGGCATATCCTCCGGCATTCTATGCAGGTGGCCGATCCAGCGCAGCCTCTGCATTTTCATATGGCGCGTGATATTTTCGCTCCTATGACATGTGTAGAATTCCTCGTATACTCCAAAATATGAGATTATTTCTCATAATTTGTAACAATTATTATTTGTAAACACAAAGTATATTAAAATATCACGATTGTTCGAGACTGTGTCATATTTTATATTTAGATTCAGGGCATATAATATATTATATTTGCGACGTTATTTTCATCTACCTACATTACTTATCCAATATTGGGGTGAGAAAATGATTAATAATAATAATTGGTAAAGGTATCTAGACAAGGTTTTGTTTTTATCCAATTTTCATATCCGGCGACATATAAAGAATGACTCAAATTAGATTATAAAAATGCTTAAGACGGTACTTCAGTGAAACAGCAAATAATTTTCAACCATAGGTGCGACGAAATTTTGGACTCGCTGGAAATTGGAGAGCGAACGTCGAGCTGTGAACACGTCAATTTGTTTCGTGATGGCGACGGGGGTATTAATTCTTAAATCGTGTAAAGATTACTAAAAAACGTTACCCATTTACTTAAAAAGAAAACATGTCAATGAATATATTATTATTGTTACTAATTAGAACAATAAACAGAACATTAAATGGACGCATGTTGGATTTATATGACAAATTATATTTCGTTCGGCATGCGTCATTTGCACAATCCGCGCATCGCCTAGCCACGATCTTTTTAGATTGTAGACCATGCCTCAACTGAGGTATAGCCGTAATTTGTTATGGGATATAATACATCAACATAATTTAATGAAAATACTTGGCGTATATGAGTGATGAGTGAATATGAGTGTGCTTTAGAAAGCTTTTAATGAAACTGTATATACTTAGGTACTCGTATATATTAAACAAGCAATGCTAAGGGATGCATTTAATAAACTATGTACAATTAGGTATTTTGATAACAGGTATAATAACATTATGTAAATTAGTCCTTTGTGGACATCCAAGTTATTACATGTGTATGTACATTGGCGTACCGGCATCGGAATCAAATAATAATATCTGACATAAATGCACTCAGTAAATTGATCTAAATAAAAAAAAACTTAACTAAAACACAATAGAAAGGTAAAAGCCTACATGGTAAATACAGAAATTTATTAGAAAACACAATCTCTGCCATCACTCTTATTAGGAACATAAAAACATCATACGAACTCACACAAAGAGTACTAGCAGGCCACGGAGCACTGAGATTCTATCTAGACAGATTCGAATTGACGGACGACGACCGTTGGCCATATGATGACAATACGTCTCAAACAGTATAGCACGTCATTAACGACTGCCGAATATTAGGAAAGAAACTATGGGCTCTAATTTAATCTCTGAAAAAATAACAAAAGAACACTACAATAATATCTAATTCTGGCCATTAAAAAAATAAGAAACTCATTATAGATAAGTAGTCTAACAAGAATTAATTACTGTATTCGTGTTCAGTGTGTATTTGTCATTGGTGATCAGTAGGCGTAGAGCCTGAAGATGAGCAAAGGCGAAACCCCGGTCGCAAAGAATGACTCAAATTTTATAGTACAAAATTCAAATCAATTAGAATTAAAATTAAAATTCTATCAACTACCGTCGGTCAGTATTAATAGTGTTATCATCATCATCATCATCAGCCTGAATCTATCCATTGCTGGATGAAGGCCTCTTCAAGCTGCTTCCACTTCTCT
This sequence comes from Rhyacophila brunnea, assembly GCF_057557595.1. Classification (NCBI taxonomy): domain Eukaryota; kingdom Metazoa; phylum Arthropoda; class Insecta; order Trichoptera; family Rhyacophilidae; genus Rhyacophila; species Rhyacophila brunnea. Next base: position 16,662,167 of record NW_028232752.1, read on the forward strand.
CGGTCATTTGCATTGCGTTGTTACGTATTTCCGCAGAACTTTATTATTTCACCGATCCAGCGGCCTCTAGGTCTACCTTGCAGACTTTTTGTACTTCTTCGATACCACTGGATGACTAGAATTGTCCAACGATTGTCTCTTCTTCGAGCTATGTATCCAGCCCATCTCCATTTAAGGCTTTTAATAAACTCTATTACATCGCAAACCCTTGTCTGCTTCCTTATCCACTCATTCCTCTTTTTGTCCTTTCGCGTTATGCCCAGCATGCACCTCTCCATACCACGTTGTGCTACTCGAAGTTTATGGATCTCTTTTTTACTTAGGGTCCATGTTTCACACGCATATGTGATCACGGGAAGCACACACTGGTTGAACACTTTGCGCTTTAGGCACAGTGGAAGGTCACTTTTGAAGACATTATTCAGGCGGCCAAAAGCACTCCATCCTAGCTTTACTCTGCGAACAATTTCATCGAATATACATCCATCTATAGACACTTGTTGTCCCAGGAAAAACCTACTTTGTTGCTTACTTCAGCGAGTTCCTGCATTCTGCTTTGGATGTCTTCTGAGTCTTGCGAGACAATTACTATGTCATCGGCAAAGCGCAGATGACTCAGGTATTCTCCATTTTGGGGATCCCTTTGTCATTCCAGTCAAGTACAAGTTGCCTGAATAAGTCTTCAAGGTTAGCTGTAAATAGTTTAGGTGAGATTGTATCACCTTGTCGGACTCCTTTGCTGATAGGAAATCTGCGCGATAGTTTACGGAGATTGACAGATGCTGTTGCGCTACTGTATATATTATTGAAAATATTTATATATCGTCGTGGAATTTCTCCAATATTTTTTAGATGTAACTACTTGCACTTGCTAATAATTTATAATTAACCATTTCTTTTATTCAACGAATAATTCACAAGATTTAAGAATATATCATTCTGATTATTGAACATATATAATTTTGAAGAACACTTTCTGAGAAAGTATATTATAACCAATAGAAAAAATCTTTTTTGAAAATAGTAGAAATAGTGAACGCTGATGAGTAGGTATTAAAATTGACCAATAGTTAAAATTTGTCGCTATTAGTATGTCACGCCGTAGCATAATGGATAAATGCAACGAATGAGGCGTAAACTCGGGAGATACAGGGTTCGATTCCCCGTCGGGGTGACTTACTTTTTTTCAAAAAAGATTTTTTCTATTGGTTATAATATACTCTCTCAGAAAGGGTTCTTCAAAATTATATATGTTCAATAATCAGAATGATATATTCTTAAACCTTGTGAATTATTCGTTGAATAAAAGAAATAGTTAATTACAAATATTTTTTATGACTTTGACAAGAGAAAATGGTTTCCGATACTTTGTTAGCCCATTGGAGACAATCGGCGCTAATTTGATGCCGCTGTTACAGGATGCAGGACATGGTGAAAATGAAACAATTTTAATCATATTTCGATTTTTATAAAAGTTGAAATTACCTAACAATATAATATGTAGCTATCATTTCATTGTGTTAGTTATAATATAGACTCCAATATATTTTTTTAAGAATACTTTGATTTACAACATCTTTTTTTATTTAAATTTGTCAAAATAATGATCAGTTTAGTAGGTATGAGGTGTATGAGACAGTATAAAACATATAATAGCCCTCTATCTTCTAAGTATCTTAAAGAGTATTATAATTAGCTCCAGTTTTAGTATATCTATCTTGTATCATTTACTTATATCATAGATTTTCTATCTATGACATTTGTATAAAAAATAACTACATAATATAATATTTCAATGTTAATAAATATTTAAAAGATTTTTTTTGAATTAAATGAATAATAAACAAGTTATTTCGATTTTAGTAATCGGTGTGCTCTTTATAAGTGATTCCCGAAATAATATAAAGGGAAAATATAAACAAAACATATTATAAAGGATTAGATTCGTAACGAAATACAACAGAAAACCCATTCGGAAAAACGTCACTGGCACCTTGTAAAGTTATTAGGGTCCTGAGCAACCTCAAGGAATAAATTAGCAATTCGGTCGAATCGTATAAATAAATCCATTAGTAAATTTGGTTGCTTGTATTAAACAATCCAGATACCTTACGCATTCGGTGTTTCCCCTTTATAAGGTAACTTAAAATCATGAATTTTAATTTACATGCAAATAATGTAACATAATATTATATTACCACAATGGCTAAACCCACTACAATTACAATATCAGTTTAGTCTAACAGTTTTTAGCGCTCTCAAATTAGCACCAGAAAAAATCTGTTACGTGGATTCAACACCGGATTTTTTTGTCGTCGACAGCAAATAAGTTTGTAAAAAAATCCTACAACAAATATTTTGTATTTCATAAATTTATTATTGTATGATATTATGTAAATAAACAAACGAGACGAATACATTTATTGTCCCGTCGGATTCGTTTAGTCTTTTAGTATATTTTCTTCTGGTAACGTCTAGTTGGGCCTAATATGGTTGTTTCATTCTTATATTCCCCACCTACCTCAAATCCCCAATTATTGTCGCAAGTCCAGGCGACCACCAGTTACGGGTCATCAGGTGACCGTCATTATAAAACATTCAGTTACCTCAGAACAACGGATGCGTGTAGGTTTTTTATAGCTTTAACGAGTAAATCCAAGCAAACAGACTGGTTCAAAAGTTATTCGTTGACCACGGCCGGATCAGCTTGATGTAGTATGACCGTCGTCCAAGCGATAATTCTGAATACCTGGAAAGCCGTGATATCGGTTTTTGTCATTCATCAACATCATTTATCATATCATTCATTAAAAGACTACCGTCAAGTGCCACGCACCGGGTAACCTATCAAACAATACCGTGCGAGTGAGTCAGCCTCAACAGCATATAATGTCAGTACCTGGCATCCTTACATAACACCCCCAGCATCCACATCCACCATCACAATCATTCCATCAAAATCAATAACAGTCAACTCGAAAAAGCTTGGGTAAGCACCGTCTTTTGTAAAAGTTTGGTTAGTGATTTTCAGTAGACAGGTACGTATTTCTATCCTGTGTCATATTACTAAACATATTTTAAAATGGTAAAATTAAAATTTTATATTTACACAATTTAATTGCATATTTTTATATAAGCCAGTGATTCTCAAGATTATTAAAGACGGCAGAATCCTTGATGTATTTTCTAAAATCGGGGAGCCCTTATCTGACTATTATACATTCGGGTGTGCATAAAATGTTAAATATTCAAATATAGATGTAATGAGTGAAGCTTGCAGCATCTGGAGCAAATATTACATACCGTGGGGTTGCTGCGAAAAGTTGTTAAGTCGATAATTTTGATATATTATAATGTTTTTCACGATTATTTGGTATCGTATTTATATATTTATGGGTTTCCTCGATTTCTTCTTAAGAATGGCATATACAACGAGCTCGAAACGTCAAGAAAAGAAGGAAGAAATACATACTGTGGAAACTCAGGAATCTATAAATACGACGATAATTTAATTATTTAGAGTTAACAAAGGATTATAATATGTCTATATTATGTCTATTAATACATGTGTATATATTTCAAAATCAGCTAAGTCCATAATGGATGAATATGAGAAAAAACAGCTTTTTGTTTTCTCAATTACACTGTCACGAGGGTGGAAGTTTATATTATTTCGATTATAGAATATTTAAAATTAATAAGTTCCACATTTTGATAATGCATAAATATTAGAAAGCAGTAGTTCTTTAGCAATTTACAAAAAAGTCAAAAATACCTAAAGGTGGATTTATATGTCAGATTTTTTTTAGGTTATCCGATATATAAAACATGCATAAAAAGCACAAAGAAATATGCTTAATGTCTGATTTTATAGGGCATGTTAAAATTTTAAATTGCAATTACTCCATAACAGGATTTCGAGACTTACCATCTTTTGGCAGTAATGCCACGAATTACTTCACTGTATATGTGAATTCAATACATCTTCCTAGACGTCTTATTATATTAAATTTATGCGTGCCTAATGTTGATGCATACAAAGAAAATATTAAAAATTATAATGTACATATTCATAAACACGTAGTTATTGCCGCAAGCGAAAAGTTTGTGATTTCCATGGAATTTACTTGTTACTATATTATATATACTCATTGTATTATTCGTATTCCTTCCTTAATTATCCGTTTCTAATTAAAACACAATATGCATAGATACTCGTAACTATCTATCTAATACTGCTAAAAAATCTCCTTGTATAATATCAAACTCTCAATATTTCAATAGTAATTATAATCTGATATCAAACTACACATTTTAACAACTTCGTTGGTTAAAAATAACTCACTGGAAGCCCTTTTTATCGGAAATTTATCGCTATTTTTCGCAAGCTTTTGCAAATAAATTATCTGTCTACTCAAACATAGTCGCGCAACCTTGTTGAGAATAATGACATATACCTATAACGTTGTAAATTGGCGGTTTTTAGTTATAATTGTTATGTTTTCGGCAACGGAAATCTTTACAACCAGGCCCCGATCCTTTGCGTGGTCCAGTGGAAAGTGTATTTCAGTAATAAGGCTCAATGGATGTTAATATTTAGTGTTGTTTATTCATCTCAAAGTACAGTTATACGGTGTAAAAATAAAAGGAAAATAACTCCGGAGAGTTCGATCCGCAGTGAAACAACTCGGAGAGTAGAACGAAGTTAAGTTTTATGGTCCGAGTTGAATGATATTAGAATCATTTACAATGGTATGCATATTAAATAGTAAGTAAGTAATATTAGTGACGCTTAGTTCATATAAAATGGTTTATATGTAAATTGGGGTTGATCAGTAATATAGGTACATTGCAATAGGCGAAATCACATCGATTGAATGTTCTTAAAAATAGTACATAATAATTAGTAACTCAGTGTGTCAATGAATTAAACAAAATACAATTCATTGTCTTTGGGGAGGTATCAGAGAGAGGTACATTTGCACATTTTTTTATTAGCTCTACTTTCTAATTTATTTCTGAGCTGCCTTCCAAAAGATGTTGGAAGATTTGATGAAAAATAAACGTCTGGAGTGGATGAAACTCAGTTGTGTAGTTAATAGGCTCACGTTTTTTTAAATCTAAATATCATACTATAAACTATAAAGTTTTCAGGCAATGGATTTAAACCCGCGATTCATGGTTCAGAAGTGAGCAGTAACCTCTCGTCCGACACGGGGATTATTTTTGCTTATGTTTTATGATTAAAATAAATGAAATTTTTGTGAAATTAAATCATTCTATCAAATTAATTATATAACAATAATATATTTCATTTTGTAAATAGTAGTTATCAAAATATTTTGTTTATTTGGATACAATATTCAAACTGCTAATTTGATTATTTTGAGTAACAAATTTAATATTTTTCATTAGATTAGGTAAATTCTAGTGGAAAGTATTTTTAAGCCAGTAATATTTTTGTGGGTACTAATTAATATAAAGTGTAATTAATTGCTATCATAATAAACTGAAAGGTAGGTAGAGACACTAGTGATATTATGTTGTCCTACATGTTAGTAACTGTAGGAAAAGATAGCATACGCGGACCTTGATTCTGTAATGGACCGATTATAACCACGCCATCGATATAAATCATCCGAAAACTAAGTTAAAAACACCGAAAAAGAGATTTATATTTATTATGAGTTCGAAAATAATATATCACTTAGTTTTTTATGCGGCTTTGCGACCTCTCTGTTTTTCGCCGGAGTCACGTTTTTTCGGTGAGTTTTTTACGGCGCGCGATGGCTTTCCCACTGGCAACATTTGACACACATCGGCCTGTCGAAAATTTCACTTCCGTTTTGGTGAAAAATGGAATGTCAAAAAAAGCTAACAGAGTGTGGGATGTAGACCTGAAACTAGTTTCAAATCGGATTGCTTTCGACTCGACAGATGTTCTTGCAAAAAATCGAATTATTTTGATACATTTTTGATAAAAATAATATTTCTAAGGTACCTATTTTTAGCGTTATCAGTGTTTCTCAATTTTGAATAACCTCCAATCAAAACTAACTAACTTTTATCAATAATAATAATTATAAAAATTATCGATTTGCATATTTGTTTAATATAATATTAAGTACATTTATATAATAAAGCTCCATCTGTCGGTTTTTTTTTCAGTTTCAGATTTATCGGTACTACGAGTGCGCGTAGAAGTAGGACTGACAAGGAGGCTCTAAATTAAAAAAAATATTATTCAAATGTAGCCAAATCCAATGGCCCACTATTTATAGTCAGGTCGTGACACGAAATTAAAAACTTACTGAATAATAGTAGTACTAGCTATTGTGTATACTTCGAATGCAATATGGGTAACTGTTTGTAGGAAATGATGATATTAATTATTGAAATAAATGTTTAACCCTTCACTGCATGATTTTTTTTTTGAAAATTTTAATTTTTTCTTATTGTCAAAATGCCTTGTGAATGTAGGAAAAATAATATTTTTTTTTCCTCGAAAATTACATTAAATTTTGTATGTTACTGCGTGGTGTCGCAGATTTACGACATTAGGAAATCTTACATTTCAGTATGTCAAAATATAAAATCAAATGATAACAATCATAAAAAACTAATGTACACAGCTTATTTGATGTGTAGATATTTTTATTTAACCAATTTCAATCTTCTGTACATTTTTCTTTATTTATTTACAAATACGGATTTTTGCGTACATACGAATTCGTCAACTGTTAAAGCAAAAATGCATAGACTATAATGCAGAAATGCTTTATTTCTTAAAATGTCCAAAAAAATCGGTAAAGTAGGATGTTTATGGTAAAACAGTTTACTAGGGATCGAAAAAGGATATTATTTATTAATTTACACAGATAGCATTGGCTATATCGAAATAGTTTGAAATGTCGCAAATTTGCGACACTAATAATAATGCGAAAATAATATATAGAAAAAATCGAATTAAAATTCCTGATAAGTGTTTTCAAAAATGATGTATGTTCAATAATTAGAATGCTAAAATCTTAAGTCTTTTGAATTATTTGTTGAATAAAAAAAAAATAGTTATTTAAAAATGTTTAATAATTTTAAGGAAATATGTAATCGAAAATCTTCATTTATTGCAAACGGGTTACGGCATTGAATTCGAAGATAATCAATAAGTAACACTACATTGGAACAACTTAACCTTGAAATTGCTCAGATTATATTTTTTATACTATGCACGAATTACATAACACGGTAATTAATTAGTATTGGTACTGTTATTACTCGCATTTCCGAACTGCTCTTACATGAAACCTGTTGCATAGTTTTTTCTCATTCTACGTCGCTCTAAGACATATTATTTTCTGTCAAACCTGTCGAACTTCACGCTTATGTGATATGTTTATACTATCGTAATGATTAAATATATTTGAAAATCATCGTTTATAAAAAATGAAAATGGTGTTTTTTAAACATTATTGGAATTGTCATTTATTAATAATTATTATCGTGCCTCAAAAAATGTTTTGTTGAATTAGGAATAAGATATTCTGGTTATTGGAAAGATACACCGTCTTTAAGAAAATTTATAGATAATAAATCTACTATTCAAAAGACAAAGTGCAACTCAAAATAAACATACTATATTCAGTGACACTTAGGAACGAGACAAGGCCCTCAATACAAGGTCTAAATGTGTCACACAATACTTATGGAATTGTAGACGAAAAAATAATAAATTCTAGTTGTGTTATTTCATCCCATTTTAAGTGAGATATTGCATATTCAAAAGATATTGATTGCGTCGTTTTAAGAATTTTACGTTTATAATAATATGTATTTTCCCAATTATTGTCTTCTTGTGATGCAAAATCTTAACATGACAATATGAGAAAAAATATTGATCCCTGGTTGGATAGTAAGGTATCTATATTGAAACACGGAACGTATATTTTTATGTTGACTATATTGTTTCACTTGTTGCAGACTACATCACGATGTATATATATTTTAAATTACAATGACATGATAAAGTTAATTAGTTTTACATCATTTGCGGATGGACGACGTCTATTTGTTCGGAAACATATGTTTTTATTATCGACCGAGATAGTTAGTTGTATTTTCTTCCGATAGATGTTAGTACCTATAAATCACATCGTGAGAAGTATTACAATGATGTCATCAAACCCAACTTATTCCAAATATAACGCACATATTACACAACTCGTCTTTGTATATTGATCTTACGTACATGGCAACAGAGATCTGATAATAAAATGCCTACTTTGTTGAACGGTAGGTATCGTAATTGGGTCGAGCTGTTTCATGTATTGGATGTTAGACGGTACACTCGAGGAACTCTTTTAGACTCGCTTCAAGTGCATTCGCGCGAAATGCATTTTGCAGTTGCATTACAAAACAGTAGCGCAACATTAAATTACACAGTGTGAGTATATTTTTAATGTTCTCCAGGCGGATGTTGAGAGTCTCGTGTACAAGAGCTTGACTTGGACCCTCTAAGACTCCTCAGTGTCAAAAATATCCCCATATCAAGAAATAATTCCTCAAAAGGTAGTAATAGTGTCAAGTCATAACGACAAATATTATTGTTAATAATAACGCGTATTTTCTGAAGATCTTTTTCGATTTTTAGTTCATTGATGAGATATAGACGAAAAACTAAAATTCGTTCACCATTTTCTAAAATGGCGGCTCTATCATAGCCATTATTGGGTATTAGAACTATCAGTATGCAATCTTTAGCCATTCAGGAAAATTATTTCAAGATAAAACCTTAATAATTGGACTATCAGTATTCTTTAAGATATTTTTGTCCAGGATTTAGGAGACGCCCGAAAATGCCTTGTATTATCTTCATATTAATAAATTGGCTTTTACTACACCTACAATAGAGGATTTATTATTATACTTCTCGCTGTATCGACATAATTGCATAATATTTACAAAAAAGTTTTTATACACTTAGGGTCTTACACTAACGTTATCAATTAATACAAATGAAATGCCAAGTTTCAAAACCCCCTAAAACGATTTTAGGTAGTTCTGAGAAAAATGAGAAAAACGATTTTAGGTAGTTTTGAAAAAAATGAGAAAAACTCATATCTATTAAATCTGTGAATTTTATGTATTTATTATTTAATGCGTACATTCTAAAGAGGATTTTGGCTTATCAATTTTAGAGGTATTTGAAAAGCACACCCAACCATTTTAGCGGGTTTTGAAATTTACCCTAATTTTTGATCATACGTATTGATGGTTTATGGCGTTTTTTAAGGTTTAATCTTTGGCCATCATATAGGTGGCAAAAATATCCATCAAAATACATATCTAACTCAAAAGTTTTCAAAAAGCGTTTTAGGTGCTTTTGAAACCAGGCGCTTCAAATATACAAGTAGGTATTAATTAAAACATAATTTTCTATTGACATTTAAAATATTTTAAATTATTCAAGATCACAAGAGATGTATCAAACGAAATAATATACAGTAATAGAGATTAAAAAAAAATAGATGTTGGTCCGTCAGAAAGTTACAGGCTATTATTATTACTGATTTGTAGGTAAAATCCAACAATATTATGTGGCGGTACGTCTGGTATAGTTTCATATAATTTGTATGCGTAAGATGATAATAATATCTAAAACCTATAATTAACAGTAAAACGGTTTCTTTACGGGCGCCACTGAAAAGTGAAAAGCTATGTCTTGTGTACTGGGGAAGAATGAAATGGATATGTTCAATGTGAATTCGCGCTGAGACGTGCACAATGCAGAACTTTATACTTTTGTTGGCTTCCCTTCCTAATTAGAAAACCAGCCAAGGAATTCTTGGAAGATTTGCAGTATATAATGTACCCCGTGGTGTCAAATCCAGTTCTCATCGCAAACTGGTTATTAAAATAGTATAAAAATTAAAAATTAGTTGTTAATATTCATTTACTATCTACTATCTAATATTTTAATTTGTACTCATCTGCGTATTCTAAATCTATAAAAAATTTCATTTCAAAATATTAACTTGGATAGAAATGACAGCGAATAATTTGAATAAACCTAAATTTGTTTAATTCATCACCATGATCATCAGTTGGGGTTGATCCACTCCTGGATAAAGACTCCCTCCAGTTTCCTCCACTTTAGATCTTTACTGCCACGTACATCGACCCATCTTTATGAGTTCGTCTATCCAGCTGAGTTTAAGGCGTTGCTGTGGTCATTTATTGCCTCTTGAGTACCATTGTATGATGGCATGTTCAGACCATTGTCATTCTTTATCCATTGATTTATTTTGTGGTCTTTCTGCGTTATGTCCAACATGCATCTTGCCATGGCATGCTGCGCTATTGAAATTTATGTTACATTAAGGTGCATATTTTACATGTATACGTGAGCAATTTTCAGATCAAAGTTTAATGTCTGGTTACACTTTACGAATGACATTTGTAAAATTGCAGGTTTTGTATGTATTAGTATTATATTATGCTATGTGGTTGGGCCATTTATATTCGCATTTTATCCTTACTTCCTATCTCCCGCAAATCCCAGTGTTATTGTCACAAGACCAAGTGACCGGCACTCACTGTGATGCAAATAACATGGACTTACATCCACATAGCGGACGCGAGCGGGCTTCTGATAGCTTACCGTCGCTAGCAGTTCAATTGATAATACATACTTACTAATACATACTCATAAGTAGTTCCTCAGCTTGATAGTGTGACCGTCGGATACTTCTAAATACCCGGAAAGTCGTGATACCGGCTTTCATCATTCATCAACCACATTATCATCCATAAAACAAGTATACCGTCAAGTGCCGCGCACCGGGTAACCCAAACAAACAATACCGTGCGAGTGACAGTGCAACCAGACCACGGAGCCACTATAAATCATCATAAAGGTCAGTTCTGTTTAATCGCTCTACCCCTAGATCCGGAATCTACATCACCTTCAAAATTATACAGTCCACTGCGAAAAGCGCCGCCACTATGCAATAATATGTTAAGGCCATGCATTAGTTGAGGCACGGTCTAAAAAGATCGTTGCTAGGCGATGCGCGGATTGCGGATCGCGGGTGCAAATGACGCCTGTCAAACGAAAGATTATTTGTCATATAGATCCAACATACGTCCATTTTATGTTATCTTATCCCGCAGGACAACGAGTCGCTCGACATTGACAACGACCGATTTCAGCAGCTTCGCGTCTATGCGCTGCTCCCCTTAAACACTCCGCGATCCGCAGCCACTACCATGTCCGAGCTAGGGATCCTGTTTGCCAGCCTCCCGATTGGCAAAGCCCCGGGGCTTGACTGCATAGATAACGCGCTAGCGAGAAGGGCGTGGTCTCTTGCCTCACACGAGATCACGCAACTCTACAAAGAATGCATGAGTAGTGGCATATTCCCCGACTGCTGGAAAAAGGGTCATCTCACGGTGATCCCCAAAGCCGGCAGTCGCCCTCCTTGTGACCCGAAAGCGTATAGACCGATTACGCTACTTCCCGTCTTCGGGAAGATATTGGAAAGATTGATAAACAGCAGGATTGAGTCCCACCTGTCGGAAAACTGTCCAATCTCGCAAAGACAATTTGGGTTTAGACCCGGAAAGTCCACCGAGGATGCGATTCGCTTTGTGATCGATTCTGTGGAGAGCTCTGGCAAGGACCTCGTTGCCGGGATTTTTCTCGACATAGCGGGCGCGTTTGATACTGCGTGGTGGCCCTTGGTTCTGGCAAAGCTTAGGCTGAAACAGATCCCCCGGGACCTCTTTGCCTTAGTTCAAAGCTACTTCAGCAATAGGGAGATAACCTACGACTCCGGCCCCAGCCTGATTCACAGGAGGACCACCATGGGGTGTCCCCAGGGCTCCGTCCTGGGACCCCTTCTGTGGAACATTCTGTTTGACGACGTTCTGTCCCTGCCACTGCCTCCGGGCTGCACGCTCGTTGCGTACGCCGACGACTTGCTCCTGCTTGTTGGGGCGACCAGCCGACCGGCACTTGAGCGTGCAGCCACGGACGCCTTGGGCAGAATCCTTAATTGGGGGTTGCTGAACAAGCTGACCTTTGCCCCGAGCAAAGCGGAAGTTGTCCTCCTCAGGGGTAGTTCTCGGGTCAACATAACTCGACGGCCGCCCACGGTTCGTTTTGGCCAGACCTCAGTGCGTTTCTCCGAAAGGGTTACGTATCTGGGAGTAATTCTTGATGACAAGCTGTCTTTCGTTCACCACGCCAAGACGGCCGTCTCTAAGGCCAATTCGGCCTATCAGAGAATGGCCCGAATGGCGGGCAGCAATTGGGGACTTAAGCCTAGAGCCCTTAAGGTTGCATACGGCGCAATTTTCATGGGAATTGCCGGTTACGCCTCCAGCATTTGGCATTCTCGAGTAAACTCCTTAACTCTCGTGAGACGCGCACTATTAAGCGGGCAGCGACTTGCGCTGATCTCGCTTACCAAAGCCTACCGCACAACTTCTACTGACGCGCTTGCCGTACTCGCGGGGGTGCTACCCCTCGATCTGCACGTCCAAGTCAGAGGATCGATCACCCTCCTCTTGAGGGGGATCAGCACAATACTCGCCGGTGTCCATCTGACACCACCGCAGAGATCCGAGGACGTTCCTTACAGGAAGATTGTAAGTGACATTGTGTACAAGACCGCATTTGCGGCATGGCAGGCGAGGTGGACCGCCTCCCCCAAGGGGCGGCACACTTACCGTTTTTTTCCAGACGTATTCTGCAGGCACCAAACTAGAAGACTCCAACCTTCGCACTGGATTAGCCAGTTCCTCACCGGCCATGGCAACTTCGCCGCCAGACTCCACGAGTTTGGCTTGATAGTAGATGGGCCGGGTTGTACCTGCGGGCATGACCACCAAGATGTTGAACACATCCTCTGGGATTGCCCGCTTATGGAATTCGAACGAGCGGAGCTGTTTGCCAGGGTCCGTCCTCACACGGGCCCAATTGGTCATGGAGATCTGGTAGCAACCGAGGCCAACTTTGCGGCATTTGAGAAATTTGCAGCGTCGTATGGGGAGCGGGATAGTCCCGACTCTTCTGTAGACTCATCCATTTCAATTCGTGACACTCAGTATGCGGGTACACAAAGCGCTTAACGTCAGCGGACAGCAGAGCCAGTCCAAAAACAAACATTTTCTTTCTTAACTTTCTTCTTTCAGCACTACGGTGCATGGTTGCAGCATCAGTCCCGTGCGGCTCCGTCTCGGGACGGAATGAGCACTTAAAATCACTTCTTTCAGACACGTTTAAAGCGTCATAGAAAGCGGCCGTGCATATCCACGGTTGTGCATATATGACGGGTGGTGGTGGGCACTTTAACGTATGTTCTATTAGTAACAATAATAATATATTCATTGACATGTTTTCTTTTTAAAGTAAATGGGTAACGTTTTTAGTCATCTTTACACGATTTTAGAATTAATTGACCCGTCGCCATCACGCAGCAAAGTGACGTGTTTCTGGCTCGACATTCTCTCACTGAATGGCAGCGAGTCTAAAATTTCGTCGCGCCTACAGTTGAAAATTATTTGGCGTTTCACTGATGCGTCACCTTAACTGAAAGTGTAATCAGAAATATACCAAAATATAAAGCATTTTTTTGGATATCTTGAAACGGAAAGCAAGGTTCCATATTTTGAATCAATTTTTCATTTACTACGTCAAGAATAGGTATAATTTAATTTATTGATTTATACACCTTCATGTAATACACATTTATTTAGTTACAGCCTGAAACGGTCAAGGGTATATAAATATATAAGTAATGATTCACACGTGCTGGGGGTAAAGGGCAGCCTGTCAATGTATTTTTTTAACATCCCCTAAGTGAATAAATCTACCGCAGACACCTGTTCATACTTTGAACCGGAAATTGAATTATACATAATAAATATCCTTATCGTCTACAATCTAAGAAAAGCTTTTTGATTACTAAAAGTCTCTACCAGTAAAAGTGAACATAATAAAAATGTTAAAAAATCATATTATTTTTTATTGTCTATTTTTTCAATGTTTTTTTTGTTCACGGAAAAGGTTTCTTATTAAATTTGTTTTAAGAATTTTCCAAGAAATGCGATGTATGCCGGAAGGGATTTTTGGTGTTTTTTTTGTTTGCGAAATATTTTTTCTATACACGTGTATACTTTAAATGGTAATGATATTATCGATATAATTTAATAAATTTGCAAAATTGGCAAACGGAAGCTTTCATAGAAGCCTGTTAAAAATAATGATTACTGTACACTAAGTACACTTTTCAAAAACATCAAAAATAACAATGTAAGATACTTTTTAGAAAACTTCAGAAAAATTCTTGATTTTTGAGATCTTATCTTTTACTTTCTGTCTGAGTACATTATTTAACCAATTAGTCTACCAACCTACTTATCTATCCTTAAACCGTCTTGAGAATATTTTCTAATACATTGGATAACTCAGGTGCTACGAATTCTGTCAAGGAATATTTTTTAAATAAATCAAAATAATGACAATATTAACTTAATCTATAGATGACGTTAGTAGTAAACAATATTTTCGACTATTACCTCGTTATAAAATAGTGAATCAGGGTTTTAATGCCAATTTGACCAAACTGAATACTATATAATAAACATTTCTTTTATTCGACGAATAATTCACAAGCTTTGAGAATGTGACATTCTATAATATATTGAACATATTATATAACTTGACTTAACTTGGACAAATCTAGTCATCCAGTGGTATCCAAGAAGTACAAAACGTCCGTAAGGTAGACCTAGAAGCCGCTGGATCGATGAAATGATAAAGTTCTGCGGAAGTACGTGGCAACGCAATGCACAAGACCGAGAGAAGTGGAAGCAGCTTGAAGAGGCCTTCATCCGGCAGTGGATAGATTCAGGCTGATGATGATGACATATATTGAAAATACCTCAGATAATATACCTATTATAAAATCACATTTGAAAAAAAATAAATGGTTATTAAAAAATATTAGCAAGTTCAAGTAGACGTTATAACAAAATATTTGGCGAGAGTCGGGCATCGGTTACTAAGGCAATTAATGATTACTTAATTTAAAAACACAACAGCCGATAATAAAAAATAACGTGATATGATAAGCAAATCATATAGGACCTTCTAGTTAAAATTATCGTAATTATGTTGAAGGCCCGTAGCTCGGTTAAAGCATATTGGCGCGATATCAGTGGATATACATGTACAAATCCCGCCAGGCGTCGCATTTTTTTCAAATGTGTTTTTTTCTAGTAGGTATATTATCCGAGGTTCCTCAATAAATATTACAACGTAAATAATCCACGATTAATAAATAATTTTACAATGGTTTTGGTCGATGCGTAAAAAACATCCAATCTCACAGTGTGATCAGTAAGACAAACTCTTTTTTAATACATAAAGAAATAAATATGGACCGTAAAATATGGTGAAATTAGACAAATGCTTTTTTCAAAACTTATTGTACCTTATTAATGTTTTCAGTTTCATGCCGCATGACTGCAAAACACAATAATTGTCGAAAGTCTTCTGTGTTACCGTTGCCCTTGTAGCTGTGTACCGTTTCATAATAGATCGACCGTGTCAATTTATCTACTAATAATGAAAGTATTAGCCCTAGAAAAATACTAGATATAAAGTAGCATTTATTACATAAAGCACATTTTGTAAGTATATAGTTACATACTTTGGGAATTTAGAATCAGAATACCTACTTTATTTTGACACCAATAATAAAAAATATCGTAACTGGTCTTACAACTATTTTTCTATTATAGTGTCGACTTACAAA
The DNA here is from genome assembly GCF_057557595.1 of Rhyacophila brunnea. Lineage (NCBI taxonomy): Eukaryota > Metazoa > Arthropoda > Insecta > Trichoptera > Rhyacophilidae > Rhyacophila > Rhyacophila brunnea. The sequence continues at coordinate 16,677,988 of NW_028232752.1, forward strand.
GTTTTCCCTGACCACATATTATTGAAATACCCGCAGTTACAAACTTTTATTAATAATAATTATAGCTATCTGAAATACTTAATTCCGGTGATTTTTATGCGTATTTCATATTTATTTGAATAGGTACACATAATAATTGATGATTGACTTAAAATGCTTATAATTTTGAATTACCAACATTTTGCAGTAGGAAGGAATGCGATTCGGTACCTAGTATTTAGATGTGTATTACGAATAGTTATCAATACCCCACTATGAATTCAAGAGTAATTGTACCATCTCGTGTGATTTAGCCCCGGGTGGGGTGGAGGTATCTTCTGGTTGGGAAATTATGGGGGCATGGGGGGCAAAACGGCCAAAGTTTCGCACTTAATTTCAAGTCGGTCTCCTAAACACTTATTCCGCTTGCAATCTCCGGTTTCCTGTTGCGATAGCAACACCAATGCTTCGTCTTCTTTTTCCAGTGACGTGTTTGGAAAAAGGGATTTAGGTAATATTTAAATAATTATTTACCTGAATGATACCGCAATCTATCATCATTATAGATCTTATTATTATCAAAATGAATAGTGATGAAATGTTGCGCTTGGCTAAGAAATATTGTGTTTTATGTACCTGGGAGTATTCAGGCTTTTAGAGTTTCTTTTTCAAGTTTGTTATTCACATGATCCATTATTTGAGTATGTGGGATGCTGGAGTATCTGCTGAAGATGCACAAAAATATAATTGAAAAGCAACACAAATTGTTCTAGATATAGTATATATTTATCTACTGCAGTGATTCTCAAACTTTCTTGATTGGCAGCACCCTTGAGACTCACGCAACCCCTCTGAAATACATTGTAAAGGAAAGAGAGATACAAGAAGGTTGCTACAAAAAAGATAGAGGACCTCGATGTGAGCCTTATGATATATTATACCAGATGGAATAGGGTCCGCGTTGGACGTATGGCCATTGATGGTGACACTTTGTGACCGGTTAATTAGAAAAGAGTACAGTCACAGGTTAATATATTTGTTGTAAGTGTGTATTTACCATTGGTGAGTGTGTATAGTGTTTTTTTAATTACCAAAATGGAATAGTACACAACTCGATTCATTTTGAATTTAAATTTAAATTCCACCAAGCATAGCCGATCAATAGTATTAATTTTCTAAAGTAATCGTTATTTTTCATCTTATTATTTGTTTAATCTTCACCTTCATAATATTATTCTTCCTTTCATAGACATATTTATTATACATAATATACTACGAGTAATGAAAGATATTTTTTTTTAAATCAATCGTGATGAATATATTGACGCCACTGTCTTTCGTCTCATTGGCATGTCCTGAATATCGCAAATACCAAAGGCGAGAGTATTTGCAAAGGGTTTTTCATATACAGTCTCCGCTCCACGATTGACCGTTACGGACAAGCCCACGCATTGATGAATAGTCAAGCCCTAATTACACCCAGCCCCGGACGGCTTAATTATATTTATTTGGTTACCGGGATAGTTTCGGATAGTTATGCGTATTTATGAACAGTCAAAACAAATCCAATTGAAAGACAAAGGTTTGTTTGCTGACTATGAATGGATTTGCGGTGAAAATGGAAACAGTGTAACCATTTTGTGAAAGTGCCAGCAAATAATTACGGTACGTTTTCACCCTTGTGACGATTAAGTCTTCACTATCATCAGCAAACAAGGTTGATTCACTGCTAGATGAAAGCCTCCCCTGGCTAATTCCATTTTTGTCGGCCTCTAGTTCTTCGCTGTCATGTATTTACATTCACTGAACTTCATGAGTTCGTCTATCCTGCGGGTTTTAATGCGTCTCTGTTAGGGATTGCCATACCGGTATTTCAAAACCGGCATTCCAGTATTTATCAATACCGGTTTTAAAAATCCAAAATACCGGAATTTTCGGTATTAAGAAAGCATACTCGTTTACGTTTTTGAACATGAATTGTAAGTTATGTGCTGCTAAAATGCAAATATATCGAGTAAATCCAACAGAGGTGAAAAAATAATAAAACAAAATTCATCAAATATATTTATATAAGTAATTGTCGCGATGAATTATCATAATATTATTTTGAAATAGAAAACATCCGTGATAAAAATGTTCAATTATTCTATAATTATTGATGACTGTACAAGCGTTGAATTTAAGAAACTTTTCGTGTAGCCGGACTTATTTGCACTTGATGAACATTTGAGGGTTTTACTTAAAATTATCAATATATTCAAATTATTTGTAAAAAATCACTAGTTCTACATTATATGTCATCACCATCATCAGTAGCAGTAGGGGTCAATTCACTACTAGATGAAGACCTCATTTGGCTCCTTCTATTCTAATTCTTCGCTACCATGTAGGTACATCCCCCAAACTTTATGAGTTCGTCTATCCAGCGGGTTTAAGAGCATACATATGGTCGTTTAGTGGCCCTTGGGTATCACTGTATCTCCAGTGATTATCTACTCCCCGAGCGACATATCCAACCCATTGTATTTCATTTAGTTGGCTTGGCATATGGGTTACCAAAAGGTTTCTTCTATGGTCTTTTCATGTGATGTGCAACATGCATTTTTCTATGTCATATTGTGCTACTCGTAACTTTTAGATTTCTCTTACATTCATTGTTTATGTTTCACATCCACTTGTCAGCACTGGTAAGCATACATTGGTTGAACACTTAAGTTGAAGGCACCCAAATGCTTTCCATGGCAGTTTGGTTCAGCGAGCAATTTCGTCATATATATTATATACTAATGTCAATTGATATTACTTTTTTGTCTGAATGTCGAGTCAGGCGTAATTGTTGACTGCTCAATTTAACTCGTCCTGTGGGACTGTCCACTTATGGGCCCCGAACGAGTGGAGTTGTTTGCCCGGGTCCGACCCCATTCGGGCCCAATAGGACACGCGGACATGGTGGCAACCGAGGCCAATTTTGCGGCCTTTACTAAATTCGCCAGAGCGTACGGGGGGCGGGATACTCTCGACTCCCCTTGCGACTCTTCAAATTAAAGTCACTCTGATAGTTGCCATATAAATTAACATCATGCATTCGCACTTCGGTGCAAGGTTGCATCACCAGTCCCGTGCGGCTCTATTCGGGACAAAATGAGGGCTTAAGTTTTTTGATCTGGCACACGTAAGGGTTATGTTAGCCGGCCGCGTATGACGTGGCTGCATATACATAACGGGAGCGGAGGTGGGAATTTTACACACCATGCTCAATTTGACTGTCATTGATGTGGATCGCTTTTGGCTTAGCAAAATAGTTTATCATTACATACTTTTCTCTGTGAGACATTAATTTTTAAACCTACAGCTTTTGACGATTTAGTAATACTATTAAACTAGTGTTACTATAAGTATAATAAATACATAATAAATATACAAATTTACAATATACTGTCGCAATTCGAACCTTCCCACGTTTTTCATAACGGACACTCAGCCATTACTCATTTTAGGTATGTCTCTGAGGTATTTTCAAATTATGCGTGTTGAATAAAAAATGTAACACTCACAGAGCGCCATGCAAAACCATACTTAGACACGTAAGTCCCCAAGATACGCGCCTAACGTTAAAATGTCATTTTCCACGATCTAAATTCAGTGAGAAAAACATATATAACATATTCTTATTAAAACGCCAAAGAGGAAGAGAGAAAGAACATGTGACGTGTTTCTTAATATCATTTTTGTTAGAACGGTTGGTTAACGTCAATAAAAGGCATAATTAAATAATTGAAAAAAAAAACAGGTTAACTTTAGACGTCGGCTAGAATTAATAGAGAAATGTCATTAACATTAATATATTATAATGCAATTAGCAGTAGAACCTCAATACAACGGATTAGTGCGAGTGAGGAGGTGTCTGTTAAAGCTGAAAGTCTGTTATATAAAGACAGAAACAAATATCCAGACACAACCGTTGTGGAGTGACGTTAATAGTAAGTACACACGCACGTTCTTGCTCGATGGTTTTATGTTGATTCCAAAATATCTCAACGTGTGTACCATCTGGCTCGATAGTTTTTTGTTCCACATCGAACAAATTGCGCCATCCAAAAAAGATTGAAGGTCTGTAATTTTTGCGTGATCTAATTTGAGTGACGGAGTGAGGACGCACTGGCAAGGCTAGTGTGGCCTCGCTCTCACTCGTCGTCGGTGGCCTTACAGCGTCTTGTGTCGAGTTGCTTGACTGTGTGGACGCAACGACGAGTATGCTTCCAAGTCAACATCTAACATCTAGCAAAACCATCGAGCAAGAACGAGCGTGGGTACTAGGCCTGATATTCGTGATTACTTTCGGTAATCCTGCTTTGAAGTTTAAAGTATGATGTTTTTTTTCATAATCAACTTTCTACAATTACGAAACTGTGTATAAATAGTTGAATTTCGATATATTATGACGAATAAACAAATATTATTAGATCGTCGAGATGCAATATTATTACTGATAATTTTGTTTTTGGGTGTTTTGTTTCTTTTTCCTTGCTATCTTCATTTCCATTTTCATTTTCAAGATCATAACTAAACTTCATCTACTATTTCACTTTCAGTCATGGTGACTTGACACCCAGGGTAACCTTCATCTACTTGTAACTATTGCAAACTTATTGAATGGAGTAATAAAAATGCATTCGTTCACTTCGAGTAAACAAATTAAACTGCTGTGCAGCTGTGTGAATTAGCGGCCTGCATTGCAAACGTCAGTGATACATTCAGTCTATGAATTGAATTCGAATGCAAGGTATATGACGTGAATATCATGCGCTGAACATTGTTTACAAGCGGTGACAATTTAACATTAAACATAATATAATTATATAACGTTAACAGGTTGTTTTTAACGATTTTCATATTTGGTCGGATAATGTCGTCGGTCCCTATTAAAAAAGTCGGATCTGCAAAATGCTATTTTTCAGTACGAGCAATCAAAGATGTTTCATCAAATATCCTTTGTGACCTATTGCTTGCCATAATGAATACAAAAAATGGGTTATAGAAACTTTTCTAAACGTTTATAAAAACATTCGTCTGTCCGGTGAACATAGCAGCAACTGTCAGATACGACGCATCTTGCTCACCCACGCCCAACCAACAATGTCGGTTGGTAAGAACCGACATTGTTATTCGGACACTCTCGGTAGATTGGTCATTTTTAACTTGAGTATCTCGAAATTTTTCAAACAAACAAAAAAAACTGCGATTGTAGTATAAAAATAAGTGTTTAAATAACTTGTACGTAATAATCCGAAAATGACAAAATTTCAGACCCGTTTTTTTAATAGGGACCGACGATATTGTTCATTAAGTCCATTATTTTTTATTTATTAAAAAAAGACACATTGAGCACATAACAAATTATTATTTCAAGACGTTCACAACATGACATTGAGAATAAAAACTACAGTCAAATCAAATTAGTAGAGAAAAATCAAACAAAAAAATAATTGTATATAGAAATTACAAGATAAAAAAACTTTTTATATACAATGTTATAAATTTTCTGTTGAATCATATAAACTTGACTTGACTAGCTTAAACGATCAAAAAAAATTGTACTTGATAGAAATAATACTGAAATGTATTGATTTCCATAGTAACGCATGTATATATTAATATTATTAATTTAGTTCCTAAGACCCACTTAGCAACCAATAATAGTTTTACTTTTTACGGATTTCTTCCGAAATAATTTCTCATACAAAACAGAATTAACTGAAAATTAAATCAATTCTACTTAAAGATGGCTAAAAGTATTAAAAAATGCATTGGCATCGTGTTCTGATATATTATAAAAGTTTCAAATGTCTAGCTAGTCAAAAAGTTAGTTAAAAATCGATTGTAAGATTTGTACCGTACAAACAACCGCCGGACAAATAAGAATACGAGCTAAGAAAAACGTTGTAAAATAGAATTTTAAAAACAAAATACATATTGCGTCGCTAAAAATGTCTACATCTCTAGGGAGTGCATTGACCAGCAGCACAACTGTTGGTGCCTGGTGAGCCTGAAATGCGGAAACAGCTTTCACCCAAAATAAGTCATGGCTGCGACCACGTATGTAGTTGACTATTATATCGAGGTCCGTTTCTTCTGCCTCAGATAATCGTAGTTATTAATACGAGGGTGGGTCAATAAGTCCTTAGAAAAGCCGACAGGTGGCGCGACTAGTACTTTTTTCATGCAGCGGCACTACCGATTCAGTATGCTGCGAAGTTTCAATCAGATTGGTCGGGTTGTTGTTTTTTATTTTCGTACATTTAAAAAAAAAATTGCTTGTTTACAAAAATGGAGAAAATTGAGTTTAGAGCTGTTATTAAACATTTTAATATAAAAGGGTTAACAGCAAAGGAAATAAAAAATGAGTTGGATTTAGTTCACGGCATATCTGCTCCTTCACTTGAAACTATTTATAACTGGTTAAATGAATTTAAACGTGGTCGTACATCAACAAAGAATGAACCACGCTCAGGACGAGGTGACTACACCAGAAATGATCAATAAAATCCACGATATGGTGTTAAGTGACCGAAGAGTAAAGTTGAGTGAGATAATTGAGGTTACAGGGATCTCAAAGGGTAGCGTCATTTCTATTTTACATGACAAATTGGGCATGAAAAAAGTTTCTGCAAGATGGGTGCCGCGTTTGCTCACAGTCGACAATAAACGCAATAGGGTGGTGGCCTCTAAAGCCCTGTTGTCGCTCATGCAACGCAATCCGGATGAATTTTTTCGTCGCTTTGTGACTGTAGATGAAACATGGATACACCACTATACTCCCGAGACGAAAGAACAGTCAAAGCAGTGGATTGCGAAAGGCGAACCATGTCCAAAGAAGGCGAAAACCGTAAAATCAGCTGGTAAGGTTATGGCTACTGTATTTTGGGATGCACGTGGAATTATTTACGTTGACTATTTGGAAAAAGGAAAAACAATAACAGGGGATTATTATGCATCTTTATTGGACCAGCTAAAAAACGAAATTGAAGAAAAACGGCCTCATTTAAACAGGAAAAAAATCCTCTTTCATCAGGACAATGCCCGTGTTCACACATGTTTACGATCAATGGCTAAAATTGAAGAATTGAAGTTTGAATTGGTCAAACACCCACCGTATTCGCCAGATTTAGCCCCCAGTGACTTTTTCCTTTTCCCAAACTTAAAAAAATGGCTAAGTGGACAACGTTTTTTTTCAAATGAAGAAGTCATCGATCGGACAAATGCTTATTTTGAGGACCTTCCGAAAACTTATTTTTCTGACGGTTTAAGAAAAATTGAGAAACGTCTAACCAAGTGTATTGAGCTCCAAGGAGATTATGTTGAGAAATAAAAAAAAAATACAAAAATAAAAACTGTTTTAATGCCTTTTTCTAAGGAATTATTGACCCACCCTCGTAATAAGTCGCATTCAATTATAAATGATAAAGCACTCACCCGGAACGTGAAAGATTTTTGATTTTTTTCAATGATTTTTTCAAAGTTTTCAGGTTTTTCAAAATTATGCATTTAAAATAAATAAATAATCGCTCTTAATATAAACATGTATCAGATTATTAATTTATTAAAAAACAAATAAATTATGATATAAACGGGTTTAAAGTAGTGCTAGTAAAAAAATGTTGCAAACAAATTGATCGTGTAGTGGAAAAAATTGCTTCATATTAACACTGGTATCAATTTATTCGTGGCAATATTTCATTTTCAGGGCTCCCATTTTTTCTATTCTTTGATAAAGATTTTGTGTAGATGGTTACACAAACGCTGATGTGAGTTATTATGAAGACCGTTACATTTTTCTATGCCATTTTTCTTTAGTGCCCACTTAGTCATGGGAGTTTTACAACAATTCGACCCCAGAATTTTTTCCCAATAATATTGGTATTTTTTAGTCAATATCATCATCATCATCAGCCGGGGTCAATCAACTGCTAAATGAAGGCCTCCCCAAGCTTTTTCCAATTCTCTCGGTCCTGTGTCGTTCGCTGCCACGTATTTCCGCCGAACTTTACCAGTTCGTCAATCCAGGGGCTTTTAGGGCAGCCCTGTGGCCGTTTCATGTCCCTTGGGTACCACTGGATGACGGCATTTGTCCAGCGGCCGTCCTTTCGGCGAGCAATGTGCCCCGCCCATCTCCATTTCAGCTGTTTGGCAACGTCTATTACATCATTACGGGCCTTTCGCGTGATGCCCAACATACACCTCGCTATGCCTCGCTGTGTGACTCTTAGCCTTTGGACATCTCTCGTGTTGAGGGTCCACGTCTCGCAGCCATACGTGAGCACGGCTAGCACACATTGATTGAACACCCTACGCTTAAGACATAATGGTAGGTCACTCTTGAAGATACTATTCAGACGTCCGAAAGCACTCCATCCCAGCTTTGTTCTTCGAACAATTTCATCGTGCATGCTTCCGCCTATGGACACCTACTGTCCGAGATAGGCGTAGCTACTGACTTGATCGATTTGGGTGCCATAAATACAGACAATCGCAGGGTCCGAAAAACAGTTCCTCATCACTTTTGTCTTTGATACATTTATCTTTAGACCGACCGTTTGACTGACATCCGCGAGTTCTTGCATCCTACCTTGGAGGTCTTACGGGTCTTGTGAGAGTAAAACCATATAATTTAATTAATTAGTGATTTCCCTACGCTTACAGAGTCACTTAACTAACATCCTGCCCATTTACACATATATTCACTGTCAATGCACATTATCGGTGAACATACATATTATATTTCGCCGAATATCATTTATGACACTACAACCCTTGGTGGATCAAAAATTTCCACTTTTCTAGACGATCCAGCGCCGACTCACCAGTTGCTTTAAGCGAGCATTTTTAAATCTCCCGTGGCATCAACAAATCTAGACTGGAATGAGGCTATAAAAAAATGTGCCAAAGTATGTGGATACATTTTCACCATAGGGCATCATTAGAAAAGGGGAAAATCTTAAAACAAATCTCCCGTTGCATAGTCCAGCCATCTCAATTTCAGCCGTCCAGATCTCTTGTCATCAGGGGTTGCATACATAGCTCCCCGCTTCGCCGGTAAATCTTCCGGAATTCTATGCACGTGGCTGATCCAGCGCAGTCTCTGCATTTGAATATGCCACGTATTCTTTTCGCTCCAATAAAGTATGCACAGTTCTTTATTATACCTTGACCTCCAAATGCCACTTTCTTGAACAGCTCCAAAGATTCTTCTCAAAACTCTCCTCTCAAAGACATCTATACTTCTTGCCGTATTACAATTCACCATCGCCTGTCTACTGGAAAGATATGACTGTAGTGTATTGAAATAAAAAAGCTGATTTTTTACATTGATATTGATAGAAACGACTTAATTCGTTGAGAATTTTTCATAATTTTCTATAAATTATATGATTGTCTTTCTAATTTACTTACCTATTTTCCTGTCTTTTCCTTTTTATCCTCTGTGTTTCATTTTTATTACATATTTTGTAAGTGTTATATTAACACATGAATTATTTGATTTAAATACCATACGGCCATCTATTCCTGATAAAAATTGCGCGGTGAATTGTGTTACGGCCAACTGCATACGTACAATTTTACGTATGGTAAATTATGTAAGTATATAAGATATGATTGTGTTCCTATTTACTTACGAGCTACCTAATTTCTTCGGTTTTTCCTTATATTATGGTGATTTTATTATGTATTGTATTAGCGTTTTGAATTTGATACAATGTAATACGGTCATCGATTTCCAATACAAGATCTCACGGTGAACTGTGATAATATTATGGCCAACTGCATACGTACAATTTTCCGGACACGATAATTATGATATTGTTTAGATATTTTCTGAGACCAAACTGTTCGAATGTCAAGTGAAAAGTGTGTTTCCTGTCATTTTTCTAGAGTGTGTCATCTTTTTATTCGCCTGACCCTGCCATCAATATTGACACCAACGAGCTGGGAGGTAAACTGCCGAAAGCATCAGCATATTATATTATTCTCACATAAGAAAAGCTAGGTACATTATTTCAACTGGAAATGTAAACTAAAATATTGGTAGCCATTAATATCAAGCAATGATTTGCCTTTTTGTTAAAAAAGGGTTTTATTTATCCATCATCCAAGAATATAATCTAGACAGAAAGAGGCAGAGATAGACAGAAAGAGGCAGTCAGCAGAGAAGTGGCGCAACCTATAAAATACATAAATACACTTATATACTAGAATATAAAGAATTAGAAATTAATATTGTCAGAAGCAGGTTTGAGAACGTAGAAGTCTTCCACGATAAAAAATAAAAACTTTAAATAACTGTACCTTGTAAAAATATCAGTGTATCTATTTCATAGAATCAATTCATGTAACCAAAATAAAATGGTGACGCTTTTTACGTGGACTGTATTTGTGGTTAGATTCTGAATGCTGGGAGATGACAGTATATGCGGGATTCAATCCAAAAACTAGCCTTGATGTTGATCGGCTGAGTACAAATATGCAGACTGTTCGATTATCACTCTCACGGTTACACTTTGGTCTGGGGTTGAATGAAGATGATGAGTTTATGATAGATGGTAGACGTGACGTTTGCTTAAACCCTAGCAGATTTAGTGCAACGACGGTCGAGCGATAACTTCTGGATGAGTCATCTAAAAAATAATGATGGTAATGACGTCCCGACGGGCTGTAGGTATACAGGTGTTTATGCCAATAAGATTGAACAATAATTGCTCTATTTTAACCCATAGCTTACGGGCCGCACAAAATTGTGTTTTTGATAATTACTTTTCAAATGCAAATTAACACGTTAATTACAAAATTAATTAAAAGGGCCCGTAAGCATTGTGTAAATAGGTATGGATTAAGAGAGAAAGGCTAATTGTGGGAGGTAGTTAAGATCTTTTATGGAATTAGAGCCACAATAACTGGCTCATACATAATAAATATTGAGAATTACACCAAATCGAGAGTTCAAGCCACTTGAAGCTATCTATAGAAAAAAATTGGGATATTACAACAAACGCAATCTCGATAAATACCATCAGGTAAGTTTCCATTGATTGGCCTGCCCTAAATTCATGCTGTTAATTCGTTGCAAATGACAAATGATTTGGAGGAATCAGGCTGTGTATGATCATGTCAAAATTTGTTACTGGTACAGAGTTAACCGTAAGGGTAATTATATATTAATGATTCTGTGAGTACTACTATTATGAATTTGAAAAACCTTTGAAATTTTCATTTCCGGCAAGATACTCGTCTCCACTGTTAGATTAAATATTATTTGAAAGGCAGAATTTTTAGCTTACATATACACCCCGTTAAAAATGGAGGGACATTATCTTTTATTAGCTTTTCCGGTTCCTTTTTTCTTTGAGTTAAACAGATTTCTGAAAATTCGAGAATGTCGTCATTCATTATTACTTGATTGTTCAAGTGAAGATACTATCGCTAAATTATAAATTCAAATTAAGATATTTTTGACATCAAATTAATGATGTTTTAAGATAATTTTATTATTTCGTTACCAAGGTAACCGATTATTAAAGGAATATAAAATGAAGTACAGACCTACAAACTTATCTGAAGAATGGGATAGGGGAGCCACTGTCGACAACTACCCAATCAAGACTCGTAACTGGACAAAATTTGACATTCAAATGACATTTTCAAAATTGCGTTCTATGGTAGTTCGTAGAGACCTACAAACTTATCTGTAAAATGACTAAAAATGGAACTAAAAATTACCATAGGACGCCATTTTGAAGATTTCATTCGAATGTCAGATTTTGTCCAGTTACGAGCCTCTCGATTGGGTAGTTTTCGAGAGTGGCTCCCTCATCCCATTCTTCAGATAAGTTTGTAGGTCTGTAGTTCCATTTTTGGCAATTCTTTAGATATGCTTGTAACTCTGTAGCCTAGCTAGGGTACATTCATAAATTAAAATTTGGATAATGTATGGGAAAGCTTAAATATTCATATCTTGTGAATAAAGAGAACCAAATAATGAGCTTAAAATACGTGCGTTGATTCTAATTTTTACCAAGGAATCCTCAGTAAAAATTTTAGCGCCCGAAGCCTGCCGTCTTGGAGCCTTTGAATCTCGGACAAACTTTGTGTTTTATAGTATAAATTAATTGAATCGAATAAAACAGAGAGAATAAACACCCAAGGTGGCAACGCGGCTTAAGCGTTGGACTATCACGCCGTGGGTCTCAGGTTCGAATCCTGGGTCTGGCAAGTACACATATTGATTTTCAATTTGTGTATGAGTCAGGGTATGGACCTAATAGGTTGAGCAAGTGGCTGACATCCATTTCTCGTAAAAACAAAATCTGTTAATACAAACCTCTACTCTGTGGAGGCCCATATGATCCTATTAGGATCGGACATGGTCGGAGAGAGAAAACAGAGAGAACCGCTTGGTTGGGTTCCGTGCGTTTCATATTAGTCAAATTGCAAATACACTTAAAGCGTAATGAGTCCTATCCTTGTCGCATGGTGAATACATAGAGTTACGGTCCAGGCGTTGTCAAGCAACCGCAGCTTCATTCATATGTAAGAGGTCATGAGCAATTATTTACCGGTGTAAGGTAACTCAATTTCCTTGTACGTAATGTAGCGGGGGACTGTGACCCACCTATCGTAGATATTTGCCCCCACTTTAGAGGCCTGCCACCCGCCAAAGGTCTATTTTCATACTATGACTTCTGAGAATCTATACAGTGACGTATCGCAGAATATTTGATAATGCTAAATAGAATTATTTTGTAATTAATGATTTTCCTTAATATCTGTTTAATAGTTTATTAGCACTGAAGGGTTCAAAAGGAGAAATCCAAGTAAATTGAGTCCTTTAAAATAACTTAAGATATACGGATGATACAGTACCTACTCATTGAAGATAGTCGAGAAGGTTTGAGATTTCTCGTTGATAGGGTAGAAGAGATAAATGTGGCCTTAGGCTACATATTAAAAATACAAAATGTATAAAGTATAAGCTAGTCCCATATATCGTCGCTATAGGATTTGTTTCCCGAATATCCATTTTTGTCGAAATCGACATTTTAATGCAGTTCAATTTCTTTTATCGAACTCTACTGAAATCATTTATAAAAAACAATATATTTTTATCTAGGAACAGAGATATTTTTTTGAAAAACCCGAATACGCCATGTTAAGTTACAATTTCTCCGTGTTGTTCTCCCGAATTTCCAACTATTTGTGCCTGAATATCCAAGTTAATTTCGGTCGAAATAAATCTCTGGCTGAGTTTTTATTTCCCGAATATGACTTTTAGCCAATCAAACCGCACTGACGCCGTGCATCTCGCTCCCACATTCACGCTGTCCAACTCTAAAACAATCACGCCCACTTTCATATTTTTCGGCCGTCCGGAGTGCTCTTTCAAATTTCGTCTTATTGATATTGTTTTTAAAGTTACTATTGTTTTAATATTGAATTCATCAAATTTGAAGAAATCATTTGTAGCTGATACATCACCAGTTCGCCCTGAATTTATAGTAAAGTTATGGAAGTGAGTATTTTAACCTAAATAACTGCATTTTGTTTTGATAAATGACACAAAATCCCAACGGTTATATGAATTCTACAGTATGACCCGGCAACTACTATGACGTAAAAAATAATTATTATTTCAAATTATTATTAATCAAACATTGTTTGTCTTTATTTTACTTTTAATCTAGGTATTTCTATGAAAATAAAGGCGATGCTATTATTTATTTTTGAATGCGCTGATAGTTAATTTAATTTAATATGTATGTTAGAAACTATTTATTTGGTGAATATTATATACTTAGGATATTGGTACCTACCTAATATTAGCAGCCAATGGTAATTAATTTATAGACTAGCTGAGCCAGCTGGCTCTCGCCAGTCTGTCTCGCTAGGTCTTGCAGACAGCTTTTCGTCATAGTGACTTGGTGTTGGATTTTAATATAGTGATAATGGAAATATAAATAGACATAATATATTATCACCGATTTTGATAAATACAGCAATTCAAATGACAGAAAGGAGTAGAATCAGGCATGGGAGGCCTTTATCCAGCAGTAGATGGGTTCAGGTCAATGATGATAAGGACGATAGAAATAGGTATAATATAGTAGTAGAATCAGGTTGCGGAACCCTGAATTAATCCTGGTTGATGATGATGACGATATGAATATGTAGATAAATGTAATATCACCGATTTTGATAAATAAAGAAATTCATATCACAGAAAGGAGTAATTCGAAAGGACAGAAATTCATATGACAGAAAGGAGTAGAATCTGGCTAGGGAGGTCTTTATTAAGCAGTGGATTGGTTCAGGTCAATGATGATGATAATGATAATGACCATATGAATATGTAGATAAATATAATATCACCGATTTTGATAAATACAGCAATGCATATGACAGAAAGGAGTAGAATCAGGCTAAGGAGGTCTTTAAGTAGTGGATTGGTTCAGGTCAATGATGATGATGATGACGATATGAATATGTAAATAAATATAATATCACCGATTTTGATAAATACAGAAATTCATATGATAGAAAGGAGTAGAATCTGGCTAGGGAGGTTTTTATTAAGCAGTGGATTGGTTCAGGTCGATGATGATGATGATGTTAATGATGATAATGGCGATATGAATATGTAAATAAATATAATATCACCGATTTTGATAAATACAGCAATTCATATGACAGAAAGGAGTAGAATCAAGCTAGGGAGGTCTTTATTAAGCAGTGGATTGGTTTAGGTCGATGATGATGATGATGACGATATGAATATGTAGATAAATATAATATCACCGATTTTGATAAATACAGCAATTCATATGACAGAAAGGAGTAGAATCTGGCTAGGGAGGTCTTTATTAAGCAGTGGATTGGTTCAGGTCAATGATGATGATAATGATAATGACCATATGAATGTGTAGATAAATATAATATCACCGATTATGATAAATACAGCAATGCATGTGACAGAAAGGAGTAGAATCAGGCTAAGGAGGTCTTTAAGTAGTGGATTGGTTCAGGTCAATGATGATGACGATGACGATATGAATATGTAGATAAATATAATATCACCGATTTTGATAAATACAGCAATGCATATGACAGAAAGGAGTAGAATCAGGCTAAGGAGGTCTTTAAGTAGTGGATTGGTTCAGGTCAATGATGATGATGATGACGATATGAATATGTAAATAAATATAATATCACCGATTTTGATAAATACAGAAATTCATATGACAGAAAGGAGTAGAATCTGGCTAGGGAGGTTTTTATTAAGCAGTGGATTGGTTCAGGTCGATGATGATGATGATGTTAATGATGATAATGACGATATGAATATGTAAATAAATATAATATCACCGATTTTGATAAATACAGCAATTCATATGACAGAAAGGAGTAGAATCAAGCTAGGGAGGTCTTTATTAAGCAGTGGATTGGTTTAGGTCGATGATGATGATGATGACGATATGAATATGTAGATAAATATAATATCACCGATTTTGATAAATACAGCAATTCATATGACAGAAAGGAGTAGAATCTGGCTAGGGAGGTCTTTATTAAGCAGTGGATTGGTTCAGGTCAATGATGATGATAATGATAATGACCATATGAATGTGTAGATAAATATAATATCACCGATTTTGATAAATACAGCAATGCATATGACAGAAAGGAGTAGAATCAGGCTAAGGAGGTCTTTAAGTAGTGGATTGGTTCAGGTCAATGATGATGACGATATGAATATGTAGATAAATATAATATCACCGATTTTGATAAATACAGCAATTCAAATGACAGAAAGGAGTAGAATCAGGCATGGGAGGCCTTTATCCAGCAGTAGATGGGTTCAGGTCAATGATGATAAGGACGATAGAAATAGGTATAATATAGTAGTAGAATCAGGTTGCGGAACCCTGAATTAATCCTGGTTGATGATGATGACGATATGAATATGTAGATAAATGTAATATCACCGATTTTGATAAATAAAGAAATTCATATCACAGAAAGGAGTAATTCGAAAGGACAGAAATTCATATGACAGAAAGGAGTAGAATCTGGCTAGGGAGGTCTTTATTAAGCAGTGGATTGGTTCAGGTCAATGATGATGATAATGATAATGACCATATGAATATGTAGATAAATATAATATCACCGATTTTGATAAATACAGCAATGCATATGACAGAAAGGAGTAGAATCAGGCTAAGGAGGTCTTTAAGTAGTGGATTGGTTCAGGTCAATGATGATGATGATGACGATATGAATATGTAAATAAATATAATATCACCGATTTTGATAAATACAGAAATTCATATGATAGAAAGGAGTAGAATCTGGCTAGGGAGGTTTTTATTAAGCAGTGGATTGGTTCAGGTCGATGATGATGATGATGTTAATGATGATAATGGCGATATGAATATGTAAATAAATATAATATCACCGATTTTGATAAATACAGCAATGCATATGACAGAAAGGAGTAGAATCAGGCTAAGGAGGTCTTTAAGTAGTGGATTGGTTCAGGTCAATGATGATGATGATGACGATATGAATATGTAAATAAATATAATATCACCGATTTTGATAAATACAGAAATTCATATGACAGAAAGGAGTAGAATCTGGCTAGGGAGGTTTTTATTAAGCAGTGGATTGGTTCAGGTCGATGATGATGATGATGTTAATGATGATAATGGCGATATGAATATGTAAATAAATATAATATTACCGATTTTGATAAATACAGCAATTCATATGACAGAAAGGAGTAGAATCAAGCTAGGGAGGTCTTTATTAAGCAGTGGATTGGTTTAGGTCGATGATGATGATGATGACGATATGAATATGTAGATAAATATAATATCACCGATTTTGATAAATACAGCAATTCATATGACAGAAAGGAGTAGAATCTGGCTAGGGAGGTCTTTATTAAGCAGTGGATTGGTTCAGGTCAATGATGATGATAATGATAATGACCATATGAATGTGTAGATAAATATAATATCACCGATTTTGATAAATACAGCAATGCATATGACAGAAAGGAGTAGAATCAGGCTAAGGAGGTCTTTAAGTAGTGGATTGGTTCAGGTCAATGATGATGACGATGACGATATGAATATGTAGATAAATATAATATCACCGATTTTGATAAATACAGCAATTCATATGACAGAAAGGAGTAGAATCTGGCTAGGGAGGTCTTTATTAAGCAGTGGATTGGTTCAGGTCGATGATGATGATGATGATGACGATATGAATATGTAGATAAATATAATATCACCGATTTTGATAAATACAGAAATTCATATGACAGAAAGGAGGAGAATTAGGCTAAGGGGGTCTTTATTAAGCAGTCGATTGGTTCAGGTATTTGATAATGATGATGATGATGATGACGATATGAATGTGTAGATACATATAATATCACAGATTTTGATAAATACATACATTCATAATATGACAAAAGGAGTAGAATGAAGCTAGGGAGGTCTTTATTAAGCAGTGGATGGATCCTGGTTGATGATGATGATGACGATATGAATATTTAAATAAATATAATATCACCGATTTTGATAAATACAGAAAGGAGTAGAATCTGGCTAGGGAGGTCTTTATTAAGCAGTGGATTGGTTCAGGTCGATGATGATGATGATGGTGACGATATGAATATGTAGATAAATATAATATCACCGATTTTGATAAATACAGAACTTCATATGACAGAAAGGAGGAGAATTAGGCTAAGGGGGTCTTTATTAAGCAGTGGATTGGTTCAGGTCAATGATGATGATGATGACGATATGAATATGTAAATAAATATAATATCACCGATTTTGATAAATACAGAAATTCATATGACAGAAAGGAGTAGAATCTGGCTAGGGAAGTTTTTATTAAGCAGTGGATTGGTTCAGGTCGATGATGATGATGATGTTAATGATGATAATGACGATATGAATATGTAAATAAATATAATATCACCGATTTTGATAAATACAGCAATTCATATGACAGAAAGGAGTAGAATCAAGCTAGGGAGGTCTTTATTAAGCAGTGGATTGGTTTAGGTCGATGATGATGATGATGACGATATGAATATGTAGATAAATATAATATCACCGATTTTGATAAATACAGCAATTCATATGACAGAAAGGAGTAGAATCTGGCTAGGGAGGTCTTTATTAAGCAGTGGATTGGTTCAGGTCAATGATGATGATAATGATAATGACCATATGAATGTGTAGATAAATATAATATCACCGATTTTGATAAATACAGCAATGCATATGACAGAAAGGAGTAGAATCAGGCTAAGGAGGTCTTTAAGTAGTGGATTGGTTCAGGTCAATGATGATGACGATGACGATATGAATATGTAGATAAATATAATATCACCGATTTTGATAAATACAGCAATTCATATGACAGAAAAGAGTAGAATCTGGCTAGGGAGGTCTTTATTAAGCAGTGGATTGGTTCAGGTCGATGATGATGATGATGATGACGATATGAATATGTAGATAAATATAATATCACCGATTTTGATAAATACAGAAATTCATATGACAGAAAGGAGGAGAATTAGGCTAAGGGGGTCTTTATTAAGCAGTCGATTGGTTCAGGTATTTGATAATGATGATGATGATGATGACGATATGAATGTGTAGATACATATAATATCACAGATTTTGATAAATACATACATTCATAATATGACAAAAGGAGTAGAATGAAGCTAGGGAGGTCTTTATTAAGCAGTGGATGGATCCTGGTTGATGATGATGATGACGATATGAATATTTAAATAAATATAATATCACCGATTTTGATAAATACAGAAAGGAGTAGAATCTGGCTAGGGAGGTCTTTATTAAGCAGTGGATTGGTTCAGGTCGATGATGATGATGATGGTGACGATATGAATATGTAGATAAATATAATATCACCGATTTTGATAAATACAGAAATTCATATGACAGAAAGGAGGAGAATTAGGCTAAGGGGGTCTTTATTAAGCAGTGGATTGGTTCAGGTATATGATAATGGTAATGATGATGATGATGATGATGATGATGACGATATGAATGTGTAGATACATATAATATCACAGATTTTGATAAATACATACATTCATATGACAAAAGGAGTAGAATCAGGCTAGGGAGGTCTTTATTAAGCAGTGGATGGATCCTGGTTGATGATGATGATGACGATATGAATATGTTTTTAAATATAATATCACCGATTTTGATAAATACAGCAATTCATATGACAGAAAGGAGTAGAACCGGGCTAGGGAGGCCATTATCCAGCAGTGGATTGGTTCAGGTCGATGATATAAGAATGATAGAAATAGGTATAATATCACAAATTCGTTAAACCGATAGTAGTAGAATCAGGTTGCGGAACCCTTCATCCAGTAGTGGATTGATCCTAGTTGATGATGATGATGATGATTATGATGACGATATGAATATGTAGATAAATAACATTAGAAATTCAATACTGTCAACAATACAATCAACGTAGAGAGGCCTTCATCCAGCAGTGGATTTATTGAGGCTCGTGATAATAATGGCATTATATATAGATAGGTAGATAATAATATTATATCACTGATTTTGATAAATATAACAATTCATGTGTAAGTAAGGAGTAGAATAAGGCTGAGGAGGCCTTCATCCAGCAGTGTATAGGTCAAGATTGATGATGATAGGGACGAAAAAAATAGGTAGATATTATACAATATCACACATTTTGATAACTATAACAATTCGTATTAATTTCTTTCATTGTTTGCAATGGCAACTTTTTTAGTATGGAAATTAGTAGCCTAGGTAATTATTCAATAACAAAAATAGTGGGTGAACAGCCACAAAGTATTTTAAAAAAATCAAATTTCGAATATCACATTATCTATGAAATGGCCGTCAGTGGCGTACCCCGCTGTCAAAAGATATTATACGTATTAAATTGTACCAAAATTATGGTTTTTTCACCGGAAAAAAGTGCGCCAATGCCTACATTACGATATTTGAATAAAAATAATCGAATTCGTTTGTCAAATAAAGGATTAGAAGGTCTTAAGCGACAAAGACGTCATTCTGCTGTATGTTAAAAGAAGTATGGCGAATTGTATACGCTGTATGAGAAAATATCAGTTATAAACGTCACGTACCTGTAAAATCATTGAAAATTTGTGAAATGTGGTCAATTCAAACGGTAGATGAATTGGTAGCGCACATTTTGAAGTGAAGATGTAAAAATAACAATAAAATGTCGCTTAAATGAGCTGTTGGTGTATTTTCCAAAATCTCTTAGGATAATAATAATGAAAGATGCTATTATTTTGTGTTGTCATTCCAATAGTAAATATATAATATTTATTTGGTGGTTTGTAATAAGTTTAATTGTTAATTATAGAAATATATAGATATAATAATATACAGATATAATATAAACATAGATTTATTTTTTTGGAAAAAGTATTAATATAAAATTGTTAGCAAGTACGAGTAAGTACCATCATAAAATATTGGAGAAATCCGTGACGTCGGTTAGTAATTGAAGTAGTAGATACCTACTTTTATTTAATAAACAAAAACCGATCGCCGATAGTCGCTTGATTTTGAAGAATACTGATGAGTAGGTATTAAAAGGCCTATGCTAAAGCTATGTCACCTCGTAGCATAGTGGATAATTCGTGGACTGGGTCGTAAACCCAGGAGATGCAGGGACGATTCCTGCCGGGTGTCTTACTTTTTTCAAAAAGATTTTTTCTATTGGTTATAATATATTTTCTCAGAAGTGATTTTCAAAATTATGTATGTTCAATAATTAGAATGGTACTAGGTACTGGTAATCTTGTGAATTATTCGTTGAATAAAAAAAAAAGATTATTAAAAACTATTTTATTACTTATTACGAAAAAAAACCGAAAAAAGCGAATGCCGCATGTTATTATTACCTACGAACTTGGTTTATTACGATCATTAGGTATTTAAATAGTAAAAGTAATCATTAACAATTATCGTGTAAATAAATATAACATTTGAGGTGCGTACTTTTTGACCACTCAGTAATCCGTGGGCCGTGCAGCAATGCGCTACGGTCTTAAGTCCCGAACGTCCTTGTTTTGTCCCGAATATCCATTATTCTGAGAGAGCGCTAAAAAATTCCCGAATATCCACAACGAGTACTTGTAAATAAAACGCATTTTCTGTGCATTTACTGATTTATACCAGTATATTATTCTTGGAATTTATTCTTAGATAATGTTGCAATCATACAGTGTAGAAAGAATGATTGATACATCTACTGATATTTCAATATACGACAATGAAATTTGTTTTTCGTCTCCTGAAAAATTGACATTTGGTCTATTCGGGAAACAAATCCTATAGCGACGATATGACAGAGTCTGCAAAGTAAACAGAGTTATCATAGGGAGGCGCAATCTATTATAAACCTAAGTCACACTCAGGACGATAACTGGAATCATACAATAATTATTGAACTAAAATATCAAGTCAAACAATAATCAGAGAAATAAAAACGAGAAATTTGTCATACTTTGGATCAATCATGCAATATTCCGAGATTCAGGGTACAAACTTACTTCAAAATGGCAGTTGCTTCAGTGATTATTTTAAATACATCATAAAAAGATCCATTGGAAAGAATATTCAAAATATTATTTGATTGTGAATTTATATTTGTAACAATGTACCTCTTGAAGGTTGGTGGGCTATGGTAGGTAACTGAAAGAAAGTTCTTGACAGCCATATTTACAGGACTTGAATTTTGTTCATTTTCAGTATTATGCTAAATACAAAATACCATATTATATGAGTGTGAGTTTAGAAGTGGGTAAAGTGGATGAAGTGGATCAAGTGGGTGAAATGAGTGAAATGGCTGAAATGGATAAAATGGGTGAAATGAATCAAGTAGGTGAAGTGAATTAAGTGGTTTAGAGGATGAAGTGGGTGAAGTGGATGAAGTGCATCAAGTGGGTGAAGTGAATCAAGTAGATGAAGTGAGAGAAGTGGGTAAAATGGTTGAAGTGGTACAAGTGGGTGAAGTCGATAAAATGGATCAAGTGGGTGAAGTGTTTCAAGCGGGTGAAGCGGATCAGGTGAATGAAAAGGTTCAAGTATGTAAAGTTAATCAAGTAGGTTAGTGGATGAAGTGAATGAAGTGAGTGAAGTAGGTGAAGTGGATCAAGTGAATGAAGTGGATCAAATGGTTGAAATGGGTGAAATGGATCAATTAGATGAAGTGGTTGAAGTGGGTGAAATGGTTGAAATGGTTGAAGTGGATGAAGTGAATGTGGTGGGTAAATGTGGTTCTAGTAGGTGAAGTGGGTGAACTAGATGAAGTAGATCAAGTGGATCAAGTGGATTAAGTGAGTGAAATGGGTAAAATGGTTCAAATGGGTAAAGTGGATCAAGTGGATGAAGTGGGTGAAGTGGAGTAGGTCAAGTGGATGAAGTAAGTGAATAGGGTAAATCGGTTCTAGTAGATAAAGTGGATCAAGTGGATGAAGTGGTTGAAGTGGGTGAAGTGTTCAAGTAGGTGAAATATATCAAGTCGGTGAAGTGAGTGAAATGGATGAAGTGAGTGACGTGGGTGACGTGGTTCAAGTGGGTGAAATGTATCAACTGGATGAAGTGAGTGCAGTAGGTAAAAAGGTTTAAGTGGGTGAAATGGATAAAGTGGATTAAGTGGTTGAAGTGGGTGAAGTGTTCAGGTGGGTAAAGTGGATCGAGTGGATGAAGTGAGTGAAGTGGGTAAAGTAGATGAAGTGGATCGATTTGGTGAAGTGGGTGGAGTGGTTGAAGTCGATCAAGTGGTTGAAGTGGATGAAGTGAGTGATGTGGATAAATTGGATGAAGTGGTGAAGTGGATCAAGGTGAAAGAAAAAAGGGCAAAACAAAACATTCAAACGAAACCGCTACGTTTGGTTTAAAAATAATAACGACATCGTAAATAAAATGTCTATGGAAAATATATATTTATTTACATATTTTCATATAATCATAGAAGATAAAAGTAGTGATAAACTGCTTTAATGAGCCAAAAGTGATTTTCATCAATGGTACTCAAGTCGAACAAGTCAACAACCATGGCTATCTTAGCAACAAAAATGTCAATGCATTGTGATATATACGACGAGATTAACCAAAGAATCACTGATATGAAGTGCATTTTGTGGAATATAAAATAATGAAGTTATTATTTAAATACATTATTAGACAATTACATATTACTTTTATTTAAAAAATAGGCTTTAAATAGTTACTAGTTATGGAGTATTTACCTCTGCTGTAAACTAATTACTAGGTACCTACCAGAAAATCTAAAAAGATATAATAATATTTTTATAATGAATTCTGGTCCCCCATATTGCTCCGTCACTGGGCTCACCCTAGAGTCCCTCGACCCGCCTCTCAACCGTCGGACAATTAATTGTTTTACCGCTGGTTTGCGCGGATTTGGCGAAGCAATGAGAATACGTGTTTTTCACGCGGCTGTCACACTCCTGTGCTTTGTACAATATTCAGGGGTGGGCTAGTTTATCAGTCACAATGTTTGCCGTTATTTTATGGCATATGTTAGTTAACGAGTGGGAATTAATCGCTCATCGTGTTAGTCAAAATTCAGATAAACAAAACATGTGAAAACATTTAGAAAATTGTTTTCACATAAACTAAATAATACCAAATAAAAGTGACGTGTCACATTATAAATAGTTACATGATAAAAAGAACTTTTTATATACCACGTTTTTAAATTCTGTTGAATCCAAATATAAACTTGACAATTCTATGTATCAATAAATACTTTTTTTTAAAAAAAAAAATTGTTGAATTATCCCATCAACTTGAAAGAAAATGATCAAATGCGTAATAGAGAGAGAAATAATTATAAAATTTTTTCGAACATTTATTAATTGAATAACATAATATACGAGATTTTTAAAATTTGTATTTGTTAATATATGAAGTAAAAAACAAACAAACAAACAAAAAACAAGAAAGCGAGTTAATTCTTTTTTCAAAATCGTCGAACGCCGTTACGCAAAAGTGCAAGCATTGAATTTGATCGAAGCGCCACCTTGCGGATTTTATCCGAACTAACTTTCCATACAAAACAGAATACACTGAAAAATAATTATATTCTGCTTAAAGATGGCTAAAAGTATTAAAGGAATGCATTGTCATCGCGTTCTGATATATTCTAAAAGTTTCAAATGTCTAGCTATTCGGGAAGTTAGTTAAAAATCGATTGCGAAATTTGTACTGGGCAAACAAGAAAACGTGCTAATAAAAACGTGGTAAAATATAAGTGAACTTAGTTATGACTACCAGTCATATAGAAAAAAATGCAGGAAGTACACAAAGCGAAACAATATTTCACCAAGATAATATTGGTCGGCTATGGTCACGTATGGCGAGATGTCATAATATTTCAGATCTGTCAAATAAAGCATGATATTACTGTCAAAGTTTTTGTTTTAACAGTACATACTAATAAATACGAGTATACTCATGTTAAAATATTCTTTTAATAAATTTAACAGCAATTTAAGAGCAATATAGCGTATGGCTTAACGGTTATAATTGTTTGGATCACTAGTGTCCGTTTGTGTCATCCGCGCTCTCTTGTCTTTTAGATATAAAACATAATAATGCCCCAGATAGTTGTAACAATTAATGGGCGCCATGGGTTTTCCAGTGGACTCAAGCCTTGTTTATAATCGAATATGAAGAAAAGTGGGGCGAGTCCGCTGAGAAGGCTGTTCGACAGCAAATCCTGACGAAAAAGAAAAAAAAATGTAATATTCTCATTTACTAAAATAGTGTATTTTTCGGTTTCTGGGGGGGGGGGGTCAGGACCCGAAAACCCCTTCTTATATACACGCTTAAATCACGGGGTTAACTTATTTGACAACACCATTGAGATTGATGCATTTTTTACTAATTATTTATTAAATTGGTTGTTTTTAATTGGTGATAATTTTTTTTTATCTTATATTTATTTATATTTCTAATACCTGTGCATATATGTGCATAAAACCTGCTATATATTTTGTATTATATTATATACTATGTAGCACAGAACCCCAATCACTATAATAGTAAATCAAATAAATATAAAGTATACATCCAAATCCTGGAAGGTTAAAATTTAACTCCCAATCACAGAACAAACTATTAAGATAGATATACGAAATCCAGTTTCCAAAGACCAAAATTTGAAGCCAGCTTTGATTTGCGAGTTATAGTCTGTTCTAAAAACAAAATACATTTCTACATGATCGGCCTGAATGTTCTTAAATATTACGAATATTAAATGCGCGTTTCGTTTGCGTGACATATGATTATTAATATTATGATACAAAATTAACATGTGTTTTAAGTTTCTTCCATTTAACTCCGCGCTCGAGAATTATACCTTCCTACAGCTACACCCATAAGGTAACCCATTTCCCTTTTAAAAGAGGTCACATAATAAGGAAATTATGAAAATGTTCTAAAATATATCTGTTTTAGTTTTTAATCAAAATTATATTTTGTATGGCATATCTTCTCTAACAACCATTTATGTTGCTACCGATTAAAATTTTTTACCTCACCCTGGCAAAATAAAATTCACAACCCTGCAATAAAACCCTCATCATAAGTCCAAAAAGGTATTATTTTCCACAGTGAATTACTCGTTTGCTTCCTTTGTCACTGGGTAATGGATTAATCGAATTTGAATAAGGCTGAAACTGAATTGTGAAATCGTTTTATTTCCCCATTGGGAGTGTCTGCTGACCCACCGAGTGCAGAGGCGCTTAATTATTTGATCATATTCTAGCTATTTCACGCATGACCAAAAGCTTTAAAATCTTGTAATGGTACGATACTGCGGAAGCTTTTGCACTGTATGACCGCATAGCAAACTTGTTGTGTTAATAATGTCATAATATTATATCAGACGTAACTATATATAATTTATACTTAACTATGTGCGACAGTTATTGTTTGAAATTGATAAAAAAACACAATTCGTATTTACAACAATGATTAGCAACATTAATTGTTTTTGGATCCAAATTATGGTTGCTACTATCATTGTTCGTAAATCCGTGATGGCAATTTTGTTCTTCATACTTCATCTAAAATATAAAATAATTACAAGATAAAAGGAACTTTTTATATACAACGTTTTTAAATTCTGTTGAACCATATAAACTTGACTTGACTAGCTTAAACGATCAAAAAAATTTGTACTTGACATGTCATATTGATTTCCATAGTAACGCACGTATATATTAATAATTTTGTTGCTGGGACCCCAGACCCCTAGCAACCAATAATGGTGTCAAAATAACTTTTCATACAAAACAGAATTACTGAAAATTAATTCAATTCTACTTAAAGATGGCTAAAAGTATTATAAAAATGCATTGGCATCATGTTCTGATATATTCTAAAGTCGAAAAGTTAGTTAAAAATCGATTGCAAGATTTGTACCGGACAAACAACCATCAGACAAATAAGAATACGAGCTAAGAAAAACGTTGTAATAAAAAATAAAAATTGGATGACCAATAAATAATATAAAGAAAAATGTATATTATGAGGAGCAGCATTAAGACAAATTTTTCGTGCACCAGAGGACCCTAGTCTAAAAATACGATGTTTTTAATTTCAGTATTTTTTTTAAATTTCAGATTTTAAAGTGCTTTATTCAATAAATACGTTTATATCTAAAAACATAAAAAAATACATTATAAAATGTCAATTAATTAAAGGATCCTATATTATTATGGTCATATTTAGTTTATTATGTTTTCTTTAATGTATTGAACAGATGTTTGACTAATTCATAGTTTTAATGCATTTTGTATTTATTTAAAAAAAATATCGAATTTTTGGCCGTGCAGGGCGGCATAACCATTGGTTTTGGAGCATGGCACCGGGCTCACAAACAAGTACTATAAATATAATGTTTGAAGCTTTCACGATTGTTTTTTATCGTAGTAGATTTTTGGGTTTCCACCGTGTGTCCTTCTTCGGATTCCTCTTGACATTCTTAGAGCAACGTTTACATTTACATACCTACACTACATTTTCATCATAAAACATATCATCTCTTGATAATAGCCTCTGCAACGAGCCCGAAACGTCGAGTGAGAAAGGAAGAACGACACACGGTGGAAACCCAAAAATCTACTACGATAAGTACTATAAATGTTCTAAATTTTGGTAGACAATACAAATAAAAACATTTAAAATCATTCAGAGCTAACCCAAAAAACTGTTTTTTTTCGGAACAAAAACCGGAACCGAACCGATATGATTATATGTTTTTACTTGAACCGGAAAGAAAAAAAAAATAACCATTCCAAGCCCTAGAAAATATTTTCTGAACAACGAAATTTTAAATTTAATAATATAATATATACTTTTTTTAGCAATTATACCTATAAGAGAGAACTAAGGTATATTTTGTAGGTATTAACTTACCAACATTTTTGAAAAATCGAGGCTGCCTTCTATTTTTGTGTCTAAAGGCCTCATTTGTAGAGAACGAATATGACTGCCTAAATGGAGGCATTCCACTTTCTCTACTAGGAAGTCAACGCCTTATCCAACGTCATTTGACGTATTGTCTGTTTCCTCAGTGGTACATTTTCAACATCAAGCCTTGGAGGCGGGGTAAGGTGAAAGTCACATGCAAATTAATACCATCAAGAGAATATTACTTCTATTAATTCTTCAATATTTCATGTATAAACTAATGGAGAAGACGATCTTCTTTATTAACAAATTTACTAAAATATCTAGCAATTTATATCCGACAAATACAAAACTATTGACGGTGTTAAAAATCCATTCAAATAAAATAAAAAAATATTAAAAGGTATAAAATATAAAAGATATTATTATAGGATTTGACCTTGAAGTGAGATTTCTTTTTGATTTGCTTAACATATTTGAGGGGTTTCATTATATTGTGCAAAGTATAATAGAGTTATATTATTTTAATCGCGAGAGTTTGTTATTGTGCAGAATATATTATTATCTATTATTAGATCCAATATGATAGGAGTACCTCATTTTAGATGGCTGCTATTTGTATTTTGGTAAGCTTGATGCATGTAATTAATATCTATGACACGGCACTAATTAGTTAAGTAGTTTGATAATCAACCAAGCCATATAAAAACAACTTTGTAAATAATAATTGTATATAGTAAGTCTCTTAAATTTTCTAAGAAAAGTTTCCCCGGTTAATATTAATATAATAATGTGTTTTACAACCTTGTTTAGTTGTATTTATCATGTAGACTTGAATACGAATTTCTGTTATCTATTTAATTACAATGTGTGTATGTAATGTGTACCCAAATTCTGGTGCCCAACGTCAAAATTATTACAGTTTCCGCGGTTGTTACAAGACAACTAAAGTTATAATGCAAGCATTATTATATTATAATTAAATTTACGGAATTAGCCAGAAACATTTTAATTATTTAGTTGTGTTTATAACATTTCTGACGTATTATGTTGTAACGTAAATCTGCTACTAAAACAAATGTGAAGTTTTAATGAAAACGTCAACATTTCGATAATAATTGTTCTCAACTAAATTATGCAGTAAACTCGTACGGATATTATTTCGTCGTAGAACTAACTACGTCTTTGTTTACGCAGGGAAGTGATGTCTAAAAAAGTGATACGTGTCATAATAGCTTATAACTTTTAGAGAAATAAATAAGTAAGCGAAATTATAATTATAATATATTATTATGTAGAAAAATTAGATCTCTGACGATAAAGATCAGAGTTAAATCGATCGGATCAACATAGTCGACGAGATGGGTGGAAGAAAATATAACTCGATAACAGTATTCCGGGAGTCAATTTATGTTTATAAATTTGTGAGATCTCATTCTATACGGACGTTTACGCAGCGCTCGGGTACTGTTCGGTTATCAGGAATACAGCGGAAAACACATTTCGAAAATAGCCGATGAACTGGATTATTTGTTAGGTTAACCTTACCTAACCTAACCTAACTCAACCTAACCTAACCTAAACTAACCCAAACTAACAAATAATCCAGTAAGTATATCGGGCATTTTCAAAATGTGTTTTCCGCTGTATTCCTGACCTGAACAGTACCGTATATTTTATAAAAATGAGTGTGTAAGATTTTTTGTTACCTTTATAGTCTATCCAGCTTGTCAAATATTTTTTTCCACGAGACGGAGCGATAATTTTACCGATTTTACGAACCGAAACGGCGCTTCGGTGCGCTCTTGTCCATTCGAGCCCTGCGTTTACGTAGTAATTTATAAACATTCAATAAACAAAACAAAATAATTAATTCGCATGAACCATAG
This sequence comes from Rhyacophila brunnea, assembly GCF_057557595.1. NCBI lineage: Eukaryota > Metazoa > Arthropoda > Insecta > Trichoptera > Rhyacophilidae > Rhyacophila > Rhyacophila brunnea. The sequence goes on from NW_028232752.1 coordinate 16,707,440, forward strand.
ACGGATAGAAAGGACTCACCCGGACGGTGAAAGATGTAAATTCGGATTCCACTCATTTCAACTTTTATATAGAATTTTTTCTAATAGTTTTGTACCTATACTTTTTTTTTCGACCATGTCCGATCCTCATTCGATCATATAGGCCTCCACAGAGTAGAGACTTGTATTAGCAGATTTTGATTTTTACGAGAAATGGATGTCAGCCACTTGCTCAACCATTACGTCCATACCCTGACTCACACACAAATTGAAAAACAATATGTGTACTTGCCAGACCCAGGATTCGAACCTGGGACCCACGGCGTTATAGTTCAACGCTTAAGCCGCGCGGCCACCGTGGTCGTACCTATACTTAGTAGGCGTTAAATAAAAAAAATATATTAATGGACTTATATCGAAGAATATATTTTTGTTCATTGGATTTGATATTATACTGCTATGCTCGTGGGTTAAGGGGCTAAGGTTACAAAATTAGGGCTGGTCTAATTTTAACGGGTATTAATTTTGAATGTGCTGATGACAATTTCAAAATCGCTAAGAGCCTAAAAAGGTGTCTGCGAAAATAACAAATGCCCGCGGTGTGTATACTGTGCCCATCAGAGTGGAAATTTCAATATTGGCCTAATAAGATCGGTAATGGGGAATTGGGGGCTCGGGGACTGCGGTCAAAAAGGATACAATGGATAGATTTTGCGGTCCGGCCGTAATCAAAGCAATGATAATTCGAGTCCGATTAAATTAATTCTGGAATAATTCCTTTTCAGAAGGGCAAATAAAATAATATGGCCAAATAAACATGGGATATATAAGACGTGACCTTCCATTGTGTCTGAAACAGAAAGTTTTTAACCAGAGTGTGAGTAATTCCTCATGATGACATGAGAATGAAAAATCTAGACTCTCAGTAATAAAGAGAGATGTATGTTGGGCATACAGATAAAAAAAATCGGTGTGTGTACTTATGTACGCGCGTTAGAAGTTATACTTTTTTGGCGTAACAAAACAAAAACAAAACTTGTGATAACCAAGATTCTTCGACTAGCTCTTAATTATCTTATTAAATTACACACTCAAGAAAAAGGGCCGCTTATTGGAGCGTCGTTGGTTTATTTCTATACACTTTAACTTATATTACTAAATTATATAATTATTTCTCGTTGTTTTTATTTTAAAGTAACAACTGTTACTCTGACGTTTAATCGTTTATTTACGTAAGGATTGCAAATGGCTGACAATAAGAAATTCGTTAGTTAAAAAATGGAACAATTCTACTACCAAACTTGCGTTTGTATACAGCTGACTGATTCTCAGCTAACTTCATATTGTCGCGCACTTTCGTATCGGTGTGCGCGTGCGGCTCTCAATTTCACTCTCTACCAAACGCCCCAAAAGAAGTATAACTTCAAAAATCTGAATAATTGAATAAGTGAACAAATAAGGGTTTACAACTAGAACTAAAATGGAAATGGACACACAGTTAATAAAACAATTCTAGTCACTTACTGAGAATAGCGAATGCTGTGTCAGAATTGGTGACGCTGTCACGGAATGGTTCGGGGTCACGACAGGGTTATTCATCACTCTCTTTGACTTTATACTACGAAAGTCAATACCACCTGACTGAGGAATATCTGTTATATCCTCCACGGTGAAGCTTTGAGACCTGGAATATGCTGATGACGCTGTCTCAATCGAGAAAATCAACAGATTGCATGACAACTCGTCTCGCGTTGGTTTGAAAATCAACGTCAGAAACTAAAAGCCTCTGGATCGACAAAATAGTGATAAAAAATCAACTTGTAGAGGTTTTCATCCGGAAGTGAATTGATCCAGATTTATAATGATGATTTTGACAATACAAGAAATAATTAAAACATAAAAAAACCTTGTTATATACCACATTTTTAAATTTTCTGTTGAATCACAATGATATTATTAATGGACGACGCACTCAGTACAGTACTAGCAAGTAAATTCACTCATAGCAACATTCGCACGTGCATAGGTAGACGTCACGCAGTATCCATTATGCGATATCATGCATCGGGAATTTATAGCAATATCACCTTTATTGTAATGGCGTTAGAACAGTGTTTCTAGTATCAATGTTCGTTTGAGCGAATCCGTTCGAACCGAACCATTCGGCAGACCCAACAAAAAGTATCGGAAATTTATAGCAATATCACCTGTATTGTAATGGCGTTAGAACAGATTATGCCATTCGGCAGACCCGACAAAAAAGTGAGTGTCATTTTTTTTCCAGATGCTTCGTCCATATTAATGTCATGTTGAATCATAATATAAACTTGACAACTTTATGTGTTAATAAATATAGAATACTGAAATGTCATTTTGACATTTCATATTGATTTACATAGTAACGCACGTATATATTAATAATTTAGTTGCTAGGACCCACTTAGCAACTAATACTAGTGAGTAGTAAATATTACTTTTAACGATTTTTTTTCCGAAACATACAAAACAGAATTAACTGAAAATGAATTCAATTCTGCTTAAAGATGGCCAAAAGTATTACAAGAATGCATTGGCATCGTATTCTGATATATTCGAAAAGTTTCAAATGTCCACCTAGTCGGGAAGTTAGTTAAAAATCTTGGACAAACAAGAATAAAACTGTACGGGACAAATAAGAATACGAGCTAATAAAAACATGGTAAAATAAGAAGTAAGATAACGTGAAAGGAATATATTTAGGAAAGTAGTCTCAACAGAAATAATTTAGGTATCATAGAATTAATAACAAACTTTATTTTATTGCCGTAATAATATAATTTTACCTGGTAATTCAATTATTAATAAAGAAGATTTCGTTTAAAAATCACTCCTAACAAAATAGTATTTTTGCGGCTACAAAATATGGGTAGTTAAAAATATATTATTCCATTACAAAATTGTCATTGTATATCGTCTAAATTCAATTTACTTATTTGACTTTATATTTTTCAATTTAAAAAAACTAATGTTTTATTTTTGAGGCAGTTGTTGAAGAACGTTTGTTGGTTTGTACCCTAATACCACAATAATATACAGAAAATGCCACACACTGTTGAATTTCATTAGTATATCTACCTTAAAATTTTAATTAGTACAACTAGGCTACAATTGGGTAGTACCTAGCTAAATAATGTGCCTATTAAGTTTTTGCAATGAATAGTGGGTATACAATGGGATACTTCTTACTACTTGGTAATAGTATTTTTTTAAATAAGAAATCTGCTTTTACGTAGTAAATAGTATGCCTTCCAAATATTGGTAAAAATATGTTCGAATTAATAAGGAATGTTCGATTTTTGTACAAAAGTACCTAAATATTCAATATTGAAAAAAACATAGGTAATAATTGTCTTCTTCTATGTAGCGTAAAGGGATCTCATGACGTAATTTATCATTAATCTTATATAGTTTCCAGCAGGCGCGTACACAAAGGAAGGGTTTCCAAATCTCCCCTTCTAGTAGCGAAATGAATACAAAGTATTTTTCTAACAATTATGATCGTTGGACAACGCGCATTCGATAGCCTTTTGTGGATGTGACATGTTGCAATAACTCGTAGGTAAGCACGCGTAGTTAGGCGTTTTGACTTCGAGACTATTAGGCATCGAATCCAGTGCGCCTAAATATATATTGTTATAAAAATTTTCGTATCCGGAAATTTGTACGTAAACAGTTCACCGCAGGACACTTATTCGTACGTCGCAGTACGTGAAACATGAGTTCGTGTAACATTTAAATAAATGACGAGTTCTTCGTTAAACATTTCACCGTGGAGTATATTTGTACGTATCCTACAATATGTGGCAAATTTTATGAGATGTCTTTATTAGGTTAGGTTAGGTTAAGGTTAATCTAATTGGAACAGTACTATTTGCAAACTATCGCCACATTTTGTAAGATACGTACAAATGTATTTCACGGTGAAATGTTCAACGAAGAACTTGTCATTTGATAAAATGTTATACGAACTCATGTTTTACGTACTACGGCGCACGAATAAGTGTCCCACAATTAACTGAATACGTACAACTTACATGTAACCAAAAACTTTATCGCTGTAGTGTAGGGTCCGTTAAGCTTAAATACTCATTGCCTCAGATCACGTGATAGTACGACACTGATTTTGACATTATGCGTGTGTTTTTTAGATTATATATGTATGTATGTGTTGTATGTGTGAAAATGTGGAAATTTGGAGCTTTTTTATTCTATTGTGTCATAGCTGATAACGTATAATTGCGATATATGCATCCGGTCGGTCTCGTTATGTAAGGGAACATTTTTTTTTAATATCTACATACCTACATACTATATGTTGTTTTGCTTGTTTTTATATGTTGTTTTAAAATAATGAAGTAAATATTATTAAATACATTAATATGCAATTAAAACATATTGTTTTTAAGAAGGTAGGCTTTAAATAATCGCATAGAATTGAGTCTACCCCACTGGCTGATTCTTACCTACTCGTCTACTGCGGGTGCCTAGTAATATAATATTACAATAGTTTAGTGGGCACTAGAAATTTTGACTGAGGGTATAAGTACCACATGTTATTCAGTGATGTATGTATACAACTTTAATGGATATCCTTTGTAGTGTTATCTTCTACTGGACCTTAGCCGCCTCTAATTGAAATTAGTATCTCGTCTGTGTGCTCACCATACGTTTGTGGTCCTCGTTTGAGGTCCTCTTAGTGAATATTTTAGATAAACAAGCTTTTTTTAAATGAGCCAGATACATATTAAATTTCTAGAGAGCTTCGAATTGCTACGAACAAAAACCTTTTTCGTGTACTTACCTATAAAGTTTTCTCGTTTTTAATTTTGTAAACAAATTTTGTACGTCGATTTTTAAATATTCTTTTATTCATGTGATTCCTACAATACAAAATAAATTAGGATTCTCTGCTGAAGAGAAATGGTTTTACGCACTGGCTGACTAATTATTGGTGATTTAATTTATTTGTAAAATTAGCGATGTAAAATATTGTATTACATACTAGATGAACCCATCCAAGAATGTATGAAACATATTTAAATTCTTGTTAATTATTGGGAACTTTATGTTGGAATTTATAATTTAGTATCACATGTAAAATAACAGAAAAATAATGTTCCCTTATAAAGTTAGTACACACGTTATAAGCGTGGTCCCAAATGGGAGGGGGGGGGAGGGTGACAAGGTTCTGGCCTGGTGGTCTGGTGTGGTGTGTCGATCAGATAAGTGGGATAAACACACATCATAATTTTTCTCTAATTATTATATATTGATATTTTAAAATATGTGGTTGTTAATATTGTGGCAATTTTTACTATTGTGTGTCGATATTTGACTGCAACTTCATAATTCAAGTAATTTATTAAAAAGTTGCTAAAAATACACTGAATAATCTTAATTTTACCTGGAACACCATTTGGAAAACTCTTCTATAGAGCATCACACTACCTTTAACCCTAGCGATAGGTAAGGGAGCCTACTTCATGGGCGGGGGCCATGGTCATACTCGTGTCTTTATGTTTTTATTACTGGCACTGATAAAAATATTATTTCCACAAATTAATAAAAAATAATGTCTTCAAAATGGTTAGCCTTCTAAAACCTTTTAGTAAATACAAGGCCGTAATAATGATTTTTATAATATGTCATAGTATTATTTTTAAATACTTATTACGATAGATTTTAGTATAGAATATAATATAATATACCAGTGGCGAAGGGTAACTTTTGGAAAGAGGTAGGCTGTGGAGATCAAAGAAAAAGAGCACACTTGGACACGAGAAATAAGACGATAATACGATATCACTACTGATGAATAGGTACACACTAATGTCAACGTCACACTTAATCGATGAAATTTCAATAGCTCACTAACGATATAGAATAGGGCAATGAATATAAATAATTATGTATTTTCCATTACCTACTCGTAACATACGCCTAAAAATATATCATCGGTAAATATTATCAACAGCCCAAAATGACAAACAACTAAACAAAAAAATAATATACTTTTATTATGTTCTATTACTGAATTAAATGATGAATAATAATCACGAGATAAAATTATTAATCATTAAAAAAAATATCTTTATATGGCGTGATTGAACAAATAATAGAAATTATTTTGTTTAATTATCGGATTATTAATTATTATTTGAATAAAGCGCCAATGCGACAGTCCTCGATACTAAATATATAAGCTTTGCCTTATAAGCCTATGGATTTGTATGAATAAAAGCAGACTGTTCCGATGCCCTTGAAACGCAGTTCATACGACAAGCTCGGGAAATTATTGTCGAGTGAATCGGTATTAATTTAATACTCGCTAGAGGCGCTGGTTTGTCACTTATTATTTATTTATTCTACATTATTCTGACGATAAATGGCTTTCATTTATATTTTTTTTAAATATTAATTATTATTATGACGATATGTTCAATTGGTTCCCGCACATTTTTTTATTTAAGTATTTTTTTTCTTAGAAGACAGGCTTCAAATAATCGCCTACTATGGAGCCTTCGCCCCTGTAATATACTGACAGACAATAATGTAAATTCCAAATGGTTTCTCTTATTACTTACTAAAATAACATCAGAGTTATATACTACTAAATACAGAAATGTTACTAAATCGAATTACCCTTAAAACTTCTTTCAAAAACAATAACTCAAAAGATTTATAGTTTGTAAAAACATTTAAAGATTCCATGCACTTTAACACAAGTTGGGGTTTTTATGGAATCGATTTAAACTGTCGACGATGCTTTTAAATATACCCTCATTTTACTTTCATTTGAATTTCGGGTCGTTTCAACTGACTATTATAATAATATCTCTATTTTTATTAGGATGACCACTGTTCAATTCCCAATACGATCCTTATTACTCCGTCAAATGTACTAAATAATACACTATATTTTAACTTATAGTAAATTTAAATCATACGCAGTTTCTTATCGTTTTTTTCGTGATGTGATAAATAAATGATAAGTTAGCTGCTTTATCAAGTTTTAGTCATGTTTTGCATTACAACTTTTAAGAGTCATCAGAGCTTTGCGTCCAAGCTTCTGAACTAAACGTTGGAGACTTATAAATACACCTAGTAGTAATTCCAAAATATTTTAAGTACTCGTATATATGTTAAACGGTATTTAGAATATATATAAATATTTTACGTTGGATGTATTAAATATATTGTTTGTAAATACATTAATAAAATGTCAGTACGTTAATTTAACATTCGTGTTTTGTTTACTTACTTACTTTAATTTGCAAGATTGTTCGTCTAAATCTATATAATTATTATTTGGAAAAGCGTCAGAAACATGCCTATGAGTTTTTTTTTCAACTGAGTGAGGTTTGTATCTATATTTATCGTATTCCGGGCTATTAATATATTGTACATTATGTGCTTTCAATTGAGGATCTCTGTAGAGAAATATCGTATATTTTGAATGTTGAAAAACATCCTAACAGGAGAGGTGGAGTCAAGTCATGGAAAAAGCTGCCCGACCGATCCTTAACTATGAAGTCCTGAAAAATAAGTAAAATATTATAATATATACGTAGTATATATTTTAAATTCTGTTATATTATGTATTGCAATAGTCACATCTGTCGATTTACATTCATGTCGTTATTGACATTTTTGTGTGCACTGTAGCGTATTTCAAGAAAATCCAATAAACTCTGTATGACATAGTTTGACGAAACGCGAATATGACGCCATGTCATATCACATCATCCACACAATGGCATACTTATGTATTCCTACACACTTTCACCCTAGCGAATTTATTATGAAAATGCATTTCCATCCAAAGAAGACGTTGAGATGAAAAATGAAAATACTTTTAGACGCTTTGAATTCCAGATGATGTTTTAATATTTTTTAGAAATTTTTTCTACTATTTTTATATTATTAACTTTATATATATTTTTTTAAAGAGGATCTTTTAATACTTGTGGGATTAATACTAAATTTTATTACTTAAATTACACGATGGCATGAAAAAACATGGAACTAGTGTGACATTTTTACAGTGTTATCATGTTATAAATAATATTTCCCCGCGTTAGGGAAATTGCCGTATCCGGAAATTTGTACGTATACAGTTCGCCATATCACACTCCACCGAGAAATGTTGTATCGGAAATATAAAAACCGTCTAACCTCTTTGTGTCTCTGGATCGTGTAGTACTCAGATAAAATTCATGTCTAAATAAAACACGGTTTTTGTCGGTTTACACAAAGTCAGCGGCAAACAAATTTATATAGATTATTTTTTAGGTCAGGTTAGGTTAGGAATTCTTGAATTCATGAATTTTGCCAAAATCGGCTATGAAGATGCTCCACGAAAAACGCGTTTTTTTGCATCTCGGCGCTATAAAGATGACTGTATAGTATACGGTCATCTCTTTCCGATAAGACAGCTCACGATGAACTGTAATACGATGAAATGTAATACGTACAATTTACTTGTAACCGGAAAAGTGGTTTTTATTTGTGTATTTACCAAAATAAAATGATTTGTTGCACATAAAAACCTTTTCGTTGAATTTTCATCGTATTATTTTAATATAATTAATAAATGTACCATTTTTAGAGTTTTTTCTGGCTTTCCAAAGATACTTTTTAACCTGTTTCCTTTTTGTGACTCGGTATAAATTTAATATTCTGTAACTGTAAGGAGAACACTTTTTGTTTTATTGTAACTTTTATTAAACCCTTGTTTAAATAATATGTAGGTATCTTTTAATATGCACAATATCAATTAATTTAATAGTAATATAATATGTTTCATAATTGAAATTTTATTGGAAGTTTATCATTAATTAGTTGTTTCTTTTATATGGCCAGTATTATTCCAGTTCCAAGTTTGAGTAGAAGAAATAATGGTGCTTCCACTCCCTTAGAGTAATTTCTTAGCCTAGCGTGGTTAATGCTTGATCCTTGAGCCAGATTCTAGATCCGACCCAGATCTTCGCTGATACATTGAGGCAATAAAAAGCGAGCAGGGCTTCGTCGGAATACAAAACAATAAAAAGCTTATTTGAATAATTTTATGACTCTAGCCAAATATATCTCCCTTAACAAGTGCTTGAGAAAATGATATTTCAAGTGTTTTAAAAAGACAATTGTTTTTGTATAGCTGTATACGAAAAGACATATTTTATCAAACGCAATTTTTGTATATATTTCAAAAAAAAAGTAAAAATGGCATAATATTAAAAAAAAAAAGAAAACAGTACTATAAAGCTACAATACATAAGTTATAATATTACAGTGGCAAAGGGTGGAGGTAGGCTATTAAGATCCGACATAATTATTGCATACTAAACATTGTCAGTCAAGCGTATATGTTTTCATTGATCTAATACTACAATAAGCACAATAAGCAGATAGTATTTGATAGTTTTTCAAAGTTAATTAAATACTGCCTAATCCAAGCCATAGTAGATAATAATCAAACAATATTTGTTTATCTATAAAATAAATATCTAAAATTATGTCATTAAACCATGCATATTTTTAAAGATAGAAGAATATTTTTTATTAAATTAAAATTAGAATTAAAAAAAACTAACCAACACCTTCTGTAATAAATTCAATGAAAACAAATAACTATGACTGAAAAAGTGTACATTATTTTCTCGTATCGCACTTGGCAAACCTAAACTATTAAGGTTTGGTTGAGGCAGGGTTTAATTGAATTTTAAAACTAACCAGCAAGTTCAGGAAGTTCGGAAAAACATCATGAGCATTGACAGTTTCAAATACCTGGGGTACACATCACGTGAGAAGGCATTTGGAAAATGAGCTTGATATCCGATTGGGAGTAGCTGGAAAAATATTCAACTCGATACGGAGTGTCTAGCTCTAGGTGAAGCTACGGAATGCTGAAATGACGCAGAAAAAATGGTGAGTGACAGGAATTCTTGGAGGCACCGTGTGGTGTCCATATCCTTCAGTTAATGGGCGGATATGGCCGAAAAGGAGAAGATATTATAAATTGTATGCAAAAATCCATTGTCAATTTAAATTTAAATATGTTCTCATTTTAATGGAAGAAGTTAATATTTTGTTATAATATAAGTAAATAGAATTTCGGCCAATGTGCTTTACCAATTTAGTCAAATATTTTTTTTAAAGTCCCTCAAATTGTAAATTGAAGTTGAAAAAAATGAAAAAGCAGCAGAATAGAACAATATAAATCATTTTCCAGTAGCGCAGTTTATAAAACGCCATACAGTTTGTAAAAGCACGAGTGAGCAGCGTGCTAACTTTTTATTAAACAACTTTTGTTCATTATAATATTTTAAATGGCAATAGTGTTTGTTAACTAGTCGAATAATGTCAGTCGCACGTGTTATTACTATGGGCGCCACATAAATCAGAATGCAATACATATTATGTGACCCTCTCTCTAACCTCTTTTTGAAGTAATAAACTTTACAATATGACGTGTAGTTTATATTGGGTTTTAGCACGGTTTGACCAGGCTGCTATAATTAGTCTAAAATTAGTAATAAACGATTTTATCTTATTAAAATACTTTATTGGATTCATTTATTAGACAATTATTGTACAAACAGGTATTACTTAACAGTATGAGATCTGACACAAGAGTCCCGTTATATTGGCTAGATGCTCAATATATTATAATATATTGGTTACTGAATAGAAATTTATTGCAATGGCACCCCGACAAAACCGTCCGGACATTGCCGCCAGACATTATCGCCCAGACATTGCCGCAAAACCAAATGCGCCTGAACCAGTGCTCGTCAATATCGCCCGGACAAATCCGCCTAGACAAAACCGCCCGCAAGAAACAAAAAAAATACTTAAAACAAGTGTTTCTTTTGGTTTTTAGAATTGCCTACTGATAGAAATTTATATACTTACAATAATCAGTGTAATTTAATCAGTTGTAGTTGTTAGTAGAGTAATAACTTAAAATCAGCAGCTTTTAACACTTAGTACCAAATCCAATTAAACGAAAGACTGCAAGAGTTATTGCCTTTTATTATTTTTACAACGTTTTTATGAGCTCGTATTCTTGTTTGTCCAGTACTATTTTTTATTGTTTGTTCAAGATTTGTATTGGACGATTGAAGATTTTTAGCTAACTTCCCGACTAGCTAAACATTTGAAACTTTTAGGATATATCAGAACACGACGACAATGCATTCTTTTAATACTTTTAGCCATCTTAAAGCAGAATTGATTTCATTTTCAGTTAATTCTGTTTTGTATGGAAAGTTATTTCGGAAAAAAATCGTAAAAAGTAAAACACTATTATTGGTTGCTAAGGGGGTCCTAGCAACTAAATTATTAATTATGGAAATCAATATGAAATGTTAAAATGACATTTCAGTATTCTATATTTTAATTTTTTTCAGTATTTCTATCAAGTACAAAAAAAGTATTTATTAATACATAGAATTGTCAAGTTTATATGATTCAACAGAAAATTTAAAGATGTTGTATATAAAAAGTTCTTTTTATCTTGTAATTTTTAAGATTAGCACACAATATTGAAATTTATTTAAAATAATTTATATTTTTTTTAAATCTTTATTTCAAAATATATCTTTATTGTTATGTTTTTTTTTAATTATTTATCTAAAATATAATATTATCTAAAAAATATTTATATCAATAAAAATAAGGTATCCCTTATTTATTGATATAAAAACATTCCTTGCTTTATTAACAATATAACGTTTATTACTGTGAGAATCTAGTCAGTTATTGACTTATGTACATTAAATAATATATTATAATTATATTGCACATCTTATATCTAATAATATAACAATTGAATGAATATTTTGTATATTGTCATTAAGGGTTATAGAAAAATGATGAATGAATTAATTATCGTAACTCATATTTGTATGACTATTAATTGTTGGAGAAATAAGAAATTTTCCGGAGTTTGTATATATACCAAAATAATATCGAAAATAAACATTCAGAAATTATAAAATTCAGAAAAATATAACTAAAAAAGTCTTTCGTAGAAAAAGATGAACTAAGTAGGATACCAACTAATATCATTCACTATCCATATGAGTGCTCTTATGCGTTTATGATACATATGATACATATGAATCAATTCACAATTGCTTTATTATTACTTGTATCTGAAGTGATTTAAATGTCGCCAATTGAAATAACCAGATGTCTTAATATTCAAGGCAATATTCTTAATGAAACGATTTTATATGGCACCAGGTATCATGTTTATGTATTATAAAATATGTACTCGTATTATAAAAATGTAATATTTCTAACTTTTGTATATACTTATTCGGTATTTAATAAAAAAAAAATTAAATACCTACCTAATTATTATTCGTAATTAATAATTTGGACAACGCTTATGTGTGTATTAAATCACTTATAATGAACAGCATATCCGATCTAAAAATTCACCGCACGCCACTGATAGATATAGTACGTTCACTGTCCCACGGAGGTCAATCGGTTCAATTTCATATAAACGAGCGAGTCGCCGTAGGGTGGGACAGTTTTCAATCGCCGGTCGGGAAATGGACTTTTTGAGTGAGTGAACGCTACACTGGTGGACTAATATTAGCCACGTGAAGATAAACAGGCAGCAACTCACAGGGGTACACGTCCTCCCGTACAAAGGATGTGAATGCACTTTGTTTGATGCTAGACATTAGGATTGATGAAAAAGTGAATTTTCCGAGACTGGCAACTTTGCGATACCTTATATATTTTAAGCCATCTTAAAGCAACGCCCCGCAAATTTAATGCAATATAGTATCGACACTGTCAACACGAAGAGTGCAGTTACCTTGACCAACCGTAAATTATAAACAATAAAAATACTACACTCAAGAGGCGCGAAATCGTCCATTCTGGGAACAATAGTAACATATTGGGAATTTAATAGCGTTAACTAATGATATATAAATCTATGATATCAATCTTTAAAAAGTTATTAGTTAAACAATTAATATTCAATAATATTCCAACTTTATTGTATTAATTTGTTATATAAGTTAGAGTTAACTGTATTCGTAGTCAGTGTGTATTTGCATTTTGATGAGTGCACATAGTGCCTGAAGATTCCGAAAGGCAAAACCCGGGTCGGAAAAAACGACTCAAATGGAATAGTACAAAACTTAAATCCATTAGAATTTAAATTCAAATTCAATCAAGTACCTTCGGTCGACAGTTTTAATATTTCAAACGGATTGTATTGAAAAAAGTCTGAAAAACCTTCACTTTGTGGATGGCTTAGGATTTTTGTATTCTATCCACTTGTTTAAAATTATTCTCTTTGTCAGTTCACTGTTACTTTTGTAGTGTAAATAACTGAAATAGGTGATATTGTATATAAAATGAGAGTCAACAAATAACTAAATTTATTGTTTAGGTTTAAAAACTGGCTAAATTATCAATTTTTAAATAGTATTGCAAGGTAATATGCTTTTAAAACAAAGAATAATAAGTCCAGTTATAAATAAATAATGAATTGATTAAGGCTATACTTTAGCTGGGGTACGGTCTAAAACGATCGTGACTACGCGACGCGAAGATTGTGCAAATGACGCGTGCAGAACAAAACATAATTTGTCATAAAAAGTCAACATGCGTCCATTTAATGTAATGTTTATTGTTCTATTACTAATAATAATAATACATTCATTGACATGTTTTCTTTTTCAAGTAAATGGGTAACGTTTTTTAGTCATCTTTACACGATTTAAGAATTAATTCCCCCGTCGCCACCACAAAACAAATTGACGTGTTCACAGCTCGACTTTAGCTCTCCGATTGCCAGCCAGTGAGAAATTATTCAGGTACAATAAAAATATCCACATCACAAAACGTAAATTTTATTGCTAAATGATGTTTCTTGTCTGATACGATATTCATCGGGTATTCCCTGTATTGGTTACTTTTGTACCAAAATACATCGCAGTACCAAAGTTATGTTAAATACCTAATTACAATTGTCAAATCATTGAATTGAATAAGGTATTTTATTAAGAAATGTCGTTAATTAATAATTTTGGATAAATATAGCAGCCTGATTAATCGCTAGTATAACATAACCTAGTCAGCGTAGTATTCCAATTTTAATTTAATGAACTGTGGTGTATCTTAAATTGTATCTATATATTGTAGCTTCTTCAATTAACTCAGTAATACTGTGGATTTTTGAAGTTATACTTCTTTTGGCGCGTTTGGGAAATCAGATCAGAGTGTATTTTTCACACGAAAAAAAACGCACTCGATTGGATTCGAACCACGATTGTTCGGTTATCAGCCGAACGCACTACCTTTACGACACGGTATGATAATACAATCGTTACGATTATACAGTATTATATTATAGTTTAAAATAGTTCCGTTATTAATAATTATATACCATAATTATTGAAAAGCCCACTCTCATATACGCCTCAAAAACCTAAATATTAACCGCCATTTCACACGCAAAAAATATTATCGCAATATATAGAACCTCGCGATCATTTTCGTAGCACACGTCGGTGCACAATAGTCGTGAGATTAGGTATATTATGTACTCGCTTTGTGTGAAGGTTTTGAAAATATATAAAAAGTCGGTGTGTGTACTTATGTAGTTCGTTAAAAGTTATACTTCTTTGGCGTAACAAAACAAAAACAAAACTTGTGATAAACTAGATTCTTTGACTAGCTCTTAATTATCTTGTTAAATTACACACTCAAGAAAAAAGGACCGCTTATTGGAACGCCGTTGGTTTATTTCTATACACTTTAACTTATATTACTAAATTATATAATTATGTATCGTTGTTTTTATTTTTAAAATAACAACTGCCACTATGACGTTTAATCATTTGTTTACGTAAGGAATTGCAAATGGCCGACAATAATAAATTCGCTGCCTAGGCAACGGAACAATTTTGAACTATAATATAATACTGTATAATCGTCACGATTGCAGTATCAAACTGTGGCGTAAAGGTAGTGCGTTCGGTTGATAACCGAATAATCGGTGGTTCGAATCCAGTCGAGTGCGTTTTTTTTTCGTGTGAAAAAATAAATTATGTGTTACATATCACACGCCAAAAATACACTCTGATCTGATTTACCAAATGTGCCAAAAGAAGTATGATTTCAAAAAGCTTTGTGTTTAGAACCATTTTCAGACAATTCAGTTTCGCAATGCATTCATAATGTACATCGCAGCTCGTTCAGAATCGTTCGACGTGTGTGCAGTGAGGGGTGTTTGTATGAATTTAATAATTTTTCAATACCTTCGCTATCTATCTTCGTCTGTAGAAGCTTTTAGCGTCTTTATAAAGCTTTCACTGACGTATATGTTATGTCTATGAACTTTATTGTGTATGACTGTATGCGAAAGCAAAGTGCATATTATAATGTGTGTTAGGTGTAAAGCCTTTGCCACGGGGAACCCGATCAAGCTATTATTGCACTTACAGGGTGTTATGTAAAAATGATTTATTTAAGTTTTTATTTTGAAGATAAGTAATAAATATAATTCAGGAATAGCTCTCAAGCCAGTGCAAAGATTTATTACAAAGTAATTATTTTTGGGCTTTCTTTAAAAATCGCAACAGAGAAAACGATTATCAACGTTTAATCTTGACCTGTAAAGAAATACATATTAAAGATAATTAACATTATTATTAATTGTCATAATTTTATAGTGAATTTTATATGTGTATAAGTCTATATTATATATATATATCGATTGAGCCAATTAATTCTTATAGTTTATTCGATGGGCTTAAATGGTGACAAACAATAGGCGATTTGCATTCAGTAAAATACATAGGCAGAGCAAAATGAATAAAAATTGTACAGTCTACCATTGCTACTATGGTAAAAGCATATTATGTGATTTACAGAGTATTCCTTCGTTTTTTACATAATATTTAACGGCCCACATGCTCAGCGTACGTCGAAATGGAGCTTGTATGCTATTTTGAGAGCATGATCCTGGATATTCCTTAAACGTTGTAGATAATTTATTTACATAATTTTAAAGCCTTATTATCCTTTATATTTATTTTCAACATTTGATGACTGCATAAAGTATTTTTATTACATAAAATAGTATTCTTTTAAACCTCTCGCTTGAATGTTTGAGAATATTATAGTCATATTTCAGTACGTCCATGTGAAGTGGTGTTAAGATTTTTTATATTTATTAATTTTTAAAAGCATTTATAAAACCACTAGTAAAATTTATGTTGACATTATTATGGTGAAATATTTACAATAAAAAAATATATTGATAATCTCTGTGATCCTAAATTTGACAAGAATCAGGCATTTTATTTTTCAAAAAATGGGCAAGATTTACACATTTAAAGATACTAATTATAAGCATGTCTTTGACCATTCAAATGTGATAAAAATTCTACGAATAATGTTTGCTTTATAATAATTATTGACCTAAGAATAAGGTAGTATTTTTTTGAAATACGCCATTTCTATTGGAATTTCCCAGTGGCTAAGCTACAACATACGGCAGTAGCCACAAATTGACAAACGATAAGTGAAGTAAGGAGTAAGATTATGTTAACGCGCGTGTTTATACTTTATACTGCATACTTTATGCAGTCTTAAAATGTTTAAAATATATATAAAGGATAATGAGGCTTCAAAATTATATAAATAGATTATCTAAAACGTTTAAGGAATGTCCAGGGTTGTGCTCTGAAAATAGCATAAAATCTTCATTTTGACGTACGCTGAGCATGTCCCCCCTTAACGCAATATTACTGCAGTGTAATATTTGAGTATGGAAACACACCATCAACATGGGTCTTTACAACACACATAAGCCTTGGCCTCATTGTACAGTGTGTAAGGTATTGCGTTCAGGGTTTGATTCCCGGAAAGGTCACAGTATGTGTATGTGGTTATCTAAAAGCCTTGGTGTTTACGTTATCGTTTTGCTTCTACTATTGCATTACTGTTTCATTACACTACCTACTGTCATTGGGCCTCATGACCTCTTGTAATGAAGAATACAATATTACACATTATAATATTATTAAATTAAAGTGTGTGCTTTATTATAGCTAGATCTTATATA
The DNA here is from genome assembly GCF_057557595.1 of Rhyacophila brunnea. Lineage (NCBI taxonomy): Eukaryota > Metazoa > Arthropoda > Insecta > Trichoptera > Rhyacophilidae > Rhyacophila > Rhyacophila brunnea. The sequence continues at coordinate 16,724,562 of NW_028232752.1, forward strand.
TTAGATTTGTTATATAGGTGGTAGAATCAATATTATTATTAAAAAATCTATTGTAGAAGTAAATGGCAACACAATGCTCATTATCCATAGGTTTTAAGTAAACTTAGAGAGGCCATCAATAAGCGCAAAAGATGACGCCAAAGTCGAAGAGACCTGTCCACTTCAGTAGCGAAGGGTGACTATTGGGAAGAGGTAGGCTGTAGAGATCAGAGAAAAATAGCACACTTGTAAGGTATACTTACAGGAAATAAGAAGATAATACTTACGATATTAGTACTGATGAATATTAATATGTGCACACTAATGACAACGACACACTGAATTGTTGAAATTTCAATAGCTCACCGACGGTATAAAGTTGAGCGATGAGTTTAAATTATGTATTTTCATAAACATTCATACACGTAACATACGCCCAAAAATATATCATTGGTGGCTTTGAAAAAAGCCGTTGTTGTCATTTTGCCATTCAAAACACTTCAAGATATTTCAGTAGGTAATTAATATAAAGGCTTACTATAATTATGATCATTTGTACTCTAAGTCAATTCGTCTTTTTTTCTGCAGATTTTTTTTTAAAACACCATCATTAAATATTTGCCCACGTTTTAATTTAATTAATAATTCTTTTTCAATAGCTATAATTGAAATATTCGATAATATAGTTTGATTTTGAGTACTTTGACAATATGTGTGGACACATAAACGTCAAACTCGAAAACGATATTTTTAAAATTTGATCCGTACTACAACAATCAATGACCAATTTCAATTGGAAAACTAGACATTTTTACAAATAATTTGTAATTAAAGCACTGACGAATGACTTTAGGTACAAAAAAATATAGTCTATCCACATTCAGAACACAATAAATCACTGAATTGTCTCACAAAATAAAACTATACCACCATGTATTGAACAACAATCTGACTGAAAACGATATAAATTATGTTTGTCTATGACTGAACTAATCTAAATAATTATCACGAGATACAATTATTTGTTATTTTTAAATACAATTAATAATTATATCTGATTCAACCCAATAGACATTATTTTTTAAAATCATCTTATTTATTTATTATTTGCTTAAAGCGGCAGGCATAGACAATAAACTTTGCAAAAAGAGTTGGAAGCGGGTCTCTCGAGCGCTTCCGAAACGCGACAAAATTTGTAGACTTGCTTGAAGAGATGAGTCATCATAAGTATAGAAAACAATTTTCGATTATGTTGTCAATAATCGTCATTCAAAGAACAAAAACAGATGTCGCTACTCGCTTGTAATTTTTTGTTTGATTCTAAACTTGACTAATTTAAACAGTCGGGCCAATCTACATTCAACTTCACATCATAGATGACTCTTAATATTTTAAAATATTCCATATGTATTTAAATTTGAAATAAATACTTGAAGATATAGTTTTCTTAGAAGGTAGGCTTTAAATAATCGCTTAGTATGGAACCTTCGCCACTGGTCCACTCTAACTTAAGTCTTCGTCGGAGGGGTAACCAAACATTCTCATAAAACATATCTAGATACAATATCATCATCATCAGCCGGAATCGATCCACTTGAAGATAAAGTCCTCCTCTACCTCATCATGCTCTTCTTGGTCTCTAGTTCTTCACGGCCAAGTAAATCCTCCAAACTTAATGAGTTTGTTTACATAGCAAGTTTTAGAGCGTCCCTGTGAGCATTTAGTGCACCTTGGGTACCACTATATAACGATATTTGCCTAACGACATGTCCAGTCCATTGCCATTTCATCTACTTAGCGATCTCTATCACATTGCATACTCTTGTCTGATTCCTTATTAATTGTGTTATTTTGTAATCGTTTTGCGTTAAAACCAACATGATACTTTCTACCAACGTTGTGCTACTTGTATTTTTTGGATGTGTATGTTTCACACGCATACGTGAGAGTTGGTAGCAAAACACTTTTGAAGATACTATTCGGGCGCCGAAATGCATTTCATGTCAGTTTGATTCTGCAAACAATCTCCCCATACATAACACCGTTAATCGACATTTATTTTCCAAGATAGACGTAGTTGTTGACCCGCTAGATTTGACTGCCATTGATAAGATTCGCGTTTTGTTCAGTAAAGCAGTCGATTATTACTTTTGTCTTCAAGACAAACTTATCTTTAAAGCTGCTTTGCGGCTTTCATTTGAAAGCTCCTGCATCCTGTTCTGAAGGTCTTCTGGATTGTTCGCAAAGACAATATTGTCATCTGCAAAACTGACGTAACTGAGGTATTGCCAATACCAGTGACGAAGGGTGCAGGTAACCTATTAAGATCCGACATAAATAGTGCACATTAAACTTTGTCAGTCATACATATTTGTTTTTATTGAACTAAGACTACAATTTACATATGGAGTTGGTTAATTAAAAAAAAATTAAACGCTGTCTAAACCAAACCATAACAGTTTTCGTATGCGTTGGGCGATCCGGCAAAATTATGCACACTTTTTCATTCATACTTATTTGTTTTCGTTGAATTAAGAATACTTATTACACAAGTTGTTGGTCAGTTTTTTTTAAAATCATTATGCCCTGCTTAAACAATGCCATACTATATAAAAATATTATTATATCTATAAAATATCCAAAATTATGTGTGATTTAATGTCATAATTATAGATATTTTATAGATAAGTATTTTTTTACTATTATCTATTATGGCTTGGTTTTTGAAAAGTTTAATTGAATTTTAAAAACTAACCAACACCATCTGTAAACTATAGTAGTCTTAGATCAATAAAAACAAATACGTATAACTGAGAAAGTTTGGTATGCGCTATTTATACCGGATGTTAGCAGCCTTCGCCACTGGCCAATACGATATATTTATCAAATATGATTGGTGCGTTTAAACTGTACGTAAATAAAAGATATCGTACGTTTGTAAAATATAAATAGTATATTATATTGTTATAAAACAGGCTGTATGTTCAACAGAAGAAAGCTTCTTTTACATTCAAATTGAAATTATTTTGAAATGGGTTTTCTTTGATAACACGCCTTAGCATTTCATCCAACAGCTGTTATGCTCGTAAACAGACATTAAAATGTCAGCTTATTTGAAAATAGATAGATATCTGAGATTAATACCAAATGCTTTTAAGCTTCAAGAAACTGCATTTATTGCAAGATTCAACTTAAGAAATACTATAAAATGTATAAAGCTCTATTGCAGTGTCTGCTAAACTTTTTTACCTGATGACACACTGGGGAGAAGGAGTTTGTTCCGTGGCACACTAAATAATATAATATAATTCATTAATAATATGAATAATATTGTATCTAGTAATATTTTTTTTTGTTATGTAGGTAACAGAGAAAACTATTTTATAAGTGAGAAGGATGCAATAAAATTGATTTTGAGAAAGAATTATGTCAACACGTAACTCCTTATTTACCATCTGTATTCGTTCCCATTTTTAAATCTTAATTCAATAAGCGCTGAGAAAACTGATTTTAAAAAATACGATACAAACATCAACGAGATTTAGTTAGGGATTGCAATACCGGTATTTCAAAATCCAAAATACCGGAATTTTCGGTATTGAAAGCACACTCGTTTACGTTTTTGAAAATGAATCATTAGTTATGTGCTGCTAAAATGCAAATATATTGAGTGAATCCAACAGAGGTGAAAAAATAATAAAACAAATTTCACAAATATAATTCAATAATAATATAAAAAAAATAATATATGTAATTGTCGCGATGAATTATCATAATATTATTTCGAAATAAAAAACATCCGTGACAAAAATGTTCAATTATTCTATAATTATTGATGACAGCTTTTCCTGCAACCAGACTTATTTGCACTTGATGAACTTTTGAGGGCTTCAGTTAAAAATATCAATATATTCAAATTATTTGTAAAAAAATACTAGTTCTACAATTATGATCAACGCATATTTTTAAATGTCAACATAATAAATGTAAGTATGTAGATTTTTGCTATAAAATAATATTTTAAGAAGATTTTAATAGCTATATTTATTGATAAGCGCCTATTTCTGTTTTCTTTAATGTTTAAGAAATACCGGTATTAATACCGGTATTCAATAAGAAATATCGAAAAACCGGTATTGACATTTTCATTCGGTATTGCAATTCCTAGCTGCAGTAGCTGTCGGAGGGTATTGACTCTAAACCGAAGTCGAAAATACTAACAACTCTAACTCAGAAAATGAGACTTTGTGCACAGGACAAATTATCAATTTTCTTCTATTGTTAATGTCAAGTGTATATTATCTTGCAAAAGCATTAATGACCCACTCGTACATTTAACAATCAAGTGATGAAAGATACCTAAAAAAATATGAAGAGAGATGGTTGGTACTGTCTTGCACCTTTTCACAAAAAAAAATATTCACATTTATTTTTTCGTGACATACCTGCGGGTCTATTCTATATACAAAGCGACTATCGACCGCTATAGTGATAAAGTGGTAGTATTTATTACATAATATTTGTATTGAGGTATTATAATTGTTACAATAAGTAAGCCGTCTAAACATTCAAAACTGTCTATATCGCTCTAAATTTTATCACAGCCAAGAGAGGTGCTGTTAAAATATAACTCTTATTGAAACAATTCTTCTTTCGACCATGTCCGATCCTAATAGGATCATATGGGCCTCCATAGAGCAACAATTACAACCAATTTATTGTAATTATTACAATAAGTGCTAATACTTTAATACAAACCTACCCTAGTTAGCCGTCGTATTTATCACTTTAGCGGTCGATAAGACGTATAGAATAGACTCACTAGTGACTAGAACCTCTCTCAGCACATGGCAAACACAAATTAAAATGATTTTGATTTTTATAATTTATTAAGTATAAACCTTACGTTTATATGAATTTAAATAATCTGTGCTGATATTTTGCCTTCTACAAGTAAGTAACAAGACTGACCTCCTGTCAAACTTGACATAGGTATCATTTCATATATTATATTGTGTCACTTATTAAAACTATATTAATTTATATTAAGGATAATATTATTATTATCATGTTAAACTAAATAAACGTAATTTATTATTGTATATTATTCTACGCTTAGGAGAATATCAGCTAATTCCTGTTATTATTATGTCCAGAATGAAAAAAATACAAATTGTTTAGGTAAATTTCTTCTTATTCTTCATGATGATTTGGCTGTCTAACTGCCTTCCAAACAGGTTAACCCCATCGATCTCGGCATTCTACGACATGAAACGCATGTAACTATTGGAATATCCATGGCACTCATAAATTGACAACTTGGTATCTATATGGGGCATCCAACATTTGCTTTAATATTCCGATGCGGTTTGTTTAAAAGTTAAGACGGCGCTGACAACACAAACGGAATTCTAATAATTATAAAATGATAAGTCGCATGAATTATATATGGATCGATAACTCAGAGGCCAAGCACTCATCCAGAAAGTCAAAGACGTGAATTCGAGTCCCAGTCAGTCCAACTTTTTTCTAAGTGTATGTATGTTCCTAGGGTTTTTCAAAATTGTGTTTTTGTATACGTAATCTAACATTCTTAAAACCTAATGTATATTTATTATCGAATGAAAAAACTTATTATGTGTGCAATATTATTATATTATATTACCTCGCCCAACACCATTGCGGGATCTAGTATACCGTACCCCTAGATTAATTATAGGTAAATTACCCCATAGGTAAATTACCTCTTTATAAGTTCATGCTAATCCGCTGATTCAGATACTTAGCCGAACAACACTCCCCAGCTTTTTCCCCTGTAAATGATACTCGATTTCTGTTACTATTTTTAGTACAGTCACCATGGTCCAAATATTTCGAAAACCAATGGTAGCAAGCTATGGTTTCGTAATTTATGCGGATAATGGTACTGGACCAAATACATATTTAAAAAACCACATTCATTTTTGGCCTGCTGTAGAATTGAGCAGACGATCTACGGTTTGAAAAGCAATTTATTTATGGCAGAATGATTACTTTGATAATTGCTCAAACGCGTATTTTACAATTATTTTTTTTCAAGGCGTGTTTGCTTTTTAATTTTTTAAAGCTCGTAGGTCACTTCTGCTATTACTCTATTAAAGCACTACATTCGATTCGGCCCACGAGACAACATATTATGGGCAGTCTCCAACGATTAAGTTATTATAATAATAATAACAAGATAAAAAGAACTTTTTATATACAACGTTTTTAAATTTTCTATTGAATCATATAAACTTGACTTGACTAGCTTAAACGATGATAGAATACTAACATGTCATATTGACATTTCATATTGATTTCCATAGTAACGCACGTATATATTAATAATTAAGTTGCTAGGACAATCCGCTTAGCAACCAATAATGGTGTCGAAATAACTTTTCATACAAAACAGAATTAACTGAAAATGAATTCAATTCTACTTAAAGATGGCTAAAAGTATTAAAAAAATGCATTGACATCGCGTTCTGGTATATTCTAAAAGTTTCAAATGTCTAGCTAGTCGGGAAATTAGTTAAAAATCGATTGCAAGATTTGTACCGGACAAAAAATCACCGGACAAATAAGAATACGAGCTAAAAAAAACGTTGTAATAAGTTTTTATTCTTGGAATTTTAATTGGAATATGGTTATTCTAAAATTTCTGGATTTATGGTTTATTGTAACCTGCAATTTATATTATATATTTTCGAAAGCCTTATTTGATAAACTATTCTTTCTATCTACTAACCAAACTCTTGACAAAGTGAATCGAGGTGAAAAAGGCTTTAGGGGTTAATTTCTCTGTCAGTCTGATACTGAGAAGACCATTCTTTATGGGTAGCGTTGTTTGATCTCAAGAAGATTTGTCCATATATGCATTTGTGATTTGTAGGCGGAGGTTCTTCTTAAATAAATATACTATCTATCCCATGGAGCGATGTCAAATGCTTTTATAATAGGGAAGACTACATAGTGTACATACATTTTATATTAGTAATATTAATCATGTGTTAAAATATAAAAAAAAAAATTAACACAAATAAGGGTACCATAACAAAACAGAACAGTGACAAAACAGAACAACGATAAATATCACTATGACCTTTCAGGAAAAATATAAATTTAATATTGAACTTCTCCTATCTCTATTTTGTTGATAGATTTTTACTAGCACAGATTTTCAATACGCCATAATAAATCAAATTATATACCTAATTTCCGGATTACTAATCGCTAGAAAGCCTCAAATAAACTTCAATCGGTGTTGCCGGCAAGCTTAGGATATCTCACCTTAATCAATATAATATGTTCAAAATGATTGGGTGACTAGGTACAACGAAATAATCAGTTTAATAAATTGAGGTATTTACTCCGAAAGGCCAACATGCAGTGATTACATAATACAATTTTATATACTCTATATATAAAAAATGCATTATTTTCAAAATAACGGTATTGTTAAAAAAATGAAAGTATATATATTATACCTTGATTTCACTTAAAAATTGTTTTTTTTTTAGTATTACATATTTATATATACATATAAGTATTTGTATTTAATTAATAAATAGATTCCACAAAAATTTTTGTTTCATTTTTCCCCTGGCTGTTCTGTTTTGTCGCGTTCCGTTTTGTCATGTTCTGTTTTATCGTGATCTGTTTTATCGTGTTCTATTTTGTCCGGTCACCCAAATAAGATACTTAATTGTTTATACCAAGTAATTATAACATCTGTATTATCGATTTAATATGTTTTCTTCTTTCTGTTGTATACATAGAATAAAGAGACCTGTTAACTGAAAGTAATTTCGGTACACATTGCTGAAAAAGACTGTGTTTATTATTTGCCTACGAAAAGTTTGTTTCCCTTTGTGAGGATTTTTTTCTTGGAAAGATTGTTTTTCTTTGTATAAAGTTTTTTTTAAGAATAAAGTTGTGTAATTGAAAACATATTTAGACAGGTTAATATCAATAAAAAAAAACACTAACAGGTATTGCGTAGTATTCGATATAATAATATAAAGATTTTAATGCTTCACTACATAATAATATTATTATGTATAATTAACTATTTCTTTTATTCAACGAATAATTCACAAGATTTAAGAATGTACCATTCTAATTATTGTACATACATACACACTTTCTGAGAAAATATATTATAACCAATAGAAAAAATCTTTTTGAAAAAAGAGCAAGTTCAAGTAAGTTACATCATAAAAAATATTAGAGAAATCCACGACGTCGGTTAGTAATTAAAGTAATAGGTATCTACTTTGATTTATTAAACAAAAATTGATTGTCAAAGTAGCTTGATTTAGAAGAGCGCTGATGAGTGGGTATTAAAAGTGGCCAATAGTTAAAATTTGTCGCAATCAGTATGTCACTGGATATCATAGAGGTAATGCGCGGATGAGGCGTAAACCCGGGAGATGCAGGGTTTGATTCCCTGCCGGGGTAGCTTACTTCTTTCAAAAAGATTTTTTCTATTGGTTATAATATATTTTCTCAGAAGGTGTTTTTCAAAATTATGTATGTTCAATAATATTATTATGTATTTATAAATCATCATCAACTTCTACCAGGGTCGATCCAATGCTGGATAAAGGGTTCTTCTAGGTCCTTCCACTCTGATAGATTCCTAGTTATTTGCTGCCACGTACGTCTATCTATCTACGATACCTTAGTTCCAAAGTGTAACAACTCTAAAAGTATAGTTCTGAGATAATAATTAGGAAACAAGATTTTGGGCAGGTTTAATCTTTTACTCTATATCTAATTTTTATTGGTTTTAATGAAATTATAGGATTATTTTAAAAATATATATCTATTTATAATACTATTATAAAAATTATTTTACGTTTTTATAATATTATTAATATGAGTTTTCAGAGGTTTCTTATAAAGAATAAATAACCTCCATCATTCTAAAATAATCGCAGATTATCACTTTGTTAAATTGTGGTACTGGTAGATTTCGGAATTCTAAGGATTTTCTCAAACTTGCTGCTCAAAAAAAAAATTGCAATTTTTTGACTTGTTATACTGTGGAACTGAGGTATCAAAATGTTAACAGTTCATTGATCCAGAGCCATTATAGGGAATCCCTGTAGTCGTTAAGTGTCCCTTATGTACCACTATATGACGGTTTTCCAGCGATTATTCACTCGCTGAGCAACATATCCAGCCCATTACTATTCCATTTACTTCACTACCTATAACATACCGAAAACTTATGCCTGCTTTCTTAACCTTTTGTTTATTTTATGGTTTTTATCCATTACGTCTAACATGCACCTTTCCATGATATTTATAAATACTATCATTAAGTGAAATTTAAAATAAATTATATTTATGACAATAATTGTCCCAAACGCTGTGCTTGGTCTGTTCAGATGTATCAATATGTCGAACGCAAAGCAACCGTAGCGGTAACACAGAAGACGTTTCCGACAGTTCGTTGTCCTGTTTGTCTCGGGTTTGCCGTACTTACGTATGTTTCTATTTTACTCTATAACGCTTCACCATGGGAGCACAACACAGTAGAGCCATGTTCTTTGATCCATCGCTACGTTCCGTATTTGTCGTCAAGTGAAATCTGAAGTACGTAACACTGCTACAAGGTGACGGAGAGTAGGCTACGGAAATGGATTTCGCGTGGCTAACCACAAGGATATAAAGTGTCACACTATTTGGCAGTATTTGGAAGTATTTGTAAACAAGTAAGCATCTTATTGTTAAAACTTACCTAATTCTACGGACAAAATTGTTGACAAATAAGACAAAAACTGATATCAGTATCATTAATATAAAACATAAAGAAATAAATATTAACGTCATTTCTGTGACAAGTCTTAGTGTTTAAAAATGCACTGGTTTTGAAACTGAAAATGATGTATTTAAGTAGGTTTAGAAAGAATCATGTCAACTTAGATTATTTTGAAAGCAAAAATATAGTATCATGCATACAAATAACCAATAAAAGCCTTTTTTATTTTTTTGATGTCATAGGTTTTATGGATATGAGCCTTATTTTATGAAATTTAATTATTTTGTACTTCAAAAAGAAAATTCTAAAATATTCGTTAGGTAGATTTTGAAACCATGGTTCTCATATTATGCAAGTTACGTGAAACGCCCTTTCGTGATACATCCGTCATCTATGTATAATTATATTTTTACAGCTTTTGTGTGTTTATATTATGTTCTCTTTTTACATTTTCATTTTTACCGCTTTTATTACTTTTTTCTTCTTCTTTATAGTAATTTTTCATGTCATGTTGTGAACGTCTTAAATTTATGATTTGTAATGTCCACAATATATTTTAAAAATATATTAAATTGAATTGAGTTGAACTGAATTGAATCAAGATTTAGAGTGTTTTGAACGCGGTCATACCTGTGTATCTATAAATAATTCGTCGTAGACATCTATCTATTCACAAAGATCGAAAGTCAAAACTTTTAGACCTTGGTAAGATGCCACATCTCAACCATGTTTATAAATATAAATTAGACATGTCCACCGGAAAAATTTGGCGTGGAGTGCATCCTGATGTGTGAACGTCATTTTCAAGAGTGACCTCCCGTTGTACCTCAGGCATGGAGTTTAACCAATGTGTGTTTAGAGTGCTCTGTATGCATTTGAAACTTAGTCTCTTGTTAAAAAAGAATTAATACAAAGTTTCACAATGTAGGGTGTTGAGACGCATGTTAGGCATCACACATAAAAAAAATATCAGATTAATAAGTTAGAAACGATAGTATGTGACGTAATTAAGTATGCCTAAACAGGACACATAGCTCGTAGATAGGATGAATGCGATAATCTAGTCGTACCGGATAAATAATATAAGAAAACAAAAATGTTATGGTTTGGTGGAATTACATGACAGTTAAGAACAAGGAGTCAAGAAGGAATTAGTGGATTGAAATAGGCTGATAATAATGATGATGTACGAGTAAAACGTTTAAACTGTCAATAATATTATATTAAATTTTTTGCCTATTTTCCGTGTACCAAGACACTAAAACACGCAGCATAGATTGACTGAAAATGACACAAGATTTAGTATGGTGATTGCATTGACTGGCATAAAAGTGTGACGAATTAACTTTATCAAAAAAAATAGTTTCATGTCTGTATACAAGCACTCCATCTGTTCATTTACTCTTGGTTAGGGAGTGCAATACGGAATGAATATATCAATACCGGTATTTCGGTATTTATTATTGAATACCGGTATTAGACAAAACCTATTTTAGTAAAAAAAATCTATCTATCGATAAATATAACAATTAAAATCTAATCTAAACACTATTTTATGGCAACATGAAGGACCTACCTACTTTTATTATGTTGACCTTTATAAAAAATATGTAAGTATAGATCATAATATTTTAGAACTGCTAATTTTTACAAAATAAATACTATTAAGTCCAGGTCACAGAACAGATAATAAATATAATACCGATAGGCTATATTCAATACGCCGCATCTTGATGCAGGGTTTTGAATGTGTGAGTGTCCTACTAAAATGAAGCACGCATTATGCTGTAATACACGAACATTAAATGAGCGTAAATGCATAAACCGAGAGCAGTTTTCAGTATTCGACGTAAAATGTATTCTTGACACGTGTGTAAGTTTAACCCGGATTTTTCCTTACTCGAGTCGGTTACCTGCTATCGCCTTACCCGTTATGTATTTCAGTTCTCATTATTTCTGAGTTCTCTGGTTCAGGTACAGGAAATTTCTTTCAAATTCAACGTTTGTTGGATGTACTATCAATGTTGGATCAATAGTTGTTATAGAATAATAATTTTAAATCTTTGCCATGGATGTTTTCTTTTTTGAAATATATTAATCCATCACGACAATTCTAAGGTATAAGAACTATAAGTATATTTGAGGGATTTTGTTTATTATTATTTAACTTTTGTTGGTTTCAGTTAATATATTTGCGTTTTGGCAGCATTAATCTTATACACTAAATTTAATATACAATATAGTAGTAATAAGTAATGAAAAATAACATTAAAGTCATTTTCAAAAAACAAAAACGTGTACGCTTTCTTAATACCGAAAATAGCGGTATTTTAATTTTTTTAAACTGGTATTTCGGTATCGTTAAATAATTTAATACCGGTTTTAAAATACCGGTACTGCAATCCCGACTCCTCCGATCTTGTATGCGCACCTGGGTGTAACACATGTTGTGAATCTGCTGATCAAAGTAACTAAACCAAACAGTTTTTATTACAAGTATGTGCAGAAAGGATTAAAATATAAGCCATATTATTTAAGTATAATTACTATAAATTAACTCAATTTTAAATATAATATATTAGCGACAAAATTTCTCGTTTTAACGTATCCTTATAATATAATTTAATCTTCCTAGTACGCCCTAATGATCAAAGGTAGGTAATAAATATTTCATCCGCCTCCAATTACCTTATACGAATGTCATCATTCTGACATTTTCGAAAATATATCCCCCGCTATAAGATATATATGAGACATGTATATATATATATAGAATACGTAGATATATGATTTTTTATTATGTAATATAACTCCTAACGAGGCAGACCGTCATACGAGTTATGGTTGTATTCCCCATGGTCCACGAAAGACTACTGCATCATTATCTAAGTCGTCATTCAGTTTCCTTTTGATAAAAATAGCATACTGCTTACTTATGATATTATTTTACGTTAAATGTATTAAGTAATTTAACTCTTTCAATATATTTATAACACTCTAAAATAAAGACAAACATAATGTTGCATTTTAAAATTCAAACAATTGTTTGACTGCTGCCTAGATATTACTTTTTAATTACCAAATTTAAATAGCATGTGCTAAATATATCAATTGGTCACCTAATCGTTACGTGATAGGTGCGTTTTTAGCGTCCAATTAAGATTATACCTCAGTTGAGCAATGGTCTAAAAAGATCGTGGAAAGAAAGAGGCGATGCGCGGATTGTGCAAATGACGGGTGCCGAACGAAATATAATTTGTCATATAAATCCAACATGTGTCCATTTAAAGTTCTGTTTATTGTTCTATTAGTAACAATAATAATATATTCATTGACATGTTTTCTTTTTCAACTAAATGTATGGGTAACGTTTTTAGTAATTTTTACACGATTTAAGAATTAATACCCCGGTCGCTATCATGAAACAAATTGACGTGTTCACAGCTCGACGTTCGCTTTCCGATTGCCAGCGAGTCCAAAATTCCGTCGCACCTAATAGTTGAAAGTTATTTTCCGTTTCACTGAAGTACCGTCTTTACTATCATCTGAGACTACTTGATGGAATTTGAATTTAAATTGTAATGGATTTAAGTTTTTTACTATTTAATTTGAGTGGAGGTTTGTACTATGCCATTATTCAAATGAATTACTCAGTACAAAACTTAAATCATTAGAGTGTCAATTGTTTTTTTCTATTTTAAATCGTCAATACTATGGATGAATGCCATTGAAGTAATTATTGATACAATCTTGAGCTGGACTGTTTGTTACCATAATATTTTTAGAAATGGACAGCGACTGAAAAATAAAGCATGTAATATAATTTTATTCGTACCTATTTAAACGCATTAATTAAACATAAATATTTACAATAATTGTAAATATGTTAAAATTGTGCATCCATTCAAGTTTTTATTTTATTATTAAGTACCTACACATATTTTATGGATATTTTGATTATTAAAAGATTGTTAGTTATCGAATGTCTCAGAATAAAATAAATATTATCTTCTAGTTTTGATGTACCTATTGTAACTTATATAAATTGAATATATAATATCATATATAAAAAAAAAATGAAAATATAAATAAAATATAAAATATTCTTTTGTCAACTTTGTTTCAACTGTTTAATCAAATTGGCACGAATCCAGTGGATACAAGTTCAAGTCCCATCGGGCGTCTAATTTAAAAAAAATCTAGTTGATCTTTTCAAATTATATAAATGTTTGATTTTTTATTTATACTGAGTTGAGGTTCGGTATTTAGAATATTGTCAGCAAAGTATTCTCAATATACTGCTGGATCATAATGTCCTGAAGATTTCTCCATTATTCTTATTGCATAGTCTTGGGATGCTATGTATTTCCACCAAATTTAATTAATACATCACTCCGGTTCTACATATTTGCTCTCTGACCGTTTAATAAATTATTGTAATTACATTTTTAAAATACATCAAATAATATGACTGTATTAATCTAATCAAAATAGAAACTAGAAAATACGATTTTTGGCCGCTATCTTGGTATTTTATGTGCTTTAAAAATATTTAATTTAACTTTGAATTTATATTTAGCACCATAAAATATATGTGTAAAATGAAAATCAATCGAAGCAAATGGTAATTTATAAAAAAATCTCTATTTCGAAATTCAGAGGCTTCTGAGTAAGTTATGAATTTTAAAAGTTCATACTTTTAGTTCCACAATTAATATAATTCTCCAAGCCATGTCGCCGGACTAAATATACACATAATAATATTATGGGGTAAAATGCGATATGTTAAAAAATTACTTTACAAAAATTTCATTGTAACACATAAAAGAAAATTCCCTTTCATGTTTTTCAACTAAGTTTCTCTAGAAAATTTAAATCTGTTTCGAGAAAATGGAGAAGTTTTAAACAACACTAAGCTTTATTAAAAATAAAAATTCTTTGCACAGCTCATTAAAAACAAGCCAAAGAGTTTGTTTTCGCAGTAAAGAACGAAGACTGAGGCCCTCATTATTTAGATCTTATATTACCAAGCAAACAACTGGGTAAGTCTAAATTTGCGCCACGGAGTCCAGCCAGTGTCATTAAATTATCTGTTTTCTTCGTGGAGGGAAGGAAAAAAGATCACCCTGTCTCGTGGGAACTCCCCTTATTTTAAACAACTGGTTCTAAATATTAGAGTCACTTAGATAGATAATTATCATTGATTCGTTTGAATTAATGTCATTTTAAGAAAAATAGTTGACTCATTTAACTGTACTTACAAATTGTTTGATTAAAAATAGTGAAATACATGTAATTATTTATTATTTAGACTATTGGTCCGCTAAAGACTTTAAAGAGGTAAATCGACTTACTTTGTGATTCAATCGGGGTAATGATGACGTTTGGCAAATTTATGTCTTTATATAATATGCAAACAGTTATTACATTTGCGCATCGCGGTCATACCAATTAACCCCTAAGATTTTGCAGATATCGATTCCCAAAGCTCAAAGCTCAAAAGCCGAGATCTTTGCAACTTAGTAAAATGCCACGTCTCACAGCCACACAAGCAGCACGCACGCATTGAACAAACGACTTTCTTGACGACACCCCGCTACACCTATGCGGATTCTAAGATCACTGTAAAGTCTCTCAATCTCATTACCAAAAGGTAAACTCATTATAATATAATACATTCACTTTTTTTAAATACAAATTTCCACCACTTCACAAAATTTAATAGGTTTGGAATTATATTTTATTGTTCTTCATTTAAAAAAGAATACACAACAAATAATAAAATTATGAATACTTTATCGATTTGTATGCATTGTTTGGCTATGACAATAATGCCAAACATTTCTGGCTTTATTTTTAATCAAGAAAAAAAGTAAATTGTATTATTAAAACCGCAGTCAAAGTAAAACTTTAAAAAGCTCTACAAACTCCGCAATCCACCCGAGCTTTTCCAGACGGGGTTAATACAACACAAATCATCTGTTCCTAATAACGGTCTCGTTTTTCTTTTGCTTCAAATTTATTTCCGGCAATATGACTTCGCGAGACGTAATCTTACATAACGTAACTACATATATGCTAACGTAATACAGTTAGACCTCGTTCACACGGCAATAAAATTCTCAAAAGATTAAGTATTGTAAAAATGGTGGATTTTGTTGACTTTCACAATTATTTATTTTTTAGACATTAAGAAATATTCGTTATATTTTGGATTTCCAAATTACTATACATTTTCTTCTCGGTATTTCATCAATACAATTATGAACAAGAGTGATTTAAAAAAATATCTATTCTTCAGTTTTTATTTGCTAATCCTAGTCTGAAGTAATTGTGGTCAAAGATTTTGGGAAAAAACTCCTTTTATACAGATCTTAAATGTACGAAATTGAAGCAACAAAAGAACACTTGGTCCACTGATATCTCATTGCTGGTTCATTTGAAGAGAACTTCACACGTTCACTATAATATTCCACTATAATTTCAGATTCACCCGATTAGTTAAATATATATATAATTTTAATAAATATGTACAGCTATTGAGAAAATAAACCTTAAATACTTAAAAAAATAAGATAGTGAATAATAAAATTAGATATCTTCAAATTTCCGTATTTATATATAAAATTTTATGATGAACAATGATGTAAAACATGAAAAACATTGTACCTGGGCTATATAAACAAAACAAAACAAAAGACTTCAAACCTAAACACAAGCTGCCATTTTGTTTTTAGCCAATAGGAAAAGAAAATAATGAGCAGAATTGACTTTAAAATTCCTAATATGGATTGTGTAAGAATTCTTCCACTACAGTCCAAATGCTTAGTAATATATTTTCTACCAATGTTACTCGCAAGTTTGCGGTGTACAAGATATCGCGTTTCATACGCAGCGAATAATATCGCGCGACCATTGTTCGCCGACGTGTAATGCGAGAGCTTCCGCACAGTTTCACTCTAAAAAAAACCGTTTGGCGAAAAATTATTGCGCGAATTTATATCGCGACGATAAAATTCGCAGTGTGTGAAACTTAGGGTTTGGACAGCAGTCATCTCCCTATATTTAAAGACTTTTAGATAGGCACTTAGTACTGTTAGATATATGTTAGTTTGTGTGATGTTTTTATGTTTCTGGTACGAGTGATGTATCTGTGAGTGAGTATCAGTTGTTTCATAGTTCTGTCTTCGATTAGTTTTTTCGTAACTTGAGTTACGTGTATGTATTCAAGGTCTTTTATCTGCTATGGATTGTTTAGCATATTACTGTATGAATTATAAGGCCTATATTGGGTTGTAGTGCAGATAGTGATAAAAAAATAAATATTATTCCTTGATTATTCTATACTCGTGTAAACGAGGCACTACATATCACGGCATAACGTAACACGGATTTTATCGCTGCGTTGAATGGGGTGGTTGGTGGCATAGGCGTAATATTAAGCTCTAGCGTTTTACGTCGTGTGATTATAAAAAGAAATAAATATTTTGAGAAGATTTTGTTATGAAATCAGATCTACCTTTCCTTTACATAAGATACATATCGCATACTAGGGTTAACAAAAACTGCTACAACTTTTATATTATAAGTACATACGATCAATTTAAATATTTTTTTTAAACTTATGTAGGTATTCAAACTCACGTTTCTAAATATTTAGGAGAAATTTGTATGGTTTTAATAAATGTCTAAAATAAATGTAAAATAATTACGAGATAAAAAAAACTTTTTATATAAAACGTTTTTAAATTTTCTGTTGAATTATTATGCTCAGTGTGTTCAAACTTGTACTTGATATGAAGTAAATAAAAAACAAACGTACAAACAAATATAGAATACTGAAATGTCATTTTGACATTTCATTTTGATTTCCATAGTTGCGAGGACCACCCTCTTAGCAACCAATAATATTCTTTTACTTTTTACGTATTTTTCTGAAATAACTTTCCATAAAAAACAGAATTAACTGAAAATAAATTCAATTCTGCTTAAAGATGGCTAAGAGTATTAAAATAATGCATTGGCAACGTGTTCTGATATATTCTAAAAGTTTCAAATGTGTAGCAAGTCGGGAAGTTAGTTAAAAATCGATTGCAAGATTTGTACTGGACAAAAACAACCACCGGACAAACAAGAATACGAGCTAATAAAAACGTTGTAAAATAAAACGTGGCGTCAATGTCTCCAATGGGTTACTTAATAGCAGTAGCAAAGGTTGGAGGTAAGCTGTTAAGATCCGCTATAAATAGTGCATATTAAACTTTGTTAGTCATACGTATTTGTTTTTATTGAACTACAATTCACAGATGGTGTTCGTTAGTTTTTAAAAATCAATTAATAATAATATCATAATCTGTAAATTGTAACATTAGTTCAATTAAAACAATTATGCTTGATTGACAATTTTAACTTTTTTATTTTTTTTAGGACCAAATGTCGTTTGTTTAACGCGTGCGTGCTACCTGTGCTCTTGTATGGTTGTGAGACATGGCATCTTACTAAGAGGCCATCCATGGACTGAAACCGTATGCGGTTTAGATCCGTGTGCCATACTAAACTTATGATTTTTGTTCATGAAAATATATTTTCACTAAATTAAGTGTATGGTATAAACGGATACGATCAGATGCTTATAATATAATTTGTGAAATTAAATTTCCATGAACAGAAAAGATAAGGTTAGTATGGCACACGATTCGAAACCGCATACGGTTTCAGTCCATGGATGGCCTATAAGCTTCAAGAGTACATAGAAGTACATTGGTACGACCGCGTTACAAACACCCGAGTTCGTGAACAGCCTTCGATGATTGAAGTTATCACTAAGAGACGATTTACGTGGCTGGGACACGTATTCCGGATGCCACCAAAGAGTGCGGCACTTCGTACCCTTGTGGCACAGCCTCAAGGGTTCCGTCGCCGTGGCCGGCCCTCCTTCACCCTGCAGCGGTGCTACAAAAATGACCTACGTGCTGCAGGTCTGACATGGCGGGAGGCGCAGGAGTTGGCGATGGACCGAGGGAAGTGGCGCCAACTTGTGCTTGCCCTATGCCCCAATGTTGGGACGTGACAGGGTGGAAGAAGAAGAAGAAGAAGCTTGATTGACAAAGCAATGTGCACTATTTATGCCTGATCTTAACAGCCTACCTTCACCATTCACCACTTCTTAATAGTTATATGGCCATCAGAAGTTAGTTACGGCTTAATTTCCGGCGAGGAATCGTTTTTGTGTATATTAGTACGTATAACTGACCAAAATTGTGTGATTGTGTGAATTTTTCTTCTTCTACCAATCAATTACTTGTCTCCTAAAAGCAGTCATTGCTTACCGATCGGAAAAATATTACTCCAATATTACTTTCCATGTATGTATATTCAGTGTGTCCGACTATAAGTATGCCAGACGGGGTACAAAAACAAGCTAATATTTGTCATCAAAAAGCGTTAGATTTAAGTGAGTTCAAGGAAGTAAATTTACTTATTATACCAATAACGAAGTCAATACCTTTTTATCCCTTGGCGTATCGAAAAAAGTGCAAAAATCGAAAAGATGTCTATACATGTCATGTAAAAACCATACATTTTAACAGAAATATATTTTAACTTATTGACTGCGGAGCTTTTAATTACTATTTAATTACCGCATTTAAATAACATGCTAATTATATCGAATGGCAAATTAATTAGTCAGGTTACAACAGGTGTGCCGATTACAATTGACAAATGCCTATATTGCGTTAAAGGCGTTCAGGTTTCGTTTCATGATATTCCGATAATTGTGAAACTGATGTCACATACCTAAGCATACATTAAATTATATGATACCATTTCACTATAAGGCCATGAGAGCTCCTATTGTTTCAATATGTTAATTAAAATTGTTTTATTTCTAACGCTACTAAAAAAATATGTACCAACCTACCTGCATTAAGTAAGTATCTGATAGTCAGAAATTTGATACGCATGAAAATAAATAAACTAATTATCTAGCATATTTTCAGTACATTTAAAGCTGTTGGAGGCATCAAAAAAATGCTAGTAAAAACGCCACAAGCCAGATGCGTTTTTTGAAAGCTTGAGTGCTAAATTGGTAACGTTGTGTATATTATGTTGTGCCTACACATAAGATGGGAATGGGACAACTCAATTGTACAACAAACACGCACGTCAATATCATTTTACTTCCTACTTCAATTATAGTTTGTCAATTTATGGCTACGGCCGTATGTTGTAGCTTAACCATTGGGGAATGACAAAAGAAATGGCGTATTTCAAAAAAACACTACCTTATTCTTAGGTCAATAATTATTATAAAGCAATTATTATTCATAAGATGTTTATCACACTTGAATGGTCAAAGACATAGCTTATAATAAGTATCTTTAGAATCATCTTCAAATGTGTTAATCTTGCCGATTTTTTGAATAATAAAATGCTTAATTCTTGTCAAATTTGGGATCACAGAGATTATCAATATATTTTTTTATCGTGAATATTTTACAAAAATTATCACGTAATAAATTATACCAATGGTTTCATAAATGCGTTTAAAAAATAATAAATGTAAAAAATTTTAACACCACTGCACAGTTATGTACCGAAATATGACTATATTCTAAAACATTAGAGCGAGAGGTTTAAAAGAATACTATGTTATGTAACAAAAATACTTTATGCAGTCATCAAATGTTTAAAATAACTATAAAGGATAATACGGCTTCAAAATTAAATAAATAGATTATCTACAACGTTTAAGGAGTGTCCAGGATCATGGTTTGAAAATACAATAAAAACTCAATTTTGACCTACGACGAGCACGTGGGCCGTTAAGAGTAAAATTAATTAAAACTACTAAGTAGTAGATAGAAACTGATTAAAAATCATCGTCTACGTTCTGTTTACGTGTCTATGACTGTGCGGCGTCCAGTTATCCCGGCGTCCAGTTGTCCCATTCCCATCTTATGTGTAGGCACAACATAATATACACAACGTTACCAATTTAGCACTCAAGCTTTCAAAAAACGCATCTGGCTTGTGGCGTTTTTACTAGCATTTTTTTGATGCCTCCAACAGCTTTAAATGTACTGAAAATATGCTAGATAATTAGTTTATTTATTTTCATGCGTATCAAATTTCTGACTATCAGATACTTACTTAATGCAGGTAGGTTGGTACATATTTTTTTAGTAGCGTTAGAAATAAAACAATTTTAATTAACATATTGAAACAATAGGAGCTCTCATGGCCTTATAGTGAAATGGTATCATATAATTTAATGTATGCTTAGGTATGTGACATCAGTTTCACAATTATCGGAATATCATGAAACGAAACCTGAACGCCTTTAACGCAATATAGGCATTTGTCAATTGTAATCGGCACACCTGTTGTAACCTGACTAATTAATTTGCCATTCGATATAATTAGCATGTTATTTAAATGCGGTAATTAAATAGTAATTAAAAGCTCCGCAGTCAATAAGTTAAAATATATTTCTGTTAAAATGTATGGTTTTTACATGACATGTATAGACATCTTTTCGATTTTTGCACTTTTTTCGATACGCCAAGGGATAAAAAGGTATTGACTTCGTTATTGGTATAATAAGTAAATTTACTTCCTTGAACTCACTTAAATCTAACGCTTTTTGATGACAAATATTAGCTTGTTTTTGTACCCCGTCTGGCATACTTATAGTCGGACACACTGAATATACATACATGGAAAGTAATATTGGAGTAATATTTTTCCGATCGGTAAGCAATGACTGCTTTTAGGAGACAAGTAATTGATTGGTAGAAGAAGAAAAATTCACACAATCACACAATTTTGGTCAGTTATACGTACTAATATACACAAAAACGATTCCTCGCCGGAAATTAAGCCGTAACTAACTTCTGATGGCCATATAACTATTAAGAAGTGGTGAATGGTGAAGGTAGGCTGTTAAGATCAGGCATAAATAGTGCACATTGCTTTGTCAATCAAGCTTCTTCTTCTTCTTCTTCCACCCTGTCACGTCCCAACATTGGGGCATAGGGCAAGCACAAGTTGGCGCCACTTCCCTCGGTCCATCGCCAACTCCTGCGCCTCCCGCCATGTCAGACCTGCAGCACGTAGGTCACTTTTGTAGCACCGCTGCAGGGTGAAGGAGGGCCGGCCACGGCGATGGAACCCTTGAGGCTGTGCCACAAGGGTACGAAGTGCCGCACTCTTTGGTGGCATCCGGAATACGTGTCCCAGCCACGTAAATCGTCTCTTAGTGATAACTTCAATCACCGAAGGCTGTTCACGAACTCGGGTGTTTGTAACGCGGTCGTACCAATGTACTTCTATGTACTCTTGAAGCTTATAGGCCATCCATGGACTGAAACCGTATGCGGTTTCGAATCGTGTGCCATACTAACCTTATCTTTTCTGTTCATGGAAATTTAATTTCACAAATTATATTATAAGCATCTGATCGTATCCGTTTATACCATACACTTAATTTAGTGAAAATATATTTTCATGAACAAAAATCATAAGTTTAGTATGGCACACGGATCTAAACCGCATACGGTTTCAGTCCATGGATGGCCTCTTAGTAAGATGCCATGTCTCACAACCATACAAGAGCACAGGTAGCACGCACGCGTTAAACAAACGACATTTGGTCCTAAAAAAAATAAAAAAGTTAAAATTGTCAATCAAGCATAATTGTTTTAATTGAACTAATGTTACAATTTACAGATTATGATATTATTATTAATTGATTTTTAAAAACTAACGAACACCATCTGTGAATTGTAGTTCAATAAAAACAAATACGTATGACTAACAAAGTTTAATATGCACTATTTATAGCGGATCTTAACAGCTTACCTCCAACCTTTGCTACTGCTATTAAGTAACCCATTGGAGACATTGACGCCACGTTTTATTTTACAACGTTTTTATTAGCTCGTATTCTTGTTTGTCCGGTGGTTGTTTTTGTCCAGTACAAATCTTGCAATCGATTTTTAACTAACTTCCCGACTTGCTACACATTTGAAACTTTTAGAATATATCAGAACACGTTGCCAATGCATTATTTTAATACTCTTAGCCATCTTTAAGCAGAATTGAATTTATTTTCAGTTAATTCTGTTTTTTATGGAAAGTTATTTCAGAAAAATACGTAAAAAGTAAAAGAATATTATTGGTTGCTAAGAGGGTGGTCCTCGCAACTATGGAAATCAAAATGAAATGTCAAAATGACATTTCAGTATTCTATATTTGTTTGTACGTTTGTTTTTTATTTACTTCATATCAAGTACAAGTTTGAACACACTGAGCATAATAATTCAACAGAAAATTTAAAAACGTTTTATATAAAAAGTTTTTTTTATCTCGTAATTATTTTACATTTATTTTAGACATTTATTAAAACCATACAAATTTCTCCTACATATTTAGAAACGTGAGTTTGAATACCTACATAAGTTTAAAAAAAATATTTAAATTGATCGTATGTACTTATAATATAAAAGTTGTAGCAGTTTTTGTTAACCCTAGTATGCGATATGTATCTTATGTAAAGGAAAGGTAGATCTGATTTCATAACAAAATCTTCTCAAAATATTTATTTCTTTTTATAATCACACGACGTAAAACGCTAGAGCTTAATATTACGCCTATGCCACCAACCACCCCATTCAACGCAGCGATAAAATCCGTGTTACGTTATGCCGTGATATGTAGTGCCTCGTTTACACGAGTATAGAATAATCAAGGAATAATATTTATTTTTTTATCACTATCTGCACTACAACCCAATATAGGCCTTATAATTCATACAGTAATATGCTAAACAATCCATAGCAGATAAAAGACCTTGAATACATACACGTAACTCAAGTTACGAAAAAACTAATCGAAGACAGAACTATGAAACAACTGATACTCACTCACAGATACATCACTCGTACCAGAAACATAAAAACATCACACAAACTAACATATATCTAACAGTACTAAGTGCCTATCTAAAAGTCTTTAAATATAGGGAGATGACTGCTGTCCAAACCCTAAGTTTCACACACTGCGAATTTTATCGTCGCGATATAAATTCGCGCAATAATTTTTCGCCAAACGGTTTTTTTTAGAGTGAAACTGTGCGGAAGCTCTCGCATTACACGTCGGCGAACAATGGTCGCGCGATATTATTCGCTGCGTATGAAACGCGATATCTTGTACACCGCAAACTTGCGAGTAACATTGGTAGAAAATATATTACTAAGCATTTGGACTGTAGTGGAAGAATTCTTACACAATCCATATTAGGAATTTTAAAGTCAATTCTGCTCATTATTTTCTTTTCCTATTGGCTAAAAACAAAATGGCAGCTTGTGTTTAGGTTTGAAGTCTTTTGTTTTGTTTTGTTTATATAGCCCAGGTACAATGTTTTTCATGTTTTACATCATTGTTCATCATAAAATTTTATATATAAATACGGAAATTTGAAGATATCTAATTTTATTATTCACTATCTTATTTTTTTAAGTATTTAAGGTTTATTTTCTCAATAGCTGTACATATTTATTAAAATTATATATATATTTAACTAATCGGGTGAATCTGAAATTATAGTGGAATATTATAGTGAACGTGTGAAGTTCTCTTCAAATGAACCAGCAATGAGATATCAGTGGACCAAGTGTTCTTTTGTTGCTTCAATTTCGTACATTTAAGATCTGTATAAAAGGAGTTTTTTCCCAAAATCTTTGACCACAATTACTTCAGACTAGGATTAGCAAATAAAAACTGAAGAATAGATATTTTTTTAAATCACTCTTGTTCATAATTGTATTGATGAAATACCGAGAAGAAAATGTATAGTAATTTGGAAATCCAAAATATAACGAATATTTCTTAATGTCTAAAAAATAAATAATTGTGAAAGTCAACAAAATCCACCATTTTTACAATACTTAATCTTTTGAGAATTTTATTGCCGTGTGAACGAGGTCTAACTGTATTACGTTAGCATATATGTAGTTACGTTATGTAAGATTACGTCTCGCGAAGTCATATTGCCGGAAATAAATTTGAAGCAAAAGAAAAACGAGACCGTTATTAGGAACAGATGATTTGTGTTGTATTAACCCCGTCTGGAAAAGCTCGGGTGGATTGCGGAGTTTGTAGAGCTTTTTAAAGTTTTACTTTGACTGCGGTTTTAATAATACAATTTACTTTTTTTCTTGATTAAAAATAAAGCCAGAAATGTTTGGCATTATTGTCATAGCCAAACAATGCATACAAATCGATAAAGTATTCATAATTTTATTATTTGTTGTGTATTCTTTTTTAAATGAAGAACAATAAAATATAATTCCAAACCTATTAAATTTTGTGAAGTGGTGGAAATTTGTATTTAAAAAAAGTGAATGTATTATATTATAATGAGTTTACCTTTTGGTAATGAGATTGAGAGACTTTACAGTGATCTTAGAATCCGCATAGGTGTAGCGGGGTGTCGTCAAGAAAGTCGTTTGTTCAATGCGTGCGTGCTGCTTGTGTGGCTGTGAGACGTGGCATTTTACTAAGTTGCAAAGATCTCGGCTTTTGAGCTTTGAGCTTTGGGAATCGATATCTGCAAAATCTTAGGGGTTAATTGGTATGACCGCGATGCGCAAATGTAATAACTGTTTGCATATTATATAAAGACATAAATTTGCCAAACGTCATCATTACCCCGATTGAATCACAAAGTAAGTCGATTTACCTCTTTAAAGTCTTTAGCGGACCAATAGTCTAAATAATAAATAATTACATGTATTTCACTATTTTTAATCAAACAATTTGTAAGTACAGTTAAATGAGTCAACTATTTTTCTTAAAATGACATTAATTCAAACGAATCAATGATAATTATCTATCTAAGTGACTCTAATATTTAGAACCAGTTGTTTAAAATAAGGGGAGTTCCCACGAGACAGGGTGATCTTTTTTCCTTCCCTCCACGAAGAAAACAGATAATTTAATGACACTGGCTGGACTCCGTGGCGCAAATTTAGACTTACCCAGTTGTTTGCTTGGTAATATAAGATCTAAATAATGAGGGCCTCAGTCTTCGTTCTTTACTGCGAAAACAAACTCTTTGGCTTGTTTTTAATGAGCTGTGCAAAGAATTTTTATTTTTAATAAAGCTTAGTGTTGTTTAAAACTTCTCCATTTTCTCGAAACAGATTTAAATTTTCTAGAGAAACTTAGTTGAAAAACATGAAAGGGAATTTTCTTTTATGTGTTACAATGAAATTTTTGTAAAGTAATTTTTTAACATATCGCATTTTACCCCATAATATTATTATGTGTATATTTAGTCCGGCGACATGGCTTGGAGAATTATATTAATTGTGGAACTAAAAGTATGAACTTTTAAAATTCATAACTTACTCAGAAGCCTCTGAATTTCGAAATAGAGATTTTTTTATAAATTACCATTTGCTTCGATTGATTTTCATTTTACACATATATTTTATGGTGCTAAATATAAATTCAAAGTTAAATTAAATATTTTTAAAGCACATAAAATACCAAGATAGCGGCCAAAAATCGTATTTTCTAGTTTCTATTTTGATTAGATTAATACAGTCATATTATTTGATGTATTTTAAAAATGTAATTATAATAATTAATTGAAGTAGGAAGTAAAATGATATTGACGTGCGTGTTTGAACATGTACCGTTTAAAAAAAATAAAAAAAAAATCGGTTAAGGGCATGTTCAAACACGCGCGTTAACATAATTTTACTCCCTACTTTAATTATAGTTTGTCAATTTATGGCTACGGCCGTATGTTGTAGCTTAACTACTAGGGAATGACAAAAGAAATGGCGTATTTCAAAAAAACACTACCTTATTCTTAGGTCAATAATTATTACTAGCTGAGCCAGCTGGCTCTCGCCAGTCTGTCTCGCTAGGTCTTGCAGACGGCTTGGAGGTATTGGATATTAATATAATTGTGAAGTATGCATAGACGGCGCCATAGTTTTCCCTTCGGGATGGATTTTCATTCACCTCAGACAGTTTGACATTTCGCCGATTTGCAGGTCGTCACTGCCAATATAAATTTGGGGTCATATGCGTAGTCTATTCTGGAGTTTGGCCTTTACAATATCGTCTGACACCACTTCAGACTGATAGGCCTATCAGAACAGCTGACAATTGCCGATTGCTACCACTGACATTTTAATAGAATATAATATGTTTATATATTGCACTTTTTCATTCATTCTCATTTGTTTTCGTTGAACTAAGAACATACATTACACGTCATGTTGTTGGTTAGTTTTTTATAATTCATTAAACTCTGCCTAAACCAAAAAATAGTAGTTAAAATATTATTCTATCTATTAAATATCCAAAATGATGTATGATTTAATAGCATAATTTTAAATATTTTATGGACAGATACGTATTATGGCTTGGTTTTCCTAGGGTTAATTTGAATTTTAAAAACTAACCAACACCATCTGTAAATTGTAGTCTTAGTTCAATGTAAACAAATACATATAACTGACAAAGTTTAGTCTGTACTATCTATGGTGGATCCACCCTACCTCCACCCATCGCCACTGCAGGATAATCTAATTTTTCATACATTTAGACTATTGCATTATAATACGTTTTATTTATTTAATGGGAGAAGATCCCATTAGATTGAAAAAATGTAAAAACCATTTCTCATAATGTCTTTTAAGATACTCGTAATTACCACCCTGAAGCGGTGTGTCCATATGCTTTGCTTCGGAACAAAAATGGTATTTTATTTTAAAATTCTTTAAAGTACTTAATATACTAATGAATAAATTCCAACATGCTAAATTTATTTTTAAATTTAACAAATTATCTGGGTGAGTAAATAAAAAAGTATTATTTTTATCATGTAAAAAAGTGGAAAAAGAAGCAGGTATCTACTTACATATTGTACCTAATTGTGTAATAAAAATGTCATAATTGACTATATTTCACTATACGTATATTATATTTCCCTTATAAGTGATGAATGATAAAATAGCAAAGAACATGCATAATAAGAAACATTATTGGAATTTTATTTTTATTGAGTAGGTATTAATAGTTACTAATGATATAAAAGAAGAAGAAAGGTTACTGTAATTTTATATACAACAATTATTATCATAAAATATATAAACATCATTAATTTTTAATTACCTACTTGTATTAAACGTCATATCAATTTCATTTACCTACCTAAATGTAAAAATAATACAATTATTACTGAATCACGATAACTACCTATCTATTATATTATTATATGGAAGTATGTGATACTTCGACGTTTATCTGACAATAGTATCTATCAGACATTTAAAGCCGATTTTTTAGGGGGTTCAAAAAACGGTTTTTGCCGGTATCAGTGTTATTTTTATTTTTCAAGTGAAATGATTTAATATTAGTATTAAAACAGTCGTTTAAAGATGTATGGAAATTGTAATGTCATAATGAAATAAATCAAGCAGATAGATAATATTTCTTTTTAGTTTCTAGACACTTCGATGCAGATAGACACCATTGTCCACGTCAAATTTGAGCATTTTTTTCGTAGAACAATAATATTTCCATTCGATCTGTCACCATTTTGCACAAAATACACCAATAACCTAGAATTCGCCAAAACTGCAGATAGATACTATTGTCAGATCACCATCGACTAACTATAATATTGAGAAGAGCGTAATATGTACCTATATAATGTAGTTTCTTATTTATTAAGTCTGGAATTATTCAATTTACTGATAGAAATATTATAATTATCTTCATCTTACAATAAATGCCTTGATTGAAATTGATTATTTAATATGCTAATAGAAATGTCACATTTTTTTCGATTATTTCTGCAAATTCTAAATTTGAATTTTGACACGTCAAATGAACTTGTTTATATCACAAAAGAAAACAATTGAAAATCAATCATCTATTATTTCAGTTTGACAGATAAGTGGCAGTGAAGTGGTTTTAGATTATATTTTAGTAGTAATTAGTGAGGAAATATGCTTTTTTTTCTTGTTAAGAGGAATAGTACGCCTATGTGCTGCTTACAGATTTGAATAATTTTGTGGAATATTAATTTAGATTTGTGAAATTTCGGTTATATAGAAAGAATCAAGCGACATTATAATCGATTTGCGGTACACGGACAGCAAGATGCGAAAATGTATGGTGACGGATATACAACGCTATTTAAAAACGATATTATCTGTGATTGTGTCGAGTTTTATCAGATGGTGCCCGATTCAAATGGAAGTAGATTCGGGACTCCAAAAATTGAAGTGAATTCCTTTAATAATCAACAAAGTGGTATTTAAATAAAAAAGTTGACGTATTTTCCAAAATCTCTTACGATAATAATATATAGGAGATAAAGCAATCATTATTCGTAAGATGTTTATCACACTTGAATGGTCAAAAACATAGCTTATAATGAATATCTTTAGAATCATCTTCAAATGTGTTAATCTTGCCGATTTTTTGAATAATAAAATGCCTAATTCTTGTCAAATTTGGGATCACAGAGATTATCAATATAATTTTTTATCGTGAATATTTTACAAAAATTATCTCGTAATAAATTATACTAATGGTTTCATAAATGCGTTTAAACATTAATAAATGTAAAAAATCTTAACACCAGTGCACAGTTATGTACCGAAATATGACTATATTCTAAAACATTAGAGCGAGAGGTTTAAAAGAATACTATTTTATGTAACAAAAATACTTTATGCAGTCATCAAATGTTTAAAATAACTATAAAGGATAATACGGCTTCAAAATTATATAAATAGATTATCTACAACGTTTAAGGAGTGTCCAGGATCATGGTTTGAAAATACAATAAAAACTCATTTTTGACCTTCCACGAGCATGTCCCCCCTTAACATAATGTTTTTTTTATTGCGGATTGAGACATACAATGCCTAAAGCTTTATATAAAAATAAAAAAAAACTCATTTTTTGTTGGAACTTAAACATACTTATGTACGATTAAATCATTATTTACGTGTGCATATTTAAATTCTCACGAACTATTAAATCATAATATAATAAGTTAATTATGAATAATAATATTAAATATATTTTTTAAAAGTATAAGTACCTAACGTCTATTTATTTTCGTATTGCGTAGCGTCTAGTTGTCCCGGCGCCAACCCTATAAGATGCCTTTAAATAATATTAGGTACCTAATTAAAATTGTATAAACGATGGTTTTCATTTGGATATAATTTACCCTCGTGATTTTATGTTAGCCACAGCAGTTAAAAAGAAAAAAAAACTAGGTACTATTCAATAACATTGAGACAAGTTTGAATCTTAAATCAATTTGAGTAAAAAAAGTTTTGCCAGTAAAATACATAAAATAGCGAAATGTTATCCGCATTTACATTCTGGCCACATTATATTATTATTGTAGGGCTCGGTAATCGAAGTTTCTTCGAAATATGTATTGAAAAAATAAGACGCGAACTTTTTAAGGAAAAAAACATTCGGTATGGATAATCAGTTGAAAAACTATTCTGATAAAAAAATACACAAATTGAGAGCGAATATTTTTTGCGGGCTGCCGTATTATAAAACTTTATGACATATTATGATAAAGATTATGAAAATCTTCAGGCTCTTTGATAACATATTAGGTAAAAGTTCATACCTACGTTTCAGCAAAATAATTATTGTAATATTATATAATGTTATATTATGACGATGTTTTTTCATTTTGAGATTCTTTAAGTATTTTTTTCGACGTGACTTCACATTAATAGTCAACGCTGCTAAATGGCTTGTTTTTATTTCCATATATATATATACAATACTAACGATAATTTAAGTAGACTGTATCTTATGGTAGTTGTTTGAATGGGTTATGTGGTGTTAGGAACTCCGGGCACTAACCTTGAGTTGATGATGATCAGGAAATACCGTACTTTTGACACTCAAGTCACAACACAGCGTGACTCGTGATTTATGAGCTTACAGTTTGTGCATGCGTGCGTGGTTATTCTGTAGTTTTGGTTTTTATTACTTACTTTATTATATCTTACTAGAATATCGGAGTAGAGGGCAACACGTCTCACGCTTTTTATCATGCCAGACCTGTAATTCGTAGGTCACTTTTGTAGCATCAATGAAGGGTGAATAAAAGTAGACCACGACGGTGGATTCCATTAAACTGTACCTCAATGATGCCAAATGTGATTGTAATTGTCACCAAATTTATTACTGATAAATCAGCTCATTAGTTAAAGTGGTCGTGACGTTATCAGATCAGTATATAACTAAGATATTTCAAAACGCAAAATTCGAAACCTTTAAGGTTTAGTCAGATGCCGCGTTATTCAGCCTTACAGCATTGTACGTACATATTTTATTAATGAATGTGTTGAATACAGACCTCGCCATGGTGATTCGTTTGTCAACTAACTGGAAAGCTTACCATAGTCGGCTACCGTGGTACCTAAGTATTTTTACTTAGTCACTCGTTCAACAGATACTTCACTTTAGACGTTTCATTCCTACTACACTACTATCATTGGGCCACATAATCTATTGTAACGTTCAAAATAAAAGTACTATTTTAGTGGCACCATCTTTCACAAGTCTAGACATAGGTGACTACTGAAATTGGCTTTAGAGGTTTTATATTATATATTTTTAAGATAAATATATGTTCTAATGGATTCAAGCTCTGTACTATTCCATTTAAGTCGTTTTTTTACGACCCGGGTTTCGCCTTTCGGCATCTTCAGGCGCCGTGTACACTCATTAAAGGTAAACACACACTTGTGAGTGTACACGGCGCCTAAAGATGCCGAAAGACGAAACTCGGGTCGCAAAAAACGACTTAAATGGAATAGTACAGAGCTTGAATCCATTATAATTTTAAATTCAAATTCCATCAAGTACCTTCAGTCGATAGTATTAATATTAATATATATTATGTAGTCACTTTTTCAATATAATATTATGTCAATAGTTTGAGTCCAAACACATATTGAATTTAATATGTCAATTTTGCAATCCGGGACTTAAACCCGAGACCCACAATTTTGTGAGCTGAAATTTTAATACAATTCATTGTGGGCGTGTGCATAATACATACAATAACAAGTTTTTCTTATACGCCTACATCATTCATAGACACTACGGTATTTACAGTTAGAGTTTAATTATTTTTAGTGCTTTATAAAGATTGTTCTCCAGGAATCACTAATAACATACTTAAATTACTAAAAAAATCTCTCAGTGAGGTCAAAATCTGATTATCAAATTACAGTTTGTCTCCGCAGGCAAACTTATAAAAAATGACAAAACCAAGATAGTAACTTATTAAAATTATTTTCATGATTGACAGTTTTTAGATTTAGTTTGAAAAACTTTTTTATAAACCTAAAATAAAATAAATTAGGCGTGCGCATTCTTAGGGAGAGTAGTATAAGTTGACAATAAGTTAGTTTACGACAAACCGCGTATGCAGACGGACGGTTTTCGTGAAAATTACGGGAAATTTTCTGAAAAGTGTTTTCGCGTAGCATGCAAACAGTTGAATATTAATTTGGTAGTGAAAACGTAGTGAATTTAAAAAACTTTCTTTCATAACATTGTCATCGGTGACAGAAGTAATAATTATAACATATATAAATAAACTATTATTAATTTAAAGTGTCAATATACCATTCAAAAATTATTAGAAATTTCATTTGTGTATTTTGAATTAATTTGGTACTGAATCTTAACAGTTTTCTTTGTTTAAATAGTTTGTTCTGTGAGTCATATGTGATTGTGTTGAAAACCATTTGCACTGAATATTTGTTGGGTAAGTATATTTTATTTTTATAAATGTTTTTTTATTAGTTAGTTTTGTCAAAATATTTATAGATGTATTGTAATAATTTACTTTTAAATAGTTACACAATGGGTAGCCAATGGACAGGGAAACTGTGGTTTTTTGACAGATGTTTTGGACAGAAAAAACTTAACATTCACATAATATGGGCATTTTCATAATTTTAAAAGAAATCTACAGATATTCGTAAAATGTTATTAAAAATAATCTACTATAATAATATTATATAATTATAATGATATACTGTATAATTATTTTTTTATTTTCAATGAAACACTATTTAATCTGAATTAGTTGGAAAATTAGAAGTTTAACTATTTTGAATATTGCATGAATTATTTTTTTTTCATGTATATTTACAGAATATTATATGGCTTGAACATAATTTCATTTTCATATCACGTTCGTTTACTGTCAAGAGTATATTATAATACTTATTTCAAAGCAAACTAAGTTGTATAATATATATAAAGTGTATTAACAAAACTACGTGTATATTGTATTCAAATGTTTATAGGCGAATAATTTAAAAGTAGGTATATAACATAGCAGGAAGCTTAGAAGTTTATCGGAATAAGAGATTATTTAATTTTTGTAACACGGTTTAAATAAAACGTACAATTCATTACAAAAACCAATAACAATAATTATGTATATAAAAAAGATACACACAAACTTAAAGGTTACGATACATAGCTTTTTTCTGGAATACGAATGTAGGTGTAAAAATCACATTAGCATTCTTAACGCGAAGAGGCACCAATAAAAACGATCTCGTGGACATAAGGCCTACCTCTTGCAGAATAATAACGGAAAAGAATTTCGGATCGCTTTCAATTTGAACTGGAACCCCTTAAATCTTGTTTCCACTTCCTATTCTTAAAAGGAAGTCCATTGCAAATCACAAACATACAGGTTGAATGCTATACCAATATTTAAAATCGCTTCTATTTTTTCAATATATTTTTTTCTCATGCGTAGCATATGAAAGCTAGGTCGCTCAGAATTCGTTTACTGGCAGGATCCACATGGAAGTTTCACATTTTTTGTAAAATATATATTTCAAAAGAAAATAAAAAAATCTTTAGTACAGTTTCCATAGGTCGTTTTCATAGGTACCATGCTTATGAGTAGGGATCGTAATACCGGTATTCAATTATTTATCGATACCGAAATATCGGTTTCAAAAATCCAAACTACCGGCATTGAGCAGATTAAAGCATGGACGTTAATGTTTTTTGAAAATGAATTATTTGATATTTTTTAATTACTCACTCCTTAATGTATACTAAATTTAGTGTATAAGATAAATGATGCCAAAACACAAATATATTCACTGAAACCAACGAAAGTTAAATAATAATAAAACAAAATCCCTCAGATATACTTACAGAATTGTTGCAATGAATTAACATATTTCGAAAAAGAAAAAATTCGTGGCAAAGGTTTACAATTACTCTATAATTTCTGATCCAACATTGATAGTACATACACCAAACGTTGACTTTGAGAGAGATTTTCCTGTACTGTAAATTAGCAGGTCTAAAATATTATGATCCAAACATATTTATAAAGGTTAATATAATTAATGTAGGTAGGTTCTTTAGGTTGCTATAAAATAGTGCTTTCGATAGATTTTAATAGCTATATTTACTGATAAGTACTCATTTTCTTGCTATAATATATTTTGACGAATACTGGTATTCAATAAGAAATACCAAAACACCGGTATTGCAATCCCTATTTATGGGTCCATTTAATTTAACTCTCATCTCTACCGATACGACATCAAGCAGAGATAAAAAAATATGTATTTATACTAGCCCAGATGCAATTAAAATATGATATTTGACACAATATAATAATTTCATGGAAGCTGTTTATTTTTTGTTGTTTTTTTTATAGACATCGAATACATTTTTAAATTTTCAACTCAGATTTTTAAACGTAGTGAATTCATTTTATTTAGAAATATTCTAAAAGAAACCTCTATTTTACGTTTATCCTAACAAAATAAAAAATGATACATCTAAATGTCCATAATGTATGGATCTGTATTTTTTTCTTTTTCTTAGCATTTCTAAAGAAAGATTTGGTACACATGGATATAGTTCTTTCTCTTTGACTCTATTTTCTGTCTGTCTTAGTATTGTTTTTCTAAAGAACTTAAAAGAATTTATATTAAGGGGAAATTTACTTTTTCCATTGATGTTGTACTAATTCAAAATATGTGTAGTTTTGGTCTCTTCAGTATACATTGCTATCATTCATAACTCTTATACTTCCTGCCGTATAATATAGGTACAACTATCGCAATAATATTTGAATTCAAATAACTCAAAAATAATATAAATAAATTAAAATATTATTTTTCATTTAACAATTATATTAGAATATTATATTATATTAGAAATCATTTTAGAAAAAAA
Source organism: Rhyacophila brunnea (assembly GCF_057557595.1). Lineage (NCBI taxonomy): Eukaryota > Metazoa > Arthropoda > Insecta > Trichoptera > Rhyacophilidae > Rhyacophila > Rhyacophila brunnea. The sequence continues at coordinate 16,759,651 of NW_028232752.1, forward strand.
GAGTGGTCCTATTGGGATCATAACTCACAACTTTCACTGGCTGTGTGTCTTATTCTTTATACCTACTACCGATCTGTATAATTATATGAGTTATACGTAATTTCATTAACTATGGTTCCAAATAAATTCTACCTTATAAGTAGGGCAACCGGATTTTGTAATTAATCAAGGTTATTGAATTACTATAATCAACATGATTACAGGTGGCACAAGGTAATAACTAAATTAATGACAGCCATGCACTTGTGAATAATTAATAATTATATTATTATTCAATACTGAATATACATAAGGTATAAGAATGTTAGATTATTAATACAAAATGAAAATAAATATTTAACAAAAATCTTAGACACATACCTATTGGAATAAAGTTTTGATAAAAAGATAAAAACTTGGTATGGATTGGGATTTGAAGTTATTTTGTTATTTTGCTGAAATTTTTCAAAAGTATAAGTATAATAAGTGACCATTTGTCATAATATGCCTCTTTCGAGCAACTTTCCTCTTTAATTTCTTTTATAGTATTAACTGTCAATTCATGGTGGAACTGCATTGTATTATTTTATTATTTGTTTGTTTAATTAAATAAAACATAATTTTATAGTACTTATTTCACTTTATTATTTAAATTTTGTACCGGTTTCGTCCTGTTCAAAGGGACATTACTATGTAATTCTATATATGATCTTCTAATGTTAGATATCAAAAAAATCATATTATGATTCAACCATTATCACACATGGTAGCGATATCGATAAAGCCCGTCTCCAAATCTGTGAGTAACAGATTCGATGATTAATTAATTTTTAAAATGTGTTCGATTCAGTGCAAGAACCAAATGGGTTGGGTAAATCGCTGATAACTATCCATAATTAAAAAAAGCTGTTAATATAACCTTATAATGCGAGAGAAAATGGCATTTTACTAGCTCTACAATACGATTTGTTTACGAGAAATGGATGTAGCATATTAATTCATACTCATATTAAAAATAACATGGGGATTTGATGGAACCAAGATTGGAACCCGAGGTCTACGATTTCGTTAATGGATACGAAATGTTGCAGATATTCAAGTCATTAGTTTTCATGAAAAATATCTTTTGATCATATCTGTGTATCTTTTTTTTAATAATTGGTTTATTTTACAAATTTTAAATGGTTATTGTATAATCCAAAACAAAATATGAAAAATTCTCGGCTGAGATTTCGGAAACATAATATAACAAATGGTTCATTTTATACCTGGTATAGTGTAATAATATTATGTAACTATCATCTATTTGGTTTTTTGATTCACCTAGAAATTAGACCGAAAATGCATATATTATTATTTTTTTGGGGATAATTTGTGATTGGAAAAACTCTTGCGAAGAAAAAAATCCCAATCTGCATGAAAATAATGAAATAAAAAAAAATCGGTAACATTAAAATATTTAGTGCCTATATAAAAGTAAGATTTTTAAAAAACCTAATAATAACTCACAACAATATAAGGCTTTACGTTTTGGTCGCTATGATGAATTTCGGATAATTTTACAAATAACATATTATAATATGTATTTATTGTTAAAAAAAATAGACGCAATGCGTTATTTCAAAAGAAAATCTTATTGTTTTTGTAGTAATAACTTATTTGAATTATATATATATATCGTTAGTTAGTTAGGAATCATTCTCACTCTGTCATTCGTATTATTGGTTATTTATCACGTTATTATTAAATGGTATTTTTGCTGCTGTAATTAATTTACTAATGGGACAATAGCGTGCCAAAGTCTATGGTACAATACTTACAGACCACTGAAAGAAGAGGCCTCTACACGTGCTTAGGAAACCGTCCGTAATCCTCTTTCGCAGAAATTGAGAAATCGTATTTTCCGTTCCATTTATTCACCATTGAAATCTCTTGGTCCGAGCCTTTATATCATTATAGGAAAACCTCATCCCACAGTAGGAAATGAAAAATCTATCCAGTTACAGATTATTACTAAAAATGATTTATGACAAATATTTTATACAAAATCGGAAAATAATAAGTGGGTATGGGCACCTAGGAAATGAGTGGTAATATAGAAATCATATAAGATGGATTGCGCTTATTATTTTATTCTTTCAAAGTAAAGTTAAATCATTTATGTATAAACTAAAATATTATTTAAATGAGTCGGTTTATATGTTAGTTATATTGTTAGTGTGTCGATTTTCATATTATACATAAGAAATAAGAACTAAATAATAGCGATAAACAGGTTGCACCTCTGGCGGTAGAATTGAAGGAAAAGTAACAGTTATAGTCTTATAATTACATATTTTAAACAGAAATTAAGCAAATATAGTACCTAATGAATGTTTAGGAGTGAAGGTGAAGAGATGGAATTCTGTTTGGAGAGGCTCGAATGAATCGAGGAGAGAGTTTATTGCTGACAAATAAATAATTACAATGATAAAATGACAGGGAAGAGTTATGGTAGAGTGTACTGGTATACTGATAAGATCGACTATGTTAGAGGGTTACATACATGAGTATTCGGTAAATTACGAGAGTCATTGTTGATGTAATTTCCAGTTTGGAAAATCTGCTGACCTTTGCATTGTTGCAATTTCAAAGCGTTTTGATGACCAAGTCTGAAGTAGTTGAACCCCATCGAATAATGTCACATGTGTAGAATATGCCGATTGTAGATACGAAAATTGTGCGATAGTTGATTGACTTGCAGATTCTGACGTCAAAATAACACTGACGACAAATTTCCACTACAAATGTAATATTATTGGTTCCGATAAGAAAACATGTTTTTAGTACTGATTATCTCCTATATATTATTATCCTACAGATTTGCCCGTTTTTGCGAGCGATTGTGTGCCTTATTCGTCACGTCCGATGGGTTCAAACGCCCAAACACACTAATTGAATGTTCAAAATTCAAATAGGTCATATAGAGTATGAAAGGAAGGGTTTTCCGAATTTAAGTTATCTTGCGATATAATATTGATGTTTCTCTAAAGCTTTCCGGCACATACGTCACATTATTGACAATATGGGAATTTATTTTTTCACAATGTTTGCAACACTCGAACCGACTAAACAAAGATGGCCGCTTTAAATTTAAAATGCGTTTTAACCGATATATACAATCAATTTTCACAAACTAATCATAATAAGATTGATCGATAAACATATTAGAACTGATTTATTTAAATTTTTATGAATTAAGTTCTCTGTTTAAGTTAAGTTTCTACACCTCTGACGGAAATCAAGTCTTTTGACACTATAAATTTATTACGCTATGTATACTAACATACGGTATTTCAATTGAATCACCACATATTTACTTATGAGATGCATTCGAGTGACTGTATGTTGAAGTGAGCACAATTTTATATAACTTAACACAGTCACAAAAAAATCACTTTTAAAAAATAGGTAACATCCGTCATTATTTGTTGTTTATGTAAAAAACGACAGGTGATATTATTTACGTCTCACAATGATTTAAAAATGCACATCACTATATAATAACTCACATTTATAACAAGCACCCATAGATAACTATAAATATTCAAATAAACAATAACATTTATACGAATTCCGATTAAAACTGATCATTTCATTGAAACGCGGGCGTACGACATATCGGCGTTTTAAGATACCAATGAAAATTTTAAAATATGATGTCACTTTTGTTTTTTTTTTTGTAAGGCTGTTGAATCAATTTTTATTTTGAACCAATGAAACTTATATACATTTAATTAGCTCATTATAACCCAAAAATATTAAAAAGGTATCAACCAGTGTTGCCAACTAACATTTTCAAAGTTCAGTAGATTTTTTGATTTTATCTTCAAAATACCATTGATTGACAAAAATGTATGAAATTCAACGATTGTGTTTGGTGAAAGCGTGCATATTGACATAATCTCACAAGTGTCTTTTAAAAAATCATGTAAAAAGTGACTTTTGTTCATCACAAATATCATAATTTCTTCTTTTCCTGACAAAAATTTCAGTAGATCTAATGAAATTCCAGTAGACATGGCAACACTGACTATGCGATCAACCCAGTGTTGCCAAGTCAAAATTTAAAAATTCAGTAGATAGACATGGCAACACTGACTATGCGATCAACCCAGCAGTGTTGCCATGTCTACTGAAATTTGCCAATATACTGAATTTTTGATTTTTTTTCGAAATTCAAGAAATCTACTGATATTTGTGTTTCTCCATAATTGTAAATTAACTGATGATTCTTTCAATAATAAACTTGAAATGATTTACGCATGACCTTTTTTGATGTTATACACTTCTAAATTGACATAAAAAGCATTGTAACTCTACCCAAGAGCGCCATTTTACCCATTAATATCATCATTGTTTACAGTAAATTAATATTATTAGTTATTGTTATTCTTATTAGTTTTAAATCATATCTAATAAACCACATTTTTCAAAATCTTCTGAAATTTTAAATTTTGACTTGGCCAAGTGTTGCCAAGTCAAAATTTAAAAATTCAGTAGATAGACATGGCAACACTGACTAATGCGATCAACCCAGTGTTGCCAAGTCAAAATTTAAAAAAAAATCAGTAGATAGACATGGCAACACTGACTATGCGATCAACCCAGTGTTGCCAAGTCAAAATTTAAAAAAATCAGTATATAGACATGGCAACACTGACTATGCGATCAACCCAGTGTTGCCAAGCCAAAATTTAAAAAAAATCAGTAGATAGACATTGCGACACTGACTATGCGATCAACCCAGTGTTGCCAAGTCAAAATTTAAAATTTCAGTAGATTTTGACAAAAAATTCAGTAGATTTCATAAAATATCAGTAGATTTTGAAAAATGTGGTTTATTAGATATGATTTAAAACTAATAAGAATAACAATAACTAATAATGTTAATTTACTGTAAACAATGATGATATTAATGGGTAAAATGGCGCTCTTGGGTAGAGTTACAATGCTTTTTATGTAAATTTAGAAATGTATAACATCAAAAAAGGTCATGCGTAAATCATTTCAAGTTTATTATTGAAAGAATCATCAGTTAATTCACAATTGTGGAGAAACACAAATATCAGTAGATTTCTTTAATTTCGAAAAAAAATCAAAAATTCAGTATATTGGCAAAAAATATCAGTTGATCTACTGAAATTTCAGTAGACATGGCAATACTGGATCAACCATAGAATATTATTTCAAAATTTAATAAAGTAACATTTTTTATGGCTGTTAAATGATAATTTTTTTAAACCAATGAAACTTATATACATTCAATTGGCTCATATAACCCAAAAATATTTAAAAGGTATTCAACAATAATTGGTGTTATACATCTTATTTAAATCATTATCAACCAGGATCAATCCACTGCTATAGCAGGCCTAGCAGCCTGAAGTGGTGTCAGGTGATATTGTGAAGGCCTGACTCCAGAATAGACTACGCATATGACTCCAAATTTGTATTGGCAGTGACGAGATGCAAATCGTAAAACTGACAAATCAGCGAAATGTCAAAATGTCTGACGTAAATGAAAATCCATCCCGAAGGGAAAACTATGGCACCGTTTATGCATACTTCACAATTATATTAATACACAATACCGCCAAGCCGTCTGCAAGACCTAGCGAGACAGACTGGCGAGAGCCAGCTGGCTCAGCTAGTCTATATAAATACAAAAGGCTTGTAGTATTAAACATGTCGTATTATTTAAAATTTGAAATCAGATTGACAATAACATGTACGCATGCATGAACCGACCAATGTTGCAATACCTATGATTCGACAAATTTAATATAGTCTAGGTAGGTACGTGCATTTATTTCATTAACTACTAGTGAAATAAGCATTGTATTATTCTATCTAAATATTTAAAAAAAATATTTACAATTTATTTATAATTCATTATTCTATTTATATTTTGCAGTTTTCATACGTTGCAGAAAACTGTTTTAAAAAAAAAAGTATTAACATTTCTGATCGCGAGAAGCGACGTTGTTATGTTATTCATTGATCTGCACTATCTGTTATTCCACTTTCATCCATGCATAGCGTTCTTAATTAATTAGTTTCACATAGCGTCGACAGGCTTTTATCAAATATAAAAAAAATACTGTCAGCGGTCTGTATCAAATAAATCCACGGAGAGTAAATACAAACATTTATTTTTTATTGTATTTATGATTTTAAGACCGCAAAAATTTACCAACAAAGCAAACACATTTTCAAGCAATTAGTAGATCCCATATCCAATAACATGCAAGGACAAATACTGTTATACAATATATCATGTTTAGATTTAAAACATTATAGTGACTGATTCCAAGGGATTTTTTTATCTATTCTACACAGTGGCAAATTTATTTATTCCTTTAAAATAATATAAAAGCGATTACAATGAAACACCTTTTTTTGAACACATTACCGAGCGGTTGACGAGACGTGTTGATGAATTACCTTCAGCGTTGATAACTTAGAGCTTGTCCAGATGACGCGTGTCTCGCCGCGATACACCGCGAGTGCATGTGTACAGCTTAAGACGGTACTTCAGTGAAACAGCAAATAATTTTAAACTATAGGTACGACGAAATTTTCGACTCGCTGGCGATCATAGAGCGAACGTTGAGCTGTGAACATGTCAATTTGTTTCGTGATAGCGACGGGGGTATTAATTTTTAAATCGTGTAAAGATGACTAAAAAACGTTACCCATTTACTTGAAAAAGAAAACATGTCTATGAATATATTATTATTGTTACTAATAGAACAATAAACAGAACATTAAATGGACGCATGTTGGATTTATATGACAAATTATATTTCATTCGGCACGCGTTATTTGCACAATCCACGAATCGCCTAGCCACCATGCCTCAACTGAGGTATAGCCTTAATGATGTCACCTGTACCTAGACCGCGCGCGAGCAGTGATACGCGGCGATTACATGTGGATGGCTGAATGAGGTCCCATGTGTACCTGGAATGCGCGCGAGTTTTTACGCGCGAGTCAAATCACGCCATCTGGACATATTTTTTATTATACATTTAAACATACCCCACACCAGGGGTCGGCAAACTCTTGAACCAAAAGAGCCAAATATGAGTGGCACTACGGTTAAAAAAAAATCGAGAGCCATACGTATATTTTTATAAATATAATTTATTTAAATGAATTAATTACATTTTATAATTGTTTATTTATTAAGTGAAGAAGATTTCCCGATTAAAACTAACGTAAATACTTAATATTATATGTTTTTATTGTTGACATTATAAATATATTTTTTTACAGAATATGAATTACATACAATTTTTACGCATTCCTTAAAACTAATGTGAACAATGACCTTCCTCGCATTTCTTTGAAGAGTGTGTATGTTTGGTATGTAGCTTCTAGTTTTTAATTTCAGGTGCGACTCCAAAAAATTCTCATCGGTTATTTGGTTTCTCTAAATGCTATTTATATTGTTCATGTTTGAAAATGATTGTTCACATACATATTATTATGTAAACTTGAATATGAGTTCGGAAAGCTATTCCATAATATGTATTAAAAATCGTAGTATCTACTTTATGTAGATCTTTTAGAGCGCCCCACTTGTGTTGTGAAATTAAATTGCATTTTTCTCTCTCCAAATCCTCAGTTTTGGTAGCAAGACCTACAAATTGTGAGCTCCATAACTATTTGCTTGTTATATACACCAATAAAATTGTATTTCAAAAGTGCTCGTGTCAATATAAAATGGAGAAAAATTTGATTTGTCGACTTTTGCAATGGGCGGATTTAAAACAACAATCATACCTTTTTGCATCAACCATCACGGAGGAAAAATTTAGGCTCGCGATAATGTCATTATATAATAATTACAATAAGTGTACAAATCAATGACAAAAAATTAAACTTGTGAATTTTGCAAGTTTTTGTAAAAATTGGGAATTTAGCAAAGAGCCGCACGCCAATACTCAAAGAGCCACATGCGGCTCGCGAGCCGCGGTTTGCCGACCCCTGCCCCACACGAAAAATATGCTTGTGGAGTATGTTAAAAATCTTAAAATTACACCGATTTTATTGAAAATCAAGATGCTAGCCTCTTTTACTACGAATACGTTAATAATTATTTTAACAACCTACGATAGGTATGTGATGACCCAATTTATTACCATTTATTTTATCTATACGTATATTATTTTGTTGACGAACAATTAATTCTTCATCAATATTCTGTTTTTTTCCCAGAATCATGACATTTTTTGAAATGCTATTTTTTGGACATCTATTAAAAATAATTACAAGATAAAAAGAACTTTTTATATACTTACCACGTTTTTAAATTTTCTGTTGAATCATATAAACTTAGTAATTTATAATTTATATTTTAAATTAATTAATAATTTAGGACAAATAAGGCAATTGTCAACAACTCATTTTTTTACTATTTTCCAACAAACCAACAAATATAGAATACTAAAATGTAATGCACGTATATATTAATAATTTTGTTGCTAGGACCACCCCTTTAGCAACCAATAATAGTAGATTGGATTACGGATTTCTTCCGAAATAACTTTTCATACGAAACAGAATTAACTGAAAATGAAATCAATTCTACTTAAAAATGGCTAAACGTATTAAAAGAATGCATTGGCATCGTATTCTGATATATTCTAAAAGTTTCAATTGTCAAAATAGTCGGGAAGATATAGTTAAAAAATGATTGCAAGATTTGTACTGGATAAACAACCACCGGACAAACAAGAATACGAGCTAAGAAAAACGTGGTAATTATATGAAAATATAGCGTTTTTTCTGTTTACTGTCAATGGTAATTAGCAACACTGCCTACCTTATCAAATACATTCTTATTTCATATTTAGTTCCTTGTGAAAATATAAAGGTATATTAATAAAAAAAACCGGTAAAATAAAAAAGAAAACGCAATATTTTTAATGTGTTTAAATGACCCTACTAATTTTGCAGCCACAGCGAAATAAAAAAACGATTATTCAGTCTCATATAAATCGTAAGTTACCTAAATACGAGCACATTTTTATACTCGGCAGAATAAACATTATAAATTTAATACAAAACCTTTCAAAGATAATAATATGTTATAATTAAATGTAATGCTTGAAATTTATTAAAGAAAACCCTTGTGCAAACGTGGACATGAATACGTAATTTAAAAAAATATAATTTAAAATATTGCTCTAATATGTGAAAGAGTTTAGTAGTCCCACTCGACCAACTAAGGCCCTTAAGCCTTCTTTTATGGGATATATGAAATTATATTTGGGTCATGGGATTATTATTTTACCATGCCTAATGCGTGTAAAGTATTTTTGTAACCATTAATATCTTTTCAATCCAAAAGTTTTTATTTTATATTTTTACACATCGTCATCATCAGCCAGGGTTAATCCAATGCTCGTTGAAGACCATCTATAGATTTTTTCACTCACATATTTATATTTCTAATAATCACATCAGGATCATTCAAGATGGAAGGAGATTTTTTAGCAACGCTTGTAATTTCATTGATCACTATACTGAGTAATGGAAATATGAAGATAACTTAGCTTATTCTTCATAACAGAGGGTAGTTGGACATAATACATGATATTAGGTAATAAGGTGGTTTACCATAGTATTCTGTCTTTGTTTTTATTCTCGTTGCAAAAGGTTCTCTTAGAATCGGCATCTACAAGTTCAACTAGGCTATATCTATTACTAAGTATATAAATGGTAGTGTGTAAATCACTCTCATATAGGTGTACAACATTAGGCCTGAAAGTATGGAAGTCACATATCCAATATTTTGCAAGAGAGCAGTTTTAACAGAGTTAATCTAATTTAGTTAAAATACTCACTGGCGTTCGGACTAAAACTCCGTATGTTGGACTTCCGCACTTTTACAATTAATCTTTTTGCTATTTAATAACTTAAATTGGACATCCACTCTTTCAGCTCTAAATTATAATAGTTGAAGTACCATCGTTTTAGAAGTAATTATTTTGAAAACCATGTGACATTGGACTCCCAAATTTTCAGCATTAAGGGAACGTGAATACACATTTAAATCTGCATACTTAACATAAAATGTGACTTCTGCAGTTTCAGTTCTGAGGAACAGTGTATTATTCTTCAACTTAAATAATCTTAGCTAAATAATAGTTTAAAAATATCCTAAGATATTTAAAAACTTATTTCGTAATACTCGTAATATCTCAAAAGTTAGAAGAAAGAGTATCAAAAAATCATTTGTGGCGATCGACGAGTCATGTGAGAACAAAACATGCTTAGCAAAATCCATGACATACGAATAGATTGCGAAAGTATTATTTAAGTATTTTTATATATTTTTTCACAGGCCGTCAGCGGTATCGGTTAGTACTTACTCAGAGAGAAACGCTGATGACGAAAATAAGATTGTTTATTACATACATTTTACGAACTCAATTCTCACTTGCAATTATCAAAACTAACGGTCTTGTCTGTATAGTGGAAGCCAGCAGCAAACAATGTTTGAAAATCGCCTATATACTGGATTATTTGTTAAGTTAGGGTTAGGTTACCGTTGAATTCATGATTTTACCAAAATCGATAATAAAAATTGCAGTTGTCACTGCCTGGCTTCCAGTAAACACACTTATATCATAAGAATTTTTATCTCAGTATTATTTATTATATAAAAATGAATTTATCATCTAAAAGGCATGGGATACTCAGTATCAGCATTATTCAATTGTGAGGGGTTCAATAAATAGCCTATCACGATTAAATGAAATTCACTCCGTTTTTATCTTGATCGTGTAACTGTCATTCCGTAATAATTGTTCTTATGAAAACAGTACTTGTCAACCCGAAAAATAAATACGCAACCGTCCTCAACAATCATACTTCAGTTCTTTGCACACATCATCATCAATCTCCATGTTATCTTCAACCAACATACAAGCACCACCCCAAATATCGATATCATTTTGACACCATTAGTCCTTGCTCAAAGTTTTTCATTTCATTCATCAGGTATCTAAGAAATATTATATTGCTTTTGAATGACTTAGAATCTAGATATATTTCACATTTGTAAGCAGACATTAACAATTTTGTAACACAGCTTCATGTGATACTTATCACAAGACTTTGCGAAATAATTTATAGTAATTATTATATTGTATAGTGGTACACTTTGCCGCTTGAATAAATTTAATCAAAGTGCTCTTAACGCCCTGAGCTTGCGTTTGTTAATAACTCATACTTCATTATATGTTTTGTTAATTACCGGCACAGGAAGGATTACGAAACTCTGAAATATGTATACGTCAGAACGAACTGTGTTTACCCATAGATTAAATGTATACATAGACGATTGACGATGGTATAATGTAAACTTTGGTAACTAAAGAATTAACGATGAACTTCTCAGAAGATTATATTCTGATGAAATACCAAAAACCTTATGGTGAGGGGTTAAGAAATTTCTGAGAATTCCTCTCTTTAGGGTGTATGAATACTGTCTTCGGTTATTCAACTTGGTTTCTGTTAGGATTAAATACTGTAATTACATAATTAAGTAGAAGATTTTTTATAAATATGCTGTAATGTAAACAATAACTTTAAAAGTATCGCTAAATGAAAGCAACATTGAGATAAATAGTGAAAAAAGTTGTTTTTGAGATAAGTATGCAAGTCGATTGCTGAAATCCTACATAATGAATTATTGAGATTTTTTTTGACCATGTCCGATCATAATATGGGCCTTTACAGAATAGAATTTTGTATTAGCAGATTTTGTTTTTACGAGAAATGGATGTCAGCCACTTGCTCAACTTATTAAGTCCATACTCTGACTCATACACAAATTTAAAAACAATATATCGTCACTGTTCTGGCAGAAGACACTACTTTGAAAATATGACATATTGAGTTAGTTATACCAAAATGTTCCTTATTTAAACTTTACCGTCTGGAAACCTTCTTATTTAATAAACAGTCTTTATTTTAAAGTCATCCTTTTTACGATTACTTAATAAAGTCACATGATAGACCATTTCTAACATTTAATAACTTCAAAGTCAAATTACTCAAAACTGGTATTCTCCAGTTAGTGTCCTCTGCCAGAACAGAGACGATATTGTGTACTTGCCATTCCCAGAATTCGAGCCTAGGACCAACGACACTATTGGCCGATGCTTAAGCCGCGCGGCCACCATAAATTATTATTACCGTGATTAGAAAAAATAATAATATAATAAACTATTTTTTTATTTAATGAATAAGACACAAGATTTGAGAATGTAACATTGTATTTTTTGAACATACATAATTTAAAACGCATTTCTATGAGCATTGCATGTAAGAACTATTTGTTAAAATTGTCGTAATTAAGTAGGATGCTCGTAGCTTAATTGGAAACGCACCCTGGCGTAAATCCAGCGATTAGAGATTCATGTCCTGTCGGGGTCGTATTTTTTTCTAAGATGGATTTTTTTGTTGTGACTATATGTATGAGATATTTTTAAATTATGTATGTTCAAAATTAATATAATATTCTATTAAAAAAATGCCGCTGTTGCATTTATAACAATTGTTTTGTGTGACTTTAAAGCAACAGTGAGTTAATTAAGTTCCTACCATTATCATATATTATGATAAACTGCAGAAAAAAAACAATTAAACATATAGCTTTATTAACAATTAACAATTTAATTTATATAACACAAACGTTAAAGTTCATTTATCTCGAAACTAGTATTTTTTACTTAACCCACTGTTGCTTTCAGCTAGCAGTATGTACTTTGAAAATTTATATAATATCATCACGGGTGATTTAAAAATAATATACATATTTAATGGTTGTTTATCGAATCAAAATAATTTAAATTAGAATAGTAAATGTCTGAAAGAATAAGTAGTAAAAGGTCGGGTGTCTATTTTACGAAACGAGTTAAGAACACAGGTCATTAAGTTTGTTTACAATATATTGGCAAACGAATCTAATCCATGCATTAAAACATCATAAAATTAAGAAATTTTATAAAGTTAGTTTAGAAGTTGAATGTCTGTGTTTCAGATATAGAAAAATTGTATATAAAAAAAGAACTAAAAAGTTTTAAATTGACACTGAGAAAATATTTTTTTCTGTTGGTGACAAGAAAAATATAATATTATGTAATACTGATAAAAATACACATATTAACCATTAACTATGCCATTATCGCTGTATTATTTTTATGTTTTAGTTATCTCTTCATAAATTTATGATATGTGACACCCCAATTATAACTGCTGACGTACCTAAAAATTTTAATAATAATCAACACGTCTTAGGACTTTTATTAAACTATTTTTTTTAATTCAAACTTTGAAATTTACATTTAATCAATATAATATTTTCCAATAATTATTGTTATTTATTAAATAAATGATTGATAAATATGTAATTTAAACAACCTCTTATTAATTACATGATAGTAAAAAAACAAAATCGATATGTACAGTAAATAAAAACACCCTTTTAGTAATTAACAATATTTCGAACCATCAGTGCTTGTTAGTAAATACTTAATACATAGTAAATACTTATTAATATATATGTATTTTTTTTGTAATCCACGAAAAAAAAACGATAAGATCTATCATTATACCACCGTAAAAAACACCGTAATTAAAATTACCTTACTCAGCAGAAAAGAGATTCATTGTCTTGTACTTGTAATTATCAACACATTGGCCACCTCTTGTTTATTTGAAACGTAATCCATTAGTAATAAAAAGTATATTTTTATGATTGTATGAAACAAAAAGGATTTGTTATTTTTCCGCAAAAAATATTAATACAAGGATACTTCTCACACAATAAAATTCATTATAATATATATTATTATATGTTAATTAGTACACTTTGATGACAGGGAGTAGTAAATATTAAATAGTGAAGTACCTATTGCTCACGACATATAAATAATATATTGAATATTATATTTGTAGAAAAATCGAATAAAGTTTGTTCTTATTATAAGTTTTTATAAACGTGGTTTGATGGAGAGCATAGAAAATATATTGGGTTTACTGATTTTTTTTTAACCTATAGGTACCGTAGAATGTACATGACAGAGTCAGGATAGAATAAACGTTAAAGAGGAGTATAGTTTCAGTAGCGAAAGTTGGAAGTAGGCTGTTAACATGTGCCATAAAAGTGCACAGTAAACTTTGTTAATAGTAAGTATTTGTTTTTATTGCACTAATACTACAATTTACAGACGGTTAGTTTTTAAAAATTAATTAAACCCTGCCTATACCAAAACATAGTTTTAGTATATTTTGGGCGATACGACAAAATTGTACACACTTTTTCATTCATACTTATTTGTTTTCGTTGGATTAAGAAAACATATTACACATATTATATTGTTGGTTCATTTTTTTAAATTCATTAAACTCTGCCTAAACCAAACTATAATAGATAAAAATATTATTCTTTCTATGAAATATCCAAAATGAAATATGGTTTAATTGCATAATTTTACATATATTATAGATAGACGAGTATTTTTTGACTATTATCTATTATGGCTTGGTTTCTCATAATTGAATTTTAAAAACTAACCAACACCATCTGTATCTTGTAGTCTTATTTCAATGAAAACAAATACATGTGACTGACAAAGTTTAGTGTTCACTATTTATTTATGGCACAACAACAAAACAAAACGTGTAGTTAAAAGCAATCAATTTATAATCTAATAACATCATTAAATATTGCCTAATATAGTCAATGTCTTGAAGGCGTAAATATTTAGATGGTTCGGTCACAATGTTAGATGCGATGGATCTAGAACTCATCATTAATGTTATGAAAAAACCCTTGTAAAACCTTCGGTCCTTGGGTCTCCCCCAGAGGACATGGGAAAATAGCATCAATAGTGTGACCGACTGGAGTGAGAAAACTTAGGATAGAGATACTTTGAAGACTAATTAATAACATTATGAAGATGATATCGCACATAGGTATATTAGAAAAGAGACCTAACTCAAAATTTGTCGATTTTTAGTTTTCATCGCCACTGGAACCTCGCTAGCCCCGATATGCGAAAGTATTTTTTTTTATTTTTTTATCCCTAGATTTCACAAGTGTCACTTTTCCACTGGGCCATATTTGACGTTGTGTGAATTTGAATAGTGTCATTTTTTTAGTTGCGTCACTTTTCCAGTACGCATATGTGAGAAATATCTTCAAAACGTGAACTGTTTTTATTTTATTTTTGTCTCATTGTTTTGAAAATACGGAGAATCAAAGATCGAATAAAAATTAAAATGTCTCTCCTGAATAATTGCAAATTTTGAGTTAAGTCTCTTTTCTAATACATGTGCGATATACTTACATTACAATAAAAAATGTATTGCATACTGTCTGTTGAATATGTCAATTTAATAATTAAATATTTTTTTGATTGGGTGTTTTTTATCAAAATTTAATAAGTTTCTTAATGATGTTGGAGAGATTTTTAAATAGATCATTGTTATAATGTACCTATCACTTTTTAATTAAAAAACGCCTTTTTTCTGAAGAAAAAAAATATTTTAGACTTGAAATGGTTTTCATTTTTTTTTATTTCAAGTATTTTTTAGAATTAATTAATAATTTAAATGATGTGTTCATAAAAATGTTGTGCTTTAATGAATACTTATTATACATGTTATATTGTATTTGAGTCGCCTAGAGTCATAACTCACATTTTGTCATTTTTGAGTTAAATATAAGTACCACGTGATTCTAAAGGCATTAATCTATATAAAGAAAAATAGTAAGGTATCAAAAGTCATTTTAAACCATGTGAAAATCGTTGATAAAGTCGGCTGTTGATTATGTGTCTGCAGCCTTAGGGGTATTATATATATATATATATTTTTAAATATGTAAATCAACTCACTCATTCATTAATATTCAAAAGAGTTCAATACATTTCTTAGAATTACAAAAAACAGTGCTCTGGTGGTTTTTTGAGATTATCTCAAAACTCGATTTTTGGAATATATGTGTTATTACTCTAGGCAACTCATTTATTTTAATTGTGAATAACTATACATTTATATTGTTTTTATATACCTGTATGTTAATTAATTAAAAAACTTTTAAAAGGAAATTTTTGGTAAATTATAAATTTAGTATTCAGCTGTAAGATACAACCCTATATACAATATGAATTTATTATTATTAAGTCATTACGTCTTGTTTTGTAATAACAAGATGAATATAGTGGATTCTGAAACTGTATCATCTTATCGCTTCACAACTTGTATACAATAAAACGGTTTTTTGGAAATGGACAATCAAATAACGGTTTTTGGATCCATGAAGGTCATGCATATAACAAATTTTGGAACTGGATACGTCTTTGAACAGTAAAAATGATAGTAAATAGCGGTTTTAGGAACGAATTAAATGCATGGATCGATTCTTCTGAAGCAACAGATTCGATTTTGTTCATAATATGATTTTTCAAAAAAATGTAAATAACGGTTTTTGGAACCGGGCTCCTCAATTATTATTAGTTTTGTAATTTTGTTACTTGATATCTATATTAGGATTAAAGTATCACGCCATTTCAACACATTAAACTCGTATTGTGAAACATTGTAGGTAGTTTTAAATATCTGAATTGGAAATCTGGATTAAAATCGAATAAATTGAGGTATGGATTTCTTATTTATAATCAACAATCATTGTAGAAAGTAATTATTGTATGAAAACTTTAATCATGTCGGTGTGTTTCGGTTTGTTATTTATTCCAAAGGTCTGAGCTTCGTTGTTGATTAAGAAAAACCGCGTTTCTACGAAACATGCCCTAAAATAACCATAAATCTTTGAATTTTTCCTTATCATAAATCTTTACGATTCGAACAGCACATAAAGCAAGTGAAAGGGTACTTTTATGGGATTGTCCCTTGTAATACACACAAAAAAACTCCCCAATAAAAAATCGCGTGCATATTTCAGCGTGAAAAAAACACACTCAAAAAACTTCTAATATTGGCAATTTGGAAAATAAGGCATAGTGTCCAACTCCATAAAAGGCATTTCTTTGACCGTTTATCTCTAAAGGGTTGTGAAATTTATCGGCTGGCGAGGGGCGTTAATATAACGCGCCGGACCTGTGAAGTTACGTCAATGCAGTGGCAGATTTGGGATATTTTTAGCCCTTTGCGGGCGTTATAAATGGACGCCCCTATGTGAGTAAGCCCGGGTCCACAGGCAGTGACATATTATTGTATGTATGGCGCAGTATGCACGTGATTTTTTTTACTTTAGCTAGTCGATTATAATGAATATAAATTGGGGGACTTTAGACACGTATTTATACATCGTTTTAACTAACTAATTACGAAACACAAATAAGCTTTTTGTCAGTATGAACTAAATAATAAAATATTCGTTTTAGATAAAACTTTATATAAAATACAAAATTGGAAACATTATAGTATTACGTTTTTATTAAATTTTCTAGCCATAATTGAGCACGGGTCTTTTCGCAGTTCCATTTTTAAAATGTTATTTTGAATTAAAATGGTGACAAAACAAATGAAAATAACTTTATTCGCATTATACACTGCGGCCTACCGTTAAGGGAAAACGTTCTACAGTGTAGTGTACATCATAACATATATCTCTTGATAACGACTTCTGCAACGAGCACGAAACATCGAGGTAAGAAAGAGTACATGTAGTAGAAATCCAAGAATATATGACGATAAAAAACAACCGGGAAATTTTCAAACATTATAATTATGTAAGATTAGTTGTGCCGAATTTGTAATTATGGCTGACAAGGAATGCTAACAGTTAGGCCTAAACCAGTTATTATATTGATACTATCTGCCATTTGTTATCCCTTTCTTTAAGATGCTTGGTTTGGCAAATTTTTGGAGCCAAAAATTCCTTGTTTGCTATTCGTTCGTTGCAATTTACGTTTATTTCAATATACCCAGAATAATTAAGTGTGTTGAACACTTACTCTTAAATTTGAGGCATTTTTATTAGTAACTCCTATTATTCGTCAATTTAGTGATAGCTTGTAAAATAAATTATTAGTCTAGGGTTAATAGGGTTTGAAGACTGAAGTCAAATATATACGATATCTATAATATATTATATGCTACACATACTAATTAGTACTACATTTTGTGTGTTTATTTTAATTAATACAATGTATTTTCACGAAAGATTGATAGTTAATAACGTAAAAGAAATAAAACTTAGTTTTATACCAGATTAACTAGCTACCTAAATATGATTATAATATGTTTTTTCTGAAAAGTCCTTCAGTTATAATTGATGTATTTTTAAATACCAAATTTCGTAAAATTTTATTTCCTTACTAGTTGACGTACCTTGCACAAGGTTACTTAATTGATCGATTATATATTTATTTTACTCAACCAAAAACAAGTATAATTGCATGATTAAACAATAAAATATCTGTATCAAGGCATATAACTTCCTAAAATGAAAATAATTTTCACAGCTAAGTCAAACAAAAGAACGTAAAATTAAAATCGAATGAAAAACATTATCTTGATCTGTTTTGAAAACTCAAAATTGGAACTGGCAGAAAAGGTAATTTTGACGCACAAACTTTGTGGAATAAGTACTTCACATTATTGTGTTTTATTTTATAAATATAATGCATACTGATGTTGTATGTTATAGGGGCAAAGATTACACACATGATAACATTTGTAATAACTAAGGTTAGTTTTATTCAAATAGTCATTATCTCAACTTTTATTTTAAAAATAAAAACAGGTGATAAATTGAATTTATAAAAGATTTCCCATATCTACTGATAAATCTGCAAATCGGATTACTCTATTTTGGCAAATTGTTCAGGAAGGAGAAAAAACTTAATTAGTTAACTATTGAGTGGAATTTAATAATTCCAAAAAAACACTCGTGATTTTTTTTACAAATAAGCTGCACTATGAATTAATACACTATTTTAGCTTCCCTTTTATAATATGTAAAAAATATATAAAAGCGGAGTTGTTTCATTACCGATATTGGAAATTTGGTACCTGCAGTTGGCTGTTTTGTGTGAAGAACGATAACGCATTTATTTACAGGTTTAGAAGTTTGAAATTTTGTGTGAGCATAGAAAACATGCATTTTAACAAAATTCCAAAAATCTCATTTATGATCAAAAGTGCAATTAGCTGGTTTGCAGATTTACCCATTCGTTGCGGAGTTGCGTTGGACGCAGCGAATGGGTTTTAAATAGTCAATATTCATCAATATATATTTTCAGCCAGGGTCGAGCCACTGCTGGATGAAGGCCTCCCCCAGCTCCCTCCACTCTTCTCGGTTCCTTGTTTTTCTCTGCCAAGTATATCCACCAAACCTGACAAGTTCGTCAATCCAGCGGGTTTTGGGGCGCCCCTGTGGCCGCTTAGTGCCCCTCGGGTACCACTGAATGACTGCATTCGTCCAGCGGCCGTCCATTCGCCGTGCAATGTGTCCGGCCCACCGCCATTTCATCAATTTGGTGACCTCTATCACATCTCTCACTCTTTTTTGCTTTCTTATCCATTGGTCCCTTCTGCGTTCCTTACGCGTTATGCCCAACATGCACCTTTCCATGCCACGTTGCGCAACTCTCAATTTTTGGATCTCTCGTGTGTTGAGAGTCCATGTTTCGTAAGCATACGTTAGCACTGGTAGCACACATTGGTTGAACACTTTACGCTTCAGACATACTGGATGGTCGCTCTTGAATATATTACTTATGCGTCAATTACATTGAGCTACTTTACGAGCTGCTTGTTGGTGAATTTACAATCTGCCTGTAAAGTCGCCCAGTGTCATCATTGAACAAGCTAACAAGCAGATTGTAAACAATATACCGAGAAAAGTTGAAAGCCAGTCAACTTGACACACTACACGCCGGCGTGTGGGCCTACTGCGTCTGCGCAGTAGAGCGCAGTAGCATCCTCCCGGTAAAAAAACGAACTAAGTTCTGTCAAAATAGTCGCTGGCTTGTGGCTTCTCAGCGAATGGAAAGTTTTGTGTGTCATTATCACAATCGCAGTAGCTGAATCGCCCACTTTTAAATTCGCCAACAAACAGCTCGTAAAGTAGCTCAATGTAATTGACGCATTAAACGACCGAATGCACTCCAAGCTAGCTTAGCTCTTAGAGAAATCTCGTCATCTATGCCTCCATCTACAGACATTTTCAGACTACAAATATTTGCTGTTAATCAATATAATATTCACGCCTACGGTGGCCGCGCGGCATAAGCGTTGGACTATCATGCCGTGGGTCCCAGGTTCGAATCCTGGGTCTGGCAAGTACACATATTGTTTTTCAATATGTGTGTGGGTCAGGGTATGGACCTAATAGGTTGAGCAAGTGGCTGACATCCATTTCTCGTAAAAACAAAATCTGTTAATACAAACCTCTACTCTGTGGAGGCCCATATGATCCTATTAGGATCAGACATGGTCGAAGAGAGTCAATATAATGTCAAATATAAAGTCAAATGTATGTATATACGCATTTAAAATGCCTTAAGACTTTTTTAATTATATCTTTTTCAATGCCCATGTTTCCATTTCATAGGATAAAACGCAGTTCTGTGATATAATGATATGATTATCGCTTTTATGATACGGAGGCTCCATAACATTTACCTGAACGGTATAATATCCTTTTTATCTCAAATGATATCATTGATGGGTTCAGAGATATCAGGAAAAATTTTCCACTCTACTGAAATCAACATTTTGTCCATAATCACATCATCATCAGTCTTCTTTATTGTATACTGTTAAGAAAAGGTTTCGCTTATTTTCCACCTTTTCCATTGTATTTTGTGAAAATTCAATTTAATGTCGGTCACGCATGTCTCAAAAGGATTTTTTTTTATCTTGGCAGATGACTAAATCTGTTAGAAAAAATGCGTGTTTTTTGTAGATGTAATATTGTCATATTACTCATAAATAGGTATAAAATACTTTACACAATGATATTTTGTCTCTATTTCTTTTATGTGTTGAAATATTTTTTCAGCATATAATATTATTATATAAGGGGACTTATCAAATCAAATCAAATTTATTTATTTTACATATAATGAACATAACAAATTATAAATTCAAAGCGTTCACGACATGACATACAATAAGTGTCGATAATTTAAAAAAATAAAAATACAGAGAATAATTAGTAATAAAATAAGAAAATAAGTAAAATATGTAACAAAATAAAAGTAGATGGAAGCACACAGAGTGAACTTTGATAGACCCTATCTTAAAAACTTATAAAACAACGTCTACATAAATTCACCCTCACGTAAATGGAATATATCAATATCCGAAGCGATTTCATTAAACATGGTTATTGCCCTCCCAATTGGAATTACTAATGGCAGGTTAGTTCTGCACCGTGGGAGAATGTGTGACAATAATTATTTATATGTGCGAAAGTAAAAAGAGATAAGTATTAGTGTTAAATATGGCTAGTTTAACTAGAGTGCATAATTATTATAAGCGTAAATAATAAAAAAGAGCGAGTTGAATCAACCACCCTGAATTATTAGTAAATTTCACATAGGAAAATAGAAAGTTGAAATACACAGTTGTCGAAATCTCAATATTCTTTTCATTTTCGTAAAAAGTAGTGACTTTACATATATTTCACTCTTCCTTTCACAGACAAATATATGAGGCGTCTAATTACAAAAAGCGATAAGTCCACAATTCAATATTTTCGGGAAACAACGTTTTTATGTTTCAAGCCTCAATTATTTGTTTTAACGTGAGATTATTTTTTCCGTTGTATTCTATGTCAAAATTAGAACCAAGTGACAATTTGTTTCAGCCGATAAACTATTAAATGTAATAAATATAGGCAAAATAAATTTTTTTTCGTAGGGTTATGTCGCGTTTTGGAATTTATAGATCAATACATATTGTGTAAAATTATACAAAGAATACGTGCGTATTTCTTTCTCGATTTTGACCAAATGTGGACTTATCGCTTTTTGGAATTAAACGCCTCATATGTATGTATTTATTGAAAAAAATATTTCATATAAACAATAGTTATTTAATTACACTAAATGCACTACTCCTTAAACTATGCAGATGAAAATTATTGTTTAAACGCGTTTTCTATCCCAATTTTTCACAACAGTACTATCGCTTTTCGCAAAGTGTACTAGCTGTTTTATTAGTATAAAGCGTTTTTAAAACTCTTTAATGTATGACACTGTATAATTCTCCAGAAAGTAGTGATTGTGAACCTATCCCAGCAAGGCTATTCTTATTAGTTAAAACAGTAACACGTTTATATTATTTTTATTGTTCCAAAATATCACAAATATCACTCAGATATCTATAATAATTATTAACACGCTACACTGCGTCTTACTTGAATCTAAATGCATTCGTTTAGAACCAAGTAAGACGTGTCAACTGTGATACTCAACGACATTTGACAGCTCGTAGTTAACGCGGTCATGGGAGCTGATAGTGAACTTCCCGGGATAATTAACTGCCTGAACACGGCATAACTAAGTGATAAATGCAATAAGTCTTATTTAAAATATGTGGTGCTATTCTCATTTTCGTATAACACATATATTAATTATACATATTTTTTTTTCTTTTATCTTAATGTTTCATGCAGTAATAAGAACCTACATAATTTAATTTATGCATCTATAGAACCCATCTCGATATGCTGATGATACTGTGCTGATTGCTGATAGTTTAAAGAGTTTACATCAACTGGTAGAAAAGGTTATTGAGGTCAGTAATTCTTATGGTTTAAAAATGAACCTCAAGAAAACAAAACTATTACTAGTATCAAAAATAGCGACACCAGACACCAACACAAATTTTTTCATTAACAGCAAACCAATCGAACGTGTGACCCATTATAAATATTTAGGTACATGTGTCAATGAGAAATGAGACCAGTCTCAGGAAATAAATACTAGAATTAAGATCGCAAGGAGCGCCTTTCCCAAAATGAGATGCCTCCTAAGCAATCCAGATCTTAACCTAGGTCTGAGACTGCGTATGGTACGTTGTTATGTTCTCTCAATTCTTTTATTTGGTATGGAAGTATGGACGCTAAACCAAGAGATGTCACGGAGACTTTCGAGATGTGGCTGTTTAGACGCATCCTCAAAATTCCTTGGACTGACCGGGTGACAAATGTTGAAGTTCTCAATCGAATGGGGAAGGACCGAGAAGTTCTACGTAGTATCAAAACCAAGAAACTACAGTACCTCGGCCACATTATGAGAGGACAAAAATACGGCATTTCCCAACTTTTCATTCAAAGAAAGATCAATGGGAAGCGTAGCAGAGGATGGCGCCGCATTTTGTAGCTTAAGAACCTCCGTGATTGGTACGAGTGCAGCTCTACTAAACTGTTCCGGGTAACAGACGATAAAGATAAGATCGTCTTGATGGTGGCCGACCTCCGCTAGGCGATGGCACAATAAGAAGAAGAAGAACCCATGTCTTTTAATGTAGTAATTTTTAAATATACAAATTGCGAAAATTGGATGTCTATAAGAATGATGAAATGTTAAGCTGACTTAAAAGAATTGTTGAACACATGAATTTTACTGAGTCGAATCAATTCGAATTGTAACTCAACGATCAGGAAAATAACGCGATTAACTCTGTTCCACTTTGTATGGACATGTCGTGAGGTTACTGCCAAAAGTTTATCTCAAAGTCTCAAAAAATGTTAGTACGGAGTTATGACCATTTTCAATTTTGATGTTTTATCTCTAAATCTATATTAAGGTTCCCAAACTTTTAAATGGGGCGGAACCCTTGAGCTGTCATGTAAAATCTCGCATAATTCCTACCCAGCTGTTCTGTTCTGTAAGGGAGAATTACGAAATTCAATCAAAATGCCACCCTCGTATGAAAAATAATTAACCAACATGTATAAAGCACCGCTGACGAATAAATTGTCACCGACGCGGAATTTACTCCAAAAAATTATATTAGTAACCTTTTTATCACATGTCCTGAATACCTGCATGGAACATTTTAATCTATTTGTTAATTATTATGTAGGTTACTATCGATTTAATATTATATATGGATATATCAGTGGCGAAGGGTGGAGGTAGGCTGTTAAAATTCAATATAAATAATGCACACTAAACTTTGTCAGTCATATTTATTAGTTTTCATTGTATAAACTATATAAGTATGAACTAAGAATACAATTTGCAGATGATGGTAGTTAGTTTTTATAATACAATTAAATCTTGCTTAATCCAAACTATAATAGTTTAGATATGCTATGGGCGATCCGACAAAAATAGTTCACACCTTTTCAGTCATTATTGTTTATTTTAATTGGATTAAGAATATCTTATTACAGATGGTGTCAGTATTTTTTGTAAATCCATAAAGATCTGCTTATACGAGTACCAAACCATAATCGATTAAAAATGCTAATATATAGTTTAATGGTATCATATTTTAGATATTTTATAGATAAATGAATATTTTTTGACTATTATTTACTATGGATTGGATTAGGCTTTTAGGGATTTAATTGAATTTAAAAAACCAACAATCACTATCTACATACGTATTAGTTCAATGAAAACAAATACGTTTGATTGACAAAATTTAGCGTACACTATTTATGTCGGATCTTAACAGCCAATCTCCGCCCTTCGCCACTGGTATATTATATTAAAATAGTATTAATTATTAATTATAACTTTTTTTATTCAACGAATAATTTTACAAAATTTAAGAATGTAAAATTCTAATTATTGAATATACATCATTTTTGAAAACACTTCTGAGAAAATATATTATAACAACCGAATATTAGGTCAATTTAGAAAACGCTTCAGGGAGTATTATAATGGCTATTAGTTAAAATTTGTCATAATTAAGTATGGTACCTTTAGCATAGTGGTATATGTGCGTGAGTGCGAAATCCAAGAGATGCATGTTCGATTCATGTTTTTCACAAACGATTTTTTCTATTGGTTTATAATATATTTTATCAGAATTGTTTTCAAAAAGTATATGGTATTAATTAGTTTGGATTTATAATATAATAATGGAATAATAATGGATAAAAATAATGGAATTAACAGAAAATAATCAATAAGCAAATCAATGCTTTGCTGTATTTGCAACGTTAACGAGCAAAACTTTGACATAAATAAAATGAGCAGAGTGTTGTAGTAGACAGTGACGTTCAATAATGATAACCGATACCATATTTCTTCTCTTATTTTCAAAATACTGTGGTGCTTTTTTTAGATATACCACGTTAAACTTTGTGTTTACCTTATTATCAAAAAGGTTTCAAGTTATACTTTTTTGCAAGATTTTACGGATTTTCTTGGAGACCTTGACACAGTTCGCGGAACTCAGCTTAAGAATCACTGTTATATATCAATTTATTATCTAAGATAAACATGTACCTTTTTCATTAGGTTTATCCTAAGTATCTGCAATATATTTAATTAGAATCGTAACACTGTGTATAAAGCCATTGATGTAATAATTTAGTATGGTAATCTTATTGGCAGATCCGGCACTGCACCCGTGTGGACAAACCAATAAAACAAGAAAGGATACAAGAGATTGTTATGGAAGCCTTATTATTCCAGCCGGCCGAGCGAGACCGGAACTGAGCGAGAGCCTCTGGGAAACCGGTCGGAAAATGGACTCCCTTCGTATAATGTTTTCCCGACGCCAAACAACATATCCTGGACGCTGTCCCGTGAGATTAAACCACTGTCTCGCCGTAAACACCATATGAAATGTGTACAATGAGAGTGAAAAGCTCAAAATGGACTCTATAATACATTATGAACTTTATTGCCGGGCGGGAGCTTTATGTGAATTTTGTTTTTGGGGTTGTAAAAGTTCAGAACACAGCGCTATTAGGCTTTTGCATATAAATATATATATATATATATATATAAATATATAGACTCAAAGCAATATAAACGGAAAATGAAATCTTTTCCATTCAATATGTTGTAGTAACTCACACAGCTTACAATAATCTACATTATTAAACATGCCTGGCAACAGTCAATAATACGCCTGAAACATCATCGTAAACTAAACGTCATCACAGATAGTGGTAAATATAATAAAATTATATTTCAGACAATTATAGGTTAAGTTGATAAAACGTTCAGTTACTTAAGTATATAATTTAAATTTCTAATGCATAAAATATATTACAATTCTTATGATATTGTCATGAATAATAGAAAATTATTTTTGGTTATCAAATGCTCAAAAGATTTTAAAAATGTTATTTTTAAGCTTGAGTAGAGATTTTCGCTTCATGTAAAATGATTGATTATAGTACTAGAATCACATCTACAGAAAATCAAAAGCAAAATTTCGCTGTCGTGAAAATGTAATAGCAGATTGAGCGAGCAACTAACATCCATTTCTGGTAAGAAAATTTGTTAACTAAGGAACTTCTGTGCGGTGGCCAAGACCCACATCGGATTATAGACCCAATGAAAAATCAATAAAAAATATTTCTCATATAAACCAGTTACTATAATAATTTTATCACAAATAATCGATTATTTTGTGGATGGCTACTAAATACTATAGAGTATACGCCGGGGCTACAACAGGATGCTGGCATGACCTGGAATGATGCGAGGCACCACGTGGTGTCCATATGCTGTGGAGCGAATATGGTTAAAGAAGTCGTTTTTTTATTGACTTAAATTTCACGTATCTAAATGACATTCAACATAATATTATATTTTAATAGTCACATCACGGTTTGCTCGGTTGGTTAAAAATGCTCAAGCTCACTTGTAGACAAGAAGCCGCAAGATAAGGGAGTTTCTATGTTAAATGCTGCCATAATTCTACATTATTATTTTTATATTTTATAATATTATGTGGTAAGCAGATGACTCCAATATAGTATAAAGAAAATAATATTCATCGTACTCAAATGAATTACCTATGGGAATATTGCGATAGCGATAAAGCTAAGGTAATTGTATTTTTCGTAGAGTTTTATTATCTTTACACGAGGTGGGCTGTGATTTATTAATAGTTAATTTTGCTTCGTAAGCCGCTAAAGCCTTATGGAAAGCAAAAAGTTATCAAGCAGTTACTATAACAAATACAAATAAATGTTAACAATTCACCTTAATGTGTTGAACGAGTTTCATAATATATTGTACGTTTTCCTCGTGTTTACCAAAGTCACACTATACCTACCATTTAAAATATAGATTTTACCGGAATAACGAGTTTACAAATTGTAAACTACCCTTCAGTCGGGTTTGACGCTCTTTCTTAACACTTTCTGACGTACCGATTGAAAATTTTCCTTTCGGAAGTCAGGTTTATTACATTTTTTGTTTAGATTTTAAAACATGCTAAATAAAAATTATTCTTTCATAATTTAATATAAATGCTTTTGTAATGGATTATTTTTAATTAGGACATTTTTGTAACGTTTTTCTTAGCTCGTATTCTTATTTGTCCGGTACAAATGTTGCAATCAATTTTTAACTAACTTCCCGACTTGCTAAACATTTTAGAATATATCAGAACACAATGCCAATGCATTTTTTAAATTTAGCCATCTTTAAGTAGAATTTAATTCATTTTCAGTTAATTCTGTTTTGTATGAAAATGTATTTCGACACCATTATTGGTTGCTAGTCTACAGTCCTAGCAACTAAATTATTAATATATGCGTGCGTTACTATGGAAATAAATATAACATGTCAAGTACAATAAAATTTATTTTTATTGTTTAAGCTAGTCAAGTCAAGTTTATATGGTTTAACAGAATTTAAAAACGTTGTATACAAAAAGTTCTTTTTATCTCGTAATTATTAATATTTATGTCATACTACTCGTATAATTAGAATATTACATTGTACTTATGCTTAAATCACAGTAGGTATATACACAATAATATATACTACCGCACTATTAAAACACTTGAGGATAAACATTAAATCGCTTCGGATATTGATATATTCCCCTTACGTGTGGTGAATTTAGGTGGGCGTTGTTTTATATATTTTTTTTTAATATTTTTGTATTATTTACTTATATTACCCTATATTTTTGTGTGAAAATTGTCAAAACTTATGGCTTATGGCATGCCGTGAATGCTTTGAAATTATAATTTGTTATGTTCATTATTTATTTTTTAATAAATTAAGTTGAATTTGAATCATGGGAGATGGCATTATGTAGAGAGAGCTCGCTATCCGAATTGGCATGGCTGGAGCAACATTCAACTCGATGCCGAGTGTTTGGGACTCACGACTGTAGTCGGTTATAAATAAACAAAATGCTGTCTATTCAACGCTTGCATTCTGATAGCTTTACGGTAGCGAATCATGGCACCTTACAAAGACTCAGAGCAACCGTATGCTAAGCTTTGAAAGCAGATGTTTGTGATGGATACAGGGTGTGAAGTAGTATGAATTTAAGAGTAACGGGGAAATAAGAGAACGCACCAAACAGCCTCTTCTATAGGGAAATTACTCAAAATACTACAAAAATTTTGCACATTTCAATGTTATTCTTGATTTTTAAGCTTATCGCTGCCAGCCAATTTTTACTAGGTGGACACTTATAGGCCAGCTATTTTTGGAATAAAATAAATCCATTAAAAAATATAAAATAGGGACGCAATGATACATATTTGTGAAAACTTAGCAACACAATATATTTATCGAGTTTATCATGAATATTTTCACACTAAAATGATAAATATTGCTTAGAAAATATACACAGAATGTTTATTCAGAAGTTATGACGTTTACAAGAACCCGCGAATATATTCGTCCGTGGCCTGACGCGACATACATGCTTTGGCGAGTTAATTCGTCCGTGGCACGGATCAGGTTAAGTAAATGTATTTAGTTCAATTTAACTGAGCAAAGCACAACAAAATTTTACAGTTTAACAAATAATCAATCCAAATATTCCTGTTTATAATTGAATTAATGATTAATCCCAAAAAGGGTTATTTAATTTTATTACCCGTTAAAGACATTTTTGGTTATTTTTTTTATTGAATTATATAAAAAAGACTTTTCTACATTATCAGATCAAAACCTTGAAATTTTGAGTTGCTTTCCTATAGAAGTAATGTATCGAATGCTATGGATGCCAGAAGAAATCCTCAACCTAGCTTGCCCGTTCTTCAAGCCAACCAGATTCCGGTACGATTTTTAAATACGATCTATCTATTGAGTGTATATGACAGGCATGACGTGAACGATGCAAGAAGACTGGCGAGCGACATTGATTCTTGGAGGCGCCGCGTGGTGTCCATACACTCCAAATAAGTGGCGGATATGGGCGTAGTAGAAGAAGTATTCTACTATAAACAGTAAATGCAAGCAAAAGATATAACTAAAAAAACAGAGGTCGGTGACTAATATTAGAGACAATTTCGACTGTGTTTAATAAAAAGGGCGTAACCCTCGATTTTTCGAAAAGTGCTTTTATTAGATATTAACAATGTATACAACTAAATACACGTTCTGTAAAAAGAAAGTAAGCCGCAAATGCCAATTTATTATATAAATTCAGCTTTTATTGATTTTCTGTAATAACTTCTTTAAATTATTAGTAGATCGAAAAGATATTACACCAAATCATCAATCATCATGCATCCAATGTCTATGCCAATTTTTTATTGTTATTAAACCAAAATCATTCAAAAAACGTTTTTTGCCTCTCCTGTAAAATTTGTTCTGTGTGGGTTACGCCCTTTTTCTAAACACGGTCGATTTAAAACTGTTAACAATTGTTAATGATTAGAAAATAAATATACGTCTAGAAAATTTTTAATGAGTTATAAGAAATATGTACCTACTTATATTTACTTTACGGCTGCTATGAAACTGGTAAACTAAACGGTAGATGAAGATAGAAAACGGGATGCATTGGAGACTTCATAGATACAGATCACGTTAGCAGAAACATGAAAATTGTTTTATAGTATAAACGGATTGTAAATAAGCCAACAAAGAAGTATAAATAAACGTTTTCAAAGAAAAAATCACTCTTTGAGTAAGAGAAATACTAAGAAAAACTACTTGAATAGTATAGTAACATTAAAAGATATAGTAATTTTATAGTAAATATTATCGCGTCATACAAATTAACGCAATTTTTTTATATTATTATTATTTTTTCAAATATTTTGACAATATGGATTATTATACAATGAAAACACTTGGAAGCTTTGTGTTAGTTTATTGAGTCACCTGAAGTTATAAAATCTAAAAACAAGTATTGAGCTTAATAAATGATTACGTTAAATTATTTATACCCATATTGTCAGAGCAAACCAGCCAGTGGAGGAAGAGCTGATGGCTTAATAAAACTGTTGAAAAAAAAATGAGTCACTTCTTCATTAAAAAACGAAGGCCATGAATCCACTACACGATTTGAGTTACCCCATCTCCACCTGCCATGTATATGCAACCACGATTTGTGCAAGGCAAATTTGTGTGCCACCTTCCATGACTCTATAAATATGTCAGAATGAGAAGATTTTAATGCCACACTTCCTTGTCCCGAAACGAAGCTGCATAGGACTGATGTAACAACCATGCACCATGGTGCTTAAATTTTTTTTTTATAAAAAAATAAATATAAATTGACTTGCTCTGCCGTGTTCTCTATTCCTGTGTACTGAAACTCTGGTGAAACAGAGAACTCAGGAGTGGTGAATCTAAGTAGAAACCAAAATTATTCCATCCTCCATATGACGCAGCAAACTTTTAAAATGGTTAAAAGTTGGCCTTGGTTGATATCAAGTTGCTGCGGTCAATTCGTCCCGTGTTTAGACGGACCGTGGTAAACAGCTCCGCTCGATCGGATTCAACCAGCGGGCAAGTCCCAGAGGACGTTTTCAGTGTTTTGATGGTCGTGCTCGCATGTGCATTCCGGCCCAATTGAGACAAAGATGGAGTATTATTATGGAGGAAAAAAAACACACAAAGTCACTAGGTATCTACGCGCTCCTTTATGAACAAGTTACCACCGGCAAATTGAAGTACATTAAAAATTTTAACATTTAAACTATACACAAAACTGCTTTACGGCCTCTACGGCAGCTATCTAGGGTAGGTATGTATCAAAATATTAGCACTTATTGTAACAATTTCAATAAATTAGTTGTAATTTTTACAATACGTGCTATGTTTTAACAGCATCTCTCTTGGCTGTATTAACTTAGAGCGTAATAGACAGTTTTGACTGTTTAGATGGCTAACTTATTCTAACAACAGTCAATACTTAAATATAATAAAGTGATAATATTTATCACTTTAGCGGTCGATAAGTATAGAATAGACCCACTAATGTCTTTATTTGGTGATAAATAGTACCTATTGTTATTTTTTCCGTTTATTATATTCTAATGGAAATTCCTCGCAACTGATTAGCTTTATAGCCAGAAGGGAAATCTAATAATTATTCATATCCTAGATAAGTAATTCAAAGCATTTAGCGCTTGGTTCATCGAATAAAACAGACGATTTACTCTAACAAATGGGCAGCGGGGGTTGCAAATTTTTCTCCCGCGCGATTTTTTTAAAACGAAACTCGAAAAAAGCGTTTCGCGCGCTAAATAATCCCCGCAATTAACAATTACTGCATAATGTTGTGCCACGGCAGGAAAAAACGACGCCATGACGCAAAATAAAAATAAAATGGCTGCTGCGGCACTGTTCGTATTTTGCATTTGCATTAAAAAATAAACGTTCATATATTAGGTATAATATATACGTAAGGCACAGAGTTGGTAGTATCCTGAAATATTGTATGTAAAGATAAAAGGTATTTAAAAACCGGTATTTCAGTATTTATCAATACCGAAATACCGGTTTTAAAAATCCAAAATACCGGATTTTTCTGTATTAAGAAAGCAGATTTGTTTACGTTTTTGAAAACGAATTATAAGTTATGTGCTGCTAAAATGCACATATATTGACTGAATCCAATATAGGTGACATAATAATAAAACAAAATTCATAAAATATATTTATATACCTAATTGTCGCGATGAATTATCATAAGATTTCGAAATCGCAAAATCCGTGACAAATGTTCAATTATTGTATAATTAGTGATGACTACTGTATAAGAATTGAATTTAAGAAAATTTTCCTGCAGCCGGACTTATTGCACTTGATGAAGTTGTCTTTTTGAGGGCTTTTGTTAAAATTATCAATATATTCGAATTCATCATAATAAATGTAGATAATATGTAGCTTTTTACTATAAATAATGTTTAAAAGATATTTTAATAGATATGTACCTACTTCTGTTTTTCTTAATATTTTAACGAATACTGGTATTCAATAAAAAATACCAAAAAACCGGTATTTACATTTTCATTCGGTATTGCAATCCCTAAAAGATAAGACAGAAATTCACAAATTTTCTCTTATTTTAAAATAAACCCATAAACACACCTTTAATGTAAAGCGGGATATAACCATTGACGTACTTAGTGAAAGCAGTTTCTGAGAATAAAAAAACCCCTAATCTCTCTTTTCTATATAATACTTCCGTATACCCAGATGATTGAAATTCAATATACCTGTGCTAATAAAGTGACAAAAAAATTACTAAAATTTGGGGGTGGTCCAGTACTCTAAATACGGAGTCCCTTTACAACGTTATTAAAAATAACGTTTTGAATAACGCTATGTAAATTCAATAAAAAAATGTTCACCATAATTAATTATCTTCAATATATAATTTTTCCATTTAAAATTTGTTAGTAAGTATAAATAACTGTATTATTGTATATTATTCTTTACCTGTTGACAATATTCCTTTGAAACCGGTCCTAAATAATATTAAAATAAGTGGAACTATTATTATATAATGTGTTTTATTTTAAATACGCCAAGAATTTTAGTTAACATCATGAAAGTGATATAATTATTGTATTAAATTAATAGTAAACTCAATTGCAATAAGGGTGAATAATGCAAATTCGAATGAATACTTTGAATAATTCTTATAGGTACGTTTCAATATTGAGATTTTGTATTATTTTATTAAATTATTTAATACTTATGGATGTTTAATAATATGTTAAGTTTATAATAATGTTTAACAGTTAAATTATCTTTTCACTATTCCTTCACAAATTATTTATATTAGAATCTACTGTATTATATTATTATTTCCTGCTTTTTGTATACTGCCAAAAGTAAGTAAGTCTCAAAATCACGTTAAGTAGTAGTAATTGTAATTTAAAAGTTTGAAATGCCCTCTAAAATCAGTCATAATAATATGTACTAACTTCTGTGTGTTTTATGAGCATATTCTATATATCGAATAACTTTGAATTTTTTTCTAGCATACATATTTATATATAGAGACATAATCCGTTGTTAACTCTAATTACATAAATTATCGACTTACCACCTTTTGGCAGCAACCCCACAATATTTTTCCTTTCTTAAGACCATTCAAGTTGTCTACTAATGGTACTATGTTATTATTGTACGTTAACTAATATTGTGGCTCAATGGCCAGTCACTGTTTTGCTATAGTATTGTTTTGTGAATAAATTATTAAGTAAACAATAAAATTGATTTTTTTTAATTGGGAAAAAATATTGTTTTCGCCCGCCATTCGTTTATTTAGCAAGGTGTAGGGTTGGTATGCATGTAATTTGTTACGGCGTAATATGATGCACATTTCCATTAAAATTGCATGAATTTTAAATGAGATAAATACATTTTCGCTTCTACTGAAAAAGTTGGATTTTCAGATTAAGCCACTTTACATCTCGGGTCTAGAAATTATTTTGCAATGTTATTTTAAGCGTGACATAATGAAACAAGATTTTTGTTTTCCGTTAAAAACAATATAAATTATGTAAATATATATGTACCAATACACATATTATCACCAAAATGAAGATATTTGTGGGCCCAAGAAGGATGATTTTAGTTTTAACCAGTTTAACCTTCATGTTACTGTAATGTCACTTGTCGCTACCTAGTTCATTAATTATAATTATCATATTCCTATTTTAACTATTTCTAGAATCAGCAAAATGACATCTTATTAAAATGTTATTTACAAAATAAATAGTATTCTCCAGTACATACATATAATAGATATATATACGTAAAACTTCATTTTCCTGACATAAATTTTATAAAAGAACGTTGCATGGGTATATAGCGTCACATTCCATTATAAATAAAAAAAATATAACTGTGACGTGAGCTCACAGTAGTATTATGACTTTTAGGATTTAAACATGTATAGAAATACTCAGATGATTATAATTATATTTTGATATCTTTTTGATCATTTTATAGATAAAACAAACAACAAAATTTGTTATTTGTTTTATCTAATAATGATAATGAAACCTTATTTGACGTATTTATGTTGCCAAAATATACATTTCCCATTATTTATCTATTGCAATATTATCAATCTCTTTCATTAACTAATACGATATCACCGAACGGACGGAATTTATCAGCATCGTAAAGGGAAGGTTAAATAGTGAAATTTTATATTATGTCTCAATGTTCCTACAGTAAATTATTTTTTACAAAAGGGCACGTATCTGGTGACGTGTTTTCCCCTTTCATCATAATGTTCCATCCTCATCCCGCCAAGGGGTAGAAAACCTTTGTGGGTTTAATATAGAACAGGTCGAATTTATTTTCAAGACATTCAGGCATCCCTCCTTCCGAGGTTCAAATTTTGACGTCCGCTCACGGAGATAAATAATTTGTCGTAATCTGTTTAACCCAATATTTTTTGTATATTTTTTTACGTAAAATGATTGAATAAACCGAGACGGCGATGACAAAAATCGTGTTTTCACTCTATAATAACCCGCATTCTCCCATCCTTTCTTGGAGTGTCGGATTCCAAAAATATCATCATGTAAATATATTTTTATATTGTATAGATAGATCAAATTATGAGTTTTTATAAAAAAAATGGCGCATTACTAAATATTATGTTTTGATTAAATTAATAGGTAGAATTTCAACTATTAATTGTAATGGTGGCAATTTGTCATTGACAGGAGAAATCAGAACACTGTGATAATAAATAAAACACAACACACAAAACGATATTAGTCAAGACAAGATGGGATCGTTTTTTTGTAATAGTCTCACTTTGTGTGTTAATTACACTGTTATTTAGTAATATTCGTCCCCATTTACGCATACTTTTTCAATTTATTATATTGTTCAACATTTCAAATAATATGACCTATTCTCAAATGCAGCAATTTTTATTTATTCAGGCGATGAATTGTCACGGAGGTAAATTTTTGGCGATGAATTTTTCGTGCGGTGAATTTCTGGTAAGTGAATTTAGTCGGAATTGATTTACTTACGGTGGATGTTCCAAATACCGATGTACCTACTATAATAGTCTTTTTAGGGAAAAACCGTACGACTTTGATATTTGAGTAACTGGAATTGACTCAATAGCTGTTCCAACCGATAAAATTTCTAAAATATTATCTACAATATTTAAATACCTACGCAAAGTATTTATTTGATAATATATACATAATAATTATATCTTAGAAATATAATAAGCGGAAAACTTTCTCGATTATTTTATCAAACTTAAATTACGAAACAGTTTTCTAATAGTTGAAATAAAGTTAGACAGATTGACATTACCATATAGGATACTAAGAAGTCGTTATAAGTACATAATGTTGCCCTTTAAAATATTCCCACACAGATTTTAAAATATTATACATAATGCAATAACTTATTTTGTTTTCGACTTCTTTATGAAAACTTATTATAAATGATTTATTATTTTATATATGTTTGTAAATTATACTATCGGTATAAATAATGAGTTAATTTATTATATACCTCCCTATAACAAGTAAAACAAGAAAATAATGTCCGCCTGTAGGGCTGTACGAGAGATTATGGTTCTAATAATTGTGCTCTGAGCTGAATTCTGAAATTCTAATAAAATAAGTATACAATATAAAACGTCATATTATTTGTAGTGATCATATTTTCGTGGAAAAAAATATTGTGAAATAATAAAATAATATTTTTTTATATTCAATATAGAATATACACAAGATTTCAGAATGTTGGAGTCCCACTTGGTTTTTTTCCGAGGTTACTTTACTCATGTTTTAAAAAAAGCCACTCAAAATTATTTCCATTTAAAACACATTTTATAATCTGCGCTATATCGTGTGATATTTGGAACAAATCGAAGTTCTTAGGCTACAGAATCCGGCATCTTCCACTATGACATAATAATATATGGTTGAGTTTTTCTTAGTTATTGAACTGAAAAATGATGGACCAGGCTTTGTAGTTATTCTACACATAATTTCTCGGTATTTTCCTATTCATTCGATAACGTTAACATAATTCCCTCATAGTATAGTGCGTAAAACACTGGCCTTTAACCCAGAGGCTTCGGGTTCAACCCGGTGAAGTCACAATATATTTATGTGATTTTATCAAAGCCTGGGTGTTTGATTGATTCACTTATACTACTAAATTACTATTACGCTACAATACTATAATAAGACCTCATGGCTTGGTATAGTGTTAAATACATTTATCTAAAAATAAACATTAATAATAAAAAGAATTTTAAAGATACATCTATACAGACCCAACTTTTAGTGATATTAACGTGTTTAGCGTCCATACCACCCCATGTTGAAGAAAATAATTTATAGAATATAATTATATCATACTATAGTACTTACGCAGGCTCAGATCTACGTCGAGTTATTGCTAAGTAGCTGTCTGAAAAAAAGATACTCCTTAAATTCTAATGGATTTAAGTTTTGTAATATTCCATTTGAGTCGTTTTTCCGACCCAGGTTTCGCATTTCCGCATCTTCAGGTACTGTGTACACTCACCAAAAGGCAATAAACACTGACAACGACACTTTTAACTCTAGCT
This sequence comes from Rhyacophila brunnea, assembly GCF_057557595.1. Taxonomy (NCBI): domain Eukaryota; kingdom Metazoa; phylum Arthropoda; class Insecta; order Trichoptera; family Rhyacophilidae; genus Rhyacophila; species Rhyacophila brunnea. The sequence continues at coordinate 16,796,665 of NW_028232752.1, forward strand.
TATATAATAAATCAATACAATAAAATAGGTAAAAACTCCATTACCTACTTTATCAAGTCAAATGTCACAAAAAATATAATAAACAAATTATGAATAGTTGAAGTGTTGAAGTGTTGAAAGAAATTGAAGTTGAAGTGATAAAAAACCTAATTAGTAAAAATCCTATCTTATTAATAACAATACACTCGATAGCATATTTGAATAAATCGTCAAAACCCAATAATAGATCATTATTCTTTATAAACAATAAAAATACTACATTCTAACTTATATAAAAAATCAATACAATAAATTAGGTAAAAACTTATCACCTACTTATTAAGTCAACGGTCAAATTATGAATAGTTGAAGTGTTTGTAAAAAATCCCTTACCTTATCAATAATAATACACTCGATAAGCGTATATTAAATCGTCAAAACCTAATAATAGATCATTAGTAATTATAAACAATAAAAATACTACACTCAAGAGGTGTAAAATCATCCATTCTGGGAACAATGGTAACTAATGGATTTAACTTATGAGATATATCTATGATATCAGTCTTTAAAAGTTATTAGTAAAACAATTAATATTCAATAATATTCTTACATGGTTTTTTATATAATATTATTTTTTTCAAATATAACAAATCCACAACTCCATACGATTCCTTACTATTTCAATTATTTGTTTTATAGAATAGTTTTCGAATAATTTTCTATCGGTTTAAATAATTTATCTTTTAACACAACGTGCGAGTACAGTCCATACTGATCTAAGTATATTTATGTATAATATATTTCCACGACAATAATTATTCAGAGTGAAACATTTTCAGTTAAGTATGAATAGATTTTTTTTAAAGTCGAGTCTAGACTTCGTATGTGTTGGCAGTTTTTACTGAGCATATATAAAAACCACTGGAAAATGCTGAAACACGTTTTAACCCTTTCGATATTATACAATAAAATATCATGGGAAAAATACATTGTCACTCATCAATTGAGAATATTTCACGATAATAGCATTTAAAATTGGTTGGGCCATTTATATTCCCATTCCATTCCCTATCTCCTCACCCACCTCCTAATCCCCAGTGTTATTGTTACCAGACATTCAATAAGCAATTAGGGGTCATGAGAGACGGTGTTACAACGAAGATTCAGTTGCATCTCGACAGACGCGTGCGGGTTTTTAATAGTTTTCCATCGCTTAAGTGATTGACTCAATAGATACAGACTCATTCATAATCTATCATCATCATTCATACACCCTCACATATAATCCATAAAACTGTGTAACAAAGTGCAGGAGTGAACGAACCGGATGACCCAAAACAACGATACTCGAGTGAAAGTTGAAACCAGACCACGGAGCCATCAAACATCATCACAAAGGTTAGTGTCTGACATTCTGTTCCATCGCCTCCACCCCTAAATCCGACCTCCTCATCTTCCCTTAAAATAATTACAGTCCACTTAAAAAACTCAACCAAAAATCATTACTTATATGAGTTTATATTACAACTTTCCCAAAATTGATAATTCTGCCGTTATAAGATGCAATCACAAGTTGCTCTCATACAAGACATTCTGGTCACGTATCTTATGTCAAATAATTTTGTTAATGCAACAATATAGTCCTCCTAGTCGAGACCGTATTTTGTAGTCTATATGGAGCTTATCTTAATTACAAACCGGTGTCAGGTTCTAAAGGTTATATAATATTTCTCACGGGTGTTTTCAAAGTATTTATGTCCAATAAAGAATGTTACATTTTGCAATCTTGTGAATTATTCGTTGAATAAGAAAATAGTTTATTTGATTTCAATTATGACGGACTGTGTATTAAGTTATACCAATGTGTTTAGGCTATAACCATATGGAATCATATTCCTATGTATATTATGATAATAATTTCATAACGTATTTTCTATAAGTAGATACCTCTAAAATATAAAGTCTAAATAATGGTGGTTTATTGCATAAAAACTTTTTTATGGTTGGGATACTAACACAACGCATTTTATCTTAAAAAGTACCAGAGCATACGTGTGAATCTTGCTATGAATATTTATAATTAATTGTAACTGATTTAATTGTTTGCCTTAGTTAATTTATAATACATACTACAGACAGATGTAGTTGGTAAATTATATAATTTTTGTATAATATAAAATAATGAAGTTATTACTTAAATGCGTTAAGAGCATACTTCAGTGAAACGACAAATAATTTTTAATTATAGGTGGGACGAAATTTTGGACTCACTGGCAATCGGAGAGCGAAAGTCGAGCTGTAAATACGTCAATTTGTTTCGTGATGGCGACGGGGGTATTAATTCTTAAATCGTGTAAAGATGACTAAAAACGTTACCCATTTACTTGAAAAAGAAAACATGTCTATGAATATATTATTATTGTTACTAATAGAACAATAAACAGAACATTAAATAGACGCATGTTGAATTTTTATGACAAATTATGTTTTGTTCTGCAAGCGTCATTTGCACAATTTTCGCGTCGCGCAGTCACGATCGTTTTAGACCGTGTCCCAGCTGAAGTATAGCCTTAATGAGAAATTAAAAATTATTAATCGCCTAGTAGCGAGTATTGTCCACTACTTTTTAAACTTCATTTTAAAATCATAAAATACGATATCGATATATAGTAATAGAAATCGGCTATTCAATAAACAAACGTTTTATAACGAATTTGATTGTAATATTTTTAATTACGTCTTTATTGTTAATAATAAATACATTAAAGAAAAAATTAAACCCTTCTTAGCAAAGGGTTAAATAGTGGTATAATAATCCAACATGGCCGGGCGTGTAAAAAATCTGTGAATCGGACAAGGGAAGAAAAGAGACGGGAAGACCGGAAACAGAGACACCTGCTCTCCCGCAATCCTCCGGGCACAATTAGGCTCAAATAATTATTCGAATAAAAAAACATGACCAAATAATTTCCCGCCAACCCATATTCCGGATACATACATACCAAACACGCTTTTAATAATATGTGACCGGCACGAAATCTTACAGGTTTATTTCAGACAAATCACATAGCTTAGTTTAGCTTAGCTACTTGTGGATTTTATGCCTATAGTATTTTACGCATGTTACTTTTATGTGTAAGTATAATTATTAACATTAAAAAAATACTCATTTATTTGTTGAATATAGAAATATGTTTATTTTGAAAATTGTTGTTATCGGTCATCAATCAACGCGAAGAAAAGGTTTTTTGTAATAGCAACTGTCCTGATCCAGATTTCCCTGTGATTAGCGATGGCCAAAACATCGAGAGCATTAACAGCTTCAAATATATCTGTCTATGTCTATGTCTGGGACTCACGATTGTACTCGGTCAAAACTAAATGCCGCCTATACAAAGCTTGCATTCTGACGGTGCTGCTTTGCGGTAGCGAATCATGGCACCTTACGAAGGTTCAGAGAAACCGTATACTGAGCTTCGGAAACAGATGTTTACAACGGATACTGGGTGTGCGGGTGGTATGACTTTAGGAGCAACAAGGAGATAAGGGAATGCACCAAGCAGCCTCTCTGCTTGTTCTTTAAGCCGACCGGATTCCGGCGTCCTGGAAGGCCGCTAAATAGAGTGTGTACGGTGGAGCTACGAGTTGCTGGTTTGACCTGAAACGAAGCAAAAAGACTGACGAGGGACATGATTCTTGGATTCTTGGAGACAAAACAGAACAGCCAGGGGAAAAATAAAACATTAATTCGTGTCGTATCTATTCAATACTAAACTTATAAAACTTAAGTTTATAAAAGAAACCTACTTATATAAATATATAATTACTGCATGTTGGCCATCCGGCGTAAAAACCTCAATTTTTCTGCTTTATTTTGATAATCATGCACAACTCCACAGAATTATTATATTGATTAAAACGAGATATACCTAAGCTTGCCGGCAACACTAAGTTGAGTATCGTTTAATTGAGGCTTTCCAGCGATTAGGAATGCAGAAATTATATAATTAATTTTTTTACGACGTATTGAAAACCTGTGTTTTAAAAAATCTATACAACATAATAGAGTTACGACAATTTCAATATTAAATGTTATATTTTTCTTTTCCTATGTGTCGTTGTTAATTTTTAAAATCGTTGTTAACCTTCTCTTTACGATGCCAACAAATTCCGTCCGTTCCAGTGTTGTCACTAGGTCATTAGGTTGCAGCATGAGATTGACAATCTTACAGTAGGTAAAATAAAAATAAATACGGTGAATAAAGTTTTATTATAATTATTTGCTATTTCTTTTATCTGTAACATGATCCAAAAGGTCTCTAAACTTAATGATGATCAAAGCAGTGTTTCTATACGTACATTCTAATAGCCTACAAGTCACAATACTATCTTGATCTCACACCGTATTTTCATATTTCTTTTTGGTGCATATACTTTTAGATCTAACTCTTTTGTTCGCAATGGAATGAAACGCTCTATATACGATACGTATTTATAATATTTTATGTCAGTTAAATAAAATCTGAAAAATATCTATCAATTATTTGCATATATCAATATAAACATTTACTGGATAAAATGTTATCGATTTTTAAAATAATAACATTTTAATTAGATGTAATATAAATGATTCTAGGAATAGCCAAAATATGAAGATGACAAAGTATTAAAATTTTCAGTATAATGGGCTGGGTAACCTAATGTGACATCACAGTAACGGGAGTGTTAATAAACTGTCAGCGGGAATATCAATGCACGTGTTAAATAGTCTTAATTTATTAATTAAATACCTAAATCCTGATGGGATAGCTCAGAACCATTAACCGCAAGTTCAAATCACACCACGTGCCCTTCTGCAGCGAAGAAAAACGGAGGAGTTTTCACTGCCACTTAAGAAAGCTTTCCAATATAGGTACTTGAATATTTCATACGTGACGCTATTTCCGTATGTTAACAATCGTTCTGATGGACTGTGCATAGTCGTTATAAAAAAAATATACGCCCCGGGGGTGATTGAGTGCTTGCTATACGCACGTTGGGGTGGTTTTTCGCTGTTTCGCTTATTTCAGCAAAACACACTGTTCTAGTACAGCAAACTGGCGGGGTGGAGTGAGAAAATGAATTAAGTACATTGTATAAATATATTTAAAAAGTGAAATTTGATAGAATACCCACATAATTTAATAACGTCTCAATCTCATTTGATTCAAACAAAAAATATTCTCAATTGATTGCGTGCGTGGCGTGCGCCGCGCAGGTCAAAATGGAGGTTTTATGCTATTTTCGAAGCATGATCCTGGGGACATTCCTTAAACGTTGTAGATAATCTATTTATATAATTTTGAAGCCTTATTTTCCTTTATATTTAATTTAAACATTTGATGACTGCATAGAGTATTTTTTATTACATAAAATAGTATTCTTTTAAACCTCTTGCTCTAATTTTTTAGAATATAGTCATATTTCAGTAGGTACATCCATGTGCAGTGGTGTTAAGATATTTTAGGTTTATTAATTTTTAAACGCATTAACAAAACCATTAGTAAAATTTATGTTGACATTATTATAGTGAAATATTTACGATAAAAAATCATATTGATAATCTCTGTAATCCCAAATTTGACAAGAATTAGGCATTTTATTATTCAAAAAATTGGCACGACTGACACATTTGAAAATAATTCTAAAGATACTGATTATAAGCCATGTTGTTGATACTTCAAATGTGATAAACATCCTATGAATAATGATTGCTTTATAATAATTATTGACCTAAGAATAAGGTAGTATTTTTTTGAAATACGCCATTTCTATTGGCATTTCCCAGTGGCTAAGCTACAACATACGGCCGTAACCATAAATTGACAAACGATAAATGAAGTAAGGAGTAAGATCATGGTAACATGTACCGTTTTTAAAGAAAGAAAGAGCTTTGGTATGATGTGACGTCATTTTTTTTACCATATCCGATTCTAAGAAGATCATAATATGAGCCTCCATAAAGTAGAGATTGTTTTGACTGGTTTTTATTCTTACGAGAAATGGATGTAAACCACTGGCTAAACCTATTAAGCTAGTACCATGCACATGTACACCGTATGTTAAATACCGGTGTTCCATATACTTGTAAAGTGGGGTAAGACTTTAATATCCGGAAGTCTGTAACGGAAAACTGATAATAAAACTGACAAATAAAATAAGGAACTAAAGCAGCGGCCGTGGTTGATCCATAGCAAATGCGCCCATTTTTGATTACGCTATTATGTAGACCATCTAGTGAGTGATATATTTTAAAACTTTAATATAACTGTCTTTCATTGATATATTTTAAAATTATAATAATATGACTGTCTTTCATTGATATAGAAAAAAAATATTATTGTAGACGCAAACCGATAAATTATCGATTTTTAAATTTTATAGTTTGTGTAAGTGTTCACAGATGACAAAAAATAAAATTGACAGACAATGTACAATTTTATTGTTAATGTATTTGTTTTAAAGTATATAATATTATGTTTTATGAATAAAGTAAATTATATTGAATTTTGAAAAATTAATTATTTTTAATTATTTGTAGTGGCCTCTATTTAACCAGTATGTGATTGGCCTCGAAACAGAGCAGACGCATATTACACAGTTATAATTAATATCTTTATATTATCAATTCAAATAAATCTAATATTAAAATTAGGCATCCTCACATGTACCCACCAAAACCGATCCATGAATGGTGACCCCGTTATGATAAATAAATAACTGAAAATATAACCCATTAGAAACTCATTAAAATCATTATAAAACTGTGTATCGACTGGCTGAATGACCGCTATAACTTACGTAGGTATTTAATTTTTAATGGAAATATCAATAATTTACATTCAAACACTACAATTTACTACGAACGTTTTATATAATTTACGTATCTGAGAATGGATAGCAAAATAAAAGTTAAACCTCTGTCGCATGTGTTTGCTATACATACTCATTTTTCTAAATCGAATTTATTATTTTCTGAAAACTAATCAATTGTATTGTGATATGTTGAAATCATTGTTGCGTCATGTTGAAAAGTTAAGAACTCTTTGTAAAAAGCTCTGATTTTTTTTTATTTTTATTCAAAAGTTCGATAAAAAACTCCAACCCTTTTACAATGCTCATCCTTTTCGAAAGAGGGCGGCTTAACTTGTCTGTGGTGCAAATTTGAGGTTATAAATTCTGTTATGTTTGTGTTATTCTAAACCGCGAGTCTGTAAACATCATCGTTGTGAGTTACAGTTAGTCCACAACGAATAAACAAGGGTATAGGACCGGTGAAAGCAAACTCTTAGCATGTGAGGTCTCTAAGCTGACTGCTTATTCTGTTTAAATGCTTATAAAATAAAGGGCTGAAGCAATTTAGAATAATATAATCAGAATATTGTTTTTTATTGTTATTTTGTACTGTGTATCTCAAAAAAAATGCAACCGCAAAGCCAACGCGCGTATCAGTTTAGTTGGGGAGCGAATAGTTAAATTTATTCGTGGAGTGATCGCGTGGAAACAATAACAAAATAGATAAACTTTAAAAGTATGCATCTTTGAGCATAAAAATACCATATTTAAATAGGTAAATAACAAAATATTCTTTTAAGTATTGAGATAGGTACTTACTGGTTCCCATTTCAATTAATTTTTTTTTAATGGCATTTTTTAGTCTAAATAAATTTAACAATGCACAATAAACTTTTCCTCAATAATAATTGATCCCAAAAAGGGTTATTCGATTTTATCTCTTAGAAGAAATATTTTATTGCTGAATCATACAGAAACGTCCTTTATACATCAAATGGCATTATTAATTTAAAATCTTGTTTCCTAATATAAATGGGGTATCGACACTGTTAGAGTAAATGCGCATTTTCACGCTGTCTCATCTCAACTCATCAAGTCCGTCACAAGACGCACTACCATTGTCACGAGTCCTTCACCTGACATAGTCAACGTCATTCCACTCGAATCAAGTCACTGAGTTCATTAATATATTCAATTCAATTCAAATAATTTATTTTACATATTGTGGACATTAAAAATTATAAGTTTAAGACGTTCATAACATGACATTTAGAAACAACGAAATATTATTAAAATAATATTAGGTACACAACAAAAGAGATAGATCAGTATTAAGTTATTCTACAGTATAAATGAGTCGCTTAGAATCATAACTCACATATTGCAATTTTGTCGTTTTTTAGTTAAATATGCCAAGTGATTCTAAATGAATTAATCTATATACCAAAAAATAGTTGAGTATTAAAAGTCAATTTAAACCATGTGAAAATCGTTGACAAAGTTCATTGTTGGTGTAATATGTCGTATATTTCAAAGAATAGAGTTTTGTCACCAACGCCTTCCTAACCAATCGGGGAGCTCTATTTCTCATAGTATGCTGTATGTCTGCAACGTTAGGAGTATTAGGTAAATATATTTAAAAAAAAAAAAAAAGTTATTCGACTCTCTCACTCATTAATATTCTAGGGAGTTCAATACTGTTCTTCTAATTACAAAAAATAGTGCTCTGTTGGTTTTTAGCGATTATCTCAAAACTTGATTTTTGGAATATGTGAGTTATGATTCTAAGAGACTCAAATGTCTAAATACGAAAAATCAATCTCTTGATCATATCGATCTCACCAGTACATCATTATTATTGTATTCAGTGTATTCTTGTAACGGTCAATAAACTCTATAAACCATGACTACTCTCTCGACCACACCATCATCTACTGCCAAACATCACTAAAGCTAATAATATTTATATAATTTATATACACCAATTTACTTTCTATTATAATTTATACTGTGCGTGTTGGTGCTTGTTGTAATTTTAATATTTACAGCAAACCCAACTACTAGAACGAGCCTCCAAGTGTCCTAGTCCACCACCGTTAATACGATTTGTAGGCACGTATAGATACAAAGGGGTATCGTAAAAATACTGTACGCGTTCAGGATACAAGAACTCTCATTAACTGCCTATAATATGTTCATATACCAGCAAAATTTCCCGAATTCTTCGCAGAATACATCCTTGTCTCATAAAATTCTTTATTTTTTTTGTTTCGTCTCACATTCTTGAACATACACGTCGATGTTTGGTATTTATCATAAATCCTGTAAAGTATTCATATAAAGTCACGTTAATCTATCTACTTAATTCAGCTGTATAAAGAATCCTAAAGATTTATGAGTATTTGGTTATGATTAAGCGTTCAAATAATTAGTTGACAGTTTGAAACCATTGTTTCTTAGGGGTGACCAAATTCAGCATTTAGATGGAAACCATTAAGTATAGAATTTTGTTTTATTAACAGAACGTTTAATATTAGTATCTTATTTTAAATGTTTTATTTATTACAACGTTTTTCTTAGCACGTATTCTTATTTGTCCCGTACAAATCTTGCAATCGATTTTTAACTAACTTCCCGACTAGCTAGACATTTGAAACTTTTAGAATATATCAGAACACGATGCCAATGCATTTTTTTATATTTCTTTAGAATTGAATTCATTTTCAGTTAATTCTGTTTTGTATGAAAAGTTATTTCAACACCATTATTGGTTGCTAGGGGTCTGGGGTCCTAGCAACTAAATTATTAATATATACGTGCGTTACTATGGAAATCAATATGACATGTCAAAATGACATTTCAGTATTATTTCTGTCAAGTACAATTTTTTTTGATCGTTTAACTCATTCGCTGCCGACTAGATAATTATTTTTTAGTTACCACCCTTAAAATGCACGTTAATTACATCGATACGCCGTCTGGTCACTACGCGCTAGGTGCGTCTTCAGCGTCCAAAGTATTAAGCTAGTCAAGTAAAGTCTATATGATTCAACAGAAAATTTAAAACCGTTGTATATAAAAAGTTCTTTTTATCTTGTTATTGTTGTAGCTTTATAACCAGTTTCCTCTTCTGATGATGAATTTACCATGATGTCACCATGCTTTTGAGTCGAAGTTTTAGGGAATTTAAAGATGAATTTTAGTTATGAGAGATAAATTAAATCAGATTTGATTACGGAAATAATAACTGTGGATTTTGAATTTATATTTTAACATGTTGATTAACTGATTTTTGGAGTTGAAGTACTCGCGTCGAATTGATGTGAAAATAAATAACAGTTTCCTGTAATTAATTTATGTGCTGCCATCTTGCGAGTCGAATCCGTACTATATAAATAATATGATTTTAATTTTAAATTTGTTTCAGTAGATACTTTCAGTTTACTTAAATACTTAATAAATCACTTTGTATGTTATATGAGATCCGTACGGGTTTACCAAGTCTAAGCCTGGATGAAAATAATGAATGGACCAGTAGATAATTTGAGTCTTTCGTGACGACAGGTAGTATCGGTCTATGTAGAAAGAAACTTTCGTAAACAATGCAACTTCCGTAATGAAGTACGCCGACACGATGGCTAGTCGGTGTAATATATTTCAATGGCTGATGATTAAACATAACCACAGCCACAGTCCACACTTTCAGATGAAGAGAGAAATACACATAAAGCAGAAGTATCACCATATTATAAAAAGATGAGCTAAGATGAGATAAGAATTTACGTCAGTTCAGCTAGTGTGTCGTGCATGGCCCCCACAAGGGGGAGGCTGACAGGGCTCTAGTCTGGGGACCCGGGCTCAGGATGGGTCCGGCGTGGAGATTCGACCAGATAAGTGAGATAAACACACATCACAAATTGACTCTAATAGTAAAAAAAGTCGCCTGCGGCTCTATTTTTCTTCAATAATGTTATTTAAAATCTTGTGGATGTACAATACAATTTTAATTGTGTATCGATACTTAACAACTCCATAATTCAAATGGCAGGTGGTGATAGGTAGGGGGACCGCCAAAGATCTTAGCCTGGAGGCCCGCTTCAGGTTGTGTGGGCCATGGTGTCGTGCAAACATTTTGCGTGCAGTAGCGGGAAATAAAATAATAACAATAAATTCGAACTAAAAACGTAAAAAGTATCAGTAAAAGTACTTTTTTACTACAATGAAATAATTTAACCTGGAACTAAAAATAATTGTTTTTAAAGGTATATAAGTATATATTATTTTATTTTTGTATAAGTAGGTACATATCTGTTTGAGTGGTTATGTTATTGGCCCCTTTGAAGTTAGCTGCAGAGATTTTATTAGGCTTTGGGTTTTCATCGTTCAATTTGAATCGATTGCATCATATGCGTCAAAGAAGGAAAAGAGGGTATGCAAGGATCACTGCGCTGAAAAAGTCTGTTGGTTACAGACACCTACATTGTCATCGATGCTTTGCAGTAAATAATCGTAGTATCAGCAGGCGTCAAGTGGGTTAATGTCCAAGACATTCGCCAACTTTTAAAAGAAATGAAAATTACTTCATAATTAATGCTTTTATTCATTCTAATAGTTCAATTTAAAAAAAAATACAAATAAATATGGTTACGCCAAAAATGGTGGCCGTCATCATTAGTTCCCACCTACTCAAATCCCCATATCTAGTATTGTCACAAGACCTGACTATGAGCAATTCTTAGGGTCATGAATCGATCGTAATTGCGAAAAACATTAAGTTAACTCAATACAACTGGTGCGTGATGGCCTGTTATCGCTTAACCACAGTTTATTGATTATTTCAATTATTATACAGACAGATTCAAAAGTTAACTCAAAACATATCTATTCGACCTTTATTGCACTAAGTCTGTTACAGTTTGAGTGAACGTCGCGTCTATCAATCATCCATCCTGAACTTATCATCATCATTCATCAACCTCATAATATATCATCCATTCAAAAGTGTATCATCCGTTTACCAGTGCGAGAGTGCGTGAACACCGAACCAGTTCCAGTGCGCACCAGCTCACTCAACATCAAAGGTCAGTGTCTGGCATCTTGTGTAAACCTCCCCACCCCAAGATCCGTAATCCACCATGCGCCATTACCTTCAAATTATACAGTCCACTGCTAAAAGCGCCACCACATATGTATTAAGGAAAATCGCAAGGTTTTCCACTACTGATTAAAGTATATCTTGGCATATTTGAGGTGTATTTAGGAAAAAGGAATAAATAATATGTCTTTTAGCACTTCTTCAGCACGTATTGTTCGTGTAACCGATACATTATATTTAAAGTTTGTTTATAGAGGACAGCTAAAAGGTGTTTGAAGAGAAACAAAAAAATATATATGGAAAGGTCTGCAAATATTGGCGAACATTAGATAATTTTTTTATTGGAAAAAGTGTTGATATAGGTACATACTATATAAACATACATACATTATATTATGTAATTGTATAAATAAACCAGCTTTTTATATGTTTTACCTTTTTGTTTTATTGGCTTAGTAATGTGATACGTCATGTCAGTAGTAAATAAAATATTAGAGAGTAGTTTACATATATTGATAGATACTAATATATACCTATTGTAAGGTAAAAGTTATTTGAAAATTAAATTGATTCAGTCCTTTCTTAATGGTGAAACATAGTATGGAAGATATCCTTGGGTAGTATTCTCTAAGGTTCTTGGGTATTCGTTTAATTTTTTGGGTTTTCCTGCAAGGGGTGTGATTTTTGTTTTTGTTTTGATAAATACGAAGATTCTCTACAATTATTGTGCATTTAAATACAAATAAATATTTTTCATATTGCTGCGGGATTCAAACTGACAACTATATGATTTAAAAGCGTGTTTTTAATACGCTACTTCACTGCGATTACCCTAAGAATATTAAATGGCTTATAAAGTCTACAGTGTTTACCTAAAAGAACCTATCGTAATCCAGATTTTCATCTGATTAGCGACGGGAAAACATCAAGAGTATCCACAGCTTTAAATACCAGGGAGTGCACATCGTGGAAGATGGAGTTTTGTAAAAAGAACTCGCTATCTGAACGGGAATGACTAAAGTAACAGTAAACTAGATGCACAATGTCCAGGGCTCATGAAAGTACTCGGTTAGGGGGCCATCCATGGACTGAAACCGTATGTGGTTTAGATCCGTGTGCTATATACTAAACTTATAATTTTTGTTCATGAAAATATATAAACGGATACGATCAGATACTTATAATATACTTTGTGAAAATATATTTCCTTGAATAGAAATGATAAGCTTAGTATGGCACACGTTTCGAAACCGCATACGGTTTCAGTCCATGGATGGCCTATACAACGAAATCAAATGCTTAATCTGTAAACCAGCTAACTGCAATTTTGACCAAAAATTAGATTTTGATGGCATTTTGTTAGAAAGCATGTTTTTTATGGTCACACAAAATTCAAAATTTCTAAACCTATAAATAAATGCGTTGTCATTCTTCACACAAAATAGCCAACTATGTAGGTGCCAAATTTCTAACATCGTAAATGTAACAATTTCACTCGTTATGTAAATTTTATTTAAATAATATAAAAGGGAAGCTAAAATAGTGTGTTAATTATTCATAGTGCAGCTTATTTCGTAAAAAAAATATTTCCAAGTTTATTTTTGAAATTGTTAAATTCCGCTCGATGGTTATATAAATATTTTTTTTCTCCTTCCTGAACAATTGTCCAAGTGGAATTAGCCGGTTTGCAGATGAAGGAGTCGAAATGCTGTCTATTCTACGCTTGCATTCTGACGGTGTCAATTTCCGGTAGTAAATCATGATACCTAACAAGGCTTCGCAATCGTATACTGAGCTTCAAGAATAGATTTTTCCGCGGATATTGGTTTTGCGGTATTATAATTTTAAGTACAATGGGGAGATAAGCGAGCGAACCAAGTAGCCTCTCATTACGCTGAAAGTGAAGAGGCGACATTTGACCTAGCTCGGCCATGTACTGTAGATACATCAAAAAATTCAAACGTGTTCTTCAAGCCAACCAGATAACAGCATCCTGGAACGCTAAATACCAGTGGCGAAGGGTGACTTTTGGAAAGAGGAAGGCTGTAGAGATCTGATAAAAAGAACACAATTGTCAGGTATATTTACGAGAAATAAGAAGATAATACGATATTACTACCTACATACTGATGACAACGACACGCTAATTTAATGAAACTTCAAAAACTCACTGACGACATAAACTTAAGCGATCAGTTTAAATTACGTATTTTTTCAAAACACTTATATAAACATCAAAAATCTTTAAAAGTTCTTTTTATTTTAATTATTCGATTAAACATTATATATTTTTTTTAAATTATCTAATTATTAATTATTTAGTTTTAGGCTCTGCGATCGGAGATTACCTTAGTTCATACAATTCGATAGACTGGGCGGTGGTACGTGACGTAAAGTCCATTTGAAAAAAATTGAGAATTATTTGAAACATAATCCGACCTTTATTTACGTCAAGACAGATGGCGCGCTGTGGTATATTTTTTAAAACCTTTGCAGATGGTTTTGCAATTTTATTGTCTGTGTAATACTTCATTCCTACACATACGGCATCTCTCGCTGGCAAAATAAAATATTTTATAGAATATAATATAATCAAGTGATTATATAAATAAGTCAATATGCAATTAAAAAGTAGATAAATAAGAAGGTAGGCTGCAAATAATCGCCTAGTATGGAGTATTCGCCACTGCTAAATACAATCCATAGAGTATATACGACGAAGCTACGAAATGCTGAAATGCATGACCTGGTAAGATGAAAGAAGACTAGCGAGCAATTCTTGAAGGTACTCTGTGATGTCTATATGCTCAAACCAATGGGCGGATATGATTGAAGAAGGTTATTTTAATTTACAATTTTACCAGGAATAACAAAAGATAGACCTCTCTAAACTCCGCAAGAGTACACTAAGTCTAATCGAGCGTATTATGAGGCCCTACGTTTGTATGTAAAGTAGCAGCATTTTTTTTACACCTGGAAATATTTCAGGAGCAGATATTCAAGACTAAAGTCACCACGCATTCAAGTGTGCTTTGACTGATTTTACAGAGATTTTCTAATAAAAGTCCCCACTGGAAAGAGAAGCACGGCGAGCTAACAAAAATACTGTACTATTTTGTGCGAATGAAATTTTATTTAAAAACTTCTACAGTTGACAAAATGTGGTGACAAAAAAAGTTATATATTTTATTCACAGGTACCACTGTCAATTTATAATATTAAACAGTAAATGTGATCGAAGAAAAGTAATATGTAAATTTAAGGGTTGCTATCATGTATTTAAGGGTTAATAAATATTAAGTATACAAAAATAACTAACAATCACGCGTACTTGTATAATTCTTCTCTACGAGGAATAGTTATTATTCATTTACCCAAACCTTTCGGTTCTTGAATAATTGGATTAAATAAAATAAAAATACCAGCCGCGGATCGAACTCTTGACCCACGGCTTCAACTAAGCCACTGTGGGTGCACGATTTGAAGTTATTTCTATCAAGTATTATTTGTCGGAAATTGGAAGGTGGACAATATTCAAAATAATATGTACATACTATTATTTATCTAGATGCAATATATTTTTATTTACAACGTTTTTCTTAGCTCGTATTCTTATTTGTCCGGTACAAATCTTGCAATCGATTTTTAACTAACTTCCCGATTAGCTATACATTTGAAACTTTTAGAATATAGCAGAACACGATGCCAATGCATTTTTTTAATACTTTTAGCCATATTTAAGTAGAATTGAATTCTTTTTCGGTTAATTCTATATTTTATGAAAAGTTATTTCGACACCATTATTGGTTGCTAGGGGTCTGGGGTCCTAGCAATTATTTCTATCAAGTACAAATATTTTTGATCGTTTAAGCTGGTCTAGTCAAGTTTATATGATTCAACAGAAAATTTAAAAACGTGGTAAGTATATAAAAAGTTATTTTTATCTTGTATTTATTATTATTATAAGCATTTGTAAATAAAATAATAATATCCATATTAAAAAAAAACATGTATCTGATATCAAGAATGTTAGAATAACATCAAGTTGTCCATGCGATCAACAATATTTTGATAGTACCTGCCTAGATGATACCTACCTACAAACTTCAAAGTAAATTAAACGTACGCCAGCCTTCGCCCTTAGGGAATTATATACAAATAGAACTTTATACAATGAAATTTTAACATAACTAAGTAACGAATGAAATTTAACAATATTATTAATATAATACGAATAAAAATATGTTTACTTATAACAATATTATTTGTTTTTAAGTGCGTAAGTTTTTTTTTTATTAAACAAAATATTTATTTACATTTTAATACTGGCACTATATTGACTTTCTACGGAAGAAGGCAGTAACTGACTCTCACACACGTAACACATAATGTGTTTTTTTCTTAAAGGTTAGTGCATTAATAAAAAACGGTGGTAATTTTTATTAGTAGGATGTTAAAATACAAATAAAGTAATTATAAACAAGCAGTTACTGTAATGAATAGGTGCAATTACTGCCTTTTTGCTATAAAAAAAATTATTATTTTAGAAGATGTCTATTTTTTCACTAAGGATTTTAACGGTATTTTAGTGATAATACTGATTTTAAAGTAAAAAGAATATATAGCTTTCAAAATTACCTAACGGATGGCATTCATAACTCAATTTCACAAATTTTGCGAGTTACTGCCTTCTTCCTTAGAAGGGCAGTATAATTATAATAATAATGGTGATTGAAATCATCGGAGAATAAAGTTGTTTACCACTAATTTTATATTGATAATTTATTAGTAGGTATCAGTACAGTAACAATTCTGCTTCGATTTACTTTGAACGTAATCTCAGGTAAGCATATAAAGGAGTATTTTTTATACCCTTAACATGAAACTAGGCGATTTACGAAAGCTAAAATCTTCAAAGAGATATGCTTTTGAAGTGAATTTATTCGAGTTGTATGCAAATGAACTCCGTTGAATGTTTTATTTGTAAATATGCAGTGGGCATATTTGGTTACAAAGGCATTATTTCCACTTCAGCGGTTATAGTGGTGGGTAAAGTTTCCTGGTACGGTTTGCACATTGTTTATAGAAATATTGTTTTTAGTACAAAACAAACAGACAGCGCATATGCTTTTGTGGAATTATTTTTAGAAAATGCTATCAATTGCAAACCAGTTACATTGAAAGTTTTAGTGAGCTTCAACTCTGTGGTGTTTTGTCGTAACATAGTTTTTCTAGTTACTATGTAGAATATATGTCAGAAATAAGGCATGTAAAATTACCGAGAAAATTCAATAACGGTAAACCGGTTTAATGTTAATATTAATGTATTTAAAAATGACTTGACATTGTATAGTTAATGGTACCTGTTATAAATAGGGCGTGTACAATTACCGAAAAAATGCATTACCGGTAAACCGATAAATATAATATGACGCACATACGGATTTAACGGTAATTATTAAAAAAAATATTTGAAAACTTTAATAAGGGAATTTATTGATATGATGAATATTACACGTTATTGTTATTATTATTATTATTAGATTAAATATGACACCCAAGATGGCAGCGCGGCTTAAGCGTTGGACTATCACGCCGTGGGTCTCAGGTTCGAATCCTGGGTCTGGCAAGTACACATATTGTTTTTCAATTTGTGTGTGAGTCAGGGTATGGACCTAATAGGTTGAGCAAGTGGCTGACATGCATTTCTCGTAAAAACAAAATCTGTCAATACAAACCTCTACTCTGTGGAGGCCCATATGATTATATTAGGATCGGACATGGTCGAAAAAAAAATATTTGAAAACTTTTAATATTTTCCCCCTAAAAAGTCCGGGTTGGTAAAAATATATATATTTTTAATTTGCAATTAAATTTGGATATTGGCCACCTCGCAAAGAGGATTCGTAACAGACTTTTAAAATTAGAAATGAATGTTAGCCACTATTTTAACCTGTTAAATTCATACTTTGGGTCCAAACACGGATTGAAAAATAAGATATCATTTTTTAGACCTATGATTTGAGCCCATGGGTTTTGGGCATTGTAACTGTAAATCATATAATTGAACATAACTTAGCGCTATGGATTTTGGTACAATAGTAAATCTTACATTGACGATTGCTCATTATAAAACAATATGTGAAAAATAAACAGAGATCTAATATTACATGGTTAGTTACTTTGGACAAGGGTCATCGTAAGAATATTTAGAACCCCTTACAAGCAAGTATTCAACACAAACGTTGCAATTCGTAGTCCATATGTAACTAATTGTACAACCTATAATATACCATTTATTTCTTAGGATATTTCTTATTTTTATTGATTTAAAAACATTCCTAATGCAATAATGTACCAATACATAGGTAATATTATACTATCGTGGGAATTTAGCTAGTTTTTAATTTTACCCAATAAATCTCAAATTTAGTACTTATTCTAAAGTTATATCTTATTTATTGATACTTATAAAACATTTCTTACAATAATATTTATTTTAACAATATAACATAATATTACTGGGGAAATTTGGTCAGTTATTAACTTACTTCATGAAACGGCCCAAAAGGAAAACGCTATAGATGAAGACCCCATGCGAGATGGCAAGACGACATCATAAAGACAGCGGGCCCAAATTGGCTACAAATAGCCAAAAACAGAGTCCAGTGGGACTCTTTGGAGGAGGCCTTCACCCGAAGAGGGGTTCTCACAAACCAAACAAACTAATTACATATCACTGTTTAATTTATAAACATTATCTAATAGTGTTATATACAAAATAAAAAATCTTAATATATATAATATGTTTTATAAAAAAATATAAAAAATAATAATAATTAATATTATATAAACTAGAAAATAAGTAGATAATACAATCATAGATAGATATATATACATAATAGATATATTCATAGGTTATAAATAATATTATATATTTATTAGATATAGTCAATTAACTGTCATTTACTTTTGTTTGTAATAAATAAAAAGGCTTTTTTATTTTTATTTATTTATTTTATTAACTTGCTTATTGATTCATTTATTATAACTTATGTTATCATATAACAACTTGATAAGCGGATGTATTACCACTTCGCAGGTGGTCCAAATAATGTATAGTATTTATTTTATAGTAGTGTAATTTAATGTTAATTAATATCTAAGTATATTGATATTTAAGTATATTGAATATATTTTTCATTTAAAAAAAATCATATTAAATATTCAGTGCAAACGCAGTACCTATTCCGGAATTATCTTTTTTCAGGGTGGGCCATGAGCTTCCTGGAACAGTTTATTACTTATGCATCCCCACAGCGGAAGTATTTCCTTCCAGCTGAGATTTTTTCCTTTTACAAAATACATACATTTCGTGTATATGAATGAAAAAATAATAATATAATACAAGTAAAAAGTCAGTAAAGAAACTCTTGTATTCATTCCGCATCAGAAGTTCCGCAACAAAAAAAATATACTTATATATTTCCATACGAGTAATAAACTTGCATCAAAACTTTGGAATTGGGTTTGTTTTGTATTTTATGTATACTTATGTAATACATTCACTATTATCTTACATTATAGCAGTAACAAAGGGTGGAGGTAGGCTGTTAAGATCTGACATAAATACTCTTCAATAAACTTTGTCAGTCATACGTTTTTGTTTTCATTGAACTAAGTCTACAATTTACAGATGGTGTTGGATAGTTTTTTAAAATTAAAATATAAAATAATCGTCTATCTGTAAAATATCTAAAAATATGCTATTCAACCATACAGTATGGATATTTTATAGATATAATAATAATTTTATCTACTATGGCTTAGTTAGGCAGGGCTTAATGAATTAAAAAAAAATAACCGACAACGTGTACCTATAATATTATTTATTCTTAATTCAACGAAGACAAATATGAATAAAAAAGTGTGCGCTATTTTGTCGAATCGCCCATAACATACCAACAACATTATGGTTTCATTTATACCCTATCCACCCATTATTTTCGAATGCGATTTTACGCCAGATGGCGTGCGAAATGTATGCTTTGCGTTCATGGAGATTTTGTACATAAGCATCTCGCCGAACCCGAACACCTAATGCCCCTCTACCATAAGTTTAGCGAACCGATTGCTAAATTTGGCAGAGTCGATTTTTGACAGATTGCAACTGACAGCCCGCGTTTGTTGATAATTATCATAGGTACTTGTTTTTTTCCGTATTTCATTATGATTCAGTGAATTATTTTGATTATTGTCTAATGGTATTATCTATTTTACAATTGATCATATAATTGGTGCTTCATTCTATTCAATCATGACTACTTTATTTATACTAAACTTTGCTTTCGTAGATGAAGCTAATCTACAATGCCGCAAATTTCGTAAAAGCGGCGACGCTTTCGAATTTAAGAGTCTCGTTAGGAAATACAAATCAGACGCAGATTCATAAAAATCTAATAAATATATTATTATATTTTTAACAACTCAATTCACATGATTGTGGGAATCGATTTATGCATAATAATTATATCGTAGATAGGTATACTATCACGATAACCATTTACTTTTACTTGTTTATATTGTAATGATTATATTTATTCAATAAAGTTTATTCGGCATTCGGATTATCCGGCCATAATGTAATATTAATCGAAAAATAAAAAAAAAGTAATATGAAAGTATGTAATAGCGAGTTCAAACTATAGGGACTATTAGGGATATCTAGTGGCAAAATGCAAAAATTTATCGTTTATTTGACAGTTAAGCGCCCATATACATCAAAAAGTGACCAAAGAGAAAAATGTTTTTCTGTTTTTATATAAGGAATACTTGTTTTAAATAGACGTGCATATATACAAATACCGTTATTTGGATAGAGCAATATGGAACATGGCAGCACCTAAATATTCAGATTCGCAGGCAAGTGAGTGAACACTCGACAAGTTTTATTACAGCAATAAACGGTTCCGGCGTAAGATGAGACCATCATAAACGGTTCGTTTTGACCTATTCCCACTGACGGCCTATTAGGCAAGGTTTAATTGATTTTTAAAAACTAACCACACCACCTGTAAATTATTGTAGACTTAGTTCAATAAAAACAAACATGAATGGCTGACCCCGTTGAATGTGCACTATTTATGTCAGATTCTAACAGCCTACCTCCACCCTTCACTACTGCATTATAGGTACATTGGCTCTACAATCCAATCTATATCTTAATTGTCTTTTAAAAAGGTTTAGTATTACATTTATTTTACTAGATATTATGCTTATTAGCCATTTGGTTTATCCAATAAATTAATGGTAAACTGTTACGATGTCAGTCATCTAATTACAAAATTCATTATGCATCCTTTGGTTATGTTCAAGTGTTTCCTAATCAATGTACCGTGAGAATAACTCAAGTGTATTGCTAAAATCGTTTGAAAACTACTGCAAATTTATAATTATTTCGAGCAAAACTTTTTAATTTAACAATTTTAGTATGTTGCAAAACCCCAATTAGTTTCAAAGTAGGTATGTCGCTAACTCAAAAAGGTCAAAAATACCGCTTCAGTAGATACCTGATAATAATATAGTGTTTCGAAAATTATTAAAACATAATTATTAAGAAAAAAATCAGTGTGTGTGTACTTATGTACGCGCGTTAGAAGTTATACTTCTTTGGCGTAACAAAACAAAAACAAAACTTGTGATAAACTAGATTCTTTGACTAGCTCTTAATTATCTTGTTAAATTACACACTCAAGAAAAAGGACCGCTCATTGGAACGCTGTTGGTGTATTTCTATACACTTTACCTTATATTTTATTTTTATTTTTAAAGTACCACTGTTACTCTGATGTTTAATCGTTTGTTTACGTAAGGAATTGCAAATGGCCGACAATAATAAATTTGCTGCCTAGGCAACGGAACAATTCTAAACTATAATATTATACTATATAATCGTCACGATTGCAGTATCATACTGTGGCGTAAAGGTAGTGCGTTTGGCTGATAACCGAACAATCGGTGGTTTGAATCCAATCGAGTGTGTTTTTTTTTCGTGTGAAAAAATAAATTATGTGTTACATGTCACACGCCAAAAATACACTCTGATCTGATTTACCAAACGCGCCAAAAGAAACATAACTTCAAAAAATACATGAAAATTAATAGGTACTGATTCGTTAAATCTCTGGCGCAATGAATGTCATCTTTGGACGGATTTTTTTTAAATTTCCTTTTTCATTATCAATGATGCAATAATTATTTTTTTCATTATTTTATAATTTATTTCATTTTTATTTATACATATTTAATTATTTCATAAAAATGTCACAAGTTAAAAGTAAACAAAATCGGTTTCGAGCCATGATTTTTTGATTTTTTTAAAAATGACTCCTATATTTCAAAATTTTGGTATGCATTGAATTAATATTATATTAATAAGTCCATACTCTGGATTTCATCACACATTGCAAAATCAGGATGCCAATTTGGAAAATGCGGGATTTTTAATGTGTAATAATTTAAGCAGTGTGTATTAAAAATTTATTACTATTGGCTGGTGAGGTAAGCCTTCAATAATAATAATTATTATACTTTGAATCTTATAATGAGATAATATATTTTTTTATTCTTCTAAAAGGTTGAGTACTGTCACTCATAACCTCGCCTTTTTAATGACTAAGTAATATTAATAATAATTTTAACATACATGTACATTACCCAAACATGATTTCATATACGCAACAGTGTAAAGACTATTTAAGTATTAACATTAATTAACGGTTACCTTAACTATAAAATAAATAATTTAATTATATACGATAATTAGTAAATATTTGTGTACTTAAATTGCATGAAAATCTCATTAGGTACTATTCAAGCTTACTCTACGCTTTCAAAATTTAAACATTCAAAATGATGACGTCATAATTAACAATTTCCGATTTATATGGTTGAAATAAGGCTGTTAGCGATGAGCTTATTTGCCTACCAGAAACTTAAAACTGGAAGTTCATAAATAAGATTTCTGCAATAATATAGTCTGATTATTAGAACTCGACTGTAGTTTTATTTTCCTGCTAAAATGTTTGATTTGAGTTTAAAGTCAGCTGTCAAATAAAAATGTTGAATATGGGACAAGATTAAACCAAATCCCGTTAGTACTGTTCAAGTACATATTATTATGCACTTTTTGATTATCCATTACTTATTTCCTGCAACAGGCACTCTTTGCTACATGGACGCTGAACGTATAGTTTAAAATGCTTTTCTTTCCTTGAATTAATTTAATTCTTCCAATTGTATTATTTTAGGAATTTCAAAACGATGTTATTTTTCAACTGCATAATACAGTAACAACGACAGTCTGTACTGAAAAGTTTCGAGTTTATTTCACAAAAATGTATGCTTTCGCTCTCTCCGTAACGCGCTATTGTACTGCTAAGTTTGATTCCGTGTACCATACCGCTCAGGGAATTGTTCATGACAGAGATACATACACGTGCAATACAGTTCATTTCACGTGGTGATTGCGGTGACCATTAAATGAGTAATTGTAATTTTTAAATGTTATTAATACTAGTATCTATATATAGTTAATCATATAGTTATCAAATACGTAAAGGGAATTTAGTACGTCTATCAAACTTTTAATAAATAAATCAATTGTTTGTTTTTCCGTCGTTGCATTATTATAATATATATCCGAAATACTGACACGGTCTTTTCGGTTAAGCAAAATATTTTTTTAATCTAAGTCTCATCTGAGCTTATTTATCAGTACATTTTTATACTTTAAATTCATTATTGCATTAAATATATTGTTAACATTTTTTATTCATAACGGGGAGGTACATTATATTGCATGTTAGCATTCACCTGTTAGTTGTTTGGTTATCAGCCGAACGCACTGCCTTTACGCCACAGTATGATACTCCAATCGTGACAATTATACAGTATAATATTATAGTTTAGAATTGTTCTGTTGACTAGGCAGCGAATTTATCATACAGTATAATATTATAGTTGACAATTGTTCCAATTCCTAGGCAGCGTATTTATTATTGTCGGCCATTCCTTACGTAAACAAACTATTAAACATCATAGTGGCAGTTGTTACTTTAAAAATAAAAACAACGATAATTTATTATTTAATTTAGTAATATAAGTTTAAGTGTACAGAAATAAACCAACGGCGTTTCAATAAGCGGTACTTTTTCTCGAGTGTGTAATTTAACAAGATAATTAAGAGTTAGTCGAAGAATCTAGGTTATCACAAGTTTTGTTTCTGTTTTGTTACGCCAAAGAAGTATAACTTTTAACACGCGTACATAAGCACACACACAGATTTTTTTTTTATTAAAAAATAGAAAATCATGTATTTAATGGTTGAGCTCTATGGTTGTGACTTGTGATTGTATTAGGTTTTATGTTAAGATTATCTTATATTTTTTTCCACAAAACAGCCTGGGGATTTAGTTACAGTGCCCCACTTTAAATATTACCGGACTACGGGTTTTATATTACATAGTATGTTATAACAATTACGAACATTATTCTTCAGTTTTATTTCCATAATTTATGAATTTATAATCAATATACCTAAATTTAAGCCAACTTTCTGATAATTTATCTCTTGTAGGCAACTGTAAACAGCAATCTTGTTCAAAGATTTTCTTTTTATCGTCACTCTGGTAATCACGTCACGTTTTAGCCGTTAGTTAGGAACTTTCCTAGAAGGATCTCAGTAGTTATATTTGAAAGGTTCTATTGAATATTCGTCGATCCTTATTTGACGCGGCTATATAAAAGTTAAGGTAATCTTTCAAAGCCTTCATATACGATACACGTCAATAAATCACAGAAAACTCGTACATTGCATAAGAATTTGGATAGAAAAAAATTAATACAAATTATTTAATTTTCATGGTTTTAATCTCGCTCTTCCTGTGTTAATAAAACCAATTAAAATTATTTATTTTAACACATTTTGGATAAAACAATAATAAGTTCAAGACATTCACAATATGACATTTAGACGTTCTTATGTTAATACATATTTCTTTCAACCATGTCCGATCCTAATAGGATCATATGGGCCTCCACAGAGTAGAGGTTTGTATTAACAGATTTTTTGTTTTTTACGAGAAATGGATGTCAGCCACTTGCTCAACCTATTAGGTCCATACCCTGATAGACACAAATTGAAAAACAATATGTGTACTTGCCAGACCCAGGATTCGAACCTGGGACCCACGGCGTGATAGTCCAACGCTCAAGCTGCGCGGCCACCGTCGGTGTCATGTTCACAATGATAGGTCATATTATTATTGTTTTCAAGATTTATAATTGTTTTTGAACAGCATAGGCAATAGAAGCCTTCAGAGGTAACCTAACTAAGGGTAAGAATTATCGCTTCCCTAAGACGTGGTTGAACAGTCAAGCTTAATAAAATTATTAGGATAGTTATTAACCGTTTGTGTCATCCGCGATGTCTTGTCTGTTAGACATGGCGCATCAGAATATTAAAGCAATTACTGGATGCCCCAGATAGTTACATTAATTTATGAGTGGCTCAGATCTACCAGTGAGCACAGGTCTTGCGTATCGTCAAAAAAGTCAAACCGTTCAAAAGCTGTTCGACAGCCAAATCGTCCGAGTCACATTCGGTTTACATAAATATATTTTTTAAATTATTTTTCTCACTTATGGGGAAAAAGGCAAAACCCCCCTTTTTGTGTGCGCGTCTGATGATATTTTATGATATTACAAGCTTTGCAAAAGCAGCCTTCGCAGATAACTTCGGAGTACAGTTGTAGAATGCAAAAATGGCACCCGACAATGCGCTTTTTATTGCTAGATTTGAGCATTTCATCCCTACATAATATTAGTACTGTGTTATGCAAGATGTGGCCTTAAAGTTCGCCTCATTTAAAACAGGATTTTGTAACATCCTGATAACTAAATTGTACTCTCTATCTATTAGTCAATAAATAATATTAGTTACTTACTATAGTTTTACATAAAAATATTTCAGAATAATTACAGTAATCAAGATTTATCATATATACGGATTTTTTTTGCTACTTTAGTAGTATTATACATAAATTAAAAATGCCACACTCTCAGCGGTCCCAAACCTTTTGGACCTCGTGGATCACTAAACTAAAAAGCTTGATTCCCGCGGACCACTGCCACTAGAGTTGGGTTTCGGGAATTTCCCGAAGGGAATTCTCAAAAAATTTTCGAGATTTTCCATCCCGAATCTCGAGAATCTTTTCTAGAGGGATTTCTTTATTATCAAATATTAATTGAAAAAAAACGATATTCTACATGAAAAATGTGGACAGAAAACATAAAACGTTCAAAGACTGATCGGGGCATTTAAAACAAGCCAACGTCGACTCAAAATGAGCGCAATTTTTGCAACATCAGGGAATTTCGTATCTCAAAAGCGTACGCGATTGTCAGACACAGCGATTGACAGTCTATGTTTTTTGAAATCCTAGAAGTAATGTTTTGAATTATTTTTGTTTTCTTAACTTCTATTATGTTTCTCTTACATACATCATAAAAATATATTTTTTTGGAATTTGTCTGTTTTTACACTGAATTTAGGATTTTTACATTTTTTTTTAAATTTCCTGATATCTAGAGAATTCTTGAGAATTTTTTTCTGGAAATCCCGAATCTCGAGAATTCAAAATTTCATCATTTCGGGAAATCCTGAATCTCGAGATTGGGATTTTCTCGGGAAATACCCAACTCTAACTGCCACGTGTTTTACGCCACACTAAACTTGTTAAAAATTCGATATATCTATATAATTATAAAAGAATTATAATAAATAAACTTATTAACAATTCATTACAAAAAATGTAATTTTTCTTTTATTAAAAAATAAACAATACAATTATTACAATACCTAATATGAATTCTACGTCGTCATAGAGGTGCATAAAATATTAATTACAGGTAACAGAAAGATAATTAGTGTGACCTTTGTTGCTGTTTATTTGAATCAATCTGTTGGATTTTTGGTTCCAATGATATTATTGCAACACGGAGAGCCATTTGTATTGTAAGCCGACAGGGGTACTTGGCTTTAATTGCCGTAACTGATGAAAATGTCTTTTCACACAAATATGTAGTAGTAAATGGAAACAAAATTTTTTAAGGCCTTTTCACTCAACACTCGGTACTTAGTACTCATTTTTAACAGAAAGCCAAAATTGAGATCTTAATACAGACGAGTGAAATTTACTTTTGAGACCATCGTCAGATCAATTAGTGCTCGGCCGTAGTGGTTTGGCGAGCGCGGTGCGGCGGCGTCTTGCAAAACTCAAACGTATAACTTAAGCGTCAATTACACTGAGCTTCTTTACGAGCTGTTTGTTGGCGAATTTAAAACGGGCGATTCAGCTACTTTGATTTAATGATTACACACAAAACTTTCCATTCGCTGAGAAGTCCCAAGCCAGCGACTATTTTCACAGAACGTAGTTCGTTTTTTTACCGGGAGGTTGTTACTGCGCTCTACTGCACAGACGCAGTAGGCCCACACGCCGGCGTGTAGCGTGTAAAGTTACTTTTGTTGGTAGAGTGTTTACAACCTGCTTGTTAGCTTGTTCGATGATTACACTGGGCGACTTTACAGGCAGATTATAAATTCGCCAACAAACAGCTCATAAAGAAGCTCAATGTAATTGACGCTTTATACTTAGGCTTTCATTTTCTTTTATGTCAAAATTACAATTATCGATTTTCGCCAAAAATGGATCTATTATTCCCGTATCTGGGATCCTTTTCTTTTGTATAATAACGACAAAATAAAATTTTATAAGAATATACTGAAACTTTTTAATAAATACGAAAATTGCAAATAAATTCATATTACTCTGCGGACCACCAAAATTCTCTCACAGTCCACTGGTTGGGGACCGCTGCTCTAAATAGTACACAATATATTATTATAAGTGATGGAGATAGAGTAAAATGTTAAAGAATTTTACTTGACATATTTTCGTTATAAATTTACCCCAATATGTCTACGTCATAGCGACAAGGTTGTTTGACCACTTACCATAGAAATACCATTATATAAGTTTGTCGTCGTTTGAACGAAAGTGTTACAATATTCTCGTTTAGAATATTTTTGGTATTATAGGCAAACAAATTTTCATGCCATTAAAGATAACAATTTTATTTATTACCAAGCAAAGAATTGTAAGTTCCTTTTAACTTTTATTCCGTATTCAGTCGTAAGTTATTTTATATGTTTGTTTCGCACTCATGTTGGCCTAGTTGGTAGAGCGGCAGTCAATGTGTATTTGACACCATCATAGCCAAGCAGTTACGCATCAGGCTTATAATATCGTGGGTCACTGGTTAGAATCCAGGGTCTGGAAAATTGACATGTTGTTTTTTGAATGTGCGTTTGGTGTCAGAATATTGAATAAGTGGCTAACATTTATTTTTAGTAAAAACAAAATCTGTTAATACAACCTCTTAGGATCGGATATTTTTTTGATACAGTGCCAGGGTTGGACGAATGGTTTACAACGATTCCTTATAAAAAAAACCTTAGGGGGATCCATAGACTTCTCTTATGAATGCATAATTATGGTATTTTTTGAATTTCTATTGTCATCAGATGAAGGCATCAGGGTTCCACCACTTTACGATTTCGGTTTTAGAGTGATATTTTGTAATAAACAACTTGTCTTGGTATTCAGTATATTTAACCCCTACATGTTGACGTGCTTTTTCCCTTCAATATATTATTCCATCCTTATTTTTATAGGAACTGGGGGCTTTTGTGTGTTAAGTGTAAAAAAGACTTACTTACTTTTCCTGGAATTTTGATATCCCTCGCTCCGCGGTTGTGAAATCGATGTCCGTCCGCGGAGACAATTAATATTTTTTTGTAATCAGCTATAAAGCTTAATATATTTGAAATCTTTTACTCTGTTTAACTAAATAAATTGCTGTTAAATACCGTGTTTCTACTTTAAAAATACCTGCCTCAAAAAGTTCCAAACGTTTTGTCAACTGTCTTGGCAGAAAGGAACCGCCACTCCGCCCTCTTCAATCCTATTCAGGAGTACCGGAAAGGAGAGGTATCAATATACATATTAGCACAGTGGTGTACAACCCACGACCTGCGGGCCGTATGTACCCCACAATGCTTTCATTGCGGCCCACCGACTTAATTAAATATGCGAAAAAATTCGTATTGTATTCATCTAATTACTCTGAATTATTTTAAGTACACCACAGTAAAATGTTTCCACCTATTAATAATCACGATATGATATGTATATACCTAAGTTATTTGGAAACACATAATCTTGAAAATAATAATGTTGATGGATAGGACTGAAACCTGCATCCATCAGATTCCAGCCAATGTATTTTACTAATTTATCCATCCGCAACCTTCCTGATTTTGACGAAATTTACTTATGGTAGTAGGTATTGTCACTTCCCTCCATTTTCGAAAGTGAAAACACGCTGCTGTCACTTTTATTTTTGTATGGTTTTTTGTCTGAATTCAGGACTTGGAGATGGACAAATACCACACCGGAATTGTGGTGGAAACGACGAGATGTATTTAAGTTAATATACACTGATGGTTACATTTTTTCACAGTTACAATTTCTTTTATATGAAGCGCGAGTTAACGATGTTTACTGTTTGGCCAGCTGCCGCGTATTACCCGCCATCTTATGTTTTGTTCCCAGCGAGCAGCGTTATTGAAAACGACGACGTTGCAGATATTTTTAAATGGCCGGGACTTACAGCATTGCCGGCTTTATTATTATTTATTTTCGTGATCAACCCTTACTATTTGTTGGTTTGATACCGACTCAGGCCTCTCCAAATATACAGAGATATCCCCAAATGGAGACCATTTGGGGGTGTAATAGTATATATAACTGAAGTGCTTGTCAAATTGCGTTAATAATTGATTTATAGCTGACGTCAGGAACTTTCCAAATTTAACAATATTCTTTATTGAACTCATAATTAGAAAACATTTTTTTTAATATGGAAAATATATTTATACCTATATAATAGTACATAATATACAGACTATGCGGCCCAATGACAGTAGTGTAGTAAAACAGTAGTTAAAAGTGAAACAATCACATAAATATATATATATTTATATATATTGTGACCTCACCGAGTCGAACCCGGAGCCTACGGTGCACCTTACTCACTGGACTACAAGGGTCATCATGGGGTACTCACATAATTTGTTTTCAAATAATGTAGGTATGTTCAATAAAAAATGTTATATTATCAAATTTTGTGAATTATTCGTTGAATAAAAAAAATAGGATATAGACTATCAGTTTTATAGTTTTATATTAATTATTGTAGACTATTATAAGATATATAATATATAGGTATATTAATTATTGTGGAGCAACAGATATCGGTATATTTATTGAAAGGTTATATTAATTTGATTCATATAACAATGAATGTGCGTCTATATGAGAAAAATTAAAGTGTTTATGCTTTGTAAATCATTATCAGCGAACTTACTAGAGATAGCACTGGGTTCCGAATAAATTGTAAATATGTTTTGGGATGAAGTGTGCAAGATGAAGTCGTTGTTTTTTGGATGTAGTGAGGAGACTGTTTATTTATCAATACAAGAATAAATAAATACAATGATGAAAGAGTGATGTTAATAATTATGATCACGGTTATGGATGTACTGATGAGATTGACTATATTATCGAATTGACTGGCGATATTAATATAACCGAGAGACTGGACTCGAGATGAGTAGTACGCCAAGTTATGGATTCGAGTGGAGTGAGGATTTATAAATTGTCTTTGCTATTTATACAAATGCTATTCATACATTACAAGACATATTATCGCAATTAAAAAATAATAATCAACCCTATTTATCTAGATTATGATTGAGGAAATGCTGACTATCGTTTCCGCCACATTGTTTTGTTTGACAATAAAACATATATATTAAAGTGTGTTATCCTTGTAATGCTGAGTGGTATGATTGTTATATATTATGTATAAACAATATGTGATCATTTCCCATGACTCATGAATCCTAGAAAAATACTCTTTGGGCGAAAGGAAAAACATTAATTCATTGATAATATTATTTCACACTGATTCATAAAAGTTATACTAGGTTGGACAAAACTCACTTGTTTTAGGTCTCCTGAAAATAAGTAATTTTATATTTATTACATTTTTCCTTTCTTACACAAAATTAAAAAATCGGAAAAGGTTATGTATCACTATTTTAACACAACGTCTTGGTTGCAGTTTCCAATAATGCATGTAGTCACAAATCAATCACCTTGTAACTGGCTAGGACGCCAATGTCAATTTGACAAATTGATTAACACGTGCATGTCGCCTTTAACCCTTTAGTAGTCTGAGGCTATATACACTAATATAATCATTACCACGACCTGATTACTAGACTTATTATATAACACGTAAGATGTACGAGAACACTTCTACGAATATAATATTATCGAAACCATCAGTAATATTATTCACAATCAGGTAGAGAAGCATTCGGAATGAATACAATTGTCCAGTGCTCGAAATAGAAAAGTTTATGAACCGGAGCGCTTGATAATTTTCCGAAAATTTAAAAATGTGCGAGTTTATTTTGTTATATAATATAATGTACCTTATATAATACTTACATACATAACTTAGACGACCAAATACAATAACAGTATTTAAACATCTGTGGGTCTATTCTATGCTTATCGACCGCTAAAGTGATAAATATTATCAAACTTAGGGTAGATTTGTATCAAAATATTAGCACTTATTGTAACAATTACACGAAGTTGGTTTTTATTGTTGCAATAAGTGCCATATTTTAACAGCACCTATCTTGCTGCTGTTAAAATATCGCACTTATTGCAACAATAAAAACCAGCTTCGTGTAATTGTTACAATAAGTGATAATATTTTGATACAAACCTACCCTAAGTTTGATACTATTTATCAATTTAGTGTTCGATAAGTATAGAATAGACCCACTGATACGCACTACTACTAAAAATTCGGGCAGAAAACGTTCTCAGCACACAGACAAAAATATGCTATTTTACAACGTTTTTCTTAGCTCGTGTTCTTATTTGTCCGATACAAATCTTGCAATCGATATTTAACTAACTTCCCGAGTAGCTAGACATTTAAAACTGTTAGAATATATCAGAACACGATGCCAATGCATTTTTTAATACTTTTAGCCATCTTTAAGTAGAATTGAATTCATTTACAGTTAATTTTGTTTTGTATGATAAGTTATTTCGACACCATTATTGGTTGCTAGGGGTCTGGGGTAGTAGGAACTAAATTATTAATATATACGTGCGTTACTATGGAAATCAATATGATATGTCAAAATGACATTTCAGTATTATTTCTCTCAAGTAAAATTTTTTTTCTTTTTTCAAGTTTGTATGATTCAACAGAAAATTTAAAAAAACGTTGTATATAAAAAGTTCTTTTTATCTTGTAATTGTTTTACATGTTATTAATATGCTGTCAAAATTTGTATTTTTATTTTTCATTCTTTTATGTCCCACATACAAGCAGTATAGGTATATACCTATACTGCTTGTCTATATGGCTGCTATATGGCTTGTCTATATACGTCACTGCTTTGTTTATAAATAAATGATGTATTTTTTATATATCCATAGACATTGAAGTTGTCGAAAGGCAAATCCTGGAATTCTAAATTCAAATATGGAATGGTACGAAACTAACATTAATCAGAATTTATGTTATATTAAGATCGCCTAAGTCACAACATAAAATCTTATTATTGCTTCTAGAAATATATGTGTACGACATGACAAGTTTTTATTTATTAAGACGATACTTCAGTGAAACGGCAAATAATTTTCAACTATGGGCGCGACGAAATTTTGGACTCGCTGGCATTCGGAGAGCGAACGTCGAGGTGTGAATACGTCAATTTGTTTCGTGATGGCGACGGGGGTATTAATTCTTCAATCGTGTAAAGATGACTAAAAACGTTACCCATTTAGTTGAAAAAGAAAACATGTCAATGCATATAATATTATATTTGTTACTAATAGAACAATAAACAGAACATTAATTGACGCATGTTGGATTTATATGACAAATTATATTTCGTTCAGCATGCGCGTCATTTGCATCAACGACCCGCCACCCGCAATCCGCACGTCGCCTAGCCACGATCTTTTTAGACCATGCCTCAACTGAGGTATAGCCTTAATAATTGAAGACGAAAAGCATTTCTTAAATAGTTTAAGAAAAAAAACGTTTACCATAATATTATTTTATTGGAAAAATAGTATGTAGTCAATAAATGTTCATTTACATCTTCTTCTTGGTCGTACTGTTATGTCCCAGTGATGAGTAGCTTAAGGGAGTAGGAGATCTGGGTTGGCAGGTCCTGTATGGTTTGATGATATTAACCTTCCTTAAGTTTCTTACCAGAATTGGGACACTCTGTAAATCTCCTTGATGTTATTCTTCACAGTTTTCTTGTACGGTTATAGACTGTACGTCTTGAAGGTAGTTTTATCAGGAAATTTACCTTCTTAGGATGCTTGAGCGGTGTGCGTTTGTAATTGTCTTACGTAAAGTAAAACATTACTATTTATTTCAGTAATAATTCTAGTACAAAGTGTTTGACAGACATAAGTTACGTACAGTACTATGGTTGGAGACTAAAGACAACAGGAGTGACATTCCCTGAGGTTTTATACTATTCTCTTTAATGGGTTTTTGACTTGAACAGACTGCACGTGTGCATTATGATATATGCTTTTACATTAACAAGAAATAACATTTATGACATTATTCGACTGTGCAGGTGTTCATTATCACATCAACAATAAATAACACTAATAATGGTTAGTGAGTTTTCTAGTTCGGGTCAAAAAGGTTAAAGAGTCTGTAAGATCTGAATATCTAACCCAAAAAGATGCACATTTTGTGCAATTAATGTAGATAACAGATTGCTTTACTTCAAGTATTGAACAGAAGCTCGTAAATAATATTTGTAATTATTACTTAAATATATTTCTTAACTCGTGTCAGTATTTTGAAAGAGGGTGAGAAAGATGTATCTGTCAAGAGATTTCATTAATAGCACTTTGAAGTGCTATTTGTATAAAAGGATACATATATCATTTTATTTATTTCTGCAGGTGTGCGTTTTGGTTACTGTGAGATCCTTTTGAACATTTCTTATTTGACACATTCAAGTGAGTGCATAAATGTTTATATTATATTATATTGTTTACTTTAAAAGCTTAAAGTTTATATGATGCTATAATCAAATAGCATTGTAAATTAAATAGGTGTGATGTATTATTAGTGTATATAACAGTACCATCATGTCTGATGATCGTGACCATCTTTGAATTTTGTCATCCTTTGAGTGAACAAGACTTTCCATCCTTCTCGATCTTCCACTTCTCTCAGGGCATAATGAACGATCCCTCAGTCAGCCCCTTTACTTAGCCGACGCTCGTTCTCTGCTTTGCGTTTTCTGGAGGCCAATACAAAAACTACCAGTCTCTCCAGGTTGTCCTGTCCGCGCCGGACAATATGTCCAAGAAACTGCAGAATACGTCTCAGATATATATTATCGAGAGCCGTTCCTTTATCCGCAGTCTCTGGAATGATCCTGTTCTCTGATCAAGAAATACGAAGCATTCGGCACCAACACCACATCTAGAAAGCAACAATTGCCTTCCGCTCCCTCGCTTTTAGGGTTTATGAATCGACACCGTTTAAAAACATGGAGAATGCTAAGTTTGAACATAGCATAATAATCTGATTAGAGGTGAGTTGGAAATACTGTCACCAGTTTGTCTACTCAAGTTTCAGATGAAACTACCCATACTCAGTATGTGTGGCCCAATAAAATTATTACAAAAAACTTGTGATGATATCACAACAGTCGCTGTTTTGTGCACTCGTCAGTTGGTAGACTTTCAACACTATTGACATTAAAACAAACGCAAACGCAAAGCGCAAACGATATTTTAATTTATTAGTCTATTGCATTCGAATGTATGAATAATAGGTCATAAATTTTGTGTCGTAGCACAGTGGTAAGGTGATATACAGGCTTAGGTTTCTTATATTACCGCTCAAAACATGTTTAAAATTAAAAAAAAAACACTGTTATTCATTTTTATTAACAAGAATATTGTAACCTAACAGAAAAATAACTCATAAATTTAAAATATGTTTAAAATTTTATAATAAATGGGATTTTACGACAAGCGGAGCTCAGCGTATTTTTAGCAATTCTATTGAAGCCAATACACAGTCTGAGTTCCCTGAGCCGATACGTATTTCAAATACTAATATGGAGTTGGTTTTAGTTTCAGTTGAGTATGTAACTTTTGTTGCATACGCACGCCAAACACTCTGTATAGTATTCCAAATACTAGTTAGCATTTTGAAAGAAGTTTCCATACTAAGTATTTTTTTTATACTGGTAGTATGTATACCTAATCTTCAAAATCGATCAGTTTTTCCATCTCTACTTCTGATAGATAGTGAATAAAGCACAACATTATAGGGGTATTAAACTCACTTTAATTTCAATTTACTTATATATTATATTGTGAGAAAAGATTCAGTATAAAATGGCACAAATAACTTTACTAGGTAGCTAACATACACGAAATTCTTTATTTTAGCCCTATGTAGGGCATCCCTGCCCTCATGATGATTTATATTTTTTATCGTATATGTCCGAATCTCATATATACGAGATCGTTATCTCACGCGACCTTGGAACCGTCGCTCACGTGAATAAATCACTTCTGAATAAATGCGATGTCAAATGAATTGGAAATTGATCAATGTGTTATTTGTTTTTGTTTATAGCCGTAAATTAGTTCCGTGTTTTGTCCGGAAAACGAACCGTTTGGTTCCACTTCCTGACGTTTCATATAAAAAAACAATGCTGGTTGTCAAGGTGATTGAAAAAATAAATCATCAAAATTTCACACAATACGCATTGTTTAAAATAAAATTTAAATACACTATGTACTTACTACCTATTAGTGGCGAAAAGAGGAGGTAGGCCGTTAAGATCCGCCACAAATGGTGCATAATAAACATTGTCAGTCATACTTATTTGTTTCCATTGAAATCAGTCTACAATTTACAGGTGGTGTCAGTTAGTTTTATAAATTCAATTAAGGGGGGACATGCTCGTCGAAGGTCAAAATTGAGTTTTTATTGTATTTTCAAACCATGATCCTGGACACTCCTTAAACGTTGTAGACAATCTATTTATATAATTTTGAAGCCTTATTATCCTGTATAGTTATTTTAAACATTTGATGACTGCATAAAGTATTTTTGTTACATAAAATAGTATTCTTTTAAACCTCTCGCTCTAATGTTTTAGAATATAGTCATATTTCGGTACATAACTGTGCAGTGGTGTTAAGATTTTTTACATTTATTAATTTTTAAACGCATTTATAAAACCATTAGTATAATTTATTACGAGATAATTTTTGTAAAATATTAACGATAAAAAATTATATTGATAATCTCTGTGATCCCAAATTTGACAAGAATTAAGCATTTTATTATTCAAAAAATCGGCAAGATTAACACATTTGAAGATGATTCTAAAGATATTTATTATAAGCTATGTTTTTGACCATTCAAGTGTGATAAACATCTTATGAATAATGATTGCTTTATAATAATTATTGACCTAAGAATGAGGTAGTGTTTTTTTGAAATACGCCATTTCTTTTGTCATTCCCCAGTGGTTAAGCTACAACATACGGCCGTAGCCATAAATTGACAAACTATAATTGAAGTAGGAAGTAAAATGATATTGACGCGCGTGTTTGAACATGTACCGTTTAAAAAAAAATTTAAAAAAATTCGGTTAGGTACATGTTCAAACACGCGCGTTAACATAATTTTACTCCCTATTTCAATTATAGTTTGTCAATTTATGGCTACGGCCGTATGTTGTAGCTTAACCACTAGGGAATGACAAAAGAAATGGCGTATTTCAAAAAAACACTACCTTATTCTTAGGTCAATAATTATTATAAAGCAATCATTATTCATAAGATGTTTATCACACTTGAATGGTCAAAAACATAGCTTATAATAAATATCTTTAGAATCATCTTCAAATGTGTTAATCTTGCCGATTTTTTGAATAATAAAATGCCTAATTCTTGTCAAATTTGGGATCACAGAGATTATCAATATAATTTTTTATCGTAAATATTTTACAAAAATTATCTCGTAATAAATTATACAAATGGTTTTATAAATGCGTTTAAAAATTAATAAATATAAAAAATCTTAACACCACTGCACAGTTATGTACCGAAATATGACTATATTCTAAAACATTAGAGCGAGAGGTTTAAAAGAATACTATTTTATGTAACAAAAATACTTTATGCAGTCATCAAATGTCTAAAATAACTATAAAGGATAATAAGGCTTCAAAATTATATAAATAGATTATCTACAACGTTTAAGGAGTGTCCAGGATCATGGTTTGAAAATACAATAAAAACTCAATTTTGACCTTCGACGAGCATGTCCCCCCTTAAACCCTGCGAAACTAAGCCATAATAGATAATAGTAAAAAAATACTCGTCTATCGATAAGATATCTAAAATTATGCAAATAAATCATACATAACTTTGAAGATTTTATAGATAGTATAATATTTTTCATCTATTTATAGTTTGGTTTAGGCAGGGCGAAATGTATTTTACGTATTCTTAATCCAACGAAAACAAATGCATATGAATGAAAAAGTGTGCACAATTTTGTCGTATCGCCCAAAATATACTAAAACTATTTTTGAAATATTTTTATTTTTTTATATATTTTAGATTTTAAAACTACTAAAATATGGTTTGGTTTAGGCAGGGTTTAATTGGTTTTTAGAAACTAACCAATACCATCTGTAAATTGTAGCATAGTTAAATAAAAACAAGTACGTACGACTAACAAAGTTTAATGTGCACTTTTTATTGCGGATCTTAGCAGCCTACCTTCACCCTTCGCAACTGCTACCTACCATACACAGTTGTTAGCATACTATCCCGTAACTGAATATCATATATTTAATGATACTATGTCAATATATTATAGTTTTTAGACAAATACATAATAATATGGTAGTAACAAGATTTATTATTAATAATCAGGTTTGAAAGTGATATTTTCACTTTTAGAGGCTTCCTAAAATGAGTCAGAACCAACGTTTAATGGGCCTATTATGGTGGTATAAAGCTGGAATATACATATTGTTATCCTGATTGACATTTCTCTTGCATAGTGACCAATAGAGCTTAGCGCAGTAGGTACTACGTGGTATTCAGGGGTGGCTCTACCTTTGGGATTCGTAGGGACTATCCCCACATCCATATTCCGTCGAAAATATTGTCTGATATTTGATATAATGTACATACTTCATCATATGGTTAAATTAACTACTCAATTTATTATGAACAACGCAACCCATTGCATTTGTACGTAAATTAGGCGTCATAAACAATAGATGAAGAGTTTATATACATAAATTTTACGAAATATTTGGTTAAAAACTTAAGTTAATCCGAGAGTCATAATCGCTGAAAACATCGGAATTCGGCACACTAAAATGCTTGTCAGTCCAATCCACATAGATACTAAAACTAGACTAATTTTAAATCGACCAATATTCCGTGCTTGTTTATAATAATGTGTAATATAATTCAACTAAATACAACTCTTTCAAATCGTTCAACTAAAGTAGCTGGGCGGCTCTCGTGGAGCAGTGGGTAAGGCGCTGGCCTTCCACTCAAGAGTTCTGGGTTCGATTCTCGGTCATGATAAAAACATTTATGTGTTTTTCTCAAGGCCTGGGTGTTTGTGATTGTTCAAAATTACTAACAACCACCTTGTACGAAAAAGCAAGGACATGGTTATTAATAATTCTAAAAAAAAAAAAAAACTAAAGTAGCTCTACTCTCCAAATTGTTTCATTGCGGATGAGTTCTTTTACCTTTATACATATTAGTATACTCTGTGATTCGCTTAATAAAACAACTGTAGAATAGCATCATCGAGTCTTATTACTGACCACATAAAGGATTGGAGGTTGTTGACAAAGATGTCCGTTGCTTCTACCACGGGCGCAATATTGGATGTAGTTATTTTATCAACAACTAAAGATCCTTTCAGACGTCAGTTCAGTTGTCCGGTCAGTTGCAGTTTCAGTTGTTGTCAGTTCAGTTCGGAAACGGCAATATATATTTTCATATTTATAAAATAACTTTCCAGGAATGTTGATTGAATTAATGTGGCACATTTATTTTTTGAAAACATAATATAATTTCAATCAAAATTAGAAAAGTGTTATAAAAAATACAACAATATAGCGCGTGGTCGTAATGGTACAGTCATATATAAATAGTCAGATAATTAGGTAATTTTTTAGTTACAAAAAACGATTCTTTCATACTTGGGAAATAGTTTCGTATTTGCAACTAAATATCCGGTCCGGTCAGTTGCAGTTTCAGTTGTTGTCAGTTCAGTTCGGAAACGGCAATATATATTTTCATATTTATAAAATAACTTTCCAGGAATGTTGATTGAATTAATGTGGCACATTTATTTTTTGAAAACATAATATAATTTCAATCAAAATTAGAAAAGTGTTATAAAAAATACAACAATATAGCGCGTGGTCGTAATGGTACAGTCATATATAAATAGTCAGATAATTAGGTAATTTTTTAGTTACAAAAAACGATTCTTTCATACTTGGGAAATAGTTTCGTATTTGCAACTAAATATGGTAGAATGCTTCTCTTTTATTGTGGTGATATATTAAACAGTTGGAATAAATCTCAATAAACCTTGTCCTGAAGTCACATCCTTGACATTGCAAGCAATTTGCGCTTGATATACGGTTTTCTTTACACGTCAGCTTAACTGAAAACTTACAACATTTTCGTCTCAGTTTCAGTTGGCCGCTTTAATTTTTATGTTTACACTGAACCGACAACTGAACTGAACGTTTAAAAGCACCTTAACTCTGACTTACTCAGAAAATAACTGAACTAAGAAGGAAATGAGTTAATTTATACGTAAATACAGCAAAAAACTTTCATGTTAAGCACCTTTATCTGGTACTTGTCCTATTTTAACACAATCATGACGTCACGAGTGAAAAGGTAACCTACAAAGGAAGGAAAGAAGATCACGACTGATGTAAAAAGGAGAGAATTGATGTCACGCAAGGTCCATGCGTCCTTAAAGGTTCTGCGAACAGGCTTCGCGTAACATGTCAACTCATCAAGAGCGGGACAGAGACAGAAAGGGTAAAAACGATTACACGTGGGAAAAAAGAGCGATAAGAACTAGATTTACTGGCTCTACGCGGCGCAAAAATTGACTGCCGCCTACCATTGGACGTTTTAATCACGTGACAAAAAAGACATGATTATTTAACATCACTTAGTCTTGGTGACGTATCAGTAGAGATGTACCGTTTTGAGAACGAGAAGCAATTAATTATTAAACTGATAATATATTTTTTTTATTCAATACTTACTGAATATCATAAGGCTTAAGAATTTTATAAGCATACCACATAAGTGTAATGCTCGATATAGTTTTGACATAATATAATAATATGACGTAGTTACAGCGACACTGAGTGAGATGAAATGATGCAATAAGCTTCATGTAAGAGCAGTCGGAAATAATATCGGTGACAATAATTAAATTTAGCCAATGTATAGTATATGCTTTATAACTTTACACTCCGGCTCTAGGATTAAAATGATAAAATATATTCTAAAAATATATTTTTACATATAACTATTATCTGTCTATTTATTTATTACTACATAATAATATATAATACAATGCAAAAAAGTGCAAAGTTATAAAACGTATAACTATAACTCTAATTCGTGAGTAGTATAAATAATCGCAATCTGCAAAATTTTAAGCTTACATTGATCTATTATAGATTATTTAGTATAGAAGCAATATAATTATTATGAAAAACCTAAGAAAAATATTATAATATATTTTTAAAAATTTAGAAAAAAAGTTGGATTGCATGGATTCAAACTTACGTTTTTCTCTTTCCGGGTAAGTGCTTTCGTTTCTAAGCTATCGATCCGTCTATGATAGAAGCGAATTATTTCTTATAACTTTGTTTTCTCTGAGGTGCTTTAAATTATACAAATT
This sequence comes from Rhyacophila brunnea, assembly GCF_057557595.1. Classification (NCBI taxonomy): domain Eukaryota; kingdom Metazoa; phylum Arthropoda; class Insecta; order Trichoptera; family Rhyacophilidae; genus Rhyacophila; species Rhyacophila brunnea. The sequence goes on from NW_028232752.1 coordinate 16,837,856, forward strand.
AGAAGTCAATCTGTTTTGTGATTAATTACGGTGATTAATAACACTACTAATTTAAGTCACTTTGTATGTTTTCGAGGTGTTCCCGAATTAGATAGAAGCAATAGTTCCTACCTACATTATTTTTTTATTCTGTACTCAAAATAGGTACAGAATACTATGAATGAGAATATAAGAATCTCTTAATTGATATATTTTTTTTAATTCAATAATAAAGTTTAGATATTATCGTAAGCCTTAAATCGCCACTGAAAAATACTGCATTATCAATTATTAGAGAAGTAAAATGAAGCGATTCTGGGGTATGGAAGTATGTACGCTAAACCAAGAGATGTCAAGGAGGCTTGAGATGTGGTTGTATAGACCATGGCCCCCACATCCTAAAATGGGACCCCAGGCTAGGATGTTTGGCGGCCCCCCTACCTATCGTTAAGGGTAAAAGGCAATGTTACGCGCTGCAGTAGCCTTTTCCAAATGGTGTACGCGGTAAAATTAAAATGTATTTTTATCAATTTTTTTATATTTTTAATAATATGTAGGTACATAAATCCATTTGAATTATGGAGTTGTCGAGTATCGGCACATAGCACATCATACAACCAAATATTTTAATTATTAATATCACTGAAGTAAAATAGCACCGCGGGCGACATTTTTACTATTATAACAAATTTGTGATCTGTGTTTATCTCACTTATCTGGTCGACTCGTCACGCCGGGCCCTTTCTGAGCCCGGGTCCCCAGGCTAGAGCCCTGTCAGCCCCTTCCCTTGTGGGAGCCATGGTATAGACGTATCCTCAAAATTCCTTGGACTAACCGGGTAACAAATATTGACGTTCTCAATAGAATGGGAAATGACCGCTAAGTATAAAAAACAGAAAATTACCGTACCTCGGCCACATGAGAGGACACAAGTATTGCATTTTCCAACTTGTCGTGCAAGAAAAATTCAATCGTAAGGGTAGCAAAAGACGACGCCGCATTTTGTGGCTTAAGAACGTACGAAGAAGGTACGTGTACAGCTCCACCGAATCGTACCGGCTAGCAGGTAATGAGGTAAAAATCACCCTGATGATGACCAATCATTGCTAGGAGATGGCACAATGAGTGACTCACATCAATTAGTAGTAGATTGATAGGTAGTAAAAACATGGATGTTTTTGATCTATTTTTATAGATAATTGAATATTAAAATTACACTATTGGTCGAATCTTTACATTCTTTAATCGTGTATATTTTTGTTAATTTTTCTCAGCTGAACTGTTGAAAGAGTAGCAGATGAAAAAATAAAGATTAACTTGATGGTAGGCAACCTCCGTTAAGGGATGGCAGGATAGGAAGAAGACGAGAACCAATACTATTTATTTTACTTTTAGGTTCATAGATGCATGTATCATTTAATTGGGCGCCGCATATGCAGCCATTCGCGCTCGCCGACTTAACGTTCGCCGGTAGATGTGTGATTTATGGCCAAAGGGTTGTACGAATGAACGTATTGGCTGAGAATGGGTAACAACGGGAGGCAAGTGGGCCGAAAGTGGTGACCATACTACACCCTGATGTCCAATTATATTTTATGTGTGTCGATAAAATACAACCATATCTGATGTCCAGAGAGAAAATACTTGTGTGGTATTTCAAATTATTAACCAATTGATGTCAGATTTTGTAGAAACACTTACAAAGCCACTGTGAAATAATAACAAAATATATTTTTTGATAGTAAGTATAAATAATTACAAGATAAAAATATTTTTTTTATATAGGTACCACGTTTTTAAATTCATATACCTAAACTTGACAATTCTATGTATTAATAAATACTTTTTAAAAATTTTTTTTGATGAATTATCCCATCAACTTGAAAGAAAATGATCAAATGCGTAATAAAGAGAGCAATTATGTGAAATTTTCAAACCTTTATTAATTGAATAACATATTATATTCGCACCCTTGCAACTAAACTGCCACAATCCAAAAAACGTCAAACAGAAAATCAGCTTTGAAGTTTTTACCTTTCGCATTTTGTACTGTGTTTTTGAAATATGTTTAGATATTGAATGAAGTTTTGACTTGAATTTGATGACTTAGAGATATGAAATTTTCGGTACTATGAACGATAGACAATGAAACGTAGTTATTAACTCAAAACACGTAAATTTGGACTAGTGACGGTTTAGTTGCGAAGGTGCGATGAGATTTTTACAACTTGTACATGTTATGAAGTAAAAAACAAACAAAAGACAAGAAAGCGAGTTAATCCTTTTTTCAAAATCGTCGAACGCCGTTATGTAAAAGTGCAAGCATTGAATTCGATAGAAGCGTCACCTTGCGGATTTTTTCCGAACTAACTTTCCATACAAAACAGAATTAACTGAAAATGAATTCAATTCTGCTTGAATACCTATGGCTAAAAGTATTAAAAGAATGCATTGGCATCGTGTTCTGATATATTCTAAAAGTTTGAAATGTCTAGCTAGTCGGGAAGTTAGTTAACAATCGATTGAAAGATTTGTACTGGACAAACAACCACCGGACAAACAAGAATACGAGCTAATAAAAACGTGGTAAATAAAATAGAAGGCGTCATAACATATTAAATTTGTATTAGTAATTTTGAAGGCAGTTCGATTTTCGAAACGAACGATTAAAAATATGGTTATATTATTTGAAAAAAAAAAAAAAAAAAACAATATGGCGTTCTTTTGTTTTGTTTACATGACCTATGAACGCATTTTTCGGTATTTTACATGATTATTTAGCTTTAAAAATACAGATCAATATATTACTTTTGGTAGCCTTCATAAAATTGTCAAGGAAGTATCGTTTTACGGGTATTTAAAGCCTATCTTGATACGGCAATATGTGAGATGCATGTAAGCAATTAAGTAATTCGGTGAATCTGAAATTATAGTGGAATGAGGAAGTGCAAAATTCTATTCAAATGAAACTGCAATGTAAAGTCACTTATAGCTAACTTAATTAGTATACAATCAAAGGTTCTTTTTGCTTCAATTTTCTACATTTAGGCTTCGTATTTGTAAAATAAGGTTTTATTATGCATATTATAAACTAAATTATAAAATTAAAAAAATAAACAGACCCATCTGTCATCAGAGTATAGAATTATTCAAAGTATTAAATTTAGAATTCGTATCAATGGTAAAAAATATGCGACAGCGTCATCCATCTTTAACTATTAATAATTAATATATTTATTCATTATTTATTTATTTAGATTAATATATTATTATTAATTCAGATTTATATTATTTTTAATATATTATATTTATATTTTATTATTAATTCAGATTTATTTCGTATGACAGTCAGTTCACGTGACCACACCTATGTCTACCGAAATGTATGCAATACAGTAGGCTCGAAAGGCAACGCCTAAAACAGTTTCATATAATTTTAATGTCTATGACCGCAGCTTTGTCCAAATTAATTAAAAATAAAATAATTTAAAAAAATGCATTCAATCGCATATAAATATAAGTAAGTAGATTGTATAATTATTGTTTAAAAAAAACATAATTTAAACTGATCGCTCAATTCGCTTAATTTAAATTTCATCGATTTTATGTGTCGTTATCATTAGTGTGATTCATCTGTAGTAATATCGTATTATATTCTTATTCCCCGTAAGTAAGAGAAAATTGTGCTCTTTTTCTCTGATCTCTACAGCCTATCTCTTTCCAAAAGTCATATTTTGCCACTGATACCTATTCTATTCCACAATTTAGTTTGTAAATTGAATATAACATGAAACTAAAAATAAGGAAAAGAGTGTGATCAGTCAAAATAAATTAAACAAAAAAGAAGTCCTTGCCGAGTTTGTGAACAGACGGGTTTTTTGGTGTTGCCATATTTAAGTCATATCAACGAAGGATTTAATTCAAGGTATGAATTACATTTTTATATCTCTCGTTTATTTGAAGCAATTTTACAGTTCACAAGATGATAAATCCACTATATAAATATATATTAAATGGAGATATTCCCAATTAAACTGCAACTAGACTGCGGCTACTATATCGAGACATACACGATATCGCTGTCGTTTCTGAAACTAAAACCATTGCAATACCGCCAACATTCAAAAAACGCGTGGCATAATACTGTTATCGCATTCCAAGCCTTATTCAATTCTGTATGGCAAAGCTTTATTATGTAGTATAACAATCCATTTATCAATTTCATCCGACGAGTGATTTTCTGGGACAATTTTATTCATATGTCCCACGTTCAGGTTGAGTTTGATTGAGTTAGATATTGTGTTGTAATATGGCCAGTAAGGCAGTGGTAGGTAAGTGGGGGCTGAGTAGGTTACCTCGCCTTCCGTTCTATTAAATCATTGTTCGGGTCGCATAAAGCTTTCCGCACAAACGACTAAGCCCAACATCGAACGAAGGTGGAGCGAATCAAGGCCCCTTCTTTCCTTGTTTTAATGCACGCCTATGTATATATCATCGGTTTATTATACTGTAACGTTTTTTAAGTCAAATTCGATAAACCTATTTTCGTTTCTGCCTGCCTGATACTTTTTTATTTATTTGCTGATTTTGAATATTTGAGCTGTCGGGATTTTGATATATTATTTATTATTCATATAATAAAAATAATTCAGTTTTTTTATACTACTATATTAATATTATTCTAGTGGATTTTGAGCCAAAATTTAGGCGTGATACATAAGTTAAAAACAGTATTATTTGTGTAAACAATATTCTTAGTGTATATTATGCAGTAGTAATATTAAATATTGTCATGTCCTCAGCACTGTATAAGTTAATATCATGCTGTAAACGTCTTGAATTAATATTTATTACTGTGCAGACCCAATTTGGTTTACGTATTTTAAAAATACTTGAATAAATAAAATTAACCAAATTGATTTATGTAGCGCCCTCCACCGAAACCCGCCCCGCGCCACACTCGGTCTTAATCGAGCGTATCGCGGGACCCTACAATTGGTGATGTGAAGCATCTAAAAGAATTGAACTGGGAGTATCCTGGGAGAAGATGCCCAAGATTTAGGTTGCTACGCTCAAAGTGAGCTCTGACTGAGTTTAATGAATTTATTTTAAAGTGCCAGGAAGAGAAAAGCACAAGGAATTTACGAAAAGAAAATGAAGTCACGTTGTATATACAGCAAAGAAAACGATGCTAATTATACGGACAGCAAAAATTATGTGAAAAGATCTTCACGCCCGCAGTAAGACGCAGATTTTTTTTAAAAGAAAGATAATTGGCCTTAGTAGCAACAAAGTCGGTCGGTCCGATAGGCCATGGACAGTAAAAAATATTAATTCAAGACGTTCACAACATGATAGTGCTGACGACACGGCTGCCGTATTGGCATTAAATGGCCATTATATATAATGAGCATGTTATTTAAATGTGATAATCAAATATTAATTAACTGGTCTCCAGTGAATGAGTAAGAATAAGAAGAACAGATAAGTAATCAATTTATAATATACAAACAAAAACAAATAACGAAAAAAAAAAATTTGAAAAATAAATAGAAATACACTAAAAACTAATTACTCTACACTAAACTACACTCTACTATAATACTACTACACTCTACTCTAAAAACTATACTACACTAAAAATTACTCAAATGGAATAGTACAAAAATTAAATCCATTAGAATTTAAATTGAAATTCCATCAAGTAGGTACCTTCGGTCGATAGTATTAATGTTAAAAATGTCTATATCACTAGGAAGCGCATTGAGCAACCGCACAGCCCTTCTTATTATTGCCTAATAAGTCTGTCACGAGGAAATAGTTTTCATCGGGAAGAGGTCAAGGCTGCTACGCATGTAATTTGGGGGTGTATACATATTAAATTTTTCCAGAACATCAGGATTGGAACCATTCCACACGAGAGCAAGGAAAAAATATTTTTAGAGAAGAAGTGATTTACGAGCACCAAGAGAGTGAAAAGCGAGCATGTCTTAATGAAAGATTTCGGAAAATATTCATTTGAGAAATTTACTATCGAAAAGAAAATAGTTATACATAATTTATATTATATGTATTACGATAAAATAAAGATGTCAACGAAATTTCTTCTGGACAGGCTCTAAAACAAGCTTATTATAAGTATGTTCGTATTATAAGGACTTCAAATACTGGACTTATATCTGTATATAAACCTAGTATGCGTCAGGCATTTGAATTCTTAGATGGTTTAGCTTGTTTCAAGATGAATTCCAAAAGCTTGCTTCGATGCAGAGGTGCTGTGTGATGGCGTTGCTCGCTCGATGTCGTTGTGTTCACAATAATGTGTGGAAGGTACTATGCAAACTGCAACGTAGACATGTCTTTTTGTACGTCGATCATTATTGTATGATGTTATTTGAAGGTAAGGCTCAGGGTACTCATGTCAGGGGTTCCGGATTCGATAACCCGTAAGGGTGATAATACATCTTTGTCATTTAAATAAACCTGGGTATTTCTGTGATTGTTTCACTTTATTTTTTATTATATAGAAAAAGGTTTATATTTCCGTTTATTTTTATTGACACTCTTAGCGACCTTTTAATTTTACTTACATTATTAGATTCTAGCTTTGTAAATAAGATTTTCTACATCATCTTTAGATATTGCAATAATACTTATTATAATATTATTATAAAAATCTTTATTTTTTTATTTTTATGTTCGTTTTGAGTAAATGAATATACCTACCTAAATCAAATGTACCTATATATTTTTATTTAAGTCCAAAAATTACAAGAAGCGCAACGTGGCATGGAAAAGTGCATGTTGGGCATTACCCACAAAGATCACAGAATAAACCAATGAATAAGGAAGTAAACAATACTACGCGGGTCTAGAACGATTTGGCACCGGGACAACTGGGTGCTACGGAATCGAATGAAATTCGAAAATAAATAGACGTTCGTGAATAATTATAGGTGCTTTTTAATAATATATTTATTACTTACCTATATATTTTTGTAATATTTAATGCTTGTGAGAATTTAAATAATGATTTAATTGTACATATGTTTAATTCTCAATAAGAATAGAGTTATTTTATTTTTATATGAAGCGTCAGGCATAATAATTATTCTCAATCCGCAATAAAATGAAAAAATAAATGAATTAAAACTACTAAGTAGTAGATATTATAAACTTATTAAACTTCCTCGTCTACTTTCTGTATCAAATCGTAACGAACGTCTATTTATTTTATTAATGAATGTTATTTCATTCGACAATGTGGTGCCCATTTGTCCTGGCGTCCAGTTGTCCCAGTGCCGATTGCACGATGTGATAGACTTTGCTAAGCAGATTAAAATGTCAATAGGCTATAGGTATATGTCGCTCGAATATTAGACGACCGCTGGATAAATGCCGTCATATAGTGTCACAAAGTTTGGTGGCGGCAAATAACTAGAGACCGAGTGAAGGGAGCGAGAGGAGGCCTTCATCAGTGGATCGACCTTTTTTATTAAAATAAGTATAGATAACTATTTATCAGTTCTCAGTTTATAGTTTCAGTTTTATTTTATATAGTCATTGAATGAATTGGAAATTAGTCAACATATTATAATAAATGTAGAATTATTTAGTTTAAAAAATCTATAACATGCCGGTTCATAAAATTTTACACTTCAAGCACTTTAGTGTATAAATATGTAGCTTCATGTCATTAATTTCCAATTTCATATCGTTATTGATGAGTTTACGATGTAAATATAGGATTGGGCTATACTAAAAATATTAATACTAAACTACAAATTTTCAAAGTCAAACAAAAGCAATAACTGTTACTAAAAAAATGGTTCTTTTCATAGAATTTCTAGTGCTGTAATAAATCATTTAAATTACGTTACAACGCCATTGTATGCGTGAAAATAATGTAATCGTAGCTAAAATAAATCAAACATCGTTTCAATTGGAATATTTCGCTATGTGTTTATTACAAATAATATGTGCCAATTCGAATAAATTGATGTTTTATTAAACATTTAATTAAAATAATGTAAATTAGATTTGATCTCTTATACATATTATTTTATTGGTACAAAGAAAATATCGATTTGCTTTTATTTTACAACGTTTTTCTTAGCTCATATTCTTATTTGTCCGGTGGTTGTTTGTCCGGTACAAATCTTGCAATCGATTTTTAACTAACTTCCCGACTAGCTAGACATTTGAAACTTTTAGAATATATCAGAACACGATGCCAATGCATTTTTTTAAATACTTTAAACCATCTTTAAGTAGAATTGATTTCATTTTCAGTTAATTCTGTTTTGTATGGAAAGTTATTTCGGAGGAAATCCGTAAAAAGTAAAACAATTATTGGTTGCTAAGTGGGTCCTAGCAACTAAATTATTAATATAAATATATACGTGCGTTACTATGGAAATCAATATGACATTTCAGTATTATTTTTATCAAGTACATTTTTTTTTGATCGTTTAAGCTAGTCAAGTCAAGTTTATATGGTTAAACAGAAAATTTAAAAACGTTTACAGAAAAAGTTCTTTTTATCTTGTAATTATTATTCGTTATAACACGATAACAGCATTCTATTTATATTGCAGTAATATTATGTATTCATTATTTATTATTAAATTTCATTTTTCATTCCAATTATTATATTAATTTATTCATAGTATATTATTACAATTCGTTTTTAATTGAAATCATAAAAGCTTTTACCTAAGTTAATAATATATTAAATGATAATAAACCGCGTTCATGCAAAGTAAACAGAACCAAAATGATAATAATAATTATATTAACGAATTGTGGATACTGAACTGACAATGGAGCGCTGAGGAAACGAAGGAAGCTTATTGCGTCTACTTGTACTATCGAAGACATGTTGGAAGTCAATGATGTTGTCACCTAAGTTGCTTTTCCAATTTAGCATTTTTATTGCCAGATATAACATAATAATGATATATAAATATACATCTGGCGTATGGCGTTAAATCTAATGTTTTTAGACATCGTAAACAGCTTAAAAAATCTCATAAAAAAACCAGAGATGTAGATACATTAGAATGGTTTGGAAACCAATAGGTTTGCCTTCTGTATCTATATATTATGACTAAAATAACAGTTAGGTATGTATATACATGAAGCGCCTAGTTTCAAAAGCCCCTAAAACGGTTTTTGAAACATTTTGAGTTAGATATGTATTTAGGTGGATATTTTGTTACCTATATGATAGCCAAAGACTGAACTTTAAAAAACGCCAAAAACCGTCAATACAGATGATAAAAATAAGGGTTAATTTCAAAACCCACTAAAATGGTTGGGTGTGCCTTTCAAATACCCCTAAAATGGAAAGCCAAACTACTCTTTAGAATGTAACGATTTAAAAAATATATATGATTTTTTCTCATTTTTCTCAAAACGATCTAAAATCGTTTTTCTCATTTTTCTCAGAACTACGTAAAATCGTTTTAGGGGCGTTTGAAACTAGGCGCTTCACATACAGTATTTAAATGATTGTCAAATTTAGTAGCTACATTTATTTGTAGTCTAGACAATAAATTCTCCTTCAATCGCTGTTCTAATGAAAACAATGAAAATAATAGTTAAATTCTAATGGATTTAAGTTTTGTTCTATTCCATTTGAGTCGCTTCTTGTGACCCAGGTCTCGCCTTTCGGAATCTTCAGAGGTGATTGCACATAGTGCCTGACCTACCCATTATGAATAATAATATGTATTTTTTTAGGTAATTAGTAATATTTTATACGTTTTTTACTATCTCTGATCCTAAAAACATCATTATTATGGGTCTACATAGAGTAGAGGTTGTTTTTAACAGATTTTAGTTTTTACATTAAATGGACAGCTACTTAATTCTGACAGATTTTTTTTTTTTTTTTACGAGAAATGGATGTCAGCCACTTGCTCAACCTATTAGGTCCATACTCTGACTCATACACAAATTGAAAAACAATATGGGTACTAACCAGACCCAGGATTCGAACCTGGGACCCTCAACTCTATAGGCCGGCATTTAAGCCACTCGGCCATCGTGGGTGTACAAACCTCCACTCTGTGTGGAGGCCCATATGATCATATTAGGATCGGACATGGTCGAAAGAAGAAAGACTTAATTCTCGGCTGAGACTTCATAACTTAATAAAAAATAATGATTTTTGACTCCACAATTTGGTTACCACATAGCTATGAAAACTTAGTAAGTTACATCAGCATCGTAATGTATTTACCTTGTTTAAAGCTCTAAATAATATTATTATTACACTGTCTAATGATACATTTGTATACAATGTTCAAACAGGTAAACTTACCTGAGACATACAGAATACCGAAGTACTGTTACACTTGCAAGGAAATGCACTTTGTAATAAGTGCAGTGTGCACATATGATGGTACTTCGCACTGTTGTGTAATACGAAATGTAAATATAATGACGTAAAATAGTTTTGGAATTATTTGTCATTACTGTTGAGAGTCACGATCTTTACTGGCTGTGGCAGGTCTATTATTGTCCCTGATGAAACGAGGAAAAATAATGCAGAAAGCTTTTTATAAAATTAAGGCAATGTCTTTTATAATACATATCTTCGACATTACATAGTAGATTCCAACAGACTTATTTAAGTTATTACTAAAATATTAGGCCACTCCCAAATCGTTTGGACAGAATTCTGAAATTCATAAAATAAGTATACCTATAAGAGGTGTTGAAAGTGAAGTGAAGGTTACCGAAAATGGTATCTGTCTGTAAGTTCAATAAATGGATTACCGTATGTGTCCTTTCATATAAACAACACAATGAAAGATTTAGCGACACAAACTCCGATGAATTTGAAGTAGTTCACGCGTACAAAACATACATAATTATATATGTTTAAAAAATACGATATAGGCATTTTAGCTTATCGTTTTTCCTACAGTATATTACGTGAAAAGAAATGCATGAAGACTTTTTTTACAGCGATATAATTATATACCTAATATGTTATTATTAGCAAGTGCATGTACGTTACAGCTAAAATTATGAGTGATCTGGGCTCCTGTTAGTAATAAGGATACTTAGTTTGTTGATACTTTCATTTAGAAAACAACAACGGAAAGCCAGAACTACTATTTAATTTAGTTTTTATTAGAAAGGATGTCCGTAGTGTAATTTATAAATGTAAATTGGTTCGAATCTAGTGAATACTGACTGGTTCAAGTCCCATTGGGCCTATTATCTTTTATTCTTTCAATATTTTTTTCTTTGCTTTTAAAATTTTCATAGAAATCGTGAGAGCATTCTAACCATACTTCTTTCTTATTATTCTCCCCATCACTGAACGGTTTTCCATTTTTAGCAATTATATTTTTATTTTAATTGTTTGATCCATAAATTGATTTTGTTCGTCCTCGATTTTCTCAAGAAATAATTTATGGTTTGTCTTCAATATCGTTTTATTGACGAGGTTCTGCATAACTCTCCCAGAACACAAAATACAAACTGCTTTATTGCCTTCGTCAATCATGCCATTTATACATCAATCCACCAAGTCTCTGCTGCATGATTCTAATATTTTTTTTATTATTATTTTCACTATTTGTATTAAATATGATATTTTAAATTAAATATAATGCATGCACTTGTCTTCATTGACACATGCTATGGTGAAAATTACCTGGATTTAATAATAAATTATTGTAACTGGTAATAAATACAACCTTCAATGTTTAAAAAATGTTGGCAACACTGCCATTGACATTAATTATTATCAATGGGAATATTTTTAGAAATTTGTAGTTTACGGAATAAAATGAGTTTTTAAATCGTTCACATGTCACCTCTAACTAGAGAATCCAATCCCGAGCCAAAATTCTGATCCCGGGATTTCGGTATTACAATTTGACAATCCTGGGATTGGCATTTTTTTCCATTGTTAATATAAAATTTTTATATTTACAAATAACATTGATAAAATCGGTCAAAAATAAATCTAGTATAATTTATACTATTTAAGACATTTATTGTTAATATTGTATAGGTATCTACGTTCAATCTTGGAAATACATATGTTTAATGGAGTAAATAATATTGTAATATAAATAATAATGTGAATTTAATATGAGATTGCTGTTTATGATAGTAAAAACTTAATGAATGGGTTAGCGAGATTTAAAATAGTAAAGCAAATAATCATGGTGTACTTATGACCTTTCTACTTCATAAATCTAATTAGTCAGCCAAACATGAAACTGCCGTAAAACGTATGAGATAATGGTGGAATTACTTTGCTAAAAGTGCGAAGCATTGTTTTTTTTCCAATCTTTCTCATTTTTATTAATTTATTTGAAAAAAAATAAAATGAATCGGCAACTTACACATGGGTATAAATCAAACTTCTTTCAAACTCAGTTTATTTATATTGTAGTGATTTGTTATTAAAAGATTTTTTTTGTTATATTTTTGTTTTATTATTTTCCATAAAAATTGATAAAAAATCCATCCCGAAAGTTTCGGGACTATGTTTATCAATCCCGGGATTCATATGTATCGAAAATAGCTAGGGATCCCGGTATTGAAATCTCTACCTCTGACAAGCGTGCTATAGGTTTGCCAACCCTGGTATACAACATACCGAAGATAATTAACATTGAAAATATAATATTCATCATGTATCGCAATAGTGAGGTTGACATTAACACGGATGTTTAATACTCGTGTCTATCTTGAAGGATGATATAGGATTACTCTTGTACTTTACAGGCGCTTAGTATTTGATCTACTTCTAACTATTATTATTGTTGTGACACCTTGAGTGTTTGCAATTAGTTACGAAGGTAATTAAGTAGATATTCATTATAATATAACAAAGAAGATTTTAAATGAAAACGGGTATAAATTGACGGCTAAAATTGTAATACGCACTGATAATATTGAAAACTATCTATTATTATATATTTGGGGATGAAGGTGTAGAGATGAATAGACTGATTGAAAATGCTCGAGAGAATTGAGGAGAGTTTATTTTACCAAATGAAGAAATACAATAATACAAAACTACTACTAGTACTAGCCTTGATATTACATAATTTTAAACAATTATATAATTGTATAATATGTGTCGCTAGATTTCAAAATCAGCCAAGTTCACAATAGATGAATAGGAGAAAAAAAGCTTTTTGTTTTCTCAAGTACACAGTCACAAAAGTGAAAGTTTATATTATTTCGAGTATAGAATATTTAACATTAATAAGTTCAACATTTCTATAATGCAGAAATATTAGAAAGCACTAGTTCTTCAGGAATTCACAGAAAAGTAAAAAAATACCTAAAGGTGGACTTGGCTGATTTTGAAATCTAGCGACACATAATATATATTATAAAATACATCACATTGCCTCTGTTGGTATATTACAACGTTTTTATTAGCTCGTATTCTTATTTGTCCGGTAGTTATCTATTCAGTAAAAATTTTGCAATCGATTTTTAACAAACTTCCTGACTAGCTAGACATTTGACACTTTTAGAATATATCATAACACGATGCCAATACATTCTTGTAATACTTTTAGCCATCTTTAAGCAGAATTGAATTCATTTTCAGTTAATTCTGTTTTGTATGAAAAATTATTTCGGAAGAAATCCGTAATCCTATCCACTATGATTGGTTGATAAGTGGGTGGTCCTAGCAACTAAATTATTAATATATTATACGTATGTTACTATGGAAATCAAAATGACATTTCAGTATTCTATTTTTGTTTGTTTTTTATTTACTTCATATCAAGTACAAGTTTGAGCATAGTGAGCATAATAATTGAACAGAAAATTTAAAAACGTTGTATATACAAAGTTCTTTTTATCTTGTAATTATTTTTGATCGAGTAACATTGTCACTTGTTTTTGATCCGTTATGTTGGCCTCCCTACAGTAATAATCTATGCGATTGTCAAAATGGAGGATGACATGCGAGTTTTTGTGCGGATGTAAAAAACTTCACAGAGAAAAATTCACATGGAAAATAATATAGAAGAGAAATACAAAAAAACTGATTAAGGAATTCAGGAGAGGCCTTTTCATTATAAATACTTTCTTCTCAATATTTGGTAGAATAATTATTATTATATTATAACCATACAATATGTTATCGATAATAATTTATTATTTTAAGTACATATTAAGTATTGTAAATCATAAATCGTTTACGAGCTTTGTAAGTACTGTTTTAAAGCACTTACGTATGTTTTACACGCACGGCTGTAGTATTGTTGTAACATTAAAAACGGATTTAACAACGTTTTACAAATGTAATTACAAAATAAAACAACTGCTTTCCATTTTATTTAATAAATCTTCAAGAAATACCGCAATGATTCATATTAGAATCAAATTAGGCACGCAATCTGGCGTGTTGTTTTTCGATCGGTAGCAAATTAAATTAAATTTTCAGCAGAGTTTTTCAACAGATACCAACCGACATCTGCTCCGATTTCACTAGATTTTTTTTAAATATTCAATTTTTTTAAATGCTGTTTCGCGGTTAAGAAATAATTTTAAATATCGCTTCTTGATTCAAGATTTTATTATAATATTGTAATGAGATACAATTCATATTTAAAAGAAACGTTTTACTCAATATTATACAAAAAAATTACATGAAAACATATTTTTCATTTTATCCGCACCATTGGTTGAATTTATAATTTTTTAAATATATTCTAGGGTAGGTAACTAACATTTTTATCAACTGAGGCATCTATTTCAAATAACCGTCATTTATTTAATGATGAAAATCGAACATGTACATACATTATTATATATTGTATAATTTCACATGAAATGACGTGATGGTAATTATTACCTTATACTTTCTAAAACCTACTAAAAGCATTTAAAATTAAAAACCTAATGATTTATAGAATCTGTTAAGGCTATATTTCAGCTGAGGCATGCGCCCGATGCGCGGATTGTGCAAATGACGCGAGCCGAACGATATATAATTTGTCATAAAAATTCAACATGCGTCCTTTTAATGTTATGTTTATTATTATATTCGTAATATTAATAGTAAATTCATTGACATGTTTTCTTTTTCAAGTACATGCGGAACGTTTTTCAGTAATCTTTACACGATTTAAGAATATATTCCTCCGACGCCATCACAAAACAAATTGACGTGCTCACACCTCGACTATCAGTCTCCGATTGGCGACGACTGCGAAATTTCGTTCCACCTACTGTTGAAAATTATTTGCCGTTTCACTTATGTATGCTCTTAAGTTAAAATTTAACAAAATGGACACAGAGATGTTGAATTTTATTATAATAATAACGAAATAATAAAATAAATATATACCTACATATTATTATGTAACATATGCAATATTAGTACGTAATATATACCACTGACGATGGCCGCGCGGCCTAAGCGTCGGCCAATAATGTTGTGGGCCTCAGGTTCGAATCCTGGGCCTGGCAAGTACACATACTTATGTTGTTTTTCAATTTGTATATGAGTCAGAGTATGGACCTAATAATTATGTTGACCAAGTGGTTAATATCCATTTATCGTAAAAACAAAATCTGTTAATTTAAAGTAAAACCTCCACTCTGTGGAGGCCCATATAATTCTATTATGATCGGACATGGTGACAAAATATATATATGTAGCTGCAGAATAATAGCGATCAGATATCTATTGTTTAATGTATCAAATTACTCTGCAGTAATATATTCCCAGCGAATCAATTTCCAGCAAACAACTCTTAGCTAGATCAGCAAGTCGATTGGCAATATTAAATACGGTATATTATTACATCATATCACAGCACATTATATCATTACGGTGTATTAGCCGAATAATCATTTTTCATGGTATCATAATTTCTTACGACTGTAATAATAAATAATATTTCATTTCGCTACTCGAGTTAAAACGCTGACTTTATAATTAGTCCAATATGATTATGTAACAGAATTTAATGTTAATGTATTACTTTTTAATGTATAAATAACGAAGAATAATTTATCTAAATGTCACACGAATCCAAGTACCTAGCTCGTAACTATCTCAGTAGATTATATTATGTACTATCATTGTATAATATACTATTGTACCGATACGCTGCTAATAAATCTCACCCTGCTACATCGTAGACTTCATTATCATCATCCTCAACCCACACATCGAACACCACAGTAGTGACCCAACATATATATACCTATATAATATATATCCTTTTTGACACCACAACATTCTATTAGGTCCAACAACAATAGTGCAATGAAACAATAGCTTATTAGTAGAAGCGAAACGATCATATTAACACAAAGGCTGTGAGAAAACAACATCTCACTGGGATCGAGCCCGGAGTCCCCGGATGAGAACCCAATGCCTTACGCACTGAACCGCGGCTGCTGTGTATTATCTACAATAAATTGGCTACTGAAATTGAGCATATTGTTATATTTTGAAAATATTTATAAACCAACGCCAAAACCAAAAACTTACTATGCTAGAAGCCGCTATTGTAAATATAAAATGAGATAGCACCTCGGATCCATACTTCTCGATGAATAGTATTTCATCGATCGCTATGTTCGCAAAACTCATTGCACAGATGGTGATAAACGAGAATTGACGTCTAATTGTTACAGATTTAAATCAAATCTAAATCAAATTTATTTATTTTACATATAATGAACATAACAAATTACAAATTCAAACCTTTCACGACATGACGTCATTAAATAAGAAGTGTTAACAATTTTTAAAATATAGATAGATTTTTTGTAATAAGTTGGTATGCTTAATAACGAATGTTACATAATAAAAATACATTTACTAAAATTGATTAAATATACTGAAATTTACAAAAAATCTGTCGTAATATTTAGCAGATTTATTAAGGAGTTAGTAAACAGACATTGTTTACTATCTTCGTGACTCAATGCGTTTTCTGTGACAACTTGAGCACTTATATGAGATTTTAGGGGAAGTTTTCTGATATGATCCGACAGCAGAAACTACTTATTGGACACATCATATAATAAGGGAAGTGTTTCTAAGTGGCAATCATTCAGGCGTTCAAATCTTCCGCAGTATTATCAAGTGTGACATATTGACACTCTGCTATGTATTGTTATCTTGTACAGTAGAAACGGCACGTTGTTTGGACATCTGTTGTCTAAGGGTATTATATTATTATAATACTCACGATGTATTTATATTTAGACTATTAACAGAATTATATAATTACCATTATTCATAATGTTAATTAATTTTAAATAAGTATATATAACATTTAAATAGTTGCCATAAGAGCTATGCATATTTATAATATATTCACAAAAAATACGTTAAGTAATTATAGTAATCTATCATACCTAAGTTAAACGCTGCTCATATTTTAAATTTATTAAATAAATTATCTAATCCAATGTAAAAAAATAATGGAATTATTGTTCATCTAAAACATTTAATGTTATGTACCTACTGATTATGAATAATATGTTGTTTTTAAATAATATGATATAATCATTAATTTTAATTAAATGTAATGTAACATTGTACAGCTTGTTATAAAATATTATTAGATTTACGATATCAATCAATAAGTTAATTTAGGACTGACTGAATTCCCACAGTATTATATTTTTTGTTAAATATTACACCAAGGGATGTTTTTATATATAAATAAATAAGGTATACATTGAAATTAAGTATTGATTAGACTACACAAAGATTATTTTGTATAACTTTAATTACTGACTATATTCCCACAATGTTGTAAAAGGTGTAGTAATATGGATTGTAATGTCCACATCGTAAAATCGATAGTTTATGGTGTTTTTGTGGAATATTTACTGTGTAGGGGATCTTGATATTCTCACGGACGAGGGTCAAGGGAAGATATCGCCAGTACCATAACTCCCTATCCAGTATTCAACCTTTATAATATTGAGTGGTGTTGGCGACAAATGCTTCATATTTCTTGAACGGAGCACAGGATGAACCAGTCAGTCATCCAGAGACTGAAGATAAAGAAACGACTCTCGACAATATGTCTGAGAAGAATTCTGCAGTTTTTGGACACATTATCAGGTGCATACCGGACAACCTGGAGAGACTGGTAGTTTTGGGTGGCCTCCAGGGAAGGTGAAGCAAAAGAAGAGCGTCTGCGCGCTGAAGTGACCAAGTGAAAGAGCTGACTGGGGGCACCATCCATTCTACCCTGAGAGAAGCGGAAGATCAATAAGGATGGAAAGTCTTGGTCGCTCAAAGGATGGCGAAATTCAAATGTGGTCACGATCCTCAGCCATGAGTGCACGGCCAAGAAGAAGAAGAATATTGAGCATCTAGTGAATGTAAATACGACTCGTGTTTCAGACACCATACTGATTAATTATATTAAATATTAATAAATAATATATTAATTGAATCCAATAAAGTTTAGTATTATAATAAGATAAAATCGTTACTTATTAGTAGTTTTGGATAACTAATAGCAGCCTGGTTATAAGCCGTGCTATAAGTTAAATAAGCCTTGGCTGAGACTATAACTTAATAAAAAGAAAACGAATAAACATTCTCCAAATCAGTTAAAGTTTTCCGATAATCTTGCTACTTGATCTCATTACCGGAATAATAAATAATTATCACGCCAAACACACAATGTAGTAATTTCATATTAATGTTAAGTGAAGGCTGAACACATTATCCAGTAGGCATGCGTATTACGGGCACTTGTAAACGGAGTGATAAAGCTACGTACGTTAGTGCCATTATTTTCGTTAAATTATACAACGATAATGCCCATCTCACTGACACATGTGACATACCCTATACTCCATGTTATAATCGACATTGATAAAAATATATCTGTTCACTGTGTGATACTTTCCAATATTAAATACCGCTGTTGGATGACGGTGAACGATTATTATTCAAACAATATTGTAATACTTGTAGTTTTTCAAAAACTATTCTACATAGGTATCTAATAAAGCTCAAAAATATATTAAGACATACGATTAACATTGAGAAGAAATATATGAAAGATTCTCTATTTCTCTTTTTATTAAAATCTTAAATTTGCGTTAAAGCGACAACAGTAAATTTGAAAAAATCTTATTTTATCCAAAAACTAAAAAAAAATACACCTGACGGGATTTGAGCCCGTATATCCACTGGAGGTATATAGACGAGAGATGTCCAAAGGCTAAGAGTCGCACATCGAGGCATGGTGAGGTGTATGTTGGGCATCACGTGAAAGGACCGTAAGAGAAACGAATGGGTTAGGAAGCAGACAGGAGTACGCGATGTAATAGATGTTGCCAGACAGCTGAGATAGAGATGGGCGGGGCACATTGCTCGCCGAAAGGACAAATGCCGTCATCCAATGGTACCCGAGGGGCACGAAACGGCCATAGGGTTGCCCTAAAAGCCGCTGGATTGACGAACTGATAAAGTTCGGCGGAAATACGTGGCAGCGAACGACACAGGACCGAGAGAGTTGGAAGAAGCTTGGGAAGGCCTTCATCCAGCAGTGGATTGACTCCGGCTGATGATGATGATGATATCCACTGGTAATAACGCAATACGCGTATAAGCATTTTCATGTTGGACCTACTAGTTTAAATTATCGTAATTAAGTATGAGGCCTATAGCTTAATTGATCAATGCATATTGGCGCGATACCAGTAGATATACGGATTCAAATCCCGTCAGGCGTCGTATTGTTTTCAAATGTGATTTTTTCTAGTAGGTGTTTTCAAGTTATGTATGTTTAATATATAGAATGTTATATTCTGACGTCTTTTGAATTATTCGTTGAATAAAAAAAATGGTTTATTAAAAACTATTTCAACTTCCTATCATCAGCATGATATTATCTCGTTTTTTCGTACTGTCTATATAGCGTTTTGGTTAAATTAAAAAACGATATATTATTGCAGGGTGTTTAACTTGTAAATCAAACAAATTAACTTAATCTGTGACGTTCCTTATTTTAAATGTAAATTTTAAAGTGTTTTATTTTGACATGGATTTTAACTCACGTCACCTCAGGGTAAATTTTGATACATCTAACTGCATATGTATCAATTGTTAGACACTAGTTTCTCTAAGAGAACGAGTATATTGTAAAGACACTGTTGATGGTGATTTTAGTTTTTTTTTTTTTATGACAAATGGTGCCACATTTTATGTTAGTTTCTTAAACTGAACGACTTTGCCAAAATCGAGGACTAGCAAGATGGACTAATACTGTAATTAATTTTAACACTTCGAGTTTTTTGTTGTCCTTGCTCATAGCCTTACCGTTTCGGACATAAGGTGCTACAGGCTTATTAAAATATTTATAAAGAATATTATTGTTTTCCGAAAAAATACATTTTTTTGTATTTCATTTCAGCTGTGTTTGACATGTGGTTTTATTTTTAATTTCATTATTTTTTTTGTCTGTTTTTTCCACAATATTATGATGTTGTAAGAGAGTGAGAGATTTTTCGGCAAATGATTTTTTTGTATATTAAAATAATTGATATTTTCACGTAGAACGTACTGTAAAAAAATACTTAGTGATTTTTTTATGATTGTTATTCCATCTGCATCTTATCTTTCTATTGAAAACGTACGTACAGAAATTCTTGTTTGACGAGATAATATTGTTTTATGTAAATAAATATTATTCCCATTTCGGCATCGATTTTCAATCGATTGATACTAGGGATTGCAATACCGGTATTCCAGTATTTATCAATACATAAATACCGGTTTTAAACATCCAAAATACCGAAATTTTCGATATTAAGAACACTCGTTTACATTTTTGAAAATGAATTTAATGTTATTTCTCCATTACTTTGTACTGTTTTGCCTATATAAGTTATGTACAGCTCAAATAGAAATATATGAACTGAATTGAGTAAAATATGAATAAAACAAGATACATCAAGTATATAAATTATTTATAAAATTGTTGCGATGAATTATTAGCATAACATTATTTCGAAATAGAAAACATCCGTGACAAAATGTTCAATCACATTGTTTGTACAAGCGTTGAATTTTAGAAGCTTTTCCTGCAGCTAGACTTATTTGCACTTGATGAACTAGCCATTAGATGAGCTTTAGTTAAAATTATCAATATATTCAAATTATTTGTAAAAATCACCAGTTCTACAATATTATCAATACATATTTTTTAAATGTCAACTTGAACTTAATAAATGCAGGTAGGTTTTTGCTATAGAATTATGTTTTAAAGAGATTTTAATAGTTATATATACTGATAAATAATTCAACTTTTTTATATATTGTAACGAATACCGGTATTGATACCGGTATTCGGCGATAAATACCGAAAAAACGGTATTAATTTTTTCATTCAATATTGCGAACCCTAATTGATACAGAGTTTGACGTATATTATATTGTTCATGTATATCGGGTAAAACGTATCAAAATAATACAAAAATATATTTAAATCCCTAACGATCGTTATAATAATAATCCCCATGTTCCGCAGGTTTTTTTACCCGAGTGTAACAAAGAAAAAAAAATATGACTATAAAATAGTCACAAAATTTTATCGTCTCTTACGTACTTTTTTTGACTTTTTACAAAAATGGAAATTGCTGGTATTGTTTCTTGAACCCTCATATATACAACAGTGAAATCGACAACATATTTAAGGGTAGTTATGATTCAATTAGATGCAAGTCATTTTGCATTTCAGATTTACTTAAAAGAAAATTATATTGTTACTTTTTCTTTACAATTCATTCACCAGGGCCATACTGTGATAAATAGCTTAACATTGAAATAAGAAGAAGAATATTAATTAAAATAAAACAAACAATAACTAATACATATTATATTATACTACAAATGTTAGTGTGTCATTATAAACGACGTGTTTATATTATTTCTGGTGATTTAAAGTCGTCAAAGTAATTTGCCAAAATAATCTTGCAGGCGTGTTCTCAGCGCAGATTTTTTTTTTAAAAGCATAGACAAGTAAAAAAGTGTATTTAACTACATGTCAGCCGCAGTGCCAGGAAAATTAAATAATTTTCACCGGTTTCCCCCTGTGACCTTATCCACTGGTGGTGAGCTTACACAAGTGTGGCAAGTAGGCCATGTTATATACGCAGAATACTTGAATATGTAATTTGGAATTCATAATCTGAAACCTATATAATAAATTATTAGTTAAAAATATTTACAAGATAAAAAGAACTTTTAATATACAACATTTTTAAATTTTCTGTTGAATCATATAAACTTGACTTGACTAGCTTAAGCGATCAAAAAAAATGTACTTGATAGAAATACTGAATAAATATAGAATAGTGAAATGTCATTTTGACATTTTATATTGATTTCCATAGTAACGCACGCATATATTAATAATTTAGTTGCTAGGACCCCAGACCCCTCGCAACCAATAATAATGTTTTACTTTTAACGGATTTATTCCAAAATAACTTTTCATACAAAACAGAATTAACTGAAAATGAATTCAATTCTACTTAAAGATGGCTAAAAGTATTAAAAAATGCGTTGGCATCGTGTTCTGAAATATTCTAAAAGTTTCAAATGTCTAGCTAGTCGGGAAGTTAGTTAAAAATCGATTGCAAGATTTGTACTGGATAAACAACCACTGGACAAATAAGAATACGACCTAATAAAAACGTTGTAATAAGACTGATAACAATACGATTAAATTAAATGTAAAATATTTCAGCCAAACCAAACACTTTCTGTTTATAGGGAAGTAAGTAACTTACTATTATGGATACAATGCGTTAAATGATAAGATAAAATATGAACATAATTATTGTCTAAATAGATATACATAACAGCGGTAATATATATATATATATATATATATAAACATTTCAGTGAAAGGTGCAGACCTAACCTGCCATTAGTAATTCCAATTAGGAGGGCAATTACTTTACTTCGGATATTGATATATTTCACTTACGTCAGATTGAATATGTATGTGGACGTTGTTTTTTTAAGTTTTTAAGATAAGGTCTATCAACCTAGATCACGCTGTGTGCTTCCATGTAATTTTATTTCTCTTATTTTATTATTGTAGTATTTACTCACTTTATGTCATGACGTGAACTATTTGAATTTATAATGTGTCATGATCATAAAACAAATAAATTTGAATTTGAATATTTCTACGCTCAAATATGTACGAATAGTAGGTACATATATTTTTTTTAATAATATAAACCAGTGGTTTTTTATAAATCAATCTATGTAAAGTCATAAATGTAATGCATACAAAATTAATATAATGGATAAGGAAACTGTCATCTGTGTATTTTTTTAGTGATTGGTTCTACATTTCGATGTGAATCTTAACTGCCTCACGATGAGTTTATTAGCAGGGGAGATTTATGATAAACGTATATTAGTTACTTGATGTACCATTAAACATACTCTGGGATTAAACACAAGTTAAAAAAATGTAAATTTGCCAGACCTAGGATTTGATTAGAACTCGGTCATCGCGGATGTTCAAATAAATAAGCACGTAGTGAATAGAAATTGTGTTATAAATACACTGTATTGCATTAATCTGAATTATATTAGATATAAAAGCATTTCAAATTTAATATCGTTGACGGTTTGAAATAATACAAAAAAAACCAATGATTTTAGATAGGGAATAGTATTTAAAATATCGATGAGACATAGAAATAAACATAGTACATTCATTTTATTATTTTTACCATGTATTCCTAAATTTACGATAAATAAGTTAAAAGTTATTGATGTTTAATATTATGAAAATCAATACCACGCATTGAATGATGTTTAAAAAATAAGGAGTACTGTGCACTTGTATGGTGTTCTTCGTATCCAATCTTCGTATTCTAGAAAATGTGGATATTAGTTACAATTTATTTTTATTTTTCTTGATTCAGATTCTATAATTTCCTTTTCTAGCATAATATTATGTAACATATTCATTAAATAAATATAACATTCAGCTCTGTTTGTTATTTAAATATAATTAAGCCCGATGTTGATTGCAAAATTTGTTTATATATTAGTCGCCAATCTTTACATTTTAAGACTAACTTTGGAGATTTTATTTGATTCATTTTTTCAAATTGTTAATTAAGATGTTTGAAAAAATAATATACTTATTATATTTATTTGCAGTCCAAAATGTGGAAAAGTTAATATAATTGTGGGTGCCTAATGGATCTCCAGGCAGAGTGTACTTTTAAATTAGCATCTTAAGTTTGTTTAATACCCTACCATCCAGCATTGCTTGGCAGGAAACCATTAATTTATAACAACAATGTATCTTGCAACATATTATTGTTAAAATTACAAAACAAGCGATTTATGCGAGTCAATCAAATTTTAACAGAAAGCTAATTAGCAAAATAATATAATAATTTAATGAATCAATAATATCGCAAATTAAGAAATAATGCTATGTAAGTTTGCTATGATATGCACAAAAGTTGTTTGTATGAAAATCAATCTTACTCAATTATTGAAACTGCATAATTGTTCAAATTAAAATAAATTGTTTATAATTGACGAAAGAATCATGCATTGCACAATAAACTTCATAAGCATGGAAATCAAAATATGCAAGTAGTTGATAGCAGCGTTTTCTTTGTCTCAATTCAATACAAAAGTCAATGGGGCGAGATATCAAAACACACACCGTATTAAAGCCGTTCTAAACTCTAGTCGCATCTACGATCTCACGATTGGTAATCTTCTCGCAACACAATCTACGTAATTATTAATTGAAAAATTCATTAATCTCATAGTTCAAATCTGTATTAAGAATTGTGTATTTTTGTGGTTAAGATAAATAAACTGGGACTACTTTATCAAGCACAAATCCTGCTACTCATTGGAATTTACCTATCCCATCTGACTCCATCCCTTACCTCATAATAAAAAATAGACAAATATAATAATATATAATTATAGTAATACATTTATGTTGTTACCTACATATTTCATTGACTATCATGTTTTTCCTGCATGTAATAAGATAAGACACTAAAAATTTTATGACACTACAATACTATTTTTAGACTCTTAATACGTAAATAACTTTTATAAATTGCACTACTGTCTCTCTATCCGTGTAAACTTAGCAAAATACGGCAGCGTGGCAAAAAAACATGCGTCGGCAGTGAAAACGCGCTTTTATCTTGTCGTTTCCCCCGTCCAAATGAAAAAGACACTTAGTGAAGGGATAATAGGAACATAAACATGGTAGCATTTTAGCGCGAGGGCCTCCAGTGAAAGCTGCTCACGAGCTTTTCTTCCCCTCAGCGTCTCGAAAATTTCACTGAGTGAGGTTTTTCTGCTACATATGCTATTTTCTTAAACTGAAGGATGTGTCGCAAGCTCTACAGCATTTTATTTGATTCTTAAAAGTATCACATTTTCTATTCTCGCAGTGTTATTAGTTTTTTTGTTTATATTTTGTGGACATTTTATTTAATCTAGGGTGGACCTTATAAGATTGTATAACGTTTTTTTCTGACGAGAAATATATTATGTACATACCTTTTTATGAAAACATATCGTTACCTTACTTTAAAAAGGTTCTAACTGACATTTTGGCCTAAAATGACTTTTTGGTGTAAAAAGGTTCCATTAGCCATATTCTATCATATACGTTCATTTCAGAGTCATCTATTGTCAAATATGGGAATTAGCAGTATGCCGGATTTCTATCTACATGTCTTTTTATATTCAAAATATGACCATTCCAAATTTAAAACGCTCATAGCTCAAAACATGGTCAAGTGCAATTGGTACCTTTTCAAAGTAAGGTAACGATATTATAACCAATAGAAAAAATCTTATTGAAAAAAGTAAGACACCCCGCATGTCGCATGTGTAAGTCATACCTGCATCTCCCGGGTATCGCACCCACGCGCATAGACCACTATGCTAAAAGAGTCATACTTAATTGCGACAAATTTTAACTAATGGCTCTTCATACTTTCTGAAGCGCTTTCCAAATTGACTTATTATTAGCGATCGGTTTTTGTATTTTAAATCAAAGTAGGTATTACTAACCGATGGCATGGATCACTCTAAGATTTTTTGCTGTAACTTGCTTGAACTTGCTAATAATTTTTAATTAACTATTTTTTTGTTATGTTACATTCTTATATCTTGTGAATTTTATTAGTCGTTGAAAAAAAATAGTTAACCTATTAATACTAATACCGATTGGTATATTGATATAATTGCTTCAGATATTGATTTTTGTATTTTAAATCAAAGTAGGTATTACTAACCGACGTCACGGATCACTCCAAGATTTTTTGTTGTAACTTACCTACTTGAACATGCTAACTGTTTTTTTTATTCAACAAATAATTCGCAAGACTTAAGAATGTAACATTCTAATTATTGAATATACATAATTGTGAAAACACTTCTGAGAAAATATATTATAACCAATAGAAAAAATCTTTTTCAAGTAAGTTATAGCACCAATAGTAGGTGCCAAATTTAAATTTTGTTTATTTTTCCACAGCTCACACTGAGCATTAGGCCTTCCTAAATCGTCCGCCACTCTAACACCCGGTCCTTCGCTACTCCCCTAGTCACCCAAACAGAAACAGCTTCCTAGTATATTACTTGCATATCGCATCCGACAATGTTCATCACTTACAGTCAAGATCACCATTTGTAATTGTTCGTTATTTGATGGTTTAATGTCTATTGCGGACAAACACAGTATGTGACGAACCATTATAGTGAACAAATGAGAGACTATTTATGAACTGTCTAATTAAAAGGTTTGATATCGACTAATCATTATATCTTATAATATAATGTAATATTATAAGTTCGAGTGACGGGTACTTAATTATTGTCTGAGATGGTTAGTTCTAATTTATGTAAATTTTCAGCCCTTCCATGGATTCCTTGGGAGTCCATTGAGCATCTTTGGAATGTAGGTTGCAGATGTTCTACAAATCTATGTCGGAGTATTTTTAAATTTGTGAAGATTTGAAGATGATTGTTTAGAATTGAGTTGGCGATACGTGGTAGAAATCCATGATATGCTACTTATTTTTTAATTACCGCTTCGGTATGCACTCAATATTCTGGGTTAAGATTCAAAACTACATGATACTACTATAAAGATTTTTATTTCTCGCTGAAACTAGTGATACTAGTTATTAACACGTAATACGCAATATCAAATGTCAACCAATGGAGCATTAAAAATATATCTCTCAATGACGTGACGTGTAGCTAACGACGACCTCGGGCCTGGTCAGCTTTATTTCGACAACGTAAGAATTATCAGGTCATTTAACTATCGCATAATCGTCCCATATTATACAGTCAGTATATTCGACACGCATGAAATTCTTCGATGGAGTTCGACTACCTTGGGCTTGGTCATCAAATCGCTCGAAGTTGCAATAATGCAGCGGCCAGAAGATTTCTCAATTGCAGTCCGTACAACATTTTTTCCACCGAGCCACGGACCATCGCAATTTATCGTCAGATTTCATCTTGATGCATCTTCTCACCGTACCTGGGACTACGTCGTCACTTCCACCGAGCCTCGGACCAGTAATATAACTCCGGTAACGACTGTATATGCTCCAATAATACCTCGTTCCTTCATTTACCGGAGCAATCTTCAATCCGACTATCATCTCAACTCCGGGTCACCTCCTAAAGCGTCTCATCTCTTTACAACGAGACTGCTAAAGTCTCAAATAAGACTATGGTCTAGTTCCCATGCTTATTGACCTGGCCTTCAAGTATGTAATTGTAGACAGCCAAAATAAATTGTCAAAAATTTCAATATAAACGTAAAATTTATTCAAATTGTGGTATATTATGCCGATAACCTCATAATTATAAAAAAGAATGAATGTAAACGAAGGGAAAGACAAGGTTTATAAAAATAAATGTTACTAAAAATATTTTTTTACGGTTACCTACATCAAATTAAAAGCGAAGTATTAGTAAGTATTCTTATCTAAGTATGAATTGAAAAAACTTTTACCTTTTTAAGAAATAATATTATTATGATTAAGCTTGCTTTCAATTTGTTTTTTTTAATTCGCTTACTTAATTTTTTACCGCTCGGTATGTTAGGTTAAAAAAATCTCAACTAACTTAACAGGCCCCTTAATGCAAGTGAATACTTATAGTTGCCATTATCCAATTAACTTCCAAGCATTAAATTGTTTAATTTGTAAATTAAAATTTAAAAGATTGTTTTGACAATTTATTGGAATTTGCAATAATATAATCATCTCAGACACTCTCGATATACCGCTCGATGAAGGCTTCTGTACCATTAAACTAGAAAAATATATTAGGAATTCAAATTTAAATTGTTTTTTGTTATATTTATTATAATTAGTGAACATTACAAATTATTAATTTATTAATTAAACAGTAGAAAAGTGTAAAATCAAAAAAATATAAATTAGATACAAGGAAGTACACTGAATGAGCTAAGCAGACCCTATTTTAAGAATTTATAAAACAATTCTCACCTATACTCATTTTCACGCAGGTGGAATATGTCAATATCCGAAGTGATTTTGTTGAAGACGTTCGTAACATGACAAAGTTTTACTTTATAGCACAAGGCAAGTACAAGAATGCGCAATTTTCTTTATTATATAATAAAACATATATAATATGTATGTATATACATAGGTAGCAACGCATACGTTGAAAAAGCGTTCGAACAAAGTTTAGATAATGTAGACCTTACCATGCCATGCGGATTCCAAGCTCACTAGAAATCCCGCTATCATAGATAAACGTAGCAGTATTTAAACCAGAGCGTTGGAGCGGAGCTCGGAGCAGGAGCACGGTGCAGTGGAGCAATGGGGTTTTACCTGGAGCAGGAAAGGAACTGGAGCACCGAAAGTTTGTAGTGCTCCACTGCTCCGGATATTTTTATTAGTACTATTAATAAATTTTCGTCCTAAATGAAAATATTATATTTGACACGAAGATGAATTCAAGCGGCATGACGAGTCGTATCCAGTATGCTCACTACCCAGCGAGTGTCGATAGGTTATTTTCAGTATTAAAATAATTCTAGGCAAGACGATTTGCTGCCGGAAATTTTATTTAATATACTTAATAATGAAATTGAGGAATAATAAACCTTGTTTTAAAACTACTTATTTTAATTTTTTTTAAGATTTGTATACATATAATGTATAATAAAACTTTTTACCCGAACCGGAGTTGGAGCAAGTTTTAGGTTCCGGAGTAGAGGAACTCAAAAAGGGGTCCGTTCCAAACGTCTGCTTTAAACGAGATCACTAGATTGATAGGCAGACCGAAGGAGTATCGTCGTCATTGCATGCAGCACTACATAATGACTTTAGTATTCGTCACAATCAGAAGAAGATCTGAACTGTTAAGTTAGTGATGGGCATGTTCTACGGCATATGAATATTATTTAAAAGGTTGCCACTCAATAAAACCTTATTATTTGATGAATAGCAAAAATCTTCTCAAATTTACTCGAGTAAATTTAATATGAGAAGGGCTTATCTGTCAGAATGTGATTTAGTAAAATGATGTATTATGCGAGAGGAAAAAAAAAGAAAGATATAAGGATTAAATACATAATATGGAGCATGAACCTTTCCTACCTTTCGCCATTTCATTTTTAAAACTATTATAGCCTATTCTTGTAAATTGAACGGTCCGTTGAATATTAATTTTGCATTTTCCTAAGAGAATTTTGGTTTCTATCCTTTTTTTCGACAACATAATATTATTATGATGGACCTTTTCTTCTTTAACATTCATTTTGATGTCACTCTTATATTATGCAATGTAAAAATTTCAGTAAACATAATATAATTCCGTGAATTTCGGCTTCGAAATAAAATAAAAAGGTTTATACCGGATACGTTAGACCGGAACTAAATTAGTCTTATATTAATTAGGTAAGCAGCTAAAATTTTAACTTTGTGATTTTACCGAGGCTTTGACTGCGACTCGCTGTCATATCGCCTCTTCTCTTCTAGAAGGGGATCCGTCGATCAGGTCCTCACTCCTATTTTGTTAAATAACTTTACGATTTAGCCTAGCTCTTTCGTCTTAATCACCGCCAGGACACCTTCAATTTGTCGACATTCTCATAGATATCCTCAATTCGCAGCTGTACTCTGTGAAGTTCATATTTAGGGCATTGTAGTGCTATATGTACAATGTTCTCTAAAACATGACAGTCATCGCAGAGTTGCGATTCGCTTCTTCCCATGAAGACATCAAATCTTTTGCCCATTGTGTGCCCTGATCTTAACCTCATTATTAACTTAAGCTCATTCCTCCTCAAAGGAGACTCTACAAATCAGGGCACCTCTCGTGGTGATGGTAGAATAGACTTACTCCATTTCCCCTTTTCTAATGATGCCCTATATGGTACCCCTGAATGGCTAGCTTCCTTTGCCAGATCATCCGCCCTTTCATTGCCCTCAATACCCATGTGCGATGGGATCCATTGAAGGCATAGATCTCCTTAAAATTTTATATTGAATTTTTTATTTATTTATTTAAGAAAACAACACATTGTAAACACAATAAATCAAAAATCATGACGTTCACAACATGAAATTTACATTACAACAAATATTACCCTCACTAGAGAAAAGAAAAAAAATATTAACAATTTTATACAGTAAAATAAAGTTTTAAAAACAAAATGCACATCACGTCATTGAAAATGTCTATGACCTTAGGGAGCGCATTGACTAGTCTTGCACCCCTCGCTAATGGTGCCTGATAGTATTGACTCCAGGAAACAGTAAAGTTCTGACCCAGAATATGATTGTGTGTGGTAACAATAAAATTGTAATTAAATTTATTGATAACTATTTTGAATTAACCGCCATGAATATCGATAGTATAAAGTGAATAATTTGCAGTTGCTAATTTAGAGACATAGAGACCCGGTGCACTGACTGATTTTGAGCCCTCTACGATAAAAAAATCCATACATTCCAACTACCATCGCGACTATCGCTATATAGGACGCGCCTAGGTTTTTTAAAGCTAATCCGTCATTAACTACAGAGTGAGTCAGCCAAAACGCATGTGTTTGACCTTTGTTGCGCTAAATCTGATACGGTTTGAGCAAACGTCGCGTCTATCTTCCATCCTGAACTTCATCATTATTTATCCTAAAACAAAAGTGAAACCATGATAGTGACATTCCGAACCATCCGTGAGTGCGTGAACACCGAACCATCTCCAGCGCGCCAGCCCTCTCAACATCAAAGGTCAATGTCTGAAATCCTGTTAAACTGCCCACCCCTAGATCCATACTCTACCAACCAGCATCTTCAAATTACAGTCCACTGCAAAAAGCGCAACCAGCAATTAAAATATGTGACATTATTGACAAGTATTGTCAGATTTAAAAGTCAATTAAATTATTAATTCCATAGAAATCATAAAAATAATTACAAAATAAAAAGAACTTTTTAAATACCATGTTTTTAATTTTTTCTGTTGAGTCATATAAATTTGACAATTCTATGTATTAATAATTTAGGACAAATAAGGCAATTGTCAACAAATTATTTTTTTGCTATTTTGCAACAAACAAACACATATAGAATACTGAAATGTCATTTTGATTTCCATAGTAACCCACGTATATATTAATAATTTAGTTACTAGGATCACCCCCTTAGCAACCAATAATTATGGATTGGATTACGGATTTCTTCCGAAATAACTTTTCATACAAAACAGAATTAACTGAAAATGAATTCAATTCTACTTAAGCTGGTTAAAAGTATTAAAAGAATGCATTGGCATCGTGTTCTGATATATTCTAAAAGTTTCAAATGACTAGCTAGTCGGGAAGTTAGTTAAAAATGTAAGTAACAAAGATAAGATGTAACAAGATTTGTACTGGATAAACAACCACCGGACAAACAATAATACGAGTTAAGAAAAACGTGGTAAAATGCATTGTCTCATTCAAAAATATATTTAAAAAAAATTGTAGCACATAATCCACATATTGCCTACGGATGAAGCAGAGTCGAAGCGGCTGTTGGAAAAAATGTCAAGAGTGCCCCTTCACTAGACAAAGGTTGGAAATACGTTTTACGAGATTTATGAAACTTTCAG
This sequence comes from Rhyacophila brunnea, assembly GCF_057557595.1. Lineage (NCBI taxonomy): Eukaryota > Metazoa > Arthropoda > Insecta > Trichoptera > Rhyacophilidae > Rhyacophila > Rhyacophila brunnea. The sequence goes on from NW_028232752.1 coordinate 16,870,008, forward strand.
AGGTTCGCATTAAAAGTTCACAGACGCCCCCTCGGGGATAATGATACAATGCTCTACTTAGGCCATTATTTAGCGCCTCCAATAAAGATTCAGCATTTTTTTGTTTAAACTTTTCCCGATAACGACATCATTATCGGGCGGAATTAATTGATCGATGACAGAAGTCAGTCTAATCATTACAGACAATATGAATACATAATTTTAAATACAGTATTTTAATAAACCATTTCTTTTATTCAATGAATAATTCACAAGATTTTGAGAATGTAACATTCCATATATTGAACATACATAACTTGAAAATACTTCAGATATACCCACTAGAAAAAATCTTATTTGAAAAAAATACGATGCTTGACGAGTTTTGAACCCGTATAACCAGTGACGTCTCGTGGTGGTAGGCAGATTGAGCGTCGCTTGGGGCTGCAGTTACTCGAAAGGCGGCAAACCGAGAAGAATCATTAGGTATATAATATAGAAGTAGGTACCTAAACTTAGTAATCGCGGAAATGTCTCTCCAATTAATTGACATATAATGTTTAACCGGAGTGTTTCTTTGTCAGATTTGCGATGTCTAGTTTCCTTCCGTTGTCCTTGGACGTCACATCCTTGATGACTAGCAATGACTCGTTCAAATTTGAGAATTATATATGAGTTATCGGTAGCTATTTACATACTTGCCTAATTAATTTATCCAAATATTTTTGCCAGTCACTCGCGAGTTTTGAAAGTTGTCAGGTGTATATTTAAATGTATCTGAAAACCGTAGACTCGCAATATTGTCTATTGAAGTAGAGATGCCATTTAAATTAGATTTAGTAGGTCATACGTGGAATGCTTATAAAATTACGTTATTATTGACTATTGGTATTTGTGTATTAAATCAAGGAATATTAATTACCTCAATTACTAACCGACGCCCGGCACTCGCCAAATATTTTAGTTATAACATCTACTTGAGCTTGCTAACAAATTAAGGTATTCCTTATCCTTGATTTAATACACAAAAATCGATAGTCAATAATAACGCAATTTGATAAGCATTTCATGTACGACCTACTAGTTTAAATTGTCGCAATTAGATAGGAGGTTCGAAACATAATTGGTTAATCCAAAGTTGGCGCGATACCAGTGGTTATACGCAGTGACGTCCCTAGCCAAAATGCCGCCCCTAGGCAGCGCCAAAATGCCACCCCATTTTTATACAGTATTTTTTATCATCCTTCCATGTTTCCAATATCTAATAAATGTGTTGTATGGATTGGTTACATTGCTAACAAAATATATAACATTAAGTGAGTCCACGGTTTCAGATACATTTAAAAATACTCCTGACAACTTTCGAAACTCGCAAGTGACTTGTAAAAATATTTGTATAAATTAATTACATTAGTATGCACCTACATATAATTCAAATATAATTCGCAAATCTTCACGTGTCATTGCTGGTCATCAAGGACGTGATATCCAAGTACAACGGTAGTAAACTAGACATCGCAAGCCCGATAAAAAAATACGGTCCTGTTAAACCTTTTATGTTAATTAATACATTTTGTTTCCAACCAGTGAGCTAAACTTTTTAATTGAAAGGTATAAGTTTAGGTACCTAATGATTCTTCTCGATTTGCCACCCTTCGAGTAACTGCCGCTCCCAAGCGACGCTCAATCTGCCTACTCACACGGGACGTCACTGAGTGTATATAACTGAGGAGTGGAAATTATCGAATCGAATAGAAAAAAACATAAATTTATATTTTATAATAATTATCGATGTTGCTATGAATAGTATCTGTACTTTGTATAATAATAATCTGCCTCATATGAATCAAACTATGAAAATTAACCAAATATTAAATACTTTATTAAAATAAAATATATAATATTAAACGTACATAATTTTGAAAAACACTTTCCGAGAAAATATATTATAACCAATAGAAAAAATCTTTTTGAAAAAAGTAAGCCACCCCGGCAGGGAATCGAACCCTGCATCTCCTGGGTTTACGCCCCGTCCATCGCATTTACCAATATGCTACGCAGTGACATACTAATTGCGACAAATTTTAACTATTGGCCTTTTTTAATATGTACTCATCAGCGTTCTTCTAAATAAAGTTCGATTCCCTGCCGGGGTGGCTTACTTTTTTCAAAAAGATTTTTTCTATCGGTTATAATATATTTTATCGGAAAGTGTTTTCCAAAATTATGTATGTTCAATAATCTGAATGGTAAATTCTTAAATCTTGTGAATTATTCGTTGAATAAAAGAAATAATATTAAGTTTGTGGCAATTCAATCGTAAAAATATAATATATTATTTTAATTCTAGTCGATTTTCTTAAGAGCATAATAATTTAAAAACGAGAGCAAGAATATTAATAACATAATTTCAACCACACGAAGAATTAATATGTCTGCGTTTCACAATGAGATGGAGTGCATTCTCTTGATTAAAATTAAATGAAATTTTACCCAAGAAACTCGTAAGATTTCAATTTTCCATCAGACCTACTTAGTGTAAAGGAAAACCACATGTACATAATATTATAAATATATTTGTAAGGAATTATAAGGCGCATTTAATTAAAATTATTATGAACGTTTGATTTATATAATACATAATATATACTATTATACGGCGTTGTACGTCTAATAAAAAATAAATAATAATATGCAAAACTACTTCAGCTATATATTACACGACAATTAAATTTAACAAGAATTTGGCATTACGAATATTTTATAATACTTAAGGCTATACTTCAGCACAGGCATGGTCTAAAAAGATCGTGACTAGGCGATGCGCGGATTGTGCAAATAACGCGAGCCGAACGAAATATAATTTGTCATAAAAATTCAACATGCGTCCTTTTAATGTTACGTTTATTATTATATTCGTAATAATAATAGTATATTCATTGACATGTTTTCTTTTTCAAGTACATGCGGAATGTTTTTTAGTCATCTTTACACGATTTAAGAATATATTCCTCCGACGCCATCATAAAACAAATTGACGTGCTTACAGCTCGACTGTCAGTCTCCGATTGTTCCGAAATTTCGTTCCACAAACTGTTGAAAATTATTTGCCGTTTCACTTATGTACGCTCTTAATAGAATTATAGTGCATGTACATAAGATGCATGCATATGATACTGGCACCAATAGTGTGTAAATTAAACTATCGCAATAATTAAAGTTTACATGCTATCTCATTCTTCGAGCGTAAGTGAGACCCGTTGTTGTTATTGTGCGGTGCTATTTGATAAGTTGTGATAATCGGCAAACGTCAAAATGTTCTGCGCGGTGTAGTTCATATTTTTTTCCGCCAGGTTCGCTACTATCTTTCTACTGCGTAAGCGCAGATATCGTATAAGTTCTGACTGTTGCTTGAAAATCCAGAAGCCGCTGTATCAAAATCAGAAAACTACAGTACCTCGGTTATTATGAAAAAACAAAGGTATAGAATACCCCGATTAATTGTCAACCAAAGAAAGAACAACGACAAGTAGTGTAGGAGAGAACGACGCCGCATTTTGTGAGTTAAGGTTCAAGGGTTCAAGTTTTATGATCACGATATATGCTATCACGTGCTGTCACAGTAAGCTACAAAAAAATATAATAATACTATGTAATGCCGTTTTTTTGGTATTTAAAATGATATCAGACTGAGGCTCTCATCTCGTAGCACATTTTGAACCTTTAAATGAACATTGTCAGTTGGCAAAATCTACCGAAATCGCCAGAACAGCAATTAGGTCACCTCACGCGTATCTTGCATGAACCACACTACTCAGTGAACGTTTTTTCTGTTTTATGCAGGATTACACATTTTTGCGTGTTCTTTGTTATTAGTGGTTTTCTCTGTAGATTTTCTATTAAATTATTATCTATGTCTGATGTTTACGTCTACGGCTGGTTGAGTTCTGTTAAAAATATTATTTATGGATGCAATATTTCAAGTAATTTTAACGTACTCACACGTAGAAACGGTTAAGATTAGTTGAAATTCCCACTAACTACTAATAAATAATTATAGTTGGCACATTCCATAGTTAAATTTATAGAGATATTAAATCATTAAAAATACTCTGCAGAATGACGAAACTATAGACTAAATTTATCGCCGTGACGGCAACTGTGTCGCCGTTAATAGTTCCCCAAAACACGATAATAGTAGTCTACGTTGCCAAAACTTTACATCTATTGCCCATGCTCTCTAGCAATATGGTTTGTCGATATATTATGTAATATCGAACGCAATCGAAAATACGGTAATAATTGCTAGATAAATCTATTTCATTCTCAATCTGCTGCATGTATGCATCTCTGTTTGACCTCACCCCTAGCATCAATAAAAACATTATAGTGACAGCCGATTTGACAACACATTATTATAATTTTTCGCTATATCGTTATTAATATTATTATGGTGTTATTACTAATCGTCAATTCACACTACGTAGGTACAATGAATAAATGAACAAACCACACAGTATTTAAGCTTATTAAACAGGTTTATTTACGTCTTGAACTATATGAAATGTGCAAGCCAAACTATATAATGATCAACATATAAAAAGGCCAATTATCAAAGCTGCACAAACGTCTGGATCTGGAACAATGTGAGCAATTGAAGAGTAGAACACCCTGAATAAATACATTTACCTCCTATATGAATCTCCAGTTGGCAAAAATCGAAGAATGGGTGGCAGTATACTAGTAATTAGTGTTGCTTTCTTCATAACTGTATCTACTTGATTTTTCTTCGCACTAATTGTATTTAACAAATACCTACTAAAAGTCAATTTTTGTCATTATTGTAAAGTTTTTAAATAAATAATTATCAATAACTAATTTCAGGTTTATATTACTTATTGTTTCACGTTTGTTTAAGTAGGACCCGATCCAAATCCCTATTTTATTTTAAATTTGTTTATGTGATTATTTAGGACGAGATATGGTGCAGAAACTTCATTGCCGGCCATTGTTGTCACGTGTACGCACAAAATACATCAGCCTCACTTGCCCGACACTGATGACGGGTCATACATTGCCCAGCAACTGGGCAATAGTAACATCATTTTTTTGGCAATTGTACCGGTAATTTTTGATGCTCGTTTACGGGCCCCTTAAGGGGGGACATGCTCGTCAAAGGTCAAAATTGAGTTTTTATTGTATTTTCAAACCATGATCCTGGACACTCCTTAAACGTTGTAGATAATCTATTTATATAATTTTGAAGCCTTATTATCCTTTATAGTTATTTTAAACATTTATTGACTGCATAAAGTATTTTTGTTAAATAAAATAGTATTCTTTTAAACCTCTCGCTGTAATGTTTTAGAATATAGTCATATTTCGGTACATAACTGTGCAGTGGTGTTAAGATTTTTTACATTTATTAATTTTTTGACGCATTTATAAAACCATTAGTATAATTTATTACGAGATAATTTTTGTAAAATATTCACGATAAAAAATTATATTATTAATCTCTGTGATCCCAAATTTGACAAGAATTAGGCATTTTATTATTCAAAAAATCGGCAAGATTAACACATTTGAAGATAATTCTAAAGATATTTATTATAAGCTATGTCTTTGACCATTCAAGTGTGATAAACATCTTATGAATAATGATTGCTTTATAATAATTATTGACCTAAGAATAAGGTAGTGTTTTTTTGAAATACGCCATTTCTTTTGTCATTCCCCAGTGGTTAAGCTACAACATACAGCCGTAGTCATAAATTGACAAACTATAATTAAAGTAGGGAGTAAAATTATGTTAACGCGCGTGTTTGAACATGTACCTAACCGAATTTTTTTTTATTTTTTTTTAAACGGTACATGTTCAAACACGCGCGTTAATATAATTTTACTTCCTACTTCAATTATAGTTTGTCAATTTATGGCTACGGCCGTATGTTGTAGCTTAACCACTGGGGAATGACAAAAGAAATGGCGTATTTCAAAAAAACACTACCTTATTCTTAGGTCAATAATTATTATAAAGCAATCATTATTCATAAGATGTTTATCACACTTGAATGGTCAAAAACATAGCTTATAATAAGTATCTTTAGAATCATCTTCAAATGTGTTAATCTTGCCGATTTTTTGAATAATAAAATGCCTAATTCTTGTCAAATTCGGGATCACAGAGATTATTAATATAATTTTTTATCTTGAATATTTAACAAAAATTATCTGGTAATAAATTATACTAATGGTTTTATAAATGCGTCAAAAAATTAATAAATGTAAAAAATCTTAACACCACTGCACAGTTATGTACCGAAATATGACTATATTCTAAAACATTACAGCGAGAGGTTTAAAAGAATACTATTTTATGTAACAAAAATACTTTATGCAGTCATTAAATGTTTAAAATAACTATAAAGGATAATAAGGCTTCAAAATTATATAAATAGATTATCTACAACGTTTAAGGAGTGTCCAGGATCATGGTTTGAAAATACAATAAAAACTCAATTTTGACCTACGACGAGCACGTGGGCCGTTAAGGTTAAAATCGACCTGATGGCGGCCGACCTCTGCTGGAGGATGCCACGATAAGAAGAAGTGATTTTTTCTTTTTTTTTTTTGACTAATCAACAATACAAAACTTCCAGCTTGTTATATAATTAAATACAATTAATTATATTATTTTCGCTAAGCCAGACAAAACGACTTTATAAATAATTACAATGCCATTTATAGCAAATACACGTTTTCATTTAGGCACTTTATGAAAGAATGGTAATCTCAGAGAAGAAGGAGGGAAGGGAGTTTAAGATGCTTCGAAGTAGTTACATACCTTGCCGCTATGATACGACCGGAATAATTAAGCGTCCGTGAAATGAGATTAAAGCCAAACTTAAGTAAATATTGTTTAACATAATAATAGAAATTTCTTAGGTAGTTAGTCATTAAATTATTATGTTTCAATCGGAAATATAATAAGAGACTATTTACCTATATACTATAACTTTATAAAGTAAGGTCACTTTCGAATAGACCACAGAGCATGGCCCCCACAAAGGAGGGACTGAGAGGGGTCTAACCTGAGGACCCGGGGTTGGGGGGGCCCGGCGTGGGGGACCAATTAAGTGAGATAAATAGACACCACAGATTTGCTGTAATAGTAAAAAAAGCTCTATATATAAAAAAGCGCTATTTTACTGAGGCCCACGTGCTCGTCGTAGGTCAAAATTGAGTTTTTATCGTATTTTCATGTTCAAACACGCGCGTTAACATAATTTTACTCCCTACTTTAATTATAGTTTGTCAATTTATGGCTACGGCCGTATGTTGTAGCTTAACCACTAGGGAATGCCAAAAGAAATGGCGCATTTCAAAAAAACACTACCTTATTCTAAGGTCAATAATTATTATAAAGCAATCATTATTCATAAGATGTTTATCACACTTGAATGGTCATTTGCCGATTTTTCGATTAATAGAATGCCTAATTCTTGTCAAATTTGGGATCACAGAGATTATCAATATAATTTTTTATCGTGAATATTTTACAAAAATTATCTCATAATAAATTAAAATAATGGTTTTATAAATGCGTTTAAAAATTAATAAATGTAAAAAGTCTTAACACCACTGCACAGTTATGTACCGAAATATGACTATATTCTAAAACATTAGAGCGAGAGTTTTAAAAGAATACTATTTTATGTAACAAAAATACTTTATGCAGTCATCAAATGTTTAAAATAACTATAAAAGATAATCAGGCTTCAGAATTATATAAATAGATTATCTACAACGTTTAAGGAGTGTCCAGGATCATGGTTTGAAAATACAATAAAAACTCAATTTTGACCTTCGACGAGCATGTCCCCCCTTAAAATATATGTGGCTGTGCATTGAAGTTTAATGAGGTATAATGGAATATATTATAAAAATGATAATTCACTCTTATTTTATAATAATGTGTGTTTTCTGACTATTAATTACAGATGACTATTTTATCCAATATAGCGAATGGTCGCATGTTACTTAGTTACCATACAAAGAATTTGTGATCAATGCTTTATAATATGATGTTGAGTGCTGACAACTCAATATATTAAGTGGATTTATTGAAAAATATAAAAAAAATCGCTAAAAGTACAAAACATCCTTAATTATACATCGCAGAACCATAGAAAACTGGCCTTCACCTTGGCGATAGGCAGGGAGCCCGCCAAACATCCTGGCCTGGGGGCCCGCTTCAGTATGTGGGGACCATGCCACAGAGAGTAGGTGTCTTTTGTGGATTTCATTACAAAAGATCAAAATGTGTTTTATAATAACATCTATCAACATAAATTATAGCTATAGATAATTAATACTCGTTAATCAAACGTATCATAATATTACGTTGTATCAGTCAATATCAATTCTTTTAATCAAGCAGTCTAAAATTAATCTCTTTATCCTTAAATAACGTAAAACTATTAAATACTAAATTAACATAGATACATTAATTAATATTATTATCTAAATACATACATTATCAAAATGTCATACAATGTGCAAGTACATACAATAAAACAACCACGAAAATAGTTCTTAATTCTACCTTACTTTCATGTCTACCTTTTAATTCATTCTTTTTTTGTGATCTTTTCGCGATATGTCAAACATGTACTTTTTCACTTTATAATAGTTTTACATTATTTTTTCTAGATGTCTTTTTAAATACCTCATAATATTTACTAATCGAGGTTTTTTTAAGCACTGGCATGCAAACTACTCAACTTGATGTTAAGTCAAAAGAAATTTGTGCTGGCTGAGAAAAATGCCGTATTGAAAACAATTCGTCTACTATTCATTGCTGAACGATCAAATAATATTTAAATATATCATATATTATAATATACCTTTTTAATATATTAAATGTAAATCCGTTATTTGATCTCCCACGGTGCAGAACTAACCCGCCATTAGTATTGCCAATTGGGAGGGTAATAACCTTGTTTAATCAAAACGCTTCGGATATTGATATTTTACGCTACGTGAGGGTGAATAATTCATTAATTATTTTTCTTCTTCTTCCACGGCGCTACATAATGGGGTGGGATTTGGCCTCCTCCACAACCGCTCTCCACTTACTCCGGTCTCTCGCCATACTTCTCTAGTTAACGGGTCTTCCTATATGAAGCCAGTCCTCTTCTACGGCGTCAGCCCATCTTCTTCTTGGTCGGCCTCTGTGTCTCTTCCATTGGGGTATCCACTACGTCATGATCCTTGGCGCTCTAACTTCAGATATTCTCTCCACATGTCCCACCCATCGTAGTCTGTGGAACCTACAGTATCTTATGATTGTTTGTTGTTCAATCAGCTCTTCCAACTTGTGGTTCATTTTTCTTCTGTAGTTCCCATTAATTCATATCAAACTATTTAGATGTACGTTGTTTTATATGATTTTAAGATAGGGTCTATCCACCTAGTTCACTATGTGTGCTTCTATGTTCTTTTTTTATTTTTATTATTTTATTATTCAGTCACTTTTGTATTTGAAAATTGTTAAAACTTTCTTTATATCATGTCGTGAAAGCTTAGAATTTATAATTTGTCATGTTCCTTATATGTAAAATAAATAAATTTGAATTTGTAATTAAAAGTATAGTTTTCTGTAGCTAATAATCAAAGTGTTGACTGCAGATAGAAATAAAAATAAAAATCTTATGATTATACAATGAAGAGAGTGACTAACTTAAAATGTGTAGCGAGCACTATGATAAGCAGTATTGCCAAGATAATTGTCAATATTGAAAGAAGCGGCACGTCAAAAAGAAGAAGAAGAAGAAAATATTAACTATTTCTTAGTCTTTCCTCGTAACTTTAGACAATAAATTATATTACGCACTTTCATATATTATATATTCCGTGTATACAAAAATGCTATCCGTTTTGTACAAGTTGGATGTGCCACTTTGATAGAAGGCAATTCATCATTGCTTTGTACTGAGGATAGGGGTTTCTCAAGTAAGACGAATGATGCTGTGACCAAAAGTTACAGAAACGTTACAACTGTATTTATATTGTCTCGCAACCCTGTTATCCATGTGTTACAACAGATTTACAATAACATGAACACACTCCATAGAAAAAAAGATAAATTGATACTTTGTTAGGTTAGAGTGAAAACTAATCGTACAACTCTACACACTTTCTAGTGTATATTTGGCGAATTTTTATTAGTATATTTTCGAATAGTTTTGGGGTATATGTGTTGATATAATAAACAGTCTGTAGAGTTTTGAATGACGAATTAACTACTTTCAATAAATTCGGGAATGGGACGACTGGCCTCCGGACAATTGGACGCCGCACTGTCGTAGACACGTGTAGACGAGGTATTTTAATCATTTTCTATCTACTATATAGTAGTTTAAATTCATTTTACTCTCAACATAATATATTCTTTATCGCGGATTGAGAATTACCATGCCTAAGGCTTTATATAAAATAAAAAACTATTTTTTCGTTGGAACTTAAACATATGCACGATTAAATCATTGTTTACGTCTGCATATTTACATTCTCACCAACTATTAAATCATAATATAATCATTGAAATATAAATAAAAATATTGAATATTTTTTTGAGAGTACCTATAAGTACCTAACGTCTATTTATTTTCGAATTCCGTTTGACGCTCTCTGTAATCGTGATTTATCAGGTGTTTTACTTGAAATTATGGCAGGTGGCCCTGTGTGTTCAAATACCATGGTATTTTTTTATTGAAACTATTTTATTTACAATAAAAAAAATGAACAAAAAACGGTAATTATAATATTATATAGTTTTTGATTTATGTGTTGTTAATGAATTGGAATAAGTCAAAATTTTATTGAACACTAATTAAAAATTTGGGAAATCTTTGGAATCAAAGCTTTCATAATCTTTAGATTTTACAGGAAACACGTAAATCTCATTATGATATACTTTCTTTTTTTTTCAACCAAATCAATATTGCATGATCACATTAAAATAATTAATTCAATATAAGAGTATAGTTGAGTATGTAGGTTGAAAGGAAAACGGCCTCTCTTAAGGCTATAATTCAGTTGAGGCATGCTATAAAAAGATCGTGGCTAGGCGATGCGCGGATTGTGCAAATGACGCGTGCCGAACGAAATATAATTTGTCATAAAAATCGACGTGCGGATACATCGACTATCTGTCTCCGATAGGCGAAATTAACAAAATGTTAAAATTACACTAAATAATAATGTTATTTTTAATTTATAAACTACATCAGATATCCGTAATTGTAACACTTTTTCAAATAATTATTTTATCAGCACGTGAATCATAAGAGTCAGAGTCAGATTTAATGGTACCCTTAAGTGCACTCAGGAGATTGGATCTATTCTACCAAGTACCCTCCCGCAACGAACAAAAATATCACATTGTTTTTTTTTCTTCTAAAAATGTGTGTGACCTTTCTCATTTATGGTTAAATTTCATTACAATATTTTGTGGGTGTAGATGTAACACTGCACTTGTGGTGCAGTGCGTAAGGCGTGGGTTTTCATCCGATAGCTCGGGGCTCAAAGCCTGTGTGTTTGTGATTGCTTCATTTATATTACTAAATACATTACTGTTAAACTACATAACTGTCATTGGACTTCTAGGTCTGTTGCAATGTTAAAAATAATATGCATATGTAATATAACAATGCGATATATAAGGAAGCGAGAATATATACTACAATATGTATGTACGCGAAAATCACTTCGTATATGATGTAATTAATAAGACAATGGTTATGAAAAAGCTATCTTACTATCTTCACTTTGCTATTAATATTTATTAATATTTTCTATGTTATATTGTACAATAGCGAAGGGTGGAGGTAGACTGTTAAGACCCAATATAAATAGTGCAAAGTAAATTTGTCAGTCAAACGTATTTGTTTTCATTGAATTAAGACTATAATAATTACAAGATAAATAGAACTTTTTATACACAACGTTTTTAAATTTTCTGTTGAATCATATAAACTTGACTTGACATGACTAGCTTAAACGATCAAAAAAATTGTATTTGACAGAAATAATACTGAAATGTCATTTGGCACTCATATTGATTTCCATAGTAACGCACGTATATACCGATTAATAATTTCCTAGCAACCAATAATAGTGGATTGGATTACGGATTTCTTCCGAAATAACTTTTCATAAAAAACAGAATTAACTGAAAATGAATATATATCTACTAAAAATGGCTAAAAGTATTAAGAAATGCATTGGCATCGTGTTCTGATATATTCTAAAAGTTTTAAATGTCTAGCCAGTCGAGAAGTTAGTTAAAAATCGATTGCAAGATTTGTACCGGACAAACAACCACCGGACAAATAAGAATACGACCTAGTAAAAACATTGTAAAAAATGCAAATACTGTTAGAATATGTATTAAACAAGGTTTAATTTGATTTTAAAAACAAATCAGCACCATCTGCAAATTGTAGTCTTAGTTCAATGAAAGCAAATAAATATCACTAACAAAGTTTATTGTACACTATTTATTTCGAATCTTAACAGCCCACCTTCACCTTTCGCCACTGATATACTAAACGTCTTATATTTGGAAAATGTAATGTTCACATAAGTAAATAGAGAATAATTATTCTCTGAAGATTTTTTAATAAAAATATATCGGTAGAAATATCTGTTTTTTTTAAGTTTATATTTTTAAACATACTTAATTTATTTTTTCAAAAAGTGGTTACTGTACATTATCTGAAGCAGTGGTAAATTACGGCTGAAATAATTAAGACGTCTGAAAACGCGACCGAGCTTACGCACGTTCAACAAAGCTGGATTTTCAGGAGGAAGTTGTCTACAGGAGCTAAACATATGCTAGGCGAGTGATTAAATCATTTAAGTAATACATCTGTTACCTTCGTATTAAACCAAAGAATTTATGATTACAATTATTTCGTATCATATTTCACAAAATAGCACCGCAGGCGGAAAAATGGTTTTATTGAATTTTATAAAGAGCCATTTATTTTTCTAAATTATAATGAATTTAAGTTTTGTACTATTCTATTTGAGTCCTTTTTTGCGAGTTAGTTTCGCCTATCTAAATGCATATAAACACTGACAACGAACACTATTAACTCTAACTTATATAATCAATCAATACAATAAAGTAGATAAAAACTCCATTACCTACCTATCAAGTCAAGGGTCACAATAAAAAATATAACAAACAAATTTATTATAAATTAATATATTCTAAATTATATTTATATGTATCCTCTGTGGTTGACCTAATTAAATAAAAAAAAATAGCAAAGAATTTTACATCCATACAAAGTACAGTATCTGCACTCCTCCCCTTTGGAGATGATAGTACTTAGGGAGTTAAATTTTATTTAAAATATAAATACCTATTAAACATTTTTCTATGTCGGTGGACTTACTAATAAATAAAAATATATTATCACAATGTATTATAATTTTCTGTTGAAAAGACTAAACTTAGCGTAAGCATAGTAGCTGACATGGCCTGGTTACCAATATTGTAATATACAACCAGCGTACTGAAGGTGTTTTCCGCATCCGAGTAATTCAGAACGTCAGAAAAAAGGAGGAAAATCATTTTTCTGCATAAAATATGGACGCATACTCGTGAATAATTTTCCTTAAATATTTTTCGAGCATCACAATTGATTTACGATGTTGGAAATCAGCAGATTTTTTTTTTTGTATGTTTTAAATGTTTTTTTAAATAATCTAACGATAATCGTTATTTTTTGTTGTTCATATTATCATATATTAAAATAGTGCGTATAACATAAAGCCAGTAGGTATTGTTTAAGTAAAATTTCACTTAGAATAAGTTTATACAGGTTTTATATTTAAATTATCATATTATGTTACACATCAAATTCGCCTTCTGATTAAATGTATATTTTCTTTAATAATAATATGTGTATAGTAACAGTATTAGTTTGATAAAATATTTGTTTTGTTCAACGAATAATACAGAGTTTTGAAAATAATTTATTCTTATATTGAATGAATGACAAATTGAAAATAAAACATATTTTCTAGTACTTTTATGTTTGAAATATAATAATAATAAATGATAAGTAAAAGTTTATTAAGCTATTGGCAAGTGTAAGTACTTTATATCTAAAATTTGGAGAGATCCTGACATCGTCTAAAAATTAAGGTAAGTGATACTTTGATTTAAAACACAAAATCTGACCGATAAAAGTTAACGTAACTTGTGTAGGTATGCCTTCAAGATATAAAAAAGCTACCAGTTGATTTCTAAATTAGACATACATGGCTCAATTTTATTGGTAAAGCACATTAGCGCAAATCCAGTAGATGCAGATTCGTGTCCTACTCACTGGACATCGCATTTTTTTAACCATGTCCGATCCTAATAAGATCATATGGGTCTTCACAGAGTATACCTACGTTTGTAATAACAGATTTCTGTTTCTACGAGACATAGACTTAGCCACTTACTCAACGTATTAGGTCCATACTCTGACTCAAACACAAATGTGTATTTTCCAGATGCAGAAATCGAACCTGGGACCCTCGACATTGTAGGCCGATGCTTAAGCCGCGCGGCCATCGTAGGCATTTTGTCTGGTATGTAAATTATTATACATATTAAAAGTTTCATTTGATAAGTTAGGCCTGATCATTGATGCAACATCGATTAAGTATAGGTAATTCTTACAATAAAATTGTTAAAACTATATAATATATAAATATTTCTTAATAATACATAATCAGTACATTGGGGTAGTAGTGAAAGTATCGTTTACATAAATTTATAATAGGATTACCCAAATTATATTCTCTTGTCGTTAGAGATATACAACTTTTATGTTTTTGTTTTGCGTCGGAAATGCAAACATATGATAATGATTAAATAAAATTACCTCTTGTTAATGATTATAAGTTATTCTTAGCGTATATTATGTTCGCGTATACCTTGTATAGGTAAACTGACTAATGACATTAGTAATTTGCTTTTATTAGGTTGGTAGTCTCGATGTCTGAGGGAATTAGATCCTTTTAAACGATTTAAACTCGTTCAGTTATTTCAACTCCTGTTAAACAGTTTTCCGTGATAACAGAGTTTAAACTTTGCAACGTTAATTGATAGAAGTAATTACTAACAGGTCTTAAGGCTCAGGTGTTTCGAAACACGGCGCCTTGATTTTCATTACCGCTGCTGTTTTGGACGCCGTCGGTCACAATTTGGATTAGGGTCTATCAGTTTAAACACCTGCAACCCTCACCGGGCTAGGTAATATTTGGTTTAATATGCATATTTCTTTATAAAAGGTAAATGCATATAAGAATAACAATTTATATTTATATAATAAAAATGTTTAGAAAAGGATACAGTAGAATAATCCTAAACTATAGAGAAAACGAACAAATGAGAAAATGATCAATACTATATCAAAAAATAAGATAAAGGTCGGGTTTCATTTACTGCAATATTTAAGCGTCTGAAAGGAGGTATTGTACATATCAATTGACGAATTATTAGAAATAAAATATAAATTATATTATTTGCTGCAAAATGAATTATAAGTGTATGTTTTTTAACACGCATTCATTTACACCCAAACGAGACTTTTATTTGCAACACATTTTTAAATCTACCGTAAATATGTTAAATATATTAGTTGCTAATGATAATATTATGTATTTTTATTTATTAAAACAAGTAAATTTAATACAGGTAACATATTGAGCCCTTCTCCGGTAAAATAGCATTATAGGAGTAATATTGGTTAATATTATTATGTTTTTCATACCAGCGAAAAAATAATATTTTACTTCGATAACATAATATAGTAATACAAATACGAGAGTGATAACATGTAGTACCAATCACATGATGTTTGAACTGGCATGTCGTTTTAGCAATCTGCGGTATGAGTGCTGATGAATGCTTGTAAAATGTGGATGAAAGAGAAATACAAAAATAATAATGTAAAGTGGCATGCTGGGCATATGGCTGAAAAAACATAAAAAAACACCAATGGATAAAAGGAGGTAACCAAGTTCATGACGCTCGGCGAGTGAATAACTGCTAGACAAATACATTCATACAGTAAGACACAAGGCCGACTATATTCAGGCCAGGGCACGAAGCTGCAAAATTAGATTGCAGTACTATTTGTTGCTTATACTTCAAATGTAATACGGCCCACTGTTTGTAGAAAATGATGATTGGTGTTAAATGAAATATTCGAAGATAATCTATAACTAGTACTACTACTTAACTATTGTAACTCGCTATTTAGTACCCCAGCCTGACTGAGTTTGAGTGAGCCATTAAAGCTCTTATAAACCCCATAGTCGCCAAGGTTAGTAGATGTAAATGGCAGTGAAGAACTAGGGACAGAAAATATACGAAGATACTACAATAGCCCATAATCTAGCAGTAAATCGACCCCGGCTGATGATGACGATAATTAATTCATAATGTTTTTCTTACTAAAGCAATGAAAAACAGGTTAAATATTCCTAAACTCATCAAAACCGCCCTTCCCTAATTTTAACTTTAATAACACCACTCATCCAAAAATCTCGCCGTCTGAACGGTCGTGAAAAACTAATTTTAAAGTAAATATGTACACAAGGGTGCAGCAAAACGTGACGGCGCCGAAAGGGTTAATAGGATTTTGAGTCGTTTACGAAGCAGCAGGGATACGTCTTCAAGTTATTAACCGTTTGGCTATCAAAGCTACTCAGAAGCTTAAAGCTCATTTTACATAGCGTATCGTATTATTTAATTCTTAGAAGAAGACTTAGAAAAACTACGAAGAGAAAGCTATCCTTAAAAGCTTAAAATATTAAATTTTACTTAAAAACTAAATATTATTTTATATTTAAATACTTAAACACAATATATATTATTGGTATAGAAATTTTACAGAAAAGATATAACAATAAGAAAAAAAACAACAAAGAACTGTTATTATTCATTTCCATATTATTTCAACCTCACTTTAAGTGTATTTGGTAACTTAGCATATTACGTATATTATGATGTGAATCTGAATGATATATTATTATTTATTTTATTTTATTTAAAGTTTTTCCTTACGTATATACTGTAATCCTACGACTGCGGTTGTCTTTATAATAATCCGAAGATACAGTGAATTTGATAATTATTCACGATTTTATATATTGGGTTATAGATAATAAACATTAAATACAATATAAAGAAGCAAATAAGCCAGAGTGATTTTCTCAAAGCATGGCTCTTTGTGATTGTTGTACTTCCATTGCTAAATATACAAATATCATTGGGCCTCTAGGCCTGCTGCAATATAAAAAAAAATAATATATGGGTTGCATAGAGTCATAACTCACATATTCCAAAAATCGAATTTTGAGATAATCGCAAACAACCACCAGAGCACTATTTTTGTGATTAGAAGAAAAGTATTGAACTCTCTTGAATATTAATGACAGAGTGAGTCAACTTATATATTTTTTAAATATAAATATAACTCCTAAGGCTACTAATTGGTTAATGCATAGTTAACAGGTTAAAATCCTGTCGAGCATCGTATTCTTTTCAAATATGATTTTTTATAGTGTATATATATTTGAGGTGTTTTCAAGTTATGTATATGGAATGTTGCATTTTCAAAATCTTGAATTATTCATTGAACAAAAGAAATGGTTTATTAAGAACATACATTAATTTGAAAACATAAAAATACAAAAGCCAATTGTCGATAATAACTCAATTTAAAAAACACTTAAGAGAGTATTGTACTCGTAAGACGCATTAGGGAAAATTGGTCGCAATTAGATAAGATGGCTATAGAATTCTGGTCAATATGCGTGAACGCAAATTCTGAGAGACGTTGGTTTGATTCCTGCTGGGTGTTTTTTTTTTAAAAAAAAAAAAAGATTTTTTCTGTTGGTTATAAATTTTCTCAGAAGTGCTTTCAAATTCATCATCATTTATGGCACTATAACCCTCGGTGGGTCTTGGCCTCCTTCAAAACCTTCCTCCATTCTGGAAGTTCCAGCGCCGACACTCTCCAATTGCTTTGACCGAGCACAGTCCACCCATCTCGATTTCGGCCATACAAGTCTTCTTCTGCCATCGGGGGTTGCGTACATAGCCAGCCTCACCAATATATACTTTGGCATTCTATGCACGTGGCCGATCCAGCGGAATCAAATTATACATCTTTATTAAAATCAAAATCTATAGACATCTGTCTAAATCCAAGCAAAACTTATTATAATTAATTATTTCTTTTATTCAACGAATAATTCACAAGATGTAAGAATGGACGATTCTAATTATTGAACATACATAATTCTGAAAACACTCATGGGAAAATATTGCCAATAGAAAAAATCTTTTTCGAAAGAAAGAATACACCTGGCAGGAGTCAAACCTACGTCTCTTGGGTTTCACGCCCTGTGCATTACCACTATGCTACGACTGCCATGCCTAATTGCGACAAATTTTAGCTATTGGTTATATTAATATTTTTTCTATTGACTACATTTTCTCATGAGTGTTTTCAGAGTTAAGTATGTTCAAAACTTGTTATGTTGACAGTGTGTCAGTCTTATTTTTCATCTTATTGTGAACATATTGACCTTGAAAATTAGTTTTGTTCCCTAACGCAAATAAATAAATTACATGAATTAAACAAATTTTGTTAACTATCATTAAATTTATCGTGCCCAATACCAACAACAAGTAGTGACAATTTTATAATAGTAAAATACTAAACAAATGGTATAGCTAGACAAGTTAAAAAAATGTTACTCTTGTCAAACTAACAAAGTTTTCTGATAATAAAAACTGTCGGACACGGTGTAAAGGGAGCTTTTTCATTTTCTTCAGGCGCCTGAGGCAAAGCAAAAGTAGCGACGGTAATTGCATAATTGCGCGTCGGCGTCGCGTCGTGGGCGTCGCCAGCTATAAGGCTTTCAGTGAGGCGTCCGTTTACTAAACGGTAAGTAAGTGCTATACTTACGATATTTCCGCCCGCCGATACTTGTGTAACATGAGATTGTTTTTAATCACTAATTATTCTGCAAAATACGCGCGTTTATAAAGCTTCTTAATTGTTTAAGACACTAATCATGAAATTACGTTCGATGCCAAAATAATGAAATCAAAACTGGATTTAATATTCATAGAGAAATGTTTTTCTGAAAATTTCCACACATCAAATAACTTTTAATTAGTTACGTTAATTAATACCTACTATGATTATTATTTTTGTGGTAATATTAATCATAAAAATAATAATAGACATCGTCTGAAACTTTTTTATCTAATACTGAATGAACGTTGTCGATGTAATATTAATTTACATATTTATCACCAAATGAAATAATTCTATACCGTCTCTGAAATAGTATTTTTACTTATAAATTTCATCACGAAACCTATTTAAATCGACGTACATATTGTTTTATATTATACCGATACCCCATTTAAATAAGGAAACAACTCAAAATTTAAAGGTTTTGCGTTAATAATACCATTCGATGTAGAAAGATTTTCTCTTTATAATTCATTAAAAAAAGAGTCAAAAATTTCTTCAATGTGTCATAAAATCGAATGGTATTCCTTTTTGAGATTAATCAGTAATTCCATTATATACTAAAATTTATTGGTTAATTTCTAATTAAACTGTACAATTTCATCGTGAATTGCAGAATGCCACTATACTAAATATAAAAAAAAACAAACACGTACGTCAAAATTAAGGCTCTAAAATTAAAATGAGAATTTAAACAAAAAATTCTAACGCCGATATTTTTAAACAAGGTTTTTTGAGTTGTTCTTCTATCGAAATATTGTATCGATACTTATACTTAATTATCAGTTGAGTTTAACTGTGTCATATAAAGTTCATTGTTCATTGTTTAAATTAAATCAAAATAGCCCTTTACCCCAGAACAATTCACTATTACGGAATATATGAATAGTGCTCAGTAACCATATTCTTCTTCTTCAGCCATGTCTGCCCCTTAGCTGGAGAATATAGATACAACCTGTTCGCGTCGTTGTAGGTCGTACCAGTATCTCTAAATTCCACCGTATACACTCAATAGATACAGATAGTATTTAGCAACCTTTCAGGACGCCGGAATTCGGTTTTGAAAACCAGGCAAATCAAATTGAGGTTCTCTTCTGGCATCCTCAGCACGTGGCCGACCCAGGTTCAACATCGTCTCTTCACTCTCAGCGTGATGAAAAGCTGCTTGGGTCGTTATATTATCTCCTCGTTACTCCTAAAGTCATACCACCTGCACATCGCAAACATCTGTTTTCGACGCTCAGTATGTATCAGTATGTTCTGAATTTTAGTAAGGTACCATTATTCACTACCGTAAAGCAGCACCATTATAATGCAAGCTTTGAATTGGCAAAATTAACATATGTACATGTAGTCTTCTCTTTGAGGAAGTATTTTCAGGTAAAATACTCGTATTATTATTTGACTGATCTTGATCTTATTAAGACGATACTTCAGTGAAGCGGCAAATAATTTTCAACTATAGGCGCGACGATATTTTGGACTCGATGGTAGTCGGAGAGTGTACATCAAGGTGTGAATACGTCAATTTGTTTCGTAATGGCGACGGGGGTATTAATTCTTAAATCGTGTAAAGATGACTTAAAACGTTACCCATTTACTTGAAAAAGAAAACACGCCAATGAATATATTATTATTGTTACTAATAGAACAATAAACAGAACATTAAATGGACGCATGTTGAATTTATATGACAAATTATATTTCGTTCGGCATGCGTCATTTGCACCCGCGATCCGTAATCCACGCATCGCCTAGCCACGATATTTTTAGACCATGCCTCAACTGAGGTATAGCCTTAAGTTTTGATAACTATGATTCCTCACTCGGGTCCCTTCTTTCAATACAGCGAAGAGATTCTCGTCTCTGCATAAAGCTAAAGAAAATAAAAGTATTGATATAATCTTAATAGAACTTCTCTATGCACAAGTCCATTTTTGCGTAGGATCTTTGACATAAATGTGTATAATATAATTATATTGTTTGTGTAAACCACCCCTCACCCCCAGCTATTGTTAGCTCCAGTTTCCCTACTATTCAAAGATAATCCGAAAGAGGGATGTCGCTACTAGTTTTATAGAGTTATGCATAAATCCACAATAAAAAAATCCATTACATCGACTGTTCTGTATAACGTTTCTGTTCTGGCAGAACACACTAACCGGAGAATACTAGTTTTGAGTAATTTGAATTTGAAGTTGTTAAAATGTTTGATATGGTCTATCATGTGAGTTTATTAAGTAATCGTAAAAAGGATGACTTTAAAATAAAAACTGTTTATTTATTAAGAAGGTTTCTAGACGGTAAAGTTTAAAATAAGGAACTTTTTGGTATAACTAACTCAATATGTCATTTTTTCGAATTAGTGTCTTCTGCCAGAACAGTGACGATAAGTTCTTTCAGTTTTTAATCATGATGTTCGTCAAAAATAATTATTTAGTATTATCCATTTTTATTTTATTTGTTTATTCCTTTATAGGCCATGAGGTCCAATAACAACAGTGTAGTAATATAAGTGAAGCGATCACATAGACACCAAGAATTTTCTCACGTCACCGGGAATCGGGTCCGAAGCCCTCAGGTGAATGCCCGATGTCTTACAAACTAGACCACGAGGGCCACCTTTATATAACAGCTCGCTTTTGATTAGTGACCGAGCCATCAATTGCAGATTCAATATCACATCTAGTGAATTGAATAATACAAAGAGTCGTTGAGTTTAAACAATAACTAGTTCTAAATTCTTCCTGTGGAGGCACATATGGTTCGTTTAGAGCAGTGGTCTTCAAACTTTATAGACTCATAGAACCCTTAGAATTATAAGTTTTTTTAGGGGAACCCCATCCCACTCTTAGAAAAATATATCTTAAAATAATAACATGTCTTTACACAAAAAGTCTAGGTCTATTTGTCGATTTTTTTACTCGCGGAACCCCCAGAGAGGTGCCGCGGAACCCCAAGGTTCCCCGGAACACAGTTGGAAGACCACTGGCTTAGAGGGAAAATAAAAATGAACCTTTAAAATTTTCATTAATTCATTAGTTCCGACCATGTCCAATTCTAATAGTATCATTTATGGGCCTCCACAGAGTGGAGGTTTGTATTAACAGATTTTTTTATCGAGAAATGGATGTTAGCTACTTGCTCAACCTATTAGGTCCATACTTTTACTCATACGCAAATTGAAAAATAATATGTGTACTTACCAGACCCAGGAACCTATACATGAATATCTTTCTTTTTGGTCATTTCAATTCAACTTAATTCAATCTTTTTTTTTATTTACATATAGTGAAAATTACAAATTATTAATATAAGATGTTCACAACATGACATTTTCAAATAAAAAAATATTATTAAAACAATATTTATAAAAAGAAATATATCATTATTAAGTTATTAAACTATAGAAAAGTGTAAATGTAAATTAGATACAAGCAAGTACACCGAATGAGCTAAGCAGACCCTTTTTTAAGAATTTATAAAACAATGGCCACCTATACTTAACCTCACGTATGTAGGTGGAATATGTAAATATCCGAAGTGATTTGGTTGAAAAGAGTTATTGCCCTCCCAATTAGCATTACCAATAGCAGGTTAGTCGTGCACCTTGGTAGAACAAACAACTGATGCTCTCGATTTCTAAAATAGTTATCTGGTCAATACTACCAATACTTGCAGAGTGCCCATTTTCACCACGTATAAGCCACATACGTGGCAAAACATAAATATTATCTAGTGTTTAAGCTAAAGTGTGTAAGAATACCTAAGAGGAAGTCAGTTGGATAAAGTCACGGATAGTTTTCATACAGCCTCAAGTAAAGGAGTTTCAAATTTT
Organism: Rhyacophila brunnea; assembly: GCF_057557595.1. Taxonomy (NCBI): domain Eukaryota; kingdom Metazoa; phylum Arthropoda; class Insecta; order Trichoptera; family Rhyacophilidae; genus Rhyacophila; species Rhyacophila brunnea. Next base: position 16,892,958 of record NW_028232752.1, read on the forward strand.
TTTTGAAGTCGCTCTACCATTCACACAAAAGATCTATCCTCACTTATTCACCGTTGCAGTTTTGAAACAGATTTTTAGAACTGCATTCCGAAAAATATAGAAGATTCTGTGATTCCATAAAACGCGGCATTTTCATCTAAAACATATTCATCTTTCCTTAGAAAATAAGCTGGGAAATTATATACATTTTCTTTTTTAAAATATCAAAGCATCGTAGGCTTTAAACCCTAATTGGGTGTGTATTATTCAAATATTCTATACTAAGGCTTTGAATATCCATTAAATATCTACAAATATATATTTTTTTCTTAAGTTATCGTATTTCTTGAGTAGAGCACAGAACGAACCAGTCAATCATCCAGAGACGCCAGATTAAGGAACGGGTCTTGACAATATGTAGCCTCCGAGGAAGGCAAAGCAGAAGAATAGCGTTGGCGCGCTCAAGTTACCAAGCGACCACGAGAAGTAGCTGACTGGGGGATCACTAGTATTCAATCTACCATGAAAGAAGCAGAGGATTGAGAGGGGTGGAAAGTCTTGGTCTCTCAAAAGATGAAAAAATTCTAAGATGGTCATTATCTTCAGCCACGAGGGAACGACTAAGAAGAAGAGATTTATGAATTTAAAACAATTTAATGTATAAATTAAAAGATTAATAAACCATATTTTTCTACGAAAGATAAATGAAATATAATTTATAATATTATAATGTAAAAACTACATTCCTTATATAAGAATAATTGATTATTTGGAACCGTTGATGAGTTTGGTCCGAGCTAACGGCATTTTAAATACTGCAATTAAAATGCGGGTGATATTAAGCATGGAAAGCGTTTTCCGACCAAAGCGGTTTCCCACATTATAAAAGAAAACTTTATCCCTTGATGGGCCTTTTCTTTAGAGTTTTATAATAGCTAGAGCGCTGTTGGAGACAATTAAACTTTAGATGTTCATAGATTTCTGCTAGCGAAGCTTTTATTAATTCGAAGTAGTTACGGCTTTAATTTTTAGTATAAGCATTTGTCTTTCATATACAATTATATAAACTATTAAAATAATGACATTACTTTACTATAACAACGGTTTATTCCATTATAAAAAAAATCTCGATTCAAAATAATAATTTATAATGTAATGTTTTAGACTTGCACAGTTCTTTGTTATTGTAATAGATTTTATAGGTGTATATATTAATCACATACATAAAATAATGAAACTTGTGAGCTTTAACATAATATAAAAAAAATCGTTTTCTTAGTGATACCCGCTTTTACTTCAACTACCCACGTCCCATGACTTCGTTACATTTAATTGAGCATACACCATAACTTAAGTGACGTGCAGTAGAGTAGATCTTGCCAATTGGTGTAACACGGTGTATTTACTAATCACCAAATATGTAGTAAATATTTATAATTAGACGATAATTTAAAGAACCACGTATATAATAATATTTCGATACCGAGGTGTGTCAACAGTAAAAGTATGTATGTAATTAATGCTACACAATAAAAATACTACAAATAAATTTAGTTAATTTTCTTTTAATATTGTGATAACTATCAATTCATTGTGGAAATGCATTTTATTATTAAATCAAATAAATAAATTCGGCTTATGCCAATGACTTTAAGATAATTTATTTTATATCCTGAAAAATCTATCGCCAATTTATACTCTACAGTTGCTTTGACTGAACCTTCTCAAATCTAGTGTAATGCAGTCTAGCCTTCCAAATATTCCATTGTCCTACGAAGTTGCGTATTTCATTCTGGTCCATACGTAATTTGTAATACGTATACGAGTTTTATACGCTTTGAAGCCTTTGGATACTAAAATAGTACATGTTGGCGAGGTTGAACCGGCGATATATTTCGTCGCTTGTGTTATTAGTGTTTATCACAAGGAACCCAGGATAAACAAATTAATCCAAAGTATCAGAAGTATTGCCGCCAACAATAAGGCTTATACTGTCATTTGCTACACTGTGTAGAGCTTGCATGTTTTATTTATTTGTCGTTTTTAATATAAAGTCCTATATCTGCAACAGCTGATTTTATAGAAATAAATGGTTATTTGAGGGTTTCTATTAATATAATTTATATTAATTTTAGTATGACTGTACTGTAATAAAATGAAAAATGTCTCGTCTCAATCTTTGATCTAATGTCACTATAAAATTCTATGAATATTTATGATAGTAATTTAATCAAATTTTGTTTGGGTGCATTCTAACTTTAAATTCGAAAAGTCAAACGTGAGTGATATCAAATTAAAACGAAGAACTAAATCGCGAGTGAAATTACAAAATGACAATAAAAGTCGTAGAGGCAAATTTATTCGCAAAAAAGTCATTACGAAAGTTAAAATACGTTTTATTTTTAATGTTTTCGAATGGAAACGACAGTTTTCCCTGGGATTGTCCCTAATAGAATAGCTGACGAGAATATTAATAAGTGCTCTTTGACTTGTGATTTATTATAGGAATGTGGAGAGGGGCTCCGGCAGACCAATACGCATTTATGCTACGACTCGCATATTTTTTTTTAATGAAATAAAATATATTTATGACACTAAAATTTGACCAATTATTTTTGTTATTATCTACAATAAAATACCTAAATCTTCTTCATTTCCTTTAGCATGAGAGTGATTTTAGTTGGACGTTGTTTTATATATTTTTTTATTATTAAACTACAAAGCTGACGATTTTTAACCTATTATACAGTATTATTACATCTATAATGATTATAAAAATAGCGAAAATAAACATTATTACGTCACTGTTTTGGCAGAAGACACAAAAATTACACAACCAAAATGTTCCTTATTTCAAACTTTACCGTCTGGAAACCTTCTTAATAAATAAACAGTCTTTATTTTAAAGTCATCCTTTTTACGATTACTTAATAAACTCACATGATAGACCATTATTTCAAATATTTTAACAACTTCAAAGTCAAATTACTCAAAACTAGTATTCTCCAGTTAGTGTGTTCTGCCAGAACAGAGACGATTTTGTAAGTAGCCTAGAAAAACAGTGGCTCGTGTAAGGTATTGATTGTTTTTATATAAATAGCAAAAAACGATTAGTAAGGGTGACGGTCAACTCTCACTTCCCACTCGACACCACGGCATTCGTCTCTAGAGCACACTCACAAGCTCGTCTCAATCATCATCACAACCGGGCCGCGGCTTGGTCTGAGCACCTAGCTCGCCGCGATCACTATAGACCGTCAATCGTACTCCGACCATTGTAACTCTCTGTAATACTGCATTAAGACAGTACAAATCTATATCCATCTCTACTACCACCACTGCCTTTATGACTTCATCACCTTCTCTCTCACTATCCCTAAAAGTATAAAAATTATGATGACATACGTGTCACTCATAAAATACGCTTCATGAAGTTAAAGTCAGATAACCGTATTCATTAAAAATGGTATTACTTAAAAATATACACAGTAGGTAATTTATAATTAGGTATAATGGGTAGGTACTGTAATATTTATTTATAATATTTTATCACATCTGAGTTTCAACCATGTGGTATTATAATCTTTAAATATACTTGTAGGTTACATTGTAGCATAACATTTGGATACACAAAATCGTTTTGATGTTTGGATGAGCTATAAACATCTCATGATTAAGTGGTAATTGACAATTTTAATTTCTTAAATTAAGTAGCCTTTGTCTTAGACTACCATAAAGCGGTCATTGCCAAACAACAAATCATTTATTAAATACATGATTTTTTAATAAATATTAAAAAACACAACTATTTGATTCACACTCTGTACTTTGATTTTATATTTTTTGCCACGTCTTTATTGTAAATATTGTTTTAATAACACTTTTTATAGAAAACACATATAATATCTAATATTTTGAAAACTTCAGAAAAAAATTAAACCGAGTGGGACTCGAATTCACACCTCTCACATTCCGGGTGAGTGCTTTATCATCGATAAATCTATTTCAATTATTATTTATAAAATATAGGAGTTATCTAAAGTATTTCAAATTCCGATAATCGAAAGCTGACTTTATTTTCTTTGTTTTTTTTATGTGTTGTGATATCTTTGAATTTATGATTTGTCATGTTCATTTTTTATGTAAAAAAAAATTGAATATAATTTATCGTCTATATCTGCTCCTTATTCAGGGTATATTTGTGACAAGGGGTGAAAGTAGGGTGTTAAGATACAACATAAATAGTGCACACTAAACATTCAGTCAGTCAAACTTATTTGTTTTCGTTGAAATAAGAATTTAATTTGCAGATGGTGCCGGTTAGTTTTTAAAATTCAATTGAACCCTGCCTTAACCAAATCATAATAATTTAGTTATGCTATGAGTGATTCTACAAAATACTTTATTCATTATTTTTGAATACGTGTATTAATTAAGGCGCTAAGTACCAAAATAATAAAAACTGACATTTTTATAGAAAAATGTTCTACATACCAACGCCAATAACTTCAACTATAGTCTAAGTGCCTCAAGCAAGTCAAAAAAATACAGCAAAATAATTAAACCTGTCGACGTTGTAAGTCCGTTGGCGTGTTTTATTTATAATGGTGTAAGTAGTACTGCAGTGGTCAACGGCATTCAATATAAAATAGCTAACGATGGTGTGTTGACACTTGCGAGTTCTTAATACCTAAAATTATAGAAGCTGCCGTGATTGCTTCACACTGTAAAATTACATTTTTCAAAAGGTCTGCTTCATGAAATTTTACTGCAATGATTCAGTATTTTGTAACTACAGGCAATACTACTTTTTGGTACTTAGAGCCTTATTTAATACACGTATTCAATGGTGTTGGTTATTTTTTTAAATTCATTAGTTTTTTTTAAATTCATCAAGCCCATGCCCATACCAAACCATAATCCTGTAAAAATATCTATATATAAAATATGTTAAATTATGTAGTAGGTATAATTCTATATTTTGAATATTTTATGGATTCGGCAGGGTTTAATTGAACTTTCGAAACTAACAAACATTGTATTTACACATTGTAGTCTTAGATCAATGGAAACAACTATGTTTGACTGACATGGTTTAGTGTGCACTATTTATATCGGAACTTAACAGCCTACCCCCACTCTTCGCCACTGGGTATATAGACACCACGCGGTGCTTTCACATGAATTTACGTCGCTCTCCGGAATTTGAAAAATATCAGATAAACGATAAATAATTACAAGATAAAAAAGAACTTTTTATATACCACGTTTTTAATTTTTCTGTTGAATCATATAAACTTGACACTTCTATGTATTAATAAATACTTTTTTTATACTTGATATAATTGATTTCCATAGTAACGCACGTATATATTAATAATTAAGTTGCTAGGACCCACTTAGCAACCTATAATAGTGAGTAGTAAACATTACTTTTAACGATTTTTTTCTGAAACATACAAAACAGAATTAACTGAAAATGAATTAAATTCTGCTTAAAGATGGCCATAAGTATTAAAAAAATGCATTGTCGCCGTGTTTTGATATATTCTAAAAGTTTCAAATGTCTAGCTAGTCGGAAAGTTAGTTAAAAATCTTGGACAAACAAGAAAAAATCGAGCTAATAAAAACGTGGTAAAATAGACGAATCATTTTTATTGCTTCCACTGATCGAGTTCCACTCGGTCCGAGCGTTCTTCCTAGATTTTTTCTGTGTATTTTCCACGATAAACATAATATTTAAAACTATGTTCTTGCTGTCAATAATTTATGTTTTTAAATAATGGTACCGATTTAGCATCACGTAATAATAGTATTTTCTATTATAAATAATATTTTAAGTGGACATAAGTTAGAAGATAGTTTTCATGTCTGTATAATTTAAATACTGAAAGCAGGTAACTCGATTGAAATATAATTAATAACTATTAATAATGTTTCAAATGATACTTGTATCTACTGTGAAAACATCTTAAATTTTAAGATAAGAGAAACTTCTACTTAAAAGCAGTGAGCATTCCATTTTACTGTGGATATCAAAACTTATCATTACAATAGTTTTAATTAACATTGGAAGTTTATTTCGTATTTTCAACATTATAATAATACTAATAGATACATAGATACATGTATTACAATATCATTGTTAAATATTATACGTATAAAAATACGTCTTTTTTTAAATTATACCTATAAGAAAGATATTATACGATATTTTTAATGACTCACATCAAATGAAGATAATGTTATGTACAAAAGTTTATGTGTACGGAAGGGAGGGTGACGTTATGACGATAGACCCTGGAAATACTTCAGTTGGGATTAATATAAGGAAATTGCATGAGGATGGACAGGGAAATGAGTATCTTATTTCATCGGCGGTCGGCCCCGGGCAAATGATTTGCTCGGCCTAAGTCATACTTATAACTTGAACGGAACCATGGTGCCTCCATCAAACCTAGGATTAAGAAATACAGAGCGCCAGTCTCAAAAGGGTCGAAGAAAATACAACAAATAAAAATAACAGCAGATAAATAAAAGACTTTTAACGTTATGAACGAATAGATGTAGGTATTCAGACTTTATGCAACAGTACAGTAAAGATACAATTTCAAGCCAGGCTTTAAGGCGTTTATCAGACAGAATAATATGGAGAACGATAGCTTTAAAAGAAATATAATCTACATGCTGGGTGAAACATTTATAAAATAAATAAATAAGGTTGGTACGAAACGGAGGATTCCTGTAGTCCGATCTCCATCTTCTTCTGACGGCCTAAGGCTCGCCGAGAATTACGGTTAAATATCCTCCATCTCCGTTTGTAATAAAACCCAGCGGGTGGGACGGTCCTGTACGTTCACAGACCGTCCTCAATGAATTCCGAAGTAAAAGAGCCTCCATCTCTTCCAATCGGGCCTTATATCGACTTATCTTCCGAAATCCAACAAGTCAGCCATTTTCGTCCCCACTCTCTTGCTATCGCCATCTTTCAGTTCACCAACCACAAGATTTGGTTTGCCGTGATATTCAGTCAACGACAATAGATTAGTTACGTTGTTAAAGAGGTTTTGTTTTAAACTTAACAATTTTATACATTTTTTACGAAAAAATGGAAACTGCTGTTTTTGTTTTTAAGTCCGTCTAAACTTAAATATTGTATAATTGAACAAACTATTATTTTTTCAATGCATATTTATTTTTGTCCGCTTAAAAATGACAAATTTCAAAGGGGCGTTGAGTATTTTTTTTCCAAAACGCTTCCACTGTCCCGGTCCAAATTAGTTTGGGAATCATCTATCCGATAGGCAACGTCAACAATGTAAAACCGTTAAACAATCGTAGTCATGATAGTGGTATCTAATGCCAGCGCTCCATTGGCGAGCCAAAAGTCCGAAGACAATAAATCGTCCGATTTGTCTTTGCTCAGCTACTGATCAACGAACGAATAGGTACAAAAGTCGAGCTGTCAAAAGTTGCGATTATCGTAATTTCTTCCGATAATCCTACAATTTTGTATTATTTATATATAGACTTGCATAAAATAATATAGCAGTGAAAGCAATACAAGTTTTACGTTTTATTTTATGAATTTAATAAATACAAATAAAAAATAACTGGTAAATCCCTCATTTTCTTATGTGTAAATTAACAAACCAATCAATGAAAATGTTTAAAACAATTACAGATTTTTTCGGTTTGAATGATTGCGTATTATCGTCAAATCGAATTTGCATAGTGATCGACGGACGAAGTCTGGCAATTCGGAGAGTAAAATATCAAACATGTTTGAAATCCAACGAGCCTGGTCTGCGGATTAAAAAGTCCGCAGATCTGGGGTGCTCCACGCGAAAAAAAAGTCCGAAGAGTGTAAATCGTCTGACTTGCGTGCCAATGGAGCGCCGGCATACGAGACCCTAAATATAAACAAGATTTTTTTTAAATCAATTAGTAAATAAACGGAGGCATCAAATTCGTAATATTATTTTAAGATCCTACAATACTGACAGAATCAAATTTGAAAATTGGTAACGTTTTAACTACACGATTAATTAACCGAAAATGATGATGATGTTGGCAGAAACCGGCGTATTAACTCTCACCTGGTTATAGTAAGTGGCTGTATTTTAACCCTTTGCGCCCGACATAAATCGAACGGTAAAACAAGGCCAAAGTGCCGAGGACCCATTAAATTCTCAGGAAACGATTCCTGTTAAATTTATCGACCTTAAACGTTATAAATCAAACCAATTATTATCGGAAATGATGACCCCGTGATCTATTGGGGATAATCTGAAATTAGCACTTTACTAGGTTCAAAGATCGTTAATTTTCAGAAGAAAGTATTTTATTCGTAGGGTTGTACAAATTGTAATATTTTCGATGACCGGTTTTACCGGTAAGCCTTATTTTGTATGCATGAGAATTTTAATTATTTTGAAAACTTTAATATGAAAAGACCAAGAAGATGAACGAAAACGAAATAGTAGTTGTTTGTTTATATTATGTGGAGTAATCCCATACACAATGCAACGTCATGCATTCTTGTGACCGTGAAAATCAGTAGATTAATACCTTAACAATTTTTTGTATATAACAGAATTTTTCGACCATTTATTAAGTTATTGAGTAGTTAATATGTATATTATAATCAGCATCTTATCATTATTATGCTAGTTTACCCCAATTATATAATAAAAAAATTTCATCAAGTAACACGGATGTATTGAATTGCCTAATGCAGTGGTATTGAACCTATGACACTCGCGCTACGTTTGGCATGCGGAAAAAAAATATTTTGGCACAGAAAGAATTAATAATTAATTATAAAATCACGTAAAACCTCAACCACTAATACGCACAATATCCCAGTCGATGTAGCACCTGGCAAAGGTGACAATTTCTACGAAACTTTTGGTAACTAAAGAAAGCTCTCGACATAGATTTTATACGGAATTTTCCGTATTATAATATTTCGGAAAAAAATCGTTAGCCCGCCACCTGTTTGTTATTCCAAATTTTTTTTTTGGGACCTACGCATAAAAAGGTTTACCTCCCCTGTTTTAACTGTCATCATAATTTGTGAATCTTTCGAGCTAGAAACGGTTCTGAAAAACACAATAATTTACTTCATAGTAACTACAGTCTAGTACAGAGGGGGGCAAACTGCGGCCCGCCGGATATTTTTTTGCGGCCCGCCATCATTACTTGTACTTCTGATTACGAATAACTTTTTTATAATTAAAAAAAATATATTTATATAGATTAAAATTTGTTTAGCAATAGTACGCGATCCATTTTCAATAGATATTGATAGTGTACCGACAGAGCTACAACTTGAGATCATTGATCTGCAGTTTGACACTGATTTAAGAGAATTGTGTCGTCGTGAAGAAATCTCCAAATTTTACAATGCCCTTAATTCAGACAAATTCGACCAACTTAAAGAATATGCAAGAAGAATGTTCGTTATTTTTGGATCAACCTATACTTGTGAACAAACATTTTCGATCATGAACCTTAATAAAAATTCTTAACGATCAAATATCTCCGATGCCCATTTACAAGCAGTTTTGAGAATATCAACTGCAAAATTAACACCTGAATTAAAAAAAATGGTAAAAAATGTACAACAGTTTCATTCTTCTCATAATTTTTTTTGTAATATTTATTTTTGTGATAATAAATAGTGTTTATCTTAAAATGGTATTTTACTTGCGGCCCGCCGCTCATTTTGAATTCTTGAATTTGGCCCTCCATCCAAAAAGTTTGCCCCCCTCTGGTCTAGTACTGCAAATAATATAAAATAAACAATGTATAAAATTATTGACCCAAGAAATTCACTTTTTAGCTGTTGTATTTCACCAGGAATACAAAACATATACAAATAAACTGGCAAACAAGAAGTGCAGTCGTGATTGCAGGATTTTTTACTCTTCCATTGCAGTAGCAACACGTGATCTCATCGATTACTGAACATTCATTCATTAAGCTCCATCACCAAAATATGAACCTCCAGAGCGATTTGTCAATATAAAGTTAGGAAAATAAAATGGTGTAGGTATATTAGGATTTATTCATAAAAAAAATCTTCCAAATATTTTATATAAAACCGGTTTTACCGGTACCGATAAATATAACTTAATACCGATTTCGTCTAGTTAGTAATTAAAATTGACTTATTAGTTTTTACATATGAGACATGTTAAAGTAGTACTCCAAATCTTGCTATTTTCATATTATATTTTATATAAAATGGGAAAATTATGTCATTTCGACTTCTTAGAGTTGTCGCAATATTTTTATGATGACATCGCAATATATACGAAGGAATCAAACGTATAAAAACTCATAAATTTATTTTGCTACCTATAATATTCCTTCATACCCATACGAAAAATTTATTACGTTTTTTTTCTGTGTACCTCCGTAGTCATTTCAAATATGGTAACATTATTTTATTTCGGTATAAAATCTAATAAATATATTTACTAGAATTTCTACAGAGGAATAAAATAAGGGGACAAAGTAACATAAATTTATTTGCAAGATACTCGTAATAGTAAATAATGGTACCTAATTTATAACTCTTAATTATTCTATGTAATTTTTTTCCCAGTAGACAATAATAATTGTAGGTACCTACCTAAAAACTGTGTATTGCTAAGCAAAACCTTACATGATAACTATTTAATTAGGTTGTTACAATTTTGGAAAACCTTGAATTTATGACATTCAAAATAAAACGTGTCAAATATTATGAATCTTATAAGTCAAACACAATGATTCATTGCTCGATTTGTAATTTATTTTTAAATATTAAAAAAAATGTTGACGCCATTGAAAAATATTATATAAAATTAAATTGTACTCAAATAATTGAGCTCAGTGAGCAGTTGAATAAGTGAGTAATATTTTCATTAACAAAATTAATTTAAACTCACGTGAACTATATCGATATTTGAAGTAATTTGTTGCGCCTATGCATAGCGGGTATCACATTACTGATCATTGATATTATGGCTTATAACCGGCATGGAGCGCATTTGAGTACGTGAAAAGTATCTTTAAATGTGATTTCCCATTGTATCTTAGGTCTTGTCCAAATGGCGCGATTTGACTCGCGCGTAAAAATTTGCGCGCATTCTAGGTACATGTGACCTCATTCAGCCGTCCATATTTAATTTCCGCGTGTCACTTCTCGTGCGCGGTCGAGGTACAGGTGTACTCTTGAGTGTAGTATTTTGATTGTTTACGAGTACCTACTAATGATCTATTATTAGGTATTGACGATTTATTATAATATGCTATCGAGTGTATGAGGATATGGGGTTTTTTACTAACACTTCAACTATTCATAATTTTTTGTTATTTTTTATTGTGACCCTTGACTTGATGGTAGGTAATGGAGTTTTTACCTACTTTATACTGTTGATTGGATGTATAAGTATTCGTGTTCAGTGTTTATGAATGTACACAGTGCATGAAGATGCCGAAAGGCGAAACCAGGGTCGCCAGAAACGTCTCAAATGGAATAGTACAAAACATAAATACATTAGAATCCAGTAGGTACAATCAGTGACGTCCCGTGGGAGTAGGCAGATTAACAAAGGGCGGCAAATCCAGGAGAATCATTAGATACTTATATATATGAGAAAGTACATAAGCTTAGTAATAACGGAAATATCTTTACATTAAAAAAATCAGCCCACTCGTTGGAAACAAAATGTATTAATTCACATAAAAGGTTTAACAGGACTGTATTTTTTTCCGTTTCGCGATGTCTCGTTTACTTTCGTTGTCCTTGGACGTCATTTTCTTGATGATCAGCAATGACACGTGCAGATTTGCAAACTATATTATAGATAGGTACATACTTACCTAATTAGTTTATCCAAATATTTTTGCCAGTGATTCGCGAGTTTTAAAAGTTGTCAGGTGTGTTTTTAAATGTATCTGTGGACTCGTAATATTGTCTATTGAAGTAGAGATGGCATTTAATTTAAATTTTGTGGTAGGTTTGATTATTTATATAAGCGTCTGACTGTGTCCGTTTATATACCGTATACATACTCTTTCATGTGCTTACTCGGTGAAAAAATATTTCCATGAACAGAAATCATAAGTTTAATATATTTTGTTAGTAATTTATCCATAAAAACCCATTTCTTAGATATTGGAGTCATGAAAGGATGATGAAAAAAATACTATTTAAAAATGGAGTGGCATTTTGGCGCTGCCTAGGAGCGGCATTTTGTCTAGGGACGTTGATGAGTACAATAGTTATTGTCAGCGGCAAAGCTCGTGCCTTTGGTTATACTTGGGCAGTATTTTCTTTGATATTATGCGTAAAGTGGACGGGATTGATATTTATTTTCAGTCGGTGGTGTAATCCTTAAAATACGAAATTATGAAGTCAAGATAAATATAGGTAACAAATACGGTGAATCATCTTACAATATTTGAATCATCTCTCTAAAGGCTTAATTCATTGGCAGACGCGCAGACCCAACCCGATCCAACAACCGTCGTGGCCAACGTTTCAACACTATTTGCAATTACACGCAGCGATTCAATCATGTTGGTCCTTTCTTTTGATTGGTTTAAAATAAATATAGTGTTGCTAACATTAAACATATAGGTTGACCGAAAACTAGATATTTTTTAAATTGGTGGCTACACTGAACGTATTTCCGCGCAATTTTACGTCAAAAAAACTGAGCTGTCAAACCTAGCGAGCATCTGTTGAAATTTGCGCGGCCGTTTGACATTTATAGAAAGTTTTGTATACTTATTGTTAATTTACATCATGAATAACTGGGCGAGCATGAATCTCCAAGCCAATCGATTAAGACTAATTGTAGCGAGTATGGCTATATTTTCAACTGGCGTGTATTAATTTGACGAGGACCGTGTCCTCAGCGCTAGTTCATACATTTTGTTGAAATCGAGCAGTAGAATGAACGACCGTTTGCGTGGCACGCAAGCAGGCGCGTATTCGGCTATTTTCGTATGCTTTCGACAATCTTTGCTTGCTAATGAATGAATCGCACGACGGTATAATAGAAAATTTTCCACTTTTGTCTCGATCGCTCACGATCCTTGAAAACTACAGAGAAACGAGTTTGACAGTCGTGGCAGACGATCGTGCCAGACGCAATCTGCCAATGTAATTTGAGCTTAAAACTGAACTCACATATTAATAACTGGGTCCAAAGTAACTTTAGTTTCATGACATCGTACAATGGTTAATTACCGCAACGAGTAACTATGTAGTTAGTTAGTTGACAGTTCAAACATTATTTTGCGTAGTTATCTTTTTTGACGGAAGGTTTGCAATTTCAAAACATGTAATGCAAAATGCAATCGTTACTCGGTTAGCCAAGTTTCAAACCGTTCGGCACATTTCCCGGCCAAAACGGTCGCATTAATTACCTCATTGGAAAATTCGCTCTGTTTACCATGAAGTTTACTGTGAAGTCTCGACGGCTTACCGAGATGGGATGACAGCGGCTGCGTTTCAGAGATACGGAACTATATTTCAGGTCAATTTGTGCATGTAATAGTATATGCTATCATAAACATTTCAAAATTATACACATAGTTGTGACGTTTCCCGGCGGAATCACAGTGTATGAGTAATATAATAATATACTCATATAAAATATGTAAATTTATTGAATAGATAAATCTGTCATAATAATATTATATCTAAGTTTATAATTTAGTTTAATATGTTAATTTAAAATATATGTATAATGAAACCTGAATTATACCATTCAACTTTACTATTAGTTGTTAAATATACCATACTTTAATATTTTTTTCCGATCATGTCCGATTCTAATAGGGTCATATGGGCCTCCACAGAGTAGAGGTTTAGATAAATAGATTTTGTTTTTACGAGAAATGGATGTCAGCCACTTGCTCAATATATTAGGTCCATACCCTGACTCACACACAAATTGAAAAACAATATGTGTACTTGCCAGACCCAGGATTCGAGCCTGGGAACCACGGCGTGATAGTCCAACGCTTAAGCCGTGCGGCCACCGTGGGTATCAAATTATATATAAAAAAATTATAGTCTCCTTATAATATTCTGTCCATATAACATAGAAGTTGATGGGCCCACCAAACCACTCGTGGTCTTAATCGGATGTATCGCGAGACCCTACGTTTGGATGTGAAGTATCATTTATTTATGATTGGGAATGTCTCAGGAGCAGTTACACAAGACCAAGGTCGCCATGTACTCAAATGTGCTTTGACTGAATTTACATGACTTTGTGTTAAAAGTACCCATTAAAGAGATAAACATGTAGAGGCAGAAGTACCTACTGAGTGTTTTATAGTGATTCTATACAATAGAAAATGCTGCTATCAACTAGCTACTTGAATATTTTGATAATCATGCTTTATTGTGTAATGCATGATTCGTTTGTAAATTATAAATAATTGATATTAATTTGAACAATTATGCAGTTTTTAATAATCGAGCAAGATTGATTTTATACAAATAACTTTTGTGCATATCATAGCAAATTTAAATAGCATTATTTATTAATTTGCGATATTATTGATAAATTGAATTATTGAATTATTTTTGCTAAATTAGCTTTCTGTTGAAATTTGATTGACTCGCATAAATCGCTTGTTTTGCAATTTTAACAATATTATGTTGCAAGATACATTATAGTTGTAAATTAATGGTTTACTGCCAAGTCATGCTGGATGGTAGGGTATTAACCCTACAGCAGTATGGCCCCGCAAAATTTTTAAATGCGTCAAAAATCTTAGTGGCGTAGGTAAGACCGGGTGTGGTTTGGTAGGGTCATTAACTTTAACGTTTGGTCCGGTGGATGTTCGTGATAACGAACAACTAAGTACCGAGAAGCGCTCATTTAGAAGTGCTGGTTGGTGATGATACTATAGTAAATATTAAACGCTATCTATAAATAAGAGTATTCCCTTTTATTAGATGACCGCCTCTTTTAGAGCATGTATTTTATCAGCTCTTTAATGGCAATTAAACAATTCAAAACATGAAAACAAGTTTTTTATAAAAAAATATACTTAAGGCTATATACCTCAGCTGAGGCATGGTCTAAAAAGATCGTGACTAGGCAATGCGCGGATTGTGGGTCGCGGGTGCAAATGACGCAAGCCGAACGAAATATAATTTGTCAAAAAAATTCAACATGCGTCATTTTTATGTTATGTTTATTATTATATTCGTAATAATAATAGTATATTCATTGACATGTTTTCTTTTTTAAGTACATACGTAAAGTTTTTTAGTCATCTTTACACGATTTAAGAATATTTTCATCCGACACCATGACAAAACGAACCGACGTGCAGACACCTCGACCATCGCTCTCCGAATAGCAACGCGGCCGTAATTTCGTTCCACATACAGCTGAAAATTATTTGCCGTTTCACTTATGTACGCTCTTAACATGACGTAAAGTTTGTTTTTATATAATCATAACGTATCTCTACTTAAAAATACATAAAATGACACACACTGGCGAAAAGTAAAAGCGATCTTTGTTTTTATATACATATAGTAAAAAAAGTTTAAAATATGTCATATACTGATGAGCAAATACTTAGGTGATGGTTGTTCGTCTTTTAAGAAAACATTACATCAGTAATGATGACTCGAAAACATTAAATGATTCATATGAATTCATGATTCATTACCACGTTTTGAGCATTATACAGTCCTCTACTTTCTTGCTATCTGCTTTCTCCTTCATCGAGTATTCTAGGGTTCACTTAAAGAATTGCTGGTCTTAATCGTCTATTACTGCCCTCGTTTAATCGTCTATGATAGATTTTATTGAACTTTGCAGAAGTTTATAATATATTAAACAAGGCGCTTGTTAAAACAATGGGAAGTATAATTTAATGAAAACGTTTTCTCACAAGTTTTGGGCCTACTTGAGGAGTTTTCCATTTCTGCCCTGGTCACGCGGGAGTCTGCCAATTGGCACCGTTCCAAATCCGCTCCTCTTAATGGTGGCACGCTCCGCTGTTTTCCCAAAGACATTTTCGACAAAATTATACGTACGTACGGAAATTCGTTCATTTCCCACACTTAACGTTTATTGAAATTATATTTTAACGCGTTGACAGAATTATGACGGTTTATGGACGCGTAAATAAGACCGTCTGGATTCAGATAGAATTTAACGAAAATATCAATGAAAAGACATGAAGAAAACATCTGTTTTTCCAAGTGAATAAATAATATACAGTTAAATTCTTATATCAGAATATGTCCGTGCCACACGACCACAGTGTATATGAAAATTTACGTTTACGCAGTACGCATAAACAAAAACCAGTCAATATAAATTTATATACTAAGATCGCTCTGTATAGGTATACACAACTCTACAACCGAAGTATTATTGTCTATGTTCATTATTTGTATTACATAATTCGTCACTGTTCTGGCAGAAGACACTAATTCGAAAAAATAGCATATTGAGTTAGTAACAAAATGTTCCTTATTTCAAATTTTACCGTCTGGAAACCTTCTTAATAAATAAACAGTCTTTATTTTAAAGTCATCCTTTTTACGATTTTTTAATAAACTCACAATGATAGACCATCATTTCAAACATTTTAACAACTTCAAAGTCAAATTACTCAAAACTAGTATTCTCCAGTTAGTGTGTTCTGCCAGAACAGAGACGATATATAATAATACTGAGCGGATATGACGTGTCCCTAGATTTCAAAATCAGCAATTTCCATAATTAATAGATGAATAGGAGAAAAACAGCTTTTTGTTTCCTCAAGTACACAGTCACAAGGGTGAAAGTTTATAATATTTCAAGTACAGAATATTTAAAATTAATAAATTCCACATTTCGATAATGCAAAAATGTTAGAATACAATAGTTCTTCAGCATTTCACAAACAAGTCAAAAATACCTAAAGGTGGATTTGGCTGATTTAAAAATCTAGCGACACAATGACAGTCAATAAAATCAGTCGCATATTCGGCCTTGATTGGTACAATCAGATATTCACTCGTGACTCCGTGAATATCCAAACTCAATCCAATAAATTCATAATGTAAAATCCTACGTAATCAACTCTCAATATCAATGTATCTCTATTCGTAATGCCGTGTACAATCTAAAATGTTGTGCTACAATATAAATCCAAGAAAATACATCACTGTGTCTCATTTCTATTGTGCCCGAACATATAACATCTCACACACGAGGCAACCTTCTACATATAATTAATAGATGTTGGATCTACACACACCGAACAACACAAGATCATACATCTATAGCTCTTTAAGTTTCGATATAACGTCTCTGATATTTCCTTATGTTTGGTAATCTTCTTCAGTCACCACAGGTTTTCATATCATCTGGTCTCCGCATGATTCAACTGTATAATATATTATTTTTCACATTCCTGTAAATGACCAGTAAGTTAACAACAGTCGACAATGGTCGATAGTTAAACGCATCATTTCCATACTATTTTTTTGTTATGAAAAACTGTCAATATATGGTTTATTATTTGTTAATTAAAACGTTTTTATTAGGTCGTATTCTTATTTGTCCGGTGGTTGTTTGTCCAGTACAAATCTTGCAATAGATTTTTAACTAACTTCCCGACTAGCAAGACATTTGAAACTTTTAGAATATATCAGAACACGATCTCAATGCATTTTTTAATACTTTTAGCCATTTTTAAGTAGAATTAAATTCATTTTCAGTTAATTCTGTTTTGTATGAAAAGTTATTTCGGAAGAAATCCGTAATACAATCCACCATAATTGGTTGCTAAGTGGGTCGTAGCAACTAAATTATTAATATATACGTGCGTTACTATGGACATCAATATGAAATGTCAAAATGACATTTCAGTATTCTATGTTTATTCAGTATTTCTATCTAGTACAATCTTTTTTGATCGCTTAAGCTAGTCAAGTCAAGTTTATATGATTCAACAGAAAATTTAAATACGTTGTATATAAAAAGTTCTTTTTATCTTGTAATTATTAAATTATTATTTTTAAGTTGAAACTATAAGTAGGGAGTAAAATTTAATGATGTTAACGCGCATGTTTGAATGATTCAAATCAAAGTCAAAGTCTACTTCACAGTCATACGGGTGATTATAAATTATTCTACTAAGAAATATTAGAAATAAACAGAGCACAATTACAGAGCTTACCTATTTTGAATGATCAACTTAGCTTTCCTAGTAGCCCTTTGTTATATCCTTTATGATGTTTTACTTATGAGACTATATTATGGTCAATAATAATAGGTAGGTAATGGAGTTTTTACCTACTTTATTGTATTGATTTATTATATAAGCTAGAGTAAAGAGTGTTCGTTGTCAGTTTGGTAAGTGTACACGGTGCACCCAGGGTGATCGCGCGGCTTAAGCATTGGACTATCACGCCGTGAGTCTCAGGTTCGAATCCTGGGTCTGGCAAGTACACATATTGTTTTTCAATATGTGTGTGAGTCAGGGTATGGACCTTTTATATTGAGCAAATGGCTGACATTCATTTCTCGTAAAATACAAAAATCTGTTAATACAAACCTCTACTCTGTGGAAGCCCATATGATCTTATTAGGATCGGACATGGTCGGAAAAAAAAGTGTACACGGCGCCCTGAAGATGCCGAAAGGCAAAACCCGGGTCGCAAAAAACGACTTAAATGAAATAGTACACAGCTTGAATCCATTAGAATTTAAATTCAAATTCCATCAAGTACCTTCAGTCGATAGTATTAATATTATAATAATTGAGATCTGTGTTACAGGAATTCGATGACAGGCATATTTTTTGCATATTTTATAAATTTAATGAATATTTTGGCGCATTTTCCAATCACAATACTGATATTCAAAATATTAACCATAGCGGATGTCCTGGACGCCATAATTCCGTCAACTGAACGATTAATCACGCCAGGTTGAGACTCACTTGAGGCATTCGTAGCATGTAGCCTAATATTCAACATTGCATCGTTACTCAATTCTCCTACTATTTCTACGTACCCAGTAAACATGTGAGTATACCATATAAACGCACACATTGGATACATTTTCGTTTATAGCCTGCGCAAAACACATGCGTTGAACGCACAAGCTAGAGTATGAATATTATATGATCAGTTTTACGACTAAAAACCATCCTGTCGACATATTATGTATTACTGGAGATTTTCTAAGCCTAAAATTTGAGCCACCATAAGTATATGAAAACTTGGATTAAACGTATATCACAAAACCCATACTGATATCAGCAGATTTACTATCCTTGCTTAATTTTCGTATATTATCAAGAACTAGGCCATCTATAATAGTCTGGCCAAACGACCACCATATCATAGCCAAGTTATTGATTATTGTTGTTTATTCTCCCAAGGTGCAGAACCAACCTGCCACTGGTAATGCTAATGAGAATTGATTTAAATATGTTCAACTAAATTGCTTTGGGTGTTGATATATTCCACTTGCGTGAGATGAATTTAGGTGGACGCTATTTTATAAATTCTTAAATAGCTTTTTCTGCTTAGCTAACTCGGTGTACTTCTTTGAATTACTTACTATAGATGTATAATTGTATTTTCACTGCGTTTGTATGTTTATATTATGTTCTCTTTTTTTGGTTTTTATCCCTTTTATTACTTTTATTTTTTATTTATAATGTCTACTGTTTCATGTCATGTTGTGAATGTCGTAAACTTATAATTTGTAATGTACACTATATGTAAAATGAATAAATTGAATACATTGAAAAAAATATATTAAATAAAGATTTCCTATTACATATTTCGACATTATGAATTAACAAAAATTTTATCATTCCCTAAAAATTGTTTATGATATTTCTTTCGAATAATAAGCAATAACTAGATCTACGATCAAAATTTCGAATTGAGGAGCAATATTCCAAAATGTACTAAGTCTGAAATAATGATTTTGAGATAAACATGTTTTTGTAATCAGCAGTTTATTTCTTTTCGATACTATAATATTACGAGATTTCATAGAAAATGTAGAAATTCACATGTTAAATTAAGAAATAGCATCAAAAGTATAATAGGTAAAATCGATTCATGCTATTTGTACGAAGTGTGTTTTGAAACAGAATAGGGCAAATTACATAGCTGTGGCTCTTTATTATTTGTTTCTTTATTAAGCACCACAACAGGCCGTAGAGCCAAATATTATTGGTTATACTCCCAGGCTTGAGGAATTTACATATAAGATTATGTAAATATATTTTGACCTCACTGGGAATCGAACCCAGAACTCCGTGATGTAAAGCCAGCGCCTTGCGTACTGCACCTCGAATATAATGACTATGTGGGCATGGAATTGTCTATCGTGATACTTAACTAAAAATGTATTTTATTTTCATTAACTTTTTGATGAAATGGTGCAAAATCAAATCAAAAATCGAAAAACGTATAATTATTATTCAACATCATAATTAAGACACTTTTAAATAAAATAAATTTTTCTTGAGCACATATTACTTATATCTTTACACATTTTACCAGATTCTATCAAAACATGGAAGTGTATGCTTTTCGACTGGGTATTGAATTGTAGCTCTTCAATATCATACAAAGGCTTGACTATTGAGGGCTTGAGTCATATCTAGACAGAGCCTTAATTATTTTACTAATTAGCATTTTATTTTTGTGTGTATATGTATATAGAATGCACGTATTCACGATATAATACTTTGAACAAGTGCTATACCCAAAATATGTCTGTATTCTCAATTTAAAAGACTATATCGATTACGATTCATTATAATCCATTATTATATTAATATATTTTTTGTGATCATGAAATTAATTTATACGATGAAAATAGAAGCAGAATTATTATGAAATATAGCTATCTACACTTTTTCTACAAACTCCACACATTATTTTGGCGTAGCTCACAAAAAAAATACACATTAATTTTCGATCTTCACACAGTAAGTACAACGGCCCTTAAAAGAGAACACATCAGATCGATCGCACTCACACATGCTACCAGTGACGTCCCTCTGTAAAGTTCCGCCTTAAAACAGACTTAATTGTCATCCCCTTTCATTTTTTGTTTCGAATTGCCTGTAAATCCATTAGGTATCTACTTAACAATTTTATTATTTATTTTCGGCTATTTTAAATATACATCAAAAATCTTTTAAGTAAAATACCTCATAATACACCATAATATACAGAGAATTTGAGCATTTCCATTAAACCTACTCAAAATGAGATGGTTTTAAGTACGTGGCGTATTTATAATAATATGTATTACAATCAATGGCATTAATATGGACAAAGCATCTGGAAAAAAATGACACTCACTTTTTTGACGGGTCTGCCGAATGGAATAATATGTTCTAACGCCATTACAATAAAGGTGATATTGCTATAAATTCCCGATGCTTTTTGTCGGGTCTGCCGAATGGTTCGGTTCGAACGGGTTCGCTCAAATGAACATTGACACTAGAAACACTGTTCTAACGCCATTACAATAAAGGTGAAATTGCTATAAATTCCCGATGCGCGATATCGCATAATGGAAATTGCGTGACGTCTACCTATACATGTGCAAATGTCGCTATGCGCGAATTTACTTGCTAGCTACTGTATTGGTAGTGCGTTGTCCATTAATAATGTCATTGATTACAATAGATATTATTTATAGGTATTACATGACTTACTCATTTATTGACATGTTTTTTGTTATATAATCATGTTTTTTCAAGATTTTCTTGGAAATGGAAAAATATTTTTAATAAAACGATTTTTTATTCAATGACCATAAATACACCATAAATAAGATGGGAGTTCAATTCCAGTTCGATATAAACATTTTTTCTAATATATAGGCAGGTGTGTTTCTGGTGTGTTCCATCTTTTTTTTGTCGTGTCTTCATAACTAATGATCATGCCCCAGATGATTTGACTATCTGATAACATTCTCCACGGCCAGGGCCAATCTCCATCCCTCTTGTCATTCAGCGGTACGCGGAGCTTTCGTTAATGTAAAACATGTGGAACTCTTAATTTAGTTTGTCGATAAATAATGCTGTATTGAACATAATGTTAAGTCTTATGAATTATGCGTTCAATAAAATGTAATTGTTTTCTAATGCTTTGTTTTAACGGCCCACGTGCTCCACGTAGGTCAAAATGGAGCTTTTATGGCATTTTAAAATCATGATCCTGGACATTCCTTAAACGTTGTAGATAATCTATTAATATAATTTTGAAGCCTTATTATTCTTTATATGTATTTTAAACATTTAATGACTGCATAAAGTATTTTTATTACATAAAATAGTATTATTTTAAACCTCTCGATCTAATGTTTTAGAATATAGTCATATTTCAGTACATCCATGTGCAGTGGTGTTAAAAATTTTTACATTTATTAAATTTAAAACACATTTATAAAACCATTAGTAAAATTTATGTTGACATTATTATAGTGAAATATTTACGATAAAAAATTATATTGATAATTTCTGTGATTCCAAATTTGACAAGAATTAGGAATTTTATTATTCAAAAAATGGGCAAGATTAACACATTTGACGATAATTCTAAAGATTTTAAAATAAATATAAAGGATAATAAAAAATGTCCAGGATCGTGCTTTGAAAATACCATAAAAGCTCCATTTTGACCTACGCGGCGCACGTCCCTCCCATTTTTTGTCAGCGTCTAAATAAATTTATTTTAGAAATCACTAAAAAAATCTCGACTGTAACCGGTGTTGGATTTATCTCTTTTGGATTTACAAAAAGTTGTGAATTGCATTGACATCTAATGAAAACGAATGTCCTTTATTTAAGGCATGCACATCTATTCAGCTGTTGCCACGGCGACGACGTTATTTATTAGTGCCAATGGAAAAGCTCTTTCGATTTTCCCTACTTTCCGGGAAAAACAATCTCGGTGATGTTTTCAGCCGAGTAATTTACGCTTCACGTTAGCTGACCATACACCAGAATTTATTGATCGGGAGCTTTGATATATTGCCTGATGATATGAGATTTTGTCATCGTAAAAGAATATATCGTCACTTAAAGTAAATAACCATTTCCGTTTCGAAGCTTCCATATTGTGATGGTTATCCTAATAAACTTTTTGAAGGAAAACTTTTTTACCCGCCTTAATGGCTCGAAGGAAAGAAATGAGAGACCTAAATTTGTCACACGATATGTTATCAGGATAACATAAGCAAAGAGTGTTTCGATTTTTTTGTATAAGAACTTGAAAGACCTTTTAAATAAAAAAAACATTCGAAAGAAGTGAATTAAGTTTTCTAATCAAAACATAGAATTGATTAAACTACATAATATTATGCTCATAATTATTATATAAGCTAGGTAAAAAAAAACCCATTCAAGAATGTACAACAAAATTGTTATAAATTCTTGTAAAAGTTATACTTCTTTTGGCGCGTTTAGGAAATCAGATCACACGAAAAAAAACGCACTCGATTGGATTCGAACCACCGATTGTTCGATTATCAACCGAACGCACTACCTTTACGCCACAATATGATACTGCAATCGTGACGATTATACAGTATAATATTATAGTGACGGTTTTTGACTTTAGGTCTTACTTTTTTCAAAAAGATTTTTTCCATTGGTTGTAATATATTTTCTCAAAAGTGTTTGAAAATTATGTTTAAATAAAATTTAATTCATAGCGACTTATGAGAGAAAAGTAATTAGTAGATATCTACAGATTTCTTATCTAAATAATCATAATTATAATCTTTCATGGTAAATTCTCATTTTAAGTATATTGACACCAGAAAACAGAAATTATTAAAATGATAATAAGTAAAATAACGTAATAGAAAATATAGCATTGCGGCTTCACGAAAATATTTTTTTGGATTTCATTGTGCTGATATTTATTCCTTATATATTATCAAAATAGAAGAGAGAGAGAGAGAAATCTGCTAGTGTGTGCGAATAGTTGTGGTGGATATAACCTAAGTATTTCGCGTAAAGACTTTCACAAGAGAGGAACGTCGCATTCATCAAGTCTCTCTTGCTCTTTGTATAAGCAGCCTATGTTTAACAATGATAAAACAACAACCGTGGACAGGTTGAAGGAAAACCTTTTTTATGAATTTGCTTAGAGTAAAATAAACTATGCTTTATCGCCACATATTTTGCATAGTTCTGTACTCAAGAGATAAGGTGGCTGAGTTTTAAAAAATCCCAACTTTTTAGCCGAGGCCATAAATGAAACTGTGTCGCTGTTTTGTTTGCATTTTGTTTATTTCGTGATAAATTTAAGCACTTACGTAAATTATTACTACATAACACAGTGTATTGTGAGTATCCTAGTGTGCCGCCAATTTTTCTTAATGTCTAACCTAAAAATAGCATTCAAATTTATAAATTTTAAATATAATAAAAATTTCACAATTACAATTAAAGACGTTGCTCATGAAATAAAAAACAGAGAAATGTTCAAATAACAGTAGATATGAGAAATATTTAGATAAAAAAAACAGCATAATTATTAGGAGAGTAATTATAAAATAAAAAAGACGGACAAAACATCTAGAGCGTCGACAGCTTCAAGTACCTGGGGGTACACATCACAAGAGATGGAATTTTGCACAAAGAGCTCGCTATTCAAATGGGAATGGCTGGAGCAACAGTTAACTCGATGCGAAATGTCTGGGACTCACGATTATACTCGGTCAAAACCAAATGCCGCCTATTCGACGCTTGCATTCTGACGGTACTGCTTTACGGTAGTGAATTATGGCACCTTACAAAGGCTCAGAGCAACCGTATACTGAGTTTCGAAAACATATGTTTGCGACGGACACTGGGAGTGCGGTAGTATGAGTTTAGGAGCAACGAGGAGATAAGAGAACGCACCAAGCAGCGTCTCATTACGCTGAAAGCGAAGAGGCGACGTTGGACCTGGCTCGGCCACGTGCTGCGTCTGCCAGAAGAGAACTTCAACTTGGCTTGCCTGTTCTTCAAGCCGACCGGATTTCAGCGTCCTGGAAGGTCGCTAAATTCTGTCTACAGAGTGTATACGGCGTAGTTACAGGATGCTGGTTTGACCTGGAACAAAGCAAGAAGACTGGCGCGAGCGACAGGGATTCTTGGAGGCGCCGCGTGGTGTCCATATGCTCCAATTAAGGCGCGGATATGGCCAAAGAAGAAGAAGAAATATAAAAATCAGTACGGAAGTAAAGTGTCCTTGAAATACCTATCTCAGTACAAAACAATCTATGAAAATGATTTGGCTTAGTAGGGTTCGACCTCGTTGACATACGCTAAGGCTCGTATATAAATATGATATTTCTTTGCATGAATCATAACATCAGGTCTGTAGCTCAAAGGATATAGTATTTACTGTCCAGGTACAGTAAAAAGATTTAAGGATCGACTCCCACTTGGTAAAACCTTTTTTTAGTATTTTTATTTCTAAAGTCTAATATTTATGTTCTCTGACGTATTTCTAAATTATATTATTTTAAATAAGAATAACATTAAGAATTTCGTGAGTAAACATTATTTTAAGAATTGGCAAAATAACGTCCTCATAAACTCACCGCACGCAAGTGGTATATATCAATATATTAAAAAAAATGGCTGAGCACAGTAGTTATTGTCTACCCAATTAGCATGACCGGTGCCTTATCGCGAACAAATATCTGATTCTCCCTATTTCTAAGATAAGTTTTAGGGAAAAAATCTGTAAATACTCACAAATAATTACAAGATAAAAAGAAATTTTTAAATGCTCGATATGTTCAAACTTGTACTTGATATGATTTAAATAAAAAACAAACAAACAAATATAGAATACTGAAATGTCATTTTGACATTTCATTTTGATTTCCATAGTAACGCACGTATATATTAATAATTTTGTTGGTAGGACCACCCTTTTAGCAACCAATAGTAGTGGATTGCTTACTTCTTCCGAAATAACTTTTCATACAATACAGAATTAACTGAAAATGAATTCAATTCTGCTTAAAGATGGCTAAAAGTATTAAAAGAATGCATTGGCATCGTGTTCTGACATATTCTACAAGTTTCAAATGTCTAGCTAGTCGGGAAGTTATTTTAAATCGATTGCAAGATTTGTACTGGACAAACAACCACCGGACAAACAAGAATACGAGCTAATAAAAACGTTGTAAAATCACGGAGTTGTAATTGACACTGCATAATAATAATATGTCAGAAAAAATGTGGTAGCGGTCTCATTTTTCATTTCTCACATGACAAATACCGTTATGTTATTAAATTAAATTTTTCACAATTTTCGTTAGAAGAGATATAAAAACACACATTACTTACATTAAATACCTACTTACAAAAAAGTCAATTTTTGCACAGATATTTTTTTTGTCTAAAATTTACTGCTCAGATGAGTTTACGGTGATTACAATAGATTTAAAAAAAATATTTAATAGTCAAATGTTATGCATCACTTGAGTTTGTGGAAGCTTTCTGATAAATCTGGGACATCGTCTGTATGTACACAATATGATTCCCTGCATTGCTTTACAAACGCACACCTGCATTGCATAATATGTACATATTGAAACGACTATATTATAAAAGTAGCTTTTTATAACAAAATTCACTTATTTATAATCTCGACAGTTTTATAAAATTGTACTATACTGTAATACTAAGGCTCTATACTAGGCGATTATTTAAAGCTTACCTTCTAAGAAAAATATATCTTCAAGTATTTGATTTATATTAAAATAGATAAATAAAAAATATGTATGCAAAATATAAACAATTGAGATTCAGCTATCGTCATAATTTAGAATACCGTTTAATTTAGTTGATTTTCGAATAAAAAATGAGTGGCCACAAGCGCCATCTATTTTCAACTGAATTAGCTTCGGATTCCGATCGACAGAATCCAAACTACATTTTGTACCGCTATAACGTCACATAACATTAAGCATGTCTGTTAATATGAACCGAATCTATAAGCGCTACAGAATACACTTACTGTAGGCCCTACACTCTTTAGGAATATATTTGTTGTCGATGTCTGTCGCTTTAAGCAAATAATAAATACATAAAATAATTAAAAAAAATAATTTCTATTGGATTGAATGAGATATAATTGAGGCATATAATTACAAAAAGCGACAAGTCCACAATCCAATATTTTCGGGAAACAATGTTTTTATGTTTCTAGCTTCAATTATTTGTTTTAACGTGAGATTTTTTTTCTGTTGTATTCTATGTTAAAATTAAAACCAAATGGCAATTTGTTTCAGCTGATAAACTCTTAAATGTAATAAATATAGGCAAAATAAAATTGGACTTAGCGCTATTTTTACTTCAATTTTTAATTTATCCAGCATAAGGCACATATTTCCGTGGCACTGTCATAAGTTTACCAGATGCTACAGCATGGGAGATGCCCTTTTCAATATTGAACGTTCCCTTATTGGTTGACTTAAACGCGCGCGAAATCAACCAAGCTTTAAATCCTATGAAAAACGGACTTGGCACTTTTTGTAATAAATCGAGACTTAAAATATTTTTTTTCGTAGGGTTATGTCGCGTTTTGGAATTTATAAATCAATACATATTGTGTAATATTATACAAAGAATACGTGCGTATTTTTTTCTCGATTTTGACCTAATGTGGACTTTTTTGGAATTAGACGCCTCAATTAAAAATTGATTTTAAAAATAAAAAATAATTGTATCTTGTGATGTGTGTCATTATGTTGTGTACATATTCATCAGTAGTGATATCGGATTATCTCCTTATTACACGTAACTAGATATATCTGACAAGTATATTTTTTTTCTCATATCACCACAGCCTACCTCTTTCCAAAAGTCACCCTTCGCCACTGCTGTAATGTCTGTCTTTCTGTTCGAGTCTTACTCAACATCTGAATGACCAATATTGATAAAAGTTATCGTTGATAACAGACTGCATTATTAATTTTACCAATTTATCAAAATTCGAATTTCTTATTTACCGCCAAACCTGAGGTCCGCATATCCTTCAATCTAAGGAACTTTTAATATCAGGATTCTATCTCGATATCTCAAATTGTTTCAAAATTACACGATAAACATTGAAAAAAGCATAGCAGGTCATGCGGTCAAATAGTAGCGTTGGAAGGGGGAGGTGAAATGCAGATAGAGGGGCAGACGTCTGCATCTAAACGTTGTTAAATTACAAACTTGCAACAAATTAATCACAAGTAGTAAACAGTTATAGTGATCTGCGACTACATACAAACATTTTCCATCTCATTGATTTCAGAAAATTCAAATGTAATCAAACTTCATTCTATATAATATTATTATCTATCCATATTTCACGCAGAATATGGAAGGCTATAGCTAGTACAAGAATGTATACAGTCAAGGTAATGGATTAAATATTTGAGGGTGTGCATAGTCCCTAAAGGTGCAGAAACGTACACAATTTTTATCAATTAGAATTTAAATTAAAATGTCATCAAGTACCCTCAGTCGATAATATTAATTTTCAGAAATTGCCAATATATTTTTTTCTGGGAAGTTATAAATGGTATGCAACGCTTGAGTAAAAACTATACATAAGTGCGACTGAGAAAGCATTCGTTACGCGTATAATCATCGCAAAATGCGTTAGAGTAAGATATAAACTAGGTATATGAATAATCAACTTAGTGAAGCTAGAAGTGAAGCCGGTACATATTGGTTTGCTTTATGTGATAAGGAAAAAACCGGAAGTATGTGTTGCTGAAATGTATAGTATTTATGCGAATTATAATATTTTTAACTGTGTTGTATTTAAATTTGGTCGCCGTACTGAGAAGAAAATTTTTTCATAGTTAAGTTAATAATAATTATTGAGGTTTTACTGTAAGTCATACGCAATAAAATGGCTACATATAGCCGGAAATAATACCCTCTCCTTTTGTAATTGTTGCTCTGAGGTTGTATGTGAATTTTAAAGGTAAATTCGACGAAGGTTGTGTGGGTATAAAGAAATAGATATTTGAAAAAATGCATTTATCATTAATGATAACAATATCTTATTTTTCAAGACTGTCTATTCAATATTCACTATTAAAAGAGTTACCTGATTTGAAAGGATCATAATATAATGCCTATTGTAAATAGTTATACCTATATGAATCGATAAACTTCGACCCACTCTACTAAAGAATCAATAAAATTCAGTCCATTGAGCAATATTCTCGAATAACAGTGCAAAAAAGGGTACACTTTGCAAATCGAAGTCGTGTTTTCTTGGCGTATTTTATTTATACAGGTCGAAAAGTTATTTTCAAAAGCAAATCAGACGCCTTGAGAATCACATAATAGAAGCAGTCTTTATTACTAACAATACGCTTAGCTCTATTATTTTCTCGATTCCTTTTACAAGTTGGTCTTGTTATTCATTTCATTCACCTTTGACATCGCGAAAATATCTTTCAATATTAAAAAAATGATTGAATAAGTTCTATGGACCATTTTTATAATTTTGATAGTAACTACTGTTAGGTATGGGTCGTATGCATGGGATTCCCAAATACGTTATAGGCTATAAATACTGCTCGTCTGTATGCATAAGTGCAAATGTTATTTGTTGGTTAGCGACGTCATAATGTGTCATGGCGTACAAATAATAATTAGCTAATAAAATTTCATTCCGCGAACATAAATTTAAAATTTTGAAATTGTAAATGTGTCTGAAAGTGTGCGAACGGTACCATATAAAATTAATAATTATGACGAACTTTAAATAATTTATTAGTTATTTTATCACATTTATTTTATAATTCTACTGTACGAAAGGATAAAGTATTGCCAGTAAACATTTCCATTTGGCGGCAATACTGAATATTATTATGACTTACTTCACTTCAATTATGAGATGTCAAAACAGAATAAGAATAAATGACAGAAATGCAAATGGATTTAGATATTGATATGTAATGATCTCTGTATAATATTACCATTTATACCAATCACCGTATGACACTTTTGATGATTCCAGTGTATTTGAGAGTTGTGCCTTGTTTATTACAGTTATCTTAACATAATTAACTAGATAGGTAGGTACCATAATATTTTGAAGAATGCAGAATGCTTTCAATTGCATATTTTAATGCCAGATACAGCAGTAGATACATATTTTTGCGGTTGTTTAGCGAAGATATTTTATCGTAATCGTACGTAAGTCCATCTTATCTCTCCATGAGAAATATTGCAAGCAAAATAGGTACGAGGCATTGTATCACTTACCTACTATCTAGATTATAGACAAAGGATCAAAATTATACGTATTTTGTAAACAGCACGACTAGGAACTGTTTTTAAAGTTTGCAAATGTTTTACAGAGTCTACAAAATGAACAAGGGCCTCAAGCAAACGTTTGTTGTAATGAATGCAAAATTAAAATGACATTTGAAAGTGGCAGATGAAGTAGCCATTTTGAATGGCGCGTGACGTCGGATTGCTTACGTCACAAACAGTGCTATACGCTATATGGTGGAAAATTGGTTAAATAGCTTATAAAGAATTTGGGAATCTCATTATGAGTATTTTCAAGTAATGAAAAAGATAACAAAAACAATATGTTGACAATATATTATATATTGTGATACTGTGGCTTGTACATTGTGGGGAATCTCAGATCACTGGACACAATCTCGAATCGAGGGGCAGGTAATTGACAACCGGTATTTTATTTTATCACATTTATTGAGGTACTAATGAATTATAATATTATACATAATTTAAAAACACTTCTGAAAAACATTAATAGAAAAAAATCGGTACAGTTCGGTTATGAGGAATACAGCGGAAAACACATTTTGAAAATAGCCGATATACTGAATTATTTGTTAGGTTAACCTAACCTTACCTAACCTAACCTAACCTAAACTAACCCAAACTAACAAATAATCCAGTATATCGGGTATTTTCAAAATATGTTTTCCGCTGTATTCCTCATAACCGAACTGTACCAAAAAATCTTTTATGAAAAAATTACGACACCCGGCAGGTTCAAACTCGCACATAGTGCCTAAAGATGCCGAAAGGCGAAACTCGGGTCACAAAAAACGACTCAATTGGAATAGAAAAAAACTTAAATCCATTAGAATTTATGAATATCTTTGTGTAAACGGACTATTGTCTGCACTGGCGCGCAGGTTTGGGAGTAAGTTAATAAAAAAAAATGTTATTTACCTATTGTAATATAACTATAAGTCTATTGATTTTTTATAATCGATATTTCAAATTATTCATCGGCAACGTATTTTTAATGGTTATAGTATGTATTAAAAGTCATTTTAACGATGATTGAAAATAATTATTCATCGGAAAATTGAGACAAAATATCTGAAATTTGTCTAAATGGATTGATTATAAATCTATCATTCCTAAAATCAATGTCACCAAAAAAGGTCATTAAAAATTGAAAATTATTATAAAAATTAATTATCGTAATATTGTAACAAATTTATACATATTACATACAATAAATAAGGGCATACACCTTTGCTATAATAAAGATATTATATAAAACTATATTGTTATAGCTATTGCATTATATCACAACATTGAATGCAGCCTCCAATGCAAGTGAGCTTTTGTTATGAGAGTATTATACCAGTGCATTCAATTCCAGAGAGAATCTTGAGTAATTATAAAAGTTAATCGTCCTGGATGATGTTGAGTAAACGGACGGACGTACGTGGCTTAAGTCGTCTCAGTTTCTTTGCATTGACTTAGATGGAAACTGAGTTGGATAGAATTTGACTTAGACGGAATTCTGACTTAGACAGACTTCGTCTCAGTTTGATACTCGTGTCAGCATTACATAAACGAGTGACTCGGAAAGGATAACTTTCGCTACGTGAAGTAAAATTAACATGATGTTAAGTACTTATGTAGTATACGATGTATACTGAATATTGTACATTTCAATCAATATTTATTAGATATTTATATGTTTTATAGATAAAGCTTTATATTTCTAACACATTTCACAAAAGAACAGCTTTTTAAAAATAAGCACTTTTTTATATTCCTACTACATGCTGATAGGTACCAACACAATAATGCATTGTTAGGGTATGTGAGACAATGTATCTACTCTTGGGTTTGGAAGATTTGGCTAAAATAGTACATACTCTTGATTTTTATTACCACGTTTTTCTTAGCTCGTATTCTTGTTTGTCCAGTGGTTGTTTATACAATAAAAATCTTGCAATCGATTTTTAACTAACTTCCCGACTAGCTAGACATTTGAAAAGCTTAGAATATAATATCAGAACATGATGCCAATGCATTCTTTCAATACTTTTAGCCATCTTTAAGTAGAATTGAATTCATTTTCATTTAATTCTGTTTTGTATGAAAAGTTATTTCGGAAGAAATCCGTAATCCAATCCACTATTATTTGTTGCTAAGGGGGTAGTAATAGCAACAAAATTATTAATATATACGTGCGTTACTATGGAAATAAAAATTACATTTCAGTATTCTATTTTGTTTGTTTGTTTGTTTGTTGCAAAATAGCAAAATATGATTGGTTGACAATTGCCTTATTTGTCGTAAATTTTTAATATATAGAATTGTTAAGTTTATGTGATTCAATAGACTATTTAAAAACGTTGTATATAAATAGTTATTTTTATCTTGTAATTATTAATTTATAAACTCGATTGTTTCAACAGAAAAGTTTGACAAATCAACCAACAGACGCCTTTTTAATTGAAAAGCAGCGGTAGCTTAGAAACCTTTTTTGGTAGCAATAGTGACATTATCTGCCGTGACTAAACCAGAATATAGACTTATGTTGAAAGACTAAATTTTGTTCTTCTAAAGCTAGGAAAAATATTTAACTATCATAATATTATCCCCTTATTAGTTGTAAATAAATTAATTATACAAAAATACGTTTGTCAGAAATTCCACCTTCTAAAACCGTCTATTATCATTTAAAACTCTAACTTCTTGAAATCAAATCACAATTCAAGGCTACCTACTATTCACTGGAAGAAAATAGGATATCGGAAGGTATAAACTTGCTTTAAATGCTATTAAACTAACATTTTTTTATCGAGTAAATTAGAATAGAAAACATAACCAATTCTGTTTTATGTGTAGGTATAGTAACTCATCAATTTTTATCAGCTTACCTACACTGATATTGATAGACTTTTACCCAAAAGTACATCGAAATAGTTTTTAAAGCTCATTTTTCGCCAAAAATCTACTTATGAGTACGAAACTGTTAGATTTTTGTAGAATAAGTAACCTATTTTTTAGATTATTGCAGTTACGTAAAAGCCTACGCGTCAACATTTCATCAGTTTGTCCACATACATTTACGTTGGATAAAATAGCAATGGATGACATGGAAACTGAATTTTAATCCAACCCTTGTAAAATGGAGGGTGTCGAGTTGGATTTAAAGACTTTGGATGCCCAAAACTGGAAGAAATCGGATGAATTACAGACAGATACTGGAGTTCCAGAACAGGAAAAATTTAAAAACCTATAGTATGTTTTATTTATAACAAAACAGAAACACTTCCGATTTAGTATTTATTTGGATGTTTATTTAACAATAACAGAGAATACTTCAAACAGTACACAAAAATAGATTAACAAGATAAGATGACTCACTCGACCAAATAACAAGATGAACTTTGCAAAGGATTAGTTCAGTTCAGGTAGGTATCAAATTTGACAATTAGAAACCATACTTATCATTAGAAATAAATCTCTATAGTGTAAGGTCTGTTAAGTTTCAAAAATAGAGGGCCTGTATGATCAAAAGGGTCAGAGCTAATCAGATTCAGCTGACTGGCTGTCTGACTGTGAGAGATAAAAATTACGGATTTCACATAGAGTTAATCCGTTTACATAGCGCTTACATCCAGTCAATGGGCAGCGCCATTTATCGGTCGAAGTCGAAGTCACACCGCTACAAACTACATTATTTCGAATACCTATTTACATAATATACCAAAGATTTAGAATTGCTACACTAGTAATTCGAACACTTTTAATATAGCATTTCTTTTATTCAACGAATTATTCAGAATATTTTGAAAATATAACATTCCATATATTGAACATACATAAATTTGTTTTCAAGTCATTTATGTTCAATATATGGAATATTACATTTTCAAAATTTTGTGATTTATTTGTTGAATAAAAGAAATGGTTTATTAAAAAATGTTAGCAAGTTCAAGTAGACGTTATAACAAAATATTTGGCGAGAGCCGGGCGTCGATTAGTAATTAATGTAATTAATATTCCTTGATTTAATACACAAAAACCGTTAGTCAATAATAGTGCAATTTGATAAGCATTTCATGTACGACCTAATAGTTTAATTTTTCGTAATTAGATAGTAGGCTCGTAGCATCGTATGTTTTTTTCAAATATGATTTTTTCTATTGGGTATTTATATATCTAAGGTGTTTTCGAACTCTTTGTTTTAGCAATCTTTTGTTGAACAAAGTACTTAGGTACTAATTAATCTGAAATACATCAAAATTGTATTGATTTAAAAAAAACTCACTAATGTGGCACCTGTCTTGCAGGAAGCGGTCTCTAATGGTTGTAAGCGACCGTAAACGAATGATAGCGTGTCACTAAGTGGGTGTAAGCAGTCGTGCGTCAAAGCTTTAGCACGATCCTACACGTGTCTTGTCCTCTCTGAGAGGGTAACTTGGAAAAACTTTTTTAATATCATGCCTGGCTGGTTAGCTACAGGTCTCCATTTCCTCAATGCACTATTATTTGTATAGATCACAAATCGATAAGACAGAGTATTATTTCCATCTACAATGATACCTACTTAAGTTTCCTATATTTTATATAGCTAAAGCTTTTATCGTGATATTATCGTAATATTAGAAAATCTTATTCAAGATTTTTATGTAAAGTAAAACAAAACAAAGTAATATTACGTAGAAAACAAAGAGAAAAAAATAAGACTTGAGTGAGGGAATGTTTGGGTTAATGTGGCCATCAATGCACAATATTAATACGAATAATATAATATGAAGAGTAAAATCTTAATTATGCAGAATAAATGGGACGAAAATAATCCAGATAATGATAAATTAAGACAATCTTAATTATAATAATAAACCCATATTACACCCGGAATAAGTATTCCACCAAGCTTTAAAGCATTGCACCATGGCCCCAAATGGGGGGAAGGGGGCTGAAAGGGCTCTAGCCCGGTCGAGGTCAAGTTAGTCTATGAACCAAGGCTTAGAAGGGGGTCCAGCATGGCGGATCGACCAGATAAGTGAGATAAATACAAATCACATTTTTTTTGTAATAGTAAAAAAATCTCCTGCTGCGCTATTATACTTCAATAATATTGACGTTTTAAAATATGTAGTAATGCGATGTAATGGATTAGAAATAAATGCCTGCAAAACAAAATACACGGTATCCACGCGAGAGCAGGGTCCACCTCGAAATATCTGTGTGGAGCAGCAGGTATGGGAAGAGGTGCAGAGCTTCACGTACCTGGGTTTTAACCTAAACACACTCAATAAAATAATAGAAGAGGTGAACATACGACTCATAGCTGCTAATAAGTGCTTCTACGCCTGTAAGTGCCCATTGTTTTTTTGTATGCAAAGTGCGATAGGCGGCCTGCCGCAAGTGCGTATGGGCACTAAGGGTCTACTGAGTTTGAAAATCCTAAGCAAGAATAGCAAACTGCTTATCTAAAAAACAGTTATTCGACCAGTAGCTTCCTATGGCTGTGAGACATGGTGCCTCATTCAAAGGGAAGAACATAAACTGGCCATATTCGAAAGAAAGATCCTCAGGAGAATTTTCAGGCCCACATTGGAAAATGGAAGTTACAGGATAAAAATGAACCACGAGTTAGAAGAGTTAATAAAACATGAAACGGTGGTGAAATTCTGTCGATCCCAAAGACTAAGGTGGGCTGGACACGTTGAGAGAATGCCTGAGCACGGGACGCCAAAAATCATGACCAAGTGGATCCCACAGTGGAAACGGTCATGGGGCAGACCAAAGAAGAGGTGGGCAGACTGTATCGAAGAGGACTGGAGAAAGATGGGGAGGGCTGGAGACTGGAGAGAAGCAGCTAGGGAAAGGAGCGTGTGGAGGACAATTGTAGAGGAGGCCAAATCCCGCCCCGGTATGTAGTGCCGAGAAAGAAGAGAAGAAGAAGAATGCGATGTAATTTTTGATTATTGTGTGTCAATGCTCGACAACTCAATAAATTCAAGTGGATGTATTAAAAAGTGAATAAAAATTCTAAAAATTCACCGAATACCCTTAATTTTAGCTCGAACACCATTAATTTTGGAAAACGCAACTGTAGAGCATCACAGTGCCTTTCCTTAACGATATTTAGGTAGGGCCGCCAAAGATACTAGTCTAGGGGCACGCTTTAGGTTGTGAGGGCCATGCATTACACATTAATAGTTTTTCTCATGTATTAAATGATTTTTGAACAAAGTGCCTACAGCTAACCGTATATAAATCATCGAGTTTTAAGAACTATTCTGGGCGATTTTTTACAAAAATGACCTTTGGATGCCATCTTATTCATTAACTTAAAATCAATGTAATTATCCAGGTGAGAGTTCAAATTGCATTAAATTTCGTCAGGAAATCATTTTAAATATTTGAGTCACTTACAAAAACCACTCCGTATGCGAACTGAGTATCCAAAAGAATTCAAAGTGATATCGGCCAATTAGGAGTCGCGATTCATACAAAAGTGCAATATGGCCGCAGAAGGTACTGAATCTACACTCGGTGAGGTGAATCGCTCTAGTTTGCTGTTAATATGGTGTCGTTTTCAATCTTATATAATGGATGATTATTTTTGATAAGTGTTACGAATTCTCTTCCTGGAACCTCAAGGAAGCGTTCAAGGAACCCAGATGCATAGAAACGCAGCATAGAAAGTAAAAAAAGGTAAACACAATTTGACACTTCAATCCATGTTTTCGATGCATTTTTTGTAAATAATCCATAGGCGTCCCTGACTTTTTCATTAAGTTTAGTAACTTAAATTTTTCGTGTTATTTTCTGAAAACAATAACCATTTAACTCCCGCCTGATTTAGCCTAGAATATTATGTACAAACTCCCATGCGATTTTGCTAAAAATTCATCGATTTAGTTCTTTTTTAAAAAAATAATTTCATACTATATGTTTTAAAAATTTGAAACATATATGAAACGTATAATTAAATAAAACTTCAAATATTATTGGTGTTTAATTTCATAAAATGCTTCACGAGCGACAATTTCATAGGAAAAGTAATGAAAATCAATTATTATTCTTTAAAATCACATGACGCGCCACTGGAATTTGAACACTTCGTTATTTTAGCAAAGTGAGTAACAAAAACCACTCTGTTCATAAAAGTGAGATTCAGAAACACTCTATTCGACAATGAGTTTCAAAAACCATTCTGCACAGTATTTTAACGAATATATTTTGTGTTACAAGTTATCTGCATACAAACTAAAAAGTTATATTACATTATTTAATAACACATTTAAGACAGTTACAAAAAAAAATACATTTAATGATTCATATGTATGCAAAACCGTTTTTCGTGATTTACGAAACTTGAAAAACTTTCGAGAGTGCTTTTTGAAACTCGATGATTCATATATAAATCGACAATTTAATAACATTTTGCAATTATTATTTAATTTTTAGTCTAGAAACGTGAATTAAAACACACCGCACTATTTGGCTGATCAACTAATCAGCCAAACATCAATAAGTATTTTCACGGTAGAGGAACTTAGGCTTTCGTCCCAGAATATTCTTTCTCACTCTACCTCATATCTTTATCACTAAATACTTCGAAAAGCTGTCCCTATCGCACTCATATGGCGGTTTTATTCAGGATTTTGTATATTATCCTGATCCACATAATGTACGAAAAGCAATGATCAGAACTGATTTTTATGCTTCGAGAAAGGTACGAAAAAGTTTTTCGTCGTTATCACTTCCGTTATTTGTGTTAAATTATATTACTCTTCCCATTTCAGAATCAACCAAACAATATGTTACCAAGATTAAGAAATCAAGAAATTAAAATATAATACTTAAAAGCTACATAATTTATACTATAATTAATTTGAAGAATATATTTAGATGTGGGTATCATTGCGTTGGTTTTTTTTATACAAATCCACACGCGCAGTCGGATTTCGACAAAATTTGGACACTAGACGGAGGCCGGCAAGCTAGAGTGCGTGGTCTAGCAGCCCTATGTTGTAACTTGTGACATGAAGTCACCCAACGACATGACGTAATTGTGACGTATGCTCAATACACGCATCGAAGCGAGCCGTCTAATGCACAAGGCTCACCATAGATATTATTATACTGAAACACCTATTTGTGTATGGGGAAAATGAATAACGCCAGTATTAGAGTAGCGTTAATTTCTCGAAGACTATTTACTCACTCCGGCAGTACGTCACAATGATGTCATATGACGTCATGACGCCGGGCGACTTCAACTCACAAGTAACAACATAAGGTCCTAGGTCTCGAATTTCAGAATTAACCCTTTGCACCTCGGGGACAGTTTTACGGTTTTTGCGGAAAAAGGGCGCCGTGTACAGGACCTTGAAATACGTAAGTTAATGCTGCAACTTCCATTTTTATTGAAAATGTCGCTAGAATATGTACATTTAAAAAATATTGGCGCTTATTTCAGCTCGATTGGAGGTTAAATGGCAAAGTTAGATGCAAATAATTGTGTTATTAGAATCGCTAATCAGCAGGTTGGCGCGGGTTACCTAGTGCTGCCACATAAGATTGGAATCCTTCACTCACGGACAATAATTATTGTATGTAGCGGCATCAAGAGTGGGGAGTAGTAAAAATCTATATAATTTGCCACAAAATGGAAAAGCCACAAATATTATATATCAATAAGCCCTGAAATGATGGATTGGATATTTATATTATATAGAAAAGCCTTAAAATAATAAATGTAATGTGTACTACTTTTTAAGATATTTAAATAAAAATAAAAATCTCTAATATTATATTTTTTTAACTTTTTTAAATGTAATCCTTTGCACTCCACGTATTAAATTAAGAATTTTTATTTTCAAATATTAAACCATTCCACACTCGGGCAGCGCCAGGTGATATAGCTACTATGTTATAAGAATAGCACACATACAACATTATTAAAAAGTTTTGAAGTATTTCATTCAAATATCTACGGTTTAGCTTAATTTTTGATGAGTTGATGTCAGAGAAACTTAGGTACATAATGTTTAACAATAATTAAAATATGGCCAACAGTCGTTTGTACCAACGTTGTATTTTATATATTCTGTGATATAAAATTTCCAAATTAACAGATTTTATATAATAATTCATTTTAAATTTAAAACTGCAACGAGAAAATAATAAGTAACATAATAATTAGTAGTAGGTATTAAAAATTTAAATAAAAGGCAACTTTTATTGTACTGATTCTACTTTTATTAAATAACAGGAGCAGTTTTGTCCACCTCAGAGGGACATTTTCAACTTTTCAATTTCTAGTTCAAAATTTCCGTCTGGGGCGAATGAAACTGATCCACTTGTTTAATTAAAGTGGAATTAATTCGATAAAATTTAATTTTATTTAAATTAAAAATACAATGCATTTCCATTATTAATTGACAGTTAACACAGAAAATGAAAAATAATAGTAGTTTTATAAAAAAATATAATAAAGATAAAAATATTGCAATTTCAATAATTTTAAATAAGAAATAAAAACCGCA
The DNA here is from genome assembly GCF_057557595.1 of Rhyacophila brunnea. Classification (NCBI taxonomy): domain Eukaryota; kingdom Metazoa; phylum Arthropoda; class Insecta; order Trichoptera; family Rhyacophilidae; genus Rhyacophila; species Rhyacophila brunnea. The sequence goes on from NW_028232752.1 coordinate 16,932,788, forward strand.
ACGAAAATATGAAAAAACGAGGATATTATTCACTTTTTACATTGAAATCTTTTTAAGTGCACAATTAAATTAAAAATAAATGATTATTTTCACATCGAATGACATACCTACCAGTAAAAAGAACTCTATCGATGCGATTTTTGGTTATTGAGATGCTCACATTTCGGTTATTACAAAACAATATACTAGTGCGAATTTGGTTGTACTTTTTTTGCAAAAAGTTGATGACGCATAAACAGCACTCTGACAACTGGACACCAGGTCAAGTGGGCGCCGCACTGTCGAATGAAATAACGTTAATAAATGAAATAAAAAAACGTTCGTTATGATTTCACACTGAAAGTAAACGAGGAAGCCCAATCAGTTTATATCTACTACTTGGTAAGTAATTTAAATAGGTTTTATTCTCAACATAATATTTTTTATTGTGGATTGAGAATAATTATGCCTGACGCTTCATATAAATATAAAAGAACTCTAATACTGCATATGATGCATAATTAAATAATTATTTACGTGTGCATATTTAAATTATCACAAATGATTAAATATATATTATATTTTAAAAGCACCTAGGTATCTACAATAATTCAAGTCTATGTCTATATTTTCGAATTTTATTCGATGGCGTAGCGCCCAGTTGTTCCGGCGCCAAATCGTCCTAGACTTGCAAAAACAAACAAGTTGGATATCCCTGCTGGCTGTTACATAAAACGGTCTGAGACAACTGTTTAGATATTCAATTGAATTGGAAATTGTGGAATTTAAAATAATACAGATACATATCGACTGTGTTTAGGAAAAAGGGCAAAACCCTCGAATTTTCGAAAAGTCCTTTTATTAAATATTAACAATGCATACAACTAAATACACGTTCTGTAAAAAGAAAGTAAGCCGCAAATGCCGATTTATTATCTAAATTCAGGTTTTGAGCTTTAATTTAGTTTTAATTTAAGGAAAAAAGCATTTACCCTCAATTTTAACGATATTTCTGTAATTACTTCTTTAATTATTAGTAGATCAAAAAGATATTACACCAAATCATCAATCATCATGCACCCAATGTCTGTGCTTTTTTTTTTATTAATATTAAACCAAGATCATTCAAAAAACGTTTTTTGCCTCTGTGTGGGTTACGCCCTTTTTACTAAACACGGTCGATATGTATTTGTATTATTAGAGAGGGTAGGTGTTTATATTAATTATTATTCAAGAATTTCTTTGTTGTATAAACCGAGTGTAAATTATTATTTATGAATTCCTTTAAAGAAAAAAATACGTACCTTCGTTGTTTTTTTAAATTTGAAAAACAAACATGATATTCCTTTTTTCGTTTCGTTTGAATCGATTGAATAACGAAATAAGTAGAAATGGAAATAATCACCAGTTGTACGGAGATTATGCAAATGGTACATTTTTTTTGGCTCGCGAGGTAATATTTTTTTCATCCTCGCGAGTTTGAATACCTTTTTGATTCTTTAATTCCCATGCGGGAGGAAGATTTATGGTTATTAGTTTAAAAGATTTATGCTCTGCAGGGAAAAACGATCCGGTCAAATCTCAAGTTGAAAATTAATGAACTAATGTCGAATAAATCATTTGCTTCTTTAAGTTATTTAGATGAATTCAATAAAGAGTTTTTTAGGCTCGTTTTTTAATATTTTTTTTGCTTTCTGTAAAAATGTTCAATCTACAATATCATCTCGTCTTTGAATTTATTTTGAACGTATGAGGGGTTGAGTTAAAAATATTATTCAATATAATAAAACAGAATAACAATAACTAAATTCCTACATTAATTTATTAAAAATCTGGGCAGATTTGCTTAGCTTAAAAATGCATTGTCAATTATTCAGATATAATTCGTTTTGATAATTTTTAAAACCATTTCTCTGCCATAATCGTTTTAAAGTAACCTCTCTACATATAATTATACAAAATAAGCGGGTATTCACGCTAAAATTTAAACTTGGGTTCCTATTCAAGATCGAGTATTTTGAACGATCTAAATTTAAAAATGTATATAACACACTATGTATGAGTAATGGTGTAAATTGGAATGTTGATAAAATAGTCCAGACCAAGAATATCTGTACCTATCTATATAAACTGTAGTTGTTTATTGAATTTAGGAGGTCACATATTTGTAGCTATTTGGTTATTAAGTTTACTTTTTTGAGATGTGGAGTCATAATTAATTAATTAATCTAAACATATAACTGTTTGTGATGTTTGTTTATTGATTTACTTCTGTGACGCGACAAAATTTTTATAAAAATAATAATTATAATAATTTTATCCAGGTAGTATTGTCTGTGGTCATTTGTATGGCACCGACAATAATACCAAGCGGAAATGATAGCCAACAAATCAGTTGCAATTTCGGCATAGAACTGTACAGTCAAATATTCACTCGCAACTCAATGAATATTCAATTCAATCAAAATCATTATGTAAATTATACATAACATCAATATCAATGTGTCATTGTTCTTAAATGCCGTGCATCAAACATTTATAATATTAAATGTAGTGCTACAATATAAACCCGATAAAATCAACGCTGTGTCTTATTTCTATTGTGCCCCGAACATATAATATCACGCACACGACGCAACCTTCTGCATACAATTATTAATAGATGTTGGATCTACACACCAAACAACTCAAGATCAAATATCTATAAAGTAAGCATATTTTGAGAAGTGTTGTATTATGGACTACGAAGCTTAATTGCAGTTTTCGTCGATATATGTTACTATAACATAATATTTTCTATCCCCGTCGGAAAACAAAATATACGTACATAGTCAGTTAAGTCATGATAGATTACAGAAGTTATCGTCATACAACGATTTAAAAGCTTTGTTAAACGTTCAACATGCGTTTTTGGTGCAGGGAAAAATGTACGGCCTAGCAGGTTTCGCCATAAAAAAGCTTCCTACCTTGTGGAGTAGAAAAGCTTGTATAATAAACTTATGTAGTTATACATTGCGCCACAAACGCTCACGATGGCCGCTCGGCTTAAGCGTTGGCCTATAAACTCGTGGGTTTAAATCCTGGGTCTGGCAAATACACATTTTGTTTTTCAATTTGTGTTTTAAGTCTAAGTCTTTAAGTATGGACCTAATAGGTTAAGCAAGTGGCTGACATTCGTTTCTCGTAAAAACAGAAATCTGTTAATATAAACCTCCACTCTGTGGAGGCCCATATGATCACATTAGGATTGGATATGGTCCGTATGTAGTTATTTATTACATCTGTGAGTCGGGGTTTACGCCAGCGCTTATTATTTTGATTCGCCGTCTGGATAAGAGGTCCAATAACAAAAATTGTCGCGGAAAACAGTTTAATGTTAAAATAGATTTTAACTGAAAATTTTATAGCATCCAATCATCCCTGGCGATTTACAGAATCTGAAAACATGGGTATCAATGCGTATTAACTGATGGCTGCTACACCCTGCCTTCCCGGAATTTGCCAAACTAGATAGTTAAATTGGAATATATATTAACATAACATTTTTTTAATAAAATTTAACTCGTAGTTATAAAACCATCAGAGGCCGGTTCCGGCCTAATTCCTAAAGGAGGATCAATATTTAGTAGATGTTAGATTAAAAACTTTTCATTTACTTTTACATATCATTGAGATGTAAAGTTACATAAGAACATTATTCAAAAAGTGAGCGTCACAAAGTCTGGAAGATATAATATTAAAAATTTCCTATTTTGCCTACAGCACAACAAAATTAATACAAACTTTATAACCGCTGTGTTTTGCAACATTTTCAGTACTTAGTGAAGTCATGTCCAAGTGAGAACACGTCTCGAGCTGTGACCGACATTATCGCAACTGTTTTCACTAACTATTATCGCCAGACAAGTGAAAGTGTTTGAAAGCTAAGGCTTTGTTTAGAAAGCTTATTTTAATAAAATACCGTTGTTATCTTAGAAAATCTATAACAGACATACCGAGTATCTTAACTATCAATTCTTTATTTTTACACGTAACATTTTTCGATAATATAAAGTATTATCATTTTAGAAATGAGTATTTTAACTTCATCATCATCTGGATGAAAGCTTTCCGTGAAACCTTCAATTCTTCTCGGTTCCTATTGTCATCAGATTAAGAAAGCAAAAAGCCAACTAATGAGTAATATTTTTGAAGTTATACTTCTTTAAGCGCGTTTGGAAAATCAGATCAGAGTGTATTTTTGGCGTGTGACATGTAACACATAATTAATTTTTTCACACGAAAAAATCGCACTCGATTGGATTCGAATCACGATTGTTCAGTTATCAGCCGAACGCACTGCCTCACACTAAGCCACAGTATGATAATGTAATCGTGACGATTATACAGTATAATAATATAGCTTATTCCGTTGCCTAGGCAGCGAATTTATTATTAAATGTACGTTATTATTAAATGTAATGTATGTTATTATTAAATTAAATGTATGTAATGCGAAAACGAATGTTATATTGTTGGCCAAAATAAAATAAAAACAACGAGAAATAATTAAATAATTAATTTAGTGATATAAATTAAAGTGTCTAGAAATAAACCAGCGGCACTCCAATAAGCGGCCTTCCTTTATTCTAGTTTTTATTAATATGGGGCTATTAAAACGTAAATTTTATCTAATATCATACTTTATTATTTGAGACATCTGAAACATGACGTCTCGCGCAATGATGTGATCATAGCCGACCACAGTGACCATAGAATAAGGAGTATGAATTATTTTGCTTGGTGAAAATTATTCTTTCGCGTTGTGAATTGTACCTACTCATTTTTATATACTGTGATTAGCTGTCAAAACTAAGATTAATATTTTTAAATGTGAGAGGTACGTTACTTTTGTTTGGTATTACATATTTAGTTGATGTGAAAACTATTTTCTAACTATTTGAATATTTTTGGTTGATGTAAATGTTGACTAACGCGGTGTGCGATTATTTTATTTTGTTGCACCAAAGAAGTATGACTTCTAACGCACGTACATAAGTTCACACACCTTTTTTTTTTTTTTTTTTTAAACATAAGTACATATTTTGCAAGAGTAAGTCAATTATCTAGCCCCACATCAGTTGAAGTACAGCCTTATCATAGAGAGAGTTCAGAAGAAATTTTTGAAACTACTTTACTTAGGTTGTATTAGACTTTCTGTGACTGATATACTTGCATACTGTAGCTTTAAGTTTAGAAGAAATCTACTTGACACCCCGGAAGTCCAGGTAGGGAGGGGAGTCGGGGCCGCACAGCCCGACCCGACCTCCGCACTCAGCTCTCCGGTCGACCTGTCGTTAATGACGCCCTTGGTAGCGCGCCGTCGGTCGATACGTGTAAGTTACACGACCAAATTCCACCCTTCGACTAGCTCAGTGATGGTAAATTGTTCAGGACGGTCAATCGAAGCTGGGTTTGTTATTTATAGAAGGGTTATCTTAGTTAATTTCCTCGATTTTTAAATTATTTAGACAACTCTGGGCGCCTTGTGTAGCCAGCAAATCGCGATTCACGTCACTTAACTGCTATGGAAAGTTGGTATGTAATAAACACATGTTGACTGACCGGGTAGATTCCTGTCGATACAGAAATCGTTTTAAAAAGTAGGTAAACAGCAACAAATTATATTCTTCGCGAAGTCAATTCTAAGCGGGACACGAAGTCCACCACGGATCAAAGGCTTCGGCTTACTGACCTGGCAGATCGCACCATCGGTTATGTCCCCTTTTCACGCCTTATCGCTGTACCTCTCAATCCACCCCTGAACGCTCACCCCTCTCTATCACTCTCACCCGCGGCGGGCACCTTCATCCTTTACCCGCTATGGGTTTTTTTGGCTAGAATTTCAGCCAGGTAGCCGTGTTACATAAATTCGGGGAATTCGGCTCAAACTGAACAATATTAGGTATGGTTTTTGAAATATTCGAACCTAACTAAACGCACAGCTATTATTACAACAAAATCTTAATATATACGATTTAAAAACATACAATTATTTCTTTGTAGTCTCAATTATTAAAACTTTTCTCGCGTGACCAACCTTTATCTCACATATCTAGTAATTTGTACATTTTTAATTAATAAATAAAAGTACAGAGCACTTTATTTGATCGAGCGGCGATAGACGGATATTTGGCTAAGCGGACTATAAGAAACATGAATGTGGCATCCATAGCTTTGCTCGTAATTTACTTCAAAGGGGTTCTCCATACACGTAGAAACGTGGATGTATCATACTTATATTTAGCTAGGTGTCTTTTTCCGATTTATACGCAGTATAATTGGAAACTAAGTCATTTTTGGGAGTAGTCCCTGATTGGATGTTTGTTCTCCCAAGATGCAATACTAACTTGCCATGGATAATGCCAAATGGGAGGGCAATAACTTTGTTCAATCAAATTACTTGTGATATTGATACATTCTACTTACATGTAAGGTGAACAACAGTAGACGTTATTTTATACGTTTTAAAAATAAGATCTACTTTTTTATTCATATTACCCTGTTCTTTATTTAAATATTGTTTTGTAACTTTTATTTTTCGTTGCTTTTTATAGTATCATGTTGTAAACACTTATAATTTATTATGTTCATTATCTATAAAATAGATATAGGTATTTGAATTTAAAATGTTTCAAATGGTCTACAATAGTGATATTTGATTGTTGCTTACAAAAGGTCGGCTGCCAGAAGACATGTATCTGCCTTAATCATAATGCTGCATTCATGTATCTCTAGGGAGCTGGGAGTTTTCTGTGTTTAGTATGATGTAAAAGGCTGACTTTCATTTTCAAGAATTCAGATATCTCTCAACCCACGGTTTGGACTGAATTTTTCTTACATTAAGAGTCCTTGTTTTATATAAATATTTGAATACTTGTTAGTCGTTACACATATTGGTGAATATTTTACGATTTTGACAGAATGGACGGTCACTTTTGAATAAACCAATTATATTTGGTGATGATTTTTAGTGGACTGTAGGAAAGGGGTTCAGTCCAAGCACTAACCTTTGATGTTGAGATAGCTGGAGTATTTTACCTGATTCCGTGTTCATACACCCATATTACTAGTACAATCACTCTCACGATTACACCGAACTTGTGCCGGATGGGTAGGTAATGAGTTTATGATTGTTTATGAATTACGCTGATTTGACGCAGCGTATCGTTTTGGATACATGGTTGAACAGTTATTCGTTAATTGATTTAAGTGCCTGGACGACAACAATGCGTATAATAGTAGGTAGGGTGGAAATATAAAATGGGATTTATGCCACGATAATTGGCTGCCAACTTAAGGGGGGACGTGCGCCGCGTAGGTCAAAATTGAGGTTTTATGCTATTTTCAAAGCATGATCCTGGAAATATCTTAAACGTTGTAGATAATCTATTTATATAATTTGAAGCCTTATTATCCTTTATATTTTTTTTAAGCATTTTATGACTGCATGAAGTATTTCTATTACATATAATAGTATTCTTTTAAACCTCTCGATCTAATGTTTTAGAATATAGTCATATTTCAGTACATCCATGTACCGTTTTTAAAAAAATATTTTTTTTTCAGTTAGGTACATGTTTAAACACGCGCGTTAATATGATCTTACTCCCTACTTCATTTATCGTTTTTCAATTTATGTGCTACGGCCGTATGTTGTTGCTTAACCATTGGGGAATGCCAATAAAAAGCGTATTTCAAAAAAATACTACCTTATTCTTAGGTCAATAATTATTATAAAGAAATCATTATTCGTAGGATGTTTATCACACTTGAATGGTCAAAGACATAGTTTATAAATAGTATCTTTAAAATTACCTTCAAATGTGTTAATCTTGCCCATTTTTTGAATAATAAAATGCCTAATTCTTGTAAAATTTGGGATCACAGAGATTATCAATATGATTTTTTATCGAAAATATTTCACTATAATAATGTCGATATAAATTATACTGATGGTTTTATTAATGCATTTAAAAATTAATAAATGTAAAAAATCTTAACACCACTGCAAATTTATGTACTGGAATATGACTATATTCTAAAACATTAGAGCGAGAGGTTTAAAAGAATACTATTTTATGTAATAAAAATACTTTATGCAGTCATCAAATGTTTAAAATAAATATAAAGGATAATAAGGCTTCGAAATGATATAAATAGATTATCTACAACGTTTAAGGTATGTCCAGGATCAGGTTTTGAAAATATAAAAAAGTTCAATTTTGACCCACGCTGAGCACGTCCGCCCTTAACAGGCCAAAGTAGCATTTATTCGCAGACATGATTCTCTTGTTGATTTCCTCTGTAATATCATTATGTCGAGTTACAAGAGATCCAAGGTATATGAAACTGTCGACCGTATCAAACTTGTATGCACCACACATATATAAATAAATTTGAAAACCGCATTGACGAAAAAGGTTTTTGTTGGATGACAACGGTTTAATGTGCTAAAAATAATTTAGAATGATAAATGCTTATCAGTAATAATGCTTTGATTTAATTATACCTAAAAAGTTTTCAGACTAACATATTTTATGAAATGTGTTCAGTGAAATAAATTAGCTTGTCGTATTTTTAATTAAAACGTTTAAGTCAGGAGTAATTTGTTTTGACATATTTCGTAAAAATCTTTTTAATAAAAATTGTTTTCATTTTTGGCAAAAGTTTTTAGCGTTCATATTAGGACTAACTAACTTATGTTAAAAAACAAATTAAGTAAATGAAGCGCCTAGTTTCAAAAGCCCCTAAAACGATTTTAGGTAGTTCTGAGAAAAATGACAAAAACAATTTTAAGTAATTTTTTAAAAAATTAGAAAAAATCATATCTATTAAATCTGTGAACTTTATGTATTTATTTTTTAATTTGTTACATTCTAAAGAGTATTTTGGTTTTCCATTTTAGTGGTATTTGAAAAGCACATCCAACGATTTCAGCGGGTTTCGAAATATACCCTAATTTTTGATCATATATATTGACGGTTTTTAGCATTTTTAAAAGTTCAATTTTTTGGCCATCATATAGGTAACAAAAATATCAATCTAAATACATATCTAACTCCAAAATTTTCAAAAACCGTTTTAGGGGCTTTTGAAACTCGGCGCTTCAAATTATGTTCTTTACAACATATTATTTTAAAAGGATTTATGGTGTCTCTGTGTATGTTTTCTTATCTTAAAAAAATATTTATATTAAGACACACGTATTATTATAGGTACTAGCAGGTAGGTGTATTGTAATATATTTTTGGGCTATCACCGCGTTTTCTTCTTCCTTCTTTCCTCAACTTCTTAATGATTTATATCAAATATATCTGAAAACGATCAAGAATATAATTTAGATATTTAGAAATGAAAATCATTTCACGCAAAAATTATTGTCTATATTATAAAATAACATTATTTATATTGTAACCCTTCTAAAGATGGACAGTAATGGTAAAAATAATTTTACTGTAATGATTATTATATGAATTGTTCGTAATAATATGACAGTTAATTTTATTTAGTTTGTAGTACTGATTTCCATAGATAAAAATACAATAATAATAATTGTGTATGCATGTAATGGGGTAAACACATTATGATTACGTTCCATGATGGCATGTACTGTCATGCTGATAAATTCAGTAAGTATATGGTATTGTCATTCCGTATATTATTTTGAATAATCATTATTTTTATAAATTAAATTATGGAAATTGTCAACTGCAGTAGTTCAGATTGCAAAGAGGAGATCGATGTTATGCATAATAATAATATGCTTTTGCAGTTATCGATCAACATATTAAAAAAACTAAAACAGCATGATATAAATTGATAGAAAACTAGAAACTTTGGGTCATGAAATTATTGGGAGTCAAAATTACGTACGGCAATTTCTGTTTTTGCACGCGTTTTTGAATAAACATTTTATAGTGACGTCTAATTATTTTTACAAAAAAATCTAACAAAGTTTTCTTTGTGTATAAAGTCGTCGTTAATAATTATCTAAACAAAAAAAAATTACATTTTTGGTCTTCAATTTTATCGATATCTTACTAGAGATGAAAACTTTAAATATAATATTCCGATATTATATAATAAAAAAATAATTTGATAAATAATATATGAACAATGCTTTACATTAATTGATATTTTGATTTATTAATGATTTTTTATGGTAATTTCAATAAATTTGAATAGTTTCTACGTCTGAGTACGTCAAATTATAGATACTATTTTAAACATATTTTTCACATATCAGTCATATACATATTATTATAATAATCTACCAGAAAATGTATAGAAAAAATAACTAAAAACAAGTATTAGTCTATGGTACGCGGTTTTGACATGAGTCAAAAATGTGTAGGCTTGCAGGAAATAATGGATAAAGTTCACTGACTCATGTGGTTGGTGATGTAGCACGATACGCGTGAGGTGACCTCAATGTTGTTCTGGCCATTTTGAAAGATTTTACTAACTTACAATATTCATTTTTGATTCAAAATGTGTTACGTGATGGGAGTCTGATGACATCTTAAAAACCAGAAAACTTTCCCGTAGCACGAGTTTACCGTGCCAGCACGCGATAGCACGTAACATGATGATAGTTTGTTTTCCCCTTGATAGAAAATATTTTTGTTGATTTAATAAGTAGGTAATATAAAAATCCATCTAAGTAGTAATACTAATATTTAATCTATTTCTACAGTCTCATATTTACTGTTAAATTTTCACATTGAGGTCGTTCTTTTTGATTTCTCAACGTTATTTCTACGAATTTTGGTTAAGGCCGAGTAGCCATCTCATAAATTTATTTAATGATCACATTTTGCTTGTGATGATCCTTTCTTTTAACGACGCAGCTTCGTAATCGTTATACATTGACTAACTAATGGATGTAACATTTGAAGAATAAAAGGGCACTCATATACATATATACTTACAGATATTTTGGTATGCACCAGAACAATACTAATGGAAAGTGGATTGTCTTCTGGTTAAGTTTGTTAGACGTTTTTAAAAATTGAGTGTGAAGAAGTATGGGATAAACTTAAATACGTGTAGTCATGTCATAGTTACGTTAGTATCATACTATTTTGTTATAGCACGGTTTGACTAATGCTATAATTAGTTCAAAATAAGTAGTTAACGATTTTATCGTATTAATTTTTTTTTTTTTTTGTGATTTTACCGAGGCTTTGACTTTGACTCGCTGTCATATCGCCTCTTCTCTTCTAGAAGGGGATCCGCCGATCAGGTACTCACTCCTATTCTGTTAAAGAACTTTACAATTTTATAAAATACTTTATTAAAATTCATTTATTTGACAATTAATTATTGTATAAACATACGTACGTTACCAGTATGAGGCTTGTAACAAAAGTTCGTCCTATTGGCTCGGCGCACCATATTATATAGTAAGTTTCACAATAGACACATTTTTTAATGATCAGACTCATATCAATAGATTTCACACATAGCATCATAAATATCGACCCTATGATATACATTACAATGTATTATTACCTCTTACACCAAAATTTGTGGGAACATACCTACACTATAATCTCACAATAAATCTTAACTATAATCGGTATTTATTCTAAAAGGTATCCCTTATTTATTTATTGATAAGCATCCTTTGCGATATTGACAATTTAACATATAACCGTCGGAATCTGGGCAGTTATTGACTGACGTTGTATCATAATATTAAATAATTATATTGGTTCACATCTTATACCTAATAATATTTAATAACAATATATATTATTATTAAAGTTGGGCACGTAAACAAAACACACATTCAATATTTGTAACATATGAATATTTCGGAGTGTATCTCGTGATTTTGGTATATAGTAGGTATTAAACCGAGTTTGGATTCAAACTTTGGTACATGGCTATTCTGCATTTCTTTATAATCTATGCTGTGGTCTATACATTCAAATTTTATCTATTCAAATGAAACGGATAAAAATATAGACAAATGTTGTTGAAAACCAAATTCTAGTTACATTCCAATAAGTGTTGCATATTATGGCAAATTCCACGTTCTTGTTTTTACAGAAGTTTCTACTATTTTGCCAAAGTGTCCGCACGTGTCCTAAGATAACGTTACATACAATATTTTATGTTGCATGTTGTTCATGTTTTAAAATAAATACCATGTACTTACAATGGAAAAAGAGTAAATATTGAAAATTCGCGTTAATATTATTGTCTTTAACATATTTTGACAACATGTCTTGTTATTTTTATTTAATAAAACGCATTTTTTTTTGTAGTACTTATTCCACTTTTATATAATAGATTAGGACCGGTTTCGTCCGCCTCAAAGGGACATTTTCAACGAAATGAAACCGGTCCTATTCTTTATATAAAAGTGGAATAAGTACTACAAAAAAAATTGCGTTTTATTAAATAAAAACAACAATACAATGCAGTTCCACCATGAATTGACAGTTAACAAGATAAAAGAAAATAAAAGACAACATGCCAACGTCGAAGATTAAATATATGAAAGTAAAGCCGGAAAAAATACTAATGGTCCACTAGATACTAATTCACTGCGCAGTGTAGGTTAATTTGTACCAAACATCAATATATTAATTAGCATCTATGAAAAATACTAGCATTTTAACACAATGTTAGATACCTACATACGCCGAATCAGTAAATTCCATAAAATATTACTATTGTTGGGCCCATGCATATTACGATGACACCCGGCGAGTCGGCGGTAGGCACCATACAGTGTCGGTTTTAAAGACTAAAGAGGCACAATGCAGTGACTGGTTTTGAGGACAAAATAAAATACAAGCCATAAACATTCGACTAGCCAATGACACGTGCCGAACGAAATGTAATTTGTCATATAAATCCAACATGCGTCAATTTAATGTAATATTTATTGTTCTATTAGTAATAATAATAATATATTATTTGAAATGTTTTCTTTTTCAAGTAAATGGGTAACGTTTTTTAGTCATCTTTACACGATTTAAGAAATAATACTCCCGTCGCCATCACGAAACAAATTGACGTGTTCACAGCTCTACTTTCGCTCTCCGATTGCCAGCGAGTCCAAAATTTCGTCGCACCTATTATAGTTGAAAATTATTTGCCGTTTCACTGAAGTATGCTCTTAATTAGTATTTAATAAAAAAAATGATCGATTTCATATACTCAATACCGTTTCGGAATATTTTATTCACAGGAATAGACTTTATTTTTTTAACCCCTCGCAAACGTCACAGATAGTGACATTAAAATATGAGACCCCCCCTCATTCTACTAAAACGAGACGTCATATTATACGGACGACCCTTAAAAGATGTAAATAAAATAATATTAATCAAATTTTTGTATTTCAATATAGAAATCACTCCACTAAAAGTGTTCAAATAATCAACGAGTGCTTTTTTATTGTCGTTTTAATATTTCCAATTAGTAATTTTTTTTCTATTTATTCAATAATTTAAGTAGGTACCTTAGTATATTTTTGTCAAATATAGTCGGTATTAATTAAATATAACACAATATAATATGTCAGGACAGGTTTTGTCCGCTTCGAAGAAACATTTTTAACTGATAAAGAATATATAATCTTCTTTCGACCATGCCTGATCCTAATAGGATCATATGGGCCTCCACAGAGTAGAGGTTTGTATTGACAGATTTTATTTTTTACGAGAAATGGATGTCAGCCACTTGCTCAACCTATTAGGTCCATACCCTGACTCACACACAAATTGAAAAACAATATGTGTAAGTACTTGCCAGACCCAGGATTTGAACCTGGGACCCACGGCGTGATAGTCCAACGCTTAAGCTACGCGGCCACCGTGGGTGTACAATACTACATATATATTAATTATTATTATATAGGTATTGCTAAATTTTTAAATTTTAAATGTAAATTATTTAATAAAGATATGAATAATAATTAAATCAAAATTATAAAAAATTCTCTCTTCAAAAATAAATCATTTAAATTTATCCAGCTTATCAGAAAACATTATTATTATCGCATTAACGTACGTAAGCTGTATAAAGTGAATATAACTATTTCAATATTGAAAAGTCACTAGGAATATAATAAATTATTAGTAGGTAATTGGACGGTACCTAATTGATTTTTGAATAGAGAATATTTTAGAATTTTATTTAATTATTATTTATATTTAAACTAGTATTAACTAGTACAAGTATTTTTTTTGATGATAATAATAACATTTACGAGTATGTGTGTTTGATCCAAATTAAATCATTACTTAACAATATGTATATTTTATTTTTTCTGTAGTTTATATAGGATAATAGTAAAATTTTATGTTTAACATTATTGACAGTAAGTGGCGGCGTTTTTCAGTGGACTGTAATATGACGGGGATGATTCGGATGCTGGGGGGGGGGGGGGTTATAGAAAGGATGCCAGGCACTGACCTTTAATGGTGTGAGTTTGGCTCCGTTGTCTGGTTTTCGCTCACTAGCACTACCACTCTCGCGCGGTAACTGTTTATTGAGTCACCCTATGCGCGGCGATTGACAGTCAAAACCAGCGCACGTAATGACGTTTTAAAGGTGTTTCCAATCACACGGTTGAAGAATGACAAACTTTTAATAGTAGACCTGTTAGGTAGGTAAGACATTTATATTGTATTAGAGCCGCCATAATCGGCCCAACTAGTAGGTTATTTCAGTTGTCCAACTGTTGCTTTCAAATTACAAGATATTTTACAACGTTTTTCTTAGCTCGTATTATTATTTGTCCGGTGGTTGTTTGTCCGGTACAAATCTTGCAATTCATTTTTAACTAACTTCCCGACTAGCTGGACATTTGAAACTTTTAGAATATATCAGAACATGATGCCAATGCATTTTTTAATACTTTTAGCCATCTTTAAGTAGAATTGAATTCATTTTCAGTTAATTCTGTTTTGTATGAATAGTTATTTCGACACCATTATCGGTAGCAACTAAATTATTAATATATACGTGCATTACTATGGAAATCAATATGAAATGACATTTCATTATTCAGTATTTCTATCAAGTACATTTTTTTTGATTGTTTAAGCTAGTCAAGTCAAGTATATATGATTCAACAAAAAATTTAAAAACGTTGTATATAAAAAATTCTTTTTATCTTGTCATTATTTTTAATACACGTAATATTGGTAAGTATTTTTCTTTTAAATTGGGTATTATATATTTTTTTTAAATGCCGGTAAGTAATCGATTGGCGTACTTATCTCAAAATCAACTTTTTTCACTTTATATCATTAATTATGTTTTCACGTAGCGATATTGCGTTTTATTTTAATTTATATATTTATAATTAATAATAAGGACAGCTAGCCCCATACAATAACAATTTAATAGTGTGGGTAGTTAAGAGTGTGTATTGTCCATTTTTAAAGTATTTCCTAGAAAGGCGCTCTACTTTTTTCTATATTTTAAAGTTATAATCACGCCATCTTTATTTTCGTCTCAAATCAATCGTACCGTAACTTCTTATTAATACAGTTGAAATGAGTAAAAATAATATTTTTATCGCCTTATTGGAAAACGTTTCGCCCCTTCTGAGGGTCATAAAGATGGTATTTTTTTTTACTGAGAATCATAAAGACGAATTTTTCCTTTCGCCACTTTGATCAAGTTTATGATCTGAAGGGGGGCCTGTTCAAAAATAATGGCAATACTCTCTGACCGACAAGAAAGTGGTTTACACAGATTGACAACATATTACAGGTATTTTTTTCTATAATAGAAAACTCAAAATTTTCATGCTGATAATAATATGTCATTTATTTCGTAATACAAAAGACGTTAAAAAAACCCTTATTAGATAGAGAGAATACTCTAATTGTGTTGCGGTCTTTCCAATCCAAGGCTACGGGCTTAATTCCCCATGAGGTCACAATATATAATTATGTGATTTTCTCAAAGTCTGGGTGTTTGTGATTGTTTTACTTCTCACTACAATCAAGGGTCCTGTTGTCCTCTTTTAGTATTAAAACGATTATAAAATGAACACAGATTTTTAAAACTACTATTTAAAATGATAAAGTTATTTCGCCTTGGAAGATTTAATTATTGTATTAAAACACTAAAATGAACTTAATGCTTATTCTGAGATTTATTTACAGAGCAATAATACTATAATAAAAAATTAAATTGCTTTGCATTTATTATACCTACAGAGCTAATTTTCATGCATGTTGGGTATAACGCGGAAAGACCAAAAATATATCAATGTATAATGAAATAGAAGTGATGTCGATAATTAGATAAAATGTAATTTTGACATGACATGTCCACAAGGACGCTTTAGAGGGCTCGCACATCAGAACTCGCCGCGTGCGTCTTATGACAAATTCGTCGATGTGACGTCATCGTAAACCAAGAAACAAACGTTATCAAATGGAGATTCGCAGATTGGCCGATGCAACTGCGATGCTACGACGCTCCTGCATGCGACGAATTGCGTTTGCTAGAGCCTGCATGTCAATATCGAAAAATGTCGACTCCGCGCATGCGCACAGCCGCACAATCGGCCATTTCTGTCTCTGTCTCTTTCTACACTGTCATTGCTCGCTCATCGCTGGTCACCGCGTTTGACGTTTGTTCATACAATCAACACAATAAAAATGGCAGACGAGAGGCTAGGCAGATGTGCGAGGTTGTAGCATGCAACACTCGGCGGCGGTCTACGTCGGCGTGCGTCAGGCACACAAGGCGAGTTGTGATGTGCGAGCCGGCTTAAATCTGCTAGGTAGACGAACTCATAAAGTTTATTTAATATAGGAATATCAGCGAAGAAGTATGAAAGGATAGATAAGAGTGAAGGGAGTTAGGGGAGGCGTATATTTAGCAGATGATCGATCTCAGATGATGACATCCAATATTTAACTTTAAGAAATACATACATTTACAACTATTGTATTCTAGATACTTACTGTGATTTACCGTTTAAGCAACCGTATCGTGATTAGTGTGCCCATTGTAAGGGTACATTAGTGGAATAAGATTGTTGTGTACCTTAGCATTCGGTACAAAAAATCTTTTTTCTAATACGCGTGTTACTGACTATTAATTGTGTATTATTTATTTGCGTAATAATATTATGATACATAGTTTAATTATTTAGAATGTTTAAATGAATAAAGATATACAAATTGCAGCATAACCTGCAATATTTAAAAACATGCTGCCATCTTATTAAGGCTACTAAGTCAGTGCTACTAAGGTTTAATAGCGCCTGTATACGTGCATGTATTTACATGCACCAATAGTGAGTATTTTAAACTACTTTAACAAAACTGTTTACATTTTAAAGTACTGACTGCTCTCCAAGAGTAAGCGAGACGCGATGTTGTCACTTTATGACACTATTTTGAAAGTCGTAAAAATTGGTTAACCTCAAAATAAGTCTCTGCGCCGTGTAGCTAATTTTTTTTCCGGCAGGTTTGCCACTATCGTTCTACTGCGCAGGCGCAGATGTCAAATAAAACCAACTGTCGCGTAAAAATTCAGAAGATTACGAATTTTTTTGATTCATGCATGCAATCTTGCAACTGATAGGATAATAAATGTTTACACGTGCATTTTCTTGTTATGGCTGCGATAATACGTAATGTCAGCAGTAAATCCATACACTTGTAAACGAGGTATTTTTAGTAATATTTAAGTAAGTAATACTTTTGATGATTTCTTTAGTCAGGATTAGACATCTATTTTGTTACATAAATAGTTCATATGAAGGCATCTAGGAATAGTCCAACCTTTTTGGGTAGATAATACGTTATATTTTACGATAATCATAATCATGACCTATTCATGTAAATGTATGAATGTATGTATGAATTGTGTAAACATTATTTATTGCCTATTTATTGCAGACAATAATGATTCGTTTTTTTTATCCTTATTTGGCAATCGCGTTATTTTATTTGCTGTCCACTACATTGTATACACGCTATAAGTGCATTTGTCTATTAAACATTGATATAATTTATTATTATTATCATCTTCTATATAAATTCCATATACAACTTGAAATTCGGTTAACACGACTGAAACTATTTTGGTCATTGATGGCTTAAGACTTAAATAAAAGACCAACATTTCAAGATAAATGCAAACATCTATTAAGAATCAAAAACTAATGGCTAAATGAGGCAGCAAGGCCAAGGTAGTAAATACCCCTAGATTAGAAATATTATCCCAATAAGCACGGATTATATAACATTTCGTCCAGTTTTTTATACGTGCTTTTACGATTACTATGACATCATATTATTATAAACTGCTAAATATTATATACCATGTTATTATTTAAATACACATTACATTAATATTAATAATACTGACCCAGGATACAGGATGGAATTTGAATTTAAATTCAAATTTAGTGACATTTCTCATTGCGTCACTTTATTAAATTTCGAACACGTTACCTAGTTATTTTGTTTCGTAGTAATAACTATTATTAATGGCTAACTGAATATTAAATTATTCAAAATTTGTTTGTTTTTTATTGCTTGATCTGTTGTAGTTGCTCGTCATTTTCTATCGGGATCACTATTTTGTAGTTGTTTGTTAATTTACTTTGGTATGACGTCCAATTACTAAGTTTAATTTTATATGGACACATAATTGATTAATAAACACAGTAAGTATTGTTATTTTATGGTCGATTATTGTTTCATATATATATATACATCCCGCTATCATTACTGCGTCATCTAATAGGACATTTTCATTCAATCTTGCGTCCAACTGTAATACGGCGTCCGGTATACGGACGCAGAATTGAATTCATGTAATTTTACGTTTTCTCATCTCCCAACCGCTCATAGAGTCTAAAACCGAAAATAGCCCAGACGCAGTTATGTTACCTCATAAGAACAAAATATGTATTTGTAGTTTGCAGTTTTGTCGCTGACGGCGCTACTAGCGATGAGTGTATATTTGTGCCTGAATATTTTGTTTACAATGTGTCGCGTGTCGTACGTCCTACGGTTGGCAACGCTGTATTCCAGCTTTTTATGTCAGCACGGTGATGCAAAAACAATAATTATTATTTTTTATTCATTACCCATTCCTATGATGTGACCTTCGGCACAGACGCGATGTATGATAAATTAGGTAGGTAAGTTTTATTATTTTATCGCATTCCCGTTATTGTTTCGGATACTTACTGTTTTGGAATTTTGGTAACCTACCTACCTACTTAGTATTAGGTTTTTGTACAGTATTATATAATATCTTTATATTTATTGTTGGTAAGGAAAGATGCTTTATTGAGTTTAGCATTTTTTTTCAAAAGTTTATTACCAGCTATTTTATTGATTCTCGTATGTTTTTATCAACCATCTTAACTTTATTTTGTTACTTATAGGTAATTCTTGTTTTTTGTTTTTGTTAACCTATTTTACATTATATATAGGGTTACTTTATCTCATACAATGTCATAATTGTGTTTCTACCAAAAACCTAACTTTATTTAGACATTGTTCTTGTTTTTTTAAATTATTAAATTGTGTAACTATTTGAAGTACATATTGGGTGCCTATTATTTTTATCAACTAATGTTTTTACTAACTACTAACCTTACTTCATTTAGGTATAGTTATTATTTAAAGTAGTAACTATAATACTATAACAGTTATTATAATATGAATTTATTAAAAATAATTTTGTTGCTTATGACTATTTTTCTTTCACCCAGCATCGGATAGATCCTGGACAATGACATTATATAAAATAAATAAATATCTAGCTTTTTTGTGTTTATTCAGATGTACTTATAAGAATATTATGCTATCAATTTTATATTAAATTATGCCCCTTTCTCTTTGCTTATACAATTTTATGGATCCGCAAAGTATAGTTTTACTTATCACAGTAAAGGGAATCAGAGAATTATGAAACTTAATTACCACCTTCCAGCAGCGAAGTGTGGAAGTAGGCTGTTAAGACCTGCCATAAATAATCCACATTAAACTTTGTTAGTCACACGTATTTGTTTTTATTGAACCAAGACTACAATTTACAGATGGTGTTGGTAAGTTTAAAAATTAATTAAACCCTGCCTAAACCAAACCAAAATAGTTTTGGTATATTTTGGACGATACGACAAAATTGTGTAAACTTTTTCATTCATACTTATTTGTTTTCGTTGGATTCAGAATACATATTACACATACTGTTGGTTAATTGTTAAAATTAATGAAGCCCTTCCTAAACCAAATTATAATAGATAAAAAAATATTATTATATCTATAAAATGTCCAAAGTTATGTATGACTTAATTGCATAATTTTAGATATTTTATAGATATACTTACTAGTATTTATTGACTTTTATCTATTATGGATTGGTTTTCGCAGGATTTAATTGAATTTTAAAAACAAACCAACCGATCTCTAGTCTTATTTCAATGAAAACAAATACGTATGACTGACAAAGCTTAGTGCACACAATTTATGTCGAATCTTACAGCCTACCTCCATCCTTCGATACTGCCACATACTATATAGAAAATATCAAGATCTACGAGACCTAAAAATAAGTATTTCAGCAAAGACGGATGAAAATTGAGGCGGGAGAATGAACTGAAAAAGGTTGGAAAGTACCTACATAACAATACGTCATAATATATCTCATATCACTAACCATAATAAAGAGTACCATTCCAATTTTTCTATTCTAAATAATAGTCTCCAAAAACTCATAATAACGCGCCATGATCATAGCACTCTTCCCAGAACGCTTTAACATTCAATAACAACCTATCTACATACCCATTAAATCTATTAAACAAAAACGTAGAGAAATAGTGGCAACATCGCAAGACGTCCGATTGTTGGGACAATCAAACCAAATATACAAGTGGGACGCACGACATGCTTACCACTATGAAAAAATATATGAAGGACCCCCCAATGTATTAATATGAAAGGAGTTCCGATAAGCGGGTCATTGAAAGGTAGTTTTTTATCACGGTCACCTCACGGTCGTCAGATGAATGACAAAAAGAATACACTTTGTTCAAATTTACGAAAAATCAAGTCTTTCAGATGGACGCTATACTGTGGGTTCTGTAAAAGGACGCAACAATGATAGCTGGATTTATATATATATATATTGTATATAATACTATTAGATAATGTTTATAAATTAAACAATGATATGTAATTAGTTTGTTTGGTTTGTAAGAACCCCTCTTCGGGTGAAGGCCTCCTCCAAAGTGTCAATCTCTCTCTTGGCGTCTCTGGTTTCTTTCTCTTATATATGTATTATACACAAATATAAAAAATAATAATAATTAATATTATATAAACTAGAAAATAAGTAGATAATACAACCATTGATATATATATATACATAATAGATATTATATTCATAGGTTATATAATATATATTCATTAAATATAGTCATTTAACTGTCATTTACTTTTGTTTGTAAGAAATAAAAAAGCTTTTTTATTTTATTTATTTATATATATATATGAACATATTATATTTTAATATTACATGCTCGTATTGTTTTATTATTTTGATAGTTTAATGTCTATTGCGGATACACAGAGTATATGAGGGACGATTTTTCAATTGAGAGATTTTTTGAACCGCTTGATTGAAAGGTTTGATATCGACTGTTTCATCATGACCGAAACAGTTGGTTTTGTTTTCTACTGATAGATGTTACTACATATCCTATACTTAGGTTATGATGTTTTTACATAATTTTATTGAATTAATTTATTACATACGCGAGTATTAACTTTACTGTAGGTAGATGGCGTTGTTGTAAGTATGCAAGGTGAAACTTAAGTCGCCAAAAACGACTCAAATGGAATAGTACACAACTAAATCCTTTACAACTGAAATATATATGCGTTTGAAAATAGTGACATGATTGTTAGTTATGTCATAATACGTATAACAAAATATTAAGCAAGCATTGAATAACATGGTTCAAAGTACATAGTGGATTAATATTAATATAGATGGTAATTAATAAAGTACATATTTTTTTCTATACCTTTTTGTTTACTAAGTCACACGTGTATGTTGTAAGTACTTTATATTCATTCATGTTAATAATACATATATCAATGTAATGTAAAAATATGTATATATTCAATATCAGTATTAGAACTTTTTGGAATATATGCGCAATATGTTATATACGTATTAATATTATATAATATATTATAGATAATCTTTTAACGAGAAAAATTATATGAAAATCTTTTAACAAAAAATGTTTACAGTAAAAGCGAGGCTGTATTTCATTCTATATGTAGGCTTAATTTGACGTAAAGACGTTAATAAAGTAAACATCGAAAAGCTAGATAATACGTAATAGATTTTCTTTGAATTTATTTTTAAAATGTGTTACAAAGTGAAAAGTTTGACCTTCATAATAATTATTATTATGACTTAGGTGGCTGCGGGGAGAAAGCTTCCATCGTTGGAAAGCCATAAAAGGAGCCGTTAAAACACTTTATGTTTTGTTGCAGAAAAAAACTCGTCGCAAATCACCTCTTTTCGGATCAGGAGCTCGAAGCGACGTGGCGAAAGTTGAATGACAAGGGATGAACATGGTCAACTCTCTAATGAAAGAATACCATTCAAAAAATGAGAATTTTTGTTCAAATTATCACTGCCTCAGTACTAGGGTACACTATTTGATAAAAATCAGTTGCAAGAAAATGGCTGTCTGTGAATGTTTTTGGGTTTTTGAAAGATAGTAATTACATATTTTAATAATGTATTTATACATAATTATTATCTTAATATCATAAAAAATCGGTGTTAGTACTTATTTATGTACGCGCGTTAGAAGTTATACTTCTTTGGCGTAATAAAACAAAATAAGCCGTTACCTGAGTCTATTAATATTACAGTGGATTAGGTTGATGAAAACGTACGCGGTTCATACGTATCTTATAATATAGCACATGATAATTGAAATTTAATTTGTATTGGAACAAAACTCATCTTTGCCATTCAGCGGTTATAATCGATTCAGAAGTGCTCATGATGAATTATTAAAAAAACAAATTTTAATATATTTTTTGAATTATTTACCAACTCAACATTCCCAAAATTTATTTATTTATTGATATATAATTTTACTCATAAATAATACTTAGATTATTATACCCTCAAATCTTGAGACACAATATTTACAATGAAAAATAAATATACACTCCAATATTAATAAAGTTTTATGAATATAAATTAACAGTGTAGAATGTTAGTCTCCAGAAATTTGTTTATAAACATGAATATTTCTAATGACACAATATTGGTTATGTTTACAATACGTGCTCTTTATTTGGTTGTATTGAACGATTAACTAAATGACACTATGCGCATGCGCGTTTACCCTTGAGACCGAAATGAATATAATCATAATAATAAAAAAATATGTGTTACATTGGCGCGCGTAACTTCGTCACACGCCAAAAATACACTATGATCTATTTTCCCAAACGCGTTAAGGCTATGTGGAAAAATGGATATCGGAAATAATCATTGCAATCAGCTATTTACTGAGTTTGCCATAATTGGACACTACGGGAAATGGGTATTTAATATCGCCGATCAATATGCTGACACAGATTAAGTTGTTTATCACCATTAATTATAGTATTCTAATGTACATATATTTTCAACATTATCATTTTTTTTTTGAAATAGTTTATATACGTAACTGTTTATTCATTTAAATTTAAATCTCCATATCTTAGTTTCCCTTTTTGGCACTTAGTGCTTTACTAGGTTCATGTATTCATATATCTGTCTTTCCAAAATAATAATTTACGATGAATTAATTACACGAAATTCAATTTGACGTACATTTGTGCGGATAACGCTTTTCCCTCTTGCCGTTCGCCCTACATAAGCGGCGTTATTGCTAAAATGCTTTCATTTTAATGTCATCTATTTAATCTAGAGACAAACAAAATCTCGGCATTAAACTGGCTTAATGCCACCATTACGCCGAGCGAACACGGTTTTTTCGGTTCGCGTTTCCTTTACGTATCCGCGATTTTTTTATGACTGCTCCAGACATCCTCAACCAGATATTTTCAATAATATTGATTAAAAAAATAAATAATCTTCTTCTGTCATATTCGTGGTAGAGATGTGCCTAAACTTTTTCAGCCTATGACTTAGTCACTGACGTTACTGCTATGACCGCGTCATTATTGACCAAACATTTATAGACCTCTCCAAAGACACAAACATTGATCGACATTGATATGAAGCATCAGCAGTTTTTTTACGCCTGGAAATGTCTCAAGAGTAGATACCCAAAACTGAAATCGCCATGCACCCAAGTATGCTATGACTCAGTTTACAGAGATTTTTTTTAATAAAAAATGCCCATGGGAGAGGAACACGGTGAGAAAATAAACATAAATGATTCTAATTAGTACTATAGTTTGTTTTTACTTATAACAATAGAAACAATCTTGATAAATAACTATTATATGAATATTTTTTTATTGAATTCAAAAATATATGTATTCTTGCTCAAGTAATCAAGCATATTAATGAAAGGTATAAATGTACTAACAGAAACTCGCAGGCTTTTCTGATAGTAGCATAACCCATATAAAAGTCATGCATAGCATACCTAGGTATATTTTTGATTATAATAACAATTATAGGATGGTTTATTTAAAAAAATAGAAACACTTCCGGTTTTAGTATTTATTCAGAGTTCACATATATTAATCAGCAATAACAGAGAATACTTCAAACTGTACACGAAAACAGATTAACAAGACTAAATAACCAGATGAACTCTCCAAATGATTAGTTCTGTTCTGGTAGGTATCACATTTGACCACTAGAAACCACACTTATCACAAAAAATGGATCTCGATAGTGTAAGGTGTTTAGTTTCAAAATAGAAGACCTGTATGATCAATGGGTCAGAGCTTATTAGACTAAACTGACTGGCTGTAAGACAGTGAGTGATAAAAATTACGAAGATTACATATAGTTAAATCCTAATCCGTCTACATAGCGCTTGCGGCGTTCAGTCAATGGGCCGCTCCATATATGGCTCTCTTTTGAAAGTCACACCGATACAATAAATATATAGTATAAAAAACAAAGCTTTGTAAAAAGATCATCACGGTTGCAATAAGACACAGATAATTTTTTTAAACGCAATAAAATTGACCTTTGTCGCGACCAAGTCAAACGGCCCGATTCAAATTCGAACAGATTCCAAGCATTATTTATCTTAAGGATATGAAACTTTAAAAATAACGTTTTAACAGCTCCTTTGTTGGTTTCATTAATTAGATCTATAAAGTATAAATAAAAGTCTATAAAGTTCACTGCACACGTTCATATATAATTGTGCAAAAAATGGTGAAGTATTATAGTAAGTACCTGAGGAGATTATTATTAATAAAATTTTCACATTTTTAAATAAATTCGCTAGCACGAGTTTGAACGAAGCAGGTGCGAATTTCCTTGAACGAAAAATATGGACATCAACTCAAGATTGGCCTAAGACTGTACCTACTACTAGTTTTTTTTGACAATTGTCTTTTTGTCTCGGAACTAAAAAAATAACAAACAGCGATAATATGGGTAATATTGTCACCTTACTATGAAAACCTCGTAAGTCTGTTTGAGAAGAATATTGGGGGAAAGGAAAAAACGTAATACAAACAATAATTTAAACACTTTTTTAATCGATGAGACTGCTAATATTGGTTGTGAAATACGATGTTTTAATTCCATGTTTGAAACCAGGAGACTTACGAGTTTTTAAAATTTGTCAATAGATGAACAGCATACTAGTCCAGAAAAACGAGGTTGATTTAAAGTGTTTTTTTGTTTAAATTTTGTCCAATTTTTTTCCATATTATCGGACCTACGAGGTTTTAATAGTAAGGTGACGATATCACATTTTGTTAAATACGTAGATGAAATTTAGATATTATTACTTTAAAATATAATAAATTAATTCAAAAATTCTATTATACAGTTAAATCAGACTGATAAAAAAGTGACATCTATCGTTGTAACCTGTGACTACAGAATTATCGGGTTACTTCCTCCTTGTTCCTGGTTCTTGTAAGTCCGGTCAAAGTAAGTGTCAACCGTGAAGTCCTGCATCCTGCATACGACCGGGTGATAAAAGATTTTTATTTCCTATCTTTCACACATTAGTATCTTTTCCAGTATAGAGGAAACACTTTAGTCGCCCAATGTTAGCTCTTTCCAGATTTCAGTAGTGATTATTTATACATCGGGTATCTTTTATCACACATTTTATTATAATATTATTTTCAAACAATGTTAATTGAAAGTATGCGATGAAAGAACGCAGATAGAAAATATATTAATAATAACTTGTAAGCATAACGAAATGCCGTCTATACAATTAGTCAAACCAGCCAAAACAATGGTAATAATAATAATATGTCAAAATAATATCGCCATTACGCGAAGCGATCATGCTCTCTTAGCTACATGGTTAGCATTTTGGATACTTGCCATAGACGTCCTTAACGAAATATTTATATAGTTCCAAGGTTTCAAATTAAAAACGTGGAATTTATATAAATTCGTTTTGAGATGAATCTTGATTGCCTCAATAAACTACTCTATTCTGATAAAACTCTTATTCTTTAAATAGCGTTTAGTGACTTTTGCATGCATCGACGCCGACACTCCTCTGCGGGTTTCCGGTGTGCCCGTCGAGCTGGTGTCCAGATTCAAATACTTGGGTGCCACGGTTGCCGATGATGGTGGTATTTCTAGTGAGCTTGGAATACGCATGGGTGTGGCGGGCTCTGCGTTCAACCAACTTGGAGTCGCATGGAGGTCAAGGCTGTATTCTGTGAGGACCAAATGTCATTTGTTTAACGCATGCATGCTACCTGTGCTCCTGTGTGGCTGTGAGACATGGCATGTTACTAAGCTTCAAGAGTCTCGGCTTTTGAGTTTTGAGAATCGATGTCTCCGCCGAATCTTAGGGGTACATTGGTACGACCGCGTTACAAACACCCGAGTTCGTGAGCAGACACAATAGCCTTCGGTGATTGAAGTTATCACGAAGAGACGATTTACATGGCACCAAAGAGTGCGGCACTTCGTACCCTTGTGGCACAGCCTCAAGAGTTCCGTCGCCGTGGCCGGCCCTCCCTCACCCTGCAGCGGTGCTACAAAAGCGACCTACGTGCTGCAGGTCTTACATAGCGGGAGGCGCAGGAGTTGGTGATGGACCGAGGGAAGTGGCGCCAACTTGTGCTTGCCCTATGCCCCAATGTTGGGACATGACAGGGTGGAAGAAGAAGAAGTGACTTTTGTTTGTAGGAATAGTATTGAAAAAATACCTATTTACGCACTATTAGTTTATCTGCATATTGTATCTAATTAAGTATGAAGAAACACAAGATGAAAATGAAATCGAGAGGGAAGAGCTATTCAAATCGATTCAAGTAGCTATTGAAGCAATCGGACCATCCGTTCTGGTTGTTAAAAAAGCCGATTTTGTTGCACTTTTCGTTGCACACCGACTGTTTACGCTGCAAATAAAACTCGCTCCTCCATCCATTGGAGCAACCACATAATTTACATGACTTTAAGTTAAGAGTGTCCATCGGAGAGTGGCGCATGTAGCAGCAAAAGTAAAAACTTTAATAAATAACAAAAGCTTACACAAAACTGCTCATTAATCTGGGTGAAGAGATTTTCTGTCGGCAGTATGACACCCAATGCAGCGTCCCCCACCCCCGCTCACCTGTGAATGCTGCCGCCATAATAAATGTAGAAGTCGATGAGGTATGCTTGCGCAGGGCATAGACGGGTATTTTGATTGCGGTAATGCTAAGAACAACGCATTGTCGGTTTCAGTAAAATGTCGTATATTATGCACAGGTTACTTAGTTTTTGAAAACGTTGACGTCTATGCACCAGAGCGGTTATTTGTCTACTAATAAATTTGTGGGCCTTGTATATGAATCCCGGGTCTGGTAAGTTGACATAATATTATTATTTTTTAATGTCTATTTGAAATCATAGAATGGACCTCGTTTGAGTCAGTGGTAAATAATATATTAAATGTCTTTCAACATCAAAAATCTCTTTCATTAGAGGCTAAATGATCCACTTACGATCAAACATTGTAATTTACTATTTTTAATTTGATTTTTAAGTGACAAATATTATTTTGTGCGTAATTGTATCGTTTTATTTTTTACTTAGTAACAACATAACTGTCAGAGTATATTCAGCCGTAAGATATACGTACCAATCTATTAATATCAACAACGGAATTCTCCGTATTTCAAGTGAGGAATTCGTACGCGTGTTATCGAATTAAGGATTAATATGAAACATATTCGGATAAAGCACGCTTGAATCCGTGATACGTGTATGGCTTGCTAATTACCATAAATTGCTTTTGGCTAAAATTAGTGACGTGACAATTTGCGGAGGCCTTCTTAATAAAGCTTTGTACTTAGGTATACCTAGAGTGTTGAATCGCGAGTTTCCGACCCATGATGTGTAAAGCAGGATAAGCCTGAATCAGATTAGGATAAGGCGGGTACCTAATAACATAAATCACCATACGGTTTTCATGGCTGGAATACTTTATAATATCCCATTACCCTGTTTTTAATATTATGATCTCATGTGTTGTTTATAATATGTCATGGAGCTATTGGTGATAATAGACCCGCTGCCATACTACGAAATTTAAGTACCAGTTGATAATAAAGCTGACTATATTCAGCAATGGTGAAGATTAGAGGTAGGCTGTGGAAATCCGAGATACGCAGTACACACTAAACTTTGTTAGTCATACTTATTTATTTTCAACAAAATAATACTATCGACGAAGGAATTTGAATTTAAATTGTAATTTATTTAAGTTTTGTACCAATTGAATCACTGGACCACGTGATTATATATTTGCCAATACAAAAATTGAAGTGTAAAATCTAGCAACTTTTATTCTGTTTCTTTCCCATACCACATCAGTATGATTTACCTTATGTACCGTTTCCTTAAAACAAGTGGTAAATTCGCAACGCTTTCTTAAAATACGATTTTCCTTCAGGCGTGTATTGCTACAATGTAGTGAACTTTTCCATCCAGCTTTTGGAAAATATTAGGATAGGTTAAGTTATTGACTGTTAGGTTACAATATGTTTTCATTGTTTCTTTTACTAAAATATAACAGATAAAAGTAATTTTTACCAAACGTTTTTAAAGATTATAAATAACCACACGCAGTGATGTCCCTAGATAAAATGCCGCCCCTAGGCAGCGTTAAAATGCCGCCTTATTTTCATCATCCTTTCATGCGTCCAATATCTAAGAAATGTGTTGTTTGGATACATTACCAACAACATATCAGAATACTTATTCGCAAATCTGCACGTGTCGTTTCTGGTCACCAAGGACGTAAAAGGGCAACGGAAGTAAACTAGATATCGCAAACCCGACAAAACCAGTGAGCTGATTTTTTAAATAGAAAGTTATTTTCGTTATTACTAAGTTTCGGTGGCTATTTCTATATAGTATATATTCCAAATGATTTTTCTTGATTTGCCGCCCTTCGAGTAACTGCCGCCCCCAAGCGACGCTCAATCTGCCTATCCCCACGGGATGTCACTGATCACGTGAAGTTGATAAAAGCTTAAAATAAAAGATTGATGGAGCAGTTTTGTTTATGTACAAAAAAGCATATACCTTGTACCCGCACTGTTGAATTAATATAATTATATTGTACAAAGCTTTTAATATATTGACAATATTTGTACAATATGCCAGTTGTTAAATTTAATTTGCTTGCTAGATTGCATTATTAATAATCGTCTTCAATCTAAATGAGCGTTTACAGTATAGTAGAAAAGCTTTTGTAACAGAGTCAAACTTATTTGTGTTCATTGAATTAAGAATACAAATCACAGATTGTATTGGTTATTTTTAAAATTATTCAATTAATGTTTAGACTAAACCATAATAAAAAGATAGGCTGAGGGATCGAAAAAATAAAGTACGCTTCCACAGTCATACTTATTTGTTTTCATTGAAGTAAAAATACAAATTTTAGATGGTTTTTAAAATTTAAGCCCTGCCTAAAACCAAACCATAAAAGACAAAAGATATTGAACATACATAATTTTTTATGATGTAACTTACTTGAACTTGCTAATAATATATAATTAACTATTTCTTTTATTCAACGAATAATTCTCAAGATTTAAGAATGTATCATTCTAATTATTGAACATACATAATTTTGAAAAACACTTTCTGAGACAGTATATTTATAACCAATAGATAAAATCTTTTTTGAAAAAAGTAATTTCGATTTCCCGTCGGGGTGGCTTACTTTTTTCAAAAAAGATTTTATCTATTGGTTATAATATACTCTCTCAGAAAGTGTTTTTCAAAATTATGTATGTTCAATAATTAGAATGACACATTCTTAAATCTTGTGAATTATTCGTTGAATAAAAGAAATAGTTAATTACAAAAAACATTGTTCTATATATAAATTATATACAAAGATGTACGGTTTAATGCCATTTGCTTAGATATTTTATTGAGAAGAATATTTTTCATTTTTTAATATCAATAATTATGGTTTGCTTTAGGCATGATTTAATTCATTTTTAAAAAACTAACTAATATAATCTGTAATTTTTGTTCTTAGTTCAATGAAAACGAATAAATTCAAATTGATTAAAATTTTGTGCTATTCCATTATTTGAGTCATTTTTTGCTTACCTTCTGAATGTATTAATAGTTTATAAATGTTTTTACACCCGATCATTAACTTAGTTGGTAATGATTTTTCTTTCTTCTTATTTTTTCGACCATGTCCGATCCTAATAAGATCATATGGGCCTCTACAGAGTAGAGGTTTGTATTAACAGATTTTTGTTTTTTACGAGAAATGGATGTCAGCCACTTGCTCAACCTATTAGGTTCAGTGGCGCACCCGGGGGGGGGAGGCAAGGGGCCCTGGCACCCCCCCAAAAATGAAAATAATCAGAATGATTTTAAACATTGAAATTGAAAGCCAATAAACTATACCTTTGGGCTTAGACAAATAAAAACACGGCAAAATAATGATTTGTAATAATTCTACAGCACCCTTTTTACAAAAAAATCTTAGATTTTAATTTCTAACACAAAAATTTGGAAGCACTAAAGTCAGTTTTTTTTAGAAACCCAATCCCTAGTGGAACTGTCAAAAAATTCTCGGTGTCCACCGGAATTCCGGGTCATGGCTGGGGAGGGCTGACAGGGGTCTAGTCTGGGGGCCCGGGCTGTGAGGGGCCCGGCGTGTTGGGTTGACCAGATAAGTGAGATAAACACACATCATAAATTAGCTTTAATAGTAAAAAAAAGTCGCCTGCGGCGCTATTATACTTCATGGCCATGAACATTTTCAATTACTTATATAATTGTGCAATATATTTTTTGATTATTATGTGTCAATACTCGACAGCTCCATTATTAAAGTAGATGTATTAAAATCGCCAATAATTCACTGTGTAAGTACCCTTAATTTGAACTAAAACACAATTTTAAAAACGTTAATGTAGTGTTTCACACTGCCTTTAATCTTAGCGGTAGGTAGGGGGCCCCCAAAATATCCTAGCCTGAGGGCCCGCTTCAGGATGTGGGGACCATGGTGTAGGTACACCGAGTGCAATAGACAAAAGACCAATAAACGAGAAATTAGGCTGTGAAGAAGAAAAAGAGCCTATAGGACTAATTTAAATTCTCCTCCTTGAGCCCCCCCCAATATTAAATCCTGGGTGCGCCACTGATTAGGTTCATCCCCTTCCCAGATCCAGGATTCGAACCTGGTACCCACGGCGTTATAGTCCAACGCGCGGTCACCGTGGGTGTCTTTACAATGATTTTTACCCTCGTTTAACGTATTAAATTACTATATAAACAACAATCAACTATATTCGTTGTCAGTGTGTAGGTATTTGTCATTGGTGAGTAGGTACTTATACTACTATGCATATCCTAGTAGTAGTAGTCATAGATAATATCAGCTTAAACTTTTTTAATCATATATATAAAACTGGTGACCGACTATTCATCTTCATCCCAAAAATACTTTTTTTGTTTTACTGTTTTCGGTTTTTTTTATGATGCTTTGTTTTCAGTGGAAATTGCTGAAAGAATATTATCCAATTTTCCGTAAAATATTAATGGATCTAATTATAAAAAAAAATGTTACGGAAAAAATGACCTTGCAGATCTATTTTTGATTAAATTAAAATTCAGTGGTGTCCCTAACAAAACGATTGATCTTATAATTTAATACGTCGGAAGAAATTTATTAATTATTATTAAGTACAATAATTATTTATAATCTATCTAATATTCTAGTTGTCGCTTGACCTATACATTCTTTAAGACGGTACTTCAGTGAAACGGCAAATAATTTTCAACTATAGGTGCGATGAAATTTCAGACTGGCTGGCAATCGGAGAGCGAAAGTCGAGCTGTGAACAAGTCAATTGGTTTTGCGATGGCGACAGGGGAATTAATTCTTAAATCGTGTAAAGATGACTAAAAACCGTTACCCTTTTACTTGAAAAAGAAAACATGTCAATGAACATATTATTATTATTAGTGATAGAATAATAAACATAACGTTAAATGGACGCATGTTGAGTTTTTATGAAAAATTATGTTTTGTTCTGCACGCGTCATTTGCACATTCTTCGCGTCGCGTAGTCACACTCATTTTAGACCGTGCCCCAGCTGAAGTGCCTTCAGACGGTACTTCAGTGAAACGGCAAATAATTTTCAACTGTAGGTGCGACGAAATTTTGCACTCGCTGACAATCGGAGAGCGAACGTCGAGCTATGAACACGTCAATTTGTTTGATTGGTTTGATGGCGATGTTTGATGGCGATAGGGGTATTAATTCTTAAATCGTGTAAAGGTGACTAAAAACGTAACCCGTTTACTTGAAAAAGAAAACATGTCAATGAATATATTATTATTATGAGTAATAGAACAATAAACAGAACATTAAATCGATTCATGTTGGATTTATATGACAAATTATGTTTCATTCGGCATGCGTCATTTGCACAATCCGCGCATCGCCTAGCCTCTTTTAGACCATGCCTCAACTTTACTGAGAGGTATAGCCTTAAGATATTGCTTTTACTGCATACTATTTAAAATGTCATACAACAATAAAGGTCAGTATTAAACGTTCCGTCAACTTAACTGAATTTATTGGGTAGTTTTAAATGCATTACCCATATTGAAATGTAATTATTGTGAGAGTGAATTTGAATTGGCACGAATACTGTGTAAAGTTATGATATTAAATTTAGATTAGTTTTACGTCTTCTTGGACGGAATTGCAAATGAAGAGTTACATTTTGGCGATGTTTGCTGTCAAATGCCTACGTATGATTGTAATCTGAATGTTACAATGTACCTATCAAATTTATTATTATGAAAGACAATAAAATTAGCTACAAGTAGAGGTTAGCATCTGTTTTCATCAATTATTAGTATTGCAGTGAGTCTATAATACGAATTGATATATATCAGTTGCGAAGGGTGACTTTTGGAAAAAGGTAGGCTGTGAACATCTGATAAAAAGAGCACACTTGTTAGGTATACTATAATAAGACTATAGAGAAATAAGAAGATAATACGATATTTACTACAAATGAATACACTAATAAATGACAACGACACACTAATTCAATGAAACTTCAAAAACTCACTGACGTCATAAAAATGAGGGATGTGTTTAAATTACGTAATTTTCAACATATTTATACCCATCAAAAATCATTAGATAAAATTTCTTTTTTTTTTTAGAAACAATCTATACGTATTTACTAATATTCGATTCAACGCCGTAGAAATTATTTTTTTAAATTATCTAATTATTAATGATTTTGGACAAAGTGTGCAGTCATGACAACAATATTATGCGCGAATGTTTTAGTCTCTGCGAGAGGAGCTTACCTTATTTTTTATACAATTCAACAGACTTGCGAAGGTTACGAGGCGTAGAGTCCATACGAAAAAAATGCAGAATTATTTCAACCATAATCGGACCTTTATTTACTTCAAGATAGATGGCGCGCTATGGTATATTTTTTAATACCTTTGCAGATTGTTTTGTAACTGTGTAATACTGAAATACATTCCTCCATATACGACATCTCTCCTTGGCAAAATAAATTATTTTTATAGAACATAAAATAATGAAGTGATTAAGTATACAAATACCTATGTCAATATGCAATTAAAAAATATTTTTCTTAAGAAGGTAGGCTTTAAATAATCGCCTAGTATGGAGTTTTCGCCACTGATATATATATTGTAAAGACTTTGATGCATATTTAAATCCAAGATACTTAAATGTATTTTTGTAATTTTTTTTAAACTCTTTCACTTTCTAATTTTCACGTCAAGCATTTGTGAAACCTAACCAAGCCTAACTAAGAGCCAATCATCTTACCAATCTCTTAACTCATTTAGTGCTAACACCGCGACAGGCGCGGTTTGGAGCAGTTGGCCATTCGATATAATTAACGTGTTATTTAAATGTGGTAATTAAAATGTAATTAAAACTTCAGCAGTTGTCTGAACATTTTTGGGCTCATATTGTGTAAGAATATTATGATATTATGTGCATCGATTTGAATAGGTTGATTGTGTTTCAGATTAATCGGAAAATTGATTATGACGGAATCCAATTAAATCGAAAAACGAATGTATATTTCTAAATTTTAAACATGCTAACGTTATGTATTGGGGAAAATGATGATTTTATTTACACACTCGTATAATAAAATATCTATTCTAATAATATTTAGTAACAACAATCGTTAAAGCCACTAAATAATAGAGGCACCCAGTATCAAAGTGGGCCAAAGAGACCTTAATGTTTTTACAGGAAGGGCGAAAAACTGTAGTTATACTTTTGATAATATATAATATCTAAGTACGAGTATTATATTTTTCTTAATATACTATAACCTTACCTGAATTCGTTTAAATAGTAAATTTAAGTAGTGTAACTTTATTAATAAAGCTCAATTTAACATTTAAAATATGCTCTCGGCCACTTTTGATACTGACTATTCTAGTTCTATACTAGTTTGGCTGTTTTTGATATTCATTTCCATTTTAAAAGTCGATTTAGCATAGGTTCTGGCCGTTTTTGATGCACGAAATATGTAAGAATGGTAGAATTTTTAATTTAGAATTTTTTGGCATTAAAATATAAAAAATAACGCTGAAAAGTGTCTTTGGCCCACTTTGATAATGGGCTCTTTTAGAATATCTAACAAAAAATTCACATATTTTGTTTGAAATTCCACACCATATCCTTGCTTTTTCGTACAAGGTTGTTAAACGAGTTAATTGCATTGAGTCATTTACATATTCGCATTTATGGTGATATTGAAAATTTTTCTCGATAAAAGATTTTAGGTAAAGTGTGCAGTTAATTTATTATATTCCTCCATTTATATCTTTAATTTTCTTCATGACCAGAATTAAAGATTTTGTGTAGTGCTCTTGTGTTGTTTAGTATTTCGTTAGGTGTTTGAAGGTTAGTTCCCAGAGTTTATCACTCTTTTATAGTATTGGGCAGTCGTCGATGACATACCATACAATGTGTAGCTGTCACATGGACTGAAGTCATCGTCCATCAATTTAAATCTTTTTAGATAGGCTTTCAGCGCTCCGTGACCTATTAGTATATATGTGAGTTTGTGTGATGTTCTATGTTCACACAATATATTCTTGTTATCTATAACTTCAAAAATACGCCAAAATCATACGATAAAATGTTGAAAATCTTAGCATATTATACCTACAAGCTAATTATTTAGATATAAATACATAATAATAATATGTCTAACAATTTTTTTCATGTACATATTTATTGCAAAAAAAAAATCTCTAGCTAATAGAAATGACAATATTTTTTTTAGTAATATAAAAATTCAATATGGTAAGAAAAGGGATCTAATATTATTAACCAACCAGTTACGTTTGACGGAAAAAACGTTGTTTGTCATTAATATTGAATTGTGGGTATCAATTATTAGAATGGTATTGTAGTAGCAAAATTGTGAATACTTGATTAGTTTTCGAAAATTATATATTTTCTTAAAGTATGTTATATTAAAATATGATGATATTAATATAATACTACAGTTGTAAAAATAGCATAACATACTTAAGTATTTAAAATTAAAATGTAAGCCACAAACTTTGTATGCATTGTAAACAGGTACGGAAGGTGAATATCCTACCGATCACCATTACTTAGTAACTATAATGTAATACTTATCACAACATCAAATTATAAACAAAGACATTTTTTCTTGTCAATTGAATTTCAAAACAGTATCGTTTCAAAATTATAATATTATTATTTATTTGGAATTACGAAACAAACACACACCAAGACTCATGTAACTAGAGTTGGATATTTCCCGAGAAAATCTCAATTCGGGATTTCCAGAAAAAGAATTCTCGAGAATTCTCGAGATATCGGGAAATTTAGAAAAAAACCTGTAAAAATCCTAAAATCAGTGTAAAAATAGACAAATTCCAAAAAAATATGATTTTTTTTATTAATGTAAGACAAACAAAATAGAAGTAGGGAAATAAAAATAGTTGAAAACATTACTTATTAAAATATAATTTCAAAAAAACACAGACTGTCAATTGCTGCGTCTGACAATCGCGTACGCTATTGAGACACAAAATTCCCTGATGTTGTAAAAATTGCGCTCATTTTGAGTCGACGTTGGCTTAATTGTGTTAAATGCCCCGATCAGTCTGTGAACATTTTATGTTTTATGTCCACTTTTTCATATAGAAAATCGTTTTTTAATTAATATTTGATAATAAAGAAATCCCGAATCCCGAGAAAAGATTCTCGAGATCCGGGATTTCCCGAAATGTTAAAATTTCAATTCTTGAGATTCAGGATGAGAAATCTCGAAAATGTCTCGAGAATTCCCGTCGGGAAATTCCCGAAACCCAACTCTACGTGTAACATAATAATATTACCTCACGCAGCAAATTTACAGTCAATAATACGCGATGCATTTACTCTAAATGCTCATAAGAGAGTGTGTGTGAGAGACTATAAGTGCATGATATACTTATTTGAGTTAGTACATCCCCATAAAGTTAAAGCAAATGGAAAGCTTGAGTAGTACATAGGAAATTACATTGCAATTGAATACCATTGAGTAGATAGGTGCTATGTGTCATAAATCAAAAATGTGGGAAATTAAGAAAAACATTTTATTTGTTAAAAACATAAGTATTCATTTTTGTCAGTAAAATTACAATACAGCTCCCATATTACGCCTTATAGGTTACAATACTTAAAAAAACAATATGATAATAATATGTATAAAAAAAATATAAAGAAAAATGAAAATTGAAAATTGAAAATGGTGTACAACAAGGGGCACTGCCATTAATTATTGTTGATCGATTATAAAGTAATGTGTTCTATACTTTTGGAGCCATAGCCTATTTGATATTTAACGCATGATGATACTTGGCACCCATTCCACGTAAAATATGTTTTTTTGTATTTTTGGTACTTTGCGCCTTTCTACTCAACGGTATTCAATTGTCGATATTGTTGGAAAAGGAAAGTGTTGAATAACTAACAAGAAATGAAAATATAAATAATATTAAATTCTAAAGGTTTTTTAAAAAAGGTTTTATCGATAGCTATTTCGGTTGTAACACCATTGTCAAGACTATATAATGACTTGATAATGGTGTTACAACTGAAATAGCTATCGACAAAACCTTTTTTAAAAAACCTGTAGAATTTAATATTATTAGTTATATTTTCATTTCTTGTAAAATGGAATTCTACCAAGTAAATGCTAAGTCAATTAATAGATGAATAACTGTTAGCCATTTTCTTAACCATCGAGTATTTACTTTAGCTCAAACACGCACTGTAAAAATAACTTGATTATTGTGCCAGCTAACGGATGAGATATACAATCTACGGATTTAGAAAATACCATTATGGCAACTAGAAAACTTTGGGTACCTTCTAAGTAGTTAATAACATTAAAATAATTTGAATTAAAACAACAAAAAAAACTAGAAGATAAGTAGGTATTGTAATCTAATAGTGAACGGGTATTTTTTTTCTCAGAGTATTTTCCCTTATCAAATTTTATAGAGAAGGTTGTGTTTTTATGTTATTTTTTTCTTTTTTCTTTAGAGAGTTCAAGTGTCGGATTGTGTGGGATTAAGCGTTACGCCACTGCGGCCTCGCTTTGGGGGAGTTCCCGAGATATTTTCTTGCCGCGCTCTTAAGACAAACAAATAAATCTTCATGTTAAGCAACGCCCGCGCGCGTCGTTTCCCTCGCGCAATATTGAAGGGAATGAGGTGAGGAATGGATGTACCGATCTCACCAAAAGCATGGTGACACTATTTATTTTCAATTTAGGACAAGACGTACTAGACACTCTGTATATGGGTGACGGTTTATATAGGTTACTATTATACGTAAACTATAGTGTTTGAATTACAAGCTCTTCTGAACCATCCCAAATTTTGTAAATAATTAATAATTATCAATAATTTAATTACCTATTTATTAAATAACATACTAATTGGGGTTACTAAGTTGTACGTATGCAGTTCATCGTGGGACACTTATTCGTGTGGCTTAGTACGTGAAACATGAGTTCGTATGACATTTTATCAAATGACGAGTTCTTCGTTTAACATTTCGCCGAGGAATACATTTGTACGTATCTTACAAAATACGGCGATAGTTCCAATTAGATTAACCCTAACCAAACCTAACCTAACCTAACAGAAGCCATCCTAACCTAACCTAACCTAGTAAAGACATCTCATAAAATTCGCCACATGTTGTAGCATACGTACAAATATACTCCACGGTGAAATGTTCAATGAAAAACTCGTCATTTGATTAAATGTTACACGAACTCATGTTTCACGTACTGTGGCGCATGAATAAGTGTCCTACGGTGAACTGTTTACGCACAGATTTCCAGATACGACTAATAATTGGTGGCTCTTGTGGTGCAGTAGGTAAGGCGCTGGACTTCAGCCCGAGAGTTCTGTGTTTGATTCCCGGTGAGGACACAATATTTATGTGTTTTTTCTCAAAGCCTGGGTGTTTGTGATTATTCAAAATTACTAACAACCACCTTGTACGAAAAAGCAAGGACATGGTTATTGATAATTCTAAAAAAATACTAATTATTAGATTAGATGACTTTCTATTAAAAATATGGATTTAAATTAATTTATCTTTAATAATAGGTAGTTGTACGACCGCGTAACAAACACCCGAGCTCGAGAGCAGACACAACAGCCTTCGGTGATTGACGTGATCACGAAGAGACGTTTTACGTGGCTGGGACATGTGTTCCGGATGCTGCCAAAGAGTGCGACACTTCGTACCATTGCGGCACAGCCTCAAAGATTCCGTCGTCATGGTCGGCCCTTCCTCACCCTGCAGTGGTGCTACAAAAGCGATCTACGCACTGCAGGTCTAGAATGGCGGGAGGCGCAAGAGTTGGCGATAGATCGAGGGAAGTAGCGCAACCTTGTGCTTGCCCTATTCCCCAATACTGGGTCGTGTCAGGGTGTAAGAAGAAGATGAAGTAGTTGTAGAAACGATATTTTCTTTCCGTTGGCTGATGGACCTAACTTTTGAAGTACACTTATATCTCTTCTCATCTTGGCCGTGTAGAGATTTCGTATCAACATACATGTTATTGTCTATGGTCATTTATAGACCATAGACTATAACGCAAAACGGAAATGTAAAGAGTTGTCTTTCAGCTTTCCTATAATGTAGTCGACACGCGTCCCGCGTCTCCCACTTTATCAAAATTCCAAATTAATATAAACCTTTTAACTCAAGCTATAATCAATATGACAGCCATTTTTTTGTGCTGTGTCTATCCAAACTTTATTACTACAATATTAAACCAAGAAAATATCACCTCCATGTATTATTCATCACTGCCCGAACGTATACCATGTCACACACATATCAAGCAACCTTCGTCGAATAAACATAACACGTATGAATAACACTACGTTCATCCCCCTGATAAGTGGCATAATGTCTACCATGAAATTCTGTCATCTTATGAGCGACCAAAACTTTCCACCCTCTCAGTCCTCTATGTCTCTCAGTCTCTCAGAGCATAGTGAAGGCTGCCCTCAGTAAGCTCCTTTACTTGGTCGCTCCAGTACGCTCTTCATCTGCTTTGCTTTCCTTGGAAACTACCTAAAACCACTAGCTTCTCTAGGTTATCCGGTACGTGCTGAATAATATGACCAAAACACAGCAGAATACGTCTCAGACATTTTTTTCTGGGAGCGTTCTTTTGGCTGTAGTAGTATCTGGTTGATTGACGAGTTCGTCTTATGCTCTGGGCAAGAAATACGAAGTATTCGGCGCCAACACCACATTCTGATGAATGTAAAACTAACAAAATTTATTTTGTTATATTATAAAATTACAGATCAAAATATATATCGTAATATCGTTTAGAACAGCAAGTGAATAGTGAATAATAAAATGAGAAAATTACAAGATAAAAAGAACTTTTTATGTAAAACGTTTTTAAATTTTCTGTTGAATCATATAAACTTGACTTGACTAGCTTAAACGATCAAAAAAATTTGTACTTGATAGAAATAATACTGAAATGTCATATTGATCTCCATAGTAACGCACATATATATTAATATTAATAATTAAGTTGCTAGGACCCACTTAACAACCAATAATAGTTTTACTTTTTACAGATTTCTTCCGAAATAACTTTTCATACAAAACAGAATTAACAGAAAATGAAATCAATTCTACTTAAAGATGGCTAAAAGTATTAAAAAAATGCATTGGAATCGTGTTCTGACATATTCTAAAAGTTTTAAATGTCTAACTAGTCGGGAAGCTAGTTAAAAATCGATTGCAAGATTTTTACCGGACAAACAACCACCGGACAAATAAGAATACGAGCTAAGAAAAACGTTGTAAAAAATAAGTTCAGCGTTTTAATAAAATTATGTGCCATCCAAAATTAATATTAGTAGTTGTGTCTAGTAATTCAAAAAGTAAATTAAATTACAAACAACTAAAAAATACTAACCATGACGTGAAACTACAAAAAATAATACCACATGGTATCCAAATATGCCACCTCGAATGCGGACATGAGCTAATTAGATAAATCAACACCTGCATTAGTAACATTTTTTTTGATATAACGTCGTTCTGATTCATAAGCTAACAAAGCTAACGAACATAGTACAAGTCTACTTTATTGAGTTTAAAATATTTTCTTTTACCTCCTATGACTCGGTACTAATTTTAATGTTATTAATGAATTGTGTAACCTTAATACAGCAAAGTATCAAACATGATAAAAGAGCGCAGTCATCCCATGAAAAGACAAAAGATATAGTAGCCGGATGTAGTGGAAACGGGCTTGCTTGACGGTTTTCCCTTTTTAAATACAGAACAGTTTTTCCTGATTAAGATTAACGACACGTTTTGTTGGCATCGGTGACGTCACACTTGCTGGACCTGCGCAATCGTTTTGGCCCAAAGAAAATTATTAATCGTGTTATTGGAAGCCCACATTTCACATTTTAGCTATATTTTCTCATTTCCGGAAATTTGTACGTATGCAGTTTGTCATATCACACTTTACCGTGAAATATTGTATCGGAAATATATGGCCATATATATATTTTTTTTTTTTTTTTTTGAATTATTAATAACCTTACTTTTTCGTACAAGGTGGTTGTTAGTAATTTTGAACAATCACAAACACCCAGGCTTTGAGAAAAACACATAAATATTGTGTCCTCACTGGGAATCGAACCCAGAAATCTCGGGCGAAAGGCCAGGGCCTTACCCACTGCACCACGAGAGCCGCCTTATGGTCGTATATTAAAGACAGTCGAACCTCTTTGAGTCGTATATAAATATAGTACTGAGATAAAATTCATGTCTTAATAAAACACGGTTCTTGTCGGCTTACAGGAAGCCAGCGGCAAACATATTTTGAAATTAGCCGATATGCTAGATTATTTGTTAGGTTAGGTTAGGTTTTAATTCTTGAATACTTCATGAATTTTGCCAAAATTGGCTAAGAAAATCCCGCCTGGCTTCCTGTAAACCGACTTGTACCTATGATACTTACGAAATACGTAATAAAAACTATCGAAATATAAGGGGAAAACAGTGGAAAATAGGTACGTAATTAAATTAGAAATGAGTACAGAACAACGCGTATTTTTTACATCTCGGTGCTATTTATAGAGATGACTGTATAGTATACTGTCATCTCTTTTTGATAAGAAACCTCACGGCGAAATATGTTACGGTGAAATGTAATACATACAATTTACATGTAATCATATTATTTTATATCTTTCTAAGAAACGTATGTTGTTCCTCCTGCATTGTTTTCTTTTGATTCGTAGCAGTTTTATGAAAGATTAATTAATAAATCTACACGTATTACTTAAGATGTTGAAAAAAACTTTCGTCTATAGCTGCAGTAATTCCCAACTGGGCTAATTTCTTAGCACACTACTGACTTCGCATCTTTCCTTGTCGATTCTATTCCTTTTGGCCCCGTGTGTTGAGAGAAAGTTTTCATTACGACTTTGACAGTATCATGAATTGGTTCCTAAATTATTCTAAAATATAAAATAAAGACCAAACATAATAAGTTTACTAAAATGAGTGAAAATATATCTTTCATTGTAATCACAGCGTTTCTTCCATTGTCAATATAGGCAAGGCATAATCTCGCCGTAACATAGACATTTTGAAACAAAGTCTGCTCACTGCTAGCTGACAATATTTATTACACCTGAGATGCTTGTCACTGTTGTACCTGCATATCTAAAAATACTCTACCTACATATTAAACTCTTATTGCGATTACACGTATATATACACAAAGA
Organism: Rhyacophila brunnea; assembly: GCF_057557595.1. Taxonomy (NCBI): domain Eukaryota; kingdom Metazoa; phylum Arthropoda; class Insecta; order Trichoptera; family Rhyacophilidae; genus Rhyacophila; species Rhyacophila brunnea. The sequence continues at coordinate 16,975,866 of NW_028232752.1, forward strand.
GCTGATGTAATTCAGTCAACATGTAATAATATAATGTAATATATACGTAGATTTACGTGTGAAGTAATGTATTTATTTTATTTATATAATTTCGTCCATTGAATACTATAATACATTCATGTTTCAGTGGCGTACGGTCTATAGATTCAATAAATGCGCAGCACCCCCAGAAATATTTGATAAATTTTATTTATTAATATTATGTATTTATTATTAAAGTTTAATTAACTATAATAATTGTCTTCTTCTAAATGTTGTATATATATTATGTATTACGACTTTCACGGATGATTGTTGTTTTTACGTCATGTAGTATTATCAAAATATATTATTTAAAATGCCGTAGAGCAAACACTCTACATTATTCCACACACCATAATACTCGTCAATATTCAAGTATATAATAAAATTATTATAAACCATAAGTAGATAATACTAGGAAAATAGTATATGTACCTATTTAACAATTTTTTTCATCAGCATCCTAACAAGTATGTCCTTGTCATAAGATAAGTTATATAAAAAGAAAACTAAAAAGTGTGTGAGTTAGTTATAATTGTATACTTCAGTGGTGAGAGGTGGAGGTAGGCTGTTAAGATCCGATATGAATGGTGCACACTAAACTTTGTCACTCTTCACACTTATTTGTTTTCTTTAAAATGCATATGCAATTAAAATGCAGCTAGTGCTGGCTAGTTTTTAAAAAAACAATTAAATTCTACCTAAACCATATCATAGATGGACGAATAATTTTTGACTATTTCTGTATTGTAGCTTGGTTTACGTAGGGCCTAATTGAATTTAAAAAATAACAACACTATCTGGACTTTGTAATCTTATTTAAATGCAAATAAATACGTATGACCGACAAAGTTAAGTGGGCATTATTCACGTCGGATCTAGCCTCCTCCACCCTTTGCCAATGATATACCGATATTCCATAGAAATTCCGCATTTATGACGAGATTAATAGGTAACGAGTGTACCCACGATGGCCGCACGGTTTAAGTGCGGCCTATAGCGTTGTGCGTCTCAGGTTCGAATCCTGGGTCTGGCAAGTACAAATATTTTTTTTCAATTAGTGTATGAGTCAGAGTATCAACTGGATAGGTTGAGCAAGTGGCTGACATCCATTTCTCGTATAAACAGAATCTATTAATACAAACCTCCACTTTGTGGAGGCCCATATGATCTTATTAGGATCGGACATGGTTGAAAAGAAAGTGTACGACTATTATTAATAATGTAAAGTATGCCCGATTTTTAATATCACTGCACGCCACTGGATAATTTAGATAATAACTACTTGTGTAATAATGGGTCCGAAGGGATTTGAACCTGGTATTTTCAGGTTACAATTATTGCTTGTGCCAAACCTACTTAACCACAGTTAGTTAACGATAATTACTTAACTACAGATTATTAATAGTGACGAGAGTAAATGAATATTTTAGTGTTGAAGGAAATATTAATATTGTAATGTTAATTAAATGAATTAATAATGTAGTGTTTTAGCGGGAATTTGTGTGGCCAACCGCATTACATTATAACGTTGTACTGTGGCGAGTAAAACAATTGTTGCAAATGAAAGCAGTAACAGTTTTTGTATTTACCGCACAATTTTGGCTTTTGTTCATCAACGATAATGGGTAAAAGCCAACCAGCCAGCCAGCCAATAATAAGTAATTGATTTTCGTTGCGGTGTATTGTAAAGCTAGCTATTTTAAGTCCGCTAAAACACAGTGTCAGATACATAATAATTGTTTGTATATGGAATTACATAATATTTAATTTTAATTTAGGGTTGGTTTGAGCCTTTCTACGAGGCATGTTTACTTTTCAATCTCTTGAATCTCGTAGGTCACTTCTGCTCTTGAAAATTTTTTGCCTGTTATCGTGAGGGATGGTTTCCAATCCTGCGCATCTATTCTATACACAAGACTACTATAGGCCACTATTAGTAAGTATTAGCACTTATTGAATCAATAAATTACAATAAGTGATATGTTTTAACAGCACCACTCATGGGTTTGTTAAATTTTGCAGCGAGATAGTCATTTTTTACTGTTTAGATGGCTGACTTATTGTAATTGTTACAATAAGTGTTAATACTTCTATAGAAATCTACCCTAGATAGCTGCCATAGCGGCTGAAAGCAGTCTTGTGTATAGATTAGATGCGCTGGTATCCTAAAGAATTAAAATCTACCTGCGCCTGTTAATTACATACGTGGTCGCAGCCATGATTTATTTTGGATCTGAACGGTTTCCTCGTGTCAAGCCTATCAGGCACCATTAGCGAGGGGTGAAAGTTTAGCCAATGCACTCCCGTGTATTTTGTATTGAAAATTTTATTTTTCTATGTAAAATGTACTTATGTGTTTTTATTATTATTATGTAAGTATATTCTCTTCTTCTCTCTTGTGAGGGTAATATTTGTTATAATGTAAATCTCATAATATAGTGAACGTGTTAAATTTAGATTTGTTATGTCCACACAATATCTTGTTTTCTTAAATAATAAATAAACATTTTTTTTAATCTATTTTTTGTATTTACCGAAGCTTTTGTTTACTGCGACACCGTGTCATATCGTTTCTTCTCTTTTATGTGACGATTTGTTGTTTAGGCCTTTTTTCCAATAATTATATTGAAACAACAGCTTATAAAAATAATATTATTACGTTCTTAGAATCGAGTCCCATCATGTAAACAATGATATATGTAGTATAATACAAACATACAATTCTTATATAGTGTAATCTAAGGGTTAACCCTTCAATGTATAATTTTATTATACTATTATGTGAATGTGGCTTTTTCCATAAGCACCAGATCATCTGCATAGTAGTATCAAGCACGCGGTAATTTGATGGATCCCTTTAGGACTTTATAAATTGCAAAAAAACATTCATCTAAATTTGTCTTAGTCAGAAAAATAAATAAGTGTTTCTTTATTGTGGCGGAAAACTTGTGAATTTATTTTCGCAATTACAATAAAATTGTTACGTGAGCTGCATTTTTCATTTTCCGATCGGAAATTTCCCTGACCCATTGAAGCGGCCAAGCGGCAGGTTGTTGGGTGGTGCGCACGCGCGACATAATAATTTTCCCAGACTAGTACAGCAAAAGCAAATTTTTGGTGCCAGTTTGCCGCGAAACCGCGTGCCGAACATACGCCTTTACTTGTCGCTGCGTCGATCGAAGCTCGAAGTAAACTTACGTGAGCTTATTTTTTTGAAAGCTTAAAGTTTCGGACAAAGGTTGTGGTTTTTTGTGATTTATAAGAATGCATTTTGTGATGTGTATGTTTGAAAATTATTGTGAAGTTTGAAGTGATTATTTAGATTGTCTAATAAAAGGTAAATGGTTTGATTTTTATTAATATAATTCATTTTATGATTAAAGATATATTTACATATAATATTAAAGAAAAAACATAAATATATTCATATGTATATTATATAATAAATCGTTTACTCGTCGTGGATTTGACTACATTTGTATCTGAATTATTATCAATCCAAAAAAACTGAAAAATATTTAATTTAAAACTTTATTAGGATACCTTAGCTGTATACGGGATTAATCGTTACAAAATTAATCGAAATAAACGGTTTTCTTCTTTATTTAAATAAAATGTCTCAGTAATTTTTATTAGGTTATTTAATGCTATTAACCAAGAAATGAGCTTCAAATTAATATTGGTATAATATGGGAAAAAAATGGTTATGTTAGATAAATCCTTTATTAAAATTATACAGAGAATGATAGACGTATCTACTAATCCAATAATGGCAGGGCTTGATTGACGGTTTTGATTCAATTATGTATGTAGGTACCACATAAAGCTTTTCATTTAATTAATCCTGAACATATTAGCTTGCATGTAGAAATCCTACTATCAAGAGCTATAAGCTTAACCCTATAAAAGCTCTCGATCTGATTTTACGAATTAACATCAAGATTATACAACTCTACTTATGCATAATGATTTGCTACTTTAAGCATATTAATATAACATCAATGGCAGATTATTGTACGAAATTATTTCAAAGTAAACAATTACTCTAAGTACTTACCTACTAAATTTATTACCTACTGGTTATTTTTGTATTGAGGTAGGTAATAAAAATTGAATAAATACAAATGCACAGGTTGCCAAATTGAAATAATCGACTTCAAATTACAATATTATTCTATTGTAAATTCTACCGAAGTGTTTTAAATATTATTAATATTTCAAGAAAAAACTTGATATCTCTCTATATTTATATTTATTAAATTTTGTTAACTGTCAATTAATGGTGCATTGTATTATTAATTTTAATAAAACGCTTTTATTGTACAGAGTCCATTTATTTAATAAGTAGTGGAATCAGTACAAAAATGAGTTTGTATTAAAATTAATAATATTCATATTACATATTATATTTATACTTATTATTATTTCGTATTTAAAATACACTACAACATGGAACTTGACTCAATGACAGTAATGTAATGAAACAGTAATAGAGTAGTGGAAGTAAAATAATCACATAACACCCAGACTTTAATAAAATTACTTAAATTTACAATAAAAAAATCATGTCAATATAATATAATTTAATATTAGAAATAATATGGAAAAAATGATCAGAAATGCTTATAATTTACCATGCAAATCAGTTAGGTACATATTTAAACTTGCTTCATCTATAAATAATATATACAATATAGTGAGGAAACTGCACCTAATTTTTTTAACAGTATATAATATCTGTTTTAATCTTTCGAACGTTAAATTAAAATATATCCCTTTATTTCTTATTCCTTAGATCCAAATATGTTGAAGAAAATCTATTAGTATAGAGATAGAGCCTACATATAAAAAATATTTTTAGGACTACTAATTTTCATCCAAACTTTAAAATAAACAGATACACAAAAATGACACTTACGTCAAAATGTACCTTGTTACAGTGGTTTTTATAGAAGATATATTTAAGGCTTTACAATGGACGACGATTCATGACTTTTGCTAATAAAATTATGTATATTTTGTGTTCGAAACATAATTTGAAAAAATCGAAACAAAAGAAATTCACTGCTAGTATTTTTCTTCAGTAATATTATAATATTTCTATATTACATATTATTATGGTAACATAAGTAATTTCTACATAATATATAATAATATATTGCATAAATCAAAATAATTATGTTTGCTTGATTAACTTTTCTTACTTGACTCCAACTAACATGTTTGTTCAAATTACCTTTCACGCCAATTCCAATTTTTGAATGTTTACGACAGATAAAATTTGTTTATTTTAGATTCATTTTTAAATTCTTTTGTTTGACTGTCAGAATTCATTCAATTTTCATTTTAACATGTTACATGTCTAGATACATTTTTTTTATATAGAACAATATAACATCTATTATTGTTTTGTTAAGTAAAATTAATGAAGCGATCCCGTGCAAAGCTGAGTCCCTTTGCTAGTATTCGATATAATATTTACATGTCTGGATAAATGCGATTTAATCATATAGTCATAAGACATGATGTTTTTCGGACCACAGTTTTTTTTCAAAAATATGTCATACTAATTCACATAAGCGATAGATGACTGGTTCCATATCAAATTATGATGTTGTGGGTTTCTGATTCAAATCTCGAAGATGGAAAATACCTATGAGGTTGAACAAGTGGTAGTTATCCATATTTTGCCTTTTTGTGAGGCATATGTCTATATTTTAGAATCAATGAATGACAGGTTTCCACCTTGGTAATTAAATATATTGCAAGTATTTAACTTTTTTAAATCCGCAATTTGTAACTTTTATAGTTCTCACTGGGTTTTATAAAACATATAGCTGCAATAATCATAATAGTTGAGTTCTAGTACGTAAACATACGTTGAGATAATATTATATTGTACTCTAAGGAGCATATATTAAACAAACTTAATACTTGCAAGAATCTCAGCATTAAATGAGTGACGCACTTAAATATGTATATTTTGTTGTCAAAACAAAATAATAGATAGGTAATAATCGTCAACATTTCCTCAATCGTAACGACACCAGTAAGGTCTGTTGTGACTTGTTGATTGCAACAATATCTCTTGTAATATTATGTGGACTACTCACTAATCGAGTCCTGCACTCGACATAGTCAACCATCACTCCACTCGAATCAAGTCTTTCAGTTTGTCAACACAAACAGATCACATATTTAATATAATATTTAATAAAATGGTAACCGTTAGATTCATATCAAAAGATTTTGGATCTAACTATTTATTAATACGAGAAAACTAGAATAATCTTTTTTATTAAGTATTTCGATTTTAATTTGTTGTACTTAATTGAAAAAAATACTTCTTTGAATTACTGTCTGTTTAGGTCCATCATTACAATATTTGATTAATCGAATTAAAGTCTATGTTACCGTTAAATAGTTTTTACTATATATACTTACCTGTATTGTATGTATTTTAATTCAACTATAAAATACAATCTAGTCAAAACTAATTAATTGCTCATGCAACAAGTTAGAAATTATTAATTATTAATCCAATTGGCGTTTAGATCTTTGGTATTTATCTCACGGTTAGTAATAATTTTGATGTAACTATTTTTTAAGTATTTCTTTTAATAAAATTATGGGCCATATGCATAGTGATATTTATGTAAATAAGTGGGTTTATACTTTACTTAGACTTAATCAGACGTAAATATGACTATGCATAGGGCCCAAATTATACATATATATATATATATATATCAATTGGAGTTCTTTTGACTTCAGATTATGTCTACTGTTTTTTTCTTGGTAAAATGTATTACTAAGTCGTAGACATTGATACTTGTCCAATGCATAAGAACTAGTTTTCTTTTCTATGGTACATGCTTTGATGTCCTATGAGGTAACTTGTATGATTGTATTATGTTATTACCACTTACTGTACGTTAGAGTAAAAATATGATATTAAAAGATACAGTATCATCTTTATTCGCTAAGTTTGAATCTAAAACAGGTAATCGTCGTTGATTCTGCAATACCTGCTATGTGCACATTCTGTCAGTTTTGAGTTATTTATATCGTTGGATAGGTTATTTTTTTCTCCATCCATCTATACTTCTTGCTATGTGATTGGAATTACCAAAATATTCTAAATAAATAAACACAAAAGCTGTCATATGTCGGTGTTGAATTCAGTGATGGTAATATCTGCTATGTGATATAAGTGTACATAGCAGTAATTAACTTAAGATCACCTTTATGACATTGATCGCTTGGCAGATATTACTAAATGAAATAACAGTTATGTGCAATTCAAACAAACATTGATATGACTCTCATACATTTTAATGAGTCAAGTTAACACTTTTGTCAGTCACATGACAGTAATTATCCATTGATTTGTTGCATGGTAAGAATTATATTATTTCTACTACTTACTATAATAAAATTATATAATTGTATTCAAGAATTAAAAGGGTTTGCAATTTAGTGGCTAAGGTTGAGGTAATTTTTACTATTTACTCTGTTATGTGTAAAGTTATTGTAACATCAACATCAACATGGTTGAAAACACATTTTTCCATTATTCAATTTCAATTTATTTAAAAAAATTAGAGCCGCTATAATCTACATTAAGGTTTTATCCGAATTCAAGAAGTATATTAACAACCACCACCTCAATAGCCAATATTTAAATTTTACTTTCCTATCTTTACAATAATCAAAAGTGAAACGTTTTATCTGTTTTCATTCGTGTGTTCATTGTCATTTTAACTGTTTTTTTGACATGTAATTTTCATAACATTATTTTTTAGAGATGTCATATCGAGGGAAAATATTCTTGAATTACCACTACACAAAAAGTATCAAGAATCTGGGGGATCTTTAGATAATTTTACAGCTTCTGGCTCTGATACGAAGCTCCTTCATATTTTTAATGAAGCTCCTCTATCGGATAATAGCGATGTTGGAGATATTATTTTAACTCCCGTAGATGGTCATAGAAATTTAAATGAATTCACAGATTCAAATGCAGGTACCTTTGAATTTCTAGACTATATTACTTACTCATATTTTAAATGAAACATTCCGTTCAGGTGAACAACATAATATTATACACATAAATAATGATCCTTCTACGGTCGTCAATGAAAGATGTATCCGTGTCTTCAGATATTATATAACAAGCTGAGTTGTTGGAACCTTCGGTTAAAACTCTTCGAAAAAACACTTTAATAGGGCTGCAAAAACGCTTCAAAAAAGAGTGCAAGTTCTGAAAAACTGGTATTGACAATGGATCTCCAAAGTGTACTTTTGTGCCCCAAAACAGATGCTTATGCCATGTATTATAAGCAAAAACTCCAAGTTTATAACTTCATCATATATGAATTAAATAATAAAAAAGTGTCATTGTACGTATGGCATGAAGCAAATGGGGGTGTATCAAGTATGCATTATGGATTACTTAGAAAATCTACCCCTAGCTATAAAGAAGTGGTACTTATTTCTGATGGATGTATTTAACAGAATCGCAATAAGGTTAACAATAACCAGTGCTCTTAGCGATATGGCTAAGAAAAAATCGATAACAATATTTATCGACATATTTTGGAAAAAGGTCACACTATGATGGAGGCCGACAGTGTTCATGCGACGCTGGAACATTATTTCAAACCACCAAAAAATTCACCATCGGATTACATAGCACGGATGAGATTAGCACGACAGAAGCAACAATATAAGGTGCCAGTACTAATTTTTGATTTTTTTCCCACAATATGATCAGTTACAAACAAACCTCACATCACTCAGACTAGGCAAGAGAGCCGGAGATCCTACTGTCGATGATATTCGTCAATTAAAATATTTACCGAATGGTGATATCAACTATTGTTTGAGCTATTCATGTGAATGGCTACCTCTTTTGCAACGAAGAAAATCAGGCAATAATATTGTCTAAAAATGTATATCGAGGATATACCCATTTTTGCATCCAAATATCGTCACCTTCAAAAATCAGGCAATAATATTGTCTAAAAATGTATATCGAAGATATACCCATTTTTGCATCCAAATATCGTCACCTTCAAGAGCTAAAAAACGATAGGTATTGAAAAGGATCATCACATTCCATGATAATTTGCGGTTTACGTCAAATTCCAAGAACTAATTAAAATATCATAGCAAAATATTATAAAAATAATTTTGATTGTCATGTTAGTATGTTCTTTATTTGATTCATTTTATTTTCTATAAACTTGATTATAAAATACTATGTATAATATTTTTTCATGGATGTTTGCATTTTACTAAAATTGATTATGAAAATTTGTTCACAACAAATACCTGTTATGTAATCAAAAAGATGCTGACAATATCTGTCATGTGGTAATAAAGAGAATAATCAAGGTTTATTGTTTATTTCCTTCTTTTTTAATGTTTTTTTTTATTATTCAATCAATGTAAAACTATTAATGTCATCAAATTGTATAGTCAACTGACTTGAAACATATTTACCTATTTTTTAAAACAGTTTTTTTTGTCTCCTGAACAATTTGGTTTTGTACTCATAGCAGGTATTGTAGAATCAACGACGTAATATTACATCTGATCCCAAAACGTTGGTACTCTAGTCAGGAAGTGACACAAAATTGTAAATTTTGTTGTTAGTGCTATTTTTTATGGCTCATAAACAGGTTATAAAAAATGATGGTCAATGGTAATAATTTCAATGAAATATGCAATCAATTTTTTTTTCAATTATTGAAAATAGGTTACCGCATTACATTCGAAGATAATCAATAACGAGCACTATCATTGTAACCCAGAAAATTCAGTGCCACGGCTTGGATATAATATAGTGAACTAAGTCATATTCAATCATGGTATTATAATATTTTGTCAAATAAACATCGGGACAGTTTTATGTTATATTATAATATGTACATACGTAACTTTAGTAATATCTTAAAAATATTATACTAACTACGCAATTTTTATATACCTTCCACTTAACCAAATAGTACATATTATTATTATAACTATCTTTCAACCTCTAAGAAATACTAAAAATATCTAATTAACTTATCTCTATGTAATAATTAATTGTATGAGAAAACGACGGTTTGATTCGAAATAAATTAATTAAAAATATATGTATATATATCATCATCATCAGCCTGAATCTATCTACTGCTGGATGAAGGCATCTTTAAGCTGCTTCCACTTCTCTCGGTCATGTGCATTGCTCTGCCACGTACTTCCGCAAAACTTTATAATTTCATCGATCCAGCGGCCTCTAGGTCTACCTTGCGGACGTTTTGTAGTTCTGGGATACCACTGGATGACTAATTTTGTCTAACGATTGTTTTTTTTTTGAGCTATGTGTCCAGCCCATCTCTATTTGAGGCTTTTAATGAACTCTATTACATTGCAAACCCTTGTCTGCTTCCTTATCCACTCATTCCTCATTTTGTCCTTTCGCGTTATGCTCAGCATGCACCTCTCCATACCACGTTGTGCTACTCTAATTTTTTTGGATATCTCTATTACTTGGGGTCCATGTTTCACACGCATATGTGATTACGGGAAGCACACACTGGTTGAATACTTTGCGAATCAGGCACAGTGGAAGGTCACAATATAATCCATTGGAATTAAAAAATAAATTTATTGAAAGTGTTATTAATACTACATATATTAATTTATAAATAATCAATACACATTATTGTATATAATCAACCTTATAAGCAATATTATTTGGATGGTTTTGTATATATAATAATTAATACTATAAGATTTAATAAGGTTTAAAACTTTCATGAAATTCCATTAAAACTTATTTGAAATACGTCGTTCTGCCTCCGGGGTTCGCTTATAAAACAATAGGTAGGTATAAATGGGTTTTGTAATAATAAAAGTTGAAATCTCGATTACATATTGTTACAATACAGTATTAAGGGGACAACATTTTTTAATTGTTTTCTTCATTTTAAATATTTTTAATTTTCAATTTTATTTACAACACGGAAATAAAAAGATTATAGATTAACAGAACGAACAATTAGTACACTAATATGATTTAAATAGAATTTGGTCACCTATTATTATCAAATCAAGATTAAGAAGATTAATTTATTGTTGTTGTAAAAATAAGTAACTATAAAATATAAATAAAATCGCTTTTATTTAACAAAGCGTCATAATAATTGACTTTTCGATGGCGCTACAGCTCAAGTCGAGTCCTGGCCACCTCCACCGCCGTCCTTCAGCCGGAACGGTCCTCCGCACGTCTTTTCCAGTTCCTAATTTTTAGCAGCTGGTTGGCATATTTTGTAATGTTATCACCTCATCGTGTGCGTGGCTTTCCCACTGGCCTTTTCCCCCCTGGGTTTCCGTCGAGGATCTTCTTCGGTATTCATGACTCAGGCATGCACCGGACATGGCCTGCCCAGTTTAGCTTCTGGAGTTTTATGAATGTGGAGAGTTTTGAATAATAATAATTGACACCGTTTGGGTATTCGTACACGCTTCACATCACCACTCCACAGCTGCTATCTGATAAACGCGAACGTTCTTAAATGAGTAGGAAAGGACCAAGAAGATCTGCGTTATATCAAATAAAAGCAGAAAACCACATACCTCGGTCTCATTATGAAAGGATAAAAGTACAGCATTTCCGAACATAATATTTTCCAAGAAAACGACGTCGAATTTCATAACCTAACTCTGCTATCGGTACAAATGCAGCTCCATTGAACTGTTCCAGATAGAAATTTAACAGTCATTGGGTCTCATCCAATGACAATAGTGCAGTTAAACAATGAAGTAATAATTAGTAATAAAAGTAAAAAAAAACATTCAGGCTTTGAGAAAATTACATTACCATTTATTGTGACCTCACCGGGAAATAAACACTGTGCCCCCGGAGTAGAGCGAAGATCGTCCTGATTGAGGCCGACCACGAGAATTGTACGATACAATTTAAAATAAATGACTATTCATCGAGGGGGCGAGGATAATATGATAGAAAATGGTACAGACCTACAAACTTATCTGAAGAATGGGATGGGGGAGCCATTTTCGAAAACTACCCAATCAAGACTCGTAACTGGACAAAATCTGACATTCGAATGAACTTTTCAAAATGGTATCCTATGGTAGTTTGTAGTTTCATTTTTGGTCATTCTATAGATAAGTTTGTAGATATGTACACACACATATATATATATATATAGAATGGCCAAAAATGGAACTACAAACCACCATATATATTATATAAGATATTTTAAAAATAGAATGTTGATTGATTGCTATTGTATAAAATATAATATAAAATTAGTGACGTAACACCACATCAAAATACGCAGTATAATGTCCAACATTATCCCGCTATAAGCAGCATCATCTCTGATGCAAATTACTCGACCCGTATAAATAATTCAAAATGCCTGAAATAACGTCTGCCTTATAATATTGACTGTCAAAAAACATTATCTGAATTTGCCAGTCAAATAGGCTAATGCGATAAAGGAAAACGGGTCATATCTACGTATTTGTGATAAGGGTGGAACAGTCAGAATATATACCGTATTATTTATCATTTTGGTGTGACCGCAACGTTTTTAGGGGAAATATTCCATAATGGTGTTGTTATCTGAAATCATAATTATTGGTGTGTTCGTATTTACCTTGCCATGAATTTTGATCATTAGTGGATGTTATTTGTTTAGCCGGTAGGTATAATGGGACAGATATTTGTATGTAATTCATTATGGCTAGGCATGTTTTATTTACTACTCGTGTTTATTTTCTCAAACATTTTTTTAAATTTAAATCCACAAAAAATCAGTCTGTTTCGAGCACACGCAACAAAAGTGAAACCATTTGTTTTGCCCTCCATTACCATAATCTTCAATATCGTCATAACCAATCAGTGGCGAAGACTTAAGCCTACCTTCTTAAAAGAAATATTTCAGAAGTTATACTTCGTTTAGGACGTAGTGAAATTGAGAAACCGTTACGGAAGTGGAAATGACATCGCCACGTATGGTTCACCTCGTCATAAATAGCTTCGTTCCGTTTTTCTATTGAAAATAATAGCATATTTAAAATTTCTCTTTTCCATTGTTTAGGTAAATTATTTTGTAATTGTTCAACGATGACAAAAATATGAAAACTATACAAAATAAATTCAATAACTATAAAAACACAATTAATATAATTTAATGTCTCTGCAATTAGCGAATAAGAGATTTTTAGAGCTACATACATTAAAATTTTTAATTAACTATTTTTTTTATTCAACGAATAATTCACAAAATTTAAGACTCCTTTAGCATTACGGTCAATGTGCGTGGGCGCGATACCCGAGAGATGCAGGTTTGATTCCTGCGGAGTGTCTTACTTTTTTCAAAAAGATTTTTTTTATTAGTTATAATAAATTTTCTCAGAAGTGTTTCCAAATTTATGTTTTCAAATTTTCAATTACTTAGGTATGTTGATAGTTGGAATTTATATTATTTATTTAATTTTTAACCGTCGGGTAGCTTCAGAATCTGTTGGTTCCCAAACCCGCCAATAAAAACTTATGTTCAGCCTTGGAGTAACACAAAATACACAGATTTATTGTGATTCTGAAGCAAAAATTGTATATAAAAATCGTCAAAAATTTAGATGACCTCAAAAATATACGTCAGTCGAAATCTCAAACAGTCTCTTTCCCCAAAATAGGTAAAAATACAAAGCAAGAATGAACTCAAAGCCCATACAAAAAAAAACTGTTTGCGTAAAGAAATATTTATTCAGGTTCTTGAGTTTCCCTTTGTACCAGAAATCTACCCTACGTTATGAAACTCTCGCCGCTGGAAATATTGTAGAGGATACTTTATGAAAAAAATTGGGGCGAAAAAACATGCGAGTGCAAAAAAAGTACCGGGCGAATTGTGCAGAATCACTCCACCCCTGGGAAATCTTGCTTTCCATACGAAAATTATTATTTCAGGAGAAATGTAATTAATGAGTCTAATTGAGGTGTAGTTATGTACAGTTATTCAGAATTGATATCATTTCACGAACGTGGCTATTTTTCGAGTAGTAATATTCATAGACAAAAAAAGTTTATTTTAAGTAGATTTTGAAATGTTATAGTACCTACCCATTATAAATATTTAAGTACATGGGTCAATGAGAAATGGGACCAGTCTCAGGAAATAAAAACTAGAATTGGGATCGCAAGGAGCGCCTTCCTCAAAATGAGACGCCTCCTTAGCAATCGAGATATTAACCTAGGTCTAAGACTGCGTATGGTACGTTGTTATGTTCTCTCAATTTTTTTCTATGGTACGGAAGTATGGACGCTACACCAAGAGATGTCACGGAGACTTGAAGCTTTCGAGATGTGGCTGTATAGACGCATCCTCAAAATTCCCTGGACTGACCGGATGATAAATGTTGAAGTTCTCAATCGAATGGGGAAGGACCGAGAAGTTCTACGTAGTATCAAGATCAGGAAACTACTGTACCTCGGCCACATTATGAGAGGACAAAAATACAGCATTCCCCAACTTATCATTCAAGGAAAGATCAATGGGAAGCGTAGCAGAGGACGGCGCCGCATTTTGTAGCTTAAGAACCTCCGTGATTGGTACGAGTGCAGCTCCACTGAACTGTTCCGGGTAGCAGACGACAAAGATAAGATCGCCTTGATGGTGGTCGACCTCTGCTAGGGGATGGCACAATAAGAAGAAGATAGTACCTGTTGTATTGTGGAAATGACGCGTGCGGAACAAAACATAATTTGTCATAAAAATTCAACATGCGTCCATATAATGCTATGTTTATTGTTCTATTACTAATAATAATAATATATTCGTTGACATGTTTTCTTTTTCAAGTAAATGGGTAACGTTTTTTAGTCATCTTTACATGATTTAAGAATTTATTCCCCCGTCACCATCACAAAACAAATTGACGTGTTCACAGGTCGACTTTTGCTCTCCGATTGCCAGCCAGTCCGAAATTTTGTCGCATCTATAGTTGAAAATTATTTGCTGTTTCACTGAAGTACCGTCTTAACTGAAATTATTATTTGTAGTTAGAATTCAGGAAATGTGTGTTTGTGATATCCTGCTATTTTCATACATTGACTATTATCAATTCGAATCGTAAATAAAAAAAAAACAATCTAAATAAAAAGTCTTTTAGGATATATTCGAGTGTGAGAAACATTAATCCGATGTATTCAATATTAAATCACGAATATTTATATTTGATAGTGAATTTTCAATTATTTCATAGTAATCAGTGTTTTTCTCATGTTTTTCGCCTTTTAGTTGTTTTGGCCTCTTTATAGTAAATATACAACTTAAATTTTATACAGTTTGATGTTGCTTACTTACCACCTAAAATAATATTTTAAAATATCATTATAAATGGACCAGCCTTCTCTATTCTGGGCCAGTATCCTAGGACCAGGATGTGTCTATGCTGACCGCTCTAGCCCCTCTTCTGACACTGTCTAACCATTGGAGTTTGCGCCTACCAGTCAACCTTCTAACGTTTGGTCTGGTATCCTTGATTCTCCAAGGAGGTTGAGCATTGTCCAATCATGCTACATGGCTTGCTCGTAGAAAACTACCAAATTTAACGGATGAGAGATTATAGAGCTCCAGAATAAGTCAAATACGCCATTTTTATCTTTTTGGTATCCTACGTAGCACCTTACTCCCGAATATTTTGAGTGCATGCTCATCGGTTTTGGTGACAGTCCAACACTCCGACTCGTAGGTCAGTTTTGGTTGAATCAGCGTCTTTTTACAACGTTTTTCTTTGCTCGTATTCTTATTTGTCCGGTACAAATCTTGCAATCAATTTTTAACTAACTTCCCGACTAGCTATACATTTGAAACTTTTAGAATGTATCAGAACACAATACTAATGCATTTTTATAAAACTTTACCCATCTTTAAGTAGAATTAAATTCATTTTCAGTTAATTCTGTTTTGTATGAAAAGTTATTTCGACACCATTATTGGTTGTTAGGGGTCTGGGGTCCTTACAACTAAATTATTAATATATACGTGCGTTACTATGGAAATCAATATGACATATTGTCAAATACATTTTTTTTTGATCGTTTATGCTAGTCAAGTCAAGTCAAGTTTATATGGTTCAACAGAATTTAAAAACGTTGTATATAAAAAGTTCTTTTTATCTTGTAATTATTATATAATACTTATATACAATTTTGAACGTCATAAGCAAGGAACTCAGAAATAATGGAAACTGAAATACACAACGGGTAAGGCGATAGCAGGTAACCGACTCGAGTAAGGAAGAATCCGGGTTAAACTTACACACGTGTTAGGAATACGTTTTATGTCGAAAACTAAAAACTGCTCTTGGTTTATGCATTTACGCTCATTTAATGTTGGTGTATTACACACACTATAGCACGTGCATAATGCGTGCTTCATTGTCGTAGGACACTCACACATTCAAAAGCCTGCTTCACCATGCGGCGTATTGAATATTGCCTATCGGTATTCTATGTATTATCTGTTCTGTGGTCATAAGGTTTCCAATACCTAGGTAACACTTTGAATGTTGCTGTTTTTAATATCCTAATTTAGTCTATATTATATAAACTGTTATTGTTATTTTGCTACCGAAGGTTAAACACGTTATAAGTGTTATTTATAATATCCAGTTAATAGTATTTGTCATTAAAACAAATTAATATATATGGCAGATTAATATGATTATATACCTATACTTACTAAAAAGAGTCAACATTACAGACTACAGAGAACTGACAATTTCTATAATGAAAAAAATTGTTTTCATTGTAGAAATTTAGTACCAGGATGTATATGTACTAAGACAAAATAGGAGAATAAAAATCTGATCCTTATGAAGTAATACAAAACTCAAAACAATTAGAATACATACAATAATCGTATTTACTTACATAGTCCAAGTTTAAAATAAAATTTCAATCACTTACAAAGCCTTTTAACAATGCAAATGAGACCATATTTTATCGCCAAAACTTGACAAGTTTTTCCTCGAGAACAATCCATTTTGACATTTTCGTGAAACTCTAATAAAAACAAATTTCGCAGCGTCCTGCCACCTCTTTGACGAACGCTCGTATTTCGAGGCTGCATAAAAAGCCTTTATATAATTCATTTATCATTGTTACAAGAATCTGAGGACCTGCCTAATATAACAGAGGAACATAGTCGTAAGACGAATGATATGTTGTTTACAAAAACGTAGAAAATAAAAACAGTAATACATAAGAAACTACTAATGTATTTTTTTTTTAAAAGTCTCATTCCTAAACCAGATCATACGACACAGAAAATATTTTTTTTTTGTAAAATATGTATATACCACCAAAGTATATTATTTTTTACTTAAATTAATAGGATTCGGTATCAGTGGCGTACGGTTCAAAAATTTTGTTAATGTGGCATATGCTTTAATAATTAATATATTTATTTGATAGCCCTTCCCTGTCACTTCATTTTTGAAATACATAACAGTCACTCTTTGAAATGTTCAAATTAGACAAAATAACCGTATGATTTAAATTTTTTTTTTTAACCATTCTATCAATAAGATCATATGGGCCTCCTCGGAGTGGAGGTTTGTATTAACAGATTTTTGTTTTTACGAGAAATGGATGTCAGCCAGTTGCTCAACCTATTAGGTCCATACTCTGACTCATACACAAATTGAATAACAATATGTGTAATTGCCAGATGCAGGATTCAAACCTGGGACCTACGGCACTTTAGGCCAGTGCTTAAGCCGCGCGGCCACTGTGGGAGAACAATGTTAAAAGTACCTACCTCAATTATTATAATTGGTACAAGTCGGTTATATGGAATACAGCGGCAAACACATTTTGAAAATACCCGATATACTGGATTATTTGTTAGTTTAGGTTGGTTTAGGTTAGGTAAGGTTTGGTTAGGTTAACCTAACTAATAATCCAGTATATCGGCTATTTAGACCTATCAAGATACTTGATGTCATAAACATCAGTGGAGATTGATCATCATTCACCTTTCAATATAAAGTAGATTCTTTAATTATTTTAGTTTTACTTATTTTACTTCTATTTAGTAGAAGATCTTTAAATGTGTTGCAGTGTATAAAACCTTTTCAAATGGTCGCGGAACACTAGTACATAGTTGTCCTAGACCCGTTATCTTCATGTAGATGGAATATATCCAATATCAGAAGCGATTTGGTTGAACAGAGTTATTGCCCTTCAAACCGGCATCACTTAAGGCCATATTCCACTGGCAGACGCACAGACCCAACCCGATCCAACGATCGACGCCGACCGTCGTCGCCAGCTATTTGCAATTACACGCAATGATTCAATCTCGTTGGTCCTTGATTTGATTGGTTTAAAATAATACTAGTGTTGCTATTATTAAAAATATTGGTTGGTGAAAACTAGATATTTCTTAGATTGGTGGCTACACTGAACGCATTCCCGCGCAATTTTACGTCAACAAAACTAAGCTGTCAAAGCTAGCGAGCATCAAATCTGTTAAAACTTACGCGGCCGTTTGAGATTTATAGAAAGTTTTGTATACTTATTGTTAATTTACATCATGAATAACTTGTCGAGCTTGAATCTCCAAACCAATCGATTACAATCGAATTGAAATGAAGTATGAACGACCGTTGCGCGAGCGGGCGAGTATTCGGCTATTTTCGTACGCTTTCGGCAATCTTCGCTTGTTAAATGAATGGATCGCGCGACTGATAATAGGAAAATTTCCACTTTCGACCCGATCGCTCACGATCCTTGAAAACCATAGAGAATAGAGTTTGACAGTCGTGGCAGACGATCGGGCCAGACGCAATCTGCCAATGGAATATGGGCTTTATGGCAGGATAGTTCCGTATTAGACTACAGTATGTGGGCATACCTAAGAGAAAGTCATTTGGCTAAAACCACGAATATCTATACAACCTTGAGTAAAGGAATCTCAAATTGGTACTTACCTTAATTGCTAGGCAACATTAGGATCTCGCCAAATTTTAGTTTTGACATACTTGCAGTTGCTAATAATTTAATAACGTATTTTTTTTATTTAATTAAACGAATAATTTATAACATTAAAATAATATTGTAACATTATTGTGAGTATTTGTTGAATAAATAGTTTCTACAGCAGTGTTGGGTATTTATTTATTAGTAACCTCAATGAAAGGAGCTATGAACTAAGCGAAGGGAGGAAACACATCCTGGCATATTGTCTATCGTTAGAAACAGAATGTTTTCATAAATTGAAACTGCCCGTTTTCTTTTATTTATGACAAAGTGCCACATAAACAGAAACAAAATATCTTCTTGTGTAATGGAATAGTGAACGTTAAACTTGTAGGGTATTTTATTTGGTCCGTAAAAAAGATATTGAAGAAAAACCTTCTTGTATTAAATTTAGATACAGTATTATTTTATACTACATGACAGTGAAGTTGAAAAGGGGTACTACTTAAAATAATAATTAAATTAGCTGCAAGCATTATTTAAAAATATTAATTTGTAGAAAAATTAAACACTTTCCTACAAGACATGCATGTATCCATCAATATCAAAGGGTGAAGGTAGACTGTTAAAATCCGCCATAAATAGTGCACGTTCGATGATTTTATTGAACTAACACTACAATTTACAGATAATATTTGTTAGTTTTAAAAATCAATTAAACCCTGCCTAAACCAAACCATAATAGTTTTGGTATACTTTGGGCGATACGACAAAATTGTGCACACTTTTTCATTCATACTTATTTGTGTTCGTTGGATTAAGATAAAATATTACGCATATTGTTTGTTCATTTCTTTTTAATTCCTTGCCCTGCCCAACCAAACCTATAATAGATAAAAAAATATTATTGTATTTATAAAATATCAAAAAATGTGTATGATTAATTATTAATAATTAATTTTATTATTAATTAAAGATATTTTATAGACAGACGAGTATTTTTTTACTATTATCTATTATGGCTTGGTTTTCGCAGGGTTTCATTGAATTTTAAAAACTAACCAACTCAATCTGTAAATTGTAGTCTTATTTCAATGAAAACAAATACGTATGACTGACAAAGTGTAGTGTGCACTATTTATGGCGGATATTAACAGCCTACCTCCACCCTTTGCCAGTTGTATTCATAAGCTCTTATGCTAGTCGTATAATATAATATATTAATAAAAACATTCAATTAAAACCCTACTATTATACCCATGTATATCTCCATGTATTTTTTATTAAATAAGGAATAAAAAATACATTAAAAATGCTGTTTGTTTAATATGAAAGACTGTTACAACGGTTAAAACAAAAATTAAATTGACTGTTAATCTAAAGCCGTGAAATCGCGTTGTCACGTAAATTTAATTAACAGTGAAATATGAAAGTACGAGTATAATAATATGAGTTGTCAAAAAAGGTTATTAAAAAGTAAGTATATGAATGTTTTTACTATTTTTTATATATATTTCACTGTGACCACTCTACTTTGGATTAAAAAGTTAAAATTATCCATTGGCAATTATTTTGTGGACTGTGTGATGCAGAGAAAAAGGTTTGTGGAGATAGAAGAATGGATCTCAGACAAACATTTTCTATTGAGACTCCTGCAGGTCTATGTCATAACCGGTGATATAAAGTCACACGACGACATGACGTAATTGTCACGTAAGTCAATACACGCTCGAGGCAAGCCGCCCAACACACACTGCTCACCATAGATATTATTATGCTGAAACACCTATTTGTGTATGGGGACAATGAATAACGCCAGTATTTGACTAGCGTTATTTTCTCGAATGCTATTATCACTCCGGTAGTACGTCACAATGATGTCATATGACGTCATGTCGACCGGGCGACTACAACTCGCAAGCTCTGACATAAGGCCCCTGGACTCCTAGAGAGCTCCCGAACTCAGGGTTACTCTCTAGCACTTGTTTGATTTAAATAGGTTTTAGTCACTCGCGCTCGTTGGTTTTATTATTGTGTTTAACTGTTTAAATGTTGCTCTGGCAGTGGTCTAATTGGCACTGAAAAATGAGGAATATGGAATATTTAAAAAATAATATATATATCTGAAGTAAAGATTAATAAACACATTTATCAAAAACATACCCTGAGGTAGTTAACCTTTTTATACCTACCGCCTACTTTTGTATCTCTGTAAGTAATACAATTTTCTAGCCGCCCACCGGTTCCACAGTAATGGTGATTTATAAAGCATGGAATTAACTTAACTTCATAAAATTTATAAATAATATTATAATAATTACTTAGCAAATACTTTATGTCAGACTTTTGCTAAGTTTGGCAAAATAAATCTTTATAAAACAACTTACTGTAGTTAAATCTATTACTACTTATACTAAATTATTAATGATATCCCTGAGGCTGATGATTTTCTGAAATTTAAATTGTCACGGGGAATCTTATGAAAATATTTTTAGAACCTCTACCGCCCACAATGAAAGCTGGAACGCCCATGCGGTAGGGACAAGGTTGACTACCCCTGACATACACGATATTATAATTTAATTCTGAACAGGAATATATAATTTTAAACATTTATGATATATTATAATCATTATTGTCTATTGTATCAAGTATCACGTACGAATATTATGGTGACTGAATGAGTGAAAGCTAGATTACGATATCTGTATAGTTTATTCACATATACCTATGCAAATTTTCTACGCGATAGTAAATAAATTATATTTCTTAGTACATATGTAAGTGTCGAAAGCTCAAGTGTTTGATATAGTAAATGGTTCAAGGAAATGTGACCATAAATAGTACACTAATTAGCCCCAAGAACAATAATACATGAGCCTCTTTCAACTAAGTTAATTGAGACAACATTCATTAAAAGTGACCGTCTCAAAGTTTCCTCGCAACAAAAGCTCAGCCGAAAAGCGTCGCCGGCAAAAGCGCCGTCGTATCTTGCGGCGGAAGACAATGCCGACTTGGGGACGCTTCCTTCCGGCGCCGCGACGCCCGCCGTCTCCAGCGCGGCGCTCCGCCATTACCGGAAGTGGTCGCGGTGACCGCCGTCATTCCGTCAGATAAAGGTCCGATTCAATATTCAAACTTCACTAGTGGACAATCAAAACTTTTCCCAGTGAATGAATTCATAATAAAGCTCCCGTCTCTTTTGTTCATTTTCAAAGAATAAGATCCGACAAGTGCCTTTGTGTGAAAGTGATGAGGTCCGTTGATTATTGTTGCGAAACTACTTTGGCGATCGTTATCAAAGACATAGCGATAAAAGTTCTCAAGGACTATTCACCCTCACTTAAAAATACAATTCTTTTTCTCACAATAACAGAGCTTTCGAAGTATAGTGCCACCTAATTGCTATTATCTTTTTTATAAAAGAAAGTTATACTCTTCCAGTTTAGTTTTCTGTTTCAGTTTAAGTACATACACATATAGTAATATGTTCTAATTACAGTACAGGTATAGGGGTGATATTTAATTGTTTATTTGGTACGATATTCCATACTGAATGATACGTTTTATTTATCAATGTTGTTGTAGATATTTTCCTATATTGTTTTTAATATCACGTTATAAAAGATATTCACTCACTATGTTGCATTGGTAAAATGGTGATCTATGAAGACCTGATCTAAAGTATATTTTATTCTTGTAAACAAAACATTGCGGATGACGAATTACCGACCGCTTCTAATTTTTTATTTGATCTGAGCGTGCGGAACACGAACACTGTGGCTGACTTTGAATGAGGTTTAGGTAAAATGTAACTGATGACGTAGAATAGACGCTTGCTATTGCCTCCTGAGGCATTCTGACCGCTACCCGCTTAAGAAATTTATTCTCTTTCAACCAGTAAACCGATGGTTTTGTTTGATGGTGCAGTTGGTTGTGGGTGAACTACGGCGTTTTACTTGCAAACCTGCTTACCTGCTTGTAAAATTACCCAAAGTAATAGTTATGTAGCTGTCTGAGCTCACTTTAAAATTGGAATATATCAATACCCAAAAAGATTTGTTTTAAGTAACATATTAATGCTTTTCCAATTATAGATTAGTTATGCACATAGGAAAAATAATTATCTTACCCAACTTTTAAAATAGATAAAAAATACACACGTAATATCAACATATATTATATTAATATATAGATTGAAGAATTTTTATTTAAATAATATGGGCATAACTTGTTTTTTTTTAATAGTTACTTAGCTAAATAAAGATAGATATCTTCTTAGATTAAAACTACAGTAGGTTTGTAAGCATACATAATAAAAAATAATTACAAGATAAAAAGAACTTTTAATATCCCACGTTTTTAAATTTTCTGTTGAATCATATAAACTTGACAATTCTATGTATTACTAATTTAGGACAAATAAGGCAATTATTGTCAACAAATCATTTTTTCGCTATTTTGCAACAAACAAACAAATATAGAATACTGAAATGTAATTTTGATTTACATAGTAACGCAGTTATATATTAGTAATTTAGTTGCTAGGACCACCCCTTAGCAACCAATAATAGTGGATTGGATTACGGATTTCTTCCGAAATAACTTTTCATACAAAACAAAATTAACTGAACATGAATTCAATTCTACTTAAAGATGGCTAAAAGTATTAAAAAAATGCATTGGAATCGTGTTCTGATATATTCTAAAAGTTTCAAATGTCTAGTTAGTCGGGAATTTAGTTAAAAATCGATTGCAAGATTTTTACTGGATAAACAACCACCGGACAAATAAGAATACGAGCTAATAAAAACGTTGTAAAAATCGGACGGATGAAACTTTGATTAGCATCCATACCGTAGAAGCCTTTTGTTACCCTAAGGCAGTATTTCAACTAATACCATTCCCAAATAATCGACCCATTTCCAAGCATACTTCGAACTAAGCAAAATAAAGTATCACATTTATAACGCCTTGTTACAAAATGGTAAACAGAGTACTATTATATTATTATGATAGTAAACAATTCGATGAAAGATGTTGCCCAGTTATTTTATAATACAACCTTATCAAAAAAATATGCTGAAGAAAACACAATTTTATTATATTATATATTATGCCCTAGCGGATATATTATAAAGTAGAAAAAAGTCACTAACGTATTAAATGCTTCCATAAGTACACCGTTAAACGCATTTTAGACGAGTAATGGGACACATAAAAATACAGTGGCAATAAAGCCAACGATGATACACGTGTACCGCCGCGTCCGCTAAGCTGTCGTATGCTGGAAGCTCTTGAGGATTGCCAAATAAACACAGTCGACGGATCAAAATGTCTCAAAATGTCGCACATTGTCGGAGACACTGGGGTAAGAACAATTCTGCTAAGGACTTAATGCGACAATAAGCTAGTAACATGGATGCTCTATATCGAATTGCCGCCGGATTTCAGAATTTGGCTCTACTATCATAGGTGTATCTGAATTGTAAGCTCGCGAAGGGTTAAGGGATGTAAGCCAGTTTATATTGTTAAAAGGAAAATTGTATCGCAAGTGTTGATTATGTTGAGATAATTAAATTATCTATTTTTTATATAATATTAAAGGTACAGAATATTTAAAACGGTTAGGTAAGGTTGCGAAATTGCGAAAAAAAAATCAATAAAATTCCTTGAATTTTTTGACAGAATGAGTGTAATATTAATTTTTATAGTATGTCACTCGTTACACTATAGGTACAATAAAATAATAAAATATCTTTTTATACATCCATGAAATGTTATATCGAACATTCCGTGGAAAGCAACATCAACAATAGCGAAGTGACACGCTATGTTGTGTGTACCATAATATATTACGATATTTACAAAAAAATAAGGTGATGTCTTAACATATCAGAGGTACCTAGTGGAAAATACGAAGCTTGCAATTTGTAATTATGTGTAAGTGTATGTATGTAAGTGTATGAAAACATTAAAAAGAAGAAAAAAAAAATTTTTATATATCAAATTTTATTTAAGTATGGTCCCAATATTGAAGCTCGATTTGATATAAATAAAAAGGGTTTCAAGTTATTCACATTTATATTTTTATAGACATCAATATTTTTTAATAAAGATATAAAAAATATAAAACTATACTTATATTAGTCAAAAATCTCTTTGGCAATGCTTATAAAACTTAATAAACTAAATTTTAATAATAAATATGACCATAAAATATAATATGTAATAATAAGATGGGGTCCAATTCTTCAAATTCACATTTTTTACAATTATTGTAAGTTTATCTTTGACATTTAATAATGTTTTCAGATACTTACATTTTTATTAATTAACACAGTTGAAATTGTAAATTATCAAAAAAAAAAATGTCTCAAATTGCAGGTTTCGTATTATCCGCTAGGTGCCTCTGGTAGGTAAAGACATCACCTTAATAATAATATACCTAAACGAAAAAATGTTTTTATTTTATAAATTTTGGATTGCGTCTGGACTAGTGTGACTAGTTATATTTTTCTCATTTGATCTAGGTACTACGTCGATATTCAAGTGGTAGTGTGCCCGTATCCATCGCGGAAATACTGCTTTCTGTGAGTACGGTATTGAACCCCGGTGACTCCACCATTTTTTTTTGTTTGTTTATAAAATAGATATTGTTAACAAAAACGTGACACTTCCGCGTTATGATTTTTCGAGGTAAGCCTGCCAATAGAGTATTCTAGGTTAAAATAAAAATCAAAGTAGTTATATTCTGATCGTGTATCCAACTCTCCACTGACATACAGCTTAATGTAATTTGTGTTATTCCCATAAAATAAAAATGGTGCACTTCATAATAATCCATTCATTCCAAGGCATGCCATTGACAAATTTTGCCGCTCATGCGCTTATGAGAGGCTCAGAAGGGAATTGCTGATACGTTCATTGGCTCCCGCCTGCTTGCCGCGGAAGGCCGCAATAACTTCGTTTAGGCAGGAGGATACATCGTTATAGACGGTATCATGCTGGTCCGGGTCAATGGCTGTATATTCCCCGGTTACCTCGTACTCACTGCCGGAGGAAGAAGAATCTCCGTCGTGGTGCGGAGGGACTGGTTGATGGTTTTTCGATTTAGATTTTTTGGCGTCGGGCTCGGTGATGGCCTTCAGTGATATAGTCTTTGAAGATGATTTTTTCCCTGGTGATTTTGGCGATCGTGTTTTGTTTTTGAACGAGCGCGTGACTGACGACGACGCGTAGGCGGAGGCGCCAGAGGTTGATGCCAATAATTATTTATAATTATTACGAATATTCGATAAGGGTGGTTTCGATAATGCTGCATGATTTATCAGCCCCAACTTAATTACTATATTATCTAGCAGTCTATACACGTCATATAATTATGACACCCATGTAAATACCTACAAGGACCTCAACTTATTATTATTTACTATTTCAAATTTATAGTATCCCGCCAGGGGTCAGTCCGTCCCAAACCCCCGGACGCAGAACACGCGCATTGTACAGTTACTCACACAAGTCCAAATTAACATTATTTATAATCAAATCGAATGCCAAATATGTTCACACGTATTTCACCGTTTATTCACCGCCACCCTCAAATCCTACAATAGTGACCTCGACGTAATACGTAACGTGGTATTTTTTTTCGACCATGTCTGATCTGATTAAGATCATATTATGGGCCATCACAGAGTGGAGGTTTGTGTTAACGTTAAATATTGTTGTTATATTCATCTTGAGTCCTTTCTTGAAGTTATATCCTCTTATAACTACTAACCCCGTCGCAGATAGAAACTCGTCTTGCATTTGTCAATGTGATGTTATTATAGTTCAAAAAATGCATGTCACTTAATGCATATACATGCTTTCGCACATAACGTCAGTGCGACATTTTTCGTAAAAAGTCTGCTTTTTGCATGTAACAAATTTTAATGGATTCGCAGCTATAATATCAAAATATTCAATCGACGCATGTGCAAATGCTGTTTGTATTTTTTTCGGCTAGCCGCCTGACTTCGCTATTCCAACATGATCTCCCCTATGCGAACGAAAAAGAGCTGCAACATTTCAGGAAGTTTTGATTTAAGACCATGCAGTCGAGACGATTTTGGTTTGACAATAAAACACCTGAATAATAACATGTTACTGGTCCTCACCTTCCATTGGACTACGTAAAGAATCGGAGACCAATAGTAAGAATTTACATTGCCAAACATATAACAATATTAATATATAACAATATTCCTTTTATTTATTTACTATGTCCTTCCACCTAAAGACAATTAATTATGCGATGTGACTGGATAGAAATAATTTATCATTCATTTTCTTTTCGGTCTATTGAAATACCAATTACACAAATATGTGTCAGTAAGACGAAATATAATGTGTTACATCTTATATGTATATATTACTATGTATATTATATTCAGACTCGAGTGACTTATTGATTAAAGCTCAACATATAACCACTGAATACTACAGTAGCAATTCGGATCACAGAACATTGCGTGACAAAGCTTTTAAGTCTTTCGTACTAATGTGGAGTGAATGCTCTAATAATGGAAACTGATTTTCGGTTAGTATCACACGTTCTATTCTTATGTAACAATGTTACTCTCAGTTCAAAATCGCCAAATAATTAGATTCCAGTGTTATAATTTGCACATGCTTATAATAACTGTCTGTGACAAACGGATAATAAAATCTGGCAAGACCTTCTTTATTTTTGGCCATATCCGACCATTAGCTGGAACAAATTGTTACCACACGGCGCCTCCAAGAATTCACGTTGAATTTCACTACATGGGCACCTGTGACGTTTTGAACGTTTTTGCCATATTCCACATGCCTGCACTTTTCGAATGTCATGTCAAAATCACGTTCTTTTGTTTTTAGCATTTGGCACTATGTATTTTCGATAATAACGTTGTCTATTATCTATGGTCTGCAGGTTGGGTTCTATTATCTATTATCGATAAATGTCATGCCGCATGTATTTTAACGTACGCATACGTATAAACTGTTAAAAATAATTGAATAAGAATGCTTGTCGCTTGCCAGTATTCTTGCGTCATTCCAAGTTATGGCAGTATCCCGTATCTCTACCGTATACACTCTGTAGATAGTATTTGGCACCCTTTCAGGATGCCGAAATCCGGTTGGCTTAAAAAACAGGAAAACAAAGTAGAAATTTTCTTCACGTGATGAGAGGCTGATTGGTCCACAATTTTTTATCAGTATCCGTCGTAAATATTTTTCCTCAAAGCTTAGTACACGGTTGCTCTATAAGATGCCATGATTTGCTACCGTAAAGCAGTACTGTCAGAATGCAATCCTAAAATAGGCGGTATTTAGTGGGTGTATGAGTCCCAGATATTCCGCAGCGAGTTGAATGTTGCTCCAGCCATTT
The DNA here is from genome assembly GCF_057557595.1 of Rhyacophila brunnea. NCBI lineage: Eukaryota > Metazoa > Arthropoda > Insecta > Trichoptera > Rhyacophilidae > Rhyacophila > Rhyacophila brunnea. Next base: position 17,004,320 of record NW_028232752.1, read on the forward strand.
TCATTCGAATATCGAGATCTTTTTGCAAAATATCATTTCCCAGGTTTTTGACAGACATTTGAAACTGTCCATAGTGAGAAAATCTGGATTAAGACAGGTAATATTGCACAAAACATAAATTCTCAAATCAAAGCGAGGCGGATAAGTAAATCAGCCTGTCGATTATTATTATCTCTCGAATGCCCTCGATTGAGTTGTCAAATAGGACAGCGTGAGTAGCGTTTTCCAGGTTGCGCAAATATACCATATTAGTGACAGATATACCTGGTCTGGTGGATATTGCATAAACACAAAGCAAGAACACAACCCTATCTGACTTCAGTCGTTACTTTCTATTCTCATGCAAAATCAATATACACATCTAAAAACATTTCCATATTTTTAGGCCAAAAAATTAATAAACCACTTATTTTATTCAACAAATAAAACACAATATTTAAGAATGTAATATTCTATAATATGTCGAACAAACATAATTTAAAAACATCTCATACATATTATACACACTAGAAAAAAATATTTTATAGAAAAAATACGATACCCGACGGGAATTGAACTTGTATCTGCTGGATTTGCGCCAGTATGCTTTCACAATTAAGCTACGGGCATCTTACTAAATTTCGACATTCAATTAAAGAATTAATTAATACCTACCTTAATTTAATATACCAACTAAAACCGATAGCTAATATTATAACGCAATTCGATAAGCATTTCATGTAACAACTACTAGTTCAAATCGTCGTAATTTAGTAAGATGCCCGTAGCTTAATTGGAAAAGTATATTGGCACAAATCCAGTAGATACAAGTTCAAGTCCCATTGGGTGTCGTATTTTTTTCTACAAAATGATTTTTTCTAGTGTAATGCATGAATGTTTTCAAATTATGTACTTATGTCCAAAAATTAACCTTAAAATATTATTATAATAATGTGCGACTTTGATAAAAACATAGTATTTTATGAATATTTTTATCATAATATTATGTAGCTTGTAAGTTTATAGCCTTAGCTATCATCTGTTTGAATTTAAAAAATATTGTTTCATATTATTATAAAGTTATGTTTTGGAAATGTAAAACCGATAAAATTTTGGGGTACATAGTTTTACTTAAATATATACTCGAAGTTATGTTAAGGCTATACCTCAGTTGAGGCATGGTGTAAAAAGATCATGACTAGGCGATGCGCGGATTGTGCAAATGACGCGAGCCGAACGAAATATAATTTGTCATAAAAATTCAACATGCGTTCATTTAATGTTCTGTTTATTGTTCTATTAGTAACAATAATAATATATTCATTGACATGTTTTCTTTTTCAAGTAAATGGGTAACGTTTTTTATTCATCTTTACACGATTTAAGAATTAATACCCCCGTCGCCATCGCGAAACAAATTGACGTGTTCACAGCTCGACTTTCGCTCTTCGATTGCCAGCGAGTTCAAAATTTCGTCGCACCTATAGTTGAAAATTATTTGCCGTTTCAATGAAGTATGCTCTTAACGTCATAACCGTTGTGTTATTTAATATATTATTAGTGCTGTATTTGTTTACAGTAATATCATGGAAACTGTTGGAAATGTACGTATTTGATCGTATTTATTCCAGATACAGACCATGTTTCGATTAAAACTTTGAACATTATGTTATGGCCAATTTCCATTATGTTTTTGCAAAAACGTCTCCCGTGTAACTGGAAAGTTATTGGCGAGTGCGTTTTGCATATTCGGGAAACTAGCTGCAGTAATTATATTAGGTATAATAAATTGAAAAAGTTGCCGAACAGTTTGTGAGCGGCTGGTCGAAGGAAAGTTTCGGAGCGCTTTGTAAACTTAATTAAAAGTTGAAAAGCTTCGGTAATTTCTTCAAAACTCAGATAGTACTAATAATAGTATGCATAAACTAATAATTAGGTTAATGGAAATTTAAAAAAAAGAATATACTTACAATAACTTTAGTGAGACAACTAATAATTTAGAAATGAAAATGTGTACCTACATATTATGTACGTATATATACAGGGAACACAAAATGTTGTCTTCCCTGATTATATATCCTACCTATAAATACTTACTAAATTTTTTTAATGTCTCTGATTTCAAAATACCTATGTTTGTCTGTTGCCATGTATAGAATCAACTATTAACATAAAATAATGCAATTAACGGTCTCAGACTAAAACTAAATACTCGTCACTCGAATTCATATATTGTATTAGATATAATGAGTAGTCGATATCAAACCTTTCAATCAAGCAGTTCACAAATAATCTCTCAATTAAATAATCGTTCCACGCATATTATGTTTGTTCGAGAATGACGTAAAACTATTAAATACTAAATTCATCGAAAATTAATTAATAGAAAGTAAAATTAGTAGAAACTAAAATTAATAGAAAGTAATGCAACCTCGAGGATTCTCCCATTATTTAATTATAATAGCTTTTCACTTTCTTCCATTGAAATATCTAAATTCGATATATTTAAGTATTGATGCAACAGAAATAATAAAATTAAAAAATCGGTTTTGTCAAAATAATAGTTTAACTTATAGTCAAGCATGCTCACATGTCTCCATATTAATGTTAATTATTATATGTTTATATTCTAAATAATATATTATATCCATTGATCTTATCAATACATCTTAGCATATTTTGGTATATTTATGATTTTAATGTCGAAGTCATTGCACTAATTTTCGCAAATAATATTGACGCTTGGATTTAACTATACGGAACTTTATCTTGCGGTATAATTGCTCGGCTCATCAATATGTCCCAGCACATTACTTGAGAAGGTTTGGTGTAAAAAAAATATGAAGAAAAATATTCAGTTCACGGTTAATAATTCTCCCCTACGGCTGACGACTTCTGCTGCAGCTGTATAAGTCAAACGATTCTCGTATTTTTGCCGAACAAAGGGTCGCCTTTGTCTCTTTTGTCTGACCAAGTGGAGAATAATGTAAAATTGAAGTATAAAATTTAGTTTTTTGCTTGAAAAAAACATCCTAAAGCACTAACTGCCTTATGAAAATTACGCTAAGTAATAAAAATTGTTTTAAAAATGTAAGACAGTTCTGTTATTAAAAACTTTCCAGGTATACACGCTTGCACACTTTACGAGCTCTGATAAATCACGAGAACAATGTAATAAAAAAAATAAAAAGGCGAAATTTCAAAAAAGTTTATGAAAATATTTCTAACACGGCCATTAAAGGGTGTGAATTAAAATTATATCTCTCCGGCTGACAGCTAGCGACAAGAGATAAAGTTAATTAAAAATTAAACCCTGGTCTGTAAACAAAACCAATGTTAATTAAGGCGGCCATTTTGAATGGATTGCGTTTTTCACGCGACATTGTTTATTGTAACTCCTGGCGCAGCGGAAATCAATTATTGACATTGGTTTTAGTTATTATTTTTAATTATATACAAATTACTACTATATTAGATAACTATTCATTATTCCCTAAAGATTTAACCAACTATATTGAAAAAACCTTCATAATATATATACATAATATATGGAGCTTTTTATGTTCTCTCAATTCTTTTCTATGGTATGGAAGTATGGACGCTAAACCAAGAGATGTCACGGAGACTTGAAGCTTTCGAGATGTGGCTGTATAGACGCATCTTCAAAATTTCTTGGACTGACCGGGTGACAAATGTTGAAGTTCTCAATCGAATGAGGAAGGACCGAGAAGTTCTACGTAGTATCAAAACCAGGAAACTACAGTACCTCGGCCTAATTATGAGAGGCCAAAAATACAGCATTCCCCAACTTGTCATTCAAGGAAAGATCAATGGGAAGCGTAGCAGAGGACGGCGCCGCATTTCGTGGCTTAAGAACCTCCGTGATTGGTACGAGTGCAGCTCCACCGAACTGTTCCGGGTAGCAGACGACAATCGCCTTGATAGTGGCCGACCTCCGCTAGGGGATTGCACAATAAGAATAAGAAATATATGAAAGTATTGGTAAAAAGGAACCACTACAATCACAACTTTTCGTGTAAACCCTGATTAGGTTTTCTCTGATTTTTGATAATAGATATTAATTTGTAGATTAGTAGTTATTTGACTTATAATTCACATATTATCTTCAATCAATTGCTCGTAGTATGGGCATTTGAGTTATATTGGTCAGTGAAAAAATAATCATGTATTTTGGAAGCAAGACTATTGGTGTTTATGACGTTCTTCTCTTCCCTGACGTTACATATTTTAGTACATTTCCAAGAATATTTAGTTTGCATGGTGACAATATTAATATGTCGGTTAAGATTTGATGAAAAAATCTGATAGAATAAGCATTAAAAACCATAAATCAAACAACAAAATAATATAGTAGGTATGTGCTATTATTAATTGTCGTGGAAAAAAAGAACAACTAATAACTCTAACAACTAAGTTTCCATTGTCCATCAAGATTTACGCGAAACCAAACTTTGTACCATATCAGTCGTAGCGGTTTTAATTATGCCTTTATTCGGCGCTCTTGTTTAAATTATAATATGTATTTCTCCACCGTTGATCCTTTTAATAATTCACCTGTTTCATTTAAACATGCTATCTCAAAAATTTTGTATAAATAGATATATAATGTATTTACTTATACATATATATTAATTCTTTTATTTTTTATGTTACTTTTTTATTTTTCTTTTTTATCTTTTGTATCATTTAATTATTCATTATTCTTCCTCATTTTTCTCATGTTATCTTCTTATGTAATTTCTTTATATTTATGTTATTTTATTCTCTATCTTGTTAGGCTTAACTATATTATAATATATATATGGAAACTTTGCTGGTTGCAATAACTTTTTATTATTATATTTTAAATTTCTGTAATCTATATGTAACTGTTTGTTTTCCTTAATAAATAAAATAATAAAAAAAAATATTATATTTTAAATTTTTGTAGTCAGTATGTAACTGTTTGTTTCCTTAATAATTAAAAAAACTAAATAACTGATACCTTGTATGAAAATGACTGCAGATGGTGATACTTTGAATCCTATAATAGCTTCCATAAGAAAATATTAAATTTGTTTATTCAATTAAAAAACTGTGTCCAAGTTTCACTATTTTGACATTTATTGCGTTATGTAATACAGATGGAACTGGCATTTATCTCTACAACTTCATTATAACAGTTAGAAACAAAGTTTTATGAGTTAATATTTAGTTTCGAGTTATGCTATTAATAATAAACGCTTCTAGCTACCCATCAACAAAGAATTTAGTTGTAATGTTTGTTTTTTGTTATTATTTTTTATATATGTCCTAAAAAGTATAAAGTACTTTACGCCATTTGTCCCTAAAGAATATGTCACATACTACATAAATAAAACTCGAAAACTCGTTAAGTCCAAACCGAAAACTATTTCTTCTGAAACTACTTCAGATTTTTTTTTAGTTTTAGAAATAGTTAAAGACTTTACTAGGATACTTTCGTCATCATTATTCTGTCTGGTCATATGATATTATTGTTATATGGGTAAGTAAGATAATGATATTTTGATGGATTTCTAACATCCTAAATGACGTGTTCAAATTGAGACTACATATATTTTTTATGTTTTTTTTTCATTTTTCTTTAAAGAATACCGAATTAAATCTTACATAATATATAATGCTGATAGGTAGGCCGATCAGGATACACAATGCGGTAGTATTGAGCAAATTCAGAGTGACTCCATAAAATAAAATCCAAAAAAAATGTATCGAAGATAGGAAAAAATAATATATATTATTATAAAATATATATTATCAAACGTTAATTTTGAATCTAAGCCAAATAGCTGTAAGGGATCGTTTATATACGACAACACGCCCTTTGATAATATAATGTGACGAATTTTAATAAAAGGGTAAAGCGTCAATGACATTGAGCTACTTTACAAGCTGTTTGTTGGCGAATTTAATAGCGGGCGAGTCAGCTAGTGCGATTGTGATGATGACACACAAAACTTTCCATTCACTCAGAAGCTACAAGCTAGCGACTATTTTGACAAAATGTAGTTCGTTTTTTACCGGGAGGTCGCCACTAAGATCTACTGCACAGACGCAGATCATAGACAACAGATAATATACGTAAAAAATCATAGATAATATACACAAGCTAGCGAGTTGAAATAATATTGTGTTGTTGTTTACTTTTCTCGGTAAATGTCAAAATGAGAACTTCGTTTTTTTACCGGGAGGTCGCAACCATCGCTCTACTGCGCAGACACAGTAGGCCCACACGCAGGCATGAAACGTGTAAAAATTGACCGGCTTTCAACTTTTCTCGGAAGATTGTTTACAATCTGCTTGTTAGCTTGTTCGATGATGACACTGGGTGAGTTTACAAGTAGATTGTACATTCGCCAACAAGCAGCTTGTAAAGTAGCTCAATGTCATTGACGCTTAAGAGTACAGGGGTTACAGAAAATGTGACGTCACTAAACTAATAATTTTCAAATTATTAGTCACAGTGATCGAGTCAATTCTTCATAAGCTGATATGTTACCAGACACTGTTCTATATAATCATCATATGTTTACTAGAGGGTCCTGAGTGTCTATTATGTTAAAGTAATATACCATCTTTATTTTTCCCTTTATTTGACAACTATTTTATTTTTTGGAAAACGCATGCTTAATCAAAAGACACCACACTATTTAATATATGCCGAGAAAACAGTTTCACGGTAATAAAACTATCATTCCAGTTTATTCCATCTTACTCTGACTCATATATTAATCACTAAGTGCTTTTGGAAACTTTGAAATTGCAATATTAATAATTTATTTTTCCAAATAATAACATACCTAATGCCAATAAAATAATAGATTGCGACGCTCTGGCGTCGTTTTCTTTTCCGAAAATTACTTAGTTTTTTCCGTATTCTGTGATATTTTTTAAATAAAGAAAACTATACATACTACACTGTTATAATGAATAATATAAAATTTCGATTGATATAAAATATATTGTGATTTAATCTATCGGAAGTGAGATGGAATAGGGAACCGGAAGTTAGGTTGGTTTGACTCCAATAATAAGAAGGTTGATGCGTGCATTAAACGAACCCTGGTTTTATTATCTCCTTCCAAATAAATATCAATATAATTATTATTACAGGTAAGTTTACAGATTATAATTATTTAGATGGGTGAAATCACGGGAATGCGTTCCGATGGATTATGAATTCGACCGGGCGAAGTAAAACGATAACCTTACGGCTAAATTTGATAACTGAATGACGATGTTGCTTTCTTCTATTGAGTGTTTTATACTGATTCGATACAATAGAAAATGCTGCTGTCCGCTACTTGAATATTTTTGATAATCATGCTTATGAGTTTTATTATGCAGTGCATGATTCGTTTCGTAAATTATAAACAACTGATTTTAATTTTAACAATTATGCAGTTTTAATAATTGCGCAAGATTGATTTTCATACAAACAACTTCTGTACATAACATGGTAAACTTACATAGCATTATTTCTTAATTTGCAATATTATTGATTAATTAAATTATTATATTATTTTGCCAAATTAGCTTTCTGTTGAAATTTGATTGACTCACATAAATCGCTTGTTTTGCAATTTTAACAATATTGTTGCAATATACATTGTTGTTATAAATTAATGGTTTCCTCCCAAGTCATGCTGGATGGTAGGGTATTCACCCTACAAATCTACAACGTTAATATATATATATATATAATATTAAAATAAGTCTATATTAAATGAATAATTTAATACCGCAATAATTAATTGTAATAACTGTCAAGTTTATATTCATGAAATGATATTGAATTAATTAAAATAAAACAAACTGTGTGATTGAGACATTTTCTTTTTATCCACATTATTTAATATACAATATATCAAAACCCGAATTATTCCTCTTAGAAGCACATTCTCATATGTACTCTATATTTATATAATAAATCAATATTTTGTAGGTAGTACATCAGTGACGTACGGTCCATCAATCCTTTGAATGCAGCGCACCCCTTAATCAATTATTAAAAATATTCACATATTTCTAATATATTCATGAGACAAGTCTTAGTGTATTTATGTACTTTTCATATTAGTAACTGTTGTAATAAAAAAACACTGATTTTGGAGCGCATCCATTATCTTAGAAGTCACTATAATATGCCACTGGGGTATGTATAATGTAGCGTATATATTATGTACTTATACAAAGTACGCACATACTAATATTATGTATATTGAATTATTAATCGGTAGTCATATCATAACAATAATTTCACAGCTTAATTTAAGTCAGTGTTTCTGCAACTTTTTTCGAGACAGTACCTACATCATAATATCCTCTTACACTTTAACCGCTATTTTGGCAATAAATATACGATTATTAGATCAACGACTTTTTGGGATTTTATTTAATTTTCTCGTTATAATATATTTTTTTTAAGAAATAATTTTATTAAAATTAAAAAAAACTTTATTTTAATATTTGAGTTCTTAGCCATTCATTATTTTATGAGACATATTTCCATTTTTTATTAAATTAAATAAAAGGCATTCTTGTATTGCTATAGCCGATGGCGTTTCCTTATCTGTGACAGGAGCGCTCAAAACATCGACTGCATTACTTCTTTTGATTTCTATGCTTTCGCTGTCTCAGATACTCAGTTGTACGGCACTCACCAGTTTTATCAGTCAAGCGACAACCGATCTCAGTCACTGTTTTCAAAGCAGAGGATCACCAAAAATATCCTGTAGACAGACGATGTAATTTGGTGATGTATTTTTTGTCTTTGTTAAACTCAGCTAAAAGAGCTGCTGAACTTGACGATCTTACTGATTTATTCAGGTGAGATGCCACACGTATTTCTACCATAGTAGCATAATATTGAATAAAATAATTGGTCGCGATTTTCACAGTGGAGTATAGTTTGAAGATGTTTGTAGATTACGGGGGTTTTAACAGTGATTTAATCCAGCATTCAGCATTGGTAAAGTATTCTTTTCAAGATATTATTTTTGTTGTGAGTACATCAATAAATAGCGGATCATAATTCACTGGACATTTCATTCGAATATAAGTTCCCGGTCTGTTAGCATCTCAGTCTCGGAATCGCTCCGCACAACATCTCATTCTACCGAGTTTCGGACCTCGGAACAGTATCATAAGTATTGTGTCATAACTACTGTAGTAACATTCTCTTGTTTAAGCTTCAAATACAAGTCCCTCCTCCATCCATTGGAGCAACCACCAAATCTCGACTTCTCATCTCTCCATCTGACGACTTCCTCATCTACCACATGATGACTCTCCACAAATGTATTCGCGCGTACCATTTTAATTGCACCACTGGTTTCACTGAAAGATCTCGATTAAACTCACACGATCTAATAATAATATATTGTTCAGTAATAATTAATTCAAAGTAAATATGAGCTTGCAAACATTATATAATATTATGTCGTGTATGCGTAATATTAATTGAAAATTCGGCAGTTTATCTCAATTTCGATGTTTCGACGTGATCCATTTCCAGTGAGAATTATTTTCTCTTTATAGCGAAGAAGACAAATTGACTGATGTACCAACCTACATTTATGTTTGTTACTAGCTAGGCTGTTCAATATGTAAAGCCAATTTACAGTGTTGGTACAATCTTAATTTGATCTGTGTGTTGTTTGTTTTACTAAGTGACTCTCAAAATGTTTTTTTTTATATCAAACATAGTACTAAAGAAGATTTATATATTAATTCAAACATTGAGCTATAATTTGTTATGCAGTCTTTTACAGTTTTCAATGATAATCTATTGATCCATGAAAAAGTTGGTGAGGTTTATATCTCAATGAGAATCACTTCAAGTAAATTAAAATTATATTAATTCATTTTTGATATAATACGAATGTTAATAATTTTAGATTTTCTTTATTTTATGTAAGATATATTTTGGTAAACCAAAATCAACACGTTTATCCAAATCTAAAGCATGAATGTTCATTTTTTTCACTCTTATTTCTCCTATCCCCACTCAATCTCTGACATTTTATTCATATACTCAGGGGTGAATTGGCCTAGCGGGAAATCGGGAAAAATCCTGGGAGGCAGATGAGTCTTGTATGCTTTTTTATAAACAATTTTAACGCCAATCGTGAACAACGCATGATATAACATATACTTATGTTTATACATTAAAAATGTGTATCACAGCATTTTGAAACTGTTAAATAAAATAAAATTATATGTAGGTACAAATTAAATTGACAATTCCATGTATTAATGAATATTTTTTTTGTAGTTGATAGAAATACTGAATAAATATAGAATACTGAAATGTTATTTTGACATTTCATATTGATTTCCATAATAACGCACGTATATATTAATAATTTAGTTGCTAGGACCCCCTTAGCAACCAATAATAGTGTTTTAATTTTCACGATTTTTTTCCGAAATAACTTTCCATACAAAACAGAATTAACTGAAAATGAATTCAATTCTGCTTAAAGATGGCTAAAAGTAATAAGGGGGGACATGCTCAGCGTAGGTCAAAATGGAGCTTTTGTTCTATTTTCAAAGCATGATCCTGGACATACCTTAAACGTTGTAGATAATCTATTTATATAATTTTGTAGCTTTATTATTTTTTATATTTATTTTAAACATTTGATGACTGCATAAAGTATTTTTATTACATAAAATAGTATTCTTTTAAACCTCTCGCTCTAATGTTTTAGAATATAGTCATATTTCAGTAGATAAATGTGCAGTGGTGCATGTGGTGGTTTATTAATTTTTAAACGCATTTATAAAAATATCAGTATATTTTATATCGATATTATTATAGTGAAATATTTACGATAACAAATTATATTGATAATCTCTGTGATCCCAAATTTGACAAGAATTGGGAATTTTATTATTCAAAAATGGGCAAAATTAACACATTTGAAGATAATTCTAAAGATACTCATTATAAGCTATGTTTTTGCCCATTCAAGTGTGATAAACATCTTACGAATAATGATTGTTTTATAATAATTATTGACCTAAGAATAAGGTAGTGTTTTTTTGAAATATGCCATTTCTTTTGGCATTCCCCAGTGGTTAAGCTACAACATACGGCCATAGCCATAAATTGATAAACTCTAATTAAAGTAGGGAGTAAGATCATGTTAACGCGCGTGTTTGAACATGTACCTAACCAAAAAATTTTAAACGGTACATGTTCAAACAAATTTTAACGGATAATAAGGCTTCAAAATTATATAAATAGATTATCTACAACGTTTAAGGTATGTCCAGAATCATGCTTTGAAAATAGAAAAAAAGCTTCATTTTGACCCACGCTGAGCACGTCCGCCCTTAAAAGTATGCATTGTCATCGTGTTCTGATATATTCTAAAAGTTTCACATGTCTATCTAGTCGTAAAATCAGTTAAAAATCGATTGCAAGATTTTGATTTGGACAAACAAGAAAAAATTTGTACTGGACAAACAAGAATACGAGATAATAAAAACGTGGTAATAAAAATAGTCTCACTTCTAAATTATTTTTGCGGCAATGTCCGGGCGGTTTTGTCGGGACCCTGACAAACAATAGATATTTGAGAAGAACGATACTCAAGGTTTGAGAGACGCGTCTATAGATTATTCCAGCTTAGTTCAACACAGTTCATTATGTAAGGATAATTGCTATTTGTTCCTTCGCAGGTTTTACTTCATAGTTTGGCATATTAGGTTCCATTATCCGCTAGACTTTATGTAACTATCACCTGTTCCTCCAGTAAGTGATACAGTTTGTTTAGAAGTCTATAAATTAAAATAACACAGAGTAAGTAAGAATGAACACAAAGCAATTAATACTATGTTCAATATATTATATAATAATATTAGCTTTAAGCTTAAAATAATCCATACGGTAGAAATTAGAATTATTTAAAATTACTGTAGTTGATTATAATATTCAAATTAAATTTCTTTCGAAATCTTCATGGATTAATATATAATCCATATATAATTAAATTATACTAATATCAAGTACTTATATAACATTATTACAAAAAACTGTAAGTAGTTTCTCGTTTTCAAATTGGTCATTTTGTCAACATCAACCTGAATCTATCCACTGCTGGATGAAGGCCTCTCCAAGCTGATTCCATTTCTCTCGGTTCTATGCATTGCGTTGCCACGTGCTTCCGCAGAACTTAATCATTTCGTCGATCCGGCAGCTTCAAGGTCTACCTTGCGGACGTTTTGTACCTCTTGGGTACCACTGATTGACTAAATTTATCCAGCGATTGTACCTTATTCGACTTATGTGTCCTGCCCATTTCAAATTAAGGTTTTTAGCGAACTCTATTACTTGACAAACCCTTACTTACTTTCTTACCCAATCATTCCGCTTTTTGTCCTTTCGCGTTATGCCTAGCATGCTCCTCTCTATACCACGCTGTGCTACTCTATCTTTTTTTAAATTAGAGTCCATGTTTCACACGTATAATGTAATTACGGGAAGCACACATTGGTTGATCACTTTACGCTTTGTACACAGTGGGATATCATTTTACACTCCAGCCCAGCTTTGCTCTGCGAAAAATTTCATCAAATACACATCCATCTATAGACACTGTCTTATTGTCCCAGATCGATGTAGTTTTTCGCTTGTTCGAGCTAAGTGCCATTGATGAACGGTTAAATAATATTTGTTAAAATAGTCTTGCTTTTTTACTGTAGCTTTTATGGTTTCTTAGATACAATTTTTTCAAGCTTTTTGACATTGCAAATTCATTCGCGTGGGTGCATTCCTCATCTACCTGAAGGTTTTTTTTTATAAATGTTTACAAATTTTATTTTTAGACCCTTTAGCTCTGAATTTAACTCTGGAGTGAATGGCTAAAATATTTGTAATAAAAAAAATGTTAATATATTCTTTACTGTGTGGGGGCCTATATGCTTATGAACGAAAATGGTAATTTCAAAATCTCATTTTATTTGATGTTGAAAATAGGTTTTAATAGGAAAATATAAAAGATGAGGTGTTTATTATAGTCCTTTGAGAATATTTTTTCTCCGAATTTAAAATGATTACGAAAACCTATATAATATGCAAAAACATTACCAAAAACACCCCATCAAAAGCATTTTTTCAACAAGCTGCGTCTCATGAGGTAACAACACCCAAAAAGAAAATTACAGCAGACTTTTATCTAGCAAAGAGAGATCTTATACGAATCTCTCTCAGGCGTTACCTGTAGTTAGGGTCGTCTTATCGAAAGAAAAAGTATCCAAACATGGTATCGGTATCATATCGTAAGATAAATATACTTTTAAATAGATTTTAAATATAACAAGAAATGCAATTTTTTTTAATACAGTCAAGCTCAATTATTACGATCACGGATATAGCGAGATCTAGGATGTAATGAGAAAACATTCGTTGACATTTTAGTTCATAATTTTCTCTATACATTTATCCACTTTCATTACAAGCTGCTTATCGGATATACCGAGCTAAAATATAGTCAAAATTTTCTTAAAACTGTTAATGTGTCGATCGTTTAAAAACATTTCGACCCTAAGCAATAAAATCCGATCGGACAAGATGCCGCCGAGTTCGGATTACGTTTATGACACTAGTTAAGTGTCTAAGTACCTAATTGGTGTTTTCGCTGACAAGATTGGAAAAGTATCCACGCATATGGTTGAAAAAGAAATCCAAGTAGGTAACTACCAGCGTTCATTACAATAAATAACTTTTTTTGTAGTTTATGAATGCCATGCTTGCTTCGGGGAAAAATTCTAATTGTGTATTTTTGTTTGAATTTTGACTTTTTGTGTTATGTGACCGCTCATTTAAAAATACATATTCTCTAATTTAACGAGTAACGCTTATAACGAGCAAATTCAATCGGTCCCATCTTCCTCGTAATAACCAAGTTCGACTGTATAATGTCTAATAAATTTAAGGCTTAAAATATTGGTTCAGTCTAATCTCACCCTATTTCACAGTAAGTATCTATTTATTTTAGTTGCGATAATAAATAGTTGTTATTAATACTGATAACTATGGTGGGATGTCTTTGACACATCGACTCAATAAAACTGTCAAAATATTAACCTTAAACCATTATTCATAGATATAATATTATTTACGACATATATTTATTGGAAAACAATGACCAAAGAAAGCAATACAAAAAAACACTACAATTAGAGTACCTACTCATAATATGTTTTATAACTTTTCACTTTTTTTTACCCTTTTTACTACACTGATACGCCCATTTGCCTGATTACCTCGCATAAAATTAGATAAAATGTTATTCACTTGTATTAATATATGTGGTAATAAATAAATAAATAAATAGATAATATACATATTATGTAAAAACATATTTTTAGAATATATTATATCATTTTCATCCTCGAGCCGGAGTGCAAAGTTATAAAGCATATACTCTATAGGCGGTGCTTTTCAGTGGACTGTAATATGACGGAATGATTCGATGCTGGGAGAGAGGGAAGGGCGGGGAGGTTATAAAAAGGATGCCAGGCATTGACCTTTAATGATGATGCTGGTTACTATTTATTGAGTCACCCTGTGCGCGGCAATTGGCGGTTAAAATCAGTGCATGTAAATGACGTCTTAATGGTTTACATGTTATGTCTTTACAAGCAAACGGTTACAGAAGAATTATCTGTTAAAAATAGGCCTCGCCAGAGCTGGTGGGTAGGAAATTTATATTGTATTGGGGCTGACATAATTGGCCCAACCAACTACATATAAATATGCTCCGTTTGCTAGCCATTTACTAATACATACTCATTGTCAATCTTTTTCTTCCAAGCGCTACAACCCTATGTGGGCTTTGACTTCCTATAGAATCTTAACTCATTCACTACTGACTAAATAATGATTTTTTAATTACTATCTTTAAAATGCACGTTAATTACATCGATCGACCGCCTGGTCATTACGCGCCAGGTGCGTCTTCAGCGTCCAAAGTATTAATCAACACAGTTCTGACCAAAGCCACACACACTATTACTTTCAGTTGTTTTCATTAGCTTTTTGGCTTCCTGAATGTCAGTTTCATTGTTATTCACAACTCGTCCATCGTGTATGTGTATATGGGCGAATCATCTGAGGTGACCCAATTTGATGAACTGTGCCTATGATGTGCGGGATGCTCGTTATTATATATTTGTCTCTACCACGACTGTGTCATTCATAGGTCCGAAGATACCGCTAATATGAGCATAATACCTCGTTTACACGTGCATGGATTTACTACTGACAGTACCTACGTATTATCGCGGCCATAACAAAAAATGCACGGTTCCAAATTGCAAGATTGCATGCATGAAGCTTCTTAATTTTCACGGGACAATTGGACTGTGCGACCGATAGTGGCAAACATGCCATTAAAAAAACGAACTACACTACGCAGATACTTATTCTGAGGTTAACTGATTTCCACTACCTGTCAAATAGTACCTACCATACAATGATAACATAGCGTCTCGCTTACTTTTGAAGAATGAGATTGGCGAGACAATCAGCACGTTTACGTGTAAACAGTTTATCGCGATAGTAGTACACACTATTGGAGCAAATAAATCCATGCACGTGTAAAGGCGCTATTTATACTACTCTTTACATGTTTGTGATCATACATCATACGTCTGAGCCATGTATGCATTCAAATATTAATTAAATACTAATGAAAAAGTATTGAATGATTCGATACTGACAAAAAGTATTGAAACTGATATCGTATAGGAAAAATGTATTGATACCAAAGTATTGAAGTATCGGTCAAAGAGTACCAATACTTTTTGGCGGCCCTACCTGTAGGTACGTGGAGCTTCAATTTATTCATGGATTTTGATGAGTTATTTTGTGGGTCGTTCATCCTTTTTTACTTATCAGCGCCTGTATGAGGGCCTATCCCGTACATACATACTTCTGCTACTTGCAAATTTCATGATTCCGAATTCTTTCTTCATCCTCGTTGGAAAGCCATTAAATTGAGCTTTTACGCAGGAAAGCTTTTATGGAACATATAAATTTGCTTATATTATAACGTCTTTATTATTGTAATTTTTTAGAAATAAGCCCATTTTATGTCTTAAAATAAATTATCTCTGTAAAGCAATATTGATGATAATATTATGTTATTGTTTGTATTATTTGACCAAAGCATCTTGATAAATAACTATTATATGAATATTTTTTTATTGAATTCAAGTAATCAAGCATATTGAGGAAAGGTATACATGTACTAACAGAAACTCGCAGTCTTTTTTGATAGTAGCATAATCCATATAAAAGTGATGCATAGCATACCTAGGTATATTTTTGATTATAACAACAATTATAGGATGGTTTATTTAAAAAATGGAAACACTTCCGGTTTTAGTATTTATTCAGAGTTCACAGAGGTTAAACAACAATAACAGAGAATACATCAAACGGTACACAATAATAGATTAACACGATGAGATGACTCGCTCGACCCAATAACCAGATGAACTTGTCAACGAATTAGTTCAGTTCAGGTAGGTATCGCATTTGACAACCTAGATAACCACACTTACACTGTTTGTAAAAAAACCAAGGAATTGTTTATACTAACATTTTCATTCTGATATATTATAATCCAATCTTGTTGTAACTAAATTCACAATATAACACGTAGTGTAAAACTATTGAAATATGCTTACCAAAACGGATATTTATACTGAAAACTTGCCGTTTATAATTATTTTAATATTAACCGTTGATAGTTGATAGATAGATGACAGCTTAATCTAACTGCACTTTTGACAAAACATGAGATTTTGATAGCATTTTGTTTTAAAGCATGTTTTTATGCTCACACAAACACTCATGCTCAAACTCCTGTCGTATGCATGAGATTCCCAAAAACCTTATAGGCTATATACTGCACGTTTGTATGCATGAGTAAAAACGTAATTAGCTGTTAAGTGACGTCACGAATGTGACATATCATGTGTCATGGTGTTCGTATTATAAAATTTCATTCCCCGATAAATAATTCAAAATTTTTAAATTGTAAATGTGTCTGAAAGTGTGCGAACGGTACCATATAAATTTGATAATTATACATGAATAATTATTATGAAATTTAAATAATTTATCAGCTATTTTATCACATGTATTTTATAATTATTCTACTGTACGAAAGGTTGTATTGCCAGTAAACTTTTCCATTTGGTGGCAACACTGAATACATTTGGTGGCAATACTGAATATTATTATGACTAACTTCACTTCAATTATTGAGATCTCAAAAGAGAATAAGAATAAATGACAGAAAATGCAAATGATTTAAGACAATAATTTATGTAATGATCTCTGTATAATATTATCATTTATACCAATCACCGTATGATACTATTGATGTTTCCAGTGTATTTGAGAGTTGTGCCTTGTTTATTACAGTTATCTTACAATAATTAACTAGGTAGGTAGGTGGTACCGTAATATTTTGAAGAACGCAGAATGCTTACAATTGTATATTTTAATGCCAGATACAGCAGTAGATACATATTTTTGCGGTGGTTTAGCGGAGATATTTTATCGTAATCTTACGTAAGTCCATCTTATGTCTCCATGAGAAATATTGCAAGCGAAATAGGCGAAATAAGCGAGGCATTTTATCAGTTACCTACTATCTAGATTATAGACTAGGGATCAAAATTATACGTATTTTGTAAACAGCACGACTAGGAACTGTTTTTAAAGTTCGCAAATGTTTTACAGAATCTACAAAACGAATAAGGGCCTCAACCAAATGTTTTTTGCAATGAATGCAAACTTAAAATGACATTTGAAAGTGACAGCTAGCTGAGGCAGCCATTTTTAATGGCGCGTGACGTCAGATCGCTTACGTCACAAAGAGTGTTATTAGCTATTCGATGGAAAATCGGTTAAATAGCTTATAAAGAATTTGGGAATCTCATACATACGGCCCTTAAACCTATAAATAAATGCGTTATCGTTCTTTACACAAAACAGTCAACTGCAGGTATCAAATTTCCAATATTTATCGTAAATGGAACAACTCCGCTCTTTATATAAATCATTTTTAGATATAAAAGGAAAGCTAAAATAGTGTATTACTCGTAATTCATAGCGCAGATAATTTGTAAAAAAGAAGTGATTTTTTGGAATTATTAAATTCCGCCAGATAGTTAAATTTAGAGTTTTTTCTCTTTCCTGAATAATTTTCCGAAATGGATTAAGTCAAATTGCTTATCGAATTGTAATTTAATATTTTCAATATTATGTTTTATTAAATACTTGCTAGTGCTTGGCAGTTAAGGTCACATTAATAAATAATAATAGGGTAAAGAATACGTTTCATAACTTTGCACTCCGACTCAAGGATGAAAATGATGTATCTTATAATAATTATATTCTAAAAATATTTTTTTTAACATATATTAGCTATTTATTTATTTATTTTTTACTACATATTATATTAATACAAGTGAATATCATTTAATCTAATTTTATGCGAGATATTCAGGCAAAGAAGTGTATCAGTGTAGTAAAAATTGTAAAAAAAGTGCAAAGTTATGAAGCATAATAATATATATATAATATTGATCAACCAATGGCTCAATCGATAGAGTCTTTGTTCTGAAATCAAAAACTCACCGGAAAAAATATAAAGTCAATCTAAACTAATCTTTTTAAAACTATTTAACATTACATAAAAAGGATTCTAGTATATAATATATGAGACAAAATATATTTACAAGGAAGTTATTGTTGTGTAAATGAAGTCCCAAGCTGTAAAATAAATCAATACACCGAGCGTGAGTGACTTCTTCGAACATATATGACAATATTATAATATACAACAATATGTAACTGTCAGTCGTTCTGTTTTGTAACCTCGCGAGACGTAAATGAAAAGAAGAATATACATTGAAATACCTGAATATATATTATTATTATTATAATAAAAACTATTTTATAATAAGAAACCTACAGATGTTAAATCGGTCATAAGCTTCTTAAAACTTTGATTTTACATAATATATTAAAAAATGTATTTTTTATGCTCTAGACATTTTTTATACATTGTTGCACGTCTTCCCAGCACTAAGATTGTTACAATGGGTATATTATGATTTTCTACTTTATTTTAGAATTTCGTGGGTTACAAAAACCACTATAAGATGAATACTCCACCTACCAGAAGCATTTTAGTAGAAATAATTAAAAGATAAAAAGAACTTTTTATATTCAACGTTTTTAAATTTTCTATTGAATTATTATGCTCAAACTTGTACTTGATATGAAGTAAATAAAAAACAAAAAAATATAGAATACTGAAATGTCATTTTGATTTCCATAGTAAGGCACGTATATATTCATAATTTACTTGCTAGGACCACCCACTTAGCAACCAATAATAGTGGATTGGATTACAGATTTATTCCGAAATAACTTTTCATACAAAACAGAATTAGCTGAAAATGAATTCAATTCTACTTATAGATGGCTAAATGTATTAAAAGAATGCACTAACATCGTGTTCTGATATATTCTAAAAGTTTCAAATGTCTAGCTAGTCGGGAAGTTAGTTATAAATCGATTGCAAGATTTGTACTGGATAAACAACCACCGGACAAATAAGAATACGAGCTAATAAAAGCGTTGTAAGATACGAATATTGCAATTTGAGACATTTTTAAGAATTATCATTTTAAATTGTTTTAATTATATCTAAAAACATTAAAAAGAAAGAAAAATACTTTTTATTAGAAGTCAAACTTAACGTTATAATTATTTTGATTATTTGTGTGCAAAGTTTATTAAGTTTTGTCTAACGTACAGAAAAGATTTTTGATAAATTCATAGATTTACTTAAGGTATTTTATAGTTATTAACATATTATTATTAAAAAAAACTATGCTTACGTACTATAATTTGAACACTAGAATATATCTATATTTGGCCACATATTTTTTCCGACTTATACGCGTTCTAAAATGAGAACTCTGCCATTCTCGGTAATGTTGACTTGTGTGTCCCTGATAACTATCTTATAAATCGGGAGCATTAGTTGTTTGTTCTATCAAGGTGCAAAAATAACCCGTAATTGGTGATGCCAAGGGCAATAACTCTGTTTAATCATATCGCTTAAAATTTTACATAGTTCTTCTATGTGAGGCTGAATATAATTGTATGTAGGTGTTGTTTTATAGATTCGTAAAATAAGCTCTACTTTACTCATTCGGTGTACTTCCTTAGAAATGTATCTACTGTATAATTTGTGTATATACTCTCTCTACTGTATTTTTAATATCACCTACATTTATTTATTCATAAATGTTATATTGTGAACGTCTCAAATTTATAATTTGTAAAATAAATATATTTTAATAACGTCGATATATTTATTATAATGAAGTACTTCAAAAGTGACCTTCCACTATGCCTAAAGCGCAAAGTGTTCAACCAGTGTGTGCTTCCCGTGATCACAATATATGCTTGTGAAACATGGACCCTAAGTAAAAGAGAGATCCAGAAACTTAGAGTAGCGCAACATGGTATGGAGAGCTGGGAATAACGCGATAGGACAAAAAGAGGAGTGAGTGGATAAGGAAGCAGACAAGGATTTGCGATGTATTAGAGTTTATTAAAAGCCTTAAATGGAGATGGGCTGGACACATAGCTCGAAGAAGAGACAATCGTTGGTCAAATCTGGTCATCCAGTGGTATCCAAGAAGTACAAAACATCCGAAAGGTAGACCTAGAGGCCGCTGTATCGATGAAATGATAAAGTTCTGCGGAAATACGTGGCAACGCAATGCACAGAACCAAAAGAAGTGGAAGCAGCTTGAAAAGGCCTTCATCCAGCAGTGGATAGATTCAGGCTGATGATGATGATGATGATGATACAAAGTACTCTAACGGAATAAATTGTAATAGTACAGTTTACTTACAAAATCACTAGAGTGAACGTATTAACACACAACAGCGGATTTTATGTCGGCACTCGAATGTCATTTCCAGTAGCAAGATTCAGCTCCCTGGGGATGAGGTGTTTCGATTTGAGCCCGACCATTTCGTTAAGGTCCTCCAAGAATTTAAGTAGATTCACTGCTCCTTGGATTTTGACGGATATCGATTTGAAGGTAGCTGAAAGCTTATATAATACTGTATTCTAGAGCTTAGGACGGTGAGAGCTTTTTTAAAGCTGCTTAAGTTTACGATTCATGAATCATGACTCTCACCTGCTTCATATTATTATCATACTTTTATAATATTATAAAACTCTTTTTTATACTAGTTTTTTCATTGTCCGTTATGCTAATAACATTTTTCAGTATAATAACTTACTTTACCGTTTTTTAAAAACATCATCATAGACTATAAGTTAAATTAATACTACCATCTGAGTCTACTACTTGGTAGAGACAGAATTTATATTATATTTTAAGTTTTGTGCTTTTACATATTTATACCTATTACTTTTGCAACGGGGTTACGAGATTTAACAATATTAAGGTAAATCCTTTATAGGTAGGTCGCTCGTTTACATGTGCATGGATTTACTGCTGAGTGTACGTATTATCACGGTCATAACAATAAAATGCATGTAAACATGAATCAAAAAAGATCTAGTTTAGAAAAGTTTTTGAATTTTTACGCGACAGTTGGGATTTATACGATATTTGCAGTAGAACGATAGTGGTAAACCTGCCCGAACTACACACCGCGCAGAGACTCATTTTGAGGTTAACCGATTTTCACGACTGTCAAAAACGTACTATAAAATAACAAAATCATATCTCGTTTACTCTTGAAGAATGATATTGACGAGACAGTCAGCACTTTTACGTGTACATAGTTATAATATCGCGATAGTTTAAAATACACACTATTGGTACGGGTAAATCTATGCACGTATACAGGCGCTATTATACCATAACGATGGTGTATTTTTATGATATATGTAACATTAGTAAGCAAATTAATAGTATTATTTTTAAGGTATACATCTTTCATTGTTGAGTATTCTCATTATGATGCTTAAATCGCCGCGTATCTTTCGCCTGAATATCTTTCAAAATTATTGTGTACTTTTTGGTTTGACTGTAAAAATGGCGAGAAAAAAATAGCAGGGTTCAATCACAATAGTACACCTCATGTATTTTTGGAGAAAGTCGAACGTAGAGTGTGGAATTTCGATATAAATAGTACACATTAAACTTTGTCAGTCATAATTTTGTATTATCATTGAACTAAGAATACAAAATGCAAATTGTATTTGTGAGTTTATAAAATTCAATTAAGCCCTGCCTAGACTAAACCATAATATAGTAAGGGTAATGGTTTTTATAATTTGATTTAGATCTGCTCATACTGAGCCATAAAAGGTAAACAATATTTTATAGAGATGAATACGTTATACGTAATATATATTATTATTTTTTGCTTAAGACAGAGTTTAATTGATTTTTAAAAACTAACCAATACCATCTGCAAATTGTATTTTACTTCAATGAAAGGAAATAAGTATAACTGACAAAGTTTAGTGTTCACTGTTTATGTCGAATTTCCACAGCCTACCTCCACTCTTTGCCACTAGACATAACACTGCATTATTATAATGCAGTGTTATGATAATAATAGTATGTATATTTTTCTCTAAATTCAAGAAGATAAATTCCAAATTCAAAAGCATTCACAACATGAAACAAAGAGCAAAAAATTGTAATGAATACATTTTATAATATACGACTAAAATACAATGGTAATTTACAGTAAATTTTGATAGGTTTATTTTAAAATTCTACTTTTTTACTTTACTTTTAATTCAACATTTTCTATGAACTTAAAAAAGTAATAAAAAATTCAAACTCAACGTGATTATCGTAAAATATTAATTTTACACTTCGCAGATTTTGGAATGTCACTCTTCAAATTTATTTTAATGAATATAAATAATATGAAGAATGAATTGTATATATTTTTTAAATTATACACACTTTATTATTATTACGTAATTTTGGTATAATAATGCCGTCAAAATAAACAAAAGATTTTTTTTCATTGTTATTCTTGCGTAAAGAATTTTATATTTCCTAGTACCTATCTTTTTATTCATCGATAATAATAATTTTATGATATTAATATGTTAATTAATTACGAAAAATAAAATTTTCACATCAAATGTCAAATTATACAAAGAAAAAATAATATTATGTAAAAAAACAACTGCCAAATAAAAATTGATAAATTAAAAAAAATTCAGACCACATCTGAGTAGAATTTAATAATAATATTAATAATAAATTGCCAACGATCTTTTTGAAGTTTCCAAAAAAACCTTTTTACAAAATAAGTAGTATTAAAAGCATGTTAATTTATTATCAAAATAAAATAATTTATTTTATGAACACGATATCTATATTTACAAATTTTGAAATCAGTTGATAACATATATAATAAACTTAATATAAGGTTACTATAATTTACGCCCAGCACAACCGAGTGGTCACATAGTATCCACTTATAATGGCGTGGGTCCAGGATTTGAACAAGGTTGCAGCATAAACAGCAAAATTCTGGAAAGAACTACCCTTAAAATGCTCTAAGCAACAGTGAATGCCTGGGACTTTTTTTGATTATTAAGAAAATTGAAGACTACCTGACAAATTTTACCTCAATTCAGTTAAGCCTTCATTAGCTTATTCAGATACCTACTTATTCCTGGCGCTATAATCCTTTTTCGCAATGTACGAGGTTTTTGTTTGTCTTCTAGCTTCCTGAATTTTAGTTTCTTCATTATGCATGACATATTCATCCTGTGTATTTAGCTAAGACATAAAAAGTGCCTAAGTTTGGTGAAATGTATGTTGTTGTATGTAAGTATCTGATTGTAAAATATCATTGACAGGTCAGAAGATACGCGCAGTACTTTATATTAAAATGATTCCAGCAAGTTTTTTATTCTTTGGTTATGCAGCAGGTTTCTGAGCCATATATTACAACTGTTTGTATTAATGTGACGGTTTAATGTATTACAATAGGCATATCCAATACGTCGCGATGATAAGGGATGGATTTTGATCAATCACATCATATGCCTACAAATAAATATGCAAAAAGCATGCACAATTAATTATACTTAATATAGTGAGTTAATTGAAATTTTGAAAGGCAAGCATTAACAATTTAAAGTTACATTTCTCCATATTACATGAAAACTTAACTATGAGGTAACCAACGTAATTTCATTGTATTACTTAATTCGTATTGCATCACTTATGGCCTGCCGCAGAAGTCAGAGAAAGAAAAACCGTAAATCCTTTTGCTTTAAACTCACACTAATTCGTTTAATCGTACAGTCATGCAGTAGTTTCATTATTCCATAAATGAATAATTTTACAATTAATGCAATGAGTGCACAAAAGAACGTGTAAACTTGTCATTTTTACGACGAATGAGAAATTGATATTTGAATAATATGATGGTGAAAAACACGTATTTTTGTTTAATTTGTAATATTTACCTTAGTGCCTTCCTGCCTTCTAAGTGTAATACGTTTATTTAAGTTAAACAGTGATAATCAGATAGTGTGATAGATCACGGATAGTTTTGATACTGTATGCCGTATGGATCAAATCCTAATTAAAGTGGACATGCCTGCCTTATAACTTAGCAACTTGTTAGACCAAAGTGACAATTTTATTTACTAGCACAATTATTAAGGCATCTCAGTAAGTATTTGAAAACTTCGTGGCTATTTGAATAACATTATCAATATATAATAATATGACATGTCACTGGGTCTGGCAAGTACACATATTGTTTTTGAATTTGTGTGTGTCAGTGTATGGTCCTAATAGGTTGAGCAAGTGGCTGACATCCATTTCTCGTAAAAAACAAAATCTGTCAATACAAACCTCTACTCTATAATATATATGATCCTACTAGGATTGAACATGGTCGAAAGAAGAAGAAATTTAGAAACAGTATTTTTCCTTCGTTGCTATATATTTTTTTAATTTCATTTTTCGGTTTTGTAAATTTTATATCAGTTTATAAAAATGCGAAAAGTTTTATTGCCGGATTGGTGAAATAAATGTAGGCGTATGATTAATAATACACGAGAAAATTTCCAAGCAAACTCTCCACGACCATACGATGATGGTGTTCTGAATAAAACATAATAACGTGGTAAATTTCGAAACCCTCATAATGCAAAACCGTTTGATGAGTAAAAATCTTATACTATATATAGTTAAAAAAATATGTGTTTGTCTTCAACTAGAACCTATTATATCTGTCTGTATGTGTATATTATGTTTGCCTTACTTTTAGATACAATATTAATTTTAAATAGTTTCGGCTGTAATTTATTTGTCTTTTGAATAAACGAAGTAAAATAGGCACCAAGTGCCAGAAAATCGAAAAAAAGTGTGTATGCAGAAATTTTCTATGTGACATCGCCAATATCTTAAATAGATGTTTAAGTGTCAAAAAATATATAAGAGCATCAATGGATATTCAAAGATGGCTTTATGTGTAAGAGGCAGCTTGATAATTTTAATAATAGGTACTTAGTGCCGTTTAGTTAATATTATGTGTCATGAGACAGTTCTTCGTTCTCGATATAAAGCGTGGCACTTAGTTCTTTTTTAAGAAATTTGTGTTGCGACGTAGTGATTTTCTAAAATATCGTGGTTCTAACGTGTATTTCTTGCAATGTTAAATTATAAATTTTATTTTTTTCTTCCAATGATATTAAAATTGTATATTAAATGTATTGAGAAGCTAATAAGATAGTGCTTTTATGAACAATAAACGAATTATTCATTAAAACCCATGTAATCTCAGATTCATTGTTTTGGTACTTACAAAAACTAATAAAATTGTATGAAAATTCCATAACTTACTCGTATATAATATTATCATACCCATCTGACAAAATATAATATTGGAGTTTTGTTAATTTATTAGTGATTACTTATTGGTATTAACGTAAGCCACAAACTGTGTTCAGGTAAAGAGAATATGCATTTTTTCTTTTTCTTATAGTGCCATTCTCTATTGAAGGTTCGTCATCATCAGGGAAATCTTTGCTCATTGAGGTGTTTAACTCACGAACTGCCACATCATTCTCTGCTCTGTTTAACATTATTATTTTTTCATCGACAACAAATCGTGCAATACTGTACTTTTGTCTTCCCACAATTTAGACAAGGTACTGTAAGTAGTTTTCTGGTATTAATATAATACAATTTTTCTAGGTTTTTTCCCATTTGTTTGAAAACGTCAACCGTTATTCCAAAGAATTTTGAGGATGCATCTATACAGCCACATATCGAAAGCCTTAACTCTCCGTAACATCTCCTGGTTTAGCGGCCATATCTTTCTATCATACAAATCGATTGGAATAATATAACTTCATCTTAAATCTAGATTAAGAGGGGTAACGCGCGTGTTTAAACATGTACCGTTTAAAAAAAAATCGGTTAGATACATATTCAAACACGCGCGTTAACATGATCTTACTCGCTACTTCATTTATAGTTTGTCAATTTATGGCTACGGCCGTATGTTGCCACTGGGAAA
The DNA here is from genome assembly GCF_057557595.1 of Rhyacophila brunnea. NCBI lineage: Eukaryota > Metazoa > Arthropoda > Insecta > Trichoptera > Rhyacophilidae > Rhyacophila > Rhyacophila brunnea. The sequence continues at coordinate 17,030,952 of NW_028232752.1, forward strand.
TGCCAATAGAAATGGCGTATTTCAAAAAAATACTACCTTATTCTTAGGTCAATAATTATAAAGCAAACATTATTTGTAGAATGTTTAACACATTTGAATGGTCAAAGACATAACTTATAATCAATATCTTTAAAATTATCTTTAAATGTGTAAATATTGCCCATTTTTGAATAATAAAATGCCTAATTCTTGTCAAATTTGGAATTTGAGATTATCAATATAATTTTTATTGTAAATATTTCACTATAATAATGTCGATATAAATTTTACTAATGGTTTTATAAATGCTTTTAAAAATTAATAAATATAAAAAATCTTAACACCACTTCCCATGGACGTACTGAACTATGACTATATTCTAAAAAAAGAGAGCGAGAGGTTTAAAAGAATACTATTTTAAGTAATAAAAATATTTTGTGCAATCATCAAATTAATGTTTAAAATAAATATAAAGAATAATAAGGCTTCAAAATCATGTAAATAGATTATCTACAACGTTTAAGGAATGTCCAGGATCATGGTTTGAAAATAGCATAACAGCTCCATTTTGACGTACGCTGAGCATGTGGGCCGTTAAGATCACAAGTGAGACTGTTTTCATTTCTGACTTGACTAATGTTTTCAAAAACAATAATTACTTATATAATATAAATTAATAAGATACTATTATTATTATTTTGCACAGGCGTGGTTTTGCAATGTGACCATCACACAAGCAAACTTGTTCAGTGCCGCGTGGGTCGAAAATTTTCATTATTAGCGTAATTCAGAGATGCTTACACGAGAACAGTTGGAGGAGGGTTGATAATATAAACTTCAATAATTGAGATACCTGGTTTTGTTCATTGTTCGCTTTATGACTATTGTTTTAAATACCCACTTAATGAGATAACGAAACCCGCTATCTAATTTTATCATATATATTATGTAATATTTTATTGATTTATATAATAAACGAATGATTCGGCGTAATAAATACTTTTTAATTACTTTACATAGTACATTACTCGTAAAATTGAAATTGAGAATGTTAAATATTCATAATTTGAGAATACCGCTGATAGTATACTTACTTACTATTAAACTTCTTTGAAATCGTCTTTTGTGTTTTAAATAATGTGTTTTAAGGTAGATATCAACATTAACTTAATAACTAACTGGTGTCAAAATCTTAATAAACAATAATTTAATAAACCATTTGTAACAATCATACCACTTATTATTACAAGGGTTATACACTTTAATATATATATATATATGTTTTGTTGGGAGAACAAAACAATGGAGCGGAAGGGATGGTCAGCATTTTCTCAATCATAATTAGATCAGTAGAGTATATTATGATTTGTTTAATTGCGACAATGTCTCTTGTAATGTGAACTGCATTTATATAAATAGCAAGGACATTCCATAACTCATTACTCACATCAAGTCAGTCACTTGGTGCACAACTCATCTCGAGTCCAGTCTCGCGGTTATATTAACATCTCAGTACATTGCCCGTCAGTTCAATAATATAATCAATCTTATCAGTATCACTCTGTCATATTTATTATGTTATTATTGTATTTATTTATGCTTGTATCGATACATAAATTCTCGCCTCAAAACATCTTAAGCAACTACGAATTTGTCTTCATACACCTAATCATCCCCAAAGTGATGACCCCGACATAAATACGACGTAAAAAGACGACAAAAATCTCAAAATATTTTTTATTTAACGATCAATTCAAAAGATTTAGAATGTGACATATTGTATAATTTGAAAACACCTCAAGATATATTACCAGAAAAAATCCTTCGTTGAATAAAAAAATAGTTTATATTATTATAATTATAAGAATAATAAATTTGTTTTAAATCATAGATGTCCAAAATTAAGACTTTTATGGGGCATATTTCGAGTGCTTAAAGTCAGACAACGTTATCTACAAAAAAGTGTTTTTTTTTTTTGAGATAACGTTATTTTACATTTACGGCTACATGATAGTCAAACAACGTTATGTCAATCTTTTCTAATTTCTTATTAAATCGTCAGTAAAGTTTAACGCTAATTACATAAGTTACCCTTGTTTTCATATTTTTTTAAAACTATCCCTATAAATTTTAACATCATCATAAGCAAGATAAATGTACAATACACAATAAATTATAAAATACTAACATTAGGTTTTAAATAAACATTTCCCTTGTAAAGTTACAAGAATCTAAAATAACGATTTTTGGCTCTCCTGTAAAGTTGCACTTTTGTAGATAGTGTTGTTTGACACTAAGCCCTCGATTTAGTGAAGATGCTCTATGATAGGTTCTAACGCAACATGTTAGAATTTCTTAAAAAATACTAATCAATTTTAAAATCCAATATCAATATTTATGCTGAATATTACCTGTATAAATTACTACGTAGTTACTAGGTACTACAACACAACTACTTTAACAAGATATGACTTTATTTACAATGTCAAACAACGATTTTTACAATAACACCCTTTTATAGTAATACTATATTTTATACGATCAGAAAAAATGCTAATTTCTAGAATTAAACAGAACGGGCAGATTATTCCGACTTAGCTCTAAAATATATCCTAATTTCATCGACCCTTAATATATGTATGTTTGATAGAGAAACCGCACAAGAAACCTGCCTATATATATTTAAAAACAAGGTGGTACTAAAAACATGTTATTATTTTATTATACCGGAAAACCACATTGTTTCCCTCTTATTTTCCTCGCCGATCACGGCTCTGTAGGAAAATGTAAAAAAAAGTACGAGAAAAGTTTTTATCTGGTTATAAAGTATCCTCGTTGCCTTAATCAGGTGGGCTGAAACGCCCCAGCGCCACCTGCACAAAGGGTGCGTAATTATACAATCCAATGCGGAAAGCCTTAAGTTTATATGAAGGAAACTTACTCAGGTAATTTCATTCAAAGACGTCAGACACGCGAGGTATTTGCTATGTAAATATTACATATACGTAGGCGTCACATATTTATGTCGCATATTTGCTTTGATCTTATCACCTATCAAGACCTAATTTAATTAACACTTGATTTAAGTATTATTAATAGACAGGTAATCTGAATTTATATGGGTGTGGTAACATTATAACAATGCATTAAATAGCGATTTAACCGTGATATTACGTAATGCAATATGTATATATAATAAATAATGCGTGTATAGATATATATGTATATACAGATACGTTACCATATAATGAATTTAGTTTTAACAAATCAGTGAGTTATATAACAGTTGGATCCAGGTGTTTCATTTATGTAGGTATATATCGCTACCTGAAAGCAACAGTAGTATAAGTAAAAAATACTAGTTTCGAGATAATTCGTGAGTATCTCAGTAATGTCACTGTTGCTTTCATTCAAGTCATAGAATAATAGATTTTAATAAATACAACAGCGGTATTTTTTGGAATAATAAATGGAGTATTATAATTTAAAAATATCTATTATGTAGGTAGGTATAGCTTTCAGCAGTCGATTGGCATACTTATCTCAAAGTTGACTTTTTTCAGTTGTTTATCTCACTGTTGCTTTTAGATAGCGATATGCTGTCAGTTTCTTTTATACTTGCATGTTCAGGACTCGAATTGGACCGGAACGCACCGGAGCGCCGTTCCGGGTGGTAAAATCAGTAACATTGTCGTTTCGTCTCGTTGAAAAAATATTTTTACCGTTTGAGCTAGAATTTCATATAACAAAAATTCTAACACACTTATTTTTATAAAACACACATAAAATTACATAACTATGTTATTATTTTCAGAAAATTAACGAGCGCTCCGGTTTGTAAAATTTTCCATTTCGAGTGCTGTGCACGTTAGTATTATACTTCACTGAGATCTTGACTAAGCTCGTACGTTCGATGTAAGCGTGCGGTCCTCTACCTGTACCCTACCTCACCACTTCACTACTGCTATCTGACCACTTTATGTGCTACTTTATACTTTATGCAAATAAGTATTTATTTATGCATACATTTATCTTAATTTCTAAAAATTCTGAAAATCTTGTAACAAAATTATAATTGTATTACACTAAGAAAGTTATACTTACTTTTTTTTGAAGAAAATACATAATTTTTAAAACCTCCAAAACACGCTTATAAGAAAACAATATTAGAAAAAAAAATCGACTTTTGGCACTCGAACGCAGATCTTTCACTTTCCAGATAAATGTTTTATCTATTAAACTATCGATCCGTCTTCGAATCATTTCTAATAACTGTACTTATCCGTGGTACTTTTCTAAGTTATAAAAATTACTTATCTTAGTTTTGTTCAACTTTTTAATAACTCAAATATCGTACAATTAACCATTTATTTATTATTTAAACCATTGTTGATTTTTTCTGTCCTAATATTGTATAATATATACCTACTATACTACCCTGCTAAGTAAAAAGATAGTGACACATTTTAGTGAAATGAGAACCAAAGTTTTAAGCTACCTATTCCCTTATATTATGTAAAATTATTGGATTGTTTTGACATAATCTCAAAATAAACAGTGGGTTCTCATTTTACTAAAACCTTATTTTAAAAAACTGTCTTTTTAGTTAGCAGGGCAGTAATTCTGTACGTTTTTATTAGCTCGTATTCTTGTTTGTTCGGGACAGATTCTTTTGTGTGTGTCCAGTACATTTTTTTTCTTGTTTGTCCAAGATTTGTATTGGACGATTGAAGATTTTTAACTAACTTTCCGACTAGCTAGATATTTGAAACTTTTAGAATATATCAGAACACGACGACAATACATTCTTTTAATACTTTTAGTAATTTTAAGCAGAATTGAATTCATTTTTAGTTAATTCTGTTTTGTATGAAAAGTTATTATTTTTGGTTGCTACGGGGTCCTAGCAACTAAATTATTAATATATACGTGCGTTACTATGGAAATCAATATGAAATGTCAAATTTTAGTATTCTATCGGTAATATTTATTCAGAATTTCTATCAAGTACAATAAAAAGTTTTTATTAATACATAGAATTGTCAAGTTTATATTATGATTCAACATAAATTTAAAAACGTGGTATAAAAAAAGTTCTTTTTGTCTTGTAATTATTTATATTTAGATTATAGATTGTATTGTCATCTCTGAATATCTGTCATGAAATATATTTTTGTGTGTTACGCAATAGTGTTATATTTCGTCTTAACCTTCTATAGAATATTTTCTTCGACGTCCTTGCATACAACCTTGTAATATTGAACAAGGAATTATTTAATACAACGTAATAAAAAAAGAATTTAATTTACGAGTGAAAAAAATAAGTGGTTCCAAAGCTAAGGGTTAGTAGGGTGCCCATGAAGCCTCGGTATGTGGGCCTCGCAAGGCCGCTTGCGGTAAGAGTGCATTATCTCTGAGCTATCTCGTAAAGTAATTTGAAAGCATGGTAGGGCGCGCCTTCTGTTTCGCTTTTTTTCTTCAAATTTATTACAACAGATTAATAACGGTTGTCGTTTTGTATTTTTTAAAGGTTATTTATTAGGACTAAAGTGTTTTCAAGTGAAAAATATAACGCTTTGCAAAAAAAATGGAAAAAAAAATTTAGTAGCCTTAAAATGATTCTAAATAATTACAAGATAAAAACAACTTTTTATACACCACGTTTTTAAATTTTCTATTGAATCATACAACAACTTTTGCAGTTTTTGTTGTTATCCAATATTACAATAGGTATTATTCCGTTGCTAGAGTCAATAATTAACAATGGCTATATATTATAAGAAAATAAGGTTTATATAAAAAAAATCTTGAAAGAAAAAACTGAAAAGTAAGTTTTTTATTTTTAACAACTTAACGAGAATAATGAAGAAGAATATTTTATTATTTCATAAATAACAACAATGGCTATATTTAAGTAGTGAAAATGTAGGTATGTATCTATTCGATAAAACAAAGTAATTATTGTTCTAATAGGTATTGATACCGTCATTATTATACTTTGATAAGATGTGTCAACCGATGCATTATTGTAATATAGATTAACTATTGACAGATTGTTGTTTGAAATTCACGCCATTTTAGCAAGACTTGCTGCCTTCCAGCAAAACTAGCATATAACTAATAATTACAGGATATAAAGAACTTTTGGTACTGTTCGGTTATACCGGAGCCAGCGGAAAACGCATTTTGAAAATAGCCGATAAACTGGATTATTTGTTAGTTTGGGTTAGTTTAGGTTCGGTTAGGTTGGGTTAGGTTAGGTTAGGTTAGGTTAGGTTAGGTTTGGTTAGGTTAACCTAACAAATAATCCAGTTTATCGGCTATTTTCAAAATGCGTTTTCCGCTGGCTCCGGTATAACCGAACAGTACCGAACTTTTTATATACAACGTTTTTAAATTTTCTGTTGAATCATATAAACTTGACAATTCTATGTATTAATAATTTAGGACAAATAAGGCAATTGTCAACAAATCATTGTTTTGCTATTTTGCAACAAACAAAATACATATAGAATATTGAAATATCATTTTGATTTCCATAGTAACGCACCTATATATTAATAATTTAGTTGCTAGGACCACCCCCTTAGCAACCAAAAATATTGGATTGGATTTCGGATTTCATACAAAACAGAATTTAATGAAAATGAATTCAATTCTACTTAAAGATGGCTAAAAGTATTTAAAGAATGCATTGGCAACGTGTTCTGATATACTCTAAAAGTTTCAAATGTCTAGTTGGTACGGAAGTTAGTTAAAAATCGATTGCAAGATTTATACTGGATAAACAACCACCAAATAAACAAAAATACGAGCTAAGGAAAACGTGGTAAAAAATAATAATTATTGTATTTTAATGTTAGGTCGTTTTGTAAGAGGAAGTAAGAAACTTCATATACATCAAGACATATAAGTGATATTATATGATTCCGGACCAAAAAAATATCCTCATCAATGGCACTCAGCTCGAACAGGTGAAAAAATCTATCTGGGATAACAAGTGTCTAAATATGTAATATAATAGAAATTGTTCGCAGAGTAAAGCTAGTCTGGAGTGCTTTTGGCCGCCTGAATAATGTCTTCAAAAGTGACCTCCCACTATGCCTAAAGCTCAAAGTCTTCAACCAGTGTGTGCTTCCCGTAATCACATATTATGCGTGTGAAATATGAACCCTAAGTAAAAGTGAGATCCAGAAACATAAAATACCACAACGTGATAGGGAGAGGTGCATGCAGGGCATAACGCGAAAGGACAGCAATAAGAATGAGTGGATAAGGAAACAGACAAGGGTTTGCGAAAATGCGGAAATGGGCTGGACACATAGCTCGAAGAAGGGACAATTGTTGGACAAATTTAGTCATCCAGTGGTATCCAAGAGGTTCAAAACGTCCGCAAGGTACACACATATAGAGGCCGCTGGATTGATGAAATGATAAAGATCTGCGAAAGTACGTGGCAACACAACGCACAGGACCGAGAGAAGTGGAATCAGCTTGAAGAGACCCTCATCCAGCAGTGGATAGATTCAGGCTGATGATGATAATGATATGATTCCGGCCAATGTGACTTACCAAAATGGTAATCCAACGGATGCTGGTTTGATTCCCGTCTGGCATTATATTATTTTTCAAATAAGTTTAATTAAGGATGTGAATTCTTGTTCATTGCATAAAAAACAGGTTAAATAATTTATACAATTATTATTGTTTCCAATTTAGACTTTTTTCAAATTCAAAAATAGGGTAAAGTTATGTCTAAAATAAGTACATAATATTTTTAAAGTATAATTTTTTTTTCGATATTATGTACTCGTATATTTCAACACCCATCCAGCAGTGTCCGGTAAACAATCCCACGATGGCCGCGCTACTTAAGCATCGGCTTATAGCGTCGTGGGTCCCAGGTTCGAATCCTGGGTCTGGAAGGTACACATATTATTTTTCAATTTGTGTATGAGTCAGAGTAAGGACCTAATAGGTTTAGCAAGTGGCTGACATCAATTTCTCGTAAAAACATAACATGCTAATACAAACCTCTCATTACCATCTTATTAGGATCGGACATGGTCGCAATCTAGGGGTGGCATGGTATACGAAAGTATCGTGAAGCCGGCAAGTATGGTGAAAAAGTATGGTGAAACAGTTCGGTAATCAATTTGCGGCAAAATTTCAACGTTAAAATTATATTATATGGGTACGTTATAATGACCAAAGTACATCCTTCGTGATGCCCTACATTTTTCTTATCGCGTCGCCATTTCTCGTGAGTTATCGGCTGTTGTCGGCATGCTTCATTCAGTTGTGTGAGGAAGCCAAATGGTTGCCTATCTGTACTTTTAATACATCTATGGTCGCAATATTTCAGAAGTTTTTTTTTTTCAATCTTATATAATTTCTACGATAAATCTTCTGACACTTTTAAATTGCGTGTATATTCATTATTGCGTAATAATAAAAAAAATATCGTATTTTAGTATTTGTATCTAGTGAAACAATCTGTTACTGACTTTGCAGTTGAAACTGTGTTTTGATGCTCATCGGAACATACCTATTTAATTTTTGTCCACATAATTGACTTTATATTGACAGTTTTTTTACAAAGATTTGTTGACTATATTTGAAAAAATCAATGGTCATACGTAGATATTTAATTTACCACTTTAGAGACGTGCCCTCTATCACCTACCCCACAGTAGAGCCTTAATAACACAAAGAAAAACAAAACAATAGAGAAAACAAATACGTACTTTGAGTATAAATCGTCACCCAACGTTTGGGTAGAATGATTAAAATGTAAAATAAAAGATGTAATAGTAAATGAAAATTGTGAGAGAACACTCATCATTCAGATCGAGAGATAAATAAGCAAAATTAAATTGCTGGAGATTTCAGAGGCTTAAGTCACCGAGCGACGTTTTTAAGCCATTATTATTCTGTTATCAATGGAATCTTTACATCGTCCGATCTCCTCAAATCAAACTTGATGGCTTTGAGAGGGCTTAAGAAAATGACAGCTACGGATTATTAACGTTATAAAAATAACATTGTAAATTTAATATCGTTTCAGAATTATTATGACGCTTTTTCATTTTATTAAACAAATGAGATTTTTTGATAGCGTTTTTATAGCATTTTTAATAAAACTTTGTGATAATCATCACCGTCAGTCTTTTTCAGTTTACTGTTTTATGGAGTACTCTTTTTTAAAAGGAAATTTTCCACTCTTAGTTCCGTCAATCCAGCGTTTTTTCGGTCGTTTTATATATTTTGAGTACTACTGGATTACCGAATTATTCGTCTATGCTTATAAACTATATATTGTAGGGAATAGCTTCATTGGGAAGTCTTATGCCATGTCCACACTGGCAACCTCATTAAATAGCACGATAATTATGAAAATTTGTTAGACCAAAAATTATTTTAATCGAAATTTAATGAGGTTGCCAGCGTTGCCAATGTGGACACGGCTTTAGCCAAACACGGCAACGCAAAGGTGGAGAGAGTGCCTCATGCCAACTACCGCGGCAATAATAAACTCTAAATATCAAAATACTGTTTGATACTTTTTAATTTAATATAAGTTATTTAATATCACATCGGCAGTTTAAAAAAATATTTAATTTATTGATACGACATTTTTTGAGATCGACAATTGTCACGGAGGCTCCGGCAGACAGACGGTCCAGCTTTCGCCTCCCGGATATCAAGTCCCAAACAAAGGGCTCACAACACATTTATTTCATATATGTACATCATATCGCACATACATTTTGTTACTGCCTTTAGTGGCTAGTAAAGCTTGATGCTCGTTTGGTGCAGCTTTTATTAACACATTGATAAATTATAAAGATTAATAATACAATTATTAAATCTCTAATTGAGAGTTTTTGAATAAATAATTCTATTACATTATATTCTGTTTACTCACGTGTAACATAGCTCAAAGATGAGACAATCGTTGGACAAATCTAGTCATCCAGTGGTATCCAAGAAGTACAAAACGTCCGCAAGGTAGACCTAGAGGCCGCTCGATCGATAAAGTTGCGATATGTCTGCGGAAGTACGTGGCAACGCAATGCACAGGACCGGGATAAGTGTAAGCAGCTTAAAGAGGCCTTCATCCAGCAGTGGATAGATTCAGGCTGATGATGATGATGACTCACGTGACGCCCAACATAGACAATTCCATGTCACCCTGTGAAACTTTTAATTTGTAAATTTCTCCGTTACTAAAATACCAAGTTTCACATTCATACGTTATTACTGGAAGTATACATTGTATTATTGATTAATTTAATAAAACGCATTTTTGTTTTTGGTACTTATTCCACTTTTTTATTTAATAAATTTGGACCGGTTTTGTCCGCCTCACATTTTCAAAAAAAGTAGAATAGGTACAAAAAAATTGCGTTTAATTAAAATTATCAATAATACAATGCAGTTACACCATATTGTATTGACAGTTAACACAATAAAAGAAAAAAGTATACTACACTGATTAAACATTTGAGGTACAATGGGAAGTCACTCTTGAAAACAACGTTACTATACAGATTCCCCACAACTAGGGAATCCAATCCCGAGCCAAAATTTTGATCCCGGGATTTCGGGATTACAATCTGACAATCCCGAGATTCCGGGACTGGTCCCGGGATTGGCATTTTTTCCCATAGTTTATATAAAATTTATATATATTCAAATTGATAAAATCGGTCAAAAATAAATCTAGTATAATTTATACTATTTAAGACATCTATTGTTAATATTGTGTGCGTTCAATCTTGGAAATACATAAGTTTAATGGATTGAATAATATTGTAATATAAATAAAAATGTGAAAGTAAAACAGTTTTATTTATTTATGAAAATATAACAAATAAAATACAATTTCAATTAAAATAAAAAGTAACATAATATTATGTTGAAAAAATTAAAGATTTAAGTAATTAAAACATTATTCTGAATAATATGCCCGAAGTAATCTCGAGAATAACATTTTCTGGTAGTGCGCAATGATTTACTTACTATAAAAAGAAGACTGCTTAGGTATAAATGGCTGAAACGTCTAATTAAATGTTTCTTGATATGTTTATTCTATTTCTCAAATTCACTTTACGGATGTTACTAGCATCATACTTATTATTATGTGGAATTTTTAAAGTATGTTAAACTATTTACAAATCTAAACGATTTCATTTATAAAATTTCGTAAAATCAATATTGCTTTTATATTATATGAGATTGTTGTTTCTGATAGTAAAGACTTATGAATGGGTTAGCGAGATTTAAAATAGTAAATCAAATCATGGTGAATGGCTTTTCCGCTTCATAAATCTAATTAGTCAGCCAAATATGAAACTGCCGTAAAACGTATTAGATCATGGTGGAATTACTTTGTTAAAAGTGCGAAGCATTGTTTTTTTGCAATCTTTCTCATTTTTATTAATTTATGTGAAAAAATTAAATAAATTGGCAACTCACACATGGGTAATAAATCAAACTTCATTCAAACTCAGTTTATTTCGAATGAAGTTATTTGTTATTAAAAGTTTTTTTTCTGTTATATTTTCGTTTTTATTTTGTTTTCCATAAAAATTGATAAAAAAAATCAATCCCGAAAGCTTCAGGATTATGTTTACCAATCCCGGGATTCATAGGTATCGAAAATAGTTCGGGATCCCGGGATTGGAATCCCTACCCACAACCACTGTCTTACATTAAATTTAATGTACCAAGAGTCAATATTCGTCCTCACATTTTCTCACTTTTATACATTCATACATATAAAACCAATTTAGGTTACAATTGTCCGGTGGCTTGAACCTTGAATCTTCACAGTGATCGGGATCTGTTTTGTTCTCTTGCTTCTTTCAAATTAAGTTGCCCTAAAATCCATGACTAATTGTATCTGGACGACTGCTTATTTTTATTTATTATATTTTTCTCGCATTGAATTGCCTGTGTTTTTACACTTTTTATACGCTTTTTTATGTTTTTCTATTTTTTTCTCTTTCTATTTTTCTTTAACGATTTTCAATAACTCTCCAACCACAACTGTAAATAATATTTAATCTAATTTAATTTGATGTATTATGCTTTTTCTGTCTGCCTGTTATTGGAACCGTCACATTTTTTTTTATATATTATTTTAATAAATTTAGTTAGTTATATCGTTTTTCTCAATTCTTTACATGTAGTCTCCTGAGTGGAATATAATAATATACGAGAATCTGCAAAATAGAGGCTCTATTAATAGACTTTTTATATGGAAAAGTTATTAGACCATTCATAACTCAATAAAAAATATTCATGAATGGAATACGGAAATAGCCTTTGTTTTTTATGGTGCGAGTACATTTTTATTATGTATATTAAAGTATATAAAACCTAGCACTCTATTAAATGAAGTCTGAAAATTTTGATTATGATATTTTAAATACATATTATGTATTTGATAATGTGGATAACATAATATAACTTTACTCAAAGAATCCACTATCGTGTGATATTCGAAAGGTATGTCTAAATGGTGCTGAATAATTATGTGGTAATACTACAACGCATGAGACTGAAGTGAATATGATTATCGTGTGAACGTCTTCATATATGGGTGATTTGATTAAGGCTTATAATTATATGATATCATATAAACAAAATAATTTATTCATAAGTATGACAAATAGAAAGAATCACTGACAATTTTTTTTTTGAATAATTATTCTTTTTCACGTGTTACTTACATTATTTTATTTTTAAGTTGGTAAGAATCTCTACCGTCTGTTACAAATAATTTTTTAACATTTTTCGAATAGGAAATGAACAAACTCCAGATAATAATATATTAAACTGTAATAAAATATAATATAATATATTATCAAGGAAAATACAGAAGGAAAAGTTCTCCAAAATTATGAATCAATAACAAACCCAATTGAATAATTTACTAAATCTAATGTTTGATTATAATCTGTTAAATTTGATGAAAATTCAAGATTTGTGTTGAAAAAATATTAATTTGAAATAGTGCTATAACAACGTACATCCTTGTAGCTATTTTATACACAAGGCGGCTATCAATGGCTAAAGTGATAAATGTTATCACTTTATAATGTTAACCGTCTGAACTGTCAAAACTGTCTATCTCGCTCTAAAAAACACAGCCAAGAGAGGGGTTTTCACAACATTTTACATAACAATCACAGCACTTTTTGACTTTGAGCTTAGATGGCTTATTGTATGTTGGTACTAAATACGGCTTTATTCTCAATTTTAACACGATGACGTATACAAAAAAAAACTCTTTTATCGTATTATTATATATTATATTATATTTGTATGGTCAATAATGTTAATTTAGATATATTATAGGAAGAGATGAGGTATCATTACGACATATTATACTTTTTCCTGCAAAGTCTACAGATTATCTACTCAAAGCTCGCAAAAAAATCTCAAATTCATCATTTTTTACAAGACATGCCTCGTCAGAATCTTAAGGCAAACATTTACTGTAGATGGTTGCATCATTTCATGAGTGACACGTGTCTTCCACTGACACAGGCCTTGAGTGTTGTAGAATACCCAGACATGAAGTAGATCGGTAGATCAGTAGATCCTCAGCCAAGAGATCATGACGAAGAAGAAGAAAAATAATCTTCAATTCTCTAAAATAATTTGTATTTTTTTCTTTCTGGGGGTCTGGACCCGAAAATATCTGCGCACCTGCAAGAAACTCGGTATTTTTAGATTACGCACATTGTTTCTAGTTTCAATATAGAAAAACATCTAATCTCAAATCAGACCACATAATTATGTTTACCTTTATTGGAAAATTTCCATATGGTTGATTTAATGGCAAGGGAGGAGGTTTCGTATTCGTACCCATCATTAAAAATACAAATTATATAGCTGAGTATAATTTTACTTCTCTTTCTCTTCATCACTGAGGATTGTGACCGGGACCATTTGGCTATAATACAACTTTATGAACTGGTAGATCAGATTTTTATCGCTAAACTCAAAGTGCGGAGGGTCTAGGTATAGGAAACGTATCTGGAAACGTGCGGGTCAACGGTTGAATTGATGTGTATATGTAGTAGTCGGGGTAAATGTGGGACTTCGTAGCACCTGCCATGTTCGATCCTAAGAAGATCATCTAATCATCAAACCTGGGACTCACGACATTACCCGCCGACACGTTTCCCACTCGGGCATTGTTAACGCTTAATATATTATTATACTATGTCTATAAAATAAAATCTAAAAAGGTTCCCAATAAAAGATTTTTTAAACTTTAAAGCTTGCAGTATGTCCCTACTTATTTTGGCAAGTCGTGATATTTTTTGTATGGGTGCAGCCCTGTTGTAAAAAAAGGAATGTAGCTAACAATATGAGTAGTTTGTGCCAGATTCGTTTTCATATATTTGTAGTCCATCTATAAAGAATATATTTGGAATAGGTAATGAAAAATTTTAATGTGTTTTACAGATTTTTTATTATATAACAAAAAAATAACTCACCGCTATAAATATATTGTTCCAATTTAATTTGTTCGGACCTGATCCACTTTGAAAATGGCACCCCTTTGAAATTGATAATTCCACTGTGTACTGTGATATAATGGGTCATCTCGTAAAATGAAACTTTAATTCGTTTAGCGGCAGATTTTTCCATGATAATAAAAACGGAAAATTAAAATGTATAAAAATCCTATAAAACCTTTCAACGTTTATTGTTTGTAGCGGGCACCGACCGCACTTTTATATTTTATAGCATTTATTTAATGTCTTGGAAACTAGATAAGCTCCGATTTTTATGCATTTTATAGTAGTTCTATGTGGCAGTAATTCTTGCATGGAATTTCAATGCACTTTCAATAATAAATGTATTATTTTAAAAGATTTGGATTAAAAAAAAAACACATTATTTACGAGTTTTTACGAAAATTATTTATAGGTAAGTATAGGGTTATCAAATAACAGATATATAATATTTCTAACAATGAGTTGTGACACAAGCTACGAGGGTGGGTCAATAATTCCTTAGAAAAAAGCATTAAAACAGTTTTTATTTTTGTATTTTTTTTTTATTTCTCAACATAATCTCCTTGGAGCTCAATACACTTGGTTAGACGTTTCTCAATTTTTTTTAAACCGTCAGAAAAATAAGGTTTCGGAAAGTCCTCAAAATAAGCATTTGTCCGATCGATGACTTCTTCATTTGAAAAAAAACGTTGTCCACTTAGCCATTTTGGCGAATACGGTGGGTGGTCGACCAATTCGAACTTCAATTCTTCAATTTTAGCCATTGATCGTAAACATGTGTGAACACGGGCATTGTCCTGATGAAAGAGGATTTTTTTCCTGTTTAAATGAGGCCATTTTTCTTCAATTTCGTTTTTTAGCTGGTCCAATAAAGATGCATAATAATCCCTTGTTATTGTTTTTCCTTTTTCCAAATAGTCAACGAAAATAATTTCACGTGCATCCCAAAATACAGTAGCCATAACCTTACCAGCTGATTTTACGGTTTTTGCCTTCTTTGGACATGGTTTGTCTTCGCAATCCACTGCTTTGACTGTTCTTTCGTCTCGGGAGTATAGTGGTGTATCCATGTTTCATCTACAGTCACAAAGCGACGAAAAAATTCATCCGGATTGCGTTGCATGAGCGGCAACAGGGCTTTAGAGGCCACCACCCTATTGCGTTTATTGTCGACTGTGAGCAAACGCGGCACCCATCTTGCAGAAATATTTTTCATGCCCAATTTGTCATGTAAAATAGAAATGACGCTACCTTTTGAGATCCCTGTAACCTCAATTATCTCACTCAACTTTAATCTTCGGTCACTTAACACCATATCGTGGATTTTATTGATCATTTCTGGTGTAGTCACCTCTACAGGACGTCCTGAGCGTGGTTCATCCTTTGTTGATGTACGACCACGTTTAAATTCATTTAACCAGTTATAAATAGTTGCAAGTGAAGGAGCAGATATGCCGTGAACTAAATCCAACTCATTTTTTATTTCCTTTGCTGTTAACCCTTTTATATTAAAATGTTTAATAACAGCTCTAAACTCAATTTTCTCCATTTTCCATTTTTCCATTTTCCACAAGCAAATTTTTTTTTAAATGTACGAAAAACACACAACAACCCGACCAATCTGATTGAAACTTCGCAGCATACTGAATCGGTAGTGCCGCTGCATGAAAACAAACCGCTTACAGTACTAGTCGCGCCACTTGTCGGCTTTTCTAAGGACTTATTGACCCACCCTCGTATCATCTAGCACCATCTTGTTGGACATATTATTGTATGGATCAAAATCATCATCTAATTTATTCATGCTACAAAAACATTAGTAATCATGTTTTCGTATCATTCTAAATTGCCATTTTCGTTATCAAAAAAATACGATCTAAATATATCTCCAGACCATAAACCATACTTAACTGTTAATCTTAAATTCATTACAATTTAAATTCGAATTCCATCAAGTCGATAGTAATTATATAGTCGCTATCATATTAGATATCATAATTATATAGTCGAAAAAAATGGCTGCTATGACGTTTTAAAAATCTAGTGTACTAATTTAGTAATCCTTTACTAATGTCAAATATTAAAATAGTTTTAATATCAATATACTTTACAAAATTCAAGAATATACGTACTGAAAATAAACGACAATAAATAGTTTCAATGAAAATATTCAATATTCTATAGTTAAAATACATTTATAACAAAAATCAATTACAAAACTTGTATGATTTTTGGAAATATTAATCCAATAGCCACTTTATTATAATATATTGTAAGATGACGATCCGTACAGTTTTATTCACTACCTATACTGCAAGCAGTAGATGTGGAACTATATCTAACTAAGTGACTTAGAAATCTGATTATAAAAGATAATTCTTGACAATGGTGCAAATAAATAAAAATTATATTTAGTTCACAGGTAATAAATACATAGGTATATTGATTGTTTCACATTTTAACCATATTATGTAAATATACGGCTACTTTTATTAAAAACATAATATACTTTTCTTTATTTTTAAATTCGTTTTGTCATGAGCTCCTCATGACATATTGGTTAAACAAAATCAAAAATATCTTATTTTTTAAGATTAAAAAACATTCCTTTTATTTTGTTAACTGTCAATTCTGCATTGTATTGTTGTTTTAATTTAAAAAAGCGCCATTTTTTTAGTACTTATTTCACTTTTAATCAATAAATTAGGAACGGTTTCGTCCGCCTCAGAGGGACATTTTCAACTTTTGATAATATCCCTATTAGGCGGAAGAAACCGGTTCTAATTTATTGATTAAAAGTGGAATAAGTACTACAAAAAAATGCGTTTTATTAAATTAAAACAACAATATTAAAAAAAACATCTAAGAGTACTTATTTCAAAAGTCTATTTGTAATAATAAAATATGATATCAAATAATAATATATTAGTTTATCAATTGTTCAGAATGTCCAGAATAATTATGATTTAGCGCTAAGCTTTTGAAAGGCCTAGCAGAACAGCCGGAAATTGGCGGCTGTTCTTTTTGATTATTATTAATTACAATAATCATCGCTAATGGGAGCTTTTATGGTATTCTAAAAATAAATGAAACCACAACGTTTATCCGGGAAACAATGATGCAGTAGTACAAAACCATCGTAACACCAACGCTAACGTGACTTTGTCATACAAACCTAAGGCATGGACTCTGCTTCACTGATTGCCAGATATGAATGGTGTTTGAACACAGAGCATTATTATTCGATTTTCAGTATGTTCAACTGACGATATATATGTTAACTCGTTAATAAGGTTCCATGAGTACAAAGTTTGGGAGACCTTGATTGAAATTTACCCTACATTAGAGAAGCGAAATATTATACCTACATATTTTATCGTGTGATCAAATCGCTTTAAATCAATGAAACTTTACAATAATTGTAAAGTTTCATTAAAATCCAAATTATTTGGACTAACTGAGGAGCAAATATTGTCAAAGAAAAAAGAGAAAAATCGAGCTTCAGTATGATCACAGTAATTAGTAAGTAATTCCATATAACATAAAAGGTTTCTGGTTATAAAGATTTTTTTAATGAAGTGCCTATACATAAAATGCATAAGATGTATAAAAATATTGTAACGATCTTCGGTGACACTTATAACTACATTTAACTACATTATATTTTGGTCTTCAATTATTATTGTCTATTTATATTTAACGCAGCGCAACTCAACTGACACGCAGACACACAAACACACGCTCCCTCTGTTCGCCAAAGGTGTGCGACGTGTCTCACTGACGTACGAAAAATTACATGTGAAAGAGTTTTCGTCTTTGTTGCGCGATCACATAAATATAACACCCACGTTGCATCTCTCTCATGTGCGCTGCACTTAATTGTTTAGTCACGTATCGCTACCACACTTCTTACCACATACACTGTATTTTCCTGGATATTTTTATAAATAAAAAAAATAATATTTTAAAACAATACTAATGAAACTCACGTAAAATACACCGTTTTATCGAAATAGATACATACCATATACTATTGAATAGACACGTTCTTTAGCTATGAATATTGTTACTCTATATTGCTTTGCTTGAGATATAAGAAATACATTATTATTGAGCGCTCCGACAAGAATGTTGACAAGTGGCGCTGTTACCTGGTATTGTAATTGATAAAATAACAATTTTGTAACGTATTTTTTCAATTTGAGAATAATTTATTTATCTTTTTAATATTTTCAGATGCGAATCGATTAATAAAAATACTTTAAAATGTAAATAATCAGAAATTTGTTTTAAATTGCATTTTTCATATTTTGTCGCTAGATACTGCTAATAGAAGTATCGTATTACTTCACTTCGCCTTAAATAAATTCACCATATACACAGTGTTTATATTATGTAATGTATTGTATGTTAAAATTAATTGATTATTAACTATTAACACTATTGTTAGCTAAACTGTGAAATCGTGTATTTCAACTGATACCCCGTCTTTGTAATAATCCCCTGCACTACGGTTATAAGCCTTATTACCAAGCTAGCGAGCTCGTAATAGGGATGGGGTGGTGAATTCTATAAAAGCAAATGAGTTGATAATATATAAAAGTACAATTTTGGTAAATTTTAAATCGCGGTAGAGAAAGAGCTCTGGCGGTAAAAATCGATTCGACTGATTATTTAATATGTCATGAAAGAGAGGCACGTAACGAAGCTGGCAAAAAAGGAAATGCTTTAGTAATTTTCTCAAATTAAAAAAAGGGTTTAATAATTCATTCATTCAACACAAATGCCTGAGTTTTTCGACCCCTATAATAATATAGGGATATACGGGAATGCGAAACGTTAACTTGAATTCGGAGAATCCGTTTTAGAATGTTAAGTATTTTAGCGGCAAAACCTTCAATGTTAATATGTTGTAGTTAGCGGAATATGTTGTTTGCTTAATCAAGGCTTAGTTTACGGGTTACATAACTATAAACCAAGACATCTTGAATAGATTATTACACATATAAACGTCAAAATATTAACACAGTATTAAACGATTAATATTATACGTAGTGTTGTTTAATAATTGATTTCAAAATACAGTACAAACAAAGAGACAGTTATGAGTGTTATGACATTTAAATTTCTGGCAAACAAAATAAATATTACTACTTGATTTGGAAGAGCACTGATGAGTAGGTATTAAAATTGACCAATAGTTAAAATTTGTCGCAATTAGTATGTCACCTCGTAGCATAGTGGTAATGCAACGGATCAGGGCGTAAACCTGGAAGCTACGGAGTTTGATTCCCCGTCGAATTGGCTTACTTTTTTTCAAAAAAGATTTTTTCTATTGGTTATAATTATGTACTCTCAGAAAGTGTTTTTCTAAATTATGTTAAATATTACTACGATTAAAATTTCAATGACTCCTCAGTAATAAATCAATTTACTAAATTCTAACTATATAAAATATTCATCAAGATAATAACCTATCATTATTAAAATAGTTACATGTAATTTGTACGTATTACATTTCACCATAGCACAGTTTGCCGTGAGCTTTCTTATCGGAAAGAGAACCCTATAGCACCGAGATGAAAAAAATACGCGTTGTTCGTGGAACATTGCAGACAATATTGTTCCTTCAAGAATGAAAACTTAACCTAACCTAACAAATAATCCAGTACATCGGCTATTTTCAAAATTCCTTTGCCGCCGGCTTCCTGTAAACCAACAAGAACTGTGTTTTATTTAGACATGAATTTTATCTCAGTACTATACGGCCAAAAGAGGTTGGACAGTCTTATAATCTACGACCATGTATTTAATAAACAACGTATTCTTTAATTGAGCGTTATTATTTATTATTTTATTATTTATTATTTTCTGACTATAGCAGTTTATTGCAGTGTACCTACATGATAACTCTGCCATTCTTTATTGTATTGACCTATGTGTCTCTGACAGCTATTTAAAAAATCGGAAGCATCAATTGTTTGTTTTTTTCCATGACACAGAACTTACCTGTTATTGGTAATGCCAATTGGAAGGGAAATAACTAAATCGTTTTGGATATTGATATACTCCACCTACAAAAGTATGAGTTCAGCTGGACGCTGTTTTATAGATTCTTAAAATATGGTTTATTTAGGCGTATTTCAATGTGCCCTACTTTAAAAAATTTCATACTTACCTACTGTTTATCTAATACTGCTTCTATTTCTTTGTTTTTTCCTCAGTTTATGTTGCAAATATCTTGAATTCATAATAAATGTAAAGTTTACTACTAATTTATGTAAAAATTTAAATTTTAGTTTGAATTAGTCCGAAATTTTTACGACCTGAAACACTGCATCAAGCACAATATTGTTATGTTACTAGATTGACTATAGAATTTTAAGTAATAAAAAATAATTTTCAGACAATTCATATCTCCATACAGCAAGACAGAACCAACTCCATTTTATTCGTTTACTGACGATAATGATGTATCAAGCATGAATTTAACAGAACAGTTATAATATAAACCAAATGTGTCCTTAGATTTCAAAATCAGCTAAGTCCAAAATTGATGAATAGGAGAAAAACAGCTTTTTATTTTCTCAAATACACAGTCACAAGGGTGAAAGTTTATATTATTTCGAGTCAAGTATAGAACATTTAAAATTAATAAATTCCATATTTTGATAATGCAGAAATGTTAGAAAGCAGTAGTTCTTCACCAATTCACAAAAAAGTAAAAAAAAACCTAAAGGTGGACTTGGCTGATTTTGAAATGTAGCGACACAAATATAGTAACTTTGTAATGTAATACCAGGCAGCTTAGGCAGTTTGGCACCAATTACAATTACTTACTACCTAAAAATATCTATTTTTAAACGTTCAATATTAATAATATTCCCTTTTGGCAGGGTCATTGTTTTCTTAAACATTAACAGGCGTACCAGGCCCAAGGCTGATTTTGAAGCTCTTAACCGGTAATTATTATCATTTTTGAAGCCTGACTGTAGGCTATTCTGTTATTTCTCACGGCAACAATAATATTAAGTATATATAAAAAATAGCTATATAATATTCTAGGAACAACATATTATTACATAAATAATATTTTTTTAAATTTTATTCTTTTCAGTGTTTTTAATATTAAAATTATTTAAAATATTTTTTTCAAAGAATATGTAGGTAATAAGAGGAAGTTATATTACCAGAAAAATAAATCAAATAATACTTAAAAAATATTTGAATGGCTTACAAATAATAAAAAAATTTAATTACCTTTATAGGAGAGAATAATATGATTTTTTTGTGGACTTTAAAAAATGGTAACTGTCGTTTTTGTTTCTAGGTGCCTCATTTTTAATATCAAAATATCTTGAATTTTTCATATCAAAGTTAAAATTTACTTTAGATTGTAAAATACTTAATTTTTGTTACAATCTATTATTTTCCTTTGATAATTTTTGGAAAATCGGTAGTTAGTTGCGAAGTAGTTACATCCATCAGCCAGTATAATATGTATAATATTCTTTATTCCCAATTCATTAATTATTAATAATATGTTTTTATTCAACAAACAACAAATGGAAACAGTCGTTTTTGTTTTTAGACCTCATTTTCATCGTTGAGAGTATTAATTTCAAAATGTCACCAGTAATTTTTATGTAATTTTTCATACTAGAGCTAAAAATTACCTACATTAGTCGTATACGTAAATACTTAATGTATTATTTTCCTTTGATAATTTTGGTAAAAATCAGCAGTTAGTTGCGAAGTAGTTACTTCCATCAGCCAGTATATATGTATAAGTAGTTAATATTCGTTATTCGCAATTGATTATTATTATTAATAACAATATGTTTTTATTAAAAAAATCGGTTAGTAATTAAGGTAATTGTAATACTTTGATTTAAAATTGCTAAAAATTGCGATTGACAAAAAGTAACGCAATTTAGAAAGCGACTATTATAAAAAAAAACAAGTTAATTTATCAGAATTAGATAGGGCACATATAACTTGGTGGTCAAAGCATATTTAATGTCGCATTTTTTCCAGTGGTTATTTATTATTTCTCAGAAGTATTTTCAAATTATATACGTCTAATAATAGTAATGTGTTTATCAAGGCAAATTTTCTGTTTGAAAGTATGACAGCTTTTTTTACGTGTATATAACGTAATAAAAAAATATACATACAAC
Source organism: Rhyacophila brunnea (assembly GCF_057557595.1). Taxonomy (NCBI): domain Eukaryota; kingdom Metazoa; phylum Arthropoda; class Insecta; order Trichoptera; family Rhyacophilidae; genus Rhyacophila; species Rhyacophila brunnea. The sequence goes on from NW_028232752.1 coordinate 17,053,654, forward strand.
AGTGAGTTTGCTTCTAGTGTCCTCAATTATATATTTCAAGACACAACTATTCCATATAGAAAGTTTAGATGCATTGTGCTTAAAAATGGTGTTATGTTTGCAATAAAAATAACTCAATTATAAATTTTACACCTCATAACTCAGTGAAGTATTTAATATATTTTTCAATAAAACTGCATTAACTCCTCGTTTTCATTAAATGAAACAGTAAAAAATACCTTCCTACCCGTTTCGATCCAAAGTAGCTAACAGTTACCATAAAAAAGGGAGAATGTAGCTAATTTCTACCCTCAGGCGCTCTTGATTGTAGCTAACTACAGAGCGGGTCTGCAAAATGCGAAATGTGAAACAGTCCAATTAAAAAACATCCCCAGCAAAAAAAAAAAGAAAAAAAACGTAAAATCCTGGCTCGACTAATTGCAAGTATCAGCGCCTCTATTAATTTCACTGTTTTGTCTGTTCTCATAGCTAGATTTTCAATTAATGAGTGACAAATTTAATTGGAATTCATCAATTTTGTCCATTCACGGATTCTCAAACTTTTTCGAATTGGAACGCATTTTTATGCTAGAAAAATAGAGGAATGACAGATTATTCTGACACTGCGGCTATGATGAAATTATTTTAAAAGAATCGATACCAATACGTAAATGAGTCGCCTGCACTGCCACAATAATTTGACACCATTTTACATGCGAAAGCTACATACTTTCATATTACAGAATAAAATGGATTATATTATCAACATCACATTTTATCTCACGTTGTCCATGTCAATTTGCATTCATGAACCGGACCCGGTGTGGGTTTTCCTGATGTGTTTATAATATGATGCAAGCGTGGCTTAAAAAAGAGATTCTGGCCACAAAGCACATCGTGGAATCCTGCAAATTACATGCCTATATATAGGACCAAATCTGAGACTGTTGCGTGGATTGATGCCTTTCCGGCTTTTTTTTGCTATCACCACATTATTATGATATAGTAGTGTGCAATATATGAATTCACAATCATCACATTTTTAATTGTTACATAGATTAAAACTAGTTCGACTATAATTAATATTATTTTATACTGTTCTTGCTTTCAATTGAAGAGCTATTTCTATAATGTTTAATCGACGAAGTAAATTGAGTGTAAGAATTAATAACAGACGTACCTTACGAAATTCACTTAAATGCACTTCTTCTTGGTCGTGCACTCATGGTTGAGGATCGTGACCACATTTAAATTTCGCCATCCTTTGAGCGACCAAGAATTTCCGTCCTTCTCGATCTTCCGCTTCTCTCAGGGCAGACTGGATGGTGCCCCTAGTCAGCTCTTTCACTTGGTTGCTCCATCGCGCAGACGCTCTTCCTCTGCTTCGCCTCCCCTGGAGGCTACCCAAAACTACCAGTCTCTCCAGGTTGTCCGGTCCACGCCTGACAATATGTCCAATAAACGGCAGAATTCTTCTCAGACATATCGTCGAGAGCCGTTCCTTTATCTTCAGTCTCTGGATGATTGACTGGTTCGTCCTGTGCTCCGTCTAAGAAATGCTAAGCATTCGGCGCCAACACCACATCTCAAAGGCATCAATTGCCTTCCGTTCTCTTGCCTTCATGGTCCACGACTCGACTCCGTTTAGAAATATCGAAAACACTAATGTTTGCACAAGCATCATTTTTGTGGCAATCGAAATTCCCCGATACTTCCATATAGTGGTAAGGCGTGTAATCACATTTTTGCAATCTGTGTGCGCCTTCTTATTTCCGCTTCGCATCCGCCCTTTCTACTGATGGTCGATCCAAGATATACAAACACGTCGACTGTTTCGAGGTTTTGGAGTGTACTTGGTGTTGGTAGAAGGTTGGCCCGACCAACAACCATTAACTTGGTCTTATTCCTATTCATAAGGAGGCCGTATTTGCGACTCTCTTCCTCTACCCGGTGTAGCAGCTCTGTGAGTTCTCTTTAATCAGCAGCGATTATTGTGGTATCATCTGCGAATCTTAGATTATAGATTAAAAGTAGGTAAACTATAATTTATATTATTTTATACTGTTCTTCTTTTAAATTGAATCGCTATTGTCATAATGTTTAATCGATGAGGTTAATTGAGTGTAAAAATTAATAACAGTCGTACCTTATGAAATGCACATAGAATCCGTATTGCAAAATGTAAATAAGTATTTTTTATTTTAATAGCTGATATTTCATTTTCTTAGCTGTCTACTATAATTAACAATTATTTACATCACAGAAGACCTACAATAATTTGAGAAACATATATACCTACGTATTAGAAAAGTCTTTGTAAAAATCCTTGAATGGATGATTGTTTTATGCAAAAGCTACCGAGTTTAATCGTCAGCTACAATCTACATACCCTTTTCATGTTGTTTTTTAAAACCAATACAGTGTATATAAATTAATACTAATGATCCATTGTCTTTAAAATAGTTCTTCTATTGACATGTTCAATACCTCCATTCAGGCACTCAAGCATCGCATTTAGAATTGTGACAGACGGCACTGCTACCTGGTAATGCGTGCTTAGTAAATAAATACACGTTTGCGCCCACGATGGCCGAGCGGCTTAAGCATCAGCCCACAACGTCGTGGGTTCCCAGGTTCGAATCCCGGGTCTGGCTAAGTACAGATATTATTTTTCAATTTGTGTTTGAGTCAGAGTATGGCCCTAATAGGTTGGGCGAATGGCTAACATCAATTTCTCACAAAAAAAATCTATTAATACAAACCTCCGCACTATGGAGACCCATAATATGATATTATTAGAATCGGGCATGGTCAAAAAAATCGTAATAATATATAGGAAACTGAACGTATTTTTAAATTCCGTCAATATATAACAGTTACCATATATGTGCTTAATTTAAATCAAGGTAATATCATTACAAAATTAGATTTAAATAATTGTACTTTCTAATGATTAAATTTACCTAAAATAATTTCAGTATGTCTAAAACCTATTTTTTAAGATTATGAACTAAATACATTAAAATATATTTTCCTCTTTGTCTCTATACTTATATCGTATATAGTTTTACGTGCAATACGTTATTATATGAATGAGCAATATGTAGTTGTATATTTGTTTAAAAAACATTTTTTATTACATAATTCTAGGAGTAATACGCTGTTAGAAAACAAACAGATAAATATTTATATTAAATTTACTTCATATTGAATTACATTCTCTTTCTATACACATGGAAATTTTTGTGTATGAATTCACCCTCTAGCTAGAGAATATGTGAATAGAGACAGTTTAGCATTTCCGCTCGGAGAAGGCAGTGTAGGAAATAAGAATTGATAATTATTAATCTGCCCACATGTAATATCAATTAATTAAAGTTAATTTAAATTCACATGAGGCAGAAGTGAAACATTTTATTTTTTCCTCCACCTTGATACAATAACATCTAAGTACTTATAACACATTTCTAATTCATTGACGGTAAATTTAAACGTTTTCTTTCGCGACACTCTTTCTTTTGTTGTTTGGTTGATTTCTCAATTATTATGGTGTTCAACATAAAAAAATATTTTGCATTAGAAAAAATTTCCAGGTGGTAGTGCCAACTGTCAGCATTCTTGTAGGTATATGGCGATATGCTGTAACTATCTCTCCAAACTATTATCAGAAAATCCTTTGTTTTCTTCCACGACCCGATTAAAAAAGCGATTCCTTTAAATGCGTGTCAGTTTATTTTTCAAATTTTGAATTTGCATGTACGTGAGTGATATTTTCTCTCATTTTAACCCTTTTAATAAATACGTCTTATCCCTGTCTCGTTCTTTTCTACGGATTTAAATATATTTTTTCTCATGCGTTACACACAGAAAGTTGGACATACCTATATATTACATACATCAAGACAATATATAATATATTGAATAACCAATTGTAGTTTTATAGGCATACGGGTGGTGTATGAACATATTATTCTGTCTCATCGAGAATTTACGGCAGTTTTAGGGATTAGTGAGTTTTGGGGACTTTCTGTCAACGGTATAAAGACGTTCATTTTTGATTACTAATTTTGCAGTACTTATACACATTAGCTGTATTCACTCTCCTACCACTATCGAGTAGTAAGACCGATTTATTCTCCATCTTGATTGCTATGAAGGAGCACTTTATAGATTAAGGAGTATTTTCCTTTTCATCTCAAACCTCTACTTGTAACAAAAAGTATTAATTCAAATTCAGAACATAAATCTTTAGTAATTATTTAAACATATCAACAAATCCATAATAATTATTTAATACAATCATTCAGATCTTGTTTTTTTTTCAGGTATAAATTTAGAGAGAAAGTTTATCTTCCTTGCCCTTCAATTTATAATCAGTGCCTTGCAAATACAAATCAATTAGATACTACCTACATAGTATTGTATATAATACCCTAATCTTATATTGTATTGTGTAACTTAGTTATCGTAGTAGGTAGCGATCTATAGAAATAAGCAATATCATTTCTCGGGGTGGTCTGTGCGCAATTTATACAGATGGCAGTAAAGTTCATGATTTCCTTTCAGTTTGAACTGCTTGCATTTGTCCGGAATTGGATATTCAAATAAAAAGAAGCATTAATCAAAATGCATTTGTATTTACTGCGGAATGTATCGCTCTGAACGATGCACTTGACATAGCGCTTAAACACGACAATATAATCATTTTCACGGACTAACTCAGTGCTCTCCAATGTCTACTTTATCCAAAATTTATAAATATAAAATATAAATAATATAAAACCAATTTATATATACTTGAGATTAAAAAAAGGTTTAACAAATTTATACAAACAACTTCAAATAACAGCACAATTACATTCTACTGGATTTCTTCACACATTGGAATTCAGACTGTATATTATAAGACCATACCGTATACAGACTTTTTTGATGCATTCAAGAAAATAGCCAAAACTGAAACAGATAATTTATTAAGGGGGGACATGCTCGTCGAAGGTCAAAATTGAGTTTTTATTGTATTTTCAAACCATGATCCTGGACACACCTTAAACGTTGTAGATGATCTATTTATATAATTTTGAAGCCTTATTATCCTTTATAGTTATTTTAAACATTTGATGACTGCATGAAGTATTTTTGTTACATAAAATAGTATTCTTTTAAACCTCTCGCTCTAATGTTTTAGAATATAGTCATATTTCGGTACATAACTGTGCAGTGGTGTTACGATTTTTTACATTTATTAATTTTTAAACGCATTTATAAAACCATTAGCATAATTTATTACGAGATAATTTTTGTAAAATATTCACGATAAAAAATTATATTGATAATCTCTGTGATCCCAAATTTGACAAGAATTAGGCATTTTATTATTCAAAAAATCGGCAAGATTAACACATTTGAAGATAATTCTAAAGATACTTATTATAAGCTATGTCTTTGACCATTCAAGTGTGATAAACATCTTATGAATAATGATTGCTTTATAATAATTATTGACCTAAGAATAAGGTAGTGTTTTTTTGAAATACGCCATTTCTTTTGTCATTCCCCAGTGGTTAAGCTACAACATACGGCCGTAGCCATAAAATGACAAACTATAATTGAAGTAGGGAGTAAAATGATATTAACGCGCGTGTTTGAACATGTACCGCTTAAAAAAAATAAAAAATAAATTCGGTTAGGTACATGTTCAAACACGCGCGTTAACATAATTTCACTCCCTACTTTAATTATAGTTTGTCATTTTATGGCTACGCCCGTATGTTGTAGCTTAACCACTAGGGAATGACAAAAGAAATGGCGTATTTCAAAAAAACACTACCTTATTCTTAGGTCAATAATTATTATAAAGCAATCATTATTCATAAGATTTTTATCACACTTGAATGGTCAAAGACATAGCTTATAATAAGTATCTTTAGAATTATCTTCAAATGTGTTAATCTTGCCGATTTTTTAAATAATAAAATGCCTAATTCTTGTCAAATTTGGGATCACAGAGATTATCAAAATAATTTTTTATCGTGAATATTTTACAAAAATTATCTCGTAATTAATTATACTAATGGTTTTATAAATGCATTTAAAAATTAATAAATGTAAAAAATCTTAACACCACTGCACAGTTATGTACCGAAATATGACTATATTCTAAAACATTAGAGCGAGAGGTTTAAAAGAATACTATTTTATGTAACAAAAATACTTCATGCAGTCATCAAATGTTTAAAATAACTATAAAGGATAATAAGGCTTCAAAATTATATAAATAAATCATCTACAACGTTTAAGGAGTGTCCAGGATCATGGTTTGAAAATACAATAAAAACTCAATTTTGACCTTCGACGAGCATGTCCCCCCTTAAAAGAACAAGGTCTAACAAAAGGGAAAAAGTACTTTCAAAGTTATTACAATTCTGAAACCAAACCATGGTATACCAATAAAATGTTAAATAGGGAAACAATTGTCACAATCAATCGCTGTAGAGCGGACCATTATAATCTTGCCTCATCCCTGGCTCGCTTCGGTATAATAAGTCGGGTAAGTGAGACTGAAGATGTTAATCACGTTGTTTGGCTATGTCCTCTGTATGATCATACCCAGAGACAGCGACTTCTTAAAGATCTAAGTAAACAAAAGTTCCAATTGCCACTGGATCTTGCGATATTTTTGGCTCGGCCGAATATCAAGGCGTTCCAGTGTGTCCAAGTGTTTCTGAGTGAGTGTGGCCTACAAGTTTAAATTGTTTTTGTTTTTTTTTCTCTCCTGTAAATTTGTATTGTAATAACTGTATGATTAATTATTGTAATAATATGTAATAACAGTGTATGTTTAAAAGTAAAGCTAAATAAGACTCAATTGAGACTTCCTAGCTTAATAAAAAAAAAGAAAGATATAATTAATTAAATCGCATATATACAGACATAATATCATTCATTGCTCAAGTTTAGTAAATTATTGTATGATGTAATTTACATCCGGGCTGTATGGTGTGGTTAATTATACGATGATGACCTCTATGACTTTTTTATGAAGTATAAGACCCTTCATCCTATATTCAAACGTATATTTGTTTTACAAGAAGAGAATGATAACTCTTCTGTTAATAATATTGTATTATTGATTACGTGAAACAATATTTACGTTCTAAAACTAATTTTATTTATGAGAAGCAAATCTTTGTATGAGACAAATTGATTTAAAATATTCTTATCACAGTATTTATTCATACATTATCAGTAGATTGTCTTTCGACTATTTACTGATGGTCGAACATAAATGATCTTTGAAGGTCTGGTCTTAGCAGTATTTTGTATACATATCTGAATTTTCGTCTCCTTTGAGTCCATTCCAGCTAGTTAATCATAAAATATTTTATATATTTTCCCTGGTCCGAAATAACTCAAAAATATATTTAACTTTATAATCAATAAAAATAGTGATTCCAAAAGCAAACTGTCTTGAGGATTATAGTGTTATAATGTTATAGTGTTATAGTAATATAGTGTTATAGTGTTATAGTGTTATAGTATTATAGTGTTATAGTGTTATAGTGTTATAGTGTTATAGTGTTATAGTGTTATAGTGTTATAGTGTTATAGTGTTATAGTGTTATAGTGTTATAGTGTTATAGTATTATAGTGTTATAGTATTATAGTATTCTATGAAGCGTGAAATACTCTTAACAATTCTTATCGAGAGCAATAATTTTAGCTGTATTGTTTATTTAAGGCTGTTTTATTCGAGACATCGCTCGCTCTAATTAAATTCAATACATTACACGATACAGTGTGGTCTGTAATACGGTGATGACCTTTATGTTTTTTTTGCTCTGCATAAGAACCCTTATAAATTTTTTTATGGGGATCGAAAAAAATGCAAATTGCTAGAAGGTGTGAATTTTACGATACACCTAAATAAGTAAGCGGTCTTCTTTTCTGCTTCTCTTTACGTGACTTTTATATTTTTGCATACTTCTGTTTCAAAAGCGGGGTAAAATGGTTGTAGGGATATATTTTTAGTTCCTTTTTCCTATGTATATATATATATATATTAGTACCTATATATTTAATGGTTTTTCGTGCCTTGTATAAATAGAAAGATGGAACCTTGCTGCAAGAATATAATATTAATTATATCAATATGCACATAATATGTAAGTTCATAGTTCTTTTAATTAGCGTCAAATTCAAATTTCCTTATTTAACATTTTAGTTACAAATAATTAAAAATTTATAGCGTTTACAATAGGTCATAAAAATAAAAAAATAGTATTAATTAATGAAGAGTAAAAGAACAACAATAAGAAATCATAAAAACGTATAATATTAATATGAAACGTCGAATGAGATAAGTAGTATATAATATAACCCACTAAGCGAACAAAATAACATCAGCTAATTAACTCATCCTCGTGCAAGTAGATTATATCAATACCCTAAAATATTTGATTGAACAAACTTATTGCTCTTATAATTAGCGACTTAAATAGCAGATTAGTGCTGTCAGTAGGTTCCTTGGTAGAAAAATCAGCTGACGTTCTCGGCTTCTTAAAAAGTTTCCAGGGATACACATGTCAATACTATCAAAAATATCCGACAATTCATATATTGTTTTTTTTTTCATTGTAGCTACTCTAAAGTTACAAATTGTTTATTACAGCCATTTGGCTTAACATTCTCAATCTATATTGTTTACAAAATATGTGTCACAAGATTTCAAAATCAGCCAAGTCCAGCCAAGCCAAGCGAATAGGAGAAAAACAGCTTTTTGTTTTCTCAAGTACACAGTCACAAGGGTGAAAGTTTATATTATTTCGAGTACAGAATTTTTAAAATTAATAAGTTCCACATTCCGATAATGCAGAAATGTTAGAAAGTAGTAGTTCTTCAGCAATTCACAAAACAGTCAAAAATACCTAAAGGTGGATTTGGCTGATATTGAAATATTGCGACATATTATATTATGGTTCCAAAATATTACCTACCACTCACACTGCCATGCTAGAATATCCTATATGTTGTAGGTACGTAAAAAGTGATCGATGGTTTATTTGATCATAATGTAAAAACGAAATAGTTACTTTTGGCACGAAACATGACTGTTGGAAATCGGAAGGGCACCTAGCGATAGAATGTCGTCATGAAATATGCTTGATGTAATTACAATCGTCAATAACAACTATAATAATAATCACATTTGCTCTCGCTTCAGAATAATAATTAATATTATCTGCGTGTGTTTATGGCTATAATGCTTCCGTTTTAGGCGTTGGCCTTATTCTACACTTAAGGGTCAGATTTCGTGAAGCAAAAACAACAATTCTACAAAAAATTTAAACCCTTAATATTCATGAATGGGTGAATCATATTTGACCTGCGGTTTTTTTTTTGTTGTTTTTATTTATAATATTTTGACAACAAAATAAACCCTTTCGAAAAATATTCTCTGCCTATCACGCAGAGGGAGAATTTCAACGAATTGAATTTTACATTCACAACGAAGCGACTGCTGCGGACAGGTGAAAACGCAAAAAACATTTTTGTATTTCGTACTTTTCCACTTTTTGTGAACGTTCTTAACAATAGAGAGCATCGACATGAAAGGGTTAATTATCCCGAATATGAAACCATAGCGCACAATTGGGTTGAGAAACATTTTATTTCAAATACAAAATAAACAAACAACAAAAATATATTTATTGACGTTTCTGCCAGTATGAACATATTATTTGCTAGGTATTTAATTGTAATGCTTCGACATAACTTTATCGACTGGTTTTTATATATAATGTTCTTACACTTTTACTTTATGTGTATTGAGCTTTTTTTAAAGCTGGCTCAAAGAAGTCATAATATTATCTAAAGCAGCTTTCGTCCGATTTTACTCTCATGATATTGTGCTCTACGTTTAACTTTAAACATAGATTTGATTTATTTTAAATCAAATATCATCATCATCATCATCAGCTTGAATCTATCCACTGATGGATGGAGGCCTTTTAAAGCTACTTCCACTTCTCTCGGTCCTGTGCATTACGTTTCCACGTACTTTCGAAGAATTTTATCATTTCGTTAATCCCGCGGCCTAGGTCTACCTTGTGGACGTTTTGTACTTCTTGGATACCACTGGATGACTAGATTTATCCAACGATTGTCTCTTATTCGAGCTATGTGTCCAGCCCATCTCCATTTGAGGCTTTTAATGAACTCTATTACATCGCAAACCCTTGTCTGCTTCCTTATCCACTCATTCTTCTTTTTGTCCTTTCGCGTTATGCCCAGCATGCGCCTCTCCATACCACGTTATGCTACTCTAAGTTTCTGAATCTCTCTTTTACTTAGGGTCCAACTTTCACACGCATATGTGATCACGGGAAGCACACACTGGTTGAACACTTTGCGCTTTAGATAAAGCAAAACTTTGAAGACATTATTCAGGCGGCCAAAATCACTCCTAGCTTTACTCTGCAAACAATTTCATCAAATATACATCCATCTATAGACACTTGTTATCCCAGATAGATGTAGCTTTTCACCTGCAGGAATTCGCTGAAGAAAGCAACAAAGTAGGTTCGAAAATAAATGCAACAAAGACGAAAATCAAGTTCAGCTGCTTTGCGGGCCAAAAACTCTAATACTCTAATATAGCCGATTTCATGAAATTTGAATTCATAAACCTCCAATAGTATCAGGAGTGTTGTGTTTCAGGTCAGTTCTGGCAACTTCAAGGTCTGATTAGAGTATATGCGTGAGTTCCCTAGGTATATTGTTTTTCTCTCAAAAAAACAGATGAGTAGGGTTGATTATGAGTGTGAATAAATTACTTATAAAAAACTGTTTGTCTAATCAAGATATTTTTCTACACGTTTTATCGACAAAGTATTCATGACTATTCAAAATTGAAGCTCCACCAGTAGTAATTGATTAACAGTAAAATGGAAGTCATCAAAATATTGGCTGATTTTATTCATTTAAGAATTTTGTTTTGTACCATCTCCCATGATGCCAGTGAGTTTATTTTGAATGTGTTAATCTATTATGTTTTTTAAGTTATTTGTACCATGCTAATCCATGCTAATTTAGATTTTTCCTTAACAATCTATGATTCTACTGCATTATGGACCTGTGTTTTATATATTTTAAGTTAATTTTAAATCGTTTCATTATTTATGTTGTTATTTTTATTCCGATTCAGGTAGGGTGAAAGGTTTTCCAAAGTGCGAGACCGGTCCTGACTGTGTCCCTAAATATTGTTCTCAGACCATTTCCTAGCGGAGTTTGGACATACCCCATTAGGGAAATCTTTGATCTATTGTATCCTTCATGGAAAAGTTCAGCAAAACTGTACTCATTCCAACTACACAGGTATCGTACACATATATTTAGTACCTAGTATACATATTTTAATAAATACGAATACCATTTTCATGCTTTCAAATAAAATATCAATTAATTAATTTAATAATTCTCATTTTTGAGTGAACGGACTCATTATTATTATTATTTATTAAACTATGTTGATCGAGCAAATATTAGATATATATAATGTTTTCTATTAAAATAATGATTCATATTATATTTACGCTTCTACGCATCTAAGCTAAATTCGCGCGCAGATTTGCTTTGAAAGCAGCGCACGTCATGAGAAATTGATTGTTGCATATAGCTCTATCGAGTTAAAAATCTTTGTGAATTTAAATATAAATTGGTAGGTTTACATTATTTTTCAGTATAAACTTTTCTGTTTGCAAGTTCTCATATATCTTTACAATTTACCTTAAATCATTACTATGTTTTATTATCGCATAAACTCAGACTAAACTGACAAAAATTTTGTATTTAATATTGTATTGCATTTTTTTATAAAATATAAGACACCGTAAAATATTGTTTAAAAATTTAGTTTAAAAATGGAAAAAGAATGTATGTTGGCTTGTATAATATTTTTTTATGCAAACTGATTTTGCGAACAAAAATATAGTTATATATATATATATTATATACTAGCTGACCAGGCAAACGTTGTTCTGCCATATAAATAATTTCTAGTGAATATTTTGGTTGTTAAATAAAAAGTAACGAATGTATCGTGTGTGGGGATGGGATCTATGACAGAAAGAGGAATAGAGCACTGTAGACGATGACCACCGATAAAAACAAAAAACATCAACCATTCATTTTCTCAATTCAAAATGAGTAATGATGTTCATAATGAATGAATTACCTGTGACAGGATCTCGTTGTTTAATGTTTATGCAATATCCGTCTTGTCCCTTCTAGAAAATTAGCGGATATTGGAGAGCGTCGTATGAACGGTGTGTGTCAGCGATGAACTCCAGATTATTGTTTCTTCTTCGAATCACGATTTCTCGCGTCGATGTGCGGTCGCCAACCATGATTCCAGCAATGTCGTCAACAACAGTCGCATTGAATCGACGTACGTGCTCTCCAGCTGGTGTTTTATCAGGATTGATGACAATAGCGTGATTGTCACTTTGAAATTCGTGCATGTGTGCTTTGAAGAATTTCAATAATCCATTATGCTCATTCAACAGGGCGTCCAGTTCGCCGATGATGCGCCTGGCATTAGGCGAATTGAGGCTATTGTAGCCGCAACGTGCATCCACATGATTGATGTCCTCACCGCCGCGCCGCGCCCATGAAGTAGATTTGTAAAAATGTATGTGGTTCGTTTGGCATTAGCAGCAATGAGCCTACTTTGTGGTATACTTGACCTTTGATTTTGAACGTAGAATGGAATTGTTGACCATTTGCCGCAGTATTGTGAACTATTACTGTTGCTCCGGACGAAGTCATTTGGAAGCATGAATTGAATGTGCGAATGGACTTCAGGAACAGGTTTGAATCTGGAACCGTGCCAATGAGCAAGCTGTTCAATGGTTCTGGTAGTATCTCAATTTCTGGTAGTTGCACTTTTCCTGATGCGTAACACATCCCGGCTGACTCATGTTTGAATTTGAGCGCATGACAATGGGGACATTCTTTGTCCATAGCATCAATCAGCACTTTCGGATGAGCAGAATATTCAATATCTGGCTCGTACTCGAATGCGAGACGAAGGAACGAAGCGGATGTAAATGTTCGATGTACTTGTTGGCGTTGTCGATCATTTGCTCTGCGTGTGTTAACTACGAACCGGCGCGCTTGGCTCCGTTCCAATTATCGTTGTTGATTTCGTTCAGCTCGTGCCTCTTGTGAATGAGATGCACGCAATTGCGACATGCTTACACGCACGTTTTTGTTATCTTGTTGGATTTGTTCGTCTGTTCTTTCTACTCTACTATTTCGCATGTTTGTTGCTTTATTCGTTCGACGGCCCAAATGGCCCCCCTTGCGTCTTGCTGGCATTGTGCACCGTAATACACGCACATAAAAATAGATAAATTAAAATAAATCGTACAAAATTTTGAACGCACTGCGTTGTGATTTGCCGAATGAAATGTCAAAATGACGCGACGCTTCTCTTGAATTCTTCTCGGACGTAGTGCCATCTGTCATTCAACCACATAAATAATTTCGTTCTGTTTGAAATGCGAACGACGGTTAAATTTGTTCATACAAAAATAATAAAATCGCGATTAAAAAATGGGAGGATGGGGGTAGGAAAGTGAAAATTTGAAGTTATAAGTATTTTTTTATGCCAAATAATAAAAAAAACAAAAAAAAAATTGTCAAAAAAATAAAAGAAATTTTTTCTGGATAGAGATACCCTAATCACCTAGCGGTATGAAATATACTTGTTGACATATTCTCATACCTAACAAATATACATAAAAAAATTCATAAAAATCGGTCTAGCCATTTCGGAGGAGTTCGACCACAAACATCGTGACACGAGATTTTTATATATATAGAGATTATGTATGAATAGCTCAGTGATCTTTCACACGTAAATACTACCTTGAATACAATAGTGAACTAATAAAATTATTATATGCGTTTCTCAATTCTGACACTTGAAATAAAATTCCATAATCGTCTTAAATGTTTCATAGCCATCAAGTTTTCTACATATTGCCATAGTTTTTAATATAATCATTATAAATTGATTTGATGTTGCATTTTAATAAATACTGATTTTTTGCAATCTTCTAATTATTTAAAATCTCTAAGGTATGCACGAACGCTTATTATGAAACCAACTTGATTTTTCTTTAAATTATTATCAAAGTTTTATTAGATTATATTATGTATAAAAATAATAAAAAGAAGCATTTTAATGTTGTCGATATTTTCAAATACTTGCGTAACTGAAGTTGGTCGGTAGGTAATTAATGCTTAGCTAATTTAGCGTTAAAGATGGCCCAGTGCCGACAACAAAACTTTCAATAGAACACTTTCGCACTCTGCTAAAGGGGTGTGTTAATGGAATCGGGTTAACAAGGCTTTGAAATGCGAGAAAATATTTATTTTACTTGTAATGATGGAAACTTTCCAGTGCGTGTCACATTATTATTTCGCATTATTTACTTTTCTAACAAAAGCTTCCATTTTAACAAAACTTTTTTCGGTATTAATTTAGTATGCTTATTGTAACGAAATACTAAAATTGTTGTCTTTTATAATGTTAATTTAATAAGTTCATAATGAAGATAATTTTGAAACGACAATGAAAACTTTTCACATTATTTAATTTTTCAAAAACAAAATCTACTGCAGCGTTTTTTTCAGTATCAGTAACAAAAAAAAGCAACACAACAATTTTACGTGTAAATATATTATTTACGAGCTTATTAAACATATTATAACATAACAATAATTATAATCATTGACATTTAATAAATCTAATATTCGCTGTAATTACAAAATAAACATCAAATGATACGATTATTGTGTTAGTAGCAGTATGTATACCAGTGGCAAAGGGTGGAGGTAGGCTGTTAAGATCCGCCATAAATAGTGCACATTAAACTTTGTTAGTCATACGTATTTGTTTTTATTGAACTAAGACTACAATTTATAGATGGTGTTAGTTAGTTTTTAAAAATAAAGTAAGCCCTGCCTAAACCAAATCACAATAATTTTCGTATAGTTTCGGCGATACGACAAAATTGTGCACACTTTTTTAGTCATACATATTTATTTTCGTTGGATTAAAAATACTTATTACACATATTGTCGGCTTATTTTTTAAAAATTCATCAAGCCATGCCTATACCAAACCGTAATCGATAAAAAATATTCTTTAATCTATAAAATATCCAAAGTTATGTATGATTTAATTGCATAATTCTAGATATTTTATAGAAATACGAGTATTTTTTGACTATTATCTATTATGGCTTGGTTTTAGCAAGGTTTCATTGAATATTAAAATTTAACCAACACCATCTGTAAACTGTAGTCTTATTTCAATGAAAACAAATACGTATGACTGATAAAGTTTAGTGTGCACTATTTATGGCGGATCTTAACAGCCTACCTCCACCCTTCGCCACTGATGTATACATGTGTCGCTACATTTCAAAATCAGCCAAGTCCACCTTTAGGTATTTTCGACCTTTTTGTGAATTGCTGAAGAACTACTGCTTTCTAACATTTGTGCATTATCAAAATGTGGAATTTATTAATTTTAAATATTCTATACTCGAAATAATATAAACTTTCACCCTTGTGACTGTATATTTGACAAACAAAAAGCTATTTTTCTCCTATTCATCTATTATGGACTTGGCTGATTTTGAAATCTAGCGACACACATAGGGTCTACTGGATATGCTGGAAAGCATAAAACTCTGTATAGAAGTGTTTAGACTCTTATAAATTAGATATTTAATATATAGGTACTATATAATATGAATTGTTAATATAGCCATTGACAACAAAAAATATCTTAAATCAAGAGGTCCTAGTTTTCAAATTTGTTTAGATCCATTTTTAACATAGCGAGAAAAAGCGATATTTTCATTTCTCCTTCCTAAAACGTGTAAGAGGTTCAGCAAAATGTAGTC
Organism: Rhyacophila brunnea; assembly: GCF_057557595.1. Taxonomy (NCBI): domain Eukaryota; kingdom Metazoa; phylum Arthropoda; class Insecta; order Trichoptera; family Rhyacophilidae; genus Rhyacophila; species Rhyacophila brunnea. The sequence goes on from NW_028232752.1 coordinate 17,069,616, forward strand.
TGCCTTTTCGATGACGTAATTAGTTGTAATGGATTTGACGCTGTTTGAAAATAAACCTACCTAGATTTGTTTCACTATTAAAAAATAGATAATCATTATCTCATAAAATATCCCTTGCATATTTTTTGATCGTAGTACATCAAAGTACCTATTATATTGTGCACCGTTAGAAGTTAATACAAAGCTTTGAAGTTTATTGAATATTTACAGAATAAATGTGACCATTATTAAGCTTGATATTTGTAAGGATAAAATAGGATCTAATTAAGGCCATGCTGTCGTGACCAAATTCAAATATTTCCTAATGATTCTCACAAAACATGTAATTAAGAACGCCGTCTGAAAATTGGCAGAAGTTCCAACTTACTGAAAAGTAGGCTTCATTCATCATTAAAAGTGGGGAGAAGAGTTAATTTTGTAATTGACAAAGCTTTGGCTAATCACCCTTATATTCAGGCTGTATGAAAGAAATAATAATGATTGATCACTGTATTATGCAAAACTACTACAAACAGAGGTTTATACTACATGAAAACTTTAAAACAAGTAGCTATTAAGTATTGAAAATTTTGGTTATTTGAAAAGTTTAATAGAATATCTCAATAAAATATAAACATTATATTGAATTAGTTATCGACATTTATACTTCATAGAAATTGAATTTAAAATTTATTATCAACCATACCACTCTGCTTATAAGTTGGTTCTGTTTTTATATACACCTACATAATTATTATATTGAGATTTGTTTTTATACAATAATGGACTAACGCTAGTGTATATTACAATGTCATAATAATTTTAACTTACGTTTTCTCTATTGATAAATTTACTGTAGAAACTTATAAAGTGACAATAGCAGTTGTAGTTGGAAACATTGTTTTTGTTAATGTTTCAGTTTTCAATAAACTATTTCTTTTATTCAACAAAATAATATTATTTATAAGTTTTGAGAATGTAATATTGTTTATATTGAACATACATAATTTGATAACTCAGTTATAAATACGATACCCGACGGGATTTGAATATGTATTCACTGAATTTGTGGCAGTATGCTTTACGACAAAATATTTAGTTTTTATATCTATGCAGATAAAGAAGGAGCTAAATTGAATCTAATTTGTGTCGTACTGTAGGAAAAAATATGGAATGTTGTCCGACTACAAGAAATCGGCGATAACAATAAGTCACTGTAGTCGCATGTAGAAGATTTCTCAGTGACGTACCTGTAATGGTGGCAACGCATGCTAGAGGCGTGCTTAAATGTTGTATTGCCTTTCAGATACGACTCCTTTTTATTGATCGATATAAACCAAAACTTCAATAATAATAATTTTAACATCACTCTTTATCGTTTAAATATATTTTTATTATAAAAAGCTTCAAATTACGTAAATTAATATATCCGTGTACCATGGTAGCGTAAAATGAAATGATAAATTTGGGGGCGTTTCTCATTTGAAAACGGAAGTGCGATTAACTGCACTGGAGAGGATTGTTAGTTCAGAGTTTTAACACCTGGATAAGAAGTGTTTGTTCGACATCTTCTTATTGCACGTGGTCTCGAAAATTCAGTATGGATGGCTGAATGATCATAATTTGCTATGATCTTTGATCGACTGGTTTGGAAAGTCAATTGTAATGGAGCTGTAGATTTTGTATAGTTTCAAGACGTGGTCGTAAATTAATTTCTCGTTCAAGTCACATTCAAAATAATTCTAAGAGATTTGTTTTGTATAGCCTGAAACGTTTTAATTGTATTGTAGGATTAGCATAGCCCCATATTGGGTGAGCATTATTATGTCAAAATGGGACGGGACAATGAATGCAGTAAATTCTTGTAAATATAACAATTAAATACCATTTTATTATTAAAGAAGGTACAAACCATATTATATAACTAAAGGATCAGCGCATCTATTCTATACACAATACTGCTATCGGCTACTTCTTCTTCTTCTTTTGCCATATCCGCCCCTTAACTGGAGCATATGGACACCACGCAGCGCCTCCAAGAATCCCTGTCGCTCGCCAGTCTTCTTGCTGCGTTCCAGGTCAAAACAGCATCCCGTAGCACCGCCATATACTATAGATTGTATTTAGCGGCCTTCCAGGACGCCGAAATCCGGTCGGCTTGAAGAACATGCAAGCCAGCTTGAAGTTCTCTTCTGGCATCAGCAGCACGTGGCCGAGCCAGGTCCAACGTCGCCTCTTCACTTTCAGCGTGATGAGAGGCTGCTTGGTGCGTTCTCTTATCTCCTCGTTGCTCCTAAAATCATACCACCGCACACCCAGTATTCGTCGCAAACATCTGTTTTCGAAGCTCAGTCTACGGTTGCTTTGAGCCTTCGTAAGGTGCCATAATTCGCTACCGTAAAGCAGCACTGTCAGAATGCAAGCGTCGAATAGGCGGCATTTGGTTTTGAAACAAAATGCCGCCTATCGGCTACCATCAGTGGTTATTGAGGGTAGTTTATCATATGTTTGTATTGTGGTATTATAATTGTTACAATAAGTTAGCCAACTAAACATTCAAAACTGTCTATCTCGCTCTAAAATTTAGCACAGCTAAGAGAGGTGCTGTTAAAACATATTACTTATTGTGACAATTACAACTAACTTATTGTAAAAATTATAATACTTCAATACAAAAATATGAAAATATACGGCTGATAGCCGCAGAAAGCGGTCGATAATAGTCTTATATATAGAAGAGATGCGGAGTTATAAAAATAATTTTATAACATTTGTAAAAAAACCCGTAGTAAATACCTTAGATACTATATTAATACATTCAGTAATTCAGCAAATTAAAATTTTATTACACGTAGAAAATTTATTATTTTTTAAATCATAATTATTATTTTTAAGAGTTATCTGCCATTAAAGTATCGTCTATGTCAAGGGGGGGGGCAAACTGCGGCCCGCCGGGTATTTTTTTGCGGCCCGCCATCATTAATTGTACTTCTGATTACGAATAACTTTTTTTTATATATTTTTAAAAAAATATTGACAATAGATTAAAATTTGAAGAATTTCTTGTTTCGTAAATGTATTATCTCAGTACGTCTTCCTTGCGTCTCGTCTCACACTATGTAACCACTATTTTCTACGTTTAACATCGATTTCAATAGATATTGATAGTGTGTCGACAGAGCTACAACTTGAGATTATTGATCTGCAGTGTGACACTGATTTAAGAGAATTGCATCGTCGTGAAGAAATCTCCAAATTTTACAATGCCCTTAATTCAGACAATTTCGACCAACTTAAAGATTATGAAAGAAAAATGTTCGTTATTTTTGGATCAACCTATATATGTGAACAAACATTTTCGATCATGAACCTAAATAAAAATTCTTTACGATCAAATATCTCCGATGCCCATTTAGAAGCAGCTTTGAGAATATCAACTACAAAATTAACACCTGAATTTAAAAAAAATGTTAAAAAATGTACATCAGTTTCATTCTTCTCATTTATTTTTTGTAATGTTTATTTTTTGTGATAATAAATAGTGTATATCTAAAATGGTATTTTACTTGCGGCCCGCCGCTCATTTTTAATTCTTGAATTTGGCCCTCCATCCAAAAAGTTTGCCCCCCCTGGTCTATGTAGATATATTATATAGATTTGTACTGAATATTTAGTATGAGGTTTTATAATATATTATTATATAACAACTATATTAGTGTGAGTTTCCATGGTTTTGTTACTATTGTAATGATGTTAGAGCTTTTACCACGACATTGAGAAGGTAGTGTTCTAAAACGTTCTAACGCCGCAAAACGATTTAAATTTCAAAGCAGTTAACGAGATTAATATGAAGCAAATTAGTAGGCGCACCTTAAAACATAAGGAATTTATAAAGTTATGTCAAGCATACCTTTTAATTTTGTAAATTAATGTAATATAACTCACATATCGTAAATAATTTGGAAATACGCAATCTAAAAAGTTTCAAAATATACCAAAGAGCCAAAATATAAATTTATTGTTTATTTTATACTTAAACATAGCTTAAATATTGATTTCATATTATTACAATGAAATTATGTAAACATTGTAATTTATATTCCATCATGTAACTTTATCAAATATTACATCTCTCTTATCACATAAATTTTTATAAGAATGAAAAGTAGATTTTATTACCAATTACCAACATTGAATAATATACTAAACTTATATACTTAATTATATAGTTCAAAATAAATTGTATAATAATATATTAACTAGTTTTACAATAGAATAAATAGCACAAATTATAGTAATAAAATGATCACAGAATTACACAGGATTGAGATAGTCACTTAATTGTATCGTAAACTCACCGCAAATCGAGCACAAAATCTTTATTATGATACGCAGAATATTGCAAAATGTAGTATTCGGAGAGTTAAGGAAATTCAATCTGCAACGGTCAGTACTATTTTTTTGCCACTAACCAATTTTCTTATGAAACAATTTGTTTTTTTAGAAGATTTGAAGACAAGACTTAGCAATATTGGTATATACATAATATGTCTTACGTTGTATATTAGTAACTTTATCATGAAATATATTAAATTTGACATAAACTTCAAATAAGACATATTTTTAGAATACCCGCGACGTGATATTACATTCTATTGAATCTCATACTCCATCCATACCTCCCCGAGTAATATTCGGATGTTAAAATTGTATCTGAAATGTATACCTAGACTGCGAGTACCCATACCCGTACCTATACCCATAATGTGTGGTAATGTATAATATTCATCGTAATGTGCGATGTGCCTTAAATCTGCGTGATTGGCTAACTAATCATTTTTAGCTGCAAATAAGTAGAAAAAGTTTAATTGGTGAAAAAAACGTTTATCTAGAAGTAAATTGGTTCCATCTAACGATAATTATGATAATTTATTATATAATTATTATTTATAACTCGGTAAAACTCGCGAAAATAATCTACATTAATAATAATAATATTTATGTGTCTATTTAGACCAATATTGAAACAAATTTCTCAACTTTTGGCCACCATCTTGTCATTTTATCGGTTTCCAATCGCCAAATATCAAGTAAAAATATAAATTATTATTATTTAACACCATAATATATATGTATATACTGAGAATCAATAAAAATACCTAGACGATAAGACTTAGATTAGATAGTAAATAGAATTTGGAAAGATCCTGACGTCAATTGATTTTACTAAAATATTATAAAAACCAATAATAATTGTCGAAAATATCGCAATTTGGCATGGTAGATACGAATTTTAGTACCGTCGAGTATCGTTTTTTTACAATGATTTATTTTCTAGTAGGTATACTTCTGAGGTATTTTCAAATTGTGTTTGTTTAATATTGAAATTTTATTATTATTAATTTTCTTTCAAAACCTGGCATACTATGCTCTATCTTTGTATCAAAACTCATATTTTATCCAAAACTCCTCGTATAATATATGAAAAAAACATTTCCCCCGCTGTGTTATAAGTCAAGTTTCATTATATTATAGTTCAAAACGTATACCACCATATTTGATCAGGGAGAGCCGACTTTTAAGCCGTCGTTTCGTATTATTATCTAACCACTATGTCTGTCTCCCTCCACTTAACTGTAAGTGAATAAGCACTATACACTTGAGAAATAAATCACTTTAACTCGGTGGGCCCCCGTATATGGAAAAAGTTTTTTTTCCTAGGGGTCGCTTGGTGTTGAGCATACATCCTCGGCAAACATATTATTTGAATATAAGAGTGACACAGGTTATTCCCATAAGAGGTTCGAAGTTTATATTATGTAAATTGTAAAGCATATTTTGTACTGTGGCTGGTATATTACTATATCGATAATAATAAAAAAAAAATACATTTTATTCACATTTTCCTTTGACCGCTGAAAAGAAAATTTGCATACAATGTCGATAAAAACTGTTTTATTACAATGAAAGAAAACTTTGCGAAATAAAATGAAAAAGAAATGTATTAGTTCTGAAAAAGATTCGTTTTATAGTTACGTTGAATTGATAAATAAGTCATAATAAAAATTTTCATCACAGGGTAGTAATTTTCTCTACATTATCATTATTTATTTATTTAAGAAAACAAAACATTGTGGAAATAACAATTCTAAATTCAAAAAGTTCACAATATGAAATTAGCATTATAACAACTTAATATTTATTACCTTCACAACAGAGAAGAAGAGAATATTCTAATAATAAAAAAAGGTACAGAAAAATAAAATTTTGAATACAAAATACATAGCAAGTTACCGAAAATTTCTATGTCTTTGGAAGCGCATTGACTAGTCTTGCACATCTTGCTAATGGTGCCTGATAGACTTAATAAGAGGAAAAGGTTCAGATCCAGTATAAGTCATAGCTGCGACCACGTAGGTAATTGACAGGCACATGTAAATTCAAATCCTTTAGGACACCAGGATTGGAAACCATCCCTCACGATAATAGGCAAAAATGTTTCAAGAGCAAAAGAGACCTACGATATTCAACAGATGCAAGATGAGAAATATCGAAAGAAAAATAGTTATATATTATGTCTTAAAATAAAGACATCGAAGAAATTTCTTCTGAACGCATTCTAAAATAAACCTCATAAGAATACCAGATAATCGACCCATATTCAGGAATGCTACATTATCATCATCCAGTATTGATTGACTACTTCATGAAGGCCTCCCCCAGTTCCTTCCATTATTTTCGGACTCTATTTCTTCACTACCTCGTATATTAAAATCAAAATTGCTGAAGCAAACCACAAACTCAGTTTTTATGAAAATCAACAAAATTGACAATGTTTCATTGAAGCAATATCTATATATATAAAACAAGTCGGGTTAGTTACACCATTTATAACTCAAGAACGGCTGGACTGATTTTTATGATCTTTGATTTGTTGGATTTGTCTCCGCCCCGAATAGCAGAATAACTATTAAAACATTGGATAAATCACGGAAAAAATAAATTATGAAGAAGATTAATTTTCTCATACATTTTGTATGGAAAGGCTTTTGACTGACATCGATGAATTTGAACGATGAAAACCTCGCGCATTTGAAAATAAAATAAAATCACAAAAAATTTAAATCCGTATACAACGCCATCTCTGATACATGACAGAAACAATAAAGAAGAAATAAACAAACAAAAGAAAGAATGATAGTCGAAATGTCTAACTATCAATGGTGTAGTGTGCCCAACATTTCGTGCTTCATGTCAACAGCTCAATTTGCTTGAAAACGATACTCATTGGGATATGACAATCGCTGAAGCAATTATTTCTGCATCTCCAAGTCAGATACGCACATTATTTGATATCATTATTTCGACATGCTTCCCATCGAATCCACCTGAACTGTGGAACAAAAGTGAAAGGATGATATGTCAGAAGACATTTTACATCGAATTTGTGTCAGTTCAGGAAATCCCGATCTCGAGGTGAACGAGGACATACATAACCAGGCTTTGCTTTTGATCGAATACATGTGTTACCTCATGTGCGGCAGTTTTTTAGTCAAGTTAGGAATGCCAACGCCACATCGTGGAATGAACGACGCTTTCAATCGAGAATTGGAACGTGATCGCGAATATGATCGAGATGCATTAAACCAATCAGTTCGAACGAATGTACCACTGTTGAACCCTCAACAGAAGGAAGTGTACTATACGTTAATGAAGGCAATTGATGATGGAAATGGTGGCTTATTTTTCCTCGACGCGCCCGATGGAACTGGGAAGACATTCCTCATGTCATTGATTTTGGCTACTGTTTGTGCGAGATCCGAAAATTCTGTAGCAGTTGCTTCTTCTGGGATAGCGGCCACGTTGTTAGAACGATGCCGAACGCCTCATTCAACGTTGAAATTGCCGACTGAAAAACTGACATGTAACATTACGAAATACTCAGCAATGGCCAAAGTTTTGTTAGCAAGTAAAATCATCACCTGGGATGGATGCACAATGGCGCACAAACGCGCATTGAAAGCACTCAATCGAACTTTGAAAGATCTGCGCAATGACTCAAGAAGTTTTGGAGGCGCAATGATTCTACTATCTGGTGATTTTCGCCAAACACTACCAGTCATTCCAAGATCGACCGCTGCTGATGAAATAAATGCTTTCCCCAAATCATCGACTCTGTGGTACTATGTGAAGACACTTCAGCTGACGACAAACATGCGAGTTGCATTGCTAAACGATCCATCTGCCGAAAATTTCTCCAAGCAATTGCTGACTATCGGTAACGGCTGTGTTCCTGTCGATGAATCGAGCGGATTGATTTCGTTTCCGCTGAATTTTTCCAATTTCGTCTCAACTAAGGACGAACTCATCAACAAAGTGTTACCGAACATCATTGCTAATCACAAACATGACAATTGGTTGAGTGAACGAGCATTCTTGCGGTAAAGAACAAAGATGTGGATCATTTAAACTTCACAATTTAAAATCAAATCGTTGGTCCACTGCATTCCTTCAAATCTATCGACTGTGTAACAAACAAAGACGAAGCAACCAACTATCCAACTGAATTTTTAAACTCATTGGATCTGCCTGGCTTGCCACCGCACAATTTACGATTGAAGGTTAGCTCGGTAGTCATCATTGAATTGAAATTGAATTACAATATGTGAACTTACCAGACCCAGGATTCGAACATGGGACCCTCGACACTATAGACCGGCGCCTAATCCACGCGGTCATCGTATGTGTTCAGTGTGTACAGTTCAATATAATTAAAATACTTTTCATTTTGATTTGATTTTTGCACATTTATTGAACTTATTCATTTTGAGTATTCATTTTAAATTTATAAAAAACTGAATTTAATTCAGCTAATAAGTTAAGACAAGATTATTGATTCTGAGGCGGTACGAAGTTTGCCGGGTCAGCTAGTATATATATAATTTAAAACATCTGAAAATCATATCTATGTATTAGAAAAATTAGTGGTAGCGACGAGTCGCGAACTTACAACTATCTAATTCCAACCAATGTGTTGATTGAATTGAACAATCTCTACGTTTATCAAAACCCAGGACCTATCTGACAAATTTATCGGTCTAAGATGTGAAATTTCGTTGATGTCGATCATCATTCGTGATTTTCAATCAATGTATTAACTAGCCATCTTTAAGTAGAATTGAATTCATTTTCAGTTAATTCTGTCTTTTATGAAAAGTTATTTTGGAAGAAATCCGTACCTAATCCAATCCACTATTATTGGTTGCTAAGTGGGTGGTCCTAGCAACTAAATTAATAATATATACGTGCGTTACTATGGAAATCAAAATGACATTTCAGTATTCTATATTTGTTTGTTTGTTGCAAAATAGCAAAAAAATGATTTGTTTACAATTGCCTTATTTATCCTAAATTATTAATACATATAATTGTCACGTTTATATGATTCAACAGAAAATTTAAAAACGTGGTAAGTATATAAAAAGTTCTTTTTATATTGTTATTATTTTTGACACTATTTTAATTGATTTTCAACTCATTGAAAAGGGAGCAATATAAAAACATGCTTTATTGCCGCAAGAAAAAAAATAAGCCTGTAGAAGTTACATTTTGAATTATATGTTTGCTGGCTAGTAGCTTGGATGAAGGGCAACTGATCACTTTTTACCACGTTTTTCCTAGCTCGTATTCTTGTTTGTCCGGTGGTTGTTTATCCAGTACAAATCTTGCAATCGATTTTTAACTAACTTCCCGACTAGTTAGACATTTGAAACTTTTAGAATATATCAGAACACGATGCCAATGCATTCTTTTAATACTTTTAGCCATCTTTAAGTAGAATTGAATTCATTTTTAGTTAATTCTGTTTCATATGAAAAGTTATTTCTGAAAAAATCCGTAATCCAATCCACTATTATCGGATGGTAAGGGGGTGGTCCTAGCAACTAAATTAATAATACATACGTGCGTTACTATGGAAATCAAAATGACATTTCAGTATTCTATATTTTGTTTGTTTGTCGCAAAATAGCAAAAAAATGATTTGTTGACAATTGCCTTATTTGTCCTAAATTATTAATACATAGAATTGTCAAGTTTATATGATTCAACAGAATATTTAAAAACGTTGTATATAAAATGTTCTTTATATCTTGTAATTATTAGTTATATGCTAGTTTTGCTGGAAGGCAGCAAGTCTTGCTAAAATGGCGTGAATTTCAAACAACAATCTGTCAATAGTTAATCTATATTACAATAATGCATCGGTTGACACGTCTTATCAAAGTATAATAATGACGGTATCAATACCTATTAGAACAATAATTACTTTGTTTTATCGAATAGATACATACCTACATTTTCGCTACTTAAATATAGCCATTGTTGTTATTTATGAAATAATAAAATATTCTTCTTCATTATTCTCGTTAAGTTGTTAAAAATTAAAAACTTACTTTTCAGTTTTTTCTTTCAAGATTTTTTTTTATATAAACCTTATTTTCTTATAATATATAGCCATTGTTAATTAATGACTCTAGCAACGGAATTCAAACCTGCAGCTTACCGTAGTCTAAAGGCCGTTGTTTTGCATATACATAATATCTATTGTAATATTGGACAACAACAAAAACTGCAAAAGTTGCCCGCACGCCGATCATAATAAATTTCAAATTTGAAAGCGTACCCTCCTGCGCGCACTCACGTTCAACGGTCGCCACAACTCAGAAGTGGCTATTATCATGATTTATCTCCAAAGTTATCTTTATAACCCTTGCGTTGATGCAGCACTATAACTTGGGATCGAAAAAAGTTTTCAAATCTGTATCAATATACCGTATAAAAGTCAATGTTCATCTGACAGCGTTTACTTTTCCAGATTTTTTTTAAATAGTAACATATTATATGTATTTTCAAGAGTTACCTAATATAAAGTTATCTAAAGGTAATATTATATATTCAATACATATGGCAAGAATGCAGTTGTTTGCAATTGAATTCCACAAAGGATGTTTAAAGATATCTCGAAGACAAATGTAATAATAACCAGATTTGCAGAACCAAAAGCAATTATCACCTATGGGGCCTTATGTTATAACTTGTGATATGAAATCACCCGACGACATGACGTAATTGTGACGTAAGCCAATACACGCTCGAGGCAAGCCAGCCAACGCACACGGCTCACTATATATATTATTATGATGAAACACCTATTTGTGTATGTGGACAATGGATAACTCCATTATTTGAGTAGGGTTAATTTCCCGAATGCTTTGACTCACTCCGGTAGTACGTCACAATGATGTCATATGACGTCATGTCGACCGGGCGACTTCAACTCGCAAGTTACAACATAAGGCCCATGGCACTGAAATCTAGCGAGTCATAAAGTATGTTTATCTCATATACATAATATCAATTGACGGTAGCGTGCAGGGAACTCAGAAATAATGGGAACTGAAATATCTAACGGGTAAGTAGAAGCAGTCAACGGATCTCGAGTAAGGAAGAATACGGGATAAATTTAAACACGTGTCAAGAATACATTATACGTCGAATAGTGACAACTGCTCTTGGTTTGTGCATTGACGCTCATTTAATATTGGTATATTACATACACTATTGCACGTCTATAATGCGTGGATCATTTTTGCAGAACACTCACACGTTCAAAACCCTGCGTCAAATTTTACTGTATTGGTATATAGCCTATCGGAATTCTATGTATTACCTGTTCTATGACAGTGTGTATGGCGAGATTTTACACAGAACCAAAATGACACGGAGCACCTTTTTTGACCATGTCCGATTCTAAGAAGATCAAAATCATAGACCTCCACAGAGTGAATGTTTGTATTAACAGATTTTTGTTTTTACAAGAAATGGATGTTAACCTATTAGGTCCATACTTTGACTGCAAACACATATTGAAAAATAATACGTGTATTTGCCAGACCCAGGATTTGATCCTTTATAAGGCTATGCGTTAGCCACTCGACCATTTTGGGACGTATGGAGCGCATTATGGCGTCTTAATAATATCTTCTAAAAAGACTTTTCACAGTGTTTAAACAGTAAAGTGTTCAACCAATCTATACTACCAGTGCTCACATATACACGTGAAACATAATGCCCTTAATGTATGAGAAAAACGAAAATTACATATAATACAAAAAGATTACAACAAAAGGAGAGACAAACAAGCCAATTAAAATTCAATGGGTTGCACAATATGTCACATGGATATATTACGTCACACAGTGGTTTCCAAGAGGAACTAAACAACCATATAGGTGCCCTAAAATGACAGTAAAGAATTAAAGGCCAAGAAGTTTTTTGACCCTGGCTGATGACGTGTCCGAAAACTTCTACGTATGCAATTCGCTGTATCTTCACCGTGAAATATTGTATCGGAAATAATATTATATGCCTGTATATCAAAGACGGTCCAACCTCTTTAGGTCGTATAGTACTGAGATAAAATTCATGTCTAAATAAAACACGGTTTTTGTCGGTTTACATAAAGCCAGCAGCAAAAATTTTTTGAAAATAGCCGATATATATTGGATTATTTGTTAGGTTAGGTTAGGTTAAGTTGTCATTCTTCAATTCATGAATTTTGCCAAAATCAGCAATGAAAATTGAATTAATGTTCATATTGAATCTAATAAAATTGAAGACCGTATAGTATACGGTCATCTCTTTTCGATAAGAAAACTCACGGCAAACTGTGGTACAATGAAATGTTACATGTGACCGGTTGATAATGATTCAATATTAAATTCGCATATTTCGGATTTTGCAATATTATCTATACAATACAATAATTGTATGATTATGGTCGATAAGCTAATCTGATACTCTGATAGGATCGACATAATATGCCATGATAATTCATAAATGTAGTCAATACTATAGTGAGGTTGAGTACTTACCTAATAGGTGAAATAATATTTGATTTGGTGACATGTGCATCAAGTTGATTGAACACTAACAATACTTATGATTTGGGTGTATTATCATTAATAAATTGCCAGTGAATAGTATATACATACCACAAAATTTACAATAATCGAATTGGAAAACTATTATTTCAAATAATTATTTTACAATTATTTAAGCCAAACAATGTCTGATATTATATACATTATGTACTATAATAATACAAACTATCTACATATAATTTTTGTGCAATATTCATTACCGGATGTCAGTAATGATTTAGGCAATCTTTCACTTATCTCACGCTACTTGAACTGAGATTTCTGATTTCAAATCAGGCTGAGATTCTGTTCTTTTTCTGTTAAGACGGTACTCCAGTGAAACGGCAAATAATTTTGAACTATAGGTGCGATGAAATTTCGGACTGGCTAGCAATCGGAGAGCGAACGTCGAGCTGTGAATACGTCAATTTGTTTTGTGATGGCGACGGGGGAATTAATTCTTAAATCGTGTAAAGATAACTAAAAAACGTTACCCATTTACTTGAAAAAGAAAACATGTCAATGAATATATTATTATTATTAGTAATATAACAATAAACATAACATTAAATGAACGCATGTTGACTTTTTATGACAAATTATGTTTTGTTCTGCACGCGTCATTTGCACAATCTTCGCGTCTCGTAGTCACGATCGTTTTAGACTGTGCCCCAGGTGAAATATAGCCTTAATGTGTTACTTCACGACAATCATTCTTCGATTATTAAAATGCAGAGGTTAATACTTGTCGGGTTGTCTCATCACGTGCACAACAGTGGCGATGGTGGAGTTAGCCTATAAGACTTTATATAAATAATGCACAATATATTTTGTCAGTCATACTGATATGTTTTTGTTGAACTAAGAATACAATTTTCAGATGGTGCTAGTTAGTTTTTAAAATTCAATTAAGCCCTCCTTAAACCAAATCATAATAGTTTAAGTATGCTATGGGCGATCCGACAAAAATAGTGCACACATTTTCCGTCATACTTATTTGTTTTCGTTGAATTAAGAATACTTATTATTACATTAAGCTCTGCCTAAGGCAAGCGACAATAGATAAACAGTTTTCTACAAAATATCCAAAAATATGTATGATTTAATGGCATGATTATAGTTATTTTATAGATAGACAAACATTTTTTTGACTATTACCTTATATGGCTTACTTTACGCAAGGTTTATTTGAATTTTAAAAACTAACCAACGCTCTCTGCAATTTTTAGTCTTAGTTCAATGAAAACAAATATATGAGTGGTTCACATGCATAGTGAACCAAGTCCATTCTGGTTATTTTTGGATAAGCTAGGTTCAAACATAATATTTGAGTATTTCTAAATCTGTAAGGGTGTGATTGCAATTATGAAGTGTGATTTAGAGTACATTTAAGTTATTGTCTAAGGGTGATCATATCCTTACAGAATAAGAAATACTCAAAACTGATGGTTGAACCTAGCTTACTCAAAAATAACCAGAATGGACTTGGTTCACTATGCTGACTGACAAAGTTTAGTTTGTATTATTTATGTCCCGTCTTAACAGCCTACCGCCACCCTTCAGCACTGGTGCGTAACATATTAGCTTTCTAATCCTGACTACTTCGATTATTTAAAATATTTGACAACTTTTATAATAATAACATAAAGAATCATCATTTTTTCCACAATATTGTGTATAATTTGAACATTCTTTAAAAGATTTTTTACGTGAAACGGTCTCAGCTATTTACTAAATCCATTTGTTCTAAATTCAAAATCAAAATAATAGGTTTGAGATATTGACAGTTATGGAATTTATACTCGTGACTCACGGTTTTGTAAGTGGATATATTTTATCACTTATTTATACTAAATTCGATGGATAACTCATTTAATTTACCGTAAACTCGAGTTGTTTAAAATTATAAAGGAGATAGTCCTGTTGTTATGTTATGTTAATGTAACACCCACGACGACCGCGCGGGTTAAGCGTTGGCCTATTGCGTCGTGGGTCCCAGGTTTGAATCCTGGGTCTGGCAAGTATCTACACATATTGTTTTTCAATTTGTGTATGAGTCAGAGTATGGACCTAATAGGTTGATCAAGTGGCTGACATCCATTTCTCGTAAAAACAAAATGTGTCAATGCAAACCGCCACTCTGTGGAGGTCCATATGATCTTATTAGGATCGGACATGGTCGGAAAAAAATGTTATGAAAAGTATTAAATTTCTTCAATATCGCAGCGAATATTAAATTTAATAGTTCTTTAAACCTTGAATTGTATGCGGTGGTCAATTATTTGAATTGGTCATTGTTATCCCCAACATTAAATTAATGAAGTAACTACAAAGTATTAATCAATTAGTGTTTGGAAAGTGTTTAGTGTTTCAAATTAGTTTCAATTAGTGTTTCAAATTTAAAAAAATATAGATTTATAAATGCATAAGGACAAAAGCATCGAGGTTCAACTGAAAATTTTATTTAAAATAAGTTGAATGTTGGTGGTCTTTTTTTCTAGATGTAAAAATGTTTAAACTGAGAAAGAGAGAATGTAGTTGATTTTACGAGTTTTTGAGATTTTTCGATGTTTTTAATTAACTCGTATATGAATAAATTATTTAACTTTCAAATTATGCATTATTCACTACCCAGATCAAAATAGGCAAGAAGTACTACTATAAAAAAACTTAAAAGTCTTGTGATAATTTGAAAGTCTGACATCGTAAACGTCAATTTCACACTTATAATAATATATCTAATGAAGTATAAGACGTTTTACATTAAAAAAAATTATTACATGTCACCAGATTGATTTTAAATGTTAGTTTTATGAATGATTTATTTTATTAGTTTCAAATGTTATAATTATAGTTTCAATAGGAATATACCACAGAAATTTTACCTTGCAACATTGCTGGGGTGAATTGAATTTAAATTCTGATAGCGTATTTAATGACATGCCATTACGAATCGAAAGCTCTCTGCAGCTGCGTACATGTTTCTGACCATTGTAAACAATTTTCCTTCATTGTATAGCTGATGTATGATAAATTTCCAAAGGTGAACAATAAAAATATATTACCACACTTAACTCTAAAATCAATAAAATATCATAAATAGTATGCTAAGTGTTAATTATCTCGGGGTATCAATAATTGTCAGAAGTAAAGTTTTTGAACGTACTCTCAACAACCGCGCTAACCGGATAGGGTGAGATAAATGAGAACAATAATAATTATTGTATCATTTAGACACTTAATACTCACATAGCGACACTAGCGCTACCGCAATGTGCGTTATGTTACATTAAGTTGTCGTAGAACACGTCTGCAAACTGTCAAGTGTCATTGATTACACTAACTATTTTCAACAAATTGCAAAGGTATTTAATATCTTTATACAATGTAGAATATACATGTTGAGAGTTATTCATGTTGTTTTGTATCAAAAATAAATAACGAAAAGCTGTTATAGTGTTAACTAGTTGGAATAGCTATGCAGGGAATATATAATAATATTACTGACAAAATAAACAAGCGTGGGAATATTTGGCGGACTTTTTTTTACTGTATCACTAGAAATATCAAAACATGATCTTGTTGAATATTGTATTTTATGAAAGCGTGCCAATTTGTACTATATAAACTGCCAAAACTACATTTAATTTAATAATAATGTTTGCATATTATGTCTCGAACAAATGGATGTGCTCGTGCATTTGTTTGGCGGCATACGTTTGATTTGTTCACGTATTATGTGGGTGGCACTTAGACTAGGTATATTTCACCGTGTTTGTTAAAAGCGTTCACTAGAGTAAGCAGTATTCTTATCCTGACGACATCTATTATCGACATACACGAGGGAAGATGTTCTCTTTCTCCGAATGATGCTGCAAGTTTACTAAATGCATTATATAAGTGATGTTCTTTCATGAAGTTCAGGGCAAATGATAGATCGGTTCAACTGACCGTCACATAGACTTGGCAGACAGATGGACCTTTTCCTTTTAACGTATATATGGGGACACTCAAAAAATGATATAGCACCTTGCAATTATTGACGGTATAGGAATATACGGAATTTTATTACGTCAAACGGATAAGAATTGGTGGGAAACTCGTTTTGTAAATAAACCCAATACATTATATTGTATAACTTGTAATTAGTTAAGAAGGTTATAACACTTTAACGAAAATGCTTAAATTATAATGGATTTAAGTTTTGTACTATTCCATTTGTGTCGTTTTTTGCGACCCGTGTTTCGCTTTTCGGCATTTTCAGAGATTTCGTACACTCACTAAAAGGCAAATAAATACTGAAAATGAAGTCGTACATAACTAACGAATGTCTAAAAGAATATAGGTAAACTAATTTTTTGACGAACCATGCTCGTTTGATTTGATTTTGTTAGTTCTGTATACGCCGAGAAAAATCCAAAATGGCCTATGTCTAGGTAGGTACACATGGTGTCGTTTTTCTCTGATCCCCCTGAGTCTAAGCAACTTGGTCTGTTCAATGTGTTTCGTCAATGTAGTCAAATCATGTAAATTTAATCCTAATCATTTCAGGGGTTGAAAAGAAGCTTTTTATCATATATATTATATAATACGTTGCTATCAAAATTATATGTGATTTAAAAACCTTAAATCCACGTATAAAACTGTATTTATTGCAAACCAATCAAGTGGAAACTTTTATTGTTATTAATGCATCCACTCAATATTTAAATTTACATTTGGTGGCGGTTGTCGCATTTATTTTAAAATTTAACTGTAGAAGGGGTAGTCACAGTAGATATCTCATTAATAATGACTCTTATTTACATCAGAAACATTATTGATTCACTCTTTTTAATGAATCAAAGCAGGAATCAATACGAAATCAAGCATTAAAACCTAGTGAACATTTTAATTAACTATTAGCGACATCGTTCAATTTTCTTGAAATCAATTGAATGTGCAAACATTATTCGAAACACATTGAATTGCAATTTTGACGGGTTTGATTGTGTCAATACAGTGATTCAAATGTGAGTGTAATTGTTAAAATACTAACACATACACACTAGAGAAATACTCACAGTCGTTCTCAAGTCAAATAATATAATTAGTTTACTTAAAAATTCTTCACGCCAAAAGCTCGCCTCTTAATTGTTAAATTTCTGGTTTAAATAGCATGTTGAATCAAATCTAATGTATAATAAATGAATATAATATGAACCTATGTATATTTGAGTTCAATTAATGTATCAAGTAGGTTGATAGAATGGATAACGAGCAGTTAATGTACACATATTGACAGCGTAGACAACAATGATAATACATTAATGATTTTTATTTATTGTTTATCATATTTATCTTTACATTATATTTAATATTTAATAAATAATCTCTTAACTATTTTGTAATTACGTGTGTGCATATAATGAGCAATTATATTACATAACCTAAATTTCTCAATCAATTGTACCGTTTTAAAAAAAATCGGTTAGGTACATGTTCAAACACGCACGTTAACATCATTTTACTCCCTACTTCAATTATAGTTTGTCAATTTATGGCTACGGCCGTATGTTGTAGCTTAACCACTGGGGAATGCCAAAAGAAATGGCGTATTTCAAAAAAACACTACCTTATTCTTAGGTCAATAATTATTATAAAAAATCATTATTCGTAAGATGTTTATCACACTTCAATGGTCAAAAACATAGCTTATAATTAGTATCTTTAGAAATATCTTCAAATGTGTTAATCTTGCCCATTTTTTGAATAATAAAATGCCTAATTCTTGTCAAATTTGGGATCACTGAGATTATCAATATAATTTTTTATCGTAAATATTTCACTATTATAATGTCGACATAAATTATACTAATGGTTTTATAAATGCGTTTAAAAATTAATAAATGTAAAAAATCTTAACACCACTGCAAATTTATGTACTGAAATATGACTTGACTATATTCTAAAACAGAGCGAGCGAGAGGTTTAAAAGAATACTATTTTATGTAATAAAAATATTTTATGGAGTCATCAAATGTTTAAAATAAATATAAAAGATAATAATACTTCAAATTATATAAATAGATTATCTAAAACGTTTAAGGAATGTCCAGGATCATGCTTTGAAAAAACAATAAAATCTCCATTTTAACCTACGCTGAGCATGTCCGCCCTTACGTAGGTATATTTAATAGATGATTGATATGTAGTTTAATGATTAACCTTAGTTAAATTGTTTAAAGCTTCATTTTCGTCTGTTTAAACTCCGCCTCTATATCTATTCTTAAGAACGAGCTTAAAGTCCAAAAAATATCTCCCAGAGAGTACTAGCGGTAGCATGGATTTATATTATGAATAGACTCAATCGATAGATTGGTTTTGGAAGAATCTACTGACTCTGAGATACATATTATATGCTAATGTTACTTACTATCTTCATCGGTGACATATTTTATTTGAGCAAAAATAATACTCTATCATCCCAGTAGTATATTGGTGTATCTCGTTAATTCGCTAAATACATAAAAAAATACTATATGTACAACAGAATAAATGTTACCATAAATCAGATGCAGCTTGCAATTAATTTTGTATCGTAATGTCAACCGTTTATAATTAATTCGAATGAAAGATTGCAGTTTCCAACAGCAGTTTAATATTGCAGTCTTAAAATACGACCGTGGTTTCAGAAGTATACATACTATGGCGATAGTATCTTGTTGGTCTATAATACATAAATTAGTTACAACAAAATAGGGTTACTATGATAGTTTTATTTATTTTATTAAATAATGATTAATATATTTATAAATTCTGTGCAGATCGACAAAAATGTCGTTTTGTATCTATAGAACATTGTAGTACCAACAGAATAATTCAAATTATCAGCCATTTATTTTAATATTGTAAACAATCATTGTAGTGAAGGTAGTTCATTTAAACTAAGTAAAAATTACGTAAGAATATAGATAACCAATTTAAATAAAAGTATCATTATCATCATCATCATCATCAGCCTGAATCTATACACTGCTGGATGAAGGCCTCTCCAAAGCTGATTCTACCTCTCACGGTCCTGTGCATTGCGTTGCCACGTACTTCCGTAGAACTTTATCATTTCATTGATCCAGCGGCCTTTAGGTATACCTTGCGGACGTTTTATACCTCTTGGTTATCACTGAATGGCTAGATTTGTCCAACGATTATCCTTTCTTCGACCTATGTGTCCAGCTTATTTCCATTTGAGGTTTTTAGCAAACTCTATTACATCGCAAACCCTTATCTGTCTCCTTATCCACTCATTCCTCTTTTTGTCCTTTCGCGTTAGGCCCAGCATGCACCTCTCAAAAACTACGTTGTGCTCTTCTAAGTTTCTGGATCTCTCTTTTACTTATGGTCCATATTTCACACGCATATGTGATTACGGGAAACACACACTGGTTGAACACTTTGCGCTTTAGGCACAGTAGGAGGTCACTTTTGAAGACATTATTCAAGCGGCCAGAAGCACTTCAGCCCAGATTTACTCTGCGAATAATTTCATCAAATATACATCTATCTATATACATTTGTTGTCCCAGAACGATGAAGGTTTTCACCCGTTTGAGCTGAGTGCCATTGATGTGGATCTATTTTTGCCACCCAAATCTATAATGTAAATGAAATAACACAAGTTATGATCCGTAACACCAAAAATATTAACACAACAATCTTTGTTTATTATATTATAATGTGACAGTTTAATACCATATTTTACTTGTATTTTATGTCTGATTAACTGTATTTGTTTTGGTATTTCAAATTCAATTATTTGCCTTTGAACTACTTCATCACCTCCTGACTTTGCGAAACAGACCATCGCTGAACTCGTTCATTAATTTTCAAAACGGTGACACTTACCTAATGGTTCTTCCTAATCCATAATGTTTCTATTTTTTGATTGATTGTGTATATAGAATAAGGTAACACTACCCAATCTATATTATAATTATACTTAAATCTCATGAATAACATACTAATTTCTCAATACACTCTAATCACTCGATATGCTAATAACATAATGTAAATATCTGTCAAACTGTTATGAAAGTGTCATTTGTTTATTTTTTTTTCACCCGATTAAAATAAACAACAATTTTTCAAATTTAAAATTTGCTTTAATACGTGTATGTTAAATGTTTTCTTCCAGTTCGCTCTATCTTGTACATTGTGATATGTTTTCTCTTTCTTTTTCTCTATTTAAGACAAATTTATAGAATAAAGCTAATTATAAATGTATTAATGTATTTCAAAGTAATTCATTTACATCACTGAATATTGCAAATTAATGAAGTGGCATATTGATATCATTGAAATACTTAATTTAAAAATTATTTATTGAGTTCGTGCGATACAAAATAATATATAAGTACACAACTAAGCACGCTGAAACTATATTTAATATTTATTGTAATAATTAATTTTATAAAAATAAATGCTTAAACTCATTCTCACGTAAGTGGAATATGTCGATATTCGACCAATTTTTTTGGTTGTTCATCAATGGCAGGTTAATTTTTTCCACATATTTTATATGTAGGAAAGTAGCCAAATGAATATATATTAATTTAATCTTTTAAACTAATGTGAGCATGTTTAAGAATATGTCAGTTTGGTAAACTTTAGATAGTGTCCAATTTAAAAAAAAAATGTCTGAAACCTTTCGACCCGTACTCTCTGCTACTCTGAATTTAATAAATCGATTGTCATTATATTATTAGGGAAGGTAAGTACTTGGTACACCCTAATCTAAAGTTATACTATAGCGGTTTATTATAGCTCCTTATTTTTCAAAATATGCATAATGACAATGAAAATAATGACGTTTTTAGTGGGAATTCAACATACATCTTTCACTTTTCGGGTGATGGCTCTCATCCGTTTAGCCATATAATATCCAACTGTCATTTTTGCAAATAACAAATACTGGTTTTTAGAGTATCTGAGATGTTTCAAATTCCGTCAAAAAGTTGTTTCTTTGAAACTTTGAAATTTGCATCAAATATTACCTTGAAGAATGAAAAAAACAAAACATGACATATAACAGAACATGAATAAAAAGAACACGATAAAACAGAACAGCGATAAACAGAACATTTCAGGAATAATATAACATTTAATATTGAAATTATCATATCCCAATAATATGTTGTACCTATAGATTTTTAATAACACGGCCTCAATTAAACGGAACTCAACTCGGTGTTCCCGACAAGCAATGTATATCTGGTCTTAATCAATCTAATATGTTCAAAATGCTTGGTTGACTAGGGACACGAAATAATAACTTTAATAATTCTGCGGAGTTGTGCATGATTATCAAAATAAACCAGATAAATTATTAAGGTTTTTACGCCGAATGGCCAACATGCAGTGATCATAATATATTAAATATTTAATATATATTTCTTTTATAAAGCTGAGTTTATTATTTTTTTAATTTCATTAATAAATCGATACGATAAAAATGAATGTTTTTTTTCTCCTGACTGTTCTGTTTATTCATGTTCTGTTATAATATAATAATATCATGTTCTGTTTTGTCCTGTTACCATATTTTTTAGTTGATTATTTTTATTTATAAGAGAGTATTATATAAAATACACCATTTTAGTAAACCAGAGAAACATTTCTTAAATATTAGAAAAAAAGTTAGAACAAGTGGGAGTCGAACTCATGTATTAAGTTTTTAGAATTGATTAACATGTTTATACACGGATTGTTAACTAAACTGATAAGAATAGTAAGGAGACTCACTCAGACAGTAAAATAAGTGAGTTCATAGATATAAATTTTATGAACGTCAGGTGGGATTATTCACAAAACTCACTAGCACAGACATTTTAAATATTAAGGTTTTTGAGTACCCTTTACGTACGTAGTTAAAACATATAGATAACTGCAGTTAAATAAAAGTTTATAAGTGCTCTCTACGTATTAATTTATAGTTTTACCGTCTGGTTACCAGAGCTGTGGGAGAATTGTTCCGAGTGCCCGCTTTGTGCATTCAAAAATATGAAACCGCACGCCTCATTAAAACTTGCACGGCACTGCCACCCCGGGACGAAGTCGAAAACAACGACACAGAGAATACCGAGACTTAAGGGGTGCCGCTCTCTAAACACGTCCCTGAGTTTGGCATGCGGTGGGAGAGACAAAACTCGAAGAGTCGTGTTTTGCGCGAAAATGCACGAGTTAAACGTCACTGGAGAATTAGCAACAGACCGAAAATTTTACGCGCCAAAAATGCAGCACTGTCAGTTAGTTGATTGATGATTGACATGCAGTTTTATATGGAACTGTGATGATTCTATTATGCGGATATGTCAATATTAAAAATGATTATTATTTAATGAATTTCGAGGTAGAATTACATTTTTGTATTTGTCAGGGTCGGTCGCCAACTGCTTTGTAATGTTATAATTGATTCGCTTATAACTTTTGATGAAATAAAAACTATATAACTTTGTAAATAAAAGAACCCTCTATCAGCAAAAATTGGTGGACTCTGAACATTGAATACATGGCTTGATAAATGCGTTTCGGCGGTCATTTTATACCCATAACATTTCTTTCGTAAATTTCACTCAAAACTGCCGTCGCCGACAAGCGGAATTCTATGTCAATAAATACCGCCACTTTGCTAGTGTTGTATTACTACAACCCTTTTCTGGACTTGATTAGTATTCATTTTTATATTGGATCAAACGTCATCATTAATAATTGTCAACCAGAATTAATTATATAACTAATTGAGATATTATGTAATAATTTAGTGTGTATATTCCTATTTTCCATTAATATAACCATTATTGTATTAAATTGTCAATTTAAACACATAAGTCATAATATAAAGTAGTATAAATTTAATACTTTAATTGAACATACACAATTTCAAACATCTCATGTATATTATATTTATTATAATATTATAGACTAGAAAACATATTTTGATTAATACATCCGACGAGACCTGAAACTGTTACCGCTGGGTCCGCGTCAGTATGCTTTTCCAATAATTAAGTTACGGTTATCATACTTAATTACGACAAATTTAACAAGTAGTTGTTACATGAAATGTTTATCAAATTGCGTTAATAATTTTGGCTATCGATTTTTGTGTATTAAAATAAAGGTTGGTATCAATGAAATGCCTTAACTGTGTAAATTATTAGTTGGACAAAAGTAATAGGTACATAGTTGATGATTATTAATTGTAAAATTGAATACCTAAAATAAAATAGGCACTACGTGCCCGAAAATTGAAAAAAAAGTCGAAAAAAGCGAGTATGCAGACATTTACTATACTGTGCCATCGCTGATATCGTAAATACATGTATAAGTGCCAAAAAATATATTAGAGTTTCTATAGATATTCAAAGATGGTTTTGGGTGTAAGAGGCAGTGTAACTATTTTTAAAATAGGCACCAAGTGCCATTTGGTTAACATGTGTCACGAAACTTCGTTTTCTCAGAGTTCTTCTTTTTCGATATGAGGCGTGGCACTTAGTCCTTTTTTTTAGAAATAAGTGTTATCATTTAAGTGTATTTCTAAAATATCGGGGTTTTCTTACAGTGTTTACTTATAAATTGTATTTTTTTCTTTTAAGGCCATTAAGATTGTATGTTAAATCTATTGAGAAGTTAATACAACGGTGCTTTTATGAAATATAAACGAATTGTTCATTAAAACCCCTATATCTCAGAGTTAGTTTTATGGTACTTAGTACCTTCGTGTATTCAATTATTGTAGATGATAATTAACAATACTTTAGATATTTTTTCACACATTCTTATATAGGCTTTTTATCCAGTGGTAAAAAATATTAAATGTAAAATTCTCGTACATACCCATAAAGCTGCAAGCAATTATATAAGTGCCATAAAATATATATTTTTGTTAGTTATGTAGTTATGTGGTATCTCTTTGTTCAATATTTATTTTGTGTACCTATTACTAAGTTTTGCATATTTTAGCCGTATGTACAGACATAAAACTATACAAAACGTGCAGATATATAAATTTATGGACTAAAATTTAAATGGTAAGTCATGCAAAAATGAAACACAGTCTCATTTTTGCATAACTGGCGGTTTGAATTTTTTTAGCAGATATTTTGTAAAAAAAGAATACATAAGCGATTTTATACGCTTTCTTTTTCAATGGCTATTCTTCCGCAAAGCACACAACATTTTGAACAAATAAACAATAAAAGGATATATTTACACACCGCTGCCTAAATATATCTTTAAACAAACATTTCCTTGCTGAGCGGGAAAAAACTACCCCCATTCAGTGACCTAACGGGGGCAACGCCTAACTTGCATGAAAAAATATTAACGGTATATTTCTTTTCTTTGTTTCAGCACCGTTTACAGCGGAGGAAAAAAAACCCCTAAGATAAATAACTTCCGGTGGACGCTGGTTGCGCAAATATTTGGTTTGCGAGTGCAAACATACGTGCGCACACTGGGCGTGGAAATCTCCCCCTAAATTGTGAATCGACACAGATTGTCGGAAAAACCGGCTAAGCGACACGATGTTTTTCATCGACTTTGAAAAAACACGATATGGGACTAAGTCAATTCTGGCTATTTAAATATTATTGAAAAAAAAACACGAACCGTTCAAATGGGATGGAAACAAGCTTCGCGTAAACATTACAATAACACCGTGTGTTTGTATTTAAATTTAAGTGAAACAATGCAGTGGCGTCGGTTTAATTAAGTATATTATTTTTTCAACTCTTATATTACAAAATAGGGCCGCAGTAATAACATCATTGCATTAGTCTGTTTTTGATTATAAGTCAACCTAGTCAACCGAAAATAGGGCACTCACAGCTTTTAATTGGTAAATTAAAAAATACGAAGATTCAACATATACATAAGTATTTTATTTTCGTATAAATTTGCCTTTTCAAAATTTGATTTAGATAAAAAAATACTTTTATTCAACTCAAATTATTGATAAATACTTTTTACAAAAATGTGAGTAGGCTTAAACCTAATATATTTTAAATAACAAAAAAACAACGAATTGAGCCAAAATAATAAAATCATATAAATAATAATTTACCCTCAAAATAAAAGGAAAATGATTTCTAAAATATTTTTTTTTGATACGTAATTGATAATAATTTTGCTACTTAGATTTTACACAATAATAGAAAAAATATATAAATATTTTAATCATTATTACCGATTGAGGATATTACTTTCAAATTCGGTAACCTCCATTTTACTTTTTTTTCTGCTTCTATAAACACTTTTCCACCGTATTTGGGATGTTTTATAAAATATCCATCCCTGTTCCGTTTGTAAGTTAAATATAATTAAGCCGGAAGTTGACTGCGAAATCGTCTATATTCATCAGCCGTATTTTTGGTTTTTACAACTAACTATTAACATTTTTTTTAAATAATTTTAATGACATCAACGGTGTTTTATTAAATTTTTGGTTAATATTTATAGTATATTTGTAAAAATAAAGTCATAGATATGCCTGGCTGTTTTTTGAGATTATCTCAAAATGTCAGAATATGGAAGATACCGTATTTGAAACTAACACCCTCAATAATTATTAGTCAATCATAAAATATATTATTGTATCTCACTTAGAGTCTTGTAATTTTGCATTTGATTGATATATAATAACATTTAAATTTTAGTTGAAGAGTAATAAAAAGTGAAATATTAAGAAAAATCTTGAATTATTATTTTTCCGGGAAAAGAAGTAAATAGCGTTAGATAGTGGAACAGATTCAAAGATGCGAGGAAACGCTAGCGGTGAGCGGAAGACGTCGAAAGATGCTCTCTACCCTGCCGCAAAAAGCGCAGCGATGGGAGAGTGAGAGTGCTTTGTGTCCCGCCGGACATGGCCGACGTGGCGAGCCATGGCTTGGAACGATGAAGCTCCCACGCGAGCTTCTAACCCACGACGGCATGGCGCTGTTCGGCCTCGTCTGGCTGCTCCGGATGCGCGGCGGCGAATGCGGGTGTGCCGAATGCAAGCGCGAAAAGCGCGCCTTAGACAATGAAGACCCTGAAGACGACACATCAAGACTCGACGAAAAAGAATCAAACTTTTCGGTCCACGAATCAAAATCCTACACGGTCGAGTCAAAGTCGTACGATGGTTGCTCCAGCGAGCGAACTACGGCGCATTTGGCTGAGGTTTGTGTCAGTAATGTGGAATGTGACGCTGGTAATGTGGGTGTCAGTGTTGGAGTTACCGCTGGTGACTCCGGACAGGAGTATGAGATAGCAGTGACCAGGGACGCCACTGTGCAGACTGACTTTGAAGATGAGGAGGGTTACGCGTATGACGCGTGCGGGACGTCAGTGGCAGTTTTATATGGTGAGTGAAACATTATTTATATATTTTTATTTAAATTTATATGATTCTCTTACTCCGATAATAAATTATAATATTTCACAAAATGCTGTTTAGGCGTGTATACACAGAAAAAAATATAACAACCTCATAAATCGTTTTAATTGATTGTTACCGACAATAGCTGTTACTATTATTGTTTCCACAATTTGAGGAACGTCTTTAAATTGTCAAATTTAAATTAAATTGCGTTAGCAAATGAAGTTTGATTTTTTAGTTGTAATCTTAGAAACGGTCTTTTAATTGAATATCGTGTATCGCCAACTTTAAATGTGGAAAAACCTGCGGCATAGCCTACACTGTCTGAAAACCACAGTATATACCTAATTGGCTATAAACTGTCAGTAATAATTGTGTAGGCATCAAATCTATGTACATTTAGAAGTAAAGGTTTATACATATGGTAAATCATTATTTACCATACTATGTAGTTTTACGGTAAAATATTATTTTATAATGTAAATGATAATTTTAGCAACATAATATACAAGTAACTTTATATAATAATATACTGCTACACGAATAATTTCTTTAAGATTTTGTTACTTAAATGGCTAAATATTATATTGATAAAGTACATATTAACTGAAATATTAAATATTTAAGAACCTATGTAACGTAAGACTACATCACAGAACGAGAAAGGTTAAGTCGATTTGCTTTTTTTTCACTCTTGAAGGAAACCTATATCTTCCAAGCATGACTTTTTAATTTGTACATGTTTACACTTATTTTTAACATTTAAAATTATTTATAACTTTTCTAAATACAAGGTCAAGAGCTGTTAAAGCTGTTTTTTGATTTGGCCTAAGATTCTCTAAAAAATCTTTTACATTAAAATAGTATCATTCAGTAATAATGGAATATTAAATTTTAGCTCTACTGTTAGTCTGGACTCAAGGGTTCTCAAACTTTTCGACATCGCAATTTTCTTGGAAAAAGAATATCCTCTTGTCGCTTCCACCACGCTAATCAATACTTTGACCTTTATAAAGCCGCTATTAAGAGTGCAAACATGGAAACAACTTTAATGGAAAAAAAAACTTGTTTAACTATTTATTGTGTGACAAAAATTTGTAGTTCAAACTTACAAAAAAATATGGGAATATGTTTAAGATAGAAGTGAAAAGAGAATTTGAAGAGGTTGATGTAGCAAGACATTTATATATTGACCTCATCTGCAAGTTTATATGGGATTGATAACATAAAACAAAATAAATAAATAATATTTTACACGTGCTTTCCTTGTACGTGTATATTCTCAATAGAATATCGTTTTGAATAACTAATAAACAAAAAAAAAATTACCCTTATAATATATTTTATTTATTAATATTATGCAATTATCATTAAATTTTATAATAACATTTTTATGTATATTGATATTTTATAACATAGGTACGTAATCCAAAAAAAATCGAGCTACAATAAAAACCAAATATCACTCAAATAATATAAACGTGCCTTTATAATATACTTCAATTCCCAGATGTGAAAACATATTTTTTTATTCAAATGATTGGTAATTTTAGGACACTGTGAAAACATCTTTACACACAGAGGGTTTTGTGAAATGAAAAAGTTTGAAAACTACTGAGAGTTAATCAATTTAATACTATTTAATTGGATACAAAACTACTTTAGAACTAGTCTATAAAGTTTTTAAATTGTTTGAGCTAGACTTTGAATGAGCTTCACAAAATAATATATAATTCATGATGACTCAATTTAATTAGCAAAAAGACTTACGCTATTCTTTTTTGAAGTTTCATGCAAGCTTAGTTTGTGAAACATTTAAGAAAGTTGGTAAATAAATATTAGATGAAAGAATGGCTTTGTAAGTATTTCCGTCGTCCGATTTAGTTTCTATTTGAAATATCTAGAGTTACAAACAATTTGTAATGAATATTTACCATTAAATATTATTATAAGGGTACATATTGGATAATTTCTCAAAACTGTGATGCGACACAAAGTTTGAATATAATTTAATTAATAAATTATGCAAAGTGATAGACATATAATATAAATAATTAATGATACTCTTTATTAGAATTAGCAACCGTTTATTATCAAGGTAGTATTATAACATAAGGAAAACGCTAAATATTAGTATATGTGATGGTTATGGAATTTAAATGTTTAGGATTCGGTGAAAATATTTTTCAATATTTATTTCTAATATTAATATGTAAGTAGTTATATTATTGATGTAATAAATGTATGCAGAAAAGGCGTAACTGTTTTTTGAAATTAAGAAATAGATATTAAAAGAATGAAAATAAATAGTTTGAAATATTATTTTATATTATAATAGGAGTAGGTGATATGAATATTTTTTATAACCGTACTTTTGTGGTAAGTAACAACGAACGGTTGACGACAAAGGCAGATTAATTTTTGGGTAAGCTATTTTTAAGTATATTATTTTATAAATATCTAAATAATTATAATACATAGTGTATAGACAGAGTTTGTTGTTAACTCTAAATACCTACATGACCGACTTACCAACTTTTGGCAGCAACCCCTCGAATTATGTATTATAGATAGCTAAGATACATACATAGGTCTGCCATGCGTCCCATGTTAACTGGACGTCGACAACTGGTACATTAAGGCAAGAATAAATATTGCAATTTCACGTTGTGGATGAAAACCTAACTTTACCTACACTACAAAAAGGGTGCATAACCAAAATTCGCGTTCTTGTGGGTATTTGTTTTAATCTACTATAGTGTCCACTCTAAAATTAAGATTTTTTTATTTTCTGTACAAGACAATGATTTTTTATAATAAATTTCCATTTCTGTAACTTCAAAAAAAAATACCTACTTATGTTTACGGGGAAGAAGGGTATCGGGAGCATCGGTTGTTTGATCTCCCAAGGTGCAGAACTAACCTGCCATTGGTGATGCCAATTCGGAGGGCAATAACTCTGTTTAACCAAATCGCTTCATATGTTGATATATTTTCCTTACGTGAGGATGAATTTGAGTGGAAATTCTTAAAATGGGGTCTTCTTAAGCCATTCAGCGTACTTCCATATGCAATTTTGTATTTACTCTTTTACTAATATTTCTTTTAATTCTTTGTTTTTCCATGTCATGTTGTGAATGTCTTGAGCATGTAATGTGTAAAGTTCACTATATGTAAATAAATAACAAAATTTTGAATTTGAATAAATAAATAAATAATTCCTAAATGATCGACTTACCAACTTTTGGAAGCAACCCCACCCCACGACTATTCAATATTCATAAAAGAATTTGCCAAAACCTGACAATATAAATAACTAATATGTAATGAAACAAAATACATAAAATCTCTGGTCATTGAACTCATTAAAACACGCTATATTTAATTTAATAAAATTGTGACTTTCATAATAAATTCCTCGCAAGTTACCATAATTAGATTGTTTATTGTTAAGTATACGACGCCAATAAAACATCACCATGTACCTACTTACCGAGGATCATAAAGTTTTCCAGTCATTCCTAAGCAATTTACAGAAAGCATAGAAGTGCCATAAACTATACATAATTGAGCTATATACCAGTTATAATTGTCCTGTGAAACATCATGGAATGCAATCCTTACTTTAATTTAACGCGGATGAGTTATCACCTACGGAATATAAGTTAAAAAGCAGTAGTATATTATTATTTTGACTGTTAGTAGTTTTTGTAGACATATTATATTATGCAATGCTTAATTGAATTCAATAAGCAACATCCAATAAACTGACCCTGCGTCGGAGATATCCAAATAATATTAAGGCTCTACCTCAGTTGAGGCATTGTCTAAAATGATCGTGGCTAGGCGATGCGCGGATTGTACAACTGATGCGTGCCGAACGAAATATAATTTGTCATATAAATCCAACATGCGTCCATTTAATGTTCTGTTTATTGTTCCATTAGTAACAATAATAATATATTCATTGACATGTTTTCTTTTTCAAGTGAATGGGTAACGTTTTTTAGTCATCTTTACATGATTTAAGAATTAATACCCCGTTGCCATCACGAAACAAATTGACGCGTTCACAGCTCGACTTTCGCTCTCCGATTACCAGCGAGTCCAAAATTTCGTCGCACCTTTAGTTGAAAATTTGGTTGGTTAAAAAAGTTGGTAAGTCGAAAATTTAGTTATTTAGAATATAATAACAATGGATTATATGTCTATATATAAATATTTTTGCTAGAAAAAAAAAGCATGGTCAACCAATATATTTGATTTTATGTTTGATTTTAGAGGTCACGTAAAACTTTAAATTGTAATTACCCCATAACATGATTTCAAAACTTACCAACCTTTGACAGTAACATCACGATTTTATAATATGTTGATAGCAACATTGATTATCTGTAAGATTGTAACTGACTATCTGTCACATATTAACTGATTGAATTCCAAGAAGGCAAGCCAATACCTGCTATCGTACGTTAATGTCTGATTATTCGGAGTCAGCGTGTTGCTGGGAGTAATCGAACGTTATTTCTTGGCAATTTTAAATCTGATCATTATGCTGTACAAATAAAAACTGTTCTTCGATAGAAGTTGTTGATTTAATTATGAAAGAACCAATAGCCTCGTCTCTAGCCACAGCACTAGTGATTTACACATTATTCGTGTGGAATTTGATTTTCTTCAATTGTTTCAAATTTTCTCCAAAAAATTTTGTTTTAGAATACTTCGACAGCCTTCTCTTGTTTATCCGCTAACCTCCAGGTTTCATACATACATAAAGGAAGATTTAGCGGCTATGTTGTATACACGGAACTTTGTCTTTGTTGACAGTAACTTGATCCTCAATAGACTGACAAGTGTAAAGAACTCTATATTATTTCTACGTTTCAGTCTACCAGTGAGTTCGATGTTAATCTCATTATTTTGAGAGATGTTGATTCCTCAGTACTTAAAAACAGCGATGCTTATCAAATGTCGAGTTATCCACAGAAATATTTCCAGGATGTCTATTTTTCCTCGACACTCTTACTTTCCTTTATCCTTCATCCATAGGTACTTAGTCTTCTAAATGTTAACCTTTCAATATCAATGACATATAATATCATCATCATCAGCTGGGGTCAATCCACTTCTCCACTCTTCTCGGTCCTTAGTCCTTTACTGCCTCGTACATCCACCAGATGGGCGTTTAGTGCCCCTTGAGTATATTTGTGTGACGGCATTTGCCCAACGGTTGTCTACTTGCCAAACAACATGTCCATTTTTCATCTGTTATACTCAACAAGCACCTTTCCATGTTATAATTACATAAGTTATATGTCTCTAAAATTGTTATTAGGTTTCATATTTGGGACAAGCGCATTTTCGGCCATATCCAAAAATAGTCATTTTTAAACTTGTTTATAGGTAAGTAGGTACCTATTGTATAAAATAATTATTGCGACAAAAAGCAGTGCCTTTCTCAAAATGAAACACTACCTTAGCAATCAAGACGTTAACCTTATTATTATGTTATCTGAATCCTTTTCAATAATATAGGGGACGCTAAACTAGTAGATGTCATTGAGAGTTAAGACTTTTGGGATTTGGCTGTACAGACGCATCCTTAAAATTTATAGGACTATCTGGGTGACAAATATTAAAATTAAAAGGACTGAAAAGTTCTGCGTGGAATGAAAACCAGGAAACTATATAATAAAGTTAGTCAAATTAGAAGAGAACAAAAGTACAGAATTCCCCAATTTTTCATCTCAGGAAAGATCAATGGAAAATATAGTAGACGGCGAAGTCGCATTTTGCAACTTAACAATATCAGTGATTGGTACCAGCGGAGTTCTACTGAACAGTTATAGATAGCAGCTGATGATAAAGATAGCCAACGTCCTTTACGGGTAGTGGCGAAGGATGGAGGTAGGCTGTTAAGATCAGACATAAATAATGCGCGCTAAACTTTGTCATTCATACGTTTTTGTTTTCATTGAAATAAGACTACAATTTACAGACGGTGTTGGTTATTTTTTAAAATGCGAAAACCAATCCATAATAAAAGTAGTCAAAAAATACTCGTCTATCAATAAAATATCTAAAATCATGCAATTAAATCATACATAACATTAGATATTTTATAGATAGACTAATATTTTTTGTATAAGTATTATAGTTTGGCTTAAAAAGGGTTTCATGTATTTAAACAAAAGAACCAACAATATGTGTAATATTTATTATTAATCCAACGAAAACAAATAAATATGTAAGTAAGTACCGCACAAAGTATACCAAAATTATTATGGTTTGGTTTAGTCAGGGTTTAATTGATTTTTAAAAACTAGCACACACCGTCTGTAAATAATTGTACCTACTATCTGTTTAATAAAAACAAATACGTATGACTAACAAATTTTAATATGCACTATTTACAGCTTATCTCCACATTTCGCTACTGCAAGATAGTATCATAGTCAGATAGTACATGATATAGCTCAAATCTCTTGTGAAGTACCATTATATCTACCCACATTTACGGCCATCCGTTTGTGGTATGAGACTGCCTCCAAACGACACAATAAATGTATTGCACATACCTAGTGTAAAAGTGATATAATTTTCACGTTTGAAAGGCATTTCTAACAAAGGCCTCTCGTGTTTTGTGGCCGCACACTGGAGTGAGATGCGGGTCGGTAGTGGAAACTGTAATGAGGTCTTGCTTTGTTTTGGATAGAAATACTCTGTGCGATTCCCTGCGAATTAACCCGCATGACACGCGTGTTATTTCAACCAGCACTCATACATCATGCCGTATCTACGCTGTGGAAAATTATCCAAATAATCATATATATACTGTTACGACGGGGGGTAGGCGAATCCAATAAACGACGAGAACTTATGGCGGAGAGGTATATAATATTTCACAAGGAAACGGGCGATTACAGTGTTTGCAATAATTATGAATATAAATTTATAAAGGTAACCGGCTCAAAGTGCCGATTTGCTAAGTAACAGGAGTGACTCGTTACCTGTGCGACCACACATAAGTCACAAAAATCGTTAATTATTATCTCTTCTCGTTTTTCCTACCACCTGAGCCGTCGCATTGGGGACTGAGACAAGAGAACGCCAGGAAAATTGGGCGCGGCGCTATTGAATTAAATAAATTGACGTTCGTTACGAGGAATTTATCAACTACTTAGTACCTAGTTTTACTTCATTTTGCTCTTAATATGATGTTTTATATTACGGATTGAAAATTATTATGAATGAGACTTTAGATAAATATAAAAGATATTATCATGCCTATTATTAATATAAAGATAAAAGAACTCTCTTCTCTTGGAACTCAAAAATATGCACAATTAAATCATTATTTATGTGTGCATATTTAAATTCTCACCAAGTAAGTATTAAAATAATAATATAATAATTTAAATATAAACAATGATATTAAATACATATTTCAAAAGTACGTCCTATAATTCACGAACGTCTATTTATTTTTAAATTTCTTTTGATTGCGTGGCGCCCTATTATCCTGGTGCCGAAACGTCTGAACCTTCGTGTGCCCTTTTTTGAACGGCTTACGGTATAAACTAGTTTTTTCATCAATTGAGGCGTCTAATTACAAAAAGCGACAAGTCCACAATTCAATATTTTCGGGAAACAGCGTTTTTATGTTTCTAGCTTCAATTATTTGTTTTAACGTGAGATTTTTTTTCCGTTGTATTCTATGTCAAAATTAGAACCAAATGGCAATTTGTTTCAGCCGATAAACTCTTAAATGTAAAAAATATAAGCAAAATAAAATTGGACTTAGCGCTTCACTTTTTAATTTATCCCGCATAAGGCACATATTTCCGTGGCACTGTCATAAGTTTACCTGATGCTACAGCATGGGAGACGGCCTTTTCAATATTGAACGTTCCCTTATTGGTTGACTTAAATAGGTGGAAAATTAAAATAATATGAAAAACGGACTTGGCGCTTTTTGTAATAAATCGAGAATTAAAATATTTTTTTTTTGGGTTATGTCTCGTTTTGGAATTTATAGATCAATACATATTGTGTAAAATTATACAAAGAATACGTGTGTATTTTTTTCTCAATTTTGACCAAATGTGGACTCAGCACTGCACATGTATGTACTGAAATATGACTATATTCTAAAGCGTTAGAGCGAGAGGTTAAAAAAAATACTATTTTATGTAATAAAAATACTTTATGCAGTCATCAAATGTTTAAAATAAATATAAAAGATAATAAGGCTTCAAATTTATATAAATAGATTATCTACAACGTTTAGGGAATGTCCAGGATCATGCTTTGAAAATAGAACAAAAGCTGCATTTTGACCCACGCTGAGCACGTCCGCCCGCGTCAATCATCGTAATTAATAAACAATTATTAACTCATTACCCACCTATTCATCACAAGTATAGTTTAACCGTGAGTGATCCTACTAGTTTTGTGAGTGCGGGAACACAGAACCAGCCCAGCACGCCCGCCATATCAACATCAAAAGTTAGTGCCTGGATTGAATCCCTGTGTAACCCCCTCAGCATTCAAAGCATTCTCTTCTTACAGTCCACTTAAAATCACCGCCATACTATATTAGTGAAAATTTGATTGTTTAGACAAAAAACAAGACGTAGTGTTTAACTAAATTGCCAAATTAGTAAAAATAAATGAATTTAAAATATTTGAAAAGATCTTGACTGATCTAGGAATCAAGATAAATATAATTTATTGATACTTTGATTTTTAAACCACAAAAACTGCTCGCCAATATTAATGAAATTTGATAAACTTTTCAGTCACAATCTAGGGGCGGCAGGTTATATGAAAGTATGGTGAAGCAGGCATGTTCCTATAAAAGTATGGTGATGCAGTGTCGTAATCAAGTTGGGACAAAATTTCCACGTATATGAGTTCGTTTATCGTCGGTGTTTTGTAAAAAAGGCGAATCAAAAATACAATATGTACCCCACTAACTTTGTTGTGTAAAAACGGCGGATTTGTATCTCCACAGGAAAGTACTTAAAAACGATAATCGTAAGGGCGAATATCCATTTAGTATTACGAATAAAAAGCGAATGTAACATATTAGGCCTTAAATTATTAATTAATGCCTATTATAGTGACAGTATTCTTTCTAAGCTTTATTATAAACATGTTAGATATTTATAATCATCCACAGGTAATTAACAAATAAATGTCAACAGTTAAAAATCCTCCTCCTGTAAAATAGCTTTTTGGTTAATTCGCCCTTTTTACAAAACACCGACGTTATAATAACGGTCAAAAGGCCAAAGTAAATCCTCTGTGATGCCCACAATTTTTTTTTATCACGTCACTATTTCTCGTGAGTTTTCGGCCATTGTTGGCCTGGTTCATTCAGTTGTAAGAGAAAGCCGATTCCTTGCCCCTCTTTTTATTTAATAGTCACATTACTAAATTGATTAACTACAGTGATGGTGGGAATAATATTATGATGGACACGAGTTCAAATCCTGCCCGGCACATAATGATATATTATATTTTAAAGATTTTTTTTCTAATCGGTATGTTTTTGATGTGTTTTAATCAGGTTTTATTATTATGTATATCCTATATTAGTTAGTCATCTCTTCTTTTTACGTCCTCTATTATTAAAATTCCATTTTTTTCATTATTCTACTCACCAGATAACAGTCGCGTAAATTTATATACAAATGTCCATAGTTTACCTATTAGACGGGACATAGGGGACACACCTACGGGACATAACATTCGTAGAAGAGAACGACACTACTGTAACATTTTCAATTATCTACTAGGCAGAGAGAGGCAGGAGCAGTAGAATTCGCCAGCCATTGTTTGTCTGAATAAATTTTAACCTGTTTCATTATTCATTGCGTAAGATCACAGATGAGCTTTTTGAGATATCATTCGAACCGGTTGTTAACTTATAAAACATATTATACCGAAATGGGTAGTTGAGTTCGTTGGAATACATAATGATTAAATTTTTAAATTAAATATTTATATAAAAAAAATGCAGTTTACAGTTTAGAGCCGTCTTTATCATAAACTAGATAGTAATATTTGTTATTTCAGATGTCTAATAATTACAAAAACTGTTAACTCAAAAAATCAATATACCAATATTCAAGTGTTAGAATACGTGTTTGTCCGTCAAACGTTACAGGTCATTGTGAACATCAGCTTCTTTTTTTATACCTTATTTTAAAATTAGAACAATAATATGTATTAATTATTGAACTGACGTTTACTGACTATAAATCCATTATAATGGTTTTAAAACAAAATTATTGTTATTAATTCTGCTTTATTTATATAAAATGTTATGAGAGGAGTAGTTGTTAATTGTTTCGTTCAACTACCTCCGTTATTATTTTATATCAAAAGGTTGCTTGGTGTGTGTGAGACATATGATGGGCAGAGTTGAATGATAACACGAGTTGATATTTGTATCGTTTATGTTTATATTATGGCATCAATGGATTTATTGTCATTACAAGGCACTAAGAAAAGTCAGTAGGTATATTAATTTAAGTTTTGAGTAAAGGTTTATAATACGTTTGGAAAAGATATTAAAAGGGAATGGCGAGCTGCTCATGTCGACTACATTATTGAAGCGCTCTATCACAACTGTGTCACTTCCGTTGCATTCTTGTCTATACTCTATAAATGAACATATGCAAGAACATGTCAGTTGTAGGGTTGTATAAAACCTCTACACTCTTCTTTGGAACGGCTGACTATAACTTTACTGTCGTCTATAGTCGACCGTTCCGAAGAAGAGCCCGAAACAGCTGTCAATTTAAATAACTCAATAACGTGGAACTAACAAAAATACCATTGTTTCAAAATCATTATAATTTTAATAAATGCCCATTTCTTTTAGATGATAATTATAATATACTTTTTTGCATTAAATATAAAAATAAAATTGGAAATATCAATACTTATTTATATAATTTTAAATATGTACCTAATCCGTCTCTGTATATCATTGAAGTTTTAAATATTGGCATATTTAGGAAGTTATAGATCATTACATAATATTATTGCGTGAAATTGAAAATAAAATATGTAAAAATGTTAGATTTTGATCAAATGTATAGCTTATCGGTTTTTGTTACTACACGCCTCATTTTTTATAAAGCCGTCTATATTATTTTTGTGTCGTGAATAACAAAGTTCTTACTCAAGGCGTTTTGGATTAAATGATTTTAAGTAACAGTTGAGTAAAAAATTATTATGTATGCGTGAAAAAAATTCAATTGCTTGGTATAAAAAGTTTCAATAAACCCCTTGAATAAAGTGTTCTTATTTTTCTCATAGTAACGTATAATTTGAATATTTTTTTACCGAATGTTACATATTTTTTTGATTAAATAGTGATAATTAATCATTTAAAATACGGCTTCATTTAAAAAAAACGTTGAAAACAATCATGGAAAATTTACAGTCGCATATTGAAATGTCAAATCGATTTACTCAACATGGTTACCTAGGCATACGGATCATTTTATGTTCCCAATTTCCTCAATTAATACTTTCAATTATTGAGAGTACATGAATTCATTCATCTAAATGTCAGTTGTTCATTGATGATTACCTATAGTACGTAGGCTAAATTGAAAACACAGTTAGAGGTTTTCAATCGCTCTACATAAATGGATTCCAATAGTTAAAAATTGAGAAACTTAAAGCCTGAAAACAGGTAATACTTTTTCCGGCTGCAGATCCAACAGTCCAAAAGTGTACATACAAAATAAAGATTCTTCTTTAAAAAAAACTATCATAGTATATACATTGTTAGCATATGGAAGTATGGATACTAACTTTCATGCTACCTGAACTAAATTACATTTTTGAGAGGAAGATTCTGATGTGGATATATATCCTTAAGTGAAGAAGGAGAGTCAGATGATATTATATTGATAGTTCTAGGTATTTAGATTAGATATCTTTTCCACATTGAGCAAACCGTGTCTACCGAACCATGTCAACCATGTCTTCGTTGGGAACTCAGGTGTATGGCGGCCAGTTATGAGCATATGTGTGTGCTATGAAAAATGCAAGGCAAGTTGATTATATGACGCAGAGGCTTTCACAAGGTTGGAGTGAAGTTATTGGAAAGACTAAAGCTTGGGCTGTAGCGCCATCAAAATAAAATGATTAGGACATACTAATTCACTCACATGGCGGCAGGGTATCAAGATAATAATAACAATAAAACCATATTCACACTCACAACTACAAAATTACATCGATTTCTATGTGTTTATTATTAGTGATAGAATTACTGATTGAATGCTGTATTTCAAAAACATTTTATGTCACATTTTAAAAAAGAGTGACATTTGTTGCAAAA
Organism: Rhyacophila brunnea; assembly: GCF_057557595.1. Lineage (NCBI taxonomy): Eukaryota > Metazoa > Arthropoda > Insecta > Trichoptera > Rhyacophilidae > Rhyacophila > Rhyacophila brunnea. The sequence continues at coordinate 17,109,346 of NW_028232752.1, forward strand.
ATCTTTATATGACCTAAATACACAAATGTAAGGTAACTTTTTTGTAGCTTTTGAAGACAGAAGTTAAAAATTTATAAAATGATATATTGTATATAAAAACTATTAATTTTTATATAATATGTAAGAGATTGTTTTCACTATTTTGACTCAAACATAATTATTGTGACTTGTCACGTTTTCGAAATACAGCATTAAATTTTTGTCCTATTTTATATCTACTAAACCGATTATTTTTATATTTATTATTTATGTTTTATATAATAACTATCGAGATATGACCATTTTTGGTAACTTGTAACTCAGTAACTTGAGTATTATGGGATGATTATATTTTTAAGTTTTTTATCAAATATTTTGGCTATTTAAAAATATCTTCGCACATTGCGTAAAGTTGTAATTCAAAACCATTTTATTCCATGGTATATCGGATTGAATTCATCGCTTTCTTTTCAAACATGTATGTTTTTTGAACAAACATTTTAGCGAACCGGTTGATAGTGATAATGGAGTATACCGAGCACCACTAGAAAGGGTGCAGGGGTCCTTAGCACACGTCGCGTCGAGGGTATGTCGTAAAGAGCCGCGACATCGCGGGGACAGTCTCTCGGTAGTCGTTAAATTCGGTACACAGGATGCGACATTTTACGAAAAATACCATAAAACAAAAAAGAGACGTCACTGTAAACAACCTGCAACTTTGTCTATGGTAGTAAATTATTATAACATATTATATTGCATCATCAATTGATGGATGCGCGTCATTGTTTCTTTGTGGAGCAGAACCCAGTGACATCCTCAGGTATAAGTGTGCCCTTACAAATTATTGTATGCTTAGAACATGCATGTTAGTAGTAAAACTTATACAATCGATCAGATCATAATACCATGGCTTTTGTCTACCAAAACTTTTTGTCCACGTGTTAAAACTATGCTAATCTCATCCAGTTCAGCTAATCGCACTTCCGTTTTCAAATGAGAAACGCCCCCAAACGTATCATTTCATTTTATTCTCCCGTGGTGTACGAATCTCAATCTATGGATCAATCTACGGATCTCGATTAATTTTAAGTTTTTTTTAAATTTTAATTAATTTATGTAATTTTAAGCTTTTTTATAATAAAAATGTATCTAAACGATCAGGAGTGTTGCTAGAATTATTATTAGTAAACCTTTAGTTTATTGCAAAGAAGAAATAGAGTTGCATCTAAAAGAAGACCCGATACATTATTTAAACACGCGTCTAGCACGCGTTGCCACCATGACAGGTACGTCATTGAGAACTCTTCTATATGCAACTACAGCAACTTTCTGTTATCGGACAGTATTATTTGATAGTATATCAGCTCTAAAACCCCCACCGCTTATCGATCATATAACAAAAATAAATGGGAATAAGGCTACAACTATATTATTAGAGTAGTTAAGTATATTAAATTTTATAAATAGTAATTGAAAGTTCATTTTAATTAGAATGTATCCAATTGCTGACAATTAAAAAATGAAATTGTAGATTTATGAAAAATGTAAAATGTGGTACCAGCACAAACAATGGTAATATTAAGTAATAATGTAATAGTAATAATATTATAAATAATAAGTATATATATAAATAATAAGTAATGATATTAATTGATAATATTAAGTATGAATATTAAATAATTTAATGATTGTTTAATGTGATATTTTCAAAGAAATTCATATAACCATAATATCAATTTTTTAATATAAACATCTGTCCTTACTAACAAAAACTACTAACTAATATTAATTAATTGATTTATGTATAGAACAAAACTAATTATAATATATTTAATAAAAATTAGCACTCTCCAAATGGCTAGACACTAGAGGTGAGTTCGAAATACTGTCACCAGTTTGTGTACTAAAGTTTCGGATGAAACTACCCATACTCAGTATGTGTGGCCCAATAAACTTATTCCAAAAAAACTTATGATGATATCATCACGAGTCGCTGTTCTGTGCACTCGCCAGTAATTGGTTGACTTTCAACACTATTGACATTAAATACGCGCAAATGAGATAGCACTTGAATATAGGTATATTTAAATTTATTAGTCTATTATCGCACAGTGGTGAGATGACGCACAGGCTTAGGCTTGTTATATGACCGCTCAAAACATGTCTAAAATTAAATAAAAACACTCTTATTCATTTTTGTTAACAAGAATATTGTAACCTAACAGAAATACAACTCATAAATAATATAAAATGTGTTTAAAATTTTATAATAAATGAAACTTTTCGACAAGCTGAGCTCAGCGTATTTTTAGCGATTCTATTGAATCCGATACACAGTCTGAGTTCCCTGAGCCGATACGTATTTCAAAAACTAATATGGAGTTGGTTTTAGTTTCCGTTGAGTATGAAACTTTTGTCGCATACGCACGCCAAACGCTCTATATAGTATTCCAAATACGTAAGTATTTTGCAACAAGTTTCTATGCTAAGTATTCTTTTATACTGGTAGTAATTAGTCTTCAAAATCAACCAGTTTTCCCATCTCTACTAGACACCGTAATAGTAGCGTACGTACTTGATAATTATTTTTTTTATCGAGTAAATCATGATGGCACATATATATATATTTAAAATTCGTAAAGTAGAATAACGTGTTCCACAGAGATTTGAATCCGGAGTACCGCAAATGTGTCAAAGTTCTAACCATTTCACCATCAATCATAGCGGTTTTTTCGTCACGAAGCAGTGGGGCTCATTCTATCGGGAATTTTTCGTGTCCGACCAAAAAAAATTCACACAGTTAACTAAATTCGAATCCTAGACCTACCCTTAAAACAATCCACTTCAAACCCTTCAATTTGTCTACAGTAACTACATAAACTTTATTATTATAATGGTTTTTTTCTAGACATATACCTGACTTAATGGTTTTTATAATTAATGTAACCCTATAAAAAGTACACACAAAAAAATCTACCGTGCCTTTAAGTGATGACTGAGAAAAATCCCCTGGGATCTAAGATAGAATTTTCTTCTTTTATGTAACCATTAAACATTAGAAATATCTTGGTTACGTTTATTTTATATTTAAGTAGGAGTAAATCTCTCCTACATTTATTAGCCTGGCGAGTTTTCTCGGCTTTAAAATGGCGGAGACGAAATTATAAGACTTTTCCCATTTACTGCAGTGCTATTTATAATTTAAAATACAGAATAATTATTGTATGGCCGCAAAGTAACGACCTTAATATACATAGATAGCGATAAAATACAGAATGACTTGGAAAAGTTTGGTTCCGTTTAAAAGGAATGATATCGGTCATAATATATTGAAATAACTTTGGCTATTGGATTGCCGTTTCTTAATAGATGGCAGATAATTACATTATTATACTTTTAACTAGAGTTAAGGGTTAGTATTTATTAAATTAATTATTAATGTACGTATGATGATTAAAATCACAATAAAATTCTGTCAGTCAGTTTAAAAATCGTTTTTTATAATATATCTTTTCTTTTCTTTCGACCATGTCCGATCTTAATAGGATCATATGGGCCTCCACAGAGTGGAAGTTTGTATTAACAGATTTTTATTTTTTACGAGAAATGGATGTCAGCCACATGCTCAACCTATTAGATGCATACCCTGACTCATACACAAATTGAAAAACAATATGTGTATTTGCCAGACCCAGGTTTCTAACCTGGGACCCTCGACACGAGGGACCAGCGCTTAAGCCACGCGGCCATCGTGGGTGTATAATATATACCTAACAATATTTTTGGTAAATGATACTGATATCAATTTTTACTTCAGAATATCTAAAGTCAAATTACACTGCGAATTATTTAGCAATGTTTTTTTAAACCTAAATTACTATATCTACCAGGTATTATTATCAGGCCCAATTCACACTTTAAGTATATTCATAACAGAAAGTCATAATTATTACAATAATACAGCCATAATAACCGTAATGTTATTTTAAGTAGATTTTTCGGACATAAGGAAGTCCGACTCTTAAGTATAGTTATAATTCCCCAGGTTAGTATCTAAGACTTGTCATGCAGTCTCCTAGATACCTCGATGGATATATTCTATACATAAGGCGACTAGCGGCGGCTATCGACTATAGTTCATCATATTATTTTTATCTATTGAGGCGGTTAATTGTTACAATTAGTTACCCCGTCTAAACTGTCAAAAAGTGCTCGAAGATGGGCCGGGTTGTACCTGCGGGCATGACCAACAAGACGCTGAACACGTCCTCTGGGATTGCCCGTTTATGGAATCCAAACGAGCGGAGCTGTTTGCTAGGGTCCGTCCTCACATGGGCCCAATTGGCCACGTGGACCTGATTGCAATAGAGGCCAATTTTGCGGCATTTGAAAAATTTGCAGCGTCATATGGAGAGTGGGATAATCTCAACTCTTCCGTAGAATAAGATTAAAATCTTGAGCATCAGTACGCGGGTACACAGGGAGCATCACGCCGGCGACCTTACTTTCTCACTTTCCTAGAGTCAGTCTTAAGTAATCGGTCCCGTGCGGCTCCATTCGGGACGAAATGTGAGCAATTAAATATTCATTATGTCGCAATACAGCGCTGTGAAAGGCGGCCGTGCATAATCCACGTCTGCACAGACACGGCGGGTGGTGGAGGATGTATTGTCAAAAAGTATTATAACAGCCCCTCTCTTGGTTGTGTTAACTTTTAGAGCAAGATAGACAGTTTTAACAGTAAAGACGGCTAACTTATTGTAAAAATTATAATATATCAATATATAAATATGATTAACTACAGTCAATAGCCGCCGACAGCCGCCTTTTGTATATAATCTACTCATAGATTTTAGAGCAGAGATTAGTTAGGGATGATTTTTTTTTTAAGTGGGCTCGCACATCAGAACTCGCCGCATGCGTCTTACGACGAATTCGTCGATGTGACGTCATCGTAAACCAAGAAACAAACGTTATCAAATGGAGCTTCGCAGATTGGCCGATGCAACTGCGACTCTGCGACGCTGTGACATGCGTCAAGTTGCGTTGGCTAAAGCCTGCATGTCGATATCCGGACAATATCGACTCCGCGCATGCACACAGCTGCAAAATCGGCAGAACTAGAGCTAGCAGCGCTAGACAGATGTGTGAGGTTGTGATCATGCAACATTAGCCGGCAGTCTCGGAAGTTTTGATTTATGGCCGTCAGGCACACAAGGCGAGTTGTGATGTGCGAGCCGGCTAATTCACACTTTAAGCATATTCATATAGAAAGTTAAAATTCTTACAACGATAAAGCCATAATAACCTTAATGTGATTTTTGGACGTAAAGTAGTCTGACTTTTAGATATAGAAATTATTCCCCAGGTTAGTTACGAAGATTATCCTGCAGTCTCCTAGATACTTCAAGTATAGTAAAACAGTGACCGTGTTACCTAATCTTTTACTGTCTTAGTTATTCGCCTAAATAATACCTCAGTTATTATATTATATTACTCCAGTTATTATATAAAGTAATGATTTGAATTGCGTAATTAATTATATTATGTTCAACTCGATGCGGAATGTCTGGAACTCACGATTGTATTCGGTCAAAACCAAATGCCGCCTTTTCGACGCTTGCATTCTGATGGTGCTGATTTACGGTAGCGAATCATAGCACCTTACGAAGGCTCAGAGCAACTGTATACTGAGCTTCGAAAACAGATGTTGCAACGAATACTGGGTGTGCGGTGGTATGACTTTAGGAGCAACGAGGAGATAAAAGAACGCACCAAGCAAGTGAAGAGGCGACGTTGGATCTGGCTCAGGACTGTGCTGCGGATGACAGAAGAGAACTTCAACCTGGCTTGTCTGTTCTTCAAGCCGACCGGATTCCGGCGTCCTGGAAGGCCGCTAAATACAATCTACAGACTGTATACGGAGGAGCTACATGATTCTGGTTTGACCTGGAACGAAGCAAGAAGACTAGCGAGTGACAGGGATTCTTGGAGGCGCCGCGTGGTGTCCATATGATCCAGTTAAGGGGCGAATATGGCCAAAAAAGAAGAAGAAGATATATCCTAGGTAAATTAAAGGTAAAAAAGTTATCTTGCATATTATGGGAAAGCGTATTATACTTCTTTTGGCGTACGTAGTCTGGGCACTTGACTATGTCTTCTAATATTATGTCCGTACTAATTAACAAAAGCCTTAGTCACGAATACGATGGCCGAGCGGCTAACGCGTCAGTTTATAATGTTATGGGTGCGAGGTTAGAATTCTGGGTATGGCAAATACCCATATTGATTTTCAATGTATGTTTGAAGTCAGAGTATGGATCGATTTAACGAAGGGAGGAGGCAGGCTGTTAAGATCAGCCATAAATAGTGCACACTAAACTTTGTCAGTCATACGTATTTGTTTTTATTGAAATAAGACTTCAATTTACTGACAGCGTTGGTTAGTTTTTTAAAAATCAATTAATCCTTGCGAAAACCAAGCTATAATATATTATATCTATAAAACATTTAAAATTATGCAATTAAATCATACATAACTTTGAATATTTGAATCTATCATAGTTTGCTTTGCTTATAATGAATTTAAAAAAAATGAATATGTGGGATATGTATTCATAATCAAACGAAAACAAATAAGTATGAATGAAAAGTGTGCCAATTTTGTCGTATCGTCCAAAGTATACCAAAACTATGACGGTTTGGTTAAGGCAGGGTTTAATTGATTTTTAAAAACTAACCAACAACATATTGTGTAAATTGTAGTCTTAGTTAAATAAAAACAAATACGTATGACTAACAAAGTTTAATGTGCACTATTTATGGCGGATCTTAACAGCCTACCTCCACCCTTCGCTACTGGGGTCTACTAGGTTGAGCAAGTGGCAAACGCCCATTTTTCGTAAAAAATAAATATGTTAACATAAATCTTCACTTTGTGGAGGCGATATTTTCCACAGTAGAGCCGCAAGGAAATGACTCTCTTGGTAAAGAAACCTTTATAAGTGAATACATGACTATGGAATAGGTGATCTAATAGACTGAATCTGAATAAGAAGATATACCTAAGGCAATTTGTTTGCCAACCTTTAATAGAAAACAGGACTGAAATAATAATAATTGTAACGTAACCCAGTAATTACGCGCTGTAATAGTAACCTATATATTATTATAATATATAGCGTAATCCATGGTTTAAATCTCGTCCATATATATATATGTATATACGGATGTTATGTTTTCATATAATATTATAATTTGTTTATTTATTTGAAAAAGGCAGGTTGAGTACACAACAAATTATTAATTCAGGATGTTCACAACATGACATATAGTTATTTATATATAATATATTATATTTATTTATATAATATATTTATGTATATTACATGACATGTAATATTTAACAAGTAATCAGTTAGAGAAAAAACAAGGTGGAGAAAAAAAAGAAAGCAAAAATAGTTTTATACAAAAGAAATAAAATAAAAAAACAACAATAATTCAAAAAATACAAATTAAACAATAAAATAGAATTTAAAAAACAGAATATATAATGGATCGCCAAAAATATCTACATCTTTAGGGAGTGCATTGACCAGCCGCACAGTCCTCGCTATTGGTGCCTGGTGAGCCTGACATGAGGAAACAGCTTTCACCAAAAATAGGTCATGGCTGTGACCACGCATGTAATTGACGGGTGCGTAAAAATTCAAATTTTCTAGAATATCGTGATTGAAAATGATACCACGTGAGAGCAGGGAAATTTACTTTAAGAGCAGAAGTGACCTACGAGCTTCAAGAGAATGAAAGGCGAGCATGCTTTGAAGAAAGTTAGTCGGAGAAGACTCGTTTGAGAAGGTGTCAAAAGGAAAATAATTAAAAACTAATTATAGAATTAAAATAGAATTTAAAATCAAATTAAAAATAATTATAAACTAAAAAATAGATAATGTATCTACATATATCTGAATTTAGGGAATATTAACTTATTATTTTTCTAATCCCTATTTTCATTTCCTAAATTATAGTAAATCCTTGCAGAAAAGTCACCCCCTATATTATGACATGGTGTCCCATAAATAACATCCAATGGAAATATAAATAATCTATAAAAAATATTACAGTCTTATCACACAATTTTAAGAGTCTTCTATATTAAATTTAATATAGACAAGATTAGGGATTGTAATACCGAATGAATATATCAATACAGGTATTTCATATTGAATACCGGTATTCATTAAAACATTTTATAGAAAAAAAGTACCTATCAATAAATATAGCTATTAAAATCTATTTGAAACACTATTTTATAGCAACCTAAAGTACCTACCCACATTTATTATGTTGACCTTTATAAATATGTACTTATGGATAATATGAATCCGGGTACAGGAAAATCTCTCTCAAATTCAACGTATGTTGGATGTAGTATCAACGTTAGATCAATAGTTATAGAATAATTGGAAATATTTGGCACGAATGATTTCTTTTTCGAAGTATGTTAATTCATCGCGACAATTCTATTGATATTGTTTGGTTATGGTTTGGTTTAGACAGTGTTTAATTGAATTTAAAAAACTAACCAGCACCTTTCAAAAATTGTATTCTTAGTTCAAGTAAAACAATTTAGTATGGCTGACAAAGTTTAGTGTACACTATTTATGTCGATTCTTAAGGTGTAGCCTTTACTGAGCCATTTTTAATGAGGCACCTAGCGGAAAAATACGAAGCTTGCAATATGAGATTTTTTTTGATAATTTAAAATTTCAACTGTATTAATTAATACATATGTATCTGAAAACATTAAAAAGAAAAATATTTTTTTTATTTCAGGTCAAAGATAAACTTATAATTGTAAAAAATGTGAATTTGTTGAATCGGACCGCACCCTATTATTACATATTTATGGTCACATTTATTATTAAAATTTAGTTTATTAAGTTTACTAAGCATCATCTAAGAGATTTTTGACTAATTCATAGTATTAATATTTTTTATATCTATTTTAAAGAACATCGATTTTTATAAAAAATATAAATGTCTATAACTTGAAATCCTTTTTATTTATATCAAATTTTATTTATGTATGGTCCCAATATTGAAGCTTGATTTGATATAAATGAAAAGGATTTCAAGTTATACACATATTTATGTTTTTTATAAAAATCGATGTTTTTTTAAAATAGATATAAAAAATATTAAAACTATGAATTAGAAAATCTCTACAATGCTTAGAAAACTTTATAAACCAAATTTTAATAATAAATATGACCATAAAATATATGTAATAATAGGGTGCGGTCCGATTCAAAAAATTCACATTTTATTACATTTTTTACAATTGTAAGTTTATCTTTGACTTATCCCATAGCTTATGGGCCGCACAAAATTGTGTTTTGCTAATTATTTTTCAAATGCACATTAACACGTTAATTACAAAATTAATTAAAAAAGCCCGTAAGCATTGTGTTAATATAAAAACTATTTTTCTTTTTAATGTTTTCAGATACATATTTATTAATTAATATAGTTGAAATTGTAAATTATCAAAAAAAATGTCAAATTGCAAGCTTCGTATTTTTCTGCTAGGTGCCTCTTTAAAAAAGGTTCAGTAAAGGCTTCACCTTAACAGCCTACCTCCACCCTTGGCCACTGTCATCGACTAATTCGAGGGCTTAGTGTCAAACAACACTATCTACAAAAGTGCAACTTTACAGGAGAGCCAAAAATCGTTATTTTAGATTCTTGTAACTCAACAAGGGAAATGTTTATTTAAAACCTAATATTAATATTTTATAATTTATTGTGTATTGTACATTTATCTTGCTTATAATGATGTTAAAATTTATAGGGATAGTTTTTAAAAAATATGAAAACAAGGGTAACTTATGTAGTTAACGTTAAACTTTACTGACGATTTAATAAGAAATTAGAAAAGATTGACATAACGTTATTTGACTATCATGTAGCCGTAAATGTAAAATAACGTTATCGCAAAAAAAAAAAAAACACTTTTTTGTAGATAACGTTGTCTGACTTTAAGCACTCGAATTATTACCCATCTGTTGCGGATATATGTAGTTATTCAGCTGTTTGAACTTAGTGTCATTAATTATGATCTTCCAATCAGAAAATCAGTTGAATATGACTTCCGTAACTGTGTATAATAATTGTTTTAATTTACTTTTTATTTTACTATTTTTATTTAAGTTTTATTTAACTTTAAGTATTAATATAAATTCTTTAAATCTAGGGAAGATAAACCATTGTTGCTGATGTAATCAAACATTGTTCGCAGTAACGTAGTTTCAATCCAGTTGCAATATTTTATTTCTACAAAATTGACACTTTCGAAACTATATGGTCTCGGTTACGTTTCCCCAAGGATGGTTTCTTCTGATAATAAAGAATTTTATATTGCCTCGTATTATATGAAAGCAATTCTATTAAAGCAATAACGTTCAAGAGTGCCAATCTATTTTATTAGATCCTCTAGTGATATCCCAGCATATTTTTCTATTGAGACCGTTAATAATTAAAAGTAAATAATATTTATAAAGCATCTTATTTAGTATTTGCCATAAAAATATTTGCACAATATTAGAGAGATGTAACTAAATATATGATTTTATTAAGAATAAGCTTTAGTAAATCACAAAAAAATGTGGCATTTCAAGTACAATTTTTGTATAAAAAAGGAATAAAAATAAATAATATGTATCAATGAAAAATAAATGACAATTTGCTTATATTTCTGTGTTTTTAAGGTAAAAGTGCTTAAGTCAGTTTGGTTGCAGCTGAGATAATCGGTTTTGAAATAAATCACAGTTTTCAAAAACTCTTACGTTCTAAACGTTCTGAATTAATAAATTGTTATGTACTCAACGTGTGTTTTTTAAATAAATAAAATAACTTGTGTTGTATTTTTTAATGTTTTGAATACATTAATTTGTTGTTTGGGTTAGGTTGGGTTATGTTAGGTTAGGTTTGGTTAGGTTTTGTTATGTTAACCTAACAAATATTCCAGTAAATCGGGTATTTTCAAAATCTGTTTGCCGCTGTATTCCGTATAACCGAACTGAACCGATTATTTTACTTAGAAATAAAAAATGATTTTCTCAATTTAAGCTATTTTTTTAAATTAAAATATATATTTATTGACAAAATTTATGATACACAAAAAAGAACAGAGTTATTGACATACGTTGGCATTAAGCTTTTAATTTCGTAAAAACGCAACTTTAGAACTTATACCCTGCAACCACAGATTTAGTTGACTTTTGTCATATAATACGTTTCACCAATTAGCAAAACAAAATAAAATTGTAAATTCATCACAAACCATTTATTGCCATTAGTATCATAAGCATTCTAACCCCATAAATAGCACACTCCATACTAGACGATTATTTAGAGCACACATTAACATTATAAATGTTATGACTATAATTTACTAGTTAGAATTATTAACTGTATTCGTTGTCAGTATGTATTTACCTTATGGTGAGTGCACATAGTGCCTGAAGATGCTGAAAGGTGAAACCCGGGTTGCAAAAAATGACTCAAATGGAGTAGTATACAATTTCAATCCATTACAATTTAAGTTCAAATTCCCTCAACTATTTTCGGTGGATAGTATTAATATTTAAAAAAAAAAATACATTTTTGAAGTTATACTTCTTTTGGCGCGTTTGGAAAATCAGATAAGAGTGTATTTTTAGCGTGTGACATGTAACACATAATTTATTTTTTCACACGAAAAAAAACGCACTCGATTGGATTCGAACCACCGATTGTTCGGTTATCAGCCGACGCACTACCTTTACGCCACAGTATGATACTGCAATTGTGACGGTTATACAGTATAATATTAGAGTTTAGAATTGTTCCGTTGCACAGGCAGAAAATTTATTATTATCTGCCATTTGCAATTTCTTACATAAACAAACGATTAAACGTTAGTTTCAGTCAGTTCAAACGAGTGACAGTTGGTACTTTAAAAATAAAAACAACGAGAAACCATTATATAATTTAGTAATATACGTTAAAGTTTATAGAATTAAACCAACGGCGTTCCAATAAGCGGTCCTTTTTCTAGAGTGTGTAATTTAATAAGATAATTAAGAGCTAGTCAAAGAATCTAGTTTATCACAAGTTCTGTTTTTGTTTTGTTATGCCAAAGAAGTATAACTTCTAACGCACGTACATAAGTACACACAGCGTTTTTTTTTATATTCTACTTACTATATTTCTAAGATTGATCTGAATTATACATATATATATATATTATTAACCTCACGATGGCCGCGTGGTTTAAGCATCGGCCTATAGTGTCGTGGGTCCCAGGTTTGAATCCCGGGTCTGACAAATACACAAATTGTTTTTCAATTTGTGTTTGAGTCAGAATTTAAAAAAAATACATATATTTCAGATATAATCCATGTTAGCGTATAATAATCTAAATACGAAAGAGTACAACAACAGAAAGGAGAAAACAGACAAAGGCTTTACAGATATATGATAACTGATAGCAATTTAAAAAAAAAGTGTTTTTTTTCCTTACGGAAAGTTGGAAACGGTGTGACAATATTTTTATATTTATTTGAGCAAGAAATATGAAAACCTCTATTATTCTGAAGCGGATCGCTTTTGATATATAAATATTTATCGATGTTAAGAATAATGCCAAGAGGTATTGAAAGCTTATGCTTGGTTGATATCACACGATGGATTGTATCGAGAAAACATATCATCAGTAACAGTATTTATAAGCCTATTTCACATGCTATAAATAAGCCGATAGTAGTTACAGGACCTAATGACACGTAGCATAACAGCTGATGGGGTGATATTACATCTACTTTCAGGTGTTACATTGAAACAAAACGAGGCTTGAATAAATATTGTATTTATAACTTTATTTTCTCGATTTTTTTATTCATTCAACTTTTCAAAAAATACCACAAAAAAAATATTATATCATATAAGTAATGAAAAATTTAACTGATTGTCATTCAAACTCAATATTTGATTTTCCTGGCGAGTGCTATAATATCGTCTCTGTTCTGGCAGAACACACTAACTGGAGAATACTAGTTTTGAGTAATTTGACTTGTTAAAATGTTTGAAATGGCATATCATGTGAGTTTATTAAGTAATCGTAAAAAAGATGACTTTAAAATAAAGACTGTATATTTATTAAGAAAGTTTCCAGACGGTAAAGTTTGAAATAAGGAACATTTTGGTATAACTAACTCAATATGTCATTTTTTAGAATTAGTGTCTTCTGCGAGAACAGTGACGAAATTATAGTCTTTAATCTATCGATTCGTCTATAATTATTCGTGAAAATCATTTTTAATAACTACATATTTTTATGCAAATTCCGACAATCGAAGAGAGTCAACTTTGAAGTTAATTAAAATAAATAATATTTCTAATTTAATTATAGCTAACTTCCGGCGCTTTCCAAGTATATTATCAATGATATTGTACTTGTGAATAAATAAATCACTTCAATATTAAATGCACAGAAGATTTCAAAAAGTTTGATCCATTATTTTTAATATCTACAAAAACACTAATAATATATAATATACGTACACATTATATAAAAACACTACAACATGCTTTGAGGTCCAATTTTATTAGAGTAGTGTAGTTAGTAAGATAAGTGAAATAATCATAAACACCTATGCTTTGAAAATCACATACATATTATATTGTGAGATTATCAGGGATTGACCCAGAGCCCCCAGGTGAAAGATCAGTTCCTTACACAATAGACGATGAGGACCTTATGTATTAGAGACAATGTTTTTTTCTGTAACAAAATTTGGGTATTTTTATAGAAAATACATAAATTGGAAAAACCTCAGTAAGCTTTAAGGGCGGACGTGCTCAGCGTGGGTCAAATGGAGCTTTTTTCTATTTTCAAAGCATGATCCTGGACATACCTTAAACGTTGTAGATAATCTATTTAAATAATTTTAAAGCCTTATTCTACGTTATATAATATATTTATTACATAAAATAGTATTCTATGAAACCTCTCGCTTTAAGGTTTTAGAATATAGTCATATTTCAGTACATAAATGTGCAGTGGTGTTAAGATTTTTTACATTTATTAATTTTTAAACGCATTTATAAAACCATCAGTATAATTTTTACCGACATTATTATAGTGAAATATGTACGATAAATAATTATATTGATAATCTCTGTGATCCCAAATTTGACAAGAATTAGGCATTTTATTATATAAAAAATGGGCAAGATTAACACATTTGAAGATAATTCTAAAGATACTAATTATAAGCTATGTATTTGACCATTCAAGTGTGATAAACATTCTAAGAATAATGATTGCTTTATAATAATTATCGACCTAAGAATAAGGTAGTGTTTTTTGAAATACGCCATTTCTTTTGGCATTCTCCAGTGTTTAAGCTACAATATACGGCCGTAGCCATAAATTGACAAACTATAATTGAAATAGGGAGTGATGTTAACGCAGGTGTTTGAACATGTACCTAACCGATTTTTTTTAAACGATTTTAAATGGAATGAATCATTTCAATTTATTCTGTGTTTTAAAATTCTAATATTACAATTATCGTAGCAATATTAGACAATTATTATATTTAGAACAGAATCAATAATTGAAGCTTCTTATAATAATGATCTATGTTACATTTGGGAATTTTAAGATAATCAAAAAAAACTATTTTGTTTAGAAGAAATTAAATATAATTGAAAAGCCTCACCTTCACATTAATCACTTTTTTGTATTCCTCTTCCAATTATTATCCATGTGACTTCTTCTCTGTGAAGTATTTTTGCATCTGCAGGGTTAAAAAAACTCTCGTGTCATTCTCCATTTTGACAAATGTATTGATCATTATTGTAGAGAGGCCAATATATCAGATCAAAAACAAGTGACCTAATGTTGCTAGATCAAAAAAATAAATATGCCAAAATAGAGGCAAAATTATGTAGATCATTGTTGCATAATATTTAGTTAAAAACTGCCAAAATGTAACATAGATCATTCATTATTGAGAGGGAGGGTTAAATTCTAAAATTATCAAACTTTTGATTGATTAAATATAATATGACACACATCTTATAAATGACCAAACGATCAGTAATATTGCACAATATTTAACATTGATCAATATTGAGAACATTTTCACTTTTTTTATTATTAATTATCTTTCACTTTCCGGGTAAATACTCTAAATGAATTCAGCTGCTTATATAATTGAAGACCTGAGAATGAAAACAGGATAAAACCAAAAAGTCTAAAAACCATAGACTATAGATACCTACATCTAGACGCCACCCGTTGCATTGCTAAATGAAGCCGCGTGCAGTGCGTTTGGTTTGTGGGCGAGCGAACGCATGCGTCTACAAATGTTCGCCCAAAGTGCTCGCACTAGACGCTCAGAATGAAAATATAATTTTCTATTTTTTTTACGTTATACAGTATTTTTAAGCGGTCAAAATGCATCCATTAGGTAAAGATATCGATAATTTAAGTTTTTTTAAAGAAACACTAGGTCACTAATATTAAAATATATAATAATATACAAATAAATTATCACGAACATGTATCAACTTACCTATGAAACGTAATACCATCTTCTTGCTTATCAGTATGGCTACCATATTTTAATACAACACACAGAACCATCTTTTCTCTTAAATAACTAAAAATATTTACCACCGACTTTATGTTTAACACAAAAAATAGCAATTTTAGCAACACGGTTATCGACGCTTAGTTATGCAATACGCTAAGATTTGCTGGCTACATCGTAGCAAACCATCTCCTAAATCTGTAAACCTTTTATCTTACTCTAGCGCGTGCCGCAGAGATTATAAGGGTACCGAATATTTTCTCACTCGCACTTATGCATCGTTTTTGTTCAGGCCTTACTAAAAACGGTTTTACCGTGATTTCATATTAAAAAAAAATACTCTATCGGTACGTTTGAGAACGAGATATACGATGTTGAGATGTTGATCCCCAAAATGAATGAAAAATATTATTGATACTCTCATATTTTGTACCATTTTTACTTATAAGTATCTAATAAAAAAACGTTTATGAAAATAAATAAGCCAAAAAACGGAATTAATATTTATTTAATTAGTATTTAAAAATAAAATAATAAAATTGATATTGAAAACAGGATAAAGACCAAACACAATTTAATTGATAAAAAACATGTATCTGCAAATATTTATTTATTTTGATTATAACATGTTTAAAACTAATTTAAGTATCATGTTACATTCACTTTTTGAATGATAAAATCACTAATATTTTTTTAATCAGTTTATAGGCTCTCCTGTAAAATTCACTATTTGGTCATTGTCCAGTTTTCATTCTCAGGTCTTCAATTGTTATTTTATTTAATTAATGGGTATATAAGAGATTATATGGTTAACATTTTTAAAATATGCCTCTCTTCTCCCAGTTTATAAATTAATATTAAGTAAGTTCGTAGTAA
Organism: Rhyacophila brunnea; assembly: GCF_057557595.1. Taxonomy (NCBI): domain Eukaryota; kingdom Metazoa; phylum Arthropoda; class Insecta; order Trichoptera; family Rhyacophilidae; genus Rhyacophila; species Rhyacophila brunnea. Next base: position 17,125,845 of record NW_028232752.1, read on the forward strand.
AACTCAAGTAGGTAAATTCTTGCTAAGTTATTTTCAAAGTTATTTAGTAGATAACCACGTAGGTGTTTTGTTTCAAAAGTTGTTATAAAATAGTTTTCTACTAAATTTTACTTATTCGCGTTTTTTACAACTCGAAGTCTAAAATATTATACGATGAGAAAAATTCTCCCGGCAAAACAATAATTTTCATTGAAAAGCCAAAAAATATTGTAAGTGAGAAAAAAAAATTTTGATCTCGCTCGTTTCAAATTTGCGAAAGAAGTGGACTTTTTCGATAAGAAAGTAATCAAAAAAAAAGTTTTTTTATTCGAAATTTTAATGAGAAAAAGTTTACAATAGTGAGGGAATTCTATTCGAATGCGGTAAACGGCGAATTTCATTTTGACAACTTTGATTGGAGCAACATCACGTGACTTTTTTTCTTTTTCCAATAAAATTTCAAGTCATAAAAACCACCACACTGAAAAATTAAGGCTATACTTCAGTTGCGGCATGGCCTAAAAAAATCGTGGCTAGGCGATGCGCGGATTGTGAAAATGACGCGTGCCGAACGAAATATAATTTGTCATAAAAATCCAACATGCGTCCATTTAATGTTCTGTTTATTGTTCTATTAGTAACAATAATAGTATATTCATTCTTTTTTAAGTACATAAGTTTTTTAGTCATCTTTACACGATTTAAGAATATTTTCATCCGACGCCATGACAAAACAAATCGACGTGCAGACACCTCGACCGTCTGTCTCCGATTGGCGACTAGTGAGAAATTTTGTCGAACCTACTGTTGAAAATTATTTGCCGTTTCACTGAAATACGCTCTTAAAGCCGCTTTGAGACGGTCCAAGTACGATCCAAGTACACTTGGACCGACTGCCATCCATGCGCACTCGTATGAGACATCTTCATACTAATTATTCCCATCCAAGCTAACTTGGATGAGTAGGACGAGGTCCTAGTAGCTTGGATAGGAATAATTAGTATGAAGCTGTCGCTTGGATGGCACTCGGTCCAAGTGTACTTGGATCGTACTTGGACCGTGTCAACGCGCTATAAGAGAAGTATTATCCTTGCTCATTGAATTCTTATCTTATTTTAATAGGTTACAAATGTAAGCTGCACGTATGCAGTTGGTCGTATGGCACTTGTCTTTTTCGTGAGCTGATGTCCTTGAAACATTTGTTCGTATAGCATTTAAATCAAATAAATGACAAGTTGTTCGTTGAACATTTCACCGTTTAGTATAATAGTACGTATGTTACAAAATGCGACGGTAGTTTCCAAACACTAATGTTCTAATTATTAGATCACTCCTTTTTAATCTGATTGTGCAGGAGTTTAAATTCTAAGCTACATGAGAATGAGATGTGCAGTCATTTTGAGTAGCATTTCGTGATATGAAATTTGTGGATTAGCAATGTGGAGGAGAGTTTATTTATCGATACATGAATAAATAAATACAACGACAAAGATGACAAAGTGATGTTATAATCGCGGGTACGGATGTATTGATAAGATTGACTTTATCATTGAACCGACTGGCGATATACCAAATGATCGAGAGACTGGACTCGAGTAGAATGATGGTTGACTGTGTCGAGTGACCGGACTCGATTTGAGTAGTGGTTTGAGTGATGGACTCGAGTGCAGTGACAATTTATGAATTGTCCTTGATATTTATACAAATGCAGTTCATACATTACAAGAGACATTGTCGCAATTAAACAAATCATAATAGACACTACTGATATAGTTATGATTGAGGAAATGCGGACATTTGCTTCCGCTCCATTTTTTTTTGTTTTGACAAGAAAATTATACATAATATTAAAGTATTTTTAAGTTACTCGTATTATGCTAAGTGGTATGATTGCTACAGGTATAATTAAATAAGGAATAAACAGGGAGACGTTAGTTCAAATCCCACTAGATTTAAAAAAAATATATATAGGTATACTATATAATATGTTATATACAGAATAATACAAAAGTATAATATTATTATTTATCATGTTTAAAATAAATACTAGACAATTGATAGACATCAAACAAACAAATATTATTAGAAATGATGACTACATCATTTTTATATTGCTACTTACTTACTTGTCGAAAACTTGATAAGGGTCAATTCGACCAGAAACAAAAACATAAATGATCTTTAGTACGAAGTTTTTTGTTTGCAAAATATACGAGACAACACTTCAGTCAATTAAGCTACTGTTTTGACAATTAAATGATTTATTATCATAAAATCTAGGTAAAGACCTCTCCAAGCTGTTTCCACTCGTTGAATTAACATTCACTCATTACTATATTATGCTATATGTGACCTTTGCTTGTAAGGATTCTGTTGAAAAAAAATATAGATAACTACTATGTTCTTCATTTTATCTACTTGGGATTTTGTAATTAAATAAATATTGGTATGCGACTGATGAAATAATACTTGTAATGCATGGTAGCTGGAATTTATTCGAAAATGTGTATGTTGTATAAATAAATAAGAACATTTAGAAAAATGGAAGATGAGTGTACCATTCTATTATTATTATTACTTAGCACTTTATTGAATTTATTTTTGGGAATACTTCATATACACAGTATATATTAACCGCATGCCAGTGATTTAAATATCATTAGTTAGGTACATATTAAAATAGTTAAGACACACAGGTATTAATGACATAATATATACTCTCTTGTACTATTACAATCGTCCGAGATTGGAAATAAGTTGTCTGAATCCGAGTCCACTGTTCCGAAGATGGGTTTATAGCCCGAAACAGATGTCAACGCAAAAGACTCAATTAAAGTATAATTGCCAAAAATAATTTTGTCTCAAAATCATTTTAATGGAGATCTACCACATAAATAATAGTTCAATTAATTCATAAATACTGTCATGAAATGGTAAAAAAATATGAATGTTTTTAAACGTGTGTACATAATATATACTAGAACTAGGTTGATAAAATTATGAAATTATATAATCGAAATATATATATGCGTGTGTGTAATATATAAGAGCCATTTCAAGTTTTTGTAAAATTCTTCTTCTTCTTTGCCCATATCCGCCCCTTAACTGGAGCATATGGACACCACGCGGCGCCTCCAAGAATCCCTGTCGCTCGCCAGTCTTCTTGCTTCGTTCCAGGTCAAACCAGCATCACGTAGCTCCGCCGTATACACTCTGTAGATTGTATTTAGCGGCCTTCCAGGACGCCGGAATCCGGTCGGCTTGAAGAACAGGCAAGCCAGGTTAAAGTTCTCTTCTGGCATCCGCAGCACGTGGCCGAGCCAGGTCCAACGTCGCCTCTTCACTTTCAGCGTGATGAGAGGCTGCTTGGTACGTTCTCTTATCTCCTCGTTGCTCCTAAAGTCATACCACCGCACACCCAGTATTCGTCGCAAACATCTGTTTTCGAAGCTCAGTATACGGTTGGTCTGAGCCTTCGTAAGGTGCCATGATTCGCTACCGTAAAGCAGCACCGTCAGAATGCAAGCGTCGAATAGGCGGCATTTGGTTTTGACCGAGTACAATCGTGAGTCCCAGACATTTCGCATCGAGTTGAATGTTGCTCCAGCCATTCCCATTCGGATAGCGAGCTCTTTCTGCAAAATGCCATCTCCCGTGATGTGTACCCCCAGGTACTTGAAGCTGTCGACGCTCTCGATGCTCTGTCCATCGCTAATCAGAGGGAAATCTGGATCAGGACAGGTGCTATTGCACAAGACGTTGGTTTTCTTTCCGTTGATTTTCAAACCAACGCGAGAGGAGTTGTTATGCAATCTGTCGATTGTCTCTTGAATGCCCTCGATTGAGTTGTCGAATAGGACAGCATCATCGGCGTATTCCAGGTCGCATAGCTTCACCGTGGGGGTAACAGGTATGCCTCGGTCGGGTGGTATTGACTTCCGTAGTATGAAGTCAAAGAGAATGATAAAGAGAAACGGTGCAAGGACACAACCCTGTCTGACTCCGGTCGTGACCCCGAACCATTCCGTGACAGTGTCTCCAATTCTGACACAGCATTCGCTATTCTCGTGCAGGCTTTTGATTATGGCAATGATCTTGGGAGGGATCCCGTATGCTCCCAGTATCATCCAGAGGGAGGGGCGGTGCGGACTGTCGAAAGCCTTCTCATAATCCACAAAACAGCAGGCCATCGGACTGTTCAACTCATGGCTCTGCTGGAGAAGACATCGAAGGTTGTGGATTTGGTCTGCACACGCTCGACCAGGTAGAAACCCGGCTTGGTTTTTCCTGAGGACGTGCATTATTGGGTCCCTTATTCTCATCAAAATGATGTTTGCCAAAATCTTTCCCGGAACACTGAGTAGCGTAATGCCTCGGTAATTGTCGCAGCTTAGAGGGTCACCTTTTTTAAGAAGTGTGATGATTTCACCGTTCACCCAGTCCCTTGGGCAGCGCTCTTCTTCCCACACCTTTGTCATCAGATGAAACATAGGGTGCAGGATTGCGCTCAAGTTGTACCCCCCTCCCTGCTCCCCCCGGTGCCTTTCCGTTCTTGAGCCTTTTCACAGCCGATTTTATCTCGGTGTGCGTGGGCGGGCAATCGGAAATGTCGGTCGCTCGGGGAATGTCCAAAAGTAAAGCTTCCGCAGATATGTCAAAGGGATCCAAGGGGGGTGGGCGGTTCAGCACTCCGCAGAAATGATTCTTCCAAATCTTCTTGACGCATTCTGCGTCAGACTCTATTGCTCCACTGGGACCACGAATGGCTCCGGGAGTCGGTGGTCGCCTGCCGCAGACTTCACGGGTGATTCGGAAGAGTTTCCTGGTGTCATTTCTGCTTGCTGCCTCCTCTGCCGCTTCAATTTGCCGGTTCATAAAATTGCGCTTGTCCAACCGCACGGATCGTTTGACTACCCTGTCTTGGGTCTGGTAGTCAGTCCGGCGGTCCTCGGTTCGGTCGGGGTCTCTCTCCTCGTCTCTCAGGGCTTTCAGCCTGGCTCGTTCACCAATTTCAACCCACGTTTCGTCAGACATCCACTTTGGCTGCTCACTCCTTCTGGTACCAAGGACGGTACGAGCCGACGACACAATCGCACTCTTTATGAGGCTCCAGTCTGCCTCAATGAGGTCGGATTCAGATTTGTGCCGCTCGTAGATACGATCTACACTATCTCGTACAGCAGTTTCGAAGTCGGTCCGAATTCTTCGGCGTCGGAGCTTCTCAACGTCAATTCGTTCGCACTTTGGAGGCCTCGCCTGGCGACTGAGTTTTACTCGGATGTTTCCAATAAGTAACTCATGATCGCTATGGATATCGGCGCCTCTGTAAGTACGCACGTCGAGAAGTTCCTTTCGGTGCTTCAAGCTGTATAAGAAGTGGTCAATCTGCGTCCTCGTGCGTCCATCAGGAGACGTCCACGTATATTTGTAAATGTCTTTGTGGGGAAAAACAGTGCCTCCGATTGCAAGCTCGTTCAGAGTGGCGAATTCTACGAGCCGCTCACCATTATCGTTGGGGTCACCGAGGCCGTGTCGTCCCATCACCGTGGGGCCAAGCACCGGGTCTGCTCCTACTCTCGCATTATAATCCCCCATTACAATCACGCGGTCTCTTCGGGGGATGGCGGAGACTGCCGCGTGGAGAGAATCGTAAAAAGCATCCTTTGTCTGCGCGTCGGCATCCTCAGTGGGGGCGTAGCACTGAAAGACGGTCAAGGAGCTACCAGGCGTCTTGAAGGAGGCACGTATCAGTCTCTCCGAGATTGGTTCCCATTTCACGAGGCAACGGGCCGCTCTCTTTGACATCAACACTGCCACTCCCTGGCGATGGTATTGCTCCTGACCTGAGTAGACAATAGAGTAACCCTCAATCAACTTTCTCCCGGCTCCTTTCCAGCGCACTTCGCTCAGCCCTAGGATGTCCACACCATAGGTGTGCATGATGCGTGTGGCGTGCAGGTCCTTTCCGGGGGTACGCAGGGTGCGAACATTATATGTCCCAATGCGCATACTCGAGTTGTTAGAGAGGATTATTCTACCTGTTTCATTGTCCATTTCCATGCAAGGTCGTCGTTTTATAGAGCCGGTTGTCGTCCGAGGCTGCTGTGTAGGTGTTTTGTTAATCTGTTTCGTTTAAGGAGGCAAGGTGATTAGCCCAGCGCTCCCGAGGCCTGAGCCACGAGGGCCCTGAAGGTCGGCTCGACCAGGTTTTTCTGTCGGGGATTTCCTTCCCTTAGCCAGAAGGCCAGTTTTATGGCGCCGGTCACTCGCCCTTCGCCCCCTGCTGTTAGCTACAGCGTACGCTGCATTGCCCGGAGGTCGCCACGGGGAGGCCAGCAGATGGGACTTGCTGGCAGTTTGGCATTTCCCAACTTTTGCTATGAACACATCTACTGGCGTCAATGTGTCCACTTGGTAAAATTACCGTTGGTAAAATTCTTAGAGCTGAATTATTAATTATAATAAAAATATTTTTTTCGAATATCTCAATAATGGTTTTTGTTTTCTTATTTTTATTTCCAAATATGATAAATGAAATAATATATTATTGAATGAATAATTTAGAATATTTGAGAATGTAACATTCTTTCATTGAATTTGTATTTAATTTTTAATTTTGAAATACTTACTAAAAAAAATATTTTTGAAAATATCTTGTGAATTAGGTATTGATTAAGTAAAATAAAAAAAATAGTTTATTGAATTATTAGCAAGTGCAACTACGTTATAACTAAAATTTGTAAAGATCCTGACATCAGCTAGTAATCAAAGTAATTGATTTGTGAAACATATTTTTTATTCCCTGTATAATAATATATTACCTGAAGTGTTTATGCATGTAAAATATACTGCGTAGATTGCTAACAAACGATTTGTTTATGTACTTGTTTTAATATTATACATATTCATGTGCTCCATCTGTTTAGTTTTTGTACCTTAATTTTATTTATGTCAATATATTCGATTACATGCTTCAAGTTTCTTGAATAGACGCTGCTACGCCAATTTATCTCCGGACTCCTCTAACCTAAGAACGTAAGCCGAGCAAAGTTGTCGGGGAGCTTTATTTCCCGTCTTCCTGGAGCGGTAATTGAATTCCCATCTCGTATAACTGAGAAAAATATTCATCCAAAGCACTCGCTTACTCCACAACCCACTGTCACTTGCAGATAGACCCTGGGGACGAGTCTTCAATATGAGTCGTCCAATTTGCAGCCGCGCCATCCTACACTCATTAAAAAAAAGCCAAAATTTCTTAGAATAATTTAAAAAGTCCTACGGGCCATCGTTTGGGAGACGGGTCGTGTAATGCGAGACCACTTTTTAATTGGATCGTATTAAAAACTGTTTTTTCAAGGGACGATATCAAATTTATGGAGAGTGAAATATTTTTTTACAAGAGTAAACTTTTAATAAACCGTTAGTAACAAACATTAAAAAATGTTGCCTTCTTGATAAAGCAAACTAAAAATTAAAGACACAATGTAACAGGGAAGTTAAAATATTTTTTTTTATAATTATTATTAAAAATAGTAAGAATGTATTTATTTTTTAGCTGAGCACTGTAAACCATTGTCCAATTAACCCGGGGGAAAATTCTACCTGGTTAGCGCTTTTATACGAATACTAAATCAGTTAATAGTTTTAAACCGCCAGATTTAAAATATATATATTATATAATTATATTGAACGATTAAATATTTTAAATAGTAATAAGTAATAACGTCACAAAATTTTTTAAATTATATTCGGTATATATAAATAATAAAATTACTTTTATCAGGTATGTACCGACTTAGTTAAATTTATATTACGTAAAAATACATACTAAGAATTTAGTGGGTTAGCCGCGTAAATTATCCGGTTTTCAATTAGTTCAGTAACGGGTAGTTACCGGGTTAACCGGGTTCGGCTTAAACAAGTTTCGATGCTCTAACTTTTTAGTAACAAGTTTTAACTTACAGTTAACAATCTGGCTCATAAATGTGGCATCTATTTTCAAAAACCGATAAGTCTATATGTAATATTAAACTGTTTTGTTATTCAACAAATAAGTCACAATATTTAGCAATGCAGTATTATTAATTGTTATTATCATAATTCATAAAAATATTTTTACGATACGGACTTGTATAGTGTATTGGGATTTGTAAAATATCGCTGAATTCAGTTGTATTACCTATTAGTTAATTTCATTTTGATTGGGTATAGGCATAAATGGCTAAATTAGTGGATCATCTTCACAAAAATCCAATATATGTGAGTACGTTTGGGACAGAGGCCATATTTGTATAAATGGCCTTCTCAATGAGCCCAAAGTTTCGAGGAAAGATGAAGAAAAAACACATGGTGACAATCCAAAAATGTTTTATAATAGCAAATAACCGTGAGAGTCTCAAACATTACATAATATTATTGGCTATTGGATGTTACAAAAAAAATTGCAACTTAGCCACGATTTTAACATATAATTTCTATAGCAAGCGACCAAAATTAGATTTGACATAAATAAAAATGATTTCAAGTTATATGTACCTACTCGTTTTCATTTTTTATAAAAATCGATGTGTTTTTACAATGAATTTAATACACATAGAAACTATGAATTACTAAAAAATCTTTGCTGTACATTAAACATAACATAAGATTCAAACTCATTTGAAACAAGGTATCTAAGTTTTGCAGGATTACTAAAAAAGGCATACTGATTACTTAAATTGATATAAATCATTTAATTCATTAAATTCAAATAAATCCTTTAAGTATTATGAGTACTGAATTCTTATCTCTTCTTGGTCGTGCACTTATGGCTGAGGATCGTGACCACATTTAAATTTCGCCATCCTTTGAGCGACCAAGATTTTCCATCCTTCTTGATCTTCCGCTTCTTTCAGGGCAGAATGGATGGTGCCCCCAGTCAGCTCTTTCACTTAGTCGCTCCATCGCGCAGACGCTCTTCCTCTGCTTTGCCTTCCCTGGAGGCTACCCAAAACTACCAGTTTCTCCAGGTTGTCTGGTCCGCGCCTGACAATATGTCCAAAAAACTGCAGAATTCTTCTCAGACATATCGTCGAGAGCCGTTCCTTTATCTTCAGTCCCTGCATGATTGACTGCATGCCTCGTCCAAAAAATGCGAAGCATTCGGCGAATTCAGTGAATTCTTATATTATTTATTAATATTTTCAGTTAATTTAACTCATAATTTAATTCATATTCTGTACCGTTTGCATTAAAGTAATTTATTAAATAATTTATCTTTGACTTTAAAGACATATAATTTAAAATGTAATTTATCAAGAAATGTTTCAAATTGCAAGCTTCGTATTGTTTCGCTAGGTGACTCTGCAAAACGCAGTATTCACCTTAAGAGACAGGTTTTGTAGATACGTAGGCAGTGATTATACCGATGTGTATACACTTCTGTCAATATTTTATTTTGTGTCATTATTCTCTAATTAAACTTCATATTAGTATTAAAGCCATCATAATAAACAAGAAGGAAATAAATACGTATTATATATTGCATAATTATTATTTCCTTATAATTTATCTCGTTCTCTTTTATTGGGTGTCTTATCTGTGAATTTTGTATAATGCCTTACAAAAATTTCGAATGAGTGAAAAATAATGGTGGCAAAATATAATATACCTGACGGTACTAAATAGTACCACCGACATTTTGGTTCGCTGCTTGTATATCATCCTGCTAAATTTATAAATATTGTATAACATACATTTATAGATATATTATGAATATTAAAAATACAAAAATACGTAACTTAGGATAAAATAAAAAGAACGACACAAAATTAATGACAATTTCAACAATCTAAAAACGCCACCAACTTTCTTTTGACAAATGATTTTTGCGAAATCAATAATGCCAATCTACAAATAATATTATTTTATGGTTGAAAAAATAGCTCTTTATTGTAAAGTTAAGAAAAAAAATATTTTTGACAAATAAGAATTTATTACATTTTATAAAATAGGTATAAAAATATTTCACCCATCAAAGTAAAATGTTCTTAAGTTTACAACTAATTTCATAATATATGTGAAAGGGTATACAAGTCCTTACATATTATTAATATAATATAGACACATTTTTTATTTGTTTTGCCAATATTTAATTATTTACTGAAGTTATAAATGTTTTTAAATTTAAAAATTGATAATTTAGTATTCAACATTTTTTCACTTTGCCAACATTTAATTTTTGGATTTTGTATCCTTTGCCAAGCATTATTATTTTATGAAGCAGTTAAAGTTTGTATCAATTACATGATGGAATTTAGTGTAATTATTAATAATGTAGTAAAGAATATTATAATAAGTTTGTTTTTCAGCAGATATTTTATCTGTTATGTATGTCGCCCACATTTTTTTTTTTTTTGCTTTGTGAACCTTTTTACATCGTTTTTATAGCTCGTATTCTTATTTATTCGGTGGTTGTTTGTCCGGTACAAATCTTGCAATGGATTTTTAACTAACTTCCCGACTAGCTAGACATTTGAAACTTTTCGTATATATCAGAACACGATGCAGATGAATTTTTTTGATACTTCTAGCCATCTTTAAGTAGAATTGAATTCATTTTCAGTTAATTCTGTTTTGTATGAAAAGTTATTTCGATACCATTATTGGTTGCTAGGGGCTGGGGTGCTAGCAACTAAATTATTAATATATACTTGCGTTACTATGGAAATCAATATGAAATGTTAAAATGACATTTAAGTATTATTTCTATCAAGCACAAATTTTTTTGATCATTTAAGCTAGTCAAGTCAAGTTTATATGATTCAACGGAAAATCGAAAAACGTTGTATATAAAAAGTTCTTTTTATCTTGTAAATATTTATTTTAAAATGGTCACCGCTACATGGGAAAAAACTTTCCACGACTGTTTGTTCCGCTATGACGGCTGTCATGCAAATGGCGCACCGCTATTGATGTTACGCTCACTATAAATGTTCTCTAGGAAACCAACACCATCTGTTTTGCATAGACGACGTTTTAGTGACGTCAACTATCGCAGGAAACCCTAGCTTTAGATTATGATTCAACAGAAATTTTAAAAACTTTGTATATAAAAAGTTATTTTTATCTTGTAATTATTACACTTAAGTATTCAAATTCTCACTATATTACGCAATGATGCTACAAATGATAAATAGTTTTTTAGTAGTTTTACTAACATTTAATTATTGGATTTACGTAATATTATATAATATTACTATGTACCTTTTCATATATCTCAATTGAAATTATACGTCTGTTCTAAAGAACTACCTACTTATACGGTTTCGAAATAAAATGCCTCACAAAATTTTGTAAGTGAAATAAGGAGCACACACGTTGACAGCAGAAGTGGTTTCGTAAAAAATACGCCCCGCCAATTAAATTAAAATACCCTAAAGCCGACAAGATGCCTGCGATGTGTTCGTAAGTGGGGTACTTTATTTACTGCGAGGGAAAAATATTTTCTTATGCAATTTTTCGTCTTATCTCCCTCGTATACCTCCGCCCCCACCCCATCCCTTTGTTTTTTTTATTGAAATTCTTTCGCAGATCGCTTCATCAAAATTAACTTGTTTAATTGCTCTGAAGAATTTCCGAGTTTATTTTTTAATTTCATATAATTACTTTGTTGATAAATATCCTTGAAATAAATTGATTAAGTTAAAAAATGAATTAAAACGAAATATTTTGCATTAAACTTTATATAACTTTATTAATAATATACATATTTTTGTTTAGATTCGTAATAAAACCATAATTTAATACTATAATAAAATAATCTGATTATTGCACGATCACAAAATGGAGCTTCACAGTCAAATTTTTCAGTATTGGTACACCAAAGGGGGGGGACATGCTCGTCGAAGGTCAAAATTGAGTTTATATTGTATTTTCAAACCATGATCCTGGACACTCCTTTAACGTTATAGATAATCTATTTATATAATTTTGAAGCCTTATTATCCTTTATAGTTATTTAAAACATTTAATGACTGCATAAAGTATTTTTGTTACATAAAATAGTATTCTTTTAAACCTCTCGCTCTAATGTTTTAGAATATAGTCATATTTCGGTACATAACTGTGCAGTGGTGTTAAGATTTTTTACGTTTATTAATTTTAAAACGCATTTATGAAACCATTAGTATAATTTATTACGAGATAATTTTTGTAAAATATTCACGATAAAAAATTATATTGATAATCTCTGTGATCCCAAATTTGACAAGAATTAGGCATTTTATTATTCCAAAAATCGGCAAGATTAACACATTTGAAGATGATTCTAAAGATATTTATTATAAGCTATTTCTTTGACCATTCAAGTGTGATAAACATCTTATGAATAATGGTTGCTTTATAATAATTATTGACCTAAGAATAAGGTCATGTTTTTTTGAAATACGCCATTTCTTTTGTCATTCCCCAGTGGTTAAGACACATAAGACAAATAAGAATACGACCTAAGAATAACGTTGTAAAAATGGGTGTATCGGTTGGCAGATAGAACATGTGAGTGCCGTTGAGGCGAGTATATTATATAATAAACAAGCGCATTAATCTAAACACGGTCGCTGTTAATTTAGTTATCTATTTAAACACGATTGGACGGTATTAATTACGGGGACGGTATTATTAGGACGGTGAATTATTATTCGTTGAATAAAATAAAACAGTCTATTACGTATTTTATAACTTATAGCACGTGTGCACGTGGATGGATCTACTGACGGCAGTACGTATTATCACGACATGAAATGACACGTGTCAAAAGAGTTTAGTGGATTCTGAAATGTCACGTGATAGTTGCTAAAGAACTTTTTATATACAACTTTTTAAATTTCTTTTTCTTTCTCGTTCTTGATAGAAATACTGAATAATAAAATGTCATTTCATATTGATTTCCATAGTAACGCATATATATATTATTTAATAATTTAGTTGCTAGGACCCCCTAGCAACTAATAATGGTATCTAAATAAATTTTCATATCATCATCATCAGCCGGGGTCAATCCACTGCTGGATGAAGGCCTCTCCAAGCTTTCTCCAACTCTCTCGGTCCTGTGTCGTTCGCTGCCACGTATTTCTGCTGAACTTTACCAGTTCGTCAATCCAGCGGCTTTTAGGGCGACCCTGTGGTCGTTTCGTACCCCTTGGGTACCACTGGATGACGGGATTTGTCCAGCGGCCGTCCTTTCAGCGAGAAATGTGCCCCGCCCATCTCTATTTCAGCTGTTTGGCAACGTCTATTACATCGCGTACTCTTGTCTGCTTTCTAACCCATTCGTTCCTCTTACGGTCCTTTCGCGTGATGCCCAACATGCACCTCTCCATGCCTCGCTGTGTGACTCTTAGCCTTTGGACATCTCTCGTGTTGAGAGTCCACGTCTCGCAGTCATACGTGAGCACGGGTAGCACACATTGGTTGAACACCCTACGCTTAAGACATAATGGTAGGTCACTCTTGAAGATAATATTCAGACGTCCAAAAGCACTCCATCCCAGCTTTGTTCTTCGAGCAATTTCATCGTGCATGCTTCCGTCTATGGACACCTGCTGTCCGAGATAGACGTAGCTGCTGACTTGCTCGAGTTGGGTGCCAGAAATACAGATAATCGCAGGGTCCGAAAAACAGTTCCTCATCACTTTTGTCTTTGAGACATTTATCTTTAGATCGACCGTTTGACTGACATCCGCGAGTTCCTGCATTCTACCTTGGAGGTCTTTCGGGTCTTGTGAGAGTATAATAATATCATCTGCAAAGCGCAGGTGACTGAGGTGCTCCCCATTAATTCGAACACCTTTTTCCTCCCAATCAAGTTTCCTAAATAAGTCCTCAAGAGTAGCGGTGAATAGTTTAGGTGAAATGGTATCACCTTGCCGGACACCTTTGTTAATGGGGAATTTACACGACCGTTTGTGGAGTTTCACGCATGCTGTGGCATCACTGTATATACTGTTCAATATGTTTATATAGCGTCTGGAAATTCCTTGGTTGCTAAGGGCGTCTATAATTTACGTATTTTATATTTATATTTTATATTTATATTTTATATTTTATATTTATATTTTATATTTATATTTATATTTTATATTTATATTTTATATTTATATTTTATATTTATATTTTATATTTATATTTTATATTTATATTTTATATTTATATTTTATATTTATATTTTATATTTATATTTTATATTTATATTTTATATTTATATTTTATATTTATATTTTATATTTATATTTTATATTTATATTTATATTTATATTTATATTTATATTTATATTTTATATTTATATTTTATATTTTACATTTTATATTTTATATTTATATATTTATAATTTAATTTTCTATAATATAATAAACGCCTTTTCATAGTCTATAAAACCAAGATATAATGGCAGTTTGTATTCCTGGTAGCGCTCTATGATTTCCCTGACGACCTGTATATGATCCATAGCACTGTAGCCTCTTCTGAATCCTGCTTGCTCTCTTGGTTGGTTCTCGTCTAGAACTGTTTCGAGACGGTTTGAGAGTATTTTCGTAAAAACCTTATACAGAATTGGCAGTAGACTAATTGGTCGATAGTTTTTCAGATCTTCAGTGTCTCCTTTCTTATGGAGGATAATAATGGAGGCATTTTTCCATGACTCTAAGATGTTCTCTTCGTGCAGACAAGACGTGAACAGACGTGCGAGCACATCGCTCACCGTCCTCCCGGCCCGTTTGAGAACATCGATAGTCAGCCCATCTTTTCTCGGGGCTTTCCCACTCTTCATGCACATTATAGCATATTCCACCTCTGTGGTAGTAACCTCGGGAAGAGGATCTCCATATTTTCCGTTCACCGGAAGATCTGAGTTGATGTCAGTGTCATGGTTATATAGAGCGCTGTAAAACTCTACAACAGTGTCCAGTAGATGATCCCAGTTACGCACGATACTTCCATCTTGCGCTTTTAGTGTCGTGATCTGCCGTCTCCCTATTGACAGATGCTGCTTGTTCTTATGTAAGCTCCTTCCTGACGCAACAATTGATTCTACAAGGTTCATATTGAACTTACGAAGATCTTCTCGTATGTTTTTACGTAGAGTTTTGCACAGCGTGGAGTATTCGAGATCATTTGCAACTTGTTGCTTGCTTTTCGTACTCCTACGCAGCTTCATAAGATCCAACGTTTCCTTTGAAAGTTTGCTTACTCGTTCAACCACAGCAGCAACTGTCTTTTCCAAAGATTCTATAATGATTTTTGTTACTGCCTCGGTGTTCTGTAGGGAGATGGGGTCATTTTCAGCTTGGAAAGCCGCTAGCCTGTTCTCCAGCTCTTGTTGGAATTCGAATCTGCTTCTCAAGCCTCTGCGTACTCTGGGCTTCTGCATCAGTTTGGATCTCTCACGTTTGATGTTAAATCGTACTTTACACCTTACCATTTGGTAGTCGCTGCCAGTATTAAATTTGTTAATGACTGTGCAGTCTAGAAAAATATCCTTCTTGTCGGTGAGGATGTAGTCGATTTTGCTGGTTCGTTTTGCTGGGCTTCGCCATGTCCATTTTCGAGAAGGCTTCTTTTTGAAGAATGAGTTCATGATGTAGAGATTGTGGTTTTCCACAAACTCCACTTACATGTCTCCTCGGCCATCCCTGGTGCCATGTCCGAAGTGCCCGACCGCTACATCATCCTGGTGTTGAGATCCGATTCGTGCATTAAAGTCTCCCATGATGATAGTGAAGTGACATTTCCGTTTATTTTTCAACGTACTGATTTCTTCATATAGCTCCTCCACTTTTTCATCAGGTGAGTTTTGAGTGGGCGCATAAACTTGCAAAAGCAGAATCTGGTATCTTTTGATGAGCTGAAGTGTTAAACTTGCTACTCTATCTGTCTGTTTTCGACGGGAATTCTCGAGAAATGTTTGAGATTTTCTATCCTGAATCTCGAGAAATGGAATTTTTAACATTTCGGGAAATCCCGGATATCGAGAATCTTTTCTCGGGATTCGGGATTTCTTTATTATCAAACATTATTTGAAAAAAAAACGATATGTAAAAAGTGGACAGGAAACACAAAACGTTCAAAGACTGATCGGGGCATTCAACAGAATTAAGCCAAAGTCGACTCAAAATGAGCGCAATTTTTGCAACATCAGTGAATTTTGTGTTTCAAACGCGTATGTGATTATCAGACGCAGAGATTGACAGTCTGTATTTTTTGAAATGCTATTTTAATAAGTAATGTTTTGAATTATTTTTGTTTTCCTACTTTTTTTTGTTTGTCTTATTACATAAATAAAAAAAAATCATATTTTCTTGGAATTTGTCTGCTTTTACACTGATTTTAGGATGTTTACAGTTTTTTTTAGATTTCCCGATATCTCGAGAATTCTTTTCTGGAAATCTCGAATCTCGAGAATTCAAAATTTCATCATTTCGGGAAATCCCGAATCTCGAGATGGTGGCTTTCTCGGGAAATACCCAACTATACTTGTGGGTACTTCTTAAATTATTATTATATTTTTTTTATTCATTGACGTATATTTTATAAAACTATTTTTTTCCTGTTGACAAAAAAAACGAGAGTAAAAAAGTATACTTAGGCGGTTTATTAGAATAATACTATCTGAACGATTTGTTATTCGGAAACATTCTTGCGGAGTTTTCCGGAAATAAACGTTGACAGGTTTGTTTTTCTTTACCAGAATGCGTAATCGGTTTCATTTGTCACCGTCCCGCGTAAGCCATGCCATTTTGAAAGATGAAGCCGCGATAATTAATGAGAGAAATCGTCAAAGATTATGTTTGATAACACAATTATCTTAAATTGTAGACAGCAAATAATTCTCATTCGTCAAACATCGCACTGGTTTATCCTTAATTTTAAATAATAGTATAATATATTCTAATTCTCATTGAATTGTCAGATTGACGGTTTTTTTTTAAATAAATGCCTCAATTATTATTGTTTGCAACAAAATTAATCGTGCCTGCTAGGAAAAGATGGGAGAGAAGCGCTCAAAATTGACCGGAAGTCACCAGGGTGCAGCTACGGTTCATGAAATCTTAAAAATTATCGCTCTGTTGCATGGAAAACTATTGCATAAATTATTAAAAACTAATTAAAATTCTAATGGATTAATTTTGTATTATTCCATTTGAGTCGTTTTTTGCGACCCGGGTTCTGCCATTTGGCATCATCAAAAGGTAAATACACACAGACGACGAATATAATTGGTTTTAACTTAGGTAAGTATATAATAAATTAATATAATAAAGTAGGTTAAAACTTTATCATCTCTCTATTAAGTCAAGGATCATAATAAATAATATAACAAACAAATTATGAATCGTTGAAGACTTTGTAATAATACAATCAATAGGCGTTTTTTGGACATATTGTCAGGCGCGGACCGGACAACCTGGAGAGACTGGTAGTTTTGGGTAGCCTCCACCGAAGGCGAAGCAGAGGAAGAGCGTCTGCGCGATAGAGTGACCAAGTGAAAGAGCTGACTGGGGGCACCATCTATTCTGCCCTGAGAGAAGCGGAAGATCGAGAAGGATGGAAAGTCTTGATCGCTCAAAGAATGGCGAAATTTAAATGTGGTCACGATCCTCAGCCATGAGTACACGACCAAGAAGAGAGGCGTATACATCGTCAAAACCCTAATAATAGATCATTAGATAATAAACAATTAACTATATTCTATTACTACATTCAAGAGGTGTGAAATCGTCTATGTATTGGTAATTTAATGGAGTTAACTAATCATATAAGTATATCAATAATATCAGTCTTTAAAAAGTTATATTAGTTAAACAAATATTCTTACATGCTTCTTTTTTTAAATTATTTTTAATATTACAAATCCACAAATAAGCCCACAAACATACATAAATACACATATAAATAATATATTATATATACCTAGTAGTTGTAAAGTCAATTATTCGCCATATTATTAATTTTAATTCAGAGATATTCACAAAATATCACTTTCATAATATTACTGTTACAATAACGAGATTTTGATATTGTAATATTGTGGTAAATCAAATACAGAAATACCACCTGTGGGTCTATTCTGTAGTTATCGAACGCTAAAGTGATACATATTGTCAAACTTAGGGTAGGTTTGTATCAAAGTATTTGCACTTATTGTAACAATTACAATGCGTTGTTTGTAATCGTTGCAATAAGCGCTACATTTTAACAACGCCTCTCTTGCTACTGTTAAAATATAGCACTAATTGCAACAATTATACGATAATCTAAAAATGTCATAGAATGAGAATACCGACTTTGAAACATCATTATTGAATTTTAACAGAAATCCTTCTAACACTGGATGCGCTTTTTAGTGGACTATAATTTGTGATAATTGTGGATGTAGATGCTGGGGGAGGGCAGTTTAAACGAAAGTCGATTCAAGCACTAACCTTAATGTTGTTTGACTGTCTGGCTGGAGCAGGTCCCAGGTTTATGCACTTACGTCCTAGTAGATGGATGGTTCTAAGTGTTACTCTCGCTGTTACACTTATGAATATAAATGATGATGACAAGTTTATATAAATGATAAGACGAATGAGTTATGTATGAGCCACCCTGTACCATAACTCGGCTTAATAGCGGGTCTAATTGACTGAGTTTGTAAGGAAACTCTTGAACGACGGTCACATTGTAGCAAATTGACACGATCGTAGTCTATGCATAATAAACTGTTTATAAATCACGGTCGACTGATGACCCGTAACTGAGTTGCGCCTGGTCTTACGACAATAGTTTGGATTATAAGTAGGAGGGAAATATTTGGAGGAGGGCGACCATATTTGGCCCGACTAAACACTTTTATTATACAACATGACTGGGCTCAGGACACGTTCTCATGTCCTCCGGGGAAGAAAACGTGGCGAATCTTTCAAATGATTACGTTATTTATGTTATTACTCTAAGGTTAAAATAATAAATAATTTAAAATAATTGCAGCTTAGTCAAAAGATAAGTAGTGAGAAAGGCTACTTGTGGCATTTTAATCCTGCCATATTGGTTTTTCTATCAAAAGGGAAATATTGACCTTTTCCGATTTTAAGACAGATTTTTTTCTAGTCGTAACAAAGTAAGTGTAAAAATAATATTTATATAAAAAAACTATAATTAATAGTTATTTTGAAATCTCAGTAATTAAAAACTATAATATTTTGCATTGTTATTGTAAAATTTGTGTTTTTCAAACTTTCATATATGTTATACTGGGACAGAATTATATTACAATTATTAACGGCATTGTTATATTATAATATTAGAAATCTGAGTATGAAAGAAAATTATATATAATATATAAAAGAGAAATAAATCTAAAATCATTAGTTTTATATGGAGAAAAAATATGTATTATTTTTAAATTACGTTTTATCTAATATAATATTATTATCGTCTCTGTTCTGGCAAACCACACTAACTGGAGAATACTAGTTTTGAGTAATTTGACTTTGAAGTTGTTAAAATGTTTGAAATGGTTTATCATGTGAGTTTATTAATTAATCGTAAATAGGATGACTTTAAAATAAAGACTGTTTATTTATTAAGAAGGTTTCCAGACGGTAAAGTTTGAAATAAGGAACATTTTGGTATAACTAACTCAATATGTCATTTTTTCGAATTAGTGTCTTCTGCCAGAACAGTGACGTTATATTATATGCTTCTATTGTGATATTTACTAATTCAGCGCTGTCAATAATATGAAAATTCATTTTATATATTATTTAACTCATTTTATTGTTTTTAAACTTATCTCTCCTTTCTTATAATGTACAACATTAACTAACAACAAATACTAATTATTACATTATTCACACTTTTGCGTGAAGTAATTCGTATAAACATTTTCTTTCTAGGCATATTACATTACTCATATGGTTTATACAAGTAGAAAACCGACATAAAGCCTAAGTTATAAAACAAAGTTCCTGGCACATGAAAAATTTTTGTCTTGAAAATTCAAGTAGCGCATTATTGGAAAAGGCAGAACACATTCCTTTGAACGTACCCGTAGGTACATCGAAAGTTTATGTGGATTCCGTGTAACGTATGTGAGCTTTTAGTTGTACCTACTGCAGTGGTATTTATAAAAAAGCTCGGCCAGTGTAAATAGGAAAAGACTTTCAAAGCTTGGTATTTGATAAAGAATAGCAGTTGTGGGTCAAGAGATAAATTTCATCTAATGATTATTTCTTTTGAAATAAAACATTTAACAGAGAGGTGCTCTAAATAAGTGGGAAATGAAGAATTCTGAAAATTTTTGGGGTTTCAGCCAAAACTATCGATAAATTTTGTAGAAAACATATTTATGCCATAATACTATCCCATATTTTCCTATCATATAAAATTTCTGGATACGGACAATAATATGACAGATATAGCTTTACACAGTGAATTAATAATACATATTGACATCCACTATATATATATATATTTAATATTTATGTAAAATACGTAATATATATTATTTTTAACACTACAACAGGCTAAGTGGCGCGACGACAGAAGTATAGTGAAATGGTAATGCAGTTAAAGCTATGAAAAATACCACGAAGTCCCCAGGTTCGAGCCTGTCTAATGCACCACGTGGACCACAATCCGCGTCATATTGAGTGAGATTAGGCCGGGAACGGCTTCTGTTGGTCTTATGGTTGGCTTGAATTTAATATTATAATGATAATATTAATATTTAATATTAATTTTACGTTTCTCTATATTGGTTGAGCACCAAGAAATCGCGTAGTAGAGAAAACGCTAAGAGATGACGATGAGATATTGTTATCACTTGCCGCTTACCTGAAAGTCACCATGCCCACTATTATTGTGGCAGTCAGGGCAAGTTCTCTTAGTAGGCCTTATTCGTTCCATGTCAGTTGTATTTATAAATAATAATAAATAAATAATCCATTTATTTTAATTTTATATTATACTCTGGTCATCTTTATTGCCGCCATAAACCAATAAACTCTGTTCGAATACTTTTCAGTTACTAAAACATTTAATGCAAAGTAAATCAACGACTAAAATACTAGCACAAACTGATTTTTTTTAGATATTATACTATAAGACAGAAATAAGACGTTTTTATTGACTTGCCAGGATTGTTTAAAAATGGAAACTGTTGTTTTTGTTTTTAATCACATACTATGTTTTTGTATTTTACAACGTTTTTCTTTGTTTAAGCTCGTATTCTTATTTGTTCGGTGGTTCTTTGTCAGTTCAGGTCCCCGACTAGTTAGACATTTGAAACTTTTAGAATATATCAGAACACGATGCCAATGCATTTTTTTATACTTTTAGCCATCTTTACGCAGTATTAAATTCATTTTCAGTTAATTCTGTCTTGTATTGAAAAGTTATTTCGACACCACTATTGGTTGCTAGGGGTCTGGGGTCCTAGCAACTAAATTATTAATATATACGTGCGTTACTATGGAAATCAATATGACATGTCAAGTACATTTTTTTTGATCGTTGAAGCTAGTCAAGTCAAGTTTATATGGTTCAACAGAATTTAAAAACGTTGTATTTTTTATCATGTAATTATTTAAAATAAGTTTTATTAATATTTGTCACTCATTGATGATGAAAATTCATTAAAAAAGATAACAACCCCTTTTCTATCTATCTGTGGAGTTATCCAAAATAAAGTCTAATTTAAAAAATAAATAATAATAACATGTTTATGTTTAGGTAATAAATTATAATTGGCCTTACGCCAGACAGGTAAGGTAAATAATATGTTATTTGAACTCTCGTTATTCATAAATAATATTATTATTACACCACCCTAGAAGGTCTTTGTTCTATTCACCTGATACCTACTTCGTGTGAAGCGGTTTGGTTTTAAAGGATTTTTATTTTCATTTCGACATCTAATAAATTTGTTGGGTCACTAGTGTGGTGTTCGATGTGTAGGTAGAGGATGATGATAATGAAGTCTACGATATAACAGGGTGAGATTTATTTGCAGCGTATCGGTACAATAGTATATTATACATAATAGTTACGAGCTAAGTACTTGGATTCGAGTGACATCTAGATAAATTATTCTTCGTTATTTATACAATAAAAAATAACACATTAACATAAAATTCTGGTACATATCTGGTACATATCTGGTCATATATGGTCATATTAGACTAATTATAAAATCAGCGTTTTAAATTGAAAGCGAAAAGAAATATTATTTTTTATTACAGTCGTAAGAAAATATAATACTATCAAAAATGATTATTCGGCTAATACACCGTAATGGTATAATGTGCTGTAATATGATGTAATAATACACCGTCTCTAATTTCACCAATCGACTTGCTGGTCTAGCTAAGTTGTTTATTGGAAATGGATTCGCTGGGAATATATTCCTGCAGAGTAATTTGATATCTTAAACAATAGATATTTGATCGCTTAATATTCTGCAGCTACAAATTGTAGACCGTTAACTTATCGTTAGGCTTCCATAATATTACTTGTCAATAATATTACTCATAGTAATATGGTGACTGAATTTTGACTATAATTATACATTATATCGATACCTTAATTAATTAGGAAAACAATTAAAAAACCCTTGTTTTAAGATAATGGCGCTTATATTTTTTGCACAAATTCTCATTTTAATTGTCAAATCTTGATTTTTGATGAAAATACGTTTTTTATGTTTAGTCTAAAGAGATTTAACAACGTATAATTAAATATTATAGAAAAAAATGCGACACCCGACGGGTTCTGCTGGATTCGCGCCAGTATGCTTTTCCAATTAAGCTACGGGCATTTTACTAAATTACGGTGACTTAAACTAGTAGTTGTAACATGAATTTCTTATCGATTTGCGTAATATTGTAGGCCATCGGTTTCGTTGAATAAAAGAAATATTTTATGAAATCCTATAGTTTAACAAAGAACCAACCCAGGTATTCTCATATATAATAAAATTGAATTAATGATTAATTAAAAAAAATGTTATTATATTTTATGACTTACATTGCTTTTTTTTTGATTAGTTGCTGAATTGTAAATAAATAAAAAATCTTTATACATCGAATGGTATTATTAAGGCTATACCGCAGCTGAGGCATAGTCTAAAAAGATCATGACTATGCGACGCGCGGATTGTGCTAATGACGCGTGCCGAACGGATCATAATTTGTCATAAAAATTCAACATGCGTCCATTTAATGTTATGTTTATTGTTATATAACTAATAATATTAATAGTATATTCATTGACATGTTTTCTTTTTCAAGTACATGCGGAACGTTTTTTCCTCCGATATATTCCTCCGACGCCGTCACAAAATAAATTGACGTGCTCACAGGTCGACTATTGCTCTCCGAATGGCAACTCGGCCGAAATTACGTCCCACATACTGTTGAAAATTATTTGCCGTTTCACTTATGTACGCTCTTAACTCAAAACCTTGATCTTTTGAGTTGTTTTCCTATGGAACTAGGGTATCGATATATTATATTATCGCAATACAGTATATTATTTTAGAATTTTGTCTCTGTATTAACCAAAGTTGATGAAACTTGGATCGCTTATTAATTATAGTTTTTACACCAATTCAGTTACGTTTTATTTCATAGTTTGCAACAATTCGTCACGAACACCTACTGAGTATTGAGTAGAGCTTTTATCCAACCGCTGTCGATCGCGCAGACGTACTCGCAGCTAATAATAAAATGAGCTCCAATGGCCGAGCGGTTCCGCGTCGGCTCGCAATTTTGTGGGTTCCAGGTTCAAATCTCGGTTCCGGAGTAGGTAATACCTATCAAACTTTTCAAGTTTATAAGGGTTAATAAACAATAGCCATGTAATATTATGCAGTACCTACAGAATATTCTAACTTGATAAACACAAGTGTAGAGCATCAGATGGTCACTAGACTATGGCTTTATCACACAAAAGACATCAATAAACTAAATAAAATGATATCACCAAAAATGTTTAAAAAGGGACACGCACTTCACCAATCGTCTATTATTTAAGAATCTTTGTAACGCGGGTATCTTGTCCATTGTATAATGTGTAGGTACTCGCTTACTTTGGTATTCATTATACTTATACTTACTCAATGCAAATGAACAAACCCTAATATTTTAATTTCCGTGAAAGCTTATTGTCTCCGGATCATCTTCTCGCCATCCAGTCTAAATACATCCTTAAAGGTAAATCACCTGATAATAATTAACTTCAAGACGACGGTCTTTAAATGTATCAGCTTTGAATACTACTCAGTAGCTGCACATAAGTCCAGTCTTTGATAAGGAGACAAAGGATAACACCATTAAACCACAACTGGTTTCAGTCAACTTAAACTACCTATTTCATTTGCCTTCCTACCTGAGGGACATAACAGTACGTTGGTCTTAAATAATTTTATTCTGATTAAGATGTAGCAATATTGTATTAATAATATTATCGAGTGCCCCTGAATTATTCATTGCGTACATTTATCATAATATTGAAGGAGGAATTTTGTGTTTTTATCAAAATATTAAAAAATTCTCTGGGGTCTTGTCAGTTTAAGGATGAATGATGGTATAATAAGTACATTATCAAAAAATAATACCCAACGGCTCAAACGGTTTTACGTAGATAGGACCTACTAACGAATTCTTTTTAATTTAAAAGACATGGCATCACGCGAAAAAAGAAGAGCCTGTTATAATATATGAAATATGTCTTTATTAACAGTAATAAAATTAACCATTCAAAATATTTAACAAACATTTTTATAGTATCATCTATTTATCTTTACAAAAAAAATCTAACAATTATAATTATTCTTGCTTGATAGATAACTATACTGTCGATTACGCACCCTTTAAGGCATGACCTTAGTTGGGGCATGGTCTAAAAAGATCGTGGCTAGGCGATGTGCGGATTGTGCAAATGACTCGTTCGAACGAAATATAATTTGTCATATAAATCCAACATGCGTCCATTTAATGTTCTGTTTATTGTTCTATTAGTAACAATAATAATATATTCATTGACATGTTTTTCTTTTTCAAGTAAGTGGGTAACGTTTTTAGTCATCTTTACACGATTTAAGAATTAATACCGCCGTCGCCATCACGAAACAAATTGACGTATTCACAGCTCGACTTTCATTCTCCGATTGCCAGCGAGTCAAAAATTTCGTCGCACCCATAGTTGAAAATTATTTGCCGTTTCACTGAAGTACCGTTTTAATTTTGTCGATGTCATATTATGATGACGAAAACTTCGAAAATAACGGGAGAAAAAAATAATGAGGTAATGATTTGAGTTACCCTATCTCCACCTGCCATGTACATGCAGCCGTCTTTCATGACGCTATAAACGAGTAAGAATGAAAAGATTTTAGTACCACACTCCCTTGTCCCGAAACGAAGCTGCACGGGACTGATGGAGCAACCATGCACCATAGTGCTTAAAGAAAAAGTTTTAGAAAATAAAAAAAGTCTTGACTCTGCTCCTTAGACATTCTCAGGCGTAAACAACTGATGATGCTTCACCAAACGTGGTGATACGCTCGATTAAGACCGAGTGTGATGTGGCGCGGATTGGTTGGAGGCTGCATATTTGTGTTGCTAATAGAATGCAGTCTCAAACACTGAATACATTTATAACTGTCAGCAGATATTCAATCGGCGAAATTAAATACGGTACCTCAATTATAAATTCTTTATACATTTCCGTAGTGTCGAATTATATTAAAATCAGTAAATATTATTTTATTGTTATTTCCGCAATATCTATATTTTATACAATAGTCAGCTACTCGGATGTCCATTGACGCAAATGCCATTTTAATCGCTGACTCGATCAATATAATTATTTACTAAGTTATAATGAAAAGAATAATATTTTGACTGTATAAATAGCTAATAATATTTCATCGAAAATATCACTCGAATATAAGTTCGGCTCTTAGAATCTCATTCTCCACACAACATCTCATTGTACCAAGATGCGAACTTTGGACCCGTATCATAAGACGTATTGTAACATAACTACTGTAACATACTATTTTACCGACTGTTTACGCCGAATAAAACTCGCTCCTGCATACATCTTCGACTTCTTCATCATCATTCTCAACATCTTGACCTACGACACGTCGAAGACTCCCACAGTGGTAACTCACATCGAGCTCCACACATTACTATTGTTATATATTTTTATACATTCAAAATCTTTTAAAATATTATTTTAATCTCTGTATGACCATAAAATATGCCCATTAAAGAAGTAAAATAATCTTACCGTAATACAAAACCCTGACCGCACTGACCTTTGAAAACAATCGGCCTGCGGCGCTATGGCCCCACTGAATCAGTCTACGCCCGAGGCCTCGAAGGGCCCTAACCTGCCATTGGGAACGTAGGAAAATTAATCCTCAAAGTAGTATAATCAGGCTTTAAATTTTATACGAAAATTCTCACACCCACGCAATTTGTAAATTAGATCGCTGCCAGGTTTACATTAGAAACATAAATTTCATTTAATATTAATGGATAAGTTAGACAGAGAATTATTCAGTGTTTTAATACTAGACAGTCGATTTACACTCGGCATTGAATATAAAGACTCATTCTGATCTTTATCAAAACTCTGTGGTAATTCTACCAATTATCTTTATGACTTTTATTATCCATTATTTTTGGTAAAATCCATAATTTATTTATTTATTTTTAAACGAAACATGCAGCTTTATAAATTAAAGATATGTATATATATTAAAAGAAATCAAGAGCATTAGTTATTGATTATCCCAAGGTGCAGGACTAACCTCTTATTGGTAATGCCAATTGGGAGGGCAGTAGCGGTGTTGCTTTGAATGTCTTTATTCATCGATATCTTTTATTAAGGCAGGGTTTAATTTAATTTTAAAAACTAATCAGCACCATCTGCAAATTGCAGTCTTTGTTGAATAAAAACAAATAAATATGACTTAGGTACATAGTTTAGTGTGAACTATTTATGTCGAATCTCAATAGCCTACCTCCACCCCTCGCCACTGATATATATATATTTTAATTGGGTCAACTAAAATCATTTGGTATACTTTTATGTTCTTTTTATAATGTTCTTACTTGTGCATAATGCGCTGGTCTTCCACCCGAGAGTTCTGGGTTCGATCCCGGTGACGACACAATATTTATGTGTTTTCTCAAAACCTCGGTGTTTGTGATTTTTCAAAATTACTAACAACCACCTTGTACGAAAAAGCAAGGACATGGTTATTAATAGTTCTTAAAAAAAGTTTTTATTTATTTATTATTATTTTTTCGATATTTTTAATCTAATTTATTTCGATTTTGTGACCAATTTTTATGTTACAAATTATTATGTTTAATATAATATAATATCCACTATCTGGGTAAATTTTACTGATTACTATACATTAGCATGTGTCTATTATTTGTATTGGTGCAGTGTATCTATCTATTTTTTTTTTAAATAAATAATACTTAAATAATGTATATTTTTTTATCTACTAACAAAAACTTGATTGAACATACATAATTATGAAAAACACTTTCTGAGAAAATATATTATAACCAATAGAGAACATCTTTACAATATGCTACGCAGTGACATACTAATTGCGATAAATTTGTTTTTCAAAGTGTTTTTCCAAAATAAATCAATAATTAGAATGGTACATTCTTAAATCTTGTGAATTATTCGTTGAATAACAAAAATAGTTAATTAAAAACTTAATTTAAAAAAAGCTTTTGAAATCTGACCACCACATCATCATACCTAAAAAACCCCTTTTGTGATGAGTTTTGTTAATAGTTATAAAATAATAACATCCTTCTGTATATTTTTTAATATTAATACATTACAGGCTGTGAAAAGCGTATGCCGGGGTAGCGCCCTCTAGATGAAAAAACACATCAGCACAGCGCTGAAGTAGAATTTTCCACATAATGGACTCTGTCCTCGCATACGCAAATAAAATGTCTAGCAGGGTTTCTTAATTAAAAATAATAAAGTGTCGAGGAAAATAAAGCTTGCGTTATCTGGCGTGGAAACATCGCAGATTACTAGTTGATGGTATGCTTTCTCTACGAAGAAAATCACTATTTTTTGCAATTAAACTAACAAAAGCTAGGTAGAGTTGCCACTTCATAACTTTGAACTCTGGCTTTAGAAAAATAATGATGTACCTAATATATTCTAAAAATATATTTTTTTAAATATATATTTTTTTTATTACTACATAATCGACTTTAGAAATAAAAAAAGGGCGTAACCCTCAGTTAGTTCAAAATATTGCATAATAACATTGTACACGACTAAATACGTATTGTGTCCAAAGAATGTAAGCTGCAAATGCTGATTTATTATCTAAATTTAGCTAACAATTTAAAAAATTAGATAAGGTAATTATATATATAAAACCAAATTATTAATTATCATGCACTTCAAGGTTATGTCGATTTTGTATTTTAACTTTGAACGAAAACCATAACAAACACGTTTTTGTGCCTCCTGTAAAATTTGATTTGTGTGGATTACGCCCTTTTTCCTTTCCACGGTCGATATATTAATACAAGTCATATATTATATAATATCATTTGATCTAATTTTATGCAGCGTAATCAGGCAAAGAGATGTAGCAGTGTAGTGACAAATGCAAAAAAGTGCACAGTTATAAAACGTATACTCTATACTTAGAGATATTATATAAATATATTTTTAAGAATAGGCGTATTGATAGCTTGTAATTGTCACCGGGTGAAAAATAGTACTTATAGGTAGCTCTATTCAGATGGTAGGACTGGTGTCCAGAGACAAAATACAAAAATGTGGCAATTTTATTTGGCGCGGATGGCACATTCGATTCGTTAAGAGATTTAAAGGGGGGCCTCAAAACAGTTCATACCAGTCATACAGTTATTATCAAATTATATGACAATTAAAAATATGTATATTTACTAAAAATAGATTTTAAAACATTATCCAAATTATAACAAAATACTTGCATCAAAGGGGTCCATAACATAACCAATCAAAGAGTACATAAATTTTTGTTTTAACCATGTCTGATTCTATGGATGTACACAAAGTGAAGGTTGTATTAATTTTTTTTTCGAGAAATATTAAGTCTATAATCTCGGTTCAAACACACGTTGAAAAACAACATAATATAATGACTTTGCCAAAACATGTATTTTAGCCCGGGACCTAGGTATGACATTATAAGCCTGGTGCATAATCGCTCGGCCATCTTGGGCGTATTATTAATATTATATATTTAGTTAATGGCTGCAATTTGTGATTCATTTTTGTCGTGCGGGTCTCAAAATAAGTCAGTTTGTCAATTTTTTTATCCCTGAGCCGGCCATTGTGGCTATTAATAGGTAGGTGATATTTTATTTTATTTATTTTATTTTATTTTATTTGGGAAACCTCACAGTCGACATTGAAAGTACATATTACAACTTTTTACATAATATACAAGGACCAATAATGGGTTTCCACATTTATTATTACATTTATATTAAACTAAAACAAAGTGAGATAGAAGAAACAACTTTAAAATAAGTATATAATATAAGGTATGTGTTTACGTGCGTGTGTATATATGGGTGAGAGTGCGTGGGAGTAGGCTTTGGTATTTATTGCGGTAGTGTGAAGTTAGTTTTGTATGTTTTTTCACAAATTGTTTTTGTGAATGTGTCAAATGTTAGGTGTAAAATGTCTGATATGAGGATACCCCCAGTAATAGTTATATTATTCCATTACACAATATGGCAAAAATAGTACAAGAAGGTTTAAAAACACCACAAAACAAAATCAAAAAACAATTCACATCACAAGTCATGGCGTATCAAACAAAGCATAAATCTATGTAATAACATGTGGTTCGGCTGAAAATTGCAACTCAAATTGCAAACTGAAGATGATCAAAATTCAAATTCAAAATATGCTATAAACATGGCGGTCCAAAGATTTTTTCAGTTATCTACATACCTTCACCGGACACTCTTTGCCACTGATACATCTACTACAAAAAAAAACTTTTTTTGAATAAATATACATGGTGGCGTTTTTGCAGTGGACTGTATTTTTAAAATGCAATCACAGTTGTCTCGTGACCCGTAATTACTGGTTGCCTGGACTTGTGACAATAACAAAAAAGGATGTGAGGTAGGTAGGGAAATAAGGAATGACGGATACCATATTTGACCCAACCAATACATAATTATATAATATATACTGATACCAAATACAACCCCTCGCGAAGAGACGTCGCCAATCCCATATCAGGAACCTTACATAAAACAACGCCTACCATCCCGTAAAATGACCAGCCCCACAAATGTTTGCAACCTCTGTAAATACTAAATAATATTATAACAAAAATAACATCTCTTAAACCATCTTGCGAGGGGCACATTTCGAAGACCGACGGTCACAAATGAAATTACCCGAACCCGAAGGTATTTATTGCCCTTCGGCCCAAGCCAAATATTACCGTTAGGTTTCTAAAAAGTTGAAATGTCTACCCCTTTCTCTGCACCTTACGAGGGGGTAGACATATTGAAAATAATTCAGTAGTACGATTTCGCCCGCGAAACCAGGAGATACGTCTTCCGTACCCCTTTTATCTTTGCGGAGGGGCCCGCCTAGAAACAAGTAAACTCCACCCGTCTCAATTTTTAAAATCAGTAATAATATCTCTTGTAGTATTCCCGTGTTAATAAATAATCGTATAACCCCTACCACGCAAGAGCGAAATGAACAACATGTGAATACTGTGAAATGTGACAAAAATGAAACAACCCTTAAATTGGCAGTGCCGTGCAAAAGTGAAAGTTCCCGGCGAACCATTTTAAAATCAATTTTTGTCCTAATGTAATAAAACCAATGCTTCCCCAATTGTAATAAAACATAATTCTGCGCGGAATTATAAAATAAACCTCTGTGTTATCAATTTGTGGCCGTTATATTATTGTCTCTCACTCCCCAAACATAAAAATGTCCAAACGAAGGACTCCACAACACACACGTGAGTTCTAAAAGGTATTAATACATGAATAAGTACATTTACGCCACATCAAAAGTTTGGGGAAATTTTGATACCATCTCAGTAGTTAATAAAATATTATTATTCATTAAATCAAAATATAGTTTTACTAATAACATAACACAAACCGCCAAATTTGACACTTAAAAAATAATATACCGAAGTAGGTAATGTTTGCTCTCCGAAATAATTTTCTTGTTAATCTCCCTCTGTGATGTCATAATGTCAGTTCACAAGAGAACCAAAGTATACGAAACTGTCGACTGTTGTACGCACCGATGTCCAATTTGGGTGCGGTTTACCATGACGTGACATAGGCAGGCATCAAGCGTCATTAAATCACTGGACGTGCTTAATATATAACCTTTCTACCATTTTAAATAGATAATAATAATTACCTTATATATAATATTTATTTTTGATTGTAATGTAGTTGTGATGTATAAAATGTAATGTAATGTGAAATGTGAAATGTGAAATGTAAAATGTAATGTGATGTAATGTAATTGTGATGCATTGTAATGTATAAAAAACGAGATAGGGAGAATACATTTATTATATTAAACATACGCGTTTGATAATTATTATATATTTTAAAAATTAGAGGCTTCGCTTATTTTAATCGGGTCGTGAAAGAAAATAAATGATACATTCACAATAGTTTGAAAGATGCTCACATTGCGGTAATTCCAAATGTAACATTGCAAACTATCTTTAGAATACGGCGTACTATTTCTGACCTTATTTTTATCTTCAAATTCATTAAAATAGTCAGATTCCTCACAACTAATGTCTGACATTAAATTTAATGTACTAATAGTTAATATTCATCCTCACATTTTCTCACTTTTATATATTCACACATAACCAATCTAGGTTGCAATATTGACCGATTTTTCGACACTGCAGAACCTTAAATCTGACTAATTATTATTGTATCTGGAAGACTGATTATTACAACGATTTTCTTAGCTCGTATTCTTATTTGTCCGGTGGTTCTTTGTCCGTTACATATCTTGCAATCAATTTTTGACTAACTTGCCGACTAGCTAGATATTTGAAACTTTTAGAATATATCAGAACACGATGCCAATGCATTTTCTTAATACTTTTAGCCATCTTTAAGTAGAATTGAATTCATTTTCAGTTAATTCTGTTTTTTATAAAAAGTTATTTCGGCACCATTATTGGTTGCTAGGGGTCTGGGGTCCTAGCAACTAAATTATTAATATACACGTGCGTTACTATGGAAATCAATATGACATGTCAAGTACAAATTGTTTTTATCGCTTAAGCTAGTCAAGTCAAGTTTATATGGTTCAACAGAAAATTTAAAAACGTTGTAGGTATATATAAAAAGTTCTTTTGATCTTATAATTATTTTAATTGTATTTTTCTTTTCTTATATTGCCTGTCTTATCTATATTATAATATTATATACTTTTTATTTTTATTTTTTCTCTTTTTTTCTTACGATTACTACCTACTACGTTTCCTTCTAACGATTTTCAATAACTCTCCAATTATATTCATTACAGCTGTACTTAATATTTGATCTAATTTTATTTGATTTATTATGGTTTTTGTGTCTGACTGTTATTGGGACCATCACATACTATTTTTTTCTATATTATAATTATTTTACTTATCTTCTGTGATTGACCTAAATAAATAAAATTAAAAATAGCATTTTAATTGATTAGACCAGGGGTAGTCAACCTGGTCCCTACCGCCCACTAGTGGGCGTTCCAGCTTTCATGGTGGGAGGTAGAGGTTTTAAAAACCCTTTCAGTATGTACCTATGGCAGTTTATTGATGCCTTTTTTTACCCCATATCTTGTGAAATCAGGCTTTAGTGCTGTTAATCATATTATGACAAAAGAAAGAAACCGCCTGAATATTTCCGAAAGAAGAGAACTTCGTTTGTTCCTCACAAAAATTGAGCAAGATATCCAGTATTTAGTTTCGCAGCATCAACCTCAGGGAACACATTAATAATAAATGTAATTTCATTAGACTTTATGCTTCTATGTATGCAAAGTATAAATAAAAAGATAGATACAAGTTGTTTTATAAAGATTTATTTTGCCAAACTTAGCGAAAGTCTGACATAAAGTAGGTAATTGGTAAGTAATTATTATTAAATGTTTTAATTTGCTGTAACTCTGCTTTATAAATTTTATAAAGTAAAGTTACTTCCCTATTTTATAAATCATCATTACTGTGGAACCGGTGGGCGGTTAGAAAATTTTACTACTAACAGAGATACAAAAGTGGGCGGTAGGTATAAAAAGGTTGACTATCCCTGGATTAGAATGTTAATAAATCAGTGTGTTATCTAAGACATTTAAGGGTAATTATAATGAGGATATAACCTGTAAGGCTGTAACCTTAAGCAAAAGCAAATACACAATCAATCAAAAAAATGAAAATTATGGGTGAGGAAAAACCAACCATCAGTTAAGCGTCGGTACTTGACAAATGAACGATGACTTGCTCAACAAAGTCAGGAGAGTCTAGAAAGAGTCTATCAGACTAAAATGCAACAGCTCACACACGGACAAATTTAATATTTATTGAGTCTGGAATAGCAGAACACAGGCAGTAAGATATAATATTATATGTATTCGTATGAAAGACAGAGAAATTTTGACAAATGTAATAATAAATCATCTAGTAATATTTTCTATTTGCCTAGTATAACAAATTAAATATAAATGCAATGCCAATTAATACGTCATAGAGGTAGGTCTACGTAAGAAAATTCTTCATTTACAATTCCATCGACTGCATTTTTCCCGGACACAATTCTTCGCTTGGAAAATTCTTCACATATTGAAATATATTTTTCATAAATTAAATGTAAACATAGTTATTTATTTTATAACCATATATGGAATTCTGAAAGGAGTTACACCACAGCATTATGGTAAACTACATACAATAAAGTTCACGCCATTTTACAAAACAAAAGTTTCATACTATATTATTAGCAATACATAATTGAGTAAGTTATATTTTAAATATCTACTATAGGGGTAAGTAAGAGGCTATTTTCTGAAAATTTTGTTAAAAATTACCCCACAAGGTTAAGAATATAAATTGCCAAATGGCTTAACCTATTTCAACAAAAGCATATTAATTTAATTATATATCTCCTGATATTTACTGTTTTATATTGATTCATCCTATATTATTAGGGGATTATTCTGAAAGCAATTTAGGGTTATCTTATGGCAGGGTATTCGCTTAAATTTAATATACGATTTTATGAATGATATTGCCCTTCAGCAACAGACTGTACTATTTTTATAATTATTTGTGTGAATGAAATTTTATTTAAAATGTTAGAGTTTTCTGCAGTTGACAGAGTGTTCTGACAAAATATTTATAGTTTTTATTTACAGGTGCCACTGTTAATTTATAATAATATTAAACATAGAATGTGATCGATTAACAAAGTAATATGTACTTACAAGGGTTGCCATCATGCATTTAAGGGTTGAGATTATATAATATTAGGATTTAGTTGTATTATTATTTATATATATGCACAAATTTGAATGGATATAAAAATGTAACCTACTACCTCCAGAGACAAACTATTTTTCCCGCTAGAGACTTGGAGAAATTTATGAACAGATCTTAGCTCGTATTCTTGTTTTTCCGGTGGTTGTTTATCCAGTACAAATCTTGAAATCGAATTAAACTAACTTTCCGACTATCTAGACATTTGAAAATTTTAGAATATATCACAATACGATGACAATGAATTCTTTTAATACTTTTAGCCATCTTTAAGTAGAATTGAAATCATTTTCAGTTAATTCTGTTTTGAATGAAAAGCTATTTCGGAAGGAATCCGTAATCCAATCCACTATTATTGGTTGCTAAGGAGGTGGTCCTAGCAACTATATTATTAATATATACCTGCGTTACTATGGAAATCAAAATGACATTTCAGTATTCTGTATTTTTTTGTTTGTTTGTTGCAAAATAGCAAAAGCAAGATTTGTTGACAATTGCCTTATTTGTCCTAAATTATTAATACATAGAATTGTCAAGTTTATATGATTCAACAGAAAATTTAAAAACGTGGTACCTACCTATATAAAAAGTTATTTTTATCTTGTAATTATTTACACTCGAATTAATAATTGTTCGCTGTGACAAATGTAAAACAATCATTAAAATGCGGTTATAAATGAAAACACAGTCACGTTAATAAAAAAAAAACAACATATTATGCGGGGAAAAATTTGTATACGAAGAATTGTGATCGCGACGTATTGTAGCCGGGAAGAATTGTGAGCGTAGAATTTTCTGGAAATTATATCGTAAATATTTACAAATACAACATACATATAAGAAAAAAATAGCTACCCACGTCTTATATCAAGAAATAGATTTTTTTTACTTCGTTCAACTGCAAGTGCCACATGAAAGAGAATTACTTAGGTACATCATATGTTGTAGGGGCGTGTATTTTCCCTTGTATCATAGTCCCTTATAAACCATCGTCAAAGTTTACGATCAAGAAGGGTTAAATTATAGTCTCTCGATGTTGAGATAGCCCTGCAGTACTTACGACAATTTGCCAAAATTGAACACTTCCGTTTTAATACAAAAGAAATTTTCACATAATAATACTATCCAATGCATTTTGTAATTTTTTTATTGTTCAGAAATAGAGAAACGTATTTTTTTACCTTTATTTTTTTAATACTTGGTTTTAACGGAGTGCAATCGTGCCCTTTTCCATTCGGATACCGGGCTTTAACTTGATAAATGCCATCTCCCGGTATTTGAAGCCGTCAACACTCGAGCCATCACTAATCAGAAGGAAATCTGAATCAGGGCAAGTGATATTGCACAAAATTAATTTACTTCACGTTTATTTTCAAACCAATGCATAAGCGAATTGTCACGGATGATAATATAAATTATACAGGTTGCTTTATTAATAGCCCGGGTTTGAATCCTTGTTCTTGCAATTACACATATTGTTTTTCAATTTGAGGATGAGTCAGAGTATGCACCTAATAGGTTGAGTAAGTGGCTGACATCCATTTCTCGTAAAAACAAAACATATTAATACAAACCTTCCACCATGTGGAGGCCCATATTATGATCTTATTAGGATCGGACATGGTTGGAATATTTCAGAAGTTTTTTTGAAGTTATACTTGTTTTAAGACGTAGTGAAATTGAGAAACCGTTACGGAAGTGGAAATGATGTCGGCCGCGTATGGTTCACCTCGTCATAAATAGCTTCGTTCCGATTTTCTTTGGATGCCCATATGATCTTCTTAGGATCGGACATGGTCGGAAAAAAATAAAATTATGAGTAGTCGATATCAAACCTTTCAATCGAGCAGTTGACAAATAATCTCTCAATTTAATAATCGTTCAGTAGTATACATAGTAGTATGTTATAATAATGAATAAACCAATCACTGCTAAATAATATTATGGAGTTCACGGTTGTCGCTCCCTTAACATAATATTATGCAATCATCATGTACACCTCTAAAAAGTTTTTTTCCATAGCTAATTATTAATGATAATACTATGTAAATTTGTGTATGTAAGTCTAAAAAGTGTTAAAAATGTATTGGCAGCCCTCGTAGTCTACTACGTAAGGTGTATGCCTTTCATTGGGTAGCCTGATTTCGATTCTTGGTGATGTCACAGTATATTTATGTGGTGTTCTCAAAGCATGGATGTTTGTGATTGTTTCTCATTTATTACTAAATACAATAATATTTCACTACACTACATGCTTTTCCCTCCACCACCCGACACGTCTCCCCATCCGTTATGCAGGCGTATACTTACCGTGGCGTAACGAACGTTAGGCGCTCTTCAAATTTGTGCCGAAATTATCCCAGGAGCAATTTCCCACGACCTTGGTTGGCATACACTAGAGTGTGCGTTATCCCTAGTTGGACTGGTCGGCCATTGCAATTTGGTATCTATGAAGGAAAATTTATCAGCTTTTAAAAAGTTTGTGACATTTTACGGAGAGCGAGAAGGTCTTTTCTCATCGAGAATTGACAGTAATACATTATTATATCATTACACTACTATCATTGAGCCTCATGGTCTGTTGTAGTGTTAAAATAATATATTATAAAAGTAAATATTTGCAGCGTTCTACGTGAGAATAGCGCCACTTGCGCATTCTTAATATACGACCCCTTTATATTTTCTGGGAAACATGTGATGTATTTGACAATCATTACTAGTTTTAAGCTAGTTACTTACCGAGCCTCGGGCAGCAGTCTTATTAATTTTATTAATTTACTGAAGGCAAAAAGTAAACAGATTTTATGCCTTCCTACTAAAATGTTGAATAGTTCATAATTAATAATTATCTTTTGACTATATTAGCTTCTTATAACAACGTTCTGCCATCAATGCTAACAATGACAAAAATTATATTTCATAAGTCATCGTAAATAATCTTGACAGCTCTGCTGACTACTGAAAATTGCCGCAGCTCTGAAATGTAGTGTAGTCAGTCATCTCTTTAGCCACTAACACTTTGCATCTTTTATTTTCCTTATCTTTTCTGAAAACCAAGTGAAAGGTGCCTCCAGGAGGGCGATTCCCGACTGAAGCATTATGAAGCACAAGTGACCAGTTGCGCAAACATTTACACAACATACTTCAACTGTAGCATATTAAAAGTCAACCGCTGGGTGTCACTAGGCCAGGCTTTGGTAGTACACATACTTTGACGGTAGGGGCGCTCGCAACTCTCCGTTTGACATAATAAACGTCAGATTTCGTATCGTACGTAATATTGGAGAAAGCTGTTGATCTATTATTTTACATTTACCACTTATTACCACATATTACCGCTAAAATTATTATGTCGTGTTTCAATTCTCATTTAAGGATGTATTTATTGTGATTTTGTAATACAGAAACACACATGTTTGTTTGCAAAATACAACGGAAATTCCGTGTTGTAATCTTGTTGTAATATTGTTATATTGGAGACGTAACTAGCGTGTTTAAAGATTAATTGGTTACGTACTTCAACAATGAATGATTTAATCATGCAACGTTAACGGTAAGTACTGATTAAATATGAAATCATTACCAAAATGGATAAAAATGTTACGTCATATTCATGTCAATAGTTCTCGATTACTAATTAATTACAGATTACGACAATGGAAACCAGCGCTCAAAATGGAAAAGTTTACGAACCGAAGCGCTCGACAGTTTTCTGAAGATATTTACATAATTATCAAATTGTATGTGTATTTCATAAAAATAAGAGTGTTCGATTTCCTGTTATATGACCTATCTAGCTCAGACGGTAAAATTATTTTTTCCACGAGACGGAGCGATAATTTTACCGATTTAACGAACAAGAATGGCGCTTCGGTGCGCTCTGATTCATTTTGAGCCCTGATGGAAACGTATTTTAAAACTATTATAATACAATATACCTATATACATTTACTTCACCCTGACACGCCCCAGCATTGGAGCATAGGGCAAGCGTAAGTTTGCGCCACTTTCCTCGGTCCTTTGTTACGCTTTGCGCCTCCCGCCATGTGAGACCTGCAGCGCGTAGATTGCTTTTGTAGCACTGTTGCAGGATCAGGGAGAGTCGGCCACGGTGATGGAACCCTTGAGATTTTTCCACAAGGGTAAGGAGTGTCGTACTCTCTTTCGGCATCTGGAACACATGATTACTTCAATCAGCGAGGACTGTCGTGTCCGCTCACGAAATGTAGTATTTGTAACGTGGTCGTACCAATGCACCCCCAAGATTAAGAAATAGAGGAGAGAAATTTGAATCTTAGTAAGATGCCACTATTCTCACAGCTATATAGGAGCACGGCAACACTTACGCGTTGAATAAACAAAACATAATTCTAACACCAATAATTATATATAATATTGGTGCTACTGTCCTTAAAAGAATTTGTCACAAGATTTAAGAATGTAATATTCTTTATATAACATACATAATTCTCTGTTTGACAAATTGACAATTTATCATTATTTTTTGACATTCAATAAAGCTCCAGTTCTGCATCACAGCTTGAGGTCAAGTTGAAATGGGTACCCTTTGCACATGTCCCTTATTTTCTGTATTTCATTATAAATAGGTATTGATTTATAAATATTTTTTTAATCTCTGATAATTATTATTTATTACAATGTTGGACTAGCCAATTTCTGTTACGCCATGGTAAACTTATTGTCAAACTTATACATGCGCTTACAAGATAAGTTGAAAGCACAGATTGCGCTTTTAGCTTTTCCTAGCTGGACACTGCCCTCTGGGATTGTTCGGGAATAGAACCCATAAGTTTAGTTGTAACTATTTGTAACAGTAACATATAGCTAATTGGGTATGCAGACTTGATTTAAACTGAAGAATATTTCAAGACATAAACACATTATATGCAACAACATGGAGAATGATAAATGCCAGAAATATAATAAATTTAACGAAACTCTGCTTAAATAGTATTTTTAGGTAACGGATATAGTTTGCAATTTCCGTGAAATCCCGGAATTGAAAATATTTGAGTCACTGAATTATTTTGAGTTGTTATTTAATACATATAATTTAAAAAATAGCGGTTAGATTCTAAATACGAATTTTAGTTTAAAAAATCGGAAAATTACAATAATTAAACTTTAAAATTTTAAAATAATACGGAATCCGAAAAATGTGCATATTTATAAGTCCGATTTTTACTGAATTGTCAATCAAGAAAATACGCTTTAACGAAAAACAGATGTACTTTTTGGAAAGCATAAGAGAACCCTTTTAATAATTAATTAATAATAATAACATGTATGTACATAATAATATTTTCTAATTAACAAACTAAATGTAAAATGTATATATTTTTTCACCATGTCTAATCCTAAGAAGATCGTATGGGCTACCAAATAGTGAAGGTTTGTATTAACAGATTTTTTATTTTACGATAAATGGATTTTAGTCATTTCCTACACGTATAAGGTCATACTCTGACCCCAAACACACGTTAAAAAACAATATATTATGTATTTGTCAGACCCAGAATTTGAACGACATTAAAAACCGACGCGTAAGCCGCTCGGCCATCGTGAGCGATATATGGTTAAATGTATGTTTGTCTCATTATATTGTTAAAGCAAAAAACATATTCTACGCATGATGATTTTATGAAAACAAACTTCACTTTTTACCTAATTCCGTGATGAAACAATATTATACTCTAGTCTAGTACTAGTATTACTACGAATACTAGTCCTGGGATTATTTTTTTATCCGGAATTGCAATATCCAATAACAATAGATTTTTTTTAAATATTAATTGTTCTTTTAAATATTATTTCCTTATTCTTAATTCAAATAAAGCGCGAATTTATTTATGTATACTATTTTCCCGGAGATAATATTGGTAAAGAAAATGTGCAAGTGAATTATTTATTTATTTTAATCAATAATACTTACAACAGACTGTCGATTCAACAGAGTGACGCTGTCAATATAATTTTAAATAAAATAAGAAAACCATCGATCATCTCTGCCGAACTTAAAAAATCGTCGACTGATAATTATTATTAATTGAATAAAATATTATTTGCTTGCAAGACTCTAAGTAAAAAATATATTTTGGTACGTTTACACTAAGTTAAAATAAATACATAAAATTGGATTAAATATCACTGAAAAATACCTGCTATTTCCAACGTTATTTAGTCTACAAAGATTTGAAAGGAAATAGTTTCATCTCGTCTTTGTCTTAGTAGAAAGGGTCCATTGTGAACGGTCAGTATCAAAGCAAAGGTCTCTTCTAAACAACCATAACGAAACCCAAATTTCATAGGCGTGCTAAGCTTAAATTAAAGTAAGAGTAATTTTATAAAAAAATATACTTAGTTTATTTTTTCTAAAATGATATTGTTTATTTCTTGTGGAATATTTAATTATATTAAAACCATCCTGCACTTATTTTTATATTTCAATACATCCATTTAAAATATGGAATTGTCGAGTATCGATATACAAATAAAAATTGTATCTACAAACACATAATTTTAAATAATAATATTAATGAAGAAAAATAGCGCCGACCGATAGCAGGCGACTTTTTTTTACTATTAGAGAGAATTTGTGATGTCTATTTATATCACTTATCTGGTCGACTCACCACACCAGGCCCTTCCTGAGCCCGGTCCCCAAGTCTAGAGCCCTGTCAGTCCCCCTTTTGTGGGGCCATGATCTATATAAAAAGGTTTTACACTTTTTGAAACTGCTTTACTAATGATTTAAAAAAACAACCCTTAACATGTCTATTTGTCATGTTCAAAGTTTATAATTTCATAAAAAAAATACCATTCTTAGCTATATCGCTGGACTATATAATTTAAATAAATCTCAGCAACATACCTATTTATATAAAACGAACGGGAGCATCTTTCACATTCTGTGTGAATCCCCATCTTTTGTAAATAATAAAATGTAAAATATCTATCCAAGTGTGACATTGGGTCAGCTAGATGATTTTGTGTGAACTGATAGTGATAACGATTGAAAAACAAGTCGAATTTAGGAGAGGTTTTATACCAACAACCTCTGACCGTCATATCAAAAGAAAACTGACTGACTGCATGGAAAACAAATAATTAAGCCTATCTTAGGTTAATTTATTAGAGTTCCTATATTGGGGGGTGTTTAGAGAGGTCATTTTACCTCATCAATATATTATATTCAGACTGTAGCGTTGGGATGTGTGATGTGATATTATATCGGTCTATATTAAGGAAATACGCGTGGGTATTTATATCGTTTTGTATTTTATATATAGCACAATTATTACACTGGTGATATTACATGACAGGATAACACAAGTGTGTATCAATCTATGATTTACACGTACATATTTATAATGATACTTTTACAATTCATATCTTAAGGTAAAACTAAACGTCTCGTAACGTCTATATTTTTGAACCTTTTTTTAACAACCGTGTCTTTTCCGTCTTGTTATTGTATATGCTCTAAAAACTAGTACAGGTAGACAATAACATGTCAGTTATTGTTCTTTTTATTTAATAAAACGCATTTTGTAACATTATTGAGAAGGTATTATTGGACGGATAATTATTTATGTACCTATTGTTATATTATTTCTGTCGCTTTGGATTTTGTTGGATAAATATTTTTTTAAAATAAAAATAAATGTATTCAGTTGAAAATGTCCCTCTGAGGCGGACGAAACCGATCCTAATCTATTGATTAAAAGTGGAATAAGTACTACAAAAAAAAGCGTTTTATTAAATAAAAACAACAATACAATGCAGTTCAACCATGAATTGACAGTTAACAAAATAAAAGAAACATGTCAGTTGTAGAGTTAAGTTAAACCTATACACCTCCTTCCCGTGCTAATCTCTAGTATTGAATATGAAAAACTAATTGTAAAAACTAGTGATTATAAATGAAATCTTTTAAAACACTATTGGTTTACGACTTAATATGGTCAGGTCATAAAACACACTAGCTACAAAACCCACCTGAATGTTCTCAAAAAAAATTACCAAGATTGAATGCGTGTTTCATTTATGTGACAAACTTTAATGCAGATACCGACGTAATTATTTAAAATAACATGTTCTTTAAAATGTATATAAGTTAACCCCATATTTATGCGCACATTGGTATAATTAAACCTTGTTACAGTTTCACTCAGAAAGCGACAAGTTTCCCATTTTGTTTGTGTTCCCGGTTACAAATAAAATACAGATTCTCTTATGAACAAACCTGGAAATGTGACAAAGTGTAATTTCAACATTATTCTATAAAGTGTGATAAATAGTGTTACTTTTGTTGGTTTATAGAGCGCACTGTATAATGTAGAATACATACAAAAGAATATTGTATAATTTGGCTACATAATAATATATGTGGTAATAAATGACATATTTCTTCAGCCAAAGTTTATCCTTTAGTGGTCAATAAATCGACTGCCACTGCATATTGTATAGTATTTAATGAAAACGCTACCCTTTGGGGAGGTGCCCTTAAATTCAATTTGTTGTTTCAAAGTTTTAGGTTACTGTCGAACGCCGCTCAAAGTAATCTCAGCACAACTTTCTATAATATATCTACTCAAGAAATAACTTTACCCGATTCACAAGAACTGAAGTGTAATGAAGTATTTTTGAAATACTGCGTCTAATAATTTCAATGGACCTAGAGATTTATATTTGATGTTCCTATCTGAAACTCCTTCTTGATCGTATTATCAGTCAAAGTGAAATTTTCTCAACTTATTTGTCCGGGATGATCTTTTATGGCCTTTTTTATTATATTATAATCATTTATATGAAATAAAATATATAGTATATACATTAGAACGATTACATCGAATATTTAAAATTCAAATTAAAAAAATTCAATGAGCTTATTGTCTGATTAAAACATCAGACAATACATATAATAAGATGTAAAATTGGTGACCGGACAAAACAGAACAATCACAAAACAGAACAGCCAAGGGAAAATGAAACATTAATTCTTATGGAAGCTATTTATTAATTAAATTTTAAACGAAATACATATACTTATATATAAAATTTATTACTTAATTAAAAAAAAAAAAAAACAGTTTTTAAGTGAAATCATCAAGATATAAAAATATATACTTTCTTTTTTTTACAATACCGTTATTTTGAAAATAATGCATTTTTAATATATATATATATAGTATATAAAATTGTATAATGTAATCACTACATGTTGGCCATTCGGTGTAAATACCTCAATTTATTAAACTAATTATTTCGTTGTACCTAGTCATTCAATCATTTTGAACATATTATATTGATTAAGATGAGATATCATAAACTTGCCGGCAACACTGAGTTAAGTTTATTTGAGGCTTTCTAACGATTAGTAATGCGGAAATTAGGAATATAATTTGATTTATTATTGCGTATTGAAAATCTGTGCTATTAAAAATTTATCAACATAATAGAGATAGGACAATTTCAATATTAAATTTATATTTTTCCTGAAAGGTCATAGTTATATTATTAATCGTTGTTCTGTTTTGTCATGTTCTGTTTTATCGTGTTCTGTTTTATCACTGTTCTGTTTTGTCATGGAACCGTAAAATTATGGCATTAAAGTCTTTTTTTTAATCGATATCACATAAACAAATCGATTAGTGAAGATTGCTAGCATCACTAAAAAAATATTCACTTTTAAGAGTTGACAAAAATTTAGGAGTCGATTATAAGCTCCATTGCATATTTTTTTTACTATAATCTGACAAACTTTATGAAAACTGAAGAATGCATTCACAAAATAATCAATTGAAAAAGTGATGTAACTACGAACATCTGAGGGTCTATTCTATACTTATCGACCGCTTAAGTGACAAACAGTGAAGTGAAAAGTAAAAAACAGCACCTCTCTTGCTGCTGTTAAAATATAGCACTTATTGCAACAAATACAACCAACTTATTGTAATTGCTACAATAAGTGCTAATACTTTGATACAAACCGTGGTTTTAGCGGTCGATAAGTATAGAATAGGTCCACTGATGTACCAAATATAGCATTTTCATCAATACACACAACGACGTTTACAACAATATTTTTTAAATGTGTTGATATATTTTTTATATATTTCCTGCAAA
Organism: Rhyacophila brunnea; assembly: GCF_057557595.1. Lineage (NCBI taxonomy): Eukaryota > Metazoa > Arthropoda > Insecta > Trichoptera > Rhyacophilidae > Rhyacophila > Rhyacophila brunnea. The sequence goes on from NW_028232752.1 coordinate 17,170,595, forward strand.
GTATACAGATTGTATAAGCTAAGTTCACAAAAATAACACAAATTTATTCATTTTTAACCTTCACACAGCACGTCAGAAGGCCAATTCTTGAATGAAGCAGTATTACCGGCTGCACAACCTAAGCGCAAGCCTGCTACAACGAAGTATATAAAATGTCGACCGGTGGTGTCGACTACAGTATGCAATTTAACTATACACGCTTTGCCGATAGAGGCGCTAGTAACTCTCCATTTGACTTTGACATACGAGAAAAATTTGTACGTAGGCAGGCTGTTATTCTATTTTTTCTATCTTTTATACAACTATTACCGCTGAAAGTATAAGTTTGTGTTTAAATTCTCACTTAAATATTTATTGTGATTTTGTAATACAGAAACACACATGTTTGTTTGCAAAATACAACGGAAATTCTGTGTTGTAATATTGTTATATTGGAGACGTAACTGATTAATTGGCTACGTACTTCAACAATTCATAAACGGTACGTTTTGGCATGTTTACTTTCTATCTTACTGTAATGCATGGATATAAGGTATAAGCATGCTGAATGCTTTCTCACTCGCACGTATGCAAGTCGTTCGAAGCTTTATACACACAATATCTCCTGTAAAACTAAAAAAGTTACGTGCTTCATTAATGCTTCATTAAAGCGGTGTTTTTTACTGCTTCATTCAAGAATTGGCCTTCAGCCCGGCTCAAAGCTTTATTAATATGAAGTAACAATATTTAATAAACTATTTAGTTTATTCAACGAATAATTCACAAGAATTGATGATGTAATATTCTTTATATTTACATAAATACCATAATATATAATTTTAAAATACCTCTATTGAAACCAAATAAATTAATTATTATAATAAATAATAAAACCAACCATGATGGTACGTGAAGAATGGCGACAAAATAAAATTGAACGAAATCTGAAAAGAAAAAATATATTATTAGGTAATAATAAAATTTATCTTTTAATAATTAAAGTTTTCATCAACATAATTTAATATAAATACCTAGAGATTATTGTAATCTGAATAACGAATATGGTTACTTACAGTCTTTATAAAATTGCTGTCATATTCGCTGCCCGATCAAACACATACAATGCATTTGTTTGTAATTGAAATTTTTATTTAGTGATGAAGTGTGATTATCGGAAATTCGCGCTAATGTTTTTGACGCATTTTGATAAAGTGTTCACGATAATATTGTAAATTTATATAAAAATGTATTCACATCTTGCTGTAAGTAAAACATAATGCCTCTGTGAGTGGATAATTATTTTAATAAAAATGAAATATTATTTTAGTTTTACATCAATATAATATATCTAAAATATTTAATTTACAGTTTTAGAAAATTATAATATAAAACGAACGTTTATTGTGAATCCGTTTTACATTAGTAGGCATCTACATAAATATTTGTATCATTAAATTAATTGTATTTTGTCGAAATTCTTTAGGATGTGACAATATAAACGATTTTTGAATAAATAATCATACATAGTTTGTTAGTTATTATTTAACTTAAAGTAACTGTAAATATTTTTACTAGTAAATTAATTATTGAAAACGAAAGTAATTAGTAAAATGTGTGATATTGATTTTTTTGCTAAAATATTACTCTCAATTCACACAGGCATTCTATAAGTTGTCGTTCTCATTTTGGTATATTCACCGTTTGTCTCCTTCAACTTCAGATGCAAATCGCACGTGAATTTAGGTTTATGCCATCTTTAGGTCTCCTAGCATGTAGAATGACGACCAGTTGGCTTTGCAATAGAAAAATCTGGACCATTTGATCCATGTCCATTTAATTAATATAACAAGCTCATTTCGTCGCGGAAATATTAATACTTTGGATAACATTATATTAGGTTTCCCAAAGCTCTGATTGATAAACAATAATATTATTATTGTTTTGGTGTGTCTATTTGCTATACTCTATCTCCAGTGCGTTAGGTACTGGCCTTTCATCTAGGGGCCACGAGTTCGACTTGGTGAGGTTACAATATATTTATATGATTTTCTCAAAGCATAAGTGTTTTTGACTGTTTATCTTCTAATACTAATTGCATCACTGTCATTTAGCCTCGTGGCTTATTGTACTGTTAATAAAGTTAATTAATAAAGAATAAAAAAATATCTTATTACTCGATTTTACATATTACTGTCAGACTCTTTGTTTTAAAGTTTAAAATATCGTTTAAAGCTCTGTTACTAACGTCTCAACAACATACGGTGGTAAGCAGTGTTTTATATAATTTTCTGAATTTTGATTTTCCGATATACCTATTACAATGGATTTCACATTGTTACGAATTTTATAGAAACTCTCATTGGTTGTCTATATTCAATACTCACATATTAAATACCACAATGATTTTAAATAACCTCCGTTATTTAAATTCAATTATTTCATATATTTTGAATACATATCAAATAGGTACGTAAAAGTTTTACTTCATAATTAGAAAATAATTTTACTTATTAATACGTAGTGTTGTAGTTAAATATCAAAAAAGTAGATAAGATAATTAATTATAAATAAATTTGGTAGTATAATATATAATATAATATATATTAAATCTTTACTACAAAGTAATAATTAACAAATTTAATTAATTATTTCTCAGAACAATAAATATTATAGACATACCATACTATATCTTCAAAGGTATTTTTACAGTAATTACTAAATATGTTTTCATTAGATTAACCCAGTGGTCGGCAAACCGCGGCTCGTGGCCACACGTGGCTCTTTGGCCTCTTGAGTGTGGTTCTACCACAAATACCACGGCCAACCAGCAAAACGAATATCGACGGCCCCAGGAAAAACCGGTGTAAGTCTAAAATCACAAATGTTCAGGAGAGCGAAAAAACTAAAATATTTACGCTATTAAATTCATCATATAAAATGAGATAGTTTTTTCTTATCTTATTTAAGTAAATCAGATAAACCAATTTATGGTCTATATTCCTATCAACATTTAATGTTGATTAATTAATAAACAGCTGAGATAATGTCAAAAAATCGTTTTTATTTGGAATAATATTACGCGCTTGGTGCTTTGACTTGATTCAACATGCTTTTGCGCGGACGAAATAGATTACAGACTCCGCGTAACAGACTCATACTCTGAGATGTAACCTTGTTTTACGTCACGTTTTTCTTTCTCTATACGATTTTATTTAGTACACCTATATTTATAATGCTCTTTTACGGAAGAACCATCATTGCGCAATGTTTAACTCGAAATAATACAGCGTGTCTATAAAGTTTTAACAAAGAGTATGAGGATATATTGACATATATATATTTTTATACGGAGTTTTTATAATTTAAAAGTATTTAAGTATGATTTTTTTAATTTTTTTGTAAATTATTATTGATATTTTTATAAATAATGAGAATATGTACATTACGAAACAATAAACATTCAGGAAAAATGTTAATAATGGAATAATAAAGAAGTTGTATAATAAATTAGTACATAACATTGGTAACTATTAGATTTAAAAAATAGCTAAAAGAAATGTTTTTTTATTCTTTACAACACAATTTTCATTAAAACTGTTGAAAAAACATAATGTCAATCGCCATGTAAATCACTAAGCCAATTTTAATTTATTAATAGTAGTTGACTTAATTATGAAAACTAGGGATATAATTACTTATATACTTTATTAACTGCATCATTGTATTTCTGAGGGAATGAATTTTATTTAAATAAGTAATTACCATTTTAGAAAAAACATATGTACGGTTTAATACAATAATATAAATTACTAACCGCTTTGCTTATTTGAACATAAGAATGTAGGTAGTAAACAACTACTGAAATATATTCTTGAACATTTGGCACAGATATACCTATCTAAACATCATACTATTTGCAAAAATATAGATTTTATAGTTTGAAAATTATAACTACGTATTAACAAAATAACTAATGTTATGTTTACCTAACAATTATTAATGAAAGAGAGGTTTATTACTTTCGTTCTCAGATGAGACCGCAGTCAACTGTGCATCATCAGAAATCTTTATATAAAAATATATACTTAATATAATTGTTAGGCTTGTATTACAAGTCCATTCGATAATTATGATTATGTACCTATCTAAAATGATATTCATACAGTATCTGTATAAACAAGAGAAATTGCTTTGTCAGTACCTACCTTCTATTTTTTTAAGAGTATCCTTATTTGTGCATATAATTTTATAATACCTTTCTATAATTAAGATTATAAAATTTCATATAAATTATGACCATATTAATTATCGTTTGTATTTTTTAATCTAAATCGTTAATATGAATGTTATTGCCAATTATAATTAAATATAGATTGATTATATTATATTGTCAACATAAACTTCAGTAAGTATATTTCTTAATTGAGCTCTGTTACGTTAATTAATACGATGTTTTATGATTTTTATTATTTATTTAAAAGGTTGAAATAAATGTGTACTAATACTCTCAAATTTAAATAATCAAATTTATTTTGTTGGTGTGGATTTGCATTTTTTTTATAAACTGAAAAAAAAATAATTTGCATTTAAGTAATTAGTATGTTCTTGAAATGTTATATTGTTATTTAATCGATTGCGTAGAGTTTTAATACAAATTTTCTCAAAGAAACACAGTTTACTATATCATTTGTTCATTCATAACTATTTATTTTGATAGTTTTACAAAATGTATAATTCAGACCGATTTAAATTGGATGAAATAATAATTAGGTAGTTACTATTTAAAAAGGTTTTCATAATTTATAAAAATCATAGTCAATAGGTGAATAGGAGGTAAGTATATGAATTTAAGTACATACTTACCATTACAGACTTTTCAAATCCAATTGATATTTTAATTAAAATCTACGAGATACCGTGTACGATATCACCATTTGACATGGTTTATTTGAGTTTTTCACAAACTATAGATACATAATATTTATGTAATTATCTATAGTGTTAAAAGTCAAATAAGCTATATCAAATTGTGATGAAAATATTATAGAAATGTTATTGTTTGTTAAAAGCAACACTTTATATTTATTTTGAACAAATTTAACTAACATCGAAAATTATGTCACCACTCACCAATGCTAAGATTATAATATATGTCTTTAATTAGTAGGTAATATTAAAAATTCCCAATCACCAGCGATGGGCTTGTTTTCAGAATACCTACACATCATTTTGTTTACTTTACTTCATCCTTTTTCCAAAATATATCTACTTAGATAAGCATAAAATGCTTTAACAATTATTGACCATTAAAATTTTATTGTTACTATCAAATTGTATTGTAAACAATGTCACGTCAAAACACGTTTTCAAAAATCCCAGCCGCTTAATCCCGTTCGGCGAATGGCATGTAATAAAATAATATAATCCTTTGGGTAATTTCTATCTTTGAGGAATATTCAAAATACAAAATTATGCATAATTTACTTAATGTGTACCCTTTTATATTTTCAAAAATACTAAGAACTGACGCACGTGTTATTGATATTTAGACGAAGTTCATTACTATTATACTATTTCCAAAGCAAGCCATTCAAAAATAATTCCATTTCAAAATGCAATGAAAAGGATTATTTAACTTGGTTGGATCATAAAAAAATAGTCAGCAATTAGTAATGTTTTCAAACTGAACCATGATAATAGTGATTTTTTATTATCTTTGTGCAAGATTAATTCAACCAAAATAATATGTAATGTCATTTTCTACTAATGATAAAATAACATTTTGAAGTTAAAACATAATATTTTAGGTAGTTACCTTTTTAGGTCCAAAATATTTGATTTTATAGTGATAGTAATATTTAATTAAAATATGTATTTTTCTACTGGGTATTTATGTAAATTAAATTTATATATTAGAATATTACAAACTCATTTTAAGTTAAGTAGGTAACTGGAAAGTAATTAAATATAATTATATATAAATAACGTTTTATATATGATATTATTTTTCTATTAAATAATATAACATTTTCAAATTTAAACTTTACTTCATTGTTTTGTTGAGTATCTATATGGGAGAGTAATCAACCGAAAAGAGTAAGAGAGAGATTGAAGAGGTCTTTATCATGCAGTGAATTAATTTAAATAAGCGAATCAAAATTAATATAATTACTTCAAATTTTAAGATAATATTAATAACTGAGAAGTTTTTTAAAGTAGCTATGCAAGTGAAAATTAATTCCGTTTCTTTTCGGTATTTGTTTTATATTAAATAATATAATAACTTAACTTTCTGACACAATAATATTGACTAACTTTTAAACTAATAATGCAAATACTCACTGCAAATACCAATATTTTTCGGAGATAAACCAATATGTTTTTTTAAATTATTGTGATACGTCAATATAAATCATGCTGTTTCTTTAGATCTCCGTAAAAGTATAACAACCTTCTTATTTGTAAAATAAAGCGCAGTGCACTTTTGTTATCGAGGTATGACTATACTCCTCGGATATTTCTGTGAACACAAATTTGGTCGATGCGATATGTAGATATAGAGCACCATTGTCAAAAACCTAACTTCGTCAATTTTTATGCTAGAGACCTGATTTTTTTACAGGACATGCATAAAAAATTAAATATTATAAAAAGCTAATAAAACCGGAAACGCTATTTTCAGACTTACAATGGTTTTTCCTGGGGTCGTCGATATCTTAAATTGGTTTCAGCTTTATTAATAGTGTTTGATGAGTTTTATGACATAAATGATACAGGACAAATTTGTACGATTTATATCATCTACAGGTCCTAAAGAAGAACTTTTAGGATTATTGCTACTCAAAGGTCAAACACGTGTAGAGGATATTGCAAATGCTGTAATTGAGTGCATGGTAAAACATCATATTCCACTCGATAAAATTATGTCAATTTCAACAGATAGGGCAAAAAGTATAACCGATGTAGGAAAAGGGTTTGTTACTATTTTGAAAGAAAAAAAAAGCACATTTTATCATTCGTCAAAAAGCGCTTTGTGCGCAGATATTTCCAAAAGAAATTTGCAAAGTTAACTCTTAATCATCGCCAATTTAAATGTTTTTTAGTTAGTTTAGCATGCAGATTTTCTGCTGCATAACAGAGTACGTTGGTTATCAAGAGGAAACGTTTTAAAACGTTTTGCTTCTTTATTAACAGAGATTAAAGCATTTCTCCTTGAGAGCGGTGTTCGCTATCCAGATAGGTAACGGACAATCAGTTAATCCAAAAATTTTATTTCATGGGAGACGTTCCGTTTCATCTAAATCAGCTTAATTGTAAACTGCAGGAGGAAGGAAACACATTTTTTTCGATGTTAGAAGAAGTTATTTCATTCGAAAATAAATTATCCCTTTTTGCTTAAAATTTCGAAAAAGAATCCTCGATTCACTTTCAAAGCCTGACAACGCTACAAAAATAATTCTGATATTGACATTTGCTATTTCAAAACAAACGATTTAAATATGAGGGAAGCTTTTCTCATCAGGTTTCAGGAATTCAGAGACAGCAAAGCGACGTTAGTCTTTGTTAAAAAAAACCTCTCAATGATACGGTAATAGAATTATATTTTTCTCCCTTTAATGTTGACATTGGCAACTTAAAATTTTGAAATGCAATTGCTGGATTTAAAAATAAAGAATTATGGAGCTCTAAATTTCAACGTATGTGTTGTCTGTGCTGATATAGACAGATTGGAAAAAAATAAATATGAAAATGGTTCATAGCACAAGTGCCTAGTCTACTTTGAAAGACCTGGAGAAGGAAGACATGATGATTTTTAATGCTTGGAATAGTATTCCTGACTCATAATATGACCAATTGAAAAAACTAGCATTTGCTGTTCTTTCCCTTTCCGGTTCTACATATTCATGCGAACAATCTTTTTCAAGCATGAACCTTATCAAGAAAAAATTGAGAAGTCGTCTTATTGATGAAAACCTGGAAAAGTGTCTAAAATTAAAAACAACAACGTACAAGCCTACCTTCCCCAAACTTTTCAAGGAGATGGAAGGCAATTGTTAATTTAAAAAGAATTGATGTAATTTTTATATCTATAGACTTTTAAATACTTTATTGATTTAATTTTATGGATACCTTACTTACAATTGAATTTTAATAATAAATAAGATCATTATTAAGTATGACATCAAGCTTTTTCAGTATACCTACCTATAGTTTAATTAAGACTTAAAACTTTAAATAGAGTGTATTAAGTTAATAATCAGTATATTGTATATTATATATATATATCAGTTAATAATCAATATATAGATTAAGTTTAAGAAATTTGGCTCTTAAAAGAAATCGCAATCGTTGTACTGTTGATATTTGGCTCTCTTGACAGTTTGCCGACCACTGGATTAACCCATTACAGGAATACCGAAAGCATTTTTTAAAATACCCATTAATTGTAATTCAATTATTTCAGAAGAGTTATCTAAAATTAAAGGAATTTTGTCTGATCAAAGCACTCAAAAATGCTTTTATTTGAGAACCTATTCAGGGATAAAGCTTTTTGTACTATTTCAGAATATATCCATTTTTTGCTCCTTTACAATTTCACATTTTTTAAAAGAATATATCATAATAATAATATAATGTGTTTAATATTTCAAAAAAAATCTTATTCTTACGTTTTCCATGTTTTATTCATGTCTAGCATAGTAAATTCTTTCTTTTCTTTCGACCATGTCCGATCCTGATAGGATCAATGGGCCCCCACAGAGTGGATGTTTTTATTGACAGTTTTTTTTTTGTTTTTACGAGAAATGGATGCCAGCCACTTGCTAAACCTATTAGGTCAATACTCTGACTCATACACAAATTGAAAAAACAATATGTGTACTTGTCAGACCCAGGATTCGAGCCTGGGACCCACGACGCAATAAACCAACGGTTAAGCCCCGCGGCCATCGTGTGTAAGTAAATATTGATATAAAAATAATATGTTATTGGATTTTTAGAAATAAGCTTAAATAATAGTTATATTCGTAACACAAGTATTATATTTAAAAATATATGATTTGATGTGTGAATTATTATCATATCAATTCCTCGTAAAGTTTTTTAGTTCAACGGCGTGATAATGATTATTAGATTTTTTTAAATTTTCTTTTTTATTGCACGTAGTTAATATGGGACTTAATTACGGTACCTTAAAAATATATTACACCTAGATCAGTTAAAATATATATTTTTTTTAAATACGACCAGCAAAAATAGTAGGTGCATTAAATATAAATTACGTAACCGCCATCGTACGAAATTTAACTTTCAATTTTCCCAAAAAAGTTTATTTTGTATGAAATCCTTAATTATGGCGGTAAAACTTTATATCCTGATTTAATTACGCTTTACTTAAGCGCTGTAACTTAAAATACGTTAAAAATATATTATAACTGAAATTTTTACGCAATGTTTTTTTCGTATTTTTTTAATAAGGCAATTATTACTTACAAAAAAATTAACCTAGATAATAGACAAACAAACAATAAAAGGATATTTTGAACATGCATAACTTGAAAATACCTCAGATATAATAAATACACTAGAAAAAATCACATTTGAAAAAAATTACGACACTCCGGTATTTGAACCCGTATATTCACGGGTATCGCGCCAATATGCTTTAACAAATTAAGCTACGACCATCCTAATAAATTACGATAATTTAAACTAGTAGGTCCTTCATGAAATGCTTATCAAAATGCGTTATTATAACAAAATTTAAATGCCTTGAAGTGGATACGGGCAGGCTACATCACTTAAACTATATATTATTCTTCTTCTTCCTTAAGACTTCATGACCGATTATGGTAACCCAGATGATTTGACCATCTGACTACGTAAGGAAATGCACTCATCTAACAGTGGATCAATCATGATCGAAATAGTGTTGATGATAATCAAATATATTATTATATAATGAAAAAACATATTATTTTAAGTGTTAAAACTCAAAAGCTTTCGTATGTTTTTAGCAGAGCAAAGTTACGTTGAAGAGTCAAATAGATTCGTTGAACCGAAAGGTAAAATGGCGATCCTGTGTATATAGAGCTTATTTGTTGTTCTTTGTTGAATCAGTACCAAAAGCTCTCTCCAAATAGAACTTTTTTGGATGAGTAGTCAGCAACGGTTTGTCAAGGATCACTTGCGCCACTGCTTATGGTGGAATCGTGATTATAACAGACGACATTGGGTATTGCTTTCCTAGCTAAAAAATATAATATTTTTGCGATATAATTTATAATAAGCTACATAATTCTTAAGAACTTAACACATTTTTAAGTGTTATTATATGTATCTTTCCTGCTTAATGTCAAAGACTTAAGTCGTTATTAGTCAATTTCTTCATGATGAGATATGGAAAGAATGTTTTAATTGATACAGCACGTCGGCGGGAATTCAATGGATGCGAATTCGAGTCTCACTCCGTATCAATATTTTTTCAAAAATACTTTCCTAATACCCACTCATATTAGGTATTTATTAAGTATTGTAATTTTATAAATCATAATACAAACAGTCAGTGTAGAGCTATAAATTATAAACTTAAGTGCAGTGATACAGTTATTCTACCAAGGGTGTCTATTTATAGAAAACGAATCATGCAATATAATTAAGGTAATTTACTTTTAAAAGTATTTATTTAATCAATACAATGACAGCAGATGAAAACGATAGATTGCCTCCACTTTATAATTATTTTAGTTTTATATAGTTAAAACAGAGATATTTTGTATTGTGTCTACTATATAATAATGATTTTATTTGGTAATATATTACTTACAAAAGATGATTAATTGGCGACGTGCTTTCTTCTTTTATCATAATGGTTCATCTTTTATAAGGATTCTGGCGTGATTTAAGTCGGATATCATTAGCACCATGGTATGGAATTTGGTTTGTAATTTATTATAAATAATGTATTTAGCTTTTTATGGATCTTTCAATATACCATGTGTCCAAATCAAATAATATGACACAGTCAAATACTGTGTTAACATAATGCTTACGGGCCCTTTTAATTAATTTTGTAATTAACGTGTTAATTTGCATTTGAAAAGTATTTAGCAAAAAGACAATTTTGTGCGGCCCGTAAGTACAACCTGTAACTCTAAAAAGGTTTTAAATGTATGCTTACTACCTTGGCTACTAGGCATCTTTATTTCACACTCTCCTACCGTTTTCAAGGAGTGCAGGGGAGGATAAATAATTTGTATCTATACACATTTGAAAGAAAAATAAATATTATTTAATTCAAAGAAAAATTAAAAGACCATTATAAATCGGGCGTTTGTTAATGCCCACGATGACGGAGCGGCTATCTCGTAGGTCCCAGATTTGAATCATAAGTCTGGCAAATACATATACTGTTTTTCAAAGTTATTTCGGAAGAAATTCGTAATCCAATCCACTATTATTGCTTGCTAAGGGGGTAGTCCTAGCAACTAAATTATTAATAATTAATGATATTTGTTTGTTTATTGCAAAATAACAAAAAAATGACATGTTGATAATTGCCTTATTTGTCCTAAATTATTAATACATAGAATTGTCAAGTTTATAATATGATTCAAGAGAAAATTTAAAAACGTGGTATATAAAAAGTTCTTGTAATTATTTCTTTGTTAAACACCACAACAGTCCGTGAAGTGCAAAACTCCCAGGCTTGAGGAATTTCCATATTAGATTATGTAAATATATCTTAACGTCACTGGGTCAAACCCGGAGCTCCCAGATGTAAAGCCAGCGCTTTACGCACTGCACCACGTGAGCACCAATAGACAGACGCCTCAAATGGACAATATACGTTACAAAAACAAAAAACAGCAATGTCAGTATGTAACTAAAACCAAGTGTAAAATTGATTGCAATTTTCGTTTAATTTACAAATAATACGCAGGGAATATTTATGTTTCCTATAATTACCAATTCCATTACACATCATCCTGAAATTACTTACAAATTTTATAATAAAAAATGTCGCGAAAAAACAATATTTCACTCTTTGGCACAATACCCATTTCTACAAATACGTCTCTACTATGCTTTCACGTTTTTTATCGTGTTACTAATTTCACAGCCAATTTATAAATGTATGTAAAAACCGTTTAATTAAGGGTTATAATTTGTTATACCATATGCGCGTTCCATAGTATGCGTATCGGTAGAGTAATGTTGGGCAATGTGTGCGTGAGAAGGGCGTATGTACCTATAAAACCAAAGCCTAGCGATAAATACTGGCCAAAATCCAAAAAGACTTTTGTTTTCAACGAAGTCTTGGCAAACTTCCAGATTTATATTCATCTACTGACGGTTTCCTTCGTACAAATCCGTGTGGTTATGATAAATTATTTCAAGTACCTATATACAAATAAGCTGTTTTGACTAAAGGAAAAACAAAATACAAAACATCCATTAGTAAGAGGCTATATTTGTGCAAATGGGACGGCTTAGTTTTACGTAAAAGAATATTTTGTGAAATGTGAAAATGTGTTATCGTCAGTCATATGAAACTTTTACGATTTATGTAAATATTTTTGACAAATCAATGTCAACGATCAAAATTGTATTCATATATTATAATATAACATGTAGGAATCGTCGATGTGAGGGTCGATGGTGTTGTAGATGAAAGACGATCGTGATTATTTGTGATGATGGAGAAGCGAGAGTTTATTTATGGTTACATAAGTACAAAGGTGCATACAAGTTTGATACGGTCGACTGTTTCATATACCTTGGTTCTCTTGTAATTCAACATAATGATATTACAGAAGAAATCAACAAGAGAATCATGTCTGCGAATAAATGTTACTTTGGCCTGTTAAGACATTTTAAGCCCGGGATACTAACTCGCCGAACTAAAAACATTCTTTACAAGACACTTGTAAAGCCAATGCTCACCTACGCATCGGAAACCTGGACATTAACTCTGCGAAATAAACGAGCCCTGAACATTTTTGAAAGTAAAATTCTCCGCCGTATACATGGACCAATCAGGGACGGCACCAATTGGAGGAGAAGATATAATGCTGAGCTCTACGGACTGTACGAAGATTGCAGCGCAGTTCAATCAATTAAGATTGGGAGATTGCGATGGCTAGGTCATGTAAACCATATGAATGACAATGAATCGGCAAAGAGAGGAGTGATATCCAGCAATCCAATAGGGCGTAGAAGAAGAGGCAGGCCAAAGATTCGCTGGTTTGATGGAGCTGCCAGTGACTGCCGTATTCTGGGGGTACTGAATTGGAAAGTGGCCACACTGGATAAGGACAGGTGGAGGGAGCTGTTGGAGGAGGCCAAGACCCATACCGGGTTGTCGCGCCCCTAATGATGATGATAAGTATAAGGGTACAATCGGTACAATAATATAAATAAATTGACAGTACATAGACTGAGATAGTAACATGTACTTAGATTCGAGTGACATGTCCGATGAATTATTATTCGCTATTTATACAATCAAAATAATATCTACCGATTATAATTTAGGAATTAACTATATTAATCGAGTCAGCTACTTAATGTCATTTGCGTCAATGGACATACGAGTAGGTGACTATTGTATAAAATATAGATATCGCGGAAATTACTTATTGTACTATAATTTGACACTACAAATAGAAGAAGAAATTAAAGAGTTTGTAATTGTGGTACAGTACTTAATATCGCCGATCAATTTGCTGACACAAGTAATAAGTTATTTTTCGCCACAAACATAACATAACCTCACATATAAGTACAAGTAAGGATCATATTATTCATCAATTAATTAATTCTTCATATTTTTCTGACACATTTTTCTCTCTCTTGAAGTATTTTTTTTTTAAAGAATAAATTTTAGATAAAACACGGCTTGTCAAAACTAAAATTCCACAAGTTTCAAAACGAAACGTAAATGTGAAGAACATATTAACTGAAGATTTATCGTAAAAGCGTGTTAACTTTGAGTTTAACATAATGGCGTAATTTATCGATTTTGCCTTAAGGGGGGACATGCTCGTCGAAGGTCAAAATTGAGTTTTTATTGTATTTTCAAACCATGATTCTGGACACTCCTTAAACGTTGTAGATAATCTATTTATATAATTTTGAAGCCTTATTATCCTTTATAGTTATTTTGAACATTTGATGACTGCATAAAGTATTTTTGTTACATAAAATAGTATTCTTTTAAACCTCTCGCTCTAATGTTTTAGAATATAGTCATATTTCGGTACATATCTGTACAGCGGTGTTAAGATTTTTTACATTTATTAATTTTTAAACGCATTTATGAAACCATTAGTATAATTTATTACGAGATAATTTTTGTAAAATATTCACGATAAAAAATTATATTGATAATCTCTGTGATCCCAAATTTGACAAGAATTAGGCATTTTATTATTCAAAAAATCGGCAAGATTAACACATTTGAAGATGATTTTAAAGATATTTATTATAAGCTATGTCTTTGATCATTCAAGTGTGATAAACATCTTATGAATAATGATTGCTTTATAATAATTATTGACCTAAGAATAAGGTAGTGTTTTTTTGAAATACGCCATTTCTTTTGTCATTCCCCAGTGGTTAAGCTACAACATACGGCCGTAGCCATAAATTGACAAACTATAATTGAAGTAGGGAGTAAAATAATATTGACGCGCGTGTTTGAAAAAAACACTACCTTATTCTTAGGTCAATAATTATTATAAAGCAATCATTATTCATAAGACGTTTATTACACTTGAATGGTCAAAGACATAGCTTATAATAAGTATCTTTAAAATTATCTTCAAATGTGTTAATCTTGCCGATTTTTTGAATAATAAAATGCCTAATTCTTGTCAAATTTGGGATCACAGAGATTATCAATATAATTTTTTATCGTGAATATTTTACAAAAATTATCTCGTAATAAATTATACTAATGGTTTCATAAATGCGTTTAAAAATTAATAAATGTAAAAAATCTTAACACCGCTGCACAGTTATGTACCGAAATATGACTATATTCTAAAACATTAGAGCGAGAGGTTTAAAAGAATACTATTTTATGTAACAAAAATACTTTATGCAGTCATCAAATGTTCAAAATAACTATAAAGAATAATAAGGCTTCAAAATTATATAAATAGATTATCTACAACGTTTAAGGAGTGTCCAGAATCATGGTTTGAAAATACAATAAAAACTCAATTTTGACCTTCGACGAGCATGTCCCCCCTTAATAGAAGACTGCAGTTAAGATGTTCAACGCCTAATAGTTTCATAGGTTGTGGCCATTTTCGAGCATTAAGAGTTAGTTTACTGGAAGAAGCATATAAAATTAACTCTAGAACATACTGGTTGCGCTTTTCATAGTAGACTGTAATTAAGTCATTTTGATGGTGGATGTGGATTCTGGGGGGTAGGTTACGTTAGGATGCCAGGCACTGACCTTTTATAATATTGATGATCTTGCTTCGTGGTCTGGTTGCACTAGCACTCACGTGGTATTGTTTGTTGGATTACCCGGCGCGCGGCACTTTATGGTACACTTTTGATGCATGATGTTGATGAATGACAAGAGCCGATATCACGGCTTGCCAGGTATTCAGAAGTATTGCTTGGAAGACGGTCATACTATATCAAGCTGACCCGGCCATGGTCCGCGAATAACTTCGGAATCGGTCTGTATAATTCAAGTCCAGGTACATCGCAGTACTTTCGATAAACCTGGACCAGTAATACCCTCCATCAATATTATTTTCGTCCTTGTCATTTAACCATTATAATTTATTTTATTATTGGATCAGTAAATAAACTTTCTCCTCGATTCGTCTGAGTAGCTCCAAACAGACTTTCTCTCTATACTCATCATCCACTCACGCAAGATACTGATACTGATAGTTTAGAAATGTTTATTGCTTTGAATAAACAACCCTCTAAATAAAATAAATAATATGATATTCTAACCATTTTACAAAGCACCAATAGTCATATATAATATGAAAACTACTAATAACAAAAATACAGTTTTTACAAAAAAATTCAAAGGATCGTATTCGGGATAAGCACTTTTATTTTCTGCTAGAATTCTGCCATTTTATAACTCATTCGAAAATAAATTTACGGTCTACAGTCCAATCGAATCAAAACGGTACCTTTTTTCTTAAAAGCATAGACTAGCTGAACTTATGTGACTATCGGGCTGGTACGAATCCTTGGAAAAACTATAAAATAAATTCACTAGAGGCGGAGTAATTTTGGAACCTTTTTACGATAAAATTCTTCTTTATTATTTCAGTCGAAGTAAACTCGAGAACGGATTCGCCTGTTGGAATTTAATCCAACTTGGAAACTGTATTATTTATGTGAGAGTAAATCTATCTATATAAAATATAATACGATTAATAAACTTGACGAACTAAGAACGCTTAGTAAGGCAGCTTTTTCATAAATAAACTATGTGAGTTGGTGCTAATCTTATGAATACAATATAATTTACCGTGACTTTGTCATAATAATATTTAATATAAGTATAAATCAGGCATGCTCAACTTTAAATGCGCTATGATCTACCATCCAACGTTAACATTTATAGTGATCTATCATAATCAATCTACTATCGCAACAATATACTTAGTATTCCATTCGTTATAAAAATGGTGAGTTTAGGTCTTCTTTGAACTCAAAACTATTATCTTACCGCGCAATGGTAATGTCAAACTATGATTCAGCTTAAAATGCAAGAATTCACACATTCTCTTTCTTTCACTTTTGAAGCAGGCTGTTATATTATATAAAATATATTTAATATTATTAACACAATGCTTACGGGCCCTTTTAATTAATTTTGTAATTAACGTGTTAATTTGCATTTGAAAAGTAAAAAAACAATTTTGTGCGGCCCATCCGCTATGGGTTAATAACCGTGTCCTTGTTTTTTCGTAAGGTAGTTGTTAGTAATTTTGAACAATCACAAACACCCAGGCTTTGATAAATCACATAAAATATATTGTGTCCTTACCGGGAATCAAACCCAGAGCTCCCGGATGGAAGGCCAACGCTTTACTTACTGCACCACGAGAGCCGCCTGTGAGTAATATTATGAGGATACGCGGACTTCCTCTAGGCTAATTTGAAAAATACTTTCACGTATGTTGGTTAAGAAATTTAAAATTGTAATGGTTATTAGTTCTCCATCAAAATCAAAATGAAATCATTTATAATAATATTACCACTTAATGTACACATACACACTGTACACACTGTACACACTGTACACATATACACGTACAATGTACACATATTATTATATTTTTATAACTCAATTCCTATGGGTTTATGCGTCTCGCGATAACGACATATTGGACATGCTTGGTATAGACTATATTGTCTTCAAATCATCTGATAAGTATGAGGTGGTGTCTAGATATGTGGATAAATTATCCAAACTTTGCTACACACTATTAATAACCTCCGAAACGCACGCATTTCCACTTTAAAAGACTTTATTTGTCAGATTTATTTAAATATTACTTATCTTCATTAATAGTGATATACTTTTTGTTTCGTTATGCATATCTCTTTAAAAGTTATATGTAATTCGTAGCGTATGTTCTCAGTGGCAGCGTTTTGCTGAGCGGAATATTAAACAAGTACACTGAATATGCACGCTGCACGCGCCGTCCAGCAAAACGCTGCCACTGAGACCTTACGCTGATGTAAAAAAAATCTTATGTCATTACCAGAAGGTTGGCAATTTTAAACTTTAAAGAATACAAAAACGTAGCTTTATATCAAAGGTAGATGAATTGCAGAATAGATATGGTAAAAGTTATCATGACAGGCTTAACCAAAATTTACTAACATGGTGCCATTTCAAAATGGACCAAAGGTTGTCTGATTAAGAATCTTATTTTCTTCACCTTTATCAATGGCAGTAAGACGTGGACTATAAAATAAAAATGGCTCAAGATCAATATATTTAAGACATTGTGATTATTGAAAAACGAGAGAACTCTGAAAAATTAAACGGAATGGATCGATTTTCCAACAAATCCCTGTAGTTTCTATATTCAAAAGTAATTTTAAAAGATACCGTGGATCGATGTAGAAAAAGAAAAAGCAACCCAATACCTTGCCTAAGTGAAGGGTAGTATAGGATTCTCGTTTCTTTCAACTATATGGATGATAAATACAGGGATCCCAAGAGAAATATTATTAGGAACAAAATAGTTCGTCGATAGTCATCAATAATTAGAACACGAAATCGAAGCTTTTATTTTGTCTATTTGACAACAAAATCCATGCTTGCGTTATATTATTTCACGCATAAAAAGCATAGCTAAAAGTCTAGCATCAGCCTAAAACAATTTCCATGTTCGCATTAAATCACAATCAACACTGCGGTTGACCAAAATTATAACACTGCATCACATTTAAATAATTTTATGCATAATAATATTATTATGACTTTGAACAGCCTCAGAAATACACCTTGAAAAATTTATACATGAGTCGCTCAGACTAACAATTGAATACGTGTATTAAATAAGGCTCTAAGTACCAAAAAGTAATATTGCCTGTAGTTACAAAATACCGAGTCATTGCAGTAAAATTTCATGAAGCAGACCTTTTGAAAAATGTAGTTTTACAGTGTGAAGCAATTACGGCAGCTTCTATAATTTTAGGTATTAAGAACTCGCAAGTGTCAACACACCATCGTCAGCTATTTTATATTGAATGCCGTTGACCACTGCAGTGCTACTTACACCATTATAAATAAAACACGCCAACGGACTTACAACGTCGACAGGTTTAATTTATTTGTTGTATTTTTTTACTTGCCTGAGGCTCTTAGACTATAGTTGAAGTTATTGGCGTTGGTATGTAGAACATTTTTCTATAAAAATGTCAGTTTTTATTATTTTGGTACTTAGCGCCTTAATTAATACACGTATTCAATTTTACTTCTTTATTAATTTAGTATAACAATCTAAGTATCCACTACTATCATAATGATAAAGGTCTAATCTAGCCTTTTAGTACTTTGCTGCTACATAATATATCCATGGAACTGTCCTGTTTTACAAAGATCCTGTACTAGTTTGGTGTCATTTTGGGTTTCAATGACTGACTGTATTTATCAATTCGGTTGTCCTTTCATCGAGTTTGACAAAATTTCTAATACTACTTACTCTTGCCTTACCTATTTATCCACTAGTTTCTTTTATAGTCTTGGCGTTATGTCAACAATGTATTTTTCCATGGTACACTCGCTACTCACCACTGTCACTTCACATACTAATAATATTCATCGATACTACACCCTGATATGTTTTCACTCCCTTTCATAATATATATCGTCACCTCAATACTAAAACTAGATAACTCTGATTTGGTCATTTTTGTGAAAATAAAATTTAATCTTTACTTGATTAACATAAATCTAGGCTATAATTATTATTTAAAATAAAAATAGAATAAATTGTGCTTGTCTAATTGAGAACAATTAAATATTGTTAAATTGTATGAAAAAATATTGTGGATATATTATTAAAAGTTATCTAATATTTTCAAACACAAAATTTTATTAATACAGTTCCCATTAACTTCTGACTTACCTAGTTTTATCATTTTGTAGCGAAGGAAATGATGTAGAATCATATTCAATAGCTATCTCAATAACAGTAAAAATCTAGTTATCTAGTTGTAATATTGAGGTGACGATATATTTTTGTATATTTTTTAAAGTATATACATGAAGCATACATACTTTGTCTCTCTTGTAAAATTTGGGGGATTCAAGATAAGTGTTGAGATTGCGTGATTTCAGCCTTTGGGATTTCGGCCATTCGGGATTTCAGCATTTGGGATTTCGGCATTCGGGATTTTGGCTTTCGGGATTTCGGCCATTCTGAATTTTGGTCATTCAAGATTTCAGCATTCGGGATTTCGGCCTTCGGGATTTCGTCCGGCACCCAGTGAATCAGTCGTGCAATCAGTAATATAAGTGAAACAATCACAAACACACAGGCTTTGATAAAATCACATAAATATGTTGCGACCTCACCGGGTCGAACTCGGAACCCCCGGAAAGAAGACTATAATTTAGAATGTAGCATTGTATAATCGTAATCTATATCAGTAGTATACTTATGATCGATACCCGGGTCACTAAAAACGATTCAAATAAAATACTAAATCGATTAAAATATATTAATAGGTTAATTAATTAGCCAAATACCGGTCTAAAAATAAAGGCAGTTTCATGTAAACAAAAAAACACGTTTGAAGATGGATTAGTACGATCAATCAGTTACAAAGTAAAAAAAAATAATGTTTCAACTCTTTACCCCTAAATGCTGTGACAAAATTCAAAAATAACTTTGAATTGAACGATTTCTCAGTTTGAATAATTTCTGTTGTTTGACATAGTGTAATCTTTTCATGTCCCTGGCAAAAGATAGATTACGGCCATTTACGTATACTATATTGATTTACTTACCCTAATATAGCACTTTTTCTTTTGTATCATTTACACAACAATAATTAGTTAAGTATTGTTAGTTAGAGCTCACGCCCATTACGAGGGCCAGCCACTGCAACACGTTGCAACGATGTTAAGTATTACCGAGACAGAAAAAAATAATAATTTTAAAATTATTTAATAAGTACCTACCCTTATAAGAAAGGTTTATGTTGTTTTACTAATAGCATTAACTTAGTAAAATTATTTTTAATCTGTTTTTCGTCATATTATTATTTTTATGCTTGTTGTGGTTGAAACTTTAGATGTTTATTAATATTATTATAATGAATATAGTAAACCAGCTTTTGGTTATATTTAAAAATGTTAACTATATGTTTGACTGCCCAAACTATTAATTGATATGACCCAGTTTCATGTCCCCGCTAAACAGACAACACAATTTGACTCCTTTTATGTTGACTTTTTTGAAGTTATACTTCTTTTGGCGCGTTTGGGAAATTAGATCAGAGTGTATTTTTGGCGTGTGACATGTAACATATAATTTATTTTTTCACACGAAATAAAACGCACTTGATTGGATTCGAACTACAGATTGTTCGGTTATCAGCCGAACGCACTGTATTTACGCCACAGTATGATACTGCAATCGCGACGATTATACAGTATAATAATATAGCTTAGAATTGTTCCGTTACCTAGGCAGCGAATTTATTATTGTCGGCCATTTACAATTCCTTACGTAAACAAACTATTAAACGTCAGACTGACATTGGTACTTTGAAAATAAAAATAACGAGAAACCATTATATAATTTAGTAATATAAGTTAAACTGTATAGAAATAAACCAACGGCATTCCAATAAGCGTTCCTTTGTCTTGAGTATGTAATTTAACAAGATAATTAAGAGCTAGTCAAAGAATCTAGTTTATCACAAGTTTTGTTTTTATTTTGTTACGTCAAAGAAGTATAACTCCTAACGCGCGTACATAAGTACACACACCGTTTTTTTTTTAAACAATTTTTATATTAATTCTTTAATAATACGCTGGTTTCATTATCTTTCGAATAGTTTTTCTATTGACATGTTCGATACATTCGTTAAGGCAACAAGGGCATTAAATGACCCTTTTTCTTGTTGTCTCACTTCGCAACTTATTTTTATAGTTTGATATTATACTGTTTTTATTTTATTCTACTTATTTTTAATTAAAAATATAATGACATATTGTATGTATGTAATATAATATTATTAAAATATTTTAATATTATTCTTTGTGCTTGGTTTTAATGTTGTATTTTAAATATTTTCTTCCTTATGTCCATACGTCATTTATAAATGAATAAATATTAATATTAAAATTTTACCTAAACAAAATGATTATAGAACTCATTTCAAAAAACATAATACCATAATAATAATAACATAATGATAATAATATAAATTTTATAAATAATGCTGAAACTCATTTTTGGTTATCATTTCATTACAATTCATAATGAGTCGTAATAAATAATATGGCAACGTCTGTTTTACATTACAATAAATAATCATTGTAAGCAATAATGCATTAATTAACATCATTTAAAATCTTAATTGCTTCCCATTCCTCCGGATTTTCATATTAAATATTTTCAATTCCCTAATTAACTGTAGGTATGTGGCTTATAAATACTATTTGCTATAATATGTACTTTTTACAAATTATATAGGTAGTTCTAATTTTGAAAACTTGTAGCATTGACAATATTATATTATTTTTAACGTAAATATCTGATACAAATTATTAAGACGATACTTCAGTGAAACGGCAAATATTATTCAACTATAGGCGCGACGAAATTTTGGACTCGCTAGCAGTCAGAGAGCGAACGTCGAGGTGTGAATACGTCAATTTGTTTCGTGATGGCGACGGGAGTATTAATTCTTAAGTCGTGTAAAGATGACTAAAAATGTTACCCATTTACTTGAAAAAGAAAACATGTCAATGAATATATTATTAAATTTAATAATATAACAACGTTAATGGTGGGCACTTTAACGTTGTTCTATTAGTAACAATAATAATATATTCATTAACATGTTTTCTTTTTCAAGTAAATGGGTAACGTTTTTAGTCATCTTTACATGATTTAAGAATTAATACCCCCGTCGCCATATAAACAGAATTAAATGGACGCATGTTGGATTTACATGACAGATTATATTTCATTCGGCATGCGTCATTTGCACCCGCGACCCGCAATCCGTGCATCGCCTAGCCACGATCTGCCTCAACTGAGGTATAGCCTTAATATTTTACTAAACGTGCAGCACATTTGAACGTCTGAATAGTATCTTCAAAAAAATGACCTCCCAATATAAATCATACCTAAACGGTAGAATATTTCAACCACCAATATCTACCAGTACTCACATATACATGTGAAATATGAACTCTGCTACAAAATTTATAATTAAAAAGGATCGTGATCTCAGAGTAATAATATAAAGAGAGTGGGTATTTTTTGGCAAAATGATGTCGTGTTTCTTGCGTATAACTTATAGTAGAACCTCAATTTTATCATTATTAACTTAACTATGAAACGTTATACCATCACGTTGCTTCTCAATATGTAACGGCTACCAAATTTAAACACAACATCCATAGTTAACTATATTTTCTACTAAATTAATGCTATCAGTGCTTACGAATGCTTATTATACAAGTACCCTCAATGTAAGAGAAATCAAATAATTTTATTACGAGTAGTGCAAAATATTGTTATGTCCCTCAGGTAAGAAGGTAAAGGAATCAGGTGGCTTGGATTGACAGGAACCTGATGTGGTGTGATGGTGTAATTTTTCCTTCGTCTCCTTACCAAAAACTGGACTTCTGTTTAACTTCTGAGTAGTATTCACAACTGTTACGTCCAAAAACCGTCGTCTTGTAGGTGATGATTTACTTTCAAGGATGTATTTAGACTAGATGTCGGGAAGATGATCGGGAAATAATAAGCTTTTACGAAAGTTAAAACATTAAAGTTTATCCAACGGAAATGCAAGTACATAAGATACAGTGGACAAGATATACGCGTTACAATGAATTCAAAATAATAGACAAAGGGCGCGAGGCCCGTGTACCTTTTTATACATTTTGATGCTATTATTTTATGAAGTTTATTTACGTCTTGTTTGAGATATCCGACATAGGTCCATAGCACTATGTCCGTCTGATGACCCACAATTACGTTTATCAAATTAGAGTAATTTTGTAGTTACTGCATCAAAAATATGACTATTATTTATTAACATTTATTAACTTGCAAAGTTTGGTTGGTTTAACATACTCTGAAATATGGGACGTCGTATTACAGTATCATGTAAATGTGCATTTTTGGCATAACACAACATATCCACTGGTTACTTGTGTGATAAGCAACCAAACAAGAGTACACGATGTGATAGATAAAAATGTCATTGTACTAGACATGTTGCTTGGCAAGTAGACAAATGGCGTCATATATTAGTACAAAAGGGATAATAAACAACCACAAGAATGCCCTAAAGCTCGCTGGCTAAACGAACTCCTAAAGTTTGGTGGACGTAATAATTGGCAACAAATATAAAGGACTAAGAACCGTGAAAGGATCTGGGGCAGGCTTTCATCCTGTAGTGGATTAAGCCATGCTAATGATGTTTTATTTATTAATTAATTAATCAAAAAAAGTCGGACCGAGAAGTTCTACGTAGTATCAAAACCAGGAAACTACAGTACCTCGGTCACATTATGAGAGGACAAAAGAACAGCATTCCCTGACTTATCATTTAATGATAGATCAATGGTAAGCGTAGCAGAGGAGGGCGCCGCATTTTGTAACTTAAGAACCTCCGTGATTGGTACGAGTGCAGCTCTAGTAGCAGACGACAGACCTAAGATCGCCTTGATGGTGGCTGACTTTTGCTAGAAGATGACATAATAAGAAGAAGAATAAAACAAATAAAAACATTGTGGTCATAATAAATCAGAATTAATGACGTTTACAAAAATATATGATAATATTTGAATTAAAGAAGAACTGATTTTAATCGAACAGGTTAATAAAAATATAAGGAATATACCTATTGCCTTCAGTTCCGTTAAAATAAAATCGGTTAGATACATGTTCAAACACGAGCGTTAACATCATTTTACTCTCTACTTCAATTATAGTTTGTCAATTTATGGCTACGGCCGTAAGTTGTAGCTTAACCACTGGGGAATGCCAAAAGAAATGGCGTATTTCAAAAAAACACTACCTTATTCATAGGTCAATAATTATTATAAAGCAATCATTATTCGTAGGATGTTTATCACACTTGAATGGTCAAAGACATAGCTTATAATGAGTATCTTTAGAATTATCTTCAAATGTGTTAATCTTGCCGATTTTTTGAATAATAAAATGCCTAATTCTTGTCAAATTTGGGATCACAGAGACTATCAATATAATTTTTTATCGTAAATATTTCACTATAATAATGTCGATATAAATGATACTGATGATTTTATAAATGCGTTTAAAAATTAATAAATGTAAAAAATCTTAACACCACCGCACATTTATGTACTGAAATATGACTATTCTTAAACATTGGAGCGAGATGTTTAACAGAATACTATTTTATGTAATAAAAATACTTTATGCAGTCATCAAATGTTTAAAATAAATATAACGGATAATAAGGCTTCAAAATTATATAAATAGATTATTTACAACGTTTAAGGAGTGTCCAGGATCATAGTTTGAAAATACAATAAAAACTCAATTTTGACCTACGACGAGCATGTCCCTCCTTAACACTTTATGATGAAATACATAATTTTGCCGTAAAATAATAATTAAAAATATCAAACGATAGGATAAGTAAATTTTAGAAGTAATTATTTATCACACTGAATCCTTTAAAAAGCTCCATGTTAACATTGTTAATATAATTAATTTTCATGCCTGTTTGATTTTTAAATGTGCATACTTGACGTGTTTTGAACGAATATCTACTTTTATTCGGTAAAAGTTAAGCTAAACATCCTGAATAGTTGAAATTGTATCAAATAAACGCAAACGTTAACCGCAAAAAGTTATATTATTTATAAAACGCTGCGGGGAAACCTCCGCGGTTGGATTTTCCGGAGAATTTTCCGGCTTCCGAGATCTTTTCGAAAACAAAGCGAATGAACGCTCGCTGTAAAACTTTCCAATGACTGCTTAGAGTGTTGCTCATTTTTTCGGCATCTGGCTGGGGCCGGAATTGTTTTTATTACAGCATACAATCTGACAACTTCTGAGAAAAGTTTTGTTTTTCATTTTTCTAACATAATAACTTGAAACTGAGCCAATAATAAATAAATGTATCCAGTTAGGGTAACTAATCGAAAATAATTGCACTAATAATGTATATTACCATATTCGCATCCAAATAAACTATTATAATATTATAAGGCTTTCAAAGTTGGTTACTTCGATTTTATATTTATTTTAATTCTAGTACTTTGGTTACATGTAAGTTGTACGTATGTAGTTGGCCGTAGGACACTTCTTCGTGAGCCGTTGTCCTTGAAACATGTGTTCGTACAGCATTTAATCAAATGACGAGTGTTTTTTGTTGAAAATTTCACCGTGGAGTATATTGTACGTATGTTACAAAGTGCGAAGCTGAACAGAAATGCTCCAATTAGATTCAATACAAATTTTTGATTGAATTAAATAATTGAACGATGAAACTACATAAATACATATAATTATAATTCTTATTTAGTTACCTACCAATTTTTCTCTCTCTTTCCAGTGGTTTTATTACGTATTTTTATGTGATTTATTTTGACATGAATAATATAGGTTAACCAAAATAACAATAATTACTTCATATAACAATTTTACTGTTTATCAATAGGTTTATACTTAACTGTATTCATTTATCGAAAATACTTCATGTACCTATCTAATTGGAATATTACTGTTTCCAAACTCCTGTCGCACGTTGTAATATACGTAGATGTACAATAATACTCCACGGTGAAATGTTCAACGAACAACTCGTCATTTGATTAAATTATGCTATAGGAATACTTCATGTTTCAAGGACAACTGCTCACGAAGAAGTGCTCTACGGTCAATTGTGTACGTACAAATTTCTAGACACGAAGTATTTTTTCATATTATATACTAATAAAATAACAAATCTGTACCGGGCAATGACCTTAGGCTTTGACAGAATTATTTCAACAACGTAACAATTAGTAAGTCATTATTTAACTATCGCATAATCGTCCCACCTATAATCAGAGTATTCTACACGCGTGACATTCTTCAAAAGGGTTTGACTATCTTGAAATTGGTCATCGAAATGCCCAAAGTTGCAATAATGCAGAGGCCCGTAGATTTCCCAATAATTGCAAACTACATCAATAATGACTCTGGCAATTTACAGAATATTCATGTATATCAATAGCGAGTCATAGATGATTGGTTAGTATTAGTATCAATATTAACCTCTGTTTGATCAGTAATTTTCGTGTCAGTCAGATCTCAGTCTCCGCATCACTCCGCGTATCATCTCTTCCACAGAGCCTCGGACCTGTAACATAACTCTTATACTGACTGTTCACGCTGCATTAAAACCTCATTCCTCCATCCATTGAAACAATCTCCAATCCGACTATTATCTCTACTCCTCGTCACCTCTAACAGCGATCTCATCCGCTAAAATCTTTTTCCGTTTGTTAAAAAAAAAAAAAGTATTAAACCGTAGTTGACTGCAAAGTCGAGTTAAGTCACCAGTTCCTATTTGTTACATTTTCATCCAATTTAAGGGCGGTCGTGCTCAGCGTAGGTCAAAATGGAACTTTTATTGTATTTTCAATGCATGATCCTGGACATTCCTGAAACGTTGTAGATAATCTATTTATATAATTTTGAAGCCTTATTATCCTTTATATTTATTTTAAACATTTGATGACTGCATAAAGTATTTTTATTACATTAAATAGTTTTGTTCTAAACCACTCCCTCTAATGTTTTAGAATATAGTCATATTTCAGTACATGCATGTGCAGTGGTGTTAAGATTTTTTACATGTATTAATTTTTAAACGCATTTATAAAACCATTAGTATAATTTATGTTGACATTAT
This sequence comes from Rhyacophila brunnea, assembly GCF_057557595.1. Taxonomy (NCBI): domain Eukaryota; kingdom Metazoa; phylum Arthropoda; class Insecta; order Trichoptera; family Rhyacophilidae; genus Rhyacophila; species Rhyacophila brunnea. The sequence continues at coordinate 17,198,234 of NW_028232752.1, forward strand.
TGTAGTGAAATATTTACGATAAAAAATTATATTGATAATCTCTGTGCTCCCAAATTTGACAAGAATTATGCATTTTATTATTCAAAAAATGGACAAGATTAACACATTTGAAGATAATTTTAAAGATACTTATTATAAACTATGTCTTTGTCTATTCAAGTGTGATAAAAATCCTATAATTAGTGATTGCTTTATAATAATTGACCTAAGAATAAGGTAGTGTTTTTTTGATATACGCAATTTCTTTTGGCATTCACCAGTGGTTAAGCTACAACATACGGCCATAGCCATAAATTTACAAACTAAAACTGAAGTAGGGAGTAAAATGATATTAACGCGCGTGATCAACATCAACAATCTTCGAAACACTCCAAACTCAGTTCGTATCAAAACCACTAGAATGGTTCTTTATTTCCTACACTTTCATATCGTGAATAAGTTCCTTTATAGAAGAATGTTTTCTTTTTAATAAGTCATTAACCACCGGAGTTTATTTACTACTAGATGAAAGCCTCCCCTAGCTCTCCTCAGGCTTCTTGACCTCTAGTTCTTTGCTGCTACATACATCCGCTGAGTTTGGTGAATTCGTCGATCTAACAAGTTTTATAATACGCCTATGGTCGACGGCTATCAAGTTGCTGACCTTCCACCTGAGAGTTCTGGGTTAGATTCTGTTTCGATGAAGACACAATATTTATGTGAATTTCTCAAAGCCTGGGTGTTTGTGATTGTTCAAAATTATTAACAACAACCTTGTACGAAAAAAACAAGAACATGGTTATTAATAATAATTTAAAAAACAAAAAAAAACACTGTGATCATTCAGTCACCCTCGGCTATTACCATATAGCTGTATTTGTTCAGTGGTTGCCTACTCACCATGCGAAATTTTCGGTCCATTGCCTATCCATCAGCTTTTTAACCTCTGTCCAATCATGTGCCTTTTCATATTATGATGACCAACACCTGTACAAAAACAAACCATAAGCGCAAGTGAGAAAGCATTCGGCACGCTTATATCTAGACAATATGCATTAGAGTAATATAGAATTTCTACGACTGAATTAAATATTTTTTGTCGCGTCGCCGATAAATATTGATTTGAATGAATAAATTTATTTAATAACTGCGAGCACGTGTTGCCGTAATTTATTGTTTATGTGTTAAATATAAAGTTAGTGGTAATTATTTTTAGTTAATTTAGTAAAAAATATGGTTAACTATGTTTTGTTTAAATTTGGTAGCCGTTACGTACTGAGAAGCAACATGATGGTATAACGTTTCATATTTAAGTTAATAATAATACAATTGAGGTTCTACTGTGCGCAAGAAACGCGGATTCAATTTTCTGAAAAATACCTTATCTCTTTATAATATTACTCTGAGATCACGAGCCTTTTTTAATTATAAATTTTATCTTTGTAGCAGAGTCCATATTTCACATGTATACGTGAGTACTAGTAGCATACATTGGTAGTTAAAATATTCTACCGTTTAGATATGATATTGTTACAGTATTTTATTTAGAGTGTTCATTGTTTTGTGTAATTATTATTTATGACAACCAAACTTCCTATACATAAAACACAGTAGAATACTTTGAAATTAAATCACTTCTGTTCACCACAATATAGCGTATTTTAGTCTTCGGGTCCTTTTGTGAAATGGTGTTCTTTTGATATTGTAATGTAAAATGGACATGCAATACAATTTCAAAGAAAACACAGAGGTCTGATTTTACTGTGGCACGAAATTGACCCTAATGCCTCGACCGAACGCAAGGCGTGACCCAACTTTGCAAAATTCCTGTTATTTCGGATCACGAACGAGTAATTTGATACAATTGTGATTATATTCATCACTGGCATAACAGAGAAGCGAGAGATGACATTTCAATTCTCCTCGAGGGAAGCTTCAAACAAAAGCTTTACACTGTGGTTTATAGCATCCGTTATCTGTCGTTCACTGATTATATCCCGCTGAAATATTTACTGAAATAAATTACTTGAAATATTTTAGCAAAATAAAGTGAAACCACCTCCATTTGAAATCGCATAGTATATTTTATTTTAATCTCCTGATAATGGCATTGAATGAAATTATTATAATTATATATCCAGTAACCATAAAATTCTGAGAATACGGTTGTTTGAAGACAGGAAATTCTTTGAATGTAATTTCCTCCATATTAAGGAAGCAAAATTACATCTGTTAAAGAACATTCAATTATTTTCAATAAAAATAATTGCGTTTCTCGCTTAGAATTCTATTATAGTTTAGATTTAATTTCATTTACATACATTATGACTAAGATAAGTTATTTAATGATTAAATTGTATATAAATAATTAGTTTCATTTTACATTGAAATGTCGATAATCGTGTTATTGTATATGTTAGTGGCGTGCGATGATTTTTTCTTGCAGGGGTGCTCTTGAAACAATAAATGTTTACCTTCCTAAGATTTGCTACATATTATTATCTTGTTAGAGTTTTGTAATAAATTTAGTCTCGGCGGGCGGGGGATGTTGCAATCAAGTAATGTGTAGTATTTTAGTACCTCTGCGTTATTCTACAAATATTTACGTTCAATACTACAATATAATTATTATATAAAGTATTGCTTAGTAAACGTTATAACGGAAGTAAATGATATAATTGTACAATATAATATACAAAATATTATTAAATGTTAAGTATGTACTTTATTCAGTAATTCGAGGGATGTAGGTAAAAGTACTTATTTGCAATTGATAATTAAATTCGTGTGAAATTTGTATGTTAAAAATGTATGTACGAAACAATCTTAATTTCCCCGTTAGCGTTTTTCGATGAGTAAGCACTAATAGATACCGCTGACGACATGTGAAAATGTACATTTTATCTACTTAATTAAATATTATTTTCGCAATCGATGCATACGACGCAGGTATGTCATGGATTTTGCTGACAATGCTTAATCTCACAGACGTCGTTGATTGACACAAACATTTTGATTCGACATTTTTAATTTTGTCTCAAACAAGTAGATGATATTCAAAACAATTTATCTAATTTCTGATTAAAAATAACAGATGTCAAATTAATATTTCAGAATATCATTAGTAAAGCGTAATATTACTAGCTCAGGCCTCAAGCCTTACACTGACATCTATGTAATAGCGTATTGATTCGATAAACGGCGAAATAGCATATAAATACCAATCTATGACATTCCACGAATATCTGGCTAATTTTATTGCAATTTATATTATGTATTTAATCACAAAATGAATTGATTATTACGCGTTTATATTAACAAAAGCTTTATGTTTATCATTAACGAATTCAATTTATTATTATTTAATTAACAATGAAATTTTGTTATTTTTAATAAAAATTGGTTTTCTAATTATTCTGAAACAACATTGGTAAAAGCTCAAGTATAATTATATGCTGTGAGCTTTTTACAAAACCATTTATAATTTGATTAAAGGATTTTTCTGTCAATTCTGAGAATTAAATACAATTTTCCACTTCACTCGGTTATTATTATAATTTGCAAATTGCACCTATTTACGGACTTTACAATAAAATTAAACAAAATACCGACTCAATTCCATTTAACCATACCACGATCATAACAGTTCAGTGATTGCAGCGTCGAATATAATATTATCTATATAATAAATATATTAATTTAATTGTGGAAATGTCATTTTCAGAACCTTATTACTGAAACTCTATTTTAGAGCATAAATGATTATTGCAGAACACTGTCCAATTGTAATAATAGCATTTCGTCAAAATAGTAGTAGGTACTTATAAGTAATAGATTGCGTAATAATTTATACTGATAAAACTAGGAAACTACAATCACACCCTACGGTCAAATTTTACGTTATGTATAACGATAAACTATCGTAATGTTTATTTTACTTGTATTTTACTTGTTCTTGTAAGTAGTCTATTTTTCTAAACAAAAAAAAACTACAGTACCTCCACCACACTATGAGAGAACAAACCACATCTTTCTCTACTTCGTCATCATTTGTGTTTAGTATGGTAGTATTAATTCGAGTCCGTACAACTCCGTATACATACATATTATTATTTATTTATTTATTTATTTAATAAAACGCAAATTTTTATTGTACTTATTTCACTTTTATTAATTTAATATCTGGACCAGTTTCGTCTGCCTTGGAGGGACATTTTCAACTAAAAAATATTCAACACAACAGGCATTTTATAATAACAAATTCAAATAATGACAAAAACAGTCAACCAGTATATTGATGAACCTTTCCTATCAAATTTTAATAATATTATGTCAATAACACTTAGTAATAATAATTACAAGATAAAAATAATTTTTTATATACTTAAAACGTTTTTAAATTTTCTGTTGAATCGTATAAACTTGACTTGACTAGCTTAAACGATCAAAAAAATTTGTACTTGATAGAAATAGTACTTAAATGTCATTTTAACATGTCATATTGATTTCCATAGTAACGCACGTATCTATTAATAATTTAGTTGCTAGGACCCCAGTTCCCTAGCAACCAATAACAGTGGATTGGATTACGGATTTCTTCCGAAATAACTTTTCATACAAAACAGAATTAACTGAAAATGAATTAAATTCTACTTAAAAATGGCTAATTGCATTGTGTTCTAATATATTCTAAAAGTTTCAAATGTCTAGCTAGTCGGAAAGTTAGTTGAAAATCGATTGCAAGATTTGTACCGGACAAAAAACTACCGGACAAATAAGAATACGACCTAATAAAAACGTTGTAAAAATGAATAAAATTGTATATTAATATTTCATAATACCTCATTAAAAGGACACTAAAACCAAACATTCTTATTTATTATAAACATAAAATAATAAAATATATAAAGCAATAAACACTTTACATGTACATGATTGTAATATATGACTTAACAAATAATTTTGATTAATCAATATTCAATCCATATACATACACAATAACTGATCTCGGTTTATGCTACGTCAGTTGTTGTTGTCAGTGTTTTATATTTGTTGTTATTATAATATTAAATCCAACTCGACACTATCCGTCCATTTTGTACGATATAGACCAGATGTTCGTTTGCCTTCGGGCTTCCTGAATGCCAGTTTATTTGTCATGCGTGACTCGTATATTCTATCTACAGGGCCTTGCTATCTAAGGCAACCTAGTTTAATATACTACACAATATGTGGATCTCATTACAAAGTGTACAGATCGTAGTTGTATCTTCATCTCCACCCGAACTAATAACACGTATAACTTTCCGTGAAAATGAGCCCAATACCATATATATGTTTTTGGTCATGCAAGAAGTTTCCGAGCCATACATGACAAGTGGTCTTATTAGTGTTTTGTATAATATACTTTAATTAAAGTATCGGTCAAATGTCTTGGAAGAAAGCATCTTCATCAGACAGTGACCACATTTTCTGTCTAGCACTATTCTTTTGTAACCTTCCTTTTACGATGCTATTAAATTCCGTTCGTTCCGGTGATGTACCTAAGTAAAAGGAAGGTGAAATAAAAATGCCTATTATTATTTGCTAGTTTTCGTTTTACATATAAAATGATCGTTTTACACTTTTTTTTCGATATGACATCCCTTCCAATTACGTATCTAATTTGAAAAATATAAATTTTCACTCGTTTTAAAACCTCTTATAATGTAAAGTTGACATTATTGAAAGTAACGTAATATCTAAAATATGCATGACATGACAGTAAAGATTGTAATCCGGATGTGTATAATAATTAATGGATCTTTATAATTACAGCGAAATTATATCTGGGACCATGTCGAGGCATTAGGTCATCTTTTGATAGTGGTCCACGCGTTAAGTCTTTCCCTGTTTATTTATTCAACGGCGCTAGTAATTATTTTGAGTTGGGTTCATATCCCGACGCGGCGATCGCCAAAGACCTGCCTACGAGAACGGGAAAGGAAGCGGATAACAAAGGAAGTTTTAAATATCCTACACCAGGACTCGTCAAACTACAAAAGGATTTGCATAAACTCCAATATTAAATAGGCACAATGTTGAACTGAACTGAAGGTCGAGTTTAATTATATTTTAAATTTTATAATTAGCGCTTTAGCTTAAAGCTCGTCCAAAAAATAATACGAAAAACTACTAAACTCTTGTTAATTATTAGAAATTTTATGCTAGGGATACATTACTCAAGTTTTTTTTTTGTAAAAAAAATTAAAACGATTGCCCCATTGAGTGGTACATAATCCCATCATATTTCTTAACACTGCCAAGAATAAGAAATAAAAGTAATATTTATTCAATTAATAATTAATCCAAAAATTACCAGAATATATTATTTTAAAACCTTTTTATGTTTTGAAAAAAGGCTGTCTATTATTTTAAGAAGCCATCACAATATAAATTATTGATGTGTAATTGAATTACTATTTTTAAGCACGTAATGCGAATGACAGTGATACTATTTTCATTTGTTTCATTTATCTTTCATCAACTTCAAAATAATGCCAGACGACCCATTCGTATTTCAGGCTTATTTTTTTTAGAATATTACTCTCAACTCAATGCTGAAATTTACGCTGCTATATTTTTCCACCGAACCTAATCAATTCGTCATTAAAATAAATTTCTTCTTCTTTTTCATGTCATCCTCTATTAGACGTTGGCCACTATCAGGAAAATCTGTGCATTATTTTCTACTTCAGGAGCTGTACTCATACCAACCACCGAGGTTATTAAGCTATGAAATGCGGCGTTATCTCCTGTTATATTTACCATACATCTTTGCTTGGATATTTTTTTAGGAAATGCTGCATTTTTACCATATTATCCGTATCTGACTTTGATACTCTTCAGAAATTTTGTAAATACATCAAAGTATTTTAACAACAGTTTTTTAAATGTATTATTTTACTATGTAGGTACATGATTTTACTGATATTCTTATTGTTTCATGATGCGTTGTAAACTTGTTGAACTAATAATTTGTAATACCTATTGACACGCGAAAATAAACAAATGAATTTAATTAAAAATCAATTCAAATGGACTGAATTGATAACTATCGAATATATTCTCCATATTGTACATTCTATTATGTGTCTTGTATTAGGCAGTTATACAACTTGTTAGTTACTTCTACATCATAATGTACGTAAATATTTCATTTATCTTCACCGGCACCGAGATGGAAATCGTTCAGATGGCACCGTCGGTGGTGCCAAATCATTCTAAACTCTTTATTGGCTTATTTTCTCAATGATTTTTTTCTTGGTTCAACGTCATTTTTAATATTCATCTTGCGTGTACATATTATATCTTAATATCATCTTACTTAGACGTCTTTGGTATTATGGGTTTAAGCCTGCCATGCATACGTAATCAATAGTAATATACATTGGTTTAATGCTAAGGTATAATAGTCGTGAAGCCTACATTCTGCTATGCGGACAATGGAATGCAGTACTAAATGAAGAGACATAACTAGGACATTTACTAGGTCTTCATTATCGATTAGTAGTTTAATAGTTGGGAATATGAAAACGAAGAAAATGTATATTAACCGTTTATATTCGAGACGGATAGATTCACCATTCTTTAATTTACTGTAGTAGTAATGCATTCTAGCCACTTGCCAAACCTATTAGGCCTATGCTCTGAGTACACATCATTACATTGAAAAAATTGTCGGTCGAATAACAGATGCAATGCAGCAATGCCAGCAATGCTAGATACATGACATCATAAATAGTAGGTAGGTACTATCGATATCGCCTTTTTATGATGGCATTCCTCTGAATTCATTTCCATTCACGCTCTCGGTTTTAACCCTACACTGCATAGTGATGCCATTTGACATCATGATATTTTAATGCAAATATTAATAACTCCATCTACGAATTCGTTTCTGAAATGTTTTACTATGTTTCATTAGTAAATGTTTTAAGTAATTAGTAATACAGTTAATTAGCAGATGTCTCCAAATTAATACAAAACTTCAAATAAACTCTGACGGAAGTGAAAGCGGTTGCACCTGGAATTCACCTGTTTCAAATATGCTTTTTAGCCAAAGAAAGTCCATTCAAGAACATTAAAAAAATTTTCGTGATACATTCAGGTAGGTACTAATGATTCTATTATAATTTTTATGCTGTATATCAAATACATAGAAATAATTTTAAAAATATTTGTGATGCCATTTGGCATCATCATGCATTGACGTACTGCTTTATTCGTGAACTGCAGTAATGATTTGGTTCTCAAATACTAATTACTTTTCCAGAATGAATTTCAGAAAACGAACATTGAATGACAAGGAGAGAACAAAATAAAAACTGTTCTTCACCTTGTTGCATGTAGATGCCATTTGGCATCATATTGTTTATATGAATAAAAAGATACAAAAAGTTAATATTTTTTTTTAATATTTTTCCCATGATTTTTATAATGATTCACAACACATATATTTTTTTCATTAAAAAATAAAATGTCATGCAGTGTAGGGTTATAGTTACGAGTAGCATAACCCCATATTACCCCAGTGAACAAAGTGTTGTCGAAATCAGTATCTGAACTTCAGTTGCGGTATCAAAACGCGTTTTTGATCAATAGTGTTAACCTGTACATGCATGGTACAAATAAAAAAATAATATGCAATACATTATTACGACGCATGATGTCACGAACCTTGAACAGTACCGACCTCACATGTCAAAGCAGTTAAAATATAAAGAAAATATTATAAATTAATAAACTTTGTAATTAAATTTTTACTGTATCAATACATCAGTATCTATCATGACATTTCTCTACATAAAATATTCAACTTCTTCTTTCTCACGATTCCACACCGTATTTGTCTGGGGAAAAAGAGCGGTTTGTTAGTCGAGATTAAAAAAAAACGTAAAGGTTAACCAAAAACTTGCTGAATCAATAAGATAATAAAGTTCAAGTAAGTAACAATTAAAATGGAGACAGAGTAAAGGTCCTTTATGCTGACCAAGTGATGTGTGATATATTTTTTTTATTTTCAAGAGAAAAAGAATATAAAAATAGTTACATAATTCACGTGTTTTGAAAAAGTTCACATACCAGTATAATATACGAGTGTGAATAATCACAAAAACGGTCTCGTATTTTTAGAGAATCACAGGAGTGCAATAATTATTTAATGCTTGAAAATTTTTGTGTTTTAACTCAGCAATTTACTGGGTAAGCCCAGCGGATTGCTAATATAATATTCATCCTCTGGACTGTCCAAAAATAAAACATTGCGAAAATTTTATTGGTTTTTTCTTGTAATATTTTCGTATATTTAAAAAAATATTGTTTATTAAAAATGTTTCATAACAAAATTGACTTTGTAACTTTTCCAACAATATTTTAATAATTTAAACAGAACATTTTGTTTGTCTTATTTGGAAGTTTAATTTAAATACATCAGCAATCGACAATCTCCAAAACTAAAAACGGTGTATATTTTAATAATGATTTGTTTTATAATTAAAATGCTACACGGGTTTTTTTAGTTTTTATTCCACAGTTATTTTTTAAATCAATCAATCAATCATTGAAATTTAAGCTTACCCAAGAATCACCGACTTTGTCACATAAATAATACAGATACTGTTTGTACAAAATTAAATAACGTTAATGCTTAATTTTCATGTTCCATACCTGTATAGAAGATAACATAAAAACTATATACTGTTATGAAAAGCTTAAATAATGAAGAAAAGTAGCCATTAGCCGTTGCTATGTGACTTTCAGTACACTCTGTACTTGAGTAAGTAGGTAGGTAGGTACTGAAATTTATCATTAGTGCAATATTTTATTTTATTTTTCTCTACTTTCAAAACCAACGGAGATAGTCCTCATTAAAACGAAAAAACTAAAGTCCTAATAAAAAACCTATTAATAAAAATAATTTAGTTTTAACAGCTGAATCCAAATTGGAACAACCCCTTGGAAGACCTACTTTATATAATATATAAAATAGGTCTTACAGAATAAGAAATACTCAAATTTATTATGATCGAACCTAGCTTCCTCAATAATAACCAGAATGGACTTGGTTTACTATGCTTGTGAAACACTCAATATTATAATATAGGTACCTACATTAAATATAATATGAAATTGAAACTGAAAATGGTCACAAATAATAATGATTAATTAATAAACCTCACGCCATTTTACAAATATTTTTTTTGAAAACTATACAAAATCGAAAACAATTTAGATTCATTTAAATCGAATCCATTTTTAATGAATGCAATTATTTTATTGATTTTACTGTCTACATACATTGACATGTTCAAATTCAAAAATTTCTCGACATATACCGAAACTTAATCATTGACAATGTAAATATAATATTTTTATTACACAGTAATTGAGAATGTATGTTCTTTTTTTATTGAAAATATAACGTCTATAAAAAGACCAGAAACATGCATATTATTTGGAATTTTTTTTATTTTTTTTATATTATTCAATATTGAATAAAAAGATAATTTTTTAATTTCGTCAGTACAATGACGCCATAAATATGATTTTTATAACTCCTGAAACCATTAATAAATGATATCCGATATAAGTAACATCATTGCCTTGATTTATGTTATATGTATGGGTAGTCTTTTATTGTCGGAATTTGAATACATCAGATAGCGTAGTTGTTCACATTAATTAGAATGATTTATAAACAGATTGATAGCTTAATCCTCAATGCATTATCTCGAATCTTCAATTCCTATTTTTTTTAAATATATATTATAATTCTAAGATTTTTTTTTTCATTCACATTATAATTACAATGTAGTGTCAAATATTTTATATAAATACAAGTAACGAATTACAGCAAACTATGATTTTTTTATGATAAGTAAATTGAAAAATCCAAAAATCACAAAGTTAATACGTGCATAATAATATCATTATCTCAAAAGATCTGCCAAAAATGGCGATTATACGCAAAACTTGAAAACTACCATCTTTCAATGCACCAACAAATAAAAGAATAATTTATATATGGCTACCAGTTCAACCATACCAAAAACATAATAGTCCAAATTATGTGGCTAAAACTATGGTTTATTACGGTTTAAAATTTAATATTCATCGTTGAAACACCTCTGTCCCAAAGGTTGTCCGGCGGATCCCAGCTTCCCGTCCCGGGCGTGTCCCGTGACAGATTATTTTCTGGAGATAAGTGCCTTTGACTATTATGTTTTATTGTGCCGGGGGGCCCAGGGAGGGGATGGGCTACAAGCACAACGCTTCGTTGTGTTATGTTGTTTTGTCCCACTGACGACGCAAGAGATTTAGGCAGGCCGTTCACAACCTTTTAGCCGTCATAATCCTTTTCTCATTCTCTTTTACTCCCAGAAAAATGGCCATGGGGGGAGGCACATTCAGTTAACAAAACGATAAAGTTTTCCATAACGCGTGTTGATAGTGGGTACTTGAAATGCGTGAATTTAAATAAAATTACTTTCTGAATTCTGCGTGAATACTGAATACTGAAAAAAAGTATATATGTACAATCAAACAAATATGACTCGAGTTTCCCCATCTCCACCCTCCATGTATATGCAGCCGTGGTTTGTGCCCGGCCATCTTCCATGACGCTATAAACGTGTCAGAATGAAAAGATTTTAGTGCCATATTTCCTTGTCCCGAAGCGATGCTGCACGAGACTGATGTAGCAACCATGCACCTAAGTGCTTAAAGAAAGAGTTTTAGAAAATAAAAAGAATCTTGACTTGCTCTGCCGTCATTTATCTTTAATGACACGAAGTGTCCTCTGTTCCCGTCTACTGAAACTCTGCCGAAACACAGGAGTCAGGAGTTGAAAGTGATGAATCTAAGAAGGGATCGGAATTATTCCGTCCTCCATATGATGCAGCAAATTTTTGAAATGCCTCAAAGTTGGTCTTAATTAATAATATCGACAGAAGGAACTTGAAGGGATTTGAATTAAAAGTTTCGTCTTTTGATACAAAGCGTTGGAGTAGAGCCGGAGCAGGATCACGGAGCAGTGGAGCAAAGGGGTTTTACCTGTAGCACCGAAACTTTTTAGAGCTCTACTGCTCCGAATGTTTTGTTTTTATTATTACATTTTCATCATAAAATCTAATAAAAGTGCCGAGTGATAAATAAGGTCACTTTTTTGACAAAATAGGTAGATATTAAAGACGATTTGCTGTCGGTTTTTTTAAAATATAACTGATAATGAAAATAAACCTTATTTCACAACTACTTATTTTTTTATTTTATTAACATTTGTATAGATATAATACATATTAAATTGTTTTACCCGGAGCAAAGCAGACCCTGAAGCGGAGCTCGAGCAAGTGTAAGTCCCAGAGCAACTCAAAAAACGTTCGCTCCGACCCTCTGTTTCGGTATATTCAGTCACTATGCATTCTCACCAATGGAATAATGCACACTGACAACGAAAACAGTTAATTCTCCCTTAAACAATAAAATAAAGGAAAACCCGAGTCGCAAGTGGAATAGTACAAAACTTAAATGCATCAGAATTTAACATTAATTATGCTATCGATTTATGTGGATATTTTTTTATCAAGTACCCTCGATAGTATTTTTTTTTTTATTATTAAGGAAACAAATAGTTACATATTGATTACAAAAATTTAAAATATAATAATGAAAAGTTATTGCAACCAGCAACGTTTCCATGTATACATTATAATATAGTTAAGCCTAACAAGATAGAGATTAAGAATAACATAAATATAAAGAAATTACACAAGAAAATTGGATGAGAAAAATGAGGAAGAATAATGAATAATTAAATTATATACAAAAAAGTAACATATATATCTATTTATATAAAATTTTGGAAATAGCGCGTTTAAATGAAACAGGTGAGTTATTAAAAGGATCAACGGTGGAGAAATACATATTATAATTTAAACAAGAGCGCCGAATAAAAGAGTTTTGTGCATAATTAGAACCGCTACGACTGATACGGTACAAAGTTTGGTTTCGCGTAAATCTTGATGGACAATGGAAACCCACCCTTTCGAGTAGGTTTGGCGAGTCAAAAAAACCATTGATAATTTTAAAAAGAAAATATTGATCAGATATAGAACGTCGACTTTCCAAAGATGGTGCCATAAAAGTTGCAGTGGTCGAAATAGAATTAGATAAATCATAACAGTAAGCTTTAAAATTGACGTACTTATGAAATCCCTTTTGTAGCGCTTCGAGACAATTTATGTATGTATGTATTAATATTATAAATGTGAGAGCTTTCACTCAGAAATTGAAAGTTGTTCCAGTCCCATTCGGTACAAAAGCTGTTTTTCAAGTATTATTTATAACGGGTATTTTTATGAGACTATATGATAGAAAATATGGTTTTTTACTTACTGAAAATATTATAATGTTACCATTTTCTATCTAAAACACAGTAAACTCACCAGTTATTCTGGCTTCAGTAAGTATATTTGGTTTCTTATACATTAAATTATTCATGCATTTTGCATAATTTTAAGCTGAAAATCCCTTAGTTCACCATGCATAACTCGTAATCCGTTGAAAGTTCAAGTGTGCTTTTGGAAAATCCGGTTCAAGAACCTCGTTGTTCTGAATACGCGTGTGCAATTGCCAGAGTATTCCGGACGGTTCCGGATAATCGACGCGAGCAAATGTGAACCCATTCAAATCTGCACACGTACAAAAATGTTTCCACACCACCGAAACAAACCATCCCGTATTTTCGTAGGTAGCATTTTGAAAATTACAAATTTATATTTATTTTCAAAGTAAAATCTTCATATATGTATTTTCATATATGTCATAAAATTAGGAAAAAAACATCCACAAGACTTCCGGTGGCTGGTAAAAATAAATTGAAATAGTATTACTATTAATACGCATACAAAAATAGTTCTAAGTTAATATTATTTGGCTGCGCTTTTCAGTGGACTGTAAATTGTGACGCAATGATTCGGATACTGGGGGGTTATGTGTATGATGCCAGAAGAACTGACATTTGTGTTGAGGCTGGCTCTCTGGTCTGGTTGTCACTCCTGGTTGCACGATCTTTATTGGTAGCAATCAAGGGTAGTGTTTCATCTTTTGTATCGAAGTGTTAACACTTATTGTAACAATTACAATAAATTGTAATTGTTAGAATAAGGGCTATGTTTTAACAGCACCTCTATTGGCTGTGTTAAATTTTAGAGCAAGACAGACAGTTTTGACTGTTTAGACGGCTAACTTAGTGTAATTGTTACAAATGTAATACTATTGTAATACTACCCTCGATAGCTACCGATTGTGGCCTATTGCAGTCTTGTGTATATAATAGATGTGCTGGTGTGCGGCACTTGATGGTCCAGAATTGTTTAGGTTATAAGAAAGTGTTTATAAGCGCACCGTTGATGAATGAGTGACTGTTAATAGTCAGCCTGCCGAGGATCATGATGGGTATGGTTTTTTTGTTGTATTAAGGCCGCCCTAATTGGCCTAACCATCATATTATTATATTGTGATCATTCCTTAAGATAATGAAGATTTTTAAAATTATGAAATAGATTTATTGAAAGGTTTTTAATGGGCATTTAATTGTTAAAATAATACTGTTACATAAGTAGACATTTTCCTTGGAAGGTATACAATTTTAATGGGATTCGGTACCTGATTTAAATAAGGATTTTCTGTTATTTTCCGCGAAACACGTTTCTTTATTATAGATGCCTGCATAAATAACGATAATTTTGATATTTTTTCGTTTATCCCTTGAATGGATTATCTATCTAGATGCATTTACTGACTGAGCACACAATGTGATAGAATATAAATAACTTTCTAAATGAATGGATATCCGGTAGACGAATTAATGGTCACACGGTGTTTTTGACATTGAAGTTGATGACTGCATCAAACCACAACTGGTCTTAATCGGGCGTATCACGGGATCATGTTTTTGTATGTGAAGCATCATTTTTTTTTTTAACTGGGAATGTCTCAGGAGCAGTTACCCAAGTCTCGCCATGAACTCAAACAATGTGCGTTGACTGAATTAACAAGACTTTAGGTTAAGAGTACCCATTGGAGATATGAGCACGTAGAGGCAATATTAAAAACTGTAGTAAGTAACAAAAACTAATACAACACTGCCGAATATTCTAAGTGAAGAGATCTTCACGTTGGAAGTATGACGCCATAATTTTTTAAATGCCGAGTAAAGTCCGATGGGTTCAACAGCTGGTTGAACCGACTTGAGTAGCTCTTCCCATTCCGTACATATTTTAGGACATTCCCAGAGGATTTGGCTTGCAACCTATATGTTTAACACTCAAAGAGCCTGCCAGCGAAGCCATCATGTCCAGTCTTCAAGAATTGACTGGTGTAATGATCTGGAATCAAAACGGTTATCTTCATTCGCCATTTGATATTTGGAAAAAAAAACAAACGTATGCCTGCCTTTGATAGAGGCATCTAATATTTTTTGTCAGGTCTTTAACGCCGCATCCAATAGTCCGCTTCTTCGTGAATAGTTTTTCACTATCAAGACGAGGAAGCGGCATAAGATGAAAGTCACCGACATCCGCCTTCTCGCCTTTGACGAGCATTATAGATGCGCCGCGTACCTGTATATTCAGATAAGAGGAAGAACCCTAGCCAAGACAGGGAGCGCATCCGTTGAAGTTGTATGGTAGGCAATTGTAGTTGACAACAGCGCACTGCGTTGCCCACTTAAAAGAGAACAACTGAGTACTACACTTTATTATTTGACGTTTTGGTGTTTTTGACAGAGAAATAAATGGTCACAGATCCACCACTAAGCACAAAGAATTGATACCCTTATTATTTTTTGCTAAAATAAGTAAGAAGATAAAACTAATGTGTGGAATGGGGTAGGAAACTCTTTTATGCAGTCTTGGATCGACCCCGACTAATGATTACAATGATATTGCGAGTTTGTTTTAAAACAGTATTTAAATAATATAATATCTTTATTGATAGTTCGGTTTGTTGTTTATTGTATAAATCTAACATCTATTTTTATCAAATAAGATAATTTATGTCAAACTGTTAACTATTGAATGAAATTTAGATATAGCCCGTCGGAGGCGGTCTGACGACGTATAGAATTTATGAGGTACTGTTTAGCGCACACAAATTCCAGTGTTGAAATAGTGAGAAAGTTTTTATTTTGTTATCTCGGAAAGTAAATCGTCGGTATACTTTTTCAATATTTATGATCAATAACATAGACTAGACGACCCGAATACTAATCCTTACCCGCCACCTTATGTCGTTGACTCTTTGATTTGTTATTTATTGTGTAAGGGTCGTATGCATTAGATTCCCAAATACTTTATAGGCTAAATACTGCTCATTTGTATGCATGAGTGCAAAATTATTTAATGCATATTTAATGTAATCCATTTTTTAGTGACGTCACAATGTGACGTCATAATGTGTTATAGCTTATAAACTTTATATACTTATAAATTTCATTCCCCGACCATTAATTTACAATGTAAATGTGTCTGAAAGTGTGCGAACGGTACCATATAAATTTAATAATTATAAATGTATAAATAGTAATATGAACTTTAAATAATTTATCAGTTATGTTATCACATTTATTTTATAATTCTACTGTTTGAAAGAATAGAGTATTCCCAGTAAACATTTACATTTCGTGGCAATAAATACAGTTGTATTATGACTAACTTCACTTTAATCACTTCTATTATGAGATGTCAAAACGGAATAAGAATAAATGACAGAAATGAAAATGGATTCAGATAAAAATATGTTATGATCTCTGTATGTATAATATTATCATTTATACCAATCACCGTATGACACTATTGATGTTACCAGTGTATTTGAGAGTTTTGCCTTGTTTATTACAGTTATCTTACAATTAACTAGGTAAGTAGGTACCAAAATATTTTGAAGAATGCAGAATGCTTCCGATTCTTTTCATCTTTCCATATTGTAATGCCAGATACATTATTACAATGACATTTGAAAGTGACAGATGAAGCAACCATTTTGAATGACGTGTGACGTTGGTGTGAGGTTTCTTACGTCACAAACAGTGCTATATGCTATATGGTTAAAAATCGGTTAAATAGCTTATAAAGAATTTGGTAATTTCATCCATACGGCCTTAAATCTAACATCTATTTACCAAATTAGTTAACTTATGTCAAACCATTAAGTAAAGAATGAAATTTAAATGACATATATCAAAATAGTTTTCTTCGGCTTTCTATATTGCGCTAATGCGTGTTAAGAATAACGTGGAGATAGCCCATCGGAAGCGGTGAGACGACGTGTGGAATATACAATGTGTAGCGCACACATACCCTAGTATTGGAGTAGTGAGATGCTTTCCTTTCGTTATCTCGGAAAGTAGATCGTCAGTAAACTTTTTAAAATCTAATTAAATTTTCATTCTCCTCGCCATCTCTTATGGGCTTTGCACGGCTCTGCAGTATTATATTACACTGTATTTTGTTTGATTGATTACTGCGTTCAAAAATTCGTTGAAAAGACGACGCGTAAAAAGACCTACCTTACTACTCAATGGGAATGGGACGACTGGCCTCCGGACAATTGGACGCCGCACTGTTGTAGACACGTATACAGAACGTAGACGAGGTATTTTAATCAGTTTCTATCTAATACTTAGTAGTTTGAATTCATTTTATTCTTAACATAATGTATTCTTTATCGCAGATTGAAAATTACCATGCCTAAGGCTTTATATAAAATAAAAAACTCTTTTTTCGTTGGAACTTAAACATATGCACGATTAAATCATTGTTTACGTCTGCATATTTACATTCTCACCAACTATTAAATCTTAATATAATCATTTAAATATAAATAATAATATTGAATATACTTTTTTAAAGTACCTATAAGTACCTAACGTCTATTTATTTTCGAATTCCATGGCATCCAGTTGTCCGGTGCCAAATCGTCCTAGACCCCTACTCAATAATTTTACTGAGACAGTTTTAGATATATTATCTTTATTGTTCGTAATAGAATGCGAAGCTCTGATTTAATGTAGATTAATATTAATGTATCGCAGGTAAATAAAATCTGATTGACGTCAAGCAATTATGTATTTACATGATAATTCTATCCACTTTGAATTTTAATTAGATGTATCTAATATTGATGTTTCTATGAATACCCGAAATATTATGAAGTTGCAGAAGTGTTAACTTTTAACTGAAATATTTTCAGTTTAATGGTATGGGTAACATAAGGTGACATTACAGTAACGGGTATTCGAATGAATAAATATATGATATTTATAAGTGCGCATGTAGCTATACTGACATCGGTTTGTCATCAACTTTGAGTGAGTGTTGTCATATATATATATATAATATATTATTGTATAGTGGCAAAGTGTACACTAAACATTGTCAATTATACGTACCTATTTATGTTATGATGGTATTGGTTAGTTTTTTTTTAATTAATTAAACCTTGTGAAAACCAAGCCAAAATAGATAATAGTAAAATTTTAAAAAAATGAACAAACAATATATTGTGTAATATGTATTCTTTTATTTTGTTAACTGTCAATTCATGGTGGAACTGCATTGTATTGAGGTTTTTATTTAATAAAACGCATTTTTTTGTAGTACTTATTTCACTTTTAATCAAAAGATTAGGACCGGTTTCATCCGCCTCAGAGGGACATTTTCAACTCTTAAAATGTCCCTCTGAGGCGGACGAAACCCGTCCTAATCTATTGATTAAAAGTGGAATAAGTACTACAAAATTGCGTTTTATTAAATAAAAACAACAATAATATGTATTCTTAATACATACAACAAAAACAAATAAGTATGAATTAAAAAGTGTGCACAATTTTGTCGTATCGCCCAAAGTATACCAAAACTATTATGGTTTGTAATTAACTATTTCTTTTATTCAACAAATAATTCATAAGATTTAAGAATGTATCATTCTAATTATTGAACATACATAATTTAGAAAAACACCTACTGAGAGAGTATATTATAACCAATAGAAAATTATTATTTTATTATATTATTAGCAAGTTTAAGTAAGTTACGTCATAAAAAATATTGGAGAAATCCACGACGTCGGTTAGTAATCGAAGTAATAGGTATCTACTTCGATTTAAGAAACAAAAATCGATTGCCAAAGTAGCTTGATTTGGAAGAGCGCTGATGAGTTGGTATTAATATTGACCAATAGTTAAAATTTGTCGCAATTAGTATGTCACTGCGTAGCATATTGGTAAATGCGACGGGTGGGGCGTAAACCCGGGAGATACAGGGTTCGATTCCCTGTCGGGGTGGCTTATTTTTTTCAAAAAAGATTTTTTCTATTGGTTATAATATACTCTCTCAGAAAGTGTTTTTCAAAATTATTTATATTATGGTTTGATTTAGGCAGGGTTTAATTGATTAAAAACTAACCAACACCATCTGTAAATTGTAGTATTAGTTCAATAAAAACAAATACCTAAGAGTAAAAAAGTTTAATGTGCACTATTTATGGCGGATCTTAACAGCCTACCTCCACCCTTCGCTTCTGCTATATAAAAATGTAAAAGCGGAACGCTTTGACAGGAATTACAATCCTCAACAATGTATAATACAATAAAAAAAGTGTATTATAATAAAAAGTCTTCATTATATTATTATGTTAATAAAACTTCATTAAAGTTATGTAGGTGAGCATAAATATTAAAAACTTATAATATTATAACGTATGTGCCTCGCTTGATTATTTTCAAGCATAAAGATAACATGAAACTTCGAAGGACCACTTAAAACTGAAACGCTTGGATGCTTCTGTATGAAAGTTAGGAGGATCAAATATTAAGCAATCCACATGGTCATATTATAAAACTAGGCCATGCTTAAATTAAATAGTATGCCTACTACTAAAATATGGGAAGTTGTGAGATATATATAAGCGAATGTAAACACTAATATAATAGTATTATAAATTGATATATTAATATTTTGTAGTTGTGATCCTTATCGTCACAACTACAAAATAAAAGAGAAAGTGGTCTCTTGATTGGATGGAATAAAGTATAGTATAAAGTTAAAGAGCTGAGCATGAGACATAAGCAAAGGCCATGGGTTACGTGCATCCTTTTCAAGCTGAACAATAATTACTTCCGTAACCTCGCAACTGACAACTGTAAAAATTAAATTAGAATACAAAAAGGAATTGCACGGCTGAAGGCACGTGCAATCTATGGTTAAAAGATGTACCTGGGCGCCACACGATATTGAAACCGTGGAAGATAATAATTTTATAACAGTGAGGAAGAAAAGGGGAATAATAAATGAAAGAGCAATTTATGTACTTGACCGAAACTATATTATAGCAAAAACAAGAATATTACATTAAAAGGTTATTAAGGAAATACTATAATAAAGGCAAGCAGCTAAGTTTTAAAAGAAACATTGGAAGATAAGTGAATCAAATAATAATAGTTTTAAAATACCAAACTTGGAACGACACAGAGGCCTCAAGCACTGCGGCTGCAATCGTGCTGCTTTAAGTGACGTCCATTATAAATGTTGGTAAAACCAAAGCTGAGCACGACTATACTGTATGACAGACAGAATCAAAAAGCCTCGTTGCTTCTTTCGCACCTCGCGACGTCCGTTGCGGCCGGAAATTCTAACAGCGACATATGTTATTAATCGCGTTGCTCCATCGACGTTACCATAGATCATCGTCGGGGTTGCCAGAGGTATGAAATGTTGGTTATGTTCATTTTGAACATAACAAAATACTTATTTAATGATTTAAAAATGCAGTATTTGTTATTGAATATTTTTTCTTAACATTATGGTAATATCAAAAAATAAATAAAAGTTATTAGAAAATTGAAGCATGGTAAAACAAAATATAATAAAATTTCTTGTTGTTCTTTTTTTACTACTACAACAGGGCCCATGGCCCTCTATCCTAGAGCAGGCCTAAGTATTTGGCGGGCCCCGATACCTAAGGTTAAACGCAGCGTGATGTTCTACAGTAGTGTTCCCTAAATGGTGTTCCACGGAACCCAAGGTTACGGAGGTAAAGTTAAGTGTATTATGGAATACACTAAACATTCCCTTTCTAACTTTACCTAAATAAATCCTCATAAATTATTGAGTTGTCTGCATGTGACTCTTTTCCATATGGGATAAATAGCATTTTTATTAGTCAGGAAACACACTCAAAATAATTATGAAATAAAATTCTTTGTGTACATTATCATTTAATTTAATATGTCAATTACATCAAATTGCAATCGCGCAGTTTCAAATGTAAATACTATTTTAGTAAAATAGGCACCGCATGTGACTTTTTTTTTACTATCGGAGACAATTTTTGTTTATCTCATTTAACTAGACGATCCGCCACGCCGGGTCTCCCCTTATCCCGGGTCCACAGGCTAAAGCCCTGCCAGCTCGCTCTATGTGGCCCAATGATAGTAATGTAGTGAAAGCTTAGATAATCCCATAAATGTATTATAACCTCACAGGGAATCGCATCCGGATCCACCGGATTCGATTACGCCTGCATTTGGATTCCCTCGCGCATTGGATTACAAGGACTGCATTGGAATCAAGACCTGATTCAAAATCACAACAGATTGTTGCCAATATACCTAAATATTTTTTTTTATACAAAAAACCATCGGCCGTATAGTTTCTAGTAAACTTCAAATATTTTGTAGGTTTCTTAATTGGTAAATAAATTGTCCGGAGTCCAATGGATACAGGTTAAAAGTTCAAGCTCATTTTTATGTAAATGTATGTTTCTGAATAGTTTAATATTTATGTAACTAATATACATATTTTTAGATTGTATAGCTACCTGTACCTTGAATGAATGAAAGATTATCTAAGCAAAAACACTTATATTCATATAAACATACAGAATGGCCCATAAATTGCGCATCAATTTTTTTTACTCTATAGATACATATTTAAATATTAATGAAACAAACACAATGATGAGGTACGCTTTTAAAATTTTTACTAACATAAAATAGTGATGACAGAAAATACGCAAATTCGTAAGGAATGTAATTAGTAATAGAATGCAAAGAAAATAAAAAAAGAGGTTATAAAAATGTCCAGAGCGGATTTGCGACACGAAAACTCAATTGACCGATATCGGTTGCTTATTACAGTAAAGATGTACAGCACATTGTTGATCATTTATAACATATTATGTTGTGATCTAACATCGCATCAATGTATCGGGGTAATTTATACAGTATACGCTAAGAAAACTCAAAGAAAGTCAATTACTAATCCCTGTTATCGAATTTTTGTAATAAGTTTCATAGTAGTATATTTGTATGCTAAATCAATCTTCATTAATAAAATTTAATATAATATGTAGAATGGTATTAAATTTTTCTTGCAGTGTAGTTGAATATTTTATGTGTTGGGTTTGTTAATTTAAAATGATATTAACACTGTTCCAAAGTGATTTCAACGTAGCCTCAACGTCAAAACAATTTGCCCTTCTCCTACATGTTGTTTTCTAAAAAATGACTTTTAATTTGCTAAATAATCCTTGTATCAATCTTGATTTCCTCTACAAGAAAAACTTATCGTCATTTAGCGGAATAAACCAGTAAGAGTCGTTCGGGAATCTGAGGCAGCGGATTAGTATGGAAATTCAAAAAGGTAAGGCACCCGCTGTCTTGAGGGTCTACACTAGATGCCGCTAGGGGTTGGGGGAGGTAGTCTACCTTTTGGAAGATTCGCAGCGTATTATTTATAACATTAATTGTTTTAATTAACACGTTTTACATACGTTTTGTGGAATGTTAGATACATCCAAATAAAATATAATATAATAAAAATATTTAAAAATAAATACTTATGGGCCACTCTGTGTATTTATCTTCAATTAAAAAAAATCATTTTTGTTTATATATTGAGCATAATACCTCCATAGTGTGTAGTGTTTTCTATACCTTTATATAACTAATAAAAAGTAGTCATTGCTGTGTGTGCTCTATCCCGTTCTAATTAACTTCGAAACTGCGATATCAAATACCTGTGTAGCCATTCTGTTTTTCAGGTGCACGACAAAAAGGACCCTCGGGAAAAGGTAAGGGTATCGTAGGGTCTAATTTTTACCCCTTGTGAATTTTCCCGGAAACTAGGGTCACGTGCCTTAATTGTTATCCTTTTGGCGGTTATTTAAAATTTACTTAGGCTTTTTGTGCCACTCCAATTATGCGATTTTATCTAGTAGAATTTGCAAAATCATATTATACAAACAATATAATAAGGGGTCCTTGTAATGATACAAAATCTGTGCTCATTTGACTGCTTATTAATTAAAATTATATGTTTAAATTATATGTATTATTAAAATAATTTGAATGGCTGAATAAAAGGAAACTATTCGATAGGTATACATAATCATATGGCGATAGAGTCTACAATAGATTTCTATGATTTCTCTACTTAATGACATAAGCATTCTTTTCTTATGATAATGATAATAAAAATAATTTTCCAAATCGTTTTCTTCTGGGTATGCTATAAATCCACCCGACGAGTGATCGGTCTTTTAAAGCATTTCTTTTTACTTCTTCGTGGGTTTATTTACAATCAGTCTATACTGGCAAATATAAATTATCATGTTCCCACCAATATCACTCATAGCTCTGCGGTCTTCATGATTCCTCGTTGCAGGACAGATGTGATATTTCATGATGCTGTGTTTAATGCAAATAACCTATTTGATGGCGCCATAATGTTTTTTTTTTAAACTATATAATTTTTGTGGAGTTGGGTAAGTTTAAAATGATAAAAATCACCAAGCGATATATACCTTATTTCTACAGTAACAGTGGATAACTGATAAAATATATTTTTTTAATGTGTTGTTAGGCCGTTATTTATAAGTACTGTAAATCCCAAAATTTGAGCTGAGAAAAAAGATTAAGTGTCTCCATATCTGGTAATAAATGTTAGAAGAATTTAATATTCTGTTCTTAGCTGACACAATATTATGCCCTTTTAGAATAGCCCTTGCTTGGTTTGATAATAGATATGTAGCTCGTGGATTTTAGAATCATCTCCAAGTTATTTTTTTTTTAATCAAAATGGGACTACCAATATTTAAAAAAGTTATTTAAAACTTTTTTTTACCAACGAAAAATATGAATTGAAAATCAAACAAAAATGGAAAGTTGTCACAATAAATCCCGAACATTACCTACATCAGTTTATAATATACCTTACTTGCTTATAATTATTAAGTTGGTGATACATTACTCAATAATAAATTTAAGATACAGGGTATACACCAGTGGCGAAGGGTGGAAGTAAGCTATTAAAATCTGACATAAATAGTGCACTCTAAATATTTTCAAACGTATCGTTGAGCTATGACTAAAATTTACAGATAGTCTTGGTTAGTTTTTCAAAATCAATTAAACTCTGCCAAAGTCAAACCATAATACTTTTTGGTATATTATAGGCGATCTGATAAAAATAGTAAACATTTTTTTCAGTTATACTGTTATATTTGTTTTCGTTGGTCATATTACAGATGGTGTTGGTTAGTTTTTCTTAATTCATTAAGCCTTGCCTAAACCAAACCAACAAAGATACAAAATATTCTTCTATCTATAAAACATCAAAAATCACGTACTTATAATTTAATGGTATAATTTTAAATATTTTATATACGATTTTTTTTTACTTTCATCTACTATGACTTGGTTTACGCAGGGTTTAATTGAATTTAAAAATAACCAACACTGTTTGCAATTTGTAGTCAAAGTTCAATAAATACAATTACCTTTTACTTACAAAGTTTAGTGTGCACTATTTATTTCGGATCTTGACAGCCTACCTCAACCCTACGCCAGTGGTATACGCCGATAACTAATCTGAACTGAGTTACTTGATAATAGTAATTATTCCATTATTTTACAATTTGCTTCAACACTTATTTAAGATAATCATATTTGAATGCAGTAGAAAAACAATTATTATTACCTAATTACCCGTTAATTATGACACATAATAATTGATTATAATATATTCATTGTTATTTTCTTTTGATAACATAGCTTTGTCGATTATGATCCCTTATGATGTCATCCAGAGGACATGCGCATTACTATTTATCATTTTATAACAAAAGAAAGTCAGCAAACTAGTGCGATGTTCATTTGTCTTTTTGATCTTAATTGTGTGTGTCTGTCTTTGTATTCAAATAATTGTGAAAATTTCGCGCTCAGCAGTAATTGGCGCCTATACAACGAAAGATTTTTAGAGTGTTTTTGTCAAACAACGGTGTAGTTCAACTATCAATATAAACGATTTTATAACTGACTCACAGCAACATAACAAATAAATCTTTACAATGCTTTTAATAAAGTGTCAACCTCAAAGATTATAAACTATCACGTTTAACGAAAAGCAACAATAATTAAACTGCATATACAACGTCACGCTGACAAGTTGAATGTTAGCGATATCTTTTGTGGGTGTAGAAATATTTTAACGAGGAAAGAACAAAAGAAGAAAAAAATCGGTACGTGTACTTATGTACGCGCGTTAGAAGTTATACTTCTTTGGCGTAATAAAACAAAAACAAAACTTGTGATAAACTAGATTCTTTGATAAGCTCTTAATTATCTTGTTAAATTACACACACAAGAAGAAAGGCCGCTTATTGGAACGCCGTTGGTTTATTTCTATGCACATTAACTTATATTAGTAAATTATATAATGGTTTTTCGTTGTTTTTATTTTTAGAGTACCAACTGTCACTCTGACGATTAATAGTTTGTATACGTAAGGAATTGCAAATTTACGACAATAATAAATTCGCTGCCTAGGCAACGGAACAATTCTTAACTATATTATTATACCGCATAATCGTCACGATTGCAGTATCATATTGTGGCGTAAAGGTAGTGCGTTCGGGCTGATAACCGAACAATCGGTGGTTCGAATGCAATCGAGTAAGTTTTTTTTTTCGTGTGAAAAAAAAAATATGTGTTATCATAAATAAATACACTCTGATCTGATATCTCAAACACGCCAAAAGAAGTATAACTTATATTTTTGTCTACCTCTGTGAATCCTACTCCGACTCATCCTTTCATTTTACGTAGTTTTCTTGCCTTTGTGTGATAAATAGTCTCAGGTCTGTGTGTACAAGTTGCCTAGCGACTTGTCTATGAGCTGTGTCCGACTTATTAAGAATATAAGAAAACAGCTCAATTCTAACATTATTTTCTCAAATTGTGGTAAAAACATTAAACTTAGCAGATATAATATTAATATTTAGAATACACTTTTTTGTCAAACTAACCGATCATGTCACGGATATTAGAATATTACAAAAAAACATTTTTAGCCGCCATTTAACCAAGATGACGTCGTTTTTTGCCAGAGTGGGTCAGATCCAGTCAAAAAAACCTTTGACCTTTGACAATACCAAGTTACGCTACATTTGTATGGACTAGGAACCAAACTAAATGGACGTATATTAATTATTGCAAAACACGGTACGATTGCAAGATTATTGTTACATCAGTGCATGAATATGACACTAAAGCGCACCCAAATTGAGGTGCATGTCACGGCGCATGTCGCCTACTATCACGAGCTGCGGCTACAGGTAAAAAAGTGTGTAATGTCGTTGTTTTTGGTGTTTAAAATGTTATCAGACTGATGCTCCCATCCCGTAGCAAATTTTAAACCTTTAAACGAAGATTGTCAGTTGGCAAAATCTGCCGTAATCATTAAAAAAGGAATGAGGACACTTCACGTTGAACTACACTGCATCGGCATCTGCATGACGTTTTGAACGTTTTTATCATATTCCACATGCCTGAGCTTTTCGAATGTCATGTCAAAATTACGATTTTTTTTGTTTTTAGCGGTTGGCACTATGTATTTTCTATGAGAATATTGTCTTTTATCTGCTAGTTGAGTTCTAAAACGTAATTTTAACGTACGCACGCATAGAAACTATTATAATATTTAATTGAAATTAGCATGAATAATGAATAATAATTCAAATTACTACTACATTATAGTAGGCACTCTTCATCAGTTTCATTATTCAGTGAATTAACGAGATGGTGCACGTTCAAAATATTCTACAAAATAACGAAACCATAGACTAAATTGTAACCGCGACCATGTGAAAGTAGACGACATGCACCGGGGCATGCACTTCAATGTGGGTTGCGCTTAACACCATTCCAAAGTGACTACAATGCCAGAAAAATATGTCCTTCCTCAACCATTTTGTAAAAACTAAATAACGTAACAAGTAGGTCATGGCTATAGTTAATATGCCATGGTTTATCAATAGTGACTTTCTATGTAACAATGATATGATGGAATATTGATTTAATTTATTTTATAAACATATGTCTGTGTATGCGTCCCTGATAGTCTATCTCATTTTGTTGAAAATTTATGCCTTTTGCGAGGGAAGTTTAGCCGGCTCCCAGGGCAAAGTTTTCGCCAGCTACACTTTGATAATTTTGAATTATCATTTTAATTTGGCAAAACTTTGATGTTATTAATTGAAATAAACATCGCCGAGTTGTTTTGCCCAATCTCTCAGTCCTCCCGCGTTTCTTAATTGATAACCGGCCCCGGATAACATCGCCCCTTTGAAGTCCGTCCCCTTTTGGATCGCATTTATTATCCGTGTTCTAAAAATCAAACCATCCCCAACGTAATTATTAGCGTTCCAAAATCAAACGGTCTTCTATATAATTATTAGTATTCCAAATTCAAACGCTTCCATACCAACGTAAATTTGATTATCAGTGTTCGAAAATCAAACGTTTTTCGTACCTATAATTATTATCGGTGTACACAAAGCAAACAGTTTTGCGTATAAAAGTAATTTTGGTGTTCGTAGATTGGATGGTTTTTGTATAATTAATCAGTACTATAAATTTAAAGCACCCTTTAAAATAATTTAATATTAATTTATTTCAAGAGAAAATCATTCATCAATGTAATAATAAATTAATTATAATTAAAAATATAATATGATATTTTTCTACGATTATGAAAAATTCACTTTAAGTAATATAAGTTTTGCCTTTCGGCATCTTCACTCTGTTTTTGAAATTCATATTATTATATTGGATTAAAACAAAGTTATTTGTTAATTCTTCTATATAATTGTCCTATTTATATAGACAGCTATTTTGGGCTATGAACCTATCTTTAGAACGACTAACTCTAAGCTCATTTATATTCTAAAACTAAAATTAAACACTTGTAGCTCAAAAAAAAATTGAGGGAGAGCGTGGGTGGTATAAATATATATTTTCACTTTTGCTTACTAGTAGCGTAGATTGATATACTTTATTTATTTAAGGGCGATGCTACTACCTATCAGGGGCACCTAGCGGAAAAATACGAAGCTTACAATTTGAGACATTTTTTTTTTTTTAAATATTTACAATTTCAACTATATTAATTATAAATAAATATCTATCTGAAAACAAGTCAAAGATAAACTTACAATAATTGTTATAAAATGTGAATATGTCATATTGTATGGTCATATTTATTATTAAAATTTATCTAATGAAGTTTTCAATTTTTCCTCTTAAATATTTTTGACTAATACATAGTTTTAATATTTTTTATATTTATATCAAATCGAGCTTAAATATTGGGACCACGTCTAAATGAGATTTTGGTTAGAAATTCAATATTGATATAATTATTGAAGTCTATAACGTGTGATTAATTTCGTAGGATCCTCGCACATAAAAAATCCTGAGACAAAATGTAGTGTATTGGTATATAGCTTATTGGAATTCTTTTTATTAATCTGTTCTGTATTAATAACCCTTTACTATATAACGGACGTAATTTATATAGAATAATTGATTTTATATATTCTAGGGAATATAAGGAAGTAAATACATTTATATAAATGACCAATGCTGTATAATATTTATGTATCTTTGAAATTGGTATAGGCCTTAACTATATCACTTAGGCTTACATAGTACAATAAAATTTTACTGCGTATTTGATCTTCTCCGAGGATTATCTTATATTGTCTATCATTTTATGTATTTTCTAGTCTATAATCTTTATAGTACCTAATACCATTTTCCTTAAACTATTAAAAAAAAGATGTCTTTTTGTGAAACTGGATTTTGTAAAACTTTATTTGCGATACCCATATTAATTAATAAACCATTTCTTTAATTCAACGAATAATTCAAAAGATTTCAAGAAAATGTTAAATATATATAATAAAAAATATACATGGTTCATTAAATTACTAGCAAGTGCAAAAAATATGTTGTAACTAAAATTTGGATTCATCCGGGCGTCAGTTAGTAATTAGAGAAGGTACCGAATTCATACCTTGATTTAAAATACAAGAACCGATAGCCAACATTTATGCAATTATTGAGAACTTCCATGTAAGAATTACTAGTAAAATTAATTGTAATTAAGTAGGATGCCTTAGTAACTTAATTAGTTGAGTACATTAGCGCGATCCAGTGGTTAAAGGTTCAGCTCCGTCGGGTGTCGTATTTCAAAAGATTTTTTCTAGTAAGTATTTATATAACTGAAGTATTCTCAAAATTATGTAGGTATTTTCAATATTCATATTACTATATTCAAACTTACTTCATTCGTTACTGGTTTTGTCCGCGTATGGTATTTTTCAGCTGAAGTTTTTTGACGGCTCTCGTGGTGCAGTGCGTAAGGCTATTGGCTTCCATCCGGGAGCTCCGGGTTCGACCTCAGTGTTTTTAAAATATATTTACATAATCTAATATGTAAATTCCTCAAGCCTGTGAGTTTTTCCACTGTTATTGGGCTTTGTGACATGTTGTGGTGTTTAACAAAGAAACAAATAAATCATAAATAAAATTAAAATAATAAAAAAACCTCTGAAAAGCGTCAGCGCTGAACTTTTGAGGAAAGCTGCCTACTCTAAAAAATAATGAATAATATGAAAACAATGTATGAAAATGATAAAATATATATTTATAAAATTGAAAGCTGAAAATCACTAGAATTATAACCAATTTAATGATAGCATGTAAGCCATCTATTATGATAAAATATAACGTATTATATCTTATTATGCTACATAAAATTAGTATAATATTATAATATATAATAATAATTCAATCGTACTTGTATATAATTAAAATATTCGTGGATAAACATGATGCTATTCACCCAATGCATGTGAAAGAATGGTAAAAATAACGAAATTATGTACCTATAAACTTTGAAGGGAAATGAGCTTTTATCTTTACAATTGTAAAGGTGAGCTCCAGAAAATTTTGTATGATAAAAATAAACTTTGAACTTTTCACGGCGATGTTGGCGAAATTTTCTATAAAGAAACTAATTTTGTAACGAGCTTTCAAAGTTTAGCATAAACTTTTTGGTAATGAAAAACACAATTTTGACGATTCGTTTATATTCTTTAGACATACTATTATAACTTAATTAAATTAATTAATAAACATTCTGAATTCTATGGAAATACTATTGGTTGAGCCATTGTGGACTTTAATTTTGAAGGATGCTTGTGGGTTCCGGATCTAGGGGGGGGGCGATTAAGACAGGATGCCAGGCACTGACCTTTGATGTTGAGAAGACTGGCACACGCTGAAACTGGTCCCGGTTTGATCATAGTTTTGGAGTGTCACTGTCACTGATACACTTGGGTTAATATGAATGATGATGACGTTTATATGAATGATCAGACAAAGTGCGCCGGTAACACGTCTTGAATTGATGTTCTGATTTACTGAGCTCGTACGGAGACTCGTATTAAGCTCTTGCTTAAACAACGGCCATCTTGTAGTCTGTCTGCTGATGACCCGTGATTGTTAAGTGCCTGAATGACAATAATGATAAGGATGGTAGGTGTTGCATATTGTTGCGTATTTAAGGATGGGATTGGGATCATAATCAGCCCAACCAACTATTTCATACTGAACTAAAAAAAAATTATTAATTATCAAAATATTTTGCAAGGGGTTTTCTTTTTGTTCACAGTTTTTTTTTTGTTTTCTAAAATCGTACATAATATTTTAAATAAAAATACACTAACTAACACTAATGATAATTCAATTATTTCCGTTGGTATTCGTATTGGGATAAAAAAGGGAAAGCTCGCATAATTGAGACAAGACATAACATCATAATTTCTAAAACAATTTGCTTATATTATTGTAGTTGCACAAAGCGTGTTTAGTGCATTGTAAGCATGCTGAACGTCACGTAATGGCAGTCTAAGCTTACATTGAAGCAATTCCAGCTTCGTGTTAGCATCGAAATGTCATTGTAATGGCCTCGCCTTTGCGTTTAAGACCGATGTAATTCTGAAAGCGTACGACGATATTGTGCATGAGTTGTAGTTACTGTCTTGTAGGTTAGCATAACGTAATCAGGATTACACTTTATTTTCGAGTTAACTTTTACATCAGACCTGGGCAGACTTTTATAAGGCAATAACTACTTATATTAAGGTATAATAAAAACAATAAAACGGCAATACATATATTTGTTTTAAAAATCCAGTGTGTATGGCCTAGGACGATTCGGCGCCGGGACAACTGGGTGCCACGTAATCGAATAAAATTCGAAAATAAATGAACGTTCCTGAATAATTACGGATACTTTTAAAATATACATTGAATATTAGTATTCATATTTAACGTCTCCCGTTTACTTTATGTATAAAATTATAATGAAGTCTATTTATTTCATTCGACAGTGCGGCGTCCAATTGTTCTGGTGTCCAGTTGTCCCATTCCCAGTATATAAATTCTACTTTTCGGTAAAGCCTTTCAATCAATAAATATAATATAAACAGGATATATATTATATTCTGGTTAGCTATAGCCTATCTCCTTGCAACAGGCTTTCTTCGTTACTGACGTACATATTATGTACTTTGGTACGGTGTACAAAAAAAATCTTGTTTGTAGATAACTGACTTAATTACTTAATATATTGTCAACCATTCAAATAGTATTATACAATGAGTAAAAATATCAAATTTTGAATAATTTTGGGCCTTCATTACTCAGAGCCTTTGGGTGTACATTACTATGTACGAGTAGGTACTGTTTGCTCATACTCTTCTGTAAAAAAAACCTGGTAGCATAAATCTTAGGAATTGGTTTGACCGAGTGCGACTCGAACTCACACCTTTCACTTTACGGCGGAGTACTCTAGCCTTTCAACTATAAACTCATCTATGAATCATGCGAATTATTTTTCTTTTACCTATGATTTTATCTGAGCGAGATTCTTCAAATTCGACAGAATTCAAAATTTCAAAAATATGTATTCTATAATAAAGAATCTAACATTAACTAAAAATAAAACTAATATAACTAACTATATAACTAATATAAAAAACAAAATCTGTCAATACAAACCTCCACTCTGTGGTGGCCCATATGATCTTTTCAGGATCAGACATGGTCAAAAAAAAAATTCTTAATTTGTATTTTGCATTTAATATTTAATACTTAATAAAAAAAATAGTAAATACAATGTATTTAAAACAATATAATAGGTATTCATATAATAATAATAATAAATCTGCTGTAAAAACAGTTGGATCGCATTGTTTTGTTATAATCTTTAGTAAAACTATCTAATGGTTTTCTCATTATAAATCATCAAAAAACTAAGGAATGCCGTTTTATAAGAGGAATAGTACATAAAAATAGATTATTTAAAAAAATCGGTTAGGAATTTCTGTATTTTTTCTTTTTTTAATTTGTACTTGCTATATAAAGAAGATTGTTGTGCCAACATTTAAATCACATCAAAAAAAACTCAGAAATTGAATATTGAAGGTGATATTGTACCAATAGAAAATTACCAGATGGCAATGTCAATTCTTGTATATGGCTTACATTTTATCCCTATCTCTCCTTTTCATAGATTTACTATGTTTTTTCTCACCTTACTGCTTTGAGTTTATTTATTTATGATTATTTGTCTATGAGCTGCTGCATCAGCCTTGCGAGGTCTTTGTAAAGTCTCCTGCCTTTACCGATCACACCATGGCTGAACTCAAACTTGTCAAAAATTGACGCTTCGCTTAGGCTTACGCTTTCTATTTTTTGTTATTGATTATTTATTATACACGTTAAACATTAAATGACACTGTTATTGATTTTTTTACACTTTCAATTTGCTTTG
Source organism: Rhyacophila brunnea (assembly GCF_057557595.1). Taxonomy (NCBI): domain Eukaryota; kingdom Metazoa; phylum Arthropoda; class Insecta; order Trichoptera; family Rhyacophilidae; genus Rhyacophila; species Rhyacophila brunnea. The sequence goes on from NW_028232752.1 coordinate 17,231,497, forward strand.
TCCACTCCCGAAATCTCTTCATTTTAAAATAAGCATTTATTGTTTTGCAAATTAACGTTTTCAGATATTATAATATGTCTATTTATTCAATACCTCTCCGTCAGTCACAAATAAAACGAAATGCTAGTACATCCTGCACTGCACGCACTTGTGAATAATTATGAAAGTATCGTACCATTTATTTTCCTATTAGATTATTTTTCAAATTTAGAATTTGCGTTGATATGTGCTTTTAATTTCACCTGTCTTGCTCTCTCTTACACATTCACATAAATATTATATTTTCTCTCGTGCGTTACAGATAAATCAAGGCAAATATTTAAAATATATTGTAATACAACGTTAAATTTACCTTAATATCACAAAAATAAATATATAATAATTACAAGATAAAAAGAACTTTTATATACAACGTTTTTAAATTTTCTGTTAAACCATATAAACTTGACTTGACTAGCTTAAACAATCAAAAAAATGTGTACTTGACATGTCATATTGATTTCCATAGTAACGCACGTATATTAATAATTAAGTTGCTAGGACCCCAGACCCCTAGCAACCAATAACGGTGTCGAAATAACTTTTCATACAAAACAGAATTAACTGAAAATGATTTCAATTATACTTAAAGATGGCTAAAAGTATTAAAAGCATCCATTGGCATCGTGTTCTGATATATTCTAAAAGTTTCAAACGTCTAGCTAGTCGAGAAGTTAGTTAAAAATCGATTGCAAGATTTGTACTTGACAAACAACTACCGGACAAACAAGACTACGAGCTAATAAAAACGTTGTAACGAATCAAATTTCAACCGAAAAATAAATATAAGTTATAGTAATTTCAGTAGTTTTACAATATATAAAAATGGGTAATATTGTTTTTTTTATGTTTTTTTTGTATATATATATATTCAGTTACACAGTTGTTTGTATTCAAAATAATAAATCATATTCCTAGACTCCCGCGTTACAACAGAAACTGTCTAAGTAATTTTTTGCATTTTTTATAATCTTACTAAGCCCGTGGGTAATTAATTTAAATATGACCCCCATAATTCTGTTTACAAAAATATATTAAACGGAAAGGGAAGTGAAATAAAAAAAAAACAGTATGCACGAGTTACGCAACAGAAACGATGTAAAGACATCATAAATATTCGCAATCCGGGATGCTTAATATTCATAACATTTTTTAGGATACTTTTATGAAGTTTTTAGCAGAAAAAATATAAAAAATGTAAAATAAATTTCAAACGACGCGCGTATTACGAAGGGGACTGAGTTTTTTCTTTACTGTTAGTCGACAAATAGCAGGGAACTCGTATATTATATGACATAAACTTTTGCGAAGAAAAAAACATGTTCATAAAATTCCCACACGAGTTTTTTGCGATACAGCCAAAATTAATCTAATTCTCGGTATAATTATTCTGTAGGATTATAATATATTATATTTTAATGTAAATGGGCCTCTCTATACATAATAATATAGTATATTGTGTGATTTAAACTTTTTATTGTCTATTTTACATATACCCAGAGACTCCAAATTTGATTCACATGCGCCTCCTACATAATGACAATATATTTTTTACCACGTTTTTCTTAGCTTGTATTCTTAATTGTCCAGTGGTTGTTTATGCAGTATAAATCTTGCAATCGATTTTTAACTAACTTCTCGACTAGCTAGATATATGAAACTTTCAGAATATATTATCAGAACACGATGTCAATGCATTTTTTTAATACTTTTAGCCATATTTATGTAGAATTGAATTTTCAGTTAATTCTGTTTTGTATGAAAAGTTATTTCGGAAGAAATCCGTAATCTAATCCACTATTATTGGATGCTAAGGGGGTGGTCCTAGCAACTAAATTATTATTATATACATACGTTACTATGGAAATCAAAATGACATTTCAGTATTCTATATTTGTTTGTTTGTTGCAAAATAGCAAAAAAATGATTTATTGACAATTGCCTTATTCGTCCTAAATTATTAATACATAGAATTGTCAAGCTTATATGATTCAACAGAAAATTTTTAAAACGTGGTATATAAAAAAATATTTTTATCTTGTAATTATTTTAACTTTGAACGGTTCTTTAAAAAAAATACTAACATTTTTTCAAATGATCAGATATTTAAGAAAAGATTAAAAATGGTGATGTCTATCTAATTTAATTTCTGAGATAATTGAATTTGATTTTACCAATTAATAGTAATACAATTTTTAAGCACTTGAGATAATATATTATATTCTGCTAGATAATGTAATCATAATAAGGATGCACGTAAGTCATTTAGTGAAGCAGATTGGCGCGGATGCGCTAGTGTATGTGGGTTCGAATTGTGCCGAGTGTCGTAGTTTTATCAAAGATTTTTTTTCTAGTAGGTTTATAATACTTAAGATATTTTCAAATTGAGCCCTTGCCCGGAATAACGATGTATCTAACAATATTCTTGTTTTGAGAAAAATGGAAAAAAATAACCAGTTATGTTTTGTTACATTTTAATACAATAAACATACAATTATTAACAGTTTTAAATGTAAAGTGGTGAAAAAGGCAATTAAATTTGAATTTATTACAAAAAAATATAGTATATTATTGGAAAAATTTTGTATATTCCGCAAAATGTATTTTATTTACTCTGCTTCAACCAATACTGCCTTATAAAAGGCAGCATGCTCATCTAACATGAATTCACATATGTCATTGAGGTCTTTGAGCTTAGAATTATCATCGTCTGCTTTCTGAACATAGCGTCCGACATTCGACTCTCAATACATGAGATGAGATGATGACTTTGTCCATTGTGATTCAATAACCTGAATTGAATATCTGTCTTGATATTAAAATCGAAAACACATCCCAGATTCAATTTTTTTGGCACAAACGCGACCTTGCAAAATAGAACTAGGAACGATTAAAAAAATTGAAATGGTATTAGATTAAGTTACAATATATAGATTACTACAATGCCAGCATTATTATCAAACAACATTTCCAATAACAATATGGATAAATCAATTGAATACAATTGATTAACGTTCGACATATTAATAATATGTCAAACGTAATAATTTTATTCATGAGATCAACAGAACTGTCAAATGGTATTCAACATTATTCCATAAAACTGTTTCGATGGGTCAATTGCAGGCTTAATAATATTTTTTCTGGATAAATACTCTTTTCTTACATCCTTCAGCTTCCTAGTTTTGATATTTTTCCAGTTTAAAACATTAGATGTCCGTTTTCTTCCTTTATTCAAGTGAATTATAATGACGTCATTTTGACAATAACATATTATACAACGTTCGTCCACAAACCAATAACTTTAAAATGCTGCCACAAGCCTAAATATTTTTTATTTGCCATACAACCTACCTTAAACGATGCATAAAAATATACCCAACATTATTCCATCAATAACTCAACATTGATAATTTTGTTGGATACAACATTATTCCGGGCAACGGCTCTATTATTCATAGGAAACGAGTCACTTTTTTACTTCAAATTTGAATATCAGTCTTCGCGTCGATTACATTTCACGTCTCGTTCTGACTGATTGATAACAAAAAATCTCATTGAATGCATTCAAGGAGAACGCTCGAATTCGCTTCTGGCTTCAGAGCGTTCATTGTGTATCGTCTGTTTCGCTTTTATCTTTTCTTGTATTATTGCTATCTATGTACTAATATATTATGTTTTAATTAAAATGATTGAACCACATATTTAAAGAAAAATCTTCTTTAGTCCATAAAGTTGTTAACTCAAAATATTACATTTTTTGGATTATCCAGTTTTTCAACAATACCCCTCAATTGTACAATACTACCACACTGCATTGAATAAAATTATGAAAATTGTTTTTTTATAGATACATCTGAGCTGACGAAACCGACTACTACATCATCAATGGTTCAAGTTGGCGAAGGCGACGTAATAGAGAAAGAATTGTCCGACTTCTACAACGTAAGTTTTTCAATAAATAATCGTATCAAATGAAAGTTTCTTGCACATTTATCGTGAAATACGATACTATTTCTCAAGTTTGTGTATGTATGTCTCCCATATGAATAGTTGAGATGACTTATTTGTTGTATTTACACAAGTAAAGTACTATTGGGCTCCATAAAAATCTCTCGTACGGCTGGCTTAACGACTTGGTCATTTTTATTATTGCTAGCAGAACGTTCCTTCCCTTATTTATGTCGGTAGTTTACGACCAACTTAATTTGATTTCATGATTTTTTTCAAAGAATACAATTTTACGTCTAAGCACAGCGATATAGAATAGACAGTGATCCTCTAGATTCGTAGAAGACTCGAGGGGGGCGCTCTAAGGCAGGAAGGCAATAAGGGGGCATTGAGACACGGTGTTAATTGTTAAATAAGGGAAATAGTAAAAATCAATGACTTTCAATTGTAACATCACAATTTTATATTTATTATTTTCTATTTGTATGTGTCATTTATGCACAATTATCGTCTTGGGCCGTCTACGCAGATTGAATAAAACAAATAAAAATGACAATCATATTAATAATTTAGGACAATTAATAAGTCAATTGTCAACAAATCATTTTTTTGTTATTTTGCAATAAACAAACAAATATAGAATACTGAAATGTCATTTTGATTTCCATAGTAACGCACGTACATATTAATAATTTAGTTGCTAGGACCACCCCTTCAGCAACCAATAATAGTGGATTGGATTACGGATTTATTCCGAAATAACTTTTCATACAAAACAGAATTAACTGAAAATGAATTAAATTCTACTTAAAGATGACTAAAAGTATTAAAATAATGCATTGGCATAATGTTCTGATATATTCGAAAAGTTTCTTTAAAAATTTAAAAAAAATTTATTTAAAATTGATTGCAAGATTTGTACTGGACAAACAAGAATACGAGCTAATAAAAACTTTGTAAAATAGTTATCAATTAAGCATTTTATACGGTGACGGTTCGTTTAAATAGTGAAGAAAAGCAAGACATTTTTTTCAAAGTTTTAGAATGCATTCTGACCATTTAAATGACTTCTTTAATAACTAATTTCGGAAATTAATAAAAGTATACGCAAGACATTTTTGTAGTAAAATGATGACCAAGCAATATTTTTATGTTACTCGTATTTTATACGAGTACGTTTCTTCATTTATCCTTGAATATGCTTTCCATTTAGTTCATTAAATTTTTATGATTGTCACCAGCATGTATCATTTTATATGTTTTTATTTCTTGATGTGTTCTAGTCATATAATAATAGTCATCGCATTTCAAGCGGGTATTTTAATTGAAATGTAATGTGAAATGTAGTTTAAATATATTATGCTTTAAAGGGGGCGAAAGTTCGAAAAATTTTATTAAATCTGATCAAGATCGTCCTTGTCTCTAAGTGATTATATTTTTAAAATACCTAATATATATACACCGACGATGGCCGCGCAGCTTAACCTTGGCCTACAGCGTCGTAGGTCCCAGGTTCGAATCCTGGGACTGGCAAATACACATATTGTTTTCAATTTGTATTTGAGTCCAGGGTACGGGCCTAACAGTTTGAGCAAATAGCTGACATCCATTTCTCGTAAAAACAAAATCAGTTAATACAAAATTCCACTCTGTGGAGGCCCATATTATCTTATTAGGATTGGACATGGTCGGGAAAAAATATATATTGTCATGGCTAATATTTATCAACAACAAACTCTGCAAAAACTCAACTGCATCAACAAAAATATTTTGAAATTTCATGAAAGCATTTCACTACGAGGGGGGTACTATTGCAACACTCGCCCAAATCACTTTGCTGATAGTATCAATCGTTTAGATGCACAACAACAATTCAGTGAACGGATTATAAACATTCAACCCATAGGACGGTGTAACTTACACCAATTATAACTACGTGCAGATTCAAAATTTTCTTATTTAACAGTCAAAACTATCGATTTTTATGAATAAATTAACATTTTCTGTATCCATTATTATTAAATTTTATATAGCAGTATTCACAAAGTTTTTTTTTACTTTGATTCTGCAATAATGATGATTAATTATAATCTTTAAAAAAGTTAGTTTTATAATCTTAGTAGTTCTCGTAGATATATGAAACCAGTGCACCTAAAACTTTAAATATACTAGGTATATATATTTTGTAAAAACTCTACTACATCTGGTGACCGAGCATTATAATTCTTATCTCTGCGAATATATCTTGCGTAAGTCCGTAAATTAGGAACGGCTTTTGACCATTGCGTAAAGTCATATTAATCAAACAAAGACCAGATAACGTTCTAGTAAAAATCAGTTCCTACTCAGAGTAAAAACAATATATTAATTAACGGGCAGGTACGTTACAAACTGGAAGTATATTTCATTAAATTCAAGTGCCAAAAACGTTTCGCTCTTTAGGATTTCCGTTCGTTTGCTATAACAATAAAGGCAAAACACCGTTCCAGTAAAATCACATAAAGTCGCTCTGTGCGCCTCAATATATTCGTCAGTTTTCGAAGCAAGATCGCTGCCATAAGATTCACCATTACGTACAAAAAATATTGATGAAAACTTTCTTTAGCCTTAAACCTTCAACACGTTGAATCACTTTTGGCTAAGTCGTAAATTAATCTATTTACCGTATTATACGTGAAAAAATAACCAGATGCCATTTATTTTGTTTCTAGTAATAAATGCCCATTTATTGCAATGTCATTATAAAATAATAATTACATTACTACTTTCGATCCTAATATGATCACTATTATAGGCAACCACAGAGTGGAGGATGTATTAACAGATTTTTGTTTTGATGATAAATGGATATTAGCCACTTGCTCAACCTGATTAAGTCGATTATTTTTTCACGAGCACATATTTATTTTTTGAAAAAAAACTTTGACTGTGACTCGCTGTCATATCGCCTCTTCTCTTCTAGAAGGGGATCCGTCGATCAGGTCCTCACTCCTATTCTGTTAAATAACTTTACAATTTTGCCTAGCTCTTCCGTCTTACCCACCACTATAACACCTTTCAATTCGTCGACATTCTCATAGATATCCGCAATTCGCAGCTGTACTTTGTGAAGTTCATATTTAGGGCATTGTAGTGCTATATGTACAATGTCCTCTAAAACATGACATTCATCGCAGAGTTGCGATTCGCTTCTATGAAGACATCAAATCTTTTGCCCATTGTGTGCCCTGTTCTTAGTCTCAGTATTAACTTAAGCTCATTCCTCGTCAAAAGAGACCCTACAAACCATGGCACCTCTCGTGGTGGTGGTAGAATAGACTTACTCCATTTCCCCTTTTCTAATGATGCACTATGGTAAAAATCTATCCTCATACTTTGGCCCATTTTCTTTATAGCCTCAAAAAACATATTATTTAAATACAATATGTGAATTTTTACAGACGCGGTATTGACACTTGGGATCCACAACATTACTTATAAGCCGATACATTATCGCTCAGTCATTGAGAGGAGTGGTTATTATATAGTTTAGACTCTTCAGTTAGAGTACAATATGTAAAGTATAATTTATAATATATACTTATAATAATTGTATATAGGTGTGTTATCATGCATGTTTATTAACAAATTAAAAGTATAATGGAAGATAATATTAGGTTCAGTTTATTTTTGAAATAAGGAAAACACTTTTTTTTAATTCAGATTTTTTTTATTGTAGCTTTTGACAAAAAAAAATACAAATTTAAATGATAATTTTCCTGTTTCTTTAATGAAACGATTACGGATTATGGGATTTTTTTGTATCTAGGGCAGTGGTACTTACGTGAAATTGAGAGACATTGACAGTTCTATGGAAACGTCTGGTGGCCACACCAAATTTTACTTATGTTGTGATTGAAAAAATTAAAGCTAAATTTTATTTATTAAAAAAAATGGATCAATTTATTTATAGACAAGTCCATTTAATAAAATATATTTGAACATTTTAGTGCATATCTATTTATTTAAAAAAAATGCAAATGGAAATTTCTCAATACTCCTTTTTTCCAATCCGAGCCGCATGGCTGCTTTTAAGTTTACATCTGCCAACTGGCTTCGATTTTTTTTTATGAAGTGTATTACACTGAATGATCTTTCATTGAATAAAGTAGTAAGAAAAATCCACAATATTAATAAAGTAATTGTTGCCAATTCTTTGAATTGACTTCGATCAAAATTTTTCAATCATGGTACTATTAAAATAGTTTTTAAATACTTGGTCATGACTCGTTTCCAATAATCCATATTTGTTTCGCTAGATTTACAAAATCAGCCAAGTTCATAATGGATGAATAAGAGAAAAACAGATTTTTGTTTTCTCAAGTACATAGTCACGAAGGTGAAAGTTTATATTATTTCGATTATAGAATATTTAAAATGAATAAGTTCCACATTTCGATAATGCAAAAATGTTAGAATGCAGTCGTTTTTCAGCAATTTACAAAAAGTCAAAAATACCTAAAGGTGGACTTGGCTGATTTTGAAATCTAGCGACACATTTAACGTTAGCCCAGTTAATTAAATTAAATACTGAAAATTATGTTGGTGGCCGCTGCAAAATCTTCTGGTGGCACATGAGAACCACTAATCTAGAGAGATACTTGAAATAAATATACATAGGTTCTCGTTATTCAATACTAAAAAAAATAATCTCATAATTTACATTGCGTCAACATCAGACGTAAAAATGTATTTTACATCAAATGCAGCGATTGGTGCGAAATTAAGACGTAAACATTTGAATCTCACTGTTCGCAATAGTATCATATTACAGACTACACAATTACTTTCGATTCATAGGTTAGGAAGCTTAAACCTATGAGACGAAGAACAAATATATGAAAGTAATGATGACTGAAAATACTAACATTTATTCATTAGCTGCAAGTAATTTTGCATTCTGGTTTTCCGAGCTGTAAACTGCCCAATATTATCACATGAATTTGTGTGAAATCAATGTGAATGAAAGCATTTGACTTTTTTACCATATTCGATTTTAAGAAGATCATAACATGGACAAATACAGAATGGATTTTTTATTATAATGGAAAAGCTTAATCTTGAAATTGCGCAGATTGCGAACGAATTACGTAGGATATTGCTCTTGCATGACGCCTAAATAGTGTCGTCTTCTCTCGCTCGGCGTCGCTATAACTACGCTAGGTATATTTTCTGTCAAAACTATCGTATTTCACTTTCATGTGGTATGTATATAAGTGATTTTTGTTTTTACTGGAAACGAATTTTTGCCAGTTTCTCATACTATTACGTCCATAATGAGTCCAAAGACACCTTGAAAAACGACATGTGAATTTTGAACAATATAAGACGACGTGATATCCGCTCGGCCATTATGGGCCTTATCTACATATATTTCAGATACACAACACATAATGCAAATATTACCAATAATATAAATAACCAATACCTAAGTAACGGTTGTTACAAACATATGGTATGGTTAAAATAATTAATACAGTCGTGACCAATAGAATACAAAATATTCTCGACTTATACGGAGCTAATTAAAATAAAATAATCTAGTTATAGCTATTTATAGTCATTATATTATTATGCATACCTACTTCACAATAGCTACTGACAATGGCAGTATATAATATCAGAGTTGCCGTCAAGTTATGTAATACCTACCTACTTACTAAAACTTTTTAAGGCCGGTTATCATCCAAACAATTTGGCCTACATACAATATTTCAAGTCTTGTAGGACCAACAATTTCCATAATATATTATATAATTTTAACACATATTTTATGAAAGTAAAAACTATGTACCCTATATTATCATTATCACATCTTACGACCTTCAAATTCGTGCCGGCATTCCCATAGGTACGACATAATAGTCTACGTTTTTATTTCTCAAATTTTTGTGATGCTTAATTTTTACCTTGATCTAAGACACAAAAGCCGATAGGCAAAAATTAACACAATTTGATAAGAATTTTAATATGTAAAAACTACTAGTAAATTTCAACGTAATTAAATAGTATTCTCGTGACTTAGTTTGTTAAGCACATTGGCGCGAATCCGGTGGAAACGGATTCAAGTCCCATCAAACGTCGTTTTTTACAACGTTTTTCTAAGCTCGTATTATTATTTGTCCGGTACAAATCTTGCAATCGATTTTTAACTAACTTCCCGACTATCTAGACATTTAAAACTTTTAGAGTATATCATAATACGATGCCAATGCATTTTTTAATACTTTTAGCCATCTTTAAGTAGAATTGAATTCATTTTTAGTTAATTCTGTTTTGTATGATAAGTTATTTCGACACCATTATTGGTTACTAGAGGGGTCTGGGGTCCTAGCTACTAAATTGTTAATATATACGTGCGTTACTATGGAAATCAATATGACATGTCAAAATGACATTTCAATGTTATTTCTATCAAGTACAATTTTTTTTTGATCGTTTAAGCTAGTCAAGTCAAGTTTATATGATTCAACAGAAAATTTAAAAACGTTGTATATTAAAATTTCTGTTTATCTTGTAATTATTTATAGATTATATCTAGTAGTAGTAGGTGTCTGAGATGTTAGTTTTTTTGCACTAGATGGTGAGGTGGAGATAACGGACGTTGTTGCTTTGATGTTTGGAGGAGATTTCATTGATTGTTACAAGAATACACTAAATACAATAATAAGGATGATAACGTGAGATTATAACCGCGGTTATTGATGTATTGGTGAGATTGATGTGATCAAGAGATTGCTTATATTAATGAACTAAGAGACTTGATTCGAATAAAGAACTAGTAACAATAGTGCGTCTCGTGACTGACCCGATGAGTTGAGTGAGGATGTACATGTATTACAAGAGATATTGTCGCAATTACAAATCATAACATACTCTACTGATCTAGTTATGATTGAGGAAATGCTGTCGAATATTAGCACTCTATTGATTTGTTTTGTCAACAAAACTTACCTACATATTAAAGTGTGTCACTCATTTAATGCAAAGTGGTACAATTACTACAGATTGGTTTCCAAATTTAAAAATAACTGTTTGGTAAATAATAATATATATTATATTATATACGCAGCGCTCAAGGGAAAAATAAACCCCGATTCGTACGTGACTTCAACCAAACGGTAGTGTTTCGTTAACTCAGATAGTAAAAAACAATTCTGAAAATACCCATAGCTGAAAATCGCACCTCTAGGCAATCGTGCTTACAACGAGCACACTTTGAATTTTTAAGTTTTTTTTCAGTATCGAAATTCGTTAACTAGACATGCTGTTTTTATTGGATTTAGACGTAGCACGCCTAAAAAGATAACAGTCATCGATATATAGGTACTTTTCAACGGATGAGCGTCGTTTATTCAATTTTCTCTGGTTTTCGAATAACAGTTATTGACTTAACGTTTTGCGAACGTGGTCTTTGACAAATATTGATAATTATTGTAAATAATTTATTATATTAAACTATTGGTTTCAAAGTCTTTATTATTACAACGTTTTTATTAGGTCGTATTATTTTGTCCGGTGGTTATTTGTCCGGTACAAATCTTGCAATCGATTTTTAATTAACTTCTTGACTAGCTAGATATTCAAAACTTTTATAATATACCAGAACACGATGCCAATGCATTTTTTTAATACTTTTAGCCATCTTTAAGTAGAAATAAATTCATTTTCAGTTAATTCTGTTTTGTATGAAAAGTTATTTCGGAAGAAATCCGTAATCCAATCCACTATTATTGGTTGCTAGGAAATTATTAATATATACGTACGTTACTATAGAAATCAATATGAGTGTCAAAATGACATTTCAGTATTATTTCCATCAAATACATTTTTTTTGATCGTTTAAGCTAGTCACGTTAAGTTTATATGATTCAACAGAAAATTTAAAAACGTTGTAGGTATATAAAAAATTCTTTTTATCTTGTAATAATTTTTTTTATATTATTCTTGTTCGGATTCTGGAAGTAAGCTTCCATTGTATGTGTACACATAAAATATCAATACCATACATATGTTTGTTAGTTAAATAAAATTAATCAGGATGTTGATTGCAAAGTCGTTTTGTATTCATCAGCCGCCATTATTTTTATTTACAATTAACTTTAAACATTAATTTTATTGAGATTAAGAACATTTAAATACTATATTAATTTTTTTTGTACGCCTATATATTTCGATAAGGAAAATATTATATTTGAAGTGTGCTTGATGGTTTTTTGCAATTATCTCAAAATGAAGCAATATGGAGGTTATCGACATTCACACACGTAGCAAAGATGACGCCGCATTTAGAACCTCCGTGATTGGTACGAGTACAGCTAGGTGATGCCACAATGAGAAGAAAAGTAATTCAGCCATTTAATTTGGCTTCCAAAGATTGTCGATTATTAGAAACAAGAAAACGAAATATTACTAAGTAATTAAGTAAAATAACTGGAATATACTCTGAGCTATAAAGTCTGACCAAATAGCTAGCAAATACAAGGAGGTGAATGATTTGCTCGCAATTTTGTTTTAGTTTCCCCCACTTCTCTTAAATTAGTCGCGCAAGATTCAGCAGTCTGACCTTAATAAAATCCCCGCATTCATTTGACCCGCCGAGATAGTCGTAAAGTGCATCTATTAGACCTGAGTTTCTCTACTGAAGCTACATTTCAATGATATTAAAATCACCATCTCCGCTCCAACAGAGAGAACATATGTGTTAACAGTGTGAATAAAACTTTTTAGTAGCCTAATATTTTCTTCACTTGGGTGGGCCTCTATAATATTATTAATATATACATACTCGAACAACGTAACAGCGCATCAGTATGGGACGTAAACTATTGATTTTAAATCTCTATATTTTTTGCGGAATTACAAAATAAAAATAAACCACGAATTGGAAGAGCTGATTGAACAAGAAATAATCATAAGATACTGTAAGTCCCAAAGACTACTATGGGCGGGACATGTGGAGAGAATGCCTGAAGTTAGAGGGCCAAAGATCATGACGAAGTGGCTACCCCAACGAAAGAGACCCAGAGGCCGACCAAGAAGGAGATGGGCTGACGCCGTAGAAGAGGACTGACTTCATATAGGAAGACCCGGTAACTGGAGAAGTGTGGCGAGAGACCGGAGTGAGTGGAGAGCGGTTGTGGAGGAAGCCAAATTCTACCCCGGGATGTAGCGCCGTGGAAGAAGAAGATATTTTTTGCGGACATGGTCGAAAAAAAAAAGATTCTCATAGTTATCATAGGTGCCGATAGACCTATTTTGTCTCAAAAAAACTGTCTATATTTCAAATCATATTAAGCAATATCTATTCTTAAAACAATGTGAAAAAATTTTGTTATGTTAGTAAACTTTAACCATATAATTATTTCTGTTTACTTGCCCGGGCGGATGTATAACTAGATCCCTTAGCTTTGCGTCAATTTTCAACGGTGTTTTATAATATTGATACCTCCACGCTTCTACGTGTATGGAGGACCCCTTTAGGGTAAAGTACGAGCGAAGATATGGATGCCACATTCATATTTCTTATAGTCCGCCAAGCCAAATGTCCGTCTATCGCCGCTCGATGAATAAAATGCTCTGTATTTATTAACTCAAAATGTAAAAAAAATACTAGATGATTGAGATAAAGGTTGGTCACGCAGGATTAATATTTATAGTCGTAATTCGAATATTTCAAAACCCATACCTAATGTTGTTTCTTTTGGGCTCGATTCCTCCGAAATCGCCGGACTTGGACGACCCTTAAGGTAAAACCCAAGTAAAGGCCAAGCATTCTGCCATGGGCGAGAATGACAGAGAGGGGGTGAGCGTTCAGGGGTAGATCGAGAGGGACAGCGATACGGCTGAAAAGGGGACATAAAGGGTGGTGCGAGCGGCCAGGGCAGTAAGCCGAGGTCGGAGGTAGACACCACGTCTCGCCGTGTGAATTATAATTTTGCTGTTTACCTACTTTCTTTTTAAAACGATTTCTGTATCGACAGGAATCGATCAAGTTAGCCAAGAGAGTTGGGCTGGATACGGTGTCCCCGCGCGCCACTCCTAGTGTTATAATTTTCGCTGAATTACCAAATAATCTCAGAGTACGTTGTAGCGTAGAATTCGCTAGTGCTACAAATCAAGTCATACATAGATTCTTAACCGTTAGTTGCCGCAGCCCACGGCGCCCATCATTAACAAATTTAGGGCTGTTGCAAATTGTTCATGTGTATTGATATTGTGTATCTGTGTTGTGTTGTGAGTAACCTTTTTTGTGAACCTTAATTGTAAAAATAAAACTTTCTGCTAAGATTTGTGCTACGAACAACGTGTGTTTCATTTTGAATATCCACCATCGACAACCGTCAATCCTACATCTTAACCCAACTGTCAAGACTTAACCTTACACTGAACGTGCTCTACCAACACCAAACCCAGCTTCGATTGACCGCTCTGAACTATTTACATCACTGAGCTAGTCGAAGGGTGGAAGCTGGTCGTATGACTCACACGTATCGACCGACGGCGCGCTACCGAGTTCGTCATTAACGTCAGTTCGACCTGAGAGTTGAGTGCGGAGGTCGGATCGGGCCGTGCGGCCCCGACTCCCCTCCCTACCCGGACTTCCGGGGTGTCAATATATTGTTAAAATATGTGCTTTAATGTAATTATTGTTAAATTATCACGAGGTAACTTTTAAAAATTTTAAATGTACTCCACCTCACAATGAAATCTCGCCTTCCGACTCTGTCGAACAGTATAAGGTAACCGTAAAGGATTTAATTAAGGTGGTTTCAGCATTAATTGCGAGGTGTTGACATTCAGCAACAAACTGTATTATTCTTTATATTTTATTGTGTAAATGAAATCTTATTTAAAAACTTGCATTTCTCTGTAGTGGTTAATGTGTGCTGACAAAATAGTTTTTATTCACAGATGCTACTGTTAATTTATAATAAATATAATGTGATGGAGTGGAAAGGTTATAATATGTACATTAAAGGGTTTTCATCATGCATTTAAGGGTAAACTGCTTTTTTATCATACATTCCCGTGTGCTCGGAACTGCGGCAATTCGGTGACAATGACTGAAAAAGTTAACAGCAAAACGGCCTACACATCGATATATGTATAGGAATATAAATAATTACGAGGAGGTTTTAGGTATATTATAAGTTTAATTATATTAAATTCATAATTAAATTAAAAATAAAAACTTTATTTATTAAAATTTGAACATTACAAAGAGTGCATTGTGCTTTTCAAAAATGGAGAGTCGCATTTTGCTTCTTAGCTACTCATAATATATTCAATTAATTTCTGTAGGCAGTAGGGGCTCCAAACATGATACATTCTGAATTAAATAAATACACTACGCATGTATAATATTATTGATACTCATAAAACGCAAAAAAATACTCATCTATGACGATGACAATATATTGGTGATGTGTTTATAGTTAATATATCATCATCAGCTGGGGTCAATCCACTGCTGGATGAAGGCCTCCCCAAGCTTCTTACAACTTTCTCGGTCCTGTGTCGTTCGCTGCCACGTATTTCCGCCGAACTTTACCAGTTCGTCAATCAAGCGGCTTTTAGAGCGACCCTGTGGCCGTTTCGTGCCCCTTGGGTACCACTGGATGACGGCATTTGTCCAGCGGCCTTCCTGTCGGCGAGCAATGTACCCCGCCCATCTCCATTTCAGCTGTTTGGCAACGTCTATTACATCGCGTACTCCTGTCTGCTTCCTAACCCATTCGTTTCTCTTACGGTCCTTTCGCGTGATGCCCAACATACACCTCTCCATGCCTCGCTGTGTGACTCTTAGCCTTTGGACATCTCTTGTGTTGAGGGTCCACGCCTCGCAGCCATACGTGAGCACGGGTAGCACACATTGGTTGAACACCCTACGCTTAAGACATAATGGTAGGTCACTCTTGAAGATACTATTCAGACGTCCGAAAGCACTCCATCCCAGCTTTGTTCTTCGAGCAATTTCATCGTGCATGCTTATATATATTATATTTTAATTCTAAGGTGTCTTTGAAAGTCATCGTACCTATAAATTGATTCAATGAAGAATGGATTTTTGTAGGTTAAAAAATCTTTTTTGTTTCGGAAATATAAACAAAATGAAAAGTTAAAAAGAAAACCTTCTAGTATTATATTATATTGGTACAATTTTCTTGAAATTTACTTTATTAAACGCATGAGTAAGTTTAAAATACACAGTTTTGTATTCTGTGTTAGGTGAAGTAGTGTCCAGGTCCCGGGTTTGATATTCATTAAGTTTAATGACTGCCGACTCGTACCCTGGCTTCCAGCGGCGAACTCAGCGGTCCTTTGTCACGCTTTAATCTTTGCAACGCGATGTGACGATGGGGCAACTTCCACTAGAACCTTGCACATAATGCGACCGGACAATTTTGCGATTGGTCAAACTGAGAGAATTTAAACCGTGCGTTATATCCGAGGGACGCGCATTGAATGGTCGTCCACGTCACATGGCTTAAATAAAGTGAAACTAACTAAACTAAACTAAACTAACCTAATAAAAAAATCCACAGATGGCCATGTACTTCATTCAGAAGTGGAAATAGTAATTTACTTTCCTTCTTTTTCTCAATTAGGCAACATCAAATTTCATAGGAATATTAAAATAATGACATATTAAATTTGTTAGGAGTATTTTCCAATTTAATATGTGTCGCTAGATTTCAAAATTAGCCAAGTCCATAATAGATGAATAGGAGAAGACTTTTTGTTTTCTCAAATATACAGTCACAAGGGTGAAAGTTTATATTATTTCCAGTATAGAATATTTAAAATTAATAAATTCCTCATTTTGATAATGCAGACACAATAGAAAGCAGTAGTTCTTCAGCATTTCACAAAAAAGGCAAAAATACCTAAAGGTGGACTTGGCTAATTTTGAAATGTAGCGACCCATATTATCTTTATAATAATGCAATTAACCATTTCACATTCAAAACGCATTATTCTTATATTCAGTTAATTTATACAAGATTTAAAAGAAAAAGACAAAAGAACATCGCAAATACTATATATTATAAACTATGTTTATATAATAATTTTATTCTCTAAGTGACAGTTTTATTTTACAACATTTTTATTAGCTTGTATTCTTGTTTGTCCGGTGGTTTTTTGTCCAGTACAAATCTTGCAAACGATTTTTAACTAACTTTCCGACTAGCTAGACATTTGAAACTTTTAGAATATATCAGAGCACGGTGTCAATGCATTCTTTTTATACTTTTAGCCATCTTAATCAGAATTGAATTCATTATCAGTTAATTCTGTTTTGTATGGAAAGTTATTTCAGAAAAATCCGTAAAAAGTATAAGACTATTATCGGTTGCTAAGGAGGTGGTCCTAGCAACTAAATTATTAATATTTACGTGCGTTACTATGGAAATCAAAATGAGATTTCAGTATTCTATATATGTTTGTTTTTTATTTACTTCATATCAAGTACGAGTATGAGCATATTGAGCATAATAATTCAACAGAAAATTTAAAAACGTTGTATGTAAAAAGTTATTTTAATCTTGTGATTATTTTAAATGCATTTTTGTTTATTTATAAAACTTGGGAATTTTAAAGCGTATTTTCTCTGTCTAATTATCATAAATTTTCATTCGTTTCGTTTCGCGGTTATTTATGTCTTAGAGTTTATCTAACGAAATTGCACATGGAGTGGGCAAGGTAAACAATCTGCTTCAAAAAAAATCAAATGAACTACAGCAGTATATAAAATTAATTATATTGAAGTGATTCTCCACCTGCAGGGATGTGATGGAATTATTGGCACAGGAGAATAACTTGGGTACCCTCAAAAATATTTTATTTTCTCTATCGACGTATGATACATTTTTATTCAGTTTTTTGGCCAGTATATATCTAATAATTGCAATCTTAAAAAATTCGTATGACATGGGCAAGGTAAACATTATTTTCAAATTAATTTTTAACATAAGTATACTTTAGTATACTAATTATATTATTTCAATTTCCATAATATCAATTTTATTTTTCATTAGCAATTAATAGCAAATCTCGCACCACACTACATTTACTTCTTAATATATTAAAAGTTAATTAAGTAAGTAATCATTTCCGATGCGCCGAACATTTCTATTTTTAAAAATATAAATATTTTGATAGGTAGTCATATTCGACGAGAATTTTAAAACAAATGAACGTAATATTTACTGTCATTCGCATTACGTATTAAAAATTAATTCATAATAAAACTATAAATACATATTATAATTGACGAGAATTTTTTAAATAACTGGGAAAGGGAAGAAAAGCAAGGAATTTTTTTTTTCTAAACAACAGCTCTCAATAAATTTGTGATATGGCGAATTGCATACGTACAATTATTTACGGATCTAAAACTATCGTGCCAAATGTCATTTAGGATTCATATATACAGCATGATTCGAATCAAAACCTACTGACCAATATTATTCATAATGTGTAAATAAATACATTTGGGTTTTTTATTTAAAACATATATCAGTCTACATATTAAAATAAACTAAAATACATACATAATTATTACATGCGAGAAAAAGGCAATATGACATAATATACTCATTTTCATTTTCAGAAATTAGTTACTATAATAAATGTTGAATCTACCACGCAAGACAATAGCGTGTTGGAATAGTAGACTTTAAATACTAGCAAACTTTCTACATTTACATAATGAAATTTGCAATATCTCAAAGAAAACGTAAATACACTCGTATTATGATAATTTCATTTCCTGTTGTAGTATCATATTATCAAATTATAAATATAAAATATTTTCAAAAATTGTCTTATTACAAAATAATATAATACCTTTGCAAATATTTATCTGCAATAAAATTTAAGATTAATAATTACAAGATAAAAATAACTTTTTATATGCAACGTTTTTAAATTTTCTGTTGAATCATATAAACTTGACTTGACTAGCTTAAACGACCAAAAAAATTGGTACTTGATAGAAATACTGAATAAATATACTGAAATGTCATTTTGACACTCCATATTGATTTCCAAAGTAACGCACGTATAATATATTAATATTAATAATTTAGTTGCTAGGACCCACTTAGCAACCAATGATAGTTTTACTTTTTACGGACTTCTTCCAAAATAACTTTTCATACAAAACAGAATCAACTGCAAATGAATTCAATTCTACTTAAAATAGGCTAAAAGTATTAAAAATGCATTGGCATAGTGTTCTGATATATTCTAAAAGTTTCAAATGTCTAGCTAGTCGGGAAGTTAGTTAAAAATCGATTGCAAGATTTATACCGGACAAACATCCACCGGACAAATAAGAATACGAGCTAAGAAAAACTGATATTTTATAGAATGTAATATGATCTATGTACTGAGAATTACCGTGTTCCCTGTTGGTTTGACAGCTGTAGATTTCAAAATGCTTACTATGGTCAATATTACTTCACCCCGTTACGCCCTAGTGTTGCGGTTTAGAGCAAAAACAAGGTTTTGCTACTTCCCTCAGTCAGTCGTCACGTAGCGCGTAGATTGCTCTTGTAGCACCGCTCTAGGATGAAGGAGGGTCGGACGCGGTGACGAAGTGTCGCACTTTCTGGCGGCATCTGTAAGACAAGTCCCAACCACGTGAAGATTCACGATTACTTCAATCAGCAAGGGCTGTCGTGTTCGCTCTCCAACTCGAATGTTTGTAACATGGTCGTACCAATGTTCCAATAAAATTC
This sequence comes from Rhyacophila brunnea, assembly GCF_057557595.1. NCBI lineage: Eukaryota > Metazoa > Arthropoda > Insecta > Trichoptera > Rhyacophilidae > Rhyacophila > Rhyacophila brunnea. The sequence goes on from NW_028232752.1 coordinate 17,251,275, forward strand.
CAGAAACGCAGCAGCCAAGTTATCTCAGTCTCGGCCATCAAGTTTCTTGCCCTCATGGGATGTGTACATAATCCCGCCTATCTGATAGCTTCTACGATATTATCTACTCATTGCCAACTGAGCACAGTCATGAACTTTACTTAACTTTCTGGACACAGTTGGGAAACAGTACAGCGTATAATTACATAAATCTATATTTTTTAATCAATGAGTAATTCATAGGATTAATAATATAATATTCTCTATTGAACATACATAATTTGGAAACACTAAAAAGAAACATACATATTTAAAAAAACTTTGAAAAAAATGTGGCGCCGGACAAAACTCAAATCTGCATCCATAGGACTTTAAGTAAATTTTGATAATTTGGTAGTATTTTTGACTCTATTAATGATAATTTTCCAGACTATTTATCATAAAAAAATGTCAAAAAATTAGCACCGTATCATCACAGGTTGGTTTAGCAGTTATCCCTTTATATAGGTATAAGCAACAAAAAAAACACCCATTATAATATAAAGTTCGACAGATTTGTAAATGGATAGTATTATTCTTCGAATAAATCAACAGTGAGGGATTTTGAAACTTTAAGTTATTTATACCATTGTTTACTGAGTAATACTCTTGTATCGTGAAAGCTTCATGAAAATTGTTAATTTTGTGTTTGCTAAAATAGCGCTTTTCATTTTACGAGCTTACTATAAGTTCAAAGAAACGCGAAATTTTCACTTGCTGCGTTATTATTTATCTCCGTCGTAAACAAGGCTTTTATAAGGGAATTGAAAGCTTTCAATATTGCCGTTTTGAAAATTGAAAATCTCACAAACAACAGCCGCCGTGCAGGTTTGATGTCTCCTTTTATAACTTTAAATTTTCTTCTCCGGGCGCTAAAAACTGATTGCACAATATTATCTATCGAAAGCTCTCACTGTTTATCTATCCACTTGCACTTCGAAGGTTATTGGCAATTTAAAACTATTTGATTGAACAGCGTTTTATGTGAATCCTCCTTTAGTGCAATAATGAAAAGTACAAGACGTTAAAACTAAATTTGTGGCTACCCCGATGCTATTTATGAATCGATTCAGTAAAGTTATTTTTCGGAATCTTAAAATACCACAGTTAACACAGTCATTATCTGCAACGTTGGTAATTATTTTGTCAGTAACTTGATGATAAAAGCTCTTGACCGGCAATTAAATAACTTGTGTTTCCATAATACTTGGCCCATAATAGAATCTCCGACTTGCTTATGTGGCGAATTGCAAAATGCCGATCACATCCTCTGAGAGTGTCCCCATATATCGGTTTAAAGAGAAGAGCTTCTCAAGTCGATCCGACCCTCAGTTGGACCGGTCCGCCATTGCGACTTGGTATCTACGAGGGAAAATATCTCAGCTTAAACTTAAGCAGCATTATACGGTGAGCGAGAAGGTCTTTTCTCATCGAGAATTGACCGTAATACATTTTATGGAAGTAGGGATCACGCACACTCTAGTGCACGCCAACCAAGGTCTTGGGAAGTTGCTCCTGGGACACTTTCGGTACATTTTTGAACAGTGCCCATCGTTCGTTACGCCACGGTATATGCCTGCATAACGGGTGTGGAGACGTGGCGGGTGGTGGAGGGAAAAGCAATTACTTGGCCCAAAGTTTTTTCTTGCACTTTAATAGTATTTTGAGTCATTCCTAAATCTTGTTATCTATAATAATATCATTATGATAATTATTAAAATGTTACATCTAATTAATTCTGGCGCCATCTTGGTATCAAGTTAACAATTACCTCGTAAGCATTATTGATGAAATTTGAAAACACTTTAGAAAGAATGATAGTAGAGAAAGATAGGATTGATAGACCTATACTGCGATAGTTGTACCGTTTAGAAACAAACGTGGCATACATGAGGTTATGCGTCAATGACATTGAGCTACTTTACGAGCTGCTTATTGGTGAATTTACAATCTGTCTGTAAAGTCGCCCAGTGTCATCATCGAACAAGCTAACAAGCAGATTGTAAACAATCTACCGCGAAAAATTGAAAGCCGGTCAACTTTACACGCTACACGCCGGTGTGTGCCTCTACTGCGTCTGCCCAGTAGATCATAGTAGCGCCCTCCCAGTAAAAAACGAGCTACATTCTGTCAAAATAGTCACGAGCTTGTTGGCTTCTCAGCGAATGGAAAGTTTTGTGTGTCACAATCACAATTGCAGTAGCTGAATCGTATAACCGTATAAATATATAACCAAAAAAAGACAGTGTATACGAACATTTTCACACACGGTTATACGTTTGAGTTGCGCAAAACGCTCAACGCTGCGCCGAACGCTGCCACTCAGGATGTACACTTAGAGTGGTGGAGGAAGATTGCGGTAGATAGAAACGAGAGAAAACATTTTTTTGGAAAAGGCGGGGACTTACAATGCATTGTATTGAATATAATAAATATTAATAATATAAGTTGTTTTTTGTTAATTCTCAATGAAACTGTGTTACTACTTAATAAATTGACTTTTTATATATTTTTACATGCACGTCCCAGTCACCGTGTGAATTAAATTCCAAGAGTCCATAAAATCAGCATGTAGCCAATATTAATATGTAAAGTTTTTTTTTTATTATTTCAGATAATTTAAAAACTTCCATATCGCAGGCTTGCTCGAATATTTCATCGAAATTTCGCAGTGCGTCGCTCGAATGTGAAAGCTATCGGTGAAAATGATTTTCATTTTTATTTTCCACCGAAAAGAAAACACGGAACGCTCGTATACTGTTGCGCGGTGTTTTATAACTGAAACCTGTGAACTTTTTCAAAAATGTGTACTATACAAAATTCAATAAAGATAAAAAAAAAACCTTTTCTTCGCGCTCTGACGTCACATTATAATAACAAGGTACTCATATCTGCGTATTATATTATACGCACTACAAAGAATAATATTAAATTTGAAAGTGTGTCAGCATTAAATAACTATTTCCATATTATCACAGTATAAGAGATATCTTAGAATAAAGTGGATTTAATAAATATATTTTTATTTTAAACAAATAATTCAAAAAAATGAGAATGCACCATGTATGTTAGATATGACACACGTACCTCAATTGATAAAGTACACTGGCGCAAATCTGTTACATACGGGTTTGAGTCATATCTCTCTTTTTTCTCTTAAGTAAGTATCTGATTAAGGATTGCAATACCGAATAAATATAATATCAAATACCAGAACCAGAGTATCTTTCCATAACAATTCTACAAACAATATTGAATACAAATGTCAATTTTGATGAGAGTTAGAAATAAAAATTGCTACTATGACGTTTTATAAATCTTGAGTACTAATTTGATAATCCTATATCAACCAAAGTATCACCCATTTACTGCTACGTCTATCGGTTTTATATGCGTGAAATATATACATTCTTCAAATTAGTTTAACGTAACATGATGTATAATTTATTTTCAACTGGAAAAAGTGTCACATTCGCCGTTTATAATAAAATTTATTTCAAATGTGTAATTATATAACGCAGGTCAAAACGTAATATTAGATTCAGCTTTATCATCCATTTCCCTTTCAATTTTTTCATACGTAGCATATGAGCTAACACATTTTAATTAAAAATAAAAAAGCACCTTTTGGACCTCAATTTGAGTTTTCGTGCGCCATAAAATTCGATATTAATTGTGCGTAACTTTTTTTTGCAAATGTTTTTATACATCGTCCACAAACGTGGTGGAGTTTTTTTTATTGCATAATATACAATGTTCAATTATTCATTTAAACATTATAAATAAAACAAAATTTATAGTAAGTAATTATTAAAGTGATAATTTTAATGTTTTTTTTTACCTTCATGTCGGCTTGTAAAAGAAGCACATTAATGCAGCATTTGTAAAGGTAATTTAAAAAGATTTATTATTAGCAATTTGACTACCTCTAATTCAAAAGGTGTGATGAGGTTCTGTGAAAGGAGAGATGAGGAGAAAAAATAAAACAATGATATAATGTAAATGTTAACCCAGATAGAGTTTGACCTTGTCTATTCTGTGATGTCAAATCATGTTACACATATACTTAATGAGTATATTATATTTCAGTTAACATTCACTTGATATTTGAGTTCTATATAAAGTAATTGACAAAACAAACCATAATTAATGATTTGTACAATCCGCATTAAATTTAATATCGACTATTAAAAGAAGTAAAGATCTAACCCACACAATATAGTTATAGCACGGTTTAACCAGGCTGATACAATTATACAAAATTTGTAATTTTTTTCTTAATAAAATACTTTATTGGATTCAATTAATTGTCAATTTTAAAATCAGATATTTAACATAACTTATCGGTATGGTATAGAGTTTTATTATATTGGCTCCATGCTCAATATAGGTTGGACACTGAAAAGAGATTTATTGTATTTGCGATATATTCCTACGGATATGGATCAAGGGGTGAATATCTTGGTCCCATACACGGCAGATTTTCAACAAAAACATCATAAACTATCGATTTTATGATGTGAACATTACAATTCATATTATTTCACCCTCTACAATATTGTGGGAATATTGCTAGTAAACAGATTTACACAATTAATCATGTCTAATAAGTACTAATTTATCTAAATGTATCCCTTACTTATTTATATAAAAAAACATCCCTTGTTATAATATTTAACAATTTATAACATAATACTGTGATAATTCTGTCAATCATAAATTAACCGATTGATTTATGTCTTATATACCTATAATAATATTTTAGTGCATGAAGATAGTAATTATTTTGGTCTTTTATGTTCCCAATCTGATATTTATTATTTTATTGAGGTTATTAAAGAAAAAAACAATAAAAATGATGGTTATGTGTTTTTTTCCACTTCACTTTCTTCTATTAAAAAAATCATAAGCTAAATTTAGATAATAATTTGGCATTTGTCACTAATATTCTTTGAACACAGTCGTAAATCGAACAATAGTCGCGTTCAATGTAATTAATTATCCAATATAACTTATTTTGAAAAAAAAAAACGAGGGTTAACTCCTTTTTCCATTCTATGGTCGATATATATAATATATATTCTTTTTAATACCACAACATTTCATGATGCCTGATGTGTAGTAAAACAGTAGTATAGTCAGTAATAGAAGAGAAAATATCAGAAAAACTCAGGTTTTCAGAAAATCACATATATATATTGTGACTTCATCAGTAATCGAAACTGTGTGAAAGGCTAGCGCCTTAAAAACTAGACTACATAATATACTCGTACTTATATTATATTATTAAAAAAAACTAGCGTTTCCATTTTTAAATACTGTGTAATCGTAAAATTATTATGTTAATGCAATGTTAATGAAAATGATTTAAATAAATAATTAGTACAGTAAGTAAAACGTGAATTCAGATACGATGTGCAATTATTAAGATTAAAAATAACCTGCTATTTTATATACATGAGCATTCAGTAAATTTTGAGAGTCATTTTCGATGTAGTTTACAAATTGCCTCTGCATTATTGCAACTTCGAGCGTTCCGATGAACTAGTCCAAGGCAGTCGAACCCCAACAAAGAATGTCATGTATTTAGAATATTGAGGCTGCTCATAAACAATAACTAATATAAATATAATAATAAACAAATAATTAAATCGATTAAATATATATAGGAATGTAGAATCTTTAATATTCTTCCGTTGTTGCTGACATCTTCGGTGCGACCGAATTGCGCTATATCTCCTTATCTTAAGCCAGTCGTGTCAGATCACCGACGATATGCTGACTCTAGATGGGACGATTATGCGATAAATAAATGATTTGGTAATTTTACTTTGTCGAAATAATGTTGACAAAGCCCAAATTCGTTGAACATTATAGTAGAATAAATAATATATTTATTTTTTTTAAATTGAAACGATGATTTCAATAATTAAAATCTCATTAGTATAAAGAAAAAAAATCTAGTACCAACCTAACTAATAATTTTCTTTTTAAATCGGCTCATTTACATTTTTCCTTTGATTATATTACATGTTAAACTGCAGGAGTTTTCTATTTTTCTAAAATTATTAAAATTATTATATATTACGTATTGTATTAACAAAGCTTTCCATTGGCAAAATTAATTTGACCTCATTTAAACACCAGCCTCGACTGTTGTATGTTTTGTTTGAATGTAATTATTTTCATATATTTTACTTGTAAACATTATCCTCCATTCATGTAAAATAAGCAAAACACAAGATTTAATAATGAGCAAACAGTACATGAAAATCTACAACCAAAAGCTCTGAGTAATGGAAAATGAATTCTCACATGTAAGCTTACAGCTGCTGAAAAATTACAATGGCTCAAAATTATTCAAATTTTCATATTTTTACTTATTGTGTAATATTATATGAATGGCTGCAACATATTAATTAAATCAGTTATCTATAACCAAAAAAATTCTTGAATACCGTACTAAAATAAATATGTATGTCAGTGACGAAAAGTGCCTGTTGTAGGGTGTTAGGTTATAAGTAACAAATATAATATTCATATAAATTCCTTTTAACACTACAATTAATTGACCGTGAAACCCAATGACTATAGTATAATTAGTAATAGAACAGCCAGGCTTTAAGAAAATCATAGAAAATATTGTGAACTCACCAGGAAAAGTACCCAGAGTCCCCAAATAAAAATCCAGCGCATTATGCACTGAACTACAAGAGCAGCCGACATCAGTAGTTTACTTACAATTATTTACATTTTTTATTTTATGCAAAAATTACAGTATACTAAATTAAATATATTAGATTAAATGTGACGTCATCGGCGTATTTACTTTAAACACAGTACTTTTTTATATATTTTATATTAAGCACATTTAATCTAAATGGGTAAAATTGACAATCTAATAATAAAGGTATTTTAATATGCTTTTTAGAACTAATAATGCTTATTAGGCATTGACATAATGCATGTAAGTATATAATATATTTATATAGGTATAACTAAAATACATCAATCTTTTGTAAAAAATAAGCAAATTTGATTGAATGAAAAGACGAATATAATTATTATATCATACTACTTAGTGTGCAGATAAAAAAATATAATTCATTATGTATATTTATATAGTTTTATGTCGACACGATTTTCAATGTATATTTTTTCAGGGAAAAACATGACGTTATAAAAGAAATGTTAAGGCACGTGTAGGTTTATTGGCATTGATTAGCTTTTAGATGGAAATAATTGGAATATTTTTTTTATATGAAAATTTTTCAAAAAAATATAATTATGATGGATTTTTGAAATAAATATAAAAACGAGCATATCTCTAATTGGATTTGAAAATAATATTCCTTTTTTTATAAAACTAACTAGCTACTTATTAATACACGTGTTAGGTCAATTATTTTATATAATAAATCCACAATGATAAACTTTTCAAATATCCCATTTAATTACCGTAATTAAATTTAAAACAATGTAATAGGTACCACCAAATCGGAGTTACTCAAGATTTTGGTAGTTAATTATGGCCATTAATAATTTACACTAATCTGTTATAAATATTGTTTTATCTCACTTTGAAAACTAGAACCAAAGTATGATTGAATCACCTGAAACTCTCAATCAATACACTTAGGTACCAAGCAAACTAATTAGCATGGCATCAATCCCAGGTAACGGGATAATGTATTTGCATCCGTCAAACAAGCTTAATATTTCATATATCGATCAGTCATATTGTCAGTATAATCCTGTCTATTTATTGCAAATATGTTTAACTGAGAGATTATAATAGTAGTAACTCAGTTGTTACTAAATATACAGAATAATATAAAAGTTTCGAAGTAACTGCAGTTAAAAGCGAAGCTTACCCAATAATTCTTTAGATACAGAGCATATGGCAAGCATATTGTGATCGCGCTATTTTCTTTTACTACGTCCCACTTATTTTGCTATATCATAACTGTAATCTATAGATCATTTTCGTGACAGCGGTGTATGGTAAAGCAAAGTCAACGATTCCAAAACTCGTGCTGATCTCTACAAGAGCATATAATGTTATATCGTCACGAATAAGCATTTCCGAGTGCTTGAGGGCAGTCATACTTACTAGTAGGGTATCCAATCCCGAGCCAAATTTTTGATCCCGGGATTTCGGGATTACAATTTGACGATCCCGGGATTGACATTTTTTCGATAGTTTATATTAAATTTTTATATAAGTATACAAAAAACATTGATAAAATCTGTGAAAAATTAATAAATAAATAATTTATACTATTTGACATGCATCGTTAATATTGTGCATGTTCAATCTTGGAAATACATAGGTGTAATAGAGTAAATGTAAATAATATTGTCATATTAATAATAATGTGAGAATAAAACAGTTCTATTTATTTATGAAAAGATAACAAATATAAAAACAAGTTCAATTAAAATAAAAAATAACATATTGTGTTGACAATAAAAATACAAGCTAACATGAAGTGTTAGTTTTTTTAGTTTTTTCTGATGTAGTTACGATTGCGTAAGGCAGAAAAAATGGTTATTTATTATCCGGTGATTCCCTCTGTGATCAGTGGGTCTCCAGAATAGCATTTTCTGGTAGAAACGTCTAACTAAATGTTTCTTGATTTATTTATTCTCTATCTCAAATTCATATCACGAAAGTGCAAAGCATTTTTTTTTCCAATCTTTCTCATTTTATTAATTTATGTGAAAAAATTAAATGAATTGGTAACACATGGGTAATAAATCAATCTTAATTCAAACTCAGTTTATTTCTAATGTAGTTATATGTTATTTGAAGTATTTTTTCTAAATATATTCGTTTTTATTTTATTTTCCATAAAAATTGATAAAAAAAATCAATCCCGAAAGTTTCGGGATTATGTTTACCAATCCCGGGATTCATAGATATTGAAAATAGTTTGGCATCCCGGGATTGGAATCCCTACTTACTAGTATATTGACTGCTTAATCTGCAAACCAGCTAACTATATTTGGGCAATTTGTTCAATAAATAGAAAAACTTAATAACTTCACTATCAAGCAGAATTTAACAATTTCTAATACACTTGGTAGGCGGCTCTCGTGGTGCAGTGGGTAAGGCGCTGGCCTTCCGCCCGAGAGTTCTGGGTTCGATTCCCGGTGAAGACACAATATTTATGTGTTTTTCTCAAAGCCTGGGTGTTTGTGATTGTCCAAAATTACTAACAACCACCTTGTACGAAAAAGCAAGGACATGGTGATTAATAATTAAAAAAAAAAATACACTTGGTAACGTTTTTTATTTATAAATCAGCTGCACTATTATGACTTAATTCTCTATTTTAGCTTACTTTTTATATATAAAGACTATTTATATAAAGAGCGGAGATGTTTCATTTACAATATTGGAAATTTGGCATCTGCAATAATTATTGACCGTGTAATAACGATAACGCATTTATTCATAGGTTTAGGAGTTTTTATATGAGCATGAAAATATTCTTTATAACATAACGCCATAAAAATCTTATTTTTGGTTAAAAGTGGAGTTAGCTGATTTGCAGATTAAGCAGTCACTATTACAAGGTTTCAGAAGAGAATCTAGTATCACGTTATGGGTATATTCACGTATGTTGAATATATTGTGGAAAGATAAAATAAAAATGATCCGGAATTACAGACAATGAATAAGCATCTAAATTTGTTACATACTTGATACCAAAGGGTGCATAATGTATGGTATGGTATGCATCTGGCGTATTTTGCAAAGGTATGTATGGTAAAAATATCACTTCGCATGACAAAAAGAGCTCCTGGAAAAATTGTATAAGTAGAATACAACTGCTGGACATACTTTTATAAGAACACAAGCGTGTTGTTCCAGTCGGTGTTTTGAAATATGAAGATTGTATTAATGGTTGTCAACCTCCGTCTACATGTCTTTAATTTACAATCGGATAAAAATCTTTGTCTCGTATCAACTAGGAGGATTGTAATACCGGTATTTCAAAACCGGTATTCAAATATTTATCGATACTGAAATCCCGGTTTTAAAAATCCGAAATACCGGTATTTTCGGTATTAAGAAAGCATACACGTTTATGTTTTCGAAAATGAATTAATGTTATTATTTCATTATTTACTACTATATTGTATAAACATATCTATAGTTTATAAATTTTATGCTGCCAAAACGAAAATATATTGACTGAAAAGAACAAAAGTTTTTTTTTCCGACCATGTCCGATCCTAATAGGATCATATGGGCCTCCACAGAGTAGAGGTTTGTATTAACAGATTTTTGTTTTTACAAGAAATGGACGTCAGCCACTTGCTCAACCTATTAGGTCTATACCCTGACTCACACACAAATTGAAAAACAATATGTGTACTTGCCAGACCCAGAATTCGAACTTGGGACCCACGGCGTGATAGTCCAACGCTTAAGCCGCGCGGCCACCGTGGGTGTTAACAAAAGTTACATAATATTAAAACAAAATCCCTCAAAAATACCTACTTATAGAATTGTCGCGATGAATTAACATATTTCGAAAAAAAAGACATTCGTGGCAAATGTCTCCAATTATTCTATAACTATTGATCCAACATTGATAGTAGGTGCATCCAACAAACGTTATATTTCAGAGAGATTTTCCTATACCCGGACTAGTATTTTGTAAAAATTAACAGATCTAAAATATTATCATCTAAACATATTTATAAAGGTCAACATAATAATTGTGGATAGATTGCAAAAAAATTGTATTTCAAATAGATTTTAATAGTTTTATTTATTGATAGGTACTTTTTTTTTATATAATAAGTTTTGACGAATACCGGTATTGATATATTCATTCGGTATTATAATCCCTAGTATCAACCATCGCTTCCAGACGCGCAAACAAATAAGGGAGGATTTCTTATACATACCCCTCTCCCCAAGAACAAAAAAACATACAAAATATTTCGATAATAGATTTTTTATTACCGTTTTCTTTATCGATATCATGTCACGACTGAGGATCGAGACTTGAATATATGGCTGTCAAATAGCCATCTCAAAGAATTGGCCCCATTTGTATCGGTTCTACGTTACGCAAGACCTGTGTCAGTGGAAGACCCATGGCCATTCATGTATTGGTGCAACTATCTGGGGCATCGAATGTTAGCTTTAATAATATGCTAAGGCAGCGCGGACGATTCAAATATTCCTAATAGGTATTATAACTGTTAGGAACCGCGAATTCTATAACCATTTGCGGATGAGACAGGTAAGAATAACTCGTAGTTAAGGATCCATAGCTGCAAGTCAAGTATTCACCAGATTCAAAATTCGGAGTGTCTGGGTATGGGGTATGTACCCGGAAATGCCGAGACGAAAATCAATAATTCATTATTATGGATATTTTTTAGTAATGTAACCCCCCTCATACCATTTTTTCTATATGCTCACCTACCAACATCAAAATATGACTTCCAATGTGCAACTCGTGAGTTTTTCTTCCTAAATAATATATATGTATATATATTATGATTCATTACATTGGTAGGTGCGTATGAATCGGTCCTTAAAAAATATTAAGTCCAAAAGCGTTTTATAAAATAGACATCAGAGAAGAGAAAAATGATGAAATTCAATTTAAAAATTCGTTAAATCAACCTTGATGGTGCCATTAAATAAATTAATCGCACGATACACAGCATCATGAGACATCGCATCTATTAACGAAGAGCTCATGGCTTTTTGTCTGCTGCAGTAGAGGAAAAAATAATAAAAATATATTCGAAGGAAGCTTTAAGAATAATATTGCTCGTGGTATCAAAATGTGACATCCAATGTGAAATTCGTGAGTTTTTCTTCCTAATTAATATATGTATAGGTAGATAAGTATGAATTGGTCCTTAAAAAGTATCAAGTCTAAAAGCGTTTTATAAATAGACATCAGAAAAATGAGAAAATGATGAAATTCAATTTAAAAAATCGTTTTATCTTTTATCATTGCTAGATTCGCGAATGTGATTATTTTACATCTGGGAATCATTTTCACAGCAAGATTTTTCTCGGAGGCGCTTTGAATTTTCTTTCTCTTTTATAGGCAGCGCTGTCTCTCTAGACGTTCGCTGACAGACCTTCCTGATAAAATCGGTCGACTCGTATCGAACCGGTTGATAATATTAATACAATTTTATACATGAATGCAAGTTTACATGTAATGAAAAAAAATGTAATTTAGTAGAACGTAATAAATGTATATCGACATAACATTATTTTAATTGTAAACAGTTACTATTTACAGAACATTTAAATTTAAAATTATTTATTATTAATGTTTTGTATTATTTTACCTAAGTACATAATATACGAAAAATAAATAGAAGAGCTTCTGCTCTGAAGACATGGGTTTCAGGATCGAATCCTGTGTAATACGATAAAAAAAATATTCAGATTTTATCAATATGAAATCTTTATCCTACAGCGGTGCTTCAAAGGCGATCTACGCATTGCAGGTTAAGCGTGGCGGGAAGCGCGAAAGTGGGCGATGGACTGAGGGAAGTGGCACGAACTTGTGCTTGCCCTATGCCCCAATCCTGGAGCGTAACAGGGTGAAGTAGAAGTTAACAAAGTAATAACAATCACTTTTACTCAACACCTATTACAATAATGTCTACCAAGTCCTATCTAAAATACGTTTTTTTTTAATTTCAATATATAAAAATGTTTTTATAAGATTACTATTTTATAAAATAAACAAATAATTAACTACTTATTTTTATTTACGATGAATTATTTTAATTGTCAGAGTATATTATATATTATAACAAAAAATGTTTTGATATTTCGGTAAAACTATTTTGAAGCTTTAACTTTACAAAAGATAGTAATAATTATCGGGATAAAAATATTATTTTTGAAAAACAGCCCATTTATAATAATTGAGCATACGTAGAGAAAAAATATAATTTAATTTAATACTTTGGAGTAGGCATTTATTTATAATACATAACACAGTGACATTTTTGGCATATCACTTGTTTCTAAAATAATACGTCTGGGCTTGATAATGTATTTAGACATAATAGATTATGTTTTCTCAACGTGTATTTAACCCAGAGCATTGATGTAATATGTTGGACACATAGCTTATCAACTTCTTTCGTAAACGTTATTATTATTACCTCCACTCCATAGAAGCCATGTACTCCGATAATGAGCAAACATTTTTTTTTTTTTTTTTTTGTGATTTTACCGAGGCTTTGACTGCGACTCGCTGTCATATCGCCTCTTCTCTTCTAGAAGGGGATCCTTCGATCAGGTCCTCACTCCTATTCTGTTAAATGGCTTTATAATTATTTTGTCTAGCTCTTCCGTCTTTCTTTCTTTCTTCTTTAGACGCCAGTGTTTTATGCACCAGAATCGCTCTCCTCCGTATCCATCCCTTCTGTATTTTCGATACATCGTGTAATCATTGAATTTCAGATAGTCTAATTCAGACCTCAGCCAAGTCTCTGAGATTAATGCTATTGAAATTTTTTGTCTTATTAAGTAGAGTTCTATATCATCCTTTTTTTGCTTCATACTTCTGGCATTCCATTGTAAAATCCTAATTTGTTTTTTATTATCCATTTTGCTCCAGAACCTCCCCTAGAATTTCCTTTAAGTGTCCTTCTTTGAATTGTTTGCATACCCAGTCCACTGCTTTAATTATTAGTTGTTTAATGATCTGCTGCCAGTCTCCCCCTTTCAGCAAGACTTTCATAATTTCTCCCATCGCGTTAACCTCTGTCTTCCCCTTTGAATTTTTCTTATTTTTTGTAGGCTTTACGCTACTACCTGTAGATATTATTGTTGAGCCTGAAGCTTCTACCACCGCTTCTTCTTTCTTTTTGTTTTCCTTAGTTTTTTGAATTGTTTCGCTTTCATCTCTTCCTACGATTTTTTTTTGTTTTAATATGTCAGCATAGCTATTATTTAACATATTTTTTTTTGCTTCCTTGAAAGGTATGTTCATTTTTTTCATTGCTTCTTTGCAATTCTTTTCCTCTTGCCACTTTGGGCATTTTTGGCTGTTTGCCGCGTGGTTACCTTTGCAGTTGATGCACGTAATTTCCTCATTTTTTTCGTAGGTTTTGTGGTTTTCACCACACTTAGGGCACGTTTCTACTGTACGTCCGCAATTGTTCGCGATATGCCCATATCGCCAGCATTTGTAGCATTGCATAACCCTGAATACATACGGTTCTACAGCAAAAGAGACTCCATATATGTAAATTGTTCTCGGCAATATTTTCTCCCCAAATTTAATACTGACTGACGAGGTCTTTGTCAGCTCTCCTGTATCACCTTTTCTTGTCAACCTCTTAAGGTTGATTACTTTTGCATCACTTTTGATTTCCATTTGCAGTTCTTGGAGGTCCATATCAATATCGACTTTTCTTATTACTCCATAAGAGCAGGAGTCATTCTCTTTGGTCACAAAACCGAGATCTTTGAGTTCTCCAGCTTGTTTCACTTTATCTGCTTCTTTTTCGTCTTCTACTTGGATGTACGTCTTTAAATTTTTATTGTAAATTTTCTGTACTTTTACTCCTGCCTTATGCAGCATCTGCGCTATTTTCAATTTTAATGGAATTTTACTTCCCGTCGCTATCATGACGATGTTTTGGTTTCCCTTTGGAGTGACCCCAGAGTCTCTTCTGGGTTTTTTTCCAGAGGTCACCGTCTGCCATTCTTCTTCTTTTTCTCCAACCACTTCCTCTTCATCATCGTTTCTTTTCTTCTTCGTTTTTTTGGTTTCATTCACTTCCATCGTGGTGTTTTCCATTTTATTGCTTTTGCCGTTCACGCGGTCTTGGAATTCGCGCAACAGTGTGAACAAAAAACAGTGTGGACAACCCCTCGCTTCACAGCGTTTGACGCACTCCCCGCACAAAGTGCACTATCCGTGCAACAATAAATATTTTTCACTTTTTCTCAAGCACTGGCACTGATTGTCAAAATCACATGGGAACACACATGTTGAGTTTATTGTCAAATTCATTTACAAACAATATTATTTTTGTTGTATCCCGTATTTATAACCGTTCGCGAGTAACCAGGCGAATAGCGACCCGAATACGCAAGCGAAGTTGTACAACCTCACTCCACCGCTGTTGGCTTCCGACTGAGCAAACATGTTAATTTACGATATTTACTTTTACTTCAATAATATTCTTTATCAGTACGTTACCATCCAAAACTTCAATGTATAAGAAATGCCTATTCAAAGTATGTAAAATCATACCATTGACAGATATTACACGATACAATTTATGTCAATATATCGCTGGTTTAAAGGTAAAACTCATTATGTTACATTTTGATGTTCTGAGATAATGAGGTTTGAACATATTTTTTGCAATTAAAAATCCAATTTCAAATTAACATTTTTTCTTCTTTTTGTATAAAATGTATAAAAAATCAGAGAATACATTGAAGGTAATCAGATTCTATAAAAAAATTAGGAACATTTAAAAAAATGAGTTTTTGTACATAATGAGTTTTTCCACACACATGTTTGTTAGTAAAGTGATAGTATGTCAATACTTTGGCAAGGGTTTCGCAATGTTTTTTATTGTTTTGGATTCTTTTTTAGTAGGTGCTTAAGACTACTACTAAGTACTAAAGAATAAAAATTATTTATTTTAACCAAGATAGGAATTAGTAACAATTCAAATTGAAAACAATTAAACATACACTGAGATTAATAATAATTATTTCACAATAATAATACACTGGTGATGATAATAAGGACAAACCAATAATTATAATAAATTGAGGTAAGATAAACAGCAATAAAAATATTCTTTATTCCTCAACAATGTCTTCCAAAACGTCTGGCTCTGGTAATGTGTCTAATGTGTCGCGATCAATATAGATGGTAAATTTTCATACCAATATCTTAGCTCTTCCGGAATGTCACCGTTTTTACAAAACTTCATAAGATCTTTTTTTTCAAATTAGATATTGGTAATATCGATTGATATGCACCTACTAATTGTGGAATAACATTACTCCGTCTCCCTTTTCCCGCTGCATAAATTTTTCTGTAAGGTCCTGTATGGTTATACCGATATTGGATAATTCCAGGTAATTTTTTCTCATAACGTAGACATTTAATTTGGAGCCACATTACTAGCTCTACATTTCACCCATGTTCCTATTGCTTATTTATTTTAAATTTCTTCGTCGTATTGGGTCTTCAATACCTACAATGTGCTACAACTCCAGAAGTTAGCGAAGGTAACACCATTTTCCTCGGCTTGTAAGATCAAGTCGAAGTTGAAGCTTACTAGACAAGCCTTGCATGAAAATAGGTGCTCCATGCTTTGCATTTCACCACACTCGCAGGTTTGGTCCTCAGAGAACCCCTACTTCACCATGTTATCTCGGGTGCGCCCTGCCATGGTTTTCAGTCTGTTTAGGGCTTTCCATGTTCAGTACCCAAGACTGGCTCCATGCGGGAGGTGCTCTGCTGGCTTTACCCAATCTTCGAAACCCTCAGAGGCTAGGTTAGCCGCCCATGCGGGTAGTCTATCTTATTCGGGTGAGACGGTCAGACGTATAGTTGTCGCCATAAAGCCATTTCTGGATTTAAGCCTTGTTTTGTACATTTGATACCCATGCATGACGTGTCGCGGATTCTCTCTTGGGCTGCCTTTTCAACTAGGGCTGCAGTTTGGAGTCGGATTAGAGGGAGGCTATTCCTAAAAGCACGTGAATTTTAATGACAGGCGTGGATTTCAAGCACCCCGTCACGATCCGGCAGGTCTCGTTGAGCGCAGTCCACATGTCTCGTGTGCGCAGACATGTGCCACACCGGACAGGCATACTCGACCACCGAGGTGCATAGTGCAAGGGCTGAGACCCTGAGTGTATGTAGTTGAGCTCCCTACGTATTACTGCTTAGCTTTCTCAAGATACTGTTCTTTGCTGGTGTCGTCATTTTAGTATTAATGCAGTGTTGCTTATAGGACAGCGTCCGATCTAAGGTGATTCCCAGGTATTTGTTGGCTGTTTGTGGGTTCTAAATGCACCCCATCCCAAACGACATCAAGCAATTTCCCTGCGTCCATGTTTTGGATATGGAACGCTCCTATCCGTGATTTACCTAGATTTGGCTTAAATTAATTGAGGTCGTAGTATGTCTTTAACTCGTTTAATGTATCTTTAAGCTGTTTTTCAATCACTTCGAAGCTAATACTTTGATATAACACGGCTAGATTATCTGCATAGAGGAAATGTTTTGTGTTGACTCCAATTGGCTGATCATTAGTATAAACGTTGAACAGTATGGGTGCCAAGACGGTACCTTGTGAAAGGCCGTTCCGTTGTTGTCTCCAACGGCTGCGTTTTCCGTCCAGTGTTACAAAGAATCTTCGGTTGGCCAGGAGCTTTTCAATCACTCTTGTTATTTTGAAATCATTCAGGAGGTTGTAAATGTAAAGTTTACTCAGCAGAATTCTATGGTTAACTGTATCGTACGCGGCTGTTAAGTCTACGAAGGGAAACTCTTAATGTGATCGATTACCAGTTTCATGTTTGCCTCACTAGCTCACTTTATTGGCTGGACTTTTTTCCCCTCTTCGGTCATTGTTTCTGAATAATCCAGTTTTGGCTTAATCCAGCTAAAGCTGTATTAATAATTGGTCCATTTGAAATGCATAACATTTTTAACGTTCAGGCAGTATTTTACATTAAACTTATTAACACCATCATTCTGATTATTTAGTATAAGTATCATTTATTCTCATCTTATAGAAAAAATCAACCAGTAACATACAGTTGGCACAAGATGATAGTTATAAACAATGCAAACCACAGATAATACACTCACTAACTTACTTATATACATGTTTACAGTTCAGGAAAAAATCATTATGTGCGGGAATGACTTTTTCCTGAACATAAATCTTAAATAGGTACTGATAATGATTTCTTCCCCAGTTTTTTTCCGTTAATAAGATAGCTATCGTCACAGTGACCTTTTCCAGCAATAGATATTGTAAAAATTAGTGGATATAATGAAAAAACTCATTTTGGCCAAAAGTGCACATAATGAGTTTTACCTCCAAACCAGCGATATTATACTGTTTTGCCTTTTTTATTGGGTTACAAAGTGTCAGCTGAGACTTATTTGGCTGTATATTTATACACTGTTATTATATTTATATAATATCGTCACTGTTCTGGCAGAAGACACTAATTCTAAAAAATGACATATTGAGTTAGTTATACCAAAATGTTCCTTATTTAAAACTTTACCGTCAGGAAACCTTCTTAATAAATAAACAGTCTTTATTTTAAAGTCATCCTTTTTACGATTACTTAATAAACTCACATGATAGACCATTTCAAACATGTTAACAACTTCAAAGTCAAATTACTCAAAACTAGTATTCTCCAGTTAGTGTGTTCTGCCAGAACAGAGACGATATAAACAACAACAAAAAAAAAAAATAATGTTATTAATAATAATGATAATATTTATTACGAATTAGCTTTAAACATAATATGACATTATAATTTATACATATTATATTCTCAAAAACATTTACCTGAAAAAGATTTGATGTTTGGCTGAGCTGTAAACATCTTTAATTGTTATATATAACTTAAATTTTCAAAGAGCCTTCATTTTTTAACGTGATTTATATCAGATCTTTATTGTTGCTTCTTTATTGAACACACACATAATTTAAAAATATTATTATATAATATTTTTCTTACGTGTTTTCAATTTACGTGTGTTACATAAAGAATGTTATATTCTTAAATTTTTTAAATTATTCGTTGAATAGAAAAAATATTTTGTTAAATTATTAGCAAGTTCAAGTACGTTATAACAAAATTTTGGAGTGATCCTGTCACCGATTAAAGCGCTTCAGAGTATATTGTAAAAACCGCAAGTCAACTTTATTGCATTTAGATAGGACACTTATAGCTTAGCGGTTAAGAGTGAATCCCGAGGGGCGCTGGTTCAAATTCTGCTGGGTGTACCTAATTGTTCTTCAAAAAGATTTTTGATAGTTTCGATAATAATTATATTTCTCTAAAGTATTGTCAAATGATATAAATGTTCAATAAGCAATTGATTAAATTGTAAAAAAAAGTATTTTGCCATTTTGACTTTCAACAGAAGCTTAAATGCATTTAAAGAAAATTTAAGTTTTTATCCATTTGTTGTCAAATCTGTTTTAGATTAATTAAAATTGAAAAAAATAGTATATTATTATTAATTTTGTCTGACGCAGGATTCAAACGCAAAATCACGTCTTTAGATATAGTTACCCTGTTACTACTTCACACCATGATATCTCAAATATATTTCAAGAAAAAAACTTCTAAATCGGTTATTAGTTACTTTGTAGGACATCACTGTGGTTATGCAAATCTATCTCAAACTTTTTCTCAGTTCGGCGAACATCAGTGAAAGAAAATTGTTTGATAGGAAAATGTGGAAACGCTTGTATGAAATTGGATCTGTTAGACGTAGTGAGCTTTTGGAAAGCAGCGCTGCACAAAATTACCCCATTGCATAGCTTTTATCTTCAGAATGATGGATGGAAATATGCATTATGAGCATTTAGTAGCAACATTTTATTTGACAGTTGAATTGCTTGAAGTTTTGTACACATAATCTTGAAGTGATTTACATTTTGAAGTAACATATTAGACTTATATTTTAGTAATGCGAAGTAAAATTGTTTTTATTATGTCGGAATCAAAAAAAATTTAAATATATATTATTAATACTACTCGTAAAAAATTGATAAAAATTCGTAAATAGTGTATTATAAGTGTTATTTCAGACACTATTTATTTTAATAATACGAAACAAACAAAAGATATTTTTGAAGTTATACTTCTTTAGGCGCGTTTGAAAAATCAGATCAGAGTGTATTTTTGGCGTGTGAAATGTAACACATAATTTATTTTTTCACACAAAAATAAACGCACTCGATTGGATTCAAACCACCGATTGTTCGGTTATCAGCCGAACGCACTGCCTTTATGCCACAAGATGATACTGCAATCGTGACGATTATACAGTATAATATTAAAGTTTAGAATTGCTCCGTTGACTAGGCAGCGAATTTATTATTGTCGGCCATTTGCAATTCCTTACGTTACAAACTGTTAAACGTCATAGTGGCACTTGTCACTCTAAAAATAAAAACAACAATAAATAATTATATAATTTAGTAATATAAGTTAAAGTGTATAGAAATAAACCAACAGCGCTTCAATAAGCTTTTTTTTGAGTGTGTAATTTAACAAAATAATTAAGAGCTAGTTGAATAATCTAGGTTATCACACGTTTTCTTTTTGTTTTGTTACGCCAAAGAAGTATAACTTCTAACGCGCGTACATAAGTATACACACTGATTTTTTTTAAACAATAGAATAAATGCCGGTTAGCTAAAATATATTTTTATTATTAAATAAGAAATCAAATAAAGCTTTTATTGGCTATAAAGATCTGGATACTGTTCTATTTTTAAAATACTATAGGTACTATAAAAAACTAAACTAACATTTAAACCAACCATCAATGGTTGACACAAAAACTCAATTTACCACATAATAATTATATTATTCAATGAACCATTTCACATATTATAATTATTGAATAAAGTACATAACATCATTTCAAAACACCTCAGATAATAAATATATCATCTATAAAAACTATTTTTTTTAAATATGGCTCCCGACGGGTTTTGAATATATGGCCACTAGATTCACGCCAATGTGCTTTAGCCAATTAAGCTATGCGTATCCTACTTAGTTAAAACGAATTTAAGTTTTTACATGAAATGCTTACCAAATTGCGTTGCGTGCAAGTACGTTATTACTAACAATTTTGAGAAATCCGGGTATCTGTTAGTAAGTAACACAAAAACCGATAGTCAAAATTAATGCAATGTGATAATAATTATTGTATGTAATAGCTACTAGTTAAATTCGTTGTGATTAAGTATTATGCCCGTAGCATGGCCCCCACAAGGAGGGGGCTGACAGGGCTCTAGCCTGGTGTCCCGGCGAGGCGAGTCGACCAGATAAATGAGATAAACACACATCACAAATTTGCTTTAATAGTAAAAAAGTATTTTTTTTGTAGTAGGTACTTATTCCACTTTTAATCAATAAATTAGGACCGGTTTCGTCCGTTATGTGGTTGTAATTTTTTTTTAATTTTGTTTCAGTGTATCAATACTCGATAACATCATATTTCAATTGGATGTATTTAAATATACAAAAAACATTAAATATACACATTATTTTACCGCGTACATCATTTGGAAAACAATACTGTAGAGCTTCACACTGCCTTTATCCTTAGCGATAGGCAGGGGGGCCCGCCAAAGATTCTAGCCTGGGAGCCCGCTTCAGGATGTGGGGGCCATAGCTCGTAGCAATTGTTTAAAGTAAATTGGCGCGAATCCAGTGATTACGGGCTTAAGTCACGTCGGGTATCGTATTTTTTCAAAAAATAATTTTTCGAGTAGATAGAGGTGTTTTCAAATTATGCATCTAATATAATAATTATATTTATCGATATTTGTAAAAAGACACATATTTATTCAAAATTTTAAACCACATACCTAATTACTAATCTTCATGCATATAATGAATCTAGAACGATTTTATTATGGTTGAATTGGTAACTATCTACAAATTTATATTATCAGCATTGCCAACATTGTTTGTAAAGGGTGCCGGACGAAATCCCGAATGCTGAAATCCCGAATGGCCGAAATCCCAAAAGCCTTAATCCCGAAAGCCGAAATTCCGAATGCCGAAATCCCGAATGGCCGGAATCCCGAAGGCCGAAATCCCGAAAAATAAAAAATACAAACATCAATAATTGCGCAATCTCGAGTTGCGCAATTTTTTCAAGAGAGACAAAAAAAACATTTTTATTGAACAAATGGGTTTTTGTCTCTCCTGCAAAAAAATGCGCAATTATTGATGTTTGTATTTTTTTATTTTTCGTGATTTCGGCCTTCGGGATTTCGGCCATTCCAGATTTCAGCGTTCGGGATTTCAGCATTCGGGATTTCGACCCAAACCCGCTTGTAAAATATAAAATGGTGGAAATATGAATACACACGCTTTACTCATATTACTTACGTAGGGATATACTATTATTCATATTTTTTTAATAGGAATGCTTAAAATTTGCTGTAAATTAAACTGATCGAAAGATTGTGAATCGACTTGCAGTTAGTATATTATTTTGTTTTAAGGACATTTTCACAGCTGCAGATACAACATCATTCTACTAAATTTACTTCTCGGAAAAATCCCCGACCACTTTAGATGAAAGAATTGGACTTTTAATAAATCTGACATAGTCTTTACTTTGCAGTTAAACTGCACCATTTAGGTGGCTAATGTGTTTGGTTGGTCAGATTAAATGGCAATACATGGAAACAATAAAACGAAAATGGCTATAAAAACATGTAACATTTGCTGCAAATTACACAATATGTCTGACCATTAACCCTTTTTATAAAACATTCAAACTATCTTCATGAAAAACATGACCACGAAGTATGTCGTTGTATCTGTTTATTTATAGACAATTTGGTATATTTTTTCCTTTATTTTCATTATCCTAATAAACAACACGTAATAGTGTATCTGATGTTATAATCTTTTATATATAGTATTATTGCACTAGTCGATAATATTAGTCTTTCTCTACTGATCTCTCTGTAGGTTATCTATAAATTTTGTTTCATTTCCCGTAAACCGGCTCTCACATCAAAACTCGCCCGTCTTAAAACGTGTCGAATACGTCGATGTGACGTCATTATTATTAAACACAAATAATAAAACACACGTTGCCAAATGGAGTTCCGCAGATTGGTCGAATGCGACTGTTTCTGTTGCAGTCGACAAGTTGCATCCTTCTCAGGCTTCGAAATCACATACAAACTCCTACGAATCGGTCATTCCTATACCGGATCACCGATTACTGCATTCAAATATCTATACGTTTCGAAGGCTACGGGCGACTGTCAATAGGTAGATTTGCGTGGTATTCACAAGCAACACTGGATCTCAGTACTCGGAAGGTTTGTTCGAGACGAGTTTTGATGTGAGAGCCGGCTAACTCTGATATGCGGTCGAGATGGTCTGAGCAGTTGTATATTAGTATGAAAAAATAAAAAATTTTAAATTTTACGACATGGCATATTAAAAATACAAGAGTATTTTTAAGTGGAATCACACTGGGTGAATTAATTAGACCTTGTCTTATAAATATATAAAACAACGTCCACGTACTCCACGTACGCAAGTGGAATATATCAATATCAACAGTTTTTTTTTTAATTTAACACAGTTATTGCCCTCCCAATTGGCATTATCAATAGCAATAAATAAGGACGAGTGACGTAACCCTCTCTAAGTCCTCAAGACAACCTCTTACAGCGTAAACAGAAAAAGTACATTATATTTTGAGAGTACACTTGCAAAATATATGCCGGCGCTATTGATTCACCAACTTCTGAGGATGTTGCACCTTACAGTAACCCAACTCTATGATCATTTGGTGACCCTTAACTATCATCATATTATGAATGTCTTTGTCCACCAGTTATCCACTTACTGAGTGATAAGTCCTTCTCATAAAATTGTTAATCTCTATCACAACATTCACAACATGTAGTCAGTTGTTTCCATTGTCATCTTTCTTCATTATTTGTTTTCCATTCCACGACGCCCAACTCCTAACTTTTGGATATATCATACATTAATAATACATGCTTCATATATTATATATGATAAAATCGATTGGTAACATATTGTACGTCATATTGGTTAATCGCTTTGGGCACATTGAGAGTTCACTTTCGAAGATATGATTTAGGCGCGTAGTTAGGCCAATTATGGCGGCCCGAATACAATATAAATATCTTACCCACCTGACACATTATCCTTGCAAGACCTACATAACTATTAACAGGCATTCATTCTCCAACCGTGTGCTTGTAAACACTTATAACCTGTAAAACATTAAGATGTCATTTACGTCCACTGGTTTTGATCAAATACCGCGGACAGGGTGACTCAATAAACAGTAACGCGCGAGAGTGGTGTGCGAGTGAGTGACAACCAGACCACGGAGTCAGCCTCATCATCTTAAAATGTCAGTACCTGGCAATAGCGAAAGGTGGAGGTAGGCTCTTAAGATCCGCCATAAATAGTGCATATTACACTTTGTTAGTCATACGCATTTGTTTTTATTGAACTAAGACTACAATTTACAGATGGTATTGCTTAGTTTTTAAAAATAAATTAAGCCCTGCCTTAACCAAATCCTAATATTTTTGGTATATTTTGGGCGATAAGACAAAATTGAGCATACTTTTTCATTCATTCTTATTTGTTTTCGTTGAATTAAGAATACATATTACACATATTGTTGGTTCATTTTGTTAAAATTCGCCCTACTTAAACAAAACTTTAATAAATAAAACATATTTTCTATATATAAAGTATTGAAAGTCATGTACTATGATTTAATTGCATAATTTTAGATATTTTATAGATAGACGAATATTTTTTTTACTATTATCTATAATGGTTTGGTTTAATTAATTTTAAAAACTAGCCAACACCATCTGTAAACTGTAGTCTTATTTCAATGAAAATAAATACGATACCCATACACATTGTCTGGTATAATATTGAGTAGGGTAACGGAGATAAAAGATTTGGGTGTATTGTATGATGCAAAGTTCACTTTCAATCAGCATATTCTTGACATCAGTACTAGATCTAGCAAAATGCTTGGTTTTGTAATGAGGGTTTCAAAATCATTCGAAAACGTCCGAGTGCTACGTATAATGTACGTATAATGTAAGTATTCTTGAATATGCCAGCATTGTTTGGAGTCCTAATAGGTCCATCCACACAATTAAGTTGGATCAAGTCTACAATAGATTTCTTAGATTTCTCTACTTAAGAACATACGGCTTCTTTCCTTATGGTAATGACAATAAAATGAATTTCCCGACTCGTTTTCTTCTGGGTATGCTATCAATGCAATCCCTGTCTACTCGAAGAGTGATTATTCTTTTAAAGCATTTCTTTTTACTTCTTCGTGGGTTCATTTACAATCCGTATATACTGGCAAATATTAATTTTCATGTTCCCACCAATATCACTCTCCGCTCCACGGTATTCAAGATACCTCGTCGCAGGACAGATGTTATGTTTCATGATGCTGTGTATCGTGCAATTAGCTTATTTGATGGCACCATAAAGGTTGATTTGTTTTTTATTAACTATATAATGTTTGTGGACGTATTAAATAGGCTAAATTTATAATTGTATAAATTATCATATTTCATTAATATTTACACATGCTGTCTTTTTATTGTTATTTGTAATTAAGATATTTTTATACATTTGTATTTATTATGTATTATGGCGCATTGGCCAATAGCTGTGTTGCCGTAATACTCTTTTTATAAATAAATAAAATGTCTGACAAATTTTACGACTATTTATGGTGGATCTTAACAGCCTACCTCCACCCTTCTCCACTGGTACCTGGCATCCTGCATTCTGCAACCATTAACCACGCCTCCTTCTTTCTATAAATATTTTGTTGTCTGAAATCTAAGATAGATATAGATATTGGTCCACGTTTTATGAGTTTCTTTGATGAAAATTGCTTTTCAATTAAATAAAATGACTTGGTCAATTAACATGAGCAACCAGACATGGTCAGACAAAATAAGTGTACAGGCCTAGTCCTGTTTCGAAAATCAACTTGGGCATACTTCAATATAGAACATATGCAATCTAACGGCCAATATCTCAAACTAACGACCTCGCTTTACAATTAAAGCGCAATTTATTACCAGTTAGCGGCGTTATATGGCAACACTTTATTTTGACGCAATTTGTCCTTGTTGTTTATATGATGCGCTCGGAATGGAATTAGGGGACACATAATAATATTACTTGAATTGGAAGAAATTCTTTTTTTCCCTTAGATAATGGATAAGAAAAACACTATCCCATAAAACAATTTAGTCTTTTGATTCTTAGTAGATTGTAGACCGACTGTGTTATTGTTCGGTTTGATATATTGTTAATTATTATTGGTAGAGCTTTTTAAGTGGACTGTAATTATTTTAAGGGAATATGAGGGGGTCAGATCTCGTGGTGGGGCGATCGAACAGAATGCCAGACACTGACCTTTGTGATGGCTCCGTGGTCTGGTTTCAAGTTTCGCTCAAGCGGTATAGTTACTTTGGGTCACTCGGTTCGTACACTCCCGCACAGTTTGTGGATGCTATGTGAGGGTGTATGAATGATAATTATAGTTTATGAATGAGTCTGTATCTATTGAGTCAATCACTTTAGCAACGGAAAGCTATTAGAAGCCCGCATGCGTCCGCTGTCGAGATGCAACTGAATGTTCTTTGTAACACTCCTGACCTCTAATTGCTTATTTATTGTCTGGTGACAATAACACTGGGGATTAGGAGGTGGGTGAAGAGATAAGGAGTGGAATGTGAACATAAATGTCCCAACCAATCATTATAAGAGTATTTTTAAACCCGATAAAACTCTTAATTGTAAAAAATATACCTATTTTTAGTATCCCTGTTATTATTTAATTTATTATTATTATTATTCTATTATTACATGACATTGACATTTGACAATGATTTCGGACATATAATGACCACCGACAGAGACGTCTAGACAGTGACGTCCCGTGGGGGTAGGCAGATTGAGCATCGCTTGGAGGCGGCAGTTACTCAAAGGGCGGCAAATCGAGGAGAATCATTTCATATAAATATTGTTCCATTATAAAAATCAGCTCACCAGTTGGAAACAAAATGTATTAATTAACATAAAGGGTTTAACAGGGCTGTAATTTTTTGTCGGGTTCGCGATGTGTAAGAAGTCACTATATTATGAACATAAAAAAAACCCACTTTTGGGGAAAAAATATTTATAAATTTAATTTTGTATGTTTAAGTGGTATATACTTTGTTAGTACCTACCTTATGTATCAATACAACACATTTCTTTGACATTGGAGTTATGAAAGAATGATACAAAAAATACTATTTAAAAAATGAAGCGGCATTCTGGCGCTGCCAAGGGATGGCATTTTGTTTAGGGACGTCACTGCTTCTAGATGTCCAATTTTGGGTAATTTTTTCGACCACTGTTGGCCATACATCATGAATAACACGAATAATGTCAATTATTACTGATTTATCAGCATAAACCAGTGACTTGACGTAGCCACAAAGGAAATAATCCTGATGTGTCAAATGGAGGCCAATTGACAAGTCCATTTATCGAAATCAACTTATCGTCAAAATTTGATTTTAGTAAGTCGATAGTTGCGGACGCCGTATGACACATAACGCCATCCTGTTAAAACCACATCTCATACATATTTTCATCAAAAAGAAAAAAAATCATTAATCATGTTCCTGTAAAGATCTACATTGGCCCTAACGCGAGCTACGGTCTCATTTTTGAAAAAAAAAATCGGTGTATGCACTTATGTACACGCGTTAGAAGTTATACTTCTTTGGCGTAACAAAACAAAATAAGCCGTTACCTGAGTCTATTAATATTACAGTGGATTAGGTTGATGAAAGCGTACGCGAATCATCTGTGTCTCATATAGCACATAATAATTGTAATTTAATTATTGTATTGGACCAAAATTCATTTTTGCCATACAGCTGTTATAATCGATTCAGAAGTGCCCATGATGAATCAAATTTTAATATATTTTTTGAATTATTTACCAACTCAACATTCACAAATTTTATTTATTTATTGATATCTAATTTTACGCATAAATAATACTTACATAAATATAGCCTCAAATCTTAATACACAATCTTTACAATGTAAAATAAATATAAACTCTAATATAAATAAAGTTTTATGGATATAAATTAACAGTGTAGAATGTTAGTCTCTAGAAATTAGTTTATAAACATACATATTTATTATGATACAAAATTGGATATATTTACAACACGTGCTTTTTACTTGGTTGTATTGAACGATTAACTAAATGACTCTATGCGCACGCGCATGTACCCTTGAGGCTGAAATGAATATAATCATAATAATAAATTATGTGTTACATCGGCGAGCGCAACTTCGTCACACGCTAAAAATACACTCTGATATGTTTTCCCAAACGCACTAAAAGAAGTATAACTTCAAAAATAATGTCCGATGATGCCATCAGTATATAAACCGCACCAACCGGTGAATTTTTATGGATTTAATTGAGGTTGTTAGGTCTCTTCTGGATTGGATTTACTCCATTTGGGGCAATTTTGTTTAATAACAAATTCGTTAAGCCAAAAAATAAGCCTCGTCACTGAACAGGGTCCCATAGTCCAGTGCTGGTCTTTCATCCACAGGCTTTGGGTTCTATTCCCGGTGAGGTTTCAATACATTTATGTGATTTTTTCAAAGTCTGGGTGTTTGTGATTACTTCACGTCTATTATTAATTACACTATTACTTTACTACACCACTATCATTGCATATTTTCATGTCAAAAGAATATAATATAGTATATTATGCAAATATAATATATACTTTTTTGGTAATTTGGTAGCATTCATTGTTCAAGCGTGACTCTGATTAGAGCGAGAGGTTTAAAAGAATACTATTTTATGTAACAAAAATACTTTATGCAGTCACCAAATGTTTAAAATAACTATAAAGGATAATAAGGCTTCAAAATTATATAAATAGATTATCTACAACGTTTAAGGAGTGTCCAGGATCATGGTTTGAAAATACAATAAAAACTCAATTTTGACCTACGACGAGCACGTGGGCCGTTAACTTTTTTAGTTCAATTTTATTTACAGATCGTAACATTTTTTATTTGTCCGTTAGCTACCAATTACTACTATTTAATATTTTATAATAATAGTAAAAAAAATACATAATTTCTCTCTAATATATATTTTTCTATTGCCTCTTCAATCCGATATGGACCTTGATTATCTCATAAATTGGTTTTTAAACATATTTTTTACGAGAATTGAATTGCTTACCACCTATTCCATCTTAAGAATATTGCTCCATAGTTTTTATTGAAGTAGCGAGCTTTTTATTACTAAAGAACATTTTTGTGGTAATAAGTTGTTGTTTTGGTTTTCTTTGATAAAGCTTTATAATAATCTTTATCAAAAGGTTATATAGACCAAAATAATACATTTTGATGAGGGTAATTAAGTATTTTCTTCGTTGCTTGTTGCGTTGTTTTAACAAATATCCCGGGATAAAATATAACTTCACAGTTGGAATAAGATAATATTTCATAATAATCGACTTTTACAAAAATGTTTAGAAGGGCTATAAGAGTGTAATAAGCTATGGGAGGTATTTTAACATGTCATTTTATTTTTCAAATCTAATTCATTATATAAATATAAAATTCCTAAAACCACCATTGATATACATCAAGTGGCAGAAAACTGTTTACCTAAAAGTAGTTTATGTACATATATCCCTATATTCCTTGTTAAGATTTTATAGACACGCTGTACTACTTCGAGTTAAATATTCCGCAATGGCGATTTTTCCGTAAAAGAGCGTTAAAACTATAGCTGTAATTAATAAAATCGTATAGAATAAGAAAAATGCGACGTAAAACAAGGTTCTATCTCAGAATATGAGTCTGTTATGTGGATTCAGTAATCTATTTCATCCGCGCAAAAGCATGTTGAATCGAGTCGAAAAGTGCGGAAGATTATTACAAATAAAAACAATTTTTGGACATTATCTCAGCTGTTAATTAATTAATCATTATTCATTTTTTATGAAAATATAGACTACAATAGTATCTTTCCGATTAACTCATATCATATTAGAAAAAACTTACTCATTTTATAGAATGAATTAAATCAAATTAATCAAAATTTTAGTTTTTTCGCTCTCCTGAACATTTGTGATTTCAGACTTATAGCGGTTTTTCTGGGGCCCGTCGATATTATTATTCAAATTTTTTAAATTTGTTTATTTTTCAAATTATAATGAACATCACAAATTATAAATTTAAAGCGTTCACGACATGATGTACAATAAGTGTTAACAATTTTTCAAATAAAAATACAGAGCGGTGTGAGTTAATAATAAGATACTTGGTAATAAAATATGAAATAACATTAGAAAAGAAATAAAATAAAATAACAAAAATAAAAGTATTCATGCTCACGTAAGTGGAATATATCAATATCGTAAGCGATATCATTAAACATGCTTATTGCCCTCCCAATTGGCATTACTAATGGCAGATTAGTTCTGCCACAACGGATGCCCTCGATTCCTAAGATAATTAATTATCAGAGACACACAAGCCAACACCACAAAGAATGGCAGAGTTTCCATTTTCGCCGCATATAAGTCGGAAAAAATATGTAGCTAAATAAAGATCCAGGTGCAAATATCTCATTATAATCAATAAAAATAAAGCTTTATTCCTAAAAGTAATCTTAATTCTTTGTTAAAATTAACCGGAATGCAAAAAAAAAATCCTAGTTGGGTTATTATGTAAAAATAAATATGTATGATAAAATACAACATAAAGAAAGCAATAGCAATCAATCACTTCAAATAGAAAATAGGCTCTTTGTTACAATATTTCGCTTATAACAAAGCAAAATAATATGGAAGATATCGCATTGTTTTTTTATTTTATTTTTGCTCAAGTGAAAGCGTTTTCCGTTCACCCTAACGGATCAAGTCTTTTGACGGAATTAAGAATCACTCTTTTATTGCCCCAATAAGCAGTAATGTATCCTTCCTTTCGATTTAAGGGGAAGAAATATCAAGGATTTATTTGTAATATCAATACGAAAATTGACCCGTGTCAATATAATTGTACAGAACGCTTTTAACGCTAGTGTTTTTCCAATATTTATTCCGATGAAGGCTAGACTTTAAACCATAACATTGAAAGTTTAAACATTTTCAAAGTGTATTTATTATCAACCTTTGATATTACTACGTTAATAACGAATGTTAGATATTATAATATAAATAAAACAATTTAAATTTATACAATTTTTTTTTATTTTCTAAAAAAATCAATGATTTTTAAATAACACAAAAAAAAATCGTACTGTAATAATTATTATTCAAAAGCTTTTATACACCTTCCAACAAAAGAATTTGGCCTCTAGATAGGAAGGAATCTTACACGAATTTTGATTTTGATTCAATCGATGTACCTACCTACGTGTAGTTGTGTTGGTAATAAGTACATTATTTTTTTCTTCTATTGGCAGCCCCAAAAACAAAATGGTGGCTCGCGTTCTGGTTTGAAGTCTACATTATTGTTTTTGAATCCTACGTACGTACACATTTCTTACTTTAAAAAAATAGTCAATAATAGATTAATTTTGGCTGCCAAAATAAAATTATCGAATAGCTCTTTCCACAATATTATTTTGATATAACTAAATTATATATTTATAACGTTTTATGCAATAGCACCTGTCCTGATCCAGATTTTCTTCTGATTAGCGAAGGCCAAAATATCAAGAGCGTTGACAGCTTCAAATACCTAAGGGTACACATAACGGAATATGGCATTTTACAAAGAGAGCTTGCTATCCGAATGGGAATGGCTGGAGCAACATTCAACTCAGTGCAGAGTATCTGGGACTCACGATTGTACTCGGTCAAAACTAAATGCCGCCTATTCGACTCTTGCATTCTGACTGATGGTGCTGCTTTACGGTAGCGAATCATGGCACCTTACGAAGCCTCAGAACAACCATATACTTAGCTTCGAAAACAAATGTTTGCGACGGATACTGAATGTTTAATAATATGACTTTAGGAGCAAGGAGGAGTTTTTGTGGTCGATGAGAGTGGGTGCAAAATCAGAGAGACGCAGGTTTGATACTTCTGGCTGTCGTATTTTTATCTTTTAGTTATATATTTTCTCAAAATTATGAATGTTCAATAAAAAGAATGTTACATTCTTAAATCTTGTAAATTATTCATTAAATAAAAAATAGTTTTTTTGTCTGTATTTAATAATTGCATGTTGCGTAATTCCGTCACTAGATTTTCCTAAAAGCACTAATGTACTACTAAGCCCTGGCCTTAATGGCTTCAATGTATTTTATTATTTTTTCCAACCGAGTCATTAAGGTTTAAATCTGTCCAACTGGTTATGGGGCGATTGACTATTGTAAAATATGTACCACAAGAGGGAAATTTAGAACTTTGAGTAAAATTAGCGTTGTCATTAAATTACAGCAAAAGGGATTTTTTTTAACTTATGCAGTGTGTTCCTCGGGTACTCATTCGCGTTAAGTTAGGTAAGGAAAGGCAAGGCAAAGTATGTGTTTTTATTGCATTTTATTGTACATATATCTACTTTTTTGCTCTAACAAGTAAAAAATATTAACATCTATTTTACAGATAGCATGCTCTTTCAATAAACATAAAGGCCAAATTTACTGCACGCTACTGGTTATTTTTGATCATGTCCGATCCTAAGAAGTTCAAAGGGGTTCTGATTTAAGCACACATTGAAAAATAACATGAATTTTCTCAGATTTGGGATTTGAACCCGGGACTTCTAAACCGACGCGTAACCGTTCGGCCATCATTGGCATCAATACAATTCATTAAAATCCATATTTAGTTTTAAAGGAGAATTACCTACTAATAAAAATTCAAAAAAAAATCGTTTGCGGGATTTGAAATACACCAGATAACGTAGTTATTTGACATAATTCGGGGAAGCCATGAATGGATTAATTATTAAAATATAAATATAGACTACTCACTCGGATAATAAATGAATTTAAATTCTAATTCCAATCGGTTTGTCTCTCAATCCTTCAAAAGATTTCAAATAATTAATTAAAAATTTTATAAATCTTTAGTTATTTCTTAATTTAAAATAGGCCTGAACGTGTGGGTCGACTGTTTAGGTCCCGCATCCGTTGAAGTACGGCCTTATGATGGAGAGGGTTTAAAGAATTTTTTGAGACTATCCTTGGGATTTCACTAATGACTTTTTATTAAATATTATGCTGTGGTAAGAATATATCTATATTTAACTACATACTTTTTTTCGGCTTGTACGCATTGTATCGAAGAACTCTGCCAATATTGTTAGTGTTGACGTATGTGTTCCTAATAATTATCTTAGAAATCGGGAACATTTTTGTTGTTTATTTTATCAAGAAGCAGATCTAACCAGCCATTGTTAATACCAATTGAGTGAGCAATAACTGTATTCAATCAAATCTCTTCGGATATTGATACTCGAATATTCATCATTATACCTGCGTGATATAAGATGCGTAAGATATTTAGGTGAATGTTTTTTTTTATAATTGATATTGTATATTGAACTCATTATATTGTGCACGCATACTCAAAATTCCTTGGACTGTCCGGGTGACAAAATATATTGAAGTTCTCAATCGAGTGAGAAAAGACCGAGAAGTTCTACGTAGTATCAAAACAGGAAACTACAATACCTCGGCCACATTATGAGAGGACAAAACGACAGCATACCCCAACTTGTCATTCAAGGAAAGATCAATAATAAGCGTAGCAGAGGACGGTGCCACATTTCGTGGCTTAAGAATCTCCGTGATTGGTACTAGTGCAGCTCCACTCAACTGTTCAGGGTAGCAGATGACAAATCTAAGATCGCCTTGATGATGGCCTACCTCCGCTAGGGGATGGCACAATAAGAGAAAGAATGTGTAACTACTTTTAAAGTACTTTATTATAATTGCAGTATTTTACTCTTTATATTCTTTTCACACTATTTTCATAATAGTTTATATTTCTTTGGTTTTTCATATCATATTGTGAAAGAAATTTAAATTGTGTAATGTTTATTATATTATGTAAATTAAATTTGAATTTGAATGCTCACAATTTACGAGAATATTTAAAATAATAATAACTGTTATTTTGAGGCGTTGATGTGTACATGAATATTGCTTGAATACAATTTGACAGAACGATTTCGTACAAATTTAAAAAAAAAACCTTGCATTAAAGCTAAAAGGAAAAATAAATAATTTATTTCAGAGAATCAGAAAAAATGGATAGATTCTGTAATCTATGACTTCCTTTGATTATTAAACCAATTCCGTGTTAGGTATACTTTTCATTTCCTTTACACCAGTTTTCTTGTAACCTAATTACAAAAGCTCAAATAATGTTATCGTGCTTTCTGTCAAGGTATCGAATGCAAAATTATTTTAGCTTTCACTTATTTTCTACGGGATGGTGTAAGTATAACAATAATTATTAATTAACTATTTTTTTATTCGAAGAAAAATTCAGAAGATTTAAAAATGTAATATTCTAATTATTGAACATACATAATTTTGAAAACACTTCTGAGAAAATATATTATAATCAATAGAAAAAATCTTTTTTAAAAATGTTAGACACCTGCAGGAATCGAACCTGCATTTCTCGGGTATCGCGACCATGCACATGGAAGCAATATGCTAAAGGAGTCATACCTAATGTTAAAATTAACTAATGACATTTAATACTCATTGAAATAATCTAAGTGCTTTCTAAATTGAGATACTATATTGGCGATCGGCTTTTGTATTTAAAATCAAAGTAGGTATTACTTTATTGACTAACCGACGTCACGGATCACTCCAAGATTTTTTGTGGAAACTTACTTGAGCTTTTTTAATTAACTATTTTTTTATTTA
Source organism: Rhyacophila brunnea (assembly GCF_057557595.1). Classification (NCBI taxonomy): domain Eukaryota; kingdom Metazoa; phylum Arthropoda; class Insecta; order Trichoptera; family Rhyacophilidae; genus Rhyacophila; species Rhyacophila brunnea. The sequence goes on from NW_028232752.1 coordinate 17,286,083, forward strand.
ACAAATAATTCACAAGATTTAAGAATGTTAAATTCTAATTATTCAACATAAATAATATTGATGTCGGTTAATAATTAAAGTAATGCGTACTTTGATTTAAAATACAAAAGCCGATCGCCAATAGTAACTCAATTTGGAAAAAGCTTCAGAGAGTATTAAAATCCGTTAGTTAAAATTTGTCGAATTTAAATATGACTCATTTAGCATAGTGGTCTATGAATGTGGGCGCGATATCCGAGAGATGCAGGTTTGATCCTGCGGAGTGTCTTACTTTTTTCAAAAAAAAAAAAAAATCTATTAGTTATAATATATTTTCTCAGAAGCGTTTTCAAAATTATGTATGTTCCATAATATAAATGTTAATTAGATATTATACTTTTGTTATTATGGGGGTATATTCGAAATACCCGTGTTCTATATATACGAGGTTGCAATCTTCTCTGATCGGTTAACATCGGAGGGACTCACTCCAATTACACCTCCGTAATAACCTGTTTTGTTAATTGTCACTTCCAGTAAATTCTATGAAAATATTTTTTTGAAAAGATTTATAGCCATTTCAAAAGGCAGAAAATCATTCACACCGAATGATATTGTATTTTACTAGTACTTTACCGAGCGGTAATTTGTCCGAATGTGCTTTATTTGTAGACAGTTGTAAAAGGTGTTTTTTTTAGCGAATTGTTTTTCGAATTGGCAACACTTTTTCCAGCGACAGTTAATTTGATAGCTGAAAACTGATTTGTGCTCAGTTTGGTTTTCCATTTCACCATGAATAGACTTATGTCAGAACAATGGTTGCAAATTGTGCAAATTTATTTCGAAAATCATGATTCAGTTTGCGAAATTTTGTTCAGCGGTGAGGCTCATTTTTGGTTAAGAGCATACATCAGTGAAATGGCAAATAATTTTCAACAATGCATTGCCAATCGGAGAGTGATAGTCAAGCTGTGAGCATGTCAATTTATTTTGTGATGGCGTACGAGGAATATATTCTTAAATCGTGTAAAGATGACTAAAAAACGTTACGCATTTACCCAAAAAAGGCAACATATCAATGAATATATTATTATTATTATTACTAATATAACAATAAACATAACATTACATGGACGCATGTTGAATTTTTATGTCAAATTATGTTTTGTTCAACACGCGTCGTTTGCACAATCTGCGCGTCGCGTAGTCACGATCTTTTTAGACCATGCCTCAGCTGAAGTATAGCCTTAAGTGGCTACGTTAATAAGAAATATTGCCGCATTTAAAGTGAACATAATCCACAAATCATTATTGAGACGCCATTACATCCACAAAAATTCACTATTTAGTGTGCATTATGTATGGTCTGGTGGAATCATTGGATCATAATTCTTGAAAATAATGCTGGCCAGAAAGTCACAGTCAATGGAGAGCGCTCTAGATCAAAGATTACTGACTTTTTCGTTCCCCAATTGAATGAAATAAATGTGGTCGACCTGTGGTTTCAACAAGACGGCACAACATGCCACACAGCGTACACCACAATCAATTTATTGAAGGGAACATTCGATTAGTGCATAAATGGTCTCCAAGTCTACGCCAATAAACCAGATACAATAGACGACATGAACGCCAACATTCGCCGCGTTATTGCCGATACACGGCCCCAGCGGCTCCAAAAAGTGGTCAAAAATTGGACTTGATTGCGCTTTTTTCAAGCCAGCCGCGGCCAGCCCATATGCCCAAAATCATACTTAAACACTAATGGCATAAAATGATCTTTCTAATAAAGCCAATAAGTTCTATATCTCTAAAAAAAAAAACAACCTTAACATCTATTAAATAGACTAAGATCATTTGAAATTAATTCAATCAAATATTTGATAATAATGATAGGAATTGAGTATCTTACATCCACTTCCGTGAAACCTTTTAATAATCTTGTTCACGATGTTCTCTATTGTTGTTAATTGTTAAATTTGATGTGACCTTTGATTTAATAAGTCGTTCATGTGGAAGGTTTTGTTATTAATTATTACACCAAGTTGAAATACTTGCCTAATGACTCTCGCCCCACTAGGAAATCCAATCCCGGGATCCCGGACAATTTTCAATGCCTATGAATCCCGGGATTAATAAACATAATCCGCAAACTTTCAGGATTGATTTCTTTATCAATCACAATCAATTGGTATGTGTACACAATCATTATGTTAGTGACGCGTATTATGTACCTGCGCATGTCACAATGGGAATCGTCGGATACTCACGGATAATATATTTGTTTGCTGTATTTATACGCAATCGTAATAACATCAGAAAAATAATAAAATATGACGAATCATCAAAAAAATCACTCCTTTCAGATATCATATTATAATCTGGAACCTTATTTATTTCAATCAGTTCTAAGATTGAATTTCAACAGGACACCCACGGATATTTCACTAAAATACTTTTGCTCATTAAAAATGGATAAAGAACTTAAATTTCACATTCACAAGAAAGATGGTGATATAAATTCAATATGGATATACTATTTGACATCAGTGGATGGAGCTACATCTAAGTGTAAAATAATTACAAGATATAATATATACAACTTTTTATATACAACGTTTTTAAATTTTCTGTTGAACCATATAAACTTGAATTGACTAGCTTAAACGACCAAAAAAATTTGTACTTGACATGTCATATTGATTTTCTTAGTAACGCACGTATATATTAATAATTTAGTTGCTAGGACCCCAGACCCCTAGCAACCAATAATGGTGTCGAAATAACTTTTCACACAAAACAGAATTAACTGAAAATGAATACAATTCTACTTAAAGATGGCTAAAAGTATAAAAAAAAATGCATTGTCATCGTGTTCTGATATTATATTCTAGTCGAGAAGTTAGTTAAAAATCGATTGCAAGATTTGTACCGGACAAAGAACCACCGGACAAATAAGAATACGAGCTAAGAAAAACGTTACAACGTATATATATATATATATTACAAAATATAGTCTGGTGTTAACAACTGGCGGGGAAAATATCAAAGGACTGCACGCACATTTGTTTTCAATACACAAGATGAAAATTCATATAAAATATTATTTACTTCATTAAACCTATATATTTCCAATATTAAACGTACACAATATTAACAATAAAAATGTCTTAAATTGTATACTAGAATTTTTTGATCGATTTTATCAATGATGTTTTTATATATAAAAATTTTATATTAACTATTTAAATAAATGCTAATTCCGGGACTAGTTCCGGGATCCCGGGATCGTCAAATTGTAATCCCGAAATCCCGGGATCAAAATTTTGCCTCGGGATAGGATTCCCTACCAGCCCCACTGTAGTTTAAGGTAACCAGAAGAAGGAAGTATATAATATTATAATATATAGGAAATCTTAATTCTTGCAACACTGATATATTATTATTATGTAGTTTCTCAGAAGATTTTCCGGATAAACAAGAATTGTCACTATAGGGAGATATGTTATTTATTAAACGAGTTGTAGATTATTAATATTGGAGGGAAATATTTCCTTTTGCCACTGTCAGGGGAGGAGTGGCGTCATATGGCATGAGATCTCGCGACACGACGTGACAGGGTCGGATTTACAACTCGCTCTGAAAAACGCCCTGGGAACGGAGATCAAAGCGAAAATAGATCTGACATTACATTACGTTACAAAGAGTTTTTTTTAGCGGATTTCATCTGTCATCTATTCAATTAGTTTACCTACAAAATATTATTTTGTGATATTATAGTTATATTTTTACACGCTTTTCATTCCTTATTTTATTAAATAAATTTTATAACATCGCATTTTTATTCGTGCTCTTCGTACAATATATGAAAATTATTATTGATAATATATCCACTTTATAATATAAAAACCGGCAATGCTTATTTTTTTCTATCCCACTCAAAAAGGCTTTTCGTATAATACATGCTTGTATTCAGTGAAAGTACTATATAACACCAAACATAGCACCTCCATACAACATTTTTTAAAGAACGAAAAATTTTATTTTTTATTGTGTTTACTGTCAATTCATGGTGAATATGCATTATATTATTATTTTGTTTATTTAATAAAACCAAATATTTTATCGTGCTTAATTCATTTTTATTTTATCAACTCACACTTTAGTTGAAAATGTTCCTCTCAGACGGAAGAAACCGATCCAGATATTAAATAAAAGTGGAATAAGTTCCGTATAAAATTGAGTTTTATTAAATTAAAAAAATAATAATAAAACAACTTTTTTGTTTATTCCTTTTGATCTAAAACCCTCACTAATTATTCTTTCTTCGTATACAGTTTCAAAAAAAATGCATTTTATCGATCTACTTTTCGAGATAATGAAACTTAAACATTGCATTATCGTCGCTATAGGATTAGTTTGTCGAATATCCGTTTTTGTCAAAATCGACCTATTAATGCAGAATGATTTTTTATATCTACATTACGTTACATTACGTTACATCACATCTTTAAATTACATTGTAATGAATACAGCATTCATATGCTGTAAAAACAACAATTAAAATACCTCAATGTATTCATCAACGTCAATCAACAACAACAACAATCAACGATCCCATTGAACTGATTAGTTCATCATGCACTGTTTCCAGAAAAATAACATGAATAATAATAATAATAATTAATAAAATATCTAACAATCACCTTAAAAAAAAAAAAAATGAAGGAACATAACTATATCAGTGAACTTACCACTCTAGCTACTACGTACTCTACTCTAGCAATTTGTAACATTTTCCACTTAAACAAACATTATAACTATCGCTTTTAATTGATTACCTTAAAAAAACCTTTACAATTTAAAAAAAGAAGGTCAATTTAGTGGGTGTCAATACATATTATGTCGTAATATAGAGTCAAAGTAATGTTAATAATATAGAGAATAAAAATATTACTTGAATATTGTACCAAGGAAAATAATATTTCTGAATATATTATTATAAACAGGCGTTCAGTAAAAAGCCTCCGGTGTTAATCCGTCACTGTGACTCGCTCTCTTGAGGCTTTCTCCAGTACAGATAAGGATATATTTATTTTCATAACGCCTCATAAATCCAGGCCGGGCTGGTACCCCCGAAGCCTACCCGGAAGGTTCGCCTTCGCTTCTTCTCTCCTTTCATTGTGCATCGGTAGACTTAAAGGATATGTAAAGGTCCTCGTGAGCTTTCGGGAGCTTTTTTGCTTTTATCGAATTTGAACCGTTCACCGTAATATTATGTCGTTTAATGGTGTGTTTTGTATAGTGAGGAGACGTTTTAGCTCTTATAAATCTATTCGTATGCACGCACATTGCCAAGTGGACAATATGGTATATTATCATGTAGATAATATACCACATAAAAGTATATTATTGATATAAATTTATTTATAAGTTTTTTTTTAGAAAATCTCAGTAATATAATATTATAATATGTAATATATTATATTAGACAAATCTTAGAACAATATTGTACTGAGGAGATTCGAATATATTATCGAAATGTGGAACTTATTGATTTTAATTATTCTATAATCGAAATAATATAAACTTTCACCCTTGTGACTGTGTACCTACTTGAGAAAACAAAAACGGTTTTTCTCCTATTCATCCATTATGGACTTGGCTGATTTTTAAATCTAGCAACACATATATCTTACACTCTCTGACTGAATACTGTCAAGACGTAATCAAGTTTCAAATCTAATCGTCTTTCCTCCTAGTTTGAATAATTCTTAAGTAACTACTATCTTTGAAATTTAAATGGAGGGAATAATATTACTAAAATAATATTATGATTTGTAGATAGCATCAAGAGACTTTCTAATAGTTATTACTTATATCCTTTGAAATGAAACTAGGCCTGTAGCGGCATGACAAATGGTTCTGACTATTGACTGGATGTCGCAAGTGCTATGTAGACAGATAAGGATTTAACCCTATGTTAACTCCCTTATTTTTACTCACAAGCTTAAAGCAAAAATCAGCTTAGTCTAAATATCTCTGACCCTTTTGATCATACAGGTCCTCTATTTTGAAATTAAGCACCTTACCCTATCGAGATTCGTTTTTAGTACTAAGTGTGGTTATCTAGTTCTCAAATGCGATACCTACCTAAACTAAACTAATTCTTTGGCAAGTTTATCTGGTTATTTGGTCGAGCAAGTATATATTGTTAATCTAAATAAATACTAAAACTGGAAGTGTTTCTATTTTATAAATAAACTGTCCTATATGCCTGCAAAATTTTTAATTTGACCACCATAATATGCATACGAATATTAAAAATAAGGTTGAAAACATCGTAAACTATTTTATAATAGTGTCATCAAAGCCATTATAATATAAATAATTGTTCAAGGTAAATTCCACATCAACAAGTCAATTAAAAATAACCAATTAAGGTACAATGAAAATATCAATAATATTATTATCCATATCGGTTTTTTAAGGTGGCGAGATGGGTTCACAAAATCTAGCAGGTAAGACTTTCTTTCGCATTCACCCCATAAACTACTTCTCGTCGTTTCAATTTTGGACCTTTTAACTTTTTCGGATACATTCTCTATTCCGAGACACTCCGCACATTGGGTATAGTGATGAAGTTCTGGACTGCAGCTATAAGTATGAATACACACATACAAGGTATTGTAACCTGTCACATTCACAAGTGATTATTATCAGGATCGTTAATGCCCGTTTATGTCGTTCGCGCCGTTATTTTCTTTTATGCATGCAGCGTCAGAATATTAGAGCAAATATTAGATGCCCCAAATGGTTGAACCAATTCATCAGTGCCACGGATCTTGCACTGACACTTTGCGTGTCGTAGAACACCAAGTGTATTATGGCCAACACGTTAAGAATACTGTTCGACAGCCAAATCATCCAAGTCACGAGCTTCAGCTGTGAGATCCTGCCGAAGAGAAATATTTAAAAGAAATAAATTTGAATTAGGTTTATAAATACTCAGTGTCTAACCATACGTTTTATACATATTTTTTCAACAAAATTGCGTGTGAAATGGAAAAAAACTAAATAACCTATCTAAAAATTAATTTGTAAATACTATTTTATGTTATGTTAAAACCAAAATTAAAAATTCCCATAAAACAAGTTTTATTTATTATTGAGTTTGGTGGTTTTATGAAACATTTACTTCATTTTAATTTGTTGCATATTTCATTTCATACAATGGTATCTATTTGAAAATAATTATTTATGATAAATTTTACCTAATAGATTTCTCAAATCTGATTCTCAAGTAATATAATAAAATCTACACTACATCACATTTGTTCCCATCAGTTACATGTAAGTTGTACGTATGCAGTTCATCGTGGGAAACTTATTCGTGCGCCGCAGTACGTAAAACATGAGTTCGTATAACATTTTATCAAATGACGAGTTCTTCGTTGAACATTTCACCGTGGAATACATTTGTACGTATCTTACAAAATGCGGCGACAGTTTGCAAATAGTACTGTTCCAATTAGATTAACCCTAACCTAACCTAACCTAGTAAAGAAATTCGCCACATGTTGTAGCATACGTACAAATATACTCCACGGTGAAATGTTCAATGAAGAACTCGTCATTTGATTAAATCTTACACGAACTCATGTTTCACGTACTGCGGCGCACGAATAAGTGTCCTGCGGTGAAATGTTTACGTACAAATTTCCGGATACGGTTCCCATCGGGAGTATTCCCGGGCATCTAGGTACTTATTATAAATAAAACCATTTTTATAAATTTATATTTTTTTCTATTTGTGTTAAGTTAAAAAAATATCTCACGCATGAAATGAATAAGAAACATTACGGTGGCTAGGTAAATTCTAAAAAAACAGTACTTATAATATAATAACAGAAATTCTTTTGTTAAAATATAATATACTTTTTAATGTTTATTTAAATTTTACTTGTTTTCAAAAATAAGAGAATTACATACTAATAACATTCGCATGTCATTATGAAATCTTTATGCGTGGTTTCGCAATCATGTCATTCAAAAAAACAACATTTATATTATTTAAAAATAAAAAAGAACTTCCATTAACCGCGAATTTCGCTAATGAAAATTGACTTCTACGGAAACTTTGTATATGAAAGTAATAATAATGACGTGGAGTTTTTATTACGTTTCCACGTATCCGCTGTGAGGCGCTAAAGGCCGTGCGTAAATACGACGATCTCGTCGCGGCGTTTTTGTTTATATTTCCGAAAAATATTATGCCCATGTCAAATTGTATTCTTTTTATGGTGGATAAGGGTATATTTGTCGGATATATTGATGACAACACTTCGCCGGAGATTACGACCCCAGACGCTTTGCGGAAAATTGTTGTCGACGACACTCCGTAGTATTAATAATTCAATACAAAATATATAATGTAGTAAACTGAATATTCGCAGCTTCGCAAAAATATAAGCACATCTTCTGTCATATTATTCACACATCTGATAACTATAAATAATAAGTATTAAGTAAATAAATTAAGATAAAGAAACGGCTCTCGACGATGTGTCTGAGAAGAATTCTGCTGTTTTTGGACATATTGTCAGACAACCTGGAGAGACTGGTAGTTTTGAGTAGCCTCCAGGGAAGGCAAAGCAGAGGAAGAGCGTCTGAGCGATGGAGCGACCAAGTGAAAGAGCTGACTAGAGGCACCATCCATTCTGCCCTGAGTGAAGCGGAAGATCGAGAAGGATGGAAAGTCTTGGTCGCTCAAAGGATGGCGAAATTTAAATGTGGTCACGATCCTCAGCCATGAGTGCACGACCAAGAAGAGAACTATAAATACTGCAATGTTGTATACGAATGGACCAATCAAAATATTTATTAGGCTGTTATACTAATGTGTTAAGTATTCAAACATAATATATTATTTTCCGGTATGGAATGCTATGGAAAATAAAACACAAAGGTACCGTGACACTGGGCTTTTGTTAATTTACGATGAATGGCAAAAAATACGTAACGATTTCGGTAGATACTAATTTACACACTCGACAAAATACATTAATCTACATTGATATGGAATTGATTTTTCACTTATTGAAAGGGGCTTGAGATTACAACACGTTTTCTCACCCCGAAAAAAATAAGCTTGAATAAATTACATTTTTAATTTAATGCTAGTTCGTGTAAGCACAGACGAATAATTTTACTATAGATAACTAATCTCTTCTAAAGCTTATGTTATTCACTTTCATTGGAAGATATACAACGTGTTTTGCTAAAATGACGCAAATTAAAAAAAAAAAAACTACCAAACTGGCTCTGTTTTGGTCAAATAAATACGATAATAATAATAATAAATTTACAAGTATTTCCTATGCATTATTACAATGGTAACAGTACCCACTATTTTCGACATATACTATATGTAATATATATTATCGCTATAGGGTTGTGTCATATCATGGTATATGCCATATGGTACTAGCTGCAGAGAAGTAGATAGCTCTGTTATATTCTAAAAATGTTTACGTAATAGTACAAAATTATAGAGCTTTTAGAATTATGTGAAATTTACCATGCAACTACACATCTTCATATTATTTTATCGCGTATTTCTAGGGATGTTTTATATCTATAGCATAAATATACCGTACGCCACCGGTATCCACCATAATAATATATAAAAAAATCATTTACACTACGTTTTTCGCTCATACGGTTAGCTTTATTAAGTATATAATAATATAGAGTAATTTACTTTTTGTTTTAAGTAATGTTTTATTTATTTTAATTTATAATAAATAATTACAAGATTAAAAGAACTTTTTATATACAACGTTTTTAAATTTTCTGTTGAATCATATAAACTTGACTTGACTAGTTTAAACGATCAAAAAATTTTGTACTTGATATGAATAATACTGAAATGTCATTTTGACATTCATATTGATTTCCATAGTAACGCACGTATACATTAATAATTTAATTTTTAGGTCCCCAGACCCCTCCCCTAGCAACCAATAATGGTGTCGAAATAACTTTTCATACAAAACAGAGTTAACTGAAAATGAATTCAATTCTACTTATAGACGGCTAAAAGTATTTAAAAAATGCATTGGCATCGTGTTCTGATATATTCTAAAAGTTTCAAATATCTAGCTCTAGCTAGTCGGGAAATTAGTTAAGAATCGATTGCAAGATTTGTACAGGACATATAACCACCGGATAAATAAGAATACGAGCTAAGAAAAAACGTTGTAAAATAAATCATTATCTTCATGATAAGCAGTCTTTTGGGGGTATATCATCCCCGGAGTGTTACTGTATAACTAAATTTGTCCACCTCATCATTTTTCGACGTCTATTTTATTATATCGCCTACCAACCCCTTTTCACCGTATTCTTTTGTAATAATTATAATGCGTTATAGCTAAGCAGGGGTGTTAGAAGTGTGCAGCCGAAAAATTACCCAAATATAATTTATTTATACTTCATTGACCTAGAGTGGGTACTATTCTTAGAAATTATTTCCAGTACGACACATGCATTTTTACGGCTGGTTTCGATCTTGCCACTTGACCTATATTCGTGGAGTTGCTGCCAAAAGTTAGTAAGTTTTGAAATCATGTTGTGGAGTAATTATTGGAATTTGAAGTTTAACATGACCTCTAAAAACAGGCAGAATGCTAATTTCTCTGTGCTTTATATGCATGTTCTATATATCGGACGACCTTGAACTTTTTTCTAGCATATATATTTATATATAGACACATAATCATTTGTTAACTTTAAATACCTAAGTTATCGACTTATTAACTTCTGGCTGCAAGCTTACGAATATAATATATAATACTTATATCATCCATCGGCGCGTTTCTTTCACACAGCTAATACAATTGATTTTTTAGAAAATTTAAAAGGGGTCTCCGTTAAAATTAGTCACTAAATTTAGGAAATAAATGTTTTAATTGAAAAAAAACGATGCGTTTTTCTCACAAACTGAGGGTAAACTATTACCCAAAGCATAAAAAATCTACCATTTATAATTTTATTTTCCAATTACTAAATTGGTAGATATACTGTTGTATCTACTTCTGTATTGTAATTTGTACGAAAGGGATAGTTTTATGATTTATACAAAATCTAATCAAAAAATTATACTATGACAGTATCTGACAGGTCGCAGATTGTTAACGACACAAACGTTGAATGTAGTGCAAAGCTCTCTTACTACAATCGCTTTAATACCGATAATTTGTGGCTTAGTATTTCATAATTATTTAAACAGATGTCACTGTGTGCTTATTTTTTATATTATGCAAATCAATCAACAGTGGCTACTAATTTGAGTTTAAAGTCGTAACTCGCGAAATTTGTATGTGCGACCTGTCGATCACGGCCTCATACAGCGAGGTAACTCACTGAAGGCATAAAACAGGTTCATTTTTAATATTATAATTATTTAACAGTAGCACCTGCAAATAAAAACTTTCACTATTTTGTCACCACACTTGTCACCACTGCAGATAACTGTAAGGTTTAAAATACAATTTCATTTACATAAAAAATTATAAAGAATTAAGTCAACATTTCTAATTTATTATTTTCCAAAATTCTTATAATTTATTTTAGGGTTATTTTATAAACATATTAGTTTATTCAAGCGTTAAAATTCTGCGTCATTTTTATAGTTAAGACATTTTTTACGTCAACATCAGTTATTGTAATACGTGTCAGATCAAATATGAAAAATAAAATAAAAATAGCTACTCTCCACATGAAATCCGGTGACAATAAATTCTTCCGGAAAAAACAATTCGAGTGTTTTCATTTTAGGCAAATTTTTCTTGTGCGTCACCAATAGTCAACGTTTTTATTTGACCATAAAATAAGCGACGAATGCTGCTCGTGGATTTTTATCGTTTTATGAGACACGTATATTTTATAATGTGGACAAACATCTCCAGGGGTCGTAAAAACAAGAGCCGCATTAAAAAATCTCGGCATATCTTTAGCCCCATTGAAGATTTTTGCCTCATAAAATAAGATCGTTATGCTAGTGATGCGCCGCTGATTGACGGTCACCAAATGGATTGAGAAAACCAGTCGATATTTTGTCTTTGTCGCTGCGAACCGGTTCTTTGTATTACTTATATGCAAAAGTATCTTCCATAGTTTAATATACCTACGCAAGTTATTATTATTCCTCTTATTAATATCTTAATCTATTATAAATAAATGTATACGTATATTAATTAAAGCTCTAAGTATCAAAAAGTAGTATTGCCTGTAGTTACAAAATACTAAGTCTTTGCAGTAAAATTGCATGAAGCAGACCTTTTGAAAAATATGTTTTCACAGTGTGAAGCAATCTCGGCAGCTTCCATAATTTTAGAAATTAAGAACTCGCGAGTGTCAACACACCATTGTCAGCCATTTTATATTGAATGCTGTTGATCACCGGCACTTACAGCATTATAAATAAAACACGCCAACGGACTTACAACGTCGCCAGATTTAAATATTTTGCTGTATTTTTTTGACTTGCTTGAGGTACTTGGACCATAGTTGACGTTATTGGCGTTGGTATGTAGAACCTTTTTCTATAAAAATGTCAGTTTTAATTTTTTTGGTACTTAGCGCCTTAATTATTACACGTATTCAAATAATAAATTCATATATCCTCCATTTTTCAATATTAGTGTGGTTAACCTGTTGAGTATTTTTTTTGACCATGTCTGAACCTAAGAAAATCATATTTTGAGCCTCCACAAAGTAGAGGTGTGTATTACGAGAAATAAATATAAGCAACATTCTCAACTTATGCAGTACATATTATTCTGATTCCAATCACACATTGAAAAATAATATGTGTATTTTCTAGACCCAAAATTTGAATCTGGGACCCGAGACATTATAAAACAAAGTTTAAACCACTCGGCTATCATATCCGACCATGTCCGATCCTAATAGGATCATATGGGCCTCCACAGAGTAGAGAACCTCTACTCTGGTTTGTTTATTACAAGAAATGGATGTCAGCCACTTGCTCAACCTATTAGGTCCATACCCTGACTCACACAAAAATTGAAAAACAATCTGTGTACTTGCCAGACCCAGGATTCTAATCTGAGACCCACGGCGTGATAGTCCAACGCTTAAGCAGCGCGGCCACCGTGGGCCGTCATAGTATTACTGAAACTAAATCATTGATGTTTACAAGACATCTTAGCAGAATAAATCAAATATATGAATGTGAATTTATAATTCCTTTCTCTATCACTCTTTAATATCGGAGAGTAGAATATGCACAAAAAAAGAGAATATTTATGTATCCCCTATCCTTAATATAAACTTGTGCGCAGTTAACTATCCTTACCATTTGACTACTTAATCTGCAAACAGCTAACTCTACTTTTGACCAATAAAATAGATTTGATGGCATTTTGTTAGTAATCATGTTTTCTATGCTCACAAAAATGGGTGGATATGGAGTATTGATACTGAATAGTAAACCAAAGTCTACTTGTAGTTGGATATGCCTACTATTCCTATATATTCTTCTAATCTAAAGAAAACTAATTTCATGATATAATTTCTATAATTACCATTCTTAGGAATTGAACAATACTATACTTTTTAATAAACCATTTATTTTATTCAACGGATAATTTTATTCCTAAGATTTTAGAATGTAACATTCTATATAGTGAACATACTTTACTTCAAAACACCTCAGACCCGCTAGAAAAAATCACATTTGAAAAAATACGATGCCAGACGGGATTTGAACCCTTATAATATTCACTGATATCGCGCCAATATGCTTTAACCAATTAATGTACGGACCTTCTATTTATTTACGATAATTTTAACTTACATAGTCTTAAATGAAACGCTTATCAAATTGCGTTAATTTTGTATATATCTGAGGTGTTTTCAAGTTACGTATGTTCAATATATAGAATGTTATATTCTGAAATCTTGTGAATTATTTGTTGAATAAAATAAATATTTTATTAACAATCATTAGCAAGTCCAAGAGTAGACGTTATAACAAAATATTTGGTGACAATCAGGCGTCGGTCAGTAATAATTAAGGCAGTTAATGATACGAGTATCTTAATTTTGTCAAATTCCGATTGTCAAAAATGGCGCAATTCGATAAGCATTTCATGTAGAACCTAATAGCTTAAATTATCGTAATTAAATAGGAGGCCCGTAGCTTAATAATAGATATATAGGATTACAAATTAAATATCTATTTTTCGCAGTGTCAAATTATAGCAAACTCGGTAAGAAGCTTACCTCAATAATAAATTCCACATATCCGTTTTTCACTTGTAGTCAGTCATTCAATGACGCAAACGCCAGATAATAGCTGACTCGATTATTTCAATAAAAAGAATATTATTTTGATTGTACAAATAGCGAATAATAATTCATCGAAAATGTCACTCGAATATACGTTTCCGGTCTGTTACTATCTCAATATTCGTATGGTCCCGCACAACATCTCATTGTACAGAGATTTGGACCTCGGAACATTATCATAAGTTTTGTAACATAATATTGTACCGACCGTTACACTGCAAATAGAACTCGTTCCTGCATCCATCTTCGACTTCTTCATCATCATCCTCAACACCATGACTACGACATGTCATCGACTCCCACAGTGGTAACTCACATCGAACTCCATATTATATTGAATACTATAATTATTTATTATCAACTTTGTATATGAAAATTACTATTAATATTTTTAGCGAACCGTTTGATAAATATTGCGTGGGGCATTCGTTGCAGACAGCAATTTATAAAAAACGAGCAGTAAATCGTCTTAATCGCATTGAAAAATTATACCGCACACATCAAATTAGATTTTGCGCATTCATAAAACAAATGCCTTTAAAATAAAATTGATTCTGCAGAAGGACATTTTCAAAAATATAATATTATCATCGTATATCTTTCGTGGACTGCGGCACACCGCTTACCAATTTGTAACAAGTACGTGTAATACATTATTTTGTGATGACTTTTTTATTGCGTACAATAAAATATGTGAAATTGTTTTTTTTTATTTAATGTACCTATGTTCAACGTTTTATTATAATATAGCATACGTACATCAAAAACAAAAAAAAATATTAATACGTGCATGTAAGACTTTCACAAAGAAATTGCCAAAGTAAATAAATTATACTTAAAGTTATCAAAGGGAAAAATAAAAAAAAATCACGAAAGACGTTAATATTCTAAACTCAAAAGCTTTTGAAAGCATTATTTTTTTATATATATAATAACATATTATGTATATTTTATTTAAACGAATACGAATAAAAATAATAATTACAGCATAGTTTATTGTTTTGTAATAATAAATATTATACATAACAAAATGGCAAAGAAATTCAACTACATATTTTTATTACATTTAAAATATCCACCAACCTAAGAAGAGTAAACATTTATTTTCAAAGAATTTATAATTATTATGTTTATAACTCTGTTTTTATGAAAAGTAACTTATTTTTTAAAATTTGTGTGCGAGAATTTTGAAAATAAGTAAATTTAAAACACAAGCCAAAGAACTCACTAAAACATTTTTTTGTTTTTAGAGTTTAGAGCATAATATTATGAGTAGAAAAAAATTATAAAAATAAAAAGTGTAAAAAATATTACTGTAGCAATCATACCACTCAGAATTTCAAGGGTGACACACACGTTTATACACATTTTTGTTGTCAAAACAAAATAACGTAGCGGAAACGTAGTCAGCATTTCCTCAATCATAACTAGATGAGAAGGGTATATTATGACTTGTTTAGTTGCGACAATGTGTCTTGTAACGTATGAACTGCATTTTTGTATAAAAAGCAAGGAAAGTCCATAAATCCTTACGGTCACATCGAGTCCGGTCACGCAATACAGTCAACCGTCAATACACTCGAGACCAGTCTCTCGGTTATATAACGTCTTGGTACATCACCAGTCAGTTCAATAATATAGTCAGTACAGCCGTACCCGCGAATATAACACTCACCATTATCATTGTATTTATTTATTATTGTAACGATAAATTTAATAAACTCTCTCCTCACAACATCCAAGAAACAGCGTCTATTATCTCTCCACTTCTCAACATCCCCAAAATTATTTTAAGGCTATATACCTCAGTTGAGACATATTCTAAAAAGATCGTGGCTAGGCGATGCGCGGATTGTGCAAATGACGCATGCAGAACGAAATATAATTTGTCATATATATCTAACATGCGTCCATTTAAGTTTCTATTTATTGTTCTATTAGTAACAATAATAATATATTTATTGACATGCTTTCTTTTTCAAGTAAACGGGTAACGTTTTTTAGTCATCTTTACACGATTTAAGAATTAATACCCCCGTCGCCATCACGTAACAAATTGTCATGTTCACAGCTCGACGTTCGCTCTCCGATTGCCAGCGAGTCCAAAATTTCGTCGCACCTATAGTTGAAAATTATTTGCCGTTTCACTGAAGTACTGTCTTAAACAACAAAGTAGGCTTGAAAATAAATGAAAAGAAGACGAAAGTCATGTTCAACTGCTTTGCGGGCCAAAAAGAGATCCTTATCAATGGCGCTCAGCTCGAACAGGTGAAAAACTACATCTATATGGGACAACAAGTGTCTATAGATGGATGTATATTTGATGAAATTGTTCGCCAGAGTATGCTTTTGGCCGCCTGAATAATGGCTTCAAAAGTGACCTTTCACTGAGTCTAAAGCGCAAAGTGTTCAACCAGTGTGTGCTTCCTGTAATCACATATGCGTATGAAACACGGAACCTAAGTAAAGAGAGATCCAGAAACTTAGAATAGCACAACGCGATATAGAGAGATGCATGCTGGGGATAACGCGAAAGGACAAAAAGAGGAATGAGTGGTTAAGGTAGCAGACAAGGGTTTGCGATGTGATAGAGTTCATTAAAAGCCTCAAATAGAGATGGGCTGGACACATTGCTAGAAGAAGAGACAATTGTTGGACGAATTTAGTCATCCAGTGGTATCCAAGAGGTATAAAACGTCCGTAAGGTAGACCTAGAGGCCGCTGGATTGATGAAATGAT
Source organism: Rhyacophila brunnea (assembly GCF_057557595.1). Classification (NCBI taxonomy): domain Eukaryota; kingdom Metazoa; phylum Arthropoda; class Insecta; order Trichoptera; family Rhyacophilidae; genus Rhyacophila; species Rhyacophila brunnea. The sequence goes on from NW_028232752.1 coordinate 17,303,180, forward strand.
AAAGTTCTGCGGAAGTACGTGGCAACGCAACGCACATGACCGAGAGAAGTCGAAGCAACTTGAAGAGGCCTTCATCCAGCAGTGGATAGATTCAGGCTGATCTTGATGATGATAAAGAAAGTCGGATGTTTTTGCGCAATACCTGCTGGGAAGCTCTGACTTAACGTACGCAATATAATATAAATACAAAACGACATCTCTCCTATTTTAATTGTATATATTATAATTAATACTTTAGACGCGGAAGACGTACACGGCACGTAATGACCAGGCGGCCGATCGATGTAATTACGTGCATTTTAAAGGGGGCAATTAAAATCTCATTATCTCTTCAGCAGCGAAAGCGTTAATAAATTCTTATAATAGTAAATAATATTTTCCCGTGTCTTATTTAAGAAGACTAATGTGTTTCAGTTAGTTAAAATTATGCTGTATGCGAAAATGCCGCATACCAAAGAAATATGAATACTGTATTATAAATTGTACTTTGACTCAATCAATTAATCAATGATCAATTAGACACTCGGCATCGAGTTCAATGTGACTACAGCCATTCCCATTCAAATAGTGATCTCACTCTTTAAAATACCATCTCCCGTGCAGACATCTAGGTACCTTGATTTAATATATTAAGAAAACCGTTCGTTGAATAAAATAAATAATTTATTATGTATATTGTATTAAAGTAATTAATGTATTTTCAAGAATAATTGATAGTTATGCCGTTACTACCTAACTCATATAGATAAAAAAGCTTTTTTCAAATTGATTTATTTTTTCAAAATAAAGTGTGAAAGATAGACAGCAATAAAAGCATTTCCTGGACGGCAAAAACTCACCAGTATTTGAAGTTTTAATGATGTTAAAATACCCTAAATATTTTTAAAGGTTAATTAGGCAGGTACGCAAAAAAATATAATGTATTTTCGTTCAAAATGTAAAATGTCTTTGAAACCGTAAAATATGAGAATATTTCTTTCATATATTTTTATCAATGTTAGATTTGCCATGAAGTGTGAAAGGTTGCCCGTTCTGGAAGATTGTACGAGAAATGTCAGAAACAAATTTCCCAGCGACAGACAATACCTGACGAGCATTTTATTAAACTGCCACAAAAATTGAATCTTTCTCTAGTCGCTGTTTTTATGGCCACAACCTTTGATGGAAATATACCGCATGTACAAAAAGCTCTAAAATCGCTTGCAAAAACACCTTACCTCAACCGGAAACACAAAAGAGATAAGAAAAACCAACAATCTACGCTTTAGGGGGAGGAAAATTGTTATAGGAAATGACAGACGGTTTCAATTTTAAGCTCTGGTTATCACAGAAATAAGAAAATGTTTACTGCTAAAGCTGCGTTGAAGGTAGATATGCTCAGATCTCATTTGGCTGTCGAAAACTGAGCTCATGTATATAGATGAGATATTTTTGTGATCTATTCTAAATCTCACATTACTTCGAAATAGACCGAGGACTGAGCATATTTAATTCCTCCGTCTTCTTTTGACCATTTGTCTGATGCTAATAAGATCATAATAATAATATGGGCTTGCAAAGAGTAGAGATTTATGTTTTTACAAGAAATGGATGTTAGCCACTTGCTCAACCTATTAGGTCCATGCTAAGACTATAAACACAAACTGAAGAACAATAAATAATATTATGTATTTGCCATGCCCAGGATTCGAACCTAGGACTTACGACATTATAAGCCGACGCGTAAGCCGCTCGGTTATCATATGCGTAGTTTAATTCGCATTTAATTACACCCCATTCATCTAGGTGACATTAATTAACAATATTTTAAACCTTAATTGCTTCCCATTGATTAAAATTTTGGCCTATCACTAAATTATGACTTGGAATTATATAATGTCAAAAAGTTAATTAAAGGGCTAATCTGAGGTGAAAGATCTTAATAATAAGATGATAATTTTTGACTCTTAATTATCTTTTCATACGTATATAACCTCTACAGCTCAACGTGCAAGCAAGTTATGGGTTTCATCATGCGATAAGCCAAACCATTCAATAATCCAAATGTCATACGTAGATACTAGATACACTTTACGCATCGTTAGTGCGTAGCATTCTTGAATAAGTGTATATAAATATAGAGTATAATATAGAGTATAATATAGAGTCCTTATTTAGCTTCCTACAAGCGTGTTTGCCTATATTTAATACATATACATAACTATTTTCCTTTCGATAATAATTCGTTAGACGACTATTTTCCTACAGCTTTTCTACAAGGCATGCTCTCGTTTTATTCTATTTAATGTCAAGTTTATCAGGCACTATAAGCGAGGAGTGCAAGACTAGTCAATGCGCTTCTCAAAATACAGACATTTCTAGTAATATTTTGTTTTTGAATTTTATTTTATTGTATAACATTGTTTTAGTATTTCATTTTTTATTCTCGTCTCTTGTTTAGATAATATTTACTATAAAAGTATGTCTTTTTACAACGTTTTTATTAGCTCGTATTCTTATTTGTCCGGTGGTTGTTTGTCCAGTACAAATCTTGCAATCGATTTTTAACTAACTTCCCGACTAGCTAGACATTACCTTTAAAGCTTTTAGAATATTTATCAGAACACGATGCCAATGCATTATTTTAATACTTTAAGCCATCTTTAAGCAGAATTGAATTCATTTTCAGTTAATTCTGTTTTGTATTGAAAGTTTTTTCAGACAATTACAAGATAAAAAGAGCTTTTTATATACAACGTTTTTAAATTTTCTGTTTTTTAACATGTCATATTGATTTTCATAGTAACGCACGTATATACTAATAATTTAGTTGCTAGGACCACCCCCTCAGCCATCTTCCCGACTAGCTGGACATTTGAATCTTTGCGCGTTACTATGGAAATCAAAATGAAATGTGAAAATGACATTTCAGTATTCTATATTTTGTTTGTTTTTTATTTACTTCATATTATCAAGTACAAGTTTAAGCATATAGAGCATAATAATTCAACAGAAAATTTTAAAACGTTGTATATAAAAATTCTTTTTATCTTGTAATTACTATTTACTTTATTTGATTATAATCAATCAATTTAAATCTCACGTTGTGAATGCCCTGCATGTTATGTCCACGATGTTTTGTTTTTTTTTTTTTAAATAAATAAGTAAATACACACATTACCACCTTATATACTCCCACGCGGTAGTGTTGTTCTAGTACGTAGATACTGACTGATTTTGAGCCCACCCCACGATAAAAAATAAAATAAAAATAACCTTGTCAACTAACCTAGTAAAAATATCGATGTGTCTCTTTTCTAGAAATACGTCCCGCAACTAAAAATAAATATTACTGAAGGTGAAAGTGATTTTGAAGGTGAAACAGTTTTTACTTTGGTTTATTTTTTGTGTACAAGTACGTAAAATATGTTTGAGTAGTTATATTATGAGTGTCGCTGAGTTTCAAAAGCCGCTATAACACTTTTTCATTATGTTGAAAAAATCAACAAAAACTTTTTGAACTAAAAAGGTTTTTGAATGTTTTAGTAGTGATATAGCGGGATTTGACAGACACATTGATTTTGTTTCATAAATGACAGTTAATCGTAGCGGATTTTGAAAGAGGCGATAAAATTTTCATGTAGAGATTTTAATAACGAATCCAACGATATATTATATATCTTAATTATTACAAGGAATGTGTTATCCTTTGGATAATATCTTATAAATAGACACCTACCTACTCAATTTATGAAAAATACGCATATTTTATTTAACAAAATATAAGTCTAGTGGTTCTGAAGAGGTTGATATGATAATGGCAAAGATAATATTATACCCAGCGAGCTAAATTTGCATATCTTAAGTTTTTATAAAACAACGTCCATATAAACTCACTCTCACACAAATGAAATATAGGTATCCAACACAATTGAATAATACTATTATCCTCCCAATTGGCATCAAAATTTTTGTTTTACAGTATATTATTTAAAATTATATAAATAATGGATTCAAACATAAAACGTGGATTCATTATAAAATATTAACTTTTCTCAAGTTTTATAAAAGTTTTTTGATTTGTTCAAAATTTAAATAAACTTTTTTGTAGGTAAGTAAATTTATTCTTTATTCAGTAAAGTTCTTTTTTCCACTAATCCATTCCATTTGTGACGGTTCTCTCGTAAGATTTTTACTCAGTATTCTTTTTTATAACCATCATCCAAAACTATTTTGTAAAATCTTTCTTTCTACAAAAACTTTCACAACTACGCCAAAACGTGTGACACTCTTCATAACGTTTCATTCGGAGTGAAAGGAGCTTTGAAAGATTTCTCAGCGAGCTTTCAAAGCTCGGCTTGAGAGATGAGAAAAATTTTCACGCGATAAATCAACGAAAGAGAAAACTTTGTAAAATAAACTGCCTGTAGTTTTGTTCGAATTTCTCTCTGGAATCAGACTAAATTCTGGTGGAAGCAATTTGCTATTAGACTCGTTTCTTAGGGCAAAGGGTGACGTTTATTAAACAAAACGTATCTGGCGTAACGTATTTTGCATTGTTCTCATTTGAAGGCTCGCTTAAACGGCTTTCGAATTTATCTGAATTCCAAAGATCGCCTTTTCAATGTTCCCCTATTTCGGTAGGGTCTTTATATTAAAATTCTCTTCAAAATCAAGTGACATTTATAACGAGATAAGTTAAATAAAAATAGATAAGCGATTGAACGACCGATTTAGATCAGAAGAAATAAGATTTAAATCTTAATTTTTAATTAAAATCGTTTGTAGTCGTAGACGCTTTTACATTTTTAACATTTTTAGCCCCATTTAAATTGATTATAGCGAAATATATTCAGTTAAATTTTTTTATGAAAAGGTGAATTTACTCTAAAAGATATGATACATTAGGTGGGTAAAAAATCAGTACGAAACTCATATAATGTAATATTATATATATATATACTTTCAAAAACTCAAACTTAAAAAATCAAAACACACTAGCCTTAGAAGTACATAATATATAAAAAATACAAGATAAAAAGAACTTTTTAAATACAACGTTTTTAAATTTTCTGTTGAATCATATAAACTTGACTTGACTAGTTTAAACGATCAAAAAAATTTGTACTCAATAGAAATAATACTGAAATATCATTTTGACATTTCATATTGATTTCCATAGTCACGCACTTATATATTATTAATTTAGTTGCTAGGACCCCAGACCCCTAGCAACTAATAATAGTGGATTGGATTACGGATTTCTTCCGAAATAACTTTTCATACAAAACAGAATTAACTGAAAATGAATTCAATTCTACTTAAAGATGGCTAAAAGTTTAAAAATAATGCATTAGCATCGTATTCTGATATATTCTAAAAGTTTCAAATGTCTAGCTTGTCGGGAGGTTAGTTAAAATCGATTGCAAGATTTGTACTGCATAAACAACCACTGAAAAAATAAGAATACGACCTAATAAAAAGTTGTAATATAAAAACCTCAATATACGGTCTCATATATGACGATGATATCTTTACGCTGGGTTTATATTTAAATGTATATGAAACTTTAATAAACATAATCCTATAATTAATATAATCGTAACTTGGTTCAATTATCAATTGTTATTCGTAGTTCAAAATCTTCCTATTTTCTGGTCCCTATATAGGGTAAGTTTTTTTTAAATAGTCGTTATTAGAATAATTAGTGTTTACGTTATTTGTTAATGCTATGATGTTAGCCATCTTCAGACGAATCGTAAAATAGCTCATTTTCAAAAACCCAAGTCTCTCTAATAACCAAGTTATGATAAAAAGAGAGGATGTATTGTGTTAACTATATCTGCTTTCCTCCACATAGCAGTGACGTAAATTTATTATATCTTTATTATTATTAGTATTAACTATTAAATAGGTTCATATCTATATTAATTACGTCATGTAAACACCAATACAATTAATTAATAGCTAATTATACAATCACATGTTTCAGCATCATTTTCATAATTATATTCCGTCTATGTAGAGAATATTTTCTTCAATACATTTCACACCTAGCAAAATATTCCGGCGGTTTCTCAGCCAAATATTATATTGTATGAGCTTTTCTTGAAAGCGGCTTACACAGCTTCGCGATGGGAGTAAATCTTGCGTGTTGCGGAAAAACTAACCTTTTACGTACACCCATTGTGCTCAAGCCAAAGCCGGATTAGAACGGAAACGGATCCATTATGTTTTAGTTGTGTAAAGGCATACTACATGTTTTAATTAATATTATGAGTGAAACATTCGTTTCTTAGTTTCTTACGCAACATTAAATTAATGAAAGGGATTGTGTAGGAATTTTATTATATTTGTCTTGCTAACATTTTAATTATATTTAATATTTCGACTAAAGCACTTACGGAAAGAAAGTATTATATCTCAAATGACGGTATTATCTAAGCTTAGGTAAGGATAAGCTATAAAAAATCGCAGCTTAGCTAAAACAAAGTCTTGAAGAATAAAAATTTTCTTTACCTTTTTAACTTCACATTAACAAATCACCTTCAGAAAGGCTAATGAACCGTTGAATAATTTATAAATATATATTGCATTTTCAGAATTTTTTTTTTCGTCTTATTTCTATCGTAAAAAGACGAAATGCTTTATGAATAATCATTTTTATTTATATTAACCTAGTATTAATTTATTACTTAACTTAATTTTGACTTGTACATTATGTACATTGTACATCGACTTTAGAAAGGATAAAGGGCGTAACCCTCAGTTTTTCATAATAGATTTTATTGAATACCTAATAACGTTGTACGTAACTAAATACACATTGTGTCCAAAGGATGTAACCTGCAAATGCCTATTTATTATCTAAATTTAGCTAGAAATTTAAAAAAAAAGAAAATGAGTGAGAAAAGAAGATGTGTGATAAACGACTTGACTAAAAAGACGAAATGCTTTATGAATAATTATTTTTATTTATATACCTTGTAATAATTCATTACTTAACTTCATTTTGACTTATATTTATAATATGTACCCACGACCTTTAAAAGGAAAAAGGGCGTAACCCTCAGTTTTTCAAAATAGATGTTATTGAATACCTAATTACGTTGTACACGGACTAAATACACATTGTGTCCAAAGGATGTTACCTGCAAATGCCTATTTTCATCTAAATTTAGCTAGCAATTAAAAAAAAGGAAGTGAGTGAGAAAAGAAGATGTGTGATAAACGACTGAAAAAGACGAAATTCTTTATGAATAATCATTTTTATGTATATTAATTTTGTATTAATTTATTACTTGACTTCATTTTGACTTATATAATATGTATCTACATTGCACAACGACCTTAGAAAGGAAAAAGTGTGTAACCGTTAGTTTTTTTAAAATAGATTTTATTGAATACCTAATAACGTTGTACACGACAAAATACACATTGTGTCCAAAGCATGTAACCCGCAAATGCCGATTTATTATCTAAATTTATCCAGCAATTAAAAAAAAAGATAAACTTTTTTTAAATTATTGATATAAAGACCAACTTTTTAATTATCACGCACTTCAAGAATATATATATTTTGTATTTTAACTTTTACCAAAAATCACAACAAAGACGTTTTCGTGCCTCCTGTAAAATTTAATTTGTGTGGATTACGCCCTTTCTCCATTCCAAAGTTGACATATATATAATATGTAATAATTAAAATAAAACACATTATTATGTAGTACTTATTTTACATGGTTTAATAAAATGAGGTATGGATATGTCCGCTTCTACGGACTGTTGTCAACTAAATATTTTATAGTACGTACCTAACTATTTACAGTGACGCATTTAATGACCTGAAGGCCCGAGATACTGACTGACTTTGAGGCCCACCACAATAAAAAATAGAATAAAATCCATAAATTCTAACTACCCTGTAAAATATCAAAGTATAATATCTTTCCGAGAATCACAGTCACAATCACAAATATATTTATTATTGAAGGTTACAGGGATGACACAAAATACTGTTTTGTGTCAACCCTGTTGTAATTTTACGTACATATACATAAATTCTTCAGTATCTGTTTGAATGACTATGTCAGTAGTTAGTCAGTTAATTGGTTAGAGAGATTTTGTTATGCTTTGTGTAATATTGTATATGCACTCAAATTGTGCTTTTCTTATATTTTAATAATGTATGACCGATTGGAACTGTTTAGAGGCCCTCTTTTTAAATATTTTGACGAACCAATCGATTATGTTAGCTTTGTTAAAGAAAATCCCTTCAAATTAAAAAAAGAATACATATATATTGAAGATATTATGGACAATAAATAGATTCTACGAAATTCTCTGTTACGAAATAAAACAATTAAATTTACCTAGATTATCAGAAGAATAATGCGTAAGAAGGAATTTAATCAATGACCATTACCCATAAGTCAATTAATATATATCTGACATATTAAATAAGTCGCAGTGGTAGTTCAATAATAATTGGTAAAGCACATTGATCGAAATCCGACGGATGCGGATTCGAGTCTCGCCCGGCATCGTTGATTATAAGTTAATCTATTGGCATTAGTATACTTTGTTGAAGCCATAGCAAACCTTTTGTTTCGTGTAATACAAACTATATTTTTTATAATTAATGTCAAACTGTGAACGGCTTTTAAACCAATTTGGCATTTTCCGAGAGATTTGCAATTCGACCCGCAAGAATGGATGCGGGAGTCACTGTAAAAAACTATCCAATCAAGACTCGCAACTGGACAGAATCTGATATTCGAATAATGTTTTCAAAATGGCGTCCATATGGTATTTTGTAGTTCCATTTTTGACCGTTCTTTAGATAAGTTTGTAGGACTGTTGTACTAATATGGTGACAATATATTTTAATAAAATTGGAGGATGGTCCGGTAATCTAAAACTAGTAAAAATATTACATATTTATTATGCAGTTATATAGTTATTAAACTAATTAATATTTTTTCTAACGACTCCTTTTTTAGTGTTCATTGTTTATGATAATGATGATTGATTGTTACTCTTAATATTATTAAGAATTCAAAATGACTTTGTTCCATAGATTTTTAATATTTCCTTATTAGTGCATACTATAGACATTGGACTTTTTAGGATATATTAATATGGACGATTCGAAGACCAACTATGGCATTAACTCTAGTAAATTTTTGACATTGGACCTTTTAACATTGAGTCATTGATATTATTATGAATATTATATGGAGCACTTTACTTTGCGCCAAGATTTAAGATAAAACGTAAAAACTTACATTTTATTTTCTTTAACAAAATCCCTACAACCTAAAGCCACAGCACGCCCCTGGTCACAAGGTCCTTTGATCAAAACACAAACGCAGATTCTTCAGTAGAAAAAAACGTCTTATTTTTGGTTTGCTTTTGTCCTGTAGTTTCCTGTATATAACTAAGTGATACATGTTTATTATTTTGTTTGATGTGACTAAAGAATTCCTGTCTTCATTTTTTTTTTTGCAACGTATGTGATTCCTGAGCTTTTAAAGCGCATTCTTTGGTTTACTCTATCGTACTATGGAAAGTCCACGTACAAGCGTAGTTATTGATATTATATAACTGTAAAATCTAAACTAATTATCATGTTATATAATATTATTATAATTTGTGTTACAAAGTGATTCATAATATATTTTTTAATTATATATTTGAATAGGTTATAATTTTAAACATTTGACCTCTAAACAGCATTCGATTTTGTAAATTTTATTAAAGTAATTGGTCGAGCTTTTTAAGTGGACTGTAATTATTTTTAGGGAAGATGAGAAGGTCGGATCTAGGGGTGAGGGCGATGGAATAGAATACCAGACACTGACCTTTGTGATGATGTATGATGGCTCCGCGGTCTGGTTGCAACTCGCGCGGTATTGTTGTTTTGGGTCACCCGGTTCGTACACTCACGCACTTTGTGAAACAGTTTTATGGATTATATGTTAGGGTGTATGAATGGTGATGATAGATTCTGAATGAGTCTGTATATATGTCAATCATTTAAGTAACGGAAAGCTATTAGAAGCCCGCTCACGCCCGCTATCGAGATGCAACTGAATGTTCTTTGTAACATCGTCTCTCATCACCCGTAATTGGTTATTGATTGTCTGGTAACAATAACACTGAGGATTAGGAGGTGGGTGAGGAGATAAGGAGTGTAATGGGAACATAAATGGCCCAACCTGTAATATTTATAACTTTTAAGTTAATCATGTTTAAATAATCAGAGACTAAAAATGACTAAAACATACATTGTGTAGTATGATAAATTGTAGAGGTTTTATTCAACTCTACAACTGACACGTTATTGTCTATGCTCATGTTTAGAGCATAGACAATGGCGAGTCGGAAATGACAGTTGTCTAGAGAACTTGAATCTATGTAGAGGTTACAAGGGCATTCAGTCTTTTTCAAAATTATTAAGTTAAAAGATTAAACATTTACACTCAAAATATAGTTTAATAATATAACTTCATGCTATCTGCCGTGTAATAACTACTAATGTATTTTTGCCATATAAACGATACAAATACCAACTTGTGTTTTTGACAATATCAAATGTCACATACAAAAGCAACCGTCTGAATATAAAATAATAACTGGGTTAGTTGACAAATTCATTTTTATGCGGTAAAATAGTTCCTACAATGGCCAAAAGAGTTACGCGTCGGCTTATGTTCGAATTCTACGTTTGTAAAATAAACATATTGTTTTTTAATTTGTTTTTGGAGTCAGAGTATGGACCTAATAGTCCTAAGTGGCCCATAATATGATCTTATTAGGATCAGACATGGTCAAATAATAAACTAGTTGGAATACTTGAATTGCAGTTTCCATCTACTATATCGGACATTGAAATGCACAAAAATTAAAAACTCGACACAGTTCGAAAACACACAATACAAAATACTGACTGCCAACCAATAAAATATAACACAAAAGTTGACGTTTGAAATTCTTTGTTATGGTTCATTACACGTCATTGGGACCTTCCCACTTTTTAATCTATACAGGATATTGAGAAATCGTTATTTTCGAAGGACTATGATTAAATTTGTTTTACACTTTTTCTTCAATGTACATAAAAATACACGTGTAAGTGTGAGTATTACCATACTTAAGTAATTTTAAGTTTTGTGTGACATTTCTTATTTTGCCCGTGTACCCTTAATTTTATATTATTTTTCGAAGGTATGTCTTATATTCCTTTCGTATCTTTTTGTTATAATTTTTACCCCAAATGAACTAAAGAATAAAAAGGTATCCCTTATATTGTTATAACAAATTACGAAGGTATTATGTTTTTGCGTGGATTAGTTGCTTGTCGCGGTTTGCTTAATTGCCATTAAGTTACCTAGTTAAAAAGGGAAAAAGAGATAACAAAGTAGAAAAATACTAAGTACAAATAAAAGTGTATTTTCAATTAAAAAACAGCATGTCTTAACATCTTAACGTCTCCCACCACCTTATAAACCTTCTCCCCTGAGTCTTGTAGCGAAGAGAAAGCGTCCAACCACCCCGCTAAAATCTTCACACTACAGGTTTTATGCTGAATGTTTTTTTTTAATTAATTTTAGTTAGGTATATAGTATAATATTTAAATCCAGAAATTTCCACAGAAAAACTAAGACCCGGCTCTATAAAACTGTCATACGCACAATCGTTGCATACGGGTGCGAGTCGTGGACGCTAAATATGAAAGCAGCTGAAATGGTGGATTGCTTTCAGAGAGAGGCGGATATACGGACACATGAATGATGGTGGGGAGTGGAGAATTAGGTACAGCACGGAACTATACCGCCTTTACCAAGATTCAAAACTCTCCACCTTCAGAGGCTAAGCTGGGCAGGCTATGTCCAGCGCATGCCTGAGTCACGGATACCGATATCCTCGAAGGAAACCCAGGGGGGAAAAGGCTAGTAGGAAAGCCACGCACACGATGGGGTGACAACATTACAAAAGATGCCAACCAGCTGCTAAAAATCATGAACTGGAAAAGACGTGCGGATGACCATTCCGGCTGGAGGACGGCGGTGGAGGAAGCCAGGGCTCGACTTGAGCTGTAGCGTCATCGAAGAAGAAGATGAATATAGTATAATATTACACATTCATAATTCTAAAGCATTATCAAGGTAAATACCTATTATTGGCACCTTGAATAAAACCACAAAAATCGATAGCATTATCCAGTACACATTAAATGTAGATTGCATACAGAGCGTTGCATTCAATAATTACGAACAAAAAAGATTTATCTAAAAGTATATGCAACAAAGAGAGACATCATCAATTATGAATTGTGAGAAAGAGATATGAAAATAAGGCATGAGATTAAGATAGTATTATGGCTGTAAGAATATAAAATAGAAACACACATATGGTTATAATTATTAAGTTTTGATGCACATTTGATCATTTTATAGATAAAACAAATGGCAAATAATGATTTACGTTGCCAAAATAGGCATCTTTTTTACCTTCTGTAATATACTGTCAATCTCGTATGATAACCCAAAGTGACATCACCGGAACGGATATAATTTATTACCATCTTAAAGAGAAGGTTAATTCCATCGCTATATTGCATTATAATACTCTAGTAGTTTAATCAATATATTATTATAAAAAAAAATTAAGAAAGAGTTATTTTTCAATGAATTTTAAGATTCACTTCAAAGAATTATAGTATAAAGAGTCTTTAATATATTATAAATATGAAGTATTTTTATTTCAAAATTGAGTTATTATACTCAAAATATCCATATGCTTAATACTTATAAAATCTGTCTAGGTAATCAGTGCATTTAAATAGTATATTATTTAAGAAGACGTTTTCTATAATAAATTTGTTATACTGTTCATTTAAGTTTCGACGTTTAATCAATTTGAATCTTTAAAATTTGATTTTTTCTGACCATATAAAAACTAGATATATTATTTCACTCTTCACTTTTCATCATATTAATACTAAAAAGCTTTTAAGCCATAGCTATTGGTTACATAGAAAATTACTCCGTCAAACAAACTTCCTATAATGAAATTGATCGGCTTTGTCCATAACCTGCATGTCTATCCAATATTTTTATTTCGCGCTGCGTCGACATTTTTGAAAAATGCAGAAACATACTACCTAACCGGATTTTCGTTTAAAAAAAGACAGGTCAAGAATATGCAACGCCAAACTGTGATCCATAAAATAACTTACACAGCCTGGCTTCAAAGCTATTTTTTTATACAACACCGGTAGGCATTTGCTGCACATTTTTTTATTTTCCCTTTGTATAAAATTATCCATTTGTATTGAAATGATATTATCCTAAGTTTCAACTGTGGTATTTGATTTTTTAGAATTAATATGTTTATATAATACTCGTATATAACTTACATTATTATACAGTGCCTTTACTATGTTAAACAGGGTAAAACGTGCCAACATCCTTTACTGTGGGGATTTAAATTGCTTTAATCTACCATTTAAAATGTAGCCAAATGTTTTTCATAATTGTACCTACCTGATATAAAATTTTAGTGGTGAAGACTCAATTCTATACGAGTATTTACCCTTTATCTTTAAATTAAAAAAAAAAACACTAGGATAATCGGTCAAGGACGTGCTACCTCTTGCGGCAACAATGTGCGATACCGAAATAAGTCTCACCTTTATCAGATTCCAGTTGGCGTGATGTACCTACCGTGTAGGCATAAAGTATAGACTACAGACCTACAAACTATCTGGAGAATGGTCAAAAATGGAACTACGAACTACCATAGGACGCCATATTGAAAAACGTCATGCGAATGTCAGATTTGGCCAGTTACGAGTCTTGATTGGGTAGTTTTCGATACATAAATACAATGCAATTTTCACAACAAGTGAGATTTTATATATATTTTCATACCTACGTAATGGTTTTACCACTCAAAAAACGAGCGATTTTTAAAAATAATATGGCATTATTAGTATGTAATCGTAAATACTATGTTGGTAGTATTTTGATACACTCATATTGTCGTAAATATGACTGTCTATGAAATTGTGACTTTTTCCAACAAAAAGAATATCCTTTTAGTTTATAAATAAAATTAGTCGTTGATCAAAAACGTGAAAACTGAAATAAATTTAAACTGTATTAATTATTTTAACTGGTATTCTTGGTGGAACTACATATTATTAGAAATAATGAAATATTCGTCAGAAGGTTTTATTTCTTCTTCTTTGGTGCAGTCTTATATGGAAGGATGACGACCAACTTGCAGCACACCTCCGTATTCTGGGCCATTAAAGCCAATAGCCTGATCAAACCATATTATCCGGTCTTAATTTTAATGGTACCATACATTTGGGTGTGAAGCACTTTTTTTTTCTTTTTAACACATCGAGCTATGAGGCTTAATTACAGTGGTATAGTGAAACAGTAGTACAGTAGTAGAAGCAAAACGATCACAAGAACTACCAAGTTTTGAGAAAACTACATATGTATATATATTGTGACTGCACCTGAATCGAACCTGAAGCCCACGAATGAGAGCCATGTGCCTATGATAATTGCTCAGGAGCAGTTTCCTGACTAGGTTTTAAAGTAGAAAGGGGATAAAATTGAAGCAAAATTAAAAATTGTAGTAAATGTCAAAAGCTAATAATACAAAACTGCTGGAAATCTAAGTAAAAGTATCTTCACATGAATAGTATGATGCCGATTTTTTTAAATGCAATAAAGTTAGCTTTTGTGACGATGAGGTCAGACGGTTCAATAGACTCAACATCTGTTGAATCGACTTCAACAGTTCATCCTTTTCTGTACACATACATCCTGTGCCAGTCGTATTAGATTTCCAACGCCTTGGACATTCAGCCACTCACGTAGGTTGCATAGTTAAGTGATTATCTGTCTACTTACGCTTCTGCTGCTCTCCACATTTTGCGGCATTAGTTGTAAGTTAGAGTAAACCATATTGCCTGAAGTATGCAGATTTTTTTATATAAAATTAAAGCGTATCCTCATTAGAAAATTACATAATTTTCCAATATTAAATCACATATATAATTTCTTTATTTCCAGAACTCCCAAAGTGAATACGAATGGCAATTCTTCGAGGTGAGCTTGGAGCGAGGATCGGCAGGTCTTGGCTTCAGCATCGCAGGTGGAACCGACGGCGCTAGAAGAAACGACGATTCCATCTACATCACCAGACTTACTGATGATGGCGCCGCTACCGTTGACGGACGATTAAGACTGAACGATGCAATTTTGCAGGTAATCCTTTGTCCAATAACAATGGCTGCATCACTTTCATGTTTCTTCCATTATAGATGCTTAAAACCAAAGATATCACGTTAGACACAAATAGATGCAATGATTTTATAGTGAAGTGGTAGATTTAGGTACTTAAGTGGAAGAATAATTATGCTTATACGATAAATAATCATTTGGTATATTATAACTATTTAATTTGGATTTCTAACGCAAATAAATACGACTAATCATCGGTGGCAAAGGGTGGATGTAGGCTATTAAGATCTGATATAAATAGTGTACACTAAACTTCTCAGTCATACTCATTTGTTTTTATTAAACTAAGAATACAAATTGTAGATGGTGCTGGTTAGTTTTTAAAATTTTATTTAACCCTGCCAAACTGAACCATATTGATTTAGGTATGCTATGGGCGATCCGAGATAAATAATCTCAGTCATACACAAATCATCATAAAAAATTTCATTTAACTAAGACTACAATGTGCAGACAGTATTGGTTAATTTTTTAAATGCAATTAAACCCTGCGTAAACCAAACCATAATAGATAATAGTAAAAAAAATATTCGTCAATCTAAAAAATATCTAAAATCATGCCACTATATCATTCATAATTTTACCCCAGTTCAATAGGGGAACTACTCAAAATTTAAAGATTTTGAGTTAAGAATGCCATTCGACGTAGAATAATCTTCTCTTTATAATTCAGCAAAAAAAAAACAATCAAAAATTTCTTTAATGAGTAATAAAATCGAATAACCCTTTCTGAGATTAATCAGTAATTCCGTTATATAATCAAATTTATTGGTTAATTCTTCATTAAAATGTACAATTTCATTGTGCATTAATGAATTTCACTAAATTAAATGTAAAAAAACATACATTTTCATCGAAATCAAGGCTTTAAAATTAAAATGAGAATTACTGCAAAAAATTCAAGCGCCATTATATTGGAACAAGGTTTTATGAGTTGTTTCCCTATTGAACTGGGGTATCGTTATATAGATAGAAGAATATTTTTATATATTATGGTTTGGTTTAAGCAGGGCGTAAAACCAAGACCATCTGCAATTTGTATTCTTAGTTCAATGAAAACAAAATGAGTATGATTGATAAAGTTTGGTGTGCACTATTTATGTCGGATCTTAACAGCCTACCTCCACCCCTTGCCACTGCTAACCATAAAACATTTATTTATTCAACAAATATTTCATATGATTAAAAATCTAACATTCTTTATTAAACATACATAATTATTTTGAAATACCTTATAAATATACCTCATTAAAATTATTAGAAAGTGCAAGTATGTTAAGACTAATGTTTGGAGAGATTCTGAGAATAATTTCTGATCACAACAAAGTAACAGTAACCAATATAAACGGAGCGCTTCAGTTGCATGACCAATAGTTAATTTCGTCGTTATTAAGACGCGGGTTTGAGTCCCGTCTAGCACGATATTATTTTAACATAACGTTTTATTAGCTCGTATTCTTATTTGTCCGGTGGTTGTTTGTCCGGTACAAATCTTGCAATCGATTTTTAACTAACTTTCCGACTAGATAGACATTTGAAACTTTTAGAATAAATATCAGAACACGATGCCAATGCATTTTTTTTAATATTTTAAGCCATCTTTAAGCAGAATTGAATTCATTTTCAGTTAATTCTATTTTGTATGGAAAGTTATTTCAGAAAAATCCGTTAAAAGTAAAATACTATTATTGGTTGCTAAGGGAGTGGTCCTAGCAACTTAATTATTAATATATACATGCGTTACTATGGAAATAAAAATGAAATGTCAAAATGACATTTCAGTATTCTATATTTGTTTGTTTGATTGTTTTTTTATTTACTTCACATCAAGTACAAGCTTGAGCATATTAAGCATAATAATTCAATACAAAATTTAAAAACGTTGTATATAAAAAGTTCTTTTTATCTTGTAACTATTTTCTAATATACAATATAAATGTTTCTGATGTGTTTCCATATTATGTATATCTATTAATTATTTAGAATCATTTAATACCATTTTGATAAAATTCTCAGTATGCTAATATAAATGTTGAATGGCATATATAACTCTAGCATTTATTTTATACGATTATTTTACTGTACGTATTACATTTCACCGTAGCACAGTTTACCGTGAGCTATCTAACCGGAAATAGATGAACATATAGCATTTAGATAATTAAAAAATACGCGTTTTTCGCAGAGTATTGCAGACAGTAATATTCCAATTTTATTACATTCAATAAGAACATCAATATGATACTGATTGGTGTCAAATAATATCTGATAATAACGCTACCACTATAATCAGATATTTGATAGGTACGACTAAAGATATTTACAAGCACCTACCACAATTCTATATAAATTATACGATATGATTGTATTTACAATTTACTTACCATCTATTCTGTTATTTTCTTTTGTTTTTATCTCGTAATATTTAGTGTTTTATTTAGACATGCATTTGATCTCAATACTATACAGCCATCTATTTTTGATACAATATCTCACAGTGAACAATGATAATTACGACTAACTGTGTATTTTTTGGACATACACGACCCCCGAAACCAGAAAAAAGTACTTTATTTACAATAATTATTATTATAGGTACATTTTTACAGAAATAGTTTATAAATATTTGTATATTATTTTATTTTATCCATATCGGATAAAATATTGTGATCGTGTGAAAATTTGACCTCGAGATTTTGACTGATTTATATTAGGTATCATCCAGTGATCACGTTTTTGTTTTCAAATACTAAAATATTTCGCGGCTCCCTAGCAGGAGCTTCAGGGCCCCCTAGGGTGCCGCGCTCCCCAGTTTGAGAAGTACTGATCTAGGAAAGCTATTTTTGTATTGATAATTTAGGTATTTAGTGTTAACAATAGATTATGTATCTGAATATAATTATGTATGCTAGAAAAAAATTCAAGGTCGTCGGATAAATAGAACATACACATAAAGCATAAAAAAAAGCACTATGCCTGATTTTAGAGGCCATATCAAACATCAAATTGCAATTAATTAATAACATGATTTCGAGACTTACCAACTTTTGGCAAAATTTGACGAGGAAAAGGATGATTATAAGGCAATATAATTACAAAGAATATTTTTATTAGACAGATAAACTCAATGTGCACGTTTATATTCAAGTGTCTAGGCAAAAAAAAAGTACAATTCATTAATTCAAAGTATTTGCAGGGACTGTAACAACGAATGTATGAATAAAAATTCTATCGTTTCGCGTAAGCTATCATCAAAGTTGTATTCAATGGAGCGAGTAATGAAAAAAAATTCAGGCCGCATTTTTACATATAATCGTAAAAAGAAAAAAAAATGGTAAGCAGAAACATTTGAAACTTATATTTTTTTTTTCAAAAGGAATATAATAAAAAACAAAACGCGTCTTGTAAAAATATGGCCTCGGGCTTTATTTCCATATCACGATACAGAATGGTGGAAAATAGGCTTACTAGTCTAATAATATACGTTTTGTGTATCTCGATAAAGAGATGAGCAATGTTTTATTTTACATTTTTCATCAAGGGCGAATATTAACATAAAAACCACATGGCTTATAATATTTAAACCTATCCTAATGTCGCGTTTTGGATAGTACATTTGCAGATTCAAATGTCATGACGCGACAGAAATAAATACACTCATTAAATCTTCATATCAATATGTAAAATTGAGTTAACAATGAATTCGGCAATATACTTACATATATTTTACAATTGACTTAAAATCTATATGGTTTGATATAGAACTGATTATTCGACATAAGGCAATTTTTTGATAAATTTACTTCCTTCATTGATAATAATTATTGTTTATTTATAAAATGGCAGATAGTTGACTAAATTAATGCTTTCAAAAGTCTATCTCTATTCTATCTCAAAAAAATGTTTCTACGCAAAGCGAATAAGGGTGTCTATCAAAGAGATTAGACTCTTCCTACTGATGGAGCACACAAATATCAGTGCGTACTCGTTTTGTGAGCCAAAGTTGTATCCTACTGAAATTAGGTACACTTTGCTGCAAATGGACCGTACTCGGACATAAAAACGCCGCATTGAGTATTTTTTTATCAATACTTCAGCTTACAACCAATTTATGATAAACGTATTTTCATTATACAAAGTTTCCGCTATAAAAACTTCATTAGGATTCAGGCTTAGTAAGAATAATGCAAATGGAAGTATTTTATTTTCAATAGCAATACAAAAAACACAATATTTTGAAAAATTAAACACAAATCAGTTAATAGCAAATTGGTAAATCTTGGAATAAAAAATATGATCTTGTTTTTACATATTGTTCATAATAATATATAAAATAACATAGTACCTAATATTGTTTAGATAAAACTGTTAAATACAAAACACAAATATGTTAAAAAATAATTACACAGTCAATTACACACCAAAAAAGAAGTTTATTATATTACCTATTTACACATTTGTGTATTTTGAAAATATTTTATGAAATAAAAATATAACATGGGTTCGTTTTTGACATATTGTTTATAAAATTACTTGTTTATATAAACCTATTAGACACAAAATACAGTTATGTTGAAAATTTGATTATATAGATAATTACAATATTTTATCTATTTTGCATATTATTTATTATTATTCATACAAACATAACAAAATTGCTACATTATTTATACTCCATTACATACTTCATATAAATATAATTTTTTGTTTTACCTATTCTTAAAAATATAATTAATTCTGAAATGAAATATAAATCTATGTAAATAATAAATGTCATTAACTACCACTATCAGTTTATACTTTGAAAAACACATCGAATATTTTGGGTTCAAAATAATATTATGAGTACGGACCTGGGCATTTTTCATACTATACAACCATTTTTGACGTTTATTGTAAAAGTTATGAAGTGTTATTGTAAAAGATCTTTTAGGAAAAACTATCTATGTATAAATTAATAATATGCATATATTGTTCCGAAATGCTGTTACTCCTTTGTATTCTTCCATTAATACACACTTTTTTAGCCGAATTACGTAGAATAATACAACACTCATTAAATTTATCTGGCACCCTCCATGTTGTTTTACGACACAAACTTGAAGCTAGCAGCTTCCAGTAATACCAACAGTCTTTCTCCGATTCGTATTTTTTCGTACGTAAATGATCGCATGTTCCCTCTCCAGTCTTCAATCTCTTTGGTGTATATAGTTTTACATTACATAAAAATCACGAAGACCACCGCTTTCTTTCCTAAGTATAATTTTAATTTCAGGGCTCAAAATGAACCGGAGCGCACCGGAGCGCCGTTCCGGTTCATGAAATCAGTTATCGCTCTGTCGCGTGGAAAAAATAATTTTACCCTCTGAAATATACAGGCCATAATAACAAAAAATCTAACACACTTCTTTTATAAAATATACATAAAATTAGTTAAAATATTAATATTTTAGAAAAAAATATCGAACGCTCTGGTTCGTAAAATTTTCTATTCCGAACGCTGTTTAACTGAGAACTTTCCAGCCACTTACCTCGCCATGAAACATAACGATGGATTTAAAATAAGGTTGTCTCGAAGAATGTTTTGGCAGCCGCGGGGGAAGCGTTCGGAAAGATGGTAGCAGTCGGAACGCGTCTGGAGGCGTTATATGCACAATTATTGTAAAATTGTATTCGCACAAAATTTTCCAACCTCCGCTATAATTTTTTTTTTCAATACCTATTGTACAAATATTATGCAATTTACATAAAAATAATTACTTCCTTGATAGGTAGGTACTTTATTTATTTATTATTATTATAATTTGATGAGTCCATTTCTATACGCAAAAAAAAAATACTTGCGAACATATTATTTTGGCGATAATGTAAATGGACGATGGTTATTCGGATGTGCAGGGAGGATTTAGGAACTCCGGGCACTAACCTTAAGTTGATGGTGAGCAGGTAGTTTCGCACTCAAGTCAGGTACACCCTGTTACGGTCATGACACAATATTATCATGCATAGCTTTGAAACGCAAAATCTGTACATACGCGGTCATCATATAGGGTTTATTTGTATAATTAAATTTAAGCACAATTATAAATATGCTTTAATTTGGAAGAATTATACACATCAAAATATTTTTCTTATAATAATATTTTATGTACCTACGCCCCTCTTATAACGAGTTTACAATATATTATATAATCCTATATTATAGTAACTTAATAATATTAGTTAAACATTTTTGGTGGATAGCTATTATTATACATTATATTAAAAAGAATTAAATAAAATATACTGGTAGTCATTGCTTAATCCATATAATTTAATTATGACCACGACTGCTTTCTTTACACCGTTGTGATAATAGACCACAGTGTTTAGTAAGTGACTACAATACTCTTCCAGACGAATGTAATCGATTTTTAATATATTTTTTATTCCTTCATCATAATCAGATTGATAATTCTTAATTTAGCTAATAATTTGTTTAAAAAGACTATATTATTTTAGAAAAAATACGTAAGGATTATAAAAAAAAATTGAGATTAGCCATCTTAGTTGGTATCTAGGTTAATTTGGCAAAGGTGAATATGAAGGTATTTTTTATAATACTCTACAATAGAACATTTTTGGCGCCTTAAAATAAAATGACGTCTGACAAATGAGATACATAATTCGCACAGTGAGTGTAAAACCAAGGCATCTGCAATTTTTTCAATTTCGAGATTAAATGCAAAACAACTGCAAAAGTCGTGAACTTGATAATGTAAAAGTGAAGTAACTGAAAAAACATGCAATATAATGTAGATATAAACCAAATATTACGGTTTTTTTTAGAAACTCTATTACAACTACGACAAAAGGAAGAATTCAAACCCTAATATATCCAAAATATGTCTTTTGCAGATGCCTTGGTTTTACACTCACGGTGCGAATTATATAGCTCAGCGCTCTATAGCATTTTTGCAGAGTTAAAAATAATGCAATTTATTAAGACGGGAAACTTAACATGAGCGAGTTATTATGATTTGGCTTAAGCAGAGTTTAATTGAATTTAAAAAATAAAAAAAAAACACAATCTGCAATTTTTATTATTAGTTCAATTAAAACTATAAGTATAACTGGCAAAGTTTAGTGTGCACTATTTATGTCTGATTTCTCTACCCTTCGCTACAAACTGTAATTATACCGTATGTTGCGAAAAAATTCAAATTATTATTTTAATTTAATAGATCTACTTCTAATTAAAGAAAAAAATGTTGCTTTATAATATTATAAAATAAATAATGTGTAAACTGAGAATCCTTTGAGTCAGACTACAATAATATTAACAGATGAAATGTTTTAGACGAGTCACTTTGAAGAGTAGAACATTCATTTAATTTAAACTTTTGATTAAACCGCGCCACTTTTACTTGGTGTAAGTAACACAATTTAAAATTTTCCGGTAAAACTGTTTTTGCAAATTATTGTTAATCTTAATAATATTATTTCTTAGGGGCTCCGTAATTTGTATCGCCTAAACGTTGGCGGGGCTAATGGAGCGAGATATAAATGGCCGAGCAGTTTATTTTCATTTTAAGATTAGTTAAGCTCATAAAATATTTACCTTCTAATATTATTATTTCAAACTTGTACAGCGTTAAGTAAAGATTTAACCAAGTCCTGCTCATATATTTAAATTATGTATAAACTGCTGATAATTCTCAGTAATAATTCATAATTCATCAGCGGTCACCAGCTAACAGAAACGTCACACTAAATTACTATATTATCTATGGTCCGTGTAGCCCTAATAATTATTCTATATTTGAAAATACTGCAAGTTTTGTTTATCACACCATTAAAGAAAACAATTGAACACATATAATAATCTGACAGATAGTTTCTAATCTGCTCTGCTAATTAAAATGACAGTGTGTTTGGTTTTAGTGAAATAAGAAACAAAAGTTTTAAACTACCCTTTCTCTTATATTATGTAAAACTGTTGGATTGTTTTGCATAATGTCTAATTAATGGACAGTGTATAATTTATTGAGATTATATCAACTCGTGCATGCTACCTGTGGTTTTATATGACTGTGAGATATGGCATATTACTAAGCTTCAAAGATCTCGGCTTTTGAGCTTTGAGAATCGATGCCTCCACCTAATTTTAGGGGTACATTGGTACGACAGCGTTATAAATACTCAGAGACAGCAGCTATTGTTGATTGAGGTAACCATGAAGAGACGCTTTATGTAGCTGAGACATGTGTTCCGGATGCTGCCAGAGAGTGCGACACTTCGTACCCTTGTGGCACAGCCTCAAGGGTTCCGTTGCCGTAACCTCCCCTTTCTCACCCTGTAGCCATGCTTTATAAGTGATCTACGCGCTGCAGGTCTAGCATGGCAGAAGGCGCAAGAGTTGGCGATGGACCGAGGGGAAGTGGGGCAAACTTGTGCTTGTACTATACCCCAATGCTGGGGCATGACAATGTGCAAGAAGAAGTCAAAACAATCCAATAATGTTACATAATGTAATAGCGCCTGTACACGTGCTTGGATTTACTATCGGCAATAGTGATTATTTTAAACTATCGTGACAATAACTATTTCCACATAAAAGTTCCGACTGTTTCTCCAATCCCATTCTTCAAGAGTAAGCGAGGCGCGATGTTGTCATTTTATACTACTATCTGACAGGTCGTATTGAAAATCGGAGCTCAAAATGAGTAGTTCGTTTTAATACCGCCACGTTCGCCCCTATCGCTCTACTGCGCAGATGCAGATCGAAAATAATCTTACTTGCACTTCCTCACTTTGGAATCTTCCAATCTTGTTTGATTTATGCACGCAATTTTTCCAACTGCAGGATAATACATGTTTCCCCACACATTTTCTTACTGTGCACAGTACATCCATGCACGTGTAAACGGGGTATAAGCGAGGCGCGATATTGTCATTTTTGGTACTATTTGACAGGACGTATTGAAAATCGGTCAACGTCAAAGTAAGTAGTTCGTTTTTTTACCGGCAGATTCGCCATTATTGTTTTACTACACAAGCGCAAATCTTACTTGCGCGTTAACATTCAGAACCTTCCAAATTGTTTGATTCATGCACGCAATCCTGCCAACTGCAGGATATTACACGTTTACCCATACATTTTTTTTACTGTGAACAGTAAATCCATGCACGTGTAAACGGGGTACTTATATGAGAAAGAGTAGTTTAAAACTTGAGTTGCATAGATATATTACAATATAATATGTTATATTTTGTGAGCGTACAAATCTGAGTGAGAGTGTTAAAAAAATCAACAAAGAAACATTTAGATGAGATAATATTAGAATTAGAGTGTCATTCAAGAGATAAAAACTTATAAAATGAGTGATTCGTTATATGGAAAACTGTCCAGAGAAGATTCTTGTTAATATAGTTAGGTATTAGTACCTATATTAGTCTATGCATAGAATAAGCTTAAGGTAAATTTGAAAACTTTCGTTTATTTGGCACTTGACTAAATTTTCTCTCGGTAAACATAGAACGCAAAATATTCTGGCAATTTATACGCCGGAGGTTACATAGTGACATAAGCCGTCGTTCTTTGCCATTTCGAGGATTACCTCTATCGCGTGCAACTTTCATTGCACCTGACTAGTGCAACATTGCACTGCCACATTTGCCGAGGCGATTAGGTGAGCTACTTTACTGGTTTAAATAAGCCGCAAGTTGTACGAGGTTTATCTAGAATTCTGACAGACAGTGGCCGTAGATAATTTTTTGTTTATTTATCGTATGCAAGTAGTAAAAATATGAATTCTGTCCATACTACGAGAATACATACACCACATTATAAAGGGTTATCAAATAATTAGTACTATAGATTTTAAAAACGTCATACACTGTCATACAGTCATACAGTATTATTTAGCAAATCATCTTAAAAAGATTATATATACATATTTGTACGGCATATACAAATTGTTAAAATGTATTACAATAGTAATAAATCTATTCAACCTATGTTTCGGGTATTTTATCTATAGAGCTACCTATTTATATTTTAATTTTAAAATTTGATTCAAATGGTAATGTTTGTAATTTTAAAAATCTAATCCGTCAAAACCGTAAACGCACTGCTGAAAATATCGATGTTGTGAATCAAAGTGTTGATGAAAATCCAGCACAATCAATTACATGTCATTCTGAAGAACTTTGACTTTGATCAATTCAATTCAATTTTTTTTTTTTTTTTTTACATATTATGGACATTACAAATTATAAGTTTAAGACGTTCACAACATGACATTTAGAAATAAAGAAACGCTGATGAGTGGGTATTTACAAGACCAATAGTTAAAATTTGTCGCAATTAGTATGTCACCGCGTAGGATATTAGTAAATGCGACGGACGGCGGCGTAAACCCGGGATATGCAAGTCTCGATTCCCGGCCGGGGTGGCTTACTTTTTTCTATTGGTTATAATATATTTTCTCAGAATTTTTTTTTCAAAATTTTGTATGTTCAAAATTATTTAAATTTAAAATGCCATTGTTATAGCAATTCTTATTTAATCAAAACGAAACTAAAAACAATTTATTTTATTATAAAACAAGGGTTTAATTTTATTACTTTTGTAATTAATCAAAAATTTTGCTTTCAGCCAGCAACGAATACAAAAATTGAACACTCATACAATACTGAAGTTGTGTAAATAACATGAAAACAAACAGTTCAGTCAATATTTATTTTATAAATTCTGAAGCTTATTTTAATTCAAACAATAACTTTCACTTGCGCAAAAAAAAAATATACGGATATCTAGCAAAAAATAATAACCATACATTGTTTTATGGCATTGAATTATTAAAATGATTCATTACATTTTCATAAAAAGTTTATTTAGTTTTCAAAAGTTGTTTTATTTATGTTAAATATATCAGTTTTTTTTTAATATGACTATGTAAGTTTGTTCTTGAATAAATTTAGCTTTCAAATAAAAACCTTCCTGTTGAACAAAAAAAAACTATTACAATATATTTAACTTGCAGAGTAGATTAAATGAAAAAGGTATCGTAGATATAAAATTTGCTCCTCTCATTTGCAGCCTAACTTGCTGCAAAACACAGATAAAATGTCAGTTGGTAAAGTTTTTTTTTTGTTTTTTTTTCGGAATGCATAAAAAACCTTTAGAAAATTCTTTTGAGCAAATTCTTTTGAGAAAATTCTTATCTTGTCAGATTGCCATCTTGTATATTTCAAAAAAAAAAGTTTTCCTAGCACAATTTAAAATTTAGGGATGTGTCTTTGAAAAGGGCGCAAATAACGGTTTTTCCAGAAATTTTCTAAGAAACAAGATAAAAGTCAACTCAGTTTTGAATAATTTAACGAGATTTAAAACACTTTTAATTTAGTATTCAAAGTTAATTATATCTGAATTACTTTCAGTTTTTTTTTCATTGAGAAGATAAAAATAAATTAAAGTTAATTACCTAAGTAATAAAAAAAAACATTAAAATTTTGCATAATATTTTCAATCAACTTAGATTATCATTATTCTTTATATTATTTAATATTTTTACTACAGATTCTATTCAAAACATTATAAATTTAAATCACATAACATTATGTACATATTTGAGTTTTTACATTTAGTTATTTAAAATTTTGCTAGAGGTAATATTCATGTTATTTTACAGGTAAACGGAGTTTCTGTGATGGGCGTACCCCATTCCGTAGCAGTGGAGGCTTTGAAAAGAGCTGGGAATCAAGTTACCTTGGTAAGACATATAAAACATATTTTCGTGTTCTTATTTCACATAATATTATCGCACCCGCGCAGCTAAACTGACACAAAACAATATGTTACACAATATGTTGAGTTGGAGTAGCGGATAGCCGATTATAAAATAAAACCAAACGCAAAAGCTAACTCCTAAATTCAGTCGTCTTATTTTTTAAGTGACTAAGCTAATTATTTTTAACCGAAATTAAATAATTCTATTAAATGTTTCCTACAATATCGTAAATATGCCAAAAATAACAATTTTAAGAACTAATCAAGAATCAAAAAACTGGTGCTGCATGTAAATAATTTAATGATTTAAATCTCCCAGTTATTTGCATATTTTTAATTCGCAAATTTTAACTCGTAAATGTAGTAGCATCAAATAAAAATAATATGCCCACTTTATAAACATGCTTTGGTAATGTTCGGTTATTAGAAATACAGCGGAAAACACATTTTGAAAATAGCCGATAAACTGGATTATTTGTTAGATTAACCTAACCAAACCAAACCTAACCTAACCTAACATAACTTAACCTAACCTAACCTAAACTAACCCAAACTAACAAATAATCCAGTATATCGGGTATTTTCAAAATGTGTTTTCCGCTGTATTCCTGATAACCGAACAGCACCCATGCTTTTCATCAGTGGGTTGTAGGTTAGAATCCCAGGGTTGAATTATCAATAAATTTCTCATATATCATATTATTATTTAGATGTTATTTGTGTTCATCGAATCATCGTTACCGAATTCTTCTTTTCGTACCATCCCCTATCTGAGGTCGGCCACAATCAGGACGATCTTCACTGTATTTTCTGCTGCCCAGAATAGTTCAGTGGAGCTGCACTCATACCAATCACGTAAATTCTTAAATTATAAAATGAGATCGTCTCTTGCAAAGGTTTATTGTTGATCATTCCTTAAATGAACACTGTAGTTTAAAACCTTGCAAAACTTTTCGGTTTTTAACCATTCGTTTTAGAACTACTCTGTGTTATATTTGCTGCTAATCCAAAGAATTTTAAAGATTCGTCTATATTGTCACATCTTAAAGCCTCAATTCTCTGTTGCATTTACTAGTTTAGTATCCATACCTACATGTCATAGAACAGGATTGGGAAATATAACAGTGAATCATACACAATTTCAATTCAAATTTAAGTTAAGATCTCGATTACTGAAGAGACTATTATTTTTTATTATTCCTTGTTACTCATCATAACCAATTCACAAATTCATTTTGGAGCATTAATTGTAAATTCCATTTATTAATTTATTCCTAATATCACAGTGAATATTATATTTTCTTTTTTTATTTTTCGAATGCGTTGTCAAAGTTATTCATGGCCGTTCTTATGGTGAACATTTCAGGTTTTTTCAGAAATCCATATTTGTATTCAAATCACTTAATATTCATAAATGTATGCGCCACCCAAAAATTGCAAATTTCTAAAGCAACTAAATTTACATATCGGATATGAACGTAAAATCGTAGCTTCATTTGATTTGCAATGTCACTGTGATTGCCAAACTGTCTCGTTTGGCATAAAATATTAAATATTTAAGTACATATTCTGTATATTTATTCGAATAGATTTGTACTTTGTTATTGTCAATAATAGTAACCTTGATCCGTTAGTATTTTCCTATATACTATGACAAAAAATATAAACATTCATAAGCCGGCAAAAGTATGGACAAAAGCACGGCTATAATAATACGAGATGTATATTATGTAAGATTGACTGTAGATGATGTGGAGAAGATAGAAGCTCATTGTTGCGTAGATATTTGGAGGAGTGTTTAGTGATCGTTACAATAATATAATAATAAGGGTGATAAGGTACTGATGAGATCAATGTGATCAAGAGGTTGACTATATTAATGAACTGAGAAACTTGATTCGAATAGAATAACGTTGACTATATCGAGTGAAAGACTCGTGGCAATAGTAGTGAGTCTCGTGACGGACTTGATAAATGAGTGACGATTCGTGCATTGTCCTTCCAATTTATACAAAAGCAGTACATATATCTGTATACCAGAGGTAAACTATTGTAACTCCAGAAATCGTGAAATGGTGTTATTGTTATATTGTTACTTCATTACTTATCCTGCATACGTGGTAAACAGCTGTAACTCATATTACTCTTATTATAAAAGTTAAAAATTAAAAATGTCATTGTAACTCCATAACTATTAAAGGTAAACAACAGTAATAAAACATACAATTCTTTTGATGAAACTTATAATCCGACAACAGCGGTAAACAATTGTTTGAATTGAAATTAGAACTAACCATTTTATTTGAAAAAAAAAAAAAACATGTGTATTTGTTGCATTTCTTACCATTTGTTCCCAATCCCAAGGAGTAAATTTAAAAAAAACCCTTGGACCTACAGTTGTTTATTACTTATTAGCATATTTTATTGTGTACCACCAACAAATTTCGAGGTAAACAAATGTATCTCCATTATAAGCGTTAAATAATAATAATAATAATAATAATAAAAATATATACATATTATAATAGAACACGAGAAAATATGCTTGTTTTGATAAATAAATAAATATGATATTTTTCCATTCACGAATGCCAGAAGTTGAAAGTACCAAAAATCACAAATTCGTCTCTCCTGTGAAGTTGTCATTTTGGATATACCGTAGCTTACCTCTGGTATACAGATATTACAAGAGATATTGTCGCAATTAACAAATCAAAACAGACACTACTGATTTAATTATGATTGAGGAAATGCTGACTATTATTATCACTCTATGATAATCTAATGCTCTTGACAACAAAACATACATATTAAAATGTCTCAGTCATTTAATGCTGAGTAATATGATTGATACATAAGTATCAATACGCGTAATTTGCTTACTATACTATACTATATTTACATTAGCGTACTGTCTTATATAATATAGATAGTGGAAGTATTACACTTCTTCAAATTTTCTTTATTTTTGGTTATTCTTGTTGGTATATTATGATTTTGCTTCGTTCTACGCCATATCACGGACTTCGGCGTCGATTCGCGTGTCTTTTCGCTGTTTTTTCCCTTTCTGTCACTGCTTTAAATAGAGATAGAGTGTTAACTTCAAATAACTATTTGCGATTCTTCTTCCCGGGCTTCGGAAAGAGAAAAGACACTCAAGTTGGTCCAACTAGCCGTTGAATCTTTAGCCTTCCGATTTAATCGCCATAAATTTTAATATGTAAAAACTGCCAGTTAATTTTGTCGTAATTAGATAATATTACGCTTGTTGCTTAATTGGTAAATTACAGTCTGTGCATATCCAGTGGATACGGGTTCATTTATATATTATATATGAGGTGTTGTCAAATAATATAATATGTTAAATTCATTTATATAAATATTAGTTTCATATTTATTAGCACCATTTAAACAGTTGTATATCAACGTTATTATATTTTTTACTACAAACGGCTCCAAAATATTATATTTGTGTCGCTAGAATTCAAAATCAGCCATGTCCACCTTTAGGTATTTTTGACTTTTTGTGAATTGCTGAAGAACTACTGCTTTCTAACATTTATGCATTATCAAAATGTGTAATTTAATAATTTTAAATATTCTATACTCGAAATAATATAAACTTTCACCCTTGTGACTGTGTGTTTGAGAAAACAAAAAGCTGTTTTTCTCCGATTCATCTATTATGGACTTGGCTGATTTTGAAATCTAGCGACAAATTTGGTCGCATTAAAAAAGCTTTTTCCAGATTCAGTCTTTATTGCGGTGGTATGTGACCGGATATCTTTCATCACATATTTTAATTCATTACTCAATTCTACATTAATTCTCTCATTTCCAAATTATTGATATTGAAAGTTATTTTGAGCTACAAACTCATCTTAAATCATTATATTTTCCATACTATATGCTAATATTTATTCTTGTTAGTATCGTGTCATCCCATAAAGCAAGTCAGCGAACATCAGGACGATTTTTGATTTATCATTTGCTATCCAGTGTGGTGTTGCCGGAATTTATTAAGTCACTAAATTAGGTGTCGTCTTTAGCTACGATTAGCATTGACCTTTCCTTGAATTGAGTTGGGGAATACTGTACTTTTATTCAGTTGCAATGTAGCCAAGGTTGTGTAGTTATCTGGTTTTTAAACCACGTAGAATTTTTTGTTCCTTCTCGGTTCGATTGTAGTATATTATGTCCATATAACCATATCTCTCCGTGACATCTTCTGGTTTAGCGTCCATTTCTCTAACACCATAGAAATTATAATAAAAACATGACCATATAATGTAAAAAATATAATGATATAAACAATTTATTGTTATAATATATTGAAGACTATAAATAATAATCTGGCAAACGTTAGTGTTGAAATAATTGAGAAGTCCCCATATCTCAAAATGCTCTCGCGTCGGTTCCAAATTTGATTTGGTTCAAATGCGAATTTTCCACCATTGAAATTTCGCGAAAAGTGAATATGAATGTGGTGCCGGGTACCGATGAATACGCGATTCGTACCACTATGACAATAATTTAATACATACTAGAAAAAGACAACTTCATGCTGTAAAACTGTCTTACGCTTGATGTACCATAACATTATTACAAAGTCATATTATTATTTAAAGGTTCTGCAAAAGCGTTGAAAAAATCTTTTTCTATATTAATATATACAGAGGTTCGCTTAAATATATGAAAGCTAAACCAAAACAAGGTTACTAAAATACCGCATTCCAAACGTATTTCTATCACACTTTAAACCACTATCGCCTGTTAGATTCACATACATATATTTTAATCATACTGAGTAGTTTGGATATCACGCCAGATATTCAAATTTTGAAATTAATTATTTCTACGATGACAGAAAGTTTTACAAGTAAACAATTTTTGCATTTTCCGTAAGTACTAACGTAAAGTGGAGTGGGAAAATAAATTGCATTAAATTATTTATAAATTAATACTGATAAATAATGATAAAAATATTAAAATTGTGCATAATTGTAATACTGAAACCATAATATTTATTTTTTCAGTAACACACCATATTATTTGATTCTATAAAGAGAGATAACAAAATAATAAATTTTTACTGGTTTATGTATAAAAATGCTTGCATTATAAAGCTAAGCAATGCAATTCTATTTCAATTTGATACTACCAAAAATCAGATGACAAATGTTAATACTATAACACATATATCTACAATGAAATTATTCTAAATCAACCACAGTTTATTTAACCATTAGCCTAAGTAATATTTTTTCCGCTTCACTTTTATATTGTATTAAAGCTTATTCCCCTTAAAATAATGACGTTTCTTAATACTCTTGTCTAATCGTTATGTATCGCAGATAATTTATTTCATACTTTTTTTCTAGTATGTAAGAAGAGCGAATCCATCCAGACGGTCAGTAAGTGTAGTTCTAGAAAAAGGATTAAGAGGACTTGGCTTCAGTATAGCTGGCGGGAGAGGAAGTGCGCATGCTCCTGGAGATGATGGTGTATTCGTAACGCAAGTCAGCGCTGCGGCAGGGAAGCTTCGAGTTGGCGATCGCCTGGTTGCTGTTAACAATCCTGAGGTACAAAATATCGGTTTTTTTGAGTTTATATGAGTGATTATATATAATTTTAACTACCTCAGAAACATGGCTATTATAAAGACCCTTGAAAAGATCTTGATTATTACCAATCCAATTAACCAAATTATATTTGTCGATTTCATATTTATATAGCTCTATTTGAACAAATAGTGATAAAAATTCCATGCAGAGTTTCAACAGTTGACTATCATGATATAGTCAGAGAGATGACAATAATTATAACTACATGTGCGGTGATTTTGAAAATTATTTCTCACATCGTGCCACCGCCGGACCTCAAGTTATATTTGTCGTATTGTACGACCATTATAGATACATTAAAGGCAATGTACAATCTAATACATTTGAATAATATAACAATAATAAAATTAATTATCACAACATAAAGTATACATTAATCTGGTATGAAATCATATTTTTTGGGTTAACTAAACGTCAAAGTGACAAAATAAATAATAAATGTCGGTAGTATTGAGCATGTGCAACAAAAGTTAATATTAACATCCTGTTTAGGCAACCGCCGTCATACATAATTGATTCGTAATGTTTTGGAGTTATCTCGGATTAAGAAAAATTAATAAAAAGTGTTATGGAGTTAACTAGTTGGAATAGAACTGCTAAGGTGTCTTTTAAATTTTCTCAATAATGGCGACCATTTTTCGTATATCTGTGGTTATACTCGTACATCCGAATCCGTACAGTGTCATTTAATGTTAAGTCAAATAAAATGCTTTTAACTTTTCATGCAAATAGTTACATATTTAAATTTCACGCATAAATACGTATTGTATAATCCACTCTGTGGAGGCCCATATGATCCTATCAGGATCGGACATGGTCGAAAAAAAAAAAAAAAAAAAAAAAAATAATGTAATAACCACCTCTTATATATTTTTCTTATAGTATATTACTTGTATTTATGTAAAATGTAGAATCTTGTAAATATTCTTTTTTTTACTAGTTGGGCGAAACAACCCTAGTCGGAGTGACGCACGCAGAAGCTGTAGCTGCCCTGAAAGCAGCTGGAGACACTGTCGAGCTTCTCGTAATGCCAGCCTTAAGATCGTCATCGCAGTCAGATTCTTTATGTGGAAGACGTAAGATATTTTAAGTCTTTGCTACCCATAATTATACTGTACATATTCAGCAGATACATTTGGATTGAAACATGAATTCCAATTTACATAAAACTAATTGATCTAATTTTAAGATATACTTTAACTGGGTAATGTTAAAGAAAGAAATGCAATCTATACGTTCAATCTCTCTAGTGTGAGCTTACAAATAAATTTCTTGGATAAAAAAATAGTGAAGCTCAATTAGATCCATGGCTTTAGTTTATGTAAAGTCTGCCCCTTGTAACTAGAGTCCATTGTCCTGAGTTTTCAAGGGACTGATAATCTGATTTTCATAATAACTAAACACTTTTGATGAAGTTAAGATTGTTGCAGTGGGATAAGTCCATTGAATTTCGAAAAATCCTTTTTATCTGTCATTGTTTTCATACCGAAGTAGATGATAATATATTAAAGAGTGTCTTAATTAAGCAACACATAAAGCAAATATGTAACATTTTTTTTTAATTCAATAATATTATAAGTAATAATTTTAAATATTGGTTTATTTTAAGAGAGATCACAAGCAACATCCTGCTCTGCTCTTCACGAGTTAGCTGTAATAGAACAAGATATTCCAAGGTATAGTTAATAATCAAGACGTATTCAATTTATACCAGCTGAGGTCGTTACCCTGGTGGTTAAAAGGCACATCTAGCTCTTAGGCAATCGAAATCTAAACATAATGTGATGTATTTTTATTGCTTTGCCAAGTTTAAATATGTTTGCTTAATGTATCTAGAACACCGTAAGCAGAATTTTAGAAGAAATTAATACACCAATTATTTTAGTATAAAGTATTTCCACAATGCAGTCATAATAAAATGTAGCTAATTGTACATTCTTATCTCTCGCATATATCAAAAACTATTCCATGCAAACATAATATTACCAACATAATTTTAGACTTATATTTGAGTCACTTTTTTTAATCCGCGTTTTACCTTTCAGCATCCTCAGGCAGTATGCGCACTCACCAATGGCAAATAGACACTGACAACGAATACAATTAATTCTTGTTTATATAGCAATGTATTCGTTGTCAGTGTATATATTTGCCTTTATTGGAGAGTGCGCAAAGTGCCTGAAGATGCCGAAAGGCAAAACCCGGATCACCAAAAGTGATTTAAATAGAATAGTACAAAACTCAAATCAATTGGAATTTTAATTCAATTTCCATCAAGTATTAAATTTGTAATATACATACGTCAATTATTATTGTATATAATATGCAATTTAATGAGATATCATTATAATAATATATATTAAAAGATATTTAATCGTAACGTACCTACCATATAATATTATATGAGACGTTTTAATAAATTCCGTTTCAAGTTAAACTTGAGAGCTTTCTCGAACACAACTTCTGATCACACACATAATATTATAATATCATATTATATCGAAATTTTGTTATCAACAAAATTATTTGGCCCCAATTTTTCAATGGGTCAACGTACAAAATATGATTTTTCTTATAGTTACCTACTAATTAACTAAAAACGTTAAGAAATTACCGTCAAGTTATAAAATATGAATACAAATATTGATTTTGCTTTGCTATTATACTAAATTAAGTTACGTTGAATTTAATTTGGACACCAAATAATAGCACCTTGATTTGGTTCAATAATTGCTACCTGATCCATTATTGTATTGTCAATATTGTAATTATCTCCATGTCAAATACAGGGGCGTCCGCACTGTGACACTAAGGCGAAGCGGCTCTAGGCTAGGTATGGATATAGTGGGTGGTGAAGGAGGGGGCTGGGGCGTCTTCGTGAGCGGAGTCGCCGGCTCAGGGGCGGCGGCAGGGCGCTTGCACAAAGGAGACCAAATTCTCGCAGTAGATACCGCGGATCTCACGACGGCCAGCCACGAGCAGGCAGCGAGAGCCCTCAAGGTAACTATTGCTACTGAGACTCTGCTAATAGCGTTTCACCTGGGCGGTGAAAGCGTATCTAATAATTAAGCTCTAGGCTAAGGGTGCATTATATGATTGGATATTAGTTTACTGAAGTATCAATAATAAAGCTGCATATTGAAAACAAAAGCAGTGAAGTACCTTGACCATTTTTTTGAACGCAAGAGAAAACTCTCATGACATTGTGGTGTTCGATGTGTGGGTTATGGTGTTGAGGATGATGATGATGATGAAAAAGTCTAAGATGTATGCTGGAGCGAGTTTTATTTGCAGCGTAACGGTTGGTACGATAGTATAAATACAATGACAGTACATAATTATTATTATGTACTGAGATAGTTACTAGCCAGGTACTTAGATTTGAGTGACATTTTTACAAATCATTACTCGTAATTTATACAGTCGAAAGTAATACCTAAACATTATATACTAGTACATCATTATATTGAACGAGTCAGCAGTTTAAATACGAGTAGCTGTGAATTTTATTTATTATTACCGTCATAATATAATATGATACTATGGGAATGGATATAAGACTAATTTTTCATTGCGGTACCGTATTTAATATCGACTATCTGCTGACACAGGTAAACAGTTGTTTACCGGTATATGAGTCGCTGGGAATTTATTATTGCGGCCGAATAATTTGATACATTAAAAATAGATATTTGATCAATAATATACTGACAGCTACAACATCAATAATTTATACTTTGAAAAATAATATTTATGTCTTTATGCGGAAGGGTTTATGTAGGAAAGTTTGCTAACACTTTAAAACCACGGATTTGGGGAACATAATTACTAAGTATATTTGGTTTTTCACACTATATATAAGACATGGATATTATATCGAGAAAAGTTTTGTGTCACAAAAAAAAACGGCGGCGTGTTAGGTTAGGGGGTTTCAAGGGGTAATTCCCGACTACCTAGTGCTTACCTTATATTCTTTCAGCCACGCAGAGACAAACATCAGTACTTTTTACACTTATTTATTTCGTTTTCCTGGTCTAGCATTTGTCTATCGTCTCATTTAAAGTTACAAAATATTATTACTTATGAGTTCTTTTCTTCCTAACTCTGTGTATTACAGACTTATTGATAGAGGATTTAGACATTATTATTGCGTTATTTGGTATCAATATATAAGTATTTAATTTATATATCATTTTTATTATTATAGTAGTGTAGTGAAACAGTAGTGTATTAAGTAATAGAAGTGAAACAATGAATATGACCTCACCGAAAATCGAACCTGGAACCCCATAATGATAGGCCAGCGTCTTGGACAGCAATTAATTATTATATACTGGACTCTTTCGTTAAAAAAGAATGAGTAAACACAATGATATTTAGAGGTTATTTATCATTAAAACTGTACTTCCATAATATAATTATAAATTTAACCAATTACATATTACAATGTTATATTAATCAAAGCGTAAACAGGAAGTTTAGATTTTTATATTTTATTGACACTTACAGATTTTTAATAACGATAAAACATATGTTTTTTTAAATATGGTTAATTCTACGATAGTAAAGTTATTAATTTTGACAGATGTAACATATATTGTAAACCCATCTTCAGAATTACTATCGTTCTGAATACCACAACATTAAAGAATGAGCCACCTATGGAAATAATATAATTAAAAATTATAGAATTAACAAAAAAACTCCATAGTTAGAAACCATAACAAATTCTACGAAAATAACGAGAAATTTTGGTTTACGCAAAAATATTTCGAATTTTTATCAGCCAAAAATTATGTTCTTTAATTTTGTTTTAATTTTCTCAGCTCAACCTAGTCTACATTGAGAGGAATTATTATAAAATTATAATATAGAATTTTGACGAGAATTAAAAGATTATCACTATTAAATTAACTAATAATCCTACTTAAGCATATATAAGAGATTATACACTTATTATAAGTCAAAAGCTAAATCCTTTCTTTATAAATATTACGTCGAAAAACGGTTTTATCTTCTTTATTATTCATAATATATACGGATAAAAATAGCGAACACTTTTATAAGAAAATAAACATTTTTAAGTCTGCTAGCATGGTAGATTTTTATTATGGCAATTATTTTCAAGGAAGGTTTGACTTAAAGCTCTCGTGAAACGTTCACGATAGTACATGGAATCGTTAATAAATAGAAAGAGCCGTAAGTACATAGAAAAAACAAAGTACCTCTCTATAAGATTGCCCTAGATTTTTTTACGTCTTTTGTAGTTATACGATACTTTAATTGGCTGATTTTAAGTAGGATACTGCAGTTGACTGAAACGTGAAACTAATTAATTACTTCAAATTGTTTTCAAAGAATTGTCGGTCAATTAAGAATTAGCTAAATGTATTTAGGACTTTTTACTAATTATTGAGGTGGATAATTTACAAAATAAAATTTATAATGACATTTAATTATTCATCTTTGCTTTTAAGTATTTTTATGTGTAAAAATTATCCAAATTAAATATAGTCGTGTATAAAATGCATTCATAACTTGGTATTCACTACATATTCCAGTGGCAAATACTCCATACTTATTATTTCAAACCTATATTCTGGTTAAGAAAAATATAATATGTTAATTGCCTATTAAGGTCATCAATATCATCAGGGGCGCGATAACCCGGTGTGGGTCTTGGTCTCCTCCAACAGTTCCTTCTACCTGCTCCTATCCAGTGTGGCCGCTTTCAAATTCGGTAGGTACCCCCAGAATACGGCAGACACTGGCAGCCCCATCCAACCAGCGAATCTTTGGCCTGCCTCTTTTTCTACTGGATTGCTGGACATCACTCTCTTTGCCGGTTCACTGTCATTAATACGGTGCAAATAACCTAGCCATCGCAGTCTCCCAATCTCAATTGATTGAACTACGCTGCAATCTTCGTACAACCCGTAGACCTCAGCAATATATCTTCTCCTCCAATTAGTGCCGTCCCTGATCGATCCATATATACGGCGGAGAATTTTTCTTTCAAAAATGTTCAGGAGTCGTTCATTTCGCAGATTTTATGTCCAGGTTTCCGATGCGTAGGTGTCTTGTAAAGAGTGCTTCTAGTTCGGCGAGATAGTATGCAGGACTTAAAATGTCTTAACAGGCCAAAGTAGCATTTATTCGCAGACATCATTCTCTTGTTGATTTCTTCTGTAATATCATTATGTCGAGTTACAAGACAACCAAGGTATATTGAAACTGTCGACTTTTAAGCCTATTAAGTTACTTCATTATTTATATTCTACACAAATTATATAATTTTCCAATGACATCTGTCTGTAGGTATATAATATAAATTGACTGCTGGCTTCCTGAACTAGACAATACGAAAGCAGTCAGTACACCAACGTCACCAACACAACCAAAGGCTTAAACTAAGTCGTTACATTTCACGCATACAACACATGCATAAGATTACATACGTATTGCAAAAAAACACACACAATGTAAAATCTGTAACATACTTTCAGGTGATTCGGGGCTGTAGGTATATAAGCCTACACTCACAGAGGTGTACATTTTATAACTATAATTAATATTATGAAAAGCAATTTGACACTGTTCAAATAATTATTTCATTTAAATGCTATATTTTATTTTTATCTTTTCTTTCTCCTTGTCCTCATGGTGGCTGAGGATCATGACTATCTCTTAATTGAGTTATCTTCTGAGCGACCAAGATTATCCGCCTATTTCAGTCATTTGCTTCTCTGACGGCAAATTTAAGGCTACATCTAGTAAATTCCTTCACTTCGTCGCTTTTCCTTTGTTTTTCCTTCACTGGAGGCTAGCCAAAATCATCAGCCTCTCCAGATTACGTGGTACGGACCAATTATGTCCAGAAAAGCTGCAGAATGCAACTCATATATCTTGTCGAGAGCCGTTCTTTTATGTGGAGCCTTTGGATAACCAATTGATTCGTCCTTTGCCTTGTCCATGAAATACAAAGCATTCGCCGCCAAGACCACATTTCAAAGGCATTTTCAAAAAGCACAACAGTCACTTTTTGAAATGTTCAAATAAGACTAATAATAACTTCATTATTTTTAATTAAAACTAGGCTCAAAGTAGATCAGTAGGTACACTCTTATAATATAATTTAATAAAACGTTTAATGTAAGTAGGTACCTAAAAACCGCTCAAAGTTGTATCATTGTGTTTATTCATATATTTCAATTTATTAATTGAGTTAGCCAAGTAAATCTTGGTAGAAATCCATTTTAAAAGAAATGAAAATATAATTAATATTAAATTCTACAGGTTTTTTTAAAAAGGTGTGTCAATAGCTATTTCGGTTGTAACACCATTATCAAGACTATCTGTGAGTGATTGAGAAGCTCTTTTTGCTTTCAACCCACTCAATTTCCTTCTGTCTGCTTGCCCTTACGGTCCATGACTCTGCACCGTACAAAAATATGGAGAACACTTAAGGCTTGCATTTATGATTACTTGCATATTATTGTTTTTGTGGGTGTTATTAAAAATTACTATTATATTCACCCTAAAATATATGTCATACTGCGACTTATCAGAATACTTTATTTCCATAAATCTCTATTATTTTCTTTCAAAAATAAATCTGAAGATTACACTTACTTCAATTTTATCGTTAAAACATCTCGTATATTTTATTCCGTAAATATTTAATATCATCTCAAGATTTAGAATCGCTGTTTTGTTCATTATTCATTCACAGCCTTCACTGTTATAAAGCCAAGATTATTTTTACACACAGGGCACGGGACCTTTGGTAACAATAAAGGCCCAGTACAAACCGGAAGAGTACAGGTGCCTAGAAGCCAAGATCCGCGAGCTGAATATGCAAATTCTGAGAGACAGAATCGCGAGCGGGGGGGAGCTAACGAAGTCGGAGGAGAATCTGTTCTACAGAAGGTGAGATGAATTTTTAGTTTGAGAATTGTTTACTTTACGTTGGAATGAAATGTCTCGTCCTTAAATAAATCTGTTTACTGGATAAATATTTACCTTTTTCCCGAATAATTTAATAAGTTTACTGTTAATAAAATTATCATTTCTATAAATAGACTCTCATCATGGTTGAGTTCATAATAATATAATAACGCTGTTGATTCTGCAATAATTATATCATAATAAATGCACTTTTTTGTTGTTTAAACTTAAAATTTACTCGTATATTGTACATCGCTACAGTACCTATATAATATTATTTTCTTCACTAATTTATAAAACAATATACATTTTATCCGATATTAGATTTAAATTACGAAAATATTCCTATACCTTAGAGCTAAAAGTCTGGAAGTCACATATTCAATATTATGCAGGAGAGCAGTTTTAAAATAGTTACAAACACACTCACGATCGTACTAAAACTCTGCATGTTGGACTTCCGCACTTTTGCAATAATTAATCTTTTTGCTATAATTTAAATCAAAAATGACTTAAATTAGACATCCACTCTTTCAGCTCTAAAGTATAATAATTGGACTACCGTCGTTTTAAAAGTAAGTATTTTGAAAACCATATATCATTAGATTCCTAAATTTTCAGCATTAAGAGAACGTCAATACACATTTAAATCTATATACTTTACTCAAAAATGATAGATATGTGACTTTCGCACTTTCAGCTCTAAGGTACAGTTTAATATAACAGCAACATATTGACTATTTGGTTGCACAGACGACAGGGCGACGGGACAATTGGACGCAACTAAAGTTAAATAAAATAAGTAAGAAATTGATAAACGTTACAACTTAAGCCGGTCATTAGAAAGCAATATACATAGTTGTTGCAAATACTTATGATCTTCTACTTTCCAATATTACACTGAAGTGCAACCATATTCTTTGTGCATTTCATTGTAAAGTTGTCCAGTTACTGGTGCTGAATCGTCCTTAACTCAAACATACTATCTGTTAGTTAAATCCTCAATATATTTTATTGGCCTTAGCCACTTTTAACATCTTATAATATCTATTTTTGAATTACACTTAAAACTGTTTTTAATATTTAAATAATCCACTATTTTTTCCAACTAACTCATTTTATTATGGAATAATTTGTTCAACAAGGGTTAACAAGACTAATAATATAATATTATAGAATCAACCATAGCGTTAATTATCAAATTCGGTCCCTAACAGTCTTTGATTATCTATGATTATAATATAAATGTATTTTATAACACTACATAGTATTTTTTTTATCAATTTGTTGGTGCACTGGTATTATTATACAGTAAAGTTCTTACAAAAATTATATTACATAAAATGCCCACTTATATTTCAATTTTATGGTGTAATATTAATATGACTCAAAATATAGTATTCGCCAAGCAACTTTACTGTCTCATTCAAATGCATAATAATATTATATTCATTTAAATTTAGATTTTCAATTCATTCGAAAAATTAAAATGTAAAAGCAAATGACGTGGGGAAAAAAGACCTAACCATCATTTTAATTAGTTTTTCTTTTATTGTGTATATTAATAATAATTAATATTATCAGATTGGTAAAATAAAACACCACTGTAAGTTTGCGACGTTTTTGACTTTAACCGAAAATCCTTTATTCTTTCCTTTTATTCCTTCTTTTTGTGCATCTTGTTAAATTTGATGTGAGTAGGTTAAGTCCTTTTCCAGTTTAATATTTGATATACAACATATAGTTGTGCACAAAATTGATATAGAGTATTAACAAAAGGTATTTTGATAGAATTTTTAAAGTTTTCGTTTACTTGCCTAACCATCGTGGATAAACTAAACAAAAGAATATTGACATTCTGCGGTTGCAGGGTAAAAGTTCACAAATCGTGCTTTTACGAAATTAAAATTGTAATGCTAATGTGTGTAAACATTATCATAGATTTTATTATATGATAGCAAAATAAATAGATATTTTTATTTGTAGAAATAGCTTAAAAAGAAAAAATATAGCACATTATCAAAAACTTCATTATATTATATAAATAATGTAAGAGAAATAAAAAATACACCAATTAACTTCTAAGCCAGAGTATTTTGAAAACTGTTGAATTATTTCATAACTGATTATCTCAGCTGCAACCAAACTGACTTACCCCGGTTTTTTACCCCGAAACCAGAAAAATATATAATTGTGTCGCTAGATTTCAAAATCAGCCAAGTCCATAATAGATGAATAGGAGAAAAACAGCTTTTTGTTTTCTCAAATACAAAGTCACAAGGGTGAAAGTTTATATTATTTCGAGTAAAAAATATTTAAAACTAATAAATTCCACATTTTGATAATGCAGAAATGTTAGAAAGCAGTAGTTCTTCAGCAATTCACAAAAAGTCAAAAATACCTAAAGGTGGACTTGGCTGATTTTAAAATGCAGCGACACAATATCGATGCAATATTTTTCTTAACATAGTAATACATTTTAATATAAATTCAGTATTGTCAATATATTATTTAATATTTCATTTTAATTAACGTTTTTAACGTGATATTAAATTTAATCAAGCTATGAGTAAATAACATTCTATGAATCAATAATAACGTCATGTAATAATTTATCCCACGTGACAAATTACTACTTATGTTAATAGCGGTTTGATTATTAATTCTGTCATATTATTTCACAGGTAACTGTATTAAGCTGGCAACATATATTTTGAAATGGATGTTTACCGGACTTTAAACATATGATATTAATAAATAACGAAAGTGACAAGTGAACATTCTGTGGCATATACCAATATATTATGAGAAATGGAACTCGTCTAATAAAATAATATAATATGCATTTTGAAATGACGATTGACAATTATTATTATTGTTTACTATAATAAATTTGATATATTGTAAATATTTAATATTTTAAATGAAGTGATGAATTATTTATTAAATGATATTAGATAATAATGTTATGACAGATTGTGTACAGTGAAGAATGTTTTTAGAATGATGTTTATAAGAAAGAAAGTATGAAAATAGTTTTTTTAATAACTTATATTAAATGGAATTGGTTAGGGTAAGGACAGAGACTTGCAATCCTCTTTATATTGTATTTAGATAAAGCATTATTCATTTTCTACTGAATGTCGTGCTATTTTAATTTCTCATAAACTTTTCGTGTAGAAATATTTTCTTTAAAAAATAATATTTTATACGAATATGACCATTTTGATTATTTTCAAATATTTATGTAAGTATAAGATATATCAGTTTTGATTTAAAAAATATATTTATTAAATAATTATTAATAAACATCAAGTTT
The DNA here is from genome assembly GCF_057557595.1 of Rhyacophila brunnea. Classification (NCBI taxonomy): domain Eukaryota; kingdom Metazoa; phylum Arthropoda; class Insecta; order Trichoptera; family Rhyacophilidae; genus Rhyacophila; species Rhyacophila brunnea. The sequence continues at coordinate 17,347,151 of NW_028232752.1, forward strand.
AACTTAGAAACTAAAAATATACACATTTTTTTATAAAATGACCGTTCACATAACCAATCCTGATTTTTTAAATCGATAATATATTATTTAAACCTTTCATTTATAGCAAATTCACCTCGTCGATAATCTTCATATTATATTATTGTACAATTTTTATTTTTAAAAAATATATACAAAAATGTACGTTTCGTTTTATTCTGGTCTTCTACCAAAAACTGGGAGAAAAAAAAACATAATCTATGTTCAAAAATATGTATGTTTAATAAAAATGGTACATTTATAAATTTTGTGTTTGATTTTTGAATAAATTTATATTATAATATAAATGCTTTTATATTTTTTCTCAACGATTGACTCCCTTTCTGGATCAATTACCATAAAACATATCCTCTTACATTTTTTTTAAATAGTATTATAAATTCATTCATTTACATCACTTGTTTCATTGTCAAGATCAGTAGTTTTCAAACTTTTTTGTTTCATGATGATCTTAGTTTTTGAATATATTTTAACGGTGCTACATAAAATATAATATGTTTCAAGCATCCAATTGAAAAATTCTCCTTGTAAAATAAGATTGGAGAACATTTCTGAACTACCATTTGAATATTTTTCCCTTCAGAATCAAATAAAATTAGACACAGGTTTTTAGCTTTTCATGTATGAGTTTTACTGCTGTAAATGAAAAGATGTTTTAAATTTGTCATCGTGTGATTAAAACAGTTACTGGAGCATACACCTACAAATTTTTCATTGTGATCATTGTAATTTTCAATGCTATTATCTGAAATTATTATTTAAAAAAAAAAATACTCGCTAATAGTAGATAATACAAAAATACAAGCTCATTTCAAATTTTATTGTTCATTTCATTGTTTCATATTATATAAGTCAATAATATTTTGAAGACCTCAAAATAATGGCCTAACTTTGGTGTTAATATTGTATATTTAAATAGTTCATATTGTTTTACAAAAATAAGCTTTTTTGTATCAAATTATGTACATAATTTTCTGTTTTTGCAGACAATGACTGCAAATTTAAATTACCTAATTATGATTCATTATATTTTAGTATTATTAAAATTATTGTTATTGAATATTATGTTAGGTGTTAGGGCCCTATGCATAGTCATACCAACGTAAATAATAAAGTATATATTTTACCTACGATAATTATTACTGATATCTGGAATGGGAATATGCCATTATGGGATACTTAATCCTGATTGTCACATTCATTTGTTTCCAGTGCAAGAAGCATATAAGCTATATCTATATTTAAAATCATCTCACCATTAATACAATCATATATACAGCCATGGCGAGGCCAATCCACTTCTGCACGTGTGCCAGTGCGATATTTTAGAATTTTACCTGCGCCCCATGTCGAGTAAAATTTGTTGCTTGCGATACCAACAGTTTTATTCAAACTAAAATTTTACACACGAGCAGTGTGCGAAAGTAAATTAGATTACATATGTTTTGTAAATACCAATAAAATCACATCGACATATTTAACGTGTTGCAATTGAGATTAGTTTAGGTGTGCGACCCGGCTTACGCATAAACCCAATTATCAACATACGTATGACTGTGCATATGGTACTGTGTCACGAGGATTGCCTTTTCTGTTCTAAACAAGGTGTGTGAAGTGTGGTGACAATTTTTAAATGAAATTATTCACAAATCTACGAAACATAAGGTTTTCATCAATTAATTTATTTAATAAGAATTATAAAAAAACATTATGAACATATTGAATAAACTATTTAATTGACTTTACGTGGAAAATTATTTATTATATACCAATCCTATATTATATATGTCGCTAGATTTCAAAATCAGCCAAGTCCGTAATGGATAAATAGAAGAAAAACAGCTTTTTGTTTTCTCAAGTACATAGTCACAAGGGTGAAAGTTTATATTATTTCGATTATAGAATATTTAAAATTAATAAGTTCCACATTTCGGTAATACAGAAATGTTAGAAAGTAGTAGTTCTTCAACAATTAACAAAAATGTCAAAAATACCTAAAGGTGGACTTAGCTGATTTTGAAATCTAGTGACACATAATTCGACTGTGTTTAGGAAAAAGGACGTAACCCTTACTGAACAAAGTTTACAGGAGAGGCAAAAAACGTTTTTTGAGAGTTTTTAGTTTAACATTTTTTTAAAAATAGCCATATACATTGGGTGCATGATGATTGATGATTTGGTGTAATATATTTTCGATCTAATAGTAATTAAAGAAGTTATTACAGAAAAATCATTAAAATTGCGGATAAATGCTTTTTTCCATAATTTAAAAATTAATTAATCTCAATTAAAACCTGAATTTAGATAAAAATTCGGCATTTGTGGCTTATTTCCTTTTTATAGAATGTGTATTTAGTTGTATACATTGTTAATATTTAATAAAAGCACTTTTCGAAAAATTGAGGGTTACGCCCTTTTTCCTTAACAATGTCGATATACAATAGTATTCATTTATACAATGCTATGAAATTCTACGAAGAAAATCTGAATTATTTGAAGAAACCTAATTAATATGTGTGAATTTTCTGTTTCATCATTACAATGCCAGGCTCACGTGATAAAACCGAATTTTATGAAACCTAGTAGGTATCTGATTTTTAAAAATATACACAAATTACACTCAAGAAACATATTTAGTAATTTTAAATGTGCCATATTTAACCAGTCTTGGAGTCTAGACTAGGCTCAACTTAATGGCCGCGCAATCCGCTTATAGCTAGCTTTCTTATTGGATGCGAGAGATCATGAAAATACTGCTAGTAATATTATATATTGCAAGAATGTATTTTATAATTGATTATAGGTATGCATAAAGTAGCCAGTCCAAACAAAACACAAACCGAGAAATAGGGATGTTTGCGTTAGTTGTGATTATTTAAAACCACAAACCCTATACACATGACATAATTAGGTTTTTAATGATACATACTACATTATGTAAAATATATAATGTGAGTGTGAACACTTTTCAAGAGATAAAAGAAATGTCAATGTTATTTTTTTATAGTGTATAGACTGACACTTTTTTCTGCGATTTACACAGAACATAAATTATATTAACGCGATAACTACTCACATTTTCTAGATTGTAGACTAGCTATTTTTTAAATAACTACATTCTATGCTTCAATACCTCTTTGATAGACGGCGCTCGTGGTACAATGGATATGGCACTGGCCTTCCGCTCAAGCGTTCTGGGTTCGATTCCCGGTGAGGACACAATATTTATGTATTTTTTTCAAAGCCTGGGTGTTTGTGATTGTCCAATATTACTAACAACCATCTTGTACGAAAAAGCAAGGACATGGTTATAAATAATTCTAAAAAAAAAAACCTCTTTAATCTTTTTATAGACAAAATAAATAGTAAATAAATGAAAGCGTCTCTCGAAAAGGGGTCCATATGAAAAAGCTAAATTTTACAGGAGAGAAGAAAAAAAAATAGTTATTTATGGTAAAATTCTTATGTTCATCAAATATCAATAATTAAAAATCTAACCATGTATTACTGAAATTTTTGTTATTTACTTATATATAAGGCACTTCAGCTGGGGCACGGTCTAAAACGATCGTGACTACGCAACGCGAAGATTATGCGTGCAGAACAAAACATAATTTGTCATAAAAATTCAACATGCGTCCATTTAATGTTAGGTTTATTGCTATATTAGTAATAATAATAATATATTCATTGACATGTTTTCTTTTTAAAGTAAATGGGTAATGTTTTTAGTCATCTTTACACGATTTAAGAATTATTCCCCCGTCGCCATCACAAAACAAATTGACGTGTTCACAGCTCGACTTTCGCTCTCCGATTGGCAGCCAGTCCAAAATTTCGTCGCACTATTCTAGTTGACAATTATTTACCGTTTCACTGAAGTACGCTCTTAAGTATGTTTCCTCTCTACAGTAAAGTTTTAGTGGTTTATATAACCCTTTTTCGAGGAACGTATTCAATTATATAAAAAATGTGTTAAAAAATAATAATACGTAACACAATGTGACCATACATGAGGTTATGGAATTATTTGGAATTATTAATTTAATGTACATAATATGACGTCTAATATCTCAAGGTCAGCCAAGAAAATTAATGGTAAAATCTACTCCTATTTCGTATTTTATCTGTTAGATAGGTATCATTTTTTAGAGAATTTTGATTATTGTTGTTCTTAAAAATATCTAAGTAAAAAAAAAAAATTATACTATCTTTACGATAGGTGTATTTAAATTTTTAATTTAGAAGTTTGTATATATTGGGGACCAATATTTGAACAATTCCGTGGCGTAACAAAGTATATTTGCATTGAAAAACAGTCTTCGGTATCTCCTATCGAAATCCAATCCCAGTTTGTGATTATAATTAAGATGTCTCCTTCCGAGACAACCCTTTAATCTTTAATCATTAAGCAAACGTTCAATTTAAATTCAAAAGATAGCAAAGCAGGCTTGCTTCAAATTTTTATCAAAACGCCCTAAACCAATATCGATTAATCTTGTTCAAATACGTGACGAGACTTATCGCACCAAAATGTTTAGAAGTTTCCTGTACAATAAATTTAGAAAATGATCTATTTGATAGTATTACATTTCGTTGAATTAAACAAAATAATAATAGCTTGAGCGAAATAATGATTAATTATTATTAAAAATAGTCACTGAGACTTGAAGCTTTCGAGATGTGGCTATATAGACGCATCTTCAAAGTTTCTTGGACTCACCGGGTGATAAATGTTGAAGTTCTCAATCGAATGGAGGGTTACATATAAGTTGTACGTATGCAGTTCATCGTACGACACGTATTCGTGCGCCGCAGTACGTGAAACATGAGTTCGTACATGTTGTAGCATACGTACAAATATACTCCACGGTGAAATGTTCAATGAAGAACTCGTCATTTGATTAAATGTTACACGAACTCATGTTTCACGTACTACGGCGCACGAATAAGTGTCCTGCGGTGAACTGCTTACGTACAAATTTCCGGATACGACGCAGTGATGCTACAAGAGCAATCAACACGCTTCGAGGCTGATATTGTGAAAAGCTTGAGAAGTGATTCTGGACCATGGAAACTAGCGTGACATTATTCTTTCCACATGCTTCTAGGCTAAGATATTGTAGGTAAGTAATTAATTTTGATTTTTTTTTTAATTAACACAATATTACCTATTTAATAAAAAAATACATTAAGAAATGTAACAACTAACAAATGAGTTAAACGGACCGTATTTTGAGGGAGAAATTATGAAATAACAACCGTCTTATTCACTCTCACATAAATGGAATATATCTAAATTCAAAAGAATTTGGTTAAACACAACCATTTCCGTTTCGTTTAGTGTCACTAATATACATTGAATGAACAAACGACGTATATCGGGCACATAGCAAAAATTACATAGTTTTATTTACACTATTAATATTAATATAATATTAAATCAACTACTACATAATTATACTAATATATTATGTAAGTAAGTTCCTTTAGGGCCCTCATTGATGAACCCGTAAGCCAGATAACAAAAATGAATAATCGTGCAGGTTCTTAACCAAATCCGTACTTTGTATGGAAATATTTTGAACATAACTTTGCTGAGAATATTGAAGTATACGGGTATTCCAAATTTATTATATTATTTCAGGGGTTAAAAAAAATATTTAGATTCATTACAAAAGTAAAATTTAACGGCAGCGGCTGATGCCTTGGCGAAGTTTGTTTCGGCGAGCTAAAGTCGTAAAGATCTTTGTATTTTATGCTTTGGTTATATTTGAAGCACGTCCTTACCTCAGTTTTGGAAGAGACATTAAATAAACAACCTGAAACAAACACAATAAGCCCACTTCCTCTTTATATTACACAAAATACTCGATAGGGATTCAGAAACCGGTTTTTGTGTGAGAATATCTAAAACCCGGTTTTATATCAATTGAATCCTGTATTTCTAAAACGTTATAAATCACAATAATTGTGTTTTAGTCAACATATTGAAAACATAATATATAAGAATAAATAGTGAAAAGTTTTATATAAAATACATTATTTATTAGATATTCACTATTAACTATTGTCTTTAAAAAACTATGAAAAAGGTTGCCTTAAATTTGTGTGTTTAGGTAAACTTATGTCATTTTTTTTTAAACGTGACATGTTATGTTTTCGAAACTTCCAATTGATAAACAATGATTTGAATGTAAAGCTTGTCAATAAAAATAGATTTCCTTTGTATGTTGACGAAAATTTTAAACATTCTTAAAAGACTGTCAGAATTAAATTTATGCTGAAATAATATTTTTTGTTTATTTTAAAATTTCGCCATCTCAAATTATGGTCAGAGCTTGAAATAGATCGGAGCGCATCGGAGCGCCATTCCGGTTCGTGAAATCGGTAAAATTATTGCTCTGTCTCGTAGGAAAAATAATAACAAAAAATCTAACACGCTTATTTTTATAAAATACTCATAAAAATTAATAACAACGAGTACCTATGTTAAGCTCGGTTGAGCAGTCCGGTTCGTTAACTTTTCCATTATTAGCGCTTATTGTGGTGAAATTAGTCACACAACGTACACCTTCTAATACTAATACTAATAAAAAAAATTCGTAAACGTTGATTACAATGAGTCCTGAGAATAGTAAATAATAAACAGAACGTTTTACTTCTGTCGCAAAACATCTTTCAAACAAAATTTCGATTATTCTTTGTAATGGAATGGAATCCCGAAATAATATTTTAGTGGAAATTTTCATTTTTAGGTAGCGTACTTGGAAATCAAAAACTGAGTAAAGAACAAAATAAACTTTGAGCTCAAAAATAGACAGCATAATATGAATATAAGATTGTAAAATCGATAGTTTTGCATAGCTCTAAATAAAGTACATTTTTTTATTGTACCGATATATATGATTAGTCCAACGTTTAAGCCGCGCGGCCACTGTGGGTGTTGAACGTTGGACTATCACTCCGTAATCCCAGGTTTAAATCCTGGGTCTGGCAAGTACACATATTGTTTTTCAATTTGTGTGTGAGTCAGGGTATGGACCTAATAGGTTGAGAAAGTGGCTAACCTCCATTTCTCATAAAAACAAAATCTGTTAACACAAACCTTTACTCTATGGAGACCCATATGATCATATTAGGATCGGACATGGACGGGATATATGATTACAAATGTGTATTTTTATTTCGCGGCCGTAAAATTTAAAATTTACAAAATGTATTATTATTAAAAAATTTAACCGGTATATTCAGCATACATCGACAACCGGTATTTTGACTCCCTATCCATATATCCCTATTCAACTTTGAAATATAATTTTAAGTGTTTGTTTGAAATAATTAATATTTTATGAAGGTTTAGATTTATGGAAAATTATTGCGGCAGCTTTACGCGTTCTATAATAAATAAAAACAATCAAAACTATTTTATTTCACCACCGGCATATTCATTTATCTGTACACGGTATTTAAACAACAATTTATTCACAGTGTTACCAACATTATTCAAACTGATTTTGTTGGAAGGCCATTATATAAAGTAAATAATTTGTATATGTATACATATGTGGTTTGGTTTTGCATGCTTAGTTTGCAAACATAAATACAAGTAAGAGAATAGAGAGACATACGGCGTCATTCACTCGTATGGTGATAGGGTATTGGCAATAATATAAAAATGTTTGAACAAAGACACAGATAAAAACAAAATCATATTGCCTCCATATTTAATATTTGGAGACAATGGTAGAGCCTCAAGTTATGCCATTAGATTAGTGGATGGAAAACTGGACGCAGGTTTTTACAGCATACTCTACGGTATAGATGCCTCCACATTCATGATAAAGGAGAGGCTTTAACGCACATGTCCAAAGGGTATACGGTTTAAGCTTATAATGTATTTACAGAGGAGGCTTCCTGAATGTTCCGCCATTGATTGGGTTTATCACCAGATTTGTAAACGACATTGTCTGACTCTATTTTATTTTTTTACTTTATTTTATTTCTTTTCTCGTAGTTGATTTAAAAAAAAATCATACTAAAACTTTTAAGTAAACGTTAAGTTAACGAACGTACGTAATTTGAAAACACCTCAGATATCATATTATTATATCATCATCATCGTCATCCTGAGTTTATCCACTGCTGGATGAAGGCTTCTCCAAGCTGATTCCACTTATCTCAGTTCTGTGCATTGCATTGCCACGTACTTCCGAAGAACTTAACCATTTCATTGATCTAGTGGCCTCTAGGTCTACCTTGTGGACGTTTTGTACCTCTTGGGTACCACTGAATGACTAGATTTGTCTCTTCTTCGAGCTATGTGTCCAGTCCATTTCCATTTATTTTGAGGTTTTTAGTGAACTCTATAACATCGCAACCCCTTGTCTGTTTTCTTATCCAATCATTCTGATTTTTGTCTTTTCGCATTATTCCCAGCATGCACCTCTCTATTCCAATATTGTATTTTTAATAGAAAAAATCTTTATTAAAAAAATACGATAATCAACGGCTTAAATCAGTTACCACTGGATTCGCGCCAATGTGCTTTACCAATTGAGCTACGGATATATTATCTAATTACAACGAAAATATTTTTTCTAGTATGTATCCATCTGAGATGTTTTAAAATTATAAATTTAAATCTCTGTAATATAATGATAATATTATGAGCAATTAAAATAATGACAATTTATAGTCGCTTTTTAAAAGCTGTTTAAATCATCTACCTTAATACAAAAATAAATCAAAATTACTATAAATATAACTCCTATATATTATTATATTCTATTTTCGTTTTTGTTCGTCGATAAGGGTTCGAACAGTGAAAGATGGAGGGTTATGTTGATAAATATTCAGCGTCTGCCAACTTGAAGAAATTTCCTATAAATACGTTTGACCGCAAGCCGTGAACCGGCCCATTTTCAACACAATCCATTTCTTATGCTGGCTATAGACGTTGTGTTATTCCATATTCATTAAAATGTATCAGTGAAAAAGAAACGGAATCGATAGATGGTAGACTTTATCAAAAGACAAAGGCTAGACGCAATTAGATTGTAATGCTGAAGGCGGAGCTTTAAATTGAGAAAAATCCATGTTTCTCATTTATCGAAAAAAATAAAAATTCGAAAAATTCCACAATCTTTCACCAGACCTCCAATGAATACTCAATCATGAGTTTTATAATGAAAACAAAATAAACTTTTGTAAAGAAAACCTAAAAAAGCTCTTAAATTTGATTCTCGACGAAAAAATTGAGAATTAAAAAAAGTCTGACAATCTCATGTTTTAGAAGCTGCCAACATGCATACCTCCCTGCTTATATCTAACAATTCGGTTAAGTAATTTAAATATAGCTATGGGTAGCAGTGCCACCTATCAACATTATGCTGTCGATACTCGATGCACTCAATAATTATATTTTTTATAACATCGAAAAATAATATAAAGTAGCAATATTCATAGATAAAGAACGCGTTGATTTGAATACCAATATGGATTAGTAATCATCTATTTCCATAAGACCGGTGTATGTTACTTGAGTTTCATTAGAATTGTCTCAAAATAGTTTTATTTTTAATTTACAAAAATAATGAAACTTTAATACAATACAGTGAATGTGTTAAGAAGCGTGTGAGGGATCCAACGTGGGTGTTATATTTATGCGATCGAGCAACAAAGACGCAAAAACGCAGGTAGATATAGCTTATTGTTAGATATATATATATATTATACATTTGGCAGACAAAAGAAGGGCGTATGTGATGTGCTGTATTACGTTGCGTTACAGACAGACAGTTAAATCAAGAAAAATATTTGATAAAACGTTGAAAATATAATGCGAGTCAATTAAAGTTTAAATTATAATTAAATATCTAAAAATTAAATAAAGTTAGTTTGGTTCTATAAATTCAATCAGGTTTCCTTTGTGATAGAATTTATTATGATTTCGTAGCGTGATACTCTGCTTCTGTAATAATATTGCTACTAATATTATACCATGTATACTCCAGTTAACTCCTGACGAACGAGATAGTTTACCAAAATATGATAATTGCAATGCAAACTTATGTAAACAGAAACTAACTTGCAAACTGCAATATAGTTTGGTTTATATTATTAATTATTTAGTTTAAAATTAATATTAGAAGTTGAATTTTAATGATAATCAGCAAAGGTTTTTTACACTAAAATAAGTGAGAATTTTAAGTATAATAACAATTATTCAAATATCATGACATCGTTATTAAGTGTCATCTATTGGTTTCCAATAATGACCATTATCACCGATACAAAAATGTAAAGTAAGTCTTGGGCTGATGGATAAATGTTTACTGTCAAATTTTGCAACTCAAAATTTCCAATCAGTTTCGCTAAAATAAATGTACGTCTGGTAGAAATTAAATTAAAATACCACTATGCTGCCCTTCTACGAAAGAAGGCAGTAACTGACTTTTACAAACATTCGAGATAAATGACATAATGTGTTTTTTCTCAAACTTTAGTACTATAAATTAATGAAAAAAGATGGTAATTTTTATTTATAGGATGGTAAAATACAAACAAAGTAATAATAAACAAGCAGTAACTGCAATAAATAGGTGCAATTACTGCCTTTTTGCTAAAAAAATGTATTATTTTAGAAGATGTTAATTTTTTCACTAAGGACGGATTTTAACGGTATTTTAGTGATAATACTGATTTTGAAGTGAACAGATTATACAACTTTCAAAATTACCTAACGGATGGCATTTATAACTCAATTTCACAAATTTTGCGAGTTACTGCCTTCTTCTTTGGAAGAGCAGTAGAGGTTTCATTACAAAATATCTAGCCCAAAATTTATACAGCCTGAAGATATAAAACTCTACATTTAAAACTAGGAAACACTAGTAATCCAATCCGGGTACCTATATTACCTGAATAAATTCAATATAAGATAAGACAATACGTATACGTGTAACGACTTCATAAAATAAGTGTGATAAAACAAAAAATATTATGTCCTCAGCAACAAATTTAATGATTTAAACACATAACAAAAAAACTCAACCACCCTCCATTACATTTTTTATACAAACACTAAAATCTTCATACGGCTTCATATACGGACACTCTGCCAACTCGTTTGCACTAAAAGCTATGATTGAAGTTATTATAGTAGAGCTAATCCCATACAAATTTCTTACTTACCTCCCTCAATGATTGTAGTGCGTCCAGGCACATAATAAATAATTCAGTCATTGTTCCACATTATTGGCATAAACATCTTTAAAACAGACACAAGTTTTAGCGTCGATCACCGCAATACAGGCTGACTCATAAAAAGTTATCGTTCGAACTATATTACCGCTAACGTCGCTTCCACCATTTATCATAAACTCATCTTCATCCCAAAACAGTGTAACCGTGAGAGTGATAATCGGACAGATAGTACTACTAAATGAGTGCGGGAACACGAAGTCAGCCCAACGGGCCAGCCTTATCAACATTAAAGGTTAGTGCCTGGATTGAATTCCTGTATATCACTCCCCCACCATTTAAATCATCCCCTACCTACAGTTCACTGAAAAGCGCTGCCAAGCTGTAAAAAAATGTATATATATATATATATATATTATTTTTAACGCTGCAACAGACCAGAAAGCCCAGTGACAATAGTGTAGTGAAACAGTAGTGTGATCGGTTATAGAAGAGAAACAATTTAAAATACCCAGAGCTTTGAGAAAATCACATAAATGCCGCCGGCAAACTCGGCGAGTTTGGTTAGATTCTGTTTACGTGGAATATGCTGCAATAATTATTATTGTGAGGTTTCCATTAATTAAATTCTAATAGTTAATATAAATAAATTATTTCTTAAGTCAAGGTAAATGTTAAATTAATAGTGTGTGCAAGTACCTACGATATAACCAAGATTCGGGGTGATCCGGGTATTTGGGTAATTAGTACCTTGATTTAAAATACAAAAACTGATAACCCAAAAATGAATGAATTTTGATAAGAATTTGATGTACAAATTACTAATTAAACTCATCGTAATTAGATAGGACGCCATTATCTTAATTAGTGCAATAGCAAGTAGTACTAGTAGTAGTAGCAAAGTGCGTTGGTGCAAATCTATGATGGGGATGAACGTAGTGTTATTCTTACCCCCGATGTTATGCTTATGTTCTGAAGATTGCTTGAGTGTGCGTGACATGCTATATTCAGACAGTGATGAATAATACACAGAGTTGGTATTTTCTTGGTTTTATTTTAAAGTAACAAAGTTTGGATAAACACGGCACTAAAAATGACTGTCACATTGATTTTAGTTTGAGTTGAAAGGTTTACATTAACTTGGAATTTAGATATGGTGAGAGATACAGAACAGTGGCGCATGTGTCCATGGTCTATAATAATATGTGGGAATGGTCGATGTAAGGGTCGATGGCATTGTAGATGAAAGATGATCATGGTTATTCGTGATGATGGAGAAGTGAGAGTTTATTTATGGTGACCTAAGTACAAGAGTACAATCGGTACAATAATAAAATAAACTGGCAGTACATAATATACTGAGATAGTAACGGACCGAGTACTTAAATTCGAATAACATTTCCGATGAATTATTATTCGCTATTTATACAATCAAAATAATATTCTTTTTATTGAAATAATAGAGTCAGTTATTATCTGGCGGTTGCGTCAATGGATGACTGACTAAGTTAAAAACGGATATTGATAATTTATTATTGAGGTCAGGTCCTTACCGAGTTTGCTATAATTTTACACTACGAAAAATAGATATATCCCTAAAAATATCTGAAGTGTTTTCAAATTATATAATGTACAGAATAATTGTATGTTATTAAGTCTTCACTACCGGTACCAATAAATAAGTACCTATTATAATATATTTAATATTACTAGAAATAAATAAGATAGAATAGTTGTTTTATCGTACTGTAAATCTTGTACAAAAGAATCAAATTGTAATTTTGGCAAACCAAAAACGTGTAAAAGGAATCGGAACGAGTAACCAAAAGCGAGGCAATCAATGTAACTCGCGTACGCTGTCGGGAAGGTTTAGGTGTTCAACAAAAAAAGCAGTCAAAACCAGCTATGTCGAATTTCAACGCTAATAGACCGGCGTTTGTCTCCGCAATCAATAATCCACTTCTCGCAGCAGAAAGAATAAAAGATTTTGGCTTGTCGCAACTCGAGAATCGGGTGGCCTGCGGGGTAACTCGGTATGTGTATCACGTAGCCGATGTTCAATGAGGCTTCTTGCGTCTACCCGGAGAGGAAATGAACATTTGCCAGGGCAACGGTAAAGCTCTTTTGGGGAGAGATGAGAAATACGTTCCCGGTAGAGCGCAGGAAGCTCTAGTAAATAAATTTCCCGCAATAAATTCAATAATTGAAAAATCTATTATTTTGCGTTCTACGAAAAGCCATCAGCTATTTAATCATTGTATTTTCTATAATTAAATATACGTGCATAAATTAATGATATCAAAATTCATTGTAAATGTGTTACTCGAGTTTTGCCAAAGCATCTCAATCTCAACTCATCTTGTGCTAATAATAGTATTAGATGTAAAAATAAGCCCTGACGGCTAAATTATTAAACATGGAAACATGCTTTGCTTACTGATTCTCTGAATGCTGGTTGTCCAATTTCGAAAGAAAATAAATAATATATTGAGAGGCGTGGGTTTACACGTCATTCAGCTGACTGGAGTCTCCTTAGGCCGCGCTACTTTTGTGATTTTATTTTTCGTTACGCCTGTGCAATTTTTTGTAACGAATCCGTCCGGGAGCTCTAGACAAAAGCGTGTATCCATGCTAAAAATCGTTGTATATAGTTATGTATGCGCGTTAGAAGTTATACTTCTTTGTGCGTAACAAAACGAAAACAAAACATGTGATAACCTAGATTCTTCGACTAGCTTTTATTTATCTTATTACATTACACAATCAAGAGGAGCATTGGAGCGCCGTTAGTTTATTTATATATAATTTAACTTATATTACTAAATTATATAATTATTTCTCGTTGTTTTCAGTTTTAAAGTGACAACTGCCACTGACGTTTAATCGTTTATTTACGTAAGGAATTGCAAATGGCCAACAATAATAAATTCGTTGCCTAGACAACGAAACAATTCTACAATCAAACTTGCGTTTGTATACAGCTGGTTAATTTGCAGCAAACTTCATACCGTCGAGCACTTTCTTAACGGTGTGCGCGCGCAGCTCTCAATTATTTTTCTCTCTACCAAACGTCCCAAAAGAAGTATAATTTCAAAAGTAATACGATAATGTCACAAAATCCGTGATAATATTTATGCCGGTGTAAAGCTTGTTTAATATACCTAGGATGATTCGGTTTAGATATATATTAAACATAACCTCTAATTAATAGGTGTTTAAAATTTCACTACCGCGACAATATACTTAACTGAAATAGTCTCAATGTTTAAAGTTAGAATACATTTTTTTGCAGAATGCCACACGTAAAGGATGTCATCTTTTATCACAAATACATTTTGGGTATGTTTTATGGTTTTCGGTAAACCTTCTTTAATTGTTTTAATAATTTTGTCCTCGTTTAAGTTAAAAAAAACACTAGCGCGGGAAGACATTTCTAACGGCGTTGTTTTGACTGATGTGAAGTTAGCGGCGCAGTCAGCCGCTTTGACAGCTGACTGATTAGCACATGCGCGATGGGTATAGCGTGATCACGCGGCTAACTTTATCATGTCGCACTTCCGTAACGGTGTGCGGACGCAGCTCTCAATCTTATCCTCTACTAAGCGCGCCAAAAGAATTATAACTTCAAAATAGTGCTGAGTATTCGATAGATTAAATTTACTAGAACTAATTAAAGTAATTCCTCGATATATGACGCTTGTAATTTGAATATTTTAAATAAGTAATAAAATTAAAAAACAGTAACTACAATGTATATAAAAGACGATAGCATAATATTATAAAAATAATACAGAAGGAAAAAAACCTTTATGTTTCGCCAGAGTGCACTATAAGATTTCTAAGTTAATCTTCTTTACCATGAGAGCTTGAAAGGAATGGTTTTTAAAACAATAGTAGCACATTAAACTATCAAAGCAAATACTGTTCCTTAAATGTTATATTTTTTTTTTTCAAAATAATGTGTCAATTGAAAATTCCAATGGAAAATTTACCGAATATATTTTACTATAATACGAATAAAAAAAATATTTAAACAGTACACAACGGATATGTACAATCTCCTGTCAATAAGGCTTTATTCTCAATATTTAAAACGACGATATATTTTTTTAAGTAGAAGACACGCAGTAAACGACGCATCGGTACTTGATATCCTTTTTTAGTAATAACTTTTCATGACTTTGAAACTGTGCGTGTTGACAGTGCTGAGGCCCGCCATGTACTACCCAAGCCGGTACTGCCTCACAAAAATGTTTTACTATAGTCTTATTTAAATTATTTAGACACATAGCTATACTAATTAATTACATAAATATTTTGTCAGAACATCACAAATTTGATTTTAATAAAATATTTTTTAAATATTTTTAATAACTCATCTTTCTTCACTTATAAAATGTATGGATGCTGCACGAAAACGCTGCAAGATACAAGTCGTCCCTACCGTTGTACTATTTAAATTCTATGAGCTTTTTAACGTAAATTTTAAATTGTTTGCCATATTGTGAAATTATACTTCCGATATGTGCTTTTACTATAATAGTAAAAAGCACATCATGTGAACGAGTCTTTGGCACGACTAAAGTATAAATAGCGTATTTGTATCCCTGTTTACAAATACGGTTTTATTAATGTGGTATCTAACTAATTTTGTTTGTATGATCACATACTAGTTAGAGGTCATAGAACTATATTGGAAATATAATTAACACACACACACCTATATAATAATATTATTGATATGAAACAATATATTATTAATATATTGTTTCCTATAACCACACACACTCAATACGTCAGGTACTAACACTAAACAATTAATGTAAACAATGAAGGTTGAACATCAAAGATAGTATGGAAAACGTTCTATATTTAAATGGAGTTTAAATGAATGAAACTAAAACTGAATATGAGGCGTCTAATTCCAAAAAGCGATAAGTCCACATTTGCTCAAAATCGGGAATAAAATTTTCACGTATTCTTTGTATAATTTTACACAATATGTATTGATCTATAAATTCCAAAACGCGACATAACCCTTGCCGTATAAATTCTTGCGTGAAATATGGATATATAATAATATTATATTGAATGAAGATTGATTACATTTGAATTTTCTGAAATCAATGAGATAGACAACGTTTGTATGTAGTCGCAGATCACTATAACTATTTACTACATGTGATGAATTGTTGCAAGTTTGTTATTTAACAACGTTTGGATGCAGACCTCTGCCCATCTATCTGCACTTCACCTCCTCCTTCCAACGCTACTATTTAACCGTTTATCATGTAATTTTGAAACAATTTGAGATATCGAGATGGAATCCTGATATTAAAAGCTCCTTAGGTTGAAGGATATGCGGACCTCAGGTTTGGCGGTAAATAAGAAATTCGAAATTTGATAAATTGGTAAAATTAATAATGCAGTCCGTTATCAGTAATGACTTTTATGAATATTGGTCATTCAGATGTTGAGTAAGACTCGAACAGAAAGACAGACAGACATTACAGCAGTGGCGAAGGGTGACTTTTGGAAAGAGGTAGGCTGTGGAGATATGAGAAAAAAATATACTTGTCAGATATAAATCTAGTTATATGTAATAAGGAGATAATCCGATATTACTACTGATGAATATGTACACATCACAAGATACTATTACTTTTTATTTTTAAAATCAATTTTTAATTGAGGCGTCTAATTCCAAAAAGCGATAAGTCCACATTTGGTCAAAATCGAGAAAAAAATACGCACGTATTCTTTGTATAATATATCACAATATGTATTGATTTATAAATTCCAAAACGCAACATAACCCTACGAAAAAAAATATTTTAACTTTAGATTTATTACAAAAAGCGCCAAATCCGTGTTTCATATTATTTAAAGCTTGGTTGATTTCGCGCGTGCTTAAGTCAACCAATAAGGGAACGTTAAATATTTGAAAGGGCGTCTCCCATGCTTTAGCATCTGGTAAACTTATGACAGTGCCACGGAAATATGTGCCTTATGCGGGATAAATTAAAAAGTGAGGTACAAGTAGCGCTACATCCAATTTTATTTTGCCTATATTTATTACATTGAAGCTAGAAACATAAAAACGTTGTTTCCCGATAATATTGAATTGTGGACTTGTCGCTTTTTGTAATAAGACGCCTCATATAACGTTGTTGGTTTGAAGCATCTTCAAAAATATACAATAAGGTACAATGCAATGATATATTCACATAATAAATTTTACTTATTTTTACTTCGATGGAATGTTTTATAATATTATATCCTATTAGTATTTTTAGAATATGTAGCGTCCTGGCTCAAGTCTGTCCATGGCAGGCTTCTGCACTGTCAACAATACAGTCACACGTCAAACAAACGGATATCAAAAATGTTCACACGGGTTTCCCTAGTCACCCTACAAATAATCCCTTAGTGCTGACACCGGACATGATTAATAAATAAATAAAAATAAGACTCATCTATCAAAACATTTTATTTTTGAATGGTACATCACTATTTTTTTAAATCACATAATATTGTATAAAAAGGACACAATATGTATTGCAAAAGCGTCAATAAATTGTCAATACCTACTTTATTAATTATTTGATGGACTTTTACTGTTCATTATTTTTTTAATTTATTTCTTAATATTTTTTTTATATAACAAGCATTTCAATTAATTACCGTGTTTTGCATTTGACTTTTTGTTGTAGGTAGTTTCACGTTGGGGTCACCACTTTGACGGGAGATTATATGGAGGCAGGTGAATTAATAGACGCAGCTGTGTAGATGGATATATATGTGTATGGTTTTGATGCAGAGTACAGAGTGTTACAATGGTAGAATATGACGTGATCAAGATCTATTTGTGTTGATGAACTGAGAGAGGAATGACATTGACCATGTCGAGTGAAGGACTCGTGTCAATTAGTAGTGCATCTTTTGACGGAAACGATGAATCGAGTGAGGATTCCTGCATTGTCCTTCCAATTTATACAAATACAGTACATAATAATAATATATTACAAAAGATATTGTCGCAATTACGAATCATAACAGACCCTACTGATCTAGTTATGATTGAGAAAATGCTGCCGAATATTATCGCTCTATTGTTTTTTTTTGACAATAAAACATACATAATATTATTAAGTGTGTCACTCATTTATTTAATGATGTGTGGTATGTTTACTGGATGCATAAATATATCTAAATTAATTGAATATATCCATATCTACGTAATATATAAAGCTATCCCCAGCATGGTAATAGGTAATTTAAAACCGATAAAACACCATCAAATTAATTTAGAGTTAACGTGAAATAAATTCTATTCTGCTTATGTCAAATCGACCTATAACGTCATTAAATTTATCAATGAGTACCTACCGTTTTAATCCAAAAGTAGAACAATAGTTCAAAATGGTTTTCAAAGCTCATTATCAACGGGAATCGATGTTGGTAGCAGTATTCGAATGCAGATGCATGTATAACCAAGAAATCGCCGGAAAGGGGTGGAATTAATATACCGGTATTCCACCAAAGAGCGCAATGTAGAACCATCTGGATTAACTTGGCAATAAACACGATCTAGAGTTGCTAATTTAGGTCAACTTAGGCGTATCTTGACCGTATTCTAAATGGTTTCGACCAGGGCCACTGTCTTTTTCACGTAAATTTACAACTTCCTACAATATGACATATTATCATTATGTTTGCACACTGGAGATGACACAGTCTAAGTTGCCGATATTGGCTTCTCAAGGACAGGCGCGTATCTTAAGAACTTACGCACCTAAATATGGTTCTGCATTGCACTATAAAGCAAAAAATATAGTGATCTATAAATATGTACATTCTAGTTTCTCAATCCATGTATAAATGTAAAGATTTAAAAACAAAATCTTTTAGCCGTCTCGCACATCAAAACTCGTCCGGCTAGAACGTGTCGAATACATCGATGTGACGTCATCATTATTTACAAAACACACGTTCTCTAATGGAACTCCGCATATTGGTAGAATGCGACTTTTTAGTTTGAAATAAACAACTAGTACTGCTAGCAATAAATCGCATGCGTCTCGGGCTGGAAGTCGAAGACTTCCTATTTCTATTCTAATGAATTAGTCATTCCTATACCGGCTCGTCACATCTAAATATATAAGTTTTGAAAGGTTTTATCTAGATGCTTTTATAGATACCTAGCATTTACTATCAAGGTTTCTGTAAGGTCTTTGGCACGCAAACTACTCTACTTGATGTTAGTCAAATTAAAATTGTGCTGACTGATAAATATGCCTTATTAAAAACCATTCGTCTACCGGATATTGTTAATTTGATTTCGGCATAGGCCCCAATCTCAACCCCACCGGAGATTGCGATACAAACTATTTATAGTTTTAATAATTTATTAAATCAAACACGTAGAGAAGTTTATGGAAACAATTTTTTTTTAAATAGTTTTAAACACTACGTTGGTACTTTTTGATACCTATTAGTTTATTATCATCGAAGCTTTTTTCTTCCCCCATGAAACATAACTTTTAAAAATACCAAACATTTAGGCAGGTTTGCGGAATTGTTTGAAAAAATATACATTATATGCGCCGAAAATGGATCAAAAATAAAATTTGCATTTCAAAGCGAAGAAACTCGAAAAATTCCTACAAAACTTTCACATGTTGGCTGTCAAAAGCTTATGGAAAAATTATGTTTTTTTTTCGTGAACTTGTTTCTTACGCCGCATCACAGAGGTTCAGAATTTATTCACTAAGAAAAGTTTCTTTTTTTTAAACAGGTTGTTTTATAAAAATTAAAAATTAAAAAAAAAGCTCTTCAACATCAGCAGCAAGCCTTCAAAAATCTCTTTTAATACCCACTTAAACGAAATAAATATAATAATCCGAATGCTTCCGAAATATTATTTCCGATCGAAACATTTGAAAACAATGTAAATATTTTATTCAAATATTGTATTTATAGGGAAAATATTATTAACTACCTCCCGTTTTGTATTTTTAAGCTCTTCTTTTGTATTTTATCGACTGCCTCCTAACAAGAAAGGTATACAGGCGATGTAAATAAAAGGAACGTTATACGAATTTATATTTTCAATATTATTTCGAATAATAGTTAAAGTTTTTATTTATTTATCTTTTTATTTGAATTTCTTCATCAACTCAGTTGTTTTTTTATGGTTGAAGATCGTGACATCCTGAAATGCACTAATTTTTTGGGCGATCAATACTAGCTCTCTACTCCCGATGGACTTCTGATTATTTTAGTGCATCTACGGCAAGCATCGGCCTATAGAGTTGCGGGTCCAAGGTTCCTGAGCGGCAAGTACACATTTCGTTTTTCAATTTGTGTATGCGTCAGAATATAGACCTAATAGGTTGAGCAAGTGGCTGATATTATCCATTTCTCGTAAAAACAAAATCTGTTAATACAAACCTCCACTTTGTGTAGGCCCATATCTGTGGCGTTATGGCAGAAGTTGATATGTCCGTTTTTTGTCATTTTGGGTTTATTCTCACAATTTACAGAAAATATTCCCCGGTGTGAACATTCTTGATACGCCAATTTATTAAAAAGGATGAGAAGCCAAAAATGTTATGTTACATATCGTTTTTGGCATCTCACAAGTACAGCATCATTATTCATACTATGTGGCGGCAATACTTGATATGTATACTTATCAGCTTCTGGTCGGAAGAACAAGAAGATAATCTACCAGGAAACATTTTCAATTGACGTTTAATGTTTTTCTGTACATTGAATCGGCCTTTAGTATGGTCATAATACCCATAATCAATTCGATATAAATAATAAAAATTACAATTTAAACGCATTTCGCAACGACGAACCTACCTATATGTATGACAGTTTTTAATGTATTTAAATACAAATTGATTAGTTCTTTCTCTTCTATTTCTATTCAAGTCCGCTAAAGTGGCACGTTTTTATGTGGCACTTTTTTCATTCGATTGATCAAAAAGTTTTTACCTAATAATTTTCAACAAATAACATTTCATTCAACAATTAATTTTTAACCCTTCCTAAAAAAGATATCACTACAATCAATAATTATCCCGGTATGAAAATGATTATAAAAAAAGCGTTTGGCTAAGATTAAATAAACATTAATTTTGATACCTAACTACTTACTTTTTTATTCAACGAATAATTCCCAAGAATGTAACATTATTTTTATTAAAAATACACAATATCAATACACTTCAGATTCATGTGGGTCTATTCTATACCTATCGACCGCTAAAGTGATAAATATTATCAAACTTAGGGTAGGTTTGTATCAAAATATTAGCACTTATTGTAACAATTACACGAAGTTGGTTTTTATTGTTGCAATAAGTGCTATATTTTAACAGCACCTATCTTACTGCTGTTAAAATAAAGCACTTATTGCAACAATAAAAACCAACTTCGTGTAATTGTTACAATAAGTGCTAATATTTTGATACAAACCTACCCTAAGTTTGATACTATTTATCACTTTAGCGTTCGATAAGTATAGAATAGACCCAATGGAGTTACTGCTAAAAGTTAGTAAGTCTCGAAATCATATTATTATGGAGTAATTACAATTTGAAGTTTGACATGCTCTCTAAAATCAGGCATAATGCTAATTTCTTTGTGCTTTATGTGTATGTTATATATATATCGGATGACCTTGAACACTTTTAGTATACATATTTATCTAAATAAACAATATCCTATGCTAACTCTTAATACCTAAATCATCGACTTTTGTCAGAAACCTATGATATTACCTATTAGAAAAAATCTTTTTGAACCTACCTAGTAGGACGCAGTGGTGTTATTGGGGCGAATCCGATGGAAGCGGATTCAAATCCTGCCCGGCGTCCAATATGTATATGTTTTAAGTATATTCAAATTAAATTCAAGTAAATCAATTAAATTTTATATAAATGTCATACCGATTGTCTAAATGAAAATCATTCTTACGTTTATGCATTTTCGCAGCCGCGTATTGCGGATCAATTGAATAGTCTTAAATTTGTATGGTATAAAAAAATATATTCTTTGAATAGATAATTGTTTTTAATTAACTGTTTCTTTTATTCAACGACAAGCCAATAGAAAAAATCTTTTTCGAAAAAAGTAAGACACCCGGCAGCAACCAAACCTATATCTCTTGGGCTTCAAAACCTGTGCATTACCACTATGCTACGACTGCCATGCTTAATTATGACAAACTTTAACTATTGGCATTATTAATACCTGCTCATAAGCGCTCTCTAAATTGAGTTATGGTAAGCAATCAATTTTTGTATTCTTAATCAAAGCATTTATTACTTTAATTACTAACCGACGTCACTTATTTGAACTTGCTAATAATTTTTAATTAACTATTTCTTTTATTCAACAAATAATTCACAATATTTAAGAATGTACCATTCTAATTATTTACTTACCCTCAGTTTTCGCCTGTAATGTTTCAATTGTACTGTTTGTATCTAAAAATATATTATTAATCCAGTAAAATGGTCGAAATTAAAAGATTTTCTTATGTTTTGGATACGAAAGAAATTTTTTCAAATAAAGATAATGAAGAATATGTACTATGATTAATGATTCCCAAAATGTAAATTAATCATACTGCACGAAAATAGAATTATTACATTAATCGTATTATGCCCATCCTTGTTTTAGTTACTATGATTTTTTACGAGACAATGAAACAAAAAACTCATAATGCGCCGAAAAAGAAAAGATCAGAGAAACATTAACGACAGTTGCAAAAAAAATAGTTTGGAATTCATTTGGGAAGTTCTTAGAATATTTTTTTATACTAAAGAAGTTGTAATTATTTACTAATTCATATTTAATGGTACAATCAAACTATAAATAAGTAGGTATATCATATTTCTGTGTTGCTGATTGTTTTGGGATAAAACTAAACATACTCGGATGGGCGCTGAATAAAAGAAAATGATGCAATATTGTTGATGTTTATACAGTCAATAAGAGCAACAACAATAATAATAATCTATAAATAAACTATTATATATAAATTATCTTCTTCGTCTTCGACCATATACGTCCCTTTAGTTTGAAAATAATATGGACACCACGTCGCAGCTCCAAGAATCCCTGTCGTATGCCAGTCTTCTTGCATCGTTTCAGGTCATATCAGCATCCCGTAACTCCGCCGTATATACTCGATAAATAGTATTTAGTGGCTTTCCAGTACGCCGGAATCCGGTTGTCCAATGTCGCGTGGTGCGTTCTCTTATCTCCTCGTTACTCCTAAAGGCATATGACCCGCACTCCCAGTAAACGCAATTCCATCGCAAACATTTTTGATGCTCAGTATACGATTACTCTGAGCTTTCGTTAGGTACCATGTTTCGCTACCGCAAAGCATTATGCAAAGCGACATTTGGTTTTGACCAAATACAATCGTGAGTCCCAGACACTCCGCATCGAGTTATATGTTGCTCTAACCATTTCCATTCGGATAGCGAGCTCTCTCTGCAAAATGTTATCTCTCGTGATGTGTAACCTCAGGTATTTGAAGCTGTCAACGTTCTCGATCTTTTGCCCGTCGCTAATCAGAGGGAAATCTGGCCCAGGATAGGTGCCAGGGATTTATATAACCTACTCAAATATGGTAAAGTGTGGTAAGTATTTTAAGTTTATCTAGGGGTTGCACTTTTCCGACTGCTCATAACCAAATCATCCAGGTCACCATCTTCACTCACGAGGGTCTGAAGAAGATGAAGAAATACAACCGTTTATTGTATTTGTTTATTTTTCAAATAAATGTCTTTATTTCGTTTTATTTTATAAACATTTAACAAATAAATTTCGTTTCTGAGTTGTGCTCAAATGTTTCAAGCAAGATTGAACTTTTTGTTTTTTTATAATGTAATTTTGTTGACGTCGCTGTTCTGTCAAACAGACGATGAATGACAAAGTTCAGTCTTTCATTACCGTTACTGTGCGAGCTCTGATAATCACTAGGCGGTCGACACTTACGAACGGAGAAATTTAGACTGAAAGACATTGTGAAAGTGACACGCAAAGACCAAAGATCCATTCAAACATCTCAGTAATGCAACAGTACAGTATCCGGTTTATCACATATATATCACTATCAGTGTGGAACACTCCATACCAAGCGTATATTTCAAACCTTACTTATTAAGAATAATATTTTTAATTTCCTATTAACGTATTTAAACAATTACTTCAGTATTTTATATTCTACAAAAAATACACACGTTTTCAATGACACCTGTCTATAAGTATGTAATATAAATTAATTGAATGCCGGTATACTTAACTAGACAAACACTAACGTCAGCAACACAATCCAACAAAGACTTCAACTAATTTAGTACATTTCACGTACATAAGAGATACATACGATTACACACGTATTTTAAAACTACACACAAACACACAATCTCAAAACCAGTGTCATACGAGATCTGAGGATGTAGGTATTTAAATCTAACGCATCATTCGGTCCATATATCGATGTATTTTTTATACAAAAAATATACATTCATTTCGGCGCGCCAGACCGAAACAGTCTAACGCTCTAAACGACCGATTGCCGTAGCCCGAGTTCTAAGCGCGGTTGGGTGATACTTTTTTTTAAATGTTTATTTTAGTGTCTGCTGTCTTTTTTCTTGTAATATATTATATATTAAAAAGTTAAAATTCTAATGGATTCAAGCTTCGAAACCCGGGTCGCAAAAAACGACTTAAATGGAATAGTAGAGAGCTTGAATCCGTTAGAATTTAAATTCAAATTCCATCAAGTACCTTCAGTCGATAGTATTAATATTATAAAAAGTTAAAATGTAATATTTTGTTGTTCAATAAAATACTGTAATGAAAAAAAAATCAAATTCAATTTCCTACTGCAAAAATATGGCCTATATTCAAGAACAAGGACTAGGAACTTTTCAGTAATCTACCATAGTGACACAAACAAAAACGCCGACCTTCAGTTAGTGTTTATGGCAGAGTATGGTTTAACGACATAACTATACAAATCTAGCCTTGTAGTCAATTCTACTTCTCAAATAGCCGTGCGACAACCTCACGACGAGGTACAAACAGAATATATAAGTCCCATGGTCCTAAACTATGGAAGAAGCAGAGAAGAAATGGTCGAAAAAGACCATGAACAGGTAACCAGTAGCGTAATCGTTTAGTATTAGGAAGTAAAATGTATGTTGTTAACCTTTTCTTTGTAAAATGTAATAAAATTTTACGTAAAAAATTTCGCCTCGGAGAATCGAGACTGTTCAAGTGTAATTGGAACGCTGTGACCACAGACCTCGAAATGACACGCCATGAAATTTCAAATCGATCTATTTCGGAAATAATTTCCGGGAAATCTCCATTAAACTTAGAAAATAAGTTATGGGAGAGATTGTTTACGTAAAATTAAGCAGGTACATGCTTCAATAACTTTTATAGCTATAATGGAAGTGTATAAAAATTGGAAAAGAAAATTGAATATTTATAAATTTATATACTGTATAATTGTAAATAAAGAATTTTAATACTAATTTTATCAATACAAGATAGGAGTTAACTACCGTTATAAAAATATTGTAAACGCGTATCTATATCTATAGACGCGTAATTATAATTATAGATTTTGTTAATGCTATAACTTGCTGACTATAATGAATATTGTAAAAGTAACAATTGGAAAAACTTGAGATTCTGGTATAGATGGGTTTCTACCCATAAACAATAATAAATCTTAATTGCCTCCTAAGTAATAAAAGAATCAAATACTGCGACTAAAAACACAGACTGGCGCGTGACCTTGAACCTTAACTGAATTCTGTTCGACTAGAATTTACGGCCCGGCTGTGTTGAGTTGCCAGATAAAAATAGATTCAAGGTTACGTTTAGATTACTATGGAAAAGCCACTATTAAGGACGAAATAAATTTGTAGTCGCTTGTAAATAACATCTTGTTAGGATTAAGCATTTATATATTTAAGTTGAAATGTTAAGTATAATATTATAGTATTTTCACGTAATAATGTTCGTCCGAAAGGTAAATATCGAATGAAACGTTTTCTGCGGCTCCAAATAGTTTTATTAAAACTTAGTAAAATTCTATTGGCCTAAAAAGGCCAAGAGTGGTGGAAAGGACTAGTACGTAGGTGTCAACCTTTCATTTTGACATTTTAAATTTAAAGACTGCCATTCCCTTATTTAGTACACGAGTACCTATTCTGATACCTCGTTGGAAAGCTAAAAACTTTCCCCTTCGTTTGAACACGAAAAATCATATAAAATCAACTATTTTGCTGACGTCACCGTAACTACGTATTTAAAGGACATGTTCTAGAGGGTGCTTAAAACACCCCTATTAAGTCTTAATTTTGCGGAAATAAAGTAGAGTAAATTTAACCCGATTTAATTAGAAGATATCTCTATTAGAAAGTTACCAGGAACGGGAGATATACGTAAATTTATCCCGTGAGAGAAAGATATACATCTGCTATCCCTTACGGACTGTTTCCTGTTAAACCTCCATCCCGAGGGTATAAAAGGTGACATCCTTTTTCCGTAAAATCATTAGTTTCTACACTTCTCACCGGCGATCTTCAGTAAGCAGCATACCTCTCTGCGAGCTTGTGGGACACGGTTCTCAGTACATTCGCGATTCATACGTACCAGTAAGTCCCCTTCGACGGGCAAAACGTAGCGCGAATAACTCGTATCTATCGGTAGTGACGTCGGCCGCCAAAACGTAGCACGAATACTACGTATCTGTCGATAGTGACGCGCCGCGGATTAATTTTATTTTTCATTACTCATCATACGAGGTGACGTAATCGAGATAAATTACGCGATCGAATTTGTTTTATAAAAACAAATTAATAAACTCAGTCTGTAATAATAAATTTTACAAATCTTTTCGGGATTATAAAATAAATTTTTGAAACTTTATTAAGTAAACATAATTATAAAATAAATTTTTGAAACTTTATTAAGTAAACATAATTATAAAATAAATTTTAGTAAACAAATTCATAAACATAAAAACAAATTTTAGTAAATAAATTTGTAAACATTAAGTAAACCTTTTGTAAACAAGTCTGTAAACACAAATAAATATTTGTAAATACACTGTGAACATAAATAAACTTTATAAACAACAATAAAATAATTCTATTCTTTTATAAACCTAATACTGTGTGACCAAAGAATAATTTATATTTTCTTTCTTATGGGAAAATATTTCATGAATATTCAAAGAACATCTGCGTATACATTCTCTGAATTAGGTGTGACTTTTTTTGGGAATTTGTGAAAGATTTCACAGAGATCCTATAGTGAACAAATAAATAGTTTACTGATACTTTAATGAGATTTAATTACGGGAACAATGACAGTTAACCTTATTGTGTGACCGTGAACTCTAGTACCTGAATAAATTCGGCACCACACCAGCTGAGAGTTTTATTCGGGGATTCAAAAGTTGTGATACTACAAAGGAGATCCACCTCTCCTAATTCATCACTAGTCTCCTCAGTGACGGCCCGGTAGCATTATTGAGCTAGCCGTGAGCCGGGTCATGTCATTATGGCGCCCAAATGCGTGCGGCATCTTCAGGTTGCGAAAACCTGAACGATCCTACAACTAAGATCTACTAAAAGATTTTAAAAACAATATATTGTGAAGTGTATCAATGAATTGTGGTTACCTGAGAGGTTTTAAGAACCTTATACCGGAGCTACAAGAGCGATCTACCTCAACTTTATAAATGTGAGTACAATGAAATAAAGTGTAACTCGCATTAACGAGGAACCAGTGATGAATACTTTTGAAAAATATAATTTGGAGAAGAATATATACGTAAAGGCAACTATATATAGAATACTTTTCTTGATATACTTGGAAAAGGAAAGAATAAATAAAATAAATACTTTTGGTAATTTATTAGAGTCAGATACCGACATTAAGCAAAAGTATGTCGATGAGACTGTCCAAAGGATCTTTCTGACCCTTTTAAGCCATAAAGAAAGTATAAAAATAAATTGTGTTACTCACCGTAACAGAAATAATAGAATTAAGAATAAAATGCACAATAAAAATTTCGTGTGAATTTTTAAGCTTTTTTCTAATATAAAGTTGAGTACCATACAAGTATAGGTACAAGAACCCAGACAAAGAAAAAAATTTTTGAAAAAAATAAATTTATACTACTTTATATATTAAAATCTCGATAATTATCATAACTACCGTGACGTCATGGGTATAGGTACATGAAGGCCCGTACCTATTACAATATAAGATTTTAAACGGAGAAGATTGGACGCTTGTAACATGAGTTGCAAGCCTTCAGGGTTATCAGCGACAAGCAGCGCATGCCCTCAAAATACTTTAAACGTCGATTGCGGACGAACGGGTGGTCGTAGGAAGCTGAAAACCGGCGCAATCGATAGCTGAATTTTTATATGAATTTACGGTCGAAGGTCCGCTTCTTCCAACTCCAGGGGACGGAGGAATTCGAAGAAATTATGCCGAACCCTGTTCCGGGTCCGAGTGTGGAAGAAGACTTCATATTGGAAGAAGGCTTGCAAAACGCGCAAGTATTCCCCGAAGAGGATTCATTTTTGCAAGTAAGCACGTCGGATCCCAAACAAAAAATGGCACCACCAGAACCAGCCGTGTGTACCCCGTGCCATGTTAAGCCGGAACTCCATTCCACCTATGAGGGTAGCCCAAAGCAGAGCGTTGAACTTTTTCTCCGACGCTGCAGAGAATATTGCGAAGCTGTGAAGTACCCAGCTGAGAATTGGACAGAGTTGGCTATACGTCAGCTCAGAGGAGAGGCCAAGACTTGGGCCAAGAATATTGACACATCGGACAGTTGGCGGTCGTTTAGTAACGACCTGAAAGAGCACTTCGAATCGCCTTCAAGACGTCGTGCTCAACGAACGGAGCTCGAACATAAAGAGCAAGGACCTCAAGAGGGAGCTTATGGTTTCCTCCTGAAGAAGATGGAGTTAGCCGAGGTACTCCTTCCAGAGATGAAGTCGGAAACCCTGGCTTCGACCTTTTATGACCTACTCACTGTGAGCGATCAGATAAGGGTTAATCAAGAGAAATGGAAGACGATGGACGAGCTGCTTGAAGTAGCTCATACACTTCGACCATTGAAATCGGCATTGGCTTCCGTGCCATCTCCAGCAAATGCCGTCAAGGCGAATAATGAAAAGAGGCCCGCTCAGCAAAATACTTGGCGCGAGAAGCCGCGTTCGGTACAAGAGACTAACGCGAAATCTGATAAGACCACGGAGGCTGTTGATAAAAGGCCTCCACGGCAATCAGACCAGCAAAACGATTCGGAAAGACCTGCGTACCGCCCACGTCCTCGCGTTGAAGAGCGAGGCAGTGCCAGACAAAGACGTTGTCAACATTGTCCTGGCTTCCATGAAAACAAGGATTGCCCAGACAGGCAAGCAGCTCAGCAGACCAGAAAGGAGCCATGAAGACGGCTCGCGGACCGGGTTGATCGTCGATGGCTCCAAGACGACGAACACTGGCGGACCGCCGAAGAGAAGACTCAAGAAGGTGACACGAACGTTCCTCGAACGCCGTTCAGCCGAGTTCTAGCTAGTGACATAGACGCTCTTCTGGCGAATAGGGTTAACTGTGAAAGTGAACTGAAGGACACCCTTCCGGTGAAATCATTTAACCCTAAGGTTCACTGTGAGGTCGAAGCTGGCCCCAGTAACCAAGTTAATCTTTGTACAGGTCCTCTTGTAAAGGATAGCAGCGTACGACCGGAGAATTATCGCAAACGCGATATTAATAATTCTGCTAGTAAAATAGTAGAAAATCTTAATAAAAAGAATAGCGGTAAGACGTTGTCCAATGTTGAGACTTCGCGAGCTAATAATTCTTTTACCAGCGGCGAAATAGAATATAAAAAGTTTTTAGATAAATTAGAATTAGGAAGTTATGAAATAAATGTTGGCAACAAGGAAGAAGGTTATCAAGATAAGCAGTTAAAGACAGCTAGCGGTGGATGCGGCGAAGGCGTAAGCAGTGGCGCTCTTGGTGTGCTGAGAACATCGGCAAACGTAAGTAACTGTAGTCTCGTCGATACTGACGACAGATCTCTTGTAACAAATAATTTAACGAATTATTGTGCTTCCGCTAACCATTTGTGTAAAAATATTAATAGTACTAACTATACTAAAGCCGAAGCTGGCAGTTTACTTGAAATTAATAGCGATGTATGTAGTTTAGATAGTCGATCGTCGTTGCAATCGAGCAACGAAACTTTAGGAAGGGACTCACCTTTTAAATTAGCGAACAGACCCCACGAGGCTGACGTTAAGAATATTATTAGGAAGAGTCGAACTAATCGTCGACTACAAAACATTAATACCTTCGGTAAATTAAGGCGAAATAAACTTAATGAAGAAGAGCTCATAGCATTAGATGACTATAATCGTTATCTTAAACAAAAATCAAGTAAATGTAAGTCCTTTAGTATTAAGATTATTAAAAATAAGTTACGTAAGCTTAATAAGATTAATTTTGATAGCGTTAAGTTTGAACTAAGAAATATGAACTTAATGTATATAGATAAAGCTAGATATAGTGACGAAAGAGTTGTTGTGTATGATCATCGTCTCAAAGGCGGTGATATACTCAATAACGGAGAACAAGAGTTATGGGACTCAGCTACGGCGGCCCATGACCAACAAAGTAAAATATCTACGGATTTTCTCGGTTCTGTAAATATTTTAGATCCTAGGGACAGGTGTAGTCGGGGACAGAATTTTGCGGCGTGTCAAAAGACACTACCATCTGTAACGACTGCAGACCGTCCAAATAGCGTAGTCAGAAGTACGTGGACAATTGTAGGTAGTACGTTGGATGCGTCGGGTGAAGAGAAATTGCCAACTACTGCAATTGCACGTAATAAAAATAGTTTACCTCATAAAGATTTAAATATTAAACCTGATAAAAATGTTAATGTTAAAAGTGTTTTAAATACTAGTGTTAAATTGATATATATGAGTATGATAAGCGTGATATACATATCAGTGCTAAGTGTAATATATTTTAAATTAATAACGGAAAGAGTGTTGCTAGTTAAGGCATGGGGAAGCGCATGGCTTCCACGCTAAGTCCTTTACTAGTATTCGGAGCTGCGGTGCGAAATAGTTTGAGAAGAATCTGGCTAATGAAAGAGCAGACGACCCGGTGGTATCACCTACGCCGCTTTCCAAAGCTACCAGCGACAGAGACGAGGGAGTGCACGCCCTGTCAGAACGTCGTATGGATGCGCAGGAATGTGCGCGGGAAGAACTACTGGCGAGTTCAGGAACAGATTCCGAACTTAGCGGTGGAGGAGCTGAAGTAGAAAGAATTGTTGACTCGACAATATCTAATGAAGAGATGACCCTTGGCGAGAGGCTGGATGCGTTGGACGCAGTCTTACAAGACGCCCCCATCAAGATAGCGCCCCCCAAGAGAGAATTTAGGAGAGTGGGACGGTTGGGAGGGCGGCGCCCTGCGAGGACCAACTTCCCAACGCCCTGGAGCAAAGATCAAGGTACTACCTTTGGCGAGTGGCGGGATGCGTTGGACGCTGTCTTACGAGACGCCCCCATCCGGAATGCGCCCCCCAAACGTCAGTATCAGCGTATAGGCCGATCAGGTAAGCGTCGCTCAAAGCGATCGCTACCGCCATCGCCTGTAAGCTAAGTCTCTAACTAAACCGAGCTATAAGTCTTCGAGAGGAGCGATAAAGAAATAAGTCTATTATCGAAGCGAGCGATAAGACTTCGAGAGGAGCGATAAAGAAGTAAGTCTCTGATCGAAGCGAAAGACAAGTCTTTTCTCGAAGCAAAAGAGAAATAAGTCTTCGGGGAGAGCGAAACGAAGAACGTGTTGCTAATTAAGGCGTGGGGAAGTCCGTGACTTTCACGCTAAGTCCTCATTAGTATTCGGAGCTGCGAAACAAACAAGTCTTCGAGAGGAGCGATAAAGAAATAAGTCTATTATCGAAGCAAACCACAAGTCTTCGAGAGGAGCGATAAAGAAATAAGTCTATTATCGAAGCAAACAACAAGTCTTCGAGAGGAGCGATAAAGAAATAAGTCTATTATCGGAGCAAACCACAAGTCTTCGAGAGGAGCGATAAAGAAATAAGTCTATTATCGGAGCAAACCACAAGTCTTCGAGAGGAGCGATAAAGAAATAAGTCTATTATCGGAGCAAACAACAAGTCTTCGAGAGGAGCGATAAAGAAATAAGTCTATTATCGAAGCAAACGAGTCTTTTCTCGAAGCGAGAAAGAAATAAGTCTTCGGGGAGAGCAAAACGAAGAAAGTGTTGCTAATTAGGGCATGGGGAAGTCCTTGACTTCCACGCTAAGCCCCTAATAGTATTCGGAGCTGCGAAATAAAGACGTGTTGCTAATCTAGGCGTGGGGAAGTTCGTAACTTTCACGCTAAGTCCTTATTAGTATTCGGAGCTGCGAAATGAAGAGAGCGTTGCTAATTTAGGCGTGGGGAAGTTCGTAACTTTCACGCTAAGTCCTTATTAGTATTCGGAGCTGCGAAAAATAATTCTCTTGATTGGGATTGATTTCAAATTCTTGTAGAATGTAATATATAGCTAGGAGTATTGAGCGTTAGATTGAATAGGTTTAAATGACCCTATGTAATTTAATGTTAAAGGTATTGTCAGGGGAGTCTCCCTGGCATATCATGGTACTATGCCGTATTTTCTAGTAAGCGGGAACGTGATTCGCGACGGGAAGTCGAACTCTACTTCTGTCCATGGGTCGTAAAGGGAGCGTCTCCGTGAGTCCTCTTCCTTGCGGTTGTCCCTCGGCAGGAAAAGCAGTAGTCGTCCCATACAGCACTCACCGTCCTCAAAATAAAATTTTTAACTTCAGAATTATTGAATTATATAATTTTCTTTTATTAATTAGAATTTTAAGACCTGAATCTGGGCGAATATTAATTATAAAAAGTAAAAGAAAAACTTTGTGTGCATGCGCAGATTTTGTATATTTTATTTTGAATATGCTTTACTGTTGCTTTATCGCTTTGCATATTGCTGAGTCCTGAGGTGTGGCAATGGTGAATTGAGACTAGACATATACAGTTATGTCTTTATTAAGGGTGGGCATTTGACACAAACAAAAACGCCGACCTTCAGTTAGTGTTTATGGCAGAGTATGGTTTAACGACATAACTATACAAATCTAGCCTTGTAGTCAATTCTACTTCTCAAATAGCCGTGCGACAACCTCACGACGAGGTACAAACAGAATATATAAGTCCCATGGTCCTAAACTATGGAAGAAGCAGAGAAGAAATGGTCGAAAAAGACCATGAACAGGTAACCAGTAGCGTAATCGTTTAGTATTAGGAAGTAAAATGTATGTTGTTAACCTTTTCTTTGTAAAATGTAATAAAATTTTACGTAAAAAATTTCGCCTCGGAGAATCGAGACTGTTCAAGTGTAATTGGAACGCTGTGACCACAGACCTCGAAATGACACGCCATGAAATTTCAAATCGATCTATTTCGGAAATAATTTCCGGGAAATCTCCATTAAACTTAGAAAATAAGTTATGGGAGAGATTGTTTACGTAAAATTAAGCAGGTACATGCTTCAATAACTTTTATAGCTATAATGGAAGTGTATAAAAATTGGAAAAGAAAATTGAATATTTATAAATTTATATACTGTATAATTGTAAATAAAGAATTTTAATACTAATTTTATCAATACAAGATAGGAGTTAACTACCGTTATAAAAATATTGTAAACGCGTATCTATATCTATAGACGCGTAATTATAATTATAGATTTTGTTAATGCTATAACTTGCTGACTATAATGAATATTGTAAAAGTAACAATTGGAAAAACTTGAGATTCTGGTATAGATGGGTTTCTACCCATAAACAATAATAAATCTTAATTGCCTCCTAAGTAATAAAAGAATCAAATACTGCGACTAAAAACACAGACTGGCGCGTGACCTTGAACCTTAACTGAATTCTGTTCGACTAGAATTTACGGCCCGGCTGTGTTGAGTTGCCAGATAAAAATAGATTCAAGGTTACGTTTAGATTACTATGGAAAAGCCACTATTAAGGACGAAATAAATTTGTAGTCGCTTGTAAATAACATCTTGTTAGGATTAAGCATTTATATATTTAAGTTGAAATGTTAAGTATAATATTATAGTATTTTCACGTAATAATGTTCGTCCGAAAGGTAAATATCGAATGAAACGTTTTCTGCGGCTCCAAATAGTTTTATTAAAACTTAGTAAAATTCTATTGGCCTAAAAAGGCCAAGAGTGGTGGAAAGGACTAGTACGTAGGTGTCAACCTTTCATTTTGACATTTTAAATTTAAAGACTGCCATTCCCTTATTTAGTACACGAGTACCTATTCTGATACCTCGTTGGAAAGCTAAAAACTTTCCCCTTCGTTTGAACACGAAAAATCATATAAAATCAACTATTTTGCTGACGTCACCGTAACTACGTATTTAAAGGACATGTTCTAGAGGGTGCTTAAAACACCCCTATTAAGTCTTAATTTTGCGGAAATAAAGTAGAGTAAATTTAACCCGATTTAATTAGAAGATATCTCTATTAGAAAGTTACCAGGAACGGGAGATATACGTAAATTTATCCCGTGAGAGAAAGATATACATCTGCTATCCCTTACGGACTGTTTCCTGTTAAACCTCCATCCCGAGGGTATAAAAGGTGACATCCTTTTTCCGTAAAATCATTAGTTTCTACACTTCTCACCGGCGATCTTCAGTAAGCAGCAGACCTCTCTGCGAG
Organism: Rhyacophila brunnea; assembly: GCF_057557595.1. NCBI lineage: Eukaryota > Metazoa > Arthropoda > Insecta > Trichoptera > Rhyacophilidae > Rhyacophila > Rhyacophila brunnea. The sequence continues at coordinate 17,382,275 of NW_028232752.1, forward strand.
CTTGTGGGACACGGTTCTCAGTACATTCGCGATTCATACGTACCAGTAAGTCCCCTTCGACGGGCAAAACGTAGCGCGAATAACTCGTATCTATCGGTAGTGACGTCGGCCGCCAAAACGTAGCACGAATACTACGTATCTGTCGATAGTGACGCGCCGCGGATTAATTTTATTTTTCATTACTCATCATACGAGGTGACGTAATCGAGATAAATTACGCGATCGAATTTGTTTTATAAAAACAAATTAATAAACTCAGTCTGTAATAATAAATTTTACAAATCTTTTCGGGATTATAAAATAAATTTTTGAAACTTTATTAAGTAAACATAATTATAAAATAAATTTTTGAAACTTTATTAAGTAAACATAATTATAAAATAAATTTTAGTAAACAAATTCATAAACATAAAAACAAATTTTAGTAAATAAATTTGTAAACATTAAGTAAACCTTTTGTAAACAAGTCTGTAAACACAAATAAATATTTGTAAATACACTGTGAACATAAATAAACTTTATAAACAACAATAAAATAATTCTATTCTTTTATAAACCTAATACTGTGTGACCAAAGAATAATTTATATTTTCTTTCTTATGGGAAAATATTTCATGAATATTCAAAGAACATCTGCGTATACATTCTCTGAATTAGGTGTGACTTTTTTTGGGAATTTGTGAAAGATTTCACAGAGATCCTATAGTGAACAAATAAATAGTTTACTGATACTTTAATGAGATTTAATTACGGGAACAATGACAGTTAACCTTATTGTGTGACCGTGAACTCTAGTACCTGAATAAATTCGGCACCACACCAGCTGAGAGTTTTATTCGGGGATTCAAAAGTTGTGATACTACAAAGGAGATCCACCTCTCCTAATTCATCACTAGTCTCCTCAGTGACGGCCCGGTAGCATTATTGAGCTAGCCGTGAGCCGGGTCATGTCAATAGCCTACATACATTTAACTGGTACCCTTCGTCACTGGTCACTATAGTATCCACAACATAACGTGTCTCTTCGCGAACACGAATACATTGTCGCTTTCCTCTACGGATTGTTCAACATAATATTTATGGACGTAAAAATTATGATACTCGTACCTACAATATTATTTTATTACTTATAGATGCTCTCACCGTGAACGAGGAACACAAAGTCTTGGCAACTGACATGCTATAAAAATTCGACTACACAATGCGTAATTTTTTTCATACATCTACCTATAAGTGCTTTTGGTTATAAAAAAACTATTTTGAGTGTCCGGAAAATTGTACTAATGCAGTTTGCCATATCACAGTTTACTGTGGGTTATTAAATTGTACATTGAGCATTGAGATCGCACTGTTCGTGGAGCATTGTACCATGAAGTATGTTGTAGGTACGTATGTTAAAATACCCCAAACAAAATATTTTGATAATTAATTGGTTATGTTCATAAGTAATAATATTATCTAGTGCACTTTAATAGTATTAACTGACAAATATTGGGTGTAAGAGCCAAGAGTGTTGGACTTCTTTTGCTAATCATCAAAAAGGTTAGTGCCTGGAGTTTCCAAGTCTACTCTATCCCTCCAAGCAACCGAATTTTGTTATGTATCGTCAGGCCATAAGCGAGTTAACACGCGAAATTTTGTTAACGTCATAGCTAGCTCGTGGTGCAGTGGGTAAGGCGCTGGCCTTCCACCCGAGAGTTCTGGGTTCGATTCCCGGTCACGACAAAAATATTTATGTGTTTTTCTCAAAGCCTGGGTATTTGTGATTGTTCAAAATTACTAACAAACCACCTTGTACGAAAAAGCAAGGACATGGTTATTAATAATTCTAAAAAAAAAAAAAAAAGTAGTAATTCATATATATTTTCAAACCAATATTTTTTGTTACAAAAAAAATGTAGACAAGTGTGAATGGTGAAACTTTCACAATTTACATTATATGTGTATTTATTTCATCTTACGTAATTTATTTAATTCAAAATATAGCTGGCCTAGAGGTACCTATTCACTAAGTAAAATTTGGTTGACAGAGAAAATAATAGCAGCATTTTCTATTGTATAGAATCAGTATAAAATACTCAGTAGAAGAAAGCAACATCGTCATTCAGTTATCGAAGATTGAACCGTAAGGTTATCGTTTTGCTTCGCCCGATCGAACTCGTAATTTATCACAACGTATACTCGTGATTTCACTCATCCAAATTATAATCTGTAAACTTTTCTGTAATAATTAAATTGATATTAATATTTGGAAGGAGATAATAAAACCAGGATTAATTTCATTCACGCACCAAATTCTGAGTTATTCCTTGGAGTCAACCAACCCTGCCTGTTTCTTACACCATCTCACTTCCGATAAAATAAAAGCTTAAATTTAATATTTTAAAAACTTGTCACTTTAATATTGAGATTTGTATATTATGGGAGAGTAGTCTGAGAGAATTGTGAATAAAATATCACTGACAATGACAAAGCTGTGGACTAATAGCGAACTGTTACAATACGGAGATGTATAAATAGATCTTATAATAAGGAGTAGTAATAAACTGGCGAAAACAGAAGTCAAACGACTAAGCAGTTCCTGCAAGATTCTTTACGGCCCGACGAGAGATGTCTCCAGTAAATGTCACATCTTTTACGAGTAACGCCATCTAGCTGAGTTACTCCGACGCCAGCGATCTCTCCAAGAAGACTGAATAATGAAAGAAAGGGTAAGTTATTCATAAAATACTTAACGTTGGAGGTGAACGCGAAAGAATCTCGATGTAGCAAAGCATGGAGTAAGAGAAATTTACATAAGTACTAAGAAACGTATTACGCTACATTTCTTCCATCGGTATGTTTTCATAACATATTTTAAATATTATATACCTACATATAAGACCGGCAGTCATTCTACTTGTTATTTTTTGCAGAATATAAATCATCAAAATTTTTGAAATATTCATTTTTTTGTATTTTTATAAAACTAATATTTATAGATATAATATTATCAGTGGTGAAGGGTGGAAGAAAGCTGTTAAGATTCGACATAAATAAAGCACACAAAACTTTGACAGTCAAATTTATTTGTTTTAATTGAACTAAGACTACAATTTACAAATGGAATTAGTTACTTTTTAAAAATCAATTAAGCCCTGGCTAAGCCAAACCATAATAATTTTGGTGTATTTTGGGTGATCCGACCAAAATATTGCACACTTTTTTCAGTCATACTAATTTGTCTTCATTGAATTAATAATACGTCATATTACAGCTTATGGTGTTGGTTAATTTTTTTAAATTCATTAAGCCCTAGCCCAACTAAACTGTCATCGATAAAAAATATTCTTCTATCTATTCTATAAAATAACTAAAATTATGTATAGTATAATGGTATAATTTTAGATATTTTATTGATAAAAGAATATTTTTTTTTACTATTATCTACTATGTCTTGGATTAGGCAGAGTTTAATTGAACTTTAAAACTAACAAACGCTATCTACACAGTGTAGTCTTAGTTCAATGAAAACAAATACGTTTGACTGACAAAGTTTAGTGTGCACTATTTATGTCAGATTTTAATAACCTACCTCCACTCTTCGTCATTGTATATTATTTACATAAGGGCAACGGTAGCTAATATATGACAAATTTCGAAAGTTCTAATAATACATGCAACATTGAGTAGGTTTATTAAAACTTTATAATGAAAAAATAGTTACAATGGGTGGGAAGGTTAGTGACAGTGACAATTATTGCTTAATATTTATAATTAACTATTAATGCCACAGTTTAATTTTATCATATTAATTAAGTTGATGCCTATGATTGAGTAACAAAAACGATCACATCTACGACGGTGTTACTTATTTAAGTTACGTTTATCACTGTTTTCATTTTTAAATATATTATAATCTATTACTTATTTAGAGATCATAATTTTGGCTGCTTGATAAAATAAGTAAAAATTTCTCTTTGTATCTTCCATCAGAGTGAGTAAGCATATAATATGTAAAATGTTACGTATAACAATACTTCATAATAACAACGTAACGATTTATAATATTACGTACCTGCCTTAAAATATACCTGAATAAAAAAAAATATTGTGTATTGATAACTTAAAAAACGATTGATATTGGAATGTTAAAATTTAATCATCTTGAAAAGTAAATAGATGGTACCAATGCTTCTTTGCATTTTTTTATAAAAATTAACAGCAAGAAACAATCCATTAGTGAAGGTTTTGGATCATGGACATTTTAAATATCTACATTAACAAAAAGTTTTCGAGGAATAAACTCCATAGACAAATCGAAGCACTAGACTGCTTTTAAAAATATGCAGAACTTTGAAACTAATCTAACTAACTATCCAAAAATTTTAATGGTGAAATGGTTTGATGTTTTTTTCTGATTTTGAGCACCAATTTAACGTAGGTAGATACTATTTTAAATAGTGTAAAAAAACAAATCCCGAGATCGGGTAAATTTTAAAAATATAAAAAACTTTGGCAAAAAATATATACTTGATAACTGTAATTTTTAATATACCTACTGGTAAAACGGTGAACAATTCGACAAAAAGTGCGACGGAGAACGGTTTTTATTTATTTTATAAAGTACCGTATATCGTAGGGAAGCAATAACGCCCGATTGTACCGGACAACATGCCAACTCCGAATGATTAGGTATCGATTTGCAATAACCGTTGGTGACGTATGATATCTACTAAAATTATTTGGTGGTTAAAATATTCGTTGCCATCTTACAGAAGATTAAATTTATACATAATATAAAATAAAACTTACTAATATTACACTAAATTACAGCCAACTTCTGGTTATGAGACAGTTTGAAGCCGGTTCTTGCCTAATCCACGAAGGGGTGTTAGTTTTTTAGATTTTACAAAGTACTTATTTGTAAGTATAAGATACTTTTACTGATATTTTGGTCCGCTGTTTAAATTCATAAAATTACATTTTTACCGAGGGTTGGAGCGAACCCTTTTTTGGGTTGCTCCTCTCCAGCTCAGCTCCGGAATCTAACCCCTGCTCCAGCTACGCTCCAGGGACTGTTCGGCTCTGGCTAGGTATTTTTTTTACAATAATTATTAATAACCATGTCCTTGTTTTTTCTTACAAGGTGGTTACTAGTAATTTTGAACAATCACAAACACCCAAGCTTTGAGAAGCAGAAAACTCTCGGGTAGAAGGCCAGTGCTTTACGCACTGCATCACGAGAGCCGCCTCTGACTAGGTTAAAAAATGAAACAATAAGTAGTTTTCAAATAATCGTCATTTTCATTACATTAGTTCTATTAAACTATTGTCGATAGCAAATCGTCTTACATAATTTCCCTCTTTTGTCTAAAAAGTGAAGTTATTTATCACTAGGTAGTGTTGTCGTATTTCAAAAAATTCTAGTGTTGCAAAGTGCAAATATAATATTTTCATTGGATTTTAGGATGAAAATTTAATTACAATAAAAAGAAACATCCGGTGCAATGGAGCACCACAAATGTTCGGTGCTCCGGGTAAAACTTCATTGCTCCACTACTCCGTGCTCCTGCTCGGAGCTCCGCTCCAAAGCTCTGCGTTTTTACGTACAATATAAGAACTGATTATTGGTAAAATTTCATATTTTTTACTAATCTCAAGATTCTGAAATTGAAAAAAAAATTCTAATCCACTAAAGCTGGGATTTAAAAATCAACTGGGAATAATTATAATATATATCTATCTTCTGTAAACTAAAATATTGTTTCTTTAATATAAATAAAATCGTAAAAATATCTTTCCATCGTAACGAAGCATAAAATTTATTAATTACGAAATTGCGTAATAATCGTAGGCAAAATAATTCGGAACACTTAAGAAAATTGAATATCAATGCAAAGAGCTTTTTTATGGGCTGTAAAGTCTCAGGACGAAGGCATCTGCTAAATAATACTAAACACTCAATTTTAATGCTGCCTTTTCATTAATTCAATTGATTAAAGTAAAAAAAAGGAATTTTTAAAAAGCTCTTAGTCTAATGGGACGACTAGACCAATTCCCTTCATTTCAAATGACCATATTAAGTTACTTACTTCCTTTTTGCAAACTGAAAATATTTTTTTAAAATTGCTTGATTCCATGTTACGTCAAACTAATTTAATAATTACCATTATTATAAATCGATACAATTTTCATATATTATTGTCTATTACAAAGATATTCAAAAAAATCTTTTCAGTAATTTAAAAATAAATTTCAATGGATTTATAATGGATACGAGGTATAAATGAGAACTCTGCCATTCTGGGCAGTGTTGACTTGTGTGTCCCTGATAATTATCTTAGAAATAGAGAGCATCAGTTGTTTATTCTCCTAAGATGCAGAACCAACCTGCCACTGGTAATGCCTATTGGGAGGGCGATAACTATGTTCAACGAAATTACTTCGGGTGTTGATATATTCCACCTACGTGAAGATGAGTATAGATGGACGTTGTTTTATAAATTCTTAAAATCGTCCGGTGTACTTCCTTGTACTTATCTAATTCATATATTGTGTATTTACACATTTCTCTGTTTAATAACTTACTATCTATCTCTACACTGATCTATCTCTTTTTTCATGTAATACTGTTTTATATTTCAGTTTCTAAATGTCATGTTGTGAACGTCTTAAACTTATAATTTGTAATGTCCACAATATGTTAAAAATAAATAAATTGAATTGAATTGAATTGAAAAAAAAAGTTTTGCACCATTCCATTTGAGTCGGTTTTTGCGTCCCGGGCTTAAAATTTCGGCATCTTCATGCACTATGTGCACTCATCAACAGGTAAATACACAATTATAACGAATATATATTAAATTGATACAATAGAGTAGGTAAAAACTTTATCACCTACCTATTAATTCAAGGATCACAATAAAAATATAACAAACAAATTATAAATAGTTAGTGTTTTTAAAAAGAAAACCCTATGACTAATAACACAATCAACAGGTGTATACATTGTCAAACCCTAATAATAGATTAATCAATAAATACTACAATCAAGAGGTGTAAAATCGTCAATACTGGAAACAATGATGGCAACGTATTGGGAATTTAATGAATTAAATTTAATAAATTAATTTTATTAATTAATGAGAATAACGCACAGTCGTTGCATACGGGTGCAAGTCATGGACGTTAAATATGAAAGCAGCTGAAATGGTGGACTGCTTTGGGAGAAAGATCCTTAGGAGGATATACGGACCCATGAATGATGGTGCGGAGTGGAGAATTAGGTACAACACGGAACTATAATACCGCTTATACCAAGATTCAAAACTCTCCACCTTCATAAAACTCCAGAGGCTAAACTGGGCAGGCCATGTCCAGCGCATGCCTGAGTCACGGATACCGAAGAAGATCCTCGAAGGAAACCCAGAGGGGAAGAGGCCAGTAGGAAAGCCACACACAAGATGGGGTGATAACATTACAAAAGATGCCAACCAGCTGCTAAAAATCAGAAACTGGAAAATACGTGCGGAGGACCGTTCCGGCTGGAGGACGACGGTGGAGGCGGCCAGGGCTCGACTTGAGCCGAAGCGCCATCAAAGAAGAAGAACTAATGAGATTTATCAATAATACCTATCACTCTTTAAAAAGATATTGTTATTTGTTAAACAAATATACATACATGCTACTTTTTTATTTAGCAAAATCCACAAATAAGCAAACATACATACCCAAATACACACACTATATACATACATTTTAAGAATGTATGTTTCTACAAAGTCTACAAATTAGTCAGACAGAGCTTAAAAATGAACATCAAACTCTTTATTTTTTTGATATACTTATATATAATAATGTCACATTATGTTTATCAAAGAATTCGTAAAATTAATTCTTCTTGGAACTTTTGCGTCTGAATATAACTTTTTAAAAACAGTTGATAAAATAAATTACGTTTTCATCTGAGCATTGAAACATAGATAAATACAAACATGACCAATATTTCTTAATTTTCAAGATACTTTTAGCTTTCCTAAAAAAGAGAACATGATAAGGATTCTGACATTTCATGTAAAAAAATCTTATTCGTCTTGATGAAAAGATTTCAATTTACGATTTTCGTCATACCGTCGGTCATTCAGTAAATAGATATTTTTTTACGTTTGATCTATGAAATATAGTAGCCATAAGACTAGGCGAGCAAAATTTATTTCAAATATTTATCATTGCCTACCATCAAACGACATATAATATATTTTCTGAGCTCCAAAGATAATATTTTATTTCCATGCAAATTTAAATTCTTTTCTCTATGAATAGGTGTATTAGTACTTCTACATCATATAATACTGCCGGGATAAGGAAAAAGACAGTGTTATTAGTTTTAGGTGCCTATTTAGAGATTATGTCAAAACTATCCAATAATTTTACGTAATTTAAGAGAAAAGGTATCTTAAAACTTGGGTCCTTATTTCACTAAAACTAAAAACACAGTATTTTTACTTAGCAGAGCAGTAATATACGCGTCTATCATTGAACAAAATCGTGTCCAGAAACTTGTACGTATGCAGTTCGCCGTACCACACTTCACCGTGCAATGTTGTATCAGAAATATATGGCCGTACATTAAAGACCGTCCAACCTCTTTAGGTCGTATAGTACTGACATTAAATTCATGTCTAAATAAAACGCGGTTCTTGTCAGTTTACACTTTACAGGAAGCCAGCAGCAATTTTGAAAATAGCCGATATACTCGGGTATTTGTTAGGTTAGGTTAGGTTTTCATTCTTGAATTCATGAATTTTGTCAAAATTTAATTAATGTTCATATTAAATCTAAATAATATTGGAGGCCGTATAGTATAGTCACCTCTTTCCGATAAGAAAGCTCACGGCGAACTGTGCCACGGTGAAATGTTTTACGTACAATTTACATGTAACCGAACACAATATGCCTCTATCGTTTCTGTCCTGTCCTGTGCTTTCGACACTCAACTCAGTCCCGCAACTTACTCTTCTAATATTATCCATTAATCTTTTTTTTTTAATTCATGTCCGAACTTAAGAAGGTCATAATTAATGTTTTTCCTCAGAGTGAAAATTATTGTATTAACAGATTTTTGTTTTTCACGAGAAACGGATGTTAGGCACTTATCAGTATATTAGATCTATACTCTAGGTCTAAACACACATTGAAAAATAACATGTTAACTTGTCAGATTCGGGAATCAAACCCGTAACCCACGATATTATAGGCCTGACGCGTAACCGTTCAGCCATCGTGTGCTAATAGAAGCATTCAAATTCTTCAATGACCTGTTTGGGTCCTCTATTCCAGAACCTTTCTCTCACACCTGTTATACATTCTACTGACGTGTCTGGTTCACCGCCATGCAATTATTAGTCTGTATATTTATAATATAATATGTTATTGTGAAAAAATGATAATAAGTGGTCATTACCAGGTCTTTCTCGGTTGACACAGGTGGACGTCGATAGATACAGGTTGTATGAAATTACGAAATTTTAAAAACTTGTTTTTAAAATACTCCGATGTTAATCTTCCTGAGACTCTAAAATGTGTCTGAGACGCATTCTGCAGTTTTTTAGACATATGTGTCAATCGGCATGGACCAGATTACTTGAAAAGACTGTTGGTTCTGAGTAGCCTCTAAGGAATACGAAGCAGAGGAAGAGAACGATCACGTGAATGAGCTTAGTAGATGCCAACTTCGGTATGGAGAGTCGAAAGTTGTGATTATATTATGCTACACGTTGCGTACTATCACTTGACATCACAGTAAGCTGCTGCTACGGGAAAAAGTGTGTAATATTGTTTTTCTTTGTGCTTAAAATGTTATCAGACTGATGCTCCCATCCCGTAACACATTTTGAAGCTTTAAAAGAACATTGTCAGTTAGCAAAATCTGCCGAAATTCCCAGAACAACAATGAGGTCACCTCACTTTGTACTGCTCTGCATCGACACCTGCATGACTCAATGACCGCTTTTATCATTTTCTACATGCTTACACATTTTTGACACATGTCAAAATCGAGTGTTTTTGATTTTTAGCTATTGACACTATGTATTTTCTATAAGAATGTTGTCTATTATTTATGGTCTGCAGCTTCGGTTTTGTTCAAAATATTATCTATGGATGTAATATTGCAAGTAATTTTAATATTCGCACACAAAGAAACTAATAAAATTAATTGAAATTGGCATGAATAATGAATAATAATTCAAAATACTAAAGCATTAGAGTTGGCACTCTCCATCATATAATTTACAGAGATGGTGATCGTTCAAAATAATCTGCAAAATGACAAAACCATAGACTAAATTTGGACAGTACGAGACGTTCATTTCAATAATATAATTACAACTTTAGTCACTGAAGATGGCTGTATTTCAGGGTGGTCACGATTCTCAGCCATGCGGAAACGTCCAAGAAAAAAAAAGTTTTAAATTTTATCACTAACGTCCCTTTACCATAGCAGAGTAGATATTACGTCTGCATTATCTAATAAATGGTAGAATATGACTAACTAAAAGTACTTGAATCAAATAAAATTGTTAAACACTTTTCTGCGAAGGCTTATGAGGCCAATTTCAGCCAGTCAATGAATAATATTTCCATAATTTTTATTTTTCTCCGTATATGGACCCACTTTGAATACCATATAAAGGAGAAGATCGCGCCGCATACGCGCGGAATGCCCTCAGATTACTGTCCCGTAGGGCGAAGTGCCCAGAATATTTTTTTATTCCTTTTTATCAAAGGGTAGACTGGGTTGGGATACTTTGAATATTCTTCATATATTGACAAAAAAAACGAGGGCCGGCGAAATCTGTTTAAATGTGCCCCTAAAGACAATCTCTCCCAGAAACGTTTTTATTTGTAAGGCATACGAGATGCGCATACTTTGACGACCATTTTTATATAAAGGTTTTTAGAATATATTTACCTTATTTTTTGTAGTTTTCAATGCTAAATTTTATACTTACAACGTTTTTTTGAAACATCATCCCGCTCGATCGTCTGCTGTGTTTTAATTTAGACTATATAAAAAGAAAAAAGGACGTACCCAGGGAACTGAAATACCTGACGGGTAAGGAGAAGCAGGCTACCGATCTCGAGTAAGGAAGAATTTTTTTTTGACCATATCCAATCCTAATAGGATTATATGGGCCTCCACAGAGTAGAGATTTGTATTAACAGATTTTGTTTTTTACGAGAAATGGATGTCAGCCACTTGCTCAACCTAATAGGTCCATACTCTGACTCACACAAATTGAAAAACAATATGTGTACTTGCCAGACCCAGGATTCGAACGGCGTTATAGTCCAACGCTTAAGCCGCGCGGCTACTGTGGGTATCGAAGGAAGAATACTGGATAAATTTAAACACGTGTCAAGAATACTTCATACGTCAAATACTGACAACTGCTCTCGGTTTATGCATTGATGCTCGTTTAATGTTGGTGTATTTATTACACACACTATTGGACGTATATAATGCGTGGTTCATTTTTGTAGGACACTCACACATTCAAAACTTTTCGTCAAAATTTACTGTATTGGTATTAACCTATCGGAATTCTGTTTATTATCTGTTCTGTAGACGTAACCCTCTTTTTTTAAATAGGTTTTGTTGGATAATAACGTTGTAGGTATTATACAACTAAATACACGTTGTGTCCGAAAGATGCAAAGTGCAATCGCCGATTTATTATCTAAATTTAAAAAAAAAAATATACTTTGGACGCTGAAGACGCACTTGGCGCGTAATGACCAGGTGGCCGATCGATGTAATTAATCTGCATTTTAAAGGTGGTATTAACCATCATATTTGTTGGTTTTTATTTAATTAACTCAATAATTAATATCAGATTAAGAATACAAAAACCAAATTATTGATCATGCACTTCAAGGTGATGTCTATTTTGTATTTTTAACTTTGACCGAAAACTATAACAAACACGTACTTCCTGTAAAATTTGATTTGTGTGGATTACGTTCTTTTTCCATTTTAAAGTCGAATGCTAAAAATCTTCATCTATCAATATGTCACAGCAAATGAATTTTATATCGGCGACAAATTATCAATACTTTATCGATTTTGTCGGAAGTAAGCATTGGCTAGTGTCTAATTTCAACATTTTCCAATAAACATTATTATAGAGGGCATGTCAAAAGCAGACACGGGTTACCGAAACGTAGAGCGACCTTTGTCATGCGGTCGGCTTACAGCAGCCGATGATTTGGATTTATGACGTATTACGTTACTGCTCAGAGCGGAATTTGATTAAAAAGTAATTGATTATTAATAATATCACAAACCATTAGGCATACATTCATACATTATTACTTTATGTATCGTAAAAAAAGGTGTTGGGAAAGATTTATTATTTTAAATTTTAAATGGCCACGCTATAGTATAATACGATACTTCTAAATCTCATACTGAGGATTCGGAATTCGACTCTCAGTGAGGTCATATGGAAGGATCGGGAAATTTCGATTGCCACAAAAATGATGCTTGTGCAAACATTAGTGTTATGTAGTGATACTGAGTCGAGTCGTGGACCCTGAAGGCAAGGGAACGGAAGGCAATTATTGATGCCTTTGAGTTGTGGTGTTGGCCTCGAATGCTTCGAATTTCTTGGATATAGCACAGAACAAACCAGTCAATCATCCAGAGACTGAAGATAAAGGAACGGCTCTCGGCGATATGTCTGAGAAGAATTCTGCAGTTTTTTGGACACATTTTCAGGCGCGGACCGGACAACCTGGAGAGACTGGTAGTTTTGGGTAGCCTCCAGGGAAGGCGAAGCTGAGGAAGAGCGTCTGCGCGATGCAGCGACCAAGTGAAAGATCTGACTGGGAGGGGAGGGGCACCATCCATTCTGCCCTGAGAGAAGCAAAAGATCGAGAAGGATGGAAAGTCTTGGTCGCTCAAAGGATGGCAAAATTCAAATGTGGTCACGATCCTCAGCCATGAGTGCAAGAACAAGAAGAGAGAGGTCATAATACATTTTTGTTTTGTTACTCGATATACCTCATCGCCTTCACTCCCTCTCTTACTCTTTACATTGTTTATGCTGCATCTCTTTCAGTCTGAGACAAGTTGCCCTAACACAAAATTATGACGCAAACGATTCGTGATAAAATTTAAAAGAGGGCCTCTTAAGAGTTAAAATCTGCCAAATAAATGGATACATATTATAGAAAGTTTTGATTAAATATAAATATACCTTCATTATTTTAATTCCAAAGTTGCAAAGAAAAATTCTAAAATGCCCACATCATGGTCGTGTTGTGACAATCCAGATAAAAATGTATTGTAAAATGCATATGTTTTTCTTTCAAGGTGTGTTTGGATTCAGCGCATAGATTATTTGGCAAACAACCACATAGAAAAATAACTGTGCTTAAACAAAATTGATCAGGTCAATGTTTCTATTAAGTTGCACTACCACGCACCATGCATTTATTCTGATAAAATAAATAAACATAAACATATGTATCTCGATAAGTCTCTGAAAAATATATGGCACTTCACAACAAAAAAAAATTGCACCAGTATCTTATCCTTGCTCTATAATAATTTGAGTTTACCATACAGTGTGGTGTTGATTTGTTTAGAACTATCCACATAATCCAGGTTTCTACTTTATCTGAAGTATATTCATCCCATATATTCAGACTATTTTTTATCATGTTAAAATCATTTTTACCACGTTTTTCTTAGCTCGTAATCTTGTTTGTCCAGTGGTTGTTTATCCAGAACAAATCTTGCAATCGATTTTTAACTAACTGTTTAGACTGCTAAATTGTTGTAACACTTTTATATATATATATATATATACACATACATATGATAAACTACCGTTGATAGCCACCGACAGCCGCCTTGCGTATAGAATAGATCGAGAGAGGTCGATAACGTGGCGTATGAATTTATTAGTGTCCGGATCATTCTTCGCTCACAATTATTATTCTTAGTGCATGTACCTACTGAACTATCGAAAAAATATGTTTGATTCAAAGTGGCTGTTTATTTGTAATAAAATTGTTACTAATTGTTTAACATTATTTGTCAAAACTGTTTCGTTTGCATTTCTACTATTTTATTACAACGTTTTCATTAGGTCGTATTCTTATTTGTCCGGTGGTTGTTTATCCAGTACAAATCTTGCAATCGATTTTTAACTATCTTCCCGACTAGCTAGACATTTGAAACTTTTAGAATATATCAGAATACGATGCCAATGCATTCTTTTAATACTTTTAGCCATATTTAAGTAGAATTGAATTCATTTTCAGTTAATTTTGTTTTGTATGAAAAGCTATTTCGGAAGAAATCCGTAATTCAATCCACTATTATTGGTAGCTAAGGGGGTGGTCATAGCAACTAAATTATTAATATATACGTGCGTTACTATAGAAATCAAAATAGCATTTCAGTATTCTATATTTGTTTGTTGCAAAATAGTAAAAAATAATTTGTTGACAATTGCCTTATTTGTCGTAAATTATTAATACATAGAATTGTCAAGTTTATATGATTCAACAGAAAATTTTTAAATGTGGTATATAAAAAGTTCTTTTTATCTTGTAATTATTATCATATTAATAATTGCATATAGCTATAAGAGGGAAGTCGTAAAGTATGGCTAAATCCAGTGCTTCAGTTATTATATTCAGATTAATTTAAAATATAATACTTTTATTATTTTAACTGGAACGTGCGATAAAAATATTTCAAAAACCTACCCTTATTTTCAAAGTATGGATTCATTGTATTGTATGTATTCTAAAAACAACAAAATATTACGGCTTTATTGTGTTATCTACAACTCAGCGCATATCTAGTGCATGGAATGGATAGGAGGAAAAAGAAAATATGACAAATATTCATTTCGATTGAGAAAACAGCAGCTGAATTGCACTTGTTTGTAAAAAAAATATCTAGATTTTTTTCTAATATGAGTAGTCGGTATGTCTCTAAAGATTTGAAACCAGGCAAACTCGTAAAAGATGGTAGATGTACGTGGCAGTGAAAATCTAGTTACTGAGAAAGGTGGAGGAAACTAGGGGAGGCCCTTATCCAGTAGTGATTTGAGACTGATGACGACGATAACAATTCATATGCACTAAATATACAAGTACATAGCTATACCAGTGGTTAACAATCAATACTGTAGATGTCTAATATAAACCTAGATTGAGTTATTAGTGGAATATAATTATATACCTACGCATTATACATTTGGTTGACTTTTAATAAAAACATATTGGAAAAAAAGCTTTACAAAATGGGATGACATTTTTTAATATTATACCATTGCAGACAAGTTGAATTACAGAACATATAATTTATGACTGAACGGTAAATAGTGGACACTTTCAGTTTCGATTGTCAACTATTGATAACATATTGAAGCTTTGATGGGGTACGGGTAAAACTTCTTTTTCAAGACTAGAAGTCTAGACGAGGCTATCCCTGTTGGTCGAGTCATAATGCGCTTATAGCTGTTTTCTTATTGGATGATAACATACCTATATTATTATAAAAATTCTTCTAGATTTATAAATAAATTAAATTTACTTAATTTTATAAATACATGTCGATGCTTCTTTGATATTTTTATAGACAAAATAAATAGCACATATATATTTTAATGTGTATTGACAAAACAACACTTTTTATTTAATATCTTAATATTCGCTACATAAGCAAACCCATAAAGTTCATTGGATCTACGTGGCAGAGGAAGGGACCGAGAAGAGTAGAGGGTGTTAGAAAAGGTTTTTATCTAACAGTGAACCAACCGGGCTAATGATAATGATAATAACATACATAAATCGAAATACTGTCGTGATACTGTAAATATTTCTACCTCAATTGGACATAGTTATGCAGAAAGTAGCCGGTCCACAATAAATAAAAAGAATGAGATATGATATATAGATCAGATGCGAGAAGGTTTTCTCTACGCTCTGCTGAAAATACCCAAGCCGCAAAAAAAATATTCTAAAAATAAAATACTATTTACAATTTTACATTTTAATACCATGTTGTTGCTAAAGTGCCATTATCTCAGCTCGAAATTATTGTAAACTGGCTACATTGTGCATAATTACGTTCAATTTTCTTTAAAATATATCACAAATTGTACTGTACATTCTTCAGTAAACTATAGTTATTTAAACTCACATCTATCACTATCTAGGTGCATTCTCATATCTATGTTCATGGGTCATAGACGAATCGGTAGCACAAAAAAGTACCCATTCAGACGAATGAATTTAAATCCCATTCGGTCGAATTTATTACTTTATGTTTCCAAGGTTTTTCAAAATTGTGTATAGAATCTAATATATTGAATAAATATATTGTACGTTCAGTACTTAATAAATTAACAATAGTATTTTTACATTTTAGTGAATAAATATTAATTTTGAGTTCAGATATTGCAAAAATTTAGGCATATAAAAAACAGAATGAATTATTAAATGTCACAAAAGCATGTATTATTTTCAAATGATTAATTTAAGCCGGTCAGAGAGCTTACAGAGGAATATTATTAAGTACCGGACTTCTAAGGGTCCAAACCACAACAGGCTTACATCCCGCTGAAGCTCTCCCTTCTCACATTACCTTCACACCAGCCACCATACCGTATCTACACCAGTGGCGCACCCAGGATTTAATATTGGGGGAGGGCCAAGGAGGAGAATGTAAATTAGTCCCATCGGCTCTTTTCCTTCTTCATATAATTATTTTTACATATTTTCACAATAAATGGCGGTATATTTGTATAGTCTCTCCTAAGCGGCGGTAACCGTTGAGCGTGTCATCAGCGACTGGCTGATTGGAATTGACTGACGGCGACCTTGCTGGACATGTGCGCCTAGTATGCTAAAACGTTACTCAAATATTATCGGCTGTGCTACCCGCTTGGTCTAGAGAGCTACAATATTTATGCCGAATTCCACTGAAAAAAAATGTTCTTTTGATTTACATCACCACCAACTAGTGGGTGTAGTCAATCTTTTCGCTGAATGTTTATCGTCGATTTTTGGTTTTTTTAATATTGAGGTTCCAAAATATTAATTGAAAATGGACAAAAAAAGTATAAGTGCATTTAACTTATACACAAACCTACTCAACACAACACAGCCTAATTTTTCGTTTATCGGTCTTTTGTCTATTGCACTCGGTGTACCTACATCATGGCCCCACATCCTGAAACGGCCCCTCAGGCTAGGATATTTGGCGGCTCCCCTACCTACCGATAAGATTAAAGGCAGTGTGAAATACTACATTAACGTTTTTCAAATTGTGTTTTAGTTCAAATTAAGGGTACTTATACAGTGAATTATTGGCGATTTTTAATACATCTACTTTAATAATGGAGCTGTCAAATATCGACACATAATAATTAGAAAATATATTGCACAGTTATATAATATAAATGTTCATGGTCATAAAGTATAAAAGCGCCTTTTTTACTATTAAAGCTAAATTATGATGTGTGTTTATCTCACTTATCTGGTCAAGCCGACACGCCGGGCCCCCAGGCTAGAGCCTTGTCAGCCCTCCCCAGCCATGATCTACACCATTCCGGAATTCGGGTAGACACCGAGATTTTTTTGACAGTTCCATTAAGGATTGGGTTTCTAAAAAAACCCGACATTAGTGTTTCGAAATTTTTATGCTAGAAATTAAAATCATTTTTTTGCCGTGTTTTTATTTGTCTAAGCCCAGCCCAAGGTATAGTTTATTGACTTTCAATTTAAAGTTTAAAATCAACCTGATAATTTTCATGTTTGGGGGGTGCCAGGGCCCCTTGCCCTCCCCCCTGGGTGCGCCACTGATCAACACCCTACGATAGGAAAGCTTTTCATCTCTGCGATGGTACTTTTTATTTTATATAAATATCAGTTATATCAGGAGTTTTAGAGACACATGAAGTTCACAAAATTTGCTATAATTTTAATATGGCTTCTATATTATTCGTGCATGCATACTTCAATAAAATTGAGGCTTTGATTATAACCCGCTGTCATATTATAGAGAAGCCTCATATAGACTATAATAGAAGATCCGTTGCTAAGGCGCTCTTCCCAATATTCTTATAGAAAAACTTTACAATAATTTTACTTAGCACTTTCATCCTTCACAATGTCAGGGCACATTTGAGCTATTCGAAATTCCCAAATATGTATAGCATAGACATAACTCGACTCTGTGTCGTTCAAATTTAGGGCATTTTACAACTTTATCTGGAATGTCCTCCTGAATATGACATTCATAGCTAAAAATTTCTTTTTCCCAAGATGTCATCAAAATTTTTTCCCATCGTGTGGCCTAATCTTAGTCTTAATATCAGCTTGAGATTATTCCTGGTCGGAAACGACTCGGAAAACTAGGATACCAGACATGGGGAAAGTAGTATGCACTTTGCCCTGTCGTGGGAATCTACCGACATGCTTTGGCACCTTTCTCAATGGACTCCTGTTTATAACGCAATTTAATCATATCTCGAAAGCCTCCGGTATTTTTATTGTCCGTTCCTTTAACGTCCAATCTTCGACTCTATAGACTACCACCGGTAGTATGCAGAACCTGATTGCTATCCAATGAGTGCCCATAGCTATATAATCTCAATTGTTGAAGACATATTTTATTTTTTCAAAAGTAGGTCTTTACATTTAAGTCCTGATCTTAATCTCGTCTCGAGTTATCATGTAGACACTATAATTTTCAACCAGATTCCGTAGAATCCTAGAGCTCTGCGAATAGTGCCAAGCGCTCCGCGAAAATTTTTGAAATAAAGGTTTTACGTGTTCCATTTTTAAACGATTAAGGGCCCACATGTTCAGCGTAGGTCAAAATAGAGGTTTTATGGTATTTTTAAAGCGTGATCCTGGACATTCCTTAAACGTTGTACATAATCTATTATAAGATAATACGCCTTATTATCCTTTATATTTATTTTAAACATTTGATGACTGCATAAAGTATTTTTATTACATAAAATAGTATTCTTTTAAACCTCTCGATCTAATGTTTTAGAATATAGTCATATTTCAGTACATCCATGTGGTGTTAATATTTTTTTGGTTTATTAATTTTTAAACGCATTTATAAAACCACTAGTAAAATTTTTGTTGACATATTATAGTGAAATGTTTACGATAAAAAATTATATTGATAATCTCTGTAATCCCAAATTTGACAAGAATTAGGCATGTTATTATTCAAAAAATGGGCAAGATTTACACATTTGAAGATAATTCTAAAGATACGGATTATAAGATATGTTTTTGAACATTCAAGTGTGATAAACATCCGACGAATAATGATTGTTTTATAATAATTATTAAACTAAGAATAAGATAGTATTTTTTTGGATAAATAGGCTTAATAAGGATAATAAGGCTTCAAAAATATATAAATAGATTATCTATAACGTTTAAGGAATGTCCAGGGTTATGCTCTGAAAATAACATAAAAGCTCCATTTCGAACTACGCTGAGCATGTGAGCCGTTAAGTATTTAAAAAAAATGTTGTTTGATTCGCAACAAACGCATCATTATTTAGGGACAGCACAATATAAGACGGTGGCAAATTGAGAAAGGAATGCGAACGATATAATTTTGAGAGTATACTACATTTTCACATGCGGCGCTGAATTGCCACGATTATTATTTATGTATCAGTCAGTTTTTTTTTTATTGTAATTATAAAATGTAGAAGGGATTAAAATTACTTAAAAATTGCGGTTGTATGTAGTAAGATACATACGGCAACCATTGGAGTTTGCTTGTTGTCGACATTTTACTTTGTTATAATATATTATCATTGGTTACTGATTTAATTACTTATTGTACCTATTGCGTTTTTTTTATTTTCTTCTCGACCATATCCGATCCTAATAAGATCATATGGGTCTCCACAGAGTGGAGGTTTGTATTAACAGATTTTATTTTTACGAGAAATGGATGTCAGCCACTTGCTCAACCTATTAAGCCCATACTCTGACTCAAACACAAATTGAAAAACAATATGTGTATTTGTCAGAACCAGGATTCAAACCTGGAACCCACGATACTATAGGCCGAACTAACTAACTACATAAACGGACGTCAATTTGTCAATACATCTTTTTGTTTGTGTGAGCGTTTAAAGTTTAACAGCGTACTTCAGTGAAACGGCAAATAATTTTCAATGGTAGGTACGTCGAAATTTCTCACTAGTTGCCAATCGGAGACCGACAGTAGATGTGTCCGCACGTCGATTTGTTTTGTCATGGCGTCGGATGAAAATATTCTTATATCGTGTAAAGATGACTAAAAAACTTTACGTGTGTACTTAAAAAAGAAAACATCTCAATGAATATAGTATTATTATTAGTAATATAACCATGGCCCCCACATCCTGAAGTGGGCCCCAAGGCTAGGATGTTTAGCGGGCCCCCCTACCTATCACCAACATTAACACTACATTAGCGTTTTCCAGAGTGTACGCGGTAAAATTTAAATGTATTTTTAGCGATTTTTTGTATTTTTAATATGTACATCGATTTGAATTATGGAGTCGTCGAGTCGATCGGCACACAGTTAAAAATTGCATCGTACAATCAAATATTTTAATTATCAATAATTATTGAAGTAAAGTAGCGCGACTTTTTTTTACTATTAGAGCAAATTTGTGGTCTTTGTTTATCTCACTCATCTGGTCGACTCGTCACGCCGGGCCCTTCCTGAGCCCGGGCCCCTAGGCTAGAGCCCTGTCAGCCTCCCCCCTTGTGGGGGCCATGAATATAACAATAAACATAACATTAAATAGACGCATGTTGGATTTTATGACAAATTATATTTCGTTCGGCACGCATCAACGGCACAATCCGCGCATCGATTGAAGTATAGCCTTAAATAATATAGATTTCAAGGGGGGCGTTGAGAAGTTTTTTTTTCTGAAGAGAAGGCGGTAGGCTAAATAAATTTAGGAATATATTATAGTGTAGATTAGACGATAACTGAGGCATTTGAAATGCTCTTTTATAGATTTTCCCTCAGTATTCAGGTTGATATTTCAGTCTTTTTGTTTTCTGACAACATTAAAATATTTTTTTTTGCATATTTAATACCTTCTAAATCAGTATGTCTATAGTACTTTTGCACGCCACAATTTTGGAAGCAGAATCGATAATCCAAATTTGTGATGTAAACCATGCTGCAGTTTGTCAAATACGGTACTTCTATATAAATGTTCAGTAGAGCCTGATTCTACTTACCGCGTACAGCATCTAAGTGAAATAGACCGTGTGATTACTGGCCGTCGGGTGAAATCCAATCCCGTCAAATGCATTGTAAAATATTCGCCTGGCCACAACGCAAAATGAACAAACACTACATAGCAGTGGCGAAGACTCCATACTAGGCGATTATTTAAAGCCTACCTTCTTAAGAAAAATATTTTTTATTGACATATTAAATAATATAATCACATAATAATATATTCAATATGCCCAACGACATCTATCATATAATTGTCATAATAATTTTACTATGTTTACCACTATTTCAATAAGCACTATTTATGGCATGTCTCGAAGGTTTAAAAAAATAGGCGACATCTTGTTTCGCTTCACATATTGTATGGATTACGTTCGCGTGAATCGAAAACTTTTTTATATGAAGTTTGTTTCTCAAAATTTCAAGACGTTTGCGGCGGCCCATATAAATTGGTAAGCTATTTAAGGAGCGCTTACATTTTACGTAAGTGCACATTTATTCAAAATAATTTATAAGATAATTTAAAAAAATAATTTCTTGGGATTCAATTACATATAAATATTGATTGTTGTTAAAAATAATAAATAATTTATCTCATGATTTTTATTTGTCAGTTAGTTTATTCATAGACTAAGATAATTTATTCAGCCAATTATGTCAATTGAAATCTGATATTGTATCTAAGTCTGTGTTTTAAATATAGAAGTATTTTAAAATGTCTAGTTTACGGGTTAAATTATAAATTGTTATTCACAACAACGGATATTTTCAATATATTTTGAGCGTATCTTGCGTTTATATTTAAGAAAATACATAATTCAAATTAATTGCTTAATTTTATACCATCAGCGAGCTTTTGAAATTTCATCGGTTTTTGTGTACCTACCTATTCATCAGTAGTTATGTCGGATTATCTTCTTATTTCCAGTAAATACATCTAACAAGTGTGCTTTCTCCACAGCCTACCTGTTTCCAAAAGTCACCCTTCACTACTGCTACATAGGTATACCGCGTGAATTGAGTAGAAAGACTGCCTAAAGGCTTCGCAGCAGATTTAACATGGTGATTTACTATGATGGATCTTTCAAGAAAAAATCTTTTGAAAATTTAATATTTTTAAAGCTTTGATATTAAATAAAATAACGTGGTTTCGAATTCAATTATATTTAACGTTTATAAACAAATTCTGATAAAAATTATCAGTTACAATCGGTTTGCTTTTAATTACTAGCATAAGCTCACACTTAGTCTGCCAGAAATACGGTAATAAATGTATAAACATTATTTTTTACAAAATGAAAAACTAGACTGATTCGCTCATTTACTCATCCATTTTACTTCTATAAATATCCACTCAGTAAATTTACAATCCATTCAAGTTTGTATACGTGGTGATCCTCCGAGATTCTGATTTTAGGACTACTTGGTTTTTAGCCTCCACAGTCACAAAAAAATATAATATGTAGCCGCTTATCACTTGGCGCCAAATTCATTTCAGAGGCGGTCCTATTCCACATTTGTGTTATTACGTAATTTTCGCTGTCCTATTAATTATCTCAGAATAACAATGAGCACATCAAAATATAGTTGATTAAACAAAGAACGATATTTTATATATCGTATGGTGACTGCCAAAATATGGTAAGTCGACATTTTAGCTATTTTGAATTAATGATTTTTGACCACTATGCTACTCGTATTATTTATAGGCGCCATACATAATTGCGACAAATTTTAACTAATAAGTCTTAATACTGGTGGTCTATGTGCATGGGCGCAAAACCCGAGAAATGCAGGTTCGATTCCTGCTGGGTGTCTCACTTTTTTCAAAAAAGATTTTTTCTATTGGTTATAATATATTTTCTCAGAAGCGAAAATTATGTATGTTCGAAAAATAATAAATGTGTACTTGCCAGACCCAGAATTCGAACCTGGGACCCACGACGCAATAGACCGATGCTTAAGCCACGTGGCCATCGTGGGATGGATTTGTTTTTTTTTTCGACCATGTCCGATCCTAATAAGATTATATGGCCCTCCACATGATGGAGGTTTGTATTAACTGATTTTGTTTTTACGAGTAATGGATGTCAGCCACTTCCTCAACTTATAAAGCCCATGCCCTGACTCAAACACAAATTGAAAAACAATATGTGTATTTTCCAGACCCAGGATTCGAACCTAGGACCCACGACGCTATAGGCCATCGCTTAAGCTTAACGCTTAATTATCGACTTACCAACTTTTGGCAGTAGCCCCACAATATGATAAAGTGACGTCTGTTTACTTGTTGCTCCAGCAACTGTAAAATCGACAGCATGTTAAAAATCAATAACTTTACTGTAACAATGACCAAGTCGTAGATCAGAAGACTTTAGGCACACGTGACGTACGGACATGGTTCCAAACTTTCACAAATTCAATTGTGTAATAAATAAATAATTTATAATCGTTATTGTAAAAAAGACTAGATTACAAAAAAATGCGCCTTGAAAAGAAATATGCCCACTTTTTTTATAAACTTCTACCTTATGGCATTACAAAAACTTTTTGCGACTTCTAAACAGATAGAATTTTATTTTAAAGTATTAAAAACAAACTTTAAGCTCTTTCTGTACAACGAAAATTTAAATGAACACAAACTTTTCCTTTGCGGATTTTTTTCTCTCTTTTCTACAATATCAAAAAATGTCATTCGTGAAACTGAGTTAAATTTATTAATGTACAGTTATTCTTATTCCGGGATCTTGTGATCAATTGAGCATTTCAGTGAAATAAAATTACAGATAGTAACAAAATATAATAACATCTTTTTATTTTAGAACCTCAAAAAACACGCAATATAAAAATATTTGTCTAATGATTATGTATTTTCTTCTTCTTCTTCTTTTTCGATGGCGCTACAGCTCAAGTCGAGCCCTGGCCTCCTTCACCGCCGTCCTCCAGCCGGAACGGTCCTCCGCACGTCTTTTCCAGTTCATGATTTTGAGCAGCTGGTTGGCATCTTTTGTAATGTTGTCACTCCATCATGTGCGTGGCTTTCCCACTGGCCTTTTCCCCCCTGGGTTTCCATCGAGGATCTTCTTTGGTATCCGTGACTCAGGCATGCGCTGGACATGGCCTGCCCAGTTGAGCCTCTGGAGTTTTATGAAGTTGGAGAGTTTTGAATCTTGGTATAAGCGGTATAGTTCCGTGTTGTAACTAATTCTCCACTCCGCACCATCATTCATGGGTCCGTATATCCGCCTACGGATCTTATGTATGTATTGTATCGTATCGATCGTATGATGTCTTTTAGGTGTTCCAAATTATATTATATCACATTATGTATATTGATTTATCTTTATTTCTGTCTGTACCGTTATTCTGACCAATAAGATATCGACAATAAACTCACAGATACCAGTATATATGCGAACCAATAATTTGAAAATATTTAAAAATATAAGTTAATACTATTAATTAACTACTTACTTTAAAAAAGTTCAATTTCTACCATACGTGCCCTGTAGACTCACTCTTTTTTTGACATTGTGATATATTATAAACATAAGTATCTAACCTAACCCAACCTGACTATAATTATAATTTAATGTACTTTATTTATATCGCATGTAAATATTATATTTATAAAACTGCTAAATTCCGACATATGGTAGGTATATTAAAGCAAATTAAATATCGATTGTTTAAAATATTGAATTCCAAATACATAATTTGAAAATAGCTCACTGTGTTATACGCTCACGATGGCCGCGATGCTAAGGCATCGGCCTTACAACGTTGTGGGTCCCAGGTTCGAATACTGGATCTGGCAAATGCACATAATATTGTTTTTCAATTTGTGTATGAATCAGGGTATGTACTTAATAGGATGAGCAAATGGCTGACATCCATTTCTCGTAAAAACAAAAAAATCTGTTAATACAAACCTCCACCCTTTAGAGGCCCATATTATTAGAATCGGACATGGTCGGAAAAAAATGTTATACTTACTAGAAAAACATTACTACACTAAATTCGTGCCAATGTGATTTACCAATTAAGCCACAGGCATTCTATTATAAAATTACTACGAAATTAAATTCTTATCAAATGGCGTTAATTCTTAGATATCGTATTTTGTTTTTTTAAATCAAAGTTTATTACTAATCGACGCCAGGATCACTCAAAATTTTTAGTTATAATATCCTTGCACTTGCTAATTATTTAATAAATCGTTGAACAAAAGAAATAGTTTGTTATATATCGTATTCTGGTTTTTATTTAAGGGTCTTAATAGTACTTGTGGGCCAATACTCTCTATCTGGCCCTGGTGAAGGGTAGTGGAATAGATAATAATAAAAATATATTCAAATCGATAATAACAAAAACACTAAAGCTCCAAAATATATATTGTCTCTTTGGCAATCATGACATGAAGCTAGTAAAATTTTATTTATTAGAATCCAGAGTCTCTAATAAAACATCACGACGATAAATAAAATTTTATCCTCGGCGAGGGACGAATGATACGAAATCCAGATCAATTCCGCACACCTTTCGTAGCTAAAATCATAAAAATGGATTATCAAAATAAACGGAAATCCGTTTTATCAGATGGCCAGAACGAGGGAAAACAAGACTCAATCTTGAGAATATTATAATCGGTTCCATAATTCGGAATGATTATCTATTGAGTCGTATATGCAGGATGTAAGTAAATGAAACACACCTGCCAAAATATCGCGCCTAAATAAACAATAATTAAATACTATATTATAAATCAGTGTTTATTAGTAGTATTAGATTCAAGCTTTTTGGCTTACTGTCTAGCTTATTAGTGAACTACTAAAATAATAATCATTTAACTTAAATCTAACTACGTGCAAAACAATATCTAACTGAGTCAGAATAATATAATCGTATTGCCAAAGGTAATGATAAAATTAATTAAAGATAGCGATGTAGAGTCTGTATTCTATAAAGTGGCGTACACGTCACACGGAAAGCATTGTGCCATCGCGTTCAACTGTTGCAAGTTTTCAATGGAAGGGAACGAGATGGATGCTGAAGCGGGAGGGAAACAGGCACGCCAGCTCATAGAAGACAGACTCTACCTAGTCGTCAAGTATCAAGCACCGTTTCATGCGCAGGCGCGTGACCAATGTTGTCATAGTAGGGGTAAATGTGAAGAATATTCGCGACTCGCTAGATTATTAATCATATAAAAAAATGTGATGAAAAATAGGTGGCAAGTGTATTAGCAAGTGGCTTACGTCCATTTATACGAAAAATTAATATACGCCACTTGCTCAATCTATTTGGTACATACTGTGATCCCATACATACATTAATAAACATATTCTGAATTTACCAGATCCAGAATTCAAACTCAGACCCACGACATTATAAACCAACAGGCTATGGCTCGACTATCATTGACATCAGATCTTCAATTTATTAGGTTTTTTTTTCTAAATTTAAAAAGAAAACATTTTTCTTTGGTAACACACTCTCATACATTTTAAAAATTAATTAATTAATTACAAGAAAAAAAGAACTTTTTATATACAAAGTTTTTAAATTTTCTGTTGAATCATATACACTTAACTTAACTAGCTTAAATTATCAAAAAAAATATACTTGATAGAAATACAGAATAAATATACAATACTGAAATGCCATTTTGACATTTCATGTTGATTTCCATAGTAACGCACGTATTTATTAATAATTTAGTTGCTAAGACCCCAGACCCCTAGCAACCAATAATAGTGTTTTACTTTTTACGGATTTCTTCCGAAATAACTTTTCATACAAAACAGAATTAACTGAAAATGAATTAAATTCTTACATTAAGACGGTTAACAGTATAAAAAGAATGCATTGGCATCGTGCTCTGATAATATATTCTAAAAGTTTCAAATGTCTAGCTAGTCGGGAAGATAATTAAAAATCGATTGCAAGATTTGTACTGGATAAACAACCACCGGACAAATAAGAATACGACCTAATAAAAACGTTGTAATAAAATAGTAGAAATGCAAACGAAACAGTTTTGACAAATAATGTTAAACAATTAGTAACAATTGTATTACAAATAAACAGCCACTTTGAATCAAACATATTTTTTCGATAGTTCAGTACATGCACTAAGAATAATAATTGTGAGCGAAGAATGATCCGGACACTAATAAATACATACGCCACGTTATCGACCTCTCTCGATCTATTCTATACACAAGGCGGTTTTCGGTGGCTATCAACGGTAGTTTATCATATTATGTATGTGTATATATATATTAAAAGTGTTACAACAATTTAGCAGTATAAACAGTTAAAACTGTATATCTCACTTTAAAAGTTAACACAGCCAAAAGAAGGGCTGTTTTTGACAGTTTAGACGGTTAACTTATTATAACAGTTGACCTCCTCAATATATTAATATGATAAACTACCGTCGATAGCCGCCGATAGCCACCTTGCGAATAGAATAGACTCACTGATTGTGTAATAATAAAATATACACAATCACCTTTCATTTTTAGTCTATGGTGTATTACCTTCTAGACTAGTTTTCAGTTCATTTATACCTGTATATGTTGAAAGATCTCATTTCAAAAAATAATTTTAACTTGGCCGCCTGTGTGTGTGACACGCTATAACGCAGAGACGCGACAACCCTCCAAAAAGAGAAGCATATTATTATTTTGGCGGCAGGATATATAAAATATACGGACGATAAATTCTTGTTTCCCGGATGTCAGAGACTATAGCCCGATTGTCAGAATCCATATACCAGTAAATGCATAAATGCTAACTATTTTGGCATACGATTCCAATATATTATCGTGATAGTATAAATGAATACAGACATATTAATATATTTCCTCATATTTTACACTGTATTTCTCTTCTTATTTTGTCGGCCCTGACTGGAGATCGTGACATGCATAAGCTTACACCAGCACCAGGCATGTCCAATTTCGAGAATGCTATTATCTACTACTATAAACTATGCTTGATACCCCATTTACACGTGCATGGATTTACTGCTGATAATACGTATAACAAAAAAATGAACGTGTTAACACGTATTGCACGTAAATTGCAAGATTGCATACATGGATAAAAAAAAACAGAAATTTTCACGCGACAATAGGACTTTGCGATATCTGCGCTCGCGCAGTAGAACGATAGTGGCAAACCTACCGGTAAAAAAAACTAACTACAACGCGCAGACTCATTTTGAGGTTAACCGATTTTCACGACCTGTCAAATAGTACCATACAATGACAACATCATGTCTCGCGTTACTCTTGAAAAATAAGATTGGCGAGACAGTCAATACCTTTACGTGTAAACAGTTATTATCGCAATTGTTTAAAATACACACTATTGGACATTGGTTCAAGTAAAACCATGCACATGTTCAGGTGCTATTAGTTTACTAAAGCACCTGGATTCACATCTTCTGTTTCTTTCACTCCTGTGGCGTACCGTAAATGTGTTACAGCCTTTTTATATTTTCACTACTCAATTATTCCTATTGGCTTATTATTGCGATCGACCAAAATCCTTTCCACGAACAACGAATTAGATATGCATGGCTTACACCATTACTATTTTTTCCACGACTTGCCTCCATTTACAGATATATTGACTGACCTTTGATTTAACCATATAATAATAAAATAATAGAATGACAATTGCTGGATGTCGGTTGTAAAGCTATTCAGTCTAGCGATTATGATTTAACCACGTTTTTATTAGCTCGTATTCTTGTTTGTCCAGTAAAAATTTTTTCTTGTGTGTCCAGTCCTAGCAACTAAATTATTAATATATACGTGCGTCACTATAGAAATCAATATGAAATGTCAAAATCACATTTCAGTTTCTATATTTATTCAGTATTTCTATCAAGTACAAAAAAAGTATTTATTAACATAGAATTGTCAAGTTTATATGATTCAACAGAAAATTTAAAAACGTGGTAAATATATAAAAAGTTCTTTTTATCTTGTAATTATTTTAGATAAGTACTTATTTTTTTAAATTTTTATTATTCAAAAGATCCAAGTAAATATTGAGTTTTGAATACCTTTTTGATTGCTTTTACTCTGCCTTTTTCTTCTTTACAATTTACATATATGTGTAAGTACTATCATTAATTTGGCATATTTAAACTTTTTTTTAGACAATATCTATTTTCATTACTTATACATACAATAATAATAATATTACTCGTATTATTAAACAACTAACTTAAAAATAACCTCAAATATACATTGATTAAAAATTATTGACATGTTTCCATGAGGATGGATGTAGCCTACATCATCACCACTACATGTCTGGTACCAATATTATCTATTTTACTTGTTTTTTTATCGATTTAACTGCATAATATTATAACGAGAGTAAAAAAAAAGTTACTGACCAAATATTATGATGACTACATAGTACATAATAGTGTAATCTAAAAACTTTGTTGAGATGACAGCTAGCAGGTCTAATGAGATTATATGTTTAATAGTGGTTATGTGTCTTTAAAAAGAGAATTTACTATATGGTAACATAGTGTATTTTATTAAAACAACGGAATTTACATTTGGAATTACATATTTAGAAACACAGTATTGTTTTAGTTAAACAATGCATTTTTCAATAGGTAGGCGGGTGATATTACTTAGTTGCATTTTGAGATAGGCGCGATCGAGATGACCGTTATTTTGACAAATAGCGGCGTTATTGCGGCGACAATCAGCACTAGTTTTACTGAAATAAAAACTATCACTTAAATATTTTAGCTTGTTTAGTTCAAACGATTCTTCTTCTTCTTCTTCTACGGCGCTACATTCCGGGGTGGGATTTGGCCTCCTCTACAACCGCTCTCCACTCACTCCGGTCTCTCGCCACACTTCTCCAGTTACCGGGTCTTCCTAGATGAAGCCAGTTCACTTCTACGGCATCAGCTCATCTCCTTCTTGGACGGCCTCTGGGTCTCTTCCGTTGGGGTAGCCACTTCGTCATGATCCTTGGCGCTCTAACTTCAGGCATTCTCTCCACATGTCCCGCCCATCGTAGTCTTTGGGACTTGCAGTATCTTATGATTGTTTGCTGTTCAATCAGCTCTTCCAACTCACGGTTCATTTTTATTCTGTAGTTCCCATTTTCCAATGTGGGTCCAAATATTTTGCGGAGTATTTTGCGCTCGAAGACAGCTAATTTGTTTTCCTCGTTTTGAGTTAAGCACCAAGTCTCACAGCCATAAATGACCACTGGTCTTATAATTGTTTTATAAATTAGAAGTTTACTTCTTCGGCCTAGAATTTTCGACCCCACCAGTCGCTTACAGGCATGCCAGCATTTATTCCCGGAGATAAGGTGGATTTTTATCTCCTCGGCTGTCTTATTTTGGGCATTTAGGCTGGATCCGAGATACGTAAACTTGTTCACCCCTTCATATGCATGCTGTCCTATGTCTATATTTTGCAGCGGTACCTGATCGCGTGTGCTGACCATATACTTAGTTTTTGACTGTTTTATTTGCAGCCCAGCGTTTTCTGTTTTTATTTTCATAGTGCCACCATGGTCGATCATCCTCTGTTTGGATCTACTTGTAATTACTATGTCGTCAGCATAAGCGCACATTTGCATTGTACTGTTATCTACCCATCCTCTTATGTTGGTTTCACGAGCTATGGATTCCACCACAAGGTTAAATACTATAGTGGATAGCGCATCCCCTTGTCTCACACCTGATTCGATTTTGAAGTTTTCAGTTTGCTCATTTTGCACATTGACAACTGCTTGAGTATCCGTCAGTGTGGTTTTTATTGGCTTTACTAGTTTTAAGGGAGTTCCCAGTATTTTTAGGCTTTGCAGCATCGTATCCCTATTCACGCTGTCGACAGCTTATTTAAAATCAATAAACAGGTGGTGGAGTGTAAGGTTGTATTCGTGCGTTTTCTCCTTAGTTTGCCTCATGAGATGGATGTGATCTATGGTGGATCTATTTGGTCGGAAGCCGCATTGGTATTCTCCCAGGATTTCCTCACCATAGATCATTAATCTGCTATACAGTACAGATGAGAAAACTTTATAAGCTGTGTTTAGAATTGTAATCCTTCTGTAGTTATCGCACATTGTTTTGTTTTCCTTTTTCAGAATAGGCACGATTATACCCATCTTCCATTCCTCAGGTAGAATTTCTTTTCCCGAAATATTGCGAATTATCTTGTGGATATTTGCTTCTAGTGTTGGGCCACCACTCTTTATCAGCTAGGCTGTTATCCTGTCGGTTCCAGGTGCTTTATTGTCTTTCAGCGTTCATAATGCTCTTCTTACTTCAGGCAGAGTAGGCTGCTCACCAATAAATTCCTCAGCAGTGTGGTACAGTACTTCTTCCGTTTCCTCATGACCATTACTATAAGCCTGATTTAAAAGTGTTGTGAAATAGCCTTTCCATCTTTCCATAATGTCCTCCTTTTTGATCAGCATTTGTCCTTCACTATCCTTACAGGAGTTTAATCTGGGTTGATAGGATTTCGTTAGATTTTGAAGAGTCTTGTAAAATTTTCTGGAATCATTGTTTCTTCTTTGACATTCTATGTCTTGGAGTATTCTCTTGAGCATCATTTGCCTTTTCTCTCGACAGAGCTTTGTTGCAGTTTTTTTCTTTTCTTTATAAGTTTCGTAATTTTGGCGCGTTTTCTTTTGTAGGCATTTCTTCCTTGCTTCATTGTTTTCAAACAGTGCTTGCCTACAATCATCATCAAACCATCCTGCATCTATTTTTGCTTTGTTTTCCCCCAGAATTTCTGTGGCACTCGTGATAATACAGTTTTTTGTATTTTCCCAGTCCACGTTCACATCATCGGTTATTAAAGTCATTTTTAAGTTTGTTTCTATAGATTCCTGGTATTTATCCAAAATTTCTTCATCCCTTAATTTTTCAGCTTTCCATTTAGTTTTTCTCTGGCCTTCTTTTTTCAGTATTAAGGAGATTTTTCGTTTTAATTTTGCTCTCACCAGGAAGTGATCAGAATCGCAATTGGCTCCTCTGCAGACGCGCACATCCTCCGCTGTTGTCGCTCTTCTTTTCGATATAAAAATGTGATCTATTTGGTTGCATGTATTACTTCCAGGTATTTTCCAGGTTCCTTTGTGGATATTTTTATGTTTAACTAATTATTAAATTATTTGCAGCCGCTAAAAAGCATAGACGTTCACCATTATCGCTTGTCGTTTCATGCAAACTGTGCTGCCCAGCTACTTCTTTAAATGCTTCGTCTTTTCCAATTTTTGCATTGAAGTCTCCCAAGATAATTAGAGCATCATATGGGGAGACTTTTTCGCAGGCTCTCTGCAGATCTCTGCAGATCATAGAATCTATTCTTATTTTTTTCGGTAGCATCGTCAGTTGGGGCATAAACGTTGATGAACGTAATATTGAAAAGTGTACCTTTCAGTTTAAGTTTACATAATCTCTCACTAATTGGCTCAAATTCTAGTACTGCCCTGCGGATATCAGAGCTGATTAAGAACCCAGTTCTATAGCGACCTTGAGTACCTGCAGATCCACTGTAATACAAAGTGTAGTTTCTCTTGTTTATGAAACCTGTGCCCTCCCATTTTATTTCCTGCAATGCAGTCACGCTCATTTTATACTTATGAAATTCAATTGCAACTTCCTCCATCTTACCCGGCTGCAACATAGTGCGTACGTTCCATGTGCCACATTGTATATATAATCGTTTGTCCTTAATTCTTTGCTTGGATCGTTGGTTTATGGGGAGTCCGGGGTCCAAGGCAGTTGTTTTGGTGTTCGTAATCAGGGTTTTTTTACCGTGTTGGGTGATTAGCCCTACGACGAACCCTCCTCCTTTATCCGGGCTTAGGACCGGCCATAGCGTAGGTAGAGTCGTTCCCTATTACTATAGGCAGAGTTAGTTCAAACAATTATTTTATACAAATTAATGCATCGGAATAGAAATCCAACCAAAGGATTAGCATGTTTGTAACAATATAAAAAATATCGCCATTTTTATTAGATAAATTAACGGCGACATGTATCTGCTATTCCGAAGTTTACGAGGTCAATTGTCATACAAAAATTATTACATATTATATGAAGATCTCAACATATAAATATTTTATATGCACTTATAAAGAGTGCTTCTGTGCCGGCCGTGAGGTAACTTGACAGAACGGCGCGAACCATTTTTTTATGTACCACATAAAGCATAATATGTTACGAGGTATAAGAGAAAGTAACAAGAGAAAGGAGTTCATAAAATTTATTCCAGGGCGCCGCTGCAGGGAGATTTTCAAAGGAATACAAAGTACGCTGGATTAGGGGGGCCAATATATCAAACGGTAATATTCGGCAAATGTGTTTTTTATTGCGTATTTATTTTCTTCCGTAATGCTATTCACGACCGCGTTTCTTCGTTTCTTAACACCTCCCCCCGCCAATCTTCTATAATAATACACAACATTGGCATGAATTACTTCTTTTTGGAGGAAACCATATAAGGCACGGTGTCTGGCTTTTGTGGCAATCCTAATTTCTTGTTATTTTTATTCCGATTCTACGCGCAATTTTAAGCACTGTAAAACTACCAACAACATATTTTTATATATTTTAAAAGTCACTAGGATCAGGAATTGATTGTACATATTTGACAGAAGGACATGATGCGATATCCATCTAACGGCAAAGAAAAACATACTTATTGACTATATGGAGTAGAGGCTTGGACGCTCACAGAAACGATTCTCAAAAAACTTGAAGCTTTTGAAATGTGGGTGTATAAGCGCATGCTTTGTATCAGCTGGAAGGAGAAAGTTACGAATTTTGAGGTGATGTCAAGGATGAAAAAGACCAAAGAAATAGTCAAACTAATAAAAACTGGTATACTTTGGCCACATCATGTGGCATCCCGAGAAGTATCGCCTTCTACATCTCATCATTCAAGGGAAGATCTCCGGTAAGCGAGGCCCTGGTAGAAGAAGAACATCCTGGCTCAAAAACCTCAGGGACTGGTTTGAGCTCAGCACTCCATCCCTATTCAGAGCAGCGACGGATAGGGGCCAAATGGCCAAATTCATCGCCGACGTCTGATAACGGATATGGCACACAAAGAAGAAGATTGACTACTATTCTTAGTTAATAATCTAAACCACATCACCTATATAATAATATAATGTTCGCTATAATAAATCGACAAAACAAAACGCAAATAATAATGAATAAATTACAATATATTTTAAGACTACTAATAATTATGCAATCATTCACATAACATGTACGCATTTATATAAAAAAAAACAACATTTAAGATTTGGTATTCTTTGCTGAATTTATCAGTAGTTTTCAATCGTTCACGACGCCTTTAGTTTATAAACTTTCTTTGTTTACCGTAATTGGGTACTTACTTATCTTTAATGCAAATGTATTTTGCAAATCTGCACGTGTCATTCCTGGTCACTGAGGAATTCGATGGGCAACGAAATTAAAACAGACATCGCGTCACCCGACAAAAAAATTATAGTCCTGTTAAACTTTTTATGTTTTTTTTTTTTTTTCTTTATTTGGAAGCAATTGAGCTCTTCTCTGAATGGAAGGCTATTCTGCTTTACAATGGTTTACAAAAGTATACATACATTTTTTTAACGACAGGCATAAATAGTTACATTATTAATGATACAGAATTACATTTTTGTTACACTATACACTAGACATTTACGTTACATTTTTGGAGAAATTCATGTACAATTTTCATAACTGAAATATTTGGTTTTGCCAGGAACGAATTAATCGTAAAAGGAGGGTATAACCTGCATTTCCCCAACTTATTCAATAACACTTCTCTCTCCTGGTCATAGGCATCACATTGCCAGACAATGTGGTTAAGATCTTGAGTGGGATGTCCACACTGACACTGAGGGCTATCTACCACTTTAATTTTGTACAATGATTCATTGAGACTGTGATGCCCTGTCCTGCTTCTAGCTATTGTCACTATTACATCTCGCTTTATTTTACAATGTTTACTAAACCAAATTTTAGGAGATCTACTATAAAAGTTTTGATAGTAGTGTGTTCCCTTTTCTTTCCCAAGATTTTCTAAATATTTACCGTTATTTTCGCTCATTGTTTGTTTAAACTGGGCTTTAAAATCTGTGTATGGAATTCTTATATTTTCTAATGGGTATTTTACAGATTTTTTTGCCAATTGATCAGCAATTTCATTGCCATTAATTCCTTTATGTGCTGGAATCCAGTATATCTGTATATTTGTACCGTGTTCGTTACTATTGCTAAATTTGGAAATGTTGGTTCTAATATTAAGAATGTAGTCATTAGTTTTGATGCTGAAATTTGGATTTTCGAGCGAGTGAATCAGACTTAAAGAGTCAGTGAAAATGTTGATATTTTTATTTTTGTAATTAAGTTCAATTTTAGTGGCTTCGCATAAGGCTAAGCACTCTGCTGTATAGATGGAAGCGAATCTGTGGACACTTTTGGCAACCGACGTGTTGGATTGGGGGAAGAACACTGCTACACCTACTGAAGGTGAATCGGGAATTTTGCTTCCATCCGTAAAAATTTGGACTACATTTTGATTGCTAAATTTGGACTTGAATAATAAGTCGGGAGAGTCGGAGTGCGATAGTTCCATTCCTATTTTTGTATTAGTTAAAACGTTGTATATAATATCCTCATAGGTATAATTAAAAAAGTTGTAGAAGTCTCTTTTTAAAATCAGATGATCGATACAATTTACAGCTTGGATACTTTCTTTTAAAATTTGAAATCTCTTCGGAGTACGATTTCGCGTTATAGTTGTTTGTAGAAATCTGTTGACATTGTATCTCGTATTAGAAGTACGGTTTGACATACATTTTACCAAGAAGTTTTTACATAGAAATTTAGATCTTTCTTCTAGTAATGTTATCTTGGCTTCGGCAAGTAGTATGTTAGTAGGTGTACTTTTTCTTAGGCCAAGAGCCAATCTGATAGCTTGGTTCTATAGTCGTTCTAACTGTAGCTTTGCTCCTTTATTTTTTGGGAAGTAAATATAGCTTCCATAGTCCATTATGGATCTGATGTAGCTTTTATAGAAAGTTATTAGAGTGGAAGGGTGTGATCCCCACCAAGTACCTCTGAGGAACTTTATAATGTTGGTGAACTTTTTATGTTAATTAATACATTTTGTTTCCACTTGCTATACCGAATATATCGGTGTAGTCTGATTTTTAAAACCAATATTTCGGTATCGAATAATACTGGGATACTGGTATTGAAATCCTTACCCCTGGGTATCACATAATGACTGATTATCTTAATTTCGGAGAGTTGATTATAAAAAATACAGCAGACTTCATAAGTGCAAACAAAACTCGATTCTATTTTCAAAGCAGGAATACCGAAAGTAAGCGCGTCGACATCGAACATTAACGTTACTCCACAGCGGGTGTGTCTGGATATATTATCATCCGATGATGAATAAACAGGATTTTGTTTGTGTTTTATATAACGGACTTTCGGCTTTAACGGACACCCCCTCACCCGCATTAGTCCGTTATGTCGAGGTTCTACTATATCCATATTTTCATCTCGGTATACGCCGAAAGTCAAAATGTTTGTTTAAATATAATAATATTTTGTCACCTTAATACTACAACGAGATAACTTTGATATTATGGTCATTGTTGGTAAAATGAAATTTAAACATTATTATACACAAATACAGATTAAATTATTATTTATAGCCTTGATATTATTTAAAATAAAAATGGATAATTGTGTCACTAGATTTCAAAATCAGCCAAGTCCATAATAAATGAACAGCTTTTTGTCTTCTCAAATACACAGTGACAAGGGTGAAAGTTTATATTTTTTCGAGTATACAATATTTAAAATTAATAAATTCCACATTTTGATAATGCAAACATGTTAGAAAGCAGTAGTTCTTCAGCAATTCACAAAAACGTAAAAAATACTTAAAGGTGGACTTGGCTGATTTTGAAATGTAGCGACACAATTGTGCTTGTCTTATTGGGAACCATTTAAATAATGTTCAATTGTATGAAAATTTTTTGTAGATATATTATTTATTTAATGCATTTACGGTTTTAAAGTTATCTAATATTTTCAAACTTAAAAATAATACAGTTCCCATTAACTCCTGACTTACCTAGTTTTATCATATTGTAGAGAAGGAAATGTAGAATCATACTATTCAATAGCTATCTCAAAAATAGTGAAAATCAATTAGTAATCTAGTTGTAGTATTAATTTATTGAGGTGACGATTTCTATGCCTACGTTATGTTCTATAAAGTTTAATATTTCAACGCGTTTCTTATACACATATATAAACATTATATACATATATAAACTACTTACTTAAGTAGGTAGGTGGTTGATTTTTTTCAGAAAGGTGTTGCCACTAACTATGTCGAGATTAAAACGTCTGACAACTTTACAAAACAATACAAAAACTCGTTCAAGAAATCCAGTGTATCCGGCAAACAGAAACTCTAAAGGATAATGTCAGAAGTTAAAAATCAGACAAGACAGAGACAGTGCAAAAAATGTGTACAAAAAGAGTGCTCAGGGATTTCTGAACAACGTATTGCCTTTACACTTGTTTCCTGCTGTCAACAGAATAGCTTCAAGTAGTTATTTCTTCAGGAATCTCTTTGGAAAATCGTATCGAATTTTTCTTTGCAGAAATTCTATCATATAATTAATTGCTTTATCAATGACATAAAGAATTTTTACAAGTTATTTTTATATTAGGTATGGACACAGATTTTTCAGACGTAGCGTATGGTTACAGGTTGAAAAAATATGAATGAACGACATTATAGTTATAGAATTAATAGATAAACAATATAAACGAATAATTTTTACTAATAAATATATAAGTACTAAACAAAATTGCGGCATTTCATTGAAATAAATTATCCCATGCATACTGCTAAATTGTATTTATATCGTAAACGTCATATTATTATTGCAAATTGTGTAGGTATTTTGAACATTTGAGATCAGGTCTTTACAGCATTACTATATTTGTTGTGCTTAAATATTGTCACATATAAATGCATATGCGATAATGAAAGAATGCGATAGCCCACGAATTCATCGGCGTGAAATACCGAAAGAATTCATGAATTTTGCCAAAAATCGGCTATGAAAATGCTCTACGAACAACGAGTATTTTTTTTTATCTCGATGCTATAGAGATGCCCATATAGTATACGGTCATCTCTTTCCGATAAGAAAGCTCGCGGCGAACTGTGTTACTGTGAAATGTAATACGTACAATTTACATGTAACCGAATAATTTCCTTTATATTGATAAATCAAATCAAGCAGCGCTTGAAATGGAAAATTTTACGAACCGGAACGCTAAATAATTTTCCGAAAATATTAACGAAGTTATTTAATTTTATGTATATTATATAAAAATAAGTGTTATATTTTTTTCATATAGTCAAATTAATTTTTCCACGAGACTGAGCAACAATATTGGGGATTTCATTAACCGGAACGGCGCTCCGGTGCACTCCGGTCCATTTCGAGCCCTGAAATCAAGCATGTCGTCGGTTTTCCGCTGATATAGACCGTGCGTGTAAATGAATGCAGAACAGTTAACTCAGTCTTGTAGAATGCCAATGAACAATACAACCAATTCACGATACTCTATGTATATACATATATATCGATACACCATGACGTCTATATTATGAAGAAGACAGGAACCGAAATATATTATTATTTAAGGAAACGGTAAATAAATCTCATTTCAAATAAGATATCTTTGAGAATTTTATTAATAATGAAATTGGAATTGTTTTCTCTTCTAATGAAAATATTTTTATTATATTAAGACAAATTTTAAGGGAACATAAGAAAATGTACTAATTTAATTGGTTTCATTATTATTTTTGGATTTATTTAATTGAATTTTTTACTACCAATGAAGCGTCTATTGAATATAAGTACCTCTAAAAAATGAATATTATGAAAAAAACAAACTTCGGCTAAAACGTCCAACTAAAAAAACATAAAAATGAAATTTCAAGAATATTCATTTGAGTTGGTACGTGTTTAATATTTTTTTACATTTAAAAGATAAGGTTTCTTTTGAACTTTTTGAGGCTTTCGGAGTACCAAAAATATTAGTTTTTACGATCGGTGTGAGCAAGTTTTCATTTAAAACGTGTTTGAATTGAAATTGGTTTTTAAAATAGCTTTATTCAGTTTCGAAAATAACTGGTTTTCTAAAAGTTTAGATACTCCCATTTCCACACGGATAATATTTTTCACCATCGCTTCGTTAAAACAACCAGTAAAATATATTATGCTGATTACCTTAATGTGAACGTCTATTGTCGAACAAGAACTTATTGGTCACGTGTTGTGTTTGTGTGTGTTGACAAAACTGTGAACTAACAAGCCCCTCCAGTGCAGTTAACCGCACTTCCGTTTTCAAATAAGGAACGCCCACATTTTATTCATTTAATTTTACGCTTCTGTGATGTACTGATCTATCAATTTACATAATTTGATGCTTTTAATGATAAAAATATGTGTAAAACGATCAGGAGTGATATATAAATTATTATTAGTAAGCTTTTGGTTTATTGCGGAGAATAAAAGAAGTCACATCTAAAAAGAGAGCCGAAACATTATTTAAACACGCATTGCCGCCATGACAGGTACGTCACTGAGAAGTCTTCTATTTATGCGACTACAGCGATTTCCTGTTATCAACGTCGGACAGTATATACTGCCTTTCTAAGGAATAAGGCACACGAAGACTCTAATGACATAATGTGTTTTTTTTTTCAAATTTTAATACTGTAAATTAATAAAAAAACGGTTATATTTTTTATTAGTAGGTTATTAAAATAAACACAAAGCAATAATAAATAAGAAGTAACTGCAATAAATTGGTGCAGTTACTGCCTTATCGCTTATAAATTTGTATTATTTTAGCAATGTCTATTTTTTTCACTAAGGATTTTAACGGTATTTTAGTAATAATACTGATTTTTAAGTATATAACAATATATAGGTAGCTTTCAAAATTACTTATCGAATGGCATTCATTTTCACTCAATTTCACAAATTTTGCGAGTTACCGCCTTCTTCTTTGGAAAGGTTTTTTAAAGTATTAAGGTTTTGCTTGCTTTGTAGAATATGTTGGATTTGCATCGATTTTTCATTTAAACTGCCTTAGTTTTAAGAGAGTTTTTGTATCGTTTGAGTTCTGACAAAATCATGATGAGAAATAACCCCCCCTTTTGTTGGCTAGGGTTGGCCTTCTTCTTCTGCTTTAGGCAACTACCACGGACCAGTTAAAATAATTATGCTCATATGACACAAATTACTCTTCAAAAACTGAGGAAGTTTAAATGGGAAATTAAGGCACATCCACGGATATTATATAAATCGGGCACCATCACATTATATTAGGCTACAAAATTAGTTAGTACAGACGAGTATATCTGAAAGTATTACTTATTCAATATAATATATTAGTATTATCTAATTTTGTCTTCATATTAACATGCATATAATTATGTGGACAAGTACTCATTTTCCTAGGATATGTCATATAATTTATAAAAAGAGTGTTTTAAAAATATCGAAAGAAGCTAGAGCTAGTAGTAGTTTTTGCGACTTGATGACTCATTTATTTGTTAGCTTAAAACTGAGAAAATTTTATGGTCTAGGAATTGAATTTTTAACACCAAGAAGGAAAGAAGTCTTATAATATTACATTAATGGAAAATAGATTTTGGACTAAACTTGAAAAAACATTGTTTGATAGGTAAAGCAGATACATGTTATACAATATTAAAAATATCACACTGGTTTTATAGAATAACCTAATATTTACTATTTTTATGATTATACAATTAAATTTTCCTTGTTATAACTCTTAAACAGGTAAATTATCGATAAATAACCTGTGAATTACCAGTAAACTGGTTTACCAAATAATCGGTACCTAATTAATATTGTATTTTTTCAATAACTTTGCTTACCCTAACCCTTTACTGCATAGTGTCGCAAATTTGCGACTTTTTAAACTATTTCGATATAGCCAATGCCATCTGTGTAAATTATCAAATAATATCCTTTTTTGATGCCTAAAAAACTGTTTTACCATAAACATCCTACTTTACCGATTTTGTTTGGACATTTCAAAAAATAAAGCATTTCTGCATTATAGTCTCTGCATTTCTGCTTTGACAATTGACGAATTCGTATGTACGTGAAAATCTGCATTTGTAAATAAATAAAAAAAGGTGTACAGAAGATAGAAATTGGTTGAATAATAATATCTACACATCAAATATGGTATGTGCGTTAGTGTTTTTATAATTGTTATTATTTGGTTTTGTATTTTGTCATACTGAAATGTAAGATTTCCTAATGTCGTAAATCTGCAACGCCACGCAGTAACATACAAAATTTAATGGAATTTTCAAAAAAAAAAAAAAATATTTTTCCTTCATTCACAAGGCATTTTGATACCAAGAAAAAATAAAAATTTTCAAAAAAAAATCATGCAGTAAAGGGCTAATTAGTTAGACTTAGACAAGATTTTTACCACACCCTTCATCCAATATCGATTGAAAAAGGCTACATGTAAATTTGTGCCAACCCCAGGAGATTGAATTCAAATCCCACTGATTATGTATGTAGGCATATTAACAACAGTACTATCATAATAGGTTTAACGGTCGGCTGCATACGTAAATATAAATTATGCGGTTAAGCAGGAATTAAACAATATATCGGAATGTAAAATGTAAACATTGCCAGATTATTAGAAATTGTTGGGAAATATATATTCAGTTGGATGTTAATGATTTGCTTAAATATGCTTGAGTGCATGCCTATGTGTAAACAATATTTACGAGTATGCATAAAATTTGAAGTATAACCAACAGCTTTACGTGAAATAAACACCCTCTCTCTTGTAAACATTTTACATGAGGTTCTGCATAGAATTTTCCAAATATTTTCTTAAATATAAAGCAAAGGGGTGAGTGATAAAAATATATTCATTTAATTTAATTACATAACCATTTTGGTACCTAAGCGGATCATATAGATAGGTCTTTATAGAAGCTATTTTAACAGACTTTTTCTAAAGAATGGTTATTTGTCTTAGGTGCATGTAGGTATTAGACATTTTGAACTTTAAATAGAAATCGTAAATATCATTAGGTATTAACATAACATATAATTGTTTTTTTTCGTTATTACCAGGCGCACACACAATTAATGGTGTGCGTATATTTAAAAAATAATATTCATAATAATTAACTATTGATTTTTTCAAGGCGCGATAGGGGGCGCTGTTAACTTCATATAGCAACTCATCGCTTCTCGTCGGATACATTCCCCATACTTTGAATCTAGTAATAAACACCTGGCCTACAGCTATTACAACGGGTGTTCATATACGAATTATTGCAACCTGTTACATCCACAAGGCGAATGGTTATCTAATGCGCGTGGCCTAACCGTTATAATAAAATTATTATTAGTGTCCATTTGTGTCATCCAATTAGTATTGTCTTTTACACATGCTACTTCAAAATAGTAAAGCAAATATTTTTTACGCCAATTCTTTCGGTGATCTTGTGTGCTGTAGAATGCCGAGAGGCTTGGGGCTAACCCGTTGAAAAAGTTGTTTTTAAATCACGGGGTCACGATCTCGTTCTTGAGGTCAGGATGATAAAGAAGAAGAAATATTCCATTCTTCTAAATAATTTGATTTTTTTTCACTTCTAGGGGGCGATCCGGATCCTTTATCTTCCGTGTGTACGCACCTGCGTATTATTATTGTATCGTAGTCAATTTTATATTATAGCCTTCTGTAATAAATATATTGAGACTCACAATTTCTTGAGAGTCCCGTAGTGGACAAAATGTAATTATAATACACTCGTTTACCTACCGTAAGAAGTAAAAAGGTATATTTTACGATAAAAAGTAAACCACAATATGTGCTAACATTGCATTACATCACACGGTAATATAGTAAGTAAGTAAGTAAGTACATATTCTTGGAGCTTTTATACAAAAAGTTCTACCTCAAAGCTTAATAATTGCCGAGTGAGTATCAAAGCGTGAAGATTTTAACACGAAAACCGCACGTAACGCCATCCATATTCAGACTCCAGGCGATTCAAACCATGTGAAACATTTTCCAGTATGGAAAATAATATAATTACATTAATATTTATTACGTGGAATTTTATTAAATATTTGCCAATATTGTATAAAGTTTTTGAAATGTTATACCTAGTTATTATAAGCATACGTTATAAAAAAACTTCAAGTGTTCTGAAAACAACATGTAGGATTCTAATAAGTACTTATAAGCAGAAATCTAAATATGGTCGGATACAATAATATTTATTAATTCTTATTGAAAGCTCGATACTTTTATGTACTAACTTCTCAACGCAAACTGGTTTTTAGTATATTAATTTATTAGTTACGGTATAAATTTATACTAAGGCATAATTTTAGAAGAGAGAAGGAAAAAAATAACTATGAACAATAGACTACATATTATATATTATATATTTATATTAACTTGCTTTTCCCTCCACCACCCGCCACGTCTCCACACCCGTTATGCAGGCGTATACCGTGGCGTAACGAACGATAGGCGCTGCTCAAATTTGTGCCGAAAGTGTCCCAGGAGCAACTTCCTAAGACCTTGGTTGGCGTGCACTAGAGTGTGCGTGATCCCTAATTCCATATAATGTATTACGGTCAATTCTCGATGAGAAAAGACCTTCTCGCTTGCCGTATAATGCCGCAAACTTTTTAAAAGCTGAGGAATTTTCCCTCGTAGATACCAAGTCGCAATGGCCGACCGGTCCAACTGAGGGTCGGACCGACTTGAGAAGCTCTTCCCTTTCAACCGACATATAGGGACACTCCCAGAGGATGTGATCGGCATCCTGCAATTCGCCACATAAGCAAGTCGGAGATTCTATTAGGCCAAGCTGACAGAGCTTGGAGGCAAAACCACCGTGTCCGGTTAAGAACTGAGAAGTCCAATAGTCTGGAGTCAATCTGGTTATCTCCATGCGCCACTTAA
This sequence comes from Rhyacophila brunnea, assembly GCF_057557595.1. Taxonomy (NCBI): domain Eukaryota; kingdom Metazoa; phylum Arthropoda; class Insecta; order Trichoptera; family Rhyacophilidae; genus Rhyacophila; species Rhyacophila brunnea. The sequence continues at coordinate 17,426,722 of NW_028232752.1, forward strand.
TATTAAGAAAGAACAAATGCGTTTGTCTGCCCTTGGAAGAAGTGGTCCATCGCCCCTGCCACACACGCAGCGCCGTGTCATACGCCAGGTCGCGTACAATAACTTTTCGAGCGCACCGGCTCATGGATCCAAGACCTAAAGGCGGCGATATAAAGATACCGCCAACCTCCACCCCCAGACCCCCAAGCAAGGTGGTCGTGGCACCACGGACCTGAATGTGCAGGTCTAACGGAAGCACTCCAGCAAGGACAGGCAACGCGTCGATAGAAGTCGTCTTATAAGCCTTAGTGAGGGCAAGTAATGCTGAGCGTTGACCGCTGAGAAGAGTTTTCCGGATGGACAATAACTTACATCTATGATACCACGTGCTGGCGGCATATCCAGCGATACTCATAAAGATTGCATCATAAGCTATTTTAAGAGATCTGAACTTAAGACCCCAATTACTTCCAGTAAGCCAGGAGACCCGATGGTAAGCTGTTTTGGCTTTAGCCACCGAATTTTTGGCGTGGTGCATAAATGATAATTTGTCATCCAATAAATTTTATATTAACTATTCTCTTTATTCAACGAATTCAACGGTTAGTAATTAATTAAAGTAACACTTACTTTACTTTGATTTAAAATACAAAAGCCGATCGCCAATCGTAACTCTATTTGAAAAAAGAGTATAGCCTACTAGTAGTACGCCTATATAGCATAGTGGTCTATGTGCATGGGCGCGAAACTCGACAGATGCAGGTTCGATTCCTACTGGGTATCAGTTTTTCATTTGAAGGGCAGTTGACAGCTTACGTACGGAAAATGCCTTTACATATTTATAGCAGTTGAGAATTCAATATAACAGAACCTCTAACACACCCCACGTTAATAAGGTGCAATATATAATGAGAGTCGTTTGCAATTTGAATGCCTGTGAATACATCGAGAGCAACTACCCAAGGTAGCCACGTATTCAAAGCTCATGGAAAATAAAAAGAAAAATAAAGCTGTCGAGTATGATTAGATAAAGCTTTAGTTTCTTTACAAATTTACATTTTTTAGAAGCACCACAAACGCTGGCATACGCGTTAGTGCTGCACGGTTGCGCCACTTTTCATCAAGTATGTATGCATCAGGTAAAGTGGAACCCCCGCGTCTGTGGCACTTATATTAAAGCTAAAACAGATTGGACCGACTCAGTACCTAATCGAGGCAATGAAGCTCTTTATTCAAATATGCGTCATATTGATTTTGTTGAACACGTGTCACTTTTCATCTAGATAGGTTTTCATTCAGTTAAACCAGCTAGTACTGTGCAACACAAAAATCCGTAGTTCTATGATAGCAATCTTTGTTATTTTTATTGTAAAGTTGAGCACTCATGGAAATATTAAGGAAGTATCAAGAAAAACAATATACCCTTCCAGTCGAGCTGAGATAGACGATATCGCCTGTATATAACTGCGCCTTGAGATCTAACCACTTTTGACCAGACATTGTGAGCATAGAGAGCGAGATGGGTATAGCGCTTGGAAAAATAGCTGAGTGTTCTTACCCTACTTCATTTTCAGCGCAAATATTTTATAGGAATTTGCTCTCCTGTGAAAATATTTAGAACACACAAAGTACGTTAAAAAAAATTAACAACGAATTTTATATCATTTTCAAAGCAATATTAGAGGTGAAATTTTGTTAAATAGTTAACTGGAAGAAAATATCTTTCACTTATAATTAACATTTTGTATTAGCTGTTTATGATAGAATTATTTAACGAAGGTAAAATTATAATTGGTTTGTTAGAATTATTTAAAGTGAATAGGTAGAGTGGTGGTTTAACTTATTTACTTTAACTCGCTAAGTTTAAGGCCTTATTAGGGAATATTTTATGGTGCTATGACTTGTTATCGTAAAGCAATACCGTCAGAACAAGCGTCGAATAGGCGGCATCCATTTATAAAAAAGTGCCATCTTCCGCCGTTTATTTCATCGCTAATCAGGGGGAAATCTGGATCGGGATAGGTGCTATAGCAAAAAATGTTTATTTTATTCACATTGATTTTCAAACAAAAGCAAATCAATTCAATTGTTATGAACCCTGTCGATTTTTTCTTGAATGTCGTCGATTAAGTGGTCAAGTAGAATAAAAGCTCAGACCAATTTGTATACTAAACTTTGAAAAAAGATGTTTGCAGCGATTACTGAGTGTGCTTTAGGAGTTACGAGGATATAAAAAAAACGACAAAACAGCCTCGTTTCAAAAGATAAAATACTGCTCGGGGGAGACAATCGGGCTATCAATGTCACAGCAGAGATCTTCACCGGAAACCACCTGACCAGTGATGTGACCTGAATCTGGGTTACATCACGGCCAGGATGAAAAAAACCTGAATTTTTTGTATATATAAATGTAGAAACTTGTACCCGTTGTGTATGTAATTACACAAACGCGTAGCGCACCAAAGCCTACCAAAAGCCAAAAACTACAACCGAGATGACGGAGATAGGGGGCCCAGCCCCGGTGCTCCATATAGATGTAAAAGGCTATACACAGAATGAAACTTAGCCATCGTATAATATAAATTAATTATTATTCTACCCAGGTCATATCAGCCACATAAACTTGACCGTAAAGATTATTTATTCTTAGTTTCGTAATCTATAATTGAAATTCTAGTTTTGTACTATTCAATTTGAGTGGTTTTTGCAATCCGAGTTTCGCCTTTCAGCATCTTCAGACAGACGACGAATACAGTTAATTTCCATCTACATAACAAATTAATGCAATAAAATAACGTGAACACCTCATAATCTACTGACAGGTTTGATTAAGTTAGAGTAGAGTTTCATACTGACACCAGCTATCTGAAAAGTTTCTGAAGTTTAGATTTAACAGCACACACAAATAATGCACGTAAGAATTCGAAAAGAATCGCCAAAGTGGTCAGATAGTAGTGGTGGAACGGCCAGGTGTGGTGCAGGTTAAGGGAGCGCGTCTATATCAAACTATTGTCGATCGCACGGACTTAGTCTGAACTAATAATGAAATTGAATCACGAGTAGACAAACTAGTTAGATAGTAGCGGTGGAGCGTTGAGGTGACATATATAATTAGAGGCACGTACCTACGCTAAACTATTATCGATTGCCTGGACTTAGTTGGAGCGAATAATAAATGTAACTACCAGTAGGTAAAATAATCAGAGAGCAGCTGTGGAGTCATGAGGTGAGGTTCGGCTTGAGGGGCGCGCGTTTAGATCCAATCTTTGTCAATCATAACGTTATATTTCCGCATTTCACATGGACGAATTTGCGGTCCAACGCTCGTGTATATTTATTTCAGAAACTGCAGACTAGTTAAAAAAATATTAAGAATATAACATTCTTTATTGAACATATGTAAATTGAAAACACATCAGAGAAATATATAACTACTAGAAAACTTATTTTTGAAAAAAATTACGGTGCCCAACGGGCTCAAATCCGCGTTCACTGGATTTGCGCCAATGTGCTTTACCAATTAATCTATGTGTATCCTACCCAATTACGATGAAATTAAATAATAGTTTTTTTATATTTTTGAAGCGCTTCAGAGATGGTGTTAATTTTGTTAGTCGGCTTTCTTAGTACCAATTACCTTAATTATTAACTGTCGTCAGGATCTCTTATAATTTATGTTATAACATACTCGTAGTACTTGCTAATAATTTAACGAGCGTGTTACAAATAGTATATTATATATAATCACTGCGGGTCATAGAGTAATGAGTAGACTTCAATAATTCAGGGTCTGTACAAACCGCAAACAACCACAACAATGTGACTACTTGATTCTACATATAGTTGAACGACCGTACCTCATTTCACGCCAGCCACACTCAACCGCATGTAGCCACAAGAAGCTGCAGGTTACTGCAGAAATTGCCACAAATTGAACCCAGGTGTTTGCGGTCCATATAAGTATTTTTAATAAATCGATAACTACTTTATATCATGTAATGTTACTAAACGCAATCTTAAATGTCTCGGAAAACTGCTCTTAAGATTTTCTTAACAACAATCTCGACCTTGTACTAAGTTGTTGCTTTTCAAGTTGCTGTGAGAAGAGGGAATGAAAAACTTATTAGTGAGATGCTTTTGAGAGCATTGTTGGGCACTTGATATTCTAAAAAAAAATACAAAATATCGTTCTCAAAACGCTAGACTATTTCAATCACTACCATCTCAAGAAAATCAATGAATAAAATAGCAAACTTTTAATAATGCAATATTCAATACGCAATCAAATAATATTTTTTAATTGAACTATTTTTTTAATTAATCAAAAATTCATTCACAATAATTATTCGTAAATGTAAATACGTTATAATAGAAATTAAGAGTGATACAGTGAACACCAGTTAGTCATTTTAAAGTACCTAATTCAATACTTAAATTTAAAATACAAAACCTATTGCTAATAAGTAACGTAATTTAGAAAACGTTTCGGAGAGTAGTACTGTAAAAACATATTTTTTTAACTTTATCGCAATTAGATAAGACAATGGTTAGAGTACATTGTCATAAATCTCTGGGGGTGCAGGTTTGAATCCTGCCAATTTTCATATATTTTTTTAAAGGGATTTTTCTTGTAGTTATATATTTCGCAGAAGTATTTATTATATAGGTATATATAATAACTGATATCTCCCAGATAATTCTTTACGTAGCTATCGTCATAACTCTCGTGGTATAGTAAGTAAGGCGCTGGTCTTTCATCCGGGAGCTCCGGGTTCAATCCCGGTAAGGTTACAATATATTTATCTGATTTTTTATCAAGGCCTGGGTGTTTGTGAATGTTTCACTTATATTATTAAATACCCTACTGTTTCACTACACTACTGTTAGTGTGCTCATTGGCCTGATGTAGTATTATATAGAATATAAAATATAAATGTATAATTTGTTGTCACTTCATTATTTAGGTTGTGCTTATGAAACGCCACTTAGAAATGCTTTGCGACTTATCAATGCACTGTCTGAAAATGTAATATTCTATCTTATGATGCATTCATTACTTTAATATTTATTTTGCTCATTTTTTCCTTTAAATATTGTTTTTCATATTATATACCTATTAGTTAGTTAGTTTATCAATTTTTCATCTCTGTTTATGCAGGTAATTTTTTCTCTTTATTATTATAGTTTGTGTATTTATTATTTATATATTTATAGAGAATGACTTATCACACATGTCAGAGAAACTGATATTTGGGAAGCCAGAAGGCAAACTAAAACCTGGTCGACCTCGTACAAAGTGAATGGTGAGTGTCAATGAATTTAGCTACCTTGACGTTTCAAAATTGTATGGAAACGGCTATAGACAGACTTGGATTAAGGTAGATGCTATACACAACTCATAAGGTTCATAATATAGAGATGCAGTGCCAGAAAGAAGAAGAAAATAAAAACATATTATTTAATTCTGTAATTCTAATTGTTTAATCGTATTCACTATAATACATTTCAATAATAAATCCAGATTGTATGGTTTTCCTATAAAATCACCACAAGCGTTTATGTATATTTTACAACGTTTTTTTTTATTACAACGTTTTTCTTAGCTCATATTCTTATTTGTCCGGTACAAATCTTGCAATCGATTTTTAACTTAACTTTCCGACTAGCTAGACATTTAAAACTTTTAGAATATATCATAATACGATGCCAATGCATTTTTTAATACTTTTAGCCATCTTTAAGTAGAATTGAATTAATTTTCAGGTAATTCTGTTTTGTATGAAAAGTTATTTATACACAATTATTGGTTGCTAGGGGTCTGGGGTCCTAGCAACTGAATTATTAATATATAATATGTGCGTTACTATTGAAATCAATATGAATGTCAAAATAACATTTCAATATTATTTCTATCAAGTACAAATTTTTTTGATCGTTTAAGCTAGTCAGGTCAAGTTTATTATGATTCAACAGAAAATTTAAAAACATTGTAGATGAAAAGTTCTTTTTATCTTGTAATTATTTTAAATTTAGTACACACCAAACATTAAAAAAAATCAAGAATCGAAAACAAAAAATACGACTTTTAGATAGTCTAACTAAATTAATGTTGAAGATAGTATCACTTATTTTGAATTCCCATCTGAAACCTTATTCACCCTTACAATGTTTCCAAATGATATCACATAATAATATAAACCTACATTATAATTACCATATAACGTTAAACAGTAATTTAAAATCTCATAAAATCTAATTTCAAAGCTTGAAACAAATTTTCAAATTACCCCCAAACACGACTAGACAATAAAGCTGGTAAAATATGAAGGTTCGACGTCGATTGATATACCATTGGGTATAATAGGGGCAGTGGAGAATAATCGTGACTCCGGACAACATTGAATGGCCTTATAGTCAGTGGTGGCGGAGTGGACTTAAAATCCAAGAGGTGGACTAATAAAGACTTCGGTAATTTCTATTGTATAATATATTTAATTCTAGGTGTAGTGTTATGTTACCTACCTATCCATTATATCCATGTAATATTTACTCTTACTGTCATATTATTATGTACATAATAAGTATAGTTATAAGTTATACTTCTTTTGGCGCGTTTGGGAAAACAGATCAGAGTGTATTTTTAGCGTGTGACGAAGTTGCGCGTGCCGATGCAACACATAATGTCTTATTATTATTATATTCATTTCGGTCTCAAGGGTACATGCACATGCGCATAATGTCATTTAGTAGCCGTTCAATACAACTTAGTAAAGAGCAAGTGTTGTAAGCATAACCAATATTGTGTCATAATAAATATATATGTTTATAAACAAATTTCTGGAATCTAACATTCTACACTGTTAATTATTTATATTCATAAAACTTTATTTATATTGGAGTGTAGATTTATTTTTCATTGTAAAGATTGTGTATCAAGATTTGAGGCTATATTTATGTAAGTATTATTTATGAGTAAAATTATATAGCAATACATAAATACATTTTTTGAATGTTGAGTTGGTAAATAATTTATTAAATAATTAAATTATTAAATAATTAAAATTTGATTTTTTATTATTACATCATGGGCATTTCTAAATCCATTACAACCGCTATATGGTAAAGATGAGTTTTGGTCCAATACAATAAATAAATAACAATTATCATGTGCTATATATGAGACACAGATGAATCGTGTACGTTTTCATCAACCTAATCCACTGTAATATTAATAAACTTAGGTAACGGCTTATTTTGTTTTGTTACGACAAAGAAGTAAACGCGCGTACACAAAAGTTTAAAAAGGGTCTCAAAATTCATTCTGAATGATTTTTTGTCGGAAAACCTTAAAATGCTCCCAACTTTCACTCTGGGCGGTTTATCTTAAATGTATCGGTTTTTTTTGGCGGAATAAATTTGTCGATAAAAAACATCTTTGGCTGAAAAATCTCAAAAATTACGAAAAAACCGCAATATGAGCTAATTTCGTAATAATATCGATATCTTGAGAATCTCGAGAAATCAAAAAAATAATCTCGAATAATCTCGGGAAAATGGTTCTGGATTTTTGAATTTTTGAATCTCCAAAAATAAAAAATCGGGAAATCTCGGTCCCTACTCTTGAAGAATAATGTGTAAATACAGCATAGAGTTCGAGTGCAATGTTTGAGTGTTTTTCATCTTTTCGTCTATTAAAACAAAGATTTTTGTAATGTCTGATTCTATCTTTTGAATTTTGTTGAATTTATTTAACTTATTGCCCAAGGACTAATTTATTTGATTTGAATTCAATAAATACTTACACATTATTATTATTATCACAAATAATTAAAAAAAAATATTTCCAAACCCAATGAGGGGAGAGAAATGAAAAAATCTCTATGAATAAATCTTGGCCTATATGTTATATTATGTTTCGCTTTGGGTTTTTTCAGTTTTTCAAACCCCCACATTTAAGGTTCCTTTTTCAATGTATTACCATCGTTAATCGTCAAAGTATATAGTAGACAGGTAATCAGCTTATCAAACTACTAATCCAATACGAACGCTATCGGTTAGCTCATTTTAAGCAGTACCTATCAATAATAATCGTACTAGCAAGTTTTATATCTGATGAAATAAAAAAGTCATTAGAATAGTCCTTTATTTCAATATCATTTCTTTTACTTCAATATCTAAATGGATAGATTTTTGTATAATATTGTGAATATATTCACGATAAGGGAATCCAATCCCGAGCCAAAATTCTGATCCCAGAATTTCGGGATTACAATTTGACAATCCCGGGATTGGAATTTTTTCCATTGTTAATATAAAATTTTTATATTTACAAATAACATTGATAAATTCGGTCAAAAATAAATCTAGTATAATTGATACTATTTAAGAAATTTATTGTTAATATTGTATACGTTCAATCTTGGAAATACATAAGTTTAATGGAGTAAATAATATTGTAATATAAATAATAATGTGAATTTAATATGAGATTGCTGTTTCTGATAGTAAAGACTTGATGAATGGGTTTGCGAGATTTAAAATAGTAAAGCAAATCATGGTGTGCTTATGGCCTTTCCACTTCATAAATCTAATTAGTCAGCCAAATATGAAATTGCTGTAATGACGTATAAGATCATAGTGGAATTACGTTGTTAATAGTGCGAAGCATTGTTTTTTTCCAATCTTTCTCACTTTTATTAATTTACGTGAGAAAATTAAATGAATCGGCAACTTACACATGGGTTTAAATCAAACTTCATTCAAAGTCAGTTTATTTCTAATGTAGTTATTTAATCATTTAAAAGTATTTTTTCTGTTATATTTTCGTTTTTATTTTATTTTCCATAAAAAATTGATAAAAAAAATCAATCCCGAAAATTTGGGGATTATGTTTATCCCTATTCACGATGCAATTATCCGTGCACTCCCAAGTAATATTCCGTCAACCTTTCTTCAGTACACCACTGCTTGTATTTTATATCAATGTTATAATAAAGACAAGGGAAATTATTATTATGTATAAGTGTTCCTACCTATTATTCGCTCTCTCCAATTAATATAGAGCGTGTTTAGTAATAAAATAAATATTATTCTGTTGTGTTTAATATATAAAATATTATGATTATTACTTAATAGGCACTGTAAGTATTATATTAATTGGAATCGGCTTAATGTACTTTCCGTGTACGTTTTGTATCTTTTTCTTCTCATAGGATTTCATAACAATTAATATCAAGTTTCTGTATCTAAACAAATAATGATCTGTTATATAAATAATTACAAGATAAAAGGAACTTTTTATATACAACGTTTTTAAATTTTCTGTTGAATTAATATGCTCAATATGCTCAAACTTGTACTTGATATGAAGTAAATAAAAAACAAACAAATATAGTATACTGAAATGTCATTTTGATTTCCATAGTAACGCACGTATATATAAATAATTTTGTTGCTAGGACCACCCTCTTAGCAACCAATAATATTGAATTGGATTACGGATTTCTTCCGAAATAACTTTTCATACAAAACAGAATCAACTGAAAATTAATTCAATTCTGCTTAAAAATGGCTAAAAGTATTGAAAGAATGCATTGGCATCGTGTTCTGATATATTCTAAAATTTTCAAGTGTCTATCTATTCGGGAAGTTAGTTAAAAATCGATTGCAAGATTTGTACTGGACAAACAAGAATACGAGCTAATAAAAACGTTGTAAAAATTGGTGAAATTTCCTACTTAGATTAACCCACGATAGCCGCACGGTTTAATTGTCGGCCTATTACGTCGTATGTCCCAGGTTCGAATCCTAAGTCTGGCAAGTGCACATTTTTTTTTAATTGTTGCATGAGTCAGAGTATGGACCTAATGTAAGTATGCCTAATGTAAGGACCCAGAGTAAGCACGTAGATGGATCTACTGACGGCAGTACGTATTATCGCGACATGAAATGGCACGTGTCAATAGAGTTTAGTGGATTCTGAAATGTCACGTGACGGTTGCAACGCAGTAGAACGATAGTGGCAAATCTACTGCAAATAATTAAAAGATAAAAAGAACTTTTTATATACAACGTTTTTAAATTTTCTGTTGAATCATATAAACTTAACTTGACTAGCTTAAACGATCAAAAAGATTTGTACTTGATAGAAATACTGAATAATGAAATGTCATTTTATATTGATTTCCATAGTAACGCACGTATATATTAATAATTTAGTTGCTAAGACCCCTAGCAACCAATAATGGTATCGAAATAACTTTTCATACAAAACAGAATTAACTAAAAATGAATTCAATTCTAGTTAAGGATGGGTAAAAGTGATAAAATAACGCATTGGCATCGTGTTCTGATATATTCTAAAAGTTTCAAATGTCTAGCTAGTCGGCAAGTTAGTTAAAAATCGATTGCAAGATTTTTACTGAATAAAAAACAACTACTGGACAAACAAGAATACGAGCTAATAAAAACGTTGTAAAAAAGTAAACACAATTGTATATTTACACATTATGAATGAAACATTATGAACTACGGCATATCTTTCTTCGTTCTTTTTCCTGTGTGCTACAAGCTTATGTGGTTTTTGGCTTTATCTAGAGGCCATCTCTACCCAGGTAGCTCACTCTGTTGTGAATGCCCAAGATATTCAAATTTAACATAATATTTTTACGTATATGGTTGCCTTCCGGCTTCCCGAATATCAGTAATTTATCTGTTTATTTTCCATACACGTTGTTGCCATATCCTACCAATCATTCATCCTGTATACATGGCCCAGTCAGCTAAGCTTAACAATCTCACTTCTTAAAAACTACAATAGTACAAAACCCTATAAGCCTGGAAAAAAGTCATACGAAAAATATCGACAGAGTGCTCGTGAGTAGGTACTACCCCACATTTCTTTTTCTTTCCATCTCATATTTCCTCTTAATTTTCAAGATAGCTGTTTTATAAATCTGTTATGATAACGTATTGGTTATGATATCAGATTTAAAATCGAATTAACAAAATACAATATTAATTATTATTAATGGTCCCGGAAATATTAATTCTATTTTTTACCGGTCCACATGTGTAAAAAGGTTGAGGAACACTGGTATATAAACAGTTAACAGATATCCATATACCTCTGCTATAAAGATTTAAAGATTTTTTATATTTGTTAATTAAAGATAAACTCACAATTATTTAGAAGAAAAAAATGTTTTAATGATTTTAGATCATCATCAGGGGCGCGACAGCCCGGCGTGGGTCCTGGCCTCCTCCAACAGCTCCTTCTACCTGTCCCTATCCAGTGTGGCCACTTTCCAATTCGGTACTCCCAGAATACGGCAGTCACTGGCAGCTCCATCCAACCAGCGAATCTTCGCCCTATTGGATTACTGGACATCATTCTCTTTGCCGGTTCATTGTCATTCATACGGTGCACATGACCTAGCCATCGCAGTCTCCCAATCTTAATTGATTGAACTGCGCTGCAATCTTCGTACAGCCCGTAGAGCTCAGCATTATATTTTCTCCTCCAATTAATTAGTGCCGTCCCTGATCGGTCCATATATACGGCGGAGAATTTTTCTTTCAAAGGTGTTCAGGGCTCGTTCATTTCACAGAGTTAATGTCCAGGTTTACGATGCGTAGGTGAGCACTGGCTTTACAAGTGTCTTGTTAAGAGTTTTAGTTCGGCAAGATAATGATTTTAGATACGTATTGAATATTTAAAATCAAAGTTGTTATGTAGTAAACTGAAATTATTTTTACTAAAAAGTATGTATTTTATAAAATATTTTAGTAGGTAGATATCATTGTTATTTGATTTAATTATTTTATAACCACGTCATAAGTAGGCTCCCTTTTCTCTTTCCCTACGCAAAGAAGACATTATTAATTGTTGAATATTAATTTTGGCTTTTAAAAAAGGAAAAAAACACGACTTAATTAAAAATTATACCCAGTAGATACGCTTGTTACAAAAAAAAAGACAATTAATGAGAACGCTTTTTTTTCATTTTACTATCGCAGTCTTTCTGCTCCGTTTGAGGTAAATGGACTTAGATTATTTGCAAATTCCTTTTAGACAAAACAAAAGAAGTTTTTGAATGAAAAGGAAAATACTTGGTTATACGCATATTAAGTGAGAATTTCTTTAGAGGGTTTTCGAGATAAACTTAGCGCAATAAGTATTATTTCAAGAATTGTCAGAGTACAATGTAACTTTTAATATTTATATCAAATGCATGTGATAGACAAGTAGTAGCATGACGCTCTGAGTCGGCAATTAGAGGAAGCCAGGACTATCACATTATAATATTGATTATGTTAAATATGTCAACCGCATGGCAGATAGCATCATTCTGTAAATACTGTAAATCAAGTATGGTTAAAAGCAGCGTTGCTAACATGGCGTTTTTCTTGCAAAAAAATGCATCTAGTTTATGGCGTTTTTATTAGCGTTTTCTTAATGCCTTCAACAGCTTTAAATGTGCTGAAAATAAGCTAGATATTTAGTTTGTTTATTCAGATATTTAATGAAAGCAGGTCGGTACTTGAGAAATAAAACAACATAATGAAACAATATGACCATTCTTGGCGTAATAGTGATATAAAGGTATCAGATATTATAATTTATTGTGTGTTTAGGCATGTGGCAATTACTTGACGATTATCAAGGATTCTACTCTCTGGTATTACCTATTTATTACTTATCATCGGTTGTTAGATTTATTTTTCGTCAATTTTGAAATGAGTTTTGGAAAAATATGGTGTGAACTTTTTTTCAATAGGCAAGAAAGGTAATTATTGAAATTTTATTTTCACAAAATCTAGCGTTTTTTCCTGCTTATGAATTCTAAATAGCTTGTTTTCGTTCGTTTTCAACAACAGTTGGCAACACTTGTCAAAAGATAGATCGCGAAGAAATTTTTAGTCGCTTGGAGTGTAAAGTAAGATATATTTAAACAAAAAAATACATTTTCTTACGGATAATTTAAAAAAATAGCTTTCTTGAAAATAGTATCAGATTTACTCTTTGAAATTTTTAAGAATAAAAATAAAATTTAAACTATGCAATCTTATCAAGAAATCAATCTGAAAAAGATTAAATTTTTTTTGTAAATATGTTAACCGGAAAAAGTATTTGGGATTAAGAATGAAACATCCATTACTTATAATAAAAACATATTACCTACACTCTTTGGTAGCACATGTGCTATGTTTGGAGGAGAGAGGGGGTTGGGTTCTCTCCAAACCATTTTTCTATGTGCGTCCCTGAAGAATGTTATTGACATTTATATTTTAACGGGATACAACCCTTATTTTTTTTTATATTTATAGGTACCTATATACCACTTTCCCAATTATTACGAAAGTCTCACTGCGAGTAAAATTGTCATTTAATAATCCCAAATATAAGACCTATTAATTTATATAAAACACAATATTATGTAGTACACACTGTTCCACTTATTTTAATATTAGTCAAGATTGGTATCGTCCGACAATGTCCATTTAAAGCAGACGAAACCGGTCATAACTAATATTAAATAAGAAAAATTAGTACCATATTGTGTTTATCTTAGTTAAAACAATGCATTTCCACCAAGAATTGACTATTACCACGATACAATCTTTTTCTTTTTGGCCGTGCACTCATGGCTGAGGATCGTGACCACATTTAAATTTCGCCATCCTTTGAGCGACCAAGACTTTCCATCCTTCTCGATCTTCCGCTTCTCTCAGTGCAGAATGGATGGTGCCCCCAGTCAGCTCTTTCACTTGGTCGCTCCATCGCGCAGACGCTATTCCTCTGCTTCGCCTTCCCTGGAGGCTACCCAAAACTAACAGTCTCTCCAGGTTGTCCGGTCCGCGCCTGACAATATGTCCAAATAACTGCAGAATTCTTCTCAGACATATCGTCGAGAGCCGTTCCTTTATCTTCAGTCTCTGGATGATTGACTGGTTCGTCCTGTGCTCCGTCCAAGAAATGCGAAGCATTCGGTGCCAACACTACATCGCAAAGGCATCAATTGCCTTTCGTTCTCTTGCCTTCAGGGTCCACGACTCGACTCAATATACAAATCTTGAGAACACTAATGTTTGCACAAGCATCATTTTTGTGGCAATCGAAATTCCCCGATCCTTCCATATAGTGATAAGGCGTGTCATCGCATTTTTTGCAATCTGTGTGCGCCTTCTTATTTCCGCTTCGCATCCACCCTTTCCACTGATGGTCGATCCCAGATATACAAACTCGTCGACTGTTTCGAGGTTTTGGAGTGTACTTGGTGTTGGTAGAAGGTTGGCCCAATCAACAACCATTAGCTTGGTCTTATTCCTATTAACAAGGAGGCCGTATTTGCGACTCTCTTCCTCTACCCGGTGTAGCAGCTCTGTGAGTTCTCTTTCATCAGCACCGATTAGTGTGATATCATCTGCGAATCTTAAGTTGTTTTCTTCTGGCCACCAATTGTTATTCCCCCTTGCCGATGATTTAGAGCTCTTCGCATTATATGCCCTCCATATATATTGAATAACTGAGGAGATAAAACACATCCCTGACGAACTCCCTCCTCGGTTCGGAAACTCTCAGAAAACGCTCTATTTACTCTTACCTTTGTGTGGCTATTGTTATATAAGGTTTTGATAAGACAGGTAAGGTATGATGGAACTCCCATTTCCAGAATTTAATATTAATGTAATCATAATTACGAGATAAAAAGAACTTTTATATACAACGTTTTTAAATTTTCTGTTGAATTATTATGCTCAATATGCTCAAACTTGTACTTGATTTGAAGTAAATAAAAAACAAACAAACAAACAAACAAACAAATAATATAGAATACTGAAATATCATTTTGACATTTCATTTTGATTTCCATAGTAACGCACGTATATATTAATAATTTAGTTGCTAGGACCACCCTTTAAGCAACCAATAATAATGGATTGGATTACGGATTTTTCTGAAATAACTTTCCACACAAAACAGAATCAACTGAAAATGAATTCAATTCTGCTTAAACAAAGCTAAAAGTATTAAAAGAATGCATTGGCATCGTGTTCTGATATATTCTAAAAGTTTTAAATGTCTAGCTAATCGGGAAGTTAGTTAAAAATCGATTGCAAGATTTGTACTGGACAAACAACCACCGGACAAACAAGTATACGAGCTAATAAAAACGTTTAAAAATTATACTTCATTAAAACATAAAATAAGTATAAAAACTTATTTATAAAATGAAAAAAGGTTACCTATGAAGTCAATTTACTCGTAATATTAATCAGATTACAACATGTTTCCACTGTCCTCAGTTATTACCTCGATAATTCTTACTAAATCTTCTATGGAAAGGTATTTAAATAGACCCTTGTTCGTGATATCTTTCCATATATATTATTTTCGACGCTGATTTTTTTTACATAATTCTATCCCTTATCTGCCCGAAGATTTTTCTTTTTATATTCAAAATATTATTCAATTTTGTGTTTAGCCCCAGGATATATATTTTTATTATTTTTTTCTTTTTCATATTTCCTTGTGCTTTTACAAGAACTTACATTTAGTTATTTGTCAATTTTAAAAACTAATTAAATTTATTTATTTGCACACACAAAAAATAATATATGACATTACGGCTTACTCTAAGACAAGATATATTTTATAATAAAAATAAATTAATATGATAATTCCATTAAAATTACATTTAGTAGGTAAATAAAAATATATTTTAAAAACAATCGAATCACAATATGTCCATAATATCTTTGGGCAGATATTCTTTTTATTTGTGTTCAAACTGAAATAGGTAAGTAATAAAAAAATCGTTTGTCAATGTTATAAGTAGATACAATATGCTGTTACAATCATCGATGGATATAAATAACGACTTGACCAAGAAACTTTTAGTAATTATATGATTTTATTTATTATTGCAAACAAACAATTACATATTACCTATATAATAACATTAAGAATTAATTAATAAATTATATATAGAAACAATAATGATAATAATAAAAGAGTAAAACAAAATAAGTGACAAAAGGTATAAAATTAAACGTTAAAAGTACACAATATATTATTATATATAAACAAATAAAATAATAATTATAAAACTATTGATATTCTAGATTTCTCCAAGTATATAAAATACCTTCTCCTGGATATCCTAAGAATACCTAAAATAGAGACTTTACTACCTCTTTGGATGTATATTATGATTATTAGCTGTTTCAGGTACTCAGTTGAACGGCACTCACCTGTTTTATCAGTCAAGTGACGTCCGATCTCAAACCACCGTCGTCAAAGCAATCAGAAAATTATAAATTGTATGTTGTATGGAGTTCAGGGTGTAATGAATTGAATCTGTCTAATTGAAGCAGAAGAAACCGGTTCTGATTGTTATTAAACTATGTGGAATATGTACTAAGTAATATGCGTCATATTTCGTTTATTAATATTATATTATTTTGCAAGATTTTTATTATTAATAAAGGGGGGAGAATCTAAAATGTAAGTAATTTAGTTCCGTTTCATCTCAAAGCTTCTGTTTTACCTTTAGTTTATATTCTTTAGAATATTTTTTTCAATTACAATTTAACAAATTAAATTATTCGGAAATCATAGTATTAAATATTTTATGCTTTTACGTATTTTATTCTAAATATAATCCTACTACTCGTATCTACGCTAAAAGTATTCAAATCAATATTATTAATAATAACGTTTTTAAATTAACATCTTTTCCACCACACTTATGAATGGAAACAAAAGTAAAGTTGACATTTATCTCTTGACGAAGTTGCAAATAAAATAGTGGTATTTTTCACTGTCAAGAGTAACTCTTGCAACTCTGCAAAGTGCCCACTTCTCAGTTGAGTTTTTCCACCGTCTTTCCACCGTTTTGCATGCTGACTGTACACTCAGAAATAACCAAGTCGCTGTTAGTTTTGTTTAGTAAATCTCGTTGCATATTTATATTTAGTCACAGGTGTGGAGATATACAACGTCCTCGTAAACAGGTAAATCTAAAAACGTATCAATATGAATATTCTTCCAGTTCTTTGTTGAGACGTCGGAGAGTAGTTTTGATTATGTATGCTGCACTGGCTTCTGTTGCTCGATAATATTCTTCAGCTTCCCGACCTTGTCATTCCGATATTATGCTCTTTTCTTAAATTAAAATAAATCATTATATATTAGATGTTTTGGTAAATTAAATTAGTCTTAAAATTACCACAAATGTAAGTAGATACAATAAGAAATTTTATTTATTACGATAAATGTATTCATTGGTTTTTAAGACAATATCGATTATTGCAGAAATTACCAAGTGTCCTGTGTTGCTAAAAAACGATGGCAACCAACACAAAATTAAACTGTCAAGAAACAGTTCTCACTAAACAGATACCGACATAGCCACAATTAGAGTTGGGTTTCGGGAATTTCCCGACGCGAATTCTCGAGAAATTTTCGAGATTTTACATCCCGATTCTTGAGATTCGGGATGGAAAATCTCGAATTTCAGGAAATCCCGGATCTCAAGAATCTTTTCTCGTCACTTGGGATTTCTTCATTATCAAATATTAATTGAAAAAACGATTTTCTAAACGGAAAAAGTGGACAGAAAACACAAAACGTTCAAAGACCGATCAGGGCATTTAACACAATGAAGCCAACGTCGACTCAAAATGAGCGCAATTTTTACAACATCAGGGAATTTTGTGTATAAAAAGCGTACGCGATTATCAGATGCAGCGATTGACAGTCTGTGTTTTTTGAAAGTCTATTTTAATAAGTAATGTTTTGAATTATTTTTATTTTCCTATATTTATTTTGTTTGTCCTTTTACATAAATAATAAAAAAAAAACATAATTTTTCGAATTTGTCTATTTTTATACTGATTTTAGGATTTTTACAGGTTTTTTTTCGATTTCCCGATATCTCGAGAATTCGCGAAAATTCTTTTCTGGAAATCCCGAATCTCGAGAATTCAAAATTTCATCATTTCGGGAAATCCGAGATTGAGATTTTCTCGGGAAATACCCAACTCTAGTCACAATATATGCCAATGCATATTTTCATCAGCACTAGTAGCACACATTGGATTGACCACTTGACGCTTAATGGCTTGTTTACACGGCTTAGTACTAATCATTATTACTCGCTACTCTCACTAATACCGATACGCGTAAACAAGCCGTATAATAAGCCAGTGTAAGCAAGTCCTAGTGCGTTCAACCTATTTACTCGTACATGTGGAAGTATTATTGCGAGTAGTGAGTACTAATGATTAATATTAAGTCTGTGTAAACCAGCTTTAAGACACAACTTAATTTATTGTCATGAATTAATTACACGGAACACTAATGTAACGGTTAGTTATTTAGTTTACGTAGTTTAACATCATTGTATAAAAAATATATTATTCATTAGCTCACAGATGTCGCTATATTAATATAACAATCACGAGATATAGATCGCTGTGTTGTACATTCACGGTACCAGACGGTTAAGCGATAGCGAGACAGAGCACAAGACGCGCCAGTCAATCATCCGGAGACTGCAAAAGGAATGGCTCTTGAAAACATTTCTGAGATGCATGCTGCAGTTTTTTGAAAAATTATCCGGCGAAGACCAGACAACCTGGAGAAAATGGTGGTATTGGGTGGCCTCCAGAAAAGAGCTGGAGCGACCAAATAAAGTACCTAGTTGACTGGGGGCACCATTCATTCTGCGCTGAGAGAAGCGGAAAATCGAGAGGAATGGAAAGTCTTGGTAGCCCTAAAGATGACGAAATTCAAAGGTGATCACGATTTTCAGCCATGAGGATACGACTGAGTAGAGAAAGTAACCGCTAAAATACACAACACGGAACTGACAAGACGTGGCAGATGTG
The DNA here is from genome assembly GCF_057557595.1 of Rhyacophila brunnea. Taxonomy (NCBI): domain Eukaryota; kingdom Metazoa; phylum Arthropoda; class Insecta; order Trichoptera; family Rhyacophilidae; genus Rhyacophila; species Rhyacophila brunnea. The sequence goes on from NW_028232752.1 coordinate 17,445,598, forward strand.
TCACCAAGTGTTGCTAATAGGGAAAAATACGCATGGAAGTACTCACCAAAGTGCTTTGGTGACTTTTTCCATAACACAAATATTATCTTTTTTTTGTAGTTGGTGAATTTTTTGTTTTTGTAATTTTTAACTTAAAACGTATAGTTAGAATTTTGGTGATTTTTTCTAAGATAGAGTTAAAAATTGCAAGATTGCCTGTATACATAACTCATTTTGAGCAAAAACTGTATTTGATGTGTTCTTTCTTGAGGGCGACGTTATACTCGTATTATTTTATGCTACATCTAGAATGATTGAAATATAAATAATTCAGTTTAGCTTTCCTGATGATGTATATATCGTTTATATTGTATACGTGAATATTGCAGACGAAGTTATACATAATATATTCGAGAGCTCCGCGCGCAAAAGTTAAAACCAACTTTGGAAAACTATTTTCATCGAGGAGTGAAAATGCACTTTGCAATTTTCTTTTGCTCACTTTACCGAGATGGTGTAATTGTTTCAGATGGCCCTTCGTATAACACTCCTCTCCTCTGCAAGATATATATTTGATACTTTTAACAGCTTTACGAGTATTAAGCACATGCCTTTGAAATTGTCTGAAGAGCTTTTTAGTTGTATCTTTTACTTCTATGAAATAAGAAAATAGCTTTTAACTTGAACGCTTTCCAAAAAATGTATTAGCAAATAGTTTAGTCTATCTTTTCAAACGATTAAATTTTTACTTGATGATAATTTAGGATATTTTATATAATAAATTATACCATGTTCGATCCTAAGAAGATCATAATGGACATCCACAGAGTGGAGGATGAATTAACAGATTTTTTTATAAGAAATTGATGTTAGTCACATGCTCAACCTATAAGATCCATAATGTGGGTCTAAACACACATTGAATGACAACATGTTTAAGACATTTAAAGCCAACGCGGTAATCAGTATTTATAATATGTTGGATAATTTATCGAACTAATCTATGACAATCGCGGCTTACGCATCGGCAGATAGCGTCGTGGGTCCCAGGCTCGAATCCTGGGTCTAACAAGTACACATATTGTTTTTCAATTTGTGTATGAGTCATAGTATGGAGCTTAATAATTATGTTGTGTAAGTGGCTGAAATCTATTTCTCGTACAAACAAAATATGTCAATTCTTCTTCTTCTTTCTTGGCACTACATCCCTTGTCGGGATTTGGCCTCCTGTACAATTATCTTCCACATGCTCATTTCCCTGGCTGCTCTTCTCCAGTCTCTAGCCCTCCCCATCTTTCTCCAGTCCTCTCCAATACAGTCAGCCCACCTCTTCTTTGGTCTGCCCCTAGACCGTTTCTACTGTGGGATCCACTTGGTCATTATTTTTGGCGTCCTGTGCTCAGGCATTCTCTCAATGTGTCCAACCCACCTTAGTCTTTGGGATCGACAGAATTTCACCACCGTTTCATGTTTTATTAACTCTTCTAACTCATGGTTCATTTTTATCCTGTAACTTCCATTTTCCAATGTGGGCCCAAAAATTCTCCTGAGGATCTTTCTTTCGAATATGGCCAGTTTATGTTCTTCCCTTTGAATGAGACACCATGTCTCACAGCCATAGGTAGCTACTGGTCGAATAACTGTTTTGTAGATAAGCAGTTTGCTATTCTTGCTTAGGATTTTCGAACTCAGTAGACCCTTACAGGCGTAGAAGCACTTATTAGCAGCTATGAGTCGTATGTTTACCTCTTCTGTTGTTTTGTATAAAATATGTCAATACACACCTACATTCTGTAGATGCCCATATTATGATCTTATTAGGATCGGACATGGTCGTAGTGAAACAAAATAACAACCTATATTTTGCCCACCTGGTGAGCTCTATCGAGTATGAGTGCCAATTTTGTCTGTTTTCAAATTTTGAAGAGAAGACATTGTATTTTCTTTTAAAATAAAATACAACACGTAGTACTCATTCAACATAGTTTTATAATCATCGGGACCAGTTTTATCCATTTCATCTGTTAATACTACCCCATTAAAGCAGACGAAACCAGTCGTACATTAAGTGAAATAAGTTTTAAATTTCTGAACAAACATAATTTTGAAAAACACTTCTGAGAAAATATATTATAATATAATCGAACTAGCATCTCTTGGGTTTACGCCCCGTCCGCGCATTGTCCTCTATGATTATTATCATTATCTTTTTCACTTCAGAAATTATTGACACCCCCTTGTCTTTACTCTCTCGTTACCCTAACCATTAATTAACTCATCAATAGAATAAATTATAATAAATCGTGCACCTTTGGTTGTATAGAGGTCACTCAGTAAATATATCAAGCCAGAAGTTTTCTTAATAATATACCATCGAATCACAGTAAACTCTCTTTAGTTCTCCCGGAGATATGAGTATCAAAAGAAAAGCTTTGATGTAGTTTCCCGCGCAAAAATTAGCCACTTCCGTTTCAAAATCAAATTGTCCCGCCCTGTCTCGAGCAAACCGTCGGTAGTAATATCCGCTCTGCCACATCCGGTGGGCGAAAGTTCCTGTAAAAGCTTGCATTATCGCGCCATTACCTATGTTTTCTACTGGGAACAAAGCGCTCCCAGGACATAAAACGACAACTAAAAATCTTAAACGTTTTATCACGATCGCCAACAGATGGCCTCCCTGTCATTCCTGGCTCGGACAAAGCCATCTTAATTTTACGATTATTGCTGTATTAACACATTAGAATATCTGACGTCACAGTATTTTTTCAATAAATATTACAATTAACCAGTTGGATCAGCAGACCTTTTATGATGTTATTAATAATTGCCAAGCTTTTTTTAATACTCATTTGAGAAATCCGTGACTAGAAAATACAGAATTTAATCCAGATGTACACTATATTGATATATTTAAATAATTTAAAAATAAATCAGATATAAACCTACTAAAAAATCTTTGAACAAAATACGACTACGGGCTGAACTCAAACCCGCATCCAATAGATGTGCACTAATGTGAAACCACCAACTGAACGTTTTTTTGACCATGTCCGATCCTAATAAGATCATAATATGGGTCTCAACAGAATGAAAGGCTGTATTAACAGATTTATGTTTTTAAGATAAATTGATGTTAGCCACTTGCTCAACCTATTAAGTCCATACTCTGACTCCAAACACAAATTGAAAAACAATATGTGCATTTGACAGATCGGACCTGGGAGAAAATGTTACATTCTCAAATCTTGTAAATGATTTGTAGAACAAAAAACAGTTTCTTACACAACAATATAATTAAATTCTAAAATATACGAGTATATTGAAAAAGTAAAGTTCTGCATAATTAAGTGTCAATGTCTATACATAGGACCGAGAATCATAGAATCAGCTTGAAAATACATTCATTTATTCAGAAGTGGATAATATATTCCATGTGACATGACTCTATTATTATTATTTTTTTAAATACATACTATAAAATAACGCAATTTTTTCAGACGAAGTACAATTTTAAAAATAATTGGATTTTAGATAAATTAAGTATAAAGTACCTAACTACTAAACATTTTTTTCAGAATTCCAACTTTTCAAAAATGATTCACGTATCACTAAGGTCATCCATAATTAATGTGGCTTTAAAGAAAGCCTAATTATTTGCGCAAAATTATGCTGTGTATTATAAAATCTTCTCCGTTATTTGACTGTTTCTAAAATTATAAATAAATTATACTAATATCTATACTAAATTGTACAAGAAATAATTACAAGATAAAAAGAACTTTTTATACACAACGTTTTTAAATTCTGTTGAACCATAATATAAACTTGACTTGATTAGCTTAAACGATAAAAAAAAATTGTACTTGACATGTCATATTGATTTCCATAGTAACGCACGTATATATTATTAATTTAGTTGCTAAGACCCTAACCAATAATGGTGTCGAAATAACTTTTCATACAAAACAGAATTAACTGAAAATTAATTCAATTCTACTTAAAGATGGCTAAAAGTATTTAAAAAATGGATTGGCATCGTGTTCTTATATATTCTAAAAGTTTCAAATATCTAGCTAGTCGGGAAGTTAGTTAAAAATTGATTACAAGATTTGTACTGGACAAACTACTACCGGGCAAACAAAAATACGAGCTAATAAAAACGTTGTATTTAATCAAAGTTCAACCGAAAAATAGCTATAAATTATGGTAATTTCAGTAGTTTTACAATATATATAAAAATGAGTAATACATATTTTATATATATATATATATTCGGTTACACAGTTGTTTGTATTCAAAATAATAAATCATATTCCTAGACTACTGCGTTATAACAGAAATTGTCTAAGTTATTTTTTGCATTTTTGATAATCTTACTAAGCCCGTGGGTAATTAATTTAAACATGACCCCCGTAAAAGTATTTAAAAAATGCATTAGCATCGTGTTCTGATATATTCTAAAAGTTTCAAATGTCTAGCTAGTCGGGAAGTTAGTTAAAAATCGATTGCTAGATTTGTACCGGACAAATAAGTATACGAGCTAAGAAAAACGTTCTAAAATAGCTTCGTCGTTCAGTCAAAAATTATATTTTCGTAATCTTCCTTTTCCATCCTATTATTGACAAAATTAGTTATAGGTATATTATAAATATCTAAAATTTAAAAACTCCTAATTTGAAAATACATCGTTTCATATTTCATGGTCACCACTAATCATAGGTCCAAAGTGCCTGAATATATGAATATACCTAACCAATATAATATTACAATCTCACTATCCATATAGACTCCGGCAGTTAATGTGTTCCTCCATTGGCATAATAATAACTCGCCAAAGCAATTATTTCTGGAGTATAGTGGGAACGTAAAAGCTTTAACGACACGATCTACATCAGTTGACCTATATAATTTTTTTAGCCCCCAAGTTAACTGTTTTACGAGGGAAACATAAAGATTATTATCAATATTCACACCATTCAGTCTAGTAATTTACTGTGTAGAATCATATATTTGTTAAGTCTTTTGTAGCTTATATGGTTTTATTTTTCACAAATTACGAGTGCCAAGCCCATGTAAAAATTTACGTAAAATATCTTACGGGGCATCATATATGCCAACAGAGAACCTAGCGGAAAAATACGAAGCTTGCAATTTGAGAATTATTTTGATAATTTACTATTTCAACTGTATTAATTAATAAATATGTATTTGAAAACATTAAAAAGACTTTTTTTTAAGTCAAAGATAAACTTACAATTGTAAAAAAATGTGAATTTGTAACATATTTGCTACATAGGTTACGTTATTATTACATTATTTTTATGGTTATATTTATTATTAAAATTTAGTTTATAAAGTTTTCAATTTTTCACCGTTTAGATTTCTGACTAATTCATAGTTTTAATATTTAAAAAAACATCGATTTTTATAAAAAATATAAATGTGTATAACTTGAAATCCTTTTTATTTATATGAAATCTTATTTAGGTATAGTCCACATATTTAAGCTCAATTTAAGATAGGGGTGTTTACTAATTAGGTTTTTACTAATACTTGAACTATTCATAATTTATTTTTGTATTTTTTTATTGTTGACACTTGACTTGATAGGTAGGTAATGGGAATTTTATCTACTTTATTGTATTGATTTATTATATAAGCTAGAGTTAAGAGTATTCGTTGTCAGTGTATGTTTGTCTTTGGTGAGTGTACCCGACACAGCGCCTGAAGATTCCGTAAGGCGAAACCCGGGTCGCAAAAACGACTCAAATAGAATAGTACAAAACTTAATTCCATTACAAAAATATTATTTTTATTTATATCAGAGTTAACGACAATCGTTTATTTATGATAAATAACTTCCAAAAATCATCTACGGAAAACATTATTACAACGTTTTTCTTAGCTCGTATTCTTATTTGTCCTGTGGTTCTTTTTCCGGTACAAATCTTGCAATCGATTTTTAACTAACTTCCCGACTAGCTAGACATTTGAAACTTTTAGAATATATCAGAACACGATGCCAATGCATTTTTTTAATACGTTTAGCCATCTTTAAGTAGAATTGAATTCATTTTCAGTTAATTCTGTTTTAGATGAAAAGTTATTTCAACACCATTATTGGTTGATAGGGGTCTGGGGTCCTAGTAACTAAACTATTAATATATACGTGCGTTACTATGGAAATCAATATGACATGTATTTTAAGCTAGTCAAGTCAAGTTTATGTTATGATTCAACAGAAAATTTGAAAACGTTGTATATAAAAGTTCTTTTTATCTTGTAATTATTTTTGAATTATTTTGAAACAAAATGATATCCGAAATAATAATAACCAACTCGACTGTGCAGAAGCAGATTTAAACGGTATGATAAGGTTTGTAAACTGGAGTAGTAGGGACGGGTATCAGGATAGTTATTGAATACTGAAGCAGAATGATTTTCAGATTTCTTTTTTTTTTCAAAAATATCGTTGTCGAACAAATTCAATGCCGTCAAAATTCTAAGCTAAAAAATCCATCTCAGCTAAAAAACACTCTTTGTAAAAAGGTAAAAATGTGTCACCTATCGGGATTTAGATTTTACGTGATGGTTTTTGCCGCCGACAATTCACTCGATATTTTTGTGTCAATATTGATTCCGCCTCACAAACAGTGGAATGTAAATATTGATACCATACTCTCGTTCGTAGACCAGACGGTGTTACAAACAGCATATTGTGTGAAGCAGGCTTAATCGAAAAAAAAACATGCCTTTTTCGAAAATATCATTTTGATTATATTTCCTAAGAAAATCAATAAAAATAATTACAAGATAAAAAGACCTTTTTAAATACAACGTTTTTAAATTTTCTGTTGAATTATTATGCTCAATATGCTCAAACAAGTACTTGATATGAAGTAAATAAAAAACAAACAAATGTAGAATACTGAAATGTCATTTTGATTTCCATAGTAACGCATGTATATATTAATAATTTAGTTGTTAGGACCACTCCTTAGCAACCAATAAAAGTATTTAACTTTTTACGGATTTTTCTGAAATAACTTTCCATACAAAACAGAATTAACTGAAAATGAATTCAATTCTGCAGAACCTTCACTCTGTGGAGGCCCATATGATCATATCTATAATCCATATTTTCCGATAATTGTATAAATATTTTTTATAAACTAATATTTAACTTGGATCACTGGTTAATTTAATTAATTGATGTATTGCTAATATATAATATTGATATGGCATGAAATTAGTCTCCGGTCCTGAAATGTCGTCCGTTTATGAAAGTAAATGTCAACATTATTAATAATATATTAAGAGGTATTTAATATTTCTAGTCTCGTATTTGCCTACTTAATCTCTACATATAATATAATGTAGCTTGCAAGCTAACCATAAATTTTTGGATATTTTTTTGCGTGAATACTCGTGAGTCGCGACAGACATATTAATATGTCAGCTGTCACTAAACCTACGCGCATGTTATCGTACGCACCACGTTTCTTTATATTTTTTTTTAAATATCAGTTTAATATTGTTAAATAGTGATTATCAAGTGCATCCTAGCTAAATCGGTAAACTACAATACCCGAATTGCAATTCTTGTAATTTCAAGCATATGGAGCAAATTTGTGATATATTTCACCCATTTCCTTTCCTCATTTTCACCCAGATCCGCGTGGTAGTCAGTGCTCATATCATTTGAATTATCGATCCATCTATGCTAATTCTTACTTAATAACTACGCCTTCCAATTTTTCAAATTCCGTCAAACAAAATAATGATATTAAGGGGCGCACCAGGCGAGGGTACTAATGGTGAAAAACACCCGCGTGGCAGGATTTAAAAGCCGCACAAGTCCTAAGAACCAGCCAACAGGAAATTAACTGTCACAATTTGTCTCATTAGATTTCACTGATAGTAAAAAGTCGTATGCGGCGTAATTTTCTTCCATGTCAAACACTATTTTATTATGATGAGGCTCTGTCGTCTATCAATTAGAAGAATTATTTATTATGTAAAATATTTCATTATTTTTGTTATGAATATTTTGATGACAATAATATATTTTTTCAGCTTTCCTTTGACTTCCACTGAAGAGAATGTTTTTAATTTGAGGGGACGGCAATTTTAGGCTGGCACCCGGGTGGCAGATACCCTCGAATTTTTTATGTTTTTCAAAATAACGATATATTGATGATCTAACTGACACCTCTGACACCTATTATCTGACATTCAATATTTTTGAAATTTGTGATTTAAAATGTTTAACGAAAACGATTAAATGAAATTAAATAAAAACAAAAATATGCTTTGTGCAAAAATAATGTAATTTATTTTTAAGGTAACTGTATTTTTGTTTTTATGTAATTTTATTAACAGATTTTTATAAAATTTCAATTCCCCTATCAAAAATATTGAATGTCAGATGAGAGAGGTGTGAATGTTACAATATCGATATTATAATAATACATTCACACATTTTTGTTTATAATATAACAACTGCGAATAAAAATCTTTGTCTATGGAAGACATAAATAATTATGAATAACCCCTACTCTATGTTTTCATCAGAACAATCAAACAATTACTTTTCGTTTTATTGTGAATTTTCTCGAAAATTTTTATTACAAATCATAATTGAATTGTTATTTTCTTAATAGGTTATTAAGATATCTCGCCGCATTTTCTTTAAAGTCGGTTTAATGAAAATAAATTATTCTCCAGAGCTAACCAAAACCAAGAGCTTTGTCTTGTTTTACTTGTAATAAGAAAATATCCCTTCATTAGATGTTCAGTGTTTTCGGCTTATCTTCTAAAAATTATTTTCTTAACCCATTTACTCCTGAATTAATTACCACAGTGTCAACATAGATGGTACATTATTTTACACAACAATATTAAAAAAATTTTCCAGTACAAGACTAGACCTGATTATAAACCATTACTAATTAAAGTAAACTAATATGTTGAACATAAAACTGATGCGTATTGCCTCCTGTGACAAAGTATGAAAATTGTAATTTAATACTTTTCAATACACGGAATCAAATAGGCACTAAGTGCCAAAAATCTAAAAAAAAAGTAAGGATGTAGAAATTTTCTATGTGCCATCGCCAATATCATAAATACATGTCTAAGTGCCGTTTATTTAATATGTGTCATGAGACTTTTAGGCACTAAGTGCCGTTTGGTTAACAAAGTGTCATGTGACTTTGTTTTTCAATTTCGATATAAAGCGTGGCACTTATTCCTTTTTTAAAGAAATTGGTGTTGCGACATAGTGCTTTTTTAAAGTATCGTTTTTCAAATGTGTTTTTCTTACAACGTTTAAAACTTATAAGTGGCACAGGTGTCCATATGGACACATCAATTTTGTTGATGGTGTGACATGAATTTTTATTTGTTTTAAAAATTGTTTATTTACATTTGTTATGTATCTATAATATAACAGAGAATGAATAGTGAAAATAAAATTTTCATATCGTTTTTAAGTTTTGCGATAATATCCGTCTCCATATGGACACGCGTGACACTTATGTTATCAATTTTTTTTTTGGATTGTATGGTTTATTAGTAGAATTATTATAAGTATGATAGTTTTCAATACACATTACACACAAGCTAATATTGGATTTTCTTCACTGCGTTCTGATTTCAGATGTTTCTTTTTCTTTCAAAAAATCAGTCACAGCGTCGATTTTTTATATTTTTTTGAATAAAATAATTTAACCCATTAAATTGTATATCTGCTAGAACTATTGATTTTGATGTACATAGTTTTGAATATCCATCCTATCAGGATCCATCAGCGCTCTTATTTTCCACATTTTTCCCGTAAAATTGATATTTTGTGCAGCTAGGTGTAATTGCGTGTAGAATCTCTAGTTGCAGTATAAAATATCAGATTGGTCTATCTATGTTCTAACATTCCTATATTTCACTTGTGTATCTGCTTTTAATTGTCTATGATTTAAATTATCAATTGTTCCACCACCATCCTCATCTGTTAAAACCGCAGGATCTGGTCGGTGGTGAGATAAATAATAATATTATATTTGTCGACATTATCATCATCACTAGCTTCATAAAGTGCATTCAATGCATTATTTACCAGCATTTCTCTTTCTTCAATCTTAGACAATATATCCCAGAAACTAAATAATTTGACAAAATGAGAATAATATATTTTATAACAAATCATAATTTAAATTTGTAGTGTTAAGTGGCACGCGTGTCCATATGGACACGCATTAATTCATTATGCAATAACACCACATAAACAAAAATAATTCATTACATTAAGTCCATCATTTTGTGATTTAGATGAATGGCCACTTTGACACTTAATATTAATTTTATTATGTCAGCTAGATCATTCAAATGACGAACAATTGAAGCAGTGTACTTATTTCAACTGACTAACGTTTATAAACCAAATTATTATTTTAAAATAACAATTAGGCAAAGTAAACTGTACTACAATAATTGCGTGTCCATATGAACACTTGTAACACTAATGCCGGGTCCACACCGAAAACAAGTCGCGCGACAACTCGTTAAATTTTACGATAAGCATGATAATTATCGTAAAATTTCTTAAGCAATTATGATAATTATCGTAAAATTTAACGAGTTGTCGCGCGACTTGTTGCCGGTGTGGACCAGGCATAACGTGAGCAATTGGGTCTGGCACTAAAGAGTTTTTATAAATTTTATTTTTTTCTTCTTTTTGAAGAAGAAATTGTTTCACAGTCAGTTGTTTTGCTGGATTATTTATATTTCCATTTTCCATAAGGTGACTGAATGAGACGTGTAATATCTTATATTGTTAGATATTTCTATCTTTTTTAAAACATTTAACAAACAGCACATTTTATGTAATGCGAAGAATTATTATCCGGCAGATTAAATTTAGTCGTCGGCCGGTTAATCTTGCACAACATTGTTAGGACGTTAAATACGATGTCATTAGGAATTAAACGGCAATCACAAAAACATTTCGTGGATTGTTAAATGCGAAACCGGAAACGCGACTGGAATAGCAACGAATTTGGCAACGAAAGTGAATAGGGCTCGTTACGCGATGAAAAGACATTTTGAAGGTAAACGTTTGTTTTAAATTATATCAACATTAAATTAAATGTATCGTTCGTAACAACCAATTGGAGCCATTTATTAATGACGAAATCAACCGAATGAGATCAAAAATAAACAAATTATTTTAATCTTCCACTGTTAAAATAACTTGAAAAATGATAATAATGAAACCAAATTGCGTAATTACTTCTCCCTTACAATATAGGACCATCGTCATAATATTATTATGAATTATGTTTAAAATTTACCATTGCCTTTTCTTATAAGATGATTTTATTATTACATAGAGCAAGGTTTCCCAATATTTTCCTGCGATGGAACACTTCGCAAATTCTAAAATTTTAACGAAACACATTATTTTTTAGGGTTGGTAAATAATACAAGACCAATATATTTTAACAAAATTGAAAAAAAAAACAATAATTATGATATATTATTATATTAATACTATCGACTGAAGGTACTTGATGGAATTTTAATTTAAATTCTAATGGATTCAAGCTCTGTACTATTCCATTTAAGTCTTTTTTTACGACCCGGGCTTCGCCTTTCGGCATCATCAGGCGCCGTGTACACTCACCAAAGGTAAACACACACTGACAACAAACACTCTTTGCTCTAGGTTATATAATAAATCAATACAATAAAGTAGGTAAAAACTCCATTACCTACTATTCATAATTTGTTTATTGTATTTTTTGTAACCTTTGACTTGATAGGTAGGTAATCAGTGTAAAAACAAAATAAACCTACGCACATTACACGTAATTTTTTATTTAATTAATAATCAATATCTTAATATCTTAATAATTAATGATCAATATCTTATATCAATATCAAATCTTCACTCACTTTATCTATGTTTACATGTGAATTCGCATTCATCGCATTTTTATTCATATTTAAAAAAAATCTTATGGCTTATCCAATGGTTGGGAATGATATTTTTATAACAAATTGACAATGATGAGATATTTACATTGACCACTATTTCGAGCTATAAACACATCATTAAAATACGAGCAGATAATAAGGAATATCAAAGATAACATTGGGAGCATTACTTGTTTGTTCTCCCAAGGTACATAACTAACATACCATCGGTGACTCCAATAAAGCATCAAGTAATCATTAGCGTCTTGCCTTATTTTCAGGAGAATGTCAAACTTCAAATTGCAATTATTACTCCATGACATGATTTTGAGACTTACCAACTTTTGGCAGTAACCTCACGAATTATATATATATATTTTTATACTGTTTTAATACTAATTATTTGTTGTTAAATGTCATGTTATAAACGTCTTCAATTTATAATTCTGTACAGTTCACTATATCTTATATTATATAAAAAAAATGAATTTGAATAGAACAAAATTTTAGTATGTGGTAAAATATTAATATAATATCTATGGCCGGGGTGTAAAACCACATAAGTTAAAAAATTCAATTTTGATTGATTCTATAAGTCAAAGTGATTCTGCACACTTGTGTATAAACACATATGTCAAATGCTGTTAGTATGGTGTTATAATACAAATGAACAAAACCACATAAGTTATTTACCTCTGAAAAGCGGGGTGTAAAAACACATAAGTCTGACTTATGTGATTATGCACAAAATTTTAAATTTTAAGTGACAAGAACGGATGACTTATGGTGTTAGTCGCCGTTAGACAGTTCATTTAGTAGTAGAGTGTAGTATTGATGTTCTGAACTCATAAAAGGCGTGGTAACTATTTAAATTGATTAATACGTTATACTTAAATACAAAATAATGTCAGAGATAAAAAAAAAATACTTGCATTATCATTGATAAAGTTGCAAGGTAAGTTTACCACACTTTCGTAACTTTATGTTATTTTTTCATAAACATAATTTTATTGATTATATTATAATCATCAACAAAAGGTATATCCACTTCCTGCCTCCTCTAGTTAATTTTATCAAAAATATCCATTTTATGTTGGTTTAATATTATATTATTTTTATATCTCGTCCCATTAAACACATGTGAACACTTTTTTGAACAGACGATAAATCTTTAATAAAAAATAATACCTACAGTTGTGTAATTTCACCTTCCGTTGAAAAACGAATTTCCCGCGAAAAATCGCTGGCAAGCTTCATTCCAAGGGACATTCATAAATAAACCAAAAGAGCGTCGAATTTTCATAATTCGCAGCAATTTATATATCCAGCGGCGATGTGGTTTGTACGATCGTAAATTCCCGACGCGCCTGCCGGTGTCTCGCGTATTGAAAACTCCGCTAAAAAGTTGAAACAGCTTGCGTTATAAATAAAACATGGCGGAAGCGATATCGCATCGCCAATATTGCAAAGTGCATGCCGAACGCAATATTGTGTGCAAGCTTTAAGCTCGGCGGATCGCTTATTGCGGTGTTCCTAAAACTATCACTACTACAGCTTGATGTTGACAAATCGAACGATTAAGTATTCACTAATCCACACACCCTTCATTTAGCGGTTAATATAATCAGTGACAGGCACGTAACAAGAATATATTTCGAGGAATTATAGAAAGAGGCCTATTTATTGTACAACAGTGGACAAAAATCGTCTCAGATATCATATTATAATATATTATACTGATCTATTCTATACGCAAGACTACTTTCGGCCTTTACGGCAGCTAAATAGAGTAGGAAAGTATCGAAATATTAACACTTATTGTACCAATAATTACAGTTTATTAGTTGCAATTGTTACAATAAGTGCTATTGTTTTAACAGCACCTCTCTTGGCTATGATAAATTTTATAGTGAGATAGACAGTTTTGACAGTTCAGACGTCTATCTTATTGTAAATGTTACAATAAGTGTTAATATTTCGATACTTTCCTACCCTATTTAACTGTCCTAAAGGCCGAAAGCAGTCTTGTGTATAGAATAGATGCGCTGATGGTCTAATGATGCTGGCTGTGGCGTTAGAGACCTGACAGAAAATGAGATGCCTCCAACAAAGGCAAGCACACATGACGTATGTTTTTTTTCCAAATATAAAATGGCAAATAGACAAAACCGCTTTGAGTCCAAATCATACACCAGTCTATTCTTGAATGGACATGGTAGCTTCGCTGGCAGGCTCTTTGAGGTTGGTTATTATCCATTCAACATGTCCATGTGGCGGAGAAATACTAGTTACACACCATATCCAGCTGGGAATGTCCTAAAATGTTTATGGAAAAGGAATAGCTGCTCAAGTCGGTTCAATCAACTGTTGCATTTAGAAAATTTGCGGCGTCACGCTGCCAACGTGAAGATATCTTCATTTAGAATATTCGCCAGTTTTGTATTTGCTTTTGTTACTTAATACAATTATTATTAATATTGCATTTACGTGCGTATCTCTTCTATGGGGAATCCTAACTTAAAGTCATGTAAATTTAGTCAAAGCACATTTGAGTGCATGGTAACCTCAGTCTTGGGTAACTGCTCTTGAGCCATTCCCAATCATAAAAAAAATATGCTTCACATAAAACGTAAGGTCTTGTGATACGCCCGATTAAGAGCGGGTTTGGTTCGGGGTGGGTGTGTTTTGGTGGGACTATTAACTTCAATCATATCAAATAACACAACACATGTTTAAATCCTCCATCAATAATCCGTTAATTGTTTAATTGATAGAATTAGGTAGAAAAATGTTATATTTAACTCGTGTGTTGTTAGTAACTTTTTATGCGCCGGCTAGACGGCAGCGACTTGCCTGCGCGTTATATACTTTTACAGCGCTTTTCGGTTCGCGCAATCTTCCGTTTTCCCGTCCATACACACGGGCTTCATGATACAAACCGGTTTGCGCAGGTAAGCTTGTCGTAAAGCTTGAACGTCTAGCCGGCGCTTTAAATAAAGTAAATGAGACGATCGACGAATGTTAGGCCGGGATGCATAGCAAAACAATGAATTATTCCACAAATTGTGGTATAATGAAAGTACCATTACCTAACGCTGCTTGGCTTGAAGAATAAAAGGTAGCTAGTCTCTAGTCGGTAACTAAACTAACTATCACCTGACCGTCTTTTTGGCGCGTCCAAATTTAGTCCGCCTCTTTTTTCGCGCCAAAGTGCGCGTACTTACAGCTTAGTTTTGATTATAAGATAAAGTATAAACGGATAAAATAGTGTTCCATCCGTAATATTGAAAAAATTTCCCATGAAACGTCGATAATTATTATTAAATAAACTTTCAAAAAGGTTTGATTTCTTCAGTCAATATCTATAAAATATAATATTATCTTATATCTCATGTCAAAAGCCAAATAGACATAATGTTTAATTTCCCCGAATCCATGGTTTTGTGGACACACTAACATAAACGCTTACGTATCAATACCTACTGGCGCTACAGATCATTCAAATCAGTGGAACAAAATGGAATATTTTACCAACCGGAGCGCTTGATAATTTTACGAAAATAAGTGTGTTTGATTTTTTGTTATATAGAATTCTAGTTTAGACGGTCAAATTAACATGTCCACGAGATGGTGCGATAATTTTGAGAATCTTGTAAACCGGCGCGCTCCGGTCCATTTCGAGCCCTGATTCAGGTCCATGGCCAATTGCACAACCATCATCCATATTCTATATCCCGAACTCACTCTCTTTCCAGTCGGTTACACTCGGCTTCTCTGCAATACTCTTGTCGCTATCCGCTCATCTCATCCGAGAGATTATTCATTTCTAAAATGTGTTTTAAATAATAAATACATACGTATCGTAAAACATTAAAAAGAAAAATACTTTTTATTTAGAGTCAAAAAATAAACTTACAATTATTATGTAAGTATATCAAATCGAGCTTCAATATTTTTTTGACTATTATAAAATAATATTATAATTCTTCTGCACCCCCGCATAAAGGACGTCGGTAGCCCGACCCGCAGCTTTGAATAACGCTGGCTGATTCAAGAGAGCTTCTGAGCTTTGTACAAATCGACAGGGCAGTGAATAAGGGACCGTCATGTGTGCGACAGCCATTGCTTACGTCATCAGATTTCCGGTCATAAATTTACAATAAAGCTCTGATACCAAGACAATGTGTCGTATAATATAATAGTTTAAGGTATAATATACTCGTATCTCTTGATATCATATATTATTAAAATGATAAAGGATATTTTTAGCTACGTATTATATGTTACCACTTAGGTCACAGAAGATATTTTAATGTTAAATATTTCATTGAAATAAATATTTAATTTAAAAAAAATTGTAAAACTTAACGAAGTATCAAATATCATTTGCATAGAATCTGAAGATTAGTATGCTGTTTATAACAGTCAGAAAACGACATTCTGGAAAACTATAATTTTCTCACGATTCTATATTTGAATCACCTTTACTTGTGAAGTGACTATTTGTTTAATAAATGTGTTACCTCTCCTACTTCACTTGACCCTTAACTAGAGCTAGATAGATATTGCACAATAATGAAGGTAACTAACTACTGAAGACATTAAAACAACATGTCACATACATATTATATAGCTTCCGATAGTCCATGACAATCGTTTTAAAAAAAATGGCCAATCTTGTGCAACAAAAAGTTTCAGCTTTTCTATTATAAGTGCAATGAGCACAAGTCATTAGATATTCGGAATTTCGCATATCCTATTACCATCAGATTTCTATCTTTTCCGCAGTCTACTAAACCATATTCATTGGAAGCATAGTTCAGTGCATCGTATGATGTTCGAAGGGAACTCGATTTTAACATACATAATTTTAAAATACTTCTGAGAAAATATATAATCAATAGAAAAAATCTTTAAAAAAAAATACGATACCCAGCAGGAATCAAACCTGCGTCTCTCGGGATTCGCGCCCACGCACATCGACCACAATGCTATAGGCATCTTATCTAATTGCCACAAATTTTAACTACTGGCTCATACACTCTCTGACGTACTTTCTAAATTGAGTTACTAATTCTTAAAATTAAAACGGAGAAAATTCTATCGCCAAGGCATCGAAACAATATATAGAACATTTTTTTTCTCTCTTTTATAGCACTCGCTGTTTTTTGAACCCAGTGACACGTGTGGAAAGTATACGAATTAGTCTGGAAAGTATACCAATTAGTGTGAAAATTGGCATAATGTAAACTACACATATATCGCAATTGTTACATTTGAGAGATATTTATGATTTCGTGAAAGAAGTATATGTGAATTTATGTCAGACACCATGTAGGTGTAAACAGACTGTGAAATTTAATGTCAGACATAAAATATAAATATCACGATAGAAGTGTCCTAATATAAACGCACCATTTTATACATATTACATAAAAAAATTCTTTACTACAATAAATTCCAAAAATTAAAGATAATCTGTTCGGTTTAATGCAAGAGTTTTTACTCATGACTGAGATATTCTATTCTTATCTAATACACAGTGTAAAAAGTGTTGTATCAACTCCTGAAAGGTAATTAATTAATTACACCAGATATTCTTTTAACAAGAGATTGTTATTATATGCATTTTAATACAGCGAAAATTCCGCAGATTTCCTTTGAATTTTTCTCCGGATGGCAAAGAAAAAATTTGCAGCGGATGGCAAAACTCATAACAATTTTAAACCTTCTCAGAAACGGCTGGTATGCAACTATCCGTGATGAATGATCTTTCACGTTATTTATTTCATTTCTATTTTAATTGTTACACAATATAGTTAGTACAATAATGAAAATCTGAGGATTAAAATTGACCGAGTATATCGATAATAGTGTTGACTGCTGACAGCTGGATTTTTTCTAATTCTAAAATATATTTTTTTTAAATAAATGGGAACAATTGCTTTTGAATATTTAAATTTAGGTAATAATTTCAAATAGTCACCAAAGTTACAATTAATTGTTAGTTGTAAGTACGATTGATTAAATTTGAGTTAAGATAATATGAATATTGAATTGACATTATAATAATATACAATGTTAGTAGAATCCAGGATAACAAAAACTGAAACCGATTGGTATAATATGATAATGTATTATTGGTATTGAAGAGAAACCAAATCACCTAAATTTGCGTTATTTTTCTCGTGAAGTCTCTTATCAGAGATTAGTCAGCATTAGAGCAATCTTTTATCTACCATCTGCTATTCGGTTAACAGTTCAACGAAGCTGAATTACGAATCACGGAGGTTTTTAAGCGACTAAATACGCCGACGTCTTCTGCGATGTATACTGTTAGCCGGCTCTCCCATCAAAACTTGTCCGCCTGCAACAAGTCGAATACGTCGATGTGACGTTATCGTTCACAAAACAAACGTTGCCAAATGGATCTCCGCAGATTGGTCGATTAGTTTGAAAAAAACATCTACTGTTGCAATCGACAAGTTGCATGCTTCTCGGGCTGCGAGTCGAAGATGCCAAGACTCATACGAACACCTACAAATCGGTCATTCCTATACCGGCTAGCCGATCGCTGCATCCAAATATCTATACGTTTCGAAGGTTACGTGTGACTGTCGCTACGTAGATGTGCGCGGTTTTTATATGCAACACCGGATTGACGTTCTTGGAAGGTTTGATTTATGGCTGTCCGACAGATGAGGTGAGTTTAGATGTGAGAGCCAGCATAATATTTGATTGGATAATGGGTTGGAGAATGCAGTACTTTTCTCATCGTATAATATAGCCGAGATCATTTTACTATGAAGAATTTTTTGATCCTTTCCCATTCGTATGAAGACGTCAATATTAAATTTATTGTCTTGGCAATCCAAGGAATTTTGAAGATATGTCTAATGCAGCCACATCTTGTAAAACTAAATTTATTGGCTATTCTAAAAATCATTTTTGTTTACAGCAATGAAGAAGTGTAGTTAATATGCTACCTCAAGTTTCTTGAATTAAACCCTATAAGTGCATTTTTAATTAGAGGTCTCATTTTATAAGTTTTTTCGTTGGCTTTAATTAATTGCGTCGGTAGAAAAGTGTGTTGGAAAATTTTACTGTAGAGTCATTTCCGCTGAGTTAAACTAATTCCCCTACATTTTTAATAAACTCGAAGACATTTTTAGGCACTTATTACCACGCGGATTAATCGTCGGCCTATAGCGTCGTGTGTACCAAATTCAAATCCTGGGTCTGACAAGTACACATACTGTTTTTCAATTTGTGTAGAGTCAGTGTATGGACCTAATAGGTTGAGCAAGTGGCTGACATCCATTTCTCGTAAAAAGAAAATATGTTAATACAAATCTCCACTATGTTGAGGTCCATATGATGTTATCAGGATCGGACATGGTCGGATCTATTAGCCAAATGTTTTTTATTATAACATTACTGGCCACAATCATAATATTTCTGGTCTGAAATAATCATCCAACTTTTATGTTACGCCATACAATTAATTTTGCCGATAATACCTAGCAAGTACAAGGTTACAGGTTCAAGTCCCCTCAGGTGTCTCGTAGGTCACTTCTGCTCTTAATAAATTTTCTCTGCTCTCAAGTGGTATAGTTTCCAATCCTGATATACTGGAAAATTTGAATTGTTATGTACCTATCAATTACATTCGTCGCCCATGTTGGCTGAAAGCTGCTTCCTCATGTCAGGCTCACCAGCCACCAGTAGCGAGGGCTGTGCGGCTGGTCAATACACACCCTAGATATGTAGACATTTTTAGCAATGCATTGTGTATTTTGTTTTTAAAATTCTATTTTTTTGTATTTTATTTCTTTTACTATAAAATTATTTTTTGTTTTGTTTTTTTTTCTCTACTAAGTTGATTCACATGTACTTTTTATTCTAAATTTTATGTTGTGAACGTCTTGAATTGATAATTTGTTATGTCCTCAATGTATCTTTTTTAAATAATAAATAAATAAATATCTGAGGTTTTTTCAAACTGGCTTGCGACATTGATTTTTTGAGGCGCCGCGTGGTGTCCATATGCTCCAACTAAAGGGCGGATATTGCTGAAGAAGTTTTCAAATTATGTATGTACAAAAATATGTCAATAAAAATAATCGACTTAAGGCTTTACCTCAGCTAAGGCATGGTCTAAAAAGATCGTAACTAGGCGATGTGCAGATTGTAAAATGACGCGAGCCGAACTTAATATTATTTGTCATAAAAATTCAACATGCGTCCTTTTAATGTTATGTTTATTATTGTATTCGTAATAATAATAGTATATTCATTGACATGTTTTCTTTTTCAAGTACATGCGATATACGATTTAAGAATATATTCCTCCGACGCCATCACAAAACAAATTGACGTGCTCACATGTCGACTATTGCTCTTCAACTGGCGACGCGGCCGAAATTACGTCCCACATACTGTTGAAAATTATTTTCCGTTTCACTTATGTACGCTCTTAATAAGTAAGAGGAGAACTCGCCTCAGTAGCAAATAATGACCGACAACAATTATAATAAAAATAATTTCAAATACAGATTACAAATTAAACTAAAACAATGTTGAATTCGTAGTCGTCCATCCACTCGAGGGACTTAAAAAAGGATGGCAGATACCAGTGCGGTGGTCAAATTTGACAAAGAGAGCGGCTGGCACAATTGACGCGTCAGGTTTCCAAACAAGGGCGCAAAACCTTTTGTTGTGATGAACAAGCAGTCGCCGGGAACTGTCAAAACACAATTTTGCCCTCACTCGTTCGAGAGAAAAGGGACGCCACTGTGCAAATGTCGTTGTCCGCACATTATTTTCGCCGCTATGATTAATTGCCAACGAATAATAATATTTATGTATAGGCACTTAAATATTTGGTATTTTTTTGAGTAGGTACCCACAAAATATTAAATAATAATATTATTAATTATTACTGAAATAAACATGCTTTTTTTTTCACCATCTGCCATGTTTTCATACATACGCCTGTGTATATCAGTGGCGAAAGGTGGAGGTAGGCTGTTAAGATTTGACATAACCATTGCATGCTAAACTTTCACAGTCATACTTATTTGTTTTCATTGAACTAAGAATACAATTTGCAGATAGTGCTCGTTATTTTTTAAAATATAAAAAGATATTCAATCAAATTATACTTGACCAGATAGCAATTAGATCCTGTAACTACAACGGATTCAAATATTTACCGTAAGTTATTATTCTAAATTGATTTCATTATTTTTCAAGTTAGTTCTCGATTTTCTATTGAAATTAATCGATTCCCTTTCATTTATATTGTCAAATTAGATCGACAAATATGAAATGAAATGGCTACGTAATGATTATTTACCAAATTTTAACCTCTGTGCAGTATGATGAAATATTTAAATGAGCAACGTGTACTTACATAAAATGTATCTGCATTTATAATTGGCTCTTGGTCGAATCACAAATAGCAGAAATGGATGTTAGCCACTCTCTCAACTTATTAATAACCTGCTCTGGTTATTAACCAAACACATATTACAAACATACTAATTTAATAAAGTATTTTTTATTCAGCGAATAGGTTACAAGATTTGATAACATATAGAGAGTAGTCGTCGAGTGACGGACTCGATGTGAGTCAGGATTTATGGAGTGTCCTTACTATTTATAAAAATGCAATTCATATATTATTACAAGAGATATTTTTGCAATTAAACAAATCATAATAGACCGTAAACAAGTCATGATTGAGAAAATGATGACAATCGCTTCCGCTCCATTGTTTTATTTTAACAAGAAAACATACATATTAAAGTGTATCACCCTTGTAATGATGAGTTTTATGATTGCTACAAACATACAAAAATTGAAATAACATTAGCAAGTGCACATGCGTTATAACTAAAATATGAGAGAGATCATGACAAGGGTAAAGTTAATAATTAAGGTGATTATTAATACCTTGATTTAAACAACAAAAATAGTTAATTTTGTCATAATTAAATATTAAGCACGTGGCTCAATAATTTGTAAATGATATTGAAGCAAATACATGGTATACGGGTTTGGGACCTCTCGGGAATCGTATTTTTCTTTCAAAGATTTTTTCTAACATGCAAATACCTATCTACGGTGGTTCAAAAGTATAAATTGTTAAAATAAAGAAATAATACTGGGAATTAACATTATTATTTATTACAAAACTATTTTCAAATTCATATTATCATAATATTACGTTCATTCCAGTTATTTCAACTTCAGTGCATTCCACTTAGAAGCTTTGCGATACATATAAATTACCCACTTGTTCGTAGTTGAACAACAAACGTTAGCGAATGTGTTATGCATTTATCATATAAACTACCAAATGAATTTAAAGTAAAAATGTATTATGCATTAAACGCGTTGCAACAAAACGTGATAGGTGAAAATTTACTAATTATCCCAGCACTAAAAATATTCTTTGGCGAACTTGCTATTTTAAAATATTCTGTTTTGAAAAAGTGTCTATATTATTTAGTATTTATTGAAATTTATGAGTGACACATAATTCAGAAAAGAGAAAGCTGATGATAATGTCTTTTATCTGTCAGATATATTTGAAAAACCTTATTTATTAAATAAATAGTTATAGAGGGAAAATTGTCACACAATAACGTCGACTGTTTTTAGGAAAAAGGGCGTAACCCTCGATTTTTAGAAAAGTGCTTTTATTAGATATTAACAATGTATACAACTAAATACACGTTCTGTAAAAAGGAAGTAAGCCGCAAATGTCGAATTATTATCTAAATTCAGGTTTTAATTGAGTTTCAATTAAGTTTTAATTTACGGAAAAAAAAGAATTTACTTTCAATTTTAATGATTTTTCTGTGATAACCTCTTTAATTATTACTAGATCGAAAAGATATTTACACCAAATCATCTATCATCATGCACCCAAGTCTGCCTATTTTTTTTTTAATATTGAACCAAAATCATTCAAAAAACGTTTTTTGCCCCTCCTGTAAAATTTGTTTTGTGAGGGTTACGTCCTTTTTCCTAAGCTTGGTCGACGTGTTACGAAGCCATTTTCTTTTTTTCTCAGAAATTTCAATCCTTTCAAAATTACTATAATTTGATGTTGTGAATGTTAATGTGATGTAATCATTGGCGACTACTTTAAAGTACAAAATGATGCTCTTTAGTATATTTTTTTTACCATGTCCGATCCTAATAAGATCAAATTATGGGCCTCCATAGAGTGAAGATTTTTTGTATTAACAGATTTTCTTACGAGAAATGGATGTATGCCACTTGCTCAACCTATTAAGTCCATACTCTGACTCATATACAAATTGAAAAAGAAAATGTGTACTTGCAAGACCCATGATTCGAATCTGGGATCCACAACGTTATAGGCCAATGCTTAAGCCGCTCGGCCATCGTGGGCGTTTATATATTGGGTATATACCTAATGGTAATTTAAAACAGCTTCATGATGATATGATATTATGGGAGATATAATATGTAAATAACCCAGATTGGGTGATAGACCCATTTGGTATGGATGCAATTGATGACTGAAATTAAATTCCAATAAGTAATACGAGAACTCAAGTTAGATAATATAATGAAAAAAATATATTTCTGAATAAATAGTGAAACGGCTTATAAATTTCCACACCTCTAGGAAAGGGCTTATTTAAATATTATTTAATTTCCATGTCTTGTTGAATCTATATTTATTCGGGGTAAGTATTTACTCAAAACCTCGTTTTTATGTCGTGAATAGAAGCGATCTTCGTTCATCTCTGAATATATTGCAACAAGATATTAAATTACTTACTAGTATAATATATCAACCACATGGATCATATTATTAAATAAAGAAAAGGTTTATATCGTTTATAGGAGTATTATATGATTATTTTAACATGGACCATGTTTTACTTATGATCTCCGACGCAAAAGCGTTACGAAAAATAGACGTAGAATAACTATATGTAGACGCGCAGCCCGCCCGCGGCCCGATTACTTACGCGCGCCGATTATTTTCATTTTACTTTCAGTAGCCTGCATTCTGTGCAACGTATTGTTCGTCTGTTAATATTATTTCTTTAGTTTTATTATTGTCAATACATCATTTTCAGAATCCTTTGGATTCCGTTACTTTGACAAATAAAAATTTTCTTTCGAATTTGGACAACCAGCATTCAGAGAATCAGTAGGCAAAGCATGTTCCATGTTTAATAAGTTTAGCCCCGAGTAATTTTATGGGGGACTATAGGCTACTACTTACTACTTTATCCGGTCTTTAGCGTTAGGGCATAGGACAAGTTCTAGTTCACGCCTTTTCCCTCGATCCATCGCTAACTCTCGCACCTCCCGCCATGTCAGATCTGCAGCGCGTAGGTCGCTTTTGCAGCACGCTGCACGGTGACGGAAGTCCAGCCACGGCAACGAAACTCTTGAAGCTATGACGAAACCCTTGAGGCTGTATTAAACAATCATAAATTGTCGGAAAATGGAATGGAAAATGTGTCGAATAAGTTTTACTATAAATATCACTTATATAAATTTATTAAATATTATTTATTAAAATATATAATTACGGGTATAATGCATTGTGCGTTTGGAGTCAGAGTATGGTCCTTATAGGTTGAGCAAGTGGCTAACATAAAAATCTGTTGTCTACTAACTCTGTTAACAGTTTTTGTGACGAGTATTTTATTACTGATTTAGATTGTTAGTTCTGTTTTTTGTCGATAGATATTACTATAGTGCTGTGGTCGGCAAACCATACATCCACAGTGGCCGCGCGGCATAAGCGTTGGACTATCACGCCGTGGGTCTCAGGTTCGAATCCTGGGTCTGGCAAGTTCAAATATTGTTTTTCAATTTGTGTGTGTCAGGATATGGACCTAATAGGTTGAGCAAGTGGCTGACATCCATTTCTTGTAAAAAACAAAAATCTGTTAATACAAACCTCTACTCTGTGGAGGCCCATATGATCCTATTAGGATCGGACATAGTCGGGAAAAAAAAGTGCAGTGGTCGGCAAACCGCGGCTCTTTGGCCCCTTGAGTGTGGCTCTGCCACAAATGACCACGTAGGGCTAAAACAGTGAAAGATATAATATCTTCGAATATCACCAACCAGCAAGTCGAAGATCTTAAATTGATTTCAGTTTTATCAATAGCAGTTGACGAGTCTTATGACATAAATGATACAGCACAAATTTGTACGATTCATTTCATATACAAGTCCTAAAGAAGAATTTTTAGGATTATTGCCATTCAAAGGTCAAACACATGGAGAGGATATTGCAAATGCTGCAATTGAGTGCATGGAAAAATATCATATTTCTAAATCAGAAACAGCAAAGCGACGTTAGTCTTTGTTAAAAAACACCTCCTAATACTGCGGAAACAGAATTAATTCCCCCCCCCCCCCCCACGTTGACAGTTGCAGTTACTGGATTTAAAAATAATAAAGAATTATGGAGCTCTAAATTTGAACGTCTCTGTGTTGATATGTACATATTGGAGAAAAACAAATATGAACATGGTTCACAGCAGAAGTAGTCTGCTTTGAAAGAGCTGGAGAAGGAAGGCATGATGATTTTTAACACCTGGAATAGTATTTCTGACTCATATGATCAGTTGAAAAAACTAACGTTTGCTGTTCTTTCCTTTTCCGGTTCTACATATTCATGCGAGCAATCTTTTTCAAGCATGAACCTTATCAAGAGTAAATTAAGAAGCGTCTTATTGATGAGAACCTGTAATCGTGCCTAAAATTAAAAACAACAACATATAAACCTGACTTACCGAAATTTTTCAAGGAGATGGAAGGCCATTGTTCACATTAAGTGTTTGTCATGATTTAATTTTACCTTACTTACAATTTAATTTTTATCAATAAATAAGATCATTATTAAGTATGATTTCAAGTTTTATTCAGTGCGCCTATAGTTTTATTAACACTTAAAATTTTAATTAAAGTTTATTAAGTTTAAGCAGTGTACCTACATATAGTTTAAGTTTAAGAAAGTTGGCTCTCAAAAGAAATCTCAATCGTTATACTGTTGATATTTGGCTCTATTGACTAATGAGTTTGCAGACCACTGCTATTTATAGTGGAATAAAGTATAAACTAAAACTGTCAGAACAAAGCGTTGCTTCTTAAATTTTAAATTTATTTATCAAAAACTTCCAACTATGATTGAGTTGATCAATAAAGGCGGATGTATTATTCATAAACAATTATCTTACAGTCATATTAGTAATTGTAGAACCAAATGTATGTACCATTAATTAACGTACACAATTTTATTTTGAATAATAATTGATATTTTAACAGTAGCATCAAATACAATTTAGGAACTCAGTACTTATATGAATTTTTTATAAAGTTAGTTCAGCATCAACTGAAATTAGCTCCTCGGTCGACCGGTTGTATACCCACAATAACACGGTGTTAGGACGTTAGAAATTCAAAGGTCATAGTTGTTTGCTGTCATGCACGGCAGGAAACAGCCGCTGGGAAATACAATGACAACTTATTCGCATCAAATATGAAAAGATAACCTTTTTCTTACACTACCCAAGTCCAGTCACATCCGGCAATTGCATCTATGATATTATTAGACTATAGTTATACATATTCTACATTTCAATTTTATGACGTTTATATTATACAAAATTTATTTTATTCATTGAAAGTTCATGATGAAATATTAATATATATATATATATATATTCAGCGTATAGTAAGTAGATACGAAATGTGGTCTTTTTCAACTACATAATATACATTTTTTATTGGATAAAGAGCTACGGAATTGAAACTTTTTTTTGATCACTATGTGCTCAGGATACTGTAGATATCCAGTTTTGACACTACGCAAGACTTCTCGGTCCATGGACTTTTCAGTATACTTCAGTCGCCTAGAGTCGTAACTCACATTTTGCAATTTTTTTATTGTCGAGTTTTTAAATATGCCAAGTGATTTTAAAGGCATTAATCTATAGAAAGAAAAATGGTTGGCTTTCCAAGGTAATTTAAAAAACCATGTGAAAATCGTTGACAAAGTTAACTATTGGTGTCGTAACTCACATTTTTCAATGAATAATGTGAGTTCTGTCATCAAGGCTTTTCTGGAGCCCTATTTTTTATAGTATGCTGTGTGTCTGCAGCCTTAGGAGTATTATATATATATATATATTTAAATAACGTAAGTTGACTCGCTCACCCATTTATTTTCAAGGGAGTTCAATACTTTTCTTCTAATTACAAAAAACAGTGCTCTGCGATTATCTCAAACTCGATTTTTGGAATATGGGAGTTATGACTCTAGACAACTTACTTATAATATTATATTAATACTTTCCTCCAGCTTGGAGAGTACGTCTTCATTTTGGGGTTTTGATAGAGGAAGGTGTTTGCGGACGTTGGAACACATTGTTATTTCTCCGGTAAAAAGGTATTGAAACACAGGACTTCTTATATGTTATCTCCACGCAGGATTGTATTTATTGTTGTTAACAAGAACAATAACATTAGGGGTAGGAATATTTTTAAAAAAATCACATAATTAAAGTTGAGAGGTATATTATTAAAGTTACACGTGGTTCTGGTAGGAACAATTTGGCTATTTCACAAACCGGCACTTTAGATCACTCATATCGAAGGGTTGTAATTTTACACTCGCTACTAGATCTGTTTATTTAGATTACAATCTATATTATGTCATTTAATCAACAGAATAATTTCTGATGTTTTTTCGGAGACGTTCGTCCTTTATCATGCGATCTGTATCTAAAATGGGCTAGAAATAACTCAAAATGTTTGAATATGGTTCCGAGTGGAAAATTTTGTTATGAATATTTATAATCTGTTTTCTTCACTATTTTAAATATGTATATTTCAAATGTATTAAAAACAATATTTTATAGAAATTGAGACTATACGTATGAAAAGAACACTGGGACTTCTAAATGTCATACAAACTCCGAACACGATCCAGATATTTCTTTCATTTTATATACAGCGATTTTATATGTACATAACAGAATGCTCCATCTGAAAGAAAACTTAATACTTTTGGTTTGTATTTTATTTAAATCTCGTGAAAATCGTAGATTAGGTATTTGAAGACTAAAGGAGTGCGATTCTGAAAATGTTGGAACCCTTAATCGACTACTTCAGTAATTGAGTCTGTTTTATTTAAAAGTCAGAAATATAATGTTCATAGATTATTTTGTTATCTTTATCAAGGTGTAAGATAATATTTATATTTGGAGAAATTTTCGTTTTTATCTCAAGCCCATACGTTGTTTTATAATAAATACCATTTGAATTTCACGCCTGTCACTTTACTAATGCCTTTTCCCGCCAAACCCTTGCAATAATATCAAATAACAAAGTATAAAGTGCCAAAAAATGAATATTCCGAAAATTCTGCTATTCGCAAATATTTAAACACCGGTTTCGTGCCTTCTGGAAGAATTATTTACCTCCCTTGCCTTTTCCGCGAAGACAAAATGAACAAACATTAACGTTAATTTTCCGTGTAACAGGGTCGCAGCATGCCACAGGAGGTATTTGCCAGTTTTGCAACGCGCTCTTTTATACGGCAAAGAAGCAGCTTAATATTTTATCATAATGCAGTGCCTTGAAACTTGGAACGTTATGATCTCCGAGTACAGCAAGGCGAGCTAAGCGGATTAACAGGAATCTCTTATGCTACTTGGGTACTGCTGGAAAGAAATGTCTTTTACCTAATAAAACCACTTATTTTTTAGGTACCTACTTAGATTGTTTACCACAGGCGACTGAAAATAGTTTGAATTTATGAAAATTTAATGCTCTTTCACATCCTTTCAAGCGGTGTTTAAATCCTCCAACGATGCTTGTTTTGTTCAGGTTTTACTGGCTGGATTTTTTTCGTACAAAATATTCGAGTACGTCCTGATACCTCACCCTCTCCGCGGAGACCACAAGCACACGAGAGAGACAAAATACTATCATTACCGAATTAAAAACATTATATTATAAAGTGGCACGTATGAATTATTTATTACAGACTAAACATTTATCAAAATCAATTTTAAATTATTACCCCGACTAGATACAATCATATCGACTGTAGAAAAGAAAAAAAACGTAACTCTCAGTTTTTCAGAATAGGTTTCATTGGATAATAACGTTGTACACGACTAAATACACGTTGTGTCCAAAGGATGTAGGCTGCAAATGGCCATGTTTTTATCTAGATTTTTAGTACATTGGACGCTAAAGATGCACCCAGCGCCTAACAATTAGGCGGCCATTCGATATAATTATCATGCTAATTAAATGGGTAATTAAAAAGTAATTATCTTGTCAGCAGTCAATGTGAATGTGAAATGTGAAAAAAAAAGAATTAAAAGAATTGGGAAAAACGACTTAACCATCATTTTTGTTGGTTTATCTTTGATTAACGTAATAATTAATATCAGATTAGAAATATAAACCAAATTATGAATTTCCATGCACTTCACGGTTATGTATATTTTTTATTTTGACTTTTATCGAAAACCTTAACCCAAACATTTGTGTACCTCCTGTAAAATTTTATTTGTGTGGATTACGCCCATTTTTCTTTCTACAGTCGATATATATTCAGAGATATACCTAGATTATGTCCAAATGGCTTTTGAAAAAGTGCAAGCACTACAAACTACGAATACATAAGGCCGTCGCTACTCAGAAAGACAAGGTTGGGTTATTATGGTAAAAAGAGGTAATGTGACAATACTTTGGCCTCAGGTACTAAACAATTTCTTGTAGTTGCCTTGAAAGTAGATAACAAAAACAAACTGTTCAGTGGCGGTAAACTGTTATCCTTATCTGATATAATTTTATAATAGGCATAGAAATGTTGTATACTTCAGCTATATTTTTTTCAATAAGAAGTATGAATTCTTCCAGCTTATACTGCAGGAAAAGTACAGGAACGTTTTTTATTAGACATCTCTTGACAATTTTTGACAGAGGCGTCAAGGACGCGCCTCTCATACAGTCGATCGGCAGAGTGCAAATCATTGTGACGCATCAGCGACAATAATAGTTATGTCTCGTAGTCAACCCTGATCATATTTTTATGAGTCTTCCCAATAATAACTACGGGCTCTTTAGGGTTCTGGAGGAATTAGATTTTTAGAAGATGACATCTTTTGGAGATGTCACTATCTAATGCACCACGCTAAAGTATGGTATTTTCCAACACTTCAAATTTCCATATTTTTACAACGTTTTTATTAACTCATATTCTTGTTTGTTCGGTGGTTGTTTGTCCAGTACAAATCTTGCAATCGATTTTTAACCAACTTCCTGACGAGTTAGACATTTGAAACTTTCAGAATATATCAGAACACGATGCCAATGCATTCTTTTAATACTTTTAGCCATCTTTAAGCAGAATTGAATTCATTTTAAGTTAATTCTGTTTTGTATGGAAAGTTATTTCAGAAAAATCCGTAAAAAGTAAAAGACTATTATTGGTTGCTAAGTGGGTCCTAGCAACTAAATTATTAATATATACATGCGTTACTATAGAAATCAAATTGACATTTCAGTATTCTATATTTGTTTGTTTTTTATTTACTTCATATCAAGTACAAGTTTGAGTATATTGAGCATAATAATTCAACAAAAAATTTTAAAACATTGTATATAAAAAGTTATTTTTATCTTGTAATTATTATTCTTTCTTTTCTATTGTTTTAATTTGTTATACAAACCAGAAATAACTGTAGTTTGTATTAATCGGATATTTTTATTGATGAGTGCACACAGTTTTTAAAAATTCCTAAAGACAAAACCCGGGTCGCAAAGAATTACTCAAATGGAATAGTATTAAAGTTCCAACGGGTAACCACTACCCACAGTGTTGATAGTATATAAATCCCATAATATTTTAAGCTAGTATATTTTTAGCAGTAAAAAAATTACTTCATACAAACATAGACATACCGGTATGAAAGAATTTTGGGACAGTTTTGATGAAATTTCCACGACGCTGACATCCGAGAGATTCCGCTTCGTCGCTTACGCCTCTGTCAATTTGCATCGGTCCAAACTAACCTGGGGCGTAAGCCGAGATCTTTGTGCACTTCTGGGATACCAAAACGTATTATATCACAAATATATAATAAACTACATAATACTATATCATCAACTAAACTCTAACTAAGCGTATCGTTTATAATTTACAGTAATTTGTTGAATATAACAAATATTCTTTCTTATATAACTAAAAGAGATAGATTAAAAATATATGCGACAAAGAGAGACATACTCAATTATTGTGAGAAAGAGATATGAAAATATGTCGTAAAACCAAGATAGTTTTATGAATAATGTAGGCTGAAAAATGGATATAAATACTCATACGACTTTAATTAATTTTTTATGCCTTTTTGATTATTTTATAGGTAAAATAGCAAATAACGATGATGCAACTTATTTATAACAAGCATTTTTATTTTACCTACTGTAATATTGTCAATATCGTATGGTAACCCAATGTGACATTACCGGAACAGACGAAATGTATTAGCATCGTAAAGGGAAGGTTAAAGATATCTTAAAAAGACCTCAGATATATACCCACTAGAAATAATTACATTTGAATAAAATACTACGCCCGACGGGATTTGAACCCGTACCTACTAGTATCGCTCCAATATGCTTTAAACAGTTAAGCTACGGGCCGTCTAATTATTTACGATAATTTAAACTACTAGGTCGTACATAAAATGCTTATGTTTCGAATTGCTTCTTTTTTGACTGTCGGTTTTTGTGTTTTTAAATCGTCGTATTTCTTTCAAATTAATTTTTTTCGTAGTGGGTATATATCTGAGGTATTTTAAATTATGTATGTTCAATATAGTGAATGTTACATTTTCAAATGTTGTGAATTATTCAATGAATAAAACAAATAATGGTTTATAAAATATTCTGTCACTTGGAAAATCGTTTTATTAGTTGAGTCATCACTAAACCTACTCAGAAATATTTTTCTACTTTAAAAAATCATAAAAAAACTCTTTTCTCTTCATACTTACGACGTTAAAACATATAATTTTATTTTTTCAATTTACTGTCATAAAACGAGAAATAAATTCCAAGGAAGTTGTTATGTAATTTATAGAAAAAATAAGATTTTTAAGTGTCCAGATCACGCTAAGTAGCTCTTTATTTAAATTTTCAAACATTTACAAAAATCATTAATTATTATTGTCAAAATACTGTACTTCCATATTATGAAATTTACTCTCAGTTCTAAAGTAAAACAAGTCAAAAATTTGCAATTTTGAGTTAAGTACTTAAAATACCGACATTTGCCAGTTCCAAAATGTTACAAGTGGATAATCTGGGGTTATTTTAGAATGATAGTGGTTATTATTCTTTAGAATTATACATTAATCTTTTAGAATCCTCTGAAAACTTTTATAATTAATATTAGAAAAAAATATAAAAAATGTAAATATATTCATTAAACTCTACAAAAAATAAATATACAGGAGAAGATTAAACCTACTCAAAATCTTATTTCCTAGTTATCTCAGAAGGGAATGGAACAACTGAACGCCAGGACAATTAGGCGCTGCAGTGCCGATTGAAAGAAATAGACGTTCATTACGATTTTATACAGAAAGTACACGAGGAATTTTAATCAGTTTCTATCTAGGTAGTTTTTTTACTTAGTAGTTTTAATTCGCTTAAGTCTTAACTTGACAAATAACTCGATCAAATGGGGAAGGACCGAGAAGTTCTATGTTGTATCAAAACCAGGAAACTACAGTACCTCGGCCACATTATGAGAGGACAAAAATACAGCATTCCCCAACTTGTCATTCAAGGAAAGATCAATGGTAAGCGTAGCAGAGGACCGCGCCGCATTTCGTGGCTTAAGAACCTCAGTGATTGGTACGAGTGCAGCTCCACTGAACTGTTCTAAGTAGCAGACGACAAAGATAAGATCGCCTCGATGGTGGCCGACATCCGCTAGGGGATGGCACAATAAGAAGAAGAAGTCTTAACATGATGTTTTTTGTTGCGGATTGCGAATTATCATGCCTAAGGCTTTATATAAAGATAAAAGAACTCTTTTCTCTTGGAACTTAAACATATGCACAATTAAATCATTATTTACGTGTGCATATTTAAATTCTCATCAAGTATTAAATAATAATATAATAATTTAAATATAAATGATAATATTAAACATATTATATTTAAAATTACCCATAATTCACAAACGTCAATTTACTTTCGAATTTCATTCAATTGCGTGGCTCCCAGTTTTCCCGGAGCCAAATCATCCTAGAGCCATCTCAGGATTATGCTTTTTGAGTTATTACACTTTGAAACTGAGGTTTCAAAATAATGAATATTGACGACATCAAAATGTCATATAATCATAACATAGATCTACATTGATGTGCCCTTTACTAAAGTTTATTCATAATATAAAACTAACTTTTCCAATTCGGCGTAATTTTCAAGTGGTTTTTGCCGGGCTGTTCACGAGTATAACAATCGAAAGCGTGCCAGTTGTGTTTACATTTCTTTAGTAATGAATCTACGAACGGACACGATCCGCCATGTCGTCAAGTGCAAACTACATTCAACTTGTATATTGAAAAACTTCACCACCAAATCCCAGTAATCGTTTCGGATACAACATAGCAGATGTAACGAAATTCGTACAATAGTACTATCACTTTGGAAACTTGGATTTTTATAATAAATACGTACTCAACTGAATAATATTATATACATAGTGTCACTGTAGACTACAGTTGGGAAAACTGGTAGATTTTCAAGACTAAGTATACTTACTACCAGTATAAAAAAATACTTAGTATCGAAACTTGTTCCAAAATACTTAGTAGTATTTGGAATATTATATAGAGCGTTTGGCGTACTTGACTTTTTAGAAGCCATTTTTACACATTTTTTTTTTATATAATTATTATCCATTTACACAATCACGTATAAAATTTGAATTCAGTTTGTAAGTTCCAATTATAACACTAAAAAATCAAAAAACTCAACGTGACGAAACTAGATAAACTCGTAAATACTTATCAGAACTCGAGCCCTAGTACCGATTCCGAGACTTGAGACTAATGTCAACTCGATATAAGTCTCATACTCAACTGGAACTAAAACTACATAACTCCATTTATTATTACTGTAAAATGAACTTATCAGTCTTGTCAGTTGTCACCATTTCTGTCCTTTGCTATACCAACTTTACAACTGGGGAAAAAGAGAGAGCAATGATGCCAATGACAGTTGAGTGTATCACGGCTCGCGCGCATTTAATGTCAATATTATTGAAAGTCTGCCAACTAGCGAGTCGCGATGCCAATGACTTCATCGCATGCGTTCGAACAAGTTTATTGGGCCAAACGTACTGAGTATGGTTAGTTGCAACCGAGACTTTCGTACACAAACTGGTGACAGTATTTCCAACTCACCTCTACTAACTGTAGACACACATTTTGACCGTACATTAAACACAAAAACGTATCTACTGCAAAAACTTAGTATTATGTGATTTCTTAGCCGTCTCGCACATCTAAACTCGCCTACTCTACCGCACAGCCATAAATCAAACCTTCTAAGAACGTTGCTTCTATGTCTCATATAAAGACCGCGCATATAGGTGCCTAGTGACAGTTACGTGTAACTCTCAAAACGTGGGTATGTATGGGATGCGGCGACCAGTGAGCTTCGATGTCTAAACAGGAATGACTAATCCGTAGCGTGTGCGTATGCATACTGGCGGCTTCACCTCGCAGCCCGAGACACGTGCTATTTGTTGCTAGCAAAACTAGATTTTTTTTTCAAACTAAAATGTCGAATTCCACCAATATGCGGAGCTCTATAATATGATAACGTATGATTTATGAATAACGATGACATCACATCGTTGACACGTTGATGAGTTTACATGTACGAACCGGCTTAATCTTGATTTAACATCGACTGAATGGATTCGAATAATTGTAGCTTTCTTTTACTATTTTCGTTCTGGGATATAATTATAAATTCATTGGACCATAAATGTAAATAAAATTATCCCGGCATTCAATATTGTTCAATTTTGATTATATCATAAATTTGTTGTAAATAATTGTATATATGTAAAACTTTGCAGACGAATGTATGTAGGTATACACTGCACAATATTATACAACCGTTGATATTATTATTAAGCGTGGTTCTCACAGAAGCAAGTAAGACAGTCCGTCTGTGACCAGGTAGACGTCTGCTTAATTAAGCTCCCTTAAACTAAGCCGTAAGCTTTAACCTGTACAGTCTGGGCAATAAACCAGAATAACCTTTACTTCTACGATGATATTATTATGTACGTACCTAACTAATTAGTGAGTTATCATTATCTTGCGAAGATATTACTATTAAGAACATAATATTATGTCTGAGGTATGTTATATTGAGTTTACTTTGATCTTATATGCACATTATTTTACATAATATTATATCATAATACATTGAATACATAATATCAACTGTAGTAATGAAAAAAGACATAACCCTCAGTTTTTTCAAGATAGGTTTTATTGGATAATAACGTTGAACACGACTAAAAATACACGTTGTGTCCAAAGGACGTAAGCTGCAAACGTAGATTTATTATCTCAATTTAGCTGGCAATTTAAAAAAAAAAAGATGGAAGATTAGTATGTATAAATGAATTAACCATCATACTTGTTAGCTTTTCTTCAATTAATTCAATAATTAATGTCAGATTTGGAATATTAAAACCAAATTGTCAATTATCATGCAGTTCAAGCTTATGTACTATATTACAACGTTTTTTATTAGGTACAACGTTTTTCTTAGCTCGTATTCTTATTTTTCCGGTGGTTCTTTGTCCGGTACAAATCTTGCAATCGATTTTTAACTAATTTCCCGACTAGCTAGATATTTGAAACTTTTAGAATATATAAGAACACGATGCCAATGCATTTTTTTAATACTTTTAACCATCTTTAGGTAGAATTGAATTCATTTTCAGTTAATTCTGTTTTGTATAAAAAGTTATTTCGACACCATTATTGGTTGCTAGGGATCTGGTGTCCTAGCAACTAAATTATAAATATATACGTGCGTTACTATGGAAATCAATATGACATGTCAAGTACAATTTTTTTTGATCGTTTAAGCTAGTCAAGTCAAGTTTATATGATTCAACAGAAAATTTAAAAACGTTTTACATAAAAAGTTCTTTTTATCTTGTAATTATTTTGTATTTTAACTGTGACCGAAAACGTTTTTGTGCCTCCTCTAAATTTTGATTTGTGTGGATTACATCCTTTTTTCTTTCTACAGACGAATATATCTAATTGACTTAGATATTTTGTTATATATTGCACGTTGTTTGATTTATTGTTCTTCTTCTAAGTCATTGACTCATTATTAGAAATTATGATATTTCGAATAATATACAATTAGTATAACAAGTTTAATCTTTTAATTTCAATTAGAAATTAAAATAAATAATTGCATTAAGACATTGTTTGACGTTGTTACAAATCTCCTACCAAACATTTCCGCCATATACCTTCCAATCATTTATGTCTCCCAGGCACAGTTACCAATAATTATTCAGTTACAATTCGATCGCCAACAACCTAACACGTACATGACCGTAACTCAATCATAACATCATAATTAATATAAACAAGTACAGGTTGACTCGTCGCGAGAGTGATAAATATAACAATAATCAAACCAAATGTGCGAGTGAGTGACCCGGTGACTGGCTGTAGCGCTCCAGACATCCAGCAGTTCGACCTTCAAAATGTTAGTGCCTGTACGATATCCATTCGTCAACAAATTATTCTTCACAAAACTCCAACTTCCTCAAATCTAGTCCACTCAAAATTATCGCCAGATATTAAATAATATTTTTTAAGATGCCATTTTAAAATGGTCCATTTTTTTTCGCATACCAACGTTTTTCAAACTTATTTAAAAAAAAAAATGTGTTTTACTTGAAATCCTTTTTATATTGTCTAACACCCTTTTTATCGTTCGATGTCGTGTGGTATTTAGCACGTATTATAATAATATTTAAGTCATAGGCCTAAAAATAATATATATTTTTTATAACATAAACTTTCAAGCGCAGAGAATAACCTTTTCGCTTAATTAGTGTCGACTAAAAAGCTCACTTCCAATGAAAATAAAAAGGAAGCTTTTTATTCATTTTTAAAACCTTCCGCAATATGTTGGCCGAACGAGAGATAATTTTTTTAGAGAGTTTCTAAAACTTTTTTATGTATTTTTATTTTTTTATATTTACTCCCCGGTTTAACATATTCTAAGAATTATTTTTGTAGATATTTAATAACATTGTATTTTTACGTATTTAAAATCTAAAATTACCATGAATTTAAATGAAAATCATTGTTTTTTCAAAATAATGTCCAAATAATAAAGATTCAACTATTTAATATTTTTACCAGTGTACACTTATTTGGAAAAATTATAGCAAAATCTATCTACTATGTATCAGAAATTAAACATTTTAGTAAGTATAGATTACATTTTATTTGGATTTTATGAAAAATTGTACTCTTCCATAAGAACCAGATTATGTGACCATATTTATTATTATTGTCATAAGTCGACCGTGATTTTTTTTAATGTCAGTTATTAGTAGACAACGAAAGAGTCAACGTGCTACAGTGTGGCCGTCGTCTAATCAATAACTCAATACAAGACTCCGTACGAGCTCAGTAAATCAAAACATCTATACGAGCCGTGTTACCGTCACAGGGTGTCTGATCATTCATACAAACGTCATCATCATCCATATTAACCCAAGTGTAACAGTGAGAGTGACACTCCAACGCTATTTACATACTAGTGCGTGAGTGCATGACCCGTGACCAGTTCCAGTGCGCGCCAGCCCTCTCAACATCAAAGGTCAGTGTCTGATATTCTCGTGTAAATTGCCCCCTCCCCCCTTTTTTTGCCTTTTGGCATCTTTAGGCTAGTAATATGTATATTTATAATATATATTATGCTTTATCGCTTTTATCTAATCTTTGCAAATAATTATTGTATTCATACCAATATCAATATATGTATTCCATCAGTGTCAATTTAAGTAGGTACTTAAACTAGATTTCATAATTTCCTAAAATTGGCTAGACCAAATAACTTGAGGAAACTGGTGCTTTTTTGTGGCCTCCAAGGAAGGCAAAGCAGAAACGAACGTTGGCGCACTGAAGATATCAAGT
Source organism: Rhyacophila brunnea (assembly GCF_057557595.1). Lineage (NCBI taxonomy): Eukaryota > Metazoa > Arthropoda > Insecta > Trichoptera > Rhyacophilidae > Rhyacophila > Rhyacophila brunnea. The sequence continues at coordinate 17,483,862 of NW_028232752.1, forward strand.
GAAGGAGCCTACAGGGGTTGCGTTCATTCTGCTCTGAGAGAAGCCGAGGACCAAGAGGAGTGGCGAGTCTTGGTCGTTCAGAACAGACTGGATATGATTAGGTATTAATCCAATGTTCAACTTTATGAATTGATTTTTTTGTTGATCGAATTAATATTATTTTGTGATCGAGGTGAATTAATAATTTGTGAAATTGAATATTATACCTAATGTTAAGGCTGAGGGTGGGCAAATCTAATAACAACAATTTGCGGTGAATATGTATTTTACATTACAACGTTTTTATTAGCTCGTATTCTTGTTTGTCCGGTGGTTTTTTGTCCAGTACAAATCTTATAACCGATTTTTAACTAACTTTCCGACTAGCTAGACATTTGAATATTTTAGAATATATCAGAAAACGATGCTAATGCATGCTTTTAATACTTTTAGCCATGTTTAAAGAGAATTTTTCAGTTAATTCTGTTTTGTATGAAAAGTTATTTCAGAAAAATCCGTAAAAAGTAAAAGACTATTATTTATTGCTAAGGGGGTGGTCGTAACAACTAAATAATTAATATGTACGTGCGTTACTATGGAAATCAAAATGAAATGTCATAATGACATTTCAGTATTCTATATTTGTTTATTTTTTATTCACATATCAAGTACAAGTTTGAGCATATTGAGCATAATAATTAAACAGAAAATTTAAAAACATTGTACATAAAAAGTTCTTTTTATGTTGTAATTATTATAAATACGATTATAGCGTACACAATAATATGTATATTAAAAATTCACTAAATTTGTCAATGCAGCCGGCATGAGGTATGCTAGCCTGCTTAAAGCTCAGGATCGACTGACTGGAAGTATTGAGACACATTGAGCGTCGACGATGTACGAAAACAGATATATTATATTATCTGCTTCAATTCCCGAATTTCAATCAGCATCCAAACATCCATCCGAATAGTTAGTGGATCTTTTCAGAATCGTCCAGGTAAAATAGTAATGTTAAAACAATTATTATTAAATATAGTTAAGGAAACATACTAAATCTCAATATTATTATCACATAATAAATTTAAGCCAATTTCTATCTTATACGACCACCAGAACTTGATTCTGGCTTAATACCACAAATAGTAGTCATTGTAGTAATATTAGATGATACTAATTCAGTCTTAAGATGGTGAATAGTCGATAAATACAAGAAATCTTTTAAACAAATTTAATATTATATTAATTATTATGATAAATGAATAAAAATGGATGGTATAATAAACGCAAAATTGTACACTTTCCTACTTTTTTAGAGCATAAAATGAAAAACATTAGTTAAAAAATAATAAAATTAATTGAAACAATTGCTGGCTTGTTATCATGATATCTCAGTTTAAATTGCTATTTTGGTTGTGTATCATACAACACGGTTTGAGGAAGGCAGCCTGGAATTCTGACGGGCTTATGTAAATTCGCGAGCCTGTATTCGCTGAGGGTTTTTATTATCACTACCAGCCAGTGCACTTGTGCTCATATGACAAGGCATGCATGCGGACTCTTAACCGCATGCCTTCTATTCACATCAGAGTATACTGCCATTCACAATACTCGAGGCAAACTTAAACCGATACTCCATATATATATATTATTTCATCATATAATTTTATTGTCTGTATCACAGCGGTGAAGGGTGGGGGTAGGATGTGGACATCCAACATATTTAGTACACACTAAACTTTGTTTTGTGTTGGTTAGTTTTAGAAATTCAATTAAAGTCTGCGAAAACCAAGCCATAATAGATAATTGTCAAAAAATACTCGTCTATCTATAAAATATCTAAAAGTATGCAAATAAATCATGCTTAACTTTGGATATTTTATAGATAGAATAATATTTTTTATCTCTTATAGTTTGGCTTAGGCAGGGCTTAATGAATTTAAAAAAAATTAACCAACAATATGTGTAATAATATGTATTCTTAATCCAACGTAAACGAATTAGCATGAATGAAAAAGAGTGAACAATTTTGTCGCATCGCCCACAGTATACCATAACTATTATGGTTCGGTTTAGGTAAGGTTTAAATGATTTTTAAAAACTTTCCAACAACATCTGTAAATAATTGTAGTCTTAGTTCAATGAAAACAAATACTTATGACTAACGATGTTTAATGTGCACTATTTAAGGCGGATATTAACATCCTACCTCCACCCTTCGCTACTTCATCATAGTATAGGTAGGTTATGGAGATCAGACAACAATAGTGTACACTTTGTCAGTCAGATTTAATTATTTTCAATAAATTAAGAGTACAAATTGCAGATGGTGTTTGTAAGTTTTTTTTTAGTTCATGCTTTCCTTGCCCAAATCAAATCAATAGATAAAAAAATATTCTTCAATGTTTAAATTACTTATCTAAAATTATGTACGATTTAATGGCATAATTTTAGATATTTTGTAGATAAACGAATATTTTTTTACCATTATCTATTATGGCTTGGTGTATGCAGGGTTTAATTTAATTTTAAAAACTAACCATTATTATCTGCAATGTGTTGTCTAAGTTCAATGAAATCAAATTCGTATGACTGACAAAGTTTGGTGTACACTATTTATGTAGGACCTTAACCCTTAACCAGGGCTGCGTTAAACTGGATATAGTAAAGTTTTTCCAAATAGTGATTTTGTACTTATGAAAGGCTTTGAAATTAAACATAGAACAAGTTTTTAAAAATTTTACCATATTTATTGTAAAAAATGTGTGGGAAGTCCCAAAAGTAAAAGAAGTAACAATCTCTATGCCTTTTTAGAACAACCATACGGCATTAACAAAATTAAGTATAAAAACCAAATAAACTTAAAAATGGTCAATTAAGAAATAAAACATAAAAGAAACAATAACATCATTTCACAAAGGTTGTGGTTTGTGAAAATTTTCCCATTATGTAGGTATATAAACGTTGCAAATCTTACAAAATACGTCAACAGGCATTGGGAATATAATATCCCGCAGTTCGATAACACCGTGTTCTTGTCGGACAGGGAGTTATAATTATATTTCTAACATATTTCGAATAATATTTTTGCTAAACTAGCACACATATGTTTCCATTTAATGATAATCGTAAAAGACAAACTAAAAATCTACACATAATGCAAAGATTTTTTGAAGACATTATTAGCAGTTTTATGCAGTTGGTATGGAAAAACCGTTGGTCTGAACACTCGAAAACTTCTGACGTGTGTCAAATAAAAAAAAATTGTTAAGTAGCAACATCTGTGTGACCAAACGATAGACAATATATTATTAATTGTACCAAAATGACAATAAGCGGAATTTTAAAAACCCATGGCCATATACTCCACCCTTTGCCACTTATGTATCATATATCATTCACATGTAGTCGTATTATATAACAAACCAATGACTAAATGAATATTCGTATACTATTGGCTTATTGCATTCGTTTAGTGGCCAGTCTGTTGATGACACATTATGTATCCGTCCCATTTCCATCCAAATGTTTTGGTATACTTAATTTCGTCGCATACTCTTATTTTCTCTCGTACTCTTACTATAATACAGTGGTGAAGACTCCTTACTAGGCGATTATTTAAATTCTATCTTAATTTAAAAATAACCTTCATATTACAATGACTTGTGTATCCTTGTTTGTTCTCCCAGGATGCAGAACTAACCTTTCATTGGTGATGCCAATTGGGAGGGCATTGTTCAACCAGATCGCTTCGGATGTTGATACTATATTCAACCTACGTGAGGATAAGTATGGGTAGGCGTTATTTTATAAATTCTTAAAATAGGGTCTACTTAGCTGATTCGGTGTAGGTACTTCCATGTATCTATTTAATAATTTATGTATTAACTCTTTATAGTATTTTAATTTGAATTTTTTTCTTAATAAAGGTATATATTTTGTAAATTAAATTATTACTACAAATCATGATTAGGGCATAAATTATTGCGTATCCGGAAATTTATACGTAAACAGTTCACCGCAGGATACTTATTCGTGCGCCACAGTACGTGAAACATGAGTTCGTGTAATATTTAATCAAATGACGAGTTAGTCGTTGAACATTTCACCGTGGAGTATATTTGTACGCATGCTACAACATGTGGAGATGTCTTTACTCGGTTAGGTTAGAGTTAATCTAATTGGAACAGTACTATTTGCAAACTGTCGCCGCATTTTGTAAGATACGTACAAATGTATTCCACAGTGAAATGTTCAACGAAGAACTCGTCATTTGATAAATTGTTATAAGAACTCATGTTTCACGTACTGCGGCGCACGAATAAGTGTCCCATGATGAACTGCATACGTACAACTTACATGTAACCAAATTATTAAGAGAAAAGACAAAACATAAAGATTCTTGGATATTACGGTTATATATATTTCTAGTAAAATATACACACTAGTACATAATATTGTTTCCGGATCGCTTCGATGCGAAAAATAATTTGAAAATTGTTCTCTTATAGAAAAATAACAACAAAAGATACACTTTCACTCTCTCAAAGAAAAAAAAACACAAAAGGTTACGCGCGATCTAAGAAAATGTGACGCTCCAAGGCCAAGGTTAAAATCATATTTTCCCACCCTAATTTTAATACACCCCTACCGATAGAAATTGAAATATGATATTCATCAAAAATGAACAGTAAAAGGTTAAAAGTCAGCGAAGTGTTTAAGACAGCATAACAATATAGTAAAACTGTTTTTATTATTATTATAATAAATAATATTAGATCAAAATTTGATCTGTGAATTTCACAAGTACAAGGACATCAATAATAAATGTTGGTTAACGCCAGAAATCTGTTCCGATGAGGCTATTAATGTCATTTATCTTAATTGATCACAAAGTACAAGTAGATTGTCTTCTGATTGGTGAAAGTAGCTAAACGAATTATTTCGAATTCGCTATATAGCCAGGGAACTCATAAATAATGGAAACTGAAATACCTAACGGGTGTGGAGTAACTGCCAACCGATCTCAAGTGTGGAAGAATATGGGATAAACTCATGTCAAGAATGCGCCTGTGCTTCGTTCTGACAACTGCTCTCGGTTTATGCAGTGATGCTCATTCAATATTGGTGTATTTGAAGCTTGCAATGCACGTTTATAATGTGTGGTTCATTGTCGTAGGACACTCACACGTTTAAAACCCTGCGTTAAAATTTAGTGTACTGGAGTATAGCCTATCGGAATTCTATTTATTAATCTATTCTGTGGCTATAGCTCAGAAGCAAAAGCACCTACCCAGAACGTAGAGGATGTGAATTTGAGTCCAACTCGGTTCAACTTTTTTCTAAACTTTTTTCTAATATGTACATATTATTATGGATCTAATTTTTTTCAAAATTATGTTGTTTTATAATATAATACTCACCTATTTTATGTAAGACTGAGAATCGTGACCCGGGTGATTTGACCATCTGACACCTTTTTCCACAGTTTTACTCCATCCCTCATAGCATTCAGCTGCACGCAAAGCCTGCGTTAGTATAAAACTCACAGAATTTTTGATTTAGTCTATCCATCTGAAGGAAGCTCTTTTATGTCTTCTCAAATCTTCTACTTTGACTAAATATCACATGTTTTTTTTAAGATTCTCATCCTCTCTGCCAGCTATTTGGTCAACAAATTAGGGAGCTAGACGAAGGCAAATCAAAGAGACTGTCTCCATTTTTCTTATTATGTAATAACCTGAACTCTATAACCTCATCCTAGAAGAATTTATTTTCGCATTCGTTAAACTTGGTAATGTACCATGGGCGGACCATGGAGTAAGAAAAGACAGTGCTCAAACGCCGATACTAATCTTGGATACCAAACCGGACTGTCGGAAGTCAGTTGGCAGGCCCAGGCTCCGGTGGTTGGACGGTGTGAATGAAAATGCTAGAGCCCATTAGCCCAGGATAGAGCGAGATGAAGGAAGTTCTTGGAGAACTCCCTCCCTGGGTTTTGTTACACATGATGATGATGATTTATGAGTATTTCTCTCTATTTTTTTGACCATGTTCGATTCTAATAGAATCAGACGGGCCTTCACAGGGTGAAGGTTTGTATTAACAGATTTTTTGTTTTTACGAGAAATGGATGTTAGAAAGGTACTCGCTTAACCTATTAGGTCCAAACACAAATTGAAAAACAATGTGTGTATCTCAGAGTAATAATATAAAGTGAGTGGTAATTGTTCGGCAAAATGAAGCCGTGTTTCCCACTTATAACGTACAGTAGGATCTCGGTTTTATTATTAATAACTTAACTATGAAACGTTATACAATCATGTTGCTTCTCAGTACGGCTACCAAACATAGTTTAACATATTTACCGGCGACCAAAAAATATTTAATTCAGCCGTAGAAATTCTATATTACTCCAACGCATATTGCGGAGATATAAGCGTACCGAATACTTTCTCAATTGCTCTTATGGTTCGTTTTTGTGCAGGCCTTGATATGTAGTAGATCCAGGATTCGAACCTGGGACCCACAACACTATAAGCCGACGCATAAATCACTCGGCTACAAAATATCGCTTCAGTAATAACAAAAGTCAACACCATTTTCCTTATCTTGTAAAATTTTGCTGAAATTAAATTTTATAACGTCATTTTAGATGGTTTATAACAACATAGGTCACGCCAAAGTATGCTACGACAAAACTACAGCATTCTCCAACTTTACTGATTAAAGAAAGATCAAAGTAAAACGTAAAGAATGTTACGCTTAATAATGGTACGAGTGCAGTTCCATCGAACTATTGAGACGATATAACAAAAACGCCATAATGCTAGCTGCCTTGAGAGTGAAGATAGTATTCGAATAAAAAGAAGACAACATTTTACTATGACATATTTTATTAGGTTGGCAACCTTTTTCTTTTCTTCCATTCTTAAATATAGATATTTTATTCATAAATTCAAAATGCTTATTCAATCGTTTCTCTCGTATTCTCCTACGTGGCTCAAAACGTCTCCCATTTTCCAAAAACTGGCGATCGACGACGCAAGCAAATCCGTGGTTGATCGCATTTGCGGCTTGGGATAGTTTGATTGGATTCAGTCAGTTCCCACACCCCATTAGCGCGACGTCACCGGGTGGGTCCCTTTGACGCCGTACCGACGACGCCGTGCCGACGACGCCTTATGATTAAGTCACTTGTCACACACCGGACTGCTTTGCGTCTGTGACAGTGATTTACAACTACTGTGACATTTGCAGGGCTATTCCAACGTATTACTTAACTCAATAAAAACGTGATAAATATGTTATGTCGTATTCCGAGAGTAAATAATAATTATATTAGGATATAAACAAGCGTACCATTTTTTTAACCCAGATCCTCGCTACCTGCTTTTGAGTGAGATAGAAAACGATATTGAATCATATCATGGGACCCCACGTTTGGTGTGAAGCATCATTTTTTTATTACCCAAGACTAATGATACCATGCACTCAAATGTGTTTTAACTAGATTTCCGTGACTTTATGTTAAGGGTACCCATGGGAGAGAGGTGCATGTAGAGGTAAAATTATGACACAAGTCCGTTATGGGGAAGCAAGGCGGGAACCGCGTTAATTGTCATAGCCGATTTTGGCAAAATTCATGAATTCAAGAGTGAAAACCTAACCTAACCTAACCTAACTTAACCTAACCTAAACTAACCCAAACTAAAAAATAGTCCAATATATCGGCTATTTTCAAAATGAGTTTGCCGCTGGCTTCCCCATAACCGACTTGTAGCAAAATTATTTTTTCAGTAAGTAACAAAAATGTAGTAAAAAAAATCTAAATGCAAAAAATGGCCTTTGTGGGGACCAGTTCGGATGGTTCGTTGGGTTTGAGCAGCTCTTCCATTACCGTACACATGTTAGGACATTCACAGAGGATGTGGCTTAAACCATTCCACACATATTTAATTGTGAAGATATCAGTATTTCGGGAGAGACTCATATTATTAATATTATAGAACCATATTATTTAAAAAGTACTTGGTATATTTATTTATAACTTAATCTTTAATATTTCATAACCCCTGATCAAGATGTTTAAAATAAAACTTATAACTGGTTGAATGTTAGATAGCATTTCACATTAAATGACGGTAAGATCCTTTTTTCCTTGAGGTCTATCAAAGTATTAAACCTGAATTTCACAAGTATACGTGCACAGACGTTTCGACGCCAAATCACATTAATATTTTTTTTTTTGACCACTATACATGGGACCCACGAAGAAGCGACCGGCGAATTGTATGTGAGGTGTCTGTAATAAATAATAATGTGGAATATTTTATAAAACTAAAAATAGTTTGATAAAACAAAATACACAGATAAAATCGACAGTAGTTGTATAATATTATAATATGTCTTACGCCCACAATGGCCGAGCGGCTTAAGGCTATACTTCAGCTGTTTGTTTGACATGTTTTCTTTTCGAGTACATTCATAACGTTTTTTAGTCATTTTTACACGACATAAGAATATATTCCTCCGACGCCATCACAAAACAAATTGACGTGTTCACACCTCGACTACCGCTCGCCGATTGGCGACGAGTGCGAAATTTCTTCCCACCTACTGTTGAAAATTATTTGCCGTTTCACTTATGTATGCTCTTAAGCGTTGGTCTATAATGTCGTGGGTCCCAGGTTCGAATCCTGAGTCTGGAAAATATACATCTTATTTTTAATGAACTATTTCTTTTATTCAACGAATAATTCACAAGATTTAAGAATGTACCATTCTAATTATTGAACATAACAATTTTGAAAAACACTTCTGAGAAAGTATATTATAACCAATAGAAAAAATATTTTTTGAAAAAGTAAGCCACCCCGGCAAGGAATCGAACCCTGCATCTCCTGGGTTTACACCCCGTCCGCGCATTATCCTCTATGCTACAAGGCAACGTACTAATAGAGACAAATTTTAACTATTGGCCTTTTTAATACCTGCTCATCAGCGCTCTTTGAAATCAAGCTACTTTGGCAATCGGTTTTTGTTTTATTAAATCAAAGTAGGTAACCTAATACTTTAATTACTAACCGACGTCACTGCTTTCACCAATATTTTTATGATGTAACTTACTTGAACTTGCTAATAATTTTTAATTAACTATTTCTTTCATTCAACCAATAATTCACAAGATTTAAGAATGTATCATTCTAACCGATATCTAACCGATTGCCAATGTAGCTTGATTTCGAAGAGCGCTGATGAGAAGGTATTAAAAAGACCAACAGTTAACATTTGTCAAGTGTTTTTCAAAATTATGTATGTGTATCTTATTGTTTTTGAATTTGTGTTTGAATCAGAGTATGGACCTAATAGGTTCAGCAAGTGGCTACCATCCATTTCTCGTAAAACCAGAAATTTGTTTATACAAACCTCCAGTCTGAGGAGCTCTATAATATAATTTCATTAGGACCGGACATGGTAAAAAAAAAACTATTAATACTACAATATACCCCAGTGTTTTTTACTGCACTCTAGTTTCTTCAATTTCTCCGGAAAAAAAATCTATTCCCATGTACTATTGGATAAATAATTTAAAAGTATTAAAATTGATATAGTTAAGACGATACTGTGTTTTTTGAAACTAGTCTAATAATTATAGGCCGGCGATATATTGTATGCGACGACTTGTGTAGAATCTGTTTGTAAGGATTAGTTCAGGTTTTATTTAATATTTTTTTCTGCGTAGTCTTGACAGTGAAAAAAGATTGTGTAAGTCAAATCCAAAAACACCCTATCAATCTAAGACTTTCGCTCACCTAGACATAACCTTGGCCTTTTGGTTAATGATTTTATTTTAAACATAAGCAACTTGTTATGTCTAGATTTTTAGAAATTGCCTTCTAATTGGCATCAGCCCGGGGCCAGCGTTGCCAACTTGAATTGAAAAATTCTTATCTGGCGTATAGCTTTATATCTAGCGTTCAATACCGTAAATAGTTTAAATCTTCTTATAATAAAGCAAGATTATTATTCCAAATTTGCTTTAAAATAAACATGCTGATTTTTTGGACCTTATAATATTTTATAAATTAAATAAATTCTACAAAACAAATGTTGAATAAACTTTATATTATCTACCTGAATTAACTTGGTGGCTTATTTTATCAGCTGTTATAGAACACGAAATACGTTTTCGATCTTTGTTCTTATAATAGCAATGTTAATAAGTATGATATATTTTTTGGAAATACTAGTTTCTAAACACCTTTTAAATCTTGAGAAAATCTAGCATTTTATTCTCCCATTAAATTAATTACCTATGGGTCTATTCTATACAAAATACGGCGATCGGCGACTATCATATTTATGTATTGAGGCGGTTAATTGTTATAATACGTTAACCGTCTAAACTGTTAAAAAGTCATATGTTTTAACAGTTTCTCTCTTGGCTGTGTTAACTTTTAGAGCAAGATAGACCGTTTTGACAATTTAGACGACTAACTTATTGTAACAATTACAATATTCCAATACACAATAATGATAAACTAGCCTCGAAAGCCGCCGATAGCAACATTGTGTATAGCATAGGTGCGCAGGTTTTATTTAAAGATTTAATTGATGATTTTTGTTTTGTTGATTGTTTTTGTAATATGTAATGATGTGTGTAAATAAGCCCTTTTATTTTAGGTGTATTACTAGTTTTTGAGACGTCTATTACCATGGGTAAATTTTTCGGCACATTTATTGCTGATTGTTCACCATTCTGCTTCCGTGATCTAGAACCCACTGATACTGTCTTTGAGATTGTCGATCTAAGAGTAAGAAGTAGGTACTTTTTTATGAGCTTTCGAAGTAATTCGCATGTAGGTACTAATTATCAATTTCACACGATGTGCTCAAGCTCTCACTACATACCTACCTCAATACATGAATAATTACAAGATAAAAAGAACTTTTTGTATACAATGTTTTTAAATTTTCTATTGAATTATTATGCTCAATATGCTAAAACTTATACTTGATATGAAGTAAATAAAAAACAAACAAATATAGAATACTACACGTATATATTAATAATTTAGTTGCTAGGACCACCCCCTTAGCAACCAATAATAGTCTTTTACTTTTTACGGATTTTTCTGAAATAACTTTCCATACAAAACAGAATTAACTGAAAATGAATTCAATTCTGCTTAAAGATGACTAAAAGTATTAAAATAATGCATTAGCATCGTGTTCCGACATATTCTAAAAGTTTCAAATGTCTAGCTAGTTGGCAAGTTAGTTAAAAATCGATTGCAAGATTTGTACTTGACAAACAATCACCGGACAAACAAGTGTAAACAAAACGTTGTAATATGATGAACTGTCGATAGCTGCTTTGTGTATATAATAGACCCATTGGTATATTTTTGTGAATGATAATTGAACAGACCCTGAAAAATATGTTAATAATTAACAAGTGGGATAGATCTTCTTTAAATTGTTACGAATCAATAACCATTTACGCAATACACGTCGACACGGACAATTTTATTTTGTGTGTGGTTTCTCTCTCCAATAGTTAGCTTAGAGCGGAATGCAGAATCCAATATTTTGATCTTAAAGATAAGTTTCCGAAAAGTATGACTTAACTATAGACTATACTGACTATAGAGTTAAGGAATCCTTAACCATAGACTACTTTTGTTATGAACATGCCCCTTCTGTATTACCATTTACCACTAATAGCTGCTGTCAAAATATATTCGCGTGTCTATAAAACAGTCCATACACTCAAATTCATTTAACAATTTATCTCAATATGGATATTGATAGTGTTAATTCGTTTGGCACGTACTTGCAGAATATTATTTTACTTTTTATACGCCAGCCCGCAGAAATACAAGATACCTAGACAGAATGACACTTGACGCTAGTGTTACCATGTTAAAAAAAATATCTTGCGGTGCCTGTGGAATCACGTATAATGACTGATAACGGAAACATAGGAGTATTATAATTATATATTAATATTATGTATTTATAAAGTTCAGTTGTCATATCTTTGTCATCGTTTAACAATTATAAAATAATTCACCTAAACTACAGGAAAGGAAATTTTTAAATATGTTATTATTTTCAATAGAAAAAATGAACGAAGCTTTAAGATGAGGTGAACCATAGACAACATGATTTTAACTAAGGACAATGTTTCTGCATAGTGTTTGCTGCTAAGGAAATTTTAGTTATGACAAATGTTTCTGCATTCCGCTATTAGTCTCTTGAGTCTACAGTCTACATATACCTATGTCTGTATGAAATTTTCCTGAATCTTGTTTGAGCCAGACAATAATATTAATCTTTTAAAATCTACAACTAAATCAAACACGTTTTTTATGCTATGCTTCGTAGTCAACTGTGCTCATATATCTATGAGTCAGCTCGATAATGATTCTGGTATTTTTTAGGGTTTTGTAGTAGATTTCCTGAAGGGATGCACTTTTGTTTGTGCTCGTAAACCCTTCGCGAATACTACACCTCACATGTATTATAAGGATTCAGAGAATTAACGACGATAGGAATCCGCTCTATGCAAAACAACTATGCATTACTGATAGGTTGCTGAACAATTTCCTAACATGTTAAGATCGATTGTATTAGGTTAAATTTCTGTTTCGAATATCCAACCTCATCGATATACATAATATTTTATCACGTGATACCGTATAAGTAAGCATAGCATCAATATAATACAGAATATAATATATCTTATCGTTATTTTGATTGTCGGGATAATGATCTCGTTCCTCGTGTCCGGAAACTTGTACGTATGCAGTTAGCCGTATTACACTTCACCGTGAAATGTTGTATCGGAAATATCACACCATCGCAACTAAACTGCCATAATCCAAAGAACGTCAAACAGGGAAAATCAGCTTTGAAGTTTTTACCATTCGCATTTCTGTACTGTGTTTTTGAAATATGTTTAGATACTGAATAAAGTTTTGACTTGAATTTGATGACTTAGAGATATGAAATTTTCGGTACATATACTATGAACGATAGACAATGAAACGTAGTAATTAACTCAAAACACGTAATTTGGACTTGTGGCGGTTTAGTTGCGAGGTGCGATATGGCCGTGTATTATTAAAGACCATGCAACCTCTTTAGGTCGTATAGTACTGACATAAAATTCTTCTTCTTCTTCTTCGGCCATATCCGCCCCTTAATTTGAGCATATTATGGACACCACGCGACACCTCCAAGAATCCCTGTCGCTCGCCAGTCTTCTTGATTCATTCCAAGTCAAACCAGCATCCCGTAGCTCCACCGTATACACTCTATATATAGTATTTAGCGGCCTTCCAGGACGGATTGAAGAACAGGCAAGCCTGGTTGAGGTTCTCTTCTGGCATACGCAGTACGTTGCCGAGCCAGGTCCAACGTCACCTCTTCACTCTCACCGTGATGAGAGGCTGCTTGTTGCGTTCTCGTTGCTCCTAAAGTCATACCACCGTACACTCAGTATCCGTCGCAAACATCTGTTTTCGAAGCTCAGTATACGGTTGCTCTGAGCCTTCGTAAGGTGCCATGATTCGCTACCGTAAAGCAGCACCGTTAGAATGCAAGCGTCGAAAAGGCGGCATTTGGTTTTGACCGAGTACAATCGTGAGTCCCAGAAATTCCGCATCGAGTTGAATGTTGCTCCAGCTATTACCATTCGGATAGCATAAAAGCATATTATAGTATAAAATCATGTCTAAATAAAACACGGTTCTTATTGGTTTACACTTTACAGGAAACCAGTAGCAAACAAATTTTGAAAATAACCAATATTATGGATTATTCGTTAAGTTATGTTAGGGTTTCATTCTTGAATTTATGAATTTTGCCTAAATCAGCTATTAAAATTGAATTAATGTTCATATTGATTCTAATAAAATTGGAAACCGTATAGTATACGGCCATCTCTTTCCGATAAGAAAGCTTACGGTGAACTTTGCCACGGTGATTTTTTTTACGTACAATTTACATGTAACCCTCATTCCTTGCTAATAAATAATAATTATTGATGCTATTATCACGTCATGGATATTACATGTCATATTAATTCAATTAAATATTCATGACCTTTTCGAAGTGTAAATATGATGCTTCATTTCACAAAATTATGCCAGCGTTTTAGGCAAGAATAGATACGTACTCATACGATAACAAATATAATATATTATTAATCTGTTCATCAACTCAAATACGAAATTGCTGGCATGCACAGATGTGGATGAATAATTTGCGAGTGATCTGAATCAGCTTGCGAGACGAAGTTTATTTAATGAAATTGAATTATTGACACTTCGACACAAACTTTAATGAAAAGGTTTGAGAAAGTATTTGTGTCGTAACTTATTTATTAAGAGCTTCTGTTGATATTTTACTATATTAATTATAATAGCACATTATTTTATCCAATCTGAGAGTTTCCAAATTTAAATTTTGTGTGTATTATGTTAATGACATAAAATATAGTGTATACGTATTAAAACAACATATTATAATAAAGAAACTAGCCTGTAATTACGTACTATGTTTAACAACTAGTATACATTCTTAAAGCCTGACTTAGGTGCCGTAGTTGATGCATTTTTACAGTCAATCATATTACCTTAATAGCGCATGTACATTTTCATGGATTTACTCACACCAATAGTGCGTATTTTAAACTATCGTGACAATAACTGTTTACACATAAAAGTGCTGACTGTCTCTCCAATCTCATTCTTCAAGAGTAAGCGAGACGCGATGTTATCATTTATGGTATTATTTGACAGGTAGTGAAAATCAGTTATCCTCAAAATGAGTATAAGTAATTCGTTTTTTGCCGGCAGATTCGCCGCTATCGTTCTCACGGAACAGATTAGTTCCCTGATCGTTCTACTGTCGCATGAAAATTAAGAACCTTCCAAACTTTTTTGATTCATGCATGCAAGCTTGCAACTACAGGATAATACATGTTTACAATAAAGTATTTTCTTAGAATTGACGATTTACACCTCTTGAATGTAGTATTTTTATTGTTTATAAAGAATAATGACCTATTATTAGGTTTGACGATTTATTATAATAATATGTTATCCAGTGTATTGTTATTAATACGATAGGGTTTTTACTAATTAGGTTTTTACTGACAATTCAACTATTCATAATTTGTTTGTTGTATTTTTTCTCTTTTTTTTGTAACCTCTGACTAGATAGGTAAGTAATGGAGTTTTTACCTACTCTATTGTATTGATTTACTATATAAAGTAGAGTTAAGAGTTTTCGCTGTCAGTGTGTGTTTGCCTTTGGTGAGTGTACACGACGCCTGAAAATGCCGAAAGGCGAAACCCGGGTCGCGAGAAACGACTTAAATGGAATAGTACAGAGCTTGAATCCATTAGAATATACATTTTCTTGTTATGGTCGCGATAATACTTACTGTCAACAGTAAATTCCATGCACGGTAAACGGGGTATAACACTATTTATTATATTATTATTTTGTAGGAAGATACGAGTATAATTAGTTACATTTCTATGCACCAGTATGTTTGAGTTATCCGCTGAGTGAGCGCGCCACATGCCAACATTTAACATATCATTCAATACTTTTTATACTGTGATTAGCTATATTCTAAATTCGAACACCGAACGATTTATGATGGTATACATTATAAGTGTCGCTCGATTTCAAAATCAGCCAAGTCCATAATAGATGAATAGGAGAAAAACAGTTTTTTGTTTTCTCAAATACACAGTCACAATGGTGAAAGTTTATATCATTTCAAGTAGAGGATATTTAAAATTAATAAATTCCACATGTTGATAATGCAGAAATGTTAAAAAGCAGTAGTTCTTCAGCAATTCACAAAAAAGTAAAAAAATACCTAAAGGTGGACTTGGCTGATTTTGAAATGTAGCAACACATAGTTCCATTACTTTCAAAAGTGATGAATGTATTAGTAGTTGAGTATCATTCAAATGTATTTACTACGGGTCTTTACGAGCACTTCAAATATTCAAAACATGTTTTTATATGTATTTGATTCTTCATTTAGTATGTATTTGTATGTTTTTACCTTAATTTTTATATAAATAAAAATTGACTGAAATTGTTGTCAGTGTGCATTTCCCATTGTTACTACTCATTACTGTTCCTTACGCATTGTTACTGAATATACTAAAACGCGAAACCCGAATAATACAAAACTTAAAACAATTATATTTGTACTATAATTAATAAGTTTATCTATAAATTTAGTATGATAAATAAATGATAGTAATTATTTATACAATTTTGAGCCCATATTCCATAAAGCGTCTTTAAATCTACTTAATAAAAATGCTTTACATTAAGGATGTCCAACGCGGTAATCGCTTATCCACACTTTTTACTGTTTAATAAAATAGGCGAGAGACGAAAAATATCAAAACTGGATTCAAATACATAATAATTTATTTTGATTAATAAAACATGTTAATTACCATAAAAAAGCATTAATTTTCTATAACAGGCATGTCCAACGCGTCGATGGTGGGATGAATTTAGGTCGAATGCGAAATTGGCCTTTAAAAATTGGGTTGTAAAAATGTGAAAAGCGTGCATTGAATTATAATATAAAATTGTTTCATTACAATTTTAAGGGGGCAGCATTATTCTATTTTTATTTTCTTAACCGGCTTACGTAAAAATCGTATTCAAATAAAGTATTGAAAAACCCTCGTGACCTCATCATATCACTGGATTCGTATTTCTTCACACATCGCCTGCGACAGAAATCAGAGAAATAGAAGATCTGTTCATCGCGCAGTGGGCTCTTTGGATAGTTTGAAAATTGTTTCACGGCATTTGTTTTGTAACGAAAATGTCAATAATTTAGTTATTATATTAAGTTATAAAAGTGTGCGCTGTATGTCACAGTTATAATACAATTATTTCATAACGTATATAGTAATAAATTGCTACCTTAAAGAAGTCCAAAACAACTTTTTTAGGTTTGTAGAACTATCTATTATGTGTTATTATTTTTACCATAAACTAAGCCAAAATTATAATACGTTGGTTCAAGTTAAATAATGACAACGGAAGAGTATAGAAGATCACCGCTAGTTTTATTACAACCTACTTATAGTTGGACTCACCTGCTTTACGTAATATTATGTACATTAAAAAACAATTATTCCCGAATAGTGCTGAAGTAAGAAAGGGGGGAGATGGATGATTCTTATCTCTCCTTCTGACGACTGAAATTATATTATACATTTGTCCATCTTTCAGTTGTACTTCTTCTTCTTTTGTGCCTTATCCATTGTCAGATGTCAGCGATGAATTTTCCTATCTGTCACTGCTTAAAGTTGGGATGGAGTGCTGAGCTTAAACCAGTCTATTTAGATTTTTGAGCCAGGACATTTTTATTTTTCTAAGGCCTCAGAAAATCTTCTCTTAAATTATAAGATACAGATGTTGATATCTATCGGGATGCCGCATGATGTGACCAATGTATGACAACTTTCTAGTTTTTACTTTCATATTTTTCATACTCGTAAGCTTTAAGTTTTCTGAGTATTATTTATGGGATTTTCACGCCTTCATTCCGTATATCAGTGGCGAAAAGTGAAGGTAGGCTATTAAGCTCCAACATATATAGTGCATAGTAAAAACCTTGTCAGTCATACTTATTAGTTTTCATTGAACTAAAACTACAGTATGTAGATAGTGTTTGTTAGTTTTTAAAATTCAATTAAGCTCTGCGCAATCCAAGCCATATTAGATAATAGTGAAAAAATATTCGTGTATCTACAAAATATCTAAAAGTATACCTTTAAACCATACATAATTTTAGATATTTTATAGATAAAAGAATATTTTTTATCGATTACGTTTTGGTTTAGGCATGGCTTAATGGATTTTAAAAACTAACTAACACCGCCTAAAATAAAATGTATTCTTAATTTAATGAAAACAAAATATATGTACTTATGACTGAAAATTGTGCACTATTTTTGTCAAATCGCCCATAGCATACCTAAACTATTATGGTTTTATTAAGGTAGGGTTTAATTGAATTTAAAAAAATAACCAGCACCGTTTGCAAATTGTATTCTTATTTCAACGAAAACAAATAAATATGACTGACATATTATAGTGTGCACTATATCTTAACAGCCTACCTCCACCCTTCGCCACTGCCGTATAGTAAGACCTGAAAGACATATTATTATCTTAATACATATTATGGTACTTTTCGGTTATCAGGAATACAGTTTTTGGTACAGTACAGTACAGTAGTTTAGTTACAGCCATATCGACACGACATTTCAGTTTACTGCTATGGTCTCAGTATGCCCAGAGTAGGGAATCCAATCCAGAGTCAAATTTTTGATCCCGGGATTTCGGGATTACAATTTGACGATCCCAGGATTAGCATTTTTTCGATAGTTTATATAAAAAAAATATATATACAAAAAAACATTGATAAAATCGGTTAAAAATTAATAAATAAATAATTTATACTATTTAAGACATGTATTATTAATATTGCGCATGTTCAACCTTGTAAATACATAGGTGTAATGGATTAAATGTAAATAATATTGTAATATAAATAATTATTGTGATAGTAAAATAGTTATATGTATTTATGAAAAGATAACAAATACAAAAACAAGTTCAATTAAAATAAAATATAACATAGTGTGTAAAATACAAGCTTACATGAAGTGTTAGTTTTTTTAGTTTTTTCTGATGTTGTTACGATTGCGTAAGGCAGCAAAAAATGTTTATTTATTATCCGGTGATTCCCCATGTGATCAGTGGGTCTCCAGAATAGCATTTTCTGGTAGAAACGTCTAACTAAGTGTTTCTTGATTTATTTATTCTATTTCTAAAATTCATATCACGAAAGTGCAAAGCATTATTTTTTTCCAATCTTTCTCATTTTTATTAATTTATGTGAAAAAATAAAATGA
This sequence comes from Rhyacophila brunnea, assembly GCF_057557595.1. Taxonomy (NCBI): domain Eukaryota; kingdom Metazoa; phylum Arthropoda; class Insecta; order Trichoptera; family Rhyacophilidae; genus Rhyacophila; species Rhyacophila brunnea. Next base: position 17,502,833 of record NW_028232752.1, read on the forward strand.
ATTGGTAACACATCGGTAATAAATCAAACTTCATTCAAACTCAGTTTATTTCTAATGTAGTTATATGTTATTTAAAGTAGTTTTTCTAAATATTTTCGTTTTTATTTTATTTTCCATAAAAATTGATAAAAAAAATCAATCCCGAAAGTTTCTGGATTATGTTTACTAATCCTGGGATTGGAATCCCTAGTAAAGTAATTAAATAATATATAATGGAGTATGCTCTTGTTAACTCAATAATAATGAATGAAATGAATCAGTGTTTTCTATTATTTCTTCGCCGAGCTATGAATTATATTACATTTAAATATAATAATATATTGTTTATAAACCTGGTCGTACTAACCGAGTTTACGGATTTTATTATATAAAGTAAGTCTCTCGTGCTTTCAATGTGAACAGATTACTTGGGGAAAATATTTTCGCTGAAACTAATGGAATAGAATTGCCAAAGTTTTCCGACTTTTTCGCGAAAACACAAACATGTCGCGTGCTCGGGAAAATGCGACACTTGGCTTTTTTACTGAGTCACGTCAGTATGAGGCTTCTTATGTGTTATTTAACATAATGGACAGAGAATTAAGTTTTTTACAACACGTACCTATATTTAATGCGGTGCTAGGTAAAGTTTCTCTAAATTACACTGTATTACGAACATACAGTGTAATAGGTAACGCTGTTTCCTACATAAATCAATGCTTTTAAATTTTATATATTATAAATAAGTCAATAAATAATTCCGTTGTAAATTAAAGTATTCTGTATTAATAAGGTTATTTGAAAATAACACAAGTCTGCAAGCATTGGCAGTAGCTTTGATGTTGTCTGTAGACAGTGAGAATCTCACTGTGTGATTTTCTATATTCTACAAACACGTATCTCAATTTTTGTCAGTTTTGAGTTGTTTGATGCTATGAATTCAGAATTTGAATACGCACATATTCCACTAACACGTATCTCAAAACATACTTTACAACATAATAGATTTAACCAATAACAAAAACTCGCATCACAATAAAAGACTTTTATAAATATTATAAACTTGTATCTTGAGTTACGTTTTTGTAAGTATACAGAATACTGAACTCTGACAGCTAATTGTACTGAAGCTCTTTCTCGTAAGTCAAGATACGTGTTTGCTGCAGTAATGTTACACAGTAAAGTTGCAACGCATTCTCGTATCTCCGACAATATGACTGATCGGTCGAAAGTACAGTGCGATAAATTGAATAAACATAACATTTTTTCATGAAAGTATATGTAACTATACTAAATGGATATTTCATAGAAGAAATTTTATTTCTAAATTAAAAACTGAGAGAATTAAGTTTTTATTTGCCTCTCCTGAAAAGTTATGATTTTTGAGATACGTGTTTGTAGAAAATTACAGACGGTATGGACTGCTTGTAAGATACGGGATCCTGTTGCGTTAACTGCCAGTAGAACACGTATTAAATCGTTGATGCTTTTTTAACTCTATAGCAGATGTATACAGTTTCACTGGTTGAATTACGCTAACTTGACATACCACTTGCACGTGGATTATTGTGGCATATTGTTGTAAGTACCGCCGTAAAAGTGATACGAAATTGTAAATAGATATTTGTCACAAACACGTTTTTTTCTTCCCGAAAATTTATTAAACTACATTTTATTGATAAAAAATAAGCATTGAACAATAAACAGAAACCATTTAAAAAAAACGCATATTTTATGACCATTTTTTTAAATTGTAAATTTTATTTTGAATTAAAAAAAATATCTATTACTTATTGTTTTATTTGTTATATTTTCGGTAAATGGTATTTAAATAATTAAAAGATAAAAAGAACTTTTTATATACAACGTTTTAAATTTTCAGTTGAATCATATAAACTTAACTTGACTAGCTTAAACGATCAAAAAAAATTGTACTTGATAGAAATAATACTGAAATGTCATTTTGACATTTCATATTGATTTCCATAGTAACGCACGTATATATTAATAATTTAGTTGCTAGGATCCCAGACCCCTATCAACCAATAACGGTGTCGAAATAACTTTTCATACAAAATAGAATTAACTGAAAATGAATTCAATTCTACTTAAAGATGGCTAAAAGTATTAAAAAAATGCATTGGCATCGTGCTCTTATATTCTCTTCTTAATAAAAACGTTGTAAAAAATAATATAACATAGGATGTGTGATATATTGTCAACTAGGGTTCAAACCCATTGTCGCTAATTATAATTAGTATTACTCAGTACTATAATATTAACTTATTATCAGCCATAAACATAGTCATAATTATTATGTTAATACATAGGCTACGTATAATACAAACTTTTGTTTCGGTTCTTTTTCGCAAAACAGAAATCGATTTTACCATAAATTTTATATCCAATGGTAAAGTAGGAATCATTATTTCAATTTTTCCGAAAGATATCATTGTAAGTAATTGTGTTTGTTGGATAATATAATTTGTAATCAAACGATACGAGCCAGAAATGATATAAGGTATATTATATATTATGTATGGGGCGAATTTTAACAGTAAGTTTTTTTTTTCAGTTAAATATTAGATTTTGATCGGGGAAAAATATTACTGAATTCTATTCGATGGATTGATTATTTATGATAAGATGGTTGTTCAAAATAATTTCAAAATTAAAACAGCTTTTTTATAGTACAAAGTATTTATTGATGAAAATATATGAATAGAAAAAAAAACTATTAAATATTTTTTTATTCATTTTTTCCGTAATCATACTTATCAGTTGTATAATATGAATAGGTATAAATTTTTAACCCTAAATGTATAAAATCATGCATTTAAGGGTTAAATGATAATTATTATAAAATATTTGTTAGAATAATTTCCATACCAAGTAACAGATCATAATCATATTTATATACACAATAATGGCCCTTAGACTATAGATTAAGTTCTTTTATTAAGGGCCACTTAATAAATAATAAGCTACTTTATGTTAATAGCTTCTCAAACTTTAACTCCATTGATCTCGTCTACCTCTTTAAAATAAGTACCTGGAGAGAAACGAAAGTAATCCATCAACTATAAATACATAATATAGTAAGCATTTCAAAATCTGGTGAGTCGTATATGTAGTACTGTTATAAAACCTACAGATCAATTGAATTAACGTGTATGTTAAATTCGCCAGATTTCATGACAGCCTTTTTTGTACCTTAGTATAAGGGTAACAAGGAGATGACAGGGGACTAAATGAAGGAAATAGGGTTTGTTTTATCTCCCATATGGAGCTTTGGGATAAAAGGGACATCTTTAAAACGGTTGTTTCAACATTTACTCTAAGTTTCAAATCTCTGTTTACGACGAAGGTAAGTATCTATACATGTTTTTTTAGTAAAACTTATTTTAACGTAGAGGTTAAGTTTTGTGAACTTTATACAATAAAATAATCAAATTCAGTTTCATCGCGCGGAAATAGCACACATTAGTTTGATTCCCATGTCGATAACTTGTTATCTATGTATTTTGTATTGTCACACCATAAGGCAATGTCACACTCATGTCCGGTATGTCGCGAGTATTCTCCCTTTCTAAGAGTCCACGCCCATGACAATGGTTGACAAAAAAACCATAGACGGCTCCAAATAAACCGCCCCGCACCACACCTTGTCCCAATCAGTTGTCTATGCATAGAAATATCTCAAGAATAGTTACCTAAGAATAAGATCGCCACACACTCAGGCGTCCTTTGGCTTTTACATGACTTTTAATTAATAATAGTACCTAACTACCTAATAGTGGCGAACGGTGGAGGCTGTTAATATCCGCAATAAATAATGCACACAAAAGGTTGTTAGGCAAACTTATTTATTTTCATTGAACTAAGACTTACAATTTACTTACTTATTTGTTCGTTTTTTAAATCCAAATAAACCCTGTCTAATTCAAGCCAAAGTAGATAATAGTCACAAAATATTCGTTTACCTATAAAATTATGCCATTAAACCATAAGATATTGTATAGATAGCTATGTTATCAATTATGGTTTCGTTAGGCAGGGCTTAATAAATTTTATAAAACTAACAACACCATAATGTGTAATAATAATAATATGTATTATTAGTTGAATAATAACAAATAAGTATGACTGTCAAAGTTTAATATTCACTACTTATGTCGAATTTTAACAGCCTACCTCCACCACTTGTCACTGCTATCTGCCTATAAGAGAGAGGAGCATGATAAGTTATTATAATATACTTTATCATAATAAACAATTTCAGCTACTCAAACTCAGACGGAAAAATCAGCACATAAATAATAAAAGGTGGTTTCACAGTGAAACCACTCAGCAAAAAAGGGTTTCGTGGAAAATACTAGCCTGTGGTAAGAATAGTTCGCTTGTATTATTATCTGTGTAATAATAATATGCATATTGTAATAATCTATTTATTCAACTCGGTTTGTTAATGCAGCGTGAAAAGTTTACAGTCAGACAACATCGTGCACAATTATTCATTGTCAGAATAAGTTTAAATAATAATTCCAACATCTCTCTGTCTCCGTAGTGCTTTCCAACCTTCAGGTAAATTTTACATTTAAAGCGTTTTTATTAGGTCGTATTCTTATTTGTCCGGTGGTTGTTTATCCAGTACAAATCTTGCAATCGATTTTAACTAACTTCCCGACTAGCTAGACATTTGAAACTTCTAGAATATATCAGAACACGATGCCATTGCATTTTTTTACTTAGCCATCTTAAGTAGAATTGAATTCATCAGTTAATTCTGTTTTGTATGAAAAGTTATTTCGGAAGAAATCCGTAATCCAATCCACTATTATTGGTTGCTAGGTGTCTGGGGTCCTACCAACTAAATTATTAATATATACGCGCGTTACTATGGAAATCAATATGAATGTCAAAATGACATTTCAGTATTATTTCTATCAAGTACAAATTTTTTTGATCGTTTAAGCTAGTCAAGTCAAGTTTATATGATTCAACAGAAAATTTAAAAACGTTGTATATAAAAAGTTATTTTTATCTTGTAATTATTATATTTTTAACAGTTGTTAAATTTAATATTCCACCATGGTTAAAAAGACAATCTAATTGAATTTAAGCTCAATGTGGTTAATATATTCAGTGGAAAAGGCTGGTCATGTTATTAGGATCCATTTAAGTTAATGGTCCCACCAAACCTGGTCTTAATTAGGCATAGATATCACAGATCCTTACGTTTGGCTGTGAAGCATCAGTGTTTTTAAGACTTTTATGAACATCTCAGGAGTATTTTTTTCGACCATGTCCGATCCTACTAAGATCATATGGGCCTTCACAAAGTGGAGGTTTGTATTAAATTATTAATGTTTTTTTACGAGAAATGGATGTCAACCACTTGCTCAACCTATTAGGTCCATACTCTGACTCATACACAAATTGAAAAACAATATGTGTAGGTAGACTCAGGATTCCAACCTGGGACCCACGACGCTATAGACCGTGCGACTGTCGTGTTTAATTAGCAAAGACTTACTTAACCATGCACTTAAGGGTGTTTCTACTTTACGTTAAAAGTGCACATAGGAGATTTAATCGTGGCAAATAATAAAAGCTAATACAAAAATGTCGAATAATCTAAGTAAAATTATTAGATATAGTGGATCTAGACTCTAGAGCCTTCCATAAGGTTTATGAAGCTCAGTGGGTATCTGGCTCCTGTATCTGAGGATGTAGAGAGGCTGAGTGTTACCAACTGCAGTGATAAAAATTCTTGAACGATGATTATGCAGTCGAATTTGGACCTAAAATCTTCTGTAGCTAGGCAAAAAGGTGGCAGAATTTCCATTTATATAACCGTAAGCTGCGGAATATAATCTCTCAACGTGTTAATTGACTGTCACCTTGAGGCTTCGAATTGGATTCCCGGTGAGGTCACAATAGAATATAATATTTGAATCTCTCAAACCCTGGGTATTTACGAGATTATTTCACTTTTACTACGCACTGCTATCATTAGTATTTTTTTATTAACACTGTAATTGTGGTGTTAATAATGTCAAATAGTAGATAATTAATGATCTCGAAAATATAATATCTATATACCATCTTTCATGGGAAGTATTAACACTCATACTCTATTGAGAGTATTGAAATACGAAGCTAGTAAGTGACTTGGGTTTTCACCGTGTCTCCTTCTTCCTTCTTTACTCGACGTTTCGGGCTCGTTGCAGAGGCCATTATCAAGAGATATGTTTTATGATGAAATGTAGTGTATGTATGTGAATGTAAACGTTGCTCTAAGAAAGTCAAAAGGAATCCGATTATCTAAGAGCAAACGTTGTTCAGAGTAATCTGTCAATCATTACGACCGGAGATACTGGCTCGAATATTAGATTTTGCTGATAGTGCCGGAAGCCATGACGTTTTTAATCGTAATCCATCATCCCTATTAATGTTTTCAGGGTTTCTGTGGATTTCAATGGCCTCCTTTACCAATCGTGCGAAATATCCTTTATTCCGACCCAATATCTTGGTCTCGAAGTCAAATTTGTGCCCTGTATCCATCGAGTGCTCGGCAATTGCCGACATCGTGTAATGTTTAAGACGGTATGCTCTCTCGTGTTCACTCACACGCTTCTGTACCGTTCTAGAAGTCTGGCCTATATACTTTTTTGGGCATCCACGACAGCTTATCTGGTATACACCTGCCGAGTACAAAGGCTGTGAGTCCTTTACTGGTCTTAGCATATTTCGGACCTTTGTCGATGTTGAGAATATTGTTTCAATATTATGTTTCCGAAGTATCCTGGAAATAGTATCTGTGGTGTTTTTGATGTAAGGTAGATAGGCCCGGCCTTTGAACTGTATCTTTTCCTCCTGACTGATCGGGTTAAGGTTGATTTTGCTTCTGGTGGCTTTTTGGATCATATTGTGAGAATATCCGTTTGCTTGAAGAGCCTTTGATACTTGAGATATCTCGGATTTTAAATACGAAGATTCGCAGATACGCCGAGCTCTTGTCATCAAAGTCGAAATCAGACCCATTTTTTGAGCAGGGTGGTGGTGAGAAGAAGCATGTAAATAACGATTGGTATGAGTTGGTTTCCGATAGACTCTGTGTCCTAGAGAACCATCCAATTTTCTGATAACTTCCACGTCAAGAAATGGTAGAGCTCCGTTCTGTTCAATCTCCATCGTGAATTTAATCATCGAATGTAGATTGTTTAAATGGGCCAAAAACTCATTTAGAGCTTCTATACCATGAGGCCATATTAAGAAGGTATCATCGACATACCGTAACCAGCACGAAGGTTTTAATCTACACGTGTCAAGAGCTGTCTGTTCAAAATTTTCCATGAAAAAATTCGCAACCACGGGAGATAGAGGGGACCCCATAGCGACTCCTTCGGTTTGTTCAAACACTTTGCCCTGAAAGCTAAAGTAGCTTGACGTCAAACAGTGCTTGAAAAGTCCAGTCATTTCTGCGGAGAAAACTTCACCTATTAATTTTAGGGTATCATCTAGGGGGACATTTGTGAATAGTGACTCTACATCAAAGCTTACTAAGAGGTCAGTAGGCTTTATAGTCATATCAGCTAATAATTTGACAAAATGTGTTGAATCCTTAACCCATGATGCGGTGGCGTTGGTATGTGGTTGCAAAAGGGACGCCAGATATTTAGAAAGTCTATACGTGGGAGAGTCGATTGCGCTAACTATCGGTCGAAGTGGGCAGTCAGGCTTGTGAATCTTGGGTAACCCATATATCCCAGGAGTCTTCGGCGCTTTAGTAAATACTTTCCAGTATTCCTCACTAGGAATATCGGAAGATCGAACTAATTCCCTCGTTTTTCTGTCAATCTTGTCGGTGGGGTTCCGCTTTACATGTTTATACACAGGGGCTTTCAGTAACTCTTCCATTTTGGCAACATAGTCCGTCGCATCCATAACGACTGTCGCGTTTCCTTTATCAGCGGGTAAAACCACCAGTTTGTCGTTTTTTCGCAAATCGCGTAATGCTCGACTTTCCGCAGGCGTTATGTTACTTTGTGGCGGTTTTGATTTCCTGAGGATACGGCTGGCGTCTTGTCGTATTTCTTCTGCAACAGCAGGGGGTAGTTTGTGTATAGCAGATTCAACTTCGCATATGATGTCGTCAACAGGAATGTGTTTTGGTGTTATTGCAAAATTCATTCCTTTTCCGAGTACAGCTATTGTTGCGTCGTCCAAGACAGCTGAAGACAAGTTCTTAACAACATTCAAATTGAGTGAAGGCGGAACACCTTTCTTATTGACTCTCTGATTGACCGGATATCCCACAACCAAGCAACCAGACGATATATTTTGGACACTGAAAGGCACAAGAAGAAATTGAGCAGTCTATCCGTTAAGAAAGGTGTTCCGCCTTCACTCAATTTGAATGTTGTTAAGAACTTGTCTTCAGCTGTCTTGGACGACGCAACAATAGCTGTACTCGGAAAAGGAATGAATTTTGCAATAACACCAAAACACATTCCTGTTGACGACATCATATGCGAAGTTGAATCTGCTATACACAAACTACCCCCTGCTGTTGCAGAAGAAATACGACAAGACGCCAGCCGTATCCTCAGGAAATCAAAACCGCCACAAAGTAACATAACGCCTGCGGAAAGTCGAGCATTACGCGATTTGCGAAAAAACGACAAACTGGTGGTTTTACCCGCTGATAAAGGAAACGCGACAGTCGTTATGGATGCGACGGACTATGTTGCCAAAATGGAAGAGTTACTGAAAGCCCCTGTGTATAAACATGTAAAGCGGAACCCCACCGACAAGATTGACAGAAAAACGAGGGAATTAGTTCGATCTTCCGATATTCCTAGTGAGGAATACTGGAAAGTATTTACTAAAGCGCCGAAGACTCCTGGGATATATGGGTTACCCAAGATTCACAAGCCTGACTGCCCACTTCGACCGATAGTTAGCGCAATCGACTCTCCCACGTATAGACTTTCTAAATATCTGGCGTCCCTTTTGCAACCACATACCAACGCCACCGCATCATGGGTTAAGGATTCAACACATTTTGTCAAATTATTAGCTGATATGACTATAAAGCCTACTGACCTCTTAGTAAGCTTTGATGTAGAGTCACTATTCACAAATGTCCCCCTAGATGATACCCTAAAATTAATAGGTGAAGTTTTCTCCGCAGAAATGACTGGACTTTTCAAGCACTGTTTGACGTCAAGCTACTTTAGCTTTCAGGGCAAAGTGTTTGAACAAACCGAAGGAGTCGCTATGGGGTCCCCTCTATCTCCCGTGGTTGCGAATTTTTTCATGGAAAATTTTGAACAGACAGCTCTTGACACGTGTAGATTAAAACCTTCGTGCTGGTTACGGTATGTCGATGATACCTTCTTAATATGGCCTCATGGTATAGAAGCTCTAAATGAGTTTTTGGCCCATTTAAACAATCTACATTCGATGATTAAATTCACGATGGAGATTGAACAGAACGGAGCTCTACCATTTCTTGACGTGGAAGTTATCAGAAAATTGGATGGTTCTCTAGGACACAGAGTCTATCGGAAACCAACTCATACCAATCGTTATTTACATGCTTCTTCTCACCACCACCCTGCTCAAAAAATGGGTCTGATTTCGACTTTGATGACAAGAGCTCGGCGTATCTGCGAATCTTCGTATTTAAAATCCGAGATATCTCAAGTATCAAAGGCTCTTCAAGCAAACGGATATTCTCACAATATGATCCAAAAAGCCACCAGAAGCAAAATCAACCTTAACCCGATCAGTCAGGAGGAAAAGATACAGTTCAAAGGCCGGGCCTATCTACCTTACATCAAAAACACCACAGATACTATTTCCAGGATACTTCGGAAACATAATATTGAAACAATATTCTCAACATCGACAAAGGTCCGAAATATGCTAAGACCAGTAAAGGACTCACAGCCTTTGTACTCGGCAGGTGTATACCAGATAAGCTGTCGTGGATGCCCAAAAAAGTATATAGGCCAGACTTCTAGAACGGTACAGAAGCGTGTGAGTGAACACGAGAGAGCATACCGTCTTAAACATTACACGATGTCGGCAATTGCCGAGCACTCGATGGATACAGGGCACAAATTTGACTTCGAGACCAAGATATTGGGTCGGAATAAAGGATATTTCGCACGATTGGTAAAGGAGGCCATTGAAATCCACAGAAACCCTGAAAACATTAATAGGGATGATGGATTACGATTAAAAACGTCATGGCTTCCGGCACTATCAGCAAAATCTAATATTCGAGCCAGTATCTCCGGTCGTAATGATTGACAGATTACTCTGAACAACGTTTGCTCTTAGATAATCGGATTCCTTTTGACTTTCTTAGAGCAACGTTTACATTCACATACATACACTACATTTCATCATAAAACATATCTCTTGATAATGGCCTCTGCAACGAGCCCGAAACGTCGAGTAAAGAAGGAAGAAGGAGACACGGTGAAAACCCAAGAATATACTACGATAAAAAACAACCGTGAAAGCCTCAAACATTATACTAGTAAGTGACTTCAGTTTTTTTAACAGATTGAGCTGAATAAGGAGGATACAAAGATGAGGAAAATGTGGTATTGCATAAAATATTGATAATCTTTGGATAATGTATTAGTGTAGCTGTCATCGGATTCCTATAACCCAGATCTCAATTATAGTATTATTTATTAAACATTCATTTTTCACGTACAACCAATCACGACCTATATATAAAATGATTTCGTAATGTTATGAGATAGCGGATTTGCTATTTCGAATTAATATCATTATATAATAATTTCAACATATTATTTCATAGTACGGAGGTTAATAAATAACGGATCAGAATCGATTGCACATCTCACTCTTTTACAAGTTTCTAAGACACATCGCACCGAATTACCATTATATTAATTATTATTTTGCATCTATTTTACCGTTCTAGTTATTTGAAACAGTATATAAATTCTCACCTCCTCCATCATCATGAACAACTTACTACTACCGTCTTTCATTTGGAATACCTTTCCTCTGCCGAACCAGAATACGATATTGTTTCTTTTAAAAGATGGACAAATGAATCTAAATCTCTCATAGATGTGAAGAAATCGAAATGAAAATGTCGGACGATCAAAAAAGTAGTATTTATACATGGGACCTAAATTGTTCAAGACATGAATGATAATATGAGCGACTTTAAAAGAAAGAAACATTGAATGTTTAGGTCATGTTTTGAGAATTTTGTAAGCGAGATCTGATCATAAGGCGTTGGTACTCAGGTTATTCTCATTAATACCCATTTTCCAGTATATTAAATTTATACGAATCATCGCATATTCTGGAAGATTAATATTCAGAGGCTGGATGCAGTTTACGGGGCCGCCCATTTGATAGCGCTGCTCTAACTAAAGTCGTCTTGCATGACTAGTAGACATGATAATAATATAAGACAAGACAAGGCGGAGTCGAAACAAACTTTATACCGCATTATAAGAACGCCACTTTCCAACAACTACGATTGGATGTAGTGAACTATTTAACAAGCATAACGTAATTACTATAAAAAATACGAATAATAACAATTTTATTATCAAAATTTATACGTAATTAAATAACTGTGGTTTGTGTAGTTGTTTGCTATTTTAATTTTATTTTAATTTGGTATTACATCCAATTACTAAGTTTAGTTTTTTTATATGGATACAATTGTCATATTCGATTAATAAACGGAAAACTGTTTTTACGGTTTTTTATTGTTTATGTTTATTTTAATATAACATAATAGTATGGCTTTATTGTTTATGTATATTACGGACAAACGCAGTGTGCGAGGAACGGTTTTTCAATTGACAGATTATTTAGGAATCTTTTGATTGAAAGGTTTTATTTTGACTAGGAACTCATTATATAATTTAATATAATTATGATAAATTTAGTTTACGTCAACTGTTTTTGTGACGAGTACTTCATTATCGACTGAGATCGTTAGTTCTATTGTCGACGTGTATGAACCCTCAAATACTAGTCGTAATAAAAAAGCTATAAGTATTGATAAAAAATATTATATTATTTTTGTGTGTATGGATGTGCGTTATAACAGAAAAATTAATTTAAAAAATATTAGATACATACTTGGAAAGTTTCGTTAAAAAACATATTGTACCTACTCAATATTATAAAATCATAAATAAAAATTTGATGTAATGATGATTCATGCCTTTCAGATCCAGTGATTGTAGTCATATAAGTTAGCATAAGTATAACATGTTCAGAATATCAGTCCGATGCGACATTTCTTTTACCACGAGAAAAACTCGGTTATAAATCGCAGTTCTCAGTTCCCAATGAATATTTCGAGATATTCATCAGAATCACCACCGCCTTGCACTACAAAAATTTTTTCAGGGTTTTTGCAAGGTGGCCGAATTAAAATTAGCAATATCCGATGCGGGTAGACGAATTGTTTTCAATAAGGCATATTTCTCAACCGGCACAATTTTCATTTAGTAGAGTAGTTTTCGTGCCAAAGTCCTTAAAGAATCCTCGATAGTAAATGCGAGGTAAGATCCATAAAGGAATCTAGAATATATATATATATATATATATATATATGATACTATGCATTAGGGACTATGTGAAACGTATACTAGAAAATTCATTCGAAATAATTTTCATTTTGTTATTTTATTAACGTTTTTCACAACAATGGTAAGTATGTACCTACGTTAGATTTTTTTATTGAAGAAATGAATTTTGCACCGTTATTGGATAATATCATAGCAATCTGGTTAATATCTACAACTCTCAACCATCTCAACCTGCCTGATATATTTTTCTGGAAAGACGGCAGGTCTTCCCATGTTTAGTTGTTGCTGATCGAGACCTTTCACGATTATGTTCATAAGGTTGCATAAAGCATGATTATTCACATCTGAAGATGGAGGGTTTTGTTATCTGTTGTCTAAAAATGTTAGTTGAATTGTTTTAAATTAATTAAGCTACATAATATTTATTTTTATAACATAGAAACACTTCCGGTATTAGTATGCATTCAGAGTTTACAGAGCTTTATAGCATAATAATAAGAGAGAATGCTCAAAACGGTACACGAAAACAGATTGATGAACTTGCCAAAGAATTACTTCAGTTCAGGTATTTATCACATTATTTGAAAACTAGAAACCACACTTGACTCATCACTAGAAACTAATTTCGATAGTATAAGGTGCTTAGTTTCAAAATAGATGATCTTTTTGATCAAAAGGGTCAGAGATAATCACACTAAGCTGACTGGCTGTAAGACTGTGAAAGACAACAATTTCGGATTTAACATTATAGTTAAATCCTAATCAGTCTACAAAGCGCTTGCGGCGTCCAGTCAATGGGCCGCACCATCTATGGGTCTCTTTCTGAAGTCACGCCGCTACAGTCATGAATTAGTAACATGGAGAGATATAAACTAAGAATTATATTTTTTACAGTTGAGATTTAGATTTATATCTGACAAAGCATTTTTATTACAACGTTTTTATTAGCTCGTATTCTTATTTGTCCGATGGTTTTTGTCCGGTATAAATTTTGGAATTGATTTTTAACTAACTTCCTGACTAGCTAGACAATTAAAACTTTTGGAATATATTATCAGAACACGATGCCAATGCATTTTTTAATACTCTTAGACATATTTAAGTAGAGTTGAATTCATTTTCAGTTAATTCTGTTTTGTATGAAAAGTTATTTTGGAAAAAATCCGTAATCCAATCCACTACTATTGGTTGTTAGGAGTCTGGGTTCCTAGCAACTAAATTATTAATATATACGTGCGTTACTATGGAAATCAAAATGACATTTCAGTAATATTTCTATCAAGTACATTTTCTTTTGATCGTTTAAGCTAGTCAAGTCAAGTTTATATGGTTCAACAGAAAATTTAAAAACTTTGTATATAAAAAGTTCTTTTTATCTTGTAATTAATAAAGTTTATTTTAATTTATTTGGCCCACAGTTATTAGACAATACTACTATTTAAAAAATGTTTAACGTGTGTGATGATAACATGAAAGATTTTTTTAATGTCAGCTGTTTCCCAGGTATTGTTACACCCTTAATTAGGTGCCACAGTTTTTAATGCGGTTCGCATTAAATGTGTCTTTTGTGAAAATGACTAACTTTTGCAAAAAAAAATGCTTGCCAAATATTAAAATCTCGCTCAAAAACGAAATGAACTGGGCACTACAGGTATTCTTTTGTACACGGCGAGTCGAGGGCAATTTGACGGAAAGCACTCCTGGCTGCGGTGATAAAATTACACACACCCACAATGAACGCACAGTACCGATGAAAACAAGGCCTTTGTCACCCTGAGGCAGGGAAAAACACGCTTATTGGCCCTTGTGGCATCGTTTGCGAATGGCCAAAAGTTCGCCGCGAAAGGGCCGGCTGTCCCTCCCTTAAGTGAAAAGCTCAATCAAATGGCGGCTTGGTTGGGATATTAAGGCAAAATCCGTTTTAAAAGTTTTTTTTTGTTCAGTTAAAATGGGAAATCTTTCAAAACATTCTCATATACCGATGGTAGGATTTGTAAGTATAACTCTCCAGTACACAACAGAAAATATAAGTTTTCAAAACACTAACCTTGCTTAATTATAAAGATAATATAATTTTGAAAAACCTCAAAAACTCAAAAAAAATTAAAAGAGTTAAACCAAGTAGATTCGAATTTACGTCTTTCACATTCCGGGTGAGTGGTCAGCTCTTATATGTGTGTGCTTATGAGGTTTTTTAAAATTGTGTTTTGATATAATAAAGAATCAAACATTGTAAACCCTTTTATATATCATCAATATTGAATTTAGGAAATAAGAAAATGTTGCTCATTAAATCAATAGGTAAATTTACAACCACGTAATATATTAACTAATTAATTACTAAATACAATCAACAAAGTGTATACGGCAGAGCTACGGGATGCTGGTTTGACCTGGAACGAAGCAAGAAGACTGGCGAGCGACAGGGATTCTTGGAGGCGCCGCGTGGTGTCCATATGCTCCAGTTAAGGGGTGGATATGGCAAAAGAAGAAAGAATATAATTGATCAAAGACTAAAATACATTTTAAATGTTGACATGAATATATTTCTAAATAGTATACAGGTTGTATTATAATTGTTGGCTTAACGATATAATCATACGAGATTATTTTATTTTATTCAAAATTGATCAAAAATTCCAAAATGCCATAGTAGTATAACAGATTTAAAATTATTAGATGTAGGTATTTATATTGTGTTTATCACTGTATAAAATACATATTTACCCTATGACTTTCTCTTTTTCCATTATCTTAATAGACTTTAGAGCCGGCAAGGTTTTCTCCGTCAGCGCAATACAAAATTTGAAAGTTTTCGGACACATAGCGTTATTTTAGGACCAATTAAAAGCTTCTTTTTTTGGTCGTTCCCTCATAACTGAATATCGTCACTACATCTGAAATGCAGTCATATTTTGAGCGACTAAGACTTTCCACCACTCACAGTCATCTGCTTTTCTAAGGGCAATGTTTAAGACTGGTTAAAGTATTATCTTTCACTTGATCGCTCTGAAAAAAATAAAACCTTAAAAACATTGAAATATATATTTATAAAATGCAAAGTACAGACCTACAAACTTATCTGTAGAATAGCCAAAAATGGAACTACGAGCTACCATAGGACGCCATTACGAAATTGTCAGATTTTGTCCAGTTACGAGTCTTAATTGGGTAGTTTTCGACAGTGGCTCCCCCATCCCATTCTTCAGATAAGTTTGTAGGTATGTAAAAGTATGTTTGTTTATTCCTTCCAATTTTGAATATATTCCATTTTAATTTGATGTTCTTTTGTTTGAATTTTACTGCTGTCAGAATTAATATTTTCATTTGACATATTATTGTGTACAGGTTTGAAATTGAATTTTGAAAAATCTTATTAACTACCATATTATTACTGTCATGTTATGTGTATATAATAAATATTGATCACCGAAGCAACCACTGCATGTCAAGTACTTCAGATAAAGTGTAATGTTTTGCAAAAACAATCTTCAAATGTATATAGCTGCTATACTAAATTACACTACATGTGACTGTTTTACCATATAATAATATGCAACAAGAACCTGTGAATATAATAAATGTAAAGTAACGAATTATTTTTCATCATAATTTACAACATTTAAGGTGAAAGTTTTACAAGGAAATCTACTACATTATATATTTATCTTGTGGCAGCAGAGATGGCGACACCGGCAGGCGGAAAACATAAGAGTTGAAAACCATAGTAACCAAAATCAACAACCATAATACAAGACCGATTGCAACGAACACGAAACGAATTATTACTGCTACTGTACTAATGTCTACAATCAAATATAAAGACTTTTGAAGAACGATTATTCTAAAATCTCACCGGCTTTTAAAAGTTAGCAACACCAACACTGGTAAGTGCGCATCAAATATCCCCCTTGAATGCTGAATGGATTTAATATTTAGTTGTACCTATTTATATACATCATTTGAAAAATCTCATGCAATAAAAAATAATTCTGTAGAAAGAAAAAAATAGGATACCCGACGAAACTTGAACCTGTATCTGCTGGATTCGAGCCAGTATGCTTTTCCAATTAAGCTGCAGGCATCTTATTAAATTACGACATTACGACGATTTTAACTATCAGTGGTTACATTAAATGCTTATCGAATTACGTTATAATGTTGGGTATCGGTTTTAGTATATTCATATATTTTATATGCATGAGATGTTTTAAAATTATATATATTTAATATATCGTTACCTTACTAATAAAACCTCGTAAGTCTATTAGAGAACGCATCAAGCAACCACGTGAAAAGGCGACGTTGGACCTAGCTCGGCCACGTGTTGAGGATGCCAGAAGAGAACTTCAACCTGGCTTGCCTGTTCTTCAAGCCAACCGTATTCCGGCGTCCTGGAAGGCCACTAAATACAATCTACAGAGTGTATACGGCGGAGCTACAGGATGCTGGTTTGACCTGGAACGAAGCAAGAAGACTGGCGAGCAACAGGGACTATTGGAGGCGCCGCGTGGTGTCCATATGCTCCATTTAAGGGGTGGATATGGCCAAAGAAGAAGAAGAAGAAGTCTATTTGAAAAGAATGTTGAGGGGAGGTAAAAAACGTAACAAAAACAATATTTTAAACACTTCACTAATCGATGAATCTGCTATCGCTGGTTATTAAATACGAGGTTTTAATTCCATTTTTGAAACCACAAGACATACGAGTTTTTAAAACTTGTCAATAGATGGACAGCATATTAGTCTAGAGAACTGAGGTTTTGATATGATTTATAATGTGTTTTGCTTAAATTTTTTGGAACAAACTTAATTTTTCCATAATATCGGACTTACGAGGTTTTAATAGTAAGGTGACGACAAACAATGTTAAATTCACAAATCTTGTGTATTATTCGTTGAATAAAAAAATAGTTTATTTTATTATTTAGTTGTGGAAACAATATATTTTTGGACAATGACTGTGTTATTTTTTCATATATTTATTCAATGGCGTGGCCACAATTCGGTTCCTACCCTACGCATATGGTCACAGAGGTTGTGAGCCAATTCCACCATTTTAAATGGCAGGCAACATTCATTTCGCCCTGTTGATCCAGCCACAGTACCGTGGGTGTGAGATACAAATTCATTTGTTTTAATGAAGTGCCGTGGTTCAACTCTGTCGCAAATATTTACAGAAAAAAATGTGCGTGTTTTTACGTGCCGAACGTAGGTACAAACACGCGGCGAATGTTTGTTTACTTAATTGACTTGCGGCATTGTCAAATAATTAATTATCGACTAAAATCCAATAAGCAGTGACGTCTCGTGAGGTTAGGCACATGTTAAGGGGGTGCATAATCCGGGGAAATGAAAATTTATATAACGATTTATAACCATTTTTCTTGTACCTCACGGGTTTTTAACTTTTTTTGAGCTACGACTCTCTTTAATAGTCACAAGTATTCTCCGACCCTCTGCCACATTATTATTTAAAATACATTATGTTATGATAAAAAGACATTTTTAATACCATTAAAAAACATATTTAAAATAAGCAGAAACGTTTTGGCATTTAAAGTTATCGGTCTCGGGTCCAAACTTCGGGA
This sequence comes from Rhyacophila brunnea, assembly GCF_057557595.1. Classification (NCBI taxonomy): domain Eukaryota; kingdom Metazoa; phylum Arthropoda; class Insecta; order Trichoptera; family Rhyacophilidae; genus Rhyacophila; species Rhyacophila brunnea. The sequence goes on from NW_028232752.1 coordinate 17,521,020, forward strand.
TTTAGGTTAAGGCAGTGGCTAATATCCACTATTGATCTCCGTAGTATATATATAAGATGTATCCTATATAGGATTTTAGAGCCAAAAAAATCATAAAATATTATTTTACATATCGACTGTAGAAAGAAAAAAGGAGGTAACCCTCGATTTTTTCAAAATTGGTTTTATCTGACAAAAACGTTGTACACGACTAAATACACATTGTATCAAAATTCTATAAACTGCACATACCAATTTATTAACTAAATTTAGCTTACAATTAAAAAAAAAAAAAAGTGAAGTAGGAAAAACGACTTAACCAACATTCTTGTTGGTTTTTATTTAATTAACTCAATGATTATTAATAATAAAACCAAGTTACTGATTATCACGCCCAGTTATGTATAAATTTTATTTTAACTTTGACCGAAAACCATAAAAAAAACATTTTTGTGCCCCCTGTAAAATATGATTTGTGTGGATTACGTCCCTTTTCCTTTTTACGCACGATATGAATTATTATCAATCATCACACTTTCTTCTACTCTATCTATTTTATATGCAGATGACCGTGTGAACGTGTGGCTCATTATAAATATTTGGGAATATGGGTCAATGAGAAATGGGACCAGTCTCACGAAATAAAAACTAGAATAATTAAGATCGCAAGGAGTGCCTTTCTCAAAATGAGACGTCTTTTTATACGCACTAGACTGTATATAATTCGTTGTTATATTTTCTCAGTTATTTTCTAGGATATGGAGGTATGGATGTTTAACTAGGAGATTTCACAGAGAAGTGGGGCTGTACAGATGCATCCTCAAAATTCCTTGGACTGACCGGGTGACAAAAAAGTTCTCAATCAAATGGTCAAGGACCGAGAAATTCTGCGTAGTATCAAATCCAGGAAACTATAGTACCTCGGCCACATTATAGGAGGACAAAAGTACAACATTCCTCAACGTGTTATCCAAGGAAACATCAACAGTAAGTGTAACAGAGGACGACGCCGCATTTCGTAGCTTAATCACCTCCGTGATTGGTACGAGTGCAGCTCCACTGAACTGTATAGGGTCGCAGATGATAAAGCTAAGATCGTCCTGATGGTCGCTGACCTCCGCTAGGGGATGGTACGATAATAATAAGAAGAAATAAAATACAGAATGCTACTTAATACCTATGCAGGTTAAGTACATATTATAAATATGATTACACTAATTTTTTTCAAAACCCACGATGGCTGCGCGGCTGAAGAGTCGTGGGTCCCAGGTTTGAATCCTGGGTCTGGCAAGTACACATATTGTTTTTTTTTAATTTGTGCATGAGTCAGAGTATGGACCTAATAGGTTGAGCAAGCGGCAGATATCCATTTCTCGTAAAAAAAATCTGCTAATACAAACCTCTATTCTGTGGAGGCCCATATGATCCTATTAGGATCGGACATTGTCGAAAAAAAAAATTTTTAAACGATTTATTTTTGAACATAACATTTATTATAATTATTTTATTTAACTATTATTCATATCTTGCTTTAAATAATTTCCTTGCCAAAAATGTTAATATAAATTACCTGTAACATTGTTTATTATTATTTTGTAACATGTTGGCGATGTCCCATTGAAGTAGACGAAACTGGTTCTGATTGTAATTTAACTATGCGTAATAAATATAACATACTATTGTGTTTTATTTTCCATTAATACAATCTCTTTCCATCGTAAATGATCATTGCAGAAAATACATATTAATTCAAAATCATTGTACTTATATACTTACTTTATTCCGATGGATTTTATTCTAGTTTAAATAAACAAACATTGTATTCGGTTCCACTTTACTAGTCATTTTTACCATCCCAAAACAGCCAGCAACATGAATAATTTACACAATACTTATTGTAATAGTAGAATTAGTAAAACACGTGCTTTATTTCAAAATCACTATATAGTATTTTTTAGCTGGCAACTCTATGCTATACTAATTTGAGGATCAGTATCCCATGGTTCGCTTGTTCACAAAGCGCCATAGACATTACAACAATAGCAGGTGCATAAACCACCCGATAGAGTTGCCTGGAATGCGATTAAGTTCCATTAATCTCGTCCAGTCGGGGGTTTCTCCTGCCCAAATTATCCGAAGCTTCGTTTAAATGCCCGAATAAATTTCCATTATCATGGCACCGCCCTTGTCTACGCACCAGGGCTCACGCCAAACTCCCAGCTGGTCCTTTAAAATGGCGCTACAAAGTATCGGATAATGTAGACAAAGTCTACCATGAAGTTGTTATCGATATACGTGTGCAATTTATCAGCTGTTGCGCAGATACGTTGATAGAAGCAGGAATGACCCTACATCTTGATGCTGTGTATCGTGCAATTAACTTATTTTATGGCACCATAAATGTTGATTTATTTTCATTAACTATAATCATATTTGTGGACGTGTTAAACAGGTTAAATTTATAATTATATTTATCATTTTACTTTAATATATACATAAGCACATGCTTATTGGTTGTTATTTGTAATTTAGTATTTTTTTTATAATTTGTATTTATTATGTATTACGGCGCATTGGCCAATCGCTGTAATGCCATAATACTCTTTTCTAAATAAATAAATAAATCTTCAAGAGGACCTCCAGGCCTGGATTTTTGGCGGGTCCGCCTATCTATCGCTAAGGTTAAGGGCAGTGTGTTGGTCTACAGCAGTATTTCCCAAATCCTTCACGGAAATTATCATTTCAGTAAGTATATCAATCATAATATCACATCAAATTGCAACTCACAACCATATATTTAAAATATTCGATAGCCTTGAAGTAAAGTAGCTTTTTTTACTATCTCAGTAAATTTATGATGTTTGCTAATCTCACTTAGCTGGCCAACCCACCACGCCGGGCCCCTCTTATGCCCGGCCCCCCAGGCTAGAGCCCTGTCAGCCCTCCCCTTGTGGGAGCCATACAAGCAGGCATGTATGTATGTGCATCTATCTACCTTTCATTCTCTCCCGTAACCATTGATAAATTTGATGCTCAATTTCGAAAGTGTCCTCAGTAAAGAGGACTACGTCTCAGTTTAAGGTGCGAGGATATACATCTTTTTTCTCTCACTTCTGTGGCAGGTTGTAAGTAATGCAATATAATGTTACAAAAGATCACGCGGGCTTCCTGATTAAGAAAATAAAAATAGAAATAGTCAAGACTTCCGTTATCGAAATCTTAATGAAATCTATGATAATAATATAACTGAATAGATACGTTTTTTCCATGACTAAATTGTTATGTCCCTATGGCATGATCAACTAAAATTGACATGCATGATACCTATATAATTATAACAGAATACATCATCATATTATGCAATATCTCAATACTAAATAAGATTTCCTTTATTGCGATGTGGTCAATTTTTAAATACCCAATACAATATTCCCACTATGGCCGAGCGGTTTACGCGTCAGTTTATGATGTAGGTACACATATTCTTTTTCAATTTATGATCGGAGTCATAGTATGGACACAATAAGTTGTGTAATTTGTTTACATCTATTTCTGGTAAAAACAAAAATCTGTTAATACAAACCTCCACTCTGTGGAGGCCCATTAATTGATCCTATTAGAATCGTACATGGTCTAAATAAGAAGAATATTATATACCTACCTAGTAGGTTTCATTTAAATAAGTCGATGTATGCACTAATCAACTTATAGCAGCTAGTGGCGCCGCCAGCGTCGAAACATTGCAACAGAACTGACAGCTGCTGTCAAATTATTAGGTACCTACGTTTTGTAAACAGAAATCGTTAATATAATTTTAGACAAAGCAATAAATCATATTAGTACCAATTATCTATGCAACTACTAACCAAATAATGTTCACGACGAATAGAAAATTAAGTTATTCTTTGTCACGGTAAGAGATAAGTGTAATTGTTTAATTTGTGACGCCCCAAGTGTCCTCAACCAAAAATCTAATACGTTTGTTTTAGTTGAAGACAGGCATAGGAAAGTGTGGTAAATCATTTAGTTTTGATACTGAATCACAGCCTACTTAGAAGTTTGACATGCCTGTTATATTATATCATTCTTATGTACAAATGTGTTGTTGGGCCGCAAAACTAGAAATGTTTTGAAAATAAAATATTTCCCAAAATTTTCATCTAGTTTTTTTTTCTTTGACGCTATGCAATCGTCTCGTTTAATACCGTATCCCAGCGTCCTTTTTTACGCGCATAAGCCTCGACTTTAAAGCTTCCACCCTGAAACAACACAATTTAATAATATGCCCAATTTATTGTGCTATATAAAAAATCTGTTATCAGAAAATAACTGGCAACGAATGGGTGACATTGTAATAGCCTTGGGTGAATTTTTATATCACGTGCTTAGCAAAGACTCGAGGGATAGAAAAACATAATATCACTTTTTGATTAAACGAAACGTTAGTCTCGCATATATACCGTCAACAACATTATTTCTGTCACATAATATTGAAAAATATTTACCATTTGTATACGTCATAAATATGATGAATATCTATCTAGGTTAGATTAGGTTAAAACTCGGCGACAAAGACATAGGACAGTGGCAGTGACATTATTGCATAGAGACGCAGTTTCACACTTGAATTGGTATGGTGTGGCACGGCGGGTGGTGTTAACCGTCTACTCCTAGGGGCGGCAGGTTTTATGAAAGTATGGTGAAAAAGTATGGTGAGGCAGGCTGGTCATCAATTTGCGGCAAAATTTCCACGTTAACATTATATTATAATATGGGTAAATTATACGAGTATATTATATCGCGTCGCTATTTCTCGTAAGTTGTCCGCTATTGTTGGCCTGCTTCATTCAGATGTGTGAGAAAGCCGATTCTTTGCCCCTCTTTTTTATTTAATACCTCTATGGTCAACTCTAAGAGCAGTAGTGTTGTCTGTCATTTGTCATCTCTCTCTGTCGCTGGGCATGAGAATGTTAATTACAGAATATAAACAATTATTACTATTCATAATTAGTGGAGGTTACGATCGAGATTTTTCATCTGGTAAATTCTCAAAAAATAAAAAGAACTTATAAATCTCGATTCTATTGAGATATTTTTTCCGAAATTGATTCAAGGATTATCGGAATTTGAAGTAAGTACCTAGCTCAGTTTTAAGCGTACCTACTTACATGCAATAGATAATCCACATGAATCATTTACAGAAGCCAAAGCACTCACTCGAAAAGTGTAAATGACGTGAGTTCGAGTCAGGGCTCGGAATCGACCGGAGCGCACTGGAGCGCCGTTCCGGTTCGTGAAATCGGTCAAATTATCGCTCCGTCTAATGAAAAAAATATATTGACTGTCTGGGCTACATAGGCCATATAATATAAAATTTAACACACTTATTTTTTTTATAAAATACACATAAAATTTGACAAATATGTATATATATCTTCAGAAATTAGTCAAGCGTTCTGGTTCGTAAACTTTTCCATTTCGAGCACTGGTTTGAGTCCCACTCGGTCGAACAATTTTTTAGAAGTTTTGCACGTTTTTGAGGTTTTTCAAAATTGTGTTTTTTTCTATAATAAAGAACTAACATTCTTAAAAAAAATATGCATATTCACTATTATTAAATACAAAATAATAAGTTTATAAGTAATAATTTTGATATGCGCCTTAAATCTTCCAGACTTAAACATCTACCTATATGAAGCACAGTATTGATCAGTAATGTGCTAAGGTTTGGACACATGGACATAAGCTGTTAGTGATTTTCAGAAACTTCAGGTGTCGAATCGCAGCGCTGAATCTTGCGAAAGATTTTTGATTTAGTCTGCGAGGTTGGCATTTACCGACATCGCTACAATCATTAGCTCCACAAGTTGTTTGATATGCCAGAAATGTATCATATCCTGGATTTGCAATGAGCCAGCTACGTGATACGTATGGATTGACAGGCACCGTCAAAGTGCCATACATTTTATGTTCTAGATTCTAGAAGGAAGATAAGGTACTGGGGAACCATGTTAGTTTGATGACCTACAAAGAGATTTGCGAATACTGGGAGCGATTGCCCGAAGAAGAAAAAACTAAAGTACCGATCAGGAGTGGAACAATATGATTGTGGCTGCTAAATTCCACTCCGGAATATGTAATCAGAGGAGAATATTTAGTGGGTTTACATGGGATACCTATATGACACATCTGCTAAAACATATTATTATTTATATAGTATATCTCTTACACAAAGCATTAGTCTAGTTATTGTAAGGTTAATGATAAACATACATAAAGGTAATACTAACAAAATATGAAAAGGGTAGGAAAAGAAAGATTAGTTTAAATAGAATGTTTCCCAATATTTTTGGGTTGGAAGAAGCCTTGACATATTTTGTTAACTTTCAGGTAACCCCTACCTGACTGAAACGCCTTGGGCACGAAATAGGTAAACAAATTCCAATATTTCATTTTACGTATGATTTACTAGAGCAGTGGTCGGCAAACTCATTTGTCAACAGAGCCAAATTTCCTAATATTAAATTATATAATATGTAGGTACAATGTTTATTAACTTGATATCATACGTAATAATGATCTTATTTATTGATACAAATTAAATTGTAAGTATAGCAACCATAAAATTAAATCATGACAATGACTGATAAACACTCAATGTGAATAGTGGTCTTGCATCTCCTTGGATAGCTTGGGATGTCAGGTTTGCATGTTGTTGTTTTTAATTTTAAGCACAATTCCAGGTTCTCATCAATAAGACGACTTCTCAATTTACTCTTGATTTCCTCTCTTAGAAATCTCTTTACTAACCACAAAACTTGCAATAATAACATTGCTGGAAGATTGTCTTCAGTAATTAAATACAGAACTTGATTTTTCTTGACTCATCTAAAGTTTCTCAACTGCTTTCTTCCTTGCATCACCGACATGCTATTTAGTGCTAAATGACGTGACAGGCCGTGTTTAGTTGTAAAGTGTCTCTCCAAATTTTACAAATAATACAGGTCGGTAGGTCATTTAAGTTTTGAACAAACGCGAAAGTCTCGGTCCATACAACTTTAAATTCACGGTTTTCATCTTCCGTTTTTCTTTGCTTCTTCTTTGTAGCCATGCTAAATAGGGCAGAGGGCATTTGTGGAAGAGCCGCACTCAAGTGGCCAAAGAGCCGCATGTGGCTCGCGAGCCGCGGTTACTAGAGTGACAAACAAACTTTATGGATATATTTTTAATTATTATTTTGTTTGTGTGTATAAAATTATTCAATAATAGTAATCATCATGTTATATGAATGTAAAGTCTCAACATTAACAGTCATCTAAAATTATATACTTACTTAATAATGCTTCATAAAATAAAATTACTTAGTTGGATCTATATCGATAAAATCTTTTTAAAATTCTCGCGTTAAACTATTTGGAAATCACTTAAAAGAAAACAACATTGTGTTTATTATATATTTAATAAATAATAATGCAAAAAATTGGATAAAGAAAAATAAATTTCAGAGATGACTTTAAAATTTTTATTAACTGAAGCAAGAGAACAAAATTATATCACCAGATTTCTATTAGGCATATAATATATTGCCATTATACTACCGCACAGATATTCTTAATATTTATCACTTTAGTACGTTTCCGTTATTTTAATTGGCTTAAATTGACACGGAAGGCACTTCATACATAAGGCGGTTATTAACAATAATTGGTAAATTTGTAATACGGCAAAAATTTAGGTTGGTAGACATATCGGTCAAATTCGGGTATGTTCGTTCTGGCGTATACACCCGAACACCAAAATTTTGTATTAAAACGTCAAACATATCAACATAACCTAAAATAATTTATTATTCAAGTCATTGCGATTGTAGCATGTAGTAAAACAAATATTATGTTACTACTAGCTGCTACTAACCACTCGATATTTCACAGGTCGCCAGGAACTATAAATTGAGGCGGCGGCCGTGATGTAATTATTTTTCAAAACACTCGCATCTTCCATCTCAATTCTCGATATGTAATTGACATAAGTACCTACTCTATCACGCTCTAAAAGTTAACACAGCCAAGAAGGGGGGTTTTCAAAGATAGTACTTTTTGACCGTTTAAACGGTTAACTTATTGTAATAATTAACTACCTGAATATATAAATGTGATAAAGTGATAAATTTATCACATGTAGCTCTTTTTGGATGGTAAGTGATATGTTAAAATAGCTTCGCTGGATCCCAATTATATTTTAGAATGTTATGTATATTTTGTGATTCTATAAAAAGTAATTAATCAAGTAACTGTGTGTGATCTGGTATATATATTTATTATTTAATATTGATAATAACTTAATGTACATATTAATTTTAGTTTACATAACAAAACATATCCATTACTGTTGCTTATTTAACTTGCCACTTTGATTTATACTATTTGTAGTTGCAAATTTATTAGTATTACTTATAGTTTATGAGTTTCCAAAGGATAATTTATGGTTTATGATACATTTGAATACAATTATAGAAGCGTTAGTACCAAATAATACAAACAGAACACAGCGTAGGTAATGTCAAATAGTAAAACAATTCTATTAATATTTACTTGTACGTAGGTTTATTAAATTTAAGAAAGTGTGCTGATATCTAACTTATTTCTGAGAATGATGTATTCTCAAAATATATTAGAATAGCCCTCAACTCATTTCGGTTGATCACACATTAAATTTGGTCAAATAAAACCAAAATAGAATTTCGCGTAAATGAGAAGGTATTTTCAAAAGCGGCCAAGTTCAAATTTAAACATAAAATATTATCAGGTATTTCAGGGGTCGACTGGCCGGCGGCCCATAAATGCTTGACCATTTTTAAATAATATAAATAATATTAGATACTAAACTGTTACCACTGTAGCAATATATCAATAATACATGTGACTTGGTATATTATTGTAATTTTAATCAATTCACCAAAGCAGGTCAAGTTTGGTTTTATTTAAAATTGGCGCTTTTTTAATAAGATGCGTTTTCTCTTTGCGAAACCTACAACACTCCAAGCGCTTCGATGAAAAACAGGTAGAGAATAAATATCAGTCACTATCCGCCTGTGTTAACAAGTAACCGACCATGGAACTCAGAAATAATGAGAACTGAAATACCTAATGGATAAGGAGAAGCAGGCAACCGATCTCGAGTAAGGAAAAATACCGTATAAATTTAAACACGTGTCAATAATACGTTATACGTTGTACTGACAACTACTCTCGGTTTATGAGTGGATCATTTTCGTAAGACATTCACACATTCAAAACCCTGCGTCAAAATTTACTGAATTGGTATATAGCCTATCGGAATTCTATTTATTATCTGTTCTGTGTAACCGACCCAAAAATGTGACTTCCGAGGATTGTTTTTTTTTTGGGCCGAGAGAACGTGTTGTGATCTCGACCAATTAGTTAACTAAATAAACTCTAAAATTTGTATAATTACCATATAAACGTGCTGTTATATAGATTAGTATCATAATCAATGTGTTTATTTGAAAATTAAGTGCCCATTATCAATTACTTCTCTCTTGAATCGTGACTATATCCAGTTTCCTACCATCCCTGCAAAATGCCTGAAGCCAAGTATCACAATTTACATATTTAGAGACAGTATCGTCATATGATTCGAAGCATAACTTGAAGCAATAAAAATAATAAAAGAATAAAACAAAATAAGTGACTAAAAGTATAAAATTAAACGATATAAGTACAGGTACTGTTCGGTTATCAGAAATACAGCGGAAAACACATTTTGAAAATACCCGATATACTGGATTATTTGTTAGTTTGGGTAAGTTTAGGTTAGGTTTGGTTAGGTTAACCTAACAAATAATCCAGTTTATCGGCTATTTTCAAAATGTGTTTTCCGCTATATTCCTGATGACCGAACAGTACCTAAGTACATTTTATTATATAATATAAACCAATAAAATAATAATTATAAAATTATTAATATATGTACTAGATTTCCCCAAGTATATAAAATACTTCATCAGTTCTCTGGATACCTCAATAGTATCTAAAATAGTGACTACATTACCTCTTTAGATATCTATGTTTATTCCCTGGCTCATGCACTCAGTTGAACTGCAGTCACATGTTTTATAAGTCAAGCGACGAGTGATCTCAGCCACCATCTTCAAAGCAGACAGTCCCCAGGGGCCAAATGTCTCGAAACCCAGGGGACAGACAATTTAATTACGTGATATACAGTCGTATGTTATGGCTTTGTTAGACTCAGTCAAAAGAGCTGCTGAACCTGATGATTGAACTAGGGATTGCAATACCGAATGAAAATGTCAATACCGGTTTTACGGTATTTCTTATTAAATACCCGTATTAACTCATTAGTGGCACAGGTGTCCATATGGACACAGAAATTTTGTAGTCGGTGTGACATGAATTTTTATTTGTTTTAAAAATTATGTCTTTACATTTTTTGTGTATCAGTAATATAACAGGATATTAATACTAAAAATAAAATTTGCAAATTATTGCCGAGTTTTGAGAAAACATCCGTGTCCATATGAACACGCGTGATACTTATGTTATCATATTTTTTTTGATTCTATGGTTTATTAGTAGAATTATTATAAAGTATGATAGTTTTCAATACACATTACACACAAGCTAATATTGCATTTTCTTCACTGCGTTCTGATTTCAGATGTTTCTTTTTCTTTTAAAAAAATCGGTCACAGCGTCGATTTTTTATATTTTTTTGAATAAAATAATTTAACCCATTAAATCTTATATCTGCTAGAACCATTGATTTTGATGTACATAGTTTTGAATATCCATCCTATCAAGATCCATAAGCGTTCTTGTTTTCCACATTTTTCCCGTAAAATTGATATTTTGTGCAGCTAGGTGTAATTGCGTGTAGAATCTCCAGTTGCAGTACAAAATATCTAAAATAAATAAATATTGGTTAATCTATGTTCTTGCATTCCTAGATTTTACTTGTGTATCTGCTTTTAATCGTCTATGATGTAAATTATCGATTGTTCCACCACCATCCTCATCTGTTAAAACCACAGGATTTGGTCGGTGGTGAGATATATAATAATATTATATTCGTCGACATTATCATCATCACTAGCTTCATAAAGTGCATCCAATGCATTGTTTATCAGCATTTCTCTTTTTTCAATCTTGGACATATCCCAGAAACTAAATAATTTGACAAAATGAGAATAATATATTTTATAAAAAATATAGTGATAATAAATCATAATTTAAATTTGTGGTGTTAAGTGGCACGCGTGTCTATATGGACACGCATTAATTGATTATGCAATAACACCACATAAACAAAAATAGTTCCATTTATAATTATATATAATGAAACTGCACACGTTTATAATGCATTCAATGACAGAAATATTATTCTTTGAAACAATATAATCAGAAAACCACGGTTACCTTTAACATAAGTCCATCTTTTTGTGATTATAAAATAAATGGCCACTTTGACACTTGATATTTATTTTATTATGTCAGCTAGATCATTCAAATGACGAACAATTTAAGCAGTGTACTTATTTCAACTGACTAACGTTTATAAACTAAATTGTTATTTTAAAATAACAATTAGGCAAAGTAAACTGTACTACAATAATTGCGTGTCCATATGGACAAGGGTGACACTAACGTGAGCAATTGGGTCTGGCACTAAAGAGTTAATACTGGTATTTATTAAACATTAAAAAAAACAGAAGTAGGTGCTTATCAATAAATATAGCTATTAAAATATTATTTTATAGCAAAAACCTACATTTATTATGTTGACATTTAAAAATATGTATTCATCATAATTATAGAACTAGTGATTTTTTACAAATAATTTGAATATATTGATAACTTCAACTAAAACCATCAAAAGTGCAAATAAGTCCCGGCTGCAGGAAAAGCTTCTTAAATTCAACGCTTGCACAGTCATCAATAATTATAGAATAATGTCGCGGATGTTTTCTATTTCGAAATAATATTATGATAATTCATCGCGACAATTACTTATATAAATATATTTGATGAAATTTGTTTTATTATTTTTTCACCTCTGTTGGTTTCACTCAATACATTTGCATTTTAGCAGCACATACTTATAAAATTCATTTTCAAAAACGAAAACGAGTGTGCTTTCTTAATACCGGAAAATCCGGTATTTTGGATTTTTAAAACCGGTATTGATAAATACTGGAATACCGGTTATGAAATACCGGTATTGCAATCTCTAGATTGAACTGATTTATTTAGGTGAGATGTCACGTCACAAATGTATCCTGACCACGGTGGCATCCATAATCATACATTTTTCGTCTATCCATGGAATCATCAAGTCTCTTGTCATCTAGCTAGTTGACAGATATCAAGAGACTCCTACCTTGTAACGTTCGACAAATCAAGTCATTGATGGCGGAATATAATACTTATTATTATATATATATTGTTTTATTACTATATCTTTTTTTACTATTTTTATTATTATAATTTATATATGACATTATCCATTATAGGTAGGCAACTGATTTTTATAAATTATTGGTTACATATTCTAATATAGGTACATGCCCTGTTTGAACATAAAAGATCACCATGTTAAATAAATTTGAGAAATTCAATTATCTCTGAATTAAAATTGCGTTTCGGGTTTTAAACTGATTTTTCCCGATTCTTTATACTATCTACCATAATTTCTGATTTATAACACTCTTTCTAATGTTATGTTGAGTATTACTAATAATACAACTCAAGTTGGTACAAGTCGGCTTACGGGAAGCCAAGTGGAAACCGCGCCAATTTTTATAGCCGATTTTGGCAAAATTCATAAATTCAAGAAAGAAAACCTAACCTAACATAACTTAACCTAACCGAACCTAACAAACAATCCAGTATATCGGCTTTTTTTTAAAAAAAAATTGCCGCTGGCTTCCCTTAAACCGACAATAACCCTCAATATATTTTACCCAAGTATTGTAAATCTGTGAAATGACTAGTCTCCGATAGTTTCTTTGAATGACAATTTGGCTTCCAACGATGCAGAATACGACATTACTAATGATTCTGCTTTCTGGCTGTCGTGTAATGAATATTAAGATAGAATATTATGTCACATATTATCATCTACCTGTTCTTAAAAAGAAAAAAATAAAGAAATGCGTTAAATCAATACCATTTTTGTTTTAAAAGAATCAATGTACATATTGTTTTTTTTCCACCGCTCTGTAAAAATATGTTCCATTTTCAAATAGGCGCAGCTGAAAAATTATCCAATCATATTTGCCGCATCTATCAATGTTTTCATTAAAAAAAAACAAGGATTTTCCCGAGCGAAAAATGATTATTTGCAGTAATCCTTTGTGTCAATACACCAATATCATCAGTATTACAGTGCATTCATTTTAAATAGGATTAAATATGATATCAATTATTACTTATTTCATTTCGCGGTGTACCGATATTTCAGCATTAAAATCGTAGGCATTTCAAATAATTAAAATAAATTAATGGACTTATGGCAGAGTGCTTATTTATATATGTATCTTTAGAACAGTATCAATGCAGGTGGCACATTTTAACGGTTATAATCGCGAATGCTTGTCGATTATCACAATATGCATGCCACAAGAAAAAAAAAGTTTTTTTCATTTAGTATTACAATAGCTTTACTCTCAATCACGAATGGTTCCTATTCAACTCTTTAGAACTATGAATCATCACAGTGATCAAGTGTAGCTGTCTTGTTCTCTTACCTCATTTAAAATAGGCTACTCTTAGGGATTGCAATACCGGTATTTCAAAACCGGTATTCCAGTATTTATCAATACCGGTTTTAAAAATCTAAAATACTGGAATATTCGGTATTAAAAAAGCACACTCGTTTACTTTTTTGAAAATGAATTATAAGTTATGTGCTGCTAAAATCCAAATATATTGAGTGAATCAAACAGAGGTGAAAAATAATAAAACAAATTTCATTAAATATATTTATATAAGTAATTTTCGCGATGAATTATCATAATATTATTTCGAAATAGAAAACATCAGTGACAAAAATGTTCAATTATTCCATAATTATTGACGACTGTACAAGCGTTGAATTTAAGAAGCTTTTCCTGCAGCCGGACTTATTTTCACTTGATGAACTTTTGAGGACTTTTGTTAAAATTATCAATATATTCAAAAAAAAATTGTAAAAATCACTAGTTCTACAATTATGATCAACACAATTTTTTAAATGTCAACATAATAAATGTAGATATGTAGTTTTTTGCTATAAAATAATAATTTTAAAAGATTTAAATAGCTATATTTTTATTGATAAGCACCTACTTCTGTTTTTTTAATGTTTAATAAATTCCGGTATTAATACCGGTATTCAATAAGAAATACCGAAAAACCGGTATTGACATTTTCATTCGGTATTGCAATCCTTAGTTACTCCAAATGTGCGTACCTGTATAAATAAATCTAAATACATTACCCTATGGTTCCAGTGGTGTTGTGTGCTAGCATTATAACAGGCATTGCAGCAAACATTCCAATATACCCTCGAATCGTCTCTAGTGCCACTATAAAATGATTTACCTATACTCAATACCTGGATAACAATTGTATTATTTATTGTAGATTTGTTGACTGTCTTTTTATGTGTTATATTTTAATCTCTGGTGACTTACCTACTTACATACCAACTGCAGGGTTCGAAATGGACCGGAGCAAACTTCGTGGATCGCAGATTCGTGAATTATATATTTTAATATTCATTTCTTTTACATATTTATTCTTAAAAAAATATTTTTACAATATTTCGTACCGCTTTATTTCAAGATAATTTATGTTATCTTGACCTTTCGTGTATACTATCGCCTCAGGTAGACGAATCGCATAATAAGCTGCATCCTTCATATTATTATTATGTATACTCAATTCCACTCTGCACCTAGAATAATATAGTATTACAGCGTTCTATGTATATCATAGACCAGTGACGAAGGGTGGAGGTAGGTTGTTAATTGTTTGTGTGAACTAAACTTTGTCAATCATGTTTGTTTTCATTAAACGAACAATACAAATTATAGATGGTGCTGGCTAGTTTTTAATTATTTAATTAAACCCTGTCTAAGCCGAATCATTAAAGTGGAGGTGTGGAAAACTGACTGAAAAATAGTGTACACTTCGTCACTCATACTTTTATTTGTTTTCATTGAATTAAAGTACAAATTGCAGATGGTTAGTTTTTTTTATTACTCATATCAAACTATAATAAATAAAAATATTCTTCTACCTATAAAAAATATAAAAATAATTATGATTGAATGGCATAATTTAAGTTATTTTATAGATCTGATAGACGAATATTTTTTGACTATTATATTCTATTATGGCTTGGTTTACGCATAGCTTCAATAACTTTAAAACTAACCAACACTATCTTCAAATTATAGTCTTAGTTCAATGAAAATAATTATAAGATAAAAAAAAAATTATATACAACATTTTTAAATTTTCTATTAAATTATTATGCTCAAACTTGTACTTGATATGAAATAAATAAAAAACAAACAACTATATGATACTGAAATGTCATTTTGACATTTCATTTTGATTTACATAGTAACGCACGTATATATTAATAATTATATAGTTGCTAGGACCCACTTAGCAACCAATAATAGTCTTTTACTTTTTACGGATTTTTCTGAAATAACTTTCCATACAAAACAGAATTAACTGAAAATGAATTCAATTCTGCTTAAAGACAGCTAAAAGTATTAAAAGAATTCATTAGCATCGTGTTCTGATATATTTTAAAAGTTTCAAATGTCAAGCTAGTCGAGAAGTTAGTTAAAAATCGATTGCAAGATTTGTACTGGACAAACAACCACCGGACAAACAATAATACGAGCTATTAAAAACGTTGTAAAAAATACGTATGACAAACAAAGTTTGTGTGCATATATCTATGTCAGATCTAGTAGGAACGGTTAGTAAAAACAAGAGAACGTTACTTTTTAGCACCTTATCACACCAATGTATTACATTATTTGTTACCTAACATGGATTTAAACATACAGTATATTATATCCTAAAATAACACCGTATATTGTTGCGTCAGCAAAATTTAAAAATAAACCTTTTTTTATAAATAAACCGTCAACCCTCCTCAACGTTGAGAAAATATTAAATAACCCCTCCATGTTATATTTCTCATGTCGTATGTGGATATATTTATTTCAATAAAGACATTGTCAATCAATCAAAATTGTTGTTGAATAAATTTGGGATTCGGATACTTTTTTCCAAGCAGTAAAATATAAACCCAATTTGTCTCAATTTAGTCAACATAAACATATTTTAAAAATGAAATATTATTTTAAGTACTTACTTAGTTTTCTGGCCATTACATAATATATTTCAGTATGATAAAACAGAGGACGATTTTCCGCGGTAATACATTGAAAATTCAAGTTAAAACATACGGATTGGAATATTAATAAAATAATTTAAAGATAAAAAGAACTTTTTAAATACAACATTTTTAAATTTTCAGTTGAATTATTATGCTCAATATGCTCAAACTTGTACTTCACATGAAGTAAATAAAAAAAAACAAACAAACAAATATAGAAAACTGAAATGTCATTTTGACATTTCGTTTTGACGTTTCATTTTGATTCCCATAGTAACGCACGTATATATTAATAATTTAGTTGCTAGAACCACCCCCTTAGCAACCAATAATAGTCTTTTACTTTTAACAGATTTTTCTGAAATAACTTTCCATACAAAACAAAATTAACTGAAAATGGATTTAATTCTGCTTAAAGATGGCTAAAAGTATTTAAAAGAATGCATTGGCATCGTGTTCTGATATATTCTAAAAGTTCAAATGTCCAGCTAGTCGGGAAGTCAGTTAACAATCGATTGCAAGATTTGTACCGGACAAACACACATACGAGCTAATAAAAACGTTGTAAAATAAATCGTAGTCCCAGAAGTACCCGACCTAACAAAGAAAACACAAAAAATTTGGGAAAAAATATTTTAATTTCTCTACGTAGTCTTTTTTAGGTCGATACACTTTTCCCAGCGATGTTCAATAGTTTTGATACCCTGTTTATAGTGATAATCGTCGAGCTCCTCAAAATAGCCATCAATCGCAGACTCCACCTCTTCATTGCTGGCAAATCTTTTACCACCGAGCCATTTTTTCAAGTTTAGAAACAGAAAATAATCCGAGGGGGCTAAATCTGGCGAATTGGGTGCGTGAGAAGGCAATTCGAACTTTAACTCATTGATTTTAGCCATCGCGATAACGGATGTGTGAACTGATGAATTGCCCTGATGAAACGAAACTTTCTTTTTCGCCAAATGTTGTTGTTTTTCCTTGATTTCATCACTCAAACGCTGCAATAAGTTTGCATAATACACGCCGTTGATTGATTTTCCTTTCTGAAGATAATCGATGAAAATTACCCCACGCGCATCCCAAAAAACTGACACCATGACGTTGCCTGCAGATGGAACTGTCTTCGCCTTCTTTGGAGCCGATTCTCCCCTTTCAGTCGATTGTTTTGACTGTTCTTTCGTCTCAGGTGTGAAGTGATAGACCCATGTTTCATCCATGGTTTTATCCATTAGTTTTTGCATATATTAATATGCAAAAACTCTGCTTTATTGCTGTGAAACTTCGCCAAACACTCGATTGAAACATCCTCACGACGCTGTTTTTGTTCCATTGTAAGTAATCGCGGCACCCACCTTGCGCACAGCTTTCTCATGTCCAAATTTTTAGTCAATATGTGATGTACAGCATTTTTTGAAATGCCTACCATGTCTACTAGCTTGCAAAATTTCAGTCGACGTTCATCCAATACCATTTTGTAGTCACTATTTCTGGCGTGGTCACCTCATTTGGTCGACCACTGCGATGTTCGTCTTAGCAGCTCGTTTAAACTCAGCCACCCAATATGTTAATATTGTAAACAAAGTAGCAGACACCCCCAGAGTAGAATCTAGCGCCGCTTTGATATTGGTCAGACTAAAGCCTTTCAAAAGAAAGTATTGTATCACATAACTATGACCAATTTTTTCCATGTTTACAAATTCACTGAGAGCGTTCACTGTTGATGGCTGAAAAATAATAATCTGGACAACGAAGCGTCGTCAAACTTCAAACTAAGGCTTTATAAGGTTGGTACTTTCTATCATGGTCATTATTTTCCAACAACAACTGCTATCTATACATCAGGTCTTGTACTTCTGGAACTGCCGGTATCTGAAAACTTTAAAAAGAAAAATATTTTTTATTTTAAGTCAATGATAAACTTACAATTATTGTAAAAAAAATGTAAATTTGTTACATATTTACACGTACACAGTTACGTTATTATTACCTACATTATATTTTATGGTCATATATATTATAAAATTTACCGGACAAACAAGAATACGAGCTAATAAAAACGTTGTAATTAGGAATCACAATTTATTTCTTTGACAAAAAATACTTTTTCATTATATTATCCATATTAATTGAGAGCCTTCTTTTATTTAAGCTTAAATTACTAATTATCAAATAATATAATTTCAAAATCAATTTATACCTTTGCCTATTTTTGGCGAATTTATCATAAAATAATTTAGAATAGATTTTAAATGTTTTTTTTTCAAACTGTTCTCTCAATAGGGAAATCCAAATTATAATTTTTTTTTGAAAATCGTGTAATTTATCGAAAAAACTTTGCGTTATTAAATTCCAATTTGTGAATAATATTCGTGAAAAAAACACTGTATTTTATTTGAGAAAGATGAAAGTTTTCCTTGGTGAGCGAAAGCTCGCAAAAAAGCAGAGTAAATAAGGAGCTTTTTCAATCTAAAATTAGAATTAGAAGTAGGAGTCTTCTGACAAGTGTCTGCTCTGTTAGCTTTTGGTTTATTGGATTAAGATTTTGAGCTTTAAGCTCCGAGACGAAGTGTTGGGAGTGAGATCAGTCGCCTTTTGGATAGGGATCCTATGCACACATAAAATACATCGTCTCTTACAAATCTCATTAATGACGTTAAGACGACGATTGGTGTACAATGTAAATAATGTCCAAAAATAACTTGAAATAAACATAATTTTCTCTCATTTAAATATACAGTTATCTGTGCAGACCTTCTGCGATTGTAATCAGCTCTGTATTTACAATAATTGATTTATCTTAAAATAATAATAAGTACTTGTGTTTGTAATTTAAGACTGTACTTCAATGAAACGGCAAATAATTTTCAACTATAGGTGCGATGAAATTTCGGACTGGCTGGAAATCGAAGAGCGAAAGTCTAGCTGTGAACACGTGAATTTGTTTTGTGATGGCGACGGGGGAATTAATTCTTATTTCGTCTAAAGATGACTAAAAAACGTTACCCATTTACTTGAAAAAGAAAACATGTCAATGAATATATTATTATTATTAGTAATAGAACGATAAACATAACATTAAATGAACGCATGTTGACTTTTTATGGCAAATTATGTTTTGTTTTGTACGCACCATTTGCACAATCTTCGCGTCGCGTAGTCACGATCGTTTTAGGCCGTGCCCCAGCTGAAGTATAGCCTTAAGTGGACTGTATGGATAGGTGGAAGCATAGGCATAAACTCTGATGTGGAAATTTTGTGGATTACCTGAATCTTACAAGGTGTACTGACTTAAACTTATATCATTGAAGGTGGGCGAAAACATGAACTTAATTATTATGAATCACCTGTAGGCAATGACATTAATATGGACGAATTATCTGGGGAAAAAAATGACACTCACTTTATTGTCGGGTCTGCCGAATGGCATAATCTGTTCTAACGCCATTACAATAAAGGTGATATTGCTATAAATTCATGTGGACAGAAAAAACAAAACGTTCAAAGACCGATTGGGGCATTTAACACAATTAAGCCAACGTCGACTCAAAATGAGCGCAATTTTTGCAGCATCGGGGAATTTTGTGTCTCAAAAGCGTACGCGATTGTCAGACGCAGGCATTGACAGTCTGTGTTTTTTGAAATTCTATTTTAATAAGTAATGTTTTGAATTATTTTTGTTTTCCTACTTCTATTTTATTTGTCTTCTTACATAAACAAAAAAATCATGTTTTTTTTGGAATTTGACTGTTTTTACACTGATTGTAGGATTTTTACAGGTATTTTTTAAAATTTCCCGATATTTCGAGAATTCTCGAGAATTCTTTTCTGGAAATCCCGAATCTCGAGAAATCAAAATTTCATCATTTCGGGAAATCCCAAATCTCGAGATTTAGATTTTCTCGGGAAATACCCAACTCTAGATGCACATATAAATGACTGCTGTATGCATGTGGTGACGAATTGGATAGCGACTACTTTAGATAGGGACAGGTGGAGAAGGAATAAGAAGGCTTATGATCCACCCCGGGTTGTTTCAGTTGAAAACAGTTGTCAACTTCAAAACTTTAATTATTAATAACATAGATACGAAGACTACTATAAGAATGTTACGTAAAACTGGCAGAAAAAGATGTGATCAATATTTTGTCATTGTATAACTATAAACAAGATAGTTGACAGTGCCACTTGTCAACATTCTCAGTCATACCCGCTCTCGAATCTCCTTCAATTTAAATATAGCATATTATTATTTAAAAAAAAATCATGTTTTCTACTACACACTATACTTCTTTATACACTCCTAAATCTATCAAAAATTAATTGTATTATCGTTTAATACTTTACAATATAATATTATATTATACTCGATATGCTATTACTTCACTGTAAGTAGTGAATCCAATCCCGAGCCAAAATTCTGATCCCGGGATTACAATTTGACAATCCCGGGATCGGCATTTTTTTCCATTGTTAATATAAAAATTTTATATTTACAAATAACATTGATAAAATTGGTCAAAAATAAATCTAGTATAATTTATACTATTTAAGAAATTTATTGTAATATTGTATACGTTCAATTTTGGAAATACATAAGTTTAGAGGAGTAAATAATATTGTTATATAAATAATAATGTGAATTTAATATGAGATTGCTGTTTCTGATAGTAAAGACTTAATGCATGGGTTAGCGAGATTTAACATAGTAAAGCAAATCATGGTGTACTTATGACCTTTTCGCTTCATAAATCTAATTAGTCAGCCAAATTAATATGAAACTGCCGTAAAACGTATGAGATAATGGTGGAATTACTTTGTTAATATTGGAAGCATTGTTTTTTCAATCTTTTTCATTTTTATTAATTTATGTGAAAAAATAAAATGAATTGGCAAGTTACACATTGGTATAAATCAAACTTCATTCAAACTCAGTTTATTTCTAATGAAGTTATTTGTTATTAAAAGTATTTGTTCTGTTATATTTTCGTTTTTATTTTATTTTCCATACAAATTGATAAAAAAATCAATCACAAATGTTTCGGGATTATGTTTATCATTCCCGGGATTCATATGTATCGGAAATACCTCGAGATCTCGGGATTGGAATCCCTAACTGTAAGTATCAGTCAAACTATTATGTGATTATCTAATCATTTTTTTTTCTTTTACGACCCGGTTAAAATAAATAATTACATAATTTCGTGAGTTTATTTTTCAAATTTAGAATTTGTGTTTTCGTATATCTTTTCTTTCACCTTGCCTCATTTAATTCTTCTTTTTCCTGTCACGTTTTCTCTTACACATCTTTCATGCGTTGCAGATAAATAAAGACAATCGTAATTATTAAAGTAATAGTCATTGTAAGACTAGCACTTTAAATTGGTGAACACTTTAAGTTTGTTTGAAATGTAGTCTTATATTTTTTTTATTTAAATGTAAATAAATCACACACCCTGTGAGAAAGGGTGAAAACAATATACTACTTTTGGTATTCACTGTCGCCACTAATGGACTTAGTTTTATCGCACATGACAACCACAAGATGTTATGTCACATCATAAGTATGGAATTACGTATTGCAGAGACGACATGGATATTGTGGAGATTTTCTGCGGGTAGTGCAAAACTGGAGAATGTACATAGAGATGAGTTTTTTTCACAATGAACCGATGCATAGTCGATCACACGCACAATGTCGCATGACACCGTGTTGCGAGTCCGGTATTGAATTTAATGCCCCAACCAAACCATTCCCGGTCTTAATCGGTCATATCACAGAACCCTACATTTCGTTCTGAAGCATCATTTTTTTATGTCTAGAAATGTTTCAGGAGCAGTTAACCAAAACTGAGGTCACAATCCACTAAAATATACTATGAGTTTACATGACTTTTAGGATATACCTCAGTTAAGGCATAGTCTAAAAAGATCGTGGCTAGGCGATGCGTGAATTGCGGGTGCAAATGACGCATGCCGACCGAAATACACTTTGTCATATAAATCCAACATGCGTCCATTTAATGTTCTGTTTATTGTTCTATTAATAACAATAATAATATATTCATTGACATGTTTTCTTTTTAAAGTAAATGGGTAACGTTTTTAGTCATCTTTACACAATTTAAGAATTAATACCCCCGTCGCCATCACGAAACAAAATGACGTATTGTCACCTCGACGTTCCCTCTCAGACTGCCAGCGAGTCCAAAATTTCGTCGCGCCTATAGTTTAAAATTATTTTCCGTTTCACTGAAGTATCGACTTAAGTGCCCATGGAAAGAAGGAGCACGTCGAGGCAAAATTAAACTAAAACAAAATTTCAAAAAATCTACGTGAAGGATCTTGACATTAGCAGTGTGTCGCTGCAAATTTTCTAAATGCAACAAAATTGGTCTTTGTTGCGACCAGGTTGGACGTTACTATGTATCCGACAGGTGGTTGAACTGACTTGAGCAGCTCTTCTATTTCCGTACACATTTTAGGATACTCACCGATGGTGTGTTTGGCATTCTGTATTTCTCCGCCACGTGGATATGTTGAACGGAATACGGTTGATGTTGATCTGGCAGGAATAATACGTCATGGACTGTCACGGTTCTTACCAAAATGGACCATTAGTCTTTCTGTTTTTTAACCAGTAATAGTGCACTCGTCGCCTAGTAACGTTCCACACAATATACATTTTCTGAGAGTGTCCGGTTAAAAGGGATGAGATCCTCAAACCTTTTCGACCTTCAGCTGTACTCTTTAGATAACTTGGGTAAGTTTCATATGTTTTTATATCAGAGTTTTTGTACCTGACACAAGTGTCTGACATTTTAAATTGAGCGTGTCACTCAAAGAGGTAAAAAAGACAGCAGTACAAATGAAAATTAAAATATAAAGTAAAACCAAAAACTATTTTATCTTAGACTGACAACAGACTGTATTTAAGTTAACGTGGGAGACATTAAGTGACGCTAAGCTTTGAAGCAACTGAAATAACTTGAACGCGTTTCAAGAAGAGATTAAACCGAGAAACAATCTATCAACTAACCGACTGCAAAAACAACAATCTAGCCAGCCAGTACTTACTGGTTGGGTTAAGAAAACCTTATTGTTCTCAGACAATATGGAGAGATTACTACAAGAAAGCTAGATAAGTGGTAAATATTTGCATTAATTATGTTACTTTTACTTTATTCCTATGAATTTTTGGTAAATAATACATTTATTTTTATTAATAAATAAGTCCATAATACTGTTTTTTTTTAATAAACCATCTTAACTGTATGTAATTATTGGTGTCATCACTGTGGTGTTCGATGTGTGGGTTATGGTGTTGAAAATGATGATGAAAAAGTCGAAGATGTATGCAGGAGCGAGTTTTATTTGCAGCGTAATGATTGGTACAATAGTATAAATACAATTACAGTACAGATTATCTACTGAGATAGTTACGAGCCAGGTACTTAGATTCGAGTGTCTTTTTGATAAATCATTATTCGTTATTTATACAGTCAAAAGTAATACATAAACATTATATTCCCATACATAGTTATATTGAACGAGTCAGCGGTTTAAATACGAGTAGCTTGTGAATTTTATTTATTATTACAGTCATAATATAATATGATACTATAGGAAAGGATTATTCGACTAATTTTCCATTGTGATACCGTATTACATATCGCCAATCAATCTGCTGATCCAGCTAAACAGTAAACTTGTTTACCGTTTTATATGAGTCGCTGAGAAATTATTATTGCGGTCGAATAATTTGATACATTAAAAATAGATAGTTGATCGCTAATATACTGACAGCTACATAACATTTTAGTTCATAAACAGTTCATTTTCGTTCAGTTTTTTAAATATGCATATATTTTGCAAATACGTTAAAGTTATAAAATAAATGCTTCTAGAACCGACAGCTTAATGGATAAGATTACTCATCAGGACAATAAACCTGATCTCTTTCTATTATTTTTTGATATTATACAA
This sequence comes from Rhyacophila brunnea, assembly GCF_057557595.1. NCBI lineage: Eukaryota > Metazoa > Arthropoda > Insecta > Trichoptera > Rhyacophilidae > Rhyacophila > Rhyacophila brunnea. Next base: position 17,545,428 of record NW_028232752.1, read on the forward strand.
TTTAAATAGCAGATTTTTTTTGTCAATCCGATTATGATTAAAAAACTAAAAATTATGCGTTTCTTGTTGTATACTTTTCATTTTTTTTTAATCATTTTCCTCCTGTCCAACATGCAGTCTTCACCACTCCCGATCGCACATCGATTGCAGGTGTTTTATTTAAACCGTTTTTAAATTCAAATACACAAGTATGTATTCCGTCGGAGCTCCTTTTACATTCACCTCTTTGGTCAAAGGAGATTTCGTACAGATAGCATAAAAATACTATTCAAATAGCAGGTTTTCAATACATCCTACGTATAAGGTAGTATCTAAACTGTGAAAAGAAAACCAACATTCGAAATCTGATACGGTGCATTATATTTACAGAGCTAGCGTGCATTTCGCGTATACGTTAGAGTATTATACTCACGTCCGCGTATTGTATTTCATAAAGGAGTTATATTATATCATGGCGAGTAAATTTAATATCGTTACGCGGAACTGCGATCAAATAATTGAAGACGCCAGTCGAACAGAGATATATGGAACATCTTGGGCAATGTTGAGATAAAATGTACATATAGAATACAGCGATAGTGTAAAGGGTGTTCGGAACATTTAAGTAAAATTAGTAAGTAGTTCTAAAGTTTACTTCTGACGAACTTGCTTTGCTTTGAAGTTTGTATTACTTACAAAAGAACAACGCTACTTAGCTTGCAAGACGGCAGACGTGTCTAAAGTCGCTCTTACGTTTGGCAATTAAATATACAGATAAAACACAGCCAAATAACCGAAATTGGAAATCTATTAGTTTTATTGTAAGAAATTACAAGAAATATAATCCAAAAAAGTCCCTCTCTGAAGTGACTAAAATAATACTCAAATGCACATTTTTCACACTATAAAAACGAGCTTATTTTCAGATCTGGAAGAATAAAATTATTTTTTTTTAATTTTTGAAAAACAAGCCATTATCAAACAATGCAACTGTTTAATCTGCAACTTACCTTATTTGGGCTTCAGGAAGGGGAAAAAAATTAATAATTTAACTATCAAGAGGAATTTACCAATTCCAAAAATACACTTGGATTTTTTTTTCAAATAAGCTGCACTATTAATAATTATTAGTTCCATTTACGATAGCGGAAAATTGTCACCTACAGTTGGCTGTTGTGTGCGAAGAACAATATCGCATTTATTTACAGGTTTAGGAGTTTGAAATTTTGTGTGAACATAGAAAACATCTTGTATAATAATTAAATGCCATCAAAATTAATCAAAGTTTAGTTGGCTGGTTTGCAGATTAAGCGATAGAATGGTAAAACTTAAATGTAACCATTATTGAACATACATAACTTGAAAACACCAAACACCACTGGTATCGCGCCAACTGTGCATTAACCATTTATGCTACGAGCCTCATATCTAATTGCAACAATTTAAACTAGTAAGCCATACATGAAATGCTTATAAAATTGCGTTAGGTATATATATTATATATTAATTACCTCAATTAATATCCAACGCCTAGCTCTCACTGGATACTCGTAGCTAGGGAATCCAATCCTGAGCCAAAATTCTGATCCCGGGATTTCGGGATTACAATTTGACAATCCCGGGATCCCGGGACTGGTCCCGGGATTGGCATTTTTTTCCATTGTTTATATAAAAAATTTATATTTACAAATAACATTGATAAAATCGACCAAAAATAAAACTAGTACAATTCATTCTATTTAAGACATTTATTGTTAATATTGTATACATTCAATCTTGGAAATACACAAGTTTAATGGAGTAAATAATATTGTAATATAAATAATAATGTGAATTTAATATGAGATTGCTGTTTCTGATAGTAAAGACATAATGAATGGATTAGCGCGATTTAAAATAGTAAAGCAAATAATCATGGCGTACTTATGGCCTTTCCACTTCATAAATCTAATTAGTCAGTCAAATATGAAATTGCCGTAAAACGTATGATCTCGTATCATGGTGGAATTGCTTTGTTAAAAGTGCGAAGCATTGTTTTTTTCCAATCTTTCTCATTTTTAATAATTTATGTGAAAAAATAAAATGAATCGGCTACCCACACATGGGTATAAATCAAACTTCATTCAAACTCAGTTTATTTCTTATGTTGTTATTTTTTATTAAAAGTATTTTTTCTGTTATATTTTCGCTTTTATTTTATTTTCCATACAAATTGATAAAAAAAATCAATCCCGAAATCCCGGGATTATGTTTATCAATTCCGGGATTCATAGGTATCGAAAATAGCTCGGGATTGGAATCCCTACTCGTAGCATAATTGGTTAGTGCACAATTGACGCGATACCAGTACTTACACGGGTTCAAATCCCGTCGACCATCGTATTTTTTTGAAATATGATTTTTTCTAGTGGGTATCTAAGCTGTTTTCCAGTTATGTATGTTCAACAATGGTTAAATTTAATTATACCTGAATATATTATTTAATTTACTGAAGATATTTAAGGGTAAATGTAGGTTATTTTTATTTGTATAAGTGAAAAGGTTTAGATATCAATATTTTTTTTTAGGTAGGTAAGTATTTTTTTCAGCTTTTCTTTATTATTTTTGATAAAAACGTGAAATTTTATATCAAACAACAATGAACAAAATTCATAACAACTCAAACGGCATATTATTCATGAAACCGGTTCTAAATAATAAAACACGGGAATTATCTTTTCCGAGATAGAGTGGATAAGACCCGCACCAATATTTACTTCTTCGAATTTTATTTGCGGTTATATAAAATTTTGTTTGCTACGGTAGAAAGTGGCTTTTAGGAGAAATGCAAATTCAAAACGAACGTGAAAAATAATAAAAATTAAAAATAAACAAGCGTTCGACAGACGAAATATATATTAAGTCTAAGAAATCAGAACGTTAAAAGTTTATTAACTAAGAAAGACCTTTGCTTACCTATTGAATCAGAAAGTTCAATTTTATTAAAGCCTCTTCCATACCAACATAACATAAAATAAACGATTAATAACCAAATTAACATATAAATAATTACAAGATAAAAAGAACTTTTTATAATATACAACGTTTTTAAATTTTCTGTTGAATCATAATATAAACTTGACTTGACTAGCTTAAACGATCAAAAAAAATTTGTAGTTGATAGAAATACTGAATAATGAAATGTCATTTCATATTGATTTCCATAGTAATGCACGTGTATATATATTAATAATTTAGTTTCTAGGAACCCCTAGCAACCATTAATGGTATCGAAATAACTTTTCATACAAAGCAGAATTAACTGAAAATTAATTAAATTATACTTAAAGTATTTAAAAAAAATGCATTGGCATCGTGTTCTGATATATTCTAAAAGTTTCAAATATCGGGAAGTTAGTTAAAAATCGATTGCAAGATTTGTACCGGACAAACAACCACCGGACAAATAAGAATACGAGCTAAGAAAAACGTTGTAATAATGAAAACTGTTTATAAATGTAATGTTAATAATGTAAGTATAAATATTTCTTATGTACTCTGTGATGTATGGAAAACGTACAGTGCAAAATGTACTGACAAAAATATGCAAGTGTGACCATATTGGGGGAAAATACTAAAAAAATGACGTGTTGTGAGGAATATTATTGTGACTGTTGAAATTTAATTTAATTTGACATTAATATTATGTGTAGGTGGGAATGGGACAACTGGACGCCAGGACAATTGGACGCCGCACTGTCGTAGACACGTATACAGAACGTAGACGAGGAATTTTAATCAGTTTCTATCTACTACTTAATAGTTTTAATTCACTTTACTGTTAAGATAATGTTTTCTTTATTGCGGATTAATAATTACCATGCCTTCATATAAAATAAAAAACTCTTTTTTCATTGGAACATAAACATATGCACGATTAAATCATTAATTACGTGTGCATAGTTAAATTCTCACCAACTATTAAATCATAATAAAATCATTTAAATATAAATAATAATATTAAATATTTTTTAAAAGTACCTATAAGTACTTAACATCTATTTAATTTCGAATTGCGTGGCGTCCAGTTGTCCCGGCGCCAAATCGTCCTAGACCCGTGTAGGTATAGACATGCGTTGATTTCTAAGTAAATCTTAATCGTAAACTAATGGAAAAAGTTTTCAAATCGTTGTATTATTTTGTTTTTGGGCATATATTTATATATAGGTCTACATTGTAATATTCAGAGCATTGGAGAGGAACTTGAAGCAGGAGCACGGAGCAACGAAGCAATGGGATTTTACCCGGAGCACCGAAAATGTGTACTGCTCCACAGCTCCGAATGTTTTTTTTAATTAATTCTAAGTGAGAAGAGGTAGATAATAAAAGACGATTTGGTGTCGGTTTTGTTAAACAGGATTAATAACGATTAATATACCTTATTTAAAAGTGCTTATTTATTATTTTTTTTATATATAACTATAAGTAATACTTATTAAAACTTTTTATCTGGAGCGGAGCAGACCCTGGAGCAGAGCTAGAGTAAGTATGAGGTCCTGGAACAGAGCTGAAGTGGAACAACTTAAAAAGGGATCCGCTCCAACCTCTGGTATTATTAAAGGAATAAAGTGACACCAAAAATTTTATATGTCAGAATAATCTCATAAAATGTGTATTCTTTTGTAATACATACAAGAGATAAATATCACAAATTAAAGTGGCGGCAAAAGTAAAATTAACCCTACTTGCATTGTAATAAAGGGCGGACGTGCTCACTGGGAAGTATCACTGGGATGACGATCACACTATATCAAGCTGACCCGTCCGTAGCCCACGAAAAACTTCTGAATCAGTCTGTATAATAATTGAATTTATCATATATTAAGGCGTATTTCAAAAACACACTACCTTATTCTTAGGTCAATAATTATTATAAAGCAATCATTATTCGTAGGATGTTTATCACACTTGAATGGTCAAAGACATTGCTTATAGTGAGTATCTTTAGAATTATCTTCAAATGTGTTAATCTTGCCCATTTTTTGAATAATAAAATGCCTAATTCTTGTCAAATTTGGGATCACAGAGATTATAAATATATTTTTTTATTGTAAATATTTCACTATAATAATGTAAATAAAAATTATACTGATAGTTTTATAAATGCGTTTAAAAATTAATAAATGTAAAAAATCTTAACACCACTGCACAGTTATGTACTGAAATATGACTATATTCAAAAACATTAGAACGAGAGGTTTAAAAGAATACTATTTTTTGTAATAAAAATACTTTATGCATTCATCAAATGTTTAAAATAAATATAAAAGATAATAAGGCTTCAAAATTATATAAATAGATTATCTACAACGTTTAAGGTATGTCCAGGATCATGCTTTGAAAATAGAACAAAAGCTTCATTTTGATCTACGCTTAGCATGCCCCCCTTTTATACGTTATTATTTTTTTTCACCGCAATACCTGATGTTTATCTTATAAATATATAGTGTAAGTACTTAAAACTAAACTCTACCTACATTTTAATAAGAGCGCTCCTTAAAAATATGGTCTGAAGTATTAAATTAAATTGTGTATCTAGTAGTCTAGTACCTACTAAATCAATATCTGGACGAGGGTTTACGAAAACATTATTAACAGGATTAAGCAATGATAAACAGATGGTAAATGCGGCATCGTCATTGACGTATACGTATTACTTAAATTGTTCACGGTTATTTAGTAAAGCCTTTAGCCTAAAGCCATTAACACCGCGCGGCTTAAGCGTTAGACTACAACGCCGTGGGTCCCAGGCTCGAATCCTGAGTCTGGCAAGTACACATACTGTTTTCAATTTGTGTGTGAGTCAGGGAATGGACCTAATAGGTTGAGCAAGTGGCTGACTCCCATTTCTCGTAAAAACAAAATCTGTTAATTATTCAATATTTGTATCGGACATGGTCGAAAAAAAAATTGCTAAAGCATAATATTTTGTTTTCGCGGTGTCTACGTGTATTTTTTCTTCTCCTACTTGCGTCAAATATAAATGGCCCAACCAGTCACTATTCGCCACTGTACGGACTAGTTGTGGGCTACTAATCTCATTATTATATATGTGAATTCGGTATGTGTTTGGTAATGCAATATATTATAGAGTTTAAACAAAGTTATTGTAAAGTTTCAAAAAGGTAACTGAATTAAAGCTCTGCTCTACGTGTTTGTAAAGCTAGCGTAAGACTTTGAGTTAAAACTGTGTTATTGTTAATTTTCCACTTCGCCGAACGTGATTTGTTTGAAAATCGCGACTGCTTCGTAAGTAACGATGCGCTCCAGATTTTGTAGCTTTCGAGCAAATTCTCCTAACAACGGATCCGTTTATCGGCTATATTAACCTATGCAGCCTGCATGCTGGCACTCATAACATGTGACATACTCTCAACCCCTTTAGGCAAAGTTTTTCTTATAAATAACAAAAACTTTAGTTATTTACCGTAGTTAAACATGTCCAAATACGAAATATATATCTACTACATTATGGTTGGGCCGATTGTGGTGGCCGTCATCATTATTCTCCACCTGCCTAAATCCCCTTATTTATTATTGTTACAAGACCAGACGACAAACAATTATGGGTCATGAGTAGACCATGACTGCAATGTACATTCAGTGACTACCAGACAGCCGTCGCGCGTGAGTCAGCTCACGACAATAATCGGTGTGCGTATTAGCCGATTACCGCTAAACCACAGTTTATTGATAAATTCAATTATTATTCACACTGATTCAGAAGTAGTTCGTGGGCTACGGACGGGTCAGCTTGATATAGTGTGATCGTCGTCCCAGCGATACTTCTGAATACCTGGCAAGCCGTGATACCGGCTCTCATCACTCATACAACCTATCATCAACATTCATTAACCTCATATATCATCCATCAACAGTGTACGCGGGTAACCCAACAAACTATACCGCGTGAATGATAGTGCAACCAAACTACGGAGCCATCATCAACCATAAAAGGTCAGTGTCTGGCATCCTATTACCACCCCCCCCCCCCCCCCCAGTTTGGTAATCCACCCAACACCATCACCTTAAAATTATACAGCCCACTACTAAAAGCGCCACCAATATATGTGGGTAATAAATAACAGTATCAATCTGCAAGTGTTCTAATTTAACGGTAGACATCCCTACTTCAATAATTTGGATACAGTTGATTGCACGGCGCAATGGAGTGTTGAATTTCGTGTCAGTTTGATTTTGCATGCATCACTCCAAAAGAGCGTTTGATCGGGGGTGTCATTTGCTCATTTTGAATACATTTTCATGGGTATGTAATTAAAATTAATTACCACCTCACAAATTCAGTCAATTGTAATGAATTCAACATGCTCGATTTTCTTCAAAGCCCCTCAACGGTTGCCGTCTTTAGAATCTATTGTGGTACAGTTCTGCATCAAACTAAATTATGTGTGATTCAAATTTTATTTAAAAATTTGCAGTTCTCTGCTGTAGACAAAATGTGATTATAAGATAGTTAACGGTTTTAATCATAGATGTCACTTATAATTAAATAAATTGATCGAATACTATTCTAATCGATCGATAATTTTATATTCGCAATTGGAATTTAAATCAAACGAAAGTATAATGTTTAATTCTTTTTATTCCTTATATCAAAGGTTAATGAACAATTATTTTCAGTATGTATATCTTTATATCTTCAATGTCAATTTATTCAACTAGTTACTGGTTTCTACTGTTCATCCCATTATGATTATAACCTGGAGTAAAACTTAACTCTCATTACGGAAAATATGGCTGAAGTATACAGGTTTTCTGCAATTGATAATAACTAATAACATACTCTAAAACCATTTGTTTACATCTGTATAATTGACTTGTATATTTCAACAGCAATATTGACCAATCTAATTTATCAACTTGTAATATTTTGATGTGTTTAATTTTACTATACCTATATTTAAATAATTAAGAATAAAATAAAATAAAATAAAATAAGATAAAAAGAACTTTTTATACACCACGTTTTTAAATTTTCTGTTGAATCTATGGCTTTTCTATGTTTCTACGATTTCTACGATGAAACTTGACTATTCTATGTATTGATAATTTAGGACAAATAAGCCAATTGTCAACAAATCATTTTTTGCTATTTTTCAACAAACAAACAAATATAGAATGCTGAAGTATTATTTTGATTTCCATAGTAACGCACGTATATATTAATAATTTAGTTGCTAGGATCACCCACTTAGCAACCAATTATAGTGGATTGGATTACGGATTTTTTCCAAAATAACTTTTCATACAAAACAGAATTAACTGAAAATGAATTCAATTCTACTTAAAGATGGCTAAAAGTATTAAAAGAATGCATTGGCATCTTGTTCTGATATATTCTAAAAATTTCAAATGTCTAGCTAGTCGGGAAGTTAGTTGAAAATCGATTGCAAGATTTGTACTGGATAAACAACCACCGGACAAACAAGAATACGAGCTAAGAAAAATGCGGTAAAAATATATACTACATACAATCAATTGTGTAATATTTCCTGGGTTTTCATCAGCTTGTTCATAAAAGTTTATAATATCAACTACCTACCTAATATTGCTCCCTATGATAACAATTAAAATGGAATGGTATATAACTTGTTGTGTGGTAGTGAAAAATAAAATTAATATAAGTAATAGAAATTAAAAAAATGATTTAATATTACGTGAAATATTATTTGAGATATCCCTATTAATAACTATTGGTTAATAAAATTTCGCTTGCCCACTCAATACGCAAACTTATTATCAACATGCCATATGAGGTTTGATTGTTTTAACAGAAAACAAAAAACTGTCGAAGCGGTACTGAGGAGCGCAACCGATACAATGGGCTTGATATAATAATTGCAATCGATAAATAGTAACTGTAACATTAACCACATTTGTCCCGCCTGATTACTGCGCACTATTAGAAATGTGCGCAAGTTAAAGGTTCAATTGTTCCAATGTAAATACGGATTTTTTACATCTATGCTCGACAAAAAAATAATGAAAACTTATCATAAATAAACAGAGATAATACATTTAAAATATAGCTTTTGGGCAATGACAGCAATACTAAATTCAGTATAAAATAACGTATTTTAAACTTGGAATATCCGGCGTGACAAAAAGGGTTATATTTTATTTAAATCCATTACATATCTGAAAATTGCCCTTATGGTTTTTATTGAGCTTCGAAGTCTTACTTAGGTTTACATTTTATGCACTGTTATTATATTTTACAAATAAATTTGAATTTGAATATTAACTACAAGCTTTAGCTTTAATCTTGTAATACCTACAATTATTTACACTACTTGAAGGTTACACTCTCCCAGAAACATTTAGATACACAGAAATGCTTTGATATTTGGCTGAGCTAAAAACATCGCAAGATTAAGTGGTAATCGGTATTTTTGTCTACTTAAATTTTCAAGAAGCCTTTATCTTTGGACATTATATTATAATGGGACATTACCAAACAATAAGATTAATAATATCTTCATTATCACTTGCCTTACTTACCCATTAGAGTTAGGGATGCTGCTCAGCTCCTTTATGATTATACTATATTATTAAATAATGATCGATAAATTACTTTAAAAAATATACCACCGTAAAAGTGTTAAGTTGTATGTTATTTAATAAAGCCAGATATACAGCGATGTGACTTCAAAGCATCTCGTCGACGCTTGTATGTATTCTCGGCTATACGTAATTTGTATATAATACGAGTATATCAAACAGCACTTTGGAGAATCATCGACATATATTTGGTTACCGTCAAATTAGGAAGAAAAATATTAATTTTATTACGACATGAAATTACTTATAGGTGAAAAATAAAATAGTTTATAGAAAAGAACAATTTGGTGTAGCTGGTGTTGCTTTTATACATGAAATTAGCGTTGCGAAAACTATTAATTACATTCACAATGTATATAATATATTTCCATTTATAGGTCTTCCTTTATATGAAGCCACGCCATAAGGGGATCTGATATACGATTTATGATAAACTCATTTTTTTCTTAGAATAGAATATTCTGTGAGAACTGTATACTTACTGAAAAGGTGTAATACACTATTGCATCAAGGTAGAGTAAATGGTGAATTACCTTTAAATATAAAGATATTGAAGAAAAACTTATTCAGTAAAGAGGAAGCTTAAATATATGAAAATGAGGTAAAAAGAGACATTTGGCACTACTAATTTTCATACAAAAATGCGACTTAATTCAGTGAATTATATAGGGAAACTGCTATAAAGACATCTTACGGTAAAAAGTAGAAACAGCGACTTAGTAGAAAAAATAATTGTCAGTCAGTCGACAATCGATCGCTTGAACTAAATAGTGTACATCTTTGAAGACGTAAAACTACATATTATACTAATTCACTAGATAAACTAAATTCTTTATCGGCCACAATCAGCGTGATCTTTTCCTTATCATCTGCTACAGATGTGCTCGTACCAATCATGGAATACTGTACTGTTGTCCTCTCATAATGTGGCCGAAGTAATGTAGTTGTCTGGTTTTGATACTACGCAGAACGTTTTGGTCCTATCTCATTTGATTGAGAACGTCAACATTATATTTTGTCAATCCAAAGAATTTTGATGATGCGTCTACACAACCTCAATTCTTTGTAAAATATCCTAGTTAAGCATGTAAAATAATTAATAAAATATAACAACGTAACATACATTGCTAAGGAGGCGTCTCATTTTGAAAAAGACACTCCTTGCGATATCGATTCTAGTTTTTATTTCCTGAGACTCGTCCCATTTTTCATTTCGGTTTGCTGACTAAGTTAATTTAATATTTATTTATTTACTTAAGAAAACAAAACATTGTGGACATAACAAATTCAAGACGTTCACAATATGAGATTTACAATATAATAAATATTACCCTCTCAAGAGAGAAGAAGAAAATATAAAAAACATACCATTTTAACAGAAAAATAAAATTTCAAAAAAAAATACTTAGTAGGTATGTCACTGAAAACGTCTATGTCTTTGGCGAGCGCATTGACTAGTCTTGCACTCCTCGCTAATGGTCCTGTTAGGCTTGATACGAGGAAACGGTTCCGCCACAGAATAGATCACGGCTGCGACCACGTAGGTAATTGACAGGCGCATGTAAATTCCAAATATTCTCTAAAAATCCGGTTGGACACTGATGCTTTACCAGAATTTTACCTGCGCAAACCAGTTTGTATCGAGAAGCCCGTGTGTATGGTCGGGAAAACTGTAGATCGCCTAAACCGAAAAGCGCTGTAAGTGTTCCGTATTTTTTGCACAAATTATACTGTGCAGGCAAGTCGCTGCCGTTTGGATGGCGCAATATTCTATTGTAGTACACAATCTGAATTAATAAATAATGAGGCTAAACGACAAGTTCGAATGATTATTTATTTTTTATTTTTTTTCAAAAAAAGGGATACATACCACCTACCTAGTTATACTATAGTAAGTGATTACACCATATAACATTTAATTTAAATAATGTACATTAACATGGCTCCATCTGAAAGAAGATTCGACATCTTTATGTCAATACAATAAAACAAACAATACATTTACTGGATATTTTGTGAAATTCCTAGTTGTCGTATGGTAATCAAATAGCTTGACTGTAACATTGTGCACATATTCATAGTGTACTGACGACATGATTTTCCATGATGTGCCAAGTCGGCTAGATAAGATTATCTACCAGTGAGGAAGTTTTCCTGTTGGACGAATGTAAACAATGAACAACTGAATAGATTGATTCTGATTCCTGAGAACTGATTCACTTAGAAACGTAGGTGTATATTTAAAATAATAATACGTTTGTTATTAGTTAAAATCAATTAAAATATTTTTTTCAATAATTTCATAATATTATTATACTTTTATATTATATATATTATATAAATGAATCGATTGTATAAATTACGTCAATATTAGCAATCGGCTTTTGTAGTTTAAACCAAGGTATTAATAATATTAATAAAAGGAGAAATAAAAACTAGAATTGAGATCACAAGGAGTACCATTCTCAAAATAAGACGCCTCCTTAGCAATCAAGACCTTAACTTAGGTCTATATATAGCTGGGAGTGTGTGAGGAGAGGTATGGTTGATTAACTCCAATGAATTAACAGGTTGGCGTGTAAAAATTACTCTCCAATTTATTTACTCCCTACTATTAAAAATTGATTAATTTTACAGGACGATGAGTATTTTGAGTATTTAAAGTTACTGATTCTAAATTATAATAATTAATAATTATGAATATCGTGGCTGAGATAAATGACGCTCGATGGACGTTATGGCGTTGCAAGAGAGTTGAATTGAATGTATATGGTAGGTAAAAAATTCCTCCGTTTTATATTGATTTAAAACAATGGAATGGCATTTAGGTAGGGCTGAAGTCAGGACCTTCTTGGACTTGCTTACTTAGCGGTCATTCGTCTCGCCGTTGCATGTGTCTTTCTTTCGAAAGAATTTGCTTACAATGTGCAATTCGATTTTGGTTCCGTATTACAATGTAAGCAGAACTCGCGAATTTAGCAATTTAATAAATAATATTGCTGGCTTGCGTCTGAATCAAAGGTCACCTTGTCTAGATGTCGAGAAAGGTGACTTAGATGGAGTACGTGTTGAAACATGATTTTAATGAATATAAAATATGAAATACATGATATCGTTTACATTGTAAGTTCACTTATGGTAGGTATACTTAAATAAACTAGGGATGTTTTGAGTTGGTGAGAGGTATGATTCACGATGGGCAGCTACAAGTCTAAGACTGCGTATGGATCGTTGTTATGTTTTCTCAATTCTTTTCTATGGTATGAAAGTATGGACGATAAACCAAAAGATGTCACGAAGACTTGAAGCTTTAGAGATATGGCTGTATTGACGCATCTTTAAAATTCCTTGGACTGACCGGGTGACTGTTGAATGTTGAAGTTCTCGATCGAATGGGGAAGGACCGAGAAGTTCTGCGTAGTATCAGGAAACTACAGTACCTCAGCCACATTATGAGAGGACAAAAGTACAGCATTCCCCAACTTGTCATTCAAGGAAAGATCAATGGTAAGCGTAGCAGAAGACGGCGGCGCATTTCGTGGATTAAGAACCTCCGTGATTGGTGCGACTGCAGCTCCGCTGAACTGTTCAGGGTAGCATATGACAAATCTAAGATCGCCTTGATGGTGGTCGACCTCCGTTAGAGGATGGCACAATAAGATGAAGATTAATAAAAGGTTTAATTCTTATCCGATGTCAGGAGCTCTGCAAATTGTAGTCAATGTATTTGCACTTGCTAATAATTCAATATTTTTTTTATTCAACAAATATTTCAAGCGATTTGAGAATGTTACATTCTATATCGATTTAATTTATGTATGTTCAATAAATAATGTTACCTATATTCTCAAATTGTTATAGCGATCCATTTATGAAACGGAACGTTACCCTGGTGCAGTTGTCGGCAAACCGCGGTTCGCGAGCCACATGTGGCTCTTTAGCCCTTTGAGTGTGGCTCTACCACAAATGACCACGTATGGGCTAAAACAGTGAACGATAGAACAGTCAAAATGTCTTCGAATATAACCAACCAGCAAGTCGAAGATCTTAAATTGGTTTCAGCTTTATCAATAGCAGTTAACGAGTTTTGTGACATAAATGATACAGCACAAGCTTCACGTTTTGTACAATTTATTTCATCTACAGGTCCTAAAAAAGAACTTGTAGGATTATTGCCACTCAAATGTCAAACACGTGGAGAAGATATTGCAAATGCTGTAATTGAGTGTATGGAAAAACATCATATTCCACTCGATAAAATCGTGTCAATTTCAACAGAAAGGGCGGGGCGTTAAGTATGACCGGCGTAAGGAAAGGGATTGTTGCTATTTTGAAAGAAAAAAAATCACGAGATACTTGCTTACCATTGCATCATTCTTCAAGAAGAGCTTTGTGCGCAGACATTGCAAAGTTATGGAATTGGTTATTAAGAGTTCTATTATAAATAAAGCTTATGGATAAAGAATTATGGAGCTCTAAATTTGAACATCTCTGTGCTGATATAGACATATTGGAGAAAAATAAATGTGAACATGTTTCATATCACAAGTTAAGTAGTCAGCTTTGAAGGCCCTGGAGAAGGAAGACATGGTGGTTTTTAATACCTAGAATAGTATTCCTGACTCATATGATCAGTTGAAAAAACTAGCGTTTGCTGTTCTTTCCCTTTCCGGTTCTACATATTCATGCGAACAATCTTTTTCAAGCATGAACCTTATCAAGAGTAAATTTAGAAGTCGTCTTATTGATGAGAACCTGGAATCGTGACTAAAATTAAATACTACAACATACAAACCTGTCTTACCCAAACTTTTGAAGGAGATGCAAGGCCATTGTTCACATTAAGTATTTGCCAGTCATTGTTATGATTTAATTTTATGGATACCTTACTTACAATTTAATTTTTATCAATAAATAAGATCATTATTAAGAATGATAGCACGTTAACAGTGTATCTACCTATATAGTAAGTATTAGAAATTTGGCTCTCAAAAGAAATCTCAATCGTTGTACTGTTGATATTTGGCTTTGTTGACTAATGAGTTTGCCGACCACTGTCCTAGTGGAACAGAACTATTTTTTTGTGCAACAATCTTGGCTATTTTCTTGGCGTTCTTCAAACGACGCATATTAGACCCTTTTTATTGTCTTACGACTGCCCTAGAACTGTCTTTTTTAGCTGGTGAATACGTATGTCCTGTATAGAATCGTTCATGCCATATGAAAAAGGTGGCTACATCACTGAATGGTGTTTGACGCATAATAACGCAATACTTTAAACTTATATGAGATTTCGATTTTCGACTTTCTTTATGAGATTTCGGAGCCAATAAGCCGGAGGAAATAATGTCGAGACTTTAGTGCCACACTTCCTTGTCCCAAAACGAAGCTACAAAGGACTCTAAAACTCTTTCTTTAAGCACTGAGGTGCATGGTTGCTACATCAGTCCCGTGCAGCATCGTTTCGAGACAAGGAAGTGTGGTACTAAAATTTTTTCATCCTGACACGTTTATAGCGTCATGGAAGGCGACGTACACAAACCGCGGCTGCATATACATGGCGGGTGGAGATGGGGAAACTCAAATCATTGGTGTAACAACCATGCACCTTGGTGCTTATAGAAAGAGTTTAGAAAATAAAAATAGAATCTTGGACTTGATCTGCCATCATTTATCTTTAGTGACATAAAGTTTCGTCTTTACCAGAACCTATGCAGATAATATGAAGAGGTGGGAATACTCACACGATCTTTCAAACTTCGAAGGTAGCGCCGAGAATACTGAAGAATATGACGTGATGCTCTGTTCGCCTGTTCCAACCAGCTGCACCATCGATGATTATATTTGAACCCAATGACGTGACAATCATGATCGCTAAAGCATACTTGGGAAGAGTCTAGGCACATCTCCCATACGGAAATGACAGAAAAGGAAGATTTTCGTACCCTTTTCCTTATAATCGATTATCATGTTTTTTTGGGAATTCCAAAAAACATAGGCCAACATCTTTTCACCCACAGACTGCTTCGATTGCAACTATAATACATTCATCAACAATCACGAATCCATGCTAAAATTCTTTCAGATTGCGAATAAACACGTTTTTTTCAATAGTCTTTCCATCACGTTGTCAGCTCTTTCAAATTATTTAATTCTTCGTAAATGATATTGTGCCCATGTTCAAATCGCCTAATATTCTATTACAATGCCAATTTATTTTTAAATTAATCCTCAACGATATTCTCAATTATTGGGCATCCGAAACGCGATTCATCATCAGTATTAGTAGATACTGCCAAGTTTATACTGATTTAAGCAGTCTTAAATGCCATTGCTGAGTTCTCATGTAGGTACTTCATTTAATTCTGATTTGATCTGCACGAATTTAAACTTCGTCAGATCCGACGTATATAATACACACTAAGCTTTGTCGGGCATACGTATGTTTTCATTCTAAATAAAATTGCAGATAGTGTTGGTTAGTTTTTAAAAGTCAATCAAACCCTGTGCATAATAGATATTAGTCAAAAAAGGTCTATCTATAAAATATTTTGTATCTATTATGGTTTGGTTATGCAGAACAACATATTTTTTTTTAAATAACCAACACCATCTGCAATTTGTACTTCTAATTCAGTGAAAACAATTAAGGATGACTGACAGAGTGTACAATATTTTTATCGAATCTCCACAGCCTACCTCCATGGATACGATAGTTTAGGCAGGGTTGAAATGAAAACAAATAAGTGTGACTGACAAAGTTTAGTACCTACGTATTATTTATGTCGGACGTCGGATCTTAACAGCCTACCTATACCCTTCGTTACTGCTTGATACGGATAGCAGTGATTTTACTTTTTATATTGTAGTGTATCTCAAGGAAATTTAACAAACTTTTAAACCACCCTAGTAAATTACCTGTATATAAATAAAATATTATATATAACATTATAATGTGTTTTGAAAATGTTACCGGAGCTTTTCTGTTATAATTATGAGATGAGAACAAAATTAATTAATGTTTGGCTTATATTATCATATCACATAATATATCGGTTCATTATGTGATCGTATAATTATTTATTAAATTATTTCTTTAACTCTCAAAGTATACATTATATAGGTACGAGATTATTATCGAGTTTTTGTCACTGACAAGTATTAAACATCTGCAGTATCTAAAGCTATTCGTATATTCACACAATACTAATACCGCCTTTACACGTATGTACATAGATTTACTGCTGATAGTATGTATTATCGCGGCCATAACAAGAAAATGCATGTGTATACATGTATTTAGTACCATGCAAGTTCCAAGATTGCGTGCATGAATCAAAAAAGTTTGGAAACTTCTCAATTTTCACGCAACAGTTTTGTTCGATATCTGCGCCTGCACAGTAGAATGATAGTGTTAGTAGTAAACCTACCGGTATAAAAAACAAACTACACCACGCAGATTCATTTTGGGGTCAACCAATGTTCACGACCTGTCAAATAGTACAATAAAATGATAACATCGTCTCTCACTTACTCTTGAAGAATGAGATTGGCGGACAGTCAGCACTTTTACGTAAAAACATTTTTTATCATGATAGTTTAAAATACATAATATTGCTACAAGTATCCATGAATGTGCACAAGCGGTGTTATAGTAAGTTGCGACGTTATAAACAGTAGATAGGTATATGACGCTCAGTGGACCGTAAAAGAGCATCGGCGTCAGTTGATTTTGCCGGCACAATAAGAACATAATATAATCGAATTCCCTGGCACGGCTCCCGTAGAAATGTTTTAAACTTTTAAGCTGTTATGTCAATGTATCTATTTGGGCATAAAATCGACTACTATGAATGGAGCAATAGATTATCTAGCAGGGAAAATTCGTATCGTAGTGCAAGAAAGAGTTACTATTAGACTCGCAGAAAATTATGCAAGAATTGCTTTTATTGCAAACTTTGTTTAAGAGGCAAATGTACAAAATGTGAAATCACATTAAATCAAAAGAACGTCAATATTACATGCATAAACAAAAATATAATGACAGTTATTAAATTGCTAATTAGTAATTTCACGATTGTTATGGCCATTTTTTTGAATTTTAAAATTCAAATTATCAAGCGGCACGATACAAATTGAATAATTATAAATAATTATACTTCTTATTCTTTGGCCATATCCGCCCGTTAGTTGGAGCATATGAACACCACCCGGCGCCTCCAAGAATCTCTACCGCTCGCCAGTCTTCTTACTTCGTTCCAGTTCAAACCAGCATCCTGTAGCTCCACCTTATATACTCTATAGGTAGTATTTAGCGACCTTCCAGGACGCTGGAATCCGATAGGCTTGAAGAAGAAACAAGCCAGGTTGAAGTTCTCTTCTGGCATCCACAGCACATGGCTGAGCTAGGTCCAACGTCGCCTCTTCACTCTCAGGGTGATGAAAGGCAACTTGGTGCGTTCTTTTATCTATAGCTCCCATATTATTCTGAAGCGGGCCCCCAGACTAGGGTCTTTGGCGGGCCCCCTTAAACATCGTTAAGGATAAAGGCAGTGTCTCTACAGTAGGTTTGTCCAAATGGTAAACGAGGTAAAAGTAATGTATATTTTTAGTGATTTTTTAATACATCTATTGGAATTATGGAGTTGTCGAGTATCAACAAACAATTAAAAATTGCATCGCACCACCACATATTGTAACATATTAACATTGCTTATTGAAGTAATATAGTGCCACAGGCGACTTTTTTTAAATATTAGAAAAAATTTGTGATGTGTATTTATCTCACTTATCTGGTCGACTCGGCACGCCGGGCCCCTCCTGAGCTAGGGCCCCCTGGCTAGAACCCTGTCAGACCACCCCCCTTGTGGGAACCATGCTCTTATCTCCTCATTACTCCTAAAGTAATACCACCGCACACCCAGTATCCATCGCAAACATCAGCTGTTTTCGAAGCTCAGTATACGGTTGCTCTGAGCCTTTATAAGGTGCCATGATTCACTGCCGTAAAGCAGCACCGTCAGAATGCAAGCGTCGAATAGGCGGTATAATAAATAAATACCTAGTTAATAATATAAACTTAAAATAATTGAATGGTTACTTTATCACACGAAGAATTATTGCGGGAGTCAGGGTATCTCGGAGGTAGCGTATGGTGTCATTGCCCAAACTATAGAGTGAACATGATTTAACGGCTAAATGCACTGTCGTATGCATGAGATTCCCAAAAACCTTATAGGCTATATACTGCACGTTTGTATGCATGAATACAAACGTAATTAGCTGTTAAGTGACGTCACGAATGTGAGATCTCATTTGTCCTAGTGTTCGTATTATAAAATTTCATTCCTTGATAAATAATTCAAAATTTTGAAATTGTAAATGTGTCTGAAAGTGTGCGAACGGTACCATATAAATTTAATAATTATACATGAATAATTATTATGAACTTTAAATAATTTATCAGCTATTTTATCACATGTATTTTAAAATTATTCTACTGTACGAAAAGTTGTATTGCCAGTAAACTTTTCCATCTGGTGGCAACACTCAATATATTTGGTGGCAATACTGAATATTATTATGACTAACTTCACTTCAATGGGACAAATGACAGAAAATGCAAATGATTTAGATCTCTGTATAATATTATCATTTATACCAATCACCGTATGACACTATTGATGTTTCCAGTGTATTTTAGAGTTGTGCCTTGTTTATTACAGTTATCTTACAATAATTAACTAGGTAGTTAGGTACCTATTTTGAAGAACGCAGAATGCTTCCACTTGTATATTTTAATGCCAGATACAGCAGTAGGTACATATTTTTGCGGTGGTTTAGCGGAGATATTTTATCGTAATCTTACGTAAGTCCATCTTATGTCTCCATGAGAAATATTGCAAGCGAAATAGGAACGAGGCATTTTATCAGTTACCTACTATCTAGATTATAGACTAGGGATCAAAATTATACGTATTTTGTAAACAGCACGACTAGGAACTGTTTTTAGAGTTCGCAAATGTTTTACAGAATCTACAAAACGAACAAGGGCCTCAACCAAACGTTTGTTGCAATGATTGCAAAATTAAAATGACATTTGAAAGTGACAGCTGAGGTAGCCATTTTGAATGGCGCGTGACGTCAGATCGCTTACGTCACCAACAGTCTAATAAGCTATTCGATGGAAAATCGGTTAAATAGCTTATAAAGAATTTGGGAATCTCATACATACGGCCCATAGTGTGATACTATAGTTACTTTGTAGGGAATGGCGGGGCACTGGACACAATTTCAAATCGAGGGCAAAGTAATTGATAACCGACACTTTATTTTCAAACAAACATATATATATTTTAATTAACTATTTATTTTATTCAACGAATAATTCACAAGATTTTAAGAATGTACCATTATAATTAATTATTGAACATACATAATTCTGAAAACACTTATGATAAAATATAACCAATAGAAGAAGAAAAAAATGAGAAAAATAAGACACCCGGCAGGAATCAAATCTGCGTCTCTTGGGTATATATTTTCTCATGAGTGTTTTCAGAATTATGTATGTTCAATAATTAGAATGGTACATTCTTAAAATCTTATGAATAATTCGTTGAATAAAAGAAATAATTAATTAATACTAACTTTCGTTGACATTTTTGCATTTGGCCATAAGTAAGTAATTAGATGATAAATATGACCCTATTGGCGTCACAGTAGCACTTCGCTTTACCTTAAAGTGGCCTTTCTTCTGATCACTTGCTATTATTTTAATATGTGCAAAAACATGAGCCAGTCATAAAACACAATATAAAAGGTTCAATCCAAAACACGTGCAGTCGGCGTTTCTTCGCCATAAATCTGTGCTCCGGTCGAAAAAGTTTTCACAACCATCTTCGCCGATTTTCCCCGCCCGCCCCGCCGACCCCCGCAGGTTTTCCGCGCAGATAAGGCTCTGTTTATTTTTTCAGCCCCATAAATCTGCGAGGGGCGTGTGGTCTCGCGGGCTCCAGACACCAGAGCGACCGCTTCATTGCACATTCCAGCGATGCGATTGCAAGTATAAATTTGTTCGCCGCATTTCTAAGTAGCTATCAATTCAAATTGGAGGCGTGTGCTTTTTACGGCCCAAGGCAAACATATGTTTTTTTTTCTACTGAAATTAAGTACTTATCTATTTTTATAAAATAAGTTCATTATTTATAAAACTACACGTTTTTTACCCACTTGATGAGCTTCCTCAGTGTTTTCATTCACAATATAATAGTGAGATAAATACACATTCAACACACAATAATTCATAATATTTGAGAACGAAACTTTCTTAATTGAATATACGTAACTTAAGAACACCTCAAATATATACGGACTATGAAAAAAATAAAAAATACGACAACCGGTGTGACTCGTACCCACATCAACTGGATTCACGCCAATGTGTTTCACCAATGAACAACCTGCATCCTGTCCAATTACGATGAAATTAATTAGTAGTATATACATCTGTAGCAATTAACAATTCTTTTGAGAAATACCCATTTGCTTACAGCTTAAAAATGATATTACTGATGTATAATAACTAACAGGTACATGTTACGAGTACGTTAGTCATTGACTGTAATTATTATAACAGGGATGGGACAACTGGGCGCCAGGACAATTGGACGCCGCACTGTCGAATAAAATAAATATACATTTGTTACGATATTATACAGAAAGTAGACGAGGAATTTTCATCAATTTCTATCTACTACTTATTAATTTTGCACTTAACATAATGTTTTTCACTGCGGGTTGTAAATTATAATGACTGAGACTTTATATAAATAATTACAAGATAAAAAGAACTTTTTATATACAACGTTTTTAAATTTTCTGTTGAATCATATTATATTTGATATAAATAATACTGAAATGTCATTTTGACACTCATATTGATTTCAATAGTAACGCACGTAGGTATATATTAATAATTTAGTTGCCAGACCCCTTAGCAACCAATAATAGTGGATTGGATTACGGATTTCTTCCGAAATAACTTTTCATACAAAACAGAATTAACTGAAAATGAATTTAATTCTACTTAAAGATGGCTAAAAGTATTAAAAGAATACATTGGCATCGTGTTCTGGTATATTCTAAAAGTTTTAAATGTCTAGCTAGTCGGGAAATTAGTTAAAAATCGATTGCAAGATTTGTACCGGACAAACAACCACCGGACAAATAAGAATACGACCTAATAAAAACGTTGTAAAATAAAAGAACTCTCTTCTCGTTATGTATTATTATTTACCTGTGCATATTTAAATTCTCACCAACTTACTATTAAATAATAATAAAATAATTTAAATATAAAAAAAAACAATATTAAATATATATTTTAAAAACACTTGTAATTTTATTCACAAACGAATTGCATTCGATTGCGTGGCGCCCAGTTGTCCTAGACCCATTATAACTACTATCGAATACTGCATAAATCATAGTTTCAGATTGTGGATGTTCGAATGGCACGTCCACCTTATTCAAACCGTAGAAAATACCTGGTAAGTGATTGATCTGCGATGCGCTATTTAGACGTTGGGCATTTCGTCAACTAGCCGATCCTACTGTGAGTCTGAGAGATCATAATACACTGTTCTCACAATAGCAAGCAGCTTGATTAAAATTTTCATTTAATTTTGATTCCCATCAAACAAACTCACACTCATGTGTAGTTACATTACAAAAAAATCCAGAGTTTTATTTCACTATTGAATATTATAGGCTCACCAAATCATATGATGACATTTGTGCTACTCATATAAATATACCAAATATAATTATATGTATATATTATCATGTACCTATGTGTATATATAAGTTTAATTAAATTGAATTAATGTATGTTAGGATATTTGAACCATTGTTAGATGCGATATTCCAATTATTATATCGCACCCGAGTAATTTACTGCATCTAGTTTTGAAAGCAATAACGATGATTGATGAGATAATATAATGCTTGGATAGTAAATTAATTACAATGCACATGGAATTCTACTCATTCAAGTATATTATTTTGTAAACGAGTTGCAGACGATTTTCGTGTTAGTTTACGAATAAACAATTAATTCAATATCATCAATCACCATCATTGTCAATTATTATATTAAAATATTATTTGGAACTACATACTATATCGTTATCACATTTTTTTATTTACACCCTGCAGGACTCGGCATCATCAAGCAGTAGATTTTCAAAGGTTGACGTTACTACTTAATCTGTACTAACGATTACAATATTACTTGTTGATTCCTTTATATTTTAGGCCTAAAAAATCAAACGAAATTAACATTTGAAGAGATGATTTCAAAAACAATATTATACTGAACAATTTTACAGAAGAGCAAAAAAACTTAATAGAATCGCTTCCTTGTGAATTATGTTTATTTTTTCTTTTGATGTGATACTATTTTATACAATATGTGCTTATATTTCAATGAGAAATATTAATCATTATAACTTTGAAATATCTATCAGAAAAACATGTAATAGACGGATGTCATTTTTTTGCTGGATTGAAAAATCTTTAACATCTTTTAACTCGTTTTATGTGTTGTTTTTGAAATAGACAACATTTTTAAACAACAAAATGACAATATAGAAATCACAAAAAGAAAAAAACTGACATATAAGTATTTGTCAGTTGTAATCTACCCTTCATTTTCTTTCTCAATATTAATTGATCATTTACTTGGTAGAATTCTATTTTATAATTAAGTAAATTTAAATCCTAATTTACTTTTTTCAACGATAGATAGGCTTTTAATGTATACCCACCACCAAAAGTTTTTTTGAAGGTCCAAAAAATATTTTACTCACATCTTAAATGACCAAATAGGTATATAATAATATACAAGATGTCAGTCTTATTGGATCAAAATAGATACTTTATACTTTTTTATACTTTAATATGTTCTTCTTCTTTCATCTTTCAGCCTGTCATGACCCAGCATTGGGGCATAGGGCAAGCACAAGTTCGCGCCACTTCCTTCGATCCATCCCCTACTCTTGCGCCTCCCACCATGTCAGACCTGCAGCGCGTAGACCGCTTTTGTAGCACCGCCGGCCACGACGACGGAACCCTTGAGACTGTGCCACACAAGTGTCGAACTCTTTAGCGGCATCCGGAACATATGTCCCAGCCACGTAAAGCGTCTCTTTGTGATTATCTCATTCACCGAAGGCTGCTGTGTCCGCTCTTAATAATTTACCTATAAAAAGCAAAGTTAGTCCGAAATTCATAGACTCTGAAACACTTAACTCGAGAGCGAAATTTTTACTAAATATTCCTTTTTAGGCATTTTATAATAATATAAGAAAGGTATTTTATATTTTGAGAAAGTTGTGTGACTTAAGGGCCTACATGTGCCACGTAGGTCAAAATGGAGTTTTAATGGTATTTTCAGAGCATAAGTCTAGACATTTCTTAAACGTTTATAAATAATCTATTTATATAATTTTGAAGCCTTATTATCCTTTATATTTATTTTAAACATTTGATGAGTGCATAGAGCATTTTTATTACATAAAATAGTATTCTTTTAAACTTCTCGATCTAAGATCTAATGTTTTAGAATATAGTCATATTTCAGTACATCTATGTGCAGTGGTACTAAGATTTTTTAGGTTTATTAATTTTTAAACACATTTATAAAACCATTTGTAAAATTATTTACTATTTAAATAATAGTAATATTTACGATAAAAAATATATTTATAATCTCTATGATCCCAAATTTGAGAAAAATTAGGCATTTTATTATTTTTAAAATTGGCACGATTACCACATTTGAAGATAATTCTAGATACTGATTATAAGCCATGTCTTTGACCATTCAAATGTGATAAAACATCTTACGAATAATGATTGTTTTATAATAATTATTGACCTAAGAATAGGGTAGTATTTTTTTGAAATACGCTATTTCTATTGGCATTTCTCAGCGGTTGAGGTACAACATACGGCCGTAGCCATAAATTGACAAACTATAATTGAAGTAGGGAGTAAAATGATATTGACGCGCGTGTTTGAACATGTACCGTTTAAAAAAAAATAAAAAAAAATTCGGTTAGGTGCATGTTCAAACACGCGCGTTAACATAATTTTACTCCCTACTTTAATTATAGTTTGTTATTTTATGGCTACGGCCGTATGTTGTAGCTTAACCACTAGGGAATGACAAAAGAAATGGCGTATTTCAAAAAAACACTACATTATTCTTAGGTCAATAATTATTATAAAGTAATCATTATTCATAAGATTTTTATCACACTTGAATGGTCAAAGAAATAGTTTATAATAAGTATCTTTAGAATCATCTAAAAATGTGTTAATCTTGCCGATTTTTTGAATAATAAAATGCCTAATTCTTGTCAAATTTGGGATCACAGAGATTATCAAAATAATTTTTTATCGTGAATAATTTACAAAAATTATCTCGTAATAAATTATACTAATGGTTTTATAAATGCGTTTAAAAATTAATAAATGTAAAAAATCTTAACACCACTGCACAGTTCTGTACCGAAATTTGACTATATTCTAAAACATTAGAGCGAGAGGTTTAAAAGAATACTATTTTATGTAACAAAAATACTTCATGCAGTCATCAAATGTTTAAAATAACTATAAAGGATAATAAGGCTTCAAAATTATATAAATAGATCATCTACAACGTTTAAGGAGTGTCCAGGATCATGGTTTGAAAATACAATAAAAACTCAATTTTGACCTTCGACGAGCATGTCCCCCCTTAAGGAATGTCCAGGCTTATACTCTAAAAATCCCATAAAAACTCCATTTTGACCTACGTGGCGCCCGTGGGCCGTTAATTCACGAGATAATAAATGAACATTTGAAGTTTCTCATTTATTATCGAAATTTAAACATTAATAATTGGTTATCTTGGTAACGAAACAACAAAAGTGTATAATATATTGATTTCAATTCATAATATTTTCCAAATTCCATACATGTTCCTTCTTCAAAAAATAAAGTATACATAAAAACGTGACCGCAAAACAATTTAGACTAAAAATTTATATTATTATGAGCATAGATTATTTAATTTTGGATTTAATAAATGTTCACTTTGATTATAATTATATTATATTTTCATTAAAGATTTATAGTAAGCGAAAACGATTTAATTTTCCATAAATACAGGGCGATTGTGTTTATTTTCTTTCACGTCATGCAGGCTGACAACAAACAATTTATCACGCCGTATCTCAAAAGCAAAATGCAACGTGAACTATAATATAACTAAAACGGTGTATATTCAACTAAGTAATAACAGTTGGCTTTCCAAGTAGTCGTCAGAGCTTTATCCTGAAAGTTAATAAAGAGGGCGCATTTTATGGAGGCTTTTATGAAGTGAGCCTTCACCATGGCGTGCTTGCGAAGCTCTCCAGTGGCTAAGCTACTAAAATAACCATTTTACACGAGAGTGCGCGATTCCAGCTCCTAAAGGATGTATAATTATTACTAATTAATTAATCCTGAAATTCTACTCTCCAAAATTCATGACAAGGATTAGTAGACTATCTATGCGAAATTAACTTACCATTGTTACGTACTGTATGTACCATCAATATAGCCACTTTTACGATTAGAGCATCATCGGTGATTGCTTTGTTCTTGAGTTTCCTATGCAAGTACATCTTTTTCCGATCGACTTGTTGTGGAATACCATGTCTAGTTATTGGTTATTATGTCAATGGTTAGTGTACCATACTGCTTCAGTAAAAACGTTTAAAAAACACACCACTAAGAACCACCACCCACAACGAAAGTCGATCATACTTATACACTTGGTTATTTATTGAACTAGGTAGGATTGGATGGAATATCATCGACAGTTGTTGGTGTTTTAAAATAGTCACAATTTACAGAATTATGCAAATATTCCAATGCATGGTCAATTTAGTTTTGACAAACGAAATTACTATAAAAGTAGACAATTAATAATTCTGACATCAGTAAAAATCAAACAAAAGAACACAAATTTGAATCGAATCTATAATAGTATGCAAAGTTTATTTTAATCTATGGTATAAATTCAAAATTAGAACAAACATATTATTTTATATTTTGTATATTCTATTATTATACGAGTTAATAGTTAAGTCAATTCTTATATGATTAATAATAATTGCCAACTATAGTATTGTTTGTATGATATGTGCACATATCAGTGACGAAGGGTGCCTGTTAAACGTACGTAGGCTTTGGTAGATAACTGAAAAAAGTCCTAAGACAGCTATACGTACAGCACTTGAATTACTATTTTTCATCAGTATTTTACTGAACAAAAAATATTAGATTTTTGCTTTTTATAATAGATATTAGGTACATGAAAAAAAGATGACAGGCACTAAAATAGATATTAAATAAAAGTAATTACCCAACTACGCTTCGAACTCCAGCTATAAAATTGTGCTATCACGGGCCATGTCAGTCGGGCATTTAGACCGCGTGACTGACAATGCGACGAAATGATTATTATTTATTTTTATAACAATTACATCATATGGACCGAATGACCCGTTAGGCTTAAATACCTACAGCCTCAGGTCACGTGATATTATCACAACGAATTTGATACTGTGTATTTTTTTTACAATACATGAGAGTAATCGTACGTAGGTATGTCTTGTTTGCGTGGAATGTACCAAATTATATGGAGCCTTTGTTGGATTGTATTAGTGTAATGGCTGCATATGTATTAGTGCTAATAGCTACATGTCCGTCTAGTTAAGTTATAAAATTATGTAGAATTAAGTAATTATTTAAATCAGTTAATATTCAATTAAAAATTATTTTTCTTATTTAGGTAAGTTTTAAATAAATGCTTAGTCAGGAACTTCGCCACTGCTATAATATAGTCGAGTGTATTGTGTCTGAGTCGAGCTTTATCGAGTTGAATCAATCAGTGTAATATAAATATAAGATGATAGCTACACTGTCAGTGGAAATAAGCTCAAGGATCACTTATTTGATATTAACTGTGCTGGGGTTAAAATAAATTACTTAAGACAATATCTTGAGAATATTAGTACAAGAAATCATAGCTAGTCGTTTCTATTATATAATTGGTAATCAGGTAAAGGTTCATCTTAGGTATTCTTACCGAACTAATTAAATACATATCATAATACGTACTATAACTATCCAATACATTTTGTATCTCATTATTTAGTCGTGACAATTAAAGATTCTGCAATAAGTTTACTAAACAATATAAAATTATTAAATGGTATTATATTTTATTACAGCATTTATTTGATATCGTCGCTAATTTTCTATAAACACGTATCTCAATTTTTGTCAGTCTTGAGTTGTTTGATAATATAATGAATTTAGAATTTGAATACGCACATATTCCACTAACACGTATCTCAAAACATACTTTACAATATAGTAGATTTAAGCATTAACAAAAACTCTCGTATCACAATTAAATACTTTTATAAATATTCTAAACTCGTATCTTGAGTTACATGTTTGTAAGTATACAGAATACTGAACTCCAACAAATAATTGTACTGAAGCTCTTTCTCGTAAGTCAAGATACGTGTTTGCTGCAGTAATATTCACAGTAAAGTTGCAACGCATTCTCGTATCTCCGACAATATGACTGATCGGTCGAAAGTATAGTGCGATAAATTGAAGAAACATAACATTTTTTGCATGAAAATATGTGTAACTATACTAAATGGATATTTCATAGAAGAAATTTTATTTCTAAATTAAAAACTGAGAGAATGAAGTTGTCATTTGCCTCTCCTGAAAAGTTGTGATTTTTGAGATACCTAAGTGTTTTTAGAAAATTACAGACGATATGCACCATTTTTAACGCCATAGTATCTGCGTGTATTACCTATTCATAATCGGTAGTGCATTTTTATTATCACGTGCAAGTTCCTTTTTGCGCACGTGTCTATAAAATTATTGGAAAATTTCGAAAACATTTTAGAAGGTTACACGAGTAAGATATAAAATTTTATTGTTTTCATAGCTAGCGTCGTATGAATAAACCGATCGCGAGTGGAGAACTACAAGGTTATAAGTGTTTGTCCATGACGAAACAAAAGTAACAATGAGGCAGCTTAGAACACTACTTCATTGTTGAGTTTGTTTTTTCAAGGACGAACACTTAGAACCTTGTAGTATTAGGCTCGCGCGATATTATGATTCTTTCGAAAGATAGATATTATGCTCGTGTAAATATAATATAATAAATAAATGAGTCGCCTAGAGTCATAACTCACATTTTGCAATTTTATAATTTTTGAGTTAAGGCATGGTCTAAAAAGATCGTGGCTAGGCGATGCGCGGATTGTACAAATGACGAGTGCCGAACTAAATATAATCTGTCATAAAAATCCAACATGCTTCCATTTAATGTTATATTTATTACTAATAATAATAGTATATTCTTAGTCATCTTTACACGATTTAAGAATATTTTCATCCAACGCCATGGCAAAGCAAATTGACGTGCGGACACCTCGACTGTCGGTCTCCGATTGGCGACTAGTGAAAATTTCGTCGCACCTACTTTTGAAAATTATTTGCCGTTTCACTGAAGTACGCTCTTAAATAATAATATACCAAGTGATTCCAAAGGCATTAATATAAAGAAAAATAGTTGGCTATCAAGTCACTTTAAAAACCATGTGAAAATCGTTGACAAAAATTGTCTGTTGGTGACATAACTCACATTTTTCAATGAATAATGTGAGTAATGTCATCAAAGCCTTTCTAACCAATCAGGAAGCTCTATTTCTCATAGTCTGTGTGTCTGCAGCCTTAGGATTATTATATATATTAAAAAAAATGTCAATCGACTCATTCACTCGTTAAAATTCAAGGGAGTTCAATACTTTTCTTCTCATTACAAAAAACAGTGCTCTGGTGGTTTTTTTCGATTATCTCAAAACTCGATTTTTGGAATATGTGACTTATGACTCTTGGCAACCCAAATGTACTTATTATGATGTTGTTTATCTACCAAATTTCCAGACGTACACAATTCTTCTAATTCTAATTCTGTAAGGGTATGATTGCAGTTCTGAAGTGTTATTTTGAGTACATTTAAGTTATTATGTAAGGGAAACAATACCCTTACATAATTAGAAATACTCAAATATTATGTTTGAACCTAGCTTACTCAAAAATAACCAGAATGGACTTGGTTCACTATGCTTGTGAAAGACTCAACTATTATCTTAATTGCAAAGTATGATACTGGGGCTAATTCTTCAACCGCATCAGTGTGTATTAGTCTTTACAAAAGTAAATAAAACAATATATCGAAGTTGATAAGTCTCGAAATCATGTTATATAGTTATTGTAATTTGAAGTTTGACACGCCCTCTAAAATTAGGCCATATGAGCTCAGTTGCTATATATCGGATGACCTTGAATTTTTTTCTAGCATACATATTTATATAATATATGAGGCGTCTAATTACAAAAAGCGATAAGTCCACATTTAAATATTTTAGGGAAACAACGTTTTTATGTTTCAAACTTCAATAGTATTTGTTTTAACGTGAGATTATTTTTTTCGTTGTATTCTATGTCGAAATTAAAACTAAATAGAAAATTTATTTCAGCCGATAAACTCTTAAATGTAATAAATATAGGCAAAATAAAAATGGACGTAGCGCTACTTGTACCTCATTTTTTAAATTCATTCCGCATAAGGCACATATTTCCGTGGCACTGCCATGAGTTTACTAGATGCTACAGCATGGGAGATGCCCTTTTCAATATTGAACGTTCCCTTATTGGTTGACTTAAACACGCGCGAAATCAACCAAGCTTTAAATAATATGAAACACGGACTTGGCGCTTTTTGTAATAAATCGAGACTTAAAATATTTTTTTTCGTAGGGTTATGTCGCATTTAGGAATTTATAGGTCAATACATATTGTGTAAAATTATACAAAGAATACTTGCATATTTTTTTCTCAATTTTGACCAAATGTGGACGCTTTTTGGAATTAGATGCCTCATATACACATAATCCGTTGTTAACTCTCAATACCTAAATAATCGATTTACTAACTTTTTTTAAGCAACCCCACGACATGAACAAACATTTTGCAGAGTAGAATATATTTTTTTTAAAACGAGTGTTTTATTTATATGTAAAAAATAGCCCGTCTAGTCGATGAGAGATGGGCTTAAACACCCTCACTGTAAATTTATACCCAGTCAGATCAATCGTGATCGGCTTACTTTCCATCCCAGGAGAGAGAAAAACTTTCCACCCCTTAAAGTGGCGAAACAGAGCCTTCAAAAAGTAAAAAGGTGGAGTAACAGCTGATAGTATTCCCTCACTAAATAAATCGTAAAGATGTTTCGCCTTTCCTGGAACTACCTGAAGGTCTGTAAGGATTTCTATTGAAAGAGCTTCCATTTTTTGTGTAAGTCGATAGTACCCTTATCGTCGTTAAAATCGGATTTTACCTGGTTTTAATAGGGTAAGTTCCAATTCAATCAAAAAAAAATAGATTAATTAAAATAATAACGTTAATATTATAATAGACGTTGAAGACTATCATTTCTATATTTTAACAGAACCTTACACAATATTTGAAAGTGAAACTGAAATGGGTTACTATAATAATAGTATACATCAATACTCAATAGTAATATTATTATTACCTATTTGTTTTAAAGACTTACATTATCTATAACCCATGAGAAAAAACATATTATGAATAATTACAAGATAAAAAGAACTTTTAATACACAACGTTTTTAAATTTTCTGTTGAATCATATAAACTTGACTTGACTAGCTTAAACGATCAAAAAAAATTTGCTTGATAGAAATAATATCATATTATGTCATATTGATTTCCATAGTAACGCATGTATATATTAATAATTTAGTTGCTAGGACCCCAGGCCCCTAGCAACCAATAATGGTGTCGAAATAACTTTTCATATAAAACAGAATTAACTGAAAATGAATTCAATTCTATTTAAAGACGGCTAAAAGTATTAAAAGAATGCATTGGCATCGTGTTCTGATATATTCTACAAGTTTAAAATGTCTAGCTAGTCGGGAAGTTAGTTATAAATCGATTGCAAGATTTGTACTGGATAAATAACCACCGGACAACCAAGAATACGAGCTAAGAAAAACGTGGTAAAATATGTTAGAAGGGGAAACAGGTAGAATACGTATTAAACACACCTACACGTGAACATAAATTCTAAATTTTAAAAAAAATATAGAAATAAGTTGTTTTAATCATGTCGTGAAATAAAACAAAAATGATACTATCTTAATATTTTGACAAATGCGTAATAGCACAATATCTAGTACATATAAAGTATTAAACTACATTACAATTAATTTGTGACAGACTGACGAAAACATATATACAAGTATGTGGTGAAAGATAGTAAACACGATTTTTAAAATGATATAGGTAAAATGAAAATTTATAAGAAATCTTTATAAGAATCAATAAGAATATATTCGATCAGCGCTCGTAATGGTGAAGTTTACGAACCAGAGCGCTCTACAATTTAATGAAGACATTTACATAGTTATCAAATATTATGTTTATTTTATAAAAATAAGTGTGTTAGATTTTCTATTAGGCCTATCTAGCTCATACGCTCAGAATGTTTTTTCGTGAATATAATATAAATATATAAAATACCTATAAATGAGGTGGAACGATAATTTTACAAATTTCATAAGCCGGAAGGGCGGTCTGGTGCACTTCGGCCCATTTCGCGCCCTGTATTTAATTCAAAATTAATTTAGTAATAAAAATAAAAGAGTGTATAAATCGAAGTGAAAGTGTTACAAAATCAACAAAGTGGCGCTTAGATAATAAATTAATATTATGTTTTCCAAGAGATTTGGGCGTAATTATAATAGGAATAGGCTGCTGTAAGCGAATGCAACCTTCGGCAACTTAGCAACATACACAATCAATCAAAATATGTAAACATTATAGATGAGGGAGAACCATCATGACAGTAAGCGTCACCGCTTAACAAATGAACGAGTTCAGAACTCTCCCAGGCTACGGGCAAAAAGGTACAATTTAATAATATTTATTATATAATTTTTTTTTTGAAGTCTCAATTTTAAAATAAAATAGACGTTTTATTATTTTTTTGATTATTCGGTTTTATCGTTATCTAAAATATTGGCATTCTCAATTAATCCAGATAATCGAGGTTTTACTATTATAACGTCAAAATGCCATGCATAGATCGAAATAGAATGACAGCTGCGACAATCTTAATTATTAGTGAGTAATGCGTCAATTACATTGGGCTACTTTACGAGCTGTTTGTTGGCGAATTAAAAGCGGGCAATTCAGCTACTGCGATTGTGACGATGACACACAAAACTTTCCATTCGCTGAGAAGCCAACAAGCTAGCGACTATTTTGACAGAACGTAATTCGTTTTTTACCGGGAAGTCGCTACCACGCTCTACTGCGCAGATACAGTAGGCCCACACGCCGGCGTGTAGCGTGTAAAGTTGACCGGCTTTCAACTTTTCCCGATAGATTGTTTTCGATGATGACACTGGGCGACTTTACAGGTAGATTGTAAATTCACCAACAAACAGCTCGTAAAGTAGCTCAATGTCATCGACGCATTACATCGCGTTCACAATCATATTTTTTGACATTTTTAATATTATCAATTTCCTGATAATAGATAAAATATTTTTGTATTCACGTACAATAATTGGTAAACGTATGAAAACTGCATAATATACATTGAAATAAATAAAAGCTTGGAATAATTTATAGGTTACTTTATCACGTTTTCACACCGTACCTACTT
Source organism: Rhyacophila brunnea (assembly GCF_057557595.1). Lineage (NCBI taxonomy): Eukaryota > Metazoa > Arthropoda > Insecta > Trichoptera > Rhyacophilidae > Rhyacophila > Rhyacophila brunnea. Next base: position 17,578,923 of record NW_028232752.1, read on the forward strand.
ATGTATTAATAGGAGCCTACACTACCTACAGTGAAATGTATAAGAGGTGTCATTATTATTTTTTCGTATTTAGTGTATGGAAAGATAATTATTAAATAACTATTTTTTTATTCAACTAATAATTCACAAGATTTAACAATGTAACATTTTAATTATGTATGTTATAATATATTATATTATAACATTATTATCCATATCAGAATATCATGTCTGTTTATGATGTCATGGGTTCCGTATTCAAATACCATGTCTGGAAAATTCACATCTTATTTTGCAATGTGTGATTGGACCCAAAGTATGGACATAATAGATTAAGCAAGCAGCAAATATCCATTTAAAATTAAAGTACACGATTTTATTCAAAAACTTTGATACCCTTTGCCTCGACTGAAAACATTATTGGGGTCAGTATTATCATGAAATATATATTAGAAATTATGTATATATCGATTTGAATACAGTTATTTTGACTAATTATTTTAAACTGTCGATTATTTGAAAAAAAACTACAAACTTGCAATAATTATAGTTAATTAATAATACAAGTAACATTTTATCATGATGGTGTTTCATATTGTAAATAACATCACAGTGTTACATAAATTTTAGAATTGTATAATTAACTATTAGTGGACAGTTCAAGATTTTATTTTATCTAAATAAGTAGAGTGGGTCATCGGTATCTCACCGATTTTACAAATAATTCATAACGAGTGACTATCCTAATTGAAAAAAGTAAGACACCCCGCAGGAATTGAACCTGCATCTCTCGGGTATTGCGCCCACGCACATAGACAACTATGTTAAAGGAGTCATACTTAATTGCGACAAATTTGAACTATTGGCTTTATAATACTCCTCAAAGCGCTTTCCAAATTGAGCTACTATTGGCGATCGGCTTTTGTATTTTAAATCAAAGTAGGAATTACTTTAATTACTAACTGACATCACGGATCACTCCAAGATTTTTTGATATACTATATAACAATATGTCCGATTTCGTTGATAAAATATAAGTATTTTTTTTATTCCTATTCCTATAAGTTGACTATTGCTAAGTTAATAGGCAAATTGGCTTAACCCCTCGTGGTGACTCTGTGTATTACCGTATACTACAAAACATGTCTTGCCTGCTACGTTCCGTATCTGTTACGCTGAATGTCTGTAGACGTGAATGGATCTTTAAAATACAATAAGTAAAATAATATGATTTTGATACTTTGTGGAAAAGGAACCCGTAAACTATGAAAAAATACCCGAATTTTCTACTCTGTGCCCCACTACAGTATCAATTTATTTACATGCATGCGCAAGCAATAATATCATTATGTACTAAGTAGATAATAAAACAATTAGTAAAGTAATTAATTTACCTGCCGGTAGTGGTGTTACCTGTGAATAACTGATTAGCGTTATTTGAGTTAAATCTCGATACGCGTTTGCAATCAGCGCAGTTTAATGAATTAATGAATACATTAATTATTTGATAATGAACTTTACCTTCAAATGCGGGTTGTTTGAATAACTACCCACTTCACTGGCATAAAATATCAACTCATTATAGTTTTCGATAAAATTAACCAACTTTAATAATTTAGTATTGTTTTGCCAGATCAAAAATAAATAATGAATTCTAACTTGCAATCTGGCGTTTGGCGTTAAATCTAGCTTTTTTCGACACCACAGATACATTGCTTGAATTTCTTTTATTTTTTTAACTGTCAATTTATGGTGGAACTGCATTGTATTGTTGTTTTAATTTAATAAAACGCATTTTTTGTAGTACTTATTTCACTTTTAATCAATAGATTAGGACCGGTTTCGTCCGCCTCAGTGGGATAGACCTCATGTCCCTCCGAGACGGATGAAACCGGTCCTAATATATTGATTAAAAGTGGAATAAGTACTACAAAAAAATGTGTTTTATTAAATTAAAACAACAATACATTGCTTGAAATTTCTCATAAAAACCAAGAATATTACTTAACATTAGATCTAAACTACTTAAGAGGCTAAAAAAATAAAACATTACATAAAATATTTAAGGAATGCCCAAATCTCACACCATAATATAATTTTAGTTGTGAAACGACAAAAGTTTCTGCAATATTCCAACTCATTAAAATAATATTGATAATAATTAATTATTTTTATCTTACTGGTTTCTAGATATTATTTTTAATTTTGAAAAAAAAATGTAACTTACTTTTTAGAATGACAGTTAGCAACACTATAATACAATAATTAAGTAGCTGATAAATGTACATTTTTTTCTCCTTAGCAAAATATATCAGATTTCACAAAGTGAATGTTATAACATGAGACTTATTTTACGAAAAGGGTTGTTCTCCATTTTTCCAAGTCATTAGGTAAGGGGTCGGGTGACAATTTTTGAGTAGGTATTACCCAAAAAAATATTTGTGCACAATGATATTACCCCCTCAAGTTGAAAATTAGATGTTTTTCCTACATTTCACAGAATTCGGAAAACTTAAAGGACATTTAAATTAAAAATGGTTTTATGATATGTTTGTATGGATAATAGAGTCATCAATTATTACAATATAATATTTTTTTCTCTCAATTTATCTGTCTGTAACTCATAAGCTGTCTTTCTTTTGCGCACGTACATTTCCATGCAAAAGAGTTTGCGTCTTTGTTGTGCGATTGTTTAAATATACATATAAACACCAAAGTTGCATCCCTCTCATGCGTGCTGCATTTAATTAATCAGTTAGTCACGTACTTGCATTTTACTCATATTCTTACTCACATAAAATACACCGGCTTTATCAAAATAACCACCCATCTACATTGGTATTCAAATCGACGCATTCTTTAGTATTTTAACTCTATATTGCTCTACTTAGGCCATAAACCATTACTTAATTGCGTCACTTTTACGAGAGGCCGACCACCCAAACTAAATTTACTGTATTCAAATACAGTCCACTGAGTATGACGAGGCGAGAGCTTTAGTTTACTTTCACTAGATGTTCCATTACATTCTCATTATTATTTTCTCACGTCATCGCTTATCTTTTTTGTTATTGGTTCAATCGATCTAAAATCTTCTTGAGTGTTAAAAAAATTGGTCGTCGATCTACTTTCTGAAATAATTAACTGCAAGCATTTCACTGTTTCACTACTAACCTAAAAAACTCAACATCTCGTTGGGCCTCAGTAGGATTTCTGCCTAATGGTAACGCTGATTACTATTACATTTAATTTATGAGACACTATTTGAATACTTATGAATAAATTATCAATTTAAAAATATAATAGGTACTAAATATTAATAGTTTGTAAGATAATTAATCGTAAAAAAATATTTATTTATTTAAGAAAAAATACATTGTGGACATAACAACTCAAAATTCAGGACGTTCACAACATGAGATTTACGTTATACCAAATATTAGTCTCACAAGAGAGAAGATACATACCTACATAAACAATTTTAAACAATAAAATAAAGTTTCAAAAACAAAATGCAAAGTACATCATTTAAAATGTCTACGTCTTTAGGGAGCGCATTTACTAGTCTTGCAACCCTCGCTAATCAATGGTGCCTGATAGTCTTGAATCGAGGAAACAGTTCTGACCCAGAATAGGTCATGGCTACGACCACATATGTAATTGACAGGCGCATATAAATTTTAATTCTTTAGGACGCCAGGAATGGAAATCATCCCTAGGGATACTAGGCAAAATTTTTATTATTATCATTACATAAAATATAATTATCTACCTTTACCCTTAACTGAAAACTGAAGTTATTTTTATTCAGAATATTGGCATCATTGTCAGAATTTTTATATTCACGCTCAAGGGTAATCTTCTACGAGGGGTATTTTAAGAATTACATTGAGTGTAAAAACAAATTTCTTTTGGAGCTCATTAAATTATACGATTATAGGGATTAATAAAAACATTGAGATTGTTTTATTATCTGTGCTTAAAATGTATGTAATGAAAAATAAATTTACAGCAACTAGATAATATTATTTACATATTATTGTGGTCAGTCTTTGTTTAAAAATATTACATTTACACAGTAATTGATAATTTCGATATAGTAAGAAATATCTATCATTCCGTCTAGTATATAATGGTTGGTACCTATATTATATTTGACAATTAGGGTATTAAAAATAATGCAATATAAAACTTTAGCAAGGATTAAACGTATACAATAGTATATCGTCAATGGCACTCAGCTCGAACAGGTGAAAATCTACATCTATCTGGGACAACAAGTGTCTGTAGATGGATGTATATTTGATGAAATTGTTTGCAGAGTAAAGCTAGGCTGGAGTGCTTTTGGCCGCCTAAATATTGTCTTCAAAAGTGACCTTCCACTGTGCCTAAAGCGCAAAGTGTTCAACCAGTTTGTGCTTCCCGTGATCACATATCCGTGTGAAACATGGACCCTAAGTAAAAGAGAGATCCAGAAACTTAGAGTAGCATAACGTGGTATGGAGAGGTGCATGCTGGACATAACGCGAAAGTACAAAAAGAGGAATGCGTGGATAAGGAAGCAGACAAGGGTTTGCGATGTAATAGAGTTTATTAAAAGCCTTAAATGGAGATGGGCTGGATACATAGCTCGAAGAAGAGACAATCGTTGGACAAATCTAGTCATCCAGTGGTATCCAAGAAGTACAAACGTCCGCAAGGTAGACCTAGAGGCCGCTGGATCGATGAAATGATAAAGTTCTGCGGAAGTACGTGACAACGCAATTCACAGTACCGAGAGAAGTGGAAGCAGCTTGAAGAGGCCTTCATCCAGCAGTGGATAGATTCAGACTGATGATGATAATGATGAAACGTATACATAAACGTCAAATCACTTGGTGCTCCGTGCTGTGGATCCTAATTGGTGGAGTGCCCTTCTCTGTCACTATGGATACATTGAATTAGTGAATGGCCCCACCAAATCACATCACTTCCCACTATTCAATGTCTTAATCGGGCGTATTATGTAAGAATCTACATTTGGCGATAAAGCATCAATATTTTTATGATTCGGTATCAGGAGCAGGTACCTAAGACTGAGATCGCTATATACACACAAATTCTATTGATATAGGTTCGAATCTTTCAAAAAAGAGATGTAATTTTTTTTAAATGCTTGTTTGATCCAGAACAAAGACCCGATGAGTTAAAAAATACTTTCTGATAGGTATCTAGTTAACTTTCATCATATTATTTTATCCAAATATAAGTAAGTATATAGAAAATTGAACCTACCAAATAATCATAACTTTTCTATATAATTTACAGTCACTACAAAAAAATATCTAAGAAAAGCTTGTTATAGAAAAAAGCTCACAAGAGAAAACTTATTCAGGTAAATATTCTTCTTAATAATATTTTATAGCCGAGGCATCATTAAGACGAAAGTTTCTTTTGACCTTTTGTACCTTTCGATTACCAATAAATTATTATCAAAGCTACATTATTTCCACAAACTTTTCAGTATTTATTCACCAAACTTTTTCCTCTACAGAACGTAACACTATTTCTACAAAATAGTTCGCGTTATAAATTGCTTTTCATAGCAGTACTATAATAATATCAATTTGAAGGGACCCTCTCGTGCAAAGCTAATAAAATTGGTTCGTTTCATAGATTTTTATCATCGAACATTATTTGTTCGCGAAAGTCCCAGCTTAAAAAGGGATCACTTCCCGGAAGAGATTGTTAGACTATCTTCTTATCAGCAAACAAATCACGCTCTCTGTCGATATGTACACACTGAAGGGATGGGCTAGCTGAATACTCTACATAGTATGTTTTAATAATGAAAATTATAATTAACTAGCTGAAGTACCCGGCTTCGCACAGGGTCGCTTCGAGGTTATATTTATATTAGATATTATTTAAAAAATAATAAGAGGTAATTATTTTTTTAATATTAAAATATCTGTGTTATACAATATGGCAATATGAAAATAATTCTAATAGGAGTAAAGGTCAAACAAAAGACCACTAAATTAAAATCGAATCCAAAATATGCAAACGTTATTAATGTTATTAATACGTAGTAAAAAAAATCAAAATTGCATGGAACAAACAAACAACAAACGTTGTATTTTATATAATACTAATTTAGAAACCTTCACAGGTGTGCGCACAACAACTGACAAAAGTTTCATCGCAATTGGATGAATGGTATAAGAACACATACGAATAGAAGAAGAAGATGATTATCTAATTCAGAAATCTTTGTGGGCATGCGCACGACAACTCACCAAAGTTTCATTGTGAATAGAAGAAGATAAAATAGAAGAAGAAGAAGAAGATGGTTATTCTAATTCAGAAACCTTCGCGGGGCTTGGCACAATTATTGATGAAAGTTTTATTGCAATCGGATGAATGGAATAGAAACGCATACGAATAGAAGAATATAAAATAAAAGGAAAAGATGGTTGTAGTAATTCAGAAAACTTTGCGGGTGTTACCACAACAACTGACGAAGGTTTCATCGCAATCGGATGAATAGTGTAGGCATACGAATAAAAGAAGATATAATGAAGAAGAAGAAGAAGATGGTTGTACTAATTCAGAAACGTTCGCAGGTGTTGGTACAACCACTAACGAAAGTTTCATCGCAATCGGATGAATGGTATAGGGACCATACAAATAAAAGAAGATAGAATGATGACGAAGAAGAAGAAGAAGAAGAAGAAGAAGATGATTGTACTTATTCAGAAACCTTTGCGGGTGTTACCACAACAACTGCCGAAGGTGTCATCGCAATCGGATGAATGGTATAGGAACCATACGAATAAAAGAAGATATAATGAAGAAGAAGAAGAAGATGGTTGTACTAATTCAAAAACCTTCGTAGGTGTTGGCACAACCACTAAGGAAAATTTCATCGCAATCGGATGAATGATATAGGGACCATACAAATAAAATAAGATAGAATGATGAAGAAGAAGAAGATAGTTGTACTTATTCAGAAACCTTTGCGGGTGTGCGTACAATAACTGACGAAAGTTTCGTCGCAATCAGATGAATGGTATAGGAACCATATGAATAAAAGACAATATAATGATGAAGAAGAAGAAAATGATGATTTTTCTGATTCAGAAACCTTTGCGGATGTGCATACAATCACTTACTAAAATTGCATCGCAATCGGATGAATGGTATAGGAACGCATACGGGACAGATAGAAAGACAGACAGACAGGCAGGTATACAGACAGACAGGCATACAGACAGACAGACATTCGTTTTTATATATAAGATATAGCCTATAATCTTTGCGGAAGTGCAAGCAATAAGTTAACAAAGTTTTATCGCAATCGGATGAACGGTATGGCAGCGCATACAATACGAACAAACAAATAAACAAACAAATATTATTTTTTATATATTAGATTGATATATTTGCCACCGCCTGCAGGTGGTAACCTGGTGATACTACTACTATTCAAATTCAAATTAATTTTTAATAAACCAAAGAATTATTCATTGAATAAAAGATTATTCAATGAATAATTCACAAGATTTTGTGAATGTAATATTTCATATGGTTACATGTAAGTTGTACGTATGCAGTTCATCGTGGGATACTTTTTCGGCGCCGCAGTACGTGAAACATGAGTTCGTATAACATTTTATCAAATGACGCGTTCTTCGTTGAACATTTCACCGTGGAATACATTTGTACGTATCTTACAAAATGCGGCGATAGTTTGCCAATAGTACTGTTATATATATACTCCATGGTGTAATGTTCAGCGAAGAACTCGCCATTTGATTAAATTTTACACGAACTCATGTTTCACGTACAGCGGCGCACGAATAAGTGTCCTGCGGTGAACTGTTTATGTACAAATTTCCGGATACAATTCCATATATTAACATACAAAACTTGAAAACACCTCAGATATATACCAACTAGAAAAAATCATAATTAAAAAAAATACGAAACTCGACGGGATTTTAACCCGTATATCCACTGGTATCGCGCCAATATGCTTTAACCAATTAAGCTACGAGCCTTATAGATAATTACGATAAGCGAGGCTCGTAGCATAATTGGTTAATGCACAGATTGGCGTGACACCAATGGTTCTACGGGTTCAAATCCCATCGAGTTTCGCATTTTTTTAAATTATGATTTTTTTCTAGCGGGTATATATTATATATATGTCTGTGGTGTTTTCAAGTTTTTTATGTTCAAATTTATTTATTTTTACATCATAGTGAACTTTATAAATTATAAATTTAAAACGTTTACATCATGGCATTTAAGAACAAATAAATGTTTGGGAGTAGATGATGTGTGTAACGATAAAGTCGTTGTTGATTGTAGATTTCGAGGAGAGAGTTGATCGATACAAGAATAAATAAATATAATAATAAGGTTGACAGCGTGAGATTATAATTGCGGATACGGATGTACTGATGAGATCGATGTGATCAAGAGATTGATTATATTAATGAACCAAGAGACTTAATTCGAGTGGAATGACGGTTGACTATGTCGAGTGAGGGACTCGTGAGTGAGTGAGGATTTATGGATTGTCCTTATTTATACAAATGCAATCCATATTATTATATTACAATAGATATTGTCGCCACAAATCATAACAGACCTACTGATCTAGTTATGGTTGAGGGAATGCTGATAATCATGTTCGTTATATTGTTTTGTTTTTACAACAAAACATACATATTAATGTGTGTCACCCATGTAATGTTGAGTGGGATTATTGCTACAAATAGTATTAAAAAACATAATAAAGAGTAAATAGGTATAAAAATTTTAAAGTAGATATATGGAAGTACACAGAATGAGCTAAGTGGACCATATTTTATTTTATTTATTAATTTATAAAACAACGCCCACCTATTCTCATCCTCACGTAGGTGGAATATATCAACATCCGAAGCGATTTGGTTTAACAGAGTCATTGCTCTCCCAATTAGCATCACCAATCACAGGTTAGTTCTGCATCTTAGGAGAACCTGATACTCCCGATTTCAAAGATAGTTATCAGAGACACACAGGTTAATACTACCGAAAATGGCAGAGTTTTCATTTACACCTCGTATAAGTCGGAAAATTTATATGGCCAAATACAGATATCTTCTAGAATTTAAACTACAGCATACCTAAGATAAAGCCTCTATTGGATAAAGCCACGGATAGTATCCATTATGAAAAATTACATTCATTTTGAGAAAACGTATTGTAACCTCTAGCCCCTTCCAAAAAGTTAAAATTCATATAAGTACTTAACTGTATATAATAAAATTATCATATTATGCACGTGTTTTGTCAAATATATAAATTAGTACAGAAATAAATTAAAGTGTTCGGTCGGACACGACCCTAAATGAAATAATAAATAAATACAATAAAAAACCTTTTTTTTTCTTACAAACAAAAGTAAATGACAGTTAATTGACTATATCTAATGAATATATATATAACCTATGAATATATCTTTTATGTATATATATATCTATCTATGATTATATTATCTACTTATTTTCTAGTTTATATAATATTAATTATTATTATTATTTTATATTTTTGTATAATACATATATATATATATATTAAGATTTTTTATTTTGTAAATAATACTATTAGATAATGTTTATATATTAAACAGTGATATGTAATTAGTTTGTTTGGTTTGTAAGAACCCCTCTTCTGGTGAAGGCCTCCTCCAAAGAGTTCCTCTGGACTCTGTGTTTGGCTATTTGTGGCCAATTTGGGCCCGCTGTTTTTATGATGTCGTCTTTCCATCTCGCATGGGGTCTTGAAGTAATTATTTTTGTCCATCTCTCATCTTGTAGTCGTGCTACATGACCCGCCCATTTCCATTTAAGTCTTCGAGCATGGATTAAAGCGTCTGTGGTTTTTGAAATATTTCTTATTTTTGTGTGTCTTATTTTTTGTCTTTTGTTGATATTTAGCATACCGCGTTCCATACCGCATTGGCAGCTGGTGATTTTGTCCTTTACTATGCTAGAGTATCTCCAGGTCTGACAGGTATAGGTTAAGCATGGTAGGAGACATGAGTTCAGCACTCTATTTTTTATCTTTGCTGTCATATCGCCTTTAAATATTTCCTTTAAGCTCCAGTAATCAGCTCCAGTCGATTTTGTTTCCATTTACTGTACTAAGTACTATTTATATGCCCCAGTTTGACAGTATGTACTCAAAACTGAATTCTATCTACTCGTACATTAAAATAAGAATGATTCTTTAAAAGCTTTTCAGTTGTTTATGGAAAACAACCATTTTTTTCTGTTTAGTGGTGTATCCTGTAAATATATTATGAACGGTTGATACCCAGTTACATAACATAACACAGCTTCCACATTTTCCTCGTGCATGTATGTAAGTAAGCTTAAGATGCGTTATCTCCCCTTTATAGCTTACCCAAATGCACTACATATTTGATAAGGTCATTTGAGAAATGCTTGTCGTGAAAGTTGGAAGGAAAATATATTGAAAACGTGCGGGCATATGTTTGAATAACTTTCAATGGCAGTCAGTGTAACAATCAAAATACGTGTCGATCACTTCAGTCGTTTCCATATATATTTTTATAGTTGTGCTATTGAAATACTTTGACATAACTAAAGGTAGTTTGACTATAACAAGAAAATCTTATGAACTTTTAATAATAAAATACTTAATAGAAATTCTACGATGTTTTTAGTATTAATGGTTGAATTAGTTTTTTTTTTTGTTTCTTACCATTTTCGATCGCAATAATATAATATTATGGCTTCACAGAGTGGATGAAATTTTTTTTACAAAAAATAAAAAACAATATTGGTATTTTCCAGACCCAGGATTCGAGCCTAAGACCCACGATAATATAAGCTGACGCGAACACCGCTTGGCCATCGTACAGACTCAGAAAAAAATATATACGTATAACATATGCCTTTTTTGTGATTATTTATCTAAATATTACACTAAACTAGGTGGAAATCTCATCCAAGAATATACCTACGATACTGTTGATAGTTATCAAAAACTTTATGCTGGCATCTAAAATTTAGGAATGTCCGGGGCACAAATCATGTCTTGACAGCGGGTGCAAAAACTACGATATTACATTATCTCGAAAAATAAATCGACGATGCCCATGATTTTCTTTTAACGCTTACCTTCGACACTTCTAGCTTCGTTTCTAGGTGGAATAAAGAATCTTTTAGTCTTTAGATCGATACTATCATTAACATAAGGTTTTTAGGAACGTTGTATAGAGATCATGCATTTTTCAAGTCTATATTTCAAGATATTATAGGCGAAAGGGTTTTCTAAACGTGACAGAAAAACGTTCAGTAGATTCTGTTATTATGACCTGTTCGGGCGTACTAATTAAGAGAATATGTACCCTATAGGGCAGGATTTACACAATATAGACCTGGGCTAATAAATATATAAGGCCCTAAAAAACACCTTATGTAAAAAAAAATCCATTATTTTTAACAAATTTAAACACCATTGACACAGTGATCTTAATTCTTAGGTAATGGCTAATAGTGTTGATTTTTTATAATTTTCAATTATGTGGAATAAAAACATTTTATTTAAAAATTAACTAATATTTCCAAATATACTTAGAATTGGGTTTAAATCTTTTTAAAAGACGTACTATTGAATTGGTGAATAAAATGTACAAAATCATCCATAAAATCAATCTAAATCGAACTAAATCATCAGGATATTGGGATACATGAGCTCTACTTCGTATTTCCAATACCGAAATGTCAATATAATAAAATGTACAATAAACCCAACTATCTTGTGAATGTCATTCAGTGGCGAGACTCCATACTAGGCGATTATTTGAAGCCTACCTTCTTAAGAAAAATATTTTTTAATTGCATATTGAGTTATTTATATAATCACTTGATTATATATTCTATAAAATAATTTATTTTACCAACGAGAAATGCCGAATGTATAGAAATGTATTACACAGATATTAATTACAAAACAATCTGCAAATGTTTAAAAAAATATATACCACAGCGCGCCATCTGTCTTGACGTAAATAAAGGTCGGATTATGTTTCAAATAATTCTCAATTTTTTTCACATGGACTTTACGTCACGTAGCCCCGCCCAGTCTATCGAATTGTATGAATTAAGGTAAGCAAAATAAGTAAGTAAAAAATATATGGTGTTTAATCGAATATTAATAAATATAGACTGTTTTTAAAAATAAAAAGAACTTTTATCTAATAATTTTTGATGTGTATAAATGTTTTGAAGAAATACTTAATTTAAACTGATCGCTTAATTTGATGTCGTCGGCGAGTTTTTGAAGTTTCATTAAATTAGTGTGTCGTTGTCATTTGTGTGTACCTATTCATTAGTAGCAATATCGTATTTTCTTATAATTTCTCGTAAGTATACCTGACAAGTGTGTTCTTTTTATCAGATCTCCACAGCCTGCCTCTTTCCAAAAGTCATCCTTCGCCACTGATGTCATTAGTGCAGATCTTCTTCTTTTTACTTTCTCATTCACATAATCAATTATTGGAAACATTGTTTTTACCTTAACTTCTAAATAAAGATGTTCAGAAAAAACCTGACAACAGGGCCACTATAAATTGAGGGCACTGTGCTATAGCCCATTTAGCCATATAGTAAATCTGGCCCTAGACACTACCAAGAAAAGTATTCTTTGATAAAATATTATTCTTTGCAGTAGGTAAGTATTCAAGTCGATTGACCCTAATAAGTATGATCATTTTCTCCAGCGGGACCGATTTTAATTAGCAATCATTTATGAATCATCACCAGGATGAGTCTTTTGATAGCAAATTAGATATTATTTTTGAATGCCTCCCTCGTTATTTCGCCCCATTAAATACGGACAAAAGAAAAGTGTCTGTAAGGGTCGATCTATTAAAGTGATTTCGGGGGTGAATTATTACATTTGTGACGGGGGGGGCAAACTTGAACATTTCAATGTCCGAAAATTAAATTATTTCTGACAAAGAAATGTGACTTATTTTATTGAAACCAAATCTTTTTTTTTTCATAAGGTAGTTCGTCGTTTCTACCTGTTATTATATAAGCTTTACTCTGTAGAAGTCGCGGCGCGTCTTTATCTTTTCCTTCTCTCCTATCTCATATACATTTAATAATATTGTATTTTGGCAGATAATTAAGTTTATTTAAAAATAGTTTTTTATAACAATTTAACATTATTAAGGTGCGGATAATTAAATAGTAAAAGTGACGTATATTGAGTTTTATCTATGAAACAATAAAAGCATTTTATTCCCAACATTGTAATTCTTCTGGACATGGACATTGTACATAAAATGTCGTAATTATCGACACATCCTCTTTAACACCAAAAATAATAATAAATATTAAGCATATCGGTATTTGAACCTAGAATAATTATTGTTTGACCTGTAATACCTCTTTCAAACAATCCCCATTTATGGCTATTTATGTATCTGGGCCAGTAGCGAAGGGTGGAGATAGGCTAATAAGATCCGCCATAAATTGTGCACATTAAACTTTGTTAGTCATACGTATTTGTTTTATTGAACTAAGACTAATAATGGTGTTGGCTAGTTTTTAAAAATCAAGTAAACCCTGTCTAACCAAATCATGATAGTTCTGGTACTCTTTGGGCGATACGAAAAAAATGTGCACACTTTCATTCATACTTATTTGTTTTTGTTAGATTAAGAATACATATTACACAATATATTGTTGGTTCATTTTTTTAAATTCATTAAGCACTGTCTTACATAACCAAACTTTATTAAATGAAAATATTATTATTCTATCTATAAAATATCCAAAGTTATGTAAGATTTAATTGCATGATTTTGGATATTTTTTAATAATTATCTATTATGGCTTGGTTTTTGCTGGGTTTAGTTGAATTTTAAAAACTAACCAACACCATAATATGTAAATTGTAATCTTATTTCAATGAAAACAAATACGTATGACTGACAAAGTTTAGTGTCACTATTAATGGCGGATATTACCAGCCTACCTCCACACTTCGCCACTGATCTGGACACATTAAATTTAATTCCATATTGACAGCGAAACCTTCAATAATTAATCAAATAATACATTCAATTAGAAACGAATAAACACAGATTTACAGGGTGACCGCGCATTCCAAAGCCACGTGTGATATTGTGATACAATCATGAAAGTGTTTTACCCGAGTGACTTCGGAGACAAGTAAGAGTGCGGAGCTCCCTGCTCACTATCAAGTCGGAGTTTCCAAGTCCACTCTACCTATACGAGCACTTATTGGTGATTATTTTTTAACAAGACAACACACTTACAGAATGTTGAAAATAGTTATGTTGAATATTTACAATAGTATATTTAAATTTGAACTCTATTTCTCAGCTTAGTCACCGGTACACAGTGACGTCCCGTGGGGGTAGGCAGATTGAGCGTCGCTTGGGGGCGGCAGTTACTTGAAGGGCGGCAAATCGGGGAGAATTATTTGGAATATATATAAATAGCTACCTAGACTTAGTAATAACGAAAATATCTTTCCATTAAAAAAATCAGCTCACTGGTTTTATCGGGTTTGCGATATCTAGTTTACTTCCGTTGTTCTTCGACGTACTTGGTGACCAGAAACGACACGTGCAGATTTGCTAATAATTAGTCTGATATTTTATTATTAATGTACCCATACAACACATTTCTTGGATATTGGACTCATGAAATGATGATAAAAATACTGTATATAAAAGGAGGCGGCTTTTTGGTGATATTTTATCGGCATTTTATCTAGTGACGTCACTGCCGGTACACGTGTATTAGTTCAATCCATAGCCGCCAAATATCCATGTGACGCAAATGAGGTAAATTATTTATTTATAATTATTCTAAATTATAATGTCTGTATTTTAAACAAACACTGGTATATACTATAATATTATATAATGCTTGTAAAATACAAAACGCTAAGTAGTCAAAAATAGCTAACTACGCACAAAAAATATTGAAGAAACCATTCTTCTGCTAAATAAGGTCTTTTGTGGTTTCCATTTCATGTGGATCAAAATCGTTGAAACAAGTTTTAGTTCTACAATAGTCGTGAGTGCCATTTTTCTGTAAAATAAACTACGATTTTCTTAATTTCCCTTCATTTCGTGGTTTGTATGAAAATTAGTAAACCAGGCAGGTGTCCTTTTTTCCGATTTACTTTCATTGAAATAAGGTTATCTTCGACATATTTGTTTATATTAGGTAAGTTTGATATAACAGTTCCCAGGTATCGTTAAAAGTTAACTACCATTTTCGCTTCTAAGTACGTAAGTAGCTACGCAGGCACATGGAATTGTTATTTGTTATTTGTCCAACGTATTGGGTCATTGAAGCATATATTTAAAAAAATAACTTTTTATTTACAACATTTTTAAATTTTCTGTTGAATCATATAAACTTGACTTGACTTAAACGATCAAAAAAATCGTACTTGATAGAAATACCGAATAATGAAATGTCATTTCATATTGATTTCCATAGTAACGCACGTATATATTATTTAATAATTTAGTTGCTAGAACCCCCTAGCAACCAGAAATAACTTTTCATACAAAATAGAATTAACTAAAAATGAATTCAATTCTACTTAAAGATGGTTAAAAGTACTAAAAAAAATACATTGGCATCGTGTTCTGATATATTCTAAAAGTTTCAAATGTCTAGCTAGTCAGGAAGTTAGTTAAAAATCGATTGCAAGATTTGTACCGAACAAACAACCACTGGACAAATAAGAATACGACCTAAGAAAAACGTTGTAAAAAGTATTATTGCGAGATGGAGGATTCAAAACCACAACTACGGTTCCAAATACGAATGATTTACCAAGTGCTCCACCGTGGTATGAGGTAAGCTTGAACATCCAGTGGATTCAACTGCAACTAATTATTATTTAATTTACCGATCCGTCTTTTAAGCAATTAACTCCCCGGAGGCTTAAAATAAATTCTTATTTAGTACTTCAAATTTACCTTCACAGAAATTCCTTTTGAACGTCCCCCTCCCCTACCAATCCAGGTTTGCTTCTTAATACACTTAAATTTATGCGTACGGGAATGCTACATAATACGTAACCGTAAAAGTGGGGGCATGTAGGGGGGTGCAAAATATAATATAGTTTTGGGTCCAAACGGAAAAGGTTATAATTATATTTACAAAAGAAAAAAATCTTTTCCAACGAAATTCGTAGTGTTAAAATTATTGAGTTAGTTTACAGTAGTGCTCACATTATTAATTGTTTAATTTGACTGTGATGTACGTACTTTAAAATACACAGCAGGCAAGCATATAATATTATGTACAGACCTACAAACTTATCTGAAGAATGGGATGGGGGAGCCACTGTCGAAAACAACCCAATCAAGACTCGTAACTGGACAAAATCTGATATTCAAATGACATTTTAAAAATGGCGTCTTATGGAAGTTCCATTTTTGGCACATTCTACAGATGAGTTTGTAGGTCTGTAATTACTAATGTCACGAACGTACTATTTTATATTTTTCGTAACTATGGTAATAAACTAATAAGATATCTCTGTTTATTTTTAAGAAGAATACTAATTACTTATATTGTGAAAGTGTGGTTAGTAAGTTAATGCCGCCTCCTGACGTGGCGATTTTCGTCGTTCAACAGATGTTGAATGAATAAATGGAAATAATATTTTAATAAAAATGATCAACTTGTTAGTTGAACTGAATGACGATGGAATACTTTTTACTTTTGTAACCTCAACAGTGAATCATTATTCAAATCAACTGGTTGCCTAACAAGTTGCCAAGAGTAACCAAGCTGATAACAACTCGAATCGCCACGTCTAACTTGTTTATTTTACTTAATGCAATCATGATTACGACTATTGGTTCAACTTAATATTCCTTTCGATTGCTTTTTCGATTTTGAATAAGCTGATAGTTTTCGGTATCCTTCAGGGAAGGGAAACAAAGGAAGGGTGTTGGCGTGCTAATAAAAGAGATTAAACTCACTTGTCGCAATCTTCATTCTAAAGGAAACCGAGATGACGTGGAGTGAAGAATATTCATCTCAAATAAAATGGCTGCATTTTTAAGTAGTCACAATTTTTATACAATATGAGGGAACAACGGAAAAGCGGATATTATAATATATTAAAGATTATTCGAGAAGTTTTTCTAATAAGGTGGCCATTGTAGTCCATTGCGTAAAGCACTGGCTTCTCGGCATGTTTCGATTTCTGGTGAGGTCACAATACATTTATATAATTTCCTCGAAGTTTGTGTATTTATGTGATTACACTACTTCTACTACTGTAATACTGTTTCACTACATGCAGCCTTCGTAGTCCAGTACGTAAGGTGCTAGCCTTTCATCCAGGGCCCCGAATTTGATTCTCGGTGAGGTCACAATATATTTATATGATATGTTTATTAGTTCTCTTATATTACTAAATACATTACTATTTCACTACACTACTGTCACTAGGCCTCCTGGCTTGTTGTAGTGTTAAAAAATGTTTCTTTGTACTCCTGTCATTGAGTCGCGCATGGCCTGGTGTTGTGTTATAAAAAGAATAATATAATAATTGTTATTTTTAATAATTTCAAAATATGCATTGCCATTTGTTCGATCATTTTTTAACATAGGTAGAAAAAAAGAAGTAAAAAAGAAAGAAAAGATAAATAAAGTTCCCCGCGCCCACGATGGCCGAGTGGTAGCGTATCCGTTTGTTAAGTCGAAGGTCTTGAGTTCAAATCCCGGATCTGGCAAAATTCACATATTGTTTTTCAATGTGTGTTTGAATCCAGAGCATGGATCTAAAAGGTTGAGCAAGTTGCTAACACCCATTTCTCGTAAAAAATTATCTTACGAAACCTCTTCGTGAGGCGGCCAAGATCCACACCGGATGTAGAGCCAATTAATATAATATAATAAAGAAGAAAATAAGATTATCAATATCCAAACCATTTCCTTTTCTCTATGCTTTGTATTATTGATTAGTTTTATTTTATTAAATTAATCAATAATACAATGCAGTTCCACCATGTATTGACAGTTAACACAATAAAAAAATCTATGCTTTGTCTTTCTTTTTTCATTGTTTCAGTGTTTTAGCAATATTTCATCTCGTGTAGACGACGATAATTTAATGGCACCTTCCGAAAACGTTTTACACATTTTCCTACCTACGTACTTCACTAGCGCATTCTATGCAGAAAGATATTAAAGAGGCGATAGTGGAAAATTTATTTCATCGTTTAAACGAAGTCTGACGTAATTTTGTGTCGACCCCACTTTGCAGTGACGCCCGTCAAATTTTACGTTAATTATTATTATCAATCGACTTTATACCCTATTACATAAACAAACTTATTTTGAATTTACATACAGCATGTTTACAATCAGTTTTCTTCTTCTTTTGACGTAGAGTTGAGTGTTTGTACTCGGGAAGATGGGTTACGAATTGCTTTTAATGACGTCAAAAAAAGTATTATAGCACGTCATGTACACGTGCATGGATTACCTACTAGCAATGGCGTGTATTTTTTTTTCTTCTTTTCAGCATGTCCGATCCCAATAGGCTCATATGAGCCTCGACAGAGTATAGGTTTGTATTAACAGATTTTTGTTTTCACTAGAAATGTATGTTAGCCACTTGCTCAACCTATTAGTTCCATACTCTGACACCAAACAGAAATATATTTGGCAGACCCAGGATTCAAACCTGGGGCCTACGACAATATAAACTGACTCATAAACCGCCCAGCAATCGTGGCGTCAATTATACTATCGTTATAATAACCGTTTACCCACAAAATGCTAATTGTCGCACTAATCTCATTTGTAATGTGTCAGCAAGACGCGTTGGCTGTAGTTACGTAAAGTTTTCTATGCTGCGCGGTGTAGTTCATATTTTTTCTGGCATGTTCGCCACTATCGTTCTAATGCGAATGCGCTGATATTGCGTAAATTACAACTTTTTTTTTCTTCCCCGACCATGTCCGATCCTAATAGGATCATATGGGCCACCACAGAGCAGAGGTTTGTATTAACAGATTTTGTTTTTACGAGAAATGGATGTCAGCCACTTGCTCAACCTATTAGATCCATACCATGACTCACACACAAATTGAAAAATAAATGTACTTGCCAGACCCAAGATTCGAACCTGGGACCCACGGCGTGATAGTCCAACGCCAACTTTTTTATAGAAGCCGCTGAATAGTTTTGATCGAAGCATTCAGTTTTGCAACTTGCATTTATTAATATGATCGCGATATTACGTACCTACTATATTGCCAGCAATAAATCCAATGCACGCATTAACAGATATTATATTAGAATTGTTTTTAACTTCTGAAAAAATAAACATTGAAAAACAAATATTATATCACTGAACATACATAATATGAAAATACCTCAGATGCATCATAAACCCGTACCCAATATGCTTTACCAGTTAAGCTACGGGCGACCTATATAATTACAACTAAATTACTAGTAGTTTTTACACCTTTATGTGCTTGTCAAATTCCATTGTACGTCGTATGTTATTCTTTCTAGTGGGAATATTATTTATTACTATGTTGATACATAATATAATCGGTCAGACTCTTAATTTCGGCTATACGGTTGGAAAAAAACAGGTTTCATTCACCCAGAATCGACCTTCCTGACAAACATAGCTCTACAAACTATACGATTCACATCTCTAATGAACCATTATTTTTCACCATACCCATTACTGGATGTCAGGGTTGATTTAGGATATCATTTCTTCTCTGCTTCTTCTCTGAACTAGGATAGTGTGCTAAGATCAAGCTAGAGAATTTTTCAATTTTTTCGACAATGGGTTATCCAACACAAATACCATAATCTAATATAAAAGAACACCACAATTAAAAATTATAACCCTACAAGTATTGCGCTTCTAATTGATTTCAAAATTGTTTTTGTTGAATACTGTGTAATGGAGTTGTAACCTACCGCAGCGGCAAAGCATAGTTACTAGGTTTTTTATGTTAAATATTTCGAAAATGAAGTAATTAAAAATAAATACATACATAAGAATTATTAGGAGTTTGTGTATATAAACATATAATAAAACGGACAGCCTACTCAAATGTGAGTAACTTACATTAAAGTCGAATTGATAGAAACCCCCTTGCGGTAAAACATAATAGCTACCACTGCTTTTCCCGCGTTTTTCCTGCTCTCCAATGACATCCCAGTAACTGGTTGATAATAGAGTCATCTGTGTAAAGTTAATCTCATTGGAATTTTTTTAACGGGGATGAAAAGTGTGTATTAAAATTCTACTGATAATAATATGATAAGTTTCGGTGATGATATTTTTTGGGAAAAAGGCAATATTTTTTCAACAATATAATTATGTTTACATATTATAATTTAGTGTACTGTGGAAAATGTTTATTTCATTGCTTTTCTGTTACATTAAAAACAGCATTACATATTATTAGCATTTATTTTATTACATGTCGTTGATACCGAAATAGATCATATTATGCCAAGGAACATTAAAAATACTATTATATTAAACATTCATTTTTTAAAGATTAGCATTCTTTATATCCTTATAGTAATATAATATTTATTGAAATACTAATAATTATCTATATTTCTTGGCATATATTTAACGTTAATAAGTACGATCGACTGAGGATACTCGATGGAATATAAATTTAAATTCTAATTAATCTATATATATAAAAGAAAGTCGGGTTAGTTACACCATTTATAACTCGAGAACGGCTAGACCGATTTTTACGATCTTTAATTTGTTGGATTTGTCTCAGCCCCGAATAGCAGAATAACTATTAAAACATCGGATAAATCACGGAAAAAATAAATTATGAAGAAAATTCATTTTCTCATACATTTTGTATCGAACGGCTTTTGACTGATATCGATTAATTTAAACAATGGAGCTCGCGCAAACGAAAACAAAAGAAAATCACAAAAAAATTTAAATCCGTATACAACGCCATCTCTGATACATGACAGAAACAATAAACAAGAAACAAACAAACAAAAGAAAGTATCAACATGGTGTTTTTGACAGTTCATTCAGTTCTCAGATAATACCGAAAGACTTTGTTGTAGACAAATAGCAATTTTGATCGTGATTTTCAAACGATAAGTTGCCATCTAAAATGTTCACTTTGTGAGGTTATCAAATTTGTGAATGAGCGCGTATCGATAATTGCTTCATTATGTAATTTTGAATTGTGTGAATAATTTTCCAGTGTTATTTACAATGCTGCGAGCCAAAAGATCTAATCTATATAAAACAAAGTCAGGTTAATTACACCATTTATTTTATAACTCAAAAAACGGCTGGACCAATTTTTATGATCTTTAATTTGTTGGATTTGTCTCTGCCCTGAATAGCAGAATAACTATTAAAACATCGGAAAATTTCACGGAAAAAGAAATTATGAAGAACATTCATTTTCTTATACATTTCGTATGGAACGGCTTTTTTGATGATGTCTATTGATGATATAGAACTGATTGACTGATTTCGATGAAATTTTTTTGTTCGTCTCGGCCTCGAGAAGCTTCCTCGCGCATTGGAAAAGTAAGAAAATCACAAAAAAAAACCGTATACACCGCCATCTCTGATACATGAGTATTGCAATTCAGTAAAGTACATCAAATACATCTGCAAATATGTCACCAAAGGCAGCGATATTGTGGTTTTTGGCGTTCAAACTCCCAATACCAACGATGAAATCACGCACTATCAAGTTTGTCGATATGTGAGCTGCAATGAAGCAATTTGGCGTATTTTCTCATTCCCCATTCATGAACGTCATCCCACTGCTGTACATTTGGCGGTGCATCTGGAGAATGGTCAATGAGTTTATTTTAATGCATCGAATGTTGCTCAACGTGCTGTAACACCTCCAGCGACAATATTGACCAGTTTCTTTTCAATTTGTCAAAGCGATCCGTTTGCACGAACGTTGCTCTACTCTGAGATGCCACGTTATTACACTTGGAACGCTTCATCGAAGAAATTTCAACGTCGGAAGCAAGGCGATGCGGTTCTTGATCATCCGGATGTGCATTCTAATGATGCTCTTGGTCGCATTTACACAATTCATCCGAAGAATGAAGAATGCTTCTACTTGCGGTTGTTGATGGTAATTAATGTTCGTGGGCCGACATAATTTGAATCACTTCGAACTGTCAATGGTGTAGTGTGTCCAACATTTCAGGCTGCATGTCAACAGCTCAATTTGATTAAAAACGATATTCATTGGGACATGAAAATCGCTGTAGCAATTGTTTCTGCATCTCCAAGTCAGATACGCACATTATTTGCTATCATTATTTCGACATGCTTCCCATCAAATCCACCTTAACTGTGGAACAAGTACAAGGGTGAGATGTCAGAAGACATTTTACATCGAATTCGTGTCAGTTCAGAGAATCCCGATCTCGAAGTGAATGAGGAGATACATAACCAGGCTTTGCTTTTGATCGAAGACATATGTTATCTCATGTGCGACAGTTTGTTAGTCAAGTTAGGAATGCCAACGCCACATCGCGGAATGAATGACGCTTTTAATCGAGAATTGGAACGTGAACGTGAATATGATCGAGATGCATTGAACCGATCGGTTCGATCGAATGTACCAATGTTGAACCCCCAACAACAGGAAGTGTACGATACGTTAATGCAGGTATTTGATGATGGAAATGGTGGTTTATTTATCCTCGATGCGCCTGATGGAACTGAGGAGACATTTTTCATGTCATTGATTTTGGCCACTGTTCGTGTGAGATCCGAAATTTCTGTAGCAGTTGCTTCTTCTGCGATAGCGGCCACGTTGTTAGAAGGATGCCGAACGGCTCATTCAGCGTTGAAATTGCCGTTAAACCTTCAAACGACTGAAACACCGACAATCAGTATTGCGAAACACAAAGTTTTGGTAGCAAGTAAAATCATCACCTGGGATGAATGCACAATGGCGCACAATGGCGCACAAATACGCATTGGCAGCACTCAATCGAACTATGAAAAATCTGCGCAATTACTCAAGATCTTTTGGTGGCGCAATGATTCTACTATCTGGCAATTTCCGCCAAACACTACCAGTCATTCCAAGATCAACCGCTGCCGATGAAATGAACGCTTGCCTCAAATCATTAACTCTGTGGCGCTATGTGAAGAAACTTCAGCTGACGACAAACATGCGAGTTGCATTGCTAAACGATCCATCTGCCGAAGATTTCTCTAAGCAATTGCTGACTATCGGTAACTGCCGTGCTCCTGTCGACGAATCGAACGGATTGATTTCGTTTCCGCTGAATTTTTGAAATTTCGTCTCAGCGAAGGACGACCTCATCAACAAAGTGTTCCCGAACGTCATTGCTAACCACAAAAATCACAATTGGTTGAGTGAACGAGCAATTTTTGCGGCAAAGAACAAAGATGTGGATCACTTAAACTTCACAATTCAAAATCAAATCGTTGGTCCAATGCATTCCTTCAAATCTATCGACTGTGTAATAAACGAAGACGAAGCAACCAACTATCCAACTGAATTTTTAAACTTATTGGATCTGCCTGGCTTGCCACCGCTCAATTTACAACTGAAGATTGACTTGGTAGTTATCATGCTTCGAAATCTGAACCAACCAAAACTATGTAATCTATTTCATTTTGAACACATTGAACTTAATTCATTTTGAGTATTTTAATTCAGCTAATAAGTTAACACAAGATTATTGATTGTGAAGCGGTACGAAGTTCGCCGGGTCAGCTAGTTTAAAATAAATTACAAGATAAAAAGAACTTTTTTTATACGTTTTTAAATTTTTTGTTGAATTATTATGCTCAATATTCTCAAACTTGTACTTTATATGAAGTAAATAAAAAACGAACAAACAAAAATATAGAATACTGAAATGTCATTTTGACATTTCATTATGATTTACATAGTATCGCACGGATATATTAATAATTTCTTGCGAGGACCACCCCCTTAGCAACCAATAATAGTCTTTTACTTTTCACGGATTTTTCTGAAATAACTTTCCATACAAAACAGAATCAACTGAAAATGAATTCAATTCTGCTTAAAGATGGCTAAAAGTATTAAAAGAATGCATTGGCATCGCGTTCTGATATATTCTAAAAGTTTTAAATGTCTAGCTAGTCGGGATGTTAGTTAAAAATCGATTGCAAGATTTGTACTGGACAAACAACCATCGGACAAACAAGAATACGAGCTAATAAAAACGTTGTAAAATTACATGTCCCATCAAAATTATGATCCCCTGTTTATTGACAGACGCACTGTTAAAAAATGTGTTGGAATGACTATTCAATAAATTGCGGATCAGCTATTTTATTGAGTGTGCGATAATTAGACATTTTGCTGACTATTGTTGCAATGAATATTAAGACATAATATTGTAATTATTGAGGTCAGTTATTTCATTGAGTTTACGATAATTGAATACTAGCTGATTCTATTTGAAAATGAATATTAATACGGCTACATGTAAATTGTACCTATGCAAAACAATTCGCCGTGAGCTTTCTATCGGAAAGAGATGACCGTATACTATACGGTCTCCAATTTTATTAGAATATGAACATTAATTCCATTTTCATAGCGGGTTTTGGCAAAATTCATTCAAGAATGAAAACCTAACCTAAACTAACAAATAATCCAGTATATCGGCTATTTTCATAATTTGTTTTCTGCTGACTTCCTGTAGTGTGTAAACCGATAAGAACCGTGTTTTATTTAGACATTAATTTTATGTCAGTACTATACGACCCAAAGAGGTTGGACGGTCTAATACACGGCACATATATTTCCGATATAACATTTCACGGTGAAGTGTGATATGGCGAACTGCATACGTAAAAGTTTCCGGACACGTAGTTATACATAATATATCGTATTTGTACGTGAACAGTTCACCGCAGGACACTTATTCGTACGCCGCAGTACATGAAACATGAGTTCGTGTAATATTTAATCAAATGACTAGTTCTTCGTTGAACATTCCACCGTGGAGTATATTTGTACGTATGCTACGACATGTGGCGAATTTTATGAGATGTCTTTACTAATAGGTTAGGTTAGGTTAGGGTTAATATAATTGGAACAGTACTATTTGCAAACTATCGCTGCATTTTGTAAGATACGTAAAAATGTATTCCACGGTGAAATGTTCAACGAAGAACTCGTCATTCGATAAAATGTTATACGAACTCATGTTTCACGTACTGCGGCGCACGTATAAGTGTCCCACGATGAACTGCATACGTACAACTTACATGTAACCTAATATTATAATTATTGAATTCAATGACGAACAATTATGCAAAAGCTAATAAAATATATTTTTGGTAAATTTTATTTGAATAATGGACTACTAGTGATTTTTCTCGGGTACACAATATTTTTTTTTCTTATTTTGTCATGAAAATACAGAGATCAATCATGGTATTATTTTGTCAATGATGTATTTGGGGTTCAAAAAATGCACTATTGTTTTGCTTTGTATATGTGTGTGTATTTAAGTATTACGTATTGTTATAATTTTGAAAATATGGCGAGAAAAAGCTCTCAGCAAAGGGGACGATCAATCATGACATTATGGACCTGCACTCTTCTGCCGCTGGCATCCATTACCATAATTCTGTCACCGGGAAGATATTTATTTGGAATTGAAAAGAAAATATTTTCGAGAAATAAGTAACGCAATCCGCACATAAATTATCACAGACAACCGTACAATACGTGCCATACAACTCAACAACTTACTACCTCTAATAAAAATATATACAGTTCATTGACTAAAAAGCAATATTCCTTATATTCATTTTCTTTTCAATTCTACATAAACCAATTTATTTAATTCATCAGCACCCAATGTAAATTTTGGCCAATACTAGGAAACGAATTTACCCCTCTTTGGCTGCCGCAAAGTCTTTCTACTTCATTACGTTCATGGATACAGTATATCTTTTTACACAATTCAGTAGTTACGGCTATTTCAATTTATTTATTTTTTTAACATATTGTGGACATTACAAATTATAAGTTTAAGACGTTCACAACATGACATTTAGAAACAAAGATATATAAAACAGTATTACATAAAAAAAGAGATAGATCAGTAGATAAATTAGATAGGTACAAGGAAGTACACCGGATGAGTTAAGCAGACCCTATTTTAATAATTTATAAAACAACGTCCACCTAAACTCATTCTTGCGTAGGTGGAATATATCAACACCCGAAGTAATTTTGTTGAGCATAGTTATCGCCCTCCCAATTGGCATTACCAGTGGCAGGTTGGTTCTGCACCTTGGGAGAATAAACAACTGATGGTCTCTATTTCTAAGGGACACACAGGTCAACACTGCCCAGAATGGCAGAGTTCTCATTTTATACCTCAGTTGAGGCATGGTCTAAAAAGATGGTGACTAGGCGATGCGCGGACTGCGGGTCGCGGGTGGGTGCAAATGACGCATGCCGAACCGCCGAACGAAATATAATTTTTCATATAAATCCAACATGGGTCATTTAATGTTCTGTTTATTATTCTATTAGTAACAATAATAATATATTCATTGACATGTTTTCTTTTTCAAGTAAATGGGTAACGTTTTTAATCATCTTTACACGACTTAAGAATTAATACCCCCGTCGCCATCACGAAACAAATTGACATATTGACACCTCGACGTTTGCTCTTCAAATGCCAGCGAGTCCAAAATTTCGTCGCACCTATAGTTGAAAATTATTTGCCGTTTCACTAATGTATCGTCTTAACTACATCATTATAATACAGTCAAACTTAGTAATTACGAGGAAGTTACGACCGACTGAATTTGCTCATTATAAGCATTACTCGTTATATAGTTATATCACATTTTTTGCGCCACGTTATATTTAAGCATAGAACATAACAAATCTGAAAACAATCGTTAAAATCCCCGAAACAAGCATGGCATTCACAAACTACAAAAGAAGTTGTTTATTGTAATAAAGTGCTGAGCCGCCAGCGCTGGTAGGTACCTACTGACTTCACAAAACTTGGATTTTTTGTATGCAATTTCAACCATATGCGTGGATACTTTTTCAATGTTATCGGCGAAAACATCAATTAGGTACTTATACAGTTAACTAGTGTCATAAACGCAATCCGATCCCGGCGGCATCGGTCTAGTTAACTGCCCGGTCGGATTATATTGCTTAGGGTCGAAAATGTTGTTTTTAAACGATCGACACATTAACAGTTTTACTCGGTATACCTGAGAAGTAGCTTGTCATAAAAGTGAATAAATGTATGGAGAAAATCATAAACTAAAATATCAACGAATGTTGTGATCTGAGATCTCGCTATTTCCGTGATCGTATTAATAACCAAGTTCGACTGTATGTCTCTTTACTCTTTTTCAATATATGTATATATTTTTTTTCATTTTAATAGTACAGTGGCGAAGATACTATACTAGGCGATTATTTACACCTACCTTTTTTAATAGCCTATTAACGTGTTTAAATAATAACTTCAATATTTTATATTCTACATGTATTATAAATTGACTGCCGCTTTGCTTGATTAGACGGGAATGTATTAGCACTAATTCGTATGCAGCTATTATACCAACTAGTCACTAACACTATACAACAAAGATTCAATTAATTTGATACATTTCACGCAAAACGTATTGTAAAACAAACACACAATATCAAAACCAATATCGTGCTATCACGTGACCTGACGTTGTATATATTTAAGCCTAACGGCCCATCCAGTACATGCAACTATGTAATTTCTATAAAAATATACATTATTTTCAGCGCGCCGAGACGATACCGAAACAGTCTCACGGTTGTGACTGCTTCCTAATCTTTTTCTGATTATTTATGAACATACATAATTTGAAAATATTTCAGATATAATGCCTACATAATAAAAAGATCTTTTTGAAAAAATATACGACACTTGGCGGCAATAGAACCCGCGTCCGTCGGATACGCGCCAACGTGTTCTGCCATTGAGCCACCTGCGTTCTACGACGAAATTAGCTAATATTCATACATCTGGAATGTTTTACGAATTGCGTTAATTTTAGCAATTGACTTTTGTGATTTTAATGAAGATACCCATTATAGCAGTAGCAGTGGTGTACAACTTATTTGAAAAGAGTGCCAATTTATCTATTTTCTAATTTTTCACGAGCTACAGTGGGTAAAAGTGATATATTATTATGCTAAACGAGACATACATTTTATTATTTTTAATTTAATAGTGACATATCAGCTACTCAAATCACTCTTCACTCTGCATTACATAATATATATATATGTATTTGCGCGATATAACTTAGTATATAGGAAATTAGAATTCTGTCGTATTCAATGAAACATTTGGTGATGAAGTACTTGTTATTTTGGGCCGCGGTTTTTGCATCACTGCATTATAGGTATTTACTTTGATTTATAGCCAACGTCGGGATCTCTCCAAATTTTAGTTATGACGTAATTGCGCTTGCTAATAATTTAATAAACTATTTGTTTTTATTATTCTTATTCAACAAATAATTATATTTTATATAACAAAAATTACAATTTTTTGTGTTTTCACTAACTAAAACTGTATGTACATTAAAACAGTAATTGAATATTTTGAAAATTATAGCGGCATGACTTAGAAAAGAGACCCATAGATGGCGTGGCCCATTGACTGAACACCGCAAGCAATATGCAGATGGATTAGGATTTAACGTTGATTCCGTAATTGATGTCTCTCGCAGATCTCCCACAGTCATACAGCCAGTCAGTTTAGTCTGATTAGCTCTGACTTTTTTGATACAGGTCCTCTATTTTGAGACTAAGCACCTTACACTATCTAGATACGTTTCTAGTGATAATTGTGGTATCTAGTTTTCAGATGTGATAGCTACCTGAACTAAACTAAGCCTTCGGAAAGTTC
This sequence comes from Rhyacophila brunnea, assembly GCF_057557595.1. NCBI lineage: Eukaryota > Metazoa > Arthropoda > Insecta > Trichoptera > Rhyacophilidae > Rhyacophila > Rhyacophila brunnea. The sequence goes on from NW_028232752.1 coordinate 17,607,950, forward strand.
ATCTAGTTATGTGGTCGAGCGAGTCATCTTATCTTGTTAATCTAAATTCGTGTACCGTTTGAAGTATTCTCTGTTATTGTTGATTAATCTCTGTGAACTCTGAATAAATACTAAAACCGGAAGTGTTTCTATGTTTACAACTAAAACGTACTATAACTAGCGACCAAAAGTGTTTCTATGTTATAAATAAATAAAACCATCCTATAACATTTATTAAATAAATCTTTTTTCTTTGATTATATAAGTTACAGATTAGATATCAACATAATGTATAGTGAAAAATAGTATAGTGGAAAATTACTTCTATTCTTATATGAAAAGGGTAGGTTCATTTGAAAAGTAGTCACTTTAAAAAGGAGTAATTTGAACTGAAGTTGAACTTGTTACCAAAAAAATTCGCACCCAACTAGAACGAGGTGGTAATACAAAAAGTTTTTTTGTTATATTTTGACAAAATCTGATATCAGCGGCGGCCACACTGGATGCAAAGTGTCTGTGACAAAGATAAATGGTCCTCGTGACAGATTAACAAAAAAAAGGGCAAAAGAAAAAAACTGGCAGAATTTTTAACTGCCTGCTAACTTTATGCGAGACACGAAAATGCACAAAGTTTAAATATCTTTGACTTGTTGTTTATAAAGCAAAGCGGGAATGAACGGGAACAGTTTGTAAAGCTTTGCATTGTTACGGGTTTCTCCTAATGATTTCCACACTCGTGGAAAAACTTTTTTTATTCACAGAAGTGCATAGTATTTTCTTGGTAGTATAAAATTTTATCCTCGCTTCATATTCAGTATACTGTTTGTTATATTTATTTGCCTATTTTTATGAGTAGAGTGTACCGATCTTCGTACTTCACGTACGTAAGATGCTGGCCTTTCATCGGGGGGCTCCGAGTTTGATTCCCAATGTGGTCACTGAGGTGAGGTATTGATGTGATTGTTTCATTTATATTACTAATTACACTAATTCCATGAGGACAGAATAATTCCGATCGCTCCTTAGATTCATCACTTTCAACTCCTGACTTCTCTGTTTCGGCAGAGTTACGAGTCAGTACAGAGGACACTTTATGTCATTAAAGATAAATGACGGCAGAGCAAGTCAAGATTCTTTTTATTTTCTAAATCTCTTTCTTTAAGCACTAAGGTGCATGGTTGCTACATCAGTCCCGTGTAGCATCGCTTCAAGACAAGGAAGTGTGGTACTAAAATCTTTTCATTCTGACACGTTTATAGCGTCATGGAAGGCGGCCGTACACAAGCCGCGACTGCATATACATGGCTGGTGAAGATGGGGCAACTGAAATCATGCCCATTGGACCGCATGACCTATTGTAGTGTTGAAAAAAAAGTTATTTATAATAAAAACACTTTGTTCATTTCCATGGTGACGTTATGGTGTAAATAACGACATACCTTACCATCGACACGTAAAAATGTAATGTAATAGTCTACCAACTAATACGCTGCAACATAAATTAGTTATGCTTTCAAAGGCTGTAATAATCCGTACTTAAATGCATCGTATATAATATCGTGATATCTACCAGAAAATTATCGTAGCGAATCAGCGAATTGCACTACGGTTTTAAGGCTTTTTTTATTATTAATCTTCTGTAAAAATTAGATAATTTCAAAAAAAGTTTTTTCTACTCAAAATCAATTTGACATATTTAGAAAAAGTATTGAAATTTTATCTCTTATAGTTTTTTTTTTATTAATAATTAGGTAATTAAATTTAAAAACTAAGTAGGTATATAGCACAATTAATTTTCTTAATTTTACCAATGCCAATACATTCTTTTAATACTTTTAGCCATCTTTAAGTAGAATTGAATATATTTTCAGTTAATTCTGTTTTGTATGAAAAGTTATTTCGGAAAAAATCCGTAATCCAATCCACTATTATCGGTTGCTAAGGGGGTGGTCCTAGCAACTAAATTATTACTATGTAAATCAAAATGATATTTCAGTATTCTATATTTGTTTGTTTGTTGCAAAATAGCAAAAAAATGATTTGTTGACAATTGCCTTATTTGTCCTAAATTATTAATACATAGAATTGTTAAGTTTATAATATGATTCAATAGAAAATTTAAAAACATGGTATATAAAAAGTTCTTTTTATTTTGTAATTATTTAAATCTTAATAAATCACAAATAACTTTTTTCACGTAACAGTAAATCCGTATAAGTTTCGTATTAAATAGAAGTTCGAAATTCAAAAGAATTAAAACAAAGAACAAACCCTCCATACAAAATTACAACAATTTCCGGTAATTGTAGAAATGAGAAAAAATAATATGGTATTGGTTAATTTTTAAACGTTAATTACATCTTCTAAAATTACTTAAATTTGATTTTTTTAAATGATCTAATTTAAAATTATTTGTTTGAAGGCTGATAATAAAAAGTTTTCAGCTTTTCTACAATTTACCGATCTATTACGATAGTTTACCGCTGGATTACAAAGTATTATATGCAAAAACATGATACATTTTAACGTACGGATAATTAGAGCCTTTAAACGCATGAATTTTGTGGTAAATATACAACGTTATGCATCTTTAGATAGATATACTAATCGCGACAATTAATACGTTATATTATTACGTATCGATGCCTCTGTTAGCCTGTTAGTGATATAATGCAGTAGCGAAGGATGGATTTTGGAAAAAGGTAGGCTGATGTGATAACGACACACTACATCGATGAAATTCCAATAGCTCACTGACGACATCAAATTGATCGATGAGTTTAAATTATGTATTTTCCCAACCATGTATACACATTATTTAAAAAAAAAATCTATAAGTACTTACTTATATGTGATTGAATGCCATAGAAATTATTTTTTTTAAATTATCTAATTTTACTATGTATTATTTTGGACAAACCTGTAGTCATATTATACGTAAATGTATTAGGCTTAGCCATCCGAGCCTATCGTATTGCATACATTGCGATAGACATGCTGAGGTCATGTAACATAAAGTATAATATACGAAAAACATCAGCATTTCTCGGCGAATAATCCAATAAATACAATAGTTGAAGAGACATGGCGCGCTGTGGCATATTTTTTAAACATTTGACAGATGGTGCTGTGATTTGTATATATTTATAATACATTCAAATAGATGTCGTTGGAAAATTAAATTATTTTTTATATAAGTAATATAAGTGATTATTTAAATACGTATGCAATTAAAGCTATTTTTCTTAAAATAGGTTTTTAATAATGGCCTAGTATGGAGCCTTCGCCACTGATATAATATAATATAAAAATTAGTTTGATTAGGGTAGGTTTCAAATAATTGCTTAATTTTCTAAAAAATACATGAAACATATTGTAATATTGGCAGGTAAGAGTTTTTGAAATGCCTGTTAATCTGTCGACAGCGATCAATAATACGTGTACATTTTTTACAACGTTTTTCTTAGCTCGTATTCTTATTTTTCCGGTGATTCTTTGTCCGGTACAAATCTTGCAATCGATTTTAACTAACTTCCCAACTAGCTAGACATTTGAAACTTATAGAATATATCAGAACACGACGCCAATGCGATTTTTTAATACTTTTAGCCATCTTTACGTAGAATTGAATTCATTTTCAGTTAATTCTGTTTTATATGAAAAGTTATTTCGACACCATTATTGGGGGGTCTAGGAAGATTTGGAACCGGGACAACTGCACGCCACGGAATTCGAAAATAAATAGACGTTAGGTAATTATAGGTACTTATAAAAAAATATGTAATATTATTATTTATATTTAAATGATTATATTAATATTTAATTGTTGGTGAGAATGTAAATATGCAGACGTAAATAATGATTTAATTGTGCATATGCTTAAGTTCCAACGAAAAAAGAGTTTTTTATTTTATATAAAGCCTTAGGCATGGTAATTCTCAATCCGCAATAAAGAATACATTGTGTTAAGAGTAAAATGAATTAAAACTAATAAGTAGTAGATAGAAACTGATAAAAATACCTCTTCTACGTTCTGTATACGTGTCTACGATAGTGCGGCGTCCAATTATCCGAAGTCCAGTCATCCCATTCCCATTATTGAGTCCTAGCAACTGAATTATTAATATATACGTGCTTTACTATGGAAATCAATATGACATGTCAAGTACAAATTTTTTTGATCGTTTAAGCTAGTCAACTCAAGTTTATATTATGATTCAACAGAAAATTTAAAAACGTTGTAAGTATATAAAAAGTTCTTTTTATCTTGTAATTATTTTAAATAATATTAAATTACATTATTCTAGGATAAATTGATAAAGTGTATTCTAATTCACAATAATTAATTCCTAGGGTCGCAAAAAAATCTGGTTCCGTGTGATTATTGAATTATATCCTTCGTGATTTAATTTGCGGCCGGGTCCGTGCTCGCAGTCTCGCCCGGAGGAGGAAATAATCTCATTTATATTGGCGAGAGTTGGCCGTATGAAAATGTGGCTGGCAGCCTGGCGTAAGAGCGGAGTACATCCCCCGGGACGCGAACCTGAGCCGCCGACTTGATAGAGTGCCCTCTCTATGCATTACGATATTACGCCTTTGCCTGCAACGTTGCCATAACGCCTAAAGTTTATCTTAGTAATAATATTGTTGATACTTACAATAAAGATGTAGAGTAGTGGCAGACTAGCCGCCTCTAGAGTCGGGAATTGCTGGTTCGAATCTCATGGCTGAAAAATTCACATGTTTTTCAATACTACATGTGAAGCGCTTAGTTTCAAAAGCCCCTAAAACGATTTTAGGTAGTTCTGAGAAAAATAAAAAAAACTATTTTAGGTACTTTTGAGAAAAATGAGAGAACATCATAAGTATCTATTAAATCTGTGAACTTTATGTATTTATTTTTTAATTTGTTACATTCTAAAGAGTATTTTGGCTTTCCATTTTAGGGGTATTTAAAAAGCACACCCAACCATTTTAGCACGTTTTTTACCTTAATTATTGATCATACGTATTGACGGTTTTTGACGTTTTTTATAGTTCAATCTTTGGCCATCATATAGGTAACAAAAATGTCCATCTAAATACATATCTGACTCAAAAATTTTCAAAAACCGTTTTAGGGGCTTTTGAAACTAGGCGCTTCATGTATTCAATACTTTGATCGAATTTATAACAGCGATTCATCGTAAAAAATCAGTTAATATAATATTATCCACTCTGCAGATGCTATATAATTAGTATGCTGTGGAAATAATAATTCACTTTTCTTATACACTAAATAATATCTAGAATACAATGAACTCGAGGTGGATTAGTGGCACAACGTACACCTCCAATACAATTAACACACCAATCTAAGTCTTTAACTCGTGAATATAATATAGTCATTGTGCATGCCCATATTATATTCTGGAGGATTTCGTCACTTAAGCAAAATACGATTGGGCACCAATCATTTGTAATATTATTTATTATGCGTTCATAAAAATGTTAAGAACCGCTGAAATTCTACTAAGTATGTATAATACTATAGAGTGTTTTCTATCAATATTTTAGTATAAGTTATTTACAGTCAATAAATGATAATACCTGCATTATCGTTGGCGGCGATGCTTTTGAAACTATAGAATCATTTGTTAATACGAAATAAATACGTTGTCGGATCAATCTCGCCATGCTATTTCGGTATCCAAAGGCATCTGATGTATGCCAATGGCTTGTGTAATAATTTGCACTGTTAGTTCTTTATAGTCATACTACAAAGAAACATAAAATACAAGTTATATTATACAAATTAAAAATAAACTTTTGATACCAGTATTGTGTTCAAAACCTAACAATGCGCCTCACGTTTAATGATCCGGGAGGAAAACAGAGTACAAGAAGACATGGGCAATGAGAATGAGAATAGCCAATGAGAATTAAATGTGAACTTAAGTCATCGCTTCAATTACATTTCATAAACGTGGATTGATTAGGTCATTCGAGTCATAGCTCAAGAGTCAGTCAAGACACATGTAGGTAGGTACAAAGAAGATTATGCGCAGTGTCTGACTCGTGTAATTCAAGTCAGTCATACATGAACAATGCATGTCTACTACAAAGATACTTGCGGGCGCTATACAGATAGCGAAAACCCGGTCGAGTAGAGCAGTACTTCTCAAACTGGGGGGCGCGGCCTCTCGACGAGCTCTTGCCAGGGAGCCGCGAAATATTTTACTATTTGAACAAAAAAAAATCATAACAACGTGATCAATACGACGATAATATTTCCCAAACCTAAATTATGACCAAAGTACAATTGGATAAGAACACCGCTTGCTAAATCCTTAAAATATGATCATATTACGAGGGCAGCCCAACAAGAATAATTGATTGATATTAGATCAGATAATTATTCCCTTGAAGTCGAATTTAATTAAAAAAGTCATGCAGAATTTTCGGTAAGGCTACAGCAAGAATATCCATCAATCGCAAAAGCAGCATTGTTAATCAATCATAATTCATTTTACCACAACATACCTATGCGAAATAGCATTTTTATCATTACTGGTAATAAAAAAATAAACACAGGTCGTGTCTTTCAACGGGAACTTTGGAGCAAACCCTGCGAATTAGCATTTCAAACATTGTAAAAGATGTTTATTTATTATGTAAAAATATGCAATAACACCCGTCATTAAATTATGTTTGTTGGCTGTAGCTGTAATAAATTTTAAGTTAATTTTTGTTCCTTTTTTTTAAACTTTTGCTTTACTAGCAAGTAAATGAAATAATGTTTTATTATTTTTAAGGCTATACCTACCTCAGCTGGGGCACGGTCTAAAAATATCGTGACTAGGCGATGTGCGGATTGTGTAAATGACGCGTGCTGAACGAAATATAATTTATCATAAAAATTCAACATGCGTCCATTTAATGTTCTATTTATTGTTCTATTAGTAACAATAATAATATATTCATTGACATGTTTTCTTTTTCAAGTAAGTGGGTAACGTTTTTTAGTCATCTTTACACGATTTAAGAATTAATACCCCCGTTGCCATCACGAAGCAAATTGACGTGTTCACAGCTCGACTTTCACTCTCCGATTGCCAGCGAGTCCAAAATTTCGTCGCACCTATTTATAGTTAGGTTTAGTTACACTAAAAATGTTAGGGAGGGGGGCCTTGGTCTTTTTTTCTGATTTAAGGAGCCGTGGTATGAAAAAGTTTGAGAAGCACTGGAGTAGAGCCTTTGTTTGAGGCAACCAACGTTCACCCCGGGCTGCAGTGCCAGAGAATAATAAAGAGGTATAATCTTCCACTTGCGATTATTAAGTCACCGGTTTCATGTAGACTCTTTAAGTAAAATCATTAAATTATGTTTTTTTCTTATCCATATGCGTATTTTAATGCAGTGTTTATAAAATTCATTTTACCCCTATTTTCCTAAATACATCATGCTTAGCGAATTACTAATATGTTTAAATATAATATATCATGGAAACATAGTCGCAAGACACCAATGCCCGCTATGGTCAGGCCGTGACACGAAATTGTAAACTTAGATAATAGTGCTAGCTGATATTGTTCATAGTTCAAATCTTAAATGGTAAATTGTTTGTAAAAAAGATGATTATTGTATATTGAAATAAATGGAAATAATTTAAACAAAATATTCAATCAAAAATTTTCATATTTATTGGGAACAGGTTACCGCATTGCATTCGAAGATAATCAATAACTAGTATTACCATCGTAATTCGCAATTTTTCACTGCCTGAATATAGTCGGCGTTGTGAAGACATGGATCGTCGGGAAGCTAATGATGCGAAGTCTTTGCTAAGAAGTCACTTTCGCGGAGAACGGGCTTTTCAACATGCAACTGTTGTTTACTTTACATCATCGATATTTTTAAACTTCTATATTATTCTGACAATCTGTTTACTTTATTACCTATTGTCTACTGAATTTTCCCGCGGGTGAAATCACGGGCTTCCATTTATGAAATAACTACAAGATAAAAAGAACTTTATATACACAACGTTTTTAAATTTTCTGTTGAATTATTATGCTCAATATGCTCAAACTTGTACTTGATATGAAGCAAATAAAAAAACAAACAAATATAGAATACTGAAATGTCATTTTGATTTCCATGGTAACGCACGTATATATTAATAGTTTACATAAATATATTAATACTTTATATAAATAGGTTAGTATGACCACCTCCTTAGCAACCAATAAGTCTTTTACTTTTTACGGATTTTTCTGAAATAACTTTCTATACAAAACAGAATTAACTGAAAATTAATTCAATTCCACTTAAAGATGGCTAAAAGTATTAAAAGAATGCATTGGCATCGTGTTTTGATATATTCTAAAAGTTTCAAATGTCTAGCTAGTCGGGAAATTAATTAAAAATTGAAAATTGAATCGATTAAACATCTTTAAAAGGTAAAAGATGGGGTTACATGAAAATGAAATATTATACGAACCGGAGCGCTCTATCATTTTACGATAATATTATCATATTTATGTAATGTGTTTTTTTATAAAAAAATAAGTGTGTTAATTTCTTTGTTATTTAACCTATCTAGCTCAGATGGTCAAATAATTTTTCCACAAGGCGGAGCGAAAATTTTGGGGATTTTATGAACCGGAACGGCGCTCCGGTCCATTTCGAGCCCTGGTTAGATGCAAATTTTACGCATGCAGCTCCGTGTGGTATTGTGTCGGAAACAGATGCCCATACAAGATTATGATCACGTTGTTGTATAATTATTCTAAAAAAATAACAGATTAAAATTATTCGATGAAAAACACGTATAAGTAAACAGTAATTAAAGTTATAACAAAGTAACTAACCTAAACCGTAACATACATACATACAACTGCATGGTGAATTAATATATTATTATCAATATATTATTATTAATATATATAATTAATAACATCGCGATCGCATTGCTAAACGACCATCTTTTTCCTGAACAGCAGTTCACGGCAAACTGCGAATTTTCCGGAAACAAAGAGATGGTACGTCATGGTCTATGTCAGTGATTTCCAAACTGGCGGCGCGCCTCCCTAGGGAGGCACGAAAAGTTTAACACAATAATGCAGCCACAGGTTTGCAACTGCATAGTTTATAAAACGGCAGCTAGTTATAAACTACATAAAAAAAACAGTCCTATAAAAGTTAGATTGTTTGCAAACCTGTATGAAGATATGGAGACCAATTTTATTATGCCTCATTTCTATAGTATTGTGCATGGCTCCCACAAGAGGGGGACTGAGAGGGCTCTAGCCTGGGGGCCCGGCGTTGCGGATTTACCAGTTAAGTGAGATAAACACACACCACTGATCCATTCTCTTAGTAAAAAAAATCGCCTGCGGCGCTGTTTCGGTTACAGGATTTTAACATTTTATAATATGTGTCTGTGTAATACAATTTGATGTGATTGTGTGGTGTGTGTGATTGATGATAATTCACGTGTAACAATTTGTTTTATAATTATTTGTAGTGTATTTCCTGACCAATAAAAATGGCTATATGGAAACAAAAACATTTGTTCAATTTTGGTTGAATCGAACTGAAGAATAATATAATACTTTGCCAATAAAAGCAATGCAAGTAGGTACTGCTACCATTCGTAACATCATATCTATGCGAAACGGAATTTTCTGCATTAGATGCAATGAAATCCATGTATCGAGCCCGTTTAGTAGAAAAAGGCACTTTGTGTAAAAACAGTGACGCCCTGTGGGGGTAGGAAGATTAAGCATCGCTTGGGGGCGGCAGTTACTCGAAGGGCGGCAAATTGAGGAGAATCATTTGGTATATAAAGAAATAGCTACAATTATTTTGTTTACATGTTATGTACAATAATAGCATAGTAAAAATGGTGAGAAAATAATTAATCTGTGTATTGCTAAATGGTACAAACCAAATTTGTCAGAAATATTAACCAATTGGGACCTCAAACTCTGATGATTTGGGTAAGTGTTTAACATACTTACCTTATTTATTCGCTTTTTATATCTAAATTTAATTTGGTAGTGGTATATATTTTGTCAGTAATCCATACAACACATTTATTAGATATTGGAGTCATGAAAGGATGATAAAAGACACTGTATAAAAAATGGGATGGCATTTTGGCGCTGCCTAGGAGCGGTATTTTGTCTAGGGACGTAACTGTGTAAAAATATATTTAATGAAATAAAGGGAGGGAGGCGCCAATATTAGATTGTTTTGAAAGGGATGCGTAGTAACGTAAAGTTTGGAAACCACTGGTCTATGTAAACTACACGGTAAAAATAGCAGGTTTTGTCGTACAATTGTTTCTGTGTTTCATTTGAACTGACATGTTCGGATCGACCCAGATCTGAAAACTGTTACATTTCAATGCACATTGCAATGCACTTCATTTCCCGCTGCAAATTCAAAATAAACTCGGTTTAAGCGGCGTGTGAATTGATGAGTTTCATTCCGTGTTTTCCTATCAAGTATCATAACTCTTTCGAACTAGGTATTATTTTTTTAAAAAAGATATACCCAACGTAGTGCACAGTAAAAACTACATAACTTTTTTATCGGTTGAATAACTTAAAATAAAATAAACCAACATGATTATATATATACACTCCCTCAATACACGTAGCATTGTAAATAAAAGCTTTCAACATGTGGATATACCTATCTGTGATCCCTTAACGGCCCACATGCTCAGCGTAGGTCAAAATGGAGCTTTTATGGTATTTTCAGAGCATAACCCTGGACATTCCTTAAACGATGTAGATAATATATTTATATAATTTTGAAGCATTATTATCCTTTATATTTATTTTAAACATTTTATGACTGCATAAAGTATTTTGTTACATAAAATAGTATTCTTTTAAACCTCTCGCTCTAATCGTTTTCAGTACATCCATGTGCAGTGGTGTTAATTTTTTTTACATTTCTTATTTTTTAAATGCATTTATAAAAACATTAGTAAAATTTATGTTGACATTATTATAGTGAAATATTTACGATAAAAAATATATTGATAATCTATTGTGATCCCAAATTTGACAAGAATTAGGCATTTTGTTATTCAAAAAATGGGCATTTAAAACACATTTGAAGATAATTCTAAAGATACTGATTATAAACTATATTTTTGACCATTTAAGTGTGCTAAACATCCGACGAATAATGATTGTTTTATAATAATTATTAAACTAAGAATAAGGTAGTATTTTTTTTAAATACGCCATTTCTTTTGGCATTTCCCAGTGGTTAAGCTACAACATAGGCCGTAGCCATAAATTGACAATCTATAACTGAAGTAGAGAGGTTACCGTTTAAAAAAATCTTTTTTTTAACGGTACATGTTCAAACATGCGCGTTAACATGATTTGACTCCCTAAAAGCTCCATTTTTACCTACGCGGCGCACGTCCCCCCTGTTTAATTAAGTCGCTTAGTCTCCAATCCATCTTTGGACGATTTTTCAATAAAAGTAGTTTTGAATGTACGTATGTGCTATATCGACAAGTCAGTCATCATCAGTCGTCATAAGATCAGTCCATCAAGGTGCGAGTTTTAAATTCTGCTGTTTCGTAAAAAAAATCAAAATAAATATTGAGTTGAGTCGCCAAATCCGAAAAAAGATAAAACAGGTGACTAAATCCGCTCTACATAGCCGACCAATCAGACGTCGCGATTCAAACCATGATTTTTAGCATACGCTTAAATCTCTATACCAACGTCACCACTACTAGCATTGACATCATCGTAAATGACGTAAATGCACAAAACAGTTTTACGTGATTTACCTACTCGAAAATCAAAAAATCTCCAGAGCGGGTTTAGCGACCAGGCGACTGAATTGTCTATTAATGTATTTAAATAATAATTAAATAATTCTTTATTATAGAAAACAAATAATTAACCAACGACATCTGTCTTTAGATATGTATTATCAACTGATTATCGAATTGGTCAACTACAGAAAACGTAGCAATTCCACTAATACGTAACGATCTGTAGTCTATCTATACAAACACAATCTAATAAAGCCAAAGGCTGCAAGTAATTTGGTATATTTCACGCATTCAACACATACAAACGATTACACACATATTCTGCCCTGCTAAGTTAAAACAGTGTTTATGGTTTTAGTGAAATGAGAACCTAGGCAGTGACAGTGTATATTTAGAGATTAAGCCAAACCAATCCAATAATCTTACATAATATAAGAGAAAGGGTAGTTTAAAATGTAGGTTCTTATTTCACTAAAACCAAAAACAATGCATTTTAATTAGCAGGGTAGTATTGTTAAGAAATCCGAATTTAAAACTGCAATTGTGCATTATATCTATTTTAGTGTCCGTTGTCTTTTTATCGTAAAATATCTATCATTAAAAAAGTAAAATATATTCTTTTTTTGTATAAAATACTGAATAAAATAAATTAAAATCAAATTCATCTCCTTTAAAGATGACTGCTCTAGAACATTCTATCAGTTACCTACCACAGCCAACCTACCTTCAGTTATTGGCCCCTTCGCTACTGTTACCCACTAACTACACCAAAGTCAAACTAGAAAATGTTGCATACAATATTGCATGTTGCATGCCATTACCTAAGGTACCAGTGAACTGAGAGTTCTTCCCAACACCCTGATAAAGTGTAGCATGTGAACAAAGTACCTGTTTTCATTTTTTCATATTTTTCAATAAAATTTATTGCTTCTTAAACTTTGCTTAATAAAATATAGCAAGGCTTCTCATAGATTTTACCGCTATATTAATGCGATTCTTTAAAATTGTATATTAATAATTTAACAATCTACTTAAATAAGTAGTTATATTTATATACTAAGTTATAGCTAACCGCGACAATAATCTTTGTATATCTGTTCTCACTTAGTTAGTTAATAGCCTAATTATTACATAATTATAAGTTGATAAAATAATAATCAGTGCGTCATGATGATTGATAAAAAGAGAATTATTCGATTGTAAGTTTTCGACCGAAGCACATCGCTCTGTACTGTGATTCACATTATTGTAACAATTGTACACATATACTTACGCAATTTAAATAAACTCACACCCTTCATAATCACGACAACGACTTCTCATCTCTCCTCGTCACAACACCATTCGCCCTCACATCGACGACCCCTACACAACTATCAAGCGCAAAAAGCTACATACTTCGGCCATATTTTCTCAAACGCAACATAGGAATTTAATTCAACTTATAATGCAAGAAAAGACAACGGTAGTAGAAGCGTAGATAGACAGAGACTATCATGCCCATGCAACCTCCGTAAGTGGTTCAATGTCCAACATGTTTGGTATTTGATACGAAAGCGTACTGCAATTTAGTCGCCAACCTTCGGTAAAACGTGTACAAAATTGTATGTGTATGGAGTTAGCCGTATCATAGTAAGTTCACCGTGAGATGTTTTATCAGAAATAGATGGTCGTATTGTATTGAGATCAAATTTATGTCAAAATAAAACACTTTTAAATATACGTAATAAAAACCACCAGAATACAAGGAAAAGTAAATTAGAAACGTAATTATGTCGTTGGAGTACTATAAAATTTTGATAGGTGCTCATATGTATCAAATCGTACTTATTTGATAGCAATCAATATCAAATCTAATAAAATTGGAATATTACTGTCTGCAATGCTCCATGAGCAACGCGTCATTTTTTGATCTCAATACTATACGGCCATATTTTTCGAAAAGTTTAAGATAGCTCACAGTGAAATGTAATACGTACAATCTACATGTAACCAAATAGAAGAGAATACTAAAAGAAGAAGATTGCAATATAAAATGTGAAATATGAACACACAATTAATGAGTCAAATGAACAGCACCCTTTTGATTTGATTCAATTGAAAGAGAAAGAATCGATCCACTAATTATTTGAATAAATTAATGTGAAGCTTCTGTTGTAATTGTTAAATTGTATTCGAATTCCTGGTTATTTATTTTATTGATACCTCATTGTATGCACAATAGATGTCTATATTGACCTATATTGTATTTATAAGTAAATATATAATAAACAAGCGGTAGGTAAAACAGTCTGCGATAATGATATTTACAATATTTTTTATAAAAATGATATCTTGGGCCGTTCTTCAGAACGATTTCAATTTATATTCAAAAGCAACCACGACTAAAATGAACTCATTGACGAGGAAAATTACTCCAGCGGTTTGATGATGAGGGGAATGCCATCAATTCGATCGTTGCGGGGCTCTTTTTCTGACTCACCCAGCGTCTGGGGAAGGGCGATAGTGGAAAACGACCGATGCTGGATTTTTCCGATGAAAATTTTGTTTCGAGAGTGGAAAATCGTGACCTATCTCATTTTATGTATGCGACATTTCCCTGCGAAGTGGCTGGTTTTATGTCGCAATAGGGTAGGGGGTTTATCATTATTTTAATTTTCTCTCTTCGACTTTCACTCATTATATTTTTAGCAGCATTTATAAATATAACATAATTATTCTTCTAACTTCATTGCGCTTAAGAAATCACTATTGTTTAATCAATTTAAATAACTTAAAAAGTAAGTAGATATTCGATACAATAAACTTAGTTTCACGTTTTTTTTCTTAAAATGTATTCAACTATTTATTTTATTCAATAAATAGGTAATAATTCACAAATTTTTAGAATCATTTGTTATAATGAACATATTCGAGTATAATATAAAAAAAAACCTAAGATGACTAGGTACTACTAGTACTACTAACAAAGAAAAAACTAACGCAATTTGATAAGCATTTAATGTAAAAACTACTAGTCAATTTCGTCGTAATTAGATAGGACAAAAAAGTGGTTTTTTTTCTAGTAAGTAGGTATGTATCTTAAGTGTTTTCGAATTATGTACCTATGTTCAATATATTATACCTATTATTTGAATTGCAGTTACTGTGCTTATATGTTTATTTTAGTTTATATCATTATTGCATCGTCCCTGATAACTATCTTAGAAATAGAGACCATCAGTTGTTTATTCTCCCAAGGTGCAGAACCAACCTGCCACTGATAATGCCAATTGGGAGGGCGATAACTATGTTCAACAAAATTGCTTCGGGTGTTGATATATTCCACCTACGTGAGAATAAGTTTAGGTGGACGTTGTTTTATAAATTCTTAAAATAGGGTCTGCTTAACTCATCCGGTGTAGGTACTTCCTAGTACCTATCTAATTTATCTACTGATCTATCTCTTTTTTTATGTAATACTGTTATACTTATACATCTTTGTTTCTAAATGTCATGTTGTGAACGTCTTAAACTTATAATTTGTAATGTCCACAATATGTTTTAAAAAAAAATGAAAGTTGAATCAAAACGTTGGCCACCATATATTATGTTATATGACATAATATAGCAACTTATGAGATATTATTTTATTTATATAACATTATATATTATGACATTTAAATGCAGCAAATTCAGGTAACTTAGACCCGACAGTATAACATAGGCTCGCTATACTTAATTTAAACTGATCGCTTAATTTTATGTCGTCAGTGAGTTGTTGAAGTTTCAATAAATTAGTGTGCACCTATTCATTAGTAGTAATATCGTATTATCTTCTCATTTCTCGTAAGTATACCTGACAGTTCTTTTATCAGATCTCCACAGCCTACCTCTTTTCAATAGTCACCCTTCGCCACTGATTGATAGCTATAAACAAAAAGATAATAATCCACCTTACCTAAACGTAAACAATGCATCAAATCCAAATTAGTTTGAAACAAACCATTTTAAGCTTATTTTCTCAAGCGTTCTTTGTCTTATTAGTATTACTAAGAGTTGTCGTATGCATGAGCAGTTCCTATCCCGTATAGCAGAGATAATTTTGTACACCCAGTGCAGCTACTTATCACAGTTTGGACTTTAGCACGTTTCCGTTATTTTCATTGGTCCAAATTAACAAGGCTATCAGCCGTTATCGTAAATTCGTAATACGGAGAAAATTGAGGTTGGTAGATATGTTGGTCAAATTCGGGTATGTTCGTGCTGGCGGATACGTCCGAACCAAAAAAAATGTATTGAAACATCAAATATATCAACATAACCTACAATTTTATTAGTCATGTCATTGCGATTGCAGCTTGTAGTAAAACAAATATTATGTTACTACTAGCTGCTACTAGCCACTAAATATTTGACAGGACGTAATTATTTTTCAAAACACTCGCATCTTGTATCTCAATTCTCAATAATTGACGAACTCTCTATCTCGCTCTAAAAGTTAACACTGCAAAGAGAGGGGCTGTTAAAAGATAGCACTTTTTGACAGTTCAGACGGTTCACTTATTGTAATAATTAGATACTTGAATACATAAAGTGATAAATGTGATATATGTATCACATGTAAGCTCTTTTTGAAGGTTACGTGATATATTAGAATAGCCTCGCAGGTGTCTAAAAGGGCAATTATGTTGACACCGAAATTAGCTTTGAAATAAATAAAAAGGGTCTATATATTTATTTTTTTATAAAAATTGATCCTTTTTTAAATAAATATATAAATCAATAAAATTATGAATTATTAGTCAAAAATCTTTCGAATACATTATAGATAACTTGATTAAATAAACTTTATATATATCTAAATATAACCATAAGATAATAAGCTGGAATCCTTTAACGAATTCCCATTTTATAACGTTTGTTAATATTATTAACACTTTTTAAAACATTATTATAAAAATAAAATTTTAAAATTTGCAAGTTTCGTATTTAACAACTTTTTATTAGCTCGTATTCTTGTTTGTCCTGTGTTTTTTTGTCCAGTACAAATCTTTTTAAAGTTATTTCAGAAAAACCGTAAAAAGTAAAAGACCATTATTGATTGCTAAGGGGGTGGTCCTAGCAACTAAATTATTAATATATACGTGCGTTACTATGAAAATCAAAATGACATTTCAGTATTATATATTTGTTTGTTTGTTTCTTTTTTATTTACTTCATATTATCAAGTACAAGATTGAGCATATTGAGCATAATAATTCAACAGAAAAATTAAAAACGTTATACATAAAAAGTTTTTTTAACTTGTAATTATTTGTTTCTAGTATGCGAAGTATTTGCCTTAAATAAACAATCTAGGATAATTAACCTGGGATGTATTTAAAAATACATTATTTCTTACTGGAAAATTTTTAGACATTTTTCTTACCTAAATAAATGACGTTGATGTTACTAAGACGTTAAAATGAGACCGTTGTTTTAACTAATAAGTAAAGTCAAAACAAGAACATGATATTAATGTCAAAACAAAACAATTATTATTATCAACGTGGAGAATTTCTTGGCCGTAGAGATGAGCTCATATCTGATTTTGTAAATTAATTATACCAAGAAACTCCTTTGTGAGGTGAATTCTGCCATCTGCAGAACTATTATACGTTTGCCTTGCCGTCTCGCAGTCAACATTTCTTATGACTCGCTTCTTCGCAGTGAGATAGATAATATAAGAAAATGTATTCCGTATAATAACTGAACCAGTACAATGTTTTATGCATTCGCTTTGTTACTTACTCCATTACGTGAAATGTCTACTTTCAAAAGTATGGTGTACCTACTTAATAATACCTTTGATTAAGTAAAGGAATTATGAACATATTTTGAAACTCAGTGAAATAGATTTATGAATATAATAGTCAAACATATTTATCTATTTTCATGAAGTTAGGTAGTAACTACTTCAAGTTGTTGACAATATGACATGAAAAATATAAAGAATATAACGTCTCTGTTCTGGCAGAACACACTAACTGGAGAATACTAGTTTTGAGTAATTTGACTTTGAAGTTGTTAAAATGTTTGAAATGGTCAATCATGTGAGTTTATTAAGTAATCGTAAAAAGGATGACTTTAAAATAGAGACTGTTTATTTATTAAGATGGTTTCCAGACGGTAAAGTTTGAAATAAGGAACATTTTGGTATAACTAACTCAATATGTCATTTTTTCGAATTAGTGTCTTCTGTCAGAACAGTGCCGATAATATTATGTTCATACAATATACTGATTGCGCTTATCATAATCGAATTGAATTGAATTGGGCTGTAATTTTGTGACGGAATGATTGTGGTGATGGATGTGGATGGTGATGGGGGTTATGTTAGAATGCCAGGCACTACTATCAATACTATCTACAATAAATCAGATCGTTTCTGGTTACCAAGGACGTCAAAGGGCAACAGAAGTAAACTAGACTTCGCAAATACGACAAAAAACAGTCTTTTTAAAGGAAAGATATTTTCGTTATTACTTAATGTAAGTAGCTATGTCTATATAATAAATCAAATGATTATCCTCGATTTGCCGCCCTTCGAGTAACTGCCACCCCCAAGCGACGCTCATTCTGCCTACCACCACGGGACGTCACTGGGTTGATGAATGATAAGAGCCGGTGTCACGGCTTGTCAGGTATTCAGAAGTATCGCTTGGACGACGGTCACACTTTATCAACCAGACCCAGCCGTGGTCCACGAATAGCTTCTGAATCAGTATGTATAATCGAATTAATCATTAAACGACGGCTTAGCTCTAACTAGCCTATGCGCGTCCGCTGTTTTGAGGCTACTGGCGTAAAATTAATCACGGTCGACTAATGACCCGTGACTGCTGGTCGCCTGGTCTTGCGACAATAACTAAGAATTTGAAGTAGGTCGGAAATATAGGGATGAAAGCGACCATAATTGGCCCAACCACATAGTTACATACGTGTCCGAAAAATATTGTAGATGTAGTATCGGAAACCAGTTTCCGTATTGCATTGAAATCCAATAATTATTAATGTGTATACTTATATACTTCTGCCGTATGTTCCCAGACGAAAAGTATAATTTAGTCCAACTCATAATGCAGGGGAAGGCAAAATGCAGCAAAAGCGTAGGTAAAAAGGAGCAAAGCAATGCAACCTCCGTAAGTGGTTCAATGTTCAACGCATTACTAGGGATATGATAAAACCGGTCCAGGATACGGAGGTGTACTGCAAATTAGTCAACAACGTTCGATAATTGTATGTATACAGTTGGCTATATCACAGTTCACCGCGAGATGTTGTAACGAAAATAGATGACGGTCATTTATATACACATAAAACACGTACTTAATAAAAAGCCACCGGAATACAAGGGAAAGTCCACAGAATAATATAATAAATAGAATTCCGATAGACTACATTTTGACCCAGGATTTTGATTATGTAAGTGTCCTACGAAAATAAAGGACACATTATAGACGTGCGATAGTGTGTATTGCAACCTTCAAATACACCAATATTGAGTGAGTGTCAGTGCATAAACGGAGACCAATTCTTGAAATGTTTTTAAGTTTATTCCATATTCTTCCACATTCGAGATCGGTTTCCTGTTACTCCACACCCGTTAGGTATTTCAATTACCATTAATTCTGTATTCCCTGGAAAAGATAGAATAAAACAATAGCATAGTAGGTATGTACTCGTAATTTATAAATACAATCATATTGTATAATTATATAAGATTCTGAATGATTAAAGAAAGTAGATTAGAAAGTTAATTATAGTAATCGATATTTTTAGAAGGGTCTAGGACGATTTGGCGCCGGGACAACTGGATAACACGCAATTCGAAAATAAATAGACGTTAGGTACTTTTGATTTTAATATGTATATTATGTGATACTTTTTACATACCCACATATGTACATTATTTACTGTTCGTATGTACAGCCTGATACTTTAATCCCGAAAACAAAGTCGTCAATTGAGTGAATCTAGTTATCAAGTTTTTTTAAGAAAATACTGATTTATGAATATATTATGTATGACAAGCATTCTATTGAACTTGGTCTTATTTTTTTAACAATAATTGATTCAAGTCATTATGCGTCAACGTTATCTATAAATATATAATTAATAATATTGTAACATTCCAATCATTTCTTGACAGAACTTGTACCACAGTTAGGTATTCAACAATTATTATTTTTGAAGTAACCCGTTTGAAATGTTTCACAATAAAAACAATATTAGAGTACATATTATTATTTTCCATTGCATGACCGTCATTATTATTTATATTGGATGGACAGCTGAACATATCTCAATATTCTCAAGTTCACATTAACATCAAAACAATGTTGATTATCTACTTAGTCATGTGCAGTTATTTAGGGTAGATACATACTTACCTCCATGAATAGACGAACCATTTGTTCATCCAAACAATATGAAGTGTTAATTCTTAAATAAATAACGGCTATTTTGTTAAAATTTTTACAGTCGTACTCTAATAAAATAAACGTACTTACTTTAAAAAATGTATATAATATTAATATTTATATTATTGTATTTGATTATTTAATAGGTGGTGAGAATTTAAATATGCACACGTAAATAATGATTTAATCTTGCATATATTTAAGTTCCAACGAAAAAAGAGTTTTTTTTTTATTTTTATATAAAGCCTTAGGCATGGTAATTCTCAATCCGCAATAAAAAAAAAACATTATGTTAAGAGTAAAATGAATTAAAACTACTAAGTAGTAGATAGAAACTGATTAAAATTCATCGTCTACGTGCTGTTTACGTGTCTACGACAGTGCGGCGTCCAATTGTCCTAGCGTTCAGTTGTCCCATTCCCTTTTTAGAACCAGATGACGTAGGTATTCAATTATTGTTGTAAGTTTATTTTGAAATCACCAAATATCCTACAGAAGTTTCGCCAAATAAAATCAAACAGTCCCCTCGCAGCAGAAGTGTTTTTCTTTGATACAGAATGTCGGCAGTCGCATTGAAAGGAAGTGGATGATTAAAAGTTTTGTAGAGGCTCAATAATAGTAGGTAACATTGTTGGACGAGTGAACTTCGTCGGGAAGCTTTCGACTCGGAAAGCTCCCGTGTTCGTCAAACTTTCACCACACGTTAAACAATCTGGAAGATTCACGCATTGTGGCTAATGGATCTTCAATTTACGACAACAGAAAATTATTGTGTGTTACTATTACCTTCTAGAAATGGTATCCATAAAGGATCGATATTTTTGAGATGTAGTATTGTAGACAGTCGCAAAAAGTGCCGCTTGGAGGGAGGTCACCGATTGGTGGCGGCTCGATGACATTCTAGGTGGTGGGATTTAGCCATTAAAATTATTAAATATACCTACATAAATACCTACCTTCTCATATTATATATATATATATTATGTACCAAGCTACTTATAATAATATGATTTTATTAATGATAAATCAGTAATGTTTCAGAATAAATATTATGATTATCTGAGTCGTTATTTAATCATATCTAAAAAGCGTATGTACTTAAAAATATTAACTAAATTAATATTAATGATTATTATAGACTTACCATTATCAGTTTTGAACAACGACATACAGCAAGCGTTTTTACTCACCTATGGGGTCATTTGATTCGCTCCCCAGTATGCGTATACTAACGCTAATACATACACATCCTTTGTAAAACGAGATTTTGTTCCGCGGCGACGAGATAGGACTGAGTGACCGCGGTCATCAAAAAATAGACGCCATAGCTTTTTTAATTTGTACATAGGTGTCACCGTGAAATAGGGCGTATTTAATTTAAGAAATTATTTTAATACCGCGTAATCATCATGACGTTATTACATAATTTACAATCATTGCTTTATTTATTTGTATAATAATAATAAATGTCTATAAAACTAAGACGGGTTTAGATGGATAAAATAAATTAAATATGTAGTTCATTTATTCATGTAATTAAGTAGGTATATTATATATTATGACAGTGATAAAAATATTGGAGGTGTATTTTTGACATGATAACAATGTGGGGATGGTCCCTACGAACCCTTAAGGTAGAGCCGCCCTGTATGGTAACCTAAAAAGAAGTTCTTAAGAAAATCAAGGTTATGCCATTGTAGCACAATTAAATTTTATTTCATTTTCAGTATTTTACTGATACAATTATTTACTAAATAGTTTTTTAAATATATATTTTATTAAACATACTTATAACATGCACGTTTACTGTCGAATATGAACTTCTTATTCACGTGTTAAAACTGTGAACTAACAATCTCCTCCAGTGCAGCTAATCACACCTCAAATGAGGAACGCCGTTTCAATTCACTCTCCCGTGGTGCATGTATCTGTCAATTTACGTAATTTGAATATAAAAATAAGTTATAATAAAAATATGTCTAAAACGATCAGGAGTGATGTTAGAATTATTATTAGTAAACTTTTTATTGCTAAAAAGAAAATGAGTGGAATCTAAAATGAGAGCCGATCCATTATTTAAATACGCCTCTAGCGCGCATTGCCGCCATGCCAGGTACGTCACTAGTAGTCTTGTACATGCGATTACAACGACTTCCTGTTATTGCCGATTTCTTGTTGTCGGACAATATTTTACCAACCTCGGAATGATCCTACGACCCACAGCTTTGAAAACAGCTGCACTACCAACTCGGTAACGATGATTGCCGTAAAAACGCGTGAAATATTACTTATGTTTTCAAGCCAAACTGAATATAAATACAAGATAAAAAGAACTTTTTATATACCACGTTTTTCAATTTTCTGTTGAATTATATAAACTTGACAATTCTATGTAGGTATTAATAATTTAGGACAAATATAGCAATTGTCAACAAATCATTTTTTTGCTATTTTGCAAACAACAAACAAACAAACAAACAAATATAGAATACTGAAATGTCATTTTGATTTCCATAGTAACGCACGTATATATTAATAATTCAGTTGCTAGGACCACCCCAATAGCAACCAATAATATTGGATTAGATTACGGATTTCTTCCGAAATAACTTTTCATACAAAACAGAATTAACTGAAAATGAATTCAATTCTACATAAAGATGTCTAAAAGTATTAAAAGAATGCATTGGCATCGTGTTCTGATGTATTCTAAAAGTTTCAAATGTCTAGCTAGTCGGGAAGTTGATTAAATTGCAAGATTTGTACTGGATAAACAACCACCGGACAAACAAGAATACGAGTTAAGAAAAACTTGGTAATGACATAGTACATTGACTAACCAAATAGCAGAAAGATATAACTGCCTATGGTAGAATACTATTATCATACTGTACCTTTCTTTTAAAATATACAGCTTTATTTTGAATAAAATAATAAAAAAAATATTAGATACAGCCAACAAACAGGTCGATAGCAAAGCAATTTTTAGTCGATCGCGAACGTATTGGTAATTTGATGACATATTATGCTTTGTGTTCAACGTTTCTACCAAACAACACCTTTTACATGATTTTTTTTAAATTTCAAACTGTAACGAAGAAATAAGGTAATAAATAAAATAATATGATGGCTTCGATGATTAGAAAAACCAATATTTATTGTTGATGAAAGATATCCAAAAAAACTTATATTTTCCAAATAAATCGAATTTATAAAAACCTTCTAATTTTAGGTTTACCTGTAAATAATTACAAGATAAAAAGAACTTTTTATATACAACGTTTTTAAATTTTCTGTTGAATTATTAGGCTCAATATGCTCAAACTTGTACTTGATATGAAGTAAATAAAAAACAAACAAATATAGAACACTGAAATGTCATTTTGATTTCCATAGTGACGCACGTATATATTAATAATTTAGTTGCTAGGACCACCCCCTAGCGTGGATTGGATTACGGATTTCTTCCGAAATAACTTTTCTAAGTTGAAGCGATAATCGTAATGAAGATGGCGTTAAGTGAAACTTTAATTTATCATTTCGACAGCTGGAATTTCAATCACCGTGGTAACTCTATGCAACTTGCTAGGCGTCCAGTTGACTTACAAGTTGATCAACATTGTTGAAAATATATGGTTCCTACTTATCCCATTCAATACACAGTTGAATGACAATAATTACAAGATAAAAAGAACTTTTATATACCTACCACGTTTTTTAAATTTTCTGTTGAATCATATAAACATATAGAATACAGAAATGTCATTTTAACATTTCATATTGATTTCCATAGTAACGCACGTATATATTAATAATTTAGTTGCTAGGTCCTACTTAGAAACCAATAATAGTGAGTAATAAATATTGCTTTTAACGATTTTTTTCTGAAACATACAAAACAGAATTAACTGAAAATTAATTCAATTCTGCTGACGGATGGCTAAAAGTATTAAAAGAATGCACTGGCATCGTCTTCTGATATAATCTAAAAGTTTAAAATATCTATCTATTCGGGAAGTTAGTTAAAAATCAATTGCAAGATTTATACTGGACAAACAACCACTGGACAAATAAGAATACGAGCTAATAAAAACGTTGTAATAGAAATGACACAATATTATGAATCTGATGATGTTTGCATCTCGTTGGTTTTAATAACACATACTAGGGAAACAACATATTATTATCAATGCGTTCTTTGCTTATTTAATATCTGAATTTATAGATATTATGTGACACTAATTTTCTTTATAAGATTGTATCGTTGGTTTTTTAAGTGTAACTACAATGCTATTATATAAAGAAAGAGAATTCATAAAACCATTTTTGTGAGGGCTTCCAATTCACCCACTGAAATAAAGATATAATTTTTTGTATAATAAATACAGCAAAGCATAAAAAATGTAAGGAATCCCAAAAACATGATATTATTTATCCTTGTCTTTGCGCAAGACCTAGAGGTCCGAAAAAGATTTAGCAAAGTCAGATTACGAATGCTAAACCTTTACCCGGATGCAGATTTGGCTGGCAAGATAGAGTGGCCTATTTACGGCGGGCCTTTGTTGCTCTCCGTAAGGGTTGCATTCTGCGAAGGCCCTCGGGGGAAAATAATGTCACCGCAATGGGGAAAGCCTTCGATGAAAAATTACGCGGACTTTGCTCACTATTCCCCGCGACCGCGGAGAATTTATTGCGAAATGTAGACGCTACGTTCAACTACGACTATTTGCGACTATTTGAGAACATTTCACTAACTAATGGAGGCAGCATGCCATGCGTGAAAGTGTACTCGTCTAGTGGTAATAATATGGAAGTAAAGAAACTTGGACAATAAGTACGTATGTATAACTAATCTAAAATTTGTTTGTTTGTTTGTGTGTTTGTTTGTTCGTATTGAATGCGCAGCCATACCGTTCATCCGATTGCAATAAAACTTTGTAAACTTATTGCTTGCACTTGCGCGAAGAGTATAGGCTATACTAATATATAAAAATGAATGTCTGTCTGTCTGTATGTCTGTCTGTCTGTGTGTCTGTCCCGTATGCGTTCCTATACCATTCATCCGATTGCGATGAAATTTTGGTAAGTGGTTGTATGCACACCCATAAAGGATTCTGAATTAGAAAAATCATCATCTTCTTCTTCTTCTTCATTCTATTTTCTTTTATTCGTATGGTTCCTATACCATTCATCCGATTGCAATGAAATTTTGGTAAGTGGTTGTATGCACACCCATAAAGGTTCTGAATTAGAAAAATCATCATCTTCTTCTCCTTCTTCATTCTATCTTCTTTTATTCGTATGGTTCCTATACCATGCATCCGATTGCGATGAAACCTTCGTCAGTTGTTGTGTTAACACCCGCAAAGATTTCTGAAATAGTACAACTATCTTCTTCTTCTTCTTCTTCTTCTTATTCTTCTTCTTCATTCTATCTTCTTTTATTCGTATGGTCCCTATACCATTCATCCGATTGCAATGAAACCTTCGTCAGTTTTTGTGGTAACACACGCAATGGTTTTTGAATTAGTACAACCATCTTCTTCTTCTATTCTATCTTCTTCTATTCGTATGCGTTCCTATACCATTCATCCGATTGCAATGAAAATTTGATCAAGTGTTGTGTTCACGCCCGCAAGGGTTTCTGAATTGATACAACCATTTTCTTCTTCTTTTTCTTCTATTCTATCTTCTTCTATTCGTATGCGTTCTTATACCATTCATCCAATTGCGATGAAATTTTGACCAGTTGTTGTGCGCAAGCCCGCGAAGGTTTCTGAATTAGTACAACCATCTTCTTCTTCTTCTATTCGTATGCGTTCCTATACCATCAATCCGATTGCAATGAAACTTTGGTGAGTTGTCATGCGCATGCCCACGAAGATTTCTGAATTAGAAAATCATCTTCTCCTACTATTCGTATGCGTTCCTATACCATTGATCCGATTGCGATGAAACTTTTGTCAGTTGTTATGCGCACACTTGCGAAGGTTTCTAAATTATTATTATATAAAATACAAAGTTTGTTGTTTGTTTGTTCCATCCAATTTTGTTTTTTTTTTACTACATATTAATAACATTAATAACGTTTTCATATTTTGGATTCGATTTTAATTTAGTGTTCTTATGTTTGACCTTTACTCCTATTAGAATTATTTTCATATTGCCATATTGTATTACACAGATATTTTAATATTAAAAAAATAATTACCTCTTATTATTTTTCAAATATCTAAGATAAATATAACCACGAAGCGACCCTGTGCGAAGCCGGGTACTTCAGCTAGTATTATATAAAATACTTTTGAGAAATTTATTATCGACCATGTCCGATGCTATTAAGATTTAGTGGTTATTTTAGCAAGTGGACTGTAATTTCTGAAGGTGGTGCTGGATGGTGGATTCCGGATGATGAACACACGAATACCAGGCACTGCCGTTAGATGTGATGATGGCTGGCGCGCACTGTAGCTATTACGGTGTTCACGCACTCACACTGGTGAACTGACAGTGTACTTTTAATGGGTGATGTGTCGTATGAATGATGAAAACGCGACGTTCACTCAAACCGTATCAGGCTTAGTGCCACGAAGGTCGAACAGATGAGGTATATCTGGGTCACTTTATAGTTGACCCGGCGTCACTCTTACCATATCAGATAGAGCGCTAGACCCATCGGCTGTCTGATAGTAACTTTTTGAGTCACGCTGAACGTAATAAACGACGCCAAAGTTTAACAACTTTCTCACGTATGCTTGCTGCCTGTTTATTGAGCTAACTGAATGTTTTTTGCAATTACATGCGTATTTGACCCATAATTGCTAATAGTCCGGTCTTGTAACAACACTAGACAAGGGGATTTGAGTAGAGGGGGACTAAGAATGAATGCGACCACAATTTGGCTCAACCAAGATCATATTAGCCTCCTCCTCTTAACAGATTTTTTTTACGAGAAATGGATATCTATATAATGGATATGTCTACTGGCCAGACACAAGATTCGAACCCCTGGGGCCCACGACGTTATAGGCCGACACTTAGGCGTGGGCGTCAAATATTATTATCTGTTAGTACTTATAAAGTTACCATTGATGAGTGTGTACCTGAAGATGCCGAAAGACCAATCCCGGGTAGCAAAAAGATACTCAAATGGAATAAGTTGTAGGTACAAAATTTAATCAATCAGAATTTTAGGCCATCCATGGACTGAAACCGTATGCGGTTTCGAACCGTGTTCTTATACTTAGCCTATCTTTTCTGGTCATGGAAATATATTTCCACAAAGTATACTATAAGCATCTGATCGTATCCGTTCATATCATACACTTACACTTACAAATGTAGTGAAAATATATTTTCATAATCCAAAATCATAAGTTTAGTATGCCACACGGGTCAAAACCGTATACGGTTTCAGTCCATGGATGGCCTCTATCTTAGTATTATTAACATATATGCTCATTATCGCTATGCAGAAAAGAAAAAATAATGTTTCACCATTCTATCTCATTCTTTTATTGTTGATTTAGTACATACCAGTGGTGAAGGTTGACTTTTGGAACTAGGTAGGCTGTGGAGATCAGAGAAAAATAACACACTTCTCAGATATATTTACGGGAAATAAGAAGATAATACGATATTACTACTGATGGATAGGTAGGTAGGTACACACTAATTCGATGAAATTTCAATAACCCATTAATGACACAAAATTGAGCGATGAGTTTAAATTATGTATTTTCCTAAACATTTATACACATCAAAAATTATTAAATAAAATTATTTTTAATTTTTAAAAACAATCTAAGTAAGTATATTTATTTATATGTGATTGAATGCCATATAAATTATTTTTTTAAATTATCTAATTATTAATTATTTTAATAATATATTATACGCAGAGATTTAGAGCCTATCGTTTGTATGCAATGCTCCAGAAATCCTGAGGTCACGTGACATACAAGTCCATACAAAAAAACTTTCCCGGAAAATAATTAGACAAATTTGTTAAATACAGATGTCGCGCCGTGGCATATTGTTTTAAACTTTGTAATCTGTATGTATTTATAATACATTTCTACTTTCTTACACATACGACAGATGTCGTTGGAAAATTAAATTATTTTTATTTAATGAAGTGTACGTCAGTATGCAATTAAAAATTATTTTATTAAGAAAGTAGTTTTAAATAATCGCCTAGTATGGAGTATTCAGCGCCTCCTACCTACAACTATTTTTACTATATAACAAGGGTATTTATTTATTATTCATAATATATTAATTACTCGTTGACAGGTTAGTTTACGATGCTATGAATAAATATACATGTTTCAAATCTTTTTTAGAGAATTTAAATATTATTTTTTTGATACAGCGCTATCTTTGTCTATGACATTGAACCATTGCCCTTTTGCGAACAGTAGATGCTTTAATTGAAAATTCAGATTCTAGACAAAGCGTCCTTAATTATATTCTATTCGATGCCCGAAATTGTAAAACCGCGGTTATATAGGAGTGAAGCGATGAACATAAATATCACTTTTGTTGTTAAAATGAATGTTTAATGTTTTAATTATAATCAAATTTATAGTTATAACGTACTTACACTTGCTAATGATTTAATATTATACTAGTTTCAAACGCATTTTAGAAAGCGCTTCAGAGAGTTTCTTTAGGTCAACCAACAGGGTTAATCGTATAGAATAATTATAATCAGAATAACAAAATAATGATGGTCCCAATAACAGGCGGACCCCAAACGCATAATAAATAAAAATAAATAAATTTATAAAGAATAAATATTGGAAAGTTATTGAAAATGATTATAAAAGAAAAACATACAGGTAAGTAGTAATCCTGAGAGAATGACAAATATAAAAAAATACTAAGAGAAGTTTTGTATCAATTATATAGGACACGTATAGCTTGGTGGTCAGAGCAACTGGGCGCATGTTGGAATCCTACTAGATGTATTTTTTTTCTAAAAGATTTTTGCTAGTGGTTATATCTATATTTCTCAGAAGTGTTCAATAAAATAATATTACATAGTTAAATCTTGTGAATTGAGTGTTTCATAAGCATAGTGAACCAAGTCCATTCTGGTTATTTTTGAGTAAGCTAGGTTCAAACATAATATTTGAGTATTTCTTATTCTGTAAGGGTATGATTTCCATTACATAATAACTCAAATGTACTCAAAATAACACTTTAGAATTGTAATCACAGAATTAGAAATACTCAAATATTATGTTTGAACCTAGCTTACTCAAAAAAACCAGAATAGACTTGGTTCATTATGCTTGTGAAACACTCAATTATTCATTAAATAAAAAAAAATGATATGAATTAGTTACATTGTTCAATCATTTCAAATAAATATTGCTGAAAAAGTATAAAAAAACGTCCCTTTAGGCCCGAAAACGTTAGGCCCGTTCCAGGCGGGACACCGGTGTCGCGCTCGTATATAATAAGGAGACCTTTGTATTCGAATAAAGGGGACATTGTATTATGTTTATAAACGCCCCAGATCTAATGAGTCAACGCGTGTCCGGTACACTTTTACGTCGGCCGCTACATTCTCAAGCCGCCGATACACTTGTTTGTATCACCGCAGCCAGTTTTATGTTTTAATTTATAACGCGAGGGACTTCTATATTATATCGAGCGCAACACCGGTGTCTCGTCTGAAACGGGCCTTACTTGTCTATGCCAACGTTTATCAACCTTTTTACACATGCGGACCACTGAAGATAAAAGAAACGTTTTGCGGACCACTAACTAGTGGATTCAAACCCATAAACTGTATTACAAATTAATATTGTCAAATCCATAACACTATTATGGAAAAATCAGTGATCTCGTCGCTTTCCTTCGTCGCTTCGTCTCACTGTGTGCGCAGCCTTAATTACTTGAGAATATTATTTTGAAATTCTACAATCACTTCGTTATTAGTAAAAAATATTGTTTTAAAACTTACTAATTTATGTTACGTGAGTCACTGCGTCTAGACATTAATTAATAAACTAACATAGTTATGAAATAGTCATACTAGACTCTACATTATGTACATGCTTCACATCCACCATCCGCCACGTCTCCGCACTCTTTCAGAAGTATTCCGTGGCGTAATTAATTAATAATAATTTGACACCTACGGTGGCCGCGCGGCTTAAGTGTTGGACGCCGTGGGTCTCAGCGATGGTGCCCATAGAACGCGTCGGGCGGGCGAAGTCGGCGTATGAAGTGTTTATTCATAACCATAATCACACGTCTCTTCCCGCGCATTACTTTTCACCTATGTAATAAGCGGCCCAAGCAGCACAAAATAATTATTTTTACAGCGTCTCTCATAACAAAGCAATAAAAATATTATATTATTTGGGGGCTTGTCATTAATATTTACGACGACATTATTCAACCAGCGAAATATAGGACACGGAACAATGACTTCTCTGTAATTAAATAATTGCTTTTCACCCGTCGATCGACGACGCTTCGCGCAGCGTGATTTTGGTAGCCGTGTTCAATGAATGGACTTCTTTGTATTTTCATTAAATCGTATCGCCGAGAAGCGAAAAACAGTGACTCATACGGCAGGCGAGGCGCAAGGCATCGTCAAGTGCAGTATGCGCTGGCGTATTTGATAACGTTGTATTTTCGATGATTTACGCGCCACTTGTAGAAATTTTGCGCGAGCGCCGCACTCGCTGCGTCAATGGGCTTTATGCCTCAGGTTCAAATCCTGGGTCTGGCAAGTACACATATTGTTTTTCAATTTGTGTGTGAGTCAGGGTATGGACCTAATAGGTTGAGCAAGTGGCTGACATCCATTTCTCGTAAAAAACAAAATCTGTTAATACAAACCTCTACTCTGTGGAGGCGCATATGATCCTATTAAGATCGGACAGGGTCGAAAGAAAGAAAAATGAATACTATAAGTACATCATTCAAAGTTGTGCTGGGAGCATTCCAGGAACAACCTCTCAAAACTCGTGAAGTTCAAATTTTCGGTTTGAAAATATTTAAAAGTACACTATGTGTTTCGAAGAACCAGTGGCGAGGTTACGGACTTGGAGTCTCAAGTTCTGACTGCTTTTGAGGCCACCACAAAAAAAAAACAAAAACCATAAATTTCAAATACCTACTATCGATGACAGTAAGAACTGAATAATATAAATTGGTTATGCTATTATATCCTTTAATATTAGTTAAACAGATTCTGTAATACTTTGGGCTATATTGTATACTAATATGTATAATATGTAATATAATGTATTTAATAATTATATGACTGGTATTAACTGTTGCGAGACTCCTTTTTAAAACATCTGACGAATTGATTGCGACATCTGCATCAAAGAAAATCGCTGCTTAAAGGACAGGGTTCAGAGAGAAAGATTTTTAAAATGATTATGACACATCATGCACTCAATAGATAAATAAGGAGTGTTGCTCTGCCAATGATGATGATAATATGGTAAATTATAATATAAGATCGCATGCATACACGTTGTAGAATGCCTTAAAGTAAGTGCTAAGTCAACTTCCTTTCTATAGATCTCGACCGCGAAATTGCTAAAGTTCCACATTCGAATTTCGAATCTACTTGAAGTTATCGCAACTGACCGTCATTAGCGCTGACGTCGGCGAGCAAGTTGTGCAACCTCTGGGCCGATAAAGTTTTTCTCTGAGTGCCACTGACACTCGACATGTGCATACAAAATGGCAACATACTTTACTGGGAGTTTTTGATTATAGTTTTAAAATGGTTTTTGGAAATGGCAACGGTTTAAAATAATAATTGATTTCGCGAAAACGATACTCAACGTGATACTCAATGACGTCCCTAAGCAAATCACCGCCTCTCTAAACATAGTAATTTTTATTTTAACTTTCAAAATTGACTTACTCATTTTTTTTATTAAGTAGGTATTTATTATTAAGTATCTTAATCAGACAAATACACCAAAAATCTTAAATTACACACACCATCTACTGAGAAACAGAGCATTTCCATAAAACCTACTCTCAAAAAATTTATTGTACTATAACAACCATTATTACAAAACAACTATAATATATAATATATGTTGTTAAGATTTTGTATACTTCGATTATTTTTTAAACGAAGATTTCGATACTTTCTAATAAAGCGACCGCAGCTTTTCTTCATGGAAAATCGCCACTGCTCTCAAAAGTTGCAGTATTTGTATTCGTTCCTTCATTCGCCGCCCACTATAATGTGACGCTCTAATGGAACGCATGACCCGCCTTCTTCCACAGAACTTCACTGTAGGTGATTTTGTACTACCATATTTGACATGGTTTTGGTTGTGGATAGTAAGCAAAAAATTGTATAGATTTTAAAAAAGATGGTGGTTTATCTGAACATTTGGTTTTAGTTACTTCACGGGCATTCTGTTATTTGCAATTCTACGTGATTTATCTGGAACGTTGATAATCACTTAATTATTTTGGAACTGGGTATATCCATTGGTTTTTTGATTATTAATTTGATGGAACCGATGTCCTGAACCTTGAATAATTAAAAGCGAGACTTAAAAATTGAGGTTCTGATAACTGTGTGGTTGTAACACTTACCTATGTAAAACATGTTTATCTAAGTGTACCTAGTCTTGGAAAACTGAATAAAGAAAGCTGTG
Source organism: Rhyacophila brunnea (assembly GCF_057557595.1). Lineage (NCBI taxonomy): Eukaryota > Metazoa > Arthropoda > Insecta > Trichoptera > Rhyacophilidae > Rhyacophila > Rhyacophila brunnea. The sequence goes on from NW_028232752.1 coordinate 17,640,832, forward strand.
CTGAAAATGAATCATAATGCAAACTGCAATAGCCTCAGTAACCATATTCTAGCTTTACTAATATAATATAACGTCTTTGTGGTATACACTTGATAATTTTATCCAATGGAACAAAACACGCACCGTGTAAAATAACATTATTATTTCATCGAATATAATATGTAGGTACCCACTGCGTTATCACGTGACGATTTTGATCGTTCAACTGTCGGTTGAATGTTGAACAAGAAATCAAAATGAATGTTCCAGCTTATCGTTTTAAGTAAACCGATAGTCGTAATGAAGATGGCGTTAAGTGAAACTTTAATTTATCATTTCTACAGCTGGAGTTGTTATCACCATGGTAACTCTATGCAACTTGCTAGGCATCCAGTTAACTTACAAGTTGATGAACATTGTTGAAAATATATTATAGTTCCTACTTATCCCATTCAACACACAGTTGAATGACAATAATTACAAGATAAAAAGGACTTTTTATATACCACGTTTTTAAATTTTCTGTTGAATCATATAAACTTATAGAATACAGAAATGTCATTTTGGCATTTCATATTGATTTCCATAGTAACGCACGTATAATATATTAATAATTTAGTTGCTAGGACCCACTTAGCAACCAATAATTTATAGTGAGTAGTAAATATTACTTTTAACGATTTTTTTTCCGAAACATACAAAACAGAATTAACTGAAAATGAATTCAATTCTGCTTAAAGATGGCCAAAAGTATTAAAAGAATGCATTGTCGTCGTGTTCTGATATATTCTAAAAGTTTCAAATGTCTAGCTAGTCGGGAAGTAAATTAAAAATCTTGGACAAACAAGAAAAAATTGTACTGCACAAGAAAAAATCTATACCGGATAAACAAGAATACGAGCTAATAAAAAAGTGGTAAAAATAAAATTGCCGCGCGAATGAAAATTTAATTTCAGAAATAGATTGTAAATCACTACAAAACAATACACACCGAAACAATGGAAGTGGCAAACAAAAATATAGTGGTATGATTGAGACGTCGTTTTTATTTTATATTAAAAATAAATCCATGAATAAAAGTTATTTATTTTAAATGTATATCAATATTTATTAACTATTATTTGATTGCGCTTTAACTATATTGCTTTTAAACCGCATTGAAATTAAAATAAAATGCTTGCATGATTTATCTGAATATAATATTATCATATTTACACATCAGAATGGAAAATATTTGTCTATGGTTTTGAGATTTTTTTGTTGTTTATTTATAATAGATAAATAATAATAAAAAATCACAATTTGTATTCAACATTTTGAATGAAAAACAAACCATTTTGTGTGGAAAAGAAAACACCCACGCGAAATAAATTAGTGATTTATTATCACGAAAAAGATTTATTTATGCGCTCCTTTTCATTGTTTTCCAATTCTTTATAATCTTTTAGTGAGGAAATATCATTGTATTTGTATTGTTATATTGTTCGTTTGTGTTGCTTATTGTCCAAATAAGGTCACGGTGTATATTTATTATATTATGTTTATATTAGAAAAAGACAAATAATGTAATAAATGTAACGTAAAATATTTCACTCCAGCATGTGATTATCATAATTTGATGTGAAAACAAAACAAGCGTCTCGTACTATCACATGACGTCACAGTAAGCTGCCGCTACGGGAAAAAAGTGTGTACTTAACCCATTCCAGACAGAATTCATTTTTCAGGATCACTTAAAAAGGCACACTGATTACTAAAATTGATATAACTCGTGTATTATTCATTTAATTCAAATAAATCTTTTAAATATTTATAGGTTTTTAATTTTTCTATTAAGTATTTACATTTTAAGTAAACTTTGTGTATAAGTGGAATGAAAAAAACATGTCAAATATAGTTTTTTGGGTTTTTTAGCCTTTAAAAAGGATTTCAAGTTATACAGATTTATATTTTTATAAAAATCGATGTTTTTAAAAATAAATATAAAAAATATTAAAACGATGAATTAGTCAAAAATCTAAACGACAGAAAATCTAAAACTTAATAAACTAAATTTTAATGATAATTATGACCATAAAATATAATGCAATAATAAGATTTGACCCTGTAACGAATTCACATTTTATTACATTTTTTTACAATTGTAAGTTTATCTTTAAGTTTAAAAAAAAATAGAAAATATTTTTAATGTTTTCGGATACATATTTATTAATTAATACAGTTGAAATTGTAAATTATCAAAAAAAAATCTCAAATTGCAAGCTTCGTATGTTTCCGCTAGGTTCTCTGCTGGCATCCGTCTCCCCCTTAAGATTGACTCTAGGAAAGTGAGAAAGTGAGGTCTAGCTCTGCTCGCCGCCGGCGTGATGCGCCCTGTGTACCCGCGTACTGATGATGCTCAAGATTTTAATCTGATTTTACGGAAGAATCGGGATTATCCCGTTCTCCATACGACACTGCAAATTTTTCAAATGCCGCAAGAATTTATTATTGACAATCATTCATACGCGGAACAGCCGGGACAAAATGCCAAACCGGCCGGGACGCCGGGACCAATGTGTGAAACCGGGACGTATGGTAAGCCTATGTCTAGGGTTCCTTGGAAAATAATATATACACGAAAGGCGCCGTGAAACGAAATAGTTTTGAAACCACTGCCATAATCAAATGAAAATAATGTTAACTAAATTTATATCGAATGGTTAAATTTACGAGAATTGTCTATAGCTAGGTAGTTTATATATATACGTAGTAAATGTTTATAAATTACCTAATTGTCATTCTTTTTAAATCGTTTCCAGCGAGGGAGAGATTTTTTTTTCTTTTGCCGAGCAGTTGACATTGAATAAAATATAGCTATACAATCTCGCATCACAATTGTTTGCCAAATTTCTTTAGCTTTAAAAAACACATCAGTAATGTGTTTTAAATCCTTAAAAGTCCTCTGGAATAAAATTGATCGTCGCCTACAAAACATAAGGCATTGTGGAAAAAAATCGGCCTAACAGCAAGAACAACGCGGGACTTAAACCTTTTTGAAATACAGATTTTGCAAACATTTTTTTTTCGTTTGCGCACACGATTATAGCAAATAGACAGCTTGGAAAGAGTTGTTATTATTAGATGTGGTTAGGATATAAGTGTAGGATGATTTTGCGTCACCATTTGGACATTACTGACTTGACGCAATCTGGGCGGCAGGATAACTGGATGATTGCCATCTCGGAGTCGGTTAAAAAAAATCAAATACGTTTTATATCTGTTATACATTAAATTAGAGCCAGGTTCCATTTTCACTATTCCACTTTTCCTACATATTCCTACTACATTATTGGCTCTACACTGGGGTGTAGATTTCGGCCGCCTCCCGAAGAGGTTTCGTATTAAATTTTCTAAGAGAAATGGTTGTCAGTCATTTGCTCAATATGTTAGTCCTAGCTCTGACTCCAAAAATGCACTAAAACAGCATCATGTGGATTTGCCAGGAGCAAGAGTCATACACATGACGTGTAGTTTCAAAAGTGAACATTCTACATTTCGACCATGACTGTGCAAATTATGTAAATATTACCATTTTCGATTCAAGTTTGAGAATATTATTAGCCTCCGTATGATAGAGGTTATATTAAGCAGAGCGTTCAATCGGAGCTCGGAGCAGGAGCACGGAGCAGTGAAGCAATGGGGTTCTACCCGGAACAGGAGTGGAGCCGGAGCACTGAAAGTCTTTTGTGCTCCACTACGCCGGATGTTTTTTTATTAATAAATTTTCGTCCTAAAATCCAATGAAAATATTATATTATTTAACATTTTGCAACACTGGAATTATTTAAAATAAGGCAATTGTGTCGAGTGATAAATAACCTCACTTTTTTGACAGAAGAGGCGGATAATTAAAGACGACTTGCTGCCGGAATTTTGTTTAATATTAATAATGATAATTATTATATTTTCTTATTTCAAAAGTACTTATTTTATTTTTTTAAATTTGTATACATATACATATTATAGAGAAGCAACTCAAAAAATGGTCCGCTCCAACACTTTCTTACAAGAAATGAGTATTTGTTCTTTGCACTGGATCAAACATGAATTGAAAAACAACATGTATTTAAACAGTTTTGAACTGGCAACCCACATCTTTAGATGCTTATATGTATTAGTAATTACTGTGCAACTTCCTTCCTTCTCTCGAATATAATAATTATATTTATCCAAAGAGGTTTGATTTTTTTGGCTACAGAGCTAAAAGTGATCTCAATAAATCAGTGGAACGACTAGATAAAGTACGCTACGGGCTTCTCAATACCTTCAGTTATGCATACATTGTAATGCAGAAATCGCTGGAGAGACATAAGAAGGATATTTAAAAGAATCATCTCAATGTAAATGATAGAACAATAGAACTTATAGAATAAAATTGTCTAAAAATGGCTCCGAAGTCGACCCGTCAGCTACCCCTTAGTGAACAATATAGACCATTTATTTTTTAGTCTATCTCACCATCAAACCAATATTATTTGGCAAAAATCCACGGCGATAATTCAGCCGCAAAAAGGGTACAGCGATTTTCACTTAGCGAGATAAAAAATGCGTTTATTCTTTTTGAAAGTCAAGCGTCAAGTGTTTTATGACGGTTAGGGAAATTGATTTTCCCACAGCGATTTTCAGTCTCCCTTTTCTCCTACCTGGATACTGAACATACATTGGTTTTAGAATATTCTGAGAATTGTATCGCATATGATATGACTATAGTTCTGGGGATTTAAGTAAAGATAGCCTTAGTCCAAATTTACGGATTAGAGTAAATCATATTGTTTTACTAATAAAACTGTCAATAACAGCTGTTTTGTATTGCAAGTAATGCTTCAATTATATTATGATGTACGTAGCGTACTGTCACGCTTGTCACGGCGACAAATTTAGTCTATGGCTTGGTCATTTTGCAAAATATTTTTAACGATCACCATCTCTGTAAATTCATTAATGGCCAACTCTAATGTTTTAGTATTTTGAATCATTATTCATGCTAATTTCAATTAATTTTAACAGTTTCTACGTGTGTGTACGTTAAAATTACTTGCGATGTTACACCCATAGACATTATTTTGAACAGAACCCAACCTGCAGACCATATATAATAGACAACATTCTAGCATAGTGTCAACCACTGAAAATAAAAATCACGCGATTTTGACATGAGTCAAAAATGTGTGGGCATGTATATAATGATATAAACGTTCTTTGAGTCATCCGGTGTCGAGGCAATGCGGTACGCGTGAGGAGACCTCATTGTTGTTCTGGTGATTTCGGCAGATGTTATTTTAGGTATGGTCCCAATATTGAAGCTTGATTTGATATAAATAAAAAGGATTTCAAGTTATATACATTTATATTTTTATAAAAATCGATGTTTTTTTAAATTTAATATAAAAATATTAAAACGATGATTTAATCAAAAATCTAAACATCAAAAAATTTTAAACTTAATAAACTAAATTTTAATATTAAATATGACCATAAAATATAATGTAATAATACGATCTGACTCTGCAACGAATTCACATTTTTTTACAATTGTAAGTTTATCTTTGAATTAAAAAAAATCTTTTTATTGTTTTCAGATACACATTTATTTAATTAATACAGTTGAAATTGTAAATTTTCAAAATAAAATCTCAAATTACAAGCTTTGTATTTTTCCGCTAGGTTCTCTGTTGGCATATATGATATGATAGGATAGGATAGAATAGGATAGGATAGGATAGGATAGGATAGGATAGGATAGGATAGGATAGGATAGGATAGGATAGGATAGGATAGGATAGGATAGGATAGGATAGGATAGGATAGGATAGGATAGGATAGGATAGGATAGGATAGGATAGGATAGGATAGGATAGGATAGGATAGGATAGGATAGGATAGGATAGGATAGGATAGGATAGGATAGGATAGGATAGGATAGGATAGGATAGGATAGGATAGGATAGGATAGGATAGGATAGGATAGGATAGGATAGGATAGGATAGGATAGGATAGGATAGGATAGGATAGGATAGGATAGGATAGGATAGGATAGGATAGGATAGGATAGGATAGGATAGGATAGGATAGGATAGGATAGGATAGGATAGGATAGGATAGGATAGGATAGGATATTATCTATTTTGGCATGGTTTTCGTAGGGTTTGATTGAATTTTAAAATCTAACCAACACAATCTGTAAACAGTCTTAATTAAATGAAGACAAATACGTATGACTGGCAAAGTTTAGTGCGCACTATTTATGTTGGATCTTAACAGCCTACCTCCACCCTTCACCACTGGTGTCTAGGTATACGGGAAAAGAGCGAAAAGTCTTTTTGAACGAGACAAAAAATGTGATAGAAAAACTTACAAATTTTTGCATATTTTATCTTGTTTATGGAAATATTTATCTTCACTAAGTAGATCTTATATTCGGTAAATACACGGATACAGTCAGACGCTTATATATTATGTACCTACTTTGTGATTTTGGATTGTCACCGTGTGTTGTTTTCATAATACTGTAAGGCTCTGGTATATTTTGATATCTCGGATTAATTGGGATAACAGGCTCCGTTTGAAAAGTTCATTACTTCTTGCCTTTCTCGGAACTTTCTTTTTAAAAGATTCCTATATTTCAATCGTTTCCACAGACATTGACAATGATTTACCATTAGTCAAAAATAATACAAATTTCTACAGTAGGTATTTATTTATATTTCTTTGGACATTCTTTGACTAAACTGAGAAACAATTTAAACTCAAATGGGAAGAGGCTGTTTATGAGGATTCCAACTTTCTCTTCCGATCTTTAAAATAACTAAAAGGTAAACCACCTGAGGAAAAAAACTATGTTTATTTATCTTCAGTAGAAATTACAGTACTCGTTTTGGAGTTACAGATTATTCAATCAAAATGTGTGGCCCGTGCAAAGGGTAGGGATGTCATCAGAATATTGATACGGTTCTGACAACAAGCATCAATACTAATTTGGTCTTATGAAAATCAAATTAATAATAATTCGTCCTTTAACCTACTGCCAAAAGATGGTAAGTCGATAATTTAGGTATTTAGAGTTAACAAATGATTATGTGTCTACATATAAAATATGTATGATATAAAAAAAATCATGGTCATCCGATATATTATAGAACATGCACATAAAGCAAAATTAAGTTAGCATTATGCCTGATTTTACAGACCATGTCAAACTTTAAATTGCAATCAATACTTAACATGATTTCGAAACTTACCAACTTTTCGCAGTAACTACACAATATAGTTAATTTTTTTTATAAATGTCGTGCAGTGGTGATTTCCCATGAAAGTACCAAATTAATGAAGATGAAAAAAATCTCGAGTGTAAAAATCAAACTAATATATTTTTTAATTCTGGCAACATGGCCATTGCTATATTTCTTACTCTCGATGCAGTCCGCCAAGTAGGCAACATTTTTCCAACAAGGAGACCTCCAAACCTGTCACATCCTCGGGCCTGCGCGCACCTAAAATCGCCACCAGCATCTTGTTTAAATTTCAGAGCTTCGAACCGGAACCGAACCGAAAGAAAAAATATGGGTTTTTTTCGGTTTGGTACATGTTCAAACACGCGAGTTAACATGCTGTTACGACACTTTAGTAAAGTTATCGTAGGCACAACACGTTTTACGTGTTGGGTCATGGAAACATTTAAAAATCAGTCACTCGGAGCTGAACCGAAAACCGATAACCGGAAAAACCGAACCGAACCGATAAATATTTTTTTACTTGAACCGGAACGAAAAAAAAATAACAGTTCAAAACCCTGGTAAATTCATTCATTAAGTCCTTTCGACACGACACTATTTCTCTTTGATATGATACCGTTACCATGCATCGATACGTTAGGGTTAGTGTTGTATCACTATAGTACATCCCTAGTAACGGACATAAATAAAAACAAAAAGTTTATAAATAACCATCTACCCCTGTGATAAATTAAGTTAGCTTCTTGTGTGTTTGTTGTTGCCGTTCCAATTTAATTACGAATCACGAAACTTGCCAACGGCTAAGGGTTAATTGAGTGGGTTGCTTAAAAGACGTCATCCCCGTATTTTAATTACGCACCATAATCTGGATACCGTAATTACTCATTACCTACTTTCCATAATCATCATCAGGAGTGCGATGACTCGAGATGGGTTCTGACTTCGTCTAACAACTCTCTACGACTGCCTCTGTACAAAGCGGTCGCCAGGGAACTCAGAAATAATGGAAACTGAAATACCTAACGGGTAAGGAGAAGCGGGCAACAGATCTCGAGTAAGGAAGAATACGGGATAAATTTAAACATGTGTCAATAATACGTCTTACGTCGAATACTGACAACTGCTCTCGGTTTATGCATTGACAGTCATTTAATATTGATGTATTACACATACTTTTTCACGTTTGTAATGTGTGGTTTATTTTTATGGACACTCAAAAATTTGCGTCAAAATTTACTGTATTGGTGTATTATAGAATATCGAATTTCTATTTATTATATTTTCTATATAACCGACCCAAAAATGTGACTTCCGAGCATTGATCATAATATATATTTATTGCTTCCGAGGACTGTTTTTTTGGACCGAGAGAGCATGTTGTGATCTCGACCAATAAGTTGACAAAATCAACTCCATAACCTGTATAATTACCATATAAACGTGCTGTTATGTAGATTAGTATCATAATCAATGTGTTTGTTTGAAAATTAAGTACACATTATCAATTATTACTTTCCCCTCAAATCATGATTATGTCCAGTTTCCTACCATCCCCGCAAAATACCTTAAGCCTAGTATCACAATTTGTGCCAACCTCAATATACAACCTCAAGAGTACTTAAAATAGCAACTACATTACCTCTTTGGATATCTATGATTATTCGCTGTCTCCGGTACTCAGTTGAACTGTGCTCACCTGTTTTATAAGTCAAGCGACGACCGATCTCCCCACCATCTTCAAAGCAGACAGTCTCCAGGGTCCAAATACGTCATACGTCGAATACTGACAACTGCTCTCAGTTTATGCATTGACGCTCATTTAATATTGGTGCATTACATATACTATTGCACCTCTATAATGCGTGGTTCATTTTTGTAGGACACTCACACATTCAAAACATTGCGTCAAAATTTACTGTATTGGTATATATATATAGCCTATCGGAATTATATTTATTATCTGTTATGTGATAGATGTGTTTAATTTTTTCTTACTTGGGGGCTCACCGGGATTTTTACTGATGTCCCACCGGGCCAATCTACCCTGGTTGTAGTTCTTTCATCCATGTTTTGCGGTCGAATAACTAACGTAGGTACAGCGTAACCTTGTCTATTTCGTTGCTATTTACAGTGCGATCGATTAAGATAGGCCTCCAAGCGTTGTTGGGGCTAAGTAATAGCCCAGATTAGACAATCTACAGATTGATGACCTGAGATCTAAGATACGACCTAAGGCCGGAAGAAATAAAAAGTTTCCCTAAGCAACAATCGCCTAATATAAGCCAACAAATGCCTTACTCCTGCTTGTTTATGGTTCGTTTTATTTCTAACGACAGACCGGGCTATATCTAAAATATTTTCTGTGTTCGCTTTAGCTTGGTAAACATTGTCTGGCGACTTCTTTTCCTTAGCTTTCTATTACCATACTCAAATAATATAAAAACTCCAAATACTGTGTTTTAATATTTAATGTTATGTAAATCGTCCGCGATTTAACAAACAGATATACGCAGTGAACTGATTTCATTTCTTTTATATACAAATTAGATATTATACCTACATAGGCAGCGACGTCCTTAAACAAATTCCCGCCCTTAGTTATAGGATCATGGCCCCCACAAAGGGGGGGGGGGCTGACAGGGCCCTAGCCTGGGGGTCCGGGCTCAGAAGGGGCCCGGTGAGGCGAGTCGACCAAATAAGTGAGATAAATACTCATCACAAATATGCTATACTAGTAAAAAAAAATCGTTATTTCAAATTATGTGGTTGTACGATACAATTTTTAATTATTGTGTATCAATAATTGACTACTCCATAATTTGAATGGATATTTTCTTTTATTTTGTTAACTGTCAATTCATGGTGGAATTGCATTGTTTTGTTGTTTTAATTTAATAAAACGCAATTTTTTGTAGTACTTATTCCACTTTTATTCAATAAATTAGGACCGGTTTCGTCCGCCTCAGAAATTGAAAATGTCCCTCTGAGGCGGACGAAACCGGTCCTAATTTATTGATTAAAAGTGGAATAAGTACTACAATAAAATTGCGCTTTAATAAATTGAAACAAAAAAAATTAAATGGATATATTAAAATATATAAAAACACACTAAATAATATACACATTAAGGGCGGACGTGCTCAGCGTGGGTCAAAATGGAGCTTTTATTCTTTTTTCAAACCATGATCCTGGACATTTCTTAAACGTTGTAGATAATCTATTTATATAATTTGAAGTCATATTATCCTTTATATTTATTTTAAAGATTTGATGACCGCATAAAGTATTTTTATTACATAAAATAGTATTCTTTTAAACCTCTCGCTCTAATGTTTTAGAATATAGTTAATAAAAATATTTATAAATATATAATAAAAAATTATATCGATAATCTCTGTGATCCCAAATTTGACAAGAATTAAGCATTTTATTATTCAAAAAATGGGCAAGATTAACACATTTGAAGTTAATTCTAAAGATACTGATTATAAGCTATGTCTTTGACCATTCAAATGTGATAAACATCCTACGAATGATGATTGCTGTATAATAATTATTGACCTAAGAATAAGGTAGTGTTTTTTTGAAATACGCCATTTCTTTTGGCATTCCCCAGTGGTTAAGCTACAACATACGGCCGTAGCCATAAATTGACAAACTATAATTAAAGTAGAGAGTAAGAGCATGATAACGCGCGTGTTTAAAGATGTACCTAACTGAAAAAAATATTTTTTTTTTTAAAAACGGTACATGTTCAAACACGCACACACACAAAAAAGCTCCATTTTAACCTACGCTGAGCATGTTCCCCCTTAAGGAAAAGGTTACTGTAGAGCATCACACTGCCTTAATCCTTAGTGATAGGTAGGGGGGGCCACCAAAAATCTTATCCTGGGGGGCCGTTTCAGGATGTGGGGGCCATGCATAGGGTAGATAGTAATAGAATGCCACCCCCTTTCATATGTAATCAAAAATTTATCAAGTAACCTACATATCTAATTTTTGTTTTATTTTCGGCTATCTTAAATATGCAGTGCAACAGAAGTTTTAAAAAAAAATGACAGATATTAGATAGGTACACATCATCTACTGAGGATTAGAACATTTCCATGAAACATACTCTACAAGTACAGCAGTCTTTTAAGTACCTACGTGTAGATGTGGCGCTAAAAGCCTGTCCACATGGCGCGTTTTTACGCGCGAGTGACAAATCGCGCGTTCTCCAGGTACATGTGACCAATTACATTATTATGGACGACGCTACAAGTAAATTCGCATGTATAGGTAGACGTCACGCAATTCAATTATACGATATCACGCATCGGGAATATATAGCAATATGACCTTTATTGTAATGGCGTTAGAGCAGTGTTTTTAATGTCAATGTTCATTCGAGCGTTGAACCCGTTCGAACCGAACCATTAGGCAGACCCAACAAAAAGCATCAGGAATTTATAGCAATGTCACCTTTATTGTAATGGCGTTAGAACAGATTATTCCATTCGGCAGACCCGACAATAAAGTGAGTGTCATTTTCTTTTCCAGGTGATTCGTCCATATTAATGTCATTGCATGTGACCCAATTCAGCTGTCCACAAGCGCTCGCGCGTGATGACTCTCGCGCAGAATGCGCCGGGCAAATACCAGACTCTCGACCTCGCGCGTATTGTGCGCGAGTCGAGGTACTATGCCGCCAATTATTACGCCCAGTAACAACGCGATCGCCAACGTGCGCGGAAGTGATTTATCGGCTAGTTATAAAATATGATTTTTTTCTTTCAAAATGGAGCCTGAATACTTGGATACAGAATTATTTATTGATGAAATGGAAATAAGGGAAGGCTATATGGGACATGGAATATTCTGATTATTTTAATAAAAATATAAAACGCACATGCTGGGAAGAGCTCGTAGAAATATGTTTTAAACCTGGTGATTCGGAAAAACAAAAAAAAATTCTAGGTAAGTGAAAAACTTTATTTAGAAAAATTTAAGTGCTCTAACAATGAATTATAGTTAGTTATATAGTTATAGTAACTCTCAGTATCTAGAGCTGTATTTCAATTAAATTTACGTATTATTATTATTATTATTAAAATAACAGTTTGTTCAATAAATTTGTGACAGTGTATTTTTTACTTGTTATTTAAGCTAGATTTTTGGACCGAATGGCCTAAAAAATTTTCATGTTGACCCTTTTCAAAAAAAAATGGTAACCGCTGCATTAGATCATCTTCCATGTTGAATACTGAGCGTAAAGCATCTTTGGTACTCGCAAAAACGCGCCATGTGGACAAGCTCTAGGTTTGGAGGCTTCATTGAGAATTATTTTCCTGTACGATAAATCGCCATTGAATACCTATTACAACGCAAAATTAAAATAGGTTGTCAGAATTTTTCATGTTTCCGTGAATGTTTTAACTAAGATGTCGGCAGTTTCTAACAAAGCGACTGTATCGTCTGCTTCATGGAAAACCGCCACTACTCTCAATTCGTATTAGTTCCTTAATTTTTCGCCTTTTATAATATGCTACCCCTAAGCAACGTATGACCTGCCTAACCCCATGAGGGATACATGTAAGCTGTACGTATGCAGTTCATCGTGGGACACTTATTCGTGCGCCGCAGTACGTGAAACATGAGTTCGTATAACATGTTATCAAATGACGATTTCTTCATTAAACATTTCACCGTGGAATACATTTGTACGTATCTTACAAAAAGCGGCGATAGTTTGCAAATAGTACTGTTCCAATTATATTAACCCTAACCTAACCTAACCTAGTAAAGACATCTCATAAAATTCGCCACATGTTGTAGCATACGTACAAATATACTCCACGGTGAAATGTTCAACGAAGAACTCGTCATTGGATTGAATGTTACACGAACTCATGTTTCACGTACTGCGGCGCACGAATAAGTGTCCTGCGGTGAACTGTTTACGTACAAATTTCCGGATACGCCCCGCGAGACGTCACTGCACAACGAATAAATCTAGCCGCACATTCAAACGTAGCCGTTTTATTTCGAAAATTAATATATTAGTGCTTTTATAAGCATATATCAGTATCACACTCAAATGGGAGCGCGAGTAAGGCCACACGATTGATAACACTTGATTGTGGGTGCAAATTTCTCTTCCCGCACCGAACCTCGCCACTATACTGACTCGTAAAGAATTTTATTGTTACACGTATCAACGTTATGTTCGAAATAACCTTTTGAGATACCGAGGAAAACTCTACGCCGGCTCTCACATCAAAACGCATCTCGTCTGCAACGTGTCGAATACGTCGATGTAATTGTCAACGTTATTCACAAAACACACGTTGCCAAATGGAGCTCCGCAGAATGGTCGAATACATAAAGGTATTGAATATAAAGAGGGGCAAGGAATCGGCTTTCTCATACAACTGAATGAAGCAGGCCAACAATAATCGACAACTTACGAGAAATAGCGACGCGATAAAAAAAATGCAGGGCATCACGGAGGATTTACTTTGGTCATTATAACGTAACCATATCATATAATGTTAACGTGGAAATTTTGCCGCAAATTGATTACCAGCCTGCTTCGCCATACTTTCATATAACCTGCCGCCCCTAGGTCGAATACGACTTTTTGTTTGAAAAAAACATTTATTGGTGTATGCTTCTCGGGCTGCGAGTCGAGGACGCCAGAACGCATACACACACCTACGAATTGTTCATTCGTATACCAGCTCGCCGGTCGCCTCATCCAAGCATATAATTATATACGTTTCGAGAGGTTACGTGTGACTGTCGCTAGGTAGATGTGCGCGTTCTTCATATGCAATACCGGATCGACGTTCTTGGAAGGTTTGATTTATGACTATGCGGCAGATGATGAGAGTTTAAATGTGAGAGCCAGCTACGAAATCAGTATCAACATTTTTTTTATAATCTGAGATTAATAAATTTATACCCACGGTGGCCGCGCGGCTTAAGCGTTTGACTATCACGCCGTGGGTCTCAGGTTCGAATCCTGGGTCTGGCAAATACACATATTGTTTTTCAATTTGTGTGCGAGTCAGGGTATGGACCTAATAGGTTGAGCAAGTGGCTGACATCCATTTCTCGTAAAAAACAAAATATGTTAATACAAACCTCTACTTTGTGGAGGTCCATATGATCCTATTAGGATCGGAGATGGTCGGGGGACATTAATATTGGTCCAGTAGTTTTTGAGTTATAATGGAGCAAAAAGTATGACGTCCAACTATGTTTTTGATAAGGATACATAATTGATTAACAAACTCAGTTTTTATGCTTGTTTATTGTTTCATATCTAAATTTGAATATTACAAGACAGTATTGATTTATTATGTCAATAGTTTAATGTATATTGCGGATAAACATAGTATCCGAAAAATGATTATTCAATTGAGATATTATTTGTGAACTGCTTAATTGAAAGGTTTTGATATCGACTACATAATATATTAGGTGACCGGACAAAACAGAACAGCCAGGGGAAAAATGAAATATTAATTTTTGTTGAATCTATTTATTAATTAAATTTTAAACGAAATACATATACTTATACATAAATATTTATTATTGAAAAAAAAAACATTTTTAAGTGAAATCATCAAGGTATAATAATAATATGTAGGTACTTTCATTTTTTTACAATATCGTTATTTTGAAAATAATGCATTTTTTTATATATATATAGTATATCAAATTGTATAATATAATCACTGCATGTTGGCTATTCGGCATAAATACCTCAATTTATTAAACTGATTATTTCGTTGTACCTAGTCACCCAATCATTTTGAACATATTATATTGATTAAGATGAGATATCCTAAGCTTGCCGGCAACACAGAGTTAAATTTATTTGAGGCTTTCTAGCGATTAGTAATGCAGAAATTAGGTATATAATTTGATTTATTATGGCGTATTGAAAATATGTGCTATTAAAAATCTATCAACATAATAGAGATAGGACAATTTCAATATTAAATTTATATTTTTTCTGAAAGATCATAGTTATATTTATCGTTGTTCTGTTTCTTGTCTACATCGATCTACAATTTATATAGACAAACATTTTCAACTGGGTCAGTCATAAAATTGGCTTTATTTTGTATTACATACTTAATATATTTATTATCACCTGTGTGTCAGGTGTGTAAAAGCATTTTTAAGTGTCGTAACAATTCGAATATCCACGCAGTGAAGTTGCACTATAAATAGAATAGAAGAGCAAAACTATTTCGCGCATAGTTTGCATGCAGATAAAAAAAATATAAAAGCGCTTTATGGTGGATAGTAAAATCTCACAAAGGCAACAATGATGTGGAGGGCATATAATATTTCACGTCATTCTCGAATTGAAAATTAAAATTAAAAACGCTGAGTCAGATGCAGAGATGTCTCTGTTAAATTAATTTAACTAAAAGTCAAATTACACCGGCAGTATCTCACCACCATCTGCCCTAATCCACCGATTACCGTACGATCTCGGTGATCGTCGACCCAACTGTCCAGAGACGGCTCTTGTATAGGAACAAATGTGCACTGATCTCCCAAATTATTATGTAATAATATGTACGTATTCAAATACCTACATATTGTAATAATTAATTATTGTAAAATATCTTTAATTTGTCGCCCTTCCGCTACGCGCATCACCGTACGTATTTCTATCATATTTTTAACCGGCCGCTGAGCTGGATGTATGTATATATGTACGTCTTTCATAGTATTTATTGAATGTTCGAAAGAGCATCTGTACTGCCTGACCGTAGACGATTTTTTGCATGCTGCCGATATTATTGTACCTCACTGAACGTACAATTTTTACCTTGCATTGTACAATGTCCTCCCTCCTACTGCTTCAAGTATAACCGATAGATTCCGCGATTGACTGGCGCGTTTATAATAATATTATTGTACGTACGTATGAAGTAGGTAAAAGGTTCCCGCGCAGTATTTAAAAATACTAGGTATATTATTATTTCATACGTTATGACGTTATGAGGTAAATGCTCCGTTGTATGATGCGCCATATTAACCCTTAACCAGACCCCAGGAACTTATTAGAGCAATAATTATAATTTCTATGAAATATAACCTTTATTTATTTGTGAATTATATGTACTTATAGAAATTTCAGTAGGTCTAAGAAAACTCATGAAAAACTATGTGGTAACGATTTTCCCATAGCCTGGTAAGAGAGAAGTTTAACAAGTAGATTGTGGGATGTATATTACCACAGCTTGACATTTTTCAAAATAAAACAAGTATTTTTATTATACATTTATTACAATCAATCAAAACACAGAGAAAATGGGAAAAATATTTATTATTAATGATTATTATCTGTATGGAAATCTTCCGTGCACGGAGTTACACACAAGGGCACTTTGCAGATTTTGCATTCATATTTGGACCTTTTTTCCTTCTTGTACTACAAAACCTGCATCGTCTGAATGTTCCTTCTTTTGCCTTAGGTTAGGTTAGGTTAGGTTCCTTGCTTATATAATGTTTTCAATTTCCATTTGGCTTAGAGGTAAAAACCTGTACCTGAAAATTATACTAAATAGGGATTTTTTAGTTTCATGGTAATAAAAATAATAAACGACAACGGGCAAAGGTGGTATAATCCCCACATAATTCCATGCATTATATTTCACAAAATATAAATTATTTTACATAATTGTAATACAAATATAGGAGAACAACTCATTATCTACCAAATATAAAAAAATATTATGACTTACATTGTGTTTTTTCGTTATTATGATGTTATTTAACTGCTTGCTCTAGAAATGGACGTACAAATCGAGACATGTAAAACAACTAACCGTCAAACTTGCGGATGCATTCCTATTCACACGGCATTATGTTTGAGTCATAGGCAATATATTCGTTGATGAATTTTGACAGATAGTGGGTAACATTAAACCATTACCCGATAAAACACAGCGAAATTGTATGTGGGAAGGATATTACCATTACCTGGTTAAGGGTTTTAATACTGAATCAATCAAAATATCGATTAGAGTAATATTGTGATCATTAAGTTAGGTACAGCCATCTCACCATAAAAATACGATTTTATAATTATTTTACATTTCAAAATTAAACACTAAATAATTTTAATATAAATCTACAGCAAAGTAAGTCAGTAACATAATACATATAATATACCTACTTATACTAACTATTATTTTTGACGTTGAATGTCTTTCAGTTGGGGTGTACAAAAGTTGCAAATTTTTGTGATATCCCGTTGGAAAATTAATGATCCATGCCTAGTATTTGTAAAAATGATACAGCGCATATATAAGAATAATGTGGGATGACAAATGAAGATTTTGCGGCTTTTTCTCAATGACACGTGTCTAAAGTACTTACATCAGTTACGATTTATGGAAGTTACGAGTGACAAACGTGGTAAATATGTCAGCACGTCATATGAAGTGTAATTAGGTACAATAAAAATCGATAAACGTGTGTACTTATTGCCTTTTTGCATCATACTTATCATACCAGAGGCTTGAACTTTGTAACTTTGGCAACAAATAAATGCTGTCCGTGAATGTAAGCGTCGTTTAGCATACGCCTACCTCCACCATGAAGGCTATTGCAGATTTTTTTCCAATACGTCACATTTTCACAATAATGTCACTGATCGTTGATTGAGTCATGCGTGACAAAATATGAAATATTCCATTTTCACCACGACTTTATTTAACGTTGACATTAATTTCACGTTAGAAAATGAAAACACTCGCATGCATCGCACACGTACCTAATTCAAACAAATAGGTATAGAATTGTATTTCGTTTATGTGTGCGCAATATAAAATCAATTGCAACAACACTATACTCTGACAGCTGCTGTACATGCATAGATGGCATGGTAATTACCACAGAACAGATTAATAAAAATATAAATGTAAAGAAATAATTTGAAGCGAGACTTAACGCCCAAGTCATAAAACTCAAGAAACACAAAACATCTGAAATGTCCTCATACATTATCAATGTTGAATGCGCTTTTCGTTTACCTGATAAACTTTAATGCATACAGACATGGCTTACTATTGAAACAAAAACATATTCTTTGACACTTTGTCTTAAGTGGGTAAACCTAAACCCACATTCACACTCTCCACACTCGAAAATTAAACATTATTTCAACCCCACCCAGAGTGAACCCACTTTCCGTTATTTTTGTATTCACTGGGAATGACAAATATCAAAACCTTAACATGACTGTTGCCTCAGCGATCAAAATCGTGGCCATTTTATTTTTAATATTCTGATTTTCCGAAAATTAATAAAATATGTTTTAATTAACATACAATAGTAAAAGTATGATAACTAACAGCAATTCTATTCAATAATTAATATATACCTATTAATATAAGTATATACATTTCAGAATATTAGATTCTTCATATTGAAAATCCTCAAAAATATACCTATAAAATATCGGTATACCTAGTACTGTAATCGTAGACGTAAATTTCGACACCCAGCTTTATCAAGTATGCTTGCCATATAAGCAAAACTCGAGTCGTATAAAGCCATTCTTATAGGTACGTATCTGGCAAATCATTGCCGACTCAAGTAAAAAGCCTATACATTCACAACGACTGGTCCTACTTTTTCCGCCCCTCCCGTTGTTGTCTATGTATGAACTGTCATTGCCTGTCATTGTTCTATGTTCCCAAACTTTTTCTGCAATGGAACACTTCTCAAATCCTAAAATTTTAACGGAACACTTATCTTATTTTTTAGATTGATTCCTACTAGTTAAAATTTTAAAAAAATGTTATTAAAACACATTATTTAATTAATATTTACATATTTTTAAATATACAACTATAATATAATATAAACATAAAAATATGAATAAATAAAGCACTTAGATAATTTTGAGTCCTTGAAATGCATATCTTCTTGATATCAGGCACAATATTGGTAAGTTGCATTCTAATATCTGGTGTGGCGTCGAGCCTGTTCCTGCACTTTGACTTCGTTTTAACATAAATAGAAAATCCCGCTTCGGATAAATAGGTAGTAGAAAACGGTAAGTAAGAAAGTAAAATAATCATGGCCCCCACATCCTGAAGCGGGCCCTCAGGCTAGGATCTTTGGCGGGGCCCTTACTTATCTCTAATCTTAAAGGCAGTGTGACACATCACAATAATATTTTTCAAATTTTGTTAGATCTCAAATTAAGGGCCCTTATTCAGTGTATTATTAAATATTTTTTTCTATTTTTATTTATTTATTTTAAACATATTGTGGACATTACAAATTATCAGTTTAAGACGTTCACAACATGACATTTAGAGACAAAGATATATAAATATAACAGTATGACATAAAAAAATCTGGCATCTGATTTTGACAGCTAAAAAGTGGACCACTCATTGCTTGTGCGCTCAGGCTTTATTAATCTAAAGATGGCGGTGGGCAAATACAAAGTGATAAACTTATTTTATAAACTACTTCATAATATGTTATATATTATTCTGTTTGAAACTCTGCCGGGAATTATGATACAGAATATATTTAAATACAAACACAATTTTTTGTACGCATTTTCATCTTTTAGTTGAGTTATAATTTTTACTCTACATTAAAAACATTTTATAATAATATAATATATTAGAATTACATATATTATTCAGCGTTTTAATTAACCGAACAAGTTCATGTTGTTTCTAGTTAGTTTTAAATAATATCGTAACTAACAGGGTGGAAATCCCTTCCCCTTTCAACCCACAATATCAACGACCAAAGCGTGGGATTATTGTTAATTTTTTTATACAGTAGGAGTAGAACCTCGATATAACGGACTAGTGTTGGTGAGGGGGTGTCCGTTAAAGCCGAAAATCCGTTATTTAAAACACAAACAAAATCCTGTTTATTTGTCTTTGAATGATAAATCCAGAATTGTTATATAACGACGGAATCAACTTCATATAATCACTTATTAATATAATGTGAACTGGCTTTATTAGAATGTAATATATTATATAATAGATTACGTGATGGACAATAACTTGTTAACGGTTTTATTTGATACAGTAATTGAATGCAGTCGATACTTCCTTCTTTAAGGTTGAGTTGGTACTGATTTGAAGACCTAGTATAACTCTAAAACAAACTTTATTAATGTTAAGCATAGCATTCTCAGACGTTTAGGTTGATAAGAAAAGTAAATACCTTATCAAATCCATGACCAGACGTCTAATGATGCTGCTTATCAATACTTGGTATTGATAAAAAATAATGAATAAGAAGACAAACACAGGCACGAAATTGCGGGGCTATATCAAAATAACCGTGTATTGAGTCTTCAACACTGCCCAGTAAAGGTGAGTTAGAAATACTGTCACCAGTTTGTGTACGCAATTATCGGATGGAACTACCCATACTCAGTACGTGTGGCCCAATAAACTTGTTCCAAAAAACATCCTCGCTAGTTGGTAGACTTTCAATAGTATTGACAATAAATGCGTGCGAGCGAGATAGCACTTGAATACAATTTTATTTTAATTTATTAGTCTATGCATGCAAATGGCATCATCTTATGTATGAACAATAGGTCATAAATTGTGAGGTGACTGAAGTGACGGATGCTTAAAATTAAAAAAAATCATTGTTATTCATTTTATGTTAACAAGAATATTATGGCATAGAATAAAAATAACTCATAAATTTAAAATGTGTTTAAAATTTTATAATAAATGGGATATTTTGAAAAACCGAGCTCATTGTATTTTTATTGAGATATATAGAGATTATATTGAAGCCGATATTTCAAATTCTAATATGGAGCTAAGTTTAAGTTCGAGTTGAGTATGAATAGTATGATACTTATGTCGCATACGCACGCCAAATGCTCTATATAGTATTCCAAATACTAGTAAGTATTTTGGAACAAGTTTTGATACTAAGTATTTTTTTATACTGGTAGTAAGTATACTTAGTCTTCAAAATCGACCAGTTTTCCCACCTCCACTACCCAGTAACACTAACCTCTTTGTGGGTACGTGACATAGATGTATTTTACCAGACAAAGGCCATATTTGTTAACGGTGTTATCCGATACTACGGATATCGGATTGACATTCATCAAATTATTTTACATTCACAATATATCACAAAGGCTCGAATTGAATCGGCATTTTTTTCGCTCTCTCAATAAAACGTTCACAGAGTCGCCGATTTACCTTTGAGAGAATGTAGAAAGTTTTTTTTTTCAATTTTATGACTTTGAATTTATTACGCGGAAAAACAATTTTCCAGACGCTCGGCAAGCCAAAAACTTTTCTCGCTTACTCTTCCGCAAAACCTTTTACACTTCGATAGATTTTTCCTTGTTTTTTTCTGTTTAATTCAAATTATTTTACCAAAGAAGGCGTTTGACATAAAGGCATTTCAATAAGTTCTAAGTGACTTTCAATACCAGTCCAATAATCAACCGAAGGAAATTGGATCAATTAGTAAAACCTTAGAAGATATAATTAGATAAGAAAATAATACAATCATCATCATAAGTGCTCCAAAAACCCAGTGCTCTCTCCAATAACTTCCTCCTTCTCCCCATATTCTGAACCAGTATCCTCCAGATCGTGTCCGGAAATTTGTACGTATGTAATTCGCCGTATCACACTTCACTGTAGAATGCTGTACCTATGGATACCTTAGGTCGTATAATACTGACATAAAATTCGTGTCTAAATATGACACGGTTCTTGTCGGTTTACTTTACAGGAAGCCAGCAGCAAACAAATTTTGAAAATACCCTATATACTTGATTATTTGTTAGGTTATATTAGATTAAAACCTAACCTAAGGTTTTCGTTCTTGAATTCATGAATTTTGCTAAAATCAGCTTTGAAAATTGAGTTAACGTTCATATTGAATCTAATAAAATTGGTATAGTATACGGTCATAGTATACGGTATGACCGTATAGTATACGGTCATCTCTTTCCAATAAGAAAGCTCATGGCGAACTGTGCCACGGTGAAATGTTTTACGTACAATTTACAGGTAACCCCTCCAGGTATCTGCGCCGGTCGCTCCAGCATCTTTGTTCACATCGTCTAACCATCATAATCTGGACCTCAGTTGACCTCCTACCGTCTGGTTTGGTATCCAGGATTCCCCTTGGCAGTTGAGCACTGTCCATTCTTACTACATGGTCCGCAATTTATTAGAGTCTACCAAGTTAACGAATGCAGAGATATATTGTTCTTGGATGAGGTTGTAGAGCTCCAGACTATGCAAAATACGTTAATATTTTCCTTCTTAACGGCCCACATGCTCAGCGTACGTCAAAATGGCGCTTTTATGCTATTTTCAAAGCATGATCCTGGACATTCCTTAAACCTTGTAGATAATCTATTTACATAATTTTTAAGCCTTATTATCCTTTATATTTATTTTAAACATTTGATGACTGCATAAAGTATTTTTATTATGTAGATGCCGCTTATATGTAATATACATACTATGTATATGGATATGGATTTTTAGGGGGAAAAGTTCAAGATTTTTTATTTAAAAAAATTATAGAACGGGGTCCATGCATCGCTTTTGATAACTTTACCATATATCTAGCAAATAGCTACCTACTTATTTTTAATTGAATACATTCAGTAAATACATACAGTAAATTTTCATCCGTTATTCTGCTTCTAAGTTTATTTTTTATTTGGTTCATAGATGAGAGTGTTTGTTCGCATATATATTTAAGGCCAAAGATTGTGAGAATACCGAAAGCTAGTTTTTTTAACGCGTCATATGTTTCAGGCAAACTATTCCATGTATCAAATATTATTATTGTTTCTATTTTAACCTAAAATTTAGGCAGTTGTTTTATAGCTGTCCACCGCTAAGAAATCATATTGGATTTCTCTCTTTCGAGTTCTTCTAAGCGGCTGGTCAGATCTGTGAATTTGTTGCTACACAGTTCCTTACTTTTTAAATCTTATAACTGCATTTGGAGTGAACCAGCATCACTGTGTCGAACGATGTCAAGTTAAGTTCATTGAAATTTATTTTGAGAGGACGTACGATAAAAGCTAGTGTAGTCCTATTTTCTCTGAACTGGTGAAAACGTTCACCAAAACTGTTCTTTATTTTTCTTTATTTCACAAAATAATAAGTTATAAGGCTGCTTGAGATGAGGTGAAATTGGAGTTTATGTCTGAAGGGCCGCAAACATCTATGCAAAGAGCTGCTTATGCCGACCCTTCCCTAGAGCTACAACCATACACTGGGCTTGGCCTGCTCCACCATTTGCCTTCATCCAGGTCTGTACACAGACGTACCAGTTTATTTGTTTTTCATGACACATTGACAGATATGTACTTACTATTATTACTTGTATGATAATATCCCAGTCATCTAAGGTGGCCCATTTTCACTTGTATCACCCATTATCACCTTGTATTTGTAATATGATATAAAAAATCTAGAGTAATAATTACAGTGATCTTTTTACATCATGTAAAATTAGTTTTCTTTTAAATTTCTTCATACTTAGCTATCCGGCTTTTTTATTTGTAACTATAATATATATTGCAAAGCAGCTTTTGTGCTTTTGAGCTAGTTTTTCTTACTTTGTATTAACTTTTTATCTGCATCATAAAGTTATCACACATAATATAAATGTACAGGCAAGCTAGACTAAGCTTTCTTTCCAAAATATAGCACACTCTAAATGGACACCTGTTACCGAAGAATACAGCCTTCGCTAAGAGACTTGCGAATAATTTATGCCCTTAAAACGGATCCATTGTGACCTTTCCTAAACGGTCGTAGATTTGTAGACTGTATGCCTAGAAAAACGTACAATACAAAAAACTTTCATAGAAAAATATTTTCAATTATCTTGTTCAAACAATATTCTTGTGTGTGTTCATGGAGCAAACATTGCCTACAGCTTTACGCTATAGTCCAGGGGTTCCCAAACTTCTCTATTGGGAACTCTTGGGAAATATTTAATTAAAGGGTCTAACTAGGATATACGACAGGGCTGGCGAACCTTTGCATGCGTTCGTGACAAAAATCGGTACTGTTCGGTTATCAGGAATACTAGCAATCTCGCTCGACATCAGAGGAGCCTTTGATAATGCTTGGTGGCCATTTCTAATGTGCCAGCTGAGAAACAAGAAGTGCCCTCGGAACTTGTTTACGCTAGTGAAGAGCTATCATCAACAAAGGAGAGTCATACTGTCACATTTTGATGCCACGCTCCAGAAGGTTACGACCAAAGGATGCGTTCAAGGATCATCTTGCGGACCGAGCTTTTGGAATTACATCTTAGATGATGTACTTCAGGAGGACTTGGGCCCTGGAGTTGAACTGAGAGCATTTGCGGATGACCTGCTATTGATTGCTACTGCCAACAATACGACAGAGCTTGAAAATATGACTGACAAGGCATTGAAATTCATCACATCATGGGGCTCAAAAGCCAAACTACACTTTGCAGAAGACAAAACCAACGCGATGTATATTACCAGAAAGAAGGACCGACAACCAAACATTTACATGAACGGAGTTCAACTAAATACGTGGATCACTTTAAGGTTCTCGATCTCATCATAGATCGCCACCTTAACTGGTCCAAACACGTCGACAACATTTGTAAAAAGGCTGCAAGCATCACGAACAAATTGATCAGAGCCGCCAAACCCACATGGGGTGCGCCGCCGGGGGTTATGCATCAAATATATTTAGGTGCTGTCGAGCCTCTGATAACGTACGCTTCCAGCGTGTGGGCGGACGCGGTAAAGAAAAAAGTCAACCGTAAGAAACTGAACTCCATTCAAAGACAAATTGCCATCAGATCTTGCAAAGGATACAGAACGATCTCTCTAGTTTCTGCTCAGGTCTTGAGCGGCTTCATGCCACTTGACCTGAGGATCAGGCAGCTTGCAGAAGCATATGCGGTAAAGAAGACTCTCACCCTGCAGGACTTGCCGCAAGACAGAGTCTACCAGGGAACCGGAGACTTTTTCTCACTGCCTCATCCCGCGGAACGCAACTGGATTGACCATGGATACTATGATCAGACTCTGCCTGAGGCAACGCAGAATGAGCTGAGAATCTTCACTGATGGCAGTCTCTTGAACGGCAAAGTGGGTGCAGCATTTGTACCTTACGATGGCGTGAGAGAGTTGCCGTCGAGAAAGATCAAACTCGACGACATCTGCTCAGTGTTTCAGGCGGAACTCCTGGCGATCCGAGAAGCTTTGAGCTACGTTCTGAAGAAATCACCAAACAGATGGAAACAAATAACGATCTTGACAGACTGCAAATCAGGCGTCCATGCAATAACGGACTGAAATTCGGTCAATCCTATTGTCATGGACATTGAAACTGATATCCAGGAACTACGATGCAGAAAACAGAACGTGTACATCGGCTGGATAAGGGGTCACTGCGGAATCCTAGGAAATTAAAAAGCGGACGAAAAGGCTCGAGAGGCTACTCTTAAGAAGACGGCCCCAGATTTTGCCAAGTTTCCGCTCAGCTTTGCCAAAAGGAAAATAAAAAACAGGACCCTTCAACTCTGGAATGATCGATATTTGAAAGAAACGACAGGAAATATTACTAAAATGTTTTTCCCAACAATTTTCCATGCCTTTGATTTCAGGAGAATGCAGGAAGTTGGCTTTGAACTCACACAATTCTTCACGGGTCACGGTGGGTTCATGAGCTACCTGCATCGATTTAAGCTCTCCGAGATCGACAGCTGCCCGTGTGATGATATGACCCCTCAAAATGTCCCTCATCTTTTTATGCATTGCCCCATTTTCAGCTTCCAAAGACAGCAGCTGGAGGCGCGATGCAGGAGTCTAGATGAGGACCTATGCGACATCGGATCTGTGATAGTTCACAAGGAACTATCACGAAAGGTAGTATCATACATGATTAAAATAGTGCAGGATATTGGCAAAATAAACAAAGCCAGGACACAAAATGCCGAACACTCTTCAAGTGAAACGGAAGGCCTGGTGATTTCTGTCAACAGTCCGTCTTCTCCTGAAGAGTTTTCTGTGGTTTCCTCTTCACAAGAGCAAATGCGGAGAAGTTCCTGTTAAGACCCACAGTAGTATATCCCTCCTGATCCCAACATTATATAGTAAAAAAAAAAGACTAATAAATAAAGAAAACTCCAATTGAAGATCTACAAACCTTGTACATAATAAGCAAGGTCAATAATAAACGCAACTCCCATATAAAAAAAAACCTAACCTAACCCAACCTAACCTAACCTAAACTAACCCAAACTAACAAATAATCCAGAATATCGGGTATTTTCAAAATGTGTTTTCCGCTGTATTCCTGATAACTGAACAGTACCCAAAAAACTAATAACATGCTAACAGTTTTTTTTTTAAATGCACAGCATCTGTTAACCAAATGCTTTCCCATCGCAAAATTTTCCATTCAGAATCCAGTTAAAAGCCTACTTTATAATTCTCTTGATTAATGTTTTTTTTCATTTCTGCATTTAACCAACTTGGAGTCGCATGGAGGTCAAGGCTGTATTCTGTGAGGACGAAATGTCGTTTGTTTAACTCGTGCGTGCTACCTGTGCTTCTGTATGACTGTGAGACATGGCATCTTACTAAGCTTCAAAGGTCTCGGCTTTTGAGCTTTGAGAATCGATGTCTCCGCCGAATCTTAGGGGTACATTGGTACGACCGCGTTACAAACACCCGATTTCGTGAGTAGACACAGCAGCCTTCGGTGATTACACTAAGAGACGCTTTACGTGGAAAAAGTGCGACACTTCGTACTCTTGTGGCACATCCTCAAGGATCCGCCACAAGGCACGGCCCTCCGTCACCCTGCAGCGGTGGTACAAAAGCAATCTACTCAATACAGGTCTGGCATGGGGAGAGGCGCAAGAGTTGGCGATGGAACTAGGGAAGTGGCGCAAATTTGTGCTTGTCCTATGCTCCAATGCTGGGTCGTGACAGGATGAAATAATAAAAAGAAGAGTGTTTTATTATTTTTCTTTCTTAAGCCGTTCGTTGTGAAAAATTCAAGGATTCTGATTCAGATAATCAAATGCGTTTTAACCTTTAATCAATAATTGCATAGTGTCTATCTTATTTGGATAAACCAAAGATAATTCAATTCATCGTTTCAATGTTATCTCACCTGTTTTCCATAATTTGCCGTAACCTTCATATAAAAAACATATAATAATTAATGTAGAATGACTACTCCAAAACCAAGAAATAAGAAGGCACATTTTACTTCACCATTTTCGATCCTGAGAGGATCATTATGGGCCTCCACAGAGTGGAGTTTTTAACAGATTTTGTTTACGAAAAATGGTTGTTAGCCAATTGTTCAACCTATTAGGTCCATACTCGGACTCGGAAAATTGAAAAACAATATATGTATTTGCCAGACTCAGGATTCGAACCTGAGACCCATGCCAAACTTAAGCCGCTCGGCTATCGTGGGTGTAAAAGGCGTATACAAATTCTGAAAATGCGATGACACGTCTTACCACTATATGGAAGGATTGAGAAATTTCAATTGCAACGAAAATGATGCTTATGCAAACACTATTTTTTTATCTTTCTCTATGCTTTTTCCAATGGACCGGAAGGCAATAAATTGATGTCTTTAAAATCTGTGTTGACGCCACATACTTCGTATTTCTTGGACAGAGCATATGAACAGCTAGTCAATTATTCAGGTAAAGGAATGGTTCTCGACAGTATATCTGAGACGCATTCTGCAGTTTTTTTGACATATTGTTTGGCGTGGACGGGATAACTTGGGTAGCCTTCAGGGAAGAGCGTCGAAGCGACCTACTGAAGGAGCTTACTGTGGTCATCCTTTACTCTGCTCTGAGAGAAGCAGATGACCAACAGGGATAGTAAGTTTTGGTCGCTCAGAAAATGGCAGAATTTCAAGGTGGTCACGATCCTTAGGCATGAGGGAATGGCCAAGAAAAATAGAACATAGAATTCTTGACTCTAAAGAAACTAACGGACTTAATAGACCCCCTAAAATTCCATCTCGCATCTGCTGGATGTACATTCACCAGGTTGAGATCCCCTGATGTAGTCAGTTGTAAAGAAGTTTATGTTATTTTTTTAGTTGATATATTCACGAAAAAAATGTATTTACAATCAATTGTTGTCGTTTGTTTTTTCGCAATTCGTTTGTTGGCAGTATGACTGGCAAGGAAATGAAATCAAATACATAATATTATAACAAACAACCCAACTACAATGGATAAAATAATATAAAAAATGTTCTTTCATATTATTAGTTTGTACCCAATTTATATTACTTTATGATTTATTGGTCAAAGTAATACTGCCAAAAGTTTCGAAATATGGAGTAATTACAATTTGAAGTTTGACATGAAAATTTATTTGTGTTTTTTGTGCTTGTTCTGTACATCGTATGACCTTGTTTTTTTCTATTTATGTATAGACACATATTATTAACGGATTATTAATCCGTTGTTAACTCTAAATACCTCAATTATCGACTTACCAACGTTTGGCAGCAACTCCACTGTATTATAATCTAGTACACAGCTAACCAGTGTATACCATAGTGACAATATTACCTTACCGTAAATAGTATAAATATTTGCTTTTATTTTATATAATTTTTCTAGTATCTCAAAATTCTTATTCATTTTTTCCATTCGACACGTTTTTCCTTAATAAAAATCCATCTAAAATCCAAGCCTTCAAAAAGTTGCAAAATTTCAAGTTTTCAAGTTTTCAAAATAAAATTAATCTAATGGACACCACGCTCTAATAAATAACGGTATTATACGTAATAAATTTCACCATATCACATTTCACCGTGATCTGTCGTACCAGTAACTAAAAATATGTATTATTTTGACATTGATTGGAATCAAATATCTGATAATAATGCCTTATAATCAGGTGTTTGATAGCTACGACTCGATACTTAGGCCCGTTTCAGACCGGTGTCGCGCTCGATGTAATTAATATAGGAGGCCATTGTATTCGAATAAAGGGGCCTTTGTATTATTTTTATGAACGCTCCAGAGCTAATGAGTCAACGCATAATTTCGCGTTATAGATTAGAACATAAAACTGGCTGCGGTAATAAAAACAAGTGTATCGGCGACTTGAGAATGTAGCGGCCGGCGGAAAAGTGTACTGAACACGCGTTGACTCATTAGCTCTGGGGCGTTCATAAACATAATACAAAGGCTCCTTTATTCGAAGACAATGGCCTCCTTATTATATACAAGCGCGACACCGGTGTCCCGTCTGAAACGGGCCTTATGATAACCAACTTGCTAGTCTACTTTTAAATCATCAATAATTTACGCTAAAAATCAATAATTGTCAATTATATAATTGTATAGGTATATATTACATTTTAAGATTAAAAATGCATTTTTTATTGATAACATCCTTGTCTCTAAAATTACTCTTCTTCTTCGTCGTCTTAATCCGCATGATTGAGGATCATGATCACTCCTGAATTCTCTGATCACTGCAACATTCTGGATGAACATAAAAATACTATTACAAATTAAAATATTTTTAAATCTGAAAAAAGTTTTGAAGTTTACCGTATGATTAGAATACTGACATGACTTATTAATTTCAAAATATATTAAAAACAAGTGCAAAAGGGTACTACTATTATATCTAATATATTAAAAAATAAAGCGACTAATATTTGCATATTCTACCTTTTTTAAACGCTTGAAATATATTCGTATTGCATGGCACTTTGCCTATTAATAATTGATGTCACTAAACCCGGGTGTCAACTTTCAGTATTAATGGCGGTGAAGGCATGTCAAATATTATATTACTTATGTAATATAATATAAATATATATACATAAGAAGATTAATGCGTTTTTAAATTGAATTTTTATCAAGCAGCGCCCTGTAATTAACTACAACCGATCAATAATTCATATTATATAGGGATTGCAATACCAAATGAAAATGTCAATACCGGTATTTCTTAAACATTAAAAAAACAGAAGTAGGTGCTTATCAATAAATATAGCTATAAAAATCTTTTAAAAATATTATTTTATAGCTAAAACCTACATTCCTACATTTATTATGTTGACATTTAAAAATATATATTGATCATAATTATAGAACTAGTGATTTTTTACAAATAATTTGTATATATTGATAACTTTAACTAAAGCCATCAAAAGCTCATCAAGTGCAAATAAGTCCGGCTGCAAGAAAAACTTCTTAAATTCAACGCTTGTACAGTCATCAATAATTATAGAATAATTGAACATTTTTGTCACGGATGTTTTATGTCGAAATAATATTATGATAGTTCATCGCGACAATTACTTATATAAATATATTTGATGAAATTTGTTTTATTGTTTTTTCACTTCTGTTGGATTCACTCAATATATTATTTGCATTTTAGCAGCATATAACGTATAATTCATTTTCAAAAACGTAAACGAGTGTGCTTTCTTAATACCGGAAATTCCGGTATTTTGGATTTTTAAAACCGGTATTTCAGTATTGATAAATACTGGAAAACTGGTTTTGAAATACCGGTGTTGCAATCCCTAATATTATATATGATATACACTTTTACATCCAGTGTTCGATAATTTACTGTAGATATTAACATACCTTTTTATGGAACATTCACAATTTTAAAACACTTCTGAGAAAATATATTATAACCAATAGGAAAAAAAAATGAAAAAAGTAAGACACCCCGCATGAATTGAATCTGCATCTCTCGGGAATCGCGTCCACGCACATTGACCACAATGCCAAAGGAGTCATACTTAATTACGACAAATTTGAACTAGGTAATTGTTTTTAATACTCACTGAAGCGCTTTCTGAATTGAACTACTACTAGCAATCGGCGTTTATGTATTCAATAATCTTATTGTATTATAATGTTACTCTCTTAAATCTTGTGAATTAGTCGTTGAATAAAAAAAATCGTTAATATCTATTTATGTAATTTTATTTATATAATATTACTAGCTGACTCGGCAAACGTTGTTCTGCCATCTAAATTATTTATAGTAAATATTTTGGTTGTTAAATAAAAAATAACGAATGTATTGTAAGTGTGTGGGGATGAGATCTATGACAGAAAGAGGAATGGAGCACTGTAGACGATGACCGCTGATAACATATTCATTGTTTGATCTCTTAAAAGTCAAATGTAAAGTGAAAAAAAATATAAATTTTTTATCCTAAAGTAGGAAAATGAAATAAAGAAAATCAATATGAATTTTGAAGAGCAATTGAGTGTACAATATTTTTTGTCAGTCCGTCTTTAGCCAACACGAATAAGCTCGATGGGTTGCCCACGCGAGAACATGCCACGTACAATTGTCCGTGTGAAAAACATGGTGTGCCCAGATCTAAGCCGCAAACAGACATCGTTTGGCCTTGCGACTTATTGATTGTCATTGTGAATGCCAATCTAATAGGAAATTGAACGCGTTTGAATTCAATTGGCACGTCTGTAAGAATCATTGGAATTCGTGGCAGCAAAACATTTTCGGCTCGGAATTTGCCATTCAAAATGGTGGCTTCGATAATGTTTTTCATCAATTTTTTAATGACCAATCGCGTGCCATTGCACAGCCATGGTGGGTTCAAATTCCGAAGTAAAATAACCGGAGATCCAACTTTCAGTCGTAGAAGGTGTGTTGACATGCCTGGTAAATCCAGTGAGTTCAAAAACTCTGTTGGATAATTTACAGCTTCGTTGACATCGCAAACTGTATCGATCGATTTGTATGATACCAAATCGCCTGGCAACGACTGCTATATCTTGAAGTTTAAATCGTGTTTTGCAATGTATTGCATTTTGGCCTGGCAATAGCAAAGATGTAATCTCCTGCCACTTTGGATTACATGTAAACGTTATAAATAAACACGGTCGTCCGTACTCGCGCACGAAAGTCATAGCATCCTGTATGTATTCTTGGATATGACGTGGACTGCCTACGTAGGATGATGGTAGAATGATAGAGTTACCAATTTCGGTGGTGTCGGCGTCGCTCATGATAGCGTCTCGCAAGTGAATGTATTCTTCCTAACGTAACTTCTGTTGATTGTGTCGTAGGAATTGCAGTCGTTCGCTCTCTACCTTCGCGTACATGTCGACCATGAATTGTTGGCACAGCTCACGACATCTCAGAATGACGTTGTCCTGACCACGTCGAATCATCATACGATACGCATAAATTGTTTGTTTCGGCTCTTGTAATAACATATTCAAAAATATTAATTCATTCATAAATATTAATTCAAAATGAATAATGATGTTTATAATGAATGAATTACCTGTGGCGGGATCTCGTTGTTTAATGTTTATGCAATATCCGTCTTGTCCCTTCCAGAAAATTAGCGGATATTGGAGAGCGTCGTATGAACGGTGTGTGTCAGCGATGAACTCCAGATTATTGTTTCTTCTTCGAATCACGATTTTTCGCGGCGATGTGCGGTCGCCAACCATGATTCCAGCAACGTCGTCAACAACAGGCGCATTGAATCGACGCACGTGCTCTCCAGCTGGTGTTTTATCAGGATTGATGACAATAGCGTGGTTGTCACTTTGCAATTCGTGCATATATGATTTGAAGAATTTCAATAATTCGTTGTGCTCATTCAATAGGGTGTCCAGTTTGCCGACGATGCGCCTAACATTAGGCGAATTGAGGTTATTGTAGCCGCAACGTGCATCCACACGATTGATGTCCTCACCGCCCGTGAAGTAGATTTGGTTCGTTTGGTATTGGCAGCAATGAGCCTACTTTGTGGTTCACTTGGCCTTTGATTTTGAACGTTGAATGGAATTGTTGACCATTTGCCGCAGTATTGTGAACTATTTCTGTAGCTCCGAACGAAGTCATTTGGAAGCATAAATTGAATGTGCGAATGGATTTCAGGAACAGATTTGAATCTGGATCCGTGCCGATGAGCAAGCCGTTCAATGGTTCTGGTGGTGTCTCAATTTCTGGTAGTTGCACTTTTCCTGATGCGTCCTGGCTGAAACATGTTTGAATTTTAGCGCATGACAATATGGACATTCTTTGTCCATAGCACCAATCAGCGCTTTCGGATGAGCGGAATATTCAATATCTGGCTCGTATTCGAATGCAAGACGAAGGAACGAAGCGGATAATGCTCGATGTACTTGTTGGCATTGTCGGTCATTTGCTCTGCGTGTGTTAACTGCAAACCGGCGCGCTTGACTCCGTTCCAATTGTTGTTGTTGATTTCGTTCAGCTCGTGCCTCTTGTGATTGAGATTCACGCAATCGCGACATGCTCACACGCACATTTTCGTTATCTTGTTGGATTTGTTCGTCTGTGATTTCTGCTCTAATGTTTCGCATGTTTGTTGCTTTATTCGTTTGACGGCTCAAATAGGCCCTCTTGCGTCTTGCTGGCATTGTACACTGTAACACAACACACACACACAAATAGATAAATTAAAATAAATCGTACAACATTTTGCACACACTGCCTTGTGATATGCCGAATGAAATGTCAAAACGCGACGCTTCTCGTGAATTCTTCTCGGACGTAGCGCCATCTGTCATTCAACAACATAAATAATTTCGTTCTGTTTGAAATACGAACGACGGTTCATTTGTTCATACAAAAATACTAAAATCGCGATTAAAAAATGGGAGGGTGGAAATAGGAAAGTGAAAATTTTGGATTATAGGTATTTTTTGATGCCAAATAAAAAAAAAATACAAAAAAAAAATTGTCAAAAAAATAAAAGAATTTTTTTTTCTGGATAGAAATACCCAAATCACCTAGCGGTATGAAATATACTTGTTGATCTATTCTCATACTTATCAAATATATATAAAAAAAAATCATAAAAATCGGTCGAGCTTTAAAGAATTTTTTTTCTGGATAGAGATACCCGAATCACCTAGCGGTATGAAATATACTTGTTGACCTATTCTCATACCTAACAATTATACATAAAAAAAATTCATAAAAATTGGTCTAGCGGTTTCGGGGGAGTTCGACCACAAACATCGTGACACGAGATTTTTATATATATAGAGATAATATACCTATTGGCGGTGGGTAAGACGGTAGAGCTTGGCTAAATTGTAAAGTTCTTTAACAGAATTGGAGTGAGGACCTGATCGGCGGATCCCCTTCTAGAAGAGAGGAGGTGATATGACAGTGAGTCGCAGTCAAAACCTTGGAAAAATCATAAAAAAAATATATTAAGTATATAAAAATAAGTGTGTTAGAATTTTTCGTTATATGCCTACCTACCTAGCTCAGGTGGGCAAATGAAATAACAGTCTTTATCACAGAACAGATTAATAAATAGAACTTTGATAGGCTATTCCCCAATATACTACATGTTGACGCAGGGTTTTGAATATGTGAGTATCCTACGAATATTAACCACACGTGATAGACGTGCAATAGTGTGTGTTGCAATTATAGAGGTATTAAATAAAAAGAGGGGCAACGAATCGGCTTTCTCATACAACTGTATGAAGCAGGCCAACAATAGCCGACAACTTACAAAAAATGCAGGGCATCACGGAGGATTTACTTTGGTCATTATAACGTACCCATATAATATAATGTTAACGTGGAAATTTTGCCGCAAATTGATTACCAGCGTAGCCTGCCTCACCATACTTTTTCACCATACTTGCCTGCTTCACCATACTTTCATATAACCTGCCGCCCTTAGGTTGCAACTTTCAAATACACCAATATTGAATAAGCGTCATTGCATAAACCGAGAGCAGTTGTTAGAACGAAGGACAAGCATATTCTTTACACGTGTTTAAGTTTATTCCATATTCTTTCACACTCGATATCGGTAGCCTGTTACACTTTAGGTATTTCAGGTCCCATTAATTTTTAGTCCCCTGGTCTTTATGCTTGTGGCATGCAAATTTTGTCAGTTTAACGGGGTTTACGACGTGTCACTGATATAATTTTTTTCACCAAGAGTTGAACAAGTTTCCTATAAAATTTCTTAAAATATACCTACTTATATAAGTATGAAGTAAGTTAATTTATTTACATTTTAATAATTCACGATCCATTGATATAAATGTGTTAACAAGAGTTGAGGCGAAATACTCACACAGACGTATTGTTTACAAACAGGAGGTTTCAAATTTTTAAATCGACATCAACGTATACGTATGTTGTCCTCTTTTCGCTATAAGTAGGCGTAAACAAAACAAACGGCTGTTTCTCGAAGACGTTGTCCAATCCCCGTTGCCTCAGAAATGCACAAATACACACAATCTTTCGTATCTGTTTTCGCCTCAACTTTCATTACGCGACCTATAACATGGTATAAAATCTCTGAAAGATAGACTTAGAGGACTCTGAATCGATTAACTAATTAAGTTCTGCGACAGAACGTGGTAATTCAAGGCACAGGACCGAGAGGAGTAGACCGAAAGAAGAGACCAGGGACGACCCGAGACAAAATACCGCCCTAGGGCAGCGCCATACCCAGCCAGTCCCATTATTTTATATAACAATTTTTATCATCCGTGCTCGAGTCATTTCTGGTCACCAAGGACGTCCAATTGCAACGGAAGTAAACTAAACATCGCGAACCCGACAAAAAATACTGTCTTGTTTAACCTTTTATGTTAATTAATACATTTTGTTTCCAACCAGTGAGCTGAATTTTTTAAAGAAAATTATTTTCGTTATTAAGTACCCAGTTTAAGTAGCTATTTTTATATATACCAAATGATTCGCCCCGATTTGCCCCTCTTCGAGTAACTGCCGCCCCCAAGCGACGCTCAATCTGCCTACCTCTACGGGACGTCACTGGAAGAGACCTTCATTCAGCAGCGGGTATATTATTCAGGATGATTATGATACCTCCACCGTGAGAATCCAGCAGGTAGATACCAAATATAAATTTTGAATGGTATCCGTAAAACGAATGTTATAAAAACGTTTCTGTGCGGCCATAAAAGTTTAAATGGTTTTGAATTTTTCAGTAAACCTAGTTTTCTCTATTTTCCGTGGTTGTTTTATGGATGAATATAAACAGAGCTTTTCGCATGAACACCTTTTGTCAGGGGTGTGCAACCACCGTATCCACCCCAAAGTTATCGGATTGTTCGTGCTGATTTGAATTATAAAGCCAGGATGTTAATATTAAAATGTTTTTATACTCGAAACGTTTCTTATAACTAGGTAACCATTAACGATGACAATGAAGAGTTTGATTTTTTCTGCAGAAAATATGTAAACATAAGCCGGCTCGCACATCAAAACTCGTCTCGTCCACAACATGTCGAATACGTCGATGTGACGTCATCGTTATTCACAAAACTCATTCCTGAATGGAGCTCCGCAGCTTGGTCGAATGCGACTTTTTGGTTTAAAAAAATATCTAGTGCTGCTATCAACAAATTGCATGCATCTCGGGCTACGAATCGAAGACGCCAGAGCCCATACACACACCTACGAATTGGTCATTCCTATACCGGCTCGTATTGAGAGGTTACGTGCGACTGTCGCTAGGTAGATGTACGCGGTCTTCATATGCAACATCGGATCAACATTCCTATAAGGTTTGATCTATGGCTGTGCGGATTTGGATGTGAGAGCCGGCTAAAACCCTACAATGAAAGGTATTCGGTATCGCAAAACATTAATCTATTCAATATGGCATAAACTGTTTTCAAGGTTATCATAATACCAACTATATCTCCATTCTCGATTCACAGAATACTTTATTGTATCAATACAAATAATAGATAATATTATCATATTGTGTGAAATAGACAAATATTCCATTGTGTCTTAGTAAATAAGTTTTACTATTGCTTAATAATTTAAAGTATTATATTGCATTATATAGCATCTGTACACGTGAATAGATTTACCCACCAATAGTGTTTATTTTAAACTATCGCGATAATAACTGTGTACACGTAAAAGTGTTGCCTGTCTCGCCAATCTCATTTTTCAAGAGTAAGCGAGGCGCGATGGTGTTTATGGTACTATTTGACAAGTAGTGAAAATCGGTTAACCTCAAAATGAGTATGTGCATGGTATAGTTTGTTTTTTACCGGCAGGTTCGCCACTATCGTTCTAGTGCGCATATCGCACTATTGTATCTGCGCGCAATCCAATTGTCGCGTGAAAATTCAGAAGCTTCAGAACTTTTGTAATCCATACATGCAATCTTGCAATTTGCACGATTACACTTGTATTTTTTTGTTATGGCCGTGTAAACGGGATATTAAACAAAGTTTATAGAATTTATTATAACTATAGAACCATTTATTTTAAATCTAGCAATCACATAATTATTATAATATATGAAATTTACAAAATGTTATTTTTGTTACAAGGTGTCAATGTGACGTATAATAGTCAAGGTTTCCAACTTAAAACTAGCATTAGTGAAAAGGGATCAAGCTTCCAAAAGTTCCATCGGGAGTATGGCGTTAAATTTAGTGCTTGTCGATACCGCAAACAGCTTAAAACTTCTCATAACAAAACTACCATAGTTTATAATTATCTTACTAGGAAAAAATACCAGGTGGCAGTGCGCCATGTCAATATTATCGTCAATGCATCCAGTGTATTCAATGTGCACACAGATAATAGAGTATGTATGTGTGTGTTTCTGTGTAGCTGTGTTCAGCAGATAAATCAAAGCAAATATAATATGTATATCTTATTATTACTACACGAAACGTTACATAGAAAATGACGATTCAATTAAAATTTTATGAACTAATTAATCTATTAGCTGTGGTAAAACACTAAATTATTTTTCGATATTTATTCTTGTAAAAACGATGTCCAGACCACTGTCGAAAACTACCCAATCAAGACTCGTAACTGGACAAAATATGACATTTGAATGATATTTTCAAAATGGCGTCCTATTGTAGTTAGTATTTCCACTGTTGGCCATTCATTAGATAAGTTTGTAAGTATGTATATAATGGTGACACATTTTTTTGAAATGCTAGTTTCTATACACTTTCTCCATTTTTGAAAAAATCTAGTAGGTACCTATTTTGTTTTACCATCTAGCGTATTTTTTTACCCTATCTTAAATATCATATTTTTTTAAATAACAGTAGTTGGCAACGCTGTAGTCATGGCCCCCACAAGGGGGGGCTGACAGGGCTCTAGCCTAGGGCCCGGCGTGATGGATCGACCAGATAAATGAGATAAATACACATCTTGAATTTGCTCTAATAGCAAAAAAAGTCGCCTGCGGCGCCATTTTGTTTCGGAATTATTAATTATATGTACCTATGTGTAAAATATATGATTGTTGTGACGTGATGAGTGATGAGTGATACCTACTCGACAACTCCATAATTCGATGTGTTAAAAAATCGCTAAATTACACTGAATTTTATTTGACCTCGAACACCATTTAAATAACAATACTGGAGACCGTCAGACTGCCTTTAACCGTAGCGATAGGTTGGGGGGCCCGCTTCAAGATGTGGGGGCCATGGCCATCCTGTATAGTTAAATCAGGAACATGTTGGCATATTATACAAATTATTTGAATACCCACTTAAAATAATTATATTCTGTAATTTAGTATTATGAGAATTGTATTAGTAGGTATACCTGCATACTAAGTATATTCTTACACGTAAATCTCGTTATAATAATATTATATTATAAGTAATCCTCGTTGATAATTTTATTACGGCCTTGATGAATGCTTCTTTTCTGTAAGTATTTATTATATCAGCAGCAAATTAAATGCAGCAAAAACAAAATACTAGTCTGCGACTGAAGTTCTATCAAGCTCACTATTCCAGATCATTGGCTATGAATTTTAGAAAGTCAATGGATTTATTATAAATTATATAGGATTACGCATTACCCTTCAAAACGACATCAGCCAAGAAATTAGTGAATGAATTACTCTAGCAAACAAATTAGCCTTTGATTGACAGGTACACTGCTCTCAATTAAACTAAAATAAAGTTATACATACCCCTTATCAAGCTCATATTGACATATATGTCGGAATACCAGGCACTATCAATAAAATATGAGAGGAAACTGGGCATGTTTGAATGGAATACACTAATAATGGTCCTCGTAGCTGAATGCGAAAAAGATGGTATCTGGCGAGGAGGAAGCCGAAGGCAGTGTTACAATTTCAAATACGTATACATATATTAATATCCTCATATTCAGATATATATTATGTGTATGGTAGTGACACGTCTGCCGGCGTCGTCAGCTAGCATCGGGGTCACTGGTCCGCGTAACTTTCAGAATCTGCCCTACACGTTGGGCGCCAATTGATACGGTCTAGGACGGGATGTGACTTGGTGTTTGCTTATTATCAAAATGAGGTGTCGGGAAAGCCAGGTAACAGGCGACTTCTAACCAAATTTTGATGATTATTGAAGAAGAAAACAATTAAAGCGTGATACAGTTTACAGTTTAAATAAATTGATTAGGTATCAAAAATTGAACTCTAAGTGACCCTGTTTAGATACTGGCACGCCTTAAGATGGCTTGGACGAGTACTTATGACCTATTTTACAGGAATTCCAGCTTCGCTTTCATCAGCTATTCGGTTATAATTCTTAAAGCTAATTTGTGCATACATAAAATGTAATGTGGCAGGTTACTCTGATAAATTGATGGTCTAGACATGTTTTCTAAGGGCGACTATAATATTGGCTTATGTTTATATGAGTCGCTTGAGTCATAACTCACATTTTGCAATTTTGTTATTTTTGAGTAAAATATATTTTTAAGATTTTAAATGCATTAATCTATATGAAGATAAATAGTTGGTATCAAAATTCATTTTAAACCATGTGAAAAAAACACAAAGACAAAGTTGGCTGTTGGTGTTATAACTCACATTTTTCAATGAATAATATGAGTTCTGTCACCAAAGCCGTTCGAACTAATCAATGAGCTCTATTTCTCACAGTGTGCTGTGTGTCTGCAGCCTTAGGAGTATTAGGTACCTATATATATATATTTTTTTTTAAATAATGTAAATCGACTCATTCACTCATTAATATTCAAGGAAGTTCAATACTTTTCTTCTAATTATAAGTGGTTATTTGCAATTATCTCAAAACTCGGTTTTTGGAATATGTGAGTTATGACTCTAAGCAAC
This sequence comes from Rhyacophila brunnea, assembly GCF_057557595.1. Lineage (NCBI taxonomy): Eukaryota > Metazoa > Arthropoda > Insecta > Trichoptera > Rhyacophilidae > Rhyacophila > Rhyacophila brunnea. Next base: position 17,681,274 of record NW_028232752.1, read on the forward strand.
TCATATAATTATAGTGACTGATGCCTATATATATTTCAATGGAACACTGTTTTCCTTGTCGATAGTTAATTTAAATAATATATCTAAACTGTTGACGATCAATATTTTTAAAAGCTTTTAGACGGATGCATTTATAGTCTAGTAACAGCGATCGCTTTGAGACCTACTATTATACATATTATATATAAATATATATGAAATAAAACAGGCATAATAAAACAAAACACTATCGCAGTTGGATTATTATTGTTCGTTGACAAATCAAAGCCGCTCCAGACCGAATGTATTCAAAGTAACAACACGAAGTAGGTAAATGGCGTAGATACAATATACAACAATATAATTATTATACTAGGGTACAAAAAATGTAACTACGACTTACATACACCATATAATATGATCGAATGTCCCTTACTACTACTACGACTTTGATTTTACACGCATTAAAGACAGTGTTTCACGAGCTGTATGGCATGTGGCTCCATCCTGTTGGAACCACATATTTACCAAATGGAAATCTTCCAAATCCGGCCAAAAAAAGTCAGTTATCATTTCTCTATAGCGGACGCAAATCAAACTAATTGCTATCGTTCTCAATCGAGGTACTCCTAAGTAGGGATTCCAATCCCGGGATCCCGAGCTATTTTCGATTCCTATGAATCCCGGGATTGATAAAAAAAATCTCAAAACTTTCGGGATTGATTTTTTTTGTCATTTTTTATGGAAAATAAAATAAAAACTAAAATATAACAGAAAAAATATTTTTAATAACAAATAACTACATTAGAAATAAACTGAGTTTGAATGAAGTTTGATTTATACCCACGTGTAAGTAGTCGATTCATTTTATTTTTTCACATGAATTAATAAAAATGAGAAAGATTGGAAAAAATGCTTCGCACTATTAACAAAGTAATTCCACCATGATCTTATACGTTTTACGGCAGTTTCATATTTGGCTGACTTATTAGATTTATGAAGCGGAAAGGCCATAAGTACACCATGATTTGCTTTACTATTTAAATCTCGCTAGCCCATTCATTAATTCTTTACTATCAGAAACACCAATATCATATTAAATTCACATTATTATTTATATTACAATATTATTTACTCCATTAAACTTATGTATTTCCAAGATTGAACGTAGGTATACAATATTAACAATAAATGTCTTAAATAGTATAAATTATACTAGATTTATTTTTGACCGATTTTATCAATGTTATCTGTAAATATAAAAAATTTATATTAACAATTTAAAAAATGCCAATCCCGGGATCCCGGGATTGTCAAATTGTAATCCCGACATCCCGGGATCAGAATTTTGGCTCGGGATTGGATTCCCTACTCGTAAGTCGTCATATTGGAAAGGAGCAATTTGGTGGATGAATTGATGCTTCACCAAAGATATATTAGCTCTAGATAGACTATATATAGTTTTCATTTACATTTAAAATGGGTACTTAGGTAGCTAAATAAAGATCTCTTCAACTTTTAATCCATTAGAGAGAGATTTAAAATGAGAAAAAATTGAAAGCTAGATTTAATTTTGTTCTAAATTTAGATAATAGTTTACTAAAACTGTTACCAATTGTTTATTATAGTATGTTTAATTTCAAAATATTTTAAAACATTTAACGTAAGGAGCTCTTGAAGCATTTAATTTATAATTTGTTCAAATCGAAAGTCAAATTCTCGGGTATTACCTATCCACACGGTCTCAAGTAAAGAAACCTCACTGATTTTATTCTGATTCCTCTTCACTATCAGACGTCCTCCATATATTACGTCACTTGATTTTGGGTATATGACTTGACATCTATCGGAAAATTATCGAAGCAAATCGGCAGATTGTACTAGAGTTGAAGCTTTTTTTTTATTATCACCCTTCAAGCAAAGAGTTTAAAATGATAAAAGTATCTTATTAAAAAAAACTTTCTTTTTCTACGCTATTAAATCATAATAATAACTATTAAAATATGTTTTTTTTAAACAGGATTTAATTGATTAACTAACACCATATATTTTTAGTTATGTACCTATGCATATAATATCTGTACCTCAGAGGCAGACGGATGCAAGTGCCAAATATCCAATTGTTCAGGAGAGCCAAAAAACAATTTATATTTTAAACGAATATTCATAACTTCTAAGAAAATATACATATAATGATCATTATTTTTTTTATTCTAATTCAATTAAAGTACTTCTGGAATATGTAAGAAAGGAATAAATATAATACAATTTTATATCTAAAAAAATAAAATAAAAAACGTAGCGTGGATTTGCATCCTTCTGCCTCTAAAGATATTTTGTTAAATGTGGATTTGTATCTTATTTACCTAGCCAAAATAAAACAAATTATAAGTTTAAAAAAATTATAGGTATAAATATAACAAAGCAAAACACATAATTTTTTTTAAATTTTATTATGTATTCATCATCATCACCAGCCTGAATCTATTCACTGCTGGATGAAGGCCTCGCTAATCTCCAAGTTGATTCCACTTCTGTCGTACCTGTGCGTTGCGTTGCCAAGTTTTTCCGCAGAACTTTATCATTTCATCGATCCAGCGGCCTCTAGATCTACCTTGCGGATGTTTTGTACCTCTTGGATACCACTGGATGAATAAATTTGTCCAACGATTGTTCTTTCTTCGACCTATGTGTCCAGCCCATTTCCATTTGAGGTTTTTAGCAAACTCTATCACATCATTAATCCTTGTCTGTTCCCTTATCCACTCATTCTTCTTTTTGTCCGTTTGCGTTATGCCCAGCATGCACCTTTCCATTCCACGTTGTGCTACTCTAAGTTTCTGGATCTCTCTTTTACTTAGGGTCCATGTTTCACACGCATGTGATTACGGGAAGTACACACTGGTTGAACACTTTGCACTTTAGGCACAGTGGGAGGTCATTTTTGAAGAAATTATTCAGGCGGCCAAAAGCACTCCAGCCTAGCTTTACTCTGCGAACAATTTCATCAAATATACATCCATCGATAGACACTTGTTGTGCCAGATAGATATAGTTTTTCAACTGTTTGAGCTGAATGCCATTGATGAGGATCTCTTTTTGGCCCGCAAAGCAGTTGAACATGACTTTCTTCTTTGACACATTTATTTTCAAGCCTACTTTGTTGCTTACTCCAGCGAGTTCCTGCATTCTGCTTTGGAGGTCTTCTGAGTCTTGCAAACTACTCTTTATTGTCATCGGGAAAGCGCAGACGACTCACGTATTCTCCATTCCAGTCAAGTTCTCTAAATAAGTCTTCAAGTGTAGCTGTAAATAGTTTAGGTGAGATTGTATCACCTTGTCGAACTCCTTTGCTGATAGGAAATGCGCGATGGTTTATGGGGATGTTGTTGCGCTACTGTATATATTATTGAAAATATTTATATAGCGCCCGGGGATTCCTTGATTTCTGAGTGCATCGAGTATTGAAAATTTCTTTATGGAATCGAACCCTTTCTCATAGTCTATAAAACCCATGGATAGCGGCAGCTTATATTCCTGTTACCGCTCTGATTTCTCTAATGACTTGGATATGGTCCATAGTGCTGTATCCTCCTCTAAATCTCGTTCTCCTGGCTGGTTCTCGTCTAGTACATATTGCAGACGGTTTGAGAGAATTTTATCCTAGTGGATTATTGGATTTGCATCCTTCTGCCTCTAAGGTAGGTATGGCACTTGCATCTTTATTCTATGCATATCTTGGACTAGGACTTCCATCTCTCTGCCTCTAATAAATAAAGCCTTTAGCATGACGATTCTTAAAAAAAATCATTTTCCCCAAAAATGGAGTTGCATCCGTCTGCCTCTGAGGTACAGATATTATCATTACTAGCTTCCCATAAGTATGACAAGTGGACACTATTCTTTTGGATCGCCTACCTTCTTCCAAAGGAATTCTTCGCCACTGTGAAATCGTATCTGTACCAAATTGATAATATCTTCATTAGAAATTATAGAATGTTGCCTGCATTTGTATTTATAGAAACCCATAGCATTCGAAAAGCGCCGACGGGCATTTTCATTTATGTAGGTATTGAATCAAAGAAACAGAATCTTTCTGCTTGATTTAATATTCAGAATATTAATGGAAGAAGTCAGAAATTCATGCCACAAATAATATTTATTTTTATTTTCAGTAAGTACATACATAATAAATGAAATCTTTCAATTGAAAAGCTTCCTGAAATTCTAAAGGAGCTTTTAATTGTTGATTTTAAGCCTTAAATAATAAATTGGATCTACGCCATTAAGCTTTGCATTGTCTTAAGATAGATTTTTTGTTATTAAACGAATAGTTTTAGCTTTAGTTATTACAACGTCTCTTTGGGATATTTTTCAAATTAACTTATGGGCATTTTTTTTGAATTGTCAACTTTCGCATTTTGTTATTGAATGATTTCCGATAATTGAAGCCCTGGCAATAGACTCTAAAATCTCATAGACTTGTTTGAGCTCATCACTATGCCATTTTCTAATTTGACAACTTAAGTAAGAATGGATATTTTTTCGCCTGCTTATGTGTACGAGTTACACAAAATCGTGTCCGGAAACTTGTACGTATGCATCTCGCCGTATCACACTTCACCGAGAAATTTTGTGTAGGAAATATATGGACGTATATTAAGACGGTAGGTACTTCAGTGAAACGGCAAATAATTTTCAACTATAGGTGCGACGAAATTTCGGACTGGCTGGCAATCGGAGAGCGAAAGTCGAGCTGTGAACACGTCAATTTGTTTTGTGATGGTGACGGGGGAATTAATTCTTAAATCGTGTAAAAATGACTAAAAAAACTACCCATTTACTTGAAAAAGAAAACATGTGAATGAATATATTATTATTATTATTAGTAATAGAACAATAAACATAACATTAAATGAATGCATGTTGACTTTTATGGCAAATTATGTTTTGTTCTGCACGCGTCATTTGCACAAACTTCGCGTCGCGTAGTCACGATCGTTTTAGACTGTGCTCCAGCTGAAGTATAGCCTTAAGACCGCCCAAACTCTTTGGGTCGTATAGTACTGATATAAAATGCATGTCTAAATAAAACACGGTTCTTGTCGGTTTACAGGAAGCCAGCAGCAAACAAATTTTGAAAATAGATGTAACTGGATTATTTATTAGGTTAGGTTAGGTTTTCATTCTTGAATTCATGAATTTTGCTAAAATCAGCTATAAAAATTGAATTAATGTTCATATTGAATCTAATAAAATTGGAGACCGTATAGTTTACGGTTCTCTTTCCGATAAGAAAGCTCACGGCGAACTGTTCTACTGTACTACTTAAACTAATGTTTTACGTACAATTTACATGAAATCACACAAAACATTTGTTCTGTTCCCCTTCATCGTGGATCAAGCTTGGCGAATGTACGTGGTCACCATCGAGTAAACCGTCCGGCAAATGTTTCTACACGCATAAAAGAGCGCCAAAATTTGCGATGCTTGGCTAATATTAAGGGGCTTAGCGAATTTTACATCGACACCTCCTACGTAAAAGGTCGGAACTGCAATTTTGCAACTTAATTACCTGTATTTAAATAATTTAATAAATAAATATATATATTTTACTTCGAAGATAGCGATCGTAATTTTCGATGTATAATCACTTAGCATTCGACCTTGTACGCCGAACAAAAGCACTGTAAGCATGTTATGAATGACATACTAGGATGTGTCAGATAGTACATTTTACGTTGACGTCTTGCATACGACTGTGTGGACTGTGTTATATGTTTGAGCGGCAATTATTGAGATATATTGTTAGTGATTATAACAAATTTTTAAGTATGGCTTTTAATGAGCCCTGGTAATGTTTAACATATTAAATTCCCGGAAAGTGTGTAATATAAATGAGGAAAATTGCGACCAAAAGTTGTCGCTGCCAAAAACTTTACTGTTAGGCAAGTTTTGATATTTTTAATTGCTAAAATTATTCAATTGAGTTAAAATTGTAGAATATGTAGTCAATAATATTATAATAATAAATTAACATCAAGAATGCCTTTACATCAAATCTCTATCACTGATTTACCTTCAGATTATTAAAAAATACCCCAAATATTTTCCTGCGTATACATTCTACCCTTAGATTCCACGATTTACGACTTTCTAAGTTGAAAATATATAACTGTATAGAATCGTATGTAATGACGTAAAAAGTCATAACGGGTAACTACATACTATTTAGTATTTACCGTTCGAAAAGTAAAGACAAAATAGTCGTAACTGAAATATTATAAAATAATTACAAGATAAAAAGACTTTTATATACAACATTTTTAAATTTTCTGTTTAATCATATAAACTTGACTTGACTAGCTTAAACGATCAAAAAAAATTATTTTTGATAGAAATAATACTGAAATGTCATTTTGACATGTCATATTGATTTCCATAGTAACGCACATATATATCAATAATTAAGTTGCTAGGACCCCAGACCCTAGCAACCAATAATGGTGTCGAAATAACTTTTCATACAAAACAGAATTAACTGAAAATGAATTCAATTCTACTCAAAGATGGCTAAAAGTATTAAAAAATGCATTGGCATCGTGTTTTGATATATTCTAAAAGTTTCAAATGTCTAGCTAGTCGGGAAGTTAGTTAAAAATCGATTGCAAGATTTGTACCGGACAAAGAACCACCGGACAAATAAGAATACGAGCTAAGAAAAACTTTGTAAAATAGCTAATACAATAATGATATCTAAAAAAACAAAGTGCAAACAATATTTTATATGCATAACGAAAAAACTACGATTCCAGCATTTTAATTAACGTTGTGGTGTCAATCGCAACATTAAAATGGCTCTACCAAAAACTTAGCATTTTGCAGTTCCGACCGTATACCTAGGAGGTGTCGATATAGTACCTATCATGCTAAAGTTAATGTTGTGCCCACTATGGCCGAGCGGTTTACGCAATGGCTTATAGTATAGAGGGTCCCAAGTTCGAACCCTGGGTCCGGCAAATACAATGTTGTTTTTCAATTTGTGTATGGAGTCAGACAGAGTATGGACCTAAAGGTTGAGCAAGTGGCTTACATCCATTGATTGTATAAAAAAAACTGTTAATTCAAACCTCCACTCTGTGGATGCCCGTATGATCCTATTAGGATCGGACATGGTCAAAAGAAATAATAATGAAGTTAAAGAGTTTTATTTTTATGTTTTTATGATGTCAAATCCTTTTTATTTATATAAAATCTTATTTAAGTATGGTCTCAATATTGAAGCTCGATTTGATATAAGTAAATAAAAAATATATCAAGTTATACACATTTATATTTTTATAAAAATCGATGTTTTTTTAAATAGATAAATATAAAAAATTATAAACTATGAATTAGTCAAAAATCTCTTCGATAAAATATGTAAAACTTAATAAACTAAAGTTAAATTATAAATATTACCATAAAATAATATGTAATAATGAGATGGGATCTTTTAACCAATTCACATTTTATAACATTTTTAAAAATTACAAGTTTATCTCTGACTTAGGAAAAAAATATTTTTATATTAAATGTTTTCATATAAGTACATATTTATTAATTAGTATATGATTTTAGTTTCCCCATCTCCACCCGCCATGTATATGCAGCCGCAGTTTGTGCACGGCCGCCTTCCATGACGCTATAAACGTGTCAGAATGAAAAATTTTAGTGCCACACTTCCTTGTCCCGAAGCGATGCTGCACGGGACTGATGTAGCAACCATGCACCTTAGTTTAAATTGTAAATTATCAATAAAATGTCTCAAATTGCAAGCTTCATAATATTTTCTCACTAGGTGCCTCTGGTAGGTAGAGAATTCGTCAAGGGCGGACGTGCTCAGCGTGGGTCAAAATGGAGCTTTTTTCTATTTTCTAGGTCAATAATTATTATAAAGCAATCATTATTCGTATGATCTTTATCACACTTGAATGGTCAAAGACATAGCTTATAATTAGTATCTTTAGAATTATCTTCAAATGTGTTAATCTTGCCCATTTTTTGAATAATAAAATGCCTAATTATTATCAAATTTGGGATCACAGAGATTATCAATATAATTTTTTATCGTAAATATTTCACTATAATAATGTATATATAAATTATACTGATGGTTTTATAAATCCGTTTAAAAATTAATAAATGTAAAAAATCTTAACACCACTACACATTTATGTACTGAAATATGACTATATTCTAAAACATTAGAGCGAGAGGTTTAAAAGAATACTATTTTATTTAATAAAAATATTTTATACAGTCATCAAATGTTTAAAATAAATATAAAAGATAATAAGGCTTCAAAATTATATAAATAGATTATCTACAACGTTTAAGGTATGTCCAGGAGCATGCTTTGAAAATAGAACAAAAGCTCCATTTTGACCTACGCTGAGCATGGCCCCCCTTAAAGCTTCGCCACTATTATTAAGCATACATACTATTATGTACTACATTGTTATTGCGTAATATTACAAATTTTCCCCACTCAATTACACATGTGTCTTTGGTGTAATGTGCCACTGTACACGAACGATTAGTTTACCCAGATATTTATTTATACACATTATTATTTTGGCAATCATCGTCGCTATTTACCGTCCACCGTCAAATAATATTCACTAAGTACCGGCAGAATTTTCCCGAGCCAGCCGCTTTTCTACGCGATAAAAGTGATGGAAAATTTTGCTTGCTCCGCGATAGAAAATGCTTTTCAAAATAAGCGATCGCCTTCCTTTACAATGATAAGGCGTGCATCGTCTGCAATGCAGGTTTCGGGCTGCAGCCAAAACATCTTGCAATCTATTCAATAATCTCAACAGGAAATTCGTGCAAACTATGTTTAAATATGGCTGTCTAACTGTAGCGAAGGGTGGAGGTAGGCGGTTAAGATCCGCCATAAATAGTCCCCATTAAACTTTGTTAGTTATATGTATTTGTTTTTATTGAACTAAGATTACAACTTTACAGATGGTATTGGTTAGTTTTTAAAAATCAATTCAACCCTACCTAAATCAAACCATAATTGTCTTGATATATTGTGGGCGATACGACAAAATTTCAGGGCTCGAAATGGACCGGAGCACACCGGAGCGCCGTTGCGGTTCGTGAAACGGGTAAAATTATCGCTCCGTCTCGTGGAAAAATATGTTGACGGCCTGAGCTAGTAGATATGCCATATAATAGAAAATCTAACACACTTATTTTTATAAAATACGTACACATCAAATTTGATGACTATGTAAATATCTTCAGAAAATTGTCGAGCGCTCCGGTTCGTGAACTTTTCCATTTCGAGCGCTGCAAAAATTGTGCACATTTTTCCATTCATAATTTTTCATTGGATTAAGAATACATATTACACACATTGTTCGTTCATTTTTTTAAGTTTACTAAGTCCTGCCTAAATCAAATTATAATAGATACAAAAATATTATTCTATCTATAAAATATCCAAAGTTATGTATGATTTAATTGCATAAAATTAGATATATAATAGATATGCAGCGTTTAATTGAATTTTTGAAAACTAACCAACACCTTCTGTAAAGTATAGTCTTATTTCAATGAAAACAAATACCTATGACTGACAAAATTTAGTGTGCACTATGTATGGCGTGTCTTAACAGCCTACCTCCACCCTTTGCCACTGCTGTATAAAGACTCTAAAGGCATGAAATCGAATAGATTTTTGGCGAGGCTCGTTGTTGAGTGACTAGATCGCCGTGATTGGGGATGACCAGGATGTGTAAATGGAGAGTCGTCAGGAAGAGAGATGAGAAGTCGAGATTTTGGTGGTTGCACCGATGGATGGAGCAGCGAATTTTATTTGCAGCGTAAACAGTCGGTAGAAGAGTATGTTACAAGAGCGTTATGTTACAATATTTATGATACTGTTCCGAGGTCCGAGCTCATGGAATAGAATACTGTGCGGAGCGAATTAGACGAAGCTTACTGATTGGACCGAGATTGATTATGATTGATACTAATAGGTATTTAGAATGACTAACTCATCAACTATGACCCGCTAATTGTATACATGAATATTCGGTAAATTGCGAGTCATTGTTGATGAAGTTTTCAATTGAGAAATCCGCTGGCCTCTGCATTATTGCACTTCGAACGTTTCGATCCCATCGAATAATGTCGCGCATCTAGAATATGCTGACTGTATATGCGACGATTGTGCGATAGCTTAAATGACTTGCTAATTCTTACACTGTCGAAATAATGCTGACAAAGCCCGAAGTCATTGACCACTACAGATTGAACTATATATAAACACAGTCGTCTAAGAAACCAGAAGCATCAGTAAATTGTTTGTTCCCCCCAAGCAACGTTCTTTCGAAGGTGTGTGCGCGCAATTTTGTAAAAAGAACATAGCACTTTAGCGATACCTACCAGTATTTTTGTTTTTCTAAAAATAACGAGTGCGATAGAACGATAGTGGCGAACCTGCCGATAAAAAAACGAACTACACCACGCAGACTAATTTTACGTTAACCGATCTTCGTACCAGTGCCATAAAATGACAACGTCGCGTCTCGCTTACTCTTGAAGAATGAAATTGGCGAGGCAGTCATTATTTTTATGTGTAAACGTTAGTTATCATCGCGATAATTTATAATACATACTATTGCTGCAAGTAAATCCGTGCACGTGTACAGGTGATATAATGCAATATAATACTTTAAATTAAATTAAATAGTAAATAGTAGAAACCAGTCGTCCGCGAATTTTGCAATGCTAAAAATTCGAATAAAAATACTGAAAATAGCTATAGAATCAGCACGTCTTTTTTCAACAAATTTTCCAATTTGTTTGTTCCTAACATCGATAATATAATTTGATTTGATAAATTAATTCAAGGTACCTAGTTATTAATATTTTGATTTAAAATTCAAAAGCCAACTTACTGCCAAACAATAACGCAATTTAGAAAATGCGTCAGTGAGAATTTTTAAAACCACTAGTTAATTTCGTCGCAATTAGATAGGACACACACAGTTTAGTTGGTTAGAGCACATGAGCGCGAATCCCAAGTGTTGCAATTACAAAATAATTTACATTTTAAGTATACCGAATTATTAAAGTTTCTTGAATACGGACTTATTAGGTTTACTGGTTGATTAATGAGGCCTTCCAACATGAAAAAGCACCCTACACCCCTGAGTAAGTAGGTAATAATTTACGGAAAAATATTTTTTTATATATTCAAGTATCCTTTATGTACGAACTATAAACTTACAACACTATATCCTGCGCATTTTTTGATAATAATGAACAGTTTTTCTCTTTCGCGTCAAGTTTTTGTCGCGAAAGCTTTAAGAGAATGCGTGAACACTTTTTGAATATGGCAGAAAGTTTTTCTATGAATTATATATGAAGTACCTAATCCCTCGAGATAAAAGTGAGAGGGATTTAGATTCGTCACTAACATAAAACATACCTACCTACAATCTCTTTTGAAACAAACATTAAAACTGTTTGATACTTATAGAACTTTTCATCAAAATATTTCATAAGGGAGTAGGTATATACCAGTAGCGAAGGGTGAAGGTAAGCTGTTGAGATTCGACATAAATAATGCACAGTAAAATTTGTCAATCACACATAGGTATTTTTTTTCATTGTACTAAGCATACAAATTGCAGATAGTATTAGAATTAAAAATTCAATTAAACCCTGCCCAGATCAAACCATAATTAAAAGTAGAGGTAGACAAACTTTGTTAGTCATCCTGATTTTTTTTTCATTGGACTTAGAATACAAATTTCTGATGGTATTGAATTGATTGGGTATATATTCCACCTACGTGAGAAAGAGTTTAGGTGGACGTTGTTTAATAAATTCTAAAAATAGGGTCTGCTTAACTCATCCGGTCTACTTCCTTGTACCTATCTAATTTATCTACTGATCTATCTATTTTTTTTATGTAATACTGTTTTATACAACTTTGCTTCTAAATGTCATGTTGTGAACGTCTTAAACTTGTAATTTGTAATGTCCACAATGTCCAAAAAAAAAAAAAAGAAGAAGAATAAAATTGAATTTAACGAAACCGCAGTAGATATAAGAATTTTTTTTAATCTAATATCTACCTATTATGGATTGCTTTAGGCAGGGTTTAATTGAATTTTAAAAACTATCCAATACCATCTGCAAGTTGTATTCTTATTTAAATTAAAACAAATAAGAATGCCGACGATTGAAAACACTCGTTTTGAGTTGGATGCAGTGGTGGGTTCAGGGACGTAGAGACCTGATGAACAGGCTGGTTTTAAGGCCCCCACAATACAAAATAAAATATAAACCACAAACCATATCCTCTAACTAAAAATAATCACTATTGAGGATGACAGTGAGGACTCATAATAAAATCAGTGGTTTATTTTTGTGTGTAAGTAATTATCTGTTTGAGTGGTTTGAGTAGTTATGTTATGGCCATGGGTAATATTTTTAATTGAGTTTGTGAGAAATACGTATATTTTTAATTTTTCGGTATAATCTAGGTACTTAACTGTTTCAAAGCCCCTTTTAAATCGTCTGGCTGAATTGATTGCGTCATATATTTCAATGAAAATCGCCGCTAGTCAAACATAAATAATCGAGAGTCGTAATTAATAATACTAGCAGAGCCAGCTGGCGGTCGCCAGTCTGTCTCGCTAGGTCTTGCAGACGGCTTGGCGGTATTGGATATTAATATAATTGTGAAGTATGCATAGACGGCACCATAGATTTCCCTTCGGGATGGATTTTCATTCACCTCGGACAGTTTGACATTTCTTTTTCTTCCTTTCTTAACTTTCTTCTTTAAGCACTACGGTGCATGGTTGTAGCATCAGTCCCGTACGGCTTCGTTTCGGAACGGAATGAGCACTTAACTCAGTCACTGCTGACCTGTTAATTAATATTTAATTGCCACATTTAAATATCATGTTAATTATATCTCATGGCCAGGTAATGCAAAAGCGCCAGTCGCGTTGTTAGCACTAAATGAGTTAAAATCACTTCTTTCAGACACGTTTATAGCGTCATGGAAGGCGGCCATACATATCCACGGCTGTATAATATACATGACGGGTGGTGGTGGGAAAACAAAGTAGTTTGACATTTTCACTGACATTTTAATAGAATATATGTGTAGGTTTATAAAAGTTTCCTTTAATCACGTGCAATCATTCAAATGTAAAGCAATATAAGTATGTGATTATGATAAATAGCGATCCAATATAACGTGATTATTAATCTCCCACGGGACTCCTTTAAATAATAGAAGAAGGTTAGCAGTGTAAAAATAAATTTAAACATTATTTTGTTACATTGTCTATAAAAAAATAAATGCTTGCAGCCGTAGAATAATATTTAAACAATCATTTGAATTAAAATTTAACCTGAAACAATATAGTTTCCAGGTGCGGGACATTAATTTCGAAACAAATGTTGATAAATTAATAATGAAGCCAAACATCTGAGAGGAATATACCAATTCTGTTTAGAGTAGGGATTTATTGGACCCAAAGGTGTGGAATCAGCTTAGAGAGGCCTTTATCCAACAGTGGATTAATACAGGTTGATGACGATAATGACGGTATAAATGGTTGGGTATATAAAATCACAAATTTTTAAAAATATAGCAATTTATATGATCAAAAACAATAGAATTAGGTTGGGATAACCTTCATCCAGCAGTGGATTGATCCTGGTTGATGATGATAATGACGATATGTATAGGTAAATATAATATCAGCAATTTTGATAAATATAGCAATTCATATGACCGACAGAAATACAAACAACCAGTGGCGCACCCAGGGGGGGCCAAGGGGCAATGGCACCCCCCAAAAATTTGAAAGCCAATAAACTATACCTTGGGCTTAGACAAATAAAAACACGGCAAAAAAATGATGAACGATGATGAAAAATAAAACTCCAGCACACTTTTTAGAAAATTTTCATAGATTTTAATTTCTAACACAAAAATTTCGAAACACTAATGTCGGGTTTTTTTGAAACCCAATCCCTAATGGAACTGTCAAAAAATTCTCGGTGTCCGCCCAAATTCCGGAGTAGGTCATGGCTGGGGCGGGCTGACAGGGCTCTAGCCTTGGGGCTCGGGCTGTTGGGGGCCCAGCGTGTCGGCTTGACCAGATAAGTGAGATAAACACACATCATAAATTAGCTTTAATAGTAAAAAAAAGTCGCCTGCGGCGCTATTATACTTCATGGTCATGAACATTTTAAATTACATAATTGTGCAATATATTTTCTGATTATTATGTGTCGATACTCGACAGCTACATTCTTAAAGTAGATCTATTAAAAATCGCTAATAATTCACTAAGTATATAAGTACCCTTAATTTGAACTAAAACACAATTTGAAAAACGTTTATGTAGTGTTTCACACTGCCTTTAATCATAGCGGGAGGGCCCGTTTCAGGATATGGGGGCCATGGTGTAGGTACACCGAGTGCAATAGACAAAAGACCGATAAACGAGAAATTAGGCTGTGTTGTGTTGAGTAGGTTTTGTGTATAAGTTAAATGCAATACTTAATACTTTTTTTGTCCATTTTCAATTAATATTTTGGAACCTCAATATTAAAAAACCAAAAATCGACGATAAACATTCGGTGACAAGAACGACTACACCTACTACAGTCGGTGGTGGTGTAAATCAAAAGAACATTTTTTTCAGTTGAATTCAGCATAAATATTGTAACTCTCTAGACCAGTGGCCGCACAGTTAACATTGACAGTTCTATGGAAACGTCTGGTGGCCACACCAAATTTCACTTTTGTTGCGATTGAAAAAATTAAAGCTAAATTATATTTACTAAAAAAATGGATCAATTTATCCACTTAATAAACGACATTTGAACGTTTTAGCACCTAAATATCTATTTATTTAAAAATAATGAAAATGGAAATTCCTCAATACTCCTTTTTTCCAATGCGAGCCGTATGGCTGCTTCTAAATTTACATCTGTCAACTGGCTTCGATATTTGTTTTTTATGAAGTGCATCGCACTGAATGATCTTTCACAGTATACAGTAGTAGGTAAAATCGACAATATTAATAAAGCAATTGTTGCCAATTATTTGAATTGACTTTATTCTCAGAAACGGACTATTTCACACATGATATCATCACAAAAACACATAATGGATCATTTCAGCGTGGGATAGATTTAAGTCATGTGTATTCAACCAATTTCATAAATATATTTTTGAAATATTATGAACGCATGAGAACCACTGCTCTAGACCAAACGGGTAGCACAGCCGATATTATTTGAGTAATGTTTTAGCATACTAGGCGCACATGTCCAGCATGGTCGCTGTTAGTCACTTCCAATCCGCCAGTCGCTGATGATACGCTCAACGGTTACCGCCACTATGCCTAAAAACTAAGATAAACTGTACAAATATGCCGCCGTGTATTGTGAAAATATGTAAAAATAATTATATGAAGAAGAAAACGAGTCTATGGGACTAATTTAAATTCTCCTCCTGCCCCCCCCCCCCCCCCAATATTAAACCCTGAGTGCGCCACTGCAAACAACTTAGAGTGGCCTTCATCCAGCACTGGATTGATTCAGGCTCATGATGATAATGGCATTATAAATAGATAGATAAGTATATAATGTCACCGATTTTGATAAATATAGCAATTCATATGACAGAAAGGAGTATAATCAGGTTAGGGAGGCCTTCATCCAGCGGTGGATTGATTCAGGCTCATGATGATAATGACATTATGAATAGATAGTTAAATATATAATGTCACCGATTTTGAGTATAATCAGGTTAGGGAGGCCTTCATCCAGCGGTGGATTGATTCAGGCTCATGATGATAATGACATTATGAATAGATAGTTAAATATATAATGTCACCGATTTTGAGTATAATCAGGTTAGGGAGGCCTTCATCCAGCGGTGGATTGATTCAGGCTCATGATGATAATGACATTATGAATAGATAGTTAAATATATAATGTCACCGATTTTGAGTATAATCAGGTTAGGGAGGCCTTCATCCAGCGGTGGATTGATTCAGGCTCATGATGATAATGACATTATGAATAGATAGTTAAATATATAATGTCACCGATTTTGAGTATAATCAGGTTAGGGAGGCCTATATCCAGCAGTGGATAGAAATAGGTATAATATCACAAATTCGTTAAACCGATAGTAGTATAATCACGTTGCGGAACCCTTCATCCAGCAGTGGATTGATGATGATGACGATATGAATATGTAGATAAGTAACATTAGCATTTTTTATAAATATAGAAATTCAAGACTGTCAAGAATAGAATAAACGTACAGAGGCCTTCATTCAGCAGTGGATTTATTGAGGCTCGTGATAATAATGGCAGTATATATAGATAGGTAGATAATATTATAATATCACTGATTTTGATAAATATAACAATTCATGTGTAAGTAAGGAGTAGAATAAGGCTAAATGTAGATAGTTGTTATGCTGTCTTTCACTATCATCTGGGCAGCGCCAAAATGCAGCCCAATTTTTTATACAGTATTTTTTATCATCCTTTCATGACTCCAATATTTTACATTTAATTTTTGGCAATTGCATGATATTTGCCAAGGCTGTGGCGCTGAATAGCGAATTACGATTGTAGTGCTAGTTATTGATTATCTTCGAATACCATGCACGGTAGCCTACTCCCTATTTAATAACGATTTTCGAGTTAATATGTCGTTTAAAGTATTGTCATTTATTTCAATACTAATGCAAAATTCATCATTTTCTACAGACAGTTTACCATATTGCATTTGAAATAATTTATTTCTATTGATAAATATATTTATTTTCCTTTTTCGGATTATCCCTTTGCTCTGTGACATTATTTTTAAGTAGGTAAAAGGAAATTGAGTCTACTTGTATTATCCGAATCAATAAAAACTAATAGATTGTAATCTAATGATCAATAACTAGCACTAGGTACCATCAAAGTTTACAGTGGTTTCTGAATTTTCACGCAATAGTCTGTAAAACGATAGTGGCCAACCTGCCGGAAAAAATATAAACTACACCGCGCAGACGATTTTGACGTTTACCAATTTCCACAACCTATCAATTAATAGCACCATACAATGACAATAACGCGTCTCGCTTGAAGAATAAGATTAGCGAGACAGTCATCACTCTTACTGGTAAACAGTAAAGTTATTATCGCGATAGTTTAATGTGCACACTATTGGTGCCAGTAAATCCATCCAAATACGTGCACAGGCGCTATTCGCTAACCTGTTTTAGAAACACGAAGTTATCATAATGCATTATTACTTATTTTGTATGAAAACTCAACTCTCTACTCGAGTTTTAGGATTAATATAGCAAACCAGAGATTTTATGTAGCTAACAATGTGAAGTGACTGTGAAGGATTATAATTATTAGTAGATTACCTAGGTAGTTAAAACTTATTAAAGAATCGAATTTCTATAAATTTGGGGCTAAAAAAGAATTGTAGCTATATAATAATATAAACCCTATCAAAACGTTTAAACGCGTTCTTTTAAAATAACAGTTCAGCATTTACGCCCATTTTATACCCAATTACTCAATTTCAGACCAAAAGCTTATAAAATAACAAAACCCTTGATTATATTATTTTTCACAATATGGCAACTCTGAGAAAGCTGATAGCAAAAATATTTTTATTATTGACATCTTTATTTATTTTTAGAGATTCATGATATCATGACTATTTTTCTTCAACAGAAAATGTATTTTTCACGGATTATAAATGTAGAATTTTAAAATTAACTTTATTTCTCCTTTGCAACTTGCAAGTGATACTTGAACAATTTAACCTTTCGTAAAGACGAAAATAATATGTATCTTGCGTTTGACATACATCATAACCTCTAAACGAATACATTAGCTAGATTCACTTAATCTACTTAATTTAAATTGATTTAACGCGACTTTACGGATGCGCTACTACAATTTATATTAAAATTGAAAAATGTACGACATTTACACGTCAACGCAATGGCGACACCACAATTCCTTTGTTTCGCAACCATCTTGAATGTAATGGCGAACGGTGTGGTTCTGCACGTATATCATTATCTGAAAAACAATTTATATTTTATCAACCCACATACAAGAACAAAACTAGACATGGGTTGCACAGTTTAAGGTAATTTTTTTTCCTAACCAGTTTTCATATTTTTATTACAAAAAAATACTTACAATTGGCAATAACTACAATCAGCTGTTTGATGTCAATCAATGTTGACATACAAAAAAAAATTACGTAATTTGTTTAGGCTAAAAAACATGCAATAGCCCGTCAAAATCTATTCTAAATATCAATAATTGACCATGTTTTCAAATTTGTGTATATTTTGACAGAAAATCGCCGTACAGACAAAATGTGCTGCGGTCAGAACTGCCAAAGTATTGATTTCTCACTGCCACAGATAATCTTTTATGTTTTGAGATAATGCTAATAATGGTTATGACTTTCAGATGTAGTCGACGTTTTTCATTCTAAAGTTACGCTTAATCGGCGATGGATAATATTATCGAATGTGGAGGATTCATATTTACCCACAACTTTGATTCTGGAAATTTAGGTCATGTTGAACAAATTCCCAAAGATGAAATTGGTACGTTTTTCTCAATGTTACTTATCTTATTTACAATATAATTATTGAAATAACTATCGTGGTTCACTAAAGATAGAGCTCTAACCATCTAAAACCCTTCTTTCTCACAAAAAATATATTGGACTTCACATACAAAATCGGTCAATAAAATGTACAATACCACAACAAAATATGATGTGTAAGAATCATTAAAGAAAGTTTTTTAAAAGTATAATAGGTACTAACTTCAATTTGTGTTCACAGTGTATTTTTTTAATGACATTTTTCTTCATTCCTCGACATTGGTCAGTGTAAAAAAGTGCTAATCAATATGTAAATTGAAACCAGAGATACTATATCGGACATAAGATTTTGCTCAAAGATCCGGAAGCCATAATGTTTGCAAACATAGCCCATCATCACCGATTCCGATTTACTCTTGAATGCATCAGGGGCGGTGACAGCCCAAACACAAAAACAAAAATATATTATAACTATTATAGTCTTTAAAATGTATATCTTTATAAATCAGCGTGAAAGTAAACTAAATAAATATATGCATTGTTTTCTCTCCTTGAAGTTCCGAGCATTAATTCAAAAACAAGTGCGCTGGAAACACCTGATTATGAGTTCAACATCTGGACCCGCCCTGACTGTGCCGGAACCGAGTTTGAGAATGGAAATAGGACTTGGTTCTTTTTTGGCATCCAATCAGCTCCGCCGTTCTCTTTGGTCAAGTTGAATTTGGTAAACCTGAACCGGCAGGGGAAGATGTACAGTCAAGGAATGGCGCCAGTCACCAAGACTATCCCAGGAAGGCCGCAGTGGGAGAGGATAAGGGATAAACCTGTATACTTTGTAAGGATATTATTAAATGTATCTAAATTGCCTTGCAACTAATTTTTATGTTTTCTGTTAAAACAGAATTTTCTAAATGTGATAGTATTTGTGATACACAAAGAAGCTTTGAATTTTTATCGCTACTACTTTCAGTTAGACTATTGTAAAATTATCTGCACAACAGTGATATCATTGGCTGATATCAATGGGCTGACCAATGAACGGCCCCCGATTACCGTATGCAAAATATCAAAATCATTCTTAAATGTGAAAACCTATGCGAAATCAGCAACTGTAATTGAAGAATTAAAGGTCTCCTCGTCTGCCAATAGAATTCTAATTGTTCACCATTGTCACCCACTCTTACAAATTTCATTTCTTCGCAAATAGATAAATGTGGTTGAAACATGAACACTACCTACATTACTATAAGGATAATTTTTTTTAAATACTGAAATTTGCATACATGGGTGTATTATTATTAGATATATTAATGTCTCCAATATTATTATATCAATGGTTCCTTGTAATGTTGACTCGCACGGCTATCGTGTAATTGTATAAAATTAAGTAAGCATATTAATTTAAAAAAGATGGAAAAAATTATCATAATAAATTATAATCTCATTACGTCTGTGCTTTTGATTTCTCGACTTTTTTCTATTCTCTATTCCTAAATTATGGGATGCAAGAAAACATACCCACGGGATTTTGAAAATGGTTTTTTAATTTCTCAAGGTCTTCGAATTTAAGTTGAAAGCTCTGTTTTCCATCCAAATTTTCCTGCAACCGGAAAAAATTCGTGAAGTTCATGGGCTTAATTTTTTTTGGAAATGCTTCTGAATTGTAAATCTTTTTATATATCCTTGAGATTCTGATTGATGAGAAATGAAAATCTTGAAAACGAGAATTGACTTTTTCATTATTTCTCAATAATTCTTGATATGAAAAATTTTGAATCACAAGCTCTATGTATGATAAATACAATTTAACTGTTAATTAATATATTTTCAAAAAAAGTTGTTTAATATTGATTTTAAATGTATTGAATCTATTCATGAAGAAATCAGTAACAAAAACCTTGGTCATAACAACGTTCAATCAATTCAAAGTTGAATCCAATGTCATCCATCAAACATCATCAATTATTATTTGTTTGTATTAATTAAAATTCTAATCAATTCTCTGTCCAAAAATATAATTAATTGTTACAGGCGGTCCTCGACATTCGTACATAATTGGTTCCTGAAAATGGGTATGAAAGTAAAGCATTAAAAGCGTAAAAAAACTTGAAAAATGTATTTTAAAATCTATTTATTTGACAAGGAAATAAATTATTTGCAGCATCTTTATCTGCGCTGACAGTTTCTCCAGTGAATTTATTATTTTGTAAAGAATACCTCAGCTTAAATTTATTGAACCGGCTTTTTCTTTCTTGAAATTCCATGTTAGAATTTTCTTTTAATCGAGTCTTCCAGTCTTCATACAAACTATGAGTCCTAACTTGAATAATTGAAAAACTCAGATGGACATCATTTTGATGTTGATCATCAATCTATGACAACAAAGATCTCTCCATTTCATCCATCACTTAATCGGCTTAGTCGTACGAACGGCCAATTGAAGCAAAAGATTCACCGCTTTCAGAATGTCTAATTATTTCTATCTTTGTCTAGATCGTATGATGTTTACGAGTCCTTAATTTCTTTTTGTTAGTATCAACACTGCAGTTTCTCCGTTTCTCACTTGTGTTTATTAATTTATAAGGGCGAAATACTTCAGGGAGCAACTGCATAAATGCATACAGACCATCTGATGCCTCAACATGAGAACGGTACTTCCCTCACCGCGATTTATCCAGATGTAAGATTAAGCGTCTAGCCTAGACGCTCCATATGTTAAAAATACCACAAGCAAGTAATCATGAATATTTTTTTGTAAATTTTCAGTCCAATGAAAATATCTTCACCCTGAGTTTCAAATTCAGAGCCCCGGAAAGCACCGCAGCCATCACATACTTTGCATTCACTTATCCATACTCCTATACGGAGCTGCAGACGGCCCTGGACACGATAGACACGAGGCTGTCGGCCAACCCGCTGAATACGGGCAGCGACGACGACATCTACTACTGGCGGGAGTGTGTCTGCTACTCCCTAGAAAGGCGGCGGGTGGACTTGCTCACCATATCGTCGCGCCACGGAATCACCAGTGCCAGAGAGGAAAGACTGAAAAATCTTTTCCCCGATAAAAGTGACCGTCCCTTCAAATTTACTGGAAAAAAGGTCTGTATCATTTTCATTATGACATTATGTCCTGGACCACAGAGGTGAAGTGCTATCCTTGTGAATGTCAACGGAATTTGTTAAGAATTTTTGGCATTTGCATTTTTTTTTTAAATGTTTATCTTGATGTTAAAATAATACTTATTCTTTTTCACTTCCCAATATTAAAAATTGTATAATAATCTTGGAAATCAACTGCTAATTAGGAAAAAATCGTGTACTATATTTTAGCTTTGTATTTGATGTATTTTTTCTAATTTTAATGGTAAATCTTGTATAAATTTCGAAAAGTAAAGATATCTATTTGCTAAATTTCAAATTTCTCACTATACTGTGTCATCTTGATAATTATATCGAAAATATTGTAGAAATAATCCAATAGGTTAGTTGAAAGATGTGTATGTATGATATTATTTTACCTCTGGGGTCATTTCAGTCTTGATTTTATATATTCTTTGTGTCATGAACTCGTTTTGCTATCCTTGCAATTTAACTAAATATGTAATTCATTATTAAATTAAGTATTTAAACACCTGTGTCACTATAATATATCTAATAGACACCAATTTGATCCGCAGATAATATTTGTTTCGGCGAGAGTTCACCCCGGGGAGACTCCATCCAGCTTTGTGTTCAACGGTTTCCTTAACCTCCTACTAAATAGACATGACCCAATCGCCGTGGCCTTAAGGAAATTGTACGTCTTCAAGATGATCCCCTTTTTAAACCCCGATGGTGTCGCCCGGGGCCACTATCGCACTGACACAAGGGGAGTCAATCTCAACCGGGTGTATTTGTCGCCGTGCTTTGATATATATCCAACCGTTTATGCTGCTAGATCTCTCATAAGGTAATATATATTATATGTAAAATATTTGTATGATCTATCGAGATTTAATACCGCTTTAGGTTAGCATGGTCGTATGATTTGATGAAAAGTTGTTCAAACTATAATGAAAAACCTCATTAAATCAATGTATTAAGTTATACCTGGAACTCTACAACCTCTTTCAACAAGAATATATCTCCACATTCGTCAATTTGGTAGAGAAGAATGATCTGTGCCCTGCTGCCGAAGGGCGTCCTGGTTAAGAAACTCAAACTTCGGTGATTGGATGGTATAAACAAGGATGCTAAAGCGGCCGTTGCAGACACCTAGAAGACACTGGCACTGGGTTAATAAGCCATTGATGAATATGTACGTGATATTAAAATCACTTGAATTGAAACTTGGAATTGGAATCCTAGACATCACTCTCAATCCCGGAATTAAAGGGTCAATATTTTTTCAATTCCGGGATCCTGTCAGTGAAATATTATACCAACAAAAAGACATGCAAGAAGTTTTACATTTAGTGACATTTTCTTGGCTGATAATTGAGTACATGTACTCAAATATGAAGTGCAAGTTTATGCATTTTTTCCATCCTGTAATTCTATGAAAGTTTGTGGTATTTTTTATATTTTTGTTTGTCAACTACGTACACATATGTATCTGTTTTCTTTTGGTTGGCAGAAACACATCTGTTTTCACAAAAGTCATACATAAAACTAATTCTTAAACCCCAGATTAACAACATATTCAATTCTGGGATTTCAGGATCAAGAAACCAAACAGGATTCCAGAATTGCAAACCTAAATCAACAAATTATCCCAACTTTTTGTCAAAGTACGCAGCCATACTAATCCAAATACCTCATCAGTTTTTATTGAACATTAGCATTTAATTGCTCAATTGTGACACATAATATATGCATAGATCATGCCACATAATTTTATCTATTATTGTTATGTATCTTTGTTAACGGACAATGAAGAATTAATTTCTTCGATATGTACTATACTTATATGTATTATAATTCTCATTTTAACCTATCACGCTTATTGTAGATTCTATCATTTCGGTTTTCAAAAAGAAGACAGTGCATTCGATAGCAACGACATGCTCATACCCCCGCCGTGCGAAGAAGACAAATATTCTTCAGCGGAATGCTTACGAAGCAAAAGCGGTGCTTACCCTAATCCAGATCAGGTATTTACCTGAATGTTTATCTAATCGTAATTATTCATTTAGTTGCTGCCTCGCTGCGACTTAACACGCCCACCCATTCACAGTATGCCACGTGTTAACTCTGCGAGGGTATTATTCCAAATTAACATCTGATAGACACTACCAAATTTGTCATCGAGAGAAACTCCAAATAATGACACCGGAGATTAGTGAATCTCGGTTTCGGCTGTGTAAATGAAAATGAATATATATTCAAAGAGACAAAACATCCACAGCAATCATATTTAATCAAGTTGTGTTAATGTATGTGTGTTATGTATGTTTTGTAGTAGTGTTTTATAAAGACATCTAGCTGTAAAAAGAAGAAGCAGCGACTGAGCACAAAAAATAAACAAGTCCACCAGTCGCTCGATGCATACAGTGTTACAACATAAAACTGTTCACTATTATTCTTATTATATATCGTCGGTATAGTGGCAAAAGGCGTTAAGTCAAAAAACCTTGTTTTGAGATATTCGTCTTTTTCTAAATTCAAGAAATTGAAACCTCTCTATTTAAATAGTTTAAACATTTTTACCTAAACTTGCTACTTTATGATATTCGGTAATCATTTATGAATTCGATTTGAGTATTGTCAAGGCCTTTTTATAGTAATAATAATTATTTTTTTGAGTTTATTTACAAAACGGTGAATTAACGTTTTTTGCCACAACGATTTTTGAGTCAATAGAATAGTCAAACATAAAATGTTGTAGTTGAGTAGTAATACATTGGACTCTAATAATAATAGAAACTGGCCAATTTAAAATAAAATTAAAATTAAAACAGAAATAATATTAGGTAGGTGGATACTATTAGGTAATAATATTAGATAGGTATAGAAGTAATTTGATATTTTTGTATGTAAGATTAGTAATAATCTTGTTTCAAATTATGATACTTTTCATCTTTATTAAATTATTAAACATAAATTTGTGTAGCTAAGTACTAGGTAAAAATAATAAAAAGGATACATTTTTATTTAATTTATTTATCAGAACATTGGATTAGAGGTGGATAAGCGGTATGGGGATGATGATTACACAAAAATAATTTATGAAAACAATTAAAATTAACATTCACCCTGTAAAATTAATTAAGAAAACTTAAAATATAATTTAGAGATCATTTCCGCTTCATCATAGCCAACCTCGAAGGGTTCGAGAACAGTATTTAATTTATTTATTACAAACATCGGATAACAGGTGTATAAACAGTATGGAGATTTAAAAAAGAAATTTGGCAAATACTTCCTTTTAATTCATTTTGATAAAAGTGGTATGATTATGAGTCCTTGCGCAGTTTGCCGTCAGCAATTCGTACCCTTTGGGTTTTGGAGCAGCACTGTCTGCATTCCTTAAAATAAAATCCCCTTTGCGCTCGAAGCTCTTTCTTCGTCTTCTTTGGCCATATCCGCCCCTAAATTGGAGCATATTGACACCACGCGGCGCCTCCAAGAATCCTTGTCGCTCGCCAGTCTTTTTGCTCCGTTCCAGATCAAACCAGTATCCTATAGAGCATCTATAGAGTAAACACTCTATAGATAGTATTTAGCGGCCTTCCAGGACGCCGGAGTTAGGTTAGGCAAGCCAAGTTGAGGTTCTCTTCTGGCATCCGCAGCACGTGGCCGAGCCAGGTCCAACGTCACCTCTTCACTCTCAGCGTGATAAGAAGCCGTTTGGTGCATTCTCTTATCTCCTCGATCCTAAAGTCACCACCGCACACCCAGTATTCATCGCAAACATCTGTTTTCGAAGCTCAGTATACGGTTGCTCTGAGCCTTCGTAAGGTGCCATGATTCGCTACCGTAAAGCAGCACCGTCAGAATGCAAGCGTCAAGTTGGCAGCATTTGGTTTTGACCGAGTACAATCGTGAGTCCCAGACATTATTAATATTGTCTCCATCCACAACATCACTTTGGTGTGCATCATCTAAAATATAAATAAAACATATGCGTTAGTAAGGATGTCTTTCCGATTACATAAAAATACGCCATAGAAACGTGATGTCAGTACACAACTAATCAATAATTGTGGAGCAAACTTCATTTTGAGGTTATGTTGAATTAAGTTGCTTACCTTTTACATGCTCCCTTATTTTATTCTGTTGCCCATACAGAAACATAATATTTCCAATCTTAAATTATACACGTCGATAAAAACGATTATACAATAGATTACAAGCACAATCGTAGAAAATATGAGATATATAAATACGCGCGAAACGTCAACATTCAGAACCAACTTTACTGTCAAATGGTTGCAAGCTGTGTGTGGCATAGACAATAAGTCAATATAAATAACGGACAAGTGACTAGAAGGTTGAAGCCAAATAACGTTAAGTCATCTTATTGTTATTTGCCACTATGAAATATGAAAGAAAGTGACTTAATACGTATTGAATTCTTTAAATTATGTCACAACTACATGGACTTTGGCGGAGCTTGTTTTTTCAGACGATAGAGCGTGTTAAACTTTATAATTCTGCATTCATAACTCAAATCAGCCAATTTTTGACTTATCGTCTTCTGCCACTATACCGACGATATATTCACTAGATAATTGTATAATTAATATTGTCATTTTATATATGAATACATGTATTAATTAATTAAGGCGCTAAGTACCAAAATAATAAAAACTGACATTTTTATAGAAAAATGTTCTACATACCAACGCCAATAACTTAAACTATAGTCTAAGTGCCTCAAGCAAGTCAAAAAAATACACCAAAATAATTAAACCTGTCGACGTTGTAAGTCCGTTGGCGTTTTTTATTTATAATGGTGTAAGTAGCACTGCAGTGGTCAATGGCATTCAATATAAAGTAGCTAACGATGGTGTGTTGACACTTGCGAGTTCTTAATACCTAAAATTATACAAGCTGCCGTGATTGCTTCACACAATAAAACTACATTTTTCAAAAGGTCTGCTTCATGAAATTTTACTGCAATAACTCGGTATTTGCTACAGGCAATACTACTTTTTGGTACTTAGAGCCTTATTTAATACACGTATTCATATTTATATGAGAGTTTAAAGTTTTCACCATAATCATTTTTTGGTTTGACAATTTGCCAAAATATGAATAATAGCCCCGTATTTATATTGGCTTGGTATACTTTGATCAAAATATGATTTCTTAATTGATTTTGACTGTCAATTTTGCAGGAAAATGACAAGTCATATCAGCTGAATACGAAACGTAAAAAGGTAGATTCTTCGAGAGAGTTTGGAGAGAGGTGGATGAATCCCGGAAGCAAATTGTCCCCGCGCCCTCCGCTGCAGAGTAGCTTGGCGATCGGCAACGGCAGTGTCATCTCGCAAACTCGTAAAATCAAATTGGCCATCGACAGTGAGGACGACACGTCTTCTTCGCTCATAATTGCTAGTCCTACCTTAGCCGATCAGGTATGGGAAATAATTAATTTAAGATATACACAAAATGACAGCAGGATATGCTCAAATTAATTTATTACCAAAGACGTTGATGAAATCCTTTAGAAGGTTGAGCCTAAATAAATGAAAGTGAAGCTGAAAACATGGCTGCAAGTCATTTCACATTAAATGTACAGATAATATCATGATAAAGCATGAAACTTGAATTTGTTATGAATGGAAGATATTATTGCACCGTATTGAAAATGAAACATATTCAACTTGTACCAGAACTAAAACATTCACATTACAATTGTACAGACCGTCTCAATTATTATGCATAGATAGGCAGCAAATACACTAAACAATCAATATTTAAATGCACAATCATAAATTAAGAAGAAGAAAAACTATTGCAATAAAAAGGCTTCATGTAGTCGTGTAGTCCTCTAGTTCAAACAATCGTTTCACCTACCAATTTTTAATTATCAATCAAATATATTTTTGCACTGCAATGTCACAGTGATGTATATATTATACTGCATGACTTATGACCCATGGAAAACCTCTATCTAATCAATACCAATTTACAGGTGGAGGATCTCAAGTTAAATGAACTGCAGCAATCCATGGATGGCTTTATCGGGTCGGCAGCTATCCATGACGAATGTGCCATGGACAACGTGTTCAAAGCGCCTACCTCAATTCTCTGCGACTCGGACACCCTCTCCAGGGAAGCTTTCGTCTCATCCAATAATAATTCTAATCTGGCCGATGATCATGACGATGATAATGATGTGGTAGTGCGAGGACCGAATCCTTTGAAGCAATTGAAAGACACTTTGAACGATTCTCGGAGTCTCCTACTAGACAAACAACTGGAGGGGTCTTCATTGAGGTAAGTGAGCCTCATGCAATTTTTTTAGATGCAAGACTTAAAATGCACCATGGTAGACTCTATAGGAAATGATTATTGAACATTTATCCTTGACTTATAAAAAAAAACATTTAATTATGACCACAATATCTAATTAGTGTTGCACATGCACAGTGACATTGAGTATAATTTCAATGGAGTCTATGGATTATTTCAATTGTAATTCGCATGTTTTAAATATATACAGTAAAACCTCATTAATAAGAATACGGATAATTCGAAATTTACGCAAAAACAAAAAGTCCCTTGAACATTATTTTCATATAAAACCATACCTTTAATTCGAATTTCATAATTCAAAATGGCCTGGCCTGGCATTCAAAAATATTCAATAAATCGTAATAAAGTACACTATTTCATGAGCCAGTAATTGAAAATTGTGACAGATTTTTCATAAAATATCATAAATTACTTATTTTAAGAAGGTAATATAAATAATCCTGACATTTTATGACCCATTAACACACACGGAATCATAAATTTCGTAGGCACATCTATGATCGTAAATGAAATTTTCAAAATTTTTATATTTTTCCCCCATACATTTCATATTTTGTAATTTGAATTTTTTTTCGATTTTCAGTCCCATGGAATTCGTATTAACGAGGTTTTACTGTAAAAACCAATTATTGTTATGTCTGGTTATGTCTGGTCTTGTTTTTATCTGATACTTCCATCATTACTCGAAACTATATTTCAAATTGATTTACATGCACTATAAAGTATCTTTTTTATAATATCTGTTTAAAATTAGAATACGTTGCTTGATCTTTATAGTGTACATTATGTGTGAGAGATCTGGTAAGTTAGTATAGCTATATCGATGATATTTGAAATTTTTCACTGTGCTCATAGAGTGAAAATCGGGTCCACTTTCAGTATGGCACCACCTGCGCCTTAGTGATATAAAACCTCTTTGGCTGCAAACTGTTCCATTCCAATCAACTGACACTGTATTGGCTGCATACCGCTTAATACCAATGAACGGTCGTGATTGTTTTACGAAATGTCAAAAATTATGTTAGAAACCCATCCTATATGGTAAATCATAAGTTACAAATTATTATGTTTACAATAATGTGTTGTTTTATAGCAGTGTGGAAACCTCTGGTCCCATATCAATGAGTGCGTCGCTGAAGTTAAATGAGCCACTCTGTGATCTGTGTAAAAAAACTGTGATGGAACTGGAATCAAGGATGCCGGGCATATCTAATATGCTCCCGGCTGTATATAAAAATAAGGTACACCACTGTTTTGCCCGTTATTGTTATATACTTACGGCTAGGTGCTATGCTTAACTAATTATGTATGAACTTGATGCAAAGTTGACAGTTATGTTCTTATTAGCTAAATGATAATATAAAATGGCAATGTCGCTTTTTGCGATCCATAGTGTTACTATTGTCAATAAAAATAATAATTTGTTGTTAATATGATTTATGATTATTATGATTTGTCGGAAACGATTTCTTAAATGCTATTCAATAATGTATTTACTTGTGAAAAAAACTCGTTTATTTTAACAGCTGTCACTTGTATTTCTAAATTCCTCTACTCTGCACGGCAATGCCATGTGGCAGATTTTTGGCTGCACCACTTATTCACATAAGTATTACTAAGCATCCGGCCCTATATCTTTACCGACTGAATGTGACACTTATTATTTATAATCTGAATCAACACATCATTCTAGGATCCAACTTGTTTTATGCTATCTAGATAGGTAGGTGTGTTTTTTTCTACTGAAATAATTAATTTGTCTCGCAGGATCTCACAACTGTATCTTCGAATGAATCGAAGCCGCAGTGTATTAACTTCCATTCGTCCGTAAGAAATAAGATTGTGGACAAAGAAGAGAAATCCATGGTCAACAATTTTATACTTCAAACTAATCAGTCAGCTACGAATAACTCAACTTTAACACATAGTAATTCAAACGGAGAGAGCAGTGACAATACATTTACTGACATTAAAAACGAGACTGACACTATGGTTAGTATACAACTCTTCATAAATCAGAATCTCATATATTCAAGTTTCCTGAACATTTTGAACATCCTTGTATTAATTTCAATACATATAATTATGTACTTACTCTACTTTGTAATCAATTTCGTGGAGATGCTGCAATTAACCTTGGTACAGTAAAACCTCGTTAATAAAAACACGGATAATTCGAAATTTTCGCAAAAAAAAGTCCCTTGAACATTATTTTCATATAAAACCATACCTTTCATTCGAATTTCGAAATTCAAAATTATTTCAGAGTCCTGGCATATAAAAATATTCAATAAATTGTAATAAAGTACACTTTTTCATGAGCCAGTCATTTAAAATTGTGACAGACTTCGTAACATAAAAATAATCCTGATATTTTATGACCCATTAACACACACGGAACCGGAAATTTGGTAGGCACATTTATGATCGTAAATGATATTAATGAAAATCAAAAAATTTTAATATTTTTCCCCCATACATTTCATAATTCGTAATTCGAATTTTTTTTCGATTTTCATTCCCTTGGAAGTTGTATTAACGAGGTTTTACTGTAGTATGTAGTATGTATACCCATGTAAATAACTGATCAAATAAAGAGATTTAATACTATCAACCAATTTTTTGCGACCCGGGTTTCGCCTTTCGGCATCTTCGGGTACTATACGCTCTCACTAATGCATAATTCGATGAATGAACCATAGTAGTCACCACTGATATATGTTTTTAATCCCAACATTTATTGATGCACAGGCACCGACGACAGGTAAGCTGAATGAGAAGAAATCGACGAGGAAGAAACCAAAGGGTTTTTCCGTTTACGGAAGACAACCTCAAAAAGAGAAAGAGTCCAGTCTGTTTCTGTACATCGACCTGCACGGGCACGCTTCCAAGAAAGGGATCTTCATGTACGGCAATTATTTTGAGGAGATTGAGAACAGCGTGGAGTGCATGCTCCTGCCGCGGATCATGTCTCTCAACAATTTACATTTTCACTTCTCTTCGTGCAATTTCACCGAGAGGAATATGTATTTGAGGTATTTAATTTTTGTAATATTCTAACACCTACATATTTATTCAAATTTGTTTTAAATGATTTATGAAATTTGATAAGTAATTGATTCGTCAAAATGATTGTAATCGCTTTGGTGTAGACGAAATAGATGTCTGTATAGCATTGAGATAAAAAAAACTTTATTCATGGAGCATTGCTAACAGTCATGTTCCAATTTTATTAGATTCAATAATAACATTAATTTGACTTTGATTGGTATCAAATATCTGATGATAACGCTGTCATTATTTTCCCATATTTAATAGGTATGACTTGATACTTATGAGCACCTACTTGCTAACCTACTTCAGAATTTTATATAAATATATACGATATGATTATATATATCTTACCTACTTAATTTCTTCTGTCTTTCCTTTGTATTCTGGTGGTTTTTATAATGTTTTTAAAGTGTTTTATTTATATGTGAATTTGATCTCAATGCTATACGGTCATCGGTTTCCGATACAACAGCTCATGGTGAACTGTGATACTGTCAACTGCATATGTGCAAATTTCTGAACACAATGAATATAACCATTATAATGATATCATATTTTATTATCATTCTTGAAAACCAAATCTGCAATTAATTACTGAAAAGTCGGATAGCAATATCTTTTGTCTCTCTTCTAAAGCTCTTAAATCTCATTTTGGTCAAATATTTAGATGTCTTTTTAAGATGATGCATATTTGTAGGAAATCTTCATTATAGTGAGCATATACATTCCACAGTGTGTGAGATGTGCAGATACCCTTCTATCAGATTCTGAAAATGATACGATAATATTCATGTCTGTTAAATCAGTTTGCGATGATTGGTGATACATAAAATCTGTTCATGCCCTACATACTTGGCAGTTGTTAAAACTATATTTTTCCTAATCCCATGACACAATGTAAGCCTTCAAAAATGTTTATTACATAGAATTGTAATGACTCGACAGGGACAGACGCGACGGCATGTCCCGCGAGGGCTCGGGCCGAGTGGCCGTTCTGAAAGCGACGGGATTGGTACGCAGCTACACCCTCGAGTGCAACTACAACACCGGCCGCCTGGTCAATGTGTTACCCGCCGCGGCCAAAGATCCCCTCGTCCCCCACTCCAGCCTGCCCGCCAACATGGCCACCCACCCGCCGCCCAAGTACACTCCGCATCTCTTTGAAGAGGTAAACCCGCACCAGGTTCGTCGCGCGATTATCGCCAACCGCCCGGATGCCGTTACTCTTTTGAGTTGCTCCAACGACACTCGCAGCTTGTTCTTATTATCTATCTTTACAACATATTGTCCGATGAGCCGGAGTGAAACCCTTTTGGCTCATGTGATTCGGAAACGAGTCGCCTTTCTCTCACCCAAGTAATTCTGTATTTGCACTTTAGAGCGTTCGGCCTCCTATCCGGCAGGACAACATCCTACGAGCGGATGAAAGGGAACCACTGTATTGCAATAATCATTGGGCTAGTGCACACTTATTATACGTCCAGTTTTTACTAAAATTATTTATTAATCACAAAACACACATCTGTTTCATACCTTCATCATAAAATATTTTCTCATTCGATTTTTTCAAAACATATAGAACTGGACATACAACATCTGTGCACTTATCCACTGAAGTCATGTGATTGATACAAAGTGTACGCTTTTACTATGTACCTACTTTTCAAAAAGCATAAACATTTTGTACACTAAAAGCAGACACCTTTTTTTAAAACTTGCCCGATATATTTATCATTCTAATTTTCATATAAAAATCTACTGTATACCAGGATACTGTGTATATTACGTATTATTTAGTTTCTTCCGTAACAAATACCTTTTCATAATATATCTATGTAGTAGCTATAATTACTATAATCTTCTATGAATGCTTCAAACAGCTTCAGATTATAATTTTCACCACAGCTTTACCCGTTTAAGTCAAGATTA
The DNA here is from genome assembly GCF_057557595.1 of Rhyacophila brunnea. NCBI lineage: Eukaryota > Metazoa > Arthropoda > Insecta > Trichoptera > Rhyacophilidae > Rhyacophila > Rhyacophila brunnea. Next base: position 17,714,401 of record NW_028232752.1, read on the forward strand.
CAATTATTAGCTTAAATGGTACCTAGTGCTTGAATTGTGTAAAACTTCCTTGTCCCCTATTGAAATGAATATTGTTGGACTATTACATAAGTAGATGTTCTTATATTCTATTAAACTTTTAGAAAGGTTATGTAAAGAAAATGATCTTTATACAGAAAAGGGTATCACATTTGAATGAAATGATATCGAAACCTCATAAACTACTGAGAATACATAAATTATAGCTCGCTTTTTTCTATATCTATAATAATGTTGTATTGTAGTGTTTTAAAATAAGGCTAGGTAATTAAGACATAATTCATTGAGTCGCCTATTTCCAAAATTCACCTTGTCGATTTTGTTTTGTTTTGAGATATTCATAAAATACTAGTATGGAACCTCTACATAGAAATTTTTTTATTGAGTCATTGGGCAGGTGATTTTAATATTTTAACTACAGAGCTTCTCCAATTTGGAATATGCTATACTTTTTCGTATTGAGTGAAAAATTCAAAATACTCACTATGTACCAATGGAAAAGATGATGTATGAAAATTGCCACCAGACGGACAAGATGCATTTTGAAATTGGATGACATTTTTCAACCGTTATACTGACTGCAAACGACTTGTTTTGGAAATGTTTATAGAACAAGTGTGTGCCACTTTGAATAAGGAATAAAATTGCATATATTCAGTTCATTTTTGGTCAAAACTGGACAAGATTATTTTTGGAAATGGAAATAATAAATACATAGAGTTCACAGTTTTTCTCAAAACTACCTAAAATCATTTTCGGGGGTTTTGAAACTAGGCGCTTCATATACGTCTACCTAAGTCGAGCCTAAGTATTATTGGATGTTAGATTGTCAATGGCGATAAACAGACTCTTTATTTTATGTTTCCTCTAATAAACAATTGATTATTCTATTTTTACTAATTATTTGGCATTGCTTGAAAACTCCATAGGTGGGAAAATCCCTGGGGGCGTCTATTTTAGATATGACAGGTAGCCACCCAAACAGTCGTATTCAGCAATCGGAGCACAGAAACTTGACGGGCATCCGTGACTGGCTGAGGCTGCACTCGCGCCAATCTCGACCTTCTCAGGTATGCAAATGAGTACAGTGAAACATCGTTAATTCGAAATTGATGGGATCGAATATCGAAAAAAGATTAATTAACCGTGTTCGTATTAACGGGGTTTTACTGTAATATATTTTGATACTATGCAAATTATCTATTATTGTTTGCGTAAATCTATATCTATCACTCAATTGTTTTCTTCATTATTATAGTACGATTCACAGGAATAAATATTCAATCTGCAATATCTGCGTTAAAAATTTTTGTAGTTCTTTTAATTGATGACGATTTATTTACTTTCTTTAAAATTTCTTATAATTTCTTACTCTCGTAAATTTTATTTTACTAAATGTCTCTGTTTAATTAATTTTAAAAATACTTCATAATATACACTTTGATTTGTTTTCTTCTATTTATTTAACTTCATATACACCGATCGATCGTAGTCTACCAAGAGATGAGTATAACTGAACATGTGGCGAGAAAATATTAAAATTATCTTTTTACTAGACTTTTAGGACTGCCACCCATTACGACAGCTGTGTGCAACCGCAAATTGCTAGAAATTGCTACTTCTATGTGAACATTTCTTAGTTTGGACATGCAGGGGCTCAGTAATATGTGTCATGATACACGTGTCGCGCTCAACACCTCCGCATCTCCCCATGAAATATCTCAGAAATGTTCACCCAGACTGATACTACCTGCGATTTGTGGCTGTGTATAGCTGTCATAGTGGGCCTTAATCTTGTTATTCAAGGACCTAATGTTAGAAGTTCTTTTCTAAAAAAGCGGTATTAGATGAGTAACATAAAAATAAATATTTTCTAAAATTATCTCAAACCGTTTTTTATAGTTAGTTACTCTCTTCTCATGCGAACCACTCCAAATATTCTTGGTGAAATACGCATACAGTGAAATCCTGATTTTACATTTTTAAAGGTACTGGCATTGAAAAATTAAAAAAATTTAAATTATTTTTTATTAAAATATACATGGTTCGGAGCATATCGTCGGTGTTTTGTAAAAAGGGCGAATTAACCAAAATGCTATTTTACAGGAGGAAGATTTTTAACTTTTGACATTTATTTGTTTATTACCTGTGGATGATTATAAATATCTAACAAGTTTACAATAAAACTTAGAAAGAATACTGTCATTATACTGCATTATTATATAATATTTTAAAAGGCCTAATATGTCACATTCGCTTTTTATTCGTAATTTTAATTAATTTAATTTGAGTCGATTATTGTTTTTAAGTACTTTCCTGTGGAGATACAAATTCGCCGTTTTTACACAACCAAGCTAGTGGGGTGCATATTGTATTTTCATTAAAATCTAGATTTCACCAAAATGGTTGATTCGCCCTTTTTACAAAACACCAACGACATTATGTCAACATATTCTGTCATGTTTTTAAGAATGTTCCTTTTCCCTTGAACGGACAATGTTTTTCTTTGCTTAGGCACTATTTGCATGGGTATAAACAGAAAAAAAATCTTATACTATTGCGTTGTACTGTAACCTTGGTCTCGGGCACTGCAGACGTGTCTATAAATAGAAATGCATAAATTCGCCTGGAATTCATTTCAATGATCGCCATGCCATCGCCAATTGAATGTACTAAAATAAATTGGATTTAAATGTACTAAAATGTACAGCGATGAAACGGAACTGCAGAAACTACACGCAAATAGTGGGAAAACGTGAATTCCGGGCACGTAAAATCAGGGTTTCACTGTACATACTACATTTTAAATCTTAGACTGAAATACACGTAGTCTATAATATATTGCGTTTGATGACAGTATAATTCTGTGAGAGTCCTGTCGAATGCATTTTCTCTGACTGTGTCTAGTTTCTGTGTATGTACTTCAGTTGTGAATGTTTGACAACATATTTGCACACTTTCGCTAATTCACATGCTTCGCACAACTACACTAATCTTTGGCATACTCACATAAAACATTTTTTTTTTATTCATAACAGATTTCGTTTACTAACCTCACCTATTGGTATACACATACATATTGCATTTTCACAAAATGCTACTATCAACTATTACTAACTAGTACAGTGATTTCTCAAACTATGAGACGCGTCTGAAGCTCTTCCAAGGAGCTGCGAAATATTTTAGTCAAAAAAGAATTAAATTATTATAAACTATTTTTTTCAAAAACACAAACAATCAATGTTTATTTTATAGTTGTGCATATCGTAATGTGCATGTTCCTTTATTGTTGCGTGATTTAAAAAAATCAAGTGCTTGTTTCAATATTATTTTTACTTTTCTTCAGTGAAAAATCAAGAGTAGGGAAGTGCCATGCAGTTGATAATGCTGCGCACGCGTCCATACCGAGGATTCCGTCTCCCCTCCATGCTAATTACATCCTTATTCTTTTACCAATCATCAGTGCCGTGTTCCTAGACAGTGGGTAATTTCATCTTAAAATTACCAAATCTCTTTGCGAATAAAAAAATATAAAAATTTGTTTTATAAATGGCAAAAAAAAGAATTTAGGTCATAATTTTAAAAATTACGCTGACACGATGATACTACATATTTATAAATTAATGGAACAATTTAACCTTGAACCTGCACAAATGCGATTTCTTCTAATGTGCACGAGTTCAGCAGGGTTAATGTGACTATTGTTACGGTTGCTATCATGGGCTGTTCCTACTTACATCACTCGGTGCCCCTCTGACTATGTCTATTTTTCTGTCAAAGCTATCAAATATTACGCTAATTTAGTACTATGTTTATAGCACTTTTTGCTTGGTCAATTATATTTATGTTGAAAATTCACTTGTGCTTTATATGAAAATATATGAAGTGTTTTATTATTTTGAATGGCGATGCACCTATGATGATAATGGATAGTAAACACTCACCGAATACTAAAAAAAAACACAGAGCCATAATTTTTTTTTAAATTTATGGGGTTATTTTGTGAAAAAGTTTGCCACAGATCAGTGGGCTTATTATACTTTCAGCCCGTTAGAAAAATCTCTGAACAACACACACACATATACTATTCATTACAATAATTTCAATCACCACACAGCTCTTTTTACCATATATTATTTTGTTTTATTTTCTTTAATTTCAGTGAAATTCAATTATTGATTACCTAAATCCAGTCAACACTTAGTAAAAAAATGAGTTTGGTATTTATATGGTAAGAATATGGAACAACTTTATGCATTAGCTATAGATAACCAATCATTGGATTTTATTTTGTAGTAATTAAACTCATTTTGTATAATATTATGTAATCATCAATCCGACTAACAGGATAGATTTATTTATCCAAAGTTATGCCCATATACAATGCTATTTAACATTCAATTTCATCTAAAATAATTAAAAAATTTACCATCATATCGCAATCTTTCTTAGCCACTCTTTTGTTAGATCATTACATACATAAATTATTGATAACCAAAAAGTAGGATATAACAATAAAATTATTATTTGTACGTTTTTTTTAAATGATGTTACCTGCTTTATGTATTTATTAGTACTAATGACAATAGAACAATCCTTTTTTGTTTATTTCACGTAAATTAACAGATGATGAGGGAAATATTATATATTATTTAGAGACCACCTTGCGAAAGGAATAATTTAATTCTTTCATATAAGAATTATTGTGAATGGTATTTCAGTCGAGACACAATTTCACAATGCACATTCTAACTTGTAAGTATATTGAGCCTAAGTTGTTTGGGATTTTATTCCATAGACGAACGTGAGCGGGCGACGGAGCGCTTCGGCCCGGACCCCTCGAACGTCAGGAACCAGAGGCAACCGGCCTCTCTCCAAGCCTCTCAAGAGACAGGAGACGACGGATCCCGAGCGCAAGGAGAACCTGGCCGGTCCGGGCTACCGAGCCGACCGCCGGATCTCTCTCAAGGGCGGAGCCCCCTCGTCCGCCGTCTCCCGGGCCGCCCTTCGTCTGCACCCCGGCAAGGCCAGGGGACACCCCGACCCCTCCCCGCTATCCAAGTCTCAGAGGAACCTTTCCCTCGTGTCCATCAGAAAGCCGAGCACCTCCAGCCGGCCCCCGGCTTTCGCCGCCGCCCTGGCAATTCGACCTCCGTACCCTGATGAGCCCGCGCCCAAAAAGGGAACTGCGAGGAGTCTTGCGGAATCGAACCGGGGCGAGCCCGGCCCGAACCCCTTCCGGGCCCGCAGCGCCAAATCTGACGGCAAGGGCCACCGGGACGAGCGGCGTCGCCCACCTCCCGAAGCTCCCGTCGCCAAGAAGACCAAGGGGCGGCCCAAGGAGGGCTCCTACCAGAAGCAACCTGCCGGTAAACTTCCGGGCAAGAGACCCAAACTGTCGCAGCTCATCAAGTATGGGGATGGCGCCAAAGAAAAATACAGGATCCGCCGGGTGGCCAAGGGCCCCGCCGAACCGGAGACCGGCTCTGAGTCCACCAGCGGCGGCGGAGACGACGGATGGGAGACGCTCTGCACAGCAGGAGGTTCGGGAACGGGTGTTGCCCTGCCGCCCGCCCAACGCTCTCGCCCGCCTGTCCGCCCCGCCCTCAGGAGGCTCGCGCACGGGTCATCAGACGCGGGAAACCTGCGACGTCACAAATTTACATAAACTCCCACAGAACTTTCGTGAAATTGTTTTGTATACATAATTTTAATAACGTCCATAATCGATCAAATGTTTTTCAATCATTGTTTTATTTTACTGTCTTATAACAATTTCAGTGTGCTCTGGTTAGGTGAAAGTGCTTCCCGATTTGTATTTATTCTAATTGACATGTTTTCTCTCTTATATTGTTTGTATAATGTTACACTTTTTCTTTATTTGGAGAGAGTGATATATGAAAATTTATAACATTAATTCTTGTCCAAATTCAATACATACCGACAGTATGTTTTTGGAAAATAAATCCCAAAGTGCTGTTCAAGTTTCCCATACATCTTTTAATCTCCAATGATCAGAATAACTCTGCAAGTTATATTTATTTTAACAGCAAATTCTTCTCATAATCTTACTAGTATTGCTGTTTTGCTTGCTATGATTTTGATTGATACAATTTAATTTGCCGCCATTCAAATTTTAAAATAAAACAATATTCAGAATTCAAAATAAAATTTCTGATCATTTACTACATTACTGAAATCATGTATCATTCATCTAAATTTTCTATAATTATCACTCTGATGGTGTTGAGCAGAAAAGAATCATCCCACACTTTCTCACAGAATACACAGAAAAACAGAGATTTTTTATAATACTTAGATATTTTATAATGCATATAGTTTTTTCCTCATTTTTTAATGTCTTTTTGGTGTTAAAAATTATTCTTTTCAATACTAATATTCAATCTAACTATGTTTCAAACAGATCACCAAATTATATTACACTCGTTATTTGTCTATCACACAAATAGAAATATGTGTTTGAAACTGAAAGCAGTTAATTAGTCTTCAATTTTTTCTTTTTTCTTTTTAATATCGTCATTGAGGTATGATGTGACATATTTGAAATTTTACAAGAGATGGAAAAACTGCTTCTTATGCATAAGCATGAAGGTACACTTTCAATTTTCTTTTGTAAACCTTTGAATAACGTGATCTTTCTAGATAACAGATAGTAAAGGGCTCGTCATCAACGAATGTTTGTAATAACTCTGGTGTGATTACTCCATAAATTGGAGGTATTACGGTCTTATTAACATGATACTTGTCTTTTGGCGGTATAGCTCAGGTATATCCAACTTCAAGTAGGCTGTGACGAGTAACTATCCGTACCACAACTGAAAGTAATCTACAACACTCTTCTGTTGTTATTCTTCGACATGAACAAACGTAGAATATTTGGCCGATGACAATAATTACACAAGCACATATCACAAAGAAATAATCAATTTCTTATTCGTGATGACATTTTGATCTTCCCGTGGGCACTTGTTGCACTACTATTCTCGTACTGCGCGACGATAGAGGGAAACTTTGCCTATGTTTAATGGGATTTACTACTTTTACTCTATTATAATATCTTTTAATATATTAAAAAACATTTCAATAAAATTGTCACATACGGGTGTCACAACAGCTCAACGACGACATGTTAATTGAAACCTTTGTATCCAAATAGACACCATAAATCAATAATTTTGTTTGTTTAAATTATTTTTTGTATGTTTCTCTTGATCTGCCAATGTATTAAGCCGCATTTAGACCAAGCGAGCGAGTGTTTGTTCTTCTCCCACTCCAGCGAAATTCTCTTGACATAAACGCTCTTTGTTGAGCGAGCATAAGAATTTTGCTGGAGTGGAGGAAGAACAAACATTCGCTCGCTTGGTCTAAATACGGCTTTATGCAATCCTGCAGCCCTATTCTTGCAGTGGTCTTCACCGTTAAAACAAAATTATCATCTGTGCACGCAAAAGTGTATGACTGTTATTTATTACTGTGGCGATATTGTGCGTGCAGAAGTGCTATATTTTCTGTTAAGGCCATGCATTAGTTGAGGCACGGTCTAAAAAGATCGTTGCTAGGCGATGTGCGGATTGCGGGTCGCGGGTGAAAATGACGCCTGTCAAACGAAATATTATTTCTCATATAAATCCAACATACGTCCATTTTATGTTCTGTTTATTATTCTATTAGTATCAATAATAATATATTCATTGACATGTTTGCTTTTTAAAGTAAATGGGTAAAGTTTTTAGTCATCTTTATACGATTTTAGAATTAATTGGCCCGTCGCCATCACCCAGCAAAGTGACGTGCGTCCGACTCCACGTTCTCTCAAGGAATGCGAAGCAAGTACAAATTTTCGTCGCGCGTACAGTTGAACATTATTTGGCGTTTCACTGATGCGTCACCTTAACAGTAATTAAGACTGCTAAAATTATAAATACACATAAATTTTAACAGGAAAAAATTTCTAATTTTGTGAGCTGGATCCTTTCTTCTTAATGCCATCCAATTAACCAATCACTGGCAGTATTTTGTTAGTTATTACGTGTTATATTATAAATTGTAAATGAAGTTTCTTATAATATAGGTATGTATCTAGCTAATATCCCTGTATTTTTGAACATTTGAATGAAATTTATTCAATTTTCTGAATAATATTTCTTCAATAAAAAAATGAGAATATTTACTCATGTATCTGTTGTCGAATGTATCTTTGTTACCATATATTTTTTTTCTACATTAATGTAATAATAGTTGTTTAATATATTCGTTTGTGTGCTTATTTTATAAAACATTGTGTTACCCAAATTTCCAATGGTACTTACTCTGTATCTTTGACAAAATATAAAAACAATATAATATATTATTGTACAATATGTAGGTACCCAGTGTGTATAATAATATACAGTCATTGAAATTTTAAATCAATCGAAATACTATTCCATCTATATTGGTGCGGTGACATGTCACATAAGGAATATAATTTTTTATTATACGGCTAAGTTAAAATTAACCCTCAAAAATTAATCGAATCACAATTTTTTTATTGGATGTTCATATATTGTAATATTTATGGTGAAATATATTGCACGTTTAATATATTTTCTAGTGATAGCAATTTTATTGTAACTGAAGATTTTATTTATTTTCATTTTAGTTGTAGCGACATTTATAAATTCGTTTAAAATTATAATTATCGTAATATGTATGTAATAAATAATTAATAGATCTGTGATTACCAACCATTTGATATAACGCAATCGGTATTAGAGATTTTATTCTAAAATATTATGTACTAACCGTTTTTTTTCCAATTTGTTTTATTTCTCGTTGAAACGTAATCAATTATACTTATAGGTAAAGGGTACTCTTTGTTTTTCTAATATGTAATAATTTTCTATTTTGCAGCGTGCCTATTTGTGGTTGGGAAAAAAATGCTATAAGTGGTTTTACTTGTGTAGCAATCATTTTGCTGTGACTATTATTTTTAATTTGAATATCTGTAATTTAATATATATATATCATTATATGGCTTTCATTAGAAATCATAATGTTATGTAAAAATAATAGTTTAGAATGTGATTTATCAAATTTAACGTAAAATAATGTAACTGCTGTATCCTGTGATGCAAGATTTTATATGTATTTGACATTAATATATTTAGATTAAAAACGAAAATCATTTACACACATACAGAAAATATTGAAAGTACAATTTGAAGTTAATCATTGTCGATAATGTCTATTTTTACATGATTGCTCTTTAAAATCCTTTTTACCCTGTTATACTTTACCGTTTAGTGACTGACAAGTTTTTGTAATTTATATTTTCAAAAAATAAACTTTCATCTCGTAGACATGAGTATTTTTATTTAGTTATAATACCAAATATCTATACAGTCTCAGACCTTGGATTGCTAGCGTACTTTGTTCCAGATACGTGTTTGTAATCCAAATCCAAAGCACTCACCATAATAAAGTGAAATCCCCATAAGAAATAATAGAAACTCAGATAATTCATTCCCAAACCCAAAAACATTTTATAAAAATAATTAATACAATAAACCTTTTTATATTTTTATTATTTAAATCGCTCACTGGAATCTTATTCTTTGTGTGCGACTTTAATAAGCAACCTATCCAATGATACTTGCCTTCTCTTAAGGATTTCTCAATGAGAGAGAGAAGAACAATCGGCTCAGCTGTGAGCATGTGACACTCGGCATTTAAAGAAAATACGTACTACACGTATTGCAAGACCTCACTTGTTTATCAAGTTAAATTAATGTATTTAAAAATTAGCTTGTCTTGCAAAACACTCCCAAGGTTTTGCTGTTCCTTATTTAAGTTTTTCTCACAAAACCCTCCAAAGAATAATGCTGGATTTCACTTAAGTAAGTACCAAAGTAGGCTTAAAAATAAATACATATAACATAACGTCCGATACGCACACTTAAGGACTTCGGACAATTGTAAATTTTCTAAAAAAGCATTAGGTATTCTTATACTTCTTTAAAAAAATATTGTACTCATCTATAACTTGTGTAGATTTAAATAAATTTAATAGATATAATGTGCAACACATCTCTGTTTAATAAAAAAATAATATATCCCCCCTTGGATTTTAAAGGGCTGTCATAATTTGTAACTGACCCCCTACTATATTAATTTAATCTCAGCCTAAGTACTTCTGTCTTCCCAGATTGTTAGCTAACAAACTGCCGCACATGAGGTAACACATGTCTTCGATCAAAAGCAAAGCCTGGTTATGTATCTCCTCATTCACCTCGAAATCGGGATTCCCTGAACTGACACGAATTCGATGTAAAATGTCTTCTGACAAGTCATCCTTGTACTTGTTCCACAGTTCAGGTGGATTCGATGGGAAGCATGTCAAAACAATGATAGCAAATAATATGCGTATCTGACTTGGAGATGCAGAAATAATTGCTTCAGCGATTGTCATGTCCCAAAGCAAAAACGAGGCTTGCCGCATGCACACATTCTTATTTGGTTAGTCAAAAGAATTCGACCAGACCAAATAGATGACATCATAATATGTGCCGAGATTCCTGATCCCGAAACCGATCCAGACCTGCATGATGTTGTAATTACTAACATGATTCACGGAGCGTGTGGCGCCATCAACCCCCAATCATCGTGCATGGTCGACGCCAAGTGTTCAAAGCGTTATCCACGAAATTTGACGGCGGAGACTATCACTGCCAACGATGGTTATCCACTGTATCGGCGTCGATCACCCGATGATAACGGTAGAACTATCACAACGAAAGTGAAAGGAAGCGATATCGTGGTCGACAACACTTGGATTGTTCCGTATTCGCCACTTCTTTCCAAAACATTCAAGGCGCATTGCAACGTGGAGTATTGCAATTCAGTGAAGTCCATTAAATACATCTGCAAATATGTCACCAAAGGCAGCGATATGGCGGTTTTTGGCGTTCAAACTCCCAATACCAACAATGAAATCAAGCACTATCAAGTTGGTCGATATGTGAGCTGCAATGAAGCGATTTGGCGTATTTTCTCATTCCCTATTCATGAACGTCATCCCACTGTTGTACATTTGGGGTGCATCTGGAGAATGATCAACGAGTTCAACGCATCGAATGTTGCTCAACGTGCTGAAACACCTCCAGCGACAACATTGACCAGTTTCTTTTCGATTTTCCAAAGCGATCCATTTGCACGAACGTTGCTCTACTCTGAGATGCCACGTTATTACACTTGGAACGCTTCATCAAAGAAATTTCAACGTCGGAAGCAAGGGGATGCGGTTCTGGATCATCCGGATGTGCGTTCTACTGATGCTCTTGGTCGCATTTACACAGTTCATCTGAAGAATGACGAATGGTTCTACTTGCGGTTGTTGCTGGTGATGTTCGTGGGCCGACATCATTTGAATCACTTCGAACAATCAATGGTGTAGTGTGCCCAACATTTCGTGCTGCATGTCAACAGCTCAATTTGCTTGAAAACGATACTCATTGGGACATGACAATCGCTGAAGCAATTATTTCTGCATCTCCAAGTCAGATACGCATATTATTTGCTATCATTGTTTTGACATGCTTCCCATCGAATCCACCTGAACTGTGGAACAAGTACAAGGATGACATGTCAGAAGACATTTTACATCGAATTCGTGTCAGTTCAGGGAATCCCGATCTCGAGGTGAATGAGGAGATACATAACCAGGCTTTGCTTTTGATCGAAGACATGTGTTACCTCATGTGCGGCAGTTTGTTAGTCAAGTTAGGAATGCCAACGCCACATCGTGGAATGAATGACGCTTTCAATCGAGAATTGGAACGTGAACGTGAATATGATCGACATGCATTGAACCAATCAGTTCTAACGAATGTACCACTGTTGAACCACCAACAGAAGGAAGTGTACGATACGTTAATGAAGGCAATTGATGATGGAAATGGTGGCTTATTTTTGCTCGATGCGCCCGGTGGAACTGGGAAGACATTCCTCATATCATTGATTTTGGCCACTGTTCATGCGAGATCCGAAATTGCTGTAGCAGTTGCTTCTTCTGGGATAGCGGCCACGTTGCTAGAAGGATGCCGAACGGCTCATTCAGCGTTGAAATCGCCGTTAAATCTTCAAACGACTGAAAAACCGACATGCAACATTGCGAAACACTCAGCAATGGCCAAAGTTTAGGTAGCAAGTAAAATCATCACCTGGGATGAATGCACAATGGCGCACAAACGCGCGTTGGAAGCACTCAATCGAACTATGAAAGGTCTGCGCAATGACTCAAGATGTTTTGGAGGTGCAATGATACTACTATCTGGCGATTTCCGCCAAACACTACCAGTCATTCCAAAATCGACCGCTGCCGATGAAATAAACGCTTGCCTTAATTCATCGACTCTATGGCGCTATGTGAAGAAACTTCAGCTGACGACAAACATGCGATTTGCATTGTTAAACGATCCATCTGCTGAAGATTTCTCCAAGCAATTGCTGACTATCGGTAACCGCCGTGTTCCTGTCGACGAATCAAACGGATTGATATTTTCTTTTGCGCTGAATTTTTGCAATTTCGTCTCAACGAAGGACGACCTCATCGACAAAGTGTTCCCGAACATCATTGCTAACCACAAAAATCACAATTGGTTGAGTGAACGAGCAATTCTTGCGGCAAAGAACAAAGATGTGGATCACTTAAACTTCACAATTCAAAATCAAATCGTTGGTCCACAGCATTCCTTCAATTCTATCGACTGTGTGACAAACGAAGACGAAGCAACCAACTATCCAACTGAATTTTTAAACTCATTGGATCTGCCTGGCTTGCCACCGAACAATTTACAACTGAAGGTTGGCTCGGTAGTCATCATGCTTCGAAATCTGAACGAACCAAAACTATGTAACGGAACGCGTTTGGTGGTGAGAAAACTCATGGGCAATGTGATTCACGCGACGATAATCAAAGGAATGTTCAAAGGTGAGGAAGTTCTCATTCCGAGAATTTCGATGATCCCAACCGATGTGCCATTCGAGTTTAAACGAATTCAATTTCCGATTCATCTTGCATTCACCATGACGATCAACAAATCACAAGGCCAATCCTTGAGTGTTTGTGGCCTGAATCTAGAAAATGAATGTTTCTCTCACGGTCAATTGTACGTAGCATGTTCACATGTCGGCAAACCATCCGCTTTGTTCGTTCTCGCACCTGACAACAAAACGAAAAATGTTGTATATCACAAGGTGCTTCAATGAAGGGAATCGACCCGAGTGCAACCCATCCAGCAAATAGTTTAACAGAAAGTAGTGCAACAATGCTACGCGAATCATTTTGATTCGCTTCAATAAAGCAAATGCCTTGCTGCCACGTGAATTACATTCATTTCAATGTAATTAAAATATTTTTCATTTTGATTTGATTTTTGCACATTTATTGAACTCAATTCATTTTAAGTATTCATTTTAACTTACTAAAATCTGAATTTAATTCAGCTAATAAGTTAACACAAGATTTATTGATTCTGAGGCGGTACGAAGTTCGCCGGGTGAGCTATTATTATAATAAAAAACAGTATACATCAGCGATTTCCAAACTAGGAGTCGCCCCCCCTGTGCGCGAACAGTTTAACACGATTAATGTAGCCACATGTTTGCAGTTTGCAAATGCATAGTTTATAAAACGGCCGCTAACTATAAATACATTAAAAAAACAGTCCCATAAAAGGTTGTTTGCAAACCTGTCTGAAAATATGGAGACTAATTTTATAATAGATACATACCTCACATCTGTCATCTATACTATTGTGAAGTGCACTGGCTATTCCGTGAAAAAATGAAATAAAAGGGTCAAATCATAATGTTGAAATTTTAGGCAAATTTGTTTAGGAACGATAATTTTGTTATTATTTTTTTTTTTTTTTTTATTAATTTATTGTTATTAACTATTTGGTTGAAATAACAAAAATGAGTGAATAAATCAATGCAAGGACCACTAATGCATTCACTGATTTAAAAAGACAAAGTGAAGGCATTCATAAAAAAATTGGAGCTTTGGAAATCAAAATTACAAAAAAAATAAGTTCGCCACGTTTCCACTTTTAAATGATTTCTGCGCCAAATATATTGAAGCAAACAAAAATCTATTTACTGAGTTCTTGGTTAGTTTGCGAATGCACTTTTCGCATTATCTTATTTATAGTGAAAAAGTCGCCTGCGACGCAGCTTTGTTTCAGGGCTATTAAATATGTGGTTGTGCGTTGCAATTTGATATGACACCTATATGATGAACTTAGGAAACACCACATTAGAGCACGACACTACCCTTAACCTCAGCGATAGGTAGGTGGGCCTGCCAAAGATCCTGGCCTGGAGGCCCGGTTCAGGATGTGGGGCCCATGATAGAATCCATTTGTCTATGAACGATGATGAATTTGGATATTTTTATATTTTTTTTTCATTTTTGTATTATTAGTAGATACGTTGTTAACTATTTAAAAAGGTGTCTGTATTAATTAATGAAATATAGGGGGGAGACGCCAAGATTAGATTTTTTTTTAAAGGGAGGCGTAGTAACATAAAGTTTGGAAACCACTGGTATACATGGTTCTTATATTATCTATTACCCCGTTTACACGTGCATGGATGTACTGCGCACAGTAAGAAAATGTATGGGGAAATATGTATCATCCTGCAGTTGGCAAGATTGCGTGCATAAATCAAACAAGATTGGAAGATTCCAAATTGTGATGATTTATTGCGCGCAAGTAAGATTATTTTCCATCTGCACCTGCGAAGTAAAGCGATAGAGAACATGCCGGTAAAAAAACGAACTACTCATTTTGAGCTCCGATTTTCAATACGACGATAGTAGTATAAAGTGACAACCTCGCGTCTCGCTTACTCTTGAAGAATGGGATTGGAGAGACAGTCAGCACTTTTACGTGTAAACAGTTATTGTCATGACAGTTTAAAATAAGCACAATTGCCGACAGTAATTCCATGCATGTGTACAGGCGCTATATAACTTTAAAGCTGTTAGTTCTGCATTATGAAACTGCTAAATTTCATCATCTATTTATTTTATTACCTATGTCCTATACCAGACGTGGGCAAATGTGGCTCTTCATTGGGTTAAGTGCAGCTCCCAATATCTCTTGATAAAAATAAAGTTAGGTACTTTTTTCCCCGTATTATACCTACTTTTATTTTCACAAGTTTTCCTTTCTAAATGTTATAAATGACTTATCCCTTGTGTTGCGAGATGGCAATGACAATGTTTTGAGCCATTTTGTGGAATTCTTAAATCCTATCATAGCATTTAGCATTTTGGAAACTTGCCGATTATTTTCCGTTTTTGGTACAAAATATAATTGTGAATCGTTATACTCCTCTATGATGTTTGTAAAATCAAAACATCGTTCACGGCTGACAAATAAACATTTGACAGATTTGCTGCGAACGGCTGTAACAAATTTTACACCAAATTTCAGAGATTTAGCTAAAAATGATAAATAAACTTTTAATTATACTTATTTTATTTTTATTAAATAAATGTTGAACTGATTATTTTGTGTTTTCTTTCTCATTTTTTATTTTCTTATATAAATTATGTATATTTTATACTTTATATATAGCGATTAAGATTTGTGTGGAAATGTAATTAAATTTGAATTTGTGTATTTAATACTACGTGAGAACGTGACTATGATGTGGCTCTTTATAAACATGAAAATCCAGAATGTGGCTCTCGTTTACCTCATATAATAATTGCCAATCCCTGTCCTAAACAATCAAAAATATTTTTGGCGGGATATTTTCAAACCTATTATGGTTAAGATATTGCCTTCATAGATGTCAGTGCTTTACATTTAAAAGATCGCTTTGCTTAGTAAATTTATTATTACTTTTTTAAAATAGGGAAAGCTTTGAAAAATAAATCTCGTATTCGTTATATTATCAGAAATTTATATGTTTAGTTTATAAAATAATACGTAGATAGTCAGACAAAGAATATAAATTTGGCGTGCTACCTGCGATTAGCGTATCATAGCAACTCCCGCGCGTTTACCTGTTTGTTGGTTTGATTTGATGCCGCGGCGAGCGATGGCTGCTTTTATTTGAAACTCCACCTTTTAGTTAGTAAACCGCGAGAAGCCGCCGATGACGTAGCGACCAAGCAGTCAATGAATAATAGGAATAACTGTCATCGAATATCTGTCATTACAATATCAGTGACAACATCGAGTGAATGTTTATAACAAAATAAACGAAAAATACAACAGTGCCATCACAATGTTTCCCAAATTCGAAAGAAGTTTTCTCGTTTTGTTTCTGCTGGCGTTTGCATTAAAGACAGGTAAATTTGATTTGTCAATAACTCCGCGTATGTATTTCAAGTTGCACACTAACTTCGACCGAACGTCAAATATTATACCTAGATTGTTTTGAAAAAAATGGGCGTGTATACATTATTAATAAAAATTACTTTAACAATTATTTTTAACATAATTTTGAAAGATCTTTCGATACATTTGAACAACATTTATTATGTTATACAGATAATTTGAAAGTAGATTTCTTGTACTAAGTAAATAAATCAAACAAACACTCGATGTTTATAACCTAAAAAAGAGGATAATTCTAAACTTTTCTTAAGTTCAAAAGTAGGTATTTTAGTCCCTTAAAAGTGGAATCATCTATGATTCATTTTCGATGTATTTTATTACAATCAGTTATAAGTTTGTTATAAATACTTATAACCTACTTATGAATGAATTTGAGTGTACCAACCAAAATTACTTGTAAAAATCTAATATTTTACTTATTAGGTATATTGATTTTAAATGTTAAAACACATTGTTTGTTATAATATTATCACACATAATGATGACTTTCTTAGACGTTTCTTATATGAATCTTGTTGGTTGAAGATTTTTTTTTAATAATATTATTGTAAATTGTGTATTAATTAATAACAAAATCCAAGGCGGACTATATACAGGCCATGTCACTGAATTGCGAATTACGATGATAGTGCTAAGTATTGATTATCTTAGAATGAAATGCGGTAACCCGTTCGCAATAGATGGAAACTTTCTATTGCATATTTCGTTCAAATTATTATCATGTATTTCAATATGCAACAATCAATTTACTAAAGTATGGGCAACAACTAACACTACGATCGAAGTTTACAGTTTCATATCACGGTCTGACGTGTAGTGTGTATTGAACTCTCTTGAACATCATCGTACTATGATATAGGTTTGTGTAGGTAAATATTAGTCAAAATTTGACAATATTTAACATCGAATTTAATTTAATTTTATATTTTAAATTCTTATTATTATAATTATATTAGCTTATTTATAATAGGTAGAAATAATATTTTTCAAAGTGTTGGATTGCCTTTCCAACAAAGTTTCTAGATAACTTTGATTTTAATGTTTACATACTATCCCATGAAATGTTTCAATATTATTGCACGTATAATAATGCCTATTCCATATTGAGTAGGTACACCTACACATAAGTAAGTAAAAAGTATTATTTTCCCGATTACTAATGTTAATTGTATCACTGTGTTGTCATTCATGTATCATCGAAATAATATTTCCTTCTGTACAAGTACCATTTTACGAATTTTGAATATTATATTTTATAACAGACGTCTAATGTCTATCTCCACAGATTAATTAAGTAATTAAATTTGTATAAGATTACACAACAAATAAACGGAAACATGATGGCATACATAAACAATATAATATCACCGAAATATTTTTAAAATAAATATAAACAATAATCTTGCATTGTAAATATTCTAAATCAATTATTAAAATTATAACGTTTCAAATTACAAGTCTTTGCAGATTGGTTCCATAACAATTTTATATTCTAACATTCTATCTTGAGGCGCCGTTATTGATTTTTTCTCTCATTTTTTTTGAGGCTTTCAGTTTATAAACTATCTACAATTCGAACTAAATTAACGTAGAAAATAACGCATCAGTAAAAAGAAGTTTAAATATATTTTAGGTACTTAAATAAACAAAGTATAATAATATTATTTTATTTCTATATAGTTTAGGTTCTAAAGTGGATCCAACCCGTTCTTTATATGAAATTGTAGCAGCGGCAACTTTGTATGCTTCAAGTAAAATGTATGATACACAATTTTAGTTGAAAGTCATTATTATTTAGAAATAGGTATAATATATATGTGTCTTTAATGAGCCAGATGATCAAAACTATTGTAGAGTTCATTTTTCCATGAAACGCAGCTCGCTTCGTCTGAAAGTTTTAAATCTGAATTTAGCACATTATGCTTTGTGTAAAAAAAACCTTATAATATAATATATTACATGTTGTTTTATCGCACGGCTACATTTTTGCATGGGGGGACATAAAGTCAACCTCCACATACCTTGAAATACCACAGATAATATGGTAATTATTAATGAATACAAAAATAAACTTTTTACTAAGGAAATCTCAATGATGTAAGTTTTGTTTCATTTCGAAAAGTACATTTGTTATTAGGTATATATGGGGAACATGCTTTGGGCACCTGCGGGTATTAATTCGGCTCTGAATCGAACCAATAATTAATTTAATTTAATAAACAATAATTATTTTTACAATTTACAAAAATACTAATATTCCATTTATCTGCATTGCATTGCATACACTGCGTAGGTCAAAAATGGAACTACGAACTAGGTACTATATGGACGCTATTTTGAAAACGTCATTCGAATGTCAGATTCTGTCCAGTTGTGAGTCGTGATTGGGTAGTTTTCGACAGTGGCTCCCCCATCCATTCTTTAGATAAGTTTGTAGGTCTGTAATGAAGTTTTTCTGCGTCTTATAACGACACAACTATGCCTATATTTCTAATACTCGGTGACGATTTATTAAATAAGCAACATTTTCTCAGGTGGTCCTAAAAACTTGTCAGAGGCTCGGGCCTCCACGTACTCAACCGCCGTTGCATGCCACATTAAATTCGATGGTTTTGACAGAAAATCGTCATAAAATTCATAGTCAGAGCGGCTCCGAGGGAAAGAAAGCGATGTAATAGACTTGGTGTACCAAATTTAAGTCAGGAATAGAAGCCGTAACAATAATCAAATTCGCCTCGTTTAATTCGTGCATTGATATATTATATTATATTCGGATGTTGATATATTCCATCTACGTGAGGATGAGTATTTGAGACGGTCTTTTATAAATTCTTAAAATAGGGTCTGCTTAACTCATCCGGTGTACTTCCTTGTACCTATATACTTTATATTTTTTGTATTTACACATGTATACCTACTGTTGAATAACTTAATATCTATCTCTTTTTTCTGTACCTAATACTGTTTTTATATTATTTCTTTGTTTCTAAATGTCATGTTGTGAACGCCTTAAACTTATTATTTGTAATGTCAACAATATGTACCTAACAAAAATTCCCCAGTAATAGGGACTATCATAAAAATATTGCGGTTTTGCAATGTTAATTATTTTGACAGGTTTTGATTCTCTATAGTTTTATTGTTATTTTTTAATAATTATAGATACATTGTATTTACATTGTTGTGTCACTGTTTAAAATTTATCTCGCACCCGCATACTCACCTGAATACTGCATTGAGTTATTTTTAATTAAATCGATAGCCATGTTTGAAACTAGACCTTCAGGTATTTTACCGCTATGGTATATTCTTTGTAAGTAGTGAGTCATAGTTGTAGAGTTTTCACCCCTCTTTTCATTCATTAAATTACATTACGATAAGTATGCTAGCACCACATTCTAAAAAAAGTAATGTTTTATGACGCAATAGGTACTAGGATACCTAAGAACTGTACGCACAGAGAAAAGTTGTCAACATTATAAAAAAGTTTTAATTTATACATATAGTGCAGGATCCCATAGACTTCTCGTATACATAATATGCGGGACGCATTCTGACAATTGGAATAGGTTTTAGGGGTCACCAAGATATATAATGTTGATGTTGCCAGGCGATATTAGTGGTAAATTTTTTTTTATTGAGGTTTTAATTTTTTTCCTTATAACCCACCAAAAATTGTTCTGAATTCTTCAATAAAACCAAGACCGAATCAGGAATTGATTGAAAATGCAATAATTGTACCATGCCATCGGCATGTTCGTGTACGGTTCGTCCCATTTGAAAAAATAAAAATACCGGGTAGTGCAATGTGATCAAAATTATCGATTCTTAGGATCCTTCATGGCTTAAATTATTTTATTTAGTAGCATTTTTGTATAAAATCACCCAGATTGGTTTCTTTACTATATCTATGCATATGAAATTAGTTTTAGTATTATGGTTAATCCAGAAACAGTGTAGGTTGCATATATAGGTAGGTGAATAAATGAAATAACGATAACCACTAACCACACTAAATACACATTTTTATTAAAAAAAAAAGAAACAACAAGTCAAGTGTT
Source organism: Rhyacophila brunnea (assembly GCF_057557595.1). NCBI lineage: Eukaryota > Metazoa > Arthropoda > Insecta > Trichoptera > Rhyacophilidae > Rhyacophila > Rhyacophila brunnea. The sequence continues at coordinate 17,734,898 of NW_028232752.1, forward strand.
CAAACTGTTTTTACAAACACTACTTACACATTTGCACAATGATAATATACCTACATGTCAAAGCCAATTTCTTATAACTCCATAATAATGTACGGCAGTTAGAATTACATATGCATGGTTTAACCTTGCGTTAAGCCTTGGAGATCGTCCCTTAGATGTGGTGGATTAATAGCAAAGATTTTTTTGTGAGCCCTCAAAATAAATTACAGCTTTTTAAATTTATTTGCAAAAATGCCTCACATTTCCAAAAATCAACGAAAAAAGTGAGCTGTACATTTATGGTGGATTTGACGACCACACACTATGGTTTAAATTGAAGGGATCAATTTTCACTGACGCCATTGATTTAAAATCAAAATCATTTAGAAGAAGACTCTAGAATGTTCTGTCATATATTTCATGCTGTAAGAATGCAAAATATGGAGATTATTACAGTCCCGATACAGATATTTTAATCTTAGGCAGTTATTTCTGGAATAAACTTGCGTAACGATTGGTTGCCGTGGATTATGGTGTGAGGGATCTCAGAAGAAATCCCGTATTTTAGGATGCCATTTGGCAGCTTAATCTCTTGGCGAAAATATTTGTAATATTTTGCCAGCATTTCATTCTTTAACCGGCTGCGACACCACTAGTCGAATATGTACAAAAAACAAGTTGTAACCATCTCGTTAATGAGTTTTGTTCAAGATGCACTTTCAGCTTTATGAAATGGATTGGAAGGCTTAACGCAAGGTTAAACCATGCATATGTAATTCTAACTGCCGTACATTATCATGTAGTTATAAGAAATCGGCTTTGACATGTATATCATTGTGCAAATGTGTAAGTAGTGTTTGTAAAAACTGTGATCATGATACTTTACTTAAAGCAGTTTGAACACTTGACTTGCTGTTTCTTTTTTTAATAAATGTGTACTTAGTGTGGTTAGTGGTTATCGTTATTTCATTTATTCACCTACCTCTATATGCCACCTACACTGTTTCTGGATTAACCATAATACTAAAACTAATGTCATATGCATAGATATAGTAAAGACCATAAGTAATATAGACATATAGTAGTACCAATCTGGGTGATTCTATACAAATATGCTACTAAATAAAATAATTTAAGCCATGGAGGATCCTAAGAATCGATAATTTTTATCACATTGCACTACCCGCTATTTTTATTTTTTCAAATGGGACGAACCGTTCTACGACCATGCTGATGGCATGGTACAATTATTGCATTTTCAATCAATCCCTGATTCGGTCTTGGTTTTATTGAAGAATTCAGAACAATTTTTGGTGGGTTATAAGAAAAAAAATTAAAACATCAATAAAAAAAAAAATGACCACTAATTTCGCCTGGCAACATCAACATTATATATCTCGGTGACCCCTAAAGCCTATTCCAATTGTCAGAATGCGTTCCGCATATTATGTATACGAAAAGTCTATGGGATCCTGCACTAATAATTTATTGAACTAAATTGGCACTTTTTCTGTTGACAACTCTTCCACATTGGAATTAAATAAACAGCCTTATTTTACTCTTATTTGTTTCGTTTTTCCAATGTGCTAATCGACCCCTGCGCATATATTCTATACACAAGTCTGCTATCGGCGGTTATCAAGGATACTTATTCATCATTATGTTTGTATTTAAGTATTATAATTGCTACAATAAGTTAGCTGTCTAAACAGTCAAAACTGTCTATCTCGCTCTAAAAGTTAGCACAGCTAAGAGAGGTGCTGTTAAAACGTAGCACTTATTGTAATAATTACAACTAACTTATTGTAAGCATTATAATATGTACCTACTTCAATAAAAAAATATGAAAAACTACCCTCGATAGCGGCTGGTAGCCGTCTTGTGTATAGAGTAGACACGCAGATTTTAGAATCTAAATTTACAGCTTAAAAATGTGTCGATTCGATGCTGATCCGAATATTTTTAATTCCTGGGTGAAAATTAGGTCTTACCCTCAGAGTAATGATAATATATAGAGAGAGCCATTGTTCCGCAAAACGAAGCCGTGTTTCTTGCGTATGACGCACAGTAGAACCTATGAAACGTTATACCATCGTCTTGCTTCTCATTACGGCTACCAAATTTAAACACAACATAGTTAGCCATAAATGTTATACTAAAATAACTAAAAATAATTACCACTAACTGAAAAAAAAAATCGGTGTGTGTACTTATGTACGCTCGTTAGAAGTTATACTTCTTTGGTATAACAAAACAAAAACAAAACTTGTGATAACTGAGATTCTTCGACTAGCTCTTAATTATCTTGTTTAACTACACACTTAAGAAAAAGGACCGCTTATTGGAGCGCCGTTGGTTTATTTCTATACACTTTTACTTATATTACTAAATTATATAATTATTTATCGTTGTTTTTATTTTTAAAGTAACAACTGCCACTATGACGTTTAATAGTTTGTTTACGTAAGGAATTGCAAATGGCCGACAATAATAAATTCGCTGCCTAGGCAACGGAATAATTCTAAACTATAATATTATACTTAATATAATCTCTATAATCGTCACGATTGGAGTATCATACTGTGGCGTAATGGTAGTGCGTTCGGCTGATAACCGAACAATCGGTGGTTCGAATCCAATCGAGTACGTTTATTTTTGTGTGAAAAAATAAATTATTTGTTACATGTCACACGCCAAAAATACACTCTGATCTGATTTTCCAAACGCGCCTAAAGAAGTACCTATAACTTCAAAAACATCGATTTTTATAAAAATATAAATGTATAATAACTTGAAATCCATTTTATTTATATGAAATCTTATTTAGTCACAATATTGAAGCTTGATTTTTTTACAATTGTAAGTTTATTTTGACGCCCACTGTGGCCGCGCGGCATAAGCGTTGGACTATAAAGCCGTGGGTCCCAGGTTCGAATCCTGGGTCTGGCAAGTACACATATTGTTTTTCAATTTGTGTGTGTCAGGGTAAGGACCTAATAGGTTGAGCAAGTGGCTGACATCCATTTCTCGTAAAAAACAAAATCTGTCAATACAAACCTCCACTCTGTGGAGGCCCATATGATCCTATCAGGATCGGACATGGTCGAAAAAAAAAGAAGTTTATTTTGACTTAAAATAAAAAAAAATAGTTTTATTTTTAAAGTTTTCAGATAACTGTTGTAAATTATCAAAAAAAATGTCTCTAATTGCAAGCTTCGTGTTTTTCTGCTAGGTGCCTCTGGCCTTAAGCCGCGCACTATTTTTGTCAGATCTTAACAGCCTACCTCCGCTCTTCGCCACTGGCACATACCAAATATTAACCTTAGGAAAAAATTGTGTCAAAACACTAATTATTACACCGTCACAATATTATCTAATTTATAGTTAAACAATACCGATTCCAAGATGAACAATCGATGACAAATCAAGAGCGTAGGTAGTAATATTTAAATATCTAATAAAAATAATCTGTGGAATCTGTTTTTGTATTGTTTTCAAATAGTTTGCGGTGCGGTTTTTGATAGACGAAGTGAAATGCAACACATATAGTTCATATACCTATACGTGCTACATATGAACTATTTTTTTTTAACCTTGCAAAAATATTACAATACATTGTTTGTTATTATTATTAAGTAAAATAATAATTAATAGGTACCCCTATAATAATACTGGCATAACTTCGATATAAGATCAGTCCTTCAATACCTTTGTTTTTATTTATTTTAACAATTAAAACAATGCGATCATGCTCACATATTTTTTTTAAATTTACATTAAGTATGTGTGCCTACTTCATATTTGATAGATCTCACCCAAACTATTCACCGCTACTCTAAAAGATCTATTCAGGTGACTTGACTGAGAGAACAGCGAAATTAACGACGGCTTAATCGACTGGAAGTTAAACTCACCCTTTTCTAGTATTTTTCTTCTAATATATTTCTAGTAATCTAGGTATATTTCTGAACTTTTTCAAAATTATATACTTAACATTTTCTATAATAAAGAATCTAACGTTCTGAAATCTTGGTGTACCTATTCAGTATTGAATAAAAAAGAAGATTATTTACAAGTAGGTACACGAGTTAGTGATGTCATTTACTTTAGGTGATAATAAAGCTGATCGCATTCGATTGGTGGAATTTGAAGTAGGAACTGCAGATAAAACATAGTTATTAAAAAATATATATATGAATCATAGACGGATCAATATCTTAAAAGCTAAAACACTCGCCCAGATAGCGAACGACGTGACTTCGAGTTTCGGTTCAAATTTTTTTCTAGAATTTTTTTAATAGATTTCTGAAGTTTAAAAAAAATAATAACTACTTAGATTATTAAATTTTGCAATCAATATATTACCCATGTCTTGCAATTTAGAATGAAAAGAACAGGTAAATCAAGTTAAGTAATAGAAAAACTAGCCTAAAAATAACGTTATAGCAAAATGCATAGTGCATCAATCACTAAAAATGTCTACGTCGCTAGAAAGCGCATTGACCAACCGCAGACCCCATATTTGCGCCATAAGCCTAATACTGGGAAACAGTTCTCATCCAAAAGACGTCACACGGATGTTATTCACGGGTGCATATACATATATTCAAATTTTCCAGAATATCAGGCTTGGAAACTATACCACGTGAGAGCAGGAGAAAATGCTTTAAGAGCAGAAGTGACCCACGAACTTCAAGACAGTGAAAGGCGAGTATGCCTTTAGTAGTTTGAGAAATTGTCAAAAGGAAAGGAAGGAAGGAAGGAAGACGATATACGTCGTAATAAAGATGTCGAAGAAATTTCTTCTTTATATGCTCTTAAACAAGCTTGTAGGAAACCTCATAAGAACTCCAGATAATGAACTCATTTTCAATAATACTCCGTACTAGGGAATCCAATCCCGAGCCAAAATTCTGATCCCGGGAATGGCATTTTTTTCCATTGTTAATATAAAAAAATTATATTTACAAATAACATTGATAAAATCGCTCAATGACATTTATTGTTAATATTGTATACGTTCAATCTTAGAAATACATAATTTTAATGGAGTAAATAATATTGTAATATAAATAATAAAGTGAATTTAATATGAGATTGCTGTTTCTGATAGTAAAGACTTAATGAATGAGATTTAAAATAGTGAAGCAAATCATGGTGTACTTATGGCCTTTCCGGTTCATAAATATAATTAGTCAACCAAATATGAAACTGCCGTAAAACGTATGAGATCATGGTGGAATTACTTTGTTTATAGTGCTAAGCATTGTTTTTTTCCAATCTTTCTCATTTTTATTAATTTATGTGAAAAAATAAAATGAATCGGCAACTTACACATGGGTATAAATCAAACTTCATTCAAACTCAGTTTATTTCTAATGTAGTTATTTGTTATTAAACTATTTTTTCTGTTATATTTTCGTTTTTATTTTATTTTCCATAAAAATTGATAAAAAAATCAATCCCGAAAGTTTCGGGATTATGTTTATCAATCTTCATATCCAATATCGAAAATAGCTCGGGATCCCGGGATTGGAATCCCTACTCCATACTAACGACACGTAGTGTACCTACACGTAAAACGTATATTTCCTGAGACTTTCATGATTAGTTGTTGTTAAGTAATATTGTATTTGGTTTTTGGGTTCTCACATTGTGAAGGCTCTTTCCTCATTCACACATCTTGAGAATGGCTTCTGCAACGAGCCTGTACTTAAATAAAAAAAAACATATTTTTTTGGAATTTGTCTGTTTTTTACACTGATTTTAGGATTTTTACAGGCTTTTTTAATTTTATCGATATCTCGAGTATTCTCGAGAATTCTTTTCTGGAAATCCCAAATCTCAAGAAAGAATTCAAAATTTCATCATTTCGGGAAATCCCGAATCTCGAGATTGAGATTTTCTCGGGAAATACCCAACAATGGTTATGTTGTCAGGATGTTTCATGTTTCGATTATTATTTAAAGTAATATTATGTACTTAGATACTTTCTGATGAAGTGACCGCATCGTATGCTACATTGCAGAGGGTTGGAGCGGACCCTTTTTTGAGTTGCTCCGCTCTAGCTCCAGCAGCAAATCGTCTTTCATTATTTGCCTCTTCTCTTAAAAAAGCAGGTGATTTATCACTCGGGAGTGTTGCTGTATTTCAAATAATTCCAGTATTGCAAAGTGTCAAATATAATATTTTCATTGGATTTTAGGACGAAAATATAATAATATTAAAAAAAAACATCCGGAGCGTGGAACACTACAAATTGTCGGTGCTTTGGCTCCGCTCCTGCTCCGGATAAAACCCCATTGCTCCATTACTCCGTGCTTAATGCCCTTCTTCATTGAAAACCGCCACTGCTCTCAACAGTTGTAATATTTGTTATATTCGTTCCTTCATTTGCCACCCTTTATAATGTGTCGCCTCTATGCAATGCATGATCTGTCAACCCCCACGGGACATCACCACAATATTATATTTTCAGACGTTTCAGTATTTTCATAAAGTCGGTGTTTTGAGCATATCATTTTAAATATTTGAAATTATTTACCATGATTTTTCATAATAATAATCTCAATTTTAACACTGAATTATATATCTCGTCATTTTCCCAAAATTCGGTTTGATTTATAACATGATTTAAGTCTACCGCTTACTCATGGATGGATGTTTGACTGCCCCTGTCTACATGAGTGCCCTTGTTGAGTGAGTCTATTGTAACATTGGTTATCGCTGGTTTCCACAACACTTGGCATTCATGATGAGTAGGTGCCTTTGGCCATTCGGCGAATGATATTATATAATTCTGCCTACCTCAATCAACTTGGCATAATTCTTTCGACTATGTATAAAATAAATCTAATGAAAGCTCATATATTCTGTCATGAATCATCATAATACGGAGAGTAATAATTTATTGGAATAAATAGGGTCCTGCCTGGGTTACATTAAATTGTACGTAAAACATTTCACCGTGGCACAGTTCACCGATAGCTTTCTTATCGGAAAGAGATGACGGTATACTATACGGTCTCCAATTTTATTAGATTCAATATGAACATTAATTCAATTTCCATAGATGATTTTGGCAAAATTCATGAATTCAAGAATGAAAACCTAATCTAACCTAACAAATAATCCAGTATATCGGCTATTTTCAAAATTTGTTTGCTGTTGACTTCCTGTAAAGTAAAAATCGACAAGAGCCGTGTTTTATTAAGACATAAATTTTATGGCACTACTATACGACTCGATCTTTAATATACGGCCATATATTTCCGATACACCATTTCACGGTGAAGTGTGCTACGGCGAACTGCATACGTACAAGTTTCCGGACATGTCTTACCTGTACCTACCTCTTAAGATAGTTACTAGTTAGGTACTATATATGAATACCTATATTAATGGACACAGCGTGTGATGAATAGTAAGATCCTTGTAAACATGCCTGCTCTTATTATATATTATATACCATCGGTAAAGAGTGTCTCTTGGAAGAAGGAAAGCAATGAATAATCGAAAAAATATATTTCATTTCAAGATTTTGAAGTCGCCAAGTAGGCTTGAATAATTGTGAGATTTCTATATAGTCAGACAGATGTCACAAGTATATAATATTTTTTTTACTAATTGCATTTCATGATTAAGTAGCTCTCTTACCTACGGAATTAAATTATTTTTTTTACATTCAACTAAAGGTTAAATGTTAAAAAAAAAATGTTATTGATTCTTCGCCAGTGGTATTTTTAAGATAGATAAGCGCTAAATAATCGTTGAGTAAGGAGTCTTCGCAACTGTTATATGACTCTATGTATCTTGAATCAAATATCACTATTTTGAGAACGGACGAATGTGGTTGAAAAATGAACCCTACCTACATTGCAATAAGGGTCATTATTGCTAATCCCATATGTCCTTACAGCTTTGTATTCTTATAACACTAACGCTACTTCAAGGATTAATTGGACATAGTTGTGCAGAAAGTAGCCAGTCCACAAAAAATAAAAAAATGAGATCTATGATATAGATCAGATGCGAGATGGTTTTCTCTACGTTCTGTTGAAAATAGCCAAGCCGCAAATATTCTTGAAATAAAATACTACATATTTACAATTTTACATACGCTATTAATATCATGTTGTTGCTAAAGTGCCATTATCTCAGCTCCACATTATTGTGGACTGGCTACATTCTGCATGACTACGTCCAATTAATATGATCAAAAATGCATTTGCAAAAAATGAGCTCGACCCACATTTCAATAAAGGCGATTATTTTCAAAGTTGCTTGCTTATTCTGTCAACGCGTCCGCACAATATTGACATTTTATATTTGAAGTTGTGTCCTCGTATGTAAGTTATCCTTTTAGAAAAACTTCAGTTAGATACACAGGTACTATTATCAGCTAAAGAGGATTGTAGAATTTGTATGGCTTAATTCGACAACTTTTAAAATGTTGGTATAATTTAATAATCGTGTGACCGGTTTGATCTGTTTCGAGGCCCCCTTTTAAATGTTCCTTCGAATCGATTGTATCATTTGTGTCAAAGAATACCGCCGCTCATTATGCATACATTAATAATTGATGTGCTGAGAATTGAACGAATTCATTTTACATAGTCGTTTACAACAAATACGATTCTGAGATAAGTAATATGTATTTATGTTTTTTTTAGTATTTGAAGGATTATGTATGTATAAGTCAAGCTAAAACAATTAATATAGAATTATATCAAGATTATGTACCTATACACCATGTAAGTATATGAGCATTATATTTAATTAGATTTCATACATTCAAAAGCAGTTGGTTACCTATATGTTTAAATCCTGATTCACACTACTAACTTAACTTTTTGCTAATTAGGTACATGTCACTTGTATTAGTGTTATCCTCGGCACTTCAATCATGACCTTTTTGATTTTTCCTGCGTAGTCTAAATATCGAAAATCGAATACGGGAAAAACTCAGGCTGCGAGCTCCCCCCGAGATGGCCTTTTCTTACAAGAGTGGAAACGAGTGGAAGACTTGGCCTAACTTTAGACGTCCCCCTCAAGAAGAACGTGGTCTCTAAAAATAAGCCACTACTTGAAAATCTGTGCCGAAATTCATCGAACCTACCTTCGAATTATCAAATACGCACGTGGTAAATTTTGCAATATTTTAAGTGATTTGTTTTTCGTTTTTAATTAATCGATCGAACTAATTAGTTATTGGACTTAAGATCGATCCCATGTTGTGTTTTAAAATTATGTAATCTACTATTTATAGACGGATCACTTAGGATATAAACATTAATTGTATCTATATGGCACTATAGTGTGTCTTCATAGTAATTGATAATATTCGCCGAATGCTTCACACACGCATTCGGCTTAGACAGGGTCTGATTAGGGTATGGGTTTTAGGAGCTACTGCACAACTATAGAGCATCCATCCATCACAATTTTTGAAGTTGTACTTCTTTTGGGGCGTTTGGTAGAGAGTGAAATTGGGAGCTGCGCGCGCACACCGTTACGAAAGTGCGCGACAGTATGAAGTTAGCTGAGAATCAGTCAGCTGTATACAAACGAAGGTTTGATAGTAGAATTGTTCCGTTGCCTATGCAATAAATTGATTATTGTCGGCCATTTGCAATTCCTTACGTAACCAAACGATTAAACACCAGAGTCACAGTTGTTACTTTAAAAATAAAAACAACGAGAAATAATTATATAATTTAGTGATATAAGTTAAAGTATATAGAAATACACCAACGGCGCTCCAATAAGCGGCCCTTTTACTTGAGTGTGTAATTCATTAACAAATAAGAGCTAGTCGAAGAATCTAGGTTATCACAAGTTTTGTTTTTGTTTTGTTACGCCAAAGAAGTATAAATTCTAACGCGCGTAAATAAGTACAAGCACTGATTTTTAAAACCTCTTGTTACATTTTTTTCTAAGGCGCAAAGCTCATTGGAAGCGGCGTGGTGAATAGTGAGTTTCTGAAACTGAAAAATTTACTCCCACACCTTGCCACGCTGCTTCCAGTGAACTTTGCGTATTTAGTGTTGAAAATGTCTAATATAAATAACCGTGTCCGGAATGTCCGGTACGAATGCAATTCGCCGTATCACACTTATCACACTGGTCGTATATTAGAGACCGTCCAACCTCTTTAGGTCGTATAGTACTGACATAAAATTCATGTCTTAATAAAACACGGTTCTTGTCGGTTTACAGGAAGCCAGTGGCAAACAAAATTGGAAAATAGCCGATATACTGGGTTATTTGTTAGGTTAGGTTATGTTTTCATTCTTGAATTCATGAATTTAGCCAAAATCGGCTATGAAAATTGGCGCGGTTCCATCTAATAAAATTTGAACATTATTGTCTGCAATGCTCCATGAACAACGCGAAATCATCTCTGTGATATAGAGATGACCGTATAGTATACGGTCATCATTCCGATAAGAAAGCTCTCGGCGAACTGTGCTACGGTAAATTGTAATACGTACAATTTACGTGTAACCGAAAATAACGCCACGGATTATTTTGCGATTAATGAATAATAAATATAGTGCGACTGGAGAGAATTGAATGATGTTTTGAACATTTTTTTCCAAAAAAATATTCAAAGCATAATTTTCAATTTTAAAGTATGACTTGTGGGTCTCGTGGTACCTACTTGCGTAGTCTATCCCTGCATGTGAGATTTGGTCTGCCGAATGTAGCCAGGGGGCGTAGTCCTACTAGTTAAAAAAAAGTATAGTAATATTACGAATAGGTACGTGACTTTAAAATCGTTTCGACCTAAAAATGCGTTTTTACTTGTCGTTACAAAATCGCTTCGATTGTTATATGGACTATTTTCGCAATATTTTCTTGAGCTTGTATGACAATTTTATTCATTTCGGTGTTGCAATATTGTTCACAGTGCTTTCACGATTATTATTACATTAGCGTGAAGTAAGTAACACTGACTTTTTGTTGAAAAAAAAACTATTTTTTTTACAGGACGGCGCACCGATCAACATTACATTTATTTAGTAAATTTAATATAGTGTATTGCGATAGTCAGCTGCAACTAGTGTAGCGTTTTATATTGAAAATGCCATTTATATGACGCAGGGGCGCACACAGAAAATTGGCATGGGGGAATCCATTTTGGAATAATATACAATATAATAATTTATTATTTTGATTTCTTATGACAGCGTGAGAGGCGAAGTAACAACATCTAGTAGGCGCCACTGACTTCTGTCTTTAATTGCAAACTCTTGCACTTTTCTGGATACAATCCTTTACTCAGACACTCCGCACGTTTAGTCTAGCGATGAACGCCTGGCCTGAAGTTATAGCTATAGATCCACCAGTATAAGTTGCCAGCTGAGTGAGGGCGCCACATGCTAACATTTGACATATCATTCAATATTTTTTATTCAGTGGTGAGCTTAGTAAGTTCATTTTTATTTCATAGTTAATTTATCGAGTTATTGCGACCTGTCATATCCACTATCTTCAAGTGCTTAATGAGTACGCGTGATCTAACAGTCACAATTATTAGAATCGTTAGTGTCCGTTTGTGTCGGCCGCATTGGTACGTCTTTGAGTCATGTCGCGTCAGAATATTAAAGTAAATATTTGATGCTCCAAATGTTCCTGATTGCGACGGGTTTTCTTATGACACAAGCGCTATTGTATCGTAGAACGCCGAGAGGAGTGTGGCTAACCCATTGATAACACTGTTCGACAGTCAAATCATCCAGGTCATACTGTCATTCAAAGTTTCTGACATATAATATTTCAATCACCTAAATAATCTGTATTTATTTTTTTGGTGTGGTCCTGACTAGAAACCCCCCCCCCCCCCGCTCTCGTGTGCGCACCTGTAGTCCAGCATATAATTGAAGGGTTGATTACAAAAACAACGTATTGTCAGATATTATGAACAATTTTACAGGAGAGCAAAAAATCTCTTCCTTGTGAAATGCTATTTTTTTTTTTGATGTGATAACCTACACAATACGTGCTTATTTTTCAATGAGAAATAATAGTCATTAGCACTTTTGAAGTAGGTAGAAAAATATGTAATAGACAGATGTCATTTGACTTAATTATTATAATGAAATTGTATTTGTAAATACTCTTTTCTCAAATGATTTTTTTTTGCTTGATTAAAAAAAGTTTAACACCTTTTAATTCGTGTTATGTACCTACTCCATTTGAAAGAACGGTAAATGAGAACATAATAATATAGACAGCATTAATTTTACAAAACAAAATGACATATAAATCTCAAATATGAAAAAAACTGACATAAATTATAATATGTACATAATATTATAATATAAGACGAGATTTTGGTTGGTATGAATATTAAACACGTAAAAATCAATTATTTTGGAACCAAATATACACAACATATTGTGAAAATACAAACAATATTAAGGTTATACTTCAGCTCGGGCACAGTCTAAAACGATCGTGACTACGCGATGCGAAGATTGTGCAAACGACGCGTGCAGAACAAAACATAATTTGTCATAAAAATTCAACATGCGTCCATTTAATGTTCTGTTTATTGTTCTATTAGTAACAACAATAATATATTCATTGACATGTTTTCTTTTTCAAGTAAATGGGTAACGTTTTTTAGACATCTTTACACGATTTAAGAATTAATACCCCCGTCGCCATTACGAAACAAATTGACGTGTTCACAGCTCGACTTTCGCCCTCCGATTGCCAGCGAGTCCAAAATTTCGTCGCGCCTATAGTTGAAAATTTTTTGCCGTTTCACTGAAGTATGCTCTTAAGGGGTTCCAGCGTGTCAACAATGTCAATAAAATGATGAGTGATAATGTTATCATAAAAATGCATACTAGGGACCTATCTACATATTTAAGTGTTATTGATAAAGCAAGTAATTAAAATCAAATTTAGAAATATGTACCTATTGCGGAGGAAAATTCCTACGTTTGTTCATATCAAAAAGAAAATGGTGAATATCCGAAGCATTGTATTTTTCACACTTAATGCAGAAGAAGTTTCAAAAATATTATATTTGATGTGAAAGTAATAAATTTTAAATTCGTATAAAATAATATTATGTAGATGTATGTAGGTACTATAATATAATCGCTCCTATATAGTTTCATAGATTTAATTGCGCGTAAATTCAGTTATCGCGGCAATACCTGTTTACACACAAAAATGCTGATTGTTGCGCCAATCTCATTTTTCAAGTGTCAGCGAGGCGCGTGTGTTGATTCGTGCATGTTTTGTGTGCTGCACGGTGTAGTTCGTATTTTTCTCAGCAGTTTCGATCGTTCTACCGTACATGCGGACATTTCGCGCAAGTTACAACTATGGAATTGTTTACACAAGCTTAGTACTAATCACTAGTAAGTACTCAATTATTTCCATATCGATACGTACACGTCACTGCGGCCGTTTCTGGAACTAAAACCGTTGCATGTAAATAGAGCGTGGCGTAATACTTAAATCGTATTTAGCGCCATGACGCAGATGTCAATATTATAGAAGTCGAACATTAATACAGACAGACGTGTTGACTGGCCAAATATTAATGATTAGCACTAAGCCCGTGTAAACAACCCTTATCGTGTGAAAATTCAGAACCCGCTAAACTTTTTTGATCCATACATGCAGTGTTGCAACTTGTATGACAACAAGTGTTTACATTTTATTGTTATGGTGACGACGACAATACATACTGCCGGCAATAAATCCATCAGTGGCAAAGGGTGGAGGTAGGCTGTTAAGATCCGCCATCAATAGTGCACACTAAACTCTGTCAGTCATACGTAGTTGTTTTCATTGAAATAAGACTTCAATTTACAGATTTTTAAAATTCAATAAAACCTTGCGTAAACTATGCCATAATTGCCATAATAGATAATAATCAAAAATACTCGTCTTTCTATAAAATATCTAAGCTTATGCAATTAAGTCATAGATAACTTTGGATGTTTTATAGATATAATAATATTTTTATCTATTAGAGTTTGGTTTAGGCAGGGGTTAATGAATTTAAAAATGAACCAACAATAGTATGTGTAATATTATGTATTCTTAATCCTACGAAATATATGTATGAAAAAGTGTGCATAATTTTGTCGTATCGCCCAAAATATACCATAACTGTTATGGTTTGGTTTAGGCAGGGTTTAATTGATTTTTAAAAACTAACCGCCACTATCTGTAAATTGTAGTCTTAGTTCAATAAAAACAAATATACATGACTAACGTGCATATTTTTAATGTGCATTATTTATGGCGGATCTTAACAGCCTACCTCCACCCTTCGCTACTGAAATCCATGTATGTGTAAACGGGCTATAGGTATCTGTGAATGTAAGTATGTCATCGGTCGCAACAGTAGGTTTTCCATCACTGGACGGTGTACCTTTTTGGTAGTTCATTCCTAAGTGGTGACTAAAACCACCTGCATTCGTTATACTATTTTTTTTGATCTGCTTGACCGAATATGATAAATGATAATGATTGGCAATGTAAGCATATTGTAAACTCTCACTTATTTTCGACACTGCGGTGCATTGGTAGGTGAACGCTGGCAGGCTCTATGAGTTTAGTCTTGTTACCCGTTCAGCATGTTCATGTGGCGGAGAAATACAGGATGCAAATCACACCTCTAGGAATGTCCTAAAATGTCTACGGAAAGGGAAGAGCTGCTCAAGTCGGTTCACCCAGCTGTTGGGCCCATCGGACCCTCCCACCTGGTCAACACAAAAGCTAATTTTGTTGCATTTAGAAAATTTGCAGCGTCACACTGTCAACGTAAAGATTTCTGAAACTTACATTGTTCGGCAGTTTTGTAGGTATTAACTTTTGGTTACTTATTACAATTTTTAATTTTGCCTCTACGTGCTCCTCTCTCCCATGGGTACTCTCAACTTAAAGTCATATAAATTCAGTCAAAGCACATTTTAGTGCATAGTGACCTCAGTCTTGGATGACTGCTCCTGAGACATTCCCATTTACCGTATTTCGATGTTGAGCTACTACATTAAAAAATATCAATTTATAGACACTCATTTTAAAATGCCCGAAAACAAAAGAAAGTACACTTTCACAACAGTTTTGTGCAGGGGCTAATACAAAAATGCCGGCGTTAAAAACACTAATAAACCGCAATTTTTACGTAATACGTCACGCCGACAAGTTGAATGCTGACGACCTTTGTAGCGGGGTTTAAAACATAAAACCTGCTTGAATTAGAGAAGGGCTGAAGAAAAACAGGTACAAGTTCTGTATAATATTAGTAGAGATTTCATTTTTCAAAAAAAAAATGACAAGGTAGGTATAATATTATGTAGGTACGAGGGTGGGTCAATAATTCCTTAGAAAAAAGCATTAAAACAGTTTTTATTTTTGTATTTTTTTTTTATTTCTCAACATAATCTCCTTGGAGCTCAATACACTTGGTTAGACGTTTCTCATTTTTTTTTAAACCGTCAGAAAAATAAGTTTTCGGAAGGTCCTCAAAATAAGCATTTGTCCGATCGATGACTTCTTCATTTGAAAAAAAACGTTGTCCACTTAACCATTTTTTTAAGTTTGGGAAAAGGAAAAAGTCACTGGGGGCTAAATCTGGCGAATACGGTGGGTGGTCGACCAATTCGAACTTCAATTCTTCAATTTTAGCCATTGATCGTAAACATGTGTGAACACGGGCATTGTCCTGATGAAAGAGGATTTTTTTCCTGTTTAAATGAGGCCGTTTTTCTTCAATTTCGTTTTTTAGCTGGTCCAATAAAAATGCATAATAATCCCCTGTTATTGTTTTTCCTTTTTCCAAATAGTCAACGAAAATAATTCCACGTGCATCCCAAAATACAGTAGCCATAACCTTACCAGCTGATTTTATGGTTTTCGCCTTCTTTGGACATGGTTCGCCTTTCGCAATCCACTGCTTGTTCTCACTGTTCTTTCGTCTCGGGAGTATAGTTGTGTATCCATGTTTCATCTACAGTCACAAAGCGGCGAAAAAATTCATCCGGATTGCGTTGCATGAGCGACAACAGGGCTTTAGAGGCCACCACCCTATTTCGTTTATTGTCGACTGTGAGCAAACGCGGCACCCATCTTGCAGAAACTTTTTTCATGCCCAATTTGTCATGTAAAATAGAAATGACGCTACCTTTTGAGATCCCTGTAACCTCAATTATCTCACTCAACTTTAATCTTTGGTCACTTAACACCATATCGTGGATTTTATTGATCATTTCTGGTGTAGTCACCTCTACAGGACGTTCTGAGCGTGGTTCATCCTTTGTTGATGTACGACCACGTTTAAATTCATTTAACCAGTTATAAATAGTTGCAAGTGAAGGAGCAGATATGCCGTGAACTAAATCCAACTCATTTTTTTATTTCCTTTGCTGTTAACCGTTTTATATTAAAATGTTTAATAACAGCTCTAAACTCAATTTTCTCCATTTTTGTAAACAAGCAAATTTTTTTTTAAATGTACGAAAATAAAAAACAACAACCCGACCAATCTGATTGAAACTTCGCAGCATACTGAATCGGTAGTGCCGCTGCATGAAAACAAACCGCTTACAGTACTAGTCGCGCCACCTGTCGGCTTTTCTAAGGACTTATTGACCCACCCTCGTACCTACTTCATTGTTTTTTATTTTTGACCATGTCTGATCCTAATAAGATCACATGGGCGTCCAGAGAGTGGAGGTTTGTAGGTATTAATAGATTTTTGGGTACTGTTCGGTTATCAGGAATACAGCGGAAAACACATTTTGAAAATAGCCGATATACTGGATTATTTGTTAGTTTGGGTTAGTTTAGGTTAGGTTAGGTTTGGTTAGGTTAACCTAACAAATGATCCAGTTTATCGGCTATTTTCAAAATGTGTTTTCCGCTGTATTCCTGATAACCGAACAGTACCGATTTTTGTTTTTACGATAAATGGATGTTAGCCATTTGTTCAACTGACCCCAAACACGCATGAAAAAGTAAACAATATGTGTATTTGCCAGATCCAGGAATCGAACCTGGGACCCACATTATTCGGAGATGGTCAGAAAGAGTTAGCGGCAATTGTGTGAAATTAAACACGTATCGATAAGAGTAACCAGGTAAACAAGTAATTCATTCATGTAAATCCGGACGAAAATCGAGCCAGTGACGTAGCTTAATTATTATTGTATGGTCACGCGAAAGAATGATTGATTTCTTATATTGCCGTATAATTAAGTTAGTATTAAATTATACTTATTTCTAATTTGGCGATTTATTATTGGAAAGTTATTTTCAACTTTGGCAATATATTTAAAAAAAACTACATATTTATCACTTAATTTACTTGGTCCGAGAAATTTAACAGTTTTCAGCCGATTAAATGACATGGGTACAGTGACGTCCCGTGGGGGTAGGCAGATTGAGCGTCGCTTAGAAGCGGCAGTTACTCGAAGGGCGGCAAATCGAGAAAAATCATTAGGTATATATAGAAATAGGTACCTAACATAGTAATTACGGAAATATCTCTCCATTAAAAAATACACATCAGTATTAATTGACATGGAATGTTTAACTGGAGTGTATTTTTTGTCGGGTTTGCGATGTCTAGTTTACTTCCGTTGTCTTTGATGACGAGCAATCACACGTGCAGGTTTGAGAATTATATTTGAATTATAGGTAAGTACATACTCGTAGGTAATTAATTAATTTATCCAAATATTTTTGCCAGTCATTCGAGAGTTTTGAAAGTTGTCAGGTGTATATTTAATTGTATCTGAAAACAGTGGACTCGCAATATTGTCTTTTGAAGTAGAGATGGCATTTAAATTAGACCTATATATTTTGTTAGTATGGTATCCATACAACACATTTCTTAGATATTGGAGTCATAGAAGGATGATAAAAAATATTGTAAGTATAAAAAATGGGGTGGCATTTTAGTGCTGCCTAGGGGCGGCATTTTGTCTAGGGACGTCACTGCATGAGTACTCCGGTGGATTGTTCTGTATGATATGATATGATATGATATGATAATAATAATATGCAGTAGGTATCTAAAGCTTGT
Organism: Rhyacophila brunnea; assembly: GCF_057557595.1. Classification (NCBI taxonomy): domain Eukaryota; kingdom Metazoa; phylum Arthropoda; class Insecta; order Trichoptera; family Rhyacophilidae; genus Rhyacophila; species Rhyacophila brunnea. The sequence continues at coordinate 17,752,941 of NW_028232752.1, forward strand.
CATGCAAATGTAACGTGTATTCAATATTGAGGGAAGTCAGGACATTTTGTTATCCTTGAGTTTTACGGTTTGGCCATCATAAAATACCCTACTTAAAAACCTTTGTACATAGCGATGGCTTTAATTTATATTATTATTAATATGTTATGTGGTTGGCCGTAATGCCAAATAATTACGTATAACGGTACCTATATAACGAATCGTTTGCCCATGCAAAATCGCATTTTCATTAGGTACATTAATAAATCCGTTTTCAATTAGAGCTAGGATGTTCACCCCTTGTTCGAAATGAGAAAGCGCTTTTGACAAATCCTTCCAAGTTAGAAGCCCTAAGGCAGTTCTCGTCTCGTGTTTTTTTATCGAATTTGATGACGCAGGCTTCATTACTCAGGGACGTCCCCAGGTAAGTCCCCAAAGGCCGGCAAAGTGCCGCTCTTAGGCAGACTAACCCGGCTCTCACATCTAAACTCGCCTCGTCAGCTGCAAAGCCATAAATCAAACCTTTAAGACCGCGCACATCTACCTAGCGACAGTCGCACTTAACCTTCGAATCGTATATACATATATTTGGATGCGGCGATCGGCGGGCCGGTGTAGGAATGACCAATTCGTATGTGTTCATATATATTCTAGTCAATAGTGTCTTCGACTCGCAGCCCGAAAAGCATGCAATTTGTCGATTGAGATGTTTTACACGCAAAAAGTCGCATTCGATCAATCTGCGGAGCTCCATTTAGCAACGTGTGTTTTGTGAACAACGAGACGTCACATCAACGTATTTGACATGTTGCAGACGAAGCGAGCTTAGATGTGAGAGCCGGCTAAGAATGCCGTGCACTTTCAATTTTGTCTCAAATTTTATGCGAAATTATTGTTAGGTTACTTACCTATTGTATCTTCATAAATTAATCATGATAAAAATGTCATACGTACACGTCATAATCTACCGAGGATTAAAGTAGGTATTTACACGAAATACCGGTGGTTTTAGGTAGGTACGCGAAGGTATGAGACTGGTATTGAGACCCCTTTGTTATGTTTTAAACCTAAGAGACCGTATCGTCTGTTTCATGGAAAACCGCCACTGGTTCCAAATGTTGTAATGATCGTATTCGTTCCTTCATTTGTCGCCCCTTAACAACGCAAGACCTGCCTACCCCCACGGGACGTCACTGTCCTTTTTTTAAAGAATTATTAATAATCATGTCTTCGCTTTTTCGTACAAGGTGGTTAATTTTGAACAATCGCAAACGCCCAGGCTTTGAAAAAACACAAACATTGTGTCTTCACCGGGATCGAACCCAGAAATCACGGGTGGAAGATCAGCGCCTTATGCACTGCACCACGAGAGCCGCCCGTCAATGTCTTAGGTACTTGTTATTATTCTGCACCAGATCCAAATATTGCCATAGCCAATTATTGTATATTTACCCATTTTTCTCATATTACAATGCCAGTATAAATAACTACGTGATGTTTATCATGCTTGTGAGTTCACAAGGTCACATTAATTGTATATTTTTTCTGTGTTTATGATTTATTATTATTTTACCACGTTTTTATTAGCTCGTTTTCTTGTTTGTCCAGTACAAATCTTCCAATCGACTTTTAACTAACTTCCCGACTAGCTAGACATTTGAAACTTTTAGAATATATCAGAACACGATGACAATGCATTCTTTTAATACTTATAGCAATCTTTAATCAGAATTGAATTCATTTTCAGTTAATTCTGTTTTGTATGGAAAGTTAGTTCGGAAAAAATCCGCAAGGTGGCGCTTCGATCGAATTCAATGCTTGCACTTTTGCGTAACGGCGTTCGTCGATTTTGAAAAAAGAATTAACTCGCTTTCTTGTTTTTTTGTTTGTTTTTTACTTCATATCAAGTACAAGTTTTAAAAATCTCATATATGTTATTCAATTAATAAATGTTTGAAAATCTCTTTATTATCGCTCTCTTTATTATCGCTCTCTTTATTACGTATGTCATCATTTTCTTTCAAGTTGATGGGATAATTCATCAAAAAAAAATAAAAAAAGTATTTATTTATACATAGAATTGTCAAGTTTATATGATTCAACAGAATTTAAAAACGTGGTAGGTGTATAAAAAGTACTTTTTATCTTGTAATTATTTTTGTTAATACTTTGTTTATACTGTTTTCTTCCCAAAGCGTCAGCTATTAACTGTTACCGGTGCTCTGGGACCGATCCGAACAATCCGTTCCTCTGCAACGAGTTTCTCAACGACGATGATCCTGATCTCGTTCCATCGAATTGTGACGATGTCTTCGGTGCCAACTATTGCATCAAACACGTAGGAAGGTTCGAAGGTGAGACAGACAACAACAACAACAACAACGGGAACGGGACACAGCCGGCTATGACACAACACCTTCTACTAATCGCTTATTAACCAATTCTATAACATAAATTTTAGCTATTGGAAGCAAATGCAACAAAGTCCAATGTGACTGTATTGCATTTGATTCCAAAAAATCTAATAATATTATAGGTGGGTGGTGGGTATAGGTCTGTTACCGAAAGTTGAGGCGACCAGAATACTTACACAGACGCATTGTTTACAAACAGGTGTTTCAAATTTTTAATAATAATTTATATCGCCTCAACTTTCGCTAATAGACCTATAAGTACATAAAATTGTTATCCACTTATTTAAAATATCATTCAATGTACCTACTCCAATACGTAATTTTGACATGTTATCAAATTTATAGGTGGTGTATATTTTTAAGCATCAGCGGTCGTCCATATATGATATCACACTTCACCGTGAAATTTTGCATCGGAAATATATGGCCGTATATTAAATACCGTACAACCTCTTTGGGTCGTATAGTACTGACATAAAATTCATGTCTAAATAAAACATAGTTCTTGTCGGTTTACACTTTACATGAAGCCAGCTCAGACAGAAAAAAATGAAAATTGCCAATATACTGGTTATTTATTAGGTTAGGTTAGGTTTTCATTCTTTCAAAACTAAAAATGATTGTTATTCAATTTGTATGAAATACGCATCTTTTTAATAAGATGTTGGTATTATTTAATAATAAACGGTTTTGGGTCCCTCTTTTAAATCTTCTGACGAATCGATTGCGTCATTTACGTCAAAGAAAATCGCCAATATCGATATCATCTGAATGAAAATTCTTCGTAATTCGCACCCATACTGACCACGCACTTGAGATGTCGAATAAACGACATGGTACAATCGACAGAATGCTAAACTTATGAAATACGCATCCATCTATAAATATTCTACTTATTGATTTATTGGCTCAAGTTATTAAACTTGTATAAAGACTCAAAATTAATGGCTGTTATTATACCTATTCTAAGTTGCTAAATTCAAAGGCCACACTGACCAAAATTAGTAAACTTAACTATATTTTGAACGTCATCTTCAGCGTCCCGAAGATACAATTATATTTTGATGGGATGATTAGTAAAATATAAGTAATTTAATATGTCGAAAACAATAAAATACTTATTTGAAATTTTATTGCTCTCACGTAATCTTGATTATAAACGGTAAGAGCATTCATTACACCGGGTCAAATAATGTTACGGAAAATTCGCCTAAAATTTGTAAAATTTTATGCCACTAACTAATTATTATTCATTACCCACTTTTTACAGTTAACTAAGCAGATCACTGATCTGATCAGACCTTGAAATGTCATTTAAAATATTACAATATGACTGATTTTATTATTATTTAATCAGGCATTAAGGTTGTAACACTTTATTTTGTTTAAAAATTAAATAACGAATGGAGCACATCTATTCTATACACAAGGCTGCTATCGGCGGCTATCAAGCGTAGTTTATCATGTTATGTGTTGAGGCTATAAATTGTGTGTTAGGTACAATAAGTTAAACCGTCTGAACTGTTAAAAAGTGCTATGTTTTAACAGCCCCTCTCTTGGCTGTGTTAACTTTTAGAGCGCGATAGACAGTTTTGACGGCAAACTTATTGTAACTATGTATAATACCTCAATACATAAATACGATAAATTGCCCTCGATAGCAGCCTTGTGTATAGAATAGATGCGCTGATATCGTGATTTCATTATTTGATGACACGAATTTCTATAACAATTATTATTCTCTGTAGGTAAAGGTAGGACTTCCTAATTTTTTTTCCCTACATTGTAACCAAAATTTTTATCCCCCTGTCTAAATTAAATCACATTTTGCACCCAGTGACGTTCCGTAGGGGTAGGCAGATTGAGCGTCGCTTGGGGGCAGCAGTTACTCGAAGGGCGGCAAATCGAGGAGAATCATTTGGTATATATAGAAATAGCTACCTAAACTTAGTACCTAATAACGAAAATATCTTTCCACAAAAAAAATCAGCTCACTGGTTGGAAACAAAATGTATTAATTAAGATAAAAGGTTTAACTGGGCTGTATTTTTTGTCGGGTTCACGATGTCTAGTTTACTTCCGTTGCCCTTCGACGTCCATGGTGACCAGAAACGACACGTGCACGGGTGATAAAAAATACTGTATAAAAAGTGGGGCGTTATTTTGGCATTGCACAGGGGCGGCATTTTGTCTAGGGACGTCACTGTTTGCACCTCCCCGCAATCGTGAAAAAATGTTTCCTAAAAATTATCGATTACAATAGATATAGGTACCTAGATAGGTAATTAAAATGTCATCTTGTAGGTAATAGATATTATTTCTTAGAAAAAAAAAGAATTTATGTTTTGTTGGTTTTATGAATTTATTATGACATTACATTTATACAAACCCAACCCCCCACTATCCCCTTCGTCACATTATGTGTTATCGTATATGGACAACTCTTAAACCTCTGGCATTATTATGTTAACATAACGGTGTGACTGTACTCGATTACTAATGCTTTGGAGGTGTCACATGGTAATATTTACTGATTATTTCAAAAAATAAAACACCCACATAGGTTTACAATTTAAAAATTAGTATCACCTATTATAGGGGATGATTCCCATTATAATTTATTTCATTAGTTTAAAATATTTCATAATTAAGATGCTGGGGATTGATCAAGTATAAGTGACATGCAATTAAAATATTATGAGTTAGGTTCCGTTCTGATATAGAATTCAGACATGTTATATCTGAAATAAGCATTTTATTCCCATTATAAATGAATGTGAAAATCATAAGTTTTAGTCTTAATTTGGGCATTCATTGTACCATCGTCAAACTATTCCACTAATGTGCAAAGAGCCTACTGCGCGACAGTAAGGGGAAACTACGCCTCAGTTTTAAACGTAGGATTGACATATTATTCTCTTTCTCTCACTTGACTTGTTGTCCTTCAAACACTAAAAACGTAAATTGATATCAATATTTTTAATTGAATAGTAATAAGCCATCATTTGATAACAAGACCTCATTTTTAGGAAGTTGAAAAAATTTATGTAGAATTTACAATCGCATATTTATCTTTAAAGTCAATTTATTCAATTTTTTCACCGGTGCACTTGAATTTGTTCAACCCTCATACCTCAATTTATTCACCACTTACAAAACATAATAATGTCGTATTTGCATCAGATCATGTATTGGAGTTGGCTTCAGAGGCGCTCTGTCAATACAACGTTTTTAATAAATTATTACTGCAGGCGCAAGTAACACTTTATTTAAAAATGAAAAAAAAAACAAAGTTTATATTATACTGTTACCTTTCCGTACATAATCCATAGATTCATTTCTGTCTAGTATTGTTTATGCATAACGATTTTTGGCTACCTACTTAAAATATGACTATCATTAAAATATTTATACATTATGACATCTTCTATTTTCAATGTATATTTAATTCCAGAGCACATGGAGTCGGAGGGTGACTAGGTGATAAATGGACTTCTAACAAATTTTACTAATCAAATAACATATCTATTACTAACAAGAACATTTCTTTTTGAAATCATGCTGCTTTTGGATTAAAATAACAAGTGTGGACGATAAAGTGCTACCAATGTGACTCCACCCAGTCGATAGACTGTTCCGACATGCTCATCAATGAACCGGATAACACCTTCGAACCAGAAGTTTGTGAGGAAGTGTTCGAAGCACAATACTGCATCAAGGCTTATGCTTTAAGGGGTTAGTTTTACTACAATTAGACAGCTTTGTGCATATTAACAGATCAACTGACATTTACAACAGCAAAAAATGCTAATGACAACTGATAGTAAAACTCAAATTAATTTGGTAAACTTCTAATGAACATACACATGCATTTTCTTTATTATAGGAAATTTTCCTAATTGCATAGGGGGTTGTTTATTAATGTTTTTTAATATTTGTATATTATATGTTTGTAAATTTAGTATTTGACCCCCCTCAACCCAATGTCACATTTCATCAGAAAATCTTTTATCCCCCCATATAAATGACATCTGTAGTGAGTTTCAAATCATGATAAGTATGTATATACATACATACTATAATCAATAACTCATTATACATACATAGTTCTACTTACCAATTACTTTTCTCAAAGCCGTCAATAACAATTTAGTTATTTTCAGAGTTAGTGGTCAAGTGTTTTTCATAATTAAGTAAGCCTATTTTCTTTTAAATTCGTAATTCATAATTTGAAGTTTGGTTCCACTGATTTTGATTTATCAAAACATATCGACTTTAAAAAGGAAAAAGGACATAACCCCCAGTTTTTTCAAAATAGGTTTTATTGGATAATAACGTCATACATACACGTGTCCAAATGTAGTAAGCTAGAAATGCTGATTTAATACCTAAATTTAGCTGGCAATTTAAAAAAAAAAAAAGAGTGAAGTGAAATGGGAAAAACGACTTAACCATCATTTTTGTTGGTTTTTCAACTCATAAATATAAGATTAGGGATATAAAAACCAAATTAATAATTACTTATGCACTTCACGGTTAAATCTATTTTATATTTTAACTCTAATAACAAAAATGTTTGTGCCTCCTGTAAAATTGGATTTGTGTGGATTATGTCCTTTTTCCTTTCTGGTCGATATCTATGTCAATTCTTAATAATTAAAGTGATAGTTAAGGGGGTGGAAAAAAACAATATTTTTTTTGTATTTGAAATTTATTGTGCATGCTTAGCAAGAGCGGACATAAACCAAAATTAATCATACATATTATCACTTTAATCTTTGACATAATATAGTAATAATATTTGCATATAAGTAAGTATAAAGAAAAATAATATTACTAACCAAAAACTCCTGGGATAAATGTAGTAAGATATAGAAACATGTAAATGTATTTTCAAATCTTTAAATTATGATGTATTTAAAATTTCATTTTATAATAGAGAGATCGATTTATTTTTCTTAACATTATTTGAGTCCAAAGATCTTTTTTTTCTAATCAACTAAGGAAAAATTTGTCAAGATATGCTATATAATATATATATATTTTTTTATAAATGTCTACATATAAATTTCCTTCACGATAACGTTTACAAAGGCCTCAGCAATCAAAAGCACAAATGTTTAATTATTTCAACATGAAAAATTTAGCCGCTAACATTATTAATTTGAAGCTCATAAAACAGGACTACACAAAAATTTACCAAGATCAACAATTGATTAATAGAAAAATATCATAATGGCAGTACTTTTAGATCTAAAATTAAAGAATCACTATTCCAATTGAATGGCCATTTAACATTTCTGTCATTAATGACATAATATTAATTGTAATTATTAAAAAATTATATAGTTCTAAATTTTATTTGAAAATACATAATATTATATACTTAACTTCTTTCAGTAATACGAGGCCAACAAAAAGGCCTGACATAGTTCAACCAAGTAATATTATTGAATAGGTTCACAATACATCATTGGCGAAGAGTGGAGGTAGGCTGTTAAGATTCGACATAAATAGTGCAAACTAAACTTTGCCAGTCATACCTATATGTTTTTATTGAATTAAGAATACAATATGTAGATAGCGCTTGTTAGTTTTTAAAATTCAATTAAACCCTGCCAAATTCAAACCATAGTAGATAATAGTAAAAAAATATTCATTTATCTGTAAAATATCTAAAATTATGCCATTATATCATACATAATTTTAGATATTTTATAGATAGAAGAATATTTTTTATTGATTATGGTTTGAAGTATGTAGGCAAAGCTAAATGAATTAAAAAAAAAACTAACTGACAATATCTGTAATATTATGTATTCTTAATTCAACAAAAACAAATAAGTATGCTGGAAAGTGTGCACTATAATTGTCGGATTGCCCATAGCATATCTAAACTATTATGGTTTGGTTTAATTGAATTTTAAAAACTAACCAGTATCATCTGCAAATTGTATTCTTAGTTCAATGAAAACAAATAAGTATGACTGACAAAATTTAGTGAGCACTATTTATTTATGTCGAGTCTCAACAGGCAAACACCCTTCTCCACTGCATTACATAAACTATAAACTGTAAGTCAAATGTCAACATCGAGTGGTGATAGAATTGGTCTGTCAATATGAGTACTAGGTCAAATAAATATTTGTTACAGTTTGTGTATAACGGTGTTTGATTGATTTAGGTGGAATCGGGACAATCCGATACTGTTCAGCGTTGGACCTGGGAAATTACTGCAACTACGTCCAGCACAGCGGAGACCAACTTGAATATAGATCGTGCGTCTTCACTTGCGGTACAGACGGCTGCAATTCCTCAGGATCTGTCACCCCAACGAGAACATTCATCGCCGCCACAATACTGACGTTAATTTGTCTATCAAAGAAATTGACGAGTTAAAAATATATAATAAATATTTTAGTCTGTATTTTAATTATTCATCGAAGTAATATTAAAATTTCTCATAGTAATTAATTATTACTTATCGGGAATATCAAAATGATCTGAGTTTAATATGATTTATACAAAATTTATTTTTGAATTAATTCATAGAGCGTTTTTTATATATTGACAATATTTTGACTTGATCAAAATAATTATTGCGTTAATTTCATTTGAATTACTAAAAGCAAAATAATTTATTCAATTACAATGATTTCATTGAAACATACTTTGAAAAATATCACCTGTTATAATATGCAAATATTGACATGGCTATACCTAAATACTAAGGCATACAACAAAATATGATTAACTACCATTTCGCAATTTGTCAGGAACATATTTGATAATACTTACCTACATATTTTTAAATAATTTGATTCGAATTCACAAAAGCTATCATAATGAATAAAGTACAATTTGAAACCAATTTGGTTACGGACTAAAAAAAATTGAACGGTGACTTATTTTTAAACAAGGAAGCATTTTGAAAGTTAGATAATAATATTTACTGCCAAAAGTTGGTAAGTCTTTAAATCATGTTATGGAGTAATTGCAATTTTAAAGTTTGACATGGCCCTATAAAATCATGCATAATGCTACTTTCATTGTGCTTTATGTGCATGTTCTATATATCGGATGGCCTTGAATTTTCTTTTTGTATACATATTTATATATAGACACATAATCTGTTAACTCCAAATACCTAAATTATCGACATACCAACTTTTGGCAGCAACCCTACACGAATGTAGATATTAATTGAAGCAGTGAGAGTTTTACTTGGGACAGAAATTCTTATATTAAGGAATCCAGTTGTCTGTAAAAATTGAAGGAACCCATACATTGTTCAAAATAATTCATCTATTAAATTCTTTTCATTCTCCACCAAACAAAAAAGATTTGGAATCACTGCTGTAGATATATTTCAATGCACTATGAAACAATAAGGTGTTTTTTAATAAATTTGCATTTTTGTTCATGTTAAAGAATTTAAATTCGTAACAAAAGTGAAAATTAATTTTTGTCATAAGTCCGTTTCCGGTTGATGTTCACAGTATGACCTATGGGTTCATTTATATGTTATTGTACGCGACAAAAATACATAAAGTGCTTCAAATAATCGCATCAATAATTCGCTGCTTCAGTGTCACAAGGTTGTATGTTACTTTTTGAGCAATGCTAGAATGAATAATTTCAAAATACTGTCTAATTCTAAATAATTGAAAAATATGCACAGTAGAATGTCACCAATTCAATATATACTATATTATAAAATCTGATGGTGCCAAATTCAGCTTCTATTTAAGATAATATGTGTTTCCTTGCTCTGACTCGGACAGTGCCGAAGTACTAGACATGCCAGATTTCTAAAATATCGGATTAGCGAAATTCTTCTGTACATATAATAAGGTATCGCAGTATTCAACATTATAAATCAGATATAACCTAAAAAATGTTATATACAACCTTGTAATAATGAAAACGTAAAACATTAACAAACTAGAAAGTACTTGGACTTGTCTATTGTATTGTCCTGTCTCGCCTTGACGCCCTTCCTAACATCTCTTGATTCCTGTCCAAGATATTTTGTATGCCAATGATTTCAAAATAACGTGAGTTGTCAATTTTTTCATCATTATTGCAGTTAATAATTATTATTTATTCAAAGATATGTAACAAGGTTCTATCTTTGTAAAGTTCCAATTGTGTTTATGCATGAGACGTATGTATTCAATGTATATTATCATATGAATTTAGAACTGAAAATTCAACAGTTAGTGAAATCATTAATTTCATGGTTTCAATAGAATAGTTCCTTATCCTATTGAACATTAAATAAGATGGCTACCATCACATTGACCAGAAGACAGTATTTCAATTTTTATCCGTAAGTTTTAAAATGTTGTGTGCCGTACTTAGACAAATATCCTAACCGTTTCGTGTAAATAATACTGAAAGTCATTTCAATACATACTAACATACATATTAAGTGCAATCAATATTGTTAAAACACAGTTTTAAGAATGCTTACATTGAGTAATTAAACAAGCCGAAAACTTACAGTAAAAATATATCTTTTTATATCTTGGAATTATTTGTGCTGACGTTATTGAAATACCTATATAGAACAATAAAACCTTGCTAACTCTTCCAAACTCCCGTAATTCGAATTTTGTTGTAATTCAAAATTTTAATCTTGTCAAATTTTCTTTTAAAATTCGAATTTTGATGTACTTAATTCTTAATTTTAAACAAGATTTTTTTTAATTCGAATTTTGGTGTTTTCAATGACTAACACGGTTTTACCATTTTTATCAATATAAGAATATATTTTATAAAGAGCTTATATTACATTATTTCAGTTGTTAATTCCTTCTCTAACTTTTCTTTTATTCATTATTTGACACGTCAATTATGTAACTTGGCGAGAGTCTTCCATTTTAATACTACAAGGTTTTATTATTTCCATCTGTGTAAAAAGTACAAAAGTCAATAAAAGTATGAATAGAAATGAAAGTTAATATTTTATGTATATGTCAAATGATTCCCGTTTCCAAGCGAATTTTGAATATAAGAAAAAACACAAGAGAAATAATATTATATATATAATAATTTACCATTTAAATAAATGTCAGATTGTAGTAACATTAAGTATGTTTTTTGTTTTTAATAAAAGAAAAAACCACATTTGATATTTTATTTCTTCCAAGTCTCGCAGAGATGACTTTGTTATCATAAATAATCAACCACAAAGCGAGTAAGTAATAATAAATTGTTTATTCCAGGCATTTTTGAGCATAGTAAAAATGTTTCTTTGATAAATAGTTAATAGTTGATATCAGGGGTTTCTAATATGTGGTGCCCGCGCCTCCAGGGGATGTGAAGAGCTGAAGGAAGAACTTATTGATTTGCAGACAAATCGTGCACTTGAAATCTTCCTATGTTTTGTGTAATTCTATTTGCGTGTAAACTGGAGATTCAGTGCTCCCTTGTGAATCAAGACAAAATAATGATATGATATTATTTTTATATTCACATGCAAGGGTACAGGCGAAGAACATGTTATGTCACATTTTTGATGGTTTTTAAACTAGCAATGCAGTCTCGTAGATCGAACTGAGTATTACAGGATGGTATCTTAATTTTGGCATTAGCAGTAATAGTCAAATGTCCATTTCGTTCAGGGTAAAAACATGTATTGTCTATGGACTTGACATTCTTGATAGTGCATAGGAATCATAAACCAAGTCTCCCCGTGTGAAACGCCGGACGAACAGATGAGCACTATAAGCAACGCCATTAGAGTCATTGACTTTTAAAGTCTAATCAATGTCTCTGTGTGACATAAGATGTTTTTCTCCTGTACCATTCAATTGGGATTGAATTTACTGTTAACAATTTTTTTAAATAGCTCACCCGAATGTGGGTGAAAAATCTTTAAATGACAGGATATTACTTGTGTAGAGAGTGTGAATGTTAATCAAATATTTCCTGGAGGTGCGGGGTATAAAAAAGGTTTAGAGCCCCTAATTTAAATTAAATAAAAATACCACTAATTGGAATTTTTCAAGAAGATACCATAGCTAATAATATAAAACAAAACAAAAAATGTAAACCACAACACTGATTCCTAAGTCTAAACACTCATTTGTTGAAAAAATACTATCTCCAATAATTTCACTACATGACTAAGGCATATTTACTGTTTATAAGCTTAAAACTCTTAGCTTCAGAAAACTTTGCATTTGGCATAGAATGTTGTGTCAAATTAACACTTTTAGAAATACCACATGCAAAGTCAGCTAAAACCAACAATAAATGTAATAAAAAATATTTCATATAAAAATATTATTAATTAAACATTATTAGAATGTTCATTGAAAATAAAATTATTATTCCATGATAGAAATAAAGTTTGTGTTAGGTAAAATATTTTTTGTAAATTTATTCAATGTGGAAAGAACTTACAACATCCTTTAGAAAGGATTTTTTGCTTAAAAAGGCTGGTTTTTGATACGGAATCTAGACTATACTGCCCTCATAAAATCCACAACCTGTCAAAAATTTAATTACGTTTTGTTGTATTGATTTTCTTTTCTAGTTTTAAAAGACAATTTTTAAAAAACCTGTTTGTATTATAAATATAAATGGATGTTGGCAAAGAAACAGACAAAACCGGTCCTGCTCATTATTAAATAATGCGACTTACATAAGTACTATATGTCATGTATTTGCAGAGCTACGTGTAATTTTTATATTCAACACTTTTGAGACCTTACCTATATATCGACTGTGAATCCACACAAATCAAATTTTACAGGAGGTACAAAAACATGTTTGTTTATGGTATTCGGTCAAAGATAAAATACAAAATAGACAACCTTGAAGAAGCATGATAATTAATAATTTTGTTTTTATTTTCCTAATCTGAGTTAATTAAAGAAAAACCAACAGAAATGATCGTTAAGTCGGTTTTCCCATGTCACTTTGTTCTTTTTTTTTTTTTTAATTGTTAGCTAAATTTAGACAATAAATCGGCATTTGCAGCTTACAACGTTATTATGCAATAAAATCTATTTTGAAAAAACTGAGGGTTACGCCCTTTTATCTTTCTACAGTTGATATATATACCTTATTAATACGGAGGATAAGGTTATTTACGTTAAGAGAGCAGTATAAAGAATAAAGATTTAAGCATATATAATATGTATATTTCATTAACTATATCAATAGAAAGCGCATGTAATCACGTGTTACATAAAAAGGACTACAGAACAAATTAGCTTATATTAATGAATTGATAATAAATTCTGATATTATAATATTATGTATTATAATCAATATCATAAATTATTAAGTAAAGTGTTCTAAAAACTTCATTGTCAACATTTTAGCGATATTTAAAAAAATGTATTAAAAGTTTATTCATTTATTCAATGGGTCAATTTAATTTCAATACAAAATTATGGTAATCTACGGAAACGTTATTGCGCTGCAATAATCCATTGTAAAATTATACCTCGTCCAAAAGTTCATTATTTTTAATTCAATTAATTAGTTCATTGTTAAACATATCACTAATGTTTGGTATTAAATCAAAGCTTGTAAGAGAGCTTATTAAAATGCATTTTGGTAAATAAAAAAAATATTTGGTGACAATTGAAAAAATAACATCGGCAGGTAACGACATTGTAGGAAAAAATAATGTTACAATATTCATTACACTGATAGGAATGCAGAGGATTAAAGAATGCATAAAAATATCATGGGAAAACTTTTAAGCGTAATATGAGATATTTTGAAAATATATAAGCATAGGTAAATTCATTTTCCTGCTGAGAACACATAGTTATATTAATTCAAATACATAATTTACATAACATTAAAATAAATATGTTCAAGTATAAGTAATCCTAGTTTGAATTATAATAATATAATCATTAATACATATGACAACACAAAATAAAAACATTCAATGGTATTTTATTAATTGTAATTAAAATCGATTGAAAATTATTTCGAAATGTCGTATTTCGTGAGAATATTTCGATTGGGATTAAAAAATACGGTGTTGGAGATTGGTCATTTGACTGATATTGTAATAACGCCCGTGTCAACTATTGCTATTATAATGTATTTTCCCACTAGTTATAGAAAAATGTTTTAAAGAAGATAGCAAATCAACTAGCTGCGTCTCTTTCACTAAGCCATGTTGTATAATTATGAATTAAGTAGTGTAAAATGTACTATAGTAATAGTCCTTACATAATATTATACCGACTAAAACATCAACTAAATAAATGCCCTAAACGTACATTAAAAAGAAAATCTCCCTCAATAGTAAGTTTTAAGATACAATAATTGTACTATAACGTTTGTTATTTTTATGACTGAAATATAATGTACAATACTTTCCTTGAAGTTAGACGGCCCAATGGCAAGATGGAATGCGTTTCTTCAATAAGAAATAAATCTCTTAAACATAGCAAGACTCGAGACCCATCGTACCAACCAAAAGAGGAGTGTAAGCAAGTTCGCACATAGAAACTCAATGAAACCACAACATTGATGTAATTTAATTGATATCCACAAAACATAGTATGTTACTTAACCAGTTCTATACTTACAGCGAGTAATCTCGCTCTATGAGGCCGTGATCGACAGACAGACAGAGTTATCTAGCCCGACTTTAAACACACAGTGACATCTGTTTGAATAATTATGAAATATTAAGCCACAAATTATCAGTATTACCGCAATTGTAGTAAGAAGAGCTTCGCTCTACATTTAACTTGTTTTGTTAAAAGACAAAGAAAAGGTTAATGTAATGATACACGCAGAATCAACACAACATTGAGTACAAGAAAAAATTGCATTCCGCAGCAATCAAAATTGAGAATGCCACTGCAAGATTAGGTATGGTATAGGTTGCTTTGTTTCTAATAGATTTCTTTCCGAGGTGATAGAATTATGCATATGACAGATGACACATGTGCTTAATATAAAATTTTGTGGAGATCTCAGATAAACGTCAATTGAATATGGAATACTACTGCAATTTTGAGTTGACATTGCATTAATTTTCTATGTGCAAGCCACTTAAGATTAAATATACAAGAATCGTCCTCCAACAGCGTTTCGCACTAGAAATAATAACAGAGTTGCCACTAAATAATCTCAAATTAAAAATACTAAATAATAATTTGTAATAATTAAACATAGCCACGTTCTAAGTTACATTAAAAGGCATACCAGCTCAATTACGATAATTATTAATATTTGTAAAAAAAAAAATAGCTACACACTACGGCGGTTTAGTGCTAGATTAGTGAATGAGTATCTAAAAAAAACACAGTTTTAAAATAGGTGATATATAGTCTTGAAATCACGCGTGGTTAAAATGACACAAGGTTACAATACAAATGTTTAACTGTGCTTTTTTTTCAGTCACTAGACCTCTCGACTTTAGCATACTACTGTAAGAAATCAGTAACGTTTAAGCCTTTTGTTGCATTTTAGGTATTGAGATTGAAAAAACAGTGTTGGCCGCATGGAGGTGAGACTATCACTAAAATACCATCACATAATATTGCATAGCTTTCCGTCATCGAAGCGTACATAATAAATCTCGCCGTTCACAATCCTAACAAGTCAAATATAAAGTTATAACCGACTTTAGAATGCACTCTTAAGAATAAATCCGACAAAGACACAGTTTATAATATCATTCGAGTCGATTTCGAATGTATTTAATATCTCAGAAATATGCGTCGACCCATTTTTATTTACCGTAGACACATTAATTTTGGAATGTCAAAATTAAGCCAAACATTATGTAAAAGAAAATTTACAGATCTTACAATATAAAATTGTATAGTATATATGTGTACAAAATTTATTACAAGCAATACATTTAATAATTTTATTATGAGTCACATATTTCCAATATTCTCCAAATCCAAGGTTGCCATCTTGGTATTTCATGGGCATACAATTACTAAATTAGTCACTACCATAAAATTATGTCTAAATTGAAAATCATTTCAATCAGACAGTAATTAGAGATAGGTCAATTTTTCTACGCTATTTTGAAGCGGGACAAAATCTTAAAAATGACTTATTATCAAGCCAAATTTCACACTTTCATACAAAACTGCACAATTATTTAACTATGCCGCCAAACTATAAAGAATCAATTTGCAAATCATTAAAATATATAAATTTGATATGTAACAGGTTTGTATCCACATACAAACTGTTATTTTCTGATAAATATGATATTACTATAGAGCAGCGATTCCCAAAAGGTGCTACAACTCGTGCCCTAAGTTTATTTAGGCCCCTCCTTTATTGAGCTTCTTAAGTATACTAATGCAAAAACATTTTTTTTAAATACGTAGGTACACAATCGTCGTCACAAGTAAGTTAAATCTACAGTGAAAACATTTATTCTTTTTTATTAACAAAATATAATTGAGACGATCCTCGAGATTTAACAAATTATTTCAAGGTTTTCTTAAAACAAAAAAGGTTAGGAATCACTGCCATAATGTCACGAATATTGTAATAAAAAGGGTATTTAAAAAAATAATTAAATATCACCTTTTTCTACTATATAGCTAATCTGTTTGACATTGCAATCGGAATTAGGGCAACTGATTGTATTTCCTATTACAAATAATGACATTACCCTAGGCCTTCATGAAAATTATTCATATTTAATCTTTACAGCGCTGACGGCACACCTGTTGTGTCGGCACTATTTGGCCGTTTAAATAGTAATTAAATGTTCCGCGGTGAATGGGTTATTAAGAGTTCATTCGACAATTTTTGGAGATATTGAAATATACAGAAATACATGACTCATGGGATCACTCCCCATGGAATAATTTGTTCCCATGGGGTGCAAGGGTACACATCTGCGAAAGCACCCTTCGATATAGCTTAACACTGAAAAGCTTTCTTGGGATAATACGGTATATCATTTTGAAATTAAAATCTCTGATAACAGATGCGTAACATGTATGAACATTTAACATTGTAACTACAGAATTTCTCTCAAGCATTTTAAGACGTCAATTAAATTGATTTTCATAATACTTATTGTATTTATTTTTAAAATTGCAACATTCAGAACTTGTCATTAATAAATTAAGGGCCGAGAATCCAAGGGGCACAAGTGTCAACATACATATTACATTCGTAACATCGGTCCTCCATAATCTTCATATTTATTATGTATGAATGTTGTCATTTTCATAATAATGTATCGATTTTGAATAATTTAACCATTGACTTACACACAAGGAAAGTCTTACATACGAAATGTCAATGTAAAAGTACACATTAGTAGAATAAGCTAATGATATTAATGCAAATTTGCAATAGTAATAATTCTTATTATTATGAAGATTGAGTTCAGTATTCAACTACATAATGTGAATATCTGCAGATACGTTTGCAGAATAGAACATCAATTGCTTTAATGACATGAACGAAGATTTGCAATAATGACGCCTTTCTGCAATGTAGGTAGAGATAAATTTTCAGCCACATTCATATGTATCTTCTCTTAGAAAGAAAATTATAAGATGCAGGGTCGTTTATGAGAGCCCTTTTATTTTCCACATCCTACGTTCATTAGTAAGTCAATGGTTTTAAGTTAATTAAAATTAACATCATAATCAAAATTTCCTCATAGTATATATTTTAACATTTAAGTTAATGTAATCAATTATGTCATACATACGCTGTAATCCACTGTGCCCTTTTTTATTCCACAATAATTATAAATTTTCAAAGTTCTGGAATCAATTATATTGCCAACATAATATGGAAATCGTTGAATGTCACTTTTTAGCTTGAAATGTGTGCAGATCAAAAATGTTCCCAAAAATATCCCCGTCCATACACGTTACACGTCCACATCGGTGATAATAAAGGTAACATAATTCTGAGTAAAGATGGTCTACAAGTGGTTCTGCGAGTTGTGCAGTGCTTGGAAGCGCGCCAGCTGTTGCTCCAGTTCCCTGATGCGCTGCTGGCTGTTGGTCAGTTGCTTCTTCACCACCCGCAACTCCTCGCCTTGGCGGTTGAACGCCAGCCGCAACTGCACATAGATACAATATTCCAGATAAATATTCAACAATGTCATACATGTTCTCCCAGTCTCTTTCTCTCTTATACGTTTACGTGTATGTTGTCTTACAATCTTTGGTCTGGTGTCCCTATTATACTTACCTACCATTAAACCTCTTGGAAAACACACTAATTTCTCGATATGCTATTACCACACTGTTAACGTCCGTCAAACTATTATGAGAGTATCATTTGCGTTCTTTCACGACCCGATTGAAATAAATGATTCATCCGATTTTTCAAATTTAGAATTTGCATTTATATATTGTGCATGTTTAATGAGTATTCTCCCTGTCTCGCTCTCTCTTATACATTTTCACGTTTTCATGCGTTACAGCTAATTCAATATAAATATATATAAGGTAATTTATCACTATTAAACAGTATT
The DNA here is from genome assembly GCF_057557595.1 of Rhyacophila brunnea. NCBI lineage: Eukaryota > Metazoa > Arthropoda > Insecta > Trichoptera > Rhyacophilidae > Rhyacophila > Rhyacophila brunnea. Next base: position 17,771,805 of record NW_028232752.1, read on the forward strand.
TAAGTATTTGTTGAATGAGAAAGAACAGACCTGTCAAAAATTATTGCATATCCAATTGCAAACTCCAATAAAAAGTTTTACAGATTATCTCATCGTGACCATTAAATTAAATATATAATACGTGTGTTAATAAAAGAATAATTGGTATAGCCACATATATCTGATGAAATAAAATATGGCCCTATTTTAAATTATAAAAGATGTTCGAAATAGTAGATACTATTGCATGAAATAAAAATATTTTATCTGATCATTCAAAGATGATAATTCGCATACGAAAAGATAGGGCATCATACTGACATAAATATCTTTCATTTAAAGTTTAGGTCACTAACGCATCCTGAATTCTCAATTATTGACCTTTACATGGTACTCCTGTCCAGCTATTCTGTAAATTAACGGCAATGAAATTACCTCGTTCTCAGTGGCAAACACGTCCCCCTGATTAATCTGCTTGTAGAGCGGGATCTGCTCGTCGTTGTTGGGCGGCTGGGCACCAAACATCTGTTGCAAACGGTGGAACTTTGTCGCCTGATTTGAGTTTGTCTTTTGGTTCTTCTCGGAAATCTATCACAAAACAAATCGACGGCCCAATTAGTACCTTCATGATTTTAATAATCAACACTACACAGACCATGAGGTACAATGACAGTAGTGCAATTAGCTATAGAAATGAAACAATCGCAAACACCCAGGCTTTGAGAAAATCTCATAAATATATTGTGACCTCAATCAAAATCAAATCCAGAGCCCCCGGATGAAAGATTAGCATCTTACCTACACTGAGTTACGTAGATTATATAAACATCGTGAGTGTGTTACCTATGTGTATAGTTCACTGAGAAGAAAGGTTACACCATGATTGTAGATATTGTAACATTAACCAATTGTTTAATGTAACAATTGACATTTGTTGTGTAATAATTACAACTTGAACATAATCAGTAAATCCGGGATTATGTGTAGGTAACATTAAGTTATTATATGGTTCATTTGATATTTAATTTTTTATCAATAATAACACGTTCAATGATAGCTCATAACTTCATGTACAGTCAATAACATAGCAGAAAGAAGTAAATAAGACACTATCTACGAAGCATTTTAGATTTTGTCACCGTTTCCACGTGATCACTCCATGGAGAAATTCATAAATACAGATGTGATATTGTGTCTATAGCCAACAAATTTTAAATTCCAAATGATAATTGGGTACAGTGTATTGTCTAATAAAAAGGTAGGTACATCACATCATATTATTGCAATATTCTGTACGAATTTACTCTTATGCCGTGTCCACATTGGCAACAAGTTGCTGGCAACCTCATTAAATTTCATGATAATTATCATAATTTATATGACCATAAATTATTTTAATCGAAATTTAATGAGGTTACCAGCAACTCGTTGCCAATGTGGACAACGCTTTAGGGATCAAATCATAAAATCGCAAGAAAAAACGCAGGGAAATTACAAATACATGCCCCAAAAACTCTATGCTTGCACTAAAAAAATAAAACATTCTAATTAATGAGCATGTGTCCAAGTGGAAATGCAAGTTAAAATTTACATAATATATTTTCGATAGCCAACAAGCGGATGTTCAAAATTAAAAAAAAAAAAAAAAAGCAAATGCATAATCACCAGTACAGAATTGTTTTCTTCTTCTGCCCTCAGCTGCCAAGTGGTGAGTGGTCTGTAATCGGGCACCGTCTCGCACGACAGAAAGGCAAATTTCTTCTTGTTGTTATTGTCTTGAGGCTGAAGCGCAGGGGCGTCCTTGTTGTAAATACGTGGTTTGTGTGTCGATATGCTAACACCTACAACAACATTATCATTCTCATTAGTAATGTGATGCAGTAATTACATGAGAAGATTTGCAGACTCGATGACACCAAACAAATAAAAGCAGACCTGATATTTATTAACACATTGGAGACATCAATTTGACGCTGCTATTGAGCTAGTGATTCTGAACAATCGTAGTCAATTTGTCACCCTATGCCTTAAGATTCCTTTTAAATGGACAACAGATACTAGGAGATTACAAGGGAATAAGTGGTAAATTGTAACACATTTCTTGTTTCTTTTTACATGTGATACGATCCCGCCAAATTTATACAAATTCTAAAGTTGTGATTATATTGAGATGCACGTCGCGTACTGTTACGCTGTCACGGCGACAAATTTAGTCTATGGTTTCGTCACTTTGCGGAATATTCTGAACGATCACCACCTGTGTAAATTCAATGATGGAGAGTGCCAACTCTGATGTAGTATTTTAAATTATTATTCATTACTCATGCTAATTTCAAGTAATTTAACAGAATCGAACCCAACCTGCAGACCATAGATAATAGACAACATTCTTACAGAAAATACATAGTGCCAACCGCTAAAAACAATAAAAACACGCGATTTTGACATGAATCGAAAATGTGTAGGCATGTAAAAAATGATAATAAACATTCATTGATTCATGCAGGTATTGATGCAGTGCGGTACAACGTGAGGTGACCTCTCTGGTAATTTCGGCAGATTTTGCTGACAATGTTCATTTAAAGGTTCAAAATGTGCTATTGGATGGGAGCATCAGTCTGATAACATTTTTAACACCAAGAAAAATGACATTACACACTTTTTTCCCGTACCGGCAGCTTACTGTGACGTCATGTGATAGTACGCAGCGTGCACCTCAATATAATCACAACTTAAATGAATATGTTTACAGTAACCAAGAATGCAACAAAAATGAAACTAAATTACGGACTTACTTCAGGGTTTTAAATTAACAGTTTTCTTCACACCGTACAACGAAAAGAAAAGATGGCTACATTTAAATTTATAACAAAGCACAAAACACGGTGCGAAGTAGACTGAATCTACAGGCATCTGGGCACTTTTGTTGGGTTGTGAGAATGGTGGTAAATTACAAATTTATAAATTTAAAATAGCCTCATTTAGATTAATTTAAATGTCTAACACCACAATTATAATAATGGCAACACTGGTGAAGAGAGACCAAAACCAACACATATAATATGTGTTGATGGATATCAAACGCCTTAAAGTCCACATATTGAAAAAAATGACTTTTAATAGAGTATGCAAATCTGCACATTATGGTATACTGCAAACCCCCAAAAGTCCACTGTTTACGTATGAAATCACGTTTCGAAAGATCAATATTTTTTCAAACCACCTTAAGTCCACAAGCTAAAGGTGAACGATGGCACCTATCATTTTCCTTAATTTCTAAACAATTATAAGATAAAATGGATGTAGAAGTGGATTTTGTGGATCCAGACAAAGCCAGAAAGAGGTCGAGCACCGAAGCTAAGAAGAAAAATCCTTGTAGCCATCGTGGGTATTAGATTCAATTATCTTACAATATCTCACATGTTACAACCATTTGTATTACAAGATATGATAAAACTGCATTTTTCTCAGTTTGACATTCAGTGGACTTTACAACGTTTGATATGTGTCAACACATATGTGATAATTGACAGCAGTCCAAGACATTTTAAGCTTGCCTTTAGCAGTTGATAATGTTCAAATACAAATATAAAAAAAACATGCGTATGTGATTGTTATTTATGGCTGAAGGAATTTTGCAGCCAAATATATTAATTCGAGTAAAGTCAGCTTCAAATGTAACCGCATACTTGAGCGGTATACTTCTGCAATTTTTTTTTGCACAAGCATTTAAACATGGCAGCCATATAACCTTCACATGGGACAAGTATACTTGGACAGTGACAGTTTACGCTTGAACCGTGTTGTCAAAAAACGCAACTGCGCACACATAGGCAAGTATTATAGTATAGAAATTCAAATATTTTCTTGCCACTTGTACAGTCAAAATAGTTGTGCAATATTATCATGCTCATTTATAGGCAATTGTGCAAAAAAAATGCACAAGACCAGTATGCAATAACATTTGTAACCAGCTTTAATTACCAAACATAAATCTGTTAACAATTACCATGTAAGTTTCTGGCGATTTATTATGTTAATTATATTAGGACATTTGGTATTTTGCAACAAACTTCTATATCATGATCTAACACATCAGATGACCTATAATCTGTGTACGAGCACAGTTGTAAAAAATTGTTCCGCATACAAAAATTATAAGGTAGGTACCTACTTGAAGAGTTCATTAATCATTAATCTATGCAAAAATGGTGTATATATCGACACATCCTACGTATAAGGTCGGAACTGCAAAATGCTAAATTTTCAGTAGTACGATTTCAATAAATTTTCATGACACCACAACATTAATTTAAATGCTGGAATCGTATTTTTTAATTATGCCTATAAAATATTGATTGAATTTTTATTTTTTTCGATATCATTGTTTTATTATCTTTTAAATTATTTAATAAAAGGCAATTAAGTCAAAATAACCAAAACCTTGAGCTTTTACGTACACCTTGTACGAAAAAGCAAGGGCATGGTTATTTATATATAAAATAAGTCGGTGTGTGTACTTATGTATGCGCATTAGAAGTTATACTTCTTTTGTGTAAAACAAAAAAAAAACTTGTGATAAACTAGATTCTTTGACTAGCTCTTAATTATCTTGTTAAATTACACACTCAAGGAAAAGAACCGCTTATTGGAACGCCGTTGGTTTATTTCTATACACTTTAACTTATATTACTAACCGACGTTTAATTGTTTGTTCATCTAAGGAATTGCAAATGGCCCACAATAATTAATTCACTGCGTAGGCAACGGAACAATTCTAAACTATAATATTATACTGTATAATCAGTATCATACTGTGGCGTAAAGGTAGCGCGTTCGGCTAATAACCGAACAATCGGTGGTTCGAATCCAATCGAGTGCGTTTTTTTTCATGTGAAAAAATTATTTATGTGTTACATGTCACAGTGATGACATGTCTAGTCAATATAATATAGAAGTTCACTATAATCCGACAAGAACAAAACACAATTGTGTTATATATTAGTTTATAATCTTAAAGCCTTATGCATATAGTCATTATAGCCCCCACAAAGATTCAGAGGACAGGGTTCTAGTCTAGGGGCCTGGGCTCAGGGGGGCCTAGAGTGGCGGTTCGACCAGATAAGTGAGATAAACAAATTTTCTCTAAATAGCACTATTTCACTTGGAAAGTATTAACATTTAAAAATGTGGTTGCGCAATGCAATTTCTGATTATTGTGTATTGATACTCGACAATTCCATAATATTCAAGTGGATTATTCAAAAAATCGCTAAAAATACACTGAATACCCTTAATTTTACCTCAAACACAGTTTTGTCACATTACACTGTCTTTAAACCCCAGCAATAGGTAGGGGAGCCCACTACAGGACGTGTGGGCCTTGATAGTCATACTCATTGAAACAAGTGGGCTTATACATACTTGCAATGGAAATATGTCTAAAAAACATTCCATAAGAACACATAACGTATAAGCTCACTTATTTACATAAGACTATGCATTGGGCCCTTAGAATACAGTACAAATACGCTTTGACAATGTTTAACCCAATACAGGGTACAAGTACGGAGCACAGATTGATTGTAAATGAAGTAAAATGTAGTACCTTTGCCATTTGCACTGATTAGCAGTCGTAAAAACTATGTTAAAAATACAATAGTAGGTAGAAACATTGCGTTCGTTCATGGAATTAGGTAAAATTCTCGAGAAGTATTTTTGTATAGAAACACTATATCTGTTTATTTAACTTAATCTGAAGCAGGGTAAAAAAAATATATTTTATAAGTCACCAAGTTCCATTTATATTCAACGAATGAATTGTATTAGAATGCGATTGTTAAAAATATTAAATAATGTATTAATATGTAGTGATTTATTAGTAGCGATATAATATAGTTGCCAAGTTTAATTAAACTAACAGTTTTGATATAAACATGAAAATTAATTTAAAAAAAAAAATTAATAAAGACATAAGTTAGTAATTTTTTGATTAGTAATCTGTAGTCACATTTCTAAATGGCTATGTTATTTTAGTTTCAATCCCCTTAAATTTCAACTATCCCCTACCTATGACAAGTTTGTCAGATGGGAAACTGCTACCACCATTTGAGTAAAGTTCTGAAGCTGGAAATCAAACAAACTTTAGAAATATTAAAATAAATACAACATGTTAATTATTATAAATACAATACGCATAACTACATACATAATATGCATTGCCTAAAATAATACTGTCTATTAGAACGTTATAAGGATGAAACTGGTCTTGTAGTGAATACAATTGTAGAAATAACTACAAAAAAATAATATAAAATGATTAATTTCCCAATAGTCATACATACTAATGTAACTTCATTATGTAAATAAATGGAATTATGGGTCACTTGGAATGGGAATGTGTCTTATTATTATCACCTTCACTGTTTCCCATTCCAAGGTACGCGCAAGTCCATTATTTTACCAAAGGGTGAGCATGTCCCTAGTGAAATATTATGAAAACTGCAATTTTATTTTAAATGATCAATAAGTATCTAAAAACGATTTTGAAAAACTGTTTTTCTATTATATACTACTATATTACTATATTTATCTTATTACTACAATATATTATTTTATAATTATTTTTATTATAAAAATATAGTTCTCAAACGTTGTAGGTTTTTTTTTTTTTTAATAATTCATGGTCTTTAGAAGATGTTGAAAAAACCTCTTTCTATAGAGATATAGCCTAAATGTATAAAATTGAAGCAAAGCAAATAACAATGGTCCACATATGAAATTAGCTACAATCCACTACATTACAGGTTCATTTGTGGAGAACTTCACACCACTGCTATGACATTTATTTGCCAATTTGCAAGGCGTATAAAGACAATTTTTCACGATGAGTAGATAAGCGGCCAATAATACCACACTTCGCCATTATTATTTAATTGAAAAATCATGTAAAATTTGTCTAAAACCGTTTATAACTGCACTCGAATAAGTAATCACAATAAATATAAAAAATGGTCGCCATCGTGCATCTAAGAAAATCGGAATGGCAACTGAAAGATCTTATCTTAACAGACACTCGTTATAAGAGTTGAAGTTGAAGAGTTGAGTTGAGTTGAAAGAGTATTCTAAGTACATATTATTATTAGGTATACAGCATAAAAAAAAAATTAATGCTAAATTTAAGCAGTTGGTGAACCATTGGTATACATTTAGAAATATAAAATTTAAGGACAATGTTTCAGGAATAAAATTTTTAATTGTATGAGGTGTATTCTGAAGCTGATTGATATACGGTAATCTTTGCGATCGGTTGTAAAAGAGATGTAACAAACCTGTTTTCATACTGATAAGCATTGGCGCAGCATTCAATCCACTCAACCAATCACGGGCTGACAAAGAAGGTAAGGGCGCGGCAGTATCAGGATAGAGATCATCCTAAAAAGAAGTTAGATAAACGCATACCTATAAATATTAGCAAGTTTAAGCTCAAGCCAAGTTTTTAATGCAGGCGTTCCATTGCAATACATGAGACAACTTGGGGTAAAACCAATGTCAATTAAAAAGTCTTCAAAGCAAAACAACATGGCTGCTAGATTAGGCCACCATGTTGGCATATTATAGAGAAAAGGGTGGCAAACTTTCCCGTGTAGAGAGCGCATTGCACCCTCTATTTAAAAAATGTCCCCGATCTCTGCTCTACAGTTTGGCCTGATATCTCTTCACTTATATTGTTCGGTAGTTTTGTATTAGCTTTTGTTACTTACTACAATTTTTCTACACTTACTACAATTCAAAGCCGTGTAAATTCAGGCAAAGCACATTTGAGTGCATGGCGACCCCAGTCTTGGGTAACTGCTCCTGAGATATTGCCAGTCATAAAAAAAATGATGCTTCACATCAAAAGTAGGGTCCCGTGATACGTCCGATTAAGACTGGCTGTGGTGCTGGGCGGGTGTGATTTGGTGGACCCATTAACTTCAATGTCACATTGTTTTGCTGTGAAGGTTTATTATCTAAATTGGTTATGCTAAAATCCTCCGAATTGTGTAGCAATGGATCAAGGAGGTAATGGTTTGTCAATATTGTGTCATAAAAGCATACATATACAGGTTGCACTAGGAACATACACTAAAAATTTAATTTATAATGTTTTACGTGTTATGGCCCTTTTTCAGAAAACGCAAAGCCAGAGACAACCAGTATTTTTGAGAAAAGGGCAATATATCAAGTGTTGACAGCTGTAATTACCTGGGGATGTACATTATGGAATCTCTATTCGCTATTGGAATAGAAGTAGCTTGAGCAATATCCAATTTGATACAAAATATCTGGGACTCACGACTGTACTGAGTTAAAACTAAATGCCACCTGTTCAACGCTTGCGTTCTGACGATGCTGTTTTACAGTAGTCATGGCACCTTACTAAGGTTCAGAAGAACCATATACTGAGCTTGGAGAATAGATGCTTGCGGTGGATATTGGATGTGCAATGGTATGACTTTAAGAGTAACGAGGAAATAAAAAGGCAGACCATGCAGCCTCCTATCATATTGAAAGGTTAAAAGCGACGTTGGACCTGGCTCAGCCATGTGCTGCAAATGCCACAAGTTTCAAGACAACTGGATTCATTAATTTATATAAAATAATTTCAAATACAATACCTGAAAGTGGTCCGACTTCCGAGGGACAACCATTGAGATGGGTTCACAAAGGCCTCGAGACGTATGCAGCTTGTAAAATCTAAATATCTCGCACTGAGACACGTTCACCCCGCGCTTTGGCATAAAACCAAGTCCTCGCTAGAAACCAAATTACAATTATTGATGTAACAGTAAAAAACATCCCTTATTTTATTACATAATATGACGTCAAACATCGGCGACTCAAATAATAATTTGCGGGTGATTGAAACTCTGGTGTCAGACAAGTGTATCTTGAAAAATTTTTTTGACTTGGACAGAATACGAAAACTATGTTTGATTAGTTTTTATTTTTTTCACCATGTCTGATCCTAAGTAGATTATGTGAGCCGCCACAGGGTGGAGGTCATATTAACAGAATTTTGTTTTCACGAGAAATGGATGTCAGCCACTTGCTCAACCTATTAGGTCCATACTATGCGTCCAAAGACACATTTGAAAACAATATAAACTGCTTAATCTGTATTCCGGCTAACTCCATTTGGGCAAATTGTTCAGGAAGACAAAAAAACATAATTGAACTATCGAGCGATTTAACAATTCCAAAAGAAAATTTATATAAAGAGCGGAGTTGTTCCATTTACGATATTGAAAATTTGGCACCTGCAGTTGACTGTTTTGTTTGAAGAACGATAACGCATTTATGTATAGGTTTAGGAGATTAAAATTTTGTGTGAGCATAGAAAATAAGCTTTATAACAAAATGCCATCAAAATCTCATTTTTGGTCAAAAGTGCAGTTGGCTGGTTTGCAGATTAAATAGTCGGTATATGAATTTTTTCACCAGGCCCGGGATTGGAATCCGAGACCCACGACATTACAGGCCGACATGTTACCTGCTCCACCATCATGGCGTTAATACTCTTTATAAAAAAAAAATACAAATTATAAATAAGCAATACGTACTTATGTAAAAACCAATCCATCTTATTTTTATCATTGATATGTAATTTAATAGGTTCTTGTGAATATTATGGAAAGATTTAATAATTTATAGTTTTTTTCAAATTAAAAAAACTTGTATTACATGAAATCCTTTTTATTTTTACCTATATTTATATTTTTTATTCTGGACTTTCGATGCTTATTATGCATATTGAAATAACAATTAGTCTAACCTGAGGGTTGCCAGATAAGAATTGATTGAGGAAATGAACGTAAGGCGCCTGGTCTACCACTTCATAGTAGCGAATGTTGCCATCGCCTTTCCCGGCTAAGTACACCTGTAAGACAACAATCAAAACATGACCAATTATATTACTTATGAATACTTATCTCTGTAAGAATATTGTTAGTGATTGATCCCTTTAATTTTAATATAATAGTGGAGGGGTTGGGGATTGAAGTAATACAAGTGAACCAGTGACCAAGTTGTACTTCAATTCTGATTATAGAATAAAACCATTATTGTAGACACAAACCAAAAAATTAGCAAAATTTTATAGTATTAGTGTATGTTAGTTTTAACAGATGGCAATATAAAATTGCTATTCTTTAGGTAATTAACCAAATATGTCTTGGAGATGGAGAAAATTATATTTGATTGGTGTTTTATTTACATTTTTATATCAATTATAGTAAAACACTTGACTTTGTTCCGAATTATGTAGGTAAGTGTAACAAATGCGGCTATTAGTTTCAAAGTCGGTTAACTCCATATTCCACCATTTTGAGATAATCAAAAAAAACCATCAAGCGTATATTATTTAGGACTGCAAAAAGAATACTAAATTATCTCTTTGCAAACAAGCAAATAGTGAAATAAAATGTCCTCATCGTCATTACAATTATGTTTAAAGTTAGAACAAAATAAATATAATATGGTGGCTGATGAATATAACCAATTTTGCAATCAACCTTTGGTTTAATTTTATTCTATTTTGCTAGCAAACATCCAAATCAGGTAGAATATAAAAAAAAAAAAAAAATGGTGGTAACCGACCTCTGCAATATTACCTTTTAAATCTTCTGTATCGTTGAATAAAAAAAATATTTAAAAAAGTCAATCGTTATGGATGACGTATATTGGTGTAAAAATAATATCAACTAAGTTAGATGGATATCGATTAAATAGCAAAACATATAAATTACAGTGATTACACGGAGAGGTTGATGTTAAAAATTATGATTGTTACCATATTGGTGTCGTAGTCGTAATAAGGGAAGACGACTCCCGAAGAGCTGTCGATGGTCTCGCAGCTGAGAGGGCGAGAGAGGTCGTGCTGGTCCCACACGCTGTACTGCCGATCACTGTGCCGAGAGAAACCTGCGGTCAACACTCTACCCTGTGATCCCAAGAAACAGGCCTTCGAAGCCTTCGTTCCTTGGTGACATTGACCTTCCTGCAAATTATACAAAAACAAATCCTCATCTTATTCATCAGTTGTTTTCACTGTTTTTCTGCAGATAAAAAAACAGTTGAAATACAATACCATTAATTTTCTCTACTGTTAATTATTGGTGGAAGAAGAAAGGGGATGATATATAAATCAACACCACTTTTGTCAGTTACGACATCAGTTTAAAATTTCCTAATCCTGTGATCATATTGTTAGTTAATCTCGGAGGTTATTAATCTGTGGGTCGTGATCCAAAATTAGGTTGCTTGACATATTGATTGGGTCGCGGAACATTTCCAAAAATAAAAAATTTTTAAAAATAATAAATGGCATCATTACAAAAATGTACACTTTTAAAAACCTTTGCAGGCTTTTGGAAGTTCTTTTGGAAGAAAACTAAAAAGACTAGTTTGATTTTGAACTGATTTTTATTTTTTGTATCATGAAACTTAAATTATTATCCTAATCTGGGTTTTTTTTAAATTACTTTTAATTTAAAATTTGTGGCAGAAGTTGAGAAATACCAGTATAATAACAGGCTTCCAGAATATTCACATAAAGATATTACGGAATAAGTTTGGAATGAAGTAAGAAAGACAATGGGTTTGACAGTTTGACGTTATGAGATTATTATTTCAAGTGAGTTTCAGTAGCGCCGTGTGCGAAGCATCAACCATGGGCCAGTTTATGAGTTTCATCGGCAACCAGTTCGTCAGATTTTAAATTCTCCATGAGCGAAAGGCCTTACCTCATAATTCATGTTAATATATCGGAAAAATTTTATCGTATTTACGACTATATTCTCAGTATTTACCGGGAATCGTTATAATTATGCCTAGAATTTTATTTTTCGAAATTCTTTTGAAAACGATAATTGGGACAGTTTCTGTTATCTCTTGAATAAAAGAGTGTTTTGAATTTAAGAGGTTTACAAGGTAAACTCGGCAATTGCGTGTAATTTTTTCAGTCCCGATGTATTTCAGTACATTTAATACCCGCATTTACATTTTTCTTTCCCGCGATTTACGTTGGAAATATTCAAAATATGCGTGTTACGCGCGCTTGACAATGGATTGGGTCGTGACATTCGAACGGCGTAAGGTGTTTGGAGGGAAAACTTCGTGTCTTTAGAACGGCGCACGGTGATTGGTCAGCGAGCAACGCTGTGATTGGCCCGAGTTCGGCGCATAACAAGGTCCATTGGTCGCCATCTTTTCTTTTGGCATCGTGTTTGTGTAACCCCTGGATTTAGGGATAATTCGGGCATTCAAGCACTACTATAGAAGAAACTTGGTACAGAAGTTATTGTGTCAGTTAGAACGAGGTGAGGACCCCAACAAATTTAAGATGTCCATTTTAGATGCAATGCATTATACCGTTAAGGCATGGTGTGAAATAACCGACTCTACCATCAAGAATTGTTTCCGAAAAGCTGGGATATACAAGGAGCAGGATGAAGACGTACCCAGTACCCAAGAAAATATCCAGTGTGATGTTATAGAAGGCTGGGAAAGGATTTCAGACCAACCCCTGGAGGATTATGTAAACCTTGACTCCAATGTTAAGACATCAGACTTGGTGGAAGTTGATGACATTGTTGACAGTCATTTAACACCACCAGACTTGTCTACTGAAGAACTGTCTGATGAAGAAGAGGTTGATATTCCAACAAAAGAAGAAGCAATGAGGTTCATCGAGGGTTTAAAAAGCTACTTTACAAGCTTTGCTGATATCCAAGATGACACTTTTAAATGTTTATATAGTCTTGAAAGAGAATTACATAACAAAAAAACAAAAATGCTACAAACTAATATACATGATTTTTTTAATAAAAAATAAAAAAAATTAAATTGAATGTTGTTTTTTAATAAAACGTTATTTTTTTAGAAACATAAAATTTAAATGTTCTTTTTTTCAATACCCCCCTTTCACATTTTCCCTCCAATTAGGTTTTTTTTTTCAGTCCCTTAAAAAACGTAAAATAGGGGTTATACTGTAAAGTGATTTGTCTCGGAGTGGATATATTGATTACTTACCGACACAACAATTCCCGATCTGGGCTCGATAATCCTAAGCTTCTTGTCTTTACAGGTGGTGGCCAGCAGGGATCCGTCTCGGTTGAAAGACATGCAGTAGATCACATCAAGATGGCAGTCAATCACATTCATTGCCTCGCCCTTACCGATATCCCACACGATTATCTGAAAAAAACCATACGTTTTGATATTAAATATTCGTAGTAGAACGTAGCCCAAGCATAAGATCAGCAAGTCCTGTACCTTTTTCCAGGACCTACAGCATTAGCAGTGCCGTAGCGAAGAGTATCTATTTTTTTAGGAAATAACAATAGGAATCTTTAATACAACTTGATTCATATGGGCCAATGGAGCAATCGAACATAATCTATCCCGTGATCCGCGTGTTGAACATGCCCGATATATCGGATACATGTATCTTCCATGTGAAACCGCCATTACTTCCTGTGACAATACGCAACATTTTGTGGTCATCGTGTACGATGACTTCAATAATGTAATTAACTGTTTTCCGATAGTGTATCCAGGTATTTATTGATGGTAATAATGGTTTGCTATTTTTCTCTTATGATATTATTAGCATCCATAAACAATGATGATTAAAAATAAGTATGAAAAATATTGCTTGACACTGATATAAACGACAGATAATAAAACTAGCCAATATTGCCAACATGCAAGCTGTAAATAATTAATCCAATAGTTATTAATTTATTATTCAAATTATCTGCTATTTCAGATCAGAACGTTATTACCCCGTAATAAACCTATTCGAAGGATGTTTCTAATATAAAACAGAAAATGTAGTGCTCAACAATATAAAGAATTCAAAGGGTTGTACCCACAATTATAATAATTGTGATATCGAGGATTAAATGAATACATGTAGCATATAATTAAAAAAATTAGCATGTACTGGGCACGCACGACAGATGTGAAATTTTTTCAACACGTTCACTGCTAATAAAATATTTCATACATTACTAAGAACCTGAAAAATTGGCAATTTTAGATTTGTATTAGTGGGTCTATTCTATACGCAAGGGGGCTACCGAATCTATCTATTTAAATTGTCAAAAAGTGCTATGTTTTAACAGCACCTCTCTTGACTGTGTTAACTTTTAGAGCGAGATAGACAATTTTGACAGTTTATAGGGCTAACTTATTGTAATAATTATAATACCTCAATACATAAATATGATAACTGCCGTCGATATCCGCCGATAGCTGCCTTGTGTATAGAGTAGACACACTGGTTTATTCATCTTATATCCCATGGGTACTAATTGGAATAGAGAATTATATGTGTCCATTTGAGAGTAGTTTTGGCATACTAAATTACGTTATATACCTACTCTCGTTTGCTCAATCCCATTTCTGTTTTTGCGCATGATATCCAACATGTATCTCTCTATACCACATTGTTGCAACTCTTAATGTATGCATTCCAACGTCTAAATGTCCAAGTGTTTAACCAATGTATGCTTCCAGTGATCCGGTATGCATGTGCAAAGTTGTGCAGGATGTTTACAAGATATTACAGTCTGATTCTAAGATAATGATATATGTGCAATCAAAGAATTTAGACTATAAATATAATGAGTCTTATACGTTATTTCTGTAATGGCAATTGAAATTATTTTGCAAATGCACGAAGCATGGTTGAGTTCGTAAACTTAAGTAAGGTAAACAAATATTAAGATGTATCAATCGCCATTCCGATTTTCTTACAATCGCGATGTGGCCGCCCATTTTTAATGTTCATTGTGATGACTAACTCAAGTGGGGTATTATTGACTGCTTATCTACTCATCGTGACAAAATGTCTTTATACGCCCTGCGTATAATAAAATGACAGAAGTAATGTGAAGTTCTCTATAAATGAACCTGTAATGCTAAGTCACTTGTAGCTAATTTCATACGTTGACCATTGGTCTTTTTTTGCTTCAATTTCATACATTTAGGCTCCATCTATATAGAAAAAGTTTTTTTCAATATCTGTGTGCAACCCTAACCCTCTGTTTGATCCTATACGATTTACAAAACTCCATTACAACAACCTCAATCAACTATGTAATAAATCATTATGAATGAAAATTGCATTGTCAGTGTTTAACGGTAAATATTTTCCAACTGCACACACCAGAGTGATTATCAAACATAATTAGCATGTGTTTAATTCAGTTAAGTGCTCAATGCTACATATTTACAAAACTCAATTTATTTACTGCAAACGGTGATGGGCTATCCGACGCTTATACTCCAAAATCGGTACAGTGAATTATTTTCCAACAACTTTTTATTACACAATATTTGAGACAGTTTAAATAAGACACTAATGTTGCAATATAATAATTAATTATGTCTGTTAATAGAATATTTAAATTTCTTCTGTTGCAATTGGGTTACTCTTGTGTTATTTGCTGCGGAGAAGTTGATCTTAGAAGTCTTATGGATGAAATATCGGAAGAGATTCTAGTGCTATGTTACTCTTGTCTGAACATTATAACGGATGACGGCGATCACGGAAGATACATCATTGAAATGATTCAAGAGACGTGTCCTATTTACTTGTATTCGATCGCTAACACGTCTCTTTCCCGGCACACAGAATGTTCGGGATCAATTCTAATAGCTGATGACGCTCAGTTAGTATTTAATTTATTTGAAAGAAGTCAAAGTGAAAAAATAAAACCACACGTCACTAAAAACATTCTTATTTACAATATCGACCGAGATATAGTACATCTTCAAGTTTTTCATCCGTATATTTTACTGGCGGGTCTTCAAATAGTACAAGTGAGCATCACCACTATGAACGATTCGAGACAGGTTAACGAAGATTGCGAGACATATTTTTGGGATTCAACAGTCGACGAGGAAATCGTAATACCGCTTTCGACAATTAATTTCAGTGACACTCGAAAAACCAGGCAAATGTTCGGAGTGCAATGTAATAAGCCTTATTTGAAGGCAGGGACCACCTTTAACATCAGCCTGTTTCACTGTCCACCGTTTGTAATACTGGATCATACAAAATCAGAACCGAGTGGAGTTGAGGGTTTCATACTACGAGAGATAACTCGAGGACTGTCGGTGCGATATGATATTAAAAGTAACACGTATAACAAGTGGCACCAGGTGATCAGCGATATCTCGGAAGGCAGATCCGAAATCGGTGCTTGCTCTCTGTGGCTGTCCAATTTCAACACGGGACAGAGTCAACCGAGCGTGTCATACAATGAACTGTCGACGCAGATGTTTGTTCCTGACCCGCAGAAGATATCACAAGCAACCACTTTGAGAATGCCATTCAGCGGACCGGTCTGGCTCACCTGCCTCTCGGTGATGATTGGCACGTGCGTCGTATCGGCCGTGTTCGCCAAGATAATAAAAAAAATTAACAAAAAAAATAATATACATTTACATTATGCTGATGTCGGATATTCGATCTGGAGCATTGTGAGAATATCAATCCAAGCCGTTCCCGGTCATTTTCCATCGGCACGCGAGTCTTCGATGAGGTGGATAACCGTGTCATGGGTGACAGTCAGTATGCTGTTCGGAATCACCTACACCACCGGCTACACGTCACTCATGATGTACCCCCTATATTCCAAGCGGATAGACAGCTTCCAAGATATGATCGACGCCAACTTATCTTGGGGGCAATTCGACAATACCGCGCTCACAATATTGAATAATAGCAACGACACGGTATTCAACACTCTGGCAAAGCTCTTCTTGCCGGAAAACAATCTTGGAGACCGAGAAAAACGGCTGGTTCACAACAATTACGGCATAGTATTAAAAGTTTTGTCTGATCAATTTATTTTAGGTGATTCGGAAGGTGATAAAGGTGGGCTGGAATACGTCCGGGCACATTCGCATCCGATAAAGCCCAACGTGATGACTTACGCCGTGGTGCTGGGACTGAGGCCAAACTCTCCATACGACTGCTTCATCGACAAGAAGATAAGAAGCCTCAACGAGGCCGGCATACTAAAAATGATCCTCGGTGACATTACTTCGAAGAAAAACATAACGTTCGGCGTCAGCTATCATTCGGGTAGCAAACTGGATACGGACGCAAGCGCTACTCAACTGTCCTTGGAGCAAATAGAGGGCGCCATCTATATATGGACGGCCGGGATATCCATCGGGGTTGTTATCTTCAGTGTGGAGATTCTTATGTACAATTTTAAAATACTGAGAGCGCGAGGCTTATCCTTTTACCGGAGAAGTTTCAATAGTATAAAATTCAGCAATTGAATATACAGTGCACAATGCATAGCGACTTAGTCATACAAGTTGCCCTAAATTCAGTCATATATTTTTTTGATGAAGAAAATTCTTAAATCCATCTATTAAACAGAAAATGATTCGCAATCCCCCAGCAACACAATCATATAGCCGTAAAATTAACAATATCACACTGTCATGATCATTATTTCTATGACATGACTAACGAATATGGCGGAGCAATTTTTCATAGTATATAGTCCCAGGAAATTGAAAAAGTAATCTAAATATCTGTGATTGAAAAAATAATATAGCTAGGTATGTAAATAGTTCAATATTATGTTGACATAGTGGTCAGACAGACAATCCTCGCTTTTATTTCTTTGATATTTCGACACAAACTTTATATTATATTTTGCTTGACATGGTTTATAAAGAAACCTCTGAAAATTGGATAAATAATAATATAGTATTATCAATGTTTTGAAAGAATAATATTTTGTTTTATTTACATGTTTATGTTTCCCCTTAACGTCTTAACCCAAGTTACAAGTTTTAAGTCGGATGTCCTCTGAATTCAAATTAACCTGTCACAAGTTTTAAGTCAAATATCATGTTAACCCATTTTTTTTTCTTCAAATGAAGTTATTGGGAGGTTGTTTGTCTTCCCTAGTTTAAGAATACAGGCGGCTCTCGACTTTCAAACATTCCGCGTTTGCACAATTCGCTATTTCGTACATTTCTTAAAATTTAGATATTTGTTGACAATGCAAGAACTGTGCGTTTCCATGCAGTCACTCCTCTCTCCACAAAGAAAACAGGAGGTATTCAACTATCTCTTGACAAGTTTATAAAGAAAACACCCGATTCCTAATACGCCTCGTACACATTTTCAGAAACCAATTACGTGCGAAAGTCGAGGGCCGCCTATACTGCTTTACCAAATATGTATACCAAAAATTATTTTTGGCACGTTATCATGGTTTTCTAAAAACATTTGCTAATATCGAGTAGATTTTCTTCAATCGTATTATACATACAGTACACTCTCAGTAATCCGATTAACTACTATAATCCGCCGTTATTTTTACTAATTGAAAGCACAAAATCAAGCTCTATAATTCGCCGGTATTCAATCGTCAAATTCAGTAGTCCGCCACGTACAAATATACAACGCAGATGAGACGGGTTTATTTTGGAAACTTCTCCTTCGTAAAACGTATGTTCATCGCGAAAAAAGTAATGTACCAGGGAGGAAAGTGCTCAAGGACCGCATCACAATTATGTCGTGCTCCAATGCAACCGGAACACACAAACTATAGCTTTTGGCCATAGAGAAAGCCAGGAATCCTAAGCCGTTCAAGAATATCTACCTCACTGAACAACTGGTTGTGTCAAGTGATTTACTGTTTAATATTTAGTCAATACACTTAGTTTATAAATATGTATAATTTAGTAAATACTTGATTTTTATTATAAATAAAACTGAAATTTCTCAAAAAAAACTATTTTTACGAAATACATGTTTTAATTCTTACCATATTTTGTATGCATGCACTATAATCCGCCGCTTTCACTAATTGGACACTTCTCTGGTTTTGGGGGTGGCGAATCACTGAGAGACTACTTTACATGATTTATTATTTAAATATTTCAACACAGTGCGGCCCCAAGTTTTGTTAGCACGGTTAACCACTCATGCAGGTCTATTCCAACATAACACTACACAATCAAAAAATGTTATGAAGAGAGTTAATTATCTTGAGGTATGAAATGTCAAAAGTAACGTTTAATAACACCGGCCTCGGCAGCCGTGATAGATAACTGCTGATGACCGGTGATGACTGGTATTTCTAAAAAAAAATTACGCTGTAATCAAATCTAAAGACAACATTAAATAATATGTCTATAATGTATCTTACTAGGTAATCGAAGCCGGCACTCAGCAAGACGTTCTCTGCGGAAGGATGCCATTCAATGTAGGCAGCTCGCCTCTTGTGTCCTCGCAGCTCCACAAGCCACTCTGTCAGGTGCATGGAGAGGCCTCCATCCGGAATGTGCCATAGCTTTACCTGATTGACAAACACGCACACATCAAAAACTAAGTCAGGTTTAGCATGCATTTGCTGTAATAAAAAAACCACCGTCACTAGCTATAATAGTGCCTCAACTAACGTTGAAATTTTGAACGCGATTTCTTCTACTGCACACAAATTTCATAGGGTAAATTTAATTATTGTCACCGTTATTATTTCTGACTGCTCTTATATGAAGCTTATTGAATTGTTTTCTCTCGCTCGGTTTATGTGGTAACTTTATACATACAAACACTCGTTGATGATAACCCCCCTCAATTTTTTTTGAAAAGTGTTGATGGTAAGAAGATTATATGAATCGAATGCGAAGAAGAAAAATCTTAAAAAACTTATTCAGCCAATAAACAATGTTAACGAAAGAATCGCAGCGATGACATGACAAATCAGTTGTAATGTTGCCATATAACTAAAAATATTCCAACTCACTGGGGGAAAATTGCTGTATGTCATTGTATTCCAACTGGCTTTCTCTTAGGTATGCTTACATACTGTCGTTGAAATGCTAGAAGATGTCAATATTTGGCTTATACATGGTCTAAATGAGAACTCTTGGTAGTATTGACTTGTGTGTCCCTGATAGCTATCTTAGAAATCAGGAGCATCAGTTGTTTGTTCACCCAAGGTGCAGAACTAACCTGCCATTGGTGATACCAACTGGGAGGGCAATAACTCTTGCTTTGGATGTGATATTCCACCTACGTGGGGATGAGTATAGATGGGCGTTGTTTTATAAATTCTTAAAATAGGGTCCACTTAGCTCATTCGGTGTGCTTCTATGCTTTATAATTTTTGTACCTATTTACTTTTTATACTGTTTTTGTGATACTGCCTATATTTCACTGTTTTAATACTATGTATTTTTATCTTATTTTATCTTTGCTTTTAAATGTCATGTTGTGAACATCTTAAATTTATAATTTGTAATGTTCACTGTATGTAAAAATAAATAAATTTGAATTTTCTATTTCTGTTTTTATCAAGGAAGTAGGGAATGATATAACAACATGAGCACCGCCGCCAAGCCTCAAGATGAGTCTGTCGCATTCTACATTCATGTTTGTGCTCATAAAGCAATTTGTCTCTCCTGTAGAATTTAAATTTTTTCCCACCTGAGATTTAAACAGCACGATGACGATATGCATTTTTGTCGAGACACTAAGTATGGTTGATAATAAATCTATGCATATAATATATAACCTCTAGTACTCCTTCAAATCATTGAGGTTTTACATCAAGTCTATGAAACGAAATAATAAAAATTTATGTATGTTTCAGGCTCGATATTTCTATGAAAAGAAAACGGTGACCGTATTTATTTTTTACTTCTATGTATCGATACCAAGGTGAAAGTATCTGTCAAAAAGTATTAAATGAAAAGCTGATATCAATCCTTTGCTGGTGACTATTGCTGTTGCTGTTGACAATCGCATTATTATGATGTGTACAATGTAGACTAATTCCGTGTATGACGTGAATATGCTGAGAATTGAAGTCTAAAAACATCAATTCTCAGGCAGCACTTTGTAAGGTTGGTATTCTGTAGTAAATTAAGAATATTTTTGGATGATTTTAAGTTTTAGTAAAATGCTTGTAAATTCTCAACAAACTAAAATTTAAAAACATTCTTAACTGGTTCTATGTCTTCAGCGATATTATAGCGCCTGGACACATTCATGGATTTACTTGCAGCAATAGTGTGTATTTTAAGCTATCGCGATAATAACGTAAAAGTACTGACTGTCTCGCCTATCTCATTCTTCAAGAGTAAGCGAGACGCGATGTTGTCATTTTCTAGTACTATTTGACAGGTAGTGAAAATCGGTTAACCCCAAAATGAGTCTGCCCGGCAGGTTCGCCACTATCATACTACTACGCAGGCGCAGATATCGAACAATTCCAACTGTTGCGTGAAAATTCAGAAGTTACTGAACTTTGTTGATTCATTCATGCATGCAATCTTGCAACTTGCATGATAATACATGTTTACACATGCATTTTCTTGTTATGGCCTTGATAATACGTACTGTCAGCAGTAAATCCATGCACATATAAACGGGGGAATTACAGCGGTTGTAGTAAGAGGTTAGCTCTACATTCAATGTGTGTCGTTAAAAATCTGCGGCCTGTCAGATACTGCCATAGTAATATCATAAGGCATAGAAAAGGTTAATTTACCACAGAATTAACCAACCTTATAAAGAGCTGCCCTATGAATTGATGTTTTTATACTATTCAACATATTCACACCGTACACGGAATTGCACCTTTATTATCAAGAATAATATGGAAATAATACTTACAGTGGTATCATCTGAGCATGATGCGATGATGTTATCGTTGAAGGGGTTCCATTTAATGTCCAATACGGGTCCTCTGTGACCCGTAACCCGACTAGCGTTAAAATCCAATCGTCCCGTCTGGAATAAAACATAATATATTATAATATGCCTTCACATAATCTCTATTGCCTACTTAACAAGAACCCAATTGCGTCTGTAAACATAAACCATCTCCCATATCACAGCATGCTAAAACCATCGAATGTGCATAAACACAAACACTGATTGAGGTTAAAAACTAAACATGTGGATTTGACCAAGCTGCATTATTTTAAGGAGAGTGTAAGAGCCGTTTCATATGAGACACTGGTGTCTGAACACCGTTATCTCTGGACACTGTATATACATATAAATGAACCCGACACTAGTGTGTCTCCGTCTAAACGCGCCCATTCATTTTTGTGTAAATGTTGCCTCTCGAGACACCAGCATCTTGTGTGAAACGGCTTTTATTCTTACCAATTCAAGACAAGTGTCAAGTCATTTAAATCAGATCATATTTCTCTCGCATTATGTCAGCCATTAATGAACATTCTTTTTTATGGTTTTGAAACAAGGTTATTTTTGTTAAATCTACTTTAATTGAGTCATTTATGATGACAATTGTTTCAGGCTATAAACCCATTTTCGAAACGGTTGTCACTCCATTAAAGTAGAATTAACAAAAATAACTTTGTTTCAAAACCATTATAAGTAATGGAGTTCTACCACGTAAACGCCAGTTCAATTAATAATTCATTCACAATTCGGAAACACCCCAGAAGTACACAAGTATAAAAAAATATTGAAAAAAAAATAGGTACCGGGTGGGATATGTATGTTCAAATAAGAATGTTACATTCTTAAATCTTGTGAATTATTCGATGAATAAAAAAAATGGTTTATTCTTATATTAAATGTTTTGCTATTGTATATTATAATCGTTACATTTTAAAAGGGGAACCTGTACTATACATTTATATGGTTTGAGAAAATTGAATTTGAAAGAGCCAAACCAAATGTGAAATGGAATGGTGAAGGACTGTATTTAAAGTATGCAATAACTTCTCAAATACCTACCCTATTTGGACATACAATATATTTACAGCATATACAAATATATAAAAATTAAAAAATTACTGTGCACTAACCCATGGCTATTAATTGTCTTTGGAAACAATGTCTCATTTTATAGTAGCAATTTATTTAGTGTTCCATTTTTAAAAATGACTTTTAGGTTGGCAATACTTTTTTCTCTTGATACTCTTCAATTTGACAGTTCCAATTATTTTTGACCCAATTATTGTGTTTTGGTGTAAGTAATATGTAGTAACATGTGGGAGATAAATTAGTAATTTTAATGGAATTCACTTCTGTTTTTATGTTAGTTTTATATGATTCATAGGTTATTAATTCATCAATGTCTGGCATCCTTTACCGAGCAAATATCTTTAGGTTATTCACTATAACTGAAATTCAAATACCAAATACCTACCGTAAAACCCCCTAACTTCACCAAGTGTCCCTAACTTCACCTAAATCAATTAAACACTAAAAACTCATGTTTTTACTATCGCACCACTTTAAGCCACTAAGGCGATTTTAAAGATAATATTCGCCTGTCACCACACAATTTTCAAACCGCCATTATTTTCGCCGTGTTTGTGTTAGTACCGTTTTTTCAAGTCCGGTTTGAAGAGATTTTTTCTGAACTTTTGCTGATTTCTACGAATCTTGTAGAGGTAGGTTTTTCAAATTTTTAATATAATATAGTGATATAGTCTGCTTGCCAAATGTAACGTGCGATTTCCGATATTTATAATAAAACATCGATTATTTGAGTATGCAATGTCAGGCTATGTTTTGTGAACTACTTGTTCCTACACTTCCCCTGGCTTTAGGGTTGTCACAAAAAACGATTTTATTGAAATAAATGTGTTTTTTTTATTTTTATGGTTTTTAGACTAAAAACTATTCATCACTTTGAATCACCGGTTAACAATTTTTCTCATATTTCCTTTATTAAAAATTTACTATGTAAATCAATACATAAAAATGATACTATAATGATTTGGGTTTTGGCAGCCCTAGCGTAAATTGGTAGGTTGTATGAAACAGTCATTGAAGTGATTCCTATCTTCGCCAATGTAGATATTTCTTTAAAATATGTCAAATTGTCTCTAGCATAAGACCTGAATTTGCTTAAGGTCATTTTTTAATAGATTTCGTGAGTATCCATAGACAATATTTTTTTAGTGGACCTACTGAAACACGTTAGGCGAAGTTAGGGAATCGTGCCGTAACTTCGTCTATATAAAAAAATAGTGATTTATTATATTATTTAGTATAAAAGGGTATTATTTCATATAAATATAAATAAACACTATCATTGTGCATTATATAAGATCTATAAGACTTCATATTGGTGGATATTTTGGTGACAAAACGACTTTCTGTTAAAAAACCAGGCGAAGTTAGGGGGTTTTACGGTACTCTACCTTTGGAATATTTTTAATATGTTTTTTAGAATTCCTGGTATGGCCCAAGGGTTGAATGAATTAATAGCAACCGATCCTCTTTAAAACCATCACCTATCGAGGTAGATAATATGCTCCCAGGGAACTCAGAAATAATGGAAACTGAAATACCTAAAGGGGGTGGAGAAACAGGCAACCGATCTTGAGTGTGGAAAGATATGGGATAGACTTAAACACGTGTTAAGAATACGCTTGTATTTCGTTCTGACAACTGCTCTCATTTTATGCGCTGACTATCGTTTAATATTGGTGTATTTGAAATTGCAACGCACACTATCGCAAGTCTACAATGTGTGGTTCATTTTTGTAGGACACTCACACATTCAAAACACTGCGTCAAAATGTAGTGTATTGGGTTATAGCCTATCGGAATTCTATTTATTAATTTGTTCTGTGTATGCTCCATTTTGGAGGAAATGGTAAGATTTTTTAGAGCCAATGAAGTAATTGAGAATATCATCATTTAATTTGAATGGCTAATTGATGTTGTGCTATTAACTTTAAAGACGGTTGGCTAATATGGATCCATTATGAATGCATTTAACTTTTTCTGTCATTAAACTATCATAGCCTTGCTACAAGATGTCTGGAACCAATAAAATGCTAAATATATATTATAATAATGACTTCTTTCACTACACTTAGGGCCTGATGCTTAGAACTCATTTTACTAAAACAGTTAATATGTTGTAACAGGACATAGCCGCTGGCTAATGGTTGTTAATTTGAATATGCAAATACATGCATTGCAGGTACATGTGTCCCTAGTTTTTGAGCAACATGTGTCATAAACATAATATTTATGTGTGGTGAATAATCCATTTATAAAGTTTTAAGACATCTTCAATACTGCTAGTCTTTCGTGTTTGCATAGATAATCCACATTAAAAACAATTTTACTTTCATGGAAACAGTAAACGACACACAAAACTATATTCATTTGATTTCCATTTAGAAGACGTGAATATGCCAGCTATCACTCTTTGTAAAATGTTTGCCACCTTTTTATCCTCGTGAATCGGCTGACTAGTGCATGAGCTGACATATTTAAACAAGTACGTATTACTGAGGCCCAAAGAATTCAGTTTTAGGGTTTCCTAAGAAAGCCGTGCCGTTATGCAACGGCCGTAACATGACGCGATGCGGCGGACGTAAGAAAACGGCTGTCACGACGATAACCAGAGATGTAAACTTAAAAAAAGACAGACAGCGGTCAGTGAGCGTATTGCGGTGGAGAATGGACGATCAAGACATAGCATTATTACTACTATATTATTTGGAAGATGAGGAGTCATTGGAAGACGAAAACTGTCGTGAAAAAATCGTGCTACAGAGGGTTCAGCAGTTCAAACTTTAGTGCGTCGCCGTCTGCACTGCAACGAGGAAAAATTATTCAGGCAACACTTTCGCTTGATACCAGTATTGTTTGACTATGTACTGAATCACATAATCTTTGCTATTCACATTATATAAAGCTTTATTATCAATCAATAATTCGTTTTTTTCGCTGGTTCAAATTACGTTTGCAGCGTTTACACTCATTTTTTATTTTAAAATGGTCACGCTATGATGGCCGTCATGCAAATGGCGGCACCGCTATTTGACGTTACGCTCACAACCAACGCTCTCTAGGAAACCAACGCCATCTGGTTTGCATAAACAACGTTTTAGTGACGTCAACCACCGCTACATTACGGCACAGCTTTCTTAGGAAACCCTAGCTTAATTGGTGACTTATTGCACCAAAACAATATAAATACATTTTCATACTTACTTCAATAATCATGTAATTACTCAATGTCCATAGTGTAATGTACATCTAATTAGTTATACTGTTATTATGTATGTATATTACTATCCATATAACTTACATCAGGTTAATGAATTGTAGATAGTAAGGTCAATGAAGTCAATGCTATATATAATTAATTACTATATAGATTCAAGATATAATGTTAAACATCATTGTCATTAGTAATATAATTTTACAATATGATTACTAATATCTTAAAATAAAAATATTGTTATCTTCTGCATAATTTGTAAAAATAATCAACAAGCTTATTTAAAAGACGTATCTAATATCTGAATTTATTCAAAATAATTAGTCTCTGTTGAGGGAAATATTTATAAAACTTTTTCATTACCTACAACTAGAGTTTCGCAGTTCTTCGGTCACATTGCCAGATGGGAAAATAATAATTTTTGAAAGGCTCATCATTTGTGGAAATTAATGGATTTAAGTTTTGTACTATTCCATTTAAGGCCATGCATTAGTTGAGGCACGGTCTAAAAAGATCGTTGCTAGGCGATGCGCGGATTGCGGGTGGCGGGTGAAAATGACGCCTGTCAAACGAAATATTATCTGTCATATAAATCCAACATACGTCCATTTTATGTTCTTTTTATTGTTCTATTAGTAACAATAATAATATATTCATTGACATGTTTTCTTTTTAAAGTAAATGGGTAACGTTTTTAGTCATCTTTACACGATTTTAGAATTAATTGACCCGTCGCCATCACGCAGCAAAGTGACATGCTTTTGGGTCAACATTCTCTCACTGAATGGCAGCGAGTCCAAAATTTCGTCGCGCGTACAGTTGAAAATTATTTGGCGTTTCACTGATGCGTCACCTTAAGTCAATTCAAATTCCATCAAGTACCTTCAATCGATAGTATTAATATTTGTGGTGACATTGAGGGTTGACATGGAAGAAAGAGGTTGCTTACATGACAATCTGACCAGTGGAACTAATTGATACTACGGGCCTCTAACACCTTCAGTTATATCGATAGTGGAATCCAGGGATCGCTGTAGAAATATATTAACTAGTATATTTAAAAAGTCACGATCCTCAACATTGAGTGACAAGAAAATTAATAATTATTATAACATTATTGACAGCAGTTCCGAAATGATTTCATCATGGTTGAATAGGTAACTATAGAAATATGAATATTCTGTGTTGGCAGCATTATTTGTAGATAAAAAAAGTAGCGGCTCCAATGGAAGCTATTTGAGTTTTGTTTTCAACATGATGGACTTCTTTGAGGAGTGAGGAACTATAGTCACTTTGTGTGGGTGAAACGATCACGTACATAGAATGCCGGAAGAGTTGCGACCATGACGGTCTATGTACGCATCTCCTGAGGGTAAAATACGACACAGATATGAACATGCTAGTTGTAGGAATTTAAAAGCGGCAGCACAGGATCGTCGAGGACGAAAAAATTTTTTGAAGAAAGCAAAAACCCGCCGAAGGTCTCGGATCCCAACAATGACAATTATGCCATTGATGATTTATTGTATAAAAAACTATTTTAAGACTTACAACAAAAATACAAATGCAACAATCAAAAAAAATCTCAGAAAGTGATAAGCTTGCATAGTAATATATTTAGGCTACATCTTGAGCTCATTCAAGATTTTCTTAATTGACTAAAAGGCTGATGCATTTAGCCTGGTATCGGCTGTTTAACGAAAAATGTAAAAAACAATAGTATTCTATTGATGTTTGCATATGCTTGGTAACCTGCAAGATCTGACATTCATCATTGTTTAACCAGAAATTAAATAAATATTTTGAATCCTGTTTTTTTGTTGCCGACAAAACAAAATCATATTGAGTAACGATTCAATAGGCAAATATGAAACACTAATAAAAATTAAGAAGGGTTACAATAATGATGACGAATCGCGATGTGACGTCACTAATTTAGTCACGAGTTTAGCAACTGACATTGTATTCTAGTCTATGCATCTAGGACTAAGTCCCATTTTGGTACCGTCAGTCGTGGAATAAAATCATTGATTTTCACTTATCAAGGATGCATTTACAGCATACACTAAAATAATTAACACAATGACTTACATGATCTAGTGGTAACACCAGGAAAGCGCCGCCGCCCGCGACCTCCGTTACTATGGCAACGAACTTTGGATTGACTGCACAGAAATTGGAGTCGTGCGCGTTGCGTGTTATTTTTATGTTGTCGTAGCATCGCTCCCGCTTGAATGGTACCCCGTACACGTGCCGGAACTTTGAACTTCGAACGCCCCGAAACCATAACTGAAAATAGAAATTCCCATATTACTTTACACTCTTCACAACTTAGGTACATTAGATATGATTATTCAACTATTACGTAATTGTAGAATATCTATCACAACCAAGTAAACTGTACGGTAAGGTATGTTTCAAAACGTAGAACACATATATTTAAACCAGTGCTACACAAATGTTGCGACCAATATAAAAATTTATTTCACGTACCAGTGTCGGAGGCTACCTGTTGGATAGAGGTAAGTTATTATAACAAGCAAAAAGATGTGTGAAAAGAAATATGTTATAAATATATATGTTATAAATATCAATATTAACTTGATATGCTCTGCTTATTTTAAATAATTATTTTTGTATATAAACTCCTGAAGCTTCCTCATTACTCGAAAGTGTCACTAGTTATCTTGAAATAAAATATTAGTTACTATCATAAAAATGTCGGAGGAGATACCAGCAAGTCGGGCTATGTACGCAATCCTCGAGGGCAAGAGATGACCTGGACGGCCGAAACTGAGATGGCCAGACTGTGCCACAGGAAATTTAAGACTGCCTGGTCTAAGCAACTGGAGAGTGTTGGCGCTGGATCGTCCAGGATCGAGAAAGTTTTTGAAGGAGGCCAAGACCCACCAAGGGTTGTAGTGCCATAAATGATAATGATAACAAACCAATAAGTAAACAGAAAATTAGAGTATCGCTAGTTTTAAAGTTGTAATTTCATTACTTACAGATGGAATAATAAATAAATGAATATAATTTGGCATATAGACACTTTTGTAAAATTACCTGGCCCAAGTAATTTTGAGTAACACTGTTATAAATAACTCAATTTTAGTCTTTATGGTATCTCTTCCAAAATTTTATAATAACTTAGGTGTGGTAAGTTAGGATGAACATTTTCCTTTTCCCTTATCCGAGTGATAACACTAAAACAATGCTCGCACTGCCTATCGACAGAAGCTGGCGTTAATTGTTTTGTGGCTTCAGATTCGAGCAGTGCAGTTTCATTCTACCCCCTTGTGTAATTTTTGCATCCGTTTAATTCATTCATTTGATGTATCTAAATGGTGTAACATTTACTGGGAGAACAAACATTGAAAAGCTAATGCCTTTGTCTTGATTTGATATCCCATAACTTGCCACATCAGTAATGATTGTAAGCGGTGATTTAGGGTTTGAATCCTGATTGAATCATAAGAATTCGGTTTCTGACAGTCTTTCCTTTACCTTCTCTTTTTATCGCAGTTAATCCATAGAATAACAAAATTATAGAATGTCAACATTTGGGTATGGTGAAGCCACTTGATAGTACCTAGTGTGGTGAACATGAGTATCAATTGACAATATTGTAACAAATTTATCTGAAAGATGTCTGACATTTGTTTAAGATACATAAACATTACTCAAGACTCACATTCTCCAGATGCAGGGTTATTCATAGTTATTTTTCTTGATTCAAAATAACAGGGATATCACTAGGGGCAATTCTGAATACATCATCTACAATAATTGGTAACACAGTTAAGCAGATATTTAAATCAGTACGCATGTCATGTGAACCGCATCTTTTTTTTAAAAGTTGTGTTGAGTATCTATGATGGAGTTGAGCTGGAAATTAGTATTAACATACAAAATCGTCGCAAATCCATTCTCAATAATATGTAATTATCGTACTCTATCTAGTTCTAATCCAGTTAACGAGATCATCTTGAACCGCGTTAAAAACGATCACGACTGACAGTTCCTATCCCAGGATAATTAACGGTCGGAATATGACTATTTTCAAATTAAGTGGATATGTTAGAATAGCTCTGCTGGTGTGGATATCATGATACAGTGGAACCCCGATCTACCATTCTCACATAAATAGATTTCCCGCACGGATCGTTTATTTTTGAAAGTCCCGCCAAACACCCAAAAGAACAATGTTAAATAATCCTGCATTAACCGTTCCCCGATTTATCGTTTTCCTCGATCTATCGTCCAAATATTGTGGTCATGTCACAAATATTATCCCGATTGACCGTTTTTGTTAAATATTTTTCATTTCGCTTTCGTAGAATTGTTTATAATACATACATACAGACCTTTTAGTTATGTCGCTTTGTTTGCACATGTTGGTCGGCGCTCAGGCTTGCCTCGCATGTCATATCACGATTTTTTTAAGTTGCAACTAAAATGCCTCACAGAAGAAAACTAGAATTTAAGCTGAGAAACTGAAAATAATTCAAGATGAATAATTCATGCCGTTTATCGTTTTTTTCTAGGGTCCCTTGAAAACCGTAGAATCGGGGTTTCACCGTATTGTATCATGTAAATGCCAGTTCTATCGTGATAATCCTGTAGTTGAACTGTAATGTAAGATCGAGGGCTCACCTACTTGTACAGTTGTGCAATAAAAAAGTAAATCATATTTCCCAGTGCACTAAAAGAGAATGCATCCATAAACAGTGATTGTATAAATAATAAATTATTGAGGAAGCATAAAAAGAGAAGTAGGCTTATAAAAGAATCAACAGAATGAAATCTCCAGAGAAGTAAGTTGAATTCTCACGTCAGAAATAATCTCCCACGCTGTCTTATTGTATTAATAAACCACCTATGTCAGACAATTAATATTTTTTTGCATCCAGCAAAGAACATGGAAACAATAGATAAATGGGAATTAAATATGTGTTAAATATTATTAACTACTCAACTGTTGATAAAAAAAAATAACAAAATATTTCAGACTAAGATTTTGACAGACACCTAGGTATAAGAAGTAAAGTGTCGATTACATTGAGCTACTTTACGAGCTGTTTGTTGGCGAATTTACAAGCTGCCTGCAAAGTCGCCCAGTGTAATCATAGAACAAGCTAACAAGCAGATTGTAAATACTCTACCGAGAAAAGTTGAAAGCCGGTCAACTTTACACGCTACACGCCGGCATGTGGGCCTACTGCGTCTGCGCAGTAGCAACCTCCCGGTAAAAAAACGAACTACGTTCTGTCAAAATATTCGCTGGCTTGTGGCTTCTCAGTGAATGGAAAGTTTTGTGTGTCATCATCATAATCGCAGTAGCTGAATCGCCCGCTGTTAAATTCGCCAACAAACAGCTCGTAAAGTAGCTCAATGTAATTGACGCTTAAATAATAAGTGTTTCTAAAATAACTATCAATGGCCGAGCGGTTACCACATCTTATAATGTCATCGGTCCCGGGTCTGGAAAAATTCACATGTTGTTTATCAAAATGTGTTTGGACCTAATAGGTTGAGCAAGTCGCTACCATCCATTTCTTGTAAAAAAAAATCTGTTAATATAACCTCCACTCTATGGAGGTCCATACGATTTTAAGATTGAATAAAAATGATAGTAGCTACATGATGGAATTTTAATTTTAATTCGTTTAAATTTTGTACAAATTATTTGAATCGTTTTTAGCGACCTAGGTTTTGCCATTCATCATCTTCAGACAATATTTACATTGACATATGCTAAATTATCTACTGCCACAGAGTATATTAATTTAATTATTTCATATATATATGTTACGCCGAATGTGCAAAATTGACTATTACATGAAATGGGCAAAATTTTGACTAATTCATGTAATAGTCAAGCCCGTTGCCTTATTCATGAATTAGATAAATTATCTGCCAAGTGCGTGAATTCGCCAGGGTATGGAATTCTTAAACTGTCAACACAACAGTAGAAAAAGTAAATTTAAAAGGGATGGTTTTATTAGTTATAATTGGACATAATATAATATTATTATTATTAGGTTAGGTTAGGTTTTGTTATTCTGAATTCAACTGAATGTCCATTTTGAGGTTAGCTAACAAGTGTCAACAAACTATCACAAACAAACAATCGACCATTGCACGATTGATACCCAAGCACGAATCAAATCACAAAAATATCTTTTAATAAAATTCTTCCATTATCATATTATAGTTCTATATTGGTATATTTTTATATAATCAATGACATTTGACACATTTGGTTAGTTGCAAAAAACAACACCGGAGCGCGACCACCTATTTTGACCAATGCATAAGCATTTGACACATTTGGTTTAGTTGCAAAAAACACCACCGTAGCGCTACTATCTATTTTGCCCAATGCATGAACTAGGCTGAAAAATTACTGCTGAATTCACGCACTTGGCAGATATTTTGCCTAATTCATGAATAAGGCGACGGGCTTGCATTTTTCATGATTTAGGCAAGATTTTGCCCATTTCATGCAATAGTCAATTTCGCACATTCGGCGTAACATATAAACCAAATACATATAATATATACTTATACTAAAATGACATAATAATATAAAAAATTAAAATTCTATAGTAAAGAATTTCCCAGGCAATGGAGAAACTATCTGATTTTTTTACATTAAAATACTCACTGGTCAAATACTGAATAATAAATAACACATTAAAATGTGATAAAAATAGCAGTATTATTCATACCAGCAAAGACACATTTAAAAAATGATTCTCTAACTAGGTACACAACTTAGATATGGAAAAACTCATTCATCCCGCCCTACAGAATCATATGTATCAAAAGAATGTCTTAGATTAAAATTAAAACTATCAAATCAGTCTGATGAAAAATTGCTCTGTTAATATTTATCGTCTCTGTGCTCTGTACCATATAGTTGAAAATATAGAAGTCCCTTTTTCTTGTAATAATTTTTGAAAAAATCACACATAAGATAAATCCCATCCATTCGTTCGCAGCCAAGAATAAAAATATTGTTTTGAAATACTAAGCAAATAATATTGTCCTTTAAACAACTTTACTAATACCAATGGCTGAAGCAAAATATTTAGTTATATCTAGCGTTGACAAAAATTGCAAGCTTTCTTAACTACTAAAATTAGAATAGTGCCCGACCATTAGCTATCTAATAATGAAATGGCAAAATAATTGTGATTTTGATACATTCTCAGTATAATATCGCACCGTGAGTGTAAAACCAAGGCATCTGCAAAAGACATATTTTGGATATATTAGGGTTTGAAGTCTTCGTTTTGTTAGATGAAATAGAGTTTCTAAAAAAAAAAACCATAATATTTGGTTTATATCTACATTATATTGCATGTTCTTTCAGTTACTTCACTTTTACATTATCAAGTTCACGACTTTTGCAGTTGTTTTGCATTTAATCTCGAAATTGAAAAATTTGCAGATGCCTTGGTTTTACACTCACGGTGCGATATATTTTAACCATATTATGGACACAAGATTCAATACCAAGATGTAGCAGGCTAATGATATGACACATACATAAAAGACACTTCCCTGAACAAATTATAAAATGCTTACAGCTTAGACAATAAATGAAATACACAAAAAAACGTAGCCAGATGAAAACCTTTTTTTGTAATGCCATTGTTGAGCTGTTGAAACCTCTGATGTGACAATTTTGTCAAAATAGTGTTTTTACTGTTCCTTTATATTAGACAGCATAGTTCTATATAGCATCCATATATTAAAGAATAATACAGATTACAAGTAGTTTTTATGCGAAAATCGATACGGCCAGTTCATAATATTAGCCAATCACTGCTTAGCTACGGATCGACATGGTCATGCGGAATCTGTATTTAATTAAATTTAGATAAGTACTAAAAAACCTCCAGTTTAAAATCTGGCTTATAGAAACCTACAATTAAACATGTCTCATTTTAATAAGACAGTAATACCTACCTCTAATAGATAAATCTCGATAAATCAAGCTATTCAAACATACAAAAATAAAATGAAAGTACACCTTAATTTTTGTGCGGGTAAAGAATTTTTTTTGTCTTTTGTGTAAAATTTCAATTTTGTCACATCAGAGGTTTAAACAGCTGAAACATTTATTTAACAAGTATAACCCCCTATAAGCAATATTGAAAAAAGCAAATGATTCTCCGATAGTCGTTTAAGCCATAGTGAACGAACTGCCAAAATATCCCCATCAGGCAAAATAATTAAAAATATGTAAATATATTTTTTTACTAAAATAAAAATAAAACATTTGACTGATTATTCAAATTGCATATTGAAGGATTTAAAAAAAAAAATTGCATGGCACAGTCAAGACTGTATTATTATGCACATTTCCAATTTCAATGTTTTGGGCTTTTTACAAATGTTTCTTGAGAATGGCTCTGTAATGAGCATGAAACACTGAGGTGAAAAGAGGATAGCATAACCAACCCAAAATTTTGTACCAATATTTGAAAATGTTTAGTAATTAAACGAAACATAATAATATGTCGTATAAATATATTAAAACAGTGTCAGATATCATTAATAATTGTGTGTTTGAATTCAATTTTTGATAAAATTCACATGCTTTTTTACAATGTGTATTTGAACCATAGTAAAGATCCAATCGGTAGGGAAAGTGATGAATCGTTAAAAAACATTTCGCAGCTTATTAACATAATGGGCTAGCGCACAGACATTGTATCTCCAGTTTTTCTATTATACACATTCAAATACATAAAACATTATGCCTATTTTGCGTTAGACTTTCAATCAATCACATCAATTTCAATCAAACGTTTCAAATTTTATTTTATCAAAACTCAATATACAATATCCATGCATTGACCCATCAATATGCTCTGTTAAGGTAGGGTTAGGTTAGGTTAGGTAAAGTTAAGTAGAAAATGGTAAATTTTGCTTTAATTTTAACTTAAGAGTTTAAATAATAATTTAGTGGGTGTTGTACATACCTGTGAATTTGTCATATTGCGTCCAGGCTGAAGCGTCGATCTATCCACACTAGAAACTGTGCAGGGTGAACTTTTTCATGCATGCAATCAGAGTCTGAGGCGAGACACAAGGAATAGGGGTGCAACAGGGTGCGACGCAAGGGGCTGTTCGCCGGCCACTCACTACACACTAACACAATACTGCAAAACACACATTACAAAATAATAATAAAAAAAAAACAAAATAATTTAAATAAACAAACTTCAACTCGTAAGAAGCATTAAAAATCATATAAAATAACCGACACTATTGCACAATTTAAATTTCTCTTTGACAACGTAGAAGTGTGGAGTTACATTTTTTGTATTTTAATAATTGATTCACCACGTCTCACTCACAATATTTGCCGCAAAAAAGGTGAAATTGAAAGTATGAAAGCACACTACGTCTATGCTCTGTCAGACAACTCATTAAAATGCCGAGTTGTTTTGTTTATCAGTACACACACAAACACTCTCACAGTCACCCAGACAGACAGACGCCGGTGCGATGTTCACAGATACAATACAACATCCTTTCTATTTAGCCATACACTATTTATTATTACGCACACATTCAACGCACCACAACAACATTAATCATTCTCAATTAGATGGAATAGTAACATCCAGATGATATTATTATTACACAATAAAATTTTAAAACTGTCATAGACAAACTATTTAGAGGCCGAGGATTAAATGCTTGACAAGCGACATAATTAAAAAAAAAAATATTGTGTCATCAATAAGTAATGTCAGACAACTACACAACTTTAGTTCTTTTTTTAGCCCCGCCCCCTCTCCCATTGTCACATTTTATAAAAAAAATCTTTTACCCACCCTGTATTTGTTGAAAAATGAATTCGTTGAAAATTATTTGATTCCAGTAGAAATCTTTTACCCCCTGTCTAATTTACGTAATTTTTAACCCCCCCTTGTTAAAAAATAAATTCATTGAAAATGATTAATTCCAGTAAAATTTTATCACGGAAAATTGAGTTAATATTGTGAAAATTCATTGCATTATATCAGCCACCCCCCGTTATGGCGTGGTGTCCTATGTGGATGACTCGTTACGACCGGTTTTCACATCATGCATGAAAAAAGATTCAATGATTGGTATGAAAAGTTATAAGCGTTTTATTCCTAACATAAGATTACACTCCAAGAACTCCTATACAGAAAATGTTGTTTTCATACCAACATATCCAATTTGAATGCTTTTGCCTGACATGTACCCCTTCAAGCACTAACAAAGAAATTCCAACTATTTTTCATGGAATCTCATATCTAACATTGATAGCTAGAGAGGTTTAGAAAGCAAATCTTTTGTTAGAATCCCACGACTGGATCAAATTTAAATGTATTTTTCTCAAACAATGTCTTTTATGATTGGCTATCAACTAACTTTCGTTAAAAGTCTGTTCATTTCATCATTGACTTATACCCGGACACTTTTTTAGACACATTAAAATGGACACGTTAGCGGAATAGATTAATATTTTATAATACAATATTAAGATGAGCGGTAAGTGTTGTGCATTATATTCAGACCCATCAAATACGGAGATACAACAATTTGCTGTACGATTTGTATGGGAGCCTGAACATCATACAGTTCATCAATTCGGCCACCTTAAATGACTGGGCCGAGTATACAGAATGGATGAGGTACACATGACAAAGAAACTAACATTCGGGAAGCCAGAAGGCAAACGAAGACCTATCTGACCTCGTACAAGATGGAGGGATAATGTCCACTTGGGCCCTAAGACCTGCAGGCATATGCTAGAGGTGACCAAGACCCACAATTGCTTGTAGCATCAGAGAGAAGAAGAATATTCAAATAGCTGTAGACACGTTAGCAAAATAGGACAACATGCTGTAAAGACATGAATACAAATTTGCAATAATGATTCTTATTGCAATATAATGTAAGAGTAATGTAAAAAAGATTCGTAGGCAGATCAAATGGGCCTTTCCTTTTTTACAAGAAATAATGGTCGTTAGCTATTCGTCCAACCCATTGGATCCTTGTCATTTTTTGATGAAACCGCGGGTTTAGATTTGTGACCCACGGCTTCGTAGTTATACAAAGCGGCCGCAAATTTGCTAGCTAGGGCAACATGAGCGCAAATAAATATATATGTTTTGCAATGTAGCTGGAGTTAATTTTTCAACCACATTTATATGTACATATCTGTTTACAAAAGAGGTCCATCTGGTCTTTGTCGGAATTGACGTTTCAATCTAGATGTAAATTGATACAGCTCATGGCATGAATAACTTCATATGAATAATGCTGTTAACCACTTACACTATGTAAAACAAAGAATTTTTTATTAATAGTAATAAAACAAAAACAGCTTAGTGCAACATTCTGAGTCGTAAATCAACAGACATGCCAGATTCTTGCGATAATTAAATACCCATTTTTTAGGCAGGTGGGCACTGCCAACTTTCACTGCTGGCCATCGCACGGTGCTGCTCCAGTCGTTCATTAAATGCTAATTATTCCAACTGTTACTCAACAAAAGCAACCAAAGCGTGACATTGTCTGATAGCCAGCCATAATGAAACAGAATACCAGAGGATGTACCTACTAGGCGGTGTGGATTAATTTAACAGGTACCATTTCACAGTTGCTCTGCTGGAACAATACACTGAGGCAGTGATTCACAAACTGTGTGACACTGTTATTAAGCCTACCGCCAAGGTGCCCTGATAGCCCTATATAGCAACTGTGTTTACTTTCAACACAAACTATAGCATTTAAAAATTATTAGAATGTTAAAGGACATATTTTAAGACGTCATCTATAAATCAATTAATAATGTCATACTTTGATTTAAATTACAAAAAAGGCAATTTAAGCACCTCAGCGTATATATTCTACACATAAGACTGCTATCGGCAGGTATCGAGGGAAGTTTTTCATATTTTTGTATCAAAGTATTAGCACTTATTGTAACAATTAAGTACAATAAGTTAGTTGTAATTGTTACAATAAATGCTATGTTTTAATAGCACCTCTCTTGCCTGTGCTAAATTTTAGAGCGAGATAGACAGTTTAGACGGCTATCTTATTGTAACAATTATAATACTTCAATACAAACATATGATAAACTACAATCGTTAACCACCGATAACGGCCGATAGTAGTCTTGTGTATAGAATAGATGCACTGAAACCATTAAGTTATTCGCAAGGACACTAATAAGACAAGTTGTCAATGGCTCAGAAATCTGATGCATGATGCAATATGGAAAGAGTGTTAGACTCATTTGAGCGGAGCGTACTGCATGTTATCTTTGAACCCATCAATGAAACAGTCAGGGTGAAGACGGAGATACAATAATGAGCTCTACAGTTTGTACAGGAGGCCGCACATCAGATAGTTCTTCAAATCAGGCCGTTTTATACTGCTGGGCCATGTACACAGCTTGGACAAGTCACACATGACAAAGAAACTGACATTCAGGAGGCAAATGAAGACCTGGTTGACCTACTACGAGATGGAGGGATAATGCTGAGTTGGATTTAAAGACCTTCAGCGTTCTAAGTTGGAGTGAAGCGGCTTTGGATAGACCTGGATGGAGGATAATAGTACAGGTAGCTTAATTGGTTAAAACGATTCACCCGGAAAGTGAAAGATGTGTGTTCGAAATACACTTGATACAGGTTTTTAAGAATAGATACATTATTAAAAAAAAGGAAAAACCGTAACGGGAACCTAATCAAAAATTCAAGAAAATACTTTTTGATCTATCGTTATAGATTTTTGAGTATTCTCAAAAGATCTCTTGATAATGGCCTCTGCAACAAACTCGAAACGTCGATGAACTTTTTGATCTATAGATGCATGATGCAAAACAATTGAAAGAAAATTTAGATTCAGAATGGTTATATGAGCACCCGCAGTAGAGAAATGGCAGTGTCCGCTTCTAAAGCTAAAAGTCTCAAGTGCAAATCATACATCTGGAAGATTAACATGATGTTTTTTCAATGTGTATTTGAATCCAGAACCTACTTGGTTAAGTGAATCACTCAACAATTTCTTGTAATAGATGGCAGCCAAGATCCACAACAGATTGAATTGTAGAGCGGAAGTAATTGAGATGCTCAAACAGGAAATGTGGTGTGCCGCTAAATGAAAACTTTTGAGGAACACTGTAATATTGTAATAAAACGTAAAGTCATTTAAAACAATTGCTTGAAAAGTTCTGGACAATCTTTTGTGATCTATTATAATAGGCAAAATCAACACGACTTGTGTGAAGGCCTTCCTTATACTTTTATAAGACAATTTTGAACACAGCCATATTGCTGTCTAGGCAGGTTGGTATATATAATAATTAAACTAATATTTTAATAGAGTAAAAAAACTGCAACTTGAGATGTTTTTATTTCTTCTGCATTTCTTTGTACGACACAGGGTCGTGGACCTTACCCAAACAATGAAAGGAAGAATCAAGCTTGTTAAAGCGTGGGCGTACAAAATCGTGTAATTGGCTAAACGTTTGCAGAAATAATTTGGTAAAAAATACTGCAAATAATGTTCAAAATAAGAAAACTAAGTAAACTCTGATAACTTGGTCATGTGCCAAATGATGAATACATGAACTGGTGATGAATGGGAAGTATCGGGAGCAATTTGGAATTAAAGCTTTCTTATTTAACTTCATATTATGAAAGTTAATAAATACTACCTGACCGAGGCATAACTGTCAACCCTATGGTGAAGATATGTGAATTAAAGTACATCCATTATGATGCTGTCTATTACACAATTAAATCGGGGGAATTCAAGACACTACCGATTACTATTATCGTAACAAGTCATTTTATTTTAAAACCAACATTTTGCGCAACAGCATCCGTCTTCATCCAGATTTACCCTTGATTAGAGACAGATCAAACATCATTGAAAACAGTATTGGTAACTTAAAATACATGGAAGTGCATATCACGGAAGATGGCACTTCATAAAAGGAGCTTGCTATCTGAAAGAGAATGGCTGGAAGAATATTCAACTCTATGCAGAATGAAAACAAAATGTTGTCTGTTCGACAATTACATTCTGACAGTGCTGTTTTACGGTGGTGTCATGGCACCTTACAAAGGGTCATAGTAACCATATATCGAGCTTTAATCTAGCTTGTCTGTTCTTCAAGCAAATCAAATTCCGGCCGCTAAATACCATCCACAGAGTGTATACAGTGGAGCTAAGGGATGCTGGTGAACAACAGGGATTCTTGGAGACACGGTGTCCATATGCTCCAACTAACGGGCGGACATGGTCGAATAAGAAGGATGAATACTGGGTGTGCGGTGATATGACTTTAAGGGTAACAAGAAGATAAGAGGGCGGACCATATGGTCTCCCGTCCCAAAGTGGGGGAGCAATGTTGGACTTTGCTCAACCTGCCTTTCTTTTTTTCAAGCCAACCGGTTTCCAGCATCCTGAGAGTCATCCACATGGTATATACGACGAAGCTACAGTATACTGGCAGATAATTTTTATAAATGGAAAATACCAAGTGATACGTTTTATAAAATAAACTACATCCCTACATCAAATAGTGAAAATATTGAATGTGACATCAGATTGGTTGAGAAAAAGTGATTTTGGTTATTTAATTGTTGAAAAATATTATTTATTAAAGATTTAAATCAAGATAATAGTTTTAGAATGATTGATTATTAAGTTTATTTTAATTACATACAAAGATGGTAGGAATTATTGACGGAATGTGGAAAACACCTCAGATAGTGTAGTTATTAGTCTATAATATCTGTACAATTAGTATTCAGGATGGTAGCTTTGTCCAGCAATGGCCATAATTAAATATCTGTTGTAAACAACATTTTTGTGTTTCAACGTAAATGTGCTGTATTTTTAAATTAAAACAAGATGCCCATTTTTAATAGTCGTTTACCCACATCTGCAATAAAGACATATCAGCATTTATTCGTAACATGTTAATTTAACGGTTTCTATAATTCATAATATTATGCTATTGGCGGGTTTTATAAATCAGACATCATTACAATATATTTTGTGAAATTACATACAGAATAGGTAAGCAGATTTAGGATCATGGCCGAATGTGTAAATAGACATGTCATATTACAGATTCTCATAAAAATTTTAAACAACGAAAAATTCCCACTCTATGCTCAGTGCAGGAGATGAGCTGCTTCAGACTGAGGGCAAACAGGAAGAAGCCTGGCGACGTGACTAGCTAGCATCAGGTGCGAAGAACTCCCGTCTAATTGTGGATCCACTGGATGGGGTGGGGTTTCTGGCTTCAGAGTAATACACAATTACAGCATGTATTTGAACCAAATCCAATGTGGGCATTCCAGGTGTGCACATATGATGTATAAGTGGGGTTTGAATGAGTTCCCACATTGTGAGTGTGATGAGATAAATACCATAGAGCACACTGTGGAGTCTTGCAACAAGTATACCTTCCCCAAAGGAGTTTACACCAGGCCAAAAC
Organism: Rhyacophila brunnea; assembly: GCF_057557595.1. NCBI lineage: Eukaryota > Metazoa > Arthropoda > Insecta > Trichoptera > Rhyacophilidae > Rhyacophila > Rhyacophila brunnea. The sequence goes on from NW_028232752.1 coordinate 17,813,361, forward strand.
GGAAACTATTGCGTTGTCAGTTCTACTGTATATGATTAGTTCTATGATTTTGTTTCCTTATGACTTTTTCTTTAGGATAACCTTTTCTATGCCTCATGATAATACTATGGCAGTATCTGACAGGCCGCAGATTTTTAACGACATACATTGAATTGAGCTAAGCTCTTACTAGAATCGCTGTAATACCGATAATTTGTGGCTTAGTATTTCATAGTTATTCAAACAGATGTCAGTGTGTTTAATTTTTTAGATTATGCAAATCAATCGACAGCGGCTAGTGATTTGAGTTTAAAGTCAGACGAGATAACTCCATCACAGCCTCATAGAGCGAGTTATATGACAGAGTTATATTACAAAATGTTATACTTATTTATCTTTTTACTATCGCCATGATTATATTATGTACACGGATTCTTTTACCACTGGGGGTACGACTACTGTGAAAATTAAATCATTTTCAGTAACTGTCAAATTGTTGATATAGCAGGTGCACATTAAAAAGTAGATAGGCAGGTAACTACTTATCTATAGTTAGCTACAATAATGAATATCGTCGGTAATTTTCTACAAACACGTATCCCAAAAAACACAACTATTCAGGAGAGGCAAATAACAACTTTATTCTCTCAGTTTTTAATTTAGAAATAAATTTTCTTCCATGAAATATCCATTTAGTATAGTTACACATATTTTCATGAAAAAACTGTTATGTTTCTTCAATTTATCGCACTATACTTTCGACCGATCAGTCATATTGTCGAAGATACGAGAATGCGTTGCAACTTTGCTGTGAATATTACTGCAGTAAACACGTATCTTGACTTACGAGAAAGAGCTTCGGTATAATCATGTCGGAATTCAGTATTCTGTATACTTACAAACACGTAACTCAAGATACGAGTTTATAATATTTAGAAAAGTCTTTTATTGTAATACGAGTTTTTATAATTGCTTAAATCGTTATAAAGTATGTTTTGAGATACGTGTTAGTGGAATATGTGCGTATTCAAATTCTGAATTCATTACATCAAACAACTCAAAACTGACAAAAATTGAGATACGTGTTTGTAGAAAATTACCGACAATATATCACTTGACAGCTAGCTATATGAATCAATAAAAAAATATTGCACTCACTGAATGAGCAAATAAAGATAATTTGAATAATGATAAGAAATATACTTTGTAGATAGTATTATTTAAGTAAGTATAACCTTATTAAAAAAGCAAAAATAAAATAAATTAGGTACATAATAATAATATTAGGTAGGTATGTTTTATCATCGGTTATAAATGTGAAGCAGAAGCTAAACTAGTGGTGGCAAACCTATGGCACGAGTGTCACAGCGGAGGAATTATTGTAAAACCTCAAAAACTCACACACAGAATGTAGGAAAATTTTTGGGAAAAGCCAAAAAGAAAATGCAGTTGAATTTGTGGAGATGGTATTTTCACTTCTGTGGAAAGCCGATCGTATTGTATTTATTACATTTGTCAAAATTCGTGTCATCAATACTTTTTAAAGGCCCTAACTATTACATTGATCACACATAATTTGAAAACTCCTCAGAAAGATATATGAACAAATCTTAAAAAAATACGACACCCAGCAGGATACGAATCCGCGCCCACTGTGATTCGTGCCTATGTCCTCTGACCACTAAGCTATGCGTGTCCAATCTAATTGTGGCAAAGTTTTCTAAATTTTGTTATTGTTTTGGCAATCGGCTTTTGTAAATTTTATTATATTACATTGATGTCGGTGGGTATAACATATACCCTGATCTCAAATTTGTAACCAATTTATTGCCTTTATTTATGCCTTATTGCATTCATGTGTATTTTTGTTCAACTTCCCTACATTTTACAACGTTTTTCTTAGGTCGTATTCTTATTTGTCCGGTGGTTGTTTGTCCGGTACAAATCTTGCAATCGATTTTTAACTAACTTCCCGACTAGCTAGACATTTGAAACTTTTAGAATATATCGAAACACAATGCCAATGCATTTTTTTAATACTTTTAGCCAACTTTAAGTAAAATTGAATTCATTTTCAGTTAATTCTGTTATGTATGAAAAGTTATTTCGACACCATTATTGGTTGCTAGGGGTCTGGGGTCCTAGCAACTAAATTATTAATATATACGAGCTGTACATGTCAAAATGACATTTCAGTATTATTTCTATAAAGTAAAAATTTTTTTGATCGTTTAAGCTAGTCAAGTCAAGTTTATATGATTCAATAGAAAATTTAAAAACGTTGTATATAAAAAGTTTTGGTACTGTTCGGTTATCAGGAATACAGCGGAAAACATATTTTGAAAATAGCCGATAAACTGGATTATTTGTTAGGTTAACCTAACCAAACCTAACCTAACCCAACCAAACCTAAACTAACCCAAACTAACAAATAATCCAGTATATCGGGTATTTTCAAAATGTGTTTTCCGCTGTATTCCTGATAACCGAACAGTAAGTACCAAAACTTTTTATATACAATGTTTTTAAATTTTCTGTTGAATCATATAAACTTAAGTTGACTAGCTTAAACGATAAAAAAATTTGTACTTGATAGAAATAATACTGAAATGTCATTTTGACATGTACCGCATGTATATATTAATTTTTAGTTAGATTTTAGTTAGATTAGAGAATTAGTTTTTTTATCCTATAATTATTTTAAATAATGTTGTTGGTAGTCTATGACACAATCAAGTATGGCAATAATAATTGGAGAAGATATACTGTTAAAGATGGTATAATGCTCATGTTTAATCATGACAACAATGAACCGATGATGGAAGTGGTGTCGAGCAATTCAGCAGCAAAAGTAAGGGATTGACCGGGGTTGAAAGAGCTGGTTAGGTGGAACCACTAATGAATGTCGTAAGCGTAGTGTACCAAATTGGGAAGCAGCCACTTTGGATACGGACAGGCGAAAACATTGTTGGAAAAAGCCTAAAGTTTAACACTCCTGATTCAAAATGAAGATATATTAGACAAATTTGCGCAATGTAATAGGTACAGTTAAAAGATATATTTAATGTACAATAAAATAAGCATAATTGCGTTTCTTGCGATTCCGTCAATAAATGTCTTCTGTACTACCCACTAGTACGTCATATTTTAGGGCTAAATCCTAAAACAGATGGCACTGTAAATTAAAGACGCACGGCGCTGCAAGTTGCCGTGTTCGCACCAATTGTCGCGGAGACTCGGTCGGTTTAATTGTGCCAGATATGTATTGCATTGTCTGTGCAAAGATCGACTTAGTAGCCGCATCAACGCAACTTGCAGCAACGTGTGTCTTAGCCCTCAATCAGCGTTTAATCCAAAACTCTCTCAAAGCAGCACTGATCAATATTTTTGGTAATTTGATATGTGGTGATGTTTTAAGGCCAAACACCACACCAAAATGTAACACAACCTACTTATTTTTGGGTTGCAGTAAGTTGTGTTAGGTTTTGGTTTGCTTTCTTGTTTCAAAAATCTCATTCACAAACAAAAATGATGACATCATAAAATTACCATATTTTTTAAAATTTTAAATTGCCTATCATTTTTTGGTGCTTTTTACTGGTTCTCCGTCATCGTAATCTGTCAGTCGCCATTTTGAATTTTAGCTATCTTTTTGTCATCGAATTATAGTACGCGGTCCAAGCCATTATAGTACTTCGGCAAAAATGATAGGACGTGTAGAAAATAAAAGTTTTTTGTTTGTCACATAAACATAACGGAGAATTCGAGAAATTCCGATGCCCTGCTTAATTATAACACCTCTTACGACCGAAAAATGCTAACACCAGCCGCCGTCATTAACCGTCACGTTAGTTTTTTAGAGTAGGTATACAACGCAAAACCACGTCCATAGACTAATATCGCACACGAGATCTTATATTATTTATACTATACACCGTCCCTCGCTTCACACCCCTAACCAAACCAGCGAATTCAATTAATAAAAATTTTCAAAATTGTGGTATTTTTGACGTACTAAACTTTTTTAATAGTACGCGGACGAAAATGTAACTTTTCGAATAGTACGCGAACCAAAATGTACTATAATTATAGTTCGGTTGGCAACACTGCGCTCACTGACAGATGACAGCGGCCGGTGGCGGAGAACGAGTAAAAAGACCCCATTTTTTTAGTACCTACCTACCTACCTATTTAAGGTGTGCATAAGAAACAATAAATTTAAAAAATTCATGCATATTCAAAATTTACCAGCACTACGTACCGTCAAAAAAACACAATATTTATGTATATATTTATTTTTTATTTACGTAGGTAGGTAAATCATGTGATGAAAACGCCACAAATCAAAATGTAAACAAAACCAAAATCAATGAGAAAAATCCATCGCATACAACATGAGCTAAATGGTCAAATACATTTCTAAAACACAGAATTAGAGCATTCAAATTAAGCATTTAGCGTGAAAACTTATAACTGAGAATGTATGGGCATTTCTATAGATATTCAATAGAGAAAAAACTATAAGTATGATGTCACTCACTTTGGTAATGGGCTTATTACAAGCGCGGATGTCCACCGAATTGGGGTTGGCCGAGTTTCGATCGGATGCGTTCAAAATGTCAATAAAACACTTTTCTGTGATACTGTCATCTTTCACAGGCGGCATATCCCGCGTGATTTTGTCGGAAATGCAGGTGGACGTGTTTGGAAAATAACTAAATGCCGGACGTCAGGGAGTTGACAAGCAAAGCTTTTTTGACAGACAAAGGATGTAGTGTTGCACACTCGAATAAATAATTTTATGTTGTCGCATATTATTATAATGTCGCTTCGCAATATAGAGGTAGATAGTACTGATACTCATAAACGGTGGATTTTTTCGTAAAAATTGTCTATAACAGGGAAACTTATGAAATCATTTCTGGCAACATTGTTAGTGTTAACATCTTATCATTTTCTTTGCCAGAAATAGGATTATAGACTGGCGTATGACAAAAATTCTAACATTTATAATCAATCTTTATTCAAACAGTAAATCATTCGAATATTGCACCCAAAGAGATTGGATGGTGTTTTCAATCTCTTTGCTTGCACCACATTAATATTTACAGGAAAATTTTACATTTTCATACAATATTTCAACAAATAAAATATTGATAGGTAGGTACCTAGATGATCATAATAATAGGTAGGATGACGATTGATGATCAAACTTCATCCAGTAAATTACAGTTCGGTAGTTTTATCGCTTATCGCGGCGGGTAGAACGCTTTACCACGTGGTACATTGTATGGTATTCCGCGCTGCGCTGTGGATCGTGTGTACCATTGTCCCGCAATTCTTTCAGGAGCTTCCTCTCCTCAATCATCTCCCATGTATGAGCTGACATCCAGTCCGGCCTGTGCGTATGCCGCTCTCCTAAGGCAGTAGTTGCGGAGCTCATTATAGCATCCCGGAATAATATCCATTTTCCTTCCAAGGGATTCGAGTCGATGGAAGACGTACCAGAAAGACCCTGTACGGCTGTGATACAAATGGCATCTTACTAAGCTTCGAGAGTCTCGGATTTTGAGCTTTGAGAATCGATGTCTCCGCTGAATCTTAGGGGTACATTGGTACGACCGCGTTACAAACACCCGAGTTCGTGAGCAGACACAACAGTCTTCGGTGATTGAAATTATCACGAAGAGACGCTTTACGTGGCTGGGACACGTATTCCGGATACCGCCAAAGAGTGCGGCACTTCGTACCTTTTGGCACAGCCTCAAGGGTTCCGTCGTCATGGCCGGCCCTCCCTCACCCTGCAGCGGTGCTAAAAAAGCGACCTACGTGCTGCAGATCTGACATGGCGGGAGGTGCAGGAGTTGGCGATGGACCGAGGGAAGTGGCGCCAACTTGTGCTTACCCTATGCCCCAATGTTGGGACGTGACAGGGTGGAAGAAGAAGAAGTTTTAGTTTCATGGTTTTTGGTGGTTTACTAATATATTTAATTAGTACAAAATAGGGCCTCTTTTTTCTCGCATTGATAGATTCCCATAGTTACAGTGTAGTGTATTCAAAAATTCAAGTGGTTATCGAACTGCTAAAATTATAATGATATTGTGTGTGCGTATGGGGAACCATGATAAATGCCTGGCCGCCGATGACCGCATATTCGTACGCATCCGTACATATCAATCAACGAAACGCATCATTGTTTCGTTTTTACTGTACCTATTACTAATTGTTAAGTTAATTGCAATAGATAAGTAGGCACAAAGATATTAAAGACATTTACATGCTCCCTCTGTGGGCACCGTCTTTGTAGGTAAGCTTTTATACCGTATATAGGTAGGTTTATTATTACAAATTCAGTTCTTTCGATATTATATTCGATTGGAATCGGTAAAATCCAAAAACCCAATGATCACACCTACTAGGTAGGTAATAAGAATAATCCCTTATGATTAAATAAAATTTCACTCGGAGTGTTTAATTATTTATTAATATTATCCTTGTCATAGCAAAGCTTTTAATTATTATTGGATCAGTAAAATGACCAATATGGAAATTAGTAATTGATTGGGGAGGAGTCCAAGCTCTTTGATTGCAACTAGTTTGGTACCTACTAGGTATCATATTATTATAAAAAAAAAATGACCAATTCGGTAAACGCTATAGTTTATCGGTGACCGGTGTTTAAGCTGAAACTGAACACTTATAGTAAGTTGTTAATAAATTATAAACCATTACATTTTATTTTAAAATTTGAAATAAATTATTTCATTCCCCAATTTACTAGATATTTTTGTCAACGTAATTTAGCAACACTGGCAACGTTCACTGGGTTCAATGTTGTTTTGAGTCTATGGGTGGGTGCAGTAAAAAAATATAATATAAAAGTTGATTTATTAAATGTATTCAATTAATTAACGCACCGTTTTGTGTTTTCCTGTGTGATTTTCATTCTAATCCTCATAATGTTGCTTAAATTATAGTAACCTTGCGAAATTTCACCCATTTCATGATAATACGGACAGTAAACACGCAAGAAAACAATCCTGTCACTTAATTACACCTAGTAAACCGTAGAAAGTTATCGTCGTGTGACGTATTATATGCGAACGAGATCGTTTTAGAATATGTTTCATCGGAACACACATATTTCACGAAAATGTGTACTCGCGGTTAGAACTGTGCGATAGCGTTAATCATCTTTAATGAGTGTATTCCGTCTTTTCCCCGAAAATATGTTTGACGTTGGAGTGCGAGATTTTTTTTTCGAGTGCATTGTTGTGATTCGGTGAATGAGGTCGATTATTTTGATTGTCGGTGATTGCTGTGAGCAGCGATTATGTGCGAGGATGTGCCGGTCCACTGCAGCAGGGCTGGAGGTGGAGGTGCAAGGAGTAATTTGCACTTGCATCTCACAGGACACCAGAGAAATCACAGCCTTGACTACAGGTATGCTATCAATCAGTCAAGTTTTTTCGTTACAAATGACTGCATTACGCTGTGTAAACATTATTTTTATTAAGAAGAGGCCTTAAATATTGTAATAGTGTATATTTAACGATTCTCTAATGTTTGTCTGTGCAGTTTTAAAAAAAAATCAAATAAGTACATGTTCTGTTTTCGTTATAGCGTGAATATAAATTATTCTGTAAAGGTATATAATACGAACGTATCTCTTTAAATTACTTTATATTATTAAGCACATAAGTAACTATAATTATGGATTGTTGTAAATTTATTGTGTAAACAAACATTAGGTAACCTTGATAATACTATGTCTCTTGTCAATAGAATATAAAGACAAATTTAACATTCAAACACATAATTTATTGTAGGTACCTAATTGTTACTATGGTAAGTAAGTACCTAACTGTCAATAGTAAATTAAAATAGGTTTCCCAAAAATTATATACTTGCATGTCAGTACTTATTTTCTAATCTATAAAGTAGTTACCTACCTAAAAGTTTTATTGACTGTTTTAATCACAAGAGAAACATACCTACTCAGTCTCATGTAAGAAAAAAAACACAATTTAGAAAAAAAAAGTTTATAGAAAAGGCGGTAATAGTGCCGCAAATGACCGTATGACCTTTTATAACTTTCTTTTTCGTCCAAACTTAACCTAACCTAATCTTAGTGTGTGATAATGATGCATTGAAATTTATCCCTTTTATTATTTTTCTTTTTCTTTATAATAATGTTTCATGTCATGTTGTGAACGTCTTAAACTTATAATTTGTAATGTCCACAATATGTAAAAAATAAATAAATTAAAATTGAAATGAAAATATCAAACTATATCGCGATAATACTTAACTGTTGAAACAAAAATGATGACAATCTCACAGTTAGCACTTTTACATGTGAACATTTATTATCGCGGTAGTTTAACCCTTTGGCTGCTACGATGTTGTGCAAAATCCGGTCGAAGATTGCTACCAATAATTGTCGATAAATTAAAGTATTGTATTATTTTTAGACACCTTACCACTCTAATTGATTCTGCGAAATCGGAATATTTTGAAAACACGTTTTGTAATTAGTTTATTGTTTTGAATAGATAATGAGGCTATTAGATATCCCCCGCTTCGTCTGCCTTTAAAATTAATTGAAATTCTCTTTCTCGCTCTATCATACTGACGACCACGTTTGCGAGCGAAACGAACTATCGAGTTTTTATTTTTAACAGCTATTGAAAACAATCGGTTACTTCAAAATATTATTTTAATTCCATTCGATTGCGTTAGCTAACGACACGCACTCCCCATAACATCTTATTGAGAAAATATATTTATTAAGAACATTTAAAATATTGCAAATGATTTTTATTTCATTATTTTTTTTATAAATGAAATTGTTTTTATATAGTACAAATCCACTTTAATTTAATAGAAAATCTACGGTCCCTTCAAAGAGTCACGATCCGTGTATTTTACTTTAGTAAATTAGAAATAAGTAAGTTAGTATTAATTAAGTTAGTATAATGTTTAGTATTTTTAGGGAAACACTGTTCTAAAATACTTTTCCCACTGTTTCAAATGTATAATATTAAATAAAAAATTGTCATTCCACCCAGAATTTGACTGTAAACAAATAAAAAACGAAATTTGTTTATATTGTAAACTGAAATTTGTATTTAAAATTAATGCTTTTATTATAAAAATGCTGATGCGATGAAAAACAATACAATAGTTATAAGTTCTAACCCTACCCAGTCACAAAACATATATAAATCAAGTTATATTACACAACAATAAAACTAAATATATCAAAAATGTTTCATACCGCTGAAGCAGTAGTATGTTCCAAAATTAACTTAACATTTCAGGCATCAAATGCAAAACGACGATCGTTGTGGCCAATATCAAAAACAACGATATATCGTTGCATAGCATTCTAAGGGTTAAAATACACACTATTGGTGTAAGTAAATCCATGTACGTACACTCTCAGTAATCCGCCGCTCGATTATCCGATAACTACTATAATCCGTCTTTATTTTAACTAGTTGAAAGCACAAAATCAAGCTCTATAATTCGGCGGTATTCAATTGTCAAATTCCGTACTTAGTCCGCCGCGTACAAGTATACAACGCAGATGAGACGGGTTTATTTTGGAAACCTCTCCTTCGTAGAACGTACGTCCATCTCGAAGAAAGTAATGTACCAGGGAGAAAAGTGCCCAAGGACCGCATCACAATTATGCCGTGCTCCAATGCAACTGGGACACACAAACTGAAGCTTTTGGTCATAGGGAATGTCAGGAATCCTAAGTCATTCAAGAATATCTACCTCACTGAACAACTGGTTGTGTTAAGTGATTTACTGTTAAATATTTAGTTACTACTTGATTTTGATTATAAATAAAACTGTAGTTTGCTAGTAAAAATTTCTCAAAAAACTATTTTTTTTACGAAATACCAGTTTTAATTTTTACCATATTTTGTATGTATGCACTATAATCCGCTGCTTTCACTAATTGGACACTTGTCTGGTTTTTGGGGTGTCGGAATACTGAGAGAGTACAGTATTTTAAACTATCGTAATAATAACTGTTTGCACATAAAAGTACTGACTGTCTCACCAATCTCATTCTTCAAGAGTAAGCGAGACGCGATGTTATCATTCTTTGGTACTATTTGACAGGTCGTGAAAATCGGTTGACCTCAAAATGAGTGGTGTAGTTGGTTTTTATACCGACAGGTTCGCCACTATCGTTCTACTGCGCAGACGCAGATATAGAACAAATCCCAACTGTCGCGTGAAAATTCAGAAGCTTCCAAAGTTTTTTGATTCATGCATGCAATCTTGCAACTTACATAATAATATATGTGTACACGGGCATTTTCTTGTTATGGTCGCGATAATATTATGTACTGTCGGCAGTGAATCCATGCATGTGTAAACGGGGTATTAGTAATAAACTCTTAATGAAAATACTGTTTTTTTTTTTTTAATATTGATATCAAACTATAATAATAATTTAAAATGACATTCTTGACACCTACCTACTGCTGATTATCAACTGTTTATTTTTTATACTATTACTCACGCATAAAATTTAATATGATTGATAAGAAGATTCACATTTATAATCTCTCCGAATACTAATGGAAATTTTACTATCTGAATTATCAGGAACGAGTACATGTGTACTTCACCTCCATATTGTGTGAAATTACGAAGGTGTTTTGATACTAAGTTTAATGAAAAAGAAAACAATAATTTTATCTATTTTTCGCTCCAAATGGGCTCTTTTACATGGCGTACTTGATCTAATAATATTCTTCTAATAAGTCTTCAAATTCAACGTCAATCGCTTCACCAATATGTTAAAAATTTCTTTTCTTCGACCTATCGGTTTTTGGGAATAAATGGAAGTATACTATTGCATTGAAGATAGCCAGATAAAAATCACTTTTCCTTAGTAAAATTATTGTAAGATAAAAATAATAAATGTATTACTTACTTACTTAATGTACCAATTTACTTACTCTAAATTATTATTGTTAGATAAAATAGAATCTTAATCATAAGAATAAGTATGTAGAAAATGAATCAAAACATACTTACTTATGTAAGTAAATTGGACTTTGCTATTTTTATAGATTGTTTTGCTATACTGCCATTTTAATAATACTATGTTACTGTGACTGTCTTTATATGGAAATGTTTATTTCATTTTGTCACTGCTTTATTATTGCAATTTTAGGTAACTACAGTGGAACCCTCATTTTACAGAATTCACAATATTATACCGCTAATTTTAGATATTTAATTATCAGTTTTATACCTTGTTTAGAAGTGCGTGGATTTACTGCTGACAGTATGTATTATCGTGCCCATAACAATGTATGTGTAAATACGTATTATCGTGCAAGTTGCAAGATTGCATGCATGTATCAAAAAAGTTTAGAAGCTTCTGAATTTTCAAGCAATAGTTGGACCGTGCAATATGTGCGACTGTGCAGTAGAACAATATTAGCGAACGTGCCAGTAAAAAAACGAACTACACACCGCAACTCATATTGGTTAACTGATTTTCACGACCTGTCAAATAGTACCAAAGAATGATAACATCGCGTCTAGCTTACTGTTGAAGAATGAGATTGGCAAGACAATCAGCACTTTAACGTGTAAACAGTTATTATCGCGATAGTTTAAAATACACAACTATTGGTGCAAATAAATCCATGCACGTGTACATGCGCTATCACATTTTTATTTCCCGTAATTTATATTTGAAAAATTCAGTTTATTGTAACACATTCAGTTAAATGCATTCAGTTTGCAGATATGTGTGCGTTTCTATTTCTATATATATCTATATACGTTTGAGTTTCGCAAGATGCCGCCGCGCCGCACTAAGTAATTATGAATCAACATCCTTGCCACTTTTAAGTTTGTATGATTCATGAACTACAAAACTTTCTGAATGGTTTCTTCCCCTCATTTATTTTCAGTGCACAGTAAGTGCATTGTTAACTTGTGCTACATGACACGTAGAATTGTATCATTAATTTTATTGGCATACTAATGTCTCAGCCCCACCGTGGAGCAGACGTTTGAATGTTCACCTTTTGATCCGAAGGGTTGCGTGTTTGTATCCTGGTTTAAACTCGTGTAAGTACTGTTTTTTTAAGCAATACGTAATATATAGTTGGATCCAGGAAACGGCAACAACCGATCTTCCATAATGGATTGTTTATTGCACTAGGTATATCTAATTCCTTAGGCTGCTATGCATAATCGATGGTAGCCTAATTCTGACGCATAACACATAATGCATTACGAGTTGTTCAATATATACGTGTGATTGAATGTCATTTACTTACTGGTTTCGAACACATTAAAATTGTATCGAGTGACACAAACCAAAAAGACCATGACCCATGACCCTGTCACATGAAAATTCAGAAGCTTCCAAACTTTTTTGTTTCATGCATGCAAGCTTGCAACTAGGATAATATATGTTTACCCATACATTTTGTTGTTGTTATGGCCGCGATAATACTTACTGTCAACATTAAATCCATGCATGTGTAAACAGGGTATTAGTAATGGTTCATCATTAGTAAGTTTTACGTAACATCGGCATCTTTGAATTTAGCCAGCCCTTAGATGTGGTCTAATGTGATAGGGTGGGTGACCTCAGGGATATCTGACATTAAGTGCAGACATAGCTACTTGTATCTGCGACCTATTCACTGTTTTGTGTTACTTGTCACACAATCGTTACCACAGAAAGTTGCACATGTACGATGCAGTCCGCAGCGTCTAGCAACGACAGGTGGCTGTGGTTATTGGTTGTGTCTGCGCGGGGCCTAAATTGTGTACATTATTATCATTAATAATCTTAAGACATCTCATAAAATAAATCTTGTGCCAGACTTCCGGAGTAGACTACATAATGTTAAGAAGATAATAATGTATTAAGCAAGAAGCACTTAAGTAATATATTATTGTTCGTGGTGTAGGAGCGTGTTGAATTATTATAACCATTTGTTTTAATGATGACGATTGTTCGCTGGTGTGCAGATGCGGAATGCAGATAGGGGGAGGAGTGGGCGGCGGTTCGGGTCACCAGAGGAACAGGTCCCTCGACAGCGTCCTGCAGCGGATCCCCGAGACCCCTACCACGCCCTCTGCCAACACAAACATCACAACTATACCACCGCTAGGTAACTCATTACACATTTTCTTTATTAATAACGGGTACATAATTGATGTACAGGATATGTATATACCATTCCATATAATATCTAATACTAAACTGATTGTCAAGGAAGCCTTACAAGGTGAATCGGCATGTATTTTGGTTAATAGGAAACCTATTAACAATATACGGTATGCTAATGACACTGTGCTGATGGCTTAAAGAGTTTGCATCAATTGCTAGAAATGGTTAATGAGGTCAGCAATTCTTATGGTTTAAAAGTGAAGAAAACAAATATATTAGTAGGTATCAAAAATGGCGACACCAAATACCAACACAAGTTTTGTCATTAACAGCGAACCAATTGAACGTGTGACCCATTATAAATATTTAGGAAATAGGTCAATGAGAAATGGGAAGAGTCTCAGGAAATAAAAACTAGAATTGAGATCGCAAGGAGTGTCTTTCTCAAAATGAGACTCTTCCTTAGCAATCGAGACCTTAACCTAGGTCTGAGACTGCGTATGGTACGTTGTTATGTTCTCTAAATTCCTTTCTATGGTATCGAAGTATGGACGCTAAACCAAGACACGTCACGGAGAGTTGAAACTTTCGAGATGTGGCTGTACAAACGCATCCTCAAAATTCCTTGGACTGACCGCGTGACAAATGTTGAAGTTCTCAATCAAATGGGAAAGGACCAAAAAATTCTGTGTAGTATCAAAACCAGAAAACTACAGTATCTTGAAAACACTATGAAAGGACAAAAGTACAGCATTCCCCGACTTGTCATCCAAGGAAAGATCAACGGTAAGCGTAGCAGAGGATGATGACGTATTTCGTGGCTTAAGAACCTCTGTGATTGGTACGAGTGAAGGTCCACTGAATTGTTCCAGGTAGCAGATGACAAAGCTAAGATCGCCCAGATATTGGCCGACCTCCACTAGGGAATGGCACAATAAGAAGAAGAAATTGAGTATGTTTTCCAGAATTAGTCCAAAAGATATCTGACAATAATTTGCAAGTACATTCGAAATGTATTTCTACAATAAACGATATAACAGAATAAAGCAATATTGACAAGCAAAGGAATACAGTTTGCAAATTGACCCTAATTACAATGCACTGATAGTTCATTTTTCAATCACTTTTGCCTCTTTATGAAAGAATAAAATATGTATAGGGCTCCTTGGGCAGACTACAAATTTATGGGGCACGGTACCCACTTATTATTCACATACTTTGAGGCGATTTAATACATCAATGTTCCTCCATACACAAATATTCAGTTCAGAAATAAACCTCTTAAAAATGTATTAAGATTCCTTTGCATTGTGAGGTTCATATGATAAAAAAACTTGTTGTTATTTTACTGAAATCACATGAGTCAGTTGTCACATTTGAAAAAGGAATAAATAATCCAATACTTGTTTTTAATGTATATTTTAATGGCAAAACTCTATCACATAGCAGGTATGGAAAAACACTTAATTTAATAAAAAAATAATAAAAAAACACACTATTGTCAAGGACACATCTTTATATAATATGTTTGCATACACTTGTATGACAATGTGTAAGCATTAAATCCACTCTTGTACTTATTATACCTTTCTAAATGATTGTTCCAACCTTTATAATCATTTTAACGTGTGTTGTTTATTATGCCCATATGCCCATCAATAATGGCAGGGCCAGACGCATGTAATGTGCCATATAATGTAACATGTAATGTAAAGCCGCATTTCACCAAGCGAGTGAATGTTTGTTCTTCTCTCACTCCAGGGAAATTCTCTTGGCGTAAACGCTTTTTGTTGAGCGAGCATAAGAATTTCGCTGGAGTGGGGAAGAACAAACATTCGCTCGCTTTGTCTAAATGCGGCTTAACGCGAACGTGAATCCTGTGTTGTTCGAGTTCGAGCACTGCGAGCGCCTTTGTGTTCATTATAAAAACCGACAGCCGATAGATCAGCGCGAACGTCATTATGAGCATTACATGTAACGATCGTAGCTACGTCCATATATGACAAATTCACGTTACAATACACGGTACATTACGTTACACATTGTGTGTCTGGATTTTTGATGGTGCCATATCAAATTTGAATTTAAAATATAGCCATAAATACCTGTGGAAAGATACTCTCTCATAGGTAGCCAAAAGCTATACATTAACCATTATTTTTGAGATGAATAATCACATATAACACTGAGAAATGCACACGTAGGTTATGTAAGCAGACTTCAAACCAAAACGTGAGCTGCCATTTTGTCTTCGGGAATGCCAATAGAAGAAGACAGAAAATAATGAACATGTTACCAATGCAACCACACATACAATAATTTGTTTTGAAAATCGAACTGCCTTGTGAATGGAATGTGTATAAGAATCTGAATCCTTCGGTACCTACTTAATCTTTTTTGGTAAATTTACAATGCATCTTTGTGTAAAAACATAGATAAATATATATATTTTGTTTTATTTATCTGACACATTTTGTTTTTTCTAGTTTTTTTGTATAAAACTTGTTAGAAAAGTGTGCACCATCCCTGATCTAAAAAAACAAAATATACAATTTATTAATATAATTTACATTTTAAAATGCTTTAAATAATCTATAGGACATAATACCTATCTAAAAAACATTTGAAAGTAAAAACAAATTCAAAATTAATTCTTATGAATATTTTTATATCATAGAAATGTAGTTCGGATACTTCCATCGAATATGTAAAAGGTGTTTTTTAATAAAGAGTAGGTAGAGTTGAGAGTTCTTTTATTTTTGAAGACAATGGTTCAACCTCATTTATGCTAAACATATCGGAGCATATGATGTTGCTTTCATCCAACAAATAGTTTCAATCCTTGATTTCGTTTCAGATTTAAACAATGCCACTTAACAAACTGAAAATCTTAGATATCAGATTTCATCCAGTATAAGAAAAGAATAATAGTTTTACTAACCAATTAATATCAGTTATTTAAAGAATTCCGTATTATGTATTGATGTTATCATTATAGACTTTCACTTTTATGAAATAGTTAATGTATTAAAATAAGCGAAATAGTCTTATGTCCATAATAAGTAATTTGATAACATCAGAGTAGGTGCGGTGCGTATGTCTGTTTGTTTATTTGGAAATATTGAATGAAATCTGGTCATTATGAGTGAATTCCTTCCTCTAGTGATGTCATTCAACTTTTGTTGCTCCAAATCGTGTTCGAGTAGTAACCGCCAAAAGTTTACGTAGGTGAAGCATTCATGAATTTATTCCTTATTATAAACATTCAATTCAATTCAATTGGCAACAATTTATTCATACATTTTGTATGGGCTATCTACTTGGTAACTCTACGTGTGTGCTGTAATACGTTTTAACAGTTGTATTATATAAATCTGTGTCTTGCAATTATTCTGAATTGGTGCCCATTGATACTTATGGTGAATTTGTCGACCACACACTGAGGGAAGTCAGTTTGTGTGGCATATCGCATCAAACTTATCTTTAATGCCCGTGATTCATTGCCTCACTGTAGATTATTGTTTTTTTGCGCAAGTATCACTGCTGTAAGAAGCCAGCTAAATGCTGTCTAACTTTTTTTTATTCAACGAATAATTCACAAGATTTAAGAATGTAACATTCTAATTATTGAACACACATCATTTTGAAAACACTTCTGAGAAAATATTTTAATATAACCAAAAGAAAAAATCTTTTTGAAAAAAGTAAGACACCCAGCAGGGATCGAACCTGCATCTCTCGGGTTTCGCGCCCATGCACATAGACCACTGTCTTACTTTTTTTAAAAAGATTTTTTCTTTTAGTTATAATATATTTTCTCAGAAGTGTTTTCAAAATTATGTATGTTCAATAATTAGAATGTCACATTCTTAAATCTTGTGAATTATTCGTTGAATAAAAAAAATTGTTAATTAAAAATTATTAGCAAGTTCAAGTAAGTTACAACAAAAATCTTGGAGTGATCCGTGATGTCGGTTAGTAATTAAAGTAATACCTACTTTGATTTACAAAAGCCGATCGCCAATAGTAACTCAATTTGGAAAGCGCTTCTGCGGGTCTATTCTATATACAAGGTGACTATCGACCGCTAAAGTGATAAAGTGATAGTATTTATTACATATTTGTATTGAGGTATTATAATTATTGTTACTATAAGTTAGCCGTCTAAACAGTCAAAACTGTCTATCTCGCTCTAAATTTTATAGCACTTATTGCAACAATTACAACCAACTTATTGTAATTGTTACAATAAGCTCTAATACTTTGATACAAACCTACCCTAAGTTTGATAATATTTATCACTTTAGCGGTCGATAAGTATAGAATAGACCCACTGAGAGTATTAAGAGCCATTAGTTAAAATTTGTCGCAAATAAGTATGGCGCCTATAGCACAGTGGTCTATGTGTATGGTTGCGAAACCCGAGAGATGCAGGTTCGATTCCTGCTGGCTGTCTTACTTTTTTCAAAAAGATTTTTTCTATTGATTACAATGACATTATTAATGGACGACGCATTCAGTACAGTAGCTAGCAAGTAAATTCGCCCATAGTGACATTCGCACGTGTATAGGTAGACATCACGCAGTATCATTATGCGATATCACGCATCGGGAATTTATAGCAATATCACCTTTATTGTATCGGCGTTAGAACAGTGTTTCTAGTATCAATGTTCGTTTGAGCGAACCTGTTCGAACCGAGCTATTCGGCAGACCCGACAAAAAGTTTCGGGAATTTATAGCAATATCACCTTTATTGTGATGGCGTTAGAACAGATTATGCCATTCGGCAGACCCGACAAATAAAGTGAGTGTCATTTTTTTTCCCAGATGCTTCGTCCATATTAATGTCATTGATTGATTATAATATTATATTTTCTCAGAAGTGTTTTCAAAATTACAGTAGCGCAACAGAATCTGTCAATCTCCATAAACCATCACGCATATTTCCTATCAGCAAAGGAGTCTGACAAGGTGATACAATCTTACCTAAACTATTTACAGCTACCCTTGAAGACTTATTCAGGCAATTTGACTGGAATGACAAAGGGATCCAAATTGTGGGTATTGTCATTCTCCATAAATGGAGAATACCTGAGTCATCTGCGCTTTGCCGATGACATAGTTATTTTCTCGCAAGACTCAGCAGCAGAATGCAGGAACTCGCTGAAGTAAGCAACAAAGTAGGTTTGAAAATAAATGTAACAAAGACGAAAGTCATGTTCAACTTCTTTGCGGGCCAAAAAGAGATCCTCATCAATGGCACTCAGCTCGAACTGGTGGAAAACTACATCTCTCTGGCACAACAAGTGTCTATAGATGGATGTATATTTGATGAAATTGTTTGCAGAGTAAAGCTGAGCTGGAGTGCTTTTGGCCGCCTGAATAATGTCTTCAAAAGTGACCTTCCACTGTGCCTAAAGCGCAAAGTGTTCAACCAGTGTGTGCTTCCCATAATCACAAATGTGTGTGAAACATGAACCCTAAGTAAAAGAGAGATCCAGAAACTTAAGAGTAGCACAACGTGGTATGGAGAGGTGCATGCTGAGCATAACGCGAAAGTACAAAAAGAGGAATGAGTGGATAAGGGTTTGTGATGTAATAGAGTTCATTAAAAGCCTCAAATGGAGATGGGCTGGACATATAGCTCGAAGAAGAGACAATCGTTGGATAAATCTAGTCATCCAGTAGTATCCAAGAGGTACAAAATGTATGCTAAGTAACAAACATATATTCATGACACTGTTCCTAAATATTGTGTTTTTTTCCCCTTAATTAACATCATTATCAAAACAGCTCATGAACACTACAAATTAAAATGCTACCGATGCTTGTAAAATGTTAAACCGAATTGACAAATGTTGATATTAGATTCCACATGGTACTGCACGAGAGAAGTGTCAAAGTGGGACAGCATGTATATTTTAGCTGTATGTCATCCTAATTCGGATTGAGTTTGATTCCCTATTCCGAATTAATGAAAAAAATTGATTACTATGTCATGATGTATCGGGGGGTCAAATTTTTGAACTCCCACCTCCCAAATTCTTTAAAAATTATCAATTTCAATAAGTATCCAAAAAGTGAGTGTATTTTAAATTTGGTCAGTATTTGTGATCTCCATCGTCACATCATATCAGAACCTCTCCTCTCGTGACATGGCAAAAATTGTGTTGGCTTCTTTTTTGGTTTAAATTACATCAAAAAATAGTACATAAAACACGCAAACAAAATATTTATAAACCTCTCTACATAAAATTTACAATTTAAAATAACTACCATAATTATGTGTAAGTAGTATGAATTAGTTAATCTATCCTATTTGTGTATTATTATTTAGTTCGCTAGTTATTATTACTTGATCCAAGGCGTTGATTGATCATAGTGTAAGGTCCATCTCTAAATCAGCTATTGTAATTAATATCCAATTCAGAAAAATACACCACTATTAATTAATTGTTCACATTGCAAAGAACAATAGATTTTTAATATTATCTCTGATTAAGTCTTGTCTATGCTAAAAAAAAGTCTCAAGGTGTTATTATTATTTTTTGTATTCCTTTTTGTTATTTTTAATAAAGTTAGCATGCAGATTCCGCAGTGCAATAATAATAATTAACATTAATTAATTAAAAATAAATGATTTCTTTAAGTAATTTAATTACTTATTTACATTATTTTCTGTTGGTATCATCACAGGATGTTGTCAATCAGGGGCTAAAAAAAAGTATTGCTAATTGAGCCCATATGCGAAAAAGTAACATTATCCTGAAAATGTCATTCAGAGATATTTGGCAGTTAAACATTTCAGTTGATTGTTGTGGAGATTATCGACCCATTATCGAAAATATTTAATTCTGATGAATAAAGGTAGTTTGAGTAATTGAGAACACGGTTTATGAAACAAAAAAACTTTATTGGATAAACCATTATGTTTAGGTAACAAATGCTGTTTTTCCATATAACATAAAATAATCGTACAACTCTGATTTTGATGGTAACATCCTTTACCCTAAGTTTTAAATCAAAGTCACTTGAAGTGATGTCTTCATCAGGTGATCCAATTTCAACATTTATTGGGATATATTCCAACATATTTTTTAACCAATCGAGTCATATAGAATCATATGTAGAACTATCCATTATTCATCATTTCTAGAAAATGACGATAAACGTTTTATTGGGTTTTTGAGTTTTATAATACCATGAAATGTTCTACTTTAGAAATCAGAAATTCAACACCTGAGGCAGCTCTACGATTGGTCGAAAGCATAATTGTAAAGAATAGTTCTATTTTTGTTTCCAAAGACATGACCAGTTCTAACTATGATAATCAAGCCCCATTTTCTTTCACGTTTTTATACAACAGATATATGTTTTTGACACTAAAAATTTATTGCTAGTCATACTATATGATAAGGGGAATAATGTGCATCATTAGTTTAATTCCGACATACATGGGAGAGTTCTACTTTTGATACCGTACGATTCAATCAGCACTTTGTTGGCTTCACAAAAGGCAAACAAAACAGAATCTCTTCCATTTTCTTCGCATCCAAAACATGGAAAATAAATTAGTTTGTTCAAAGGCTGAAAATATTGTATTGCAGAATTTTTGACAGCACTTACTTACCCACATACAGCAAAGTATATTTTCTTAATAATCTTTCCGTTTAAAGTTTGACTTCGACCAATATTCCTTTTTGACGTACTTACCTAATAATTAGTTTCATTAATGACACGCCTTTTTTGAACAAATAGATTCAGCTTTTACACTCTGAAGAGTAAAAACAAATTCAAAATGACGCGACCATCCACAAGCATAAATTGTGTGTATGTCGTGTACGGCATAGATATTATGGTGTACGGATAAACAGCATACCCCGTGCGGTCAGTTTTGACTGTCTACTGCCACCTATTGTTAGAATATCAAAGTAATATTCGGCGAGTGCATGCATAGGTGTATAACGCGTAATTTAAACTGATTTACCAAAAAACAGCGTTATCACGATAACGCTCGTTTTCCGTATATGGGTTCAATTTGTAACCCATTGCTAATTTGCCTCCACAGTTACTGGGTTAGTAGAACTGTCATCTATAAAGTCAACGAAATAAATGCATGTTGTTTTTCAATGTTTGTTTGATATAATGCTAGGACCCAATGGAGTGGGAGATAGGTAAACAATCTGTAAAACATCCGTTGCTATAACCTCCACTCCATGCACACCCATATACTCCACTAAGTAGAGAGCATCAAATATTTTTTTTTAAATTGACAAGTATGTATTAAATAAATATACAGAATATTAATTTATTAAGCCACTCTTGGGTTATGTTTAGGCTGACCTGATTCGCCTGTGATTAAAAAAGACGGACCCTTAGTGAAATAAACTTGAAAGTATCTACTGTAAGAATACTAAGAGATATGGACTGATTTATAATTAATTTGTTTTAACATGGGTTGGTGAAAAAGTTTCTCTTAAATTCTCATAGGTGGTAAAGATCTGTCTTGATAAAAAAAAATAGATTGCGGCTGTGTGTGAAGTTAGTAAGCAGCCTGCTACACGCATCACTCAAGGAAAGAAAACCTTTCCTGGACAATAACAATGTCATGTAAAAACACTGCCATTTTTTTCTTCGCGAACTCTTTGCGTAAATAAATATTGACCACTTCTGTTTTTTAATACACTAATCCAGTGATGGCGAACCTATGGCACGCAAATGTTTTAAGTTGAAGAGAAAAAAAAGATATAAGTACTTACTAATTTAAAATATATTCATTTTTACAAAAAACGTTTTATAAATTAACATATATTATGTAATATTAAAAAAATAATGATGGCATGGCCATGTGTGTTTTCTTCGGTTTTTAATAATATTTACCAATCGATGCGCACAAGGAAACAACGAAATTCATGCATAAATGACAGATCGCATTGTATAAAAAATAGCTGGCAGATACTCTTTAAGAATAAGCATTACATTTAATTTAAATTGCATAAGTCGGACCGTGGGTTTTATACGTCACAGAAAATATTATCACACTGACCTTATCAGGCGGCGGGGGAAGCCACGTTGTGAACCTCTGATTTTGATCGATTTACAATCATTTTACAATGGACCACTGTATTAAGAGATTGCCTCATCTGATCGGAGCAATTCTGGTGTCAATTTGTGCGTAAAGAACCAAACTAAGTAACACTCAAGAACTTAATTACAATTTTTGAACGTTTTTTAATAGAATTCTTATAACTATTTTTTCATTTTTCCCTATGAAAAACTGATCGGCACGTCAGACAGTCAAAAAATTATATTTGGGAAATTTTGGCACCCATACGTAAAAGGTTCGCCAAAACTGCACTAACATCTCAAAATAAAATCTCGTGGCTCTCTGTCAGTACCGTACGTCCTAAGGTTACACTACTTTCAATCCATTTTACGAGAAGCCTCTGATATGATGGAAATAGGCTATGGAGATCCAACATAAACTGTCCACACTAAACACAAACCATAAGAGATATCAGATAAAAAATATTCTTCTTTCTATTATGGTTTAGTTTATGCTGGGTTTAATGGAATTTTTAAAACCATCTGCAATTGAATTTGTATTCTTATTTCATTGAAAACAAATAAGTATGACTGACAAAGTTTAGTGTGCACAATTTATGTCGAATCTCCACAGCCTACCTCTAACCATCGTCACTGATCTTATTTACCCTACATATTGCATGAAAGAAAACAATATTAATAAAATATAGTAACAATTTCATATTTCATTCTTTATATATTTTTAAATTCAATTGACTTTTAAGTATGATACACTATAGAATTCTATTGACAAGGCAATAAATAGTATGATATTGTTATTTGTATTGGTGAATTAATATGTGCCCATTCTTTCATTGGCACATTTGCAGGCAATTAAAATTTGATATGAAACATTTTTACTTTTGGAAAGTGATAGCACTCCCACCAGATTATAGATAGAGTTATCTACTATTTGTGTGTTAAGTATGGTTGTGTTACATAAATTTTCTAGAGCAGTTCACTGGGCACCAAATTTTGACTACTAGAAAGTTAACATATTTTAGATTATGCAATGTCTAGTGTTCAAATACTTTTCAATACAAAAGGATTTCAGAAGAACATAATCCAATTTGCATGAAAATTTTTTCAGTATTATAATAGTGACCTTCATATTTTAATTTATTGTTTACGAAAACATGAGAAAAGACAGTAAAACACGAATTTATAAAAGTGTCTCATACTAATAATGACGTAGTCAAAACAAAATATATGTTGCCAAGCCTTCAGGCGTCATATGTAAATTAAACTGATCCGAGAAATTGTTGAATAAGTTGTGGACGGGGAAGAAGATTTAAAAAATCTAATGAATACGTGAAAAGCGTGATCGAAACTAGAATTGTACGCATCGTGTTATGCGGAAGACTCGCGGGCCGTTGTCTCCCCAGCAGAACTTGCGAAAGATGGAGAGGATCCGATAAAAAACACATCTAAGTATGAGAGCATTTCATGATTATAAAATTTTATTAGAAATGGGCCTCGAAACAGAAAAAATCTTGAAAAAAATATGACACCGAACAGTAGGTACTCAAACTTGTATACACCGGATTCTGGCCAATGTGCTTTACCATAATATTGGAAAAAAAGTGCTTCAGTTGTATGACTATTAGTTAATTATGACCTAATTAGGTAGGATGTAGGTGGCTAAATTGGTAAAGCACATTGGCCGGAATCCGATGGATACAGGTTTGAGTCCTGTAGTTTCTGAGGTATTTCCAAATTATGTATGTTCAAAAATTATCACATCGGTAGTACGACAATCTCGTGTGGGTCCTGGTTTCTTCTGAAATATCCCCCCACCTCTCCTTATCCATTGTGACGGCTTTCTAGTTCGGCACCTCAAGCTCCATCTAGCTAGCTAATTTTGGCCTACCTCTTCTGCGTCTGCTTGACATTACTCATTTTGTCAGTTCATTGTTCATACGGTGCACATGACCTAGCCTGCACAGTCTCCCAATCATATTTGATTTAACTATCATGCAAACTTCATACAAACTGTAAAACTCAGCAATGTATCTTCTCCCTGAATGCTTCTCTCCGTGATTGGACTGAAATAGGTGGAGAATTTTTCTTTCAAAAATATTTTTTATTATATCTTTAAATTGATTAAAAATCTTGGTTTGATGGCAGGTTCTGACGATTCAGGCATAATATGTCCGGTGAGCAGCAATTTTGGGAATGGTGGAGATCCTACAGACCCACCCGTCGCTGCGCGCTCCCGAGAGAGCCTGGACTCGGGGGCGCCCGACACAAACGATGACGACTCCCTCCACGACCAGTGCCAGAAGCCCAAGGATGAAGTGGACAGTACCGACAAGTCCGAAGAGATACTGGAAGGTGACAGCGATGCGTCTAGTGCTAAAGTGGAGACCAGCGAAGAGAGTAAACCAGAGGTAAGAATTAGATATAAAAACAAATTACTCACAAATGAGAACACGGTCCAAAATGACTTGGTGTCTACACCAAGACAGCTAGAAAACGGCTCTAGTATGTACTTTATATCAGGCCTCCGTTCACTACTTGGTGTTTCAATAAGTAACATAGGTACATGTATGTCTTCACTCATTTCATTAATCTTAAGAGGCACCAAGATGGCAGTTGTCCTGGTGTCCAGATGGTATCATCAAGTCAGCAATGTCTAGATGGCCAGTGCTATATCGTCCCAGCCCGTGAGAATATATTTTTATGGTTATCAAATGGATACAATTGCCATATTATATTGCTGTACTTATTTTTCATACTAAAAACGGTCGTAAAAGTTACTCAACAATCATAAATTTGAAACATTTATTATTTTCATTTCCATCCGGAATTGATTGGCGAGGATATCAGATCAATTGTACCAATAAGTGTAAGCGATGTCTGCTATTCAACGGAAACCTGAACAGTGACAAACATAGATTCCATGGACCTTTTCCACCCCGTCACATTTATGGGCCCTGCAATATTAGATTACATTGCATTTTTGGGTTACATGTAAATTGTACGTAAAACATTCCACCGTGGCACGTGACCGTCTATACGGTCTCCAATTTTATTAGATTCAATATGAACATTAATTCAATTTTCATAGGTAACTGATTTTGGCAAAATTAATGAATTCAAGAATGAAAACCTAACCTAAACTAACAAATAATCCAGTATATCGGTTATTTTCAAAATTTGTTTGCTGCAGGCTTCCTGTAAAGTGTAAATCGACAAGAGCTGTGTTTTATTTATACATGAATTTTATGTCGGTAGTATACGACCCAAAGAGGTTGGACGGTCTTTAATATACGGCCATATATTTCCGATACAACATTTTACAGTGAAGTGTGATACGGCGAACTGCATACGTACAAGTTTTCGGAACACGGCATTTTGGTTGAGTTATCTTGGACATACGTGTAATTGAACATAGCGAAAGTGTTAAAAAAATTGACTTATCGATGTTATAACATCAGTAGGCAATGTAGTGTTGGAATAATTTATTATTATATTATAACAATCCAATCGTGTTTTGAAACGGTGTATTGTCATCATCACGCTTGTAGTGTTTGCTGTTAAAAAAACATCTGGTCAATATTTTATCGCTAATACGGCATGTCATATTATTACACAAACGATCGGTAAATATACACTATGCTTGTTATTTGCCCGAAGATTATGTTTCAATATTTCAGTACTCGAACATATGTGTTCATTTCGTAAATATTTGCCCAATTATGAAGATTTTATATCTCTTTGTGGGCTTCTGGTTTAAGCCGTTTAAAAGTCACCTTGCTGTGACCACTCATTGTCATTTGATGATAATTGTATAGGTATTGTATTTAATCACATTTTAAATAATTAGAGAGAACAAAAATAAATATGTAGTCTTTAGAATATTGTTATAATGCTTGAATGTCATCATCACCTTAGCCACCCTCGGTCCATTGCTGAATGAAGGTCTCTCCTTACTGTATCTGTTTTCTCGACACTTAGCCCGATCGCACATACAAATTTGTCTCGACAGCAACATGAATTTGTTAATATGATTTTGTTCGCACAAAACACACGATTCAACGTTTTTCATGAAAAACCGCAACAAATACGATATTTCTGAATTTACAAGTAGAAGGTATAACCACCCAAAATACCATGCTAACTGATGAAAAGCGATTTACATCTTACATTTTATTAGAAATTTACTTAAAAACGCTCCAGTGTATATCTATTTAAATGCAACTGTCATACATTTACAACAATTTGAACCTATGACCACCCAAAAACATTTACTGGTGACAAACCATGTAAACTAAATGCTTGTTCATATTATTACAACGACGACCGTCTGGCTGACTCAAGCGCAATATTGCAAGTGTGATGAAGAATAGCCAAAATTATCTTATAAAAAATGCTAATTTATTTTATAAAAATGATTTCATCTGACAATCTTTCGTGTGCCAGTAAAATCGCCGCGCATGCCATAGGTTCGCCATCGCTGTCCTATAACTAATTTTTCACATAACATTGACCTACAACTTACAAAACCGAAACTTATAGAACGCTTTTTCAAACCATGGTGTCACTGGATACAAATATACTGGCTGGGTTATATAAAAAAGGTTACATGTCAATTGTACGTATTACGTTTCACCGTAACACAGTTCGCCATGAGCTTTCTTACCGGAATGAGATGATCGTATATTATATGGTCATCTCTATTAGCACCCAGATGAAAAAATTACGCATTAATTTTATTAGATTCAATATGAACATTAGTTTGATGTTGATTGGTTTCAAATATCTGATAATAACGCTATCATTATTGTTATCAGATATTAAATTTGATATGTTCAATTGAATATTTTACCTAACCTAACCTAACTTAACCTAACAAATAATCCAGTATATATATCGGCTATTTTCAAAATTTGTTTGCTGCTGGCTTCCTGTAAAGTGTAAACCGACAAGAACTGTGTTTAATTTAGATATGAATTTTATGTCAGTAGTATACGACCCAAAGAGGTTGGACGCTCTTTAATATACGGTCATATTATTTCCGATACAAAATTTCACTGTAAAGTGTGACATGGCGAACTGCATACGTACAAATTTCCGGACATGATAAAAAATAGTTTTATTTCAATCAACAAATAATCCGGTATATCAGCTATTTTCAAAATTTGTTTGTCGGTGGGTTCCTGTAAACCGACAAGAACCACGTTTTATTTAGACATAAATTTTATGTCAGTACTATACGACCCAAAGAGGTTGGATGGTCTTTAATATTCGACCATATATTTCCGATATAAAATTTCACGGTGAAGTGTGACATGGCGAACTGCATATGTACAAATTTCCGGACATGATAAAAAAAGGGTTTTATTTCAATCAACATAATATTGTATTTGAATTATGGATCTAACGGATTGAGCGGCTAATAACCGATTCCTCCAAAGAGTACGTTTTTTAAATCTATTCACAGTTTGTCATTAACCGTATTATCTGTATGAAATTGTCAGTTGCGGTTTTGTATTGTGATTAGCGATTGATATTAATAATCTCAATATTAAATTGTTATGAACTTTATACTTGACAAAAATGTCATTCCATTATAATAATATTATAGTCAATTAATTTTATTATATTGGTTATCAACAAAGTCATTTACATTCTCTGAGTAATATATATTTATCATATTAATTCAAGGTCTGCCTTTTTTCTTTCTGCCAACATCTAATATAATTATTTATTATTCCTACCTCTATAGGTAGCTTTAATCTTATGAATTAGAGGCCATTGAGGTAGTAACTGTCTGAAGACTACATTTTGTTTTAATATTGATGAGATACCCGTGTTCCTAGTTATGTTTTCGGTGGGTTTGTTGGTATGGGGTGAAGAGAGGTCATAGAGGTCAGTGGCAAAGGATGGAGGTAGGCTGTTAAGATCCGAAATAAATAGTGCCCACGGTGGCCGCGCGGCATAAGCGTTGGACTACAAAGCCGTGGGTCCCGGGTTCGAATCCTGGGTCTGGCAAGTACAAAAATTGTTTTTCAATTTGTGTGTGTCAGGGTATGGACCTAATAGGTTGAGCAAGTGGCTGACATCCATTTCTCGTGAAAAACAAAATCTGTCAATACAAACCTCCACTCTGTGGAGGCCCATATGATCCTATCAGGATCGGACATGGTCGGAAAAAAAAAAAAAAAAAAAAAAAAAAAAACTTTGTCAAACGTATTTGTTCTCATTGAACTAAGACTACAATGTGTACATAGTGTTCAGTTTGTTTTTAAAAATCAATTTAGCCCTGCCTAAACCAAGCTACAGTAGATAATAGTCGAAAAATATTCATTTATTTATAAAATATCTAAAATTATGCCATTAAACCATACATAATTTTACATATTTTATATTTTTTATCCATTATGGTTTGTTATAGACAGGGCTTTATGAATTTAAAAAAAACTAACTGACACTATCTGTAATACGTATTCTTAATTCAACGAAAACAAATAAGTATAACTGAGAAAGTGTGCACTATTTTTGTCGAATCGCCCATAGCATACCTAAACTATTATGGTTTGGTTTAGGGAAGGTTTAATTGAATTTAAAAAACTAACCAGCACCATCTGTAATTGTATTCTTAGTTCAATGAAAACAAATAAGTATGACTGACAAAGTTAAGTGTGCACTATTTGTGTTGAATATTAGCAGCCTACCTCCACCCCTCGCCACTGATAAAGGTGATTCTCTATTATGAACATTAGAGCCCGAATTTGATCTTCGTTTTGTGGTCTAATTTGATGCTGTGACATAACCAATAGGTTACTATGGCAATAAACAAAATAATTCGTATCTGAAATAATTATTTTTTGTTTTATTATTATCTATCACTTTATTGGTGTTAACTGTTATTATGTTTGGTGAAAAGATATCAATTAAAGTAAAATAAAATCTATCACTCGTTTGCTGCTAACATTATTGTAGAATATGATTTATATACGTACCAGTGGCGTGCGGTGGTTTTGCTGATACCTGACAATATGCACTTTTTATTTATTAGTTATCGATTAAAGTAAGCCTTACTTGAACTGGCTATCCATATACATATCTATGTGGAATTTATGTGGTAAGAAAGTATATATTTATTATACTAGACAGACTAGCGGTTAGTAACTGCTAACCAATCTAACTATGAATGATTGACCATACATTGAAGTGTTTCAATAATAATCGTCTGCATATAGTTAAATTATTTTAAATGTTGTAAATCTGTATCTGCAGTTGATAGCAAATACAAAAATGCACTTTCCTTGGTCTTATTGAAGATTTAAAACTGAAAATTTAAAGCCGGCAAGACGATTATTGCGCTATTGTTTGTGCATTAATTCTTTCACTCATGCCGTCGATCCGTGGTAGTATGCTGTGCAATTTTTTTTTTTTGTGAATGTGGAGATACTTGTTATTGGTACCTACTTATTATTAGGTACACTTAATATGCAGTATGGTTTGAGGGAAGCGCAGATTGAGATACGTTCGCGTCACACCAAGATGATGGATCTTGTGCATGTCTTGCCTACACCGATAACTCAAGTAATGAAGCGATCACAGCGAAATAAGAATATGTGTAGTAAATATTTATCTATTAATATGTTTACTAAAATTTTTAGAATATTTTATAACTTTAAGTAATTTAGGGATGCACTGCATCCATAGCATTTGTGAAACGTACGCCACTGATACCTGTATCCAAGTTCATATTATTTCATATCTTATTATATGGCTATTTGTTATACCGACTTTTACTGTAACATTATAATAATGATATAATGATAGTAGTGATTTGATATACGGTCAAAATGTATATATATATCGCACCGTGAGTGTAAAACCAAGGCATCTGCAAAAGACATATTTTGGATATATTAGGGTTTGAAGTCTTCGCTTCGTTATGAGATATAGAGTAAAAGTCTAAAAAAAAACATAATATTTGGTTTATATCTACATTATATTGCATGTTCTTTCAGTTACTTCACTTTTACATTATCAAGTTCACGACTTTTGCAGTTGTTTTGCATTTAATCTCGAAATTGAAAAATTTGCAGATGCCTTGGTTTTACACTCACGGTGCGATATGTTTAAATACCCAGATATATTTTTGATATCATATCATCAATTAAAAATTTTGGTAAAAGAAACTATTGGAGATAGAAATATTTGGACCGGATGTAGAACAATAACAAGTCATGAACACCCGCATCATAATATGCGACAAATAAACACCTGACAAGAACTACTCATCTGACAGTTAACGTCAAAGGATTTGTAATAAAAATGTGATTTTGAAATTTTACCGATTTTATGGAATTCGTGTGGATTTATATAGAAATAAATAATCCATTATATAGCATTTTGCGTTATGGTCGGGTCTAGAACGATTTGGCGCCGGGACAACTGGGCACCACGCAATTCGAAATTAAATAGACATTAGGTACTTATACGTACTTTTAAAAATATATTTAATATTATTATTTATATTTAAATTATTATATTATGATTTAATAGTTGATGAAAATTTAAATATGCACATCGTGGATATGTTTAAGTTCCAATGAAAAAAGGGTTTTTTATTTTATATAAAGCCTTAGGTATGGTAATTCTCAATCCGTAATAAAAAAAACATTATATTATATTATAGAGTAAAATGAATTAAAACTACTAAGTAGTCGATAGAAACTGATTAAAATTCCTCGTCTACGTATACGTGTCTATGACAGTGCGGCGTCCAAATGTCCTGGCGTCCAGTTGTCCCATTCCCGTTATGGTCCACTTTCCAAGAACTTGGATGTTAAATGAACTAATATAATACATTTCCACCTTGAATTGACGGTTAACACTGTAAAAGATAATAGTGTATTACTTTGTTTTACTTTAATTGATATTAATTATCTGTCATTATGATAACCTTACTGTGAGTTTTGTAATTTTAATTTGATTGATTATTGTTAATTTTCCGTTGAGCAGGTAGCAACGGCGGCAGAGAAAAGCTGTGCCCGGTCAAAGGACTTCCTGCTGCGGCTGTTCGAGAGCAAACTCTTCGACATGCACATGGCCATCGGCTACCTCTTCAACTCCAAGGAGCCCGGCGTGCAGAGCTACCTGGCCAACAAACTTTTCAGTTTTCCTAACGAAGACGTCGATTTTTACCTGCCCCAGTTGGCCACCATGTACATAGAGATTGATGACGTCGCTGAGGTGAGATACATAATAATCTGGTCTGATGCTTTATTAGATTTTTCATCTTTATATCATATCCTAGGATGTGAGTTACAGAAGGTAGAGTAATTGAATCAAGACACGCAAGCTTTTTAGTTTTACAATGCTTTTTCTCCCAATAAGTCTTATGGTTACATGTAAATTGTATGTAAAACATTTCACTGTGGCACAGTTCGACGTGAGCTTTTTTATCGACTGATGACTGTATACTATACGGTCTTCGATTTTATTAGATTCAATATGAACATTAATTCAATTTTCATAGCCGATTTTCGCAAAATTCATGAATTCGAGAATGAAAAGCTAACCTAACCTAACGTAACAAATAATCTAGTACAATCGGTGCTCGGTTATCCAGCAACCATATTTTTTCACGTATGCCGGATTGTTGGATTTCTAGGGGAAATAATAAATAATCTGTCTAGGTCGGTCACTGAACTGCCGAGCGAACGGCTCTCCGCTCTGTAATCTGGCAGTTTAATGTGAAACCTGCCGGATTATAAGAGCAGGAGAGCTGAGTTGCAAAATGCCGGACTATTGGACGTGCCGGATTGGTGAACGCCGAATTACCGAGCGCCTACTGTATATTGACTATTTTCAAAATTTATTTGCTGCTGGGTTCCTGTAAAGTGTAAACGTAAATCGACAAGAACCGTGTTTTATTTAGATATGAATTTTATGTCAGTACTATAAGACCTTAAGAGGTTGGACGGTCTTTAATATACGGCCATATATTTCGGATACAACATTTCACGGTAAAGTGTAATACGGCGAATTGCATACGTACAAGTTTCCAGACACGAAATCTTATATCGTTTAGATATATCAAATAAGTCAGGCATATCCATCTTTAAGTAGGCTGTAATCTACTGTTCAGTATCAAAACTACCATTATCATTCTTCGACTTGAACAAACGCATTATATTTGACTGAGGACAGTCTTTTAACATCATAAAGAAATTCTTCATGATAATGATGTTTGGTCTTCTTTTGGGCACTTATTGCACTCATCGTCACTCTATTCTTCTACTGTGCAAAGATGCCATTGTGCAACGGTTAGGGGGCAGTACGCTTCAAGGCGCTGGGGATTCACATCTTTTTCTCTCACGCGGCAAGCTGTAGGTGATGAAATACAAATCAAGTGATACGACGAGGTCACGCGGGTTTCCTTATCGTTAATTTGAAAAAGACTCACGTAATCTGGTTATGGGAATGGTTGATTTTTCCCTTCAAAATCTCAATGCAATATCGTTCCAAGTGAATGAATGGCACGAATGAGTCTTTTTAGCTAATTCGACTTAGGTGCATGGATAAATTTTATTATGCCAAAGACCAGAAGACCGGCTCTAGAAATGGGCAAAATAATGACCTTACTTTTAACGAAATTGCGTAAATATTAAATACAAATTAGTCAAAGGCACATTTTTGTGTAAAAAAAAAATAAACTACATTACTTGTTGATGTGCCAACATTATTATATAAATATTATTATATAGATCAAAATTGCAAGGCTCATAATAATCCTAGAATAAGGTAATGAATTCCCAAAATGTTTGAACTTGATTTATCTCAGAAGTTACGAACAAAAATCCGTTACGAAAACTCTTCGTGAAGCGGCCAAGATCCACATCGGAATGTAGAGCCAATTAAAAATAATGATAATGCCTTATAAGTATTACAGCACTCTATTGAAATTAGAAATAATCAAGATGATGTAATACATTCATTAAATTCTGTTATGGTGACTAATTACTTAATTCCTAATCTCAATATTTGGGTTTTTTTTGTTCAAATAATTCTGTGTCCAAAGTCTATTAACTAAATGTAATAATTACACTGAAACTAATAATGACGTCATGATAATATTTGTAAAGTTGGTTCATATGACATCTGACATTATTTTTACTATCCAATAACTCAGTGTTATGGAATTGCTGAGTTGCATGCAATTTATTGACTGATAAAGTCAATACTTTGTGATATGCAAATAAACATTTAGTCTTTGACCAATATTTGAGGCAATGAAATGTGTATTTTCAATCTAAAACCAATTTACATTATTATCTTGATCTCGCCAATAAATGACAGATTCGTAGATTTGATATTTCTACGAGTTTTTGGGTTGCAAAGGTTAAATACACTGAAGAAAACCCACTCTAATAGACTAAATTATATGAAAGTTAAGCTGAATAAAAGGATTAACCTTTATATTAGCTACAAGCAAAGATCTTAAAAAACATTCTTATATATAGAGATGGGGCCTTAATGTATGCAATTGAAGCAAACATAGGACCTCTTGTCTATTGATTAAGTTAGCTTCAAGTGACTTCACATTGTATTTTCATTTGAATAGAACTTCACATTTTTACTGCGACATTCCACAATAATTCCAGATTCAATTAGTTAATTACCTACATACATGATACTGGACTGCGAAATTTTTAACGTGAGACCAGGTGGTGGCGCTCGTATTGTATCTTGTCTATGGTTTTCGATTTCGAAGTATTGAAAGTACTGAAAAACGAGAGGAGGGGATGTAGTTCTCCAAGCCGCCGCCTATCACCATAAATATTTTGTACTGTATGTGTCAATATTGTCAAAATAAGCCTTCAATATTTCAATTCATAGGATTGGATAGTGTATAATTAAATTCGACACATCTCACATGTTATTACGTACCATATCAAAGCGTACATTTGAATTAGGTGGCCGAAAGCAATGCATTGACCATTATTTTTAAGATGAATAATCTCATAAAATACCAAGAAATGTGTACGTAGGTTATGTAAATAAAGCGACAGACTTCAAATCGGAACGCAAGCCGCCATTCTTTTTTCATTGACTATAAGTAATTTCGTAGTGTTGATTCATTTGTAATAATCTGCATACAATTATCACCCTTACACAGAAACAAACTAATTTAACATGGTAATTTTAATTCACCCAAACAGTTAATTCCATGAATTATTAAATGAGCAGCTATTTTTAAGATATACGCTGAAACTTGCATTTATTATGAATGAATGTTTTTGTTTAATTTATTACTATATACATGACAGTTTAACACACAACTTGTACTGGAACCAAAACATTATAATTTTATTGCAAATGAACCATATATTATGGCAGACCTTGTCAATTATTAATTGTACGTATAAAGGCAGACAAATAAACCGAATGAAAGTTATTTAGTATACAACCACAAAAATCACTTAATATATATATATTACTGAAACGACAACTGCCAAAGATGGCAGCTATAAATAATGCTATCATATTTTAATGCTGCCCAAGTATGAAATATTAACCATCAAGTGTTAGTTCAGGGATCGTCAAATAATGTCTCTTATGTGCACGCGTGAGGGTTTTCAGAAATATTGATAATGGAAATAAAACTACCATATTCATACAGCACGACTTTAGTTTTAAGAAATGCATCTGAGTTGTGTGTGGTTTATTTTCCGTAAAGTTATGAACATTTATAATGTCAAGAATGGCAAGATATTTTGGATTGTATATTTAATTCTGTTTTTAAAAAAATATAACTTAAAATCAAGTCATCATCAACCAAGTATTTAAAATATATCTACACATGGCACTCAAATTTGACTCATCTCTCTAAAAAAGTTGCCAACTATACTATAGTACATACTCTTTGGATAAAATGAAATAAATTGATCAATACCACTCAGCTACGGAGGACAGTAATTTAAAATTGTAATTATTTTAATTCCAGGTGTTGAAACCGTATTTGATACAGCGGTGTCGTGCAAGTGCAGATTTCTCTCTGCGGTTAGCATGGCTGTTGGGAGCGTATGGGGCGGGTGGTAGTTCCACCGACACGGCACAGTCAAATCCCGCTCCCACCGGAAGAAGAAGTCGAGGGTCTAGACTGAGGACGGAACTTCTCAGAGCACCCACACGACCCCCTAAAGTTAGGCCTGTCACACACGCTACACACCATCACAGGTAATAAAAATTATGGCGTCAAACTTGATGATGTTCAAGACTCAATACAAGAACATGATATTACACAATGATATTGGATTATATGTCAGTCATCAATATCAAGAAACATGAAAGACCCGTCTAGTAGTAACAGTAGAGAAGAAGAAAACCTTGTTTATTTGTGTAGTTATTAAGTGGAGTTTACATAATGTTTATTGACATCAAATTACATAATTTACATAATGCTTTTCATTAATGGCCAAATTACATGAAAAGTGTTCTCAAACCGCACTGTTGTGAACAGTCGTCTATTATAAATCACTACTACACACAATGATTCAGATACCAATCGGATCGTCTCGACGTTTGCATTGATAGTCTCAAACATGCGTTGTGTTGATAATGTTAAAAAGTCATATAGACCGGAAATATCTTTATTAGGTACATACATCGAATGTCGCCGCAGACTATTGATGATTGTGATTGGAGAAGTAACAAGTTAAGGATTCTCTAAGGAGGTCGCTAAAGAGGTACTAGCATGTTATAAGTTTGAGAAACACTAAAATAAGGCATGGAGTTTCTACAGGATAGAATTTTCAACAAAACCGTGGTCTTCCTAAGAGGATTGGAAAGACTTTTCTAACAAAATTGAATAATAATACATTTTATTCCGCTGTTCTATAGATTCAATAATAATTATTGTTTCTGATTACTGATCATTTGTGGGATTAATTCTATAAAAATATATATTATACAACTAACACTCTCTGTTGTGTTTCAGTTGGTTGCCAAAATTATTCACAATAAAAAAACCCCTGTGAGTAAATTATTTTTATCTCGACTAAATATGAAACAAATTTCAGCAGGTCGCGGTCTGATGCTTCTGCCCTGCGAGCACCACCCCTTCCACCACCTCCTCCACCCCCTCCCGCTCTCGGTGACCTGCTCAGCGGAAGAGCCTTTGACTGCGGATGCCCCTCACCTTCTACCTGCCACTGTCTGCAGCCACAGTTACATTTTGTCGGTGAGTTTGTTACCTTTTATCTAAAGATGCATTGGATACGAGCAGAAGTTATTGATATGTATCAAGGGGAGTAATCATGATTGATGTGTAGGTACCTTTTATATATACTTAGATTATTTTGCTCACTTTATCTTCCACTTCACTTCGTATGCATGCTTTAGGTTGAATGTGTGGATCACATTGTGTCAACTGTTCACACTTGTACATCAAATAGTTTTCAATTTATCTATCTATTATTTATATAATGGCGGCTCGTCAATATGCACTGCGGAACTGCAGCACCCCCAAGCAAATTGAGAAAAATGTAATATTATAATATACATAAATTTATGTATATTATATGAAAATATCAATATTTTTTAAGCATGAATTGAGCTCGCCCGCGCACCGATATATCCAATAATTATCATACACCATGGTACTGCAGTACCGTTTTCAAACGAATATGCTCGAATGGGCGGAGGAGGGGTGCGGGGAGCAGGGCACGCAGCTGGGAGCTTGATCGGTACTGCAGGCCCGACAGTGTATCGCCGTATCTGCGTTCGTATGTGAGCCCACGCGCGTGCCGAGGGAAGAAATATAGCTTTAATGATATTTTATTAACATTGTTCAAATTTATTTCTGCAAGCAATTTATGCAAAGTTTTTTATTTTAATTAATTATTAATATAATTAATTATTTATATTTAATTTTGATGTTAATAGTAAAATGTAATCCAAACAAAATCAACCAGATATCTTATCCACGAGCCGCCACTGCAAATATGTATAAACTATAGTATTTGTTGGCTTATTCGGTGAAAATCAAGCTGATACTAATAGTTACCAAGCCCATTAATATAATTACATACATAAATAGTTTACTGGAAGTCGTTTTGCATTTCGGATTCATTCTTCGCAAGTTCACACTAGCGATCTAAGATTTATTTGCCTGGACTACAGTGAGACAAAAATGCCTTGAATTAGTGTTACAAGCATAAAAAAGTTTTATTTTTTATAAAACCATCATTATTTTGGCCAGCCATTGGCAATACCGTTGATTGTTGTTTTGCTTCATTATAAATTCTGGAATTAATATATTTTTATTAAATATAGGATTTATTTAGGTTTTTTAAAACTGAATTGTGAACTGCGGCAGTTTGAGAGTACTATTTCTGGTCTGAGGATCAAAATAGGTTGCAGATGTGTGTTTAGATGAACAATCACGAAAAATCATAAAAGTCAGTTACCAAATTACCGAGTGTCAACGGCATGCAGCCATTAGCTTTTCTATAGTTTTTCAAAACAAATGTTTCACGCACAAAATTGTCCAGAACTCAATTAACTCCTGAAATGTACTGATTTTCCACTTATCTCTCTGTTCCTTTTGCACACAGAATTGTATTGCTCGTAATAAACAGTTTTATCCGTAATGCTGATGGTGATGCAAATTATATTTTTCAGATGCCCTTGTGAGTATCGGTAAAAAGCTGACCCCGATTGCTTCCCAAGAGCTGCGCAACACTCGCCTCAGGGCAGAGCTGGTGAGCTTGAACCTCAACCTGCCGGCCAGGGTGTGGCTCCCTTTACATCAGGCGGCGCATTACGTCTTGCGAGTGCCACCGCAAACTGCTGCCGTTTTAAATTCTAAAGACAAGGTACGCCACATATTATCTTAAATTGTTTAACAAAATATAAATAGTTACTTATAAACCAATTGAAGGAAGCTGATAACTTAAAAGGTTTTTTTGAAAATATGACCACACTTATTTAACCTGTTATTTCAGACTCCGTACCTGTTGTATGTGGAAGTCTTGGAAGTTGGAGAGGCGGCACCGTTACCCACTAGACTAATTCAACAACCCACTCCCATGAGACATGCTCGGAGTGAAGAAGCTCTACCTACAGGTAGGATAATATTCTTTTTCCTACTTCGCATTTATGATGTATAACATTTTGAATTGATTGTGTATAAGTTTATTTGTTGTTCTGGTTTTGAGTAGTTATGTTTATTGGGTAGTGATTATTAAAACCTATTTTTAAATTTTATTATTTTATGTGTCGAAGTGTAAAGGAAAATTAGTTGGTGATTAAATTGAAATAAAGTGCTTCAAACATAATTAAGCAGTTCTATGAAATACTCTATTGTTTTATTTTTCAAGAATGGCGAACATTCTCTGTGTATTCCCCGTATGATGAACCTGAGACGGAAGGATGTTGGAGTCAGGAAGATGATGAGTTAACACTTCAGGTAATATTTTATGTAATTTTTTATATTCTCACTTGTTTGAAGTTGCCCATAAAATATATTTTATGAACAAAATAATAAAGTACGAGGGTGGGTCAATAATTCCTTAGAAAAAAGCATTAAAACAGTTTTTATTTTTGTATTTTTTTTTTATTTCTCAACATAATCTCCTTGGAGCTCAATACACTTGGTTAGACGTTTCTCAATTTTTTTTAAACCGTCAGAAAAATAAGTTTTCGGAAGGTCCTCAAAATAAGCATTTGTCCGATCGATGACTTCTTCATTTGAAAAAAAACGTTGTCCACTTAGCCATTTTTTTAAGTTTGGGAAAAGGAAAAAGTCACTGGGGGCTAAATCTGGCAAATACGGTGGGTGGTCGACCAATTCGAACTTCAATTCTTCAATTTTAGCCATTGATCGTAAACATGTGTGAACACGGGCATTGTCCTGATGAAAGAGGATTTTTTTCCTGTTTAAATGAGGCCGTTTTTCTTCAATTTTGTTTTTTAGCTGGTCTAATAAAGATGCATAATAATCCCCTGTTATTGTTTTTCCTTTTTCCAAATAGTCAACGAAAATATTTCCACGTGCATCCCAAAATACAGTACCCATAACCTTACCAGCTGATTTTACGGTTTTCGCCTTCTTTGGACATGGTTCGCCTTTCGCAATCCACTGCTTTGACTGTTCTTTCGTCTCGGGAGTATAGTGGTGTATCCATGTTTCATCTACAGTCACAAAGCGACGAAAAAATTCATCCGGATTGCGTTGCATGAGCGACAACAGGGCTTTAGAGGCCACCACCCTATTGCGTTTATTGTCGACTGTGAGCAAACGCGGCACCCATCTTGCAGAAATTTTTTTCATGCCCAATTTATCATGTAAAATAGAAATGACGCTACCTTTTGAGATCCCTGTAACCTCAATTATCTCACTCAACTTTAATCTTCGGTCACTTAACACCATATCGTGGATTTTATTGATCATTTCTGGTGTAGTCACCTCTACAGGACGTCCTGAGCGTGGTTCATCCTTTGTTGATGTACGACCACGTTTAAATTCATTTAACCAGTTATAAATAGTTGCAAGTGAAGGAGCAGATATGCCGTGAACTAAATCCAACTCATTTTTTATTTCCTTTGCTGTTAACCCTTTTATATTAAAATGTTTAATAACAGCTCTAAACTCAATTTTCTCCATTTTCCATTTTTCCATTTTCCACAAGCAAATTTTTTTTTTAAATGTACGAGAAACACACAACAACCCGACCAATCTGATTGAAACTTCGCAGCATACTGAATCGGTAGTGCCGCTGCATGAAAACAAACCGCTTACAGTACTAGTCGCGCCACCTGTCGGCTTTTCTAAGGACTTATTGACCCACCCTCGTATATGACATTAAAGCATTTTAATTTGGTCATACATGAAGTAAGCTGCACACCGCTTTATATCTATGTAGAACCAATGGAGCAAAATTTTAAAATTAGTAATACCTAAATCTTTTATAATATGGTCACCATAGCGTTAAAGGAAGAAGACTTATCATCTGAAGAAAACAAGCCTCCGAAGCATACTAATCAATCATTGTGATTTTGCATCACTGCGTTGAATTAAGATTGAATTTTTTTTTAAATCCTGCGGCTTTTATGGCAATTGCTAGGTTGTATCCAGTATAAGAAAAGTGGTTACAGGTCAAAATTCTGTATGGCTTAAACCACTCTAAAGCTATGTGAAATTAACCAACACTAACTCATGTATGAAAAGTCAAAGGTGTTAACAGACTATTGGTACCCATTTAATTACAGTATCGGTGTAGAGCAGCCGATAGCCTCTCCCAGTTGTCAGGGTCATCAGCGTCGTCTCGGGAAAGTGTTTTGCTGGCCGCGGCGGATGTGAGGAGGAGACTGGCTGCGGCAGAGGAGCATGCGGGGGCACACGCCTTCCGCAACGCCAAAGACCCCAGTGCACAGGCACTCAAGGTGATTAGTTGCAAGCATTACAATACCCGATTCCCAATTGGAATGAAATCATTTGCAGTGAATAACGCTCTTGTAAAATGATCCTGCTTATACAAATTGCGTTCTTTTGTAAACAGGTAAATATGGTTGGTGGTACTATAAATCGGCAGTCATGCCTTACGGCATTCTTGTCCTATTCTGTAACGTGTCCGTAAATATAGCCAACTACAGTGCATATTGTATGTCGTTGAAAATTTATTCTACCTACACTGCAATAAAGGTGCATATTAAAAATTCGTGTTAATATCTTTGACCTAAACATATATTATTCTTTAACACATCTTTAAGTTTATCCCATTTTTCTCCACACTCAAGAATCATACCCTACAACCATAACCCAGAAGGTAACGGACATCCCTTATTTTTTGTGTTCCCTGGTTAAATAGTTAGAGCAAAGAAAACAGTGTGAGAACTCTGCAATGTAGGTACAGTGTTAGTGTTTATAATCAGATAATAATGTTGTGGTTTTGTTTGAGCGTCATATGATAGTGTTTATCTACTAATGCATAATTATGATTGTAACAGGTGAATGTGCGTACATTGTTTTTTTTATTTACACATAAGCCTCTTGAAGTAATTTATATACTTCTATTAAAAACCGCGATAAATGCGTAAGCAAAACCACAGCTTTTGAATGACTAGTCTAGTATTTTATCAACTTAACCACAATCAGTTGCGACTGGTTCAATGCCATTCAAGTGCACTGCACTCCTTGAAATTTAAAAAAATAAAACTTCACTCAACTTTGGTATTCTTAATTCATTTGTCATCACACTCATCACTCACTTATTGCCATGTAAACTATATAATATGCGAGCTAAAACTGTACATTAATCACAGATCGATCCGGCGATGCAAACGTACGACTGTAAAATTACATGATATTATATTATGATTTCATTGCATTGTGGATTTTTATTATAATTTTCATGCTGGGTTAAATATTCATTGGAATGATTTATTTTAAAAGGGCAAGAATAGAGTTTTTAAATCATATTTTAGTAATTTTGTGTGTGAAATAACTATCTGGCATACGAAAATGTGTCAAGCGGCATCAACATCATGCCACTGATGAATCTAACACACGATTGGACAGACGTCTCGCGGATTTAATTGTAAATAGTCCCGGCATGTGTTTTTCAATGTGTGTTTGGATGCAGAGTATGAACCGAATAGGTTAAGCAAGTGACTAACATCCAAGAAACCTCTTTGTGAGGCGGCCCAGATACACATATATATTAATAAAATACCTACTGTGCGGCAAGTTTAACGTGAAGCGTGACCGCTTCGAGACATAGATCGCAGCGCCACGATGGCGGCCATGAACTTCAACGTATCAATTTCGCACTGAAGTATTTAGATTATCATATCTATCTTACAAAAG
Source organism: Rhyacophila brunnea (assembly GCF_057557595.1). NCBI lineage: Eukaryota > Metazoa > Arthropoda > Insecta > Trichoptera > Rhyacophilidae > Rhyacophila > Rhyacophila brunnea. Next base: position 17,855,439 of record NW_028232752.1, read on the forward strand.
AATCATATTATATTGTTTTATTCATAATAATAATATGTCTGTTATGAAAACCAGTGTCTGGAAAACTGGCAAATTTTTGTGTTTCACTTGTGTACCTATTCATTGAACAGAGAAACCCGGATTTTACATTTTTGAAGTGAAGGCAATAAAAGTGAAAATTGATGAAAAATGTAAATTAACATTATATGCGTAAGAATCTGCCAAAGTAATTTGGTTTTTATTGATCTGAGTAAACAAAATTTTATATTATAATATTTATATAATATAAGAATAATATGATTGCAGGAATTGTGGAGTGAAAAAGAAGCCAGAGTGAGAGCAAGCTCTCCATATGGGCAACTGGCAGGCTGGAAACTGTTGGGCGCCATCGTCAAGTGCGGAGACGACCTGCGGCAGGAGCTTCTCGCCTCTCAGCTTCTTCAGGCCCTGCAGGCTCTCTGGGACCAAGAACACGTTCCACTCAAACTTCACCCCTGCAGGGTCGTGTGCTTATCGGACGATTCCGGTCTGATATCGCCGTTGGTGAACACTGTGTCTTTGCACCAAATTAGACGACAGTCGGGCCTGTCACTGCGGGAATATCTGCTGAGAGAGCACGGCACGCCTACTGCTGAACGTTTCATGCGGGCGCAGACCTGCTTCGTCAGATCGGCTGCTGCTTACGCCCTAGCTTCCTATCTCCTGCAACTCAAAGACAGGTTAGATTTTTATATGAACAATGTTATCTACAATCAGTGCTTCTCAAACTTTTTCATACCACGGGGCCCCCAAATATTTTAGTCTTTAGTGAGCAACAGTACTTTATTTATCATTAATTATTATAGGTACATTTTTATTAAAAATAATAGAACATTTTCATTTACTTGCTTGTAAAGCAAACAATAAAAAAAACAAAAAAAGATACTTCAAATTTATTACAGCTACAGCTACAAAAACAATTTAATCAGAGGGGTCTGATTGCATATTTTTACATAAATAATTTATAAATATTAGTTGATTATTTGGATAAAAAAATTTGATCATGTGAAACTTCGACCTCGAGATTTTGACTGATTTGTTTCAGGTATTGTCCAGTGATCACGTTTTTATGTTGTTTTTTATTTTCAAATACTGAAATATTTCGCGGCTCCCCAGCAGGAGCTCCAGTTTGAGAAGTACTGATCTACATGACCAAAATTTTACAACATTTCATAAATTTATTTGAGTAAATAAAAATAACACCACTTACCTACTAAAAAAAATCTTAAAAAAGTACTAAAATTTCTTATTAACCCTTCTTTGTAAATATTTTTATACACATTCAATTGGTTAGCTGTTAATAACAAAACTTGTGTTTGGTGTCTGACACATTTTCGACAGTTTAATTTTATTGATGTTCATTTTTAAACCATACATACTAACAATTATTTGATGTAAATGTTTCAAACAATTAGCAATCCACACTGTATCATCGGCATACTGTAGATTGTTAATAAGTTTCCTATTAACTACTATACCTCCCAATTCACTTTGTAAGGTTTCAATTTCCCTACTGATCTCGTTTTCAATCTCCATATTGGCTGTTTCCAACATAGGTTAGCTATCAATTGAATGTCTATATTAAGGTGACGCATCAGTGAAACGCCAAATAATTTTCAACTGTACGCGCGACGAAATTGTGTACTCGCTTCGCATTCCTTGAGAGAACGTCGAGTCAGACATACGTCACTTTGCTGCGTGATGGCGACGGGCCAATTAATTCTAAAATCGTGTAAAGATGACTAAAAACGTTACCCATTTACTTTAAAAAGAAAACATGTCAATGAATATATTATTATTGTTACTAATAGAATAATAAACAGAACATAAAATGGACGTATGTTGGATTTATATGAGAAATAATATTTCGTTTGACAGGCGTCTTTTGCACCCGCGACCCGCAATCCGCACATCGCCTAGCAACGATCTTTTTAGACCGTGCCTCAACTAATGCATGGCCTTAATATTCTGGGATAAAGAGTTTGTAGCGGCATGACTTCGAAAAGAGACCCATAGATGTCGCTGCCCATTGACTGGATGCCGCAAGCGTTATGTAGACGAATTAGGATTTAACTCTATGTTAACTCCGTAATTTTTATATCTCAGTCTTACAGCCAGTCAGCTTAGTCTGAATAGCACTGACTCTTGATCATACAGGTCCTCTATTTTGAAACTAAGCACCATACACTATCGAGATTCGTTTCTAGTGAAAAATGTGGTTTCTAGTTGTCAAATGTGATACCTACCTGAATTGAACTAATCCTTTGGCACGTTCATCTGGTTACTTGGTCGAGCGAGTCATCTTATCTTGTTAATCTGTTTTCGTGCATCGTTTGAAGTATTCTCTGTTATTGTTGATTAATCTCTGTGAACTCTGAATACCTAAATACTAAAACCAGAAGTGTTTCTATTTTATAAATAAAAAACATAGTATTTAAAATAAAATCTCACTTGAAATGACATGTTTTTTATTAATTATTTGCAGGCATAATGGAAATATACTCTTGGATGTGGAAGGACATCTGATACACATTGACTTTGCATTTATTCTGTCTATATCTCCTAAAAACCTCGGTTTTGAGACGTCGCCATTCAAGGTATTTTATTAGTTTTTGTAGAACATATTTCTCATCCTTTTAAACAGGAATAAATTTGTTTGTAATGTATTCGATACATTGTTATTGAAGAAAATTAGATATATGTACATACATATTGACTATATTTTCTTTATCAAGACTAGATTATGGTGGTGAAACCAAAATGTTACAGTTAAAATTATGAAATATGTATTTGTATTGTACCACTTATAGTGATTACAGAACTACCTTTAGTATGGTTAACTAGAAATGCACACCTTATACCTAATTTAGAATATTTATAACACTATTTAAATGAAATGAATGCTATTTTATTTACAGTTGACAAGTGAAATAGTGGAAGTTATGGACGGCGAGGAATCAGATATGTTCTCGTACTTCAAGATCCTGATGCTGCAAGGATTGGTTGCCGCACGTAAACATCAGGACAGGTTACTGCATATAGTAGAAGTCATGCGACCCGGTAAGCAATTTCTTTCAATTACCTATCTTAGTTTATAACAATCTGTATCAACATTAAAAAAACTTATACAATTTCTTTCTAAGCGAACGACATCGGTTATGATTATTTTCATCAATTTATTTTGTGTATTAGGTACTTATGTATTTTGTTTTATTTTAATTAATATCTCAATTATCCAAAGATGTTGTAAAATTCTTTTATATAGATGGAGTGGAGTCTAAATGAATGAAATTGAAGCAAAAAAAGGACTTTGGTTTACTGATGGAAGAAGCAGGTTCATTTGAATATTAAATTTAGCTATAAATATCTGTGGAAAGATACTCAATCTTCAATTTTATGTAGGCAGACAAAAGCAATACATTTATTATTGTTTTTAACCTGTTGACTACCGTAAAAATGGCACTAGGTACCTGACACCTGAATATAATTTGCCAAAAAGAATTGTGAAAATTGATTGTTATTTTAAATTACATTAAAAATAAATCATAACTAACTAACCGATTATTATTTTTTGTATGAGAAAAGCAGTTTTAAAAAAAAAAATCTCATCTCTGGCAGTGATCCGGTTAAGATGAATAATCATGTAAACCACCGAGAAATGTGTATGTAGGCTATGTTAACAAAGCAACAGACTTCAAACCAGAACGTAAGCTGCTATTTTGTTTTCGAGGCTGCCAATAGCTGAAGAAAATAATGAACTTGTTACCAATGCAACCACAAGTACAATCGTAAAATTCCAAACATGGAATGCGTATCAGACTCCTTCTATATAGTGTCCAAATTCTTTGAGATTATCATTTAACCTTGCTAAACCTTGCTGTAACAATTAGAATTAGAATAGAATGTTGGTGAGTTAGATTTTGTTTATGAATGTATATAAAATATGTGATTTATGTTCAGGTGGTCAGTTGGCATGCTTGAGAGGCGCGGGGGCGGTGCGCGGACTTGGAGCTCGCCTGCACGTCGGCCGAACGGAGGCCCAGCTCGCCGCGCTGGTGGATCAGTTGGTTCACTCCGCCCTCACCTCAATCTCCACCCGACTCTACGACCGGTTTCAGTACATCACCAATGGAATACTCTAGTTTAGTTTTGTACAACCTCTTAGTGTCACTACTTTGCTATTGTGCAGAGTTAAATGGTATAGCGGTTATACGACACTTTTGCATTGTCTCTGTCAGAAGGATGTGTTAGTGAAGTGTAGTTACTGTAGTATAACATTGTTCCACACAAAAACATCTATACACCGGCAATGCATAAGTCTCGTGCGCTAGCTCTAACAATATCGAGAAGCATCGGATAATAATATGACTATATACCAACAATCATTCTGTCAATGCCAGTTGCGTCATAAGCTAACAATTTGAAACAAGATTTGCTTTATGACTGAGAAATGCAAAGTCTCCGGAATGTCATCTCATATGTGACAAAACTAATGAAAATAATGTGTTTTAAGTTTATCCCACATTTCTCCACAGTCAAGAATTAAACTTTGTTTCAGCTTCACCCAGAAAGGAACCCACTTACCATTATTTATGTATTCCACATTTGAAACTAAATTGCAAGTTTTCATATACTGTGTCTCTGGAATCGATCTATTATTGGCATTACAGTCGTATGTGCGTCTTCGTCACCTACAGGAAACGTATCCACTTCTCTCTGTCTGCCGCAAGCTTCTCCACTGACTTTACCTCAGTAATCTGTCTCTTTGTACACAGTACAAACACCGCAGTCTACCCTTATTTTCTCTTGAAGACAAGTCTCTTGGTTTTTTGAGTCATCCCACTTTCTACTTATGAGACTGTAGGGGGATCATTGTATAATATGTACAGTTTGTGAGTGTACCCTTCTTTGTCACACAATATTGATTGTTTGATAAATTATTGACACCCGATGTATCAATTTACTATTGCCATATAGTCAGTATAAAACTGTGATTCTACCCTGTTTGGGCTGATATCTAAGACTAGACCCCCTTACTTCATCACAGGAGTTATTTTAAATTCCAAATTGGTATACAAGAAGAAATGATAAGGCTAGTACATTTTTAAGGAGTTATACGGTGAAGCGGTCGTCTCTTCATCGTTGAATAACACAATATTGGCAGTGATGTTCACCAAGATTGTTTGAAGCTGAAGAAAGTAGCATTACATGTGAACATTGTCTAAGTCAGAGAAGTGTTACTTGTTAAATTTTATGCCAACACTACATATCGAAGTGCAATTTGATTCTGATATAGAAATACTGTAATTCATCTGTATCAATTTAATATTCGCATGGAATTCAACTCGTAAATTTACTTGACAGATTGTTGTGCTGCAAACTATTTAGTGTTGCCATCGAACATTATTTTTTGCTTCTCGATATTGTTACCAGTTATTTTTTTATATTACTCTATTACTCATACGCTATTTTAGCTCCCTTTTAAATATTATGATAATAAATCTCCTCAATATATTTCCTTGAACCCATTTCTTTATCGATTTTAATATTGCCCTCCTGCAACTGTAGTATTACAAAATTAAAGATATACATAATAATTTAATATTTTTACATGTGACCGGACTTCAGCTGTTTTCTTTTGATGTAGAATGTTTATTAACACTTGTCAATATTGTCGACTGGTTTCTTAGGATCTAACTGTCTGGCGCAGCTGTCAAACAGCCTTTAGTTCAGCGATGGCGAACTTTTTATGCATACTTGAAAAATACTTGTAGGGTGCCGTACCAACGACCAATATTGGTGAAAGTATAAATTAGGAATCGCTACGAAATAGGTCCCTAGTAGCAATACTGATTATTGCATATTTATGGAAATTTATATTTTATTAGCACTGAAAACTTTCCCTATGGGAGCACAAAATCTTATAAAAATGACACATACTGATAAAAATTCATTCAAGTATGTTTTTTGTTCATATACAAGCAGAAGATTTAACCATTTAAAAACAAATAAGTACCGAGAAAAATCACTTGAATTGAATACTTGTTTATAGTGATATAATGACAATCGTTCAATCGGCGCTGTCAACAAATGCAGTATTGCAAGTGTGCTGAAGACTAATCTACATTCACTTTTTTAATACATATTTATGTACGACGCCTTCGAAATGTGGTGTTGGCGCCGAATGCTTCGTGTTTCTTGGACAGAGCACAAATGAACAAGTCAATCATCCAGATACTGCGGATAAAAGGATAGCTCTCGACAATATGATTGAGATGCATTTTGCAGTCTGTTCTTGGTAAACTGAAGAAATTTGTGGTTTTGGGTAGCCTCTAAGGAAGGCGAAACAGAGGAAGAGTGTCAGAGCAAAGGAACGTACTGTGAGGTGGGGGGTGGTATGAGGGTTGAGGGAACGACCAAGAAGAGAGTAAAATAATATATATTTTAAATTGAATTCATTCACAATTGTTTCCCTTGCCAGCAGAAGTTCACCACCGCTGTCCTAGTTTGTATAAAAGTATTGGGAATGGGACAACTGGACTCCGGACAATTGGACGCCGCACTGTCGTAGACACGTATACAGAATGTAGACGAGGAATTTTAATCAGTTTCTATCTACTACTTAGTAGTTTTAATTCATTTTACTCTAACATAATGTATTCTTTATTGCGGATTGAGAATTACCATGCCTAAGGCTTTATATAAAATAAAAAACTCTTTCGTTGGAACTTAAACATATGCACATATAAATCATTATTTAGTGTGCATATTTACATTCTCACTAACTATTAAATCATAATATAATCATTTATAATATATAAATAATAATATTAAATATTTTTTTTAAAGTACCTTAAGTACCTCTCGTCCAATTTTTTTCGAATTCCGTGGCGTCCAATTGTCCCGGCGCCAAATCGTCCTAGACCCAAAGGATTTTGTCAATGAGTTAAAAGTTACATTTTTTTATAGGATTGTGACGGTTGAACAGTTAATGTTTTGAATGATTAAAAAAATGCATTATTCTGTTCAGGTATATTTTGACATGTCATACTATTGTTGCAGGGGTTGTGATTTTGGTCTTGATTTAAAGTGTCTATGCAATATCGTCCTTTATAAATATTATCTTTTATTAATAATTGTTATGTGAACGTCAAGCGGATGCTTTGTAAATTTTTGCATTCTTTGAAAGGTATCTCTGTAAGAGAAAAAATATTATAATGAATGTTGTACGAATCACATTTGCTTTTTTTTTTAAAAGGGGCGCTGGCCCGTGAATTAAAAATGACACCATTATCGAAATCTTTTACAAGAAGCTATTTGTTGATTCGTGTTATGAATTCTTGTCTATCTGAATATTTTGAAACATACAGCATCGTCAGCATACTACTATAATATCTAATTTACAGTGTAATTTTTATCTGGTTGCTGGTACTTGGTAAGTTCTTGCCGATATTCGAATCATTGGAGATTACGACTGAAGTAAACCGAATATTCACAACCATTACGCTTTCCTTAATTGATGTTTTATTTTATGAGTTGATTTGATATCAAATTATTTGACAGTGAAACTCCAATTTTACGTCTTTGAAGGGACTGACAAAAAAACGTGTGGGTTTGGAGCATATTATGTTCTTTCACGTTTTTGAGAATGTTTCTTTTCTCTTGAACCGATAATGTTTTCATTTGAATGGGTGTAAACAAAAAAACTAATTAATCTCGATTGGTTTTGGGGACTACAGACATGTCTACAAAAAGAAATGCACACGTGAGTCTTTAATTTTGTTGAATTCAATGTGTTTTTTTAATTGAATTTTGGTTATTTCAGACGTAAATTGGGAGATATAAAAATGTATAACTAGGAATTAAACGTACTAAAATGAAGTAAATAAAAAAATTAATTTGATCATGGGTACTGCAGACATCTGCAAAAAGAAATTTGCAACGATTCTGGAATTTTGTTGAATTGAATGTGTTTTTTAATTGAATTTTGTTTATTTTAGACGTAAATTGCAAGAAATTAAAATGATAAACTGGGAATTAAACGTACTAAAATGAAATGAGACTGCAGAAACTAGAGGCAAATAGCAAGAAAACATGACTTTCGGGCACGTAAAATCGGGGATCCACTGTATATATAAAACTGTTGAAAAAAATTAAAAGAAATATTTTTAAGCTGACAATATGCTGTTATTAACACAAATTCAATAGTCCTCGTCATTTATTATTTTTCATTCTTTGAAATTCGGTGTTACGAATGGTGTTTTTGTCTCATCAAGAATTTTCTCTAATCTTTCATTTTGAATTTTATTATATGTAATAATTAATGGTATTTGAACTGAAAAAAAAAACACCCATCGACAAACAATGAAGTTATGCATTAATTGAAATACCCAATCTGTTGATAACTGTCGCCAAACATGTGAGAAAGATAAAACGTTATGAAATTTGTAAATATAAATATGATAGTAAATTGATAAGCAGTGTGAAGGGTTGAAAGTTGAGGTTAGTCATCCCCAAATGTAAATCGGACTCATATATATATTATATTTACAATATGTATTGAAAAATATTAAGCTACATATATTTTATTCTATTTTGTATTTAAAATTTATACAAATCGGTAACCGTAAGAATGTAATTACTATTGTTGGAATTATTCAAGTGTGGAATTTATTCAAATCCATTGAAACTGATGTACATAGTATATAAAAGGTTTTTAAATAGCTTTTGTCATTTTTGTGTTTCTAGTTGCTAGTGTTAATAGTTAATAAATCGAAAAATTGAGATTTTTACATGTGCTGCAGACGTGTCTGTTTGTTAGAGGAGAATACGCCGAATCATAATCTCACCCGGTTCAATAACGTGGTTTAAGTGAGCTCAATGACGTTGAAGAAATGCTTATTCGGTCAGATGGAGTCTTCTGTGGTTACTGGTTTGATTTTTCTATGCAAGTACCAATGATCTGCGTCTTTCGAAAATTAGACAAGGGGTTTAATTTTTTGCTCCACTTTTTTATAATATGTTTAGGCTCCATCTCAATGGTAAAAGAGTATCTCTTCAACATCTTTGGAGCTCACATATAAATAACCAACAAGAACAATAATATTTGTGAGATTTTCAGCTCTTTCCATTTTTGGTAGTCAACAATATGAGTCTACGAGTGGAGGTTATTATTAATATTTTTTTACGGGGAATGGTTTTGAGCTATTTGCTTTACCCATTGGTTCCTTGTTCTTGGCAATACGCATTAAAATAAAATTGCCTGTGAATTTTGCCAGATGCAGGATTCAAATCCGTGAATCATAGCTTCGGAGTCAGTTAATCTGACTTTACTCCACTGTGGATATACATAATATTATATAATATAGAAATATTCAATTTACTAATACATACTCATCAATGTTAAACGCTGTTAAAATTTATTTTCTGAAATCTAAAGATTTCTATTGAGATTTTGAATTTAAAAATCCATTTATGTTAAGTTTCGTTATGAATAATACATAAAAGCGTTTTGTGCAAATTTATCTCAACGTTTCTATCAGTCTATTTCGATTTTTTATTAATAAAATAAGATGTTTTGTATTTCGTCTGGTTTTGTATTTCAGTTAGTTTTGTATTTCGATTGGTTTTCATAAAATCCAGTTGATATACATAATGCTTTATTTTTTACCGATTCAGTTCAATGGAATTTGATAGTTTTCGAAATGAAACTAATGATTTGCTTGATGTTCTTGAAATTGATAAACACCCAAATTTTTTTCTCTATAAATATAAATTTTTTCTTCAAAATTAATCCAATCTTTTTTTTAAAAAAAAACTCGTAAACAACCCTCATTAAATTAATGCATGATATAATAATTAATTATTATCTTGTAAGATAAGAGAATACAAAATTTTGACTGCATGATATTTATGAATCGTAAACAAAAAATGACTGATCTTATGTCGTAAATAAAGTCCACCCATTCGAAACAAGATTGCGCTAAGGTTTTCATCAATTCGATTAGATCTACGTCATCGTTAATTTTAGTACACACTGGCCTGACTACATCTGCAGAGTTATTCTGTCAGTTGTTTTAACTAAAGCAAAATTTGTTACATGCATAAAATCTGCTAAAGTGTATGCCTGCCTAATTAGTATGGAAATATTGTGTATGCACATGTGGCATTTTTTGCTTTAATTATCACTGTACTGGAATAACCCTGGATAAGTTGTTTTGGCATTTTTTGATTTTAACTCCAATTGTATAAATCGCCTCGTATTTTAACAGTAAACAGAATATAACATATTACAGTAAAACCTCGTGAATACGAATTCCACGGGACCAAAAATTAAAAAAAAAAAATTCGAATTACGAATTATGAAATGTATGGGGGAAAAATATTAAAATTATTATTTTTTTTTTTTGATTTTTATCAATATTGTTTATTATTATAGATGTGCCTACCAAATTTCCGGTTCTGTGTGACTTAATGGGTCATAAAATTTCAGGATTTTTATTACCTTCTTAAAATAAGTAATTTATGATGTTTTACGAAAAGTCTGTCACAATTTTCAATGACTGGCTCATGAAATAGTGTACTTTATTACGATTTATTGAATATTTTTATATGCCAGGACTCTTGAAATAATTTAGAATTACGAAATTCGAATTAAAGGTATGGTTTTATATGAAAATAATGTTCAAGGGACTTTTTTTTCATGAAAATTTCGAATTACGGCGATATTCAAATTATCCGTGTTCTTATTCACGAGGTTCTACTGTATTATATTTGCTGTTTTTTAATTTCAAACGTTTTTATTTATTGTCATCCAATGAATGAAAATATCAATTAAATGAAATGAATTTATGTATTCCAAATTATATCAGGTGTGAGAAATATAATGTATTCATTAACATATTGATCGCCAACATATTTTTCTTAAAATGAAGTGTTGATGTAAAGATGTTTTTTTTGGTGCATTCTTTTACATGATTATTGTTTTTTTTTATATGCTGGCGGCAGGTGTCCAATTGCGGCGCTAATAGAAAGATTTATTACATTGCGCCAAGTCAGCCACCTCACCGGTCACCTGTCTTGCTCGCGCATGAGGTTGTTTTTATAATTTTATCCATTGATTTTAGATTTATCAATCAGTCACTTAAATTACGATTAGTTATCCAGCAAAATCTTATTTGCGAGTTTGAATGTTGTGACACAGTGTATACATAAACTTTTACTTTGCGAGCCCATTTTTAGATACTTTGAATGAATATTCTCAGGCCAAGGTGCAGTAACATCTACATGGGCTATGCCGGTCACTTTATAAAGGTAAATACACAATGCGAATGCCTGCCGGCGCTGTATAACAATTCAAATGTAGGTGTTCCTTGCAGGTCATTGGTGACCCCCACGGCGACCTTGAAGTAAACCAGTGCCGGTCACCGGTGACCCCCATGGCGATCAATATGTTACACAACTTTTCGTATGATTTTATTTAAATAATTTTTGGAAAAACATTATTCAAGTCTGATGGTCAAATAGGGTGTAAGGGACATTTTATTAATGTGTTATTTACGGAGTATAAATTGTTGCGATTGTTTAGAATGTCATTTTAAGCATTGTCACACACAAGGTTTATTCTGATATGAACTATTTTTTTTTACAGGATTTGATGCGCTCTCCTGTAATGTTTCAAATTGTCACTTCCGTCCTTTTGGCATATCAAACTGGAATTAGCTTAAATTATTTTAAATACACAGAAAAAGCGATATGTTGGTTAAGTGTTTCCCAAACTGTGGGATGTGTAACCCTGGTGGTACGCAGTTAGTTAACCTTTTATTGTGTAAAATATGTTTGCGTTATCTGCATATATATATAAAGTCTGCTTACTATTAGAATCGGGGCGATTTTTCATTTTCAAACGGTTTTGTTAACGTTAACATAAATATGTGTTTGTAAGTTGAGTGATTTACTATTATAATATAAGTATGTTCTTGTACAAGTCATAATTATACCATGACATTAAGCATGAAACTAAAAATAGACTGAAATCTTTAGTTATTGCAAAGTAAATAGTAATTGAATGGTGCTTGAATTTGTTTCCTTATCGAAATTTAGTGTGAAAATATTGTTGGAAAAAAAAAATACCTACTGTAAGTTTTTAAATGATGTGAATTAGACCACGGTCTCGCCCCATGGTTATTTTTTACAGCGAGAATGCGTTTGATTATATTTGATATTTTAACAATTCATTCATTGTTTTGTGATCGGCAGATAGAAGGTTTTAGCATAGACATATTAATTAATGTATTAATCATTTATTTAATCATCAATCTATTTATTCTAATAATATTCTTAACATAATGATCAATACTCTTATGCAGTGTCAAATAAAATGTGCTCTAAACTACATTTTACATTCCATAGACATTATTTCATATTTTTCATAGTCATTGACGTTTATAAAAGACATAATGTAACCTCACATAAGAGGTGACTTTATTCTTTATAAATAAATAACCCTCACACACTTCATATCTTGTTATGAAACAATAATTATTGTCCAACATCAAAAAATAAATGCAATTATTATTGTGATAACATTATATTTAAAACTCTTATCATATATTAATTTAAATATTTTTTTTATGCAAGACTGAATATCGGTGTCAAAGAATATCTGTTAGTGACGAAGCCCACCAGAAGCGGCGCTCGGTGCGCTCACTACGAAGTAGGCCCCCTCCCGCCCACGGATTACCCTTCACCTATGTAATAAGGTGCACGAGAAGCACAAAATAATTATTATTATCAGCGTCTCTCATAACAAAGCAATAAAAATATTATTGTATTTCTCGGTGGCTTGTAATTCATATTCACGATGACGTAATTCTACCAGCGAAATATCGGACACCCAGCAACTAAACAATGAGTTCACTGTTATTAAATAATGCCTACTCTCCCGTCTATCGACAACGCGTCCAGAAGCGGATAAAATAAAATGGCGCGCGCCCCTTTTGCTTGCCGTGTTCAATGGGGTTTGGTCATATTTAACAACATAGTATTTTCGTTTATTCGTCCCGCTGAGAAGCCAAACAACGTGTGAATCATGGGGCGAGCGGACACAGTGCTTCGTCAAAGCCAGTGTGCGCTGCCATATTTGATTACGTTGTATTTTCGATGATTCACATTGAATATGCGCGAGCGCCCCGCAAGCTCGATTCTATATGCACGGCGCCTTAGAGGCAAGTAGACAGTCATACTTACGAAACTTTAAGTAAAATAGTTATATCGTGGGTTATGCGCATATGCTCCTCTTTCGATTGCACATGGGCTTCAAGTGGCTGACATCCATTTCTCGTAAAAACAAAATCTGTTAATACAAACCTCCACCCTGTGGAGGCCCATATGATCCTATTAGGACCGGACATGGTCGAAGAGGAATGCTAAATCATTACTCATATAATATCGGCTGTGCTACCCGCTTGCATATAACTATATATTTTGTTCGTTATATCGAGGTTCTACTGTACTTACAATATAATTTGAAAAGAGTTTTGAATATAATATAATGGTATGTGTAAATTAAAAAGATATGGAAAAATCAGTAAAAAATTAATTACATAATGATAATAGTTTGAATTATTTATTATGAATAATTAGTATCCCTGATTTGTGTTGCCATTTTTTATATTAATTTTTCCTTTATCACTGAATGATTGCAATTTTGACAATATATACCTCTACATATAATAGAGAATTAATTATTATTAAGAGAGAAATTTCTTGCATTTATGGTCCAACAAATTTTGTTCTAGATTTAGTCAACATCCTCATCGTATCATCACACTAATTTATAAAACTAGACTATTTTCTTAATTTGCTGGCGAATCGTGGTTTGCCGGCTGCATACAAAATGATTTTTACAAATGGTGCTCCGCTTGTAAATGTCATTGCTTACGATTTTTTTGTATATAATTAGTACATAAAAAAAAAAACTTATACCACTTTTGACATCCTCAGCGTATACCCAAAATAATTAATATTTAAAAAAATATATTTTATTTTATAATTATTATTAGCAGTCATAATGATAAATATTTTTTTCTTAACATTTATTATTTTATTGCATGTGCTAGATTTTAATTTGAAAGTATTAAATTTTATATATTTTTTTAAAATGAGGTTGTATTATATAATAATATAATATGTGTAATTTCTTTATAAACCTCCTAGGAGTCTGTTACAGTTACACAAAAATTCAGATTTCATATAATTTCTACTCATCGGCATCTAATTAATTATATTTCAATTGATTTTTAATATACTTATTTTTTAATGGCGAGATTCTCATAAAATATATCAATATTTGTACATTATATTTGTTAATAAATAAGTCTTGTAATCGAGCGTACGGTTTTTTATAATATCCATTATTTACCTGTTTCCGCATTCATTCCTTCTTCGTCTTTTCATCGGTTGTCAGTATGCTTTTCCAATTAAGCTACATATAGCCCATATTATTTAATCACGACGATTTTAACTAGCTTATTTAGTTTTTATAACGTTCTTAGACTTACTTTTAATAAACTATTTCATTTATTCAACGAATAAGACACATGATTTGAGAATGTGACATTCTATATATATATTGAATATACATAGGTAATTTGAAAACATCTCATGCATATACACTAGAAAAAATCATTTTGTAGAAATTTAAAATAGAAAAAATTTGTTGAATAAAAGAAATAGTTTATTATATTATTATTCTGGTTAGCTTTGTGGTCTGTATGAAGATTCCAGCGCAGTTCAGTCAGTTATTGTTGGAAGGCTGTCGTAATGTACTGGCAACGAGGAGTCCAATCGGAGGAAGAGTTAGGCCAAAACTTCACTGGCTAGATGAAGGTACCAATGAATGCTGTATGCTTGGGGTAGCGGATTGGAATGTGGCCATTTTGGGTAGGGATAGGTGGAGGGATCCAACAGAGCTTGTGATTTTTAGCTTGAAATTTCAGTCAGATCCGACGACTCGGAAAGAAAAAAATCGGAAAATTGTTAAAATAAGACAATTGTTCTAAAAATAAAATAGTGTTATCATTAGTACTGGTAAATATTGCAATAAGAAACTTCGTAAAATAAATCTTTATTTTCTTTTTTTTTGGTGTTTACATTGTTTTATATAAAATATAAAAACAGACTTACAAAACTATACATAATAAATTAATACGATCTTACACTAAATTATCTCATTATCACTTTGATCTTATGAGTTCTTATATTAAGTATGTATTTAGAATACTGAAGGATTTTGCTCTCCACTTATATTCGAAAAGAATATTAGTAAAATCATAGCGAAATAGAATTAACATTTGTTTCTTTCTACAATCATACTGCAACCACCCTCACAAAGCGAATCGCACCATACCGTCTATTGTATACTATGGAACTGAACATTTATCATAATTCGTATATAGTGATGTTCGTGAGATTAATATCGCATTGCGAGTCTGGTTATCGTATAATAATGAATTTATTAGAAGTTGACCAAAGCAAAGCTAGTAGGAGGGATATTTTCGGCAAGTAGATGACACTACCAGCACAGTTTTACGTTTAATTTGAAACATTTCAGTTTACTTGACGAGGTGAGAACAACAGCCATGCGAGTGATAAACAAATATAATTTATCAGAAAAATTTCAATAAAATGTTTTAACATCCAGCTACTATCACTATTAATCAAGAATCTGTTATAATATCGTCGTCGAGTCATTAAAAGTTAAAACCTCTGACGTGACAAAATTAAAATTTAGGTAATACAAAAAACTACTTTGTAAACACAAAATTGTTTCTGGATAGCTTAATTTATCAAAATATAAGTAATATAAGGCTTGAGTGTTTGCAATAATAGCTCTTCTGTATTAATTGACTATGTATGTTGGAACTATTATGGTCTCATTAAAATGAGGTTATGTTACATCGTGAGGTTTTTATAATTAATTATTAGATTAAAATTTTGTGGATAAAGAATGTGGACTATATATGGTTTTACTAAATTAAGCAGTATAGTATAAATTAATGGAAAATATATTAAAAAATATATTGACAAAATTGTCACATTGGAGGTTTTAACAGCTCAATAACGAAACACAGGTAAGTAGAGCCCTTATCTGATTTTGGCACATATAAAATTTGCATTGTAGCTTATTGATAATTGTGTATGGAATAGATGAGTTTTCACCATCTATATGTAACTATGTACATAGCTAAATACATAAACGAATACAGGGCCGCCCTAAAACCTACTGAATCGACAAGATCATCAAATTTTGGCGGACGTGTGTGGCAGTGAAGCACTAGGATCAAGAATAGTGAATGAGAGAAGTTAGGCTTTCATTCAGCACTGAATCGATCTTGGCTGATAATGATGACGAAGCTGACATGTGTACATGAAATAGGTACTCTTATCTAACTTTATTTAAAAAAAAAATTTCGCTCGATTGACTTGTTCTCAACGTGTCATTTAATGAGTGAGGTTACTAGTTGCAAAGTCAGATATCTCCGAAGTCTAATACCGAATGGGCTTTGAGATAATAATAAATTAAATAATAATTAAACCGTTATGGAAAATACAGATCGCAAAATGTTGCAATGTCTCAAAAATTGAAAGTCAATTACAAACTCCAACAGGAAGTTTTACCAGATATATTTTAATATAATAATTGTAATGTCAAGTAAATTAAATTAAATGTGTAATGAGTGTGTCGAATAACCATGGATATCTTATGAAATTAAATATTTTTTTTTTCAATTTTACTACGAATACGTTTATATTCTAAATATTTTATGGTATAAAAATATTTTAAGTGATTATGATCATTGATTGATCATTAGAATATTGGAGTTTAATAAACGAAACCTCGTAAGTGACATTTTGTTCAAAATAAGTTTTTTGCATTATTGAATATATTGGTAGTATCGGAATCTATTGACGATAGCTGAAAATTCTTAAAAAAATATTTAGCTCTTAAAAACGTTTGATGCACGTAAGTAATCCTCATACTACATACTTCATTCACTATAGATGATGAAAACATTGATTTGTAATATCAAACACATAGTGAGCATGCGAGTTTTTTCCCTCTATAAAGTTGTTATTTTGTCACTTACGAGGTGTCGTTTCTTAACCGTCGATATTGCACCGTGAGTGTAAAACCAAGGCATCTGCGAATTTTTCAATTTCGCCAACAAATGCAAAACAACTGCAAAAGTCGTGAACTTGATAATGTAAAAGTGAAGTAACTGAAAGAACATGCAATATAATGTAGATATAAACCAAATATTATGGTTTTTTTTTAGAAACTCTATTTCTCCTAACAAAACGAAGACTTCAAACCCTAATAATATATCCAAAATATGTCTTTTGCAGATGCCTTGATTTTACACTCACAGTGCGAATGTTGATTCTAATATTGAGAAAAGATAGAGCATCATATTGACACAAATAACTTTCCTACAAATTTTAATTCTATATCTTTGTCCTTTATAGGGCACCCCTTAGACTATAGATACATCTAGACGCCACCCGTTGCATTGCTAAATGAAGCTGCGTGCCTTGCGTTTGGTTTGTGAGCGAGCGAACGTATTCGTTTATAAATGTTCGAGACCATAGACCATTTCGCTAGTGCTCGCCCAAAGTGCTCGCACTAGACGCTCAGAATTAAAATATAATTTTCTATTTTTTTTACGTTATATAGTATTTTTAAGCGGTCAAAATGCAACCATTAGATAAAGATATCCATAATTTAAGTTATTTTAAAGAAATACTAGATCACTGAAATCAAAATATATAATAAAATACAAATAAATTATCACGAACATGTATCAACTTACTTATGAAACGTAATACCATCTTCTTGCTTATCAGTACGGCTACCACATTTTAAGACAACACACAGAACCATCTTTTCTACTTAATTAACCAAAAATATTTACCACTGACTTTATGTTTGACACAAAAATATTAATTTTAGCAACACGAGCTCGCAAGTTATCGACGCTATGTGAAGCGTTTCGCCCCGATTTGATGGCGATACTTTTGGAAACTGGCTTGTAGCTAGTAGACCTTTTATCTTACTCTAGCGCGTGTCGCCAGAGATTGTAAGGGTGCCGAATACTTCCTCACTCGCACTCATGCATCGTTTTTGTTCAGGCCTTGGGGCACCCACTTTTAACAAATGTAAAAAAACTGGAGTTAGCTGACATCGCAACTAATAACCCTATAATAATATAATGATTAATGTATGATGAAGTTGTTAGATGATTAGTCGATGACTGGTGAAAAGTTATAACAAGTCACAACATTATTGTTGCATTTTAATAATAATTTCTAATAACTAATCATCCATCTTGGGCCGTAATCTGTTTCCGAATTCTGAAATCTGATTCGGGCCCGGCTCTGACTTTGGCTTAATTACTATACTCGTTTTCCAGTCTTTTGTGAGGATGTCCAGGCTCGGATTGGTGACGTTCTTTTGCACCATGACTATGACATCATTCGGATTTGTTGTGTCTTCTCCTACAGACATGTCTCTTAAAAGGTCATCGATCATCGACGGACTTATCCCCGATGAGGTCTTATTGCTGTTCGTTTCTTGATTCTGAAACTAAATGAGACAATTTTTTCAAAATGTCAAACTTGTATTATATCATATTGTGTTGATGCCAAAAGTTGGTAAGTCAATAATTTAGGTATTTAGAGTTAACAACGGATTATGTGACTATATATTATAAACAATATGTAGGTATGCTAGAAGAAAATTTCAAGGCCATCCGATATATAGAACATGCACATAAATCACAAAGACATTAAGCATTATGCCTGATTTTAGAAGGCATGTCATACTTTCAAATTGCAATTACTCCATAACATGATTTCGAGATATACCAACTTTTTGCAGTAACCCTACATATATATAATATATTATATAATTAAGTACTAACAAAAAATATCATTTTAGATTAGTTTGTTCAGAGGTTATACCTATCAAGAAAAAAATAAGACATTTTTATTGACTACTTGCCAGTGTTGCCAACCGTACTATAATTATAGTATTTTTTGTACTATAATTTTCGTCCGCGTACTATGTACGATATAAAACAGGTATAGTACGCCAAAAATACTATAATTTTTAAAAATTGGCAATACATGAAAAATACCGCTTAAGTAACTCGGGACCAAAAAAAGCCATTTTGTCTTAAAAAAGGCGACGTAAGTACTTTACATTTGAATTTTGGTAAAAAACGAGACGTTAATTACCTACCTTACATGGAATTGATTGAAATTGCAGAAAAGTAATGGTCATTCAACGCGTACTATATTTTTGCCGAAATACTATAATTTTGGAAGCTCTGTACTATAATTATTCCACTTTGAAAATATGGCAACACTGCTACTTGCTAACATTTTACGAGAATGGATACTGCCATTTTTGTTTCAAACGTTTTTTTGTTTTGTTATTATTTTATTTGATGCGACTGCTTGATTTTAATAAAATAAATGGATAATAACTATTGCAAATTCAAAACAATTCAATGAGCAGTTAGTTGCATTGCAATACATGTACCTACATGTAATGATCGTATGTACAAGTATAATGACTGCTATTAGAATGTACCAGTCGCGAAGGGTGGAGATCCGACGTAAGTAATGCACACTAAACTTGGTCTGTCATACTTATTTGTTTTCATTGAACTAAGAACACAAATTGCAAATGGCATTGGCTAGTTTTTAATATTCAATAGGTACCTAAAATTATGTATGATTTAATGGTAACTTGTATTCTTAATTCAATGAAAATAAAGAAGTATGATTGGAAAAATGAGCACTATTTTTGCTGGATCTCCATAGTCTACCACCAGTGTAATGGTTTGGCTTAGACAGGATTTAGTTGAATTTTAAAAACTAACCAACACCATCTGCAATTTGTATTCTTATTTTAATGAAAATAAATAAGTATAACTGACAAAGTTTAGTATAGGTACACTATTTATGTCAGATCTCGACAGCCTACCTTCACCCTTCGCCATTGGAATATACACATTCAATTCGTATGCAATGATCGTATAAGTAAAATTATCGCTTTAAATATTTTCCACATGTGTTATAATCCTGTACTTTCCCGAGTTACATTATTATAAATTATATCTTTAATATACTCACATAGTGGCTACCATCATCAGATTCTTCCTGGCTGTCAGTACTATCTGAGTCCTCGTAATTTACATAACCTTTCAACATATCGTCTACACCACTCTGGTTAGTATTCAGAGATGCGGATACTTCAATATTTTCCGTTGGCTCTGTTTCAATATCGTCATACTGATCAGGTACAAATATTCTTATAGGAGTATGCTCACTGGCCGACTTGCTGTCTTCAGCTTTGAGAGTAAACGGCGAACCTTTAATCGGAGTGAAGACATTATTACTTTGCTTAACATACGCTGGATGCTCACTCTCAGGTATTGTGTTTTGCGAGTAATACGGATTTAGATTGATCGCATATTCCGTTTGAGAAGTTTGTTCCTCGTCTTTAGTCTTAGCCATATTGATTAAATTACTGGCGGCTTGAAGAGTTGCCAAGGTATCAGCGACTTCTCTATTTGAAAGAGACGAGACGTAATTGGAGGAAACAGCGCTATTTCCACTATTGTCAACGTGGGAGTAATATGCTGCATTATGTGGTTCTGACTCAGCGAAATCTTGTTCATATTCTGGTAAAGGCGTGGGAAGAAATTTAACCCTTCTTTCAACATTAAAGGAATCACCAGTATCTGAATCTTCTATGATATTGCTTTGGTTAGTATTTTTCTTCGATTCAAAGTTTGTCGGTGCTGCTTCGACAGTATTCCTCACGACATTGTAATGTATTTTATTGGTTTCTCTCTCATTTTGTAATGCGTCTTCAAGGTCCGCTTTTAGGGCTTCTGATTGTCCGACACTCTCCGGTCGAATGGATCCCGGTTCTACATAGTTAAATGATTGGTAATTTGGCTGGAACACGGATTGTTTGAGGAATTGTTCTTGAATCTTTTGTACATATTTGGGATCAGGTTTGAATAGGACACTTTGTTGCATGTTGTTTATGCCTCCATGTGTTGGTTGAATGTAAGCAGTGAATGGCTGAAAAGTAAGATAAATTTAATTACTAATACTGTGATTCGATGGTTTCAGATAATTCTTGAATAGTTATTATACCTGTGTTTCGGACAGAATATTTTAAAGGAACTACAGGCCAAACATTAGTAAATTTAATAAAGGAATGTTCTCGCTGAAATGTCTTATTCTTTAGTAATATGAAAGCCCAAGTTAGATAGCATTTTTTTTTCCGACCATGTCCGATCCTAATAGGATCATATGGGCCTCCACAGAGTAGAGGTTTGTATTAAGAGATTTTGTTTTTTACGAGAAATTGATGTCAGCCACTTGCTCAACCTATTAGGTGACTCACACACAAATTGAAGTATATATCGTATTACCTACACATAAACAAAACAAAAAAAATTCTGGATAAGTAGTGAAATGGTGAGTATATTTTCAAGTTTATATATATATACATCCCGCTATCATTACTGCGTCATCTAATAGGACACTTTCATTCAATCTTGCGTCCAACTGTAATACGGCGTCCGGTATACGGACTCAGAATTGAATTCATGTAATTTTACGTTTTCTCATCACCCAACCGCTCATAGAGTCTAAAACCGAAAATAGCCCAGACGCAGTTTTGTTACCTCATAGGAACAAAATATGTATTTGTAGTTTGCAGTTTTGTCGCTGACGGCGCTACTAGCGATGATTGTATATTTGTGCCTGTATATTTTGTTTACAATGTGTCGCGTGTCGTACGTCCTACGGTTGGCAACGCTGTATTCCAGCTTTTTATGCCAGCACGTGTGATGCAATAACAATAATAATTATTATTTATTCATTACTCATTCCTATGGTGTGACCTTCGGGACAGACGCGATGTATGGTAAATTAGGTAGGTAAGTATTATTATTTTATCGCAAAGATGCTTTATTGAGTTTAGCAAATTTTTGCAAAAGTTTATCACCAGCTATTTTATTGATACTCGTATGTTTTTATCAACCATCTTAACTTTATTTTGTTACTTATAGGTAATTCTTGTTTTTTTCTTTTTGTTAACCTATTTTCCATTATATATAGGGTTATTTTTTTCTTATACAATGTCATAATTGTGTTTCTACCAAAAACCTAACTTTATTTAGACATTGTTCTTGTTTTTTTTAATTATTAAATTGTGTAACTATTTTGAAGTACATATTGGGTGCCTATTATTTTTATCAACTAATGTTTCTACTAACTACCAACCTAACTTCATTTAGATATAGTTATTATTTAAAGTAGTAACTATAATACTATAACAGTTATTATAATATGAATTTATTAAAAATAATTTTGTTGCTTATGACTATTTTTCTTTCACCCAGCATCGGGTAGATCCTGGACAATGACATTATATAAAATAAATAAATATCTAGTTTTTTTGTGTTTATTCAGATGTACTTATAAGAATGTTATGCTATCAATTTTATATTAATCCTTTCTATGCCGCAATTAGTTAATTGATAGTAATTAACATAAGAATTGGTGTAATTAGGGCGTCCAAAGACGCTTTCGGCACTTAACCGGTTAAATACGCTCTTTCTCTTTGCTTATACAATTTTATAGATCCGCAAAGTATAGTTTTACTTATCACAGTAAAGGGAATCAGAGAATTATGAAACTTAATTACCACCTTCCACCAGCGAAGTGTGGAGGTAGGCTGTTAAGACCTGCCATAAATAATTCACATTAAACTTTGTTAGTCACACGTATTTGTTTTTGTTGAACTAAGACTACAATTTACAGATGGTGTTGGTTAGTTTAAAAAATTAATTAAACCCTGCCTAAACCAAACCAAAATAGTTTTGGTATATTTTGGACGATACGACAAAACTGTGTACACTTTTTCATTCATACTTATTTGTTTTCGTTGGATTCAGAATACATATTACACATACTGTTGGTTAATTGTTAAAATTAATGTTAGTTAAAATTAATGAAGCCCTTCCTAAACCAAATTATAATAGATAAAAAAATATTATATCTATAAAATGTCCAAAGTTATGTATGACTTAATTGCATAATTTTAGATATTTTATAGATATACTTACTAGTATTTATTGACCATTATCTATTATGGCTTGGTTTTCGCAGGGTTTAATTGAATTTTAAAAAGAAACCAACCGTTCTCTAGTCTTATTTCAATGAAAACAAATACGTATGACTGACAAAGTTTAGTGCACACAATGTATGTCGAATCTTACAGCCTACCTCCATCCTTCGATACTGCCACATACTATATAGAAAATATCAAGATCTACGAGACCTAAAAATAAGTATTCCAGCAAAGACGGAAGAAAATTGAGGCGGGAGAATGAACTGAAAAAGGTTGGAAAGTACCTACCCAACAAAACATAATATATCTCATATCATTAACTATAATAAAGAGTACCATTCCAATTTTTCTATTCTAAATAATAGTCTCCGAAAACTCATAATAACGCGCCATGATCATAGCGCTCTTCCCAGAACGCTTTAACATTCAATAACAACCTATCTACATACCTATTAAATCTATTAAACAAAAACGTAGAGAAATAGTGGCAACATCGCAAGACGTCCGATTGTTGGGACAATCAAACCAAATATACAAGTGGGACGCACGACATGCTACCCACTATGAAAAAATATATGAAGGACCCCCCAATGTATTAATATGAAAGGAGTTCCGATAAGCGGGTCATTGAAAGGTAGTTTTTTATTTTTGTATATTTTTATATAAACGTTTTTCAAAAATTTAAATACCTCACGGTCGTCAGATGAATGACAAAAAGAATATACTTTGTTCAAATTTACGAAAAATCAAGTCTTTCAGATGGACGCTATACTGTAGGTTTTGTAAAAGGACGCAACAATGATAGCTGGATTTATATATATATATTATATGAGTCTGGATTTAGTCGGGTTATTCATCTGCTTTCAAAAGCTTGTAACAGTCTTGCTATAATTAATAGAAGCGATCTTCGCTTATCGATGACAGTATTGCAGCCAGATATTAAACAATTCGCTAGTTTGCATCCAAACATACGAAAGATCGTAGGAACATAATTCATAAGAATTATAATATTACAGATCTAAAAAAGGTTTACAGACATTGACCTATATAGCAATAGGTAGGGGGGTCGATTTTCGAGTGGTTATTCCTTACATAGGGATATAGTGTCCTTTTTATAATAATATTCTACCCAAAACAAACCATTGTCTATACCAGGGAACTGAAATACCCAACGGGTAAGGCGATAGCAGGTAACCGTCTCGAGTAAGGAAGAATCCGGGTTAAACTTACACACGTGTCAAGAATACGTTGTACGTCGAATACTAAAAACTGCTCTCGGTTTATGCATTTACGCTCATTTAAATTGTATTACACACACTATTGCACGTGCATAATGCGTGCTTCATTTTCGTAGGACACTCACACATTCAAAACCCTGCTTCAACGTGCGGCGTATTGAATATAGCCTATCGGTATTCTATTTATTATCTGTTCTGTGGTCTACACATATAAAGTACTGTTAGCTTTATTAAGTAGTGCCCTGAAAATAAAATTAAATAGATAAGACAAGACATTTTGAATCATCTTTTAATTTCGATGCATACATAAACTTTGAAATAACAATATTATGTAAAAAAGCAAAAGCTAAAATATGCCTTTAACAAGGTCTTTTTAATTAAATTTTACCTCCACTCTATTTTGGTCCACATGTTGCATCTCGTAGAAAGTAGATTATCGATGAAGTCTTTCTCACGTGGACTCATAATACTTAATAATTAATTGATGATAATATCAAACCTGAAGTGGAACACTGGCATCCAGAGTTTGCTGATGGAAGTGTTGCTGCAACTGTGGCTGCTGCAGCAGTGGGAGAGAGTAAGTATCAGCCAATTGCTGTTGGGACGAGGATCCGCTCATCAATTGAAACAGTTCTTGCGATGTCAGCAAAGGCCCCGATGCCTGAAAGTGATACAATGGTGAGATTATCTCAAGTAGGTACCTAATAATAATTTTCATGAAATTGAGATAATAAATGCTCAGGTACACAGATGCCGCTGGTATGTAAGCCCCAGGGGTTTGTTCCAGAAAAAGTGGATGTACTGTATTTTTTAAAATTAGGATGTGTGTAATTAACCAACAAAATTATTGATAACACGAACCATATGAACTGTTATAATATTATAATAATCGCCACCCAGATTACAAAAATCGAAAAACACTGTAAACATAAACGTAGGTACATTTGTTGTAAATTTTTTAAACTCAACTTTTATAAAATATTTTACGTATTGTAATTTATGCTTTATCGTGTGTTATAAAAGAATGCTATTAAAAGAAAAATGATATAAACCGTTTTTGTCAAAGATCTTTTATAATCTAATACCGGTCTAGATATTATATTTATTCTACTTCCGATTCAGTGACGATAGTTAGGTATGTAATGCTTAATTAAAACCAAAATTTACCTGGTAATGATATGAGGATTTTAAGTGATCGAAAATAATATTTTATACATGTTGTAAATTGCGTATCCTGTAAGCCGGTTCTCATATTTAAACTCGCCTCTTTTGCTGCACAGCCATAAATCAAACCTTCTAGGAACGTCGCTCCGATGTTGGATATGAAGATTGCACACATAGGCACCTAGCGACAGTCGCCTGTAACCCCTCGAATTGTGGATATATTGGGATGCAGCGACCGGTAAGCCAGTATATGAATGACCAATTCGTAGATGTGCGTATGCCCAAGACGCATGCGATTTGTTGCTAGCAGCACGAGATGATATTTTCAAACTAAAAAGTCGGATTCCACCAATGTAAGGAGCTCGATTTGACAACGTATGTTTTGTGAATAACGATGACGTCACATCGACGTATTCGACACGTTGCAGACGAGACGAGTTTTGATGTGTGAGCCGGCTAAGATTAAAACCATCATGCCGATGGATTCAAAATAGGTACCAATTCACAAACGCTGCTCAAAGAGATTCTGTGTTAAATATCTGTAGGTTGAAATTTTGTTGTTTGGGCAAATGTCATCTGATGGAGATTCCGGCACTAGTTTTCAGGAGGTATAAGAAAATCAGTAGATAATAGGCATGTCGAAATAGAATTGTCGACCTTTCTAATAATAATAATACATTAATCTGTTTTTATAGTTAAATACCTGCGCCCTAAGAGCTGCTGTTTGGGGTAAAAAAGAATGCTTAGTCACAGCAGAGTAGGTATTCCTGGACGGAGACAATTTAGTCGTCTGAGCACCACTTTGATCGGAGCCATAAATATTATTTTGGCCGGTATATTGGTCATGGTACGACTTCTCACTGTTGTCTTCAGTCACTTCGTAATTATGGCCACCTCTCAACTGAAAAATATTTTGTCCAACATTAGGTATACAGTTACATGTTATTAGTATAGAGTTACATATAATTATAATATTGGCAACGGAAGTAAACTAGACATCGCGAATAAAAAAATTACAGCCCTGTTAAACCTTTTATGTTAATTAATACATTTTGTTCCCAACCAGTGAGCTGAATTTTTTTTATGGAAAGATATTTTCGTTATTAGGTAGGTACTAAGTTTAGGTAGCCGTTTCTATATAATAAGCCAAATGATTCTCCTCGATTTGCCACCCTTTGATAAACTGCCGCCCCTAAGCGACGCTCAATCTGCCTACCCCTACGGGACGTCACTGCGCTAGTATGTATTTTATTTGTTATTTTTGTGCTTTCGACGTAAAAGTATAGTACATATACAAAAATGTTTTAAGTGATTAATGATATAATCACCAGATATTTTTTTATTAGATCGTGTATAGATCCATCAGTATAAGTTGTCCGCTGAGTGAGGGCGCAACATGCTGACATTTGACATAACAATCAATACTTTTTTTGTTCTAAATTCAAACACCAGACGATTTATGATGGTATATCTATAGCAGAATTTATTTTAATATATCCTTAATATAAACACTTTTCATATATTATATGTGTTGCGACTTATTGCGATGTATTAGGTAACTTCGAATTTACATTTACAAGTTATGTGTAACTCCAGGTGTTACTGTATTTTTTCATTTGAGAGTTTGTATGAACATTAGTGCAGTATTCCCAGAGGCTCTTTTTTGCTCATTGCAATACCAGCTTTAGTTACAATATTTATAGAATAAGGCTTTAAGTATTGAGGTTTGAATATTATGGTACCTACCTTTGTTTGATAGCTCATCTTTGGTGCATCGATATAATTGGTATAATCAGGAACAACGATTGGTTTGTCTGCTAAGCTGAGGTTTGGCGCTGGAATTGTATGAATTGGTCCTGGAAATAATTAAATTATCGATAAGTAAACGTTTTTAAAAGCAAAGTTCAATACTTTAATCAATTCAGCATTGCAAGATATCTATTGTGTACTTTTGTATAAAAATGTGAACTTTGGCACGATATCACAAAGGTCATATTAATCAAAATATACCAAGGAGCCCCTAAATACCGAAATGGAGGCCAAATTTTCAGTAGGTATTATATAGGGTTTGCAATACCGGTATTTGAAAATCGGTTTATTGGTTTAAAATTGGTTTTAAAATACCAAAATACCGGAAATTTTCGGTATTAAGAAAGCACACTAATTGTGTCGCTAAATTTCAAAACCCGCTATAACACTTTTTTGAAATAATTAAGTTATATATTATATCGTTGGATTCGTTATTAAAATCTCTTCATGAAGATTTTATCGCCTCTCTCAAAATCCGCTACGATTAACTGTCATTTATGAAACAAAATCAATGTGTCTATCAAATCCCGCTATAACACCACTGAAACATTCAAAAATCTTTTTAGCTCAAAAAGTTTTTATTGATTTTCTCAACATAATGAAAAAGTGTTATAGCAGGTTTTGAAACTCAGCGACACAATTTATGTTTTTGAAAATGAATTATTATAAGTTATGTGCTGCTAAAATGCAAATGCAACAGATGTGAAATAATGAAAAAAAAAACTATCAATAATATGATATTAATTATATAATTGTCGCGATGAATTATCATAATATTATTTCGAAATAGTAAACATCCGTGACAAATGTTCAATTATTCTATAATTATGGATGACTGTATAAGCGTTGAATTTAAGAAGCTTTTCTTGCAGCCGGATTTATTTGCACTTGATGAACACTAGCTTTTTTGAGGGCTTTAGTTAAAATTATCAATATACTTAATAAATTATTTGTAAAAACCACCAGTTCTACAATATTATGGACCAATACATATTTTTAAATGTCAACATAATAACTGTAGGTATATAGGTTTTTGCTATAAAATAATGTTTTAAAGAGATTTTGATAGATATATTTACTTTTGAAGTACTTCTGTTTTTTTAATATTTTAACGAATAAGTACCGGTATTCAATAAGAAATACCGAAAAACCGGTATTGACATTTTCATTCGGTATTGCAATCCCTAGTATTATACAATTAATTGCCGTCCGATTTGATTGATTTTGTGGTGTTGAAAACTAATTTGAAATTTAACTTTTTGGAAGCTCATAAAATAAGTACTTACTAAGATGGTGACCATTTAAATTTTTATATTTTCAGTTCAAATAATATGTGTTTTAGTGTGCTGAATACTAATTCGAAGTTAAATTTGACATTATGTAATTGGAAACTCATAAAATATCAAAATGGCCATGTGCTTCACGGTGATTAAAGGAAATTGTGGTCTTCTGGGTAAATTCTGAAGCGGTTTAATTTCTTAAAAATAATCGTTAACCATTAGGTCGATGTACGAGGGTGGGTCAATAATTCCTTAGAAAAAAGCATTAAAACAGTTTTTATTTTTGTATTTTTTTTTTATTTCTCAACATAATCTCCTTGGAGCTCAATACACTTGGTTAGACGTTTCTCAATTTTTATTAAACCGTCAGAAAAATAAGTTTTCGGAAGGTCCTCAAAATAAGCATTTGTCCGATCGATGACTTCTTCATTTGAAAAAAAACGTTGTCCACTTAGCCATTTTTTTAAGTTTGGGAAAAGGAAAAAGTCACTGGGGGCTAAATCTGGCGAATACGGTGGGTGGTCGACCAATTCGAACTTCAATTCTTCAATTTTAGCCATTGATCGTAAACATGTGTGAACACGGGCATTGTCCTGATGAAAGAGGATTTTTTTCCTGTTTAAATGAGGCCGTTTTTCTTCAATTTTGTTTTTTAGCTGGTCCAATAAAGATGCATAATAATCCCCTGTTATTGTTTTTCCTTTTTCCAAATAGTCAACGAAAATAATTCCACGTGCATCCCAAAATACAGTAGCCATAACCTTACCAGCTGATTTTACGGTTTTCGCCTTCTTTGGACATGGTTCGCCTTTCGCAATCCACTGCTTTGATTGTTCTTTCGTCTCGGGAGTATAGTGGTGTATCCATGTTTCATCTACAGTCACAAAGCGACGAAAAAATTCATCCGGATTGCGTTGCATGAGCGACAACAGGGCTTTAGAGGCCACCACCCTATTGCGTTTATTGTCGACTGTGAGCAAACGCGGCACCCATCTTGCAGAAATTTTTTTCATGCCCAATTTGTCATGTAAAATAGAAATGACGCTACCTTTTGAGATCCCTGTAACCTCAATTATCTCACTCAACTTTAATCTTCGGTCACTTAACACCATATCGTGGATTTTATTGATCATTTCTGGTGTAGTCACCTCTACAGGACGTCCTGAGCGTGGTTCATCCTTTGTTGATGTACGACCACGTTTAAATTCATTTAACCAGTTATAAATAGTTGCAAGTGAAGGAGCAGATATGCCGTGAACTAAATCCAACTCATTTTTTATTTCCTTTGCTGTTAACCCTTTTATATTAAAATGTTTAATAACAGCTCTAAACTCAATTTTCTCCATTTTCCATTTTTCCATTTTCCACAAGCAAATTTTTTTTTTAAATGTACGAGAAACACACAACAACCCGACCAATCTGATTGAAACTTCGCAGCATACTGAATCGGTAGTGCCGCTGCATGAAAACAAACCGCTTACAGTACTAGTCGCGCCACCTGTCGGCTTTTCTAAGGACTTATTGACCCACCCTCGTATACTGCTGTTAACTCTGTACAATTTATTTTTCCGAGCTGTGCCACTGGATTGTATAATTCAAAGCAAGATAATTGATCAATATTATGTCTTCCAATAGAACCACCACCTGTTTTGTTATTTCACAACTTTAGACTTATAGCGCCTGTACATGTGCATGGATTTATTTGCAGCAATAGTGAGGTTTTTAAACTATCATGACAATAACTGTTTATATATTTATAAAAGTGTTGACTCTCTCTCCAATCTCATTGTTCAAGAGTAAGCGAGACGCGATGTTGTCATTTTATTGTGCTATTTGAACTTTGAAACTTCCAACTTGCATGACAATACGTGTTTACATGTGCATTTTCTTGTTATGGCCGCAATAATACGTACTGTCGGCAGTAAATCCATGCACCTGTAAACGGGGTATTATAATTTGATATGTTTGACTGTTAAAATAATATTCGTTCATATTAAGTAATGGTTCTTTTATCAGGTAAGTATGAATTTACTAACGTTGTAGTGAATAATTGTGAAGAATGATCCTAAAATCGAATTAAAGATATGAGTAAGTTAATTGCAAATTAATTAAACCAGGTGAGCTTGGGGGTCAATATTAAAATAACTTGAGTTAATTTTCTGGAATAGGTACCTTTCTGTCATATTATATTACTTGAGAGCATTACTTTCAGAGGAGTCAATATGAATCGATTGGGTATATTTATTTATCTGGACAACTCATTGTACTATAAAGGTCCTCATAGTTCAATGCGTGATGCATTCGCTGTGTGAGGTCACAATACATAATTCGTGGGGTTGCTGCCAAAAGTTGGTAAGTCGATAATTTAGATATTTATAACTTACAACGGATTATGTGTGCTAGAAAAAAAATTCAAGGTCATCTGATATAGAACATGCACATAAAGTACAATTAAATTAGCATTACCTATGCCTGATTTTAGAAGGCATGTCAAATATCAAATTGTAATTACTCCACAACATGATTTCGAGACTTACTAACTTTTGGCTGTAACCCCACAAACAGTGGCGGCCGGTGATAATAAAATTAGGGAGTGCAAATAAAGACATGCATTTTTCTTTTCATGGTATTGAAAAAAAAACTGTAATAACCTTCGTAGTGGAGGTAGGCGTATGCTAAACGACGCTTACATTCACGGACAGCATTTTTTTGTTGCTAAAGTTACAAATTTCAAGCCTCTGGTATGATAAGTATGATGCAAAAGGCAATAGGTACCTACACATCTTTTTCGATTTTTATTGTACCTAATTACACTTCATATATGCTGACATAGTTACCACGTTTGTCACTCGTAACTTCCATAAATCGTAACTGATGTAAGTATTTTAGACATGTGTCATTGAGAAAAGCCGCAAAATCCTCATTTGTCATCCCACATTATTCTCATATACGCGCGGTATCATTTTTATAAATACTAGGCATGGATCATTAATTTTCCAACGGAATATCACTTGTGTTAAAAATTTGCTACTTTTGTACACCTCAACTCCAGAATTGCACTCCAAATGGGACTGATTTGAAAGACATTCAACGTCAAAAATAATAATAAGTATAAGTAGGTATATTTTATGTATTATGTTACCGACTTAATTTGCTGTAGATTTATAATAAAATTATTTAGTTTAAAATAATTAATAAGTTTAAAATATTAAAAAGTTTAATTTTGAAATGGAAAATAATTATAAAATCGTATTCGTATGGTGAGATGGCTGTACCTAACTCAATGATCACAATATTACTCTAATCGATATTTTGATTGATTCAATATTAACATGGCGCATCACACAACGGAGCGTTTACCTCATAACGTATGAAATAATAATATGCCTAGTATTTTAAAATACTGCGCGGGAACCTTTTACCTACTTCATACGTACGTACAATAATATTATTATAAACGCGCCAGTAAATCGCGACATCTGTTAGTTATACTTGAAGCACTAGGAGGGAGAACATTGCACAAAGCAAGGTAAAAATTGTACGTTCAGTGAGGTACATATATCGGCAGCATGCAAAAAAAATCGTCTACGGTCGGGCAGCACAGATCCTCTTTCGAACATTCAACAAATACTATGAAAGACGTACATGTATGCAGGCATCCAGCTCAGCGGCCGGTTAAAATACGCCAGAAATACGTACGTGGATGCGCGTAGCGTACGGGCGACAAATTAAAGATAGTTTACAATAATTAATTATTACAATATGTAGGTATTTGAATACGTACATATTATTACATAATAATTTGGGAGATCAGTGCACATTTGCTCCTATACAAGAGCCGTCCCTGCCCACAAATATAGGTAGGTGTGTGATTTAATCAAGTCATGGGTGTTTCTGTGACGTTTTTCACTTTTGAAATTTATGCCCTTGAGGTAGTGATAAAAGTAACTTTTTACATGCGCTTTAAAAAATAAGACTTAAGCTCAGATTGCATTAGCAAATTTTGACACCGATCGTGTGTCCCGATTGTGTAACGTTATTTTAAATTGTTTATGACGATTTCCGAACATTCTAACTTTACCAATTATCAATCTTGGCCACGACTCCAGGGATTGATCCAAAATTACATTTCATGATCGGCAAAGATTGGGGCAGAAGATCAGTAAGGGAGTATGCCAGTATACTTCGAGCTTTGTATACTTATTTTAAATTTAGCTTGATCAATTAATTACAGCCCGAGTTTAGACACCCTAACCATAAAACTTATTTTTATACACAAGCTATAAAATATGGCTCCTGGAAATGTGAAATTTTCTCATTATATAAGACAGTAATAATATATTTATAGGCATAATAATTATTACAGATTCAACCAGTTCTACAAGAAATAATTGTGTCAAATAACCAATTCTTGTGCTGGTGTATTGTATATACAAGTGATTAAATATAAAAACCTCCGTCACCGTCGATCCTAATTGGGTACATCATTGGTCTCGTAAGTGCCTGTGCGCTGGGTCCTGTCACTAGCTGGTTTCCATTAGACGTCGCGTGACTTGACAGGAGATTCTGCACGTTCGTCGAGCCAGCGATAAGATTATGTGTTGGTGTCTGGGTCAGTTGTGAAGTGTGTACTGGAGACTGACTTAGAAGGAAACTGTGCGATGGAGACGGGGCGGGCATAGGTTTGTGCTGAGGAGCTGGTAGATATTTCTGTGTTTGAGGCTGTCCGGTGACGAATCCGTATGGCTGTTGATATCCTGTAAATTGGGTTACCAGAATAAAAGTAAATTTCAGTATATGTATTTCAAATTTAGTAACTTCTTTTTCACAATCCATGACTTGAATTACTATTAATAATTGTACATGTGTTTCTTTTTTTTACTCTCCTCCGAGTGTCGCAAATTGTTTTTTTCAATCAACAATTATTATTGTATATTTGAATCAATTTGCCCAACGAGTTGATAGTACCTACCTAATCCAATTCTCGTAAAACAGCAGAAGTCCATAGAGTATCATGGTAACCGGAAAATATAGAACATGATAATTTTTTCTATAATCTAAGATGATAATATAACAGAATAGTGACAAAACAGTACAGCCAGTGGAAAAATAAAATATTAATTCTTGTCCTATATATTTATAATTAAATTCTTATAAAACTTAAGTTTATATAAGAAATATAATACCTAAATATTTAATATATTATAATATAAATTGAGCGATGAGTTTAAATTACGTAATTTCCTATACACATCAAAAATCATTAGATAAAATTATTTTTTATTTTTAAAAACAATCTATACTATTTATTTATATGTGATTAAATGCCATATAATTTATGCGCAAAGGTTTTAGGCTTGGCGATTGAAGCCTACCATATTGCATACAATGCGATTGACAGACTGAGGTCACGTGACGTAATGTTCATATATAAAAACATGATCATTCCTAGACGAATAATCGGTTAAATACGTTAAAGGCAGATGGCGCTCTGTGGCACATTTTTTTAAACCTTTGACAGATTATTCTGTAATCACTATTTCTTTATAATAAATTCCTACATATATACAACATATGTTGTAGGCAAATAAAATTATTTCTATAGAATAAAAATAATTAAATGATTATATAAATATGTCAGTGAGTAGGCTTTAAAAAATAATAGCCTAGTATGGAGTCTTCGCCACTGCTATGTACTACATAAGACTGTCTTAAAAATTGGAAAACTACAGCTCATGATAAACATACATGGAAAGATGTCGTAAAGCCAATAATTAATT
The DNA here is from genome assembly GCF_057557595.1 of Rhyacophila brunnea. NCBI lineage: Eukaryota > Metazoa > Arthropoda > Insecta > Trichoptera > Rhyacophilidae > Rhyacophila > Rhyacophila brunnea. The sequence continues at coordinate 17,889,952 of NW_028232752.1, forward strand.
ATGAAAATAAATTCTTACGAGAGAATAAGTACAAAGAATCTACAACCTTTTTTACCTGAAAACAATTTGTGTGATGAAGTTTGTCCTGGCAAGAAGTTAAAGGATGCCCCAGACAAAAGATTCTTTGGCGGTCCCGCCAATAGTTGGTGCTGTGCGCTGGCCATCAAGGTGGATGTAGCAGGACTTGTCCGGAACGGGTCCTTGACTCCAGTAGGTCGGAAATTGATAGGCATCTTCCATAAACCTCCGCTGTACATACTGGGAAGTTTTACGACTGGTTTTGGCCCTCTGTAAAAAGTATAAAAATTACGTGTCCATATTTACTATAATATGTGAATGTATATTGTTTTCTTATGAAGAATATTTCAGTTGATATACTTAAGAGCATACATAAGTGAAACGGCAAATAATTTTATTGTCAACAATAGGTGGGGCGAAATTTCGCATTAGTCGCCAATCGCCAAGATTCGAGGTGGGAGCACGTCGATTTTTTTTTGTGATGGCGTCGTAAGAATATATTCTTATATCGTGTAAAGATGACTAAAAAAAGCTATGCCTGTACTCGAAAAAGAAAACATATTATATTATTATTATTACTAATATAACAATCAACATAACACTAAATGGACGCATGTTAAATTTTATGACAAATTATGTTCCGTTCGGCACGCGTCATTAGCACAATGCGCGCGTCGCATAGTTACGATCTTTTTTGAACATGGCTCAGCTGAGGTAAATAAAGCCTTGTCTGATTCAGACATTTATTGGTAACTATAATTTTCTGGATCCAAATGATTCTATTTGTCAATGCGGAAGCGATAATGAAGATATAAATCACGTTGTTTGGCAATGTCCACTTTATTATGGTCAAAATTCAAACTCCTTGAAAATTTAAGAAGTCCAAATGATCAATTAACACCTAATTTTGAGATGTTCATAGCTCAGCCAAACATCAAAGCGTTTTTTTGTATATCCAAATGTTTCTGAGAGAATGTAACCAGCACTTGCAAGTATCAATTATAGTACTACATGATTGAAGCTAACATGCAACAATATTATTACCTAGCCATTACAAAGAATGTGTGTGTTTTTTTTTAAATATAATATAATCATTAATATCGTATAAATGAAATGTACATAACAACAGTGCACAAATGGAATGTAGCCCCTCGTAGTCCAGTGTGTAAGGCACCAACCTTTCATCCGGGGGTCCTGAGTTCGATCTCGGTGAGGTCACAACATATTTATGTGATTTTCTCAAATCATAGGTATCTGTGATTGTTTCTCTTTAATTACTACATACACTACTGTCATTGGACCGCATGGCATATTGTACTGTTAGATATTATATAAATATAATAATATGTCAGTAGCGAAAGGTGGAGGTAGGCCGTTAAGATTCGCCATAAATAGTGCACATTGCATTTTGTTAGTCATACGTAAGTATTTGTTTTATTGAACTAAGACTACAGTAAAGTTTAGAGATGGTATTGGTTAGTTTTTTAAAAATCAATTAAACCCTGCCTAACCAAACCACAAAAGTTTTGGTAAGTATATTTTGGGCAATGCGACAAAATTGTGCTCACTTTTTAATTCATATTAATTTGTTTTCGTTGGATTAAGAATACATAATATTACACATATTGTTGGTTCATTTTTTTTAAATTCATTATGCCCTGCCTAAACCAAACTATAATAGATAAAAAATATTATTCTGTCTGTAAAATATTCAAAGATATGTATGATTTAATTGCATAATTTATAGATAGACGAGTATTTTTTTTACTATTATCTGTTTTGGATTGATTTGCGCAGGGTTTAATTGAATTTTAAAAACTAACCAGCACCATCTGTAAAATTGTAGTATTATTTCAATGGAAACTAATACGTATGCCAGACAAAGTTGAGTGCACACCATTTATGGCGGATCTTAATAGCCTATCTCCGCCGTTCGCCACTCATATAATATATGTACATCCTAGCTTTTCACAAAAGTGTCGTTCACTGATTGGCAGTTTTGGAAGTAAAGTCATACTTATTCGATTTCGAATATATTTTGTTATGGCTGCGATAAGAGAAGAGCAGTGTAAAGTTTGTCGCCTGAAAAAAATAGCCACTGAACCATACGAACTTATCACTGTAGTGCGCATCATTACAATGATTGGTATTATATAACTATCCGCGGCTTACACATGTCTCTAATCCAAGATAGGTTTTGATTAAAACAGTGTACGTAACTATTTTGTAATTACGGAAATATAATAACAATGTTAAAACAGTTTTAACCTTAATTGTGTAAGATTGAGATTTATAGAAAGCATTTTATTACTAAAAGTCAAATTAACATTCCAAAAAAAATAATTAATTCATATTAAAAAGCTCTTACACAAAATATAGCTTGTAAAACAATAGTTACTAACATTTATAATTAGATTTGTGAATTTTCACAGCAACTTAACTCGAGATCGAGTTCATACAATGGCGGCAAAATCTTGTTTGATGGTGATAAATAATGCTCCAACTCATAATAGGTTATATATATTTTTTTAATAATACAGAATTAACAATGTAACCGTTTGAGATTTTCAGAATTATTTATTATTATTCAAATTTTACCGCTCACACTTAATTTAATTTTGACAATTCGTATAGAAATCTGGTACACAATTAAAAATGCCTCTCATTATTTCACAGAGACAAAAGAATTAAACTGAAAATAATGGTATGGTGAGATGTACAGGGTACAACCTGAAGTGCAGGGGTAACTAAAGCATGCGTTTTTTTTCTAGATGCCTTCATTCGCATTTACTATCAAGGTTTCTGTAAGGACTTTGGCACGCAAACTACTCTACTTGATGCTAGTGAAATGAAAAATGTGCCGGCTGAGAAAGATGCCATATTATTGAAAACCATTTGTCTACCCGCCTAATTTGAATTCGGCCAGGGCCTATGAAACCACCTTGCAAAAACCCTGGAAAATTCTTTGTAGCACAAGGCGGTGTTGATTATGATGAATATTTCTTAGCATATTATTCTAACTTATATGACTGCAATCACTGGATCTGAAAAGAGCCATCTTTGCATGTCACCGTTTATTATTTTGATTCTTTTATATTACGTTGCGGCGCAGGAAAATAATTATTAACCGTGTTACGCAATAATGTTTGAAGATCTGCTTGAAAATCTGTGGGTAGCGTATTCGAATCCCGTGTTTTGAGAATTTACACATTATTTTTAGGTGCGTTTGAAACCAGGACTTTGAGCCAATATTCCCAAGAAACATTATACCTAAATTACGTTGCTTTTCAAGCACATGACAATAAGACATAAATGTAAAGCACAGTCACAATTATTGACTAATGATTTGAAGCTGAATTCAGTGTACTATTAATTTTATGGCAATGAAATCAAGAAACTTATTGTCCTCAAGTATTTACTGCCAGGAATAGGGTGTAAATTAAACTATTGCGACAATAACTGTTGTAACCACACAAATATGGTGACTGTCGAGCCAATTTCATTTTTCAAGTGTCAGCGAGATGCGTTTGTTGTTGTTGCGTGCAGGTTTTGTGGGGTGCACGGTGTAGTTCTTATAGTTTGCCGCCAGCGCATCTATTCTATACACAAGGCTGCTATCGGCTGCCGTCGGCCACTATCGAGGGTAGTTTATCATATTATGTATAGGTAAATCGTTTTACAGTGCCACTGTAGAATGATTTACCTATATCTATGTATTGAGGTATTATAATTTTTACAATAAATTAGCTGTAATTGTCATAATAAGTGTTAACAGTAGGTACCTACCTCTCTTAGTTGTGTTAACTTTTAGAGCGAGATAAACAATTTAAACGGCTTACTTATTGTAACAATTATTATAATACATCAATATATACAAATGGTAAACAATGCAAGTTTCAAAAAAAATGTTAAGTAAAAATTCAGAAGACGCTAAACATTTTTGATCTATGTATGCAGTGTCGCAACTTGCACTACAGTTAGTGTTTAAATTTGCTTTATATTGTTATTGTCGCGACAATGCATACTGCCAGCAGTAAAACCATTCATGTGTAAATGGGCTGCGTATAACTCAAGATTTAAACCATATTATAGCCTAATCCAGAAGACAACACACTTCTTATTATTTTTATGTTTCCGGTTTTCAAGAGATTCAACATTGATTCATGACAATTTACAACGTAATCCTTATCACTTGAGATTCTATAGAAACACGTGTTGTATAACATATGTGATAAATACCATTAAAATATGCATTTATTTATCTCACCTGTAAATTTGTGGGGGACCTTTAGGCATCATGAATTGTGTGTTAAAGGCGACCGCGGCCCCCGTTGGCCACCTGGGACGGGGCCTACCAGGAGCTGGCCTCATAGAGAGACCGGGTTGCCCTGAAAACTGAGTTTCTCCAATTGACACCACCGCGCAGACACACATGAGTGAAACTTGCCACTAAAAAGAAGTAGAAAAAACAAGTTAATAAAGAGAGTAGGTAATAATATGAATAAAATGTAATACAAGACCTGACAGTATTTTGCTGAACGAATGAGTTAACTCATTTAGTGCTAACACCGCGACTGGCGTATTTGGAGTACTTGGCCATTATATATAATTAACGTGTTATTTAAATGTGGTAATTAAAAGATAATTAAAAGGTTAGCAGTGATTGCGTTAAGTATGGTTGCATTGATGACTAGTTATTGAAAAAAAAACTAATATTCTCTACATTTTGTATCTAACCATCTAAGGCATCCATTGTTTGTTTTAATATTCCGACGCAGATGATACAAACGGACACTAGAATTATTATGATCGTTAGGCCACGCGCATTCGATAACTACCTGTGATTGAGACGTGTCGCAATAACCCGTAGGTGAGCAGGTAAAGCTTCATATCAGGTGTATATCGCTAGACGCATAGTGCTGAATGTCCGGGTATGAAGAATATATCCAGACAAGTGCGGGGTACGTGGCTGAAACCACTAGAAGCTATTCTTATTCTTCTTCTTTCACCCCCCCAGTATTGGGGCATAAAGTAAGCACAAGTTCGCGCCACTTCCCTCGGTCCATCGTCAACTCTCGCGCCTCACACCATGCCAGACCTGCAGCGCGTATATCGCTTTTGTAGCACCACTTTAAGGTGAGGGAGGGTCAACCGCGGCGACGGAACCCTTGAGGCTATGTCGCAATGTCACAAAGGCGCACAACTCTGGCGGCATCCGGAACACGTGTCCCAGCCACGTGTAGCGTCTCTTCGTGATTACCTCAATCACCGACGGCTGCCGTATCCGCTCACGAACTCGAGTGATTGTAACGCAGTCGTACCAATGTACCCCTAATATTCGGCGGAGATATTGATTATCAAAGCACAAAAGTAGATACCTTTGAAGCTTGGTATAGGTAAATCATTATACAGTGGCACCATGGGTACGGCAAACGCGGCTTGCAGTTGTAGTGGTATTGTTTGCTAGCATTGAAACAGGCATTATCGCAAGCAATTCAATACACCGCAAATTGCCTATGGTGCCGCTGTAGAATGATTTACCTATAATATACCACGTCTGATAGCCATACAGGAGCACAGGTAGCACGCACGCTACTAACTATTAGTAGTAGGATTTTACTTGAATAATATTATAAATGAAAAGTGGCAGGTGCTATTGCTTATATTTGATGTTTTGTTTTTATATTATACTGTAGCCCAAAAAGGTTTCTAAAATGCAAATGTTTATTTTTGCCATATGGATAAGGCGGGCCAGAGTGTATGTATAATATATTATTTTCTACATTAAGATGACAGAGTTATCTACCTATTAAAGGTTGGAAAGTTATATGAAATGGGGCTAGGCAATACTCGTGTGGAATTCAAATAACTTATTACTTATTATTCTAAAACACGCGACAACAGGAGATCACTTACTGAGATAATTATATTGTGAAAAGCATTATATTTAAAATGTAATATGTATAGGAAATGGCACAGTATAATGAGGATACTTTAGCGTTGTTTCGATGTAATGTTATTTTATCATACAACATCAAAGATATAATATTTTCTCCATTCATGTGACTGTCAATTTATCGCGAAGGTACCTGCTATATAAAATAAATATGACCGTTTGTAAAAACTTCGTATTATTTTTGAACGACAAAACGTCATTGTGCGAACTGATATTTTGGTTCTAGTCAGTTATGTGGAATACAGCGGCAAACACATTTGAAAATACCCTATATACTGGATTATTTGTTAGTTTGGGTTAGGTTACGTTAGGTTTGGTAAGGTTAACCTAACACCTAATCCTGTATATCGGCTATTTTCAAAATGTGTTTGCCGCTGTATTTCACATAACCGACTAGTACCGATATTTTTTTTAGTTTTTGATTGTGATAGTAATTTGAATTTTTCTTATTTCTTGGCAATATATTCCAGGGTAGGATTTGGACACCTCCACTGACTCCCATCCTTCTCCAAGATCGCTTTCGCTGATGATCGCGAACTCCTTGAAATTAAATCATCTTTTGAGCGTTCAAGACTCTCCACCTCTCTCGGTTCTTTGCTTCTCTCAAGGTAGAGTGAAGGCTGATCCTAGTAAACACCTTCACTTGTTTGTTCTTCCTCTACTTCGCCTTCGCTGAAGGCTTCTCAAAACTACCAGTCTCTTCAGAATATCCGGTCCGCGCTGAATAATATGGCCCAAAAAAACTGCAGAATGCATTCAAGAGATATTATCGACAGCCGTTCCTTTATCTGCAGTTTCTGGATCAGCCGTGCACACATAAAAATGTTTGCATCTATATCAATTGAGAGGTATATTTTCAAAGTGAACTTATTCCACTACTTGACGAAAATGAGTTATGGATGCCGGAATAAAGAATAAAATTGTGAACAAGTATTTTTTGTATAGAATAACCTAATAGCATTCAATCCAGTAGAAAAATCAACTTCAAAATCAGTGTTACTAACAAAAGTAACTTTTTTCAATACAAAAAGCATGTGTAATATCAACACCGTAAATAGTTTTTTTGGCTTTTGCCAAAATTTTGTTGAAGTGGAATAAGTTCACTTTGAAAATACACGCCTCTGTAAAATATCTATTGATTTTGAGGGGGCGGGAGCGAGTGGAATTAACAAAATCTAGCAGCTGCCACCGACTTCGAAATTTACCCCGCCCGTGGAATATCACAATGTTCTGGACACATTCCTCATACCCAGAAACTTTGAGTCTAGCGATAAACACCTGGACTGCAGGTGTAACTAAGTGTGCTTACCAACGAGTTATTGCAAGGTGTCGCATCCACAAGTGGTTATCGAATACACGCGGCTTAACGGTGATAATTATTAGGATCGTTTGTATCGTCCGTTTTAGACATGCCTCATGGAAATATTAGCGCAATACCAATTTGTGAGTGCCATGGGTCTAACAAGGCACAGGTCTTTTAATATTGAGAGGGGTGGGGGCAATTCGGTGAGAAAGCTTTTCGACAGCAAATCATCCGGGTAGCGATCCTCAGTCATGAGGCCTTGACGAAAAAGAAGAAGTAATATTCGATTTACATAAATAGTTTATACATGCCTACAAACTTATCTGTAGAATGGCGAAAAATGGAAGTGCGAACTACCATAGGATGTCATTTAGAAAATGTCATTCGAATGTCAGATTTTGTTTGGTTACGAGTCTTGATTGGGTAGTTTTCGACAGTGGCTTTCCCATTACATTTTTCAGATAAGTTTGTAGGTCTGTACCTATATTTTTTGAGAACCACTATAATTTATAGAGGAAGGTTTTTCATACTACAGTAGTGTTTTTATAACAACGTTTTTATTAGCTCGTATTCTTGTTTGTCTGGTGGTTGTTTGTTTAGGACAAATCTTGCAATCGATTTTTAACTAACTTACCGACTAGCTAGACATTTGAAACTTTTAGAATATAACAGAACACGATAAAGATGCATTCTTTTAATACTTTTAGCCATTTTTTAAGTAGAATTGAATTCATTATCAGTTAATTCTGTTTTGTATGGAAAGTTATTTTGGAAATAATTCGTAATAAGAAAAAACACTATAATTGGTTGCTAAGGGGGTCCTAGCAAGTAAATTATTAATATATACGTGCGTTACTATGGAAATAAACATGAAAAGTCAAAATGACATTCCAGTATTCTATATTTGGTCAGTATTTCTATCAAGTACAAAAAAAGTATTTATTAATACATAGAATTGTCAAGTTTATATGATTCAACAGAAAATTTAAAAACGTGGTATATAAAAAGTTCTTTTTATCTTGTAATTATTAAATTTAGTTATTAGTCCGTTGCTTTTAGTATTTTCAATGTACTATCAAGTATAAGAAAAAGTGAATGTGTCACTATTATATTTCGATACGTACAAACATTCTTCACTACATTTTCTCGCTCAGCAAGATCATAAAATTATTTTACGAGTAAGTAACACTTGTTAAAAAAAAAAGAAATTTCTACGTGTAAAGCGATAAACGCATGTCAAAAATGCCTCGAGTGACTTTTTCCCAAATACCAGAGCACTTTCTTTCAAATCAAATATATGAAAATCAATAAATCAGGCTATGCCTAGGTCTTAGATAGCTTTGTGTAATAATTTGTAACTATATACCATTTTGGAATTACTAATTTATTGGTATCAACTACTGAACTAGTCTATTGATAAACTTGTATTGGCGTATATTGTATACCTATATGCATTTATAACAAATTAGAGGTCGGAGAATTTTAAGATTTATTAATTCACATTTGGTTTATTAATATGAGTAATAGAAGCATGCCCCCCGTGTATTGAATAATACTGAGATACCGGTATTGCAATCCCTAGTTGGTAACATACGTTGGTTGAACACTTTTGAAGATACTATTCAGGCGTCCAAATGTACTCTATAAAAGTTTGGTACTGCGAGCAATCCCATCATACACATCACCATCAGTTGAGTACCGTTGATGAAGTTTATTTTTTTTTTTGCAAAGTAGTTTATGATTGACTATAGTCTATTGATATACTGTGCAATGTTGATGGCTCAATATACGTTTATTTAATATACTGAAAATCGACTTATTGACGATTACTTACACGCAGTAGAGATCCATGATACGTATGTTTTATATTGTTAACATTTCAAAGTAACTACGTAACAACAAAAAACTAAAGATTGAGAAATGCGGGAAGAACTAAGAGATGTCCACATCTAGCAACTTTTGACGATGAATGTTAACTTACATGATGGACAGGTAAGCTTTCAAATATAACAGTTGACACAGTTGTAAAGCTATTCTAGTGTGGAGGAAATTTACAAAGCGTGCATTTCGATAATGCATTGAGAATTTCATTTATTCGCCTGTCTTTTTGTAACATCATAATTTAATTCGAAATAAGTATTTAAACGCTGCACACTGCTAATGATTCGTTCACACCGGAACAAGCCACTGGAGCGAGAAAATGCCCAACTTAACTAACTTACTTGCAGGCGATCGAGTGGCCGTTTAGCACTCGCTTAAAATGTGCGCCGATAAACTTCTGGTTATAAAAGTCGTGAAAGTATTTTATGTAATAATTTTGTATTATTAATGTAAATCTCATAAATATAAAGACGTTATCTATCACTCACCCAATAATTCTAAGAAAACTTTAAAACTTCTTAGCCTGATATCATCATCAGCCTGAATCAATCCACTGCTGGATGATGGCCTCTCCAAGATGATTCAACTTCTCTCGGTCCTGTGAGTGGCGTTGCCATGTACTTCAGCAGAACTTTACCATTTCATCAATTCAACGGCCTCTAGGTCTATCTTGCGGATGTTTGGTACCTCTTAGATACTACTGGATGATTAAATTTGTACAACGATTATCCCTTCTTCAAGCTATGTGTGTGTGAGCTTGATACAATTATATAAATACAACTTTAGGTAATAATTATATTATGACAGTGGTCTGAACTCTTAAATTCTCGTTAAAATTGTCCAGTGAAGTTATAGTACAGAAAATAACTTTATTATGGGTACTGGGTACAGGATCTAGGGCCTTTTAGAGAAAGTGCAAACTTTATAGTTAAGTACCTTACTTACGGCTCGTCTTAGGTAAGCACGTTCGGCGGCGCGTTGAGCGGTGCGCGCAACTCAAACGTATAACCCTATAAACGTATAACCAAAACAAGACTTTGTCTACGAACATTTTCACACACGGTTATACGTTTGAGTTGCGCGCGCTGCTCAACGCTTCGCCGAATTTGCCAACGTAAGACGCCCAATTATATATTGAAAACTAGACTGCCACCAAATTATATCATAGTTGATTTTTAGTGTATAAGCACATTCATAATATTTAAATAAATGAATGTACATAATGTATTCGGTAATTAAGTGAAAACCCGCTAGATATTTATTACATGGAGTAGGACAATTATTGGATATTTTACCCCTCATAACAAAGAATGGTTACAATGTTTAATCTATCTATACTAATAATGAATTTGTGAGTGATTTCTAAATAGTTATTTGCCTTTTTATGATTCAAAAAATATAATATACTATTTAAAATTTTAGTCTGACTGTTTTGTTTATATGTCTGTTTCGTTATAACTTAAAACAACTGGATCAACATTAATGAAACGTGTACAGTTTATAGACTATAATATTATCACTGGTACCATTTTTTAGTAGAGTTTTATTTTGATATGTCAAAAGTTACAATAAAATAAAACTTCTTAAAATTATTGCAACAATTCAGTACGAAATCAGTAGGAAAAATGGTTAGATAGTAGCGTCGGAGTGGTGAGGTAAAGTTGGATAGCGGGGGACGCGTCTTCGTCTAACCGTTGCTGATCACGCGGGTTCACCAGATGTTTCAGTAGAATGTGAAACTGACGTGCATATATCGTCACCTCAATACTACAACTAGATAACTCTGATTTGGTCATTGTTGGGTAAATGAAATTTAAACTTAATTATTATTTAAAATAAAAATGGAAAATAATTGTGCTTGTCTAATTGAGAACAATTGAATAATGTTCAATTGTATGAAAACATATTGTAGATATATTATTTTATTTATTTAATGCATTTATGGTTTTAAAGTTATACAATATTTTCAAACTCAAAATTAATACAGTTCCCATTGACTTCTGATTTATATAGTTTTATCATTTTGTAGAGAAAGAAATGTAGAATCATATTAAACAGCTATCTCAAAAACAATGAAAACAAGACGTTGTATAGTCGTAGTATTGAGGTTACGATATGAATGCATTGATTCGGTATTCGCAGAAAAAAAAACTATAGGGGCGCATGCCTAAATCCAAGCGTTGTTTGTTTTCAATGTCGCGGAATATTGATGGTATATATATAAAACTTATACAATATAAGTTATATTTGAATTTGTTAATTGGTTTTATTTTTCAATTTATCTATATCGACGCACGGCTTGTTGCAGTTTTACTTCCGGAAAGCGACATAATACGTTAAGTAGTTATGCATGTATATGAGTTTAAGTGTGGATATGTTGTACAAACATGTTAGTGTCAGTAATACCTGGTCGATAAAACAGGAATCAGAGCAAATGGCCGCATAACCTACTGTCACACGCTAAAGGCATCGTCAGCTGTTTACGCTTAGCTTATTCACACTATAATAGCAAAGATACAAAACTAATACTGATAAATTGGAAAATGATAGAAGAAAGTATTATGTAGGTTCATGAGGAATTGGAATTTCAGTTCCACGTATTCACCACCATTGGAAATACAACAAACAAACCGATGTGACGTTTGGCTGTCTCTAGCAGGCGTGTATGCCAGTGGCGAAGGGTGGAGGTAGGCTGTTAAGATCCGATATAAATAGTACACACCTTAGACTATAGATACACACTAAACTTAGTCAGTACCTATTTGTTTTCATTTAACTAAGGCTACAAATTGCAGATGGTGTTGGTTAGTTTTTTTTAATTCAATTAATCCCTGCGTAAACCAAGGCATAATATTTAAAATGGTGTCTTTGAATCATACATAATTTTAGATATTTTATAGATAGAAGAATATTTTTATATTTATTATGGTTTGGCTTAGGCAGGGCTTAGTGAATTAAAAAAAAATAACAAACACCGGTCTATAATATGTATTCTTAATTCAACGAAAACAAATAAGTACAGCTGAAAAAGTGTGCAATATTTTTGTCAGATCGCCCATAGCATACCGAAACTATTATGATTTGGTTGGGGCAGAGTTTAATTGATTTTTCAAAACTAATTAGCACTATCTGCAATTTGTGTTCTTAGTTCAATGAAAACAAATAAGTATGACTGATAAAGTTTAGTGTGCACTATTAATTTAAATCAGATCTTCATAGCCTACCTCCATCCCTCGCCACTGATAAATACAAGGGAGGGGGGGGGGAGTTTGGGGTTGTCGTAATCCCTCGCGATTTGCATACCTCACCACGTCTCCTATTGCAAGCATGAATTAATTGTTCGATTTCTAGGCGCGTGTTTCTCAGCCCACGTGTTATCTCATATTGTTGCAATTGCGCATATTGATATAACAAGTTGTTACCAACAATGTCGTCTATAAGTTGTGCAAGTTTCATCAAAATTGGTGGATTAGTTTTTCAATTATAACTGAACAAATAAGGACTTTGGAAACAAAAACGGCAGTTTCCATTTACGCAATAATAATATGTCGTTGAGTCATTAAAAATGTTTTACATTTTTCTTATATGTATAATTTGAAAAAAAAATTATAACATTTATAATATATTATTAGTATACAAATAACATTTCACAATTATTTTTTTCTAAAATTATATCTATAAGAAAGATGTTATACATTTTTAATGACTCGCCAACATATTGCGAAAATGGAGACTGCCGTTTTTGTTTCCAGAGCCCTCAAATGAATAAACAGATAGAAACAATTTTATTATTAGTATTGATTAGTGTTTCTTAATGAGCTTATGATCGTGATACATTATTTAAAAAAAATAATTCAATACTTAACTCCAAAACAATATATACAGCCTCGAGATAATAATATGCCACCAAACTGAGTGTATAGTACAATTTATTACATTTTGTAGTAATTTTTTTAGGGTAAGTTTTTTGCGGTTTTCTTTGACAAAGGTGGTATAGTGGAAAGCGTTCATAATCAGACGTTGTTCTGACAGGTGTGGTCCGAGTAAAAGTAGTAAAACCTCTCAAATCTGTCAGATCGATAGCTATTATTATGTTTGATAGAATTTGAAACGACAAAAAACAAAACATTGAAATGATTCGTCCAGTGATCGCGTGCAGGTGAGGTAAACATTTTTATTTTTACTTTGAGTAATGTGCGTGCACATAGTGCACACTGCACAGTATGTCACAAATTTTTATCGTGAAATCAAAGTTATTTTTATTTATAAGTAAAGATATCAGTGGCGAAGGGTGGAGGTAGGCAGTTATGATTTGACATAATAGTGCACACTAAACTTTGTCAGTAATATTTATTTGTTTTCATTTAACTAAGCATTGACTTCGCAGATGGTGCTAAGTGATTTTTTAAATTCAATTACACCCTGCCCAACCATACCATAATAATTTAGGTATGCTATGGGCAATCCGACAAAAATAGTGTACATTTTGTTCAGTCATACTTATTGGTTTTCATTGAATTACGAACACATATTATTACAGATGGTGTCGGTTGGTTTTACAAAATTCATAAGTCCTATCGAACCAAACCATAATCGATAAAAAATATTCTCCTATCAATAAAATAAATATCTAAAATGATGTATGGTTTACATAATGGCATAATTTTAGATAGTTTATAGGTAAACGAATATTTTTGACTATTATATACTATGGCTATGATTAGGCAGTTAAAAACTGACAAACACTGTCAACAGTCTACACATTGTAGTCTTAGTTCAATGAAAACAAATACGTTTGACCCACAAAATTTAGTGTGCACTATTTATGTTGGATCTTAACAGCCTACATCCACCCTTGGTCACTAAAAGATACGTATTACGGGTTTCTGAAAATAATATCCGAAATTATAAATATATATCTGCATGACAATATTATGTATTTTTAACGATTTTTCCATGCGAATTGTTGTATATTACAAAATCTCTCCAACCCAAACATAATTTTTGGTCCGAAGTATATCAGTATCTACTAAGTCAATTTTAATTATATATTAAATTAATAATAAGTGCAAGTACGTTATAAGAAAAAAATGGAACGATCCTGACACCGGTTAGTATTTAAGGTAACATAATAATATGATTTAAAATACAAAAACCGCCTGATAAATAATTATGATATTTAGAAAGAACTTCGGTGAGTATTGTAAAAAACCCAAGTTAATTTTGTCACAATTAGTAAAATTGATATACCCACCTACCTTACAACAAATTTACTGTCTCAAAATTCATATATCGTCGCCGTAGATGTCAAGGGAGCCAACCCACAAATTTGGCAAAAATGAGTAAAGTACACAAAAGCATTTTAAAATCATCAAAGATGCAGTGGTTTTAAGCCACAAAACTCTTTTGACTACATTTTTTGTACATTTCAATATTCAGTGGTCAAGAGATACACACATAACTTCTAAGATACTTACTATATTTTTAGTTATTTGTACAAAATAATAACAAGATAATACCACAAAGAATATTCTATGTTCAAAGTTTCACCGTTATATCTTTAAAAACAAAAAAGTTCAATAAAAAAATGTTACTTTTTTTTGTCACACAAAATCTTTGCGCGCCTGTTTCTCAGCATTATGATTTTGTGGACTGGCTCCCTTGACATCTACTGTGACGATATTTGAAGTGAAATATTTTTATTAATAAAAAAGTTTAAATCTTTTTAAAAACAATAAAATGGTGAAAATCATGATGTTTTTTTTTGTAATTTCCACAGGTTGCCGATCAATGTTTCAAGATCACTGGAACGATCTCGCCAGGGGCAAGGTTTCTTGAGAACACGCGTTCATTAACTGGACCACTTTTTAAACGTTAGATAACTCTCAAAAGACCACAAAGCGACCACACACTCACACATACATACACGCCAAGCTCCGGCAACTAGTTACTATAAAAAGAAACCAGACAGTTAGCTATAACTCGTAGTATCGACATTAAAAATACAAATATTACCAGTCCAACGACCACTGATTGATCGTAAATCTTATAAGTTGCAGTACCAATCTTTCTATTTTGTTCTCAGAACTCCAGAAAAATCAGGGTTAAAAATTTACAGTCGAAATAAAATGATAAACAATTTAATTGCTGATATATCTTTATAGTAGATCAAGGAAAAATTATTTGGTTTCGAATCACGGCTATTCTACATGACAGAATGTCAGTTTTCAGTCAATCGTTTGGATCATGGCCATAGTGTTTTATACTAGGTACTTACATAATAGATAATTTGAAAGCAACACCAGATGTGACTCGAACCCGTATCCGCTGGTTTACCAATTGAGCCTATCTTATTACGACGTAATTAATTGGTAGTTGTTACATCTTGAAGTGTTAAAAAATCGGTGTGTGTACTTATGTACGAGCGTTAGAAGTTATACTTCTTTGGCGTAACAAAACAAAAAAAATAACAAAACAAAATATTATTGCAGAATGTACCTACTTTGGAAGAAAAAAATCTCAAAACCTGTGTTTGAAAAATTTAGTAAACCGCTATTTCGACCATCTTTGCTTAAATACGAGTAGATTACTGTATCACTATTTTCGTTAACAATAATAATTTATTACAAATCAAAAGTAAAACATAGCCTATTTAATTGTTTAACTGAAATGTGATATTGGCTTTTGTGATGAAACATAATAATTATTATTGTCTTCAATTATTATAAACCGCTAATAAATAAATTGACATGGGATATACGACAAATATTATCCTAAACTGTAAAAATATGTATTTTTGTGTATGAAGTGTCTAAATATTGTAAATTTACAACACACAATTGTTGAAATTATTTACCAACTCAACATTCAAAAAATTTATTTATTTATTGATATATAATTTTACTCATAAATAAAAGTTGCAACATTCAGTCTTTACTCAATCTGCCCAAGCCACAGCCCTCAATATCACAGCTGAAAATTACAAACCTCCAGCATTTAGAACACTCGAACGTCGCCGCGCAAAATAAAATATGTTGCATCGGCGGGCAAAACTTTCGTCCCACGCCAAATTAATGCGTTACACTTGCGTGCGCAACTTCGTCCCACGCCAAAAATACACTCTGATCTGTATTCCCAAACGCGCAGAAAGAAGTATAACTTCAAAAATGCGTTATGTTTTGGCAATCAATCGGCTTTTGTTATTTAAATCAATGTATTAATAATTACATTAATAACCGACGTCAGGAGCTTTCAAAATTTCAGCTATAACGTACCTGCACTTGCTAACAATTTTCAAATCTTGTGAATTATTCGTTTAATAAAACAAAATTTATTGCATATATAATAAATTAGGCCATACTACGAGAATGATAATATATTAACTGAATCAATTATTGGTCATAATAAACTTTATCAAGTTTTGTATCTATGATCTATTGTGAGTTCTTTGAGAATTGGTACTTATTTTGGATAAATTTCACTATGTCAAAGAAAACACATGGTCGCATGTCAATAACTTCATGTTATTTGGTGGATAATGCATATCACGTGATATCACAGTTATAATAACAGAATATTGTCGATGGCGTTACCATTAAAAACGTGAGTATTATTATAAGATGAGGACTAAAATGGCGGAAATCTTATGGATTCAAATGTGTAATTTAAAAATATATATTATGTCTCTTTAAAGATACATAACTATTATAAAATACTTTTAAAAGGAACAGGAGTTTTTAGATACGCTATAGCTCTCGCAAGACTCAGAAAACCTCCAAAGCAGAATGCAGGAACTCGCTGAAGTAAGCAACAAAGTATGTTTGAAAATAAATGTAAGAAAGACGAAAGTCATGTTCAACTGCTTTGCGGGCCAAAAAGAGATCCTCATCAATGGCACTCAGCTCGAACAGGTGAAAAGCTACATCTATCTGGGACAACACGTGTCTATAGATGGATGTATATTTGATGAAATTGTTCGCAGAGTAAAGCTAGGCTGGAGTGCTTTTGGCCGCCTAAATAATGTCTTCAAAAGTGACCTTCCACTGTGCCCAAAGCGCAAAGTGTTCAACCGGTGTGTGCTTCCCGTGATCACATATGCGTGTGATACATGGACCACAAGTAAGAGATAGATCCAGAAACTTAGAGTAGCACAACGTGGTATGGAGAGGTGCATGCTGGGCATAACGCGAAATGACAAGAAGAGGAATGAGTGGATAAGGAAGCAGACAAGGGTTGAGATGTAATAGAGTTTATTAAAAGCCTTAAATGGAGATGGGCTGGACACATGGCTCGAAGAAGAGACAATCGTTGGAAAAATCTAGTCATTCAGTGGTATCCAAGAAGTACAAAACGTCCGCAAGGTAGACCTAGAGGCCGCTGGATCGATGTTCTGCGGAAGTACGTGGCAACGCAATGCACAGGACCGAGAGAAGTGGAAGCAGCTTGAAGAGGCCTTCATCCAGCAGTGGATAGATTCAGGCTGATGATAATGATGATGATCATGATATACGAATAAATGTTTTTCGATGTAAAAATGTGATACAAATACATTACTATTTTAACTTTTTCATTGGATTATGTGTTATTTTTTACATTACAAACCGTCTATATCAAAAGTTAAGATGATAAAAATATTCTTAAACTGTGTACTTACACATGTGAAATGAATTCAATCAAATTTATATATTACTGAAGTCACTGAATCGCCAAAATGGAAAATGTTTATAGGGAAGGCCAAGACCCACTTGGGGTTGTTGTGCCATGTGATAAATATGGCTATCATTACGATCTGAAGATAAGTTGTAAAGTTTACATGTTATTATATAACTTTTTGCTTTATAGAAAACCAAAAACATGGTTTTCCGTTTGCAGTATTGAACGTATAGTTTGTAAATAAAAAGAAACATAGAAGTTAATGTAATGTTTCATTGATTCATATAAAATGGGTCTGTTAGGCTTGCAAAAGTAAATTGAAGGTTTTTTGAATCTCAAATTACATTATTATAAATGAACTTTCAACAAATGAATCATCACAAAAGTTATTTTTCATTAAAAATATCATTAAAATCTTTTTTTCTACTTCATTTCCAAATACAAAAGCTCTAAATCTCTAAAACCAACATATTTGAGTAAAATAGATACCTAATATAATCATTACATTTTCACGCATAAACTTATTGGCAACTTTTTCCATGTGTTCTAAATATATTATCTAGCGATTGTTTCGAAGAATTACTAATATAACAATATATTTGAATATTGTCCGTTTTAGACCGTGTGATTTTAATGGATGTGAGTGAAAGTCGAAATCGAAAATGGCCACAAATGGACTACGTGATTTTGGAAACATATCGATCAGAAGACTACAATAAATTCAATTAATATGGCGATATTTTTTTCTTTTAATGGAGAAAGTGTGTTTATGTTCAAAAGTATTCCGCATCAATCGTAGATTTACATGTGATTGTACGTCACTTAAAACACGTTTGATAGGTGAAACACGAATGCAGTAAATAACGCATTCTCAAAATCTATCGTTGCAACAACTATTAAAAGTAATTGATGTTATTTTGTGTATTTTTACTAATTGTGGAAAAACGATATATTAGCTAATGGCCCTCGTAAGCGGGGTTGACAGGGCTCTAGCCTGGGCGCCCGGCGTAGGGGTTGACCAGTTAAATGAGTTGAAAACTCACAGCAAATTTGCTTTAATAGTAAAAAGTCACCTGCGGTGTAATTTTACTTGAAGATTATCAACATCTTAAAATATGTGGCTGACGTGATATAAATTTTTATCACAACGTAGGTAAGGTAAGGTACTTATAGCTATATATGTAAAACACTTTTACAAGTTCCCTTTGACTGTACGGGTTATATTATGATTACTTCAGATCGCTCATTAAACTATGTAGATTTTTTGGGTTGAAGAAATACGTGTTAAGACTTTTCCGTGTTTTTTTTTTTAGAATTATTAATAACCATATCCTTGCTTTTTCGTACAAGGTGATTTGTTAGTAATTTTGAACAATCACAAACACCCAGGCTTTGAGAAAAACACATAAATATTGCGTGTCCTGACCGGAATCGAACCCAGGAACTCTCGGGTGGAAGGTAAGCGCCTTACGCACTGCACCACGAGAGCCGCCGACTTAGACGTGTTGCTTTCAAAACATAAGTTAACGCACGCGTAAAACGTAACTGTATTCAATGCATTTAATAGTTTTTGGCGGATTAGAAAGGCGTAGGGAAAATACTCAAATCATATTTTTCTCTCATTTCATTTTTATCTACTTAAAAATAATTTCGCTAAAACGATCTCGCAAACGACACGACTAAATAAAGGTTGCTACATACTCTACCTGTTTTCATATAAGAGCGCCTAGTTTCACAAGCCCGTAAAACGGTTTTTGAAAATTTTTGAGATAAATAAGTATTTAGATGGATATTTTTGTCAACTATAATCAGTGACGTCCCGTGAGGGTAGGCAGATTGTGCGTCGCTTGGGGGCGGCAGTTACTTGAAGGGCGGCTAATCGAGGAGAATCATTTGGAATATATAGAAATAGCTACCTAAACTTAGTAATAACGAAATATCTTTCCATAAAAAAATTCAGCTCACTGGTTTTGTCGCCTTCGCGATATCTGGTTTACTTCCGTTGCTCTTCGACGTCCTTGGTGACCAGAAACGACACGTGCAGATTTACGAATAATTAGTCTGATATTTTGTCCATGCAACATATTGGGCTCATGAAAGAATGATAAAAAATTAAGCGGAATTCTGGTCCTGCCTAGGGGGCGGCATTTTATCTAGGGACGTCACTGCCTATAATAAATGATGGCTAAAGATTAAACTTTCAAAAACGTTAAAAACTGTCAAAACGTATGATCAAAAAATAGGATAAATTTCAAAATCCGCTAAAATGGTTGGGTGTGCTTTTCAAATACCCCTAAAATGGAAAGCCAATATCTTCTTTAGAATGTAACGAATTAAAAAATTAATACTAAAGTTCACAGATTTAATAGATATGATTTTTTATCATTTTTCTCAGAACTACCTAAAATCGTTTTAGGGCCTTTGAAACTATGCGCTTCATATAATGTATTTTGATTAGTACCCACACACGTACCGCAAAAATGATGTCCCCTTACAACAAACTGCTGTAATTCGTGAAATCTGCAGCGTTTATGCGGCAACACGTGCCATGATTACCATTTGGTTTTACTTATATGGTGAACACGTAAGTAAAATTTGCAGAACAGATCAAGAAGATATAATTATGAAAGCCAGTAACCATATATTATACAAAGTCAAATTATACAAAGAAGACAGGTTTGGTGAATGACTTAATGACAATAAAACCAAATCGCTGTGAATGTCCTCAAATATTAACAATCTCGAATGTGCCCTTCGTTTTAATGCATATTATTATATAATACATATATAAATATTGAATATAACATATTATTCTTTAACGCATGTTTTAATTTTATACCATATTTCTCCACACTCAGAAGAATTTTACAAGAATTTTACTTTCTTTCAGCCACACGGTAACGCATTTATTTAATTTTTGTGCTGCCTGAGCAGAACGACATAATGAATGATATTTTCCCCAAAATTTCTCAGGGTTATATGTAAATCATGTGTATTATATCTAGTCGTATCACAGTTCACCGTGAGCTGTCGTACCAGAAAGAGATGGCCGGCTAGAGTTGTTCGTGAAGCATTGTAGACAGTAACAGAAATTTGATATCTGACAGGTATGTACGACTTGATACTTGCTACTACCACCTACCTACTTGCTAACCTATTTTTTAATCATAATTTTTTTATATATAAATTATTGTATTTCTAATTTAATTACCTAAGTACCTATTTCCTTCTGTCCTTTCTTTGTATTCTGGTGATGTTTCATTAAGACATGCATTTTGATATCAATACTCTACGGAGTCTACGGCCATCGATTTACGATACAGCAACTCGCGGTGAACTATGAAATGGCCAACTGCATGCGTACACATTTTCGGAAACGAATTCTCAGGTTTCACTAGGTATATAGTTTCTTCTATTTATTATTTGAGATTTATCAGATATAGTATTTTATCAACAGAAAATAATTAATACTTCTCAAAGGGGCACAGCAAATCGCGATAATGATTTATTTTCGTGACCAATCATAATGATTCTTAATATAATTTCCACAAGCCAAAGTATAATTCGTTTGCAAGCACCTGCAAACATGCATCAATGTGCGCTAAGCGAGTGTATTCTTTAGTTGTTATTGACCATTTTCTAGCACGTTTTCTATAATAGCCGTCAGCTCTCCACACTGTCTGTCATACGAAAGTAATTTCTAATGGACTCTTTCACGATACAATATTATTATACTGGTATTGCACGGTCCTCTTCATAGTTTACTATCTTAAAACTAATTTTACACAGCCATATCAAAACTATTTTAATACACTAACATAACACACACAGATAATGAAATAATATTCTGTAGTTGCTATACCTACGTAAAATTAGACTTGGTCTGTCGTTTTAAAATTAGAACAGTATATTTTTATACGTTTAAACTTTTAAAGAACGCACAAATTTCCCGCGTGAACGTCACTTTTATTGATTATCTCTCACTTTCATTTACCTAGGTTTATTTATAAACATCTGCGAGATATTTCAATTCAATCAGATCGAACGTAGAATGTGGAACTACGGGATGCTGGAATTACCTGGGAAGATGCAATAAAACTAGGGAGTGACATAGATTCTTGGAGGCACCGTGTGGGGCCCGTATGTTCTAATTGAGGAACGGATATGGCCGTGTCTGTTATAGCATACAATATACATATCGCAACAATAGCTTTACTTTATTTGACTTTACCGATTTCACAATAATAAGCTAAACATAACAATATTATGATACTAGAAAAAATACCAGGTGGCAGTATCACCTGTCAACATTATTGGTTTTGGCGATATACTAGTACTGCACTGGGAGTATCTTATCATTGTTTTCTTTCACGACCCGATTCAAATAAACTATTGCTTTGTTTGGGTCAGTTTATTTTTCAAATTTAGAATTAGCTTTAATGTATATTATGATTTTTCTCACTGTATGTATTTTAATACGCTTTCTCCCTGTTTCGCTCTTTCCTGTATATTTACATATTATGTTTTCTCTCATGCGTTACAGACAAGATATATGTAATATATATATATATATATATATATATATATATATATATATATACACACATACTATATGAAAGCACGTAATGTAGATTATAAATATTATATTTTAAATTTACATACCATTCTCGTGATACAATTTTTTTGCAGGTGGCGGACGACATTTTTCAAACAAGTTTAACAGCAACGGTATACAATATTTAGTATTACATATATTACGTTATCGTCACATATGTAAGCAGTGGCGGAATATCAAATTCTGTTGTCCCCCGAAAAATGTATCAGCCCCCCCCCTATATCCTGTTATTCCTTACTACGATTTTAAAACATTCACATAAATGATACTAGGAGTAAACAATTTTTAATATTTACGTATGTGTACAAGTATTTCGATTAATCATTCGGTGGGATTAATTAACAAGACAGCGTTCAGCACATTGTGTATTTACAGAGTAATATAATATTAAAACTCAACAGAATAATATTCAACATCACTATTGTCCTCTGCAAACTGTTGGATACATTATTGTTGGTGGTCATTTGAACTCTTTACATTTCATTTTTCTTATTAAATCAGTTGATTTTTAGAAAATGCTTTGTTTGACTTGAGGGTTGCTACTTTATGATATTACATTATAAAAATTGAAAAGAAACATTTACAGGTAGGTAGATTTGATGTATTTGAATCACCTGTAATACCTTAATTTTTCAATATGCCGTTAACAAAAAAAATATATATATATTTTCATCGTAACATAATTGTGAGTAAATATTTCTTGAATTTATAACTGGAACTTCATAGCCTTGGCCTCCCCCCATCCATTGCAAGATCTTGCACGAAATACAGACCTACAAACTTAGGTATCTGAAGAATGGATGGGGGAGCCACAGCCGAAAACTACCCAATCAAGACTCGCAACTGTACAGAATCTGACATTCGAATGACGTTTTCAAAATGGCGTCCACATGGTAGTTTGTAGTTCCATTTTTGACCGTTCTTTAGATAAGTTTGTAGGACTGTACGCATATTCTACAATCTAGTTTCGGCATGGCCACAATGTTATTGTATTATGAGAAAATTGCCAGAATTAGATGATATTATTCCCCATAAGACAGAAATATAAAATACAATGACATATAATAGTATTTTTTCTGATTGAGTTGGAATTTGTTTAGTTATATGGAAATATTGAAATGTAAAATAATGCATCATTGCGATTCTTTAGTTATAGTTCTCTAGTTCATGTACTGAATTAGCTCTTTTTGAAGTTTTTCTTCTTTGCAGTACACTACGTAATTATAATCTTCCTACCATCACTTTTATAAATATTTTTCATTATTAATACGCCGAAGTGACCTACGCTTACGATGACCGAGCGGTTTACGCATCAGCTTATAATGTTCTGGATCCCAGGTTCGAATACTGTGTCTGGAAAATACACAACATATTGTTTTTCAATTTGTGACTACCGACCTAATAGGTTGAGCAAGTGGCTAACATTCATTTCTCGTAAAAAAAGTCTATTTATACAAACCTCCACTCTGTCGAGGCCCATATGATCATATTAAGATCAGACAAGGTGAAAAGAAGAAATGAGGCGTGTATTTTCAAAGTGAAGTTATTAAAAAAAAGCCAAAAAACTGTTTATGGTGTTGATGTTACAATAAATGGTTTTTGTGTTGGAAAAGGTTACTTTTGTTACTAACACTGATTTCGAAGTTGATTTTTCTACCGGATTGAATGCTATTAGGTTCTTCTATACAAAAAATACTTGTTCAAATTTTTATCCTTTAAATTCTGGCATTCATAACTCATTTTCGTCAAGTAGTGAAAAAAGTTCACTTTGAAAATACACCCCTCAAATGACTTACAGCACACACAAATAAGACACATTGCGTTTATGGCGAGGGGTACGGACAGAGAAGCGAGACATGGGATTTTAATACACTAAGTTACCACACACCCACACGCCAAGTTAAACTTTTCTCATTTTAGCAGGCGATGATGTATGCCCTAATTTTGGCCGACCTCCGATATAGGATAAAACAGGAAGAAACAATGGTACTATACATAGATATGTTTTTATTATTTAACCCATTCGCGCGATATAAATCTGTGACCTGAGTAACAAAAGGCAATCGGTCTAACTCCTCCTCTAAGATTGGTGCGATAAAAATTAGTAGCGTAACTAAAAAACACATTATATCAACATCTCGCAGTATCACCTACTTAGTATGAATAATTAATGTAATATGATATTATGATGAATCAAACTAATTAGATTTAGTTTCCCACGATAATTTTACAACCCATTATTTTCATTCATATTGAGTGCAAATCTAACGGTAGCCAACACTTACGAAATTCGCAAAGTTTATAAACTCTTCGCCAGGGAGGGATTGGTCCGACGGGATATCAAAAGAAGTCTCGGCAGGCTGATGAATTCCAAATTCAAATCTATTAGCCAAATTTATTATTTATTGCAAATCGTGAATACTGTACATAATATGTACCTACTGTTAATACTATGGAGAACTCCAATAATTTACACTTGTCACGAAGAGGAATATAATATTATATACCTAAATAATGAATGTAAATGTTTGAAAAATGAAATCGAACAACCCGCCCTTGCAAAATGCGAGGTCTGCCTACCGATTATTTTCGGTCCCATTGCGCCGTATAGCACATCTTTAACATGATCTTGACTTTTTGGAATTTGGGACAAAGTAAAATGTTTGTTACATACCTTACAGTTAATATTGGCATTTACAAAACGACTTAAATACAACATTTATACGGGATTTATACGGGTAACTTCGTACAGGAAGGCGCCATAAATATTATATAAATATATATAATAAATATATATTATAAAAAGTCTTTTTATTTCTTACAAACAAAAGTAAATGACTATATATAATGAATATATTTATTATATATATATCTATATATGGTTGTATTAGCTACTTATTTTCTAGTTTATACAATATAATTTTTTTTTTATTTTTGTATATAATACTATTAGATAATGTATATAAATTGAACAACGGTATGTAATTAGTTTGTTTGGTTTGTAAGAATCCCTCTTCGGGTGAAGGCCTCCTCCAAAGGCCTCTCTGGTTTCTTTCTCCATACCCGTTTGATTTCGTAGCTAAGTATTCGTCTTGTCTGGGTTGGCCTACTTTTGCATTTAGGTCGCCCATTATTATAAGTTTTATGTAGTTGGTTAATAGCTTTGTTTACATTTGTATAAAACGTATCAATTTCTTCTCCTTTTGCTATTTCTGTGGGTGCGTATACTTGTATGAGAGGTAGTAGACTAGGTATAAAGGTATATATTATGTATAATTAATGTCACGATCATGATAGTGCGTTGGTGAGAATTGTACACAGATACATTATTATGATCAGGATAATTGTACGATCTATGCATGCGGGGTTAGATTTTGTAAATTTCAATTTTCCCGCCATTTCTACATCGCGTCCGGAAACTTGTAGGTACTCGTACGTATATTGTTCGCCGTATTACACGTCATCGTTAAATGTTATATCGGCAATATTATATAGCCGTATATTAAAGACCGCCCAACCTCTGTGAATGGTATACCTAGTACTGAAATAAAATTCTGTCTAAATAAAAAACGGTTCTTGTCGGTTTACACTTTACAGGCAGCTATCAGCAAAAAAAATTAAAAATAGCCGATATACTAGATTATTTGTTAGTTGAGGTTAGGTTTTCATTCTTGAATTCATGAATTTTGCCAAAATCAGCTATGAAAATTGAATTAATGTTCATACTGAATCTAATAAAATTGGAGACCGTATAGTATACGGTCATCTCTTTCCGATAAGAAAGCTCACGCAAACTATCCCACGGTGAAATGTTTTACGTACAATTTACATGAAACCTTGTATATCACCTTCTAATAAAGCCAGTTTAAATATAAAAGGTGTTTATATAAAGTTGATCCCGCCGTTCCATAAAACATTCGACGATAATCAATAACTAGGATTCCCATCGTAATTCGTAATTCAATGTTACGGCCTGAATATAGTTGACCTTGGGGGCTTAAAATTTAATTTCTCGGATATTTATGGTTGAATGAGATCACACCCAATGATTCCTGGTGTCTTATTGAGTTGTGTTTATTTAATTTTATTTGTATCACATTCCAAGACGTTCAATATTATTACCAGTCTCGCAATCTTGCAATCGATTTTTAACTAACTTCTCGACTAGCTAGACATTTCAAACTTTTAGAATATACGAGAACACGATGCCAATGCATTCTTTTAATATCTTTAGCCGTATTTAAGTAGAATTGAATTCATTTTCAGTTAATTCTGTTTTGTATGAAAAGTTATATCGGAAGAAATCCGTAATTCAATCCACTATTATTGGTTGCTAAGAGGGTGATCCTAGCAACTAAATTATTTATATATACGTACGTTACTATGGAAATCAAAATGACATTTTAGTATTCTATATTTTTGTTTGTTTGTTGCAAAATAGCAAAAAAATGATTCGTTGACAATTGCCTTATTTGTCCTAAATTATTAATAGGTACATAGAATTGTCAAGTTTATATGATTCAACAGAAAATTTAAAAACGTGGTAGGTATATAAAAAGTTCTTTTTATCTTGTAATTATTTTTAACAATAGGGAACATTCAGTTTCATATTACACCATGTAAGATATATAATTTCCGGGCTATTGATTGATTATAACTAGTCTTAGACCACTAATCCTCCCCTGCTCTTCGCTAATATTTTAACAAAACCGTATCGTCCCATAGTCAATGTGTAGGTGCTAATTTTAATGCCTTTCAAAGCAGTGTTGACTACATCTAAGCCAGCATTGAATGCAAAAGAATAGTTTTTTTTACTATTAGTAATGCTCTATATTTAAAAGTCCCAGAGTAATTGTTCACATTATGGTATCACCTTTTCGATTATGATTTTCGGTTAAATGAAGCAAGATAACAGAATATATCGATTCGATCACTATTAGACGTTTAATTTTAATCTGTCCTGTGGTGTCATGTTTAATTGGATTTTATGTGATTATAATTTTTGTGAAATGATTTTCACCAACATAAAAAAGTATATTCAAGTTTATTTATTGTATAATAAACTAATGGGGATGCATCAACCTTGGTCACATACAGCAGCCTAACCCTACTCTAAACCCCCATACAGAGACTCTACCCTTCCTTAGCTACACTGGCAATACGGCGGCGCGTATTAATGTATCTAATATTTAAGTTACATTATCTCGAAAAGTGGATCGACGACACTCATTTGATGTAAGTATTTATGTATCTGGAAACCGTCCATGAGGAATATTTTAGTTAAGGTTTCAGATTGACAAGACCATTAAAAAAATAGGAACGTTGTATTGAGTCCACATGCTTGGAGTTCCGGACCGCCCCCCAAAGTTTAATATATTGTATTTTAATTGAATTAGAAATCAGTTGAATGCAGAACGATTCACAAATTAAATATTTTAGAAGGGCGTTCCTTGAAACAACATATTTAAATTATTTATTATTTTTATAATATATAAATGTATACATCATAATATGTTAGTAGGACTACTGATAACAATAATGATGCATACATGTGTCTTTCTTCTTTCGACCATGTTCGATCCTAATAGGATCATATGGGCCTCCACAGAGTGGAGGTTTTGTATTAACAGATTTTTGTTTTTACGAGAAATGGATGTCAGCCTTATAAGGTCCATACTCTGACTCATACACAAATTGAAAAACAATATGTGTACTTGCCAGACCCAGGATTCGAACTTGGGACCCGCGACGCTATAGACCGACGCTTAATCTGCGTGAAATTTAATTAAATGTGTCTATATAAATAATAAATAACTTAAATATGATGATTCAAAGAACACTTCTGTAAAATATTTCAAAATGTTAGTTAGAATACGTTTAATGCTTTTCGAGTGGGTCAGGAACATGTTAGCTGATAGCTTAACAGAAAAACCTTAGAATGTATTTTTATAATATAGAGTGGACGAGGATACTGTAAACTTAAAGACCTATATTGTTACGGATTTAAGTTTCTTTATTTTGTGTTGATAGATTTCAATAAAATTTTATGTGGTAATTAAGTGAATTAGGAAAATAAACGTCTATCTGAATTACTATCTCGTTGCATGGAGTTTTAGAAAACATCACAATTTACATAGGTACTTTCATACGTAAATAAATTTAATTTGCTGGGCATACAATGCACTGCAATTAATTGTAAATTAATCATACTACCAGAACCGAAAAAAGTGCTCTAAATATAACGTGATTTAAAAAAATTACATTCATTTAACCGGAAGCGATTGAAATAACCTGCCAAAGTTGTTTATTTACGGTGACTAACTAACCAGATAAAAAAATCAAGTGGCCTTAAAAATGACGATTAGTCTTGTAAAAAAACATCCACATATTATGTGGTCAAAAAACTTTCACATGATTAGTGATTAGAGATGCCTTTTTACAAAGTACTTATCATACATTTTTTATACTGACATTAGAAAGAAACAATTATTTACAAATACGTTCCCGCTAAAAATCACAAACTGGTTCAATATTAATTATTGCACATGCGATTCAAAACAGTTTGCTGATAGTTTTGACTAAGTATCATTTTGACACTGCAGTAGAATCTCTAATACTAATAACACTTCGCCGTTAAGATTTCTATTGGTTTTTCTATAATCTAAGTGGTTATGTCAACATTCCGGAAGATCACATCAAGCTACGAAATAGGTCAGTTTTGGCGCGAAATATTGGCTGTGGCCTTCAAATTATTGTACGTGGACCTAGATGGACACAATCAGAAATTTATATTGAACTTTAATTTTATTTGATTTAATTTCATTTAATTTTTATTAAATCAAAATTAATTTGAAATTTAATGAAGATTTATATTTAAAGTAAACAATGCCTCATACAACTTGTATGTAAATTATTTAAATTTTACAAAAAATGATGTTTTTGTATGGAGCTTTTCGTAATAGGGTAAGAGGTACAATCGTAGGCCACCCTCCAGTGATGGGCCACTCAGCAGTAAAACACAAAAAATAGGTATTTAAAAACCTAAGTTATGGGTATTTAATCCTATATGTGGCTCACAACACTTCGGTTCTAGCACATTATTTCCTGTATAGTGTATAGGTAGCAGAAATGACCCTATAATTGACCATTTTGTATACCAAGGCACACGTTTTTCACGATTTTTTTTTTAAAATATTTTTTGTAATAACCATGTTTGGTATTATAAAATATGTACACATAAATATCAATATACGTGCTTTGTAAACACGAACAAAAATTACATTTCAATAAAACTCCATTAATAAGCTTATTCTGACCGATCAAAGCAAGCCATTCGCTTAACTGGCCCATCATTGTACCTCTTACCCTACTGCAAATATATACATTATTTGTATACCTATAAGTATTTTACAATATAATTAATTTATAAACTATCTGTGGACCCAGTGTTCACTCGCCCACTCATTTCGTCAGCTGTGTCGCTGCAAGAACAGAATTACATTAATAATTATAAATTCATGCGCAAAATGTGTGTATATAGGTCACAATATTATCCAAAACTAACCAAATAATCTTTTCAAAGGAGGTAGCTTTTACTTGAGGCGTCTAATTCCAAAAAGCGATAAGTCTACATTTGTTCAAAATCGATAAAAAAATACGCACGTATTCTTTGTATAATTTTACACAATATGTATTGATCTATAAATTCCAAAATGCGACATAACCCTACGAAAAAAAATATTTTAAGCCTCGATTTATTACAAAAAGCGCCAAGTCCGTGTTTCGTATTATTTAAAGCTTGCTTGATTTTGCACGTGTTTAAGTCAACCAATAAGGGAACGTTCAATATTGAAAAGGCCATCTCCCATGCTGTAGCATCTGCTAAACACATGACAGTGCCACGGAAATATGTGCCTTATGCGGAATAAATTAAAAAGTGAGGTACAAGAAGCGCTACGTCCAATTTTATTTTGCCTATATTTATTACATTTAAGAGTTTATCGGCTGAATAAAAATGCCACTTGGTTCTAATTTTGACATAAAATACAACGGAAAAAATAATCTCACGTTAAAAAAAATAATTGAAGCTTGAAACATAAAAACGTTGTTTCCATAAAATATTGAATTGTGGACTTGTCGCTTTTTGTAATTAGACGCCTCACTTGTTAGTTTAACATTGACATTATAATGTTCACACAGTAATCTTATAACCCTTGTAATAAATCATGGGTAACCCGACTTTTCAAAGTCAAATTTGTTTTACATATCTAATTAAAAGAAAAATTATTATTTCATTCATTTTAGAGTTATACATATTATTCTTATCTAATTTATTTTAAATGAACGTACGAGGCAGCTAAGTCAAATTTAATGTTCTCGGTTTAGTTTCCATTTGAATTCACCAGCAGAACGAAAATCATATCTTATTGACCTGTAACCTCAAATTAAGTAAGCTAACAACATTCTGTGATTTGCTTTTTTTGGAAACTAGAACCATTTTTTAAATTCTCATTTACATAATAGGTGTATTTGTGCAATATAATATATTACACTATTATTGAGGACGATTTTTGTTTAAATTAAGCATATTAATATCCGGTTTTACAATGTTATGCAGGTATATAATCAGAGATATTATGTTATACTTGTTTTTTGGTTTTATTTTATTTGTAAATCACCACTTCCGCTCCAAGATGCAGCATAATATCATAATTCATTTTTATACAAGCTTGGCAGAAGTTTGACGCCAAAACTAAGTGGACCTATTTCTTAGCTGGGCTTCGATTATTTTTGGAATATCGAGCTAAGAGAAAATTATGATTTACACAGAATTTATTCAGAATAAAATTTTTCGTTTATTTTACTACTGTCCGATAACAAGAAATCGGCGATAACTGGAAGCTTATATAAGACTTTTCAGTGACGCACCTGTCATGGCGGCAACGCTTGTTTAAATAATGAATCGACTTTCTTTTTAGATGCGACTCTTTTTTTCTTCAAAAGCTTTTCTAGATCCGTACACGCGTTCCTCAATTGAAAACGGAAGTGCGATTAGCTGCACTGGAAAGGATTTTTAGTTCACAGTTTGAACACGTGGACAAGAAGTTCTTGTTGAACAATATTATAATATGATGATGTATCTTTGCTAATAATAAAATTGAAGTGTTTGTCGGTGATTTCGAAATATTTGCGTGCTGATCAGCTTTGTACATATCTTTGTTCGATCAGTTTTGATTTTTATACAAAATACAGTTTTTTGAAAGTTTACCTATTCCAGTAGGTACCTATATAAAAAAATATGCCAATATTTATGAAACTCGTCCAGTTTAGAAAATATATTGTTTTATAACAACTGAGAAGTTTAATCTTGATATCTCAAAAGGTTATGAAATTAAAATAAAATACATAACACTCAACGAACATACCAGCTGTAATTCATTACGAGTAGTAAAAGTGGTAAGATAGCAGCGGTGTAGTGGTAAGGTGTGGGTGTAGGGCACGGGCCTATATCCAACCATTTTCGAACACGCAAAGTCACTAGAGCCCTCAGTGTAGCACTGCCTTGATGTTCTTAGAAATGGAATGGCCGCGTAGAAAGGGGCGTCTAGATTTAACAGTTGCTCATTGATTTGAAAAAAAATCAAATCGAATCAGCGCATCTATTCCACATACAAGACTGCTATCGGCGGCTATCGAGTGTAGTTTATCATATTGAGGTATTATAATTGTTACAATAAGTTAGCCGTCTAAACTGTTGAGAATAAGAGAGGTGCTGTTAAAACATATCACTTTTTGACAAAGATAAATGACGGCAGAGCAAGTAAAGATTCTTTTTATTATCGAAAACTTTTTCTAAGATGCATGGTTGCTAGTTGCTACATCATTCCCATGACTCCCATGCAGCATCGTTTTGGGACAATGAAGTGTGGCACTAAAATCTTTTCATTATGACACGTTTATAGCGTCATGGAAAGCGGCCGTGCATACATCGCGGCTGCATATACTCGACGGGTGGAGATGTGGTAACTCAAATCAGTTCAGATGGTTAACTTATTGTAACAATTAACCGGTTAAATCCATACATATGATAAACTACCCTCGATAGCCACCGATAGCAGTCTTGTGTATTTATCATGGCCCCCACATCCTGAACCGGGCCCCAAGGCTAGAATCTTTGTCGGGGACCCCTACCTATCTCCAAGGTTAAAGGCAATGTGAGGCAAAGGCACGTTTTCCAAATGGCGTTCACGGTAAAATTAAGGGTATTTAGTGTATTTTTAAAACTTACATCCACTTGAATTATTGAGTTATCAATTAGTGATAACACAATTAATTCGATTCACTGCGGAGCATTAAATTACTTTTTAATTACCACATTTAAATAACATGCTAATTATATATAATAGCCCCCTAATCATGGCACAACAGCTGTGGCGTTCGCGCTGTAAGGATTAAAATTTACATCACGCAATCACATAAGTATTTTAAAATTTTGGTTATCATTATTAAAGGAAAATAGCGCCGCAATCGACTTTTCTACTATTAGAGCAAATTTGTGATGTGTTTTATCTCACTTATTTGATCGACTCGCCACGCCGGGCCCCCCATGAGTCCGGGCCCCCTAGGCTAGAGCCCTGTCAGCCCTCCCCTTGTGGGGGCAATGGTACTTATAGAAAAAAATGCACAGGCTATTTCTTCATGTTGTATAATATCTTTTTTATTTGTATTTCTGTATTTTGCGTGGACGAAATCGCGAGCTATCGCTAGTCAATAATATGATATTATACTATTTTTCTATATCTATTTTTTTGTTATTTTTTTTAGTAAATTAATGTCTGTCATATTATAATGTCAATACGTGGTTTTTGCGTCTCATTCATTGATTACATTAAAATAAATTATTATTCAGAATAATAATGCAGTCTGTGTATCAGAAACCTATATTTATTGATCTCAAAAAGTGGCAACATTTAATAGAAAAACAACCAATTCGTGATTATTATGATCCAAACACTACTGTTATAAATTTTAATTTATTAGCGATCAATTTTTTTACCATTCGGAATAAAGTTTGAATACGGTTTAAATAAAACAAATGGTAAAAATAAATTAGCATAAATTATGTACAAATTTAACGTGGTTCTGTATCACAAACCCATTTTTATTGATCTCATAAATTGTAGAACATAATATCATAAAGATAAATAAGTAATTAGGTTGCACTAAAACTAAATAAGCTTTACCTACACTTTTCTCTCACTTATTTGTATCTTTATTCAAATTAAGAATAGTATTGTATAGTTCTTCAAATTGGTTACATGTAAATTGTACGTAAAACATTTCACTGTAGCACAGTTCGCCACGAGCTTTCTATTGGAAAGAGATGACGTATTGTATACGGTCTCCAATTTTATTAGATTCAATATGAACATTTATTCAATTTTCATACCTAGCTGATTTTGGCAAGATTTATGAATTCAAGAATGACAACATAACCCAACCTAACCTTACCCAACCTACCTTAACCTAACCTAACCTAACAAATAATCCAATATATCGGCTATTTTCAAAATTCGTTTGCCGATGGCTTCCTGTAAATCGACAAGAACCGTGTTTTATTTAGACATGACTTTTATCTAAGTACAATACAATCCAAAGAGGTTGGACGGTCTTTAATATACGGCGAACTGGATACGTACAAATTTCCGGACACGATTCAAATTACCGTGTTCCAGTAGGATCATTTCAAGCAATATCGACATTATTAAAAAATTACAAACAAAATTTAAATTTACATTATTAACTCATTCGCTGCTGACTAGATAATGATTTTTTAAATTACCACCTTTAAAATGCACGTTAATTGCATCGATCGGCCGCCTGGTCATTACGCGCCGGGTGCGTCTTCAGCGTATTAATAAAAACAACCGCATCAAGAGACCACAGAACAGATTAATAAATATAATTCAGATAGCATATAGTCCAATACACTACACCTTAAAGCAGGGTTTTGAATGTGCAAGTATCCTACGAAAATGAAACACACATTATATTATACGTGCAATAGTGTATGTTGCAACCTTCAAATACACCAATATTGAATGAGCGTCAGTGCTTAAACTGAGATCAGTTATCAGAATGAAGTGCAAGTTTAGAATTTTGTATTACTGACACGTGTTTAAGTTTATTCCATATTCTTCCACACCCGTTAGGTATTTCAGA
This sequence comes from Rhyacophila brunnea, assembly GCF_057557595.1. Taxonomy (NCBI): domain Eukaryota; kingdom Metazoa; phylum Arthropoda; class Insecta; order Trichoptera; family Rhyacophilidae; genus Rhyacophila; species Rhyacophila brunnea. The sequence goes on from NW_028232752.1 coordinate 17,924,599, forward strand.
TCCCATTAATTCTGTGTTCCCTGCAAGAAACACATTGGTGACTATGGTTATGTTTCTGTACATATTATTGTATTGTATTATGCACCCTGCCACTGTACGAGAACAAAATTACATTAAATAAAGGAATCTAGTAGTGGCGTGCGGTGACTTTAATTTGAATAGATTCTGTTGCACAAATATAAATATAACTACCATCTGCTACAGGGATGTAAGACTTGTAAGTTGTAACTAATGGTATCAATGAAATAGTATACATTTTAGTACTGCAACGTAATAGCTCTGATATATTCTAAAAATATTTCCCTAATATTAATAATATAAAACTTTAAGTTCACATTTCTTCAAAATTTATAGTATGATTGCATAACAAGTAGGTACATATTATATACATATTGATTTGTATAATAATTTTGGGAATGCAATGCATCCACAGCATTTATGGACCGCATATAACTACGTTAAAGTTCCCACCACCACCCGTCATATATGCACAGCCGTGGATATGGACGGCCGCTTTCTATGACGCTTTAAACGTGTCTGAAAGAAGTGATTTTAAGTGCTCATTCCGTCCCGAGACGGAGCCGCATGGGACTATAACTGTTATTTAGGTATATAACATACGTATTGCAATCTATATATATCAGTGTTGTACAGTCCATAGTAGTAGATGCTGTAAATGCTCAGCATCCCCAGAAATAATTGATATTGTACTACGTATTGATATTATGTAGCTATTTATTGCGCAAATCGTATGGTACAATTTTACTTCTAAATGTTTTATATAATAAGGTACTTAATTACAAGATAAAAAGAACTTTTTATATACAACGTTTTAAAATTTTCTGTTGAATTATTATGCTCAATACGCTCTAACTTGTACTTGATATGAAGTAAATAAAAAACAAACAAACAAACAAAAATAGAATACTAAAATGTCATTTTGACATTTCATTTTGATTTCCATAGTAACGCACGTATATATTAATAATTTAGTTGCTAGGAAGGACCACCCCCTTAGCAACCAATAATAGTCTTTTAATTTTTACAGATTTTTCTGAAATAACTTTCTATACAAAACAGAATTAACTGCTTAAACATGGTTAAAAGTATTAAAAGAATGCATTGGCATCGTGTTCTGATATATTATAAAAGTTTCAAATGTCTAGCTAGTCGGGAAGTTAATTAAAAATCGATTGCAACATTTGTACTGGACAAAAAACCACCGGACAAACAAGAATAAGAGCTAATAAAAACGATGTAATAATAATAAAATTTACTTCAGACCAATGTGCAATACAACATACCACCCTTCATTGGCCGCCCATCAAGATTCAGTTAGTTACAAAACCATAAGTAGATACATAATTTGACGCAAATAGTAATTACTTATGTATAAATATTTATTCTTCAAGAGCATCCCTACAAGCAAGAGTCATTGTTCGCCACTGATACAAAGTAATAAATAAATTCTCGTCATCCATGCGATTTCTATGCAGCGTTTGATAATATATTTTCTAATATGAATATCGGCTCAGCAATAAAAATAATGTATTTTAATAGGGGTGGCGAATCTTTTCCATGTTTTAAGGCTGCATTAATAGATTTGTAACTTAATAAGGCACATTTATGAAACTTTAAATTGATACACTCTATGTGTATGTACATTATTTTATAGAAATCTAACTAACGTTGAGAAAGTGGACATCTTTTAAACGTCATATAATTGGGTTTAGAATCCAATAAATATACAAATTAGTTTTATTGACTACGTATCGGAAATTTATTTTTGTAATTTGATGTAGGTATGTAACAAAAATCTATAACTAAGGCTTATTGTTAATTTTAATATCTTTCTTTAAATGTCATTCTTTCTAATCTTTAAATCGAATATCTGTTTAATTTTAAGATTGACATAAACATAAAACACGAATAAAACCATTCTGCAACAATCGGTTTCATTAAAAAAGCCGCAGATTTCCAACCAATGGTATAGCTTGATCAAGAATGTGCATTTTATAATAGCCAATAACAAACGTTAACGGCCCACATGCTCAGCGTACGTCAAAATGAAGCTTTTATGCTATTTTCAAAGCATGATCCAGGACATTCCTTAAACGTTATAGATAATCTATTTGTACCGATTAAAAAAAATCGGTTAGGTACATGTTCAAACACGCGCGTTAACATGATCTTACTCCCTACTTCATTTATCGTTTGTAAATTTATGGCTACGGCCTTATGTTGCAGCATAGTCAATGGGAAATGCCAATAGAAATGGCGTATTTCAAAAAAATACTACCTTATTCTTAGGTCAATGATTATTATAAAGCAAACATTATTCATAGAATGTTTATCACATTGAATGGTCAAAAACATAGCTTATAATCAGTAACTTTAAAATTATCTTTAAATTTGTAAATCTTGCCCATTTTTTGTATAATAAAATGCCTAATTCTTGTCAAATTTGAGATCACAGAGATTATCAATATAATTTTTTATTGTAAATATTTCACTATAATAATGTCTACATAAATTTTACTAATAGTTTTATAAATGCTTTTAAAAATTAGTAGATATAAAAAATCTTAACACCACTTCACATGGACGTACTGAAATATGGCTATATTCTAAAACATTAGAGCGTGAGGTTTAAAAGAATACTATTTTATGTAATAAAAATACTGTATGCAGTCATCAAATGTTTAAAATTAATATAAAGGATAAAAAGGCTTCAAAATTATGTAAATATATTATCTACAACGTTTAAGGAATGTCCAGGATCATGCTTTGAAAATAGAATAAAAGCTCCATTTTGAAGTACGCTGAGAATGTCTCCCCTTAAGGATTTTCGAAATTAAGATAGAATTACTATTACTAGAGGAAATGTGAAAATAATTTAATTTATTGGTAGAATTATAATATCATTATCATGCAGATATTCTTATCCTAATGTAGGTATCATAAAAATATTAATATATCTATTAAAATAAGGAAAATTATGATTTTCTCATTTTCTTGATAATACTATTAGGGAAACAATAAAAGCATCACCATATTATTATTGTGATGGTATAAAAATAAATATGTCTTTTATAAATATTATTCGAATATTTATAAAAGCTTATCTACAAGTTACTAAACTTTTTTACTCGCGATTCCTCGGTAATGCATCGTATGATATTTGTACTGTGTGATGATACCATTGACGAAACTACGAGACAATACACTTTTTTGAGGAAATAATATATTTACTTTATTAACATTTTTCGCGAAAACTTTAAAGTATGCTAAGCTACATTCTATTGACAAACATAATTATAGAAAATTAGTTAATGGCATTATCTTATGACAAATTTGAATTTTGGAAGATAAATTAAACTGTTTTTACTGTTTTTCGAAACACATTAATTGTCAGATTTAAAAACTTCGTATTTGGAAAAGTAAATTGTATGTTATATGTTTTGTAAATCCGTTTCTACACTCCTTAGTAACAATCGACGCGGATGACACGACTGCCATGTCCTGGGTAAACGGTCATTAGATGCAATTAGCATGTTATTTAAATGTGGTAATTAAAAATTACTTAAGTTAGAGTTATGCAACATTTTCAGCGCCTCTCACCTCCATTCGTATTATTTATGGAAAATGATGATGTTTAAATAGTAGTTAACGAAAATCCTCGGTCAATATAGCTACAGATCACAAAATTATCATTATAGGGGACATAATAATATATGGACGTTATAGAGATTCATATTTTAATTTTATGGAAATTTCCTTAACATTAATTATTCATATTAAAGATGATATAAAATACAGTGTTTTTAGTTTTGGTGAAATGAGAACCCAAGTAATAAACTATCTCTTCTCTTATAGTATGTCAAAACAATCCAATAAGTTTAGATAATATAAGGTAAAGGATAGCATAAAACTTGGGTTCTCATTTCACTAAAACAAAAACCACTGTATTGTAGTACTGATTATACATACTACTACACTACTAAATGGTGGTGAAAACAAGACAACCGTTTGTTAGTGAATATTTTTTCATAGAAAACTGTTTTTCTTTCCAAGGATTTAAATAATTACAGACGTTTAGTAATATTTTTAGCGACCCATATTTTAAGAAACACAGAAATAATCATGTTTTTCTCTCTTTTTTACTTCGTGGCCCTATTTTTTAAATTACCATAGGTAGTCCTTTTGAAAAAATCCAACAATAATATTATCAAGTATGTTAGGACATTTTTATAGAGAAAATTTTTTGATATATCGCTATAATTATTAAATTTGGTTTGATAACAATTTCAAATTATGGCACATCGATCAAAGAAAATGTTTTGATATATTTTTTTAACCCATATTATAATTTGTTATTTTTTTAATTATGAGAAATAGGTACAAAATAATATTTTTAAAAACAAAAATCATGGTTATGTCAATAATAAATATATACTCACACTCATTTTAATTTAAAGGTATAAATAATATTTGAAATTATTATTATCTTTCACCACTCTTCACTCAATTCCAAAATTTCACAAGTATCCACAATAATAATGATTGTAATATTGTTGTTATTCACTCAACAGCCGTAAAACAAAATTCGATGTTTAAAAAATTTCACAAATTAAATTGTCATTTGTTTCGGCGGTAAAAAGTATGAAAAACGGCAAATATTCGAAACACGCGCGAAGCCAGCGCCACCACCTGTACGGAATTCGAAATACGTTTGACATACAATTAGGTCACGGTCGACTCTTATACCAGTTCTCCTACCCCTTTCTTACTAGCATAGTGACCGCTCTATGCGAGTCCATTGACTTTGTTTATATCAGTTTATATTATATAGAATAACACCAAATCTAATACATATATTTTATAGGAATAATATAATAGTATTATCTACTAAATAAGAACATTTATAGAAGACTTTATTCATTATGGCTACCATTCATAGTAAATTAATTTATTCAATGATTTAAAAAAAGCATGACAAATCATGACAGTAAGTAAATTGTTTATCTATCTAATCTAAGTCCATATTTACGGAATAATACTTAGCAAACATATAATGTCGGAAATATTCTTAACGCATAACGAAGTACATAATAATATGTACCTACCGTGAAATGGGGTGAAATTAGCTAAGACGCTGAGAGTGAAGAGGCGACGTTGGACCTGGCTCGGCCACGTGCTGCGGATGCCAGAAGAGAACCTCAACCTGGCTTGCCTGTTCTTCAAGTTGACCGGATTCCGGCATACTGGAAGGCCGCTAAATACTATCTATAGAGTGTATACGGCGGAGCTAAGGGATGCTGGTTTGACCTGGAACGAAGCAAGAAGACTGGCGAGGGACAGGGATTCTGGATGGAGGCGCCACGTGGTGTCCATATGCTCCGACTAAGGGGCGGATATGGCCGAAGAATATATTCAAAACTTTTGACACTAATTAGTATTTTTTTTTGTACACTTAGTTCAATTGGTGCACTATAATTTGGATTATTGTTTTTAAGTAAATATAGCATTTTTTTTTTGAATATTTTAAGTTTTGATAGGCACTTTCTTTCGATATAACGGCGCTACTACTATTAAGTATACGTATTATAAGAAATTAATTTTTTCTCAAGTTAAAAATACTAATGAAATAATTTTGTATATTTACGTGATTCAAAATTGCTGTGTGTAACATAATATTGATGGGAACTGTTTGAAGAAGTGATGGAACGCGCTTCGGCTCCACTATACCACTAATTATTTCTACTCCTTCTTTAAGATATAAGAAAGTTTGGGGCACCTAGACGCATGGCCTTTATCCCCTTCTAATTAATAGAATCAACAATGCCAACAATTACTAAAATATTCGGTACTGTTCGCTTATACCGGAGGCAGCGGAAAACGCATTTTGAAAATAGCCGATAAACTGGATTATTTGCTAGGTTAACCTAACCAAACCTAACCTAACCTAACCTAACCTAACCTAACCTAACCTAACCTAACCTAACCCAACCTAACCGAACCTAAACTAACCCAAACTAACAAATAATCCAGTTTATCGACTATTTTCAAAATGCGTTTTCCGCTGCCTCCGGTATAACCGAACAGTACCAAATATTCAGTTGTTTAAATGGCACTCTCTTAGATCTTTGGCACTATCCAAACTACTGGCACTTGAGATGGAGATTAAGCCGCTACTTTACTCCCAATATTTTACAGTGTAATAATAAATTGTTTTTAATTTTATACAAAGTATTCTTCGATTCATACGATTTTAAATATTGGACATTAATTTTAAATTTGATTGACATAACATTTTCTAAATTAATAATGTTATTATTGATCGTAAAATTTCAGTGAAAGTAATAATCAAAAAGAATTTATTACTTGGTTGAATAATAAGAATATAATACAATTGGTCAGGTATCGGTAACCTTTATAACATAATATCATATTTAAATGTGTAATGGATAACTCTTCAGTATTGTTTGTCATCACCCAATTAATCCTCGTAATCCAGTGCGCTGGCCTTTCATCCGGAGGTTCCATGTTCGACCCTGGTGAGGTTACAATATATTTATGTGATTTTCTGAAAATCTAGGTGTTTGTGATTGTTTTACCTCTATTACAAACTACACTAGCGTCATTGGGTGTCATGGCCTGTTTTAGCGTCAATAAGAATATATATATATATTATTAGTTTAAATATAAAGCAACTTTTATTGTAGTGATTCCATTGTTATTAAATATAACTGGACCGGTTTCAGCGTTTTATTTAAACTAATAATACAATGCATTTCTACCGTGAATGGACAGTTACACACAATAAAAGATATATATTTTATCAATTTTATTATTATAAATATATAAAAAAAATGTTGACCGACTGAGAAAAAAACGCACCAACAATAAATTTAAAAAACCAAGAGATTGTATTTGGAAGAATTACAAATACTACTAAACGCAAGTAGTGATTTGAAAAATAATATTATGAATTATATATACTCTACCCCATGGAGTTCTGATCAGCGGTCCCCAACATTTTTCTAATATACACACCATTATAATATATTATGTCCACAATTGAGATACGTAATAATAAAATGGAATAGTACACAACTTAAATCCATTAGAATTTAAATTCAAACCCATAAAGTACATTCAGTCGATAGTATTATTATTGTATTATATATAAGTATCTAAGAATTAAAAAAAAAACATGACGATTTAATGGACAATGAAACTGTTGCTGCTATTAGATGAATAATCCATATGAAGACGTATAAAAGGGCTATCCTACAGCCACAATATAAATATTGTGGTTGAAAAATTAGCTCTACTTACATTGTGATACAGGTACCTAATCCCAATGAACTCAATAAACAATTTATGGCTAAAAATGGTAGGAGTAGTGTTACCAACTGTATTATAATTATAATATTTGTAGGTACTATGAATTTAGAAAAGGTATATTATGCCAAAAGTACCTACTATAAGTAGTTGTGAAGTAGGTACAATAATTTTGAAATAATCGAGAAATTTAAAATAATAGTTTGATCCATAACGTAAACGGAAATACTTAAATATGAATTGTTTCAAATTCCTCGGTATTTCTTCTAGCAATATCATAAAATTGTAAGCTTTCAATCAAAGACAATGGGTACTATATTTTTTGCCGAAATAACATGTTTTTTAGAGAATGTATAATCTACATAGATGGAAACACTGTCACCTTGCTGTCATAGAAATCGCGGGATCCCGCCTTAGGATATATAAGAAAAATGCCTAATGAAATAACTTTAAAATAACTGTTATAAATATAAATAAATTATATATAAATAATTGTCTTGCACGAGTTATGTTATATATATTTTCAGAATATACATATTAATAATTTAAATTATCATGGCTCTTAAATGGAAAGTTCTCGAACTCTGACTAATGAGTCGATTTATTTTCACTCTAGTCAATTATGTCAAATTTGAACGTGGAGTTTTAATACTACTTTTGATAAGTGTGCATTTTCATAAACACTGAATAGCAGTAAAATTAATCTAATTTAATGTGAAAAATCATAAAGAATTTCTGTATCAGGTAATTTACGTAAATATTGAACGGTCTTCTCCGTTAGTCACGCGGGGAACTTATCGCATCTTTGGTGTTTTTGATTGAGTGATTTTTTATGCCAATTGATTTTGAAGTAAAGCCGATTCAAACGGAAAAATACGTTTTTTATACATATGTTACAACAAATAGTAGTATTAGATATGTCATTTGTTTTAAATTATTTCAAGTTTTTGTTAATTATACAATTTATCGTTGGTCACGTGGTAAGCAGAGATTCTAGCATCCTGGAGAGAATAGTGATCTTTGGTGGCATCGAAGGGAGGAGGTTGCGATGATGTACGTCTTCCAGATAGAGCGACTGAATTAATAATAACTGAAGCAACGAGATCAGCGCATGATCAGGAGATTGTTGGCAACGCTTGTAATTTCAGTGATTATTATCCTGAGTTATAAGGCAAATAATATGAAGAGATCATTATATTGTTCTATGTGGAAGAAACCCGAAATTCCACTGTAATAATTAAAAATATACCTTGCAACCCAATATGTACAATAATAATAATGGATATGTACCGACTTCTGAAAAAAAAAATACTTAAAATAAAATACAAAAATATAAATAAATATTTATTATTATAATGAAAAGCGCTCGAAATAAAAAAATTATATGAACCGGAGCGCATTAATAAATTATCTAATTTTATGTAAGTATATTATATATTATATAAAGAGGAATGAGTGGATAAGGAAGCAGACAAGGGTTTGCAATGTAATAGAGTTTATTAAAAGCCTTAAATGGAGATGGGCTGGATACATAGCTCGAAGAAGAGACAATCGTTGGACAAATCTCGTCATCCAGTGTTACCTATCCAAGAAGTACAAAACGTCCGCAAGGTAGACCTAGAGGCCGCTGGATCGATGAAATGATAAAGTTCTGCGGAAGTAGGTGGCAACGCAATGCACAGGACTGAGAGAAGTGGAAGCAGCTTGAAGAGGCCTTCATCCAGCAGTGGATAGATTCAGGCTGATGGTGATGATATTATATACAAATAAGTGGCTTCATTTTTTTTTGTTATATTCCTACCTGGCTCAGACGATCATATAGAATAATAATCTGTAACTCGTGGCATGAAAAAGTTGTCAGCACCGCACGATAAAAACGGGGTTTACGACACGTCATAAATATTACTTTTACCATGAATCCGACAAGTTTCGTATTAAATTTTAAACATGGAATAAGTGAATTTAATTACTTTTTAATAATTCACGAATAAGAGGAAATATTTTTTTCCACGAGATGCAACGTTAATTTCGGCGTTTTCACGAACCGGAGCTGCGTTCCGGTGCGCTTCGGTCCAATTCGAGCACTGGATGCATGTATATTGCATTTAAAAAAGCGCTATGTCTACGGAAATGTGATCTACCAAATATGGTCTTATTGTCAATTTTAACACGATGACGTTTACAATAATACTCTTTTTTGTATTAATATATTAATTATAATTTTTATGTGGGCATTAAATATTTATTTCTAATATGAAAAAAGACAAGGTATAATAATGACATTTATACGTTTTTCCTACAAAGTCTACATAATTATATTATCTAGGCTACGCTCGCAAAGATAATCAAAATTCTTCATTTTAGACCTTCATCGGCCCTTAAGGCTGAAGTTCTACGTTATGTAGGTACTTATATTAAAATTTATGAAATGTTTCATAGTATTGTGTACTAAATTTTTGGAGAAATCGGAAAAAAAATAATATGGCAGAAATCATTATTTCATGAGTAAATTGGATCATCAATCTCTGTCAGAAGTACTTATTTCAAGAATGTGTTTCACTTTTAATCGTCATCCAAACTGACTAAATAGAATCCAAAATTAATTATTTTCTTTTATGCACTTAGCTCACATATAAATTTTTGCCGTAAAACCGTGTGAAACATGTTATTTTTTCACCTCACTAGATGGATGTTTACCAGATATTTTCGAAAAGTCGTAAAACTTGTAGAATTCAATTACAAACTAAGATTATTAATTGAATTGATAAGTTACTATAAAGTCTGTCAGTGGTGTTTATATTTTATATAACTGAAAGGCATTTGTAGAAAGTCTGAGCAACCAGTGGCAGGTTTAGGGAGTACCTAGGCTCAGACTGATTTTATGTCTTCTACGATAAAAAATAAAATAAAAACCGTACATAACTACCAACGTATGCATCTAGTAACAATAACAATGTATGTCGTATCTACCTGATTATCATTAAAGGTAACAGTTATGAATATGACCACCGCCATCTTTAGATTAATAAAGCCTGAGCATAACTTTCTGCACAAGCAACGAGTGGTCCACTGCCATACTATTTATTGATAAAAAAAACTTGCAAGCAGAGTTTGGTATTCTATAATGACTGAAGAGTATAAATAGGTTATTAGTTATTGTCGTTTAGAATCGACAGAATCGATAGAATTGAAAGAAATCTGAAACTAAGAATACTTCGACAAGTGAACACGACAGACGCGTCAGTTTGAGAACTCTATAGAGCAGGGTTTCCCAATCTTTTTCTGCAATCGAACACTTCGCAAACCCGGAAATTTTAACGGAAAGCTTAGTTTATTTTGTAGGTTATTTATTTGCGCAGCTAACCATTCTGCCAATTATGCGCACAGTGTGAGAAAAGATAGTCCTCCGTCTGTACCTAGATCATCGCCCCCACATCCCGAAGCGGGCCCCCAGGCTAGGCTATTTGGCGGACCCCTTACTTATCGCTAAGGGTAAAGGCAATGTAACGATCTACAGTTGCGTATTCCAAATAGTGTTTTCAAAATTAAGGGTATTTTTAGCGATTTTTTGTATTTTCAATACACCCACTTTTATGTTGATATGCACAATTATGAACATGTCAAATATCAACAATCAGTATGGCAAAATCACATATTAGTAAATGTTTTTCACATTCTTTTCTATTAGTGCATGTTTATGTTGTGTGTTTATCTCACTTGGCTAGTCGATCTCTCACGCCGGGTTCCCCATATGCCCATGCCCCCAGGCTAGAGACCTGTCAGCCGACCCCCTTGTGGGAGCCATGACGTTTCTAGATACTTGACGTCATAAACATCAGTGGAGATTGATCATCACTCGCCTTTCAATATGAAGTAGATTCTTTAATTATTTTAGTTTTACTTATTTTAGTTCTACTTAGTAGAATATCTTTAAATGTATTGCAGTGTATAAAATATTTCCAAATGGTCGCGGAATACCTATCCAGGTAGACGGAACATAGTTTGGGAAACCCTGCTATATAGTATAGACAATGACAGGCAATGACTGAGATTGAGTTGAAATCTGAGTTTACTAAACTTAGGGGTGGCACTTTATATAGACACGTTACGGAGTGCAACAGTAATATATTTATTATATAAGAGAAGGTAGTATGAAAGTAGATCGTACAAATCGGTAGCAAAGGGTGCCTATTGAAGGAAGGTCTCTTAATTTGGTAGCTCCCGTACAATGCAAATTTCATGCGAATGGAAGGGATTGGTCCTGAATGAGATGATCATCGTGGTCTCTAACCTTTAATAGGAGAGAGAAGATGAAAATTACTTTAAGTAGTTAAGTTAGACTGTTACGGTTTGGTTCTCGAACCTAATAGCCAGTTAACGGTACTGACGACATAGGAGGTAAGTGATGTGATTTGTTTTTTCTAATTTCACCCAACAATGCGACAAGAAAGTGATGTTCCGTATGATTTCATGGTTCATGTCACATTATTTTGGCTGAAAGAACAGTAGTTACCTACAATTGAATAGCATTTTATTAGTTCCGCTAACAGAATGATGTTTAAAACGTCATAAACTCAACCTGCTGGTACTGACCTTAAATTTAAGGTGAATACTACACTCTACCTACCAGAGGCACCTACGAATACGAAGGTTCCAATTTTAGATTTTTTTTTGATAACTTAAATTTTTTAAAGTGTTTTAATTAATAGATAAAAAATATTTTTAAATTCAAAGAATACACTTATAACAAGAAAAAACTTTATACAATGTGAATTCGTTACATGATTCCATCTTATTAATACATATTATGTTGTAGTCATGTTTCTTATTAACATTTAGTTTATTAAATATTTTCTAATGTAGGTATTGAAAAGATTTTTTAACTAATTGATAGTTTTAAAAATCAGCATTGAGACAGTTAAAGAATAATTCAATATTGCTAAAGTCATATAAAATGACGTGTCCTGTCCTAATACAGTGCTTTACGCATTGAACTACGAGGGCTATAATACGCTTCCTCCAAACCATTTTTATTTACTGGAACTTCATGCCTGATGATCATGACCTGGATGATTTGGCCGTCTGTAAGCCTTCTTCATGATGAGGCTCCATCCTTATCGACATTCTGTTCTGTTAGGTGACGATGTTTGGGCCATTAAATGTATACGTCAACTATTTATATAGGACCGGAAGTAAATGATGGTGTCACTAACTTAGTGTAATTGTTACAATAAGTGCTAATACTTCGATACTTTCCTACCCTAGATAGCGCTGTTATAGCGGCCGAAAGCAGTCTTGTGTATATAATAGAATATAATAGAATAGAAGAGAACAGAACAGAACAGAACAGAATAGAATATAATAGAATATATTAGAATAGAATAGAATACAATACAATAGAATAGAATATAATAGAATAGAATAGGGTACTGTTCGGTTAAAGCGGATACAGCGGAAAACGCATTTTGAAAATAGCCGATAAACTGGATTATTTGTTAGTTTGGGTTAGTTTAGGTTAGGTTAGGTTGGGTTAGGTTAGGTTAGGTTAGGTTTGGTTAGGTTAACCTAACAAATAATCCAGTTTATCGGCTATTTTCAAAATGCGTTTTCCGCTGTATCCGCTTTAACCGAACAGTACCTAGAATAGAATAGAATAGAATATAATATAATATAATATAATATGATATGATATGATATGATATGATATGATATGATATGATATGATATGATATGATACGATACGATACGATACGATACGATACGATACGATACGATACGATACGATACGATACGATACGATACGATACGATACGATACGATACGATACGATACGATACAATACAATACAATATAACATAATATAATTGAATAGAATAGAATAGAATAGAATAGAACAGAATATAATATAATTGAATTGAATATAATAGAATACAATACAATACAATACAATACAATACAATACAATACAATGCAATGCAATATAATATAATATAATATAATATAATATAATATAATATAATATAATATAATATAATATAATATAATATAATATAATATAATATAATATAATATAATATAATATAATATAATATAATATAATATAATATAATATAATATAATATAATATAATATAATATAATATAATATAATATAATATAATATAATATAATATAATATAATATAATATAATATAATATAATATAATATAATATAATATAATATAATATAATATAATATAATATAATATAATATAATATAATATAATATAATATAATATAATATAATATAATATAATATAATATAATATAATATAATATAATATAATATAATATAATATAATATAATATAATATAATATAATATAATATAATATAATATAATATAATATAATATAATATAATATAATATAATATAATATAATATAATATAATATAATATAATATAATATAATATAATATAATATAATATAATATAATATAATATAATATAATATAATATAATATAATATAATATAATATAATATAATATAATATAATATAATATAATATAATATAATATAATATAATATAATATAATATAATATAATATAATATAATATAATATAATATAATATAATATAATATAATATAATATAATATAATATAATATAATATAATATAATATAATATAATATAATATAATATAATATAATATAATATAATATAATATAATATAATATAATATAATATAATATAATATAATATAATATAATATAATATAATATAATATAATATAATATAATATAATATAATATAATATAATATAATATAATATAATATAATATAATATAATATAATATAATATAATATAATATAATATAATATAATATAATATAATATAATATAATATAATATAATATAATATAATATAATATAATATAATATAATATAATATAATATAATATAATATAATATAATATAATATAATATAATATAATATAATATAATATAATATAATATAATATAATATAATATAATATAATATAATATAATATAATATAATATAATATAATATAATATAATATAATATAATATAATATAATATAATATAATATAATATAATATAATATAATATAATATAATATAATATAATATAATATAATATAATATAATATAATATAATATAATATAATTGAATATAATTGAATATAATTGAATAGAATAGAATAGAACAGAACAGAATATAATTGAATTGAATATAATAGAATAGAATAGAATAGGATATAATAGAATAGGATAGAATAGAATATGATATAATAGAATAGAATATGATAGAATAGGATAGAATAGAATAGAATAGAATAGAATAGAATAGAATAGAATAGAATAGAATAGAATAGAATAGAATAGAATAGAATAGAATAGAATAGAATAGAATAGAATAGAATAGAATAGAAGAAGTAGAAACTCCGTGACATTTTTCATTGTTTTCAGTGAGTTTGTTCTCGCTTTCTTCATCCATCGATCTGATAAAATATCACGAGTTTTTCCAGATATCATATCTTTGACGGGGTTAAAAATCTTTCGCAAGATTCTACATTCAAAGCTCTGCAGCTTCTAAGAATTACTGATAGTTAATGTCCACTACCATTATATGAAAAACTAACGAGAGTTAACTACGTTGATTTTATTATAAAACGACAGTTAAAACATCAAACTAAGTACCAATAATTACTGCTCACTTAGTTGAAAAACTAATTTGACTTTCTGATTGACGTATTGCGATAAGAAATTATTTCATTTCCATTTTATCATTAGCCGGTCATATTTCGTCTAATTGAACTGAACGTAGATATTATTTTATATGCTTATTAAAGGGGGGACATGCTCAGCGTAGGGCAAAATGGAGCTTTTGTTCTATTTTCAAAGCATGATCCTGGACATACCTTAAACGTTGTAGATAATCTATTTATATAATTTTGAAGCTTTATTATTTTTTATATTTATTTTAAACATTTGATGACTGCATAAATTATTTTTGTTACGTAAAATAGTATTCTTATAAACCTCTCGCTCTAATGTTTTAGAATATAGTCATATTTCAGTACATAAATGTACAGTGGTGTTAAGATTTTTTACGTTTATTAATTTTTAAACGCATTTATAAAACCATCAGTATAATTTATATTGACATTATTATAGTGAAATATTTACGATAAAAAATTATATTGATAATCTCTGTGATCCCAAAGTTGACAAGAAATGGGTATTTTATTATTCAAGAAATGGGAAAGATTAACACATTTGAAGATAATTCTAAAGATACTCATTATAAGCTATGTTTTTGACCATTCAAGTGTGATAAACATCTTACGAATAATGATTGCTTTATAATAATTATTGACCTAAGAATAAGGTGGTGTTTTTTTGAAATACGCCATTTTTTTTGGCATTCCCCAGTGGTTAAGCTACAACATACGGCCGTAGCCATAAATTGACAAACTATAATTGAAGTAGGGGGTAAAATGATTTTAACGCGCGTGTTTGAACATGTACCGTTAAAAAAAATCGGTTAGGTACATGTTCAAATATAATAAATAAAATTAATGTAACGGATAATAAGGCTTCAAAATTATATAAATAGATTGTCTACAACGTTTAAGGTATGTCCAGGATCATGCTTTGAAAATAGAAAAAAAGCTCCATTTTGACCCACGCTGAGCACGTTCGACCTTAAAGCGAATCAGCGTAGTACTAAATACCTTAGAGATGTTATTTAATAAGGTGGGGTTCATGATATATTTTGAATCTAGAAAATGACCATGGATTTACCCAGATCTATTCAAAAGTAGTAATAATATAGATAGACCCACACGTTCATAAATTTGCCATGATTTTTTAGAATAAACTTACTGGAGTACTTATATGGAGTACCTATATATAAATTATTGTTCGATATAATGATTTGTAAATGTAGTATATTTATTAAAAGTCTTCAAAAGAGTTTACTGACTTTATCTTCATATTTTTTCTTAATATTTAGACACATGTTTACACCAGTTGTCTCGATCAGTCACTCAATAACATATAATCTGCCACCATACGAGTGAACGATTGAATCGTATTAAGTTATTATTCTGATACATTAGTATTAAATACTACCAAAATTCTATATTCCCGTTTCATAACTAAAATAAACTCTAAAATAGATATTTTACAAAAAAAAAAATTACCGAACCTGAGTCGAAATTGCGCTAAAAATCGGCTTCGTCAGGTGGATTTTTTGTTGCCATGAAAGCATCACCCGTTTCATAATATAATGAAGTAGACAGACCTCCGATATTAATGACAAACACCATCAAAGTTCATAAAAAATCATGTGTTAGGTACTGTTCGGTTATGAGGAATACAGCGGAAAACACATTTTTAAAATAGCCGATATACTGGATTATTTATTAGGTTAACCTAACCAAACCTAACCTAATCTAACCTAACCTAACTCAACCTAACCTAACCCAAACTAACCCAAACTAACAAATAATCCAGTATATCGGGTATTTTTAAAATGTGTTTTCCACTGTATTCCTCATAACCGAACAGTACCGAAGATTCATTACATTATATCAATGTGTATGTGAATCGTAAATTAGAGACTGATGGGTCTTTTGCTTAGTGTTGCTGAGATTTTAGAGAATAAAAATATAACCTTGTTTATGTTTTTTACCATTTAAATTTCCTTATGTTATTTATATTTATATTTCTTAAGAAACTAGGCTTTAAATAATCGCCTAATATAGAGTTTTTGTCATTTTCATATGAATGCAGTAATTGTATTATTGAAAAGTTTCTTTAAAAGCCAGCCAAATATAAAATGCTATTTGCATAACAACAAATTCACAAATAATTGAATAAGTTGAAACATTTTATTTAGTAATTGAAAGTATCTATCAAATTATGTGGTCAGCTTTCCTCGATTTTTTTTTAAAGTGACGGTTGCAGTTTTTGATCTTTACTTTTTTTAGAAATAGTATTAATTTTGTCTATTTTAAATGAATTATTTATCGAAAACTCAGTGTTTTCACTTTTAAAAACGTACGATCAAAATATAACCGACATAACAGCCGCTATTTTCAAAAAGAATAACGGATTTATCTTTTGACTCGTTTTTTCAATTGTACAGGTATTTTCTTTTATTCCGTCAATATTATAGTCATTCAGTTTTTAGAGATATTGGAATGTTTTGAATGCATTCATTTATTGAGATGTTTTTTTGTTAATGCTGTCGAGTATTTGGAGATAAACTGTCTTCATATTTCTCATTGACTTTCGTCACATTAAATGCTGCAAATAATTTACTGCAACATAAATTAATGCTCTATATTTGGATTCCTAAGTTCTCAATCCTTTTGTCACGTACTGATACCACCATGACATACCTTAGAGGGCTCGCACATCAGAACTCGCCGCATGCGTCTTACGACGAATTCGTCGATGTGACGTCATCGTAAACCAAGAAACAAACGTTATCAAATGGAGCTTCGCAGATTGGCCGATGCAACTGCAACTCTGCGACCCTGCGACATTCGTCTAGTTGCATTGGCCAAAGCCTGCATGTCGATGTCCGGCCAATATCGACTCCGCGCATGCACACAGCTGCAGAATCGGGCGAATCGGCCATTTCTCTCCAGACTGTTGCTGCGTTTGGTAGAGTTAGAGCTAGCAGCGCTAGGCAGATGTGCGAAGTTGTGATCGTGCAACATTCGCCGGCAGTCTCGAAGGTTTTAATTAATGGCCGTCAGGCACACAAGGCGAGTTGTGATGTACGAGCCGGCTTACAGACAGTATAGGTAGCGGCATCCATAACAGAGTGACAAAAGTTTCTGTTTTTTCCAGATGTGTCCTGCAGGCTTCAGATGAGACAATTAAGATCGACATACTGGGTAAATCACGCTGACTTGATATCAACCAAGGCCTACTTGGAGGCATTTAAAAATTTACTGCATCGTATGGAGGACAGAGTAATTCCGATCCCTTCTTAGATTCACCCCTTTCAACTCCGGATACCTTAGTTTTGGTAGAGTTTCAGTACACGGGTACAAACGACACTTCGTGTCACTAAAGATAAATGACGGTACCTACAGCAAGTCAAAATTCTTTATTTTTATTTTATAAACTCTTTTTTAAGCACTATTCACCAATATGCATGGTTAATACACCTGTCTAGTGCAGCTTTGTTTTGGGACAAGTATACAATATTTTACAGCATGTTATGTTAAGTATATTTTGCCCATATGTATTAGGTTATGTTTGTTATATTGTACAAAGTGATTTTCTTGTTTATTGTGTTTTTTTTTAAAATTAGAGGTTTTATCTTAGTAGTTTACGTTAGGTTAGGTTATTTTATTTTAAGTACTATAATAGTTAAAACATGTTTATTGTGTACAAACAGTGGTGAAGTTATTTAAAAAATATTATATCGTATAATACGCATCGTTGATTTGGAAAGGCTTTTATAGAGAAATAAAATGATATAAGCTATCTACCTACCAATCAATCAAAATACTAATAGAATTATAGCAAATGAAATACAATAACAACAAAAACATACAGAAAATCAATGTTTCACCAAGATTACGTTGTATTTTAAGCCATTACCAATACATACTGGTACCAACATAATAATATTACTGTTGGCGAGCTACTATGTGTATAAGTAGACACTTCTACCAACATAAAGCAGTTTGTTTTCTTTTCTACATAAAAACGACAACACTATCAGAGGTAGAAAATGTTGAAAGAAAAGATGTAGGTATATATTAAATTTATAAATGATATTTTAATATTATTGAAATGTTTTTATTTTTTTTAAATAATTAACTGACTGATGTATTACGAATGGCGTAGAAAGTAAAATGATTACAAAATTTTAGTCTGCTCCAAAATTAAGTCTGCCAGAATTATTCCCTCCCTCCCGATATTTTTATTTTTTCGTAATATACAAATAATTACAGATAAAATTAACGAACAAATTAACCCTGTCTTAATTGTAACAAGGGGCTGCTTAATCTGCAAACCAGCCAACTGCATTTTTGGGAAAAACTTAATAATTTAACTATCGAGCGGAATTTAACAATTCGAAAAATACACTTGGTAACGTTTTTTATTACCACGTTTTTCTTAGCTCGTAAATCCGGTGGCTGTTTGTCCAGTACAAATCTAGAAATCGATTTTTAACTAACTTCCCGACTAGCTAGACATTTGAAACTTTTAGAATATATCAGAACACGATGCCAATGCATTCTTTGAATACTTTTAGCCATCTTTAAGTAGAATTGAATTCATGTTCAGTTAATTCTGTTTTGTATGAAAAGTTATTTCGAAAGAAATCCGTAATCCGATCCACTATTATTGGTTGCTAAAAAGGTGGTCGTAGCCACTAAATTATTAATATATACGTGCGTTACTATGGAAATTAAAATGACATTTCAGTATTCTATATTTGTTTGTTTGTTTGTTGCAAAATAGCAAAAAAATGATTTGTTGATAATTGCCTTATTTGTCCTAAATTATTAATACATAGAATTGTCAAGTTTATATGATTCAACAGATAATTTAAAAACGTGGTATATAAAAAGTTCTTTTTATCTTGTAATTATTTATAAATAAGCTGCACTATGAATTAATACTCTATGTTAGCTTTCCTTTTATATATTATAAAGACAATTTATACAAAGAGCGGAGTTGTTCCATTTACGATATTGGAAATTTGGCACCCGCAGTTGGCTGTTTTGTGTGAAGAACTATAACGCATTTATTTATAGGTTTAAGAGTTTGAAATTTTGTGTGAGCTCAAAAACTTGCTTTATAATAATATAATGCCATTAAAATTTTTGGTCAAAATTGGAATTTGCTGGTAGCCGAAGAAACAATTTTCAGACAGCGTTAATTATTTATGTACGTAAATTTTATTGTAACTTTAATAATAAAATAAAATGTCTCCCTACATTGCAATAAGGATTATTCTTACAGTGGTGTGTACTGTAGATATATCAATGTATTTTAGTATACTATATTATTAATTTCGTTAATTATGTATGTACATCTTCCTTATATCATCGTTAGTTGTAAATAATTCACAGTAGATTCTAGCAGTGGTGTAATGAGTCTGTAAAGATCTTACAAAAAAAACGCGTTGAACTTTGTCAGTCAAACTTATTTGTTTTAATCAGGGAACTCAGAAATAATGAGAACTGAAATACATAACGGGTAAGGCGAAGCAGGTAACCGACTCCGAGTAAGGAAGAATCCGGGCTAAGCTTACACACGTGTCAATAATACGTTTTACCTCGAATACTGAAAACTGCTCTCGGTTTATGCATTTACGCTCATTTAATGTTGGTGTATTACACACACTATTGCACGTGCATAATGCGTGCTTCATTTTTCGAAGGACACTCACACATTCAAAATACTGCATCAACGTGTGGCGTATTGAATATAGCCTATCGATATTCTATTTATTATCAGTTATGTGGTTTTAATAGAACTGTGCAGATTTATATATAAATTTTTCCTACAAAGTTTTCGAATTGTATAGAGTTGGCTCTAAAGAATATATATCAAACTCTTATTTTTTTCTAAATAACCTGGCAACCATATCATGAATATTAAGTTTTATATGTGTTACGCCGAATGTGCGAAATTGACTATTACATGAAATGGGCAAAATTTTGCATAATTCATGTAATAGTCAAACCTGTTGCCTTATTCATGAATTAGGTAAATTATCAGCCGAGTGCGTGAATTCGTCAGGGTATGGAATTCTTAAACTGTCAACATGACAGTAGAAAAAATAAATTTAATACGGATGGTTTTATTAGTTATAATTGAACATAATATAATTATAACATATATATATTAAAATTATAATTAATAATAAAATATAATTATTAATAGTAGCAGTTTTAGTAAATTTTCTGCATGTGGTGACATTTAAGTAAATATGCACTAATTGTGATATACAATTTTGAGGTTAGATTAGGTTTGGTTAGGTTTTGTTATTCTGAATTCAACTGAATGTCCATTTTGAGGTTAGCTAACAAGTGTCAACAAACTATCAAATCATACTATCACAAACAAACAATCGACCATTGCACGATTGATACCTAAGCACGAATCAAATCTCGAAAATACCTTTTAATAAAATTCTTCTGTTATCATATTATAGTTCTAGATTTTTTTGGGCATAGTAAATGGAAATGAACGTCATTGCAGTTATTGATTGGTATATTTTTATATAATCAATGACATTTGACACATTCGGTTAGTTTGATTAGTTGCAAAAAACACCACCGGAGCCGCCACTATCTATTTTGGCCAATGCATGAGCATTTGACAAATTTGGTTTAGTTGCAAAAAACACCACCGGAGCGCTACATCTAATTTGCCCAATGTTGAAAAAATAAAAAATTACTGACGAATTCATGCATTCGGCAGATAATTTGCCTAATTCATGAATAAGGCAACGGGCTTGCATTTTTCATGATTTAGGCAAAATTTTGCCCATTTCATGTAATAATCAATTTCGCACATTCGGCGTAACATATGTACTGAAAACCATTCAAACGAAAAAAAAATCTAGCCTTTAATATTATTATATAAATACTTCATATTATTTATTTCATACTAGGTACTGTGTAATAAATGAATTATTAATATAATGTGTGCAATTTGTTAACCATCCGTTGATGTACCAATTCGCTACTTCGTTCAACGAACCGATGCTTTAAGAACATTCACCCTATATTATTACTGACTACATTAAGCATCTCCGTATGAATGACGATGATGTTGAGTTACGGGTTTGGCTCCTTCTTCTTTAAGTGTCATCTCCTTTAAAAGGTTGACAATCATCGAAGCGTTCTTCATCCCTAAGACAGCTGACCAGAACACGTCTTATGAAAAAAATGACCATGCGATTATGTGAATGTAATAGATTATTTGTCAAAAATAAATGTAGTATGATAATATATCAAAATAAGTGTTTTTTTATGATCTCGTATATACTAGTATAACAAGATGCCACTACAAGAATTTGCTTGATTCAGTATTGATATCATGTTATTACCAAATATATTGACAAAAAACCTTATTTTACAAAAAAAGGAATAATATATTAAACAAGTTACAATTTATTTGTTCAGGAAAAATAGTATTAAGATATTAATTGGCCAATGCGTCAATTGATAAAAAATTAATTAATTATCTACGATAAGGCAGGAATTGAAACAATAATATAACAAAGTAATAGTACCTTATAACGCTAGAATGAAAATGTTATGCAACATATTATATATGGTATGTATCTATACCTAGCAGTGGTGAAGGGTGGAGGTAGGCTGTTAAGATCCGCCATAAATAGTGACACTAAACTTTGTCAGTCATACGTATTTGTTTTCATTGAAATAAGACTATAATTTACAGGTGGAGTGGGTTAGTCTTTAAAATTCAATTAAACCCTGCAAAAACCATGCCATAATAAATAACAGTCAAAAAATACTCGTCTATCTATAAAATATCTAAATTTATGCAATTTAATCACATAACTATGAATATTTTATAGATAGAATAATATTTTTTATCTATCATAGTTTGGGATAGGCAGGGCTAAATTAATTTTAAAAAAAATGAACCAACAATATGTGTAATATGTATACTAAAACAAATAAGTATGAATGAAACAGTGTGCACAATTTTGTCGTATCGCCCAAAGTATACCAAAACTATTATGGTTCAGTTTAGGCCGGGCTTAATTGATTTTTAAAAACTAGCCAACACCATAATATGTAAATTGTGGTTTTAGTTCAATAAAAACAAAATACACACGACTAACAAAATTGAATGTGCACTATTTATGGCGGATCTTAACAGCCTAACTCTACCCTTCGCTACTGATATCTAGAGTGTTTTGAAAATGTACTGAAAGAGATAAGAAAAAAGTATTTTATAGCGGTGTGTCACTATATAGTTGAGTGGCAAAATGACTATGCTTCAATGTTGATAAGCCGTTGTTATCAATGTCACAGTGCCTGGCTTTTGTTGTCGAGTCATATCTCTTTATTACTAAGTAACTGCAATCATCGTTCTTAGTACCCGATTGGAAAGTGAAATGCGACATGAAACGAGAGTAAGTAGGAATTATCAAATTATAAGTTGAGTTGTGCAAAAAAGTTGTGCTAGTTTGTTGGCAGTATGAAAACAACGTGACGTGGTAATAGGATGATTTATGATGCCGGAATACGTAATAATTTATGGCGGATATTCTTTTCATCTTCTTTTGCCATATCCGCCCCTTAACTGGCATAGCATATGGACACCACGCGGCTCCTCCAAGAATCCCTGTCGCTCGCCAGTCTTCTTGCTCATTCCAGGTCAAACCAGCATCCCGTAGCTCCGCCGTATACACTCTGTAGATTGTATTCGGTCGACTTTAAGAACAGGCAAGCCGGGTTGAAGTTTTCTTCTGGCATCCGGAGCACGTAGCCGAGCCAGGTCCAACGTCGCCTCTTCACTTTCAGCGTGATGAGAGGCTGCTTGGTGCGTTCTCTTATCTCTCCGTTGCTCCTAAAGTCATACCGCACACCCAGTATTCGTCGCAAACATCTGTTTTCGAAGCTCAGTATACGGTTGCTTTGAGCCTTCGTAAGGTGCCATGATTTGCTACCGTAAAGCAGCACTGTCAGAATGCAAGCGTCGAATAGGCGGCATTTGGTTTTGACCGAGTACAATCGTGAGTCTCAGACATTTCGCATCGAGTTGAATGTTGCTCCAGCCATTCCCATTCGGATAGCGAGCTCTTTCTGCAAAATGCCATCTCCCGTGATGTGTACCTCCAGGTACTTGAAGCTGTCGACGCTCTCGATGTTTTGTCTATCGCTAATCAGAGAGAAATCTGGATCAGGACAGGTGCTATTACACAAGACGTTGGTTTTCTCCGCGTTGATTTTCAAACCTACGCGAGAGGAGTTGTTATGCAACCTGTCGATTGTCTGTTGAATGCCCTTGATTGAGTTATCGAATAGGACATCGTCATCGGCGTATTCCAGGTCGCATAGCTTCACCGTTGGGGTAACAGGTATGCCTCGGTCGCGTGGTATTGACTTCCGTAGTATGAAGTCAAAGAGAATGATGAAGAGAAACGGTGCAAGGACATAACCCTGTCTGACTCCGGTCGTGACCCCGAACCATTCCGTGACAGTGTCTCCAAATTTTGATACAGCATTCGCTATTCTCGTGCAGGCTTTTGATTATGTATCCCTTATGTATTATGCTCCCAGTATCGATGGCTGATATATTGAGGATTAATAGTGTTTTTATGGGGTACTTATATCTTGCATAACATAATCTTACATTTTCCAAAAAACTTCTAAAACTCTTTCTTTAAGCACCAAGGTGCATGGTTACTACATCAGTCCCGTGCAGCATCTAGAAGTCTGGCACTAAAATCTTTTCATTCTGACAAGTTTATAGCGTAATGGAAGGCGGCCGTGCACAAACCGCGGCTGCATATACATGGCGGGTGGAGATGAGACAATTCAAATCATTGTATCTTCTGCATACTTCCAATTAAAAAAAACATTATTTTAAAGTCAACGAAAGATGAATAATTCTGGGATAGCTTTTTACTGTCAAATAATACCGTGTACTTATGGTCAAAAACCTTGAAGATGAGTTGGTTACATTTTTTAAAGAACAGTGACCAAAAGCTCGCTGAGGGAAATGAGAAACTCAAGTTTAGCGGCAGTACGTGGAATGAAAAATATAGATCTGAGATAAATTTTGATGGAAAAGAGAGGCCTTCGTCCAGAAATGGTGAGCTGTGATACGAGTATACACCTTGCTTTGGTTATCTTAGCAGTGACAGCCCTCGCCGTGAAAAAAAAGTTGGGATTCAAACTCATGTCTTTCACTGCCTGGGCAGTGACGTCCCGTGGGGGTAGGCAGATTGAGCGTCGCTTGGGGGCGGCACTTATCCGAAGGGCGGCAAATCGAGGAGAATCATTATTTATATATAGAAATAGCTACCTAAACTTAGTTATAATGGAAATATATTTCCATTAAAAAAATCAGCTCACTGGTTGGAAATAAAATGTATTAATTATTACTGTAAAGGTTTTAAAATGACTTTATTTATTTTGTCGGGTTCGCGATGTTTTGATTACTTGCGTTGTCCTTGGACGTCACGTCCTTAGCCAATGACACAGCAATGACACGTGTAGATTTACAAATAAAATTTGAATTATAGGTAGGTACATACTTACATTAATTTAAAATTTATTCAAATTTGTTTGCTAGTTACTTGTTTTGGAAGTTGTCAGGCGTATTTTTAAATGTACTCGTACCTATCTGAAATCGTAGATTCGCAATATTGTCTATTGACGCAGAAGTGGCATTTAAATTAGATTAATAAGTGGTATTATTAGTAATGTTTCCATACAACACATTTCTTCGATATTGAAGTCATGAAAGGATGATAAAAAGTACTGTAAGTATAAAAAAATGTGCCAGCATTTTATAATGCTAAATTTAGAAAATCCTTATATGATTTATGTAAATTATCCCCAATAACGATGGGAGATACATAAATTTTTGCTAAATGAAAAAAGACCAGCTTTTCTAACTAATTAAGATTAGTATTTTGATATCACTAACTTATTTAAATTTACGTAATAGAAAACGTACAAAACAGTTAAAGAATGCTATATTATTTTAATATCAATTTAAATATAATTGACCTAGATTTTTTACACTCTATATTACATCTACTATACAATAATTGTATTTTTTTAAATTTGTTCGTATTCGATCTCCCCGGATGGCCGAGTGTTAACGTATGTATACGCTTCGTAAGTCGAAGGGAAAATTCATGGACTTATAAGTTTTGGCAAATATCTATTTCTTGTTAAAAAAAATCTCTTAGAAAACCTTTTCGGGAGGCGGCTACCAAAGTATTGCCAAATGAAAAAAAGATGTCAACGAACGGTAAAAATAGAAACCTAATTTATGTGGTCAACAACATTAATTTTATGATCGTTACAAATAATAAATTCTGATGACGTTTTTGGAGGCCTGAACTCAGTAAATGAAGAAATTATTAAATTAAGTAAATATAGTAAAATAATAATATATTTAAATAACCGCAAACCGATAAATAAACAAATAAGTACAACGATAGTTTAACACCAAATGGAAACTCGGAATTAAATTTTAATATTATTATTTTCATTGTGATTAATTGAACTATTTTATTATTTCTAGTTATTGGAAAGTTTCCACCTGTAAAAGCTGTGTTGATACCACGAAGGCATTAGTTATTAATTTTACTATTGGTATGTTTTGTGTTATTTCTATAATTATTATTGAAGAAAATTAGATCCAGTAGGCATTGCTTACCTTCACTTTCCACACTCAGTACAAATACTTTAGATAATGTTAATGACAACCTGTTCACCTTTGAGGCCAACGACATGTAGATAATTAAAATCATCAATAGTTTATTCAGGTAGACACATGTAGCAAATTATGTACATATGTATCAGTCATCCTCGGTATAGGTACTATAGTATTACTAATAAAAATAAGTAAATAGTATTTTTATATAGTGCTTAGTTTCCGGAACTTTGGCTTCCCATAATATTAAATATATGTATAAATGGATAAAATTTCGAAAAGCTAGTTTTGGACATAAAACAAAGCGGAATTGAAATTATAAAAATATTACGATGTATACTACAATGAAATAAGAAGGATTTGTCTAACAACTTGCAATATTAAGGTATATTTTATTCTTTTTCTTTTTTTGCCATCCCCTAGCGGAGGTAAGCCACCATCAAGGTGATCTTATCTTTGTCTTCTGCTACCCGGAATAGTTCAGTGGAGCTGCACTCGTACCAATCACGGAGGTTCTTAATCTAAGAAATGCGGCGTCATCCTCTGCTACGCTTACCATTGATCTTTCCTTGAATGACAAGTTGGGGAATGCTGTACTTTTGTACTCTCATAATGTGGCCGAGGCACTGTAGTTTCCTGGTTTTGATACTATGTAGAACTTCTCGGTCGTTCCCCATTTGATTGAGAACTTCAACATTTGTCACCCGGTCAGTCCAAGGAATTTTGAGGATGCATCTATGCAGCCAAATCTCGAAAGCTTCAAGTCTCCGTCACATCTCTTAGTTTAGCATTCATACTTAAATACCATAGAAAAGAAGAGAACATAACAACGTACCATACGCAATAATGGACCAAGGTTAAGGTCTCGATTGCTAAGGAGGCGTCTCGTTTTGAGAAAGGCGCTCCTTGCGATCTCAATTCTAGTTTTTATTTCCTGAGACTGGTCCCATTTCTCATTGACCCATGTACCTAAATATTTATTTTAGTATATTTTATTAGTGTCCACTTAATCCTCAATACCGCCTTACTATCTCCAAGACCATCAGAACTCTTCAAATTCTTCCAGCGCCCACGTGGGGCGATAACGTTCTCTCTGGGCAAACATAATATTCTTATATCGAAATGACAATTTTGATTAATTGTTATTTTTGAAAAGTTTTCTTTGCGCATACTCTATTTGTAATCTGTAATAAATTTATTTATTAAATATAACCAAACAGGTCACTAATTTCATTAGGCTGATATTAGTATGTATTTCGAAACTAATAAAAAATGACAGGTAGTTAGGTACCTACATACATTTATCACATACATACTATTAATTATACCTACGTATTATACAAAGTTATTTGTTGTGAAACAATTAATATAATCTTTAGATCACTTATGCATAACAAATGATCCTAAATGTAAATGCAGAAGCGGCAATGCAAATGGAAAATGCTGAATGCTCAAATACAAAGGTTTCTTGAAAATTTAATTACGCACCACTTAATTTTAAGATGTTTATAGCTCAGCCAAATATCAAAGCGTTTTTGTTTGTTGAAATTTTTATGAATACTTGAAATGTAATATTATGTACCTACCCATTATGAATAATATGTATTTTTATTAAGTATATATTTTATAAATATAATGTAATAACAGTGTATAAATGTACCTACAGCTAAATAACACTTCATAGTTAATTTTAAAAAAAGTGGTAAATACACAATTATTATTGTTTTATAATATCAAAGTGATGACTATTTTATGACAACGTTTTATTAGCCCGTATTATTGTTTGTCCAGTACAAATCTTGCAATCGATTTTAACTAACTTTCCGACTAGTTAGACATTTTTAAGCAGAATTGAATTCATTTTCAGTTAATTCTGTTTTGTATGGAAAGTTATTTAAGAAAAATCCGTAAAAAGTAAAAGACTATTATTGGTTGCTAAGGGGGTAGTCCTAGCAACTAAATTATTAATATATACGTGCGTTACTATGGAAATCAAAATGACATTTCAGTATTCTATAAGTATTTGTTTGTTTGTTTGTTGCAAAATAGCAAAAAAATGTTTTGTTGACAATTGCCTTATTTGTCCTAAATTATTAATACATAGACCTGTCAAGTTTATATGATTCAACAGAAAATTTAAAAACGTGGTATATAAAAAGTTATTTTTATCTTGTAAAAGTGAGTAAGTAGGTAATAGTCTTTAGAATAAGTATGTGAATATGTATGAACATAAAATAATTTTTCTGATACGCAATTCCTGGCTGAGCTATAAAAATATATCTACTGTTTTTCCTCCCGAATAATCACCCTCATAACGAAATACGTGTAAATACATTATTTTTATGGAGCCGGAAGTAGGAAAATGTCAAGACCTACACATTGTAATAAAACAGCGCACCTACCTGCATCAACGTAGCAAATAATGATATAATTTATTATCTATGATTTTTCTGCCGAAAGCGTTGCTCCATAGACAATGGAAAGTCGCGTGATTGTTAATAATAATAAAATTATTAATCATATTTTTAATGTAGCGATAAAACTGAAATTATTAGAAAATCGGTAAGTATAATTATATTGCTTAAAGCCTTCATTCCACATTTAATTAGAGATACATATAAAAGATAATTATTATTATTCGGATAAAACAATTGAAAAAAATGTCGCAATCTTTTTTTCTACTTCCCGCTTAAAATCATTAAAACGGATGCGTTGAAGTTTTGTTAGACCATTAAATACTTACTGATCGACTGAACGAATTTAAATTGTGGAATTCCACTGTACAAGATCTACAAACTTATCTGTAGAATGGCCAAAAATGGAACTACTAACTACCATAATACGCCATTTTTAAAAATTTCATTCGAATGTCAGATTTTGTCCAGTTACGATTCTTGATTGGGTAGTTTTCGATAGTGGCTCCCCTATCCATTTTTTTAGATAAATTTGTAGGTCTATACAATTTTATTACAACGTTTTTCTTAGCTCGTATTCTTATTTGTCCGGTGGTTCTTTGTCCGGTACAAATCTTGCAATCGATTTTTAACTAACTTCCCGACTAACTAGACATTTGAAACTTTTAGAATATATCAGAACACGATGCCAATGCATTTTTAAAAATAATTTTAGCCATCTTTAAGTAGAATTGAAAACTTATTTCGACACCATTATTGGTTGCTAAGTGGATGGTCCTAGCAACTAAATTATTAATACGTGCGTTACTATGGAAATCAATATGAATATCAAATTGACATTTCTATCAAGTACAAGTTTTTGATCGTTTAAGATAGTCAGGTCAAGTTTATATGATTCAACAGAAAATTTAAAAATGTTGTATATAAAAAGTTCTTTTTATCTTGTAATTATTATTAATAATGTTCATTTCGAAACTTTTGGTTTTTTTTAGAAGATATTTTTTTCGGCTCTAATTCTATTAACAAGACAATGTGAATAAACGGTTAGTCATTGTATTCATTATTATTATGTTATTTACAAAAAAAAATACATTGCAATCATTCTTATCTAATCTACTAATTATTTGAAAGATAATATTACTGCATAATATTATTTTAAACTAATATGTCATTTAATGATATTTATTTTGCAAAAAATACAGTTAGTTACTAAATATTGTTTTTGACATTTATTGTGTTTATTATCTAACTATTTTAAATATTGACCCAAACAAACTGTTTTGTGTTTGTAATACGAGTATGTACATAGGTACGAGTACCATTAAAAAAAAAAGGCGTTTTTTTTATCTCAGTGCAGCCCAGGCAAATAAATCTATCCTTACGAGAGTGTGAATATTGTTACGAATAAATCTGTAATGTAAAATGATTTCAGATTTTTTTAGACTCTAGAGGTTTTCTTCAACACCTTTGGTAGAAAAGGAGTACTTTAAATGTGTAAATACATTCGCGTTTACATTTTGACGAATTATGCTTATTACCATAATAATATAGCAGGTGGCCAATGACATATTAATGTGATTGCAGGTGGCGCTCTAAATGGAAAATTTTACGAACAGGAGCGCTAAATAATATATCAAGTGACTAACATCCATTAACCAATACGTTAAGAAACCTTTAAGTGAGGTGGCTCAGATCCACATTACATCCACAACTGTAGAGCTATTTAAAAAAGATAATTATGAATATGTCTCCAAGTCGATGATCTTTTTTCAATAGTAAAGTTAATTTTATTAATCTACATACTCGTATTACTTTTTAGAATAGCGTAGCGATAGTGTGAAATGGCGCCTTTATCAGTCAAGCATACGTATGACGTAGGCCGTTTGAAATTTTGTTGATTTGCTTCATGTAACAATTTACATATCCCCTTATTTGATATGCATGATTGATTATACTATGATTTTATTCGGAGTGGGGCTAGAATTGACATGTTTACATAATATTACAAAATACTGCAATATTGTATCAGCACGTATTTTGTTGACTAATGATTGTAGAAAAATTCTAATAGAATATGACCGATTCACTAATTATATATACTAATTATGCATAAAACAGGCAAGAGCAGAAGAGACCTACGAGATTCAAGAGAGTAAAAATTAGGCATGCCTTGTAGAAAGGCAGTCGGAAAATAATTATTTGACGAATTATCGAAAGGAAAATAGTTAAATGTCTTAAAATAAAGACATCGAAGAAATTTCTGCTTGACGCGTTCTAAAATAAGCTTATAGAAAACCGTATAAGGACACCAGATAATCGACCCATATTCAAGAATGCTACGCACTAATGAGACGTAGAGTGTCCGTAAGACATTTGGATTCTTGAAAGATAACACGTAATGTCAACAGTATATTGTGTAAATGGGCTCTAATTTTATTTTCATCTGGCTGTGATTTGACTTTAAATATTTCGAAGTAAATATTCTATTGAAAAGATAGCACGATTAAGTTATAATAGTAAATGTGTAAATAATGTTAGTTAAATGAAAACTAGATTTAAAGCAAACTGGTGAATACAACTGGAATAACATCGCCTAATCTGAGCAGTGCGATTGAACCAATGTAGGTTTATGGAACACACACTGAGTAGTAAGTACGAGCAGTATACGATAGTCCGATATTCAATATTGAGTAGGCAGGTGAATCTGGAAACGGTAAGTCTAATAATACTGAAACAACTTTGCTTAGATAACCAACATCAGTGGCGCACCCAGGAATTATTATTGAGGGGGGCCCAAGGAGGAGAATGTAAATTAGTCCCATAGGTTCTTTTTCTTCTTCATATAAATATTTTAATTTTTACATATGTTCACAATACATGGCGATATACATAGGGACATTTTCAACTAATTGAAAATGTCCCTCTGAGGCGGACGAAACCGGCCCTAATCTATTTAATAAAAGTGGAATAAGTACTAAAAAAAAAATTGCGTTTTATTAAATTAAAATAACAATACAATATTTATTCCGAATTCCACCGAAAAAAATGTTCTTTTGATTTATACCACCACCGTAGTGGGTGTAGTCGTTCTTTTCGCAGAATGTTTATCGCAGATTTTTGGTTTTTTAATATTGAGGTTCCAACATATTAATTGAAAATGGACAAAAAAAGTATTATTGCATTTAAATTGTACACAACCTACTTAATACAACACAGCCTTATATCTCGTTTATCGATCTTTTGTCTATTGCACTCGGTGAACCTACACCATGGCCCCCACATCCTAAAACGGGCCCTCAGGCTAGGGCAGTGGTCGGTAAACTGCGGCTCTGCCACAGATGCTCTCTGTCATATTTGACATGGCTACAAAGAAGAAGCAAAGAAAATGGAAGAGGATAACCGTAAATGTAATGTTGAATAGACCGAGACTTCGCGTTTATTCAAAACTTAAATGGCTTCCCGACCTGTATTTATGTGTCAGGAAAAATTGGCGCATTCAAATTTAGAGAGATACTACAACTAAAAACTAGTAATTTTGCGCTAAATATTCTGTCGATGATGCAAGGAAGAAAGCAGCTGAGAAGAAGAGTCAAGAAAAATAAAGTTCTTTATTTAATTAGGTACTGAATAAAATCTTTCAACAATGTTAATATTGCAAGTTTTGTGGTTAGTAAAAAGATTTCCAAGAGAGGAAATCAAGAGTAAATTGAGAAATCGATTTATTGATGTGAACCAGGAATCATGTTTAAAATTAAATCAACAACATACGAACCTGACTTACCCAAACATTACAAGGAGATGCAAGGCCATTATTCGCATTGAGTTTGTCAGTCATTGTCATGATTCGATTTTATGGATACCTTACTTACAATTTAATTTTTATTAATAAATAAGATCATTATTACGTATGATATTCAGTTTTATACAGTGTACCTACCTATAATTTAATTAGGACTTTAACTAAAGTTTATTAAGTAAATTAGCAGTGTACCTACTTACTACCTACGTATATAATTTAAGATTAAGAAATTTGGCTCTCAAAAGAAATCTCAATCATTGTACTGTTGATATTTGGCTCTATTGACTAATGAGTTTGCCGACCACTGGGCTAGGGTATTTGACGGGCCCCCTATCCACCGCTTAGATTAAAGGCAGTGTAAAACACTACATTAACGTTTTTCAAATTGTGTTTTAGTTCAGATTGAGGGTACTTATACAGTGAATTATTGGCGATTTTCAATACATCTACTTTAATAATGGAGTTGTCGAGTATCAACACATAATAATCAGAAAATATATTGGACATTTATATAAATTAAAATGTTCATAGTCATGAAGTATAATAGCGCTGCAAGCGACTTTTTTACTATTAAAGCTAATTTATGATGTGTGTTTATCTCACTTATCTGGTCAACCCGACACGCCGGGCCCCCCACAGCCGGGACACCGAGAATTTCATTAGGAAACGGGTTTCTAAAAAAACCTGACATTAGTGTTTCGAAATTTTTGTATTATAAATTAAAATCTAAGAAATATTACTAAAAAGGGTGCTGGAGAATTAAAAATCATTTTTGCCGTGTTTGTCTAAGCCCAAGGTATAGTTTATTGGCTTTCGATTTCAAAATGTAAAATCATTCTGATGATTTTTATATTTTGGGGGGGCCAAGGCTCCCTGCCCCCCCCCCTGCCCCCCCCCCCCCCCTGCCCCCCCCCCTGCCCCCCCCCCTGGGTGCGCCACTGACCAACATCATCGTAATACTGGGTCGATAGACTGTTCGATTATAATCCAGTGTTTCCTAAATAGGTCCGCAAAAATAGTAAATTAAAAATATTGGTAGTGCGTTTATATCTGTCGGAAAGCGCACACGCTCCAAAAATACAAATTATTTAGATTAATGGGATATTACTTCACATATTATTCTTCGTTATGGCATCATGACTAACATGACCATTTAATTTTTTCTTCAAAATGGGACATCTACCAATTATTAGGTATTAGTATATAAATTGTGTATTCAAGAAAACGCTAGTGGTCTTACATTTTTCTAAAGATAAAAATATTATTTGATTTTAATTTCAAATAAGAATGAAATTCTTAGCTGGACTTTTGGCTGGTGTTTTTTTCTATCGAGTTTTTGATTTTTCGCGCCTCTTTTTGAAATTGTTACCGTGGGTTGCACTCTTTCTAAAAATGGAACATTTCGGTCATTTAGTCATGACAGAGAATCATGGCCTGGATGATTTGGCTAATGAACAATATTTATTTATTTATTTATTTAAGAAAACAAAACATTGTGGACATAACAAATCTAAATTCAAGACGTACCTACACAGCATGAGATTTACATTATAACACATATTACCATCACAAGGCACAAGAGAGAAGAAGAGAATATAGAAAATAATAATTATATTAAAAAAATTAAAACATACTTTTTTACATACAATTTAATATAGAAAAATTAAATTTTGAAAACAAAAAACATACAATTTTATACAGAAATAATTACAAGATAAAAAGAACATATAAATTTGACTTGACTAACTTAAAGATCAAAAAAAATTGTACTTGACATGTCATATTGATCTCCATAGTAACGCACGTATATATTAATAATTAATGTGTTGAAATAACTTTTCATACAAAACAGAATTAACTGAAAATGAATTCAATTCTACTTAAAGATGGCTAAAAGTATTAAAAAAATGCATCGGTATCATGTTCTGATATATTATAAAAGTTTCAAATGTCTAGCTAGTTGAGAAATTAGCTAAAAATCGATTGCAAGATTTGTACCGGACAAAGAACCACCGGAAAAATAAGAATACGAGCTAAGAAAAACGTTGTAAAATAAAGTTTCAAAAACAAAATGCAAAGTACATCATTGAAAATGTCTATGTCTAGGGAGCGTATTTATCAACGTATATATCTTGCATCTTGCACCTCTCGCTAATGGTGCCTGATAGTCTAATTATTTCTAATATATGAGAGGGTTCTCCTCATTCTTCTCGGTAATCTACGACACGCAAAACCTGTGGCCAGCGGAAAACCCGTGGCGCTCATAAATTGGTACAACTATGTGTGGCATCTAATGTTTATTTTAATATTCCGATGTCTAAAAGACGAGACTGCGCGGACGACACAAGCGGACACTAACGATCACAATAAGTATGACCGTTGAGCCGTGCGCATTTGATAATATATTATGGATGCGATAGCTCGCAATAACACGTATGTGAACACCCTTAGTGTTATACCTGCAGGTCAGGTGTTTATCGTTGGACTCAAAAGCTCTCTACGGTTGAAGCAACAAGAAGCTATAAGTAGTAGGCAAACATAACAATAAACCGAAAAAAGTGGAAAGAGCTTTCGAGATACCTTCGTCCAATAGTGGATTGAAATAAGTTGACGATACTTTGTCATTCAGATTTACAAGCGTCGAAAATGAACATTGCCTTGAAGTAAAATGGCTACGTTAGGTGTTAGTAGAGCTCCCTTGTCCAGATGGTGCTTGTCTCTCCGCACTTTACGCTCGAGTACCAAAAATGTACTGCGTCCATATAACGCGTTTCATTTGGCAGTGAATAAACCAGGTGACGTAATTCATTATTGAATGGGCATAAAAAACAAGCGCAAGTACGAGAAGAAAAACAGACAACTCAGTCGTGACACACAGTTCCTTTGAGATTTAGTATGTCGCGATAACTGGCAAGATATATTCTCGGCAGTGTACAAACTAGGGTGACATAATTAATTTTGGAGTGGCTATTAAAACATCGTGTTTTCGACAATCTAGCGAGTGCTTGCACTTGTCGCAGCGACAGATGACATGCCACGAGTAAACGTGGATGGCTCAATGAGGTCACTTGTAGCTGGAATGCGTGCGAGTCAAATCGCGCCATCAGGACAAGGCCAAGTTCGTTAGCACCTGCTAAATTACCTCTGTCAAAATGTAAATTTAAACGTCATTCGACCAAATATAAAATATTTAAGGGGATCTCTTACT
Source organism: Rhyacophila brunnea (assembly GCF_057557595.1). Lineage (NCBI taxonomy): Eukaryota > Metazoa > Arthropoda > Insecta > Trichoptera > Rhyacophilidae > Rhyacophila > Rhyacophila brunnea. Next base: position 17,960,793 of record NW_028232752.1, read on the forward strand.
CCGTTATAAGACTGTTTAGTATCGTTTTGTAACGAACTTGGGTATCGTGTGTTTTCAAAGTCAAGCTCCGTTATACATTATTTTATTTAATTTTACCTGTTTACAAGTTTTCACCTGACGGAGCCGCGCCGATACGATATATCACCATAACAATTCAACCATAATTTTTTAATTCGTCAGCTAATAATTTTACCGTTTTAATTGCAATATTGTTAGCTAATTACTATGCAATAAATATTTAATTATTATTTTGTATTTAAGATATGCGAGCGAATAAAAATAGATGTCGTGCACGAAGTCGCATGCAGTTTTGTAATTAAATAGCAGAGAAAACATTTTTATTAACATAGCGAAGCAGATTTCCTTATTATTTAAAAAATCATTGACTAAGACAGAACATGTAAGATACTGATACTCAACCTGCGGTCCACCGAAATTTGCAATTAATTTATTATTATTTTCGAAGCAGGTTTGAGAATGGGTCTATTATTTGGACCTAGCAGTGGCGAAGACTCCATACTAGGCGATTATTTGAAGCCTACCTTCTTAAGAAAATATTTTTTAATTTCATATTGACTTATTTATATAATCACTTATATTATATATTCTATAAAATAATTTATTTTGCCAACGAGAGATGCCGTATGTGTAGGAATATATTACACAGATACTGCAAAGGTTTTAAAAAATATACCACGCCGCGCCATCTGTCTTGACGTAAATAAAGGTCGGATTATGTTTCAAATAATTCTCAATTTTTTTCATATGGACTTAACGTCATATAGACCACCCAGTCTATCGAATTGTATGAACTAATGTAAGCTCCGATCGCAGAGCCTAACACTAAATAATTAGTAATTAGATAGATAATTAATTTAAAAAAAATCTATGGTGTTTAATCAAATATTAATAAAATATAGACTGTTTTTCAAAATAAAAAGAACTTTTATCTAATGATTTTTGATGTGTATAAATGTTTTGAAAAAATACGTAATTTAAACTGATCGCTTAATTTTATGTCGTCAGTGAGTTTTTGAAGTTTCATTAAATTAGTGTGTCGTTGTCATTAGTGTGTACCTATCATTAGTAGTAATATCGTATTACTTTCTTATTTCTCGTAAGTATACCTGACAAGTGTGTTTTTTTTTATCAGATCTCCACAGTCTACCTCTTTCCAAAAGTTACCCTTTGCCACTGGGATCCGGTATCAGTTGAAGTACGTCATTATTGCGAGGGTTAAAAATATATTTTCGAGACGTCTTTACTTGACTCTATTGGATACTATTCGTGGCTTTATTCAACTGTCTATCTCTTAGGTATACGCATATCATCATCATCCTGGGTTGATTCACTGCTGGATGAAGGGCTCCTCTATATCCCCAGTTCTTTGCTGCCACGTACATCCACCAAAATTTATGAGTTCGTCTATCCAGTGGGTTTTAGGGCGTCCCTGTGGGCGTTTTGTTCCACTTGGGTACCACTGTATGACGGTATTTGTCCAGCAGTGATCCACTCGCCGAGCGACATGTCCAGCCCATTGCCCAGCCCAGCCCACTTAGTGACCGCTTTTAATCGCGTAATTTACTCCCAACTTCAGTTATTGTTTATCAATTTATGGCTACGGCCGTATGTTGTAGCTTAACCACTGGGAAATGCCAATAGAAATGGCGTATTTCAAAAAAATAGGTCAATAATTAGTATAAAACAATCATTATTCGTAGGATGTTTATCACATTTGAATGGTCAAAAACATAGCTTTTAATCAGTATCTTTATAATTATCTTCAAATGTGTTAATCGTGCCCATTTTTAAATAATAAAATGCCTAATTCTTGTCAAATTTGGGATCACAGAGATTATAAAATATAATTTTTTATCGTAATTATTTCACTATATAATGTTAACATTAATTTTACTAATGGTTTTATAAATGCGTTTAAAAATTAATAAATCTAAAAAATCTTAACACCACTGCACATGGATGTACTGAAATATGACTATATTCTAAAACATTAGATTGAGAGGTTTAAAAGAATACTATTTTATTCTATTATAGTCAACAAATGTTTAAAATAAATATAAAGGATAATAAGGCTTCAAAATTATATAAAAAGATTATCTACAACGTTTAAGGAATGTCCAGGATTATGCTCAGAAAATACCACCTACGTGGCGCACGTGGGCCCTTAATGCGTTATGTCCAAGATGCACGTTCCCATGGCACGTTGCGTTACCCGTATTTTTTGAATTTCTATTACATTAAGAGTTCGTATTTCACATGCATATATGGCCGTTGGTAGCACACATTGGTAGAATACTGTACACTTAAAATATAATGGGAGGTCACTTTTGAAGATAATATTCAGGCGCCCAAATTCACTCCATGCCAATTTGGTTCTGCGGGCAATCTCGTCATACATAGCACCGTTAATGAGCGTCATTGATGATGATTGCCTTTGCTTCAGCAAAGCAGTTTATCATTGATACTTACATAGCGTAGTCTAAAAGTGAACAGTAATATATATTAAATTTAGCTGCGTATTGTTTTGACTTATACATGGTGTACTTGAGAATATTAAGGTGAAGCCTTTGCTGAGCCGTTTTTAAAGAGGCACCTAGCGGAAAGATACGAAGCTTGCAATTTGAGATTTTTTTTTTGATAATTTACAATTTCAACTGTATTAATTAAAAAATATGTTTTTGAAAACATTGAAAAGAAAAATATTTTTTATTTTAAGTCAAAGATAAACTTACAATAGTGAAAAATGTAATAAAATGTGAATTTGTTGAATCGGACCGTACCCTATTATTACATATATTTTATGGTCATATTTATTATTAAAATTTAGTTTATTAAGTTTTCTTAGCATCACTTAAGCGATTTTTGACTAATTCATAGTTTTCATATTTTTTATATCTACTTTAAAAAACATCGATTTTTACAAAAAATATAAATGTGTATAACTTGAAATCCTTTTTATTTATATATTCTCTTTAAAAAAGGCTCAGTAAAGACTTCGCCTTAATAAGATCAGTCATCATGAATGGTTCGAAGACTTGGTGCATGACTAAAAGCATGAAAAGAGTTTTGGGTTCATTTGAGCGGAGCGTATTGCGTGGTATCTTCGAACCCATCAATGACACACAGTTGGGGTGGAGACGAAGATTCAATTATTATATTATGTATATGTGCGGCCTGCGAGTAATATTAAAAGATAATTAAATTATCCCTACTGATAAAAATGTTGTGCATCACTTTTGTAAGGTGTCTAATGTAACACATCGGTGTTTAATTGAAAAACGCATATAACTAAAGTAAACAAGATATTATCTAGTGCTTAAGAATTTTATCTTTAATTTCCAGACTTAAATCGATAAATCAAAAAATAAATAAAAACGATCGAAATAAAAATTCATTTTTTTGACATGTGAGATTGATTTATATTTTGATTTATTCCCATCATAATCAATTACGCGTAGTAAGTAAGTCTTGGCTGCTGCGGCTAGTTGAATATTTTTTGTAATTTATTATTAACGATCTGCGCTGGTTTTACTGCTAACCCAGGTTCATTCTGGCCAGTGACGTCCCAAGACAAAATGCCCCCCCATTTTTATACCGTATTTTTTATCATCCTTTCATGACACCAATATTTAAGTAATTCATTGTATGGATACATTACTAACAAGACCTATAATACCATCAAATATAATTTTTATGCCATCTCTGCTTCAATAGACAAATATTGCGAGTCAACGGTTTCAGATAGGTACATTTAAAAATACATGTAACAACTTCCAAAACTCGAGTGACTGGCAAAAATATTTGAATAAATTTTAAATTAGTATGTCCCTACCTATAATTCAAAGGAAATTCGCAAATCTGCGTATGTCATTGCCAATCACCAAGGATGCGATTTCCAAGGACAACGGAAGTAAACTAGGCGTCGCTTACCCGACAAAAAATTACAGTCCTGTTAAATCATTTATATACCTAATACACTTTGTTTCCAACCAGTGAGCTGATTTTCTTTAATGGAAAGATATTTCCGTTATTACTAAGTTCAGGTAAGTAGCTATTTCTATATATACCTAATAATTTTCCTCAATTTGCCGCCCTTAGAGTATGTGCCGCCCCCAAGCGACGCTCAATCTGCCTACCCACACGGGACGTCACTGATTCTGACAACTTCAAAGTGTTCAAGTCACTACCTACTACGAAATACTACTATTTATTATTCTTAGTTAATGACAGGGATTTAAAGATTCTGATCAGTTCGGTACATCCAGGCGCATACAGAACATGGTTTGAGGTTTGTTAATTTATAATTCGTTTGACGTCCAGGTTTACCCCGTCTACCAGTTCTAGCATCTCGTCGCTTCAACCGTGAACACCAGAACTTTCCGGATACATTCTCCATCCTAGACACTCCACAGTTTGAGTCATGTGATAAATACCCGATCTGCAGGTATAGCTAAAGATGCTCGTCTACGAGTTATAACGAGGTGTCGCATCCACAAGTGGTTATCTAATGATTATGGCCTAACGGTCATAATCATTAGGATCGTTGATGTCCGTTTATGTTATTTGTGGTGTTTTACCAATTCATGGGTGCCATGGGTCTTGCGCGTGGTTGAATGATGAGAGAAATGTCGGCCAACCCGTTGAGAAGGCTGTTCGATGGCCTAATAATCCAGATCACGATCCTCAGACATGAGATGCTGAAAAAGAGGAGGAACAAGTTATATTCAATTAACTTTAAAAAATGTATTTTTTCCATTCTTGTGGGAGGGGGGACCTAAACCTCAACACAATTTGTTGGGCACAATTATTATAATAGAAGCGACCTATGAGTAGTCCAAGAATCAGGTTATGTGAATGTCTAGAGAAGGACTGGAGCAGGATGGGAAGGTTTAGAAACTGGATAGTACTGGCGAGGAATATAAGTTAGTGGAGACCACAATATGACGTAGTACTAAGGAAAAACATTTTCACGTAATGATTTGCTTTGCAACACTAATACAAATCTGTACTACAATCAATAGTGATGTCCATAAATTATGATAAGAAAGTGTTCATCATGTATTTAGACGTATGTATTTGTTATACAGATAGTTCGAAATTTAATATGACGTGACTGGCGAATTTTCACAAAAGCTCTTTAATACAAAGGAAATCTTTCGACTAACTATTTTATAACTTTACTACATAAACATTCTTGTTTTCTAATAAGTATGAGAAAAATTAAACAGATGTCACTGCAAACATAATAATATTTATTCTCAGTATTGAATAATTATTCGGAAATTTAACATAATATTATATATTTTTTAAATCAAAGCCTCGTGAATGAGAATGGCATATAATTATTACTTATTTTTTAACACCATATAAATTAATTGCACCTATGACAGTACATAATATAGGACAATAATCGATGTTTTAAATTTATAAAAAATACATTACACAACTATCAATTTTATTTTATACCACTGCTAAAAATGAATATTAAACTACCATTGATAGAAAATATTATAAAATAAATATGTACCTACCTAATAATAAAAAAGTTCGGCCGAACGAACTCTCGAAAATATTTATTATTTTTATTATTGTTTTAGTGATAGGCACTAACTTATAAATTGTATTTTTTTTAAATTGTATTTAATCAGATGTTTTAAAAATCTATCACAATATTTCCCTAGTGCATATTACAACCCTCCACACTGTTGAAGCTTTATAGAAATATATATATATATATTGACTATTATTATGACGGTATGTAAAATTTATTGAACTGGTTAGGATCCTAAAGTTGTAACCGAATTGTTGTCATATAACCAGAGTTTTTACAATCCTCATTAATAAAAAATGGTTTCAGGTAAATATTTTGAGTAATGCCATCTCCACCTGTCATGTATATGCAGCCGCGATTTGTGCACGGCTGCCTTCCATGATGCTATAAACGTGTCAGAATAAAAAGATTTTAGGTCCACACTTCCTTGTCCCGAAACGAACCTGCACGAGACTCGTGTAACAACCATGCACCTTGGTGCTTAAAGAAAAAGTTTAAAAATTTAAAACGCGTCTTTATACCCATGTACTGACACTTTGCCGAAACAGAGGAGTCAGGAGTTGAAAAAAGATGAATCTAAGAAAGGATCGGAGTTATTTCGTCCTCCGTACGACGCAGCAAAGTTTTCAAATGCTACAAAGTTGGCCATGGTTGATATCAAGTCGGTGTGGTCCATTGGGTCCGTGTGTGGACTGAACCTGGAAAACAGCTCCGTTCGGTCGGATCTTATCAACAGTCAGTCCCAAAGAACGCGTTTAATAGTCGTGGGAAAAATCGAATAGAGGTTAGTTCCAGGGTTCATTTCCATCACATCAACAACTGAAACACTGGTAATAGGTCCAGTTCCGGCTCTTTAAGACAACAATATTCTTGCCAATAAGTAATAGGTATATTATGGATATTTTAATAAAATTTTGGTACTGTTCGGTTATCAGGAATACAGTGGAAAACACTTTTTGAAAATAGCCGATAAACTGGATTATTTGTTAGGTTAACCTAACTAAATCTAACCTAACCTAACCTAACCTAACCCAACTTAACCTAACCTAAACTAACCCAAACTAACAAATAATCCAGTGAGTATATCGGGTATTTTCATAATGTGTTTTCCGCTGTATTCCTGATAACCGAACAGTACCAAAATTTTATAGTTAGATGTCTGTTCCTATTTTTTTAAAGTATTTAAAAAAAACACGTAGGTGCTCAGTGACATTAGTAAAATTTTTATCTAATATATTATGTCGGAATTTAATGTTTAATATTATGCATAATGTTCCTGACAATTTTATTAAGGAGTCTCAGTCCAGTTAAGGTTCGGCATTATTCAAATTTAGAATTTCAAAATAATTAATAGATTCTCATTGGGTCAGGGTTTGCTTACTGTCCCATTTCTAGCTCTTTATCCCAATAGTTAACTGTCTAGTAGGAAAATGCATGTTAATTATTGATAGTTTAGAATAATCGTTTTAATGCTCAATGTCTTTATATTTGAGTGTATATATTAGTAATAATAATAGTAATAATTCGTTTCGTGTTCATTGCAATCGGTCTCGTATATGGTTGTTGATTTTGGTTGCTATGGTTTTCTACTCTTTTGTTTTGCCGCCTGTCGCCGGTGTTGCCATCTCTGCTGTCACAATAGTTTTAAATATACTGCAAATATTTATATGCATTTTGACGATCTAAGAAGTGACAGTTTTATGTATTTGCACATTCAAATAAAATTTGACAATATTAGTTTACTTTTATTTATTTCTGTGATTTCTGTCATGAAAAACATTTGTAAATAACGTAAAGGTTTGCGCCAATAGTGTTACTAATAATTGATGTAGGAAGAAACCTACTTATATGAGATAGAATATTTATTTGTGGATAAAGGTGAAGCCGAAAAATAAAAAAAACATTTTTTTCAAAATGCTAACTTTACAAAGGGACCAAACCACTATAAAATAGGAAGGTATTGTAAGTACTAATAGTAATTGTTGTTCATTGAATCAATGGTTAAACTAATTTATAATCGCATATTAATATTATGTTAAACCTATCATAAATATTCCATCGTCATAGATGAAAGCATTTTTTTGTATATTGAATTAGGGTCTAGATACTCTTCTTAATAATATGAGGTCTGGAATTTTTATTAACTTCTCAAATTATTCTTCTGCAGTCTATTTTTGGTTGTTAGCTTCTTGCTCAAAATATTTGTAAAACATATACCTATTGTTTAAACAATATCCGTTAATTCATCTGTGACAATGACATATAAACTGTGGGTTTAGGTTTGAAACATACCCAAATCTTTATTCAATATTGAGACTATTCGTTTGAAAATAATATTAACCTCCATTTCTACTTTTTTTGTTTTTTTTTCCGTAAATAGGTACGTTTTCATCAAATATATATTCATAAAAAAATCAAATCTAGCTCCTTTTTTTTGATATATAGAATTAAGATTGATCGATTGCAAAGTTGTTTATACCATTAGCCGCATTTTTTATATTTTTCGAATAACTTATACTTTATAGAATGATTTTTTTTTAAATTTTAATGACGTTAGGGACATTTTATTTCACTACTCATTTTTTCTAATTGTTTACTAATATGTTTGTTAAAAGAAAATTTTTAGTCCTACATATGCTTGACGATTTTTTGAGATTATCTCAACCAAGCTAACATTGAAACTACAGTCTCATGTTGTTTGAACATATTCTAATGTGTACATAATTATTATTGATTAATTTATTAGTGTTTTTTTTTATTAACCATACCCTTGCTTTTTTGTACAAGGCAGTTGAGAGAGTTAATTATTGCATTGAGTCATTTACATATTATTCGCATTTATGGTGATATTGAAAAATACAATTTCTATGTGTACGGTTAATTATGTTGCTCTATTTACGTCTCTTTCCTTATAGCCAAAATTAAATACTTTATCCAGTGCTCTTGTGTTGTTTTGTTGTTTAGTATTAAGTAGCATTGATTAACTCTACTCTAATATTTTCATTATTATTTTCTGACGTTTCGGTTTGTTTATAATATGACTAGGATGTTGAAAACTTGTTTTTGATTAATTTTCAATGACTTATAATGTACATAAAACCCTTCAAAATAAAACTGTGTAATTATTTTAATCTGCATATCTCAATATGTAGGTAATGGATAGTTACATTTTACTTTTAACTTACTCAATTTTGAAATCGTTTATTTTCAAAAAATGTACATATGTTCTCGGATTGTCGTTGTTGTATGTGTACAAAATAAAAATGCATTTTTACTTTTCTAAGAAGTCTTTATTACAAAAAGTATAAATGTACAAACGAGAAGACAAAAAAACCAAGGTAACTTTTTCAGAGAAAATTTCCCCCTTATATCATTTACAAAAAAGAACCACATAACTAAAATTTACATAAATAAATTATCCACAAACTGTACATCACCTAATTAAAATAATTAATTATTACTCGTCCATACGAATAAGTATATTAATCAAAATAATTTATTAAAAATGAATTAGATTCATTTCAATATAAATTTAGCCCAATTATAATGAAATTGAAATCATTTTAAATTTAATAAAAATACCCTAAAACTAATATCATGATTATCATTTTCATTTTAAACCTATACTCTACATTCATTCCATAATACTATGGCAAATTCTAAATGTATCTGATTTACTTAATTTCCCTCTTTTTAGGAAAATCAATGACACTGTTTTTTTTATTAACTTTACAATATAACTAATATTTTTGCTAATTGATTTTGGATATAATTTTGGTTAATTTTAATTTTTATATTTTTTTGAGAATGGAAATCTTGATGAATATAATGCACGTATTTTTTTAAAATAATATTACCAGTTCAACGGTAAAATTAACAGTTATTCATATATAGCACGAAAATAAATCATATTTTCTTAGAAATTGTAAGCTTGTGATACTATGGTTAGTATATTTACAATTTTGATGTTATTTATATGTAAATAGTATAAAGATTATTATAAAATTTATAAATTTTTAAAATAATATACCTACTCGTCGAATAAAATTTGAATATTTCATAAAAAACTTCGATATTATTTCTCTAATATTTTTTAAGTTTAACATTTAACATTTAGTGAAATTATCGATCTATTATTATTAGATGCAAAGATTATCCGCGTGGTTACTGCCAAAGGTTGGTAAGTCTCGAAATCATGTTATGGATTAATTATAATTTGAAGTTTGACACTCACTCAAATCAAGCAAAATGCTAATTTCTTTGTGCGTTATTTGCATGTTCTATATTATATCAGATGACATTGATTTTTTTTCTAGCATCATATTTATAGATACATAATCCATTGTTAACTCTAAATACCTAAATTATCGACTTACCAACTTTTGGCAGTAACAATTTATCATTATATATTTTGAGAAATAATGTTTGCCTTCGAAAATATATACACTTAATGACTTTTGCCTGTCAACTGGTAATATTATGTTTTCGCTGAGTAAATCATATTTAAAAAAAACCTTAGTTCTGTCTATTGAGCAAATATCAAACCAAACTCACTCTTATTATATTAAGCTTTAACACAAACAGTATTGTAAAGAGACTTTCAACAAGTGAAAATTCACAAAATTATTCATGTATACTTGCGACCTTATCTACAAACATAATCCTACTTCTTACGAATAAAACAATACAATTGAGTATTCTATTCGCTACCTACTTACATGACTTTATGAAAAACATACATATTATTATAATATTATAGATGAAGCATTTAAATAGTAAGCATGAGATTTAGTACACTTTTGATTTCTAAATTTATAGTGCCAATGAAATTAAAGTAAGAATGACAATAGATTAAAATAAATAATTATGCATTAAAAAATATTTTAAAGAAATGATTCGAAAGATTGAGAATTTTTTTAATAAGTTATACTGGGCCGAAAAAATGTTGAATATTATTTTTGGTGCGTGAAATAATATGGAATAATATTCGTTGACTCAAAGGACCGGGTCGGGGTGCCATTGTGATGATGGAAAGCCTCTCGTCCAGGGATGATCCTTCATATTTGTCTACTTCTGCCAGTGCACAACATTGGAGTAATTGTCTGAAAGTAAAAATAATAGAATAAATTATCAAGGAATTATATGGAATGTTAAATAGTGGTTAAAATTTATTTGAATTTTATGTAAACCGAGGGTTTTAATAATGTATCCACATTTAGGGAAAGAACGCAAATGAATTGCTTTATAGATTGACATAGATTGTGCCTTACGTCACACTTATGTACGTACCTACATACGAATTTGACGTATACATTTTCAATGCAGGTTGTAATAGTTAAAAGAGAACAAAACGTCATTATATAGAAGGCTGTGAAAGTATATCCCAGTAAGATACTGCATAAACATAACCTGGTGTATTCTATATTATACACTATGAGGTTTGTCATTGCCGACTGAAGTAGAAAGCCGAGACATTCACAACGACTGGTCCTACTTTTTCCGGCCCTCCCGTTGTTGTCTATGGATGACCTGTCATTGTTCTATAGCGTGCTCACACTGAAGCGTCTGTCGTGTTCACACAGGGAATGGTTTGATTTGAATAGATGAGTTACATGATAAATAATACACTAGTATTAACACACCTTCTACAAATGTAATGCAGAGATCAATGCTACATATTTTTTGGAAATCGATATTACCAGCGGTTTTTGTGTGTCTGACTTTCCTGAATAACAGGAATGTATATTATTTATAAATAACACTGATAGTTAATATGTTTGATTTGAGAATGTTATATAATTCAATTTGAAACGAGGAAGGGCGAATCAATATGTCAAGCAATCTGGGATCTGATTTTGACAGCTGGAGAGTGGACCACTCGTTGCTTGTGCAAAAAGTTATGCTCAGGCTTTATTAATCCAAAGATGGCGCTGGGTTTGTTCGACTGTCCTACATCAACCAAATTAGCATTGTTTTTTCCAGGTCGTTTGTTGCGTTTACAATGAGGGCCAGGTGTGAGACGGCATTTCAGTGAAGGTAAATAGTGGCATGGGGGGAAATTATTTAATAATTTCGTAGGAAGTAAAGAACGTATATACGAAAAAAACCTTATGTGAGTATAGAAAATGCAATTAAATTTTGACGCAGGGGAATTTTGAAAAACAATTTGAAATTTGGAATTATAATAAAAAAAGCATACGATAACCAAGCTCCCTTATATAGCAATAAACATCAGTTTTTGAGAGGAACCAGAAGAAAAAAAAGTTCATGATTTGTGTCATTTATATTTACTTGTTGCTTTTGGATTTTAATTATAGTCAAATATACCCAGCATTAATTATAATTGTTCGTAATAAGAGGATATATTATGAACACCACAATAATATCAGGATAGAATTTTCTATGATACAAATAAATTCAAAAACATCAAGTAAATTTAATATTGTTAGAGATGAGAATTGTAAAAAAAACACAGCTAAAAAATGACAAGTAAATTGTTATATAAAAAAAATGTAGATGAAGACGTGGGTAATCGAAAATATAATAGTTGGGGATGAAATAATTAAGTCAGCATAATAAGAGTCAGTCAGAAATAGTCAACAGTCGTAAACAGCGAAGACGACGACTCTCCAAGATGATGGTAATAAAAGCATTGTTATTTGAAGGGAAAACGAGGAAGAAGTGTTGTCCGCCTTGCAGCGTACGATGTTCGTTACCTTGTGTCTAGAGTCAGTCGGTCAGTCAAACGTCAGCAATACCATCAGTCAATCGAATGATCTTATTCCCTCGTAATTCATACGAGATGGATTTTTCAACTCCTACATATGTTTTGGAGCCGCTGTTATAATATTCTTGAGGTTCTTGTGTTGTCGTCGTTATAATTGTCGTTTTTTCTGTCGTCGCTGGTACTTCCACTTCTTCTTCTTCGTATTCTTTATCAGCAGCGACAGCTTCTTTTGCTAATGCCATTCTGTGATACAGATTGAATGGATTAAGCCCTGTATCATCATTTCTGTCTACTTTTTGATTCAGTTTATCAACATTCGCATTGATTTTAGCCAATGTGAGATGACTTAAAGAGCGTTGTTTCCATTGTGAATTTTTGGCAGGTGGGTAACCAGTGTGAGTTTCAGGGAAGGAAGCAAGATAAGATTCAAACGAAGGTCCTGACTCTTTCATTTGGGAAACTACAAGATTATCTACCATTGATTGGAAATTGTGAGATGATGGTGCAATTATATCATGGGAAACTGGTGCACCGTATGAATTAATTTGACTTGAATGACCGTCGCTTGAAGGGGAGCCAAGAGGTTTAAAAGTGGGGATATTATTGGAGTATGAGTTGTATGATGAATCTATTGGAGGTGGTGGATGGTAAAGTGTGTCGCTCTGTTGAGAATGCGATGGACCAGCTGTATGGCCCCCGACTATTCCTTTGAGTGCTTGAAGGGCGGTGGAGACAAATGATGATGGGGGTCCGGTCGGAGCGCTATGTGAATCAGATGCTGTGTCTATCGGCTGGAGGAGGATGAATCCGGCTTGGGCTCCCTGTTGCGCTTTCCCTCTTCCTGCGCTCACAACATTACCACATTCATTTAGTTGCTGCAGGTAAATTAGAAGGTATAATTTGCTATTTTACGATGTCGTGGTTAGCTACATTCATAAACTACATGTTGCTATTTAACACTACTGTGCATTTTAAGTTTTACTATGTTATTAACCTTGCCCATTCTGTGATTATAATATGTAACGTTACGCGGATTATTAAAAAAATATATATCAGTGTTAATAATATTATACACTGTTTATTTTAGTTATTCCTAAAATAATTAAAAAAAAACAGTTAAAAATAATAGTAACATATTATTTATAAATCTTTCTAATATTATATAATGCCAAAACCAAAATATCTACTGAAAAATGCTATTATTTTGTAAAACTAGTAAGGTAATGTAATGCAGTACATTATGAAAAACTTCTATTATAGAACGGAATTTATTTGCACAGTAAGAGGAAGGTTAATAAAAACCATATTAATAATATCTATTAATATACATGAAAAAAAAACTATGCAGATGGAACTTTTTATATACATACACTAATATGACACTAAAGTTGATCAAATAACGTTACTAAAACTAATAATTAAATTCCGCAAGTCATTTTATATTGTAAGTTCGTTTGAATAATAATTTTAATGCAATAATGTATTCGCCAAGTTGTCTGCACTATAACTAAGTTTTTTTTTTAAATTTACAACCAAAAGAAGAGACTCAATATTTGTGAAACTAGATTTATACTAATAGAGGCGGCTGTTTAAGGAATCTAAGGATACAATATTTCACGGTGAAATGTAATACGGCTAAATGCATAGGTACAAATTTCCAGAGACGATATCGTCGACGGTAACGCCATTTATATACGTACTTGAAATGACAATCATTAAAAAATGTCTTATTCAGAATAAACATTATGATATTATTTTGAATTAGGTAATGTAAATTTCAATACTAATCTAACAATCGAGGAAACTATTAACGAGCAATGTTTTGTTTCTTAAAGAAATTTTGCGTATTGTCTCGCCTGACGACATCAAAGGTCGTTTTACGCATTATTTAGCCATAAAACGGTTCTCAAATTTCAACGCAGCCACTTTCTCTTGGTCTTGGCGGATAAAGGCAAAACATATACAAATAAAAACTTAAGAGACTCCCAACTTGTGTTATGTTAAGTATGGACGAGTAAATGCTGCACAAAAGTTATGAAAAAATAGTTAAAAAGCTTATTAAGCATTTAAAAATTGTGACAATAATTATGCCATGTAGCGAGTAGCTTTGAAACAAAAAAGGATACAACGCGAGGTATTATTATTCGGTTATATGTGCACGTGGACTTCTATAATATAATTTTATTAAGAGATTGCATACTATGGTGGTAAGTTTAACAGTTTTTTAAACTCTGCGGTACTTACCGTATTGTAACAATTCAATAGTTAAAATTTATTTAGATTTATTTTACTTTTGGAGGTCGACAATAGTTGAGTTTTCCTGTTAATATTTTTTAGATACCTGTTGATTATTTAAAACCTGACCAGTGCCACGAACGAGTTAACTCGCGGGTTATTGTAAGCGTCGTAACTTCTGAATTAACTATTCGTGTATACTTTTTAAACAATATTCGTGATTTTAGTGTAAAAATATTCACGATAAACTCTAGAAACATGTTGATTTGGTAAGTTTTCGCTAATATTTATCATTGTGTTCCTATTCCATGTTTTTAAGAGATTTATTTTATTCCAAAAATAGCTGGCCTACAAGTGTCCACCTAGTAAAAATTGGCTGGCAGTGATAAGGTTGATGAAAACTATCAATAAATTATTAGTATTAAATAAATTTAGTATTAATAATTACAATATTTTCTGTTGAATCATATAAACTTCACTTGACTAGCTAGCTTAAACGATCAAAAAATTTTGTACTTAATAGAAATACTGAATAATGGAATGTCATTTCATATTGATTTCCATAGTAACACACGTATATATTATTTAATAATTTAGTTGCTAGGACCCCTAGCAACCAATAATGGTATCGAAATAACTTTTCATACAAAACAGAAATAACTAAAAATGAATTCAATTCTACTTAAAGATGGCTAAAAGTATTAAAAAAATGCATTGGCATCGTGTTCTGATATATTATAAAAGTTTCAAATGTCTAGCTAGTCGCGAAGTTAGTTAAAAATCGATTGCAAGATTTATACTGGACAAACAACAACCAATGGACAAATAAGAATACGACCTAAGAAAAACGTTGTAATAATAAAATGTCTTTTAACTATATTTTTTTAGTGAAAAAATTATGTAAGCACGCTGCCGAGGTCGATCATGGACTACTCAAACGTGTCGCTACGTCACGTGTACTATAATAATTATCATTACCTACTAATAAAAACAGGTTTAACATACATAATTTGGAAATACCTCAGAAACACAAATATTTGAAAAAAAATATGACACTGAACAGGACTCCGACTTACATTCACAGGATTTCGGCGAATATGCTCAACCAATTAAGCTACTTGCAAGTGATTATATTTCTCTAGGGTGTTTTGTAAATTATTCATTGAATATAAAATAGTTTATTATAATATTATATAATAAATTGCAACACAATAAACATTATGATTACCGATTTTAAAGTAAGAATTAAATGAAAAATGCCAAAACATAACAATAAAAGTATTTGTCTGGTTGAGCGGGCTGTTGCTATATTCTAACATTACATAATATATTAAAATTGTAATTATTTTTCGCGTTTTTATAAATAATTAATAAAAAATGCCAACGTGACTTTTGGATATTCTGTACTTTTACGCGCGCTGTCTCTTGAGTTCCGGTACAAGTTCAAGGTATGTATTATTGTGATTCGGGTGAGAGAGTATTATATTAAAGCAAATAACAAAAACTGCCGTATAAAAATATACTATAGGTGTGTAATTCGCTTGCCTATATTTTTTTCTATTTGATTTAAAAACGTTCATTTTAAACGACAGGCATGAAATAAAATAATTTTAACTCATAATGGCATCTAGATTACATATTACAAAGAAGTATGACCAGATTTTTTTAAAGTTATCGTTCTGAAATAGTGTTGTAAGCGTGCGTTTTTTGGCGATAAATTTAATTTTCTAAATAATAATAATTTACTTGTAATAAAAAAATTGATAAATAGCGGAATCTATGCACAATATTTAAAAGATTGTTTTAAATGGCCAAGACATGATTGAGTCAATACTTCCGTAGTTAGGGCATTTGACCGGTAAGCCAACTATGTGTTTGACTCTTGCCGACCCAAGATTTTTATGAGGATTTTTCTTATATATTATGTTTCAGAGTATTTTCCAAATTGTGTTTATTGGATAAAGACATAGATATAGTTTTTATCCAGATTGTGATCATACCACAAATATTGTCAAATTATGATGACTAGTTTATGGGACTGGGAGAAACGTCCTTTTTGCCTGACGTGCAACTGAAATTAAACATTGATTTTTCTTTACTCTTGTTCAGTCCTCCGCACGAGCCGATTTTAGTGAGCAATGTTTTACCAAGTGCATAGCCAATACGCCAGTGTTGCCATAATATAATTTATAAAAACATCGCTTGTAAAATTATAACATTGGAATAAATATTCGATATCTGGCAACACTACGACACGCACACTGTCACACATATTTCCGAATAAACCAGGAAAGGGTTCCGGAGGAAGCGTGAAAGGGGCGAAGCAAGTGCGTGAAAAAAGTTCGTCATGTTTTGAAGGAAAAACACATGCAATAGCTCTATCTATATTTTTCTATAATCTAAGCCTTTGTTATTAAATTCTCATTTTATTCTATGCTTGATAATATAATAAACATTCAAATTTTAATTATTTGATAAATGAAACAGAGCTGTAGAATTTCAACATTTAAAAAAATGTTGCAGATCTACTACAGTGAATGTCGATGTCGAAAAGCGGTTTTGTCGTTCTCTGGATTTAAAAAAAATCTATTTAAAACTCAAAAAAATACATACCTACCTAATTACATATATTTTATTTTAAATGATTATGTAGATGTGTATGGAGGTGATTGATTTTACGATTTATTTACTTATTTTTCCCTCCTCACATAAATAAAGTGGTACCTATTCAAATTATTCACATGAACGTGAGAAAAAATGTAACCACGGCTTTTTCCATAAATAATTTTTACATGGTTGAATGAATTATTAAATAATATGTAGTATTTAGTGGCGTCCCTGTGAGAGTATTCTATTCAGGTCATGCGTTGCTTAGGGGCGGCAAATGAAGAAACGAATATGATCATTCCAACTTTTCAAAGCAGCAGTAGACAATGCGATCGTTTCGTTAAAAAGTACAGACATATTAGTTTAAAAAAATCACAAGGGGGCCTCCAAAATTGTCAGTGCCAAAGACCTCTATGAAACTAAAACCTCCGTTATTTACCTCCGAGATATTATAGAAAATTTTGGTTGTATCTGTTTAAGATTTGCGTACAATTTGATATTAAAAATGAAAGAGGACAGCTTTCTTAGTATGTAGATATCATTGATAGTATCTAAAAAATATAGTGTATAAAAATAGTCTTAGAAAGGTTACAGAATAGTTGCAAACCCATTATTTAATGGTTTCTACCGGTTACGAAATGATCATGGGTTCGGTCCTTGATCAGTTCCCAGCTCTTGTTCTAATGGAGACAATAATAATAAAATGTGGTCTGAAGATTGAAAGGAAGAAGAATAAAAATGCTTTCGAAGAAAGTGACATCATTCAGTTCTGTTTTACGATGTGGTGTGAGTATATCTGCGAGAGAAAATTTTATGATTCAACCAGCGAACACAAAAGAAATATTGAAAAACAGATCTAAATTTTATCGTTGTATTTCAGTTATAGTTGTATTCCCATATTATATATTTTGTTTTTTATTGATAATTTTGTAGCTATTTTAAAAATATTTTTCGACACATTCAACACTTGAGAAAATCTGGTAATCATTGAAAATAAATATAAGAAATAAAAACGACAGTGACCTCACAAGAATTATATTAATAGCATCATTTTTGTTTATTTGACATATTGACATAAATATTCAAAAAACTTTTTAAATATTCATGTTTTCTTCTTAAAAAAAATTGAATATTTAATAATTCGAGGATGCGGCCGTGATCTTGCAAAAGTGACATGCATAATATTATCATAATGACGTATTCAAACGGTATGCGAAACCCGACATCCTTTCATTGAATATATTATAATGCCACCGTATATCCACTCTACTATTGCAATTTACTTTATACTAGGAGGTCACTTAAACTATCGATATGACATGGAAGAAAGAATTTAATAATATTTTCGTAGCACAAATATATTAAGTATGTACAACTAATTTAAAAAATAACAATATTCTAAATTATTGTCATAATTCATTTATCCATCGTATATTATAGTATCTTATGAATAAAATAAGTATCCTTTAGTGGCAAAGAGTGGAGGTAGGTTGAATGTTGATAAGATCCGACATAAATAGTACCCATTGAACTTTGTCAGTCAAATGTATTTGTTTTAGTGTTTGTTAGTTTTTTAAATTTAATTAAACGCTGCCTAATTCAAGCCATAGTAGATAAAAATATTCGTGTATCTATAAAACATCTATAATTATGCCATTAAACTATATATATTTTTTGATATTCTATTGATAATGCTTTAGTTCAGGTGGAGCTTAATGAATTTAAATAAATTAACCAACACCTTCTGTAATAATATTATGTATTCTTAATTCAATGAAAACAAATAAATATGACTGAAAAAGTTTTCACGATTATTGTCAGATCGCCCATAGCATACCTAAACTATTTTGGTTTGGTTTAGGCAGAGTTTAATTGATTTTTGAAAAACTAACTAGCACCATCTGCAAATTGTATTCAGTTCAATT
The DNA here is from genome assembly GCF_057557595.1 of Rhyacophila brunnea. NCBI lineage: Eukaryota > Metazoa > Arthropoda > Insecta > Trichoptera > Rhyacophilidae > Rhyacophila > Rhyacophila brunnea. Next base: position 17,979,859 of record NW_028232752.1, read on the forward strand.
AAAACAAATATGTTTAACTAACAAAGTTTAGTGTGCATTATTTCTGTCGTATCTTAACAGCTTACATCCACCCCTCGCCACTGGTGTCCTTACTTTTCTTGTTTATTGAATATTATTTTAATTTATATTTAATAATATTTTTGGATTACAAATAACGTATGTAGCTAATAAGATAATTTAAGTATTGGTTGATTGTTTATATAGTATTATGTAAACTAGTGGAAAATATAAAATTGTCATTAATTTAATTTAATTAAGAAATATAAAATCGTATTGAAAGAATTTGTGGATCCCAATTTAGTGTTAGATTTAAATTATCAATTTAAAAATTAAATATTATTATGATAATAAAAAACGGATTATATATTTAATAATCATCATTGAAAATACCCACGATGTGAAATCTATTGTCGGCTTTAAAATCGCCTTAAAAACATGTCAAAGATGATTGAGTTAATTAAATTTACACGATTAGCGAGAGAAGTTCAATGCTGGGATTGTCATTTGCACAAATTAAATGCTAAAAAGTGAGAGTTGTACAAATGCGAGAATTTAGAAATTTTTAATGTCAAGGTGCACCGTTAATATGTAAAGAAATCGAATGATGCCGTGTCTAAACGCCTTTGCGGAAATTCATGATCATTTTTGGTTCAATAATTGGAGTATCCCGATTCTGATCAAGAGATATCTCGGAGAGTTAAAGCTTTCGAAATGTAATTTTATAAAAGTAGTCTAAAACTTTTTTGGACTGATAGAGTGACACATTTTGATCATTAGTGTTAATTCCAATCTGGAAACTTATATATTCATTTTGTTCTGGCGACCAAATTAATCACATTAAAAATGTTTCAAAAATGCCGTCAAGTGTTTTCACGAAAGCAGTGAGAACCCTCGATTTTTAAAGGTTCGGTTCCAGGATTTGATTTAAATAAATTAAAAATCGGAATCGCGTTCATTAGTGTTCCAGTTTTTTTTTTAAAACTTACTCAATTACTTGTATCTAACTAATTGTCTAGTTTTTGTTATGGTTTTTTATTTTTATTTTAAGACTCAAAAATAGTCTGTACTTACCTACTATTTTTGGAGATATCTTTACGAGGTGAAACTTATCGCTACAATTTGTAAGTATTCAACGACGTTAGTGAAAAATGTTTGTAAGGCATTACGTCGAAATTTCTTGTTTTTAATATTGTTTTCAAAATAATTGGCTTTATACAATATATTATGTAGTAGTATAGTATGAGTTAAAATTTAACAAAATAATATTTAAAGAAAAACAATGGAACTTCTGGAACTCCAACACTTTTAAAGTATTCGGATCACGGTTTTTAAAAATCGGTATTTCCGATTTCAAAATAATTAGGCGATTCTTAGGTTCCGGGTTCGGTTTTGTTCCATTATCAGTTCTGGTTTTCATAAAGCTCCCTTTTGCTATAGTCAAATTAGTGGTCACATCATATTCAACAATATAATTAACTTTTAAAACGAATCCCTGAAAGAAAAATATATTAATTTCATGCTTCACTCGAAATATAAACGAATTAATTTCATGCTTTATCCAATACAATATTATGAGTTTGTATACCTTCGAATGGAGATGCGTATTTGGTTGGGGCGCTATAGATGGCATTGTGTGAAGGAGGTCCATATTGGTATGTTGGTGCTGGTGCGGAGGGTCCATCGTAGTGGATTGCTGGGGATGAACTGTAGCTGTGACTTGATGATGGACCGGTGGGTGGGCCATAGCTGGCGGATCCGGATCCGGAGGGACCTGGAATTTGATGCAATAATTTGTGTTTTAATAACAATCGTGTCAATGTTTTTTTAATTTAGTTATTATGATTTTTTGTAAAAAAGTAAACTATATTTACAATACCCAGAACAATTAACAAATATGAAATCATTCTCTACTAAAATTCAAATTTAACTAAAGGAAACAAATCAATTAAATGATATTCAATGCCTGTATCCAAAAGTAAATATATAATTTAATAGCAATACATAATTAATAATATAATAAAAAAAACTATAAAATTGAAAACAAGCCCTTCCTCCCACATCCTTCTGGTATTTTGAAATGCATCATGTAAAAGAAAATATTTAGAATTGGTTCTAAAAATCTAGTACACAATTATATAAGGTATAAACTAAATATAACTTGTGGTTGGAGACTATTTCCTCAGTTTGCATTCAATTAAAAGCTAATCTTGTCTTACAGGTGATTTCTAAAGCCTAGCTAAATGCATTTCTGTACTTAATTATATATTCCGTATCCAGTTTCACCATTTAAGCGAATTCTTCAAATTAATAATAAAATAATTATTACTATTTTACATAAGTATACAAATCGCTTAGTTGCATTATAATTAACAAGTTTTCCAACTGTCATATCGCAGAATCAATATTTACGGAGTGAAAGCCTTTTGGCATGCCGAGAACATTTATTATTGAGAAAAATTAGTTAATATGGTAATAATATGTAATCAATGTTATATTATATTTTATTTGATGATATCGTCAATATAGAAGTTATACGAGACACATCCTGGAGCTATTATGGTATATTTTCTTTTCTCCTTAGTCTCCTTAGGTGAATCATATTAACACCACACGGTGCCTTCAACAATCCCTATTGCTAACCAGTATTCTTGTATTTTCTCAGGATATGTCAGCATCTGTAACTCCGCCGTATATAATATGTAGATGATATTTAGTGGCTTTTTAGGATGCTAGAATTTGGTCCACTTGAAGAAAATGCAGGACAAGCTAAAACTCTCTTTATAAATCTGTAACACACGGCCGAGCCAGGACTAACGTTGCATATACACTTTCAATGTGACAAAAGGTTGAATGTCTGTTGTATTTTCGTGTTACTTTTCATTTTATATATCAATTCTATATGTTGTAATACTGACATAGAAACAAATATCAATCATTCATGTAGTTTTTTTCATACATTTCACATTGATGGACAGTAACAAAGGCGAGAAAAAAAGTGATGGCTGTTTTTAAGACAAAATATCCTGCGAAAAATCTATAACTATAACCCAACTCAAGATGATGTATTAACTGTTATAATCATCAATTTTGTACATTGTAGAAGAATGAGGCATTCCCGATGGCAAGAGAAGACCTGGATGGCCGAAATTGAGATGGCTGGACTACACTACGGGAGATTTAAAAACGCTCAGTCAAAGCAACTGAAAAGTGATGGCGCTGGATCATCCAGGATGGAGGAAGTTGTTGAAGGAGGCCAAGACTCCCCAAGTGTTATAAATGGGGAGAATGAGGGCACTCCATATATCAATTAGACGACTTCTGTGGGCACAGCGCATGGATAACGGTTAGTCATGGAAGCTGGTATTATTTTAGACGTCCTAGGCATCCATGGGCTGGTGGCGTCAGCGCTGATACATAGATAAGTTGTACTTAGTGATAAAACAATGTATGATATTTTTATCTCTGTAGGGGTTAATTTTTTGCTCGACTTCCTTGGAACGAAAGTAATAATTCAGTACGTACTCTCTCATCATGATTTTGTATTTCGTATGTTTAATAGTTGGTACTGATAATACGGTAATTATTTGATTTTTTTAAAATAACAATGCAATAATTCAATCGATTTGTGTCTGTCATCTATCTATAACGAAGAATTTGTGATATTTGATTTAGGTATCACACGTCTTTTTTTAATAATATAAACAAACCTAATTATACACAATGTCGGTATGTTAGATATAATATCTGAGCTATATTATAGCTTGTAAACAATTTTTACCGCTTGGTGAAGTGTGATGGTGAACCACGGGTGCTGGAGAGTGGTGGTGAATCACAGCTGGTGCAGTAACATGGATGGAAGCCGAAGAATGAGAAGACTTCTTAGGGACGAGAGACGCTGAGTTCACAATGTGTCTGCCAAGGTTAGTGACGCTATCTCCCTTGCTGGAAACGATTCTGCCCACTCCGCTAACCAGGGCGCCGCCTCCCTTAAGGAGTTGTCCCTTCAGGATTGTGACTCCTCCGGTGATAGCTTTGACTGCCTGGAAGAGGGTGTTGAGGATGGAGCTCTTCAGTGTCCAGAAATCGAAACCCTTTGTATGGACCATCTAGAAAAGAATACATAACTCTTTAATTTAATGATAAAGAATATCAAGGGACATTGTCAACCCTTCGAAGCGAAAAAACTGGTCCAGTTAATAAAAAAAAGTGGAATTAGTTACTAAATATTGCGTTTAATTTAATTATTAATACAATGCATTTCTAACATGAATTGACGGTTAAAAACAAAGTTAAAATTACGAGGAAAATTTCTCAGCTTTTAAAAAGTTTGCGGCAGTTTACAGCGAGTGAGAAAGTCTTTTCTTGTCGAGAATTAACCCAAATACATTATATCGAAATAGGAATCACGCACACTCTAGTGCACGCCAACCAAGGTTTTGGGAAATTGCTCCTGGAACAATTTTTAAGAGCGCCTAACGTTCGTTACGCCACGGTATATGTCTACATAGCGGGTGTGGAGACTTGGCAGGCGGTAAAGGGAAAACCATGCTAAAAACATTAAAGAAATTAATGCGTTTGTAACAATTCTTCAGGAGTCTGTAGGTTTTGGGGTCAGCAAAATTGCAGCGGTGGACTGGTGAGAGGGAGTATGGGTATTTATCGATCGTACGAATAGTTAGATCTAATATAAAATTGAAGTGGATTTTAAAAATACTAATATGTGTATAAATTACATTAAAATAGAAACAGTTTATTTATTAGTTATGTATATTATCTGTTATTTTTATCTTGTATTTCTCGCGGACGATCCCTGTTTCAATATAAAATTATCCGTATAGTAGAAAATATGATAGTTAAAATTCTGAAAAGTCAACATGATGATAATAATATTATATCACAAGGATTAAAACAAAATGACAGAAAATCACAAGAAATAAATTGTCTAAACTCTAAACTAATAATAATATGAAATATTTAAATATCGATAGTAATAATATTAAATTGAAATGTACTTTTGCTAGTTAAATTTACCGGATAAGTGTTAAATACATGCAATTCAATTTTAAATAATAATTACGTATTGCTAATTAAACAAATGTAACAAACTTCAATGTAAACATACTATAACAATGCATGATTGTAACATTGCTATACTTAATTGCAATAATTTGGTGAGAGATCACAGCAGTTTTATGTATTCTGAAAGTTGATTATTTGGGATCGAGAAAGTTAAACTGGTTTTAGAAGAAAAAGCAAATTTGACGAAATATACTGGCTTCATGTTAAAATCTCATGAAAACCGAGACTGCCAATTATAGTATACAGATCATTAATATTGCATAATCGTATTACGAATAAAAAAAATGTTATGGATATCCTCGTAACACCTGAACACAGTACTAAGCATGACATATTAATATTATTACCTAAGCAAAAAACAAAGATTTTTAATTTTAATGTTGTCTGTTTTATTTTCCGTTATAACTCAAAAACTACTAAACCAATATCGATGGAACTTAAGTCAAACACTGTAATAATGATAATAATTTACTAGTTTCATCTTGATATCTTAAAAGGTTCTGAAGTTACGATAAAACAACGCACACGAATATTGCACCGGAAATAAATAATTACGAACATAAATAAAGTAGTAAGATAGTGGAGGTGGAAAAGTGCCTACATCCAACCGTTGTCAATAATAAAATTGAATCAATCATCAGCGATGGAATGGTGAGGTAAGGTGCACTTAGAAAGGTGCGCGTTAATATTCAACCGCTGTATATTATCTCATTGATTTTAAAAGAAAAAAAAGGAATCAGTTTTTGTATTGCACGACAATTTTGATAGTTTACAACCATAAATCTTGATATATATATAGCTACTACAGTACCTTTTTTGTATTTACGAGCATATGCACATAATTCAAATAATATATAACATACATAAATAATAGTTTTATTTGACAGTAGTAATAATATCTTAAATAGGGATTTATTGTTAAGTGCTTGTAGACTGATGCTTGGTCATTTCATAGTTTAATGCACCGTCAAACAGAGTATATTTTTTCTACTTTCTTTAATGGGGCGACAGTTTTAATATTCAGTATATAAACATTCAGTGACGTGCTATCAAATAGATACCTAGCTAATTGGAATAAATATGCATCATAATAATTGAATAAATAAAAAAACGCCAACTAATTTTAGTACCTACTCTCGAATAAATTTACTTATTCACTTAGTATTTTAAATATTATGGGATAATTTGAATATTTTAATTTTCTAAACGGAATTTATTAATATATGGTATGCTGAACATTTTCAAATCGTATCGACCTATTCATAAAAAAAGATAACGACTAATATAAAAGTTTGGAATGAAACATTAAACTGTAATGACAATTATTCTTATGTTTGAGTTACTTAATTTCAGGCGTTGACTCAGTGAAACAAAAGCTTTTCAATTAAGCCGATATGAATCCAGAGCAATGTTAGTAATAGGCTCTCAAAGCTGTGTGTAGACAACACAACCTACGAAATTGAGCTTCAACAGTCTCAAGAAATACAAGAAAAAACACAGGAACACTATACAAAGTGTCTATAAAGTCTATATAAATATTAAGAGAACAAATGGAGGGATGTTCAAATTGGGTTTGTAATTTTATTAAATTTATAACTTTAATATACGCGCTATTTTGTGTATTTATAAATATAAATATAAACTATCCTTTTTTGTTTTTAATTGTCAAATCCAAGATTCAAACCAATGTTTAGTTTTTAAACATCCATTTCAAATAAAAGAGGTTAAATTTTGAACCACTTTATGTACCGAAGTTGCCGATAGTATCATAATATAATATAGGTATTATTAGTCTATGAAAATGATTATCACCTGCTCTTGGATTAGGCTGAAGATAATCGCTGTTATGGGTGTAAATACCATTCAATACAAATATGTTTCAAGTTTATATTTTTGGTTTTCCAAATTAATTAATCAGCCGTTTCTATATTAAAGAGTCAAATGTATTAAATTTTTCTCATTATTATCGTCCGTGGGAAATAATATGTAAATACAAGCACACCACTGGTAGTATTCTCACAAATTAGTGAGTTCGACCAGAGACATTGACATTTATTATGCTAGTTTTATAATAGAGAAAGTGATACAATCACTCCGACAAATAATGATATCTGTCGACTCTGTTATGTGCACTTGATTTTTTTAATCACTGGATATTTAACCACAATAGAGACAATAGAAAAATTATATCGTTAGAGTTTATTTAAAGAAAAATAATTATTGTTTATGCAAATAAATATAATATATTTATAATTGATAGATTTAAATAATGAAATAATATAATATAAGATTTGTTTTGCATGTAGATGTAACGTATTCTATTGAATATTTGCGCAGGAATCCATGCTCGTCGTATGCATGAGATTCCCAAAAACCTTATATACTGCACGTTTGTATGCATGAGTACAAACGTAATTCGTTGTTTATTGTGACGTCATCATGTGTCATGGTGTCCGTATAATAGCAATCTTATAAAATTTTATTCCCCGATCAATAATTCAAAATTTTGAAATTGTAAATGTGTCTGAAAGTATGCGAACGGTACCATATAAATTTAATAATTATAAATGAATAATTATTATGAACTTTAAATAATTTATCAGTTATTTTATCACATTTATTTTATAATTCTACTGTACGAAAGAATTAAGTATTGCCAGTAAACATTTCCATTTGGTGGAAATACTGAATACATACATATTATTATGACTAACTTCACTTCAATTATGAGATGTCAAATCAGAATAAGAATAAATGACAGAAATGCAAATGGATTTAGATAATAATATGTAAAGATCTCTGTATAATATTATCATTTATACCAATCACCGTACGACACTAATGATGTATCCAGTGTATTTGAGAGTTGTGCCTTGTTTATTACAGTTATCTTACAATGATTAACTAGGTAGGTAGGTACCATAATATTTTGAAGAATGCAGAATGCTTCCAATTGCATATTTTAATGCCAGATACAGCAGTAGGTCTCTATTTTTGCGGTCGGATCGAGATATTTTATTGTAATCTTACGTAAATCGATCTTATATCTCCATGAGAAATATTGCGCTTTGACATTTGGCATTTGAAAGTGACAGATAAAGCAGCCATTTTGAATGGCGTGTGACGTCAGATTGCTTACGTCATAAACAGTGCTATACGCTATATGATGGAAAATCGATTAAATAGCTTATAAAGAATTTGGGAATCTCATACATACGATGATAATGAATTAACATTTTTATCCCAGTGGTATTTAAACCTTGCATTATTCAAGACTATTCAAGCTTTAAGAACGCAGCATCATTTTTATTGAATATTATTAAATTAATTTATCTTGTAGTATTCTGGTGATAGATTTATTATATAGCTCTATCAATTGTTCTTAAAATTATACGATGTCACAATTAAAACAGGCCATGATGCCCAGAGACAGTAGTGTAGTGAAACAATATTGTAAGTAGTCATAGAAGTGAAACAATTACAAACACACACGGTTTGAGAAAATCACGTAAATATATTGTAACCTCACCGGAATCGAATTTGGAGCACCTAGATGAAAGGCCATTTAACGATAAACGTAGAAGGACTCAACAACCTAATGCATTATAACAGTATTAAAAGTGATACGGTCACAGAAAATTCCCAGGCTTTGCAAATCATACAAATATATTTTTACCTCACCGTAAATCAAACCTGGAGCCCCCAGATGAGACCAGCGCATGATGCACTGAACTACGAGTTCCGGTGAATTATAAATAAGTACTTATATTTTGAATTATTACAAGGTATCTTGGACAGGTGACCCTCGTAGTCTCGTGCGTAAGGCATTGGCCTTTCATCCCGGGGCTCCGGGTTTTATTCCCAGTGAGGTTAAAACACATTTTGTGATTATACCAAATCTTGAGTGTTTTTAATTGTTTCATTTAACTACTAACTGTCACCGAGCTTCATGACTTGCTGTAGTATTAAAGATACCTATATCTCTATAATTAAAAAAATACATCTTCATGATTCTAATAGATCATTTTATCTTGTAAAAAAAGTTGAGTACCAAACAGTAATTATACTCGTACATTTGAAGTTCATTCGCAATTAGACAGCTGTTGTAGTTAAATTAAAAATAATATGCAAGTGTATTTACCTCACTTAACATTATCTATTGAGAAACTGTCAATCGTAATTTCGACGACATTGTGCTGATTCTAGGATAATTATAAACTTTTTAATTCCCAGTGTAATAGCTATAAAAGTGTTGCCCAATACAAAGTTTTTAAAAGACGTGAAATGATGTCAGTCTATGGTAATAATTTATAATAATTATTGACGTACAAAGGCACCCGTTTGGCTGGTCGCAAAAAATCAGGCAAAGGTGATAAAATTACGATTAAAAGAACTCCTTTCTCTTTATGCAGAAGATGTTATTTATTTATTTTATACCATTCCCCGCAAACGTGATGGGTTTACTTTTTAATTATTTTTCCGCCTTTCATATTATTATTATTTCGGGTATAGAATATTTTTTTTAAATGCTACAGAAAGAATTAAAAAGTGTCAAGAGTTGTAAAATATATTACAACGATACAAAAACTTCAATTGCGTCATAACACAATAGCGTTCATATAATTAAAAAAAATAAGACATTCTTTTTTGTGCATAATAAGTATTTTATAACTTTTGAGAATAAGTAAAATAGACCGAAGACCATTTTTATGATATCATAAACTAAATATTTCTAAAAAGTCTAAAAAAGGGGCGATAAGGAAGTATAAAAGAAACATCGTATATTGTATAATAATTTTAAAAAAATTGGAGAATTATATATATTTTTTAAAAGATATTATGGTGGTAGGTAACGTAAAAGTTTAGTATGAATAATAAAAAAATTCAATATTTGTAATTTTGCAGGGTTGTAAATATAGTAAAGTTTTTCAGTATTTTTAATATACGGTCTCACGGTTGAGCAGTTAATAGAATATTTATCATTGAAATGATTATCTGTGGGTTGCGGGTTCGACTCCACGTCTAGAAAAAATGATTTATTGTAGTTAATTAATTACATGGTGTGTTTGATCCAAAGCTAGGCAGGATTATGTTGGTAGCTATCTAGCAAAATCATGTTCATCGTAAAAATGTCATAATTATAGTCTACATACGGTGGAAACCCACATGCATCGCTTAGGAGAAAATATCATAATATACTATATACGAAAACCTTAGTGTATCAAATTATGCTACATTTTAGTTAATTTCGTATGTCGTTTATTCTTCAATAAAATTGATACATGTGTTTAGATACAATTTATGAAACCAATGATTTGATCAAGATATTCAGACTGTGGCAGTGTATGTATTCCGAATTATGATAGAAATGCTACTTATTGATAATCTTCGAATGAAATGCGGTAACCTGTTAGCAATAAATGTAGGTTTTCAATACCGTTTTTTTGAATATGCAACAATCGTAATTTTTACAAACACTTTACTATAATATTGCATTTGAAGTTTGAGCTATAACTAGCACTACCATTGAAATTTACAGTTTCGCGCCACGGCTTAACTATAATGAGCCTTTAGTTTGAGCAAATGATAAGCAATCTAATTACTCTCTCCAGGTAGGTACCTACCTCTATATGGATTTAAGACGATTCGGCGCCGAGACAACTGGGCGTCACGCAATCGAATGAAATTCGAAAATAAATAGACGTCCGTGAATTCTTTGTTATTTTAAAATAAATAATTTATTATTTATATTTAAATTATTACATTATTATTTAATACTTAGAAAATTTAAATATGCACACGTAAATAATGATTTAAGTTCCAACGAGAAGAGATAATAAATATAAAGCCTCAGGCATCATGATTTTCAATTTGCATTAAAAAACATTATATTAAGAACAAAATGAATTTAAACTACTAAGTAGTAGATAAAATTCTTTGTCTACTTTCTGTATAAAATCGTAACGAATGCATATTTATTTCATTCGACAGTGCGGCGCCCAATTGTCCTGGCGCCCAGTTGTCCCATTCCCATCTACATTGGACGTATATTAAAATACTAAATCACACTTACTTACTATATATATCTTATGTCAATATCTGCTTACACGTATAACATTAAAAAATAAGAAGTTTTAAGCTTGAACTGTTTAAAATAAATTGCAAGTTGTTTAAACATTTCATTTTTAAATTGCCTCGCGTGTGATAGAGTAATGAATAAACATTTAAACAACAATATAAATATATGTAATATTGCGTTTTTAAGTCATTTAATACCATAAATACACACGATTAGATACAAAATAGATGAAAATTGTCTAGACTGATTACCTAAATGTTTTTTTTGTAACTGTCGCCTGTCATAATAACTTACTGATGTATTAATGATATTTATAGTTGTATAATAATTCCAGTTTTTACATTAACCACAAACATATCAATTTATAGCAAAAAAATAATTGATACATTCAATACAAATTAAATAAAATCGATTTGTAATATTCGAAGTGGTATTTATTTATTGACGCTTAAGGCATTAATCGAGTGACGTTAATGTTTTTATTTATTTTGTTATTCGTGCAAAAATTTCTTGCAAATATTAATCTATTTTGGTATTAAGTTATATTAAACGAAGGTTTATAAATTTCTCAATACTTATCGTTTTTCACCAGTTAGATAAAGTATTAATTGAACTATAAATATATTATATTAGTCTCGATAATAATGATGATAAAAGTAAAATAGCTATAGACTAAAATAGTAATATTGGGAAGTTTAATATACATAATATAATTAATATTGTACATCTATAATATTATATAACTCAATGATGAGAATGAATGCAATTAAATTAACAAATTATTGTTTAGTAGATTTAAAAGTAATATAATAAGAATATTATAAAAGCAATTTTTGGTCGAAGAAAAAATGGTTAGATTAAGTTAAATAAACAGATGTGTGTTTCTATACAGAAATATTACGAAATAATTTACCAGAATATTTATAGTGTGACCAACTTTTCTATTTTTTCAGTAGTTATCAGCGCAAATAACATACTAACAGTTATTTCGATTTAAGTTGATATATACCACGAAATTTTATTAAATTTCATTTCACTTCAAAGAGTGTTAATAACTATAAAGCAAAGTTATGTTTAAGGTGACATACTATGCGACAGTCGCATCACCAAGAAAGAGTCGTTGAGGTCACAAGAACTGCTAGTTCTTATTGAGGTAAGCTGCATTTTATGAGATGGCGTCTATAGCAGGGAACGCAGAAATAATGGGAACTGAAATACCTAACGGGTAAGGAGAAGCAGGCAACTGATCTCGAGTAAGGAAGAATACAGGATCAATTTAAACACGTGTCAAAAATACGTCATACGTCGAATACTGACAACTGCTCTCGGTTTATGCATTGGCGGTCCTTTAATATTGGTATATTACACATACTATTGCACGTATATAATGCGTGGCTAATTTTCGTAAGACAATCACACATTCAAAACCCTGCGTCAAAATTTACTGTATTGGTATATAGCCAATCGGAATTCTATTTATTATCTGTTCTGTGGTCTGTAGTTAATATTATGATTCGTTACTACTCATCATGGAGACCGTAGACTGTAGAGGAATAAAGGACGCGGGAGACGAATTCTTGCAGGGTTGTTGAAGAATACATTCTATTGGTACAGGAATTTGAGATGAACCTAGTTATTGGTTTATAGAATTATTTTAATAGAAGACATCGTTTCAATACGAAGAAAAACGAATGCTGTAGGTATAACAAACAGACACTATCAATCTAATTAAAATTGTGCAATTCGTGACACCTTTAGATATTATTAAATTATTTGATCAGTAGTCGTAAGTATTTTTTGTTTAAACATAATATGATATTAGGACAACACTTTGGTAAAATAGTAAAGATCAGTTTTTAAATGATAAGTCAATCACTGTGTTCTGATTTTTTTATACCACGTCTGATCCGAAGAGAATCATATAGATTTACCTCCAGAGGATGAATGTTGTATTAATTATGAGATTTTTGTTTCTACGATAAATATAAATTTGACCCATATACTGATTACAAATACACATTGAAAAACAAGTATTATTCTTGTTGTAAACAATATTTGCCACAACCATTGTGATAGATGATAGAAATAAGTTGTAATTTTCTATGTATAATTGCCGGACATATTAATCACCCACTTATAAGCACAGTAGGAGTAACATGCATCTCCATTACATAATAATTTAAAAAGACAAGTTAACTGCATTCGGTTCTAATAATATGCACAGTAAATTGAATAGAGTTTCTTGTCCACTTGCATTTCCTGGTGTAGAAATGCAGTTTTTGATTAGGCAGTGTTTTAGACTACATTTTATTAATGCCAAAGCAGTTATTACTAAGTTTCCAGCTAACTATGGTGTTAATGGACTTGCGTCATTATTTCACTAATAATTGCATATAATCATTTTGTGTTTATTGCAATTATATTACAATGTTGCACTATGAAAAAAGCAATTAACGATTAATATATTTACGCATTTTGTATTGGTCTATTTAAGTAATATAAATTCCTGCGATAATGTTGCTAATATTTTTATATTAATGGTACTATCTATAAAGCATTTGCAATAAGCATTTATGTTAAAAAATAAAGATTTGAACTTTATATTACAATAATAGTAACTGCAAAAAAATCGAAAATTAAATTATTAATTAAAATTAAAGATTATAAATACCATTTTTCTGTATAATTTATTAAAGAATAACGCCATAAATGACTCACTCGTCGTATTTACGTAACACCTTTGAATTATATCTTATTCAAACCCCTCACCACCCTAAAATGCATGGTGTTGCCTTTCAGCAACAAACTGTAGTTTTATTGATATATTTTTTCTAATAATAAAATTTTATTTAAAAACTTGCAGTTCTCTACAGTGGATAAAGTATGCTGACGAAATAGTTATAATTTTTATTCACAGTTTATAATAATATAAAACGTTAAATTTGATTGATTAGAAAGGTTATATATTAATGGGTTTCCATCATGCATTTATGAGTTTAAATATCCTGCGTGTTCAAGTAATCCTAAATCTTTTCAATATTGTCATCACAAAAATATTTTTATTTTACCAGTGGCAGTAAGAAGACAACTTTAAAAAAATAAAACATAATTATATGTTTTCTCTGAATGCATGGGTTTCATAATAATTTCACACTGCTTAACTAGTGTGTGACATTTTCTTGACGGAAAGTGATTTTCTTTCACATGCGATCTTGCCAGGATGGAAAACTGTTCTATTTTGCAATGCGTACATCGCGAGCTTCTGAGAAACCTGCTGCAATATTATTTGCAAATAAGAACAATTATTTTCATGCTAATGCATTTTCAACTACTCACTGCTAGTTAGTATGTATGTATCTACAATTAATTTTAATCATTTTACGTAATTTGCGCATGTTAAAATACTTACTATGCCATAAAAAATATTTTTTTCGTATTACTGTAACACAAAAAAATGTTTCCTTTTGTTACATCTAAATAATGTTTATTACTTGCGGTTACATTCACAAAGTATATTTTAATTTGCTTACGTTTAGTTATTTTTTTTATCAAACAATAATAATTATGTTATTAGTTATCAATATAAAAATCATAAATTTCAATTTCACGTAATAAAAATTATTAATAACAATAAATAATTACGACCGTAATAAACAGCAAGTATTTTTTTTTATTTATAAAAGGGTATTGGAAATTTTATTTTCAAATAATGGCAAGGTTTTTGTTTTACGACACTTTATGGAAATATTAATTTACAATGTGAGTAATCATTCGAAAAATATTTAAAAATAACTCAACTAAAATGGCAATGCGGAAGGTGACAGTATTGCTAAGATTATATTATGGCATTTTTTTACGTGAATAAACGCAATCGACTCGTCAGAAGATTTAAAAAAGGGCCATAAAACAGTTAAACCTTTAACTTTGTTAGGAGCTTGTATTTGATTAAATACACACAGTTTCAAG
This sequence comes from Rhyacophila brunnea, assembly GCF_057557595.1. NCBI lineage: Eukaryota > Metazoa > Arthropoda > Insecta > Trichoptera > Rhyacophilidae > Rhyacophila > Rhyacophila brunnea. The sequence goes on from NW_028232752.1 coordinate 17,994,983, forward strand.
TAAATTGAGGGGTAAATGGCAATTAGCAACTTTACAAAAGAGCAATTATTTATTTAAAACAGAATTCAATTGGTTCTAACTACCCTGTCAAAAATTGTTGTGACTTCTTCAAATAATGACCCTTTTTGTCTACAGTAGATGGTAGTAATTGATATCTTTATCACTGTATATTGCTTTGAACTTTAATGCATATTATGTAACAGACGTACCTAATTATTAAAAATAACGTATTCTCTGACACGTGTTTATTCCATATTTTTCCATAACTGAGATTTTACCCTGTAGGGTAAGCCGGTTCCTATTAATTTTGTGTTCCCTGATTATACTCACTCAACTCAATAATCCCATCGCATATATTCCACTTGTGATGGGTATAATGGAATAAAGGCAAGACGTTTAGTTTCGGAACGATCTTTTCGTGGCGATTTCATATAAGGATTTTTCTTCACCTAACTTATGTAATTAGATAGTTTTTTATAATCTTTAGCATATATTACAATTTGCGATATATTATATAGTTAATTTGATTTATATACATCAAATATTTGGTTATGTTAGGTTAGGTAACAAACCTCAGGGGGTCCATAACTCTCGTGGTCGTAAGAGTGTGACTTGGAAGAACCTCCGCTGAAGAGTGAGGATGCTCCCGCTGAGGCAGATCCAATGAGACTCAGTTTACTGCTCAGGCCTGAAGAAATTGTCCTAGATACGTGGCCCAAGATGTCGCCAGACCCTGAACGTTTCGTTCTAAAGAAAAACAACTTATTAGTAGGCATGGATGTATATTGTTATTGGGAAATACAAATTCACCATATTTCATGAAAAGTTACTAAACTAAACTAAACTGTTATTTTTATGGCAGAATATTGTAACGTTATTATTAATTAGTATTACTACAGTATTTTAATAAAAAGTCAGGACAAATTTTGTTTTCATATATGAGATTTAAATAATCGTATTAGTTTGATGTCATTCAATAAAAGATTATCAAGTTGATTCATAATCGGCTAAAATCTTATAGTCGTCGCCTGAGGACTATAGTGGAATATCTAAAAAAACTTATTTTTTTATACACTTATAAAATTCATTATTTTTCATTGTGTTAAGTATCGTACTGAGATATTTAAAATTTCTTTGTATGAGAAATATACCACTATAACATTGAATAAAAAATCTCACTATGTAAAATGTTATGACTGGGATAACATACATGTTTTGCTATAGCACTCAAACAATTAAATGAAAATATTTTACTGACAAAATATATGGTCGTATGCCTTTGGATTTTCTTTAAATATATGAGATGATTAACAAGTTTTAATTTTATTAAGAATATAAAATAATGAATTTCTTTAAACCTCAATATCTCAATACTATCTTTTTTTGATGTCCCACTACAGTTCTCAGGCGACGTAGATTGGTGTATATTTTCCAAAAAATATTTAAAAAACATACTCCGATATCTCCTAAATCTGCCAGTGGTTTGTGCTATTACACTTGTCTTCCTCTAATTGTTTGTAATACCGAAATAAAATGAATTGCATAATGTTAGTCATCATTATTATCAGAAACTACTCTATAATCCTTGGTTCCTGGAGAGGTTTATGCACAGATTTTTTACGAAGCATGGATATTAGACATTTGTTCAATCTATCAAGTATATAACATACATAATTTTGAACACACTTCTGTCGGGCACACTCAAATCGAACCTGCATCTCTCGGGTATTGTGCCCATGCACATAGAACCACTATGCTAAAGGAGTCACACTTAATTGTGACAAATTTTAAATTTTAACTAATGGCTTTTTCAATACTCACTGAAGTGCTTTCCAAATTGAGCTACTATAATTGGCGATCGGCGTTTGTATTTTAAATCAAAGTAGTAAGTTATTACTTTAATTACTAATCGACGTCAAGGATCACTCCAAGATTTTTTGTTGTAACTTACTTGATCTTGCTAATAATGTATGTTCAATAATTAAAAAGTTACATTCTTAAATCTTGAGAATTATTCGTTGAATAAAAAAATAGGTGAGTAGTTAATTATTAAGTATATTATGTTTTGGATAGGAAAAGTTATTTTTCTTCTTAATCCTAGCGTTACAAGCTAATATGGGTATTATCCTACTCTAGTCCTTTTTTTCCAAGCAGTTTTCCTCTAATTTGGATACGACAATTCGACTATGCCTCCATTTTGCACTAGATCGATGATTAAAGTCTTCACTTTTATTTTGGCATTAACGATAGCCCAGTTTGACGAGACTCATGTTCGGGTTTCAAAAATAATGATTCATGTCTTCAAAAGCGAATGCTCTTTTACTAATCCATAGAGATATTTGATAAGAACAATGAGGAATAATTACCTGATGAGCTCCTCAGCCGCTAATCCTCCAGCCAATTGGTCAAGTTCTTGCGCTGTCATTCTTGCAATGACGTCAAGATCGATGACCGGGTTGCCTGGATAGCTGACACCGCATGATGCCGCTGCCACGAGGCCCATGACGCACAGAATTGAAAACTGAAAACAAAAGAAAAATAAATAATTAATAGACAATTTTTTATACTTGTATTTTATATGTGTAATTAAAAGGGCCTTAGAAGATATACATTCAAAGGTGCTACGTTAAAAAGATTTTAAGCTAATACATATAATCTTTTCTCGTTGAATCGATGGATAAGTTTACGATTTCAAAGTAAATGAAATGTGTAAAAATATACATTATTTTAAATGTAAAATATTGTTTAACTAATTATCGTCTACCGTCTACCAGGAGCAAAGGGTGGAGATAGGCTTAGGATCCGCCATAAATAGTACACATTAAACTTTGTTAGGCGTACAGATTTGTTTTTATTGAACTAAGACTTTAAATTAACATATGGTGTTGGTTAGTTTTTAAAAATCAATTAAGCCCTGTTTAATCCAAACCGTGATAGTTTTGGTATAATTTGGGCGATACGACAAAATTGTGCACACTTTTTCATTCATACTTATATGTTTTCGTTGGATTAAGAATACATATTACACGTATTGTTGGTTCATTTTTTTAACTTCATTAATCCCTGCCTAACCAAACTATAATATATACAAATATTATTCTATCTATAAAATATCCAAAGTTGCATAAATTTAGATATTTTATAGACAGACGAGTAATTTTTGACTATTATATATTATGACTAGGTTTTGCAGGGTTTAATTGAATTTTAAAAACAACCAACACCGTCTGTAAATTGTAGTCTTATTTCAATTAAAAACAAATACGTACGACTGACAAAATTTAGTGTGCAGTATTCATGGCCGATCTTAACAGCCTACTACCACCCTTCGCCACTGGTGTCTATTGAATATAATATATCAGAAAATTGGCATAAAAGCTTTTGTAAATTTAGATAGTTTTATAAATATATAATATGTAGGTATATAAGTGTGGGTGCCCAAGTGAAGTTAGTATAAGGTTAGTGAATGCGTACAATTTTGCCAGTGGGAAATTTAGTATGAATAATATGAATTGCAGTTGAACACATATAAGTATATATGTAAGTTATTTCACATATTATATGAAAACCAATAATTGGATTGAAAACAGCAGTTTTGTCATTACACCCTTCTGACACTAACCCCCCAAATTGCATCTGACGGTACCCAGAAATGAGGCCACTACTTAGGATATCGTAGTCAAAATCCTAAGAAATTACGTGGAAAGTAAAAAATACCATGTTGAAAATATGATTAAATGGAAGAGAAAAACAAATTATTTTTTAAACTGATACATGGAAAGGGTGGGCAAAACTAGATTCCACATAATATAGTGAGTCACTTAGGAACCACTGACTGTTGTCCTACCCAAAAAATCTGAATAAAATAAACCTGGCAATTTAAACCAAGATGATTTTGTAATATACTATTATCTCACGTTTATAATTATTCAGATATTAATATTTATTGTGAAATTGCGTGGGCACACATACAATTTTATTTTTAACCTATCTGGTGTGGCCAGTATAGACAGTTGTGTAATTTTTCATTAATAATAATTATGTGCAAGATGGCTAGGACGGCTGGTTTTTCAAAGACGAGAAAGGTGATCTGATTCGTATACAAGCTTTGTCCACCTGTTCAGTAAACGATGCGAAATAAGAGCAAAATTTTGCAAGAATCCTTGTGAAATTAAACCAGTATTTAAAATTCAAAATTTTCTCATGGTGGGCAAGATTCCAATGAATCAAAACCAATAAAATAGAGCAAGGGCAACACCAATTTATATTATAGTTATTTAAATAAAAGTGAAATTTTCTTTTCGTTAAAAAAATGCTACATTGGTGTTGTACAGTATAGCTATACATTTGAACATCTGGCACACCAAGACGATTCATCTCCATTTAATGTTATGGAGTAACAAAAAGACAAAAAGGCGTTTTTGCCGTCGAGCTTAGTGCGACTATTCCGCTATACTTATTATCCAACGAGCATCGTTAAACTGATTCGGTAATCGCGAAAGCGGGAAAAATGTTGCGGCTAAATTCCTTTATTTCTCCACAGTGCGGCTAAGAATGGTAACCGGACAAAACAGAACGTGATAAAACAGAACATGACAAAACAGAACAGTGACGGAAAACAGAACAGCCAGGGAAAAAATAAAACGTTCATTTATTAATTAAATACTGTTTAATATAATTTAAAATATTAAATAAACTTAAGCACATATTATGCAATCATGCACGACTATTGCCACTCGATTACTAAGGGTCTCATACTTTGTCTTTATAACTTCAAAGTGACCTGTATGAGCATTGTCTAATAATAATTGCTGGCTAAAAAAAATGCATTATTTTCAAAATAATTGTTTTGCAAAAATATGTATATTATACCTAATAAATAGTTGATGATTTCACTTAAAAAACATGTTTCGTTTATAAACTTTAGTTTTAGAAGTATTTAATTAATAAATAGATTCCACAAAAATGCATGTTTTATTTTTCCCTGGCTGTTTGTTCTGTTTTGTCATGTTCTGTTTTGTCACCGTTCTGTTTGGTCATGTTCTGTTTTATTATATTCTGTCTTGTCACTGTTCTGATTTGTCATTTTCTGCTTTTTCATGGAACCCCTAAGAATTACTGAGACTGTAACATAAGGTGGACTAGTAAGGTTAGGTTAGATTAGTATGAAGAGGGTTTTATCCTATAGCTGGATATGTTTTGTTGTTGGAATTGCTAAGAATCATTCCCCATATATATATATTAACATAACCTACGCAGTGAAGGGTCATTATGCTGCGCTTAGAAGTGAAAATGGTATAAATTTAAAATATAGCATATTGAATCTAAGAATGTGTTGATAATATATTCGTCGTAAGTGTAACACATTTCTTCACTCGAAACTAAAATTATGTAAAACTCAAGGTGATATTAATTCGTGTAATAATATCATATTCAATGGACAACACAATATATTAAGTAGGTATAAAAAATAATAATGCATTATAAAAGGAGTATTTTTTTAAATTAATTAACTGGACAGTTAATTAGGCATGCGTTTTAATTTTAATAATCAAGAAGTGATAGTGTGGAATTTCGATTGCAATAATTTTCATTAAAAAGTTTTGAAATCGGAATTTTCTATAAATTACTAAACTAATGTGAATAAATAGAATTAATATAATATGTATGTTAATTAAAAGTTAAATGGCGTTTGTTTGAAAACTTTCTTAAACTATATATAATTTAGTAGATTCAAATGTTTTTTTGTTTTAATAAATTTATTTACTTCAAAGATTGTATAATATTCATACGATGTCAATCATATTACATTTTACATGAATTTCTAAACAATAACGCAGTACAGTTTATCTTTATACTAGGTGAAAAGCCCATCAAGAATTTATGAAAGGTTATCTAAATTCTTGTTAATAATTATTAGTAATTTTATAGTGGATTAATCATATAAAATTACTCTACTCACTATAGAGTGGGTAACAAATCCCAGCATTGCTTTTTACACTACCAAGGAAACTGTTTTGCGTACATATGCAAATGTATTAGGTATTTCAGTATTATTGAAGTTAAAACTTCTAAAACCATTCAATAAATCTTTTTTTTTGCCTTTTTTAAGGAACCACTATAAATTAAACAAAACATTCATGTTTAATTTTCATCTATTATGTCATCATTTGACTTAAAATAAGGTTTTTAAAATTTGTTATTATGCGGAAAACTAGTACGAATTTTAGGAATTAGAATTTATATAATGTAAAATTTCTTGTATTGAGTTATCGGTCAATTCATGGTAAATAATTACAAGATAAAAAGAACTTTTTATATACAACGTTTTTAAATTTTCTGTTCAATTATTATGCTCAATATGCTCAAACTTGTACTTGATATTATGAAGAAAATAAAAAACAAACAAACAAATATAGAATAATAAAATGTCATTTTGACATTTTATTTTGATTTCCATAATAACGCACGTATATATTAATAATTTAGTTGCTAGACCTCCCCTTAGTCTTTTACTTTTTACGGATTTTTCTGAAATAAATTTCCATACAAAACAGAATTAGCTGAAATGGATTCAATTCTGCGTAAAGATGGCTAAAAGTATTAAAAGAATGCATTGGCATCGTGTTCTGATATATTCTAAAAGTTTCAAATGTCTAGCTAGTCGGGAAGTTAGTTAAAAATCGATTGTAAGATTTGTACTGGACAAACAAGCACCGGACAAAAAAGAATACGAGCTAATAAAAACGTTGTACAATGCATTGTATTATTGATTTAATTAAATAAACAGTTGAAAATGTCCAGATATTAATTAATAAAAGTCGAATAAGTACGATAAAAAGTTGCGTTTTATTAAATTAAATTAATAATGTAAAATTATGCATAAGTATAATATGATGGTAATGATGGCAATCAGAGTTATTTTTAAACACATTAATGAACATTTTTAAATTACATATTTTGTATACTTGACGTCTTGCATGAGATAACACTCTGTAAATTTATTATTTTCTTTCAGAAAATATGTAGTAATTTTCAGAGTCATGAAACAATATAATATTGTTAGCAGAAATTGTAAAAAAAATAATAATCGCTGTCAATGAAAATGAAATGATTTTGTAAAAGAGAAATGTTAACTGTAATACTCTTTTAAAGGCACATAATACAAGGTAACACTTATGCTGTAAAAATAATGAAATAATAACGACTTAAAATAACGATGTGTCAAATAAATAGTCAAGACGAAGAAGAGTTAATATACTGTAGATTTTTTTAAAAATATGTAATGATTCGTGTAGTAAAAAATATAAGCGAAAGTGCCTGTATTAGCCAACTTGATAATAGTAATATAATAATGTTTAAAACTATATTTGTTAATGTAATTTGTGTAATCTTTCCAGAGGTGTCATGTCATCTAATGATAAAACACCTTGCACCCTCGCATTGGAATGTCATGTCATAATTCATGACAGGTGTTTTTTTTAATTTGTTGCCAAATTATTTTCATTTGGAGGAGTCAGTGGTGAGTGGTAGAGGTAGGCTGTAAATATCCGACATAAATAGTGTACACTAAACTTTGTCGGTTAAACGTATTTGTTTTCATTGAACTAAGACTACAATATGTAGATAGTGTTTGTTGGTTTTTAAAATTTAATTAAACTCTGCTCAATTCATGTCAAAGTAGATAATAGTAAAAAAAATATTCGTTTATCTATAAAATATATAAAATTATGCCACTAAGCCATACATAATTTTAGATTATTTATAGAGAAAAAAATATTTTTATCTATTATGATTCGGTATTATAGGCAAGGTTTAATGAATTAAAAAAATAACCAACATCATATCTGTAAGATGTATTCTTAATTCAACGAAAACAAATAAATAGGACTGAAAAACTGTGAACTATTTTTGTTGGATGGCCCATAGCATACCCAAACTATTATGGTTTGGTTTAGGCAGGGTTTAATTGAATTTTAAAAACTAACCAGCACCGTCTGAAAATTGTATTCTTAGTTCAATGAGAACAAATAAGTATGATTGACAAAGTTTAGTGTGCACTATTTATATCGAATTTTACCAGCATAATTCTACTCTTCAAGACTGGGAGGAACTATACAAATGATAGCAAGACCTCATTAATTATTTTCATCACTCTGTCCTTATAAAAAAGCTATTGGCAATAATGGCCTGATTTAATATGATTTAATGTCGGCTAGGATTAGATACAATCTGGTTAGATTAATAAATTGATTCCAAATATGTATTCTATGTATGATTTACTTGTGTGAGACATGGATTTCTAAAGTTTTTCACTATTTAATGGTAATGCCATTTATGTTAGTTTAATTTAACGGCGATATATCTTCTAAAAACCGGGCCACGGAGACCGCAAATAACTACAAAAACGACGTCTGTGGTCAGTGTAGGTAGCATATGAAACGCTGTACAAATTCAACAGCAGGTAGATATACGTTTTGTGCTTTCTTGTGATTCATATATCAATCATCTAAGAAGCCCTTTGAAATGGTTTCGTGGTTTGAAAGAATAATTTTACTTATACTTCAACGTGAAAACCATCCACGTCTGACAGTGCAATGGATGACATCGGAAATAAACACCACCCAGGGTTGCTAATTTAGCTTGACCTAGGCGTGTTTTGACTTGTGCATTTTAAACAGAGCGTTGAAGCGGAGCTCGGAGCAGTGGAGCAATGGGGTTTTACCCGAAACAGGAGCGGAGCCGGAGTACCGAAAATTTGTAGTGCTCCACTGCTCCGGATGTTTTTTTTATTATAAAATTTTCGTCCTTTAATCCGATGAAAATATTATATTTGACACTAATTTGCAACGCAGGAATTATTTGAAATACAAGCCATAAATAACCTCACTTTTTTGACAGAAGTGGTAATGAAATACGATTTGCTGTCGAAAATTGTGAAAAGTACGTATAATAAACCTTATTTTAAAACTACTTATTTTTTAAATTTTTAGCATTTGTATACATATGACACTTATTAAAACTTTTAACCCGGAGCGGAGCAACTCATAAAAGGGTCTGCTCTAACGCTCTGATTTTAAACGGTTTCTTTATGGGCCAATACTTTTGTCAGTAAATGTATTACCTACTATATGAATTATTATTATGTATGGATACTGTAGACGACGCAATCTAAGTTGCCGATATTGGTCTCTTAAAGATAAACGGGTATCGTTTTTTTTCATTTTATGTGCCTAAGTATAGTTCTGCATTGCGTTTTAATTCGTTAAACTAAATTAGAATTGTTTCAATTTTTTAAAACTGCATCACATCAAAATTCTTCATCGATCCTAATAATGACAATCCGGTTTTTTTAAGTGAATTTTTAAGGCCATGAAGGTTTTATAGACCTCTTAGTTTGAACATACATAATTTGAAAACATCTCATATATCCAATAGAAATAACTTTTTTAAAAACAAAACTACGCCATGCGGCAGGACTTAATACCTGTAATCGCTGGGTTCGCGCAATTTGTGCTTTTCCAATTAAGCTCATGACTTGAAATGGACCAGAGCGCCCCCGGAGCGCCGTTGCGGTTCATGAAATCCACAAAATTATTGATCTGTCTCTTGGAAAAATGAATTTGACCTTCTGAGCTATATAGGCCAAAAAAATCGAACACATAAAATTAGAAAACTAAGTATGTTATTATTTTCGAAAAAATTTTGAGCGCTCTGATTTGCAAAAAATTCCATTTCGAGCGCTAATTAGGCTACGGGCATACTACTTGATTACGACGATTGTAACTAGTAGTTATTTCATGAAATGCTTATCAAATTGTGTTACATGATGCTTTCAAATCATTTACGTTCAAAATTATAGAATGTTATGTTCTCAAACCTTGTGAATTATTCGTCGAATAAAAGAAATAGTTTAAATATCCCTCTCGATCCATATTGATATTAATTATTGTTATATTTCGCAGTACCAATGCCACCAAGTTAAATAAAAAAGGACGCCTTCAACATAGAGCTTTCAACTACTATAAGCTTTTCGTTAATACTAACACAATCGTTAGTCATAAAGATGATGAAGATAACAATCCGTTTGACATTTTTTTTTACTCACATATTATAATATAAACAGGATAGGATGAAAGGTGAACTCAGCATAAGTATTTTTATTGAATAATATGTCTGTACATCCGCTTTATAATTCGAATATTTTTCAAACAAACACACACCAATGAACACATTAATTGATATACTTATTTTTTTGCTACTACAAATTTGTACGTAGAATGTTTTTTACTAGCGTATCAATTATTGAACATAATACATTGACTAATGCTATCAATTTACATCGATATTATTTGCATTACAAATATTTTTATCATACATAACGCGTTGTTTCCTTGATTCTACATATTATTATAGTATCGCGAAAAGCGAAATTCCGACGTTTCCTTTCTAAAAATCACTCATGCGTAAATATAGAGTCATACGTCGTGTCATTCGAGTTTTGTTTTGTAAATAAATACGAAGATTATCGACACGCACTGCATTTGAGAGCAATGGACCTGAATGTCTCCTGTCAAAGCTAGACGCATTGATTACATGGTATTGTATATAATTGTCTTATAATGATATAGTCATTGAATATGGGTCTAGTTTGGTTATAGGCATTGCAATATTTCAGGGTCTAATTAACGAATGAGACATAGTAATACATAATTAATAATTGCATACCCTTTTTATACTAGCTTTGTAAAAGCCATCGCAATGGACTAAAACTCTGAAGCAAGGTAGTTTATGGCCTGACTGCTATAAAACCCAAGAAAAAAAATTCGTCGAATATTAATTCACAAAGATTGAAAGCACATTACATTAACGTGGGAAACTAATATGCATATTATGATAGAGACGTAACTATTTAAAATAGCATCTTCTTTAACACATATTTCAGTTTATTTCATATTTATCCACACTCGAGATCTCTAGGCTGTTATACCACGCCCAGTAGGATAAGCCAGTTCTCATAAATTTTGTATTATCTGGTATAGACATCTGACAAAAATCTATAACGATCGCCGTTATTGCAATGTAAGTAGGGTTCAGTTTTAAGTACCCATACAATATATTCAGACTTTTCGTGTCGCGTTGGTGTGAATATCAACCAAAAGAAAACCAACGTTTTATACAATAACACTTGTCCCGATTCAGATTTTACCCCCAATAGTGACGGGAAAGAAAACGAGAGTATCGGCAGCTTTAAATACCTGGGTGTACACATCACTGTAGAAGGTGCTTTGCAACGAAAGCTCGCTATCGGAATGGGAATGGGTGGAAAAACTTTCAACTCGATGTGGAGCATGTGGGACTCACGATTGTAATCGGTTAAAATCAAATATCGCGTATTTGACGCTTGCATTAACACGGTGATGCTTTATGGTAGCGAGTCATGGTAATTTACGAAAGCTCAGAGCAACAGTATACTGAGCTTAGAGAACAGGTGTTTGCTGATTTAATATGCCTTTAGGTGTAACGAGGAGACCAAGCAGCCTCTCATTATGCTGTGAGTGAAAAGGCGACATCGGATGCCTGCAGAGAATTAGAACCTTGCTTGCCTGTTCTTCAAGCGGATTTTGGCGTGTACATCTATACAGAGTTTATACGGCGGAGTTATGGAGCTTATCTTGGAATGACGCAAGAAGACTGGCCATCAACAGAAAATGTTGACGGGTCTATGCTCCAACTAAAGAGAGGACATGGTTTAAGAAGAAAAAAATAAGTATAATATATATTATTAAAATAAAGATCCGGCATTAGGGAGAAATAAACAATAATGACATATACAAATTATTGCAATATGCAAATTGACCTTATTAAATTGCAGATAGAGTGAATTTTTCCATTACTTTCATTAATTCATATTTATATATATATATATATTAAAAAAGAAAAAAAATGTGTGATCGAATGTATGCGGTTTCGAGTCATTTTATTTTTAACACACTTCCCTCATTTATAATACATCAATGGTTTGTGGTTATTAAATATGCTAGATTTAACACTATACAAGATACATATTTTGTAAGCTAGATCTGCTTATTCAAAATGTTTGATCTAGCAACAAAAATACTATAGTAGTAACATTGATTTTCGCTAGACTATTCTTTAATTGAATGTAGAATTATTTCGAAATAATTACAAGATAAAAAGAACTTTTTATATACAAGGTTTTTAAATTTTCTATTGAATCATATAAACTTGACTTGACTAGCTTAAACGATCAAAAAAAAATTACTTGATAGAAATACTGAATAATAAAATGTTATTCCATATTGATTTTCATAATTACGCCCGTATATATTATTTGATAATTAAGTTGCTAGGACCCCCTAACAACCAATAATGGTATCGAAATAACTTTTCATACAAAACAGAATTAACTAAAAATTAATTCAATTCTACTTAAAGATGGCTAAAAGTATTAAAAAAATGCATTGGCATCGTGTTCTGATATATTCCAAAAGTTTCAAATGTCTAGCTAGTCAAGAAGTTAGTTAAAAATCGATTGCAACATTTGTACCGGACAAACAACCACCAGACAAATAAGAATACGACCTAAGAAAAACGTTGTAAAATAGTTAATTCTTCTAAAAATACAATTATTTTCATGTCATTAATAAATTATACTAATGAATAAATACGTACTAATACTGAAAAGAAAACACGAATATACCACTAACCTAGTTTAAATGGTTTTAATATAAAACTTGTTTAAAATAGATGGCAAAAAAAGTTGTTTTAAGTTTATTCAAAATAACATATCTACGCATAAAGATGCTATCATAAAATGCCAAAATAGTAAAACTCTAGTTTTTTATTCTGTTCCGAAATTTTACTCTCATTTTCTATTGCCAAGGTTAAAAACGTAAACCGCAGAGCGCCGCAGCTTCTTGAATATAATAAAATACTATTATGGTTTTTTACTGCTATTTCTAGAGTATCATACTGCTTACGTAGATATCTTTTAGTAGCGCGATTTATATTGTTAATAATAGTTTAGACTTTGATACTTACTAAAGACATTTAGTGAAAGTTTTTTTTTATCGATGTGCAAAGTTTATTAGAAGTCAGAGACGTTATACTTTTTACAACATACGTAGGTACATATATAACAAATCAAGTATTTGTATGACGAATTGATATTTAAATAAAGTATTTTGTCATAACTGTATTTTATTATTTATAATTAAATATGTTTTACTCTTTTATTATTATTAGTGTTTACATATTATTTATTAATTTTCAATGTAATACAAAATGTAACTGTTTACTAGCTGTAATATATATAAGATATCGAAATGTCATGGTTCAGAGATATGATGGTTTAAAGTTTTCATTTTGTTACGATTTCTTTGTATTGTAAAAATAAATTATCTGTCTTTTTTCATAAAAATTATTAAATTCTCTTGCTTAATTTTTGTATTGAGCTTTTGACATTTGCAGCTATTTCTCATTTAAATCTCAAAAAAAATTGCACTTATTATGGTTTTACACTCACGGTGTGAATTAAATGATAAAAAAGACATTAAATACATATTTAAAAGATGACTTTTGTTAAAATTTTTACATATTCGTTTATTTATTATAAGTAAATATATTTTTGAGAAAATGGCATATGTACCTATATGCCATTATGATTCCCAATTATTTTATATAACACAATATAAGTAATACCAAAACTTCTATTATTATAAATTAATATCACCATGTTAAGATTGAGAATACAACCTTACCATGTCTTTTACATCAGATGTTCGTGGTAATAGCTCTTTTTAAAATAAAATGAATGTTAATATGTGCAGTATATTATAACCTTATTTAATATAAAGTATACAGTAAATAGTGGTATGACTGGGCCATCTACACGGGATGGACGAGTCACGCGTGACAAATTTACTGACATTCGGGAATCCGGTAGGCAAACAAAAACCTGGTCGATCTCGTACATGAAGGAGGGATACTATCGAGTTGGATTTAAATATCTTGAGTGTCCTAAACTGAATTTGAATAGACCTTGATGGATGCAGATACTGGATGAGGTAAAGGGTTGTAGCACCAGGAAAAGAACAAGATGAACATATATATAATGAAATATATTCGGTAAACGTTTCATTGAAGTTTCTAATTATTGATCCAAAATTTTAGATAAATTGAAAAAATATTAACGAATTGCCTATCACTGAAAGTAAGATCAATTAAACATCTTCATATATTATCAGATCCTCCTGATGGAAGTAATTAGTTTGACGAAATATGTCTTAGTACGTATATATATCTGTTATGAGTCATGAATCATATAGAATAGTTCCTTGACTCCTCTTCTTTTGAATAATTGCAATAAAATATTATAGCCGCAACATTAAACGTCCGTCTGTCATAATTTATTTTAAAAATGAAAGTACGCATGTGCAGTTTATTCTGAGCAGGCTATCATTACAATTTATTTGTTTTTTTATTATTATTTAAGGTGGATATAATATGTATTTTATTCGGCCGTCTTGTTATCGGTGTTCTTTTTTTAAATCAGCAAGACCAATTGCTGACATTTGATTTTGCAGACAATGCTATTACTGTACGTAATTGATTTGTGTATTTTTTTTCTATGTAGTGTGAAATGAATCAAATAGATGGCATGAGAGTAACCTTGCATAAAGAAATAATTGGACCGTAGAGAAATTCGTCGAAATGTTCTTGACATTCGAAAATCCTATCGAGCTGAAACGCAAACAATGTGTTTATTTAATACACAAATCGTAATTGATAGTATTTTCGAAGTGTGGTTGAAATTAATACATTATTTTTGAGAGGCGGCACTTAGAAAACGCTTTTCCTATTGTTATATTCTATACAAAAAGATATTAAAACCAATATCTGTGTGTGGCTTATTAAAAATATAAGTTGTGAAAATTTTATAGAGTGAAGTAAAAACAATGATAATAGCAAAGAGTTTTTTATTACAATACTCGTTCGTTATTTTTGTATTTGTAGTCATAGAAAAAATAATAATATCGGCGTTTATATCAATATTCTAAATGTCTTATAACAGTCTATAATTTAAGGTTTTTTTTTATCTCAGTGCAACTCTGCCAAATAAATGCTAGATCGCAATCTGTGATGTTTACATTGCGAAATTACTTGCATATATGTTAATCGTTAGCTTTAGTCACATTTTTATAAAATTTCATTATCAAATATCTTGACTCAACATTCGTAGAAGGTTTTTTTAGATGAATTTGATACTTGAAATAATATCTATATTATAATATATTATGTATTGCCAATTCAATACTATTTTTAGTTCAGTTGAATTTATGTTATGGTTATATTATTATCTTTGTAATGTGATTTCGAGTTTCAGATGTTACCGCTCGTTGATGTATTTTTTTTTTTAAAGACAATAAATGTTTTATCAAACATACATACCGTCTTTATACATGTTTTAAATAGTTTTTAATATTGTTGAATTTGCATGGGCTGTTTTGTGTGAACTATTGTGAACTTTATTACAAATGAATATACAATACAAAAAGACTATTTTTCTATTTTTCAGCATTTCGAATACAAAAGCTACATCTACAAAGAAATTTTTTTTTTAAAATACATCTTCGAATAAATTCCATTATTATATAACTGTTACACGAATTGAAACCAATCGAGGATTTATAGTTAACATATTATTGTGATAATTTTTTTATTTCGAAATAAAGTGGATATAATACTATTAAATTAACGTACCTAATATTCATAATAATAAGTTATTAAAGTGATCTAAATCAAAACGAATAATCGTGTAAGCCTATAAACAAAGAGAATGTTTAATTCAGTACCAAAAAAAGTTGTTTGATACCATTAAAATCACGATTTTAACGTAATTATAACTGGAAGATACAATATTATTGCATAATAATAATTATACGTAGGTAAACGCGCGTGATGATCTCTGTTCTATTGAAACATAAGAAGTTCAGAGTTTTAGTTCCGGTATGGACTATGGAGAAAGTCACTCTCTGGTCAAAGATATACGATCATTCATAATATTATATTGTATCCACTTACTATTATAGAATACTGTTTACCTCTCATATAACTTTACTGTGTAGGTACAGTTTAAAAGTTGTGGGTAGAGACAAAATGGACGTATTTATAAGAGAAAAAAATATTAAAGAGACGTTATATCGAACTTGTTTTTGATATAACAATATTTTGAAAACGTGTATAACAGTTATTATGTATAATATGGCAAATGTGTTTTGCATAATTAACGTAAGTAATACAATTATGCAATATTGTATTTTACGAAGAAGCGATAATTATGATAAATATAATATTCGTATACATGCACTCCGGTAATAGCAAAATGCAGATGCTGACAAAATTGGATGAATGTAAGAATATATGCTATATTTAAAAAAAAATTGTCTCCTTAATATAAACTAATCGAAGTTTTTATCGTTATTTTTGAGCGAATAATATATTGATTAAAGTATTTTCCACTATAATTATAATAAATTTAAAATACAATTTTGTTGTAAGATGGCAAAACACGATAATATATGTCCGTTTTTCTAAATTGTAAGAAGAGCAATTTTTAATTTCTAAAAATATTTAAACAATGAACAAATCACATATTGGCACTGATTATTTCTCCTTACCTATAAAAGACTAGACATATCATGTAGATCTTACTGATACAAGTCTGAAGGTTTACATATTATAACTCAATTTGCCAAACAAACGGACATAATATCATGTTTTGCTATTTTACTACAGAATTAATCAATTGAAAATATTCCATACAGTATTTGTTTTCTACTGCTAAACTAGATGCAGCGTTAGTAAGATATCTTAATATAAGATCATTAGTATGATTTATTATCTATTTACTAGGAGTACATTCAAATAAAAACAATTTGTAATAATTTTACAAGTCTAAACTGTATTAAATTTATATAGTGGACCGTTAATGTTTAGATGCACAATCACGAATGCAAAATAAATAGTTCGACGTTAGATTCAACCAATATAATATTTTTCAAGAAACAATGTAAAATATTGTAACGCAAAACGCTCGTATGATTTCGTTTAATTTATTCCTAAGAGTGTAAACTCTTTAGCTAATAATATTTTTTAGATACGAGGGTGGGTCAATAATTCCTTAGAAAAAAGCATTAAAACAGTTTTTATTTTTGTATTTTTTTTTTATTTCTCAACATAATCTCCTTGGAGCTCAATACACTTGGTTAGACGTTTCTCAATTTTTTTTAAACCGTCAGAAAAATAAGTTTTCGGAAGGTCCTCAAAATAAGCATTTGTCCGATCGATGACTTCTTCATTTGAAAAAAAACGTTGTCCACTTAGCCATTTTTTTAAGTTTGGGAAAAGGAAAAAGTCACTGGGGGGCTAAATCTGGCAAATACGGTGGGTGGTCGACCAATTCGAACTTCAATTCTTCAATTTTAGCCATTGATCGTAAACATGTGTGAACACGGGCACTGTCCTGATGAAAGAGGATTTTTTTCCTGTTTAAATGAGGCCGTTTTTCTTCAATTTTGTTTTTTAGCTGGTCCAATAAAGATGCATAATAATCCCCTGTTATTTTTTTTCCTTTTTCCAAATAGTCAACGAAAATAATTTCACGTGCATCCCAAAATACAGTAGCCATAACATTACCAGCTGATTTTACGGTTTTCGCCTTCTTTGGACATGGTTTGCCTTCGCAATCCACTGCTTTGACTATTTTTTCGTCTCGGGAGTATAGTGGTGTATCCATGTTTCATCTACAGTCACAAAGCGACGAAAAAATTCATCCGGATTGCGTTGCATGAGCGACAACAGGGCTTTAGAGGCCACCACCCTATTGCGTTTATTGTCGACTGTGAGCAAACGCGGCACCCATCTTGCAGAAATATTTTTCATGCCCAATTTGTCATGTAAAATAGAAATGACGCTACCTTTTGAGATCCCTGTAACCTTAATTATCTCACTCAACTTTAATCTTCGGTCACTTAACACCATATCGTGGATTTTATTGATCATTTCTGGTGTAGTCACCTCTACAGGACGTCCTGAGCGTGGTTCATTCTTTGTTGATGTACGACCACGTTTAAATTCATTTAACCAGTTATAAATAGTTGCAAGTGAAGGAGCAGATATGCCGTGAACTAAATCCAACTCATTTTTTATTTCCTTTGCTGTTAACCCTTTTATATTAAAATGTTTAATAACAGCTCTAACCTCAATTTTCTCCATTTTCCATTTTTCCATTTTCCACAAGCAAATTTTTTTTTTAAATGTACGAGAAACACACAACAACCCGACCAATCTGATTGAAACTTCGCAGCATACTGAATCGGTAGTGCCGCTGCATGAAAACAAACCGCTTACAGTACTAGTCGCGCCACCTGTCGGCTTTTCTAAGGACTTATTGACCCACATTCGTATTTTAAATATTTTTTTAGCGTTTCATATAAAAAAGTATAAGTATGTAATTTTTCACTGCAATTTCAATGCTTACACTGTAAATATCAAAACCAAATATGGAGTTTCTTTTTAGAAAGTGAATGTATAGACTAGCAATTAAGACTAATTAGAGCCTTAAGGATGTGTACACATTTTTTTTGTTGTTCAGATACATCGTGCAGTACACCAGTATTACAAAATAAAAATTGTTTCAAACTCAATAAAAAAATATAAACGCGATTGCATTGGTATTACACGGAAGACCTGAATGGAATATTATTGGATAAGTACCATTAAATTAATATTTATACAAATGAATACACAGTGTTAGAAATTGCCAAGAAATGATGCCATCATTAAAGGCATAAATAAAAATATGAGAAATATTATTTTTTACCATCTAATAAACAATTTTTGTATTAGGTAAATAATTGTTAATTTGTAAAACACTGTGATGCAGTGATAAATTCATGAATCCAAGATTATATAGTTATAGCAATATACATAGACATACAGTCGTATTATTTTAAACACTACAACATGCCAAGAGGCTAAATAACAGTAGTCTATTGAAACAGTAGTGTTGTTAGTAATATAAGTGAAACAATCACAAACATCCAGACTTTGAGAAAATCACAATATAAATATATTGTGACCTCGTCCTTGTTTTTTCGTACAAGGTGGTTGTTAGTAATTTTGAACACTCACAAACACCCAAGCTTTGAGAAAAATACATAAATTGACCAGGAATCGAACCCATCTCGGGTGAAAGGAAAGTGCCTTACGCACTGCACCACGAGAGCCGCTGACAATGGATATATTAAACGTAGATAGATAAGATGCATATATATTTATATATTGTATTTTCAATTCAATCATGTTATTGAATGGTTTGTAATCTAAACAGTTGAAATCATTAATATTTTCAATTTGCGGTTAAGAAAGACAAATCAGCCATGTATTTTCTAATATTATTTATAATATGTTCAATATTATTTTGTAAATCTCTAAAATGAAAAGCGGCATAGTTTATCATTTTAATATAATGTAGAAAAATGTTACTGGTTTGGTGAGATAATTAAGATTACCAGAATTGAATCAGATTGAATAATTACAAGATAAAAAGAACTTTTTATGTACTACGTTTTTAAATTTTCTGTTGAAACATATAAACTTGACAATTCTATGTATTAATAAAAACTTTTTATTGTACTTGATAGAACTATTGAATAAATATTATAGAATACAGAAATGCCATTTTGACATTTCATATTGATTTCCATAGTAACGTACGTATGTATTAATAATTTAGTTGCATGGACCCACTTAGCAACCAATAATAGTGAGTAGTAAATATTAATTTTAACGATTTTTTCCGAAACATACAAAACAGAATTAACTGAAAATGAATTCAATTTTGCTTAAAGATTGCCAAAAGTATTAAAAGAATGCATTGTCGTCGTGTTCTGATATATTCTAAAAGTTTCAAATGTCTAGCTAGTCAGGAAGTTAGTTAAAAATCTTGGACAAACAAGAAAAAAAAATTACTGCAGAAGAAAAAATCTGTACCGGACAAACAAGAATACGAGCTAAAAAAACGTGGTAAAAATGCAATAATAGATTGATTTGGATGTCATTAAAATACATAGTACATCAATTTACATATTTGTAAAATAACGGTTATTCTAAATTCTATATCGAAACAATTAGTAATATCCCAAGTTTGGACACTAATTGTTACAAAAATACGATACATTAAAATTCAAAAACAAAGTTATGTATTTTAAAAAAACTTGAAATATATAAAGCGCCAGGAGAGATTCGAACCCGCATCCATTGCATTCTATTCTAGCCAAATTTAGCCATCTGCACCATACTTAATTAAAACATTACGTAATAGTCATGAAATTTTAGCGCTTCTCATATTTTATGTATGTTTCTGAGGTTTTTTAGAATTATGTTTGCTCAATAAAGAATGTTACATTCTTAAATCTTGATAATTATTTGTTGTTTAACATATAATTTATTCGATTATAATTATGAATGACAAGTGGCTAACATCCATTTGTGGTAAAAATAAAACAAACATCTCTTACTACAAACCTGTACCTACTCTGTGGAGGTCCACATGATCCTATTACGATAGAATATGGTCAAAAGAAAGAATATAATATGGTAAATATATTTAACTACCTATATAAAAATGTGTACCGACTGAAGTGACTTAAAAAGGTTTTGTTTTATAATTTATTGACGTACATTTTTAACGTACTTATATTCATTTTAATATATTATTCTCTTTTTGAATAATTGCAAAAAGAAATTAATATTCATTTTGGTCATAATTTTACTGAATACAAATTGTTTTAATCGGCTACTGATAATTAATATTACACAGTTGATTTGTATATTGTTATATTGAATTAGTCAAATATGTTTTCAATAGTAAACAAAATATTACAGGGACATAAATACATGCTCAATGAAATTATTCTCCGACATGAAGTAGCATGGCTTAGTTTGACATTAAGCTCACACTAAGTATTAAAAAAAATCAAGTGAAACAAGCTTTTTAAATCGTGTATACTTTCTTGTACGATATTCAAAGTGCATTTAATTTTGCATTCGTGTTCGGGTCAAACTTTAAAGCATGTTCGGCCATTGAACTTGAAGTTTAAAGAAAGTTGCCTAGGCTGATTTTAATTTATGGACACGTTAGTTAATAAATATTAATATGGCAGTATTTTTCCAAAAGTATTTTAAATATTTGATTATGTACATTTATGATTAAGTGGATTCATAATCCTTCTTGTATATTCATATTCCCACCAATGTCACTCGGAATCACAGAACATTTAAGTTATTGAACCCACCAAATCACACCCGCGCCATACCACACCCACATCTGATCATTCTTCTTCATCCATATTGTTTCTATATTCTGATCGAATGTATATTATTGCCTAAGGTTACAGTAGGTTAAAGCACTTTGTACTTATTAAAATTAAATCTCTAGGATAACACACATATTATTTATCGATATGGTATTACTGCACTGTAAACATCTGTCAAACTATTATGAGACTATCATTTGTTTTCTTTCATGAGCCGATTAAAATAAAGGAATCCTACAATTTTTGTTTAATATGTCTTCTCCCCGTATTGCTCTCATACAAATTTTAATATATTTTCTCACATGCGTTACAGATAATCCAAGACAAACATATACAAGGTAATTGTTTATAATCTACAGTAAAATAATATACTCTTATACTAAATATAATGTTACTCTTAATATTTTTGATACATTTAGGTAAACAATATTAAATTTAATACGCTTATTTTGAAAAAAAATACTGACAAATAAAAACAAAAAGTTTCCACATTTTTAAACAGAATATGATTGATTATCTATGAAGAAAAACCATTTTAATCAAATCAATATCATTTTGTGATGGATTTTTGTATTTTATTTGCTGTAGATAATTGATTTAACCTGAATTTATTTATTTAATTTTTGATATAAATAATGCAATTTGAAACGATTATTTGGTAGATTTTTTGATCAATTATTAAAATTGACGGTGATTTGACGTTTCGTTTTAAATAATTGAAAATTGAATATCAAATTGTTTGAATACTTATTTAAGATTAGACAAATTAAATGGTTAACCAGTCAATTATTATACTGCTTTATATAATGTAACATTGAAAGATGTCGATTTATATGTTACAAGTGGCTTGTTGGGATGATGCAGAAGTCCCAATCTAGGGATACATGGAATTCCTCACTCACTTTTAAACGAGCATGTAGTTTTCCTTTTATGTATCTTTCTCATATTAATCAACGAAACCATCAGACGCCGAAATACGTTCAGTAGTTTTTGTATAATTTCAAAGTAAAATGCGAAATGTGTATAATCAAAATAATAAAATTAAACTGATATTGTCATATCAATAATTGTTTAATAAATAACAATATTTCTTAATAGTATTTAGTTATTTTCATCAGTTTATTGCTTAATATCAAAGATATTGCTAAATTATAAAGCAAAAATTGTTTAACAGTTAAATTACTATGATTGGTAATATACTTCAACCACGAATAAAATGCTAAATATATTTATCTAACCTGTTAACAAAATCAGTATAATTTGTCTTATTTTTTATTATACTCCTAGACTTTTATTCGCTAAAAAACCTAAAAAAAATGATGAAATTCTAATAAATTTATTTCATATATGATATTAACACATAATGCTAGTATTTAATTGCTAGTATCATAATGGTTCAAATTGTTTTATAAAACTGCCAAAAGTATTACTAGGTACTGAAAAATATATTTATATAATTTTCACTGATCTGGTATTCAAATGTAATATATTATTTCTATTCCCATTGGTTGCGATCACATGTCATGTTTATCTAACCTCAAAATACTACATTAGGACGTTGGTTTATGATACGAGTGTAATTAAATTATAACATATAAAACCGACGTGCACTCGGTTGTGTTGCATGTATATTTTTTGCAGAAATTTTCTTTTTATTTAAAATATATACCACATGAGAAAGGCTTATTATTTCAATAACTATTATTGATAGATAGCTTTAATACCAGTACTAAACACAAAGTGTATTTGCATCTAACGTAACATACACAATATAATATTAATGTGTCAATATTTTATTAATAGAAAGTTTGCACACGTAAAGCTCATTTCAATCAAGAGTCAGACAATTAAATGTTTTCCTTATTTAGAGAGCATTTTAAATAAAATTTTATTTATTGTTATTCTTCTTGAAATCTATGGAGATATAATATAATATAATATATTGCAAATATGTGTGACTCAATTTAGATAAAATGATAAAGGATTTTATAAATTCGATAAAACGATCGTGTAATAAATGCACTAACAAAAAAAACAAGATGTCAATAATCGACACCTATTTTGAAAACGTTTATTTTATTGCTGTATTATTATGTTTTTTAAGTTTATGAAATATTGTGAAATTATTCTATATTCAAAATAACTGACATTTACTGTCTATTATATAGAATATATACTTAGTATGTATGGTTGAAAAGTTTTATTGTTAATAGACTGTAATTTAGGAAAAGAAATATTTTGACAATCTCGTCTACTTTTCCTGTATTATTAGCATTGTGAAATATAGGAAAAGTCTGCTTAACAATATGTGTTGAAAACGTTGTCATGAGAAATGAAAAATACACATATTCATGTTAGTTATTAATATCAGACATTATTATGCAAAGTCAAAAATGCTACAATTTACGGGTAATAATTTCACGGATCAAAATATAACCTGTCATGTAATATATCGGATAATACTGTTATATAAGATGACTTTTTATGCAGAAAGTGAATGTTTTTTGTTTGATCTCATTATAAAGTACACTATGATGATATCATAATAAAAAATATTCAAACGTAAGCAAACTTTACGTTTTTTTTTTTATTGAAAAAATATTAGAGAAATTTCAGCATTTTTTCATCTATTTTCAATGTATTACTGACATGGTTACTTATTCATCTCAATTTTTAAGTGTCATATTACTGTATATTATAATGCTTATCGATCGGGCTAATTTTCTACTAGCAGTAAGTATGTTCCAAAACCTAGAAATACTGGATGAGTTTGTATATCTGAGATCGACCATTAGTGAAAAAAACGGATGTGAAGCAGATATAGTAAGGTGCACAGAGATTATGAAAAATGCGATGACTCGTCTTACATATATAGAATAATTTGGAAATTTCAATTAAAGGGCTTTTTGACAGAATCCCATTTGTCAAATTTACCAACTTTTCAGGAAAGAGAAAAACTTTCTCACGGGCATATTATTTCATCCAGTTTTATAATCGCTTTAGTATTATTGTTATTATTAACGTTTAGTATTATTATTTTTAGTTTTTTGACACAATTTCAGAATTCATTGACAGGTGGGATTTTATCAGCAAACTGTTGTTGGCAAGTGGTGTTTTATCAGAATCAATGTTTTTTTATTGCCTTATATTCCAAACATGTGATATTTTATGAAAAAATTGTGAATGTATAAACTTGCTCCTAACGTCATCTACAAATCTTCATTATTAGTTAATTTTACTCAATTTTTGACCAACGAGATTCTGTCAATGTTCTTGTGCAAACATTAGTGTTCTCCATATTTTTGTAAGGTGTCGAGTCATGGACTTATGAGGGTAAGGGAACAGAAGGGAATTGATGTCTTCAAAACGTGGTATCTGCCCTGAATGCTTTGTATTTCTTGGACAGAGCACAGGGTGAACATCTGTTGTTGATGATATGTTTGAGACGCATTCTGCAGTCTTTATATATATTATTCGGATCGGATTGGGTAACCTGGACCTAGGGGCGGCTTGTTATATGAAAGTATGGTGAAGCAGGCAAGTATGGTAAAAAAAGTATGGTGAGGCAGGCTGGTAATCAATTTGCGACAAAATTTCCACGTTAACATTATATTTTATTGGTACATTATACTGACCAAAGTAAATCCTCCGTAATGCCTTGCATTTTTTTTTATCGCGACGCTATTTCTCTTAAGTTGTCGGCTATTGTTGGCCTGCTTCATTCAGTTGTATGAGAAAGCCGATTCCTTGCTCTTCTTTTTATTTAAACCTCTGTGACCTGGACAGACCGGTGGTTTTGGGTAGCTTCCAAGAAAGGCAAAGCAGAGGAATATCGTGAAGCACCAAGTGAAGAAGCTTATTGGAGGAAGCCTTCACTCTACCGCGGGAGAAACAAACCGAGAGTTTGGAAAGTCTTGGTTGCTCAGAAGATGACGGTATTGGTCACAAGCACAATGAGGAAACTTCCAAGTAGAGATAGTAGTATATCAATTGAGATATTAGGGATAAATGAATGATTCTGTTCATGCGTGCAAAAGAATTCAATAGTATAATGTACCATATAATTTGACCATTTTAAATAGCTATTTAAGATAACCTGATATTATTGAATTTAATACAATTCTGCAAGATCAATTTACAAGACAAGATAATTAGATTCTTTTTTATGTTTCTTAGCAATGCGTTATTAAATACCTGTGTTATTATTTATTGCTAATTCTGACATCTGAACTACGCAACGATTTTCATTCTACTACTTAACTACTCCCAACCGCAATGCCTTTGACTTTCTATAATAATTATTATCGATTCAAACCAAATGCTGTTATAGATTTATTTATAGCCTCATAATTTTATTTATCTAGGTTGATTTTTATCAAAAAAAGTAATGCGTATTGGAAAGGGCTAATGGTTATATTTATTTTAAAAAATGATTCGATCGTTTTTTGGTTTTAGATACCTTCAAATATTACTAATAACAATTAGTAATAACTATTGAGTATAAATATTAGTGAAACAGAAGCGCGTATTAAAAGTATAATTAATGAAACAAAATTATGTTTTGTATATTCTGAGATTTTTTAAAAGCAATGTTAAACGAAATATCAAAAGTTTACATCAAAATATTAAATAAACGCAATAATATATCTAACTATAAATTAAATTCTTAAAATTTTATAAAGTAAAGAATTTCAAACGCAATGCCAAAAAGTCAATCGAGTGTGACACTGGTGTACATGCATAAAAGCTTTGACTTGGATGCACGACTAGATCCAAACGTTACATACTCGTACCTCATTGATTTTAGAAAAAAAAATGGAATCAGAATATTTTGTATATGTTTACTTTTTATAATGTATAAAGTTTCATTAATTTTATGATCTATGTTTCCATATTATATGTGATGATATCTTGATATTCATTACTATATTAATAACGCGCGTCCATTTACATTGTAATTATGTGAATTTTAGGTTTTAAAAGATTTCGCTTTACGATGCCAGTTTTCAATTTTTCGTATGAATATTAATAGATTAATAATTTTCTTGTAAATAAATAATTATGTCTTTAATGTATTTCAACGTTGTATTATATGAGAATCATTCAAAAAATACTAAAATATTATTTTGAAGCATACGTAATGTGCTTATAATATTCACAGTAATTTTATATTATATTGCATAAAAAATAAAAAACGTCAGTTTTCTAAAACATTGGCAAATAATTGAATTTTTTTGTAATATTTTTTTCCATAATTATAATATTTGCGCGGATGTTATAAAAATAACACATATTATATGCGGATTTTCTCAATGAAAAAGGATATATTTTGTTGTTTTCTAATTTTTATATCTGAGCAAAGAAAAATAAATAAATTTACGAAATATTTTCAACTTCAATATAATATGACAATGTATACTATTTTTATATGTGCGTTAAAAATGCGTAGACATATTATATAAAGATTACATTTTTAATTGTAGTATTTTTTTACTATGATTGTATCATTCGTTATTGAACGTATATTATATTAAAAATATATATTAGAATTTTTCTTCCAAATAGGCATTTTTCTGAAGTATTCCATTATGTATGTAAATGAGTAAAAACTTATTCTAAAGAAAGTAGTTTATTCATCTTTATTATCTCTCATTTAAATTAAAAGGGTTTTGTAACATAATTATGTTACATTATTAGTCACAAAACAGACTACTCTATTCCAAATCGATAATTTATATATTTTTATTTTGTACACCACGATGGCCGAGCAGTAATGTATTTGTTGATTATCGCATCGGGCTCCGGTTAGAATCCCGGTTTTGGAAAATCCACACGTTGTTTTTAATATGTTTCTAGATCCAGAGTTTTATAGACTTACTAAGTTGAGCAAACGGCTAAAATTCATGTTAATACAACCTTCACTCTGTAGAATCTCACATGATCCTCTTAGAATTAAACGTGGTAATGTAATGTTATTATAAATCAATATATTTTTGTTACGTTTTTAGGAATGAAGACTTTAGAAATTTATAAAATGACTTATGTTTATCATTTTTATAATAAAACATCGATTATTTTAACAATATGTAGACAAATTTATGAACCCATTTCGTGAAATAATGGACACCGCAACCGTTTTCTGCGACAGATTTTGAATTGTTTAGTAGAATAGTTTAGTCTTTTCTATCATAATACGTAAATTAACGTTAATATTCTTTGTTATTACGGTATCAATGGACGTACGTGTTGTACGTTTGTTAGCATATAAATAAGACAAGGCGATAGAAAACGCTCGATCACAATGGGCGGCAGACAAAGTTAGTCTCACACATCGCTTTGTATAATAAGTACTTAAATAATACACAGTATGAAATTATGTATTATGTAGAGCATTTTCTACATATTTTTTCTTGTTTGAACAGTATTGGAGGTGACCAAGATTAGCTGATTACACTAGTAGAATTAAACACATGCGATATGTGAGACAATTCATATTTAATAAACCTGCACAAGATTTAAGAATTCTTTTTATTAAAAAAATAACATTACAGAGCCAACCGCTTTAAATTTAATACATCAAAAGTATTTCAGATAATCATAATAAACTGTCATAATATAATATTATATCAAGGCAAATACGGAACGCAAAATGTTGAAATTTCTCCAAAATTACGAGTCGATTACAAACTCGATTGAATAATTTACTGTAATTTGTTAAATTTGATGAAAATTGAAGATTTAATGAATTTGTTGACAAAATGATAAAACGTGGCATAACCACTTACATCTGATGTACCAAATATGGCTTTATTCTCAACTTTAGTACGGCGACCATGGGCCCCACATCGTGAAGCGGGCCCCCAGCCTAGGATCTTTGACGGCCCCCCCTACCTATCGCTAAGGATAAAGGCAGTGTGACGCTCTACAGTAGCGATGGTGTACGCGGTAAAATAAATGTGTATGTTTAGTGTTTTATGGAAACTTTGCTGGTTGCAATAACTTTTCATTATTATATTTTAAATTTTTGTAATCAATATGTAACTGTTTGTTTCCTTAATAAATAAAAATAAAAAATACATCTATTTGAATTATGGAGATATCGAGTAATGATACACAATTATAAATTGTATCGTATAATCACATAACCTTAAATAATAATATTATTGAAGGAAAATAGCGACTTTATTTACTATTAAAGAAAATTTTGAATGTGTGTTTATCTCATGTATCTGGTTGTCTCGGCCCCCAGGCTAGAGCCCTGTCAGCCCCCCCCCCTTGTGGGGGCCATTATGACGCCGTTTACAACAATATACTCTTTTATAGTATTTATATATTTTATGTGGTCATTAAATGTTAATTTATAATGTAAGTTCATATTGACATAATATTCGTTTATTTTACAAAGTCTACAGAGTATCTACGGTAAATTTGCAAAGATACCTTAAATATTGTAAGTATTATAAAGTTTACATTAATAGTAGACATTTTTGATTTACATATTTTTTCTTGAATTAAACATATGTATAAATATTATGTATTTTTTAAGTTTCTTCTTTTATACTATCAAATAATAATTCTAAGTAATATTAATTATTAAAAGATAACAAAAAGATTAGAAATGTTATTGTTTGAATCAACTTACTTCTGTACACGTGGATGTAATTAAAAATGAAAGCTTTTTGCGTATATTTCAACAAAACGATGTAAAATAAAATGTTGAATAAATGTCAAACGGTGTCATTACTCTGATACATAATTACCTTTGTTTTTTTATTATTATGAAACGCTACATACTTAAGTGAATTTTAATAGTAATAGTACCATTAAACATAATTTTGATTGAATAATTTATTCCGATGTTATGAAAGTTTGCATTATCATATGATATTATAATATATTGTTTTTATAAATATATATTATACTGTGTCAACGATTCCTTTAAATCTTTAAATCCGGCCTTGCTAAACAACCTTCGCGTGTCGTGATTAGTGTCACAAATATAAAAATTTCTTTTATTTTTTTTGTATTCTACAATATTTTAGTAATTATTTTTGTATGGTTACATACAATTATAATATACATGTGCTCAGCAGTTTATACCTAATATTTTAGCCATAGTATTTACAGTGTCAATAGCAAATATGTATTATAATTTAAGAATCATGCTTACATATATATTTTAATATATAATTCACCATACTCAGTTGTTAATATGACGCAATATATATATATATATATACATATATATCGCTTATTCAATACGTGTATATATGACATAATATATGATACTATTATTAAATATTAAATTTAATATACCTACTCTGAAAAAATTTGTGGCATTTATTCCTTCATTGTTAATACTCTCATTTCAATTTTAAATAATTGAAAAAATGCATCTAATATATACGATAAAATAAATAATATAACATGTTTTGTAATTACGCAGGCTTTTATTTTTATATCAAATTAATTTAGTGTAACAAAATATATGTTATGTTTGTACATAATTTGAAAACACTACTAGAGCCTTAAATGGAAATGGACTGGACACATAGCCCAAAGAAAGGACAATCGCTGGACAAATCTAGTCATCCAGCGATACCCAAGAGGTACAAAGTAGACCTAGACGTCACTGGATCGATGCAATGATTTTAAGTTCTACGGAAGTACGTGGCAACGCAACGCACAGGACCGACAGAGGTGGAATCAGCTCGGAGAGGCCTTCATCCAGCAGTGGATAGATGCAGGCTGATGATAATGTCCTTTACCAATTGAGCCATGTACGTCTTATCGAATTACGACAAATTCAACTTGTAGTATTTACATCTTGAAATGCTCAACAAATTGTGTTATTTTTTTAAATCAAGGTATCAGTTATATTAATTATTAACCGACGTTAGGATGTTTTTCAAATTTAGTTGTCTGCTTCTTTAAAAGATTTTTTAGGGTATGTATATATCTGAAGTGTTATCAAATTATAAATGTTCAATAAAGAATGTTATGTTCTCAAGACGTGAATTATTCGTTGAATAAAACAAAATAGTTTAAATAAGTTTGTATATGAGAGAAATGTAACTATTTTGATTAAAATGCGAGCGTAAATTTGTTGGCATGATGTAAATTATTATTCATTGAGTATTATTGAAGAAGAAATTTATACTGAGAGAGTGTTGAAGACGCAAAGCAGAAACGCGAACCGCTAGAAGTAAAAGTGACCCAGTGCAAAAGTGGAATTTGGACCAGCTGTCGTCACACGAACACATACTATCAGCGAACCAATACACACACGCAATGTAAACTCGTAAAAGTGTACATAATAAATTTTAAAAATATTTTTTATTGAATAATAATATTTTTGAAATATGAAAAAAACGCCCATTTCCGTCTGTCAGTATTGGGAAAATAAATATATGTATTTTTAAAAACTTTATACATATTATTGATAGTCAGAAAATACCTATTAATATAAATTAACGTTTGGATTAACAGGTAGATAGCTACATAAGTAAATCTTGACTACCTTAAATTAGGTCCATACTCTGAATCCAAACACACGTTAAAATAATAAAATAACAATTTCCAGAGTTCGGATATGAATCAGTGACCGATAGATTCAAACGTTGGCACACTGTCACTCGTCTATGATAAATGTTAGATAGATTGTATAAGTAATTTTACTAATTAATTAAATGTTTATTCATTTCATTCAACCTTAAAATCATTCATATAAAAGTTTTTAGACACTTCTTGAATTGGTTGAGATTTGACTGATTTGAGAACGCACATATTTTACTGTATGGGTGTGTTCTTTCACCGTTTGAGCTATTGATCACTTTAAAGCTCATGTGAAGTATTACTAATAAAATATATACTCTCTGTGGTACTTCAAATTCTGTCAAATGAGAGACGACCGGCTTTATAATTATTAATTAGAGTAATAATGGTAGTGGGTATCAGGTGTTGACCAAATTTTATAACTGACATACTTTTTACAGGCGAATAAAGAAAAATAGTATACTTCTTTAAGCGCGATTAAAGTGTATTTTTGGCGTGTGACATGTAACTCATAATTTATTTTTTCACATAAAAAAATACACTCGATTGGATTCAAACAACGATTGTTCGGTTATCAGTCGAACACACAACTATTACGCCACAGAATGAAACTGCAATAGTGACGATTATACAGTATAATAATATTATAGTTTAGAATTGTTCCGTTGCTAGGCAGCGAATTTATTACTGTCGGCCATTTACAATTCCTTACGTAAACAAACTATTAAACGTCATAGTGGTAGTTGTTACTTTACAAATAAAAACAACGATACATAATTATATAATTTAGTAATATAAGTTAAAGTGTATAGAAATAAACCAACGGCGTTCCAATAAGGGGTCCTTTTTCATATAAGATAATTAAGAGCTAGTCAAAGAATCTAGTTTATCACAAGTTTTGTTTTTGTTTTGTTACGCCAAAGAAGTATAACTTTTAACGAGCGTACATAAGTACACACACCGATTTTTTAATTCAATTTTGAATAGAACGTTTAAGAATGTTAGATTCTTTATTATTGATAATTTTGAAAAACATGTGATACATTTTATATTAAATTACGTCACCGTGTTAAAATAACAACAGTTAATGTGTATATTTTTGGGTTTTTTAAAAAAATCAATTATTTATAATTTACATTGACCAAAATTTCGAAATTTGTCACAGTGTTATCGGTGGAAAAATTATGCATTTCAGTAAAAATCAGTTAATAAATTTTATTGTGAATGCCTACAAAATTTTCTTGAAACTTGCCTTTTATATATCGGAAATATTGTGGTCTGTGGACACCATAATCAATAAATAAACCTTATTAATCCGTAAACACATACATGATGGCAATCCTTTAATTTACTCGTACATTACTTTTCTCATCGATCACTGTTACTTTTTAATATTATTATAAATTAACAATGGTAACGAATAAAAACTATAACCATTTTGTCAACTGCTGAGAACTGCAAGTTTTTAAATAAAATTGTATTCATACAAAAAATATGAAGTATAATACAATTTGTTGTTGAAAGGTAACACCTAGGGGCGGCATGGTATATGAGAATATGGTGAAGCCGGCAAGTATGGTGAAATAGGTTGGTAATCAATTTGCGGAAAAATTTCCACGTTAACATTATATTATATGGGTACGTTATACTGACCAAAGTAAATCCTCCGCGATGCCCTGCATTTTTTTTTATCGCGTCGCCATTTCTCGTGAGTTATCGGCTGTTGTAGGCATGCTTCATTCAGTTGTATGAGGAAGCCAAATCGTTGCCTATCTCTACTTTTAATACATATATGGGTAACACTATGCAATTAAGGGTTACTAGTAGAGAAAGATGGCTTAATTGTAAATGCCAAAAATAACGGTAATTATGCACGGCCCTGGTTTTGAAGAGCTGATACTGAGTCAAAGAACGGGTCACACAATGTGTAAAAGATGTGATGTCCTCATGGGAAGAAGCGATTTGCAGCTCTGCGATGAATGTGCTATTTTTGAGGACATTGTATGTATAGCAGTACAATGCCCTAAATATGAACAACACAGAGTACAGCTGCAAATTGCGCATTTCTTTGAGAATATCGATAAATTGAAAGATGCCCTGGCAGTGGGTAAGACGGAAGAGCTTGGCAAAATTGTAAAGTTCTTTAACAAAATCGGAGTGAGGACCTGATTGGCGGATCCCCTTCTAGAAGAAAAGAGGCGATATGACAGCGAGTCGCAGTCAAAGCCTCGGTAAAATTATAAAAAAACGGTAATTGTGTCATACTATGTTATGGTAACATGTTATAAAAATCAACACAGGTGTTATAAATAGATTACAATTGTGATAATCTGATTATTATTCTATGCGTTGGTGTATTGGTTTTGTAATCGGTGCGTGGTCAAATTAACTCACCGTGTATACATAATATTCTGACCATGTATATTTAACACCTCGTAACGTGGTTGACAGTACTGCCCGAGGTGTAGAAAAGTTATGGTCTTCTATACTTGTGCATACCATAACAACTTAATCTGATGTCAATATACCAAAATTACGTATTGGAGAATGGAAACTTTAGAGTACATAATCTTAATAGGTACGGGCGCTCATTATGATCGAGCGGTAATGTGTCGGCTTATAATGCCATGCATCCCGGGTTCGAATCCCGAGGCTGGAAAATTCACAAGTGGTTTTTTTCAATGTGTGCATTGGAAGCAAAGTAGGGAACTGATAGGTTGAGCAAGTGGCTAATATCCATTTCTCGTAAAAACACAACTTCCACAATATAGAGGCATATATTATGATCTTCTTAAGATCGAAAAAAGGTAAGATCAGATAATAGATTAATAAGATAGAAATGTGAAATCCAGTCACCATGGAATAACGCTTTGAAACTAGATTCGGTGTAATACCTTAAGAAAATCAAGTCATAAAACGCAAAAAATACAAAGGGTGCAAAGAAATACAATTACCAATATTAAATGCGCATTTCGTTTACGTAACTATTGAAATTAACACATTTTTTGTCATGTATTTGAGTTTATCTCATATTTCTCTACACTCCAGAATTTAACCATCTTACAGCCTTGCTTAGTTAAATTATAGTTAAATAATAATATTGTCACAAGCTCTGGTGGAAATCGGATGCACGAAAATAAAACTAGTTATAGTGGAACAACCTTGAAATTGGGCAGATTGCGATTTCTTCTTCTACGCACGAATTATATACTTAGGGTTTATTTTTACTGTTATTATTTCCGACTGTTCTTACATGAAGCTTATTGTGTCGCTCTAACTATGCCATATTTTATGTCAAAACTATCAAATTTATAGCCTATGTGGTATTTTTATAGTAACAAAATAACTACTAGTCTAGTGTTGTCTGTATAAAAACGTTCTCATATTTATATGATTCAGTATACAGTCACAAATTGTAACAGTTTATTAAATTCTGTGTTACAAAATCATTTCGAATTCACAGTATTCGGTGAAAGTATGTTGTTTAAAAGTTAATGATTATTTATTTTGTAAACATGTTAATATTATCTAAAAATAAGAGTATAATCCTTGTTGTGGCAGTCTCACTTTTAATATTAATGGATTAGTTTTGATTTTATTTAAAAAAAAAAATGAATATGATTTGCATTGGCATACTTACTAAAGCGACATTTTTGAAAGTCCGTATTGTGTGATATCCTTAAGTTATTTGAAGAAATACTTGAATAAAGTTCGCTTTTACTTTTCTCTCTGTCGCTATGAGCGAGAATTCCTAGTAAATGATGAGGTGTTTGTTGACCGACTCACACTTTCCCGGCGTCTGTGAGATTAGAACTTGTTTTGCATTGAATTTTTAGCAACGAGAGATCGATTAAAATTGTTGCATATAGAGTATATTATTAGCGAATCTAAGTGCACCAAGATTTATGTTGCTGCAATACTATAGAAAAACTACTACGCACAAAGAAAATGGACTTTACTGATGGTAACCATTTTGAGTTTTCTTAGAAAAAATGAGACACGTAAACTTGGGAATAATATATAATAATCTTCAAGATATATCTTTGGCGAGAGTCAAGCGTCGGTTAGTAATAAAGGTAATTAATATTCCTTGATTTAAAACACAAAAACCGATAGTCAACAATAACGCAAATTGATAAACATTTCATGTACTACCTACTAATTTAAATTATCGCGATTAGGTATGAGGTCCGCAAGTTAATTGGTTTAAGCATATTGGTGCGAAACAAGTGGATATACGGGTTCAAATCCGTCGCGCATCGTATTTTATTCAAATGTAATTTTTTCTATTAGGTATATATCTGAGGTGTTTTCAAGTTATGTATATTCAATATCTGATGGGGATTTCACCATTATGAATCATTGTTTATTTTACATACTCATTCGAATGCTTTTATAATCACATATTATATTGCACCAAAAAGAGCATGTATGACTAGTTTTATATTAGATACTATCATAAAACATGTCTGCTTAGAAATAGGGATTTTTTAAATTTTTTATGAGATATGTTTCATTTATAGGGATTTTATTCATTATATACCGCAAAACTGAATTTATTATTTATTTGAAATTGGAAAACAATCTTATAGGACAATAGAAGATATTTTAAAGAAAATACTTATAAAAGACAAAGCCCAACGCCCAACGTGGCCCAACGTATGGTCACCGTCACTGATACTAGAAGGAACTTTTGTTTTTTAATTAATATTACAACGTTACGAAACGTTACAATACGTTTTATGAAATGTCTTTAGTATGCAAAAACTGGTAGCCACAAAAAATATTAAGTATTTAGTTAGCGCATTGAAATATAGAGGCATTTTTTATAGCTACCATATTAAATCCTTGACAACTGACGTATACATACGATTTTTTTGTTGTTCAATAATCATTAATAAGTGGAAGAAAGAAAATTTGGATAACTCCTGACGCCAGTTATAAATCACGTTAGTAGTCAATATCAGTACCTTCATTATTTAAATATGTTATTTTTATTCAGAATATGCAAGAAGACAGGTGAGAGGAAGGAATTCTTGGAAACATCGTGTGGCATCCATTTTATCTGACTTAGGAACGGATATGGACTAATAAGAAAGAATAAGTCTTCACTTGGCAGAATTTTGAATAATTCACATGTGATAGTTATTAGCAATAATTTGTATGAATCGTAGAAGGATTAATAAATTGATTAATAAGATCACTCACAGATTAAACTCTCTGTGGTCTTTCAAAATTATATGCTATTTTTTATTACGTTAACTCTACTGTATATAATAATATATAACAATGTTGGTTGATGCTAGAACGCTTTCTTTAAGTCTCATGGGTCACTGCATTACATCTTGTGGCTAGATAAAATGAATGCAGCTCATTGTATAGGCGGATCAAATGGCTTACAATAAATTCGCGTAAAATCTACCTCAAATATCTCCGAATTCTAAATGTCTAGAATGACTGAAAATAATGTTTTTTTAAAACTTATTTAATGCAATTGTCTACGTAGTTTTTCTTTATTGTAAAATTAATTACAAACATTCTAACGAATTTATTGGCTACTGTATGTTTTTATTTATATTTTTTTAAGTAAGCTTATTTAAAAAATTCCAAGCGTAGGTATCTACTTTTAAAATCTTAAACAATTTTGGTTTACAAACAATAGTTTTTTGACATAGAAATTTGACACAGAAAATTCTCCGAACGGCTTTGTTTGGTATTATAATACAATCCATTCATTCCAAGATCAGCTATTTAAGAAATAATTCATTACCACTTTGAAGAATAAATAAATTGTAGCTGAAATTCCATAGTGTTATATTATTTAAAGTGTAAAATCTTTAATTGTTCGATTTTATAACATTACTAACTGAAGTGTAAGGTTTGGCATATTACATTAACATAATATTAATCATTACATCCTTACATTTATTTGAATTAAATATCACATATTAACTCTAATTATTTATTGAAAATAATAATTATTTAAACATTACATTTATTTTCTTCGATATTAAAATATCAAAATATTATCTAGACGTGTTAAAATGAAAATAATTTGACAGCCATGTCAAATAAAAGAACATAAAATAAAAATCTAATTTAAAATTGGAATTAGCAGAAAAGGTGATTTGAACAAATGAACATTGTATTTTTTACATTATAAAGATGTCAGTTGGGGGCAAGTAGGAAAATAAAATCAAACAAACATATTATTATTATTTTGATTTTTATACTATATAGAAATATATTTTGTGGATGAAAAACTGAGCCATTAACCAGATTAAACCGAGTGTCTTTATCTCCTCATAATGAAAGTGAATTATAATATGCCTGTGATTTTTAAATATTTGCTTACACGTCTTACCATTATATGGAAGGATCGGAGAATTTCGATTGGCACAAAAGTGACGCTTATGCAAACATTAGTGTTCTCTATATTTGTATACGGAGTCGAGTCATGGACCCTAAAGGCAACGGAGCGGAAGGCAATTGATGCGTTTGAGATGTGGTGTTGGCGCCGAATGCATTCTGTTTCCTGGACAGAACACAGGACAAACCAGTCAGTCATCCAGAGACTGTAGATAAAGGAACGGCTCTTGACAATATGTGTGGGACGCATTCTGCAGGCACTGGGGGCACTATTCATTCTGCCCTGAGAGAAGCGGATGATCGAGAAGGATGGAAAGTCTTGGTCGCTCAAAAGATGGCAAAATTAAAAAGTGGTCACGATCCTCAGCCATGAGTGTACGACCATGAAGAAGCTTATTTGCATGATATCTAAGCTTGGAATATAGTTTTTTGTCTATCTGCTATCAGTTGATTTAATTATAAAACATGCAGGTGTAACTCATAAATTACCAAACCAATATTGATAAAACTTAAAAAGCACGGATTATAGACTGCATTGTTAGTACCAATAATTGAATAAAGTTTCGTCTCGATGTCAAGATAAAAATTAATTGGAGGTTGGTAATTCAAGAGAGTTCTGGTGTGCTATTGAATAGTCGTGATCCTAATGTGATAAAGGTAAAGAGACATAATATAATGCGATGTATTTATACTATGTATATTATGTTTATATTATTACTATTTTTAATTTTAAATGAGTTACGATGACATAAAATTGTTAAAAAAAAAACCTTATTCTATGAAGACGGAGCAGCCTAGATAGAATATTATGAAAGCGAAGATGAGAAAAGTTTATTAAGGTTAATGATTAAATTTTCTCCAAGCCATTTTGCATTTAAAATGCATTTACAGCAAACTTTAAACAAGAACTCCGGATTACATTATTGCCAAGACTTCAAACATCATGGATAATTGCGTACAATCGCAAAAATGACAGTACGTAAATAATTAACCTACACATGAGATATGCAGACATTTTGTTTTTGGTTAACAAACAAATCTGCCAACGAGTATAAAAATCATCGATGGAATTTGAATTGAAATTTTTATTCATTTTATTTTTTTACGATGGTAATTGAATAATTATATTTTTTTGCAATCCTTGTTTCGCCTATTGGCATCATCATAAATTTACACGTATGGGAATAGTGTCCGATAGGCGAAACCTTGTTCATAAAGAAACTATTATATTGAAATACTACAAAATTTAAATCAATTAGAATTTAAAATACCCCGTGTGCATGGATTAACTGTTGACAGTAAGAAAATGTATGGGTAAACAAGTATTATCCTACAGTTGGTAAGATTGTTGGAAGCTTCTGAATTTACATGTGACAGTAAGATTTTTCGATCTGCGCCTGCGCAGTAGAACGTTAGTGGCGAACCTGCGGGCAAAAAACGAATTTTCAGGTTGACAGATTTTTACTAGCTTTCAAATAGTACGAAATAGTACCAAAAAATGACAACATCGCGTCTCGCCCACTCTTAAAGAATGAATTGGAGAGACATTCATTACTTTTACGTGTAAACAGTAGTTATTGTCATGATAGTTTAAAATAAGCACGTGTACAGGCGCTATAATATTAAGTCTATAATGGTTACCAACTTAACCGTGATAGTAGTAATTGGGTTGCAACCATACATTCAAAGGATCAACTTATTGAAATAATTTATTTAAATCGTCCTTTTAATAAAATTATTAAGATTAGTGTCAGTTTGGTAAACAAAAGATCATTATATTTATCTAACGGGTGTTGGATTTTAATGATGACGAATTGGCGAGTGGGATGACAATTTCTCTGTTAAATAATTCCATGGAATAGAATGTAAAGTAAATGGCATTGTGAGATAATTAGCTCTAGTTAATTACATTGTTAAAAAGTCATGAGAATCCGACAATTAATTGCGTTATTTAATTTGAGAGATCTTCACCGTGCCAAATACCGCATTCACACGATGCTCTACAAAAAGTTACGTTGTACTAATTAATTTCATATGATTTTGAAGATATACATTCAAAAATATTTAAATTAAACAATGTTATGCATGGACGTCAAATGATTGTTTTTTTTTGTCGTATAACAGAAGTTTTTAAACTTGGAACGTTACATCATAATTCATTAATTGGTGTCTTTGATAATAGATAAACAACTTATATGTTTGTAACAAATTACATAATATTAATTTAGACTAAAGTACCCTGTATACAAGACGACCACCGTAGCTGAGCTGCTTATCGTAAGTATCAGGTTCGAATACTGGATCTCGTAAATACACATTTTTTTCAATCTTACCCTTAAAATATCCTTTGAAAAGAAAAATATACAGACATTAGTTGAATAAAATATAATAATGATGTATATGCAGTTTGTAAATTGACCATTATTTTTTCCAATATTTGTTAATAACCATGTTCTTGCTTTTTCGTACGAGGTAGTTGTTAGTAAATTTTGAACAATCACAAACACGCACACTTTGAGAAAATCACATAAATATAATATTGTGTCCTCACCGTTATCAAACACAGAACTCCCGTATGGAAGGCCAGCGCCTTAAGCACTGCACCACGGGAGCTGCCATTGACTCTATATTACAGTGCATTTATAGTTATTTTTCATATCAGTTTATCATTATATATCATATATTTATTATCATTATAATATATCAGTTTGTTTCCAAAATAATAAAATTTGTACGATTGGACCCTGTCGGACTAAATATTCAATTTGCAGGGTAGTTTATAAGACATCTTTTATTATTAATCCAGTTTTGATTATCATGTTAATTATATCTAATGGCCAACTAATGCAAACGCGCCACTCTTGTTGTCAGCACTAAATGAGTTAAGTGTCATACATATTGGATAACTTAGCCTTATCAACACATATGAGAGAAAGCATGCTTCTTTAAATGAAGATATGGTTCATGGTATAGACAGGTTTTCGGAGTCATACGTAAAGATAAGAACGTACAGATATAAACTGTATGTACTATAGAGTAGTCCCTTTATCGTCACACATCAAAAATGTAACAACTTTGATGATCAGGCTATATTTCAATAATAGAAAAAAACATATTCCTTTGTGAAGGTTTTTTGATTGGATCAGTGACGTCCCTAGATAAAATGCCGCCCCTAGGCAGCGCCAAAATGCCGCCCCATTTTTTATACAGTATTTTTATCATCCTTTCATGAGTCCAATATCTAAGAAATGTGTTGTATTGATACATTACTAACAAAATATCAGACTGTAATTATTCGCAAATCTGCACGTATTGTTTCTAGTCACCAAGAATGTCGAAGGCCAACGTAAGTAAACTAGATATCGAGAACTCGACAAAACCAGTGAACTGATTTTTTTGATGGAAAAGTGTTTTCGTTATTACTAAGTTTAGGTAGCTATTTCTATATATTCCAAATGATTCTCCTCGATTTGCCGCCCTTCGAGTAACTGCCGCCCCCAAGCGACGCTCAATCTGCCTACCCCCACGGGACGTCACTGGATTGGATCATATTATTCATATATTATAAGTCAGTTTAAATGAAACGTCGCTTATTCTGTGAAGTTATACTCTTGTCTAAACCAGTGTTTCCTAATCGTCAGTCCGAAAACTCAAGCAAATCCTTATTCAATAAAGTAATCCCTTTACGGAAGACGTCAATCTATGTGCAATTAATTCTCGAGAATAAGTTGATCTAATCGAGTTGTCTTTTGATGCTACATTGGTATTCAGACATAACACACACACATTGTTAGTGATGTACGAAATCATTAACTTTCGGGCATGTTAGTAATAAAACGAAACGGAGATACTAAAAGGATGTTAAAGAAATAACTTTAAAGCTACTGATAGGTTTTTGATTATTGCAATTAACAATATAATCTTACGTTTCTTGTAAGTTATATATATATGCTCTAATATAAGATTTAAAACTATTTAACAAAATACTATAATATGGATAATAGTTTTTATTTCTGCGTTAGTGTCCACGAAATATTTCTCATATTTATATCGGTCCTCAGGTGTATAAAGGTTGGGATTCTCAATACTTTGAAAAATACTAAATTGTCATATATTATGTAGTATGTTTTTGGACCTATATATGAATGGGAGCACATATTTCCATTAATTAAATTCGATTACACGCACACATCTAAAAAATCAGACAGTACCTACTAGTGTCCATTTTATAATGTAGAACAGCAAAATAAGCTATAGTTATTATATTTCTCATAAAAGATTTCAAGTCACTGTATTAAATTGCGGTTAATATACATTCTTGTAGCAATATATTGCCAACAGATCCATTAGAAATTTCATTTTGTTTCAATGCTACTATAACATGTCTTCTCGGTTGATAGATTGTTAAGTGAAATATTTACAAGTGCATACGACATTATGTACAGTTAATTACACTTGATATTTTTAAAAAAAACATGATCGATCATAAGAAGATCATAATATGAGCTTTCACAGAGTGGAGGTTGTATTAACATTATTTTGTTACGAGAAATAGATGTTAGCCACTTGCTAAACCTTTTTTTTTTTTTTTTAGAATTATTAATAACCATGTCCTTGCTTTTTCGTACAAGGTGGTTGTTAGTAATTTTGAACAATCACAAACACCCAGGCTTTGAGAAAAACACATACATGTTTTTGTCATGACCGGGAATCGAACCCAGAACTCTCGGGTGAAAGGCCACCGCCTTACCCACCGCACCACGAGATCCGCCTTGCTAAACCTATTAGGTCCCAATACATATTCAAAAATAATATGTGATTTTTTTGCCAGACCCGGGATTTAAACCAGGGGCCCACGACATTATAGGCCAACACGTTATTTGGTCGACAATTATTACTAGTAATTATACTAAAATAAAATTTTATACACTGATATTATGTATCAGTGGTAATTTTATTTGACGCAGATGACGCAATAAATTCATCAGAAGATTTTAAAAGGAGGCCTCAAAACAGTTAAAACCAGTCATACAAATTATTAAATTATAATATCAGAATTTTAAAGAGGCGAGTATTTTTCACAAACTGAGTATAAAATTTAATATTACACAAAGCGTAACAAAATCTCTACAACTAACATCAAATTTTAATATAAATATGTACTTGCATACATAAAACTACGAGTATATTGACATGTTTACTATGTACGTTGCTAGTTAGAATAATATATTGTTTTTATATATTTTTTTATCGCGAGGGGGTTTCAAAATTAAACAATGCCTAAGAATTCTAAACCCGTCACATGTTGTTATGTTATTTTATACTATTGAAATATTGGGTGAATAATAAATTAATGTGATAAACTCACCTTCATTTTGATAGCTATCTGCTTAAAATCCTTTTTATAATATATTTCAAACTTGAAGCACTGATGTCACCTTTCTTAAGTCAGACACTTGTAAGTTTTTCAACACTGTTCACTCCTATAATAATTGTAAAAAACATAATGTTACCGGAAAAAAGAAGACTGTTTTAGAATTTAGATGGTATGATATGTGACAGATGTGTTGAATGGATTTACTTCGACTTGCATTGAGAGAGAGACGCTGCTGGGTTGGTTTGTATTATTGAGCCGGTAAAAGCAGCCGACTGATTGCCAATGAATGACACAAGAAAAAGAAATTGGCCATTTTAGAGGCAACACCGGTCGGATTTGAATCTGAGCGAAAAGAGAGTGCTTGCTTTTTTAATAAGTGGGAGGCGGTAAATTCGAACATTACTATTTTTACGTGTTAGACTATAAGTACAATTTTTTTAACAATCACGAGATGATTTTGAATGCAAACCAGAGATACCGTATAATTTATTGTACGACATTATTTCTATTCGAAACTATCTATCTCGAATGTAATAATATAAAACAAACATTACACAGATATCAAAATACTGATAAGTATTTATTCGTATATTTTGATTTTTAGCTATCACATTACATTTATTGTGATTTTGTTGGCATTCATGAAACACAACATGTAACTTAATGTACCGTCGCACAATGCATGCTTGCAAAAACAGTTGGGGTTGCATGGAACAAATTTCACGCGACATGCGGCGCAGGTATAACAACAAAATGTCGCACTTTATCATTCATTTCGTCTAGCCGTGTGACGTCACTGTCTCGGCTATGCGTGCGGAAGAAAGTTTTAATGTTGCGCCCAGTTTTGATTCACGACTATATCACAGACGATTTGGCTTATTAAGTCCGAAATATTGTGGAACATAGGATACAATAATCGTATATGTAAAGGTATGTTTTGTCTAAAATAAGAGTAAAATAATAATGCTTCTTATTATGAGGATATACTCTTAAAAATGTTAAATATGATAAGAATAAAATTAATTTAACATTAAAATAAATGCAATTTTGTAATACAATCTATTTTGTAATTACTACATATATTTAATATTTTTTTTATGTAATTTATATTCATCACAAATTATGTTTGAATATAATTATTAATATGCAATTGTTAATCTGTTTAACTGTGTTATTTTTAAGCGCTCAAATCAAGGGCGAGTTTCTGTTTAATTGATTAAGGATATGAAATATAATTAATTAAAAATCTACTCAGTAATTATTATCAACAAAACAATGCAATTTAAAATTACAAAGGCAATATTATAATATTTGCATTTTTAATCCGAAACAATGTTGCGTGTTTTTTTATGTAAGAGTTGTGTATTTAACAGAGCTTAAAATTGTTGTAAATATTCACGTTTTTATTACAGAAGTCACGACTTTAAAAATATTGTCCTCTGAAAACAATTACCAATAATATTTATATGTAATGACAATTAGTACCGTCTTTTTTTTAAATGAATGAGTGTAATAATTTATTAATATACGTCTATAAATTTAATAAAACAGAAACTTTTATATTATTAGTCAGACTATTTTAGGAAATATGTAAAATAGAATAATATTATGCAAACGTCCGGTTTGTTTGAAAAACAAAACAAAATTTGCAATCTCCACACGGATGTATCGTATTATAAAATATAACCGAACTTTCAAAAAATACGAATTGAAGAGATAAGATGCGAATTTTAAACAAGAATTTCAAGTGATATTATGCAATTGTGGACTGTAAGTAATTTTATTATATAAGATGTTTATTTTTAAAGCACTGCAGGAAAGTAGTTTAACTTAAGGATGTATGTAATAGTTCGATTACTTTATTGTACCGGCGATTTTTTTTTTAAATTCGCGACTCGTCGATTCTGCGATTTAGTACGGTGTGGTGAGATGAGTGGTTGGAGGCATTACTTATAGCTGTGGGAAGCCTCCACTCTTTTTCGCGGACCACCTTTGTGGTAGGCTTTGTACGGGTGCAACGAATCTGACGCTATATACAGAAACACAAAAGTAATGTATAATTGTAAAATATTTTTTTTTTATTCTAGGCTGAATAATATACACGATTTTAGAATAATATACACGATAGAGGCTCCTGCGTAAATAAAAGTGGCTTGATA
This sequence comes from Rhyacophila brunnea, assembly GCF_057557595.1. Classification (NCBI taxonomy): domain Eukaryota; kingdom Metazoa; phylum Arthropoda; class Insecta; order Trichoptera; family Rhyacophilidae; genus Rhyacophila; species Rhyacophila brunnea. The sequence goes on from NW_028232752.1 coordinate 18,039,847, forward strand.
TAATAAAAATTACACTTAAGATATAACAAAGTTATTTTTTTATACAAAAATACACAATGTTGTATTCGTATAAATATAATACTGTTTAATGGTAGCAGGACTTAAATTCTTCAATTAACTGTATATTATTATAAAATATAAATAATTGGAATTGATTTATGGTCAGCCTATATATCGAGAAAATTGAAGAGTATATTTGCCTTCATTGGTAAAGATTGGTCCATAAAGTGCACCTCTACATAATTTACTGAAAAAAAAACCATTTTTATGCAATTTTAATAAAAAAAAAAATGTTAATAATAATGGACGTTTTATTTGTTTTCGTAAGTTTGACATTACTAACAGTATTTATACGATTACTAGAAAATAGTATGAATTAATTTTCATATTTTTAAATTCACGGTATAATTAATATATTTTTAATTCAATCATATAAAATAAACACAATTTAAAGAAACTCTTTCATGTGTACGCCAACTATAAATCACATCGTTTACTTTCTTTTACTGGATATATTTTGAACAAGTTCTGCCCATTTGTCTTAAAAAATATTATGTATTAGATATTTAATAGGCATTTATAATTTGTGTTTCGTAATATTTTTGTTTTGAATATTTCATTTGTATGAATATGAAATGTTTTACACATTAAAATAATTGAAAATGAAGTATGATCGTGAACCTTGAAGGCAAAATGATATGTTAAATTGATGAATTAGTAATGGTGTGACGATTCTGAATAATTCGAATTCTTATATTTTTACAAACACCGCAATGTATAATAATTCTCGATCCCTAATAAAAAATATATTAAACATATAACGTATTACAATCACTATTAAACTTTCTTGTTTATTTTCGGTGTCAAATCGCAACGTATATCTATTCCTTTGCGAATTTCATTCATCTGAGCGGCGCCCACTTGTCCCAGCGGCCAGTCAGCGAGGCCCACTCAGCCGTGCCCAATGGGCGGTGCTTGGCGGGAGAGACTCATGTTTTTGGTAACTTTCAAGTAAGATAAAGGAATGGAAGAGTGCATTCTCTTCAGGCATCTGCAGCACGTGGTTGAGCCAGGTCTAACACAGCCTCTTCAGTCTTTATATGATGAGAAACTGCTTGGTTCGCAACATTATCTCCTTGTTACTCATAAAGTCACACTATCGTACATCCATTATCAGTAAACATCAGTTATTGTCGAAGCTCAGTATACGGTAATTCTGAGTCTTTGTAAGGTGCCATGGCTCATTAACGTAATGCAGCACCGTCATAATGCAAGCGTCGAATAGGCGCGGCATTTGGTTTCAACCGAATACAGTCTTGACTCCCAGATACTGGGATATCCACGCCAGAATATCCCAGTGGCTTTATTCTTTTTGAAATGGTGTTTTCAATAAAGAATAAAATTAAACGCCTCTTTTAGGGCACTCTGTGGATTCACAATAAAAATCTAAGAAGGTTCTATAAACTGTTTAAAAAATACTTGAACTCAAATTTAAACAAGACCGACAATGCAATGATATATATAACCATTACACTGATTGATATAAAGAGGAATAAAATTAACTACCCAATTACGTGTTTGTTGAAAAAAATATCTAGAGTTTTGTAACACACGCATCTATGAGATTGCGGCGTGCATGCAAAAATTTAAAATTATTTAACTGTTGCTAGTTACCGATATTGCGTGATTTTTTCATTAACTAGATATCCATATTATTATTATTAGATAAAAAAAATGATAAATTATCTCATGTCTATATTTTTTTAAATAAAATATTTTTTTATTTAATGGATAATTCTCAAAATTTAAGAACGTAGCATTCTTTATTAAACATATATAATTTGGTACATCTTGTTGAAATGCAATGGCCGCACTGTTATACAACATTGCAAGTTTCAGAGTAGGTTATAACTACCAAACTTTGCAAGTTTCTTCTCTCTTTCGACCATGTCCGATCCCAATATGCTCATATGGGTATATAGTAGAGGTTTGTATTAACAGATTTTGTTTTTTACGAGAAATGGATGTCAGCCACTTGCTCAACCTATTAGGTCCATACCCTGACAGACACAAATTGAAAAACAATATGTGTAATTGCCAGACCCAGCATTCGAACCTGGGACCCACGGCGTGATAGTCCAACACTTAAGCCGCGCGGCCACCGTGGGTGTATGCAAGTTTATAAGGGCGAATAAACAATAGCCATGTAATATGATGCAGTACCTACCTACTGAATATTCTAACTTGATATAATAATAATTAGATACCATTAAATGACTAAATTTGTCCAACGATTGTCTCTTCCTCGAGCTATGTTTCCAGCCCATCTCTATTTGAGGCTTTTAATGAACTCTATTAGATCACAACCCTTGTCTGCTTCCTTATCCACTCATTCCTCGTTTTGTCTTTTCGCGTTATATCCAGCATGCACCTCTCCATACCACGTTGTGCTACTCACTATGTACTTAACCTAATTTAGAAATGGCGTCAGGATCTCTTTTAATTTTAGTTTTAATGTGCTTTGAGCAAACGAAAATGATGTTTGTGCAAAAACGTGTGTTCTCCATATTTTTATACGGTGTCCAGTCATGGACCTTGATTGCAATATAGCGGAAGGCAATTGATGTCTTCGACATATTATTGTAGTATTAACGATAAATGTTTCGTATTTCTTAAACATAGCACAGGACGAACTAGTCAATTATCCAGATATTATAGATAAAGAAACGGCTCTCGACAATATATATCTGAGACGCATTCTGCAGTTTTTTGAACATATTGTTTAGGGCTGACTGGATAACTTGGAGAGACTGGTAGTTGTGTGGAGAGAAGTGTCAGCGCGCTGGAGCTTCCTGGGAGCAGCCATCACTCTGCTCTGAGAGAAGTAGAGGATCGAAAGGGGTGGAAAGACTTGGTCGCTCAGAAGTTGACGATACTCAGCTATGAGGTAACGGCCAAGAAGGAGAAGAGTACAAGCAAATATTGTTTCATTCAATGAGTAATTCACAAGATTTAAGAATTATTAGGCATGGTTTATTGAACTTCCATTTTCTAAATATTATATAGGTATATAGATGAATTATGTATAGCATTCTGTTAAATTAAATTTACACTCACATAGAAAATTTTAGATGAATGGTTAACACATGTTTGATAATGTTTAAAGTGTTTTTTTTATCATGAGTGTATTCACCTTGTGACATGGTAATTATTATACCATGGTGTAAATTGATGTTTTATTTATAATTTATTTTACGGATTCTTTTAATGCTACCAGCTTCCATAAGGATACGTTTTTCAAACTAATGGTTTTAAAAACCTCTTCCAATAGAGATGGAGAGAATGAGACAACTGGACGCCAGAACAAATGGGCGCCGCACTGTCGAATGAAATAAATAGACGTTCGTTACGATTTTATACATAAAGTAGACGAGGACTTTTAATTAGTTTCTATTTACTACTTAGTAATTTTAATTCATTTTGCTCTTAATTCATTCACTATGGACATGTTAATTACTAATTAATTACCACATTTAAATAACATGCTAATTATCTCTAACGGTCATCTAAAGGCAACGCAATAGTTGCGTTGGACGCACGTAATGAATTATTACCAAAAGTTTTTTTATTGCGTATTAAAAAATATCATACCTGATACTTTATATATAAATAAAATAACTTACTTTCTTCTCGTTGGAACTTACATGTGCACAATTAAATCATTATTTACGAGTGCATATTTTAATGCTCATAAAGTATTAATTATTAATAATATAATAATTTAAATATAAATAATCATATTAAATGTATATTTTAATAGAACCTATAATTTATGAACATCTATTTATTTTCGAATTTCATTCGATTGCGTGGTGCCCAGTTGTCCCGGCGGCGCCAAATCGTCCTAGACGCGAGATGGAGCCTAAATGTACACAATTTAAGCAAAAAAAGAACCAGCGGTCACTGATTAACTTAGCTAAAAATACATTTATAGTGCAGGTTCATTTTAACATAATGTCACACTATTGATGACATTTATTTACCAATTTTCAGGGTATATAAAAAGACAATCTGTCACAATGAGTAGATAAGCAGCTAGTAATACTACTGATGACTGATGACTGATGACTGATGACTAAATTAATGTGAAACATGTGTGCAAAACATTTATATTGTTCGGAAGGATTCATCACTATGGGTTTATCCAGTGGTTTATTCCATATAATACTGAATGTAGCAATCAAACGCATAGGCATTTAATTACAAAACTAACGACATGAAGTTTATTCTTATGTATCATCGCAAATCTTTCTTAAGTCAATAATTAAGAATTTTTTAAGCTGTAACTAATTAGGTATATCAATTATAATTATATTATTATTAATTAATTATACATTTTTGATATATTCTTCAAAATACAATGTATGCACTAAGAATTTGTCATAATATTATTAACAAAATTAATTGAAAAATACATCATTTTAAAACACCTATTAGAAAAAATACGAGTGGATTCTTGCCAATGTGCATTACCAAATAAGCCTAATTTAATTACCACGAAATTAACAAACTAGTAGTTTTTACATATTAAAATGAGTATCAAATTACGTTAATTTCTAAAGATATCAATTACATACCCTAAATACTAACCGATGTCCAGAATTTAATAAACTTGTTCTTTTATTCAACAAATCAGGAATATTGTTACATTTTCATATATTGTGAATTATTCGTCAAATAAAAGAAATGGTTAATTAAAATTATAATATTAAACGATGGTTTAATTAACAGTATTTGTTTTTGTATATCATTTATTGGTGGACATACATTATCCAAATAGTCACAATTCAATCACAGGAAAGGCTCTTAACAATATTACGTCTGAAACTGCAGTTTTTTAAACATATTATTTCTCGCGGACCAGTGGGTCTATTCTGTACTTATCGACCGCTAAAGTGATAGATATTATCAAACTTAGGGTAGGTTTGTATCAAAGTATTAGCACTTATTGTAACAATTACAATACGTTGGTTGTAATTGTTGCAATAAGCGTTACATTTTAACAGCGCCTCTCTTGCTGCTAGATATAGAATAGACCCACAGAAATGGGGAGACTTGTGGTTTTAGGGAGTATCTCGGGAAGGCGACGCCAAAAAAGAGAAACCAAATGAAGGAGCTTACTGAGGGTAGAGTATATGCTTTATGATTTTGCACTCCGGCTCTAGGTTGAAAATGATGTAACATATTCAAAAAACATTTTTTTTTACATGTATTATCTATTTATTTTCTTATTACTACATTTATATTAATACGACTGAATATCATTTGATCTAATTGTATGCAAAGTAATCAGGCAAAGAGGCGTATCAGTGTAGTAAAAAGTGCAAAGTTGTAATAGGTACATATACTCTAGCTTTCAGTCTACCCTGAGATAAACAGAGGAGCATGGAGTCCTAATTGCTCAGAAGATGACTGCATTTCTGCTCGGTCACGATCCTCAGCCATGAGGGAATGGCAGAAAATAAGATACATTATATTAAACAAAATAAAACATAACTTATGTCGGACTCAGTCCTTAGTTAGTAACAGGACCAGGATCGTTCGTTTAGAATTTATATGGATATTTTAAAGGGTGGGAATTAATCGCACAATGCAATAATCAAAATTCACAAAAAAGTAACTTTAACATTTGGAAAATAGTTTTCACATATATTAAATGATTTCACAAATAAATAGATGAAATCACATAAAATAGTTTGTTTCACAAAACAAAAATCATAAATCACTCATTGTAAATACAAATTCACTCAATTTTGACAACTGCACACATTTGTAAAATTGTTTTCACCGATAAATAATATATCGCACAAAGAAAAGGTAGAAATTCACAAATGTCAAACTAATAATTGTAACAATACAATTTTATTAGAAGGCAATCGCAAAAATGATGCTTAGGTGTCAATATAATTAATGTTTAACGCAGTAATATAAATATGTATATATATTATTTGATGTAAATCTACAACCAAATAACACCACCTAGGTATACTTATCTTTTACGGTTCATCGATATAAATTTTGGTAAATGTGGCGCAGATGCCGTCATGAGATTTTATAAGTATCTTTTTTGAACCAAACCTAATCTAACCTAACCTATTCTAACGTAACCTAACCTAATATAACTTAACCTAACCTTTTTTTTTTTTTTTTCGGCGGGGGGAAATCTTCTTAAGACACCACCAGCAGTCAGCGGCGACTGACTGATGGTAGTGTGGGATTCTTACCCACTAAAACCCCCCTCCTCTTCTCAGCTGCCCCCCCGGAATCCGCTTTTATGCATTACTTCAGGGAGGCAGCTATGTCCTTGCCTTTTGTTAGGCCACTTCTACCTGTTCTCCTCGCCGAGATCTTTCGTCTTCTTCTTTGGTCTTGAGGACGCACGATGCAAATTCTGCCCATGCTGACCATGCAGCTGTGCTTTCCAGCATTGAAGAAACCATGTTCGTCAGCGACATTGCTTCCTCGCTGACAATCCCTTTCAGGGTGTTTCTGGCTTCCTCCCAAGCTGGGCAGTCAAACAGCGTGTGCGCAGGGTTATCGTCATGGCCTCCACAGTGATGGCATTCGCGGGTCACTTCTTTCCCTATCCTGTGAAGGTAGTTGGAGAAGCATCCATGACCAGTGAGCATTTGGGTCAGGTGGTAGTTCAGCTCGCCGTGTTTCCTTTCGCACCACGCGTTTAGGTTTCCGACGAGCTGATGTGTCCACCTGCCCTTTGTGGAGGCATCCCACCTTTCTTTCCATTTTTGCATGGTCAGCTCCTTAGCGTCGACTTTTTTTTGACCGTTGTACACTGCTTGCCTTTCTTTGGCAAGCAGGTCTATGGGCGGGGAGGCATTCAACACGAGGATGGCGTCCTCCGACACCGTGCGGTATGCCGAAGCGACTCTGAGTGCACTTCTTCTTTGCACCCTTGCCAGAGTGAGCCTCGTGCATTTTCATAGTGTTTATATTCTTTTACGATTAATTGGGTTACAATAGTATATTGATACGTGAAGACTACTTTTTCCTTAGTGCAAATCGATCATTTGAGTGTTGTAGTTGATTTGTGAATATCATCCATTTCCGATGTGACGAACATCTTTTTAAATGCTGTCAGCGCTTTGTGAAAACAGTCTATTCAATTGTGCGAATATAAATTCCCCTATTTTAAAGTGTTTTTTTCTCAAAATTATATTAAATAATATAAATGTATACGTAATTTTAACTAAATACTTAATTATTATACATGACATTATTTTCTCTTGTGCCAATTGTAATATGATTTGTATCGTAATGATTTAATTGTCTATGAAGGAATGTCATGTAATCTCAACGATTTATTACCGAAACATTTTTCTTTTACAAAATCGAGGCTCTATCGATATCATCAATCGTTACTTTCGAATTCTTCCACCGCGTTGACATGTCGAGCTAAACTTCGTGGCTATGTTACAAATTCAAACTATAATATCTCCGATACATTCTATATCTTATTGATTCAATACATCCAAACGTTCATTCTATTTACGACTGTGTTACGTTACGAATTGCAACTCAAACGTAAACGCTATTACTATAACTAAAACGCTTTAAATCTATACATAACATATAATTGATGTATTTGTGCATATTTTTACCGCCTATCCAATTTGCATACTTTCAATATTTTTACAACTAAAGTAATATGTGAAATACTTTATTTTGTTGTAGTGGTTATTTATTTTAAAAATATTAGTTTTAATTACTTTCGAGCACCTGAGTTATTTTCATATTATTACAATAAATTTGATAATTTAATATATAGCGTTAATGTAGCAGTAAAAATAAAATACTATATTATGAGGGTATTAGTTGCAAAGTCGGTTGGTTTTGTTTCTTATTAATATATTTTTAAAAGGTTCATTATTTTAGTATATAATATATACATTTCAACCATGCGTGAAATCATTAGTCTCATTTTATTGGGGCATTTGATATTTAGATATAAAATTAATGGTCATATTTCATCAGGTAACTTTTACAACATAAACTTTTGTTGTTTAAAATAAAACACAATATACAGTAAGTATATAATTCACAAAATTTAATTTTTGTTCTAATATGGTTTTATCCATTAATATAAAATGTATTTTGTTAAAAGTCGTAAAAATGTCTAAAAAATATAAATATTTTGGTAAGCAGTATTGTAGGTAAATAAATGGCTTTTAAGTTATTCACTTTCTGAGGGCAGAACAATTGGTTTCCTACTAAATAAAATGTCTTTTTTTGTGTTTTATATATATTTTTGAAAATTTTCCAGTTATTAATAATAACATGAGTGTTAAAGTAAATATTTTACTTAACGTCTTTTGTATGATATGGGGTATGTTGTGAATTTTATGGAGATAGTTGACTTTGAAATTAGTACTCTCATATTATTCAGGTAGATATATTGGTCAGAGTAGCACACCTGACTGCATAAACATAAATGTATTATCTATTACAATCGGGCTACAAAAACAAATGAGTGCCTATGGAAAATAAATATACTGACGTATTTAAAATTGCGCAAACATAAAACTTGGTAGCCATTATGTTCTAAATTTGAAAAGTAACTTCATAATATCTATGGATAATATTTATTAGTTAAATTGAGTATATTGTGTGTGTGAATAAATTAAAAAAAAAGAGTTCAAGGCAAATTTCAATATGATATATTTTTATGAAATCAACGAATTATCTCAAATGACGAAAAGAAAAAGGCACGTATCTTTCTTTCTATCTTTCACTGAGAGTTGTGCAAAGCAAACATCGCATGGTTATTGGTTACTTCACGTCTGATGGCTGCAGATTTTGCCATCGAGAGCCACTTGTTACATTTCTCGCTGGTCAAACCGGATTACTTTTAAAAGTACAGCTCTCCAATGCCTATCCATTATTGCCCAGACGACAGGAATATTCAATAATAATACCATATAATTATAATATATATTTACATTTTTTATAACACAAAATAATATGTTTGTTCCTTCCAATTTTGAATTTTGGATTCGATTTTAATTTTGTGTTCTTTTGTTTGACTTTTACTGCTATCAGAATTATGTTATTTTTTTATATATCGTGTGTCCTGATTAAATGGCTATTTATTACTGGAAAAACACACAACATAATTACAATTACATATGTATGATATGCTGTCCAATATAATTTCATAATTCCATTAGTCCATAATTTGTTTTCTTTCACGACCCAATTAAAATAAACGATTCTTTTATTTGCGTGTTAGCTTATTTTTCAAATTTAGAATTCAAATTTATGGGTATGTTTTCTCTCACCTTATCCTTTTTAATACGTCTTTTTCCTGTCTCGCTTTCTCCTAGATATTTACATATATTTTCTCTCATACGTTATAAATAGACAGACATATAGATAGATCAAGACAAAATATTGTAATTATTACTGTTTTATTAAGTAAGATAAATGTATATCGATCAACGAAGCGACCTCATGATAAATCAGGCACTTCAATCAGTAATACATATTACAAAAAAATATTACATATTAAAGAAATGTAATAGCCAGTTGCCATGGAGCAATGTTTTGAAACCAGAATCAGTTTATTACTCAATGACGATTGAGCCATAAATTCCAAGAATCATAAAGTGCGCCGAGTACCCTCAAATACTATCAATATTGAATGCGCGGTTCGTTTATGTGACAAACTTTAACACATACGTAACATAATTATTCATACTCGAGATTTAAACCTCACCCAGAAGGAAACCTACATCACATTTATTTTATGTTTCCTGGTCTGAGAGTCTGAGAGGTCATGAAAGGATATGTGATAGTAAGGATAACTACAATAGTGGGGTAGAAGAGAACACTACTTACACTACTTACGATTCACATGGTTCTGCATCTATACTCTACATTTACTGACGATACGCGTATAATAGCTTCAAACTGGGGCATGTCATTCGGCCACCGAATAAACTCGGGAAAGAGTGGACGTTTATATAAATGTGGCAGCCCCAGCTTGTTCATGGTATTAAACGAATGTGTTGTATATCAAGAATTTTTAAATACCGAGCTATAGACTATTAAAATTAATTATCAAACAATATTGATCACTTCATTTTTAAATGTTAATTGTATAATTAAACTAATATTGTGATTTTCTTCATACGTGACTTTCTATAATATAACATCACGCAGATATTTGTGTAATTTTAAACTACTTACAAAACGTTATGAATTCAAAATAACCTTTAAGTAGGTATCTTAAATTTTCCTGAAATTGATGCTTTCGGTGGATGCAATTTTAGCAGGCCTATTCCAATACACAACTCCGAAATCATGTAAAATTGGTAAAAATGCTACGATGCATTTAGAACGAAATAGCACTTTTAACGACAGTTATACCAGCTATGTTGTCTTGACTTATAATTTCATCTGCAGAGTTATTCTAAATAGTTAACACGGTAGAGTTGCCACTTCATAAGTTTGCTCACCGGTTCTAGGATGAAAATGATGTAATTATATTTTAAAATTATATTTTTTACATATATTATATAATTATTTATTTATTATTACATATTATATTAATACAAGTGAATATCATTTGATCTAATTTTATGCGAGTTAATCAGGAAAAGAGGCATAGCATATCATATTTTATGCGAGTTAATCAGGAAAAGAGGCATAGCATATCAGTGAAGTAAAAGGTGCAAACAAAATGCAAAGTTATAAAGCGTATACTCTACGTTCTCGTTATTTTTATTGCTCCAGAATTACATGGATATAACTCGGAGTAATTCCATAAACAAGGCGGTTATCTGCAAGAATTGATATGACACTGCGGCTTACTTGATTGCAAATGAATCCGATTTGAAATTAAGTATGACGTGTTAAAAATATTTTGCTGTACTATTCAACGGCGTTTAACAGTTCGCCAAGAACTATGACTGGCCGTGTTAAAAAACAACACACCTGATAGTTATCAGGAACCATAATAATTAAGTGCCTGAATACGAAATATTATATTTATCACTTTTTTATTGATTTTGGAGTTAGGTGACATACATTAGAATGGCGCTGCTATAGCACGAGTTAGAAAATCGGAAGAAACACGGGTACCAACTGCGAACTACAACTAGAGCTAGATAATGTCAGATAACCGTTTTGCACACAAAATACATCCCTACATATTAGAGTTATCTCGGATCTACGAAATATAAAGACATACCTAGTGTTATTATGGGGTGTTATGGAGTTAAGTAGTTGGAATCAGAATTACGTACTGTACACACTTACCATTAATTATTCCATTATGAGTAATCATTTTAGATTTCTACTACGACATTTCGTGGGTGTTAGAATTTAGAATATTTTTTGTCTTTTTTAATAAAGACTTTTATAAATAATATGGTTAAGTATTGCTACTTTACTACGTCTATCGTGGTGATCATTGTATTCTCATTCGCATTCTGTCTTGAGGGTTTGGGATGGAAGCATTTGCCAATTGGGCGGGCAACAACTATATTCAACCAAATCGCCACTAATATTGATATTTCCACCTACCTACGTGAAGATGAGTTTAAGTAGACGTTATTTTATAAAATAATGTAGATAAACTATGTACTACAATATGTTTTATGTAATACATTGGTATATAATTTGGAATACCTCAGTAACGTACTGCAAAAAAATATAACTATTGATAATGAGTGAACGAATGAGTACCGAACGTGCATCCGTGGGATTCCTCCGGCTTATCTGTGAAAAGATCTACCAGTATGTTCAACTTTTGTGAATTATTATCTATTGAATAAAAATATAGTGTAATTTAAAAATACTATATATTATTATCTTTTATTTATAGAACGGTTTCTTTCCTCCAAGAAGTGATATATTTTTTAAAATTAATGCTCACCTTTTAAATATACTGCAACGAAATCCATTATTTAATTTTTAGAAACATTTTTTTTTGCGTTTCGCCAAATAAAAGTGAACGCATGGGATTATTTTTTTATTCAAATCATCTAAGTACAATAATGAATCATATTATAATGTAGTTGTGGATTATAATTAAACATCATAAATGCATTTTAATTCCGTATATTGCAACAATAGATCTAATATGATTTGTGAGAAAACCCTCACTATCCTAACAATAATAAGATTTAAAATAAAATAATGATATAAAATTAGAAACCAATTGTATACGTCACGTTTATTCATTTTGATGATCCTCAATTTGTGGAACTGTATGTGTTCTCAAACATAGTAATGTTTAACTAGTACATTTATGTTATTATTAATGATAACGACTCTGGATCTGTAGGTTGCTTGTTCTAATCTCTCCCTATCTATTCACACTTGCAATATCTCCACTTTGCGAAGTAAAAATGACGATATAATTAATTGTCGTAATATTATTGTATTATATTTCAATTTACCCCAGAGTATCGTGAAATCATTTAATGATCTCGTACTGGGTCGTGATAGGAATGGTTATTTTGATTGTGTAATGTTTATAAGTAGACTTGTCATATATATTTAAAATTCTGAACAAATTGTGAACGGTCTAAATCAGACATAAATCATTTTGAATTTGACCATTCAACATATTCAAAAAGAGATATTTTTTCTTTAAAGCATCAGTAAATCCATATTTTCTTTTTCGTATTTTAGAATCTAATTATTGAAAACTAGATTTTTATCTCAAAATAAATAAAATTTCAAAGACTTAACCTCACTTTTCTACTTATAATGTGACGGCGCAAAATAAACAATAATAATCTTACCTTAATATCCACAAGATTATGTCGAAGCACCTTGATTCAAAACCCCCTAAAACGGTTTTATATATTTCTGAGAAAAATGAGAAAAACGATTTTAGGTAGTATAGCTGATAGATATGAGAAAAACTCATAATATCTATTAAATCTGCAAACTTTATGTATTCATTATTTAATTCGTACATTCTAAAGAGTATTTTGGCTTGTCCATTTTAGGGGTATTTGAAAAGCACACCCAACCATTTTAACGGGTTTTGAAATTTACCCTAATTTTTGATCATACCTATTGACGGTTTTTGGCGTTTTTTAAAGTTTAATCTTTGGCTACCATATAGGTAACCAAAATGTCAGTCTAAATACATACATAACTCAAAAATTTTCAAAAACCGTTTTAGTGGGTAACTAAGAGTTTCATTTTACTCTCTATAAAAGTTCTTAATTTAAAAAAGATACAATATAATAATGGCGTTTTGGGGGTCAAATTATCGATCTTTTGTGTGTGGATTTGAAAATACGTAGGTTCTATAAACTTTACTCAAGCCGGGACAATCCCGGTCAAATCGGGACGTATCGTAAGCCCGTGTATGAGTGATCTGTAACAGCTAACGCCTGTAATATATGGCCTAATGTTATGGGACTCGTGACCTCGGTGAAATGTTGCACATGTCATTGGTATGTAGTAATCTTACAGAATCGAGTTGATGATATTGACAGCTGCTCAATTCCAATTAGGTATGTGAAATCAGTCGGCTTTTTATAACCTGATGGTCACGTATTTCCAGATTAATTACTTGGTAGTCGGTTAACCGGGTAAGGTTTTACTTTTATTTTGAACGCAAAAACCAACAATAGTGATTTTTTTCAAATGTATTGATTTATTGTTTATCCCAGACGCGAACCCTGAAACGGAAAAAAATACAAACTATTTTGAAATATTACTTCTTCACTCAGGATTTATACTACCCTGCTAAGTAAAATGACAGTGTTTTTGGTTTTAGTGGAATGAGAACCCAAGTTTTAAACTACACTTTCTCTTATATTATGTAAAATTATTGGATTGTTTTTTTTTGCCCAATAATAGTGGTAAAACTTCCAGGCTTGAGGAATTTACATTTATTAGATAATGTAAATATATTTTGACCTCACTGGGAATCGAACCCAGAACTCCGTGATGGAAGGCCAGCGCCTTGCGCACTGCACCACGATATCTCTAAATAAACAATGTATATTGTACAGAAGCATTTTTCGTCGAATCTCCACATCCTACTTCAACCCTTCGCCACTAATTGTTATAGATAGATCTCGTTGAGATAAAGCTGTAAACACCTAACCAATGTAGGTAGGTTGGATAGGTAGTTCGTACGTTCCGAAATGCTGAAGATCGTAGACTAGCAGACTAACGCAGTTCGGGCTTATCGTAAGTACCCTCACGTATGCTCTCCTGTATCCTGTTGATAATGTTCATCTTTATACCTCCAACTGGACATCTCTTTTCCTATAATTAGTTGCCGAGTTATGTCTGTTAACAATTAGTGGCATTGATTTCATGACACCATGACTCCAGGATAGCACACCTCATTAAACTGTTTTCAAATAGATATTCTACGTCAATATTTTACATTTCAAGAATATCTTGTCAAATAACACTATACAAAGTAACACAGTACTATTGGTGATGTTATATGCGTATGTTATGATAGTAAAATCATAAGAAAGTGGAGAAGACTAGTTACTAAACGATTGTTTTTTCCATTTATAATGACATATTTTCTTCTTGGTCGTACCCTTGTGGCTTAGGATTATGACCTCTTTTTAATCTTGCCACCCTTTGAGCGACCAAGATTTTCCATCCTTCTCGATCTTCCGCTTCTCTCAGGGCAGAATGAATGGTGCCCCTAGTCAAATCCTTCACTTGTTTGCTCCAGCGCGCAGACGCTCTTCCTCTGCTTCGCCTTCCCTGGAGGCAACCCAAAACCACCAGTCTCTCCAGGTTGTCCGGTCCGCGCCAGACAATATGTTCAAAAAACTGCAGAATGCGTCTCAGACATATTCTCGAGAGCCGTTCCTTTATATGCAGTCTCTGGATAATTGACGAGTTCATCCTGTGTTCTGTTCAAGAAATACGAAGAATTCGGCGCCAACACCGCATCTCAATGGCATCAATAATTGCCTTCCGCTCCCTTGCCTTCGAGATCCATGGCTCGACTCCGTACAAAAATATAGAGAACACTAATGTTTGCACAAGCATATTGACATAATATAATATGTATAACGAAATTATATGACATCAAATTAATAACAACCACCGTAGTCATAGTAACAAACAAGAACACTTTGATCACATTATTATCTATGTCAATAGTACCTATAGAATACAATATTGTCTATTTGTAACTGGCAATTGTTAAAATAGATACAATACGTATATGTGATTAGGCGATTATTTATTTTATTAATATTGCATGAGTAATAAATTAAATATGTGTGATAAATATTATTAGATACACGTAATATCAGTAATTTGATTTTTCCTTCTGATAAACTGGTTAGTAGGTATGGTATTATTTTAATATTTACTCATCTTAAAATCATGTGCGGATAATAATTGTACGTATGTATCAGTGAGCTGTTGTATCGGAAATAGATGGCCGTATGGTATTCAGATCAAATTCATGTATAAATAAAACACTTAAAAATACGTAATAAAGACCATCGGAATACAAGTAAAAGACAGAAGAAAATATGTAAGTAGACAAATTAGAAATACAATCATATTGAATATATTTATATAAAATTCTGGTAGGTGCTCGTAGGTATCAAATAATATCAAATTAATGTTCTTACATACTGAATCCAATTAAATTGAAACATTAGGTACTGTCAGTAATGATCCACGAACAACGTGTATTTTATTATCTCAATTCTATACAGCCATCTCTTTCCTGTAAGACTATTCACGGTGAACTGTGATACGGCTAAATGCAATACGTACAAATTTATATGTAACTATTAAAAATGCTAGATTTATCAACACAAACATAAATACTTAAATGTCTTTCGTGGATAGGTAATAATTTTTAATGGCATTGATTTTAGAATATTTTAGTGCATTAAAGAATTCAGTAATCGATAAAAAAAAATACTGTCTCATTTTGTCTACAGCCTTATGCCAGATCAGAAGGCCAGTGTCCCCAATTGGATAGTTATCTCAATGATGAAAAATATTCCTCTAATAATCAGAACTGCAAGAGTAATGTTTTTTTCTCTCTAATTTACGTGTTGGTTATCGACAAATTTAGCTTACGCGAGGATGCATTTTGATGAATGCTGTTTTATAAATTACCAGCGATCACTCACAACTTCAACCACGTTAAATACTGAAAAACTGATTCGTATTAATAATAATTATTTGATTTCTAAGATATCTAAAATCGAGATGAAAGCATATTAGGTTATTCATTAATTTTTGAATGATAGACTTTCCGATATAAACGAACAAACAGACAGACACTCTAATTGTATAATTTAATTATTAGTATAGACGAGTAGGTACATACTATGCTTCATGATATTAATATATAGTTTTTTTTTTATTATTGTTATATTAAAGTTTTAAATACTAAGTGTCCACGTATAAATGACTACTTGTAGGTGCGACGAGACGCAGCGACTTTATAGTCAACCATAATTTATTTCCACTGTGTGGATAGAGATACCAACAGAAACGTGGTAAACTTAGTTTAAACTTCTATTAAAATAATTTATTGTACACTAAATTAAACAAACAACAATTTTTCCATATGTGCAAGTATACCTAGTATAGATAGATTCAAATTATTTAAATATTTAAATTGCACATAATACGTAGAAATTTTTGACCACACATTTTTTTGACCGCAGGGTAAATCTTGCCTAGATTTCACGTGACTCTGACTATTAAAAAATCCCATCATCGATTACAAAATGTATTAATAATAAATTATTACTAATATTGATCCATTTTTATAAATGTTGTTTCATTATTTTTTTCGATGACAACACCGTGATATGTAACGTTCAATTTCTTTACTAAAAACGCCTTCACATAAATATTAAAACGTTCTAATTATAAAGCGCACTCCTTGGTCATTATTGTGGAGCATTAGCGGAATAATAAAAAATGGAGTATTATTATTACATTCAATTTTAAAGGCCCCTGAAAAATTATGTGACAGCTATTGCAGTAATTGTGGATATTGCGTAGTTTACCTAGATAATTTAGAATTATAATGATGCGTTTGATATAAAATAAAATAATACACCATTTTGTTGAAGTGTATATTAAAAAAAATCCGATTGAAGATAATATTATAACATAATGCAAAGACCTTCTCTTACAAGGTGTTTTTTTCTGTGAAATTTATTTATTACAACTGCTTGCATTGAATGAAAGTTTTTTTACTGTCATAGTATTATTATTAGAGGTGTTTGTACGTTATTATAATATTTAGCTATAATTATTTGCCTGATAATTATTTTTATCGTCTTCATATATTTATTGCAAAGGAACCGATGTATCAGAAATAGTTAAAATATGAGTAAGCTTCTAGGATTCATCATGCGATAATCCAAATGTCTTACATACACTCTACGTCTCATTAGTGCGTAGCATTCTTGAATATAGGTCGATTATTTGGTTTCCTATAAGCTTATTATAGAACGCTTCCAGAAGAAATTTCTTCGATGTCTTAAAATAAAGACATATAACTATTTTCCTTTCGATAATTCGTCAAATGATTATTTTCCGACTGCTTTTCTACAAGGCATGCTTACTTTTCACTTTCTTGAATCTCGTAGGTCTCTTCTGCTCTTGAAAAACTTTTGCCTGTTATCGCGAGGGATGGTTTCAAATCCTGGTATCCTAATGAATTTGAATTTGCATGCGCCTGTCAATTACCTACGTGTTCGCAGCCATGATTTATTCTGGATCGGAACCGTTTCAATGTAATAATATAATATGTAACTGTTTGCTTGCAATAAGGGATATAAGATGATATCTTAAGATTTTCCCAGAAGTCCAATAAAACATCCCCATATGTTTTTCCAAATGCACCACGTTGTCAACCTCTGCTTTTGAGTATACTTATAAGATAGTAAAATTATGTCATTGCAATTTGTCTGACTGATATAACAGAAATTTTTCATACATGCCATTTTGAAATTGTTTCGATATAATATTGTCTTTTGTTTTCCTTCTATGATGCAAATTCTCTTTCTAAGTGTCGTCAGTAGTGAGTGTTAGCACGAATGCATTATGGATACTTAATTACTTTGCTAATCTACTAGCGCAAAGACAGAACAATGCAGAAACAGCATTCTAAAAATTGATTAGACCCGGTTTCATCCCGTGTCAGTTCTTTTTCTTGTCACCGGATTACTTAGATTGGTTATTAGTGCATACTGTACTTTGTTTGCTGAATCGTTCACACGAGATAATTTGTTAATCTATTACTACTTTAGGTAGATAACTAAATATTATGAAAATTCAAACAACACAGTTATTATTATTCAACTAGACAAAGATTTTTTAAAAAAAAATACAAGTTTTTAATATTTTTATATGATAACTAAGCAATCAGAAAAACATAACTATATATACTTACTAAAGTTTTCCTCCACTCCATGTATAGGCAGACTTGGCAATAAGTGAAGTCATCAGCTTAGTGAAGTTAAATTATCAGCAGTCGAAATGGAAAATTTTACGAACCGGAGCGCTCATTCGGTGTGTGTTTTATAAGAAATAAGTTTCTTCGATTTTTTGCTATTTATGGCCATTCTAGCTCAAATAGTAAAATTATTTTTAAATTATTATTTATGGCGTCGTAGGTCCCAGGTTCGAATCTTTGTCTGGCAAATACACATATTGTTTTTCAATTTGTGTTTGAGTCGGGGTATGAACCTAATAGGTTGAGCAAGTGGCTAACATCCATTTCTCGTAAAAACAAAAATTTGTTAATACAAACTCCCAATCTGTGGATTCCCAATGATCTTATTAGGATCGGACATGGTCGAAAAAAAAAGTAACAAAAATCATATAATAACAAAACTATGCAGTAGGTATTTTACCTATTGGATACCAGTGGATTTCTGAGCTGTCAGAGGAGCCTGATGAGACCCATAATAGCGAATGACGGATGATTGTCGAGATAAACAGAGCTCTTTCGATCAGTGGAGATCATGGTGTCCACACCCTGAAACAAGCCTCTAGGCCAGGATCTTTGGGCCCACCCACCTATCGCTAAGGTTAAGGGCAGTGTAATGCTATATATATACTATATAGCAGTGTTTCACAAATTCTACACGGGAATTATCATTTAAGTACATCAATCATCATATCACATCAAATTGCAACGCATAACCACATATTTAAAGTATTTAATCATCCTGAAGTAAAGTAGTGCCGCAGGTGACTTTTTTGTACTATTAGAGTAAATTTTCTATTTGTGTTTGTGTCACTTATCTGGTCGACCCGCCACGCCGGGCTTCTCCTATTCCCGGGCCCCTAGGCTAGAGCCCTGTCAGCCCCCCTTGTGGTAGCCATGATGGAGATCATAACCATCTGCAATGAAGATAACGATTCAATGACGTCCCGTGAGGGTAGACAAGTCTACCATTCAGACTACTATCATTATACATTTTAGAAGCAGGGGCGCTTTACCATGAAGTAAACGATGCGGTGGGTTCGTTAGAAAGTACCGATATCTTAATTTTAAACGATCACAAGGGGTCTCGATACTCGTCAGAGATTCAGACTTATATGTCTCTAAATCTACCGCTGTTTGGGTGGAAGTTTCGTGAAAATGCTCTAATCCTCAGTGTGTGGGTACTTACGTCATTTTTTTATAAAGATTTTTGTTGTTTGCTGTTTAGTTAAATATGATAACATAGGCAGGTACGCTGCTAACAATTTTGCTTTAAATTTGAGACTAAAAATGAAAGGGGATGGTATTCCAAGTCTGCCTAAGGGTGGCACTTTGCCTACGGACGTCGCTAAAACGATTATAATGAATTAATTTGTCAACTTCACAATGAATAATACAACCAAAATATGATATTAATATAAAAATTAAAATTGAGTGACGATGACTGGTGTCTATGTGCCGGTTACATATCTAAAACTGTGTGGCATGTTTTCAACGACTGCCCAATACTAGAAAAAGAGCGATGGACACTCAGAGCTCTGTGTAGACAGCCTTACCATGAAATTGACTTCAAAAAACCTCACGAAATACTAAACAACACTACAAAAAATATTTAATTCTTGCCATAAAGAAGATTAAAGGCATACATGGAGAAACATTATTAATTGCAAAGTGTGCACACCAATGTAATTAATTATTAACCCTCTCAACCCACCTTGTACAAAAAAGGAAGGGCGTGATTAATAATAAAAATGATATTGTGAATAGTAGATATTTTGATATTCTGGTAAAGTAAAAAATAATGTGTACATTTCCATGTATCCATATAAATATCGATGTTTATTCAGTATGAGATATGACAGTGACTGAGTTATGTGATAACTTGTATTCTCATTACTTTCATAGTAAATCGTTGACATTACTAATCTAACATTTCACTTTCTACAGATATGCGAGTAGGCTTATCTTATGTTACTTTTCAGGTAAGAAAGTTTACATAATAATACACCTTTGCGGTATTTCAGAGCAATCTATAATCAAAGCTGAGCTTTGTTTTAATGGTATATTCAATTATTTGTATTAGTTCAAATTAAATCACTCGAAGAGATTTCTTTGCAATCTTGATTAAAATTCAGTTATAACTAATTTTCATTGAACATACGATTTAAAAAAATGTTAATATACTTATTTGAAAATAACTACATTTATTATATAATAATATTTTATCCGACAACTGCATGCAGATAATTGTATCAAAGGCGATTTTGGACTGTATACCTACCATCAGAATGATTTTTCACAAATTATTCATATCTATCTTTGTAATAATTGAAGATTTATATTATAGCCTAATAGCGCCTGTACACGTGTATGGATTTATTGCCAACAATATTAAAATAATGTCGTGTAAATTAAATTAAGTATCGTGACAATAGCTGTTTACACACAAAAGTGCTGACTGTCTCGCCAATCTCAGTCCTTAGTCCTAATCTGTGTTGATATCTACACCACCACCGTCATTACTAGTAGCCTAAAAACCAAGGGCGGTTCCTAGCCTCATCCAAGAACTTCGCTCATCTCCCCCTATTCTGGGTCAGTGTCATCTAGGCGTCTGCATCGGCCGCTGTAACATCCTAGTTGACACTGTTCAACCACTGGAGTCTGGACCTGCCAGTAGACTACCAACCATCCGGTCTGGTATCCAAGATGCCAATCGGAGTCCACTACGCTTAACGAATGTGCAGATACATTCTTCTCAGAAGAGGTTATAGAGTTAGTATCTACGTATTTACACCCACGGTGGCCGCGCGGACTAAGCGTTGGACTATCACGCCGTGGGTCTCAGGTTCGAATCCTGGGTCTGGCAAGTACACATATTGTTTTTCAATTTGTGTAAGAGTCAGGGTATGGACCTAATAGGTTGAGCAAGTGGCTGACATCCATTTCTCGTAAAAAACAAAATCTGTTAATACAAACCTCTACCCTGTGGAGGCCCATATGATCCTATCAGGATCGGACATGGTCGAAAAAAAATCTACATAATTATGATTGGTTTCAGTGAACACACTTTATAATATTATGTTACTAGTTGAAGTATCCGGCTTCACTCGAGTCGCTTCTTCGATCAGTAAACATTAAATTTATCTTACTTATCGAACAATTATTTGTAAAGTAATGTAATATGTCAAAAATATGCAATATGTTAAAATAAAAATAATTCTGACAGCAGTCAAAGTCAAACAAAAAAACACCGAATAGAAATCGAATCCAAAATATTATGCCATCTGTGGTAAAAAATAAAAATTGGAAGGCATAAACGAATGCTGTGATTACATTATGATGCACGTTACATACTGTCATAGTAAGCTGCCAGCAACGGGAAAAAAGTGTGTAATGTTATTTTTCGTGATGCTTAAAATATTATCAGACTGATGCTCTCATCCCGTAGCACATTTAAAACCTTTATACGAGTATTGTCAGTTAACAAAATCTGCCGAAATCACCAGAACAACAATGGGATCACCTCACACGTACCGCACTGCATCGACACATGCATGACTCAATGAACGTTTTTTGATAATTTTCTACATGCATACACAATATTTTCGACTCATGTCAAAATCGCGTGGTTTTTTGGTTTTAGCGGTTGGCACTATGTATCTATAAAAATGTTGTCTATTATCTATGGTCTACAGGTTGTGTCATGTTCAAAATATTAAATATATATATAATCGCAAGTAATTTTAATATGCACACGTAGAAACTGTTAAAATAAATTGAAATTAACGTAAATAATGAATAATAATTCAAAATATACATTAGAGTCGGCACTCTCCGTCATTGAACTTATAGAGATAGTGATCGTTAAAAATATTCTGAAGAATGACGAAACCATAGACTAAATTTGTTGCCGTAGCATGACAGTACGTGACGTGCATCATACTAATGTATTTTAACCTTTACATAAGTTGTATTTTATGTAATTAAATATATACATTGTCTATAATATAAACATAGAATTTAACAGTCCGTATTGATAATAATATCTAGTTTAATAAGAAGTACCTGTATAATTATTATGAGCATGGATGTATTTTCTCTACGGAAGGCAGCAATATTCATGGTAAGGTGATGTTAATGGCTATATTTTGCATCGCTCTGAGATACGAAAAGACATTAACTGCATTCGATTGCATAAGATGCAGAGAAATTAAGCACACGTCGCATAATTATAATTGGTAGATATAATAACTGTCGTTTTTTCACTTACAATGAAGAAAATTTTGCAACACGTTAATGAGTAGCATTTAAATGGATTAACAAAAATAACAGATAAGTGTTTTGTAAAATAAACATTGCCTAATCATCGAAAGAAGTCAGTCATTAAAATTAGTAAAATAATACATATATATATATGTTACACCGAATGTGCGAAATTGACTATTACATGAAATAGGCAAAATTTCAACTAATTCATGTAATAGTCAAGCCCGTTGCCTTATTCATGAATAAGGTAGATTATCTGCTGAGTGCGTGAATTCGCCAGGGTATGGAATTCTTAAACTGTCAATATGACAGTAGAAAAAGTAAATTTAATACGGATGGATGGTTTTATTAGTTATAATTGTGATACCTCCACGTTTCTACCTGAATGGAGGACCCCTTTAGGGCAAAGTACGAACAAAGATATGGATGCCACATTCATGGTTCTTATAGTCCGCCAAGCCAAAGTTCTTCTATCGCCGCTCTATGAATAAGATGCTTTGTATTAATTAACTATAAATGTTCAAAAAAATACTAGATGATTGAGATAAAGGTTGGTCACGTAGGATTAATATTTATAGTCGTTTTAGAATATTTAAAAAAAAACCATACCTAATGCTGTTCCTTTTGAGCCCAATTCCCCGAATTCAGTAACACGGCTACCTGGCTGGGAAAAAACCCATGGCGGGTAAAAACCGAAGGTACCCGTCGCGGGCGAGAATGATAGAGAGGGGTGAATGTTCGGGGGTAGATTGAGAGGGACAGCGATAAAACCAAAAAAAGGAGACATGGCCGCGGCACGCGGTAGGTGTCCAGGCTGGCAAGGCAGTAAGATCCAGCCTTCGTGACCCGCTTAGAGCCGACTTTGTGAAAAAAATATAATTTGTGCTGTTTACCTACTTTCTTTTAAAACGATTTCTGTATCGACAGGAATCTATCCGGTTAGTCAAAAGTGATCGAGTACGTACCGACTTCTCGTATCAGTTAAGTGACGTGGCTCGCGATTTGTTCATTTTTCGTTGTCTACACAAGGCGCCCATAGCTGTCTGAAGAATTTAAAAATCGAATAAATGAACTCAGATAACCCTTCTATAAATAATAGTGTAGCCGAGCGATCACTGTGAAAAAAAATATAAATGAATCGACCCGTAAAAATTTAATTAATATTCAGCGATCTTTTGACCGACCTTTGATCCCAAATGTGCCTGTAACGTTATAAACTGTGAGAACTTAATGATTGTGTAGTGTGTTGTGTATGTAACTTTTTGTGAACCCTAATTAATACTAAAAACTGTTGACCTTTGCGTCGATTAATTGGTGCGTTCATCATTTTTATCACCCCGACGTCCTATATTTACCCCAACTGTCAAGACCTACCGTACACTGAACGTGCTCTACCGAACTAAAAACCAGCTTCTATTGACCGCCCTAAGCTATTTAAATCACTGAGCTAGTCGAAGGGTGGAAGCTGGTCGTGTGACTCACTCGTACTGACCGAAAGCACGCTATCGAGGGCGTCATTGACGCCCGGTCGACCGGAGAGTTGAGCGCGGAGGTCGGATCGGGCTGTGCGGCCCCGACTCCCCTCCCTACCCGGACTTCCGGGGTGTCAATTGGACATAATATATTATTAGGTTAGGTTTTGTTTTGTAATTCTGAATTCAACTGAATGTCCATTTTGAGATTAGCTAACAAGTGTCAACAAACTATCACAAACAAACAATCGACCATTGCACGATTGATAACCAAGCACGAATCAAATCGCGAAAATACCTTTTAATAAAATTCTTGCGTTATCATATTATAGTTATATATTGGTATATTTTTATATAATCAATGATATTATTTGACACATTTGGTTAGTTTGATTAGTTGCAAAAAACACCACCGGAGCACGACCATATATTTTGACCAATGCATGAGTATTTGACACATTTGGTTTAGTTGCAAAAAACACCACCGTAGCGCTACTATTTAATTTGCCCAATGCAGGAGTTAGGCAGAAAAATTACTGCCGAATTCACGCACTTGGCAGATGTTTTGCCTAATTCATGAATAATACAACGGGCTTGCATTTTTCATGATTTTGGCAAAATTTTGCCCATTTCATGTAATAGTCAATTTTGCACATTCGGCGTAACATATATATCATTATTGGGTACAATATATGAATATACTATACTAACCAATGCCTGAACAAAAACGAGCTATAAGTGCAAGTGAGTAAGCATTCGTCCATTGATATACTACTGGATGAATCATATGCTTCTTAAAATGACGCCCGATTTTCAGCGACTCGGCCTTTGTTAAAACTTACTGAGTAAGCCCGCTCTAGCTTGCATCTTACTCTAACTAATAGTCAGCGCATTACGACTTGCTCTGTCTGTTTTGCGTTGCAGCACCCTTAGGTTCACTATTCCAAGAACGCAAATTTAGTTTTATAGCCAGGGCAATACGGGTGAAATTCGGGAATCCATGTTAACGGTCTTAACGCATTATACCTACAAGGAAATATTATAAGACGATATTCGTAATATCTTTTGTGGTACATTTTTAAAATGACACTTGTATGGGAACTGCTCATCTAGTAGTATATCAATGCATTCGTCACGCTTATATCTCCGCATGCGTTAGAGTAAGATATAATTTCTACAGCTGAATTAAATATTTTTTGGAAACGTCGTCGGTGAATATAAATTTGACTGATTACATTCATTTGAAAACTGCGAGCACGTGTTGCTGAAATTTATTGTTTTAGTATTAAAAATATAAAGTTAGTGGTAATTATTTTTAGATATTTTAGTAGAACATATTATGGTTAACTATGTTGTGTTTAAATTTGGTAGACGTACTGAGAAGCAACACGATGGTATAACGTTTCATAGTTAAGTTGATAATAAAATCGAGGTCCTACAGTGCGTTATACGCAAGAAACACAGCCTTATTTTGCCGAACAATAGGTGCTTTCTATATATCATTACTCTAAGATACTAACCTTCCATCGGTGGTGGCACAAAAGGGATTAACACAGAAAGCAGTGCCAGGTAACACGCGTGGAATTTAATATCTCAAAGACTACATACGCATTTGTTTTATTATTATAATCCATATGAAAAGAGTATTTGGATTTTGTTTTAGAAAATAAGCTCACGACTACGGCTATGTTTGAAGCGCCGCAGGATGATTTTTATCGCTAATTCTGTAAAAAGAAGTATGCCTCTGCACAGTGGGTAGTTACCATTTGTACATAATAATATTATCTCCTTGAAACTAATGAAATCTTACGAGATTTCACTTGGAACATAGCAGATAAATTTAATATGTAACCTGTTATTATTAATATTAACCGATTAATTTTAATTTAAATTGCAATACCTAATGAAAAGATCTATGGATACCGGTGATTTGATTAACAAAAATATATAGGACTACAATATTCGGCTACAGAAAAAAAATCTTTAAATAAATAAATTGAATCGCGATTTCAGATCTGGCGCCGCAAACTGTAGGGGTGCCACTGGCGGGAGCGTCAACTGGGCCAATCCTAGTGTGCGCGTAGTTCTATCGGCGCCAAGACAGCTGGACGCCTGGACAACTGTACACCAGCATAACTGAGTGGATATGAAATGAGAAGTAAAATGCATGGGCCACAGTAGTTCCGAATCTTTGGAAGCCCGATGTCTGCCACCGTAAACTTCTCAGTTTTAGAAGCTTGACGTCTGCTGCCACAGGAGTTCTCAGCCTTTGGGATCTGACGTCCACATTCACGATGTTATCAACCTTTCAGAGTATAACGTCTACCTTAGAGCCCAAACCCTACCATAACAGATATTCTCAATCTTTTGGGAACCTGGTGTCTGCCAATTCTGACGTTCCCAACTTTTTTTAGGCCTTATATTTACTACACTTGAAGATTATCAGCCTTTGGGGGTGACTAGATCTAAACCAAAGCATTTAAGTAAATGATTTACAAGTGTTTTTCACAAATCAGGCCATAATTTTAATTCCTTGTTATGTTAATTAATTAAATTCATTTTGCTTTTTGGATTTTAAAAACTGGTGTTTCGGTGTCCATAAATACCAGGAACCTGTCAATAGACTATGACCCATGGTAGGATAATATGTGGAAATGGCGCTTATCTGATGACCAAACTCAAAACTGCGATGAAATAAAAATATTTTTTCATATATGTGTCACTATATTTCGAAATCAGCTAAGTCCACCATTAGGTATTTTTTACTTTTTTGTGAATTGCTGAAGAACTACTGCTTTCTAACATTTATAGATAATCAAAATGTGGAATTTATTAATTTTAAATATTCTATACTCGAAATGATATAAACTTTCACCCTTTTGACTGTGTATTTGAGAAAACAAAAAGCTGTTTTTCTCCTATTCATCTATTATGGACTTGGCTGATTTTGAAATCTAGCGACACATATATGCTTACTCAAATGAAACATTAACGAGATCGTACAAGCTGAGTAGCTACAAATGACATGGATGCATTAGCTTCCTTACATTTGATACATAATTAATATTAATATTCCAAATAATAAATCCTGATATTTGGCACATGTCCTACAATCCCGAGCGGACCAGCGCTAGATGGCTACTGCTTTTCATAATAGGTTGAAGGCGTTGACGGCAGACAACATCACTACCTATTTATTATAGTAAAGCAAGTAAACTTATGCTGTAATATAACAGCGTCAATAGCTTTTATTTAAATTATAAATAATTATATTTTATTGTAAACCGTGTAAACGCCAGTTTACTTAGATTTTTGTATTGCACTCTGTAATAGAACCAAGGCGTGAATATTATATTACGTAAATCTTATGCACATCCCCGAAGCTCTAATTGGCCGAATACTGATCCAATTATTGGTCTACATTCACTTAATTTTAAATGCAATAAACAATATTAATTATTTCGTTATGATTATACTTAACTATGTAATTAACTAGTAACTATACTACCTACTACATAAATACCTCTTAATCTGTTTTTTTGATTGATTAAAAATATGTAATTTAAATAGGTATGTCATATAATATGTGTGTTGCTTCAATTTAACCCTGTGATATAGCAGTTTTGTGAAAGTTGTATTATTATAAAAAGGACGACTTTGAGACCAATAATTTTGTTGCATAAAATACAAAATGGAGCGGTTGGGTAACAACCAGTATTTACAATCATTTTATAAGGGACTTGACTGGGGACACAATTCAATAAATATTTTTTTCATGTTTGAGTAAATGATTCAGTATCAAAGCTGAAAAATATTAAATATATACATATTTTAAATTGAGTTTTATTAGTACTGTCATAATCAGTTAGTATGTAGACTTTCACGGTTGTTTGTTATCATAATTATAGATTTATGGGTAGTCAATGTGTTCACTTCTTCCTTCTTTCTTTCTACGTTTCGGGCTCGTTGGAGAGGCAATTCTCAAGGGATTATATTATGATGAAGTGTAGTGTAGGTGTATGAATGCAAACACTGCTTTCAAAATCGTCGCTGTAGGATTGGTTTCCCGAATAGACCAAATGTTCAGGAGATGAAAAACAAATTTCATAATCCTATTTTTAAATACATGGAGATATTTAAATTGTTATTTTTACAGCATATGAATGATCTATTCATTACCATTACAAGTACAAAGTAATTTAAAGAAAGGGATGGTTCTCGTCCAATTAGATACAAAAAAACATTCTGCATTAAGAGGTCGATTTCGACAAAAATGGATATTCGGGAAACCAATTCTATAGCGACGAAATGTCAAAACGAAGCCGATTAGCTGAGAGCAAACGTTTCTCAGAGTAATGTGTTGTATCAGTTTTGACGACCAGAGATACCGGATCGAATATTGGATTTTGCTGACACTGACGGAAGCCATGACGTTTTAAACCGTAGCCTACCATCCCTATTAATATTTTCAGGGTTACTTTGTATTTCATTGGCCTCCTTTACCGATCGTGAGAAATACCATTATTCCGACCCAGTAGGAATAGAAATGAATACTTTATTAATCGTCGATTATTTCAAGGGATTAGACAGCTTCTAGTGGTGCATTATTACAATATCAATAATAAAAACAAACTCCTCTAAAATTCAAATTAGTAGGTAAGTATAAAAAATAAACAAAAACAATTTTACAAAATACTGAAAGAGGTTTTCCTCTGCGCATCTTTAGTATGAAAATAATACAAAAAATCCTGTGTGTTGAGTAGAGAAGCAAATTAATTAAAATTTAATATTTTCCTACGTCTTGTTGTTAAGTAGACGCACAAAGACGTATCGCATTTTATTATAAAACGTATCCTTGAGTTTTAAACGTTGAAAATAACATGTGGTTGATATTCAATACAGCGTGAAAACAATGTTACCATGTTTTTCAGTAGATATAATATAATAATATTATGTTAGTACACATTGACTATCATTAGTATAGGGTCAATAATCGACAAATATTTGAAGGACATTATTTTTCAATGATACCAATAATTACAAAATGTAAAGATTTTTTGTGTGGATAGATTACACGCTAATTGTCGTTAATAGATATTTGTATACAAACAATAAGATAAAGAGTCTCAGGCATCTTTGTAATTATTATATAATATATTTTTGTTTATGGAAGTGTTATTATCGTTTAGCTATGTAATATTTAGGCATATATAAGGTCGCATCATTATACATAGTTGATATTTGTTTTTGTTTACGTCCTACGATACACATTGTCTTCTACAAAGAAGTTTGGTTGATATATTTAAAGCATCACATTCATCCCAGAGCTGCGAATCGCTTCTTCCGATGAGGACATCAAATATTTTACCCATTGTGTGCCCTGTTCTTAGCCTCAGTACTGGCTTAAGCTCGTTCCTCTTCAAAGGAGACTACAAACCAGGGCACCAATCCTGGTGATGGTAGAATAGACTTACTCCATTCCCTCTTTTCTAATGATGCCCTATGGTGACAATCTATTCACATGCTTTGGCACATTTTCTTTATATCCTCATTCCAGTACAGGATTTCTAGTATCCACTGATATGGCACCATTGAATGGCCAGCTTCCTTTGCCAGATCATTCGCCTTTTCATCATTGCCCTCAATACCTATGTGCGATGGGATCCATTGAAGGCATAGATCTCCTTCTCTATTTTTCTTGGCGTCGAAATGGTCAAAGATGTGGTATGCTATGCTTTTACTGTTATGTGAAATAATTTGATTTTTATATCTATAATTTGATATTAATTATTGAGTTAATTAAAAAAAGCCAACAAAAATAATGGTTAAATCGTTTTTCCAACTTACTTCTTTCTTTTTTTTTTAATTGCTAGTTAAATTTAGATAATAAATCGGCACTTGCAGCTTACAACGTGTACAACGTTATTATGCAATAAAACCTATTTTGAAAAAACTGAGAGTTACGCCTTTTTTACTTTCTACAGTCGATATGCATTATTTAAAAAGTTAGTGCCCGCCACTGGTAAACATGTATGCATAATAATGATATTAATAATAAAATTTTTGTGTGCCTCATATATAAATACTACAATATTACAAAGCAAAACCCACGTTCATAAGCGTTTTTATGAATTGGAATGAATAATTAAAAATGCATGGTTTCAATAATGAAGGATAAAGATAATTAGTATTGGAAGTGATAAATATGAACAAATAAAAAACTGAAGGAAGTAACTATTTCCATAAAACAAGTATATTTTTATATTGTTTATACATTTACCTCGTATTTGGCTTTAGATAACTCTATCGAGCACAGTGCTTATATCCGACACGCCACATTTGAGCCAATTTAAAGTAATGTTAATTATGTATAATTATTGTTGATGGGTAATTACATATTAAATATTTACTGGCAATGCAGTAAACTTATTTGCAAAATATTTAGCCTACAGAATCCCGCACGATTTCCGTTAGCTTTGATGAAAACGCAATAATTCTTCAATATACTATAATATTATATCATTTTTTTCAGATGATCGGAAAAATACATAATTTTATTAAGTATTTTTTTCGACCTCTTAGATCAGTGATCGGCTAACTGCCAAGTGCGCCCTTTTGAATGAATTTAAAAAATTTATAGAAGACATTCTTTTATTTTGTTATATGATTTTTTTTTGTCTTTTATTATATGCATCTTTCTAATTATCTCCATATTATTCAAATTTAAATATATTTTAAATACGGTGAACATTACAAATTATAAATTTAAGACGTTCACAACGTGACATTTAAAAAAAAACAAAGAAATAGTACTAAAATAGTGTAACGAAGAAATAAATATGATATGCAGTGTCACAAAAAATAGTATAAAAAGTAAATAGGTACAAAAAATTATAAAGCATGGAAGCACATCTGAGTCTAAGTAGTGAACCCTATTTTAAGAATTTATAAAACAATGCCTACCTATAAATACTCATACTCACGTAGGTGGAATATATCAACACCCGAAGCGATTTATTGCCCTCCCAATTGGCACTACTAATGGGAGGTTAGTTCTGCACCTTGGACGAACAAACAACTGATGATCCCGATTTCTAAGATAGTTATCAGGGACACACAAGTCAACACCACCAAGAATAGCGTTCTCATTTACACTACGTACACTTACAGTCGTAAAAAATACGTGGCCAAATATTTATATCTTCTAGGATTTAAACTACAGTATGTAAGCATACAGCTGTGTTGGTATGATTTTAGATGTTTTATAGATAAACGAGTATTTTTTATCTATTATGGTTTGGTTAGGCAAATGAATTAAAAACAAACTACCCTACACCATATGCAAGTAATGTGTATTCTTAATTCAACGAAAATAAATAAGTATGACTGAAAAAGTGTGCACTATTTTTGTCGGATCGTCCATAGCATATCTAAACTATTATGGTTTGGTTAAGGCAAGGTTTAATTAGTATTCTAAAAACTAACCAGCATCATCTGCAATTAGTATTCTTAGTTCAATGAAAACAAATAAAG
Organism: Rhyacophila brunnea; assembly: GCF_057557595.1. Classification (NCBI taxonomy): domain Eukaryota; kingdom Metazoa; phylum Arthropoda; class Insecta; order Trichoptera; family Rhyacophilidae; genus Rhyacophila; species Rhyacophila brunnea. The sequence goes on from NW_028232752.1 coordinate 18,071,623, forward strand.
TGTGACTGACAAAGTGTAGTGTGCTTTATTTATGTCGAATCTCTATAGCCTACTTCCACCCCATGCTAATTTGTAATATAGAGATAGATCATTCTACAGAGGCACCATAGGCGATTCTTAGGTGTATTGGTATTGTTTACTAAAATGCCTGTTACAATGCTACCAAATATAATACCATTACAAACTGCAAATCACTTTGCTATACCCATATAGTGCCACTATTGAATGATTTATCCATACGAAAGTACAAATGGTTCCTGAATAAATTACCAACAAGTAAACGCCGAGCGCATAATGTAGTGACGTCCCTAGACAAAATTCCGCCCCTAGGCAGCGCCAAAATATCGCCCCATTTTTTATACAGTATTTTTATCATCCTTTCGTGACTCTAATACCCAAGAAATTTGTTGAATGGATACATTACTAACAAAATATTATATACTTACCACTAAATCTAATTTACAATATTGCGAGTCCACGGTTTCAGATACATTTAAAAATACACCTGACAACTTTCAAAACTCTGAATTAATTAAATTAATTAGGTAAGTATGTGCCTACCTATAATTAAAATATAATTCACAAATCTGCACGTGTCATTGCTTGTCATCAAGGACGTGACATCCAAGGACAACGGAAGTAAACTAGACATTACGAAACCGACATTAAAATTACAGTCCTGTTAAATCTTTTATGTTAATTAATACATTTTGTTTCCAACCAGTGAGCTGGTGGAAAGATATTTCCGTTATTACTAAATTTAGGTACCTATTTCTATATATACCACATGATTCACCTCGATTTGCCGCTCTTATAGTAACTGCCGCCCCCAAGCGACGCTCAATCTGCCTACCCCGACTTGACGTCACTGGCATAATGTATGGGAAAAACTTGAAAACGGTTTGACTGTAAAACATGCGTAATATTATTCTGTTTTACATAACAGTTGTAAATAATAATTACAAATGAAGTACCTATACATATAGTGCAACTTTACTCCATTACAGACATTATAGTACCTACATCTAATACCGGAATTACCTTTCAAACCGGAAGCTTTACCAGTGGTTAAACTTAACGAATGTAAAACTCGGCGACCGTATGTTACATTTACGATTCTAGAAATTTATAAATGCAGGGCATTCGATTTTATTACTTTATCGTTGTAAGTAGGGATTCCAATCCCGGGTTCCCGAACAATTTTCGATACCTATGAATCCCGGGATTGGTAAACATAATCCCGAAACTTTCGGGATTGAGTTTTTTTATCAATTTTTATGGAAAATAAAATAAAAACGAAAATATAACAGAAAAAATACCTTTAATGACATACAACTACATTAGAAATAAACTGAGTTTGAATGAAGTTTGATCTATTACCCATGTGTCGCCAATTCATTTTATTTTTTCACATAAATTAATAACAATGAGAAAGATTGGAAGAAAAAATGCTTCGCACTTTTAACAAAGTGAATCCACCATGTTTTTTAATGCATTTGTCATTTTTTATTTTAATTGAACTTGTATTTGTCATCTTTTCATAAATAAATAAAACTGTTTTACTTTCACATTATTATTTATATTACAATATTATTTACTCCATTAAGCCTATGTATGTATTTCCAAGATTGAACGTACACAATATTAACAATAAATGTCTTAAATAGTATAAATTATACTAGATTTATTTTTGACCGATTTTATCAACGTTATTTGTATATATAAAAATTTTATATCAACTATTGAAAAAAATGCCAATCCCAGGACCAGTCCCGGGATCGTCAAATCATAATCCCGAAATCCTGGGATCAAGATTTTGGCTCGGGTTTGGATTCCCTAGTTGTAAGTAAATTTCATAAATATTTGAAGGAAGATTTACGTAAATAAAATACAGTAGATTTATTCATGCCTAATACGATATAGTAACAATGTGATGCAAATACGTAGTTATTTTGACAAAGCCTCAAACATAATATCCAGGGAACTCAGAAATAATTTGAACTACTGAAATACCTAACGGGCGTGGAGTAGCAGGCAACCGATCTCGAGTGTGGAAGAATATGGAATAAACTTAAACACGTGCTAAGAATACGCTTGTATTTCGTTCTGACTACTGCTCTCGGTATATACACTGATGCTCATACGATATTGGTGTATTTGAAGGTTGCAACACGTATATAATGTGTGTTATAACACAGTTAGGCAGGCAATTAGAGCTATTGATGGAAAGAATATATATAAGCTGATTTTAACAGCTTTATAAATGTTATATTCTTGGTATATTATAATGGTGATGCCTGGAGTGAAATTTCTATATCTACGATGAGTAACGTATGCGATCAGCTCATCCCCCAATTGATCGAGGTTAGGTTAGGTTAGGTTAGGTAAACTGAGAAGTTGAGAATGTTATTAGCGAACTAGTCAAAATTACCAATGAACTGAACCTAAAAAAGGGCTAAAAGGAAAACAACACTGGACTAACTACTTTAATAAGTAGTTTATTCTTAATAATGTACCTATGCACGCAGAGATTATTATGTACCTACAAATTATGTAAGTAGGACCATCATATTCACATATCATTTGAAACTCACACATAATAATATTATTATTTTAAAAATTGCATGGTTTTATGTTTTATTCGACTACGCGATATTTCGATTTAAACGAAAATTTTCGGATTGAATTAATCAAGTCGAAAACTTATCGCACCCCCAGTAAAATACTGTCGTAAGTCTGAAATGGGCGTTTTCGAGTTATGGATGTGGTTGGATTCGTATTTTTTTTTGCTATTTTAATAAAATACTATCGTATCTCAAACTTAAATAGTGTCGGAGAGAAAGCACTTAATACAGTACATTACTTTCCGAAAACTGTTGAATAGATAATAAAATAGTGTTGTAACTAAGTTACGACAGTATTTTACAAGAAGCTTTCTAAAAAACTAAAACAATACTTTTCAAAAAAATACTGTTGTAACTCTGTTACTACAGGAAAATCTTGAGATACAGCGTAATTTTCTCACTAATTGCATGGATATTATTGTTCTAAAGTATTCAAACAAAAAAAACTGGAAGCAGCAGAGGCAACAATTTTTGTTATCAACAACTAAATGGAAGTAAAATACAAGAAGTATGCACAAAATACTTTATCAACACATTTGGGGTGAGTGAAAGGTACTGCTCCACTGCATGGAAAACAAGAGATCTTCTTTCCGGAACGCCAATTCCAGAACAAAGAGATCACAAAAATCACAAAAAAATTAGTGATGTTTAAAAAAATGATATAAGAGCTCACATTAAGTCTTTCCCAGTGATCGAGTAACATTATTTGCGTGCACAGACGTCCAAATTGTATTTAGATGGTAAATTAACAATTGCTGAAATGTATCGGTTATACAAAAAACAACAAGCTGACAGCAATATGCCATTTGGAAAAGAACACTATTATACGCATCTATATTTAATGACGAATTTAATATTGGCTTCTTTAAGCCTAAAAAAAGATTTGTGCGTTGAATGCGACCTATACAATAATTCTTCACCACCAGATGAAAAAAAACAACTTCAAGTAAAATATGAGACACATCAACCTGGAAAAAAGAGGCAAGGGATGAAAAGATCAAAGACGTAGCAGAGTCCCGAACTAATGGCCAAAATAGCGTCATTAATGTAGCTGTATATGATTTGTAGGCTGTTTTACCGTTTCCTTGCGGAAATGTGTCAACTTTCTATTATAAACGAAAGTTTGGCAATGTACAATCGTACAGTCTATAATATCACTGAAAATATTGCAAACTGATACATGTGGGACGAGTGTCAAGCTGCATGAGGATCCAATAAAATTGGTAGCTGTGTACTCGATTACAATGCATGTAAAAAATATCACCACAATGAGCATTTTATTTTTTACAGTGACAATTGTGCCGGGCAGAATAAAAATAAATACATTGCTGCAATGTATTTATATGCCACCGGGAATTCACAAAAAAATACAACGATCTCTCATAAGTTTTTGGTCACCGGGCATAAACAAAATGAAGGCGATATCGTCCATTCTACAATTGAGCAGCAGAAGACCAGGGCTCTAAAAAGTGGACCAATATTTGTGCCCAGCCAAATGATTACCATTGTACAAACAAGTAAGAAAACAGGACAACCATACATAGTTAAACCCATGACGACAAATAATTTTCTCAACATGAAAAAACTAGCAGATGAAATCGGTAAAAATTACAACACGGATGAAAATGGAGAAAAAGTTTTGTGGCAGAAGATTAAAATTATAAAAGTAGACAGAGACTATCCATACATTATTTTTTTTAAAACCAGTTATCATGAAGAATGTAGGAAATTGAATGTTCGACAACAGCAAATAGGCAAACCGTTACCAATGGATGGTCTCAATATATCCAAAGCATATCAAGAGTGGCCAAAAATAACGACAATTAAAAAGAAGGATTAGCTTTCCTCTGCACCGCTAAACATCGTGAATTTTATTATGATTTTTTGCTTCTCTTCCAAGTGATGTTTAAAAATTAAAAATCGTGTGTAAAAAATTTATTTTCCCATTAAATTAAATAATTAAGTATTTTTTGTTGTTTTGAACTAATAATTGTATTTTTCTTTTTTTTTCAATAAATCTTTAAAGATTGTACCATAACTTAATATTTTGAAAACCTTCCTTTACAGTGCCCAACAAATTAGTTGAAATTATTAGAGTGATGGTAGGGAAATTTACATAGAAAGTATTGAGTTGATTCAAATTTTAACATGAAATTGTCAAATATCCTAATAAAATACAGTCGTAACTCAGAAATATTCAAATATCTCCGTTTGTATATGTTTTAGAGAAAAATGATGAATACAGTTGAAAATAGATCATGTTTTTCCATAAAAATGAGTACTGTGACGCCCCCGTATGGTCCCCATTTGGGTGTGTCTTTATGTACCTGGAGACGCCCGAATCGGTATCAAAGCCAACAAATAATAACGGCTGATTGCGAAAATAATTAAATAATGTATAATACCACTAATAAATAATATCTGACCGGCAACATTGTCCAAAAAAAAAACACGTATGGCAACGTCGCATTGTGCACAGCTCGCGAGTCCAACGGTTTTTTTTTTTTGGCGCTGAGATCGCGACAAGCAGCAAAATCGCGAACGCGTACATTTTGCGCTCCGTAGAATTAAATGATAAAAAATGTAACCATATAGTATATATTAACACCAAATAAACCTCGTCGTTTCCGAAACCATTCCAGTGTGTCAATTATCCACCTTCATCCCAAATACAGACGATAAAAAAAGAAAACTAAAAATAAAAGTGACAGTTGAGAAAAATCCACACATATCAAAATGGAGGGGAGTGATAAGTGGCCCCAGTCAACGTGGGACTACGCTTCTTGATTTTGATCGTCTGGAATCAAGAAGCAGGTGGAATTTCTTTCACCCGGACACACAACCCTGAGATCCAAACACCGGAATAGGAAACGGCGAGGAAGAAACATCCAGAGGCTTGCCTCTGGTGGCGCTCAACAAAGTATAATAATAAGCAGTAGAAAGAGGATGCTGCCAAAGCCAAGCCAGTGAAGAAAAGAGCAGAAACACCCGGATTGCGAAGTCATGGCTCCCGATGTACTCCCGACCAACTGCATCCGCCAGCGAACTTGGCCCACGGACGAGTGTATCGGGCAAGACCCTGGCTCCAACGAGGGAAAACGGCATCAAATGCCCTGCATCATCAGCCGCTTGAGCCCTCTTCGTCAACAGCAGCGTGTCTGTGAGCCTTGCAATCAGCCCTGGCCCAGATGCACCATGATGAAGAGAGCTACAAAGCGGCCTTCTTCAGCTGAGCAAAGCAGCCTCCATCAGCGGAAAGCAGCCAAGCAGCATCCTCAGCCATTAGCATCATAGATTAGTTAGTTTTAAGTGTTTTGTGTTTGGAAGCGATGTATATTAAGTTATTTCAGTGCTCGAAGTGGAAAATTTTACAACCCGGAGCAGTTGTATGAGGCAGAATGGCATTCCGGTCCATTTCGGGCCCTGATATATTTTTAAAAATTATTTTTATAAACTCTAAAGCCATTTTAAGTATAAAATTAAGTTTTCGCATATTATATTAGTATAATATCAGTGCAGTGCGTGTAATTCGATAGCCGCGGCAGGGCAAGCGAGCAAAAAAGGGGGTCGAGTAATGTGCCGGTATGCACTTTCGTGAGGGATCGACTGATTTTCGGACGGTCGCTGTTGGGAAGGCTGGGTGCGACGTCCTCTCTCAGCATCCGCCCGTACGGTAGGCCTGGGAGCCGCGAACCACTACGCCCACAAAGCGGCGTAGTGCTGCATCCGAAACTCTCCGTTTGCCGACGGTCCGAGGGTGTTGAGAGGGCTGGGCGCGACGCCCTCCTCTCTCAGCAGCTTTACGGTGGGCCCGGGAACCGCGAACCACTATGCTACAGTGCTGCATCCGAGTCTCTCCGGCCGCCGACGTACCGGTGGGGCTTCGATCCTTCAACGTCTAGAGACGCAACCACCCCTTATCAAGCCACCGCACTGTCCAGTTACACACGCTATCGTAATCAGCCCTTAGTTGGCCCGACCCCATTCGGGCCTTTCCAGAGAGGTGCGCTTGTGACGCCCCCGTATGGTCCCCATTTGGGTGTATCTTTATGTACCTGGAGACGCCCGAATCGGTATCAAAGCCAACAAATAATAACGGCTGATTGCGAAAATAATTAAATAATGTATAATACCACTAATAAATAATATCTGACCGGCAACATTGTCCAAAAAAAAAACACGTATGGCAACGTCGCATTGTGCACAGCTCGCGAGTCCAACGGTTTTTTTTTTTTGGCGCTGAGATCGCGACAAGCAGCAAAATCGCGAACGCGTACATTTTGCGCTCCGTAGAATTAAATGATAAAAAATGTAACCATATAGTATATATTAACACCAAATAAACCTCGTCGTTTCCGAAACCATTCCAGTGTGTCAATTATCCACCTTCATCCCAAATACAGACGATAAAAAAAGAAAACTAAAAATAAAAGTGACAGTTGAGAAAAATCCACACATATCAAAATGGAGGGGAGTGATAGTACTTAATAATTTTTACATTCAGACTTTTCCTGTATTTACAAAGAATATTTGAAACTTCAAATGGCTCTCCTGCAAAATGCCAATTTTTGACTTACTACAGTATTTTACTGGGGGTGCGTTATAACGCCTCTACACGTTATAGATTTACTGGCAGCAATAGTGTGTATTTGAAGCTATCGTGACAATAACTGTTTACACGTAAAAGTGCTGACTGTCTCTCCAATCTCATTCTTCAAGAGTAAGCGAGGCGCGATGTTGTCATTGCATGGTATCTACTATTTGACAGGTCGTAAAAATCGGCTAACCTCAAAATGAGTCTCTCCGCGGTGTAGTTCGTTTTTTTACCGACAGGTTTTCCACTGTCGTTCTCTGCTACTAATCCCAACTGTCGCATGAAAATTCAGAAGCTTCCGAACTTTTTGTGATTCATGCATGCAATCTTGCAACTGCAGGATATACATATATATGTTTTCACGTACATTTTATTGTTATGGCCGCGATGATACGTACTGCCAGCAGTTAATCCATACACGTGTAAGCAGGGTATTACTAGTACTAGTAGACAGGAGTTTCTCTTTTATCAAATAATATGATAGGAAGAAATTGGAATAAAATAAAAAATATCTGGCAATGTATTTTATCATTTCGATTTACGTAGTCTTCGCCACTGCTATAATGTAATCTATATAATATGTTTTGTCACGACTCCATTTACAAGATTGTTATCACAGGTCTCGAGAAAATGATGACGATGATAACATTGATAACATTATTCTTATCAACTGTTTTTAGATTCCATACTTCAGTTAGGTACTTACCAGTTTAACATAATATATTATTATGCATTGACAGTCCTTCTTTCAGAAACCGCCCATCTTACACACCAGTTAACTCATTTTTATTTTTCTTTTAATTCTATATTTTTCACGTATCATAATTATTATTATATTTTCAGGGGCATCTGCATAGCTACAGGGCTCGATCTCTTGGAATCTTTTAAGAGGGCCGCGCTGGTTTACATTGTAAGATTTTGAACCTGTCTGTCAAACGAGTGTTGATTATGATTTGCAATAATGTACCTACGAGGTTTTCTACTATGGATTTATCCTTCGACTTAGTGACATCTGACAGATATCACAATAATTAATATTTAAAATACATTTTTATCTATGAAAAAATCATTTTTCTGGCTGGAGGATTTTAGTATCTTCAAAATAATAAATGTTTAGTTTAAATTAATTATTTTAGCTGATAAATCGGGAGGGTAGTCTGCCTGGTTCCATGTTATATCTATTTCGAATACATTTTAATCAAAACTGTGCAACATTCACCTAATTGATTCAACATGAAATATCACATGACGTGAATCATTACTTATGGTACCTACCTATATGAATATCGGAAAAATCGCTTTGTGTATTTGTTTCGCGATCGATTGAAAATCGCTAAACAATCAACCGGTTGTATACCTTCACAGCTCTACCGACTGTAGGACGATGTGACGCCATTTCATTGGTTTCTGCTCTTATTGAAAAGTACAGAGAGTAGTGAAAGGTACGTAACTGAAAATAAGTATTGCTTTTATTCTGCTTTCATCGAAACATAATATTATTAAGTTACTGGTTATCGAAGATCCGGTAGCCAGCAAAGAAAAATACCTACCTAGGTAATATCAATTAAGTACGAATGTATTTTTGAAAATGAAGATTGACGTGTCCACGTAATTATTGTGAAACACCTTTTCTTTTTGAGGCGATTCAAATGTTGATTAGGTGAGTGGTGAAATTCGATGGTTTGATTAGGCAGGTACCTATCTTCTTTTGGGTAGAATAACATTGCAGAAGCTGCTTTATTGATGATGACCCGGTACTCGAAATGAACCGGAATGCACCGAAACGGAGCTCCATTTCGAGAAAGCCTCAAGACTATCGCTCCGTCTTGCAAAAAAATGTGTTTTGGTTTATAAATTATTATTTAAAAAAAAAACAATTTAATTTATTCCGTCCAATATCGGCCTTTTGCGAACAAACTTTGTTTTTTGTAGATTCCACAAAGTCTGTTTTATCAGCGCGTGTTAACCAAACCGTTATCTACTCTATCAATAATAATTTTATTAGATAGGTAATGATTTATATAAATATACACGGATGCACGTTACTATTATTTTGTTATAATCAATAGTGTAATATCTAAATAGGTATATAGAGTTTTATATCAGTCTATGATTAGGCAGACCATGCATTGCTTATGGGTGGTAGATAGAGGAGTAAAAGACAATTAATAGTAGAATGTTTGTTAGTTTATATTATAGAAACGAGTTTTTTTCGCCTGTGGAGCTGATAGGTATTACGTCGCCTACATAAATCCTCGGTGGATAGGTATACATACCTGTGGGTCTATTCTATACTTATCGACCGCTAAAGTGATAAATATTATCAAACTTAGGGTAGGTTTGTATCAAAATATTAGCACTTATTGTAACAATTACACGAAGCTGGTTTTTATTGTTGCAATAAGTGCTATATTTTAACAGCACCTATCTTGCTGCTGTTAAAATATCGCACTTATTGCAACAATAAAAACCAGCTTCGTGTAATTGTTACAATAAGTGCTAATATTTTGATACAAACCTACCCTAAGTTTGATACTATTTTTTACTTTAGTGTTCGATAAGTATAGAATAGACCCACTGAAGCTTCAAAAACGTTATTACATTATTGTTTGTCCAAGGTAGGTACTTAGGTTTTCTAGATACCTAACAAAGAATCTTGTACATTTAAATTTGTACGGAAAATTATACAACGCTCCGGTTCATAAAATTTTCCATTTCGAGCGCGATGAAAAGCTTTGAGTTTTAGTTTTAGCGCTATGAAGAGCGTTTAGATTATATTTTTCCGAGTGGATGAATTGCATGGTCCAAGAGTCCACCCTGCGGGAGGGTTGGGAGTCGCTATCGGCCATTTGCTAATAATATGTAGGTAACTATAAAAAAATAATTACAACCTTCACGATATTTTGTACTCATTGATCAATGTTTGTACTAGATACGATTGTGAATTCTGCAAATAAAATTAATATATACTGACATCTATGAACTTTTTTGAAATCCTAATATTTGCGAATAGCTTACTGTGGTTTCGTACAGATGACACTAAAACAAATAATAAAGGCGGAGATCATAGAATAAAATACTTTTACGGCGACCGTGCCCACTTTTTCAAAATAAGTGTTACTAAGTGATAATATTTGTATTATTTTATTTTTATAACAAAAAACAAATCTTTTTATATGAAAAGATAATTGAAAAATTAATCATAATAAACTTTTCCTGTTCTGCTACAACATATATTTTTTAGTTCAGGAAAATAATATTCTAGGTATATTCCGGTTCGATATTTTGATGGCATCCGTGTGTGTATACTTGGTAAAGGAAGATTTATATTTACATACTGGTAACAATATTTTATATGTCATATTGTCATTGAAACAATTTTGTGTTGTGACGTGAGTCATTGAATTAAGATATTTTTGCTTCATTTTCGTCATAAAATTCACATTAATTTAGCAAAATGAATCGATTATTCGGTAAAGCGAAACCTAAGGAACCCCTTCCAAGTATTAATGACTGCATTGCCGGTGTAAGCATATTATGTTTATTAACATTTGCTCAGACAAATTTACATTGTTAGGAACGACACTAAACCGGAGTGTTTTGTTTTTAGGTGGATAGTCGTGCAGAAAATGTCGATAAAAAAATTCAACGACTTGATGTCGAGCTGCGTAAATATAAGGACCAAATGGCGAAAATGCGCGAAGGGCCCGGCAAGAATGCAGTAAAGCAAAAAGCCATGCGTGTTTTAAAACAAAAGAAAATGTAAGGTCACTGATAATCACTCTACTCAGTATTAAGTAATTTGTACTTTTTCGAAATATACATTACCTGCGTTTCAATCACTACACAATCAGTATACAGCACAAAGACGTAGAAAAAACCTTTGCTAGACAATTGACTCAAAATATAATATGAAAGTGAAGGTAATAAAAATATTATCAACATTAATTTCTCATTGCGGATTCATTTGTAGCAAAAATCACACTATTAATGTCCGCATCTGTCAAAACACAAGCATCTCAACACACTTTAGGACTACTGCCCCAGAGAGGCTTGACAACTGCAAAATCATACCTTGGTTATAGCGCTGCAGATGACCGCATGATCATTTATCATTTTTTTTTTGGTGGAAACAGTTTATCTCATGTAGACAGTGGGTCTTTTTACTGGTTCTCCGCCACTGCTCGCTGTCATCTGTCAGTGAGCGCAATTTTGCCAACCGAACTATGATTATAGTACATTTTGGTTCGCGTACTATTTAAAAAGTAACGTTTTCGTCCGCGTACTATTAAAAAAGTATAGTACGTCAAAAATACCACAATTTTGATAAATGGAATTAATTGAATTCGCCGGTTGTGCGAATATTTCCCATTGCTTATTTCATTGCGTTTTAAAGTTGTCTATATTGTCTATGTTTAAAGTTCTGTAAAATGTTCGTACTTCAATCACAGCAAATCGTAATAACGTGAAGCGAGGGACGTAGTAAGTAAGTAAGTAAGTATAATCTATATAATACAAATAATATGTAAGATTTCAGTGTGCGATATTAGTCTATGGACGTAGTCTTGCGTTGTATACTAAAAATTAACGTGACAGTTAATGACGGTCGGCCGGTGTTCGTAAAAGGTGTTTAGATAAAGCAGGGCATCGGAGTTTCTCGAATTCTCCGTTATGTTTATGTGACAAACAAAAAACTTACATTTTCAACACGTCCTGTAATTTTTGCCGAAGTACTATAATTCGATGACAAAATGATAGCTGAATTCCAAAATGGCGACTGACAGATAAAGACGTCGGAGAACCAGGAAAAAGCACCTAGACAGTTACTGTCCGAAAATATTTTCTTGGCTACGTGTTAAAACTGTGCACTAACATGCTCAGCCCATTTTTAACCGGAATTCCATTTTAAGCTCCTCCCATTTAGTAAACAACAGTGCCTGGAAACATAGCCAAGAAGATGTTTTCGTACAGTATATTAAATACCTTTTTCTGCCGGCGCTGACGCTTTTCAATCCAATAAATTGTTAATTTGAAATTTGATATTTTCATACATTTTGATGCATAATAATCACACGCTAAGATTAGGTTAGGTTAGATTAGGTTGGGGTAGATTAGGTTAGGTTAGGTTTGGTCTAAAAAGTAAGTTATAAAAGGTCATGCGGTCACCTGCGGCACGGCACTATTACCTTGGTTTTTTTATTAAATTTTATTGACAAAAATTATATAGGTATGTAGGTATACAGTCAAAAGTTAATAAAACCCTTCCAAATGTAATTCTCTGTAACAAAACTATAAACAAGACCAAAGCAACTATACATGGTCTAAAGTTAATTCACGAAGGATTTACGCACTCGTATAACTTCAGCTTGTATAACTTATTTATTGAATCAACATTTTGATCTCTGACAAGATACACAGCAAATCATGTTAATGTGATAATGGTGCGCCTTGCTATTTTTCAATTCATATTAAGTATATAATAATATTATGTATAATATACTATATTATAATATGTGTTGTATTTTACCAGGTATGAACAGCAATCTGAAAACCTGCATTCACAGTCATTTAATATGGAGCAAGCAAATTACGCCACGCAGACACTAAAAGATACTCATGCTACTGTAACCGCGATGAAGGATGGACTATCACAGATGAAGAAAGAATTTAAGAAAATTAACATTGATCAAATAGAGGTAAGAAAAAGACAATGAATTATGAGTTTGAATTTCTTCACGTGTTTTATACACTCCTGAAGTTGGCAAAGTTGGTTGCTTGTTGATCAGGTGGCTGCTCTAAATACATCCTGAGAAATACCGGTTCATATTTAGGTCTTCTAATTCGGAGAATTGTATCAATATTGCTAAAATCAACCGATTTAGGCACTCTTCATTAGACAAATCATTTTTTTTACATATTTTTATTATTTTATACGGTTAATAGGAGCATGTCAGATACCTACATTGCTGTGTTTTTCTCTCCACCACCCGCATATCACTCACTATGGGTGGCGGTGGTGGTGGGATGGGGGCAGTGGCAAAGGGTGGAGGTAGGCTGTTAAGATCCGCCATAAATATTGCACATTAAACTTTGTCAGTCATACGTATTTGTTTTCATTGAAATAAGACTATGATTTACGGATGGTGTTGGTTAGTTTTTAAAATTCAATTCAACCCTGCCTAATTCAAGTCATAGTAGATAACAGTCAAAAAAATACTCGTTTATAAAATATCTAAAATTATGCAATTAAATCATACTAACTTTGGACATTTTATGGATAGAATAATATTTTTTTTTTTCTATTATAGTTTGGTTTAGGCAGGGCTTAATGAATTTAAAATATGAACCAGCAATATTTGTAATATTGTGTATTCTTAATCCAACGAATACTTATTTAAGTATGAATGAAAAAGTGTGCACAATTTTGTCGTAACACCCAAAATATACTAAAACTATTATGGTTTGGTGTATGTAGGGCTTTATTGTTTTTTAAAAACTAACCAACACCATCGTAAATTGTAGTCTTAGTTCAATAAAAACAAATAAGTGTGACTAACAAAGTTTAATGTGCACTATTTGTGGGGGATCTTAACAGCATACCTCCACCCTTCGCTTCTGGGGTGTATATAGCATAACAAACGTTACACACTCTTCAAAATTGTGCCAGTAGTTTCGGGGAACTTTTTTCAAGATTTTTATTGCTATGCATTTAATTCATATATTGTGTTTAAACCTTGATGAGAAAACATCTCAATCGCCATAAGACATTGCAAAAAATTAAACTTCTCGACTTGCTCGACTGATTCAACCGAGGTCCAGATTGACTGGACAAGCTTTTCCATTTAAACTGACACTCCCAGAGAATGTGATTAGCATCCTCCAATTTACCATATAAGCAAATAAAAAATGCTATTGGCCCGATCTTATAAAGCTTGTATCCGGTTGAGAACTGAGAACTCCAATAGTTTGAGGTCAATGTAGGCATGTTCGTGTGTCACTTTTTATTGGGAAAAAAATGAGTTTGTCGGCTTTAGTAAGGGAAGGGAATTTGTATGTCATATCTGTCATTAAATTAATTTACTTCATTTGATTTTTTTAGGATGTTAATGATGAAATGGCAGATATGTTGGAACAAGCAGATGAGGTCCAAGAAGCTCTCGGCAGGCAGTACGGAATGCCGGAGATAGATGATGATGAACTGGCTGCTGAACTTGATGCTTTAGGTCTGTATTCAATGATTTCTTATGAAAATAAATTAATTATAACATTGACCCATATGAAGATAAGATATCACAAATACCTTATTAAATTTTAAGTGTCAATTTTATGTGTTTATCAATGCAATATGTCATTCACATTGTGTAAAATGATATTGTAATAATGTAATAAGGTATAGCATTTATTTTATTTATTGTTCTTTAGGTATTCATATCAACCGGGACCTGGTGTGGAAAATTGGAAGAATATCTATTTTCGAATTCTGCATCTTGCAAATGCATATCGACTGCTCAATCTGCATACCAGTTAAATCCATTTGGGCAAATTGTTCTGGAAAGAGAAAAACAATAATTTAAAAATACACTTGGAAATTTTTGTTTTTTACAAATATAAGAGCGGGGTGGGGTCATTCCATTTACGATATTGTAAATTTGGAACCTGCAGTTGGCTGTTTTGTGTGAAGAACGATAACGCATTTATTTATAGGTTTAAGAGTTTGAAATTTTGTGTGAGCATAGAAAACATGCTTTATAACAAAATACTATCAAAATCTAATTTTTGGTCAAAAGTGCAGTTGGTTGGTTTGCAGATTAAGCAGTCGATAATATGGTGTTTGGATCTAGAATGTTGGTGCAGTGAATGGCCAACAACTATTTCTCATAAAGAATCTATTCGTAAACCTCGTAGGGAGGCGGCTGAAATCCATTCTGGATTATAGAGGCAATTATGATGATACGTAGTACGTGATTATATATTTATTTTTATCTGCATACATCGTTTGCCTTTACTTTGGTGCCAATGGTCTTAGTGATGATTCAATAAATATAGTTTGAATTCTAATTATAAGGATGGTATAGAATGTCACCAATCGTTAAACAGTAAGTAACCGTTATTCAGCCATTTAGTGTTTAGTGTTTAATGGAGAACAATAATTATTGTGCATACTCAAGTTGCGTAAGGTTGCTGCAGACTGATAACGGTAAACGCCGATTTCTTGTCTTACACCTCATGGTTGCTGGTGACTGGGTGACAGTGCATAAGGGGCCATAACAATATACGCACGTGACAGATGACCTGCAAATCTGATAAAATACATACACCCACGATGGCCACGCGGCTTAAGCTACGGCCTATAGCGTCATGGGTCCCTGGTTTGAGTCCTGGGTCTGGGGAGTACACATATTGTTTTTCAATTTGTGTATGAATCAGAGTGTGGACCTAATAGGTTTTCCAAGTGGCTGATATCCATTTCTCGTAAAAACAAAATCTGTTAAGGGGGGACATGCTCGTCGAAGGTCAAAATTGAGTTTTTATTGTATTTTCAAACCATGATCCTGGACACTCCTTAAACGTTGTAGATAATCTATTTATATAATTTTGAAGCCTTATTATCCTTTATAGTTATTTTAAACATTTAATGACTGCATAAAGTATTTTTGTAACATAAAATAGTATTCTTTTAAACCTCTCGCTCTAATGTTTTAGAGTATAGTCATATTTCGGTACAAAACTGTGCAGTGGTGTTAAGATTTTTTACGTTTATTAATTTTTAAACGCATTTATGAAACCATTAGTATAATTTATTACGAGATAATTTTTGTAAAATATTCACGATAAAAAATTATATTGATAATCTCTGTGATCCCAAATTTGACAAGAATTAGGCATTTTATTATTCAAAAAATCGGCAAGATTAACACATTTGAAGAAGATTCTAAACATATTTATTATAAGCTATGTCTTTGACCATTCAAGTGTGATAAACATCTTATGAATAATGATTGCTTTATAAGAATAAGGTAGTGTTTTTTTGAAATACGCCATTTCTTTTGTCATTCCCTAGTGGTTAAGCTACAACATACGGCCGTAGCCATAAATTGACAAACTATAATTAAAGTAGGGAGTAAAATTATGTTAACGCGCGTGTTTGAACATGTACCTAACTGAATTTTTTTTTATTTTTTTTTAAACGGTACATGTTCAAACACGCGCGTCAATATCATTTTACTCCCTACTTCAATTATAGTTTGTCAATTTATGGCTACGGCCCTATGTTGTAGCTTAACCACTGGGGAATGACAAAAGAAATGGCGTATTTCAAAAAAACACTACCTTATTCTTAGGTCAATAATTATTATAAAGCAATCATTATTCATAAGATGTTTATCACACATGAATGGTCAAAGACATAGCCTATAATAAGTATCTTTAGAATCATCTTCAAATGTGTTAATCTTGCCGATTTTTTGAATAATAAAATGCCTAATTCTTGTCAAATTTGGGATCACAGAGATTATCAATATAATTTTTTATCGTGAATTTTACAAAAATTATCTCGTAATAAATTATACTAATGGTTTCATAAATGCGTTTAAAAATTAATAAACGTAAAAAATCTTAACACCACTGCACAGTTATGTACCGAAATATGACTATATTCTAAAACATTAGAGCGAGAGGTTTAAAAGAATACTATTTTATGTAACAAAAATACTTTATGCAGTCATCAAATGTTTAAAATAACTATAAAGGATAATAAGGCTTCAAAATTATATAAATAGATTATCTACAACGTTTAAGGAGTGTCCAGGATCCTGGTTTGAAAATACAATAAAAACTCAATTTTGACCTTCGACGAGCATGTCCCCCCTTAATACAAACCTCTATCCTGTGGAGGCCCATATAATCTTATCAGGATCGGACATGGTTGAAAAAAAAATTAGTGACATTCTATGCATCAAAGTCTTACTCAATAAAATATTTATTTGTGTTATTCTCACCTTTTGTGGTAGGTACATAATATCTGAATCCAAAAGGTGAGGGAAGTTGGTCAAAGAGATTATTAGAAAATGACTATAGCGAGAGATAAAGTGGGATATAACTGGTCACATAAAGAAACATGTTTTATTTATTTTTCAGGAGATGAGATCGCCTTGGATGATGATACAAGTTACTTGGACGATGTTGTGAGCGCGCCCGAGGCACCAAGCAAGGAACCCGGAGCTGACAGTATCAAGAACAAAGATGGCGTTCTTCTTGATGAGTTTGGCTTGCCGCAGTTACCGAGTGCTTCCAAAACGCACTAGACATATTACAATGCATGTTTTTCACCAATGTGTTGTGTTATAGTATGATGGACGATAGCTTAGCTGCCTGTACGTTGCCACTAAAATACAGTTAATACTGGTATTTACACTACATAATATTCACCTTTTTTATTAATATAAAATCTGAAATAGAAGATGATAGAATTGCAACATTGAAGGTGTACGTATTTTAGCCTTCTCCAATATTTACTTTTATACAGGTCTGTTCCGTCCACCTACAGTGGAGTAGTTGTCAGAACGCTCATGATCCGTGAGTCGTCAGTTTGAATCCTCCTACTTGATAAAATCTACATTTTTTTTAAATGTGTGATGGTCAACAATCATTTCTCTTCAGGTCCATCTGTTATGATAATCTCTACTCTGTATTTATCAAGTCTGTACAATAGAGTTTCTTACCTCCAGTGGACTTTGAGTCTGACTAAATATTGCCCATTCATCTTGTACGCGATCGACCAGGTCTTCCTCTGCCATCCTACTTCCGAGGCTGTCCCTGCTTTCAGTGTTGTTTTTTTTTACAATACGTGACTCATTCATTTTATGTACATGTTTCAGACATTTCTTCTCCCTCATTTTCCTGTCCCTCACTGTTAAGTATTGTGATTCCTATCAAATGTCCTACTTATGAAGGGCCCTTAGCATTATTCTTGGTCACAGTGAGTATTTCCATAATACTATTTTCCCTTCTGGCCATGTGCCTAAAGAACTACTCGTCTCTGTTCTGGCAGAACACACTAACTGGAGAATACTAGTTTTGAGTAATTTGACTTTGAAGTTGTTAAAATGTTTGAAATAATGGTCTATCATGTGAGTTTATTAAGTAATCGTAAAAAGGATGACTTTAAAATAAAGACTGTTTATTTATTAAGAAGGTTTCCAGACGGTAAAGTTTGAAATAAGGAACATTTTGGTACTAAATCAATATGTTATTTTTTCGAATTAGTGTTTTCTGCCAGAACAGTGACGACATAATATATACAGAAGTTTTTGGAGACGCATTTTAAGAGCCGTCTTTTCATGTTAATTTCATTCGGAAAGTTTTCATCCTCTTTGACGTCCATGAAATCTTTGGCACACGCCTTTAATACTACATCTCAAATGCATCAATTTTGCATCAACACCATAAAGGAAGATAGAGAAGATCAGAGTTTTGACTGGGTGTACTTTGATCCATTTTGGTATGGAACTATGTATTTCCCATATTATATTCAAGTCGATAGATTTCTCCTTTACAATGGTTATTCAGTGATGAATCGCAACCTTCAGTGTTTAATGCAAGAGTCAAGATAAACAAAATCGTCAAACATCTCCAGTTCTGAAGTGCATTATTATTGTGTAACCGACTGCTATGATTTAATGTCATAATATTATTATGACTCCAATTTAATTTGATCTTTTGTAGGATGGATATGCCCTCGTATGGAGTACGGTTCTGTATTGTATCAATGTCTCCATTATGGCTGTACGTCATATAAATGAATGATAAATGTTTACTATATTTTTACATAGGTACCCAACTAAGCTTTCGTTTGTCATATGATGAAGTACTCTATTTGATAAGTAAAACACAATAATATAATTGCTAAGCGTTGTTGAATATTGTATTTTTGCATTTGTAAATTTTGTAATATAATATATTGGCATTTAAATACAAAATTGCACATATAAGTGTCATGATAGACAATTTATACAGATAAATTTAATGTTAGCGCGTATTGTGAAACACAAAAATGCTGTTTAGTTTTAAAGATCGTAGTTTTTGAAACATCTGTTAATAATTATTAACAAAGATCTAATGTAATTAAATGTTTTTTTTTTTAAATTACTGAGGCGTATATTTCTTTGATATTTTGGCATCTTACAGTGATCTGTATACTTACATGAAGCATGAGGTGGTCGTCAGAAAGTATGAAAATCTTAAAAAGATACATATTTTTTTACAATCTGAGTGAATAAAATCAAAGTACAAATTTTTTTAATAAAATAACTCAGGAACCTAATCGCAAGCCTAATACTACAAGGTTCTAAGTGCTCATCGTTGTCAAAACAAACCCAACCCAGTAGTATTCTGAGCTGCCTCATTGTTACTTTTGTTTCACGCTTTCACGTCTTTACAAACTCTTAGAACCTTATAGTTCTACACTCGCTTAATGCTAGAAGTGTCCGATTTTAGTAATTTTGACTTTCATGGCAAACAGAAAATATGTGAGAAACGCCTGTCATCTCATGTACAGATCTACAAACTTTTCTAAAGAATGGCCAAAAATGAACTACCATAGGACGCAATTTTGAAAATGTCAGATGTTGTCCAGTTACGAGTCTTGATTGGGTAGTTTTCGATAGTGGTTCCCCCATCCCATTCTTCAGATATGTTTGTAGGTCTGTAATATGAGTGAAATAGGAATACAGCTAATGTGTATGTCAAAATAATTCTTTAACATATTTTACATCAACAAATAAATACTTATGTTATACGATTTGATTTAAGATTTATAAATGTAAGTGCCCATGTTGACTTACATTGTATTACATAAACAATTAATCGTCTGTACTGAACAATTTGTATATTATTTAACATAGACACTTCCGTCATTAGGCCCCAGAACTATTGTTTCTGTATTACATAGTAACAATGAATGGAGGCTTATCGCATGGCGCATGGCCAAGGAAGCTTCCAAATCTGTAAGTGCCTCGAGTGCTTTAGCTAGATTTTAATTTTCATCTGATATTATGGAATAATAATTATATCAATAAAATATCTATTCTAAATATTCTAGTGTTGTTTTTCTATTAATTACTATTAATAGTGAAGCTTTTTGACGCTAAATCAATCATTGATAATCACACTACGATGAAATGAAAACACTTCCATTAAAATTTTTCGTATGCACCATTATAATACTTAATAAATATTATTAATGTGTTTTATTTTCTTTTTGATTTAATAACAGAATTCTACAATAGTGTTGCATAGCACATTTTTTGAAAATGTAAGATGCAGTTTAAATTATACATTACACACCAAAAATACTTTTACATGTGTATGGATTTACTGGTGGCAGTACGTATTGTCGCGACCATAACAATAAAATGCAAATGTAAACACGTATTATGGATCAAATAAGTTTAACGGCTTCTGAATTATCACACGACAATTACAATCTGCACGAAGTGTGCGCATGTTGCAATAGAGGCGAACCTGCCGGGAACAATACCAAGTACACACGCATAGTATTTTGACCTTTACCGATCTTTCCAACTTTTCAAAATCTGTCAAATATCACCACATAATGAAAACAGACGTGTTCGACTTCGCTTGAAGAATGAGATTGGCGAGACAGTCAGCAATTTTGTGTGTAAACAGTTATTGTTGCGATAGGTTGATTTATACTATATTGTTGCCAGTAAATCCATTCATGCGTACAGGCACTGTTATTCTCTATTTCCAGTGTATATAAGAAATAAATATCTTATCGATTTGTTATTGATAATTCCAGTTCTCAATAATACCTTAAAAATGTAACATTTAAAAGAAAAAAGCCGGTGATACGACTGTTGACATGATTATGATATTCTGATGCCTTATAAATAATATCTTTTTGAAAAGAATATTCTTTTACGAGAACCTACCGATCATTTAAAATGTATAAATTTGAATCACTGTCGATCAACTATAAAGTTAAGGTCATTGTATGCATTTTTATAATTAATGAATGTTTTGCTTGACTGCCTCACAAAAAAATGAGCTGATGTTATGGTTTCAACATTGTGTACAATTATTATTCCTCGACTGCATACTTCACATTCGATTATAATACATCTGAAAGTGTTAAAAATACATAATTGCTTGTGATCTAAATAGTGTGTATAAATGTGTAAACTATGTCGTGAGTCGAGGAATACCTGTGTAATATGTATGTAACTATTTTTTGTTTCTAGTGCTAAAAATGCTATTGTAATTTAGTCAGATTCACAACGATTATCTCAAAGAAATCAATAGCCTTAAAGTTTATTATCAATATTCCATAGTACATCAACAAAATAAAGCTCAGTTTGATATTATACTCACAGATAGATATAAAAAAACTAAAAACTTACTGTAATGTTTACACATATTGATTGTGAAATGGTTTAATATCCATCCAATGTTAAAAGTTTTTTAGTTTAGATCTTTTTTATTATTTAATAAGTAATCGTTTATTTTACTCTATGTAATAATAATATTAAATTAATATATAAATACATCAAAGCAACATTTTATTATCTTTTGCCTAATAAAAATATAAAAGAAAACATTGACTTTATAATTTTATATTGCATGTACAGGGTGGGGCGTGGGAATTTTTGTTATTCTTATTTTTTGCCTGTCACAACATTTAACATATTTTGATTTTACACCGTTTTAAAAATAATATCTTTTAAACGACGCCCTCCATTGTCAATACACTGATTCAGTCGAATTCGGAAGTTTCGGTTTACTCTTTCAAGCATTCCGACTGGTATATTGGCAATTTCAGCTCTGATGTTGTTCTATAGGTCTTCCAGTGTCTGTGAACGATCGTTATAAACCAGGGATTTGAGATAACCCCACAAGAAATAATCACAGGGGGCTAAATCAGGCGAGCGCGCAGGCCAGTTTACATCCCCTCTCAGGGAGATCAGCCGCCCGGGGAAGGCTTGTTTCAAAAAATCCATTATAACCCTGGAGGTGTGGACTGTGGCCCCATCCTGCTGAAACCACACATTGTCCAGTGCCATTTCTTTGTGAGAAGACAAAAAAAACTCATGGATCACAGTCAAATAACGGTCTGAATTCACGGTTACAGCATGAACGTTTTCTTGAAAAAAGCAAGGGCCAATGATCCCTACTCTTGAAAATGCACACCATACCGTGACACGGTCGGAATGAAGGGGTCTCTCATGAAGTACTCTGGGATTTGTTTCACTCCAGTACCGCAAATTCTGTTTGTGAACACAGCCACTATGATAAAAATGTGCCTCGTCAGAGAAGAACTAAAGTGCGTCATTGGGTAAGGTGTCAACCAGCAGCTCACATGATGTTTGTCAGGTTACATAATTACGAAATATGAAATGTATGGGGGGGAAAATTTTGAATTTTCTTTTTTGATTTTCATTTATTTCGTTTACGATCATAGATGTGCCTACCAAAATTCCGATACAATTCTTTCAAATTAAAATCTGTGCAAATAACATGTGTCATTAATCCATTAATTGAAGTTACCAAGTAATTAATGTAGATAGGTATTTACCACCATGTGTTGAGCTAGAATTTGTTAACACAATTATTAGGCATTGGTTCTCTGGTAAAACTGTAAAAATCCAATAAACAATCATCGATTCAATACCTACAGTCCTGAAACATGTGAGTTATTGTTGTGTTGATGGGTCATAAAATGTCAGGATTATTATTATTACCTTATAAGATAAGCAATTTATGTTTTAAAAAAAGTCTGTCACAATTTTCAATGACTGGCTCATGAAATAGTGTACTTTATTTCGATTTATTGAATATTTTCATATGCCAGGACTCTGAAATCATTTCGAATTATGAAATTCAAATTAAAGGTATGGTTTTATATGAAAATAATGTTAAAGGGACTTTTTTTTCGCGAAAATTTTGATTTACAGCAAATTTCGAATTATCAGTGTTATTATTAACGAAGTTTTACTGTATTGAAGGCAGAATAATGCATCACTCGGATATATAAAATGAAAAATACCTTTGGTTTCTTTAACAATTATTACAGACACAATGTGATAGGTTTATGGATCTTTTTGAATCTCATTTTTTATACGGTTGAAACAAAACATGGAACAGTTTAATGTAATAGGGATAGTGCGAGTTTAAGTTCATTTGTTATTTTTGCGTCATTCTTCGACGACGGCAACATTCTCCTTCAACTCCCAGAACTGACTCAACCGCTGTTCCTGGTCTCCTCAGAACTGTTTGAAGTCACGCAGGAAACGCAGCTGGAACATTTCGTCTCCCGTAGCAGGAGTGTTTGACGACCTAAACTTCTTTGATACTATGTGCTTCCATGACCAAATGAATCCCATCTAAGCAGACAATGAAAATTATATGAAAATGAAATATTATTTCACTGACTATACTCACACAATTAAAAACCTTCTCTACTAGATAGACAAAGCCTAAATATATTTATGAAAACAAAGTTGATAAAAACGGCTCTACCGTTTAAATTAGCTGCAATTTACTTCATATTGCGGATTCATCTGCAGCAAACTTCACTATTTTTGCTTGTATAGTGCGAAATATATTATGGTGCATGTCGCGGACTATCACGTGACGTCAAAGCAAGCTGCCACTACGGGAAAAAAGTGTGTAATGTTGTTTTTCTTGGTGTTTAAAATGTTATCAGCCTGATGCTCCCATCCTGTAGCACATTTTGTATAAATATATTGATGGCTCTCAAAAAAAAACCAATTCGTCTGTCCCAAAAGTAGTTTGCCGACCCCTGATCTAACCCATTGGCATAGTATATTTTATCTGATGAATGAAATATGTCAGTATGCCTACCTTAATAATTGAAGGTTATTTTTAACACTACCTTCACTGTAAAGGAGAAGTTTAGACCAATATACGTAACATCGTTGTCATAGGCAATGAAAATTCAATAAATAATCGCTTGCCAGACTTATTGTATCTTCCTGGGTCTGTGTAAGTTATTATTGGCCTTCTAGGATGACAGAATCATTCAGAAGTTAGGAAACTCTCCGAGGCATTTAGCATTTAGTAGCATATTGCTGAGACAGCATCTTCACCTGCATGATTTGCTTTTTTACCTCCTCATTAATGACAGTCATACTCTCAGACATGTAGCATCTTCCACAAACACCTGTTCTCGTATTTATTTAGCAAAGATGCTACAGCCACTACATTCGGTTCTGACTGAGGCACACTCACATATGAGGCGTTTAATTCCAAAAAGCGATAAGTCCACATTTGGTCAAAATGGAGAAAAAAATACGCACGTATTCTTTGTATAATTGATCTATAAATTCCAAAACGTGACATAACCCTACGAAAAAAAATATTTTAAGTCTCGATTTATTACAAAAAGCGCAAAGTCCGTGTTTCATATTATTTAAAGCTTGGTTGATTTCGCGCGTGTTTAAGTCCACCAATAAGGGAACGTTAAATATTGAAAAGGGCGTCTACCATGCTGTAGCATCTGGTAAACTTATGACAGTGCCACGGAAATATATGCTTTATGCGGGATAAATTAAAAAGTGAAGTACGAGTAGCGCTAAGTCCAATTTTATTTTGCCTATATTTATTACATTTAAGAGTTTATCGACTGAAACAAATTGTCATTTGGTTCTAATTTCAACATAGAATACATTGGGAAAAAAAATTCTCACGTTAATACAAATAATTGAAGCCAGAAACATAAAAACGTTGTTTCCCGATAATATTGAATTGTGGACTTGTCACTTTTTGTAATTAGACGCCTCATATCCTAAACTTTTATTTTTATACCAAACCAGCAATGTCATTGTACAATGGAAATTATTATGATTAGCTCGGTTTGACCTAATTAGGTACTATGTTATGCTAAGCTTTATAAATGTGGTGGTTCGAATCGATTTATTTGAGGTAGGAATGACTAATTGATAAAATAATATGCCAAAATCTACCGAGAGACAAAAACTACACAATTATTTATAGCGACAATTTAACATGACATATTTGTTTCCTTATAACATAACAAATTAAAAACAACGTGACAAAATGCCATTAATCTTTTAAAGAAACTTACCTAATATACTTAATGGCACACAGCTACACATTAGTGTATTTATAATATGTGAGACTTTCAAAGAGATTTTTGGGCTTCCACTGTGTGTTCTTCCTTCTTCTTTTCTCTCGAGTATGGCCTCCGCAACGAGCCTAAAACACCGAGGAAAGGACACATGGTGGAAGCACAAAAATCGATTACGATAATTATTAGTGTATTGGTATACTTTATTTTCCTATATCTGTAAATAATTACACATGTCTAATAATTCCATTTTAAGGTGAAAGGGTAATCAAAGCCAATTTGGATAAGAATAAAATAATCTTTGTTTCACTTCATTAATCCATTTTATTAAGCAAATATCGTGGATCAACTAACAATCAATAATCATCAACAACAAGCAAATGTGGTGGATCAAATTTTATCTCCTGGATTTTTCAATTTGAAGTTGATGGTATATTTATTCGTCTGCTGACTTTTCTTGGGCTGTTTCTGTTTCACTGGTTTTCCTAAAGACGTAAGAAAATTATTAAGCATTAATTGATAATAATCATCTCATTGCCGGTATTTGTAAAATCAGTCACCAGATTGCTATACAAGGGGACATCCATCCATAATGAAAGAATATGATTATACTTAATGATATTTTCCAAAACACAAAATAAGTGTAGGCCAACCATGGCCCCCACATCTTGAAACGGGCCCCTTGGCTAGAATCTTCGGCGGGCCCCCCTACTTATCGCTAAGGTTAAAGGCAATGTGACGCTATAGGTACAGGCATTTTCCAAATGGTATTCAAGGTAAAATTAAGGGTACCTATTAAGTGTAATTTTAGCATTTTTGAAAGCATCTACCTATTTACTAGGATTATAGAGTTGTCGAGTATTGACACACAACCATCAAAAATTGTTGCATTGCATAACCAAATATTTTAAAATGTTAATATTCTTGATAACAATTTCGCAGGCGACTTTTTTCACTATTAAAGCGAATATTTAATTCAAATTTATATCACTAATCTGGTCGACCCGCCACGCCGGGCCCCTCCTAAGCCCAGGCCCCCAGGCCAAAGCCCCGTCAACTCCCCCTTATGGGGGCCATGAGGCCAACCACTTGCAAGATATAAAAACAATGTTGAAGAATACCTCAGTTTGCCTATTCTTGATTTGTATACTGAATATCGCTCCAATACTTCATCAACGTGGATCATCCACGCGTCATATGATTTTTCCAGAATCTCCTGGTATTCTGCAGTTCTAAAAAAAGATTATGGTGATATAAGAAAACTACACTAGAAAATCCATATCGACAGACTTCCATAACAATAAAATCCTCAGCGATTATAAAGCATCAAATTTATTTTAGAAATTCATAATAATTACGGAGTTAAATAATAGGATATTATTTCTTTACAACGATTTTTATGCTTGGAAGAGCTACTCATGACTCTTGGATAAGAAATTTTAATCCTGATCATTTGAGTTGAATAAAATGGTGCTAAACGATGCATTGTGCCAAATGCAAGGGATTACAGGATTTTGAGTAGACGTTTGAGTTTTATCATTTACTCTCTTTAATCTCTGCCATAGATAGAATGCATATTGCATGGGCCCATCAGTCAAAATATAGAAGTCGCATTTTATTATTATTTTTATATCTTGGAACCACCGAATATCTGCAGATTCGAGTCATAATATTAACAATAAGGATAATCAGATTTCAACCTGGTGGAGCGCTTCTCAAGCTTCGCCAGCTTCTGCTCCATCTCCTCCTTCTGCTCCTCACCCCATACTATGGGCGGCAAAACTTCATTTCTAAAGAATAAAAATAAGTAAGTAAACAGAAAAATCTCGTCAGATGGATATTTATTCGAAGTTATCGAATTAAGGGGGGACATGCTCAGCGTAGGTCAAAATGGAGCTTTTGTTCTATTTTCAAAACATGATCCTGGACATACCTTAAACGTTGTAGATAATCTATTTATATAATTTTGTAGCCATATTATTAGCTTCATATTATTATTATTGATTTAATTTAGTAAAACACATTTTTTAGTATCTACATATTCCACTTTTAATAAATAAATCTGGACCGGTTTCGTCCGCCTCTGTTTTTCTGCCAACTGTTTTCAACAGTCGAAAATGTCCCTCTAAGGCGGACGAAACCTATCCAGATTTATTTATTAAAAGTGGAATAAGTACTAAAAAAATGTGTTTTATTAAATTAAATCATTAAGGCCATGCATTAGTTGAGGCACGGTCTAAAAAGATCGTTGCTAGGCGATGTGCGGATTGCGGGTCGCGGGTGCACAAGACGCCTGCCAAACGAAATATTATTTCTCATATAAATCCAACATACGTCCATTTTATGTTCTGTTTATTATTCTATTAGTAACAATAATAATAATATATTCATTGACATGTTTTCTTTTTAAAGTAAATGGGTAACGTTTTTAGTCATCTTTACACGATTTTAGAATTAATTGGCCCGCCGCCATCACGCAGCAAAGTGACGTATGTCTGAGCCCACATTCTCTCAATCAATGCGAAGCGCAGTGTTGCCAAGTCAAAATTTAAAATTTCAGTAGATTTTGACAAAAAATTCAGTAGATTTCATAAAATATCAGTAGATTTTGAAAAATGTGGTTTATTAGATATGATTTAAAACTAATAAGAATAACAATAACTAATAATGTTAATTTACTGTAAACAATGATGATATTAATGGGTAAAATGGCGCTCTTGGGTAGAGTTACAATGCTTTTTATGTAAATTTAGAAGTGTATAACATCAAATAAGGTCATGCGTAAATCATTTCAAGTTTATTATTGAAAGAATCATCAGTTAATTTACAATTGTGGAGAAACACAAATATCAGTAGATTTCTTGAATTTCGAAAAAAAATCAAAAATTCAGTATATTGGCAAAAAATATCAGTTGATCTACTGAAATTTCAGTAGACATGGCAATACTGGCGAAGCGAGTACAAAGTTTCATCACGCGTAGTTGAAAATTATTTTACCATTTGTCACCTTAAACGATCGGCGGCAGAGATCAGTAATATTATTAAAGAGAAAGGTCTATTTTGTACATTGTATTGCATCCAACTGAATAATGAAACTAAAAAACTGGTAAAAACGTTGCATAGTTTTGTTAATTTTTCTCTTTCGAGACGTTTCATAATAAGACATCATAAAAAGCAATAAAAACTAAAATTCCTGAAATAATGGACAGGCATACATCATATACAGAGGGAATATAGAAATGCAATAACATGAAAATGGAAAAAAGTCGACATTTGATGTTTCTCTCGCCAAAATGTTGGATTGTGATATTTTCAAAGACCCATGTTCGAATTACGGTATTACATTGAAAAGAACTTACCGTCTTGTAGCCTTGCGTCTAGTTTCAGATACCTATAAATATGACACAATATGTAAGTAAAACAGTCCAACTGTAGTCCAAAGTAAATTCAGAAATTTTATGAGCAATTTACCACTTCCATATTGCTAATCGAACTTGTACCTGACGCCATTTTGCATGATCGAACTATGATCGAACCATAGACTAATATACTAGATCGAACTCATAGACTAATATACGAATCGAACTTTTATATTATATTTGACCGTTAAGTATGTAAGTGTTGCTATGTACATATAGGTAGGTAAATAATTAATTAATAATAAAATTTTCTTACTTTGAATGTTGCAATGTTTTAAATTTAACCCTTTGATTAGTATCGCCCAGTAGCGCACCCAGGGGGTGGGCCAAGGGGCCCTGGCACCCCCCAAACATGAAAATTATCAGAATGATTTTAAACATTGAAATTGAAAGCCAATAAACTATACCTTTGGGCTTAGACAAATAAAAACACGGCAAAAAAATGATTTGTAATTCCAGCACCCCTTTTAGAAAAATTTCTTAGATTTTAATTTCAAGCACAACACTAATGTCAGGTTTTTTAGAAACCCAATCCATAATGGAACTGTCAAAACATTCTCGGTGTCCACCCGAATTCCGGAGTGGTGTAGGTCATGGCTGGGGAGGGCTGACAGGGCTCTAGCCTGAAGGCCCGGGCTGTGGGGGGCCCGGCGTGTCGGGTTGACCAGATAAGTGAGATAAACACACATCATAAATTAGCTTTAATGTTAAAAAAAGTTGCCTGCGGCGCTATTATACTTCATGATCATGAACATTTTCAATTACTTATGTAATTGTGCAATATATTTTTTGATTATTATGTCTCAATACTCGACAGGTACATTATTAAAGTAGATGTATTAAAAATCGCCAATAATTCACTGTACCAAGTACTAAGTACCCTTAATTTGAACTAAAACACAATTTGAAAAACGTTAATGTAGTGTTTCACACTGCCTTTAACCTTAGCGGTAGGTAGGGGGTCCGCCAAATATCCTAGCCTGAGGGCCCGTTTCAGGATGTGGGGACCATGGTGTAGGTACACCGAGTGGAATAGACAAAAGACCGATAAACGAGAAATTCGTCTGTGAAGAAGAAAAAGAGCCTATGAGACTAATTTACATTCTCCTCCTTGGGCCCCCTCCAATATTAAATCCTGGACACTGCAGTGGTGTAGTGAACGCTCCGTCTTCAAACAGAGCAATCTATACAGGAAATAATAGTCACTCTGGTGACCACACGAAATTAAACAATATGACACAATACTATCTTACATAATTTGCGATCCCGATTTTTCGAACAATCTAACAAGAGTCCAACCACTCTAACCCCACACCTATTTCATTCACTGCCATTAATTCTTAAAGACGCACTTAACTAAGACCAATACAATTTTTCAAAAATTAACATGAGGTATACAAAGGCCAGTTTATTGTCCTAAACGACCTAAACCTAACCTTAAGTTTCAAATTGTACTGGAATGTTTGTTGTGCCTATGCGTAAATTTGATCGTATTCTTGGTGCTATTTTGTGTAATGGTTTATTGGGACGCACTCCCTAAAAGCCTAAAAGAACTGTTATGTACATTTTAAACATATTATATTGTTTTCGCGTTCAATGCAGAAATACGATTTTTTCCAAGACTCTTTATATTCACGAATTCGGATCTGCTTTACATTTTTGGCTACTTATTTTACTTAAATTCAAGCACGGACAGTCAAATGATTTGTTGTGAGCCAGGTAGGCATTCAAAGATTGTTTGTGATTAGTGCAATATTTCCCAACCTTATTTGTGCCATGCCCTACTTCAACGCTTCAAAAATCTCCATGCTCCCCCTATCAAAATTTCATAGTTAAGTAATAAATTCTGAAAAAAATGAATTGCTTAAAATAAAAAAATGCACATAGGCGATAAATACTATTTTCAATTTTACTTTCGGAAGTAAGTACCTACCTATGTATAATAAATATTATATTAGATGTACAACTCGGAAAAAAATTAGTGCGATCCTAATGCTCGATGTGAGCTGTAAAGAGTTTTTATGTGAGGACTAATTTGGTAAATTTTAATCTTAAATCTCCACAGTTTGTGAACAAAACAATTTTTTCAGTAACATATCATTTACAGCGCTAAAGCGCCGCATTCAACTAAATATTATGACGGGAATGGCAACAGTAATTTTCTCGAAAAGTCACGGTTGTAATATATTTTTTTTATTCCAAAATGCATTTTTTAACAAAAAAATGTACCAAATATTTAATGATTTGCACATTGCCCCCCGGTGGGGCGTACCCCCCACGGTGGGAAACACTGAATTAGTGCATACCGATTATGTAACATGCGGTATAAATAAACTGAAATTAACTTTTAACAGAACTGCTCACAAACAATATATTTTTGCACTGGGGGGTTACCCTATTTGGCCTATTTCAATACACAATACCACTATTGTTCTTCTTAGCCATTTTATGTCGTACTCATAAAAAATGAATATGCGTGACAACGATATACAAAAAAAATATGCTAACTAATAAATACATTTTTGTTTGGTAACTATTTATGATGTTTAATTACGGTATTTCGTATACTTGTAATAATTATTTTAGTATACCTACCTATTATAATTAAATAATATTATGAATGTGGTGCTATAAATGTGAATAATGACAAATTTAATTGAATCTAATAGAAGTTTGTGTTTCGATAGCTCACTAATCATGTAATACTGTCAATTTCAGTGTTTACTTCTCCACTTAACACTTGCAAACGGAATGATTTTGTTTACCGAAAATTCTGAGGGCAATTTCTAGATTAGCGTAACTATTTGAGCTCGTAAAGTGGTTTCATCAAATTTAATGTTCAATAAGCTACTGCTACAGCTTTTTAAAGTCAACTAAAGTCAAAAGTACGCAGTATAAAAACGAAAAGTATTAGCGGTATTGTTACTTACCTATGTTCTTTTCTAGATTGAAAATTTCGTAAACAAGTCAACTACTGTTTTATATATTATTAATTTTATATATAATTTAGAAACATACGATTTTTACAAAATACTTATACTGGGTGGAAAATTAACCCACCCGCAATGTTGTGCTTCCAATAAAGATTACTAAATTCTTAATTCTTGTGCATTATTTGTTAAAGAAAACATACAATGGTGTTCCTGAGGTGAATGCAAAGTGTGTCAGTATTGTAGAAGGTTGTTCACTATACAGGGATCTGTGAACCTCTACATAAAGACGGTAGCAAAATATGGTCTATTGCCGTGTGTACGTCTGACAGTTTTTGTAGTTGATTAATTGCACCACCTTAAAAGACAAGGTGGACAAAGATTTTCATTCAAAAATAGACTGTGTACAATCTCTATATACCAAAGTGCAATCAAGCACAGTGATTATTATAAAACCTGTCGTAATAAATTTTAATATAGGAGTATCAAGTATTTATAATATACTGTTTAATTTTTCGCTATACATATTTAATTCACTTGAACATATATTTTGAGTTGATTGTATGATGAATAGATATCGAATCGAAGTGAAGTTATTTCTTACGAGTTGGACCAGCTTGGGAAACTTCTTCCACACTTAAATTTTAATAAAATTATATATTAAATCTTAATTATAAGCAATTATTTTGACAAATATTTTTCATTTATGTCAAATTTCGAGTTGGACATGTTCGTGTCAGCCGGATTTTAGTGCAACTACATAAGTTTGATGGTACCTACAACAAGTACGTTTATTGAATATCAAATACTTGCGAATATGTTTTAATTAAGATACTCGTAATTTCGCTTTCTTGACAGAAAAAGTTACGTTTCCACACCTATACTCTCGGGTCCGGTGCTGCTGACATAAATTTTTGTTCAGACAAATTAATTTTTTTACTTTAAGAATTTTGGAGTTTAATAATTATATTATATTGATAGACACAAATAAATTTTGTGGTTTGGTTACTTTTTGTTCTTACCCCGTTTTATCTGTTATGCATCATGTGTTGACTTTTTCTTCATCGATACGTATGTCTGTCTTATTCCTTCATTGACTTATTCAATACTATAACATGCGTTAGAAAAGGACCGACGTGTTTAATTGTGACATACCATATAGGACATTTTATTTAAAATACTCTCTTTCATCTCTCATTTCATAAATAGGTGTGAATTCTGGGCATGATGCCGACCTCTGGTTGCGCAACATGGCAACATTTTAATTTATTTAAAACAACAGACTGACGGCGCATGCGCTAATAATTTTAATAGAGTATCGCCGCGTATGTGCGGCGAAACCATTTCATTTGAAATTTTCTATGCCAAGTTAATAATTTCGATGTAATTATTGTTTACAGGCAAGTACTAAATTGTGACGTCACCATTAGAGCATGTTTGTAAAATACAGGATATGTCTCCTTGTCCAAATATATTTTGTAAAACTCTTCCAAACCAACCTGATTGAATTTCTCCTTTAACTGTTCATCGCACCATATTTTACAATATTCCATTTGTAAATTTCCCGGTTATAAATTCACGTATACGGAGAATGGCTTTGCAAATGCAGCAAAAATCACAAGGTGCTTTTCAAAATCTTGAAATCGGTTATCGAATTCAAGGTTCAAGTCGGATATCAACGAAACGTATTTATCCGCCGCTCCCTGTGTCACTGCAATAACAATGTAGGAAAGTGATAAAGATTTTTGTCTTTGACTGTAAGTTGTTCCCAAAGCCCAAGTTTCAAAATATTATATATAAAAAAACAAAGTGTTAAAAATACACAATTGCTTGTGATCTAAATAGTGTGTATAAATGTGTAAACTATGTCGTGAGTCGAGGAATACCTGTGTAATATGTATGTAACTATTTTTTGTTTCTAGTGCTAAAAATGCTATTGTAATTTAGTCAGATTCACAACGATTATCTCAAAGAAATCAATAGCCTTAAAGTTTATTATCAATATTCCATAGTACATCAACGAAATAAAGCTCAGTTTGATATTATACTCACAGATAGATATAAAAAAAACTAAAAACTTATTGTAATGTTTACACATATTGATTGCGAAATGGTTTAATATCCATCCAATGTTAAAAGTTTTTTAGTTTAGTACTTTTTTATTATTTAATAAGTAATCGTTTATTTTACTCTATGTAATAATAATATTAAATTAATATATAAATACATCAAAGCAACATTTTATTATCTTTTGCCTAATAAAAATATAAAAGAAAACATTGACTTTATAATTTTATATTGCATGTACAGGGTGGGGCGTGGGAATTTTTGTTATTCTTATTTTTTGCCTGTCACAACATTTAACATTTGATTTTACACCGTTTTAAAAATAATATCTTGTAAACGACGCCCTCCATTGTCAATACACTGATTCAGTCGAATTCGGAAGTTTCGGTTTACTCTTTCAAGCATTCCGACTGGTATATTGGCAATTTCGGCTCGGATGTTGTTTTATAGGTCTTCCAGTGTCTGTGGACGATCGTTATAAACCAGGGATTTGAGATAACCCCACAATAAATAATCACAGGGGGCTAAATCAGGCGAGCGCGCAGGCCAGCTTACATCCTCTCTCAGGGAGATCAGCCGCCCGGGGAAGGCTTGTTTCAAAAAATCCATTGTAACCTTGGAGGTGTGGACTGTGGCCCCATCCTGCTGAAACCACACATTGTCCAGTGCCATTTCTTTGTGAGAAGACAAAAAAAAACCCATGGATCATAGTCAAATAACGGTCTGAATTCACGGTTACACCATGAACGTTTTCTTGAAAAAAGTAAGGGCCAATGATCCCTACTCTTGAAAATGCACACCATACCGTGACACGGTCGGAATGAAGGGGTCTCTCATGAAGTACTCTGGGATTTGTTATACTCCAGTACCGCAAATTCTGTTTGTGAACACAGCCACTATGATAAAAATGTGCCTCGTCAGAGAAGAACTAAAGTGCGTCATTGGGTAAGGTGTCAACCAGCAGCTCACATGATGTTTGTCAGGTTACATAATCACACAAACACAAACCTTAAATCGAGCCCTCTCATTGAGCCCTTCCTCTCCTCTCTGTGACCCCCCCCCCCATTAACTTCACAATGCCGTTTTGAAAAAAGGATGTTCCGACACCCCACCCTGTATATATAATATATAATTATATTATACCTTTACCGTAAACCCTTGATTATCCTGATACGGATAATCCGTGCATGAATTGAACAAGGTTTTCATGTTTTTCTGAATTTTTTTGCAGACCAATAATCCTCTAATAAAACAAGTTAGAAAAAGTGTGAAACCTCTTAATAATAAGTGCATAAAAAATAAATCAGAAAAACTAAATGTGTTTTTTTGGCCGCCATCTTGGTATTTTATGGGCTTCCAATTATTGAAAAATGTCAAGATTAACTTCACATTAGTATTCAGCTTCAGCACCATAAAATATGTATCTGCATAGAAAATCAAACGATAATTATAGAAAATTAAAATTTTCAAACCAACTCGGAATTTAGAGCGGAGCTCCTGGTTGAAAGGGATATGCCTATTCTATATACCAAAGTTAATACTTTTATACAAAAGTGCACTATTATTTTCCTCCTACATAATATAGGTATATCAAATATGATATAACAGTACCTAATTTGAAACTATCGAGTAAAATATTGTTGAAATGTGTTTATTACATTTTTATCTCTTTCCTAGCCGTTCAATATTCGATAATAGGATTCATTCATTTTTATGACAACACTAAATAAGTTACATATTATTATGTTTATGTAATTCAATGGTATACTTTATTTTTGGCTGATCAGAAAATTTACCAGGTAGGTCACCTTTCCTTCCCTATTTTCTTGCACACCAACATTTATTATATTCCGACCATGTCCGATCCTAATATGATCATATGGGCCTCCACAGAGTAGAGGTTTGTATTAACAGATTTTGTTTTTTACGAGAAATGGATGTCAGCCACTTGCTCAACCTATTAGGTCCATACCCTGACAAACACAAACTGAAAAACAATATGTGTACTTGCCAGACCCAGGATTCGAACCTAAGATCCACAGCGTGATAGTCCAACGCTTATGCCGCGCGTAAGTTAAATCTGAGTTTTATTATAAATAGGTAAGAAAGTATCTATGTACTTAAGAAGCTTAAGAGGATTTTTCTGCAATACTGCCAACCAATTAGATAAGTAGATACTAAAAAGTTTAACATTTTGGCATCATTTCAGAAGGAAGCACAATAACCATAGATATTATATTATTATAAACGCGATGGCAATGGTGACCTTTTATTGTGTTGTCATTGCAGAAAATAATAATATACATCCATAATTTATATGTCTAGACTAGGCTTATAGAAAATGGGAAAAAACAATCTCTTTGACTGTAAAGAACCCTTATTTTTTTAATGTTTAGTATCTACTTATGAATCGAATGAAGTATGTAATGTCATTAATACCCTAACTATTTAATAATATTTGCTCCAAACCGAGTATCGTGTCTGGAAAATTGCAGGTACGTATGCAGTTGGCCGTATCACAGTTCACCGTGAACTGTTGTATCGTAAACATATGTATAGCATTGAGATAAAATTAGTGTCTAAGTAAAATACTTAAAATACGTAATAAAAACCATCGGAATACAAGGGAAAGCTAAGTAAGTTGTGAATACAATCATTCAATATAATTTATAAGTGCTCGTAAGTATCAACCCGTACAATCATGACACTTCGATTGCGATTCTGGGATTGACAAAAACGCACGGCATTTTGCCCAATTCATTATTACAATATTGGATCAAAGTAGATAGATAGTGTTAAGACTATAGTTGAGACCAGCGTCTGTTTATTATGATGCTCATTGGGCGGGTTCAACAATCCCCGCAGAGAACGGTTTTTATTTGATAAAAGATAGTGGGTATGACAGTAATGAGATTATAATATTCAATTAGATTTTAGCTTAGTAAGCAATAACGTCCGATCGTTCCCGGCAATGGGCCGACTCGATGTTTGACCATTACGCATTAGTTGTTAGCAATGCTAAAATACAACTAACTACTATTAGTACACTAAATTGCATAGACTCCTCGTTATGAAACCGTCAGAAACAGGTTCCAGCCTAATCTCATTTAATTTTAAAGGGTATTGGATTCAATTAGTCTCGAGAAAAACAATAAATTCTTCAATAAACATGATAATAGTTATTATGTTACATAACCAATTAATTGGTATAATTAATCACTTATATATTGTCACTGTACTTATTAATCTTTCGTTCACAAAAATACGATATTTGTGACAAGAAAACTAATACGGAGTTTCGGTTATTTTTAATTCCGGTATTTCGGTCTCAAGTCAGATATAGGTGCATACAAGTTTGATACGGTCGACAGTTTCATATACCTTGGTTCTCTTGTAACTCGACATAATGATATTACAGAAGAAATAAACAAGAGAATCATGTCTGCGAATAAATGCTACTTTGGCCTGTTAAGACATTTTAAGTCCCGCATACTATCTCGCCGAACTAAAAGCACTCTTTACAAGACACTTATAAAGCCAGTGCTCACCTCCGCATCGGAAACCTGGACATTAACTCTGCGAAATGAACGAGCACTGAACATTTTTGAAAGAAAAATTCTCCGCCGTATATATGGACCGATCAGGGACAGCACCAATTGGAGGAGAAGATAATGCTGAGCTCTACGGGCCATACGAAGATTGCAGCGCAGTTCAATCAATCAAGATTAGGAGACTGCGATGGCTAGGTCATGTGCACCGTATGAATGACAATGCACCGGCAAAGAGAGTGATGTCCAGCAATCCAATAGGGCGTAGAAGAAGAGGCAGGCCAAAGATTCGCTGGTTGGATGGAGCTGGCAGTAACTGCCGTATTCTGGGGGTACCGAATTTGCTGAATTAGTTACCGAAGCGGCCACACTGGATAGGGACAGGTGGAGGGAGTTGTTGGAGGAGGCCAAGACCCACACCGGGTTGTCGCGCTCCTGATGATGATGATTTCGGTCTCAAGAAATCGAACGGCATCCCGGAATTGAAAAACCTAATAAATATTTAAAAAAAAAATGTAGTAAAAACCGATAAAGAAAATAATATTCGCATATTTTTTCGAAATGTCGGCGTTGAATAAAAATATTTTTAGTTTCGTAACAAAAAAAGCTGTGTTTCATAATAATTATTATTCAGGAATGTTAAATTGATTCTGATATGGTAATTAATTTCATTACAATAATTTTCATTTAGGCAAAGCGAAATGAAAAAATAACAACACAGAACTCGTAACCTAATTTCGGCAATTTTACCTTAAAACATAAGAGCGTCTGAACGAGTTTCAAAGAAAACTTCAGACGAAAAATATCAGGTTCCGCCCTCTTAGTTATAGCTCAGTATACGGCCGCTCGTAATACGGCATTATATTATTATAATAGTATATTCAATATATTAGCTTTGGTTTATCTGTCGGTAACGCAGCGCAACACAGCACAGACATACCTACACCCTCTCTATGTCTGCGTATTGAATAGGTACTTTAAACGCATTGAGCGCATTGATGTGCTGAATATAGTATGAAGGTCTAAAAATTATACCGTTTCTGAAAAACTATCGCACCTTTTATTCTATAATATGTATGGTACACGGAAGTGTTTCATATTTTATAGTATTTTTTGGCATAATTGGCTGTAAATTATGGTATATTTTAATATTTAATATTTTTCCCTCATTGCATTTTCCCTCAAAATTCTTTATACACATTCATTGTTTTATTCCACAGACGTAGTTTATTTATTACAAGTATTATAACTGCAAATATATCGTAATTTGTTATGTTATAATGTTTCAATTTTTTGTTTTTTTTTTGGTAGATTTTAATGGGTTGCCCTTAACCGTTGCCTTCCACATCGTAATATTGAAGTCGTTCATAATATTATATTCATTATCGCCTTTAAGTGTCTGCACAAGGCTGTTCCAATACCCTTGATCACTACTCTTAATCAGTACCTACTGAAGAAATTGCTGTGGTATTGGGTGTTCACAAAAGGAAGGCGAAGCAGAGGAAGAGCGTCCAAGTGAACGACCTGACTGGGGGAAGCATTCACTCTGCCCTGAGAGAAGCAGATGATCGACAGGGGGAAAGTCTCGGTTGTTAAAAAGATGACAAAATCCAAAGATGGTCACGATCTTCAGACACGAGGGAACGACCAAGAAGAAGAAGAATGTTTCAATCAGAGCGTTGGAGCGGAGCTCGGAGCAGGAGCACTGAGCACTGGAGCAATGGCATTTTACCCGGAGCACCTAAAATTTGTAGTACTCCACTGCTCCGGATGTTTTTTTTTTTTATTAAATTTTCATCCTAAAATCCAGTGAAAATACCATATTTTGACACTGCAACACTGGTATTATTTGAAGATTGCGGAGTGATAAATAACCTCACTTTTTTGACAGAAGAGCCAAATAATGAGAGACGATTTGCTGTCGTTTTGTTTAATAGAATTAATAATGAAAATTGATTGATTGGTGATTATTTAAAAACTACTTTTTTAAAAAAAAATTTAACATTTGTATACTTACATAAATAATACTTTAACTTTTAAAAATAATTAAAAGTTTATTTTTACCCGGAGCGGAGCAGACCCTGGAGCGGATCCGGAGCAAGTATTAGGTCCCGGAGCGGAGCAACTCAAAAAAGGGTCCGCTCCAATGCTCTGGTTTCAATAGACAAAGAACGCCTATTCGATGCCGGTCGAGAATTTTTGTACCTAGTATCAAGAAAAGTGGTTGATCCGATGTAGCGATTCGGACGCCCGAATCAATAATGGGTTACACGTAAATTGTACGTAAAACATTTCACCGTGACACAGTTCGCCGTGAGCTTTCTTATCGGAAAGAGATGACCGTATACTATACGGTCTCCAATTTAGATTCAATATGAACAATAATTCAATTTTCATTGCTGATTTTGGCAAAATTCATGAATTCAAGAATGAAAACCTAACCTAACTAAACCTAACAAATAATCCAGTGTATAGGCTATTTTAAAAATTTGTTTGCTGCTGACTTCCTGTAAAGTGTATACCGACAAGAACCGTGTTTTATTTAAACATGATTTTTTTCTCAGTACTTTACGACCCAAAGAGGTTGCACGGTCTTTAATATACGGCCATATATTTCCGACACAACATTTCACGGTGAAGTGTGATACGGCGAACTGCAGACGTACAAGTTTCCGGATACGAACGTATAGCGCCTGTACACGTGGATGGATTTACTTGCACCAATAGTGTATAAATTGAATTAATTAATTACGTAAATATACTCACTGTCTCGCCAATATCATTCTTTAATAGTAAACAAGACGCGGTGTTGTCAGTTTATGGTACTATTTGACAGGGCATGAAAATCGGTTAACCTCAAAATGTTTACACTTGCATTTTTTGTTATGGCCATGATAATACGTACTGTCAGCAGTAAATCCATGCATGTGTAAACGAGGTATTACTTTACTATATAATATAGGTAGCGATGTTGTCTGCAGTCAACGCCTTCAACCTTTTATGGAAAGCAGTAACCATCACGCGCTAGTCTGCATGGGATTGTTGGACGTGTGCCAAATAACAGGGTTTATTATTTTGAGCGTTAATACTATCTATTAATGATGTATCGACTGTAAGGGAGCCAGGGCTCGAAATGGACCGGAGTGCACCGGAGCGCCGTTCCTGTTCGTGAAATCGGTAAAATTATCGTTGTCTCGTGAAAAAAATAATTTGACCGTCTAAGCCTAGATAGGGCATATAATAAAAAAATCTAACACAATTATCTTTATAAAATACACATAACGTTTGATAACTATGTAAATATCACCAGAAAACTGTCGAGCGTTCCGGTTCGTAAACTTATCCATTTCGAGTACTGAAGGGAGCTAATGCATCCACCTTGTTGGTGGCTATAGGTGGTTACTCAGCTTGTACGATCTCGTTGGCGTTTCATTTTAGTAGGCATACCTTATATGAAAAAAATACAGTAATGTTCAATATTTTTTAGATTCACTGAAAACAATTTGATATTGATTAGTATCAAACATCTGATAATAACGCTATCATTATTTTCAGATATTTGATAGGAACGACTGAATACTTTCAGCACCTTTCATAATTAAATAAATATAATATACTATGTATATTATGTATTTCTAATTTATTTACCTGTCTATCATATTGTCTTCCTCTTGTATTCTGGTGATTTTTATTACGTATTTTTGTGTTTTATTTAGACATAAATTTGATGCTGTACGGTCATCGGTTTCCGATACAATATATAACGGTGAAATGTGATATGGCCAACATACGGTCGCAGGACTATGGACCCGCACCCGAATATCAAACACAAGAAGTCAATTAACTATTTATTATGTTATCACTAGGGAATCCAATCCCGAGCCAAAATTCTGATCCCTGGATTTCGGGATTACAATTTGACAATCCCAGGATTGGCATTTTTTTTCCATTGTTAATATAAAATTTTTATATTTACAAATAACATTGATAAAATCGGTCAAAAATAAATCTAGTATAATTTATACTATTTAAGACATTTATTGTTAATATTGTATACGTCCAATCTTAGAAATACATAAGTTTAATGGAGTAAATAATATTGTAATATAAATTATAATGTGAATTTAATATGAGAATGCTATTTATGATAGTAAAGACTTAATGAATGGGTTAGCGAAATTTAAAATAGTAAAGCAAATCATGATGTACTTATGGTCTTTCCGCTTCATAAATCTAATCAGTCAGCCAAATATGAAACTGCCATATTATTATGATCATGGTGGAATTACTTTGTTAATAGTGCGAAGCATTGTTTTTTCCAATCTTTCTCATTGCAACTTACACATGGGTATAAATCAAACTTTATTCAAACTCAGTTTATTTCTAATGTAGTTATTTGTTATTAAAGGTATTTTTTCTGTTATATTTTCGTTTTTATTTTATTTTCCATAAAAATTGATAAAAATCAATCCCGAAAGATTCGGGATTATGTTTATCAATCCCGGGAATCATAGGTATCGAAAATAGCTTGGGATCCCGGGATTAGAATCCCTAGTTATCACCAAACTATAATTATAAAAAGCAGCACGCCCTCGTCTATTATATATATTTCCTTGTAACGCGTATATGTCTGCTGTATATATACTTGCATTCGGTTGAATAAACATTCGTAAAAGCGTTATTGTTTCTCGATCATCTTCACACCATCTAGTCTAAACAAATCCCTGAAGGTAAATCACCTGACAATTACCTTCAACACGACGGTCTAAACAAAACAACTTTACTGAGTACTACACAGGAAACCCACAGAAATCAAGTCTTCGGTAAGGAGACAAAAGAAGGAGAATTCCATCATACCACCTCAGGTTCCTTTCAACACAAGTCACTTGATTCCTTTGCCTCCTTCCCTAAGGGACGTAACACAGCGATGCAAATGTGAAGGCTGCCACATCGGATCCGTAGAAAATGCAGTAATAATGTGTTAAAAATAAAAATAAATCGTTGTGAGTACTTATGTACTCGCGTTAGAAGTTATATTTCTTTGGCGTAACAAAACAAAAACAATACCTGTGATAACCTAGATTATTCGACTAGCTCTTAATTATCTTGTTAAATAACACACTCAAGAAAAAGGGCCGCTTATTGGAGCGCCGTTGGTTTATTTCTATACACTTTAACTTATATTACTAAATTATATAATCATTTCTCGTTGTTTTTTTTTTAAAGAAACAACTGTCACTCTGACGTTTAATCGTTTGTTTACGTAAGGAATTCCAAATGGCCGATTTTTTTAATTTATTAAAATGCCTAGGCAACGGAACAATACATTCTACTATCAAAGTTGCGTTTGTATACAACTGACTAATTCGCAGCTAACTTCATACTGTCGCATACTTTCGTAACGGTGTGCGCGCGTAGTTCTCAATCTCAGTCTCTACCAAACGCCCCAAAAGAAGTATAACTTCAAAAACAACAGTAAGGAAGTAGGTGTATATAATAATACGAAACTTTTTTTTAATCTTTCATTAGGTAGGTACCTGTGTGGAAATATAATATTATTAGGCAGTATTTTGAAAAATCAGTACTTACTTATTTGATAATTTCCGCACGTAGAAATCGAAAAGTTATGTGACATTATTATAGCTGGTACACAATGAGCATCAATAATAATATGATATACCGTGAAAATATACGAACTTTTTTTTATTGTAACACTTTCTCTCAGCGTTTTCGAAACTGTGTTCCGCAGATAGTTTGTGTGATGCTCTTCGTTCGAAGCGCTTCGTGTAAAATAAATTGTGCTAACGAGGCGGCCGATGCAGTCTAATACTGCTACTCATCCGGGGGTTCTTAGTTCGATTCCTATTACATCTATGTGATTTTCTCAAAGCCCGGATATTTCCAGAGATGCGTTTCCCTAATGCAGTGGTTCTTAACCTTTTCGAAGTCACGGTGAACTTTTGATCATTAGAAAAAAATGCGGTGCACCATAATCAAACGGTCATAAAACAAAGAAAATATGCGAACACAACTGTTATTGCAAAATTAACAGATTACAAAACAGTCAAAGAAAAAAAATATTAAAGAAAAAATGTATACATACACGGAAAAACTGTAACTAAAATTGCCCATAACAAAATGGAATTTATTTGATGTGAAAATCAATTAATGTGATACCTGAGCCCTGAGCTTGTCGGATTTTGCAGATTTCAGAAACATGAGGTCGAATATTTGATATAGCTACCCTCAATAATTCTTCGTCTAAATTCGTAAGTCTTTGTCGTTTTTTAGTTTGTTAGTTTAGTTTAGAGAAATATGATGTTGAAAACTGTTTACACAAATATGATGTTGAAAATTTTCAGTGCCCACACGTAGAGAGGTGGTTATTCGTATTGGACAGAAATCCAAAATT
The DNA here is from genome assembly GCF_057557595.1 of Rhyacophila brunnea. Classification (NCBI taxonomy): domain Eukaryota; kingdom Metazoa; phylum Arthropoda; class Insecta; order Trichoptera; family Rhyacophilidae; genus Rhyacophila; species Rhyacophila brunnea. The sequence continues at coordinate 18,115,344 of NW_028232752.1, forward strand.
CCTCCATAATTATTTCATAAAATTTAATTTTCCTTTGACAAGGTGACCAATTCTTCGTCTTCTTGGTACGAAAATTCACAACTCGATGTACATATTATCAATTGTAGCAAATGGATTTCGTATCCAGTCATTTTTCATCATAAGGAAGGAAATTAATATGCAATATTTTCTTTAAATAAACTTAAATGCTCTGTTATAGTGGACATAATTCTCTCGGCAATGTTTTCGTTAAGTAGTGAAGATTTTCTGTTTTTATCATTTTTTCGCGGTGGACTTTCAACAAGCGCGCGGTGCACTGGTTAAGAACCACTGACCTAATGCAATACAAAGCAACCGATTCGTGAGAAATAAAAATAAAATTAGTGGATAATATGTAGAATGTTTTGATTAAATATGCCTACCTTCATTATTGTAATATAAATATTTCTCTTTTATTCGATTGTAAATATAAATTCATGAAAACTATTTTCCAAATAATAAATTGGTAGATATTCTATTGTAATTTTAATTAACTATGATAAAAATATTTTTTTGAAATTACAAGATAAACCTTCCTACAATTAAAAACAATACCTAACTAATTTGGAGAGATCCTGATGACGGTTAGTAATTAAGATAATTGATAGGTACCTTGATTTAAAAATAAGCCAATTTGATAAGCACTCCTAGATCCCTAGATGTAAAGATAACTAGATAATTTCATCGTAATTAGGTAGTAGGACGCTAGGGGCTTAATTATTGGTATACTACATTAGCCGAGTTAGTGGATACGGTCTCAAATACCTTCGGGTATCGTAATTTAAAACAATAGTAAGTACCTAGATATATAATAAATATGTATGGAGATAAACAACTCAATCCGTGTCAGCATAGTGATCGGCGATATTAAATAACTGACTGCCATTATAAATTTTATTAATATCCATTTCCCGTACCTAGTGTCCAATTATAGCAAATTCAGTAAATAGCTTACTGCAATTATAATTTCCACAATATCTGTTTTTCCACATAGCCAGCCAAATCCAATGACGTAAACTCTATATAGAAGTAGCCGAATCAATTATAATAATTATTTTCTAAATATTCTTTTCAGGATATTATTTTGATTATGAGTAGGTACATCAATAAATAGCAGATCATAATTCATTGGACATGTCACTGTAATATAAGTTTCCGGTCTGTTAGTATCTCAATCTCTGTATCGCGCCGCACAACATCTCATTCTACAGAGGCTCTGACCTCGGAACAGTATCATAAGTATTGTGACATAACTAGTGTACCATATTCCTCTTTGTTTAAGCTGTAAACAAAACTCGCTCCTCCATCCATCGGAGCAACCGCCAAATCTCGACCTCTTTATCCACCATACCATGACTCCCACATATATATTATCTGCGGTATTTTCAAATGATGTATGTTAAAAGCAATATAAAGTAAACTGTAGAATTATACTACCCCTGAAGCAGTTTCAATAAAATATTGGTCATAATAATAAAATTATTATTCTGACATAAAAAGTGTTGTGACCCAAAAGGTTTGAGAAACGCTAACCCAAATAATGGAACTTCTTAACCCAGTGCGTATTCGTTTATTTTATAACTCCGCAGTAATAAATTTCGCGATTTTATCGAGTTCTTTGACGCTTTTAGTCTTCCATTGTAATATGCGACTCGTAAATAGTGGCACCTGAAAAAAACGTAGGTAGGTATCTGCGTTACCGACCGTACTTCCCCAAGGAACGTTTGAGATTTTCCTTTGTTAAGTGAGAGTACTGCTGCGCCGATGCCACAAAAGACTTCACATTGTCATGCTGTAAAGAAGAAGCAGAAGAAGAGAGCACGACGCAAAAGTTAGAGACTCGATATGCTTTATCTTGCCTCTTGTTAAAAGCACAGAAGCTTTCGTCTATACGTAGGGGCTGGGTTAGGGAGTTAAATGCAATAGCGGCGAGCTTTTGTAAGCATTTTTACCTCTAAAACAGAAATTTGTAGACTATTCGATGGAGACAAAGGTACCCACTGACCTTTACTTAATTGACCCCTATCCTGAGATTAATCCGGATCCTACTTCTGACAGTTACATAACTAACAGATACCTTCAATTTAATTAATACTGATAATAAAGTTTGCTCTATGTTTCTTTGCAAGATTATGAACCTATTAGGTACCCGAATGAGAATGACTTAGATATATTTCGAGAAGATACTAATAAATTGACCGTAGGATATTATCTACGGTTACATGTAAATTTTACGTAAAGCATTTCACCGTGGCACAGTTCGCCGTGAGCTTTCTTATCGGATAGAGATGACCATATACTATACGGTCTCCAATTTTATAAGATTCAATATGAACATTAATTCAATTTTCATAGCTGATTTTAGCAAAATTCATGAATTCACGAATGAAAACCTAACCTAACCTAACCGAACAAATAATCCAGTATATCGGCTATTTTCAATATTTGTTTGCTGCTGGCTGTATGTAAAGTATAATCCAACAAGAATCGTGTTTTATTTAGACATGAATACAATTAGTCAGTACTATACGACCCAAAAAGATGCCGTGCAGAGGACTGAGCTAGTTCATTAAATTTGTCTTTACCATCCAGCTGGTCAACATCTGTGTCAGGTGCATTTTAAATACATCTGTAGGTGTACGCTGTCTGTATCCGTAAAATAAATATCGTTCTCGGCAACTAGTCGTTAATTATTGGGTCCGTTCTACAGAAATATGACCACATAATTATTCAAAATGGAATATATAACAGAACTAATGTGTGTTTTGTAAGCCTCTTGGAAAAGTTTATAGTCCCTTTTATCTAACGTAAGCTTCCTCCACTGCATAAAGCGCCGGCTAGATGCTCATGCTTTTCCATAAGCTTACCTGCGCAAACCGGTTTGTATCGGGAAGCCCGTGTGTATGGACGGGAAAACTGTGGCTCGCGCAAACCGAATAGTGCTGTAAAAGTGTTCCATACTTTTTTACACAAGCTATACTGCGCAGGTAAGTCACTGCCAGCCGGCGCTTTAGTCTGAAACTCAATGATGTCGTATTTCTTACTATAGAGTGCAGCAGTCTCAGTTCAGACCTCTCCTCCCGCCTTTACAATCCTGGTATATTGAAGATGGGCCTTTTAAGTCATTGGGTTGGGTTAGGATGCTTCTCTCAGTGTACATAAATAAAAATCTATTAAAGATATCTGAAGAAAATTTTTGGTCAGTATATAAGTAATTATATGTGGCAGATTGAAACCTTTGGCAATGAATAATGACAATATGATACTAATATAATTATGTCTTTAAACCGCCTTTTCTATTCTGGTTTGTAGGAAATGAGCCTCTTGTTCTGGCTAACGGAGTCCCCTAATATCTACTTACTATATTCAGGTCGTGGCATACAACTGTGAATTTTGATCATAGTGCTAGGTATTGCTTATACGTATAATGCCATATAGTAAACTGTAGAGAAAGATGATTGTTTCATATTGAAAAATTATTAAACATGGAACATGCTTTGCCTACTGATTCTCTGAATGCTGGTTGTCCAAATTTGAAAGAAAATTAAATAAATTGCGGGACGCGGGCTTACACGTCATTCCCGAAGCGCTGTTCGTGGCCGCGCTAGTTTTGTGACTTCATTTTTCATTACGACTATGCGATTTTTCGTAATGAATCCGCCCGGGAGGTCAATAAAAAAGCATGTATCTAATAGAAAAATACGTTAATTAATTTGAACGAAAAATTATGCAATCGAAGGTCTTCATTTACCGCAAATATATTACCACATTGCCATTGAAGTTACGTAATAACTAGCACTACCATAATAACTTTTTATGTAGTGCAGTGGCCTGACTATAGATGGCCTTGGAAGTAGCCCTACGTTTACATGTGAGATGACAGGGATCTCACGGTAGAACGCGTATACCTAAACCTCGATTGTACCTTACTTTGTAATATATCATTTTCATAACGCATGGCTCTGAAACCCTTCTCACTAATTTCCTTTCAAATATATCTATTTTTCCGAATGACACCGAAAGGCAAAACCCGGATCGCAACAAATGAATCAAATGTATAAATATTAAATTACATCAATTAAAATTTAACAAAATAATAAATTGATTCAACTCGTTATTGAATGACGTGATAAGAAGAAACCGGTCTCGGAATTATATAAAATGTGGAAATGTTACTAATAATAATTATAAATAACAAACTAATTTGTTTCAAGTATCTTCCACTAAGAAATAATAATAAAAAAAATGTAATAATACTCATATTATATTATTGTGGAGAGGATTTAATTTAATGTATTACTTGTTCGCAAGTTCCTACAACTTAAATAAATTTTAACAAGCTTTTTATGAATAGATAATATTTCAAAGAGAGCTTTTATTGTTACGAAATTCCTTTGAAGTATAAATATATGACCAAAGCGATCCATTATTATTCACGGCAGGCCGCCTGCCAAGGGCGAAAAAAGATATTTTCAATCGCTTCAATTAACCCCGGAAAAAACTTTTTAATATTCCAAGAGTGCAATTTTTTTAAATATATATTTGCTTCAATTTTTATTTTATTTGCCATACAATTAAAAGTTAAGTAATTATTTAATTTGAAAAGTCTTAAGAGATTTCGGATACCGTTATTCCCAGCTGGGTCAAATGGCATCTACTATTATCTTTACATGTTAATTTTGCTTCAAAGATTTCATTTCGCGCCCCAATTTTCTTTTTAGACTTTTCTTAATTTGATTAGGTACCATACAAAATCACAGTCCTGGGTGGAGAATATTTTCTTCCAGTTGTCGTTCCCATTTCGGTATAATCTATGATATTCTTCTACAATAATTCATGATTCCTCGCCTGGGTCACGCCATCCAATAACAGTCAACACTCCCAACACTTCTCCGAACAGACAACTTTTGCATCAAAAGCTTTCCTAACTGGTCGATTTAATTTATTAGACATTACCACTCCATCATAAGCAAATGGGCACTGGGACAACTGGACGCCGCACTGTCGAAATAACGTTCATTAATGAACTAAATAGACGTTCGTTACGATTTGATACAGACAGTAGACGACGAAGATTTCCAAGTCCCAGGTTCAAATCCTGGGTCTGGCAAGTACCTACACATATTGTTTTTCAATTTGTGTATGACTCAGAGTATGGACCTAATGTGTTCAGCAAGTGGCCGATATCTATTTCTCGTAAAAAAAACTATTAATACAAACCTCCACTCCGTGGAGGCCCATGTGATGTGTTATTAGGCTCGGACATGTTCGGATAAAATTATAATTTTTGATAAAATCTTAACCCTTAAACCATTGGGTTAAATAATTAGAAGATAAAAAGAACTTTTTAATTACAACGTTTTTAAATTTTCTTTTGAATTATTATGCTCAATATGCTCAAACTTGTACTTGATATGAAGTAAATAAAAAACAAACAAACAAACATATACGGAATACTGATATGTCATTTTGACATTTCATTTTGATTTCCATAGTAACGCACGTATATATTAATAATTTAGTTGCTAGGACCGCCACTTTAGCAACCAATAATAGTCTTTTACTTTTTATAATAAATGAAATAACTCTCCATACAAAACAGAATAAACTGAAAATGAATTCAATTCTGCTTAAATATGGCTAAAAGTATTAAAAGAATCCATTGGCATCGTGTTATGATATATTCTAAAAGTTGCAAGATTTGTACCGGACAAACAACCACCGGACAAATAAGAATATGAGCTAATAAAAACGTTGTAAAAATGAAGGCGATAGACTAGCCGATGTTTTGTGTCAATTTAAATAAAAATTATAAGTATATACTCATAAAAATCGTTTGAAACATGTTTTATCAATGAAAATATTAAATTTATAAATATTATTAAAAAAATATATTTTACAAATTTACGTTCCGTGTAAATGGAGACTTAAGTAAGGGTAATTCGTATTTGATGTACTGTGATTCAAACTCTTTTCGTATAATACTGTCCGTTTTCGGCAATCTATTGCCAGAAAAAAAAATCACCACGCCTTTTCTCAGCAGATGTCATTAGTGCCTCTCATCAATTATTGTCAAGAACATTTTAGTATTTTTAAAATAAAAAAATACTGAGGGGAAAAGTTTCTCTCTATTTGTAACTGTCTTAATAATAATTTTAATGTTATTTAATTTTGCAGAATATCAGCTGCTCTTAAGCAAAATTTTTCATCATGTTTTACTTCGTTTCCTCTTCATGTTTAAGTATATTAGTCTACAATCTATACAGAGTAGTGGGAGTAATCCTTTGACACGCGTGCCATATCTGGCACACGCAAAAATTTTACTGGCACATTATTATCTGATAAAAATGGGAAATAGATTCAGATTCGGCACGAAAATCTATTTTCGGTTTTTTGGTAAGAACTGTAGAGCAAGAAAAGCTCTCGGTTCTGGAAGAAAATTTTCTTTTAGATGTAATAAAACCGTTAATATAGAATAAAAGCTTTAGAGAAAAAAATTAAGTCCATTTTTGTATTGGATGGATTATTCTTCCATCCAGAATCATAAAAATTGCAGCTTTTTATTTGTATCTTTCTCAAAAGTGAGCTAAATAAAGCTTCCTCTAAATTTAAAATTCTGCTTCTATTTTTTTTAAAATATCATTATTATGGTTTATTTGTCACCCAAGTTCAAACAGGTTAGGTACCTCTGACATATTACGTACCATAAGAGGAAACTTGATTGAAACAAAAAAACAGAAATAACGATAGTAAATAGCGATTACCCAAGATTTAGTACATATATGAAAAATTAAGTTTTAAAAAACCATATTGTATAGTGTATTTCATTGCCGCATGTTTGGTTCGCTGGTGAATTACGAACCATATCGCAACTAGTAGGTATCTATTTTTTTATCGAAAATTTTACAAACGCTTCAACAATTCATAATTTATTGTTAATGTTAAAAAAATATAATTGAGTTCTTGAGTTTTGTTGTATTATTTGGTTTGGTTTTTTACGCACAAATTGACGCCAGAATTGCTCCGAGATGAGGCAGTGGTCTCAAACATTGTAAAATAATTTCTAAATCAATCAAAATCATAAGTCCGCAGCACGGCTCCCCCCGCCGCCTGTTGAGGTCAGTGTGATAATATTATGTATGACGCATCAAACCTAAGAACCAACCTATGCAATTAAAATTAAACGTCATGCTTATTATTGAAAAGTCTCTGCCTGCTATTTTTATACTTACAATGCGACCTGTCATTTATGCTTGAATTTCGTAGTTTCCGTTTCCGCGTCGATTGGTAAATATTAATAAAAACTGAATAAAAGTCGTCGTCATTTTTAAATATGATATAATTTACCTATATTTAATTCTGTAATACGTTTTTGTATAAAAAATATTTTTTAAATTAATATATCGATTTTTTCTTTCTCTTCAACATAAAACATTCGCGTGCCATGCAAAATCATCTCGTGTGGCATAGGTTCGCCATCACTGATATAAATTATGTAAGCGGCGTATATCTTTAGAGTTTGTATCACTTCATTGATAAAATTGTATTAATTTCAGATTAGAAATCAATTGCGTGATAATTTTTGTAAAATCAGTATAAGTGAACACGGGCCATTAGGCGAAGTTCTCCATCGTCGGATTGACATAATCCATCAATGCGCCACTCTGCGTCAGGCTTAGAAAGGTGCTTATTCAAGAGTACACAAACAAACTTACTAACACATGGAAATCATTCTCGAACATTTTCAACCGCAAACAATGTTGTTCGAATACGATCTCTTGACCTTTTGTGGTTGTTTCCTTGTATTTGCTTCGGAAACACGTCGATATCGAATGTATTAACCAACTTCCCTTTGAAAACAAGCGTCGGGAACCCACTTCAGCGAAAGTTAGGACACTTGGGAAACCGATGGCACGAAGTTGCCGACAGGGAAGGATTTGTGACTTTGAATCTTCGTTGGAATTTTCAGATATTAATGGTCCAAATAAATATTAACTTATTTAGTCAGCTTGCTAACTACGAAAAACTGTCACCTTCAAAAATCGAACGTAGAGAAAATTACATTTAAAATGTTTTTATTTTTAATACTAAATTTAATAAGCGACCCAGGTTTCATCTTTCAACATTTTCAACAACTGTGCACACACACACACATATTATATATATTAAAAACCCTGCCTAATTCAAACCCTCGTAGATAATAGTCAATATTATATTCGTAACCATAAAATACCTATCTAAAGATTGAACCATACATCATTTTAGCTTTATTATAGATAGAAGATTATTTTTACAACGTTTTTATTAGCTCGTATTCTTGTTTGTCCGGTGGTTGTTTGTCCAGTACAAATCTTGCAATCGATTTTTAACTAACTTTCTGACTAGCTAGACATTTGAAACTTTTAGAATATATCAGAACACGATGCCAATGCATTCTTTTAATACTTTTAGCCATCTTTAAGCAGAATTGAATTAATTTTCAGTTAATTATGTTTTGTATGGAAAGTTATTTTATTTCAGAAAAATCCGTAAAAAGTAAAAGACTATTATTGGTTGCTAAGTGGGTGGTTCTAGCAACTAAATTATTAATATATACGTTCGTTACTAGGGAAATCAAATATTCCATATATGTTTATTTGTTTGTTTTTTATTTACTTCATATCAAGTACAAGTTTGAGCATATTGAGCATAGTAATTCAACAGAAAATTTAAAAACGTTGTATATAAAAAGTTCTTTTTATATTGTAATTATCATTGATTATGACTTGATTTAGGCGAGGCTTAATGAATTAAAAAAAAATAATTATAATAATGTGTATTCTTAATTTAACGAACACAAATAAGTATGACTGATTGGTATAGGTTTATTTTTATTTTCACGACTTTATTTCTAAGGACTCGAAATAAACGATTCAGATATTCGATTCGATGTTCGATTCAGATGTTCGATTCAGATCACTAAGATAAATTCAAATTCAAACTTCATTAATCCAAATACCGTCAATCGATAGGATTAACTTTATTAAATATAATCGTTTTTTTTATATACATTATAGAACTGGTAGAGATATTATATAGACTTAATACTGTTAATAGTGATGTCTACTGATGGAGTCATGAAACACGAAATTAAATACAATTTCATCATAATATTGATCATAATAATACAACATTTAAAAGAGTTTTAATTAATTTAACATAAATAAATACTTTTTTTAAAATCAAAATTATGTAATTTACAAATATTATAATATATTATTCCTTTATATGCTGCAATTAGTTAATTGGTGTAATTAACCCTTAGAATGCTACGCAACGATATATCGTTGTTTTTGATAATGGCCAGAAATGCTAACAACGATCGTCGTTTTGCTTTTGATGCCTGAAATGTTAAGTTAATTTGGGAACATACTACTGCACCAGTGGTACGAAACATTGTTTTATTAATTTAGTTTTATTGTTGTGTAATATAACTCGATTCATATATGTTTTGTGACTGGGTAGGTTTAAAACTTATAACTATTGTATTTTTTTTAAGGCATTATCCTTTTTACAATAAAAACAATTCCAAATACAAATTTCAGTTTACCATATAAAAATTTGTTTACAGTCAAATTCTTGGTGGAAGGACAATGTTTTATTTTATTTTATGCATTTGAAATAATGGGAAAGACTTTTACTCAACTCAGTGTTTAAAGTAGAGTGGATTTGTGCTATATTAAAACAGTTTCATTTATAAAAAAATAATGAAATAGAATTATTTGCAATACATAATTTAAATGTTCCAATAAACAAACACCATGAAGACCTTTTTCACAAATCACGCATATTGTACGCGATCTTTTAACGAGGCCACCATGCAACATTTTTCTTTTCAGCCGGGTAGTTTCCTAATTCCACTACTTTGTATTATCGCTCGTGTGGAATAACCGATTGTTTCCAATAACTGACAAAAATCAAAACTCTGTGCGCGGATCGTGCATTTTGCTCGCTCTCACGATCGCCCGTATGATAGAGCGAGAAAGAGATATGTCAATTACTTGCTTCGTTATCTATTCAAAACGATAAATTAATACGAAACGTGTTTTCATAATATTCCGATTTCGCAGAATCAATTAGAGTGGTAAGGTGTCTAAAAATAATACAATACTTTAATTTATCGACAACTATTGGTAGCAATAATCGACCGAACTTTGCACAACATCGTAGCAGCCAAAGGGTTAACATACTATATTATAATTAATCGTTTGGTTAGTGATTACAGTAATTTATAATTACTTTTTTATGATTATGTATCATCATAATAGGTTTAGAAGAGTAATGTATGTTATATGTTAATAATCAGGCAGAAGTTTAATTAATCACCGTATTTTAATATACAATAATTTTAAAAAACTATAAATTGAGAAGAACGGAAAATTTGACAGCTGATTCTCGTTGAAATGGAATTTCCTACTTTGCAATTTTTAGTAGTTTTAGTAGTTATTAGCAATTTAATCAATCATTTCATGGGAGATAACATTAGATAACCACAGAATTAATTTTGTGGTAAATATAACCATTATATACATTTTAAATTAATGGTAGAATATAAGCATCGTGATAATTCCATCGCAGATTTCCTCCGAGCTCCGCTACTGGTCAAATGCTATTGAAATAACTGGGAGTTGCTTCGTACGTTTTCTTTTTCATTCGGTGAATTATGCTGTATGGAAATTCCCAGACACTGAAAAGCGTTCTGGTTTTCTTTATACAAGTGGCGATTGAAAATACCGTTCCTCCTAAATATGCAAGCGGGTGGAAATAATTATTGAATTTGCATTATATGCAAAGCGAATTAAAAGTTCTAGCTATTATTTAAAATAATATAGGTAATAAAACAAAAAAATATATTGCACAATTTCGTAATTATAATATTTAACGAAACATATCATTTGATTTAATGTAATAATCAGTATTGCTATCACTCAAATATATTTTATTTAGTTGGTGATAGGTACATTAAACATACTATTGTAACACTGTTTTATTTTTCTATGTATGTAACTCGGTTACATGTAAGTTGTAAGTATGCAGTTCATCGTGGGACACTTATTCGTGCGCCGCAGTACGTGAAACATGAGTTCGTATAACATTTTATTAAATGACGAGTTCTTCGTTGAACATTTCACCGTGTAATACATTTGTACGTATCATACAAAATGCGGCGATAGTTTGCAAATAGTACTGTTCCAATTAGATTAACCCTAACCTAACCTAACCTAGTAAAGACATCTCATAAAATTCGCCACCTGTTGTAGCATATGTACAAATATACTCCACGGTGAAATGTTCAACGAAGAACTCGTCATTTGATTAAACGTTATACGAACTCATGTTTCACGTACTGCGGCGCACGAATAAGTGTCTTGCGGTGAACTGTTTACGTACAAATTTCCGGATACGATGTAACTCTTCGTAGTCCAATGCGTTGGACACCGGCATTCTAGGTTCGATCTCGGTGAGGTCACAATATATTTTTTCAAACCTAGGTATTTCTGTGATTATTTCAGTTGTGTTATTATATTACACTGCCATCATTGAACGTCATGGCATGTTGTAGTGTTAAAAAGAATACATAATATTATGTATCATAATAATGGCCCCCATATCCTGAAGCGGGCCCCCAGGCCAGGATCTCTGTCGGGTCCCCCAACCTATCGCTAGTGTTAAAAGCAGTGTGACGCTCTACAAAAACTTTTCCAAATGGTGTTCCAGGTAAAATTAGGGTATATATTCAAGGTATTTTTAACGATTTTTTGTATTTTTCTATAAATCCACTTGAATTTTCACAATAATTTTACAACATACAATAATCAAAATTTGCATCACACAATCATATACTTTTTGACCATTAGAGCACATTTGTGATTTGTGTTTATCTCATTTATAAAGTAGTCGCGCCACGCGGGGCCCCCTAAGAGCCCGGGCCCCAAGGCTAGAGCCCTGTCAGCCCCCCCCCCCCTTGTGGGGGCCATGATCATAATATACAATGAGATTTGATTTTTCGCTCCGGTCATGGAGACGTTCGTATAAATGAAAATCATACATTGCCCACATTCAATGGTCAATGTATAATGAGAAGTTGTACATACTTTCTTCTTCTTTGGCCATATCCGCCCCTTAACTGGAGCATATGGACACCACGCGGCGCCTCCAAGAATCCCTGTCGCTCGCCAGTCTTCTTGCATCGTTCCAGGTCAAACCAGCATCCGCCGTATACACTCTGTACGGTACAGTACACACTTTATGGGAGCAAAAAGATCACGAGCTATATGAAAGTGCATATAATGCCAGAGGATATATCAGTAAGGTGAGCTATGTATGCAACCTCAGAGAGCAATAAAATACCCGGATGACCAAAACTGAAATAGTTGGACTGCACTACAGGAGGTTTGTTGGAGAGTCAGTGTTGGCGCTGAATCGTCCAAAGTGAAGGAAGTTTTTGAAAGATGCCAAGACCCGTCATATATGATGATGATGACGATATAATATATTCTGTCTACTTTAATATTGTATGAGAAGTTAATACTGAGGCTAAGAACAGGGCACACGATGGGCAAAAGATTTGATGTCCTCATGGGAAGAAGCGAATCGCAACTCTGCGATGAATGTCATGTTTTAGAGGACATTGTACATATATCACTACAATGCCGTAAATATGAACTTCACAAAGTAAAGCTACGAATTGGCGGATATCTATGAGAATGTCGACGAATTGAAGGGTGTCCTGGCGGTGGGTAAGACGGAAGAGCTAGGCTAAATTGTAAAGTTATTTAACAGAACATTTAACATATTGTGGACATTACAAATTATAAGCTTAAGACGTTCACAACATGACATTTAGTAACAAAGATATATATATAACAGTATTACATAAAAAAGAGATATATCAGTATATGAATTAGATAGGTACAAGGAAGTACACCGGATGAGTTAAGTAGACCCTATTTTAAGAATTTATAAAACAACATCCACCTAAACTCATTCTCACGTAGGTGAAATATATCAACACCCAAAGCAATTTCGTTGAACATAGTTATCGCTCTCCCAATTGGCATTACCAGTGGCAGGTTGATTCTGCACCTTGGGAAAATAAACAACTGATGGTCTCTATTTCTAAGGGACACACAGGTCAACACTGCCCAGAAGACCTGATCGACGGATCCCCTTCTAGAAGAGAAGAGGCGATATGATAGCGAGTTGCAGTCAAAGCCTCGGTAAAATCACAAAGAAAATAAATATATATTGTATGAGAGTGTGTTCTGGATTTGAATGCTTGTATCCTAATATAAAACAATGCATTTTCCTCGGAAACTTTTGCGTTTCATTGTTGTCTTGTCATGTCTTTGGCGGAACCGATGTCGTAAAATTCTAAGCGAAACCCTCTCAGTAATCTAGTCGCCATTTTAAATTGATTGCAGAGGCTTAGATTGGTTCGGCCGGGGTAATGGCTGCGGGCAACAGTTGGATGGCTAAATAAATTATAATTGAACATCACGCCGTCATTAGCGATAAGAGGTTTCATTAAAGTTGTAGGCAAGGCTGTTTTAAAGCATTACTTTCGGATGATTAAAATCTCCCAATTACGCGTGAATCATTTTTTTAAGTACTTTCTAACTAAACTTATTATATTTTATGCTAACCAGTCTAGTATATAGATCAGACATGCCTCCTGTCCAATAAACTATTTTTTTTATTCAACGAATATTTCTTCACAATTTTATTGAACGATAATTTTGTTCAATAAAATAATGTTCCATTTTTAAATCGTGTTATCTTAAAAAATATTAGCAAGTTCAAGTACGTTATAACAAAAATTTGGAGTGATTCTGACACCGGTTAGTAATTGTAATTAAAATATAAAAGCAGATACGTTAAAGTGCCCACCACCACCCGTCATATATGCACAGCCGCTTTCTATGACGCTTTAAACGTGTCTGAAAGAAGTGATTTTAAGTGCTCATTCCGTCCCGAGACGGAGCCGCATTGGACTGATGCTGCAACCATACACCGTAGTGCTTAAAGAAGAAAGTTGTAAGTAACCCGATTTACAAAGCGCTTCAGAGAGTATTGTAAAAACCACTAGTCAACTTCACTACAATTAGATAAAACACGTGACGCAGGTTGGAATCGTGTTGGGTATCGTATTTTTTCTAGTGATTATATAATTCATATAAGTGTTTTCAAAGTATGTATGTATAATAAGCCGTTGATGAACAACTAACATAATATACATTACGATACTTTGTTACACAGTTAGTACCTACATAGATATGGAATAAAATATAGATAGAGTTTTTCTTATTTTCTATAACAATTTTTTTGAAGTAAAACACTATTATTGGTTGCTAAAAGCGTTCTAGCAACTAAATATTGTTAGAAACGCGCGTTGCTATGGAAATCAATATGAAAATTTTTCGATGAAAATTAGTGGCAAACCCTAAATTAGATTTACAGATGCCAATTTTTCAAAACTTTATTAATCTCCTATATATTATTATCCTAAGAGATTTTGGAAAATTCACCAACAGCTCATTTAAGCGACATTTATTGTTATTTTTACATCTTCACTTCAAAATGTGCGCTACCGATTCATCTACCGTTTGAATTGACCACATTTCAGAAATTTTCAATGATTTTACAGGTACGTGACGTTTATAACTGATATTTTCTCATACAGCGCATACAATTCGCCATACTTCTTTTAACATACAGCAGAATGACGTCTTCGTCGCTTAAGACCTTCTAATCCTTTATTTGACAAACAAATTCGATTATTTTTATTCAAATATCGTAAGGTAGGCATTGGCGCACTTTTTTCCGGTGAAAAAACCATAATCCTGGTACAATTTACTACGTATAATATCTTTTGACAGCGGGGTACGCCACTGACGTCCATTTCATAGATAACGTGATATTCCAAATTTGATTTTTTTAAAATACTTTGTGGCTGTTCACCCACTATTTTTGTTATTGAATAATTACCTAGGCTACTAATTTCCATACTAAAAAAGTTGCCATTGCAAACAATGAAAGAAATGAATACGAATTGTTATAGTTATCAAAATGTGTGATATTGTATAATATCTATCTATTTTTTTCGTCCCTATCATCATCAATCTTGACCTATACACTGCTGGATGAAGGCCTCCTCAGCCTTATTCTACTCCTTACTTACACATGAATTGTTATATTTATCAAAATCAGTGATATAATATTATTATCTACCTATCTATATATAATGCCATTATTATCACGAGCCTCAATAAATCCACTGCTGGATGAAGGCCTCTCTACGTTGATTGTATTCTTGACAGTATTGAATTTCTAATGTTATTTATCTACATATTCATATCGTCATCATAATCATCATCATCAACTAGGATCAATCCACTACTGGATGAAGGGTTCCGCAACCTGATTCTACTACTATCGGTTTAACGAATTTGTGATTTTATACCTATTTCTATCATTCTTATATCATTGACCTGAACCAATCCACTGCTAGATAATGGCCTCCCTAGCCCGGTTCTACTCCTTTCTGTCATATGAATTGCTGTATTTATCAAAATCGGTGATATTATATTTAAAAACATATTCATATCGTCATCATCATCATCAACCAGGATCCATCCACTGCTTAATAAAGACCTCCCTAGCCTGATTCTACTCCTTTTGTCATATGAATGTATGTATTTATCAAAATCTGTGATATTATATGTATCTACACATTCATATCGTCATCATCATCATCATCATCATTATCATATACCTGAACCAATCCACTGCTTAATAAAGACCCCCTTAGCCTAATTCTCCTCCTTTCTGTCATATGAATTTATGTATTTATCAAAATCGGTGATATTATATTTATCTACATATTCATATCGTCATCATCATCATCATCATCGACGTGAACCAATCCACTGCTTAATAAAGACCTCCCTAGCCAGATTCTACTCCTTTCTGTCATATGAATTTCTGTATTTATCAAAATCGGTGACATTATATTTATTTAAATATTCATATCGTTATCATCATCATCAACCAGGATCCATCCACTGCTTAATAAAGACCTCCCTAGCTTGATTCTACTCCTTTTGTCATATGAATGTATGTATTTATCAAAATCTGTGATATTATATGTATCTACACATTCATATCGTCATCATCATCATCATCATTATCATATACCTGAACCAATCCACTGCTTAATAAAGACCCCCTTAGCCTAATTCTCCTCCTTTCTGTCATATGAATTTCTGTATTTATCAAAATCGGTGATATTATATTTATCTACATATTCATATCGTCATCAACATCATCATCATCATCATCATCGACGTGAACGAATCCACTGCTTAATAAAGACCTCCCTAGCCAGATTCTACTTCTTTCTGTCATATGAATTGCTGTATTTATCAAAATCGGTGATATTATATTTATCTACATATTCATATCGTCATCATCATCATCATCGACCTAAACCAACCCACTGCTTAATAAAGACCTCCCTAGCTTGATTCTACTCCTTTCTGTCATATGAATTGCTGTATTTATCAAAATCGGTGATATTATATTTATTTACATATTCATATCGTCATTATCATCATTATCATCATCATCATCATCGACCTGAACCAATCCACTGCTTAATAAAGACCTCCCTAGCCAGATTCTACTCCTTTCTGTCATATGAATTTCTGTATTTATCAAAATCGGTGATATTATATTTATTTACATATTCATATCGTCATCATCATCATCATTGACCTGAACCAATCCACTACTTAAAGACCTCCTTAGCCTGATTCTACTCCTTTCTGTCATATGCATTGCTGTATTTATCAAAATCGGTGATATTATATTTATCAACATATTCATATGGTCATTATCATTATCATCATCATTGACCTGAACCAATCCACTGCTTAATAAAGACCTCCCTAGCCAGATTCTACTTCTTTCTGTCATATGAATTGCTGTATTTATCAAAATCGGTGATATTATATTTATCTACATATTCATATCGTCATCATCATCATCATCGACCTAAACCAATCCACTGCTTAATAAAGACCTCCCTAGCTTGATTCTACTCCTTTCTGTCATATGAATTGCTGTATTTATCAAAATCGGTGATATTATATTTATTTACATATTCATATCGTCATTATCATCATTATCATCATCATCATCATCGACCTGAAACAATCCACTGCTTAATAAAGACCTCGCTAGCCTGATTCTACTCTTTTCTGTCATATGAATTTCTGTATTTATCAAAATCGGTGATATTATATTTATTTACATATTCATATCGTCATCATCATCATCATCAACCAGAATCAATCCACTGCTGGATGGAGGGTTCCGCAACATGATTCTACTACTATATTATACCTATTTCTATCTTCCTTATCATCATTGACCTGAACCCATCTACTGCTGGATAAAGGCCTCCCATGCCTGGATTCTACTCCTTTCTGTCATTTGAATTGCTGTATTTATCAAAATCGGTGATATTATATTATATCTATTTATATTTCCATTATCATTATGAGCCTGAATCAATCCACCGGTGGATGAAGGCCTCTCTTAAGTTGTTTAAATTTCTGTCGGTCATATGAATTGCTATATTTATCAAAATTGCTGATATTATATTTACCCATTCATAATATCGTCATTATCATCATCAACCGAGATTAATCCACTGCTGGATGAAGGTTATCCCAACCTAATTCTACTTTTCTTGGTCATATAAACTGCAATATTTTTTTAAATTTGTGATTTTATATACCTACCCATTTATATCGTCATTATCGTCATCAACCTGTATCAATCCACTGCTGGATGAAGGCCTCTTTAAGCTGATTCCACATCTTTAGGTCTTATAAATTCCTATTCTTATCAGATATAATATGTATTGCTTCATTATTTATCAACATTTGTGTCGATATGAATGTCCCGCACCGGGAAACTATAATATTGTTTAAGGTTAATTTTTAAATCAAAATATGATTTTTAAAATATTATTCTATGACTCCAAGCATTTATTTTTTATAGACAATGAAACAAAATAATGTTTAAATTTATTTTTTATGCTGCTAACTTTTTCTATTATGTACATGGGACCCGTAAGAGATTAATATTCGCGTTATATTGGATCGCTATTTATGATAATCACAATTGAGATGTATAATTACTTATCATATTTAAATGCACATACCTACACATATATTGTATTAAAATTAAAATAACAGTGGCAGCAATCGGCGATTGCCAGCTGTTCTGCTAAACCTAGCAGCCTGAAATGGTGTCAGACGATATTGAGAAGGACAGACTCCAGAATAGAACACGCACATGACTCCAAATTTGTATTTGCAGTGACGACATGCATATCGTAAAACTGACAAATCAGATAAATTTTCAATTGTCTGACGTGAATGAAAATCCATCCCAAAGGGAAAACTATGGCGCCGTCTATACACACTTTACAATTATTATATTAAAATCCAACACCAAGTCACTATGATAAAAAGCTGTCTGCAAGACCTAGCGAGACAGACTGGCGAGAGCCAGCTGGCTCAGCTAGTTTATAATAATTACATATAAAGTTTAACGTAATATTAACTATTTTATTTTACATGAATTTATGTACTTACGTATGTTTAAAATACGAATCGGAAATACGATTTTTCAGATAGCAGCTGGCGACATATTTTGCATTGACAGATGGTTTATCTATCTACTTACGCAAATAAAAAAAGAAATATAGTAGTGATATTATTAATAACATTCTTCTTATGATAAACATAAAGAATGGCTTCAGTGACCTAAGGCTTGACTTTCGGCATGTTCAAGCCATAAATATATTTATGCACTATATATAAGTTTAAAACTCCAAGGTAACAAAATGCGAAATTCAGTTCAATGAAGGTTTAAGAAAAACATTTGTTGATAAATTTAATATCTATCAAGAATAACTTCACCAAACCTTTGAATAATAGTGATATTATTATTGTATTGTTACTTCTGAGATACAAATTATAATTAATTTTATTTAAAAAAAAATATTGGTTACCGATAAAAACCTAAATACATTATAAAATAATATGATTGTATTTGTAATATGTAGATAATTGACTCAGATTAAAACAGAACTAATAATTCATTTATTCACAATAGATTCATTTTTTTTTTAAATTTTGATAATAAAAGTAAGTATATTTCTTTATTCTTAAATCCTTAGACTAATATGCCTTGTAAATAGCATATTTTCTGTAGAAATATACTTTCAAGAAGATAGGTACCTATACTTGTTTACAGACTTAGTTTTCCCATGAAGGATAATTTTCTTATAAACACTTAATTAATAAGAAAAAAATACTTTCAACCTGAAACAGTATTTAGAAATTTTCATGCAGGCTTGCAGAACGTTGGAAAAACATGAGCCTTCCTTTTTTTTGTTTGGATAAAGTATGAAATTGACTTTTAGCTGACTTAATCAGTAGACCAGTGGTTTTTTTTTTTGCTTCATTTTTATATATTTAGACTACATATATAAGAAGGTTTTCTTTAACATAATTGAGTTGGTAACACTGCTGTAAACGATGCGACGATCTTTTGTTCCATTTTCAAATCTGATTTCTTTTGTTTTCACCCAATTGTTTTTTCATCTGTCACTATTTTTCTATATCAAAAATGTAATCTTGAAACATCTCAGTCTAATAAAAGCATATTTCAGTCATAAAATCTCAATATAAGCCATACGACTAAAAACAATGTAGTTACAAAATTAACTCACGTATAACGTGCCGTATTGTGGTATTTTACATTTAATTTATTATTAAGATGTAAGGTATAAAATGCCAGCATGTTGATATTACAAAGCAAATCTGGCGTAATATTCTAGCATTTTTTATGAGAAATTTCAAGTTTTTTGCTGTATCTAAAAATGCTAGATTAACTCCATACATCAGATGCATATTTCGCAAAGTAAATGCATATTAAAAAATGCCATATCTGGCGAGGAAAACGTTAAGTTAACAACGCAATCATCTTCATTCGCACAGTTGTGTAGAGGCACAAAGCCCTACTTTGATGGCGTGGGTACGGGTTCAAAAGGTAAAAATCCTATGTTATTTAATTGACATAATGTTTCGCATATTACTATGGACATAATATAATATATTGTGAATATGTTTCATAAATGGGGATTACATATCTTTTCTTTGTGCTGGTGTAGTGGCTGAGACCTGCGTTTTACATGCCTCCCTGTCATCCACCAATGTGATGAAAACGTTCATGCCACTTGTGATCAGTGGCAAAGGGTGGAGGTAGGCTGTTTAGATCCGACATAAAGAGTGCACACTAAATTTTGCCAGTCAAAATTTGTTTTCATTGAGCTAGGACTACTAGGTAGTGTTTCAAGCCATAGTAGATAATAGTCAAAAAATATTCGTTTATCTATAAAATATCTGAAATTATGCCAAACCATACATAATTTTAGATGTTTACAGATAGTAGAATATTATTATCGATTACGGTTTGGTATAGGCATGGCTTAATGGAATTACTAACTGACACCACCTGTATGTAAAACAAATAAGTATGATTGATAAAATTTAGTGTGCACTATTTATGTCGGATCTCACAGACACAGAACTCAAGCTCATCACAAAATGAAGAAATACACTGATTCGATTTGTTTTTTTTATACATCCAATAATATATACACCGTGCTTGGATAGATACATGCGTCCCTCCACCTATATACCTCGCCTCACCACTCCACCGCTACTATAAAATAACTTTATATAATATGTACTCGATATGAATTGTAGCAAGTGCGTTATTTTCTCCAAAACCTTACCGGATATATCGTTACATAAAACTATACTAAATTGGCACCCACAATGTATATTATTATAAAAGTTTTTTCTACATTGTACACATTTAGTAGTATTTTTTATTCATAATATATTTTTTGTGTTTTTTCTACAATTAATTTATAATTTTAAAATATGACTGCTTTCGTGATCTTGTGTCAAAAATATGACTTCGATAATATTATGTAGGTACCTACTATCACTCCCCTCCATTTTGCGTGTGTGTGTGAATTTTTCTCAACTGTCACTTTTATTTTTAGTTTTCTTTTTTTATCGTCTGTATTTGGGATGAAGGTGGATAATTGACACACTGGAATGGTTTCGGAAATGACGAGGTTTATTTGGTGTTAATATATACTATATGGTTACATTTTTTATCATTTAATTCTACGGAGCGCAAAATGTACGCGTTCGCGATTTTACTGCTTGTCGCGATCTCCCCGCCAAAAAAAAAAACCGTTGGACTCGCGAGCTGTGCACAATGCGACGTTGCCATACGTGTTTTTTTTGGACAATGTTGCCGGTCAGATATTATTTATTAGTGGTATTATACATTATTTAATTATTTTCGCAATCAGCCGTTATTATTTGTTGGCTTTGATACCGATTCGGGCGTCTCCAGGTACACAAAGACACACCCAAATGGGGACCATACGGGGGTGTCACAAGCGCACCTCTCTGGAAAGGCCCGAATGGGGTCGGGCCAACTAAGGGCTGATTACGATAGCGTGTGTAACTGGACAGTGCGGTGGCTTGATAAGAGGTGGTTGCGTCTCTAGACGTTGAAGGATCGAAGCCCCACCGGTACGTCGGCGGCCGGAGAGACTCGGATGCAGCACTGTAGCATAGTGGTTCGCGGTTCCCGGGCCCACCGTAAAGCTGCTGAGAGAGGAGGGCGTCGCGCCCAGCCCTCTCAACACCCTCGGACCGTCGGCAAACGGAGAGTTTCGGATGCAGCACTACGCCGCTTTGTGGGCGTAGTGGTTCGCGGCTCCCAGGCCTACCGTACGGGCGGATGCTGAGAGAGGACGTCGCACCCAGCCTTCCCAACAGCGACCGTCCGAAAATCAGTCGATCCCTCACGAAAGTGCATACCGGCACATTACTCGACCCCCTTTTTTGCTCGCTTGCCCTGCCGCGGCTATCGAATTACACGCACTGCACTGATATTATACTAATATAATATGCGAAAACTTAATTTTATACTTAAAATGGCTTTAAAGTTTATAAAAATAATTTTAAAAATATATCAGGGCCAGAAATGGACCGGAACGCCATTCTGCCTCATACAACCGCTCCGGGTTGTAAAATTTTTCACTTCGAGCACTGAAATAACTTAATATACATCGCTTCCAAACACAAAACACTTAAAACTAACTAATCTATGATGCTAATGGCTGAGGATGCTGCTTGGCTGCTTTCCGCTGATGGAGGCTGCTTTGCTCAGCTGAAGAAGGCCGCTTTGTAGCTCTCTTCATCATGGTGCATCTGGGCCAGGGCTGATTGCAAGGCTCACAGACACGCTGCTGTTGACGAAGAGGGCTCAAGCGGCTGATGATGCAGGGCATTTGATGCCGTTTTCCCTCGTTGGAGCCAGGGTCTTGCCCGATACACTCGTCCGTGGGCCAAGTTCGCTGGCGGATGCAGTTGGTCGGGAGTACATCGGGAGCCATGACTTCGCAATCCGGGTGTTTCTGCTCTTTTCTTCACTGGCTTGGCTTTGGCAGCATCCTCTTTCTACTGCTTATTATTATACTTTGTTGAGCGCCACCAGAGGCAAGCCTCTGGATGTTTCTTCCTCGCCGTTTCCTATTCCGGTGTTTGGATCTCAGGGTTGTGTGTCCGGGTGAAAGAAATTCCACCTGCTTCTTGATTCCAGACGATCAAAATCAAGAAGCGTAGTCCCACGTTGACTGGGGCCACTTATCACTCCCCTCCATTTTGCGTGTGTGAATTTTTCAACTGTCACTTTTATTTTTAGTTTTCTTTTTTTATCGTCTGTATTTGGGATGAAGGTGGATAATTGACACACTGGAATGGTTTCGGAAACGACGAGGTTTATTTGGTGTTAATATATACTATATGGTTACATTTTTTATCATTTAATTCTACGGAGCGCAAAATGTACGCGTTCGCGATTTTACTGCTTGTCGCGATCTCCCCGCCAAAAAAAAAACCGTTGGACTCGCGAGCTGTGCACAATGCGACGTTGCCATACGTGTTTTTTTTGGACAATGTTGCCGGTCAGATATTATTTATTAGTGGTATTATACATTATTTAATTATTTTCGCAATCAGCCGTTATTATTTGTTGGCTTTGATACCGATTCGGGCGTCTCCAGGTACACAAAGACACACCCAAATGGGGACCATACGGGGGTGTCACACTACCTACTAAGTTCCATTAAGTAAATGTCCATCCATGAAAATCCATGAAAAAATAATTATTAAGAAGTATTTGAACATACATAATTTTGAAAACACTTCTGACAATATATATTATAACCGAGAGAAAAAATCTTTTTGGAAAAAGTAAGACATCCCGCAGGATCGAACCTGCGACTCTCGGGTATTGCGCTCATGCACATATACCACTTTGCTAAAGGCGCCATACTTAATTGCGACAAATTTTAACTAATGGCTTTTGATTGAATTGATGTTCAATAGTTAGAATAATAAATTCTTAAATCTTGTGAATTATTCGTTGAATAAAAAAAGTAGTTAATTAAAAACTAAGTATTTATTTAAATATCATGGAAAAAGTCAAAACACTGATCAAAAGGCGAAGATTTCAGAAGTAGTATAGAAGAACGCTGTGCCTACAGTGAATTTTGCGCAATAAAATTAGAACGTTTTATTCAATTTTCTACAAATAAACCTCTCTTTGTTTCATCTTATTATTTTGACAGTTTGAAATATTATCCTTTTAATATTTAACAAGCGAATCCCGTCGTTTCTTCCGTCTAAAAACTACGCAACGCGTTAAATTTTCGTACAATTTTATCCCAAATAAAACAATATTAATTTTACATAAACGTAGACGCTTACCCAAAACCCAAACGCTGAGAATATATTAATCGTATAGCAGATTATTATGTATAATCTATTATTATATTCTGTACAATTTAAATAGTTACGCAATATTGCTGTTCATACTGGAAAATGTACCTATAATATTTCAATCAAATCTAGTTTTCACAAAAGCAAAGTAAATCATTTATATTTGCCACACATCTGTATGGCAGTATAATAAACCAAGGATATTAAGGGTATTTCGATAAGTCTTCACAATTTAAGACGTATTGTATATATATCATCATAATCCCTGTCACTCTCGATTCTCTTCTAGATGAAGAGCTCTTTTTGCTTCATTGTGACCAAGCACTTCTCTTAAATTTCTTCAATATTTTATTCGCCATTACAATTATTAATAATAATTATCGTATGGATTATAATACTGGATACTCAGTAAACAGCATGAGAAAAAATGATGAAATTAAGAGAAGAGGCGTCATAAAAAGAATCTTTGGGACTGTTAAAAAGATGGTATTTGTAACCCGAGATAAAATTGCCCAATCAGAAAAATTTCGACGCATTAAAAGATCATTCAGTTTAGGTTATTGTGTTAACCTTATTTTACACATCTTTAAATGCAAATCTTTATGAAGACTATTCCATGAAGTGCCAAGAAAGTCCAAGTTCTTGATAATGACGTGTAACTGATTGTTCTGTATTTTCATCTACACTTTGATTCACAACATCGATATTTTCTGCAGGACGTTTACGTTTTTGACGTGTTGGATTCTTATCATCACAAGCATTACGATTTGACTAGAATTTTCCAATTTAATTACGAATAGTAAGCTCTGTGGGTCGATTGTTTTGATCATCAATTTCACGTATATTTATCATACATCATTTGAAAAGATCTCATGCCTATAGGCACTAACTAGAAAAAAACTTTTTGAAAAAAAAAACACGACACAATGTTGGCTATCGGTTTTTGTATATTAAATTAAGGCAGGTAGGTATCAATTCATTCCTTAATTACTAACAGACGTCACGGATCACTCCGTTATTAAGTTTGTATAACGTACTTAGACTTGCTAAATAAACTATTTCGTTTATTCAGTGAATAAAATTAACAGTTAATTAGATTCATTGTGAATTATGTACATTTGAACAATTTATATACGCTGTATAACTGTGTATCTTTCTATGATAATTTTCCATAGAATACTGAACACAAATGTCAATTTGGTAGAAATCGTAAAAAAATGGCTGCTATGATATTTTGATAACCCTTTATAATGAGAAGTTGTACATTGAAAATGCAGAGACTGTGCTGGATTTAGGAGCTACCAGCAAGGTGTCATATGTACTACGAGTAACACCGCCAAAAGGTATCATCCTCTGAAGATAAAATATCATGGAACCCTAAAGAGACCGGAATCACTATCGGGCAGTCTCATAGCAAAGGTTAATAATTACGAGACAGCAATTTTTAAGCCATGAAAAATGTAAGTATTCATTATTAATATTTAAATTTCTTTCTGATCCGCGATATGTTAGAGACAGCGCGGATCTATCGCAGATCCAACTCGTTTTTGATTGGATGGAGTGACACCCGCTGTTCTATTTTTAGATTAGTGTATGTGCACTCGCAGAAACGAGCTTGTAAAAATAAAAATCTGCAGACCTTGGACATTCGATTCGCGAGGTACTGCCACCGTCAAATTTTTCTTTATATATTGATAACACATTGTAACAACTGTAATCATTATCCAGTAATTAAATCTCGTTGTTTTTCTAGGCAACCATCCGTCCTTGAGAGACGATTTCGTCCTACGCCAAACACAATCAGAGGGAGTACAAAAAGCTCCTCTCCCTTACTTTAGGAAGTGATAATACGTATGCTAGTGGTTAGCAAAAACTAAGATGGCTGACTTTACATGAGAAATTTAAGAATGTTTGGTTGGTTAAAGCATCTGGAAAGCGTAGGCTCTGGATCGTTCAGGGTTGAAGAAGTTTTCGAAAAAGGAAAAGAGCCACATGAAATGATATTGATGATGATATGAGTCGTGTAGTTTTGTTGGGTTTTTTAGTGTTATAATAGCATGAAATATGTTTCTACATTTAGAAATTAGAAATTCAATTGAAATTCAACAGTTCTACTTTTGTTTCCAAAGTATTGAACAGTTGTAATTCTGATACCAAGTCCTATTTTCCATTACAATTTTATACCACATAGATATGATTTTGATTCGAATATTATATTGCTAGTCGTACATTATGGTCAGAAGAATAATTTGGCATTTTTAGTTAAATTTCGATATATTTGCGACAGTTCTACTTTTGATACTATACGACTCAATATATTAAATCAGTAGTTAGATACACAAAGTTTATAAATAATCAAAAGGAGACGGATGTAGTTGTTCAGTTAAAATGATCTTGATTTATTATGGCTGTATAATTTAAACTGTGATTAAAATGTACTATATAATTAATGTATCTGGATGAGAGAAGAAACAAGATTCCGAATTGGAACAAGCCTTATAGTGGTATACACTCGCTGTAAAGGATTTCGGTCATGCCGGCAAGCAATGATAATATTTTCCAATTTCGCTAAGAGCTGTGGCGACCTTTTTAGCTGTACAATGTTAAATATTTAGAGATATACCACGATAAAATCTAGGAAGGATGTTACGCGTTGCTTGTTATTGAATAATTTACCATGGTAAGTAATATCCTACGAATAACATCGATCCCGCGTTCATGTCCTGGAATGCTGCAAGCGATTTAGCAACTCGGTCTGCATGGTATTTTAGTTCTCACTGAGAAATGTGAATTACTAACCATTGTCAAAGTTATTGTCAGGAGTGCAAATACTCGGGTAGATCCCGGCTTCATTCAACAACCTGCGGGTATATAATATTTATTTGTCCCTCTGTTGACATGCCTACATACTGTAGCAGTGTTGCAAACTGTCACTCACGAAAATATGTCAAATGGGACAGGAAAAAAAACAGAATGTAGAATTAAAAAAAATCATAATAATAGAATTATTAACATTGTTTTCTCGTGAATAAATATTAAAAGGATTATTTTTTCACATTTCATATATAAATCCCTATGACTCTGGGTTTGGCAAAAAAAAATGCACGTCATATCGTTTATATGTAAATATAATGTTTTTTTAATATAACTTTCACCATTATTATCTTCTTAGGATCAAACGTGGTAAAAAAAGTCTGTGGTAGGGTGGCAAAACATGATATGTCCGTTTTTTGGCAAATTGAGTTTATATATCGTCTCTGTTCTGGCAGAACACACTAACTGGAGAATATTAGTTTTGAGTAATTTGACGTTAAAGTTGTTAAAATGTTTGAAATAATGGTCTATCATGTGAGTTTATTAAGTAATCGTAAAAAGGATGACTTTAAAATAAAGACTGTTTATTTATTAAGAAGGTTTCCGGACGGTAAAGTTTGAAATGAGGAACATTTTGGTACTAACTCAATATGTCATTTTTTCGAATTAGTGTTTTCTGCCAGAACAGTGACGATATTATAAGTTGAGAGTCTGAAGGTAGACCCGTATCAATGAGATCTACAAGATATGAAAATATGGTATAAATAGGTATTATAAGTTGGGAGAAATAAGTTGAATCAATATGTGATTTGTTCATTGTTTCAATATATATATAAAATTGCTCTCCTGAACAATTTAGAGAAACGGACATATCATGTTTTGCCATTTTAACACAGAACTATAAATTAACGGAAGTACAAATTTTGGTCATCACTTAAATATTGAAGGAAACATTTATTTTAATGGTAATGTATAATGTATGTCTATTTTCATGAAAATCTACTGTTATATGAGAAGTTTTAACCCTTATCATACCGGACCCGTAAATTTCCGTGATTAATGTTTATGGTCACAAAAACGATAGAATAATTAACGCCATTACGCTATGTGAGAATTTGGCGAGTTAGGTTAAAAAATATTAGATCTGTCTAAACTAGATTGTCTAAAAGGTAAAATAGGTATTTTATTTGGGTACCTTAAAATATTTTTTTCGACTTATATGTGGTATTATATAACGACTGAATATAGTATGGAGAGATTCATGTTTTAATGCTGTGCATAACATACAGAGATCGGTGAGTATATAATTCCATAATTTAAAAACACCGCAGATACATTCATTTTAGACAATTTATTAAAATAAAAATGGTGCCGGATGGGACACAAACCCATGGGACCCGAGTGAAAGTGCAAGTACGTTAAGGCTAGACTTTAAAGAGATTCAAAATATCGGAAAATCAATATATTATGTTCAATGAAGAGTGCCACATTAATAAATCTTGTGAATTAATAGTTATAATTGGTTAAGAAAGCAAAAAAAATATTGGACATGCATATTATTATGTAATATAAAGTGTAAAAATCTTGAAGTGTAGATGGGTAAGAGAAATATCATCATCCAGTAGTATACAAGAAATTTATTGAAGTGACTTTTTAAATAATAATAATAATAGGTATAGGTACGGATATTCTTGGAAGAGTGACCTTGACTGACACTTGAAGAGTGAAGAGTTTTCGCCGATATATAAAAAATCTATTATTTTGGACGCAAACCAATAAATTGTCATATGATGATAATATAAAATCGTTATAGTCTTTATTTGAACATTTCATCTGGTAGGAAACATACGAAGTTACATTTCTAACAATAATACAAATTGCATTAAATATTACATATTATGCAATTTACCCGTACTATGGCTGGTACAATAATAATCTACGTATCCGAGTATGGAGATTATAGGAAAGTATAATTTCTGTCGCGTGTGTTCGCCGGAAATACTTTTTTATTTTTCTTTTTAATGTTTTGACTAATTGACATTTTTATATTTTGGTAAAAAAAAGGTACAGCAGTAGGTATTATAATATTCTGTGTGCTACAGAATCATGACAAAAACATGCAAGTGTATGAAAACCTTATAATAGCGTTATAATTAACGTTACTCAATCATCGTTGATCAGACTAGCTACTATAAAAACGATGG
This sequence comes from Rhyacophila brunnea, assembly GCF_057557595.1. Classification (NCBI taxonomy): domain Eukaryota; kingdom Metazoa; phylum Arthropoda; class Insecta; order Trichoptera; family Rhyacophilidae; genus Rhyacophila; species Rhyacophila brunnea. The sequence goes on from NW_028232752.1 coordinate 18,144,373, forward strand.
CAAACTTTAAATAACGACGTTCATCATTATGCTGCATTTCTAATTTCGAAGGTTCATTTTTAAAAGCGCTACACGAAGCTTTTAACGGTGGCCATTATCGCTAAATGTTGTGGATGAAATTTTACAATTTTAAAAAACTCCTTAATGACATCGGTAGTATTTAATTACCCCAGGCAGTAGATTAAGAAGCCATTTTACATACTGTGGTAGGCAGTGACGTAAGGTGGTATATTATAAGGAGCGTATTGAAAATTGCTCAAAATGATTTTATTTTAATTGCATTCATGATAATATTGATGCCTGTCAGCCATAGCATACTTTATGATGCATATATCGAAGATTCCTGCTGCTAGTTATAAAAAGTGGAGATTAAATCTATTCTCTAATTGTTGAGACATTAGTAGTTATACATTGCAAAACACATATAATGGAAAAAGGCGACTTGGAGTGTGAGTGACGACATATCAGAATGCCGCTTTGATAATTAACACTGAGAAAATAAAAATAAATGTTGGGGTGGGTAAGGTTAGGTTCGGTTAGAGTTAGATTTCGTATCCCGTTGTGAGCTAAACAATAGAAGATACTAAGTTATCTTAGTTACAAATGTCGCTATATCTATCGGTATCAAGAACATTTCCAATACATTTCATTCTTTTTAGTAATAGGTGACTATATATTAATAATACCGTGACCTATGACTTGCTAACTAAGTATCTATGAGTCGCAGATTCTCAAAACTCATCACGAGAATCATCAATAATAGATAAGTATTACATATCATATTATTATGTGCAACTATTCAGATACAAATTGGATTGGAGCTTGTTGATTGAGCGGGAACGATTGAACTAGGACTCCCGGCATGAAAATCCTGAGCCTTGCGTCAGGGGCGTTCATCAATATGACATGATAGGTATACTCCATCCAATTCAGTGATCTCCAATCCGTTTGGATGATATAACTGTTACATATTTTTTAACATGTAATTATTTTGTATTACTGATTGCCACGATATTAAAATTGTGTGCAGAAATTCAACTGTAACGCAGAAAATGTTACTATAACTGTTTTATCAAAATTTTTCACGTCGTCGCTACGCTTACCCTAGCAGAGCGCTCTCAAAGCTTGTCACCGATGTTAAACAACATTGAGCGCGTCTACGACCTGGATGGGTGACCGCTTGAGAACATTTTATTATAATTTTTCACGGTTCAAATTCGCGTGGGTTTGAATCCATCCATCTTCCGACAATTTCTTTATATTTTTTTATTTCATTTTTATATTTTATTTAAATTTATATTTTAAACCTTAATATTAATATTTAATATACGTTAATAAGTGAATACATATTGTAATATGCAAAATGACATTTTATAAAATATAACAACAGCCGGTATGCAATTCGGCCATTCAGTGGTAGAATGCTCGCCTGCCACGCGGGCGGCCCGGGTTCGATTCCAGGCCAATGCAACTTTTTGTATTTTATTATTAATATGATGTATTTCTTAAATTGTTAATTTATATAATTTTTTTGACATGGATAATATTATGTATTAAGGATTGTATTGATAGCACACCCAGAAGAAAACTAGTCGGAAAATTCATTTTAATATCATTATCATATTATAAAGAAAGAATCCGTATGTCCTTATATAGAGAAATCGAAGAAATCTATTGTGGATTCGATCCAACTTAATTGCGTGGACTCCAAATAATGCTGGCATATTTAAGAATACTCAACAAAAAATGATACGTATAATGTACTGTCACGACCTCGGACTTCGGGTCTTATATCTAGAGTACCTTTTAGGGGTGTAGAGTGGCCTGAACACGCCCTTGGCCTCGTAGTCAAATAAACTGCACCAAGCCGCACCCTTGATCACCCAGAGGGACGTTTCTTTCCAGAAATAAGTCCCACGGCCCGTGTCTTTGAGGCTGAGGACACGGTTCGTGGAAGACCAGGTGTGAATAAGTAAGAAAGTATGCGAGACGACGAATGCAATTAGGCTTCGCCACTTAAACAGTATAAAAAGTGACAAACTGTCGCTAACAATAATGTATGAAACATGTCAGTAGAATGTATAGAAAAAAACGCCAATAAATTGTAATACCATGTATAAAGAATGAATGGGAAAAATAACTGAGAGAGAGGAATGTTAGATAGTGCAAGGAGAAGAAAAAGAGTTGTTAGAAAATAATTTAATAATGTTAAATATCTGCCGGCAACATTGTCTTAATAGCGTTGGAGAAAAATACGAATGGCAACGCCGCATTTTTGTGCAGCTCTCAAGTGACCGTTGGTTTTAGCGGGAGAAGCTTCTTTGACAGCCACGCAGTAAGCAGTGTTAACCGCGCTATGCGACAAAACCATAAATTGAAAAGAATGTGTATAAAAATGTAACCTTTAGAACATATTAACTTAAATACATCTCGTCGTTTCCGTGACATTCCGGTGTGTTAATTGCCCATCTCCACATCCCAATCCAGACAAAAAAAAACCATACAAAAACGCAAAGTGACAGTTTGCTAGTACAAAAAGAACAATTATGATACCCACCTTCTGAAAACTGAAACTGAGCTAGACCAGAAGTGTGGTGGTTTATCAGTACCTACGAAGCACTCTTATCTAGGCTAAGCTCGCAAAGATACCATAAACTCTTCATTTTCGACCTTCGCATCGTAGCACTCCAGCCCTTAAGTAACGCATGACCCGAATATCCACATGGGACGTCACTACTCACTGTCAGTATTAATAACTTTGTTGCTTACATTTTGGGGACCCGAATTATCTCAATATATTTAAATGACGTGCTTTTTACTTTATTATCACAAAGCTTTCAAGTTGTACTTTTATAAAAAGCTATTAAAAATTCTTGCACAACCTAGTTGAGAATCACTGGCCTAGCTTGTAATAAAAAGTGCTAATATCTGTAAACTATTGAACTAATCACAACATTAATTTATTACAATGTAAGTGCAGTGCTCGTAGTAAAACATTTGAACTAATTTTATGACAAAAGTGTCGTCGATAAAACGAAATTCGATCAGTTTATTTTCTCGATTCTTCCGAACGTAATAAAACCGAAAGAGTAGAGCTACTTGCATGAGCCAATTTCGTTTGTAGTATTCCAAAATCTCGTGGCATTTGCGACATTTGGCTCGTGTTTGTCATAAAAATCTCAGCTCAAAGGAAGAATTACTCTCTACTAGCGAAGCTTACAATGAAGCCGGTTGGAAAAATATTAAATGTCTAAGTGGGCGCTCGCAGTGGATCGGAGCGGATAAACGCGATAATTGCAGTCAATATAACTTACTATACTTTTTTCGAATTGGGATGGCAGTTAGGTGTAAAAAGCACACTGTATCTCTCTAACATTGCCCTCGCGCAATTGCGCAATACCGCGTGATATCTAATATCAACATTCAATTTGTCAATACGATGAAACACTTTACAAGCGTCGGCGGTAATTTAATTTTAAATATTTTTATTTTTGATTACAAAAATTAAAACAATTTGTAGTGCTGTAATCTGATAATATCATCAATTAACAAGTTATTCACATCTAGCACACTGAGCACACCGAGTGAACTAGGTTGATAGACCCAATCTTAAAAACTGATAAAACAGCGTCATCCTAACTCCCCCTGAAGTCGAATATATCAATATCGGAAGCGATTTGATTGACATAGTTATTGCCTTCCGAATTGGCATTACTAATGGTAGGTCAGTTCTACACCTTGGGAGAACAAACAACGAAAGCCACCGATTCATAAGATAATTACTAGGGATACACAAGTCACTATCAATAAAGAAAGAGGACTCGTTACATCACGTATAAGTCGAAAAAAATACATTGCCAAATATTGATATCTTCTAGTATTTAAACTGCAGTATTTAAGCACATCTAAGAGATGACCATGGCAAATTATAAATTCAAAGCGTCTATAAAACGACATAAAAATAAAACAATATTGAAATAAACATACACGATAAAACGAGTACATAATAAAATAATCAAAATAAAAGTACACGGAAGCACGCCGAGTGAACTAGTTTGATAGACCCTGTCTTAAAAACTTATAAAACAGCGTCCACCTAAACTCCACTCATGTAAGTGGAATATATCAATATCCGAAGCGATTTAATCGAATATAGTTATTGCCCTCCCCCCCCCCATAATGTCAGGTTAGTTCTGCACCTTGGGAAAACAAACAACATATGTCCCCGATTTCTAAAATAATTATCAGAGATACACTAGACAATACTACCAAGAAGTGTATAGGTCCCATTATGCCGCGTACACAGGTAGGTAGTTACGTCAAAAGACAGGCACAACATGTCCGATTTATATTATTGAGTAAGACCGACTATATTCAAGTTTTGGCTGAATTGAGAATTACGATGGTTGGCTAGGTTATTGATTGTATTAGAATGCAATACGACAGCCTGTTTGCAATAGATAAAGATTTTTGTTTGCAAATTTCGTTCGAACTATGACAATTTATTTCAATATGCAATATTTTACGTTGGGTAACGATAAAAGTAGTAATTAATAGGTTAAATTATTTACAGTTTAAAATTTATATTAATTTAATTAAACGCTATTGTCACTCTCTACTTCCGCTTCGTTTCGCTATGTACGCATAATCAGTACTTTTTCCTGGCGTTTTTCCAGTGCGTTAAGAAAGAAGCGAGATTGAAAAAATTGTAATAAGGCCGGCTATTTATGTATGAACGGGGATTGGATTAAAAAATCTCAGTCTCTGAAAATACAAGACATTTTTTGAATGTTTCTTTGATAAATGAATTTTACTTGAGTGACCTTCGTTTCGCGGAGTTCTTATAACTCTGTGTTGAAGAATATACGGAAAGAGAGACAGTTAATCAAATAGATAACAACGATGATTCAAGTTATTCAGGCAAATAATAGAGTTAGGGTATCACGTATATAGTAAAGTTGGTCATATAACAAGTAGGGTTCATGTAAAAATAATTTACTACAAAACACTAAGAATAATTTTAAGAAGTTCATCATATTATATTATTTTGTGTACAGAATGAAACAACTGTGAACATCTTCAATAATTTATTGTTATAAATACATCAAAATGTATTATAATACTTTCGGGTAGAATTATATGGGGGTAATATAAAGTTCGTTGTGGCATTGTTGTTGAGATGAAAGTTTATTGGTTGATACAAGAATACACTGAATGTAATAATAAGGATGATGACGTGAGATTATAATTGCGAGGCAATGATGTACTTGCGAGATTGATATGATCAAGAGATTAATTAAAAGAATCAACTGAGAGACTTGATTCGAGTGGAATAACGGATGTACTATGTCGAGTGAAGAACTCGTGATAATAGCAGCACGTCTCGTAACGGACTCGAAGAGTTGAGTGAGGATTCATAGATCGTCCTTTTTATTTATATTAATGCAGTAAATTATATTACAAACGATATTGTCATAGTTATGATTGAGGAATCTCTGTTGTTTTTTAATATGTTGTTTTTGTTTTAACAACAAAACCTACATATTAAATTGTGTCATTCATTTGATGCTGAGCAGTATTGATTACTACATATTATATAAATTATAAAATTTATGTTTTTCACACGTCAAGAAAAATAAAAACAAAATAGTTGTACACCTTAGAATAAACATAATATACAATAAAAATGCATCAAAGAAAGTATTAAACATGTCGATAGATTAACTATTAGATAAGGAGTGAATACATACATTTTATATAAAACAGTGATTAGTAATTTTTCGGTCACGCAGTATGTAGAATAAAAATGAAAATCGGAAATATATAGGTAATATTTTGTTTTTCATTATTTTAAAATTAATATGTCCCGTTTTTTCATCCTATATTAAAGTTTTCCCGTGATACATCGGCTATGATTTTTTTCTTGTTTGGGGAATAACAAAGAAAAAAATGAATTTTATGAAATGACTATGGTCGACGTTTTCTTAGCGGTTCTCAACATTTAAAAATTTCTTTCTAATCGTCGACAAAGCGGCAGCTGAGATTTTTTGTCTCTCAAACAAATCAAAGATTTTTTCCTACTCCACTTTTGAAATTTTTGACTACGAGAGTTTGGCAACACTAATTATAACGCCATGCCATTTTGCGATTGAGAATCCGTCTATTGCTTTTTGTCTAAGCTTGTTTGTCTCAAAACCGTGCGGAATATGACGTAAAAAACAAGCGGAGTGTTTCGGTCAAGTAGTCCCTAAAACAATATGAAATCGTCTCACACGTTTTCAGGTTGTTTTTTTGGTAACAGTAGGTACTTAGTTGTTTTTTGCTCCAGAAAAATAATATCAAAAGCTACGAAAGCCGGTCGATCGCATGACTTGATTTTTGAAGTTATACTTCTTTAAGCGCGTTTGGAAAATCAGATCAGAGTGTATTTTTGGCTTGTTACATGTAACATATAATTTATTTTTTCACACAAAAATAAACGCACTCGATTGGATTTGAACTACCGATTGTTCGGTTATCAGCCAAACGCACTACCATTACGTCACAGTATGATACTCCAATCGTGACAATTATACAGTATAACATTATAGTTTAGAATTATTCCGTTGCCTAGGCAGCGAATTTATTATTGTCGGCTATTTGCAATTTCTTGTGTAAACAAACTATTAAACGTCATAGTGGCAATTGTTACTTTAAAAATAAAAATAACGATAAATAATTATATTATTATATATATGTTAAAGTGTATAGAAATAAACCAACGGCGTTCCAATGAGCGGTCCTTTGTCTTGAGTGCGTAATTTAACAATATAATTAAGAGTTGTCGAAGAATCTAGGTTATCACAAGTTTTGTTTTTGTTTTGTTACGCCAAAGAAGTATAACTTCTAACGAGCGTACACAAGTACACACCGATTTTTTTTAAAGTAGCTCATGTGTCTGAAAAGTTTGTGAACACTAGGAATAAAGAATGCATATAAATGTTTTATTTATGAAAATCCGCATGAATTGAGTTAGAGTTGAGTGCAACACGAAACTAGATCGTATCTCTAACTCAACATGTCATTTTCCCATTAAGAGTAAGCTCAAGTTGATAATAAATAATCACAACATTTCTAGATTACTTTTCATGTACATCAATAGAATTATAATATAATAAATAGTACTCAATATTATTATTCTTTTGAAGGATATATTTCTGATACGTTTAAAGTTAAAAGGTGCTTTTAAAATCAAAAGTTTGAATAGAAATATCGAAAAGATATAAACGATATTCGTAGATTTTTTATACCGTAAATAAAAGCACTACATCGTACTCACATAATATTCAACCATATTAAGAGACTAAACGTTTTTTGATTCACTTATACATATTATTTAATACCTAGCCGAGATCTTATATTTTAAGAATCGCATTTTTTCCGGGCATTCTTATTTAATGTGGGGTTCTATGACAATACTGGGCATGAATTTTTATCGTTCAACGATTTCTTGAATGTTGAAAAATAAATCGAAACAAATGTTCGTATCGTATCGTATCGATTTAAGTTGAACCAATAGTCATAATCAAGATGGGATCAAGTCGTCACCTCAATACTACAACTAAATAACTTGATTTTCACTGTTTTTGAGTTAGCTATTGAATATGATTCTACATTTTCCTTCTCTACAAAATTATAAAACTAGGTAAGTCAGAAGTTAATGGGAACCGTATTAATCTTGTGTTTGAAAATATTACATAACTTTAAAACCATAAATGCATTAAATAAATAAAATAATATATCTACAAAATTTCTTCATACAATTGAACATTGTTTCATTTTCCCAACAATGAATAAATCAGAGTTATCTAGTTGTAGTATTGAGGCGACGAAGTGAAACGAACAAGTTTGTTGTATTGTATTTACACAATACAATGCACTATTAAAGATGTTGCAGCTAACTATACTTAAGGCTTATACTTCAGCTGAGGCATGGTCTAAAAAGATCGTGACTAGGCGATGCGCGGATCGTGCAAATGACGCAAGCCGAAAGAAATATAATTTGTCATACAAATTCAACATGCGTCCTTTTAATGTTATGTTTATTATTATATTCGTAAACACCCACGGTGGCCGCGCGGCTTAAGCGTTGGACTATCACGCCGTGGGTCCAAGGTTCGAATCTTGTGTTTCGAAAGTACACATATTGTTTTTCAATTTGTGTGTGAGTCAGGGTATGGACCTAATAGGTTGAGCAAGTGGCTGACATCCATATCTCGTAAAAAAACAAAATCTGTTAATACAAACCTCTACTCTGTGGAGGCCCATATGATCCTATTAGGATCGGACATGGTCGAAAAAAAAATAGTTTATTCATTGACATGTTTTCTTTTTCAAGTACATGCGGAATGTTTTTTAGTCATCTTTACATGATTTAAAAATATATTCATCCGACGCCATCACAAAATAAATTGACGTGTTCACACATCGACTCCGATTGGCGACAACTGCAAAATTTCGTTCCACATACTGTTGAAAATTATTTGCCGTTTCACTTATGTACGCTCTTAATTGATCATCAAATGTTGGTTCTAGCTTGTTTTTGAACCTCTCGAAAAATGTAGGTATCCGTAGGTATCGAAAAAGAGTAAAGAACTTTTCCAAATCTTATTGGATAATAAAAATATATATCCAAAGAAACCTAAACACAAGAGCGTTTAATTTCGCTTTAAATAAGAAAGACAATATCCACCAAATATGTCAGCCGTCAAAAAAACGTTTTCAAGAGTTTTTCTTTTGGCTGTGGAAATATCGTTTGGTAATAAAATAACTTTTTATTGCTACGCTACCAAGAAAAAAAAGTTTTAGTCTTCGAGTCTTATGTCTCGTGTAATGTTGTTTGTCGTTCTTGCGAATCCTTTACACATAGTAAATACACATTTAGTCAATATGAAATGTTATATCAAGTGTATGCTTAAATATATCTGTATCTCAGAGCTAAACTGTCTTATTTACATTGTTGTCATTTTACAGGAAAACTGTAGTCAATTATCGCTATATTTTATTAAAATTTTTTACAGCCACAGTGACAACTGTATTATACAAATAATTACAAGATAAAAAGAACTTTTTATATACAAGGTTTTAAAATTTTCTGTTGAATCATATAAACTTGACTTGACTAGCTTAAACGATCAAATAAAAATGTACCTGATAGAAATAATACTGAAATGTCATCTTGACATTTCATATTGATTTCCATAGTAACGCACGTATATATTAATAATTTAGTTGCTAGGACCCCTGATCCCTAGCAACCAATAATAGTAAATTGGATTACTGATTTCTTCCGAAATAACTTTTCATACAAAACAGAATTAACTGAAAATGAATTCAATTCTACTTAAAGATGGCTAAAAGTATTTAAAAATGCATTGGCATCGTGTTCTGATATATTCTAAAAGTTTCAAATGTCTAGCTAGTCGGGAAGTTAGTTAAAATCGATTGCAAGATTTGTACTTGATAAACAACCACCGGACAAATAATAATACGGCCTAATAAAAACGTTGTAATAATTATGTTTCACATGCATTATAGCGATTTAAGTCAGTGCTTCTTAAACAGAGGAGCGAGGTCACCTAGGAGGTGTGAAGTTCATTTTATGAACCCGTGAAATACTATAAAAATATTCAAAAAAATCATAATAATGGCTCAGTAACTAACTGTAATGTTTATAGTTCTTCTTTTATGAAATTTCTTTTGTTTTGTATATTTTACTTAAAATAATATAAAGAGTAGGTGACAATATAATAATACTAAATTATCAAGATATAGGTAAAGTTTAATAATAATGCACATCAATATAACTGTCTCATCAAACATCAGTGCAGTGTTGTCAGATCGCAAGAGCGTGGTCTGGCATAAGAACAAAAATTTGGCAGTTACATATTATTGACGACTGTCTGACTTAATTCACTATTTTACAAAAATAAAATACAATCAGTAATTTGTTACTTGTCTAAATTTTATGTGTTGCTTTATATATTATAATTGTTAATACTAGCAGCTGAGCGTATTATGAACTAATTAAATCAATCGCCAACACGATTGAGTTGGTAGCTGAATCGTTCTGGGTAATTGCTATTTAAAATCGATGATTGCTCACGACAATCGTTAAATCTGGTTAGATCTGTGAGTTTGTTGGTATACTTATTAAACTTTTAGAGAGTTTCTTTCAATTCGATTGCCATTTAACGAACTTAAGCCCGATGATAAAATAGTTTAAGGCTATACGTCAGTTGAGGCATGGTCTAAAAAGATCGTGGCTAGGCGATGCGCCTTTGCAAATGATGCGTGCCGAACGAAATATAATTTGTCATATAAATCCGAAATGCGTCCATTTAATGTTCTGTTTATTGTTCTATTAGTAACAATAATAATATATTCATTGACATGTTTTCTTTTTCAAGTAAATGGGTAACGTTTTATATTCATCTTTTTACATACAGATACGATTTAAGAATTATTACCCCCGTCACCATCACGAAACAAATTGACGTGTTCACAGCTCGACGTTAGTTCTCCGATTGCCAGCGAGTCCAAAATTTCGTCGCACCTATAGTTAAAAATTATTTGCCGTTTCACTGAAGTTAGTCTTAAGTAAAAAAAAATATCTCGTCTGTAAATTTACATATATTATGAATCATAGGAAAATTTATATTATAAATTTTCTATTATAACGTGTAACGGAAGTTGATTTTATGCTAGCCTTGAAAGAAAACAGATGATATTGTTATCTCAGCGTTATAGTTATTTGATACTACCTACCTACGTCTTTCTAAATTATATAAGTTAATAAAATTAGTTGAGCCAATCAAAAGTGAAGTTAGTAGACTTCGTGCTTCGTTAATATCAGTAGGAAGTAAGTCTAGCAACAGACTCTTTTTTATATAATAGTTTAGAAGGTTATAATAATATAATACATTTCGCTACGTCCTGGGGAACTTCTTGCAAGAATTAGTTTTTGGTATTCCATTAATACTGAATGACAATACTGACATACATACTTTTACAGTACGTATTGTAATAACTTTTAATCCTATATATAATGTTCAGGATTGTCGAATATAACTTTATAGATTGTACATTATTTATTATTTTATTTTAATGTTTTAACTTATTTTATTTTTCACTCATATTTTCGTTTCTATTCGTATTTATATTTGTTTGTCCATCATGTGGTAATATTGTTTATTTTTTACCACGTTTTTATTAGCTCGTATCCTTGTTTGTCCAATTGGACGATTGAAGATTTTTAACTTATTTCCCGACTAGCTAGACATTTGAAACTTTTAGAATATATCAGAACACGATGACAATGCATTGTTTAAGCAGAATTGAATTCATTTTCAGTTATTCTGTTTTGTATGGAAAGTTATTTCGGAAAAAAATTGTAAAAAGTAAAACACTATTATTGGTTGCTAAGGGGGTCCTAGCAACTAAACTATTAATATATACGTGCGTTACTATGGAAATTAATATGAAATGTCGAAATGACATTTCAGTATTCTATATTTATTCAGTAGGTATTTCTATCAAGTATAAAAAAAGTATTTATTAATACATAGAATTATCAAGTTTATATGATTCAACAGAAAACCGTGGTATATAAAAAGTTCTTTTTATCTTGAAATTATGATTAAATTTTATAAATGAATTATAAAAATATTGATTAATCGTAAACATTTTTTTGGTTTTATATTGAAATGTAATTGTAAATACTTATTGCTTCATATTATAAAATGTAAATCTCTGCAAAGAAAATCAAGCGCCATTATCTTGGAAAAAGGCTTTTCGAGTTGTTTCCCTATTGAAATATGGTATCGAAATGTCTATGAGGGAGCGAAACTTAAAAGAAATACGGTTGTGAATTTGAAAAATAAACTGACACGCCATTGAAGGAATAGTTTATTTTAAGCGGGTCGTGAAAGAAAACAAATAATAGGATAGGTACTCTCATAAAAGCTTGAGAGATGTTTACATTGTAGTACTAGCATATGAGTGTATTAAAAAAAATATTAAACTACATTACTTATAATTTGTGACACATTGACTGAAAGGTATACGTAAGTATATTGTCTGGTGTTTTTGGTGGTTATCAAAATAATTTATGTTATTGCAGAACTAAGCTATTTACATCCAAGATGTTGACAGATGTTACTTTTTTTTAGTATTGTTACGAGTATAATAATCATGGATGTGAGCTCAAATCTCATTCGGTCCAAATAGAATTTTGTCTATTGAATGTACTCGTATGTTTTTGTTGTTAATATAATATCGTGAAATTGTTATTGTTTACATATATTCTGAGAGAGTATATTATAACCAATAGAAAAAATCTTTTTTGAAAAAAGTAAGCCACCCCACCTCGCCCGGGAATCGAACCCTGCATCACCCGGGTAAACGCCCCATCCGTCGCATTTAACCAATATGCTACGACGTGACATACTAATTGCGACAAATTTTAACTATTGGTCAATTTTAATACCTACTCATCAGCGCTCTTCCAAGTCAAGCTACTTTGGCAGTCGATATTTGTTTCTTTAATCAAAGTAGGTAACTATTTACTATTATTTCGATTACTAACCGACGTCGTGGAATTTCTCCAATATTTTTTAGATGTAACTACTTGCATTTGCTAATAATTTATTCAATAATCAGAATGATATATTCTTAAATCTTGTGAATTATTCGTTGAATAAAAGAAATAGTTAATTATAAGTTATTGTTTACTATTTGTATTGCAACCATAGAAGTCATTATAGTGTTCGAATTTGATTCAATCATTGAATGTAATGCACAATGTACATTATTGTGGAAGCACTAAGCTCACACGTTAATGCTTCCACTCTATTAAATTTTAAACACTATAGTAATTAACTGTTAATCCGACCGTGTCAGCATATTATTATGTGCTGACAAGACTTCATTCACCCTTTCGTTCAAGCCATTAGCCCCATAACATAATATAATATACTCCATACAGTATATCAAGTATATAGGTAACTGCAATATCATTAATTGTGATAAAATAACCTAAGAATAGATACATTCACAATTCTTTGAAACACACCAGTGCGTAAAGCGTCAATTACATTGAGCTTCTTTACGAGCTGTTTGTGGGCGAATTTATAATCTGCCTGTAAAGTCGCCCAGTGTAATCATCGAACAAGCTAACAAGCAGGTTGTAAACATTCTACCGAGAAAAGTTGTAAGCCGGTCAACTTTACATGCTACACGCCGGCGTGTGGAACTACTGCGTCTGCGCAGTAGCAACCTCCCGGTAAAAAAACGAACTACGTTCTGTCAAAATAGTCGCTGGCTTGTGGCTTCTTAGCGAATGGAAAGTTTTGTGTGTAATCATCAAATCGCAGTAGCTGAATCGCCCGCTTTTAAATTCGCCAACAAACAGCTCGTAAAGAAGCTCAATGTAATTGACGCTTAAGATGCTGATCTTTCGCCTAGAACCTCCGGGTTTGATTCCCGATAAGAACACAATATTATATTAATGTGATTTTCTCAAAGCCTGTGTTTCTGATTGTTTCACTTCTATTAATAAATATACTACTATCATTGGTCCTCTAAGCCATTGTTTCTAAAACTTATGTAGGTACTGTGTATGTTTTCTATCCTGCAACGAACAATAATTAATTTTCAATTAGTAAAATAAAATCCTACATATTATAATATCTCAATCATAAAAACATGCAAATAGATTTAAGTCTTGTACTATTCCATTAAAGTCGTTTTTTGCGACCCGGGTTTCGTCTTTCGGCATCTTCACGCGCCGTGTACACTCACCAAAGGTAAATACACACTGACAACGAACACTCTTAACTCTAGTTTATATAATAAATCAATACAATAAAGTAGGTAAAAACTCCATTACCTACCTATCAAGTCAAAGGTCACAAAAAATACAACAAACAAATTATGAATAGTTGAAGTGTTTGTAAAAAACCTAATTACTAAAAACCCTATCTTATTAATAACAATACACTCAATAGCATATTATAATAAATCGTCAAAGCCTAATAATAGATCATTATTCGTTATAAACAATAAAAATACTACACTCAAGAGGTGTAAATCGTCAATTCTAAGAAAAATGGTCATATATTGGAAAATAATTAATGGAGTTAACAAATGAGATATTAGTCTTTAATAATACTCTTCCGTGGTACCTACTTTTTTATAACATTATTTTTAAAACTATACACATAAACTCACCTAATATAATATTATATAATATGTATATACACACCTATACATACCTAAATCCTCATCCATACATATATAAATTTGTATCAATAGTACCTTCAGTCGATAGTATTAATATTATAAAAACATGCTTTGAAAACTGGAATTAAAAAATAAATCATTCACCATGCATGTCCATTAATTTTTAAGCTATCTTCTATTAAAAATCATACATGTTTAATAAAGCGATCATTAATGACAGAATTTATTGAAAGCTTTCCCATGAATAAAATACTTTATATTATGCAGATATATTCAGAAAAAATATTATTATGTCAGCTGGGCTTTTATTATACAATGTCAATTGGATGACAAATATTTTCATATATGAACTTGTGTTGGAATCTTTTTTTAAGCAATAGGCCTTTTATACAATTTTATCGAGGCTTTGAATGCGACTCATTATTTATAACCATGTTATAATAATATTACCTATTTTTTAAGTGAGGATCCATGGTTCAATCTATCTCAAAGACATTTGGCAATTGCACCACTTTTCTGTGTGGTTAAAATTTAGGGTATTGTACCGCTCTAATTCAACGTCATCATATTATCCATCGTATTCTATCATAGCCTGAATATTAGCTTTAGCTAATTTCTGCTGAGAGACAACTAATACGTCAAACCATGTCGTCAGGCAGGTTGAAGATAGACTGGATACTCCATTTTCTCTCATTTAAGATGTCCTTGTTGTGGAGTTCTATCTAGGGATTGCAATACCGAATAAAAATATCAATACCGGTTTTTCGATATTTATTATTAAATACCGGTATTAATACTGGTATTTCTTAAACATTAAAAAAACAGAAGTAGGTGCTTATCAATAAATATAATAAATTTTTTAAAATAATATTTTATAGCAAAAACCTACATACCTACACTTATTATGTTGACATTTAAAAATATGTATTGATCATAATAGTGATTTTTTACAAATAATTTGAATATATTGATAATTTTAATTAAAGCCCACAAAAGTTCATCAAGTGCAAATAAGTCCGGCTGCAGGAAAAGCTTCTTAAATTCAACGCTTATAGAATAATAATTGAACATTTTTGTCACGGATGTCTTCTATTTCGAAATAATATCATGATAATTCATCGCGATAATTACCTACTTATATAAATATATTTGATGACATTTTTTTTATTATTTTTTCACCTCTGTTGGATTCACTCAATATATTATTTTCATTTTAGCAGCACATAACTTATAATTCATTTTCCGAAATTTAAACGAGTGTGCTTTCTAATACCAAAAATTCCGGTATTTTTAATTTTTAAAACCGGTATTTCGGTATTGATAAATACTAGAATACCGGTTTTTAAATACCGGTATTGCAATTCCTAGTTCTATCGACATATTGTGTTGGCATTTTAATTTAGTTAAATAGCTTAAATTTATAATTTTTTTAATATTTTTTTATCTATTTCAAGACTTTCGTTTATAATAATAATTGTATACCTAATTTGTATTCTTTTATGTATTGGATAATAGCTGTAATAGCATAATACTCTTTTTTAAATAAATAAATCTGATTAATATATTACGGACAATCAATGGTTTTGGCATATTAATTATTAGCAACTAATTAAAACATGCAAAATCTCATTCTTGTACATAACTGGGAAAGTACCTAGTGGATTTGAGGTCTTTTAAAGTATTTAGACTCAAATATATTATTATGAATGCATTTTCTATGATGTCCCATGATTGTAGAATGTTCTCTTTTCCGAAATCGTGTATATACGAATAATAAATTCGTTTTTATAGAATTCACCGATTTCGTTAAACTTTGTTATGTTGGTAGTTTCGGCAAGACAATCGGCGTATCCGGTCCCGCCGCATTACGTCCCGCCCGAATTTCATTTCCGCTCAAACGAAAATGAAAGGCCAGGGAGGTAATATGATAACGATTGAAAAAAAACAGCCCATTGATTATATTTGCCATGAAAGCAAAATGTGTTCTCTGTGTGGATTCGGAATAAAGGGTATCGGGCATCGGCTATATTCGTATTTTTTTTTTCGTGCCGAACTAGCTTCAACAGCAAAAAAGGCACGTGTCTCAATTTTGTTTTTTAAATAGCATGGCAATCAATTTTTACAATATATTTGAATATTTTTAAGTTATAATATAACTTAATATCTATAATTGGAAGTATTTATGCAAACACAATCCAACCCACACGTGTGTAGTTCTACGAAAATTCAGTATTTGACTTTAGATTGATTTAAAATGATGGGTAAAATTTTATTAATGTATCCCATCACATGTTTAAATTAAATAATCACACATCATATTTTTTAAATCAATTGTCTCAAATATTGATTTTTCTCCGAAAAGTATACGTGTGGGTTGGATCTTGTTTGCAGAAATACGTCCAATTATTGTAGATGACGACGGTAATTAATAATATTCAAGTAAATATTCTTCTCTTTCTTCTTAAGCCGGGTACTCATTAGCGAGCCGTAACTGTAACCGTTCCAAATACTGTAACAAACTCTAGGTGCGAACTAATTATTTGACGTCCATACTGGTTACTGTACCTGCAACGGTCACTGTTACGATTCGGTAATGAGTACCCGGCATTAGATATCTCTTTAGGTTGAACCGAGCGCAAATATAGGGAGATCTCGGTTCCGGACCGTCCCAGAAATTAAAAAAAATTACGCATTTTAAAACTAAATAGGTGAATGCACTATCACTTATATTGGTTATATTAACCCATAGCTTACGGGCCGCATAAAATTGTGTTTTTGCTAATTACTTTTCAAATGCAAATTAACACGTTATTTACAAAATTAATTAAAAGGGCCCGTAAGCATTGTGTTAAAAGAAACGTTTGGTTTTAATATTGCCATGCGTCATGTCTCATAGATAGGACAGTGCGGCGCGGACGACTGCAGAATATAGGATTATAGATTACAGGCATATGATTACCACTTGTTGATGTGATTGGTCGCAAAAATTTACATCTCTTACCTCAATTACCAACATTTATAGCGGTATTTTTTTAAAGTCTTTTTACATATAAACACACCACATGGTGCAGATTTAGTGATGGACATTCTGTCCAGCGTGGCTGATTTAAAAATGTAAATCATATGAAGATTATGCACTTTTAGGGTTTCATAATATATAGGAAATAGTGAATTTAATGTACGTATCTATATTTTCAATCTTTCAATGTGTGCTTTGTCCAGTGAAATGACTTAATAACTTGGGTAAATGGCTAACAATCATTCCTTGTAAAAGAGTGTATCAATACGTTTTCTCACTGTAGAGTAGTTATGGGAAACGAGTCACTCAAATACGAACATATAAGTCTTCATTAAATTGTATGTGTCGATCTGATTAATTAAGGCAATGAGGCCATTTTAGTGACGACACGTTCACTGAAAGCACTCTGACTCATTTATGTTTTAAAAGCGCTCACGAATGACGTACACTGAATGGAAACATCGGTTTTTATCAACAATGCTTTGAGTCATATCAGTCAGTATATCATAAATATGTAACTAGGGTTTCCAATCCCAGGATCCCGGGATCCCTAGCTATTCTCAGTACCTATGAATCCATCCTATGAATTTTCGGGATTGATTTTTTAATCAAATTTTATGGAAAATAAAATAAATACGAAAATATAACAGAAAAAAAACTTTTAATAACAAATAACTACATTAGAAATAAACTGAGTTTGAATGAAGTTTGATTTATGGGCATTTTCGCCAAAGTTTGTACATGTTTGAAATTTGGGTAATATTATTTTTTCACTCAAATTAACCATTTTTATATAGCTAGCAGATTCCTTGTTCTATTGCTGAATTGGTGATAGCAATTTTTCAGCAAAATATTGATTAATACAATATTTATATCATTTTTATTATGAAATTGGGCATAATAAGTTTCCGTTCCGTGACTACGAAACTTAGCTTTTAAAACATGAATGAAACACTTTTTATCACTTAAAAGAGCTCTATTAGATTAAAAAAACCATACACTTCAAAATAAAACTACAAATAGTCAAAAAATATTATTGAATTTTAATTCTTGGGCACATTTCGTTCCCCTCCGTTACCCTATGTCTATAATGGCAGAGCATTTTTCCTTTAGTATTTGAAAAAACCAATCAATGTTCGTTCTGCTATTTTTTTAAAGACAATAATCACTTTTACTAAATTTTATTGGAAAAATAAATAAGTTTCGTTATTTAATAATCAAATGAAAAATAGTTAACGTTCAACTTTTTTGGGGACATTTTCGGAATGGAACGAAATGGTAACGGAGTGTAATTTGTAAAGCTTAAGTTACATGTTACCATAAAAACAAATTTTTGTTTTATGAAATTTATTTGAATTTTTTGATAGACAGATAAATATTCAACGTGCGTCAAAATAACAAAACAAATCAAACTTAATCACTAAAATAGACATATTTTATAATAAATTTCACAATACTTGTAAAATAAGGTAGGTAATAATTTTGACACACTATACATTACCATAACTTTATTTGGCATTTATATTATTTGTAACTCAGATAAAAAATATTTTTAAGCAAATTAACAATATATGAAAAAAAAAATCAGCAAGGGATTCAGACGCGAGTTCCTAGCGCGGCACGGAGTATATAACTTTTACGAAAATAATTATAGTCAAACTCGGTTATTACGATCTCTGACATAGCGAGATCTCGGATGTAATAACGAAACATTTGTTGACAATTGGTTTATGATTTTCGCCATACATTTAATTCTTTCACTGTTATAACGAGCAACTTATCGGATATACCGAGCTAAAATACTGTTAATGTGTCGACCGTTTTAAAACATTTCGACCCTAAGCAATAAAATCCGATTGGACAGGATGCCGCCGGGGTCGGATTACGTTTATGACACTAGTAAAGTGTCTAAGTACCTACCTTATTGGTGTTTCACCGACAATAATAAAAAAGTATCCACGCATATGGTTGAAAAATCCAAGGTTTGTGAAGTCCGTAGGTACCTACCAGCGTTAATTACAATAAACAACTTCTTTTGTAGTTTATGAATGCCATGCTCGTTTCGGGGATTTTTACGATGGTTTCCAAATTTTTTATTTTCGGCTTTTTGTGTAATGTGACATGCTCATTTAAAAATACCTATTCTCTGATATAACGAGTAACGCTTATAACAAGCAAATTCAGTCGGTCCCATCTTCCTCGTAATAACCAAGTTCGACTTTATGTTGTCTTGAAATTTAATTGTATTCATCAACATAAAATGTAGCTATACAGGTTGATTGTAATCAAGACGTACTTTTCTGACATTTCGTGAATACCTACAGTTCTAGGTATTAAATCTAATCGAGTACACATTTCTGTTAAACGTGACAAAAAAATACTTTTTCATACATTTTTATAAATTTCTATGCCTAAAATGTATGGAGAAGTTTTAAAATTTTGGTGGCGTATAACAGAAAGAGTATGACAGAGCCAGTGCCTGTCTCGCAATTATTTCAGTCTGGTGTTTTTTCTTTTCCTTCTGTTGTTTTTTTTTATCTCCATACTTTTATGTGCGCTATTTTTGCGTATTCAGACATATCACATACTTTTTTAATCTTTATTATATTATTATATTATAGTCAGGTTATTTTTTATATTTTTTAATGAAAATATTTTTGTTTTTCATACGAACAGACAAAATAATTTTTTTTATAATCTATGAAGAACTAAACACACACTGTAAACCCAACTTTATGCATGCCATTTCGTTACTTTTACATTCCACATATACGTTACCACCAATATAGTTTCGGAGTGGAAGTAACGGATTCTGTTTCAGAAGTGTTTGAAGCCAAAATTTAGCTTAGTTTTATTGTTAAACCTGCGATATGTTTTATTATATCTGTAGTATGAAAGATAAGCTCCATATGTGTAGTATGTGAAATAGAAATATGTGTTTTCTTACCTTATAAATCGTGGTAACAGTAGTGGAACTTCTTAAATGACCAACCCAGAAAGCAACCTGTTCCGATAGCGATACCGACACACACCAACAATTTAAAGTGTACATGGCGATCAGTGTTATACAAAAATGTTGCTACATTAAAAAAAAACATATTTATAGTGAAAATTTTTCGCCTTCATGCTAAAATCGTGGTAACGGAATGTGGAGTTCCACTTTTTCAAATATCCTGGGACACACTTTAAACGTGATTTTTTTTCAATATTGGTACAAATTTACGAAAAAACTATATATTTTCCAAAAATATATAATGTAAGCTGTTGAAAACACTACGAATTTAATTTTACACACTCAAAATTAATGACGAAATCAGACTTTGTTTATTTGAATTTATGGGTGGGACATGGTAAAAACGCACTACCTTTCGATCTAAATAATCAATTAAAAATATATACAGGTCAGATAGTTGTATTTAACTGATTGAATAGAGTAAATTAATAAATTTGCATGTTAAAAGTACATAACTTTCCAACATTTTATAATATAATAACTATGAAAAAATCAATCAAAGTCATGGGACATGCCAAAAACGCAATGTACAAACTTTGGCGAAAATGCCCTTATACCCATGTGTAAGTTGCCGATTCATTTTTTTTTTACTAAAATTAATAAAAATGAGAAATATTGGAAAAAACAATGCTTC
The DNA here is from genome assembly GCF_057557595.1 of Rhyacophila brunnea. NCBI lineage: Eukaryota > Metazoa > Arthropoda > Insecta > Trichoptera > Rhyacophilidae > Rhyacophila > Rhyacophila brunnea. The sequence goes on from NW_028232752.1 coordinate 18,165,319, forward strand.
GCACTATTAACAAAGTAATTCCACCATGATCTTATACGTTTTGCGGCAGTTTCATATTTGGATGACTAATTAGATTTATAAGGCGGAAAGGCCAAAAGTACACCATGATTTGTTTCACTATTTTAAATCTCGTTAACCCATTCATTAAGTCTTTACTATCAGAAACAGCAATTTCATATTAAATTCACATTATTATTTATATTACAATATTATTTACTCTATTAAACTTATGTATTTCCAAGATTGAACGTATACAATATTAACAATACATGTCTTAAACAATATAAATTATACTAGATTTATTTTTGACCGATTTTATCAATGTTATTTGTAAATAAAAAAAAATATATTAACAATGGAAAAAAATCCAATTCCGGGACCAGTCCCGGGATCCCGGGATTGTCAAATTGTAATCCCGAAATCCTGGGATCAGAATTTAGGCTCGGGATTGGATTCCCTATATGTAACAAATACCGAGAAAGAACATTCGCAATGAAAAATGGGAAAGTATCAGCGCTGCAGGAGAAAAATTATCGACGAGATAAAGAATTTATAGTTAACCAATTGTTTAGTGTATATTTAAAATGACAAAAAGCATATAGGTAGGCACTTACATAATATAAAGGATATCACAAAATTTATTACATGGATCATAAATTAAATTGATACTTAAGACTTCCGTGAGTTGCATGATGCTGACTTTTATACAATACATTTTCCTTGCCATATTGTTAGTCGATACATCATAAACTTATGGATTAATTTCACGAAAAAAGATATGGACCCAATATTAAAAATTTCGGTCAGCAGTATTTTTTATTTGAGATTGGCAACATTTCGATTTGTTTTGATTTTATCCAAATATTTTTCGAAGCAGGCAGAACCACGGTTGAGTGCATTCAAAAATCATGATAAGTGGATGCTTTCAGAAAAATATGTAGATATTGAATATTATCTGAAATCAGAATAAATTGATCTTTCGACTACTATTAAAGAGGCAGCCTTTTTATATTTATTTATTCACTTCTAATAGTGGCAGGTTGTCGATCAAATGATAAATAAAGAATTGTTTACAAAACATGATTTATTATGATAGTTTTTTCTTTTTTTAAATTGGGTATAGGTACAATCCGATGTGGATTTTGGTTGCCTCGCGAAAGGGGTTTTAAAGATGATAGCGACTTGCTCATCATCATCACCTGCCTGAATCTATACACTGCTGGATGATACCCTCTCCAAGTTGATTCCACTTCTCTCGGTCTTGGGCGTTGCGTTGCCACGTACTTCCGCAGAACTTAACCATTACATCTATCCAGCGGCCTCTACTTTGTGGACGTTTTGTACCTCTTTGGTACCACTGGATGACTTGACTTGTCCAACGATTGTCCCTTCTTCGAGCTATGTGTCCAGCCCATTTCCACTTGAGATTTTTAACGAACTCTATTACATCACACACCCTTGCCTGTTTTCTTATCCAATCATTCCGCTTTTTATCCTTTCACGTTATACCCAGCATGCACTTCTCCATACCACGATCTGATATTTGAAGTCTCTGGATCTCTCTTTTACTTAGGGTCCATGTTTCACACGCATATGTGATTACGGGAAGCCCACACTGGTTGAACACTTTGCGCTTTAGGCACAGTGGGAGGTCATATTTGAAGACATTATTCAGGCGGCCAAAAGCACTCCAGCACAGCAGTGACTTGTTCAATATATCATATCTGTGCACAGAGACAGGTTGAAATAACGTAATTTTGTCACTCCGCGGATTCAAACCCGAAACTCACGACATCATAAGCTGACACCTTGCCATTCGTCTATTGCAGGCTTGTTGTATTAAGACGATACATCAGTGAAACGGTAAATAATTTTCAACTATAGGCGCGACAATATTTTGGACTCGCTGGCATTCGGAGAGCGAACGTCGAGGTGTGAATACGTCAATTTGTTTCGTGATGGCGACGGGGGTATTAATTCTTAAATCGCGTAAAGGTGACTAAAAACGTTACCCATTTACTTGAAAAAGAACACATGTCAATGAATATATTATTATTGTTACTAATACAACAATAAACAGAACACTAAATGGACGCATGTTGGATTTATATGATAAATTATATTTCGTTCGGCATGCGTCATTTGCACCCGCGACCCGCAATCCGCGCATCGCCTAACCACGATCTTTTTAGATCATGCCTAAATAATAAATTGAGGTATAGCCTTAACTTAATAGTTAATATCTAAATACTTATTTTACTATGAGACGAAAATATTAGTTATTATGCCATTCGCTCAATCTATTTTTTCAATTTCTTGGTTTCTAATTAATTGAAAACGATTTGATAATTTTATATTTATTGTTCTTTGACCATATCCATCTATATCAGATCGTCGTCTCCAATCACTGTCCTGGAGTGCTGCCAGAATCCGGTTGGCAAGCCAGATTAAAAATTCTCTTGAGGTATCCATAACAAGTGGCTGAGCAAGGTCCAACGTCGCTTCTTCACTCTCGCAGATGAGAAGTTGCATGATGCTGACTCTTATCTCCTTGTTACCATTAAATTGAAATATTTACCATAGGTCAATAATAATATGAACATAACTCGAAGACACTAAAATCAATTAAAATTTAAAACAAATTCTATCAAGTATCCTCAGTTGATATTGATATATTTTTTTTATAAAGATAGAAATCGAGGTAGAAAACCAATACAGTATAATACATTTTTGTGAACGGTTAGGTTAGGTTAGTCTTATAAACACCTTCGGTAAACTCAATGTCTCGTAAACCCTCCAGGATCAACTACTCAGCTTACTATATTATATTAGTGTAAGTTTTATTTCCATTATTGGTATGAGTAGCAGTTGCGAAGACTCCATATTAGTCGATTATTTAAAGCCTACCTTATTAATTGATTATTTGATATTCTATAAAAATAATTTTATTTGCCAACAACAGATGTCGTATTCGTGGGAATGTATTATAAAGATTACAAAACAATCTGCAAAGGTTTAAAAATTTGACGTAAATAAATGTCGGATTATTTGTCATGGAATTGTGATATTTTTTCCTATGGACTTTACATCACGTGACCTCAGGTCAATATTATTGTCATGACTGCACTTTGTCAAAAATACTTAATAATTAGATAATCAAAAAAAAATTCTATTGCGGGTAATCGCATATTAATAGTATCGCTCAATTTTATGCCGTCAGTGAGTTTTTGAAGTTTCATCGAATTAGTGTGTCGTTGTCATTAGTGTGTACCTATTCATTAGTAGTAATAAGTATACCTGACAAGTGTGCTCTTTTTCTCAGATCATCACAGCCTACATCTTTCCAAAAGTCACCTTTCGCCACTGATGAATAGAATGAGGCAATTTTCACACATTGGTTGGCGCAATAAAAAATCGGACTTTGATACAATCTATCTTACATGGCAAAAAAAAACTCACTCTCGTGCCATAATAAAAAGCGACACATGCGAGGTAGGTGTGTTTATGGGCCGAATATTATTATTATGTCAGTGGGGACATATTCATATCGAGGACCCTCCATATAAAGTGTATTTTCTCATTTCGGCAGATTTACGTGTCAGACACGGGGGTGGTAAAGTGTCGGGATTATGACAACCCCACGGCGAGTTGGCCAGTTTATGAACTGAACGGTGCCCATGGACCAGGGGAAGGAGACCAGAAAGTTACGAAATTTTTATAGATCTAAAACTTTTAAATGCTGACGCTGTTCACTCGACATTTATTTCACTTATCACAAGTATACTTTATAATACGTATATATATTTTTTAAATATGAAATACTTACTTAGCGTGTCATCTAAATGAAATTGCTTCTCTCAAAAACATTGTAGTGGATATCATCTTATAGGTTATCTTTGGCAGATCGTCTATACATTATTTTTTGACTGTAATATATTGTTGATGTTTAAAAGATAAAATAAAATTGCCTCTCAGCTAATTATAAAGTCTTTTGTCTGGGTTTCAAGAGATTTGAACCCCAGGGATCCTCTGATTTGAAGACAGTGGTTGAGATCGGTCGTAACTTGACTGATAAAACAGGTGAGTGTCGCTCAACTGAGTATCTGAGACAGCTAATAATTATAGATACTCAAGAAAGTAATGCAGTTATTTTGTATTTTATTGAGGTATCCAGGTGACTGGATGAGATATTCTATATACTAAAAGACACCCAGGATATTAATATTGTTATAAAATATTATTTAATTCCATTACTTAGTAATTGCTATTTTTTTTGCAATATTTGTTGTTTTTATTTAATAAAACGCATTTTTTTTGTAGTACTTATTCCACTTTTAAATACAATGCAGTTCCACCATGAATTGACAGTTAACAAAATAAAAGAAATTTGCAATATTTATTTATTTCTTTAAGAAAACAAAACATTGTGAACATATTACTCTCACAAGAGAGAAGAAGATAATAATAATAATAATATAAAAAAACATAGATAATTTATACAATAAAATAAAGCTTCAAAAACAAAATGCAAAGTACATCGTTGAAAATGTCTATGTGTTTAGAGAGCGCATTTACTAATCTTGCACCCCTCGCTAATAGTGCCCGATAGGCTTCACCAGAAGAAACAGTTCTAACCCAGAATAGGTCATGGCTACAACCAGGGAGGTAATTGACATGCACATATGAATTTAAATTCTTTATGACGCCAGGATTGGAAACGATTCCTCGTGTTAGATAGCAGGCAAACATGTTTCAAGAGCAGAAGTGACCCATGAGATTCAAGAGAGTGAAAGTAAGCATGCCTTGTAGAAAGGCATATTTTGTGTTTAAAATAGTCTTAATAAATATATGTTATATCTGATTTGTTTTAATTAAAACCTATTCTTTATTATCTAAATTATAAAAAAAACATTGATAAATTAAGTAACATTTTATAAAATATTGTCGACCACTGCACATAGAAAATACCGACCCTTACAATATTATTTCCAGTAATATAATATAACGCGGTTCGAAATTCCAAATAACCTGAGTCGACTTTCCCGCTAAAAACCTAATCGGGCCAGAAAACGCCATGCCAATTGACGCGACTCGTGCCCGGAAATATATTAATTTATTAACCGTGTATACCTAGGACGATGCTTACACATATTATATTATATGTTACATATAAGAACTTGGAAGAACGTGATATGACATGCTTGAAACGTATTATAAAATAATATGCCCACTTACTGAAACTTTTCAAAAGCTAGTTAACGCTAACTGTTCTGTGGTGCTTCCAAATTTAAACATTTTATATGAGATGTATGAATATCAAATATATTTTATTAAGACCTCACGTGCCATATAAAGGTCGAAATAAAAGAATTTGGTGTATATTTATTTGGACCTAAATAATCTGTAGATTTTGTTACTAAGATAATATTATATTTAATTTTCAATATTTTCTCATCCTAGCAATCGACATTTTTATGATCAGATAAAATGTATTAATACAATAAAAGTCGTCGTTCTAAAATTGAGAATGAAGCAATATTACATTTTATAATCTATCCGTGAATACGACTACGGTGTAGCACGTTTTGAAAATGTGCACTATACATTTAGCTTAATGACCATTTAATATTACATAGTAAATCCATTCCATTATCTCGAAAATTAAATCGACACCACCCATGGTTTTTAGAAATCGTCTACAAGAAATCTATTTATGAAGTACGGTTTCAGATGATTGGATGATTCACAAAAAAATCAGGGTTTGGAGTACCGAACCGCCCCCAATTTTTATATAAAATACTATTGCTGTATGAGCACTTGTGTATAAATTTCATGTCTCTGGATATACGGGAAGTAAGTGGAATGTTTTTTTTAAGCGAGACATGCAAACATTACGACGTTGTAGATTTTATCTTACCTTCTTAGGCATGCTTATTACATGACTCCACGTGTTTTTAATCTCACCACATTCACAGATCGCGGATTCTTTCAAGTCCCACTCAAACGTCATAATAAGCACACACCAGACTCGGTTCAGACACACGCCATATTTGTGTGGAAGCCTAAAGCCAGCAAGCTCGCCCAGAGGATCCACAATTCGGCGGGAATTCCTCACGCCCGATGCTAACCAGTCACGTTGTCAGGCATCATCCTGCTCTCTGTCAGTCTAAAGCAGCTATCTTCTGAACTCCAAAAAGATTTCTTCTAGTGAAGACGCTTTGTTGATGGAGACATTATGTCAGCATAGAGCAGGAGGTTTTCGTTGTTTAAAAAATTTCAAATACTCTCTTGATGCTACTGTCTAAATGTGTTTTATTATTCTTTTCGCTTGCTGAAATCTTTTACCTCCAATATGCAGTCTCAATCACTAAAAAAACAGAAGTATCTACCAATATATATATATATATAAATATGTATATTATAAATATCTATAACATATTAATATTTTATAGCACGTGCCATTGCTGGTCTCCAGGGGCATTGAAGGTCAACGGAATTAAACCAGACATCGCGTAACCTGACAAAAAAAGTCATGTTAAACCTTTCACGTTAATTAATACATTTTGTTTCCACTTTCAATACCGAATATATCGGTATTCTCTGATTTTTAAAACCGGTATTTCGGTACTTATCGAAAAATACTGGAATATCGGTTTTGAAATACCGGTATTGCAATCCCTAGTACCTAGTAGACATTATTTAGTCTATATGTATTTTCGGCAACCGTGATTTTGTTTTGAACCATTTAAAGGGGGCACTTAATACAACATAATATCCCAAAAGCGTAACATTTCAATCAATCAATACAAATGCGCCCGGCTCAAGCAGAATTGATCGTTTTTATATTGGTCTTATCTATTTTTATATCATTCAAATGGTACAAAACACTTCTCGTCTTATTGGCACCAAATCCACCCTCGGGAAATTCATCGCACTTTCTTATGTGCAGTATATCTCTGTGGAGTAAAACCCTTACATTGTTTAATTTACAAAAAGCTCTCTATGTCTAGTTACAGCAATATTTTTTTTGTTTTTTTCAATAAAAAAATATAATTTTTTGGCTTAGGAAGCCATTTAAAACGTTTCACATCTTATAGATTTCAAAAAACTGACAAGGTTTCAATTCAACTTTCAATTCAATTTATTTTAATATATCGTGGACATTACAAATTATAAGTTTAAGATGTTCACAACATGAAACATTGTTGTAAATACAAAGAAAATGTAATAAAAGCGATAAAATGAAAATATGAAAAGAGGACATAATATAAACATACAAAAGCAGTGAAAATATAATTCTACATCTATAGTAGTTCAAAGAAATACAACGAGTTTGCTAAGTATACCCTATCTTAATAATTTATAAAATAGTGGAATAATAATATATTAACACCCGAAGCAATTTGGATGAACATAGTTATCGCCCTCGCTTTCTCATGGTTAATACAGCTTTCACCTAAGCTGGTTAAGGAAATAAACATATAAATACCTAATACTTCCTCTTAAAAATCACAATTAAAACATATTGAATGTCATGTTTTAGAGGATATTGTACATATAGCACTACAATGCCCTAAATATGAACTTCACAGAGTACAGCTGCGAATTGCGGATATCTATGAAAGTGTCGACGAATTGAAGGGTGTCCTGGCGGTGGGTAAGACGGAAGAGCTAGGCAAAATTGTAAAGTTATTTAACAGAATAGGAGTGAGGACCTGATCGACGGATCCCCTTCTAGAAGAGAAGGGGCGATATGACAGCGAGTTGCAGTCAAAGCCTCGGTAAAATCACAAAAAAAAACATATTGTATTTACGATTTTCATATTTTCACGAATCAATTCCTATGGGTTTTATGCTTCATGGCGTGATCGATTAAAATCCATCGACGTGTTAGATATACCTGGCATACCACCGTAATGTTTCTTTTATCAATGAAAAACTGCCGCTATGTAATTTAAATTGATACATGTGTATAATTATATTATTACTAGTTACATACAAACATACAATCTATTCAGAATTACGGTCTATCGATATTATTATATATTAAAGTTCAATTATCTCGAAACTATTAGTTTTGACTTGTCCCACTGTTGCTTTTAGATAGCGATACATCGCTCACCATTGTTTGTTTAAGGTAAAGCCATTGATTAATCAAAGTGTGGTACTCTTTAAAACGTGCAGCGCGGCGTGAGAATCTGTGGGCAATCGAGTCGAGATGAATCTGTTCGCACAAAGATTGTGTTTGCACGTCGGATAAGCACGCCTTATGACGGGTCGATGGGGGAAGATGGATTTCGCGGATTGATAATATAATTTGCATAATGTCAAACATTACAAAACACCGGGAATATTTTATCTTTCCATTAATTAATTATATTGACAATTGATTAGTAAATTTAAATATCGCTACCTGAAAGCAACAATGAGATGAGTCGAAAACACTTGTTTCAAGATAATTGATCTTAAATGTTTGTGTAATACAAGTCAAATGATTTTTCTGCGGTTTATATTAGATGATATTATTACGATCTGTTGTATACCATTATTAATTAACAGTGGACTCAGTTATTACACCGTTTTTTTTCAAGTTATATGATATGGCATAACTTTCAGCTATCAAATGGAATACTAATCTCAAAATCGACTTTTTTCACTTGATCTCACTGTTGCTTTCAGGTAGCGCTCATATAGAGCTATCCTGATACGACCAGTCCGCTGTAAGCCTCGGTACAGAAAGACGTTTTTTATACAGTCACGCATATAAGTCACATGCACCAGGATGTCATAGGTTTATAATTTGTTGAAGGATTTGTTTGTTGAGTATATAATAATACAACATTAAATAAAGATGACATTTTGACGTGTATATTTTCTTATTGGCTTATATAATTTCAATTTTTTTCAAAAAATAAAGCATAAAAATGCGCTCAAGTCTTCACGGATCATTATTCTATATGTGCTAGAGGTCGCCAAGTAAATTTAATGGCAATAGGCTGGATAAATACCGTCATATAGTGGTAGCGGAGCATTTAATTACTATTTAATTACCTCATTTAAATAACATGCTAAGTATATCAAATGGCCAATTAATTAGTATACGACAGGTGTGCCGTCCGCGTTAAAAGGATTTAAACAACAACAAGGATGCCCTTACATCCGTTGATTCGATAAACTCATAAATATAAGACTACGGGGAACTCGAGGACGCCTTTATCTAGCAGTGTATCTACTGATGATGCATAAAACCATGTGTTGTTTTGTTGGCTGTTTAAATCTCTATAAAGCAAATAATGCTTGTTTTCATTTTCGCATTATTGGTGGTTCCATAAAAAATCTTTTCAACCCCGAAAACACCGAAAATATCGCCGGCATAAATTCTAATTTCGTAATACATATAGCGTATATTTTTCCGGCTACACAGTTTGTATTAAAATAAGTATGTATGATTTATGGGATTTTCATTGTTTTCTTGGATAAACCTGTGAAATAAATCAATCGATGGTGGCATACATATTATATAATATATTATGTATTATCCTACTGATGACTTTATTATTTACTTACATATTTATTATTATGGCCGCCTAAAGCATAGCTCTCCGCCATCTCCTTTCACTTGTCCTAGAACGCCAGTTGGATATACTAGGAGCCTGGAGGTCCTTTTTTACTTTGACCTACCACTAGAATCGTAGTCTCTGGGCGTGTCGTTATATATCGACGTTCAGGTCTTCAATGCTGATCATTTCTATATGTTCCACACAGCGGAGTCTTTGGTTCTTTATAAATATAAAGGTATCCAGTTTATCGCAAATAATATAGAATTTGACATGTTTACAGAATGAATACCTTGCGCTTAAACACCGACAGTTTCTGACAATCAATGGAGTACAGGGTTTGTCTCAGTCCTGTGTATTATCATCAGTCTCACAAATAATTTTGTAGCTTAGTTTTTCTGGATAAATAATTGTTTTAGTAGACTATAAAAACATCGCGTTAAATTTCAACCCTTACATTATTATCAACTTTTTAATAATGAGTCTAGTTACACAAATTCATTCATCCCTTTAAGACAGCGACCATTAATACTATAGAAATTTGGTTGTGTATTTGGTTTTGCAGAGATGTCATCATCCGTTTGGTTTACATACTTCTTTGTCTTATCGTGCCATCCTCTAGTAAAGGTCGGTCATCATCTAAGTGATCTTTGCCTCATCATCTGCTACTGCACTTGTATATATCATTGAGGTTCTTTGTCCACTAAATTCCGCGGGATGATATTTCCTTGCATAACAAGTTAAAAATGCTTTACTTTTGTCCTCTCATAATGTGGCCGAGGTGTATTTTTCTAGTTTTGATATTACGATCGGGCATTTCCATTTGATTGAGAACGTCAATTTTTTTGTCACCCGGTCAGTCCAAGGAATTTTAAGGATGCGAAAGACCCAACTCTCTATGACCTATTGATTTAACGTCCATATCTTTGTAACTTAATCATTCTAAAACAATTGCCGATCTCTTGAGACCATTTTTACGCCATATAGCAGATAGATTATACTAACTTGTATCATTATTGTAAAGTGAAGGAGTTTTATCCGAGTTACCCGATCTCCACCTGTTATGCATACATTATAGTGTAGTTGTTTAGTTTGGTTTAGTCGTATTTTCATATTTTTTTTTAAGTTAGGTACTACGTCTAAAATATAATTAAAACTTTTGCATATGCACATATTTAATTAAAAACACGGTACTATATTTTGTGTTACCTTTATTATTTTACTCGTGATAGAAGACAACATTATGATTTATATATTTTGAATTGTGACTTTGTAATATATTGAAATGTATTTTGTTAGTTTTACATCCTTGCGGATGGACAACGTCGGCTTATATCAACTGTTCGATGACGAGTGACTTTTATTGTCAAACAAAAAGTTGGCTTTGTTTTCTACTAATAGATATAACAGCCGCGATGTATGCACGGTCATTTTCCATGATGCTAACTATAAAAAATATGTCTGAATGAACAAAACTTACCATACTCCATTGTCCCAAGGTAAATCCACACAGGACTGAAGTAGCTATCATCTACTCTGTGGTGATTATAGAAATGGGTCAGAAAAAAGATTTACTTGCTCTGCACTCATTTAACTTTGGTGACATTAAAACGTGTCCTTTCTAAATGTGTACCGAATCAAAGGAAACATACGTTGAAAGTGATGAATCTATTGAGAAATTAGAATTATTCCGTCTCTGATACGACGCATCCTTAAATGTCTCAAAGTTAGGATGACCAATAATTGTATCCGTGTGTCGATGCATCTGCTTCGTCGTATCCCATCAGGGGGCAGTCCCGAGGACGTATTCAGCATCTTGATGGTCATGCTTAATTGTGTCGGCTGCTATGAAAGATTTTGTGAATTCATACTACGAAAGTAATGGTGACATCTTTAATATAATTAATTCTTACGTCAGATGTCACCACAAATTCTTGTTAATCATCATCAGCCTGAATCTATCCACTGCTGGATGAAGGCCTGTTCAAACTGCTTCCACTTCTCTCGGTCCTGTGCATTGCGTTACCATGTACTTCCACAGAACTTTATCATTTAATCGATCCAGCGGCCTCTAGGTCTACCTTGCGGACGTTTTTTACTTCTTGGATACCACTGGATGACTAGATTTGTCCAACGATTGTCTCTTCTTCGAGCTATGTGTCTAGCCCATCTCCATTTAAGGCTTTTAATAAACTCTTAATAATAATATAAAATCACTAAAAATAAATTAAAGAAGAAAAAAATTGTTTTAAATGCTTGATTTCATACGGTTAATATCTTCAAATCTAGAGACACGTAAATACTCTTCGCAGGTGTTGGTTTACATTCAACGAAAGGAAACGATGTTTTTACGGTGTAGGTAAGATTTAAAATACATATATATATTGAGATATTGGAGGAAGCCCTTATTTGAACGGAGAAATATATTAGGGATTTCCTTCTTTAGCGTAGAAAACGGTTAAAAATGATATCCATATATTTTTTCTTTATAGCTGGTGCCATTGAAAATAGCTATTACTCGTGAATAGACGTGGTTTAACACGATAGTAAAAAAAAGAATCTTTTCTTAGATACCAATGGCCATACTTAAATGTATAAAATCCGACATATCTATCTGATACTATAGACACTCGTTTTATGTTAAAGATTAGGTGACTTATTGGGAAACACTTTTTTAAACACAGATTTTATTATATTACTAACAGCGCTCGAAATTGAAGATTTTACAAATCGGACTACTCAATAAGTTTTCTAAAATATTTACAAACATATTTATATATTAAGTATAGAGAAATATACTTGTCAAAGTCAGACCGTCAAATGGAGTAACTGTCTTTAAGCTTATGGCATGATGTTTTCGGAATCGCAGACGAAAATCGAGATTTATGTCACGTCATAAGTATATTTTTTACAACGTTTTTCTTAGCTCGTATTCTTATTTGTCCGGTGGTTCTTTGTCCAGTACAAATCTTGCAATCGATTTTTAACTAACTTCACGACTAGCTAGACGTTTGAAACTTTTAGAATATATCAGAACATGATGCCAATGCATTCTTTTAATACTTTTTGCCATCTTTAAGTAGAATTAAATTCATTTTCAGTTAATTATGTTTTGTATGAAAAGTTATTTTGGAAGAAATCCGCAATCCAATCCAATATTATTGGTTGTTAGGGGTCTGGGGTCCTAGCAACTAAAATATTAATATTTACGTTCGTTACTATCAGCGCTCGAAATGGAAAAGTTTACGAACCGGAGCGCTTGACAGTTTACTGAAGATAGTTAGTTTATTTATCAAATTATAAGTGTATTTCATAAAAATAAGTGTGTTCGTTTTTCTATTATATGGCCTATCTAGCTCAGACGGTCAAATTATTTTTTCCACAAGACAGAGCGATAATTTTACCGATTTCACGAACAGGAACGGCGCTCCGGTGCGCTCCGGTCCATTTCAAGCCCTGGTTACTATGGAAATCAATATGAATGTCAAAATGACATTTCAGTATTATTTCTATCAAATACAATTTTTTTGATCGTTTAAGCTAGTCAAGTCAAGTTTATATGATTCAACAGAAAATTTAAAAATGTTTACATAAAAAGTTCTTTTTATCTTGTAATTATTTTTACTATGATTCTGACAAGTTTCATATTTTATAACTTTTTAATAATTCACGTACCGGAATGCATCGGCTTCAAGGTCCGTCAAAGGTCGAGAATTTTGGCGATTTACGCTAACATTCTTTACAACGAAACGAGTAAGAATATTTTGTCCTTTTGTATCCTAGATATTGTTTAGATATTGTTTAGATATTGTTTAGATATTATTTAGATTTTTTTTAGATTTTAGATGATAAATTAGTGAATTATTTATATATAGAATTTACATGGGGTACTCAGGGTAGGATTGGCATTAGTAAGTACTACCTGAAATTTAAAATTTTCCACGGTGGCTGAGCGGTAATGTGTAGAATTATAATAATTATTGGGTTTGGAAAATTTACATATGATTATTCATTGAGTGTTTTGACCTAATAGGTTGAGTAAGTGGCTTCTACCAATTTCTCGTAAAAAGAAAAAGCAGATCAAACATGGTGATGTAATGTGATTTAACTAATTTTTTCCCAGTATTGCTATAATTTTGAAGATTGAGTTTACTATCCATTCGGAGTTTTAATATTTTTCAATATTTTCTTTATAAAACTGTCGTTCATTTTTATAACGAGTTTCATTCAAATTGGCATGTTCGAAAAACATTTAAATATTCCATTTTCACCGCCGTAATTTAAAAAGCTATCTACAAAACGGACATCCAATCTGTTAAGCAGAAAGAAATATCAGATAACGCGATATCAAATGCCTGCTTGAGAGAGAAAGACCTTTTATAATTGAATTGATAATTTTATAAAATATCCCTTCGCGTCTAGATGAACACCATTAATTGAAAACGCTTTTGACAGACACATAATATTATTTTGTTATTTCTATTATAAAATAAATCTCGCGTCTCAATTTCAAACGATAAAGTGGGTGTATTAGATATTCTGAGAAACAATTATTTGAAAGATAATGCTTTCCGTTTTCTTTGCATCAAACGTAACGAACTAAATATATGAGATCCTTCGAAGAATTTATTGTTTGAACTCATGTAAAACAATACCCACTGAATCGTGGCAGTTATTAAATTTTGGTGATTTCAGAAGATTGAATTAAATATTCCCATATGTCTCCCGGCACCTCCATTATTTTTGAATACAAACATTCTTCTTCGAATGGTTTTTTTGTAAAGAATTTGTCAATCATTATACCCTTCTACCCCTGAAATAAGTACACTCTGAAATCTAGAAACAGTGAACGAGTTTGTACATCTAGGACCAACCATTAGTGGAAAAGATTGTGATTATGACACACAAAACTTTCCATTCGCTGAGATGCCACAAGCCAGTGACTATTTTGACAGAACGTAGTTCGTTTTTTTTTTACCGGGAGGTTGCTACTACGCTCTACTGCGCAGACGCGTAGGCCCACACGCCAGCGTGTAGCGTGTAAAGTTGACCGGTTTTCAACTTTTCTCGGTAGATTGTTTACAATCTGCTTGTTAGCTTGTTCGATGATGACACTGGGCGATTTTACAGGCAGATTGTAAATTAGCCAACAAGCAGCTCGTAAAGTAGCTCAATGTAATTCACGCATTACCACTATTTGAAATGATCGAGGAATTTCAATGATGCTTGTGCAAACAGATTAGTGTTCTCCATATTGTAAAATGTTTAGTCATGGACTTTAAGAAAAAAGGAAAGGAAAGGAATTGATGTCTTCGAAATGTGGTGTTGGCTTCAAATTCTTCGCATTTCATGGATAGAGTACAGGAAGAACCAGTCAATCATCCATAGCGTTTTTTAGACATATTAGGATAATGTGGAAAGACTGATAGTTTCGGGTAGCCTTCAGGAAAGGCAAAGCTGTTGGAGCAACTAAGTAAAGAAGCATACTGGGGGCAGCCTTCATTCTGCTAAACGAGAAGCAAAGGACCGAGAAGGGTGGAGAGTTTTGATCGCTCAGAAGATCACCCATATTGGAAGTCCATTCATTGGATGACATTCCGCTACGCCACTAAAAGATTCATTCAGTTATAACATAACCTAGTTAAAATATTACTTCTTGAAGATAATGCACTTGCAACAATTCATCACGGTTAGGTAAATGGTCAGATAGTAGCAGTGGTCGGGAAGACTGGGGCTCGAAAATTGAACTTCTTCTACCTCATTGATTTGACAAAAAACAATCAAATTGAATCAATTTTTATGTTGTGTCTATCTTTAATGTTCGTATTTCCGACGGACAGTCGTATTGCCAGTTTTTAATAAGACCGTTATTTTTAAAGTGGTTTATACACTGGAGTTTTTCGATCAAACTGTGTTCTCTATTTATTCAAGTAAATCTGAATAAAAATTTTGTATTAAAAAATAAATGAATCAAATTTATCTAGATTCACAAAATTCATTAATAAAAATAATTGTAAATAATCATTATCATCGTCAACCGGGGTCGATCTACTGCTGGATGACAGCCTACCCTAGCTCTTTTCACTCTTCTCGGTTTCTGGTTCTTTGCTGCCACGTACATCCACCAAACTTTATGAGTTCGTTAGGTTTTAAGACTTCCTTCTGCTCATTTAGTGCATCTAGTTCAGTGGTCTCACGTAAAATTTAACTGTGGCCGCATAATTGACATTGTCAGTTCTATGGAAACGTCTGGTGGCCGCACAAAATTTCACTTTTGTTGTGATTGAAAAAATTAAAGATAAATTTTATTTACTAAAAAATGGATCAATTTATTTATAGACAAGTCCGTTGCGGCTTGCGGCGGTCCGTTAGCGGCTCTTGTGGTGCAGTGCGTAAGGCGCTGGCCTTCCATCACGGAGTTCTGGGTTCGATTCCCAGTGAGCTCGAAATATATTTACATAATCTAATATGTAAATTCCTCAAGCCTGGGAGTTTTACCACTATTATTGGGCTTCACGGCCTGTTGTGGTGTTTAATAATAAAAAAAAATATCCATTTAATAAAACACATTTGAACATTTTGGTACCTACATTATTATCTATTTATTTAAAAATAATGCAAATGGAAATTCCTCAATACTCTTTTTTTACAATGCGAGCCGCATGACTGCTTCTAGTTTATATCTGTCAACTGGCTTCGATATTTGTTTTTTTTATGAAGTGAATTACACTGAATGATCTTTCACAGTATACAGTAGTAGGAAAAATCGACAATATTAATAAAGCAATTGTTGCCAATTTTTTGAATTGACTTGATTCTTGGTCAATGTATAACTTCGACCAAAATTTTTCAACCGTGGTATTATTAAAATGGTTTTTAAGTACTTGGTCATGACTCATTTCCAATAACGCATATATTTTAACGTTAGTCCAGTTAATTAAATTAAATACTGAACCTGATATTGGTGGCTGCACATGAGAACCACTGCTCTAGTATGACGTCATTTATCCAGCAGTTATCCACTTCATTTCCATTTACTATAATATTGTGCCAAATTCTTAGAATTTCAGGCTAAATAAAATGAGTATCAATTCTTCTTCTTATTGTGCCATCCCCTAGCGGAGGTCGGCTACCATCAAGGCAAAGACCAAATTTATCGTCTGCTACCTGGAACAGTTCAGTGGAGCTGTACTCCTACCAATCACGGAGGTTCTTAAGCCACGAAATGCGGCGCCGTCTTCTGCTACGCTTCCCATTAATCTTTCCTTGAATGACAAGTTGGGGAATGCTGTATTTTTTGTCCTCTCATAATGTGGCCGAGGTACTGTAGTTTCCTGGTTTTGATACTACGTAGAACTTCTCGGTCCTTCCTCATTCGATTGAGAACTTCAACATTTGTCACCCGGTCAGTCCAATTAATTTTGAGGATGCGTCTATACAGCCACATCTCGAAAGCTTCAAGTCTCCGTGACATCTCTTGGTTTAGCGTCCATACTTCCATACCATAGAAAAGAATTGAGAGAACATAACAACGTACCATATGCAGTCTCAGACCTAGGTTGAGATCTCGATTGCTAAGGTGGCGTCTCATTTAGAGAAAGGCGCTCCTTGCGATCTCAATTCTAGTTTTTATTTCCTGAGACTGGTCCCATTTCTCATTGACCCATGTACCTAAATATTTATAATGGGTCACACGTTCGATTGGTTTGCTGTTAATGACAAAATTTGTATTGGTGTCTAGTGTCGCTATTTTTGATACTAGTAATAGTTTTTTTGAGTATCAATCAAGTCCTAAATAAATTTCATAACTATATAATATACAAAACTAATAATTTCTGAACGGATAATAAAATTAATAACCATTTAAGAAACTCCTTTTAATAAAAAGAAATCATTATAAATTATACCAAAGCGTTGCTGATTCTATTTCATACACTTATATTAATATAATAAAGCTTAGTTAAACCAACGGGTAAACCAAAGTGTTCTTTCGGGGAATTATGCCATGACAAGCTGTAGGGCACAGGATACCTTGTGTAGAGCATACTCACCGGAGTGTTGGCTAATTCTATATAAGAAAGGTCTTCTACTTAGTTGTCGCATTACTTACATCGCCGGTCATATCACTTTACTGAGACACAGGTTGTCGTCAACACTTTGTGTCCTTCTACTAACAAGGTTCCAACTGTATATTTTAAATTTATTATAAAACCATATCGTTTGTAATATTGTTGGGGAATGTGTGGAGACTATGGTCGTTGTTGCTTGGATGTTGTGAGGAGAGTTTATTTATTGTTTAAATAATAAATAGATACAATGTCAAAGATGACAGAGTGACGTTATAATTGCGAGTACGGATGTACTAGTGAGATTGATTGTATTATTGAATTGAATGGCAATGTACCGAGATAGTAGTGCGTCGGGTGACGGACTCAATGAGTGAGTAAGGATTAAACATTGTAGTAATTAACAAATCATAATAAATCCTTTTGATCTAGACCTAGAGTATGATTGAGGAAATACAAAAACTCGTTTCTGCTACGTTGTTTTGTTTTGACAACAAAACATTCGTATTATTAAAGTGTGTCACCCTTGTAATTCTGAGTGGTATGATTGCTACATTTTCATATACAATATCATTCTGAATACATACTGTCAAAAGATATAACTAAATATCGTTGAATTAGTCTCGTTATACATGACGTTTTTAGAAGCACCACGAACGCTGGCATACGCGTTAGGCCCCGAAAAGCAGCGCCAATTTTTCTTTAAGTATGTATGCACCAAGACCAGAATAATAACAAACCATAAGTGTGAGTGAGAAAACATTCGGTACTCTTATATCTCCGCAATATATGTTAAAGTAAGATAAAATTTCTACGGCTGAATTAAATATTTTTTATACGCGTCACCGGTAAATATTGATTTGAATGACAGCATTTATTTAAAAACTGCTAGCACGTGTTGCTGCATTGTATTGTTTTTATGTTAAATATAATATTAACGGTAATTATTTTTAGTTAATTTAGTAGATATCGACCGTGTTAGGAAAAAGGGCATAACCCTCACATAACAAATTTTACAGAAGAGGCAAATAACGTTTTTTGAGAGATTTTAGTATAATATATATTTTTTTAAATTAGACACAGACATTAGGTGCATGATGATTGATGATTTGGTGTAATATATTTTCGATCTAATAATTATTAAAGAAGTTATTACAAAAAAATCATTAAAATTGAGGATAAATGCTTTTTTCCATAAATTAAAAATTAATTAATCTCAATTAAAACCTGAATTTAGATCATAATTCGGCATTTGCGGCTTACTTTCTTTTTATAGAACGTCTATTTAGTTGTATACATTGTTAATATCTAATAAAAGCACTTTTCGAAAAATCGAGGGTTACGCTCTTTTCCTAAATACAGTCGATATGGTTAATATGTTGTGTATACATTTGGTAGCCGTACTGAGAAGCTACATACTAGTATAACGTTTCATAGTTAAGTTAATATTAATAAAATTGAGGTTCTACTGTGCGCTATACGTGAGAAACACGGCTTCATTTTGCCGAACAATACCCACTCTTTTTATATTATTACTCTGAGGTATGCATGCATTATAACTAAATGTACCTACGTAATTAGGAAAGTAGTGTGAGCGGCGGCTCTTTGTAGCGCTTCTAAAAACGCTAATGTGTAAGTCATACCTACAAAATTATAATTGAGTTCCATTACCTAAACGCTGGTTTAATTAATATTATGTTTAATAAACTTCTGCCATTATTTTATTAATATACTAATTAATTTAATGACTGCTTGCTATATAACTACATTTTCTTCGTCTTGGGTTTCGTAACACTTGGTTCCTAGGGATCCTCCGCCTTGCTGATAGTGACAATTATATTGGCCAATAGTTGGCCGACAGAACGTGTGAGTGCTGTATCTGAGGTATGCCAAGACCTATATAGTCAGGCCGCGGCACTAAATTGTGAGTTACGATGGTAGTGGTTGTTATTGCTTATCTTTTAATGAAATGCGGACTACCCGGTAAATGACGATTTTCGATTATATATTTCATTTATATTAATTAAAGTAATATTTTTTTTTTCATTATGAAACAATAAAATTATAATTGTCTACAAAAAGTTTACCATATTGCATTCATTCAATAGCTAGCACTATGATCTAACTATCGTGGTCTGACTATCAAGAGCTTTGGAGGTGTACTTTTATCTCTTTTTATCTACTAATACATTTAACAGTAATTCACTTTAAACGTAGTATAAGAATCTTGTTATTAATATGCCAAATATTGGCACTTGTCAGTTTCACGGAATCATAGACAATTATAACAAGTATCCATCCAAAAATGCACGCCCTAAATTATTTTCAAGAGATAATCGAACACAGTTCACAACAGTATGCTAACTTTTTAGCTATCTCACGTGGATTCGCCGAACCATGTTAGTTTCGTGAATCGGGTCTTTTGTGGACATCAGAGATAATTATAACGGTGGAAAACTTAAAGCTTTTGAAATGTAGATATACGGACGCATTCTCTGTATCCGATTTATAGAAAATGTCATAATGTCGAGCATGAATCCCCCAAAGAAATTAAAACTAGAAAGCTTGCACAGCTGCAAACTTTGGTTATGCGATACTGTATGACGAGAATTCGTATCAACGTGTGCACTTTATTATGTCAGGGGAGATATTTTATTATATTAGTTGGTTGCGGTTTTCATAATGGACTGTAATTTGTGACGGAATTATTGTGATGGTGGATGTGGATGCTGGGGGGAGCGATATTCTGCGATCTGGCTGAAGCTGGTCCCTAGTGTATGCCCTCACGTTGAAGTAGGCATTCGCATGGTACACATTTTTTTATGAATGCTATTGTGATAAATGAGGAGACACCCTGTGCCTGTAACACGGACACAGGTGGTTTGATTAACGAAGTTTGAAAGGAGACACGCATAGAATTATGGTTTCCACGATACGCTCGTGGTATGAACTTTTTGAATCAGTCTGTATGTTTGGAATTACTCGTTCAACGACGGTAAAGCTATAACAAGCCTACACGCGCCCGTTGTCTTGAGGTAACTGAATGCTATGCAATCACGGTTGACTGATAACCTGTAACTGTTGGTCGCCTGGACTTGCGATAATAACTGGATCTTCGAGGTAGGAAGGATGAAAGCGACCATAATTTGCCCAACCATTAGTATAATCGAGACTCGGACAGAAGCATAAGATTCTGGCTAAGACTAATGACATAGTTACCTACATAAAAGTAATATTTTAGAATAAACGCATAGTATTAATGTTTTTTTACAATAACGATACAAATTCATTATTTTAGTTTCGTGAAGATCGTCGAATGAAACCTTTTAATTCTGAGTACTGTGCTTGTCACGGTTAACGCTTCTCTGGCCGAACTAAATTATTCACTTATAAGAAAGGTTACGTCCCATAAAATAAATGTTTTTCTTTAGACACTTAGGTATGTACATAATCAAAATAAAATGATATATATTATTATGTATTGTCATATTTAAATTTATTATCAAAATCATGATTAATTTAATGATATGCCAGTTTTTATTAGAACTGTAAAGTTTGTAATCCTAATTTATATTAACATTTACTTGGTTTTAATGGTTTTAAAATCAAGCTTTTTTTTGTTAATTTTACTTTTATTCACTGACAATATGTGTATACAGTGTGTATTTGCCATTTGTGAGTGCGCATAGTATCTGAAGATGCCGAAAAGCGATTGAAAAATATTACACGACTTAAATCAATTAGAATTTAATAAATTCAACGTCCATCAAGTACCTTCGATCGATAGTATTAGTTTTTGCATTGTGTAATTTACGACGAGAGCTGTTTCGTACTATAAGTCCATATTCAGAACGATCGACTATAGCTTTATTTTAGAATGTTAGAATAGAGATAAAACAACCATCTATGAAACCGTGGATCACATACTATGTAGGTATTCTAGTTCAGCGGAGGATAGGCATTGTAGATGAAAGGCGGTAGTAATTGTTTGTGATGATGTGGGAGGCGAGAATAATGTATTTACTGTTAATAATAATAACTAGAAGGGTACATACAATCAATGCAATATCATAAATATAACGACAATTCAGTGCGATGTGTTGTTAACGAAAACTTGTAATCTAGTGACTGGCGCACTATCAAATAATATGTTGAAATTATTATAAAATAATATTAATTCGTAATGTCATGAACTTGCGGATCCGCTTTTTATAACATTACGAAATCATATTATATCGGTACTGGCTGATTGTATGTGAATTGTGAAAAATAAATATTGAATATAATATACTATTATAATTGAGATCAGGGTTACAGAAATCCGATGACAGCTGCACATAGTTACCAATGCCATTAATAATTGCCCAATATATTATTTTATTTATAATTGATGATTGAAGATGACAGTTGACACGCAATATCAATTTACTTAATAACAATATTATGTTTTATCCCTGCGTACAAACGGCAAGAGGCATTCAAGGCATCTAACGGATTTAGGGGAGGACGTTATTTTACGTTTTTAAAAACCAGAAATAGTAAATTATTTTTTATATACTTAAGGAGAATTTTAAACAAGGGTTTTTTCGGTTTTGTTTTTGATTTTTTTTTGTATGTAAGTAAAACGTTTCAATTTTCAATAGAACGTTTCGCGAACTGAGAAAGCTTACGTTTTTAATCTTGACTGCAAGTCAAGCGATTTGGTTGAAATGGGTTAAATCCCATATTAGCCTTCACATGGGTGCGTCCCTGCGTGTAGCCAGACTGAAACAAAAACAAATTTCGGGTTGTATTTCAAGTTTGACCGTAATATTCATATTTTCGTTGTATAATTTTAACATTCATTTGTTATAGTAGAAATAATTTACGACAGGGATTGGGAATTCGGGTAAATTACCTTGAATTTTTCACAATTTTCCAAAAGATAGTGATTTTAATATTCATCATCATGCGGATAAGGTAGGCTGAAAGTTTTATAAAATTAATAGCATCGACCGAGGGTTCTGATGGAATTTTAAATTAACTTCTAATTGTTTCGAGTTTTTTACTTTTCTATTTTAATATTTTTTTTACGACCATGGTTTCGCTTTTCGGCGTCTTCAGAGACTATGCTCATTCACCAATAGTAAATTCACACTGACAACGAATGTTGTGCCTAAATCAATTTTCGTTTATATAACAAATTAAAACGATAAAATAACGGTTCCATGACAAAAAAGAATATGACAAAACAGAACATGACAAAACAGAACAGCCAGGAGAAAAACAAAACATTCATTTTTGAGGAATATATTTATTAATTAAATACTTATAAAAATAAAACTTAAGTTTATAAACAAAATAATATAAATATTTAAAAAAAAAAATTTTTTTAAGTGAAATCATCAACTGTTTATTAGGTATAGGTACCCTTCTACATTTTTTTTATAAAACCTTTATTTTTAAAATAATGCATTTTTTATGGAATTATTTTTCCCGGAATCGTCAAATTGTAATCCCGAAATCCCGGGATCAAAATTTTGGCTCGTGATTGGATTCCCTAGTCCGGAGCCAAGAAGCCTATTTATTACAACGTTTTTAGTAGGTCGTATTCTTATTTGTCCGGTGGTTGTTTGTCCGGTACAAATCTTGTAATCGATTTTTAATTAACTTCCCGACTAGCTAGACTAACTAAAGCTAACTTTTAGAAAATATCAGAACACGATGCCAATGTATTTTTTAATACTTTTAGCAGCCATCTTTAAGTAGAATTAAATTCATTTTCAGTTAATTCTGTTTTGTATGAAAAGTTATTTCGGAAGAAATCCGTAATCCAATCCACTATTATTGGTTGCTAGGAAATTATTAATATATACGTGCGTTACTATGGAAATCAATATGAGTGTCATAATGACATTTCAGTATTATTTCTATCAAATACATTTTTTGATCGTTGAAGCTAGTCAAGTCAAGTTTATATGATTCAACAGAAAATTTAAAAACGTTGTATATAAAAAGTTCTTTTTATCTCGTAATTATTATTAGGTAGGTACTAGGTAATCATTTTATTAAATTCGTATAAATTACTGCTTCGCACTGATTGATAAAAATTTCATTCAATTTGAATGATTTTTTATCATTTGTAAATCAGTATAATGATTTCACTCAATTATCATTCGTACAAGACGTCGTTTCTTTTTCCAAATTACCTGACACGGAGATTCGTGTACCCCTCAGAGCTAGGAATTACATAATAAATTAAATTACGAAAATGTTTTATACAATCGGAAATTCATTACTTTACAACAAATTCCTGCTTTCAATTAAACTCTACAGACAATATTATATACATTTAATGATATTGTAATCGAATAATAGACTATATAAAATATAGGTCTGTTCATAAATCCACCTACAAAATAGAAATGTTTCACTTTCGAATCAAGTCAGAAATACCAATTAAAACATATAATTAAATTCTATTCACAAAATCAGCGGCCGCATTAATTCCCTATTATACGAAACGAATACCATTTTGTATTTATGGTACCTACTTAAGTACTGACAACGGATATGCTATTAATTCGAATTAAAATGATTTTCCCCTAGCAACAACCACTCCTCTCAATAATTCGAAGCTTTCAAATTCAAATGTATTAATTTGAATCGATTTGATGATGAGGTCACAATACATTTATGTGATTTTTTCAAAGTCAGCAGGCCTATTCTAACATATCACTTATAATCTAAAAAGAGCTAATTGTGATAAATATATTACATTTA
Organism: Rhyacophila brunnea; assembly: GCF_057557595.1. NCBI lineage: Eukaryota > Metazoa > Arthropoda > Insecta > Trichoptera > Rhyacophilidae > Rhyacophila > Rhyacophila brunnea. Next base: position 18,189,704 of record NW_028232752.1, read on the forward strand.
TCACTTTACGGATTCTGGCGGTTAATTATGTAAAAATGTTAGCCGTCTGAATTGTCAAAAGGTAATATCTTTTAACAGCCCCTCGCTTGGCCATGTTAACTTTGAGATCGAGACAGAGTATGTCAATTTTACATATTGCGAATTGAGACGCAAGATCCGACTGTTTTGCTGCAATCGCAATGACATGACTAATAAAATTGTAGGTTATGTCGACATAATGTGATGTGTCAATACAAAATTCTTGAGTTAGGCTCATTACCGACTTGATGGCGCTGGTTCGGCTTTATCCGCTTGGGTTTGGCAGTACGAACAAATCCAAATTTGACCGACATATTGTCTACCAACGTACATTTAATTGAATTAGAGTTTTTTTTTTTTTTTTTTTTCCCGATTATGTCCGATCCTGATAGGATCATATGGGCCTCCACAGAGTGGAGGTTTGTATAGACAGATTTTTGTTTTTTTTTTACGAGAAATGGATGTCAGCCATTTGCTCAACCTATTAGGTCCATACCCTGACACACACAAATTGAAAAACAATATGTGTACTTGCCAGACCCAGGATTCGAACCTGGGACCCACGGCTTTATAGTCCAACGCTTATGCCGCGCGGCCACCGTGGGCCTTATTAGAGATAGCCGCCGCTAACCGTTTAGTGTAAAGAATACATTTCGTGCTAATTTGGAAGAATACAAATAACGGAAACGTTCTAAAGTGCTAACAGTTGAGAATATACCTGCTGGATTGGTTTCGTCCGCTTTAATAGGATATTTTATGAATGAAATTGATATTATATTATACGCGTACTGTGTTTTATTTTAATTAATACAGTGTTCTTTCACCGAGATTTGACACTTTTAAACAATTAATACTATTTATTTTAGTGCATATATTTGTCTACATTTTCTTTTTGTATTTCATGCGCGTGAAATCTCGGGCTATCGCTAGTTTATAACTAAATAAAATGTAACTTTTCACAGGTGCCACACATACTGTAATACAGTTTAATTAACATGTTTCAAAAGCTTCGTGTGAAAGTTTTCTGTGAAAGGTGTAGCTACATATCTCACTATGAGCAACTAACTGCTTAAAGATTTTTCACGTCATATTAATAAATTTTAGTCAGAGCTTTACGCGGTACGAACTAATATACTCCATTTAATAATAAGTTTCATCTTGCGTACAAATTCTAAAATGTTTTATCCTTTTATAGTGCCGTACAAGTAGGTAAATTAAATCCTTTAGATGTTAACTGTAATTTAAACAATTTAATGTGCTATGGATTAAATAATACCACGTGAAATATTAATAAAACTGTGTCAGAAGCATTTTTCACATCACCGGGTGATTTTTACGCTTCGCTATCTTCAACTATAAGATAATTCCTACGTTCATAAATTCACAATATAAATAGTATAATATACTGGCGCCGGCACTTATCAATATTAGTTGTGAAAAATATATCAACCGTAAAGGCCGTAAAGCTATTATAGATACCCGAGAGATGCAGGTTCGATTCCTGTGGGGGTGTCTTACTTTTTTTCAAAAAGACTTTTTTTAAGATTGGTTATAATATATTATTTTCTCAGAAGTGTTTTCTATATTATGTATGTTCAATAATTATTAGAATGTTACATTCTTAAATCTTGTGAATTATTCGTTGAATAAAAAAATAGGTAACTTAAAATTATTCGCAAGTTAAAGTAAGTTACAACAAAAAATCTTTATCTGTCACGTCGGTTAGTAAAGTAATACCTACTTTGATTTAAAATACAAAAGCCGATCGCCAATAGTAGCTCAATTTAGAAAACACTTCAGAGAGTATTAAAAGCCATTAGTTAAAATTTGTCGCAATTAAATATGACGCCTTTAGCACAGTGGTATATGTGCATGGGCGCGATACCCGAGACATGCAGGTTTGATTCCTGCGGGGTGTCTAACTTTTTAAAAAAATATTTCTTCTATTAGTTATAATATTTTCTCAGAAGTGTTTTCAAACATATGTATATTATAAATGACTGAGAATGACGCTACTCGAATAAAGGCATTAATTTAATGGCATAAGAAGATTTTCAATTATTTAATTTCTAAAGGTTTCTATTTTAGAAGCCATTTCATATAACTTGCCGATAGGCGTTGAAAATATTCTAATAAGTGACACCTAATAGCATTTTAAACAACGTGATAATAAATCGAGTGCTTGATTACACTAACAGTATACGTGTGCATTTGTGTTGGTTGGTCTATAATCTATATAGAATATTGCAATTATTATGTACCTATACGCGGTATGATTGGGAAACTATTAAATAATTATATTGAGTAAGTATAGATGTCTCTGTTTGTCTGACATTAATTAATGTAATACAAAGTAGGTACTTTTGGTAATTACAATTTATTTTTATTAGGGTTCCTATTAGGGAAGGGCGGTAGGCTCGTCTAATAACTATCGAATAAGGAGTTTTCGCCACTGAATTGTATACTAAATTAATAAAGAAATAAAATTGCTTTTACATCATTATATTATATGAAAATATAGATATCTTACAACGTATTACAACGTAAACGGCATTTATTAATAACTATTGTTTAATAATAGATCGCACAGCATCTTCTATTTCTTCTTCTTCTCACGCAACAGAAGTCGGCCACTATCGGAGTGAACTTCGCTCTATCATGTGCTACCCGGAACAGTTTGGAGTTGCACTCATCACCAACTACGGAGGTTTTCAAGTTACGAGTTGCAGCGTCATCACGTGCTGCGTTTATTATAGATATTTCCTTTGATAAAAAGTTGGGGAACGCTGTACATATTGTTTCCTCTAATAATTTGGCCGAGGTGCTATAGTTTTCTTTCCCGATCATTTAAGGACGTCAACGTGAGTTATCCGGTCAGTTAAAAACAAATAAGGATGCGTTTATACAGCTACACCTTGTACGCCTCAACTCTTCGTGTCATCTCCTGGTTGAGCATCTATACTTCAATACAATATAAAATAACTCAGAGAATATAACATCAGACCATATGCAGTCTAAGATCGAGATTAAATTCTCGATTGCGAAGGTAGCATCTTATTTGGAGAAAAACATTCCTACTATCTCAATTATTATTTTTATTTCCCGAGACTGGTCCCATTTCTCACTCATCCATATTCCTAAATATTTATAATCCGTCACACGTTCAATCGGGTTTTTGCAGTGCTGCCAACTGTCATTCACAAAAATATGTCATATAGAGTAGGAAAATGAGCTAAATGTCAGAAAAAATGCTACTTACTAGATTTTTTTAAATTGACAAAATGTGTAAAAACTAACATTTCAAAAAAAATATCTCAAAAACATAAATATTTCAAAATAAATATATTCTAATTATTAAATATATTATATTTAATTCTAATATAAAATAAATTCAAAATTCCAAATTCTAAATTCTAAATTCGAAATTCAAACCTTCAAATTCAAAATTAATACAAAATTCAAAATTCCAAAATCCAAATTCAAAATTCAAAAAACAAAAATCTAAATTTAAAATTCGAAATTTGAAATTAAACCTCAAAATACAAAATACGAATTCAAAGATCAAAATTCAAATTTAATAAAAATTTTAAATTCTAAATTCAGAATTCAGAATTCCAAATTCCCAATTCCCAATTCCAAATTAAATTCTAATTATGAAATTCAAAAATCAAAATTGTAAAATCAAAATTCAAACCTCAAAATTCACAAAATTAATCCAAAATCTTAAATTGTAAATCCTAAATCCTAACTTCTAAATGCAAAAATCTAAATTCGAAATTCAAAATTTAAAATTCCAAATTATAAATATGAAGTTCAAAATCCAAAATTCAAATTAAGATTTTAAAATTAAGATACAAATTGTTTATTCTAAATTCTAAATACAAAATTCAAAATTCGAAATAATTCTAACCTTAAATTTCCAAATTCAAGATTCCAAATCCAAAATTTAAAATTAATACAAAATGTTAAATTCTAACTTTTAAATTATAAATTCTTAATTCAAAATTCAAACCTCAAAATTCAAATTTAGAATTCCAAAATCCAAATTCTAAACTCAAAATTCAGAATTCAGAATTCCAAATTCCAAATTCCAAATTCAAAAGTCAAAATTCAAAATTCAAAATTCTAAATTCTAAATTCTAAATTCAAAAATCCGAATATTTTATTTTATTTTTTATATTTTATTAAATTTAAGCTGTCGGAGTTGAAAAACACTAGCCTTAACGCTTTACGCTAGATGCGATTTTTATAAACTAGATTATTATTATCAGGCATACAACATTTATTTATTAAATTTTTATTTGTGGATTTAGTCATATAATTTTCATTCAAGTCTCATACCTCATTTACACGTGAATGGATTTACTGTTGACAGTAAGAACATGTATGGGTAAGCATGTATTATCCTGTAGTTGGCAAAATTGCATGCATGAATCAAAAACGTTTAGAAGTTTCTGAATTTTCATGCGACAGTAGGGATTTTTTCAATCTGCGCCTGCGCAGTAGAACAATAGTGGCAAACCTACCGGGGAAAACTTACTACGAACGAATTTTCAGGTTGACCGATTTTCACTACCTGTCAAATAGTACGAAATAGTACCACAAAATGAAAACATCGCGTCTCGCTCACTCTTAGCTGGCCGAAGAAACCCTCCGAGAACTGAGATCCAGTGTTGCTTGTGAATACTGCGCACATCTACCTAGTGAAAGTCGCCCGTAGCCTTCGAAACGTATAAATATTTGAATGCGGTAATCGGCGAGTCATTATAGAAATGACCAATTCGTAAGTTTTTGCATGTGACTTCGACCCTTCAACTTGGAGCCCGAGAAGGATGCAAATTGTCGATTGCAATAGCCAGATGTTTTTTTTTCAAACGAAACAGTCGCATTCGACAAATTTGCGGAGCTCCATTTGGCAATGTGTGTTTTTTCATTTGTGTTGAATAACGATGACGTCACATCGACGTATTCTACACGTTGTGGAGGGCTCGCACATCAGAACTCGCCGCATGCGTCTTACGACGAATTCGTCGATGTGACGTCATCTTCGTCACCAAGAAACAAACGTTATCAAACGGAGCTCCGCAGATTGGCCGATGCAACTGCGACGCTGCGACGCTCCTGGATGCGACGAATTGCGTTTGCTAGAGCCTGCATGTCGATATCGAAAAATGTCGACTCCGCGCATGCGCATGGCCGCACAATTGGCCATTTCTGTCTCTGTCTCTGTCTACGCTGTCATTGCTCGCTCATAGCTGGTCACCGCGTTTGACGTTTGTTCATACAATCAACACAATAAAAATGGCAGACAAGTGACTTCTCCTTAAATGTCTCCGGTACCAATACATAATAATCGCTGTTTCCGCGTCTGATGACATATTTGCGCAATGGCGTCGTCTAGCTAGAGTATATTTTGACGTTTCGGGAGATTACGCGCGAATGACGATGTCGCTAGGCAGATGTGCGAGGTTGTAACATGCTACATTCGCTGGCGGTCTCGGAAGTTTTGATTTATGGCCGTCAGGCACACAAGGCGAGTTGTGATGTGCGAGCCGGCTTAAGGCGGACGAGTTTTGATGTGAGAGCCGGCTTAAAGAATGTATCGGAGAGACAGTCATCACTTTTACGTATAAACAGTTATTGTCACGATAGCTTAAAATACTCACTATTGCTGCCTGTTTAATCCGTGCACGTATACAGGCGTTTTGAAACAAAATAGATTTATATAATACCTACAATATCACTCTATTGTTATTCTTGTTTTCGATAATAATTAATATGATCCCATAGAATTGTTGTTTGTTCCCAACATTCGCTAACTATTGTCATTAGTTTTACGGATGAGAACTGGTATAACAATACGGGAAGCGAGCATAACATTTTGTGATTCCGATAAAGGCGATCAATTGGAATAATAATACGTTAAATTACCGTAAGCTGTAATAGTGGTAAATAAATAAAATGCTTGTAATTTGAAAGATCTTAGAATTACTAAACTTCCTAAATATAGCCAATACAGGGTGTTTAACGGTGACTCTTTACTTGCGAAATAATGGAGTTTTGTTTATTTATTTTGTTATTCCATAGGTGAGAAGACCTGGACGAAATTGAGATGGCTGGACTGTGCCACTGTGCCAGATATAAAAATGATCGGTCAAAATAATTGAAGGGTGTCGGCGCTGGATTGTCCAGGATGGAGGAAGTTTTTGAAGGAGGCCAAGACCTGCCAAGGGTTGCAGTGCCATAAGTGATGATAGGATAGTATAAAAAGTGCACAACTCTAAAATCGTAGGTGCATCTGGCAAAAAACTATATAATGTATTTCAGTTAGTACCTATTTATTATATCCAGAGGAAATATTATAAATGTTATTATTTTATTAATTAACATGATAATATCCGTACCCCTATGGCACAAACTCAACCATTCTGTCGCCGTGGACGACTATTCCCCACCCTGCAGTGGTGCTACAAAAGTTATCTGTATCTGTTATTGGCGCTGCTGGCCTCACAGGCGCAAGACGTGGCGATGGACCGAGGGAAGTGATGTGACCTTGTGTTTGCTATATGCACCGACGTTATAGTGTGACAGGTAAGTAAGTTGGTAAGTAGTAAACTTTATGAATTACAAATTCAATATAACATTAAAAAAAACAATGAAATAAATTTAAAAAAAAAAGTAGTTGAGTACAACGGAGGGTTTATAAAGTCGATGGAAGTACCTACGCTGAATGAGATAAATAATATACACTATTTTAGGAATTTATAAAACAATGTCTACCTAAGCTCATTTTCATGTAGGTGAAATTTGGTTGAACACAGATATTTCCCACCTAATTAGCATTAACAATGGCTGGTTAATCCAAAAATAAATAAATAAAATGTAACTACGCCTCAGTTGTACTATGTACAAGGATGCAGATATGTTCAGCACAATAATACACCATCTCTTTCTGGCTGTTGCAAGCGTCTTTATCACTCGTTTCACACTGTTTCACTGTATTTTTTATGTTTGTATTATTTACTTTATTAATAAATCTGAATATAGAAATTTAACGTACAAAATAAATTTAATAAAGCTTGAAGCCATGTTAAAAATAAATACATAATAATTACAAGATAAAAAGAACTTTTTATATACCACGTTTTTAAATAATCATATAAACTTGACACTTCTATGTAGTATTAAATACTTTTTTTTGTACTTGATAATAATACTGAATAAATATAAATTACTGAAATGTCATTTTTATATTTCATATTGATTTCCATAGTAACGCACGTATATATTATTAATTTAGTTGCTAGGACCCCTTAGTAACCAATAATAGTGTTTTACTTTTTACGATTTTTTTCCGAAATAACTTTCCACAGTTAACTGAAAATAAATATTCAATTCTGCTTAAAGTCGTCGTGTTCGGATATATTCTAAAAGTTTCAAATGTTTAGCTAGTCGGGAAGTTAGTTAAAAGTCTTCAATCGTCCAATACAAATCATAGACAAACAAGAAAAAAATTGTACTGGACAAACAAGAATACGAGCTAATAAAAACGTGGTAAAAATTGAAATGAGGTAGGTATCTACTTCTAAATTTAAATTTATTTTTTCATTACAATCTTCGTTATTCGTTTGTTTATTAGAATGCACAATAAAATAGTAAGGACTGCATGGAGAATTTAAAACATAATATACAATTTAGTATAATATGCAGTAGACTTTTTGACAGTCTAACTAAAGAATTATAAAATTGATTTAAATAAAAAAAAAACATATGACTACCAAACCCTTCCTGATTAGTGACCATACTGTAATCAAGATTCACGGTAGCAACATAAGCTTTTCTTGTTACATTAGCCAAGCTTTTCCAAATTAGTTGATTACCTCTTTCATGGGCTGCCATTCGGGAAAAAGATAAAATAAATGACAGTCTAGAATAATGTTGCCAGAAAAAAAAACAGTTGAACTCGGCCACGCACACAAAATGAACATGTCAATAGTTTTGTTTTTCTTTTCAAATAGCGTTTATTCTGTGGTGAGTCTTAATAAATTTAACTATGTATGTACCATGAAATCGTGAGGTAAATGAAAACAAGTGTTTGATTGTAAATATATCACATTTTTATCTCAATTATTATTTATATGAATATATCTTTAAAAAAATAAATGGATGTGCTAATATTTTTATAGTATGTTTGATAATATGCATTCTAATGTGTTTATTACATTGTTAACGTGTGTCTAAAAACATGCAAAAGAAAAATATATATCAACAATCGTATCGCAATCAGTTATTTTACCTTTTAACTTTTAGGAAAATCGATGGTTTTAAAATAAAGATAAAACACATTAAAACATAATATACATTAAAATTATATAGGTATATTCAAAAATATTTTTAGTAAATACAGAAGACAAATCTTAATAAACAAACTTTTAATGATAAACATAATCATAAAATATGCGGGGTTTTTTATACGTTTATTTTTTTCTTTTTAATGAGTTTTTAATTAAACATTATGTTTTAGTTAATATAATTTTGTACTCAATTTCTTAGAAATATGCATATGTTCAAGATCTTGGTACACTTCAGTTATTGTATGGTTGGTTTGAACTGTTTAGAGGTCCTTTTTAAATCTCTAGACGAATCGATTGCGGCAATTGTGTCAAATAAAATCACCGCCGGATCCATATTGTGTCTATTGATGTGGATATTATGATATATGTGGATACTCCAACTCAATGCAAGAAAGGGTAGAAGGCAACAGACATGTCTATAGAAGTATAGAAGGTATTTTTCTTGCCTATTGAGCAACTAATGCAACTGGCCCAGTGGGTCTATTCTATTTATACACAAGACGGTCATCAGTGACAATCGGCAGGTATTGACGGTAGTTTATCATATTTATGTATTCGGGAATTATAGTTGTTACAATAGGTTAACTTTATAATCTGTCTATCTTGCTCTAAAAGTTAACACAGCCAAGAGAGATGGCAGTATCGGTTTAGACGGTTAACTTATTGTTTAAATTAACCTCCTCAATACATTGATAAACTACCGTTGATAGCCGTTGGTAGTCGCCAATAGCCGCCATGTGTACCTACTAAATATGGAGTTGTACTGCAATTTGATTGCTAACCTTCGAAAGAAGTCGCCACCAAAAGAAGAGGAAAACCCACCGTTATTGTACTTATACGTTTATTAAAGTGCAGAAAGGTAATGCATAATATTATCTTGTATAAGTAAATAGGCATTGCTATGTAATCAGCCAGTCATAATGGAATTCTACCAAGTAAACGCCAACCCAATTAATTAATCACCTTTAGTGTGTGCAAACCTGAGTGACCCTCGAGAGTAAACATTGTTTTCTCTGTCTGACCAAAGCTAGCATGCATTTTTAATCATCTAGATTCTAGGTACTCTAGAACTCTAAAACACCAGTGTTGCCAACCGTAACCGTTTGCCCTAAAATTGTTTTGGTCCTGTAATTACAAATATGTATAGTTAGCCAAAAGTTCTATAATAAGTAAGTGCCCAGCTTAGCTGAGAATTCCCATCTAAAATTCAGTAAATATCGTTTACTGTTATATTATAATATTCGTCTTTCTCATAAAATAATGTTGTAACAAAAATCATCGTATCATGGATAGAAAAGTTGATGATTGCGTTTAATACCAGAGCGCATTCTTATTATTTTTAATTGTATGTTATTAATAAATACTAGGGTAGTTTAATAAGTTTGTTAAATTTATATAAAATTGCGTAACGTTTTCTTTCAGTAAAATCACTGCCGGGAAGTCTTATTCTTCGAACAGCTTCAATCAACATTTCAGTCAGATGTGACGTTTAGTTAACATTTTTGAAAGTTATCTGAATCGTACACTTTCACATTTTCTACAGTAATCAGAATACTTTTATTTGAAAAATTAATTATCGCTATTTTTATTGTATTACCACGTTTTTCTTAGCTCGTATTCTTGTTTGTCCGGTGGTTGTTTATCCAGTACAAATCTTGCAATCGATTTTTAACTAACTTCCCGACCAGATTATTAATATATACGTGCGTTACTATGGAAATTAAAATGACATTTCAGTATTATATATTTTGTTTGTTTGTTGCAAAATAGCAAAAAAATGATTTGTCGACAATTGCCTTATTTGTCCTAAATTATTAATACACAGAATTGTCATGTTTATATGATTCAACAGAAAATTCAAAAACGTGGTATATAAAAAGTTAATTTTATCTTGTAATTATGTCACTTTTATTCAATGAATAATTCATCATATTTAAGAATGTAACATTCTTTATTATACATACATTATTTGGATAAATATCTATAGAAAAAAATGGTGTCGGGCGAGACTCTGACCTCCATCGGATTCCAGCCATCATAATGTAGTGCGACGTTTGTCAAAATTTCTGTATATGAATTGTAGATTTGAATTTGTACATTTTCGCAATTGCCGAAGTCATGGGGGTAATTATTTACGTGTTGTCATAATATAACACTTTTATTTGAAAACTTAACGATCACGCAAATCGAAGTTAAGAATTCGTAGATGGCATCAAGACCTCCGAAGTTTTTTTTTGTAATTTTACGTATTTGCACTTGTTTTTTTTTTAATCAAACTATTTTTTTATTCAATAAAAAATTAATTATAAAAAAATATTAGTGCCGGACGGGACTTGAACCGGCATCCATTGATTTTCAGCTATCATTATGTCGTGCGGGAATGCCATGACCTACAGAAAGATTTGCGACCACTTGAAGTAATCAACTGAAGAATGAAATTGGAAGACCATAGAGAAAGAGTTTGCACGAGGTAAACAAGATCCAAACCGAGACTGCGTATAAAAATAATATATTATGTATAATAAAATATTTGTTTTGTTTTTATATATACTTATTTATAATATATACCATGACATTAATTTGCCAATGGAAACACTTAATAGTGCTGTTCGTATCTGAATTATATCTTCTCTGCGAATACTGAAAAAAGATTTTAATTTTCATTCGAGATGGTTTTTTTCTGTGAACGTTTTCTTGTAAGAGAAAAATAATTTAAATTACTTAACGTTTTAATGAGATTATTTTTAAGATATAAAATTCGTTTCTTAATGGATCTTTTTAAAGTGAAAGGTGATGAAAGAAAAGCGTACTTTATTTTTCGGAAAAACATTTTTATATACATTTTTAGATATTTTATATTTGATATAATTTATATACGTTGGCAGCACTGGACGATGTAAAACATACAGTATTCAGTACCTACAGGAAAAGATTTACAGCTAGTCTCTTGTTCAGATGAATAGCTATTGTACGACTTTTAGACAAGTGAAAATGTATAAATAAAATCCTTACCTCAGAGCCAGTATGTATAATTCCAGCCCTATTTTCCTGAAAATGATTCAAGACAGATTTTGTACCTCAAGAATATAAGAATTATAGGTACTGTTTAAGAGTTAATTTATTATTTTTGTCATATAACAGGTTAATACAAAATAAATGTAAAATCTAGTCGCCATACCGCCCATAAACACTTATAAGACCATTTTGGTTTAGTTCATTAGACGGAAGAAATACAATGACAGTCCCCTAAATGTCTTCAAATATTACCAATATTTAATGGACGCTTCGTTTACGTGAAAAACTTTAATGTACGAGTATAATAAATATTTTTTTATTCAACGAATAATTCACAAGATGTAAGAATGTAACATTCTTTTTATTGAACATATTACTTCTAATTAATATTATTTGTGATCGCTTTGGACATATTTTACAACGTTTTTATTAGCTCGTATTCTTGTTTGTCCAGTACAAATCTTGTGATCGATTTTTAACTAACTTCCCGATTAGCTAGACATTTGAAACTTTTAGAATATATCAGAACACGATGCCAATGCATTCTTTTAATACTTTTAGCCATCTGTAAGCAGAATTGAATTCATTTTCAGTTAATTCTGTTTTGTATCGAAAGTTATTTCATAAAAATCCTTAAAAAGTAAAAGACTATTATTGGTTGCTAAGGGCGTGGCCCTAGCAACTAAATTATTAATATATACGTGAGTTACTATGGAAATCAAAATGAAATGTCAAAATGACATTTCAGTATTCTATATTTGTTTGTTTGTTTTTTATTTACTTCATATCAAGTACAAATTTGAGCATATTGAGCATAATAATTCAACAAAAATTTAAAAACGTTGTATATAAAAAGTTATTTTTATCTTGTAATTATTTATTATAAAAAGCTCAATATTACTTAAATTGATTGATGTGTACACTACGGGAGCGTAAAATGAAATGATATATTTAGGGGTGTTCCTCATTTTAAAACGGAAGTGCTACTAGTTGTACTGGAGGTGATTATTTGTTCACAGTTTTAACACTCGGACAAAAAGTTCTTGTTCGACAAACTTTTTTAGATTACAGCTGCATACCAGCGCTCTATATGGGACTTTATAAGGTGGAAATTATATGTACAGTCTTACGAAGAAGAGTCGTTGGGCATTTACCCAATTTATTAAGTACCTACTTTCACTGTATCAGACACGTCATGTTGGAAAAAATGTATTTTTTATCTAGCCGCGATATGGCGTCCATGACTCACGGCTTCACTGACTCGATTTACCATATTTTTACCGCGGGTCAGTCAGCGAGAAAGTCAGACAAAAATGACACTTTAAAGATTTAATTTTATTAAAATTTTCTTATAAGTACAAATTTAATGTACTTAATACTATTTTAAGACATAAAATGACACATACTGGTGAAAAAGCATTTAAATGATATGTTTCTTATTTTATTGATACACTCACATGACTCTCGATGACTCACAAACACATAAAATATTTAATATACAACTAAGAAGTAGAAAAAAATGTATTATTTTGCCCTTCTGAGTATCACAATGTCCCATATTTTTTTAATACCTAAAAGGGCCGTTCCACCTTAGAGTGATCACTGGTTTATTCAAATCAAAGTGATATAGTGGAAAATATTCTGTTATATATTACCTGCATTTGGAAAGTTTATCCGAATCAACTATTTTTTTTCAATCAATCTGTATATTTGAATTCATAACGTCTACGTTTATTGTGTTATCCTTTTCCTACCCTTAAATTCTACCCAATAAATAGGGGATGAAAAATGATATATAGTTAACCTTCGTAAAAAGTCTGTTTAGACATATACTATAATGTGCTCCGTCAGAAGTGGTATCTAAAGTTAAATTTCAGCAAAAAAAATATAGGAATAAAGGAGAGGTAGATATTTTGAAGGCATCATTAATATCTCTGTCCTACTCGTAGATCTCGAAACCCAAAATAACTTGTGATTTAGCTAGAAAGTATTTGAGACTAAACCCTTTCACACGATGGATTGCCTGGTAATTTAGTTTCTTCAAACAGATACATAATTTAAATCTGTTTTTATAAAACCGTTTTCTAGGATGTATCTACTCAATATTCTAATATATATTAGATAGGCGAGCTCAAAATATATTTAAGTGCCTACATCATAGGCCCCACAAAGTGAGGCTTACAGGGCTTAAACCGGCGTGGCGGGTCGTCCAGTTAAGTGAAAAAACACACACCATAAATTTGCTTTAATAGTAAAACAAAGTCGCCTAGGGGGCTATTTTCCTCAATGATTATAAACATTTAAAAATATATATATGTGCGATTTAATTTGATGTGATAAGATGATTGATGTAATAAAATGTTAATTCACGTGCAGAATTTTATTTTATAATTAATTTAAGTGTGTTTTCTGACTAACAAAATGGCTTTCTATCCAATATGGCGAAGGGTTGCATGTTAATTCGTTACCATAAGAGGAAGTCACGATCAGTGCTTCATAATAATATGCTACGTGCCGACAACTCAACAAATCAACCGGATTTATTTAAAAATTGCAAAAATACACGGAATACCCTTCACCATAGGGTTGCGTAGAAACCACTTGGGGAACATGAGGGCATAGATCCTGGGTCTACTTCAGGATGTGGGGGCCATGGTCTACATTATCTCTTAGTTGGAATACATGTCAAAAAGCGATTATCATAAATGGTACTCAAATCTAGTGGGTCAATAACTACGTCTATCTCGAACAATAAAAATCTCAATTGACGGAAGAGGTATGGTATGACAAGATTTACTGCATAAATAAACTGGTATTGATGCTGGGCAGAAGGTTGCGTCTTTCAACTCAATCATTGTCTATCCCAATGACAGTGTTGATTTTACTACTACATGATGCAAATAACATCCTATTGGAATGTGAGATGTTCACGTCAATCCAACCAGCTGTTGAGCCCATTGGGCCATCCGACTTAGTCACCACAAAAGCCAATTTTATTACGTTTAAAAAATGCGACTTGTTATAGCGGACATGACGATCTCTTCACACAGTTTTATATGACCGTATTATTTTACCTTTTTTTAAAACTATAAACCTATTAATTAGAATCATTTATTTTGGTTAATCACCAGGCGACTCTCTCCCATGGGCACTTTTTATCAGAAAGTCCCTGAAAACTCAGTCAATGCACATTTTTAAGTGCGTGGCGACCTGCTCCTGAGACACCACCTCCGGTCTTAATCGGGCGTAGCACGGGACCCTACGCTTGGACATACGCATCATTATGACTGGGAACGAATCAGGAGCAATTGGCCAAGACTGAGGTCACCATACATTTTCATATGCATTGACTGAATTTACATTACTTTACGTTAAGAGTACTTAAGTATAGGGGCGAGGAGCACGTAAAGTCAAAATTAAAAATTGTAATAAGTAACAAAAGGTTATACAAAATTGTTGAAAAATCTAAGTGAAGAGATCTTTACATTGGCAATATGACACTGAAAATTTATGAGATGCTATAAAATTGGCCATCGTGGCGACCAATTCGGACGGTCGTATGGGCCAAACAGTTGGCTGAACCGAATTGAGCAGCTATTCCCTTTCCGCACATATTTTAGGACATTCCCAGATGATGTAGTTTGCATCCTGTATTTCTCTGACACATGAACATGTTGAACGGGTAACATGACCAAGCTCATAGAGTCTGCCAGCGAAGCCACCACTCCTGAAAAATTTTCCATGCGTAAAAACCTGCTGATGTTTCACACCAAACGTAGGGTCTTATACTAGGCTCGAGACCCAGTGTTTGTGTTTATTTATATTACATCAGTGTATTCTGTTCATGTTCTCTATTAATTTCTGTACTGTTTATTTGCGTGTATAAATAGTAAGCTATGTATAGTAAAGCTTATAACTTCAGCGATAAAATTATATAACAATTTGGACAATTATAGTAAGTATCAGATTTGCATAGGTAATTGAACTAAGAAATTCGTCACCCTAGTTTCAACTTGTTTTAAGTGCAATTTATTAAATTAATCGAGTTTGAAAGTTGAATCCATATATTATATGCGAGGCTACTTACAACGTGCAGTTGGGTAGAATTTCGGGTAACAAAGACAAACTGATTGATAAAATATGGTAATGCCTACTGAAGAGAGACCAAAACTACACACATTTGTGGTAACTGATGCAAATTCAAAATAATCATTATTACCCCTTTCTTATAGGTATAATTTCTGAAAAAAAAAGTATTTTTAAATGTTGTTTTTATACTAAACTTATAATAATATAACGTGTTATAATACTCATTTCAGAAATTATACCTATAAGAAAGATATAAGAAATTTTAATAACTCACTAACATATTGAGAAAATGGAGAGTGTTTTGTTTCCAGTGCCCTCATAATATATAGTACTTATATTAGTTTTTGGTCATAAATGCATGTTCCTATTAAGGTGACATCAACTATGGGGAAATAAAATATAAGTGTTATTAAAATCACGCTATAAGATTTTCTCGTCAATATAAAACTCTATTGAAAACAAATATTTAAAGACGTCAGTTAATGCTTTTATTAGAGTTTTAAAAATTGATACTTACGCATATCGCTTAGGTATGGCATTTTTGTTATAGGACGAGTTTTTTCACAATTTTTATGGATCCATTTATATTGCAAATGCCATTTCGAGCAACGACCTATTTTGCAGTTTTCCTAATACAAAAACGCTTCGGGATCGTTAAATCCATCCCATTACCTTGTAATATAGCCGTTTAAGGTAATTGATAGGAAATATCACTTTATTATCAAATTCTCATCTTAAAAATATATTTATGATGAATTTTGAATATTGCTGTATTATACATAAATCAGTAATATTTGAGAATGACTAATTTAAATTTTTGAATGATAAAAATATATTTAATAGAATGTACGAATAATTTGAATGGACTGTATTGTTTTGTGGTGGTTTTTTGGAGGGGTGGGGTGGACCCCGGACACTAACCTTGTTGATACTAAGTAGGTACACAGAAGTTCCATACTCTTAACTCCCAAGCATATACTGTCACGGTTATGTCACTCGTGTGTTTGGAGGGCACTGTCAGCACAAGCGCGCGTGGTCACCATGTATATTTTGGTTATTGTTTTAATTGTTTGTTGATTTTAAGGTCAGATTGGTGTTAAATTAAAATATGTCCAAGAGACATAAAGATTTTGGTTAGGCCAATTATGGTCGCCTTTTTCCATCTACCTCAAATTCCCAGATATTGTTGCAAGTCAGGGTAACCAGCAGTTACAGATCATCAGTCGACCGTGATTAAATAAAGCCAGTTAACCCAAGTTACCTCAAGATACAAAGCGCAACCAGATTTAGAAGGTGGAGTAGACACAATGTAAAAAAGAAAGATTAAAGTGACATATACGGCAGAAAGAAAACAGTATAATACCATTTTTTATATTATATTTTGTAGAAATGAGATTTTTCCTGCGGAGAAAGTACACTTCACCTGCCTTCAATAGGTTACAAATGATGGGATCCGCCTTACGTACTACCCGGGGCTTTACGGATGTTACCGTAAAGCTGACTTGAGAATGGGTCGATTGTTTGAGCCCTGCATCAGTTGAAATACGACTAGTAGAGCGTGTTCAAAATTTTTTTTGAGACTCCTTTACTTGAGGTTGTATGGATACTTATTATCCGTGGCTTTATCTATCTTGCTTCCTCTTATAAATACTAACATACTGTAGTTTAAGCACTAGAATATATCTATATTATTCCAATTATTTTTTCCGACGTATACGCGGTATAAATGAGTACTTTGTCATTGTTAGTAGTATTAACATATATGTCCCTGATAACTATTTTAGAAATCTGGAGCATCAGTTGTTCTCCCAAGGTGCAGAACTCTCCTGCCATTCATGATGCTAATTGGGAGAAAAATAACTCTGTACAACCAAATCGCTACAGATGTTGACAAATTCCACCTAGGTGAGAATGAGGTTGGCGTTATTTTATAAATTCTTAACATAAGGTCATTCGGTGCACTTTCTTTTATCTAGGTACTTTAATTATTTTGTATTTACTCTTTCTACTGTTTTTTTAATCCTACATCTATTTCTTTGTTATTTATACTGTATTGATATTATTTCTTTATTTTTTAAAGTCATGTTGTGAACGTCTTAAATTTATAAGTAGGAAAGTTCAATATTTGTAAAATAAATAAATTTTCATTTAAAAAAAAACATTTCACCCATGTTGTATATCAGTGACGAAGGGTGGAGGTAGGCTGTTAAGATCCGACATAAATAGTGCACACTAAATTTTCTTAATCAAAAGTATTTGATTTCATTAAGCTAAAACTACAATGTGTAAATAGTGTTTGTTAGTTTTTTTGTAAATTCAATTAAACCCTGCCTAATCTGAGTCAAAGTAAATAATGGTAAAAAAATATTCATTTTTCTACAAAATATCTAAAATAATGTATGGCATAATTTTAGAAATTGTATAGATGGAAGATTTTTTTATCAATTATGGTTTGATTTAGGCAGAGATTAATGGATTTAAAAAAAACTAGACAACACCACCTGTAATATGTATTCTTAATTCAACAGAAACAAATAAGTATGACCGACAAAGTGTGCACTATTTTTGTAAGATCGCCCATAGCATACCAAAACTACATATTATTATGGTCTGGCTTAGGCAGGGCTTAAGGCAATACTTCAGTTGAAGGATGGTCTAAAAAGATCGTGGCTAGGCGATGCGCGGATTGCGGGTACAAATGACGCATGCCGAACGAAATATAATTTGTCATATAAATCCAACATGCGTCCATTTAATGTTATGTTTATTGTTCTATTAGTATCAATAATAATATATCCATTGTCATGTTTTCTTTTTCAAGTAAATGGGTAACGTTTTTAGTCATTTTTATACGATTTAAGAATTATTACCTCCGTCGCCATCACGAAACAAATTGACGTATTCACACCTCGACGTTCGCTCTCCGAATGCCAGCGAGTCCAAAATTTCGTCGCGCCTATAGTTGAAAATTATTTTCCGTTTCACTGATGTATCGTCTTAATTGATTTTTAAAAATTAACCAGCACTATCTGCAAATTGTATTTTTTGTTCAATGAAAACAAATAAGTATGACTGACAAAGTTTAGTGTTCACTATTTATGTCGAATCTTAACAGCCTACCTCCACCCCTCGCCACTATTGTATATAACAAAAAAATCATTTTTATAATTCATATTGTTATATTTTTTATAAATTTATCGAGCGCTCCGGTTCGTAAAAGTTTATATTTTGACCAATAATTATAATACATTTTATATGAATACATAATATGGAGCTTTTATAATAAATCTATTGAGCTTTAATCGATATAAAGCTATTAATAACAAATCAAGCGAACAACGCAATAACAATTTTTATCGCTTTTTAAAATCATATATGAATTATTATACGTGAAAAGGGTAATAAACAACTGGGATGAGTAGATAATATTATTAAATATTAAATTGACACAAAGTGTAAACTCGTGTAGGTTCAACATATAATTTTTAATCATATTTCTAAAAATCGCTTTGACCGACAAAATTTTTGCTTTTACTCTAAAATAAAATTGGATGTCGAGCATTCACCCGACACGACATTTTATAAATATGATATTCGTGCAAACGGTTATATCTCCAGTATTCTAACTGTATCTGACAAACTGTCATTTTGTTTACCACTGTTTTTGACAGGTAAATGACAGCCTCTAACGGGTTTGACTGGTTTAGTGCTATTGCATTATTAGATTAAATCTTTATACGAAAATGTTACAAATTATACGGTCGTCAGTTTTCCCTTAATTGCTCTGTGAATATAGGTACAAAATAAAGTTCAAGTAAAGTTGTATTAAATTTAAATACCTTTTTCATAATACGGATTCTTTCCTTATGATAATGGAAATAAAAACACTAACATATTTTTTTCTTAATATATCTACTGTCGACTCAATCCTTGTCCAGTCAAGGAACCGTTTTTTTAAATTAAAATACTTCTTTATATTTTTAATTAACTATTTCTTTTATTCATCAAATAATTCACAAGATTTTAAGAATGTACCATTCTAATTATTGAACAACCTAACTCAATTTGGAGAGCGCTTATGAGCGGGTCTTAAAAAGGCCAATAGTTAAAATTTGTCGCAAATAAGCATGGCAGTCGTAGCATAATTGTAATGCACTGGGCGTGATACCCAAGAGACGCAGGTTCGATTCCTGCCGGGTGCCTTACTTTTTTCAAAAAATATGTTTTTCTATTGGCTATACTTTCTCATGAGTGTTTTCAGAATTATATATGTTCTTTATATTTCTTCGTGGCTACATGATTTAAATAACTCTATCTCTACCTGCCATGTATATGCAGCTGCGGCTTGTACACGGCCGCCTTCTACGATGATCTAAACTTGTCAGAAAGATAAAATTTTCGTGCCACACTTCCTTGCACAGAAACGATGCTGCGCGGGACTGCAACCATGCAACTTAGTGCTAAAATAAAAAGTTTTAGAAAATAAAAAGAATCTTCACTTGCTCTGCCGTCATTTATCTTTAATGACATAAAGTTTCTTCTGTACCCGTGTACTGAAACTCTGCCGAAACAGAGGAGTCAGGAGTTAAAAATGGTGAATCTAAGGAGGATCGGAATTATTCCGTCCTCCATATAACGCAGCAAATTTTTCAAATACCTCAAAGTTGGCCTTGGTTGATATTATCAAGTTGGCGTGGCCAATCGGGCCCGTGTGTGGACGGATCCTGGCAAACAGCCCCGCCCGGTAGGATCCCATCAGCGGGTAGTCCCAGAGGACGTGTGCAGCGTCTTGATGGTCGTGCCCGCATGTGCGTTCCGGCCCATGTCCTATCAAACGAAAACCATGCAGCTTGGCTGCGAAGTCACCATTACAGTTAAAATCCCTATTTACTAAGAAGTGTTTATTTTCATGTTCCCGACAATAATTTATATTATTTTAACACTACAACAGGCCATGATGCTCAATGACAGTAGAGTAATCAGTAATATAAGTAAAACAATCACATGTTTGTGAAAATCACATAAATATATCGTAAATTCACGGAGTACCCGAATGAACGACCAGCGCCTTACACACTGGACTACTTCATGTTATCTTTCTTCTGAAAAGATATACTTAATATATCGTGCGGTTAACTTATTTGATAGCCGTGGATACAATATTCTAAAAATATTTAGTTTTTGCGAATCTGTTTCGCATTTACTTTCTTTGTATTAATAAACTATTACTTTTATTCAACGAATACGACATAAGATTTGAGAATGTAACATTCTATATATTGAATATACATAATTTGAAAACATCTCATGCATATACACACTAGAAAAAAATATGTTGTAGAAAAAAACCTTACATTTCTTTAACATACTAAAACCGATAGTCAATATTATAACGCAATTCGATAGGCATGTCATGTAACAACAATTATTATTTAAAATCGTTGTAATTTAATAAGATGCCCGTAGTTTAATTGGAAAAGCATACTGGAGCGAATCGAGCAGATACAGGTTCAAGTACCGTCGGGTGTCGTATTTTTTCTACAAAATGATTTTTTCTAGTATGAATAATATTATGTGTGAGATGTTTTCAAAGTATGTTTATTCTTTGTATTAGTTAATTGTATTCCATTTTTTTCGTTAGTAATTAAGTATTTTTATTCACCGTTTAAATACAAATAAAAAAGTATATTCTCGGTAATTTACTTTTCTTGCTGCAGGGATGTCCAACTTTAAGTAGGCTGTGATTCACTATCCAGTATCAAAGCCGGCAGCAACCTACCCTATTCTCCCACAGTTATTCTTCAACTTTAATAAACGTATTATAGTTGGCTGAGAACACTGAGGTTGTTACAGATTAAACAAAAACACCAGTAAACTATTTTTCTTATTCAAGGAATAATTCACAAGATTTAAGAATGTAACATTCTCTTATTGAACAAACATAATTTGAAAACACTTTTGAGCACTAAACACTAGAAAAAAAACTTAAAAACTAAAAACGACACCTAGTAGGATCAGAACCTGTCCCCCTGGAATTCGCGCTCATGTGCTCTGACCACTAAACTATACATGTCATATTTAATTGCGACAAATTTAACCAGTAGTTTTTATAATACTCTCTGAACCTCTTTCTAAATTGCATTATTTTTTAGCAATCGGATTTTGTATTTTTAATGAAAGTATTAATATTACCTAAATTACCAACCGGTGACAGTATCTCTCCAAATTTTAGTTATAACGTACTTTCACTTGCTAATAATTTAATAAACTATTTTTTTATTCAACGAATAATTCACAAGAATAAAGAATGTAAGACATTACTAGTATTCTTTCGTATCCATTCTCCTACGGAGTCTACTGTGCGATGAAAAGTTAAAACTATGCCTCAGTTAAAGCGCAGTGATTCAGATATTCTCCTTCTCTTACACCTTAAGCAGATGTGTTGCAATAATGACATTAATATGGACGAATCATCTGGAAAAGAAAATGACACTCACTTTATTGCTGGGTCTGCCGAATGGCATAATATGTTCTAACGCCATTACAATAAAGGTGATATTGCTATAAATTCCTGATGCTTTTTGTTGGGTCTGCCAAATGGTTCGGTTCGAACGGGTTCGCTCAAATGAACATTGATATTAGAAACACTGCTCTAATGCCATTACAATAAAGGTCATATTGCTATAAATTCCCGATGTGTGATATCGCATAATGGAAATTGCGTGACGTCTACCTATACATGCGCGAATTTACTTGCTAGCTACTGTATTGAGTGCGTCGTCCATTAATAATGTAATTGGTTGCAATAGAAATCGAGGAAATAAAAATAGAAATGGGTAATATTTCGCTTTCAAAATCACAGTGAAATCATATTACAACTGAACATATACAATGTTTACGACTGTATCACGACGAAAATACTTGCTGTGTACTACTGCGATTGGTCTTGTTGGTAAATCTTAAAAATACTTAATAAATCAATTTGAACGATAGGAATCTGGCAATTGTATTAACATTAAGCTTATAAATCAAAGTCACGAATCATGATAGTTATAAACCAACTTGTAATAATTGTAAAATAAACTATTCCACCCCAGCCTGATGAACCGCAAGTGGTATGGTATTCATTTCACGTAAAAAATAAATGATTTAAAATTTCATAAATTTAACATTTCATTATAAAATTTAACCAAACATGTGTTTCCACAGATAAACATTTAATGACTATTTAACTACGAATGGGCAAAGTTACAATGCCGACTGCATAATAAACAGCTGACTGCACGCGGCTCAGGTCATTATAAAGAGATTCCCCTATTTCGTCCCTGATGACCGCCGCTAGTTGGAAACACTTTACCCGGCGAGCAGCATTATAACAGGGCTTCAGCGAGGATTAACTGACAAAGCAGAGATGCCGAACTATTTCTTGTAAACTGATCAAAATTGAATTCAAAATAATCTAACAAATCGTGTGTCAATCATTGCAATTATTGTTTTAGCTTTGTTTTTTTTATCTCATATATCATTAAAGTCTTCGTGCCTTTCTCTCCCATGGCTCTTTTTATTAAATTACGTTTTTCAGTAAACTCAGTCAAAGCTCACTTGGGAGCGTGGTGATCTCAGTCTTGGATATCTGCTCCTGAGACATTCCCAGGCGTAAACAACTGCTGATGCTTCACATCCAAACTCATTCACTGCTGATTCGATAATGACTTTTTAATTACCACCTTTAAAATGCACGTTAATTACATCGATCAGCCGCTTGGTCATTACGCGCCAGGTGCGTCTTCAGCATCCAAAGTATTAAGACCGAGTGTGGGGCGGGGTGGTTGTTTTGGAAGGGTCCATTTTTGTATTGTGAAATATTGCATAAAGCAAGGACGAGGAAACATGTTAAACTAGTCAATTTTTAACTGGATACGGTGAATTTGCTGCCAAACTCAAAAATGAGTTTGTAAATTTTACCCGATCAACATCTTCATGTGACGGAGAAATACAAGATGCAGACCACATTCTCTTGAAATGTCGTACATGTTGATCCAATCAGCTGTTGGGTTTGTTAAGAACTCCAACCTGGTCGCCACAAAGGCCAATAATATTTCATTAAAAAAAATGCTGCGTCTTATTGCGGACGTAAAGATCTCTTCACATATAATTGTTGTCAGTTTTGTATTTAATACAATTTTGCTCCTTCCTAAATTTAAAGTCATGTAAATTTAGTAAAATTACATTTAAATAAATATATCGAATCGAGCGATGATAAGAGAATGGAAACTATTCTCAGTCAATAAATAAAACATACGCGATCGATCAGTCGGTCAAAGAAGACAGTGTTCGTCCGAGATCAACGTAAAACTATATATTATCTAAGTAGAATTCTTATTACAGGTTGAATGATATACATAAATCATAATGTCATACGTGTGTGGACGTCAGAAAATACAGAAGTAAAACAACTAAAATACCCAGTGTTTTTATAGTACCTACCAATTCCTCTTTAAATAAGATTTAAATGCTAGGTTACAAACTTCAAATAACATTTAATATTTACACGTCGTCATGGCAACCTCAGTATTGGTTAACTGCTCTTGAGAAATTCCCAGCTGCAAAAACTGCTGATACTGGAATATCCAAACGTAGAGCCACGTTAAACGCTCGATTAAGACTGAGTGTGATGCGTGGCGGTTTAGTTTGATGGGTCCATGTTTATATTGGTCAATTATTAAAGTTATCATTCAGTATGTCCAGATTTAGTTTTCCTTTAACTAAAGGTAGACCCACATATTTGTTATTTTATAATATTAAGTGATGCATGAAGATAACCAGACTCTCTTCAGATAAATCAACTTATTAGTTTTTTAAGTGATCATGGACCAAAGTAGTTTAATCAGCAAGCTCTGATAACGTAGTCTATTTGAATCCCAAACATGCTCTGATAGTAACCCCATATGTCAGTTGAAAGGGAAGAGCTATCCTAGTATGTCCAGTCTTCAGATATGAGCAAATTGGCTATCGAAAATCAATTAGCTTTAAGTAAATTTGCAACGTCATATATTATTATGTCGAGTGAGACAATGACTAAACATATAATAATATTATATACCTTGAAATAGACACGCGGGTCATTGGTTAACCGTGCCTGTACTAAGCCAATAAAACCACATGGGTATGGTCACTTTGTTGTTTAAATTGGCCAATCGAGTCAGACCAAGTGAGTTAAAACTATACACCAATGCATATTTAATCAGCCTGCATCCGCGGTATAGTAGTGACGGATTTGCCTCTGATACTATAATAGGCAGCTGGTTTTATGAAAGAAGACATTGCGACTTTTTGCCATCTTTGAAACAAATTTATGAGAAAATGAGCCCTTTCAAGTTGTATGACTTTACGATTCTATTTCCTGGTGACCTATACTGTGGGAAGAATTACATTTTTCCAAAAACAAAAGTATGCCTTTAATTCTATTGAGACTTTGAGAGAATGTTTTTCTTCTTCTTATTGTGCCATCCCCTAGCGGAGATCGGCCACCATCAAGGCGATCTTATCTTTGTCATCTGCGACCCGGAACAGTTCGGTGGAGCTGCATTCGTACCAATCACTGAGGTTATTAAGCCACGAAATGCGGCGCTGTCTTCTGCTACGCTTCCCATTGATCTGTTTTTAAGTATTTTATTTGATGTCTTTTAGTAAGTTCAATATATATGACTCATAATTTAATTATTTATTTGTTGTTTTGTTAAAAACCACAACAGGGCGTGAAGCCTAATTAGAGTGTCAAAACTTCCAGGCTTGAGGAGTTTACATATTGGATTATGTAAATATATTTTGAGCCCACCGGAATCGAACCCGGAACTCCCGGAAGGATGGCCAGCGCCTTACGTACTGTACCATTATCAAAATAATATTCAGTTTATGTTACCGATTTAAATATAATTTTTCATTCCCTAAAACCTGCCACCTGGATGCTGTACACCTTTGCTTGGCGCGGGCCTGCGCTTGACAAGTATTTCTGTGCACTAAGCAACACTCCCATTCTGCTACGGTAATGATATAAAGACACTAAATAAATTTAAATGTACAGTTTTATTAAATAACAAACGAATTAAGTAGCAAAGAAATGTATGGAATGTATACAATTTATATAACTTCTTAAGCTTCGAGTATAAAGATTGAAAAAGTTTCCGTTTCCGAGCTTTTAAAAATAATAAAAACAGACAGATACTTAATTAAAACTGCAGCAGTACTCAATGCATCTGGGACAATGAATGAATTTATATTGAAAATTACCTAGAGTGAGATAGTATTATTTTTAAACCTCAAACCTATTAGATCCTTGCAGTTTATTAATACACACATTGAATGAAAACTGACTACATAATATTTTGACATAAGTGAAACTTTTTGTTTTGCTCTACTTTTCATGATCGTCCACGTCATCATCGTTGTCAATATATTATGACTACTAAGCACAAAATTCAAAAACAAAATCGGCATCATTGTAATCTATCCCATCACGTTAGAAATATGCTGACAATATATTGTCGCCTGCCTTGTCGGTGGAGTGAATAATTTTTGTGGTGCCAGAGGTCCTGTATACAAATCCTGGACCAAGGTATATAATATATAGGTATATATGGTGGCGATCTTTGCAGTGGACTGTAATTTGAAGGTGGTTAGTGGATTACGGATTTAGGGGGGGATATTTTTTTTATACAGGATGCCAGACACTGACCTTTAATTGAGGGGGCTGGCGCGCGCTGGAGCCGGTTCGGTGTTCACTCACTCACGCACTGGTAAACGGATGGAACACTTTTGATGGATGATATATTATAAGGTTGATGAATGATGATAATAAGTTCCGGATGGATGATATAGACGTGACGTACACTCAAACCGTAACAGATTTAGTACAACGAAGGTCAAACAGATACGTTTTGTATGAGTCACGCTATAGTTAGCGACGGTAAAGCTATAACAAGCTTGCACACGCCCGCTTTCTGGATATCACTTGAGCTAACTCAATGTTATTCGCAATCATGGTTGTCTCATGACTCGTAAATTACTGGTTGCCTGGTCTTGTGACAATAATAAATAAAGATGTGAGGTAGGTGGGGAAATAAGGAATGACGACCATCATGTTTGGACCAACCAATATAGTTTTAATTTTTTATTATTTTATTGGATATTTTAGTTTGTATTTTAAGTATTTTATTGTAATTGATAATTGTATTCGAAATAAAGTACCTATATACATAATTCAAAAACATTTTTCGTATTTGTCAATATAATTTATTGCGTTCATAAAATAATATAGTATTTACCTCCACAGAAATATCTATAAATCGTAATATTAGTAAGATAACAATTAATATGTTCTACTGAAATTTAAACTACGCCACAATTGTGTCCAGAGTGGAGCGAACGAATACACTAAGAGTGTCTAGACATTTTGTACTAACATATAAAACTAGCCTAGGTATACCTATTTGATAAAAATTAACAATCATACACTGGGCGGAATAGCGTAATAGGCAGCGTGCTCACATAATAATCGTGAAGTCTCTATAAGTACACCATGATTTGCTTTACTATTTTAAATCTCGCTAACCCATTCATTAAGTCTTTACTATCAGAAACAGCAATCTTATATTAAACTCACATTATTATTTATATTTCAATATTATTTACTCCATTAAACTTATATATTTCCAAGATTGAACCTATGCAATATTAAAAATAAATGTCTTAAATAGTATAAATTATTCTAGATTTATTTTTGACCGATTTTGTCAATGTTATTTGTAAATATAAAATTTTTATATTAACGGTCCACATGCTCAGCGTAGGTCAAAATGGAGGTTTTATGCTATTTTCAGAGCATAACCCTGGACATTCTTTAAACGTTGTAGATAATCTATTTATATAATTTTAAAGCCTTATTATCCTTTATATTTATTTTAAACATTTGATGACTGCATAAAGTATTTTTATTACATAACATAGTATTCTTTTAAACCTCTCGCTCTAATGTTTTACAATATAGTCATATTTCAGTAAATAAATGTGCAGTGGTGTTAAGATTTTTTATATTTATGAATTTTTAAAAGCATTTATAAAACCATTATTAAAATTTATCTCGACATTATTATAGTGATTATAGTGAACTGATTTTTTTTTTAAACGGTAAAAAATTATATAAATAGATTATCTACAACGTTTAAGGAATGTCCAGGATCATGCTTTGAAAATAGGATAAAAGCTCCATTTTGACCTTTGCGGCGCACGTCCCCCCTTAACAATGGAAAAAATGCCAATCCCGGGCTCCCGGGATTGTCAAATTGTAATCCCGAAATCCCGGTATCAGAATTTTGGCTCGGGATTGGATTTCCTAGTGCGGAGTTATGTCCGTTGGGTATCAGAAGCCAGTACCAAATTGCTAATCTTCTCTAGCTTCTTTAAAAATACATAATTATTGGAACAAACAGGTTGAATGTATAATATATGATATGGTATATATGCTTACCATTCAAATTTTCCCACATGTAGTTGACTTTCAGAATAGTTAAAGAGCAATCTGCTTTCACATGGTGAACTACAAAAGGAACAAAGAATTTTAAAGCTCGATTTCTGCCAGGAGCAGCTATACAAATACATTTTTAAGCTCGCATTCACCTTTAGTATGTACTTGTTTCTTATAACACTGTTGAAATATCAGGGGCTCGATTTTTGAATCTCGTTCTCAAAGTAAGTCGTTTTCCAGTAGTGAGTAGACAGGTATACAATTTCAAAAAAGTAATAAACTTTGTTCGTATGGTGTCATGTAGAATTGTAGATGACTATGAAGTGATAGCTACATAATATAAGACATTGATTATCAGACGATGACAGACGATTATCTACACCAGACTTGGACAAACTTTTTGGGGATGAAGGGCTACATATTATATAAGACATTGACTTACTGCTAAATACAGCATTATTTTAAATAATAAAAATCTTTAAAGACAATGATTAATAAGGTAAATTTTAATACCGCTTACCTCACAGGCTCACATATACGTTTTAAGGGGAAGAGGCATGCCAGCAGAGAACCTAGCGGAAAAATACGAAGCTTGAAATTTGAGATTTTTGATGGATAATTTACAATTTCAACTGTATTAATTAATACATAATAATATATGTATCTGAAAACATTAAAAAGATTTTCAATTATTTTTTTAATTTAAAGATTAACTTACAATTATTGTAAAAAAATGTTTATAAAATGTGAATTGGTTGCAGGGTCACATCTTATTATTACATTATATTTTATGGACATATTTATTATTAAAATTTAGTTAATTAAGTTTTCAATTTTTTTTCGTTTAGATTTTTGACTAATTCATCGTTTTAATATTTTTTATATTTATTTTAAAAAACATCGATTTTTATAAAAATATAAATGTGTATAACTTGAAATCCTTTTTATTTATATCAAATCGAGCTTAAATATAGGGACCATACCTAAACAAGATTTCATATAAATAATAAAGATTTCAAGTTATACACGTTTATATTTTTTATAAAAATCGATGCTTTTAAAATGAATATAAAAAATATTAAAACTATGAATTAGTCAAAAATCTAAACGATGAAAAATTGAAAACTTAATAAACTAAATTTTCATAACAAATATGACCATAAAATATAATGTAATAATAAGATGTGACCCTACAACGAATTTAAATTTTATTAATTTTTTTTACAATTGTAAGTTAATCTCTAAATTCAAAAAAAATAAAAAATCTTTTTAATGTTTTCAGATACATATTAATTAATTAATACAGTTGAAATTGTAAATTATCAAAAAAAAATCTCAAATTGCAAGCTTCGTATTTTTCCGCTAGGTTCTCTGCTGGCATGCCTCTCCCCCTTAAAAGACGTTTGACCTCAGCGTAATCGTTTGACCAATAATTATTATCTATCCCATATACTTGCTAACATAGTGAAGATTACGTTAAATTTTACCATTCAATAGTATCTGAATTTATTTTTCATATTTTTTTCCAGTTTCCTGTGTTTTTTTCAAAATCTACCCATTTAATTTTGGCATTGCTTTGTTTAATTGTAAATTAGACGTAATAAGCCAATTAATTTAAAAAAAATAGAATACGTCATAATATTTAAAAATAGAAAAATATATTATACTATTAATATTAAAATTAATATTAATACAATACTGATCGATAGTTGTATGACTATAATAGTGGATAAGTAGTCACTCGTACAGTGACGGAATATCTCACTAAATCAAACTTTTTTTATAATAAATAGGTATGTTTCTAAGGTTTTTTTAAAATAGTCTTATAATATCTTGTTTACGTGAATAAAGAAACAGGTATAAAAAATCTTACTTAAAGCATAATTATTATTTCATAATGAGTTGTGTTAGTTTTAATGGCCAAATTATTTAACGATATTTTTGTTTATTATAATTATCATTTTTTTATTAACATCATCATCTCTTCATCATTTGTGAAGGTTTCTCCGCACTGTTTCCATGATTATCAGTCCTTATTCTTACTTTAACATAACTTAAAATTTAATTATCACAAAATAAGTGTACTCTATGACCGATTAATTCATTAAATAGGTATTTACTGTAATTGAACGACCAGTTTGTAATAAGTAATAATTAAATTTTAATTGATTTCGGTTTTTTACAACCCGGGTTTCGTCTTTCGGCATTTCCAGGCACTATGCGTACTTACCAATTATAAATGCATACTGACAACAAATATAACTAATTCTTGCTTATATAATAAACTAATTCAATGAAGAAGGTAACAATTGTATTACCTACTAAGTAAAGATGAAGTAAAAAAAAAGCAATTTTTGAATATTTTAAGTGTATGTAAAAACCCAAAATAGATAATTAGTTAGGTGAGGGATAGGAAGTGCATATTAATACATTCAATATGCACATTCTGAAGATGCCAAAACACAAAATCTAGGTCGCGATTCAAATGGAATAGTACAAAACTTCCATCAAGTACCCTCGGTCAATAGTATTTATAAATGGCTAAGGAGCTATCTGCTATATTTATTGCTACATAACTAACTCAGTCGTATACATATTTATGTGGCAGAGTGTTATATTTTTATTAGTACTTAAGAAAGATTATTAAATTTTGCACAACGTATTTGCATATAAATCTACCTTCAAATTGACAAATTATTATAATCTAGGCTTAATTTTTTTCCTTCAAAGACAGGTGACCTTAAAATATTACATTGTTTAATGATTTATTATGTCATGTGGTGCACCGTAATAGACACTATACTCATACTTCACGCGCTTGGTACGAAAATCTACCCCCAGGTAAACATGTTTACCAAACTAGCGTTTAAAATCAAATTGCTTCAAGTCGATATCCATTCAAAAATAAATCTATTTCCCGGAGGTATTTCAGTTTTTCCGCGTGAAAAACTTCCGCTTTGTTAAACTATTTCAAATAGTTTTAACTAATTTTCACAAATTAAATAGTACATAGTTTTATAAATTTATTACGACAATCAGAGAAAAAAAATCACGATTCGCTAAAATGATATTTATACTATTTTACTCGATAACGAATAGTGAAAATTATAATTGATCTCTTCCACGTAAACGCCAATTCAATTAATAACTTGTAAAATTTATCTTAGTAGTATCTTCTTTGTGTGCCATATCCGTTATCAGACGTCGGCGATGAATTTGGCCATTTGGCCCCTGTCCGTCGCTGCTCTGAATAGGGATGGAGTGCTGAGCTCAAACCAGTCCCTGAGGTTTTTGAGCCAGGACGTTCTTCTTCTACCAGGGCCTCGCTTACCGGAGATCTTCCCTTGAATGATGAGATGTAGAAGGCGATACTTCTCGGGATGCTGCATGATGTGGCCAAGTTATGCCAGTTTCCTGGTTTTTATTAGTTTGACTATTTCTTTGATCTTATTCATCCTTGACATCTCCTCGACATTTGTAACTTTGTCCTTCCAGCTGATACAAAACATGCGCCTATACACCCACATTTCAAAAGCTTCAAGTTTTTTGAGAATCGTTTCTGTGAGCGTCCAAGCCTCTACTCCATATAAGAGGACCGAGAAGACATAGCATCTCACCATTCTAGTTCTGATTCCCAGGTGTATATCATGGCTTTAATACTTTTTTTAGACGAGTAAACGCTACCCTGGCTTTCTCGATTCGGCATCTCAATTCCGTGGTATGGTTCTAGTCATCATCCAGAGTGCAACCCAAGTATATATAATGGAATGTGTTCTCTCTAATGGGACTCCATTCACTGTGCACGTTCTGTCATCTATATGGGACTTACTTACACTCATGTATTTTGTCTTTTTAATGTTCAGATTGAGACCGTATTTATCACAGGCCTCCGTTACCTTGTTAATGAGAGTTCGTAAGCCTTCTCGACTGTCTGCGATGAGCACTGTGTCTTAGTAGTATACTTTCTTCAAATAAAATTATCAAAATCATAAACCAATTCTGTAGAAAAAAATCTTGGAAAAATAAATGGGACCGAGTGGGACTCAAACTCGTATCTTTCGCTATCCTGGTGAGTGCTCTGGACTTTATGCTTTTACTTTTTTATCTAATCAGCATGACAATAGTTCATTACGATATTAGAAAAAATCAGTTGAAACAATATCATATCTTATGTTTCAACTAATTCAAAAAAAGATTTAAAAAACATTATAATGGAGTCTACCACGAAACGCAAGTTTAAATACTTAATTAATCAATAATCTATACAGAACAGTCATAAATTAAGATTTCCATTAGCGTTCGTAGCTAAAGTGCCGATATTGTGATTTTTTAGTTTTAAATTGTAATTCATCAATCCTGTAATTCGTAGACAACCTTGATCACCGCAGGCGAAAAAAATATTTTTATGAAATTTAATATACTCTGAAA
Source organism: Rhyacophila brunnea (assembly GCF_057557595.1). Lineage (NCBI taxonomy): Eukaryota > Metazoa > Arthropoda > Insecta > Trichoptera > Rhyacophilidae > Rhyacophila > Rhyacophila brunnea. Next base: position 18,222,131 of record NW_028232752.1, read on the forward strand.
ATTTGTAATATTTTAAATATTTTCTCAATTTTCCATCTCTAAATAGTGTACGATTATCTACACCAGGTCTGGGCAAACTTTTTGGATGAAGGGCCACATTCGGAATATAAAATGAACGGCTGGCCGCAAGTAAAATACTATTTTTAGGCATACATTATTATTATTATCATGAAAAAGGAATTTCAATATAATAACATAATTTATGATTATCTAATAGCCAACAATTTAATGAGAAGAATGAAACTCTTTTACATTTTTAATATTTCGGTGATAAATTTGTAGTTGAGATTTTTAAAACTGCTCGTAAATGTTCATCGGTGATGTTTGATCGTAAAGAGTTTGTATTTAAAGTATATTTTGTATCCAAAAAATACCAACATTTTTAGAGGAGAATCTTTAAGATGTTCGAATTCGTTCGAATTAAGAGTGTTGTAAAATTTTCAGATTTCTTCTCGACGGTGCAATTCATGTAAATTCAAATTTTATTTTTAAAAAGGTGTTAAAATGTAGAAAAAGATAAACTTTTTCAGAAATAAAATTAAAGCTGGCGGGCCCCACAGAAATATTTCGATAGACCTGGGAAATTGTATGGCCAATCAACACAAAACTTCATAGGTATACCTATAAACAACAGTATGGGCCGTAGTTAGCCCAGACTTAAGGGATAAACTATGGAACAGAAAATAAAGACAAGTGAGTTTTTTGCAATGCCGTCTATTCGACGCTTGCATTTTGACGGTGAAGCTTTACGGTAGTGAATCTTGATACCTCATGAAAGCTCAGAGCAACCGTATACTGAGCTTTGAGAAAGGGAATGTGAATACATTGATATCTTCTTTCTCTTTGCCCATATCCGCCCCTTAACTGGAGCATATGGACACCACGCGGCGCCTCCAAGAATCCCTGTCGCTCGCCAGTCTTCTTGCTTCGTTCCAGGTCAAACCAGCATCCCGTAGCTCCGCCGTATACACTCTGTAGATTGTATTTAGCGGCCTTCCAGGACGCCGGAATCCGGTCGGCTTGAAGAACAGGCAAGCCAGGTTAAAGTTCTCTTCTGGCATCCGCAGCACGTGGCCGAGCCAGGTCCAACGTCGCCTCTTCACTTTCAGCGTGATGAGAGGCTGCTTGGTACGTTCTCTTATCTCCTCGTTGCTCCTAAAGTCATACCACCGCACACCCAGTATTCGTCGCAAACATCTGTTTTCGAAGCTCAGTATACGGTTGCTCTGAGCCTTCGTAAGGTGCCATGATTCGCTACCGTAAAGCAGCACCGTCAGAATGCAAGCGTCGAATAGGCGGCATTTGGTTTTGACCGAGTACAATCGTGAGTCCCAGACATTTCGCATCGAGTTGAATGTTGCTCCAGCCATTCCCATTCGGATATGTATTAAATATAATTACGCAGCTGTGTCGATTCGACTCATCGTTTTTATGCATTAACTTATTTTAAAAGAGTTGCCTAGAGTTATAACTCACATATTCCAAAAATCGAGTTTTGAGATAATCGCAAAATACCACCAGAGCACTGTTTTTTTGTAATTAGAAGAAAAGTATCGAACTCTTTTGAATATTAATGAGTGAGTGAGTAGATTTACATTATTTAAAAATATATATATAATACACATAAGGCTGCAGACGCACATCATACAATGAGAAATAGAGCTCTCTGTTTTGTTAGGTTAGGTTATTATTCATTAAAAAATATGAGTTATGACACCAACAGTCAACTTTGTCAACAATTTTCATATGGTTTAAAGTGATCAACTATTTTTCTTTATATAGATTAATGCCTTTAGAATTACGTGGTATATTTAACTCAAAAATGACAAAAATGCAAAATGTGAGTTATGACTCTAGTCTAGGCGATAGGAAGATAGGTAATGATATCATTATTATAATATATCGCATAAAAATATTTTAATGTCATATTTATACTGTTGTTAATATTTCTGTTCTAGAATCTCTTAGTTTGGATTGTCCATTCGTGAAGCAAAGAATTATATTACGTTGTTTGTTTTGTTGTTATTTTTACGTTTGCGTTTAGTGCCGGACGAATTCAAGGGCCGGGCACCTGATTATTATTTAAGTACTGGGGTTTCATTGTCATGATATTAAATTGGCGCTCATTTTTGTATGGAAGGACCGGATTTACACCCGCGCGCGAGTGCTTTTTTTGTTGCCGCACGTTCGCAAAAAGCAGGGATAAAAACGCCCACAGCTGTGGGAGTGTAATAGGCAAAGTGCGGAGGGGAAACAAAAAAATGGAATAGCCAGTTTAGGTGGAATGAATTTCTTTTCATCATTCATTCAGAAAGGTGGAAATAGTCAGACATACAAAAAAATACTTTTACTTCGGGTTCGGTCTTTCTAGATTGTTTTTAAATATAAAAAAAATATATCCGAAGCTTTTAGAGTACAACAAAATATCGTTTTATAACTCAATACGTATTAAGCTTTAGAAAGTTTTTGCTGTGAGGAGAGAAACAGTTAGGGAATTCGACCGACGAGAATATTTTCGGTCAGATTGGAATATTTTTTGCTCTATTTAGGTACAAACTGTTAGCACATAAATACATGGGCGGCTTTGCCTTAGGAGTTTGTAGGGACCATCCCCACATACATATCATGTCAAAAATACAAGTATGATATTTTTGTTATTGCAACGTGATTAAATTAAAATAAATACTTAATTTATTTCATACATCTCAACTCGTCGCTATTTTATAGAAATATTTAATATTTTTATAAAAATAAAATAATTTAAATATATGCACCATTGCGCGATGACACATTATGAAAGCTAGTAAGGGTCAATTTCTTGATTACCGTGATCACTCTGTCCAATCCCGTTGCCGTGTTACAAATCTCGTTCAACAGAGGACTCGAATGCATTGTCCTTGGTATACGCATACTGGGGATGCGTTAAAATAACCCCAACGTAAGTTAATTATATTTCAAAATAGTTATATGTATTCTGAAAAGGATATTTAACATATAAAATTACCCTCAATCACCATTAATAAAAATGATAATGTAATGTATAATATGATAAAGGTAGGTATATTTAATAATTAATGGGTAAAGTAAACCCCACCACCTAAAAATTTGTGGAGCCTCCACTGCAAAAATACAGATTAAATACGACGTAGTACTATTGTGTTTGGTAATTACTTGACCAAAACGGTCTGTTAGATTGTTAATTTCCCACTGTTTCATCACAAGAAAGTTCAAGAGAATATCAACAGGCATCGCCAAATCTCAATAAATACCTGTGTGAATCTTTTTTAGATTACTCTCCATTTCACAATGCTTTCGCATGTGTGACAGATAAAGAACTTAAAATATAAACCACGCTATTTGAATTGTTTGGAGTCTAGAATAAATATGTAACCACTCTCATAGCCCCTACAATAAATACTTTTATTTATAACCTTGTTTATTATAATTTACCACTCCAACCGCACGAAATGAAATCACAACTCCGAGCTTCCTGCCATCCACTGAATGTAAGAAGTCAAAATCCTTAAGCACTTATATGTATAGACACATTTTAAACTCGTTATATTATAATATAATAGAATAGATATTAAGACCCACGGTGGCTTAGCGGTAATGCCGTGGGTTTCGGGTGCCAATCTATGTTATTTTTTTTCAATGTAGGTTTATATTTGGACCCAATAGGTTGAGCAAATGACGAACATGCATTTCTTGTAAAAACTAAAATCTGTTAATAAACCCTCCACCCTGTGGAGGCCCATATGATCGAAAATGATAAAAAAAAATAGATTCAGGCAAGTGTACTATATTGGTTATATATAACTGAAACCACGTAGGAGGACCGGATGAGTGTGACTTGAAGAATGTAGGGCACTGAAATTGATGTAGACTGCGATTAGTTGACAGGACCACAGGATATACACAAATCAATGTTATATACGTCAATTTGTTTGCGTTAGGCCTTAGACGTCTCGCACATTTAAACTCGTCTTGTCTGCAACGTGTCGAATTCGTTGATGTGACGTCATCGTTATTCACAAAATACACGTTGCCACATGGAGCTCCACACATTGGTGGAATGCGACTTTTTAGTTTGAAAAAATATCTAGTATTGCTAGCAGTAAATCGCACGCGTCCCGGCTGCGAGTCGAAGCTTCCAGTACGCATACGCACACGCTACTAATTGGTCATTCTTATTTATGCCGGTGCTCCATTGTCACGCAAGTCAGACAATTTACAGTCTTCGGACTTTTTTTTCACGTGGAGCACCCCAGATCTGCGGACTTTTTAATCCGCAAACCAGGCTTGTTGGATTTCAAACATGTTTGATATTTTACTCTCCGAGTTTCCAGACTTTATTAGTTGCCATTGATAACTATGCAAATTCCATTTGACATTAATACACGATCATTTGAACCGAAAAAAATCTATAATTGTTTTAAACATTTTCATTGATTAATTTGTTAATTTACATATTAGAAAACGAGAGATTTATCAATTATTTTTTTATTTCTATTTATAGTAAAAAATACAACGTAAAACTTGTGTTGATTTCACTGCTATATTATTTTGTGCAACTCTACATATAAATAACACAAAATTATAGGATTATCGGAAGACATTACGATAATCGCAACTTTTGACTTTTGACAGCTTGACTTTTTTATTCGTTCGTTGATCAGTAGCAGAGGAGCATAAACAAATCGGATGATTGTCCTCGGACTTTTGCTCGCCAATGGAGCGCTGGCTTTAGACGACAAAGCTCGCTGGTCGCCGCATCCTATGCATGTTCACGTTTCGAGAGGTTACACGTGACTGTCGCTAGGTGCTAACGTACCAGGCGTGAAGATATCTTTACATAATTTTTGCTATCTGTATGATTAGCTTCGTTTTTTTTGTTAATTATTAAATTATTAAATTCTTATCTTTTTTGTTTATTTCCTTGTGTCTTTTCTCTCTCCGGAACTTTGAATTTGAGTAAAATCAGTCAAAGCTCACTTGAGAGAATGGTAACCTCAGTCTCAGGTAAATGCACCAGGTGTAAACAACTGTACAGATGCTTCACATCAAATGTAATCCCTCGTGATACGCTCGATTAAGACCGAGCGTGGTGAGTGGTGGGTTTGGTTTGCAGGGCGTGTTTGTGTTGTTTGTAATTTTGTCCAATAGAAGATGTCGTAATGACGAATCGGTCTTTTAGTGAATAAATAAATTATAAAAAACGTACATAAACAAAATAAAATTATGTGTCGTCTCTTAAGGCCCCACATGCTCAGCGTAGGTCAAAATGGAGCTATTGAATGGTCAAAGACATCGCTTATAATCAGTATTTTTATAATTATCTTCACATGTGTTAATCGTGCCCATTTTTTGAATAATAAAATGCCTAATTCTTGTAAAATTTGATATCACAAAGATTATAAAATTTTATCGTAAATATGTCACTATATAATGTTATCATTAATTTTACTAATGGTTTTGTAAATGCGTTTAAAAATTAATAAATCTAAAAAATCTTAACACCACTGCACATAGATGTACTGAAATATGACTATATTCTAAAACATTAGATCGAGAGGTTTAAAAGAATACTATTTTATGTAATAAAAATACTTTATGCAGTCATCAAATGTTTAAAATAAATATAAAGGATAATAAGGCGTCAAAATTATATAAATAGATTATCTACAACGTTTAAAGAATGTCCAGGGTTATGCTCTGAAAATACCATAAAAGCTCCATTTTGACCTACGCTGAGCATATTTTATTTAATAAGATTAGGTATTTGTCTTTCAAAATATCCGTTTGTTTTTAGTCAAGCTTCTCCCCTCTTTAGAGATTAGGGTGTCGGGATAAGAGTGTCGCTAAAAACAAATGATAACATGGTATCGGTCTATTTACGCGGCGAATAATATTTCTTTTGATAACGTCTTTTTTATTTTAATTCGCCCTCCGCGGCTGCGGGAGAAAACGGTTATACGGAAAAGTGTGGAGAATGTTTCAATCATATATCAATGCAACGACGAAAAATACCATAATAAAATTATATTAAAACGAAGTTCATTCAGGGCAATTTATTTTATACAAAAATGGTTTATGATATTTACCAGGATAAAATAAAAATAAGAGCCTATACAAACAGTAAGGCTACTAAATTAAAAGTTGGTAATACCCATTTTTACTTTTTTTTGATATTTTTTTGGATCCATAAAATAAGAAATCCTCCTTTAATTGTTGTTTAAGGGGGGACGTGCGCCGCGTAGGTCAAAATTGAGCTTTTATGGTATTTTCAAAGCATGATCCTGGATATTTCTTAAACGTTGTAGATAATCTATTTATATAATTTTGAAGACTTATTATCCTTTATATTTATTTTAAACATTTGATGACTGCATAAAGTATTTTTATTACATAAAATAGTATTCTTTTAAACCTCTCGATCTAATGTTTTACAATATAGTCATATTTCAGTACACCCATGTGCAGTGGTGTTAAGATTTTTTACATTTATTAATTTTTGAACGCATTTATAAAACCATTAGTAAAATTTATGTTGACATTATTATAGTGAAATATTTACGATAAAAAATTATGTTGATAATCTCTGTGATCCCAAATTTCACAAGAATTGGGCATTATATTATTCAAAAAATGGGCAAGATCAACACATTTGACGATAATCCTAAAGATACTGATTATAAGCTATGTTTTTGAGCATTCAAGTATGAAAAACATCCGACGAATAATGATTGTTTTATAATAATTATTAAACTAAGAATAAGGTAGTATTTTTTTGAATTACGCCATTTCTTTTGGAATTTCCCAGTGGTTAAGCTACAACATACGGCCGTAGCCATAAATTGACAAACTATAACTGAAGTAGAGAGTTCTACGTTTCAATCAGCTAGCTGCTACTAGCTGAAAGTGACAGATCCTAAATATACCATATTATTTATTATTCAATCCAACATACCTACCTTAGCCTTGTATTTCCACTGTAACTTATAAAACAATAATTATAATGAATTTAAGTAAGCGGGGCGACGATAACTAGGCAGATATTGTATAAAAATGCAAAAAACGACAACGTGTGACATCTCAGCGGCCATGTTGTTTGGTGGATGACTGTTTACTACAAAATGGATTTGTTTATTATTATATACACACATTTTTTTTAAAGTCTCATAGATGGCAATATATACCAAATTTGACCACGTTTTTTATGCAAAACGTAGAAATAATCATATTCATATTGTCGTTAAAACAAAAATTGCAAAAACACAAAACTGTCGCTTAACTGGTTGCATAACAAAGTCCAATTTAGAATGACGACCCTTAAAATAATACTCTTTTATAAGATATTGATAATATTCTATATGTTGATTCTTGGTTCCCAGTATAAAAGTGATAAAAACGTACCTTTATATACATATTTCTTTCAAAACTTACAGATTGCTAAAGCTTAGCTCCCAAAAATACATAAATAATTCGGAAATATTAACATTCAAAATTCATTCGGAGGATGACACATTCTTAAATTTTGAGAATCTTATTCGTTGAATAAAGGTTTATTTCACAAAAATACCCCAAATCATTCAATTTTGATCTTTATACGATACGTGAGCCCTTAATTACATAATATGTTTTAGCTGAAATCATATATAAAGACAAAATATATTCACATATAAAATATATAATATATAAAGTGCTGCAAAGAAATCAAATTGTATGGGAACATATTTTCCAAACGCGTATACTTTTAAAGAGGTTTATTTCAAGTTAAATTATTAGTAAGAATGATAAGAATGGGAAAACAATATTAACTCGTTCAATTTATTGACAAAGCTCTGATCCTATAGAGCTTAAAGTTTCCCTAGAAGGGCGATATCAAATTTATTATTGTTTTGTGAATTACAATTCGATTTTATAAATTTCTTGAATTTAATGTTGTTGACTTTTTAAGCTGTTTGCTTAAGTTTAATTTGAATTTTATTAAATCCTGCCTATATTGGCTCTTTTTGACATTCAATTATTATAAAATGTTTTATCTTTGTTTATTTAAACTGGTGTACCTATATTTAAATACCAGGAAACATTATTTTATGTTAACAAATCCATGGTTTTTGATCAGATTCGACTAAATAATTAATCAATCAATTAAAACTGCTTTTTTATTGTGAAATGTATCTAAATATGTAAACTACTAAAGAATATAAGAATAAAAGAATATATGTAAGATACTAAAGTATATTAATTATAAAAAAACGTCAAAATAATAATAAAAAATTCAAAGATTAACTCACAAGATTTAAGAATGTAACATTCTTTATTGAACATAATTTGAGAATACCTCTCTGAAGTGAATCTTGTGAATATTCGTTGAATAAAAAAATAGTTTATTACATTATTAGAAAGTGCAAGTACGTTATAACTCTAAGATTTGGAGTGATCCTGACACTGTATTTAAAGTACATAATATAGTAATACAATAAACGCAATTATATATAAAGCGCTTCAGAGAGAATTGTAAAAACTACTAATTAATTTATTCGAAATTAGATATGACATTCATAGATTATGGGAAGTGCACATGAGCGCGAATCTCAGGCGCACGAGGTAGAATCATCCTGCTAGGCTTCCTAATTTTTTCAAAAAGGTTTTTATAGTGGTTATATATTTCTAATGCGCCGGTTAGACGGCAGCGATTTGCTTGCGCGGTATTGACTTTTACAGCACTTTTCGGTTTGCGTAAGCTTCAGTTTTCTTGTCCATATACACGGGCTTCCCAATACAAACTGGTTTGCGCAGGTAAGCTTGTCGTAAAGCATGAGCGTCTAGCCAGCGCTTAATTATTAATTTTATTATTTATCTATTTTTATTTCTTCACTTATTAATCTATTTAGCTCTAATCCTAATAGGTATTATCATTAACCAAAGTTTCTTAATTTATTTAGTTTTATGTACAGTCATAATAATATAATAACTTCAAAAGTTCAAAATGAACCCTCGACCTAATAAAATAGATACTACAATGTCACGACTAGGGATTGCAATAGCGAATGAAAATGTCAATACCGGTTTTTCGGTATTTCTTATTAAATACCAGTATTTCTTAAAAATTAAAAAAAACAGAAGTAGGTGCTTATCAATAAAAATATAGCTATAAAAATCTTTTAAAAATATTGTTTTATAGCAAAAACCTACTTACTTACATTTATTATGCTGACATTTAAAATATGTATTGATCATAATTGTAGAACTAGTGATTTTTTACAAATAATTTGAATATATTGATAATTTTAACAAAAGCCTTCAAAAGTTCATCAAGCGCAAATAAGTCCGGCTGCAGGAAAAGCTTCTTAAATTCAATGCTTGTACAGTCATCAATAATTATGGAATAGTTGAAAATTTTTGTCACAGATGTCTTCTATTTCGAAATAATATTATGATAATTCATCAATTTGTTTCATTATTTTTTCACCTCTGTTGAATTCACTCAATATATTTGCATTTTAGGAGCACATAACTATATAATCCATTTTCAAAACCGTAAACGAGTGTCCTTTCTTAATACCAAAAATTCCGGTATTTTGTATTTTTAAAACCGGTATTTCGGTATTGATAAATACTGGAATACCGGTTTTGAAATAACGGTATTGCAATCCCTAGTCACGACGTCATATTTCAAGACGTCCTTAAAATTAAGACGCTAGTACAGTCTCACGTCTTATATTGTTATATGACTACAAGAGATCATTAGAAGGGTCTTTATTATTTGTCCGGCATGCATAATTTAATTAAATGATAAAGATAGAAGCGTTTTTTTTCGCTAAGAAAATTCCCTCGTGGATTGCGCGGAAATTTTTCTGGCAAAGAAGAAAGCGAAATTAATGGCCGTTGCGGGGAGTCCCGGACTCTGGAGGACACCCACCGTTCGAGGAGAGAAAACCGCGCCACTTTTTTTGTGCCGGACGACGGACGACGACCGCTGGTTGCTTAACAGTGAATATATACTTTTTTCGACAAATACAATTTTTAAATTGTAACATAGTAGGACCTACATAGAAAAATCGCAACGTGGTAGTGTTACACGGAGGTGTTGCCTAAACATTACACTTTTGAGGTTTCGTACATAACTCTACAGCTGTCAACTTGTTGTCTATGGCCATAGACTATAGATAACAATGCAAAGGAAATCAAACAGTAGTCTTCTAAATTCAAAATTCAATCTACGTAAATCAACCAATATAAATTTGACAGTCATTTACTCCGCCGTGTTTGTACTAAATTTAATACCACATATAAAACCATGAAAATACCATCACTGTGCGTTATTCATCACGTCCCAAAACACTCCATATCACGCACACATCCGCAACCTTCAGAATAGATAAACATAACATAACTACCAAGCATCCTCGCATTACCCCCCATAACACATAAACATACAAAATCTTTCATACAGTTTCCATGGCTTGATACCATGCTCACGGCAAACTCAATTACTCACGGCGTAATCATACAAAGCAAAAAAAAGTATTTATAATAGCCTGAACGCAAAACAAAATATGTGTATCATATTATTCTACACAATATTCATTTCTTTAAGAAAGAAAAAAAATCATCCGCTAAAATGCATGTTGTTATGTATGGTCACACCCAACATCCAAGATATAGATTATTTACTCTTTAGTGTACATTATATAAGTATAATAATATATTACCATTATAATATAACAAACCTAATTTTGAAAAACTTCTGAAACATACATATTTGAAAATATCCTTGAATAAATGATTCAACTCATACCTTTCACTATTTGAGTGAGTGCTCTTATTAATTAAGCTACCGATCATGTCCTTATAATGGGAAAAAATCAAACCTCCTTAATACAAGGAGTCATTGTTAGTTTTTTGCAGAGTTTGTTATTTGTTTTATTTTTTGAATTTAGAACTTCTGTCAAAGAAATAATAAAAATTAAACGGATTTTATTGTCTCCTGAAAAAAAATGTTTTTGATTTATGACGTTTACAAAATAAAATGACGATGCTCATGTAACCATAATATAGGTACACCTTTTTGTGAAAAATATCAATAATTTAGTTTTGATAAGGTTTATTTCTCGTTTCAACGTGACTCAGTTATTCCTAACGCCTCTGACACTACGGTTGAAATGTAATTTCATAGCCTTATATTATTAACCTAACCCTTTGAATCCAAAATCTCACGGTCTCGGGCGTGACGGATACCTTTGGAAGCAAATACCTCTGATGAGTTTATCTCTGGCGAATTTGGTTGAACTTGTCAAAATAGCTGACAGCCACTGAATATGTAATAACATCTCAACTGTTTAGTCTATTTTGAACCGTTTGCTTTGGGCTATTTTATAATGGACCATTTACGAATTTACTCAGTGATTCGTAAAGATATTACCTTTTGTATAATTTGTCATTAATTAATTCTATTTGACTATTTGATACCAAATAATATTCTGGTTAAGCTTTCATTCTCTATCTTAATATTAACTTCACTTGAACTCTGTATACCTATATAATATTATGTATATTGGTACATTACCTTCAGAGAACTATTTTTAGGGGTAGAGAGAGGAAACAGGGATGACAGAGGAGAGATACATCTTTGCAGGGAGGAATGCCACAATGAGAGAAACAAAACAAAGTACGAATACTTATTGAATCTCAGGTTCGAATTCTGGGTCTGGCAAATACACATTTGTTTTTCAATTTGTATTTGGAGTCAGAGTATGGACTCAGTAGGTAGAGCAAGTTTGCTAATATCCATTTCTCGTAAAAACAAAATGTTTTAATACAACCTCCACTCTGTGGAGGCCCATAATATGATCTTCTAAGGATTGAACATGGTAAAGTACTACTAGTAGAGGGAGTAAGTGATAAGACAGAGAGTAGTGGAGACGTTTCTATAGCATAGAAGACGTTGTAGTGCTTATGATGTTGATAATTAATAAGAGTCAAAGCTTCAAATTAATATTTATTTATTATACATTATGATGAAAATGATAAATTACAAATTCTTAGCGTTCATAACATGACATGAAACAAATATAATAGGTGTTTACAAGATTTAAATAAAATACAGTGTATTACGAGTAAAAAATTGGATGGAAGCACGCCGACTGTATTAAATAGATGTTATTTTAAAAACTTATAAAACAAAGTCCACCCAAAATTACCCTCACTTAGGTGAAATGTACGAAAATCCAAAGCATTTTGATTGAACATGGTTATTTTCCATCCAGTTATTAGCACCTGCACCTTGGAAGAATAAACGTAAACGTCGTAAAAATATGTATTATGTAAATATACCTACGAGAAAATCTATCCGGTAGAGTCATGGTAGTATTAATACAGTCTCAAGTAAAAACGTCTCAAAAATTTCTTTTGAACCCTCTCTACCAAAAGACTGTACTTCAACTGATGCGGGGCCCAGACAATAGACCCATTTTTAAGCCTGCGCCAAACTAACGGAAAGAACTTAATAACGTAACATACAAAAAGAGCCGGTGTAGCGGTCAAAGACTTCAGGCCTTGTCAGCATTATTTCGACATTGTAATAATTAGCAAGTCACTTAAACTATTGCACAATCGTCACATCTACAGTTAGCATATTCTACACGCGTGACATCGAAGTTCAATAATGCAGATGTCAGCAGATTTCTCAATTGCAAACATGATCAACAATGACTCGCAATTTACCGAATATTCATGCATATAATTAGCAGGTCATAGTTAATGAGTTAGTCAGTCTAAACACCTATTAGTATCAATCATAATCTCCGTCCGATCAGTAAGCCCCGCACAGCATTCTATTCCACTGTGCTCGGACCTCAGAACAGTATCATAAGTATTATAACATAACGCTCTTGTAACATACGTTTGTACCGACTGTTAACGCTGCAAATAAAACTCGCTCTTCCATCCATCGGAGCAACCACCAAATCTCAACTTCTCATCTCTCTTCCTGATGACTCTCCAGCTACACCTCCTGGTTATCTCCAATCGCAACGGTCTCGTCACTCAATAACGAGATCCGCAAAACCGGAAAGTAGTACGAAAAATAGCTATGAATTTATTTTTAAATCTTAACCAAATAATAAAACGCCTGAAATTTTGGGTGTCGGTGGTGTTGTATTTTCATAGAGACCACGTCGTTTCCGTACCAAATTTGTATGTAAAAGGTTTGCTTTTTAATTTAGGTCGTTTTCGGAAATCGCAGGTCTCGGGCGTAAATTAAATAAAATTGGACATTCACGGCTATCCGTTTATTAATAATAATAATTATTATCGGTAGTTGAAAACTTCTCAACTCTTGTTTACATAAGAGTTTTATTGTTATTACATAACCGCATTTTGTAAAGCCATGAGTCGGATTTGTGTTGTAATATTTTCTGAAAATTAATGTACGCCAGAAATATTTTAACCACATGAAAGCGAAAGAGATCAGTGATAGTTGTTACACTATTGTCAGACCAAAGGGAATAGTCGTATATTATAATAAACCAACTTAATATTAGTTGATAGTGTAAAGGAGGGGTCCGCAACCTTTCCATACAAACAGTAATATTCAAGTTGATAATATTATACTTTTTAATTAAAGTCTTTTTTATTCAGTTAAAAATGGTGCAGAGAATTAATGTAATATTTTTTGTTATTGGACAATGATTTGAGATTTGAGTTGCTTCATCTCCACCCGCCATGTATATGCAGTCACGTGTCAGAATGAAAAGATTTTAGTGCCACACTTCCTTGTCCAGAAGCGATGCTGCACGGGACTGATATAGCAACCATGCACCTTAGTGCTTAAAGAAAGAGTTTTAGAAAATAAAAAGAATCTTGACTTGCTCTGCCGGCATTTATCTTTAATGACATTAACTTTCCTCTGTGATCGTGTACTGAAACTCTGCCGAAACAGAGGAGTCAGGAGTTGAAAGTGATGAATCTAAGGAGGGTTTGGAATCATTCCGTCTTCCATAGTCCATATGACGCAGGAAATTTTTCAAATACCTCAAAGTTGGCCTTGGTTGATATCAAGTCAGCGTGACCAATAGCCTAACAACCTAGCAAACAGTTCCGCTATGTCGGATTCCATCAACGGGCAGTCCCAGAGGACGTGTTCAACATAATTTGGAACACATTAGATACAATTTTAGAGAACATATTAATTATTGTACTGAGTGAGGCTTGAATCTACATCTATCGTACTCCTGGCAGAGTGCTTTACCAACTAGGACAATATTAATGCTCGTTTTCTATGCTACGGTATTTTTCATAATAATTTTATTAAAAATCATAATAATATTATGTACAATTCGATAAGGTAAATGATTATAATATATTGGTAAACTAAATGCTACTTGTTTGACGCTTGTATTCTGACGGTGATGCTTTACTGTATAGGTACTTACTTAATTTCAAAAACAAATTTCTGCTGCAAATACTGGATGTATGATCTGAAGAGTTACAAGAAGAAATCGGGGCGGATCATGCAGAAGTGGCGAAGGGCAAATATTAAAGGAAGGTATGTTGTGGTAGGTAGCTGAAAAAAGGCTTAGAATATACATATTTACAGGACTTAAATTCTAAATTTGCTTCGTCTTCATTAATCAATTTACTGAACAAATTATTTGAATATTAAATTATAAAATATATTTAAATAAAAAAGACAACATGCACTAAACTAGATATTATAAAGAAAAAGTGATGTTCAAACGGTAATCTAATTTGGGCTAAAAAAAATCTACAGCCTCATTAGTTGGCTTTCTTATCCAGAGATTACCTGAACTGAGAAACGTGCGAAAAATAACAAAGCTATTACACTATATGCGTAAAGGTAGATAAACGTTGTCTTTGAGAGCATTAGTCGTTTCATATAAGTAAGCTTTAAGTTTTAAGACAGTTTTAAGCTTTCAAGGGAAAATAGCATTAAACTGCATAAAAGAAAAACACTTCAGACTATCCCAAACCTTGTTTTCACGTGTTAGTAGAAGATTTGATAGACTTGGATACAGTATAATAATATATATGTATGTAAATTCTAAGTTCAATACTGAGAGACTGATGGCTTTGTTGGTATTTTTTTACCTTTGAAAAACGTATTTTTTGAAGGTATGTTTGCAAAATGATAAAGGGAAATCGGCCACGTGCTACGAATGTCTCAAGAGAGTCTCAATATGACCTGCTTTCTTTCAAGTTAACCAGAATCCAGCATCCTGAATGCCATATATAATAGACACAAGAAGACTGTCAATTCTTGAGGGTGCCGTATGGTGTCCGTTATCTTCTAACTAATGAGTGAACATAGTCAAAGATGAAAAAAAATGTGTTTAACAAACAAAAATAATTTTCGAACATACGGTATATTCCCGAATATAATTGTCCATTAGTATATTGTACACCCTATCGGTTATATTAATTATAAGGAAACTAAATCGATTAGATTTTATCTACGTGTAAATGTAAGCGATTATCTATGAATCCATATGACCCCGCAATCATTATTATTATTGGTTAGGATTTCCTCGCGTAATAATAATCTATTATCACATTGTAAGGGTCCAGACCCTAACATTAGATTGTGGGTACCAGTAGCGTGGAAATATAAATTGAAAAATTAATGTCTCACCCATAGATTAATAACACAATATGGATATAATGGCAATTGTTCGATGTGGTTTTGAAGATATTCGATAATAATGATTAATGAGTACAGTGGTAATACATAGTATAATATATTAATATTAAATTAATTATTATCAAAAATAGCGACACTAGACACCAATACAAATTTTGTCATTAACAGCAAACCAATCGAACGTGTGACCCATTATAAATATTTAGGTACATGGGTCAATGAGAAATGGGACCAGTCTCAGGAAATAAAAACTAGAATTGAGATCGCAAGGAGCGCATTTCTCAAAATGAGACGCCTCCTTAGCAATCGAGATCTTAACTTAGGTCTGAGACTGCGTATAGTACGTTGTTATGTTCTCTCAATTCTTTTCTATGGTATGGAAGTATGGACGCTACGCCAAGAGATGTCACGGAGACTTGAAGCTTTCGAGATGTGGCTGTATAGGCGCATCCTCAAAATTCCTTGGACTGACCGGGTGACAAATGTTGAAGTTCTCAATCGAATGGGGAAGGACCGAGAAGTTCTGCTTGAGCTGTAGCGCCATCGAACAAGAAGAAAGTGTATATTATGTAGGTACACTCAGTTGTTTGCACTATGATTTTATTATGATTTTGAAGGAAAAGCATTATGCATTCCAAATTATATTTCCTTAACAATCCTCGTGTATTGTTGTCATCCAGGCGCCTAACTATTGACTGATACAAAGGTAGTTATTTGTAGACCATGACCATCGTCCAAGCAATAATTCAATTCGAGTCTCCTTACGAACTCAGTCAATTAGACCACATATCAAGTCGTGTTACCGGCACAGGATGTCTCATACATAACACATCAGTGCGTACATCGTGAACTAAATATTTGGCCAGCCGTGATACCGGATCTTGACTTAACTTAACAACAGTAAACGCATACAAGGTGACTCATCAAACGAGTGTCATCGTTAACCCCAAAACTTAAGTGTACCATGCGAGTGTATACTAGCATAACCATTTGTATACTAGTGCGTAAGTGCATGACCCGGGACTTGCTCCAGCCATAAAGCCGAACAATACCAAGGTTAGTGCCTGGATTAACTCCCGTTTAAACCACCTCCCCCTCCAGATACAGATTCCACAATCATCCCAAAGTACAGTCCACTAAAACGCATCGCCATCTACAAATTAATATGATTATTATTATTATTAAATTACATCGTGTCCAATAAATAATTGTTAAAAACATTTTTTTCCTACACCATTTTATTATTTGGCATTTTAAAAAATGTTGCTGACCCTTGTTTTAAAAGAATGAAATATTACCATTATAAAAACCTGTTAGTTTTCGATTTTTTTTATTTTTCTTTCAAATTATTGAGGTATTACAACAGCTTTATAAAACACAAACCAAATTTGATTTAGGTGAGCCTCTTTTCCAAATAAAAATGGTAGTTTTTTCATCTAGTGTGTCATTATATTATATTGTAAAATATGAACAACCTTTTTTCATAGAGATAATATTGCTGTCAAGGGCGGATTGGTCGCCTGGGAAATTGTCTGGTTAATCGGCCAAACCTTAAATTACATACAGGTACATATATGGAAATAATGTAATAAAAATCATCTAAATTTTCATTAAAACAACACTTTAACTTTGTTTATTTTCGGATTAAAATATTACTCAAAATTTTGTATACATACATTGAACAATTCAGAGGGCGATAAAAATTTACTTAAACTTAAACAACAAGGTACTATAAATGAAGGTGTCCCTCGAAAAGCGGTCTATATGAAATAACCAAAATTTTACAGGAGAGATTATGGTTCCATACTGAAATAAATAATTAACAAGAAATAATTCAGTGATGTATGGTTTTATTTTTAATCATTGACATTAATTGCCTTGAAAATCATAGGTAAGCACTATAAATGACTGGGATTCTTGTTGTTTATGTTGTTTTCCTTTCTCCTGTATAATTTAGTTTTTGCATAGTATACACCTCTTTTAAAGGGACACATTCAATAATGATTATTGCTTACATTTTTTTTTCAATAGTTTCAAAATTATTCTGTAATAAAATATTATTATTTTGGCATTCATATATTATTATATGCGTTTGTTCATGATTTTAAATTTAAAAAAAATCATTTCAGATTCATATGCCTAAATAAGATATTATCAATTATTTCAGCTTACAGTACTTTGAGCGATTCAGATTTTTTCTGCGGCCTCCTAAACCAAATACAACTCATAATATTTTTGTTAGAATATTCCGAATAGAAAAGAATATCTGGCTAACAGGAGTTTTTCTTGGTGTCTTTACAGGAATATTTATCTCCTAACTGTTGATATGCACACTTTCTTTCTTAATTTCCTTCTTTAAGCAGTTTATTATTTATGTCGAATCTAAACAGCCTACTTCCACCCTACTTGTTATACAAGTGAAAATGGTATAACAGGCTACAGATCTCGAGTGTGAAAAAATATGGGATAAGCGTTAATATATGTTAACGGCCCACATACTCAGCGTAGGTCAAAATTGAGCTTTTATGGAATTTTCAGAGCATAACCCTGGACATTCCTTAAAAATCATTCGCTGCTGACTAGATAATGATTTTTTAATTACTACTTTTAAAATGCACGTTAATTACATCGATCGGCTGCCTGGTCATTACGCGCCAGGTGCGTCTTTAGCGTCCAAAGTATTAAACGTTTTAGATAATCTATTTATATAATTTTGAAGCCTTATTATCCTTTATATTTATTTTAAATATTTGATGACTTCATAAAGTATTTTTATTACATAAAATAGTATTCTTTTAAACCTCTCGCTCTAATGTTTTAGAATATAGTCATATTTCAGTACATCCATGTGAAGTGGTGTTAAGATTTTTTTTTAAACGGTACATAAAAGTTCCATTTTGACCTATGCTGAGCTCGTGGGCCCTTAAAGAATATGTTATATTAGATAGTTACATAATAACACGCATTAAAGTTTGTCACGTAAATCTAACACGCATTCAATATTTGAAGGCAGTCGGCGAGCTTTGTTTTAGTTGAGTTTTACGGTTTGACGGTCACAAAGTACCCTGCTACAAAACCTTCGCTAATGGCGATGGCTTTTACATTTCTATCTTATTAATCTGTTCTGTGTTTAATGCTTTCAATAACCTCGAAATTATAACATCCGACATGGCATACTTTTCTACTGAAAATAAATAAAAACATAGCGTAATGGGAACTGTTTGGCATGGGTTGGTTATCCAAGCTATAAAATATCACATAATGATACTAAATATAAAAATATCCGGCATAAATTGATCGGAAATTTCTTTCGGTGAATTATTGTCGTAGACTTTTCACGCAAGCTTGTCGATTTAAGTGACGCGCTGGAAAAATAGCATTAGCAAAGTCATTCTGAAATATATTCGACTAGGAAATCAATACAAATAATAATAAATCATGGAATCTAATATATCATATTACCACCAAATATTTATTAACTGAAATAACATAATATATTATAATGTGTTATCCAAATATGGATATAGAACAGCTATAAACTAATAAATAATATATATAAATATTATTGATTTAATTTAATAAAAATTAAAAAAATAATACATACTTATTCCAATTTTAATAAATAAATCTGGAGTGGTTTTGTCCGCGTCAAAGGGAATGTTATTATAAGTGATTATTGCTTCATATTATTTTGTTTTATTGTAATAATTTAGAATATTTTTTTAGTGTTCTAATGATGTAGTATGGAATATTAATATCCAATTTCATTAATTTAAATTTAATTGTTATTGGCAAAGTATTATTGGACGGACAATTCAATGTATTAGTAAATTATTTGTGTCGACTTTTGAATTTGTTTTGAGAAATGCCTGTCTTATAAAGATTATTCAGTTTAAAAATAAATATCCCTCTGAGGTGGACGAAACTGGTTCAGATTTATTTATTAAAAGTGGAATAAGTTCCAATTTTTTACGTTTTATTAAAATAAATCAATAATGCATTGCCTTTCCACCATGAATTGACAGTTAACACAATAAAATATATATATATATTCCCATATCATTCTCTTTTATTTGACATGGTGAAATAAGTAAGTAAGCAACATTTAAATAATTACAAGATAAAAAGAACTTTTTATATACCTACTACGTTTTTAAAGTTTCCGTTGAATCATATAAACTTGACTTGACTAGCTTAAACGATCAAAAAAATTTGTACTTGATAGAAATAATACTGAAATGTCATTTTGACATTCATATTGATTTCCATAGTAACGCACATATATATTAATAATTTCCTAGCAACCAATAATAGTGGATTGGATTACGGATTTCTTCCGAAATAACTTTTCATGCAAAACAGAATTAGCTGAAAATCAATTTAATTCTACTTAAAGATGGCTAAAAGTATTTAAAAAAATGCATTGGCATCATGTTCTGATATATTCTAAATTTTCAAATGTCTAACTAGTCGGGAAGTTAATTAAAAATCGATTGCAAGACAAACAACCAACGGACAAATAAGAATACGACCTAATAAAAACGTTGTAAAAATGGAAACTGTCGTTTTTGTTTTCAGATCCCTCAATTTTTAAAAAGGATATCAAAAGGCAAGATACATAAAAGCATAGGATATAATACAACAGTTAATTTACTGTAATGATTAAGTGTCTGGATGGAGGTATTAAACATGTCAATAGACAAACTATTAAAAAAGCATGAATATTTGGAAGGTAGATGATGAGGTGGAGATAAACGTCGCTTTTGCTTGGTTGTTTGCTTGTTTGGAGGAGAGAGTTTATTGTTGATACAATACAACGATGAAGATGATAGCGTGAGATTATAATCGCGAGAAATGATGTAGTGGTGAGATCGATATGATTAAGAGATTATATTAATGAAATTGATACTTGATCGAGTGGAGTCACGTTGACTTTATCGAGTGAAGGACTCGTGATAATAGTAGTGCGTCTTGAGACCGACTCGGTGAGTTGAGTGATGATTCTTGCACTGTCCTTTCAAATTATACATAATATGCAGTACATATATTACAAGAGATTTTGTCGCAATTAACAAATCATATCAGACCCTACTGATCTAGTTATGATTGAGAAAATGCTGATCAATATTAATTGTCGCTCCATTGTTTTGTTTCGATAACAAAACATACATATTAAAGTGTGTCAGTCATTTAATGCTGAGTGGTTTGATTGCTACAAATACTTGGAATTTAAGAATGTATTGAGACGGTAAATGTATAAAAATCACCATGAAATACTGTAATATCACTATAATTTAACGTGTCCGGAAACTTGTACGTATGTAGTTCGCCGTATCACACCTCACCGTGAAATGTTGTATCGGAAATATATGGACATCCGACCGTTCTTGGTCGTATAGTACTGACATAAAATTCATATCTAAATAAAACACGGAAAGCCAGCAGCAAACTCATTTTGAAAATAGCCGATATACTGGATTATTTGTTAGGTTAGGTTAGGTTTTCATTCTTGAATTCATCATGAATTTTGCCAAAATCAGATATGAAAATTGGATTACTGATCTAATACAATTGGAGACCGTAATTATGGTATACGGTCATATCGTCTTTCCGATAAGAAAGCTCACGGCGAACTATGCCACGGTGAAATGTTTTACGTACAATTTAGATGTAACCATTATTTCATATTAAGTATTGGTATAGTTATAGTACTATTCATATAAGGGCAGTCACTAGTAGTTTATAGATATAGCTCTAAAGAGGCAGTGGGAGCGCGAGAAAATATCGCTGGGATTAAGCACCATTCTAAGAAGATTGCCTCTGTTAGTTCGAATGGTGTAAGTTCAGCTCGCCGAGTCATTTGCGACCAAAGTTTAAGGTAGTGGGCTTATTATACATCCGGGTCATACTGTACAAAGTTTTCCTTTATGCATCAGCACAAAGGCGTAGCCCGCACTTGACATTCAGAGGATAATACGCCCAATGACGTCACTCTGATAAATGATAATATATCTACGTTTTTTAAGGTTATACTTCAGTTGAGGCATGGTCTAAAAAGATCGTGGCTAGGCGATGCGCGGATTGTGCAAATGATGCGAGTCGAACGAAATATAATTTGTCAGATAAATCCAACATGCGACCATTCAAAGTTCTGTTTATTGTTCTATTAGTAACAATAATAATATATTCATTGACATGTTTTCTTTTTCAAGTAAATGGGTAACGTTTTTTAGTCATCTTTATACGATTTAAGAATTTATACTCCCGTCGCCATCACGAAACAAATTGACGTGTTCACAGGTCGACTTTCGCTCTCCGATTGCCAGTGAGAACAAAATTTCGTTGCACGTATAGTTAAAAATTATTTGCCGTTTCACTAAGTACCGTCTTAATGCGACCATTTTAGGTGATCCACGGTGGGGTGGTGGCAGTACCTACTTCTGCTGCTGAAGTGTATGGGTTAAAATATGGCACCTGATAATAATTAATAATGTATGTTGTTTTTACTCAGTTTATATTGAATATACATAATTTGAAAACATATCATGCATATTATACACTAGAAAAAATCATTTTGTAGAAATAACTTTTATATACAACGTTTTTAAATTTTCTGTTGAATCATATAAACTTGACTTGACTAGCTTAAACGATCAAAAAAATTTGTGCTTGATAGAAATACTGAATAAATATAGAATACTGAAATGTCATTTTGACATTTCATATTGATTTCCATAGTAACGCACGTATATATAAATAATTTAGTTGCTAGGACCACCCACTTAGCAACCAATAATAGTGGATTGGATTACGGATTTCTTCCGAAATAACTTTTCATACAAAATAGAATCAACTGAAAATGAATTCAATTCTACTTAAAGATGGCTAAATTGAGTATTAAAAGAATGCATTGGCATTGTGTTCTGATCAGCGCTCGAAATGGAAAAGTTTACGAACCGGAACGCTCGACAAATTTTCTGAAGATATGATATAACATTTGAAACCTTGAAATACAGATATAACACTTAGGTTAGGTTGAGATACGGTATAAAAAAATATTCTAATTCAATTTCAATTATATTTATGTTAGATAGACAACGATTGGATCCACGTACGTGCTTTTCTACTCACACCTTAACTCATGACTCCACCTGTCACACCTGATCACTTTACTAACTCATGATGGACAGTTACAAGTGCGTTATTTTAAAGAAGTTTTATCATATAACTTTTGAACTTTATCCATATGATATCATTATGAAACTCTACAAAAGTAGTACTCGTAAATCTATATATTGTATATTCTATATACTTCTGCAAAACTTAACTGTTTTGTCAATCCAGAGGGCTCTAGATCTACCTCTCAAACTTACTTACCTCTTGAGTAGGTACTACAAAACTTGTTCAGCGACTTTTTTGTTTCCGAGATATGTATAATTTTCACTTCATTTTTAGGTTTTTGAAATCACAGCATAATACTGCTTAATCACTCACCACGTCATAGCTCCTTTTTGAGAACCTCATTTTGTTCCATGAAAATTTTCCATGACCCAGAGTGTCAACGGTATGCACTAGTGACTACAACAGCAATCCAAAGTTTTGCCTCGTTAATTATCTTTTATGTTATAAATTTACCGTTTTTTTAAGTTTATTAAAAATGTGTTTTATTAATTTAAATAAAAACCTACAGTACTTCTTTCCGACCATGTTCGATCTTATTAAGATCATATGGGGCTCCACAGAGTGGAGATTTGTGTTAACAGATTTTGTTTTTACGAGAAATAGTCCTATTAGGTTTATACTCTGATTCATACATAAATTAAAAAAACAATATGTGTACTTGCCAGACCCAGGATTAAATGAACATAGTTATGCAGAAAGTAGCCAGTCCACAAAAAATTAAAAAAAATGAGATATGATATAGATCAGATGCGCGAAGGTTTTTTCTACGTTCTGCTGAAAATAGCCAAGCGGCAAAAAAAATATTCTTGAAATAAAATACTAGTTACAATGTTACATTTTACGTTTTACATACATTTTTAATATCATGTTTTTGCTAAAGTACCATTATCTCAGCTCGACATTATTATTGACTGGCTACATTCTGCATAACTACGTTAAAATAACAATTAATATAAAATAAAGGAGGTACTACTATAACAATGTATTTTTTTTTGAGAAACCTTGATTTTTTTCCATAATTTGAAGAGTACAATGAAACAAAGTTTTAAAAACACTACACTTAATCAAATATTACTTCATTCAAGTCTAAATAAGAAGAAATCTCTCGTCTTACAATACCGCAATTTACTGAATTCTAAGTAACTATCCCTTGTAAAAACCTGATCGCAATTGCCAATCCCCAGTTGACCGACTTGAGTTTCTCTTTCTTTTTAACCGACGCATAGGAATATTCCCAACGGATATGATTGGCATCCTGTAATTCACAATTGAGTGAGATTCTATTAGGCCAAGTTTACAAAGCTTTTCGGCAAAATATCTAAGAACTGTAAAAAAAAAAAATGAATTAATCGGTTTATCTAAAAGCGCCAGTTAATAATATTATTATGAAAGGATACTTAGTATAATGTTTGTGTCTCTTAAGCGCAACCCACATTGAGGTGCATGTCGCCTACTGTCACGGTGTGGCGGCGAAAATTTAGTCAATGGTTTCTTTATTTTGCAGAATATTTTGATCGTACACCATCTCCGTAAATTCACTGAAGAATGACAGTGACGAAGAGTGCCTACTATAATGTATTAGTAATTTGAATTATTACTAATTATTCATGCTAATTTCAATTAAGTTTAACAGTTTCTACTAGTGCGTACGTTAAAATTATTTTTGACATGACATCCATAGATAATATTTTGAATAGAACCCAACCTGCAGACCATAGATAATAGACAACATCCTCATAGAAAACTCGCTAAAAACAAAAAATCGTGATTTTGACATGTCATTTGAAAAGTGTAGGCATGTGGAATATGAGAAAAACGTTCAAAACGTCATGCAGGTGTCGATGCAGTGCAGTACAACGTGAGGTGACCTCATTGTTGTTTTAGTATTTTTGCCAACTGACAATGTTCGTTTAAAGGCTCAAACTGTGCTACGGGATGGGAGCATCAGTCTGATAACATTTTAAGCACCAAGAACAACGACTTTACACACTTTTCTCCTGTAGCGGCAGCCCGTGATAGTAGGCGACATGCACCATGACATGCACCTCAATTTGGGTCACGCTTCAGTGAATACAATAATATATCGTTTCTGCTAGTTAAACTGAGTTGGCTAGTGACATACTGTATTGCCGTACCTTGACGATTTACTTGACTGATCACACTATCAATGAGGAAATTTCAGGACGAGCTTATAATCCAAAAGCACCTACTGATATTTAGTTATAAATATCGCATTTTAATCGAGTGAATAATGTTGCGATTATATTATACTGCACGTCACGTACTATCACGTGACGTGGAGAAAATGTGTAATATCATATTTATTGGTGATTAAAATGTTATCAGACTGATGCTCCCATCCCGTAGCACACTTTGAACCTTTAAACGAACATTGTCAGTTAGCAAAATCTTCGGAACCTCACGTTGAACAGCACTGCATCAACACCTGCATGAGTCAATGAACGTTTTTATATTATATTCTACATACCTACACATTTTCGACTCATGTCAAAATCGCGTGTTTTTTGTTTATAGCTGCAGGTTGAGTTCTGTTCAAAATATTGTCCATGGATGTAACAATGCAAGTAATTTTAACGTATTCACACGTAGAAACTGTTAAAATTGATTGGAATTAGCATGAATAATGAATAATAATTCAAAATACTAATATATTAGAGTTGGCACTCTACATCTTAGAATTTACGGAGATGGTGATCGGTCAAAATATTCTGCAAAATGACGAAACCATATACTAAATTTGTCGCCGTGACAGCGTGACAGTACGCGACGTGCATGTCAATATAACCACAACTTAATTAGTATTGCATACGGATGCGATTTGCTTTTATTCGTCGGTGCCTTATTGATTATGTTTAAAAACTGTGAGTTGCGGTCAAAGTGTAGAATTATCGTATATTAAAATTTACAATGACAATTAATACACTGCGGGTACAATATAATTCGTACGGCCTAACCATGTAAATACTCCAATCAAATAACTCACTTGACTTTGATAGGATTTACTGAATACAGCGTATCCGTTGTCAGAGGTCAATCAATGCTAATGTATTGAACTAAGCTAGGCTAGATAAGTAAACTGAGCTGAACTCAATGCTTACTGAAGGTCAAGCAGTGCTGCATTTTTATATAAGACTTGCAAACTATTAAACAAAATACTATATTAATAATATATTGTTTTTGTTAAGGCTATACTTCAGCTAAAGCATGGTCTAAAAAGATCGTGACTAGGCGATGCGCGGATTGTGCAAATGACGCGAGCCGAACGAAATATAATTTGTCATAAAAATTCAACATGCGTCCTTTTAATGTTATGTTTATTATTATATTCGTAATAATAATAGTATATTCATTGACATGTTTTCTTTTTCAAGTACATGCGGAACGTTTTTTAGTCATCTTTACACGATTTAAAAATATATTCCTCCGACGCCATCACAAAATAAATTGACGTGCTCACACCTCGACTGTCAGTCTCCGATTGGTGACGACTACGAAATTTCGTTCCACATACTGTTGAAAATTATTTGCCGTTTCACTTATGTACACTTTTAATGGTCCCTTTGGGTCTATTCTATACTTATCGACCGCTAAAGTGATAAAATGATAAATATTATCAAATTTAGGGTAGGTTTGTATCAAAGTATTAGCACTTATTGTAACAATTACAATAAATTGGATATAATTGTTGCAGTAAGTGCTATATTTTAACAGCACCTCTCTTGCTGTTTTAGCACTTTTATTTCTACAATTAGGTACAAGAAACTTATTGTAATTGTTACTATAAGTGCTAATACTTTGATACAAACCTACCCTTAGTTTGATAATATTTATCACTTTATCACTTTAGCGGAACGCGAAAGGACAAAAAGAGGAATGTGTGGATAAGGAAGCAGATAAGGGTTTGCGATGTAATAGAGTTTATTAAAAGCCTTAAATGGAGATGGGCTGGACACATAGCTCGAAGAAGAGACAATCGTTGGACAAATCTAATCATCCAGTGGTATCCAAGTAGTATAAAACGTCCGCAAGGTAGACCTAGAGGCCGCTGGATCGATGAAATGATAAAGCTCTGCGGAAGTACGTGGCAACGCAATGCACAAGACCGAGATAAGTGAAAGCAGCTTGAAGAGGCCGTCATCCAGCAGTGGATAGATTCAGACTGATGATGATGATGATGATGAAGTATAGAATAGACCCACTGATATATTTATTCAGTGTTTATTGTATGAAATCTATATCCTGCTAACTTATGATTGAATGAATATTATAGTATTAGTCAATCTATGATATTATTATGTTGTTAAAATATATCAATATGTGTCTTAATAGGATCGGACATGGTCGGGAAAAAATATTGTAGGTTTTTACTTAGGTTCGTGAACTTTTCGTTTGGTGAATCCCAACGTATTGCAACGATGATAGTGTTGAATATACATAATTTGAAAACATCTCATGCATATACCCACTAGAAAGAAATCCATTTTAAAAAGAGGACTTGAGTCAATCACCGCTGGATTCGCGTTAATCTGCTTTTTTAATTAAGCTACGAGCATTCTAATTAAATACGACAACCAGTAGTTCTTACATGAAATGCTTATCAAATTGCGTTAACAATGTTGGCTTTTTAAAATGAATTTTTTCTAGTAGGTATATGCATGACATGTTTTCATATAATGTATGTTCATTATATAGAATATTGCATTCTCAAAATGTTGTGAATCGTTTGTTGAATAAAAGGGGTTATTTAGTTGATAGTTGTTTTATATAAAACCAACCATTCCAGCTTTTTTCTCAATTTACAGGGAGAAATTTAAACGTCAAACTTTTCGAATGAAAAATATCAGTTTCACACTCATGAAATATAGCATAATGCCGTGTACACACTGGCAACCTTATTAAATTTTACGATAATTATCATAATTGCTTGAGAAATTTTACGATAATTATCATAAAATCTAACAAGATTGCCAGCAACTTGTTGCCAGTGTGGACCCGGCATAATATATTCAGAAGTTGGGTACAAGTTTTGCCTAAAACACGCGACACAATTATTTTTCACGCATCGAATATCATATTATTATAATATATTATTTAATATGGGCCAATTAAAATTCCGGGACATCTAACAGAGTAAGTTTTAACTTTGTTCCGATTTGAGACAGCCGGGAAATACCTCTTCAGAGAAAAAAAAACATATTATTATGAATGATGATATCAAACTTAGGAAGTTGTTATTCCCCGTTTCTCATTTTCTGTGTACATTTTTTCTTTTCTTTTTCTGACACTGCAGACCATTAAGAGATGTATTGTATTACATTTACAGGTTTCCATAGACGAATTTCTTTCTCAAAGGATAATAATAATATGGACATAAAAAAGAATTTAGAATTAATGTAATTGTAGAAATATAATACTTATTCAGTGTCGTTCGCTTTTTTTTATTTTAAAGTTTTTTCTATATATTATATATAAAATTTAAAAATAAAAAAGTGGACAACACAAACATGGACCCTCCCAACCAATCCTTAATCGAGTTTTGACTGAGCTTAATGAAAGAAGTAATTTAATAAATAAAAAAGTGCCATGGGAATGAAAGACACGGGAACTCAACAAAAATAAATAATTGAATGTGTAAGTGTCCTACGAAAATGACCCACACAATATTATAGACGTGCAATATTGTGAGTTGCAACCTTCAAAACATTAACCAAGATCAGTTGTCAGTATTCGACGTATGACGGATTCTTGACAAGTGTTAAAGTTTAGCCCGAATTCTTCACGCTTTAAATCGGTTGCCTGCTTCTCCACACCCGTTAGATATTCCAGTTCCCATTATTTCTGAGTTCCCTGAGTTCAATAAATGGGTTATCACGATTGAATGAATATCTCACTCCGCTTTTATCTTAATCGTGTAACAGTCACTCAGTATCGCCAAGCCTCGAGCTATATATCTCACTCTTTTTATATATCGTATTATTATCTTTATATACATTGTAATCCGCACTTGTCAATTAGTAAATAAATTCACCATCTTCACCAGTAGCCATAAGTCTTCATATCCCGCGCTTCACTCCTCCATCATCAACATAATCCACCACAACACACGCATCACTCCAAAATTATAAAAAAATAACTCTCAGATTCCGATTTTTTCGTGTCGATAATATCTTTACGGAATATCATTTTTTTACCATTTTTCATATCAATAATGATGTTATAACAGGAGTACACCAAATATCAGCTGTATAATCGATAAATCAAAATTTACATAAATATTACAGGGTCCAGAGAATATCCTCGGTTGAAAATTTGAGGACAACCTCCGAAAAAATGATATATAGCTACTTTGCTGAGACAAATGATGGAATTTAAAATATCGGAGGTTCCAACCCTTCCTGTCAGAATCGCGTTTAGCGCCACGCGCGGAAAAATAAATTATGACTCTCCCGCGAACGGCGTCATTCGATTTTTCTATATTAAAAAAAAAGAGATGATTTTTCTTACAAAATAACTTACTTGTAGCTATCAATATGTAATATAAGAAACGAGTTATTTTATTGGTGCAACATACTCAATATTTTAAAGTGTTTTTTTTTTTAAATGTATTATTATATAAGTAGGCTTACCATGCTTTCCGATTTGATGAGATTGTCCTTGTTTGACGATGTGTTACGAATTTATGGAAGCTTTTAACATTTTGTCCTGGTTTGAGTTATCTTACGAAAATCAACTGTGAGAGATCTTGGCATTACGTTTGACAGTAAATTGACATTTAGTGGTCATATGTTTGCCATTTATATAAAGGCGCTACAAATATTGGGTTTTGTCTTATGTACTTCTTATTAAAAATTCTTTATAATTCTTTAGAATGAAGTAGGTGTGGGTCTATTATTTTGGTACTGCATCCGTCGAAGTACGGCTATATGGTGGAGAGAGTTCAGAAGAAATTCTTAAGAATCCTTTACCTAAGGCTGTATGGATTGAACTGACTTTCTCCTGTGTATGCTAATGAACTTTAGTTTAAAAGTCGTAAGAGATCTATTTGGATACGTATTTTGCCAACCTATTCATGGTGAGATTTGTGGTTTCTTTAGGATGAGACGTTCAAAGAGGATCATTCTATACACAATTACCATGCAAATACCTCTTGGAAACGGTGGTTTTTAATCAGCCAATTTTTACTCTACGAAATCTTCTAACAGTGAATATAATTATTATGCATACATCTATTAGAAAAAATCTTGAAACAATCCGGTACCGGATAGGACTTGAACTTGCTTGCATTGGATTCCAGCATGTGTTCTTTAGCAATTTAGCTACCTGCACCCTTCATAATTATTATTCACGACGAAATTAACTAATAGTCATGGAATTGAAGCTCTTTTTAAACTGTATTATTATTGTATACTGGGTTTTTTGGTTGGAACCAATGTAATAATAAGAAGTAAGTACGAATCTTGGTTCCTAGCTAGTGTCCGGATCACTCGTTGACGTATGTACTTGCACTCATTTTAAGAAAAAAACTAGTTCATAGTATTTGTATTTATTCGGACTCCAAAAGCTCAATCCAAGCAATTGGAGATCCCTTGTCTACTAATCCGATTGTCTTTTCTATTCACAGCGAGTCCGCAGTGCTGAGACGGCGCCACCCCGAGGTGCACTTCAAGTGGATAAGGGGATACACCGGGATAGAAGGAAATGAAAGAGCTGACAAATTGGCTCGGCATGGTGCTTCTGAACCCAAGACCACGATAGCTTATGACAAATTTCTTCTGAGCTACGCTAGCTATTTCAGATATGGTGACAAACGAATGGAACTCAAGAAACTTAAACTCTTCGATAGGAGAGTTGACCCGAAAGTTTTTATCTTCAATTTCAGCAGCACAAGGCGTCAGGGTGCATAAAGGGCTGTGTTTTGAGATGACTCAGATTCTTACAGGTCACGGAGTCATGCGAGCATACCTGCACCGGTTTAAAATAACATCTGATGGAAAGTGTCCATGCGACGACGGAAGCTACGAGGACGTCCTACATTTACTCCTAGATAGCAAGGAGCGGCACAACCTGAACTATTTATTACAGATGGCAGATGTGGACATTCGAGACCTTCCGGGGACCATGGAAAATGAGGCCGGAAAACATGCACTTTTTAATTTCTCTATTGATGTAATAAAAAGAATAAAAATAATAAATGGTGACATGTAATGATGATCCATGCCTTTCAGATCCATTGACTGCAGTCATATAATATAGGATGAGTATATGCTCAGAATATTAGTCCTATGCGACATTTTTCGGCTACAAATCGCAGTGAATACGACAAAATATTCATCAGAATCACCACCGCCTCGCGCTACAAAGAATTTTCCAGGGTTTTTGCAAGGTGGATTCATAGGCCCTGGCCGAATTCAAATTAGCAATACCCGATTCGGGTAGAAGAATAGTTTTCAATAAGGCATATTCTCTCAGCCGGCACAATTTTCATTTGACAAGCATCAAGTAGAGTAGTTTGCGTGCCAAAATCCTTAAAGAAACCTCGACAGTAAATGCGAGGTATTCATAAAGGGATCTAGAAAAAAAAATATGATGTTTTAGCTGTATAACATAAAACTTATCATTTTTGGGATATTATAGATTTTTCACTCAAAATATTTTTTTATTCGTACCTATATCAATACTTTATATATCTATCCGGTGACACGCGCGGCCATGCTGTTACGCTGTTATAATCCCCCGATTTAAGGTGTCTAAATATTGTAGCGTGTTAATAAAGTAGTACAAAACTAATTTGGTCAGGGACGTGCTAAGTGGCGGTGTTGGCGGTGCAAAACACCCGGGCAGCAGGATTCGGAGGGCGGTAAAACTCCGAAAAACATTTTTAAACGGTTTTAATAGAAATATATTTTATTCAATAATTATTAATTATTTATTTAATAGGTTATTATACTATATCCTATATTTTTTTGTTATTATATGAATATTTTGTTTTAACAATTTTATTTATATTCATTTATTTTGTTTTCACTAAAAGAAATCGACTTGAACCCGGACAGCAGCCAACCTTGACGTAACACTGAATTTGGTTCCACTCAATAAAATATAGTCTTGACTTAAATACTCAGGTCTCGAAATGGACCAGGCGCACCGGAGTTCCGTTTCATGAAATCCCCGAGATTATCGCTCTGTCTCATTTAAAATTTAATTAGATAAACATGGTAATATTTTCGGAAAATTATCGAGCGCCCTTGTTCGTAAAATAATCGTTTTCGAGTGTTGTGAAAATTTGAATCTTCTATGCATGGCTTCAGAAGCAAATGCACAATCACTACTCCAACATGAACTAATGATCATGAACCAACATTTACTATCATCATCTACTACTGAATGAAGACATCCTCGTAGCTCCTTTGTTTCTGTTAATAATAATTATTCGCTACCAACTACTTCCATCGAATATGGTGATTTATTTATCGATTAAAATAGTTGTAGGGTAGTATGTTGCTTACGAATATATGATTACAATGTATCCTTTTGTCAAGCGAAATATCTGACCCAGTGCCTTTTCATCGGTGTTTTAACCTTTTTCAAATCGCGTACTTTTGTCTGCCTCTTTTACTATAATTATATTGTATAAAATTGTTTTTATATCGTTATTTTGGAAAGCTCAGATACAGAAATTTCACCCTTGTTATATTGAAAAACAAATTGAACGTAGGTTTAAAAAATCGGATGAGTTTATCCTAAAACAATGCAAAATAGCTTATGGAAGGGGGGTGGAATGGGATAATTTTAGAAACAAAAACGAAAAAAACATGTACCGACCGTCCGTGCGTATTATTTACCCATCAACACGATAAGGACGTTGGGCCAGCTGCTATAAAACCCAAAAGAAGACACTAAAAACATGCGAACAAAAGGACGAAAGTTTACTTCGGCGCAAACCCTTCGGTGAAACAATTCAGGTTTTAGGTGAAACGTAGCACCTGCGGTCGGTCTACTTAAACCAGAGACCGTTCTCAATCTACGAGGCAATAATCTACATAATTTCATTCCTGCGGGGGGCTTAAACTGACGTATTGAAAATACCACAGTGTCTAATAATGCGAATATGTATCCATTCTTTATTTTTATAAATGTTATAAGTATTTTTATTAACTTCGCCTGCGCTCTGTTTATAATCAGATGAACAGGAAAATAATCTTCTAATTATTCATAGAACAGTAATTTTTTAAATTGTTACAATAGTCATATCGACTGTAGAAAGGAAATAGGGCGTAACCCTCAGTTATTTCAAAATATGTTTTATTGCATAATAACGTTGTACACGACTAAATAGACGCTGTGTCTAAAGGATGTAAGCTGCAAATGCCGATTTATTATCTAAATTTAGCTAGCAGTTAAAAAAGAAGGAAAAACGACTTAACCATATATTTTAATTAATTCAATAATTACTATCAGATAAATGATCTAAATACAAATTATTAATTGTCATGCACTTTAAGGTTATATCTCTATTGTATTTAAACTTTGAATGGAAACCGTAACAAAAACGTTTTTGTGCCTCCTGTAAAATTTGATTTGTGTGGATTATGCTGGTTTTCCTTTCCACAGTCGATATGTAGAGGTTTTATCCAACACTACAACTTAACTGACATGTTATTGTCTATGGTGATTTTTAGATCATAGACAATAACGAGACGGAAACGACACAGTTGTCTATTGACCTTCAATATAGAGGCTACAAGACCATCGGCCTTTCCAAAATATCATTATTATATAAACTGTTACTCATAAAATAATATACTGTTGAATATCAACATGTCGCCGTCCGATAAAAATGGTGACCACTTCTTAAGGGACCGTAAATTGTGTAAAATTTGATATTAATTCTAAGTGAAAAAAATCGACAGCATAGCGTCACATGGAACACAATAATCAACACACTTTATGGATCCCATCATCAATCATCATCGTTTTTGTTACACAAAATCAATCAACAACTAAAACGTCTCTTCAAATACAATAAGATGTCAGTTGTAAAGTTGGGTAAAACCTCTA
Organism: Rhyacophila brunnea; assembly: GCF_057557595.1. Taxonomy (NCBI): domain Eukaryota; kingdom Metazoa; phylum Arthropoda; class Insecta; order Trichoptera; family Rhyacophilidae; genus Rhyacophila; species Rhyacophila brunnea. Next base: position 18,256,059 of record NW_028232752.1, read on the forward strand.
CAATTATAATATTATAATGATATGTTTCAATCATTGATATGTATACATATCTGTTAATTGTTAAAACGCTTTTTTCGTCTACTTTATTAAGGCGTTGTTGACGTTCCTGGTTTTAAACCCATGATTGTCAGTTTCGGTCTTTGTTGACATTTTTATCCATACTAATAAAAAGATTTTTTAAATGCACAAAATTAAAGTTCACCAATTTTGTACCTATTACAAAAAATACGTCTATGTTTACTTTACCGTATACAGCCACAAACTGAACTTAAACAATACCTAATTGTATACATAATAATAGATGTCTTTCTGATCCTCCTATTATCGAATAGCTTAATAAGTTTTATTGCATATAATATCGTTGTACACGACTAAATACGCTTTCTGTTCAAATGATGTAAGCTGCAAATGCCAATTTATTTTGTAAATACATCTAGTATTTTTTTTTTAAAGAAAGAAGTAACATGGGAAAACGACTTAACCATAATTTTTGTTGGTTTTGTATTCAATTAACCTAATAATTAATATCAGATTAGGGATATAAAAACCAAAATATTAATTATTATGCACTTCAAGATGTCTATTTTGAATTTTAACTTTGACAGATAACCATAACACTGTGATAAGTGAAATAACTGTGTCCTGTAAAATTGGATTTGTGTGGATTGCTCCCTTTTTCCTTTCCACAGTCGATATACAATCAAATTTCATCATCAAATCAAATCAAAATCAAAAGACATTGAGTATTAGAACGATTATTCTAAAACAATTTAGTTGTATTATCACTTTAAAACAATGCTAGTGGAAGCTATTAGAGCATACAATTTACGAGCATAATATTTTTGTTTTGTTTTATTATTGTCTGGTAAAATAATGGATATTCAGGTAACCTTCATTTTATAAATCTCAAGCTCATTATCTGTCAAAAGCTATGACTAATGTTAATTCGGGTATTTTCGCACGTTCTCGCTAATCTTCGACTCAACTGTCACCGATCATCAACTAAGTTGGGTTTTAAAAACAAGTATTATTCTATTTTGTCTACGGCGATCTGTGTGAAAATCTGGCAATATAATTATTATGTAAGCTTTACAATCTGGTTACAGACCTACAAACTTATCTGAAGAATGGGATGGGGGAGCCACTATCGAAAACTACCCATTCAAGACTCGTAACTGGACAAAATCTGAAAGTCGAATGAAATTTTCAAAATGACGTCCTATGGTAGTTCGTAGTTTCATTGTTGGCCATTCTACAGATAAGTTTGTAGGTCTGTACATGTAAATTGTACGTAAAACATTTCGCCGTGCGCTTTCTATAGGAAAGAGATTACCGTATATACTATACGGTCTCCAATTTTATTAGATTCAATATGACTGATTTCAGCTGATTTTAGCAAAATTCATGAATTTAAAAATGAAAATCTAACCTAACCTAACTTAACAAATAATCCAGTATATCGGCTATTTTCAAAATGTATTTGCTGCTGGCTTATACTGCAAAGTATAAACCGACAAGAACCATGTTTTATTTAGACATGAATTTTTATGTCGGTACCATACGACCCAAAGAGTTCGGACATTATCTCCGATACAACATTTCACGGTGAAGTGTGATATAAGTCTACAATTTTTTTAGATTCAATATGACTGATTTTAGCTAATTTTAGCAAAATTCATGAATTTAAGAATGAAAACCTAACCTAACAAATAATCCAGTATATCGGCTATTTTCAAAATGTGTTTGCTGCTGGCTTCCTCTGTAAAGTGTAAACCGACAAGAACCGTGTTTTATTTAGACATGAATTTTATGTCAGTACCATACGACCCAAAGAGGTTGGACGGTCTTTAATATACGGCCATATTATTATCTCAGATACAACATTTCACGGTGAAGTGTGATATAAGTCTCCAATTTTTTTAGATTTAATATGACTGATTTTAGCAAAATTCATGAATTTAAAAATGAAAACCTAACCTAACAAATAATCCAGTATATCGGCTATTTTCGAAATGTGTTCGCTGCTGGCTTACTCTGTAAAGTGTAAACCGATAAGATCCATGTTTTATTTAGGCATGCATTTTTATGTCAGTACTATACGACCCAAAGAGGTTGGACGGTCTTTAATATACGGCCATATTTTATCTCCGATACAAAATTTCACGGTGAAGTGTGAAACGGCGAATTGCATACGTACAAGTTTCCGAACACCTTACAATCTTAGTAATGTCATTGACAGACAAAAATATCAAAATTACGAACATAAATCACCGAATTACCTCCATGAATATATCCGTCGTAGTAGATACTTTATCATGACCGTGACCCGTACACTGCTTGTCATAAAACATTTTATTTGGTACTCAAAACGATCATTGCATAACACCCTTTCCCGTGTAATGTTGGAGGATCACTGGTATGAGGGAACGTTTCTATTAGGCAGGTAAATGTGTTCACAGTTTAAAGGGAAGGAATCCTGTAAGCCAAATACAGCCTAACTTATGGCGTCATATTTATCACGTCACACTTTTCATTAATTTCATTCACCTAAATGGCAGCTTTGCAGCTCGAGATCCTATTTAATATGCATCGTTACAATTCTGTTTGGATTATTCTTGTTTTTTAAAGAAGGTAAATAAAGGTAGTGTATATTCAAAGCTCACGTCTTTGAAATCCGTTATATTTTGTTCTATTCCATTATGAATAACTCGCATTTACTATCGACGTTTTTTAAGGACTTTGGCATGCAAACTACTCTACTTGATGCTAAGTCAAAGTAAATTTGTGCCAGCTGAGAAAAGTGCCTTATTGAAAATAAATTGATCTGCCAGGATCGGATGTTGCTAATTTGAATTCTGACAGGGCCTATGAAACCACCTTGCAAAAATTATGGAAAATTCTTTGTAGAGTAAAGCGCTGGTGATTTGTGAAGAACCGATCGCCAATAGTAGCTCAATTTGGAAAACGCTTCGGAGAGTATTAAAAGCCATTAGTTAAAATTTTAAAGTATAATGCCTTTAGCATAGTGGTCTATGTGCATGGGCGCGATACCCGAGACATGCAGATTCAATTCCTGCGGGGCGTCTTACTTTTTTCAAAAAGATTTTTTTTATTGGTTAAAATATTATATTTTCTCAGAAGTGTTTTCAAAATTATGTATATTTTATAACCATTATTTATAGCCGCATTTCTTTTGTTTTCCCGTAGAAAAAAAAATGTTCATTCACATTCATGACATTTCTAAGGATATACTTATTCTAACTTATATGACTGCAATCAATGGACCCGAAAGGCTTGAATCATTATTATATGTCACCATTTATTATTTTGATTCTTTTTATTACATCTATTTGCGCTTTTCATAGTGGACTGTAATTTTGTGACGGAATGATTGTGGTGATGGATATAGATGCTGATGTGGGGTTATGTTAGGATGCCAGGCACTAACCTTATTGCTGTTGAGGCTGACTCCGTGATCTGGTTGCACTATCACTCGTTCGGTGTTGTTTGTTGGGTTACCCAGTGTGCAGCATTTGACGGTACATTTTCGATGAACAATAAATGAGGTTGATGAATTACAGGGGCCGGTACCACGGCTTGCCAAGTATTCAGAAGTATCGCTTGGACAACGATCACACTATATCAAGCTGACCCGGCCGTGGTCCACGAATAACTTTTGAATCAGTATGTATAATTGAATCAATCATTAAACGGCGGTTTAGCTGTAACAAGCCTATACCCACCCGTTGTCTTGAGGTAACTTGAGCTAACTGGCATTATTTAAGCACGGTCGACTGATGATCCGTAGCTGCTAGTCAAACTGGTAACTTGTAACAATATCTGGGGATTTGAGGTAGGTGGTAAAAAGCGACCATAATTGGCCCAACCAACACAAATACGGTTTATATTAATAAATTAAACATTTATTTTTAAATATCGAATCTTGTAATGTTTTTGTAGTGTATTGATTATTTAAAACACATTAAAATATAGATTTTCAGTAAAATTTATTACATTCAATCTTTCGAATTTTGTCGGTAAATAATTATCTTAGATAAATCAACAGTAGAATCATAAGCATCCTTAATTAAGTAATTGAAAATACCATTGGCGAAGAGTGGAGGTAGGCTGTTAAGATTCGACATAAATTAATAGTGGACAGTAAAACTTGTCAATCATACGTATTTGTTTTCATCGAACTAAGACTACAAATTGCAGATAGTGTTGGTTAGTTTTTAAATTTCAGTTAAACCATGCGTAGCCATAATAGATAATAGTTAAAAAATATTCGTCCATCAATATCTAAAATTATGCCATTAAATCATACATAATTTAAGATGCTTTAGAGATAGGATTATATTTTTTTTATCGATAATGGTTTGGTTAGGCAGGGCTTAATAAATTTAAAAATAGTTACAAGATACAAATAACTTTTTATATACAACGTTTTTAAATTTTCTGTTGAACCATAATATAAACTTGACTTGACTTGACTAGCTTAAACGATCAAAAAAATTTGTACTTGACATGTCATATTGATTTCCATAGTAACACACGTATATATTAATAATTATTTAGTTTCTAGGACCCTAGAGCCCTAGCAACCAATAATGGTGTCGAAATAACTTATCATACAAAACAGAATTAACTGAAAATGAATTCAATTCTACTTAAAGATGGCTAAAAGTTTAAAAAAAATGCATTGGTATCGTTTGATATATTCTAAAAATTTCAAATGTCTAGCTAGTCGGGAAGTTAGTTAAAAATCGATTGCAAAATTTGTACCGGACAAATAAGAATACGAGCTTAGAAAAACGTTGTAAAATAACCAATACTATCTGTAATAATATGTATTCTCAATTCAACGAAAATAAAATACATATTACTGAATAAGTGTGCACTTTTTTGTCGGATCGCCCATAGCATACTTTAACTGTTATGGTTTGGTTCAGGCAGGGTTTAATTGAATTTTAAAAACTGACCAGCACCATCTGCAAATTGTATTATTAGTTCAATGAAAACAAATTTAATATGACTGACAAAGTTTAGTGTGCACTATTTATGTCGAATCTTACAGCCTACCTCCACCCTTCGCCACTAGTTAGCTATGGATACTACGATGTATATATTTTTCAATTTAAAAAAAAAACTAAAATGCCGTAACTTGTAATAATTATTTCTTAAAGTACTGCCACATTTAATACTGATTTTTCTCTGTTGTTTCAAAGCTAAAAAGAATATTGTTCATTAATCATCTCGAGACAATAAAACGTTGATTTTTTTGTTGTAAAGTCACTTAGACTCGTTTTATCATTCATTTAAAATTCTATTGTCTCCGAGTAAAAGTCAGTCGTCCGAGCTAAAGATTTCGTTCGCGAATATTTTTTTTAAGGATACCAACCTTAACCGTTTTCAAGTCTACCAACATAATTAATTCCGTTTCCGCAATAATAATATTTCTCAATTGCTCGTCATAGAATCCGAGTCTTACAGTTGTAAAGAAAACATCTCGAGTTGAATGAAAGATTTCTTCTTCAGCCTTAAAAGATCAAGTGGGCTTATAACATAATTGTGGCGAATTTATGTGAAGTTATCACTTTTCATTTCTCAAATAATTTTGCAACACTTCGGGAAATGAAAAGTGCTAACTTTATTTTCATTTTCGCGGGTGAGTTATAATTTGAAATATATTCTAAGACGTCATACAATAATTCTTCCAATAACAATGCTATTTTTGTTTTCAATAAATGTGTTAATAGAGAAGTATGTCATAAACTAAAGCGCCCGCCTTTTGTTTCGTGAATCGCGGGTTCAAATACACAATACGCTATTCTTATATACCTTTACACTATGGAAATCCATGTTATGATCACTCGTTTATAACGGAAATTTTAATTTATCTATTTCAATGACGTATTGTGTAATAAAACTTTTTGCTATTATACCAAGACCCACGTTAAATTTAGTCGAAAGCAAAAGGTACTGACTTTCCATACAAACAATTTACAAAAACACTTAGGCTTTGAGAAAATTAAATGATATACATTGAGTGACCTGACCGGGAATCGAATCCCCGGAAAAGAAGCCAGTTTCTTAGGCACTGAACTACTTCCTTTTTTTTGACCTTGTCCGATCCTAATAGGATCACATGGGCCTCTACGGAGTGGGGGTTTGTGTTAACAGATTTTGTTTTTACGAGAAATGGATGTCAGCCACTTGCTCAACCTATTAGGTCCATACCCTGACTCAAACACAAATTGAAAAACAAAATGTGTACTTGCCAGACCCAGGATACAAACCTGAGACCCACGACGTTATAGGCCAGCGTTTAAGACGATACTTCAGTGAAACGGCAAATAATTTTCAACTATAGGCGCGACCAAATTTTGGACTCGCTGACAATCGGAGAGAGAGCGTCGAGGTGTGAAAACGTCAATTTGTTTTGTGATGGTGACGTGGGTATTAATTCTTAAATCGTGTAAAGATGACTAAAAACGATACCAATTTACTTGAAAAAAAAAAACATGTCAATGAATATATTATTAATTTTACTAATAGAACGATAAACAGAACATTAAATGGACGCATGTTGGATTTATATGACACATTATATTTCGTTCGGCATCAAATCCTATTCTCAAACCAGTCACAGTTACCTGATAACATACCTAGGCAATTCCTTTAAAATGCTGCTCTATACTAACACAATTTAAATTATAGACTTAAATCATATTTAAAGTTATGGGGTATCCGCTTCTACAAAATTATTTCGCTATTTTAATCTGATACAAGATTTTTTTTAATTTCGATATACACACGCACATAATATCTTCGCGTTATCATTATTTCTTCTTTAATTTGCCACGTTTAAGCAACGCAAGATCTTTTAACCACATGGAACGTCACTAACAACTACTCTCAATGCTTGCAGTTCTTGAATCAATTTATATTTCTTCATAATATTTGCTTAAAAGTTTTTTAACCGGTTATTAAAGTGAGGTAGGTGATTTTCACAAACAATTTTATATCGTAAGTGAAAGCATTGGAGATCACAACCAGGTATTGATCGTGACACACAGTTTGAATACCACTGCCTTAAGTAATGAATACTTTATATACAAATAAAAATAAAAAGATTTTAAAATAACCATATTTATTCTTACAGTTTTTTTTAAATATTTATATGCCATAACGTTTTTTTATGTCTCAAAGCAATTGCGAGTGTTTCAAAACGACAGTGTTGTTAAGGGGGATGATCATGGCTTATAAAAGATGATAAAAATTAACGCGAAATACCGACACAATTGCTGCCAGAATAATATATAATTCACTAAGAAGAATTAAATTCCAAGAAATCTTTTGTTTGAATTTAATTTACATACAAGACAAATCAAGCCACAGGAGTGAAAGGGTAAAGGCGACTAATATTTTATGAAACACCCCCCTTGTAATTTTGTTGCCTTACCAACTTTCCGAAAGCACCGATAGATTACGTAGCTTATATTTTAATAATTAGTGTTTTATAAAAGAGTTCTCTTAACACGAGGTAAAATGCTGCTTTTACCACTTATTGGATCATAGGTTAAAACGATAAAATTAAAATCCAATTTGACGGGATCGAATTTCGCAAATAGTTGAATACATGGGTCTATTAATTAATAAACCATTTCTTTTATTCAACGAATAATTCCAATGATTTGAGAATGTAACATTTCATATCTTGAACATAATTTAGTTGTGTTACTGCCGAAAGTTGGTAAGTCTCAACATCATGCATGTAGTAATTTTAATTTGAAGTTTGACATGCCTCTAAAATCAGGCATAATGCTAATTGTGCTTTATGTGCATGTTCTTTATTATATCCGATGACCTTGATTTTTATTTCTGGCGTATATATATTATCTATATAATAATATAGACATTATAATCCGTTAACTCTAAATACCTAAATTATCGACTTAACTTGAAAACACCTCTGATATATGCCTACTAGAAAAATTGACATTTGATTTAGGATCTACTAGTTATTATATGATAATTATCGTAATTAAGTAGGAGGTCTGTAGCTTAATTGGTTAAAATATATTGGCGAGATACCAGTGGATATACGGCTTCAAATCCCGTCAGGAGTCATTCTTTTCAAATGTATTTCTTTCTAGTAGGTATATATCTGAGGTATTTTCAATTTATGTATGTTTAGCTCATTGTGTTATTGTTGCTATTTTTTTTAAATCAATATGTTATAATATTATGTCCGATCCTAAGAATCCACATAATGGAGGTTGTATTAACTGATTTTTGTTTTTACGAGAAATGAATTTCAGTCACTTGTTCAACCTATAAAGTCCATACTCTGGGTCCAACATACATTGAAAACCAACAAGTGTTTTTTTTTCATGAGACCGGACATTACAGGCCGACACGTTACCCACTCGGCCATCGTGGGGACATCATGTTACTTTACTAAGCTTGATTTATAGATGGCATCAGGATTGCTCCAAAATATATCTGTAACATCCAAGGCCTGAACAAAAATGAACCATAAGTGCGAGTGAGTAAGCATTCGGCACGCTTATATCTCCGCTTTATGCATTAGAGTGAGATAGAATTTCTACGGCTGAAATAAATATATTTTGAAAACGTAGCCGGTAAATAATAGGGATTTGACTGATTACACTCATTTAAAAACTGCGAGCACGTGTTGCTGAAGTTTATTGTTTTTGTGTTAAATATACAGTTAGTGATAATTATTTTTAGTTATTTTAGTTGAACATATTATGGTTAACTATGTTGTGCTTAAATTTCGTAGCCATACTGAGAATCAACACAATGGTATAACGTTTCATAGTTAAGGGCGGACGTGCTCAGCTTTAAGCAAAAAGATTTTTTTTCGGTTAGGTACATGTTCAAACACGCGCGTTAACATGTTCTTACTCCCCACTTCAGTTTTAGTTTGTCAATTTATGGCTACGGCCGTATGTTGTAGCTTAACCACTGGGGAATGCCAAAAGAAATGGCGTATTTAAAAAAAACACTACCTTATTCTTAGGTCAATATTTATTATAATGCAATCATTATTCGTAGGATGTTTATCACACTTCAATCGTCAAAGACATAGCTTATTATCAGTATCTTTAGAATTATCTTCAAATGTGTTAATCTTGCCCATTTTTTGAATAATAAAATGCCTAATTCTTGTCAAATTTGGGATCAAAGAGATTATCAATATAATTTTTTATCGTAAATATTTCACTATAATAATGTCAACATAAATTATACTGATAGTTTTATAAATGCGTTTCAAAATTAATAAATGCAAAAAATTTTAACACCACTGCACATTTATGTACTGAAATATGACTATATTCTAAAACATTAGAGCGAGAGGTTTAAAAGAATACTATTTTATGTAATAAAAATACTTTATGCAGTCATCAAATGCTTAAAATAAATATAAAGGATAATAAGGCTTTAAAATTATATAAATAGATTATCTACAACGTTTAAAGAATATCCAGTATCATGCTTGGAAAATAGAATAAAAGCTCCATTTTGACCTACGCTGAGCATGCTCCCCTTTAAGAGGTTCTACTGTGCGTTATACGCAAGAAACACGGCTGTCTATACCTATATCATTACTCTGAGGTAACGTCATTGTAGGTACCTATATGATACTCGCTAAGAATACTCATGTATTATAAATTGAATATAAACACCATTCATAAATGGAGCATACTTTTTTTAAAATACTTACATTATGAAAAAATATGTATTTCCCATATATGTTTTTTTTATGTTTATATCTCATTTCGTTATGATATAAGTATGTAAATATTTTGTATTTTCAGTAGGTATTAAACAATATACGTAAAATGACATATGGACCTACACAGCCACCACCCAAAACCAACGAACTTCACGCACATTATTTTAGTATGTTTATAGTGCTAAATTATATGTTTTATTTTAATTAATATACTTAATGCATTTCCACCAAGAATTGACAATAATTATTAACACCGTAAAGATATAAACGTCCAATTTTTTACGAAAAAACTATTTTTAGGTATCCCGGTTAAATTATAAGGGATTTTAACCGACATGCACTAAACTTAAGGACCCACATGCTCAGCGTAGGTGAAAATGGAGCTTTTATGATATTTTCAGAGCATAACCCTGGACATTCCTTAAGCATTGTAGATAATCTATTTATATAATTTTAAAGCCTTATTATCCTTTATATTTATTTTAAACATTTGATGACTGCATAAAGTATTTTTATTACATAAAATAGTATTCTTTTAAGCCTCTCGCTCTAATGTTTTAGAATATAGTCATATTATTTCAGTACATCCATGTGCAGTGGTGTTAAGATTTTTCAGATTTATTAATTTTTAAACGCATTTACAAAACCATTAGTAAAATTAATGATAACATTATATAGTGACATATTTACGATAAAAAAAATATTTTATAACCTTTGTGATAACAAATTTGACAATAATTAGGCATTTTATTATTCAAAAAATGGGCACGATTAACACATTTGAAGATAATTCTAAAGATACTGTTTGTAAGGTATGTCTTTGACCATTCAAATGTGATAAACATCCTACGAATAATGATTGCTTTATAATAATTATTGACTAAATTATGTAATAAAAATACTTTATGTAGTCATCAAATGTTTAAAAAAAATATAAAGGATAATAAAGCTTCAAAATTATATAAATAGATTATCTACAACGTTTAAGGAATGTCCTGGGTTATGCTCTGAAAATTCCATAAAAGCTCCATTTTGACCTACGTTGAGCATGTGGGCCGTCAATATGTGTGGGCATCCTAACATTATAATTTAAAAACGAACTATAGGTATTCGAGGTTAGATAATACATTATTTGGGTAGAAAATTTTTATTATAAGAGCCGCTCATCTTTCAAGAAACATAAATATAATAATTATTATAATATGAAAATCTTTTCTGACTACTTACTTAAAAGACTCGCGGTTTTATAACTGAAGTGGACGATTCTGGTTTTCTATCTTTCAAAAACATCTGAAGAAGAAAATGTACTCGAGTCTAAAAAAATGAAAACGCGGAGTTTTTTGGCGTTTGATGTTTATTTAGCATGAAAGTTTTTTTTTAATTTCCCTTCACAAATAATTTTCATTTTTTTGACGACGGAAATCTTACTCAGGAAGCAATTTTTCAGATGTAAGTAAGTACGTAAACTCTATGTTTACACTTACTCAATACGATTATTTTACTTTATATAATCACCATCATCATCAGCCTGAATCTACCCACTGCTGGATGAAGGCGTCTTCAAGCTGCTTCCACTTCTCTCGGTCCTGTGCATTGCGTTGCCACGTACTTCCGCAGAACTTTATCATTTCATCGATCCAGCGGCCTCTAGGTCTACCTTGCGGACGTTTTGTACTTCTTGGATACCACTGGATGACTAGATGTGTCCAACGATTCTCTCTTCTTTGAGCTATGTGTCCAGCCCATCTTCATTTAAGGCTTTTAATAAATCGCAAATTAATATATATTATAATGTATGCATTGACGCAAACTCCTCTGCTGGGGTTTTCCAGTCTACCCGTTGAGCTGATGGCCAGGTTTAAATACTTATGTGCAACAGTTGCTAATGATGGTAGTCTGAGTTTGGCGGGGTTTACATTTACATTTAGCCAAGTTGGAGTCACATGATGTATTCTATGAGGACTAAACAGGGAAGTCAGAAATAATGGCAACTGAAATACCTAACGGGTAAGGAGTGGGAGGTAACCGATCTCGAGTAATAAAGAACCGGAATAAACTTACACACATTACAAGAATATGTCATACGTTGAATACTGACAACTGCTGTCGGTTTATGCATTGACACTCATTTAATATTGGTGTATTACGCATACTATTAAATTGCACGTGCATAATGCGTGTTTTATTTTCGTGGGACACTCACATATTCAAAGCCCTGCATCAAAATGCAGCGTATTGAATATAGCCTGTCAAAATTCTATTTATTATCTGTTCTGTGGGACTAAATAATGTCTTTTGTTAAACGCGTGCATGCTCCCTGTGGTACTGTATGGCCATGAGACATGACATCATGCCAAACTTTAAAGGTTTTGTCTGTTTAGGTTTGATAATCGATGTCTCCGCTAAATAGTAGGACGTGTATTGGTACGACCGCGTTAGAAATACTCGAGTTCATAAGCGGATACGACAGTACTCGATGATTGAATTAATTACGAAGTGAGGCTTCACATGGTTGACGTGTTTGTTCAAAGATGCCGCTAGAGAGTGCGACACTCCGTACCCTTATGGCACAACATCAAGCCACCATGGGAAGAAAGTATAGTCCGACAACATAAACGTTAACTTATTGATGTTCGGTTGTTTTAGGCCAGTACGGGAGCGATTATGTAAGGAACATCCCGTATTACACGTAGCAAATCGCCAAAGTTACCTTCAACATGAATAATTATTAAATTACTATCCACAACAAGGTCTCGGAGATAATAGGAATTCGCTGTACCTAATCGCGTGTATAAGATTTTTGTGTTGTCATTTTTTCAGAAAACAAATCCGGCTAAATTGGGTTTTTAATTTATAGCAATAATTCTTTTCTCACTTAGAAGACCAATTATTAATTATGATATTTAAGTAGGTTAATTAAAACTGTGTAATTATTGAGTTTGGAAGGAAATAAACCCACATTTACTGATTATATTGGTGCAGATATTTAATATTAATTAAATAATTAAGCGAATACAAATTATGACTTAATAAGTAGACGTGAACAGTATGCAATAGGCGGCTCTCGTGGTGCAGTGGGTAAGGCGCTGGCCTTCCGCCTGAGAGTTCTGGGTTCGATCCCGGTGAGGACACAATATTTATGTGTTTTTCTCAAAGCCTGGGTGTTTGTAATTGTTCAATTACTAACAACCACCTTGTACGAAAAAGCAAGGACATGGTTATTAATAATAAAAAAAAAACAGTATGCAATATTAAATATATCGATGACCCAATCACATTTTTTATAATTTACAAATAAAGTCTTTTAATTGGTATTTTTAGTAAAGTTGTTGTAAAAACACATAGGTACTATGAAAATCAGTTTCTATAAAAATATATATCTATCTATCATTATAATTGTACTGTTTTTCTACTACTGACACAATAAAAATGATGATTTCTCGTGCTTGTCTTTGTAAAAGGTTTTTTGTAATAGCCCGATCGAGATGGAGTATTAAGTAAAACTGTAAAATAAATATACTATTGTATCGTGTAAAAAAGACTTTTCACACACGCGGCGTTTACACATATACTATATGCGCACGAAAGTAAGTGTGCTTCTGCGCATGTCCGTTCTTAAGATGTTCAGCTACAATAGGACCTAACACTGGATCGTGATAGTCTGAATTCAATTTTTAATGAATCTGAGGCATCTAGAATCAAAAGAAAAACAACAACACATTGATCGGTTATTTCACAGACGTTGTCTTATAAATGAAAATAGAGTTTGAAATATCCATAAATATTATTGAAAATCGAAGTCGAAATGGACATAAAAACATTATTGAATGAAAAAACTGTCTTTTGAAATATCCCATTTGTACCTAACTTCGATATTTTGACAATATTAAGGTATGATAAAGTATTGACGGTCGTTTTGCGTATAATTATTGGTTAAGACGGTACTTCAGGCATTTTGTTTTGTGATGGCGACCGGGGAATTAATTCTTAAAACGTGTAACGATGACAAAAAAACATTACCCATTTACTTGAAAAAGAAAACATGCCAATTAATATTTATTATTATTAGTAATAGAACAATAAACATAACACTAAATGGACGCATGTTGAATTTTTATGACAAATTATGTTTTGTTCTGCACGCGTCGTTTGCACAATCTTCGCATCGCGCAGTCACGATCGTTTTAGACCGTGCCCCAGCTGAAGTATAGCCTTAAGGCCATACCTCAGTTGAGACATGGTCAAAAAAAATCGTGGCTAGGCGATGCGCGGATTGCGGGTCGCGGGTGCAAATGACGCTTGCCGAACTAAATATAATGTGTCATATAAATCCAACATGCGTCCATTTAATGTTCTTTTTATAACACTTAGGCTTCAAAATTATATAAATAGATTATCTACAACGTTTAAGGTATGTCCGGGATCATGCTTTGAAAATAGAACAAAAGCTCCATTTTGACCTACGCTGAGCATGTCCCCCCTTAAGACATTTATGTTAATATTGTGTACGTTCAATCTTGGAAATACATAGGTTTAACGGAGTAAATACATAATATTGTAATATAAATAATAATGTGAAAATAAAACAGTTTTATTTATTTGTGAAAAGATAACAAGTCAAATACAAGTTCAATTAAAATAAAAAATAACCTGTTGTGTTGACAATAAATACAATATTAAAAATTAAAGATTTAAGTGATTAACACATTATTCTAAATATGCCCGAAGTAATACTAAAGCATCAAGTGTTTCGTAATTTAATCTGGATCTAATTTTGGTAGGTACGCAGGCATATTTTCAAATTTCAATTATTATTATTTTAAAAGGAGAGATAATAAATAACGTTTTTATTAATCCGGGATCCCGAATCCCGGGATTGGAATCGCTAGCCGTGAATGAAAAAAGGTTTCAGAGCACTGCAGCGACTAACTTATCGATATGATGATAGCCCAAATTCCGAAAACTTTATCAAATAACCGTGAAAACCTCTAGCAATATTTTAGAAAATGTTATGTGATATAATACACATTTATCGAAACGATATTATTATAAGTGGAAATATATTCAAATATCTGCCACAACGAATAGCCTAATCTGTGCCCTCGCCAACATTTCAATCGGAGGCTGAGTGAATCGTTCAGTTCGAGAAGGCTGTTATGCAAATTACTTATACTTTCAAATCAATATTCGAACCAGTACGCGCGTTGGCGCCGGATACGAGTCCCTACTCGAACATACTTAGTAACATTTTCAAGTGAATTCTTTATGTTTTGAATTAATGGTTTTCTCTTAACGCTGTTCACGTTAACTTATTGGGTACTGGCGTATTTACCGATGAATAAGTATGACTTCTTTCTTACTGCCTTCAATATATATCTTACGAGTACGTATATTATAATATACACTAAAGCAGGCCACTAGGTTACCAATTTCAATAAAGTGAAACGATTTATATATTACTGGTTTCGGAACAAAGTTTTTTTGTAATTCTATTTTACACATACAACTATTTCGGACTATAAACCCATATTCAGAACGGTCGACTGTAACTTGGGTGACTACTAAAATAACCCTAAACAGCCGTCAACATAAATTATTCAGATAAAGTAAAATCAACAAAAAACTTAGTAGTTGCGCTTTTTGCAGTGGACTGTAATTTGAAGATGTTTGTGAATTACGGATCTAGGGGGGGGGGAGGAACAGGATTCTAGGCATTGATCTTTTATGTTGAGAGGGCAAACACGCTGGAGCTGGTTCGGTATTCATGCAATCACATACTGGTAAACGGATGGTTCGGAATGTCACTCTCACGGGTTCACCTGGATTTTGGGATAAATGATGATGACAAGTTTAGAATGAATGATAGACGCGACGTAACCATATCAGATCTGGCCCAATGAAGGTCAAAAAGTTGCGTTTTGGATGAGTCACGCTGTGGTTAACGACGGCTTAGCTTTAACAAGCCTTGACGCGTCCGCTGTCTTGAGGTAACTAAATGAAACTTAATCACGGTCGACTGATAGCCCGAGAATAGTGGTTGCCTTGTCTTTTGTGGGGATAATTAATTGGGGATTGGAGGTAGGTGGGAAGAAAGGAATGAGGGCCAATATTTGGCCCAACCACTTTATTCAAATCATAAAACCAAAAAATAATCAGCTACAAAACTTGGTTAACACTTAAATATCGTTTGTTACATTTCATTTATTAGTAAGATATTATAAGGTAGGTATAAGAGGCCAGCATGTTGGTTTTTAAGGAAATCGTGTGTAATATTCTAGTTTTTTCTGAGAAACTTTAAGATATTTGCGGTGTATTTGACGCGATATAAGTATTTTTAAAGCTAAATGCATATTTAAATAAAACTAGATCTGGCAAGAAAAATGACTTAATTGACAACGTTGGAACGATGTGTTCGAAATACAAAGTTAATTTTAAATTTTAGTAAATGTTTAGTCTGCTATACTCATATTAATTAGTAATACTTTCTTTAAATCTTTCGTAATAAATAGATAAATATAGATGAATGTGACGATAACATGAACCCTACAGCATTTTAATAAGGATCGTTTTGTGTATACATCAGTGTGCGCTAATGTGTATACATCATTATTGTTTTTTTCTTCCCCAACGTGTTTCTATATAATATAATAATGCCAAATATTCATCTTATAAATACATATTGTACCTATCCACTTAAAATTTAACTTATCCATTGCAATAAGGGTGATTTTTACAGATTAATGTCAGATATTTATAACCCTTTCTATAGAAAGTACAGACTTGTATATCAGAATTATATATCCTGTTGATATGAGTATTGAAATAAATTTAATATTGTGATAGAAACACTAACTTCGGAAAAGCACATATTAAAAGTGTTGTTCACTTAGCGGGAATTTAATCCGGAACTCCCGTTTTAAGAAGAGCTTCTTACGTAAACGCATTGGACTACAAAAGCCTTAAAATATTTTAGATATTAATTGAAATTTAAAAACAAATGCAGGACGTTCTCAACTAATACAAAACTTAAAGTTTGACTAAAATATTATCATTTTACAACGTTTTTCTTAGGTCGTATTCTTATTTGGCCGGTGGTTGTTTGTCCGGTACAAATCTTGCCATCGATTTTTAACTAATTCCCGACTAGCTAGACATTTCAAACTTTTAGAATATATCAGAACACGATGCCAATGCATTTTTTAAATACTTTTAGACATCTTTAAGTAGAATTGAATTAATTTTTAGTTAATTCTGTTTTGTATGAAAAGTTATTTCGATACCATTATTGGTTGCTAGGGGGTCCTAGCAACTAAATTATTATACAAAATATAATAGATACGTGCGTTACTATGGAAATCAATATGAAATGACATTTCATTATTCAGTATTTCGATCAAGTACAAATTTTTTTGATCGTTTAAGCTAGTCAAGTCAAGTTTATATAATTCAACAGAAAATTTAAAAACCTAGTATATAAAAAGTTCTTTTTATCTTGTAATTATTTTGTCATATCATTATGTAACAATGGAAAGCTGACCAAATCAACGTCAACTCTTACTGCAGACCTCTCCTAACTAAATATTTCAATAATAAACTTTAAACTTTATAATTAATTGTTGTGTGAGTAAATATTATTAACTCTTGGATTTAAATATATAGAATTTATTGTAAATTATTATTATCTTTAATATCCGCAAACCCAATACAAATATAATCTCTGCTCTTGGTCACGTTTTCTTAAAAGTCTCTCAAATTCATGACGTCAGTACCTTATAAAAACTAATCCAACTCCTCGAACAAATTGTTGACAAATAAGAAAAAACTAGTGTTGGCTTAATTATCGTAAAAAATAAGATAAGTTAAATTGAATGAATAAATAAAAATCGGTGTGTGTACTTATGTACGCGCGATAGAAGTTATACTTCTTTGGCGAAACAAAACAAAAAAAAAAACAAAACTTGTGATAAACTAAATTCTTTGACTAGCTGTTGATTATCTTTTTTAAATTACACACTAAATAAAAATGACCGCTTATTGGAACACTGTTGGTTTATTTCTTTACACTTTATTATTAACTGACGTTTAATCGTTTTTTTACGTAAGGAATTGCAAATGGCCGACAGTAATAATTTTGCTGCCTAGGCAACGTAACAATTCTAAACTATAATTTTATACTGTATAATCGTCACGATTGCAGTATCATACTATGGCGTAAAGGTAGTGCGTTCGGCTGATAACCGAAAAATCGGTGGTTCGAATCCAATCGAGTGCGTTTTTTTTTTCGTGTGAAAAAATAAATTATGTGTTACATGTCATACGCCAAAAATACACTCTGATCTGATTTTCCAAACACGCCAAAAGAAGTATAACTTCAACAATAAATAACACCACCCTTTTTCCGGGTTTTTAATGCTGTAGAAAATCTTCAAAACGGTATTTATTTTCGTGCTCAAAACTGTACGTAGATAAATAGTTAAACTCAACATGTGGGATTTAAGTAGGTTTTGAAATTGAACCATATAATATTTAGGTTATTTTCAAAAAATGTAGTTACAATAATTGTGTATACAATTACGTTTTCTTCTATGATCCTAATTGTATAAAAAAAGAAAATGTTGCACAGCCCTCGAAATGGAATTTTTTACGAACCGGAGTGCTTGATTATTTTATGAAAATATTAACATAAAAATTTAGTTTAAAAGTATTTTATGAAAATAAGTGTGTTAGATTTTTTGTTATATGGCCTATAATAGCTCAGAAGGTCAAATATTTTTTTCCACGAGACGGAACGATAATTTTGAGAATTGTATGAGCCGAAACGGCGCTCCGGTCCATTTCGAACCCTGATGTTGTATCTATATGACCCTTATGCAAAATTTAAACATTTTGAATTTGGGTAGGTTTTGAAACTAAATGTTACTTATTTATTTATTTATAAACGGCGCATGGACATATGAAATACAATAATATATGAAATACAATAATTAAACAGAGAATACAGAATAAATAATTGCAAGATAAACAGAACTTTTTTATATATACAACGTTTTTAAATTTTCTGTTGAATCATAATATAAACTTGACTTGACTAGCTTAAACGATCAAAAAAATTTGTACTTGCTATAAATAATACTGAAATGTCATTTTGACATATCATATTGATTTCCATAGTAACGCACGTATATATTAATAATTTAGTTGCTAGGACGCCAGACCCCTAGCAATCAATAATAGTGGATTAGATTACGGATTTCTTCCGAAATAACTTTTCATACAAAAACAGAATTAACTGAAATTGAATTAAATTCTACTTAAAGATGGCTACAAGTATAAAAAAATGCATTGGCATCGTGTTTTGATATATTCTAAAAGTTTAAAATGTCTAGCTAGTCGGGAAGTTAGTTAAAAATCGATTGCAAGATTTGTACCGGACAAAGAACCACCGGACAAATTAGAATACGAGCTAAGATAAAAATATACTATTACAATTTATAAAACAACTAAATACAATTAATTGCTATATTTTTTGAATAAAAAAAATAATTGGTACCTACAGTAACATAAAAGGAACGTATCAAATTATGAAAGGAAGACACCAGAAAACATATTTAATGTAGTACTTCAGTACCTGAAGTAAGGTATTGAACATGGCGATAGAAGAACTATTTGAAAGAGAATGAATCCTTGGTATTGAGAATTCCGATATTTAATATGTGTTATCTGTATATTTAGATCAGTTACGAAAGTGAATGAATTTTGTCTTTTGGGTATTTTAATTTATATAATATGACAGTTTGCAATCAAAATTTGAAAAAAAGTCGTTATGTAAAGTTTGAAACTAGCAGTGACGTCACTAGACAAAATGCCGCCCATAGGCAGCGCCGAAATTCTGCCCCATTTTTATCATCCTTTAAGGACTGCAATATCTAAGAAATGTGCTGTATTGATACATTATTAACAAAATATATACCACCAAATCTAAAACATACAAAATTAAATTTATAAATATTTTTGTCTCCAAAAGTGGAGATTTTTTTTCGTTGGTAATACATTAATTTGCTCTGTCTTGAGGAATTAGAGGCGGTCCGTGTCGCTTTTCTTTTTACAAAACTTGGCAACATTTCGTCACTATAGAATTGGTTTGTCGAATATCCGTTTTTATCGAAATCGACCTTTTTATGCAAAATGATTTTTTGTATCTAAATGGATCAGAACCATCCTTTTCTTTAAATTGTTTTGTAATGAAAACAGAATTCATGTGCTGTAAAAATAACAATTTAAATACCTCCATGTATTTAAATATAGGATAATGTAATTTGTTTTTCATCTCCTGACCATTTTACATTTGGTCTATTCGACAAACCAATCCTACAACGAGGATTTGTAATGGTGTTTTTAGTCTGAGATCGCAAATATTTAGGCATTATTAAATTGATAATCGATATAATGACGGCGTGACCGTGGACCAGGAGCGATAGGTGAGACGCTCCGTAAGAGGGGGTGCATATTTTGTTTCGACGGCCAACGCAACATCCGTGCGTACTGGTTAATAAGTCAGACTGTAATCATTCGCGAATCTTCACGTGTAGTTTCTCGTCCCCAAAGACGTTGAACGGCAGCGGAAGCAAACTAGACATCGCAAACCCGACAAAAAATACAATTCTGTTAAACCTTTTATGTTAAATGCCACGGTGGCCGCACGGCTAAAGCGTTGGACTATCACGCCGTGGGTCTCAGGTTCAAATCCTGGGTCTGGCAAGTACACATATTGTTTTTCAATTTGTGTGTGAGTCAGGGTATGGACCTATAGGTTGAGCAAGTGGCTGACATCCATTTCTCGTAAAAAACAAAATCTGTTGATTAGGATCGGATATGGTCGGGGAAAAAAATTCCAACCAGTGAGCTGATTTTTTTTAATGTAAAGATATTTTCGTTAAGTTTATGTAGCTATTTCTATATATACCAAATAATTCTCCTCGATTTGCCGCCCTTCGAGTAACTGCCGATCTGCCAATCTGCCTACCCCCACGGGACCTCACTGGAAACTAGAGTGCTGCTAAGTGTTAGACGCAACGTAGTGTATCGTTTAATTTGCAGAATGTATTTGGTAGATCATTCATGTCGCTTGGTTCGTTTTCAAAGTGTCACCAAAAATCTGCGTCAGGTTCGTTAAGCTTTACGTCTACAGTTACATGGCGGTACAAAATATAACACGTCTTCTAAGACTAATCAATTTTAATATTGTATGGATTCTTAAGGGGGTAATGTTTGCTTTTGAGGGAATTAATTACAAAGGAACATGTAATTCGAAATGCCTACCGCCAACTTTGGTGCTATGAATTTCCTTCAGCATATTATGATTATAATACTGTCTTTGTTGTTGGTAAACATTTATATATCAAAAAGCTTTTAGGGGTTCGAATTATCTTAATACGTATTTCATTAATAACTACACAAACATCAGTTTTAATTGTACACCATAATTATTCGTATGCTATTTAACTAAAATTACATACATTATTTATAACTATAATCCACAGAACAGATAATAAATAGGTAGAATACCGATAGGCTATATTCAATACGCCGCATCTTGATGCAGGGTTTTGAATGTGTGAGTGTCCTACGAAAATGAAGCACGCATTGCAATAGTGTGTATAATACACCAACATTAAATGAGCATAAATGCATAAACCGAGAGCAGTTTTCAGTATTCGACGTAAAATGTATTCTTGACACGTGTGTAAGTTTAACCCGGATTCTTCCTTACTCGAGTCGGTTACCTGCTATCGCCTTACCCGTTATGTATGTCTGAGTTCCCTGCTATAAACATAACACATAAGCGCGAGGTTCGATAGTTTTGACAAAAAATATGACGCAGTTAAAGCGACGCCGAGCGAAAGAAAATCATCAACTAAGCTTCATGTTAGTATGAGCAGTCGGAAATAATAACGGTGATAATAGTTAAATTTACCTAATGTACTTCGTGCGCAGTAGAAGAAATCGCAATCTGCGCAATTTCAAGGCTAAGTTGCCCCACTGGGTTTCATGTAAATTGTACGTAAACATTTCACCGTGGAATACTTCGCCGTGAGTTTTATATCGGAAAGAGATGACGGTATACTATACGGTCTCCAATTTTATTAGATTCAATATGAACATTAATTTAATTTTCATAGCTGATTTTGGCAAATTTTAGAATGAAAACCTCACCTAAACTAACAAATAATCCAGTATATCGGTTATTTTCAAAATTTGTTTGCTGCTGGCCTCTTGTAAAGTGTAAACCGACAAGAACCGTGTTTTATATAGACATGAATAATTTTATGTCAGTACCATACGACCCAAAGAGGTTGTACAATCTTTAATATTCGGCCATATACTTCCGATATAACATTTCACGGTGAAGTATGATACGGCGAACTGCATACGTATAAATTTCCGGACACGACCCCACTGTAGCTACTTCGTTTGCGTGAAATATGTTTACAGAATGAAGAAATATACTGATTCGAATTGATTAGAGAACTAAAGAAAGAATGCGTTTGAATCGAAATTGACAAAATTTGTGATGTTTTCTTTGTATATATTTATTTAATATAGTTAAATAATATAATGTAGTATAAGTAATGTATAATTTTTTATACAATTTGGGAATATAAATACTCAAGCAGCTATACTTACTTCAATTGAAAGATTTTAAAAAGGAGCGGTAAACAAATAAAATATTCAAAACCAATATTGTAATGCGTAAATATTGGGTAGGTAACGAGTGTTGTAAAAACTATAATTTCGTGAGTTTATCGTTTCGATAGCAATAAAAAGAGTATAATTAATGGTTCGATCATTGAATGATTATAATTGCTTTGTATAATAATGTCAAATGGAAAATATCTAAAATTTTCCTCGTGCTTTATTTCAGGGTTAATGGCTTTCCCTGCCTCAATTACGACACCCTTTTAATTGTATTTTCGCCCCTAGAAAACGCCACTAATCTCCTACTAATCCTTTTTTTAATGTGCGATTATGAATAGTTCATAAAACAAACATACGAATTTAACCCTAAGGAATGATTATTGTAATCACAGTAAAATACAAGAAAGAATTATTAACTGTATGTTTATGATTTATAAAATATATTTTTTTATGTGTAAAGCATTGGTGTGCACTATTTTTTGACGAAAGGCTATTTTATCAAGAAAAAATATCTGGAGTGCCACTAAGGGATATAAGACTGACTTGTTAAGTGTCTCGTTCAATAAAATATATTTTACAAATAAGGCCAAATTATACTGACAGATTTCCACGCCAACTACTACGTTTTTTTTCTTCTTCGGCCATATCCACCCCTTAGTTGGAGCATATCAACATCACGCGGCATCTCCAAGAATCTCTGTCACTCGCCAGTCTTCTTGCATTATTTACCGTAGCACCGCTGTATAGTGTATACACTCTATAATATCCAGGATGCCGGAATCCAGTTAGCTTGAAGAACAGGCAAAATAGGTTGAAGTTCTCTTCTGGTATCCGCATCACGTGGCCGAGCCAGGTCCAACGTCGCTTCTTCACCTGGGGGTACACTTTCATGGCAGATAGCTTGCAGAGAGAGTTTACTATCCGAATGAGAATGGCTGGAGCAACATTCAATCTGGGACTTACGACTGTACTCGATAAAAACCAAATATCGCCTATTCGACGCTTGCATTTTGACGAAATTTTGGACTCGCTGGCATTCGGAGAACGAACGTCGAGGTGTGAATACGTCAATTTGTTTTGTGATGGTGACGGGGGTATTAATTCTTAAATCGTGTAAAGATGACCAAACACCTTACCCATTTACTTGAAAAAGAAAACATGTAAATGAATATATTATTATTGTTACTAATAGAACATTTTACGTTACAGTGCCCACCACCACCCGTCATATATGCACAGCCGTGGAATATGCACGGCCGCTTTCCATGACGCTTTAAACGTGTCTGAAAGAAGTGATTTTAAGTGCTCATTCCGTCCCGAGACGTAGCCGCACGGGACTGATGCTGCAACCATGCACCATAGTGCATAAAGAAGAAAGTTAAGACAGATTTTTTTTTGTTTTTTGGACTGGCTCTGCTGTCCGCTGACGTTAAGCGCTTTGTGTACCAGCATACTGAGTGTCACGAATTGAAATGGATGAGTCTACAGAAGAGTCGGGATTATCTCGCTCCCCATACGACGCTGCAAATTTCTCGAATGCCGCAAAGTTGGCCTCGGTTGCTATCAGATCGGCATTACCAATTAAGCCCGTGTGAGGACGGACCCTGTTCTAAACAGAACATTAAATGGACGCATGTTTGATTTATACGACAAATTATATTTCGGTCGGCATGCGTCATTTGCATCCGCGACCCGCAATCCGCGCATCGCCTAGCCACGATCTTTTTAGACCATGCCTCAACTGAGGTATAGCCTTAAAGACGCCGTGTGGTATCCATATACTCCAGCTAATAGGTGGACATGACTGAAGAAGAAATATTTTAAGCTAATAAAAGTATTTTCTTGTTTTGGAGGAGATCTGGATCGGGACATATGCTATTACACAAAATCTCTTAATTACCTGTAAATAGTTGATTTGCATGTTCAAATACTTTATATTTACAACAGCAAGTTCAGTTCAGTTCTTTTAGACAACTATATTATAAATTCAACGAAAAGTTTAGTGTACAACTCAAGATTTAATTTTCTTTTTCTTTTCATTGTAGGCCATTCGTGATATTATAAAATATAAGGCTTCTTCCATTGTTTAAACGAAAGATAGTAACTAATTATGCACGATAAATAACAATAACTGTACAATAAGACCCTGGCTTGCCTTAATAAATAATATGCCGACATGCAAATATTGCCGTTGTTTTTTTATATATTATTTTATCAGCGAAGATTTGCATGTCTTTGCAGTGGATTTACTTGTCTCAAACACGAAAAAGACGTTTTCACAATATTCCACGACACAGATATAGCTATTTTAGAATATATAAACGACGGGTAAATTTCATCCCCTGTGTATAGCGGAAATACGCTGTTCCGTATACGAAATATGGCTGTACACTCGTAAGAAAAATCATTGGGGGTATACGATAACTAGGGTATTCAATCCCGGATATTTTGTTTATAATCCTGGGATTTTGGGATTTGATACATTTAAATACCGGAATTGAAAATGTTTTATTTTGTTTGTTATGAAGTATTAAATTTATCTGTATTAATGAGGCAATTTAAATTAAATATTATTTGGTGAACTGAAACGAGTAATATTATCCAAAGAATTTTAAATATTATCAATTATTATTTGAATCCTTATGCCGCATTTGCACGTATTGATTTTTGCCGTTAAACTGTATGTTAAATGACGGTTGAAAGTCAAGTCAGTCGAATTAATTGAAACAAGTTCAAGTCATGTGCACTTTTAGTTGCTTCAACAGTGTATCATTTTTTTTCGACCAGTCTTATCCTAATATGATCATATGGGCCTCCACAGAATTTTATTTTTACGAGAAATGGATGTCAGCCACTTGCTCAACCTATTAGGCCCATACTCTTCTTTTGCCATATCCGCCCCTTACTGGAGCATATGGACACCACGCGGCACCTCCAAGAATCTCTGTCGCTCGCCAGTCTTCTTGCTTCGTTCCAGGTCAAACCAGCATCCCATAACTCCGCCGTATACACTCTGTAGATTGTATTTAGCGGCCTTCCAGGACGCCGGAATCCGGTCGGCTTGAAGAACATGCAAGCCAGGTTGAAGTTCTCTCCTGGCATCCGCAGCACGTGGCCGAGCCAGGTCCAACGTCGCCTCTTCACTTTCAGCGTGATGAGAGGCTGCTTGGTGCGTTCTCTTATCTCCTCGTTGCTCCAAAAGTCATACCACCGCACACCCAGTATTCGTCGCAAACATCTGTTTTCGAAGCTCAGTATACGGTTGCTCTGAGCCTTTGTAAGGTGCCATGATTAGCTACCGTAAAGCAGCACCGTCAGAATGCAAGCGTCGAATAGGCGGCATTTGGTTTTGACCGAGTACAATCGTGATACTCTTACTCATACACAAATTGAAAAACAATAATATGTGTACTCGACAGACCCAGGATTCGAACCTGGGACCCACGACACTATAGGTAGACGGTTAAGCCGCGCGACCATCGTGGGTGTATTATTATGTGACAGATACTATTATTGTTTTATCATTCCATTTATCTTATTATTGTCAATTATTAGCAAGTTCAAGTAGGTAGACATTATAACAAAATATTTGGCGAGAGCCGGGCATCGGTTAGGAATTAAGGCAATTAATGATTCATTAATTGAAAACACAAAAATCGATAGTCAAAAGCATTTCATGTAAGAAATATTATTTAAAATTATCGTAATTAAGTAGGAGGCTCGTAGCTTATACGGGTTCATATCCAATCGGGCGTCGTATTTATTTCAAATGTAATTTTTTCTAGTAGTAATATATGTCAGGTATTTTCAAGTTATGGATATTCAATATTTTTAACTTTTATTTAATTATTTAATTCGAAGCAGTCTTGAGAGTGGGTCTATTGTTTGGGCACTGCATCAGTTGAAGTATTAGAGTTATTGTTTTAGTTTCGGAATAATCAACTATTTCACATTTATTCAGAATATATATTATAATATATTATAAACTTGTTTAGTAAAAAAAATATGCATGAGATAAGTGTCGTTAAATAAGATTAAAACATCAAAATCTGGAATAAATGTCAAGAAATTAAATTTTAAATTAAAATTCCTAAATGATATGAAAATACTCTTATATACGTAAAAAATAAAGAACTTTCAAATTTTTTGACATCCTCAATGCTAAAAATTAATAATATATTCATAAATACCGGGAATTAAATTGAGAATATTCCGGGATTGTGTAATTCTACGGGATTCCGAGATTGCTATGTAGCCCTAATGATAACTTCTCGGTTCCCCAAGTATGTCATCTACAAATGTATGTCAGACGGAGCATATGGTTAGAGATATATTAATAAGAGATCTTATGTTAATATAACTCTTCTTTCTGTGCCATATCCGTTATTGGACGTTGGTGATGATTTTGGCCATCTGGTAATGGAATCCGTACGATGCGTCTCATTTTTGTGCGCCATTCCAACAAAGCTAAATAGTCATGTTTGTTCTTTCAAAATAATAGTGACAAGGAGATAGCCCTCCACCACCCGCCACGTCTCCACACCCGTTATGCAGACGTATACCGTGGTGTAACGCAAGTTAGGCGCTCTTCAAATTTATGACGAAAGTGTCCCAGGAGCAACTTCCCAAGACCTTGCTTGGCGTGCACTACGTTAAAGTTCCCACCACTACCCGTCATATATGCACAGCCGTGGATATGCACGGCCACTTTCCATGATGCTTTAAACGTGTCTGAAAGAAGTGATTTTAAGTGCTCATTCCGTCCCGAGACGGAGCCACACGGGACTGATGCTGCAACCATGCACCGTAGTGCTTAAAGAAGAAAGATTTTTTTTTTGTTTTTTGGACTGGCTTTGCTGTCCGCTGACGTTAAACGCCCTGTGTACCCGCATACTGAGTGTCACCAATTGAAATGGATGAGTATACAGTAGAGTCGGGATTATCGCGCTCCCCATACGACGCTGAAAATTTCTCGAATGCTGCAAAGTTCGCCTCGGTTGCTATCAGATCACCATGACCAATTGGGCCCGTGTGAGGACGGACCCTGGCAAACAGCTCCGCTCGTTCGAGTTCCATAAGCGGCCAATCCTAGAGGATGTGTTCAACATCTTGGTGGTCTTGCCCGCAGGTACCTACAACCCGGCCCATCTACTATCAAACCAAACTCGTGGAGTCTGGCGGCAAAGTTGCCATGGCCGTGAGGAACTGGCTAATCCAGTGCGAAGGTTGGAGTCTTCTAGTTTGGTGCCTGCAGAATACGTCTGGAAAAAAACGGTAAGTGCGCCGCCCCTTAGGGGAGGCGGTCCACCTCGCCTGCCATGACGCTAATGCAGTCTTGTACTAGAGTGTGCGTGATTTCTACTTCGACATAATGTATTACGGTCAATTCTCGATGAGAAAAGACCTTCTCGATCGCCGTAAAATGCCGCAATCTTTTTAAAGGATGAGAAATTTTCCTTCGTAGATACCAAGTCGTAATGGCCGACCGGCCCAACTGAGGGTAGGAACGACTTGAGAAGCTCATCCCTTTCAACCGACATATGAGGACACTCCAAGAGGATGTGATCGGCATTCTGAAATTCGCCACGTAAGCAAGTCGGAGATTCTTTTAGAGCTGACAGAATTTGGAGCCAAAACCATTGTGTCCGGTTAAGAACTGAGAAGTCCAATGATCTGGAGTAAATCTGGTTATCTCCATGAGCCAATTTATATTAGAAAAAAAAAACAATTCGTTTGTCTGCCCTTGCAATAGGTGGTCCATCGCTTCTGCCATGCACGCAGCGCGGTGTCATACGCCAGGTCGCGTACAATAACTAAACTAGTTAAACTGACTCCCATACTATTAATACTATTGACCGAGGATAATTGATGGAATTTGAATTGTAATTTCAATGAATTTAAGTTTAGTACTATTCCATTTGAGTCGTTTTTTGCGACCCGGGTTTCGCCTTTCGGCATCTTCAGGCACTATGTGTACTCACCAATGGTAAATGCACACTAACAACGAATACAGTTAATTCTAACTTATATAATAAATATGTTATGGAGTTATGGCCACTTTAAAGTTCGACATCTTCTATAAAATCAGTCTTAGCCTTAACCTAATTAGAATTAAGGTTTTTACTGTAATAGAGTATATTCTATTATAACACTATGCTACACAGTCTATAGTATATAAGAATTATAAGCAAATGGTTATTATTTATTTATAAAAAAACTGTCATACTTACCAACTTTTGGCAGACAAGATTTTACATATTATTATTTTTATGATTTACTGTGCATTCATGTTGGAATCAAGGAGCTAAATCATCGATAGTCATATCGCTGTGGTCCTGTCGTCAGTGTATTTATTTCAGTTATTTCAGTAAACGTTAGATTAACCATGTTATAAATATTGATTCAATTAATCCACTACAATAGCACTAGTAATTTATGTCTCCTAAAGATGGCAAAATTCGTTGAAAAATAACATTTGTATTTATTACATAAATACACTTTCTATGTATAGTTACAACCTTCTGGCATAATATTTTTTGTATCAGACGACTTTTTGACACCAAATATTATAATAAAAATTAAAAAAAAACTGTAATATATCTTACAAACCTTTTGCTGTCCTGCAGAAATCCTTTAAATATTCAACAATAGTTGAACGTGAAATATTGAAACGTGAAAGTATCGATTTACAAACCTTTCCCTGACTACATATTATTATTGTAAAATCATTAGTTACAAACTTTTTATTAATAATAATATGACTACTTGAAAAAGTACCTTCCCGTGATCGGGTCAGGTCCAAATTTGCTTATAAATAAATATTTAATAGAATACACATAGTTTATCATCAATTTAAAGCACTTAAAATGTCGACTTGCCAACTTTTGGCACTAACCTCACGAAATACACACAGTTATTATTTTCCGCTATTTTCACCGATATCTATATTGTAATGTTACAACCATAGTTAGCTAAGCGATAACTTAGGTGGTTTTACTTGTAAGTAACTATATTATAGTTTCCGGTAGTTCGAGCGCAGTTTCACATACAGCCAACGTATAACTTACTATAATATTATTATATACGAAATGCGGAGGGAATCCAGTGGCTTCACAATATGAATGTAGCGCGTCGAATAAAAGTAAACACAGTTGTATGAGTTCTTCCATGCCATTTGTTAAAGACACTGGTACTAAAAATACTGATAGCAAAAAAGGCTGGGATACTGTCATTAGAAATTGATATATACAATAATTGCAGTGGCATTGTTCTGCACTGGAAAATACGAGAGATTCAGGCTCGAGTCCCAAGTTGGTGATATTTCATAATATAATATTACAAAGGTTATACCTAGGGATTGCAATACCGGTATTTCAAAACTGGTATTCCAGTAATTATCAATACCAAAATACCAGTTTTAAAAATCTAAAATACCGGAATTTTTGGTATTAAGAAAGCACACTTGTTTAGGTTTTTGATAATGAATTATAAGTTATATGCTGCTAAAATGCAAACATATTGAGTGAATCTAACAATGGTGAAAAAGTAATAAAACAAATTTCATAAAACATATTTATATAAGTAATTGTCGCGATGAATTATCATAATATTATTTCGAAATAGAAAACATCCGTAACAAAAATGTTCTATTATTCTATAATTATTGATGAATGTACAAGCGTCGAATTTAAGAAGCTTTTCCTGCAGCCGTACTTATTTGCACTTGATGAACTTTTGAGGGCTTTTGTTAAAATTATCAATATATTCAAATTATTTGTAAAAAATCACTAGTTCTACAATTATGATTATTACATATTTTTAAATGTCAACATGATAAATGTAGGTATGTAGGTTTTTGCTATAAAATAATATTTTTTTAAGATTTTATTTAATAGCTATATTTTTATTGATAATCACCTACTCCTGTTTTTTAATGTTTAAGAAATACCGGTATGCAATAAGAAATACCGAAAAACCGGTATTGACATTTTCATTCGGTATTGCAATCACTAGTTATACCCGCCCCGCGTATGTCTTCTCACAGTACTGTAATAATTATAATAAATTTAGTCTGAGATTACTTAAAGATCTACCCATTAAGAAGACAGTAGTGTTGAACCACGATATAACGGACTAATGCGGGTGAGGGGTGTGTCCGTTAAAGGCCGTTATGTAAAAACACAAACAAAATCATGGTCAATTGTCTTCGGACGATATATCCAGATACACCCGTTGTGGAATAACGTTATGTTCGATATCATGCGCATGCTTTCGGTAATCCGAATATCGAATATCGAAAACCTGTCGATTGTCTCTTGAATGCCCTCGATTGAGTTGTCGAGTAAGACAGCATCATCGGCGTATTCCAGGTTACATAGCTTCACCGTGGGGGTAACAGGTATGTCTCGGTCATGTGGTATTGACTTCCGTAGTATGAAGTCAAAGAAGATGATGGAGAGAAATGGAGCAAGGACACAACCCTGTCTGACTCCGGTCGTGACCCCGTACCATTCCGTGACAGTGTCACCAATTCTGACACAGCACTCGCTATTCTCGTGCAGGCATTTGATTATGGCAATGATCTTGGGAGAGATCCCGTATGCTCCCAGTATCCTCCAGAGAGTGGGGCGGTGCAGACTGTTCAAGACATTCTCATAATCTACAAAGCTGCAGGGCAACGGACTGTACAACTCATGGATCTGCTGGAGAAGACATCGAAGGTTGTGGATTTGGTCTGCACATGCTCGTCCACGTAGATACCCGGCCTGTTTTTTTCCCTGAGAACGTGCATTATTGGGTCCCTTATTCTCATCAAGAGGATATTTGCCAAAATCTTTCCGGAACACTGAGTAGCGTAATGCTTCAGTAATTGTCGCAGCTACGATGGTTACCTTTTTGTGAAGTGTGATGATTTCACCGTTCACCGAGTCCCTCGGACAGCGTTTTTCTTCCCACACTTTTGTCATCAGGTGAAACATAGGGTACAGGATTGCGCTTAAGCTGTACTTGAAGAATTCAGTTTACGAACCATAAATTCTGTCACTAATCTACCGCGTGCACTCCGGATAGACCGGTACTAACTGACCGTTACGAAAGAACATAGATTAGGTAGTATATATTATAATATAATATTTAGTTTTATTTAAATGAACAATCGAATTAAGTTTTAAACATTCTATCTTAGAGCGACTCATTCGTGGTGATAATGATCTTCCAAATCAAATTGAAACGAATGGGTGTTTCAGTTGTAACTGAGCAATGCGATGTAGACGTAGGCAGCCACACAGTATGCGAAAAGCATTGCCGTCCTGATAACGACAGATTTATTGCAGTTTAAAACTGTGTTTAAGTGTTTTTGGACAAGAAGCCGTTTGTCATGTGTGTGAAGCATCCACCATTAGAGGGAAAGCTTTTATCCTGTCACCTGTTTTGAATACACATTATTTTTTGCAACGCATTATCCGAAAATTCGCGTTTTATTAGGTTCGTAACGGCTGGGCGCGAAATAAATATAATGTGTCAGTGTAAATATTGTGATAACACGGTGATTTATTAATGGCACATTACTTTGTTTCCATTTCACTAAAATAATTCATTCATGACTTTTGAAAAAAATACAAATGAAACAACATTTTTGGTGGTAATTTAATTCACTTAGAAATACTTTATATAATTATTAGTACCTCCCATAAATTTGCTATCCCAATCATTTTCTATAGCACCCATTAAGGTGTGGACTCTAAATCTGGAGTGATGAGACTTTTGACACGTGGCTATATAGACCAGTGGTGAAGGGTGGAGGTAGGCTGTTTAGATACTGCACATTAAACTTTGACAGTCATAAGTATTTGTTTTCAATGAACTAAGACTACAATAATTTACAGATAATATTGGTTAGTTTTAAAATAAAATTAAACCCTGCGAAAACCAAGCCATAATAGATAATGGTAAAAAAATACCCGTCTATCTATAAAATATCTAAAATTATGCCATTAAGTTATACATCATTTTGGATATTCTGTAGATATAATAATATTTTTTATCTACTATAGTTTGGTTTAGGGAGAGTTTAATAAATTTAAAAAAAATGAACCAACAATGTATAATATGTATTCTTAATCCAACGAAAACGAATACAACAACACCATCAGTAAATTGTAGTCTTAAGTTCGATAAAAACAAATACGTATAACTAACAAAGTTTAATGTGCAGTATTTATGGCGGTTCTTCGCCATTGATATAGACGCATTCTCAAAACTCCTTACACTGACAAGATAACAAATATTGACGTTCTCAATATAATCCATAAGTTTTGCATAGTATAAAAACCAGAAAACTACAGTACATCGGCCACATTATGAGAGGACAAAACTACAGTATTCCCCAATTTGTGATCAAGGAAAGATTAACGGTAAGCGTAGCAAAAGACGACGTTGCATGTCGTGACTTAAGAACCTTAGAGTTAAGTTCTACGGAACTGTTCCTGGTAGAATATGATAAAGCAAAGATTGCCATGATGGTAGCCGACCTCCATTAGGGGATGGTACTATAAGAAGATATTATGAACAGTAATAATTACAAGATAAAAAGAACTTTTTATATACAACGTTTTTAAAATTTTTGTTGAATTATTATGCTCAATATGCTCAAACTTGTACTTGATATGAAGTAAATAAAAAACAAACCAACAAATATAGAATACTGAAATATCATTTTGACATTTCATTTTGATTTTCATAGTAACGCACGTATATATTAATAATTTAGTTGCTAGGACCACGCCCTTAGCAACGTTTTTACTTTTTTACTATTTACTTTTTACAGATTTTTCTGAAATAATTTTCCATTGAAAACAGAATTAACTGAAAATGAATTCAATTCTGCTTAAAGATGGCTAAAAGTATTAAAAGAATGCATTGGCATCGTGTTCTGATATATTCTAAAAGTCTCAAATGTATATCTAGTCGGCAAGTTAGTTAAAAATTGATTGCAAGATTTGTACTGGACAAACAAGAATACGAGCTTATAAAAACGTTGTAAAAGATAGAAGATAGTAAAGCGAAAATAAAATTTATTGTAATGAAATAACACAAATAATACTCTTGATGTACATTGTACATGATGATCGCGATGGCCGAGTGGTTACGTATCAGCTTGGTAATTAAAGGGTCTTAGATTCGAATCCCGGATGTGGCAAAAAATTACATGCTGTTTTTCTAATAAACTAATCACAAAATTTGAGAATGTTGTTGTTTGATTTAATAAAACGCATTTTTTTATTTTGTAGTACTTTTTCACTTTAATAAATAAATTTCGACCGGTTTCGTCTGCCTCAGAGAGACATTTTCAAAGTTGAAGTTCCACCATGAATTGACAGTTAAGAGCGTACTTCATTGAAATGACAAATAATTTTCAACAGTAGGTGCGACGAAATTTCTCACTCGTCGCCTGGACTCGCCAATAGGAGGCCAATAGTGGAAGTGTGCGCACGTCGATTTGTTTTGTCATGGCGTCGGATGAAAATATTTTTACATCATGTAAAGACGACTAAAGAACTTTACGTATGTACTTAAAAAAGAAAACATGTCAATGAATATACTATTATTATTAGTGATATAACAATAAACATAACATTAAATAGACGCATGTTGGATTTTTATGACAAATTATATTTCGTTCGGCACGCGTCATTTGCACAATCCGCGCATCGCCTATCACGATCTTTTTAGACTCAACTGAAATATAGCCTTAACAAAATAAAAGAAATTTGAGAATGTAACATTCTATATTATTAAACATATATAATTTGAATACGATTCAAAATGTAACTTCCTCAGGCTTGTTTTAAGGTAAGAAAGTATATTATATTTCTACAATATAAATGTGGTTTGTCGAATGTGTAAATTAGTATTAAAATAAATGTGCTCAGACTGATTTGACCGTAAATAAATAAAGTAGGCACCTATTATTAATTACCTACTATTTTACTTTCTCGTGAAGAAACCGCGATAAGTTTTCATCCATATCATAAGTCTTAAGGGGACAGTCCTACTTAGTTAAACATTATATAAAAAAATATATTTTTAATGATTTTTTAAAACATTTTCTTTTGTTTCAAAAAAATATTTTAAGTAAACCTGATGGTAAAAGTCTTATTATTTGTTTTTAGTTAACATTATGTACATACATAAAAATACACATCACACAACTAAATACGATTAAATGTAAATAAAATGTATGAAACGAAACAAAAAGGTTAACATAGAGAAAATAAAAGTCTATTGCTTAGATATTATTTTGTAAACTTAAAGAGAAAATGAAAAGTTTTTTTCTCGTGAAAGCATTCATATCGAAAAAAAAACTTTTTCTAATACCTAAAGAAAATGGTCATGCAAAAAAACAATGACTTTTCTAAACAAATTTTCTCGCTCCAAATGAAAAACAGAAAAACTAGAAAAACTATCCGAAAGAAGTGAAAGCCTCTTCGTTTTGTTTTTTTTTTGTTTCCGATCTATCAGCTTTTAAATAAGTAAATAACTACTTGCAGTGGAAACTCGGTTTTTTTTACAATATTCAGATTTTCCATGTGGATCCCGCAATACGAAATAAACAGAATGACATGTAATTTATTTTAAATTTCACGCATGAAGTTGCCACATATTTTTATCGTTTTATTTTACTTTAATTTCCATTAAATTAATATGTGTTTAGTCAATGTGTACCTACCTACTTATCAGTGGCGAAGGCTCCATACTAAGAGATTATTTAAAGCTTACCTTCTTTCATTTTCAAGTATTTAATTTAAATAAATAAATATCTATATTGTCTAGGACTAGGTAATATAATATAAATATTGAGTGTCATCTATTGTCAGAATTTAGAAGTAGAACGTTTAATTTAGTCAAGTTTCGAATCAAAAATAAATGACGGAAGGTCGCAGACGTGATTCCTATTTTTAGAATTATGTCGAACATAATCATCGCCGTTATTTCTACCGCGATTCCGTCGCCAACTTCATAATATATGTCTGCATATTTGTTCCAGACTTATAAGCGCTACAATACAAGCTTACACTCTATGTTGATTTGTTTATTGTCGAAGACTATCTTTTTAAGCATATAATAAATAATAAGGTTGATTCAAAAAAAAACTATTGTGTTCGATCACATATAATTTATAAATTGTTATTAAAAATAAGTATTGTATTTCGTGATTATTATTTAGGTTACTTCAGTCATAGACAAACATTTTATTTTACAAAAGTTTTATTTTATACTAAAAAAGTCAGTGTATTACTGTGTTTTTATCTCATATTGTACCGAAATCATTCGTCAGTGCTTTAAATATATAAGTATTGATTAAATTGTCCAGTGTTCCGATTGAAGTTCAAAATTGTTGTGCGATCATTCCCGAGTTCGACGTTTCTTCAAAAATCAAAAAATATCAAAGCTTCACCTTCCAAGGGTTCATTTAGATTTGAATACAGCAAGAAAACTTACATTAGACATTTTCACAACAATTTATATGATAAATATTCGTTTTTAACTGGCAGTTATACATTAAACAAACTTTTTTGTTTGCCATGTGTATTGTTTTCTAAAGAAAAGTTTGCATGGAATTCTACTGGTATAAGTGATTTAAATAATTTGATAAATTCAGCGGTGAAACATATGACCAGTGGGTCATTGTCATTAGTG
This sequence comes from Rhyacophila brunnea, assembly GCF_057557595.1. Lineage (NCBI taxonomy): Eukaryota > Metazoa > Arthropoda > Insecta > Trichoptera > Rhyacophilidae > Rhyacophila > Rhyacophila brunnea. The sequence continues at coordinate 18,292,219 of NW_028232752.1, forward strand.
TGCACCTATTCATCAGTAGTAATATCGTAAGTATTATCTTCTTATTTCCCGTAAGTTACATGACAAGTGTGCTCTTTTTCTCTGATCTCCACAGCCTATCTCTTTCCAAAAGTCACCCTTCGCCACTGCTACTTATTAATATACATACCTAATATTTAATAATAGTTGCTTATTTTTGTAAATAAATCATTTTTAAAAACCTTAAGTAGGTACTTATTAAACAAAAACATGACCGAGCTGGATTATTTTATCGTTTAAGTTATCGATTCGTTTATAATTCACGTGAATTTATTCTAATAACTACGCTCTATAATTTTTGTCTAGCTTCCAGGGAAGCAAAAGAAGGAGCTGACTGGTGGAAAGCAGAGGATTGAGAGAGTGGAAAGTCTTAGTCGCTCAAAAGATGAATTTGAAGGTGGCAACGATCCTTGGCTACCAAAAAAACTAACCAAGAAGAAGAGAAGATACAAGTAGGTATATTACTCACCGTACTGGGAACGCATTTGGGCACATGAAGAGTATCTTCAAATGTGACCTCCTATTGTGCCTTAAACGTAAAGTGTCCAACCAATATGCATAATGAAACATGGACCTTTAACGTACGTACTGTTATGTCCCTAAGGGAAGAAGGCAAAAGAATCAAGTGACTTTATGTTGGAAGGAACCAAGGTGGTATGATGGTTTTTCCTTCTTTTATCTCCTTATCAAAGACATTGTTTCTGTGCGGCTCCTGCGTAGTATGTAGAATTGTTACGTTTAAAGACTGCCGTTTTGAATGTCAAGTGATTTACCTTCAGGGATTGGATTAGACCAGATGGCGAGAAGATGATCGGGAAAATAATAAAACTTTCACAAAAATTTAAGACATTAAATTTTATTCAACGGTAAAAAATACACAACAACGGACAAGATATACGCGTTACAAAGATTTTAAAATAATAGACAAGGCCACGAGGTGCGTGGCCCTTTTTATAATATGCTTTGGTGATATCATATTAATTGATTTAGGTATTAACTTCTTGTGTATGATATTCAGGCGTGGGTCCATAGTACTATGATCATATGCTGTCCCACACTTGTGTTTACCAAGTTAGAATAATTCTCTAGGTATTGCATCTTATTACATGGCTATTGATTATTAACCCTTATTAATTTGCAAAGTTTGGTATTGCCTAACTTACTCTGAAACTTGGGAGTTCATATGACAGTAGTTACTTTAAATCAAAAAGTTACGAGTAGCGCAACGTGGCATGGGAAGGTGTTGGGTATAAAGTGAAAGAAGCACAAAATAAGCCAATGGATAAGGAAGCAGAAAAGAGTACACGATGCGTAGAAGTCGTCAAACATATGAAATAACGATGAGATGGAATGTCATTCAGCAAGTGGATAAATAAATACTTAAGGAGCACTAAACGACCAAAGGTATGCCCTAAAATCTGCTATATAAACGAACTCATCAAGTTCGGTGAATGTAAGTTGCTGCAAAGTGCTAGGTACCTACCAAAAAAGTTCACACGGTCTAAGGGTATTTTAAGTCAGTAAGTTCCTGGATTTTTCTGAAAAACTGCAAATGTTTATGTATTGATACCTTTATGTGCCTATACGAGTATTAAATTTGTATTAGTTTCCATCAAATTATATAACTAACTGGCCATATCTGATCGTCGGAACTTAGAGCAGATGACAGATTTTTATAGTTAACATCATGTAGAATTATATCCATGTAAGCCTCGTAACCAAGGATATAAAGTAAATAAGCCAGACATAATTTCGATAAGCCGAAGAAAGGTCACGTTTAAAAATCCGCCATCTCCTTATCATGGAAAGTAATACTAACAAATGTCGAGTACAGGGGTAGGGAAAACTTTGTGACACAAGAGCACGAATTAGATTTTTTTCGATAGCGTTAAACATAATAATATGTTTTCAAGGACGATTGGATTTAAATAAAATAAAAAGTAGATATAATTATTATACTATGTAATAGTATGATCTTTGCATTATTTGCAATATTGTGACCTTAGCAAAAGTAGACAGAAATTAAAACGATTATACGCGTTTTTATTTTTAAGAAAAACCAATAGTATTAAATATTAAGGTACTCTTTTCTAAATAAATTTCTTCTTTCGACCATGTCCGATCCTAATAAGATCATATATGGGCTCTCCACAGAGTGGAGGTTTGTATTAACAGATTTTATTTTTACGAAAAATGGATGTCAGCCACTTGCTCTACCTATCAGGTCCATACTCTGACTCTTACACAAATTGAAAAACAATGTGTACTTGCCAGACCCAGGATTCGAACCAGGGTCCCTCGACACTATAGACCGGCGCTTAAGCCACGCGGCCATCGTGGGTGAAAAACGATTTTTTCCGGTTAGGTACATGTCCAAACACGCGCGTTAATATTATCTTACTCCATACTTCATTTATCGTTTGTCATGTTATGGCTACGGCCGTATATTGTAGCTTAACCACTGGAAAATTCCAATAGAAATGGCGTATTTAAAAAAAATACTACCTTATTCTTAGGTCAATCATTATTATAAAACAAGCATTATTCGTAAGATGTTTATCACATTTCAATGGTCAAAGACATAGCTTATAATCAGTATCTTTAGAATTATCTTCAAATGTGTTAATCGTGCCCATTTTTTGAATAATAAAATGCCAAATTCTTGTCAAAATTGGAAAAGAGATTATAAAATATATTTTTTTATCGTAAATATTTCACTATATAATGTTAACATTGATTTTACTACTGGTTTTATAAATGCGTTTAAAAATTAATAAATCTAAAAAATCTTAACACCAATGAAATATGACTATATTCTAAAACAATAGATCAAGAGGTTTAAAATAATACTATGTAATAAAAATACTTTATGCAGTCATCAAATATTTAAAATAGATATAAAGGATAATAAGGCTTCAAAATAATATAAATAGATTATCTACAATACTTAAGGAATGTCCAGGATTGTGCTCTGAAAATACCATAAAATCTCCATTTTGACCTACGTGGCGCACATGGGCCCTTAATAGACCTGATGATCTAGTTATGATTTAGGAAATGCTGACCATTGTTTTTGCTCTATTGTTTTGTTTTGACAACAAAAGATACATAATATTAAATTGTCACCCATGTAATGCTGAGTGATATGTTTGCTATATTATATAAGAAAAACCGTTTCGAAAAAGAAAATAGAAGTGATATTATGAAATCATTAATAATCATACATTTTACATTCGATTGAAGACGACACCAATTGAAGAAGATGTATAACATTGATCCCACAAGTTTAGTTAAAACGTTACCAATTCCAATAAATGATCGAATATCAGAGTCGTTCGTGATATTGCCAACTTACCGAACTTTCTCGAATCAGCTTCTATTCAGCAGACGTAGTGACCGAAATAAAACTTTCTCCAACAAGTGAGAGAAGAAGAAGAACCATGAGGGAAGTTTTGCCAAACACTTTCGGCACGCCTACGATTTACTCTGAAAGAATTGGTCATTGCGCACAGATGAATTTAAACCAGACAAAATGTGACCATGCTCGTTCAAAACCATGCCGTGCAATCACGATAAAAAATAACAACCCCATAATATAATGACTGTACTTAATTAATTTTCTAATCTATGAATAATATTCAACACAAAATTTTTAAAACAAAATTCATTATTGAACATAATTATTATCATCTTCATCGTCAGCCGGCTCGATTCACTGCTAGATAAAGACCTCCACTCTTCGCAAGTCCATAGTTCTTTGCTGTCACATACATTCACTGAAATTGATGAGTTCGTCTATCCAGGGGTTTTAGTCAAGTATATAATTAGAAACATACATACATGGTCGGTATGCAATCATTAAATAGATGCTAGCAACTCTTTAATGTGTATATTATTACTTCTCTACTCGATTACATTTAATGTTTTATATTAATGGCAGTGTCATCTGTGAATATACATTATTTTGTCGTTCCACTTGCAATGCAAATAACTGCAACTTATTAAATACTATTTCATTCACACAAAAAATAGCTGAAAGGCTACACCATGCAATGAAAGGTTAAAATTATATTATTTAAATTCCTATTGGAACAAACCTGCTTCCATCAGGATGTAAATTTTTCGTAAACCGTTTTAAGTGAGACCAGATGATGTTATATTATTCTTCATCAAGTCTTTCAGCGTACATATGATGCGACGAGCGCTGATTTAGGATAGTTTTTATATTGCGTATTTTTAAGTGTTTTTTTTTTAACATTAAAACAAGCCATGTCCCAATGGCAAAGTACTCCAAACACGCCGGTTGCGGTGTTAGCACTTAATGTTTTAAAAGAAGTAAAACAATCACAAATAACCAAACTTGATAAAATTACATAAACATATTGTGTCCTCATCGGGATCGAGCACGAAGCCCCTGCACAAAAGGCCACCATATTTCACACTAGACTACGTGGACTAGTTATATAGTGTTGTGTTGTGTTGTGGAATTTTATTTCGAGCGTTTTGTACGATGTTGACTATTCAAATTACAATTAATTTTACAGCATTCTTTGTATAGGTACATGGGATGTGTGTTAAGTTTCAAAACATTCGAACTAAACGATATATTATTATGTTTAGAGATATATGAACTGTGTCTACGGTCAGATGTATCTTCGTCTGAACTAAACATACAATTGTGACGCTAGATTTCAAAATCAGCCAAGTCCGTAATAGATGAATAGGAGAAAAACAGCTTTTTGTTTTCTCAAGTACACAGTCATGAGGGTGAAAGTTTATATTATTTCGAGTATAGAATATTTAAAATTAATAAATTCCACATTTCGATAAAGCAGAAATGTTAGAAAGCAGTAGTTATTCAGCAATTCACAAAAAAGTCAAAAATACCTAAAGGTGGACTTGGCTGATTTTGAAATCTAGCGACACAATTATCGACTGTCTCCGCATTTAAACGTTAGCTGATCATGGGTGAGGTCTTATCTACGCTTTATATACCAACGATTGAGAAGTATTTCGAATATCCTTTCGGGAATAACGGAGCCGGCCCCTGATTTGTGATAAGTAGTTAACATTGATTGGTGCCAATTGCGTAGATACGCCACTGCCAACCCCAACTCGCAATCAAAATAAGTGACTTCTAAATTATTATTAATTGACTTGACCTTTGCGCTTGTCGGAGTTTTTTACAATTAATATTATGCTAATTATCCTCGACACCCATTGATTGTGAGTCAAGGCCATCTAAAAAAAAAACACAATATATCTTTCTTTAGCATGCTCCCTCAAATGCGTCTAAGGGACTGTTTTTTTTTCTATACAGTCGAAACACCGCTGTTTATGTAATACAGGTGCACATAGAGGTATTCGGGTTCAGGCTTCACAAAAACGAAAAAAATACAAACGATTTAGGTAAATGACATACTAATTGTTCTTTTCTTTGTCAGAACCTCCTGATTGAGGATCGTGGCCCGGATGATTTGATTGTCAAACAGCCTTGTCAACGGGTTGTTCTCACTCCTCTCGGCTTTCTATGACACGCAAGGCATGCGACCAATTGATAACCCGTGGCACTTATAAATTAGTGCAACTATCTGGGGCATCTAATGTTTGGTACAATATACCGATGCGGCATGTCTAAAAGACAAGATAGCGCGGATGACCCAAATTGACACTAACGACCATAATAATTATGACTGTTAACTCATGCGCATTCGATAGCCACGTGTGAATATGACAGCTGGCGATAACAAGTTGGTGAACACCCTCAGTTATACATTTAGATCACGAGTTTATCGCCAGACTCAAAGTGTGAAGCTTATGCGTCAATTACATTGAGCTACTTTACGAGCTGTTTGTTGGCGAATTTAAAAGCAGGCGATTCAGCTACTGCGATTGTGATGATGACACACAAAACTTTCCATTCGCTGAGAAGCCACAAGCCAGCGACTATTTTGACAGAACGTAGTTCGTTTTTTTACCTGGAGGTTGCTACTGCGCTCTACTGCGCAGACGCAGTAGGCCTATACGCCGGCGTTTGGCGTGTAAAGTTGGCAGGCTTTCAACTTTTCTCGGTAGATTGTTTACAATCTGCTTGTTAGCTTGTTCAATGATGACACTGGGCGACTTTACAGGCAGATTGTAAATTCGCCAACAAGCAGCTCGTAAAGTAGGTCAATCTAATTGACGCATTAGAGATTAAGTTAATGACAATTAACTGCCTTAACCTGATCCGTGCCACGGACGAATATATTCGCGGGTTCTTGTAAACGTCATAACTTCTGAATAAACATTCTGTGTATATTATTTTCTAAACAATATTTATCATTTTAGTGTGAAAATATTCACGATAAACTTGATAAACATGTTGTGTTGCTAAGTTTTCAGAAATATTTATCATATCCTAGTAAAAATTGGCTGGCAGTGATAAGGTTAATACATAAATATGATAAACTTACCATCGATAGCCATCGATAACCGCCTTGTGTATAGAATAGATTTACAAAGGTTATTTTTTTTCCTTCAATTTCACACATTTAGACTCCATCTCTTCATTTATTGGTTGACGGAGGCGGTTTTCCCTATTGTATATGAAGGAAATATCGCGCGTCTATTTTATGCTTTCATACAACAGTTCCACGCTCCACTGCAACTACCAAGTGACGGAAAATTATCACACGGATTTTTATCATGACGATAAAATTCGCTGCGTGTAAAACAAGGCTATTATGAAATCTTTTGTATCATTAATTTCATTTAATAAAACGCAAATTTTCTATCGTACTTATTCCACTTTTATTTAATATCTAGACCAGTTTCGTCCGCCTCAGAGGGACTTTTTCAACTACAGAATATTATATTATATTTCATAATACTAAACAAAAATACCAAACATTCTTAAAACAAAATTATAAAGCAATACACACTTACAATAACACATTTAATATGTCACAAAACAAATAATTTTGATTAATCAATATTTTAACATGACACATTTGATTGATAATTGCGTTTTATTAAATTAAATTAATAATACAATGCATTTCCAACATGAATTGACAGTTAACACAATAAAATATATTTTGTATTAGTTGAGAATGTCTTATTTAATCGGATAAAACCAGTAAATAATTTAATTTGCCAACGACATCTGTCATATAATGTAGGAAAGTAGGAATATATTATAAATAAATACAGATTACAGCACGCCTATTCAAATTTTTAAAAATATGCCACAGTGCGACATCTGTCTTTATAATAGGAAATAGTGATGTTTTTTTCTGTATATACTTTATGTCACGTGACATCAGGATGTCCGGAGCAGTGTATACAAAACGATAGGCTCTGATGCGTAACCTTAAATCTTTCTGTATAATAATATTATTGACATAAATAATAGTTAGGTAAGTAATATAAAAAAAAATTGGCATTCAATCACATATAAATAAATATAGATTGTTTTTAAAAATAACAAAATATTTTATCTAATGACTTTTGATGTGTATTAATGTTTAGGAAAATATTCATCGCTAAATTTTTTATCTCGTCAGTGAGTTATTGAAATTTCATCGAAATAGTCTTTTTATCATTAGTGTATATTCATCAGTAGGAATATCGTATTATCTTCTTATTTCCCGTAAGTATACCTGACAAGTGTGTTCTTTTTCTCTGATCTCCACAGCCAACCTCGTTCCAAAAGTCACCCTTCGCCACTGGTACCTATTACATATTGTGTTTTATTTTAATTACCTAATAAAATATCTTTCCACCAAGAAAAGACAGCTAACACCATTAATTTGAAAATTCTATCTTTGCTTATAAAGCTTTTTCTATAAAAAGATTTTTTGTGTAATTATTAGACATGCTATTAATGTCAACTAAAGATAACTTAGAGTAGAACAACGTGGTATGGAGAGGTGCATGCTGGGCATAACGCGAAAGGACAAAAAGAGGAATGAGTGGGTAAGGGTTTGCGATGTAATAGCTGTTAAATGTTAAATGGAGATGAGCTGGACACATGGCTCGAAGAAGAGACAATCGCTGGATAAATATAGTCATTCTATCCAAGAAGTACAAAACGTCCGCAAGGTAGACCTAGAGGCCGCTGGATCGATTAAATGATGAAGTTCTACGGAAGTACGTGGCAACGCAATTCACAGGACCGAGAGAAGTGGAAGCAGCTTGAAGAGGCCTTCATTCAGCAGTGGATAGATTCAGGCTGATGATGATGGAATATAACATTTTGAATATACGAAATATATTAGTACGTTAATATAGACATCTTATATTTTACACGTAGTGAACAAACATATTTTCAATATAAAAAATATTCATTGATATCTACGTCGTTAATAAAAATGTTATCAAAGATATATATTTCAGCCTTCGGTTTCGAACTAGTCTCCGATGACGCCACAAATGAATATTGAGATAAAAAAGGGCTTAGATTAAATTACGATTAAATATAAAATATTATATTGTCATACTGATACAATATGGGACGCCACAAGTTCTTAAGATAAGCTTTTGTGAGACGAGGAAGGAGCTTTCGATACTTAAAAAGATTATGCATGCGTAAAATTTTCGCGAACTTTTAATTTACTATTTGCATATAAAAGAAATAACGTCGCTCCATTTTCGGTCGATCGATCATTTTCTTATTGAACAAATTATATACACTCTAATCTAGTAAGTAGATTAAATGTGGTTTTATTTATTACAAAATAAAAAATGGTTTTATTTTTATTTTTTTTCCGACCATGTCCAATCCTAATATGATCATATGGGCCTCCACACGAGAAATGGATATTATCAGTCACTTGACCAAACTATTAGCTCCATACTTTGACTCATATACAAATTGAAAAACAATATTTGTGCACTTGCCAGACCCAGGATTCGAACCTGAGAAACGACGTTATAGGCCGACGCTTAAGCCTTGCGGCCTTTGTAGGTGTCATTTTTCATTGTTATTTTTATACTACACCAAAATTATAGTAGGTAGGTACTTTTAGTAAATTTTTACCACTATTCAAATATTTTGCGGTAGTTCGTCATCTTTCAACAGAAACTACATTCGTTTTCAACTTTTAATAATTTTTGAACAATCTGACAAATTATTGGGAGATCGTATCTGTTTACTTTTTGTTATATATAATTTATTTATATTTACATAATATTATTATTATGTATTATTTATTTAACTTATTTATTGCATTATTTATTCTTTATGTTATTAATGTCATGATGTGTGGCATCTTAAACTTATAATTTAAAATTCTTAGTAATGGAAATTAATAAATGTAATATTAATACTATCGACCGAAGGTACTTGATGGAATTCGAATTTAATTTCTAAAGGATATAGCTAAGTTTGGTACTATTCCATTTGCGTAGTTTTTTTGCGACCCGCGTTTTGCCTTTCGGCATCTTCAGGCACTGTGTGCACTCACCAATAGGTAAATACATAATGACTTGTTTTTCATTAGAAAATTGTAGTGGCTTGAATGCCGGCCTGTAGTATCGAGAGTCCCAGGTTCAAATCCTGGGCTGGCAAGTACACATAGTGTTTTTTTTTTTTTTAATTTATGTGACAGTCAGAGTATGGACCTAATAAGTCGAACAAATGGCTGACATCCATTTCTCGTAAAAACAAAAGCTGTTAATCCAAACCTCTACTCTGTAGAGATCCATGTGATCTTATTAGCATCGGACATGGTCGAAACAAAATAAGATACAATGTATTGATTATTTAAAATGACAATTAATTATCAGTAAAAAGTTGTAAGTCTCTAAATGATGTTATGGAGTAATTGCAATTTTAAGTTTGACATGGTCTTTAAAATCAGGCAGAATACTAATTATCGATTAATTTAATAAAACGTAATTTTTTTTTTTGTACTTATTCCACTTTGATTATTTAATAAATCCGGACCGGTTTCGTCCAGATTTATTATAAGGGACATTTTGCTTTACGTGCCTGGTCAATATATCTGACGACCTAGATTTTTTTCTAGCATACATATTTATATATATGTTACGCCGAATGTGCGGAATTGACTATTACATGAAATGGGCAAAATTTTGCTTAAATCATGAAAAATGCAAGCCCGTTACCTTATTCATGAATTAGGCAAAATATCTGCCGAGTGCGTGAATTCGGCAGTAATTTTTCTGCCTAGTTCATGCATTGGGCAAATTAGGTAGTAGCTCTACGGTGGTGTTTTTTGCAACTAATCAAACTAACCAAATGTGTCAAATGTCATTGATTATATAAAAATATACCAATCAATAACTACAATGACGTTCATATCCATTTACTACGCTTAAAAAAATCTAGAACTATAATATTATGATAACGGAAGAATTTTATTAAAAGGTATTTTCGCGATTTGATTCGTGCTTGGGTATGAATCGTGCAATGGTCGATTGTTTGTTTGTGATACTCGTAGTATGATTTGATAGTTTGTTGACACTTGTTAGCTAACCTCGAAATGGACATTCAGTTGAATTTAGAATTACAAAATCTAACCTAACCTAATAATAATAATATTATATTATGTCCAATTATAACTACTAAAACCATCCGTATTAAATTTAACTTTTTCTTCTGTCATGTTGATAGTTTAAAAATTCTATACCCTGGCGAATTCACGCACTCGGCAGATAATTTACCTAATTCATAAATAAGGCAACAGGCTTGACTATTACATGAATTAGACAAAATTTTCCCATTTCTTGTAATAGTCAATTTCGCACATTCGGCGTAACATATATACACATAATCCGCTGTTAACTCTAAATACCTAAATTATCGACTTACCAACTTTTAGCAGCAACCCGTAATAAGTTAAATTTCAGTTTTCTCTAGACGTATTACTCTCACCCTAAACGGCCTCAACCATATAATAATAATCTATTGGCAGTAAGTGAAAGAAACCCAAAAATAAATCGTTCCGTATAGTGTATCTAAAAATGACGTTGCAAAAAAAACAACGCAAAACTACGGTCAAACAAATCAACCTGGCGTATAGCGTTACGTGATTCTGACGCAGTCATGTTAACACCAGGTAAGGCATCGTCCCTTATATAGGATTGGTTCCCGTCCAATGCGGCCGTATTAGATGGGAAGATATGGCGCAAATTTTGCACACAATTAGATGTTTACTTTAGTGAGTACTGCGAATTGTTTTTGGCTCCAGCTGTGTATATGACATATAAAGATTACGTGAGAGCTTTATACACACATTAGTGAGACTGATGTAGTCAGATTTATCAAAACCCAATACCTGCAAAGCTTAGACTATAGATACATCTAGACGCCATCCATTGCATTGCTAAATGAAGCTGCATGCCGTGCGTTTGGTTTGTGGGCGAGCAAACGCATTCGTATACAAATGTTTGAGACCATAAACCATTTCGCTAGTGCTCGCCCAAAGTGCTCGCACTAGACGTTCAGAATTAAAATATAATTTTCTATTTTTTTACGTTATATAGTATTCTTAAGCGGTCAAAATGCAACCATTAGGTTAAAATATCCATAATTAAAGTTATTTTAAAGAAACACGGTCACTTGATATTAAAATATATAATAATATACAAATAAATTATCTCGAACATGTATCAACTTACCTATGAAACGTAATACCATCTTCTTGCTTATCAGTACGGCTACCACATTTTGATACAACACATAGAACCATCTTTTCTACTTAATTAACTAAAAATATTTACGACTGACTCTATGTTTAACACAAAAAATATCAATTTTAGTAACATGCGCCCGCAGATTTTCGACGCTTAGTTATGCAACAATCTAAGATTTAGCGGCGAAACCATAGCAAATTATCCCAAACACTGTAAACCTTTTATCTTACTCTAGCACGTGTCGCAGAGATTATAAGGGTGCCGAATACTTTCTCACTCGCACTTATGCATCGTTTTTGTTCAGGCCTTGCTTAGACTATGCTGCAAAGGGTTGGCACTAACGAAATGTCTCAGATTTTTTGAATCAAAATGATAATAGAATGCGGAAGACTCTATGACATATACCAGTGGCGGATGTGAAAGTAGACTGGTAAGATCCGACATAAGCATTTTTTTTACTTCTTGATGAGTTCATTTTTACAATCCGTATATACTGGCAAATATTAATGTTCATGTTCCCACCAATATCACTCGTAACTCTACTGTCTTCATGATACCCTGTCGCAGGACGGATGTGATGTCTCATGATGCTGTGTATCGTGCGATTAACTTATTTGATGGCACTATAGAGGTTGATTTATTTTTGAAGTTATACTTCTTTTCGCGCGTTTGGGAAATCAGATGAGAGTGTATTTTTGGCGTGTGACATGTAACACATAATTTATTTTTTCACACGAAAAAAAACACAATCGATTGGATTCAAACCACCGATTGTTCGGTTATCAGCCGAACGCACTACCTTCACGCCACAGTATGATACTGCAATCGTGACGATTATACAGTATAATATTATAGTTTAGAATCGTTCCGTTGCCTAGGCAGCGAATTTATTATTGTCGGCCATTTGCAATTCCTTATGTAAACAAACGGTTAAACGTTAGTGTATTGAAATAAACCAAGGGCGTTCCAATAAGCGGTCCTTTTTCTTGAGTGTGTAATTTAACGAAATAATTAAGAGCTAGTCAAATAATCTAGTTTATCACAAGTTTTGTTTTTGTTTTGTTACAGCAATGAAGTATAACTTCTAACGCGCGTACATAAGTACACACACCGATTTTTTTAATAACTATATCATGTTTGTAGACGTGTTAAATAGGTTTAATTTATAATTGTTTTTATCATTTTACTTTAATATCTACATAAGCACAACATACTTTATTGTTATATTGGTTGTTATTTGTGATTAAGTCATTTTTATAATTTGTATTTTATTATGTATTATGGCGCATTGGCCAATCGCTGGCATGCCATAATACTCTTTTATAAATAAATAAATTATATTATAAACAGTGCACACCAAACTTTGTCAGTCATACGTATTTATTTTCATTAAACTAACACTGGAAAATACGATCAGTTTTTTTTTTAAATTTAATTAAAACCCACGTAAACCAAGCAATAATACCCAGATAATAAATAGTCAAGAAATATTCGTAAATATTCTATAAAATATCTATAATTAAATCTCTAATTAAATCATACATCATTTTAGATATTGTATAGATAGAAAAATATTTTTGGTTTGGTTTAAACAAGGTTTAATGAATTTTAAAAATCTAACCAACACCCCATTATGTACCTAATATGCATTTTGCACTATTTTTTTTCAGATCGTTCATAGCATACCCAACTTATTTTAGCTTGGTTTAGGTGAAGTTTTATTAAATTTTAAAAACTATCCAGTATTAACTGCAAATTGTATTCTTAGTTCAATAAAATCAAATAATTATGACTAACAAAGTTTAATATGCATTATTTATTTCAGATCTTAACAGCTTACCTTCACCCCTTGCCACTGTGACATAAAGGCTGTCTTACAAGATTCACCACCAACCAACAATCATTGTTGACCTCCGATGCTTCATTAAACTAACACTGGAAAATACGATCAGTTTTTTTTTTAAATTTAATTAAAACCCACGTAAACCAAGCAATAATACCAAGATAATAAATAGTCAAGAAATATTCGTAAATATTCTATAAAATATCTATAATTAAATCTCTAATTAAATCATACATCATTTTAGATATTGTATAGATAGAAAAATATTTTTGGTTTGGTTTAAACAAGGTTTAATGAATTTTAAAAATCTAACCAACACCCCATTATGTACCTAATATGCATTTTGCACTATTTTTTTTCAGATCGTTCATAGCATACCCAACTTATTTTAGCTTGGTTTAGGTGAAGTTTTATTAAATTTTAAAAACTATCCAGTATTAACTGCAAATTGTATTCTTAGTTCAATAAAATCAAATAATTATGACTAACAAAGTTTAATATGCATTATTTATTTCAGATTTTAACAGCTTACCTTCACCCCTTGCCACTGTGACATAAAGGCTGTCTTACAAGATTCACCACCAACCAACAATCATTGTTGACCTCCGATGCTTCCTCTCACAATAAAAATAGGTTTTGAGCACCACGAAAACATCAAATAGGTGGTAAATGGTAAACCTCAGATGGATTCAAGATATGAGATAAACAATGGTAGCTGCAGTGACACCTCGTGAGGCTAGGTAAGTTATGCGTTGTTTGTGAACAGCAAATTATGAAAAAAATAACTTTTGAAAGTAGACTTCGTGAAGTTGATATTATAATGTGTGTAGGTACAAAAAATTTCTTGCATGTATTATTAATTTTAATAATTACTATAACAATTGAAAATAAATATTGTGCGGATAGATGCCTATGGTTTCATGGGGTAGCCGTGCCTAGTTTGACATGCTCATACAACCTACTGATTTTTACCACGTTTTTCTTAGCTCGTATTCTTGTTTGTCCGGTGGTTATTTATCGCAGTCGATTTTTAACTAACTTCCCGACTAGCTAGACATTTGAAACTTTTATAATATATCAGAACACGATGCCAATGCATTCTTTTAATACTTTTAGCCATATTTAAGTGAAATTGAATTAATTTTCAGTTAATTCTGTTTTGTATGAAAAGTTATTTCGGAAGAAATCCGTAATCCAATCATCTATTATTGGTTGCTAAGGGGGTGGTCCTAGCAACTAAGTTATTAATATATACGTGCGTTACTATGGAAATAAAAATGACATTTCAGTATTCTATATTTGTTTGTTTGTTGCAAAATAGCAAAAAAATGATTTGTTGACAATTGCCTTATTTGTCCTAAATTATTAATACATAGAATTGTCAAGTTTATATGATTCAACAGAACATTTAAAACGTGGTATATAAAAACTTCTTTTTATCTTGTAATTATTATGTATTTAGGGGATCGTGAAATTGAAAGTTTAAAAATAATACACTATATTAAGGCAAGAATATTTTATTATTTCTACACCCACGATGGCTTCGTGGCTTAAGCGTCGGTCTATAGCATCGTGGGTCCCAGGTTCCTTGGTCTGGCAAGTACACATATTGTTTTTTTTTATTTTGTGTGTCAGTCATAGTATGGACCTAATAGGTTGAGCAAGTGGCTGACATCTATTTCTCGTAAAAACAAATTCTGTTAATACGAACCTCCACTCTGTGAAGGTCCATAATAATAATTATGATCCTATTAGGATCGGACATGGTCAATAGAAAGAAGATGTGTTATTTCTACGATGAAATAGATTTTTGTTTGATTGTCCACATTTATTTAGAAGGTACTTCAGTGAAACGGCAAATAATTTTCAACTATAGTTGCGACGAAATTTCGGACTGGCTGGCATTCGGAGAGCAAACGTCGAGCTGTGAACACGTCAATTTGTTTTGTGATGGCGACGGGGGAATTAATTCTTAAATCGTGTAAAGATGACTAAAAAACGTTACCCATTTACTCGATAAAGAAAACATGTCAATGAATATATTATTATTATTATTAGTAATAAAACAATAAACATAACATTAAATGGACGTAATTATGTTAATTTTTTATAACAAATTATGTTTTATTCTACACTCGTCATTTGCACAATCTTCGCGTCGCGTAGTCACGATCGTTTAAGACCGTATCCCAGCTGAAGTATAGCCTTAATTCTTGTTTTTGTCAGATTTCAGACACAAGCGACAAACATATAGCGTCACTACCAATTTATGCTCATGCGTATCCTTTTTGTTCTCAAATCAACAATATCGAATCAATGCAGTTTGTGCATGTGCAGTCTGTTTTAAAATATTCCAGTTGGGTGTAATCAAATTGTGTTTTTGGGTGTAATATGCCCGCCCGACTGAACGAGAATGCTTGTTTGATTTGTAGTTCAGTCACGTGGCCTGGGCCCGAGGGCCGGGGGCCGCAGGTGCGCCCTTAAGCCGGCGACGACAAAGCCCTGGAAATTTAACCTGGTTAAGGCATCAAAATATTTTAATGACTTTGACGCGTACGGACAGGAAAATGGGGGGTTTAGTTCGGGACGGTGTCAATTTGCGGAAAGTTTATGCGATTTATTATTCACATGTTACGTGCGGGTTAATTGTTTGCACAAATGCTCGACTGTACCAAAACTGAACGGCATTCCCCGGCGATAGGGGGATGAATTATTTATATTTCTACGTATAGCGCCTTACTAGGCTTGACTCATATGTCCATTGTTCATGCATAGTGCTCCCGACTAGGGAATCCAATCCCGGGATCCCGAGCTATTTTCGATACCTATGAATCCCGGGATTGATAAACATAATCCCGGGATTTCGGGATTGATTTTTTTATCAATTTTTATGGAAAATATAACAGAAAAAATACTTTTAATACAAAATAACTACATTAGAAATAAACTGAGTTTGAATGAAGTTTGATGTGTAGGTCGCCGATTCATTTTATTTTTTCACATAGATTATTAAAAATGAGAAAGATTGGTAAAAAAACAATGCTTCGCACTTTTAACAAAGTAATTCCACCATGATATCATACGTTTTACTGCAGTTTCATATTTGGCTGACTAATTAGATTTATGAAGCGGAAAGGCCATAAGTACGCCATGATTATTTGCTTTACTATTTTAAATCTCGCTGATCTATTCATTATGTCTTTACTATCAGAAATAGCAATCTCATATTAAATTCACATTATTATTTATATTACAATATTATTTACTCCATTAAACTTGTGTATTTCCAAGATTTAACGTATACAATATTAACAATAAATGTCTTAAATAGTATAAATTATACTAGATTTATTTTTGACCGATTTTATCAATGTTATTTGTAAATATAAAATTTTTATATTAACAATGGAAAAAAATCCCAATCCCGGGACCAGTCCCGGGATCCCGGGATTGTCAAATTGTAATCCCGAAATCCCGGGATCAGAATTTTGGCTCGGGATTGGATTCCCTACTCCCGACTGTCATTAAGGTTATGGCCATTTTCAAAGGCACATAGACAAATAGTCATTTAATTTCGAACTATTAATTATAAATGAGTCATTTTATTGTGTACAGTGGTTTTTCTTACAATACCTATTCATTATTTATAGGATATAAAGTAATACAGGGATAGTCGGAAACAAAGAAGCTGACAAAATACAATAAAAAAAATCACGACATACAAAGGACATTCAACATAGACACACTTCCCCTAAGTAACTCAAAAAAAAAACTAAACGAAGACACAATAGAGCTATGGAACAGCAGATTCATAATATCTGCCACCGGCTACAGGATCAATAACGTGAAAATATATTCCAAACATAATCTCTGCCATCACTCTTGCCAGGAACATAAAAATATCACACGAACTCCAATAATAAATAACTAAATAATAAGAGTTCAATGAGAGCCTTTATAAATAGATTTCAATTGAGGAACGATGATTGCTGTCACGTGTCATCAGCGACTACCCAATATTAGATAATGAGCAATGGGCTTTCGGAGCGCCTTACTTAGCTTAACTCATATGTACATTGTTCCCGACTGTCATTAACTGAAATATACCAGCGCATCAATTCTATACACAATACTGCTTTCAGTCGCTACGGCAGCTATCTAGGGTACCTAGGTTCGTATCGAAGTATTAGCACTTATTGTAAATTTACCACAGACAAAAGAGCCGCTGTTAAAACATAGTACTTATTGCAACAATTACAACTAATTTATTGTAATTGTTACAATAAGTGCTAATACTTCGATACAAACCAACTTTAGATAGCTGCCGTAGCGGCTATAGAATAGATAGAGCAATAAAAAACGCTAGATTTTCTCAAAATTAAAAGTCGTTTCAACAAAGATTCAAGTAGAATGTATTGTTTTGCAACTAAGAAATAAATCATATAAATAAAATCTAATGGAGATTAGAGAATACTTAAATATCATAATATATTATTATATTACATTTATTTTATAAATCACAATAAGTACTTAAGTAACTAGTAGGTACTTAGTCCATCTGGATCTGGATCAAATTTCGTATGTCTCAATACGACATTCTCAACTGTTACAAATGATACATTCGTACAATTATTGAGACAGAAAATAAATATAACATTAATGCATTATAATAATATTTATTGTTCTAAGTAAATTATGTGTTAAAAAAATATTTAAAATTATCTCTATCAACTATCGGGTGTCTAGGAAGATTCTGCGCTGGGACAACTAAGTGCCACGCAATTGAATGAAATTCAAAAATAAATGTTTCGCCAAATTTCAAATCCCACTATAACACCTTTTTGAAATAATTAAGATATATTTATATCGTTGGATTCGTTATTAAAATCTCTACGTGAAAATTTTATCGCCTCTTTCAAAATCCGCTACGATTAAGTGTCATTTATGAAACAAGATCAATGCGTCTATCGATTCCCGCTATAACACTACTAAAACATTGAAAAACCTTTTTAGTTCAAAAAGTTTTTAGTGATTTGAACATAATGAAAAAGTGTTATAGAGGGTTTTGAAACTCAGCGATACAAATAAACGTTTGTGAATTATAGGTAGGTACCTTAAAATTTATATTTAATATTCATTGTCTATAAATAGAGTATAAAATCGTAACATACGCCTATTTATTTCATTCGACAGTGCGGTGCCCATTTGTCCTGGCATCCAGTTGTCCCATTCCAGTTATGCGATATTGAAAAACGCCATAAAATGGTATATCTGGAAAGTAAAACTCTAAATTGGCATACAATGCATAGTATACCGTGGCGTATCGAATAAGCAACGTTGCCTCTTCCGCTCATCATAATTTAATCTGAAAGCGAGCATTATTTTTTTAAATTTCAACATTCAAAAGTTGTATAAAGGTATTTTAACAAATATCATGTATATTTACTTAAAATTTAAATGCCTATGTAACCACGATAATAAAATATAGGCACTTTGTTCTTATATTATTATACTATGTTTTTTTGTAAATTTTAATAATATCTATTGAATGCCGGAAATCATATTATTTGCCCAAAACATTATTTAGCTTACAAAACTGTTCAATCTAATATGACAACAATTTTCTTCTGACCATTTACAATGTCACAATATATAAAAAAAACTATTAAATCACAATATACCTGAAACCATTTTATTTTCCAATCCCCCTTCCTGGGCAATTAACTTCGTGCGGTAGTTTTTCGCTTTTTTTAGAAATACCTCACGTAACATGGTGTAGATGGGATGGTTCTCAGTTTCAAACCATTCCTAAGGTTTTTTTATATCATTAATATATTTTTTTTAAATCCATGGAGTAAATAACTTACACGGTCGACCGTAATCAAGTTGGACAATACTTAGTCGACGTGGGGTCTAGGACGATTTGGCGCCGGAAAAACTGGACGCCACGCAATTCGAAAATAAATAGACGTTAGGTACTTATATATATTTAATATTATTATTTATACTTAAAATATTATATTATGATTTATTAGTTGGTGAGAATTTAAATATGCACTCGTAAATAATGATTTAATCGTTTAATCGTAAAGTTTCAACGAAAAAAGAGTTATTATTTTTATATAAAGCCTTAGGCATGGTAATTCTCAATCCCCAATAAAAAAAACAATATGTTAAGAGTAAATTAATTAAAACTACGAAGTAGTAAATAGAAACTGATTAAAATTCATCATCTACGTTCTGTTTACGTGTCTACGACAGTGCGGCGTCCAATTGTCCTGGCGTCCAGTTGTCCCATTCCCGTCGACGTGGAGGTAGACTTAATTACACATGAGGGAAGCAATTTCTTTAGTGACTTGTCTGCCTGAGACGCATGTGGCGCATGGAAATAACCAGATTGACTCCAGACCATTGGGCTTCTCAGTTCTTAACCGGACACGGTGGTTTTGCCTCCAATCTCTGTCAGCTTGGTTTAATATAATCCGGCTTGCTTATGTGGTGAATTGCAGGATGCCGATCACATCCTCTGGGAGTGTCCCCATATGTCGGTTGAAAGAGAAGAGCTTCTCAAGTCGATCCGACCCTCAGTTTGACCGGTCGGCTGTTGCGACTTGGTATCTACGAGGGAAAATTTCTCAGCTTTTAAAAAGTTTGCGGTAACGTCGCTGTAGGATTGGTTTGTTGAATAGACCAAATGTCAAATGTACAGGAGACGAAAAACAAATATCATTATCGTATATTTTAATACAAAGAGGTATTTAAATTGTTGATTTTATAGCATATGAATGCTGTTTTCATTACAAAGCAATTTAAAGAAAAGGATGGTTCTGGTCCATTTAGATACAAAAAATCATTTTGAATTGAAAGGTCGATTTCGACAAAAACGGATGTTCGACGAACCATTCCTATAGCGACTGTATTTCACGGCGAGCGAGGTGGTATTTTCTCATCGAGAATTGACCGTAATACATTATATTGAAGTAGGAATCACGCACACTCTATTACACGCCAACCAAGGTCTTGAAAAGTTGCTCCTGGGATACTTTCTGCACAAATTTGAAGAACGCCTAACGTTCGTTACGCAACGGTATACGCCTGCATAATGGGTGTGGAGACATGGCGGGTGATGGAGAAAAAAGCAAGTCTACCTGAGACGATAGCAGTGGTGAAGGGCGGAGGTAGGCTGAGGAGATCTGGCAAAAATAGTATACACTAAACTTTGTCTGTCATATTTATTTGATTTTATTGAACTCAGAATACAGATTGCAGTTGGAATTGGTTAGTTTTTTTATTATATGTAATATTGAACACTTTAATTATATGTAATATTGATGATTATATGAATAGCTTATAATATTTGCAGTTTAATAGGCTGGGTAACCTAAGGTGACATTATAGTAACGGTAGAGTTAACATCGTACTATATAGATATTGATGCAACCCTGTTGAACATACCATATAAATTACATATTCTGAAAAAAAAATTTATAAACGCCTCTTAGAATACAAAAACTAAAGAATACGCAGGCAGCAATATAAGAGACTATCGGTGTAGACTGCGAAAGTCATGATTGACAAGTGACTAAGAGGCCATCCATGGACTGAAACCGTGTGCGGTATAGATCCGTGTACCATACTAAACTTATGATTTTTGTTCATGAAAATATTATATTTTTACTATAAATTTGTAAGAGGAAGTGTATGGTATAAACGGATACGATCAGATGCTTATAATATACTTTGTGAAAATATATTTCCATTAACAGAAAAAATAATTGTATATGTAGGTACACGATATAATAATAATAAACTTCTAAGTAATTAACTTCGAGTAATATCATGCACTTGTATTGATTCCCACCACTTATTCATAGACTCCAAGACAGCGTATGATAGCATAAACAAACGGGCACTGTAGAATGTAATGGAAGAGTTTGGATTCCTTTCAGCAAATTCCTGAGACCCTCCACGTATCTTAAACTGGAACTGTATCATGGCCCCTACATGGAGGGACTGACAGGGCTCTAGCCTGGAGGACCGGGCTTAGGAGGGGCCCGGCGTGTCGAGTCGACCAGATAAGTGAGACAAACACACATCACAAATACTCTGTAATAGTAAAAAAAAGTCGCTTGCGGCGCTATTTTCCTTAAATAATATTATTATTTAAAATTATTTCATTATACGAAATAATTTTTAATTGACAACTATATAATTCAAATGGATGTATTAAATAATTACAAAATTATTACAAATTACAAAAATAACTTTTATATACTTACCACGTTGTTAAATTTTCTGTTGAATCATATAAACTTGAAAATTCTATGTATTAATACTTTAGG
Organism: Rhyacophila brunnea; assembly: GCF_057557595.1. Classification (NCBI taxonomy): domain Eukaryota; kingdom Metazoa; phylum Arthropoda; class Insecta; order Trichoptera; family Rhyacophilidae; genus Rhyacophila; species Rhyacophila brunnea. Next base: position 18,314,065 of record NW_028232752.1, read on the forward strand.
ACAAATAACGCAATTGTCAACAAATATTTTTTTGCTATTTTGCAACAAACAAACAAATATTAAATAGAATACTGAAATGTCATTTTGATTTCCATAGTAATGCACGTATATATTAATAATTTAGTTTCTAGGACCACCCCCATAGCAACTAATAATAGTGGATTGGATTACGAATTTCTCCCGAAATAACTTTTCATACAAAACAGAATTAACTGAAAATGAAGAATTCAAGTCTACTTAAAGATGGTTAAAGGTATTAAAAGAATGCATTGGCATCATGTTCTGATATATTCTAAAAGTTTCAAATGTCTAGCTAGTCGGGAAGTTAGTTAAAAATCGATTACAAGATTTGTGCTAGATAAAAAACCACTGGACAAACAAGAATACGAGCTAAGAAAAACGTGGTAAAAATACACATTAATTTTACTGCGTACACTATTTGGAAAACTCTCTATGTGTAGAGCGTCACACTGCCTATATCCTTAGCGATAGGTAGGAGGGCCCGCTAAAGATCCTTGTCTGTTGGCCCGCTTTAGGATGTGGGGGCCATTCACTTTATATAGGTGAAAAAAATTCGATATTTCAATATCAAAAAAACATGTCAAAATTTCTTGAACGTGTTATAAAATATAATAACAGTTTCTAATAGTAAATTCATTAATTCAATTACATACGGTAATTTTCTTTCTACGTTGATAATCAAGATTTTTAAATTGTAACGAGAGTTTTTGCAGAAATTTTAATATTTTAACGAAAGGGTTATTTTATTTGTATTCAAATAAAACGAGGTTATCAAAATTTCATTAGGGAGAAAGATTTCACATGTCATATTTCGCGGCATCAATTCTATTCAGGAATTTATTTTATTAGAGCGGAATCCAATGGTCAAATGTACATATTTGCTCACGTGAATATATATAGAGGAAAAATAATAAAAAATACTCGACATTTCACTAACAACTGACTGACCTTTCCGTTTGCTGGGTCAGCGGACACTCTAAGGTCGCCTCGTAATTGAAATTTCTCTGCTTTAGCGAACAAACTAAAACGCGCTTTCTTTTCTGACGTTAAGAATATGGACCCTTAATGAAAAACAATATTCAATATTACCACAATATATATATATATAATATATTGAAAAGCTGCAGAAAACTATGTATTAAATAATAACAAGATAAAACAACTTTTTATATACCTCGTTTTTAAATTTTCTGTTGAATCACATAAACTTGACAATTCTATGTATTAATAATTTAGGACAAATAAGGCAATTGTCAACTAATCATTTTTTATGCTATTTTGCAACAAACAAACAGATATAGAATACTGAAATGTCATTTTGATTTCCATATTAATGCACGTATATATTATTAATTTAGTTGCTATGACCACCCCCTAACAACCAATAATAGTGGATTGGATTACGGATTTCTTCCGAAATAACTTTTCATACAAAACAGAATTAACTGAAAATGACTTCAATTCTACTTAGAGATGGCTAAAAGTATTAAAAGAATGCATTGGCATCGTGTTCTGATATATTCTAAAAGTTTCAAATGTCTAACTAGTCGGGAAGTTAGTTAAAAATTGATTGCAATGTTTGTACTGTATAAACAACCACCGGACAAACAACAATACGAGCTAAGAAAAACGTAGTAAAATATAATAGATTTTGTTAACTGATTCGAACTAGGCTTTTTAAACATTATCCAGAGCTTAGAATCAGAACTGAATCGAAAACCGGAAAAACCGTTATTTTTGTCAGAACCTAGGCGAAAAAAATATCCGTTTTTTTTCGATTCTGTACATGTTCAAACACGCGCGTTAACATAATCTTACTCTCCAGTTATCCGTCAATTACATTGAGCTACTTTACGAGCTGTTGTTTGACGAATTTAAAAGCGGGCGATTCAGCTACTGCGATTGTGATGATGACACACAAAACTTTCCATTCGCTGAGAAACCACAAGGCAGCGACTATTTTGACAGAACGTAGTTCGTTTTTTTTACCAGGAGGTTGCTACTGCGCTCTACTGCGCAGACGCAGTAGGCCCACACGCCGTCATGTAGTGTGTAAAGTTGACCGGCTTTCAACTTTTCTCGGTAGAGTGTTTACAATCTGCTTGTTAGCTTGTTCGATGATTACACTGGGCGACTTCACAGGCAGATTGTAAATTCGCCAACAAACAGCTCGTAAAGTAGCTCAATGTAATTGACGCTTAAGCCGCAGAAAACTATGTATTAGAAATATACTAGATTTTGTTAAGGGGGGACATGCTCGTCGAAGGTCAAAATTGAGTTTTTATTGTATATTCAAACCATGATCCTGGACACTCCTTAAACGTTGTAGATGATCTATTTATATAATTTTGAAGCCTTATTATCCTTTATAGTTATTTTAAACATTTCATGACTGCATGAAGTATTTTTGTTACATAAAATAGTATTCTTTTAAACCTCTCGCTCTAATGTTTTAGAATATAGTCATATTTCGGTACATAACTGTGCAGTGGTGTTAAAATTTTTTACATTTATTAATTTTTAAACGCATTTATAAAACCATTAGCATAATTTATTACGAGATAATTTTTGTAAAATATTCACGATAAAAAATTATTTTGATAATCTCTGTGATCCCAAATTTGACAAGAATTAGGCATTTTATTATTCAAAAAATCGGCAAGATTAACACATTTGAAGATGATTCTAAAGATATTTATTATAAGCTATGTCTTTCACCATTCAAGTGTGATAAAAATCTTATGAATAATGATTGCTTTATAATAATTATTGACCTAAGAAGAAGGTAGTGTTTTTTTGAAATACTCCATTTCTTTTGTCATTCCCTAGTAGTTAAGCTACAACATACGGCCGTAGCCATAAAATGACAAACTATAATTAAAGTAGGTAGTAAAATTATGTTATCGCGCGTGTTTGAACATGTATCTAACCGAATTTTTTTTTATTTTTTTTTAAACAGTACATGTTCAAACACGCGCGTCAATATCATTTTACTCCCTACTTCAATTATAGTTTGTCAATTTATGGCTACGGCCGTATGTTGTAGCTTAACCACTAGGGAATGACAAAAGAAATGGCGTATTTCAAAAAAACACTACCTTATTCTTAGGTCAATAATTATTATAAAGCAATCATTATTCATAAGATGTTTATCACACTTGAATGGTCAAAGACATAGCTTATAAAAAATATCTTTAGAATCATCTTGAAATGTGTTAATCTTGCCGATTTTTTGAATAATAAAATGCCTAATTCTTGTCAAATTTGGGATCACAGAGATTATCAATATAATTTTTTATCGTGAATATTTTACAAAAACTATCTCGTAATAAATTATGCTATTGGTTTTATAAATGCGTTTAAAAATTAATAAATGTAAAAAATCTTAACACCACTGCACAGTTATGTACCGAAATATGACTATATTCTAAAACATTAGAGCGAGAGGTTTAAAAGAATACTATTTTATGTAACAAAAATACTTCATGCAGTCATGAAATGTTTAAAATAACTATAAAGGATAATAAGGCTTCAAAATTATATAAATAGATCATCTACAACGTTTAAGGAGTGTCCAGGATCATGGTTTGAATATACAATAAAAACTCAATTTTGACCTTCGACGAGCATGTCCCCCCTTAACTGATTCGAACTAGGCTTTTTAAACATTATCCAGGTCTTCGAACCGGAACTGAACCGAAAACCGCAAAAAACCGTTATTTTTGTCAGAACCGCATCGAAAAAAATATCGGTTTTTTTCGATTCTGTACATGTACAAACACGCGCGTTAACATAATCGTATTCCCCAGTTACGCTGCACTGTTCAATATTGCATTTGAAATATATGTGTCAAATTCAAGGCGCAGATAAATCATTTACGATCGTGTGACGCATCTAGACATACTTAATTCTCATAATTTATAATATTATATTTTTTTTTAAATACATGGCAATGGCCATGCGGTGCAGCATAACCCGGTAAAGCCGCCAGAACCCATACGCACACCTACGAATTGGTCATTCCTATAGAGGCTCGCCGGTCGCCGCATCCCAATATATCCACGTTTTGAGAGGTTACGCGCGACTGTCGCTAGGTGTCTATGTGTGCAGACAGGAACAAACAAAACTGTTTGAAAATCGTTTTGGCAAAAATCCGAAATGAAAATAAGTAATAGGTAATTTTGCATATTTATAATGCAAGGAACACTTGTCCAATGTTAAAACTGCCACTTAATAGAAATAGGCTATTAAATGAATAATAAAATCTTAACACAATAATATAATAAATAACATATTATTTGACGCCTACGACACGGGCTTTTCCAAGCTGCCAATCGAAAAATTTTCCCTTCAGAGCCAGATTCAAGGCTTTTCCTTTCTAGCTTTTCTGCGCTGCCAATTTGAAATTTTCCTTTCGGAACTCCTTTCGATAGACTGTTTCGTTAATATTATTTTGAACAATATAATACGAAAATTCAAAATATTATTATTATTTTTCTATATTATGTCGCCACTAAGTAAGTAGGTATAGAAAAAACAACAATAAATTCACATATTTTGACAATCTAACAAAACATTCGTAAATATTCTGTAATAATATGTAGTTTGATACTGTATGTAATGGATCTTTAATTTTTAAAACCCAGACCTAATTTATTTATTTATTTAAAAACAAAACACTCTGCCAAAGTACCGGAAGTTATTGCACGTAATAAAATAAGTTCAAATTACCGTCTTCAGATTTACCATTAACCCAACACGTAAATAAAGTCCACTACTTCTCTATTAAATCACTAAATATTATGAATTAAAATAAATTTTAATAATCCAACCAATTATCGTAATCCTACGAACCCTTATTCATAAAAGTTTTGTATTGGAAAAGGGGTTATTTCACTACTGCAACTTCAACAAAGGTTTCGATGATGTAGAATTTTTATATAAATAGATCAGTCCCTGGGTGACCTTTGGGTATTTTATATTATTATTATTATAAAGTGTTGTATTACGAATTACGTATGTTTATAATTCCAAGAACGGTTTCAATTTATCTTCAGGATGTAATATTCGAATTAATTTTAGCATCGATTATAATCAAATATTTGGAAGTTGTATCATTTTCGACCTGTATCTGGCATATTTCGCTTTCGATATTAGTATGATAGTTCCGATAGCTACGATATTTGTTTTTGACGTTTTAATAATACGTCAATGTTATTAAGGTTATGGCCATTTTCAAAGACACATAGATAAGTAGTCATTTAATTTCAAACTATTAATTATGAATGTGTCATTTTATGGTGTACAGTGGTTTTTCTTACAATACCTATTCATTATTTATCGGAAACAAAGAAGCTGACAAAATACAATAAACAAATCACGACATACAAAGGACATTCATCTTAGACACACTTCCCCTAAGCAACTAAAAAAAAAACTAAACGAAGACACAATGGAGCTATGGAACAGCAGATTCATAATATCTGCTACCGGCGACAGGATCAATAACGCGAAAATTTATTCCAAACATAATCTCTGCCATCACTCTTGCCAGGAACATAAAAATATCACACGAACTCTCACAAATAATAATGACTGCTGTCAGGTGTCATCAACGACTGCCCAACATTAGGTAAATATCAATGGGCTCTCGGAGCGCTATCCTGACAAAATACCAATACAATTCTAAATAATAAAATAATACACTATACAAAATATCTAATCTTAGCCGGAAAATTAAAAAAATAATCGAACAACATAGCTTTTATCACTGATTTCAATAGGTATTTTTTTTTTGTACTACCTTGTATGACAAAAGCAAGGGCATGGTTTGTAATAAATTAATTAAAATAAAAATAAAACGTTTTTTAGTTTGTGGTTTTCTTTTGAATCTAATATTCTTCCATTCCCCCCCCCCATTAATAAGAGTACTTAGTTCAAGAGAAAAAAATAAACATTACTTAATGAGTTATGAACTTAATTTGAAAATTTGAGTAATACAAACACCCACGGTGGCCGCGCGACTTAAGCGTTGGACTATAAAGCCGTGGGTCCCAGGTTCGAATCCTGGGTCTGGCAAGTATACATATTGTTTTTCAATTTGTGTGTGTCAGGGTATGGACCTAATAAGTTGAGCAAGTGGCTGACATCCATTTCTCGTAAAAAACAAAATCTGTCAAATACAAACCTCCACTCTGTGGAGGCCCATATATGATCCTATCAGGATCGGACATGGTCGGAAGAAGAAGAAATAGTAATACATACTTACTTTAATAAATTGACTTTTCATATAATTAGTGTAATCTCTTTGACTGATGCAAACTAACAAGTTTTTTTAATATGTGGTTGCAATGGTATCAGTGACAATTAATGAGGGTCGCCTCAACTCTCTGGCTATGAGCTTTTGAGGCTAAATGAATATGCCGATAAGTAAGATGTGGGAAATTGGAAAAAAATACCCTTCTCCCAATGATGTGGACATGTACTGATTTCTATGAGACTTTATGTTATTTAATTTCAACATCAATTATTGCATTAACACACAATTTAATGAGTCCTTCACTCGATTTGGAATATTTAACATTGCCAATTTTACAAAGTTTTTATTAGGTCATATTCTTGTTTTTCCGGTGGTTGTTTATCCAATATAAATCTTGCCATCGATTTTAACTACTCGTAACTTCCCGCTTAGCTAGACATTTGAAAATTTTAAAATATATCAGAACACGATGCCAATGCATTTTTTTAATACGTTTAGCCATCTTAAAATAGAATTGAATTCATTTTCAGTTAATTTTGTTTTGTATGAAAAGTTATTTCAGAAGAAATCCGTAAAAAGTAAAACACTATTATTGGTTGCTAGGGGTCTGGGGTCCTAGCAACTAAATTATTAATATATAAGTGCGTTACTATGGAAATCAATATGAAATGTCAAAATGACATTTCAGTATTCTATATTATTTATTCAGTATTTCTATCAAGTACAAATTTTTTTGATCGTTTAAACAAGTCAAGTCAAGTTTATATGATTCAACAGAAAATTTAAAAATGTTGTATATAAAAAGTTCTTTATATCTTGTAATTATTATTTCTTCATCTTTATTAATATTTGTAGTTTTTAAACGAGTAGGTACGAATAAGGCCAGTTTTCTATATGAAAATAATAACAACATAGTTTTTATGAATTTAATTTACTTATTTTTATATTATTTCTCCCAGGTTCTCCATGTTAAGGACTGGTGGTTTTGGATAACCACCAGGGAAGACAAAGTGGAAGAAGACCGTCAACGCGTATGAACTAACCAAGTGAAGGAGCTTACTTTACTTGGGTGGAGAGTATCGATCGCTCAGAAGATTATTGAATTTCAGGGTAGTTATGAGGGAACAACCTGTAATAAGATATTTTATCCAAATGATAATATGTAGGTATTCCACTTCGGCGGTGGATAAGTGTTGCAGATGAAAGACGATAGTAGTTGTTGGTGATAATCGAGAAGGCGAGAGTTTATTTACTGTTTCAATAATTACAAGGGTACAATCGATACAATATAATAACAATTTGGTGCGATTTGTTTTTAACGGGAATTGATAATCGAGTGACATGTCCAATCAATTATGACCCGCTATTTTTATTGACCGGCACACTATGGAATAATGTGTTAAAATGATTATGCAATAAATTGCTAATCCGCCATCTCATATTATTATGAAATCATATTGTATAATATACTGACTGATTCTACGTGAAAATGGATATTTAATAAATAATAATTATAATTGAGATCTGGGTCACAGGAATCCGATGACAGCCACAGATATAATACATGTCGGGAATAAAATCTCTTCTTAACAAAGCAGTTACATGGTTGAAATTTGATATTATAATTACTACTAATTAATTTTTTGGTTATATATCCCTCAATTATAATAATTTACCTAGTATTATTAAAATAATATTTTCGACAATCTTACACGTTCTTCAAAGCTCATACCACCACTGCTCGATAGCTTTGTCATAATATAAGCAGTAAAACCTTATTAACCCTTTGTTGCCCAGTGGTTGCACAGAGAAACCACCCGCTATTATTTTTGTGCTGCCATTGCCATCTAGTTTTGAGTAGCCATATTTTTTTATAATGATAAACTATGCAGTCATCTATATATTAAAAATAAAATCCACGATCTAAAAACCGTTAGAACAGATTTATACGTAACTGATTGTACCGAAATTAGATATTTTGAGTGCTGTCACATGATGAAATTTCAAGCAAAATTACACCATTTTTAAAACATCAAAATATTTTTTGATGAGTCTTTCTAAAATATTGTTTATATTATGTAATCTTAATATAAAATATATATAATTCATTAAAAGTCCTTTCAATTTATAATATGTTAAATTATATACAATTAGTTGCTATTGTCTGTGCGTTGATTTTTTGTTTTTTGTTCTAGTTGCCCAGTGGTTAATACGTATAACCACCCTAAAAACAAAACAAAACTATACCTAAAAAAACGGTTTTTAATTTTGGTTTATTTGAACAATTTGAGGTCTTGGGTCGCAAAAGGTTTATTGAACATACATAATTTTGAAAACACTTCTGAGAAAATATATTATAATAAATTTAAAAAATCTTTTTGAAAACATAAGACACCCCGCAGGAATCGAACCTGCATCTCTCGGGTTTCGTGCCCACGCACAAAGACCACTATACTAAAGGAGTCATACTTGAAGCGTTTTCCAGATTGAGCTACTATTGGCGATCGGCTTTTGTATTTTAAATCAAAGTAGGTGTTACTTTAATTACCTACTTACCTACTAACCGACTAACCTTCTTAATATTATTCTGTATTTCTATTCTAGCTAACCAAACACAGTCAATATTTACAATATCTGGAGCGTGTTGTCATAAATAATATCTATTACATCATCTTTTAAAAATAAACATACTATCCATCCATCTATTCCCGCGTGGACTGACATGTTATAGCCACTCATTTCCCTTGCATTACGGCCGCCATTGGCGTTAAACTATGATCGCTTAGACGCCGCGCACCTTATAAAACCTCCATAAATTCACACCCCGACTCATTTCCGCCACTGGATATACTTTCGGATCAACGTATTCCGAATAGGGAGCGCATTCCCGGAAAAATCGCTTCCGGGAAAACCCTTTTTACATTCCCGGGTCATTGGATAATCGGAGAATCATTGAAAACTGACACTCCAAGTGGTTCACTCTTCATATATTCAGATACAGTATACCTACAGCGAAAAAGGGTAAAATTATCGTATTTCTACATACATTCTCCTATAATTCCTTTTTCGATTTCCACATGGCTGGAGATTGTGATTACTTCGAAGTGCAACCATTTTCTGCGAGATTAAGAGTCTCCATGAGTGGCAGCTGGTGATCATGGAATTGAGAGTGCACTGAAAAACTTTCCGCAATTAAAGAAACAGTACATTTGAAATTGATTTTTTTTAATAAGCCAGTCATTTATATACCTAAAGTGAGTAATATAATAATATTACCAGTTCATTTTTTTAAGTTAAACATACAAATAACTAATAAAATCTACAATAAAACTTTAGGCTTAAAGTCAACTGTCAAGTCAACCAATGCTCAAAATTATATGGAGGAATCAAAACTAAGATATTATAAACCAAACAATTAACACCATATTCTATATAATCATACCACATTAGCATGAATATTAATAGTTTTGTCAGAAAACAAGACATACCTACTCTGAGCAGAGAAAACTATGCAATAGTGTTGATGGTGCTAGTCGAGAATTTATTATATTTATATGTAACATTAATCTCACTCGCTCTGCCTAATTGATACGCTCTAGAATAAATCGCATCTGCGCATGATCAAAATTAAATTGTTCCATTTATAATACATAATTTTTCATAATATTTTCAACTAGGATTTCTATATACTTAAATCTTTTGTAGGTATATTCAGATTGGTGTAAAAAAAAATCTGTCCTTCTTTTACGCTCTCACGCCCCAGCATTGGGGCATAGAGCAAGCACAACTTCGTGCCATTTCCTTCGGTCCAGTCCCGACTCTCGCACCTCCCGACATGCCAGACCTGCAGTGCGTAGATTGCTTTTGTAGTACCGCTTCAGAGTGAGAGAGGGCTGGCCACGGCGATGGAATCCTTTACGAAGTGTCTTTCGGTACAATAATGTCCCAGCCATGTGAAGCGTCTCTTCGTATTAACTCATTATCACAGAGGGCTGCAATGTCCGCTCGTAAACTGGAGTATTTGTAACGCGGTCGTACCATTGCACCCCTAAGATTCAGCGGAGACATCGATTGTCAAAGCTCAAAAGCAAAAAAAAAAAATATTATATTAATAGCATGTTTTGTTTTAGCGTTGAGTTGCACCCCTATTATTGGCCTAGTTGATTTTGGGTTTGCAGTAATTGACTACTGTTGTGAAAATTTATTGCATTTCACTCTCCAGCGGACTCGATCCTGTTCTCCAAGGAATAAAAATTGATTTTCCTCCACCCGCACGTCTCGCCGCTAACAATTTGATTAGAACGGCCTCAAATCCCTTCAGAAGAAGCCTCCCAAGCAATGGCGTGCAATTCTCAATATAGTAATGTCTATTTTAGTCGGTTCTAATAATATTATTTTTTATATAGAGTTATTATAGAGTTACAAATTCAACCATTGTAAAAACATTCTAAATCTAATAGTCATAAAGAATATTTCCGTGAGGCTTTTACTTTATTAATTCAAACTGTTTGGCTACACTACCTCATCAAGGAAATGAAAAATACTTCTAAACCCATTCTAACGTATTGCAGGAAAAGGCCGCAGTGCCCAGGAATATGTCATTTTACAACGTTTTTATTAGCTCGTATTCTTGTTTGTCCGGTGGTTGTTTGTCCAGTACAAATCTTGCAATCGATTTTTAACTAACTTCCCGACTAGATAGACATTTGAAACTTTTAGAATATATCAGAACACGATGCCAATGCAACTTTTAGTCATTTTTAAGCAGAATTGAATTCATTTTCAGTTAATTCTGTTTTGTATGGAAAGTTATTTCAGAAATCCGTAAAAAGTAAAAAAAACTATTATTGGTTGCTAAGGGGGTGGTCCTAGCAACTAAATTATTAACATGTACGTGCGTTACTATGGAAATCAAAATGAAATGTCAAAATGACATTTCAATATTCTATATTTTTGTTTGTTTGTTTTTTATTTACTTCATATCAAGTACAAGTTTGAGCATTATAATTCAACAGAAAATTTAAAAACGTTGTAAGTATATAAAAAGTTCTTTTTATCTTGTAATTATTTTAGTTCAGTTTATGGTGTTTACTACTCTTCAGTGAATTAAACCAACAAAACTAATTATCTTTTTATATTTATTGAAATACAATTATTGATTATTTATTTTTTAAATACAATAACAATTATATCACTTTTTAATTACCTATGGGATAACTGTGGGATGTAATATATAGTGTGGAAGGACCAGTGACGATATTATCTCTTAACCAGGAGGATATACGCATTGAAGAGACATTAGCGAGATACGGCTTATGTGAAATAAAAACACGAAAATTGTCTCGGCAGCACACTTTTTTTATTAAAAGTTTCAAAAAAATATTGAGTAAGTTAAATATGCCATATAGTGACAAGATGATTTTCAATTACAAGAAGTTTCTACGAATTAAAACACAATATATGTTAGGTATCCGAAGAGACAAAGATGAGTTATTATGGCAAACAATGATAGCACGGCAACGAATATGTACCCTTTGCACATATTATCGAAACACTTTAAAAACGCCAAAGAAGATAAATAACTTACGATTTTCAGTTTATTTGAAACTGGTTAAAATACAAAGTTTTCAGAGGCGGTACATAATAATATCTTCATGTGATGAGAATATATTTGGAGGTAGATTGACGTTTTATATTGATACAAGAATGAAATAATACTTTAATGAAGATATGAACGTGGATATTGTGATGTAATTATGTATTGATGAGATCGATATGATCAAGAGATTAAATATTAGAATGCACTGAGAGACTTGATTCGATTGGAATAACGGATATACTAACTATGTCGAGTGAAAAACTCGTGACCATAGCAGCACTTACATCGTGTGACGGACTCGATGAGTGGAGTGTTAGTTCACAGATTGTTATTATCATTTATAATAGTGCAGTACATAATATATTACCATATATTGTCGTAATTTTCAACTAACACAAACACTACTGATCTAAATACTAATGGATTTACATAATTCAAATTCCATCAAATATTAAGTTCGGTCGATAGTATTAATACTACCGATCTAGTTATAATTAAGGAAACGCTGACAATATTAGTATTGCTAATGTTTTGTTTTCATAAAAAAAACTTACATATTAAAGTTTTTCACTAATTTAATTTTAGAGTAGCATGATTGCTACATATCGTCACTTTCCTATCAAAACCTCGTAAGTCTGATTTAGAAGAGTCTTGAGGGGAAGTACAGAACACTGGTTGTGAAATACGAGGTTTTAATTCCATTTTGAAACCACGAGAATTATGAGTTTTTAAATAGATGGACAGCATACTAGTCTAGAGAACTGAAGTTTTGATATGATTTTAAAATATTTTTTTTGTTTAAATTTTGTTGGACAAACTTCATTTTTCTATAATATTGTACTTACGAGGTCTTAATAGTAAGGTGGTGGTATGTAAGTTTGTTAAATAATGGGGACGTCACTGTGCGATCTTAGACCTCATCCGCCTATCAGGTGTGAACATAACAACATTTTTATGGCGGTCACCTCATAAAGTTGGCAGTAAGTTTTCCACCCATGTTTTTCTCGAGTAATGATCTTCTCCTACTAATGGAATGTAATATGCTGTTTGTCTCAGAAGCCTTATTCTCCCCCCGTACGTCGTGCGAAAAGGCAATCAATCAATGTGTTTTTAACTCGATCGTTTTTTGGGTGGTTTTCTTACATTCGGACTATTTTTTGTGCGAATGTTACATAATGGAACATAGCGGTGTCCATACGGATGGCATGAAAATCGATAATTGCTTTTATTCGCAGTAGCCTTTTTTTGAATTGCAATGGTAGGTACTTGAATATTATACATATATATTATATACTTATACTTTTGTAGTGTTCGACGTGTGGGTTATGGTGTTGAGGATGCAGGAGCTAATTTTATTTGCAGCGTAACGGTCGGTACGATAGTATAAATACAATGACAGTACATATTATCTACTGAGATAGTTACAAGCCAGTAACTTAGATTCGAGTGACATTTTGATCAATCAGTATTCGTAATTTATACAGTCAAAAGTAATACCTAAACATTATATTCCAGTACATAATTATATTGAACGAGTCAGCGGTTTAAATACGAGTAGCTGTGAATTTTATTTATAATAGTCAATAATAGTCATAATATAATATGATACTATGGGAATGAATATTAGACCCATTTTCCATTGCGATACCGTATTTAATATCGCCAATCAATCTGCTGACACAGATAAACAGTTGTTTACCGGAATATGAGTTCTTTGGGAATTTATTATTGCGGTCTAATAATTTGATACATTAAAAATAGATATTTGATCAATAATATACTGACAGCTACACTTTCTTAACGATTTTTTTTTATATTACATATCGACATTACAATGTTATGATTTGAAAGCATCTCATGCATATTATACACACTAGAAAAAATCAGTTTTGTAGAAAAAAATACAAAACACGACGGCATTTGGACGGATTGGATTCGCGCCAGTATGCTTTTCCAATTAAGTGCTTAGCTTAACATCCATTTCTCATAAAAACATAAAAAAAATTGTTAATACATTTTGATTCTATTAGGATCGGACATGGTAAAAAATACGTGCATGGCTTTACTGGCGCCGGTAGTATGTAAATTAATCTATCGCAACAATAACTGTTTACACGCAAAAGTCCTGTCTCTTTTTTGGTAGCAGCATAAAACAAATTTATATCATTTAAATGATTAAACATGGTATCTAGGTAATTCGTAAACACTGTAGATCTACTAGAAAATATCTTATATATCGGTACTGGGCGGGACTTGAACCCACATTCATCGAAATATGTCAAGTTAACAAATTACGTAAAATTGTCAGGAGACTATATTAAAAATAATGCAAAATATCATTTTGATCTGTCGTCGTTTGTTTTCTGTTGGGGTAGATAAAGTATTGTTTAATTATCAGCGGATGTATTTTAGTTTGTAGCTTATATTAGTGTTTCGTGTATTTGGAATCGTGCAGTAATAAAAAAACTCAATTTTAATAAAGCTCCGTGTGCACTCGGAAAATCATTTTTATGATACAGCCGAGCACGCACGAAACCATTTCACTGTGAAATGGATACAGATAATAGTATTCTCTATCTAATACCAGCGGATGCCTTTTAATTTTTTGGCATGGATGAATACAGCTTTTTTGGCTCTCGAACAGTTTCCCCATAGACCAGCAATCAAAAAACTGTCCGGTGCAACAAAAAGGCAAAAGAGAAGAACTAATAAACATGAATCAAAAGATTTTCTATTTGGCGAAATGGCATCGTACTTAAAACTTTATAATAATAGTTGTAAATATCTCTTTTTTGAACATACATAATTTTGAAAAACTTTTTCTGAGAAAATATAATATAACCAATAGAAAAAATCTTTTTTAAAAAAGTAAGCCACCCTGGCAGGGAATCGAACCCTACATCTTCTGGGTTTACGCCCCGTCCGTCGCATTTACCTTTATGCTACGCAGTGACATACTAATTGCGACAAATTTTAACTATTGGCATTTTTAATACCTACTCATCAGCGTTCTTCTAAATCAGGAGACGCAGGGTTCGATTCCCTCGCGGGGTGGCTTACTTTTTTCAAAAAGGTTTTTTTCTATTAGTTATAATATATTTTCTCAGAAAGTGTTTTTCAAAATTATGTATATTCAATAATCAGAATGGTACATTCTTAAATCTTGTGAATTATTCGTTGAATAAAAGAAATAGTTAATCTCTTTTTTTGTTAACTTCATAATGCGTATGGACTATCACCACCTGATTAGAATAACTTGCCCAACCCTCTATCGCCCTTACGAAGGTAACCTATGGCTACAGTACTTATTGTTGACAGCTGTGCTATAAACTATTATAATATGACAACTATCTTAGAAATCGGGAGCATCAGTTGTTTGTTCTTCCAAGGTGCAGAACTAACCTTCCATTGGTAATGCCAATTGGGAGGGCAATAACTCTGTTCGCATTGAATATGTTGTATTGAATATGTTCGTGTTGACTATGTTCGTATTGAATAAGCGCCGAGATCTTAAAAACCGCATGAAGACAACCTATGCTGCACAAGCCCTCAAACAGACCTCCCATGACTCGGAAGTAAAACATCACCGATCCTGATGACTACCGCTGGGAAAAGAAAATCTAAGAAGACGATGACCTGGACGAGAAAGCGGACGAAAACTGCAGTGTCGGAAGCCAACAAGAAGCACAAAAGCACGACGTGACCTGAACCGACGGCAACCCTTGTTTTGGACGCAAGAAAAAACCTAAAAAAAAATACTAGAGATAAATTCACTCAGGCCTCTAAACTGGCCTCGGTTGGTCGCGAAGCCACCGAGGCCAGATTTCTTCATTATCATCATCCTCAACACTCAAATTGGTGACACCACAGCGACAACAGTAGTGACAGTAACAGTAGGGACCCAACACGAGTATATAATCATCAAGTCTTTAACTTTAAAAACAAATCTAAAGTGGGAGTATACATCGTTGAAAAAGTCAATAGAGAACATTTTGTGGCATGTTAGAATGCCTATTCCGATAACGTATTCACTTTTTCAATACTAAACATTGGGCTCATTCCTGAATTCTTTACAAGAAGGATCATAATCGTTTGTATAGACGGCTTCCGCCTGTCAAAAAACATGACTGATACTCTTGTGCGGTGAAAAATATTATCATCCTTACTGCATCAATAATTCTTTTACTTTATGTATTATATTATCAGGGTCGTAACCGCAAGGTACAGCGTAGAATACGTGTCTACTAGATTGGTACGGGGATTATTGTAAGAAAACGGGATCAATGGTTTATTGCTAAATTATTACACAAAAAAGTATGACATAGTTAATTTTATTATAGATACTCGTATATGCAAAATTAGACAAAGAGTATCGGGACTTATCGAAGATGTAGATGTAGCCCCGATATTAAGATTATCTTATTTAGAAGATTGCGTTGGGTGTGCGTGATACGGTATATTAGGGACACAGTTGGATAAAACAGTGGTGGTATTTTCTTGGGTTTATATTGTAGATATAAAGTTTGGATAAACACTGCACTAATAAAGGACTATCACATTTGTTTTATAATATGTTGAATTGGAAAGTTTACATCATAGTTTGAATTTAGGTTGAATGTTACGGAGAGTTGCGCGCGTATATGGACTACATTGTGAAAGGACAACATTCAACTGTTTCATTGACTGTCATTTCCTGTTCGTATTATTGTCTATGCTATAAAAATGAGCGTAGACAATACTACGTCAGTAGTTGAGTTTAATAAACCTCTACAAGAGAATACCTACACACTGTTAAGATTATTTATAAAGATTATTATTGATACGTACGAGTATAGCTGCGGTAAGTGGCACCTTTTCGGATTTATTAAACTATGTTTTATCTGAATCCAACTGCGCCTCATTTATTCAAACATAGTTAGGTACCTCCCAACTTTTTGCACTTTTGAGTATATAATTTTTCTAAATTGTATATGTAGAGATCGGCTGCGCCCAACGTTTGCTATGATTGATAGACTAACGCGTCTGTCGCTTATATTCTCTATCCTCCGATTTATGCGTTCCCTGTAACCAATATACAAGTGCTTACAACCCGGTAAATAACAAGCGACATTTGTCGTCCGATCGGCATATTAGTTGTTAGTATACTATATTATGTTAATTAGACACTGAAATAAAACTGTTTGAAATCGTCTACAATTTTGTTCGCTGCTCCAGCGCTTATTGCTTTTAATATTATGGTAAGTTCAAGTAGGTACGTTTAGATTAAAATTCGAACAGATTCTGATATCGATTAAGTATCAAGATTTTACCCCATATTGGTACATTCTAATTGATTTTGTTTAAGTTAAGTTTTAAGTTTTGTACTATTCCATTTGAGTTTTTTTGTGACCCAGGATTCGCCTTTCGTCATCTTCAGGCACTATGTACACTCAAAAAAGGCAACACTGACAACGCATACAAATACAATTAACTTCTATGACAAATCAATACAAGTATTTAAAAACTTTATCACCTACCTATTAAGTCAATAAAAAAATATATATTATTACAAACAAATTATGAATAATTGAAGTGTTTGTAAAAACCCCCCTACTTTATCAATAATATAAAAAGCAGCTAAAAAGATAGCATATTATTATAAATCGTCAAAACCTAACAATAGATCATTAGTATTAATATTATTCTTGGTAGGTACCTTGATTCAAGCAACAAAATCTGGTCGCCTATATTAGTGAAATTTGATAAACGCTCCAGTCGCTTAGTCTAAGTCTATTTAAATAGGGTATAAGTGGCTAAATTGGTGAAAGTACATTGACTGGAATCCAATAGATGTGGGTTCGAGTACCGAGTATTCTAAGCCAAAAAAATGTGCGAACAATGACTGCGACGTCAATTGTTTTCAAAGAACGAGAGGCCTATGTCTATGATGTTTGGAAAGCTTAGCTTTAGCTTATTCGGAGTATTTTCCAGTTTTATCATTCCATAGTTGGCAACAGTGTTTATTCGAAACAATGGACAATAATTATGGTATGTTTGGCATTTGTTTTGTCTGGCTACAAAGGTTCGCACCGCCAATACAAGTTATCTGCGTGCGAGCAATTTCAAGTAATATTTTAAACAGATTTGATTATTTTTGCTTCAACAATATATCGCTGGAAATGGCTGGCCTGGAAAATGGAGTAAGCCAGAATTTCAATTTCAATCATATTTCGCAGATACTGTATAGCTGGTATACTTTATAAAGTTGTAACATTTCATAGAAAACATTTAAATTCAAGTCGAAGAAAGATAAAGACGTGATTTCTAGTTAAACCCTTTTCATGGATTTTTTTTCTAATATATGTATATGAGTATTTCAAAAGTATGTTTTATATATTTATAATATTATGTCAATGGCGAAAGGTGGAGGTAGGCTGTTAATATCCGACAAAAATAGTGCACAATAAACTTTTTCAGTCCATCGTATTTGTTTTTATTGAACACCACAATTTACAGATTGTGTCGATTAGATTTCAAAAATAAATTAAACCTTACCTTAATCAAATCATAATACATAGTTTAGGTGTGTTACGGACGATTCGACAAAATAGTGCACTTTTTTCATTCACGTGTACTTATTTGTTTTCTTTGAATTAAGAATACATATTACACAATATATTGCTGGTTCATTTAAATTAATAAAGTCCTGCCTAAACCAAACTACAACGGATAAAAAATATTCTATCAATAAAATACCAAAAGTTATGTATTTACCTGCATAATTATTTATTATTGGAGTATTTTCCATCTATTATGGCTTGATTTTTGCAGGATTTAATTTAATTTTACAAATTAACCAATACAATCTGTAAATTGTAGACTAATTTCAATGTAGTCTAGTGTGCACTATTTATGTCGAATCTTAACAGCCTGCCTCCACCCCTCGCCACTGATACCTCGATGGAAGCTGAAGGATGTAATTCTTACTTCTATATACTTATCCTCATTTTTCGGGAAAATAAAACTGTTAAAATGGCGTACCTAATTTTTATGTCAGAAATAAACTTTATCGAAAAATATAAGGTTACGGTTCAATATAAAAATAATTACAAGATAAAAAGAACTTCTTATATACAACGTTTTTAAATTCTGTTGAACCATATAAACTTGACTTGACTAGCTTAAACGATCAAAAAAATAAAATCTGCCCTTGACATGTAATATTTCCACAATATATATATATATATATATTGAAAAGCCGCAGAAAACTATGTATTAAATAATTACAAGATAAAAAGAACTTTTTAAATACCTCGTTTTTTAATTTTCTGTTGAATCACATAAACTTGACAATGCCATGTATTAATAATTTAGGACAAATAAGGCAACTGTCAACAAATCATTTTTTTGCTATTTTGCAACAAACAAACAGATATAGAATACTGAAAAGTGAAATGTCATTTTGATTTCCATAGTAACGCATGTATATATTAATAATTTAGTTGCTAGGACCCCAGACCCCTAATAACCAATAATGGTGTCGAAATAACTTTTCATACAAAACAGAATTAACTGAAAATTAATTCAATTCTACTTAAAGATAGCTAAAAGTATTAAAAACTGCATTGGCATCGTGTTCTGATATATTCTAAAAGTTTTATATGTCTAGCTAGTCGGGAAGTTAGTTAAAAATCGATTGCAAGATTTGTACCGGACAAATAAGAATACGAGCTAAGAAAAACGTTGTAAAATAAAAAATATTACAAGTAGGTACTAGATGCATAATACAGAATCCCGACTAATGAACTCTTTTTTATTGACCGAGATTATTTCTCTTGACTGTCGTGTACAAGGGCTCAAAGGCCAGTGGTATAAATTTTATTTTCATTTGCGGAATAAATTTGTCTGTCAATCCCAGTGGGTATAAAGAGCCGGCAATTGATATAGCCCGGATGGGTCATTAATAATCAGAATGAGTATCCGCGCGGTTTTGTGAACTGTAAAAACTGACATAATTATTTATTTGTTGAAGATAATAATATTATGAAACGCGACTTATTGACCACCTCTATAATATATATTCGTTCGGTGGGTGATTTTATCGTACTTTATTTAATATTCGCAGAGCGTCATATAGATAAGTGAAATTTGACAGATGTGGACATTAATCGATACGTATAATATAATTATTTATTGATAAATAAATAGTGGTGTAAAGCCGACTCCAGACATCGCGATAACGCTCGTCGTCGTCGACTACTATTGCGGTGACCGCTAGCGGTGGTAGGCAAACTTTTAAAACATGCGAACTATTTATATAATATAAAATAAATAAATCAAGTCTCGAAATCGTCCGACAATAATTTCAAAATGTATCTTTATGTGTGAAGAATGTTATTTATTATAATGCCGTATTTTCCTTGAAATTATGCGAAAACCACTTAACCAGTTTTGGTTGATTTATGGTTTGAATGAAAGAGCTGTGTCCAAATATAAAAAATAAAAGCTTGCTTAACTTTACTACACATACTTTAGTACTCATACTGCCGTATTCATACACTTTTGAACCGCATTCAACGCAGTAAGCGGTTTATCGGCCAAATAAGAAAACTATAAAAAAATGTATACGTGACGAAGATGCGTACAGGAATGCGCACCAAACTTAAAATGGCGGCGATCTGCGGGAGCTGTCAGTGTCACTTTAATATACGTCTAAAATGAGTTCATCACAACAAGCGTTTAGTAGGAGACTTGAAACGTGCCGTTGTACTATAATCAGATTCATGATGATGCTAAATGCTTGTAAAAATGTATACTGATCGTGGATCGATGGAGATGTATGTAATATTGTCAATGAGTCCCCGAAGCTGTATTGCCATATTATGGAAATATTTACTGGGTGTACTTTATTATTTTGTGTATTAAGAAGTATAAAATAAATATGATTTTATAACAAATAAATTATTTAAAGTTCATGATAATTATTCATTTATAATTATTAAATTTATATGGTACCGTTTGCACATGTTTACACCTATTTACAATTTCAAAATTTTTAATTAATTATCGGGAAATTTAAAAGTTGGTAACATTAGCCACGGCATGACGCGTATTACTCACTATTCGACAGATTCAAATTAGGTTTATGCATGCAAATTTGCAGTAAATAGCTTGAATGCAGTTTGCTGTTATATGCATACGCCAGATAGATTGGGAATATTGTCGCTACAACCCAATAGTTTTATAATAATTAATTGTCCTCTAATGCTGTTTTTTATCATTTTTGTTTAGGGCCCACATGCCAGCATAGGTCAAAAAGGAGTTTTTACGATATTTTCAGAGCATAATCCTGGACATTCCTTAAACGTTGTAGATAATCTATTTATATAATTTTGAAGCCTTATTATCCTTTATATTTGTTTTAAACATTTGATGACTTCATGAAGTATATTAAAACATAAAATAGTATTCTTTTAAACCTCTCGCTCTAATGTTTTAGAATATAGTCATATTTCAGTACATCAATGTGCAGTGGTGTTAAGATTTTTTAGGTTTATTAATTTTTAAACGCATTTACAAAATCATTAGTAAAATTGATGTTACCATTATATAGTGACATATTTAAGATAAAAAATTATATTTTATAATCTTTGTGATCCCAAATTTGACAAGAATTAGGCATTTTATTATTTTAAAATGGGCACGATTAACACATTTGAAGATAATTCTAAAGATACTGATTATAATTTATGTCTTTGACCATTCAAATGTGATAAACAACCTACGAATAATGTTTGTTTTATAATAATTATTGACCTAAGAATAAGGTAGTATTTTTTTGAAATACGCCATTTCTATTGGAATATGAAATAAATATAAAGGATAATAAGTTGAAACTGTCTCTCCGAGGCGGACTAAACCGGTCCTAATTTATTGATTAAAAGTGGAATAAGTACTACAAAAATAATGCGTTTCATTAAATTAAACAACAAGGATAATAAGGCTTCAAAATTATATAAATAGATTATCTACAACGTTTAAGGAGTGTCCAGGGTTATGCTCTAAAAATACCATAACATCTCCATTTTGACCTACGCTGAACATGTGGGCTGTGCGAAGTACAGTGCTGCTGGAATTTTAAGAAATATATTTTACCGACAGAATAATGTGAAGAATTTCATTTAATAAAATTTATTAATAAAAACGCACACTAATGTCTGCGTTGTTTGAAGACTGTTGTATTGTTATTGCATAATATTTTATATACATCTTAAACATCTAAATTAAATGTGAAATATGTGTTTTGGGATTCCACTTTAATGGATACAATCACGGTATGTCACCTGGATAAATTAGTTCAATCATCAAATTCAGTAGCTCTTTTAACTTCAAACAAATCAAAAAATACGACTGTCTGTCACTAAATTATATTATCTGTCCCATGGGTTGGTACTGTTCGGTTATCAGGAATACAGCGGAAAACACATTTTGAAAATAGCCGATAAACTGGATTCTTTGCTAGGTTAACCTAACCAAACCTAACCTAACCTAACCCAACCTAACCTAACCTAAACTAATCCAAACTAACAAATAATCCAGTATATCGGGTATTTTCAAAATGTGTTTTCCGCTGTATTCCTGATAAACGAACAGTACCGAAAATTTGACCCTGGTGGCCATCTGATTTGAAGACGGTGACTGAGATCGGTCGTCGCTTGGTTGATAAAACAGGTGAGTGCCGTTCAACTGAGTACGTGAGATAGCGAATAAGCATAGAAATTCAAAAAGGTTATGCAGGCGCTGTTTTAGATACTCTTATGGTATCCAGGGGACGAAAAGAGGTATTTATATACACGGGGAAACCTAGTATGTCAGTAGTTTTTTAAAATATTATTTTATTGGTTTATAAACATATAATATGTAGATACTTCGTTTATTTGTACACATTATGTCGCTTGTTTTGTTTTACTGTTTTATTATTATTGTTTCTCTAATATAATAATAATATATGTAAGTCAGTGGCGAAGGGTGGAGGTAAGTTGTTAAGATCCGACAAAAATAGTGCACACTAAACCTTGTCAGTCGTACGTTTTCATTGAACTATGCCTACAATTTTGCAGATACTTTTAGTTCATTTTTAAAAATTAATTAAACCCTGCCTAACCAAACCATGAACACATGAACAATGAAAACAAATAAGTATCACTGAAAAAGCTTAGTGTGCACTAGGGAATCCAATCCCGAGCCAAAATTCTGATCCCGGGATTTCGGGATTACAATTTGACAATCCTGGGATCGCGGGATTGGCATTTTTTTCATTGTTAATATAAAATTTTTATATTTACAAATAACATTGATAAAATCGGTCAAAAATAAATCTAGTATAATTTATACTATTTAAGACATAATTGTTAATATTGTATACGTTCAATTTTGGAAATACACAAGTTTAATGGAGTATAATAATATTGAATAATATTGTAATATAAATAATGATGTGAATTTAATATGAGATTGCTGTTTCTGATAGTAAAGACATAATGAATGGATTAGCGAGATTTAAAATAGTAAAGCAAATAATCATGGCGTACTTATGGCCTTTCCGCATCATAAATCTAATTAGTCAGCCAAATATGAAACTGCCGTAAAACGAATGATATCATGGTAGAATTACTTTGTTAAAAGTGCGAAGCATTGTTTTTTCCCAATCTTTCTCATTTTTAATAATTCATGTGAAAAATGGGTATAAATCAAACTTCATTCAAACTCAGTTTATTTCTAATGTAGTTATTTTTTATTAAAAGTATTTTTTCTGTTTTATTTTCGCTTTTATTTCATTTTCCATTAAAATTGATGAAAAAATCAATCCCGAAATCCCGGGATTATGTTTATCAATCCCGGGATTCATAGGTATCGAAAATAGTTCGGGATCCCGGGATTGGAATCCCTAGTGTGCACTATTTGTGTCAGATCTTAATAGCTTACTTACAACCTTCGCCACCGATGTAAGTAAGTTTAATAAATTCTCGTACCTACCTATCTAAATATAAAAGAAGAAATCATTAACATCTAGTTTTAGAATATGTTAATAGTTTTAAATAATATTCATAGTCTTAACGTATTTTCATTTTTAAACACTGATTCTTTCAGAAAATCAAAACATGTATAACGTCTTGAAATATTTTTTGTTTATATCAAATCAAGCATCATTATATAAAATAATATACAATAATGAGATGAAGCCTTTAACATTCGCACATTTTATAAGTACATTTCATTGTAAATTTGTGTTTTCATATAATATAATGTTCGTTATGTCTATATTTTCTGTAACAATGAACAATGAGTTTTTTTTGTTATTTTGTTATGAATAATATACTGCTAACAGAAAAATACCTCCCGGATCAGCTTCATGAGTTATTTTTAAGTCTTCTGAGCTTTCATTCAAAGAATTTCAATATCATAATATGTAAAACCATTAAAATATCCAATTCTTTTAAATTGGATATTTTTATTGAACATCCATAATTTTGAAAAACACTTATGTAAAGTAAAAGTAAGACACTCTAAAAAACTAAGACACCCATCAGGAATCGACCCTGCATCTCCTGGGTTTACACCCCATCCGCGTATTATCCACTATACTACTAGGTAACATACTAATGACGAAAAATTTTAACTATTGGCCTTTTAATACCTGCTCATCAGCGTTCTTCCAAATCAAGCTACTATTGTCAATCGGTTTTTGTTTATTAAATCAAAGTAAGTACGTACTACTTAAATTATTAACCGACGGCACGTATTTCTCCAATATTTCATGATGTAACTTACACGTACTTGCTAATAATTTTTAATTAATTATTTCTTTTATTCAACGAATAATTCACAAGATTTAAGGGGGGACGTGCGCCGCGTAGGTCAGAATGGTGCTTTTATGGTATTTTCAAAGCATGATCCTGGACATTCCTTAAACGTTGTTGATAATCTATTTATATAATTTTGAAGCCTTATTATCCTTTATATTTATTTTAATCATGTTAATGCGCGTTAACATGATTTTACTCCCTACTTCAGTTATAGTTTGTCAATTTATGGCTACAGCCGTATCTTGTGGCTTAACCACTGGTAAATGCCAAAAGAAATGGCGTATTTTAAAAAAATACTACCTTATTCTTAGTTTAATAATTATTATAAAACAATCATTATTCATCGGATGTTTCTCACACTTGAATGGTCAAAGACATAGCTTATAATCAGTGTCTTTAGAATTATCTTTAAATGTGTTAATCTTGCCCATTTTTTGAATAATAAAATGCCTAATTCTTGTCAAATTTGGGATCACAGAGATTATCAATATAATTTTTTATAGTCAATATTTCACGATAATAATGTCAACATAAATTTTACTAATGGTTTTATTTTTCTAAATTTTCTAAATGCGTTTAAAAATTAATAAACATAAAAAATCTTAACACCACTGCACATGAATGTACTGAAATATGACTATATTCTAAAACATTAGCTCGAGAGGTTAAAAAGAATACTATTTTATGTAATAAAAATACTTTATGCAGTCATTAAATGTTTAAAATAAATATAAAGGATAACAAGGCTTTAAAATTATTTAAATAGATTATCTACAACGTTTAAGGAATGTCCAGGATCATGCTTTCAAAATACCATAAAAGCTCCATTTTGACCTACGCGGAGCACGTGGGCCGTGAATTTACCAATCTGATTATTGAACATACATAATTTTGAAATATTTTTATGTATTGTGTACGCGTTACAATGTACAAACTATACGATACATTCTTTTGCCTTGTAACCTTGATTTAATGATATTGCGATTACGAAAATTAAAAAAAAACCTAAAGAGTTCAATTAGACAATATTTTAATCAACATCACCATACGTTTCCAGTGCGAATTTTCCATCATTAGAACGTCGGCCAGGGGTCGCTATGAATTTTTAAGAGCGCAAACCCTTTTGGGCCCCTGCAATTTTGCGTCTGTTGAAATGCCAGCTAGGCGGTCACCAATACTTGACCACTGCCACTAACATGGCGGACCGGCTCGTTAATTAGGGATGTACACGCAAGAGGTGGATCGCTTTTGTCGGCCCACTAATTATTATTACCGAGTCTGTGTAGCAAAGATTTCGCTACTTTGTAAACATTTATTTTTAAATGGTAATCAACTTCAGCATATAAATATATAGAAAGAGGGTGAGTTTAAAATGGTAGGTATTTAATGTCGTTTTGTAATGCTACTGGCCTCGCAAAATAATATTTTCAAAAATTACTTTCCATATTGTAGCGTATTCAATCTGTGTATACATACAACTCGTAATCAAATGCATCCATAAACCAATGACATGCGGTGGATTTATGATACGGATGCGGTACATGATTTAAGTATTGCACGTTATTTATATGACAGAATAAGTATTTATAAATCCAATTGGTTGGGCCAATTGTGGTGGCTCTCATTCCTTTTTCCCTACCAACCAAAAATCCCTAATTATTGTCGCAAGACCAGGCGATCACCAGTCACAGTACGTCAGTCGACTGTGACAAAGTTAAGTTTAGTTACTTCAAGACAGTGGAAGCGCCTAGGCTTTTTAAAGCTAAGCCGTCGTTAACCACAGAGTGACTCATCCAAAACGCATTTGTTTGGCCTACGTTGCGCTAAATTTAATACGGTTTGAGCGAACGTCACGTCTAGTCCAATGCAAAAAGCGCAACCACCAATAATGAATAAACTTAATAACATACTGGTTGCGTGATACTGTTCCTCGTGGAAGCAAATGCGGTATGCCGTGGGACTTTGATATTGGATAGGATCTTGTCCATTGTTCCCTATTATTTAAAGACAGGATTGTCAACGTAAAATTGAATTAAAAACACATGACAATAATACTACATTCATTTGTTTTTAAAATCTGCTATCGATTATTTTGTAGAAATAGTATAGATACTTTAAAAAATCCCTTCATAAAAATAGGTTTTTGAAGAGCATGCCTGATCTCAAAAAACATCGCACACCATTGATAGACATTATATACATTTTAAATAATGAAGCTAATTGCCCCACCTAATCACATTCGGCCATAATCGGGCGTATCTAGTAAAAACTGAAATCTATAAAATAAACTTCTTCGATAGGCGACCCAGATACACATAGGATTGTGGAAAAATTAAAAAAAACAGTTACATACCTTCTTCAATATTGTGCGTTCTATTTTCCTTTTAATAATTTGTCAAACGATTACGACATGCTCACTTTTCACTCTCTTGAATCTCGTTTCACTTCTGCTTTTGAGATATTTTTTCCTGATATCACGCGGGATGCTTTCAAATCCTGGCATCCTAAAGAATTTAAATGTTTATGCGCCTGTCAGTTAAATACGCGGTCTTAGCACCCATGAGCTATTCTGGGTTAGGTTAGGTTAGTTTGCTCGAGTCAGGCCTATCAGGCACCATCAGCGAAGGGTGCAATACTAGTCAATGCGCACCTTATGATGTTCTGTGCATTTTGTTTTTGAAACTTTATTTTACTGTATAAAATTGTTTATTTTTTTCTCTTGTGATGGTAATATTTGTTATAATGTAAATTTCATGTTGTGAACGTATTTAATTTTGATTTCTTATGTCCATGTTTGTTATGTTTTGTTTTCTTAAATGTAAAAATAAATAAATAAACTTCCTTGTTATTAAATAAGAATGACAATACTTAACATTGTTCATGGAAAAAGGACAGTATACGAGTATGGTTTATTTACTGTTGAATAAGAATTCTACACATTTTTTCTTAATAGTAATGGGCTGTAGATAAAATAATACAATATCTTAACGTATTGCGGTACAATTTAAACTTTTGTATTACAGATGGTAGATACGGACATCCGAGACCTTCCGGAGCACGGAAAACGAGGCCGGAAGTGATGCGCTTTTTAATTTTTATATTGATGTAATAATAAGAAATAATAAACAATGAAAAATAATATTGATTCATGCCGTTCAGATCCAGCGATTGAAGTCATATAAGCTTAATAATCAGTTAAGCATCATTTGCTTAGAACTTCAGTCCATATGTGAAAACTACATCTCCATTAGAAAAGTACAGACAATACAGCTATAAATCACAGTTCATTGAAGAAAATCGCTATTTCCTAATGAATATGATTAATATATCTATCAGATTTTCACTACAAAGAATTTTCCAGAGTTTTTGCAAGGCAATACCCGATACGGGTAGATAAATTATTTTCATTAAATCATTTTTGTCAGCCGTTAAATTTTTCTTTTAAATAAGCATCAAAAGTAGAGTAGTTTGCGTGCCAAAGTCTTTAAAGAAACCTTAATAGTAAACTTTAGGTACCCACAAAAGCATCTTGAAAAAACACGCATACTAACTGTGAATTACTTAATCCTAATTCTTCCTTTCAAAATGTAGTCGTATTTCTTGTTTATTTTATTCTCAAAGGTTCTAGTTTATTTCAGTAGAAGTTTACGACACGATTATTTAAGTACTGTTAAAATGTAATTGCTTGCAGGTAGTAAATGTTGTCCTCTCAAATTCGAGTAAGTATCTAGTATTTACAGAGGATTATCACATCACGCACACGGCACACCAGAAATGCAATTATTTTGTAGTTATTTATTCATTTACATCGCATATAGTGAATAGGTATCACAAATTAAATATTCAAGACAACACAATCTCGTCATATTCTTATAAGACATACATAATCTGAAAATATCTCATGAATATACCCACTAGAAAAAATCCTACTTAATTACGACTAATAAATTGATACCAACCGTAATTTAATACACACAACTGATAGCCAACATTGTAACGCAATTTGATAATCATTTCATATAAGAATTTCTAGTTAAAATTGTTGTAATTAAGTAGGATGCCCGTTGCTTAATTGGAAAAGCACACTGACACGAATTCAGCGGTTACAGGTACAAGTCCCGTCGGATGTCGTGTTTTTTTTTTAAATGGTTTTGATCTAGTGGGTATATGAATGAATTATTTTCAAATTATGTATACTTATTCAATATATAGAATGTTACATTCTCAAACATTATTTCTTATTCGTTAAATATAAAAATAATTTATTAAATTATTTACCAGTCTAAGTACGTTGCGGTTAGTAATTAAGGAAATAATAATTGATAATATGCATATACGTTAATTTAATGTACAAAAACCGATAGCCAACATTGTAACGCAATTTGATAAGCATTTCATGTAAGAATTACTAGTTAAAATTGTCATAATCAAGTAGGATACCCGTAGCTTAATTTAACTGGCGCGAAACCAGTGGTTACAGGTTCAAGCCCGTCGAGTGTCGTTTTTTTAAATGGTTTTTATCTAGTGGGTATATGCATGAATTATTTTCAAATTATGTATGTTCAATAATAATATATTATAGAATGTTACATTCTCAAATATTGTGTCTCATTCGTTGAATAAAAAAAATGGTCCGGTCAATCGCATAGCAATTTGGTTTCCTTCTTTTTCTGTTGTGTTGAAGTCAAACCTGGGATCCACGACATTATAAGCCGACGCATTAGCTATTAGACAAAAATAGACGAATCGACCATTGATATAAAAAAAAAAATTCCATTCATTTTTAAATAGTCTGTGTTGTATTCTGGTTCGGCGGAGGATAGATATTGCAGATGAAAGACTGTAGTAGTTATTTGTGATGATGATAGATGCGAGAATTTCTTTACTGTTTTAAAGAACTACAAAGGTACAATCGATGCAATATAATATATATAACGGTAATTCGGTGCGATGTGTCTTTAACGAAAACTCTTAATCGAGTGAGATGTCCAATCGATTCTAAACCACTATTTATTGACCGGCGCTCTATGAAATAATAATATGTTGAAATTATTATGAAATAATATGTTGAAATTATTATGAAACAATATTAATTCGTAATGTTATGAAATTGCAGATCCGTTATCTCACAACAATACGAAATCATTATATATCATAGTTACTGACTGATTGTACGTAAAAAAATGAATATTATTTAATAAATAATATTATAATTAAGATCTGGGTTACAGGAATCCGATGATAGCCACATCTGGTATGGATATTACGATTGATGTATCGAGAGCATCAGGTGTTTATTCTCCCAAGGTGTAGAACCAACCTGCCACTGGAAATGCCAATTGGTAGGGCGATAACCATGTTCAACCAAAATACTTGGGATGTCGATATATTCCACTTGCGAGAAACTGAGTTTAAGTGGACGCTATTTTATAAATTCTTAAAATAGAGTCTTCTTAGCAAACTCGGTGTATTTCTTTAAACTTCTATGGATGTATAATTGTATTTTCACTGCTTTTGTATGTTTATATTGTGCTCTCTTTTTATATTTTCATTTTTATCGTTTTTATTACTTTTTTTCTTTATAATAATGTTTCATGTCATGTTGTTGACGTCTTAAACTTATAATTTGTAATGTACACAATATGTTAAAAAATAAATTCAATTTGAATTGAATCTGTTGTCATTTGAATGCAGACATGAATTAAATTTCTAATGCATAAGAGTTTCATATACTTAATGGCGTCGCCTGACTTTGCAAACAAAATAGCGAACTTCTCCCGAGTCGAGAAGCGCAAGAAATCACTAAGACCTACCTTCATTGAAGATCAAATAATATAATAACGTCGACTCTTCATTGTTTCGAATAAACTTTTGAATACCACTTTGACTTAGAGCGTACATTATTATGATCTGTGATTTATAACATCCGTGCCAGATGTAATAAAACAAACTAGAAGTAAACTTCGTGGTATTGAGTAAGGAAACAAAAGCAGGACTGCGCCGTTGAGTTCTCGCAATTTCCGTTTTATTTTGCTCATGCATGTCGAAAATATTAAAATATGTACTGTACACTACACGGTCACGTAACATATTTCCGAACCGAATAGGAATCACTGAACTAGCTCTAGGTTTATGGGTATATAAAATTTTAAAAAAAAAGGCTTTTGGATGTGGAACCGCATCTCAGATTAAAATTAACAACCAGGGAACCAAATTATGATGATCTGTCTCAACATAAACAATCTCATCCTTCTCATTGATTATAATGAATGTTATATATTATTATAATATAACTTTTATTTATATTTTATTTTGAATGAATTTTATCTATCGTTTACTTAATATTATTTTGTTTATGTGCTAAAACAGAAAAAAAAATATATTTTGATTGTTACTAAAGTACTTATATGCATTTTTTTGACGAGGGGTACTCAGTGTTACGAAAATTATAGAAGAGGTACACAGATGTCGAAAGTTTTGGAAACACTGCTCCAAACCAACGCAACTCAAATGTATAACCGTGTGTGAAATGTTCGTAGACAGTCATTTTTTAGGCATATCACACACGGTTATACGTTTGAGTTGTACTTGTACACGCCGCTGCCATCCCGCTGCCCACCCGTCATTGTGGCCAAAGTGCTCAAAGTTTACATTAGTGACCGTCACAACACACTTTTCAATGTCGTATTGTTTTGATTGATTGAATGTGACTAATCACGCATGAATGCATATTATTACCGGTGCGGTGGGACAATCTTGGTACGCCATCTTCCTGCTAGTAGTAATAACGCCTCCCGAGGCGTTCCGAACACTTCTTCCCGTGATAGTAAGGTGACCCGCGACGTTAGACCTACTCGTTATTGGGTAATTTATTTATATGCGTAAACCTGGCTCATTAGCATTGACTTGAAAATATATTATTTCATCAAATAAATTATATTGTATATTTATTATATTTTTTAAATAAATTTTATAACTAAACTCTACAATAAATATGCAGGTATTAAGATTATAATGGTCATGTACACTTTGTTACACACTTCAAGTAAATTTTGCAGCCCAAAAATAAATTTGGGGATTCCAAAAACGGAAAACATAATAATATTATTAATAACGGTAGTGTAGTTGTAGTAATCACAGAACAGATAATAAATAGAATACCGATTGGCTATATTCAATACGCCGCACGTTGAAGCAGGGTTTTTGAATGTGTGAGTGTCCTACGAAAATGAAGCACGCATTATGCACGTGCAATAGTGTGTGTAATACACCAACATTAAATGAGCGTAAATGCATAAACCGAGAGCAGTTTTCAGTATTAGACGTACGACGTATTCTTGACACGTGTGTGAGTTTAACCCGGATTCTTCCTTACTCAAGACGGTTACCTGCTATCGCCTTACCCGTTGGGTATTTCAGTTCCCATTATTTCTGAGTTCCCTGGTAGTAATGCAACAGTGTTGTGTAGTTGTAGTAGTTAAACAATCACAAATATGTATTATGTTATGACCTCACAGGGAATTGACTCCGGAACACTTGGATAAGGTGCCTCAGGCATTGTGCTACGCCGGCCTCTGTGGCATGATTGAGCCATAGCATGCATCAGAATAAAAGCAGGAATCATATTAAAAAATCCATTTGAAAAATTAAATAAATTTATTATTCATGTAGGTATATTACTAAATAAGTATTGCTAACAATATTATACTGAAGTATAATATCGATGACAAAGTATCTGGGGAAAAATACCGATATTTTATATCGTATCTATACCCATCTACTTAAATAAGTAGCGATATGATATCATATTATGGACTCACAGTCTTCTGAAACAATATAACTTTTCACCTGTATTAACGATAGTTCTTTGTTATCGGGTGACGTCGGGGCAGGTATCGAAAAAAGTTTTTCGATAAAAATGAAAATAATATTCAGCAAGAACCCAAAAAGATCCGTTGGCAAATACCTATAATCTTACATACATTGAAGTGTTACAACCAAAGCGGACTAAGTCACTTTTTACTCCTTTGGAGCATTTGTACTGATTATTAGAAAAAAAAATATTGGGGAATTACATATGTACTCTAAATGAAACTTTAAGACGGTACTTCAGTGAAACGGCAAATAATTTTCAACTATAGGTGCAACGAAATTTTGGACTCGCTGGCAATCGGAGAGCGAACGTCGAGCTGTGAACATGTCAATTTGTTTCATGGTGGCGACGGGGGTATTAATTCTTAAATCGTGTAAAGATGACTAAAAAACGTTACACATTTACTTGAAAAAGAAAACATGTCAATGAATATATCGTCACTGTTCTGGCAGAAGACACTAATTCGAAAAAATGACATATTGAGTTAAATATACCAAAATGTTCCTTATTTCAAACTTCATCGTCTGGAAACCTTCTTAATAAATAGACAGTCTTTATTTTAAAGTCATTCTTTTCACGATTACTTAATAAACTCACATGATAGACCATTTCAAACATTTTAACAACTTCAAAGTCAAATTACTCAAAACTAGTATTCTAGTTAGTGTGTTCTGCCAGAACAGAGACGATATTATTCTTGTTACTAATATAACAATAAACAGAACATTAAATGGACGAATGTTGGATTTGTATGACAAATTATATTTCGTTCGGCACGCGTCATTTGCACAATCCGCTCATCGCCTAGCCACGATATTTTTAGACCATGCCTCAACTGATGTATAGCCTTAAGGAATAAGAGACGACAAACGAAAAAAATACGTTATTCCATTTCTTTCTCTACTAAAAGGTTCTATAATAACTGCCACTTCGATACAGATCCCTCGGACATTAAACCCCCTGTTTAAAAACCCCCTGGATATTAACCCCTCGTATAAAAATGAATAAATTCTACATAAAATTTCCACGATACAATCGATCATGGATACAAATAAATATTTGACAAAAAAAAATGTTTTAAATTGTATTTGACAAAAAAATATTTAAAATAACAAAATGTGGATACAAATTAAAAATTATATTAAAACTTAATGCGCGTATTTTAGAGATAGAGATGAGAAGCATAAACTTTATGAACACAATATTTAAAAAATAACGGACAAAAAATAATTCGTGTGAAATATTGAAATCTCGGGGGGGTATTTCTCTTCGTATCCGGAAATTTGTACGTAAACAGTTCACCACAGGACACTTATTCGTGCGCCGCAGTACGTGAAACATGAGTTCGTGTAACATTTTTTAATCAAATGACGAGTTCTTCGTTGAACATTTCACCGTGGAGTATATTTGTACGTATGCTACAACATGTGGAGATGTCTTTACTAGGTTAGGTTAGGTTAGGGAAAATCTAATTAGAACAGTACTATTTGCAAACTATCGCCGCATTTTGTAAGATACGTACAAATGTATTCCACGGTGAAATGTTCAACGAAGAACTCTTCATTTGATAAAATGTTATACGAACTCATGTTTCACGTACTGCGGCGTACGTATAAGTGTCCCACGATGAACTTCATACATACAAGTTACATTTGTAACCATTTCTCCTACGACTAAAAATGTCATATTTCTTTTAACTTTTTTTGATCAATTAGATCCGAAGAAGATCATATTCTGGATCTCCACAGAGTGGAGGTAGTATTAACAGATTTTTTGTTTTCTACGAGAAATGGATGTTAGCCACTTACTTAACATAAAACCATACTATGACTCTAAACACACATTAAACCTGTGATCCACGACATTATAAGCCTACGTGTTCACCGCTTGGTCATCATGCATGTACCTATAGGTAATATTAACCTTATCTTCCGAGCCCAGATATGTATTGAGAACTTAGACTATAGATACAATTGAGAATGATTTTGATTTGTAAGGCCTTGTCCACATAGCGCCTTTTGACTCGCGCTCATTACAGGTACACGTGACCTCATTGAGCCGTCCACATGTACTCACGCCGTGTCGACTGTTGGGCGCGGTTGAGATATAGGTGACCTCGTTGAGGTGTCCACATGCACTCGCATGAGACACACGCCATGTGGACAAGACATAAGCGGCAAGTAACTCCGGAGTAGAACTTTTTCATTTCTCAAAATTCAATAAATTGTTTGTCTCGAGAATTTAAGATTTGATTATTGGTTCCTAGACAATGTCAAGAATTCACGAGAAATATCTGGTTGGGCCATTTATAGTCCCATTCCATTCCTTTATTTCCCCACCTCCTAGTCTCCAGTGTTATTGTCACCAGACAATCAATAAGCAATTACGAGTCAAAAGATGCAGATACATTCAGTTGCATCTTGACAGGCGGATGCGTGCGAGCTTTTAATAGTTTACCGTCGCATAAGTGATTAACTCAATAGATACAGACTCATTCATAAACTATCATGATCATTCATACACCCTCACATATCATCCATAAACTGTGTCATAAAGTGCGGGAGAGTACGAACAGGATGACCCAAAACAACTATACCGCTCGAGCGAAAGTTGAAACCAGACCGCGGAGCCATGAAACATCATCACAAATGTCAGTGTCTGGCAATGTGTTCCATAGCCCCCGCCCGTAGATCCGACCTCCTCATATTCCCTATAAATAATTACAGTCCACTTAAAAAGCTCAACCAATATCTTTATTTCTTCTTTTTTAACTCATCCGGTCTAAATTTCCGTATAATTTTGCCATTTTTCCGCCTAAATTTTTACTAAAAATTTATTTCTCTAGATTCACCTTTTCTGACACAGACCGAAAACTAGGTGAAAGAAGCTCGTAGTGGACTTGACCGTTCTTCAAACCGTTTTTCTTGACAGTCCAATTTTGAATCTTTTATTTACCTAAGTATGTAATACAAAAGCGCGCGAAATATGAATTTAAAAAAATAAACGAGCATGAGTTTGTGAAATTAAATTTCAATTAAAATAATATACTTATTATGATATTAACATCCCACGCTGATTATTATGATGGTCAAAACCCGCGCGCTAAAAACCTTGATCATCTGACTTAGCACCTTTTGCTGGTATGTCCTCGACATAATCATACCTTTGAAAAACTTTCAGTGTGGCTTTTATTGTACGTGAGACATATTCGGAACTGTTCCCTCGAGACAAACTGAACAAAAATAATATCATACAAGCTTCGGGCGAATTTCGGTGGATTTTTTCTACACAAAGCTTTATTGTATTGTATTTTCTGACAAAAAAAGAGAAAAAAACAAATGTCTCCGTTACGGCTCAGTGCTGCCATGATTCTCGTTTTTTCCCCACTGCTCAGTTGTAGATTTGGATTTTCTGACTAAATTCTTTGTTTTATTTATTATTAAATTACTCAGATACTTCAAAGAAGACACTGGATTGATCGGCGCCTATAGTTGAACAAGTTTCAAAACACCATTCAATTTGCATACATTTTCTATGACATGACTTCTCAACCGCTGTGTCGGGAACAGTTGCTATGTGAGTTGTCAAAAAACAATATTCGCTTTATATTCACCAAGAGTGCTAATGAAAAAAAATATCAGCATATTATTCTTAATATCCGAAATATGCAAGAACATTTGAATATTTAAGGGCCCACGTCCCATGTAATGAATGGTCAAACCTAGGGGCGGCAGGTTATATGAAAGTATGGTGAAAAAGTATAGTGAGGCAGGCTGGTAATCAATTTGCGGCAAAATTTCCACGTTAACATTATATTATATGGGTGCGTTATAATGACCAAAGTAAATTATCCGTCATGCCCTGCATTTTTTTATCGCGTCGCTATTTCTCTAAGTTGTCGGTTATTGTTGGCGTGCTTCATTTAGTTGTATGAGAAAACCGATTACTTGCCCCTCTTTTTATTTAATACCTCTATGGATGTAATACCTCTATGGGCCAAACATAACAAATTTAGGAGTTTTCATTAATACATATTATATTCTGTTTAGCACTACAAAATACCATGATGCCCAGCGACACGAGTGTAGTGAAACAGTAATGTAGTAGCAGGCTCGATCTTAAGACGATTGGACCGATTGGGCCCAATCAATTCTGGCGCACTGGGGAAACTCGCGCTTTAAGTTAGACGCAATAAAAAAATAATTATTATATTATTAATGGAGGATTAAAAAAACACACAAATATTTTTTGTGATTTCACCGGGAATCAAACACATAGACCCTGGATTAAAAATCAATATATTTCACACTGGGTCATGAAATAATGGCATTTAATGACTTTTGAAATAATAATATATAAAAAAATCATAATATACTAAGGTAACATATAGATCATGACAAAAATATAGAACACAAAATGTTGCAATTTCTCAAAAAATACCAATCACTTGCAAACTGCAGGAAAAAAATCAAATATTAAATGTAGGTGGTGACAAAAAAATGGTTTTTAAAAATGCTTTAACCACGGACATCTGACACAAAAATATGGCTTTAATCTTAATTTCAAACTATGACGTTTACAATACTTCTCAAGCTATTAATATATTTTGTAAGCTCTCATAATTTATATTATGAGAAAAGAAATGGCATGATGATAACATAACAATATAATATACAATATTATTTCCTACGAGTTTACAATTTACAATTACAATTTTTTAATGTTCCAGCTCTACGTGGCATGTAGGCCCTTAAGATAGGTGCAGGGGCGTGAAGTCACTATATCGGTATTTGTCTTTTAGATGTTTATAGGTGATGAGTCAAATGGAGAAGTGCGTGTTGCTTGTATCTTATTTTCTACCCTGAAAATAAATATAAATAAAAAGGATTTCAAGTTATACACACTTATATTTCTATAAAAATCGATGCTTTTTAAAATTAAAATAAAAAATATTAAAACGATGAATTAGTCAAAAATGTACACGATGAAAAATTGAAAACTTAATTAAATAAATTTTAATAATAAATATGACCATAAAATATAATGTAATAATAACGTAACTGTGGACATAAATAAGTAACAAATTCACATTTTTTTACAATTGTAAGTTTATCTTTGACTTAAAAAAATATTTTTTTTTTCAATGTTTTCAGATACACATTTATTAATTAATACAGTTGAAATTGTAAATTATCAAAAAAATGTCTCAAATTGCAGGCTTCGTATTTTTCCGCTAGGTGCCTCTGCTGGTATATGTCATGCTTTTGATGAGTCGCTGTTGGAAAAATGTTTAGAGCCTTTGTTCTGTGGAAAAAGATTTTTTTTTATATTTATTCTTTTTAAATTTTCGAAATGATAGAAATTATTTTTAAATATATTATAAAAATAAGCTCGTTTATAAATTACAATGTAGATTTACTGTGTACTTTAGAATTTGGTTTTGTAATTTTATCAGAAATGCTACTTACTAAGAAAGCCTATTTGAATTTGAATATATATTTTTTTGTTCATTGCATATTAAACACTACATAAATCTTACAGTATTTTTTTACATGGTAATATTATGTTAATTTTACATCTACAGTTTAAAAAAGCATTAACTCGGAAACTGTATTATTTTTAGATAATATTTTAATGAATCATAATGATATAACAATTTATAAAATGTCGCTAATGTAAGATCAATAACAGAGCACCTGTATCCAAAACTGAAATTATGGGTTCTAACATGACCTTCGGTACTATTTGGGTCAATAATTATGACCCATCTAAAAACATTCAGTCATTGTTTAACAATAGTATTGGCATAAACACCTATTTACGTGTTACCGGTAGAAACGTCATTACAGGCATAAGTTTTGAGCATCGATCTCCGCGATACATGGTGACTCATCGATAAGTTACTCCCGGTAAAAAAACAAACTACTCAATACGTCCTGTCAAAATAGTACCAAAAATGACGGTTTCAACTCGCTAGATTGTCGGCTTCTTAGCGAGCGGAAAGTTTTGTGTCATCATCACAATCATACTAGCTGACTCGCTCACTTTTAAATTCGCCAACTAGCAGCTTGTAAAGTAGCTCAATGTCATTGAGGCTTTAGAAACATCATTTTGCCCTACTTGCTATAATATAATAATATGATATTGTCATAAAAATGTCAACTGATTCTTAGGAGCTTGAACAATCGTTATCGTTTGACGGAAACCACTGGCTGCGTTATAATAAAGTATAAAATACACCATCTAGTTTATAAATATAAATAACTATTATCAAATACTGATTGTGTTATATAACTGGTGGTATGAATACACCCACAAGCGCTTTTATTAATCGTCGTAAACCTCCTGGGCCTTTAATCAGTTTCTCTAAATTTTATTGTTTAAAATACCTTTGACATTTCCCCTCCCCCCCCCCCAACCATTGTGGTGAGTAAAACGTAGAACTTAACAGACAATAAAAGCTTTTAGATTGTTAATTGTACTAAACGTTTCAACGAGAATCTTCACTAGGGACTACTTGATCTGATGTCTTTAAATACGTTAGCAACTATAAGAATTTCAATCATTAATATTATTCAGAATATTTAAACATTGTATTGCTTGTTTAAAAATACAAATTTCTTTGTTGAATATAATATTGCGTTTACTACAGCATTTCGTAAGATATTATTTTAGTCTATACGAATTTAAAGCACTTGCAAATTAGTGTTTGAATAGAGCGAGTCGGGACTCAACAATGTCTTGTGAAGATAGCAGAGAAAGTGATTCGAAGGATTGCTGCATAAATACGGCTCACGTATTGTCATAAGGTGGTGTTCATCGAATGTAAAATAATATATTCCCGACTCGCTACACTTTTAACTTCATTATTTTTCTGTATAAACGATCCTTAGATGCATGGCCCCCACAAGGGGGGGGGGGGGTGACAGGGCTCTAGCCTGGGGGCCCGGGCTCAGGAAGGGCCCGGCGTGACGAGTCGACCAGATAAATGAGATAAACATAGATCACAAATTTGCTCTAATAGTAAAAAAGTCGCATGCGGCGCTATTTTACTACAATGATGTAAATAAAAAAATATTTTGGTTGTACGATGCAATTTTTAACTGTATTTTAATGGATGTACATATTAAAAATACAGAAAATCGCTAAAAATACACCTTAATTTTACCACGTACAATATTTGAAAACGTTACTGCCGCGCGTCATACTGCCTTTACCCTTAGCGATAGGTAGGGGGTCCCGCCAAACAGCTTACCCTGGGGGCCCGCTTCAGGATATGGGGGTCATGCTTAGATGTAATAGTATGAAAA
The DNA here is from genome assembly GCF_057557595.1 of Rhyacophila brunnea. NCBI lineage: Eukaryota > Metazoa > Arthropoda > Insecta > Trichoptera > Rhyacophilidae > Rhyacophila > Rhyacophila brunnea. Next base: position 18,353,972 of record NW_028232752.1, read on the forward strand.
TGGAAATGAGAAAAATAGCATCGACAATCATCAAGGTGATTTATAATCGTGCGTTACCCGAAAGAACTTGCTAAAAGCTGCTACGTTTATCATTCTTTTTTTTTTTGATAGCGAGTCGGGGAATTCTGTATATCCTCTCATAATGTGGTCGAGTTACTGTAGTTTTCTAATATCGATAGCACGCATAATTTCTCGGATCTTTTCCGTTCGAGAATATCAACATTTTTGTCCGAGGAATTATCAGGATACTACACAGTCATATCTCAAAAGAGTTTCATTTCTTTGTGATATCTCCTGGCTTAAAATCCACACTTCTACGCCGTACAAAAGGATTGGAAAGTCATAAGATGTTTAACTGTTTTCAAATTATGAAGGTTTTAGGCTCTACGATAGGAGCCTTCCGTATTTTATACAATTCGATAGACTAACTGAGGTTACGTGACGTAAAGTCCATACGAAAATATATCACAATTCCAAGACAAATAATCCGACATTTATTTACATCAAGACAGATGGCGAGCTGTGGTCTATTTTTTAAAAACCTTTGTAGATTGTTTTGTTATTTGTATAATATATTTATATATATTACGGCATCTGTCGTTGGTAAATTAAATTATTTTTATAGAATATAAAAAATAATCAAGTGATTATATAAATATGTCAATATCAATAAAAAAAATATTTTTCTTAAGAAGGTAGGCTTTAAATAGTTTGCCACTGATATACATTCGTTTAATAATATTATTATGAATGAAGATACTTCAATTACTAAGTTTGATTCCAGTTGATGACTCCAATATTATGGTAAATTAGATGTGTACAACTATGTAATTACTGAAAATTCCCAATATTCATTAGGAACAAACATTCATGGATATGTAGTAGTACATCGTAATGTTAATTAAATCACAAAATGGCAAACCGCACCGCCCGGTCGGTCTTCTGCGTTTCATTAAACCATTAAAGTCAATGGGGCGTGCCGTGTGCCGCATACCGAAGCGACCCGGCAACCGGAATGCGCACGAACCGGAACGTCGGTCCCCGCGCTCCGGATTAACAAGCTTCACGGTATTTTTATCAATTACGAACCGGAATAGGTACCCTTGTCAGTGTGACACGTCAGAGTTATACGAAAGACGTTCGGATCACATTTCTTTAAATTGTCCCCAATAAACATTCAATGTCGATTTATCGCCAATATTACGTACGTCAAATGATTCCAATTATTTAAAAAAAAATACTTTATATATAATGTGCTGAGGCTTACACGAGTATACATATACGTATTTAACAGCGAATGAAACACCAAAATTTACTATTAGAAAAAATATTCAATCATTTAGAAAATCGATTACACGTAACGTAAAATAACTTTAAAGAACTAGCCTGTGCCAAAAATGGTAATGAATCCTCATCTTTTGGAAATCATTTAAGTTTAAATAATCACTCTTTTAATATCAGTAAAAAATTTAAAATCCTGCATTTGAATGAGAAATCTATAAAATTGGATAAACACGAATTCCTAGAAATTAATAGGTATAAATTTTTGCCCAATTCTAATTTGTTAAATGATCAATTATATTTTGTGTTTTCTCCATTATTATACCCTATTTAATATTTGGGATTATTATAACATAACTTTATATATTGTACATTATTTATTATCTTAATTTTTATTTAATTTTGACTCATATTTTGGTTGTTTTTGTTTTTGTATTCGATCTTACTTCAATTGATAATATTGTTTATTTTATTATTTTTTATAAATTTTTATTGTAAATTTTGACTAATCATAATAATTATTTGTTGATATTAATGTTATTGTAAGTGTTGATTGTTTCATATTTTGTGGTTTGTTAATATTTAAAATAATTTGTTTAATGCCCCTGTGGGTCTATTCTATGCTTATCGACCGCTAAAGTGATAAAGTGAAAAATATTATCAAACTTAGGGTAGGTTTGTATCAAAATATTAGCACTTATTGTAACAATTACACGAAGCCGGTTTTTATTGTTGCAATAAGTGCTATATTTTAACAGCTCCTATCTTGCTGCTGTTAAAATATCGCACTTATTGCAACAATAAAAACCGGCTTCGTGTAATTGTTACAATAAGTGCTAATATTTTGATACAAACCTACCCTAAGTTTGATACTATTTATCAATTTAGTGTTCGATAAGTATAGAATAGACCCACTGATGTAGTATGAAATATTAATGTCCAACCTCATTAATTTTAAATTAATCTGTTATTGGGAAGGTATTATTGGACGGATAATTATTTATGTACCTATTGTTATATTATTTCTGTCGCTTCGGAATTTGTTTGATTATTATTGTTTTAAAAAAATGTATTCAGTTGAAAATATCCCTCTGAGGCGGACGAAACCGGTTCTAATCTATTGATTAAAAGTGGAATAAGTACTAGACAAAAATTGCGTTTTATTAAATAAAAACAACAATACAATGCAGTTCCACCATGAATTGACAGTTAACAAAATAAAAAATAAAAAAATAACTTAATAAAATCATATAAAATAGTTTGTAACAAAATAAAAATCATACGTCACATTTTTAAAACATTGATTTCACTAAACGCTACCAATCTTCAAGATTGTACAAGCGCAACGACGATAGATTCCTGAGGGGTGTCTTAATTTTTTCAAAAAGATTTTTTCTATTGGTTATAATATATTTTCTCAGAAGTGTTTTCACAATTATGTATGTTCAATATATTAATACGTTTTTCTTTCTTATTCAACTTTAGTTGGAGCATATGGACACCACGCGGCGCCTCCAAGAATCCCTGTCGCTAGCCAGTCTTCTTGCATCATTCCAGGTCATACCAGCATTCCGTATTTCCGTCATATACACTCTATAGATAAATAGTAATTAGCGGCCTTCCAGGATACAGAAATCTGTTTGCCTTGAAGAACAGGCAAGCCAGGTTGAGGTTCTCTTCTGGTATCCGCAGCACGTGCCCTAGCCAGCTCCAACGTCTCCTTTTTATCCTCAGCGTGATGAGAAGCTGCTTGGTGTGTTGTCCATTTACTCATTTTTCCTGAAGTCATACCGGCATGATATTGTATAATATAATATATGTACTATTATATTATTATTACACTCCTCGATTGACTCTATCATATGCCATATCATTGACAAATCGCGGTAGGTACTTTAACGTGGAGATTTTCAAAATATACCATCAATAATTACAAGATAAACGGAACTTTTTATATACAACATTTTTAATTCTGTTGAACCATATAAACTTGACTTGACTAGCTTAAACGATCAAAAAAATTTGTACTTGATATGTCATATTGACTTCCATAGTAACGCACGTAATTGCTAGGACCCCAGACCAGCAACCAATAATGGTGTCGAAATAACTTTTCATACAAAACAGAATTAACTGAAAATGAATTCAATTCTACTTAAGGACGGCTAAAAGTATTAAAAAAATACATTGGCATCGTGTTCTGATATATTCTAAAAGATTCAAATACCTAGTCGGGAAGTTAGTTAAAAATCGATTGCAAGATTTGTACCGGACAAATAAGAATACGAGCTAAGAAAAACGTTGTAAAAAATAGTCATGACGTTTCAACAAGTGAATTACCAATACCTTAATCAAGTACACGACGAAATAAAAATTGACATAATTGTTTCACTGGTACAATTATTTGTTGTTTATTTTATTTTTGTGTAAGTTAGTAGGTACACGGAGAGCATTATGCCACCTATATTCTAAAGCAGCCTCCAGGCCAGGATGTATGGCAGGCCCCTCTATATAGCACTAATGGGAGTGTGATGTTCTACTAGCAGTATTCTCTAAAGGTAAAATTGAGGGCAATCAGTGTATTTTTAGCATTTTTTGTATTTTTAATTAGGTATATCTTACTTGAATTATTGAGTTGTCAGTTCTCCCCTTCTAAGAAAGAAGGCAGTAACTCGCAAAATTTATGAAATTGAGTTATGAATGCCATCCGTTAAGTAATTTTGAAAGCTATATATTCTGTTCACTTTCAAATCAGTATTATCACTAAAATACTATTAAAATCCTTAGTGAAAATGTGGACATCTGCTAAAATAAAACAAATTTCTTAGCAAAAAGCCAATAATTGCACATATTTATTGCATTTACTGCTTGTTTATTATTACTTTTCTTGTAATTTAACATCCTACTAATAAAATTTACCACCGTTTTTTATTAATTCACAGTACTAAAGTTTGAAAAAAAACACATTATATCATTTATCTCGAAAGTGTGTGAGAGTCAGTTACTGCCTTCTTCCTTAGAAGGGCAGAGTACTCCGCATCACATTATGAAGTACTGATCACAAACCCCTTTTGTAGTAGACAAGTGACATGCAATCCTTCGCCATATTTGATAAACAGCCATTTTTATTAGTCGTGAAAACACTAAAAATAATTATAAAATAAAATTTTACACATAAATTTATTATCATTTAATTACCTATATCAATCATCAAATTGCATTTTTAAATGTTAATTCTTTGTAAAATAGGCGACTTTTTTACTGTTAGAGTAAATTTGAGGTGTGTGTTTATCTAACTTAACTAGTCGACCCACCACGCCAAGCCCCCCGGACCCCCAGGCTAGAACGCTGTCAGCCCCCTACCAACAGCGGCAGCCATGGATAGCAAAACGTGTGTTGTGAATGATGTATCATTTTGTACAGCATTAATTTGATAAAAGCGTAAAATTACCAGTAAAGTAACCAGGTAAGCGTACAATTACCCTGTCAACATTCTTGACAATGCGCTTAATAATACCATTTAGCTAACAATAATACTTTTTTCTATCATAAGCAAAGCAATATACGGTAACAATATTTACAGATAAAAAACACGTCGATATAACTAGCAATAAGTGAAATGCATTTCACGACTAAGCGATTAAGGTTTATACTTGCATGGTCTAAAAAGCTCAGCTGAGGCATGTTCTAAAAAGATCGTGATTACGAGACGCACAGATTGTGCAAATGACGCGTGCCGAACAAAACATAATTTGTCATAAAAATTCAACATGCATCCATTTAATGTTATGTTTATTGTTATTTAAGTAATAATAATAATATATTCATTGACATGTTTTCTTTTTCGAGTACATGAGTAACGTTTTTTAGTCATCTTTACACGATATAAGAATATATTTCTCCGACGCCACCACAAAACATATTGACGTGCTTACAGCTCGACTGCCGCTCGCCGATTGGTAACGAGTGCAAATTTCGTCCCACCTATTGTTGAAAATTATTTGCCGTTTCACTGATGTATGCTCTTAAGTGGAAGGCGGTTGTTCTATTTATGCAATCGAGCAACAAAGACGCATGCGTGCGCGAGATATATATTTATATAGAGAGAAGATAGAGATTATATGTTACATACATATAGAGAAATCCAAACAAATTAAATTTTTACAGACAATACTTTTAAACCATATTCGATCTAAAGAAAATCATAATAATATGGTGAATTTTCCAGACCCGGGAGACACGATATTATAAGAAAATCCAACTCGTTATTGGACTTATTACATTTTTTAAAGTGTTGTATTTAATTAATTATGTTTATAATATAACGATTAAGACCTTGTACCTAATTAGTTATATTTAAATCATTAGAATTCGCAGTAAAAACCATATAAAAAAAAACATTATTCTCTTTTCCTCGTAATGACAATAAAGCAGTATCACCACAGTTACACAAAAAAATATATCACAGAAATTGTGTGACAATCATCTTTTTATTTATTTATTTTTTTCGCTCATTGAATCAGCAAAGAATCTTTGAAAAATATGCGCTAACGTTTTTTTCCGTTTTCTTCTTTACAAGTTCGTGCTTTCATTAACATTATTTCTCTAAATATATTCTAAAGGCGCCGAAAAATGTTAACGGCTACGAGAGTCTTTCAGCGCGTGATGAGTGGATCCGTAGAGATGCGTAGCCAAGAAGTCTGGCTGGTTGGCGTAGCTATAATCCTAAATCTTTGAAATGATTTTCTCATTTCAACGTATTATCAACGAATAATGTTTCTACTAAAAATAAAATATATTCATAGTATTCAACTATCGATAATCCTACTACAGAAGAAATTTATTATAACAAGCAAGTAAAATTGATTTTATTATTGTTTAAATTATTTATTACACCTTATATTATAATATATTTATCAAAAATTATTTGTAAAGCATGACAAAAAAAACAAATATTCAAATGTTTAAAAAAGAGCGAATAAACGTAAATTCTAAATTTAAAAAATCTGAGGAATATAATATTTATAAAAGAAAACAAATGATACTCCGATAATAGTTTGACAGATGCTAATAGTGCGTTAATTGCATATTGATTGATTAAAGTATCGAGAAATTAGTGTGTTATCCAAGTGATTTAAGGGTTATTATAATAGGGACAGAGAATTCTAACCTACTGTAACCTTAGGCAATATACAGAATCCATAAAAAGAGAAACATTATGGATGAGGAAGAATCATCAGCTAAGCGTCGCCGATTGACAAATTTAATGACTCAGGAGACTCGACAAAAACTACACCAGACTAATAATTAAGTCTGAAACACTAGAGCAAAGACAGTTGTAAGACAGATCATACACGTAAACGTGTGTGAGAGATGGATACAAGGAGAAGAGAGCAGCCACCTGGTAATATTTTGATAGTTTTCAATAGTAGTTGTAGATGTTATTATTTCATAGGAGGTATTTGAGGGGGCTAAATCTGGCGAATAGGGTGCATCAGGAAGCAATTCGAACTTCAACTCATTGATTTTGGCGATCGCAATAACGGATGTGTGAACTGATGAAAACGAAACTTTTTTTTTCGCCAAATGCGGTTGTTTTTTCTTGATTTCATCACTCAAACGCTGCAATAAGTTTGCATAATACACGCTGTTGATTTATTTTCCTTTCTGAAGATAATCAATGAAAATTACCCCACGCGCATCAAAAAAAACTGACGCCATGACCTTGCCTGCAGATGGAACTGTCTTCACCTTCTTTGGAGCCGATTCTCCCTTTTCAGTCGATTGTTTTGACTGTTCTTTCGTCTCAGGTGTATAGTGATGGACCCATGTTTCATCCATTTTTATGAATATACGCAAAAACTCTGCTTCATTGCTGTGAAACTTCGCCAAACACTCGATTGAAACATCCTCACGATGCTGTTTTTGTTCCATTGTGAGTAATTACGGCACCCACATTGCGCACAGCTTTCTCATGTCCAAATTTTCAGTCAATATCTGATGTACAGCACTTTTTGAACTGTCTACTAGCTTACGCAATTTCAGTTGACTTTCATCCATTAACATTTTGTGGATTTTCGTCACCATTTCTGGCGTGGTCACCTCATTTGGTCGACCACTGCGATGTTCGTCTTGGCAGCTCGTCCGAGCTCGTTTAAACTCAGCCACCCAATATATTACTGTTGTAAACAAAGGAGCAGACACCCCCAGAGTAGAATCTAGCGCCGTTTTGATATTGGTTGGACTGAAGCCTTTCAAAAAATGAAAGTATTGTATCACATAACTATGACCAATTTTTTCCATGTTTACAAATTCACTGAGAGCGTCCACTGTTGATGGCTGACAAATAATTACTGAACAACGTAGCGTTGTCAAAATTCAAACTTAGACTTTATAAGGTTGGTACTTTCTATCATGGTCATTATTTTTAAACAACAACTGCTATCTATACGTCAGGTCGGGTACTTCTGGGACTGCCGGTAGATACAAATAAATATATCGAACGTAAAATGAATGATAAAAAGCTTTGCTAAGCCAAAAGTGATCTTTATCAATGGCACTCAAATAGAGCGGGCTATCAACTACGTCTATCCCGGACAACAAAAATGTTAATTGACGATGGTTTGTATGACGAGATTTCTCGCAGAACGAAATTGGCATTGAGCGCATTCGGTTGCCTGAATAGTATCTTTAAAAGTGACTTCTCATTGTATTTTAAGCGTAGTCTTCAACAAATGTGTGCTACTATTCATGTATGCATGTGAAAAATAACTTTAATGTGAAATTCAAAAAATACTAATAGCACCACACAATCTGGCATGGAAAAGTTGGGTATAATGCGGAAAAACCATCAAATAAGTCAATTGATAAGAATGCAGACAAAAATACTTGATGTGATAAACATAGCCAATCAGATGAAATGGTGATGGGCTGGACATGTTGCTCAGCATGTGGAAAACCGCTACATTAATGCAGTTATACCCGTGGTACCACAGAGGTCCTTTAAAACCTACTCGATAGACGAACTCATAAAGTTCGGTGGATGTATGTGATAGCGAAGAACTTGGGACCGAAAAACTTCACCTAGAAATGAATCAATGCCGGCTAATGATAATGATAATGATGATAAATCGTCATAAACTTTCTTGAGTCATATTTCATAATATAATCTCTCCAATTGATCCAATTATTTTTCAATGTTGAAATAGCACTAGGGATTTATTAGAATTTAACTAAAATTAATGCAATTGAGGAGAGCATTTTTAACAAGATGATAATTCTAAAGAATGTACACAGATAATGGCATAATGTTAACTAAACACACTTGTTTTCATTGATCACTGATGTTAGCTGAAATTTCGTTACCAAAAAATATAACTTGGTGATCTCACAGTATCCACTTGTATCTCAGAAACATACAATCCCTTAGCACGGATATGGAAACGTTGAAGGTAACCTAACGTTCGTTATGTTTTGTCAATGAGCCCGCATAATAAACGGGTAGTGCATTGCAAAGTATGTGTACACCGTGTTTACATCCCGGCTAGCTTGGATAGTTGGGCATGGGGGCGACCCCTATACGCATAGAAATGAATCCTTTATTTTCCTGGTCATTTAACATTCATTCAAAGGAAAGAGGCGACACGGGAGACGCCAAAATACCTCTCGGCGAACAAAACAGATGGATTAGGATTTTCATTATTTTTTTTTCTTTCTTCGAAGAGACAAAGTTTGCCTACTTTAATTCGAATGAACTCGCATAAAGATAATACAAGTTACCTTAATCAGTGGCGTGGGTAATTCTTAGGAAAACATATTTAAGCAATCATATTAGTAATTATTTAGTATTATTTTCAAAATTCACCCAAATAGTGAAGTGTAGTGAAGGGTGGAGGTAGGCTGTTAAGATCCGCCATAAATAGTGCACATTAAACTTTGTTAGTCATACATATGTGTTTTCATTGAATTAAGACTACACTTTACAGATGGTATTAATTGGTAAGTTTTTAAAAATCAATTAAACCCTGCCTAAGCCAAACTATATAGTTTTGGTATATTTTGGGCGATACGACAAAAATGTGCACACTTTTGCATTCGTAAGTACTTATTTGTTTTCGTTAGATTAAGAATACATAATTACACATATCGTTGGTTATTTTTTTTTTAAATTCATGAAGCCCTACATCAACCAAACTATAATAGATAAAAAATATTATTCTATCTATAAAATATTCAATGTCATGTATGATTTAATTGCATAATTTTAGATATTTCATAAAGTATTTTTGGCTATTATCTATTATGGCTTGGTTTTTGCAAGGTTTAATAATTGAATTTTAAAAACGAACCAAAACCGTAAATTCTAGTCTTATTTCAATGAAAACAAATACGTATTCCTGACAAAGTTTCGTGTGCAACATCTATGGTAGATCTTAACAGCTTACCTCCACTCTTTGCTACTGGTATATACGTATCTATGCCTCGGTTCGAATCCTGGGTCTGTCAAGCACACATATTGTTTTTCAATTTGTGTATGAGTCAGCGTATGGACCTAATAGGTTGAGCAAGTGGCTGACATCCATTTGTCGTAAAAACAAAAATCTGCTAATACGAGGGTGGGTCAATAATTCCTTAGAAAAAAGCATTAAAACAGTTTTTATTTTTGTAATTTTTTTTTATTTCTCACCATAATCTCCTTGGAGCTCAATACACTTGGTTAGACGTTTCTCAATATTTTTTAAACCGTCAGAAAAATAAGTTTTCGGAAGGTCCTCAAAATAAGCATTTGTCCGATCGATGACTTCTTCATTTGAAAAAAAACGTTGTCCACTTAGCCATTTTTTAAAGTTTGGGAAAAGGAAAAAGTCACTGGGGGGCTAAATCTGGCGAATACGGTGGGTGGTCGACCAATTCGAACTTTAATTCTTCAATTTTAGCCATTGATCGTAAACATGTGTGAACACGGGCATTGTCCTGATGAAAGAGGATTTTTTTCTTGTTTAAATGAGGCCGTTTTTCTTCAATTTTGTTTTTTAGCTGGTCCAATAAAGATGCATAATAATCCCCTGTTATTTTTTTTCCTTTTTCCAAATAGTCAACGAAAATAATTTCACGTGCATCCCAAAATACAGTAGCCATAACCTTACCAGCTGATTTTACGGTTTTCGCCTTCTTTGGACATGGTTTGCCTTCGCAATCCACTGCTTTGACTGTTCTTTCGTCTCGGGAGTATAGTGGTGTATCCATGTTTCATCTACAGTCACAAAGCGATGAAAAAATTCATCCGGATTGCGTTGCATGAGCGACAACAGGGCTTTAGAGGCCACCACCCTATTGCTTTTATTGTCGACTGTGAGCAAACGCGGCACCCATCTTGCAGAAATATTTTTCATGCCCAATTTGTCATGTAAAATAGAAATGACGCTACCTTTTGAAATCCCTGTAACCTCAATTATCTCACTCAACTTTAATCTTCGGTCACTTAACACCATATCGTGGATTTTATTGATCATTTCTGGTGTAGTCACCTCTACAGGACGTCCTGAGCGTGGTTCATCCTTTGTTGATGTACGACCACGTTTAAATTCATTTAACCAGTTATAAATAGTTGCAAGTGAAGGAACAGATATGCCGTAAACTAAATCCAACTCATTTTTTATTTCCTTTGCTGTTAACCCTTTTATATTAAAATGTTTAATAACAGCTCTAACCTCAATTTTCTCCATTTTCCATTTTTCCATTTTCCACAAGCAATTTTTTTTTTTAAATGTACGAGAAACACACAACAACCCGACCAATCTGATTGAAACTTCGCAGCATACTGAATCGGTAGTGCCGCTGCATGAAAACAAACCGCTTACAGTACTAGTCGCGCCACCTGTCGGCTTTTCTAAGGACTTTTTGACCCACCCTCGTACAAACCTCCACTCTGTGGAGGCCCATATGATCCTATTAGAATCGGACATGGTCGGAAGAAAGATAAGAATTCATTAGTCGCAAGACTTTACATCATCACCTGTCATCATTCTTAGATGTGGCTCTGTTCTGCAATAAAAAAGATTTTTATTAAATTCACATTAATAACGGCATGTCATCTGAATTAACTAAATTGCATTTGGCAATAAACATCATCCAGAGTTGCTAATTTAGCTCGACTGATTTAAATGATTTCGTTCTGGATCACTGCCTTTTTTGCATAGATTTACTACCTGCTATAGGACGTACGTGGATACTGTAAGCAACGTAATATATGTCGCCGATATTGGCTTCCTAAAGATAGATGCCTATCTTAATGACTTGAGCTTCTAAGTGTGGTTCTGCATCGCGCTCTTGGAATTTATTATTGGAAAAACCTCTCTAAACATAAAATTTCTCTCACCTTATGCTTTTTAATATTTCTTGACACTGTCTTGTTTTCTCCTACATATTTACATATATTTTGTGTCTTCAACTAAGCTCTCTCAATATTTTCACGTTTCCTATCTCTCGTCTTACCACTTATAATATATTTTTTATTTTTCCCTCTCTCATACGCGTTTAAATATGTTTTCTCTCACCTTACACCTTTTAATACGTCTTCTTCCTGTCTCCCTCTCATACGTTTACGTGTATACTCTGTCTTACCTCACCACTATATTAAAATACTCTTTCTTCCTCACTCACACAGATATACGTACTTTATCTCACCTCACATCTTTTAATATTACCCCCTTTGCGTTACAGACAGATACATCAAGACAAATATATTATAATATAATAGTTAACGCCACTGTATTGAAATAAGTACAAAAATGATGAGTTTAATTAATTGTTTGACTTGTTGTTTTGAGTGAGTGAAAAAATGAAAGGCCTGCATACTTACTTCAACGGAAATTTAAGTACAGTTACTTTCCGGGGGAACCACCGTTACTCCGTTATCTTTGAAGACGGCCGTTAGTCGTTATTCGTTACTCTATGACTTTTGCCGTAAATAAATAAACGACTTAAACGTTTCATACAAAAACTTGAAAGAGAAATGAAATTACACCGGTGAGGTTTTATTAAGTTTGCAGATTTTGACGTCGTTAATATTTTTACCATTTTGTAAAATCTTTGAAATATTTTTAAGTCATTCATATTAAATTAATTATACACGGACCTACGTTTATATTATATATCTCTCCATATGATTAAATTGTTACTTTGGGCTCTAAAAATATCTTAAATCCAATGTGCTATCTCAGAACAGGAAAATCTAAATAATATAAAATAGTTATTACACTCGATTAGAATTTTGGTTCATCTTAAAACAGTTTTCTGATATTTAAAATAGATATTTTGAAAGCGCTATTTAAATCCAGAATGAAGGAATGTGGTTAATTAATACGTGACAACCACAATTTTTATCAAGAGTATTTGAGAACCAATCCACAAAAATCACTTCGTTAAAAACCTAGTCAGAGGAGTGTTAGGAGACCAAAATTAGGATGGTTAAATTGCGTGACCCAGGATACGCAATTGATTCTAATTCTGTATTGGAAGATGATTGCTCGGAATAGATCGTACTGGAGACAACAATTTGAAAAGGCCAGGGCCCACCTGGGATTTTATACAGCAAGTGATGATATTATTAATTGATAATATGAAAAAACCTGATTAGCTTGTTAAAATAAGTCGGTGCAAGTTGTGACTCGTTTTGAAGTTATTCTCAGCTCAGTACAATTCTGATATTTATTTCATGTACCACGTATTTCTACTAATCAAGAAATTGCTCAATTTGGAGTACGCTTCAGCGATAAAATGTATTACCAAATAAGATTAAATAATTACAAGATAAAAAGAACTTTTTATATACAACGTTTTTAAATTTTCTGTTGAATCATATAAACTTGACTTGACTAGCTTAAACGATGAAAAAAATTGTACTTCATAGAAATAATACTGAAATATCAATTTGACATGTCATATTGATTTCCATATTAACGCACTCATATACACTATTAATAATTTAGTTGCTAGGACTCCAGACCCCTTGGCAACCGATAATGGTGTCGAAATAACTTTTCATGCACAACAGAATTAACTGAAAATTAATTCAATTCTACTTAAAGATGGCTAAAAGTATAAAAAAATTCATTGGCATCGTGTTCTGATATTTTCTAAAAGTTTCAAATGTCTAGCTAGTCGGGAAGTTAGTTAAAAATCGATTGCAAGATTTGTACCGGACAAAGAACCACCGGACAAATAAGAATACGAGATAAGAAAACGTTGTAAAAAAGCGCGGTAATAATTTAACTTTTAAACAGCAAAGGCAAAGTAATCAGTTTAAATGGGAAGGAGAGTCCATTAAAGAAAACTGAAAAACACGACCCATGGAACACCTGATGAAATATGCAAAAAAAAAAATAATTAAATAAATCACTCGCTAAAGAATTATACAACTCGGCAGATACAGTATGAAAATTAATTCACGAAAAAAATTACATGTCCAAAAACAATGCTGGATGGATCCAGCTAATGCTCATACCATTTTCAAATGATCACTAGCTGGTAGAAGAAGTTTGCTTAAAATTTCTGAAGACTAATAGTAATAATATCTTTTCATCGTATGATGGCTGGATATAAGACATATACGTATGAGAGACAAATGGACTGCTGTATGCAGTATTCTCCCCCCAACTCCTATTGTTTCATTTATTAATCTATATTGAAAAATTGTCTAATAACTACAAAAATAATCACTACGAGAAAAACAATAATTATTTAGGTTTTCACTTCATTACCGAAAAACTTTTACTAATCGTATAGAAAGAATGGTTACAAAACCTTCAATAATTTGTTTTGTTCTAATATCTAGGATTAATTGAATCCTCTCATATATTATTATATATTTATAATAGTACAAAAATTACCGCGTCATAAGGTGAATTGAATTTGTTTTTATATGTAAATATATAATATTATTTTAATTATTGAGTAAGTAATGAGCAACTAAATAAAAATTAACGCCGCGTGCGAAATTCTTCAGAAACTGCTGATTATTTTCCAATGCATAATATCTTAACTAACAGGTAACCTCACTTTCCAATTTTTTTATCACGAATAAAATTTTGACTCGTGACCCACCAGTGGGAGCAGCCTAGATTATCGCTTCACAACACCGTAGTCATAAGTATTCATTGACCGGATATCGCGGCAAAGCTTGCAAGTGTTCGCTCCGTGTTATTTTAGAAGGGTGCTTCACGTCAGCGCATTACCGTCGAATAACGACCTATTTAGGGTTTCCCCAATCTAAAACCGTGAGATTGGCAACACCGGGCGCTGAAAATTCAGGGAATACCCATATTGACTATTTTACATAGAACGACACAACTCAATTCCCTGTAAAGCTCATCCGGTTTTGTAACAGTTTGATATTTTAGTTGAATTTAGTTTATGTAGTAACGTCGCCATGAACACTGTATTCATTGATAAACTGGTGGATAGGAACTGTCTAGTAATATCATCATATATCGGCGGCTTTCATGGTGCAGTGCGTAAGGCGCTGGCCTTCCATCCGGGAGCGCTGGGTTAGATCCTGAGTCTGAGTGTTTGTTCAAAATTACTACAACCACCTTGTACGAAAAATCAAGGACACGGTTATTAATAATAATAATAAAAAAAAATATCATCATATTATGTTGTGATTGCTCATGTAGGTCGATTCTAGACTGACATTATTTTTTTGAACAATCGGTAATAATCAATACTTACCTTCATGCCTTGAGACGTCTCTATAGTTTGACTGGTTAGTAAATAAGATAGATTTTAAATATGATAATATTTTCTTCAACATCTGTTACGTTTAAATTCCGTATGTCACTTTTATTTAATTTTTTTTTTCATTCTCACATCATCTGAGACAGAATTTACCAAATGGGGTTTCGCGAAATATGAGTGAGGTTTCAGCGAAAGTAAAAAATACTATTGGCGGCGCTTTATAGTGATCTGTAATTTGGTTGGTGTGTAAAACTCCCACCTCCGCTCCCGTTATGTATATGCAGCCACGTCATACGCGGCCGGCTAACATAACCCTTACGTGTGCCAGATCAAAGAATTTAAGCCCTCATTTTTTCCCGAGCAGAGCCGCACGGGACTGGTGATGCAACCTTGCACCGAAGTGCGAATGCATGATGTTAATTTATATGGCAACTATAAGAGTGACTTTAATTTGAAGAGTCGCAAGGGGAGTCGAGAGTGTCGCGCCCCCCCCGTACGCTCTGCCGAATTTAGTAAAGGCCACAAAATTGGCCTCGGTTGCCACCATGTCCGCGTGTCCTATTGGGCCCGAATGGGGTCGGACCCGGGCAAACAACTCCGCTCGTTCGGGGCCCATAAGTGGACAGTCCCACAGAACGTGCTCTGCGTCCTGCTGGTCGTGTCCACATGAGCAACCCGACCCATGTCCTGCCAAACCAAACCCCTGCAGTTTGGCCGCAAAATTTCCATAGCCAGTCCAGTGGGTCAGTACCAGTCTCCTCGTCATGTGTCTCACCGAGACATCTGGAAAGTATAGAAAAGTCTGGCGGCCCTTAGAGGAGGCCACCCATCTCGCCTGCCATGCCGCATATGCGGTCTTGTAGATCAGCTAAGATACAGTCTTTCTGTAGCTCACGCCCTCCACTCTCGATGGCGGTGTCAGAGGGACACCGGCGAGAGTTGTATTGATCCTCCTCATAAGGAGAGTGATCGATCCTCTAATTTGAACGTGCAAGTCGAGGGGAAAGACCCCCGCAAGGACCGCCAGGGCATCCGAAGATGTGGTCCTATAGGCCTTAGTAAGGCCAATCAGAGCAGCCCTCTGTCCGCTAAGCAGAGCCCTCTTCACATGTAATTTGGTTGGTGGATTCCGGATCTAGGGGGGGCGGTTAAAATGTGAATTAATCCAGGTACTAACCTTGTTATTATTCCCGGTCCCGGTTCATGCACTAACGTACTATTATGCAAATGGTTCCGTTTATTACTCGCACGGTACACTGGGGTTTTTTAGTACGTTACTTGAAAGTATATTCGATGATGAGTCACTCTATATCTACGCGTTTACGGTGGTTAAATCAGCCGGTATCACAGCTTTCCAGATGTTAAGAAATATTGCTTGGACGACGGTCACACTGTATCAAGTTGACCCGGCCATAGTCTGCGAATAACTAAATGTTTTTCAATCACGGTCGACTGATGATCCGTAACTGAGTTGCGCCTGGAATTACGACAATAATGAAGATTTGAGGTAGCAGGGAAATATAGGGATAGGGGCGACCATAATTGACCCAACAATATGTTGATATCTAGCAGACGTGATGACGTGACGTGACAATATGTGATCCAGATCGCTTTTACTGTAAAGCTTGTTTATTAAATCTGTAATTATAGCTGTATCCACAGCGAAAATAGTTGTTATTGGTTACGTTTCGTTGTGCATTTTTTATTGTAGGACTTTTCTTCTGTCTTCACTGACAGTAAATGTAGAAGTAGCACGTGGTTACATGCGCTGTACGCACTTTCTATAAACCTCTTCAATAACTTGTATGGTTTAAGATAGAGGGTTATATAATTATAATCATAATTATTTCTCTTTTGATATCTTATTTTATATTTGATAACAAATCTAAAGATTATTAAAATGTGCGCGAATTCATTAATGTGAATATGAATATGGCATATAAAACCAGATCAAATTAAGACATACATTGTAAGATCTGTTATATTTTTTGGAGTTTCCTACATTTTTCTCATATATATAATTATAAATACTTGAGAAACTAAAAGGGCAAAGCAAAGGTCACAAAAAATAATGACCTTTATAAATATTACGAGTACATACACTCTTTTGTAATTTAATTCGTATACATTTCGCGTGATCGATGCTTATATATTTGCTACATTGTCTCACATAGACTAGAATCGTATCTTCCTGTGTAATATGATCTAAGCAACACTTCCATCCCCCAGCCCCTTTGAGGCTTCAATCGATGTGGTGCACCTAATTATCGCACTCCACATTGTGTTTTCAGCTGCTAACCCCACCCCATCTTCAAAGCGATCTCGATTTCCAGTGAATGATTTTCTTTGTAATGATTACGTTGTTTTAACTCGGTTTAATTATCTGGTTTAAAGCCAACGAAAATGTATATAAAGTAAAGTAAATATTTATTTAAGGTTTTTGTAATAATATCTTCATTTTAAAATGTTTTTTTGGGTTTGAAATATTATTCTCTTAATGGTAAGGATAACCGTATCTCTATTATCCTTTATTTTATATTTACTTCCGTTTTCCCTACATTAACATTTATTTATATATATAATATTTAGTATTATAATATATCTATACATAAACCTAAAAACCTACAAAAGCTTTTTCACTTACCTTAGATGTACCTACTTTGGGATTTCAAATCCTTAAGACAGGTCTACAATTAAACAATATTGTTTCAATCTTATACAATTTTAATCGAACCATGTAGGTTTTATTATTCAATCAAATAATGAACTTTTATTTATGAATATGTCATAATATATAATTAAATATAGTTTATCCATGTTCGATCCTAAGATTTTAATATGGGCCTGTATTTATTTTTGTTGTTTTTTTTTTACGAGAAATATATTATTATGTTAGTCACTAGTCTTGTTCAACCTATTAGATATATCGTCACCTTACTATTAAAACCTTGTAAGTCTGTTTGAGAAAAATGTTGATTGGAAGGAAAAAACGTAATACATACAATATTTTAAAGACCTTTCTAATCGATGAATCTGCTAACACTGTTGTGAAATACGAGGTTTTAATCCCATATTTGAAACCTCGATACCTACGAGTTTTTAAAATTTGTAGCTAGATGGGCAGTATACTAGTCTAGAGAACTGAGGTTTTGATATGATTTTAAATGTTTTTTTGTTTAAATTTTGTCGAAATATTGGACATACGAGGTCTTAATAGTAAGGTGACGATATTATTTTTGTCCAAACACAAATTGAAATCAATTTAATATGACCATGACATTATAAGCCGACGCGGTAGCCGCTCGGTCATCTTAGGGTCATATATTTACGATAAATTAATCAAAGATCCACAGTTTAAATATGAGTAGGTACCTACCTATGCCATTTGTATTTAAGTTTTTTTTTGAGATCGTAATCGTATTGTGAAAACTTTAGTTAAATGCAGAAATAATTTCGAAATATTTTTTCAAATAAAAAAATTCTAAACAATAAAAGAAAACAAAGATTTTTTTGAAAAATAGTTAGGTTAGTACATTGTATATAAATAAAAAGGATTTCAAGTTATACAATTTTATATTTTTTATATAAATCGATATTTTTTAAAATAAATATTAAAACGATGAATTAGTCAAAAATCTAAACGACAAAAAATTGAAAACTTAATAAACTAAATTTTAATAATAAATATGACTATAAAATATAATGTAATAATAAGATGTGACCCTGCAACGAATTCACATTTTATTACATTTTTTTACAATTGTAAGATTATCTTTAAATTAAAAAATAAATAAAAAATCTTTTTAATGTTTTCAGATACATATTTATTTTATAAATTAATACAGTTGATATTGTAAATTATCAAAAAAAAAACTCAAATTGCAAGCTTCGTATTTTTCCGCTAGGTTCTCTGTTGGTATGCCTCTCCCCCTTAAAATACTACTTTTACTGCCAAATAAAACCATTACAATCAATAGTTGTTATAGCATGGAAGTGACTATAAAAATAATGTTTAATTTAAATTTAGTATAACAAAAATGAAAATGAACATCATCACGATTGTCATTTAGCGATTATTAAACAGTCAACATTATCATAGACGTATCCTCCCTATTACCTTCTCTCATATACGTTTACGAGTACATTACGTGCTGTCTTACTGTATTTGTTCTGGTGTTTCAGACTCAATCATTTGTCTGTGAGCTGCTTCATTAGCCTGACTGAGTCCTTTGTAGAGTCACCAGACTTTGCTTAGTACACCACCACTGAATTCGTTCAATTATTCCATGTTCGATCCTAAGATTTTAATATGGGCCTGTATTTATTTTTGTTGTTTTTTTTTTACGAGAAATATATTATTATGTTAGTCACTAGTCTTGTTCAACCTATTAGATATATCGTCACCTTACTATTAAAACCTTGTAAGTCTGTTTGAGAAAAATGTTGATTGGAAGGAAAAAACGTAATACATACAATATTTTAAAGACCTTTCTAATCGATGAATCTGCTAACACTGTTGTGAAATACGAGGTTTTAATCCCATATTTGAAACCTCGATACCTACGAGTTTTTAAAATTTGTAGCTAGATGGGCAGTATACTAGTCTAGAGAACTGAGGTTTTGATATGATTTTAAATGTTTTTTTGTTTAAATTTTGTCGAAATATTGGACATACGAGGTCTTAATAGTAAGGTGACGATATTATTTTTGTCCAAACACAAATTGAAATCAATTTAATATGACCATGACATTATAAGCCGACGCGGTAGCCGCTCGGTCATCTTAGGGTCATATATTTACGATAAATTAATCAAAGATCCACAGTTTAAATTTGAGTAGGTACCTACCTATGCCATTTGTATTTAAGTTTTTTTTTGAGATCGTAATCGTATTGTGAAAACTTTAGTTAAATGCAGAAATAATTTCGAAATATTTTTTCAAATAAAAAAATTCTAAACAATAAAAGAAAACAAAGATTTTTTTGAAAAATAGTTAGGTTAGTACATTGTATATAAATAAAAAGGATTTCAAGTTATACAATTTTATATTTTTTATATAAATCGATATTTTTTAAAATAAATATTAAAACGATGAATTAGTCAAAAATCTAAACGACAAAAAATTGAAAACTTAATAAACTAAATTTTAATAATAAATATGACTATAAAATATAATGTAATAATAAGATGTGACCCTGCAACGAATTCACATTTTATTACATTTTTTTACAATTGTAAGATTATCTTTAAATTAAGAAATAAATAAAAAATCTTTTTAATGTTTTCAGATACATATTTATTTTATAAATTAATACAGTTGATATTGTAAATTATCAAAAAAAAAACTCAAATTGCAAGCTTCGTATTTTTCCGCTAGGTTCTCTGTTGGTATGCCTCTCCCCCTTAAAATACTACTTTTACTGCCAAATAAAACCATTACAATCAATAGTTGTTATAGCATGGAAGTGACTATAAAAATAATGTTTAATTTAAATTTAGTATAACAAAAATGAAAATGAACATCATCACGATTGTCATTTAGCGATTATTAAACAGTCAACATTATCATAGACGTATCCTCCCTATTACCTTCTCTCATATACGTTTACGAGTACATTACGTGCTGTCTTACTGTATTTGTTCTGGTGTTTCAGACTCAATCATTTGTCTGTGAGCTGCTTCATTAGCCTGACTGAGTCCTTTGTAGAGTCACCAGACTTTGCTTAGTACACCACCACTGAATTCGTTCAATTATTGTCAAATGGCAAAGTTTACAGTAGCTTACAGAATCCTATCTCTATTCATAATTATCAATCTCTTATAATAACACACTAATTCCTCGATACTCTTATAACTCGATATGGTATTACCGAATTGTAAGCATCTATCAAACTATTGTGAGAGTAGCATTTGTTTTCTTTCACGACACGATTAAAATAAACGATTTTCCAATTTTTCAAATTTAGAATTTGCATTTATCATCATCATCATCCGACCATCTCCGATCCTAATAAGATCATATTATGGGCCTCCACAGAGTAGAGGTTTGTATTAATAGATTTTTGTTTTTACGAGAAATGGATGTCGGCCACTTGCTCAGCCTATTAGGTCCATACTCTGACTCATACACAAATTGAAAAAACAATATGTGTAATTGCCAGACCCAGGATTTCAACCTGGGACTCATGACGTAATAGGCCGACGCTTAAACTGCGCAGCATCGTGTATTATCCCTGCCTCGTTCTCTTCTACACAACGGCCCACGTGCTCGTCGTAGGTCAAAATTGAGTTTTTATCGTATTTTCAAACCATGATCCTGGACACTCCTTAAACGTTGTAGATAATCTATTTATATAATTTTGAAGCCTTATTATCCTTTATAGTTATTTTAAACATTTGATGACTGCATAAAGTATTTTTGTTACATAAAATAGTATTCTTTTAAACCTCTCGCTCTAATGTTTTAGAATATAGTCATATTTCGGTACATAACTGTGCAGTGGTGTTAAGATTTTTTTAAATTATTAATTTTTAAACGCATTTATAAAACCATTATTATAATTTATTACGAGATAATTTTTGTAAAATATTCACGATAAAAAATTATATTGATAATCTCTGTGATCCCAAATTTGACAAGAATTTGGCATTTTATTATTCAAAAAATCAGCAAGATTAACACATTTGAAGATGATTCTAAAGATACTTATTATAAGCTATATCTTTGATCATTCAAGTGTGATAAACATCTTATGAATAATGATTGCTTTATAATAATTATTGACCTTAGAATAAGGTAGTGTTTTTTTGAAATACGCCATTTCTTTTGTCATTCCCCAGTGGTTAAGCTACAACATACGGCCGTAGCCATAAATTGACATTTATACAATACTAATTTTTTAACTTAATTAATACATATTTTACTTAATTTACACATATTTTATATAATACTAATTCTAAATTAGTATTATATAAAATACAAAGTTTGTTGTTTGCTTGTTCCACCCAATTTAGATTTTTTTACTACATATTAATAACATTAATACCGTTTGCATATTTTGGATTCGATTTTAATTTAGTGGTCTTTTGTTTGACCTTTACTCCTATTAGAATTATTTTCATATTGCCATATTGTATTACACAGATATTTTAATATTAAAAAAATAATTACCTCTTTTTATTTTTTTTAAATATCTAAGATAAATATAACCACAAAGTGACCCTGTGCGAAGCTGGGTACTTCAGCTAGTAGGTTATAATAATTAATTAAAAAAAAATATGAAAATTAGTTTTACTTGATTGGTATTATTATCGATAGTTGAACGCGATGAATTATTATATTTTTAGTACAAACATTTATTATTCCTCCATAATACATTGAAATGAGAAAATCATTTCCACGATTTAGGATTATAGCTATCCAAACCAGCCAGACTTATTGGCTACACTCTTTACAGATCCACTGTTCATGCGTCGAAAGAATTCTGTTGCCTGTTTCACATGTTTTCTCTCATGCGTTACAGATAATTAAGGACAAATATTTTTAAGGTAATAGTTGATCTATATTATATATATATATTTATTATACCATGTAATTTTAATTGAGTTGTGATACAAGTTATGTTGATACATGAACCTACCTATTCGTGAACCATTTCTTATATTTACCGACATTAACTACATAAAGAATGGGAAATATCTGGAGTGGGTATTTGCACACGAACTGCACGTGATGTTTTCTACGGATACTTATGGAATTTATTGTATTTTCCGGATATATTCTTTGTTAAGCGAGAGAACGAAGCCCTTCAAATACTTTCTTGATTTGTTCTTTCCATTAGGAAATACAACTTAGTAAAGCATCAAAGCGTCTACTTTATGGATCATATTATTTGTCTTATAAACCGTGCTCTCGTTATTTTATTTTTATTCTCCATCTATTATAGTTATTATTTCTAAGACAAAAGATTGTTTTTCAAGTTGGCAGTTAGGTATATTACTTTTTTTGTTAATAATTAAATATTATCAATTTATTTAAGGCGAATTCTCTACCTACCATAGGCATCTAGCGGATAAATATGAAGCTTACAATTTGAGACATTTTTTGAGAATAGTATTAATTTATAAATACGTATCTGAAAACATTAAAAATTAGGATATATTTTTTATTTTAAGTCAACGGATCCAATCTTATTACTACATATTATTTTATTGACATATTTATTATTAAAATTTAGTTTATTTTACTTTCTACAATATTATGAAGAGATTTTTTTTACTAATTTATAGTTTTAGTATTTTTTATGTTTAAAAAAAACATCGATTTTTACACAAATATAAATGTGTATACCTTGAAATCCTTTTTATTTATACTAAATCGAGGATCGATATTGGGACCATACCTAAATAAGATTTGATATCAATAAAAAGGTTTTGTGCTGTGCTGCTTTAAAAAAATGTCTTTTAAGACAGTACATTAGTCACAAAGTAATTCAGCAGTGCAAACATACGAACTGTATATTAAAGTAAAATGATAGATACAACTATAAACTTAACCTATTTAACACGTCCACAAACATAATTATAGTTAATAAAAAATAAATCAACCCTTATGGTGCCATCAAATGGTTAATCGCACGATACACAGCATCATGGAACAATACATCCGTCTTGTGACGGAGTATCATAAAGACCGCAGAGTGACGAGTGATATTGGTGGGGACATGAAAATTGATATTTTCCAGTATAGACGGATTGAAAATGAACCCACCAAGAAGTAAAAATAATTGCTTTAAAAGAGCGATCACTCTTCGGGTGGACAGGGATTGCATTGGTACAGAATAAAACGAGTCGGAAAATTAATTTATTATCATTATCATAAGAAAAGAATCCTTTAATAATTATTTAAAATCATAACAGTGCACAAATTTTATTTTGAAAGAAAACAAAGTCAATTAAAAAATTACGTAAGTATATTTTTATAACATATAATTCACTCGCCCGTGTTAATTTATTTGATTAAAACACGAGAAAAAATAATCACAGTTATAAATTATATTTGTAAAATTTATAAATAATAATAAATAGCAAAAAATATACCGGAAACACGCAATGTGAAATAATAATATCATTTCGTACTTTGATAAATAATATATATTATTTTCTATGTTTTTTGTTAAGCCATTTTATATCTTTTACCCAGCACAAAAGATTAAAACGAAATATGTTTTTTTTTTTTATATATCAAATGAGACGATTATTATTCGGCTCCTTGCATGTTTACTGGGCTTCGCGGAACTCTGTGGCCTTTTAATTTCCTCGTAATTTTACTCGGAAACAAACGAAAATTCATCGTTTAATAGCCCAAGTTGTGGCTTTTTTTGTCGGAAAATATTGGTCATTTTTACTACTCTCTCTCTGTAAGCGTGGGCCGTTTTAGGTCCTTTGGCAAATTTTTGCACCCTGCTGTGATATTCATAACAATAAAATAACATTGGACTCGAAAGAAAGTTTTCACTAATAATTTACTATTTATTAAAAATAACTTGGAAAAACCACAAAAACATAGGTTATTGATCCGAGTTTGATTTTGGAAGAGTGCTTAAATCATCAAACTGGTTAACTTTTAAAATGTCTTTCTTGCGGCCAATTATTTTGCCAAAGGATGTTTTCATATATCATTGTTATAATATGGCTACAATCCTTATTATTATGGTTTTCAAATCCCACTCTGACTTAATTTTTTTTATACAAATTTTCTAATTTACTTTCACGTTTACGAGTATTTTTTTGTTAATAAAGAATGCTACATACCTCATATGAAAATACCTCATGCATATAGCCACTAGAAAAAATACGATACCCGACGAGACTTGAACTTGTGATCACTGGATTCGCGATATATAAAATTAATGTTACATTCTCAAATCTTCTAAATTATTAGTGGTTTATTAAAGAATGTTACGTTTTATAATATTGTGCCGCGTGGCTTAAGCGTCGGTCTATAGTATCGAGGGTCCCAGGTTCGAATCCTGGGTCTGGCAAGTACACATATTGTTTTTCAATCTGTGTATGAGTCAGAGTATGGACCTAATAGGTTGAGCAAGTGGCTGACATCCATTTCTCGTAAAAATAAAATCTGCTGATACAAACCCTCACTCTGTGGAGGCCCATATGATCCTATTAGGATCGGACATGGTTAAAAGAAAAGAAGAAAAGTCTTGAATAAAAAAACTAATTGTGACAACAAGTTTTTATTGTTAATGTTCAATAATAACTTGTTAGTAACAATAATAAATAACTGTTTGGAGCTACAAAACCATTTTCAGATATTATATCAATAACTTATAAAACTTCAATGGTCCAATGATTTGAATGTCCAATTTTTTGAACACGCAGTAAGAGCTACCAGAAATATCAATATAACGAAAAATATCGCATTATTAAAAAAAATACTTATATCACTGTTCGTCATTTCAAAAATATTATAATTATTGTTGTATTCCATAAATTTGGTGCCCTACATCAAGTAGCACTCTTGAGGTACTGCCCATTTAACTCGAAAGCCTATATAATATAAAGTGACTTGGTCTGAATGAAAAATTTGTATTTTATATATAAGTATTTTATCCGGTATGTTTCAAACAATTGGCGCCCTTACTCATGCGATGCAATTAAGATAGTATATATTCAGTCCAATAATCTAAACATACCCTATCCGCATAATAGAAATAGCAACGTGCAAATATCGTGTCACTTTTTGTTATTTAAAAAATAATAAGTATGTATGCTTTTTATGATTTGTAAAATTGGCGCCCAAAACCAACTGGCGCTCTGAAAATATTGCTCATTTAGCTCAAAATCTTAAGCCGACCCTGTCTGTATAATATAAAAAGCGACACCCGAAAAACATTTCTCGCCGCGCCGCTCTTTGTCATTGAAAGAGAATTTATATATTATTCAGGTTTTTCTAGCGGGCGGCTGGGAAATGGGCAATAAACCTCGAGCGCAACTGGGTATGGTAAGCCTTCGAAGCAGCCATGACTAAAGTGAGGTGCATGTGCCTCCAGTGGCTAATCCATTTGCTTGTGACGCAGCCAAGTTTTTTTTATTCCACAATATCCTTTAAATTGTGACATCATTGGCAGGTAGGGCATCCAATTAACCGAGGCGAAAATCAAAACGGTTAACCGGTTTAAACTGCCAGAGTTACACAAATATGTAATTGTCGGTATTTTCAATAGAATTAAGTAATAACGTCAAAATAATAAGCATATTATTTGGTGTATTAAATATGAATAATAATACTTTTATTATATACCCACTTAGTTATATTTATTTCCAAATAAAAAACAAACACTTCATTCTTGACCAATTAAACCAATATAAGGGTATTAAGGGTGTCATTTGAATTTATTGATAGCATCTTTATACTTTTCCATTAAAATCACGTCTTATTGTACCCGCATTACTAAGACTTTATATTTTCCAATGTCAACGTAGAAATTATTTACTTATTAATAATGTTTTCATGATCATTAAATTTAATGTATTGTGCTGGTATTTAAACTGTGGTGTATTTTATTCTGTTCCAGTTATAAAGTTACAATTAACGAATATACATATTGACTGAAGATGCCGAAAAGTTAAGCCCGGATTGAAAAATAAATAATTTAAATATAAATATAATAGAATTATTTCTCTTATACCATAGATTTCCACTAAGAACAGCAAATAAATATTACAAAACAATAAAATAAACAATTTTGTAACAAGTATGTATAACGAAAGTTTATTTATTATTAACAGATTCTTAGAAAAAAAATGATCTGGATGAAATTCAAATTTTAAAAACATGTTTTTTTACTAGATGTAGTATCCGAACCTTCGTCCACAGCTCCAAAGGCAGGTGGTTTACCAACTACTCCTCTACGAAATAAATTTAATGAAATAAAGGGTCCTTACGTGGATATTTTTTACTTTTTATTCAAGACTGAATAATATCTACACAAGATTTAAGCAAATAAATCAATTTTCACTGAAAATGTATAACTTGGAAAAGCCATTTTCAAAGTTATGTATTTTAAAATTTAAATCATTGATATAATCATGTTATGAAAAATTATTCATTATATTTTATTGAATCAGTTGCGACGTAGTATATTTCGTGTATAGTTATAATTCTACCAATTTACATGGCTCATATAATATTAAAATTATCATTAATTATTTAACGGATTTACTATCGGTTTACACAATAAATTATATTTGTGCATATATATTTCATATAAAACCAATTTAAATACAATTCTTATCTTACAACCTTTGCCTGAAATAAACATATTATTGAATATTTAATTTTAGAACAATTATAATTATGACACAATGTTCGATCTTAACATAATCATATGGGCTTTCCATAGAGTGAAGGTTTTATTAATAGATTTTTGTTTTTTTTTCGAGAAATTAATGTTATCAGCTATTTGCTCAACCTATTAGATTACTGACTCAAAACATACATTTGTCAGACTCGGGATTCGAATCCGGCACCCACGACATTATAATCCGACACATCACCGCTCGGTCATTATGGGCGAATAAAAACCCATTTATTTTGTATTCTTAGCACACCATCGGAACTATAAACCAATATGAATATTGCCCCCTACCTTTCTGGCTGTGACAGGATGGGTCTCCCGACCTTCCTTTTACCTTCCGGTCTATTGAAGAATAATCCCTTGGTTGATAACCCTTCTATTGAGACATAGGTAGCCTAATGAAATCCCCTAACTTTTACGTGTGAGACAACAGAGAAATAACTTAACAACGCGTTTAGTTTGTACGTGACTCATATGACTCCGTTGACCCTTCACAATATTATTGTTTCTTGAATATACCCAACTATATCAAATGCCTTGTTTCTAATTTCCAAAATTCTCATCCATAACATGTCAATGTCGGGCTTTATTCTATGGATTCTTTAATATAATAAATAAATATTTTCGATTGCATATTTCGTTCAAATTACGACCATTTTACAGTAGTTACCATAATGCATTCTAAGTTTGAGCAATGAATATCTCTACGAACAAATTATACAGTTTTGTATCACGGCCTGACTATTAATTGTAGTGGGCTATGGATGAAACGATAGGAAGACTGTTTCTATCCAACAGTAGATCAAGTTTAGTATAGGTTGCTGATGATGTAAATATTAATTAATATTATAACTACATACTATATGCGTCGACACTACTGAGGCATTTTTTCATTTGTATTTTCAAAGCTATGACCTTTACTCTCGGAATATAAATATAATATTTACCATGAAAAGAGAGATAAGATAAGCTTTTTCATCTCTTGAAATGACAGTGAATAACGACGATCATTACCGGAAAACTTGGCTTTCACCTTTCACTCATGTCAATTTTCTACTTTACCTTTTCATTTGTGTAGAAAAAATTGCGTTTTAGTGTATTCGAAAGCTTCTGAAAACACGATTCGTCCATTTTTGGGACTGGAGATAAGACTGCTTTTGGGCGCATCTGCCTTTCTGTGACACTCTCATTCATTTTTAGTTAATGCAAACCTTTAGCACATTTCTTGAGTAGACGTGGAAGGAAAAGCTTACAAAAGCTCGTAAAACACTTAGGACCTTTTCCTACAGCTCCATCGCTTTGTTTTGCATTATGAACTTTTATCATTAGAGTATATTATATCATATTATTCAGAAGAGTGTGAAAGTAGCCGCACAACTTTGTTGTTAATTGAATAGAGTCATTTGTGCAGACTAAAAAGGCGTCTTATCAGCGGAATTTTTCTTTGATGCATATTATGACTCATTCGGTTACTTAGAAGATTTAAAAGAGAGCTTTAAAACAGTTTATTAATTATTAGTCATGTATTTATTAAATTTCCAGCGTGCGTTCTATATAATTACGATGAAATTAACTAGTAATTTTTACACATTGTATTGCATAATAAATTAGTAGATTTGGAAGCGAGAGATAGCGGTAATAAAAACAATACAATCATTAACAAAAAACAAACTAATGGTTAAATAAATTATTGTACTATATTATTGCAGATGAAATACGGTATTAGTTGTTCATGATGATGAAGGAGGCGATATTTTATTTACTGTTTCAAATAACTAAAATGGTACAATCGATGCAATATAATAAATATAATGGTAGTTCGGTGCGATGTGTCTTTGACGGAAACTTGTAATCGAATGAGATTTCCAATCGATTCTGACTCGCTCTTTATTGACCGGCCGCATTATTAAATAATATTAATTCGCAATGTTATGAAATTGCAGATCCGCTATCTCATAACATTACAAAATCATATTATATATGGGTACTGACTGATTGTACGTGAAAAATGAATATTTAATAAATAATATTATAATTGAGATCTGGGTTACAGGAATCTGATGACAGACAATCTGATTGTTTTTAACGATAGTTTCTTTTGTACACATGGCCGAGCCAGGTTCAACGTCGCCTCTCCACCCTCATCGTAATGATAGGCTGCTTGGTGCGTTCTTTTATCTCCTCGATACCATTTCTAAAGTCATACTACCGCACGCCCAGTATCCGTCTGAAACATCTGTTTTCGAAGCTCAGTATACGGAGGTGCTATGATCCGCTAATGCTGCCTATTATTAGGAGTAAGAAGGAGATAATAGAACGCAACAAACAGCCTGTCATCAAACTGAGAGTGAATAGGCCATATTGAACCTGGCTCAGTCACGTGCTGCGGAGCCAGAAGAGAACTTCAACCTGGCTTGCATGTTCATCAAGCCAACCGGAAGACCGCAAAATACTATCAGCTATGGGATGCTGGTCTGACCTGGAACGATGCAAGAAGACCGGCGAGCAACAGGGATTCTTGGAGGCGCCGCTTGGTGTCCATATGCTCCAACTAAGGGGCGGATATGACCAAAGAAGAAGAAAATTTAATAGAACAATTTGCCCGTATACACTATCTAATAAACCCATTCTATTTGTATAAGTTTAATTATTCATTAAGTTATTAAACAATTCTTCATATAATTTTGCCGCGCTTCAGGAGTTATAAATCAATACACATTGTTTAAAATTGCACGTGTACGCTTTCTAGATTTTTAATATATACATATTATTATAATATATGACTTATCGGTTTTTGTATATATCATATTACTCCAAATTTTCAGTATGTGGCGAATGATGCGTATCCGAATCCTACCCGTGCCAAGGTTTTTTCTGAGATTTTTCTTTGTTATATTATTATGAAAATGTTTCTTATTTTTTAATATTAACAATTAATAATACATAAAGTTGGTAGTGTTGAATTTAAATAATATAAACTCATTAATATATTATCTAACTAATATAGTTGTAAATACATCTTACAATACTGTCTCGATTACGAACTGAATTTATTCCATGCAGAATATTAAAGTAGAACATACGTTTTGCATTATTTAGTAAACTTTTTGTAAAATTACATATTATTGTAATGTGTATCCTTCTAAAAAATACATACGCACCAAATACTTAAGCCGTTGTTGGAGTTAAGCTCGAATTTGATAAAAATGCTTGTGTATAATTATATTATCAGTAGCGTTCCTATTATATGTGCTTAATACACAAATATTTACAAAAATGTCACTATTGAATAATGAAATAACCTGACAGAATAAACTATTCGAAACAGTAACTATAATAATTATGTAGGCGTGTTTTATATTATTAATAAAACATATATATTTCATATAATATATAATAAAAATCACGATATGACATAAAAAATATGTGCTAATAATAATATTCTAGTAAAAATACAGCGTAATATGACTAAATGTTAAAAATAAAAGTACATGGAAGCACAATGAGTGAATCTATCTTAAAAACTTATAAAACAATATCCACCTAAACTCATTCTCACGTAAGTGGAATATTTTATCATTCCAAGCGATTTGGTTGAGTACAATTATTGCCCTCCTAATTATTGTCATTACTAAGGTTTTAGCTTTGTACCTGCACTTTGAGAGAACAAACATCGGATGCTCCCAATTTCTAAAATAATTATACGAGACACACATGTCAATACTACCAGGAATGGCAGAGCTACCATTTACACAGCGCATAAGTCGGAAAAATGTGTAGTTACATAAAGATTACTTCTAAACTTAAACTACAGTATAATATATAAGCACATCTAAGAGAAAGTCAGTCGGACAATAATTTTTTACCCCCAGAACAAAAACCTCCATGTATAATTATACATATAAAACAAACTGTAAATAAATCTTCCTTTACACAACAACCAATATTAAATAAAATACATATTATAATATTTGACATAAAAAATAAAAATGTATACATAATATATCTACACATTTTACGTAGGTATACAAAGAGGGATAAAAAATATATATTTTTTTAAAATAGTGAAATATATTCAAACAGAAAATGTTATTAAACATATAATAATTTGAAAATACCTCATATGCATACCTACTATAAAAAAATATAATATCACTAGAGACGCCGGACGGCACTTGAATCCGCGTCGATTGGATTCTGGTTAATGTACTCTATCAACTGAGCTATCTGCGTCCTACCTAATTACGACCTCTTGGCTAGAGAAAATAACATAATTTTTCAAATATTATATTTCTCTAAGCAATGGTATATGCCGGATCTCATCCAACTGACTCAAAACCGGCTTGGATATTGTCTACCTACCAACGGGATCTTTACATACATAACAATCGAGGACAGGAATGGCGCGTAATTTATAAAAATCGAACGAGCCTCTTTTTGTTAAAGTATCTCTCTCATAATAACATATCAATTAACAAGGCTCACCAAAGCATTGCCATGATGGCAATACAAATTTTATAATTACTAATTGACTTTTCCGAGATACAAATAAGTGGGTGCACGGCACTGATTGAAAATACACGCATACGCTCTGTCAAAAGAGCAATGCGTGCTTAAAAGCGATTAACACTTCACAAAATCGTGTCTGATATAAATAAAGATACACAAAAAAGAACAATATTTTGGACTTAATTCTTATTAGAAAGTATATCATGGAAAAGGCAAAGAATAAAGTTGTAAGTAAATTATACGTGAATATTTTTGGTAACTACATATTTTTTAGATAAGTTAAAAACCAATATTGTATACAAAAAATGAAAGTAAACACATTGATAATATTGTCATCTGGTTTTCATTGTTTTTATTGAATATGATTCTACATTTCTTCCTCTGCAAAATGATAAAACTAGGTAAGTCAGAAGTTAATGGGAACTGTATTAATTTTGTGTTAGAAAATACATAGAATAAATAAAATAATATAAGTATCTACAATATTTTTTCATTCAATTGAATATTATTTATTTTTTCCAATTAGCCAAGCAAAATTTTCCATTTTTATTTTAAATAATAATTATAGCCTGGAGTTATGTTAATCAAGTAAAGTTTAAATTTCATCTTCCCAATAATGGCCATATCAGAGTTATCTAGTTGTGATATTGAGGTGACGATATTATTAAAATAATCTTATATATACTGGACAAAGCAGAAAATGAACCGGTCAATCATCCAGAGACTACAGATAAAGGAACAGCTCTCGACAATATTATTTTTGAGACGTTTGAGAGTTTGTTCGGCGCGGACCGGATAACCTGGAGAGCAGGGGCGGCTCTACCTTAAGGGTTCGTAGGGACCATCCCCACATCGTTATCATGTCAAAAATACATTGCCGATATTTTTATCATTGTCATAATATCCCTACTTAATCACATGATTAAATGAACTATTTAATTTATTTTATTCATCTAAACCGTCGCAATTTTATAGAGATATTTAGTCAATCACTCCCATCCCATCGCCGCGGTACAAATCTCGTTCTACAAAGTATGTGAATGCATTAACGTTAGTATAGGCATACGGGGAAATGAATCAAATAACCCCTAGGTGAGTAAAAACGTTCGCTGTACGTCGTTGTTCAAAACTGATGATGGTAAGTCTATAATAATTATTTTTGTTAATTAAGTTATTATTTTTAAGCACGCTTTTTAGATGTAATTAAGTAACGACTTAGATAATCATATTATTATATTTGCACATAATGTATAATATGAGAAAGTAGGTATTTCATAATTAATGGTTAAACCCCACCACCTAGAAAGTCGTCGAGCCGCTACTGCTGGAGAGATTGGTGGTTTTGGGTAACCTTCAGGAAATGCAGATCAGAGGAAGAACGTCGCCGCGCTGGAGCTGGAGACTCAGAGATAAGCATATAGGGGTGGAAAATCTTAGTCGCTCAAAAGATAATTGAATTCTAAGGTAGTTACGATCCTCAGCCATTAGATAACGACAAAGAAGAAGATCCATACATACAAATGTTACATTCTTAAATATTATGAATTATTCATTGAATAGTTGATAAATTATTACCAAGTACGTTAAGACTAAAATTAAGAGAGATCCTGACGCTGGGTAGTGAAAAAAGTACCAATTATTAGTACCTCGAATCAAACCACAAAACAGTCAATTGCCAATATTACCGAACTTTGTAAAGCGGTTCAGTTGCATGACTATTAGTTATTTTCATCCTATTTAGGTAGGCCGCATATGGTTAAATTTTTCAAGCATATTGGTATGTATCTAAGGTATTTTCGTCTTGTTTATATCCATAATCTCCTTATTAATAATCTCCACATACTCTACCCACTCGGTATAAAGTCAGTTAAAAAATATAAGTAAGTACCTATATAATTTGGAAACCTCAGAAACTTAATTGCTAGAAAATATATATATTTTTTTAAAATTAATATTGTTACGAAGCGAGACTCAACCCTCGTCCGTTTGATTTCGGTCAACATATTTCACCAATTAAGCCATCCGTGTCATATCTAATCACGGAGAAATTGACGAATGGTTATGCGACTGAAATGTTATAAAATATCATTAACATTAGCGATCAACTTTTGCAGTTTGAATCTATATATTATTAACAATACTTACTTCGATTTAAGTTTTAATGTCTTTACAGTTGTAGTGTAGCTGCAGAATAATAGCGATCAGATATCTATTGTTTAATGTATCAAATTACTCTGCAGTAATATATTCCCAGCGAATCAATTTCCAGCAAACAACTCTTAGCTAGATCAGCAAGTTGATTGGCGAAATTAGATACGGTATATTATTACATCATATCACAGCACATTATATCATTACGGTGTATTAGCCGAATAATCATTTTTCATGGTATCATATTTTCTTACGACTGTAATAATAAACAATATTTCATTTCGCTACTCGATTTAAAACGCTGACTCTATAATTAGTCCAATATGATTACGTACCAGAATTTAATGCTAATGTATTACTTTTTCTTGTATAAATAACGAAGAATAATTTATCTAAATGTCACTCGAATCCAAGAACCTAGCTCGTAACTATCTCAGTAGATTATATGTACTATCATTGTATAATATACTATTGTACCGATACGCTGCTAATAAATCTCACCCTGCTACATCGTAGACTTCATCATCATCATCCTCAACCCACATTGAACACCACAGTAGTGACCCAACAGTAGAATAATGTATTAAAACAAAAATAGTATTCACAGATCGACAGTCGACCATGCTTTATATTATCCAATATATTATTATAATATATTCCTTATAATATGCTTGCAATTAGGTCAAGAAATTTCAATTACTTAAAATGCTCAATGTAACACGTGGCTTATATTGATTTTCGGTAATTTACTTCCAGCTGTTGGCATTTTCTTGTTAATTATTTATCAAACCTATGCATAATTGTGAATGGTTTCGTATATTATAAATCGTTGAAAAAGTAATTATATATATTATGGAAGAAGGGAAACAAGAATAATGAATGTGAGGTGAAATAATGTTATAATGTCAAATAATGAAATGGAGTATTTTAATTTATTTAATTTTGTAGTTTTATTACATTACCTACATAGAAAATTTGATAAAACATTAAACTAAGAGGTCGTTGACAAATTCCAGCTGGTTAACTCTTGAACTCTTTCCACATCACAGGCCAGAAAGTTTGGGCTGAAAGATTCTAATATGTCGTAGTATGTAGAACCTATTAGGAAAGTTTCGCTGTCAAAAATCGAGTAAAGCTTATATTATATTTTTATTTAAAAAAATAAGGATTTTTTGACATTTGATCTATTGACGTTTCTCAGTCATTGGCTTAACACTTAATTATTGTTTTATAAATACGTCATTTATATGGTACCAGGCTCAAATAAATAGGAATACCAAAAGAGTGCAAAATGCAATGTTCACCGAACTGATATAAGTTGGCATCAGAAGTTGAACTAAATAAGTAACTATATCAATAGGTTTTTTGGTACTGTTCGGTTATGAGGAATACAGTGGAAAACACATTTTTAAAATAGCCGATATACTGGATTATTTGTTAGGTTAACCTAACCTAACCTAACCTAACCTAACCTTACCCAACCTAACCCAAACTAACAAATAATCCAGTATATCGGGTATTTTCAAAATGTATTTTCCACTCTATTCCTCATAACCGAACAGTACTGATTTTTTTAAATACTGTTATTCCAAAACCAGGATTTCAATATTTATCGATACATAAATACCGGCATTTTCGATTTTTTTTTATTAAAATTAACATATTATTAAACTGGGGCTAGGGGCCGTTCAGGTCCATGGCCGACTGCACAACGTTTCTCCAGGAATCTCTGTCCAGTTGTCCAGTGTCTCTCTTCCCAGTTGACTATCCCCAGCCTTTCCGCATCCCTTTGAATGTTGTCCGCCCATCTCCGTCGAGGGCGGCCAAGAGGTCGAGTGCCAGCTGGTGTGTCTTTGTAAATCTTATATAGAGTTCTAGATCTTTCTGATCGTACAACGTGGCCCACCCATCTGAGCCTTCTTGACCTCAGAATATTAGTGATTCTAGGTTGGTATCGGTCGAAGAGCTCAGCGTTTGTGCGGAAGCGCCACCTGAGGATTCTGTTTTCAAACACTTGGAGCGCCTTTTCTTGTTTTTCCGTTAAACCCCACGTTTTACATACATGACGATCGGTTTGATGACTACGTTATACACCCGGAATTTCGTTTTGATGGACAGCATTTTGGACCTGAACAGACGACTCAGCGCGAAGTACGCTGCATTTCCACTTCTCAGTCGGTCAGCGAGCTCTAGGGACATTTCATTTTTAGAGGTAATGTTGGAGCCCAAGTACTTGAAGAGAGAGGTTCTCTCGAACGAGGAGTTTCTTATTCCAATGTTTCCAGAGGGTTCAATGCCTCTTGTCATTTTCAAATACTTGGTCTTTCCCACATTTACTCGTAGGTTCAACCTTTTCGCTGTGTCCTCCAGAGGAGTGAAAATATCTCTGACTTCTTCTTCAGATTCTCCGAACACCACCAAATCATCTGCGTAGCCAAATATTTTATGGGACCCATTCAGGGTAACTCCACCTTCTGCTTTCAGAGCTTCTCTAATGGCTTTCTCTAAAGCTAAGTTGAACAGCATTGGTGATAGGGAGTCGCCTTGTTTTAGTCCTGCTGTAACTAAATTAACATACAAAAATATTAATGGCTAATTAAAAATATTGGCTGACGACGCAATTTTTGGTTGCGTTGTCTTTAGTGACTATCAAGAAGCACGATCGATTTCCGGAACAAAATTGTATTGTCGGTAGTTCATTCAAATGATTTTAGTCGTGGATTTTAGAAGTTGAAGATTGATCTAAAATTGCAGTTAAATACTTTTAGATTTTCATGTTATTAGTGACCATCCGTGGAAAATATTCCATGATAAATAATTACAGAGTGGAAAAAATTTGTAGCCAGACTTTTTCACGCAGTTATCGGGACAGACTGATGAACTAGCCTTTTTGAGGGCATATTTTAGTTTAAGCCATCAATAAATTTATTATATTCTAATTCTAATGAGGTTGCCAGCAACTTGTTGCCAATGTGGACACGGCTTTAGAGTCATCATTTGTATAAGATTATTTTCTGTATTTTTTCTATATAATACCTACTAATATTTTTAAAATATTTTTATATCAATATTGATTGATATATACGTCTGTTTGTTTTTATGAATACGGTTTTAATTCCGATATTCAATAATAAATAAGTACCGGTATTAATATCTTAATTTAGTATTGCAATCCATAAGTCTGCGCCCATGATAGATGAGTTTCATATTATCTGCTTGGTGGGTTTCGGATTTAAGTCCTGCGTCTAGAAAAATCGTTAAATATATATATATTTTTTGTTTATATTATGGCCGTTTATGATAGTGAGAATGACAATGACAATAATATTTATTTATTTAAGAAAACAAAACATTGTGGACATAACAAATCTTAATTCACATGAGATTTACATTATAACAAATATTACCCTAATACCCTAATAATAAAATAGAGAAGAAGATATTAAATAATAATTATAATCACCAAAAATGTCTACGTCTTTAGGGAGCGCATTGACTAGTCTTGCACCCCTCGCTCATGGTGCCTGATAGGCTTGACACGAGGAAACGGTTCCGATCCAGAAAAAATCATGGCTGCGACTACGTAGGTAATTGACAATCGCATGTAAATTCAAATCGTTTCGGACACTAGGATTGGAAACCATCCCTCGCGATAACAAGCAAAAATGTGTCAAGAGCAGAAGAGACCCAAGATATTCAAGAAAGTAAATATTAAAAGACCTTTTGGAGATGGTCAACATCCTCTTTGATTGTAGAGATTATGATAAAACAGGATCTAAGCGAATTACTTTCACCCATATTCAAAATCTTTGATGCTAAAACTCCACAATATAATCCTGTAATATGCAATACCTGCAAGACCAACAATCTTACTGCAGTTGCTAGTATATACTCGATTCCAAATGCATACAATTAGAATTTTCAATTGGATAAAAAAATCCTTATTTATAGGGATAAACAAAAACCCTTTTTTATAAATACCTATTAAATAAAAAAAATAATGTACAATAAAAACTTTTTTAAGCTAATAAGTTAAATGAATTTTTATTTACGACAATAATGAAGTAACTCGAATAATAAAAAAAATCCTTAGAGACGGGTTGTAATAGTAACGATATTATTATTATTAAAGAGAGACATTGTTCGTCAGGAAAGTCAAGCAACTACACAATTTTTTTTATTGTTAATAATTGCAAATGAAAAAGTTTCTGTCCATAAATTAAGCATTAACTTTTATTGTGTCACATTTTGCCCGAGCAGTAAAGAGAGGCGAAAGTTTTATTTATTCACTGTCTTCCTCAAAACAGTATTCATTATCGTTACTGAGATAATAAACTATTTTGATTACAGCCCATCTCTAAATAAACTGGAGACATTTTATTTTTTATCGTTCGCAAGTAAAATAATGAAATCAACAATCTTTTGACTTCATTGTGTTCGCTGAGTCACAAAATATTATAACTGTCTGTAGAATTTGTTTTTATGCCTCAAAAGACTTGTTATTTTTGACATTTTTTCATAAAAGAATAAGTACCTACCCCACCTGTTTTCCATTTAACTCAAAATAAGTGGAATTCGACAAAAAATATACTGTTCCAAATATATATATTTCATTTACCGCTTTGTTGTTGTGAAATGTAAATATACACTCGTTAAACATACTTCGGAACACCTCAGAAGGCAGGTATGATTCTCCTATATTCTGTATTCTTGTGACATATTCATTTAATAAAAAAAATAGTTTAGTTAAAATTATTAGCAAGTGAACGTTTTCGAAAGATTCTAACGGTATAATTATATGAATCAATATTAAGTACCTGCATATTGTATATCTTACATTTCAGTTTTGTTAAGATTTTACCGAGGTTTTGACTACAACTAGCAGTCATATCACCTCTTTTCACTTAGAAGAGGATCAGCCGATTAGGCCCTCACTACTATTCTGCTAAAACACTTTACAATAATTGTATTAATTGTTAATATTCTGCCAAGTTCTTCCGTCCTACCAAGGCATCTTTCAATTCGTCGACATTCTCAAAGATATCTGCAATTCTCAGCTGTATATGTCGTTCGCTGTGTATGTCGTTCATATTTAGGGAACACGTCTTCATTCTTATAGCTGTTCGATTTTGTTGTGATTAATCTAATGAATTGATGCTCACGATACCAGAGAAGCTTACGCGATAGCTTATAATGTCATGAGTCCCTGGTTTGAATCCTGGATTAGGCAAGTACACATATTGTATTGTATTTAGAGTCAAAATATGAACTTAATAGGTTGAACAAGTAGCTAACAACCATGTCTTGTAAAAACAAAAATATGTTAATACAAACTTCTACTCTGTGGAGGCTCATATATGATCTTATTGGGATCGGAGATGGTCGAAAAAAATCTAATGGGTGCGGTTTCGAGTTCCACAACATAGCAATATTTTTTTCAAATATGTATGTTTCTAAGATATACCGAAGTATGCAAAATCTATAATAAATGCTATTCATTGCATACATAATTAATAATTTAATTAACAGGTCCCTATTTATCTTAATTCCAAGACAGCACTAGAATTTATTTTTATTACACAAGATTTCAGAATAAAATTTAGTAATCTTTATTGAACATGCAAATATCGGTATGTTTATGATATCTTCAGAATTTATTTTGTATGTTCGATAAGGAATGGCTTATTTTTAAATCTTAATTATTATTGATTGAATATAAAATAGGTTTTATTAAAAAAGATACGTATTGACATCACTTTATTATGATGACACCTATCTGGATTCATCTCAAGCTATACATTTGCTCGACTTCAAAATTATTCCCCGCACACACGTTGTACAAACATAATATTGTATCATATATGTAATTTCTACTTTGTCAATTATTCAGTTTACCATAATCAGTGTTCATCCTGAGGCAACGACCCTCACCAAAAACATTCCACACCGTATTTGTCTGGAACTACGAGGGTGGTTTATTAGTATTTATAATCAACATCTTTATTTAACTGAACTATGTATTGTCAGTTTTTTGGACATATTATCAGGCACGGACCGGACAACCTAGAGAGACTGGTAGTTTTGGGTAGTGACCAGGGAATGCGAAGCTGAGGAAGAGCGTCTGCGCGATGAAGCGATCAAGTGAAAGAGCTGACTGGGGGCACCATCCATTCTGCCCTGAGAGAAGCGGAAGACCGAGAACCTTGGTCGCTCAAAGGGTGGCGAAATTTAAATGTGGTCACGATCCTCAGCCATAAGAGCACGACCAAGAAGAGAGATATATTGTAAACATAGCAGTCACTAGTTAACTTTCGGACTCTTACTACATTTTGGGAACCACCTGATGACTGGAAATGACATGTAAAACTCGCTATATCGACGAGGTATTTAAGCTTTGCAGAAGTGCGTGGCGGAACCAAGAATAACTAATAAATGAGACGTTCATCTAGCAGTGGATTGATTTTTGATTATGGTGACACATGGATCTATTAACAGAACCAAAAGAAATAATATAATCAATTGAAAGAGGCATTCATCCAGGTTGATAATAATGATGATGAATATTGTATGTATATAAAGCTAAATGTGAATATACAGGTATACCTAAATAAAAAAAAATACAATACAGAAAAAATGGGTATTGTCATTTCTCTCTGTTACAATATACCCACCCACTGTTTATTCTATTTTCCGCTACTTAAAAACGATCTTGTTTTTACTTTGTAAAGGACTTTGACTGAGCAAAAAAAGGATACTAGGCAAGTAAATAAGCGAACCTTTTTAACAGAGAACGATCTCTTTATTAGTTAACTAACCAATAGCAGTTGGATCCAACCTTTCTGATTAACTTTTTGTGGTTTTCGTGTAAACTTAGTCTACTTCGATTTGGGTACATCGATTTAACTTATACACTGTGTGGACACATTAAATTTACTCTGTGATCGTTATACAAGTGTATCAGAAGTTAACTCATTTTTTTCTTCATCTGTCCATCTAATTTTATTATTAGGTAGTTAAATTGACAGCTCCATCCTATGAAACTTCTGTTCTGGTAGGTATTGAAAAAAACCAATCTTTTACAACAGATAATCCAACGATGAACATAATATTGTTGAAATGCTAGTAAAAAAGATGCTTCTTGTCAGTGTTGGGTTTAGACCCGAGGCACTAAATTATTATTATATTTATGACTAATGTTGAGGCCCCTCACGATAAAAAAAATAAAAACCAAAAATTCCAAATATTGTCAGCAAGTCAGGAAGTCGTATGTAGACATTGATATACTACTGGATGAATCATATGCTTCTTAAAATGACGCCCGATTTTCAGCGACTCGGCCAGTGTTAAAACTTACTGTTTTAATATCAGCGGACTTAACTCGATATAAGCTCACTTAATATTTGTCTCGAAAACGACCTGGCAATAATTATGAGTAAGCCCGATCTAGCTTGCATCTTACTCTAACTAATAGTCAGCGCATGACGACTTGCTCTGTCCTCTCAGACATGAATTTTTGGTAGCTTCCACTAGTTAGTTTAGTCACTATTCCAAGAACGCAAATTTAGTTTTACAGCCAGGGCAATACGGGTGAAATTCGGGAATCCATGTTAACGGTCTTAACGCATTATACCTACAAGGAAATATTATAAGACGATATTCGTAATATCTTCTTTTGTGGTACATTTTTAAAATGACACTTGTATGGGAACTCCTCATCTAGTAGTATATCAATGTATGTAGAAGACTTCTCAGTGACTGACATGTCATGGCGGCAACGCATGCTACAGGCACAGGCATGTTTAAATAATGTATCGGCTCTCCTTTTAGATGTAACTCATTTTCTTCTTCACAATCACAATTCAAAATTTTACTAATAATAATTATAAGATTACTCCTGATCGTTTTAGACAATATATTTTTATTATAAAAGCTTTCAAATTACGTAAATTGACAGATCCGTACACTACAGGAATCTAAAATTAAATGATAAATTTGGGGGCGTTTTTCATTTGATAACGGAATTAAAATTAGCTGCACTGGAGGGGATTATTAGTTCACAGTTTTAATACGTGGACAAGAAGTTGTTGTACGACAGTTGTTGGTTGATGGAATTTATATCCAATAAAAATATCAATGTATCCCTTTCCTATAATCACATCCTGTAACTAAAAAAAAAATTAAAGACAGTGATGATACAATCATAATGACAGTGGTTATGTTACGATAAATCCCTTATCTCTAGTGGCATTGATGGGAGGAAGTTACGAGAGCATGTGCTTCCAGAAAGCGACTGATTTAACAATAACTGAAGCAAAAAATCAGCGCAATGTCGCTGAATGGAAAGAGGTTATTGACAACGACCGTAATTTCAGTAAATTTGATCAACATCCTCAGTAATGAGGGAAGGGATGTTTGGAGATTCAAATCGACAAGCTATATTTCTAGAACAACATACTCTAAAGCACTCATTATTATGGCACTGGAGCCTTGGCCTAGCCTCTATCCAGTCTTCCACGTTGAAAACGGCTTTTGTCACACTCTTCAACTCGTCCTCCCAACGCAGTACAGTTGATTGGGCCTCCTTCTTTCTGGATACACAATGACGACTAATTCAGCTACAAGATTTTTGCAAAGGTGAAGAGGTTGTAATGTTGTTACGTGTAGTTACGTGTAGTTTACTAAGCCCTTACTTACGGATCCAGATTTCTGCTTCAGAATCTTCACTATTGCAATACATTTAAAAAATATAAATATACTTGCTAAGAGAAAACCTCATTACTATTTTGCAAGTCTCGTGGTTAATGGGACGTGCCCACTGTGATTGGGGATGACTAAGAGGTGTAGTTGGAGAGTCATCAGGAGGAGAGATGTGGTCAAGATTTGATGGTTACTCCGACGGATGGAGGAGCGAGTTTTATTTGCAGCGTTAAACAGTTGGTACAAGAGTATGTTACAAGAGCGTCATTTTACAATACTTATGATAATGTTCCGAGGTCCGAACTAAGTGGAATCGAATGCTGAGTGGGGCAACTGACACGAAACTTACTGATCGGACGGAGATTATGGTTAATACCTA
Organism: Rhyacophila brunnea; assembly: GCF_057557595.1. Taxonomy (NCBI): domain Eukaryota; kingdom Metazoa; phylum Arthropoda; class Insecta; order Trichoptera; family Rhyacophilidae; genus Rhyacophila; species Rhyacophila brunnea. Next base: position 18,397,102 of record NW_028232752.1, read on the forward strand.
TAGGTATTTAGACTGACTAACTCATTAACTATGACCTGCTAATTATATGCATGAATATTCTGTAAATTGCGAGTCATTATTGATGAAGTTTGCAATTAATAAATCTGCTGCATTATTTCACTTCAAACGTTTCGATCCTATCGAATAATGTCACACGTGTAGAATATGCTGACTGTAGATGTGACGATTTTCGATAGTTTAAATGACTTGCTAATTCTTACACTGTTGAAAAACTGCTAACAAGGCCCAAAGTCATTGACTTCTACAACTGTACTATTTGTACTTTTGTCCGTAACATGATTATTATAAACCCTCAAAAATAGGGTGGCCGGTAAAACAGCATGTAGATTGTAGGGTAGGGGGATTAACAACCAGTGGTTAAAAAGACAATAAAAAATAAATGTGTTTTGGAAGTAATTATAAGTTAAGACCTATTTAATGGCCACCCCTGCCCCACATAAAGCCGTTGTGTTTCCCAACGGCATGATTATGTAAATGTCGAACCTTTTTTCTCGAGCGCCGGAGAAAATCTAAAACTTTACGAAAAGTGAGTTTAACACTAAAGTGATAAGAGAAACTTATTCGACGCCCAGGGTGTTATTATTGTTTTAAAAATGAATAGCAAGTTTGTTTAAAAGAGACACCCCAGTAGGAAGTAAAAGTTACACCCCCCGCGCCAACAAAAACACTTTGTCGCCGTAAGAAAAATATTTTTTTTTGTCAGAATTCATTATGTATGTAAATAATATGTAGGAAGTTTGTTTTGGCCACTGAAAAATTGTCCCCCCACAGTTAAAGTGCTGCATGACAAATATACTTGTCTTCATGACAAACAAGATTGTCTGCGTCATGAGCTGTCATTAATTTTATAAAACGCAATATGATTTCATTTATTATTAAAATAAATCCAATTCTAAATGCTGATGGTGCTGATGTAGCCCCGATGTTATTAATATCTGCTCAGGAAGGTTGCGTTGAATGTGCGTGATATGGTACTTCGGGTAGTGAGGAATGATACACAGTGGTTGAATTTTTTGGTTTTGATAGATAATAAATTTGGATACACACGGCAATATATAGGACTGTCACATTAGTTTTTTATGTTGGGTTGATATTATGTTTACATCGTAATTTGGAATTTGATTTTAAGTTGAACGTTATGCGGAGTTGCGCGCATAATTTGATTATACCGTTGAAGGACCGGAATGAAACTGATTTATCGCGTGTCATTTCCTGTTCGTATTATTGTCTATGCTATATAAACGAGCATAGACAATAATGCGTCAGTTGTAGGGTTGTGTAAACCTCTACGCAATATTTAATTTGAAATTACTTTAAATATAACTTATCACGCCCAAGCATTGGGGCATAATACAAACTGAAATGTATGGTTTCCGCCACTTCCCTCGGTCTATCGCCAACTCATCGCACCTTCCGCCATGCCAGGCGACATGTAGATCACTATTGTTGAGATATTGAGAACACGACAAAACAGAACATGACAAAACAGAACAGTGACAAAACAGAAGAGCCAGGGGAAAAATGAAACATTAATTTTTGTGGAATCTGATTATTAATTTTATTTTAAACGAAATACATATACTTATATAATATAAATATTTAATATTTAAAAAAATCAATTTTAAGTGAAATCATCAAGGTATAATATTATACACTTACTTTCATTTTTTTTACAATACCGTTATTTTGAAAATAATGCATTTTTTTATATATAGAGTATATATAATTGTATAATGTAATCACTGCATGTTGGCCATTCGACGTAAATACCTCAATTTATTAAACTAATTATTTCATTGTACCTAGTCACCCAATCATTTTGAACATATTATCCCAAGCTTGCCGGTAACACCGAGTTAAGTTTATTTATGGTTTTCTAGCGATTAGTAATGCGGAAATTAGGTATATAATATGATTTATTATGGCGTATTGATAATCTGTGCTATTAAAAATCTATCAACATAATAGAGATAGGACAATTTCAATATTAAATTTATATTTTTCCTGAAAGGTCATAGTTATATTTATCGTTGTTCTGTTTTGTCACTGTTCTGTTTTGTCATGGAACTCTATTGTAGTGCTGCTGCAGTATGAATGAGGGCCTGCCATGGCGACGGAACCCATTAAGTTGTGTGACAAGGGTATCGAGTGTCGCACTCTCTGACAGCATTCGGAACATATTATTATATCTCAACTACGTGAAGCGTCTCTTTATGATTAGGTACTTCAATCACCTATGGCTGCAATACACCCTTAAGATTTGGCGAAGACACCGATTCTCAAAGCTTAGAGACCTTTTAAGCTTGATAAGATGCCAGGTCTCACAGTCATTGGATCACAGGCTGCACGCACGCGTTGAACAAACGACATTTGGTTCTCATAAAATACAGCCTTGACCTCCATGCGATAACCAATTAAGCCACGTGTGTTTTATCTAAATTTGACGAAATTTACTAGTAGTATATTGTACATCGAAAGCGATTAACAATCTAATAATAATATCATGGTAAATTATTTGATATTCTCATGGAGTGGACCGATTTGCAGCTCTGCAATGAATGTGATGTTTAAAAAGACAGTGTACGTACACAAAGCAGTACAATATCCCAAATTTAATATATACACAGAGTGGACCTGTTTTTTAGAATACAGCTAAAGCTTCGACTATTGATATAATTATAAAGTTTAGTTGGGTGGAATTTTATAGATTCTTAAGATATGATCTACTTAGCTCACTGTGTGTACTTTTTAAAATATCATTTAATGTATTATTGTACTGTTTTTATTGTATTATTTATTTTTCTTTACATTATGTAATGTTGTGAACTTCTTAAACTTGTACTTTGTAATGTTAAGTGAATATAATAAATAAAATTAAATAAATATGTTTTGTATAAATATAAAATAGGTACTCATCACATTATGAAGACTGTCCACTAGTCAAGACATCATCCGTAATACACCGTTGACATAAATGCACGAATGCAAGAATTTAGTTAATAATTGGTGTCACAAATAGTCATTTCTAGTATGCTAAATCCAAAGAAAAAGGGTTTTTGTATCATTATTGTCTGGGATAACTTTTGATTAAAATGATTACGTTCATTATAAATATGTCGATCAAATATCAGACGACTTGCTTGTACTGGGCAATTACGCTATACTATGTACATAATATTCCAATAAGTATCTTCTGACCATGGTCTCATACGTTTTACGGCAGTTTCATATTTGGCTGACTAATTAGATTTATGAAGCGGAAAGGCCATAAGTACACCATGATTTGCTTTACTATTTTAAATCTCGCTAACCCATTCATTAAGTATTTACTATCAGAAACAGCAATATCATATTAAATTCACATTATTATTTATATTACAATATTATTTATTCCATTAAACTTATGTATTTCCAAGATTGAACGTATACAATATTAACAATAAATGTCTTAAATAGTATAAATTATACTAGATTTATTTTTGACTGATTTTATCAATGTAATTTGTAAATATAAAAACTTTATATTACAATCCCGGGATTGTCAAATTGTAATCCCGAAATCCCGGGATCAGAATTTTGGCTCGGGATTGGATTCCCTAATTATAATAAATAATCAAAAGTAAAATAGTTTCATACCTGTGTAAATTGTTAAATTATTATTATAACTACAAAAAAATACCAGGTGGCAGTATCATCTGTCAATATTCATGTCGATGCGCTCAGTGCGTGGTCAATGGGCATATAGAGAAGGAGTATGTGTGTGTTATGTTTGCTGTACTACGTTGCATTGCGTTACATACAGATAAATCAAACAAGTATGAAAACATGAAATTACCGTTTTTTTTTTTATATATATTCAAAATGATAATATAATCATTTGAATCATATTTTTCGACCCGGGTTGTCTTTCGGTATCCTCAACAATTGAAAATTTTCAACTGTCAAAAAAATTAATCAATTATATACCAAAGTAATAATTTAAAAGATCGTAAAATATGTTTAGTATGTAAGCAGTAAGTAAAAAATCTGATATGTTGGAAATATCGTACATTAACATAGAATCTATTTAATATACTTATATCACTCATAAGCGCCGCGACCAGGTGAAGCATTGAAATTTTATAAACAGCAGATTATGGGGCATACCAATCTGTACTCAAATGGGAAAATACAAAACATTTGATTAAATCAACTACAATTTAACTTCAATTTCCATCATAATTATCATTTATGGACAGTGTTCACGAAAATGTGTATATTGTTGTCTATATTATATCTTTCAACAAAATTCATATTATGTTGTGTTAATTAGAAGTTTTCAATGCATGTAGGTAGTAAAACCTGAAAGCATACGATTTATTACGCTTCACTGAGGTTTCAACATTTTTAGAGTTTCACTCTTTAAGTTTATATTAGTTAACTATCTGATGTATAATTACGTTTTGATATGTGACACTTATTACAGATATACTTTGATTACTTTTGGTACAAAATATCCTTGTTGTTTAATTCCTCTCCAAATTAATGCGAGGAAAACAATAATAATCCAATTCGATTAACAATTATTATTACTTTGTTTATTAGTTATCAAAGTAATTTTGTTCGCAGTATAGTTCCGCTTTGGTAATTATACAATTAAGTTTTCTAACTATTTCAGCCCGCCAGTTTGGCAAATAGTTTCTAATGATGGTCGAATAAGCCGAAATTGGAGTAATAGTTTAGAGCAATACAACATAGGTAGGTATATCGGGCCTACACAATACTACTTGTTGTATTTATGTAACATTAAGCATGCTTTGAATTTAATTCTACACTTTGTTAATTTATCAACAGTTAATTATGTTCATGTAATAATTTATATAACTATTATTATAAAGTAAAATTACACTATTTTGTCGAAGTACTTTTCCTGTCTCAGTCCTATTCTACACGAGCAGGGTAATCGCCGCGGATTACCGGCTACCAACCACGTCATCAAACAGAACCATCACCGCGATTTCCTAACTATCAACTCGTGTGTCAGCCGACGACATGACGTAATTGTGACGTCAGCCAATACACGCTCGAGGCATGCCGCCCAGCACACAGTGCTCACCATATATATTATAATGATGAAACACCTATATGTGTATGGTGACAATAAATAACGCCACTGTCTGACCAGCGTTATTTTCTCGAATGCTATTATCACTCCGGTAGTACGTCACAATGATGTCATATGACGTCATGTCGACCGGGCGGCTTGCACTCGCAAATTCTAACATAGGGCCCCATGTGTATGTCTTGACGAACGATTTAAGGCCTCGTTCGGAAAGCGGACAGCGGTCATAACGTATCTGGAGGCGTTAGTGATCAGTTGCTTATTGAACCGCTAACGTCATGCGATTGCCCCTCGCATGATCACTGATCTGTGTCACGGTATTTGTGGTTTACACACTCAGATTAGCGGCGTTTTGACGGTCACGTGTAGAATGGCCCTAAGATTCAAATCGATTGCTTTTTGTAAGTGAAACTTTTATACGAGCTGCACATGAAATTTCCCGAAAGAATGAATTGCGCTAATGTGCCCTGCTCTAGACCGTTAGATATATTACACTCAGCTAGATATATTATCAAATGAATTATAATTGTACATGTAATATTTTGAAGTTATACTTTATTTGGCGCGTTTGGGAAAACAGATCAGAGTGTATTTTTGGCGTATGACGGAAGTTGCGCGCGTCGATGCAACACAATTAATTATTATGATTATCATTAAGATTTGAGGCTATATCTGTGTAAGTATTATTTATGAGAAAAATTATATATCAATAAATTAATAAATTTTGTGAATGTTGAGATGGTAAATAATTCAAACAATGGTATGTTGTAAATTTGCAATATTTAGACACTTCATACACAAAAATACATATTTTTATTACAGTTTGGGATAATATTTGTCCTATATTCCATGTCAATTTATTTATTAGCGGTTTATAATAATTGAAGACAATAATGATTATTATGTTTCATCAAAAAAGCCAATATCACGTTTCAGTTAAACCATTAAATAGGCTATGTTTTACTTTTAATTTGTAATACATTATTATTGTTAACGAAAATAATTGTACGGTCATCTGTTTAAGCAAATATGGTCGAAATAGCGGTTTGCTAAATTATTCAAACACAGATTTTGAGATTTTTTTCTTCCAAAGTAGGTACATTCTGCAATAATATTTTTTAATTCGCATAGATAATATTACTGCTGACTGTACATATATCGGTAAAATACCCGTGAGACCGAAATGAAGATAATCATAATAACACGTCAATAAAATTTGATTTTTTATTAATTCATTATGGGCACTTCTGAATTGATTATAACCGCTGTATGGCAAAAATAAGTTTTGGTCCAATACAACAATTAAATTACAATTATCATGTGCTATATGAGACACAGATGAATCGCGTACGTTTTCATCAACGTAATCCTCTGTAATATTAATAGACTCAGGTAACAGCTTATTTTGTTTTGTTACGCCAAAGAAGTATAACTTCTAACGCGCGTACATAAGTACACACACCGATTTTTTTAATAAAAAATAGAAGAAACAACGCATACGTTTTTCTTTGTTGCATACAGTGTCAGTGGGGAGAAATGTATTTTTGGCGGAAAATTCATTCGGGGTGCGATTTATTTATATTAGCTTGTAACGACTAAGAAAAGCAACTAACCTAAAAAGGGTTATGCGCGTAAATTATCATATGATTAAAACTACCGCGGGGAGCAATATAAACAGATTGGATGAACTGTGATAGGTACTAAAAATCTTGTTCGTTTATAAAATTAATAGACATATATTAAAATTTATTATATTAAAAAAAGAACAATTTTAAATAATTTCAGATTTAGTATAATATAGTGAAGTTATGAACGTTGTCGTATTATCTCACTTTTAGTATCGTGGTTTTCGGAACAATACAAAAAGTGGCACTTATGAACACATGCCATGTCAACCGAAGTTTCATGGTACAATCGAGGTGTTTAATAAGCAATAAGTCCACGATTCAATACTGGTGTATTTTTTTTTTGTGTCTAGTGTAACAGGTTGATTTTCGGCTCGGCTCAGAAACGGCACATTGGACCGCACGTTTTGAGCCGCACGGAAATTGATAGCTGTTCAGAAAGACGAAGTTTCCGCCCGGAAACCGAGCTCAGAGCTTCAGTGTTAACATGAAATTAGAAGAAGTAATATGTTTTTGAGTGTTCTACAAAGAAATAATAAAAAATCAAAGTAACTGGTGGTATTGGGTGCACCCAATATTAAAATATGCTTACACATGGCAACTTTACAGATTTATATCCCAAATAGAGAAAATTTGAACCAAAATTCTTGAATTATTTCATCACGTTTATAACATCATTCGACGAATTAGTTGCGATGATTTTAAAAGAAATTTTAATTTTTGATAGGTACTCTTATAAGGGATAAGGTGCCCCTCCATCCGCAAATATTTTCACTAATTCCTACCAAACTCGCTTTTTATTGTTTTATTGGAATACTTGTTATTGGATATTTCACATTCTATTAATTTATTTCTCCATTTCATAAATATACAAGCGCTCCATTATCACAACAAGACCGAACTGCGCGGTTTCCATTCTCAACTGAACGTGATGAAGGCATTCCATAGAAACAGAGCTACGCGGACAAATGTGAAGGAATATAACATAGATATAGGCCAGCGCTACACTACGCGGAACGCCAATACATGTTATTACATATAATTTACCGTCATCGGGCACATTACACGAAAGATCGGTTGTCCGTCAGCGGGCCGCTCAACATCGGCGTTTGCTCCGTCCTCCGCGAACCGATCTTCCGTCAGCGTCAGATCGGCAACGTTGCATTGTACGTTACTTAATCCAACTCGGCACATTCGGCGGATAGTCGGCGTTGCGTGCGCAAGTAAATAAGCTTTGGCAGTCGACTGATAATCTGCCACGGAATATTGAATGTGGCTGCAATTTTTAGTAACGGATTTACCGCGACGGAATTTCCGTCTAGTGTGGGCCTAGCCATAGAACGCACAGTTTGCATCCGCGCAGAATCCGCCGTGTTTGAACCGACCTTTAATGTTAGTTTCTTTATTTTATCATATTTTTAAACTAAAGCACTACGCGTATTTCTGTTAGCTGATTAACACTTTGCAATAAATCTATGAAAAATAAAATTGGACTTGACAACACATTTCACTTACTTACTTATTTAGTTTAAATTTAAATAATCAGTATCTGAAAACCGTTAGATTAGGTTCACCTTCTTCTTTCACCCTGTCATGACCCATCATTGGGGTTTAGGGCAAACACAAATTCGTGCCACTTCCCTCGATCCATCGCCAAGTCTTGCGCCTCCCGCCATTGCAGACCTGCATCTCGTAGATCGCTTTCGTAGCACCGTTGCAGGGTGATCGATGGCTGGCCACGACGACGGAACCCTTGAGGCTGTGTCACAAGGGTATAAAGTATCGCACTCTTTAACGGCATCCGAAACACATGTTCCAGGCACGTAAAACGTCTCTTTGTGATCACCTCAATCACCGAAGGCTGCTGTGTCTGCTCACAAACCAACGTGTATAATGTACCCCTAAGATCCATACGTTCCTAAGAACACAGCCGTGACCTCCATGCGACGCCAAGTTGGTTGAATGCAGACCCCACCATACCCATTCAGATTCAAAGCTCACTTGAAATACCACCATCGTCTGCAACCGTGGCACCCAAGTATTTGAACCTTGACACTAGCTTGACGATTAGGTTAAATTAGGTTAGGTTAGGTAACATTTTATTTTGTGTAATTTTGAGGATTTTGAGTAATGTTATAAGCCATTACAATATATCGTATAAAAATTTCCCATATAATAGAGAAGAATTTTTCATTAGATTTTCATTAACATGTAGATTTTTTCCTATTAAATGCCTCAACTCCTTGTTATAAGCCCGTAACCACTAAAAAAAATATCACAAATTGTGGGTAAGAAAGATGAAAATAAGGTACCTAATAATAGAATTGATAAAACGGACTCAAATTCAAAATAACGTGTATCTTTAACACATTCACAACATGACATGAAAAAGTAAAACGCACAAAGTACAAAATGGACGTGAATCTGTTATCACTACAGGTACATAGAACGATTGACACATCTATCAAAACTATCCGATATGATATCGTGTCAATAGATCGCCGCCGCTGGCTACCCGCATATGAACCTAGAAATGTGTCCTTTGTAGTGTAAATCGTTGCGTCAGAAACCCTCGTCGGAATGTCCCCGCCCACTGTCCCCGGCGAGACCGGGTTAACTGTCCCCTTATCGAGGCCTTATCAGAGCCCCCGCCTAAACACATTTCATAATGACAATACCCCATAGGGAAAAGGGACGACCGCTCACTAGCCACACTGTCGCTTTAATTTATTTGAAAACCTGGCAACACAAGCAGGCCATATTCTAGTCGTTATCAGCTGAGAACGATTACTTTTAAAGACATTGACTAAGCTGTATTATAATTAAGCGATATCAAACAATATAATATACTAACGACTGAGGTCGTCTAATTATAACACAAAAGGTAGCACATCGCGATACTGGTGTGATAAAGAGCGCGTTTCTTACCACGAGCAGGTAATATTAAAAAAATCACTTTGTCCATAACAGTGGCGCACCCAGAGAGGGGGGGGGGAGGCAAGGGGCCCTGACACCCCCAAACATAAAAATTATCAGAATGATTTTAAACATTGAAATTGAAAGCCAAAAAACTATACCTTAGGCTTAGACAAATAAAAGCACGGCAAAAAAAAATAATTTGTAATTCTCCAGCATCCATTTTAGAAAAATTTCTTAGATTTTAATTTCTAACACAAAAATTTCGAAACACTAATGTCGGGTTTTTTTAGAAACCCAATCCCTAATGGAGCTGTCAAAAAATTCTCGGTGTCCATCCGAATTCCGGGGCGATGTAGGTCATGGCTGGGGAGGGCTGACAGGGCTCTAGCCTGGGGGCCCGGGTTGTGGGGGGCCCAGCGTGTCGGGTTGACTAGATAAGTGAGATAAACACACATCATAAATTAGCTTTAATAGTAAAAAAACATTTTAAATAATATAATTGTGCAATATATTTTCTAATTATTATTTGTCAATACTCGACAGCTCTATTATAAAAGTAGATTTATTAAAAATCGTTAATAATTCACTGTATAAGTATCCTTAATTTGAACTAAAACACAATTTGAAAAACGTTAATGTAGTGCTTCACATTGCCTTTAATCTTGGCGGTAGGTAGGGGGCCATCAAAATATCCTAGCCTGAGGGCCCGTTTTAGGATGTGGGGGGCATGATGTAGATACACCGAGTGCAATAGACAAAAGACCGATAAACGAGAAATTAGGCTGTGCTCTGTTGAGTAGGTTTGTGTATAAGTTAAATGCAATAATACTTTTTTTGTCCATTTTCAATTAATATTTTGGAACCTCAATTTTTAAAAACCAAAAATTGACGATAAACATTCGGCGAAAGAACGACTACAGTCGGTGGTGGTGTAAATCAAAAGAACATTTTTTCAGTGGAATTCGGCATAAATATTGTAGCTCTCTAGACCAAGCGGGTAGCACAGCCGATATTATTTGAGTAATGTTTTAGTATACTAGGCGCACATGTCCAGCATGGTCGCTGTTACTTGTTAGTCACTTCCAATCCGCCAGTCACTGATGACACGCTCAACGGTTACCGCCATTATGCTTCCAATTTAGTAAAAACTAGGAGAAACTGTATAAATATGCAGCCGTGTATTGTGAAAATATGTAAAAATAATTATATGAAGAAGAAAAAGAGCCTATCGGACAAATTTACTTTCTCCTCCTTGGACCCCCCCCCACCCCTCAATATTAAATCTTGAGTGCGCCACTGGTCCATAATATACATTCCCTATACAACCGGTGTTAATACGCACTCTTTCTGATGTATACCATACCACAGTAGAAAAGTGAAGTAGGCTGTTAAGATCCTATATACCTAAATAGTGCACACTAAACTTTTTCAGTCAAACTTATGTGTCTTCATTGAACTAACCCGGCTCTCACATCAAGACTCGCCCGCCTTCAACGTGTCAAATACGTCGTTTGACGTCATCGTTATTCTCAAAACACGTTGCCAAATGAAGCTCCGTAGATTGGACTATTTTGTTTGAAAAAATATCTGCTGTTGCAATCGACAAGTTGCATGCTTCTCGGGGTCCGAATCGAAGATGCCAGGTTGCATACAAACACCTACAAATTAGTTATTCCTAGTATACCGGCTTGCCGACCGCCGTCACCACATATATATACGTTTCAAAGGTTACTGTCGCTAGGTAGATTAGCGTGGTCTTCATAAGCGACACCGGATCGCTGTTCTTGGAACGTTTGATTTATGGTAGTGCGGCAGACGGGTGAGTTCAGATGTGAGAGCTGGCTAAGTCTACAATGTGTAGGTAGTTTTTGTTAGTTTTTAAAATTCAATTAAACCCTCCCTATCCAAGCTAGATAATAGTCAAAAATATTCATTTATCTATAAAATATTTAATATTATGCCATCAACCCAACATCATTTTTAGATAAAAGAATATTTTTATCGATTATGGTTCGGTTAGGCAGGGCTTAAGGGCAGACGTGCTCAGCGTGGGTCAAAATGGGGCTTTTTTTCTATTTTCAAAGCATGATCCTGGGCATACCTTAAACGTTGTAGGTAATCTATTTATATAATTTTGAAGCCTTATTATCAGTTATATTTATTTTAAACATTTTTGATGACTGCATAAAGTATTTTTATTACATAAAATAGTATTCTTTTAAACCTCTCGCTCTAATGTTTTAGAATATAGTCATATTTCAGTACATAAATGTGCAGTGGTATTAAGATTTTTTACATTTATTAATTTTTAAACGCATTTATAAAACCATTAGTATAATTTATATCGACATTATTATAGTGAAATATTTACGATAAATGATGTGATCCAAAATTTTACAAGAATTAGGCATTTTATTATTCAAAAAATGGGCATGATTAACACATTTGAAGATAATTCTAAAGATATTAATTATAAGCTATGGCTTTGACCATTCAAATGTAATAAACATCCTACAAATAATGATTGCTTTATAATAATTATTGACCTAAGAATAAGGTAGTGTTTTATTTAAATACGCCATTTCTTTTGGCATTCCCCAATGGTTAAGCTACAACATACGGCCGTAATCATACATTGACAAACTATAATTGAAGTAGCGAGTAACATGATGGTAACGCGCGTGTTTACCGTTTTACCGTTTAAAAAAAATCGGTTAGGGACATGTTCAAATGTCCGCCCTTAATGAAACATGTCCGCCCTTAATGAATTTAAAAAAACTAACCAATACCACCTTTAATATTATTATGTATTCTGACTTCAACGAAAACAAATAAGTATGACTGAGAAAGTATGCAACATTTTTGTCGTATCGCTTATAGCATACCCACAATATAATGGTTTGGTTTAGGCATGGTTTAATTGAATTTTAAAAACTAACCAGTACTATCTGAAAATTGTATTCTTAGTTCAATGAAAGGAAATAATTATGACTGAAAAAAGTTTAGTGTGTACTATTTATGTCGAATCTTCACCGCCTACCTTCACCCCTCGCGAGTGGATAATATACATTTAAAACCAATCTAGGTTACAATAATTTTCCGGTGACTCCACTCTGCGAAACCATGAATCTTCACAGAGATCGGATGGATGGATCTGGTTTTTTCTCTTCATTCTATCAAAATAAGTTGCTCCAAAATTTACGACTAACTGTATCGGGACGATTTTTTTATTGTATTTTTCTTTTTTTATATTGCCTGTCCAGTGAACTCAGAAATAATGGGAACTGAAATACATAACGGAAAAGGCGATAGCAGGTAACCGACTCGTGTAAAGAAGAATCCAGGTTAAACTTACACACGTGTCAAGAATACGTTTTACGTCAAATACTAAAAACTGATCTCGGTTTATGCATTTACGCTCATTTAATGGTGGTGTATCACACACACTATTGCACGTGCACAATGCGTGTTTCATTTTCGTAGGACACTCACACATTCAAAACCCTGCATCAATATGCGGCGTATTGAATATAGCCTATCGGTATTCTATTTATTATCTGTTCTGTGTGCCTGTCTTTTCTATATGTATACTTTTCTATGTTGTTCTGTATTTTTTTTTTCAAAGAAATGTAGACATTTTAATGATGCCTTGTGTATTTTGTTTTTAAAATTAAATTTTGTCGTTTAAATTTTTTAACGATTGTTGTTGTTTAGGAAATTCTATTTCATTACTTTTTTTTCCTTAAGACTATTATTTGGTTTATTTTACTATCATAACTAGATTTAACTGTTGTTTTCATCAACCATTTATTCACATTCTTGACTTAATATTTTGTTATGTAGGTACTCAATATTTAGTTATAATAATTTAATAAGTGTGTTTTCATAATGAATACGTGTATTAAATAAGGCTCTAAGTAACAAAAAGTAGTATTGTCTGTAGTTACAAAATACCGAGTCATTGCAGTAAAATTTTCAGTAGTTTTACAGTGTGAAGCAATCACGGCAGCTTCTATAATTTTAGGTATTAAGAATTCACAAGTATCAACACACCATCGTCAGCTATTTTATATTGAATGCCGTTGACCACTGCAGTGCTACTTACACCATTATAAATAAAACACGCCAACGGACTTACAACGTCGACAGGTTTAAATATTTTGCTGTATTTTTTGACTTACTTGAGGCACTTAGACTATAGTTGAAGTTATTGGCGTTGGTATGTAGAACATTTTTCTATAAAAATGACAGTTTTTATTTTTATTGTACTTAGCGCCTTAATTAATACACATATTCATATGTTACCTGTTGATATAATGTATCACTAAATTCCTCATAAATATGTATAGGTATTACTCATAGAGGTATTAAATAAAAAGAAGGGCAAGGCATCGGCTTTCTCATACAACTGAATGAAGCAGGCCAACAGTGGCCGACAACTTACGAGAAATAACCACGCGATAAAAAAAATGCAGGGCATCACGGAAGATTTACTTTGGTCATTATAACGTACCCATATCATATAATGTTAACGTGGAAAATTTGTCGCAAATTGATTACAGCCTGCCTCAGCATACCTTTTCACCATACGTGCCTGCTTCACCATACTTTCATATAACCTGCCGCCCCTAGGTAGGTATTACTCAAATAAACCAGTAAATACTTTAGTACATAAATAATAACATTATTTTACCAGCATTACAACCCCTCTTGTTAATTATTCAACTCACCTTGAAGTTTATTCTTTCTCAAAGGTATACACAAAATCAATTTAAACTTTTTAAGGGAGAAGTTAAGCTTAAAATAATTATGTGTATCTTTAACACAAAGTAACGGATAAAGAGAGCAGAAATCTAAACGGCAAATGAGCCTAAGGGAAGTGACGCAGTAGAGTGAACCAGCTAAGGGAAGAAAGTTTCTCACCACTGTCTTCGAAGAGGATACACTAAATGAGATAAAACACAAAAATTTGTAAGTAAGACAATTGTTTTTATAACAAATATCGTACGAATAAACCAATTAATGCTTATTTAGAAAGATAGATAATATTTTTACGTGAATATAAAAATATAAAGTTTATGATGTATACTTATATTATATTGTTACCATCGTAATATTAAATCGATGTCACGTGTGAATATTTAGAACCAAAAAGTCTCTCATCATGGAAATGGGACGACTGGGCGCCAGGACAATTGGGCGCCGCACTGCCGACTGGCATAAATAGACCTTCGTTATGAATTTATACAATAAATAGACGAGAAATTTTAATCAGTTTCTATCTACTACTTAGTAGTTTTAATTCATTTTGTTCTTAACATAATGTTTTGTATTGCGGATTAAAAATTTTCATGCCTGAGATTTTATATAAAAATAAAAGAACTCTTTGCTCGTTGAAACTTAAATATACCCACAATTAAATTATTATTTACGTAGGTATGCATATTTAAATTATTCGCATCAAGTAATAAATAATATTATAATAATTTAAATAATAATAATAATACCTAGTTCACAAACATCTTTTTATTTTCAATTTTCATTTGATTTCGTGGCGCCCAGTTGTGTCGGCGTCGAATCGTCCCAGACCTCTCATCACGCTGAGATGAGAAATACTCAAATAAATTCTCAATAGATGGCGTGTTTGTGAATTTAAAGATTTCTAGTATTTTATCCATTTGATATTGCCGAAAATAATTAATATTATAATTAAGTAGGTAACCTAAAGAATGTGCCGACAATTTAAAGTGTTGGCAATTAAAGAGCGGGCCATGCAACTTCTCACCATGCCGACAGTGAAGAGGCAACGTTGGACCTAGCTTACTTGTTCGTCAAACCAACCGGATTCCGACAATTCCTGGATGGCCGCTAAATACCATCTATTGAATGTATATGTAGAGCTACGGGATACTGGCGTGACCTGAAATGACGTGAAAAAACTGGCGAGCAACATGGATTCTTGGAGACGCCGTGTGGTGTTCATATGCTCCAGTTAAGGGGCGGACATAGCCGAAAAAGAAGAAGACACGTGTGAATCAATGTATTATTATGATTATGATCTAGCAGAGTCGACTTGATTTTATATGAAATTAAATAACAATATAGTCCTAAATTCCATTCATTGTTAGAGATGGGAATGGGACAACTGGACGCCAGGACAATTGGACGCCGCACTGTCGAAGAATTTTAATCAGTTTCTATCTATTACTTAGTAGTTTTAATTCATTTTACTCTTAACATAATGTTTTTTTATTGCTGATTGAGAATTACCATGCCTAAGGCTTTATATAAAATAAAAAACTCTTTTTTCGTTGGAAATAACGATTAAATCAATATTTACGTGTGTATATTTTAAATTCTCACCAACTTTTAAATCATAATATAATAATTTAAATATAAATAATATTATTTAATATTTTTTTTAACATTACCTTAAGTCTATTTAATTTCGAACTGCGTGGCGTCCAGTTGTACCGGCGCCAAATCATCCGTTAGAGATATCTGAAGAAAGGTAAGATGACGGTTATACTTGCGTCAAAATTTAACTTCTCTAGTAGAGAGAATGTTAATCTCTATATATCGCGATATATTTCAATAAGTTTAAAAACTTGTGTGTATTCTATAAATACCATTTAAATGTGCTTTGTCGAACGTGTAATTAGTTATTACAGAAATAAATGTGTTTTTTTGACAATGTAGTACCGGTTGTCGATTACATACCCCTAGATTCAAGATTGTCCAGTTTCCTGCCATTCCCCGAAAAGGAAATTTGTTTATTATTAAAATGTCTGTATTATTCAGTTATATCAGTTAAAAATGTCCCTCTGAGGTGGACGAAATCGGTATAGTTATTAAATTAAAAAAGTGGAATCAATAAAAAAAATGCTTTTTTTATTAAAATTATTAATAAGTGGTTATAATATTTTTGTGTTTTCTGATTTGATGGGATAAAGTAACCAAAATATTAATATAAACTTTTATTTGAAGGTGAAACATAATACCCAGGAAGCAAACGCATAGCTGTACTTACTCAACATCTTTAATTTAAAACATTTTTACTCTAGAGAGGGTTTTACAGTAAGTAATTTTTATACTCAAATATTATCAAAGGATATTAGAACTATGCTTGAAAGGAATTCGCAAAGAAACAACTTTTGGCAATGCTAATAAAGAACTACTATTGAAAGAGTACGTTTATAAGGATGGCCTTTGAGAATAAATATAATTATTATATTTAAAATTATAATTTTTTTATTAGTAAGTACATAATATTAAGTTTTTTTCATTCTTACATAAATACCCACCTTACTTAATCTTCAAAATTGAACTCCCATTCTGTCTTAAGCATAAAGTATTCAACCAATATGTGCTACCAACGCTCGCATATGTGTGTGAAATATTGACTCTTAATTTAAGAGGTGTCCAAAAATTACAAGCAGCAAAACGTGGCATCGAAAGGTGCATGTTGGGGATAACGCAAAAGGATACCAACGGATAATGAATCGGACAAGAATAAGCGATGTAATTGAGGTCGCTAAGCAGATGAAATGGCAATTTTCTAGACATGTCGCTCGACGAGTGGACAACCGCCGGATAAATATCATCATACAGTGATACTCAAGGGCCACTAAACTTCCACAGGGACGCCCGAAAACATTCCACCTACTTCCTACCAAAGTTCGGAAGATTTACGTGGCAGCGAATAAATATGAACCGAGAATATTCTAGGAAGCTAGGGGATGCCTTCGTCTAGCAGTGGATCGACCCCGACTGATGATGATTAAATATATTTTTTCTGTTAATTCTTAGTGCAGTGACCCATTGAAAATTGGATACATATTATGTTTACATGAACTTTATTACTCGAAATAGTTCATACTACCACCTCCAAAAATATAAAAATTTTCTCCCTAGACACCTATATTATAACAAATATATCTCTTGCAGCACAAAACACTTTGATAAATATTATAATTAAGGGATGACCATTTCTAGATTAAGATATCTTCTGATTTTTTTTCACGTTGGTATTGTTATGTATAAAAAAAGAATTTCTTAAGGGCTCACATACCCAACGAAGGTGAAAATGGAGATTTTTATGGTATTTTCGAAGCATTAGCAATGTTTTTAGAAATGCGTTTAAAATTAATAAACCTAAAAAATCTTAACACCACTGCACATGGATGTACTGAAATATGACAATATTCTAAAACATTAGATCGAGAGGTTTAAAAGAATACTATTTTATGTAATAAAAATATTTTATGCTGTCATCATATGTTTAAAATAAATATAAAGGATAATATGGCTTCAAAATTATATAAATATTTTATCTACAACGTTTAAGGAATTTTCAGGCTAATGCTTTGAAAATACCATAAAATCTCCATTTTGTCCCACGTTGGGCATGTGGGCCGTAAAATAATGTTGAAAGATTATTATGATGAGCATGGCTTGAGATATAGCATGGGTCGTGGGTAATTGTTTCCTTTCGAAACGCGGACATGACTCACTAAGATTACTTACGGCGATCAAGTCAAAGATTGCTAAGCTGAAATATGAGAATGAAATAACTAAAAAACTCGTTTGAATGATTAATCTGGGCGCCGTCCCTTATGTAAACCATGGAAAATAGGATACAAATTATAAGTTATACAGCAATAAGTTACGTCCATCACCTGGAGACTGCTGCCACAAGACGTCAGACTACCTCGGCGGTCATAACCATGAGACCTTGGCATCAGCAAATAGCTTTTTACATCGTCTCATCCGGAAATCACAAAAGACGCCATTCCCCCACTTTTCTTGCTCGCGTTGTCGAAACTCCAACCATAGAGTCCAGAAAGTGTTGCCACTCGTAGGCGGCAGAGTGAAGTTGGTTATATGATAGTTGAACATAACAGAATCAGTCATTGAGTTTATTAGCTACAATAATTACATGATAAAAAGAACTTATTATATACAACGTTTTTAAATTTTCTGTTGAATCCTAATATAAACTTGACTTGACTAACTTAAACGATCAAAAAAAAGTGTATTTGATAGAAATAATACTGAAATGCCATTTTGACACTCATATTGATTTCCATAGTAACGCACGTATATATTAATAATTTAGTTGTTAGGACCCTAGCAACCAATAATAGTGAATTGGATTACGGATTTCTTCCGAAATAACTTTTGAAACAAAACAGAATTAACTGAATATGAATTTAATTCTACTTAAAAATGGCTAAAAGTATTTAAAAAAAATTGATTGGCATCGTGTTCTGATATATTCTAAAAGTTTAAAATGTCTAACTAGTCGGGAAGTTAGTTAAAAATCGATTGCAAAATTTGTACCGGACAAACAACCACTGGACAAATAAGAATACGACCTAATAAAAACGTTGTAATAATAAATGGCCATCCGCTGGTTGTGTATCACAGTATATTATGTCCTTATTTTCATTTTATATAAAATAATCAATTGCAAATTTCTTAACAGATACAAATCGTAATGATGTAAAATATATAAATGCATATTGTCAAGAAATACGAAAAATATGTTATTCTTTCAAAATTTAAAAATAATATAACATACGAAGATTTACATCTAATTTCCCTTTATTTCTTCTTTGTACCGTTCTCGATGTTAAAAGATACGTCATTTTTTGTAATATTTTTTGTTAAATAATGCCATCAAATATACTCCGAAACTAAGGACGTAAACAAACAATCAGATACCTACCTACTTGTTTTGAATGGACAAAAATTGTAAAAGAAAAATCCCAAACAAAGTATCTGTAACCACCCAACGATACAAAGATTTGACAGGCTTCGTATCTTCAACGGCAGGCATGTCGATCGCACCGTATACCCACCCCATTCAGTCATCAAAATATAAAAAAGCGTGTATATACATTTAGGATTAATATAGTTTATAATTTCATTGAGCTTTTAAAGCGCTAGCATTCATTAATCATTATTTCTTGTATTAAATTAATAAGACACAAGATTTGAGAATGTAATATATTATATTGAACATACATAATTTGAAAACATCTCATGCATAATATACACACTAGAAAAAATCTTTTACAAAAAAAATACCACCCAACGGGACTTGAACCAGTATCCTCTGGATTCGCGCCAGTGAGATTGTCCAATTAAGTTACGAGCACCCTACTTAATTACAACGATTTTAACTAGTATTCGTTACAAGAAACGCTTATCGAATTACGTTATAATGTTGGCTATCGATTTCACTGCGTCCAACGCAACTGGTGCGTTGCCCATCAGATGGACATTAGATATAATTAGCATGTTATTTAAATGTGATAATTAAATATTAATTAAAAGGTCCGCAATGAATGGGTCGGTAGGTATTAATTAATTCCTTAATTACTAACCGACGTGCGGATCATTCCATTATTTAGTTTTTATAATACAAGATTTGAGAATGTAACATTGTATTTATTGAACATAAATAATTTGAAAACATCTCATGCATATACACACTAGAAACAATCATTTTCTAGAAAAAAATACGACACCCGACGGGACTTAAACCAGTACCTGCTGGATTCGCGTTAGTGAGCTTTTTCATTTAAGCTATGCACATTCTACTTAATTACGACAATTTTAACTAGTAGTCTTTACAATAAAATGCTTATCTAATTGCGTTATAATGTTGGCTATCGGTCTTAGTATTTTAAATTATGGTAGGTATCAATTAATCCTTTAATTACTAACCGACGTCGCGGATCATTCCATTATTTAGTTTTTATGCCACAGGATTAAAGATTGTAACAGTGTACATATTGAACATACATAATTTGAAAACATCTCATGCATGTTATACACACTAGAAAAAATCTTTTTGTAGAAAAAAACACGATACATGACGGGACTTGAACCTGTATCCGCTGGATTCGCACCAGTGTGCTCCGATTCCGAGTTTGATTCCCTTTACCACCCTGCGTGAAAGTAGTTTGCAATTAAGAAAGTCCACGTGAACGCATCGTATCACTTGATTCATATTCCATCATTGAAAGGGTTAATCTCTGCGCCTTAAACGAAGGCGTATTTTCTGATTGCCATCGCGCAGTAGGCTCTTCTTCGACAAAAAATCTTGTAAACGCCGCATTGTACCCATATTATTTCACCTAAGAAACGACCATATTTCTCTCCTTCTTCCTCGACGTAATATTCATGACTAAGGATCGTTCTCAGTATGGAATAACAATAATAAAGATGGTGGCGATTTTAGCAGTAGACTGTAATTTGAAGAGGGGGTGGTTTAACCAGGATGCCAGACACTGAACTTTTATGTTGAGAAGACTGGCGCGCGCTGGAGCCGGTTCGGTGTTCACGCACTCACGCACTGGTAAACGGATGGCTCGGAATGTCACGCTCACGGTTTCACTTGGTTTTTGGATAAATGATGATGAAAAGTTCAGGATGGATGATAGATGCGACGTTCGCTCAAACCGTATAAGATTTAGTGCAACGATGGTTAAAGATATTGATTCACTCTGTAGTTAACGTGGCCTCGTTCGTATCGTATTAGAGCGCGATAGCTTTAACAAGCCTACGCGCTCGACTGTCTTGAAGTAACTCGAGCTAACTTTCATCACGGTCGATCATGACCTGTGACTGGTGGTCTTGTGACAATAATTGGGGATTTGAGGTTGGCGGAAAGAAAGGATGAATACGAATAACCAAAAGGTTTCACTTAATTTAATAATAATATAATAATGAGGTATATCTACTTAATTTATTTTTATTACCAATGTTTTATTAAAATAATCGGGTACTTCGCATTTTGAAGTGGTTTCTTATTCTACAAAAGACTCTTTGATCTTAATTTTCATAATTTAAAAAACAGGTGAAATTGTAACGTGGTTATTGTATACAAAATAAGCTTAATTCTCGAATAGCTTTGAAACAATCGTGCTACAATTAAATATAAAATGGTATGACCTAATTGATAAAGCCGCTCGTAATCGTCACAGAGTAAACTCAAATCTTGTAAGCGATGCCGGTGACTTATTCATTAATTTATTTAATAAAAGAAAAAATACACTCATATATTAATTATTATTATATATTATGATCTTATGCAAAATAATTTTAAGTCGATGACAAATGAACAAAACTAATGAAGATAACATCATTCATGTTACGTGTCAGGTATTAATCAAATTATATGTGCATATTTTAATAAATATAGTGTTGGTTCCTTAAAATAATGAGTAATACTGAAAAAAATACTTTGGCCTCTTGAATGACTTAATTAAGTATTAATTGTGTACATAATACTAATTGTTGTATACGTGCAAATAAAAAAAATATGATGGAATTACGTGCCAACTTCATATTATAGGTATTTTAAGGAATCTTTTCTGTTATTTTAAATAAAACAAACTCCTAAGTTAAGCATGCCGGCATACATTTCATGATAATTAACAATAACTTGTTCGTACATGGAGCACCTAGTATATAATATATCCATAGCTTGAACATATGCACCATAACGCCACATAATTAAAATTACTTACTATAGCATCGGACCATATAGCAATAACAAAAACCATCCCATTTCCTTCAGTTCGTATATCGCTTTTCACATATTTACGACTCAATTCATATGGGTATATGCTACGATATGATTTAAACATCGACATATAAAACTGTGTCTTTTGTCTTGATCAGCAATACTCCTCAATACTATTCCTGCCAAATATCACTTTTTTCCTCAGACGACGACTCTGATCTGATCTCAATTAGCCTATATACCATGTGACATATATTTAAATATTTAGAACCCCATCTAAAATTAGCAGATTTCTACAAATTAAAAAATTTACACCACCACACTATGTGTACTGAAAATCTATTTGAAACGTAATAATAATTATCTACTTAAGTGTTTTACAAACATATAAATTTGTTTGTTTTGTGGGTTGGTTATTTCTACGTTTATACGTAAATCCGCTATTTATTATTATTCTACGTG
The DNA here is from genome assembly GCF_057557595.1 of Rhyacophila brunnea. NCBI lineage: Eukaryota > Metazoa > Arthropoda > Insecta > Trichoptera > Rhyacophilidae > Rhyacophila > Rhyacophila brunnea. The sequence goes on from NW_028232752.1 coordinate 18,419,768, forward strand.
TCACGTTATTCAAACGGTTACATGTGAATTGTATGTATTACATTTCACCGTAGCACAGCTTACCATGAGCTGTCTTACCGGAAAGAAACTCCCGTATAGCATTGAGATTTAAAAAAAAAAAAGTTGTTTGTGGAGCATTTCAGACAGTACTGTTACAGTTTTATTAGACTCAATAAGAACAATAATTATTTGACATTGATTGGCATCAAGTCATTGATAATAACGCTGTCATTATAATTAGATATCTGATAGACTTGATACGAGAATCTACCAGAATTTTATATACCTAAATTATACGATAATATTATGATTACATTTCTAATTTATTTACCTACCATTTTTTTTTCTGTATTTACCTTGTTTTCCGGTAGTATTTTTAAGTGGTTTACTTAGGTAAAGAGTTGATTTCAATATTTCATACGGGCATCTATTTCTTATAGAACATCTCACGATGAACTAACTGTGTTGCGGCAAATTGCAAACGTACAAATTTCTGGACACGTATTCAAACGGGTCACATAATTTGAAACAAAGGTAACAGGACAAAACAGAACATGAATGAACATGGGGAAAATGAAACATTAACTTTTGTGGAATCTATTTAGGTTAGGTTAAGTTGGGTTAGGTTAGGTTAGATTAGGTTAGGGTAGGTCATTATTTCGATGTACCTAGTCACCCAATCATTTTGAACATATTATTATATTGATTAATGTGAGATATCCTAAGCTTGCCGGCAACACTATAATATATATACTGTACGGCAACACTGTATATAATTTGATTTATTATGGCGTATTGAAAATCTGTGCTATTAAAAATCTATCTCATAATAGATAGGACAATTTCAATATTAAATTTATATTTTTCTTGAAAGGTCATAGTTATATTTATCGTTGTTCTATTTTGTCACTGTCCTCTTTTGTCATGAAACCGAAACAAAATGTAATATTGAAAGGAACGCTTAGGTGAAGCGATGTCTACGGCTAACACCTTTCAACAATGTTCAACAATTTCTTTATTTTATTTTTTATACATTATTTTCGTCCCGCATTTTATAATAAACTCAAAAACACCTGCGTGACTCTAATTATGCGATAAAGAGTTAATTTAGCCATTGAATATAATTTATAGTGACAAATTAATTGTAGGAAAAACATTAGTAACTTTTGAACTTAGAAATTTACTGAACTATTTAAAAAATAATTACAAGATAAAAAGAACTTTTTAAATACAACGTTTTTAAATTTTCTGTTGAATCATATAAACTTGACTTGACTAGTGAAGGCCTCCGACTTCCTGACTAGCTCAGGCACTTGGAAGTGGAGGTTCATTAATGTGGAGGAACAGGCAGGAACCTCATGGACGTGGAGTAACCAAGAAGTCACGGGGCACAAAGTCAATTAAACACCAGATGAAATCTTCAGAACTCGTATTTTATTGTTATTAGAATATGTTTGGCCTTATGGCATTCCTTCATCAAGGATTATAGTCCAAAGGTATCATTCACATTGGTATCGAAAGTCCCAAAGGTTATAATAATTAAAAGAAACTCGATTTATTGTTATTATCCATACACCACAATTAGTAAAAAAAAGAAAAAAGTCAAATCAATTAATATTCGAAGTTCACAGTTCGAAGTCTCAATAAACAAGAGTCAACTAATATCCGAAGTCACAAAAATAACCACATTTATTACTGATTAATTAAAAATTAATTCGAATATTATTATTTAATTATTTAAAAATTAACTTGATTATTATTAACTAATTATTTAACATTAACTTAATTATTTCTAATTAGTTATGCAGACGTGGTCGTGAGGGTCCCGGGACAACGAGCGTCGCCGAAGCGACCTCCGGAACCCACAAGTGACAAAACAGACTGACTTTGGATTTAATAATCTTGCCTTTTTATCTGTTAGGGGTGGTCGTATTTCTTACCAATTCAAAACCGATACCGCCATATGCTACACATTTATATAAGGTTGACGGATGTCAGTCTATCAACCAAACATATAGTGATATCGATGTACATAATATGACTAATATTAATATTACTAAAATTACATTAATTCCTTAATTACTATATACCATTAATGCCTATCCATAGTCCCCCTTTATTACGTTGTTATCCTTTGCATTACATATTAATTTACAATTTACAATACCTATTATAATTACAAATGAATTTTTTTATATTACATCTAATCTATATTTTATATCCAATTTAATTTAATTACCCTTTACCTAATATATATTTAATTCAAATTTAACCTTATACCTTATTACCTATTACCTATACGGCTTAACCATCCACAGTCCACTCTGAGAAGCCGTGGGACCTGTCAGAGCAAACTGCGGGACTTAACATATGAAATATTTTGTTCAGCCTTGCCAAGGGTCGTCATCATTCCATCGGTGGCACATTGACTACCAGGGTCAGACCAAGCGGCTGGGGAGCACTACTCCTTATGGGAGCGCCCCCCTCAGGGGCAGAAAAACCTGTCGGTGACACTAGCTTAAACGATCAAAAAATTTGTACTTGACACGTCATATTGATTTCCATAGTAACGCACGTATATATTATTTAATAATTTAGTTTCTAGGACCCCCTAGCAACCAATAATGGTATCTAAATACCTTTTCATACAAAACGGAATTAACTGAAAATGAATTCAATTCTACTTAAAGATGGCTAAAAGTATTAAAAGAAAGCATTGGCATCGTGTTCTGATATATTCTAAAAGTTTCAAATGTCTAGCTAGTCAGGAAGTTAGTTATAATCGATTGCAAGATTTTTACCGGACAAATAAGAATACGACCTAAGAAAAACGTTGTAATAAATGTGATTTTACATGGTTTATCTTGATAATTCGTTTAATTTATATAATGATAGAATGAGATGGCCTTCATAGTCCACTGCGTAAGGTGCCGGCTTTTTATCCAGCGCCTCCGGGATTAATTCGCGGTGAGGTCACAATATATTTATATGATCTTATCATAGATTGTTTATTTGTTATTATTTTACTTATATTACCACACTATTGTTATTGTGCCGCGTGGTCTGTCGTAATGCTAAAAATTAATTTATAAATATATTTCAAATTTTAATGTATAATATAATATAGAAGTTCAGAAAATAGATACAATATTGTATATATAGTATTCTAGTTGCTAAGTTTGTAAAATATATTCAAAAAAATTCTACTATACTCTAAGGACCGCATATCAAATATGTACTTTGACAAAAGTTTGATAAACATACACAACTTGGAATACTTCATACATCGTATTCTAATATAAACACATATTAGGAATGATTGAAATAAAAGATAAAAAACCATGCCTTTTTTACGAGGAATAATTATTAGTTATTTGCATAAAAATAACATGCAATTTTAGCCGATTTTCATAATCTACGGCTTCATAGACGACTGCTCTACCGACTAGACCAGCGTAGGCACTCAGCTATACAATAATAGAAGTCTTTTATTGTTAGTTGATATCTACATTTTGGGCACCCTCCTCTAGACAGAGCACCATTCCAACAATAATTAGTAATTCCATACTTTTATTTCTTTTACGTTTCAATTATTTATCATTAATAAAAAAACTAGGTATCATGTAAGAATATTATTGAATATTAATTGTTTAACTTATAACTTTTAAAGACTGATATCCTAGATATACCTCATTAGTTAACTCCATCAATTCCCAATACGCTACCATTGTTCCCAGAATGGACGATTTTAAACCTCTTGAGTGTAGCATTTTTATTGTTTAATGATCTATTATTAGGTGTTGACGATTTATATAATATAAAATGCTTATCGAGTGTATTATTATTATTGATAAGGTAGGGGTTTTTTCAAGCACTTCAACTATTCATAATTTGTTTGTTATATGTTTTTTTATTGTGGTCCTTGACTTAATAGGTAGGTGATATTTTTTTTTTACCTACTTTATTATATTTATTTTATATATAAATTAGAGTTGATTGTTTTCGTTGTTAGTGTATATTTGCCTTTTAGTGTACATAGTGCTGAAGATGCCGCAAGGTGAAACCCGGGTCGCAAAAAACGACTCAAATGGAATATTACAGAACTTAAATTCATTAGTATTTATCATTATTTTTTCCAAAATCTTCTATAGTATAACAATCTCAATAAAATACCATTGTGACAGCTTAAGAACTATATATATATATTATTTTCTTATAATCCTTTAGTATTGATCGACAGCTGTCATTTTTCCAAACAGCAGTTTACAAAAGATTGATAACAAGTGAATGCACGCATATATGTTAAAATGATTATAATTTCGGTAAACAAAAATTTATCATATTTACACGAACGTTTTTCAATGTTTGCTGAAGCCTTAAATCAATATGAAACAACAAATACATTACAAACATAGTTACGTCCTCCATATAAGTTATTCGACAGCTCATTATGTGAAGCCCACTCCATCCATTGAATGTTTGACAGTAGTTTGCATCGCATATTGTGTTGGGTTGTATATTATTTGCTACGACGTGCTACGCCGTAGATGCTCTACGTCAAGGGTATACAACCGCTCAGTCGCGGTCATCCCATACGAAATCTCAATACTAAAGTAAATATATTTTACAGAATAAGTTAATCCAATAAGTTTAAATGTATTGAGCAGTAGCGAAGGGTGGATGTAGGCTATTTCTATTCGCTGCGGACCTTTTAATTAATATTTAATTAACACATATACTTTGGACGCTGAAGACGCACCCAGCGCGTAATGACCAGGCGGCCGATCGATGTAATTAACGTGCATTTTAATACTTTGGACGCTGAAGACGCACCTGGCGCATAATGACCAGGCGGCCGATCGATGTAATTAACGTGCATTTTAAAGGTGGTAATTAAAAAATCATTATCTAGTCAGCAGCGAATGAGTTATATAACATGCCAATTATATCTAATGGCCACCTGATGGGCAACACTCCATTAAACTCTGCATTAAACTTTGTCAGGCATGCGTATTTGTTTATATCTATGAATAAAAAAAGACAGGAAGAAACATGTGTACAAATCACGGCAATCAGAAAGGCTGGTAAATATGGCTGCAAACATTGCATGTTCCTTCCTGTCTTTTTTTATTCGTAGGTTTATATTGAACTAAATTTAGAGATGGTGTTGGTTAGTTTTTAAAAATCAATTAAACCCTGCCCAACCAAACCATGATAGTTTTGGCATACTTTGGGCGATACGACAAAATTTTTCACACTTTGTCATTCACACTTATTTGTTTTCGTTGGATTAAGAATACATATTACACATATTGTTGGTTATTTTTTTTTAATTCATTAAGCCCTGACTAACCCAAACAAATATAATATATAAAAATCAATATTTGTTTGTTTGTTTGTTTGTATGTTTTTTTGTTTGTATGTTTGTTTGTTCGTATTTTGCCATACTGTTCACCCGATTGCGATAAAACTTTTTCAACTTATTTCTTGCACTTGCGCGAAGAGTATAGGCTATAAATATATTATATATTAAAATGAATGTATGTCTGTCTGTCTGGCTGTCCCATATGCGTTCCTAGACCATTCATCCGATTGCGATGAAAATCAGGTAAATGGTTGTATGCACACCCGCAAAGATTTCTGAATTAGAAAAATCATCATCTTCTTCTCCTTCTTCATTCTATTTTTTTTTATTCATATGGTTCCTATACCATTCATCCGATTGCAACGAAACTTTCGTCAGTTATTGTACGCACACCAGCAAAGGTTTCTAAATTAGAAAAACCACCTTTTTTTTTCTTCTTCTTCATTATATCTTCTTTTATTCGTATGGTTCCTATACCATTCATCCGATTGCGATGAAACATTCGTCAGTTGTTGTGGTAACACCCGCAAAGGTTTTTGAATTAGTACAATCATCTTCTTCTTTTTCTTCTTCTTTTTCTTCATTCTATCATCTTTTATTTGTATGGTCCCTATACCATACATCCGATTGCGATGAAACCTTCGTCATTTGTTGTGGTAACACCCTCAAAGGTTTCTGAATTAGTACAACCATCTTCTTCTTCTTCTCCTATTACATATTCTTCTATTCGTATGGATTCCTTTTCCATTCATCCGATTGCAATAAAATTTTCGTCAGTAATTGTGCCAACACCCGCGAAGGTTTCTGAATTAGTACAACCATCTTCTTCTTCTATTCGTATGCGTTCCTATATCATTCATCCGATTGCAATGAAATTTTGATCAAGTGTTGTGCTTACGCCCGCAAAGGTTTCTTATTGGATATAACTATTTTCTTCTTCTTTTTCTTCTATTCTATCTTCTTCTATTTGTATGCGTTCTTATACCATTCATCCGATTGCGATGAAATTTTGAACAGTTTTTGTGCGCACGCCCGCAAATGTTTCTGAAATAGTACAACCATCTTCTTCTTCTTCTATTCGTATGCGTTCCTATACCATTCATCCGATTGCAATGAAATTTTGATCAAGTGTTGTGCTCACGCCCGCAAAGGTTTCTTGAATCGATATAACCATTTTCTTTTTCTTTTTCTTCTATTCTATCTTCTTCTATTTGTATGCGTTCTTATACCATTCATCCGATTGCGATGAAATTTTGACCAGTTGTTGTACGCACGCCCGCGAAGGTTTCTGAAGTACAACCATCTTCTTCTTCTTATATTCGTATGCGTTCCTATACCATTGATCCGATTGCAACGAAACTTTGGTGAGTTGTCGTGCGCATGCCCACGAAGATTTATGAATTAGATAATCATCTTCTTCTTCTATTCTTATGCGTTCCTATACCATTCATCCGATTGCGATGAAACTTTTGTCAGTTTTTGTGCGCACACCTGCGAAGGTTTGTTGTTTGTTTGTTCTATCCAATTTTGATTATTTTTTACTACATATTAATACCATTAATAACGATTTCATATTTTGGATTCGATTTTAATTTAGTGTTCTTTTATTTGACCTTTACTCCTATTAGAATTATTTTCATATTGCCATTTTTTAATATTAAAAAAATAATTACCTCTTATTAATTTTTAAATATCTAAGATAAATATAACCACAAAGCGACCCTGTGCGAACCCGGGTACTTCGGCTAGTAATAAATAAAAACTATTATTCAATCTATAAAATATCCAAAGTTATGTATGATTTAATTGAATAATTAAGATATTTTATGAATATACGAGTATTTTTTTACTGTTATCTATTATGGCTTGGTTTTCGCAGGGTTTAATTGAATTTTAAAATCTAACCAACACCATCAACTGTAAATTTTAGTATTATTTTAATGAAAATAAAAAAGTATGACTGACAAAGTTTAATTTTCACTCTTAATGGTGTATCTTAGCAGCCTACCTCCACCCTTCGCCACTGATATTGAGTATATACATGACTTTACCCAGTTTCCAAGGGCTAGCAACGATTTTATTTGACAACATTGACGCATTATATTCATTAACAAATTCCAAAAAATATTCGTATTGTAATTGTTTGAATTTATGATTTGTATTTTATGTTTAATCGTGTGTAGTCTCAAAATTAGTTTGTGTCTTAGGCGTTCACGTTTCTAAACCCACCACTGTAAAGTAGGAAACAACGCGTCTGACCGTTGCATGGCGCTCTTGTCTATGCTCACGCGTACCGCACTACCGAATCGACACCTGCATGACTCAATTAACGTTTTTTATCATTTCCGACATGCCTACACACTGTGTCAAAATAGCGTGTTTTTGTGTTTAGCGATTGGCACTATGTATTTTCTATAAGAATGTTGTCTAATATCTATGCTCTGCAGGTTGGGTTCTGTTCAAAATATTATCTCTGGATGCAATATCGCAAGTAAAACTATTAAAATTAATTGAAATTAGCGTGAATAATGAATAATAATTCAAAATACTAATACATTAAAGTTGGCACTCTCTACCATTGAATTTATAGTGATAATGATCGTTCAAAATATTCTGTAGAATGACGAAACCATAGAATAAATTTGTCGCCGTGACAGCATGACAGTGCGCGACGTGCATCATAATGCATTTGAACCTTTATTATCATACGATAAATTGATCATCGTTAAATGAAAAGTGAAAAGTAAACCCAGTCTCAATACGGTTGAGATCCCATGCTTTACGTCATACAGGGTATTGTCTACGCCTGTAGAATGCCGCCTTCGCGGTGAAGGCTTGTTTACCGCATGACCGGATATAACGACCGTTACTTGGTCAGACAGATCTGCCCGATTTACAAAATGATGTCTTTCGCATGAAATTAAATAATGCATACTTGCCAGATAATTATTTATTCTACCGTAAGAGCATATTATCATCTAAGTAATATTTATAATAGCCTTAGCTGATTGCAATCCTATCCTGTATATTATTTATGTGTACTATCGTAAAATGTAACTAACTCGTTAACGTAGTGGGTTCATGATTCTACCTTTTGAGATAGATATATTATAATTATTGGCGACCATCTTTTGTGATTAAGAATCAACATATTAACTTATCTTAATTCTTAACAGTATCAAATACATACGTCTTATTGGATATTTTTTTATGATTAAGTATGGTGCAGAAAACTCTAAATTGTTGAAGCACATTTCCCAGAATCGAGGAAACCAATGGATGTAGTTTTGAGTACCGTCCGGCACTATTACTTTTTCAAAATATATTTCTACAATGGCATGGCTATAGGTATTGTGGTCAATGTGCACGGGCGCAAAACCCTAGAGATACAGGTTCGATTCCTGCGGGGTGTCTTACTTTTTTCAAAAAGATTTTTTCTACTGGTTAATACATTTTATCAAAAGTGAAAATGGTGTATGTTCAATACTTAGAATATTACATTCCTAAATCTTGTGAATTATTCGTTGAATAAAAAAAATAGGATGATTCCAAATTGTGAACATGCATTTTGTTTCACAATACACACGACATCAAATTTACACATAATATGTATGGCCGAGTGGTTACGCGTCGGGCTTATATCGTCATAGATCCCGGTGTGGAATCCCGGAAAACACAATATTCTATAAATTTCCCTCACCACTCAAATGATTCAAGTTTTAGAGGCGTATCTAGGCGCCTACCATAGAGTGACAACACATCAACTTTTAAAGCCATGGAGATTTGGTGACATATTAACAAAATAAATTAAAATAGTTTTGCACAGTCCATGAGGCCTAATGACAGTAGTGTAGTGAAAAAGTGGTGTGTTTAGTAATAAAAGTAAAACCATCACACCCAGGTTTTGAGAAAAATTACATAAATATATTGTGGCCAGCGCCTTACGCACCGCACTACGAGAGTCGCCTTGGCTACCCTTTAATATGTATATTTCTGTTATAATAGTATTATAAATTAGCAGTGGTATGTGTAAATAAAAACAATAACTATTTTTTCAGCATACTTTGTCTACTGGAAAACTGCAAGTTTTTAAATAAAATTTCATTCACATAAAAACATAAAGAATAACATAGTTTGTTGCTGAAAGACAACACCATTCAAATTAAGGATAAATATATATATATATATATGTAACACATTTTCTTACTGTTATATTGTTGTTATCTTTTATTGTTATTATTACGTAGCTGTATATTATTAATTCTCTACATAATTCTATGATTTTAATAAGCTTTAATTTTTATTTGAGTGTTGGTATGTTGTGTAATATGTAATTATTGGCGCAGGTTCTTAGATGGACTTTCCAGCTCGTATTATAACAATTCTGCTGCATATAGGTGATAATATTGATTCTCTCACGTTATATACTTCAGCAAACAAAACGCAGCCTTCGTCGAATTTCCGGTGAGCGGATGTTGCAGTAGTAAGGAGAGTACAGAGTAAAGCGAAGCGACTACCCAAAGCGATACGAATCTGAGACGTAGTAAAACGAATAACGAGATTCGCATGAAAATGTAATTTTAATATTACTGCACGGGTAATCATTTATAATTTTGTGTGTATAATAACATTCAATGCTGTTATCCTGTTACAATTTTTTAAAACGTTTGTAATTTGACATTTTGCTTTACCTTGTATCACCGTCAAAAGGTATCATCCCCTAATATTCAAATTTTGTTTTGTGTCCGCAATGTGTTAGGGCAGTTATATTTTTTTTTGTGCTGATGAGTCATATGATCTGCTCGTTACCGATTAGCTGCGTCGAGACCTTTTGTCTATTTTTAGATGGGTGCATTTTTCCTCGCCCAGAGACCGTCAAGCTAGTCAGGAATTCAAACAGAGCGCTCACGGATTTCAAGTAGGCCACAACACTTTTCGGCCACCCAGATCGCTGCTGCATATCTTTATAACACTGAAAATTCATTCTTAAAAAAAAATCATTCACAGTAATCTATATTCTGTAAATAAATTTCGTCCTTCTCTCCACAATCCGACAACAAAAAACAGACGACGCCATTCATTATACACCAAACCAAGCAATAAGGATACTTAAAGCTCTCTTCCCACCTTTGGAAGTAATACTTTGTTAACAAATTATGTATAGATGCCACTATATATAGACGCGATAGCACCAACTGATAAAACATATCAATGCTGCTAACTGAAAATTTCAATTTCTCTATGCCGCGAGGATCTCAGAAATCACATACCATGGCGGTGGTTGGTTTTGACTAGAGTATGAATTTGATTCATGATCTGTCAAACCTTATTAGAATCTTTATTTATTTTCAACACATCATTTACATTACAAAATATTTACAATATGATTTATCTACATTTTTTTTTTCATTTTCTCTACAATCCGATGTGAATCTTGTCTTTATAAGAGATATCGTAACAGATTTTTAATAAGAAATGGATGTCATTCACTTGTTTAACACAGTCACTGCTGACCAGTTAATTACCAAAACTCAGTCAGTGCTCAAGACATGCCTGGCGTGTAGCAATTAGCATGATAATTAAACGCCAGGCGTATTTTGAGCACTGACTGTTAACCTATGGATCAGTATCCAAACAAACATAAACAAACAATATGCTAATTTTTCCAGACCCAAGATTCAAACCTGAGACTCTCGATATTATAATCAAACATCTTACCGCTCACCCATCGTAGGCGTGATAATATAAACAATCTAAAGACACACTGGGCATTGATAGTAATGAGGAACCCACCAATTGATTTCAACATACCATATTTTTATTACAACATTTTTCTTAGCTCGTATTCTTATTTGTCCGGTACAAATCTTGCAATCGATTTTTAACTAACTTTCCGACTAGCTAGACATTTGAAACTCTTAGAATATATCAAAACACGATGCCAATGCATTTTTTTAATACTTTTAGCCATCTTTTAGTAGAATTGAATTCATTTTCAGTTAATTCTGTTTTGTATGAAAAGTTATTTCGCCACTATAATTGGTTGTTAGGGGTCTGGAGTCCTAGCAACTAAATTATTAATATATACGTGCGTTACTATGAAAATCAATATGACATGTCAAGTACAAATTTTTTTGAGCGTTTATCTAGTCAAGTTTATATGGTTCAACAGAATTTAAAAACGTTGTGTATAAAAAGTTCTTTTTATCTTGTTATTATTATGTTATATTTTTTAAATAATAATTAAGACTCTCTTCTGCGCAATTAAAACAACATCATAAAAATACTCTGATATAAGCAACATAATAGTATATTAGTATTTCACGCAAATTTTCTTGAAAATACCTATTGCTCCCCTAATTTGCATCAATAATATCTGATTAGATTTTTATTTTTCGTTAAATAAACAACCGATGCTCCCAATTCCTTAAATATTATCAAAACATCCACAGTTTAGGCAGACGTTATTTTAAAAAATTCATTTACAAATCAATGTATGATCATCATTTACCTCAGTCGCTTTCGTACGCCGCTTCACTTTGCCGAGTACAGAACATACGCAGCCGGCGACAACCACGTCGCGTGTGGCTTTTCCGACAAACCATGATTCGATTTTATTATGAAAAAGTTTTCAAATAAATTGTTTTTGGGGGTAGCGACTTATAAATTAGGGGAAGTATTTTTTTTTGAATGCCTAATGGCTTTGCGCTGTATAATATCAACACACTCGTAGAACTAAAGTAATAGGTGTATTGATTTGACACACAAACCTATAAAAAAACACATTAAAATAGAAATTAAGTGTAACTTTGGAATGTTTCAGGTTGTTACATCAATTATTTTTGATTAGTGAACACTAAAGCAACAATTTTATTAATATCTGTAAATTTAATGTAACACTTCTACATTAGTAACACTTTATTATAAATTTCGCATTCATTTTATTTACTTAATTTGTACAACATCCCTTACTGTTTTTCCATAAGATTTAGATGAATAATTTACTTATTTCTTCATCGGTCCAGTGTCAAATCCTTTGCCTCATTTCGTACCAGAAATGCATAGCGTTTATCTATATTGTAGCAACGCCATAATAGTGAGGATGAGTCGGCCAGGGAAAAACTTTTTTACAAAATTATTCGTTGAATAAAAGTAATAGTTTATTAAATGATTAGCCAGTGCAAGTACGTTATATACCAAAAATGTGGATTGATCCAGGCGTCGTTTAGTAATTAAGGCATTTAATTGATGTTTGTTTTTACTTACAAAAACCGATAGCCAACATTTTATGTAAGAACTACTAGTTAAATTCGCCGTAGTTAAGTAGGATGCCCGTAGCTGAATTGGAAAATCACATTGGCGCGAATCCAGTGGTTGTCTCATCGGATGTCATATTATTTTTAAAAAAGATTTTTTCAATTGGGTATGCATGAGATGTTTTCAAATTACGTATTTTCAATATATATAATGTACATTCTTAAATCTTGTGAATTATTTGTTGAATAAAAGAAATCAGTCATGTTTACGTTGATAAATAGGGAGGTACTTGATATTGTCATTATAATAAGTATAGTCATTTCCAATGATACCATTTAGGTATAGAGCGGGTTCAGAAATCCTACAGTGTCGGGCGGAGAACGGTTTTTATTTGTAAAAGTAATGAGCTTATATTATTATTCAAGCAGATTTAAACCTCGCATACGTTAACGTACAATCGCTCCCGACAACAGACAGTCCGATTCCAAATGCCAAATGGTATATATCTGTCTGACAACTGCATAACTTCCCGTACTCGGCCAGTTTATATTTCCCAGGTAAAAGGTTTATTAAAGTCATAATATTACAGAAAATTAAATGTGTGCAATATACAGAATCACACAAAATAAAATGTAATATTATTGCACTAAATTGCAGCTAACTCCAGTTTATGAGAACTTTGTGGTGCTCATATGTTAGCACACCGACTTTACGCTTTAGATGCAGTTGAACGTCAAATTTATTCCCCATATTATGAGGCTATTCGTTTTAAAGTCAGTAAGTAACCTTCGCTGTTAATTTTTTATATATACTTTGCTTGATTCTGATTCTGTAAGTACTTTTCCATCGTATAAAAATATTATTTTCATAACATTTAAATCTAGCGCTGTTATAATTAAACCGGAAGTTGATTCCAAAGTCGTTTATATTAACCGTCATTTATTATATTTTACAACTAGCTTTAAGCATGATTTTATATTAATTTTAATGACGTTAATGATATTTTTTGCTGTTCGCTTTTTCTCATTGTTAACTAATATTGAACATACATAATTTTAAAAAAACTTCTGAGAAAATATAATATAATGCGTCAATTACATTGAGCCACTTTACGAGCTGTTTGCTTGCAATCTACCGAGAACAGTTGAAAGCCGGTCAACTTTACACGCTACACGCCGGCGTGTGGGCCTACTGCGTCTGCGCAGTAAACGCAAAAAAACGAACTACGTTCTGTCAAAATAATCGCTGGCTTCTCAGCGAATGGAAAGTTTTGTGTGTCATCATCACAATCGCAGTAGCTGAATTGCCCGCTATTAAATTCGCCAACAAACATCTCGTAAAGTAGCTCAATGTAATAGACGCACAACCAATAGAAAAACTCTTTTTTGAAACAAGTAAGACACCCACAGGATCGAACCTGCATCTCTCGGGTTTCGCGCCCATGCACATATACCACTATGCTAATGCGCTTCAGATATTTGTTATAATATATTTTCTCAGAAGTGTTTTCAAAATTATGTATGTTCCATAATTAGAATGTTACGTTCTTTAATCCTGTAAATTATTCATTGAATAAAAAAAATAGTTAGTTAACTAATATGTTTTGCAAATCTAAACTATTCTTTTTGCGGTTTCAAATGTATTTGACGCGTTTTATGATGTATTGAGGGTATCTACCAACTTTGAAACTAACGGTCTAATAAAAAATTAACCATCCTTTTTTTATTCATTACAATAAAACAATAATAATCTTCCCTTGCTTAAGGGTTGTTCTATTCCGTTCTCTACGTCCATAAAACCATTTTTTAACACAAAGTAACGTAATTATCGTTGCTGTTTTCTTGGGTCTCGCCGCAAATGTGTTGGTGTTAATTTTATTAAAGCGCGTACTTGGATTTGCCTGAGAAATTGTTTGCTTAATTACAATTGAGAGTGTTTACAAAAGGAATCCGAATGCCTGAAGCCGGAGCACAACCTTTCCAACTACGAGATCAAAACATACGCGGAGCATTGAGTGTTTTTTAATTGTGAGGATTTAATTAAACCTGTATGGAATTTTGGAGCGGCCGCATGTTTTGTTTCGAAAACACTCGCTAACGGCTGTTTAATTTAATCGATGTATCCGTAACAGCCTTTTAACTTGTTAAATCCGAATGCTGTAAAATCATTTTACCTTTACAATATTCAATTTTCTAATTATTTTGCTAAAGATTAAAGTGGTAGATACAAATGACATTGGCATAAACAAAAAAAATATACGTAGAATAAGTATCTACGGCCCTACGGGTTTAGTTTTATTATTACCCATAAATTAGCCTGCGTCCGGAGTTCAGTCTCTAATAGTATTTTTAATTAATGAAATAGAATATTCATCACAATGGGGAGTTAACATTGTAGCAAGACAAGATTGCTAAGTAATTCGATATTACCGTCTAGTATTTTTCGTTATCTAGTTATTACAGGGTTTCCCAAACTATGTTCCGCGGAACGTGTTCTGCGACTTTATCAAAAGAATATCTACCCTCGTGTATCAAAACAAACTTATATTGTTTTACTTTCGTTTACTAGATACGATATATTTAAGCGAAGCAGGATTTTCTTATTATGCTGCAACGAACTCAACGTCCAGGAATAGGCTCGACGTAGGTACACCAGATATTATAAGAATATAACTTTTTAATATTGTGCCTGATATCAAAAAGATTTGTAATTCAACGATCCGCAATCATCGAAGACATTATGAACTTCATTATCTGCTTATATTTTTATGTGTTACGTTTTAAAAATTATTACTGAATAAACAATTATTGCTTTTTCTTATTTTTTTAAATTTATTGATTATGTATTTATCCACCCTACAAAATAAACAAGGTGTTCCGTTAACATTTCAGGATTGGTGAAGTGTTCCACCACAGAAAATGTTTGTTCCACCACAGAAAATGCTTTCCAAAAAAAATCACATCACGGCACACTATTCAAATTATAATTTTTTTCAGCACTTTATATACCTACCATAAAAACCGTGGAGCCATATGAAAATTGCATATCAATAATGCTTATTATCAGCTTAATAATATGTTGGATAAAAATAAAAAGTATAATTTGTCATGTTGAATTATAAGTAATTAATTTATTTAATCGGATAATTGCACTTCCTTAAAATAAGGGAACGTTTATGTCTGAGATCTTGAAAGAGCTATTACCTACTACAGGTAAACGCTAAATTGCATTTTAATATGAACATCAACGCGCGAAATGCAATGAATTAATTGCACAACGATAAGTAGATGCTTAAATATTGTGGAACACTTCCCAATTAGGAATTGCAATACCGGTATTTTAAAACCGGTTTCTCAGTATTTATCGATACACTGGTTTGAAAAATCGAAGATACTGGTATTTTTTTGTATAAAATAATGAGAAAACAAATTTTAATAAAAGTATTGGCGATTATGGTTAAATTTCGTTGTCTTTAGTGACTAACAAGTAGCACGTGTCGATTTTTCGAATAGAATTATACTGTAGATATTAGCCTTTTTGTTCTTCATCAGTCAGTCGTAGATTTTAGAAGATGTTGAGCGTACTTTTAGATTATTTTATCTGAAATCACGATTAAACATTTTTGTAAGAGTTAATCATTTCCACTATATTATTTTCAGAATTTTGCAATAATTAATGTTTTAAAGAGATTTTGACATCTATAATGATTAGTAGATGTTCCCGTTTTATTATTTATATTTTAATGAATACCGATATTTAATAAGAAATACCATAAATCCGGTATTGATATTTTAATTCGGTAATGCAATCTCGATTGTACAGGACCTCATAAAATTAGCTGAGTCATAAAGGTACTACATTTTAAAAAAGCATTAGTTTCTCTCATAATTTTGTTTCACGAAGAGTAAGATGTCACGGAGACTTGAAGCTTTCGAGATGTGGTTGTATAGACGCATCCTCAAAATTCCTTGGACTGACTGGGTGACAAATGTTGAAGTTCTCAATCAAATGGGGAAGGACCGAGAAGTTCTACGTAGTATCAAAACCAGGAAACTACAGTACCTCAGCCACATTATGAGAGGACATTCAAGGAAAGATCAATGGAAAGCATAGCAGAGGACGGACCTCCGTGATTGGTACGAGTGCAGCTCCACTGAACTGTTCCGGGTATCAGACGACAAAGATAAGATCGCCTTGATGGTGGCCGACCTCCGCCAGGGGATGACACAATAAGAAGAAGAGTAAAAAAGTCGCCTGCGGCGCAATTATCTTATTTCTCATTAGCTATTTTTTGTAAATAAATTGTGCTCGATTTGATATTATAAATCACTATTTTAGATTAATGTTGGGAGAGGGCCACAATTTTGAGCTGTCGGAGCATTTAGATGCTTGCATGACCTGGGATGATGGATCGAGAAGGATTCTTGGAGGCACTGTCCACATACTCTAACTTAGGAGTGGATATAGTCAAAGATTCCTTTATTAGTGTTTAAATGGTTTATGTAAGGCCAAAACAATATAATTAGAATTTACTATGCAATCAATAACAATATTATTATGTACATAAGGCCATGGTGCATAACCAAATTTATGATTTAAATTCTTATAACTTTTCGAACAACGCAACTATAGATTTGAATTCATTTTCACGTACAGTTAATTATATTATGGTCATGTGACTGTCATTTTTACTTGTTTAACCTGCAGTTCAAATCAATTTAGTTACTTAAATACTAATACCTATCAGACTATTCATCAACTGCTCTGCATAATTATAATAAATTTTTCCACAACACACCTAGCAACTTCCGGGAACACATTGGTTTAGAATGGCTGATACAGCATACCGAAGCACACACACTTTACAACTTCCGTTCTATTTTTTTCAACTCCCCGAGGCTTTTAATCTTTTCAATCACAAAAGATGGATTGTTTCAGCGGTGATTGATTTTATCGTTCCAATTTTGAAATGACTTCCAAACTTCCACTCGCGACGGAGTTTTCTTTCAAGCTGCCTCGAAATTTCCATCAACCAATGACGGATGCGGAATAACTTTCTAAGTTGAATTATTATTGTCAATTCCGGTCCATTGATATTCCTTTCAAATCGAGCGGGAAATTTTGATTGGAGTTGGAAAGTGTCTCCAATGTTTTAAATAACTCAAATATTATAAATGAATGACTTCCTATTGATACTGTATTAATTCAATAAAACTGGCATGAACGACTTACTCTAAAATTTAAGGTATTATACACAATTAACATTGATATAAAATTTATATTAACAGCCTTAAAACCATAATAATTATATATAAACATAATTTTGAAAACACTTCTGAGAAAATATATTATAACCAGTAGAAAAAATCTTTTTTTGGAAAAAAACGTAAGACACTCCACCTCGCAGGAATCGAACCTGCATCTCTCGAGTATCGCGCCCTCGCACATAGACCACTATGCTTAACTGCGACAAATTTTAACTAATGGCATTTAATACTCACTGAAGCGCTTTCCAAATTGAGCTTCTATTGGCGATCGACTTTTGTATTTTAAATCAAAGTACGTATTACTGTACCGCAAATTATATATATAGAAAAATCTATGCCGAATACGACTTGAACCCACTAATTATTAATAAAACTATTTTATTCAAGACACAAAATTTAAGAATATAACATTTTTAATTAATTATAAATATTATGTTGAGATACATACATAGAAACGACTTTAGAAATATAGTGATTAGAAAAATCGGGTTCACACCCACATCTATCACATTCCGGGAGAATGTTTTACGATTAGATTCATTCAGATTCATGTCAACACAGTTGTTTTGAAAAAAAAAATTCTTAAATTTTCATTCCTCATATATTATTATGTACCAAAAAACAGATTAATAAATATAATTCAGATAGGCTATATCCCAATACACTACATTTTGAAGCAGGGTTTTGAATGTTTGATTATCCTACGAAAATGAACCACACATTATAGACGTGCAATAGTGTGTTGCAACTTTCAAATACGCCAATATTGAATGAGCGTCAGTGCATAAACCGAGAGCAATTATCAGAACGAATGACAAGCTTATTCTTCCACACTCGAGGTCGGTCGCCTATTACTCCACCTCCCTCAGCTATTTCAGTTCCCATTAAGGCTATACCTCATCTGAGGCATGGTCTAAAAAGATCGTGACCAGGCGATGCGCGGACTGCGGGTTGCGGGTGCAAGTGACGGTAGCCGAACGAAATATAATTTGTCATTAAAGTTCAACATGCGTCTTTTTTATGTTATGTTTATTATTATATTCGTAATAATAATAGTATATTCATTGACATGTTTTCTTTTTTGAGTACATACGTAAAGTTTTTTAGTCATCTTTACACGATTTAAGAATATTTTCATCCGACGCCATGATTAAACGAATCGACGTGCAGACACCTCGACTATCGCTCTCCGAATGACAACTCGGCCGTAATTTTGTTCTACATACAGTTAAAAATTATTTTCCGTTTCACTTATGTACGCTCTTAATGTGTCCCCTGTTATGTACGTACACACTGGTACCAAATAGTATGTAAATTCCTCATCACATGAGTCATGATATGCAGCTCCTTCATGATGGAAACGTACATGTACTTAGTCATCCTTAAAATTTGGAGGATCTTCTTATAGCACAGGCATGTTCCTGATGTGTTTTCAAATTATATTTTTCATATAAATAATGTAACATTCTCATATATTGTGAATTATTTTTTCAATAAAAAAATAGTAAATTAAATTATTGGCAAGTATAAGTGAGTTATAACCAAAATTTTGAGAAATACATTTTATGGTCAGAGATAGAAGTAGCTGTTGATCCTCTCGATTTGAGTGCCATTGATGAGGATTATTTTGGTTCAACAAACCAGTTTATCATTACTTTTTGTCTTTGAGACATTTATCATTAAACCTACTTTGCGACTTTCATTTGCACGCTTCTGCATAATATTCTGATGGTGTTCTGGGCCATTCGCAAAGATAACAATGTCGTCATTTCAATTGACGGTGGCATGTATAACAATATTGCTCGCAAAACCAAACTGATATATGTGGCGACGTCCCGTGGGAGTAGGCAAATTGAGCATCGCTTGTGGGCGGCAGTTACTCGAAGCGCGGCAAATCAAGAAGAGTCATTAGGTATATAAATAGAAATAGCTACCTAAACTTAGTAATAACGGAAATATCTTTCCATTAAAATATTATCTCACTGGTTGGAAACAAAATGTATTAATTAACATTAAAGGTTTTACGGAAGTGTAATTTTTTGTCGGGTTTGCGATGTCTAGTTTACTTCCATTGTCCTTGGACGTAATGTCCTTGATGACCAGCAATGACACATGCAGGTTTGCGAATTATATTTGAATTGTAGGTAGATACATTTACCCAATTAATTTATCCGAATATTTTTTCCAGTCACTCGCGAGTTTTGAAAGTTGTCAGGTGTATTTTTTAATGTATATGAAACCGTGGACTCGTAATATTGTCTATTGAAGTAGAGGTGGCATTTAAATTAGATTTAGTAGTATATTATATTTTGATAGTAAAGACACACAACACATTTCATAGATATTGGTATCATGAAAGGATAATAAAAAAAATACTCTATAAAAAAAATGGGGCGGCATTTTATCTAGGGACGTCACTGGATATATGGCTCACGTATGCGTGTAAAACATGGTCTCTTAAGGGGGGACATGCTCGTCGAAGGTCAAAATTGAGTTTTTATTGTATTTTCAAACCATGATCCTGGACACTCCTTAAACGTTGTAGATAATCTATTTATATAATTTTGAAGCCTTATTATCCTTTATAGTTATTTTAAACATTTGATTACTGCATAAAGTATTTTTGTTACATAAAATAGTATTCTTTTAAACCTCTCGCTCTAATGTTTTAGAATATAGTCATATTTCGGTACATGACTGTGCAGTGGTGTTAATATTTTTTACATTTATTAATTTTTAAACGCATTTATGAAACCATTAGTATAATTTATTACGAGATAATTTTTGTATAATATTCACGATAAAAAATTATATTGATAATCTCTGTGATCCCAAATTTGACAAGAATTAGGCATTTTATTATTCAAAAAATAGGCAAGATTAACACATTTGAAGATGATTCTAAAGATAATTATTATAAGCTATGTCTTTGACAATTCAAGTGTGATAAACATCTTATGAATAGTGATTGCTTTATAATAATTATTGACATAAGAATAAGGTAGTGTTTTTTTGAAATACGCCATTTCTTTTGTCATTCCCTAGTGGTTAAGCTACAACATACGGCCGTAGCCATAAATTGACAAACTATATTTAAAGTAGGGACTAAAATTATGTTAACGCGCGTGTTTGAACATGTACCTAACCGAATTTAATTTTTTTTTTTTTACGGTACATGTAATAACATATTTTGTGTACAACTTATGTAAGTAATTGTTTGCAGCATTTATGTGGAATCTCAACAGGATATAATTTTAAACAAAACAGACACGAAACGTGTTTATTTTAAGCCAATTTTTTGTTTATTAAATAACATTTTTCGTATATTTGTATTTTTTTAGGCATGTCATAACATTTAAAATATAAAAAAATTTCCCGGTTTGCAGCGTGAACGATAAAAGCTAAATGTTGTTTTTAGAAAAACGGTAATGTAAAATAATAAACATTCAAAACCACGGGTGGCATTTAAACCTGCAAGAAAAATATTAGGCGTGTGAATTTTATTGCGTTCAAAAACTAGGGCGCACTCACACTGAAACGGCTGTAACAAAAAGTTACTCTCGAATAAAACCGGTATTTACGCGGTGTGAAATTGACTGGCAATATGTACCTTTTACGGTTTTACGGACGGACTAAAAATATATCCTGTAGTCTTTAAAGTAAATCATAATAATTTAATAATTCCTTAGTCTCAATACGTGTATAAGGAATTGAACATTTAAAATTATTTATGCCTCTTGCATTGCATTACAAATACTATCTCTGAATAATTAAAATACATCAAGATTAAATTAATACATTTGACAGGTAAAAGTTCAACAATTATATAGTTATATAATAAAAATTATATATATAGATGGGGGTTGATTTCAAGCTTAGATATATTTTACCATCACTCAGAATCGATCCTACTGCTGAATGAAGACATCCCAAAGCTGCCACTACTCGTAAGTGTCCACATATGTTTGCTGTCGTATTCGGAAATTTGTACGTTAACAGTTCACCGCAGGATACTTATTCGTGCGCCGTAGTACGTGAAACATGAGTTTGTGTAACATTTAATCAAATGACGAGTTCTTCGTTGAACATTTCACCGTGGAGTATATTATTTGTATGCTACAACATGTGAAGATGTCTTTACTAGATCAGGTTATGTTAGGTTACGTTAGGTTAGGCTTAATCTGATTGGAACAGTACTATTAGCAAACTATCGCTGCATTTTGTAAGATACGTACAAATGTATTCCACGTCATTTCATAAAATGTTAAACGAACTCATGTTTCACGTACTGCGGTGCACGAATAAGTGTCCCACGATGAACTGCATACGTACAACTTACATGTAACCATTTGCTGTTGGTGAGTGTTGATCCAACGTTGCGGGGCGACAGCCATAACCACAATATTACAGCATTTGTTTAGCTGCAATTAATAAATCACTCGTTAAGCGACATGCCCAACCCACTGTCATTTCATAGTAGCTTTGTTTGTACGTATTGTTTTAGCTTTGTTTTTTTGTATCTTATGTATCATTCAAGTCTCCGTGCCTTTCTCTCCCTTGGCATTTTTTATTAAATTACGTCTTTCAGTAAACTCAGTCAAAGCTCACTTGAGAGCGTGACGATCTAAGTCCTGAGACATTCCCAGGCGTAAACAACTGCTGATGCTTCACATCCAAATGTAGTGCCTTGTGATACGCTTGATTAAGACCAAGTATGGTGCGGAAACTTTAATCCATGAACTCCCTAAATAAATCATAAATTTTGAAAATTGGAGTATAATTAATAGAAATATCCATTTTCGCAGTGGATGTAAAAAATTAGTGCTCCCAGCTTGGAATCTGATTTTTTTGGGTGAATACACTGATTTTACGGGTGTTTCATTGAATGTTTTAAGGGATGCGAGTTTAACTCCCTGCTTTAATTTGCCATTAAAAAAAATATTACACTTACCAATAAAAGTTGTGCAGTAACCATCTCATAAAGATACTCGTACTATCAAAACATTGATTTTAAATGACGTGTCATTTAGTTTCCCGTATTCGTAACGTATATTATTATCGAGATTATCATATTATAAAGCTCTTCCAAGTTAACGCTTCTCCAATCAATAACACTTTCCATGTATAAATTAACTATGTATATAATTTTGAGTAATATCCGGTATGTGCGGCTCACGACGGTCTCTCGGGGGAAAAGTGTTTTTCTTACAAAAGTGGGCAGGCAAAGGAAAATTGCTACTCAATCATTGCTCTTGACAAAACATTGCTATTTCAAAAATAATTACGAAGCTTTCTCTTTGTTTAATTTTGAAGAGTGCTTTAATTGTTAAAAGCAAGTTTTTAAACAATCGTAAATTATTACATTTGATGGATAGGTTTTGCGGTAAAAAAAAGTGTCACAAATTTAATTTATCATATTTTCCTTAAATGCTGTTTCCTCTGCAAAAATTTATAATTGTTATCGTAGCCATCCTTTGAGACCACTGACCGGAACAATGAGATTGTGCTCTCATGAAGCCATGTCCGTAAATTCTTCAGTCGTGGTGTTTTTCTTCTTCTAGGACCATTTTATTTATGATTTTTTTTAAGAAAAATACGCTCAGATTTTATTCAACTACGCCAAGGGTGGTTGTCATCTAGATGATGTCCACAAAAAATTTCCTGTTTATATAAATATTTTTTAAGTAATTTATTTTTAATAACATCAAATGAAATTGTGTCACAGGCGACTTTTTATTATATAATATACAAACCGAAGTGTGAAGGTAAGCGGTTAAGATCCGACATAAATAGTGCACATTAAACTTTATCAGTGATTCGTGTTCGTTTTTATTGAAGTAAGAGTAATATTTATAGATGGTATTGATTAGTTTTTTAAATTCAAATAAACCCTGCAAAACCAAGCCATAATAAATAATAGTCAAAAAATACTCGTCTATATATAAAATATCTAAAATTATTCAATTAAATCATACATAATTTTGGATATTTTATAGATATAATAATATTTATTATGTATTGTAGTTTGGTTTAGGCTAATTCGGGGCTTAATAAATTAAAAAAAAAGGATATGTGAAATACCTATGTATTCTTAATCCAACGAAAACAAATAAGTATGAATGAAAAAGTGTGTCCTCCACTCGTACTATAAACCTACTTGGAGATATTGTCATAAAATACTTGCATGAATAAAACAGATGTTATATTTCATCTATCTATGTATTCTAGGAATACAAACTTTCATTCGATATAGACAAATAATTATTGTATAATTTATATTTATGTATGGTTATAAAGCACTTCTTATATTCAACGAATACTTCAAAAGGTTTGAGAATGTAACGTATGCATTATCAAATTAGTAATAACCTACTACTTAAAATTGTCATAATTAAGTAGGATGCCCGTAGCTTAATTGGATAAGCACATTGGTGCAAATCCACCTGTTATGGGTTCAAGTCCCGTGTAATGGGCCTAATATGCATGAGATATTTTCAAATTATGTATCGGCCGTGTTTAGGAAAAAGGGCGCAACCCACACAGAACAACACAGGAGAGGCAAAAAACGTTTTTTGAATGATTTTGGTTTAATATTAATAAAAAAAATAGGCACAAACATTGGGTGCATGATGAGTGATAATTTGGTGAAATATCTTTTCGATCTACTAATAATTGAAGAAGTTATTACAGAAAATCATTAAAATTGAGGGTAAATGCTTTTTTCCTTAAATTAAAACTTAATTAAAGCTCAATTAAAACCTGAATTTAAATAATAAATCGGCATTTGCGGCTTACTTCCTTTTTGCAGAACGTGTATTTAGTTGTATACATTGTTAATATCTAATAAAAGCACTTTTCGAAAAATCGAGGGTTATCCCCTTTTTCCTAAACAAAGTCGGTATGTTCAGTATGGTTATAAAATAGTTAACTGATTAGTACACTAAAAAGAAAAGTATATAATTCATGTGGTCCGGCGTTACTGACAATAAATATATAAATACTTACTATATATTGGAAATACTTGCCAAACTGTTTAATAAAATACTTGGGGCGAATAGACGCAATTGGAAAGTATTTCAGCGATATACCTTACAGTCTCAAGTAGCTGTGTCTGGTTTAGTAATTGATATATACTTTGAAATGAAACGGATTTGGCGACATTAAAAACATTCCTCGAATTAAGTGCGACATTCATGTCGTCATCACTCGTCTGCAAAGCGCGCTCGTGTGGCATAGTTTTCCGAAAGATTTAAACTTGTCGGGAATAGCTACTTGAATAAATTGTATCGTTGTTGGAGACAATTCTTAAATTGCTGCGAAAATTCTGTGTATTTTCTTTTTTGCGAATGGCTGTGACAAACAAGATATTTAATGCCTACTCATTCTTTGGCAATGTTCTTTATGTTGGCACTGTGTGTCGTCTGGTAGATTCGATCCAAAATTTTCATCTCGTCATTTTGTCCTTGAGGATGTATCTTCAGACTGCGCTATCTAAGAAATGTTATTAATCAAATTTAAAAAAAGATATAATTTTTATTATAATTCTAACAAAAAGAAAATTATGCCAAAAATTAAGTATAATATATTCATAGCAGTAACAAAGGGTGGATTTTAAAGAAGTTAGGTTATGGGGGTCATTGAGCAAAGATATAATATGCTTGTCAGTCAATATAATAATAATAATAATAATATGCTAATATAATATACTAAAATATCTCAACGTAGTATAGCAAGAATAGTATAATAGATTTGTATCAAATAGAAGCTGTTAATTAGTTTTAAAATATCTCAAATTGATTAATATCATCAGGCTAATAATAAATAATTACAAGATAAAAATAACTTTTTATATACAATGATTTTAAATTGGCGGCTCTCGTGGTGCAGTGGGTAAGGCGCTCGCCTTCCACCCGAGAGTTCCTGGGTTCGATTCCCGGTCATGACAAAAACATTTATGTGTTTTTCTCAAAGCCTGGGTGTTTGTGATTGTTCAAAATTACTAACAACCACCTTGTACGAAAAAGCAAGGACATGGTTATTAATAATTCTAAAAAAAAAAAATGATTTTAAATTTTCTGTTGAATTATTATGCTCAATATGCTCAAACTTGTACTTGATATGAAGTAAATAAAAAACAAACAAATATACAAAATATAGAATACGGAAATGTCATTTTGATTTCCATAGTAACGCACGTATATATTAATAATTAAGGTGCTTGGACCACCCACTTAGTAACCAATAATAGTGGATTGGATTACGGATTTCTTCCGAAATAACTTTTCATACAAAACAGAATTAACTGAAAATGAATTCAATTCTACTTAAAGATGGCTAAAAGTATTAAAAGACTGCATTGGAAATTGGCATCGTGTTCTGATATATTCTAAAAGTTTCAAATGTCGATCTAGTCAGGAAATTAGTTAAAAAATGATTGCCAGATTTGTACTGGACAAATAAGAATACGAGCTAATAAAAACGTTGTAAAATCCTAGTTGTTGCGATAATTTGCCGATCGATGTTACGATTTTGCCAACAGAACATGATAAATTAACGTATCTATGAATTATTACAGTCTTTGAACGCATGGATATTGGTAGTAAATATATGATGCTGAGGCGTTGATAGATTACAACTACTTATATACTACACATTCTCAGCGTTACAATACACACTATTGGTGCCAGTAAATCCATGTACGTGTACAGCCGCTATAAATTGTTGATACAAAATTAGTAAAGTTTCATCTCGATATCTCACAAGGTATCGATAGAAAATACTAGATAAAATGTTAATATAGTAGAGATGGAGTGGATATTTTCATTAATGAGAAAAGAAAACTCTGCCATTCTTGGTAGTATTGACATAAATGTGTCACTGATAACTATCTTAGAAATCGGGAGCATCAGCTGTTTGTTCTCCCAAGGTAAATAACCTGCCATTGGTAATGCCAATTGTGAGGGCAATAACTCTGTTCAACCAAATCACTTCAGATATTGACATATTCCACCTGGGTGATTATTTGTATAGATGGGCATTATTTTATAAATTCTTAAAATAGGGTCTGCTTAGCTCATTCGGTGTAGGTACTTCCTTGTATCTAATTTATACATATATATATATATATATATTTGTATTTACACTTTTCTACTTTTTAATAACTTGTATATAATACTGTTTTAATAATATTTCTTTATTTCTATATGTCATGTTGTAAACGTCTTAAATTAATAATTTGTAATGTTCACCATATGGGTGGCTCACAATAATTATGGATCAAGTCCAATTTTCATAAAATTCGATTTTTCGTTTCAGTGGCTAGATAAAACATATTTCTATATTGTGTGTTATTATCACAATCGTAGTTCTACAATTTTCCGCATAAATGGCAATACTAGTATTAATAAGACATCAAATTGAATGTGAATCATGTCCATTTCCTTCAGCAGTATAAAGAGGTATTTGCTAATATTAATAAAGCTTGAATATAGTTTTTCGACTATTTATTTAAATTGATCCATGTACCATTAAAAAATGGTAAGTATTATACAGTGAAAATATTCCTGAATTTTACAAAAGGAGTTTTAACTTTATATCGAAACATCTCAGGATCTACTTTGATGGACTTGATCCATAATTATTGTGAACCACCCATTTTATTTATTATCGTATTATTTATTTATTTGAAATTTTAAATTTTAAAAAAAGTTTCGCTTCTATCGTGTCTGCTTACTTTTTAATTTTTTTATACATGAATTAAATTTCCAAATTAAATGCCTCCACTTATTCATTTTCTGGGTCCGCTATTGTTTTTGAGAGTTTTAATTTATACGGTATTGTGTCGATTGTTTAAGTAAGTATTTAAGAACAGACAAAACTTTTAGGCTAATCATATTAACGGTTTCTCAAAAACGTCTCTCAAGTTGTAACTAGGCATTCACGCTGTATAGTTTTCGTGGAGATTATCGTAACCCTGTTATTAACTAAGTTCAGATCCGTGCCGAGAAATTAACCGGGCCCAGTTTAAAATAGCCCCCTATCAGTTCGGGCGAGTGTTTCATTTTCATCAGCCCACTTGGCAGTGATTCGTAGACTGTTACAACTACCGGCCGGTTACCTACTCGGAGAAGTAAGTAAGTGCTCATTTAATTAATCAAGAAACTTCGGACGGAGACCGGCAGTAGCTTACAACTTCATTACAAATTTGGCCACTCTAATGCAGGGGTTTGAAATAGTAATATTAACTGCAACACAGCGAGGATTACAATAATAAAAAGTGACGCATTCTATTAACAAAGATATTGGATCGGGTGGTATTTGAATTTATAACTGTCACCATCCGGGCGAGTACAGTTTTCCTTAAGGGCGGACGTGCTCAGCGTGGGTCAAAATGGAGCTTTTTTTTCTATTTTCAAAGCATGATCCTGGACATACCTTAAACGTTGTAGATAATCTATTTATATAATTTTGAAGCCTTATTATCCTTTATATTTATTTTAAACATTTGATGACTGCATAAAGTATTTTTATTACATAAAATAGTCTTCTTTTAAACCTCTCGCTCTAATGTTTTAGAATATAGTCATATTTCAGTACATAAATGTGCAGTGGTGTTAAGATTTTTTACATTTATTAATTTTTAAACGCATTTATAAAACCATCAGTATAATTTATATTGACATTATTATAGTGAAATATTTACGATAAAAAATTATATTGATAATCTCTGTGATCCCAAATTTGACAAGAATTAGGCATTTTATTATTCAAAAAATGGGCAAGATTAACACATTTGAAGATAAATCTAAAGATACTTAGTATAAGCTATGTCTTTGAAAATTCATGTGTGATAAATATCCTACGAATAATGATTGCTTTATAATAATTATTGACCTAATGATAAGGTAATGTTTTTTTGAAATACGCCATTTCTTTTGGCATTCCCCGGTGGTTAAGCTACAACATACGGCCGTAGCCATAAATTGACAAAATATATTTGAAGTAGGGAGTAAAATAATATTAACGCGCGTATTTGAACATGTACCTAATCGGAAAAAAAAAATTAAACGGTATGACAAATTGTTGCATACCTACCTAAATCGATAGTTTTAAATAATTTGTTTTTAAAACATTCACTGCTAAAATATATTATATGAGTAAATATTTATACACATAATATTGTATCTAATGTGCATATATCTTACAATATAATAAAATATGACACGAGGGTTATTTATTTTATGTATGTTAGCATAATTTTACGCACAGAGTTTTTCTGGACTGCCCGAAATATTTTAAATAGTTTTAAATATACTGAGAATTGTGTTAATACTAGAGCACAACTTTAGACCATAGAAGTAACTGGGTTATCTGAAAAAAAAACGCATTTTTTTTCAATCGATGATAAAAACGAAATTGTGTTACTGCTTTACCTGTCAATCATCAATCGTTAATTTAATGATGGTACAGTGTAATGTTTCCCAAAGTGGGAAATCCCTAAAGGCACTGCAGTAATCCAGAGAGGTAATTGTAGCCTCGAAAGGAGATAGAGGTGACGGAAGTAAAATATAACGCAGAAACAAATGAAAAACTGTTTAAACATGTTTCATGTACTTACACACGCTTAAATTCGTTGTGATTTTTATATGTTCTAAATTAACACACAAAATGCAAGTTATACCTGTATGCGCCCATGTTCATAGTCAGCAAGTGTTGAAAGACGAGCGTGTCGGCAGGAATATGTACTGCTGATGAAAATAGAGCCGGACATTAGTAAACTGGTTTTCCTATCAAAATCAATGGAACAAGGTGTGTACCGGTATGCTACCATTTTTTCATGCAACCACAAATAGCAGTTTTTATAAAAATTAGTACACCAAAGATCTATTTTATTGGTAGGACCTACTTCGAAAAATTGTAACGCGGAGTAACGCATGAAACTGTCACGTGTTTTGTCAACATCTTCTCTACAAACATTAAATTATTTTTTCGATCGTGTTGTTTTAAAACTATGCCCACAGAAAGCTTTCCAAGTTAAAATAGCAAAAGAAATATCTGCCTATAGACTGCCAGCGTAGTTTGATACCAAATGGGTCTATTCTATACTTATCGACCACCAAAGTGATAAAGTGATAAATATTATCAAACTAAGGGTAGGTTTCTATCAAAGTATTAGTACTTATTGTATCAATTATAATAAGTTGGTTGTAATTATTGCAATAAGTGCTATATTTTAACAGTACCTCGCTTGGCTGTGATAACTTTAGAGCGAGATAGATAGTTTTGACTGTTTAGATGGCTAATTGTTAGAATAATTATAATACCTAAATACAAATATGTAATAAATACTATCACTTTATCACTTTAGCGGTCGATAATCGCCGTGCGTATAGAATAGACCCGCTAAGTATTTAGGTGTACTAGTATGGACACAAACACAAATATTTGTAATAATAAAAATAAACACTCATTTGTGTCGAGGCTATAAAAGTATATTATAAACATAGATTAAGATAATAATATGTTTTCTTTAATATCTTCTAGTCTTAATGTTTATATTTTGCTATTTATTTGTGTTCATATATTTTATATCTATGTCATGACATGTAGCTCGGCGTTTGGACCACCAATGGACAAATACCGTCATACATTGGTACCCAAGAGGTAATAAATGCCCACAGGGGTGCCCTAAATCCCGCTAGATATACGAACTCATAAAGTTTGGTGGATGTATGTAGCAGTAAATAAGTGTGGAGAGAGCTCATCTAGCATTGAATCGACTCCGGCTGTTGTTAATGATAATTTTATATCATATTGTTAATGTATTAAAATTTTGTTTTTATATTCACTGATAAAAATAAATGAGTTTGAATTTGAATTGAATTCCCCTGGCTAAGACACTGACCGACCGCACTGAGATCAACAGACTGTGAACAAGAAATTCTACCGGACTCAAATTGACAAAACTAATAAACCTACCACCACCCCTATTCCTTGGAAACATTAGGATGCCTACGGGATACTGAATTAGTTTCTGCCAAATGTTATCATTCAAGCATAAACAAAAGTATCCTTTAGCATAGTATAATTTATCTCAATTTAGAAAGACCGAAACATCGCTGGAGAGACAATATTATAAGATGGACTTCAGAAAACTGTTTCTATTTGATGACTAGATAATAGCATCGGAGGACTGATTGTCGTGAAAATGGATAACTGACAAGGCCAAGGTTTTATTTAGACTGTAACATAATCTAATAAAAATAAGGCATTTTCTAATACTATCAACTATTCTTCCCTTTCACTCCAAAATAGAAAAAAATATAATAAGCTGAAAATAATTACTTCACTGAGTAATAAATGCTAAACCATGAGCGGATGTTATTTTAATCTTTTAAATAAATTCAGTATTTACATGGTGAGAAAAGTGAGTGAAATCTTCTTCTTCTTTGACCATATCCGCGTCTCAGTTTTTGCATATGGACACCAGATGGCGTTTTCATGAACCCTTTTTCTCGGCAACACAAACACAGACTCGGTTTCAATCGAACGTATCACGAGTCTTTACGTATGTGTATGAAGCATCAGCAGTTTTCCGCACTGGTAATATCTCAGGAGCAGATACCTCACAGACTGAGGTCGCCACGCTCTCAAGTGAGCTTTGACTGATTCTAATGATTTTACTCTAATAAAGCAATGTTACTCTAAGTAGCGAAAGGCACGGAGAATTAAAAAAAAGAAAAGGAATTTAATAATAATATATAACAAAAACGAAGCTAATCAATACGGACATCAAAATTTATGTAAAGAGATCTTCACGCCCATAGTACGACGCTGCAATTCTTTTAAAAGCAATGAAATTGACTTTTGTGACGACCAGGTCGGACGGCTCGATGAGCCCAATAGCTGGTTGGACCGACTGAGCATCTCTTCCCCTCGGAGCACTTTCTCGGACATTCCCAGAGGATGTGGTTTGCATCCTGTGTTTCTCCGCCACATGGACATGTCGGTCTGGTCTTCAATTAAGATTTTTACTAGTAATATGCCTGTTTTCAAGTTATGTATGTTCAATATATGGAATGTTACATTCTCAAATCTTATGAATTATTCGTTGAATAAAGGAAATTGTTTATATCAATTTCTGTTATGGTATGTATGTTACAGAATCTATTTATGAAAGTATTATGTTACTATCTCAATCTCCGTATCGTCCCGCACAACATTTCATTGTACCAAGATGCGGATCTCGGATCCGTATCATAAGTTTATTATTGTAACATAACTATGGTAACATACTGTTGTACCGACCGTTACGCCGCAAATAAAACTCGCTCCTCCATCCATCTTCGACCGCTTCATCATTCATCACACCATGACCCCCACATTGGTGACCCCAACGTTTTACGCTACCTTCTGACCAAGCAGTTCTGACATCACGGCGTCGACATCATCACCGGGATGACATGGGCTTCCAAAGGCCTCTGAAGTTAACCAAGTCACCGGACATTAGTTTTGACATGTGTTATTTTTTGTATCATCACAATTTAAAACCAAAAGTGTTATTTACTGATTGAAAATATTCGTTAGTATGAAATCGGTGTAGTGTTAATTAAAAAAAATGTCTAAACAATACGAAAAATAAATTTAATATAACTAACATAATATTATTACATAAATGTGCTTATTTTTACAATTTTATTTCTTTCCATCCTGTATTAGCAGTGAAACAGATTAATAATGTTAATGATAGTGATAATACATCATGTTAACATCACAAGAAATAACACGATTTTAAATCTAATAATATTCATTCGATGAAATCTCTTTTAATTTCGTAAAATATTTTCTCTGACGTAATATAATTACTTAGTGAAAGAATTTTTCGCCTATTGTGTTTTGTTTCTTTTTTCCCTCTTTCACTGCTAGGTACGATAAATCTCGCGTATAAAATATTACCAGGTGAACGAAACCGAAATAGAAAAATAACGTGTATTTTTTTTTACTTCCAACATTTATTGCAGGAGAAGTCTCATTTTATTAAACACAATTAGATATTTTTAACGATGCTTATTCTTTTATAATATTATGTAAAGGGTTAATCGAGTTCTGTATTCTATTTTGAATTTCGTTTTCAGTGCATTTATGAACAGACTAATACCCGCTTATACCTGCTCTTTACAAAGGATAATGTTGCCTTCTAAAATACTTCCCCAACAGGATGAAAGTGCTTTCATACCAAGATTGGAGCATTTGCATTGACTGGCAAAGTCGTTTGATGAATTTCTCATTATGAAAAATACTTTAATGACATTTTATAAAGCATTCGGTCAAAGTCCACTATAGTAAACTAGTAATTGCTCATATTTCGAATGCAATATGATAAACTGTTTGTAGAAAATCATGATACATGTAATAATTTTAACGAAATATGCAATCGAAAATCTTCATTTATTGCGTTATAATACTAACAGCATTATTCGTTCTGAATAACTTGATTTCTGCATTGACTATTCTAGAAATCGGCTTCCATTTTCTAAGAAACTATTTCATAGTATTTTTGTATACAATTCAGCTGTTTATTTATCTTAATCCATGTTGTAAATGAAAGCAGTTTTAAAGATAACCCAAATGTGTAGAAAACAAAAGTATTCATAAATTAATTTTATGGTGCAAATGCTAACTTATCGATGGCTTTCAAGTTGATCTGATCGGGTCAATAACTACTTCTATCTTGAACAAAAAATAAATATATTATATTGACGAAGCATGTATGACGAGTTTCTCACTGAAACAAATTGATATGAACCGTATTTAGGCGACAGGGTAGTATTTTAATAAGGATATTCTCATTATCCATATAAGTGTTCAAGGAATGTGTGCCACCAGAATACACGTATTGTTACACCCCCGTATGGTCCCCATTTGGAGATGTCTCTGTGTATCTGGAGAGGCCCGAGTCGGTATCAAATCCAACAAATAGTAAAGCGCTGATTACGAAAATAAATAATAAAAACAATAGAGCCGGCATGCCGTAGCTTATGACGGTTGAAAAATATTTGCAACGTCGCCTTTTTGACAATGCTTCTGGTTGAAAGCGAAACACAAGATGGCGGGCAGAACGCTGCAACAGCCAAATCGCAAACACGTACATTTCGTCCTCCGTAAAATAAATTATTAAAAATGTAACTATTATTTATAATATTAACTTAAATATACCTTGCCGTTTCCAAAACAATTCTGGTGTGTTATTTGTTCACCTCCAAGACCTAAAATCCAGACGAAAAACCAGACAACAAAATAAAAGTGACAGCTTGTTATTCACTTACGAAAATGGAGGGAAGTGATAGTATGTATCTAAAATAGAGAAATCTAAAAACTACGGAACATCATAAAACCAAATATATATATACCCATTTTTGTGAGAACAGTTTACTGACGACTTTCCAACGAATTTATTTTTTAACGAACGGGAAGAGAGTTAAAAATGTGACGAAATTTAGGCAGGTGTATAAAATATTTTGTGACAAAGTATTACTATGGGTGTAAAAAATACCAATTATCATGTGTTATCATTTATTCATTTATTAACGACCACTTATTCTTTTTAATATAAAACTATCCAAATATGTTTTTTTTGATATGTTGTAATTAGGGAATCCAATCCCGAGCCAAAATTCTGACAATCCCGGGATCTCGGCACTGGTCCCGGGATTGGCATGTTTTTCCATTGTTAATATAAAAATTTTATATTTACAAATAACATTAATAAAATTGGTCAAAATTAAATCTATTTAAGACATTTATTGTTAATATTATATACGTTCAATCTTGGAAATACATAAGTTTAATGGAGTAAATAATATTGTTATATAAATAATAATGTGAATTTAATATGAGATTGCTGTTTTTGATAGTAAAGACTTAATGAATGGGTTAGCGAGATTTAAAATAGTAAAGCAAATCATGGTGTACTTATGGCCTTTCCGCTTCATAAATCTAATTAGTCAGCCAAATATGAAACTGCCGTAAAACGTATGAGATCATGGTGGAATTACTTTGCTAATAGTGAGAAGCATTGTTTTTTTTCCAATATTACTGATTTTTTTTTTTTTTTTTTTTAAGTTAGGTATGTGAAAAAATAAAATGAATCGGCAACTTACACATGGGTATAAATCAAACTTCATTCAAACTCAGTTTTTTGTAATGTAGTTATTTGTTATTAAAAGTATTTTTTCTGTTGTATTATCGTTTTTATTTTATTTTCCATAAAAATTGATAAAAAAATCAGTTTCGGGACTATGTTTATCAATCCCGGGATTCATAGGTATCGAAAATGGCTCGGGATCCCTAGTTGTAATGATTTATTCGAATGTTAAAAATAGCCATTTCAGTGTACATTTAATGTTCAGCCATACAATATTATTAATGTTGGTAGTTTTGTTTAAAATATTGATAACATGGAATTAATAAAATGGACGTATGTAACTAGAGATGTATATATTTCAATAAATTAAGCCCGGTATTTTTCATTATATTAAGCCGAATAATGCGTTAGTTACAGCAAAAAATAATGTAAACAAACGCAAGCCATATGTATACGTGGGCAATAAATAAGGGTAAACATTGGTTTTATTAATTTAAATGTGGCTACTTAGCTAATGGGTTCAACGTTTAATGGCCAAGCGCCATGCAAATAAAAACTGTCAGTGTATATTTCACTAATATAATTGGTGTTTGGCTTCGACGTGGTGGTCATTATAACGAAAGGCTAGCGTATTACTTATTAAATGCATTGACTGTGTATTGCTACTATTTTATTATTTAAATAGATATATTATGTATAATACACTGTTTATGTATTCCTTTCAATTTTGAATTATTACCAAAGTATGCATATTTTGGATTCGATTTTAATTTGATGTTCTTTTGTTTGACTTTTACTGCTGTAAGAATTATTTTCAGTTTGACATATTGTATACCTAGATAAAACGGTTATTTTTATATTGAAAACTTTAATATTAATTGTGTTTTTTTAAGTACAATAAATTATGTATATCGAGTAACGAATCGACATCATGGGAAGCTAGATATTTCAGCTAGTTATTTATAAAAACAGAAAATAATAATTATCGTCAGAACCTTACAGAAACCTTTACGTCATATTCAATCAATTATCATCTCATCCACAAACACACGGTAGCCTGGTTGATAGAGCGACCAACTATGTAGCCATAACCGCAGGTTCAATACAGTGTCTGGCCATAAAAAATACAAATTGTTTTTCTCAACATGCTCTATGTAAATTTAAAAAAAAAATCATTGGGTTGCCGAACGGCTAAGAAAAAACTTTCGTAAGAAGAGTTTGTTAATACTTATAAGCTCCGGTGGAGGCCTATAATATGCTCCGCTCAGGAGCGAACATGATAATTGTACTTTTTTATTCTCATATTTGTAATAATATAATAATTTTGAAAAATCTCAAATAGGTAGATACGTACATACATGAAAAATTTGATCGAATGGGATTCGTACTCACATATTTTTCCTATCCAGGTGAGTGCTTTTATCCATTAATATCTACTAACGATCCATCTATGGATCATAAGAATTAATGCAAGAACTTTATCCAAAGTATTTTTCAAATTCCGCTTATGAAAGAGCAACCAAATTTGTAATGTATTATTCAATGATATATTACTTATTAATAACATGATTATAGATGGTGTCCGGTGTTAATATTCTTGTATTCTTGCAAAAACTTTTTCACTGAATATACACAAGATTTAACCATTCGATTAAATAATAATTTGTACAAGAAAACGCCGAATTTAGTTTACTTCCTGAGTATTATAGCGACATCTAAAAAATAATAAACGAAATTTTGCGCTCTGTTTCGTAGTGTTGTGTATGAAGTAACAGTTGGAATAAAACAAATCCTCGAAATTATTAAGTACTTGCGTAGCACAGACCGACAAAAAACAGACTTGGTATGTATTCGCAGCCAGACGGCGCCAGATTGGCACTGTTTATACGCAGCTAGTCTGTTCCTCGTAGACCGTAGACCGTCTACGGGTCTACGCCAATGCTACGCCAGAGCTGGTTGAATGTTTAAGTTATCGGTTGTTTATCATTCCACTATCCGTTTTTGTATAGATGCTGGTGCTACGAGATAGAGGTGGAATTAGTAAATTCGAATTTATATATTGAATGAATAGTTATTCAGATACTTAAGTAATTGATAACGATAAGTAATATACTCAGTATTCTGTACACTGGGCGTACTATTATGGTAATTGATTTTAAATTCAATTCATTCAACTGGAGTGTAATTTTGAAACAATTTGAATATATTATAATTATTATTTTTATATCATTTCAGCTGCTGGTAGCGCTTTTCAGTGGACTGTAACATGACGGAATGATTCTGATGCTGGGGGGGGGGGTTACGGTAAAAATTAGTGCACGCAAATGATGTCTTAATATTTTACATGTTATATGTGTTTAGAAGCATGTGGTTGGAGAACGACTGCCTGTTAATAGTAGGCCTGGTAAGGATAATGATGTCAGGTGGGTATGACATTTATATTGTATTAGGGCCGCCATAATTGGCCGAACCAGCTTCTTCAGCACAGATTGTGAAAAATAAGAGAGCCCTCTTAAGCGACCTTGTTCTTACTTATATTATTTAATGTCGATAAAAGATGAAGAAAATAAACAAAATAGTGTTACTTTTAAACTTTATACTAAAAACATAGTTATTTATGAAATTATACGTGAATATAATGTATTGTGAT
Organism: Rhyacophila brunnea; assembly: GCF_057557595.1. NCBI lineage: Eukaryota > Metazoa > Arthropoda > Insecta > Trichoptera > Rhyacophilidae > Rhyacophila > Rhyacophila brunnea. Next base: position 18,457,450 of record NW_028232752.1, read on the forward strand.
GTTTCGTTATAATAATGAGGAAAATTTTGCAAAACATGAAAAAGATTGGAACATGAAGAAACATGGAGAATTGACTACTTTTTATTCAACGAAAAAATCACAAGGTTTAAGAATGTAACATTATTTTTTTTGAACATACATAATATGAAAACACTTCTGAGAAATATATACGTGGGCGCAAATCCCGAGAGACGCAGTTTCGAACCTGCTGGGTGTCGTATTTTTTTCAAAAAGATTTTTTCTATTGGTTACGTATATATTTCTCAGAAGTGTTTTACAATTATTTATTTGAAGGTATTTGAAGACATCGTTGCCATTTGGATGACTTCATTAATTGTTAATTGTGGAAATAATACATTTTCCTTGGCAGTGGTAAAACAATCGATAATGATATTATGTACAAACTTTATAGATAAACTTTTAAAAAAATCTGTTACTTAATATGACATGTTCCTAAATTATAGATAATTAACATGAATAATATATTTTTTGGTATATCCTTGGATGAATTTTTCTGTTTGTGTATGTCCCATATTAAGTTGATATAATAAGGTAAGTAAAATAAAATAAAAATATATTTTTCTGAATTAGAATTTATTATGCACGCATCTCACAAAGGAAAACGTGGCAACACTGTGATAATCAATCATTATGATAAGTGTGGGGCTGTTACGGTACATATTATTATTATCATGGCATACCATAAACAATCGTGAAGTTGAGAATGGTGAATTATTTGTTCGTTCGGAGTTTTGATTAGTGCAGTCGGCGGGGAATTGGCTCAGATGTATAGCGCAATCGGTTTTATTTATGGGGAAACCTATCACAGTTTATATGTGGATAAAGTTACGCGCATAGGAAAACAAAGCGGTGAAGAAAATATTTTCAAATGCTAAATATAGTGGTATTCCCATTATTATTCAAGAAGTTTATATTAGCTTAAATTATGCGAATTATATATTACTTTAAATACTATATTGATTGCTGATTACATCTTTTTGAAAAAATAAGACACCTAGGAGTATTTGAACCAGCACCTCTAGGGAATCGCGCACATGTATACTGACCACTGTGCCATAATATGTTTTGCGGCCTTTACTAAATTCGCCAGAGCGTGCGGGGAGCGGGACACTCTCGATTCCCCTTGCCACTCTTCAAATTAAAGTCACTCTGATAGTTGCCATATAAATTAATTAATTATTTCGCACTTCGGTGCAAGGTTGCATCACCAGTCCCGTGCGACTCTGCTCGGGACAAAATGAGAGCTTAAATTCTTTGATCTGGCACACGTAAAGGTTATGTTAGCCGGCTAAGTTAGTGGCTGCATATACATAACGGGTGCGGAGGTGGGAGTTTTACACACCATGTGCTATAATAGGTATCTAATCTAATTGTATCAAATTTAACTAATGGTTTTCACAATACTTTAATAGTTGTTATATACCTATATTCTTATAAGTATTTTCAAATAGTGTATATTATATTGTTTATGACAAAATATAAGCGAAAACGTGCAAAAATGTTAGCAGAATATTTCAAAAATACTGTAAGGATATAAATTAATCCATTACTTAATTTTACTTTTTTTTTTCATCCACTTGAATTTAAATCGTCAACGGGAGAAGTATTCATAGTATAATTTCGGAGAAGAAAAAACCATGTAAGTATATTATATATCATTATGTCTGTAAGAAGCGGTCCAATAAGCAATAGTAAGTTGTAGTGGAGAATACTATTTATTTGAAGATCACCAACAATTACAGCTTATTGATTACAGAATCGTATTACATCGCACAGGTATCGATGGGTCAAGGGTTGAAGGAGATTTAGATTACTGAACAAGTAAACTCACAACGCATTTTTCAAATCGTATTAACCGTACGATAGCAGGTATTTACTGCCTTCTTGGAATTTGGCCCGCCTAGTTTTCAACAGGCACAATTCTTAAAACTAATTTATGTATATTTGGGGATGATTATATCATTTTGGGGTCACCACATTGGAGAAGATGAGGTGTGGAAAGAGAAAGTCGTTTTTGCTTGGATGTTTCGGGGAGAGAGTTTGTTTATCGTTACAAGAATAAATACATATAATGTAAAGATGACATCGTGATGTTATAATCGCATATAAGGATGTACTGGTGAAATTGATTATATTATTGAGTTGACTGGCGATGTACCGAGACGTTGATATAACCGAGAGACTGAACTCGAGTTGAGTGAGGATTTATGGATAGTCCTTCGTATTTATACAATGCAGTTCATACATAACAAAAGACATTGACGCAATTAAACAAATCATAATAATAGACCCAACTGATTTAATTATAATTAACTAAATGTGGACGATCGTTTCCGCTCTATTGTTTTGTTTTGACAACAAAATACATACATATTAAAGTGTGTCATCCTTGTTATACTGAGTGGTATGATTACTACACAACATAACATTTACGATATTCTAGTTAACTCCGGTATAAGTTAAAGAAAAACCGGTTCGAAAAAAAATTGGAGGACTTCTAAAATGTAGGTATCAGAATAATATTATGGCAGTACACGATTCAAACATATTTCAGTATAGCGCAGCAGTCATTTAATTTTATTATTTCTTTTATTGCGCATTTTTTTGCAACAGAAGTTTCACTTGATGCTTTTCACATATTGGGTGTATATAAGAAAATGTTTACTGCTTTGAATTGTTTAAAAGAACCTTTCCTAAGCGCCGTAAAGTTTACTGCTTTTCCGGATACTTCGGCGAGTAAAGCAAGCGACCGAATATGTTTTGGTTCACTTTGAAAGCATAACATGTGATGGCTTTTGATTTTCTTCCAGCGGCAAATTTCCATAAAAGATAAATATCAAAATTTGGCAACTAATATTTGCGGGCGATTAATATTATTCATACACACGAAACAAGTAACGGTAACCTTTAATTTATGAGTAAACCATAGTCGAAAAACAAATACTTATAAACAGCAAATCATATTGAACAGGGTCCAAAGAACTCAGCTGCAAAATCATAACTTATTATTTTCAGAGATACAAATAAATTAAATCTCACAAAATTTCTAAAATAACTTTATGTAGCTAGGCACAGTTCTACATAAGTTTTGAGTAATGACAAAATAAACAGTTAGAGTGCCTGAAGAAGAAGAAACTCAACAGGTGGTACTTAAATATAGTCTATAATCTGTGCAACTTTTGTCACAATTGGGTTAGTTGTTTATTATAACGGAATAAACGGTTGTATGAGTTGAAGGTTGTATAATAAGAACTCAATGTTTAGAGCACAGGAAGAAAAAATGAATTCCACTAAGTTGGTAGAAATAATGTAGTCTAGTTAATTATTATTATTATTATTATTAAGTAAAGCAGTCAATTTAATTTTTGTTTAAAATTCACGTCGTTTTAGCAAGACATACTGTGCTTTACCGAAAGCGTCTAAATAGGTAAGTACTAGCGAGCACTCGATTCAAAATTTAACTTCTCCAGACTTATTTTTTGAGCAGGGAAGCGTGTTATAATATAGAGCTCTTTTCAATTAGTTAAAATCAATTCGATAATCGTATATAGATCTCGTGGCTTTGTCGAATATGTAAATTAGTATCAAAATAAATGTATGTAAATGAAGTAACTATTATCAATTACCAACCACTTTACCTCCCCGAATTCATATCAAGTTTGTGGAAGTCATCAATTTGGGTAGTCATTGTGTTATGGATGGTGAAGTCGTCAGAAGGAGAGATGAGAAGTCGAGATTTGGTGGTTGCTCCAATGGATGGAGGAGCGAGTTTTATTTGCAGCGTAAACAGTCGGTACAAAAGTATGTTACAGAAGTTTTGTTACAATAATGACAGTGGCGAAGGGTAAAATAAGAAGGCTTTAAATTACGTATCTGTCAACACATTTATACCCATCGAAAATCATTCGATAAAATTTCTTTTTATTTTTAGAAACAATCTATACGTATTTATTAATATTCGATTAAACACCGTAGAAATTATTTTTTTAAATTATCTAATTATTAATGATTTTGGACAACGTGCGCAGTCATGACAACAATATTATGCGCGAATGTTTTAGGCTCTGCGAGAGGAGCTTACCTTATTTCATACAATTCGACAGACTTGCGAAGGTTACGAGACGTAAAGTCCATACGAAAAAAAATCAGAATTATTTCACACATAATCGGACCTTTGTTTACGTCACGATAGATGGCGCGCTGTGGTTTATTTTTTAATACCTTTGCAGATTGTTTTGTAACTGTGTAATACTGTAATACATTCCTACATATACGACATCTCTCCTTGGCAAAATAAATTATTTTTATAGAACATAAAATAATGAAGTGATTAAGTATACAAATACCTATGTCAATATGCAATTAAAAAATATTTTTTTTATAAGAAGGTAGGCTTTAAATAATTGCCTAGTATGGAGTCTTCGCCACTGAATAATGATAATGTTCCGAGGTCCGATCTCGGTAGGATGAGATGTTGTGTGGAGCGATATATAAACTGAGGTTCTAACAGACCGGGAACTTATATTCGAGTGACATGCTCAATAAATTATGATACGCTATTTAATGACGTACTCACAATCAAAATAATATCTTGAAAAGAATATTTAGGAAATAATTATTGTAATTTAGTCAGATACTATAATATGGAGTTTGCGTCATCGGATATATCTATATATTGTAATTTCGGTAATATATTTTTAATATCGCCAATCAATATGCTGACATGGATTGAGTTGTTTACTATCATAAGTTTTCTGGCGTTCACCGTAAATTACCTAAATTCTCAGTCTGACAGTATCGAGTATAGAATATAGATTAACCAACAACAAGCTTGAATCCTGTTTTATGTTTAAATATGTATGTGGTAATATTGTGAAAACTGCTTCTACTCATTGTAATTTATTCTAAATTGACGCATAGAACAAGTAATAATGTGTATGTACATTTTAATTGATTTAGTAATGAATTCTATATTCGTACACTTAGATACTTTCTTAACATTGATTTAGTATTCGTGAAGCGTTGACGCCATAATTGAAAAATAAATTAGAATCAGCAGAATCCATCTTCCCAGAAGTCAGATATGCTTTCTCGTTTCTTAAATTATTTAAGTGTTTTGTTAGCCTTAGGTTTGAATTAATTAAACAATTCCCTAAGTAAAACATTACGTTGACATGGCGGGAATAACAATTTTCATTTAGCTGCTTAATTACGTTGTCGTCCACTCAGGTTTGTAGCAATATATCTACCAAATGAGCAAAAATATTCCGGCACAATTTCGGTATATTTCAAAATAATATATATTGTTATTTTTCAATTAGAATGTAATTACGTCCAAGATTAAATCTAAATAAAATCGATCTAGATGAAAAATCTCATTTTGTTGGAGGAAATAGAACCGTCGAAAAACTATCAGTACCTTTTTACCGATACAGTAATCAATATCCAAAGTGACGCGATGAGTGGGTCCGACGAAAATCGCTTAAATCAAATTCGCGTTAGTCACGGTACAAATTTGCATAAAAATGTATTGTAATAATTGAGACCAAGGACTAACAAAACATATATGTACAAAGTATTAAAAAAATAAATGGTTTACATAAAAAGTTATTTCGATCTTGATGCTTTTATAATATCTAACAAATTTGTCTGATAACAAAACGCCTTCTTTTATTCACGCAAAATTTCCTCGTAGTAAGCTAATATTATTTTATTTTTTTCTTTGTAGCTTTAATGCATTATTCGTTGGAGTCTATGTTTTCTAAAAAAAATAACCCCTTTTCAATTGAGCTGAGACCTTCTGTCAATCTTGCAATTGTCATTTGCTTTTCTGGTGGAACTGAGTCTGAAGTGTCAGATCAAGAATCGCGTAACTCCGAGTTCGCGTAAGTCAAGGTATTACTGTACTTTAAATCTCTTGGATTTGGAGGGACCACTGATATATTTTGTAAAATCTTTGAAAATACTATAATAATAGGTTCAACAAAAATGCCCATCTTTACAATTGGTTTAATCCTCCTCGCATTGAAATCTTGCTTTGTGGCTCTACGCTAAGTTCTAACCGTATTAGGCTATCAAGAAAGTATTAATATTTCCATATTTTTCTTTGGTTACGTTACCGGCATCAATACTTTCTTTCGATATGATACTTGTCATTGTCGAACTAAGTTATGATTGAGAAACCAGTTGACCGCAATGTCTAACGACTACGAGGTGTTTTGATAAACAAGCGTGAGATAGCCGATTGCTATATCATTGCCTGTAATAAAAACGCTGATGCTAGATGAAGGAATGTATAGTTAAATGACTTGTTGATTATACGTTGTCGAAATTCATGCTGACTTGGCATAACGTTATTGATCGCTATAGACATTTTCTTTAGATACAATACTAATACAGGGTGTCAATACTTTATCATTCGTTGTGACGACCCTACATTACAACGGTGCTAAGTCAATGTATAATATTGTTGGACATTAGATTACTTTACGATGGACAACAGAAAACTGTGTGTCGTGATTTCATTTCGAGGTTTGGTAATAATTATTACCAGATCTTTTATTTATGGTCAGATTATTTGAAGCATTTGACAAAGCACATTTATATAGTAGCTTTATTTATGGCTATAAAATTTATTTTAACATATTGGAAGGAGCTCAAAAGTACACCATATTATGTCCTCTCACGCTCCAGAAAATAGTATGACGTCAGTTACATGTTATTAATGCAGTTATTGAAGACGGTTGTGAGATAAATGATAATATGTGAGATAAAAAGGCATAAGGCCTCATGTAAACCACTGATTGTCATATTTCGCATCCTAAACTCAAGCGACATAAACGGCGCGAAATTTAAATTTAGAGAAATCAAACATGTCGCGTTTTGGTCAATTAATCCGGATCATAACAATACATCGTAAATTGTCAAATACATAAGTAAATATTTTTTGAAGTTATACTTCTTTAGTCGCGTTTGGAAAATCAGATGAGAGTGTATTTTTGGCGTGTGACATGTAACACATTTATTTTATAGTTTAAAATTGTTCCGTTGCCTAGGCAACAAATTTATTATTGTAGGCCATTTGCAATTCCTTGCGTAAACAAACTTTTAAACGTCATAGTGGCAGTAGTTACTTTAAAAATAAAAACAAAGCTAAATAATTATATAATTTAGTAATATAAGTTAAAGTGTATAGAAATAAGCCAACGGCGTTCCAATAAGCAGCCTTTTTTCTTGAGTGTATAATTTAACAAGATAATTAAGAGCTAGTCGAAGAATCTAGTTTATCACAAGTTTTGTTTTTGTTTTGTTACGCAAAAATAAGTATAACTTCCGCGCGTACATAAGTACACATACCGATTTTTTTTACTAATGCTTTTAATTATTATATAAAGATATTTATGATTTCATATGAATTTAATTGGCTGAATACATAAGATAGATCACCTATGTATAGTACAAATGATTTCAATTGGCTTATGTGTAGGTACGTAAAGTTTTTGTCAAATCCAGTGTTGTTCATGATAGCGTTTTGTTTTCGGCTTTAATTCCATTATTATTTTCAGTGGATATGACGTAAGTTCTATGTGTATGCTCTGCCGATAGAGGTCGTAAATCAGACGTATTTTAGTCTCATACAAACAGGTAGGACGTAGGTACTTTATCACCGAAAGCTTTAACAAACGTAAATGAAATAATAATTCAACGCTTGACAATATGTATTTAGCAGTTAGTATGAGAATAGGCTTTAAAAGGTGGTCGATAAGTACTCTCTCCCTGTATATAGCATGAACGTACAACATTTCCATTTCTATATAACGGTTTTTTTGCTTAGATATAACTTACTTAACTGTCAAACCATGGTATGATACGACGCTCATTTATTGATATTTATGATCAGTATAGTCTATCCATGGATATAATCACATTTTAACAACACGCTACCAAATTATCAAAATTTACTTTTAAAATCAGTCATCAAATCACGCAACTAGCTTATAGAAGTTGATTTAAAAAAAAAAAACATATAATCTTGCCGCATATGGAGTGATACCAATCCATAATACATCCTGCAGTCTCCTTTATACCCACAAAAATGCACCGTTGGGTGCGGTTTATACGCTGGTGGCATCATTAAACCATGATTTATTTTATAAATGAAGCCAAAGCTCGCATCATGGTCAATGAAGAACATTACTGGACCATGAACAATATTTTTTCTGTTTAAAATATGGATCACATTGATCCGGACGAAATGTAATTTCTGATTCTTGTAGTCTAACAAATCGACAGTTATTAAAAAATAGCATTATGACGTGTTCTTTCTCAACGTTTACGACACTCTTTTTAGCTTAAATTGTATGGCCAACTATTTCATAAAATTTCTATTATATAAATACTTAATCTGGCTATTTATTACATCTATAATAGTGATGATGTGTGAGTGAATGAATGATTTCAATTTTTCAATGACACATTTCTTACAAAAACCATTACCCATTTATCATAAATTATCACATTATATCATACCCCATCTCTTGTTGACTTAGTAGCGAAGGGTGGAGGTAGTCTGTTAAGATCCGCCATAAATAATGCTAAAAAAACTTTGTTAGTCATACGTCTTTGTTTTTATTGAACTAAGACTACAATTTATAGATGTTATTGGTCAGTTTTTAAAAATCAATTCAGCTCTACCTAAACCAAACCATAGTGATTTTGGTATATTTTGGGCGATACGACAAAATTGAGCACACTTACTTATTTGTTTTCGTTGGATTAAGAATACATATTACACATATTATTGTTGGTTGTTTTTGTTTATTTCATTAAGCCCTGACTAACCCAAAGTACAATAGATAGAAATATTATTATTTCTACAAAATATTTAAAGTTATGTATGATTTAATTGAATAATTTTAGACATTTTATAGATAGACGAGTATTTTTTGACTACTATCTATTATGACTTGGTTTTCACATGGTTTAATTGAATTTTAAAAACTAACCAACACCATCTGTAAATTGTAGCCTTATTTCAATGAAAACAAATTCGTATGAATGACAAAGTTTAGTGTGGAGTATTTATGTCGGTTCTTAACAGCCTACCTCCACCCTTCGCTACCGTTTGTCATTATTTGTATGGACGACCCCGTATTTTGAATGATGTGCGACCCAAAGAATTCACCCACTTTCAGAGCTGCTTCAAACTAAAGAATTATAAAGAATGTTTAATGCCGTAACGTACGCATAAAGTACATAAATCATACAAATTTCACCCTTTTTCGTGATTGTAATTTCGTAAATGGCAACAAAATATTTTATGTACCGCGTTCCTTTGGTTTCCCAGAGGTGCACTACGGGGACGGAAACAAAGAACTTCCGCAATAGTATTTACTGGCTCTAGAAGCCATAAAACATTCTGATTATTTATAACTTACATATATATTATATACGCCTATATATAGAACGGAGAGAAATTATTTTGTCATCACCTTTTATAGAAAAACCATACAAAGATAATATTAACTGACCGCAACATTTAACGAGATAATATGCTTTTCTTACATTTTTTAATTTAATTTTCATTTGCCATATCAGGTATTTAATGCATACAAGTTCTTCAGAAGTTTGTAAAGGTAAGACAATTTTTCCTAGCTTTGACATCTCATTGAAATTGTATTTTAGTCAGATTTAATTACCTAGTGAGATTCAAATACACAACATTCATTATCTATGCGCGTTTTCTTATTCATTAAGTTATCAATCCATGTATTACTGTGTTTTAAATTCTGCCAATTACGACTATCAACTGATTAATAAACTTATATCAAGGTAATGATGATTTATAGCTGTCAACAGGAGTTATTCATGTTATATTTATGATGAACTGTATTTAGTTTTTAAAATAGAAACAACGTGCTCGGCTTTCAAGACGAAAAAGGGATGTTATTTCCTTTTATAGGCAACACAAGTCAACAAGCTTACACCTCTACATTATAGGTAGCGCTAGTGATAAGTAAAGACATGATATTTTGAGCATATTCGTCCCAGATCCATTCGTTAAAGTTAAAAATGACTAGCCAATTTTAGTCGAGAAATTGTGATGGTTTGTATTATGTTAGGTTCTCCAAACTCCTAATAGACTTAGTACCATAATATGTGAGAGCAGACCTCAGCAATATTTAACATTTCTAGTTTTGTGTATTCTAAGATAAATAGCACTTTCTTTGAATTTCAGATAGGTATTTATGGACTCCAAAGTAACACTTGGAGCACTACAGGATGCAAACCACATTCTCTTTGAATGTCCGAAAATGTGCTCCAATAGAGAAGAGATGCTCAATTTGGTTCAACCAACTTTTGGGTCCATCGGGCCGTCCGACTTGGTTGCCACAAAAGCCAATTTTGTTGCGTCAAGATTTTTGTCTTGTCAATGAAGATTATTGCACAAAGATTTTTTCCGTATTATTTTAACTTAGTTTTATTTATTAATTATAATAATTTAACGTTGTTATTTTATTGTGATCCTCTCTGCTACGGACTCTTTTATCAGAAAGTCTTTGTAAAATCAGTCAGAGCTCACTGGAGTGTGTGGCGACGTTAGTATTGGGTGTCTGCTCCTGAGACATTCCCAGACGTAAAAAGCTACTGATACTTCACAATAAACTTAAGACCTCGTAATACGCTCCCATGTGGTGTGGATGTGTAGGCTTGGAGGAATCTATATTTGCGATGATTCCAGTTCTTGTTAAGTTTCTTTATGATTCAGTCGTACAAAGAATTATATTTTCGCAAGAAAGTGTTATTCATTATACTATAACACTGACCTATCCTATTAAAACTTTGATAGAATGCTTTATTATATGTTTGTATTATACAAATATGATGAATAATAAGTCATAGATTTAAAGACCTAAATAAGAATATAGATAATATTTGAATAATTTGTGCTGACCCTTAAATTTTCGGTCCTGTGAGCCTTTTGGCAGTAGGCAACATACGCAATCTCTTCATATTTCATCATAAGATTCAAGCCTTATATTACTTACGATTGAGAAAGATTGTTGTGGGGTATGTTTGTGTTATTAGTTGTAGATTTTTCTTTTAATTTCTATTTCCGTAATATCATTATTTGCAATGACAGTGAAATCCAGATAAGTGAAGTGGTCAGTTTTCTCGTATAAATTATTCGCAATTGCTACGTTTAATTGCATTGTTTATATAGTTTTAGAGAATATAATTTATTTCTTGACGGATTAATATTTATGCCATTTTTTCTGCTTAACATATATCAGCTTTTTAAATGAATCCTGTATATTTCCTCAAGTATTGAATAAAAAATAATTTACTCTTTGGTCGAGATTAAGTGAAATTTTTCGTGGCCAAAATTGTATCTTCTTTACAAAATTTCTTCGTTTCAAATGTACGTTAACAGTCATAGAATAGTACACATTAATAATAACGGTGTACTGTTAAATTTATGAACTACTTTGTTAGTTTCCATAAAACAACATTACATTACCCTCATTCATTTTGATACACGCGAGCTTTTTGGTAAAAGAATCCAAAGCTTTTACCTTAATAAGATCATAATTACATTATTTAGTTTAGAGGAGCAAACATGGCACAGTTCACGGAAGAGAATTGGTTTATTTTTTTCGAGGGAAGTTTTCTTTACCAACAAGCTGTCCGATAATTTTAATAATCGAATTAACTCAGCGGAAAAAATACTATATCCAGTCGAAACTTGCCCCAAAAACATGCCTAGTAGAAGAATCTTCAAAAATTCTTAGACCAAACGAAAAAATGGTGAAATATACATATTATATTATAATAATTGGTTGAACAAGTAGATGTTTATAGCATGAAGCACCGAAATCGTGTAAAAATATTGTTTTTTTTTTCCATTTCATTTATCTATGTATAAAAATTGTAAATGTTTATGGTCATATTCTCATTGTGTAAAACGTACTGCTCACAATCCGTGTACACAATAAAAATATATAGGAAACGTCGCGCGCACATATTTTCCTACAATTACGCATTTTAGGTGTTTTCACGTTGCTTCAATATTATTAGTACGTAAAACTTTTTAAAACGTTTTTTGCTTTGCTTCAACAGTGAGTATTTCGTCAAATTGTATTGCTCAAATTCTTACATTTGCTGATATATTCTATATTTTTTCATACATCACCATCAGCGTTGATTAATTCTCCCCAAGCTGATTTCATTCCTTTTGGTTCGGTACACTCATTAAGTACTTTCGGAGAAGTTTAATATTTCGTCGATCTGTTATGTCTCTCAGAGAAGAAGGCAAAGGAAACAGGTGGCTTGGGTTGAAAGGAACCTGATTTGGTGTGATGGTGTTATCCTTTCTTTGTCTCCTTACCAAAGACTAGACTTATATGCAACTCCTGAGTAGTATTCACAGCTGTTTAAAGACCGTCGTCTTGAAGGTAATTTTCAGATGGTTTATCTTCAAGGATGTATTTAGACTAGATGGCGAGAAGATTATCGGGAAACAAAAAGCTTTTACAAAACGTGGGTCGAGTACTTAATTGTTCTAACAGAAATTTTGTAACTTTTCACTAGAGCACTTTTAAGATTTGGCACTTTGTATTTTTATGAGCTTACATTCTTGCAACCTCCAATTTTCAGGAAAATGGTAACAAAATAAATATCCATTATTATGAAAAAAGTTATTTATCCAAGAAAACAAAATAGATAGAACAAAAATGACCTTAAGTCAACACATATTGATAGTAGAAATGTTCTAACAGCATTTTTATGATAAAACTTAAGAAGTAAGAAACTGATATAACAAAAGTAAGAAACAACATATTATAAACAGCTTAGAAATAACTTATTTTTAATATAATAGCTTTTTTTGCACTATTTTTATGCTTTGCATCAGAAAGCTTTCAGCTGGTGGCATAAATTTTATTAATTTCTTCAAGCCATTAACTTTTCCAGTGAGAGTAAGCACTTCTTGGGTTCTGGGCAGGTTTTGACTTCGAAGATCGTGTTACTTCGTAAAATAATGACTCTTGACTTTCATGCAACACGGACCATTTCAAAATTATCGTCGCTGTATTTGTAACAAATTTTTCCTAAATTTTCTGAATTGTATTGTATCTGTCGTATTTTTGTAAGGTATTCCCTTGGATACTAATAAAATAGCTACATAGTCAAATAATTTAAAATGTTGGCAAGCCATTTGAATTATTTTGAAGAGATTTTTATTATTCACAATTTTTAAAGCCCTTATGAGTCCAACGGGGCTGTAAATTTCCAAGTGGGAAGTGTGCTTTTCTATTTGACTGTGAATACTGTCCATTTCCTGAATACTGCTATTCCCAGGCTCACAAAACTTTTGAGTAATTTGTTTTATAGATGTGTTATCTTTCAAGAGTGCCATACTCATTATTGAATTTTTGTTTTGGGGCACACACAAATCTGTCCATAGTATAAACTCTTGGACAAGTGGGAAAACTTCCATGAATTCCTTCACACCAAAGAGCACAATAACATTTTTTCACGGACCCCGCCTTTAAATTGGACTGTTAAATTTAATTTAATTTTCTATGGACGAAAACATTTTGTTCTATAAGATTTTACATTCAAAATTTCAGTGCTTTAATGTTCTAAAAAAAAATAGGCGAGCTGTGATTGGCTGAAACTGTTAAAACAATTTTTCACTGAAATTTTAAATGTAAAATCTCATAGAATAAAATGTTTTCGTCCATAGTAAATTATTTAGTCAAAATATACTTGAATGTTATATACTGATAGAACTATTGAACACTGAACTATCCAAAAATCCAAAAACATGAAAATTCCTAAAAATGCTGTTAGAACAATTAAGTATTCGGCCCACGAAAAATTAAAACATTAATTTTAATCAACTGAAATGCAAGTACATATACAGCGGACAAGATATACGCGTTACAAAGAATTAAAAATAATAGACGAAGCAATGTGCGTGTCCCTTTTTATACACTTTGGTGATATCATTTTAATCAGTTCATTGACGTCCTGTGTGTCAATTTAGAGTAATTATGTAGGTATTACATCATATTACATAGCCTTTGTTTATTAACCCTTGTTAACTTGCAAAGTTTGGTAGGTATAACATACTCTGAAACTTGGGAGGTCGTATGACAAATCCTACAGCCTCTGGTAATACATAAATCAATTGAGAATGTAGCATTGTTAATTGAAAATACAAACTTGCAACACCATATACTGAGCTTCGAGAGCAGATGCTTTCGTGGATACTGGGTGTGTGATTGTATAACTTTCATAGTAACGAAGAGATAATTCAGAGGACCATGCAACTTCTCGCACGATTTTTCCTCGTGCTAGACAGCCCTGCTTTTTCTACAATTCAACCAGATTTTGGTATCCTAAAATACCGCTAAATAACATCCACGTGACGTACGCTAAGGATATTGTAATGACATAGGAAGTCAGAAGAAGACTTTCGAGTGTTTTGAGAATTCTTGGAGACATCGTCTGTTATCCATATGTTTTAACACGTGTAGTAAGAAGAATAATATTAAAAGGCTACATAACTGACTCTCGCTTCTTGATCAGCAATTCGATGATAAAAAAAACTCTGTTAAATGAATGTATGTATGAGCCCTCCACAAAACTATTTTAAGAACCTCCTAAAATATACCCAGATACTAGGAAATCATAATCTATCATTCTAAGAGGAATACTATTTTTATCTACATATTGTTTTTATTTTAAATAATAAATTTCCCTTGAAATTTTTTTCATTCAGATTTATAAAAATAAAAGCTCGCAACATGTTCCCTGAATCAAAAATATTACGTTGATTGAACGTATCTTGTATTGTTTTTTATTTTTATAACGCAAACAATTTTAATATAAGAAAATGTATAAAGTCAGTTTGACATAATTTTCTTTTTTGAATATAGAAGTTTGAATATGTACATATTTAAATTAATTTTGAAACGAGTTTGCTAAGACAAAATAAATATGAACTGATAGACATTTTGTGCAAAAATGATTTATTTGAATATTATTTTCGGGATTTGGGTGCGTCTTTATTACAGGGTAGTTCACATCATTACATGCATAGATTATTGAGTTTAATAACACTGGGAGGTATCCATAAGTCATCGTCTCCAGTCCGGTCTCCCACACACATCTAATTCAGAAATTCTGATCACTCGTGCATTCTTGGTTGGCTTCGCATCGAACACTTTCCGGGCTGGTCGAGCCAAGTCGGTTCATTGAACACGTTGGACATGATCACCCAATTTTAATCAAAGTTTTACGGTTAAGATCAGGCATGTTCAACTGGCAGTAATCTACAACACTCTCACAATGTCATTCTTAAACTGAAACAAACCTATTATATTTGGCTGAGAATACTGAAGCGTTAGAAAAATAAATAACAACGATTGTTGTTCGCTTTTTTAAAAAATACTCAATTTCTCATTCATTGTGAAATTGATGTCCCATTCATTTGAGTACTTATTCCACTCATCGTCAAAATATTATTCTACCATGCAAACAGGCTACTGCACGGCGGTAAGAGGAAACAACGCTTCAATTTAAAACTTTAGGATTTACATTTTCCTCTTTCTCTCACTCCTTCGGCATGCCGTGGGTGTTTCAGTACGAATTAGGTGACATGGTGAGATCACGCAGGTTTTATAATGGTTAATTTTAAATTGCTCTCATGTAGGCTGGCTAAGGAAATAAAAATTGGAATAGTTAATATTTTTCTTTCAAATCTCAATGAAATCATACGTTACTACAACCAAATTCAAATGTTTTTATATGTTCATGACGTGGACACTTTCTATGAAGCGATCGACTCGTTGCGTATACCCTGTTTAGATTATCGATACCTTAGTTCTATAAGAAAGCAACATAAAATAAATTATTCTAAGCTGATGATGTTTGAAAATTTTCAATCTTGTCTTGAATTTTTAAATAAATGTGTTTATTTTTTATTTCGTTCAAATTCACAATGAAATTTTTCAATTTAATAAAAATAATCAACCCCGATATACTTATTTTAATTGAATTAATGATTAATCCCATAAAAGGTTATTCGATTTTATGACCCGTTGAAGATTTGTGTTTGTTATTTTATAAAAAAAGACCTTTCTACATCGAATGGCATTATTAACTTAAAACCTTAAAATGTTGTGTTGTTTTCCTATAGAACTAGGGGAATGGGACGACTGGCTTCCGGACAATTGGACGCCGCACTGTCGTAGACACGTGTAGACGAGGTATTTTAATCAGTTTCTACCTACTACTTAGTAGTTTGAATTCATTTTACTCTTAACATAATGTATTCTTTATCGCGGATTGAGAATTACCATGCCTAAGGCTTTATGTTAAATCAAAAACTCTTTTTTCGTTGGAACTTAAACATATGCACGATTAAATCATTGTTTACGTCTGCATATTTACATTCTTACCAACTATTAAATCATAATATAATCATTGAAGTATAAATAATAATATTGAATATTTTTTTTAAGTACCTATAAGTACCTAACGTCTATTTATTTTCGAATTCCGTGGCGTCCAGTTGTCCGGTGCCAAATCATCCTAGACCCATAACTAGGGTATCGTTATGTTGGGGATCTCCACTTCTACCGCTCTTTCATGTATATACCTATTCTCTGACCCCCGATTTCGTCCATTACATTATATACAGCGCTATGAAATCGCAGCCATAACACACTTGTTATAACGAGTGTTTTTTTTAAGGTTTATTTTTCAAATTGGCAACACTTTTTCTAACGACAGCCAATTTGACAGGTTTGTGGTCAATTTGGTTTGCCATTTTACCATGAATAGACTTACGCCATAACAACGGTTGCAAATTGTGCAAATTTATTTCGAAAATCTTGGTTCAGTTCAGTTCATTTTCACCACATTTTGTTCAGCGATTAGGCTCATTTCTGGTTGAATGGCTACGTCAACAAGCAAAATTGACACATTTTCAGTGAAGAAAATCCAAAAATTATTATTGAGATTCCGTTACATCTAAAAAAAATCACTGGTTTGAATGCTTTATGGGCCGGTGAAATCATTGGTTCATATTTCTTCAAAAATTATGCCGGGCAGAACGTGACAGTCAATGGAGAGTACTATAAATACATGATTACTGACTTTTTCTATCCCCAATTCAATGGCGTTAATGTGGAAGAGCTGTAGTTTCAAAAAGTTGACGTAACATGCCACACAGTGCGCGCCACAATCAATATATTGAAGGAAACATTCGATGAGCACATAATTTCGCGTTATGGACCTCCAAGATCGTGTGATTTAACACCTTTAGATTATTTTCTGTAGAAATATGTGAAGATGTAAGTCTACACCGATAAACTAGAGACAATATATGACTTGGAAGCCAACATTCGCCGCGGTATTGCCGATATACGGCTCCAGCTGCTCGAAATAGTGGTCGAAAATTGGACTTCCAGATTGCGCTTTCTTCAAACCAGCCGCGGCGCGCCCATATGCCCGAAATCATATCGTCAGCTGAATGCAGAACTATTCTTACTCACATTTGAAATATTTAACAGGAGTGTTTTTTGAAACATCCTATTTAAGATATGTATTATTTATATAGACACATTTATGCATTTCATCAATAGTCTTAGTAAAATATGACGTATTCGTATACATTTGTCTATACAAGTAATAAATAACTTCAGTAGGTTGTTTCAAAGAGCTCACATATAAATTTTCCAATAATGAGTTATAATAGTTCTGCATTTAGCTGACGATATTTAAACACTAATAGCATAAAATTATCTTTCAAATAAAATCAATAACATGTCCATTACCACAATTTGTATGTATTTTATTTCATTTTAAAGTTCTACACCTCTAAAAAAACACCCTTAGAATAGTCGGCCTATTTCTGAGACATTTCAAATAAATGAATTTATCCACTCTTCAAATTAAAATTGAATACACGGTAATGAAGAGGCGTATGTGAATACTAACTGCATTCAATTTTATTTTAGATTAAATTTCTTGAAACAATACCTTCCTTCCAATACTTTGATATAACTTATCTCCCTTTTATGTAAGGTTTATGTGTCTAAAAGCAAAATATTCATGGTTTTGATTTTTATTATCCGTCTATTCACTCTCTATATTATAGGGCGTGTTTTATTTGCTTTTGCAAAAAATTTGTGTATTATTTATATCGATAACAACCCGTGTTTGCCGAAGATTGTGTTACACATAATAACCACCACCTCACGGTGTGGCGCTCGCAGCTCGCAACGGATGCCATCAATCAGGCGTCGCTGGCGTCAGTTGAGCGCCGTCTGAGCCTATCATAAGCGTCAAAGCCTTCAGCCTGCCTCTTTGATGACGTATCACATTATTAACACATTTGTTGCCGACAGATTATGATATGACACCAGTGTTTTGAATTTTCCGTCTTATGCCTTACACCTACATTTATAGGTTACGTGTTCCCACAACCGATAAAGTTTTCAGATGAATATAAAATGAGAAGCTTTGACAAAAGATACAGAATTATTATTTTTTAATACATTACGCGCGTATACTGTATTTTCCAGTCGAGTTGATTCCGTAGATCATGACAAAAAGCGACATGATTCGTTTGATTGAAAAAACGAAAAATAAAGTATTAGGACAGTATGATCGATTCGATTCGAATGATACGTTCTATATTTAAAATTTGCCTTTATTTTTTCATGTTAAATTACCTCCTTAATATTTCTGCATGCCTGGTAGATGCCTTATCAAAGGTATCGAGGCAGAATGATATGCTAGAACGTACTCAGCATTAATATCAAATGCATTTTGTTTCGAGTCTAGTATTATTTAAAATTTCTATATTTTTGAAGTTATACTTCTTTTGGTGCGTTTGGAAAATCAGATCAGAGTGTATTTTTGGCGTGTGACATGTAACACATAATTTATTTTTTCACACAAAAAAAATCGCACTCGATTGGATTCGAACCACGATTGTTCGGTTATCAGCTGAACATACTACCTTTACGCCACATTATGATAATGCAATCGTGACGATTATACAGTTTAATATTATAGTTTAGAAGTGTTCCTTTGCCTAGGCAGCGAATTTATTACTGTCGGCCATTTGCAATTCCTTAGGTAAACAAACTATTAAACGTCATAGTGGCAGTTGTTACTTTAAAAATAAAAACAACGATAAATAATTATATGATTTAGTAATATAAGTTAAAGTGTATAGAAATAAACCAACGGCGTTCCAATAAGCGGTCCTTTTTCTTGAGTGTGTAATTTAACAAGATGATTAAGGGCTAGTCGAAGAATCCAGGTTATCACAAGTTTTGTTTTTGTTTTGTTACGCCATAGAAGTATAACTTCTAACGCGCGTACATAAGTACACACACCGATTTTTTTCTATTGATATTCTCAGAAGTGTTTTCAAAAATGGTGTATGTTCTACAATATAGTTGTTAACTGGCCGCCTAACCCAATGGTAGACGTGTCCCGTCTGGCACCAATATTTTTTTTTTCTAAAATGTATAATTATAAATTATATTAATTAATATTATATTAAACTATTGTTTCAAAGATATCAGGCTTCTAATGTGTTACTTACTAACAACTCTCGGCCACGTCATCAAGACGCTTGTGTACTTTCTTGCGTACGTAACATCATCCATTGGAACAAATGACGAAGCATTTTCATTCTCCCCGTAGAAACGTCACGAAGATTTATTGTTGTTTTCTATTCTTGGATAGGAAATCTAATCATTTACTTTTCAACACGTATGAAAAAAAATCTCAATTTAATTCCTTTCTTATAACGTCTTTCTTCTTCTTGTACCATATCCGTTTCCGGACTTCGATGTCGGTGATTTTTGGCATTTTTTCTCTGGCTGTCACTGCTATGAACAGGTATGGAATTCTTAGTTCAAATCTGTCATTGAGATTTCTAATCAAAAACGTTTTTATAATAATTTATATTTAGAAACATTTGAAATATATTTATATATTTAGATCCTTTATGTCGTATCCAAAATTTTTAGTAAAAAGTTACTCGATTTAAATAAATATATATTTATATGGATACACAATAAACGTGTTGCAAAAATTGTCAGTTGTAATATCACTGAGCAGCAATTTGCAGCTGTATCTCAATTAACCGTTATTTTATTGCAGTTTAAACAGGTTATAAACTGGAATCTGTTGCCTGCACTACCCTAGATACCGTTATAGCGTCGTTAGATGGCGAAAAATTCATTACTTACCCCCTTTGAGCGCCGTTCCAGCCCTAGAAAGCATTAACTCCGACCGCTGGAGACTTCGTAATGAGTCCAATACTTTTACAACTTTCAAGTCGAGTCTTCTCACTTTCCGGCTTGGTACCGCACCGCTACTGACGTCGACTGGTCCATGCAATCTGCACAAATATTCGCTAAACCAGGATTGAGATTATTTAAATACCACAATTTTAAATTTTAATCAGAGAAAAACTAAGACCTTGAATGGAAGAATGAAAGTTTATATTGTAATTGAAGGGCTTTAAGTCTATAGGGTCTAAGTGCCAAAAAATTATATAACAAGTTTTTTACTTCAATACAATCTATAATATGTCAAGCCTAATGATATTCTGAAGGGTCTAAGTTCCTAGCTCTACCATTTTTTAGCATGGATACATGCTCTTGACCTCCCAGGCGGATTCGTTACAAAAAATCGCACAAGCGTAACGCAAATTTAAGTCACAAAAGTAGCGCGGCCGCTAGAGACGCCAGTCGGCCGCAAAAGTTGCTTCGGGAATGACGTATAAACCCGCGCCCCGCAATTTATTTTATTTTATTTCGAATTTGGACAACCAGCGTTCAGAGAATCAGTAGGCAAAGCATGTTTCCATGTTTGATAATTTTAGCCGTCATGGTTTAATTTTATATGAACTTCTTATGTTTTTTGTCATACAAATACATTGAAAAATGGGCGTGGTCTATGTGCCTCTGCCTAGCCCTCTACATATAATGTTTCAATATTGTCCATATTTAAATTTTTTATTCTTCCTTTGTTTATTTTATCTTTAACATTATGTAAACTTATCATATTATACTAATGTTGTTCTGTAACTTTGTAAAAATAAAAATGTTAGTTTTCATATTTGTATGGTTTTATTCTTTTTTTCTTTTGTTTTGTTATATCTCAGTTTCAAATTCTTGGCACTTAGAGTCTATAGACTTTCAACCCTTTAATTATAACAGGAGCTACAATCGTCCTGCAACCTCTCTGTCTCAAGTTCGTCTTCTTAGTTAGTAATGTTCAGCCTCTTTTGATAATTTGTTTAATATTTATATCATAGGTATTATAAATAATATAATCTATCAAACTATCAAAGTTCGCTCTGTGTGCTTCCATCTACTTTTATTTTGTTACTTATTTTATTTATTTTCTTATTTTATTACTTATTCTCTGTATTTTTATTTTTAAAAATTATTAACACTTATTTTATGTCATGTCGTGAACGCTTTGAATTTATAACTTGTTATGTTAGTTATATGTAAAATAAATAAATTTGATTTGATAATATTTTCTGGGCGCCGCATTCAAATACACACATGGCTGACCGAACCATTTACGTAGGTATGTATTTAAAAATGAATGCAAAGTCTTATAGCGCTTGTACACGCGCATTAATTTACTTGCACCAATAGTATGTATTTTAAACTATCGCGATAATAACTGTTTACACTTAAAAGTGCTGACTGTCTCTCCAATCTCATTCTTGAAGTGTAAACGATACGCTATGTTGTCATCGTATGGTGCTATAATCGGTAGAGTAAAAATATTCTGTGCGATGTAGTTCGTGTTTCTTCCAGCAGCTTCGCCATTATCGTTCTACTGCGCATGCGCACCACCATGCAAGTACCAATAATTATTGCGTGAAAATTCAGAAGCTTCTGATTTTTTTTGATAGATTCATGCAATCTTGAAGGCAACCCAGGTCGCATAAAACGACTCAAATGGAATATTATAAAACATTAATCCATTAGAATACTACAATCTATTTTTAAAAAGTTAAACTCAATCAGTTGTAGGCTAGGGCTGATTTTATAGTATACGAAGTCAAACTTTAAAATAACCATAACTCCATAAAATGTTTTTGAGACGTAGGTACACACTTTTGGCAGTAACACCACGATACAAGTACAGCTTGTTTACCGTATATGCCTACCTTAGGGTGAATTTTTTAGCACACAGGTGGCAGTGTATACCTATTTATTCTCATCAACCGCCACGTTTTTACACCCTTTCATTACGTTTTGTTTTTTCATTTGTATACAATTTCGTAACAGTCATGAATCGCCATTTACACCCGTATTCAATCCGCACAATCCCTCTAATTGAATAGCCTACCGACATGAAAGTTTGCAGAGTTTTTAGTTTGACTTACATACTATTTTATTATTTTGATTTAATCTAGATAAAAATCGACGTTCCTCCCTATCGTATGATGCTGTAAAAAATACTAAATAATTTAAGCTGTGATTTTTTTCAAAATCGGTATTTTCCATATTCTACTATTTTTATATAATCACAAAAAACATCAAGCATATACTGCATATAGAATATTTTCTTTTTATAAACATGTAAGTAAACATTTAAAAAATTGTAATAGAAAAATAAAATATCGTAACGCGCGTGTTTGAACATGTACCGTTTAAAAAAAACAGTTAGGTACATGTTCAAACACGCACGTTAACATGATCTTACTCCCTACTTCATTCATCGTTTGTCAATTTATGGGTACGGCCGTATGTTGTAGCTTAGCTACTGGGAAATGCCAATAGAAATAGCATATTTCAAAAAAATACTACCTTATTCTTAGGTCAATAATTATTATAAAGCAAACATTATTCGTAGAATGTTTATCACATTTGAATGGTCATAGACATAGCTTATAATCAGTATCTTTATAATTATCGTCAAATGTGTTAATTGTGCCGATTTTTGAATAATAAAATGCCTAATTCTTGTCAAATTTGGGATCAAAAAGATTATAAAATATGATTTTTTATCGTAAATATGTCACTATATAATATTAACATTAACTTTACTAATGGTTTTGTAAATGCGTTTAAAAATAATAAATCTAAGAAATCTTAAAACCACTTCATATGGACGTACTGAAATATGACTATATTTTAAAACATTAGAGCGAGAGGTTTAAAAGACTACTATTTTAATACTATTTCAATAATTATTATAAAGCAATCATTATTCGTAGGATGTTTATCATACTTGAATGGTCAAAGACATAGCTTATAATAAGTATCTTTAGAATTATTTTCAAATGTGTTCATCTTGACCATTTTTTTAATAATAAAATGTCTAATTCTTGTCAAATTTGGGATCACAGAGATTATCAATATATTTTTTTATCGTAAATATTTCACTATAAGAATGTCGATAGAAATTATACTGATTTTATAAATGCGTTTAAAAATTAATAAATGTAAAAAATCTTAACACCATTGCACATTTATGTACTGAAATATGACTATATTCTAAAACATTAGAGCGAGAGGTTTAAAAGAATACTATTTTATGTTATAAAAATACTTTATGCAGTCATCAAATGTTTAAAATAAATATAAAGAATAATAAGGCTTCAAAATGATAAAATAGATTATCTACAACGTTTAAGGAATGTCCAGGGTTATGCTCTGGAAATACCATAAAAGCTCCATTTTTACCTACGCTGAGCATGTGGGCCGTTAACGTCATTAAAATCAGTCACTAGTCATGTTTAAAGTTACTCGTAAAATATTTTTAAAAAATTACAATCTTCTGACATAATTAACTATCAAAATATTGAGAAATACTCGCAGAATTAAAACTAAGAATATTAAAGTAAAAATGGACATTACTGACTTTGAAACTAATAGTCTTAATAATAATTATTATCCTTTATCAACGCCAAGTAGGAGATTAGTTATAATCCTAAACTGTAATATTATGATTTAAATACGTGTTTAGTATTTCTCCTTTATTTAATAAATACACTGCTGTTTTGAGTCTCCCTTCTAGTTATTAAATTCTTTCTGGTTTTAATCAATGTTTATGAGTAGTCGGAAAACTTTTTTAATTAACGCCCTGCAAAAATAAAAATATGCAGACAAGCCAAAACCACTCGTAGTTTTCCGTTTGAAGTAAAAAAAAATGCATTGTGAAAAAAAAAACACTAATCGAATCAATATTTATATAACAAAGTTTTACACGAAACAGGTATACGTTCGAAGATTCGACTAAAAACCACTTTCTAGATGAAAAAATGATAAACAGTGTGTTGTGGCACACTGGTGTGCCTCATAGAATTCACAGGTGTATTTGTGAATTTGAAGACTCCAAAAGATTGATTTTTTTATATCATGCTTGAAAAATCTACTTAAAATGCCATGGAAAAAAATACTCATATTTGTGATTGTTGTAAGAGGAACTGAGAAAAATTATGACCATGGCCCCCACATCCTGAAGCGGGCCCCCAGGCTAGGATCTTTGGCGGGACCCCCTACCTATCGCTAAAGATAAAGGCAGTGTGACGCTCCACAGTAGCTTTTTCCAAATGATGTACGCGGTAAATTTAATGTGTATATTGTTAGTGTTTTTTTTTATATTTTAATACATCCATTTGAAATATAGAATTGTCGAGTATACACAAATAAAAACTGTATCGTACAAACTCATAATTTTAAATAATAACACTATTGAAGGAAAATAGCGCTTTTTTTTACTATTAGAGAGGATTTGTGATGTGTATATCACTTTATCTGGTCGACTCGCCACGCCGGACCCTTCCTAAGCCCGGGCCCCCAGGCTAGAGCCCTTTCAGCCCCCCTTTGTGGGGACCATGGTTATGACTATTTTAAGCGGTTAATTCCAAGTTTTTTGCGTGCTATAATATTTATAGTTGTTTCGTTTTTCACAAAGGGATGATATATTATTTGCCATTAATGTCGATTTCATGGTCAAGTCGCCTTAATCGATCTTCCAAAGTAGTGGTGAATAATTTGGATGAGATTATGAGATTTGAGTGAACTTTTGGTTCAGAAAAGCAGTTAATCATTACTTCTGTCATTGAGATATTAATTTACCATATAGAAAATAGAAACCATGAAAATCTCATCACATCCACGTAAATAATAATATTATTCGAATTTTAATATCCATTTATTTTATTTTTAATTTTAATGCTTGTCAAAATCTCCCCTTATAATAAAGACCCTTAGTAACATGTAACGCTTGATCTAGTCTGCCTTGACTTGAAAAGAGGATGTAAATCACGCCTTGTAACAGAATAATACGAGGGTGGGTCAATAATTCCTTAGAAAAAAGCATTAAAACAGTTTTTATTTTTGTATTTTTTTTTATTTCTCAACATAATCTCCTTGGAGCTCAATACACTTGGTTAGACGTTTCTCATTTTTTTTTAAACCGTCAGAATAATAAGTTTTCGGAAGGTCCTCAAAATAAGCATTTGTCCGATCGATGACTTCTTCATTTGAAAAAAAACGTTGTCCACTTAGCCATTTTTTAAGTTTGGGAAAAGGAAAAAGTCACTGGGGGCTAAATCTGGTGAATACGGTGGGTGGTCGACCAATTCGAACTTCAATTCTTCAATTTTAGCCATTGATCGTAAACATGTGTGAACACGGGCATTGTCCTGATGAAAGAGGATTTTTTTCCTGTTTAAATGAGGCCGTTTTTCTTCAATTTTGTTTTTTAGCTGGTCCAATAAAGATGCATAATAATCCCCTGTTATTGTTTTTCCTTTTTCCAAATAGTCAACGAAAATAATTCCACGTGCATCCCAAAATACAGTAGCCATAACCTTACCAGCTGATTTTACGGTTATCGCCTTCTTTGGACATGGTTCGCCTTTCGCAATCCACTGCTTTGACTGTTCTTTCGTCTCGGAAGTATAGAAGGTGTATCCATGTTTCATCTACAGTCACAAAGCGACGAAAAAATTCATCCGGATTGCGTTGCATGAGTGACAACAGGGCTTTAGAGGCCACCACCCTATTGCGTTTATTGTCGACTGTGAGCAAACGCGGCACCCATCTTGCAGAAATTTTTTTCATGCCCAATTTGTCATGTAAAATAGAAATGACGCTACCTTTTGAGATCCCTGTAACCTCAATTATCTCACTCAACTTTAATCTTCGGTCACTTAACACCATATCGTGGATTTTATTGATCATTTCTGGTGTAGTCACCTCATCCTTTGTTGATGTACGACCACGTTTAAATTCATTTAACCAGTTATAAATAGTTGCAAGTGAAGGAGCAGATATGCCGTGAACTAAATCCAACACATTTTTTATTTCCTTTGCTGTTAACCCTTTTATATTAAAATGTTTAATAACAGCTCTAAACTCAATTTTCTCCATTTTCCATTTTTCCATTTTCCACAAGCAAATTTTTTTTTTAAATGTACGAGAAACACACAACAACCCGACCAATCTGATTGAAACTTCGCAGCATACTGAATCGGTAGTGCCGCTGCATGAAAACAAACCGCTTACAGTACTAGTCGCACCACCTGTCGGCTTTTCTAAGGACTTATTGACCCACCCTCGTATTTAACATTAAATTTACCTTATCAACTCAGTGTTATGTAATACATATCAAATTATTTAAGCGAGTGTTTCCAAAACGGTGCGTTGTAACCCCTTAGGGGCTTGCTAGAGGTTAAATAGTGAGCAAGTCATAACAAGGGTTGTTATCAATATGAACAAAAAAATACAAATGTAATAAACTTTCGTAGGTATTTACAAAAAAAAACAACTGTTACATAATACTGAGGGTAGCATTTATGATATTTTATTTTATCAAATTCGTTTCCGGATATCTGTGTAGTCATATCATAGGATAATAATAAATGTTGTATCAAAAAGAGATGATCGTAGAGTGTTGAGATCAAATTAATGTTTAAATACAACGCTTACAAAATAGGTACATAATAAATCCTCCGGAATACAAGGGAAAGACAAGAAAATAATTAGGTAAGTATATTTGAAATATAAGCATATTGTATAATGCAGGGGATCAACTATTTTTTATATAATTAAGATATACTTTGGAGAAGAAAAATCCTCCGCGATCTAATTTTTCTAAAATTAAGTAGGTACTTACATATATAATAAATAAGTATATAATAGTATACAATAGATATATTTTTAAACCAAAAAGAGAATCTTATTAAGAAAATTAAGTAAAGCGTTGTAAATATAAAATTTTTATTTACATAATTGTAGTTATTTTATTTTGAATACATAAATTTTATTTTGAGCTTCTGGATGCTGCAGAGCTTGAATTACTTATCCTACATTGTAGGGTGTCTACAATTTTTTAGCAGTCTTATTGAAGTTTTTAAAACTTGTGAATAAATCTTCACCTCGTAATTTTCCTTTTATCGGAATGAGTGTTGACAAAATTAGATTATTAAAAATTTGTATAATAGAAATATATTGTATAATAAATAAAACCATTAAGTAGGTATACCTTCAAATTATGAATAAATAACTTCAATTTTTTTGGCGATCGTGATCTACCTTATATAATATACACTATACATCATTCTAATAGGTGCTCATAATTATCAAGTTTTATATAAATATTTGATAATAATGTCAGAGTTTGTATCAGATATTTCATATAAATCAATATTAAATTAATATGTTTTTGAATTTAATAAAAATTGAATATTACTCTCTGTAATTCACAACGAAAATGCATTTTTTTAAAATATTAATGCTATACGGCCATCTCTTTCTGGTAAGACTGCTCACGGTGAATTGGTTAAATATAATACGTTTGAAATTTGTTGCTTGCAACACCAGCTGTTCAAAGCAAGCTAAAATGTCGCTTTCGAGGAGTTTGCATAGGTACATTAAATTACATTAAAACCAACAAAATCAAATCGACATATTCGATGTGTCGCAGTCGAAGCGAGTTTAGATGTGCGACCCATCTTATATGTCAAAGTAATGAAATCATAAAAAAGTTCGTCAATAATATTTGGTATTTATCATAGGTTTTCTTTACGACTTTTTATGTCCGATCCTAAGAAGATCATGTGGGCTTACACAGAGAGATTTTTTATTTTTAAGAGAAATTAATGTTAGCCACTTACTCAACATACTAGGTCCATACTCTTGACTCCAGATTTCATAGGTACTTACTTATTAACTATTATTATATTAACATAATATATTTCTCGCTATTATTCTTTCCATCATCTGTGACATCAGTAGTTTTCAAAAATCATGATTTGACGTAAGTAGGTTTTACTCATATTATTGAATTAAGTATAGGTCCGGAGATGGCAAAGAATAGCTTTTCCAGATAGACCAACCTAATCAAGAATGTAACAGGTTTTACACTGAGAAAGACATTGCGTGCCGCTGAATTCTAAAACAGATGGAGCCAAGCCGTGGAGAGCGCTGTCAGGCGGCCAAATCATTTAGGGCACTATCATCAGTCATGAAGTACGACGAAAAAGAAGCAGTTCCACAATGCTGTCGTATACAAAAATCATGGTGCTCTCAGAAAGTTAGCGAGATGAATTAACATCATACTTACATTTTCTCAAATCTTGGCGTCTAACTAGATACAACTGGACAGTGAGTGATATTCCCTTAATCTGACTCAAAATACCACCCCTTACTATTAGAAACATCAAATTGTATGTAAATGACTTCATTACCTACTACTTCTACTTTATTTTATTATTGCTTTATGCAATGAATAATTCTACAAAGATTGATTCTGAAATACACATAATAATATATAAATGCGGAAAAAATGTCAAATCTACGGAATCTCACTCATTCCTTAAGGGGGGACATGCTCGTCGAAGGTCAAAATTGAGTTTTTATTGTATTTTCAAACCATTATCCTGGACACTCCTTAAACGTTGTAGATAATCTATTTATATAATTTTGAAGCCTTATTATCCTTTATAGTTATTTTAAACATTTGATGACTGCATAAAGTATTTTTGTTACATAAAATAGTATTCTTTTAAACCTCTCGCTCTAATGTTTTAGAATATAGTCATATTTCGGTACATATCTGTGCAGTGGTGTTAAGATTTTTTACGTTTATTAATTTTTAAACGCATTTATAAAACCATTAGTATAATTTATTACGAGATAATTTTTGTAAAATATTCACGATAAATAATTATATTGATAATGTCTGTGATCCCAAATTTGACAAGAAT
The DNA here is from genome assembly GCF_057557595.1 of Rhyacophila brunnea. Taxonomy (NCBI): domain Eukaryota; kingdom Metazoa; phylum Arthropoda; class Insecta; order Trichoptera; family Rhyacophilidae; genus Rhyacophila; species Rhyacophila brunnea. The sequence goes on from NW_028232752.1 coordinate 18,486,758, forward strand.
TAGGCATTTTATTATTCAAAAAATCGGCAAGATTAACACATTTGAAGATGATTCTAAAGATATTTATTATAAGCTATGTCCTTGATCATTCAAGTGTGATAAACATCTTATGAATAATGATTGCTTTATAATAATTATTGACCTAAGAATAAGGTAGTGTTTTTTTGAAATACGCCATTTTTTTTGGCATTCCCCAGTGGTTAAGCTACAACATACGGCCGTATCCATAAATTGACAAACTATAATTGAAGTAAGGAGTAAAATGATATTGACGCGCGTGTTTGAACATGTACCGTTTAAAAAAAAATTAAAAAAAATTCGGTTAGGTACATGTTCAAAAACGCGCGTTAACATAATTGTACTCCCTATTTTAATTATAGTTTGTCAATTTATGGTTACGGCCGTATGTTGTAGCTTAACCACTGGGGAATGCCAAAATAAATGGCGTATTTCAAAAAAACACTACCTTATTCTTAGGTCAATAATTATTATAAAGCAATCATTATTCATAAAATGTTTATCACACTTGAATGGTCAAAGACATAGCTTATAATAAATATCTTTAGAATCATCTTCAAATGTGTGAATCTTGCCGATTTTGTGAATAATAAAATGCCTAATTCTTGTCAAATTTGGGATCACAGAGATTATCAATATATTTTTTTATCGTGAATATTTTACAAAAATTATCTCGTAATAAATTATACTAATGGTTTTATAAATGCGTTTAAAAATTAATAAATGTAAAAAATCTTAACACCACTGCACAGTTATGTACCGAAATATGACTATATTCTAAAACATTAGAGCGAGAGGTTTCAAAGAATACTATTTTATGTAACAAAAATACTTTATGCAGTCATGAAATGTTTAAAATAACTATAAAAGATAAAAAGGCTTCAAAATTATATAAATAGATTATCTACAACGTTTAAGGAGTGTCCAGGATAATGGTTTGAAAATACAATAAAAACTCAATTTTGACCTTCGACGAGCATGTCCCCCCTTGGCAACGTATGATCTGCCTAGCAAACTGGACATTATTGCAGCTACTCTCATATCTTTTAGATCTTAAATACATGTAAAAACCATTTGCTTAGTTGAAAGGGGTATGTGTTGTTCACAAACGATTTTGCATCGACGCATTGAATTATGATTGTATGGAATGATTATTTTTCCAATCAGCCTGCAGTGCCCCTGACAATAATTGCTTGCGGGCGACTCGGCTCACGTTTTAATCACCACTGCACTACATTATGTAGTCACTGTCTTGTTTCCTCTATTCCTCTCTACAGTGTGCTGTTGTTTATGTGCCTACTGTGACAGTCTCTATATATGTATAATAAAATAAAATCTTCTCATATTTTTTTACCGAACTAATAGTCAAAAATCGTTGTATCCGTCACCCAATTTAAAAAGAGGAAATGAGAAAAGGGAAGATAGGATATCATAGATACTCACACCTATAGACCTACCCTAGTAGTCGTACTTTTACAGTGTAATTGAATAATGGTATTACAATATGAACAATATAAAGTTTTATTTATTATTGCTTATAATTACTTACTTACTCTAGCATTAGGTACAGACTATTCAGTCCCATGGTCGACTGCACAATCATCCTCCAGAAAACTCTATCTCCAATTGGTCACACTCAACCTCTCTGCGTTCTTCTTGACGTTAACCACACATCTCCTCCGAGGGCGCCGTAGGGTTTGATAAAGATGAGTTTTTCCTTCTTATTTACTTTGGTAATTATTCAAAAATAACACTAGTGTTCTAGTAACCTAATTGAGGGAGAATATAATGCTTCTACAGGTATCTAGCGATTGAATATAAAGCATGCAATATAATAAATACAACAAACATTTTAAAGTGTTTCAATTGAAAAATAAATGTTTTTTTTTTTATTTAAAAATAAACTTTAAAAAAAATTTAAGCTTTATATTTCGTGCGTTTGTTGAACACTCTTTTCTAATTATTTCATGCGTCTTTAAAAAGGAAAAAGGGCGTAACCGTCAGTTTTTTCAAAATAGGTTTTATTGCACAATATCGTTTTACGCGACTAAATACACGTTGTGGCCAAAGGGTGTAAGCTGCAAATGCCGATTTGGCGAAAAAGGAAAGAAGGAAGTGACGTGAAAAAAATACTTAACCATAATTTTTGTTGCTTTTTTTTAAATAACTCTATACTTAATAATAACAGATTAGGGATATAAACACCTAATTATTAATTTTAATATCGTGCTCTTCAAGGTTATGTCTATTTTGTATATCCTGTAAAATTTGGTTTGCGTGGATTACACTCTTTTTAATGTGAATAATTCATTCTTATTTTTGGTCGAATCGCTGATGCAGATTCTTCTTCCTGATCTTCTTTTTCCATTCATCCAAAAGTGAATTAACGTGAAGACACAGGGAGAACTTATAGTATGTCGATGAGTCCCAAAACTACTTTCGTATACATCTCTATTATAAATTGTTTACTGAAGTCGTATACAAATATTCCTGGCGTATAGAGTTGGGTTTCGGGAATTTCCCGACGAGAATTCTCGAGAAATTTTCGAGATTTCCTATCCCGAATCTCGAGAATTGATATTTTTAACATTTAGGGAAATCCCGGATCGCGAGAATATTTTCTCGAGATTCGGGATTGCTTTATCATCATATATTAATTGAAAAAAAGATTTTCTATATGAAAAAAGTGGACATAAAACGCAAAACGTTCAAAGACTGATCGGGGCATTTAACACAATTAAGCCAACGTCGACTCAAAATGAGCGTAATTTTTGCAACATCAGGGAATTTTGTGTCCCAAAAGCGTACGCGATTATCAGACATAGCGATTGACAGTCTGTGTTTTTTGAAATTCTATTTTAATAAGTAATGTTTTGAATTATTTTTGTTTTCCTACTTCTATTTTGCTTACATTAATAAAAAAAAATCATATTTTTTTGAATTTGTCTGTTTTTAGGATTTTTACAGGTTTTTTTTTTAAATTTCATGATTTCTCGAGAATCCTCGAGAATTCTTTTCTGGAAATCCCGAATCTCGAGAATTCAAAATTTCATCATTTCGGGAAATCCCGAATCTCGAGATTGAGATTTTCTCTGGAAATACCCAACTCTACTGGCGTATCGATGTGTTGTATTTATTACATTGTATCATTCTCCAAACTGTTTAATATTAAAAATACGTTTATTTTTTTTTCGTGTCATTGTGTTCTTGTCATAAACAAGTTTAATAAATTATCTGATATTTTAGGGAACCGCCTTCTGGACCCCTGTAGCTATCTTTGTCTACCCCATCTCTAATCATCATAAATGACAATAATTCAATGTTTGAGTTCATGGCTCTATATTTTGAGTACCTACCGGACTACCCCCAAATTTTAATAGAATATGTTATTGTCACTGTATTAGCAAGTGTATTAGAAAACGTTGCAAGTTTTACCTTATAATTTTTATAACATATACTAGATGTATCGTTTTAAACTAACAAGTAAGTTTCACGTACCGATTTCAAGCCACTAATTCGTTTCTAACTTTATTTCGTGTTTATAACTAACATCTGGAACAGTGCACATTATTTGTCATCTCGCATGGTGACCCCAAAGAATAATGGTTTTTTCAAATACCTACTCGCGGCTAATTATAAACTGCAAAATGCTTTTACGATATGTCTGTTCAATTTTCTATTTGATATAGATAAATCGACGATATGTATTTCGGATTCGGGTAGAGGGAAAAGGAAATGCTTTCCCAAAGCGACGTCAATCTTCGGTGGATTGACATGACAGGCCGATGGAAATATATTACGGAAAAGAGCGAATTTTCCACATTCCTGCTGATAAAATGCATTTACTTTTTAATGGAGAAGCTTTAGCGAAAACTTCCCAATAAGATTTATTTTGGGGCGATTTGATTTAGGGGAAATAATTTTAAGCCGGATACAGCGTCCTCGTTTTAAGTAAGTCCGTGATAGATATTCTCGGTCCTTTGATGCAGAAACATAAGAATGCAACTCCAGTATCATTTCGGTCTAGTCTTTCTCTACTGAATGTAATGGTGAAATTTCAGTCGATATTACCCAAATCATACATATCAATATTATGTATAATACTTTTTATTATGCTACCGTTTTCTATCAAAGACTGACGACTAAATTGCAGTATATCGGCTTATTCTGAGCTAGCCGTATCAGATTACAAACTCCTGTATATTGAGCCACATATGAAGGTTGCATATTCAAGCAAATCTTTTCTGATTACAGCTCTGCAGCCTTCTACCTTTCGTTTTGTATGTAACCAGGGCTTTTTTTGTAATGTAACGCGGTGGAACGGCGTTCCGGAATCCTTTTTCATGGTATTTTTAACGTTTCAAAAGCAATTCGACGAAACAATGTTCGGACTTACATAGTACAAGTTATTTTTTCTCAATCATCTCATATGAAAAGACATGTCTGATAAACTATCGCGTTTGATAACTGAATTCTATAACCATTTCTTCAAGTGAATGTGAACGCTAACTTTCGCAAATGAATTTAATTATTACCCTCAGAGTATTAACCCAGTCAGTGGCGCACCCAGGGGGGGGGGGCAGGGGGGGGGGGGGCAGGGGGGGGGGCAGGGGGGGGGGGCAGGGGGCCTTGCCTCAGTATGATCATCAGAATGATTTTACACATTGAAATCGAAAGCCAATAAACTATACCTTGGGTTTAGACAAACAACACGGCAAAAAATGATTTGTAATTCTCCAGCATCCTTTTTAGTAAAATTTCTTAGATTTTAATTTCTAACACAAAAATTTCGAAACACCGATGTCAGGTTTTTTTATAAACCCGTTCCTTAATGAAATTCTCGGTGTCCACCAGAATTCTGGAGTGGTATAGGTGATGGCTGGGAAGGGTTGACAGGGCTCTAGCCTGGGAGCCCGGGCTGTGGGGGGCCGGCGTGTCGGGTTGACCAGATAAGTGAGATAAACACGCATCATAAATTATCTTTAATAGTAAAAAAAGCTATTACACTTCATGACTATGAACATTTTAAATTATATAATTGTCCAATATATTTTCAGATTATTATGTGTCGATACTCGACAGCTCCATTACTAAAGTATATGTATTGAAAATCGCCAATAATTCACTGTATAAGTACCCTCAATTTGAAGTAAAACACAATTAAAAAAACATTAATGTAGTGTTTCACACTGTCTTTAATCTAAGCGGTGGATAGGGGGCCCGTCAAATACCCTAGCCCAGTGGTCGGCAAACTCATTAGTCAATAGAGCCAAATATCAACAGTACAACGATTGAGATTTCTTTTGAGAGCCAAATTTCTTAAACTGAAATTATATGCGTAGGTAGTAAGTAGGTACACTGCTAATTTACTTAATAAACTTTGGTTAAAGTTTTAAGTCCTAATTAAATTATAGGTAAGTTCACTGAATAAAACTGAATATCATACGTAATAATGATCTTATTTATTAATAAAAATTAAATTGTAAGTCAGGTATCCATAAAATTGAATCATGAAAATGACTGACAAACTCAATGTGAATAATGGCCTTGCATCTCCTTGTAAAGTTTGGGTAAGTCAGGTTCGTATGTTGTTGATTTAATTTTAAGCACGATTCCAGGTTCTCATCAATAAATTGATTTCTCAATTTACTCTTGATTTCCTCTCTTGGAAATCTTTTTACTAATCACAAAACTTGCAATATTAACATTGTTGAAAGATTTTATTCAGTACCTAATTAAATACAGAACTTTATTTTTCTTGGCTCTTCTCCTCAGCTGCTTTCTTCCTTGCATCATCGACAGAATATTTACCGCAAAATTACGAGTTTTTAGTTGTAGTATCTCTCCAAATTTGAATGCGCTAATTTTTCCCGACACATAAATAAAGGTCGGTAAGCCATTTAAGTTTTGAATAAACGCGAAGTCTCGGTCTATTCAACATTACATTTACGGTTATCCTCTTCCATTTTCTTTGCTTCTTCTTTGTAGCCATATCAAATATGGCAGAGAGCATCTGTGGCAGAGCCGCGCTCAAGGGGCCAAAGAGCCGCAGTTTGCCGACCACTGCTCTAGCCTGAGGGCCCGTTTCAGGATGTGGGGGCCATGGTGTAGGTACACCGAGTGCAATAGACAAAAGACCGATAAACGAGATATTAGGCTGTGTTGTATTGAGTAGGTTGTGTATAATTTAAAAGCAATAATACTTTTTTGTCCATTTTCAATTAATATGTTGAAACCTCAATATTAAAAAACCAAAAATCTGCGATAAACATTCGGCGAAAAGAACGACTACACCCACTACGGTGGTGGTGTAAATCAAAAGAACATTTTTTTCAGTGGAATTCGGCATAAATATTGTAGCTCTCTAGACCAGTGTTCCCCAAACTTTCGACATCTGTGTACCCCTTCTATAATTTTCGTAACACTGAGTACTCCTTGTCAAAGAAAATGAATATAAGTACTTTAATAACAATCAAAATATATTCCTTTTGTATTACATAAAGAAAATAATAATAAACGAAAAATAAAATTCATTCATAATAAAATATAAATAAAAGTTACCTATATTATAAAAAATAACATTCATTATAAACCATGAGAAGGATGAAATTATTTATGTTGAAACGACAGATCATCATAATTTGGTTCCCTGGTTATTAATTTTTATCTGAGATGCGGTTCCACACCCAAAGGCTGTTCCTTTTTTGACTTAATGTCTACAAATGCTGAAAAAGCAACTTCAAATAGATATGAAGTTGAAAAAGGCAATGTATTTCAGGAATTTCTCTGTTAAAACTGGATACACATGTTGCATTTGCAACCTAAATGCTGTTTAAGTACACTCCTTATATTTATTTTGCAAGAATCCGTCTAAAGCTAATAATTCCAACAATTTCTCTTCTTCCGCATGCGACAAACCTTCTAGCATGGATATTGTATTAATGCTTGTTGCACCAGGCGTAGCCATAACCCGGTGCAGCACGTACCCCCACCAAACTCTTTTCGTACCCCAGGGGGTATGCGTACCACACTTTGGGAAACACTGCTCTAGACCAAGCGGGCAGAACAGCCGATATTATTTAAGTAATGTTTCAGCATACTAGGTACACATGTCCAGCATGGTCGCTGTTCACTTCCAATCCGCCAGTCGCTGATGACACGCTCAACGGTTACCGCCACTATGCCTCCAATTTAATAAAAACTAGGAGAAACTGTACAAATATATCGCCGTGTATTGTGAAATTATGTAAAAATATTTATATGAAGAAGAAAAAGAACCTATGGGACTAATTTCCATTCTCCTCCTTCGCCCCCCCCCCCCCCCCCAATAATAAATCCTGGGTGCGCCACTGTAATCAACTATAATTGTTTATATTCAATAACAATAGTAAATTCCATCACAGATTCCGTTTGACCAAGCACATAGACACAGTGACGTCTTTAGGTAAAGTGCCGCCCTAAAGCAGAATAAAATAATGCAACCCCTTCTATTAATATTCTAAAATTGTACGGCTAATTTAGTTAATACTGCATATCGAAGGGTTGCCAGAGTAAACGTTTTATAACTTTGCACTTTTTTGCACTCTTTACTATACTGATAAGCCTCTTTGCGTAATTACCTCGCATAAAATTAGATCAAATGATATTTACTTGTATTAATACTCGTATAATATATTATTTACTAATAAATAAACAAACAATACATGTAAAAAAAAAAATTTTAGAATATTTTAAATCATTTTCATCCTAGAGCTGGAGTGCAAAGTTATGAAGCATATACTCTATCAGGGAACTCTGAGTGTGGACATTGGCGACTAAAGTAGAAAACCGATACATTCACAACGACTGGTCCTACTTTTTCCGCCCCTCTCGTTGTTGTCTATGGATGACCTGTCATTGTTCTATATAGAGTGCTCATACTGACGCGTCTGTCGTGTTCACACAGGGAATGGTTTGATTTGAATAGATAAGTTACGTGATAAATAATACACTAGCATTAACACACCTTCTACAAATGTAATGCATAGATCAATGCTACATATTTTTTGGAAATCGATATCACCAACGGTTTTTGTGTGAAATACTAGTCTGACTTTGACTTGGTGATGAATAACAGGAATGTATATTATTTATAAATAACACTGATAGTTAATATATTTTGATTTGAGATTTTTGTATAATTCAATTTGAAACGAGAAAGGGCGAATCAATATGTCAAGCAATCTGGGATCTGATTTTGACAGCTAAACAGTGGACCGCTCGTTGCTTGTGCAAAAAGATATGCTCAGGCTTTATTAATCTAAAGACGGTGCTGGTGTGGAGTAACAGGCAACCGATCACGAGTGTGGAAGAATATGAGATAAAATCAAACACGACGTGTCAAGAATGTCACACGTCAAATACTGACAACTGCTCTCGGTGTATGCATTGACGCTCATTCAATATTGGTGTATTGAAGGTTGCAACACACCCTATTGCACGTCTATAATGTTTGGTTCATTTTCGTAGGACACTCACACATTCAAAAACCTGCTTCAAAATGTAATGTATTGGGGAATAGACTATCGGAATGATATTTATTAATCTATTCTGTGATATGAACTATGTATCATCATCGGCCGGGGTCAATCCACTGCTAGATGAAGGCCTCCCCAAGCTTCTTCCAACTCTCTCGGTCCTGTGTCGTTTGCTGCCACGTATTTCCGCCGAACTTTACCAGTTCGTCAATCCAGCGGCTTTTAGGGCGACCCTGTGGCCGTTTCATGCCCCTTGGGTACCACTGGATGACGGCGTTTGTCCAGCGGCCGTCCTTTCGGCGAGCAATGTGCCCCGCCCATCTCCATTTCAGCTGTTTGGCAACGTCTATTACATCGCGTACTCCTGTCTACTTCCTAACCCATTCATTTCTCTTACGGTCCTTTCGCGTGATGCCCAACATACACCTCTCCATGCCTCGCTGTACGACTCTTAGCCTTTGGACATCTCTCGTATTGAGGGTCCACGTCTGGCAGCCATACGTGAGTACGGGCAGCACACATTGGTTGAACACCCTACGCTTAAGACATAATGGTAGGTCACTCTTGAAGATACTATTTGTCCGGTTACAGTCCGTCGTTACCAGTGGCGAAGGGTGGAGGTAGGCTGTTAAGATCCGTCATAAATAGTGCACCTTAAACATAGTCAGTCAAACGTGTATGTTTTTATTGAAATAAGACTACAATTTACAGATGGTATTGGTTAGTTTTTAAAAATAAATTAAACCCTGCCTAAACCAAACCATAATAGTATTTGTACATTTTAGGCGATACGACAAAATTGTGCACACTTTTTCATACATACTTATTTGTTTTCGTTGGATTAAGAATACACATTACACATATTGTTGGATCATTTTTTTAATTCATTAAGCCCTGCCTACGCCAAACTATAATAGATAAGAATTATTATTCTATCTATAAAATATCCAAAGTTAGGTATGATTTAATTGCATAATTTTAGATATTTTATAGATAGATGAGTATTTTTTTACTATTATCTATTATTGCTTGGTTTTCGCAGGGTTTAATTGAATTTTGAAAACTAACCAATACCATCTATAAATTGTAGTTTTATTTCAATAAAAACATATACATTTGACTGACAAAGTTTAGTGTGCACTATTTATGGCGGATTTTAACAGCCTACCTTCACCCTTCGCCACTGGTCGTTACAGACGTCCAAAAGCACTCCATACCAGCTTTGTTCTGCGAGCAATTTCATCGTGCATGCTTCCGTCTGTGGACATCTGCTGTCCTAGATAGACGTAGCTGCTGACTTCTTCGAGTTGGGTGCCATTAATAGAGATAATAGCAGGGTCCGAAAAACAGTTCCTCATCACTTTTGTCTTTGAGACGTTTATCTTTAGGCCGACCGTTTGACTGACATCCGCGAGTTCTTGCATTCTACCTTGCAACTCTTTTGGGTCTTGTGAGAGTATAACAATATCATCTGCAAAGCGCAGGTGATTGAGGTGCTCCCCATTAATTGGAACACCTTTCTCCTCCCAATCAAGTTTCCGAAATAAGTCCTCAAGAGTAGCGGTGAATAGTCTAGGTGAAATGGTATCACCTTGGCGGACACCTTTGTTAATGGGGAATTTACACGAACGTTTGCGGAGTTTCACGCATGCTGTGGCATCACTGTATATACTGTTCAATATGTTTATGTAGCGTCTGGAAATTCCTTGGTTGCTAAGGATCTATTTTTCAAGATCCCTTTTTATGTAAAACAGACGCTGTTTCCGTAAATATGCAGTTTTAATAAATAGATTTGCAAGAGAACGTGGAAGTAAAAAAACATCTTATCATGATAAGATTTTAATTGAATTCTACAAAGGACTTTTACTTGAGGTATATCCAAATATAGTTAAAAACGCTTCTTTATTTGGAAGTACCTATATTTGTGAAAAAACATTTTCTACAATGAGCATTAATAAATCAAACTTAAGATCAAAATTAACAGACAACCATATCGCATCTATTTTGCGTATTCACACCACAAAATTTGAGCTTAGATTACAGTATTTAGTTTCAAACAAACAAAAATATTGCAAAAATCGGTGTGTGTACTTATGTACGCGCGTTAGAAGTTATTCTTCTTTGGCGTCTAAACAAAATCAAAACTTGTAATAACCTAGATTCTTCGGCTAGCTCTGGTGTGGTGATTTAGAATCAGGTTCACAAAATAAATAAAAGTGTTTCTTTGGTTCATCGAACTATCCAAATTATTTGTTTTTCTTATTGGTAAGAAGTTGAATTGGAGTGCCGCTGGTTTAAAATTATCTTGTTGCTTAATTCCGTGTTTATTAATATTATTTACTATTACTATTTTAATTATCATGTTAAATTACACAGTCAGAAAAAGGCCCTTATTTGAGTGCCGCTGGTTTAAAATTATTTTATTCCGCCTAACACAGCGATAAATATTTCAAAGTATTACGCAACCAGAATGCAATATAAATTATAAAAATTATGTGTTACATCGCGGCTGGTCACACGCGAAAAATACACTCATCTGTTTTCCTAAACGCGCCAATATAAGCATAACTTCAAAAAAAAGCATCGCCTGGGTTATATGAGTGCCTAGACATTTTCCAGTGCTTTTATAAGAATGTAGACCAAAGTAAATAGTATCATGACACCTACTTTTGTATTTCATAAACCATCATCTACTACCCACACTATACAGGGATTTTATAAGAACCTAATACAATCGCCTTATATGATAATATCTTTATTAAATTTAGTAAAAATGCGAAAATTCAAAAAGAAATTACCATAGTAACTATTAAACAAGAATCAAAAACGAATTGTCTTTAATTGATTATAAAGCAATATATACCTACATAAGTTTATGACTACCTAATACATTTTTTCCAGTGCATCGATAATATTTGAAAAATAGAACATTATGATGATTTTATATTTTGTTCACAAACAATCTACCTTATCTATATTATGAAAGCCTAATACATTTTTTTTAAATATGGAATATCAATATTATTTTAGCGTAGTAATAAATAGGTGAAAATTGTAGAAGGCATTGTCATTTCTTCATAAACAATCTACCTGCAGGATCTTATGCGAGCCTAATACATTTTTTTTAAATGCGATATGTTTATTATTTTAAGCTTGGTGAAAATTCTAGAAGAAATTGTTATTTTTTTTAAAACAATCTACCTGCAGGGATGCGAGTCTGATACATTTTTTTTCAAAATATGCGATATGAAAATTATTTTAAGATAGGTGAAAATTTTAGAAGACATTGCCATTTTTTTAAAAACAATCTACCTGCAGGGTTCTATGCGAGTCTGATACATTTTTTTCAAAATATGTGATATGAATATTATTTTAATATAGGTGAAAATTTTAGAAGACATTGCCATTTTTTTTAAAACAATCTACCTGCAGGGTTCTATGCGAGCCTGATACATTTTTTTCAAAATATGTGATATGAATATTATTTTAACACAGGTGAAAATTTTAGAAAACATTGCCATTTTTTAAAAAAACAATCTACCTGCAGGGTTCTATGCGAGCCTGATACATTTTTTTCAAAATATGCGATATGAAAATTATTTTAAAATAGGTGAAAATTTTAGAAGACATTGACATTTCTTCATAAACAATCTACCTGCAGGATCTTATGCGAGCCTAATACATTTTTTTTAAATATGCGATATGAATATTATTTTAAGCTAGGTGTAAATTCTAGAAGACATTACCATTTTTTTAAAACAATCTACCTGCAGGGTTCTATGCGAGCCTGATACATTTTTTTCATAATATGCGATATGAATATTATTTTAAGCGTAGTAATAAAGAGGTGAAAATTGTAGAAGGCATTGTCATTTCTTCATAAACAATCTACCTGCAGGATCTTATGAGAGCCTAATACATTTTTTTCAAAATATGCTATATGAATATTATTTTAAGCGAGGTGAAAATTCTAGAAGACATTGCTATTTTTTTAAAACAATCTATGGTATGCAATATCAATATTTTAAGCTTAGAATTAAAAACAATTTTAGAAAGCATTGCCATTATCATGATAGTTTTTAAATAATAATAAAAAACTATTTTCATTATTTGATTATAATATAATATGCCAATCACCTACCTGCAATGGTTTTATGAGTGCCTAACACATTTTCCATTGTATAATTATTATTATAAGAATGACGTGAATATTCGAAAAGTGGATTGACTGCATCATGATACTTTTGTATTTCACAAAGCATCTACCTTACGTCCTTCTATAATCTATACCCATAATACCGGGTACCCTAAATAAATGATGTATTTTGTGATTTTGTCTGCACGCAAAAAAACATTGTTATACTAATATACTATTATCTCATATTGTATTATAAGAATACGGAAGAGAGCAATAAATCTAAGGTGCTTTCTTCAATAAAAACTTTTATATTTTATTATTAGACACATGGGTTGTCAGATATGCATTGGGTAAAAATATACCTACCTAGCTCGATGCATTTCCAAGAACAAAATTTTAACTTGGCTAATTGTGGCACCCATTTTTTGTATCAACATATTATTATGTAGGAACAATAATCAGGGTTTTTCAACCAGTAAAATCATTGTTTAATATAAAGATAATTATATTATTATTTTTTCAAAATATTTTGAACCGGAACGCCATATGAAATATTCTGATGAGGCTCGAGAATTTTACGAGACATCTTGCTATCTTCTAGGATTCCACGAGAAGGAACGGTATATTCGAGGATTCCACGAGACGGAACGGTATTCTCTAGAAATTCACGAACCGGAACGGCGCTCCAGGGCGTTCTGCCCCATTCCGAGCGCTGATCGGAAGCAGATGGTCGTATAGCATTGAGATTAGATTAATGTATAAATAAAACACTAATAACTAAAAAAATAGGTAAGTAATAAAAATCACCAGTAGAGAGAAGAAAATAGGTAAGTAAATGAGATAAACAATCATACTGTATAATGTTATATTTATCTAGAATTGTGAATTATTCAAAAGTAGGTTAGTAAGTAGGTGCTCGTATGTATCAAATATCTATTAATGACAACGTTGTAACTTGTAACCAGATATTTCATGTAAACAATTATTGTCAAGTGTATGTTGATTGTTAAATCTGATAAAATTGGACCATTACAGTCTGCTAACAATCGTGGCATTTCCAACATACATTCAACTTATTTCATGGTGAAATGGTCGACGAACAACGCGTAATTTTTTTTTTATCTCAATGCTATACGACCATTTTTTCCAATGCAACAGTTCACGGTGATCTGCATACGTATAATGCACGTGCCACCATAAGTCAGTGGCGAAGGGTCGAGGTGGGCTGTTAAGATCTACCATAAATAGTGCACACTAAACTTTGTCAGTCATACGTATTTGTTTTCATTGAAATAATACTACAATTAATTACAGATGGTGTTGGTTAGTTATTAAAACTTAATTAAACCCTTTAAACTTTGGCCCTGGCACCCCCCAAACATGAAAATTATCAGGATGATTTTAAACATTGAAATTGAAAGCCAACAAACTATACCTTTGGGCTTAGACAAATAAAAACACGGCAAAAAAATGATTTGTAATAATTCTCCGGCACCCTTTTTAGAAAAATTTCTTAGATCCTAATTTCTAACACAACAATTTCGATACACTAATGTCAGGTTTTTTTAGAAACCCAATCCCTAATGGAACTGTCAAAAAATTCTCGGTGTCCACCCGAATTCCGGAGTGGTGTAGGTCATTGCTAGGGAGGGCTGACAGGGCTCTAGCCTGGGGGCCCGGGCTGTGGTGGGCCCGGCTAGTCGGGTTGACCAGATAAGTGAGATCATAAATTAGCTTTAATAGTAAAAAAGTCCTTATATAATTGAGCAATATATTTTTTGATTATTATGTGTCGATACTCGACAGCACCATTATTAAAGTAGATGTATTAAAAATTGCCAATAATTCACTGTATGAGTAATTTAATTGTATAATTAAGTTTTAATTTGAACTGAAACACAATTTGAAAAACGTTAATGTAGTGTTTCACACTGCCTTTAATCTTAGCGGTAGGTAGGGGGCCTAAATATCCTAGCCTGAGGGCCCGTTTCAGGATGTGGGGACCATGGTATAGGTACACCGAGTGCAATAGACAAAAGATCGATAAACGAAAAATTAGGCTGTGAAGAAAGAGCCTATGGGACTAATTTACATTCTCCTCCTTGGGCCTCCCCCAATATTAAATCCTGGGTGCGCCACTGAACCCAGTAAGAGCTTCGTTGAAGAACAAAATAGTTTCGGGACCGTTGTTCATCAAATTCATCGGACTACTTTTGACACTAATTTTCGATCCTTCAAAATACGTTGATCGGTGGTTACTCAATGGAAGACATTCAGCCATAAGCTCTAACACTAAGAAAAGAAATAGAGACGATTTCCCAGATTAAAATTGGACTGAACTTTGGAAATCACGACGGCCCCCACACAGGGGGACTGACAGGGCTCTATCTTGGGGAATTGACCAGAAAACGCATGTCAAAAATTTGCTCTCATCGTAAAAAAATCGCCTGCAGCGCTAATTTCCTTCGGATGTATTAACATTTTTAAATATGTGGTTATGTTACCTCGAATACCATTTGACTCTACTATAGAGCGTCACACTACCTTTAACCTTAGTGATAGGTAGGGGGCCCGCTAAAGATCCTGGACTAAGGGACCGCTTCAGGAAGTGGGGGCCATGGAAATCACTATATACCTACTGTTATTGAAATATATTTTTTTATTTGTTTATTTAATTTTTATGCGCTTCGTGGCATAGAAAAAGTTGCTTTAAATGATATTTGAATATAATTTTCTTTAGTAGGTAAGAAGTTTGGCAAGAAGTCAGCTCCGGCACCTTTGTTTTTAAAAAAAGCCTTGTATGTAACTAATACAGTGTATGTTAAAATAATGTCTATACTACCGAGTCCGGAAATGTGTACGTATGCATAATGTTTGAGGCTTTCACGGATGCTTTTTATCGCAATAGATTTTTGGGTTTCCACCGTGTGTACTTCTTCCTTCTTTACTCGACGTTTGGAGTTCATTGCATAGGCCATTATCATATCATATCTTGATAATGGCCTCTGAAACCCAAAAGTCTATTTCGATTGTACGTATGCAGTTCGCCGTATCACACTTCACCGTAAAATGTTATATTGGAAATATATGGTCGTATATTAAAGATCATCTGACCTCTTTGGGTCATATAGTATTGAGATAAAATTCATGTCTTCAGTTTAGGTTTTCATTCTTGAAGGAATGCTATTTTCTGCAATGCTCTACGAACAACGCGTATTTTTTTATATCGGTGCTATAGAGATATACTGTACGGGCATCTCTTTCCGACAAGAAAGCTCACGGCGAACAGTACTACGGTGAAATGTAATACGTACAATTTACGTCATCATCAGGCTGAATTTATCCACTGCTGGATGAAGGTCTTTCCAAGCTGATTCCACTTCTATCGATCCTGTGCGTTGCGTTGCCACGTACTTCCGCAGAACTTAATCATTTCATCGATCCAGCGGCCTCTTGGTTTACCCTGCAGACGTTTTGTACCTCTTGGGTACCACTGGATGACTAGAATTGTCGAACGATTGTCCTTTCTTCCAGCTATGTGTCCAGCCCATTTCCATTTGAGGTTTTTAGCGAACTCTTTTACATCGCAAACCCTTGTCTGTTTCCTAATCCACTCATTCATTTTTTTGTCCTTTCGCGTTATGCCCAGCATGCACCTGGGTTTCTGAGTTTCTGGATCTCTCTTTTACTTAGGGTCCATGTCTCACACGCATATGTGATTACGGGAAGCACACAGGGGTTGAACACTTTAGGCACAGTGGTAGGTCACTTTTGAAGACATTATTCAGGCGGCCAAAAGCACTTGTAACCCATGATATTCTCGAAATTGGCTTCAAGTGTATGGCAAACCAATTCCATGTCATTTTTGTGTACATAAACACAACATCTGAATATTAAACTTAATCTGAGACTGTTACCTAACAATATATCGACCAAATATTTAATTTTCACTACATATTAAAAATTAAAAACATTAATAATAATTTCACTTCGTACTAAAAGAAATATTGAAACAGCCAACTACTTCTTATTGAAAATAATATTTTAAGAAAGTGAATATAACTTTGGACCTTATCCAATTGAAATGACATTCATTTGATCTTACTTTATCTATATATATAAAACAAAGTCGGGTTAGTTACACCATTTATAACTCAAGAACGGCTGGACAGATTTTTATAATCTTTGTTTTGTTGGATTTGTCTCCGCCCGGAATAGCAGAATAACTATTAAAATATCGGATAAATGACGGAAAAAATAAATTATGAATAAAATTAATTTTCTCATACATTTTGACATTTTGAACAATGAACTCGCGCATTCGAAAATAAAAGAAAATCACAAAAAATTAAATCCATATACAACGCCATCTCTGATACATGACAGAAACAATAAACAAGAAACAAACAAACAAATGAAAGAATGATAGCCGAAATGTCTAACTGTCAATGGTGTAGTGTGCCCAACATTTCGTGCTTCATGTCAACAGCTCAATTTGCTTGAAAACGATACTCATTGGGATATGACAATCGCTGAAGCAATTATTTCTACATCTCCAAATCAGATACGCACATTATTTGCTATCATTATTTCGACATGCTTCCCATCGAATCCACCTGAACTGTGAAACAAGTACAAGGATGACATGTCAGAAGACATTTTACATCGAATTCGTGTCAGTTCAGGGAATCCCGATCTCAATGTGAATGAGGAGATACATAACCAGGCTTTACTTTTGATCGAATATAATATGTGTTACCTCATGTGCGGCAGTTTGTTAGTCAAGTTAGGGATGCCAACGCCACATCGTGTAATGAACGACGCTTTCAATTGAGAATTGGAACGTGAACGTGAATATGATCGAGATGCATTGAACCAATCAGTTCGAACGAATGTACCACTGTTGAACCCCTAACAGAAAGAAGTGTACGATACATTAATGAAGGCAATTAATGATGGAAATGGTGGCTTATTTTTCCTCGACGCGCTCGGTGGAACTGGGAAGACATTCCTCATGTCATTGATTTTGGCGTGCGAGATCCGAAAATGCTGTAGCAGTTGCTTTTTCTGAAATAGCGGCCACGTAGCTAGAAGGATGCCGAATGCCTCATTCAAAGTTGAAATTGCCGTTAAACCTGCCAACGACTGAAAAACCGACATGCAACATTGCGAAACACTCAGTAATGGCCAAAGTTTTGTTAGCAAGTAAAATCATCACCTGGGATAAATGCACAATGGCGCACAAACGCGCATTGAAAGCACTCAATCGAACTATGAAAGATCTGCGCAATGACTCAAGAAGTTTTGGAGGCGCAGTGATTCTACTATCTGGCAATTTCCGCCAAACACTACCAGTCATTCCAAGATCGACCGCTACCGATGAAATAAATGCTTGCCTCAAATCATCGACTCTGTGGTGCTATGTGAAGAAACTTTAGCTGACGACAAACATGCAAGTTGTATTGCTAAACGATCCATCTGCCGAAGATTTCTCCAAGTAATTGCTGACTATCGGTAACGGCCGTGTTCATGTTGATGAATCGAACGGATTGATTTCGTTTCCGCTGAATTTTTTCAATTTCGTCTCAACTAAGGATGAACTCATCAACAAAGTGTTACCGAAGCATCATTGCTAACCACAAAAATTACAATTGGTTGAGTGAACGAGCAGTCTTGCGGCAAAGAACAAAGATGTGGATCACTTAAACTTCATAATTCAAAATGAAATTGTTGGTCCACTGCATTCCTTAAAATCTATCGACTGTGTAACAAACGAAGACGAAGCAACCAACTATCCAACTGAATTTTTAAACTCATTGGATCTGCCTGGTTTGCCACCGCACAATTAACAACTGAAGGTTGGCTCGGTAGTCATCATGCTTTGAAATCTGAACCAACCAAAACTATGTAACGGAACGCTTTTGGTGGTGAGAAAACTCATGATCAATGTGATTCACGCGACGATAATCAAAGGAATGTTCAAACGTGAGGGAGTTCTCATTCCGAGAGTTTCGATGATCCCAACCGATATGCCATTAAACGAATTCAATTTCCAATTCGTCTTGCATTCGGTATGACGATCAACAAATTACAAGGCCAATCCTTGAGTGTTTATGGCCTGAATCTATAAAATGAATGTTTCTCTCACGGTCAATTGTACGTAGCATGTTCATGTGTCGGCAAACCATCTGCTTTGTTCGTTTTCGCACCTGACAACAAAACAAAAAATGTCGTATATCACAAGGTACTTCAATGAAGGGAATCTACCCGAGTGCAACCCATCCAGCAAATAGTTTAACAGAAAGTAGTGCAAAAATGCTACGCAAATTATTTCGATTCGCTTCAATAAAGCAAATGCCTTGCTGCCACGTGAATTTCATTCTTTTTTTTTCTTTTGACCATGTCCGATCCTAATAGGATCATCTGGGCCTCCACAGAGTGGAGGTTTGTATTAACAGATTTTATTTTTACGAGAAATGGATGTCAGCCACTTGCTCAACGTATTAGGACAATATTCTGACTCATGCACAAATTGAAAAACAATATGTGAACTTGCCAGACCCAGGATTTGAACCTTGGACCCTCGACACTATACACTGGCGCTTAATCCACGCGGTCATCGTGGGTATACAGTGTGTACAGTTCAATGTAATTAAAATACTTATCATTTTGATTTGGTTTTTGCACATTTATTGAACTTATTCATTTTGAGTATTCATTTTAACTTAATAAAAAACTGAATTTAATTCAGCTAATAAGTTAACACAACATTATTGATTCTGAGGCGGTACAAAGTTCGCCGGGTCAGCTAGTAATAAATAAGCTTTGCTTTTCTTTTATTTTTAAACTCATAAAATTATCTATTAGATTCTATCTAGAGCTGTAGTTAGCAAAAGTTTTATTTTGGTATGGCTAAGAACGTTTTATAAACCTCTACGAAATCAAAATAATGCTCCACGAAGTAGAGTTTTCGCTGACTTCAATTACTCCAATCCAATTATTAGTAGATTACAATTTTCTCTCCTATGTGCGAGCTCCGCATAATGGAGGTTGTATTAACAGACTTTTTCATATTCCGTATTGGTTGAGCATAACTACCATCTATCACAAAAACTGTCTAAAAGACGGGTTCCCAACCCATGGGTCGCATCCCAAATGAGGTCACAAGATATTTTCTAGGTCGCCAACTAAATATTAAAGCGAAAATTTATTAACTATAATCCACAATCTATTTCAATCGATGGATTGATGTGTGACTGTCAAAAAAATCATATCCGGAAATTTGTACATAAACAGTTCACCGCAGGACACTTATTCGTGCGCCGCAGTACGTGAAACATGAGTTCGTGTAACATTTAATCAAATGAGGAGTTCTTCATTGAACATTTCACCGTGGAATACATTTGTACGTACGCTACAAGATGTGGCAAATTTTATGAAATGTCTTTACTAGGTTAGGTTAGGGTTAATCTAATTGGAACAGTGCTATTTGCAAACGATCGCCGCATTTTGTAAAATACGTTCAAATGTATTCCACGGTGAAATGTTCAACGAAGAACTCGTCATTTAATAAAATGTTATACGAACTCATGTTTCACGTACTGCGGCGTACGAATAAGTGTCCCACGATGAACTGCATAGTACAACTTACATGTAACCCAAAAAATATGAATCTTTTTTTGACGAGATTTCATGATAATAATATACGCGGGTTTCGCCTTTCGGCATCTTCAGACATTGGATAGCAAAAAACGACTCAAATGGAATAGTAAAAAACTTAAATCCATTAGAATTTATATTCAAATTCCATCAAGTATGAGCATCAAGTTAATAGTATTAATATATTTATGATGCATTTTAAAAAGAATAATTGACTTTGACGACCGACAATCGGAGAATCTTGCTAAGTTGTAGTATGAAATTAATAAATTGATAATATTTCAGACATAACCAAAACCCGCCTGTTTTATAAAAGATATATAGTATAATTTAAAATACTAAAAAGCCCGACGTGGTAAATAAACAGAGGCTAGTTAAGTAAATAAAACTTTAATGATTGCGAAATTACGTAAATCATAGACAGAGTGAAAGAAATATATTTAATGTGTTTTCTTCGCACTATTAAAAATCTCTTTAATGTTAATGTGACAGGGGGTCATGTCTATAAATATTTTGGGAATAACTGGTCGATATTTATTATTTTTTTTAAATAAACGAATACACTGTTAACAAAATATGTGACTGAAAATGAATAAAAAAAATGGTCATCGATTTCTTCAAGTTATCAAGGATTTCTTTTTATCTCTATTTTATAAGATAGAATACAGGGAAAATATTTATATGCCCAATATTATTGATAAGAAGTTCAGTCCATACATTGAAGGTTCGTGCAATATATTGTACTAATTAAAATGTTTCTTGAAAAACCTTGCACAATTTGCTGAATTTCAGTTTAGTGGAAGATTGGAATATGGAAGCACACCATCGACATGAAACTTTGAAAAATTATTGTATATAAATACTTTATTTATTATACTTGCTTACCTACTGCTCGGTGGTTCAAATTATTATCTTCATCAATATTTTATTAATCTGTTCGGCGCCCATCATCCAGTTGTCCTAGCATCCTGTCAGCAGTGCCAAATCATCCCATTTAATAGAAAAGAGTGTATTTTAAAACATGTGAAGGATAGATATAGTCTAAAGCTAAGATGCATTGAATATCACTAGACACTGATTGACCATTTTCTGATGATTACTAGTAAATTAGTGTTTATATTATGCATACAACGGATAATCTGCTACTTTGACATCTGTGATTTTTTACCATAAAATAAATAAAGACTTGTTAATATTGTTTACTTCATTCAGAAAAATAAAAAATCTTTTATGTATCAAAAATATAAATACGTTATGCTATAATATTACTTTCCCCATGATGCCACCTTGATAATATTATATAAAGTATGCCACGTCAAAAAAATATATAAGAACATGACACTGTATGTATACTTTATCAGGCAATGTATTCTATTTATATTATCGTGTTTTAAATTTAGTTTGTGCAATTAATTTATAATTATTCAATTTATATTGGTATAGTTTTCATAGCTCCGTCATTGTACGTTCTATTAATAAATATTGTGCCAAAAAACGGCAACATTCTACTTACATACCACGATGTTGCCGCACTAATTAAGAACTTGGCAGCTGTCATTGTATTGTACTTCGATTTAACGTAATTTGACATCTATACTATCTCGGCATTATAAGGGAGTTTGGTGTTGTTTTATGTCATTATTTAGTGAAAATTTCTTTTGAAAATTACTGATTTAGAGCCCACGTACATGAAGAATTGATAACGACTGTTGGAATATCTCCTTTGGGAAATCATAATAGAAGTGTTTTGATTGATATTACTAATATAAGAGTACAGTGTAATCATAAATAGTGACGTGGGCGCCTTGCCTTAGCTTTGTGTAGGTTGATATTCTCTTTTATTGACATTATCATTAAGGCAATCATTTATGTTTTCATTCAATTCGAACGAAATACATCAGTCATTTCAATTATAAGATATTAATCAAATGGAAAATAACACTATTATTTTGTTATCTTGTTTCTGAAATAACTTGGTAAATGTGCCGCAGAGGTGGACATGAGATTTTACAACTTTTT
Organism: Rhyacophila brunnea; assembly: GCF_057557595.1. Classification (NCBI taxonomy): domain Eukaryota; kingdom Metazoa; phylum Arthropoda; class Insecta; order Trichoptera; family Rhyacophilidae; genus Rhyacophila; species Rhyacophila brunnea. The sequence continues at coordinate 18,509,108 of NW_028232752.1, forward strand.
TTTCAGAACAAACCTAACCTAACCTAACATAATGTAACCTAATCTAACCTACCCCAACCTAGTATTACCTCATATAATCTTAGTTTGTGATAATGGTGTATCAAAGTGTATGAAAATTTTCAATTTTCAATTAACGATTATTGGATCGAAAATCCAATGCGCCGACAGAAAAGGGTATTTATTACATCTGTTTTCGTAAAAAAAATATATATATATAAAAGCTCGTGTCCACCTTTGCGGCACAATTACCATAATCTCAAATTGTAAACTACCATTACTTAGTAAAATAATGTTTCTTTGACTATGTCCGATTCTAAGAAGATCTTACGAACCTCTACAAAATGGAGGTTTTGTATTAAGAGATTTTTTTTTTATCGAGAAATTAATATTAGCCACTTGCTTAATAAGGCGAATCCTCTGTGTACCAGAGGCATCTAACGAAAAAAAAGCTTGCAATTTGAGATTTTTTTTTTGATAATTTACAATTTAAACTGTGTCAATTAATAAATATGTATCTGAAAACATTAGAAAGAAAAATATTTTTTTTATTTTAAGTCAAAGATAAACTTACATTTTTTTAAATGTTATAAAATTTTAATTGTTACAGAATCCCACATAATTATGAAATATTATTTTATTATCATATTTATTATTAAAATATAGTTTATTAAGTTTTCTATATTTTATTCAAGAGGTGTTTGACTAATTCATAGTTTAAAAATTTTTATATTATATTAAAAAATCATTTTTTATAAAAATATAAATGTGCCATAACTTGATATCCTTTTTATTTATATCGTAGGTGTTGTAGGTAGGTAGATGTATCGTTTTAACCTATTAAGTTCATACTGAAAATCAATAATATGACGTGTATTTGTCAGATCCAGGATGAGAACCTATAACCCACGAGACTTATCTCCATCCAACGTCCAACGCGTTAACCGCTTGAAAATTGTGAGAGTAATAATGATTATAAGATATATTACCTGTATCTCAGAGCCAGTGTGTCGCATGTATGGTTTTGCAACAAATAATAATTAAGTACAGAATGTGTGCCTGAAGTATTATTATCTTTTAAAACTAATTCACCTTGTCATATATTCATACGACTAACATGAAATCCATAAAACCATAAAGCCGAAAGTCTAAGAACATCGAGCTGCTGAAAACTTTTAAATGGCGTTTTTCTTGAGGCCTAATTACACCGGCAGACTCGCAGGTCCAACCAGATTCAACGGTCGTCGTGAGTAGGGATTCCAATCCCGGGATCCCGAACTATTTTCGATACCTATGAATCCCGCGATTGGTAAACATAATCCCGAAACTTTCGGGATTGATTTTTTTTATCAATTTTTATGGAAAATAAAATAAAAACGGAAATATTCAGAAAAAATACTTTAAATTACATATAACTACATTAGAAATAAACTGAGTTTTAATGAAGTTTGATTTACTACCCATGTGTTACCAATTCATTTTATTTTTTCACATTAATTAATAAAAATGAGAAAGATTGGAAAAAAAAACAATGCTTTGCACTTTCGTGATATGAATTTGAGAAATAGAATAAATAAATCAAGAAACATTTAGTTAGACGTTTCTACCATAAAATGCTATTCTGGAGGCCCACTGATTACAGGGGGAATCACCGGATAATAAATAACCATTTTTTGCTGCCTTACGCAATCGTAACAACATCAGAAAAAAACTAAAAATACTGACACTTCATGTTAGCTTGTATTTTTATTGTCAACACAATATGTTATTTTTTATTTTAATTGAACTGGTTTTTGTATTTGTTATCTTTACATTAATAAATAGAACTGTTTTACTCTCACAATAATTATTTATATTACAATATTATTTTCATATACTCCATTACACTTATGTATTTCCAAGATTGAACATGGACAATATTAGCAATAAATGTCTTAAATAATATAAATTTAATTATACTAGATTTATTTTTGACCGATTTTATCAATTTTTTGTATATATAAAAATTTTATATTAACTGTCGAAAAAATGCCGATCCCGGGATTGTCAAATTATAATCCCAAAATCCCGGGATCAAAAATTTGGCTCGGGATTGGATTCCCTTTAAATTCGACTTTAAATAACAATTACACGGAACGATTCAGCTACCAACTCAATCGTGTCGGCGCTTGATTTGATTGGTTAATAATATACCCTCAGTTACTAGAGTAAATAAATATAAGTAAAGCTACAAATGAAATTTAGACAAGTAACGATTTGCTGATTATATTTGCTAAGGTATTATTTTTGTTTTGTATTATTATTGTCTGTTAAAATAATTATTAATAAAATCAGACAGCCTTCATTGTGTAAACGTCAAATTTGTGTTGGCATGGCAGACGCAAGACAGGACACGCTCAGACACAGAACACAGGAAGCTCAAGATTAATTCGGATATTTTAATAGTAATTATTCCGATTCGAGCGCGACTCCAAGGAACGACTCAAAAGTGAATTTTCACGTCATCGTGGCAGACGGTCGGGCTATATAATACTTTTTCTCCTGAGATTCTACCAATGTAATTTGAGCTTTATACTGTTCATTCTAAAGGACAAACAATACACTGACTCTCAAGTACACCAAAGCTAAAATTAACTCACTGTAATAATTTTGGTTATTAAATAAAATGCAATAATTTATGTAATATTTTTTATTTAAAAATAATAAGCATCATTTTCAATTAATAATACAATATAATATGAATAAATAAGGTACTTAAATGTTTTAACAGGTTGCAGCTATTTTATGAAAGATTATTATTTATTATAATATATCGAATAATAAACAGGTCAAATGTACTGAAATGGTTTCAAAACGAAATCATTTATATAAGCAGGGTACTAAACTTTAATGTATGTAACAAATTGTATTGGAATAAACTTTGATGATGGTAAAAATATAGTAACAATAAAAGATATATTTTTTATTAAGAAGCAATTAATGTCACAATATATTTAATGAGACACCAATATATATTATAAGTAAAAGGTTCGTTTGTCATTTGATTCCTGTTAAGATTATGCACAAAAAGTTCCAATATTGGTTGTTAAGCATTCACTCAACCTATCGGGCATAGAATACGGTATGCAGAAAAATTGTTTCAAAAATAATATCACAAATTAACATTACAACCGTTTACCTTCAGCTGATATACACAGGTGTGGATAGTTTCTAATCAACAATTTAAGTTGTATTAGTGTTTAGGTCTCAGACTTCAACACTAATGCTTCCTTACAAGAAAATCCTTGTCTTTCCGTCTAGAAAAATTTTGAGTAGTAGGATCATGATCGTATGAAATTTTAATATTTTCCAATAAAAATTCTGTGTACCTAAACCTGATTACCTTTTGGACATATTGTCAGGCGCGGACCAGATAACCTGGAGAGACTGGTAGTTTCGGGTGGCCTCCAGGGAAGGCAAAGCAGAGGAAGAGTGTATGTGCGCTGGAGCGACCAAGTGAAAGAGCTAACTGGGAGCACCATCCATTCTGCCCTGAGAGAAGCGAAAGATCGAGAAGGGTGGAAAGTCTTGGTCGCTCAAAAGATGGCAAAATTCAAATAAGGTCACGATCTTCAACCATGAATGCACGACCAAGAAGAGAAGAGAAGAAGTACTTAAAAATCACTGTATATACTTACGATCATGTTGCGAATAAAACGGAATGAATAACCGTGTAAGTATATTTTAAAAGCCTATTTTTTACTGTTACCATATTTCATTAGTGTTAATGTGGCAGTAATAAATAAAGGAAAATCCCTTTATATACTTATATATATATTGCTGTCTGTAACTTTATGTGATGGTCTGGTTACTTCTTAATGTTTTTACCATTATCATTTTTACCATATCCAATAAATAATACTTAAATATCTGTGACTTATTTGAACCAAATAAAATTATTAAAATTCACAAAAAAACAATTAGAATTACTCCTATTATCTTCACATTTTCTCGATGTTAAAGTGTAATAATTTACTATTCAGTAATAATGTATTATTGATGTATTTATTGAAATATTTTTGTTATAAATACTACGTACTTTAAGTTATTTTTTAATTTAAAATTTATATTTACATTTTTTATGAATACAAATCGTGTGCTAACAAAAAATATCCCACGACTTTCAATTTTATTTATATACATACAAAATATCACAATCGCTAAAAGGACTATCTTAAAATTTTACTTATATAACAATATCTTACCGAAACAATATTTACGTTATTTTTATCAAGGCAATACTTTATTTCATTATTTTGAACTTTTTCAATTAATGCTTGTTTGGTAAATAAACAGTGTATAGTATTATGAAAAAAATACCTCAAAAACAGTACAAAATCACGACTTATGAGGTTATTAAAAATAATGTAATACAATGTTAAAGACCAACCTGTCAACGATGGGATTGGTGGTAGAAACCATCGTCGTCGATAAGTATAACCAATCAAAAACCACTGCGGGAAATTTCTAAATTTAAAATGGTGTCAATTGTAATAAAGAGCCTTTTATATCATATAGGTATTCAACTTTAAAAAATATATATGAAAGGTATCCTAACCTAACTTAATCTTATACATATCGAGTTGTTCTCATTTACAAACTGAAGATTATTTCATTTTTAATGTCGTAACTGATTGTTTAAGACTGTTTTTAGCCTATTAACTAGGTCAGATTAGATTCAAAGATGGCCCACTGATTAAGTTAGCTAAAAGCTACAGACCTACAAACTTATCTGAAAAATTGATGGGGGAGCCACACAATCGAAAACTGCCCAATCAAGACTCGCAACCAGACAGAATCTGACATTCGAATGACGTTTTCAAAATGGCGTCCATATGGTAGTTCGTAGTTCCATTTTTGACCGTTCTTCAGATAAGTTTGTAGGACTGTACTTTGTATTGCAAGGTAATTTGTGGAGAATTTCATACCACTGCTTTGACGTTTATTTTTCAATTTTAGGTCGTATAAAAAGGCATTCTATCACAAGTAGATTGCAACTAATAATGCAACACTTTGAAATTATTATTTAGTTAAAAATCCTGTAAAATTTATAAGTGCAGTCGATTAAAAATGAACATTAAAAATAGCAGCCATTGCCTGTGTCAGAATATCGGAATGCCAACTTGAGGAATGTTAATATTGTTGGGGTTCATGTATTTGCTAAATAATTTCAAATGTAATAATAGAAACAACATAAAAGGTTGCTTCTATTTGTGGTCCAAATTCTTTGGTTAAGTTAAATTTATTTACGTGTAAAACTTTTGTTAGTATGTTACCATTTGAAACATCACTACCCTATTTCAAGTACAAAATAATGAATTATCTAATTATTTTTATGCTGGCTATACTGAAGAACAATAATTGTTTCTACCATCACTCAATTTTATTATTTAATTACAACACGGATTATAATTTTAATTATGGAACATTTAAAACTGTATGTGAAATGTTTATTTTTAAATTATGTAGCGAAAGGTAAACGGTCAATTTTGAGCCGTTTTTAACATTTTTTTAGTCGAAAAAAAACACTGTACACTGTAAGTTTACACTTTTTTTAATAAACGTAAATTCGGCTACGATTAAAAAGATATTAAATGAAATTACTGTGTTAACTATTATCTCCACGTATAAAGTTAATACTATATGCATTAAATGCTGTGGTGTATTCATGTAATGGTAACGTAAGACCCCTTACGCATTATCGACTCGTCTCCAACAACCAAATTGACAGCAACAACGAAGCAGAAGAAAAAGAAATAGCGTTTATACACTTGGTTACCAAAGACCAATTTAACATGAGCAAATTCCTCGGCGACTAGATTTTGGGCAACTAATTGGATATAGCTTGTAACACATCTTAATTTTATTTTTTTTTAAATTATGAATTGCAGGTTACTATGCAAAAATATTCATTACTTAGATAAAGTATATCAGAAATAAATTCAGTATAATAATATATAATCAATTACTACTTCTTGAAGAGCAGTGGCCTAAATCCCATCACAGAAGATTGTATTACAGAAAAAGATGGAATTAGCGACCAATCACAAGATAAGGCTTTCGTGTATGATTGCCCTTTTGGTAGCTTATCTTTGGTCTCCCATTTTCTAGTTGAAGAGACCGGTCAACAGTGCGTAAGAACCTTTACGCCAGTTTCACACGTAACAAACTTTATCACCACGATAGTATTTCGCGCGATAACTTTCCGCCAAACGGTTGTAGTGGAGCGTGGAACTGTAAAGCAGCTTTCACATTAATACTGAAGGGGCGCAGAAAAAATCCACTTTCGTATTATCACAACAATAAAGTTCGCTGCGTGTGAAACGGGGGTTTGACTTTCGAACTCGGTTGTCATAATATTATTTTATATCTTGGTTGCCGAGTTCGAAAATCAACCTTTAGTATGTGGACATTTTATTACACTGGGTACATTATTTATTACATTATTATTTTATAATCCAGTAAGTACTTCACTAATAAATAATCTATATGTATTTATTTAGTTTAACCTGATACAATCATATTGTCTGTTATAACTTAGAACATTATTATTTACTACTAACTTTATAATTAAAAATTCCAGATGTGTGATAAAATAATGTTATGACACGTCATGGAGTGAGATTTTATAATGCAACCAAGTTTTCACCACAAAATGTTCCATAATGGATTTGCTGCCAAAAGTTGGTAAGTCGATAATTTCTTATTTAGATATTATAAAACATGCACATAAAGCACAAATAAATAACCATTAGGTCTAATTTTAGAGGGCATGTCAAACTTTAAATTGCAATTACTCCATAACATGATTTCCAGAGTTACCTACTTTTGGCAGTAATCCAAATAAATTTCAATATGCGGTTCAGTATAAAATTTTATTGACGCGATAATCAGAATTTGTGTGTGTATCTAAACAGTTATTTATTAGTTTAATTTAAACGCTATTGCTGGCAGTAAATCCATGCAGTGTATAGGCGCTGTTACAAACTGTTTTTAAGTACGTATAGCTTGACACATACGCCTAAATATGTAAAACTCTCTTGAATTAGTTATTTAGTAGTTTTTAACGGAAACAAAACCAAATATGTCACCTCCAAAAACATGTCATGGTGTCATTAGGGTCGAATAAATAAATGCTTATTTTTAACATATTTTTAAGACATGCAATAATTAATTGCCATAAAGAATAATTACTGAAAATTTCAAGTAACATTTAATATATATTTTTATTCATTTGACCCATCAGTATGTAGTAGATTTCAATCTCTATTAGGATAAGTATAAGTTATTTATATTGCCAATTAAAATAATAATATAATATTTCACTGTATTACACTTTGTTTAAGCATAAATAATTAAAACCATTTAACCATAAACTCTAAATTAAAAAAAATTCAAAATTTAAATGGATTATAATTAGCATAAAACTATTTAATTTTTTATTATAATAATCTAGGTATAAAGGTTTATTGTATTCAAAATTTATACACAATATTTACATTATTTATTTTAATATAATATTATTTAAACTATTTTTTCAACATAACTATAAAACTTATCACTCCCTCCATTTTCCTTAAATATTTTTTTGTATAATATTATATAGGTAACTTAATATTAAATAAATATTTTATTATTATAATATATAAGTAATAATAAAACATGTTATAGTTAATAGTATTTTATTATTTCAGGAGTAGTTTATTTTCAATGCATTAATCATCATAAAATGAAATGGAAAGGATGTTTAAAAAATGAAAAATTATTTGACTATTTATAATATTTAGAATTTAATATTAATAGAAATTAAAATATCGTCACTATTCTGGCAGAAGACACTAATTCGAAAAAATGACATATTGAGTTAGTACCAAAATGTTCCTTATTTCAAACTTTACCGTCTGGTCTTACTTAACAGATAGTTAAGTAAGTTAAGATACTCGTAGCTTAACAGATTACACATGATAGACCATTATTTCAAACATTTTAACAACTTCAAAGTCAAATTACTCAAAACTAGTATTCTCCAGTTAGTGTGTTCTGCCAGAACAGAGACGAATGTTGTAGGTATTTTTCATTTTAATACAAAATTTTATTAATTTTAATAAAAGTAAATCACTGTGCATCATCAAAGAATTACGAAAAAACAACTTTACCAACATTTTGTTTCCAACTTTAGTTTTAGTATGATTTAATATCTTCAAAAACATAAATTTCATAACTTTGATGATCATTAATTCACTTCAAAACAAACTTTACACTACTCCCAAAAATACAAAACATTTCGCTTCATAAAATATACCTATGCTTTAACACTGTTCAATTTGAAACTTCTGATGTAGACTCAGTTGAAACATCTTTACACACGAAACTTGAAACAAAGATTTGTCAAAAGTGTTTTCATTTAAGTTTGCCAATTTATCCGAGTCTTATTTAGTTTATAATAATTACCCCCTAAGTAATTATGAGAACGATCGAGCATTTCTACAATCCGACTCTCGAAGCGATTGTCAAAAAGAAAATTTAGTATTCTCGACTGGCTTTGGGACAATATCAATTTTTGATTCGATAAAATGAAACTCGTACAACAAAGAAACGCACGAACGAATTTGAAAAATATTATATCGAACGACTGAAAAAATGGCGGACATGGAACAGCTGTTTCTGATACGAAATACAATTTGACGTATCATATAGATAGGTAATAAATACACAATGTTAACCTTATCAAGATTATAACAATATTTATTACAGATGCATAATTAAGTACTATCAAATATACAGTATTATGCATTTACAGAACAAGCAACGTTTTATCGTTCTAAAATAAGAGAAAAAAATAGTGAAACCAAGGCTTGGACAAAAACGAACCATAAGTGCGAGTGAGCAAGCATTCGGCACGCTTATATATCCGCAATATGCTTTAGAAGTAAGATACAATTTCTACGGCTGAATTAAATATTTTTTTACGCGTTGCCAGTAAATATTGATTTGAATGACTACATTCATTTAAAACTGCAAGCACGTGTTAAATATAAAGTTAGTGGTAATTATTATTAATGAATTCAGTAGAAAATATGGTTAACTATACGAAGCAACATGATGGTATACCGTGTCATAGTTTAGTCAATAATAATAAAATTAAGATTCTACTGTGCGTTATACGCAAGAAACACGGCTTCATTTTGCCCAACAATACCCACTCTCTTTATATTATTACTCTGAGAGTGCGACGGTTTTTTAACGTACCTTTCGTTACTTACTCGTATTTACTGATACATGCAGATGATACACATATTTATTATTTTTAACGGAACAAAGCTGTGTATCACAAAAATCTTTTCATTCTGACATGTTTACAGTGTAATGGAAGGCGGCCGTACATAAACCGCGGCTGCTTATACATGGCGGGTGGAGGTGGGGCAACTCAAATCATTTATCTAACTACTAATGCATAATACTGTACAATCATAGTAAGTAATCTTTTTTTACTCACACGCAGTAATAAAATAGTTATTTGAATAAAGCCAACTAAAACAAAAATTTGATCATCGATATATTAGAGTGCGTACTGTATTGATTTCACTTCAACAATAATGTATAATATATGGGCTCTTCACTTATTCACAATGTTTTGCACAAAAGTCTTTTTTAAATTTAAACCAAACGAAAATCGACCCAATAGGATGTATATTCTGAAATGTCAATTGGAATTCCGATTCTACTCTTAAGTAAATCCAAACTCGTCACTGTCCTCTTCGCTCCAATGACCAGAATCGATTGGAACTTTGGTAGCTGCTGAATCTTTGACCGGGGTCTTCCCTCTTTCACTTGCTTTTGCGTCTTCTTTGTCGGGCAGACTTTTGGGTCCGCCGTTTTGCTGAGGTCATATTTCCAGGATGGTCTCCTGCTCCCGCAAGCTGGGCGTCGGATTGGAGTTCATGTGGACAGTGTTGGCACCGATCGGCGTCGGCATACTATCGTCTAAGACTTCTGTGATGTCATCATACCTAGGAAAAATGCAATATATTAATATACACCCGAAATATTGTTGGCGAAAATTATTATTATTTATGGGATTTTTTTACCATGTTCGATCTTAAGAAAATCATATTATGGGCTTCCACAGAGTGAAGCTTGTATTAACTGATTTTGTTTTTTAGGAAAAAAATTATATTATTATCGAATTGCTCAACCTATTAGGTCCATACTCTGACTCCAAACTCACATTAAAAACAAAATGTGTATTTTGTCAGACCAAGGATTCCAAATACACATAGAAAAAAAAGTATTTTTGCTAGATCCTGGATTCGAGCCCGGTACCCATGATATTATTGGCAGACACGTAGCGCTCGGCCATCAAAAACGTTTGATTGGTTATAATATAATCTGCGCATCTATTCTATACACAAGACTGCTATCGGCCGCTATCGAGGGTAGTTTTTAATTTTTTGAATTGAAGTATTATAATTTTTATAATAGACAAGTTAGTTGTATTGTTACAATAAGTGCTATGTTTTAACAGCACTCTCTTGGCTGTGCTAATTTTTAGAGCGAAATAGACAGTTTTGACTGTTTAGATGGCTAACTTATTGTAACAATTATAATACCTCAATACAAACATATGATACACTACCTACTATAGATAACCACCGATAGCGGCCGATAGCAGTCTTGTGTACAGAATAGATGCGCTGAACTGTCCCAAAAGTGCGTCAGTAAAAGTGTTAATACATGACGAAATTCATAATAATTATTATATCAGTATATTATTGGTAGGGTATAATTAGTGAAAAATGCATACTGAACGAAACCAATAAAAATCTTTTGTCAAATTCCTTCCTGTTGCTAATTTTATTGTCTCTTGATTTTACAATCTCCAGTTATACTAAAGTAAGTGTCAATTTGCAACACTCAAAAATACAGAAGAGCAAAATGAAACACTTTTTAATTGTGTTCGTTTGGCATATTTATTTTTCACTGACGCTCTATCATAAATAATTGTGACTTCGTCATAAATTAACGCATACTGATGAAATTTTGGGAACATTGAAAATAAAATTAAGTAGGTATAAAGAATTTTACCGCAAAAATAACTCTTTTTCACCAAAATTACTTTTGCACCCTTGTAACAAATGTAACAACACATACAAAGCCGATTTCATGAGCGCTTGACAGGTGGAAATTCAAATATATCGTTTATCATTTCAGATTGCAAATATTTGCATTGAATGCAATATGGCGTGCAAAATTACGTATTCATTGTTATTTCAGGCGAAATATAACAAGTTTCGCCGGAATTACAAATCGTATTCATTGATCGAAATCAATGAGCCACTATCAATATTAAAATTTCAATCACAATAATCAACATGAAATTGTAATATTTGCTGAAAAATTAATCTATCCTCTGTACATATTGACATTCGAAATTGTCTTTGCGATATTCAAATTAAGCAATAAATTGCCAGTTCATTTTGTATATTTTGGTATTGACATATTTTTCAATGCTACACCTTTTTTAAATTTATTATACTCTGGCTTTGCTTGCAAGGTGTTTCAAAGATAATACTGTTATTAATATAAATATAACATTTTGATTTGATATATTCAATAATTATTTTATGGTGTTGACAGTCAATTAATATTATTCGTGAAAATACATTTTATTAACTAAAATAAATCATAATAATATGTATGTAGTACTATTAACTTATTTTTAAATTAGTCAGGACCGATTTCGTCCGCTTCAAAAGGACATTGTCAACTAGATTTATATTATATTTTATATTAGATTAAGGGGATAATAATGAGATTTTAACTACTGTTTACTTTGAAACAATTATTGTTATTGAAAATACGTCATGTTATGTTATAATTAGGTGGTAAAAAATGTATACGAATATTTCTATTACAACATTTAAAATGTTTTGGTCAAGACGGATAGAACATACATATGTGCAAAAACCATTAATTTAACATATTGGATAGACTTTAAGCTAATTACACATAGATTTGATGCATACATAATTTCTGACAGTTCGTTTTTATTATTAGTGAGCTGTATATACCGCACATGAGGTATCGATTGATTAGTACAGAGCGGTTTTTAGCCAATGGCACTAAGTTATATCGCTATAACGTAGGTGAAACCAAACTGAAGGTGGTCAATGAAATATTTGTGTTGGCAAGAGTGTCTCTATGAGGGTAACCTAAGATTTTAAGCCGACAAATAAGTATAGCCATCTTTTGGAAAAAAATGTTCACATTATGGAATATTATTTTGATTAAGCCGCGCAATTTTATATAATGTAAACTGTTGAAACAATGCTTGCAGATGTAGACATACGTTTAACTTCAATACTTTGTAAAAGTAAAATATACACTGGTATTTATAAAATTTGTCCACGCACAAATATTTTGGTCTGGACTAGGCATAAATATAAAATTTAAATAATCGTCAACCTAATACGAAGGTTCTACCAACCTATCTCCTCCGTAGTCACTCGCCGCATCTCCAACCAAGTGATGGTGCTGATCCGGAAGAAGTGGATCTCTAGGGCGTGGCCTCACTTGAAGAGTTCCATGCAGCGCGCCCAGTAGCAACAGCTGAACTCCCGCTATCCTCGCCAACCACAGCCATCTCGGCCAGAATATCATTATTAACCCTCCGACTATGTAGGCTGGCGCTTTTCTCCATCCTCGACAGCTGGACACCAGGTCCCAGCATCTGAGAGCTGGTGTGTATTCTTCGTGACTGAAATATTGTAAGACATTACTTAATACGAGTACTAAATATATATAAGAGGTTTAGAAGACACTCAAATGTTGCACGCGACGCTATATCGTTAATCTTCACGTGAAAGGCTTCATTTTTACAACGTTTTTATTAGCTCGTATTCTTGTTTGTCCGGTGGTTGTTTGTCCAGTACAAATCTTGCAATCGATTTTTAACTAGCTTCCCGACTAGCTAGACATTTGAAACTTTTATAATATATCAGAACACGATGCCAATGCATTTTTTTAATACTTTTTAGCCATCTTTAAGTAGAATTGAATTCATTTTCAGTTAATTCTGTTTTGTATGATAAGTTATTTCGACACCATTATTGGTTGCTAGGGGTCTGGGGTCCTAGCAACCAAATTATTAATATATACGTGTGTTACTATGGAAATCAATATGACATGTCAAAATGACATTTCAGTATTATTTCTATCAACTACAAATTTTTTTGGTCGTTTAAGCTAGTCAAGTCAAGTTTATATGATTCAACAGAAAATTTAAAAACGTTGTATACAAAAAGTTCTTTTTATCTTGTAATTATTTTTAATATAATTTCTGTATCTGCCATACCTGTATTGAGTACCTACTTGCATGTGAAAGCGTTCTTACTAATCATAATATCTGAATACTTAATTGTATTACATTATTTTTTTCTTATATTGTCTCTCTTTTTTTAATTTTTTTATTAATCTTCATAGACTAAGCTTCTGATTTTGTTTTCATAGAAGTTTTCATTAACGTGTGTTTTTTGTGTTAAAGACAAACTTATGAGATAATTAGTATGGTTGGTTGAGTAGTTGTAAGTAGAAACCATATTTTTTTAATAATCACTTGGCGTAATATATATTACATATGATTATTTAGAAGCTTTCTTGAGAAAACCAATACATATATATTAAACTTTAGAACTACAAGTATATAATAATGATTAATTATTATTACTTCAAATTAGTTGTATTCACTAATTAAAATATTCTGTGGGATTATGATTTATGTGCATACTTATAGTGTGGCAGTAACAAAGTGTACAAAAGTTTGTTTAAAATATTTCAACGGAATGAATTAAAATGAAACTTGTGTGTAATAAACATGAATGCTGGAGCTTTAATAGTCCCAACAAAATACCGCATTAATTTATTCTAGTTGGCGTAAAACTAATGAAATTTCTTCTCTACAAAATGTATTCAAATGAAAAGCTTTAAATTCGTATGCCTTTTAATTCGAACAGCGAATAATAATATATATATCATAGTATCATTGACAAAGTCACAACATGAACTCAAATCTAAACTATGAATCGGATGTTTTTTCTTAATAATAAAACCAATTCCAGATAGTCAAAGAATTCATTCATTTTTTTTATATCAATACACGCATTTAAATAAATCCCCGTCTGATTTTAACGGTATAATTTCGTATTTTGGTTCTACTCAAAAGTTTCGTTTAGGCTTAAATCACCTAACCATTCAAGTGAGGAATTATTACAGAGCTTTTCTAGGGAGCTTTACACAATATTATTATCCTTAAAATTTCTGATAACTGCCTACTACGTGTCAGTGACGAGGGGTGAAGGTAGGCTTTTGTGAGCTGACATAAATAGTGCACACTAAAATTTGGCAGTCATACTTACTTGTTTTCATTAAACGAAGAATACAATTTGCAAATGGTGTTTTTAAAACTCAATTTAACGTTGCAAAAACCAATATAGATAACAGAAAAAAATATTCGTATATCTAAATTATCTAAAATTGTGATCGATAGAAGAATATTTTGTATCTTTTGTGGTTTGGCTTAGGCAGGGTTAACATGAATTTAAAAAAAAAATAGTCAACACCATCTGTAATATGATGTATTCTTAATTATTCAAATAAGTATGACCGAAAAGGTGTATTTAGGCAGGGTTTAATTTAATTTTAAAAACTAAACTACACTCTCTGCAATTTGTATTATTAGTTCAATGAAAACAAACACTTATGACTGACAAAGTTTAGTGTGCACTATTAATGTCCGATTTTAACAGTATACTTCCGCCCTTCGCCACTGATACATGTACAATCGCGACTAAACTAGAGGTTAAGATAAATCGCATCGAAAAAGCTTAGACTGTTGAGCTTGTATGTAAAAGTTAACAGATTTTTAAGTAATTATTTTCATGGTTAACTAAACGTCAAATTAAGACTCGGGTTTCAATTTGACCAGGATAGTCCCATTTAGGATATAATAATATCATGTCCCGCACTGATTTGTGTTTAGAATGCAACTCGTTCAATTCTTCGGGAATTTATTTTAATATAATGTTACCCATAGTTTTCAATCATTATTTTTAACTAATGAACGAAAAAACACTGTAAATACAAAATCAAACTTTAATTCAACAAATTCAAACACACACAATTAATGTTGTTTACTACAAATTTAATATCGAACTGAGGTTTTTTAAAATAATAACCTTGTATTAAAATTGAGTAGGATAAAAGCAAAAGGGTTTCTTTTTAACATTTACACATTGAGATATACGCATAAAAATAATGACACCATTTTGAATGGGTTTTAGTTACATTATAAATTGTATTATATTATATTATGAATAGACTGTACCGAGCTTTGAGACTTTGAATATTGTTTAAATTAAAAATAATATAGTTATTTGGTCTAATTTGAAGGTTTCAAATAGTGACTTGTTCATTTAAAAAATGGAGAGATGCCTTTATCTACTTAATTATACTACTATTTTTTTATTCAACAAATAATTCACAAGATTTAAGAATGTAACATTCTAATTATTGAACAAATTTGGAAAGCGCTTCAGAGAGTATTAAGAGCCATTAGTTAAAAATTGTCACAATTAAGTATGACGCCTTAAGAGTAGTGGTCTATGTGCATGGGCGCGAAACCCGAGAGATGTAGATTCAATGCCTGCTGGGTTTCTTACTTTTTTCAAAGAAAAAGATTTTTTTCTATTGGTTATAATATATTTTCTCAGAAGTGTTTTCAAAATTATGCATGTTCATTAATTATAAAATGTGTAAATTGACCGTATTAATAAATTATCGAACAAGTTTAATGTTTTAGATTTCAGTGTTCTCTGTATCTATAAAACAAAGAATTTTCTTCATTTTATTTTGTCCTTGTTTCAAAAAAAAATATATCAGGTACTAAGTGGGTACAATCATATTATTATCCAACGTTTTCCAAAAATGGGAATGCCGAAGGAAAAGAAATAAAAAATTCTTTCCCGGGCGGTATTTTCTCAAAGATACTTAATAAAATTCTATATAATTATGAATAAAAAATAAGAAAGATTCTTGCAGACAGATAAACGTTAAGTAAAATACTCACTTCGTACACAGGTCGATGAATAATGTTATGACCCACATTATTTCCAGAAAAAACACAATTCCGGACGCTATTCTGGAAAAGATAAATTATTATTGCGTTAAGATAAGGAGAATTAAAGCACTGCCTAATTTATTACTCCTCTACTTAATGTATTAAGATTAATTTAATGTTGCCATACTTTAATAATAACCAGAATG
Organism: Rhyacophila brunnea; assembly: GCF_057557595.1. Taxonomy (NCBI): domain Eukaryota; kingdom Metazoa; phylum Arthropoda; class Insecta; order Trichoptera; family Rhyacophilidae; genus Rhyacophila; species Rhyacophila brunnea. The sequence goes on from NW_028232752.1 coordinate 18,525,464, forward strand.
GCAATAATAATCTCATACGTCATGTATGTAAGTGTATTTTCACATCATTCTAGTAGGTGCCTAAATGCAATTTGTCGGTGTTCAACATACATACAAACATACATACATACATACATACATACATACATACATACATACATACATACATACATGTATAAACACCAGTGGCGTGCAGTAACTTTTTTATGTATGGATGCTGAACGGATTAGAAATTAATTGCACTTTACATTAGTCAAAAATCATCATAATATATATTGGAATTCGGGCAAAGGGCAGTGTTTGTTAGTCTAAATCCATGATTCATAAAATAAGCCAACAACTCTTGCTGGAGATCTAATTTTCAAGACTTTACTTTGTAATGGTACAAGACTTCTGAATGCAATATTAGAACGATTCATGATTAACAATATTTTTTACATGTAATTAGCTGCAATGATCGGTTTTTAATAAAAATAATAATTTAGACTTTTTGGAATTCAATTTATTTGCCAAAATCATATTTTAGAAAGACCAGCAACCCTTGCAGAACGCTTCGTTTTACCTCACCAAACCCGGTTTGGGAAACACTTCTGTAAAACAGAATTTTAGAAATAATGCTTTCAAATTAAAAGTAAATTACTATTGACGAATCATATATTAATATTATTTTTAATAATAAACATGTTAGTTATACTGGAACTTAAAACCAATTTATTTTTTCTGAAAAATAGTTATATATCTACTTAGTAATTAATAACCCATTCATTTCTTGTCTCTATTCATATGAGATATTTTATTTAAATATGGAAGACAATTTAAATAAAATTTCGTTCGAAAGCTCCCATCCAATAAATTTTCCACCGCGTGGTGTGGGAGCATCTTTCTCATTTTCGTGAGACCATTTTTACTCTCAAGCGTAAAGAAGTATGATAAAATTGACTCACATTATATAAACTCCAGCCATGTGACGATGGACAGACATCTCCACACCGACCCCAGACATTACTGAAACAAAAGAAAATCACTTGTTAAAAAAATTCAACCCACAATTGATATTTGAAAGTGGGTGATGAGGAGGCGATAAAGATTGTAGTGGCTACAAGAGTACACTGAATAGAATAATAAGGCTGATAACGAGAGGTTATAATCGCGGGTAATGATGTACTGGTGAGATCGATGTGAATAAGAGATTGATTATATTAATGAATTTAAGAACGAGAAGACTTGATTCTAGTACATCGATGGTTAACTATGTCGAGTGAAGAGTTCTTGACAATAATAGTAATGCGTCTCGTGACGGACTTGATTATTTGAGTGAGGATTCATGCATTGTATTTCCAATTTATACAAATTCATATTGTCGCAATTAAAAGACAGACCGTACTGATCTAGTTATGATTGAGGAAATGCTGATGAATATTATCGCTATATTGTTTTGCTTTGATAACAAAACATACATAGAAAGGTGTGTCACTCATTTAATGCTGAGTGGTATGATTGCTACAGATATGATCTAACGCGCTAAAATTAGATAGAAAAAATAGAATTGAGCGCCTGGAAACATACATTTTAATTATATGGCACCGTAAAAATAGTTTATCAATCAAGTTGGCATGGATGCAATTTCATTAAGCTTTATGTAGTTTAAATGACGATAGTTGAAGTCATGAGTTATTGTTTTTATAATAGAGATATATCGAAAATATTTTTGAAATGTATATACTCTAGAAAGAGTAAGAGAGAACCGAGTGGAATATAATAGAATAACAAAGAGATAGTGCATTATATATTATTTGAATTTATTTTGACGAGGATCGATTATACCAAATGTTTAGAAATGGCGCGTTTAAATGATGATATATCGGCAAAGAGACGCCCGTAAATGATGTCACAATTTATTGTATTTGTATTGCTTTTAAAAATATTCGTTGCTTACATTTTATTTACGATGTGTATTGTAATTAGGTAAAAATCGATCACAAAGTTATCGATCAAGGTGTATATTTTGATGTACAAACAATGCTTATGGATAATACTCGTATAACCATTTATTTATTTTTAATCCATTACTTAAATTTAATTAAGAATAATAAGTTGTTAAAAATATCTAGCAATCATACGAGTATTATCATGTCAGCATTGCAGGTGTGACATACTTTGGTGTTCATGTTTTGTTATCAAAACAAATCGAAGTTGCGATGGGCAGTTGCGATGGTAGATTTCTCAATCATAACCAAGATAGACAATAACTCTTTTAACGTATTGAATATTCAGTTGTATTCATAGCGAAGGACGACGGTGGAAACGATCACTACTCACTAGTCAATCCTCACTTGTCATTTGCTCACAGTCTCTTGATCTCAGTCACTCAACCACCGTCAATCCGTCGTTCGCTCTCAGTATTATCATTAACAATTGTTCACTAATCGTCACACCGGATCACGGCTCGGTATGAGCATAGTTCACTGCGATTACTCTCTACTGTTAGATTTACTCCTACAATTTTAACTGTCTTCAATCAATCCACACTACCTTCTCCTCATCAGCCCCAAAAATATTTATAATTTAAGAAGGGCGATATGGAACAGAAAAATACACAAATTCTCGAGAGAAACTCTCTGGTAAAACTGGGTACAAACGCTAGTTATTAATATTTTTACATGTATACTTTTACTATATCACAGTGAGCTCAGTGCGTTCAACTTTTTTTTGCATCACTCTTATTTTATTATTTTATTCCGCAGTACGAAATGCAATGTCAAAAGTAATTTTCATCGCATAATGTTTTTGCGTGGTAAATTTTCATTTTCACGTGTTCGCGAATTATCTACGCGCGCATTAATCTCGTGTAAATTCTGGCACAAAGTACCTACCAAAGAAAATAAAAATTGAATTAATAACTTCAAACTGAACTGCATGCATTACTCATTGAATTCTTTCATGAATATATTTTTACATACAGCTTTATAGTAAGAAACATACTTAGATAGATCACGTCGGGGTCACCAATTTGGGTGTAGAGGATGATGATGAAGAGGTCGAAGATGTATGTAGAAGCGAGTTTTATTTGCAGCGTAATAGTTGGTACAATAGTATGTTACAGCAGTTCATGTTACAATACTACACTTTATGATAGGCACGGATCCGAGTCCGCACCTCGGTACAATCAGATGTTGGTCGAAGCGATATAGAGACTGCGATGGTAATAGACTAGAAACGTATCTTCGAGTGACATTTTGATAAATCATTATTCGTAATTTATACAGTCGAAAGTAATACCTAAACATTATATTCTAGTACATAATTATCTTGAACAAGTCAGCGGTTTAAATTCGAGTAGCTGTGATTTTTATTTATTATTACAGTCATAATATAATATGAGACTATGGGAATGGATATTCGACTAATTTTCCATTGCGATAGGGTATTTCATATCGCCATTCAATCTGCTGATACAGATAAAAGTTGTTTACTGGAATATGATTCGCTTAGAATACATTATTGCGGTCGGATAATTTGATACATTACAAATAGATATTTGATCGCATATATACTGACAGCTACAATATTATAATTTATTGTCTCTGATACCCCTTGATGTCAAACACATAGATCAAAAACATTATCCCCATAGGTTATATAAAGTATATGTAATATATTTCCCCGTATCATAGTTTACCGTGAGTTATCGTACTGAAAAGAGACCGTAGTATATCATTGAGATCCAAAAAAGACGTGTTATTCGTGGACCTGTTATGTGTTCGGCAACGGAAATCTTTACCAACGGCCCCCGATCCTTCATATGGTCCAGTGGAAGGCGTATTCCAATATAATGAGACTTGGTAGACGTTAATCTTAAGTGTTGTTTATTCATCAAATAATGTCAACGTATACATAGTATAAATAAAAGAGAAATAACTCGAGAGAGTTTGATCCGCAGTGAAACACCTCGGAGAGTAGAGCTGAGTTAACTTTAAACAAATCGAATGGTCCGAGTTGAATGGTATTAGAGTCATTTACAATGTTATAAAATATGGAAAAAATCGATGTATGTAATTATGTACGCACATTATAAGTTATACTTCTTTGGCGTAACAAAACAAAATAGGCCGTTACCTGAGTTTATTAATATTACAGCGGATTAGGTTGATGAAAACGTACGCGATTCATCTGTGTCTCATATAGCACATGATAATTGTAATTTAATTATTGTATTGGACCAAAACTCATCTTTTCCATACAGCGGTTATAATCGATTCAGAAGTGCCCATGATGAATTAATAAAAAATCAAATTTTAATATATTGTTTGAATTATTTACCAACTCAACATTCACAAAATGTATTTATTTATTGATATATAATTATACTCATAAATAATCTTGATACACAACCTTTACAATGAAAAATAAATATACACTCCAATATACATAAAGTTTTATGAATATAAATTAACAGTGTAGAATGTTAGTCTCCAGAAATTTGTTTATAAACATATATATATATATTTATTATGACAGAATATTGGTTACAACACGTGCTCTTTACTTGATTGTATTAAACAACTAACTAAATGACTCTATGCGCATGCGCATGTTCCCTTTAGACTGAAATGAATATAATGATAATAATAATTTATCTGTTAATTCTCTCAATAATCTGCTAATTTATTCATTGGCGCGCGCAACTTCGTCAAATGGTAAAAATACACTCTGATCTGTTTTCCCAAACGCACCAAAAGAAGTATAACTTCAAAAAGTATGTCAGTAATATTAGTGATGCTTAGTTCACATAAAAGGTTTATATGTTTGTAGTAACACACCTAGATAGGGTTTATAAATTGGGGTTGATCAATAATATAATATTGAGTAGGTCCATTGCAATAGTCAAATTCGTACCAATCAAATATTCTTAACAATAAGTACTTACTCGTAGTTAGTTACTCGGGGTGTCGATAAATTAAATAAAAAGATAATTTATTGCCATTGGGGAAATATCATAGAGCGGAGTTATGGATACATAACAGAGCACTGCGGACAGTAATGTTCCAATTTTATTAGATTCAATAAAACATTAATTTGATATTTATTGGTATAAAATATCTGATAATAACGCTCTCATTTTCATCAGATATCTGATAGGTACGATTTGATAAAATATGAGCATTTACTTAGGCTACTTTCAAATCATATATATAACTATATAAAATATTATCTTCTTCCACGGCGCTACATCCCGGGGTGGGATTTGGCCTCCTCCACAACCGCTCTCCACTCACTCCGGTCTCTCGCCACACTTCTCTAGTTACCGGGTCTTCCTATATGAAGCCAGTCCACTTCTACGGCGTCAGCCCATCTCCTTCTTGGACGGCCTCTGAGTCTCTTCCGTTGGGGTAGCCACTTCGTCGTGATCCTTCAGGCATTCTCTCCACATGTCCAGCCCATCGTAGTCTTTGGGACTTACAGTATCTTATGATTGTTTGCTGTTCAATCAGCTCTTCCAACTCGTGGTTCATTTTTATTCTGTAGTTCCCATTTTCCAACATGGGTCCAAAGATTTTGCGGAGTATTTTGCGCTCGAAGACAGCTGATTTGTTTTTCTCGTTTTGAGTTAATCACCAAGTCTCACAGCCATAAGTGACCACTGGCCTTATAATTGTTTTATAAATTATAAGTTTACTTCTTCGGCCTAGAATTTTCGACCCCACCACCCACACACCCAGACACCCACATATATAAAATATTATATAAACATAATAATATACAATATGATTGTAATTCTAATTTACCTATATTCTTTTATTTTACAACGTTTTTCTTATGTCGTATTCTTCTTTGTCCAGTGGTTCTTTGTCCGGTACAAATCTTGCAATCGATTTTTCCGACTAGCTAGACATTTGAAACTTTTAGAATATATCAGAACACGATGCCAATGCATTTTTTTAATACTTTTAGCCATCTTTAAGTAGAATTGAATTCATTTTCAGTTAATTCTGTTTTGTATGAAAAGTTATTTCGACACCATTATTGGTTGCTAGGGGTCTGGGGTCCTAGCAACTAGATTATTAATATATACGTGCGTTACTATGGAAATCGATATGACATTTCAAAGTGACATTTCAGTATTATTTCTATCAAGTACAAAATTTTTTGATCGTTCAAGCTGGTCAAGTCAAGTTTATATGATTCAACAGAAAATTTAAAAACGTTGTATATAAAAAAGTTCTTTTTATCTTGTAATTATTTCTTTTATATTCCGCAAGATATCACTACGTATTTTATCCTAAACCATTATAATTAAGATAAAGAATAATATCTAATATTTGTATAAATGTAAGTAGTTAGCGCATTTTAGAGATATAATAAATATTCTTAGACTTAATTTGAAAAAACCTCAGAGCAACAATATATAACTAACAGAAATAATATTTTTGAAAAAAATACGACGCCCAGTGGGAACTAAACCCGCGTCCACTGGATTCGCGCCAATGTACTTTACCAACCTACCATGCGCGTCCTATCAAATTACGATGAAATCAACTAGTAGTACATATTCATATTTTTACTTCACATATTGCGTTAATTTCGCAGTCGGCTTTTGTATTTTAAATCAAAGCACCAATTACCTTAATAATTACTAACCGGTGTTTATTCGTTGAATAAACAAAATAGTTTATTAAATTAATATCTGTTTTTATATAATATATAAACAGAACACGTTCAAATTATTCATAATATTTCGTGTATTATAGAAGGAATTACCGCGCGTTACTTGGTGTTACTATTATACTGCAGGTATAATATAACCAAGTTATCATTTCACATTTACTTTGTATTGTAAAAAAAGTACCACGGATGTTTTATTACAGATGAAAAAAACTTTTACAAAATTTATAGAGGTATAACCTAATTATATGAACGTGAATCCGACAAAAAGGACCGCTGGACTACTGATTAAGTCAGCTACAAGTCAATCTCGCAATTTTCCGAAGAGGGAGGATTTCTGCACTCAGACACAAAAACCTTAGCTTGGCAAAGCGCTGTAAGCCTGAATAAGGCTTGTTATAAATAGTTTTTTACTCGCGAATTATTCAACTTGATAAGATGAATGGCTTGAATTGTTTTTTTCTTAATAGTTTTATACGTTAAAAACAAAATATTACACATAATATCATATAATATTCTCTATTTTGAGTATATTTTGTGATGTTTTCACGTGAAATCAATGTATTTTTGCGACCATGTACGATCCTAATAAGATCATAATATATGTGCCTCCACAGAGTGGACTAACTTAAACTTATGCTATATATAAACATAAAGTATATTTTTTGTGGCATGCGGTCCATAGATATATTGTAGACGAAGATAAAAAATAATTACCTTTTTCGATCATACTCGTAATTGGAGCATTATTATAACTTTATGTCTCAATTATATGGTAAATTATTAATTATATCAATTGTATAGTAGTATATTAATTGTAAACGATGGCCGAGTGTCTTATGTGTCGGCTTAGAATGTAGTGGGTCCTAGGTTCAAATGCTTGGTCTAGCAAATACACATATTAATTTTCAATTTGCGTTTGGAGTGAGAGTAAGGATTTTATAGGTTGAACAAGGGGTAAACATTCATTTCTCGTAAAACAAAAATCTGTTAATACAAACATCCACTCCATGGAGGGTTATATTATTAGGATCAGACATGGTATTATATTATATAATATATAACATTGCCAAATGTTGGAGGTAGGCTGTTAAAATCCATCATAAATAGTCCACATTTATCTAATAAATTATTACGGATATGTTTTCTAATTAGTTTCCCCACTCAAACGATATCGGTACCTAAGATATTGTTACACCCCCGAATGGTCCCCATTTGGGGATGTTTCTGTGTATCTGGAGAGGCCCGAGTCGGTATCAAATCCAACAAATAGTAAGGGCTGATTACGAAATAAATAATAATAATAGAGCCGGCAATGCCGTAGATTATGACCGTTGAAAAATATTTGCAACGTCGCCGTTTTTCGACAACGCTCTCGTTGAAAGCGAAACACAAGATGGCGGGTAATACTCTGCAAACAGCCAAACAGTAAACATGCACATTACGTCCTCCGTAAAATAAATTATTATAAATCTAACTATAGTATAATATTAACTTAAATAAACCTCACCGCTTCCATGACCATTCCGGTGTGTTAATTGTCCACCTCCACATCTCGAATCCAGACGAAAAACCATACCAAAATAAAAGTGACAGCGTGCTACCACTTTCTAAAATGGAGGGAGACGACAGTATATTATGTAATACAAAAATATTTTTTGAATTAAGTTTTAATACTATAATATATATTGGTGTTTTTAACAAAATCAATCAATCTCAATTAGTTTTTCACGCGGGCTTTTTTGTATTTTTGCCTACTTACATAATATATTTAATAATATAAAAAAGAAAATATGTCATCACAGCATGTGACCCTGTAACAAACGGTGGTTGAGAACGTTGTCACAGGAAGTGTAAAAGCCGTTAGTATTATTTATTATTCTTCAAAATATAATATGAATTTTTCTCATTCAAATAACGCCGAACGTGACATCGAACAATGTGTGAGAGTCAGTAATAATTCTCAACCCTCTTCTGGCAGGAGAAATAATATATTCTCCTTAAAAAAAACTCAAATAAAAAAAATCTTTTCGTTTTTTTTCCTCTTATAATGCGACGCAAAGAATTCATGTACTTGCGGTGAATATTAAAAAAATATATCTGCAATACATTCCACGGGTGAGTTGTCATATATTTCCACTAACTCACTCGACTGGAAGTATATTTTTATGTTCTCAAATACCGTACTTACTTACGCCTACTTATTACGCTGCATGATATTTATATCTTTTTCATAAAGTTTTGGAAACTCTCTATTTACTATTTGCAGCGATCATGAATATGTATTACAATATTGCAATTTAAAAATTGGTACTAAATTACAGAAAAAAATGAATTAGTGAGAAGCTATTTGCTTACTATTGCTTTTTCCCCATATAAGAAGCAAATATTCTCGAAAGTGGGTAATTATGAGATACTTAAGCTTAAACATACTGTGTTAAATGATAAACTATTTTCAATATTTACACCTGTACACAATACACAGGCCAGAATGCACGTGCGGTCACGACTATCAAGACTCTGAACACGTCATCTGGGACTGCCCGTTGATGGGATTCGACCAAGCGGAGCTGTTTGCCAGGGCCCGTCTACACACAGGCCCGATTAGCCACGCCGAGTTGATATCAACCAAGGTCAGCTTTGAGGCATTTTAAAAAATTGCTGCGTCATATGGAGAACGGAATAATTCCGATCCCTCCTTAGATTCATCACTTTCAACTCACGACTCCTCTGTTTCGGCAGAGTTTCAATACACGGGTACAGAGGGCACTTCATGTCATTAAAGATAAATGACGGTAGAGCAAGTCAAAATTCTTTTTATTTTCTAAAACTGTTCCTTTAAGCACTAAGGTTCATGGTTTCTACTTCAGTCCCGTGCAGTATCGCTTCGGGACAAGGAAGCGTATCACTAAAGTCTCTTTATTGTTCATTCTGACACGTTTATAGCGTCATGGAAGGCGGCCGTACACAAACCGCGGCTGCGTATACATGGCGGGTGGAGATGGGGCAACACAAATCATTGTACACAATACACATATATTATATCATGAGGTTGTTGTCAAATGTTGGTAAGTCTATGATTTAGGTATTTAGAGATACCAATTGATTATGTGTCCATAAATAAATATGCACCCACGCCCACGATGGCCACGAGGCTTAAGCGTCGGCCTATAATGTCGTGGGGTCCAAGGTTCAAATCCTGGGTCTGGAAAATACACATATTTTTTTTCCAATTTGTGTATGAGTCAAGGTATGGACCTAATAGGTTGAGCAAGTAGCTGACATAAAAAGTATATAAAGTAAAAACAATAAAACGTTGATTTTGTTTTTAGCATACATATTTATATATGTATACCTACTTACATATTATTTTATGTATATATTTATTTTTCAACTATGTCCGATCCTAATAAGATCATTATGGGCCTCCACAGAGCTTAGAAAATAAATTTAAAAAATCTTGACTTGTTCTGCCTTCATTTATCTTTAATGACATGAAGTGTCATCTGTACAGTACCCGTGTACTGAAACTCTGCCGAAACGGAGGAGTCAGGAGTTTAAAGTAATGAATCTAACTCACCCTGGTTTCAATAATTACGTTAGTTAGTTTTTAATAAATTAAGTGTCTGAAGGCATAAAAAAGTCACTGACTGACTTTACGTGAAGCACCGATGAAATATAACAAATGAAAGAATTAATTAATTGAATATTTAAATATAAACTATAATTTATCACTATTGAGGTAAGGGTGAACGTATATCATGGAATCACAAAGCCCAGATAACCATTAATAACCAAATATTTGTTTTCGAATAGGTATGTTTCTGATGTATTAAAAAAAGTTCTTTTATATTGTGTATTCAATTGAATAAAAAATGATTTGATTAATATTAAAAGCTATTACCCGGAAGCACTATTCGTTTCATGGTTGACAAGTCAAAACCTTTTTTTATTATGACGAGGCAGGATCATTTTTTTCTCCTTTTTTGTGACATGATGTCATTTAAAATTTTATATTTATACGAAATTTGTAGTCTATAACTCAATAAGTTCTAATATTTTAGGTATTATATGAATAATTTATGAAAACAATCAGCATTTAAGTAGAATTAATTGATACGTCAGTAAGCTAAAGTAACTAAGGACTTTGGTGGACGAGCGATTTTAATCATCTTAAGCTTTGTTTCATGTATTTGGCAAAGTTTATACTATAAACAACACCCAAAAATGTATTTCTGTATGTAATCTACCAAGATCGCTATATACTTTTATATTGGGAGATTGGGAGACTTGTCTTTTCGTTCTTGCATCTGAAATTATACGGCTATTTTAGTGGGTATTACAACCTCATTTTTATTAATCAGATAATTTTAACACATAATAATTATATAATATTAAGAAGTTCCGGCGGACTGAAGGACTAGTAATCAACGAATGCGCCCGAAACATTTTTGAAAATATATAAAGCAAATCAAGGGTGTCAATAACAATTGGAAAAAAGATACAACAAGTAGTTAATTATTAAATTATTAGCAAGTGCAAGTACGTTATAACTAAAATTTGGAGAGATCCCGACGTTGGTTAGTAAATTAATATAATTGATACCTTGATTTAATCCAAAAAAATACGCAATTTTTGAGTGCTTCAAGATGTAAATGCTACTAGTTAATTTCGTCGTAATTAGATAAACCACATATGTATGCCTCAATTGGTAAAGCACATTAGCGCGAATGCAGTGGATGCGGATTATTATAGTCCAGCTTGGCGTCGTATTTTACCCATAGAGGTGTTTTCAAAAAAAGATACTATAATGCCAGGCTCTATTTTATTTGTAGTGCAGTTCAATCAACCATGTTCGAGAGAATGTGGTGGACACTATACGAATGACAATGAACCGATAATAATGTCCAACCGTCCAATTACGCCAAAATAGCTAAAATAAAGCTACAGATAACTGCCGCATGTTTGGTGTACAGAATCAGAAAGTGGCCACTTGGATATAGGATAGGTGGAGAGACTTGTTGAGAAAGGCCAGGACCCACCCCGTGACAATGATGGTAAAATATTTTATATTACCTTGTAATAGGCTCCATTTAACTCACTTAGTTACTCTATTACTGTTACCACACACCCTACAGTAATAAATTGTAACTATTTTTGGTTTTACATTTTTCTTACTGACTATAATATTTACTGTGTAGGTTTTTCTTTTTTATTGAGTTATCATTTATTTAACTTATAATTTTTAATATCCATAATAAGTTATATATACTGAATATACCATTACATACGATATCTTAGCAGACAAAATGAATAAGTAATTTTTCCAGAAAAGGATAATATAGACATTTTTATCAAAAATAATCACCATTATTTCAATATAAAGTTGATTTTGAGATAAGTACGCCAATCGATTGCTGAAAGCTCTACATAATGAATCATTGAGGTGTAAAAAAATGTAATTCCCCATTTAAAAGAAAAAGTTACATTTATTAAAAATGTACTGTACCTAAGGCCCGTTTCAGAAGGGATCGTGCTCGATATAATATAGGAGGCCTTTGTATTATGTTTATGACCACCCGAGAGCTAATGAGTCAACGCGTGTCCAGTACACTTTTCCGTCGGCCGCTACATTATCAAGCCGTCGATACACTTGTTTTTATTACCGCAGCCAGTTTTATGTTCTAATTTATAACGCGAAATTGTGCGTTGACTCATTAGCTCTGGGGTGTTCATAAACATAATACAAAGGCCCCTTTATTCGAATACAAATGCCTCCTATATTATATCGAGCGCGACACCAGTGTCCCGTCTGAAACGGGCCTAAGTGCGTTGCGTAGGTTGACTTGAGCCGCTTCACGAAGAGGTTTCTTGACATTTTTTTGTTTTGGCAGTCACTTGCTCAACCTGTTCGGTCTATACTCCAGATTCAAACACAAATTAAAAATATGACATGTGAATTTTAGCATTTTCCGGGATCCGAACCTGGGACTCACGACATTATAAGCCTGATGCCTAGATTCCCAGGCATCTTGGGCGCTTTAAGTGTCAGTGTGATTGTTCCACTTCTATCATCGGGCCACGCGGCCTGTTGTAGTGTTAAAAAAAAGAAGAAATAAAAACCTTTATACTAGTCAAGATATTGGCTAATGGTAAGATCTATTTTATTACAACGTTTTTCTTAGGTCGTATTCTTATTTGTCCGGTGGTTGTTTGTCCGGTACAAATCTTGCAATCGATTTTTAACTAACTTCCCGACTAGCTAGACATTTGAAACTTTTAGAATATATCAGAACACGATGCCAATGCTTTTTTTAAATACGTTTAGCCATCTTTAAGTAGAATTGAATTCATTGTCAGTTAATTCTGTTTTGTATGAAAAGTTATTTCGATACCATTATTGGTTGCTAGGGGGTCCTAACAACTAAATTATTAAATAATATATACGTGCGTTACTACGGAAATCAATATGAAATGACATTTCATTATTCAGTATTTCTATCAAGTACATTTTTTTTTGATCGATTAATACTTTGGACGCTGACGACGCACCTGGCGCGTAATGGACCAGGCGGCCGATCGATGTAATTAACGTGGATTTTAAAGGTGGTAATTAAAAAATTATTATCTAGTCAGCAGCGAATGAGCCAGCTAGTCAAGTCGAGTTTATATGATTCAACAGAAAATTTGAAAACGTTGTATATAAAAAGTTATTTTTATCTTGTAATTATTTAATTCTAAAGAATATTATTTATTATATTCATAAAGAAACAATCTCTAATATAAATATCTCAGCTTATTAAACGTATGTATAATATATTATAATATATTTAGAAAACTCCTGTGTATTCATATTAATAGTATTATTTTAAAAACTTTACAAACATTAAGCCGTGAAAGAATCACGTATGCAACATGGTCATTGAAATATACGTTCCATATTCAAGGGCTTAATTACATAGCTAATAGCTATGCAGTCCTCGTGTGAGCGCGGATGCTCGCACTTATATTAGAAGAATGGCGAGTGTAGAGCTACACGTGTACGGTGACCATATTATAACATAAAGATTCAAATTAATAAATAAATTGATTAAGCCACTTTGACTCGGGGCCATTAACCCAGTTAATTTTTAATGTCGCTTGACTTTGCTGGTAGGCTCTATAAGGTTATTCTTGTTATCCTACCAACATGTTCATGTGGCGGAGAAATACTGGATGCAAACCATATCCTCGGGAAATGTCCTAAAATGTGAACTAAAAGGGAAGAACTGCTCATGTCGGTTACACCAAATGTTGGACCCATCCAACCTGGACACCACAAAAGCCAATTTTCTTGCATTTAGAAAATTTTCTAAATTTACGTCATACTGCCAGCATGTAGATCTCTTCACTTAGATTCTTCGACAGTTTCCTATAAGCTCTTGTTGGTTATTATTAGAGCGTTGGAGTAATGGGGTTTTACCTGGAGCAGGAGCGGAGCCGGAGCACCGAAAATTTGTAGTGCTCCGCTGCTCCGGATGTTTTTTTTATTATTAAATTTTCGTCCTAAAATCCAATGAAAATATTATATTTGACACTTTGCAACCGAATTGTTTTAAATATGGCAATACTGCCGAGTGATAAATAATCTCATTTTTTCACAGACAATTTGCTGTTGAAATTTTGTTTAATATAATTAATGGTGAAAAGGACGAATAATAAACCTTATTTCAAAACTACTCATATATTTTTTTATTTTTAACATTTGTATATAATATATAATACCTATTCAAACTTTTTACCCGGAGCGGAACAGACCCTGGAGCGGAGCAACTCAAAAACAGTCCGCTCTAATCATCATTATAAATATTAATCTTGCCTCTACCTGCTCCTTTCTTCCATGGGTAACTAAAGTCATATAAATTCGTTTATAGAACATTTGAGTACATGGTGACCTCAGTTTTAGATAACTGCTCCTTAGACATTACAAGTCATAAAAAAAGATGTTTCACACCAAACATAAGGTCCCGTCATACGCCTGATTAAGACCGGGAGTGGTGCAAGGCGGGTGTGGTTTGGTGGGGTCATCCACTTCAATGTTCACAATAAATGAATAGTTATTTCCATTTATTTAAATACGCAATAATTATCATTTTCTACAAACCATTTACCATACTCATTGCATTCAAAGTATGAGAAATAACTAACACTACGATAGAAGTTTACAGTTTTTTGTCACGGTTTGACTATTGCCACAAACCCATAACAAATATATGCGGCGAAGAATGTTCTTTGATTCATTGCTGAGTATTTTTCTCTGATAGCGAATTATTAGTCCTATTTTAATGTTCTGAGCAACCAAAATATGCAGAGTTAAATTCGAGACCATTATTTTATGTTTTTACAATCGATGTTTTTCTTTCATAATCAGATATGAGAGCTTAACTATTTTAGTATCAACAGTGCATACTTAACACTATTATTCTGTGGTATTAATATAAAACAAATAAATATAGTACGATTAATGTAATTTATTTAATAAACAACGCTCTCAAATATATATTTATAACAAGTGACGTATGGTCACCACAGTTATACGCAGCTCACTCTGAAAATTACTAGCAATGTGAATGCCAAAATGGCAGCTCTTGAAAGTAAAAGAGCTACTAAGAGAAAAGCTATGCGGAACAACGCGCTATTTTGAAGCTTTTTAGATTTTTTGTGATTTTAACATTCTGTTCCTACACATATAAACTCTTTTTCGTGTAAATTTTTTTTTCTATTAGGTAATAAGTTAATTCGATATTTTTACACATAGTTTTTGTCTGCAGAATAATTAGTTAGACAAAGAAAAACTCTAATCACTACAAGATGGTGTTAACTCATTTTCTTTAAGCAAGATTGATCGTTTTTCCCATACACTCTTCCTCCATTTCTTATTATCGTGTAATACCCCAACGGAGGTCGGTCTCTATCAAGATGAACTTTTCTTTATCACCTGCTACCCGAAACAGTTAGGTTGAGCTGCACTCGTACTAAGCACACAGATTCTTAAGCCACTAAATGTGGTGACGTCCTCTGCTACGTTTACCATTGATCTTTCCTTGTTGGGAAATGCTGTACTCTTGCTCATAATGTGGCCAAGGTACCAAAGTTTTCTAAAATCTGTACGGAAAGGGAAGAGCTACTCAAGTCAGTTAAACAAGTTGTTGGATAAATCGGACCGCCTCACCTGGTCGCCACAAAGGCCAATTTTGTTGCATTTTTAAAAATTGCGGAACCATACTATTAATGTGAAGGTCTCTTTACTTATTAGCAGTTTTGTAATAGCTTTTGTATTTTTCATTTTTTTTTTAATTTTGCCTCTATGTGTTCCTATTTTTCATGGGCACTTTTGACTACAGTCAAAGTACATTTAAGTGCATGGCGACCTAAGTTTTGTGTCACAGCTACTGAGACATTTCCAGACATACAAAATACTAATGCTTTACATTACACCGTAGTGTCCCGTGATATGCCCGATTAATGCCGGGTGTGGTTTAGTAGGGCCAATTACTCCAGTGTAGTTTTCTGGTTTTGATACTATGTAGAACTTCCCAGTTTTCGATTCAAATTGTGATCGTCAACATTAATTGTCACCCGGTCAGTCCAAGGAATCGTATCATAGAAAGGGATTGAGAAAACAAACATAATAGCGATGAGCGAACCATACGCAGATTTAGGATAAGGTCTCTATTTTAATAAAGTCAATCATTGCTGTCTCAATTCCTGTTTTTATTTCCTGATACTGATCCAGTGTTGCCATCTTTTCAAAGTGAAATTATAGTACAGAGCCTCCAAAATTATAGTATTTGGGAAAAAAATATAGTTCGCGTTGTCATCTGTTGGAAATGTAAAGGTTTTTTGTTTCTCAGGAAAAAAATAACGTAGAATTTGGGAAACTCCGAGACCCCTTTTTATTTAGGTACCTACCTCTTCCGATCAAAAATGCTTACCGAAGAATTCAAGAAATTTCATTTTAAACCAAGTCAAGGGATTTTTTTACGTTTTTCGACCATTTTTTCCAAGTTCTCCTAATCTTCTTATATTGCGAAATTATAGTACTTTGCACCAATTTATCGTACGGAAATATCGAAATTTTAGTACTTTTTACATATTTTCTGATATTCAAAATTATGGTATTTTGGGCGTACTATACATGTTTTATGCACGGACCAAAATTATAGTATTAATACTATAATTATAGTACGGTTGGCAACACTGTACTGATCCCAATTTTCATTTATTCATGTTCCCAAATATTTACAGTGGATCACACGTCCAATCGGTTTGTGTTACTTGTGTTACATTATAATAACATAATAACATACGTCAATAAGTATGCAACAAGTTCATAATTAATTGGTTGAACGTATTGTCGCCAATTATTTATTTGGACTTATAAATAATAGCCAATGATAATGTCCGGTTGATTAATGAAATACACACTCAAATTTAAAAGAAATACGTGGAAAATGACAGGTTTAGATGGGTGAAATTGACAGAAGATTAGATAAAGAATATATATCATGTTTATTCCAAGTGAGACGCCATGACGTAGAATGTACACAATATATATTATTTCCATAATGTCATTTTCACACGTATCCTACAAGTACGTAGAAATAAAATGGCGTTGTCATGATGTCGGTAATGCAGTCCTCTATACGCAAGTCGCGTTGTCTTCGGTCCACTTGTTATGATGGAAATTTCTTTATGTGAGTTGTGAAAAATATTAAACAGTCGTGTATAGCGATAAATGCAAATTATATTTCTATACTAAAAATAATAATTTTTCGTACAATATTTTGAACGACAAAAACAAACATGTTTGCTTAAATTGATAATAAGGGTAACAATCATTTATAATCAGTAAAAAATATAATAAAATTGACATTATTATTAATAATAATCATAATCGAAATAGTTAGTTTCATTAAATAATTTGGAAAAGGTACTAAGTTTTCATCAAAGCGGCGCCGCTTTGTTGATTTTTTAACACTTTCACTTCGATTAATACACTCCCAAAATGTCTTTACATCGAATCGAACGAATTCTTTTGATACTTCCAGAGATATATATATTTAACATGGAACATGTTTTACTCATGATCTCCGACGCAAAAGCGTTATGAAAAATAGACGTAGAATAACTATAGACGCGCAACCCGCTGCGATTACTTACGCGCGCTGATTATGTTTCATATTACGTTCAATAGCTTACATTCTGTGCGACGTGTTGTTCGTCTGTTATTATTACTTCTTTAGTCTTATTGTTGTAATTACATAATTTTCAGAAAAGTAAAATTGTTTGAATTCTTTGGATTCTGTTTGGTACTTTAAATTGTACGAATAAATTTTCTTTCGAATTTGGACAACCAGCATTCAGGGAATCAGTAGGCAAAGCATATTCCATGTTTAATAATTTTAGCTGTCAGGGTTTAAGTAATTTAAACATTTTTCAATCATGTTTCTTACCCGACATAATAGTTTTTACATCAACTTTCCATCGACCTACCATAAACCAGCC
This sequence comes from Rhyacophila brunnea, assembly GCF_057557595.1. Taxonomy (NCBI): domain Eukaryota; kingdom Metazoa; phylum Arthropoda; class Insecta; order Trichoptera; family Rhyacophilidae; genus Rhyacophila; species Rhyacophila brunnea. The sequence continues at coordinate 18,543,653 of NW_028232752.1, forward strand.
TACTGAAAATGGGTTTGTATATACCGTTCTACGATCAACGATAATGAGTAAAGAGCCATTAAATTTATTATGCTGGTGAGATTGCACATTTCTTTGATTATTCCGCTAAATTTTATGGTACGATGTTTTGAAAACTGAATAATTTTTGTATCTAAATAGATAATAAATAAATACCGTAAACATAAACTTCTTCTTCTTCGATGGCGCTACAGCTCAAGTCGACTCCTGGCCTCCTCCACCACCGTCCTCCAGCCGGAACGGTCCTCCGCACGTCTTTTCCAGTTTATGATTTTTAGCAGCTGGTTGGCATCTTTTGTAATGTTGTCACCCCAGCGTGTGCGTGGCTTTCCCACTGGCCTTTTCCCCCCTGGGTTTCCTTCGATGATCTTCTTCGGTATCCGTGACTCAGGCATGCGCTGGACATGGCCTGCCCAGTTTAGCCTCCGGCGTTTTATGAAGGTGGAGAGTTTTGAATCTTGGTATACGCGGTATAGTTCCGTGTTGTACCTAATTCTCCACTCCCACCATCATTCATGGGTCCGTATATCCGCCTCAGGATCTTTCTCTCAAAGCAGTCCACCATTTCAGCTGCTTTCATATTTAGTGTCCATGACTCGCACCCGTATGCAACGACTGTGCGTATGACGGTTTTATAGAGCCGGGTCTTAATTTTTCTGTGGACATTTCTGGATTTGAATATGGGCAGCAATGAGAAGTACGATTTATTTGCAGCGGTTATTCGGGCTTTTATTTCTTCCAGTTCCTCGTTCTCTTTTTGTAATAATGGAAAGCAGATATGTGAACCGGTTGACAACCTCAAATCGATGTTTTCCAAAACTGGAACTTTGGCCCAGCCTACTCTGATTTTGTCGGAACATAAACTATCATTTCATATTTTCTTCTTACGGAACTTTCAAGGGGAATTGTGAAAATTGTTGAAATGAAAAATTTTGGTTACCCAGGCTTCGTGCTTTCTATGTCTATATTATATATTTTGTTATGCCACTGTTTAACCAGGCTGCTACAATGACCCAAAATTAATAATTAACAATTAAATTAATCTTATTATAATACTTTATTGGATTCAATTAATTGACAATGATTGTATAATCATGTATTTAACATAACTTATCGGTATAGCGTTTGAATCAAAAGTCTTTTTATATTGGCTACATGCTCAATATATAATTATGTTGAATAATGAATAAAGATTTATTGTATTTGCGTTATCTTCCCACATACAAGGGTCAATTAGTCAATATATTACAAAAAACATCATAAACTATCGATTTTATGATAAGAACATTACAATTCATGAAACTACATACTCTTACTCTACAATATTGTAGAAATACACAATAAATTCTAATAAAGTTTAGTCAGTACTTAATCTAAAGGTATCCCTTATTTATTCAAATAAAAACATCCCTTGCTATAAAATTCGGTCAGTTATAAATTTACTTATTGATTCATGTACTTATATCTAATAATAGTTCATAATATAATATAAGTAATCCAGTATTATTTTTTTATAAAATATTTAATTATTTCCAGTGAATAACATGAATTGTAATAATTGTTCACAAACGGCAAATGATCAAACGGTTCATTATAAAACGTCTCATTAAACTAAAAAGTTTCTTTGAAGTTATTCATTTTATCAAACCCGTAGATCCGTCACAGATTTCTTCGCAGATAACAAGTTCTTGACAGTAAATGGTTCAAATTACTGTCAGAAGAACGCGAGCAATAAAAATTTGGATCTTTCATATTAGCTTTATAACTTATTACGTTTATACAACTAAAGTAAAAATATAAATTTGCTTTTGTTTCTTTATTTAAATAACAAATATGACGTAATATTACATGTAACTCACTGTGCAACGCCACATCAAAATCTACCAAAATAACATAATTCGATGTATTTTTTATCGTGGCATCCGAGTATTTTCGAAAACAAACACATACATTACGCACACAAAATAGCGTCATATGCAATTTTGTTAATTTCAGGAATACAAAACATTATCAATAAAAAAGAAAACAATAAATTCCATTTTTATGGTAAGTGTTGAAGGTAAAAACCCGCGTATGCCTATGTATTAAGGCTATACCTCAGTTGAGGCATGGTCTAATTAGATCATGGCTAGGCGATGCGCGGATTGCGGGTCGCGGGTGCAAATGACGCATGCCGAACGAAATATAATTTGTCATATAAATCCAACATGCGTCCATTCAATGTTCTGTTTATTCTCTGTTTTGGCTCATGAATGTCAACCTGGTGATACAAAACTTTTCCGAGAGATTCCTCCGGAAAGCCGTAAAGCCGGAAAATCTTTTTGAATGTTAGTTTTTTGATAAAGTGTCGCGAGAAAGTGTTTCAGAAAAGTCGGTTTTTGCTCCCAGGCGTCGACGGGAGCCCCCTTGCATTCGAAGTCGTCGGAAAGTTTTGGGAAAATCTCAAGGTTCTTCGTGAATCGAGTGAAAAACCATTTTTTTTTGTCTTTTTTGTGCTATTTGTGACATTGTGAAGGCCCCCTTTGGGCTATAGTGATAAATTGTTTGTGGGATACAGGCGTATGTGCCTTCAACGTTTTGGTGTTTGTCCCAATAAATTCGGTTCAGACCAACCGATTCTAGCTCCAAAAAACCATAATTTGTATTGTACCATTCCCCGAACACGTGCAAATTATTCATGTTTTGATTTGAACGATTTCCAGAACTTTCTCGAATGATCTGGAAGAATCGAATTTCGAAATCCGCATAGCAATTACACTTAACTGCAAATCCTTCTAGAAGTTTCTCGAAACTACTGGAGCAAATCGAAAACTTCGAGGGACTTTTTTATTAATAATATTACTTGCATATATATTTTAAGTTTAAATTTAATTTAGATTATTTTATTGAATTGAATATTATCATTTACCTAGTTTCTTTAATAAAGAATATATATTTTATATATATTTTTTAGAAATGTTTTTTAATTTTTTTTTATAATTCTAAAAAAGGATTTTTTAAATGGTTTTTTAATATTTTTTTTAAATAACATTTTTTTTTTTTTTCTTTAAATATTTTTTTCAATAATTTGAAAAAATATATAATTTTTTTTTTTAATTTTAAAATTTTTTTTTTTTTTTTACTTTTTCTTTTACTTTAGTCATTTACTTATGCCACTAATCTTATATATATATATTATATAATAAGCTTCTCCACAGCAACTCCACAAGAAAAGCAACGGCATGGGAAAACCTGCAGTCGATCCGCCCCCGGGAGGGGATAAGCCAATAGTTCCCGAGGACTGGTACAATACGCAATCCGACCCCTCCTCCGAGGACTCTGACACAGATGCAGTGCTTGACACCACCAAATCCGAAAAGGAAACGGTGAGAACTAGGGCGGAGGCTGCCACAAAGGCGAAAATCCTTGCTCGAAAGGCTGCGGATCTGAAAGCGGAAAAAATCCTAGCGGAAGCTGCCGTGAAAGCCAAAGCATCCGAACGCCAAGCGGCCACAGAAAGAAAAGAGAAGGAAGAGGCGGCAGCCACCAAGGCCAACAAGAAGGTCAAAAAGGTCAGGAAGGAAAGACGTTCCCTGGCTGAGGAAATACCACAGGACTCCGAGGAAACCCCGAGGCCAAACGCCAAGAATCCAAAGAGCGTTGCCCCTCCCGGGGATAGGATAGCCGACTCGGATGTTACGGACTCACAAAACGGGGCTACTAAGGTTGCTCAAGCAATCCAAAGAGTGAAAGAATTACTCACCGGCGACGGAAATATCCCCGCATCGACAATTAAGGCGATAACAATGGAACTGGAGGCAGTCGTCGCGGAGACTTGGTCTCTCGCAATCAAGCTTGAATCCAGCAAAGCCATACTGGAAGATCGTGCCTCCTACATAAACGCGGTTGCCGCTGCCACTGGTGACGCAGTCAGTGAAGGAACCAAGTATTCTTGGAGCGACGTCACTCGAAAAGGCGCCAAGCCGGTCAGACAGACTTCTCCGGAATGGCCAATTGTGCCACCAACAACCGCCGCAAGGCCCGGCGTGTTCTTTTTTCCTACACAAGAAGGAATGGAGTCTCCGGCCACTAAAGAAGTCGTCAAGAAAGCCATCGTGCCCGCGGAACTAAAAGTCCAAATAACGGGCTTGAGAATGGTACGTGGAGGTGGGGTAATCATTCACCCCAGAACCGAGGAAGAGGCCAAACGACTGGCCGCCGCTCCTGGTCTAAAGGAGGCCGGTCTCCGGGCTGAAATCGCAGGAAAAAGGCTCCCGCGGATAATTGTATTCAACGTGCCGGTCAAGACGACGGAGGACGACCTTAAGGAAGCCATTAAGGCCAACACTCAAGAGGTCACGGGTCTCCCCTCGGAGGCATACCGCCATGTTAAACTGAGCCACAGGGCAGGCCCCAGAATCGGAAAATGTCACATGGTGATATCAGTCCCGGCAAAGGTGAGGGAAGCGCTCATCAATGACGGGCGCATATATATGGGATGGGAATCCTTCCCAACCAAAGACTTTTGTGGCGTCGTCAAGTGCACAAGGTGTCACTTATACGGCCACATGGCAAAGAATTGTTCGGCGAGAAGCGCCACATGCGGCCATTGCACCGAGGAAGGACACGATAGGGCTGAATGCCCTAATATTAAGGCCCCCGGAAAGTGCCCGGCCTGCGCCAGGCACAAGAAGCCGCATCAACATGCAGCGATCGACCCTGATTGCCCAGCGCGCAAGTACGCAATGGCACAGGAGCGGAACCGAACGGATTATTCGATTCAATGATTCGGTTCGGTCAGTTAAATGCGGGCAAAGGGAAGGCTATAACGGCGGAGCTGATCAAGACGGTTCGGGAAATGGACATCGATTTGGTCCTGGTGCAGGAGCCTTACTCCTACGGCCCCAACCTGGGTTTCAGTGGGGGTCGGGTAATGCACCACGGCCTGGGGTCCATGGCCTGCATCTTCGTTGCGAATCCTACCCTAGTGGTGCTACACCTTGCCCACTTGTCGAGCAAACTCTTTGCCGTAGCGGAGGTCTCCGACCGATCGGGGAACTCCATTGTGGTGGTCTCTTCTTACTTTAAATTCAGCGTAAACATCCTGAAATGCGTCGAGCAGCTCGATAAAATTCTGGTTGCATGCCGCGGCAAACAGATTATAGTGGGAGCGGACGTCAACGTTCAATCATGGCTGTGGGCCCCCCGGGGGCCGCGGTCTGGCCGGGACAATCCGGCGCCCCTCGAGGAACTCGTGGCAACTCACGACCTGACGGTGCTGAATAACTCTAATGGTCCAGCCACATTCTCTACCAACAATGGGGAATCTCACATTGATGTCACTTTGATATCCAATGGTTCTGCCGGACGCGTCGTGAACTGGACTGTCCATTTGGAAGCGTCAGCAAGCGACCACCGTCTGATCACGTTCGCCTACAGGACCGAGAGGGGCCACGCGTCTCTCGCTCCACTTGTGAGCGAGTCACTGCCGAGGCGTTTCAGGACCAAGGGAACCGACTGGGTACGTTTTGACCGCGAGTTTGCTGAGGGTCTGGACAGGATGGCCTCGCGCCCTCCGCCAAAGGACATGCACGCTGCGGCTGAGGACCTCACGAATCTCATTATTGAAAAAGCGGAGGGCACTATCGGAAGGACGACCCCGAGACCGCCGAACCTCGCACCCTGGTGGAAGCCGAGACTGACAAGACTGAGAGACACGATGAGGAGGGCCAGAAGGGCCTTACAAGCAGCGCGAAGATCGCTGGAGGGGCCGCTGCACGCGGACCATCCGCTTGCGGTCACCTACAGGACCACTAGACTCAAGTTCAAAAAGGCAATCAGTAAGGCTAAGAAGGTGCACTGGAGAGAGTTCGTCACTGAAATGGGTGGCAATGATCCGTGGGGTCCCCCCTTCCGCGTGATGAAGCTTGGCCTACGGCCCGGAAAAGTCATGTCGGCGGTACGGCGCCCCGACGGATCGTTCACCAATAGCTCTGAAGAGTCCGCCACAGTCCTGTTGGATGCTCTTATCCCGCAGGACAACGAGTCGCTCGACATTGACAACGACCGATTTCAGCAGCTTCGCGTCTATGCGCTGCTCCCCTTAAACACTCCGCGATCCGCAGCCACTACCATGTCCGAGCTAGGGATCCTGTTTGCCAGCCTCCCGATTGGCAAAGCCCCGGGGCTTGACTGCATAGATAACGCGCTAGCGAGAAGGGCGTGGTCTCTTGCCTCACACGAGATCACGCAACTCTACAAAGAATGCATGAGTAGTGGCATATTCCCCGACTGCTGGAAAAAGGGTCATCTCACGGTGATCCCCAAAGCCGGCAGTCGCCCTCCTTGTGACCCGAAAGCGTATAGACCGATTACGCTCCTTCCCGTCTTCGGGAAGATATTGGAAAGATTGATAAACAGCAGGATTGAGTCCCACCTGTCGGAAAACTGTCCAATCTCGCAAAGACAATTTGGGTTTAGACCCGGAAAGTCCACCGAGGATGCGATTCGCTTTGTGATCGATTCTGTGGAGAGCTCTGGCAAGGACCTCGTTGCCGGGATTTTTCTCGACATAGCGGGCGCGTTTGATACTGCGTGGTGGCCCTTGGTTCTGGCAAAGCTTAGGCTGAAACAGATCCCCGGGGACCTCTTTGCCTTAGTTCAAAGCTACTTCAGCAATAGGGAGATAACCTACGACTCCGGCCCCAGCCTGATTCACAGGAGGACCACCATGGGGTGTCCTCAGGGCTCCGTCCTGGGACCCCTTCTGTGGAACATTCTGTTTGACGACGTTCTGTCCCTGCCACTGCCTCCGGGCTGCACGCTCGTTGCGTACGCCGACGACTTGCTCCTGCTTGTTGGGGCGACCAGCCGACCGGCACTTGAGCGTGCAGCCACGGACGCCTTGGGCAGAATCCTTAATTGGGGGTTGCTGAACAAGCTGACCTTTGCCCCGAGCAAAACGGAAGCTGTCCTCCTCAGGGGTAGTTCTCGGGTCAACATAACTCGACGGCCGCCCACGGTTCGTTTTGGCCAGACCTCAGTGCGTTTCTCCGAAAGGGTTACGTATCTGGGAGTAATTCTTGATGACAAGCTGTCTTTCGTTCACCACGCCAAGACGGCCGTCTCTAAGGCCAATTCGGCCTATCAGAGAATGGCCCGAATGGCGGGCAGCAATTGGGGACTTAAGCCTAGAGCCCTTAAGGTTGCATACGGCGCAATTTTCATGGGAATTGCCGGTTACGCCTCCAGCATTTGGCATTCTCGAGTAAACTCCTTAACTCTCGTGAGACGCGCACTATTAAGCGGGCAGCGACTTGCGCTGATCTCGCTTACCAAAGCCTACCGCACAACTTCTACTGACGCGCTTGCCGTACTCGCGGGGGTGCTACCCCTCGATCTGCACGTCCAAGTCAGAGGATCGATCACCCTCCTCTTGAGGGGGATCAGCACAATACTCGCCGGTGTCCATCTGACACCACCGCAGAGATCCGAGGACGTTCCTTACAGGAAGACTGTAAGTGACATTGTGTACAAGACCGCATTTGCGGCATGGCAGGCGAGGTGGACCGCCTCCCCCAAGGGGCGGCACACTTACCGTTTTTTTCCAGACGTATTCTGCAGGCACCAAACTAGAAGACTCCAACCTTCGCACTGGATTAGCCAGTTCCTCACCGGCCATGGCAACTTCGCCGCCAGACTCCACGAGTTTGGCTTGATAGTAGATGGGCCGGGTTGTACCTGCGGGCATGACCACCAAGATGTTGAACACATCCTCTGGGATTGCCCGCTTATGGAATTCGAACGAGCGGAGCTGTTTGCCAGGGTCCGTCCTCACACGGGCCCAATTGGTCATGGAGATCTGGTAGCAACCGAGGCCAACTTTGCGGCATTTGAGAAATTTGCAGCGTCGTATGGGGAGCGGGATAGTCCCGACTCTTCTGTAGACTCATCCATTTCAATTTGTGACACTCAGTATGCGGGTACACAAAGCGCTTAACGTCAGCGGACAGCAGAGCCAGTCCAAAAACAAACATTTTCTTTCTTAACTTTCTTCTTTCAGCACTACGGTGCATGGTTGCAGCATCAGTCCCGTGCGGCTCCGTCTCGGGACGGAATGAGCACTTAAAATCACTTCTTTCAGACACGTTTAAAGCGTCATAGAAAGCGGCCGTGCATATCCACGGTTGTGCATATATGACGGGTGGTGGTGGGCACTTTAACGTATGTTCTATTAGTAACAATAATAATATATTCATTGACATGTTTTCTTTTTAAAGTAAATGGGTAACGTTTTTAGTCATCTTTACACGATTTAAGAATTAATACCCCCGTCGCCACCACGAAACAAATTGACGTATTCACACCTCGACGTTCTCTATCCGAGTGCCAGCGAGTCCAAAATTTCGTCGCGCCTATAGTTGAAAATTATTTGCCGTTTCACTGAAGTATCGCCTTAAATCGATATGAAAACCACTTTTTAAAAGCATGTAGTAGCAAAAATGACAAATTTTGAATGTCATTTTTAAATAATCCAATTGCTCTACACATTGAAATTACATACAATTAATTACATCCAATTATTGAAAATGTATGTACGTCATTATTATGCTTTTTAGGACCGCATAATTTCCCTACATTTTTAACTGCCCACATGCGCCACGTAGGTGAAAATGGAGGTTTTATGGTATTTTCAGAGCATACGTCTGGACATTCCTTAAACGTTGTAGATAGTCTATTTATATAAATTTGAAGCTTTATTATCCTTTATATTTATTTTAAACATTTGATGACTGCATAAAGTATTTTTATTACATAAAATATAGTCATATTTCAGTACATCCATGTGCAGAGGTGTCAAGATTTTTTAGATCTATTAATTTTCAAACGCATTTATAAAACCATTAGTAAAATTGTTGTTATCATTATATAGTAAAATAATTACGATACAAAATTATATTTATAATCTCTGTGATCCCAAATTTGACAAGAATTAGGCATTTTATTATTCAAATAATGGGCACGATTAACACATTTGAAGATAATTCTAAAGATATTGATTATAAGCTATGTTTTTGACCATTCAAATTTGATAAAACATCCTACGAATAATGTTTTTTTTATAATAATTATTGACCTCAGAATAAGGTAGTATTTTTTTTTTTGCAATAGGTACGCCATTTCTATTGGCATTTCCCAGTGGTTAAGCTACAAGATACGGCCGCAGCCATAAATTGACAAACGATAACTGAAGTATGGAGTAAGATCGTGTTAACGCGCGTGTTTTAACATGTACCTAACCGAAAAAAAACGATTTTTTTTTCGGTTCCAATTTCCAATTTCAGTTCCAAAAACCAATTTGATAAGCATTTCATATAGGAACTACTAGATTAAATTATCTTAATTAAGTATGAGGCCTGTAGCTTAATTGGGTAAATCACATTGGCGCGATACCAGCGTTCAAATTCCGTCAGGCGTCGTATTTTTACCACGTTTTTCTTAGCTCGTATTCTTGTTTGTCCGGTGGTTGTTTATCCAGTACAAATCTTGCAATCGATTTTTAACTAACTTTCCGACCAGCTAGACATTCGAAACTTTTAGAATATATCAGAACACGATGCTAATTCATTCTTTTAATACTTTTAGCCATCTTTAAGTACGATTAAATTCATTTTCAGTTAATTCTGTTAAATCCGTAATCCAATCCACTATTATTGGTTGCTAAGTAGATGGTCCTAGCAACTAAATTATGGAAATCAAAATGACATTTCAGTATTCTATATTTGTTTGTTTGTTGCAAAATAGCAAAAAAAAATGATTTGTTGACAATTGCCTTATTTGTCCTAAATTATTAATACATAGAATTGTCAAGTTTATATGATTCAACATTAAATTTAAAAACGTGGTATATAAAAAGTTCTTTTTATCTTGTAATTATTTCAAATATGTATATATCTGAGGTATTTTCAAGTTACGTATGTTTATTATATCTAAATGTAAGCTAACTTTAGTTATAAGACCATCCGATGTCGGTTCCGGTCGGATATTAGACCGGAACCGGAAAGGGAGTCAATTTTGTATATTATGTTAATAATTACTACCTAGCTTCTTGCTTTTGACTCATTCGTATTTATACCTATGCATAAAAATTATTTAAGAATTTTGTTTGAAACTGAGTACAATAATTATCGTAAAAGGCTTGACCATACATTCACGTAATTTATACGTCTCGTGGGCCCTTTAGTGAACTCATACTGTAGGCATATTATTAATTAAATTTACTGCCATATTCAAATGTAATTATTCGGGGCTTAAAATATCGTTTATCCAGCGTAGGTACGCAGTTAATTTTCATCTCGAATTAATGTAAAACCGAGGGATTCTGACTGAATAAATATTGTTGGGCCGAGGAGGCATCGGCCTGGCAATCAGAAAGGTCTGGGCTCAATTTCCGACCGGCCAAATGAAATATCATAAGTTGATTTATGTAATAGACATGTGCATTTAATTTTGTGACTATAATATCCTGTAGGTTTGTGCTTCTTATTTTTAATTACCTTAATAAGAAAAAAATCGACAAGTTGATTCTAACTGAAATGTGCTACATACGTAGAGTCGTATCCAGAATTCCTATTGTCAAAAGAAATATGTTCCACGTGTGCCTAACGTGTGGCAAATTATGGATGTAGGCTGTTAATATTAGACATAAATATTATTTGTTTTCATTGAATTAATACTAAGATTTGCAGATGGTGCTAGTTAGTTATTAAAATTCAATTAAACCCTCCCTAAACCAAACTATAATAATTTAGGCGTGCTATGGGCGATCCGACAAAAATACACACTTATATACACACTTATTCCGTCATATTTATTTGTTTTAGTTGAATTAAGAATACATATTAGAGATGGTGTTGATTACTTTTTTTAATTCATTAAGGGGGGACATGCTCAGCATAGGTGAAAATGGAGCTTTTATTCTATTTTCAAAGCATGATCCTGGACATTTCTTAAAAGTTGTAGATAATCTATTTATATAATTTTGAAGCCTTATTATCCTTTATATTTATTTATGATGACTGTATTTAGTATTTTTATTACATAAAATAGTATTCTTTTAAACCTCTCGCTCTCATGTTTTAGAATATAGTCATATTTCAGTACATAAATCGAGTGCTTAAAGTCAGACAACGTTATCTACAAAAAAGTGTTTTTTTTTTAGATAACGTTATTTTACATTTACGGCTACATGATAGTCAAACAACGTTGTCAATCTTTTCTAATTTCTTATTAAATCGTCAGTAAAGTTTAACGCTAACTACATAAGTAACCCTTGTTTTCATATTTTTTAAAAACTATCCCTACAAATTTTAACATCATCATAAGCAAGATAAATGTACAATACACAATAAATTATAAAATATTAACATTAGGTTTTAAATAAACATTTCCCTTGTTGAGTTACAAGAATCTAAAATAACGTTTTTTGGCTCTCCTGTAAAGTTGCACTTTTGTAGATATTGTTGTTTGACACTAAGGCCTCGAAATGTGCAGTGGTGTTAAGATTTTTTACATTTATTAATTTTTAAACGCATTTATAAAATCATCAGTATAATTTATGTTGACATTATTATAGTGAAATATTTACGATAAATAATTATATTGATAATCTCTGTGATCCCAAATTTGACAAGAATTAGGCATTTTATTATTCAAAAAATGGGCAAGATTAACATATTTGAAGATAGTTCTAAATATACTAATTATAAGCTATGTTTTTGACCATTCAAGTGTGGTAAACGTCCGACGAATAATGATTGCTTTATAATAATTATTGACCTAAGAATAAGGTAGTGTTTTTTTGAAATACACCATTTCTTTTGGCATTCTCCAGTGGTTTAGCTACAACATACGGCGGTAGCCATAAATTGACAATACACTAATTGATAAAATATCTAAAGATATGTATAGTTTAATGGCATAATTTTATATATTTTATAGATAAACGAATTTATTTTTACTATCATGTACTATAGTTTGAATTAGGCGGGGCTTAAATAAATTTTAAAAACTACCAAACACTATCTACACAGTGTAGTCTCAATTAAAACAAATACTTTTCACTAGAAAAGCTTAGTTTGCACTATTTATGTCGGATCTTCACAGCCTACCTCCAACCTTCGCCGCTGGTACCTTATGATATTATATAACTTCCAGAAATCCTTTCAACAGAGTGGTACAGATAAAGGTCTAATTTTATTTTGCTTATATTCATTGCAATAAAGGACTTATTCATTTATAAGAATGGGCATATTGTTCTAATTTGAAAAGACCATTATTTATTTTAAAAAGTCAATAGCCACAAAATATAAAATTGTATATATACTAATATTTTTTTAAATATACGCCTCGTTTATACAGACTGTGGAGCCGTTAGGCCAGTGTTTTCAAAAGTGGGTGATACCGGAGCCATATAATTATGTAACTACTCCGCTAATTCCACCAATCGTCATGTCGCCCGCCTTCTGTGGTCTTTTTATACGTAATAGAAACTGATGATTTCAGGCGCGCACACAAAGAGGAGGGGGGGTTTTGAGTCAAGAAACCAGAGCCACAACCCTAGGAATTTAAAAAAAAATACAAATTATTCAGGTAAACAGGTTAACTCCACTCATCTCGGCATTCTACGTCACGCAAGTCTTGTGTCAATAGAAGACCTGTGGCAATCATAAACTAGTAAAATTATGTGAGGCACCCAATGTTTGTTTTAATATTCTCAAGCAGCATATCTAAAATAGAAGACGGCGCGGACGACACAAACGGATACTGAGAATTATAACTGTAAAGCGTTTGATAACCACGTGCGAGATGTCTCAATAATTCGTAATTATTTATCCGTTGCTATAGCTGCAGGCCACTTGTTCATCGCTTGATTCAAAGTGTGGACTGTCTGAATATGCAAAGAGTACTCGGAAAAGTGCGGAGGTCCAGGGTAGAAACGACGAGAAGTTATAAGTAGTAAACAATGACAATCATAATATGTCAGATTTATTTTTTTAACAAATAACCAAATCTTAATAATCCGCCCCTCTGGAGGGTGACCTAACTACAATTCAATGAATGTTATCGTTCAACGGAATACGCCCCTAAAGCCTCACTTACACATAAGATAATATTGTAATATAACAGAGATGGCGTAATTGCAAATCAATACTATTGTGTTAATATAATGAGTATTAGTTTAACCAATACGCCACATCCATTATGCGCAATGTATGCGTCTAACACGGGCGGCGAGAATAAGGGAGCGGCCGCGAATCGCCTCTTGAATTAGTCACCCTGCAGCGGCCACCCCTGGATTCGGAAATCTTCATGATAATATATTAGGTAATTCATTAATTTCTAAAATGTTATTTTCTATTTTCAGATGTGAATACAACTTATTACAATGTTATTTTATTTTTTAGACGTTGACTACCTTTTAACTACTACTTATATCGTATTATATTATAATACCTATACAAATATAAAATCGCTAATAATTATTCACAGTAATTGATTTTGTGAAAGGATACGTGACGACATATATACATGATGATCTCAGAAGACCTCCAAAGCAGAATGCAGGAACTCGCTAAAGTAAGCAACAAAGTAGGTTTGAAAATAAATGTAACAAAGACATGTTCAACTGCTTTGCAGGCCAAAAAGAGATCCTCATCAATGGCACTCAGCTCGAACAGGTGAAAAGCAACATCTATCTGGGACAACAAGTGTTTATAGATGGATGTATATTTGATGAAATTGTTCGCAGAGTAAAGCTAGGCTGGAGTGCTTTTGGCCGCCTGAATAATATCTTCAAAAGTGACCTTCCATTGTGCCTAAAGCGCAAAGTGTTCAACCAGTGTGTGCTTCCCGTGATCACATATGCGTGTGAAACATGGACACTTAGTAAAAGAGAGATCCAGAAACTTAGAGTAGCACAACGTGGTATGTAGAGGTGCATGCTGGGCATAACGCGAAAGGACAAAAAGAGGAATGAGTTGTCATGTTACATTTTACGTAACATGGCTACATTTAAAACGCAGATATAAAAAAAAAAATGTTAATTTAATTAACAAAATTTGGCACAACCTTGTTTAAAGTTTGTGTCAACCTTGTTTCTTAAACAATGACAGGGGCCAATCAGGTTCCTTCGCGCGTTTTTGAAAGCGTCCCATCAACAATACTTATTTCCGCCCAGAATATCATCACTCCGGGAATAGTTTCAGTGGAAGGCGGATGTCACCGGTTAAAGTATAGAGACAGTTTCAACGCAAGATGACGCTCCTTCTTTCGGACGGAAAGTTAGAAAAAGGCGGCAGATTCCAGCCATTATAACATAAAGCTAAGTAATTACTACATCTTAAAAGATATTCTTATGTTCCATACCAAGTAAACGCTCCTCAAAGTTGTATTAAAAAATTTGTTTCCGTATGTTTTTAAATTTCAATGGTTTGTGTAATTAAATAACACTTTTAACGATTAAGCTGTGTTCTTATTTTTTTTTACTGTTATATTTAATTTGTAAATACACATTTCAAGGCGCCCAAAAATTATAATTTAATATTTCAACGAGTTTACAAATGACATTTTATTTGAGGTAGACAAATGATTTATAAAGCATTCTTTACACAGGGTTAAGTTGGCAGAAAGCCGAATCTTATAAGCTGTGAGATTAATTGTATTAAATATTTCAGGTTTTATCGGTTGATTTAGTTGGCACTCTATGTTTGATAATTGTGCATTACAATTATTAAACTTCTTTTACTATCATTCAAACTATTTACACATTTTATACACTATCATTTTTCTCTAATTTGACAATTGACGCTACCAATGCGTGGTGCGATTTTTTTAGTTTACGATGTAATAAAATGAACTAAGAAATATTGTGTTTTTGTTGACTTGATCTTGTATAAGGAGAGTTTTTTTTTCATTTCATAAAATGTCACTGTAAATTTGTTTCGACTTTTAAACTTTGAGATGTGTTACTTGGTACAATACTTTTGAATTAATTATTACCTATTATATCGTATTATATTTTATATTATATTCCATGCTATATTTCATTTATGTTGACAATTTGCTTATTATTGTATATTACCTATTGCATGAATTTTATGTGATTCGTATTTCTTTTACGTTTTTTGACATTCAATGCATACCTACCTACTTTATAAAAACTTATTATAAAGTTTGTTTCGCTACATACTTTTCATTAAAACATGAAAAGTATGAAGTAAATTGATTTAAATGTTAGCTGGTTGTTAAATTGATTCAAATTTATCAAATTCGATAAGAATTAGTTAATTTTCAACTATTTTAGTATTATTATTAAATATGATATAATTACTAAATTTATGGTAATGTTCATAGCTGCCATTAAAATTTTAAAGCTATTTCCGTTAATAAGGAGGTAGCCATTTTCTGAACTAAAATTACTATGATTAGTAATATTATAATTATAAAAGCATACGCCATTTTAGTTATGAATCCATTACAGTTAGTGCCTTCTTATAAAACACTACAATTTGCATAGTCAATTTTGTTGTTTTATTCAAGAAATTTCACGGTGAGTACTATAATTAAATAAATCTATATTATATTTCATAATATTCAATAATATTATGGACTACATATAGTTCTTTCTGTTCATTCTTATTATTATCTAGCCATTTCTTCTCACGCGATAAAACGTGGATTCGTAATAAATATTTTTCCGTGTGCGTATGAAACACTCGCGTACAATCAAGTCTTTGTCAATCGCTTGTTCATAATATTTACGCATTTTTTGTCGTGTGAAATACGGACGCGCCACACAATAAATCGTTGTGTTTCAAAACGTATTTTGTTTTGTTGTTTTCAATACCCGTGTCGAAATAATGCATTGATTTCAAATCACGCATTATATGCGTATATTTCTTGTAAACAAAATTATATTATGCAAACGATATTGTTGAGTTCATTGTAGAAGCATTTATATACCTACTTACATGAATTCCCGCTTGTTTTTAGTTTTTGTTGTTAGTTGTACCTACTCGATTTGTCTTCCAAGTTTTTTTGTTTGGAAAAAGATATAAATGAAGAAAAACCATTAAATCTTATCTTTGTGTTTTGGGGAAATGATCAAACAGATATAATTTCATCGTAATCCGGTTAAATAAAGTCATATTTTTTTCAATTTCAAATCAGTCGATATATAAAAAATTCATTATTAATTTTGTTAAATTATTTTCAGAAAAGAGAAATTAACTCCGCCATTTGCAAAACCTAAAATTTGTTAAAAATGCCATTATTTTAATGGAAAATTACCAATTTACAATGTTGCCAAATTTGTTCCATAGTACCTATATACCTACATAAATTATAAAACATTTTAGAAAGAGAAATCATAAATTTTGTTGTCTCCTTCTAAATTATCCTATGATAATTAAATTCGAAATTAGAATCTTGCAATTTGTACGTACTTATTCTCTGTATGCTATGTGGTTAGTGAGCTAGTATATAATAAATAGTAAATAATAAACCCGGCCGAACCGACAAGTACATAGAATGTCTTGTTGCTATCCCAAACACACAAATAAGTGAGTGTTTGAGAAATAATATTTTTTATTTTTGTGGATTGATTTCTTTTCATATCATAAATGTTTGGTTATTTTTTTTTAAGATATGGGAATGATTTATAATCTTGTTTCAAGATAATGGAGTATTTATATGTTTTTTTTAAAGCAAAAAATGCCTATCTAAACAAATTCAAATTATTTAAAGTTAACTTCTTAATAATTTTTTTTTTTTGTAAATTTATATTGTTTTAGTGTTTTTGAAATTAATGATTTAAAACTCGTTATTTTTTACAAATCACTGAAAAACGCTATGCCAAATACTGTTTTCAGATTTTTTCAACTGTTCGTATTGTGATTGATGAGACAACGAGATCATCGACATCGATACTACAACTACTTCTTTACTTCACTTCACTTCTACATTTCTCTGCACTGATTGGATCTTCGATCTTGAAGAGAAAATCTACATTTCTCAGCACAACTGGATGAAAAATAACTGAAAAAGCTAAGTAAATTGAAATAGAATTGATTGGAATTGTTTTTATTGAACTTTTAGTAATGCTATAATATTTTTTTTTTTTTCTTTTCTTTCTCTTCTTCTCAACATTAAAAGTACTTACTCATATTTAAAATAAATTAATAAAATTACCAAGCAAAATAATATTTGTTTGTTTAATTATTGATAGTTTTACAATCTATCTCCTTTTATGATTCACATTTGAAATTTTCAAGTGTTGTGATTTTAATTCTATATTGAAATTCATTTAACGTCCATTGGTCATTTAAACAATTTCAACAAATTTTATTAATGTAGTATAAATAAATTGTAATTTTCAGCTTATATACCTACTTAATAATTGACAACCAGCGAAATATTTTAATTTTTTGTGTACGAACCAATTTTATTCAATATTTTTGAATAGGTTTGTCCAAGCTGTTGTGAAACGAAGAGTTTCACAGCTATATTTTATAATATTGTACATATATTCAGTACAATAAATGATTCTGTATATGCTCGCTTAACCAATGCTAAGTCTTAATTTTAAGCATAAATTATAATTGTCTATATTTTTCGTTATCGACAATTATTATTTAATATTATCTTACGTTGATTATTGTTCAGTGCTGCCAATTTAATCTTTTTTTCTTGCCTTTAGAATATTTGAAATAATTAATTTTAAATCTTTTTTTAGTAAAACTAATCTTGAATCAATATGGAGAACCAACAGTTGGCCATTCCAATGAATCAAACCTGGAAGGCTCCAATTTTAAAATTGGCTTTAATAAATAGAGGTCTAGTACCAAATGAGAAATTAGCTTTAATGCAGGAACAAGCTGAGTCTTGGAACAATTCTTTATTATCTCATAAAGTAGTGAAAAATGAAACTTCCATTAATCACGAAAAATATTTACTTAAAAATTATAACGTTTCGTATGATGGAAAAACGAGCGTACATAATTTCATTCAACGTGTCGAGGAGCTACTTAAAAGTAGAAAAACTCCGGAGCATATATTAGTGTCCTGTTTTCCTGACCTTTTGAAAGGTAACGCTTCCGTCTGGTTCAGGTTAGCGAATGACGAGTTCAAAGATTGGGCTCAGTTAAAGAAAGCGCTTTATGTTCAATTTGAGAGTGTTCACGTCATTAGTGAACTAATGAATACTATCCAGTTAACCAAACAGGGTAGCGATGAGCTAGTCTCTGATTACATTCTAAAAATTAGAGCGATGGCAAGTCGCTTAAGTAATCGCATGACTATTGAAGAGGCACTGATAATAATTCAGCAGGGATTATTACCTAGATATCAAAACTTTGTGATGACAAGCAATGTACAAAATTATTCGCAGCTAATTGATAGTTGTAGAAAAGTTGATTTGATAATTGGTCCAAAAGTGACACCAAACACATCTAAAAACAGCAATGAATTCAAAAGCAATATTGCCGTAGTAAATAATCAAGAGGTTGCGAATGGTTCTGGCAGAGCTAACTATATTATTAAATGTATAAAGTGCCTTGAAGAAGGACACCATTTTACTAGCTGTAATAAAATTAAGTATCCAATTTGTTTTGTATGCAGGAAAACGCATACAACATCTAAAAATTGCCCAGATTGCTTAGCAAAGGGTATAACAAAAATTCAAACTTATTCAAAAAACGATCAGCGTGCAACAGGTTCAAACCAACCTTAGCACAACAAAAATTGGAGTGGACATCTTGGTTAAAACAAGTCACTAATTTTTATGAAACAAATTTTATTGCAACATTCTTTCCTGAAAAAGAGGTTGATCCTCGACCTTTTGTAGAAATTACCTTGAATAATACAACTTTGGTTGGATTATTGGATTCCGGTGCCACCATAAGTTGTGTTAGTGAAGGTATTTTGTCAAAATTAGATGCTTTTCGGCAAAAGATTTTACCTTCTCGAATGCACATTAAAGCAGTTAATGGCCGTTCTCAGCGTGCTAAAGGAGAAATCACGTTACCTATTACATATAAAAATAATACTCATAACTTTAAATTCATAGTAATGCCAAATATTTATCCAGAATTAATTCTAGGTATTGATTTCTGGCACACGTTTAACATTGGACCCGATATTCTTCAAATAACCAAAATAAATATATTAAATTCTGTATGTACTTTAAATAACATAACAATTTCAAATGAACAACTACTTGAATTAGAAGCTATTAAAAACAAATTTCATTCAATTTCATTTGAAAAGATTGGATTGGGTAGAACTCACCTTGTTTCACATGAAATTATTACAACTGGTCCTCCAATTCAACAACGTTATTATCCTTTATCACCTGTGAAACAGCAACTCGTTGAAAAACAATTAGATGAAATGTTGGCGATGGGAGTCGTGAGACATTCTTCGTCTAGTTGGTCTAATCCTATTTTAATTGTTTCAAAGAAAGATGGTTCTGGTCGTCTTTGTTTAGATTCTAGAAAATTGAACTGTGTAACTAAATCTGATAACTATCCACTTCCTTATATATCTCAAATATTAGATCACCTTCGTGATGCTAAATTTATTTCCTCTATAGATTTATCAAAAGCGTTTTGGCAACTGCCGCTCTCTTCTGATTCATGTGAGAAGACAGCATTTGTAGTACCGAGACGTGGTTTATTCGAATTTATAACAACCCCTTTTGGCCTTCGTAATTCAGCTAACATAATGCAACGTTTAGCCGATCAATTATTTGGTCCGGAATTCGAAAACAGAGTATTTTGTTATTTGGATGATATTTTAATAATTTCTAATAATTTTAAGGAGCATTTGGTTTTGCTTGAGCGAGTGTATACTAAATTAAAAAATTCTGGTTTAACAATTAATTTTAAGAAATCCGAATTTTGTAAATCAGAATTAAAATTTTTGGGTTATATTGTAAATGAAAAAGGTTTGCAGTGCGATCCTATTAAATTAGATTGTGTTAAGAATTTTCCAATACCCAAGTCTTCGAAAGATATTAAATCATTTGTTGGTTTATGTAGTTATTATCGAAGATTTATAAATAATTTTTCTACTATTTCTGCACCTTTAACTAAACTAACTGGTATAAAAGGTGGTATTTCTAATTTTAAATGGTCACCAGATGCACAATTAGCATTTGAGTCACTAAAACAGGCACTTATAACAGCACCTGTTCTTGCTTGTCCAAATTTTGAATTGGAGTTTTCTTTACATACTGATGCAAGTAATTACGGCATAGGGGCGGTCTTAACTCAAGAGTTTGAGGATGGCGAACACCCGATTGCGTTCTTCTCAAGAACTCTATCCAAAGCACAGCGTAATTACACAGTTACGGAGAGAGAGCTTTTGGCTATTATAGAATCAGTCCATCATTTCAGACAATACATAGATGGCTGTCACTTTACTATTCATACTGACCATTCAAGTTTAAAATGGTTAATTTCATTAAAAAATGCTTCTGGTAGATTGGCTAGATGGTCTACGACGCTCTTACAATTAGATTTTGACATTAAACATAGACCCGGTAAGTTAAATATTGTACCTGATGTTTTGTCCCGAATAAATATTCAGGAAATTTCAGCGTTAACTAATAATCCTGATAGTGTTACCGACCCCTGGTTTGACTCCACTTATCAAGGTTGTCGTGACGGTACTATTAAATTTCATCGTTACAAAATTGTGAATGATAAGTTATTTAGATTTCAAGCGAGTGATCTACCTTTTAATGACAATAATTGGAAGGAGTGTGTAAAATTAACTGAGAGAATTAAAATTATAAATGATATCCATACTGACGTAAATTTCGCGCATTTAGGAATGTATAAAACATTCAAAAGAATTTCGTTGTATTATTATTGGCCAAGTATGTTCCGCGACATATGCAATTTTATTAATAAATGTAAAATTTGTAAAGAATACAAGCATTGTACTTCTGCCCCTTCAGGATTAATGTCAAACCCAAAAGTAGTAGATCGCCCGTTACAAACAATTTCCATAGATTTGATTGGACCTTTTCCAAGGGCAATTAATGGTTCTACGTTTATTCTTTCAATCGTAGACGTTTTTTCAAAATTTGTATGGCTAAAAGCTTTGAAAAAGGCTACTTCAAAACCTATAATTAATTTTTTAGAATCTGAAGTATTTTTAAAATATGGCGTACCTCATACAATAATCACCGATAATGGACGACAATTCATTTCCAAAGAATTTAAGAGTTTTCTATTAAAATTTCATGTTCCCAAACTTTTTCTAAACGCGTACTATTCACCACAAAGTAACACAGTGGAAAGGTATAATCAATCTATAAATACATTATTAGCCATTCTCGTAGGTAAGAATCAACGTTTATGGGCAGATAATTTACTTCATGTTCAAACAGCACTTAACGCTACTGTCAATTTAGCAACTAAATATACGCCATTTTTTCTTATGCACGGTAGAGAAATCATTCTTGATGGAAGATTTCATTTTCCACATCAAATTCCTGATAATTTAAATTCTGCTCAACCTATTTCTATTGATTATAATAACTTCAGTAATAAATTAATAGAACTTCCTATTATTTTTGATATTGTTCAGGAGCAATTATTTAATAATTTCAATAACGATGCAAAACGTTATAATTTAAAAAAAAAATCTGTTCAATATAATACTGGTGACATTGTTTACCGTAAAAACTTCATTCAATCGAGAGCTATAGATTTCTTTTCGTCGAAATTAGCACCTCGCTTTGTTAAAAATATAGTACTTAAAAAGATTTCACCTGTAATGTATATTCTGGGAGATATGAATTTAAAACCACTTGGAAAATTCCACATAAAAGATATTAAAAAAAGTATTTAATTGTTAATTTAACTCTAAAGAATTAATGATTGAATACATTAATTAATGATTTAAACTATTTAAAACTTACTATTTTTTTTAATAAGAAAGTTATTTATTCCTTTCTATTCAACAAAAGGGGTAACTCTATACATTGTATAGACACTTATTTTTAGATTCATTTTTAATACAAGTAATTTTGTATTACTAACAATTCTTTGTGTATGTATTGATGTCAAAGACTAAAAGTCTGTCTATTAAACAAAACGATTATTCTTGTTGTAATAATCGTTGCGCTTTGCAACAATTACCTTATCATTTCTCCGTTATTCAATATATTATAGAAACTTCTTAATATTGTTTAACTCTAATTAAATAAATCTTCTATGTAAAATTGTTTAAACTGTTTTAAACTACATATTTTTGTTTTTTTTATTCAAGGTTGATAATGTCGATCCTGAAGTACTATGAATGAAGTACAGTCTACTTGTGGAATTCAAGGCGGCGGCTTTCCAGCGCTTTGACTATGGAATTGCAACCTGATACAAATTGTTGTCCTAAAAAATGGTATACTTTGCTTAATGAATGTATAAAAAACACTTATAAAATAATGTATTTCAGTATATTGACAGGTATCGGTTTTAATTGCTTGGTTGTGGTTGTTGAGAGGTTTTCTGCGTGGATTCTGACAAGTACGATTGTCAATTTTTTGTTTTGTATTAACAATACTGTTATAATCCTAATATTGTTTGGATTATTTCTATAACTTACATTATATTCTGAGAGAAAGGTTTAATTTTGCTTATGGGTTAATTTTCTTTATATTTTTTAATACTGCTAAAAGTTTTTTTTTGAGAGTAGAGAGCTTGATGAAGTTATCTAGATTCATGGGTATTTTTTTTTCTCTTTTTTTCTCGTTCATGGTGATAATTTCTAGTTATTTAACCTTATTGAACGAGGTTATACAATTTCTCTTCTGTAGCTCGGCATGTCGGATAGACTGGTGTAACTTATGTTGGCCAGCGCCTTCGTGTATTTTCTATGGATTGTTTGTTAGCTTATGAAATCGCGAAAATTTTATTAAGTTGCAACGATTCTATTTCTTACCATTGAGTTGCGAACATAGAGAGGGGATTCTTTACTCAATGGGGCATATATTACGTGATCTCACGGTATGCTATTTTTTCGAGCGCAGAATAGGAAACAAGCCTGGGAATTGGTCACTAAATTAAGTTCTTACTCGAAATGTTTTTATTGTAAAAAGGCATGGTGGAGGCTCGAATGCTTCTTATTTTGTGTCACTAAATTCGTTCTTTGCAAAGAGGTAACAACATGACAAAGTGTTTGTTGCTTCGAATTTCGCTGGTGGAGTTCAAAAACTTAATTACAAATTAACTTCGGACGTTTAATGTAATGTTTTTGATTATTTTTGTGGGTTCAGATGATATTTTCATAGCTTTCTTTTTTTTAATTTCTTTGTTAATTATACCTTCCGATCGATCCAGCAACTTTGCTGAATTCTTTAGTTAAAGCAGTTGAATTTAGAGGAGGAATATAAAAGACTTTGAGATTGTTTTTGTGTTTTGATTGATCTTGGCTTAACTAACCGGTGGAGCTATAAAAGATGATGAATAGAAGCCGTAGATGATGTATGAAAGTAACGGAAAATTGTATGGTATGTTAGAATAGTGTAGTCATGAAGACTGGGCCATAGTTAGGGATGTCCGAGCCAATTAAAACTGGAAATATTAATATTGATTAATTTTTGTATGTATAATAACCTCGGTGAAGGTTTTGTTTTGTTTATCATGCGAATATCATGATAATTTTATTAGTCGTAGAATGTCTAATCGTTTAGGAAATGTTGTTCGATGCTATTGAGAGTAACTGAACCATTCATTGCGTTAACCTCGGTAAATGACACAAAAGACCACAAACTCATCTAAATATTTTGTTGCTATGTTAACTATTAATTATAAATGTACGGACTGCTTGCTAAATGGTAAGTTAGTATATACCGTCGAGTTGAAAACCCTAAGTCGAGTTATTCCTATCACTAAATATATGGGCGTTCTCTTTTTTTTCATATTTTCGAATATATTTTTTTTCTCTTTAAATATTTTACAAGTGTAAATGTTTATAAATTACAAGTTGGTACTGGATTGTGTTCTTTTTGTAGCCTGTAATTGCCTTCTGGGACCTGGAGCGAGGGGAATATCAGTTTAGTACTTGCTTAATCTTCTCAGACCCATATGTTTGGTACCTTTCTCAGAATTTCTATTGAATTAACCCTGTTGAATTTTATCGTGCTTTTTTTTCTCTAATAAATGTATATTCATAATGAATACTCATATTTTACACGTTGATTCGCAGTTGTTTTCAAATAAATACTTAATCAATATGAATGTAAACATATTGATTTCTCTTAATTGTGCATAATAATTAATTTTTGTATAATTTTTTTTTCTTACAATTGTAATTTGATGATATTTAACCTGTAAATTAATATGGTTAAAAGTAAAATATTTCTTATTAAATTAAATTACAATGCAACAAGGATGATTGTAAAACTTAAATGTCTCTTTAAAAATAATTATAGTATAATTCTATAAATTTAAATTTGCTTTTCGTCCAATATAACTTGGATTGTATAAAGTTATTGTAATTTTTTTGTTCTTATTGTCAATAATAATGTATATTATAATGGTATAGCATGGAAGCAACTTAATCTCTAAATCTTTTAACTTTATTTCCATTATTATGATGATATAGTATGGAAATATCTCTTAATTTTGTTACCATTATTTGAATGATATTTAAATGGAAGCAACTATTGTCTATTGAATTTAATTACCAGTATTTAAATGATGATATTTAAATGGTATTAAATAGTATTTCTATATTTTATTACCAATGTTCAAATAGTATTAAATAACTATTATTTCTTAATTTTATTACCGATATTTAAATGGAATATCGTGGTAATTATAATTATAACTCAAAAAGGTATTGTTTGATAAGATTGTGGCGTTTTTTTTCAATTTTAGGCGTTCTTTTCATAGAACTACCGTAAAATCGCCACAATTTTGTTATAGCAACCACATATTATTAATGTTAATGGAATTCTTGTTATCACTATTTATATATAAATAAATTTCTGTAATTTAAGTAAATGATTGTGGATTTCTTGTTCAAATTTGTTGGCGTACTTTCCAAAAGTACTACCGTAACTTTCCACAATTCTTTATTTTATTATAATACTATGTTTACTATGATATGTTATCACCTAAAATGACTGATTAACAATAAGTATTCCGCTTTTGTTATAAAAGAAAAATGTTTAAGATTGTTTCTTTTTCAAATTTTTGCATAATTAACTATATTTACAATTTTCCTCTAAATTTTACCCTATTTTAAAAATTTTGTGTGTACTTGCATGTACATTTTTATTACCTGATTTATATGTGATTATTATTATAATTGTATATCTGTTTTCTTCGATTGGTATGGTACATAGAGTATGGTATAATATATAATTTTTAAACTTTTTCGACGACGAGAAGAATAAATATAATTTCAAGTTCAGTGCAAGTGTAGATAGTTCCTATTGAAGGAAAGAAAGTGAAACCTTAGCTAGTTCTAAACAAGAATGAAAAGCGAAGACCTGAAGGATGACACGATCTTCTCCGATGTACGACACAATCTTCTCCGATGTACAAAATGATCTTCTTTTGAAGGACAACACTACCTTCCTTTGATGGACAAAACTATGCTGAGTCACTACATTATTCTAACAATCTGTTGGATACTGCTTCCACATGAGGTGCCTGCGACTACTGTCGACTGACTTTGGACACCCTGGGGAGGAGTTCCAGATTTTTCATCTATTGCGGAACGAGGGTATTGTCATGTTACATTTTACGTAACATGGCTACATTTAAAACGCAGATATAAAAAAAAAAATGTTAATTTAATTAACAAAATTTGGCACAACCTTGTTTAAAGTTTGTGTCAACCTTGTTTCTTAAACAATGACAGGGGCCAATCAGGTTCCTTCGCGCGTTTTTGAAAGCGTCCCATCAACAATACTTATTTCCGCCCAGAATATCATCACTCCGGGAATAGTTTCAGTGGAAGGCGGATGTCACCGGTTAAAGTATAGAGACAGTTTCAACGCAAGATGACGCTCCTTCTTTCGGACGGAAAGTTAGAAAAAGGCGGCAGATTCCAGCCATTATAACATAAAGCTAAGTAATTACTACATCTTAAAAGATATTCTTATGTTCCATACCAAGTAAACGCTCCTCAAAGTTGTATTAAAAAATTTGTTTCCGTATGTTTTTAAATTTCAATGGTTTGTGTAATTAAATAACACTTTTAACGATTAAGCTGTGTTCTTATTTTTTTTTACTGTTATATTTAATTTGTAAATACACATTTCAAGGCGCCCAAAAATTATAATTTAATATTTCAACGAGTTTACAAATGACATTTTATTTGAGGTAGACAAATGATTTATAAAGCATTCTTTACACAGGGTTAAGTTGGCAGAAAGCCGAATCTTATAAGCTGTGAGATTAATTGTATTAAATATTTCAGGTTTTATCGGTTGATTTAGTTGGCACTCTATGTTTGATAATTGTGCATTACAATTATTAAACTTCTTTTACTATCATTCAAACTATTTACACATTTTATACACTATCATTTTTCTCTAATTTGACAGAGTGGATAAGGAAGCAGACAAGGGTTTGCGATGTAATAGAGTTTATTAAAAGCCTTAAATGGAGATGGGCTGGACACATATCTCGAAGAAAAGACAATCGTTGGACAAATCTAGTCATCCAGTGGTATCCAAGAAGTACAAAACGTCCGCAAGGTAGACCTAGAGGCCGCTGGATCGATGAAATGATAAAGTTCTGCGGAAGTACGTGGCAACGCAATGCACAGGACTGAGAGAAGTGAATCAGCTTGAAGAGGCCTTCATCCAGCAGTGGATAGATTCAGGCTGATGATGATGATGATTATACATGATGCCAGTCTGATTATAAACAAAAATATATACTTATTAAAATGCGAGATGTTAATGATCGGTAATTTACAATCTATGTAATAATATGTATATTATTGTACATAACAATACACATTATTATATGTATAATATGTATGCAAAGGTTATGTAAAGTAGTAAAGCAAGTGGCGAACATACATTTCTCGTAGAAACAAAAATCTGTTACAACAAACCTCCCCACCCTGTAGAGAATTATTTTTTTATATTATGAAATGATTTTTTATTAAGCTTCATCATTTTTAAATATTTAACTAATTACATTTAGCTCAATTTACATTTTTTTCTTTCTATTGGGGACCCGATTTGTGTTTCGACTAGGGCCTGGTTAAACCTGCCTCTTAAACTTAACATGATATTCATGATAAACAATATTGAATGATTTTAAATTTATTTGACGCAATTTTGGCAAAATTTAATTTTCTCTCCCATAAATATCAAGAATCGAATATATTATAATAATATTTCCACAAGACGTACAAAGCACTCCGGGCTGTTTACGGCATTTTATCAAAATAAAAGCACTAATGACGCGCGAGTTTGCGGAGCCCTCCTTTTATGATTACATAATTTAATGAAAACAAGTTGAGAGAGGAGAGACACTCACCTGCCTAACAATTTACGCACGGTAATTTCCACCCCAAGCTCTACCTCAATAAATAAAATTGTTCAAAAGAAAAATAAAAATAGTATTGCTAGCTTTAACGTCTACTCCAGACAAAGCTTTTTGTCATCTCGTTACTTTGCTTTTGGTTAAGCTTATATTAACATCACTAGTATATTATGTTTATGTTATATATGTAAATATAATAGTGTTTGAGGAAGGTTAGCGATAGTTATTCAAAAAAAAGGAAGCACACTTAAATCTCCAGCATTTTAATAATCAACATCGTTGTTATAAATTGTATTATTTTTTATTATGAATAGGTACGTAATACATTATAATTGTTATAAACATACCACATAAGCGTGAAGTTTGATAGTTTTGACAGAAAATATGACATAGTTAGAGCGACGGTGAGTAAGAGAAAACGATGCAATAGGCCTCATGTAAGAACAGTCGGAATAAAAACGATAAAAATAATAAAATTTACGCTATGTAATTCTTGGCAATAGAAGAAATTGCAACCTGCGCAACTTTATGGTTAAGTTGTTACACTATAATATATTTTTATTCATTAAAATTCAAATTTAATTTAGTCATGACTTTGAGTTGGTAGGTAGGTACCTATATTAAATTTGAATTTACTATACATATAACAAATTGCATTTTTGATGATCAAACAGTCTCTAAACTCATATGTGCTGAATTTAAAAAGACTTTAAACTAAATGTGTCAATGGGAGAGAAGAAAACGGAGAACAAACACAAATTAATTAAAAATAAATTATAAGACAAAAGCATAAAAC
Organism: Rhyacophila brunnea; assembly: GCF_057557595.1. Taxonomy (NCBI): domain Eukaryota; kingdom Metazoa; phylum Arthropoda; class Insecta; order Trichoptera; family Rhyacophilidae; genus Rhyacophila; species Rhyacophila brunnea. Next base: position 18,572,027 of record NW_028232752.1, read on the forward strand.
TGTCGAACATTCTAAATGTAGAGATATCCACGTTTTAACAAACCTTAAAATTACATTGAAAATAATGGCCCCACCAAACTACACCCGCCCCACACCACATCCGGTCGTAATCTTAATTTATAACTGGGAACGTTTCAGGAACAGTTACCCAAGACTGAGGCTACCACGCACTCAAGTATGCTGAATTTAAAAAGACTCTACTCAATATATCCATGCGAGAGAAAAATATTATAAAATATAAAACAAAGGATACTTTAAAACTGCCAAATATTTTAAATGAAGAGATATTGACGTTTTAATCAATCTTATAGACATATTGTTTTATTTCACGTACCTAGCCTAAATATCAATTTATCTCTTTTTTAGAACTGCATTCTTTAATTTAAAATAATCATTATTTCGGATGGCAAGTACAAACTTTTTTATTTTAGTTGCACAGATTATGTTATGATTTTTATAATATTTTATAGTGAATTCGTGAGAAATCCATATTATTTTAAATATAATTAGTTTAAACCATTTCGAGGACCCTTTTTAATTTTTCTTTCGAATCGATTGCATTATCTGCGTCAAAGAAAACTACCGATGCCTTTACTTATGGTTGAAATGCCACTTTAATTATTATTCCAATATAAAACAAAAATAATCGTTCACAGTTCAAGTATTAAGCTAGGAATAGTTCCCAAGTGCTACGGAGATGCGGTAAATGTGATTTTGAATTCTTGGCATAAATTACGTCATAAATAGTAAAATTAATGAAGATAAATTCGGCTGAAATTACTTTCTATTATAAATACGTTGACTATAATTCTGTGGTTTGTGGTTACCATGCACATATGAAATTCTATAGTTTTGTAAGTAATCAAGTTTAATATAGTCGTTCATACTAAAATAGGTCGTATGTAAAAAGACAACTTTGATATTATGACCAAAGTATCCAAAAAACATGTAAAATCCAAAACATAATATTATCAGAATACACATCAGACACACACCAGTAATGAATACTCCTTATTAGGCGATTATTTAGAGCTAGCGGTGTCCACATTGGCAATAAGTTGCTGGCAACCTCATTAAATTTCGATTGAAATAATTTATGGTCGGTGGAAAGAGCGGATGCTAAGTGAAAATAAGAAGGCGCACACAGATTGCAAAAAATGCGATGACACGCCTTACCACTACATGGAAGGATCGGGGAATTTCGAGTGCCACAAAAATGATGCTTGTGCAAATATTAGTGTTCTCGATATTTCTACACGGAGTCGAGTCGTGGACCCTGAAGGCAAGGGAACGGAAGGCAATTAGTGCCATTGAAGTGTGGTGTTGGCGCCGAATGCTTCGCATTTCTTGGACGGAGCACAGGACGAACCAGTCAATCATCCAGAGACTGGAGATAAAGGAACGGCTCTCGACGATATATCTGAGAAGAATTCTGCAGTTTTTTGGACATATTGTCAGGCGCGGACCGGACAACCTGGGGTAGTTTTGGGTAGCCTCCAGGGATGGCGAAGCAGAGTAATAGCGCAGCGCTCGAAATGGAAAAGTTTACAAACCGGAGCGCTATAAAAATTTTCTGAGGATATTAACAAGGTTATCAAATTTGATATGTATATTATAAACATAAGTGTGCTAGATTTTTTGTTATATCTATTGAATATCTAGCTTAGACGGTCAAATTATTTTGTCAGTGAGACGGAGCGATAACTTTAAATATTTCACGACCCGGAATAGCGCTCCGGTGCGTTCCGGTCCATTTCGAGCCCTGTAATAGCGTCTGCGCGATGGAGCGAACAAGTGAAAGAGCTGAACGGGGGACCATCCATTCTGCCCTGAGAGAAGCGGAAGATAGAAAAGGATGGAAAGTCTTGGTCGCTCAAAGGATGGCTCAAATATGGTCACGATCCTCAGCCATGAGTACACGACCAAGAAGAAGAATTTATGGTCACATAAATTATGATAATTATCGTGAAATTTAATGAGGTTACCTGCAACTTGTTACCAATGTGGACACCGCTTATACAATACATCAGTAACAGACTAACAGGGACATCAATATGAAATATAATGCGTCATGCATTTGTCACTAATAAATACGCATGCGTTCAAAGTTTGTAATATTCAGTACGTACGTCGGCGGCTCTCGTGGTGCAGTGCATAAGGCGCACCCGAGAGTTCTAGGTTCGAGTGAGGACACAATATTTATGTGTTTTTCTCAAAGCTTGAGGTGTTTGTGATTGTTCAAACGTACATGGTAAAGCGTCAATTACATTGAGCTTCTTTACGAGCTGTTTGTTGGCGAATTTAAAATCTGCCTGTAAAGTCGCCCAGTGTAATCATCGAACAAGCCAACAAGCAGATTGTAAACACTCTACCGAGAAAAGTTGAAAGCCGGTCAACTTTACACGCTACACGCCGGTGTGCGGGCCTACTGCGTCTGCGCAGTAGCAACCTCCCAATAAAAAACGAACTACAAGAGGTGACTTAAAAAAATACGGTATAAAGTTCTGTATCTAAACACGGTTGCATGTTTCATAGAAAAGAAATTGCAACGTTGTTTTTGCTTTCTATAGACAGTATTCTATGATGTGTTTTGAAAAAAAATTACGTATTTTAGATACCACTAAATGATTAGGTGATAGGTATTTTGTTATTAAGAAAAGAGCTCCCTCTAAGCTTTGGTTTGATTGGCAAGCCATTGTTGGGTTTTGTATGTGTGTGATTTCAATTTATATTTTCTATTAACATTAGACACCAAATAAGTTTATAAAGTTGCTTTACGTAACTATTTAATATTGTATTATCAATCAAGAAATGTCACTGGTATTGAATTTATAATAATATATTGTGGAATTAATTCAAATTAAACTTAAATCAACTGAGTATATTTGGTGGAATTTTAATATATTGTATTCTAAGTGATTTTAGGTTTGTACTATTCCATTTGACTATTTTTTGTAAATGCACACTGACACAGAATACAGTTAACTATCGTTTTTATAACAAATTAATACATTGAAAGAACATTAAAACCAGTGACGTTCCTAGATAAAATGTCGCCCCAAGGCAGCGCCAAAATGCCGCCCCATTTTTTATACAGCAGGTATTTTTATCATCCGTCCATGAGTCCAATATCTAAAAAATGTGCTGTATGGATACATTACTAACAAAATATCAGACTGCAATTATCCGCAAATCTGCACGTGTCGTTTCTGGTTACCATAAACGTCGAAAGGCAACGGAAGTAAACTAGATATCACGAACCCGACAAAACCAGTCAGCTGAATGAAAAGATGTTTTTGTTATTACTAAGTTCAGGTAGCTATTTCTATATATTCCAAATGATTCTCCTCGATTTGCCGCCCTTCAAGGAACTGCCGCCCCCAAGCGACGCTCAACTGCCTACCCCACGGGACGTCACTGATTAAAACATTACCACTAAATAAAGAAACAAGACGTATATTATAGTATCCAGTGCTAAATTTGAAGATTTTAAATACCGTAGTATATTTTAGATATCCACTGGGCGTTAATTTCCATTGGTCGCAAAAATGACACAAATGGAATACATGGGCATTTTCGCCAAAGTTTGTACATTGCGTTTTTGGCATGTCCCATGACTTTGATTGATTTTTTCATAGTTATTATATTATAAAATGTTGGAAAGTTATGTACTTTTAACATGCAAATTTATTAATTTACTCTATTCAATCAGTTAAATACAACTATCTGACCTGTATATATTTTTAATTGATTATTTAGATCGAAAGGTAGTGCGTTTTTACCATGTCCCACCCATAAATTCAAATAAACAAAGTCTGATTTCGTCATTAATTTTGAGTGTGTAAAATTAAATTCGTAGTGTTTTCAACAGCTTACATTATATATTTTTGGAAAATATATAGTTTTTTCGTAAATTTGTACCAATATTGAAAAAAAATCACGTTTAAAGTGTGTCCCAGGATATTTGAAAAAGTGGAACTCCACATTCCGTTACCACGATTTTAGCATGAAGGCGAAAAATTTTCACTATAAATATGTTTTTTTTTAATGTAGCAACATTTTTGTATAACACTGATCGCCATGTACACTTTAAATTGTTGGTGTGTGTCGGTATCGCTATCGGAACAGGTTGCTTTCTGGGTTGGTCATTTAAGAAGTTCCACTACTGTTACCACGATTTATAAGGTAAGAAAACACATATTTCTATTTCACATACTACACATATGGAGCTTATCTTTCATACTACAGATATAATAAAACATATCGCAGGTTTAACAATAAAACTAAGCTAAATTTTGGCTTCAAACACTTCTGAAACAGAATCCGTTACTTCCACTCCGAAACTATATTGGTGGTAACGTATATGTGGAATGTAAAAGTAACGAAATGGCATGCATAAAGTTGGGTTTACAGTGTGTGTTTAGTTCTTCATAGATTATAAAAAAAATTATTTTGTCTGTTCGTATGAAAAACAAAAATATTTTCATTAAAAAATATAAAAAATAACCTGACTATAATATAATAATATAATAAAGATTAAAAAAGTATGTGATATGTCTGAATACGCAAAAATAGCGCACATAAAAGTATGGAGATAAAAAAAAACAACAGAAGGAAAAGAAAAAACACCAGACTGAAATAATTGCGAGACAGGCACTGGCTCTGTCATACTCTTTCTGTTATACGCCACCAAAATTTTAAAACTTCTCCATACATTTTAGGCATAGAAATTTATAAAAATGTATGAAAAAGTATTTTTTTGTCACGTTTAACAGAAATGTGTACTCGATTAGATTTAATACCTAGAACTGTAGGTATTCACGAAATGTCAGAAAAGTACGTCTTGATTACAATCAACCTGTATAGCTACATTTTATGTTGATGAATACAATTAAATTTCAAGACAACATAAAGTCGAACTTGGTTATTACGAGGAAGATGGGACCGACTGAATTTGCTTGTTATAAGCGTTACTCGTTATATCAGAGAATAGGTATTTTTAAATGAGCATGTCACATTACACAAAAAGCCGAAAATAAAAAATTTGGAAACCATCGTAAAAATCCCCGAAACGAGCATGGCATTCATAAACTACAAAAGAAGTTGTTTATTGTAATTAACGCTGGTAGGTACCTACGGACTTCACAAACCTTGGATTTTTCAACCATATGCGTGGATACTTTTTTATTATTGTCGGTGAAACACCAATAAGGTAGGTACTTAGACACTTTACTAGTGTCATAAACGTAATCCGACCCCGGCGGCATCCTGTCCAATCGGATTTTATTGCTTAGGGTCGAAATGTTTTAAAACGGTCGACACATTAACAGTATTTTAGCTCGGTATATCCGATAAGTTGCTCGTTATAACAGTGAAAGAATTAAATGTATGGCGAAAATCATAAACCAATTGTCAACAAATGTTTCGTTATTACATCCGAGATCTCGCTATGTCAGAGATCGTAATAACCGAGTTTGACTATAATTATTTTCGTAAAAGTTATATACTCCGTGCCGCGCTAGGAACTCGCGTCTGAATCCCTTGCTGATTTTTTTTTTCATATATTGTTAATTTGCTTAAAAATATTTTTTATCTGAGTTACAAATAATATAAATGCCAAATAAAGTTATGGTAATGTATAGTGTGTCAAAATTATTACCTACCTTATTTTACAAGTATTGTGAAATTTATTATAAAATATGTCTATTTTAGTGATTAAGTTTGATTTGTTTTGTTATTTTGACGCACGTTGAATATTTATCTGTCTATCAAAAAATTCAAATAAATTTCATAAAACAAAAATTTGTTTTTATGGTAACATGTAACTTAAGCTTTACAAATTACACTCCGTTACCATTTCGTTCCATTCCGAAAATGTCCCCAAAAAAGTTGAACGTTAACTATTTTTCATTTGATTATTAAATAACGAAACTTATTTATTTTTCCAATAAAATTTAGTAAAAGTGATTATTGTCTTTAAAAAAATAGCAGAACGAACATTGATTGGTTTTTTCAAATACTAAAGGAAAAATGCTCTGCCATTATAGACATAGGGTAACGGAGGGGAACGAAATGTGCCCAAGAATTAAAATTCAATAATATTTTTTGACTATTTGTAGTTTTATTTTGAAGTGTATGGTTTTTTTAATCTAATAGAGCTCTTTTAAGTGATAAAAAGTGTTTCATTCATGTTTTAAAAGCTAAGTTTCGTAGTCACGGAACGGAAACTTATTATGCCCAATTTCATAATAAAAATGATATAAATATTGTATTAATCAATATTTTGCTGAAAAATTGCTATCACCAATTCAGCAATAGAACAAGGAATCTGCTAGCTATATAAAAATGGTTAATTTGAGTGAAAAAATAATATTACCCAAATTTCAAACATGTACAAACTTTGGCGAAAATGCCCACATACTCAAATCAATTAGAATTATAACCAAACTATATATATATATATATAAATCAATTAGAATTATAACCAAACTATATATATATATATATATATATATATATATATATATATAGTTTGGTTATAATTCTAATTGATTTGAGTATGTATTCCATTTGTGTCATTTTTGCGACCAATGGAAATTAACGCCCAGTGGATATCTAAAATATACTATATATTCATTAATCTTGTGAATTATTCGTTGAATAAAAGAAATAGTTAATTATAAATTATTATCAAGTGCAAGTAGTGATATCTAAAAAAAAAAATATTGGAGAAATTCCACGTCGTCGGTTAGTAATCAAAGTAATAGTAATATACCTACTTTGATTTAAGAAACAAAAATCGATTGCCAAAGTAGCTTGATTTGGAAGAACGCTGATGAGTAGGTATTAAAATTGACCAATAGTTAAAATTTGTCGCTATTAGTATGTCACGCCGTAGCATATTGGTTAAATGCGACGGATGAGGCGGGAGATACAGAGTTCGATTCCCCGTCGGGGTGACTTACTTTTTTTCAAAAAAGATTTTTTCTATTGGTTATAATATACTCTCTCAGAAAGTGTTTTTTTAAATTATATATGTTTATAACCAAACGTTTTAAAGTGTTTGCTATTTCAAATAACATGCAATTCCATCAAGAATTGACAGTGAAAATAATTAATAATAGTTAAGTTATTGGTATTTTATAATATCAGAGTTAATTATTATCAATGAAACATGTTATTTGATAGTTTACAATTTAGCTACAGTGGCAATGTATTGGATTCAGATGCCCCAATGTAGTTATATTATACTGTAGAAACATGAATTAGCATAAAACATCTTTGTACCTAAACAGTTCTGCAGAACTTGAAAGCCTGTTTACATTATCTCGAGCCCAGTATTTAAAGCAGGCAACTACATAGTTTCTGTCGTTAAGTTTACTATAACGTGTAAGAACATATATTTTAGTTACTGTCATCTGATAATATTGGACGCTTATAGTAATTCTACAGAGCTTTAAGTTCAATGAATATAATATCACAAGAATAGTTATTATTTATTTAAAGACGACCCGTTTGACGTGATTCGGTGATGGTGATTTTTTTTTGATGGAAATGACGCATTCTTATTGTCAGAAGATATAAAAAGGGCATCGAAATTATATAGTTATTCAATCATTAAATTATACCAAAATCTTTTTAAAAAATGCGTATTTCTCACAAATTGAGTAGTGAGTCTTTTACATATTACCCAAAGCATAAAAAAATTCTTATAACAACTGGTTAGGCCAATTATGACGGCCCTAATACAATATAAAAATGTCTTACCCACTTGACATCATTGAAAAAAATTGATGAAATCTTATTTAGGTATGGTCACAATATTGAAGTGAGATTTGATATACTTAAATAAAAAGGATTTCTAGTTATACACATTTATATTTTTATAAAAATCGATGTTTTTTTTAAATAAATATAAAAAATATTAAAACTATGAATATTTTTTATTTAAGTATATCAAATCTCACCTTCTCAAAAAATGTCTCGACAAAACATAGAATCCATAAAATATAAATGTATGTAATAATAAGATGGGGTCCTTTAACAAGTTTATCTTTGACTTAATCTTATTTTTAATGTTTTCAGATACATATTTATTAATTAATAGAGTTGAAATTGTTAATTATCAAAAAAACATCTCAAATTTCTATCTTCGTATTTTCTGCTAGGTGCCTCTGGTAAGGCTGATCGCCTTAAAGCGAATAATCTATTAAAAATTGGATTATTTCATTATTTCATAGCTTATTCTGAGGCCTATCTCAAACTTTTAAATTTAGTACAGGCAATTGTTTATTACTTATCTACAATTATTATTATTAACTTTTACAATTCACATAATGAAAACTTGCTTATAAAAAATACAAAATTAATAAGCTCAAGGCGAATTATCAGACAATGTTTTTTTTAAATACTAGAAAATGAATAATTCTCAAAATTTGAATCGCTATGTCAACATCCTTGGTATAAAATATGCCGGCACATAATGTTTATGTACACTTTAAATGTACTCTTATTTCATACATTTTAAATCTGCTGATATCGGCATTTTTAGCATTGAAAGAAGGAATATTTTAAAGTACTTTCTCATACTTTACTCAAAATTGCCAATTCTGACATAAGCACTTCTAGCACTAGGCCCCAGATATATATTTCAGTATTTAACTAAATTTTTAAATCGAACCAATACTATTTTCTTAAATTTACTATAAATATCATCCCTATTTAGAAGTAGTTTTAAAATAGTGTAATCCGTGCATATGTTTTAAAACTAATGTCTCAAGGTTGTTTTAATCCTAAGGAATCCCGATGTTGAACCCACCATAGACTGTAACGTCGGAAAGTATTTTCAATTTCCAGATTTAAGAGATTTCTTCTTGGATTTAGAGATTTCTTATAGATTTCTTAGAAGATTTCTTTAAGTGATTTCTTCTTGGATTAGATCCTTGGATCATCCCAGTTCAGCACTAACTTAAAAATATCGTGATCTGTTTATATTACTCACAACTAACGTCGTATAGAAAATAACAGTTGCAGTTGGCACATATCGTAACAAATTGGTGAATTGCAACTAAAGCTAAAAGCTTTGAATCATTAGCCTTCAAGCAAATAATTATAAAATAGGATTGTCTCAAAAAAACTTTTCTAAACGTATAACAGTTCATTCAGGGTTTAATTACTAACCAACACTATTTATTTTCTCAATCCTACTATATTATTCCACTTCAATATTAGGATATAGTGTGTACATATTTAATAATAACATATTATCATTATCTTGAGGCCCGTAAATATTACTGACAAGAAGTCAGTGGCGCACCCAGGGGGGGCAAGGGACCCTGGCACCCCCCAAATTTGAAAATTATCAGAATGATTTTAAACATTGAAATTGAAAGCCAATAAACTATACCTTGGGCTTAGACAAATAAAAACACGGCAAAAAATGATTTTAATTTCTAACATAAAAATTTCGAAACACTAATGCCGGATTTTTTTAGAAACTCAATCCTTAATGGAACTGTCAAAAAAATCTCGGTGTCCACCCGAATTCCGGAGTGGTGTAGGTCATGGCTGGGGAGGGCTGACAGGGCTCTAGCCTGAGGCCCCGGGCTGTGGGGGGCCCGGCGTGTCGGGTTGACCAGATAAGTGAGATAAACACACATCATAAACTAGCTTTAATAGTAAAAAAAGTCGCCTGCGGCGCTATTATACTTCATGGCCGTGAATATTTTAGATTATATGATTTTGCAATAGATTTTCTGATTATTGTGTGTCGATACTTGACAGCTCCATTATTAAAGTAGATATTTTAAAAATCGCCAATAATTCACTGTATAAGTACCCTTAATTTGAACTAAAACACAATTTGAAAAACGTTAATGTAGTATTTCACACTGCCTTTATCTTGATCTTAGCGGTAGGGGCCCGCCAAATATCCTACCCTGAGGGCCCGTTTCAGGATGTGAGCATCATGGTATAGGTACACCGAGTGCAATAGACAAAAGACCGATAAACGATAAATTAGGCTGTGTTGTGTTGAGTAGGTTTGTGTATAAGTTAAATGCATTAATACTTTTTTTTCCATTTTCGATTAATATTTTGGAACCTCAATATTAAAAAATCAAAAATCGACGATAAACATTCAGCGAAAACAACGACTACACCCACTAGTCGGTGGTAGTGTAAGTCAAAGGAACATTTTTTTCAGTGGAATTCGGCATAAATATTGTAGCTCTCTAGGACCAAGCGGGTAGCACAGCCAATAATATTTGAGTAATGTTTTAGCATACTAGGCGCACATGTCCAACATGGTCGCTGTTAGTCACTTCCAATCTGCCAGTCGCTGATGACACGCTCAACGGCCACCGCCGTTATACCTCCAATTTAATAAAAACTAGGAGAAACTGTACAAATATACCACCGTGTATTGTGAAAATATGTAAAAATAATTATATGAAGAAGAAAAAGAGCCTATAGGACTAATTTATATTCTCCTTCTTGCCCCCCCCCCCCAATATTAAATCCTGGGTGCGCCACTGCAAGTACTATACATAAATACTACTGACACATAAGTCAATCATTCTCAGTGTTATATACTAGGGTTAATAAAAATTGTGAAATCTTTCAGTCGTGGTTATAATGCTTTATATAAGCTACAATATAAAATTGATTTCTGTGATATATTAATAGACTCTTTATATCCTGGCTGGTTCAATATTATTTTTAGACGAAAAAAACATTCCTGTAAATAATATTAGACGAAGAAAAAGTAACAACCAAAAGCATGTCTTTAGCAAGAAGGATGTTAGCGGGTAGCTCAAGGAAGGCGGAAACGGATGTAGGTTTCTTTCTTTCCTCCGGAGTGCGGCGCTGTAATAGCGCGGGAGATTTTACATTACTTCCGCTCACATACTATTGCCAGTGAGATAATTTACATTCAAACATCGAACATAATATATCATATTCCAAAGAAACTCAGAGGGAACATTTCTATTTCATGCTGTCTATTGAATTACATGAATAATAAATAATATCATAGGATTCTGTGTTGAATGGTAAAAAAATTATGCGCATGTGTTATTCTTTGATGCTATTCTTATGATAGACTACTTCAGTGGTCCTCATCTTGTGCACGAGAGCCCCAAGAAGTTGTATAAAGTAAATTGGTACCATTATTAGTCAGTGGCAAAGACTACCAGACTTACATTACTTAGCTACCTAGATGAATAATTGTGTTTAAATATCCAGAATTTTACTGACTTATTATTTTAAAATACTATAATATAAGTAAATAGTGCATTCATTTCTATTACTGTATATGAATTCAAATATTTCTACATGAAAAATAAGATTAATGTAATTGGATTTTAACATGTAGTTTTATTTTTCTGGTATGCTGTAAGCTCGTCGCTAATCGCCTCGTTTACCGATACAGTTTCGAATATTTGTATGACGTCATCGGCGTGTTTGTTTTAGAATTTGAAAGGGACGTAAAAGTACAAATTAAGTTCAACATTAAATGTTAAATAATCGAGTCTCGGCCATTGGTATTTTTAAGGCAAATGATAAATAATCGTTTATTAATGAGTCTTCATCACATTACATGGATACATTAACATAGTCTCAGCTCTCAATTTGGCTTGTCATTCCTTCACAACAACCGAATTTCCACCATTACAGTATGTATTTGGCAGAGCTACGGACACTGACACTAGCTGGTGGGATACAAAAGATTTAGATTAATCATTAGTTAAATAATAATTGTATTCGCTGGTAAACACGTGTGTTCCGGGTGAAACCAGAGCCAGAGAGTGGGATACCCCACACCCTTGTGACAACCTTCGATGGACCGAGGAAGTAATGCGACTTCGTGCTTGCTCTATATTTCGATGTTGGGGCGTAATAGAGTGAAGTAAGTAAATAATATTTTTTTTTATTTAAGTGTATGCGGAATGGTTTAGTTTATTATTTAGAATAACACAAGATAATCATCAGCCTGAATCTATCCACTGCTGGATGAAGGCCTCTTCAAACTGCTTCCACTTCTCTCGGTCCTGTGCATTGCGTTGCCACATACTTCCGCAGTACTTTATCATTTCATCGATTCAGCGGCCTCTAGGTCTACCTCGCGGACGTTTTGTACTTCTTGGATACCACTGGATGACTAGATTTGTCCAACGATTGTCTCTTCTTCGAGCTATGTGTCCAGCCCATCTCCATTTAAGGCTTTTAATAAACTCTATTACATCGCAAACCCTTGTCTGCATCCAATTACCTGCTTATAATTACCTTAAAATGTAATATATTATATTAAGGCATCAGTGCAACTGTGTATTGTCTACTTAAAACATATTATATTTTAATATGATTCAATATGATACATATGTTGAAGGTTTTGTCAGTCGATTCGTAACCATGTTGTTTTAAGATTCAATTGTGTACGCCAAAATGGTTTCTATTGTTTAAACAGACAAAGATAATAATATCGTTATTAAAAGACATAACCATTCAAATCACAACCATGTCTCTTACAAACGATCATTTGACGTCTATCCAATGTTGCCAACCGTACTATAATTAGAGCATAACAATTAAATCCATGAAGTTCCATGAAAATATTCCATGAAGAATGTGACAGTTGTATTATTACTAGAAAAAAATATCAGCATTTTTGTCGATACGTCATAATATTTGTATATCATGAGCAAAGCAATCTCGTGTCCAAAAATTTGTACGTGTAGTGTTCAATGTGTGGGTTATGGTGTTGAGGATGATGATGAAGAAGTCGAAGATGTTTGCAGGAGCGAGTTTTATTTGCAGCGTAACGGTCGGTACGATAGTATAAATACAATGAGAGTACATACTGAGATAGTTACATGCCAGGTACTTAAATTCGAGTGACATTTTGATAAATCAGTATATTCCATTATATTATTGAACGAGTCAGCGGTTTAAATACGAGTAGCTGTGAATTTTATTTATTATTACAGTCATAATATAATGTGATACTATGGGAATGGATATTAGACTAATTTTCCATTGCGATACCGTATTTAATATTGCCGATCAATCTGCTGATACAGGTAAACAGTTGTTTATCGGTATATGAGTCCCTGGGAATTTATTATTGCGGTCGAATAATTTGATACATTAAAAATAGATATTTAATCAATAATATACTGACAGCTACATACGTATGCAGTTCACCATGAAATGTTATATCGGAAATATTTGGTCGTATATTAAAGACTGTCCAATCTCATTGGGGCGTATAATGTATAGTACTGAGTTAAAATCCATGTCTAAATAAAACACTTTTCTTGCTGGTTTACAGGAAGCCAGCGGAAAATAAATTTTCAAAATACTCACTGGATTATTAGTTTGTTAGGTTAGATTTGGTTTTGTTTTCATTTTTTAATGTAAAATGGTAGCTTTATTATAAGATATTTGAAACCAATCAATATCAAATTAATATTCATATTAAATTTAATAAAATTTGAACATATTGTATGCAATGTTCCACGAACAACGCGTAATTTTTTCATCCCGGTGCTATATATATAATATAATATAGTATATACGGTCATATCTTTCCAATAAGAAAGCTTACGGCGAACTGTGCTACAGTGAAATGTTGCCAACCGTACTATAATTAGAGCATAACAATATAATTTTAATAATTAAATCCATGAAGTTCCATGAAAATATTCCATGAAAAATGTGACGGTATTATTACTAGAAAAAAATGTCGGCATTTTTGTCGATACGTCATATTTGTATATCATAAGCAAAACAATCTCGTGTCTGAAAATTTGTACGTACAACTTACATGTAACCAAGTAATCTAGGATAACAATATTCATACCTAAAGAATAAGTAAATTTTAATAATATATTATATTGATAAGTATCTCTCTCAATAAATCCGGTATTGTTTACGTGACCTTCTATTATCTTAAAATTGGAGAGAGGAAATTGCATATACGTGACAGTGATTAAGTGAAGCACGCATGACGGGAAACCAACGTGAGTGTTATATATGTTATACGATCGCGCAACAAACACGCAAACTATTCCACATACAAATTTACGCGCGTCAAATAGAGACATTTTGTGTTAGCTAACAAAAGATAGAGTATGTGCTGTACGATGTGTGCGCTACATCATAGACAGATAAATCAAGACAAATATTATGGTACTGTTCGGTTATACGGAATACAGCGGAAAACGCATTTTGAAAATAGCCGATAAACTGGATTATTTGTTAGTTTGGGTTAGCTTAGGTTAGGTTAGGTTGGGTTTTGTTAGGTTGGTTTAGGTTAGGTTAGGTTAGGTTATGTTTGGCCAGGTTAACCTAACAAATAATCCAATTTATCGGCTATTTTCAAAATGCGTTTTCCGCTGTATTCCGTATAACCGAACAGTACCGAATAATTTATAATTACTTTCATCAAGTACCTTCAGTCGATAGTATTAATATTCCTAAATAATAAATTATGAGAATACAATAAAATAATCAAACTATGGTTACTGGTTGAGAATTGCTGTTAATAATAATTCTGTACGTAGGTACATAAAACTTTTTTTGTTATACTTATCTTTTCTATATCAATTTACGAATGATGATAATATAAACCAGGCATGTCCAACTTCAAGTAGGCTCTGATCTATGGTCCGGTTTCAGAACTAGTATTGGTGTACCACACTCTTTTGTGATACTCTTCGGGATACAATGTGCAATTTTTAGTGATTGTAGTTCTTTTGTGTACTCATTGCACTCATCGTCAAACTATTATTTTACTGTACAAAGAGCCTGCTGCGCGACGGTAATTGAAACTAAGCTTCAGTTTATAGCGCAGAGACTCACATCTTCCTTTTCTCTTTAATGCAGTACAAATCAATTGATACGACGGGTTGTCACAGGTTTCCTAATGGTTAATTTTAAAAGATGTTCACTAAACTAGTTAAGGAAATTAAAATGCAAAAGGTTTCAACTATTTTTCTACTAACTGTGTAAAGAACCTACTTTGCAACGGTAAGGGGGGAAACTTCAATTAAATTTAAGGTGCGGGGACTGACAGGCCGTGAGTAATTTAGTATAAATCAATTGATACGACGAGCTTACACAGGCTTCCTAATGGTTAATGTGAAAAAAAAGGGCGGACGTGCTCAGCGCAATGACATTAATATGGACGAAGCATCTGGAAAAAAAATGACACTCACTTTTTTGTCGGGTCTGCCGAATGACATAATCTGTTCTAACACCATTACAATAAAGGTGATATTGCTATAAATTCTCGATGCTTCTTGTCGGGTCTGCCAAATGGTTCGGTTCGAACGGGTCCGCTCAAACGAATATTGATACTAGAAAAACTGTTCTAACGCCATTACAATAAAGGTGATATTGCTATAAATTCCCGATGCGTGATATCGCATAATTGATATTGCGTGACGTCTACCTATGCACGTGTGAATGTTACGTTTGAATTTACTTGCTAGCTACTGTACTGAGTGCGTCGTCCATTAATAATGTCATTGGCTCAGCGTCAGTCAAAATGGAGCTTTTTTTCTATTTTCAAAGCATGATCCTGGACATACCTTAAACGTTGTAGATAATCTATTTATATAATTTTGAAGCCTTATTATCGTTTATATTTATTTTAAACATTTGATGACTGCGTAAAGTATATTTAATACATAAAATAGTATTCTTTTAAACCGCTCGCTCTAATGTTTTAGAATATAGTCATATTTCAGTACATAAATGTGCAGTGGTGTTAAGATTTTTTACATTTATTAATTTTTAAACGTATTTATAAAACCATCAGTATAATTTATATCGACATTAGTTGAGTGAAATATTTACAATAAAAAATTATATTGATAATGTCTGTGATCCCAAATTTGACAAGAATTATGCATTTTATTATTCAAAAAATGGGCAAAATTAACACATTTGAAGATAATTCTGAAGATATTAATTATAAGCTATGTCTTTGACCATTCAAGTGTGTTAAATATTTTACGAATAATGATTGCTTTATAATAATTATTGACCTAAGAATAAGGTAGTATTTTTTTTTGAAATACTTCATTTCTATTGGCATTTCCCAGTGGTTAAGCTACAACATACGACCGTGGCCAGTTTTTAAAAACGGTACATGTTCAAACACGCGCGTTAACATGATATTACTCCCTACTTCATTTATCGTTTGTCAATGTATGGCTACGGCCGTATGTGGGCCCTTAAATATTCATTATGTCTCAATACAGCGCTGTGGAAGGCGGCCGTGCATAATCCACGACTGTACAGACACGGCGGGTGGTGAAGGGTGGTGAAGGGTGTATCATACAAAGATTCTACTGCATGACGGTAAGAGAAAACTACACTCCAGTTTAAAGCATGGGGATTCATATTATCTTCCCTTTTTCTCACTGTTGTGAGTAATTCAATACAAATAAAATAATATGACAAATTTACGCCAGTTTCCTCGTGGTTAATTATAAAAATACTTTCAAATAAAGGAAATCAAAATAGAAATGGTTAATGCTTCGCCTTCAAAGTCTCAGTTAAATTGTATTATTTTACGACTGTATGTACACGCTTTAAATATTTTCAATGACTATATTATGTCTATGGTATGGTATAATGATAATCGACCAAAATCCATCCCGCGGTCGACGCGTTGGACATGCCTGACATTCGTATTAAGAAAAAGAAAATGGTAGCACGTTATTATCATACTCTTCCGTATATCTTATCTTGGCTCCTTATTCAGAATGATTTGTAATTTATTTTTACTGTAGATTAAAGTTCAAACTCGAATATTTTGGCATTTCTCCAAAATCCGTCCAAATCCAAAGACGTCTAGTGCTTTTTTTTTTAAATATATTTCATAGAAGTGAAATAAAATGGAAGGTGTGAAAATATGAAATCGATAAATTATGCTACAAAAGAGGTCGCTAGTAGGAGTAATACTGAGACTAATTTTAAAATCATTTTAAAGGGTTTAAATGTAAATAATACAACCTTTGTAACTGTTATCAGTTTATGTTTAATGTTACACTGAAGTCTGCTTGTGTAACCAATCTCAAATAAATAAAAGAAAAAACAAAATGAGGATAAATATTATTTTAAAAAAATAACACGAATAAATTTTTCCCTTCCAACTCGGAGGGTAAAATATTATAGCCGGGTTTGCAGCTGTACAATTTCAAATTTAAATTTATTAATACAATATTTTTAGTAAATATTATTAATAATTATAAAATCAATACTTTAACAACATAGACATTAAGTAGTATTGTAACATAAACAGTGTTATACATAAATTGAAAAAACCACAAGATACCCACTAGAACAAATCATGTTTGAAAATAATTACAAGACTTTTTCAAATTTTCTGTTGAATCATATAAACTTGACTTGACTAGCTTAAACGATCAAAAAAAATGTATTTGATAGAAATATTACTAAAATGTCATTTTGACACTCATATTGATTTCCATAGTAACCCAGACCCCTAGCAACCAATAATAGTGGATTGGATTACGGATTTTTTACGAAATAACTTTTCATACAAAACATAATTAACTGAAAATGAATTTAATTCTACTTAAAGATGGCTAAAAATATTTTTTATTATTATATTTTAACTTTTTATATTCAACGTTTTTAAATTTTCTGTTGAATCATATAAACTTGACTTGACCTAGCTTAAACGATAAAAAAAATGTACTTGATAGAAATAATACTGAAATGTCACTTTGACATGTCATAATGATTTCCATAGTAACGCACATGTATATTAATAATTTAGTTGCTAGTACCCCAGACCCCTAGCAACCAATAATGGTGTCGAAATAACTTTTCATAAAAAACAGAATTAACTGAAAATGAATCCAATTCTACTTAAAGATGGCTAAAAAAAAGGCATTGGCATTGTGTTCTGATATATTCTAAAAGTTTCAGATGTCTAGCTAGTCGGGAAGTTAGTTAAAATCGATTGCAAGATTTGTACCTGACAAATAAGAATACAACCTAATAAAAACGTTGTAATGTAAAAAAACGATGCTCGACGGCATTTGAACCCGTAACTGGTATCGCGCCACTGTGCATTAACCAATTATGATACGAGCCTCCTATCTAATTGCGACAATTTAAACTAGTAGGTGCTGCATGAAATGCTTATCAAATTGCGTTATCTAATCTAATCTGAGGTGTTGTCAAGTTATGTACGTTCAATAAATGGAATGTTACATTCTCAAATTCTTATGAATTATTCGTTGAATAAAAGAAATGGTTTATAAAAGACAGTGTTATTAAAATTACATGAAAGTACACCAAATGAGCTAAGTGTAAAACAACATCTACTGATCTAAACTCACCTAACATAAGTGAACCTTACCATACCCGAAGCGATTTCGTTAAGCACAGTTATTGCGTCCCCAATTGGCATTACTAATAGCCGGTTAGTTCTGTGCCTTATAAGAAAAAAATATTTTATATAACTGATTTCCATGCTAGTTAATAGAGTCACATAGGTAAATACTAGGTACATTTATTTAATGCCGTAATATAACTCGTTAAAATACGTAGCAAAATAACTTTTTTTTAACTTTTAGACTAGATTGTGTAAGATAAAATGATTACATGTTTATTGTACGAATACATTATGGTCGTGGACATGTATGCAAATAACAGATGGTAGAATAGCATTGAAATCATCTTAAAAACATCTGCTGTTTATTTGAGATTCTACATTTTGTATACAGTAATATTATGACGATATGAAGATAGTGACCCGATTGATAACTCTTGGCATTCAACTCAGCGGCACGTCACAGCACCTGTGCTAGTGGAAATACATAGCATTCTTGATTTGTACTAGAGGAAGCTTTTTCTCGTCCTCTCCGATCTTCGACCTTAACAAATACCACGAGTTTTTTCAGATTGTCATCTTGAAGGAATGCTATACGACTAAAAAGAGTCAAGAATCCGGCGAAGACAGGAATTTTCTGATTATGTAGTCATCGGTACATTTGGCCCTCTACAAGACTCTTGAGCATCATATTTGAAACGTCTTTTACTTATACATTCCCTTTACCTTAACCGGTCAAGTTTCAGAGGCATATATTATTATACAAACTGGGAATACAAAACATCTATATAAGTATCTATATTTTGCCTTTTCCAAATTGATTGCAGTTTCGATATAGCATTAATAATTGTGTGTAACTTCTTCCTGTAAGAACACTTTCCATTTATTTTCTTTTAAAATTTCAGTTACAGTTCTTTATTTTAGCGTTAAAAGTTGTATCTAACGATTTTAATGACTATTTAAATTGTTTTTCCTTTACGTAGCATTTTTAAAAGCTCATCTAGCCTGCGAGCTTTTACACTACAGCAGTGTTTCATTCTGTGTTAGCTGAAAGTAGTGTTTAATATTTTCTAAGTGCAAAAAGCTCCGTCGGAATTTGATGGCGCGATGTCTTAATCAGAAAGCTCGGCGAATCTGCGCGGATAAAGCACAAAACGTTAGACGACATACTACCTCAAACTAGGCTGCAGGGGCGAATTAATTAGAACAAGGGCGTGTACTCTATAAAAAAATATATTAATATTATCATATATAGTGTATATATATTACCTAAAAACTTTTTGAGTTACAACAACTTTATTGACAGAGATTTGGCAATGTTTTAGTGTGGTGTATTTGGTAGCCAGAGAAAAAATATTTTGTTTTAAGTTGGCAGATTGAAGTTGAAATATGTCAGCTTGTTTACAGCTTATTTTTACTTTTAGATACGAATGGGATACTCGGTTTCATAACTATGAATGTTCTTTTTAATATTATTTTTAAAAAATCATCTTGATAGCATCTACGAAATGTGTCACGTTTTAATGATTTCATTCCCTAGTCAAATACATGAATGATTTCGATCCAACTCATTTTGAGAAGCCATTTAACGTACATCGCTTATACAATCATATAAACTGTTTCATGAAAATGATTATCAAAAATTTAAAAAAAATACGTGGTACCTACGTACTTATCAAGCAATAATATTTTTTAAATGTTAATGCGAAACAAAATACCTCCACAGGCGACTTTTTACTATTTTTGGAAAAAGTTTGCAAACACTTGTATGGTAATATTACTTTTTGGCGGCGCAAGATGAAAGTCATCGTATTATAGAATAATGAATAGTTAAACAACCTTCATTACATAAAGTCAACTACTCTGAAATTTACGCTTAGTTTGCATATTTTCGTTCGTTTTCGGCAGTCTTCGTTACCCTCCTTTCACATTATACGGTTTTAGATGTACAGAAAAAATCGAACGGTCAAAAATCGAATCGGCAACAAGTACACGCTCTTTTCACACTTTACAGTTTATGCACGGTTTTTTTCCGTCACTAGCTCAGTTTGAGTGTTGTGTTGAGTCATCGTTGACCGTCGCCGAGTAATGTCAAAAGGACCATGCTCTTCTTCACGCCACTAAAAGAATGTCGCCGTTCGATTTTTTGCCGTACGGTCATAACCGTCACCGATCGTCGACTGAGTCATGTGCGATTTTTTTCGCGAGAAAACAAAACGAAGCGGATCGTCGGACTGTATAAAAATGTACATAAAAAATTACAAGATAAAATAAAAGAACTTTTTATATACAACGTTTTTAAATTTTCTGTTGAATCATATAAACTTTACTTGACTAGCTTAAACCATCAAAAAAATTTGTATTTGATAGAAATACTGAATAATGAAATGTCATTTCATCATTTCATTCATTTCATTGATTACCATAGTAACGCACGTATATATTACATAATAATTTAGTTGCTAGGGCCCCCTAGCAAACAATAATGGTATCGAAATAACTTTTCATACAAATTTCATACAATTATTATTGTTATTATTATTAATTAATTATTACAAATATTTTCATACAATTAACTAAAAGTGAATTCAATTCTACTTAAAGATGGCTAAAAATATTTAAAAAATGCATTGGCATCGTGTTCTGATATATTCTAAAAGTTTCAAATGTCTAGCTAGTCTGGAAGTTAGTTAAAAATCGATTGCAAGATTTGTACCGGACAAACAACCACCGGACAAATAAGAATACGACCTAAGAAAAACGTTGTAATAATGTATGTTAATATGAATTATACAATGAAATAGCTCAACGATGAACAGTATTGCGCTACAATTAAAACAAATCACCATTTTCATTTTGTCATATAAGCTGTTGTGCACTGTATCCAAACCATTATCACTTAAATTAAACAGCTATTCACGTAGAAATGATAAATTTTAAAAATTCAATTGCAACTGAATTATGACCTGCGCCCGGTAGACTGGTCCGTCCCTGTTCCGCCCCGTGCGGGAAACAAAGGGGTAGAAGGTAGTAACTGCGTCAGCTTTGGAAATTTACGAGAGCGCGCTGGCATAATATGTGACCCATACAAGCGAGCACCCCCTCGCCTCGTGGGTGCGCATCTGCTGATTGGAAAAACACTGGTTGTGTTAAAATTTCAACACCGCTGCGCCGTGACAGAGGGCGACCCCATGCGAGTGTAGAAATGAATAATTTCTTGCATCATGAATGGAATATGAAGTCCGTATTTTTGTTTTATAATCAACCATTACGGGCGCAATTGAACAAAAAACGCCGCTTCACGTTGATAAATCACATCAGGCGACAGCGTAAATATTGCCTCGTGTGGAGTATATTTTTTCGAATCCCAGCGGTACCCCTCGATTCCGGTCGGGCTCTGTTTTCATGAGTTTCTTTGCGAAGATCGTCCCTATTTAGAACTAGTTTTAAAAGCAGCGTAATTCGTGGAAATGTTTTAAAACTGATGTCTCAGGGTTGTTTAATCCCAAGGAAAGAGATTGTAACGTTGGAAAAAAAATTTCAATTTCCAGATTAAAAAGATTTCTTTGAATAACCCTAGTTTAGTACCTACTAGTTTAAAAACATTCTGATTTGTCGGTATTTCTCAAAACTATCAAATATAATCAGGGAATACAAAAATATAGAAAGTGGGTTATCTTTAAGAAGGTGCGGTTTTTGAGTGTGGCGAAATATTATATTCAATATTTACTTTTGTATCATTAAGGGAAGTATTTTCAAAGTGAACTTATTCCACTTGGCAAACGCCAAAAAAATTTTGACGGTTTGATGTTATATAATATTATGTTTTTGGCAATGAATAAGTTAGCTAGATACTTTTGTAACTAACACCGATTTTGAAATTGATTTTGTCTACTAAATTGAATGTTATTAGGTTCTTCTGCTCAAAAAATACTTGTTCAAAAATTTTATCCTTCAAATTGTGACATTCATAAATTTTCTTCAAGTAGTGGAATAAGTTTATTTTGAAAATACATCCTTTAACGTACATTAAAGTTTATCACGTAAACGAAATGCGCATTTATAATTGGTAATATTTGAGGACTATCAGTGGGCGTTGCATTTCTTACAGTATGAAACCAAATGTAACTTCAATACTGTGATCCATCACGACTGGGTTTCGCATGTAACTCTTATTAATCTGTTTTGTGGGTAGGGTGTAAGTATAAGATCACGGGCCAAACTAAATATAAACCAAAATTGACTTTAAAACCTTGATCATTGCAACTATTTTTCATCACTCAATCATATTATTTCGTTCTGTGAAAATAACAATATTTTAACGGTCCGCGTGCGTATAAAAGTCGAAAATGAATGATATTTGATGCCTTCGGCAGCAAAGCCTGAATAAATAGTAAACAATGTAGAAAATATTATGTGTATAACATTATGATTCCATGTCTTTTCTTATCCAAGAAATTAACATTTAAGATATAAAATATTTTTTTTCTTTGGAGGAGGCCTTCACCCGAAGAGCGGTTCTTACAAACCAAACAAACTAATTACAATATATCACTGTTTAATTTATAAACATTATCTAATAGTAGGTCATCATCATCATCATCAGCCTGAATCTATCCACTGCTGGATGAAGGCCTCTTCAAGTTGCTTCCACTTCTCTCGGTCCTGTGCATTGCGTTGCCACGTACTTCCGCAGAACTTTATCATTTCATCGATCCAGCGGCCTCTAGGTCTACCTTGTGGACGTTTTGTACTTCTTGGATACCACTGGATGACTAGATTTGTCCAACGATTGTCTCTTCTTCGAGCTATGTGTCCAGCCCATCTCCATTTAAGGCTTTTAATAAACTTTATTACATCGCAAACCCTTGTCTGCTTCCTTATCCACTCATTCCTCTTTTTGTCCTTTCGCGTTATGCCCAGCATGCACCTCTCCATACCACGTTGTGCTACTCTAAGTTTCTGGATCTCTCTTTTACTTAGGGCCCATGTTTCACACGCATATGTCATCACGGGAAGCACACACTGGTTGAACACTTTGCGCTTTAGGCACAGTGGAAGGTCACTTTTGAAGACATTATTCAGGCGGCCAAAAGCACTCCAGCCTAGCTTTACTCTGCGAACAATTTCATCAAATATACATCCATCTATAGATACTTGTTGTCCCAGATAGATGTAGCTTTTCACCTGTTCGAGCTGAGTGCCATTGATGAGGATCTCTTTTTGGCCTGCAAAGCAGTTGAACATGACTTTCGTCTTTGTTACATTTATTTTCAAACCTACTTTGTTGCTTACTTCAGCGAGTTCCTGCATTCTGCTTTGGAGGTCTTCTGAGTCTTGCGAGAAAATTACTATGTCATCGGCAAAGCGCAGATGACTCAGGTATTCTCCATTTATGGGGATCCCTTTGTCATTCCAGTCAAGTTGCCTGAATAAGTCTTCAAGGGTAGCTGTAAATAGTTTAGGTGAGATTGTATCACCTTGTCGGACTCCTTTGCTGATAGGAAATCTGCGCGATGGTTTATGGAGATTTACAGATGCTGTTGCGCTACTGTATATATTATTGAAAATATTTATATAGCGTCCAGGGATTCCTTGTTTTCTGAGTGCGTCGAGTATTGAACATTTCTTTATCGAATCAAACGCCTTCTCATAGTCTATAAAACCCATGCATAGTGGCAGTTTGTATTCCTGGTACCGCTCTATGATTTCTCTGACGACTTGGATATGGTCCATAGTGCTGTATCCTCCTCTAAATCCGGCTTGTTCTCTCGGTTGGTTCTCGTCTAGTACATTTTGCAGACGGTTTGAGAGAATTTTTGTGAACGTCTTGTAGAGAATAGGGAGTAGACTTATTGGACGATAATTTGCTAGGTCTTCTCTGTCACCTTTTTCTGTCCTGTCACCAAATAAATAAAAAATCCTAATATATATATGTAATATATAAATATAAAAAAAAATAATAATTATTATTATATAAACTAAAAAATAAGTAGATAATACAATCATAGATAGATATATATACATATATAATATATTAAATATATATATATATATATATATTCATAGGTTTTATATATATATTCATTAGATATAGTCAATTAACTGTCATTTACGTTTGTTAGAAATAAAAAGGCTATTTTTTTATTTATTTTATTATATCATAAAATATATACATAATTTAAACTGTTGCAATTTTTCATTCACTATCCTACACCCTTCAAACTCTTCCCTTCTTGTGTGAGTCCAAAATACTGAACTTTCATTTTAACGATCGATTAAAAAGTATATAAATCGTGTATGACTGTTTATATTTCAGAATGTACACAAATCAATTGAGTATTGACAGATAAATAACGTGCTATCCCACTTACCAATATCATAAAATGATACAATATATGTCTCATATCATACATAACAACTCTCGCATTTGCGTTACCAATTCGCATTCGTTTTGTTAATTTATTCACGTGATTATTCAAAAGTTTACACTGCGAGATTTATTTCTTCGCGTATATTATAACACTAATATATCGTGTAAACAAATCATTATTTACACAAAACTAAAATGGAAAATTTTACATACAAATATGAACTTTACAATAACATGTTGTGAGTATGTTTACCTAAGTTTTTATGTATTGATCATATTTCACTATTTTTTCTAGATGCCTTTATGGATACCTCGCATTTACTATCGAGCATATTACTTGAAGCTAAGTCAAAGGAAATTTGTACTGGCTGAAAATTCGTCTACCCGCATCGGGTATTGCTAATTTGAATTCGACCATAGCCTATGAAACTACTTTGCAAAAACCATAGATTTTTTTTATAGTCCAAGGCGGTGGTGATTCTGATAAATATTTCGTCGTATACCTACGTACACTATTATCGAACTGAGAACTGCATTTTATAGCCGCATTTTTCCCGTGGAAAAATTTCGCAAATGGCTGATATTCTGAGCATACTTATCCTTATTCCACTATTGATGTTGTATCGATCTAAAATATATTGAATTGGTATCGTATTTAGGGCTCGAAATTGACTGGCGCGGACCGAAACAAAGCTCCGGTTAGTGAAATCCTCATGAATCCCTCCGTTATGTAGAAAATATATAACTTGCGTTCTGATTCGTGAATCATGAATCATGAAGACACCGATTAAACCAATTTACATTACGTCATATTCTTTCCTAAAGTTTAATACAAAACACATGATAGATTTATTAAGACTGACTATATTCAGGCCATGGCACTGAATTGGAAATTACGATGATAGTGGTAGTTATTGACTATTTTTGAATCCAATGCGGTAACCTAATGAAGATTTGTTTGCATATTTGGTTCAAATTATTACCATTTATTTCAATAATATGCAATAATCATCATATTCTACACTACAAATAGTTTACTATATTACAATGGTGGCGAGCCTATGGCACGCGTTTCAATAGAAAAAATTACCTATAATAATAATAAATGGCATATCGCATTGAATAAAATATAGCAGGCAAATACTCTTCAAGATTAAGTAGTACGTTTAATTAAAATATATAATTGCATAGGTCGATCCTTAGACTTTATGCTTTACACATAATATTATCGAACTAACCTCATCAGGCGGCGGGGGATGCCGCGCCGCAAATCTCTAATTTTGATCGATTTACAATGATTGAGACCACTGCAATGAGAGACTGCATAGTCTGATCGAAACAATTCTGGTGACAATCTCTGCTTAATTAACCAAAGTAATTAATACATTAAGAGAAAATTTCATGTCCACCCACAAAAAATGACTGCACCAAATAAGGAACAAAAACTGTAATGAAAGAAATGGTAATAGTAATTCTGGCGGACAGTTTCAAAATTCGCGTAATTGAAAAGAATTATAAATCTATATGTGTGCTATGTTCTGTGAGTGGTATCTAGAACATTGTCATTTTTTAAATATAATTTTTAACTATTTGTTCGTTAAAACTGCTCGGCACGTCAGACAGTTGAAAAATAATATTTGGGATATTTTGGCATGCGTACGTAAAAAGGTTCACCAACCCTGCTATATTACATTCTAAATATGAGCAATAACTATCACTACGTCTGGCTACAACGGATTTTACATATTCCTCAGTGTCAGATCCATCTACTCAGAAGGTAACTTTTTAATTATAATACAAGTTTACTATTTTCCGCACATCCTTATTGCCATAGTCAATTATCATCAAAGGCTCAAGTTGAAAGTTTATCACCCCATAAATTTATTAATCCACCAAATAGTTACGTCATATATAATATGGTTACGTTCTTACATTGTTTTCGAAACTTTCAAAGTATCAAACCAACATTAACTCGCTTGTTTGGTGGGAAACACAGTGAACTAACTTGATAATAATAATTATTGTTAATAATGTGCGAATATTGCGTATGTTAGGTTACATATTAAGTTGTGTTATTATTTCCTATACTATGTTTTACGTGATGCGCGTACATCTCCATACAGGACGACTCAAGGACTACAAACTCAATTGCTAAAAAATAACTTTGTCTTATTTTACTGCATACTGTATATTTTTTTTTTTTTTGTGATTTTACCGAGGCTTTGACTGCGACTCGCTGTCATATCGCCTCTTCTCTTCTAGAAGGGGATCCGTCGATCAGGGAGTTTTATTTTATTAATAATTGTCCACCTAAATTAAATTTAAATTCTAATGGATTTAAGTTTTGTACTATTCCATTTGAGTCGTTATTTTACGACCCGGGCTTCGCCTTTCGGCATCTTCAGGCAATATGTACACTCACCAACAGGTAAATACACAATGACAACGAAAACGACTCAAATGCAAAGTTAAGTACATTCGGTCAATATTAACATTAAATTAAAGCCAGCGCTCCATTGGCGAGCCAACAGTCTGAGGACAATAAATCGTTCGATTTGTCTATGCTCTGCTACTGATCAACGAACGAATAAAAAAGTCAAGCTGTCAAAAGTCAAAAGTTGCGATTATCGCAATGTCTTCCGATAATCCTATATTTTTTTGTTATTTATATGTAGACTTGCATAAAATAATATAGCAGTGAAAACAAGTTTTACGTATTCTTTTATGAATTTCATAAATACAAATAAAAAAATAATTGGTAAATCTCCCATTTTCTAATGTGTAAATTAACAAATTAATCAATGAAAATGTTTAAAATAATTACACATTTTTTTCGGTCCGAATGATCGCGTATTAATGTCAAATCGAATTTGCATAGTGATCGACGGACGAAGTCTGGCAACTCGGAGATTAAAATATCAAACATGTTTGAAATCCAACGAGCCTGATCTGCGGATTAAAAAGTCCGCAAATCTGGGGTGCTCTACGCGAAAAAAAAATCCTAAAGAACTGAGAAGAAAAGACTGTAAATCGTCTGACTTGCGTGCCAATGGAGCGCCGGCATAAGATTTTTTTCAAGATAGAATGGTTTTTGACAATCAATAAAAAGACTGGATTATGTTTATCGTCAGCTGTTTATTATCAATTATGAGGCTATTATTAAATGAATAAACTATTTCTTTTATGAAACAAACGATTTACAAGATTTGAGAATGTAACATTCTGTATTTGAAACATATTACATAATTTAAAAACATCTCATGCATACATACCTAAAAATACGACACCCGGCGGGACTTGAACGTGTAACCGTTGGATCGCACCCGTGTTCTTTTAGAATTAAGATACGGGCATCCTACTTAATTACGATGATTTTAATTAGTGGTTCTTATATGAAATGCTTATCAAATTGCGTTTGATCGGGACCACGATAAACTAAAATATACACCATAATAACATTATGATGGTCAACGAAATCGAAACAGAAGAGAGGCTTTATGTTTCAATAATACAATGTAGAATTAACTCTTTTTACATGTTTTGTATAAATTAATAGTCGCCGATAACAATGAAATGTTTATAATATTAATTCGTCATTATATTATTCATAAATCATCATTATTATTATATATATAAAAAAAATAGGATGTAAGAATATTTGACTAATATAACTTTTTAAAGACTGATAGGTATTACGTTAAAGTGCCAACCACCACCCGTCATATATGCACAACCGTGGATGCACGGCCGCTTTTTATGACGCTTTAAACGTGTCTGAAAGAAGTGATTTTAAGTGCTCATTCCGTCCCGAGACGGAGCCGCAGTGGACTGATGCTGCAACCATGCACCGTAGTGCTTAGACTTGCTCTGCTGTCCGCTGACGTTAAGCGCTTTGTGTACCCGCATACTGAGTGTCACGAATTGAAATGGATGAGACTACAGAAGAGTCGGGACTATCCCGCTCCCCATACGACACTGCAAATTTCTCAAATGCCGCAAAGTTGGCCTCGGTTGCTACCAGATCTCCATGACCAATTGGGCCCGTGTGAGGACGGACCCTGGCAAACAGCTCCGCTCGTTCGAATTCCATAAGCGGGCAATCCCAGAGGATGTGTTCAACATCTTGGTGGTCATGCCCGCAGGTACAACCCGGCCCATCTACTATCAAGCCAAACTCGTGGAGTCTGGCGGTGAAGTTGCCATGGCCGGTGAGGAACAGGCTAATCCAGTGGGAGGGTTGGAGTCTTCTAGTTTGGTGCCTGCAGAATACGTCTGGAAAAAAACGGTAAGCGTGCCGCCCCTTGTGGGAAGCGGTCCACCTCGCCTGCCATGCCGCAAATGCGGTCTTGTACACAATGTCACTTACAGTCTTCCTGTAAAGAACGTCCTCGGATCTCTGCGGTGGTGTCAGATGGACACCGGCGAGTGTTTGTGCTGACCCCCCTCAAGAGGAGCGTGATCGATCCTCTGACTTGGACGTGCAGATCGAGGGGTAGCACCCCCGCGAGTACGGCAAGCGCGTCAGTAGAAGTTGTGCGGTAGGCTTTTGTAAGCGAGAAGTCGCTGCCCGCTTAGTAGTGCGCGTCTCACGAGAGTTAAGGAGTTTACTCGGGAATGCCAAATGCTGGCGGCGTAACCGGCAATTCCCATGAAAATTGCGCCGTATTCAACCTTAAGGGCTCTAGGCTTAAGTCCCCAATTGCAACCCGCCATTCGGACCATTCTCTGATAGGCCGAATTGGCCTTAGAGACGGCCGTCTTGGCGTGGTGAACGAAAGACAGCTTGTCATCAAGAATTACTCCCAGATACGTAACCCTTTCGGAGAAACGCACTGAGGTCTGGCCAAAACAAACCGTGGGTGGCCGTCGAGTTATGTTGACCCGAGAACTACCCCTGAGGAGGACAGCTTCCGTCTTGCTCGGGGCAAAGGTCAGCTTGTTCAGCAACCCCCAATGAAGGATTCTGCCTAAGGCGTCCGTGGCTGCACGCTCAAGTGCCGGTCGGCTCGTCACCCCAACAAGCAGGAGCAAGTCGTCGGCGTACGCAACGAGCGTGCAGCCCGGAGGCAGTGGCAGGGACAGAACGTCGTCAAACAGTATGTTCCACAGAAGGGGTCCCAGGACGGAGCCCTGGGGACACCCCATGGTGGTCCTCCTGTGAATCAGGTTGGGGCCGGAGTCGTAGGTTATCTCCCTATTGCTGAAGTAGCTTTGAACCAAGGCAAAGATGTCCCCGGGGATCTGTTTCAGCCGAAGCTTTGCCAGAACCAAGGTATTATTGATATATCTCATTGGTTAACTGCTGACTAGATAATGACTTTTTAATTATCACCTTTAAAATGCACGTTAATAACATCGATCGGCCCCCTGGTCATTACGCGCCAGGTGCGTCTTCAGCATCCAAAGTATTAACGACATTAAATTCCTAGTATTGACGATTTTAGACCTATTGAATGTAGTATTTATTGATTAATATTTAATGATATATCATTATGGTTTGACGATCTATACACATATTGATTGTATTATTAGTGATGGGGTTTTTTTACAAACCCTTAAACTATTCATAGTTTGTAGGTGATAAAGTTTTTACCTATTTTATTGTATTAATTTATTATATAAGTTAGAATTAATTTTATTCGTTGTCAGTGCGTATTTATTTATCTTTTTGTGAGTGCACATAGTGCCTAGATATACCGAAAGGCGACACCCGGGTCGCAAAAAACGACTCAAATGGAATAGTACTAAACTTAAATCCATCAGAATGAAATGTTTATTAGGTAACTGATCATCAAAAAAATTAGCAGACAGATTTGCGCATGCATCCAAAAATATCAAATTATCTCAAATTAGTTTTTTACGCCCAATCATGCAACGAAGATTGATATATGAAAAATTATAAAATAGTTAACTAGTAATCTTTTCTAATTATTGAAAATACATTTTGTTTATAATAATAAATTATTGTTCTCATATTAAACACAGTGCTTCTATTTCGTATCCACCCTGTACAGCGTTTCCTTAGTGTATATCTGTATTGAACCAGAGGCTGCCTTGACAAGCTGTCATATTATATTTAACAGACAGGTTCAAAACGACACGAGATATCTCTGCCCGAGTACCTACACTCAGTGATCATAAATTATACACTCATCCACCGCAATTCAAGATGTCGCCGAGGCTCTTATACGTTGGTAATCACAACCACCAACCACCAGAAGCAATTTTTATTTATAAGACCATTCATTATGCATAACAAAAAGGTATCTAATACCTCGCTCGTGTATTGTGAACATCCAAGAAAAGGGGTACATCTGTTTTTAACGTGCGGTATAAAAACGTTCAATGGCACTTCGACCATACCATCCATAATAGTAATGAATGCATTATTAAAATGACATTTGAAAGTGACATATAAAGCAGCCATTTTGAATGACGTGTGACGTCAGATTGCTTACGTCACAAACAGTGCTATACGCTATATGGTGGAAAATCGGTTAAATCGCTTATAAATAATTTCGGAATCTCATACATACGGCCCTTACTCATATAATAGTGAAATATATTTTTAATAAACTATTTTTTTTTATTTACATGATGTTTGAAACTTTCACGGACACTTGTCATCGTAGGTAATACATTTTTAGGGTGTCGCCACGCGTTTCTCCTCTTTCTTTCCTCGACATTTCGGATTCGATGCAGATGCCAGTCTCAAAAGTGATATATTATGATATCATTTTAGTATTCACAATATATGTCATCAACGACTTTTACCGACTTTAAACGACCGTTTACGAATGCATGAGTGCGTTAATACTGAACTAGCTCCAGTGCCAGCCATCTCAACACAAAATGTCAGTGCCTGATTTCTTATTCAACCCCCCACCCCCTCCCCCCTAGATCCTTAATCCACAAGCATCTTCAAATTACAGCTCACTCCAAACAGCGCAACCATTCTGTATTTTTTTTGTTTCTGGGGAGGGGTCAGGACACTAAAACACCTCGCTAGTGTGCACGCCTGATTATATAATACATTATCTGAGGTTATTAAACCTGTATCGTGATTAAATTTCAATTAAGTTATTACCCCGTTGCATATTAATTTTCAAGTTTACGACGCCATCAATCTTAACTGCTAAATAAGTAGTTAACTGCATACGCGCTGTTAGTTTAGTTAGAAACAAGTTGACTGGATGTAATATAACATGAGTTAGGTAATTGGCATTCGGTTAAATATTTGGAAGTTAATTACACTAAATAAATGCTTATAATAATATGTGTTGCCCAATATTAAATCGTCATCTCAATACTATAACTAGATAACTTGATTTTTACTGTTTTTGAGATAACTATTGAATGTGATTCTACATTTCTTTCTCTACAAAATGATAAAACTAGATAAGTCAGAAGCTTATAGGAACTGTATTAATTTTGTGTTTGAAAATATTAGATAACTTTAAAACCATAAATGCATTAAATTAATAAAATAATATATAGACTATATTGTTTCATACAATTGATCATTATTTAATTGTTCCCAATTAGCACAACTAGCACAATTTCCCATTTTTTAAATAATAATTATAACCTATATTTATGTTAATCAAGTAAAGTTAAAATTTTATTTTCCCAACAATGACCAAATCAGAGTGATCTAGTTGTACTATTGACGTGACGAAATGATATTTTCATATTTAAAAAATGG
Source organism: Rhyacophila brunnea (assembly GCF_057557595.1). Lineage (NCBI taxonomy): Eukaryota > Metazoa > Arthropoda > Insecta > Trichoptera > Rhyacophilidae > Rhyacophila > Rhyacophila brunnea. The sequence continues at coordinate 18,604,481 of NW_028232752.1, forward strand.
GAAATAGTGCCATAATTATAATATATATCACTTGTGTTTAAATAGTCTTTTGTAACATTTTTGTCAAAATGGAGTACCTACTTATAGTTTTTTTTTTTAGTTTAATTATTTTTCTTCTTCTTTTTGGCGCTACCGCGATATGTAGGTCTTAGCTTCCTCCAGCATCTCCCTACATCCAAGTCTGTTCAAAGCTCCTTCCATCCAGTTTAGTATGCCCAAGCTATTGAAATCCACAATATCTCTTTAATTCCCGAATGTTATTTTCTATGTCATGCGTGACTCGTTTATCCTATGTGTATCCCAGCAATTTGTTTGACTGTACAATGTGCGGGCCCACATGTAAAGCGTACAGTTCGTAATTATTGTATTTTTGTCTCCACCTCAACTGTGTATCATTGATGGGTGCAAAGATGCCACACAGCATGCTCACACAGATTAGCCCATTGCTCTTTACATGCTTTAAATCAGAGAATGGCAAATACTGATGGTAAAATGTTGGAAATACAAACTCCAGTATTAAATTGTATTGTATATAATATTTATAGTACGTACCTATATATTAAATTATTTCTGACATAAGAATTATTTGAAAAAAATGCTATAACCACAGACATTTAGTGTACATACTCAATTTTAAAACTTCAACGTGTATAACAATTCTCTTTTATAGTATTAAAATATTTTATGTAAACATAAAATGTTGATTTATATTATAAAAAGACAAAGTACTATGATTACAATTTCATCTTCCTTAAAAATTCTACAGATTTCCTAAAGATACCACAAATTCATGCGTATGACAAAAAATCTATAAGCACGGATGTCTTATGAAACGAAATATGGTTGTATTTTCAGTTTAGGCTTTGAAAATAATACTGTTTTATACTATTGAAATAATATTTTCTTTAATCGTGAAATATTTCGAAAATTGAAAATAAACAAAGAAACAACGACATACTTAAACATAATAATATGTCTAACAAAGTCTGACATAACCTGAAGATCTTCAATATTTGCCTTATTTAAACTACTTCGGCCTTCAATTCTTGTGATGTAGTATTTCTATAATGTTTATAAAATTGTCATCCCAATTATTATATAATTAATTCCCAAATTTAAAATGTTTGCTTTATTCCGATGCTATTGTATACCGAAAATATTCATATCATAATGACGAAGCTAAATCGAGGTGTTTAAACAAACTTCATTAGTCAACCATTTGCGCGACCCCTCGTGAAGGGGGTGGGAAAAATAGGGAGAACGCTAAACAGGGCCTATCCAAATGCGAATATAGATTGAAAAAATAACATGGCTATTTTATCAAATCGCGAAAGTGCAATACGCTGACGTTAGGTTTGCAATTTTTGCGATAACAGCAAAACACTATAATTATTAAGATCGTCTTTTTTTTAATAAACTATTTCTTTTATTCAGCGAATAAGACACAAGACTTCAGAGTGTAACATTCTATATACTGAATATACATCATTTGAAAACATTCATGCATATACACACTAGAAAAAATCGTTTTGTAGAAAAATACGACACCCGACGGGACTTGAACCTGTATCTGCTGGATTCGCGCCAGTATGTTTTTTATGCATGCATGAGATGTTTTCAAATTATGTATATCTTGTATATAGAATGTTACATTCTGAAATCTTGTTTCTTTTGGTTGAATAAAAAAATAGTTTATTAACTAATTCACTACTTTCTAGTGTTTATTTGCATTAGATGTTTTCAAATGATGTCATTATATGGATATATTACAATATTTTTTTTATCTGTCTGTATAATATAACGAATGAGATAAAACATACGTTCATGTGTGGATGAGAGTGAGACAGGAAAAATACAGTACTTAACGTAAAAGGGGTAATTAATACGAGTTAGTTGATAGAAAATATACTTGTAAAATTCTAAATTTAAAAATAAACTGACAAGAAAATAAAGGAATCGTTTATTTTAATCGAGTCGTGAATGAAACCAATTGATAGGATACTCTCATAATAGTTTGACAGATGCTTGCAGTGTCATACTGGCATATCGAGTATACAAAAGGTATTAAACGATATTACAATTAATTTGTGACGTATTGACGGAAAGATATAAAAAAGTAAGTGTCGAATAGGAAATATGATTTTGAGAATGGTATCTCTGAAAATGTCAAATTCTGAATATTTTATATATTTTTAGTAATTTCTGTTGCAGAATTACGACATCCATTTTTCCAATTTCATAGATAATAATTAATATATTTTATGACTTTATTGGACACGTCGAGGGTAGTTGTGTATGAAATATATTACGCAAATCCTGACTTTTCATATAAAACTTGTATGAATGTGTGTATGTGACCAATCAATAAAGTACGTCAAAATGAGAATAGACCCACAATAAACAAAATGGTGGTGTATGCTTCTGAAACTATAGATCGCAAATTCGAATACCACGATAAATTCACAATTTGTTTTTCAATATATATTTGGATCTAGACCCATAGGACCATTTCTTGTAAAGCAATCTATTAATAAACCTATTTTGCGATCGCAAAAATCAACATCGAATTAAACAGCTAATGAAAAAAAGATACTGAACTGGTAATACACAATACAAAGTGTTCGTATTAAAACATGTAGTGACATCAATAATAATTGGCGAAAATAATAAATGAAAGCTCGAGTGGAAATGCAGTTTACTACATTTTCATTTGTTTAAAAAACAAATGAGTCATGCTGTCACTTGTTCCTTTTGATTCCATTATCACACATGAAGAATTAAAAATAGTTATGTGTTTTTATTATTTGCAAATATTCTTACACACAATAAAAGTGTTAATTAGTAGTAACAGTAACCAAAGAATACTATAAACACTCAATAGTGAGTCCTCCACACTTAACTATGGTTGCATTTATAACCAGCGAAAAATAATATTTTATATTAATATATCTATTATATTCTCTTCATTGACAACAGAGTGAATTTGGCACTTGTAAGTTGATTAAAAATGATTTCTTTGGTTACATACATACTGTCATTTGCAATTTTACCCGATTACTGATATAAATAATAATAGCATATTGTATTTCAAGCCTCCAGGAATCCCTGTTGCATTTTCTTCCTAGATTATCCCAGCATCCCAAAGCTTTCCCGTATACACCATACGGATGGTATTCGGCGACGTTCCAGGTAATCGGAATTCGGTTGGGTTAAAGAAAATGCTAGGAATAGCGGCGTGACTTCAAAAAACACCCATAGATGGCGTGGCTCATTGACTGGACGCCGCAAGCGCTATGTAGACGGATTAGGATTTAATTATATGTTAAATCCGTAATTTATATCTCCCACAGTCTTACAGCCAGTAAGCTTAGTCTAATTAGCTCTTACCTTTTTGATCACACAGGTGACAGGTTCTATATTTTGAAACCAAGCACCTCAAACTATCAAGATTCGTTTCTAGTGATAAGTGTGGTTGCTAGTTTTCAAATGTGATACCTACTTGAACTCAACTAATTCTTTGGCAAATTCATATGGTTATTTGGTCGAGTGAATTATCTTATCTTGTTAATCTGTTTTCGTGTATCGTTTGTAGTATTCTCTGTTATTGTTGATTAATATATGTGAACTCTGAATTAAGACTAAACCGGAAGTGTTTATATTGTATAAATAAAAAAAAACATAATATAAAGTATAAAGCTTGAAACTCTTTTAGTAGGATAGAAGTAGATGGAAAAACTTATTGGACTAAGACGTGTTCTAGGTTGTTAAGCCACTCCTGATGATGATATCCACTTAACTGAGGTTATGCAGAAAAATCACTTTCCTCATATTTTAATCCTACCTCGCTAAATGATTTTTTTTTTTTTTTAGAATAAAGTAAAATGACACTTTTCTCTAATGACTATTTTCCAAGTCGATCAGATTTTTCGATAGCAATTTCAAGATGGGAGGATATTCTTTAGGTAGGCATTATAATGTTCAATAATGAAAGTGAGCGCGATTTTCTCGAAGATATTGACTAAATGGAAAGAAAACAGGGGAAAGTGTTTGAATAATTTAGACACAACGTGGTTACCTGCTAGTAGAATTTAAAACAAGGTATACCTATGAATAAATAACACGTATTATGATAAAAGTTTACATGCGGTAAACATCCAGTATGTGTTTACCATTAATATTCAAGATATTATGTGTATGCTCAAGAAAATTACACATGTTTTTGACTGTAACAATTTAATTTTCCATACTAACCTAACTCCATAAATTAAACATTGTGTCACTTTTAGAGTTAAAATGTTATTTGGTTGATGTTAATTAATAATACTACATTTTTAATAAATATATCAGTGGCGAGTGGAGGTAGGCTGTTAAGATTCGACACAAATGGTGCACACTAAACTTTATCAGTCATACTTATTTGTTTTCATTGAACTAATAATACAATTTGTAGATAGTTCTGATCAGTTTTTTTTAATTCAATTAAGCCCTGCCTCAGCCAAACTCTAATAGTTTAGGTATGTTATGGAGGATCTGACAAAAATAGAGCACACTTTTTCAGTAATATTTATTTATTTTCATTGCATTAAAAATATAAATTACAGATGGTAATGGTTATTTTTTTAAATTCATTAATCCCTACCTAAATCAAACCACAATCGATAAAAATATTTTCTACCTATAAAATATCTAAAATCATAAATAAACGAGTTATTTTTACTATTATCTAGGTACTATGGCTTTGATTAGGCCGGGTTGAATTAAATTATTTTAAAAACTAACAAAGACTATCGACACACTATAGCCATAATTTAATGAAAACAAATACGTTTGACTGACAAAGACACCCCCATGAGGCTCAGTAGTGTAGGTTACCTACTAGGTAGTAATAGAAGTGAAACAATCACAAATACCTAGGCTCTGAGAAAAACACATAAATATATTGTGACCTCACCGGGAACTCGGAGCCTCCAGATGAAAAGCCAGCGCCTTACGCACTGGACCAAACTTAAGCATTATAGGTCCGATCAATTAATTAGATTAGCAGTGACGGCGAATGCTTCGTCTACCAGATTCATCGAGCGGAAAAAATATTAGAGACTTGAGACGATTTATTAACAATTTACATTTTTAAGTGTTTTAATTATTAATCAATACATCTAAAAACATTGAAAAGAAAAATGTATTATTATTTTATATCAAATATAAACTTACAAATTCTAAAAATAACCTTATAAATTGTGAATTCGGTTAATTACCTCATCTTATTATTACATTTTATAGTTATTTTATGATTAAAAAATAGTTTTTTGTTTTTTTCTAATGCACTGAAAATATTTAAAAAAAAAATGTACACTTCACTTCAAACTCTTCTTTTATTTTAGGTTCCCACCAGTAATGCCAACCTTACTATAATTATAGTACAATACTATAATTTTAATTCAGTGAAAAATATAAAATACTATATTTTTACGCCAAATATACCAAATAGACGAAAAATGTTCCTTTACTATATATGTTTCAGAAATACTATAGTTTTTACGCCTTTGTACTATAATCAGCATAGAAAAATATGGTAACACTGATTCCCATACATGTTTCATTATCTTTAAGAATTGTAAAAAGTTTGCAGATTAATTGCTAAGACATAATGTTCTGCCAGTGAGCCGTTTCTGAGGATACACAGCACCTCCGCTATATCAATCATTTTTAGTGAAGAAAACAACCATATATTAGCGAGAGGGGGTGACGATGAAACATTGTTACTTCACAAGTTAAATTATTAATCTACATGAATATTTTAAAATATACGCCATCTGTAATAATAATCTGTAAAGTATGAGTCATTCTACACTCATGTTCTTATTTATTGCATTTGCTACCCTCCATCTTTAACAGCACGTATTTATTTATTACTGTTTTGTACAAAAGATCCAATGTTATAGCATGTTATAATACATAAACCAACATAATAAAGAAAATCTACACCACTCATGAATACACAAGCTTTAAACCGTATATGTAATTAAGTTAGTACGAAGCCAAATTAAGTTTCCATCTGATCGCATCATATTTCTTAATGTAATAACCAAAGTTGAAAGTTGGCACCTTGGTGTCAAAACTAATGCATGTCAACAGGGTGTCGCGAATATAAATTCTATATGACGGTGGACGGCGCCGCATGTTCAAAGTTTAATATGCCCGAGGGGGTGACTACTCTTATCTAGGGGCTTGCACAGGCTCGTGAGGACCGTTTGATACAAACCGTTGACCCTCTCAAAACCGTTAGTTAATATTCCAATAAATAGTATTAGGTATAGCCCCCACATCCTGAAGCGGGCCCCCGGGCTAGGATTTTTGGCGGGCCGTTCTACCTATCGCTAAAGATAAAGGCAGTGCGACGCTCTACAGTAGCGTTTTCCAAATGGTGTACGCGGTAAAATGAATGTGTATATTTATTATTTAGTGCATTTTTATATATTTTAATACATCCACTTGAATTATGGAGTTGTCGCGTATCAAGCACAAAATAAAAACTTGTATCGTATAGCCACATAATTTTCAATAATAACATTAATGAAGAAAGGTAGCGCCGCAGGCGACTTTTTTTTACTATTTAAGAGAATTTTTATGTGTGTTTATATCACTTAACTGGTCGACTCGCCACGCCAGACCCTTCCTGAGCCCGGGTCCCCAGGCTAGAGCCCTGTCAGCTGATTGCGCTTTTTGCAGTAGACTGTAATTTGAAGATGCTTGTGGATTACGGATCTACGGTGAACAGTGATTCAATCCAGGCACTAACATTTGATCTTAAGAGGGCTGGTGCGCTAGAGCTGATTCGGTGTTCATGCACTCACACACTGTTCGGACAACGTGACACAAAGAACGGTTCGGAATGTCACTCTCACGGTTTCAGTTGTGTTTTGGGATAAATGATTATGACAAGTTCAGAATAAATGATAAACGCGACATTGACTCAAACCATATAAAATGTAGCGCAACGAAGGTCGAACAGATGCGTTTTGGATGAGTCACTCTGTGGTTAACGCGGCTCTTGTCATGTCGTATCAGATCACGGTATGAGAGAGTCCTACCTTTAACAATCCGATGCGCGTTCGCTGTCTTGAAGTAACTAAATGTAACTTTAATCACGGTCGACTGACGACCCGTAACTGCTGGTTGCCTGGTTTTACGACAATAACTAGGGATTTGAGGTAGGTGGGAAAATAAGGATGAGAGCGACCATAATTGGTCCAACCATGAGTTTAATTGGAAATACAGTGGGCCATCAGTTCGAATCCCGACATCCCATCGACACATAACAATGTGATGAAGAGTTTTATTGACTGAGAGAAGAATTATGGGCGAAGAATGTTCTGGTGACTCTAGGCATCTGGAAAACTGTCGTTTTTGATGGAGACAGGTGGATTGAGTATTTAGAGGAAATCATGATCATATAGTCACGCTCCTGCTAATATTGATAAAAAAAATGGCTAGTTCATAAACATATATTATGTTTATATTAATAATTGAATTGATTAACGATATGTCTGAGAAGAATTCTGCAGTTTTTTGGACATATTGCCAGGCGCGGACCGGACAACCTGGAGAGACTGGTAGTTTTGGGTAGCCTCCAGGGAAGGCGAAGCAGAGGAAGAGCGTCTGCGCGATGGAGCGACCAAGTGAAAGAGCTGACTGGGGGGCACCATCCAATCTGCCCTGAGAGAAGCGGAAGATCGAGAAGGATGGGAAGTCTTGGTCGCTCAAAGGATGGTGAAATTTAAATGTGGTCACGATCCTCAGCCATGAGTGCACGACCAAGAAGAAGAGAAGAATAATTGAAAGAACCGGTTGATGGAGACATTTACCGGGTCAGCGCAAATTCCCAGTTGCAATTGTAATTCTCATAGCACGGCCGGGGGCCCGCGTCATTACAGTTTTATGCTTAATTAATTTGCAAACATTGTCCGTCGTATTTGGAAGATTAATTCGCTTTTCCGTCCCTCGCTTCTGAAAAAAACACACCCTAATTATGTACCTAATCCAGGCTTTGCTCGAGATATGTACCCTTTTGCCTTATGCTATTCCGCCTAATGCCCAAATGGTATATACAGTATGCTATTATTGTGATTATATACATATATGCTCTAATTGAAAAGGTTTTTCGAAAATTCTTTCAAAAATTTCATGAAAATTGAATGAATCCTCAAATCCCTATCTATTTTTAAAAGCTTTTAAAAATTATTATTTGCTATAGCCAAAATATATCATTCAATTTCTAGCAGGATATCCCAACGAAAAAAGGTTTATTTTTTGTACCTTAAGAGCATACTTCAATGAAACGGCAAACAATTTTCAACTATAGGTGCGACGAAATTTTGGACTCGCTGGAAATCGGAGAGCGAAAGTTGAGCTGTGAACACGTAAATTTCTTTCGTGATGGCGACGGGGGTATTAATTCGTAAATCGTGTAAAGATGACTAAATACGTTACCCATTTACTTGAGAAAGAAAACATGTCAATGAATATTATGTTATTATTGTTACCAATAGAACAATAAACAGAACATTTAATGGACCCATGTTGAATTTTTATGACAAATTATATTTCGTTCGGCTCGCGTCATTTGCACAATCCGCGCATCGCCTAGTCACCATCTTTTTAGACCATGCCTCAACTGAGGTATAGCCTTAATATTTGTAAATTTTCATTTGAGTGGTTAGGACTGCAGACGCGATGTGATAGAAATCAATAAGCTGATGAAATGGGCCGGATAATTGTGGTCCGGAATAACGCCGGCAAATAGTGATCTTGAGGCCCAATAACAGTAGTGTAGTAATAGGTATAAAACAGACACAAACACCTGGCTTTTGAGAATAAACGAACCTGGAACCCCAGGTGAAAGACCAGCGGCTTACGCACTGATCTAAGAGGGCTGCAATAATGAGTATACATTATTTAAATAAAAAATAGTTTAATCTGAAAATAATATATACATAACCAGTGCCCACGTATGTATGTGAAACAGGGACACTTTAAACTCAGAGAAATACAAAAATTACGAGTAGCGCAACGTGGCATGGGAAAATGCATGCTGGGCATAACGCAGAAAGACCACAATAATACAATGAATAGAATATAATATAAAACTACGTGATTTGATATATTATGACGTATATCTACAGCTCTAGGTACATACATGACGGGTGGAGATGGGGTACCTTAAATCATAATACGACATGTAGAAAAATCTTTAATTCCATTTTTTAAATAATAATTGTCAGGAACCGACCAACACGAGGTCGGACCTAGTTTCACTATCTCATAAAATATAGAAAATAAGTAATGATACTATATACTTACAAAGTTTGTATAATAAATGGCGTAATAAAAATAATCATAAATAATTACAAGATAAAAAGAACTTTCTATACACCTTGTTTTTTAATTTTCTGTTGAATCTTATAAACTTAACAATTCTATGTATTAATAATTTAGGACAAATAAGGCAATAATTGTCAACAAATCATTTTTTTGCTATTTTGTAACAAACAAACAAACAAACAAACAAACAAACAAACATAGAATACTTAAATGTCATTTTGATTTCCATAGTAACGCACGTATATTATATTAATAATTTAGTTGCTATGACCACCCCCTTAGCAACCAATAATAGTGGATTGGATTACGGATTTCTTCCGAAATAACTTTTCATACAACAGAGATAACTATTTTAATCTCAATTTCAGAATTAATTATTTTCAACAGAATTAACTGAAAATGAATTCAATTCTACTCAAATATGGCTAAAAGTATTAGAAGAATGCATTGGCATCGTATTCTGATGTATTCTAAAAGTTTCAAATGTCTAGCTAGTCGGGAAGTTAGTTAAAATCGATTGCAAGATTTGTACTGGAAAAACAACCACCGGACAAACAAGAATACGAGCTAATAAAAACGTTGTAAAATTACAAAGATGTACACCGAGTGTGCTAAGTAGAACATGGGCCTAATTTAAGAATTTATAAAATAATCTTCACCAAAACTCGACGCAACGCAAGTGGAATATGTCAATATCCGAAGCGATTTGGTTGAAAACAATATGTATTACCGTCCATATTGGCATTACCAATGGCAGGTTAATTCTGCACTTTGGGAGGACAAACAACTGAAGCTCCCTCCAGCGGAAGCTCCAAGAGCCACACAACCCAATACCACCAATAGTGGCAGAGTTTTGATTTACTGGTATTTTCTCCTATAAATTATTGTTATGTAGGACTCGTTGATTTCATTAGTCAATGTCCAAGGTTCCGAGGCATATGTGAGCCTTAGCAGATTATATACATACTTTTATATCGCTTGTTTATATCCTACTTATTCTTCCAAAACTAATAATTTGTTTGGTTATCTCACGTTAGTCACCTGAATTAAAGACACCGAAGCGGTTTGGTTACGGTTACGGTTCATAAAATCCCCAAAATTATCGCTCCGTCTCGTAGACAAATTAATTTGACCGCCTGATTTAGATAAGCCACATTACAAAAAATCTAACACAGTTTTTTTGCTGGTAATTATTAAGATTTTATATAGTTCACTCATAATACTATAAAATACATCAAAATTCTCGGATTTTGACCCCCTATTATAATCTTACATTTAAACTTTTGAAGGATGTCAACTTTAATGTATGTGTATCCTGTCTATGTGCCCCACATCGTGAAGCGGGCCCCCAGGCTAGGATCTTTGGCGCCCCCCCCCCCCTACCTATCGCTAAGGATAAAGGCAGTGTGATGCTCTACAGTAGCGTTTTCCAAATGGTGTACGCGGTAAAATTACTTAATTTTATTGTATATTTTAATACATCCATTTGAATTATGGAGATGGCGAACATTGTATACACAATTAAAAAGTGTATCGTACAACCACATAATTTTTAATAATAATATAATTGACGGAAAATAGCGCCGCAGTCGACTTTTTTTTACTATTAAAGCAAATTCCTCGCCGGGCCCCCAGGCTAGAACCCTGTCAGCCCCCCCCCCCCCCCCCCCTTGTGGGGCCATGATCCTGTCATTTACTGAATTAATGTAATTAATACTTTGATTTAAAATAGTAAAACCGAATGCCAAAAATTAATGCAATTTAGGAAGCGCATCAGAGAGAATTGTAAACACTACTAGTTAACTTCATCACAGGTATGTGGGACGCACATAGCTTAGTTTTAGAGCACATGGTTGCCATGTATGTGTAACTATTATCGATTTCATATTTTATGTTCCATCTGACACTTTTAATTGTATACCTACAATGAATATTATTAATTTGTCTATGCTCAATTTTTAGTTATTTAAAACTATTAATTTAACTTCCGACTGCTCGTATGTATGATTCGATTTCACGTCTCCACTCGACATATGAAAAAGTGTGACCCATTACAAGTTGATTTTCATAAATCGAACTTTTCCGCGCATTTTTCAATGTCAAGAATTCATTTTCTCAAATAACTCACCAATCGACATTTTCAATACTTCCATTTAGGCACTCAGGCAATTCAGTTCATGAACTCTGTACTTAACTTTTCATCTGTTTGTTTACTATCTATCTGTTTATATGTGTATAATATGTTTTATTTAAAAGTTGATATGTCGATAATTTAGGTATTCAGAGTTAGCATCGGATTATGTGTAAAAACTAGGAAAAATCATAGTTATCCGATATATATATGTTACGCCAAATGTGCGAAATTGACTATTACATGAAATGGGCAAAATTTTGGCTAATTCATGTAATTGTCAAGCCCGTTGGCTTATTCATGAATTAGGTAAATTATCTGCAGAGTGCGTGAATTCGCCAGGGTATGAAATTCTTAAAATGTCAACATGACAGTAGAAAAAGTAAATTTAATACGGATGGTTTTATTAGCTATAATTGGACATAATATAATAGTATTATTATAAGGTTAGGTTAGGTTAGGTTTTGTAATTCTGAATTCATCTGAATGTCCATTTTGCGGTTAGCTAACAAGTATCAACAAACTATCACAACCATACAATCGACCATTGCACGATTGATACCCAAGCACGAATCATATCACGAAAATACCTTTTATTAAATTCTTCCGTTATCATAATATTATAGTTCTAGATTTTTTGCGCATAGTAAATGGATATGAACGTCATTGTAGCTATTGATTGGTATATTTTTATATTATAATCAATGACATTTGACACATTTGGTTAGTTTGATTAGTTGCAAAAAATACCACCGGAGAGCGACTATCTATTTTGACCATAGATAATATACGTACATTTTGACCAATGCATGAGCATTTGACACATTTAGTTTAATTGCAAAAAATACTACCGTAGCGCTACTGTCTAATTTGTCCAATACATGAACTAGGCAGAAAAATTACTGCCAAAATCACGCACTCGGCAGATATTTTGTCTAATGGATGAATAAGGCAACGGGCTTGCATTTTTCATGATTTAGGCAAAATTTTGCCCATTTCATGTAATAGTCCATTTCGCACATTCGGCATAACATATATATATATAGAACGTGCACATAAATCACAAAAAAATTGCATTATGGCTGATTTATTTTGCATTTCAAACTTTCGAATTGCAATAATTACTCCATAACATTATTTGAGACTTACCAACTTTTGGTAGTAATGTATTCTTTTACTACTATGATTTGCGAGTGAGTCTTAAGTCTATATACATAATATTAAATAAATCGGGTTAATCTATATCTAATCTAGACTAATCACCTGATTTTAGAATAAATAAGATCTAAAAACAATGTTTAGCGATAAAAATAGCTGGTCCAGCTATCGGCAAAATATTGAAACACGAACGATAGAAGTAATAATATAATTACCCATTCTAAGCTGAAATCAAATAATTGTAGTTTTTAATGTGTATTTATTTTGTTCCTGATAAAATAAAAATGTTTTGTTATTCGATTGTCTACATTCTACGCCAAGCATGTCCAACGCGACATTCGCACCATATTATTATGCTCATAGGTATGTCATATAGTCGCGGAAATGTAAATAGAACATACATTTAGTAAGTTGTAATATAGCATGATTTCATTGAAAATTTGAAATGGAAGCATTAATCATTCCTATATTGTTTATTTCCTTTACTAACTAACGTGAAATTTGTTTTCCATTTAACCATGAGAAAGCTCACGTCACACATGAGACTACTTCGTAATATCACTATATTCAAATGGTCTACCACAGGAGTAATAGAAAGACAATAATATAAATCCTAGAGCTTTAAACTGAACCTAGTTTTCCACATACCGTATTTTGAAGATGAGTCTAATGTGTGTCTTGACGCTCAAAAAGTTGGAAAGCACTGCTTTATTCAATAAAATATAGAATTAACCACTTTTATACTATTATTTCTAATGTCATATTCTTAAATTTACACGTGTGGAATTATTAGCAGTAGGGCAACTGAGTGACAGTGTATTCAGTGATTAATTTAAATACTAAATCATAAAAATGTGCAATCAGCTTCGTTTGTTCATTTTGTAAGGTTACACAATTATTCTTTATGCATGGATTCGTGTCCTGAATTACGCAATATTTGGCTTTGCGTAAATTAAATACGAAACAATCGTCCCGTTTCTTTGTTCACGTAATTGGGACCCAACCTAATTAAAAATATGAAAAGCGACACCTTAAAAATGGTAACTGTTAGCAGGAGTATTGTAACAACGGCCATTTTACGAAGTGGGGAAAAAAAATGAATGAAAAATGGTAGATAAAGCCAACTATACAAATAAACATATGTATCCAAATAGACACATTTATTATAGAGATAATTTCTTAGAGATAACTAATTGATCCACGCTAAAATCATGGTGATAAACCATTTATCTCTTTGTTACATTTAAAACTATTATAAATTCAATCGAACTATTGAGCATGATATCAATCAAAATAATACCATTTTATATCCATTATTGGTACATATTACATACATTGTAATGTTTGTAATACTAGGTACAAGTGACGGTTTTCCATAGTGACAAAATCAATCAAAGCATACAAAATTAAACAAGATGTCATTGTAGTCTGTCAACATAAACACTACAGCTAACATGCAATAGTGGTTTATCGAAAAGTCAAAACCTACACACCTATTAATGCCTATAATAATATAAGGCTAAATATATAAGCCTGCCTTACCAGACGCGCACACAGAAAAATGGTTTGGGACTGTCCATTTTTAATGATTTCCTTATTTATTTATTGATTTTTAAGCCAGCGGTAGTATAGATATAGTCAGTAGTAGATATAGACAAAAGTTGACCATGCTCAGATTATTAAATTTCTACTCCTCACGCGCGTGCATTAATTATCCAACTAACTAAATACTGTTATTTATGACACAGAATTGTTATCAAAGATAGACGAGTCTTTTTATAACCGCTAATAAAGAGATAGGTACTGTATGTTAAAGTATTTAAAAACGGCCATTAGCTAATCTGACGTATGGTAAATGGGTTCGGATAGAAAGGGCGTCGTAAATTGGAAGGCCTCAAAGGGAGCTCGAAGGCCGTACTCAAGCCTGCGTCACGCACACATGACTCGAGTCTTCGAGAGCCCTTCACCCAACCGCCTAACAATCGTTGAAAAATTCAACCCTCCACCGCACCCCTAGATAGAGGGCACAATTTAAATATAAATATGGGATGACAAGGCTTTTAATAGGTTTCCCAGCGCACGGAGCGTTTCTCAATGTGTAGTTCCTCGCGCATTGTCTAGTTATTTAAATGAATTAGATATGTAAGATCAAATTTCATCTCGAATTATCATAAAGTATCAGGGTAGCAAGATATCAGAGAAGGTATTCAATTCGAATGCAGCGAGTCAAATTAATTTTGACGTAAGCTTCTCAGTTGTTTTCCTTCATACAGAATATTAGATGGCTGAATATTAGATACTCTCGAAAATATATTACAGGTAGTGCCTACTACTACGAGATAATTATAAAGTAGATAAAATAACCTGAAATAATTACAAAATAAAAAGAAATTTTAATATACGACGTTTTTAAATTTTCTGTTCAATTATAATGCTCAATATGCTCAAACTTGTACTTACTTGATATGATGTAAATAAAAAAAAACCAACAAACAAATATAGAATACTGAAATGTCATTTTGATTTCCATAGTAACGCACGTATATATTAATAATAAAGTTGCCAGGACCACCTCCTTAGCAATCAATAATAGTGGATTGGATTACGGATTTCTTCCGAAATAACTTTTCATACAAAAAAAAATTAACTGAAAATGAATTATATTCTACTTAAAAATGGCCAAAAGTGTTAAAAGAATTCATTGGCATCGTGTTCTGATATATTCTAAAAGTTTCAAATGTCTATCTAGTCGGGAAGTTAGTTAAAAATCGATTGCAAGATTTGTACTGGATAAACAAGAATACGAGCTAAGAAAAACGTGGTAAAATACAAATTTTAAACAAATGAAACAAATGAAATGATTTTTTTCTGACAGATCAATGAATTGATTATAACACAAAATATGTTCATCGGTATGAGAATAAGATGATTATTTCCTATTCCCAAAAAAACACAAAATAGTTTTTTTATGTATTCACTTCAAATTTAACAGACATTTTCGGTGATTTTTTTTTCGTAATTTAATACGTCTCAAATGCTTCATTTATATTTCAACTATCATTAAAAGATTTTCGAAAAGAAAAATCGCTCGACGGATGACCAAGGATAATATTGATAACATTGCCCAGAGAAAACGTTTTGAAAATTATTCCTTTGATGCTCATTGCTCAATCCAACTTCATTATATTGTGAAGCCTCCAAATGAAACTGATTTATTTGAGACAGTTCGGAATTTAAATTGTCATTACATATTTTTATAAAATATATAATGAATGTATTTTGTAACTGACATATTATTTATGTTACAGAAACATACCCAGATGTAAAAAAGAATTCGGAAATGTAGAAATAATCAATGTTACGAGATTACCCATATAACGTTAATTATTTTGTGTCGGCCTTGATTTTTGGAATCTGGTCTTTACTCTATGACACAACAGATGCACGAGTAAAATCTGGTGAAGATTCTGCCACACTCGACACCCACAAAAAACAATTTTTTTCTTGGTAAAAATAATCAAGGACGTTCCGGTATAATAATAAATTCATAGCACACGACACAGATGCAAGATTTCAGTAGAAATACTTAGATTCAAATGCACACATTGAATGAAAAAAAATATACAGTTTTCAATTCCAATTTTACAACTCAACGATAAATATTATTATACACTATATTCTTTTCTTCTCTCTATGTTACAAAAGGTTACATGTAAACTGTACGAAAAACATTTCACCATGGCACAGTTCGCCGTGAGCTTTCTTATCGGAAAGAAAAATGATCGTATACTATACGGTCTCCAATTTTATTTGATTCAATATGAACATTAATTCAATTTTCATAGCTGATTTTGGCAAAATTCATGAATTCAAGAATGAAAACCTAACCTAACCTAACCTAACAAATAATCCAGTATATCGGCTATGTTTAAAATGTACTTGCTGCTGGCTTCCTGTAAAGTGCAAACTGACAAGAACCGTATTTTATTTAGACATGAATTTTATGTCGGTACTTTACGACCCAAAGAGGACCCAACGAAAAAGTTTCCAGACACGGTTACAAAAACCTCTTAAGTATACGTACATATTATTAGAAAAACCAATGTAATTTGGATCTTGTGATAAAAAACATGAGATGACTTGTGTAATTTGTTCGCGATATGGAATTGAAGAAAAGATGTTGAAAATCTCCTTATATATTTTTTTTCCCGACCATGTCCGATCCGAATAGGATCATATGGGCCTCCACAGAGTAGAGGTTTGTATTACAGATTTTTTTTTACGAGAAATGGATGTCAGCCACTTGCTCAACCTATTAGGTCCATACCCTGACTCACACACATTTTGAAAAACAATATGTGTACTTGCCAGACCCAGGATTCGAACCTGGGACCCACGGCATGATAGTCCAACGCTTATGCCGCGCGACCACCGTGGGGGAATGGAGTCAAAATATAATAAATTTAAGCAAAAAAGGACCACTTGTTTCACTGATTAAATTAGTTAAAAGTGACTTAGCATTGCAGGTTCATTCACAGAGAGCTTCACACTACTGCTATGACATTTAATTGTAGGTATTTAAAATTGTAAATAAAAAGACAATCCGCCATTATGAGCATATAAGCAGCCAGTAATACTACACGTCGCCATTATTATTTAATTGAAAAATCATGTAAAACCGTTTATAACACTAGCACTCGAAAAAATAATCACAATGAACATAACAAAATGGCCGCCATATTGCGTGAATTAGAAAGTCGGAATGGTAACGTCCATGGCCCCCGCAAGGGGGGCTTACAGAGCTCTAGCCTGGGAGCTCGGGATTAGGAGGGGCCCGGCGTGGTGGGTCGATCATTTAAGTGAGATCAACATACACTACAAATTCGCGCTAATAGTAAAAAAGTCGCCTTTTAGTCGCGCTATTTCACGAGTGGAATTTTATTTTATAATTATTTTTAGTGTGTTTCCTGTCTAATAAAAACGACTATTTATCCAATACGGCGAAAGACCGCATGTTAATTGGCTATCACAAAAGGGGGTCGCGATCGTTGCTTCATAATATGATACCGTGCCGACAATTCAAGTTGATTTATTTAAAAATGCCAAAAATCTCGGAAAACCCTTTATTTTACACAGAACCGTGCAGTTCCGCATTTTTTTCCCCAATACCATTTGAGGATCACTATTGTAGAACATTACACGGCTTGTATCCTTAGCGATAGGTAGGGGGCCATGGGTAACGATGTTTATATTTTGTGGAGTTTACCAACTTAACGATACTTCACGCGATTGTTATTAAATAATTTCAAATGTTATAATTGATACGTATTTATAAGGCTCCATCTATTTAAGTCAAAATTCTTCGAATTTGACCGTAATTATTTACATAAGTATTAAACGAGTTCGTTGATTCGGAAGAACAGTTTTACAGTACTCTCCCTTTGTCAAAAATACAGTGGTCTATGTATTACAAAGATTCTACAAGATTCTGTGCTTTGAAAAGTTTGAAAAGCTCCGCAGTGGAGCACATCCGCGTCGGTCGTAAGCCTTGTTCCCTTCTAATAATATTAGGACAGAATGATAAAGACGAGCGCTAAATTACGCAGTATCTACTTGTTAACACATCCAACAGGGCATATCTAGGGTTAGATTTCAGAATGAAAATGTACTTAAGATTTAATATACTTGCACCGAAGCATAGACGGGAATCTTTATCATGCTCTGCGTTAGCAAACATTGCGGTCTAATTTTGCCTCCCGTGATGGTCGTAGATCTATTATTCCAGCTACTAAATCATGATTTAGTGCGCCTAAAACATGTTCATAATAATATAATAGTAATCAAAGCCGAGTTTATCTTGTCTTGAAACCATAGTGGCGCAAAACGACACATTGCTGTGACAATATTCACACAAAATTATTATATTTTCATTAACAATTATTATTACTAGTGGCGCCAGTCGTATTCTTACGCCATTTTCCACTACTGTAGAATTTACTCATACTGAATGCCAGATTCATCTAAATGTTACTAATTGTAATAACATTTAAACTGCGAACGTTTCCGAACGTGCAATATTAGGTTAAAATGAGGGGATTTTTACCACGTTTTTATTAGCTCGTATTCTTGTTTGTCCGGTACAGATATTTCTTGTGTATCCAGAACATTTTTTTTCTTGTTTGTCCAAGATTTGTATTGGACGATTGAAGATTTTTAACTAACTCCCCGACTACCTAGACATTTGAAACTTTTAGAATATACCAAAACACGACGACAATGCATTCTTTTAATACTTTTAGCCATTTTTAAGCAGAATTAAATTCATTTTCAGTTAATTCTGTTTTGTATGGAAAGTTATTATTGTTAGTTGCTAAGAGGGTCCTAGCAACTAAATTATTAATATATACGTGCGTTACTATGGAAATCAATATGAAATGTCAAAATGACATTTCAATATTCTATAATATGTATTCAGTACAATAATTATTAATACATAGAATGGTCAAGTTTATATGATTTAACAGGAAATTTAAAAACGTGGTATATAAAAAGTTCTTTTTATCTTGTAATTATTAGTTTTTAAAACCCATTTGTCACACCTACTGCACATAACAGTAGCGTAGTGAATTTATAATATTAGTTTTTTATTTGTATTTCATATTATTATTATCAACATAAGTAACTCAACTATCGTACACAAACACTTTTTCAAAACCGTTAGTTTTAGCTTTATTAATATCGAAATAGTGTGAGCTTGGGTTCGATTGAAAGATGGAACAATAATTGGTGAGTTGTTTTGTAATATCGATACTAAACGATTATGTTCACGTTGACTCGTAAAATAATTTTAATACGAATATTTTCTCAACATAATGTCTAAGCTGCAATTGGTACATACAGTATGCAATCCATCAGTATTATAAAAAAAATAACAACACTGCTTCCCATAAAAAAATAAAAGTATTTGACGTACAAGTGTAGACAGTTGACACAGGATCTAAAAACTACTCGGTGCTTAAACCACAATTAAAAAGTGTAAACTTGGAGTGGAAGATAAAGTGATCAAATGGACGGTAATATGCAACAAGGAACCAACCCTCAACATATTGTTAAAATATAAGTTGCTATAATGCTGTTCCCATAAGAGTCAATGTGTTAGGAAAAAATGCCACGTAAGTGAACGTTACTGCCATCTATCATTGTAAGAACCAACCGACATTCATATATGTACTGTTTCAATTTTGCAACAAAGAACCAATCAACATGTTTTGTTAAAAAATGCATTCATTTCCTCAGATAAATCAAAGTTAAGTAGTCAATATAATTACTTTAAATATTTTTGAACAAATATTTGTTCATGAATACCATTGTTTACCAACACATAAAACTTAAAGGCATTTATCTCAGAAGAAGATTTTTTGGATTGATTCTTTGTTGCATAATACCGTCCCATGCGCCGTCCTACGCATGCCCTGTAATGCATTCCTCAAGTGAACGAAAAAATATACAAATAGTGTAGACATAGTTAGCTATCTGACTTCTTATGGCATATATAATTATAATTAGATATGACTACCTATTAAATTCGCTTAACTTAGCTGTTTGTTGAATTAGTAATAATAATTGTTATATCTATATTAATTGTATGCACACTGTGGAATTGGAATGGGGAGAGAAATATGGAAGGGGAATAATTGCCGTAACCAACTATCTTCTAATCATTAAAATGTATTTACTTGAATTGTGAAATCAGTCAGTCATGTCGTGTTTGTACGAATTTATCTGTTCTTCAATATTATTTTAAAAGAAACATTTTGCGAATAGAGTTACCATAATAATAATAATGTTGTGATAATAATTCTAGTTGGATAAAATAAATTGTTCTCGCACTTTAGTCTGGAAGTTTCTCGATAAAAAATACGTTTTCGTTCTTTCGGTACTGGGTACCTGCTGGAAAAACAAACAAAACAAAAAACGAGGGAAAATTTGAATAATGTTTTTCGCGCGCGTTTGTCGTTTCATAAACGTGAAATGAATCACGGTAAGAAATAAAACTGTTGCTTCAAATACACATAGCAAATTCTTATACAGAGAATTTCGGAATAAATTATTATACCACCCACCAAAATAATAAGGGTGTGGTTAAATCAAGCATACAATTTAATAGGTAAGCAGATTAAATTGGTTAGTATACAATATGTATGTTCAATACCAGGTGTGTTTATGTTTTATTGGTGTGTAACCATGTTAGCTCACACCCAACTGCCAAAAAATCGTATTGTAGTTATTTATTTAAGAAAACAAAACATTGTGGACATTAAAAATCTAAATTCAAGACGTTCACAACATGAGATGTACAGTATAACCATTAATATTACCCTCATAAGAGAGAATTACCACTATATGGAAGGACCGGAGAATTTCGATTGCCACAAAATTGATGCTTGTGCAAACATTAGTGTTCTCGATATTTCTATACGGAGTCGAGTCGTAGACCCTGAAGGCAAGAGAACGGAAGGCAATTGATGCCTTCGAGATGTGGTGTTGGCGTCGAATGCTTCGCATTTCTTGGACGGAGCACAGGACGAACCAGTCAATCATCCAGAGACTGAAGATAAAGGAACGGCTCTCGACGATATGTCTGAGAAGAATTCTGCACTTTTTTGGACATATTGTCAGGCGCGGACCGGACAACCTGGAGAGACTGGTAGTTTTGAGTAGCCTCCAGGGAAGGCGAATCAGAGGAAGAGCGTCTGCGCGATGGAGCGACCAAGTGAAAGAGCTGACTGGGGGCACCATCCATTCTGCCCTGAGAGAAGCGGAAGATCGAGAAGGATGGAAAGTCTTGGTCGCTCAAAGGATGGCGAAATTTAAATGTGGTCACGATCCTCAGCCATGAGTGCACGACCAAAGAGAAGAGAGAATAAGAGAATATAATATATATTAATAATAATAATATAAATAAGAAAAACATAAGTCCGATTGTATAGAGAAAAATTAAATTTCGAATACAAAATACATATCACGTCATCGGAAATGTCTACATCTTTGGGGACCGCATTGACTAGTCTTGCACCCCTCGCTAATGGTGCCTAGGGTTGACACGATAACGGAAAGACGTCGTGCAAAGCAAAGCCGGTGCGGGTATTAGTGAGAATTTATAAGTCAATTTCTCCGTGGAGTAATCGCGTGGTAACGGTGATAAAATCCCGAACGACCTATATCATGCGTATACTCGAGGAAAGGCGCCTTTTCACGTATTTGTTATCCTATGACGTTTTTATTGAGCAAGAGGATAACATCGATTTCTTGTAACTGTTAAGAAATCTATTGGTGAGATAAAATTGTGTATATGTCGCGAACACACGGCATAAGTGATGTTTTGTGTTGCTTTCCATATGGATAATCTTCAATGTCAATATATCGCAACGACGTACGGAATTCTCATTATTACTGTACACAATGAAGATAACCGCTTTGACTCCAGATCATTACACCAGTCAATTCTTGGCTGGACATGGTGGCTTCGATGGCAGGCTCTTTGAGCTTGGTCTTGTTACCCGTTCAACATGTCCATGTGGCGGAAAAATATAGGATGCAAAACACATCCTCTGGGAATGTCCTAAAATGTGTATGGAAAGGGAAGAGCTGCTCAAGTCAGTTCAACCAGCTGTTGGGCCCATCAAACCGTCCGACCTGGTCACCACAAAGGCCGATTTTATTGCATTTAGAAAATTTGCGGCGTCATACTGCCAACGTGAAGATCTCTTCACAGTTGCTCAGAATGTTCGGCAGTTTTGTATTGGCTTTAATTTGTTACTTACTACAATTTTTAATATTGCCTGTACGTACTCGTACACCCACGATGGCCACGCGGCTTAAGCGTTGGACTATCATGCCGTGGGTCTCAGGCTCGAATCCTGGGTTTGGCAAGTATACATATTGTTTTTCAATTTGTGTGTGAGTCAGGGTATGGACCTAATAGGTTGAGCAAGTGGCTTACATCCATTTCTCGTAAAAAAACAAAAATCTGGTAATACAAACCTCTACTCTGTGGAGGCCCATATGATCCTATTAGGATCGGATATGGTCGATAATAAGTACGTACTCAACTCTCCTATGGGTACCTTAACTTAAAATCATGTAAATTCGGTCAAAGCACATTTGAGTGTATGGCGACCTTAATATTGGGTAACTGCTCCTGAGACTTTCCCAGTTATAAAAATAAAAATGATGCTTCATAACCAAAAGTAGGGTTCCGTGATACTCCCGATTTAGACCGGGTGTGGTGCGGGGCGGATGTGGTTTGGTTGGACGATTAAATTCAATGTACACAATTCGGCATCTATGTGTCAATGCGGCGTCTTATTGCGGACGTGAAGATCCCTTCACAAAGTTTTGTTTGTCCGTATTTTTAAGCTTTGTTTTTTGTATCTTATATATATATATCATTAAATTCATTTATTTTTGTTAAGTCTCTGTGCCTTTCTCTCCCATGGCACTTTTTATTAAACTACGTCTCTCATTAAAATTCAGTCGAAGCTCACTTGAGAGCGTGGCGAACTTTACTCTCAGGGGTAAACAACTGCTGATGCGTCACACCTCAACGTAGGGTCTCGTAATACACTCGATGTTGTGCTGGACGGGTTGGTTTATAGGGTTCATATTTTTGTTGCACTCAATTCCCACTTCCACAAAGGTTCTCCACATACTTACAAAGTTAACTCATCAATTGCATAGGCATAGCCATTGCATAGTATGTATATCTTACTACTATACTAAATTGTAAAGTTAATCGGACAATTATGTTTTATTGTTGAAAACTCCATGAGAGTCAAGCCATTTCTCGCGGTTGGCCGGCTGACTTGAAATTTAAGTAATCCACCTCGTCAATCTATATTAATTTTATCAAGTTGTTGTATGTATAACGGGTTAATAAAACTAAACTCGGCGTTTATTTGTTTTTCGAATTTCGAATCAGCTATAATTATTGAAGTTATACTTCTTTAGGCGCGTTTGGGAAATCAGATCAGAGTGTATTTTTGGCGTGTGACATGTAACAAATAATTTATTTTTTCACACGAAAAAAAACGCACTCGATTGGATTCGAACCACCGATTGTTCGGCTATCAGCCGAACGCACTACCTTTACGCCACAGTATGATACTACAATCGTGACGATTATACAGTATAATATTATAGTTTCGAATTGTTCCGTTGCCTAGGCTGCGAATTTTTTATTGTCGGCCATTTGCAATTCCTTACTTAAACAAACTATTAAACGTCAGACTGACAGTTGGTACTTTAAAAATAAAAACAACGAGAAACCATTATATAATTTAGCAATATAAGTTAAAGTGTATAGAAATAAACCAACGGCGTTCCAATAAGCGCTCCTTTTTCTTGAGTGTGTAATTTAACAAGATAATTAAGAACTAATCAAAGAATCTAGTTTGTCACAAGTTTTGTTTTTGTTTTGTTACGCCAAAGAAGTATAACTTCTAACGCACGTACATAAGTACACACACCGATTTTTTTTTATAAAGCTTGTCATTTCAAAAATAGTTGGTATGGGCTAAAAAGATAACACCTTTTTTGAAATGAATGAATGTCCACATTAATTTTATTCCAACGTTCGCGTGGGAAGTCGTAAATTTAAGTCACCTTAAAATAGTATATAAAAAGATTAATTAAATCAAAACTTTTGTAAAGTTTTCGGCTGCGGTTTGTTTAAGAGCAGTGTTGCTCAAAGTTCGGTTCTTAGAAATAATTTCCCGACCCGAAATTACAGGAAGCATAAATAATAACAGTGTAGCCAACTCACCGAAACCGGCACGCTCGATTGTTTTCATAACAATATTATGCCTCTGAGCCGAATAACAAAAAGTTACTTATCAATTTGAAAGCTTTTTCACTTAACCAGCTTAAGATATTAAACAACATATCGTTTGACATGAAAAGGTCATCGCACTATAGAGGATTTAAATACAATTAAATAAGTTTTCAGCTTATTCTCCGTTGGAATAGTTGAGTTTGTTGGCACCCAGCAACTAACACTAAACAAATATGTAACTAACACATACATACATCTGGTAATTCCGTAATAATATATCTTGTTTTTTCACACTCGACATTCTGACAATCTAATGTAGGTGACAAATATGTCAATTTGCATTATTTATCGAATTTTAGTTGTTAATACTTTGAACAAAATTTTACCAACCGAAAGTCATAATCATCGGAGTAAGGATTCATTAATTATTGTCAATTTTACACGTAAAATGACATGAAATAAAATTCAATATCAATGTTATTGATTATTTTCTCTTTTACAACCACAATTATTAATGTGTCGTAGACCAGTGCTCCGTAACCTTAGACTATAGATACATCAAGACGTCACCCATTGCATTGCCAAATGAAGCTGCGTGCCGTGCGTTTGGTTTGTGGGCGAGCGAACGCATTCGTACACAAATGTTTGAGACCATAGACCATTTCGCTAGTGCTTGCCCAAAGTGCCCGCACTAGACGCTCAGAATTAAAATATAATTTTCTATTTTTTCAGGTTATATAGTTTTTTTAAGCGGTCAAAATGCAACCATTAGGTAAAGATATCCATAAGTTATTTTAAAGAAACACTAGGTCACTGATATTAAAATATATAATATTATACAAATAAATTATCACGAACATGTATCAACTTACCTATGAAACGTAATACCATCTTCTTGCTTATCAGTACGGTTACCACATTTTAATACAACACACAGAACCATCTTTTCTACTTAATTAACTAAAAATATTTACCACTGACTTTATGTTTAATACAAAAAATATCAATTTTAGCAACACGCGCTCGCAGGTTATCGACGCTTAGCTATGCGGCGACACCACAGCAAATCATCTCACACATCTGTAAACCTTTTATCTTACTCTAGCGCGTGTCGCAGTGATTATAAGGGTACCGAATACTTTCTCACTCGCACTTATGCATCGTTTTTGTTCAGGCCTTGTCCGCAACCTTTTCTCACCCACGGTACACCACACGTAAAACAATTGATACACCAAAATATGGACCCCAGGCCAGAATTTTCGGCGCTCCCCCCTACCTATCGCTAAGGTTAAAGACGTTGTGATATTTTAAGATAGCGTTTTTCAAATGGTTTTCGAGGTAAAATTAATGGTATTGATTGTATGTTTAGCGTTTTTTTGTATTATTTATTGTAATACTTGAATTATGGTTTGATGTCGGGTTAAGAATAATTATTTGTCGAGTATTGACACAATAATAATAAATTGTATCCCACAATCGTATGTTTTAAAATATTAATGCCAGCGAAGTAAAATAGTAATTTGTGATTATCGGGCGGACATGCTCAGCGTAGGTCAAAATGGAGCTTTTATTGTATTTTCAAAGCATGATCCTGGATATTCTTTAGACGTTGTAGATAATCTATTTATATAATTTTGAAGCCTTATTATCCTTTATATTTATTTTCAACATTTGATGACTGCATAAAGTATTTGTATTACATAAAATAGTATTCTTTTAAACGTCTCGCTCTAATCTTTTACAATATAGTCATATTTCAGTACATGAATGTGCAGTGGTGTTAAGATTTTTTACATTTATTAATTTTTAAACGCATTTATAAAACCATTAGTATAATTTATGTTGACATTATTATAGTGAAATATTTACAATTAAAAATTATATTCATAATCTCTGTGATCCCAAATTTGACAAGAATTAGGCATTTTATTATTCAAAAAATGGGCAAGATTAACACATTTGAAGATAATTCTAAAGATACTCATTATAAGCTACGTCTTTGACCATTCAAGTGTGATAAACATCCTACGTATAATGATTGCTTTATAATAATTATTGACCTAAGAATAAGGAAGTATTTTTTTGAAATACGCCATTGCTTTTGGCATTTCCCAGTGGTTAAGCTACAACATATGGCCGTAGCCATAAATTGACAAACTAAAACTGAAGTACGCGTGTTTGAACATGTACCTAACCGATTTTTTTTTTAAATGGTTTAAGGAATGTCCAGGATCATGCTTTGAAAATGCAATAAAAGCTCCATTTGACCTACGCTGAGCATGTCCCTCCTTAACCTGCCACGCCGCCCCTCTGAGCCTGGGCCCCCAGGTTAGTGCCCCCCACCTTGTGGAGGACATGCACCAAAATTACATTGCATACTTGTTTGATAAATAATTATTAAATATACATAACACACGACGTAGAACCAAATGTCCATCTTCCCATGTATTTGTTTGTTTCAATGAACGTAAAAGTTTTATATATGTTGACTTGATATTTGAAAGAGCAACCCGAAGTTCTTGGTCATGACCCTTAAAGCAAGATTGATTATTATTTTTAATTATAACTTGAGTTGAAAAATTTTGCTCACCTAGATAGTTCGTAGAAAATGGGAGCTGAACTGTGATAGCCTTGTTAGCAATACGAGATTATTCTTTATTAACCGAAATCCAGAAAATAACCAATGAAACATCGGCGAAGTTCAATTTTAGCGTCCCGTTGTTTCTCAATTCAAAAAATTACTCTCGAATTTTCGGTATTGGTTGCAAAAGGGTTTCGAATCCAGTCGTATTGATTGTATGAAAGTAATGATGAAATTTCTTTTGAAGCAAAGTTAAAAATGTTTTTGAGACGGATCCAAAATTAATTGCTTGTTTTCATTGGTGGTCTGGTAGGTCATTTGGTATATTTATAGAGATCCTTGTCTTAACACGTTATACTTTATCAGAACACGTCAATACATTTTCATTCTGACCTTGCATTGTTTTATTAAGTTAATACAGGTGCTCAAATATATTACCTTCCATGTACGAAAATTGGGCTATTAAGTAAGTGTTGTATAATATACAAATTTATTTGCTTATTTTATTGGGAGCAATGCGCCGCAGCACACCTAGCATCGTCTCACGGCACACCGGTTGCGGAGTGCTGTCGTAGACGAAAGTCTTGCTACAGACTTTATTAAGTGTTTATTTTTTATTGAGGTAAGAAGTCTTCGGTAAGAAAGTAAACTTGTGATGGTGTAATGAGGAGATGAGTGAAGAACTGCAGTATGATTGTAGAGAACGGTTGCGTGTTTATTTGACGGATTAATAGAAGTACAGTGAATCCCATGGAGCGCAGATTCTAATCCTGCTGGCTGTCGTATTTTTCCAAAAAGATTTTTTCTAATGGTTAGAAATATTTCTCAGAAGTCACGCAATGGCCGAACGGTAACGTGTCGGCTTATAAAGTCGTGAGCCTCTGGTTCGAATCCCGAGTCTAGCAAACTCACATAATTATTTTTTAACCCAGTGTATAAAACTAATTGGTTAAGTAAGTGGATAACATCCGTTCTTTTATAATTAGAATTATTTTATTACAACCTCCGCCCTGTGTAGGCCTATTCTCCTCTTCGGATCGAACATGGTAATCTACTTTATTTCTTATGTGTAAGGTGGGCCGGGCCTATGTACTCGCACGTTATGTGTTATGACTTGTGTCATACATTATTCATGAATAAAACAGCTGATGATAGAATTCAATTCAATTCATATTTATTTATTTACATGAAGCGAATATTAAAATGTATAATGTTAAAACATTCACAATATGCGCATGGTTTAATTTGTATTACAAAGTTTTTATTAGCTCGTATTCTTATTAATTGTCCGGTGGTTGTTTGTCCAGTACAAATCTTGCAATCGATTTTTAACTAACTTACCGACTAGCTAGACATTTGAAACTTTTAGAATATATCAATTCACGATGCCAATGCATTCTTTTAATACTTTTAGCCACCCTTAAGCAGAATTGAATTCATTTTCAGTTAATTCTGTTTTGTATGCAAAGTTATTTCAGAATAATCCGTAAAAAGTAAAAGACTATTATTGGTTGCTAAGGGGGTGGTCCTAGCAACTAAATTATTAATATATACGTGCGTTACTATGGAAATCAAGATGAAATGTCAAAATGACATTTCAATATTCTATATTTGTTTGTTTGTTTTTTATTTACTTCATATCAAGTACAAGTTTGAGCATATTGAGCATAATAATTTAACAGAAAATTTAAAAATGTTGTATATAAAAAGTTCTTTTTATCTTGTTATTATTATTGAATTTTACCCAATACCATATTGTTTCCCTTGCATTTTATTTCAAATAGCGTTCGGTGATCAGAATCGATTAGAAATAATGTGAAAAGCTTTCACTTGCACGAAAAGGCACGCATTCTTTATTCGTTTACGGAAGGTTTTATTTTTATTGCTAGCGGTTGAGCTCTCGGCGTGGTCCTTAATTATACCCTGTCTAGTTTTCTATCTGTTATTCTTATCTGACGGAAGTGCTCGGAAAACTAAAAAAAGTTTCTAACCGAAACCATGGACGCCTGTTGTAATGGCAACACAGGGTCACCAAATAACTAATAATCAATATTCTATACAGTAACCATTTTGTGAATACATCACCTGCACAAAACATTATAAATTTCCATAATATGTAGAAATATCCTTACCACACCTCTAATCAATATAATAGTTGAACATAAATAATTTGAAAACATATTATGCATAAGTATACCATGGCCCCCACAAGGGGGGGCTGACAGGTCTCTAGCCTGGGGACCCGGGCTCTGGAGCGGCCCGGCGTGATGGGTCGGCCTGATAAGTGAGATAAACATACATCACAAATTTTCCCTAATGTGAAAAAAGTCGCCTGCGACGGTATTTATACATAGTCTTCACATTTTAAAATGTCAAGTTATGTGATGTAATTTTTTATTACTGTGTGTCGATACTCGACAACTATAATTCAATTTAACAATAAAACTGCTTAGAAAATAAAATAATTCTTAAAATATACACCTAATACCCTTAATTTGACCTAAAACAACGTTTAGAAAATGATTCTGTAAAGTTTCCCACTGCCTTTAACTCTATGGGTAGGAGGGCCCGCCAAAGATCGTGGCCTGGGGGCCCGCTTCTAGATGTGGGGGCCATGAAGTATACACACTAGAAAAACTTATAAGTAGATAATTAGCTGCTTGAATACGACATATTCTCATATTATAATGTATCCTGCGGCTGCATATATATGACGAGTGGAGATGGGGTAACTCAAATCATACCATTTGTATCACTTTTTTATTGATTTTGGAGATAAGTGGTGTGTTAGGTTAGCTGGGGTGTTTTTAAATTATGCAAGTATAGCATACATAATAATATAGTACAAAACATTGATATCACACACGAAAAGAAACATTATTTTATCTATTTATTATATATGTTGAAAAATATCTATATTTATTTATATTCCTACGTTGTACAACGGTTTGCTATAACGATACAATAAAATTGCATTACAGATGCAGGTGTACAATAATTATTTTCAGAATAGCTTCATAATAATAATATAAAAAAAGACTTAACCTCAAATTACCGCAGTCTTGCCAACATTCTAATTAGAAATACAAAATGAATTAACCATGTTATAAGTTGTGTACTTGTCAGTGTTTACATTACCACGACATTTTTTCCCCAGTTAGGAAATTTTATCCGTGCACCTTTGACGTAAGAATCGCGCGATACATAATAAAATAGGAAAATCGCTCATCTTGGAAAACTGTTGCTTTATTTCTTGTGTTGTTTTAATCCAATGTTTTAATCTTACAATCATATGAAGTTATAAATATAATAAACGCATTCATATACAAAGAGTTTAATTAAATAAAACCATAAACGCCACAAAGGTGATTTTCATTATTAAAAGGTTCTATTCTGAATAATTATAACGCCAATAAAACCACATAACTGAAAAAAGTCTGAGAGTAGGCCACACACTAATATTAGACAAGTTTTAATAGTATGTAGGCACTCGGATACCTTCTTCATACCTACAAAAATGGCTTTCACAGTGACCGATACTTTTGTGATGAACCCAAAGATGTTGAAAAAAACCTTTATAGAGATGTAGCATGCAAAAGTCAAAAAATCCCCCGTCGACTAATTTTTATACAAACTCTAAAAAGTCGTAAACTAATTATTTGTTGCATCAAAAATGGCACCTTGCCTCTGCGATTTTGATAAATAAACTATATTTATAAACTGTTTTATTTATTCAATGAATAATTCATAAGGTTTGGGGATGTAACATGATGATTTAAAATACCTCACCTACTAGAAAACAATCTTTGAAAAAATTACAACGTCCAGTGGAACTCAAACCCGCATCCACTGGATTCGCGCTTATGTGCTTTACCAAAATGCCAGAATTAACGCGATTATTGAGTGCTTCAAGATATAAATACTATTTGTTAATTTCGTCGTAATTAGATAGGATTTATATGGCTCAAAACCCATAATATGCATCTCATATATTTTTTTCAATGATTTTTTCTAGTAAGTGGTTCTGAGGTGATTTTAAATTATAAAAACTATAAAATGTTTAATATTTACCAATTAATTATTATTAATACCCTTTCTTCTTATATTTAAAATTGTTTTTGGTATAGTACCTATACGATATATGCATGTTTTACGTTGAATGTCTTCAAAAACTTTTAATCTTTTATAAAATTTAAATATAAGAAATATGGCGCGTAAGCTTTTATTTATTTCAAAACTTCGCGGCACTTATTTATTTATATCATGATTAATTTTTATATTACGTACATAATTGATAAAAATAATTGACCTGTAGACATTATTTTACAATTAATTTGTAAAAGTTCACTTATAATTAGTGGTAATTATAGCCTATCATAAGAATCCCATCTCTACATATAACGATTGTCACATGGAGTCAACTTCACTATGCTTCCAAAATTGAATCAAATGCAACTTTAAAATCCGATTTTTATACGTATATGGTGACCGTGGTGTTATTGCATTTAAACTGTATAGTTTGTCTGTCTATATAGTATACTATTTATTATATTATTAGTCATTAATTATTATTCTAAATATTAATATCTATGCAATACTGTGATTAACATTATAATAAACTATTAAGTGTAACTACCTATTAATATAACTGAGTCTGGAAACTTACCCACGGCTGTGGCAACACCTAGAAGCCTAGAGAGGGGCTCTAGAAAATCCCATAGACCGCCGCAGGTCCCCTCTCCGTACCTGCCATTCCTCGATCGACTTTTCCCATCCATGTTTAGCACATCACTAACACGACTGGCTGGTTGAAAACTTCCTCTCCGGAAAATTCGTTAGCCACTGTTTGCACAAGTCATTATTCGCACTCACCTTTGGATCTTTATGTTTTATTCGACGGAATTCATTAATCACTTAGTGATAGGTGTTTTTATTGTATTATGTATCACTGGTATTCATTTAAGTACAATCTAGTCTTTGTACAAGTTCAAAGTATAATAATACCTATATCGATTTGTCGAAAATAATCAACCAGCGCTATTAGAAAATTTTGTAAAATGACGGAATAAAATAAATAAGTATATGTTTAAGATGCTTACGACAGTAAGAAAACAATAATTGTATCGATGATCGTTGAGAAATAATATGCGACTGTAAATTATACAAAACTGATTTTAACATTCTCTAAAGTCTAAAATAAGTGTTGTTTTCAAACTGTCTGACAATTCTTAGCGGAAAGACATAGCATTAAATAAATAACATTTAATATTATTATGTGGAACCTACCTACCAGTAGCAAATATCTATTTTTGTTTGGTTTATACAGGGTTTAATTAAAATTTTAAAACTAGCCAACACCATCTATATTTTTGTATTCTTAGTTTAAAAAAAAAACAAATAGGTATGACTGACAAAGTGTGCACTATTTTAATCGGGTCTCCACAGCCTACCTCCACTATTCGCCACTAGTACCTATCTACTTAGTCGACATAATTTAATAGTGATCAGAACCGGTTTTATCCGATTAGATAATGATATTATCAACCGATACACAATATTAAACATATTTATACTAACAAATTTAAATACAAAAATTATTCTTTGAAGCCTAACACTATTTAAATAATAAATTTAATTTGCCTAACATCACAGGACATATTCCTGGTGCGCGAAACCGGTCCTGATCATGCCTAAATTATATGTATTAAAAGAATATTGTAATGTGATTAGTGTTTGAAAAAGGACATGTCAGACCGAAACATTCTATAAAAGTAATAACAAAGCATAATTACTTTATGACCAGGAAATGGTCGCATAGCGTCAATGCTGAATGCAACCGACTGGAGAGAGAGGATAGCTCGAGATAGAGATTCCTGTAAGAAGGATCTGCAGTCAGCCATGAACCTAAATGGTATATGTAGCAACGGAGGGGGTCCCAGATTTTTATTGTGAACGGCAAAATTTTAAGTTCCCCTACCATCCATGTGTAATCTATACATGGCCCCTACAAGGAGGGGACTAACAGGGCTCTAGCCTGGGTGCCCGGCGTGGCGGGTCGACCAAATAAATGACATAATACCCACCAAAATTTTCTGTAATAATAAAAAAGGTCCCTGCGGCGTAATTTTACTTGGAATATATTAACATTTAAAAATATGTTGTTTTGCGATATATGTTGTTGTGCGATATAATTTTCGAGTATTGTGTGTCGATACTCGACAACTTAAATAATTCAAGTGGATGTCGGTATTAAAAACAGAAAAAATCGCTAAAAAGACACTGAATACCCTTAATTTTACCTCGGACACCATTTGGAAAAAAGCGTCACACTGTCTTTAACCTTGGCGATAGGTAGGGGGCCACCAAAGATTCTGGCCTGGGGCCCGCTCCAGCATGTGGGGGCCATGAATTTATACTATATAGTATATCGTCTCTGTTCTGGCAGAACACACTAACTGGAGAATACTAGTTTTTAGTAATTTGACTTTGAAGTTGTTAAAATGTTTGAAATGGTCTATAATGTGAGTTTATTAAGTAATCGTAAAAAGGATGACTTTAAAATAAAGACTGTTTATTTATTAAGAAGGTTTCCAGACGGTAAAGTTTTAAATAAGGACCATTTTGGTATAACTAACTCAATATGTCATTTTTTCGAATTAGTGTCTTCTCCCAGAACAGTGACGATATAGTCTATACTACTTATTATAATTACTGGACTGTCTGTCTGACCTTCTGTTCCCGTTTGTTCCGTTATAACTGAAAAATTACTGGACCAATAATAATAATCTTGCACAACTTATAGAATATGCCTGTATTATAACACATTGTTAGTGCCAAAAACTTAGTTTCATCTCAGTGAGTATTTCTATGGAAAAAACGTACTTGCATCAATTCATTATGGGTAGCTAAAGTGGAAATATAACATGGGGTGGAGTGGTGAGGTAAAGTAGACCTAGAGGCACACGCGCCCATATACAACCGTTGTCTATATCAATGATTATGGGGGGATCTAATGAAATCCGTGTATTTATTCATTCTTTCACTCATAATAAGTAAAAGGCTACCACTAGTTCAATATACAAACTAAACGTGTAATTAATTTAACTTAGCTCCTTTGCTAAAAAGTACCCGTTATGTAAAAATTGTCTCTTAGTTGGAAAAGATACTAAAAACTAAGACCGCAAGAATAATACGATCTAATCAGGGCCGGATTTGCGTCTAAGCCGCGGCTTACGGCTTTGTTTTACAAGGGGCGTCGCGCTATCTGTGCACTTTGCATTTCTTAATACCTACGTAGGTATTTTAAAACCATCGCATCACGTTGAGTATCTAATTAGACATTTTCTTTTGAATTATTATTAATAATAACCATGTCCTTGCTTTTTAGTACAAAGCGGTTGTTAGTAATTTTGAACGATTACAAACACTCAGGCTTTGAGAAAATCACATAAATATATTGTGTCCTCACCGGGAATCGAGCCCAAAGCTCCCGGATGGAAGGCCAGCGCCGTATGCACTGCACCACGAGAGCCGCCATCTAATTAACATTGTTCTATCTAACTAATTTAATTTACATAGTTATTATAGTTAGTATATTATAATTTAAATATTTGAAATAGCTTTTACATAAAGAATTCTGATTAGTAAATAAATTCTATGAGGTTTTAATAAGATGGATATACCTTTTAGGAATTCCAAATGAACGTTTTATATTAGAACATATTTGACAGTTACCCCACAATAATGAAAGTATATTATTGAATTGGTAAATACGCAAAAAATTATATTCTTAACGTTAGGTATAAGAATATTCCATTGTATTATTATTTGCTAACCTACTATTGTAATATATAATTAATGATGTTGCATTCTATAAAAAAATATAGATTTGTAATCACTATTGCACGGCTTTTTATCTCAGTGCGATACTGGTAAATAAATCTTAGTAACACTTACTATAAATGAATATATAATTTATTATTAGTCTTGGTAACCCTCGTGTTAGGTTTGTGTCATAACTTAAGGTTCCACGATCATAAAAGAAGGTTTCTTCAATATCCTCGATCCTAAAAAGATCATATTATGGGACTCCAGTGAGTAGAGGTCTGTACTAATAGATTTTCGTTTTTACAAGAAATGGATGTTAGCCACTTGCTCAACCTATTAGGTCTATACTATGACTCGAAATACATAATGCAAAACAATATGTGTATTTCCCAGATACAGTATTTAAACCTGGGAACCACGACATTATAAACTGACGCGTTTGCCGCTCGGCCATTGTGGGTGTCTCTTGAGAACACCTTAAAACGAAAAAATATAATTAAGCATCCGGTATTTATAATACTAATCACGTCTTACAAGTTTACTAAATGCGCCCGGAGTTCGATGGATGCAGGTTCAAATCCTGCTTGGTACAAATATTGTTTATAATATTATGTATCTATGTTTTAGGTGCTTCAAATTATAAATCTTCAATGACGGACCCTATATTATTTAATCATTTGTTAAAATATGGAGAAAGTTCGGCCTTGTTTGAGGGAGCAATACAGTAGCATCATCCATGACTCATTATTGATGAACCAGTAATTAGAAATGTAATATAATTCCTATTAAAATTTTCCCGCGTAAAAGTGCATTTAACTGTCAAAGGACATATTATTGAAAAACAAAACAATGGCAATTATTTTCAACTGTCATCGTGTACATGAACGTTCCACGTACGTATAGGTCTGTTACCGAAAGTCGAGGCGATCACAGATACGAAAGATTGTGTGTATTGATGTATATAATACACTATTCTTTAACATGCTGTACCTTTTTGGATTAGTTCGATTTTTTTTCCTAAATCAAAACAAAGAATCTTCTTTTTTAAAAGTCGATTTAAAAATTTGAAACATGCTGTTTGTAAACAATGCGTCTGTGTGAGTATTATGGTCGCCTCAACTTTCGGTAACATACCTATATCCGAATAATTTAATTTTGGTCAGTTTTCCCGGTTTCCGGCCATGAATCCGATTCTGCTTATTTGGTACAATTATCAGAACGACAATATCATATGATGTATTTGAACACAACTTTTTTGGGTCGATTCATACAATCGAACATGCACGCAACTCTGAAATGCCGTCTTGAAACGAAAAAAGAAAAACCTGTATTTATTTACATATCAAATCAATTCAACGGATAAAAATCAATTCGAAATACAAACTTTTACCAAAGATGTTATATAAACAGAAATGTTTCAATTTGGTTCAATTGGTGTCAGGGCGTCTGGTGCTAAATAAAATTATAATCATCGCGAAAAATCGTAACGTAATAAATCAATGTCTCTTTTCGGCTGTATGCTTTTAGAAATCAAAACGTCCGCGTTGTGTTCATACAAGCTGTGTTATTCTGCTAGCTTTTAGCTAAACTGCGATAAAACAGAAGATTAAGCGACTTTAGCGTAGGTACGTACGGAAATAAATATTCGCTCTTTGGACATTGGATGGCTGACAAAATCGCGATTATTTCAAAACGCGCCCACAACAGATTGCATAAAAATTTTATTTCAACAACTCTGACAACACAACATTGAAACAAAAACGTATTTTTGAACTTTCAATAAAAACAACGTATTAAAAGGAATATTTTTATATTTGTACCAGCCAACGTTTAGTGGCACCTGGCAACTTCAATTTGACTAATAATACACAGTACATTATATTTATTTCTTTTTCACATATAATATTTTAGTTAAGTATTGTGACATACTATTGAGCGCAGCGCATCTATTCTATACAGAAGACTGCTATAATAGGCCGCTATCGGCAGCTATCGAGAGTAGTTTTTCATTTTTTGTATCGAAGTATTAGCACTTATTGTAACAATTACAATAAGTTAGTTGTAATTGTTGCAATAAGTTCTATGTTTCAACAGCACCTCTCTTGGGTTTATTAAATTTTAGAGCGAGATTGACAGATTTTACTGTTTAGACGGCTAACTTATTGTAATTGCTACAATAAGTGCTAATACTTAATTATATACAAAAAATGAAAAACTACCGTCTATAGCTGCCGATAGCGGCCTATAGCAGTCTTGTGTACTTATAGAAAACATGCGCTGGTGCCGTATAACGGTC
The DNA here is from genome assembly GCF_057557595.1 of Rhyacophila brunnea. NCBI lineage: Eukaryota > Metazoa > Arthropoda > Insecta > Trichoptera > Rhyacophilidae > Rhyacophila > Rhyacophila brunnea. Next base: position 18,641,688 of record NW_028232752.1, read on the forward strand.
GAAATTTTAACATGTGTGGTAGGAGTATTTGGTAGCTAAGTCTGAATATTCTATACACTTTGTATGAAAGATGTATTTGTTCACATCATAAGAATCAACACGCAATTCTGTTTTTTTTTCTTTTTTTGGCTAATAAAATCATATATGGGCTTCTACAGAGTGGAGGTTTGTATTAACAGATTTTGTTTTTACGAAAAACGGATGTCAGCCACTTGCTAAACCTATTAGGTCCATACCCTGATTCAAACACAAATTGAAAAACAATATGTGTATTTGCCAGACCCAAGATTCGAACCTGGGACCCACGATGCTATAGCTATCGTATATTAATATATTAATACCTTACAGTAAGTATTATTATAATTCCATATTTTGGTACATGAGATGTTCTTGACTATACCATGTTTTCAAATCATTATATTCTCAATACACGTTAAATTTAATATTTACTTAACATTATACCTATTAGGTACAGTATGATAAACTATGCATTGGAGTTTACAATCTATGCGTAAATTTAGAAGGCATTGCTAGATTTTCTTTATTTTATTATATATAATAACATATCATTATGTCAGGGTCAGATTTATTCTCAATTTGAAAACAATGATGTTTACAATAATATTATTTTATTGTACTTATCTAGAAGTATAATTTTATTTGTGTTCATGAATTAATGTTGATTCCTAGTATGAGAAAAGAGAGGCCATTATAATGACATATGCATAATTTATACAGGTTCACAGATTGTTCAAGATAAGATACTACAAATTCTGCATTTTCAACTTCGATATGCGTAAATCAGTATACAGTGGCACCATAGGCGAATCGCAGATGTATTGAACTGTTTTCTGCAATACCTGTTTAAATGCTTGCAAACAACCCCACTACAACTCCAAGCCGCTTTTACCATGCACATGATGCCAATGTATACTGATTTACCGATACGGCACATGAGCCCTTACGCATACGTCATATTATTATAAAAGAAGGTAAAACGATAGCTCCACTGGATATAGAACCATTAAACGACGTGTCCGGAAATTCGTACGTATGCAGTTGACTGTATCACAGTTTTCCGTGATTTTTTGTATCGAAAATAAATAGCGGAAAGACAAGAAAATAGGTATGTAAGTAAATTATAAATACAATCATAATACATTATATATTTATACAGAATTCTGAATGCGTTATTATCAGATATTCGATACCAATCAATGTCAAATTAATGTGTTTGTTGAATCTAATAAAATTAGAACATTACCATCTGTATGATCGACGCGTCATTTTTTGATATCACTGCTATATGGCCATATATTTCCGGTACAAAAGCTCACGATGAACTGTAATACGCCAAAACGTAATACGTACAATTATTTACATGTACGAAAAAGAATATCCGGAAGAGACAATATACTATTTATCGTGTTTTTTTTTATTGAATTTTAGTTGACGACACTAAATATTTTGTTGGAACTATAAATAGTTTTTTGTCAATTATTTTTTACAACCGAAATGAATAATAATGTGACTAACTGCCGATTTTTTTTTTATTATGTTATAATCGTCATAGGTATTTATTATAAATTTTAATAATTTTTTTGCGAATCATACGTGTTTTTTCCCCTGTTATTATTTATTTTCTTAAGGTTCAAAAAACACGATAAACATATATTATGATGTCACTAAATCAATGAATACTTTTAAACTATGTGTGTTTTTTTACATAGACTTTACAAAAATGACAATAATAATAACCCATGATATTTAAAAAGTATAATTATTATATTATGACAGTAGTGTAATAAACCAGATTATTGCAGTTGATAATAGCCATAATAAGTATTGTAACCTCACAGGTAGGGATTCCAATCCCGGGATCCCGGGATCCCGAGCTATTCTCAATACACATGAATCCCGGGATTGATAAACATAATCCCGGGATTTCGGGATTGATTTTTTTATCAATTTTTATGGAAAATAAAATAAAAGCGAAAATATAACAGAAAAAATACTTTTAATAAAAAATAACTTCATTAGAAATAAACTGAGTTTGAATGAAGTTTGATTTATACCCATGTGTAGGTTGCCGATTCATTTTATTTTTTCACATAAATTATTAAAAATGAGAAAGATTGGAAAAAACAATGCTTCGCACTTTTAACAAAGTAATTCCACCATGATATCATACGTTTTACGGCAGTTTCATATTTGGCTGACTAATTAGATTTATGAAGCGGAAAGGCCATAAGTACGCCATGATTATTTGCTTTACTATTTTAAATCTCGCTAATCCATTCATTATGTCTTTACTATCAGAAACAGCAATCTCATATTAAATTCACATTATTATTTATATTACAATAATATTTACTCCATTAAACTTGTGTATTTCCAAGATTGAACGTATACAATATTAACAATAAATGTCTTAAATAGTATAAATTATACTAGATTTGTTTTTGACCAATTTTATCAATGTTATTTGTAAATATAAAAATTTTATATTAACAATGGAAAAAAATGCCAATCCCGGGACCAGTCCCGGGATCCCGGGATTGTCGAATTGTAATCCCGAAATCCCGGGATCAGAATTTTGGCTCGGGATTGGATTCCCTACTCACAGGGAATCGAAACCAGTGCGTTGCGCACTAGACTACGAAAGCCGCGTAGCCGTAGTCGTAGAGAGCCTGTCTCTGAAGCAATGGGTGCGGGGGTTTGAATCTCATATCGTTTGTCAATACTTGTTTGATCCAGAACAAGGATCTAATAATTGATTAGGATTAGGCGAATGGCTGACAATTATTCATCGTAAGAAAACTCACCGACATGAGCGACACTGTAAATTAGTTTCTGTGTGTGGTAAGATTATAATAATTATTAAATTATATTCTTATTAATTTAAGATTTGTACTATTCCATTTGAATCGTTTTAACTACCATGGTTTCGCCTGTCGGCATCTTCAGGCACTATGCACATCTACCGGTGGCGAGGGGTGGAGGAGAAATAGTGCACACTAAACTTTGTCAGTCATACTTATTTGTTTTCGTTGAACTAATAATACGATATGCAGATGGTGCTGGTTATTTATTTTAACTCAATTAAACCCTGCCTAAACCAAACCATATTAGTGTATGTATGCTATGGGCGATGCGATAAAAATAGTGCACTCTTTTTCAGTCACACTATCTACACATTGTGGCTTAGTTCAATGAAAACAAATACGTTTGACTGACAAAGTTTATTGTGCACTATAAATAGGCAATATAAATGTCGGATCATAACAGCCTACGTCCACCCTTCGTCACTGACAATCTACCTGTGGTAAATATACTACTGACACCGATCATAGTTACCTACTAAATTAACATACAATTAAAATATATTAAATCAATTAAAATTTAAATTAACATTCCATCAAGTCGATAGTATAATATGTAAATAAATTATATTTTCTATTAAATCAATATAGATATTTATTAATTGTAAATCGATACTAAATTTACTAGTTTGTTAAATGTCATTTAAAATATATTACTATTGTAGTTTTAGGCCCTCTATCATAAAAGACTAATAAATTACAAAATGGAACCTTTTTGTACAAAGATACTTTAAATTTAATAATAAGCAGTCCTTCTTTACTTTAAAATTCAAATTATGGCTAATATTCATGAATCATATTAACAAAACAATAACTTCAAAAGCAACTATGTAGGTATCTCGTATGGACAATAAAAATACTTTTAAAATAAGATTCAATTTACTGACAATGTTGTATCAAATATTATATTAATTACTTATCATTAATACACTTTTAACTTACGTATTTAATATAAATATGAATGTCCTTATATTAGTTTTGTATCTATGTCAAAACAGGTGTAACAATTTTAAAAGCACACTTATGGTAATTCCACTAACAATTAGTTAATTTACGAATAACCGAATTATTGTGGTTTTGAAATCGGAATCAAATCACGCGTTCTATATTCGAAATCCGGAAGAGTATTTCCCGCCAAATCTATTTGTGTATCGCCCTTAGAAAACCGGTGTCGCCGGTGGCTTGCTAAGCACTGAACGTGGAAAGTGCTACCAGCTATCGGAAAAGCTGTATACATTTTCCGGATGCGCGCGCATGGACGACATCATTTGTACGCGGGAGAAATGAACGTGCAAACAAAAACTTTTCCACGTACTTGTAGATTTTAAAATTTGAAGTGCATACGTTTGATTGATTTGTAAACACAGAATATATTAATAATATATAAATGCGAAAGCCAGTCGCCATAGACTTTTGGTTTATAACTTAATGACAATCAGGTAATGAAATTGCAAGAAATTCACAAAGTCGCTGAATGATAATTCAGTGAAACGGCAAATAATTTTCAGCAATAGGTAGGACGTAATTTCGCACGCGTTGCCAATCAGAGAGCGATAGTCGACCTGTTCGCACCTCAATTTTTTTGTGATGGCGTCGGAGGAATTAATTCTTAAATCGTGTAAAGATGACTAAAAAGCGTTACGTATTTACTCGAAAAACAAAACATGTCAACGAATGTATTATTACTTAAATAACAATAAACATAACATTAAATGGACGAATGTTGAATTTTTATGACAAATTATGTTTTGTTCGTCACGCGTCGTTTGCACAATCTGCGCGTCGCGTAGTCACGATCTTTTTAGACCATGCCTCAGCTGAAGTCTTCTTCCACGGCGCTACATCCCGGGGTGGGATTTGGCCTCCTCCACAACCGCTCTCCACTCACTCCGGTCTCTCGCCACACTTACCCAGTTAACTCCAGTTACCGGGTCTTCCTATATGAAGCCAGTCCACTTCTACGGCGTCAGCCCATCTCCTTCTTGGACGGCCTCTGGGTCTTTTCTGGGTCGCATTCTCTCCACATGTCCCGCTCATCGTAGTCTTTGGGACTTACAGTATCTTATGATTGTTTGCTGTTCAATCAGCTCTTCCAACTCGTGGTTCATTTTTATTCTGTAGTTCCCATTTTCCAACGTAGGTCTTTGCACTCGAAGACAGCTAATTTATTTTCCTCGTTTTGAGTTAAGCAGCAAGTTGCACGTCACAGCCATAAGAGACCACTGGCCTTATAATTGTTTTATATATTAGAAGTTTACTTCTTCGGCTTAGAATTTTCGACCCAACCAGTCGCTTGCAGGCATGCCAGCATTTATTCCCGGAGATAAGTCGGATTTGAAGCTCAGCTGAAGTATATATAGCCTTAAAACAATGTTATACAGACGTAAATTTAATATTGAGAAATACGTAGGTATTTAAGTTTACCTTTATGTAATTCACACTCAAGAATGTAACCCAAGTCTCTTGTTTTTGTGTTCCTTATTTATAATTAGTGTTATGTTATCATATACAAGCGATAGTCTGTGACTTCATTCGCATGAAATATTATGACGAAAAAAGTATACAACACTAACATAGACCCCTCCAAACCAACCCGCCCCTCACCACACCCGGTTTTATCACGTATTGCGTATCACAAGGCCATACGTTTGGGTGTGAAGCATCAGCAACGCCTGGGAATGTCTCATGAGCAGATGCCAAAGACTAAGATCGCCACGCTCTCAAGTGAGCTTTGACTGAGTTTACTGAAAGACTTTATTTAATAAAAAGTCCCATGGGATAGAAAGGCACTGAATATTCGTTCTTTTTGCCTGTAAAAGAGTATACAGGCTCACAGAATGAAGAAATATACCGATTTTGTTTGAATCTACTGTTAAATCCACAGACATGTTAAAGCCATCGTCAAAGATCAAGTTTTAAAGAAGGGAACTTTATTCAATTCAATTCAATTCATTTATTTTACATATTGTGGACATTACAAATTATAAGTTTAAGACGTTCACAACATGACATTTAGAAACAACGAAATATTATTAAAACAATATTAGGTACACAACAAAAGAGATAGATCAGTATTAAGTTATTCTACAGTATAAATGTGTAAATACAACAAATTATATAGGTACAAGGAAGTACACCGGATGAGTTAAGCAGACCCTATTTTAAAAATTTATAAAATAACGTCCACCTATACTCATCCTCTGGAATATATCAACATCCGAAGCGATTTGGTTGAACAGAGTTATTGCCCTCCCAATTGGCATCAGGCATCAGGCAGGTCATAAAACCAAAGTTAAACAAAGTGCGTCGACTGTCCTCAAATATTTAATGCGTGTTACATATTTTACGTGACAAACTTTAATGCATATTAATATGATACAGACATAACTATTCTTCGTCGTGTCGGGACTTCAATAGCTACACTGTGTCGCTCCGGAAGTTGGCGAAGGCAACACCATTTTACTCAGCTTGTAGGATCTCGTCAAAATTGCAGCTTACTGGGCAAGCCTTGCATGAAAAAATGTGCTCCATGCTTTGCATTTCACCGCACTCGCAGGTTTGGTCATCGGAGAACCCCCACTTCACCATGCTTTCTCGAGTGTGCCCCACCATGGTTCTCAGTTTGTTTGTTTAGGGCTTTCCATGTACGGTACCCGAGACTGGCTCTGGGTGGGAGATGCTCTGCTGGCTTTACCCAATCTCTGAGACCCTCAGAGGCTAGGTTCGCATCCCATGCGGACATAACTTTTTTTTTACATAACTATTTGTGTTTAAGTTTATTCCATATTTTTCTACACTCGAGATCCGTAACCTATTATACCACACCCAGTAGGATAAACCGGACTCCATTAATTTTATGTTCCCTGGTTAGATCCTTCCAGCCTTATTAGATCATTATATATAACAGAATATAATATTCGCCATTTTAAGTTACCTACTTAGATTGGTAAAAGTATTTTTAACTTTTTTATTAATGTACCTACCAGTAGGTACTCTTTTTGGTGTATTTTCCGCATCAGCTTTTTTCAATATTGCCGCCACGTCTTCTATTAAAAAGGCTTTGAACTTATGAATCATAAAATATTCTTTTTTTCCTTTTTGTGAACATGAGTTAAGCATTTTTTTAATAAAATCGCTATTTCAAAATTTATATTAGATATTAAATAATCATTGATAATCTTAATGTGGGATAGGTTAGACCTAATTAGACCAGCAGACTCGCAACCAGATTCAACGATCGTCGTGAGTAGGGATTCCAATCCCGGAATCCCGAGCTATTTTCGATACCAATGAATCCCGGGATTGGTAAACATAATCCCGAAACTTTCGGGATTGATTTTTTTATCAATTTTTATGGAAAATAAAATAAAAACGAAAATATAACAGAAAAAATACTTTTAATAACAAATAACTACATTAGAAATAAACTGAGTTTGAATGAAGATTGATTTATACCCATGTGTAAGTTGCCGATTCATTTTATTTTTTTCACATAAATTAATAAAAATGAGAAAGATTGGGAAAAAACAATGCTTAGCACTATTAACAAAGTAAATTCCACCATGATCTCATACATTTTACGGCAGTTTCATATTTGGCTGACTAATTAGATTAATGAAGCGGAAAGGCCATAAGTACACAATGATTTGCTTTACTATTTTAAATCTCGCTAACCCATTCATTAAGTCTTTACTATCAGAAACAGTTATCTCATATTAAAGTCACATTATTATTTATATTACAATATTATGTATTCCATTAAACTTATGTATTTCCAAGATTGAACGTATACAATATTAACAATAAATGTCTTAAATAATATAAATTATACTAGATTTATTTTTGACCGATTTTATCAGTGTTATTTGTAAATATAAAATTTTTATATTAACAATGGGAAAAAATGCCAATCCCGGGATTGTCAAATTGTAATCCTGAGATCCCGGGATCAGAATTTTGGCTCGGGATTGAATTCCCTAGTCGTGAGCAATCGTCGTCTTTAAATAAATACACGGAATGATTCAGTTACCTACTAACTCAATCGTGTTGGATTGAATTGGTACATAATAATATATACGCTCAGTTGCTTGTGTGAACAATTACAAATTAAAGCAACAAATGAAATTTAGAAAATTTACGAGTTGCTGATTTTATTTATTAGGGTACAGTTTATATTATTATTGTCTGTTAAATAAATGCCAAATTTTTGTTGTTATACCAAACGCTAAACAGGGCATGCTCGTGTGCGGCCACACTTGGAATCTCAAGAATAACTCCGATATTTTCGTACGTTTTTGGTAATCTTCGACACGATCATGCTCAAAAAATAGGAATTGCTCCAATTCGCTCACGATTCCAGGGGACTCGAAAATGACTTTTCACGACCGGGGGCGATCGTGGCAGACGGTCAGGCCCAGTGGCGCACCCAGGGAGGGGGCCAAGGGGCCTTGGCCCCCCCCCAAAAACATTGAAATTGAAAGCCAATAGATTAGACAAATAAAAACACGGCAAAAAATGATTTGAAATTCTCCAGCACCCTCTTTAGAAAAAAAATCTTAGATTTTAATTTCTAACAGTAAAATTTCGAAACACTAATGTCGGGTTTTTTTAGAAACTCAATCTCTAATGGAAATGTCAAAAAATTCTCGGTGTCCACCCGAATTCCGGAGTGGTGTACTCCGAGTGCAATAGACAAAAGTCTGATAAACGATTAGGCTGTGTTCTGTTGGGTAGGTTTGTGCAGTGGCGCACCCAGGGGGGGGGGGGGCAAGGGGCCCTGGCACCCCCCAAACATGAAAATTATCAGAATGATTTTAAACATTGAAATTGAAAGCCGATAAACTATACCTTGGGCTTGGACAAATAAAAACACGGCAAAAAAATGATTTGTAATTCTCCAGCACCCTTTTTAGAAAAATGTCTTAGATTTTAATTTCTAACACAAAACTGTCAAAAGATTCTCGGTGTCCACCCGGATTCCGGAGGGGTGTACGTCATGACTGGGAAGGGCTAACAGGGCTCTAGCCTGGGGGCCCGGCGTGTCAGGTTGACCAGATAAGTGAGATAAACACACATCATAAATTAACTTTAATAGTAAAAAAAGTCGCCTGCGGCGCTATTATACTTCATGGCTTTGAACATTTTCAGTTATATAATTGTGCAATATATTTTTTGATTATTATGTGTTGATACTCGACAGCTCCATTATTAAAGTAGATGTATTAAAAATCGCCAATAATTCACTGTATGAGTACCTACCCTTAATTTGAACTAAAACACAATTTGAAAAACGTTAATGTAGTGTTTCACACTGCCTTTAATCTAATCTGTAGGTAGGGGGCCGCCAAATATCCTAGCCTGAGGGCCCGTTTCAGGATGTGGGGACTATGGTGTTGGTACACCGAGTGCAATAGAAAAAAGGCCGATAAACGAGAAATTAGGCTGTGAAGAAGGAAAAGAGCCTATGGGACTAATTTACATTCTCCTCCTTGGCCCCCCCCCCAATATTAAATCCTGGGTGCGCCACTGGTCAGGCCAGACGATTATCCTTGAAACTGGCAATGCAATTTGAGCTTTAGAAGAGCATTACACATCACAGATAATTTTGGCAAGAATTGACAAAAGTATATTTTACCGACTCACATTATTATTTCTAGTCTAGACTAATATAGACAATGTTTTCCATTTCCCAAATAGTTTTTTTTACCATGCCCGATCCTAATAATATATATGGGCCTCCGCATTGTGTTAATACAACATTAACAGATTTTTGTTTTTTCCAAGAAATTGATGTTAACCACTAGCTCAACCTATTAGGTCCATACCAAACACACATTGATAAACAACATGTGAATTTTGCCAGACCCGGGATTCGAACCCGAGACCGACGACATTATAATGTCGGCGCGGTAACTGCTCGGCAATCGAAAAAAAATATTTAAAATTAAACAAAATTATATTATGACGTAATAAATAATAATTTAACTGCTATCTACGTGGTATAAATCCATTATATTGTGTATAAATACCAAAATACAGATGTGTCTTGGTCTGAACTGGTTATTAGACCATAGATAATCATTAGACCTTAGTAGCCAAATTTGTGAATAATTTTCATAATTTGAAAACACTTCAGAGAATAATATTATACAACCATCCATCAGTATAAGTTGTCCGCTAAGTGAGGCGCCACATGTGACATATCATTCAATACTTTTTATACTATAATGAGCTAAGTTCTAAATTCAAACACATGACGTTTTATGATAGTATGTCTATATAAAAAATCTTGGTACTGTTCGGTTATCAGGAATACAGCGGAAAACACATTTTGAAAATACCTGATATACTGGATTATTTGTTAGTTTGGGTTAGTTTAGGTTAGGTTAGGTTAACTTAACAAATAATCTAGTTTATCAGCTATTTTCAAAATGTGTGTATTCCTGATAACCGAACAGTACCAAAATCTTTTTTAAAAAAATATGACACCCAGCCCAGGCCGTTGAGCATTCTATTTTTTCAAAAAGATTTTTTCTAATGGTTATAGTATATTTCTCTGTGTTTTCAAATTATGTTTGTTCAAAAAAGAATGTAACATTCTTAATTCTTGTAATTATTCTTTGAATAAAAAATAGTTTATTGAGAATAATGCACTACACATAGGTATTTATTGGAAAAACTAATCTGATTTTTTATCCAGCCACAGGCTTCGTAAGACTTAAGACATACCTAATTAAATTTAACCATTTTTTTCACCGCTCTGTCCGCAACCAGCTGTCATATCGCCTCATTGCTGACCTAATGTAACATATAAATTTTATTATTTTTAAGGCAACGCTTATACCTCACTCCATATAGGTACATAGTTGGGAGTAGAGTTGGGTATTTCCCGAGAAAATCTCAATCTCGAGATTCGGGATTTTCAGAAAAGAATTCGCGAGATATCGGGAAATTTAAAAAAAAACCTGTAAGAATCCGAAAATCAGTGTAAAAACAGACAACTTCCAAATAACTATGATTTTTTTAAATTTAAGTAGGAAGACAAACAAAATAGAAGTAGGAAAACAAAAATAGTTCAAAACATTACTTATTAATATATAATTTAAAAAAACACAGACTGTCAATCGCTGCGTCTGACAATCGCGTACGCTTTTTAGACACAAAATTCCCTGATGTTGCAAAATTTTCGCTCATTTTGAGTCGACGTTGGCTTAATTGTTTTAAATGCTCCGATCAGTCTTTGAACGTTTTGTGTTTCTGACCACTTTTTTCATTTAGAAAATTGTTTTTTCAATTAATATTTGATAATAAAGAAATCCCGAGAAAAGATTCTCGAGATCCGGGATTTCCCGAAATGTTAAAAAATTTCAATTCTCCAGATTCGGGATGGAAAATCTTGAAAATTTCTCGAGAATTCCCGTCTGGAAATTTCCCAAACCCAACTCTAGTTGGGAGTAAGTTCCTAGTTAATTCGGTTATAGGATAAATATTTAATAAATAAAACGATAAATATAGTATATAAGCAGTTTATTTTCCTATGATTAAATTATTACTAACGTAAAAAAAATTAAATAACTTCCAATACAAGATCATTACCAGATAATTACATTCAAATATCGTACTAGTCCAAATCCAAACTTAAACCTGAATTGGTGAGAAATAGACATCTTTGATTCTAGTCATTACAATGCAATTCTATACCAAGTAACCTCCAATTCAAACTAATTCTATGTATTTACCATACTGACCCGAATATTACAAGGTGACGTATTATTCAAAAGGAAGTCTTATCAAAACAGTTGTATTAATTAGTGCAACAATAATTATCCACAGACCCAGTCCTCGCCATAACCCATCTACCGCTCAAATTTCTATATTTTCTACAATTATAGATCAGACTGTCAAATAAGGTTTATTAAATAAATATAAAGATTAACAATTTTATATCTTAAAAATCAAGTTATCTTTGTGTTCAATCCCTATTTGACTGCAACATACATAAAACATTATTTTAATGAAATGGAATAAGACCAAAGAATTTGGACTTTAAATAGAAAGAGTCTTACACGTTATTTTTATTATGATATTTAAAATTATTCTCCCAGCATGGTTAAGTTGGCAAACTCTACAAATATTAAGATTGCTAAGTTGTCACTCTAATTGTCTTACTCAAGGAATGACGGCCATTTATTTTCATTGTGATTACTCGAGTTATAAACAGTTTTACACAAATTTTACAGAATTTTCAATAGGACAGATTGTCTTTTTATACACCCTGAAATAGGCAAATAAATGTCAGCAATAGTGTGAAGTTCTTTGCAAATGACCCTGCAATTCTAAGTCACTTGTAGCTAACTTAATCAGTGGACCAGTGGTCCTTTCTTTGCTTCAATTTCATACATGTAACCACCATCACTATAGAAGAAGATTCTTTTCAACATCTTTTGAATGAGACAGTCTTTATATTATTTTTTAACCATCATATTATTTGCATTAAAATATGGGGAATTTATAATATATGTTACATTTTTTGTCACGTTGAATATTCCAATTATGAAATAAATTATTTTTACTTAACACCCAGTGACAGCAGATTTTAAAAACAAATAAACATAGCATTTATTATGCTGTCACATTAACATTACACATTTGCGCAAAATGGGAAATTTAAACTTTACTATCTTATTTACAAATTAGTTATTAATAATACTGATACCTGGCGATGAGTTTGGTCATTTTCTCCCTCTCAACAGCTGCTCTAAATAGGGATGAAATGGTGTTGAGTTTAAACCAGTTTCTGAGGTTCTTGAGCCAGGACGTTCATCTTCTACCAGGACCTCGCTTACCGGAGATCTTCCCTTCAATGATACCATATAATGATAATATTCCACACCACACCACATTTTCTCTTGTAGGGAGCTATACCGGCCAGCTAGTAATTGATTATTAATTATATATTAAAAAACAGCTTCTCAATTTCAACATTATCTACGATTGCTCACTTATATGTAGATAATTATTTTCAACCTAGAGTTTACCTTTCTGCATATTCAGGGTTTAATTTTAATTAGGTATGTATTTATAAAATTATTTTTTTATATAATTAAACATGGCAACCTTACTTTTAAAATCTGTAATATTGACAAAACAGCAATTCTATAACTTCAGTCAAGTGTCAATTTTATTTAATATATGAAAACAGATCAACATTATATTTTTGTCATTTTTGCCAATACACTTTTTGCTATCTTTCCTTAAAATTAATGAGTTAAGATTTTATTATTTTCGGGTCAATATGGTAAAATTGGACTGTTTTATACATCATCGGATCAAGCAACATTTTCAAAATAATAATTAGTTATTTTTCCAACTGTTAATAAAATCTTCAAATTAAATAATAAAAGTGTAAATAAACAAGATGATAGATTCATCTTACATTGATAGCGTTGATTAGGCACCGATTGCATATTAAGAAAAAACAAAAATAGCTTTATAATGGTCAACTCAAATTCACAAAAACATTGCTTGATACATGAAAATTGCAGTCCAGTTTTAATTAACACAATATTCTTATCCTCTTCTCACTATCATTCGTAAACATAGAGTTCTCGGGGAACTATCACCCTGTCCCCACCATATCAAATACATCCTCCATTTTAACATCTTATAAAACATTCAACTTTCAATCACATTCAAATTATAGATTAATTAATCATCCTTACGCATATATTTTGGTAGTTCAGCTTGCCAAATAGATAAGAATTGTAAGATGCGGCGAAGACTGGAGCCAAATTGCATAGTTATGCTGATAATTCAGTCACATTTTGCTGACCTGCTGACCACCTATACTCCAATTTCTATAAGCAGACGTACACGTCACCGCATCGCTAACGTCGCATTAACGATGGAGTTGGCGGGGGGCAGACGTAATGCAGTGTTAAGATGCTGAAGCGGGGGGAATTTAGGAATTTAGTTCCACTAGTTCATAAAAGAACTGTGATGACGTGTACGCCAGTATATAGAAATCGGACTCTACAATAAAGATGTTCTATTCCACTCGATGCAATCAGTATTTCCAGAAACATAATATATAAGCTTTGCAGACTTTAAGCCGGAGTTTATAATGAGTAGTTTTTCAGTTGCCCAAATAAGTACACCATTTTTAAAAATTTGACAATCAATGTGTCAAATGAAAACACTTTTGTTTATCCACAAATTAGTATAGGGACAATGAGGATAATATCCAAAAAAAAGTGTTAGTGATTATTCTTTTAGTAAGGTGCTAGTGTCAGTGTGCTGTGATTTAAATACTCCGGTCCATTGACTAATTAAAGATCAACGGAATTTCCAACTTGATAATGCGTGCTCAAAGAACTCTCATAGTTTAGTTAGACACAGGGAAAGTGAGAAAAAATATATTGATACAATCAGATGATTAATTTTTCTTTCGAACATCCCAGCCATAAACAAGACTTCAAACAAATTACACAAACAAACCCACAAACTCAACAACTCATGCAGACCATCTGGCCTGATAAAAATAATCTAGTTTAGGCTGATTCAACTTGATAATAATTAGGGTGACAAAATGATTTGAAGAGAAAAGCTTTCGCATACGACGTATGCGAATGAATGTTAAATGTACAAATGTAGAGTAATGTAAAAAAAACATCAAAAAGTGTCCTTTAAAAAATTTATTTATCAATGGGTCAAGAGATATTTGAATACCACCCTTTTTTTCTTTGTGGAGAGAGGAGTGACTGCATGGAAGCGCACAATTTTTTCATTATTAACAAAAATCTAAATTTTAAGAAATGTACGAAACAGCGAATTGTACAAAAGTAGAACATACGAAAGTGGAGGGCCGCCTGTATATTCATTATTTAATAGACAATAATAGGTTGACCAAATGGCTAACATCCATTTCTTGTAAAAACAAAATCTGTTAATACAAAACCTCTACTCCCATAAGGCTCATTATGATCTTATTAGGATCAGACATGGTAAAAAAAAATATGCTGGTACATAGATACAATCAGCAACTTGTTACTTGTCCAAATGTAATCTCCAATAGTTTACGGTGATATTTGAAGTAAGAAAATATGTAGAAAAGACTATTTAGTATTATAGTCAGCGAGCTGTCCAATAAATAATTTTTGGTTTACTTTTAATTTTTGAAACTAGCTATGTTATGAACCTTTCATAATAAGCCTCAAGATGATCAAATTGATACCTGAATTGTTGTGTATGATTGTTATTATTTACAATTGATGATAGGCGTGAGTCATCGAGTCTGTTTCTGTAATTAGAGCATTACAAATTACAGTCGAACTTGGTTATTACGAGGAAGACGGGACTGACTGAATTTGCTCGTTATATAGTTATATAATATTTTTCGCGCCACATTCTATTTAAGCATAGAACATAAAAAATCTGAAAACCATTGTAAAAATCCCCGAAACAAGCATGGCACTCATAAACTACAAAAGAAGTTGTTTTTGTAATGAAATGCTCAGCTGCCGGCGCTGTTAGGTACCTACTGACTTCACAAAGCTTGGATTTTTTAAATGCAATTTCAACCATATGCGTGGATACTTTTTCAATGTTATCGGCGAAAACGCCAATTAGGTACTTAGACACTTAATTAGTGTCATAAATGTAATCCAATCCCGGCGGCATCGGTCTACTTAACTGCCCGGTCGGATTTTATTGCTTAGGGTCGAAAATGTTGTTTTTAAACGATCGACACATTAACAGTTTTACTGGGTATACCCGAGAAGTAGCTCATTATAAAAGTGAATAAATGTATGGAGAAAATCAAAAACTAAAATGTCAACGAATGTTTCCTCATTACAACCGAGATTTCGCTATTTCTGTGATCGTAATAACCAAGTTCGACTGTATTATCATTCAATAAAATTGCATATATACATATATTATTTCTCATATAAAAATAGTTAATCTGATAGACTTAAATACTATATGTCAGGAACAGTTTTAGATGGATGCCGTTTAATCTGCATGTTCGGCTTGCGGAGCTTGTGATAGTTTGGTAATATTTTACTCAAGAAATCTAACTGCAACATTTGTGAAGGCTGCTTCTCCATGGCCTCTCTCATAATGTGATCGGTGCCATAGACAATGGTGTTGTCCGTCATCGTTGATTCTTCCAATTTGCAAGAAGCACCTAAAAATAGACATTAAATAATTACAATAAATGCATAAAATAATGATGTTAATAACGATTAATACATTAACAGCAAAGCAGAGTAGCCATATTAAATCGTGATACTTGCGGGGTTGTTTCAGCGGGTGAGCGATGCGCGGGGAAATTAATCAAATAATGTAGATAAAAGGGAATACGAAAATATGATTTAAGTAAATTCTCCACACTCAGCTCACCGGTAAATTTATTTATATTTTACCAGTAGCGGAAGCTGGAGGTAGGCTGTTAAGATCCAATGTCAATAATGCATACTAAACATTGTCAGCCATACGTATTTGTTTTCATTGAACTAAGACTACAATTTGCAGATAGTATTAGTTTTAAACTTTTTTCAATTACGTAATTACGTTTACGTTTTTATAATTACGTTTTTCAATTACGTAAACTCTGCATAAACCAAGCCATAATAGATTAGCCAAAAAATATTTGTCTATCTATAACATATTTAAAATTATGCCATTAAATCATACATAGTTTTGAATATTTTATAGATAGAAGAATATTTTTTATCTACGAGGGTGGGTCAATAAGTCCTTAGAAAAGCCGACAGGTGGCGCGACTAGTACTGTAAGCGGTTTGTTTTCATGCAGCGGCACTACCGATTCAGTATGCTGCGAAGTTTCAATCAGATTGGTCGGGTTGTTGTGTGTTTCTCGTACATTTAAAAAAAAAATTTGCTTGTGGAAAATGGAAAAATGGAAAATGGAGAAAATTGAGTTTAGAGCTGTTATTAAACATTTTAATATAAAAGGGTTAACAGCAAAGGAAATAAAAAATGAGTTGGATTTAGTTCACGGCATATCTGCTCCTTCACTTGCAACTATTTATAACTGGTTAAATGAATTTAAACGTGGTCGTACATCAACAAAGGATGAACCACGCTCAGGACGTCCTGTAGAGGTGACTACACCAGAAATGATCAATAAAATCCACGATATGGTGTTAAGTGACCGAAGATTAAAGTTGAGTGAGATAATTGAGGTTACAGGGATCTCAAAATGTAGCGTCATTTCTATTTTACATGACAAATTGGGCATGAAAAATATGTCTGCAAGATGGGTGCCGCGTTTGCTCACAGTCGACAATAAACGCAATAGGGTGGTGGCCTCTAAAGCCCTGTTGTCGCTCATGCAACGCAATCCGGATGAATTTTTTCGTCGCTTTCTGACTGTAGATGAAACATGGATACACCACTATACTCCCGAGACGAAAGAACAGTCAAAGCAGTGGATTGCGAAGGCAAACCATGTCCAAAGAAGGCGAAAATCGTAAAATCAGCTGGTAAGGTTATGGCTACTGTATTTTGGGATGCACGTGAAATTATTTTCGTTGACTATTTGGAAAAAGGAAAAACAATAACAGGGGATTATTATGCATCTTTATTGGACCAGCTAAAAAACAAAATTGAAGAAAAACGGCCTCACTTAAACAGGAAAAAAATCCTCTTTCATCAGGACAATGCCCGTGTTCACACATGTTTACGATCAATAACTAAAATTGAAGAATTGAAGTTCGAATTGGTCGACCACCCACCGTATTCGCCAGATTTAGCCCCCAGTGACTTTTTCCTTTTCCCAAACTTAAAAAAATGGCTAAGTGGACAACGTTTTTTTTCAAATGAAGAAGTCATCGATCGGACAAATGCTTATTTTGAGGACCTTCCGAAAACTTATTTTTCTGAGGGTTTAAAAAAAATTGAGAAACGTCTAACCAAGTGTATTGAGCTCCAAGGAGATTATGTTGAGAAATAAAAAAAAAATACAAAAATAAAAACTGTTTTAATGCTTTTTTCTAAGGAATTATTGACCCACCCTCGTATTATGGTTTAAAAAAACTAACCAACACCATCTGTAATAATAATGTATTTTTAAGTCAATGAAAACTAATAAGTATGACAAAAAGTGTGCACTATTTTTGTTGAATCACCCATAGCATACTAAAACTGTTATGGTTTGGTTTAGGCAGGGCTTAATTGAATTTTAAAAACTAACCAAGACCATCTGCAAACTGTAGTCCTCAATGAAAACAAACACGTATGACAGACAAGTTTAATATGCACTATTTATGTCAGATCCAGTCTACCTCCACCCTTCACCACTGCTATTTACCAATATTTCGGTAAATTAAAAAAAACTGTATATTTCACTTTATACTTAATGTAATTAATTTATACATAGGTAAGTACATAATTTTAAAACACCTCAAAAGAATGTTACATTTTTAAATCTTGTGAATTATTCATTGATTAAAAAAATAGTTTATTTAATTAATTATACATTATATTAGGTATTTAAATACAATTTTATATAAAGAAATTATTCATACGTGCATGGGCAAATTCGGTGAGTTTATTTACCTATAAATTCTTAGAAATATTTAAACAACTTACCCACGACACAACCGCTTCCGATGATTACTTTAGGTCCTACTTTAGACTTGCATTCAAAAACATTGCTTTCTCCGATATGACCAGAATAAGATTCCACATAACACCCAACTTCAAACACATTATGGGCTCCAATAATAAGTGCTTTTTGAACTCCTGGCGTTGCCTCAACATCCAAACATGGTCTAATAAAAAAAAATATCAATATTATCATTCTTTTATTTTAGGTTCTCGGTATGTTTCTAACAATGACATTTATAATATATTTTATACTGACTTGTGAATAATGGTAGCATATTCTTCAATAATGCAGTATTCCGATATGATAATAGGGCCTCCTTCTGCAATTATTGTTGCTCTTGGATGAATGACCGTTCCTCCAGCGATTGTGATGTCACCTTCGAGAATGCAATCCTCACAGACTGTTGCCCCAGGCATAATTTTTACCCTGAAACAGTATTTTCAAACCAAAAAATGAATAAACCATAGCAGATTAAGTGACGAAGAAAATAAAAAATTAATTCAAATTTCCTCACCCTTGCGACATTTTGGCAGATTAGAAACTCACAATAAAGAATAAAATTTGACAAATGAGTTTGACAGTTGATATCAAGTGTTACCTGATAAAATAAAATAGTGGTTCAACGTTAATATTATTTAGCCAGTCAACGTTGATTGATCGCCAAATGCATAGCTCAAATTAATCAACAGCAAAATACCTGCTCATAATTTGACATTATCAGTACTGACGTTAAAGTTTTTACGAAAATGAATTAGCTATTTTGAAGAACATTAGAACAATATTTAGATTAAAATTGTAAAATGATTTATTTTAAAACACATTTTTATGGATGTTTTGTTAATTTTGAATGTATTATTTTTTTAATTTATCACACTCGTCCACTGGTAGCGCTTTTATTTGTATATTAAATTGACTTACCTATACTACAATATATTTTAACATGATACTATTGGTTTTCAAAATGCTCAACCAGATTAATTGTTTCACAATCTTTCTTATCAAATCATTTTAGTTTAACCATTTTTCATATATAAATAATTCTTTTTTCTTTTTGCTGTGATTTAAATATTTTGATAATCCCAAATTAAACAATTATTTTTAACTATGAGTATGATGGCAACTATACAAATTTATTTACTGTCAAAACTTTCAAAATTGTGTTGGCTTGCGCGTATTTTGTTGAAAACTTTAAAAATATTTTGTATCAATATTATTATATGTTTTGAGCAAATCAATAAAAATGGAAGTTCCTGAACACTTCGACTTCCCTTTCGAGCCCTACCAGATTCAAAAAGATTTCATGCGGGAATTGTATTTATCATTAGAAAACTCAAAACTTGCTATTTTCGAAAGTCCAACGGGTACAGTAAGTACAGACAATGAAATGAATAATTATTAGAAACATTCGTACAACTTTTAATTTGCATTCCTACGTTTTTATTTACATCATGTTTCACGTTAATTATTTATTACAGGGAAAGTCGCTCAGTATATGCTGTGGCGCGCTTAAATGGTTGAAAGATCATGAAGAATTTGAAAGGTTAGCTTTAGTAAATAAGATCGAAGAATTAAAAGTTTCGTCACAAACTAATAATTCAGGCAATGAAGACTGGCTTACAGAAGAATATGACAGAATAAAAAAAACAACTGAAGTAAACTGTCTCAACAGAAAACTCGAACTATTAGATAAACAAATCAAAAGAATTAATGATTTAAAATTGCACAAAAATAACACTAAAAACACCCAAAGCGAGAGACGAAAGAAAATAATCGAAAATGCATTAAAATCGAAGCAGGAATCTGATTTAATGATATCAAAGAAAGATATGATTTTGGATGATGATCAAATGTTGGGTTTGGAAGAGTCACCGATGGATGATAAAGATCTGCTCTTGGAAGAAATTGATCAGGACATTGAAGATGAAATTGATGTTAACAATGAAATGGATGAATATTTGCAAAATGACAGTGTAAAGGTACTCATTTTTTTATATTAAGTAAATACATATGTGTACACTGGTCAACTGACAGATCTAAATTTCTATACTTGGGCGGTATCAACAAGGGTATTAGAGTGGCTGGTGCAAACACCTAGAGGAGCCCTAGCTTTAGCCTTAGATGATAGTAATAAAATATGTATCTGTTTAGTTTAACATAAGCCGGCTCTCACATCTAAACTCGCCTCGTCTGCCGCACAGCCATAAATCAAACCTTCCAAGAACGTCGATGCGGTGTTGAATGTGAAGACCGTGCACATCTACCTAGCGACAGTCACACGTAACCTTCGAAACATATAGATATTTGGATACGGCGATAGGCGAACCGGTATAGGAATGACCATTTTGTAAATGTTTGTATACGTCCTGGCGTGCATGCAACTTGTTGATTGCAATTTTTTTCAAATTAAAAAGTCACTTTCGACCAATCTGCGGAGCTCCATTTGTCAACGTGTGTTTTGTGAATAACGATGACGTCACATCGACGTATTCGACACGTTGCAGGCGAGACGACTTTTGATGTGAGAGCCAGCTAACAGTTACATGAATAACAAGTTATATAATATTATATCCAAATAATTACATTGTATTCAGCAGAGAATTGAGCTCAGCATGTTCAATACATTAGTGGAATTTTCGCCAAAATTATTTACAAACATTAATAAAATAGTTACAAATCTGTTTACTGGAAGCCAGGCGGGAACATTGTCAATTTTCATAACCGATTTCGGCAAAATTCATGAATTCAAGAATGTTAACCTAACCTAACAAATAATTTAGTATGTACATATACCGACTTTTTTCAAAATTTGTTTGTTTAGTGGACAAAAACCAAAAAATACTCTTCGAGAAAGCTGGGTATAGAACACAGAACCTTATTTAGACTATTTCCATGGTGTGTTTCATATACTACCAACGACAAAAAGAATTCAATTTAAAGTGTGTTACCACAAATAGAACAGAAGATATAGCGAAACTGCTTTTGAAGTGATCATAAACATTTATGGAAATGGTACTTAAAATAATAAATAAAATAGCTAACAAGGTTAAGTGTATGCTATTTCTTTAATATTATCTCTTTCCACCAAGAAGTAACAGTTAATTAATAATAATAAACACCTGTTTTATACTTTAGTGATGGCGCATACCCAAGATATATAAAGAATGACCTCTATCGTATTTTGTTTTTATTTGCAGATATTTTTTTGCAGCAGGACGCATTCGCAACTCTCGCAATTTGTAAATGAGATTAAAAGGACTTCTTTTGCAGCAGACATCCGTGTGGTTTCGTTAGCATCCCGACAGCAGTATTGTATCAATAAATCTGTCATGAAATTAAAAACCTCTGCACTGATCAACGAAAGGTATTTTTACTTAAAATAAAATATATTACCAATGCCTTATAGCAGTGGCAAAGGGTGAAGGTAGGCTGTTTCGATATAAATAGTGCACACTCACTCAGTCAGTCATACTTATTTGATTTCATTGAACTATGAATACATATTACAGATGGTGTTGGGTAGTTTTTTTTAAATTGAATTTTAAAAACTAACAAACACTATCTACATACTGTAGTCTTAGTTCAATGAAAACATATACTTTTTGAAAAACACTTTCTGAGAGAATATAATATTATAACCAATAGAACAAATCTTTTTTTGAAAAAGATTTTTTCTATTGGTAATAATATATTCTCTCAGAAAGTGTTTTTCAAAATTATGTATTTTCAATAATTAGAATGATACATTCTTAAATCTTGTGAATTATTTGTTGAATAAAAGAAATAGTTAATTGAAAACATATACGTTTGACTGACCAATATATGATAGTGATATGATAGTGAGTGTTCACTATTTATGACAGAACTTAACGGCCTACTTCCACTCTTCACCACTGCCCTATAGTATCTCTTTTTCTCCAGATTTAAGCTCCATCTATATAGAAGTTTTTTTCAACATCTTTTGATGAAATAAAATTTATAATATTAATATTTTTCAGATGCTTAGATCTTCAAAAAAACAAAAAGGGCAAAGCTACATCTAAGGCGGAAGACGGTAAAACTGTTAAAAAAGCCAAGTGTGCTTCGGGATGTCCATATTTTAATCAGGCAAATATAGAAATCCTTAGAGATGAAGCACTAATTGAGATAAAGGATGTCGAGGACTTGGTGACAACTGCTAAAGAAGTGGAGTCTTGTCCATATTACAGCGCTAGAGCAGCTATCCAGTATGCCCAGGTTACATTTTTTTTACAATTATTCATATCAACATAAACAACTTTGTATATCAAAATCACCAGCGGTAATTTCTAGAAAGTGGGTTTACCTATGCTGTAATCATACCACTCATGATACACTTTAATATCTAGGTTTTGTTATTAAAACAAAACATTATAACAATAATAATTGTCAGCATTTCCTCAACCATAACTAGACCAGTAGTGTTTGTTTTGATTGAGAATTACGACAATATCTATGGTAATATATGTACTGCATTAATATAAATAAGAAGAAAAATCTATGAATCTACACTCAACTCATCGAGTCCGTCATAAGACGTGTTACTATTCTCACGAGTTCTTCACTCGAAATAGTACATCCGTTACTCCACTCGAATCAAGTCTCTCAGTGCATTCTTATAATTAATCTCTTAATCATATCGATCTCACCAGTACATACATCATTATCTCGCGATTTTAATCTACAGGGTCCACATTCTGTGAATTTTTTATAGCAGTCCACTTGCGGTACGAAATCAGATTATATTTTTCCCTAGATTTTCATATTCATAAGTGATACAAAAATTTTTAATGATATATTTAATTACAATTCTTAATTGGCACTTAAATGCCATGTTTATACATACTTACAAGTGGAAGGAATGAACACCCAAAAATATTTACTAGTGATTTATCATTTAAATCAGATGCTCGTTCATAATATAATTACAATCACCAGCTCTATCGGCAAACCCAGTATTGCAAGTGTGATGAAGACTGTCCAATAATATCTTTCTAAAAAACTATATAAGTAATATATTTGCCAGATGTTTATCCACCCACCATCCAAACCTTGAAACAGGTGTGGAGAAGTATAAAATGAATTATTTGAATAGATTTTCATCGCATCAATCAAAACTAAGGATATATGTCAAAACTGTTATTTATTTTACTTTCATAACAGGTGGTCGTGCTCCCCTATCAAACTATTTTACACGAAGCAACTCGTCATGCGAATGGGATAAATTTGAAGAACAGTGTCCTCATCATCGATGAGGCCCACAATTTACTCGACTCCATCGGCCACATACACAGTGCTGAGATATCCGGATACCAACTACGCACCGCATTAGATAAATTAAAACAATATAGGGACAAGTACAAAACGCGCTTTTTGGCCAAAAATTTACTCCAATTGAATCAAGTTATATTTATCGTAGGAAAAGTTCTAGGTAAGATATTTTATAATGGTATTTAACAAACGTTAGAGATTAACCAATAATTATAAATTTAACTACTTAATAATGTATTGCAGATTTTTCATATGATATTATAAGTAAGTACAGTAAAACCCCGTTAATTCGAAATCGACAGAATGAATGACAAAAAACAGTAAACCTTAAAAAATAAGCTTTTTTGTAAAATTATTCAAAATCGCCATAAATAGATTTTATGAGTTTTCACAAAAATTTCCATTTACGGCAAATTTCAAATTACACTTGTTCGTACTAACAAGGTATTACTGTAAATCTCTAATGCGCCGGTTAGACGACAGCGACTTGCCTGTGCGGTATAGTTTATGCAAAAAATACGGAACACTTTTAGAGCGCTCTTCGGTTTGCGCCAGCTATAGTTTTCCCGTCCATACGCATGGGCTTCTCAATACAATCCAGTTTGAGCTTGAGCGTGTAGCCGGCGCATAAAATACCAAATTGAGGCCAAAAATTATGCATGATAATAATATGTATGTTAGGATCAATAAGGTTTGAAATTTGTCACTGTGCTCGTCAGACACCTTTACAAGAGAAAATCATACTTTCAGTTTAGGTTCACCTGCGCCTTACCGATATAAAATACCATTTGTTGCAGACTATTCCATAGCAATTAATTTCATTGGCTCAATACCGCCTAATATCAATAGGGCAACCAATGAACGGCCATATTATAATGTATGAGACTTTCACGGTTGTTTTTTATCATAATAGATTTTTGCGTTTCCACCGCGTGTACTTCTTAAAAGAAGGAAGGAAAAAGGAAGAAGTACACGCAGTGGAAACCCAAAAATCTATTTACCATATTGTTTCACAAAATGTCAAAAACATGTGCGAAATTAGCTAAAACCTTATCTTATAATAGTAAATCAATTGTCGCATAGGTCAAATTTTAACTTAATGCTATGAATATTTTTCAGGTGTTTTGAAAACATCCGCAAAGCCCGACGCTCCCAAAATAACAAAAGAAAATAAAATATTCACAATAGAAGAATTTGTATTGCACGCCGAAATTGATAATTACAATATTAGACCTCTTTTGAAATTCTGCACTCAATCTAAACTGTCGCAGAAATTGCATGGCTTTTCTGAAAAATATCCCTATCAAGAATTGAAGCCAGCTAAAGATGAATCAAAAAATAAGGGACTCGAAAGCTTTTTGTGTAAAATATCTGCAGACTTGAAGAAGCCGGTAGCCACCGAGATAACAAAAACAGAAGAAACAATTAAATCCGTGAATATATTTTTGCTATTTATATACACTAAAACATTCCTCATTCTGCCGATGCTTGACAGGTGAAATCCGGTCCAAACAACAATTAAAATATGTAAAAATGGGGTAAAAATCTTTTTAATAATGAATTACTATCATGGCTTCTTGTCAAGAATTAATAGAAAAAAATTACAAATTGTCATTCAGCCATTATAACCTTTGGTGTGACCATAATAGATAATTGAATAATCAAAAAATACTTGTCTATCTATAAAATATCTAAAACTATGCAATTAAAGTCTAAATTTTAAACACACCGGTTGCGAAGGGTGTAGGTAGGCTGTTAAGATCCGCCATAAATAGTGCACACTAAACTTTGTCAGTCATACATATTTGTTTTCATTGAACTATGACTACAAATTACGAATGGTGTCCTTTTAGTTTTTTTAAATCAAATAAACCCTACCTAAACCAAACCATAATAGTTTTGGTATATTTTGGGCTATATGACAAAATTGTGTACACTTTTTCATTTATACTTATTTGTTTTCATTGGATTAAGAATACATACCCTGCCCTAGCCATAACTATAATAGATAAAAAATATTATTCTATCTATAAAATATCCAAAGTTATGTATGATTTAATTGTATAATTTTAGAAATTTTATAAAATGACGAGTATTTTTTGACTATTGTCTATTATGGCTTGGGTTTCGCATGATTTGATTGGATTTTAAAAACTCACCAACACTATCTGTAAATTATTGTAGTCTTATTTCAATGAAAACAAATACGTATGACTGACCAAGTTTAGTGTGCACTATTTATGGCAGATCGTAACAGCCTACCTCCACCTTTCTCTACTGACACACACACATGACAGTAGAATTTTATTTTCTTTGGAAATACCGACAGTTTTAATAATAGGTGAAGGGTTTGTAAAACATTAATGAGATCTGTTATCATAAAGGTGCATGACCAAAACCATGAAAATTGTGTTGGACTTATTTGAGCGGAGTGTGCTGTGCGATGTCTTCGGACCTACCAAGAACACATAGTCAAGATGGAGAGAGAGAGAACACACACTCTAGTGCACGCCAACGAAGCCGCTCCTGGGACAATTTCAGCACAAATTTAAAGAGCGCCTAACGTTCGTTACGCCTGCATAACGGGTGTGGAGACGTGGCGGGTGGTGGAGGGAAAGCATTTCAAGATGGAGAGACGAAGATACAATAATGAACAAACTGTACACTTTGTACAGGAATTTGCATATTGTACAGTTCATCAAATTGAGCTATTTTAGATGGCTGGGCCATGTACGGAGAATGGACGAATTACACATGACATTTGGGAAGCCAGAAAGCAAACAAAGACCTGGTCGACTTCATACTAGATTGAGAGGTAGTGTCAAGTAGAATATAAATACCTTGTGTGTCCAAAATTTAATGAAAGCAGAGAGAAGGTCAAGATCCATACAGGGTTGTAGCGAAAAAAAGAAGAAGAAATGTCTCGTGATCATCGATTAAATGTTATAGCTCCGATGCGATTACTACATAAGAGACATAATATTAAATCAGAAGTATCTGTAATTAAATTATCTTATAATTCTAGTGGTATTTTATAGAAGATTGAGGGTTTTACGTAACTATGTGGTGGCTATACGGTGGCCGTGTGGCGTATGCGTCGGCCTATAGCGTCATGTGTCCCAGGTTAGAATCCTGGGTCTGGCAAGTATACATATTGTTTTTCAATTTGTGTATGAGTCAGAGTATGTACCTAATAGGTTGAGCAAGTGGCTGACATCCATTTCTCCTCTCTGTGGAGGCCCATATGATCTTATTAGGATCGGACATGGTCGAAACGAACGATGTGGTGTAATATAATTGAAGAGAGAATAATATCATTTTGACAAAATTGTCACATAGGTTTTAACAACTCTACAACGATATAAAATATATTTCCCTGGACAAATGTTAATTTCAGTACATGAGTGATATTCTTTTCTCCCCAGGAAAAATATATCTCTGTCGGAAATGCCATTCAGGGTGTTTTAAATTTCCTTGAAATGCTGACCAACAAGTACACTGACGGTAGAATATCAACACTCATCACTCAATCTGTGGACGAAGGATGCCATAAATTCATGTTACTTAACCCGGCAGCACAGTTTGCTGATATTGTCAAAGACGCTAGAGCGGTAAGTAACGATGGCAGCTCATACTATTCGATTTATTTTCTACTTAACAATACAGATAAGAATTTTCATTATTTCTAATCTTAGGTCATAGTAGCGGGCGGAACCATGCAACCGTTTTCTGAATTCCGTGACCAATTATTCCTGTCAGCCGGAGCATCCCAAGATCGAATCACCGATTTCTCGTGTGACCATGTTATCCCACCTGAGAATATATTGCCTATTTGCTTATCTGAAGGCCCTTCCGGAAAGAGATTGAACTTCTCGTATGAAATGAGAAACACAACAGAAATGGTATTTGATTTTTAAAATTATCGTCTTTATCGAGCCACATATCTAAACTGCCATTTATTATTACCACGTTTTTATTAGCTCGTATTCTTGTTTGTCCGGTATAGATTTTTTTTTGTTTGTCCAATACAAATTTTTTCTTGTTTGTCCCAAGATTTGTATTGGACGATTGAAGATTTTTAACTAACTTCCTGACTAGCTAGACATTTGAAACTTTTAGAATATATCAGAACACAACGACAATGCATTCTTTTAATGCTTTTGGCCATCTTTGAGTAGTATTGAATTCATTTTCAGTTAATTCTGTTGTGTATGTTTCGGAAAAAATTCATTAAAAGTAATATTTACTACTCACTATTAATGGTTGCTAAGGGGGTCCTAGCAACTAAATTATTAATATATACGTGCGTTACTATGGAAATCAATATGAAATGTCAAAATGACATTTCAGTATTCTATAATATTTATTGAGTATTTCTATCAAGTACAAAAAAAAGTATTTATTAATGCATAAAATTGTCAAGTTTATATGATTCAACAGAAAATTTAAAAACGTGGTATATAAAAAGTTCTTTTTATCTTGTAATTATTTTTAATAAGCTTCAATAAACAAAATGGCAAACTCTACTCGCAAAAAAATATAATAAAAATTAATAATATTGATGAAATTCTTCCCTCATAAAATCACATTTAGAATCACTTTCGTACATGATTATACTTTCATGTTACGAATGTTGACCATCCTTGATTCGATTATGTACAAAGGTTTCGTGATCAGACGTCACCGACAGGACAATACCAACTGAATACCAGGACATTTCATTCATTTGGCGGCGTCCACTCTGTGTTCACTCTAGAGTGAGCTCAGCTAAATCATAAATTAAGATGAATGCTTTATTCCTAATATTTTCACATACCATTATTTACCAATATTACTGAGAGTGTACTGTATATAGAAATGAGTTAAGTCTTAAGATATGACACTATCTAATGTAAATATCGTCTCTGTTCTTCTGGCAGAACACACTAACTGCAGAATACTAGTTTTGAGTAATTCGACTTTGAAGTTCTTAAAATGTTTCAAATGGTCTATCATGTGAGTTTATTAAGTAATCGTAAAAAGGATGACTTTAAAATAAAGACTGTTTATTTATTAAGAAGGTTTCCAGACGGTAATGTTTGAAATAAGGAACATTTTGGTATAACTAACTCAAAATGTAATTTTTTCGAATTAGTGTCTTCTGCCAGAACAGTGACGATATGTTCGTACCGTGACACAAGTAGCAGGGAACATATTGTTTTAATCCAAAATATGACGTCTATAAACGTCACATTAATGGACGTCCTGTCATTTCACATCTCACAAAATACAACCTGTATTATAGACGTCATGTCCGCAAATGATGAGCATGGACCTAATAGATTGAGCAAATGACTAACATCTGTTAAGAAACTAAGTCTTGAGGTGACCAAGATCGACATCAAATTATAGAGCCAATTAAAAAATATATAATAATATTAGGTACTCAGTGTGAAAAAACATCTTACTTGTATTTTCGTTTCAGCTAAATGAATTTGGAAGGATTTTACAAAACGTGTGTAACGTGGTACCCGGCGGTGTGGTTTGTTTTTTCCCGTCGTACGATTACGAAAAAATTGTTTACAATCATCTACAAACAAATGGCACCCTGCAAAGAATTAATGCCAAGAAAAAAGTTTTTCGTGAACCAAAAACTACAGGCCAAGTGGATCAGGTGAATCATACTTTCTTTAGATCCAATTTATTATAATCAGTGTTATTTCTCAGCCACCGTGCGTCAAAACGACGTTTCAGATGCTCCCTTTACACAGCATAGTGGACCACTTAGTCCAATGCGTAAGGCACTGGCCTGTCATCAGGGTGCTCCGGGTTCAAATTCCCGGTGAGATCACAATACATCTGTGATTTTCTCAAAAACTGGATGTTTCTGTGATTGTTTTACTGCTACTGCTACATTACTGTTTCACTACTTAAACATTGCTGTCATTCGGCCTCATTTCCTAATGTTGTAGCGTTACTTTGTGTTGTTATTAATAATGAATTAGGTATGACTATATTATTATATTTTAATTTGAAACCTTCATTCCAAAAATATCTGTGAAATGGTTAGCTTCAAAGCAAGGGGGTCCCATGAGTACTATTCTGATTATAAAAATGATGGATGTACCCATTTGTCCTGAGAAAATATCGGAGTATAGAAAGTATTATAATTTTTCACACAGGTTCTGGAAGAATACAGCAAAGTAATTAAAAAATGTAAAAACACTAATTTAACTGGAGCTCTAATGCTGAGTGTTATTGGTGGAAAACTTAGCGAAGGACTGAATTTCAGGTTGGTTGGAAAACATTAATTACTTATTGAGAATTTTAATTGAAGGTACCAATACAATATTGTATAGTTTTAATGATTTACAGAAACCGATTATTTTAAGTGATATAAATAGATGTCAACACGTCCCATTTTATTGTTCATGAATTTATTGCAAATAGCGGTTAATCAGTTAATAGAAATATGCATTAAGAAATTAGTTACGCATGACGCACAAAAACGTAGTATCCCACTAATATTAAACTTTTCTATGCCTCACGATATTATTATGGCAATATCTGACAGCCCGCAGTTGTCACTGTGTTTAATTAGATTATGCAAATCAAAATATCTCCCGAAATTTGTATGTGCGGCCTGTCAATCACGGCCTCGAAGAGCGAGAAAACTCGCTGAAGGTTCAGAACCGGTTTAACCTTTTCCACTCGAAATTTTTTTTATAGGTACATACCACCCACTCGAGACTTTTTCCCGCACAAAGCATAATTTCAATATAAAACATTTAATTGGTGAAAAAAATGTAAAAAAAAATTTTTTTTTTTTTATTCTGTAAAATAAATTTATAATGAATATACTGTACTTATTTTTAGTTTATTTATAATTCTTCATTGTGTGGTATTTCACAAAGCAATCTCCAATATGTAATCCTGGCTTATCACAGAATCTTAATGAAATAGCGGTATGTAGAGAACTGGCTATAAAGTGTAAATCGTCCATTATGACTGTAAATATGATACAAATGAATTGCCTTCAAATACACTTGTAATATAAGCGGCTGTCTCGTAAATTTCCTAAATTAGTTTCGGGCTCATAACAACTCATTCCCAGTGCGGTACACATTATCAAAAGATTTCTCAAAAAATAATAAATCGATACGTAATAATTTTCATTTGACTCATTAGAGTATTTCACATTATATAGGTTCCGAATCGGCATAATATACTAGTAAGTATTGTCATCAAAAACAGTATTCAAATATAAAACTGTAAACTATACGAGACGCCCCTGCGCAAGCGAGAACCAATAAAAAATATAAACACACTTCAAAATCATGCGTGACAAACACTTCACTCTAGTCTGGGAACGTTCAATAAATAAAATTTATGTGACAAAAAAACATTGCTTGCAAGCGACGACCTACGAATAAAAAAAGAGAAGATTCCGATAAAAATACTATGTTGAAATTAGGCACGCAGTATTCTTTTGCCGACTTCTTTCTCAGATAAATGTAATAACCTATTATTATTCATTCTAACTTGATTGAAATCGCATTATAAAAATTTCTGAAAATATTACAAAAAATGACTTTATAGGCGGTGCCGCCGCTACGGCGGCACTCGAGTAATACGGGAAACTTCTAATGCCGCCGATATGGCGGCACTCGAGTGTTAAGGGTTAATTGTGGACTCAGTATTTTTTTATTAGACGCTTCAAATGTATTCAATTATTGTGACAGAATTACACAAGAAACACTTATTGCAAAGTTTACTGATTTTTATGGGTTTCAATTTTTGAACCAATGAAATTATGTGATAAAATCGCATGTTTTTTTGGGAATGGGATGATAAGGCACTGCTAACTGGACTACTTATTTATATTAGACTTGCTTGTCCACTTATTGGTGCATCTTGTTACATATTTAAATTTCTTTGCATATTTCATTCAACTGTGCAGTGTCCAGATGTCTGTTGTCCCGGTGTCCAGTCGTCATAGACCCTTTTTTATATTTTATTCATTCTATATGTAAAGTAAACTGATTATCCAAGATTATTTCATTTTGAAGTGTATTGTTATAAACATATCTGCAGCGATGACTTGGGAAGGTGCGTTATTGTAATTGGAATGCCTTATCCAAACATCAATTCTGTTGAACTCAAAGAGAAAATGAAATACCTAAATGATAACGTCTCTGCGACTGCTGGAAATGCGCACTATGAAAATCTTTGTCTCAAGGCTGTCAATCAATGTATTGGTGAGTAG
This sequence comes from Rhyacophila brunnea, assembly GCF_057557595.1. NCBI lineage: Eukaryota > Metazoa > Arthropoda > Insecta > Trichoptera > Rhyacophilidae > Rhyacophila > Rhyacophila brunnea. The sequence goes on from NW_028232752.1 coordinate 18,673,734, forward strand.
TTACAATTTACAAATATTATTGCAAACTATTGACTCTTCGCAAAAAATACTCTATTTAGACAAAGATGTTGATGAAAAACCTTCTTCTATGTAGATAGACCCAGCGGTGTAGTGGGGTCAAAAGACAATATGCTCCGACACTTCAATTAAATCGACACTTTTGCTGTTTTAGCTTAGCACTCTCCATATTACCATCATTATTAAGATGTACAATCGCATACAATGACAAATAACAGTAGGTATCGGGCAGCCTTTTCCAAGGCTTGGCTCTATGCCTCCCAGCATTTAACGGCACGCAGGGCCTGTGTCACTGATAAACCTGTGGCATTCACAATTTGATCTATCCATCCATCTGGAGGGAGATCTTCCTCATCTTCCCCAACCTTGGGCCTGACCAAATGTCACACATTTTTCCAGATTGTCATCAAATATAATATATAAATTGAAAAGACAAGAGACATTATTACTTGGACACATTTTAATAATGTCTTCTATATTGCTTGCAGTTTCAACATAGGATTATTTGCTATTGCGCTATTCATCAGAAATGCGATAAACATTTCCACTGATCACCGCTGTACATATTATATAAATTATACCTGTAGCAAAAATTTTTGTTTGCATTAAAGGGAGAGCAGTTCGACACGCCAACGATTATGCATCCGTTATTCTTCTAGACGAGAGATATTCTCGAGAAAATGTACGAAACTCGTTACCAAAGTGGATACAGGTATGAACATTTTTTATATACTGCGATTTGTTACAACAAACAGCAACAACAGAGGAAAAATAATTTAAAAATTTATTAATTATAAAAAAATGTTTACCGCAAACTAAAAAAAAAATTCTATGACGTAAACAATTGACTGACTTGAAATGTTTTCTACTTTTTTTTATTACAGAGATCATTGGTGCTGAATGCAAAGTTTGGACCCATGTTTGGATCAATTTCAAAGTTTTTTTCAAAACACAAAATTAACACTCTTTAGGCATTGGCAGTCAGTTGCATATTAAAATCAAACCTAAAAGTTAAGCAGCATTGTGAATGGATAGTGATCGAATAATTATCGGCAGCTCCTAATAGGATAAGGCACAATATGATGAATGTCATTGGATTACCGCAGTACCAGTTATTTACAGGTGTGATTATGACGATAATACTGTGATGCTGCGTTGTCAAAGTTGATGGGAAATCTCCACAATAAAAATAGCCTTTTTACACACCTTCATTAAGAAAGCAACACTCCGAGAAGATGCATTCCGATACAATTCTAATAATAATATCATCAACTATACTAATCGGTATGAAGTGTCAAGTGAAATATCAATAATATTATTGTGTAATGAAGACATCCCTATTTCTAAATACAGTGTATAGTAATTTAAGAGGAAACTTGATTGACAAAAGATAAATGGGTACTGTTCGGTTAAAGCGGATAAAGCGTGTCACCTCCGAAAGGGGGGGGGGGGGTAGGTAAGAGCGCTGGACCCCCTGATGATGATGTAATGTCAGTCACGGTGATATCGTCTGCTGGCTTCTTTCGGGGATATGCTCATGTTGATTGACAACGCGGAATTATAGGCGAAAACAGGGCGTTTATTTGTCGGAATACATTTACAGTCAAGTAGTACAGCGTAGAAAATATTTAAAAAAAAATAATTAAATTTAAAATGGCGGTGACGTCGGCGAGCGCGACGCCACGGCCGACGTCACGCTCCTCGAGAGATCGAAAACCGACTGACCCTATTAGGGGCTGGTAGGGCAGAGTAGGTAGTATTATACACAACAAACAATTCACAATTATTCTATCTCTGAAAAATGACAAAAACAGCCTCTGGCATATGTACCTGGCTTGTAAGTAGGTACCTCAGGTCTCATATTTCAGACCTTTTCTAGGAACATGCTTTGGAAAGGGGCTGTGAATTTCTTGGAATTATTATTACCTTCTGCATTTCTTTGCTTGTTAGCTACATATTTTGAAATATTTGAACTAGGTATACAAATACATTTTTTTTTAAATATTCTCAAATCAGATATTCTAGGTATTAGGTACATTGTATGGCTGGGAACTTTGCTTCCAATATTGGTCAAAATTGGATGAAATGTAGGTAATAATATTAAAAATGATAGGTTTTAATAATTACTATTTTTGGCATCTAAAATATTGTGCTGACAATTGTTTTAAGTTATATAGGTAACTACAAAAGCGTTTGCTATTGATTGGCTTTAAAATTACAGCTTGCTTCTAAGTATTTTTTAAATTGACTAAGTATAGAATTTATAATGACGCTAGGTTTTACTTGGCTTGCTTATAGAATTAATGTAGGTAGGTATAAAAAAATGCAGGATTTTATTTATATTAAGGGCTAGACTGATTCTATTAAATTTTGTAGAACTTGCAAAAGGGTGACTATAAATTTCCATACATCTAAGCTTACGGGCTAGAAATTTGCCTCGCAGTCGATCTGTTCATGTTTGCATGAATCAGCCCAATGATGATTCAGGCCTCATGGCCTTGGATCCTCTGAGGATGCCATGGTTTAGGCGGTATCAAGCGGAAAACGCATTTTGAAAATAGCCGATAAACTGGATTATTTGTTAGGTTAACCTAACCAAACCTAACTTAAACTAACCCAAACTAACAAATAATCCAGTTTATTGGCTATTTTCAAAATGTGTTTTCCACTGTACCGAACAGTACCGATAAATGTATTATTTCTGTGAATATTAAGTAAATATTTTTTTTATATTTTATCAAATCTTTCAAGGTTTTTTGATAACCCATGGCAAACGAAATATCAATAGTTTGCATCGAAATATTTAAGTAATAAAACTGAGAATAATATTTTAATAGCAATTTAATATTTGATTTACCTCAATTATCGTATTATTGCACTATTCTGGCAATACTTGAAGAAAAAGAAGTAAGACTCCTTCCATTTTCATCAATGACTCTCGGAGATGCACAGATGCTGGACGTTAATCCACACCATTTTTTTTACACATTTGGCTGCACATATTTGTAATAGTAAAATTATAAAAATACATCTCAAAACCCCTATACTTGCACTCAAAAAGGAGAACATTTAAATGAGTATTTGTCTTAAAACATACATACCCAGCATAAATAAATCATATCATCTTGAAACTCAATCAATTTAGGTACTTAAAAGTTTTCAAATAAAAGTCATATCATAATATTTCCATATAGTTTTATTTTCTATATTCTCCTGTGGCATTGGTCGTTTCAAAGGCAAATCTCACCAAGTACCGTCATCAACAACAAATAAAGATCATATTTCTTAGAAAAATAAAAATTAACACCATAAACCAGTGGTTCTCACGTGAAATTTAACTGTGGCCGCACAATTGACAGTTCTATGGAAACGTCTGGTGGCCGCACCAAATTTCACTTTTGTTATGATTGAAAAAATTACAGTTAAATTTCATTTACAAAAAAGTTGGATCAATTTAATTATTTCGATTCATTTAATAAAAGACATTTGAACATTTTAGCATATATCTATTTAAAAATAATACAAATGGAAATTCTCAATACTCCTTTTTACCAATGCGAGGCGCAAGGCTGTTTCTAAGTTTACATCTGTCAACTGGCTTTTTATGAAGTGCATTACACTGAATGATCTTTCACAGTATACAGTAGTAGGAAAAAATCGACAATATTAATAAAGCAATTGTTGCCAATTCTTTGAGTTGACTTTATTCTCAGAAATGGACTATTTCACACATGATCTCATCACAAAAACATATTATGGATCATTTGAGCGTGTAGAAGATAAGTCATGTATATTCAACCAATTTCATGATTTTATAAATAAATTTTTTAAATAATATTCTGTAAAGCATTGATGGCCACAAGAACCACTGCCATGGACTGAGAATATTTCATTTGAATATTTTTTTGAGACCCGGATTTCACCTTTCAGCATTTTCAGGCACTTAACTATATTCTGCATCAGTTATACATTTGCCAAGTGAGTGTGAGCATAATGTCTGAAGATGGCTAAAGGCGAAACCCAGATCGCAGAAAATGACTCAAATGCAATAGCACAAAAATAATATCAATTAGAATTTATATTAGTTATTTTATTAATAAGATGAAAAACAATCGTCAATGTTAACTTATCTGGAAATAAAACAGCATAGGTACTTAGTGAGTTTTATCTTTAATACAGCAATATATAATTATATCTATATCTGTACCTGACAGACTATCATATTTCAAAAAAGAATAGTTTCAAATAAACACAATAAGATTTTTCATAATAATTGTTTTAAGAATTTTGGATTTATGTTATGAATAAAGTGTGAATTGAACTTGACAGATATTATAATTTAGGTACAAAATCTGTACTTAATATGGACTGACTCTGAGATACAGATAATATATATATATATATAGGTATATAACATTATGTTTTAACACTTATTATATAAATGAGAATCAGAAGTTCAAGTATATCACAATTGTACACAAAATTAAATTCGATTAAAAACATGAAATTGCTTTCAGTGATATTATTAATTTGCAAAAAGCTATCCTTTTTTTTAATACTAACTATAATATATTAAATATTTTTTATTTACAATTTTCTACGACGATTAAGGCATCATTTTGACATTGCTTTCATTTGGAGCAATGATGGGAAATGGAACTATATTTTTATTAGTGTTCACAACACTCGCAAAATAGAATAATAATGGAAATAAATTTACAGCATCTAAGGCAATTTAAAATTCATTAGTAGTATGGCATATGAACAGCTTATACCAGTAGCGAAGACTGCTTTATTAGATGGAGATAAATGATTATAACAACGGAAGAGAATAACATTGATGTGTAATGTGTGATAATATACCTTGGAGTAAGCAGATAGTATCCAATGTTCTTAAAATAATACTCTTGCATAGAAATATGCAATCAAATACCTTCCCCCAATGACAAAAGCATCATTTCTTCCTTATTACTATTCCATACCAAATCATATTCCGTTCCCGTTTCATTAATCACTGTCAAACGTTGCCTTACGTCCACACTACACATTAATTTAAAGCGCTGTGGTTAATTTACTTCAGTTTTGCCAATGAGAGTTTATGTGTGACTAAATAATAAAACCCATTTTCAATTTTGTCCCGGCTGTTCCGCGTATGAATGATTGTCAATAATAAATTTTCATGATTGGCCGTAGTAGCATATATGTGATGAATCGGCCGGGAAGGGTGCGAAAAAAGTTCATTCCAGTGAGAAATACGGCTGGTACAATAAATAAATAAAATAATTTAAATTTCGGCTGCAGCAGACCTTCTGCATTCTTTTGTACATACCTACTTTTAATATGTAATAAAATAATTTTTGGTGGTAAATTTGTTTCTTTGCCCTATACCCCGTTCCTGTACCGGTTCAGAGTTTCATAATTATGGTAAGCCTAGTACTTAATAGTGCCTGAAGATGCCGAAAGGCTAAATCCAGGTCGCTCAAATGGAATAGTAACAAACTCAAACCAATTAGAATAAAATACAATGTAAGAAAAGAAACTAATATTCAAACCACCTACTTATGCTTGAAACACCTAGAATGACATTTACCAAATTGAATTTGTGGACTTGTCAGTATGTGAAAATAGACACCGTAATAGTAAATGGAAGAGAAGTAAAAAGAAATCATCCTTATGTATTGTTATAGAGGTTTATACTAATTCAATAAATAATGGGACTGAAGATTGTTAAATCTCCCGTTTTTGGCAGTGTAAATAGTAACACAGAGTGAATAATATTAAACTATTTTTTTATTCACTAATTCACAAAATTTAAGAATATAACATTCCTTATGAATATATATAATTCGGATCACCTCAGAAACATACCTATTATAAAAATAATAAACTGAACACTTCAGCGGCATAAATATTTTTTTTTTTTTTTTTAATTATTAATAACCATGTCCTTGCTTTTTCGTACAAGGTGGTTGTTAGTAATTTTGAACAATCACAAACACCCAGGCTTTGAGAAAAACACATAAATATCGTGTGTCCTGACCGGGAATCGAACCCAGGAACTCTCGGGTGGAAGGCAAGCGCCTTACGCACTGCACCACGAGAGCCGGCCTATTAGTTAATTTCATTGTGATTAGGTATGGTGCAGGTGGTTCATATTGGCCGGAATCCGATGGATGTGTAATACGTATGTTTCTGCGGTGTTTTTCGAATTATTAAAATAATAAATGAGTAACAAGAAGACTGTTGCACCATCTTGACTGGTGTGGTCTGTAACGTAATGTTTTGACAAGAATATTATTAATTCTTATATTGTTGACAAACTGCCGTCATATTCATGAATCAATGAAGCGTCTTTATATTGATTATTAGTAGCAACCAGATGTCCCACAACTTCTAATACACTTCTAAAAAGTCATGTTGCTACGATGACTAATAAACACGAAGTAGCTGCCTTTTACCCATTACGAATGTTATAATATTTTAATGACGAATCACACCAGATCTATCATTGGCAAACGTATAATATTTAGACTCCTAAAGCATCAGGTACAGTTGTGCCACATTTTCCCTCAAAGTAGAATCCGAATTCATGAGTGGCTGGTGTCGGTTCAATGTTAAACTCCGCAACCGGAACACCACGGGCAGCGGCTTGCGGAGCGAACATGGCTGCCGGATATACAATCGATGAAGTCCCAATCACCAAACAAACATCACAATCTGATAATGCTGCATCTATATCGGTACATAATAAAAATGTTATCAATTTAATAAAGGGTGTCTAACAGATACTAGAGACATCTAGTGACAAAATTACAAGACAATAAATAATTAATCACAGTTTACTGAAAAACAACTTATAGTAGCCAAGTTGGTGGAGCGAGCGGCCGTCTATGAAGCCATGGGTCGCGGGTTCTGTCCCACAACCACTTGAAAAATGCATGTTGTTTTTCAATGTATATTTGATACAGTGCAAAGACCAATGGATTGGATAAATAGCTGACAAACAATCCTTGTACAAAGTCTGTTAATATAACTTCCACTCGTGAAAGTCACCACATAGTGCCTCCGAGAATCCTGTCACTCGCCAGTCTTCTTGCGGCCTCACGGGTCATTCCAGTATCCCGTTGTTCCACTGTGGATATTATTTAGCATCCTCCCAGGACACCGGAATCTGGTTTGCTAGCCAGGTTGAAATTCTCTTAAGGCATTCGTAGGACCTGGCCGAGTCAGGCCTACTATCACCTCTTCACTGTCTGTCTGATGAGATTCTGCTTGGTCCACTCCATCCAACCAACCTGAAAATCAACGCTTTGTGCAATAGCACCTGTCCTGATCCAGATTTCCCCCTGATTAGGGTCAGGCAAAACATTGAGTGTCCACAGATTTAAATACTTGGGGGTTACTACACATCACGTGACATAGTACTTCTGTCTCATTCTAGATGTAGATAAGTCATATATTTTTGTAGTCTTGATAATGGTGTTACAATCGAAATAACTATCAACTTAAAAAATGATCTGTAGAATTTAATATAACTTATATTATCATTTTGTTAAAATGATAAAATACTTACGAGCTCTATCAATGACGGTTGTTTCCAAGTTTTCTCCAAACCATACAATATGGGGCCTTAAAAGACCGTTACATTTTGAATTTGCACACCGCGGCAACTGATCAACTGGTATTTCTTCTGTTGGTACGTCTGGATCAGGGGCTCCTCTACCCGATAATGCCTGAAAGGAATACAAAAATTCTAATAAACTTAAAATAATAATACAGCAGGCCTATTCTAATATATCACTTAACCGGTTGGCTGCCAATGACGTCTTAAGATGCGAACTTTTCTGTGAACGGAACGCCGCTCATACAAAAATGACATCTTTGGACGTCCCGCTTTAAACAGCTAAAACTTTATTTTAACTTTTTTTTTATGTCAAACACGCAACGACATAATATATTGGGAATATCGTCACATACTCAGAATTGAAACAGAATTCTTTTTTACCACTTGAAACGTAAATTGATTTTTATTTTTTATTTTTGCAATAAAATTCGCGGCATGCAAGGTACCACCATACATACACCTACCGGCACTAAAAAGGTTAACATCAAAAAAGAGCTAATTGTGATAAATATATCACTTCACGTATTCTGGCGGTTAATTATGTAGAAAAATTAACCATTTGAATTGCCAAAAGGTGATATCTTTCAACAGCCCCTCGCTTGACTGTGCTAACTTTGAGAACGAGACAGGGTGTATCAATTTTACATATTGAGAATTGAGACGCAAGATCCGACTGTTTTGCTGTAATCGCAATGACATGACTAATAAAATTGTAGGTTATGTTGATATCTCTGACGTGTCAATATGAAATTCTTGTGATCGGCTCATTACTGACTAGATGGCGCTGGTTCGGCTTAATCCGCTTGGGTTTGGTCTTATCCGGTTGGGTTCGACAGTACAGACATATCCGAATTTGACCGACAAATAAATATTCCCACAACTTGGTCTCTCTCTCTCTGGTATTACAGCTACACTGACAATACATGTTTTAGAAAGCAATTGATGATTTAACATTTTTAAAAAGTTACTTACCACACAAATAGGACTGTCATTATTGTCAGTAATATTTTTACACTTGGTACACCTGGTTTTGTAGAGGTTTCCATGTAATTCAACAATGTTTTCAGAGCCTGCTTTTGTATGCAAGTTATCTATATTTTGCGTTATGACGGTTACAGTATTTCCTTGACCAGAGAACCTTTTTTCGAACTCCGCTATCGCATTGTGTGCCTACAATAATATATTATTCAATTAGATACTATATTGGAACAACTTTACTGAAGATAAATTAATTTCTTATTAAGTAATTTATCCATGTAGAATAACAATAAATTTCTTGATTACATAAAATTATCATTTTTTAAGACAGCCGACACCCTACACCTTATTTCAATAATGCAATAGGTTTACAATGCAACGCAATGAATGATCATTGGATATTTCAATATACCAGGAGCAAAATAAAAAATCCAATATACACACGCCTGCAGAACTGGATTTACAATAATTACTGACTAAAGGGCTCGAAAAAAATCATGATATCCTATTTTTACTTATTGTACAAACTAATTCAAGACAACGTCGAAAAGCCAATTCTAAGTCTAGTCTAACCTAATAATAATCGAATGCCACTAGTAAAGAATCAAATACGTCGAAGAAAATCTCCTTGTATAAGAGATGGAGACTAAACGTATGAAAATGGTGGTGAAAAAGTATTTCTGGGAATACTGTACTAATTTTCATACAAACTCTCAGAATTATGGTATTGGTGATATTTTTTTCTATACAATAATGGCACTTATGTCAAATTGGAAAAACACAGAAGGTGGAAGTAGATTTTAATGAAATAGCAAGTGATTTTGGAACAAAAAAAACAAGAGTGAAGATTATGTCATACAAGTTATTATTACAACGTTTTTCTTAGCTCGTATTCTTATTTGTCCGGTACAAATCTTGCAATCGAATTTTTACCTAACTTCCCAACTAGCTAGGCATTTGAAACTTTTAGAATATATCATAACACGATGCCAATGCATTTTTTTAAATACTTTTAGCCATCTTTAAGTAGAATTTAATTAATTTTCAGTTAAATCTGTTTTGTATGAAAAGTTATTTTGATACCATTATTGGTTGCTAGGGGGTCCTAGCAACTAAATTATTAATATATACATGCGTTACTATGGAAATCAATATGAAATATTTTATTATTCAGTATTTCTATCAAGTACAAATTTTTTTGATCGTTTAAGCTAGTCAAGTCAAGTTTATATGATTCAACAGAAAATTTAAAAACGTTGTAAATATATAAAAAGTTCTTTTTATCTTGTATTTATTTTAATTGATTTAAGCTTTGTACTATTTCAGTTGAGTGGTTTTTTACGACCCGTGTTTCGCCTTTCGGTATCTTCAGGCGTCATGCGCACTCACCAATGGTAAATGCACACTGACAATGAAAACAGTTAATTCTCGTTTATATAATAAAATAAGGTATAAACCTTATTATTAAAGGATCAAGTATAAAAACAAATTTTCAATATTGAAGTGTTTGTAAAAACCCATAGTAGATACATAAATACTCACTATTAATACATTCAGTAAGCGCATTAAATTGTCAATACAAACAATAGAACTAGGTAAAGTGTTGGAAATTGAATAAAATTAGCTAATGAAAAATGTCACAAACTACACAAACTTAAATAAACTAGAATTTAAATTCAAACCATCAAGTACCCTCCCCTCGGTTAATAGTATTAATTTTATATAAGTTATTTTTAAGGCTTCCCAATGTATAATAGCCTAGGGCCCCTTCAAGAGTAAATACGGCCCTATTACCAGGGATTAAAATTAGTTTTCTGAACATTGGTGATCACTATGCTCAAAAATATTGTTTTCGCACATAACAAATACATTGTATTGAATTCACCTTACGGCAACCTTATGAATATCTGAAGAAACGGTTTGACATGAGAAATTGATTGGCGTATATTTCTTAATCAAATTAAAACTTAAATAAGGAGTTCTTAAGAAAGTCACAGTTCAATCAGTAATATTTACATCATTTGGCAACGCTGTCCTCGCAGTTTCTCTGCGATAATGGTAAAACTCCCAAACCAAACTGGGGTTGGCTTTGAATGCTTGGGGGGTAGCTAAATCCGTTGCTTGGTACTTTCTCCAGAACCCGCCGGCTCCTCTGAATGTCGGTATCCCTGATTCGGCAGACACCCCAGCGCCAGTCAATATCAGAACATTTTTTGATTTTTCTATGATCGCTTTAAATTGCGCCATGTCACTCGAAGGGCGCGACGATGCCATGATCTTAATTCTCGCTGTCAGAATTATGGCTGGTTTCTCCAACACACATTTAATTAAAACCCCTGACATCAGATTTTTTTCTGTAATAATTGTTTAGAAATAAATTTTATACACGAATAAAACAAGAATATAAAATGACAATTGAAAATATAATCAAAATATTAAAGCAAAAAATATCTACATATTATCACAGTACGTACTGAATCTCTTGAAAGGTTTTCAAAATAGATTTAAAAATAAACATACGTAATCGATAGAAACGTCAAACGACGACCATAGACAATATATTTGTGAATGAACTGTCAAATAGTCAGTTTTACCAACCGATCGATTTCGGGTTTTTACATAATCGTTATGAAATTTAACCTGTCAAAAATACTATATCGAACCAAGTAGGCTGTAGTAGTAAGCAGGAAAATATTACCTAAACGAAATGATTCGGTAAGAAAATAATTTTAACTGAATCAAACAATCAATTAGATATGTTATTTATTAAATTTGTGGTCCAAGCGCCTTTTGAAATGAGCGTATATGTATTTGAAATTTTGCTTCTTTTAAACCACCCAAAATCATGTTATCACAAAACACAGTTAATTGGATTTATTTTACATGAGGTACCCATTATGACTGGCAAAATAACTTTACTATTGACCATTTTCACTCGTTCCTATCGCCTATATTTGTTAATTATTGTAGTGGATACTAACATGGAACTGTGTGTACATACTTAGCTGGAGGAATGTTATCAAAGTCTGGGTGTTTGTGATTGTTCAAAATTACTAAGAACCACCTTGTACGAAAAAGCAAAAACATGGTTATTAATGATTTAAAAAAAATATCATTGATGTACTTCATGGTTTCACAATATACCCTTCAATGCTATTTTTATTACATACTTAGTAATGATCAAAGAGGTCCCAGCAGAATAGATGATCATCCCAAGTTAATCGGTTGCGTGTTTTTGAAACACGCGAAAGAGACTAAATAAACATGGTGCGGTAAATGTACAGTACTCCATATCCTTCCTTTCAATAATTCGTCATTTTCTGACTACCTTACTACGAGGCATGCTTACTTTTTCACTCTCTTGAATCTCGTCGGTCTCTTCTGCTCTTGAAACACTTTTGCTTGTTATCGCGAGGGATGGTTTCCAATCCTGGTGTCCTAATGAATTTAAATTTACATGCGCCTGTCAATTACCTACGTGGTCGCAGCCATAATTTATTCTGGATCGGAACTGTTTCCTCATGTCAAGCCATCAGGCAGCATTAGCGAGGGGTGCAAGATTAGTAAATGCGCTCCCTAAAGACAGACATTTTCAATGATGTACTTTGCATTTTGTTTTTGAAATTTTATTTTTCTATTTAAAATAAAATTGTAGGTATGTTTTTTGTTTTCCTAATTTTATTTTTCTGTATAAAATTGTACTTAAGTATGTTTTGATTTTATTTAAATTTTTTTGTTATTATTTTCTATATTCTCTTCTCTCATGTGAGGGTAATATTTGTTATAATGTAAATCTCATGTTGTGTACGTCTTGAATTTAGATTTGTTATGTCCACAATGTTTGGTATTCTTAATTGATATTATAAATAAAAAAAACCTGAAAACTGACACTATAAAGTTGCTGGTTTTTTACCCAAGGTTAAATTAATACGGATTATGATCCTCCGACATAAAGTTGAATAATAATCAAAGGGGGATGGTAATGTTAATACCACTACAATAACTAATAAACTCCTTGTTTTGACAGATTTGGAGTCAAAGTTGGCCTGGCATCAGCTGCAATTTACTACACAGCTGAACAGGGAGTATGGAAAGATAGTGACACCACTTCGAAACTATACGATACTATTAAAAAAGAAACATGTCCCTATATCAAGAAAGCATCAGCACAAATCCCGTTTGAGGTTTGTTGTCATTTGTTCTTTTTTTTATCATCATGGCTTCAAACACTTAATTATGGATAGGTACTTTCACCAACTGGACAATTTAACCAGTAAACCAGTAAAGTTACATATTTGTGACCATGGATGCCTTCCGCGTACTCAGGAGACTCAACGGCCTTCTCTTTTTACCTAACAATCCATCATTCTCTACCCAAAAACCCAAGACCTTTTTCTGTTTAGTTCATAAAGTTGGACCGACCAAATTTAAATACTGACTGATTACTATTAAACTCTACATTATGTTCTTGTAATGGTTGTAAAATACGTTAACAGCCTAAAATCATTTTAGGTAATAAAATAGAGCAACTGATGTTTTAAAAGAGATGACGTGTCATTCATAATAACATATCGTCGCTAATTTTCTACAAACACGAATCTCAATTTTTATCAGTTTTGAGTTGTTTGATGTAATGAATTCACGTATCTCAAAACATACTTTATAACATAATAGATTTAAGCAATGACTAAAAATTCGTATCACAATAAAACACTTTTATAAATATTATAAACTCGAATCTTGAGTTAAGTTGGAAGTATACAGAATACTGAACTCCGACAGTTGATTATACTGAAGTTCTTTCTTGTAAGTCAAGATACGTGCTTACTGCAGTAATATTGTGGAATGACTCACAGTAAATTTGCAACGCATTCTCGTATCTCCGACAATATGACTGATCGGTCTAAAGCAGGGGCGGGCAAACTTTTTGGATGGAGGGCCAAATTCGAGAATTCAAAATGAGCGGCGGGCCGCAAGTAAACTACCATTTTTAGATATACACTATTTATTATCACGAAAAATAAACATTACAAAAAAAATAATGAGAAGAATGAAAGTGTTGTACATATTTTCAAATTCAGGTGTTAATTTTGTGGTTGATATTTTCAAAACTGCTTGTAAATGGGCATCGGAGATATTTGATCGTAAAGAATTTTTATTGAGGTTCATGATCAAAAATGTTTGTTCACATATATAGGTTGATCCAAAAACAACGAACATTTTTCTTGCATAATCTTTAAGTTGTTCGAATTTGTCTGAATTAAGGGCATTGTAAAATTTGGATATATCTTCGCGACGATGCAATTCTCTTAAATCAGTGTCACACTGCAGACCAATAATCTCAAGTTGTAGCTCTGTCAGTATACTATCAATATCTATTGAAAATGGATCGCGTACTGTTGCTAAACTTGTCTCAATTTTTCGGAAGTCACCAAATCTTTGTAAAAATTCGTCATTCAGAGCTTTAATAATTTTACCATATTCTTCAAATTTATATTCTGGTATATTCAGCAACTTCAAAGTTGGAAAGTGGTCCACGTTCTTATTCGATATTTGTCGAAGGAACAACTTGAGTTTTAATTGAAATCCATTCAAACTCTTCACCATATCGTGGGCATATATTTTTTTTCCTTGCAACGCAGAGTTAAAAGTATTTAAATGTGTCACGATGTTCAACATAGAAAATAGTGGTTACATAGTGTGAGACGAGACGCAAGGAAGACGTACTGAGATAATACATTAACGAAACAACAAATTCTTCAAATTTTAATCTATTGTCAATATTTTTTTAAAAAATATAAAAAAAGTTATTCGTAATCAGAAGTACAATTAATGATGGCGGGCCGCAAAAAAATACCCGGCGGGCCGCAGTTTGCCCTCTCCTGGTCTAAAGTATAGTGCGATAGATTGAAAAAACATAAAAAAAAATTCATGAAAATATGTGTAACTACTGTCCGACAAGAAGTCGCTAGTGCGGTTAAAAGTAGGTGGAGCTTGTTAGTTAACAGTTTTAACACGTAGCCAAGAAGATCTTGGACAGTATACTGAATGGATGTTTCATAGAAGAAAATTTATTTCTGAATTAAAAACTGAGGAAATAGAGTTATTTGCCTCTCCTGAAAAGTTGTGTTTTCCGAGATACGTGTTTGTAGAAAATTAATGACGATATCATACTTCATTATGTAGTGATAAGTGAAAATTATAGGGTGTGCAGTGCACTTTGTGCATGTTGTTAGAGCAGCCGCCACTGATTGTAACCCAGTGTTTGTTTTAAGCCAAATTTACAAAATCAATTACAATATTCTGGCACTTGCTTTGTTACAGATGCCTAAACTCCCCAAATCGGATATCTCAAACATCGGCAAAGTCTATTGGAATGCTGGAGTCAAAGGATTTTTCAATTTTCTTTTGGAATTACCAACAAACTCATGCAAATGGACGAAAACGGCTTACGACAGTATCGAAACATTCATCAATACCCCTAGTATACCCCAACCTGCCGCGGTTGAAAAGTGATTCGTAATGTTAAAAAAAATGTATATTTTTATTGTTTAATATTGTTAATAGCACAATAATTGTTATTTGCTTATAAGAATTTTAATGGTAGCACATTTAAAATTTATTTTACTACAAAAATTTATATAATACAAACCAAACTCTATTCCCTCTCGATCTGAAAACCTGTCCTAATAAATCAATCACAACTCTCTATTTACTGTCTTTCATTCTCTGATATACTTCATTAACCTCCTTTCCATCTGATCAACTTACAACAAATTAAAAATGGGCGAGGGACCTATAATATTTTCTCATATTATGATAGCATTGTGCGCATTTGGTTGTCTGAATAATAGTATATATCTTCAAGTAGCCTCATTTTGCCTAAAAATATAGTGCATGGGTATGCATGTTCCATATGGACCCTTAAACGGAAAGGTCTATGTTGGACGTAAATGCAGATAGACTACAAAATAAATTCTAGAATAAGACAAAAAAAGGAGGTGGGCTGAGCTAATAAAATGGCAGTGGGCCGGCATGTTGCTCGGCAAGCGGACAACCGCTCGACAAAAATGCATTCATACACTGGAATCCACAGGGCACTGAATCACAGAAACCCCCGAAAACTCGATGGTTTGGCGGATGTACATATCTTGGAGTTTGGATCTTAATTTAAAACAGCTTTTTTCTTAGTTTATATTCTAATTAACAAAAAAGTGTATTATTTAATGTTTTTAGCAGATTGATTATTAATTAAACTTATCTATATATGCCTCGATACGATTACGATATGCCGATGATACTGTGCTGAGTGCTGATAGTTTAAAGAGTTTACATCAACTGGTAGAAAAGGTTAATGAGATCAGTAATTCTTATGGTTTAAAAATGAACTTCAAGAAAACAAAAGTATTATTAGTATCAAAAACAGCGACACCAGACACCAACACAAATTTTGTCATTAACAGCGAACCAATCGAACGTGTGACCCATTATAAATATTTAGGTACATGGGTCAATGAGAAATGGTACCAGTCTCAGGAAATAAAAACTAGAATTGATATCGCAAGGAGCGCCTTTCTCAAAATAAGACGCCTCCTTAGCAATCGAGATCTTAACCTAGGCCAGAGGCTGCGTATGGGACGTTGTTATGTGCTCTCAATTCTTTTCTATGGTATGGAAGTATGGACGCTAAACCAAGAGATGTCATTTAGACTTGAAGCTTTCGAGATGTGGCTGTATAGACGCATCCTCAAAATTCCTTGGACTGACCGGGTGACAAATGTTGAAGTTCTCAATCGAATGGGGAAGAACCGAGAAGTTCTACGTAGTATCAAAACCAGGAAACTACAATACCTCGGCCACATTATGAGAGGACAAAAATACAGCATTCCCCAACTTGTCATTCAAGGAAAGATCAATGGGAAGCGTAGCAGAGGACGGCGCCGCATTTCATGCCTTAAGAACCTCCGTGATTGGTATGAGTGCAGCTCCACCGAACTGTTCCAGGTAGCAGGCAACAAAGATAAGATCGCCTTGATGGTGGCCGACCTCCGCTAGGGGATGGCACAAGATATATGCCTCATGATATAACTATGGCAGTATCTGACAGGTCGCAGATTTTTAATGACACATTGAACGTAGAGCAAAGCTCTAATACCGATAATTTGTGGCCTAGTATTTCATAAATTATTCAAACAGATGTCACTGTTTATTTTTTTTAAATCAAGCAAATCAATTGACAGTGGCTAGTAATTTGAGTTTAAAGTCAGGCGAGATAACTCACGAAATTTGTATGTATGGGTTGCCGATCACGGCCTCATAGAGTGAAATATCTCACTGAAGGCATAGAACCGATTAGAACAATGTAAAATGTATTAAATTATATCTTTTGTATTCCAGTCTGGAACTTTAAAAACTAACCAGCACGATCTGCAATTTGTATTCTTAGTTCAATGAAAGCAAATATGTATGGCTGAAAAGTTTAGTATGCACTATTTGTCGGATGAAGCGTAAGCGAGACGCGTTGTCATTGTATGGTACTATTATTTGATAGGTTGTGAAAATTGGTTAACGTCAAAATTCTCTGTGCGGTGCGCATACTTCGTTATTTTTCCAGCAGGTTTGCCACTATCATACTATGTCACATGAAAATTCAGAAGCTGATAAACTTTTTTGATCCATACATGCAACTTCCACGATAATACGTGTTTACACGTGCATTTGCTTGTTTTGGCTGCTGTAATACACATTGTCAACAGTAAGCCCATGCATGTGTACACTAAATTATGGAAGTTGTCCTGAAAGCTGTTTGGTCTATCCAGAAGTATCGATATAGATTTGTCGAATGCAAAGCAACCGTTGCGTTGACGCAGTCGACGTTTGCTGTCCTGTGTCTGAGCCCTAAGTGAATCTCACAAAACCTGCCAGTATGTAGTACCCAAATTCATTCAAATAAGGTTCTTTGAGCCTGCTGTAAAATTCACTACACAAAAAAAATTAAATAAAAAAAGACTTTCCTTGGTAAAAAAAAGAATATATTGCATGATTTACTTCGACCACTTAATATACAAATCAACATAAACAATAGTCATTCGATTAATTCACATCATACAAAGAACAATTTCAAGGAAAAGGAAGAAAAATTGAAAACATCACAGATATTTGTACAACTATAGTGAGGTGAAAGGTCGAAACGATGAAAAGGTGTATTTGTACAAATTTGTGGGTCACTTTTTGTTGAAACTATCAAACGCGCGCGCAGCCACTCCTTTTCATTCAGCCGCATCATCGTCTTCCGTCGCTTTGTCGCCGGATGATTTTGTCTTCTTTTTCTTCTTCTTATTTGACTTCCTGCTCGCTGCGCTTAAAATTGACTGAAATTTAAAACAAACAACACTATTACTTCAAAGCATACGATTTTTAAAACTAAATATTAATTTCAAATATCCAATGCTAAAACTGGCAGTGATCCATCACTCTCCCATTGTCATTCTTCAACTTAAGCAAATGTTTTACACTGAAGAGTTACAGAAGAGAACACTCATCACACCATCACAAAAATTTTCCATTTGTCATACAAATAAGTTTCGGGCACGCATTGTACTCATCATCAAACCATTAACCTACTCTGCAAATAGCCTATTACACGACGGTAAGAAACTACACCGCAGTTCAAAAAGCAGGGATACAATTCTACTCTCTCTCTCTCACTCCTGTGACAGGCCGTGAGTAATACAACACGAACCAAGCGATACTACAGTCATGCGGGCTTCCCTGTGGTTAATTTGAAAACAACTGTAGGAAATACACATTTTCTTTTCTTTTGACCATGTCCGATCAAACCCTGAACAAAAATGAACCATAAGTGCGAGCGAGTAAGCATTCGGCACACTTATATCTGCGCTCTATGTGTTAAGAGTAAGATAGAATTCCTTCGGCTGAATTTTAAAAATATGAAAACGTTGCCAGAAAAAATTGATTTGGCTAATTACATGTATTTAAAAACTCCGAGCAAGTGTTGCTGAAATTTATTGTTTTTGTGTTAAATAATATAAAGTTAATGGTAATTATTTTGACTTATTTTAAGAACATAAATGGTTACATAACTATGTTGTGTTTAAATTTGGTGGTCGTACTGAGAAGCAACACGATGGTATACCCACCTAGGTCAATACTCTGACTCCAAACACAAATTGAAAAACAGTATGTATGTGTACTTGCCAGACCCAGAACCTGGAACCCACGACATTATAAGCTGAATGTACATGATTCTTACATTTACAATCGACTGTAATCCATCGATTAGCTCATTAGACACGCATGTTGTACAACAAAAAAAAAATTCAAGAGTACACCAAAACAATTGTGCAAAATGGAAATAACTGTTGTCCAATAATATTAAGAAAATGTCCTTCTAAAGACATGGAGCCTAAACAAATTGCTGCATAGAAAAGTTTAGCTTAGCTTATCTGGTAGAAGGGTTTATTCAAAATTTGTGCTATAATCCCATCACCCTTCTCACAGAATGGATGGTCAATCAAAGGCAAAAGAAGGAATAAATTTTAATATTAAACTTTAGATGACATGAGGCGTTTATTTTCAAAAACCGATTAATTCACAATTTTAAATTCGTGGTATAGGAAATTTTTGTATTTCAAGCGTGGTTCGTTTTAACCATAGAGGTATTAAATAAAAAGAGGGGCAAGTAATCGGCTTTCTCATACAACTGAATGAAGCAGGTCAACAATGGCCGAAAACTTGTGAGAAATAGCGACGCGATAAAAGAAAATCCCATATAATATAATGTTAACGTGGAAATTTTTCCGCAATTTGATTACCAGCCCGCCTGACGATACTTTTTCACCATACCAGTCTGCTTCACCATACTTTCATATAACCTGCTGCCCCTAGGTTTTAACATTAGTTTTTCTTTTCCATTATAATATTGTGGTTTCAAATTAGAACAATATTCCCATTTTAATTAAGCCGCGTTGACACGATCCAAGTACACTTAGACAGAGTGCCATCCAAACGCATTTGTATGAGACAGCTTCATACAAATTACTCGGATGCGCACTTGGATGACGGCGTCCGATCCAAATACGATCCAAGTACACTTGGACCGAGCGCCATCCAAGTGACAGCTTCATACTAATAATTCCTATCCAAGCTAGCCCAAGTCTCCAAATGAGTAGAACACGGTCCAAGTAGCTTGGAACGTGGCGTTGACACACATCCAAGTTCAACTCGCTGTCATTTCATTCAAGATCACGATTTCAAAATGACATCTACGAATCTGTTGCTGCAAGGTGTCGAAGTTGTTGCAGATATGATAATAGAAGAGTTGGAAAACCATTACCAGGAGAAAAGAAAGTCACGCAAGAGAATTTGGGCCCGCAAATGGATTTTAAGGCGTGATAAGCAGGGTGCATCTAACAATTTTCTCCGTGAAGTTGAACTGGAAGATAAGGTAACGTTTAAGAATAATTTGAGGCTGAACAGTGAACAATTTGAATACTTGTTACAAAAAGTTGGGCCAAAAATACAGAAGAAAGATACCCTCATGAGAGCTGCTTTACCTGCACGAATTAAACTACAAATAGTTATGCGATATTTAGCAACTGTTGATAGTTTTTCCACCTTAGAAAGTAGCTTTCGTATTCCAAAGAGCTCCATATCCAAGTTTCTGCTATCCGTGTTAGATGCAATCTATGAAGAGTTGGAGGAGTACATACAGGTTAGTAACAAGAAATTATTTTATTGTCAGGTTATCAATTTTTTTTATTAAAAATCAAACTAGGTACATTACAAACAAGTAAATTACAAAATAAAATCAGTTTCCGTCTATATCGTCATCATCATAAATCCCTCCAATGCTTCTAATTGCCTCTTCTAATGCAGTATTTTGTACCTCGAACGATGGTGCCATTTCTTGGATTGTTGCATCAAGCGGAGAATCCATATTGTCGAATGCATGGTCTGGAATTTCAATGATGTATTCTACAACACTACTATTTGACGAGGAAGAATCTTTTTCCATCTGCATTCGATGTACGTGCTGTCTTCTTCGTCTTACAATATTCAATATGTCTGCTTGAATGTCGAGAGCATCCATGACAGGCAGTTGTCTGAGCTGGCTGGCAATATTTTTTGCGAAATAAGAGAACTCGTCTTCTGGTTCTTTATTGTATAACACTTGGTCTTTTATCGACCTAAGATTGTCGATAGACTCTTCAATGTGCTTAGATAGCGATGTTCGTTTAAGTTGTTTGTTTTTATTGAATGATTGTGGTTTAGTAAATGTTACACTATTAGACTGTTCTGGTAATGTTCTTGTAGGTCTGGAGAAGAATTTTCTGGTATTTCTGGAGAAGGATGTGCTGGTATGTCTGGAGAATTAATCATATCAGGTGAAGCTATGCCCAAGTCCGAGTCCAACTGTAAAAAAAATAATGAAATTATTATTTATCATTTTCAGATCCCAAAATCAACCGAAGAATGGACTTCAATTGAAAGAGGATATAATAACCGTTGGAACTTTCCTGGTTGTTGCGGTGCGTTAGATGGAAAGCACATTAACATACAACAACCAGAACATAGTAGAAGTGATTTTTATAACTATAAAGGTTACTTTAGTACTGTTCTCCTAGCCCTTGTTAAGAGTAATTACTGCTTTACGTTTATTGACGTAGGCAGCCAGGGAAGAGTTAATGATAGTTCCATATTTAATAACTCAATACTTAAAAAGAGACTGGAGGATGGAACACTGAATTTCCCAACTTGGGGTGTCATATTGGGAGATGAAGCTTTCCCATTAAAAATTATCTCATGAAACCATATTCACGTCGGTTGCCTTTAACAACCGAAGAAAAGATTTTTAACTATCGTCTGTCTCGTGCCAGGAGAATTGTCGAGAATGCTTTTGGTGTAATGGTAATGAAATTTAGAATTTATCGAACATCAATATATGTATGCCCTGATAAAGTTGACAAGATTGTAAAAGCAACCTGTGCACTACACAATTGGCTAATAAAAACATCATTACGTCACTATGCACCTACTGGAACAATGAGTATCGACGGAATATCTGGGTCATGGAGACTAGAACCCAGGTCCAATTATATTGCTGATCTTGGAAATCAAGGCAGCAATAATTATTCTCTGGTAGCAGATCAACGAAGGCAAAAATATAAAAATTATTTTATGAGAGAAGGTGTTGTCGATTGGCAAAATAACTGCATATTTTAGAGTGTAAAAAATACTTGACGACTTTATTGTAATACCTATTTGTATGTTATATATGAATAAAAGTTTAAAAGCCACCTAGCAGTTTCATTTAAAACACAATCATAATTAGCATAATAAAAATATAAAGATAAGGTACTTACATTTGTAAATGATTTTCTGCATTTGACCAAAAATCGGTCCGCTATATCGAACCACGGGAGTGAAGATACATAGACATCATCAGCACCCGATCCTGTACTATGAGAATTCTTAATTTTCATCTTTTCTTGACTGTAGGTAGTTCGGATGTTGTTGATCTTTTTGTTTGCTTCCTCCATAGTGATGTCGAAATCTAGATTGTCGATTATGCGCTGCAATGCCGCGTTCCTTGCGTCTTTATTTTTATAATTGCCCAATGTTATATTCCATAGAACCTCTTCTGCTTCGTAAATTTCCACGAATCTAGCTGTGTCACAATGAGACAATTTATGTTTCATGCGAGATTCTTGTGGGGCCGCCATGTTGTTTATTACTCCTATACGAGTATATTTGGATGAGTAGAACGCGGTCGACGTTTACTTAGATCGGACGCCGGCGTCCAAGTAGCTATCCAAGTGCGCTCGGTCCAAGTCAACTTGGATGGTTTTTGGATGGTATTTGGATCGTACTTGGACCGTGTCAACGCGGCTTTAACCAATAAACTCTATTACAATAATCCGACATCGGCAATAATCATAGAGTATGCATATTTTTTGTTAGATTTTAAGCATGTGTGAAATGGACGCCTCATATATGAACGTAGGTGCCTAAATACATTAGTTTGAACACTCACCAATACATCTGGGTCTGTGACTTTGTTCTCCGATTCGTACTGATCAACGTCTACCGGGAGTCCGGTGATGCGTAGCGCTCCGGAAGGCATCAGCAATACTGTAAACTTAAAGTGAGCAACTAATTCTCCAGGCTTTTCATATAAAACCTGGAACGGTTCGATCAGCTTATGGTTTATGCACTCCACTACTCCCATCCTGGCCTTGGTCTCTTCGGTGAAGCTTCTGAGATTGAATGGCATCGTTCCATGTTTGTGTTTGACCTGTAAATAATCCAAAATGAAGTTTATACTTTTTACGCCATCATATTGTGACAAAAAAACACCAGAGCATAACTTTACTGTGTTACGCGGCAAACTGTTAAACCATTGATTTACGATGGTAAATAGGCTGTTAGGTTTGAAGTGTACACAATTTCCGACTATTAATATTCATAAGGCGAACGGGACCGTTCATTGGTGATTATATTGGTACTAGGCAGTATACAACCAATTAAGTTATTGGCCGATTAGTATGGAGCGATTTTCAGCTAATTAGAGATGGATGCAGGTTCGAGTGCTGTCCAGAGCCATATTTTTTCTATATTATGTTTCAGAATTTTATTTTTTATTATTTTATTTCCAAAATATGACATTCGAAACTCCATACATGCCCCCTCATCCAGACTAAGAGAAGGACATAGTTATATTATATCAACACACCACGTGCTAAGTAATTTTAATGGGTACTTTCTCGACCATCAAATAAATACAATGGAAAATGGTTAAGAACCATTGATCTAGAGTCCTAAACCGACACGTACCTCAATGTAGAACATTCTTGATGTTTTCAGTTTCAACTGATATGATTCCTCAGTCTTCTTATAAATCGTAACCCGTTTATCTGACTCACGGCCCTGCAACAAAAAATTACCAATTGTAAAACAAGCAAAACTTATAAATATGGACAAGACCGAAGAGTTTGGACTACATGCTTCCACTTGCCACATCTCCACAGCCTTTTAGGTGTATACCTATGGTATAACAGATTAAACACACCATTCGAGATGTGATGAGAACGTCCCAGGAAGAACTTTTAAAAACCGAGTTTGTGAATGGTATGCAGTATAGAGTGGGAAGAGTTAAGACTACTTTATATATTTCAACATTAGATGGCGATTCCACACTGTATTGTATTGCAATACTGATTGTATTGTGGTTAAATCGTTTTGTTAAGGCTATATTTCAGCTGGGGCACGGTCTAAAACGATCGTGACTATGCGACGCGAAGATTGTGCAAACGACGCATGCAGAACAAAACATAATTTGTCATAAAAATTCAACATGCGTCCATTTAATGTTATGTTTATTGTTCTATTAGTAATAATAATAATATATTCATTGAGATGTTTTCTTTTTCAAGTAAGTGGGTAACGTTTTTTAGTCATCTTTACAAGATTTAAGAATTAATTCCCTTGACGCCATCACAAAACAAATTGACATGTTCACAGCTAGACTATCGCTCTCCGATTGGCAGCGATTCCAAAATTTCGTCACACCTATAGTTGAAAATTATTTGCCGTTTCACTGAAGTATGCTCATAACCACAGAAAAATCAATACTTGATATTAACATATTGAAAGATGGCGGCCTGCTTCGTCGTTAGACATATAATGCGAAATCTTTACGGTGATAGGCGGTGGCTTAGAGAACTACATTCCCTCCTCTCGCGTTTCAGTACTTACAATACTTCGAAATCGAAAACCATAGACAAGATACAACACGAGCGCCGCCACCAGGTCTCACATTAAAGATAGTCTAATATTGTTTAGTTCACCATCCCCATTAATCATAAATGTGAAGTTCAATGTTTATCCTGGCAATATCTGCACATTCAATAATTATTTATGGAGTTAACTGATTAAGTAAATCTAGCAGGCAATGAATCTGCAATGCTAAATGACTTCCAGCTAATTTTACCATAAGCCTTATCATTTCATCCCGACCAGGTTCCACTACCTGTCTCAAGGATTCCATGAGAATTCGCAAAAGCTTGCAAAAAAAATACAACTTGAATACCAGAGATTTTACAAAATCTTTTCAAGAGTTTCACCAGCCAAAAAAGGTATACAAAGCTATAGTAAGCTATACAAAGGGTTTCTTCAAAATTTTTTGAATAGTACGTAGTTCATGTAATAATCGATCAAACTGTTTTAGATAATATTTGGACATTTGATTATCTGGCAATCATGAATTTTGCAATCTCTTATCAATCCTCACTCAATAAACATTTCAATGGACTAAAAAACAATGTGCAATACCATTCCTTCTCCAGTGGAGACTAAGACGTCCATGGCGTAAACTTCGTGCAGGTCAAATGAGAACTTTTCGTGTTCTTTTCTCTGAGCGTCAGTGGGATTTTGAATAATGGTCTTCTCGCCATCAATTTTGTATTGCTTTAACTGATGGGACAACATTCCCTCAACCGGTTTGCATTTATAAGCTGCGGCAATCTTGTTGACTGCATCTGTTACGGCATATGTCTGAAAAACAAGGAAATTTAATTAAATGCAATTATTTCACATGAAGTTTTTCCCCAAAACAATTGTGAATGGTTTGAAAACTGTTTTCGGACAATTAACAGTTTCCACAATCCAATCCTATCGTATCTACTCCAAACCTTATATTGACTTTTTAGATAAGATAAGCAGAATAAGTCAATCAATCATCCATCAGGCAAGACAGGCAAGTGATTAAAATAGTAAATATGTACCAATACTGTATTGCATCAATTATAAGATGCCCTTATTGTAAGATATCCTTATTTTTAAATAAAAATAATATTTAATTTAAACATCATAAAAACATTATAATGTAGATGACTGACATTCAATAGGCGCCTACTGACTGAGCGAGCATCCTCGGGCATTTGCTTCAGACAATCGCTGCGCGAGACAACTCGCGGACCGGCCCACAACAAAATTAACGTCACGCGAGGCAGCCGCGCACAGCACCTTTGAGCATCGATAAACCGACAACGAATGGATCGGATCGCGGCAATACTCGGGCGAGGCGGTGCGTGCGTTTGCCTCGGGCAAGTCGCGTACTGACTGACTGAGCATTTTGCCTCGCGAGGCTTTTACGTGTAGTATCTATGGCGAAGCTGCCTCGCAACCATGCGAGGCTGCTCGCTCAGTCTGTACGCACCTAATGACAATAAAAAGCAGTATTTGTCCGTAATATCACCAGCACCTTAAATTTAATTAGGGACTGAGACCGTATAATATAGTCATCTCTTTCTGTTAAGAAAGCTCAGACGAACTGTGCCACTGTGAAATGTTTTACGTACAATTTACATGAAACCACCATCTATACATATTATAATAATTTCTTCCTTCACATTTTTACTGGATGATAAGCCTTGGGAATTAATATATTTTTTCTATATTTATAAAAAAAATACTGAATTTGGTTCTCAAAAGATGCAAAAGAAATTATAACCAAACTGTCAGCAAACAATTTTATTTTGCCCAAAAAAATAAGAAAACTGGTTTGGACCAGTTTCGTTTCGCTTACAGGAGCATTCATGGTGCTTTAAATTATAAAAAAACGCAATTAGATATATACCTCATTTCCTGGCTTCAAAAGCCGCAGAGCTGCTTCACTGGCCAAATGCGCAGCGAGCACAACATCTGCCTGGCGCCCTGACACTTTTTTCTTTTCACCTTCCACGGGGGGTCCTTCAATAACAACTGTGTGTGCAACGACTGCTATAAAACCATCTATGTGCGCACCAAGATCACTAAAAATACACACTAATAAGAAACCACTCAAAATCATATAAAGAAAATACATTGGTTTATTTTAATGGTCTCTATTAGGCCAGCCCATCTAACTTGGAGACCGCAACATGAGGCGTGATACAGTAGCAGGTCTCATAAGCACTGATCTAATGGAATCAAATATGACTCAGTCAAAATTGGGCAACCTTTAAACACATCAGATATCCATTCAACTTTTAAAGAATTCAAAATGATTAAAAGTGTTTGATTTTAATCATTTCCTGCATCGATTATCTCCAATAGATTAATGCCGATGTTTTGACACCAGTAGCAAAGGGTGGAGGTAGGCTGTTAAGATGTGTCATAAATAGTACACATAAAACTATATTAGTCATACGTATTTATTTTTATTGAACTAAGACTACAATTTAGTGTTGATGGTTTTTAAAAATCATTTTAACCCTGCCTAACCAAACCATAATACGTAGTTTTGATATACTTTGGGTAATTTGAAAAAATTGGGCACACTTTTCATTCATACTAATTTGTTTTCGTTGGATAAAGAATTTAAATTCATTGAGCCCTGCCTAAACCAAACTCTAATAGATAAAAAATATTATTCCATCTGGAAAATATCCAAAGTTATGTATGATTTAATTGCATAATTTAAAATATTTTATAGATAGACAAGTATTTTTTGACTATTATCAATTATGGCTTCTTTTTCGCAGGGTTCAATTGAATTTTAAAAACTAACTATATCTGTAAATTGTAGCCTTATTTCAATGCCTCCCTCCAATCATCGCCACTGCTTGATACGCTGCGTTAATAAATACATATATCAATATACTGTATCTACAGCACTTCACAAAACCCGGGCCGCAAAGAATGACTCAAATGGAATAGTACAAAACTTATATCAACTAGAATTTAAATTCTATCGAGTACCCTTGGTCGAAAGTAGTAACTTTCAAAATGTAGTTATAAATTTTATTCCTTAGTACTTATTCCACAATATTTACTATAATATACCCAAGACAGGTCATCCTATCTGAAACTGGTCTTTAAAGGTTAGTTATGTCTAATTACAAATCATTCCATTAAGAATTAACAGGGAATTAAAAAAAATATTGATTGCTATGTTACTCACACTTTGGCAACATCACCTTCCTTCAAAATATAATCCGTCTCGCTGTGCACGGGTGAGAAATGGCAGATACAATTGTTAATGGAAAGGCATGTTGGGAATGCGATACCTTTTTTCATTTCCTTCTCCTTTTTGAATACCTTCGAGGTCTCATCCACAATTAGACTATCTCCATATTCGCAAATCTCTCTCACTGACGCGTTCAGTACACACTTTTCCAAGACTAACTTCAATATCCCTTTAACAAAGAAAAAATAACCAAATTAGTACCCTCATGATTATGCGTAAACAAAATGTGTTATAAATATAAATGTTGGCAACACGAGTTTATATGCCTCACTTAACATTAAAATGATATTCACAGGTACAGTACTCTCTCAGTAATCCGCCGCTCGATTATCCGACAACTACAAGTTGAAAGCACAAAACCAAGCTCTATAATTCGCTGGAATTCGTATGTCAAATTCAGTAGAACGCTGTGTGCCATGTCAGCTGGAATTTTGATGGATGCAATAAGCAAAGAGGACATTTCCTAAACCTTTAAAGGGAATTAACATTAAAAACGTTGTATTTAACGTAGCTGAGGCATGGAACAACCTACCGGGAGTTTGCTAATACAAATTTCTCAATAAAAACTATTTTTACGAAATACCTGTTTTAATTTTTAACATATTACCATTTACCATATAATCCGCCGCTTTCACTAATTGGACACTTGTCTGGTTTTTGGGGTGGAGGATTACTGAGAGTACTGTAATTGAGATTTTAATTATAACGTGTGTAAAGATTGCTCCCCGTTAGGTAGCACCAACATAAATTTTACAAAAATTACTTGAATCATACAATATTGTAGTTATTAGCATAGATCAGCGATACTCAACTTTTATGCTTTTACGTGCGGCCCGAAACACATTTAGATATTATCTGGAATTTCGTATATCTTGAGATTTGTTTCGACTTTGACGCACAGATAGTGACACCCGAAGAGGATTGTCATTATGGTCCATATCAGATCTGGTATAAGAGTGTTGCTATTGCACACGATAAATTAAAAAAACACATAATTTTTAAAATCTCAAAAATGTTTTGTAAAAAAGGGGGGTTTCTTGATTTTTTTCGTCACACCAGTAGTGATGTGGCCCGCGTTACTTTACAAATATATGTATTTGGCCCGAGAAAAAAAAGGTTGAGTATCATTGGCATAGATCAATAATATAATGGTAACAGCACTCATCCAGACAGCTAAAGACGTGAATTCGAACCTCACTTGGTTTTGAATAAATATTATATTTCTAAGGTTATTTAAAAGTAATTAAAACAAAAAAAAAACAAACACGAGTATAGAAAAAAGCACAACTCAATTGTGTTGGTCGGTTTCTCTGAGATTTTATATTTCGGGGTAACTTGCAATATGTATTCTCGGTACTTTATAAGCTAGGTGAAGTAATTTATTTCGGACTAGCTACAAAAACTGTCGCATTCGAGCGCCAGGCGGTTATAATTCATTTTGGAATGGTTGTAAACGCCGCAATCCTCCAGAGTCAAGCAATTGCGGACGAATGTCGCGCGACAGCCGTCACAGCGTGAGCGCTTGTGGACGGCTCTATAAGGTCACATGTACCTAGAGAACGAGTAACTTGTTACGCGCGAGTCAAATTGTCACATGTAGACAGGTTTTATCCACAGGGTTAGATTGCAACAGATTTTTTTGTTTTTTCGAGAAACGAATGCTAGCCACTAATTCAACCTATTTGGTCCATACACATCGAAAAACATTGTGTAAATTTACCAGACCCAGGAGTCGAACCTAAGATCTACATTATAATTCGACCTGCCATCTGTTCGGCGATCGTGTGCACTTATCAATATTGTAATACCTATTAGTCATAATTTTCTAATATTTATTTTATTCTGTAATAATTTTATGTCTCTATAATGACCTGTTTTCCTGAATACTACCTGACCACATACAAACGTTGACATAATTAGCCATTAGCTACGAACAAGGCCACTACAGTTTACATGTACCTACTCCACAACCTTCCCAATAATGCTCAATACACCATGACTATCATCTGTGTAACTAAAAATTCACTGTACTGTCTAAATCAGGGGTTCTAAACCTTTTTGTACCCTAGAGCACATTATAAAATATCGGTAGGACGGCGGGCATCAGCTATTTTTTCAAAGCAAATTTATAGTTGGACATAGGTAATAAATAATACACAAAAAAATTATTTTAAAATATAAAAATTATTGTTTATATTCTGTAAAATGAATACACGTCATGGTTGCCTTATACAAAGTAAACGTTATACCTATAAAATATTATAATATCGATCCCAAAGAAAATGTGATCTTTGGCATTGCATTTCATTGGCCAGTTCCTCAGAGAGTATGATGATATTCCCGTTAGTAAATAATCATAAAAATGCTAATCGGTGAGTTGAGATCGATATTTTGCTTTTATTAAATTGATGTTGAAAACTTTGTAGCAGATGAATTATTGCGATTCAATCGGCGCAGATCGGTGAGGTCTGCTTGCTTACATCCAACCATTGTCACTCTCGTGGACTCCCAGTCGGATGTGATACTGATGTACGTGTCAAAAGGCACTGGCTGGTTATTCATTAATTTTTAAAAACAAGTCATCAGATTCTTTTGTTAGGATGGGAAAAATTCTAATTTACGCTTTGTATAAAAAGAAAACACTGAGTTATCAGTTTTTTGTGCCTTATGGAGCGCTCGGTAACAACATACGGCTTGTATTTTTTTTGTTGACAAACTGATAAACAAAAATGAACATTGCATATCAAACTCAAAAACCAGACTTCAACAAGATCATTTTGTTAAAAAAAACTACAGAATGATTCAACGGCGCAACATGCTGAAATTTCAATGTAGCAATTGTCCTCAAGGCAATCTTTTACATAATTAGATGAAGTTTCCCCATGATCAGTAATGAGCAATCTCCAGACCCTGGGATGTTCTGCAGCCCAGCAAAGATTTCGTTTTGTAAAACAAATCAGTTTTTAAGCGAAAAATATAATATACTTTGGGTCTTTTCACTAGTTCTCCGCCACCACTCGCTGTCATCTGTCAGTGAGCGCAGTGTTGCCAACCGAACTATAATTATAGTACATTTTGGTTCGCATACTGTTAAAAAAGTATAGTACGTCAAAAATACCACAATTTCGAAAAATGGAATTAATTGAATTCGCCGGTTGTGCGAATATTCCCCGTTGCTTTAAAAAGTTGTCTATATTATCGATGTTTAAAGTTCTGTAAAATGTTCGTACTTCAATCAAAGCAAATCGTAATAACGTGAAGCGAGGGACGTAGTAAGTATAATCTATATAATATAAATAATATAAGATCTCAGTGTACGATATTAGTCTATGGACGTAGTCTTGCGTTGTATACTCTAAAAAAAACTAACGTGACAGTTAATGACGGCGGCCGGTGTTAGCATTTTTCAGTCGTAAGAGGTGTTTTAATAAAGCAGGGCATCAGAATTTCTCAAATTCTCCGTTATGTTTATGTGAAAAACAAAAAACTTACATTTTCAACACGTCCTATAATTTTTGCCGAAATACTATAATGTCTTGGACCGCGTACTATAATTCGATGACAAAAAGATAGCTGAATTCCAAAATGGCGACTGACAGATAAAGAAGACGGAGAATCAGTAAAAAGCACCTATACTTTTGTATATAAATACATCGCACAATATTATTATGTAGAATGAGATTGGCGAGACAATTAGCAATTTTGCGTGTAAACAATTAGTATCATTATAGTTGAATTTATACACTATTGGTGCCAGTAAATCCATGAACGTGTACAGGCACTATAATCTGTACTAAGTTGTCATCAAATAAATACCCTATAATTTCTTCCTTTTTAGGCATTTTTGTCACAAGGCTTATTCACAGAAAATGCATGGAATAAGGAATGTGATGCTGGGGTGCAACAGTACATCTAAATCATTGAATTTTAGTTAGCTGACAAACTTCGATTGGCAGTACGATACTTACTTTCGTTCATGTCTATTAGGTACTTCGGTATTCATAACCTTTTTAGAGCTAAAAAAGAGCTAATCTATTCATTGTTTATTACTACTATCATAAGTATAATTCATAAAGATCATTAGATGACATAAATAATTAATAAACTCTTTAAATAAGTAAAATCATTTACAGCTATATTTAATGTAAACAGGTAATGCAAATCTGTTGAATTGCATGGCATTTGCGCATGTTATAGACTGTAAAAACGTCCTGGTTTGGTTATGATACTATAAATTCGTGTGTAGCTGACCATGTCAGGTTTTGCTGCCTACTTTGGATGTGAAAGGCGACAGCAAAAAAATGAACATAATTAGTGTCAGATCTAAATTAGTCAAACATACAGCCTATGTAATATAGGTATGTACAAGATTTATATTATAATATAAGTTGATTTTTTTAGGATATTACGCGGTGCAACTAAACGTCATTGCTTCTGAAATAGCTAATAGTTCATTGTTTACCGCCCATTCTCAGTTTTCAAAACTAGCAGACGCATTTTCATACAGATATTGTTTAAAATGTATTTAAATATCTTAAATGAATTGTATATAATAAATAACCGTGTGCGCATCATTTGTGTGCAAATAATATGAAAAAAATTGCCCACATGGCAGAAGATCGGTAGCCGATACCCATATGGGGTTAACTGTAACGCCGACCCATTTGCGCAATTTAATAACTGAACAAGGGACTGAGAAGGTGGAAACACTTTCAACTTACGATTAACCATATCGCCTGCCATTTTATACTTGGTTACCACCAAGGGTTCGGCGATGGTTTTCTCCACTTCTTTTTCATCAGCCATGTCTGCGTTTACTAGATTACCAAACTGAATGAAACTTAAAAAGATATCACGTGACGTCTCGGAAATGATGGCGGCACAACGCGGGCCACCGCCAGAATACCAACATCACCAACAGAAAAGTTGTCATATTAAGAAATAACCATAAGCAAGAAAAACATTAGTACTCCAAAATTATTGATCAAAATAAATATAATTGAATTTAATGGTACCTACCTATCTGTATATTATTTAATAAACATCATTTAAATAATATAAGACCTAGCGAGACAGACTGGTGACCGTCAGCTGGTTCTGCTAGTAAATTATATAATACTCTAGTACATGGTTTCCCAAACTATGGGTCGCGAGCGAATATCGAGTGGGCCCTCGCCACTGTATACATGAATTTAAAAAAATAGGAAGTGATAAATTTGATATTTCATTCAGCTTTGTAAAATTCCTAAAAATTTAAATAAACTTAAGTTACGGAAAATATTGTGATCAAATAATAATAATTTGAATTGGCAATGCACTACAGCTGATGGCAGCTGGAAAAAGCTTATGTTGTGGAAAAGTTGTATTGAGAATGGCAAGTATGATTGTTTTGAAACACTTTAAACTTTTATTATTGAAAACCAAGTGCAGCCTAAGATGAACGTACTGTCTGAAATTTCCAGCCATTTATCACTGTTAATAAATAACTTTGACGACTATTTTGGGGAAGAGATGAAAAAGTTTGATTCGTTGCGTTGGATTTGTAACCCATTTCAAGACGACTTACCAACTAGTATGTCAACAAATAAAAGCAAGTGAAGAACTCATTGATTTATCAGAAGATACGTCACTGCAAAATAGTTTCAATCGTAAACAGTTAACGAAATTGTGACTCTCAGTTGCTGATAATTATCCTTGCCTGTTCGATGAAGCTA
Source organism: Rhyacophila brunnea (assembly GCF_057557595.1). NCBI lineage: Eukaryota > Metazoa > Arthropoda > Insecta > Trichoptera > Rhyacophilidae > Rhyacophila > Rhyacophila brunnea. The sequence continues at coordinate 18,707,098 of NW_028232752.1, forward strand.
TGAAAGTCCTCCTCTTTACTACCTCATATCTATGTGAGGTCAGATTTTCGGCTATGGTTAACATTAAAACTAAATACCGAAATAAATTGGATATATCAAACTCACTGCGATTAAAAGTAACAAAAGTTGAAGTTGATGCTAAAACTGTAATGAAGAAAAATAAGAACCAAATACATCCTTCCCATTGAAATAACTTTGTAAAAAAACCTTGCCGGTGTAGGTATTTAAGTAATATTTTTTTTTTATTTAAGTTGTGTTTCTTATTTCAACAGTCTTTTATTCATATTGGTAACACTTGTAAAAAAAAAAAAAATTATTTCAATTATAACAAATAGTTCCACGACTCGCCACTAGGGAATCTGAGGATTACCAATATTTATGTCCTCTTTTCTCTAAGACAGCTAAGAGGTGGGTCCCAAGATTGGAAATTTTTGTTAGATGGTCGGAGCCCAGTCAACTTTGGGAACCACTGCTCTAGTCTAAAATCATTTCTCTCAGTCTAATAAATCAGGACAGGTTATTTATGAATGAGGAAAAGTAAACATTATCATGGCAGCACTCAATGGACTACATTAGCAGGATAGACAACATTATAATGATAAAAAATATTTTCAAAATTCATAAATCTGGATTGAAACATATGAAAAACATTTTGTCGATCAAATTTGACTTACGTTAATCAATAAAAAACATATACCTGCATATATATATATATAGCATAAAATCTTTTCTCTCTCGCGGCTCTCGTGGTGCAGTGCATAAAGCGCTGGCCTTTCATCCGGGAACTCCAGGTTCGACCCAGTGAGAACACAATAATATTATATGTACCTATGTGATTTTCTCAAAGTCTGGGTTTTTGCGATAGTTTCACCTCTATTACTAAATACACTACTGTTATAACGCCTCTACGCATGCATGGATTTACCAGCACCAGTAGTGTGTAAATTAAAATATCACAATAATAACTGTTTACACCCAAAAGTACTTACTGGTTCGCCAATCTCATTCTTAAATCGTAAGCGAGACGCGTTGTTGTCATTGTATGGTGCTATTTGATAGTGTGAAAATTGGTAAATGTCAAAATCCTATGTGCGGTGTAGTTCATATTTTTTCTGGCAGGTTCACTACTTTCGTTCTACTGCACAGACGCAGTTATCGCACAAGTTCCAACTATCACGTGAAAATTCAGAAGCTGCCGAAATTTTTTGATCCATGCATGCAATCTTTCAATTTTTTTGCACGATAATACATGTTTACACATTCATTTTCTTGTTATGGCCGCGATAATACAGTAAATCCATGCACGTGTAAACGAGGTATTGACCTACACTACTGTCATTGGGCGTCTAGGCCTGTGTAAGTGTTAATAAGAATATTATATTACCTATTCATCATAAATAATAGAAAAATTCCAGAACTTAACTATTAATAAGAAATTAATTTAATACTTACACTAATTACATCATATACCTAGTATGAAGCACAAATGCACCATGATGGGAGAGTGGATGTTAATAATATTATGCGTGTTTTAACCCAGATTTCATAGTATGGAACTTTAGTATAACCAAGTAAGTATTATAATAGTGTATTCCTCAGTGTTTCCCAACTGATGGTCCGCAGAAATTGTCAGTCTATTTTAAAATGCATATGCCAAAAATTCCATGCAAATGTCAATCCACACGCGATTAATACCTACTTGTGAATAAGGAAACCCAATCGAGTTGCCTTTTCGTCGCTATAGGATTTGTTTCCCGAATAGACCAAATGACAATTTTACAGGAGACGAAAAACAAATTTCATTGTCGTATATTTAAATATCAGTAGATGATCAGTAGTCAATCATTCTTTCTACACTGTATGATTGCAACATTATCTAAGAATAGATTCCAAGAATAATATAGGTACTGGTATAAATCATTAAATGCACAGAAAATGCGTTTTATTTATTAGTACTCGTTGTGGATATTCGGGAAATTTTTAGCGCTCTCTCAGAATAATGGATATTCGGGACAAAACAAGGACGTTCGGGATTTAAGACCGTAGCATATTGCTGCACGGCCCACGGATTACTGAGTGGTCAAAAAGTACGCACCTCAAATGTTATATTTATTTACACGATAATTGTTAATGATTACTTTTACTATTTAAATACCTAATGATCGTAATTACCCAAGTTCGTAGGTAATAATAACATGCGGCATTCGCTTTTTTCGTTTTTTTTCGTAATAAGTAATAAAATAGTTTTTAATAATTTTTTTTTTTTATTCAACGAATAATTCACAAGATTTAAGAATGTACCATTCTAATTATTGAACATACATAATTTTGAAAATCACTTCTGGGAAAATATATCATAACCAATAGAAAAAATCTTTTTGAAAAAAGTAAGACACCCGGCAGGATCGAACCTGCATCTCCTGGGTTTACGCCTAAATCCGCGCATTATCCACTATGCTACGAGGTGACATACTAATCACGACAAACTTTAACTATTGGCCTTTTAATACCTGTTCATCAGCGTTCTTCCAAATCAAGCTACTATTGACGATCGGTTTTTGTTGATTAAATAAAAGTAGGTACCTACTACTTCAATTACTGATGTCATGGATTTCTCCAATACTTTATGATGTAACTTGCTAGTACTTGCTAATAATTTTATATTAATACTTTTTTCAAAAATATTTTTTCTATATATAGATATATTTCTATAATTAACAATTAAACTTATTACAAACCACCAAATAAATATTATATATTTACTATTGTAAGGAATAAGAACACAAAATAATAGCATGTATAAATTAATTACCATTGGCTGCAAATATTAGGTAGGTATCTATATCCTAAGTATATAATATTCACCAAATAAATAGTTACTAACATACATATTTAATTAAATTAACTATCAGCGTATTCTAAAATAAATAATAGCATCGCCTTTATTTTCGTAGAAATACCTACATTAAAAGTAAAATAAAGACAAAATATAATGTTTGATTAATAATAAATTGAAATAATAATTATTATTTACGTCATAGTAGTTGCCGGGTCACACTGTAGAATTCATATAACCATTGAGATTTGTGTCTATTTAACAGAACAAAATGCAGTTATCTAGGTTAAAATTCTCACTTCCATAACTCTACTGTAAGTTCAGGGCGAACTGGTGACGTATGATGAGCTATGATTGATCTCTTCAAATTTGATGAATTCACTATTAAAACAATAGTAACTTTAAAAACAATATTAATAGGACGAAATTTGTAAGAGGACTCCAGACGGCCGAAAAATATGATAGTGGGCGTGATTGTTTTAGAGCTAGACAGCGTGAATGTGGGAGCGAGATGCACGGCGTCAGCGCGGTTTGATTGGCTAAAGTCATATTCGGGAAATAAAAACTCAGCCAGAGATCTATTTCGACTGAAATTAACTTGGATATTCAGGTACGAATAGTTGGACGTTCGGGAGAACACCACGGAATAATTGTAGCTTAACGTGGCGTATTCGGGTTTTTATAAAAACTATCTCTGTTCCTAGATAAAAAATATATTGTTTTTATAAATGATTTCGGTAGAGTTCGATAAAAGAAATTGAACTGCATTAAAATGTCGATTTCGACAAAAATGGATATTCGGGAAACAAATCCTATAGCGACGTTTTGATGCCACTTTGGTATCCAGATCAGTGATGCCAACCGTACTATAATTATAGTACAATACTATAATTTAAATTCTGCGAAAAATGTAAAATACTATATTTTTACGCCAAATATACCAAAATACTATAATTTTAAAGGATTCAAGACGAAAAATGTTCCTGTACTATATTTTTTACGGCTTTGTACTATAATCAGCAGAGAAAAAGATGGCAACACTGATCCAGATATAAAATACACACATTGTTAGTTACAAAGCCTTTAAATTGTCATGTACATTTTCGACTACCTATTCATGTGAGAAGACTTTTTCGGCTATGTCTATACCTACCTAATAAAAACAACCAAACAGAGATATTGCATGAATGTCAAAGCAGCGTTTTGTCTCTCCGAAACAACACTGAACCCACGGTTATCAATCATTATTCTAGCAAAGATGTAACCGCAGATTTTGCACTATTTTTTTTCAACTGTCGTTCTCAAAATTCCAGAAGTTTTATTATTAATAATTTATTTACAGATTGGTTTCTGATTATTTTAATTAACTATATAATTTCCTTGTTATATTTTTTGTATTTGCAATCAGACTGTTATATTACGTCTGTTATGTATATAATAAACAAAATACTGTATAAATAATATTTTTTTCTGCATTAGCGGTCCCCAAAATACTTCTATTTTTACCAGACCGCAGGTGTAAAATGGTTTGAGATTTGCGAATTAGACTACGGCTTAATCTCGTAAGGTCGAGCAAATGAGTCATTTCTCATTAAAAAAATTGGAAATCTCAGGAAGCGGCCAGCACATAGGATTATAGAGTGAATTCTGCTGGAGTTAACATCTCATAAAAACACTAGAATATTACACCACATCTACTTGAAAATCAACATGCTGGCTTATTATAACTTATATCTTACAAATAATAAAATGAATATTACAAAAAATATTTAAGTGATAACCAAATTTTGTACTTTTTAGTAAGTTTGTTGCATTCTTCTTCAATTTTTGTTTTTATGAAACTGAAATTTTCTGCCATCTATCTACCTTATTTACCCACCTTAACTGGCATATTTTTGTGTATGACAATTGGCAACACTTGTTGTGACCTAAAAGATGTTTGGGAAGATGATGGATATGAATTTAAAAATAAAACAAATTACTTATTACTGATACGACGAATTTATTAATTTTCATAATACAAAAATAGTAAAACAATGTAGTAATTAAGTAGGTATATTAAATCATCTCAACTTCATTGGGTCCATCACACTGCTTATATTTTACTTTCAAGGTAACCGTATTTGGAGTTGTAACGTCGGCCACCAGAATCTCAGCTTCATCAACGATGCCCAATTCATATAAAGTCTTATTTAGATTGTCTCTCGTTCTTTCTTCAATACTGGTCACGGTTGACATGTACAACGTTTTATTTTTGCCATTGATTGAAGTGGTCAGCCCTAGAAGAAATCATCAAAATTATTACCACAAATTGTCTATGGTGAACTGACCTATTCGAAATTCATATATTAATAAGATATCGCCGTTTAAAAAAATATGTCTCACTAAGGACATTTTTACACAATATATTATAAACGTAAATATTTAATATTTTTTGGTAAATAAAAAATGAGCATGTCAAGTGTTCAACCAATGTATGCTGCTACTAAATGACAATGATACAATGAAGCATATACAGTAAAACCTCGTTAATACGAATTCCATGGGACCGAATTACGAAATGTGTGGGGGAAAATATAAAAATTTTGAAAAATTTTTTTTTTTTTTATTTTCATTAATTTTGTTTCCGATCATAGATGTGCCTACCGAATTGGGTCATAAAATGTCAGGATTATTTTTATTACCTTCTTAAAATAAGTAATTTTTGATTTTTTAAGAAAAGTTTGTCACAATTTTCAATGACTGACTCATGAAATAGTGTACTTTATTACGATTTATTGAATATTTTTGTATGCCCAGGGACTCTGAAATCATTTCGAATTAAAGGTATGATTTTATATGAAAATAATGTTCAAGGGACTTTTTTTTTGGGAATATTTTGAATTATGGCGAATTTCGAGTTATCAGTGTAAGCGTTGGACTATAAAGCCGTGGGTCCCAGGTTCGAATCCTGGGTCTGGCAAGTACACATATTGTTTTTCAATTGGTGTGTGTCAGGGTATGGACCTAATAGGTTGAGCAAGTGGCTGACATCCATTTCTCGTAAAAAAAAAAAAAAACAAAAATCTGTCAATACAAACCTCCACTCTGTGGAGGCCCATATGATCCTATCAGGATCGGACATGGTCGAAGAAGTGTTCTTACTAACGAGGTTTTACTGTAGCAGCAAAGTTGGTAGCCGATAATAGCCGTAGACATATTCAAATAGACATACAACATAATATGTACCAAGGATGTTGAAAAAACCTTTTTCTATAGAGGTGGAGTCTGAAGTTTAAGCAAAAGAAGGACCACTGGTCTACTGATAAAGTAAGCTACAAGTGACTTTGCAGGGTTCATTTACAGAGAACTTCACGCTACTGCTATGACATTTATTTTCCAATTTGCAGGGCGTATAAAATTACATGAGTAGATAACCAGCTAATAATAATACACTTCAACAGTTGAGTAAGTAATCTCAATGAACATTAAATATGGCCACCGTTGCGTATGTAAGAAAATCGGAATGGCAACTGAGCGATCTTAATAGTTGTGGAGTTTACCAACTCAACCATATTTCATGTGCTTGCAGAATAATTTCAAATGTCAAAACAGAAATAACATATAAGACTCCATCTATTTATAGTCCAAATTCTTACAAAGTCAAAGTCATACAGTGGTGCCCAAGGTATACTAAAATGAAGACAAGGGTTACGAAAATAGACATGATAAAATGGACATACAACATCTGTGGACTACCTCATCGGTATATACCTAAATACATAAAAGAAAAACATTCACTAGGTATACAATTATACACAATAAAAGTAATTCACCTGGTTTTTTCATTTGAAATTCGTTTCCGTCACATAGCATCTCTATGAGATCTTTCAACTTCATTTTACGAGGGTCATCTAAGAGTATCGTTTTGGGAATATTGCTGCAGGCGAGGCAATCGGACTTCCTCTCCGCCTCGTACGTGTATGTGTAGATGCCAGCCACATCATTAAACACCATGTAATTGGTGAGATTGACGCAGCAAGAAGTCGCGAGTTTGAATATCTGTAGAAGTAATGTTCTTTAATTATTCAAAACACCCGAAAAGAAATATATCTACGGTCAAATTATAACTAGCCCTATGAACTTATTACGATTCTCGTAACCATGAAACCAATCTCTCAGTATGGATGAGAAACCTGGAGCCTAGCGGAGAAACAAGAGAAAGCTTAGCCCGGTTTCAGACAGGTATATAATATAGGAGGCCTTTGTATTCGAATAAAGGGGCCTTTGCCATTAGCTCTGGAGTGTTCATAAACATAATACGAAATTCAGCGAACATTACTTGGACCGGTTAAAAAAACCAGAGATGGCACATTCGCACAACAATTTGTGGACAATTTAAGCCCGCCAAAACTCAAATGGAGCTGTCACATTGTCAGATACAGTGCATCTAGAGTTCTCCATAAGGTTTATGAAATAACCCCAATATGTACTCTGCCTCTGGCTTGTAGAGATTCTGAGTGACAAGCTGAAGAGAGAGAACTCGAGATAAACATTCCTGGAAGATGTTGTACAGTCACCTATGGACCGGAATGGTCTGTAGTGCCAACTTAAGTAAGTAATTAAGTAATACTGGATGACGATTCGGCGATTGAAGTTATCACGAAGAGACGATTTACGTGGCTGGGACACGTATTCCGGATGCCGCCAAAGAGTGCGGCACTTCGTACCCTTGTGGTACAGCCTCAAGGGTTCCGTCGCCTAGCCGGCCCTCCCTCACCCTGCAGCGGTGCTACAAAAGCGACCTACGTGCTGCAGGTCTGACATGGCGGGAGGCGCAGGAGTTGGCAATGGACCGAGGGAAGTGGCGCCAACTTGTGCTTGCCCTATGCCCTAATGTTGGGACGTGTTAGGGTGGAAGAAGAAGAAGAAGGATAACGATTCTATGACAGTTTTAGTAAAGTTAAATTGGTAGTCTTAAAAAAATTATATTCTTTATGTTGGCGCATTAAAAGATAGCAACCATAAACTCTTGTATATAAGCACCATCTATAACGGCCTGTTTTGAGATTTTGTTATAATGTACATATGTGTCGCTAAATTTAAAAACCCGCTCCGCTATAACACCTTTTCATTATTTTGAGAAAATCAATAAAAACTTTTTTTACTAAAAGGGTTTTTGAATGTTGCACGTAGTGTTATAGCGGGAATTGATAGACGCATAGATTTCATTTCATAAATGACAGTCAATCGTAGCGAATTTTGAAAGAGGCGATAAAATTTTCGTGTAGTTAATAACGAATCCATCGATATATAATAAATATATCATAATTAAGTGTATATCATAATAATATATCATAATAAAACATAAGAGTAATAGCGGGTTTTGAAATTTAGTGACACACATGACATCCTGTTGTATTTTGGCAATATCTGAACATTTAATATTTTATGAAATTTACAAAAAAATGAACCTTGATAAAACGAAATTATTAACAGTACCTATACAAAATAGCGAAACGAAACATGACTTTTTTGTAATCAATAAGGAACCGATTGAACATCTGACCCAATATAAATGGACACAAGTCAATAAGAAATGGGACCAGTCTCGAGAAATAAAAACAAGAATTGAGACTGCGAGAAGTGCCTTATAGCGAACTTTGTAAACTTACTTCAGTTGTGCACGTCGCTGCGATGATAGCATTGGTACTGGCCACAGCCGGTATAATATTCTTCACAACACCTTGCGTGAGGCGATAGCTAAGACCACTGATGTTGAACTGGGCTGCCCTATCTTGGGATTTTTCATAAATCCAATTGACATGCTGGGGATCGTCTCCATCTATCGGTGTACCCCACGGATTCTCCTTACCCCATTGAATCACCTTTACATACTCAATGCAATGCTCGGGTAGTCTAGAAAGGAAACAATATTAAACAGTTTTTCAATGAAGGTTTGTTTTGTATAAAACGCACATCGATTTAGAATCAATTCTGTCGCTGCTCTAAATAGGTCTGTAATGCTGAGCTCAAACCAGTCTCTGAGATTCTTGAGCTAGGATACTATTTATCAGTGGCAAAGGGTGGAGGTAAGCTGTTAATATCGGACATAAATAGTGAACACTAAACTTTGTCAGTCAAACATATATGTTTTCATTGAACTACAGTTTTAATGTTTCTGATCCTGAGCAGACACAACTGATGGAGCAAATGACTATAGTTGAACCATTTAACTGTGAATATGATAATATTTCTTCTTGTGCACAGGAATTAGGAAGATCTGATGAGATTATTGATACAGTTGATATCGTCAAGTGTACTCATATCAAGCATATTGCATCACTTTCTTTCGTTCCAAAACTATAGAACCTCGGAGTAATGTGAAATGTTTATAACAAACATTCCTCTTTAAATCCGTTAATATAACATCTGAGGAGCCTCAGGACTAAAAATGGCATTTTACTTTTGAAAACAGGATCTTACACAAACACAATTGAAAGAAAAATTTCACCTCGGAGTATTGGCAATCGTGCACAACGGATAAGTGATTTGCGGAGGGTATAAGTCCAGGGTACATTCGATGCATGCATTCATTCCCGGCAGAATCACTCGAGCATTCCCTTTGAACCCCTCCGTTCCGCCATCGATCAGTGGTATTACGGTGTTCTGGTCGAGGATGGTACCTGAAAATTAACCCAAAAACAAAGATACCTATATATTATTATCAATTCCAGTCATTATATAGACGTCGCCGCAAATCGTGTCAATAGAATTTTAGATTGAATCAATTCAAACAATCAATTCCATATTTTTTTAGCTATTGCTTCATTCCCGCACAATTAAGTTGTGTTCAGGTTGACCGGTGTGAATCAAACTTTAATTTTAGGGAGCATTATGTCTATTATTTTGTTAACTGTCGAATTCATGGTGGAACTGCATTGTATTGTTGTTTTTATTTAATAAAACGCAATTTTTTTACAGTACTTATTCCACTTTTAATCAATAGATTAGGACCGGTATCGTCCGCCACAGAGGGACATTTTCAACTGAATACATTTTTTAAAACAATATTTATCAAACAAAATCCAAATCCAATTTGTTTAATGCCCAAATCTATTGATTAAAAGTGGAATATGTACTACAAAAAAAAAAATTTCGTTTTATTAAATAAAACAGCATTATGTCTAATTATAAATTATTTTATCGAACATTGAATTTTAATACATAATTTTCATTGAATTTCCAATATTTTAAATGTAAATTGTGGGAAATAAAATGTACTAAAATGAAATGATACATACTGCAGAAACTACATACATGCAAATAGCGGGAAAATGTGAAAATGTGTAAGTAAATTCGGGGTTGCTCTATACATATTCTATCAGTTTGATTAAAATAATAATTACCGTCATCATTGTAGCTGAGAAGGGATACAAGCATTCCATTCAACCAGCGGCGAGCAACAATCGAGTCTAGCCCGCACGCGACGATATGAAATTGTCGATAGAAAGATTCATCCAAATCTTGGATCGGGCAATGATGAGGGACAACGCAACATCCAGGAATCCTAACAAGGACAACCAAAACATCGATACAATATTGTTACATGCACAATTCAATTGGAAATTATTTCAATTATCACCACTCACTGCGAAATGATACCATAATACGCCGCCGACACAAATGTTCAAGCAATCGTTATGATGTCCCAAATAATCATTTTTGGTGTGCTAAATCTAAACTAAGCATTGTATCTATCATCACTTTCGTTTGTATTATCATTGTAACAAAAAACATTGTGTGGAAGCATAGAATTTTATAGTAGGTACTTAATATTATTGAAATTTTAACAGAAAGGTGTGTTGCCACTTTGGCAAACTTGTTTTGACTGCGTAATTATGCAGTCATATTTCAGTTAATAATGTACCTATACTACTACAATGGCCGCGCGGATTAAGCGTCAGCCTATAGCGTCGTGGGTCCCAGGTTCGAATCCTGGGTCTGGCTAGTACACATATTGTTTTTCAATTTGTGTATGAGTCAGAGTATGGACCTAATAGGTTGAGCAAATGGCTGATATCCATTTCTCGTAAAAACAAAATCTGTTAATACAAACCTCCACTCTGCGGAGGCTCATATGATCCTATTAGGATAGGACATGATCGAAAGAAAGAAAGAAGAAAATGTCGCTATCAGCAATTTAATTTCTAAAAGAACCAAAATAACTACGTAAATCTAGTTAAATATGATAATGATAAAAATCATACGATTCCTGTTTTTATTTCTTAAATATTTTGATGCAAACTTTTGATATTTCGTTTGACATAACGGTATAAAGATCTCTTAATTTGTTATATTCATGTTCGAATTAAATTTCCACTTACGAGCAAAATTGATAAATATTGAATGTTTCATATCATTGAATTCATCTTCATCGAATATTATCAATATTATGAAGTTTTTTGAAGAGTACCCCCTCCCCCCAGTGTGTCAAAACAAGCTATTATTGTTTTACTTCTGTTTAATACAGCATATTAAAATGCGAAGCAGGATTTTCTTAATATCCTGCAACAAAGTCAAAGTCTAGGAACAGGCTTGAAGCCACACGACACAAAATTCAATTTTTTAACATGGTGCCTCATATCAAAAAGATTTGCAATTCAATGACCAAAATCATCCAAGTTCATTCAATTATACTCTTGTGTTTAAGTTTTTCTCATTTTTTTTTTAATTCATTACATACTAAGTGTGAGGCCTCAGTGCCAGCGTTCGGCGCAGCGTTGAGCGTTATGCGCAACTCAAACGTATAACCGTATAAATGTATACCCAAAAAAAGACATTGTCTACGAACATTTTCAAACATGGTTATGCGTTTGAGTTGCGCAAAACGCTCAACGCTGCGCCGAACGCTGCCACTCAGGACGTACATTAAGTCTTAATTATATAATATTATTTACCTACTGATACACCCCTGTTAAAGGCGGGCTGCTTCTCCCGGTGTAAAATAATCATTTAGTAGTCATAAGTCGAAACGTAACCCTGACCTCTAGAAATGGCTTCATAAAACATCTAATCTGATTCCTTGCTCAACTACGTAAGTATTTTTTTATTCATGAGTAAAGGCCTTTGTCCGGTGCGTGAAAATCACTTACTGGGCGGAGGTGTAATTAAGATAGATTTTAAAGTATAAATGATGATGGATGAAAGAGATAATTTTAAGACTAAATGTGTCGCTACATTTCAAAACCAGCCAAGTCCACCTTTAGGTATTTTTGACTTTTTTGTGATTTGCGGAAGAACTAATGCTTTCTAACATTTTTACATTATCAAAACCATCCAAATCCGTCTGTATAATAAATAAATGGAAGCCATAGATGAACAGTTTTTTCAAACTCACCCATGTCCACTGAAGTCATTTTATCACACTCAACCATGTCCATTCAGGCCAATCAGTGATGGCGATTACAACAACATGGCCGTCGGTAGTTTACAAACCATTGAGTGAGTGAGTGTCAAGTGTCTTTTTTGACATTTTTTAATAGAAATAATTAATAAAAATAATGTTTCAAATATCAGAAGTGACCCCCGCTAAGGCGAGAAAACGAATAATTAAGGCAGAATCGACAAAACGCGCCAAAGATAGGGAAAATCGGAAAGTTTTATTCTGTCTAACCTGCATCCTAAAAAGCGTCCGGTGTCAAGCAGGGTCGCATTTGACATTTTTAGTCATAAATACTGAGAATATAAATTTGGTTTTATACAATTCTAATTTATGAGACTTATAGAACCCTTTGTACTTATTTAAAAAACACACACATCGTACCTACTCTTTAATTAATTTAAAGATTTTAATAATAATTATTCGTGCATGTTTATTTAAGAGCGTACTTCAGTGAAACGGCAAATAATTTTCAACAGTAGGTGCGACGAAATTTCTCACTGGTCGCCAATCGGAGACGGATAGTCGAGGTGTCCGCATGTCGATTTGTTTTGTCATGGGGTCGGATGAAAATATTCTTAAATCGTGTAGAGATGACTAAAAAACTTTACGTGTATACTTAAAAAAGAAAACATGTCAGTGAATATACTATTATTATTAGTAATATAACAATAAACATAACATTAAATGGACGCATGTTGGATTTTTACAACGAATTATATTTCGTTCGGCGCTCGTCATTTACACAATCCGCGCATCGCCTAGCCACGATTTTTTAGACCATGCCTCAACTGAAGTATACCCTTAAATATAGTTTGCTGTTCTATGCATACGCCTCTTAAGTTAATAATATTATATAGAGAAATTTTTCTAAAAATAAATTTATGTTATCATCAACATTTATTTATAATTTCGCCCTTCCTAAGTCCACCCCAGAAGAATGACATAATCATAGCTAGTAAAATGGCTGCCACGTAAATATCAAAATAAGCCAAGTCCGCGTGGACTTGGCTTATTTTGTGACAAACTAAGCCATGTCCATATAAAAAATCCATTTTTTGAAGAATCTATGAAAATTACATGAAAACTAATAATGTGGATCTTATTAATTTAAAACATTCTATAATCGCAATAATATAAACTTTCATCTTCATGACCGTGTACACGAAGAAACAAAAAAGCTGTTTTTCTCCTTTTCATCCATTATGGACATGGCTGAGTTTGAAATGTAGCGTCACAAATATAAGTATTCAAATATAATAAATTTTGCCGCGCATTGCGCAACGGTAAAATCTCCGCGCGCCTGCGCCGAGGTGGTCCTCGTGATTCGTCAAATCAAATATCACGCGATAAAATTTGGCCAATCACGAGAGTCCTTTTTGCTGGTCGGCGTGGGTACGGGAAATATAAAAAAAAAGAAAGAGAGAGTAAGCGTCCCTTTTCCAACATGTACGGACCTGCGAAACTTATTGTATAAACAAAATATATAAACCGGTAAAGAAAATTTAAAATATAAGATAATACCAAGTTACGCACGAGACAGACGTGGTTTTATTTAATTTCTCCTCAATTTAAAATATCTTTTTTTGTGAATCCGGGGTTCGATGGACACCTGAGCTAGCCGCTGGAACCCCGGACATCTCACTACCCTACAAAATAAACAAGGTGTTCTGTTAAATTTTCAGGATTTGCGCAGTATTTCAGGAAACATTTGGGATACCCTGGTCTATGCTACTGTCAAAATGTAGAGGTTGGTTGGTACGACCAAGAGGCTAGATTTCATTTTAGCACTATAATAAATAGGCCATTAAGCCCAATGACAGTAAAGGCCTGAGGCATGGTCTAAAAAGATCGTGACTAGGCGATGCGCGGGTGCAAATGACGCGAACCAAACGAAATATAATTTGTCATAAAAATTAAACATGCATCCTTTTTATGTTATATTTATTATTATATTCGTAATAATAATAGTATATTCATTGACATGTTTTCTTTTTCAAGTACATGCGGAACGTTTTTAAGTCATCTTTACACGATTTAAGAATATATTCATCCGACTCCATCACAAAAGAAATTGACGTGCGAACAGGTCGACTAACTCTTTCCGAATGGCAACGCGCCTCAACGCGGCCGAAATTTCGTTCCACATAGTGTTGATTTGCCGTTTCACGCTGTACGCTCTTAAGTAGTATTATAATAGTAGCTGTGAAACGATCACCAAAACACCTAGGTTTGATAGATAAATTGTGACATCACTGAGATCGAACCCTAAGCTCCCGGATAAGAAGCCAGAGCCTTACCCATTGGGCTACGAGGGATGTCAGTACTTGTACACCGGCCCTGAATTGAAATCTTCTTGAATTGACCAAAAATAACCACGGTAATTGTGCTGTAAAACCACAGTAACCACGGTGAAGATGCCGTCATGCGCTTTTACGAAAACAGTTTATGTCATGTAGACAATTATAATAATTTTAATTAGTCAATTTAAAATTTTCATACATTTTGATGCATCATTATCACAAACTAAGATTATGTTAGGTAATATTATTAGGTTGGGGTAGGTTAGGTTAGGTTAGGTTTGGTCTAAAAAGAAAATTATAAAATCTCATGACGGCATCTGCGGCACATTTACCATAAACCACATTGGAACACCGCAAAGGAAAGAAGATGATGGTAATGAACAAACCTTGCGTTAATGAAAGCAGCTGCACATTCAGCTTTCGATTGACCGATGTCTTTCTTCCTGAACAGAAACTGCCGGTTTAAATTAGATAATTCAATGGTATCCATGTCTATAATGTGTATCTGTTGAAATCCCATCAATGCCAGGTTTTTGATTAGCTCGCAGCCCAAGCCGCCAGCGCCGACCACCAATATTTTGCAGGATGTCATTATAAACTTCAAAATAGACGGAGACGGCTCGAAATCGGGATGTCCGAAAGGGCCCGATCTTTCGAGAACCTTGCGGATATTGAGCCATCGTTTTTGGAGATGGAACTCGGGTTCTTCCACTGCCATTGTGTATCTGAATTGCTGTAGAATGTTATAAATATATTATACCTGCTGCAACGATAACCGACACTCAAGGAGAAATCAAATATATTGGTTTTAAAATGTATTACACATAAAAACAAGTGAACAGAATCCACAAATTGGTACAAAATAGTGGAAGGGCTTCTTTCGTCTTCAAATGGTCCTCAATATTCGATAATGGCTAGATATTATATATTATTCTTACTCAAACAGTGTAATATTATAACAATTATTATGTTTCTTGAAGAATGTTCAATTGAACGAGCGAAAATTCACCGGTATCGTACCGGCTCCAATTTTTGGTGACTTGTGCAATGAATATTGAATTATTGCAGCTGTATTGCGGGACCATAGACTAATATTGCAAGACGATTGTTTGACATTTGATGTCAATCTTCTTCTTCTTTTAACGGGTAGAATAAAAAAAATGTGGACTACTAGACCATAGACCAATCTCTTTACGTAGACGATACACAGCAAAATGTATCAGCATCAAATTAGCTAGCTACTAATACATACTAGCTAATACAAGTACCTACCCGTAAAAATTAATGGAATCCTCTTTAATTTTGAATGATTCCATCCAAATAGTAGGAATATAACTTATTTCAACCTTGAAAATATTTTGTGACTTAGATAAGTCCAAGATGAGGTATTTTAGAAATAAATAAAACAGGGAAAACCAAACCCAATAGACCTGAGAAAACCGCACGGTGCCTATTGAAATATGTGACTCGTATTGTTATTTTATTGAAGTAACAATAAAAATGCCTACAATTTAAAACGAAATTTACAAAAGTTACCTTAATCTCACTTAAATATTATTAAATAATTTTAGGTAGGTACCTATGGTAATTGAGTTAATAAATTTGGTCTTGCTTGTGCTTGAATGATTTTTATTATCTATTTATAAAACTTATGAAGTTATAGGTAGTAAATTAGTCCTAGTGGAATTTATTTGCGCAATTTTTATTAAAGTGTAAAAAGAGTATTTACGTTACGGAAAAATAATATAATTAATTAGGGAAAAAATATCACGTAATATTTTTTCGTGTAGCATTACATAATATTGGCCCAAGACTTCTGTCTTGTTAAGCCATGTTGAGTACCGCAAGTAAAGTTGGCTGCGGCCTTTTATCTGCTAAATCTGCGGCGGAGAAGCTTGCAAATGAGGCTGGGAAGGTAATCGCTGGATTTTCTGTCAACAGCAAGTGCAACTATGCCGCCGCGGCGCCCGCCAAGGGCGGGTCTGGCAGGGTCGTCGCCGTCATCGGTGCCGTTGTGGACGTCCAGTTCGACGATAACTTGCCGCCCATTCTGAATGCCTTGGAAGTCGCCGGGCGCAAGCCCCGTCTCGTCCTCGAGGTGGCCCAACATTTGGGAGAGAACACCGTCCGAACCATCGCCATGGACGGTACAGAAGGTCTGGTTCGCGGACAGGCCGTGAGCGACTCCGGATACCCTATCCGAATCCCCGTCGGCGCCGAGACTCTGGGACGCATCATCAACGTCATCGGAGAACCCATCGACGAGAGAGGCCCCATACCAACCGACAAGACCGCCGCCATCCACGCCGAAGCCCCCGAGTTCGTCGAGATGTCCGTGCAGCAGGAGATTCTCGTCACCGGAATCAAGGTCGTAGACCTACTCGCTCCCTACGCCAAGGGAGGAAAGATTGGCCTTTTCGGCGGCGCCGGAGTCGGCAAGACCGTACTCATCATGGAGCTCATCAACAATGTAGCCAAGGCCCACGGAGGCTACTCCGTGTTCGCCGGAGTGGGAGAGCGAACCCGCGAGGGCAATGATCTCTACCACGAGATGATTGAGTCCGGGGTCATCTCCCTCAAGGATAAGACCTCCAAAGTGGCGCTCGTGTACGGTCAGATGAACGAGCCCCCAGGCGCGCGCGCCCGAGTCGCCCTCACCGGCCTGACGGTCGCTGAGTATTTCCGCGATGTGGAAGGTCAGGATGTGCTACTTTTCATTGACAACATTTTCCGTTTCACCCAGGCCGGTTCGGAAGTATCCGCTCTGCTGGGTCGCATTCCCTCCGCTGTAGGTTACCAACCCACCCTCGCCACCGACATGGGTACCATGCAGGAGCGTATCACCACCACCAAGAAGGGTTCCATCACCTCTGTGCAGGCCATCTATGTGCCCGCTGATGATTTGACTGATCCCGCCCCCGCGACCACGTTTGCTCATTTGGACGCCACCACCGTGTTGTCTCGTGCCATCGCCGAATTGGGAATTTACCCCGCTGTGGATCCCCTCGATTCCACCTCCCGTATCATGGACCCCAACATTATCGGAGCCGAGCACTACAACGTGGCGAGAGGTGTGCAGAAGATCCTCCAAGACTACAAGTCTCTGCAGGACATCATCGCCATCTTGGGTATGGATGAGCTGTCAGAAGAAGACAAGCTGACGGTAGCCCGCGCCCGTAAGATCCAGAGGTTCCTCTCGCAACCTTTCCAGGTGGCCGAGGTGTTCACCGGTCACGCCGGCAAACTTGTCCCCCTGGAGGAGACCATCAAAGGGTTCACCAAGATCCTGGTAGGAGATTACGACCATCTGCCCGAAGTGGCCTTCTACATGGTTGGCCCCATCGAAGAGGTTGTCGCCAAGGCTGAGACGTTAGCCAAGAACGTGTAAATTTAACATCTAATCGAAGCAATCTGTAACATTTCATTGTAATTATTATTATGTTAGTATGAAATATATAACTTATACTTATCCGTTTCTTCGAATTTTTTTTATAGACATCCACCAGCTAAAAATGAATATCTAAATGCAAACAGTGTTCCCAATAAATTATTGTCATTCATATAATATGCCGGATAGAGTAAAGCCGGCTACAAATATAACTATATACTACAGTATACTTACACAATGTGTAGCTCTAGCTGCATTAAGATCAGATAGATAGACAGAAAAATGAGAAAGATTTTATCAAAAGTAAAAAAAAAATTTGAGCACTTATAAAATTAGTCATTCCATTGCGTTCACAAGAACAAAGGTTGAACAAGGATTTATTGTGACAAAAAAATGCCAAGTTCCCATATTATCACATGTCTCTTTCATTGAATCCACCAGTGGCGAAGGGTGGAGGTAGGCTGTTAAGATACGCCATAAATAGTGCACATTAAACTTTTTCAGACATACATATTTGTTTTCATTGAAATAAGACTACAATTTACAGATAGTGTTGGTTAAATTTTAAAATTCAATTAAACCCTGAGAAACCAAGCCATAATAGATAATAGTCAAAAAATACATGTCTATCTATAAAATATCTAAAATTATGCAATTAAATCATACATAACTTTGAGTATTTTATAGATAGAATAATATTTTTTATTTATTATAGTTTGGTTTACGCAGGGCTTAATGAATTAAAAAAATGAACCAACAATATGTTTAATATGTAGTTTTAATCTAACGAAAACAAATAACTATGAATGAAAAAGTGTGCACCATTTTGTCGTATCGCCCAAATTAGACCAAATCTATTATGGTTTCGTTTAGGCAGGGTTTAATTGATTTTTAAAAACTTACTAACACAATCTGTAAATTGTAGTATTAGCTCAATAAAAACAATTACATATGACTAACAAAGTTTAGTGTGCACTATTTATAGCGAATCTTAACAGCCTACCTCCACCCTTCGCCACTGGAATCCACAGATACAAGTCTACAATGTAAAGGCATCTTACAGATTTTGATACTATATCAATATTACTTGCTTTATTATATGATAACCAAGTGTAAGGCGAACATAAGGTTGCACCATTCGCTTGATTCATCACGTACTGTTTCTCTTGTCATGTCAGATCTGCAGCACGTAGATCCCTTTTGTAGCACTGCTATCGGCTAAGGCATGATTCCAGGTTTCACCTTCTTACATTTTGAATGTCTAGACATATTACTATATTAACAATCGTAAACACCATATTATTTATATAGTAGAAAGCAGTTACATGCTGTGGGGTAGACGGTGACCGGACAAAACAGAACATGACAAAACAGAACACGACAAAACAGAACAGCCAGAGGAAAAATGAAACATTAATTTTTCTGGAATCTATTAATTAAATTTTTAACGAAATACATATACTTATATATAAATATTTAAAAAATAAAACAATTTTTAAGTGAAATCATCAAGGTATAATGTATACTTTCATCTTTTTTACAATACCGTTATTTTGAAAATAATCCATTTTTATATAATATAGAGCAGGGGGGGGCAAACTTTCTGGCTGGAGGGCCAAATTCAAGAATTCAAAATGAGCGGCGGGCCGCAAGTAAAATACCATTTTTAGATATACACTATTTATTATCATGAAAAATAAACATTACAAAAAAAATAATGAGAAGAATTAAACTGTTTTACATTTTTTTTAATTCAGGTGTTAATTTTGTAGTTGATATTCTCAAAACTGCTTGTAAATGGGCATCGGAGATATTTGATCGTAAAGAATTTTTATTGAGGTTCATGATCGAAAATGTTTGTTCACATATATAGGTTGATCCAAAAATAACGAACATTCTTCTTGCATAATCTTTAAGTTGGTTGAATTTGTCTGAATTAAGGGCATTGTAAAATTTGGGGATTTCTTCACGACGATGCAATTCTCTTAAATCAGTGTCACACGGCAGATCAATAATCTCAAGTTGTAGCTCTGTCGGTACACTATCAATATCTATTGAAAATGGATCGCGTACTATTGCTAAACAAATTTTAATCTATTGTCAATATTTTTTAAAAAATATATAAAAAAGTTATTCGTAATCAGAAGTACAATTAATGATATCGGGCCGCAAAAAAATACCCGGCGGGCCACGGGCCGCAGTTTCCCCCCTCTGATATAGAGTATATAAAATTGTATAATGAAATCACTGCATGTTGGCCATTTGGCGTAAATACCTCAATTTATCTGTTTGATTTTGATAATCATGCACGACTATTGCCACTCGATTACTAAATGTTTCATACTTTTTCTTTATAACTTCAAGACGACCTGTATGAGCACTAGCTAATAATAATCGGGGTGCCGGACGAAATCAAAAATCACGAAAAAATGCTTTTTTGTCTCTCCTGCAAAAAATTGCGCAACCCTAACACTTATTTTGAATTGCACATATTTTACAAGAGAGTCAAAAAATCATACATTTTGTAAAAATTGCGCAATTCAAGAAAAGAGTTACGATTGCGCAGTTTTTTGCAGGAGACAAAAAAGCATTTTTTTATCTTTCTTAATTATTTTTCGGGATATCGACCCAAACCATCATAAGCTTGCCGGCAACACCGAGTTAAGTTTATTTGAGGCTTTCTAGCGATTAGTAATGCAGAAATTATGTATATAATTTGATTTATTATGGCGTATTGAAAATCTCTGCTATTAAAAATCTATCAATATAATAGAGATAGGACAATTTCAATATTAAATTTATATTTTTCCTGAAATATCATAGTTATATTTATCGTTGTTCTGTTTTTCACTGTTCTGTTTTGTCATGTTCTGTTATGTCGTGTTCTGTTTTGTCACCGAACCGGGGTAGACAGACCGTGCATTTCTTATGGGCGGCAGACAAAGGGAGGAAAAATAATTTTCCAATTTTTAATGGTATATTTTGTAAAAAATCACTGCAACTAACACCAAAACGTCCCAAAAGATAAGCGCATAATTATAGATACATATTTCTACACAAAACTCGGAAGCGCCTCTCAAGGAGGCTTTGCCCCTCAGATCATTTCACCTCGCGGGGGGGCTCAGCCCCCCCTGGGCCCCTCAGATGATGGTTACTTAAACCCTGACGGCTAAAATTATTACACATGGATACATGCTTTGCCTACTGATTCTCCGAATACTGTTTGTCCAAATTCAAAAGAAAATTTATTTGTCAAAATAACCGAATCCAAAGGATTCAAACAATTGCACTTTTCTAAAAATTTAAATTTATGAACTCATAATATGAGTATTGAATATGAGAATATAGTAATGTTGGTGCGTAAGTATTTGCTACACATAATCGTTAGAAGTAATGGTCAATATGGGTTTATGATAGCTGAAATAAGTTATGTAATTTTTACAATGAATTTTGTCAATGTGGCGAGTGAAGATCAAACCGATGCACGACCCACCACGAGTAGTTGAGATAGCTGGATTCGTTATCAGCAGAAGTCAGAACGTTTTCTCCATGAAAGTGATGAAATGTTGGTTTTTTTTGCAAGAAACTGGTTTTTGGATTATTCAGACTTTTCTACGTTGTCGGCTCCTTTTTTCCCGTTCTGCTGGTGTACTTTTCGCATGTTTAGGAGGAAGCTCTCCTCTCTTTCTTCTACGATATATCTTCCATTTATTATTGTCAACAGATGCAGAAGTAAATGTCGAAGTACGCACAGAAGTAGATGCGTAATCAGAATGAAGAGTGCATTTACCAGAAGAAGTTGATGGAGGACAATGAGGACCGGGACAGAAGAACATTATGTTGCGTTGTATGTAAATGACAATAATAATGAATTGCGGGGCGCGAGTCCCACGTCATGCCCTAAGCGCTGTTCACGGCCGACTGAAGCCACTCTGGCCCGTGCCGCGATACGTTTGTGTTTGATGAAAATGAAACCATCTTGACGAAGAGAACTTACCTTCTTCTTCTTCGATGGCGCTACAGCTCAAGTCGAGCCCTGGCCTCTTCCACCGCCATCCTCCAGCCGGAACGGTCCTCCGCACGTCTTTTCCAGTTCATGATTTTTAGCAGAACTTACCTTACATACCTAATAAAAACTGCTCATGTAGATTATCAAGACTACAAAAACAAACGACTTGTCTTTGCTTAAGAATTAAAGAAAAATTACAGAATAGCTTGAAATTTGTTAATACTTACAGAATTATCAAAATAAATTGCTGGGCGTGGGTTTACACATCATCCCCGAAGCGCCGCTCGCGGCCGTCTGGAGTCTCTAGCGGCCGCGCAACTTTTATGACATTATTTTTCGTTACGCCTGTGCGATTTTCGTAACGAATCCGCCTCGGAGGTCAAGACAAAAGCATGTATCGATGCTAAAATAATGTTTTTAGCCTGTGGCGCTGAAAAACATTGCCTGACCACAGATGTTTAAAAACTGTTATTGTGTTTACTCATCCAATTAAATAGGTATATAACAAAAAAAACTAGCACAATTAAAGATTTTTGAGGGTTTCGGTTTATAAATTTTCTATTTCGAGCGCCGGCTGGAACCATCAGAATAGTCAATAATAAAAACTGACAACATACATAAACATTGTGTGTCCTGTCATAAAAAAGTCATGTTAGTAAAAGATGTACATACGTACAGAAAATAAAAATCGGTGTGTGTACTTATGTACGCGCCTTAGAAGTTATACTTCTTTGGCGGAACAAAACAAAAACAAAACTTGTGATAACCTAGATTCTTCAACTAGCTCTTAATTATCTTGTTAAATTACACACTCAAGAAAAAGGACCGCTTATTGGAAAGCCGTTGGTTTATTTCTATACACTTTAACTTATATTACTAAAGTAGCTTTTATTTAAAATTTTATTTAATTTTTAATAGTTTGTTTACGTAAGGAATTGCAAACGGCCGACAGTAATAAATTCGCTGCCTAGACAACGGAACAATTCGAAACTATAATATTATTATACTATATAATCGTCACGATTGCATTATCATACTGTGGCGTAAAGGTAGTGCGTTCGGCTGATAACCGAACAATCGTGGTTCAAATCCAATCAAGTACGATTTTTTTCATGTGAAAAAATAAATGTGTTACAAGTCACACGCCAAAAATACACTCTGATCTGATTTTCCAAACGCGCCTAAAGAATTATAACTTCAAAAAAACATGTGAGGTTAGCAGTGTCGCATGATTTAGACCTTAGTATGGCTCTGATACGTTAAAATATAAAATGACATTGCACACTTTTTGCCAAAGAACCGTGAGTTCACATCGACACCTACGTATAAGTCAGTAACTGCAAAATGGTACTTTTCAGTAGTACGATTTTAATAAATTTTTATGACAGTGTCAATTTTTACTGATGAAATCGTAATCTTTTAGTTGATTGATATATTGATTTAATTTTTCAATTATCGTATTATTTTTAAAATTATTTAATAAAAGGCAATCAAGTCAAAATAGCCAAAAACGCAGTTACGTCCTTTTAAGTAGAAGGTGTCGACATGATGTGATAGTAATGTGTTTCTAGCTTTACCGTATTTTATTTCAATCAGTTTGCAGGCTCCTCTGAATATCTTTATTTGAAGTATGCGTGATTTGAAAATTGGATAGGTAATTGAAATAAACCACTATTTATCAAATTGACATAATATTTTATTATGTGAAATAATATGTTTTCCATATTTTATTTTGTACAAATGTGATCACTCATTTTGATCGGTATTCATCCGGTCGCTTACATCTCCTAACAATTCCCAGATATACAAGTACATGTGGCACGAGAACCAACATCGGTCCAATAATTTATTAAGCTAAACATTATACTATTATGTAACCGCGAAACTATTATTTTACACAGATTTTTAACTCCTCTTATGGATAATAATATTTAATTAGTGCCTTATTCAAGATACAAAAAATTATGTAATTCATATTTATCATAATTTTATTTATTTTGATAGGTAAAAATGCAATAAAACATCGAATTACATAATATCATGTTGAGTTTCAGCTTAAACGAGTTCGACAGTCCCGCACAGGTCTGAATTAAAATTCAATCAACGACATGTGTCAATATTGCTTTGTAATTACTACAGAGATAACACAAAATTGATCAAAAGTTATAATCATACAAACATTAATTGTTAATTGGTGAATGAGTTGCCTAATCGTTTTTTTTTTGGTAATTTGGCAATCAAAAATTTGGATGTAAAATACAGATCAAATCGTAAATTTAGGGCTTTTAAAATAAAGGAATATAACGAGTTTTAGATGTGTGATGATAAGCTACACTCATTTAATACATTACAATGAATTAATAGCAAATTGAGATCTTTTTATTCAACGGTATATTAAATCAAACATGTATACAAAAAGTTCGAGACAGGTGTGTTAATGGTATTAGATTCTATAAATTGAAATTGAATTAACAATAATAAATTATTATTGCAGATATATCATTTTGATTTTTTGTTGAAATTTCAATCGCTGAGAAGAGTTGATATTTAAAATGGCGCCACCGGGTTCGAAAAATACTTGTTAAGCTTGTCAGAATGTTCGTATAGGTAACTAAAACACATAGTTATTTTTGTAACATATTAAAGTTATGTTTCTGCATCGTTCAATAAAATGTTAAGATTGAAAGGTCTTCAGTTGTATATTAAATTATAATCCATTAAGTACAGTGATTGAAATTTCCATTGTTAAAAAAAGACTGAAGAATCTTATGGCTTTACTTATAGTCTGAGTTGCAATTTTGAAATACACTGATACCTTGATATACGGTCACTTCTTTCAATTCATGGGCCAATTTTGTTCGACATTGGGAAAAAATATTGCGTCGATAAAAATATATGTATGTACATATATGCACAAATAGACAATTGCAGATGGAAATATATGGACCGGATCCGATCAGGGACACCCGCATAATAAAATTTGACAGATGTCACGTAACAAGAACAACTCGCGCGACAGCTAATCTCGGGTGATTTGTAAAAAGAGCTCTTTCATCCCGAACAAGGAGTGAACCATCCTGATGTGATTTTAAAATAAAATAAATGTAATTTTAAGTAAAAACTTTCGAAACTTTATGGTATGGAAATAGAGGATTCCTTATACGGCATTTGGCAATATGGTTAAAAACACTGTGCCTAATGGTCAACATACCTAGGAACACTTATCTCAACAACCATAAAGTAAGGTATTAGTGTATTGTAAAAAAAATAGCAATAACTATGACATAAAATTAAAGCAACTTAAAAAAGACGTTTCCGTGTAATGAATAAAACATACTTCACTACGTAAAGCATGTATGTATAAAAACTGTTAATGAATGGATTGTCTGTCTATTAACAAATACTGTTTCCAATAATACTGATTAATTAATATTCTCATACAATATGATATAGCCAAGAATACATTGTCTTGTGCTTAAACATAAAATAAAAAAAGATATTTATGTTGAGCTAAAAATAAGCAATGAGTGATCACACATTCTCCTGTTCATCGGACATAATCGTGTCCACGTGATATTCAACTTCAATCAGGTCCTTGTCACTAAAATTATCATACCGTTTTTTGAGTCCTAAATCACAGATGCTCTCCGTATTCACTGTAAGTTTGAAGGAAGACGCCGAATCCCCATCACTAAAATTGGGGCTCGACGGCGCATCCGAGTCGCGATCGCCCGCGAGGGATTTCCGTTTGGATAAACATTTCAGGTTCGGCAGGAGGATGCTCCGCTTGTCCGGCGTCTTATCTTTTTTAAGGTAGCCGGCCATCTTCAACTTCATCGCTTCGACGCACTTCGACTTGTTCTGATAGGCCATGATTTTATTTGCTTTGGGAGATATTTTCGTCGAATTGTTTTCAGTCCCACCCGTCGAAGCGAATTTATCATCGTTCGCTCCGTCGTCAGAATCGCTCGAAGTATTTCTTTTGGCGGCTTTAGAATCACTATTAATGGAAGAATTATTTTTATCACTTTTAATATTTACAGAATTCGAATCGTCTCTTTCGGTCAAGCTCCTTAGCGGGGAATTTTTACGAACGCGACCACGCAGAATTGAAATTTTTTTAGGCGAAGTCTCGGGGGTGATGGTATTGTTTTTGCGATCGCCGCCATCGGGCGACGTTTCAACAGATTTGATCTTCCAAGAGGGACCCTTAGCAGGCGAAGTCTCTGTGGTTCGGTCCTGTCTCTTGAGAAGGGGCCGCGTCGACGGCGGCGGTCCAATCGCGACCGGGGTCCTGTCCGAAGATGATTTTTGCGATGTCATCGAAGCTATGAACGGTCGACGAGTAAACCTCATCGTGTTCGTCTTCATCAGAGGTGTCGTCCCCGCGGGCGTATCCGGGGAAGTGATGGTGGGTTCCGACAGCGACTTGACGAGGGCCGTCCCTCGGGGAATAGTTCGGATGAAGGGCTGGTGATGGCGGCAGGCGTCGGCCGCCGGGTGATTCTTGATCTGGGCCCTCCCCCGCAGTGAGGCGCGCCGAGACGCCTCCTGGAGGGCTCCGCGGTAGCTTTCGGGCGGGGGCGGCGGCGGTTTGAGCGTAGCGGGCGGGTCCTTGGGCGCTCCGGTTTCCGCAGGTCGCTCCACCGGCGACGTTTCTTTCTGTAAAAATTGTTTCCGTTTCAGTTGTTGTTTCTGGAAGGCGGCCGCGGGCGAGTGCGACCCTTTGTACGCCTCCGCCTCTAGCTTCATTAGGTTCGAGAGATCATATTCAAAGTCTTTGTTCAGAGGTTTGACTCGGTTGCGGACCGGCCTCCGACCCGCGCAGGGCGCGGGTGCCACGACAGCCCCGTCCGCCTTTTTGACATTTTTAGCGTCAGGTTGGGTCGCGGGCCGGTCACTCTCAGATTTCTCCGCGGTTTTGCGGCCTACGCTTATCGACGGAGGAGGATCTCTATCTTTATTAAATAATTTCTGCGGGTCAACAGAGTTTGCTGATCTCCTTTCTTGTTTCGGAGAGATGGCTGAAATATCTGCAATAAAAAACTCTCGCTTAGTATGAATTTCGAATTCTATGCGGTTTCCACAAATGTCAATGGCCTTCTATTTCAGCTCTACGGATTCTTTGGGACGGGAAATATAACCGAAAGCGTTTGACTGTGATATATTAGATCTTTTCTTCAAACTATTCAATGAAATCGATTATCATTCCGAGCGTGATCAAAATTTACAAAAATATAGTTCAATTCAACTTTAATGTGATGAAGGAAATAAGCAATTTGACCATAAGATATTTTCAATTAACAGATTCTATGGATATGTATGTAAAAGGGGAATAATAAAATCAACAAACTAAAAGTAACCTTTTTATTACTTATACTAGGTGCTATAATCACGCGCCGAAATCACGACAATAGATGTCGGTGTTGCAAACCTAAATATTGTATGAAAGGAAATTATCTCACTTATCAGACAAAAGTGCATACTGAAAAATATACTTTTTAAACGGGCTGAGGTCACTTAATGGCACAAAATACTGAACCTGACCAATCAGAGAAATTTGTGTGATAAAAGTCGTCCTATAAGCTGAAGCCTAGATCAGATTATGCTAGTATTTTAGTCGAGTTGCGAGTAATTTAGTATGTAAAATCATTTAGTCGGGTCAATCCATATTATTCTAATTTTTCGATCAAGTAGGTAGGACTAAATACCAAATAAGCGGCGAGACAAGTCTGGACACATTATCTTTAGTCAAGTTCATTAGTATTGTAGCAAAAACGTTGTTTCGTAGACGCGTAGATATGTACAACTTTAAAATAATTTGTATCAGAATATTTTAAACCAGGGATTCCCAACGCTGTCCTCGCAGACTCATTAGAGAGTAAGACCATGTCCGATCCTAATAAGATCATATGGGCCTCCAAGGAGTGGAGGTTTGTATTAACAGACTTTGTTTTTCTGGGAAATGGATGTTAGCCACTTGCTCAACCTATTAGGTCCATATTCTGACTCATACACATATTTAAAAACAATATGTGTACTTGCCAGACCCAGGATTCGAACCTGGGACCCACGACGCTATAGACCGACGCTTAAGCCGCGCGGCCATCGTTATTGTGCATGCTAATTATTATAAATCGATTAATAAAAATAATTGCAATTGAATTTATATGTTTAATTAGATATATTAAATTTATCGTCAATGTATGTTTAAACAAGCAACTTTCTTGTTAGAACAGGGACTAGATAATGTTTTTTATTACACTATATTAGGGCATCTATTGAAAATTTCTGGTATTAAATGTGTTTAGTAAGTTTGCTACAGAGTGAACATATTAGATAACAGGGATTCTTACCAACCCGTACAAAATATTGGATTTTAAAAATATCGTACAAAAAAATTAGTACAGCATTTTAAATATTTTTTCTTAATTTTGTGAAATCTGTTGATTGAATTTTTGGTTTAGTTAAGTTTTAGTTTTTTTTTTGTAGTTAAGTTTAGTTGAGTCTTTAGTTTAGTTATTTGATGGAAAACACTTAAATATGTGTCACGTTTTAGTTAAGAATTTTGCTAAAATATTTAGAAACCTTGGAGGCGATTTTGGATACAGGATAATATAGGGAATAGTTTTATTACAAATTATAATTTGTATTTTTAAGTTTCGGAACAAAAATTCGTAACTTTCGTTTCTGAAATTTCAGAAAAAGTTCTCGAAATTACACTTATTGCTAGAAATGCGAAAAGTACGATCGAAGTTATCATGTGAAAATAGATTACGCTATATAATACAAGCAGTTTTTAAATAAATGAAAGCTATTGTTTTTTGAACTTTGATCCTCCCTATCTCGCTTTATCTCACGTAGGCGAAGTTGATGTGAACAGGATCGCGACGCGGTTTGAAACGATATAAAGCGAAACGATACGAAGCAGCAACGTTGTCCAACGTGGCTTGTCACCAGGTGTCATCGCATATAATTCATCATATTTTAAACACAAAATTTTACAGAAATATCTATCTCAAAGAAGTGGAACTAATATTATATTTAGAAAGATACGTTTATGGAGAATTTTCATTTATATGAAGATATTCAATGAGTATCCGCAGTGCGCCGTGTTCGTTCGAGCGAAAATATCAAACCGACTGATCGCATCGCTGAAGCCACGCACCGCTTTGCATCGCTCGCAGGGCGTAATCTGCACGTAGGCCACACATGTGGCACTCCTTGGTTTGATATTTCCGTGCCGCGCCGCATTCGCATCGACATCACCCACGTAAGACGCAGTGTTAAATCATATTAAAGCATCCTTTTTTTATTTATGTTCAAAAAATCAAATGATTTCAACAAATATTTTTTGAGTTATTAATAAATTGATTGTTGGAAGTCTATTTTGTATTCTATATACAAAAATAAAGTCGGTCACCAATGGGTTTATCTGTTTCATCATATTTAATATATTTAAAACTTCATTAAGTAATATATTATGGTTATTGATTGGTTAAACTAATATTTATTTGTCAAATTTATATTGTTACCGCCTAAAACATGGCATCCTCAGAGGATCCAATTTAATGAGATCAGAACGATTATCGGGCGGATTCACAGATATGAGCAGGTCGACTACGAGACAGAAATTTCTAGCCAGTAAGAAATTTTATAGTCACCCTTTTGCAACTTCAACAAAAATTAATAGAATCATTCTAGCCCTTAATATATATAAAATCTGCATTTTTTTATACATTAATTTTAGAAGCAAGCCAAGTAAAACCTAGCGTCATTATAAATTCTACACTTATTTCAATTTTAAACATACAAGCAAGCTGTAATTCTAAAGCCAATAAATAGCAAATGATTAGTTGTACCTATAACTTGAATCAACCATGAGCACGAAACTTTCATATTTCGATCAGTAATAAAATCCTTATAGGTATGTAAACATCAGAAGCAAACTAAATTCATTCCCAGCAATACATGTAGGTACCTATAATGTGTTTAGTTTTAAAATGATTGTATTAAGATTTTATTTATAAGAGTAGCTGTTGGGTTGAAAATATTTTTAAATTATACCTACAAGCCCACTAGGTAGTAAGTAATAATTTCTCAACCTGAGCGAGGGTTCTCAGGAATACGCACACTCACCGCTCGACTAAAATTCTAGCATAATCTGAACTATTCTTAAAATATAGTAAGTTTATGTGATTCATTCACTCCATTAGCAGATACTACATACATACTCCCAGAATGGTTTCTTTCTTTGGTGGTAGAAGAATCTATGAGCGAAGCCGCACGGGCGCTGCGCCCGTGTGGTTTCGCTCTATGATGGTGGAAATTTCAATTGCCAAATGAATAAGAAAAACACTATTTCCTATTGAGTTTGTTTAGTGAAGAACTAGATATGTAAAATAATGATACATTCCATGTACATATGCTAATGAACCGTTCCAAACTTGACAGAAAGAACAATTTAAATAATTATGATTTATATTATTATTCCAGTAATAGGTATATTAATTATCACACTGATAGCTAGCTGCAGTATGGAGTTAAAATGACCCCATTATTGATTGACATTGAAAAAATCACATATATTATCAATATCAAATAAACTATTGCACTAAGTATTTATTTAATTTATTGAAGATGATAAGTGACAATGGCAATTGAAATTTCCAGCATCAATACGCGTATTGAAATGACATCTACGTACCTTTTATTGGAGAATCGGAATCGTCATCGAGTTTAATTTTTTTCTTCGAAATGTCCTGTTGAGGCTTTCTAGATTTACGTCTCTTCCGCGATGATTGCGAACTATTATCGTTAACAGGGACAATTTCACTATCATTGTTGACGGGGACGGTTTCACTAACATTGTTGACAGGGACAGTATCATCGTCAGACAGTTCTAGTACTTCCATGGCGACACCTGTCGAAGACTTATTGTTTATTATTACAGACTGATTGGCAGGTTTTGTGGTCGCATTCGATGAGGATTTAACTTCATCGGGGTCTGGCGATTCCTCATCAGATAATTCGACAACAGCGGTAATTTTCTCAGGCGATTCTTTCTTTGCGGTCATTTCTTTTACAGAAACGTCTTTCAAACGAGCTTCTGTCGAATTCAACGGTAGAATCTTTTTAGTGAACATATTCAGGTCCGTGTGATGATGTTTATAATGAGCGATACATTGACTTCTGTCGAAGCATCTGTAGCCGCAGTCTTTGCACTTGAACCTCTTCCAGTCCAGATGGCGGGCCATGTGCTTCCTGAAGCCCGTCGCGTAGCCAAAGTCCACATTGCATTTCCCACAGTGGAGCTTCTTGGACACTCGGGGAGATTTAAATATTTCATTGTCCAGAGCTCGATTATTTTCCATTTCAATTTCCTCATCGCTCTTCGAGGTGTTCAATATTGACTCATCGTCTTTCGGAGACGACATCCTGTCTTGGAGCGCGTCGTCCGCGTTTCCATCATCGGTTCCCATCTGCTCTGGGGCGTCACCGTTCTTTTCGGTCGACTCGTTCTCTTCAGACTTTTCGCTTTTAACATGTTCATCGTCGATTTCATCGCTGACATTGCAAATTCGCTGAATATCTTCTAGATTCAATTCGCTGTCATCTATTAGGTTGTTTCCTTGCGCCCCGTTCGAGTCGTCGACTTTTGTGAGAGATTCTTCAGCGTCCTCGTCTCCGTTGAGGGTGTCAGAGGAGAGGACTTCGGTACTGACGATAACATAGACGTCGCTGTCTTTAATACTCGGAATGATGGCGCTGATGTTGCAGTCTTTACTGTTTCTCCGGTGATCGGCAATGAGGCTGTTCAGATTGAGAGCGGTGCCGTTTTCTGTCACACCGGATTCTCGATCGGCAGGGACGTCCTCTTCGTTGAAGTCGGGGGCGATCTTGGAAGGGCTGGGCGCGGTGCCCTTATTGTAGTCCCGTCTGATCTTGATCTCGATCTTCTTCTCCGATTTGGGCTCGATCTTCGGGAGCTTGCCTCCGGTGTCCCGGGATGGGACGAGTGGTGGTGTCTCTCGCTCTTTGGGTATCGTCTTGGCGACCGCTCGCCGTTGAACGTTAGAGTCGATCTTGTTCTGGGCGGCTATTCGAAGTTGGCAAGTCTGACGATGTGAACTGAGAGCGGCCCTCCGTTCGAAGCGCCGTCCGCACCCGCCGCAGCGCGGTATTTCATCGCCTTCAAAATTATCTATCCACGCCTGAAATTTGTAAAAAGTGTTAATTAAAAAGTCTATCAATTTGGGGATATTATTTGAATATTGTCCAGCTAAAGATTTTGGATTAAATTCTCGACTAATATGATGTATTTTACCCGATGAAGAAGAATAATAAGTCAGAAAAAAATTTGTGGTGAAATCTTTTCCAACTTTTATAGTGTACTCAAAAACTTGAACCTCTCCCTTCAACCGATCAAGAATGATGGAAAATTTAATTAACGCCAAAAACAATTGTCCATAATGTTAACGAAACAATAATTTTAATTCGAATAACGATCATACATAAACTATTATGAATAAATCTGTCAGTATCACGCGTGACATTAATCCTTAAATTAAAATAATAAATTTACCTGATTTTCTTGATCCAGCCTTTGTTGATCGGTGAGCGACTCGACAACAGGTGCAGCAGTCTTCACTGTCTCCGTGGCGTTCGAAGAAGTCCGGAAAGCTTTATTTTGAATTGTATCTCTGAGTTTGCGTATGTGAGCCGCACTTTTCCTACAAAAAAATTTACATATTTTATTAATATATCAATTATTAATACCTCAGTTGAACATATTAAAATATTACCATGTGGCAGTACCACCTGTCAACATTCTCATATGCTTTTTCCCTGTCTCCCTCTCTCTCATACGTTTACATTCTATCTTACTGGCTTTGTTCTTGTGTTTCAGACTTTAAAATTTGTCTGTGAGCTCATGCATCCACCTTAGTTTTTATAGTCTCCTGACTTTGAATTATTACCCTTAAATCTCTTGGATAACACAAATTTTCGATATGCTATAAACATCTATCAAACTATTACGAGAGTATTATTTGTTTTTTTTTCACAACTCGATTACAATAATTCTAAAGATTTTTCAAATTTATGCGTGTATGTTTAATACGTCTTCGCCCTGTCTCACTCTCTCTTACACATTTTCGTATGTTTTCTCTATTATTATATTATATAGATATTATTCAAAATTAAGCACAGGACAGAAAATGTTTAAATTGATAAAAAAAACTGCTATGTACCTATGAACTTTGAATAGATGTCGGTATACACTCCAAGAGTTGGAGAATGTATCGGCACAGTCCGGACACGGATAGACGAGTCTGTTATCAGCATGTTTATGCTTCATGTGAAATTTCAATGTTTTCTGAGTTGAGAATTTCATTTGACCTGAAAAAACAATCAAAAATGTCACATATTAGAGATAAAAATCGCAAAGCTAATCAATTTTTATAAATTCTAAGTTGTGTAAAAGCGACCACAGTTAACCAATGATAAGAAACTTTAGGAATCGGCACTCAATTTTCTTACACGCGCGTTAACATAATTTTACTCCCTACTTTAATTATAGTTTGTCAATTTATGGCTACGGCCGTATGTTGTTGCTTAACCACTGGGGAATGCCAAAAGAAATGGCGTATTTCAAAAAAACACTACCTTATTCTTAGGTCAATAATTATTATAAAGCAATCATTATTCATAAGATGTTTATCACACTTGAATGGTCAAAGACATAGCATATAATAAGTATCTTTAGAATCATCTTCAAATGTGTTAATCTTGCCGATTTTTTGAATAATAAAATGCCTAATTCTTGTCAAATTTGGGATCACAGAGATTATCAATATAATTTTTTATCGTGAATATTTTACAAAAATTATCTCGTAATAAATTATACTAATGGTTTTATAAATGCGTTTAAAAATTAATAAATGTAAAAAATCTTAACACCACTGCACAGTTATGTACCGAAATATGACTATATTCTAAAACATTAGAGCGAGAGGTTTAAAAGTATACTATTTTATGTAACAAAAATACTTTATGCAGTCATCAAATGTTTAAAATAACTATAAAGGATAATAAGGCTTCAAAATTATATAAATAGATTATCTACAACGTTTAAGGAGTGTCCAGGATCATGGTTTGAAAATACAATAAAAACTCAATTTTGACCTTCGACGAGCATGTCCCCCCTTAAGTCAGTAAATAAATTTCATTTTGGACATTCAAAATTACAGTATGCATTATTAAAAAAAAACACATATTTGAATTTAAAGTATATGTATTAGAAAGCAACGGGTTATCAACTTTTTCACTTTGAATTAGTGCAATGATCGCTTACATAATTTGCACATGATATTCATGACCCACGCTGTGGAGGGGTCATCTTCCTCGTCACTAATTTGAATGACAGGACTGCTGAGGGGTACGGGCTCCGGAAGAGAGGTCGGCGTCACTTTGTTCACGATCTTTCCATCGGGACCTAAGACTGCCACCGTCGACAAAATCATGTGATCTAATTCGGCCACCTGTCAAAGTAAGAATAATGAGACACGCAATTTTTGCATATGCAAATGCATTTTGTGAAGGAATAGGGTTTGACAGACTTTTCATAATTGGACGTAATGCTAATGCTGTATGCAGAAAATTACTGGTTTGATTCTCAGC
Organism: Rhyacophila brunnea; assembly: GCF_057557595.1. Classification (NCBI taxonomy): domain Eukaryota; kingdom Metazoa; phylum Arthropoda; class Insecta; order Trichoptera; family Rhyacophilidae; genus Rhyacophila; species Rhyacophila brunnea. Next base: position 18,741,736 of record NW_028232752.1, read on the forward strand.
TGACAAAGAAATAAATACATTACGTTATATTTTTAAATCAACAGCGTACCAGATAAATGATATTTTTAACATAAACCTGTTTTATTTTGTTACACGTCACGTTTTTATGATTTTCCGACCGTTATCTATAATCAACAAGAACTTAACAGTTTGGCCAGAGGGTGCCGTGAAATAGAATTTAGTTGCAATGTCACACCCGCTTTCACAGGTTACCGTCCATAATAGGTGGGGATTTGCGGAATCGACAAATGACAAAACGCAGAAGTCTCATCATCAATTGCAGAGCAGTCTGCAGTTGGTTATAAGATAACACATGTTGCAGAGTTGCCACATGCAATGCACACAAATGGAAATACCATAGCTTTATATATTAGCCATTTCATCCTGCAGTAGTTTGTTGTTTAGATGTGTTGCAGGGCGCAGTGGGAGCTCATTTTTGATCATTGCGATCTGGTCCTAGAATTATAACCTATACATCATAAAAAGTCAGAAAACTGAATTGAACACGCTGTCCATCTTTTTACATAAATGTAACATTGTATCTATGTCTCCATGATATATTATGTAACATCCATAAATCAGGCATCACATAGTTTAACTATGAATTCACGAATAACTTGTTTTTTGTAAATTGATGATGCTATGATCAAAACACAGCTCAAGAACACTACAAATCAAAACGTAAAATGTCGCATTGTATTGACAAATGTTGTTATTAGACATCATGTGGTACCATGCTATTGTGTAATTCTATTGGCCACTGCACGAGAGAAATGTCAAAGCGGGACAGCATGTATATTCCAACTATGCGCCATCCTAATTCGGATTGAGAATAATAACATGTATTTGGATCCAATCGGGAACTGCATCCAAAACTACATACCTCATCTTGAATTGAATCCTTGGAAGTAATTTTATCGGGTCCAACATTTTGATAGACGGCTTGATTGGAAGCTGACATCGTTTGTAGGTTAGAAATGCGCTGGCTGATGAGGCCGCACCCGTTGTTTTCATCGTCGGGCGTTTCTTTACTCTGGGCGAGCCTCTCGATGATCGAAGTCAAATCTTTCGTCATTATTTTCTTCTGACGCAGCGGTTTCTTCGCGACGTCGATCTCATCTATGGGTTTCGGGTTGTCCTTATTGCTAAGATAGTGCTGGTAATCTTTCTCGTTTTGTAATATGGCTAACATGTCGTCCTTCTAAATATCAAACAAGATACAACAGAGATATCGGATAAATTGGAAGATAGTGAAACTTACATTGAGATGATTAAAATATATAATAAGAAAAATAGTGCACGACCTTTCGGTAAAGTTTATTGGAACTAATTTATAAAATCAGTGCATTGAAGATAAATAAATTATGTTGAGATGCATGTATATCTCACTGTGCAGCCAATCATAATATGGTTTTTGAATGTAACAACTTTTTAAATGATAGTATTGATATGCTGCCAAAAAACAATACTTAAATATATAACTGTAAAATATATGCTTTTAAAAAATGGGCAAATATTCAATTATTGGAGACGGAAATATTTGAACCGGATACAGAACAATAAGTCATGAACCTACTTACTTCACCATGTTCGATCCTGAGAGGATCACATAGGCCTCCACAGAGTTGAGGTTGTATTAACAGACATTTTTTAACGAGAAATGGATGTTAGCCACTTGCTCAACCTATCAGGTCCATACTCTGACTCCAAACACAAATTGATAAACAATATGTGTATTTGCCAGATCCAGGATTCAAACCTGTCTGGGACCCACAACATTATAAGCCGAACACCAGCATTATAAAACTTGACAAACGATACGTGACGATAACTACTCAAAAGCTTTCTCTTTTCAACCAAGGAATGAACATTCTACTTGGAATTAACCCCGGTAAAGTACACAATTATTTTTGTAATAGAAATATGATATTTAAATAAACAATAATTAATAAAAAAATGTATGAAAATAATAGGGCAAACTTTCCAGGAATGTATCTCGGCTATAAAGCAAGGTACACATTAGTGTATTAGAATATCTCTGGATGTTTTTATTTTATACTAGTCAATGATTAACAGTGACATCTACAGACTGAGTTAGATGATAAGTAAGTAAAGAATAATTTATTTTATGACTCGAGTCAGTTGATACCGAGTTGATATTCTTCTTGATAATAAAATAAGAATTCACTTACAATAAAATTACTATGTATGAAGTGAGCATGGAGAGATGTGTTGAATTTTTGTCTGCAGTAAACACGTTTGTGTGATATAAAATTGGCCAGGCTTCGAAACAGGTTTCTACACACTTTGCATTCGTATATGACATCACATTCTGTTGTGAGCAGCTGTTTCAGCTAAAAAAAATACCAATTCATATTAAATAATATAATATATTATATAATAAAATAATTTGAAAAAAACAACATATTGTGAATTTTGCCAGGCCCGGGATTCGCACCCTAGATCCATGATTTAGCAAGTGGGTATGTTACCGCTCGTTCATCGCGGGCGCTAAAATGCATGCAGCATAAACATAATGGAGATAATAAGTCAATTTTGGTAAAAACTAGCCACAATGATCATCATCAGTCGGGGTCGATCCACTGGTGGATGAATGCCTTCTTAACTCCTTCCACTATTCTCGGTCTTTAGTTTTTCACTGCCACGTATATCCACCGAACTTTATGAGTTCACCGATCCAGCGGATTTTAGAGCATCCCTGAGGTCGCTTGTGTGCCCCTTGGGTACTACGTATGACCGCATTTGTCCAGCAGTTGTCCACTCACCGAGCGACATGTTCAGTCCATTACCTTTTCATTTGCTTGACGTTCTCTATCATACCGCATACCCTTATTCATTGGTTTCTTTTGTGGTCTTTTCGTGTTATGCCCAACATGCACCTTTTCATGTGTCACATGCATACGTGAGCACTGTTAGGATACATTGCTTGAACACTTCATGCTTACAGTTTTAAAAATATTATTCAGGGGTCCAGATGCGCTCTATGTCAATTTGGGTCTGCGAGCAATCTCATCATACACACCACCGTCAATTGACATCTGTTGTCCGAGATAGACGTAGTTGTTCTACACAATATCTGTGCACAAACCCATTGATACATCTCAGTTTGGACAGCGCATCACGTGAGCAATTGACGTCCGAAAGTTCCGTTTTGAAGCGGAAATGGTAAATTAACATAAATGGAAATAATTAACATAAATATACAACCCACCTCTTCTGTCCCAGTATCAAATACATCACGGGCCTGGGTGAAGCCCGTTATACTTGTTTGTATGGATTTCCTAAGGATGGAGAGATCAGGCACGGGGCGGTCCTGTTGATCTGATTCGGCAGACTGGCTGGACGCCAACCTATTTGCTTTTGAGCGATGCATCTTCATTTTATTTTACCGCGTCATCTACAATCATATAAAAACTATAAGTAAAAAACTGTGATCCATTATAAGATGGCCACTAAAACATCTGAGTATGATAATTATTAAATTGGAACAAAAAACACATGGAAGGACTCGTATATAGCATGATATCCAACCTTTTTATGGCGAAGGGCTACTTTGATCGTCTAAAACTAATCAACGAACCCCCCTCGTTCAAAATCCCTAAAAAAAGGATGTCAAAAATATGGATTGTTTGGTTATATTAAAAGGCCGACTATTCAGGCCGTGGCACTGAATTGCAAATTACGATGGTAGTGCAAATTATTGATTATCTTCAAATGCAATGCGCTAAGCTTTTTGTCACAAATGAAGACATTCAATTGCATATTATTTCGTTCAAATTATTACCATTTATTTCAATATGCAACAATCATCATTTTCTACAAACACTTAACGATATTGCATTCAAAGTATGAGCAGTAACTAACTCTGCCAAGGCCCGCACAAGAGGGGGGCTGATAAGGCATGAGGGAGGGGGGCATGGCGAGTCGACAGTGAGATAAATACACATACAAAATTTGCTCTAATAATAAAAGAAAGCTATTTGACTTTAACGATATTAAGAGTTAAAAATTTGTGTTGTGTGATACAATTTAAATGATAATTTACGTGTAGAATTTGGGAAACTCTACTGTAAAGCATCCCATAACTTGGCAATAAATAGGGGGGCCGCCAAAACCAGAGATCCTGGCCTGGGGGCCCGCTTCAAGATGTGGAAGCCATGAGCACTACCATTGATGTTTATAGTTTCGTATCACGGCCTAGCTATTATTAGTGGTCTTGGGTTATCGATATACTGCGCAAGCTAGAGGTTGCATTGCAAAATCGTTACGGGTGCATATATGGTGCCATACCATTTTCGGTATTTCTTACAGCCCCTCCCCGTCATTACACTTACATTACATCACACTTTAAACTCTCACCCCAATTCGTTGAAAATAATAATTGATCACAGAATGTTTTATGGCCAAAAGATTATATTTTGTTGGTTTTGTGATGTCACACTTTATACACTCCCCCTTCTTATCTTCCTTCGCATCACAGAATATCACATTATATCACCCCCATACCATCATAATTATAGAAGACCCCTAATATAGATTTTTTTTGATCCTTAAAAACACAATAATATAAGTTGTATATCGAGGGTATACTGACAGAAAGCATTAACTCATTAAAATAAGTTCTGAGATAATCGCAAAAAGGACTTTAATTTTTTTTCAAAGCGTTCTCCCACGTAGATTTTTTTATGATTTAAAAACATTTTTTCTACATTATAAAGACTAACTTTATGACAAACACAATATACGACATGTTACAAGTCCTGTATTTTGTATACGCAGAACGCATTAGGTCATTATCATGCTTTCTATCAGAATAAAAAAATAGCAATATGATTTAATAATGTTTCTATTTTCTCACTATTATATCCTATGCCTTTGTGCGTTTTACCAGGACGTAGAGCGTAAAATTGTATACATTTTGGCATTTAAAACAGAAAAACAGCAATAACTGAAATAATGCGTTCTGTCAGTATACCTCGATATTATACAGAATTATGCTTTAGGTGGCTTTTTTATTACAGGTACATAGAACTAATTTATAAGAAAATTGGTTAGCATTTTACTTTAAAAACATCACAGCACCGAGTTGCCGACGTCTAGTAAAAGACATTTATGATAAAATTACTTTTTGGGCATTTTTCGATACAAAGCACCAATCATTTGAATTGGAATTTCTATGTCGGGCGTCGGCCATAAATACACCCAGTCTAGTATGTGTCGAAAGACTGTGCATCAAACAGATGGACATAGATTTAGTGATAAAGTTTTTACATTTCCTGAACATTTTACATGTCGGCATATTTCTTTTTCTTAGTGATCAAGAAGACGAAAGATACAGTATGGCATTTATTTCACAATTGTTTTGAAAATGGCATTATTTAGCAACGAGTCATACGAAATATTCGTTCATATTAATCAAGCAAATTGAGCATTGACCTTGTTTAATGAATTTGAATAATATGATCAGCTGTGAGGCAATATTATAACACTGAGATCATTAAAATTACTTACTTACTTACCGGTTACTCTGTTATGAGATTTTGAACTCTAATAATGTCCGCCACATCTGTGTGTAACATCTGGCAAAGAAAAGTTTAACGCTTGCTTTAACCGAGTCATCTATAAGCCACGCTGTTGAATTCCGTAATTACCAAAAACATTGTTATCGAACAGTCGTTATAACCCGTTGGTATGTATAACTTAAAAACATTATCATGCCCGATGATGAAGCCGCAGTGAGATTTTTACAACCATACAATATAATTCCGCAGGAGCTTGTGTATATTAATGAGCTCAGGCAACGTTCCCTGAAAGTTTTCTATTGTATTTGTGAGGATTATAAACTCACCTGCGCATCTATTCTATACACAAGACTGCTTTCGGCGGCTATGGCAGCTATCTAGGGTAGGTTTGCATCGAAGTATTAGCACTTATTGTAATTGTTACAATAAGTGCTATGTTTTAACAGCACCTCTTTTGGCTGTGGTAAATTTTAGAGCGGGATAGATGGTTTTGACTCTTTACACGGCTAACTGTGCTAATACTCTGCTATAATAGCTACCGTAGTGGCCAAAAGTAGTCTTGTATATAGAATAGATGCGCTGCAAGGCTATTGCAAGTAGTTAACTCCATAAATCCTTTCTGTTATTTTTCTTGGTCTTAGGTAACTCTGATAACTCTCATATCAATTCTGTATTGAAGGCTATTATCTAAATTACCAGTTAACACCTAACACCCCTGCTACACATGCGCAATGCCAGTGATATTTTTTTTATTATGTCACGTTAACGTTTGGCTAACCTAAAAAAAGATGTTGTCGAACTGGAATAATTATGCACACACAATATCGCAGTAAGCAATTATTATTGTTATATTATATATGGCGTGTATTACATTGTACAACAGTACATTGGCTTTGTAATTTGTTGAAAATATTTTGCTTAATCAATGACATTTGATAGCTTGCAGGCGCACAATGGTGATATAACTCTTAATTTTCCAAATCACCTTAACACAAGACATATACTTGCTGTCCTCTATCTCACTCTACTTAGTTAGTAACGTCACATTTGACAGTTCGTTACCTTACTTTGAAAAGGTTCTAACTGACATTTTGGCCTAAAATGACTTTTTGGTGTGTAAAGGTTCCATTAGCCATATTCTAAGCATATACGTTCATTTCGGAGTCATCTATTGTCAAATATGGGAATTAGCAGTATGCCGGTGTTCTATCTACATGTCTTTTTTATATTCAAAATATGACCATTCCAAATTTCAAACGCTCATAGCTCAAAACATGGTCAAGTGCAATTAGAACCTTTTCAAAGTAAGGTAATGAGTTCTGTCATGTTGGAATAGCTGAACAGTAAATTTTCTACAAAAAATTAATGCATGGATAAATGAACTCGTCAAATTATTTTGCCACGAAAGACACTACGTACCTGACAAGGAAGTAATTGTTATTAGGTGAAATGCATAATAATCAAACCTGATTTTCGTTAAGGAAAGATGGCAACATTGATCATTTCTCTCATTTACATAATATCAAAATAGTTGCGAGGAAAAGGGATAGTACGTATTTACATCTTTGCAAACAAAAAAAGGACTAAAATAAAATAATGTGCTGAAATTCGTTCCGTGAGAAATGAGTCTGTGAAAGATGAGCAAAATTTCATAGGTGTAATAAAATGCTAGTCATTGTTTAGTTAATTTAGGAAAATCAAAAAATCTGGCATCGTATACTATACTTTCTATAAAATTCCTGTGCGTGGAGATTGAAATTTTTTACCTTAGACATGGAATGACAGGAATTCTTGTACAGAAAAATTGACATCGATAGCGTTTTGTAAAAAATATTTGTCAGTATCAGATATTGATTGGAATAATATATTTGAGGGAAGCGTGTGTTGCGAATTTCACTAAATAATAGTACCTACCTACAATGGTCGTTAGTAAGGGTTGCAATCCCAAACAGAATTTTCATTTCCATAAATAGACAGTTAAACTAGTTGCAGATTTTTGTTCAATTGTAAACAATTTCTACACAGCTATTCTTAACAGTCAGCACGTTTTCATTATTTTTATTGGTCCAAATTAACAAGGAAGCAATTTCATACGGCGGTATCAGCGGTTATCTACAATAATTGGTAAATGGAAAATTTACATTGGTAGACATATTGTGTGAAATACGTCGCTTATTTGTGGACCTCGGTCAAATTTAGGTATGTTCGTGCTGGCATATCCATCGGTTTTCCACCCGAACCTCGGACTGCTCGGAATTTTGTATTACGTCAAACAAGAATTGAACATATTAACATAACCTACAATTTTATTTGTCATGTCATTGCGGTATGTATTTAAAAAAATATGTTACTACTAGCTACTTCATATTTGACGGTTCCAGTGATGTAGATTATTTTTCAAAATAGTCGCATCTCGCATCTCAATTTTCAATATGTAATTGACATACTCTTATCTCGCTCTAAAAGTTAACATAACAAAAAATGGGCTATTAAAAGATAGCACTTTTGATAGTTAACTTCGTGTAACAATTAACTGCCTGAATACATAAAATAATACTATGTTACAATAGTCTCGCTGAAGTGAAAATGGCAGTAAATCATAGTTTACATTTACAAATGTACCACATTATAAGTAAAGTTCCGTAGTTTGGCTAGGCAACTAGGTAACTAGGCAATACAACAGATGCTATCTAAATACTGGTGGCAATAATGACCATAGACAATAAACACATTAGCCCCACTTCCTGTGCACAAGGCGTAAGCCTGCCACGTCACATCCAGTGGAATTTGCAACTAATAATTAGGCGGTATCATTAAAATGGAAGAAGAACACCTAGCAAATGGAGTGAATGTGGGGATCGTCCAATGGGGGCAACTATAAGCCCAGGGGTACATGCATATTTGGTGCAATCATATTTATATGAATTAAAGCGTAGGACGAGGGTGGCCAGTTAAGATTTATTTATTGTCATCCTAGAAGACATTGCACAGTTTAGCAGTACACGGAGCTAAAAAATAATGATCATTAATAAAGCGATTGACTGGCTCAGTAGCGGGGCCATCGTTAAGTGTAATGCTAATATAAGCATGAATTCAGGTCCATGTTTGGCTTTGATGACTAGCTGCAAATTTAATATTTTTCCATCCTGCCGGAGGTTTACATAACAATGTGCCTAGATAGGTTACATGTAAATTCTACGTAAAACAATTCACCATGACACAGTTCGCCGTGAGCTTTCTTATTGGAAAGAGATGACCGTATAATATACGGTCTCAAATTTGATTAGATTTAATATGAACATCTAATTCAATTTTCATAGATTTTGGCAAAACTCATGAATTCAAGAATGAAAACCTAACCTAACCTAACAAATAATCCAGTATATCGGCTATTTCAAAATTTATTTACTGCTGGCATCCTGTAATCGACGAGAACCATGCTTTATTTAGAAATGAATTTTATGTCAGTACTATACGACCCAAAGAGGTTGGACGGTCTTTAATATACGGCCATATATTTCCGATACAACATTTCATGGTGAAGTGTGATACGGCGAACTGCATACGTACAAATTTCCGGACACGGCCTAGATATGGGTGTTTCTTAAATAAATTTTTCTCAGGAAATAGTGTTGCTGTCTTTTTTAATGCTGATACAAAGATGTAAAAGTTATAGAATTTATGGAAAAAACTATAGTACACAGAAAGTTTTTCATTTTGAATCCTTCAAAAGTATAGTATTTTTGACTTATTTGTTGTAAAACTATTGTAATAATTTACTATTATACATTTATTGCAGAATCATTCGATTGGCACTGGCGTGATGTTGAACAGAAATCCAATACTGGTTTCGTCACTAAAAACGGCGACTTTGAAACTGGTTTGAGGCAAGCCTATGTGAATGCACGCATGCTCTGTGACACATTCCTCTAGCGAACAAAAAAACGCACGAATGTAGACATATCTTATGTCATTATATTGCCTATCATGTCATTATATTGACTATCATGCCGTGGGTCCCAGGTTCAAATCCTGGGTCTGGCAAGTAAATATATTGTTTTTCAATATGTGTGTGAGTCAGGGTATGCACCTAATAGGTTGAGCAAGTGGCTGACATCCATTTCTCGTAAAAAAAAAAATCTGTTAATACAAACCTCTACTCTGTGGAGGCCCATATGATCCTATTAGGATCGGACATGGTCGGAGAGTTTGTATGGAAGTCTTGTGAATCGAATTGACCTAATCGTTCATAATTAATCGCTACAAGATAATTGACTTCTATCCACATTCAAGTGACTCATTTTTGATATAGACAGATTAATTTAACGTCCTATTACCCCATTTACACGTGCATGGATTTACTGCTGGCATTACGTATTATCGCGGCCATAATAAGAAAATGTATGTGTAAACATGTATTATCCTGCAGTTGCAAGATTGCATGCATGAATCAAAAAAGGTTGAAAGCTTTTGAATTTTCATGTGACAGTTCGATCTGCCGGCAAAAAAACGAACTACACTGCGGTAATGCGTCAATGATATTGAGCCACTTTACAAGCTGTTTGTTGGCGAATTTAAAAGCCGGCGATTCAGCTACTATTTTCACACAGTTTGTTTTTTTACCGGGAGGTCTCTACTACGCTCTACTGCGCAGACGCAGTAGGCCCACACGCCGGCGTGTAGCGTGTAAAGTTGACCGGTTTTCAACTTTTCTCGGTAGATTGTTTACAATCTGCTTGTTAGCTTGTTCGATGATGACACTGGGTGACTTTACAGGCAGACTGTAAATTCGCCAACAAGCAGCTCGTAAAGTAACTCAATGTCATTGACGCTTGAGACTCATTTTGAGGTTAAGTACCATAAAATGACAACATCGCATCTTGCTCACTCTTGAAGAATGAGATTGGAGAGACAGTCGGCACTTTTACGTGTAAACAGTTATTGTCACGATAGTTTAAAATACACGCTATTGCTGCCAGTAAATCCGTGCACGTGTACAGGCTCTATATAGCTATGGGAAACGAACTCTATAACTGTCAAAAATAATATTGTTTTATGGAAACTGAGACAATATTTTTTTTCAACTTTACAAAGTATCTGACTTTATTTTTGATTAAAAAATGTGCTTTCTTTTATCAGGGCCAAGATGGGTATCTTCAGTTATATTGTTAATGGGATATTCCAGATTTAGCTATACCTAATTATTTAGGTACACTTATATGATAAATTAGTCACTGTATTATTAAGGGATGTAATCCCAAGTGACTGATTAAGCTTGTAATAAGTATTATATTTTATTGATACCTACTGTAAATAATATGGCTATTATAGTTGAGCAAATAAGTGATCTTTATCCTAGGTACCTATATATTATAAAATAATAGCTAAATGAAATAAAACAAATAGGGTGGGGGTTACCAGTGAACATTTAAATGTCAGCCACTATGAAATATTATTTCTTGTAGGTTGTACCTAGGTATATTGTCATCAAGCAACACATTAACTCGATGTATATCTGTAGGTAGTCATTTGTTTTTATTTGAACAAAGAATATTGTTTTTGAAAAGTAATGTAATGACAATTTTATTGTGTGACTTAAAACTCATTAATTAGAAGAAGCGATCGTTTTTAATGGGTACATAAAGGAAGGCGTAAGTCGACGGCATACGCGCCGCATGATTCAGTACCGAAGCGCGAGCAATTATTTTTACAATAGGTATCTACACCTTTCTTTACGTAGGTACTGCAATCTGGTTAAACTGAAACAATTATATAAGATAAACTTTTATATTGAAAAGTGTCGTACCCATACCGCTCATTTATTACACAAGACCGCCGCATCGGGCAGCCGCGAATTGTTTGCACCCCAGCAGGAACGTGATCGTGAAATATGTATCGTGCTCCCGTCGGACGGCGCAGCGGCGATCACTAAAATACGACATGTCTCTCCCTCGATTTATCGCTCGCTCGCGGCGTTGCAGGGCGGCATTTATGGATAAATAAAATCCTCACGTCGGACGCGAGACGATGAGCATAATTAAATTGTGTTACTCACGTGAAATTGAAAATTGAAACGATAAAACGATCGGATGGTATCCTTCACACTTCCACCGGCGTTGCGTCCATCTTTGTAAAATTAGTCCTTCCGATTGCCGTCAACTTTGATGGCAGCACGTTTCGAAATTTCGAATATGCGCTACCTACTAGCGCGGAAGTGCTGCTTCTAGGTATTTTCAATTTTGAGGTTAAGCTAAATGTCAAAAATATTACATATTATTATTAATGAAATTACCCTTAGGTAAATGAATGAAATGAACAATAACCTACAAATCAATCTGTTTATTTGATATATTTATACGAGTCTGAATATTCAAAATGAATTACACTCGCACTTTAAATACTTGGAAGGTTAGTAAAACTGTCATATTATTATTACTTACAGAAAATAATATAACATTCGTTACATCAGAATTTTTAGTATTTTTTTCGATTGGCACATAACTGCCCTAATGTGCTGTCATTGGTCTAAACATTAAATAATCAAGTCTCTAAATTTTTGTTCATTTAATTTTTCGCTAATTTGCTTAAAATATAGGTACCTAAATATATTGGTTTCTTTTATATAAATATGACAGACTCTGTTACTTTTAATTTAGTCGAGTACCTTGATAATAAAAACTGGCAATTGTTATTCAGGTTTTACATTTGGCAAGGGCCCTTCGGAAATGTGACCATCGAGTTTATTCAACAGTTTGTTTAAAGCGAAGCTTTGACCCGGACAGTAAAAGAAGTCTACCTCTCGACAAATCACACAGTTTGAAATACACGACAAATAAAGCATTGGATGTGACAAAGCAGGAGGAAAGTGGATTTTTAAAGACATTTATGAACAAAGTCGGATGGCTGGACGTTAACCGCTCTGTAAGTATATTATAAATTGCAAAGAAATATTGTATACAATTGGGATGAAAATTTGGATAGTCAAAAAAATAATAAATACATTTTACTTGCCATTGAGAGCCCAAATACAAGTAAATTTACACTCCATTGAGTTGTCGAGGGTGACATGTAAATTATACATATTACATTTCACTGTGAGCTGTCGTACCATAAATATATGGCTGTATAGCATTGAGATCAAAAAATGACATGTTTGTGGAGCATTGCAGACAGTAATGTTTCAATTTTATTAGATTCAATAAGAACATTATTTGATAGGTACCTACTACTTGATATTTATTAGTTGCCAACCTACTTTCGGATCATTCAGAATTTTATATAAATATATAAGATACGACTGTATTCATAATTCTGGACATTAACTCTGCGAAATGAATGAGCCCTGAACGTCTTTGAAAGAAAAATTCTCCGCCGTATATATGGACCGATCAGGGACAATCGATTAAGATTGGGAGACTGCTATGGCTAGGTCATGTGCACCGTATGAATGACAATGAACCAGCAAAGAGAGTGATGTCCAGCAATCCAATAGGGCGTAGAAGAAGAGGCAGGCCAAAGATTCGCTGGTCTGATGGAGCTGCAAGTGACTGCCGTATTCTGGGGGTACCGAATTGGAAAGCGGCCACACTGGATAGGGACAGGTGGAGGGAGCTGTTGGTGGAGGCCAGGACCTACACCGGGTTGTCGCGCCCCCGAGGATGATGATGATGTATTCATAATTTACTTACCTACCTATCAACTGCTTAACGTGCAAACTGAACAGAACAGAACAGAATGTACATTCGTGCCACAGGAATCGGTTTCAAGCACCCCGTTAGTATGTGGCAGGCATCATTTATGGATGCATCCATCTTTCTCACATGGCGTGACAGGACATGGGGTCTGGCACCCCAACAAATTCCCACTTACTCTTGTTGGGGCTTCATTTATGTTTTTTCACAGTAGGCTTTGAATGTTAGCATTCTGTCCAATGTGACTCCCAAGTATAGTGACTCCGGTGCATGCCTCAGCTGCGTCCCTCTCCATGCAACATTCAGCTCCTACCCAGCAAGTATGTTGTTAATGTGAAAGATGCTAATTACGGTCTCAGCGTATCTATTCTATACACAAGACTGCTTTCGCCCGCTAGGGTAGGTTTGTATCAATGTATTAGCACCTATTGTAACAGTTACAATAAGTTAGCTGTCTAAACTCTAAACAGTCAAAACTGTCTATCTCACTCTAACATTTACCACAGCCAAAAGAGGTGCTGTTAAAACATAGCACTTATTGTATCTTCGATACAAACCTACCCTAGATAGCTGCAGTAGAGGCCGAAAGCAGTCTTGTGTATAGAATATACACGCTGATGGACCTAGCAAGCTATTATTTAAATCAATGTAATGCAGATAATTATTGTGATCTATCATGGTTTAGTATTTCATCATCATTCCTCATGAAAAATAGTCAAGTGCGGGCGTACACGCTAATTTTGTATGGCTGGCCTGGCGTACAGGGTCATAAAAAAGTTGAAGAGGTTGAAGTTATTCATATTATGAGGGAAATTATATATTGAACTTTGTCTTCTCTTTTTTCTGCAGAAGCAAAAATTCAGTGGCTACCTGCTGTTTGAGAGTGTGGTAGACTATGCAAATTATGAGGATTGGTTCACCGAATGCAAACTTCCCAATACATTCTTGTCCTGGTTTGTGGTGACGGAGCTCCACGTCTGGCTCTTGCTCGTTCGCTGCATGGCGGAAGGAGAAAACGGGAAGCTCCTGAGAAATGCCATCATTGAGGCCATGTGGTCCGACACATTAACAAAACTCGGGAGATTAGGTGTAAGTAAACATATTACATTTTCAATAAACTTTATTTCATTCAACGAATAATTTACAAGGTTTGAGAACATACATAATTTGAAAATACCTCAGATATATACGCGTTTACATGTGCATGGATTTACTGCTAATAGTACGTATTATCGCGGCCATAACAAGAAAATGTACGTGTAAACACATGTATTCCATACTAATATTAATACATGTACACACAAGTATTATCGTGCAAGTTACAAGATTGCATGCATGAATCAAAAAAGTTCGGAAGCTTCTGAATTTTCATGCGACAGTTGAGATTTGTTTTATGACTGCGCTTGCAAAAAAAAACGAACTACACCGCGCAGACTGATTTTCACGACCTGTCAAATGTATGGTACAGTAACAACATCGCTTCTCGCTTACTCGAGACAGTCAGCACTTTTACGTGTAATCAGTTTAAAATACACACTATTGCTGCTAGTAAATCCATGCACGTGTACAGGTGCTAATGTATACGAACTAGATAATTTTTTTGAAAAAAAACACAACGGGGTATGAGTAGTTACCCTACTGCTAGTTGCAAACAATATTAATGGTTGGTAAAATTATAGAGCTCCGCTAAAACCAGCCAAAATGTTGATCAACTGTCGCAAGAGTTCCAAGCGGCACTCATCGGCTACGACGAAGGACTGTTGGGCGACGACATCGTGCTGGCCAGCGCCCTCTGGAGGAGATTCTTCCAAATGTCTCAAGGCGACGCCGTCTTGATTGAGAATCTCGTCAAATACATTAGGAGACAGGTAAATTTAAAAATACATATTTTGAATTATAAAAATAATCGCCATTGGGCCAGTGTATCGACGGATGAGGGAATACTGTTCAGTGTTACCACCTAGCTGAAAAATGGATACTTTTTGGCTTACTTATAATAATTAATACTAACAACACAACATACATTACAAAACCAACCTAATCAAACATCAACATGATCAAGGTGGTAGCTGAATCGTTTCATGTACATAATTGCTATTTAAAGTTGACGATTACTTACGCTGACGAAGTTCGATAGTTTTGACCATTGATATACTACTGAATGAATCATATGCTTCTTAAAATGACGCCCGATTTTCAGCGACTCGGCCAGTGTTAAAACTTACTGTTTTAATATCAGCGGACTTAACTCAATATAAGCTCACTTAATATTTGTCTCAAAAACGACCTGGCAATAATTATGAATTAACCCGATCTAGCTTGCATCTTACTCTAACTAATAGTCAGCGCATGACGACTTGCTCTGTCCGCTCAGACATTAATTTTTGGTAGCTTGCAAGCTTTGGGTTGCAGGCACCCTTAGGGTCACTATTCCAAGAACGCAAATTTAGTTTTACAGCCAGAGCAATACGGGTGAAATTCGGGAATCCATGTTAACGGTCTTAACGCAGTATACCTACAAGGAAATATTATAAGACGATATTCGTAATATCTTCTTTTGTGGTACATTTTTAAAATGACACTTGTATGGGAACTCCTCATCTAGTAGTATATCAATGGTTTTGACAGAAAATATGACATGGTTAAAGTGACACCGAGCGAGAGAAAACGATGCAATAGGCTTCCTATAAGAGCAGTCGGCAATTATAATAGTAACAATAATAATATTTACCCAATGTAATTTGTGCGCAGAAGAAGAAATCGCAACCTTGCGCAATTTCAAGGTTAAGTTGTTCCACTGTAGATTTTTACTAGTCTGGAGAAAAAAATCTGAACAGTATCACCTGAAGTCCTGATAATCCAGATGTGTGGCAAGCAGTGGCGCACCCAGGATTTAATATTGGGGGGGGCCCAAGGAGGAGAATGTAAATTAGTCCTATAGGATCTTTTTCTTCTTCACAGCCTAATTTTTCGTTTATCGGTCTTTTGTCTATTGCACTCGGTGTACCTACACCATGGTCCCCACATCCTGAAACGGGCCCTCAGGCTAGGATATTTGGCGGCCCCCCTACCTACCGCTAAGATTAAAGGCAGTGTGAAACACCACATTAACGTTCTTCAAATTGTGTTTCAGTTCAAATTAAGGGTACTTATACAGTGAATTATTGGCGTTTTTTAATACATCTACTTTAATAATGGAGCTGTCGAGTATCGACACATAATAATCAAAAAATATATTGCACAATTATATAAGTAATTGAAAATGTTCATGGTCATGAAGTATAATAGCGTCGCAGGCGACTTTTTTACTATTAAAGCTAATTTATGATGTGTGTTTATCTCACTTATCTGGTCAACCCGACACGCCGGGCCCCCCACAGCCCGGGCCTCCAGGCTAGAGCTCTGTCAGCCCTCCCCAGCCATGACCTACACCACTCCGGAATTCGGGTGGACACCGAGAATTTTTTGACAGTTCCATTAGGGATTGGGTTTCTAAAATAACCCGATATTAGTGTTTCGAAATTTTTGTGTTAGATATTAAAATCTAAGAATTTTTTCTAAAAAGGGTGCTGGAGAATTATTACAAATCATTTTTTTGCCGTGTTTTTATTTGTCTAAGCCCAAAGGTATAGTTTATTGGCTTTCAATTTCAATGTTTAAAATCATTCTGATAATTTTCATTTTTGGGGGGTGCCAGGGCCCCTTGGCCCCCCCTCTGGGTGCGCCACAGGTGGCAAGCCTATTTGTGGAAGATTTTCATAATCTTTATTTTCATTGTAATATTTCTACTATGTACACCATAAAACTATATAAAAATAATATTTTTTTACGGGGTCTTCATACGTCTATCTGTGGTAAAGGGTGGAGGTAGGCCAGTGGTGCATAAACGCGGCCAAAAAATCGCTTGTCTTAACAGAAAAAATACAGTTTGATTATGAAACATTTGTTTGTGTACATATGTATGTACGTATAGTGCGTGTATAAAGTTCTTTATGTACTTTTATTGTTTTCTAACAAATTAATCGTGTCTGAACTAATTTTCTTCGTGCAAACATGCACGTAATGCGGAGTGGAGAGTGATTGAAGTTGCTGATAAAATTATGTAACTATTAAATTAAAAATTAAACAAATAATGTATATCTCCTCTAGTATAATATATCATTATTTTTCAACACTATTACCCTTTGCGGCCCGTGAAAAATTAGAAAATGGATAAATTGGCCCTTCTTTCAAAAAGCTTGTGCACCACTGAGGCAGGCCGACACAAATAGAGCATACTACACTTTCTCAATCATACTTATTTGTTTTCATTGAACTAAGAATACAACTTCAGGTACATCGATGGTTTTTAAAATTCGATTAAACCCTGCCTAAAGCGTCAATTACATTGAGCTTCTTTACGAGCTGTTTATTGGCAAATTTACAATCTGCCTGTAAAGTCGCCCAGTGTAATCATCGAACAAGCTAATAAGCAGGTTGTAAACACTCTACCGAGAAAAGTTGAAAGCCGGTCAATTTTACACGCTACACGCCGGCGTGTGGGCCTACTGCGTCTGCGCAGTAGCAACCTCCCGGTAAAAAAACCAACTGTGTTCTATCAAAATAGTCGCTGGCTTGTGGCTTCTCACCGAATGGAAAGTTTTGTGTGTAATCATCAAATCGCAGTAACTGAATCGCCCTCTTTTAAATTCGCCAACAAACAGCTCGTAAAGAAGCTCAATGTAATTGACGCTTAACCAAACCATAGTAGATAAATAATATTCTTCTATCTATAATTATGCCATTAAATTATACATAACTTTAAGTATGACTGACGAAGTGTAGACGAATCTCCACAGCTCACCTCCACCCTTAACCAACAATGTCTATTCTCATATTTTTGGATGAATGATATTTTTTATTTACTCATTTGAACCATAAGATTACCCCGCTTGACATGTCTTGACAGCTTCTAAAAAAATTGGCATATCAATGTGGTTTGGAAATTTCAGGTGAAGATGCTTGAAGAAATTCCCCCCGATGAGTTCATGAACAGACCCAAGATAAAATGGATCCCTCTTGTGGAGAAAAAAGTGTGAAGGTGTGTGGAATGAATGTTAACATTACGATTATTTATTATTTAAATATATAGATTTGAAAATTATTTGTCCATTTTGATTATTTTCATTATAACCATCCAATTTTAATCAATAATGTTTGGGAAACTTAGTAGGCATTGTAATATTAAAATAACATTGCAAAACTGTTAACAAATACAATGTACCCAATTAAACTACAGTCGAACTTGATTATTACGAGGAAGATGGGACCGACTGAATTTGCTCGTTATAAGCGTTACTCGTTATATCAGAGATTAGGTATTTTTAAATGAGCGGTCACATAACACAAAAAGTCGCAATTCAAACAAAAATACACAATAAGAATTTTTCCCCGAAACAAGCATTGCATTCATAAACTACAAAAGATATTGTTTATTGTAATGAACGCTGGTAGGTACCTGCTGACTTCACAAACCTTAGATTTTTTACATGCAATTTCAACCATATGCGTGGATACTTTTTCAATATTATCGGCGAAAACACCAATTAGGTAGGTACTTAGACACTTAACTATGTCATTAACGTAATCCGATCCCGGCGGCATCCTGTCCGGTCGGATTTTATTGCTTAAAGTCGAAATGTTTTTAAACGATTGACACATTAACAGTTTTAAGAAAAATTTTGACGATATTTTAGCTCAGTATACCCGATAAGTAGCTCGTTATAAAAGTGAATAAATGTATGGAAAAAATCATAGACTAAAATGTCAACGAATATTTCCTCATTACATCTGAGATATCGCTATATCCGTGAACGTAATAAGCGAGTTCGACTGTATTACATTAATTCTTCACTAAGATAATATTCATTACATTGTCATCAAAATATAAATTAACTTGCATTCAAATCAAACTCATTGTTATTAAATTATTTTGCCCCTATAATTTAAGTAGTGGACTAAACGCTTGCGTCAATCTGTTGGAGGATTTATATTTGGTTTTTTTTGGAGTGTTTGAGGGTTGGGTGAATCCCTAACAACCGTTCCTCATAAAAATAGTTTATTGAAGAGCGTGTCCACTCTATGAAGCCCCATATGCTCAAATGTTGAGCGAAAGTGGTAATTTACCCAGCAGTGGAAAAATATACATTAATTACTGTAAATTATATAAATATTCATCATCTGTATTTTATTTTAAGTAGATAATAAATATACCATGCATTTAAGGTAGAGTAAATCAAACAAATACATAAATAAGAATGTTTTATTAGTTTTTATTTTACATTATCCATGTATTTTATCTACAAAATTTGGTGGTATGTAAAGGGTTTTTTTTTAACAAATAGGCATCTATTTGGTTGTTGGTATTCTGCGTGTCACTGCGTATCCCCAGGAAAAAGCACTGGTTATATAGATTATTAGTAATTATTTAGTAATGTAGTCTATCTAGCAATATACAAGAACAATTACAGGTGGTTTTCAGAAATTTAATTGTAAATTTATAATGAAGCTGATAGGAACTGTTACACACATACATACCTATTAATTCGACACTTCAATGATTTGCTGAATAACAACATACACTCTCCAATCAATTGCTCTAACCTCTGGGCATTACAATAGATGAATAATGAGCTGTTTAGTGCAACAAAAGCCTATGCCAAAAAAACCAAAGTTGAGTTACAATAATTAATAATTTATTATTTCTATTTGCAAATGCATACTTAGATAGATGAGAGATGATTCCTTTTAAAGGGAATGCAATAATGGTCGAATACTGAATGTTGCAATATTAATGAAACAGAAATTATAAATTACCACAAACTTTTCACTGGTAATTCGGGTTGAATACTTACAAATATTGATTTGGGTGTTTCTTGCGTTTACAGATTAACACAAAACAAAAGTGGAGTAGGCTGTTGTTGTACTAAACGGTTTAAATCTACACTAAGAAAATCTTTGAGTAAATACATTTAATGATAACAGCAGAGTAAAAATAAAACAAATTGAACACATGAGTCTTATAGTTTCTAAAAAAGTTAACTCACATTTTTAAAGTTTCAAAAAGCAAGTGAGAAAACCAATGTGGCTACCATGTAATCGACACAACAATGAATTTAATATTGTTATTATTAAAAATGTTTCAAAATATTAAGATATCTGAAATTATAGGAAAATCAATTTGAAACTCAGTGTTATATGTCATGCATGAATGTACTGATGAAACTTCATGGTCACGTGATAGATGACATCATTTCTTGTCATTGTAAGGCATGTATTACACGTTCGATCTGGAATGCGGATTGTGAATGTCGAAAATCAAAGAGATTCATACCATCAATTCGATTATTGCAAATTTAATTTGTATCACAACCATAGATTAAATTGACTCGATCGCAATCTAGATTGAACGTTTATTGCCTACCTAATTGGTTAGAGAGTGCATGTTTAAAACTCAGAGACAATACAGTTTTCTAATAATTTTTAAACCAAATAAGGTTTTTTTTTTTTTTTTAATTCAACAGGCTATTGGATTTACAAATTTTAATTTATGTCAAAAGTAGAGTCAAGTACGTTTGAAACTACAGTTCACATGTAATAATGTATTGCTTCAGCGAAATCTCTTCGAATTTTCGCTTTATTTATTACTGATCTCTCTCCTATCACTTAGATCCGTTGTATATTTCCCAGAGCATCTGGCACTTCCTCTGATCATAGAGTTCAGTGCTTGTGATGTAGCACAAGTTGGACAGTACGCAACTCTCATCGCAGCCTTTGTTGAGGTACGGATCGGATGACTTTCCTTGGAAGTTGTAGAAGTCTTCCACCAGCAACTTCTTCTCGTCTCTCACCATCCTATGAACTAGCTTATCGATGTCCACAGGACTCATGGAATCGACTTTGTAATGCTCTCTGAAGGAATACTCCTTGAACCATTTCGGTCCCAGCGTTGGATGAAGATTGGCTTCTGTTAAATTGTAGATCCAATTGTGATAGTCGAGAATATCCTGTCAAATTTTAAATATTCTTTAATTAGGAGGTAGAGAGAGTTTAGATAGACAGGTTTTTAGATAATAAAACAAAAACAGAGAGTCCAGAAATTACACTGATGGAACAGCTCAACTATATAGCAATTCGTCGTTTCCATTCCAAAATTGTATATCTGCAAAATCACAGGTTTTCATGGGTGCATAAAAACAGTTTAAAAAATGTATGGCACTTGAATCAATTCAAAAAAAAGTTTTCATAATTTCAACGAAAATGCAATTTTTGTAAATTGTGTTATTTTGCATGTGTGTAAAGGCGACTTTTGCGGTTTTAATTATACAATAATGCATTTTTTGCAGATATACAATTTGCAAATATACAAAGAAACGATGAAGTATCGTACTACAATCTACTCCTGTACATATGCATATTAAAAGTAATGCTGTGTTTTTGTGAATAAATCCAGAAGAAAATAATTTCAATACAACGGTTTTACAGTTCCACAGAGCAGTGTTTTTAGTTGTTACCCATCCATAAGAGCTTGGTAGACTTTTTTTTCAAAATATCAACTGCTAATTTTAAAATTACAAAATGAATTTTTAATAAAAATAATTATAACATTTTTGATACATAATGAAACTTATATTTTTGTTTTAAAAAATATGTATTTAATAATGACGTTTCCTCTATGTAGTGACCGATACAAACTAGCAAGTTGTTTAATTTCTGTTTGCAATGTTGTCAGTGACAAACGACGATCACCTCTATTCACAACACCAAGCCAGTTACGAAAATTTGAGAACAAATTAATAACTGACTGAATCCAGATTCGTCATACCCAGTATACGTATAGTTCTCGATGCTCAGTATATAGTTGCTCTGAGCCTTCGTAAGGTGCCATGATTCGCTACCGTTAAGCAACACCGTCAAACTTCGACACATTTAATAACACAAGAAAACTGGGGAGCGACAGGGATTCTTGGAGGTGCCGTGTGAGGTCCATATGCTCCGGCTAAGGGGTGGACATGGCTGAAGAAAATCATTAATTCAGATTCAATAAAATATGATGCTTCTAAGCTTAGTTCTTCCTCCTTCTTTCTTCGATGTTTTGTGCTCGTCGTAGAGGTCATTCTCAAGAGATAATGTCATATAATAATATGTAAGCATACTGTTAAGTGTATGAATGCGAACACCACTATAAGTTGAAAATGGGTCTGTTTAGTTGAGAGTAAACGTGGTTGTAACTTTACATTGACGAAATCAGCGAATTAGTGACAAGAATATGTATTTTTTTATTAGAATATTATCTTAGTTAAGGCTAACTTATCTTTCTGCGTTTGACCATAAAATAAAAACTATGTTTTCTGTACTCACATATGTGTAACTGCTAACATCATAGATACGATAGTTAGGGTTGACATCTGCGAAGGGCGTCAGGCAGCCTCCGTTCCACCCCACGCTGATCGGATTGGAGATGTTATTCTTCTCGTAGAATATCTTGAATTCATCTCTGTGAGTATGTCCATTGAATTCCGCAACAATGGTATCCGAAAATCTCTCGATGATCCTTTGGTATTCTCTTGTGTAAGTGTAGTAGCAATCGAGCAGACCCGCCGGAATGTGTGCGAGGATATGAACCTTTTCACCGTTTTCTTCTGCATGCAGTAAAGTATCCCTCAACCATGCCAACTGTCCGTTGGGATCATTCGGTTCAAGGTGTACCCACCTAAAAATAATAATCATGTAAATAAGGACTATTGGGGATCATCCATGAATGACACGATTTTTGGGCTATTTTGATCCCCCATCATCACAAATCATTCTGTCATACTGACCAACGTTGATATTAGATACCACATGTTACTATTCTTATTCTAATTGATGTAACCTTTTGGCATCTTCAGGCACTCGACAATGGCAGTATGAAACTAAAATAAAAACAATACGTTTTTCAAGCTAAATCCCATGTCCTAATTCGAATTGTGTATAACAAGATTTCGTGATATTTGCCGAGCGCGAGATTCGAACGCACACCCACCAACTTCAGAGACAGGCACTTATACCACGAATATGACACTGATATCCAAAAAAAAATTCAAGCGGGTTTTCAAATTAGAATAATTTATAATACGTGTAAGGGTGAATAGCATTGAAGAATTATGGCTACTTAATATTTATCAAGTTATGGTTTTTTCTTAGAAAACTCTAAAAATAATGGCATGTTGATAAGATAAAAGCGACTTACCAATTATATATGTAACATATATTATTATTAAGAATGATGACTCTAAATCCGGGCTCAATCAAGACAGTATAGTATCCGCCCTTCTTGATTGTTTCTTTGGTACTCGGAGGTAGCCACATGCTCCACTTTTCAGCCAAAAGATTCAACAGCCAGGCAGTTGAATACTTGGGATCCACAACGTATGAAGGAGCAAATCTGTAAAACAAAACATTGGTTACAAAAAGACTATTTTCCTACGAATTGTCAATTACGACACATGTTTAAGCGGTTCTATGCCTTCAGCGAGTTTCCTCGCAGGCTGTGATCGACAGGCTGCACATACAAACTTCGCGAGTTATCTCGTCCGACTTTAAACTCAAATTATTAGCCACTGTCGATTGATTTGTGTAATCTAAAAAATTAAACAGTGACATCTGTTTGAATAATTATGGAATACTAAGCCACAAATTATCTGTATTACAGTGATTGTGGTAAGAGCTTCGCTCTACATTCAATGTATGTCATTAAAAATCTGAGGCCTGTCAGATATTGCCATAGTAATATTGTGAGGCATAGAAACATAGATACAAATTTAAGCTACGAAATTGTGTAAAGATACTTAATCGTTACAATAATTTTCCTTCTACTCTCAAAGATTTTAATGGAATGAAATAATCTACAATTTGAAATAATCTCCAGCCAATCACAGCATTAGTCTTAGTACCTCACCCTTTTTTTCCAGCTTCTTTTTCATACAGTGAGACCCCGTCTATCTATTTTTTTTTCTTTTTAATATATCTAAATATATTCAGTAAACTCTCCATTGGAGCAGTGGCGGCTCTACCTTAGGGGCTTAAGGGGATTATACCCGGTACCTAACAATTAAATGAAAATGACCAAAAAAAAAAACATTCTTTACATTAATATCAACTATATAACATATTTATTATACTTCAAACAAATTAATATACCGTAGAAATTAATTAAACACCTATGTAGGTTTAAATTCTAAATTCATTTTATATTTTGTCAACATATAAAAAAATACTAAATCAATTATATTATATAATTTTTTAGTATTTTGTTCACCCATCTCTATATATTTTTTTGTCAATGACACCGATAGGACATGACTTGCGCAATACAATCAACGGCCAGTGGCGGTGATTTCGTCGACCATCCCATTCTCATACAGCATCAATGTTTGAATGTATTGTGTACAAATATATACATGTATTCAGCTTGAAAGCTTCGTATGCATTAAGTTGATGCCACGATGGGTACTTTTGAAAAAATCACCGTTAGTGTCATAGTGTGAGTATTAATAATACTTGAACATATTGTCACCCTTTTTCTGCATTGATGCCGATTCTTGGTGTCTTATAGGATTGTGTTTTGACAAACAGATTTTGTTTTTAGGAGAAATGGATGTCAGCCACTTGCTCAACCTATTAGATCCATACTCAGGTCCATAACCTGGGACCCACAACTAAACATGGCCCGTGTTCAGTTAAGTTTTATTATGATAATGAAGTATGTATGTACTCACTGGTTCAAGGGCTGAGATTCATGATTACCAATTATTGGCATTATGGGAATATCTCCAAAGGTCTCTTTGAATTTATCCAGGGTCCTGGTGACAGATTCGGAAATAAGCTCCTTCGAAGTTTCCCATACACCGTGGTCAACCGTGTCTCCAGTGTAGTAGATATAGTCAATATCCTTAAAGAATATTAACATAGAGATTAAAAAATAGGCTAGTTTTCAAAGTTTTCCGTTCGGTGAGTTGCAACCCAGTAACCCAATATATACTAGGTCAAAAAAAAATTCTAGTTGTGACGGATCATACTGAAAATACTAATAATTGTGGCAAGAAGTCGTGCGATGTGCACATTATGCTATGCACATAATAGGGGGCCTAAGCTGCACTTGATTTTTATACCTTTCGCTCCATGCGTGCATTGCACCGTGTCCAGAAACTTGTACGTATGCAGTTTGCCGTATCACACTTCACCGTGAAATGTTGTATCGGAAATATATGGCCGTATCTTAAAGACCGTCCAACCTCTTTGGGTCGTATAGTACTGACATAGAATTCATTTCTAAATAAAACACGGTTCTTGTCGGTTTAAACTCTACAGGAAGCTAGCAGCGAAAACCGATATACTGGATTATTTGTTAGGTTAGGTTAGGTTTTCATTCTTGATTTCATGAATTTTGCCAAAATCAACTATAAAAATTGAATTAATGTTCACATTGAATGTAATAAAATTGTAGACCGTATAGTATACGGTCATCTCTTTCCAATAAGAAAGCTCACAGCGAACTGTGGCACAGTGAAATGTTTTACGTACAATTCACATGTAACCGCATTGCATGGCCACTCGCAGTGTGCTTTGGCCCTAAAAGTTAAATACATTTTTTAAGTATTTGAATAATTAGATAACATTAGATTTATGCGTTACTTCAATTTAGAACATGCATAACAGTCCATAATAATTCCTATTCCAAGTAACGCATAAGTCCGCAGATTTACAGAATGACTATGTATCAGCGGCGGCAAAGGGTGAAGGTAGGCTGTTAAGATCCGACCGAAATAGTGCACACTTATCAATCATACTTATTTGTTTTAGTTGAATTAAGAATAGTTTTTTTTTAATTCATTAAACCCTGCCTAGACCAAACCATAATACACAAAAAAATATTCTTCTATCTATAAAATATCCAAAATATGATTTAATGGCATAATTTTAGATATTTTATAGATAGACGAATATTTTTCGACTATTATCTACTATGACTTGGATTAGGCAGGGTTTAATTGAATTTTAAAAACTAACAAACACCATCTACACATTGTAGTCTTAGGCATAAAACCAACTTAACGGCGCTCGTGCAAAATTTCACAAGTGGAGCGTGAATCATCGAAAATACAACGTAATCAAATACGGCGAGTACACTGGTTTTGACGAAGCGCTGTGCCCGCCTGCCCCATAATTCAAAGCACATAGGTGAGGCGCGTTGTTTGGATTCTCAGCGGGACGAATTAACGAAAATACTACATATTCAAATATGTCAAAGCGGCGACAAGGGGCGCGCGCGCTTTTTTATTCATCCGCTTCTAGACGCATTGTCGATAGACAGGCGCATTGGCATCCTTTTAATAACAATAAAGTCATTGTTTAGTTGCTCGGTGTGCGATATATTGCTAGTAGAATTATGTCATCGTGAATATGAATTACAAGCCGCCGAGA
This sequence comes from Rhyacophila brunnea, assembly GCF_057557595.1. Lineage (NCBI taxonomy): Eukaryota > Metazoa > Arthropoda > Insecta > Trichoptera > Rhyacophilidae > Rhyacophila > Rhyacophila brunnea. Next base: position 18,768,473 of record NW_028232752.1, read on the forward strand.
AATAAAATAATATTTTTATTGCTTTGTTATGAGAGGCGCTGATAATAATAATTATTTTGTGCTTCTCGCGCTCCTTATTACATAGGTGAAGGGTAATGCGCGGGTGGAGGGAGTGTCATTTCGGTTGTATTCACGCTTCACGGGCCTACTACGTAGTGAGCGCCCCGATCCACCGCGTTTGGTGGGTTTTGTCCCTTAGTCCAATGAAAACAAATACATATAACTGACAAAGCTTAGTGTGCACTATTTATGTTGGATCTTAAAAACCTACCCCCACCCTTCGCCAGTGCTATGTAAAAGACCCTAAATCTGTTAAAAACATATACAAAGTATGGGTTATTGAAATTTCTTTAACAACACACCGGAATCTATGCAAAAGTTAGTATTTTTTGACAATAAAACTTGTGTAAAAAGGTGTCGCCGCTTACCTTATGGTTATTTGCTATTTGTTCGACTCCGTCCACAAATGCCCACCACGGAGTGTCACAATGTCTGTAGTCGCCCCAAAAACCTGCTTCTTTACTTTGCTGTCGATTGTTCTCTTGACTCTTTTTAAGGTCTAACGCTCTCGCTTGATGCTTAAGCATACGAACTTCTTCTGCATAGTCGATGTCCAGGTATATCACACCGTCTTCTATGTGGACTCTGTCCTCTGAAGATGTGTCATCGTAAAGGGATTTCCACTGGCGGGCGCCCTGTTCTGTTTGACCTTTCCTACAGCAGACCGGTTCGTTGCATTCTGCTAAACCTTTTGGTTCGTAGGCAGGGTCAAAATGGACATCCGTAATTTGCGCGATTTTTAAAGGTTTTTCTCGTCCATTGAATATGGGCTGAAATTTTGAAAGTATTAAGAATATAGTCAACTATGGCAGTTTAAAACGGCCACATAATGAGTGACTCCGCCCAACAGTTGCAGAATATAAAAACACAAATGACATCTGTTCTATATATTACTACGATTGTTCTATATAAATACGATTTGTACACAGAAATCAATTAAATATAGTATTGAATGCCGTTTACATGTTTCTGACAAAGCAAAATTCTATTCAGTACCGATTATCTACGTTACAGCTTACATCATAGACTAATATACTATATACCATGGCCACTATATCCTGAAGTGGGCCCCCCAACATATCGCTAAAGTTAAGGGCAGTATAATATTCTACAGTAAGTGTTCCTCAAATGGTATTCCGAAGAACTACAGGGTTCCGTGTAAAACAAAGGGTATTCTGTGTATTTTTTTTGAATTTTTGGTATATTTAAATAAATCCACTTGAATTATCGGCACTCAACATCATATTATGAAGCACTGATCGCGACCCCCTTTTGTGATAGCCAAGTAATTAGTAATATTAGTCGGGAAATACACTAAAAATAATTATAAAACTATATTTGTCAAGTTGACGCAGGAGTTTTTTTTTACTATTAGAGTAAATTTATGATGTGTGTTTATCTCACTTAACTAGTCGAGCTGCCATAGCGTACCCCCACCTAAACCTGAGCCCCCAGGCTATATTCCTGTCAGCCCGCCCTTTTGGGGGCCATGCTATATATGATTACATTATTCAAAGATTACAAACCAGTTTGACACATTTTTGTATGAATGCTTCAAATAAATTGTGTTTGATGTAATATTGATCTGAAAACAAGGGATACTGTGTCTGCAGCGTGTATATTTATTCAATTAAACCACTGATAAAGCAACCATAAATTATTATATCGTCACTGTTCTGGCAAAAGACACTAATTCGAAAAAATTACATATTGAGTTAGTACCAAAATGTTCCTTATTTCAAACTTTAACGTCTGGAAACCTTCTTAATAAATAAACAGTCTTTATTTTAAAGTCATCCTTTTTACGATTACTTAATAAACTCACATGATAGACCATTATTTCAAACATTTTAACAACTTCAAAGTCAAATTACTCAAAACTAGTATTCTCCATTTAGTGTGTTCTGCCAGAACAGAGACGATATTGAGTTACTATTTTTAAAAAATGGCAGCACTTTCGATCACAAAAACTACATTGACGTTTTATGTATCGTGTAGCTGATAACAACATTACTCAACTATGCAATGAATTTATGATTCTAATGGATTCAATCTCTGTACTATTCCAATGAATTTATGATTAGTTAGTTTAACATTACATCAACATCTTTGCATCTGGCTGGCATATAGCGGGTTTCAATGATATAATTGTAATATTTGTACACCAGTAATCACACTGGACAATAAATTCACTATAGTATAACATTTTTTTTCAAACCTGATTGGTCGGCGCTTTGGCTTTTCTTTCGGGCAGGTCAATAGACCATTCGAACCGTTCATCTTGGTACGGGCAATTATCCTTCTGGCTTGACTGCAGCACGACTCCGCAGAAAGTTTCCGAATTGAATTTAGGCTCATTCTCTGCAATGTATATTATTATGGGCTGAAATAAATATTCAATAAATTAAATAGGACTCCCATCATATTAGAAATTAAGCTTGTGATTTCTAGACTTTATTTGGAATTTCGGGATTAATTTTTATACGAATTTTGAAAATAAAAACATGTCAAATAGTGTTTATTAGTGCTAGGCCACAGTGAACGGCACGGGGCGGCAGCATCGTGCGCAACTCAAACGTATAACCGTGTGTGAAATGTTCGTAGACAATATCTTTTTTTTTGGACATTTTACACACGGTTATAAGTTTGAGTTTCACACATTGCTACCACCCCGCTGCCTGCGCGTTCACTCTGGCCATGCACTTAGTATTAGTAGAACACGGGTGGTTTATAAAAAAATAACATTAAACTCAATTGCAACTCAACTGCATCAGAAAAAATTAATTTAAATTATGAACTGTTATAAGTAAATAGCATCAAGTCTTGAATCTGATGTTGAAAATTTTTAAATTGGCAACTCAGAAAACTAAATAATTGAATTTGGAATTCCAAATCTACAATAGCTTAGCACTGTAATAAATTGTATGTTTCTTGTTCGTATAAATTCTTATTATGTCGGTACCAGACAGTAAATCAATTTTTTGTGCTAAATTTCATTGTTTTTTCTTCTGTTTCTGGGATTTAACAAAATACTAATCCAGACTGGACCCCGAAATCTTTAACATTGAACTAATTGAATTATTCTTCTTGCAATATATTATATTCTCCTCATAAATACCAACTCTAATTAAAAGACTTAGCCTTATGACGATAGTATGCATGCTTTTTTTGAAAGGAGAGTCAGTAGCTGTCATAAAAGAGAGTTGAAGATGAATAGAATGAACTCACCGCGTTGAGTTCTGCAATACCACGGCATACATTCTTTGGCTGTATTTCTAGTAGAGTACAAATGTCGGCTACGAAATCAATGAGTTCCCTTTCTGTGGCTCCATCCGCATGGAGACGAAGGAGAGTGTTGGCTGCTGAACGGCATGCCATGCACGACATACTCTGTAAAATAAACATGATGATCACATTTCTAAAATTGGCAATGTGGAAACTGGAAACAGAATTAAGATTATTATCATATTTAAAATTGTGCAAGTGGCCTGTATATTAAAATTTGATTATAATCTATTGCGTTTCTATCTTTACATTGTGTCCATTACTCTCCTCTCCCCTTATCATTATAATAGATTATTAATTATTATCAGATTCAATTGTTTATTATCAAATATTTATAAAAAAACAATATTTGGTATGTTATTAACATGTGAATTTGCAAATACACATGTTTAAGAGTGGAGAAACCCAATATTTTGATTTTATCTGTTTTGATTTAAACTGGTATCAGTAATACATTTCGAGAAAACAATAACTTCTATTAAAAAAAAGACATCTGATAACATTTTATTTAGTATGACGGATTGCTAAATTAAAAAGAATTATTTTTATCAACAATAAAATTATCTAAATATGATTACTATCCTATAATCTCACATATCTACAAAAATATATGCATTCAGGTGCTAATATAAAATAAATGTTATAATATATTATTATTTATTCTAATCAAATAGGATTATTTAGGTAATAATATTACATTATTTATTATTTAGCAAAGATTATCTTAATAATGTACATATAACAATTAAGATATTTTTTTAATATAACACGATGCCACCAATAATACAATTAAAATTAAAAACAGATAAATTTACTATACTTTAAAAACGTATAGTGCCTATTTATACACGTGCATGGACTTACTGGCACCAATAGTGTGTAACATGTAAAAGTGGTGACTGTCTCGCCAATCTCACTCTTCAAGTATAAGTGAGACACGGCGTTGTCATGGTATGGTGGTATTTGGCAGGTTGTGAAAATTAGTAAACGGCAAAAATGGTAAGTTCGCCACTATTTTTCTACTGCGCATGCGCATCCATTATGCAAATATCAATTATTGCGTTAAAATTCAGAAGCTGCTGAACTTTTTTTGATCCATGCATGCAATCTTCCAACTTACACAATAATACGTGTTTATATGTGCATGTTCTTGTTTTGGACGCGATAATATTTATTGTCAGTAGTAAATCCATGAAATGGAAACGCGTATTATACCCCGAGTACACGTGCATTTGTTTACTGCTGTCAGTACGTATTATCGCGGCCATAACAAAAAAATGCATGTGTAAACGCGTATTATCGTGCAAATTGCAAGGTTGCATGCAAGGATTTAAAAAGTTCAGAAGCTTCTGAATTTTCAAATGACAATTAGACTGTGCGATATCTGCGCCTGCGCAGTAGAACGATAGTAGTGAACCTGCTGGTAAAAAAAACAAACTACACTACGCAGAGACTCATTTTGATGTTAACCGATTTTCACGACCTGTCAAATAGTACTATAAAATGACAACATCGCGTCTCGCTTCCTCTTGAAGAATGAGATTGGTCGAGACAGTCAGCACTATTACGCGTAAACAGTTATTATCGCGATAGTTTAAAATAAACACTATTGCTGAAGTAAATCCATGCACATGTACAGGCGCTATTATATTAAACTATACCTATCTCTACTGATATTCAATTTTGTCTGAATGGCAACCATGTAATTAAGTTAAGTAATTTAATATGTTTAGATGGAAATACTTTTTCATTGTTTAATGATATTGTTTTGCGCAGACTTTAATTCCAAGAGTGGAATCATAGGACAGCATTTACATAGCTCTAGGTATCTATAAAACACAGTTTGAAACTCCAGATTCTCTTAAATACAGTATATTTTTTAATTAAATTAACCTTGGCGGGATTATCAATGATGTTTTGTCAATTATTTATCACGTTAACAAGACATTGAACCTATCAATAGATAATAATATTGTAGTGCAGTTTATTTTACACTGTTTAGTAATCTTTTCATAGATAAAATTAAACTGACTATGACATAATAGCGCCTGTACACGTGCAAGCATTTACTTCCGGCAATAACAAATTAAATTAAATTAAAACACAAAAATGCTGATTATCACAGAAATCTTATTTTTTAAATGTCAGCGAGAAGCGTTGTTGGTGTTGCTGGCGGGATCACCACTATCATTCTAATACATACATGTCGCCCGAGTTACAACTATCGCGTGAAAATTCAGATGCACGATATTACATTTTATTCTTATGGTCGCGACCATGACCCCCACATCCTGAAGCGGGCCCACCTACCTCTCACTAGGGTTAAAGGCAGTGTGACGCTCTACAGAAGCGTTTTCCAAATGGTGTTCCATGTAAAATTAAGGGTATTCAGTGTATTTTTTAGCAACGTTTTGTAATTTTTAATAAATTGACTTGAATTATGGAGTTTTTGATGACACACGATAATCAAAATTTGCATCACTCAACCACATATTTTAAAATATTAATATTCTTAAAGTAATAGCGTCCTTTTTTAGACGACTTTTGTACCATTAGAGAATAATTGTCATGCGTGTTTATCTCACTTATTAGGTCGACCTGCCACGCGACATCGCGACATTATATACTTTCAGCAGTAAATCCATGCACATATAAACAGACTATAATTCTCTTACAGTTACCATGATGATATAAACAATGATCCGTTGTTGAGCAATTACCTCTTATATGACATACTTAATTGAAATTCCACAGGAAAGTCAAAAAAAAATGCTTTACAAGCACAAAATGATGGTAGACATTAAAAATTGTCACATTAGTGGTTTTAACAGCTCAATAATGATATGTACACAAATTATGTTAATGTAAATTATTAGCAAAAGTTTATTTATTACTGTAATAACTTTGTAAATACCTCTTCGTATAATATGATCAGACTTTACCTGTCGTCCTTTGGCGTAACTGGAAATCGAAGACCTGTAAATGTATTTGGGGAACGCCAAGACCTCAATAACTTTGCGGAATTCTGCCTTCTCGGCATCTGTTTGAGACTGTTTCACATATTTTAACATGTGCCTGGCGACATCATCTAAATAGAATAAACACATTCTAATTTAATATAAAACGATTAAAATCATCATGTTAATTTATATGAATCCCACGGGTTCGGTAAAATTCACACAGACGTCGGTTAGTAATTAATTCCTTGATTTAATACACAAAAACCGATAGTTAATAATAACGCAATTTGATAGGCATTTCATGTATAACCTACTAGTTTAAATTATCGTTATTAAATAGGAGTCTCGCAGCATAATTGGTTAATTCACAGATTGGCGCGAAACCAATGGTTATACGGGCTCAAAACCCGTCGAGGTTCGTATTTCTTTCAAATATGATTTTTTCTAGTGGGTATGTATCTGAAGTGTTTTCAAGTTATGTATGTTCAATATTTGGAATGTTACATTCTCAAAATCTTGTGAATTATTCATTTGAATAAAAGAAATAGTTTTTTAATGTATTATTTTTGTTGAATCTCCACAGCCTACCTCTATTGTTATGGTTTGGCTTAGGCAGGGTTTATTTGAATTTTAATAGTAACCAATACAATCTACAATTTATATTCTTAGTTCAATGAAAACAAATCAGCATGACTGACAAAGTATAACGTTCTCGATTTATGTCGAATCTCCACAGTCTACCTCCAGCCTTCGCCACTCCAATGAGGAGTACTCATTTAAGAAAGGTTACATCACTAACACCCTTGATCAAAGACCCTGAGTCAAAATGTGAATCCGAAGAAGTTTCAGACTTTGGTAGTGATATTGCTAATGAAAGTACAAAAGTAATATAGGTACTGGTTTTATTGACATTGTTTGGCTGTCATCTTCATAATAAAGTTTCTATGGCGGTTTATTTTAATTTTATTATTGGTATTTAAAAATAAGGTTGTATCTTATAATTGATACAATACAGTGACAATTATTCCTTTATTTTTAACACTCAATCTCTGTCTCAGTCTCGAGTAGGGAATCCAATCCCGAGCCAAAATTCTGATCCCGGGATTTCGGGATTACAATTTGACAATCCCGGGATCCCGGGACTGGTCCCGGGATTGGCATTTTTTTCCATTGTTAATATAAAATTTTTATATTTACACACAACATTGATAAAATCGGTCAAAAATAAATCTAGTATAATTTATACTATTTAAGATATTTATTGTTAATATTGTATATCTACGTTCAATCTTGGAAATACATAAGTTTAATGGAGTAAATAATATTAAATATATATAGATAAATAATAATGTGAATTTAATATGAGATTGCTGTTTCTGATAGTAAAGACTTAATGAATGGATTAGCGAGATTTAATATAGTAAACCAAATAATCATGGCGTACTTATGGCCTTTCCGCTTCATAAATCTAATTAGTCAGCCAAATATGAAACTGCCGTAAAACGTATGAAGTCATGGTGGAATTACTTTGTTAAAACTGCGAAGCATTGTTTTTTTCCAATATTTTCTCATTTTTAAAAAATAAAATGAATCGGCAACTTACACATGGGTATAAATCAAACTTCATTCAAACTCAGTTTATTTCTAATGTAGTTATTTTTTAATTAAAAGTAATAGTTCCATGAAAATTGATAAAAAAATCAATCCCGAAATCCCGGGATTAAGTTTATCAATCCCGGGATTCATAAGTATCGAAAATAGCTCGGGATCCCGGGATTAGAATCCCTAGTCTCGAGTCTCCGTGTACCTTAAACAACCACTGTATGTCCTTTTAGCTCGGCATATTTACAAAATAGATCTTAATCAAAAATCAATTCGTTGTTCTACCTTATAAAAACCTTCCAAAATCAAAATAACTTTTTTTCAGAAGATTATAAAAACATAAGTTCGAAATTCAAAAATTTTGAAGGGAATATATCATGCAGGGATATAATATTATTACAATGAAATAAAGGTAATTACAAATTTTTCTGTTGCCACACTATTTAGGAAGTATTTGGATTGATTTTTTAAATGATTATATTGTGTGTTATGGGTGCAAGAATCTGGTGGATATTTGATAATATTGTTTTTTTTACTAGAATAGGACTTCCACAAGATAGACTGACAAATCATAAAATCACACAAAAAATTCAGGCACTTATTCATCATGTCACTTACGATCAGAAAGATAGTTTTTCGCCGACGCGAGACTTAAAAATGTTAAGACGAATAAAATAATTAACAACTTCATTTCGGATTGAGTTGTGACATTCGTAAACCCTAAAACTGAGTTATTTTACTACGGTATATTATTTTTATACATTATGTAAAATTATTTTATCTTTCAATGGAAAGAGGGGATAAATCTCATTAATTATTTATAAGGTATGTAGGTATATATTGTTATCAAATTTTAGCATAGATAATATAAATGATAGGATACAGTACAAGACATAAATTTAACTATCAATACTATGTCATGGTACGCTTTTTAATTAACAAAAATCTAAATAGAATATGGCATTAAAGAATTTATATTCGCAGGCGGACAAATAAATTGCGTTTTGAACGCAAGGTTTTTATCATAATTTTTATAATCGACTATAGAATAAATTAGTGCATTACACACAATATTTTTTTGATTTTCCACTAATCAGACTTTACTATACATAATACATCACCGTTCAGGCAAAAGTCACCAACCCTCAAAAAGACAGTTTAGTATCTCACCCGAAACGTAAAATTATGTTCTTTAGATGCAAAAATCACCACGGTACACCAAGGCCTGAACAAAAACGAACCATAAGTACGAGTGAGTAAGCATTCGAAAAGCTTATATCTCCGCACTATGCGTTAGAGTAAGATAGAATTTCTACGGCTGAATTAAATATTTTTTGTAAACAACGCCGGGAAATATGGATTTGAATGATTATCATCATCATTTCATTTAAAAATTGCGAGCATGTAAGTATTGCTAAAATTTATTGTTTTTGTGTTCAATATAAAGTTGGTCGTAATTATTTTTAGTTATTTTGGTAGAACATATGGTTAACTATGGTGTGCTTAAATTTGGTAGCCATACTGAGAAGCGATATGATGGTATAACGTTTCATAGTTAAGTTAATAATAATAAAATCGAGATTCTACTGTGCGTTATACACAAGAAACACGGCTTCATTTTGTCGAACAATAGCCGCTCTTTGTATATTATTATTCTGAGGATACACTAGTTCGTAAAATGTTAATTGAATCCGAATTATTTGTTTTTCACTGATTGACTTTCGATAAAATCAACAAGCATAAGTCATTATATGCGGATAGGCATTAGTGACACTAAAAAATAAATCCTATATCCTAAATAAAATATAGAAGCAAAAGTTACTAAACTATGTATGGTGACTTTTACTGATTTGTCATTTGAAAACATATAATACGTCTGGAACAGCCAGCAATAACTAAACAGGAATAGTTACTTTAGCTTGTCATAAAAATAATTGCTTTGGTCCAGATTATTAATAAGCAAAAGTCACCAAAATTGCCTCCTTCAAAATCTTCCAGTGGGTCTATTCTATACACAAGGTGGCTATCAACGACTAAAGTGATGAATATTGAGTGATAAAAAGTAACTGGAGAGTGTCGGCGCTGGATCGTCCAAAATGAAGGAAGTTTTTGAAGGAGGCCAAAACCCACCAAGAGTTGTAGTGCCATAAATGATGATGATATTTTCTTCTTTTCTCAAACTTTTTGGGTCATCACCCCATTATCAAATAAATTTTATATTGACAGCCTCAACCACAATGTGACACGTTTTTTATATTCATAGCTAAAACTGGAAGCAGATACATTGATTATTGCCTCATCCCGTCATATTTATACAATTTTATTTTTCTATAAACCATTGCCAACCAACCTTGCAGGAAAAAAAAGGTTTTAATTATTATAATGTATATAATCGGAAAACAATTTGTAGCCACTTAGAAAAAAGAAAATCTTGAATATTAAAGTACTCATCGGCACCTAATTAAAAATTATTTAATTATTATAAGTAGATCAGAAGTTGCAAACATAATATTATGAGGGTCTAGAAAATTAAATTTGCTTAATATGATTGTATTTCCCAAGTTAATTACAACATGTATGAGGAATATTATCTACTATGAGATTAAATTTAGCAAAAATATAAATTTCATTAGTTTTTTCTTAGAATATGATTTTCAATAAACAATATTTTTGTCAGATAAGAATCTTTATGAGAAATAGAAAATAACCTGATCCCAATCTATTTACGGTCACAATTAGGTACAACACTATTTCTATCTTTCTGGCGGACACGTCATAGGGAAATTCCCAGTATGCCAGAGTCTCAATTGCATTTATTTTTGCCAAACATATTTCATTGCATATCGTAAACAAACACGCATAAGAATTCAACAATTAATAGCCCTCATTCAATTTTATGTTAAACATGACAAAAAAAAATGTTTAAGTAGTGTTTTCTGTTCATATATTATTTGACCTAATTTATTAGAAAACTTTCCACAACAAAAACATGTGAAAAACGGAGAGAAACTTACTATTTACTATGAAATTTACTAGGAACTAGTTGGCCGCAGTGACGTGCCGTGAGGGTAGGCAGATTGAGCGTCGCTTGGGGGCGGCAGTTACTCAAAGGGCGGCAAATCAAGGATAATTATTTGGTATACGAAGAAATAGCTATCTAAACTGAGTACTTAATAACGAATATATCTTGCCTTTAAAAAATTCAGCTCACTGGTTGGAAACAAAATGTATTAAAAGGTTTAACAGGACTGTATTTTTTTTGTCGGGTTCGCAATGTCTAGTTTACTTCCGTTGCCTTTCGACGTTCTTGGTGACCAGAAACGACACGAGCATGGATAATAAAAAATATTGTATACAAAAATGGGGCGGCATTATGGCGCTGCACAGGGGTGTCATTTTGTCTAGGAACGTCACTGGTTGGCCGTGATGACATGTTGACCACATCATAGAAAATGTTGGCATTCCGGGACATAAAAAGACTTGAGAAACAGGTATATGCTTTGTATTAGACTTACTTATCTACTTGTTAGTTCAAGACATAATATATTATGTGTATTTCTTCATCCACTTCATTCATCTGTGGCACCAAGATGTACATCGTCCAGTTAACAGCGCTGAATCGCCATAGACTCCCTCTCTCTTCTTGGTCATTCCCTGATAGTTGTATATCAAGACCAGCCTGAAATGGAGAGATCTTCTGAGCGACCAAGACCTTCCACCCCTCACGGTCGTCTACTTGTCTCAGGGCAGAGTGAAGACTGCCCCAGTAGGGATTGCAATAACAGTATTTCAAAACTGGTATCCCAGTATTTTTTGATATTGAAATACCGGGTTTAAAAAACAGACAATACCGATATATTCGGTACCTATTGAAAGTGGATAATATAAAATGTATTAATTAATATAAAGGTTTGACAGGACTGTAATTTTTTTGTCGGATTATGCGTGTCTGGTTAATTTTCGTTGCCATTGACCTTAGTGACCAGTTAGGACACGTGCAGATTTGCGAAATACATTTACATTATATTAACATTATTTTTAATATATCCAAATATTTTCACCAGTCGCCCACAGATTTTAGAACTTGTTTCGTTTATTTTAGATGTAAGTATCTGAAATTGTGCTTAAATACCTACTGTTCGTTTGTATTATCATTAGTAACCTCAGCCCTAGTGTCGAAAATTTATATTATAATATAATAGAAATAATAATTCTACTATCATAGACTTGCCTGTGCCTAATGATGTTTATCTACTCAATAGTAGCTTATAGAAAAAAGAATATTATCTACTATGAGATTAAATTTAGCAAAAATATAAATTTCATTAGTTTTTTCTTAGAATATGATTTTCAATAAACAATATTTTTGTCAGATAAGAATCTTTATGAGAAATAGAAAATAACCTGATCCCAATCTATTTACGGTCACAATTAGGTACAACACTATTTCTATCTTTCTGGCGGACACGTCATAGGGAAATTCCCAGTATGCCAGAGTCTCAATTGCATTTATTTTTGCCAAACATATTTCATTGCATATCGTAAACAAACACGCATAAGAATTCAACAATTAATAGCCCTCATTCAATTTTATGTTAAACATGACAAAAAAAAATGTTTAAGTAGTGTTTTCTGTTCATATATTATTTGACCTAATTTATTAGAAAACTTTCCACAACAAAAACATGTGAAAAACGGAGAGAAACTTACTATTTACTATGAAATTTACTAGGAACTAGTTGGCCGCAGTGACGTGCCGTGAGGGTAGGCAGATTGAGCGTCGCTTGGGGGCGGCAGTTACTCAAAGGGCGGCAAATCAAGGATAATTATTTGGTATACGAAGAAATAGCTATCTAAACTGAGTACTTAATAACGAATATATCTTGCCTTTAAAAAATTCAGCTCACTGGTTGGAAACAAAATGTATTAAAAGGTTTAACAGGACTGTATTTTTTTTGTCGGGTTCGCAATGTCTAGTTTACTTCCGTTGCCTTTCGACGTTCTTGGTGACCAGAAACGACACGAGCATGGATAATAAAAAATATTGTATACAAAAATGGGGCGGCATTATGGCGCTGCACAGGGGTGTCATTTTGTCTAGGAACGTCACTGGTTGGCCGTGATGACATGTTGACCACATCATAGAAAATGTTGGCATTCCGGGACATAAAAAGACTTGAGAAACAGGTATATGCTTTGTATTAGACTTACTTATCTACTTGTTAGTTCAAGACATAATATATTATGTGTATTTCTTCATCCACTTCATTCATCTGTGGCACCAAGATGTACATCGTCCAGTTAACAGCGCTGAATCGCCATAGACTCCCTCTCTCTTCTTGGTCATTCCCTGATAGTTGTATATCAAGACCAGCCTGAAATGGAGAGATCTTCTGAGCGACCAAGACCTTCCACCCCTCACGGTCGTCTACTTGTCTCAGGGCAGAGTGAAGACTGCCCCAGTAGGGATTGCAATAACAGTATTTCAAAACTGGTATCCCAGTATTTTTTGATATTGAAATACCGGGTTTAAAAAACAGACAATACCGATATATTCGGTACCTATTGAAAGTGGATAATATAAAATGTATTAATTAATATAAAGGTTTGACAGGACTGTAATTTTTTTGTCGGATTATGCGTGTCTGGTTAATTTTCGTTGCCATTGACCTTAGTGACCAGTTAGGACACGTGCAGATTTGCGAAATACATTTACATTATATTAACATTATTTTTAATATATCCAAATATTTTCACCAGTCGCCCACAGATTTTAGAACTTGTTTCGTTTATTTTAGATGTAAGTATCTGAAATTGTGCTTAAATACCTACTGTTCGTTTGTATTATCATTAGTAACCTCAGCCCTAGTGTCGAAAATTTATATTATAATATAATAGAAATAATAATTCTACTATCATAGACTTGCCTGTGCCTAATGATGTTTATCTACTCAATAGTAGCTTATAGAATAATAGAGAAATATAATTTTTTTGAACAAAAAAGTGACCAATATTGTGTTTGCTTTTACTTCCTACGGGATAAAAGTAAAGATGTTGCTAAGTATAAAAAGTGCAATAAAACATCAGGTGGAATTACCAGTGGGGCACATACATGTCCAAGAACACTTCATAAAATAAATCTTTTAAAAGATCATTCGAAGAAGAAAGTGCCAATAGATCAACTCCATACTACAGACCAACAAACTGAACTGAACTGAACTGAAGAATGGGATGGGGGAGCCAGTGTCGAAGACTACCCAATCAAGACTAGTAACTGGACAAAATCTGACATTCGAATGAAATTTTCAAAATGGCGTCCTATAGTAGTTCGTAGTTCCATTTTTGGCCATTCTACAGATAAGTTTGTAGGTCTGTACATACATATTTATAAACATCAGCATCTCTTACCATAATATCTTACCTTTATATATTTTAAAAATTACATAACATATTATGTACTTATTTAGATATTTTTACTATAAAATATTAATATTATGTTAAATAGATTTTTGTATCTATATTTATTGGTTCCTGATTTTTATATAATTATCACGAATTGGAAATACCGGTATTCTCATTCGGTATTGCAATCCCTAGCCCCCAGGAAGCTCCTTCAGTTGGTCACTCCGGCGCACCGACTCTACAATATTGAATACAACTGTGTTTCTCACTTCGTTGAGTTGGATAGTGAAATTAGGACTTTGCTAAATTCCATAACAAAATTTATTTCCTTTTTGCTGTAACTTGATTTAGTATCTATAGTAAAATGTATTGAGTTTCATATTGCCCTTATGTTTTCAATTTGCATAATTTGTGTAATAAATTCAATAGATAACTTACTCCTATATTTTCCACCAGCATGTGAGATAATTATTATGTAATTTGTGTATTTTGATATAGTATAATAATACCGCTTCAGCTTAATTTTTCATTGAAGTTATCGATAAGATTTTTTTATAAATTGGTTTCATAATTATTATCAGTACTATAACACAATTGGCTGATTCTAGGAAATGCCTTCAAAGCTCCTTCCAGTACTATAGCCTCAGAGATGCTATCTCTTTTTAAATAGTGACGTCCCTAGGCAAAGTGCGGCCCTTCATCAGACTTAGAATGCTGACCTCTTTCATTTTTAGTTTCAAATTATCTGCAACCTAGTACCTACTAACCTATTTTTTAAAAACTGTTTTCAGCAATCTTAAACTGACAAATACACTAAAAATCTTTAAATTGAGATACACACCATCTAAAATGATAACTACAAGATTTTCACGAAATTTACTCCCAAACAGTGATGGTTATAGGGGGAATGGGACAATTGAGCGCCGCACTGTCGAATAAAATAAATAGATGTTTTATACAAAAAGTAGACGAGGAATTTTATACAGTTTATATCTACTACTTAGTAGTTTTAATATTTTTGCTCTTAACATAATGTTTTTATTACGGATTGAGAATTATCACGCCCGAGGCTTTATATAAAAATAATAGAACTCTCGTGCGTGGCGCCCAGTTGTCCCGGTGCCAAATCGTCCAAGACCCGTTTTAGGTACCTACGTTAAGGTCTGTGGCACCCTTGTGAAAATTTTGCCACTGCGATAAACCGATAGTTGAACATTTTGACCACAAGAATATTTGGCATTGATTCCAACACGCCCAAATGTATTTTTTTTTTCAACCATATCCGATCTTAATAGGATCATAATATGGGCCTCCACAGAGTAAAGGTTTGTTTTAACAGATTTTGTTTTTTTACGAGAAATGGATGTCAGCCACTTGCTCAACCTATTAGGTCCATACCCTGACTTGAAAAACAATATGTGTACTTGCCAGACCCAGGATTCGAACCTGGGACCCATGACGTGATAGTCCAACGCTTAAGCCGCACGGCCACCGTGGCTGTGTAAATGTATAGTTACAAAAATTACATCGCTGTAAGTACCGGAGGGCTCGTTAGGCTTAAATTCCTACAGCCTCAGGTCACGTAAACATTCAATGCGCAAGGTGCTGACTTCATATCAAGAAGCTCTGAGTTCGATTTTTAGTGACGGCATAATAATTCTGTGATTTTTTCAAAATCTAGGTGTTTCTTTGTTTCTCTACTATTATTACTGTTTCATAATTACTATATTACTGTCATTGGGCAACATGGCCTGTTGTATTGATATAAAAAAGACAGAAAAGGAATAGATAAAAAGAAAAATTCACTGGAGCATCTAATTGACTGTAAATTTGAATTATCCAAAATTATAAAGGGGACATTCCAATCCGTAATATTAAATGAGCACTGCCATAAAAGTTTCAATTTCACAAAACCTAACTATATACTTTTAAAATGGATAAAAATATTCACACTCATTCCTTAATTTTCCGCCCTTATGCAATGTTAATTATTGTGAAATTTTGATGGACTACAAATGGTTTTAAAAAAAATATTAAACATAATATTATTAAAAATTAACTAATCAAGATTGTTTTGTGCTTAGATTGTTATGATGAGATAGGAAACATAATCCATCAAAACATTAAAGATAATAAGTTATCTTTTAAAAATATGGGAAATAGCTACAGATTATCTGTATGAAAGAAATCTGTATTATCTTAGGCTTCCCAACCCACAGGTGTCTTTATAGGGTCGCCAACTACTAAAAATACATTTGTCATTTTTGTGTATCTCACTGTTGAGGATTGTGACTCCTATCAATAATGTCTCGCCAGCGATCCCTGCATTATGGTCTCAGCCAGTGGGGAAGACTCCTTACTAAATGATTATTTAAAGCTTACCCTTATATCAGTAACAGGCGCATTGATACATAATATTATAATGTTATATTTGCTGCAAAATATCTACCTATAGATGCGCTGTGTCGTATATTTATCACAAATACTCATGCATTCAAAGGATATAAGCATCTGATCTAAATGTATAATGTTGTTATATGGAATATTATGACATATAGCGGCAAATTGCAGTAATATTTGAAGGCTGTGCATTGTCAATAATCCTCGAGCAAATAATTAAAAATTTCAGATATTTTAAAAATGATATTTTTTTTTATGGTTAAGTAATTGGACATATTAGTTTTATCTATTTTCTAAATTCTATGACATTATTCTATCAGTAGTATTATTATATAATAGGCCTTCGTAGTCCAGTGGGTAAGGTGCTGGCCTTTTACCCGGGGGCTCCAGGTTCGATTCCGGTGAGCTCACAATATATTTATGATTCTCTCAAAGCCTGGGTGTTTGTAATTGTTTCACTTATGGCAGCGCTCTTTAGTGGTTTCTAGGAAAGGGATGATTTGGATGCGGGGGAGGGCGGTTACACAGGGATTCAATCCAGGCATTAATCTTTGATGCTGATATGGCAGGCGCGCTAGGCTGGTTCCATGTTCACGCACTCACACAACTAGTACGATCACTCTCACAGTTACACTCTACATGTGACGGATGGGTGGGTAATGAGTTTATGAATTACGGTGATTGACGCAGTATTGGCCAAACCGTAATTCGTAATTGAATTACTTCTTTGATGATGCTGGGGCGGTCAAACTAGTACAAGTCTTGACGCTTTGATGGTCTGAAGATAACTGCCTGTCATTTTTTTATTAATATGCTTGGATGGCGGCAATAACTATGAGATGTAGGGAAGGGAATTTTTATGAGATTAGTGTTACCATAATTGGCCTAAACTTATATAACTAACTATACTACTGTCATTGTGTTTATTATAGTATAATTACACTATAATAATTATAGTGTTAAAGAAGAATATAAATATAACATTATTATCTTCTTAAGTCCCGTAAGTATGACTGACAAGTACCTACCTACACACTATGATTATCACAGCCTACCGACTTCCAAAAATCACTCTTCACCACAGCTGTCTGCATATATGATTGTATTGAGGGACCTGTAACATCCTTCATTTGGTTAGACAAATGGTGTAAGTGACCTCACTCTTCTACATAAACCCTTGATATTTCCACTGAAGATGAGCCTTTTCAAACTATTATTTTCTCTCTGGCTATGTGGCCAAAGAACTACAGAACTCTTGAGACATATTTTAGAAAGCCGGTCTTTCACGTTTATTTCTTCAGAATGGAGATACTCATCTTGTTTGCTATACATGGAATCCTTGCAGCATATAGTGGAGGCGACCGAAGGTGCGGTGACCAGTGTTACCAACTGTCATTGACAAAAACATGCCAGACGGGGTACGAAAACAAGCTATTTGGTAGGAAATAACGCTAGATTTTGAGAAAATAAAATTTCAATACCTTTTTTTGCTGATCGAAAAAGTACAAAAATTGAAAAATGGGTAAATACACATGTAAAAATCATGCTATATTTTCCCAGAAACTCATTTAAAAAATGACAAAAAATAATTTATTTATCTAACAACCTAATTAATAATTAGGTAATACCAGAGAGTGGCACCACCGATAATCGTCAATGCACATGCCTAAGCACACATTAAATTATAATATCTGATACCAATATAATATCACTATAATGCCAAGAATGCTCATATTGTTTCATTGTGTTGTTTTATTTCTCAAGTTGATACTTCATTAAATATCTGACTAAATAAACTAAAAACCTAGCTTATTTTCACCACATTTAAAGTTAAAGGCATCAAAAAATGCTAATAGAAACGTTATAAACTAGATGCATTTTTTGCATAGCTAAATGTCTATAGAAAAATGTTTGATCCGACAGGAAAAACGCTAAGTTGCTAAAAACGCATTTAGACCAAGCGAGTGTTTGTTCTTCCCCCACTCCAGCGAAATTCTCACACTTTTTGTTGAGCGAGCATAACAATTTCACTGGTGTAGGGGAAGAACAAGCATTTGCTCCCGGTTTAAGATGATCCATTCGACAGTAGGGTGAAACGGTTTATACTAATACAGAAACGCAATGAATTTTCCATCTCTACAATTCCCGCCGAGTCTAAAGCTTATTATATCTCACTTTTATGAAAAAATTGCTCGATCTATAAATCAATTATAAAATTTAATTACTGACTACTTCAATCTGCGAAATTTGATAATTTGTCAATTATTTAGCCATGAATTTCAATAAGCTTTATTTAAATTTCATTTTATCATTGGGAAAGTGGTGTACAAAATTGATTAAATAAATGAATAATCAATTTATTGATAACATGGAGTACTATGTAAAAAATGAAACAATGTTCGCAACTAAGCTTTGTGGGTCAAACACAAAATAAAATTATGCAGGATTTTTAATTACCCTTTAACAGTTTAGCAGATATTAGCACTAAATCATTGTATTAAACATGCGTATTGTGTTGTAATCAAAAGTGTACTAGTAACCCTCATTCATCGGTCCCGAAAACCAAACTTATTCCCATTTAATAATGTTATTTGCAACGTGTAAATTTTTATTGGTCTAATGATGGAATTGGTGCGGGACTAAACTATTATGTGTTGAAAAATAACAAACTGAAATGCAACACGAACCTTAATAAGATAGGCAGAATGTCAGATTCATGTGACAGTGCTGGCGACTCATTTAGGCATGGCCCCCACAAGGGAAGGACTGACAGGGCTCTAGTTTGGGGGCCCGGCGTGGCGAGTCAACCAGATAAGTGAGACAAACACATATCATAAATTGAGCCCATATCCGGAAAACGAGCGTTATCGCGCTGTTTTTTCATAAATCAATTTAAATTACGTGGCATACACGTATGCATGCACTCACCAAATATTACTTTGATATTCTAACAATAGGTGACAGTAGACAGTCCAAATCATAATATCTATGCCGTACACGACATACAGTCCAACCAGCTTATCTGAATAATGGTCAAAAATGAAACTACTAGAACCCATATTGAATACACCATTTCAACATCAGATTCTGTCCAGTTTCCAAGGTTTTGCTGTAATTGATTCACTCACAAATTTGATCATCTTCCTACTTTTGTCAAGCTTGGTGCGGAAGGCAGCTGCTTTCTCCGACTCAAGATTTTTTCAGGCTCCGCTTACCCAATCTATGAAAAATAGTAGTGTCGTCCAGTGGTAAAATAAAAAAAACAAATTAAAAACCAACTAGCGAAAAATATCGGTAACGTATTCATCTACGATGCCAGCTAAGAAATAAATCACTCAATGGTAGTGCCAGTGAAATAATGACAATTTCGTGATTACTATATAGGCGGCTCCGATCGGATACGGCGGCACCGACTATGAGTGGTGACGCGGCTCCGATCGGAGCCGAAGGCAGCTAAGTTGTTAAAAGGTCGATTTCGACAAAACAATCTATAGCAACGATAAGTCACCGGCAACTTGATTTCTGATTAATGTCAAGAGTTTTTATTTAATTAAAATATATATACATAATTTTGAAAAACACTACTGAGAAAATATATAATAACCAATAGTTGAAAAATGTAAGACATCGGGAGTCAAACCCTGCATCTTTTTGGTTTACGTCGTGTCCCGTCCGTGCATTACCTCTATGCTACAAGGTGACATACTAATTGCGACAAACTTTAACTATTGGTCTTTTTTTTTAATACCTACATCAGCGCTCTTCTAAATCAAGCTACTTTGGCAATCGCATAGCATAGAGGTAATGCACGGACGCAGGGTTCGATTCCCTACTGGGGTGTCTTACTTTTTTCAATTGGTTATAATATATTTTCTCAGAAGTATTTTTCAAAATTATGTATGTTCAATAATTAGAATGGTACATTCTTAAATCTTGTGAATTATTCGTTGAATAAAAGAAATAGTTAATTATAAAATATATATAATTTTATATTGAGCTTTTAAAATTTCTTCTAAAAATTAGCAACTTAATATTATTTTCAACAGTTGCATAGTTAATTATGTAAATATAATGCCCTACTGTGAAAGCAGATGAATCTTTTACCTCCTTCCAAAAAATAGTCTTCAACACAGGTTTACTCAATTTTTCTAAGGTTACGTCATTAGAGCAGGCACAATAACCATTGATAATAATCATATTACTGCTATAGCAATGACGCTTGCGCTCGAGCTCAAGTTGTTGAGTTGAGTTCAACTCATCATGCTCTCCTGTCAGAGCGTGAAAGACAGCCAAGACAGTAAAAACGCAATATCTTGTGGTTGGTACAGAAAATACATAATAATATGCATTTTATTTTTATTAAGATAATAAAAAACACATAAGTAGAGCAATATAATAAAACATAATATTACAAAATATTAATACAAATTAGAATGCTAAATTCAATTTTTACCGTAATTTCAAATGTTCTGTGTGAATAATATTTTATAATATATCTACCATTCCTTCAAGAGATTTGTTTTTATCAAATAAAAATGTAATATTATTATTACGTGAATATAAAAAAAAGTTAATGGTGTAAATTTAAGATTCTTCTCCCATTTCCACATCATCTATGGTGAGATCATCGAGCATCTCTTCGAGTGTGACTTGGGGCATAGACGGATCGAAATCTCTATCATCAGCATCGACAATTGTTTTATCTTTGAATATGTTGACGTTTTGTCTCAGCGCTGGGTCTTCTTCCAAATCATCCAGGAATTCATTATAGTCATCGTTCATCGTATCCAAAGCCATTTCATCATTGGCCATGTGTTTGAGTTTCCAAATACGAGCACGTCTTCGGGCCAGTCTATCGCCATAGTGTTTTTTGATAAGAACCACATCGGGTACAGCGCCATTATCCAATTTTTCGAAATTACTATCGTTTATGTTTGAATCTTCAATGTTGTATCCCATAACTGAATCTCCCAGCTTTAAAACGTGACCCAAATGTGTTCTGGTGTGTATAGTATTATCGGTGCGACCAAGCTCGGAAGCCTTCACAACCCACACATCGGCAACGACATGCTTGCTTGATATGGCACCCTGTCCCGGAAAGACCTTTCTATCCTTTTCTTTGATAATCTCTAAATCCATGACAATGTATTCGATCAGCTGTTTGGGATTGCAGATAGCAGTAAACGGATTCCGCCAATATACGGTAGCCGACATTTCAGCGATTTGTCCTGATGCAACATCCATCACGTGTATGGAGTTGGTGACTCTGTAGACGAGACATAGCGGTGATATTGAACCGAGAGAGCGAGTGATGGCTTTGGGTAGACACACCAAGCTGTCCTTGGAAATGGGAACAATCTCCACGCAATAGGTGAACTTGTAATTGTAGATGTTGCTGTGAATGTCGTGAGAGAGAAGTTTCTTGGAGTGTTGGTATTTTATGGGCAGTACGGAGAGCAAGAAGTCAATCATTTTTCTGGCGTGTCCTTCCGTTGTGTAGTAGAAATCCAGTCCCTCTGCAAATAATATATAGGTTTAATTAGTTTCTTATGTGATGTCAACATTTAGGAGATGTCTACTGAATAAAAAAAAAAAGGATTTGAATTTTAAAATTGGTGAAATAGAATTTTGTACTTATATTAATTTAGAGCATAAACTAACTTTTGTAAGATAGCATGTCGGGAATATCGTTCCATGAAATACAAATGTACAGTAAAACTTTGATGCAACATTGTAATTTAGGCTAGGTGGTGATCGTTAACGTTTGACAATTAGTACAGTACACTCCCAGTAATCCGCCGCTCGATTATCCGACAACTATGTACTATAATCTGCCATTATTTTTACTAGTTGAAAGCACAAAATCAAGCTCTATAATTCGCCGGTATTCAATTGTCAAATTCAGTAGTCCGCCATATACAAGTATACAACGCGGATGAGACGGGTTTATTTTCAAAACTTCTCTTTCATAAAACGTACGTTCATTGCGAAGAAAGTAATGTACCAAGGAGGAAAGTGTCCACGGCCCGCATCACAATAGTTATGCCGTGCTCCAATGCAACCGGGACACAAAAAATGAAGCTTTTGGTCATAGGGAAAACCAGGAATCGTAAGCCATTCATGAATACCTGTCTCACTGAACAACTGGTTGTGTCAAGTGATTAACTATATTTAGTTTATAAATATGTACGATTTAGTTAATACTTGATTTTAATTATAAATAAAACCGTAATTTTCTAGTACAAATTTCTCAAAAAAACTATTTTTACGAAATACCTGTTTTAATTTTTACCATATTTTGTATGTATGCACTATAAATAATCCGCCGCTTTCACTAATTCGACACTTGTCTGGTTTATGGGGTGGCGGATTACTGAGAGTACTGTATATCTATTTTTAATTACATGTAAATAATGTTTATAAAAACAAAACAAAGTTTAAATTTTATAACACAAAGGAAAATCCTATTTAGATGTCAAAACATCGGGAGGCATGCATATAAATTACTGCAGAAAGTTACGCCAAGCGACAATGGAACCAATTACTCCTCGTAATGCTGTGTGATCTCATTGAACTCATGCTAATCATCAATGATTGTTCAAAAAATACACTTTTATATTCAAGTAAATATTGCAAAATGAATAAATACTGTTATTACCATGTATAGGTTTGATTCCGAGGGTATTCTCATGAGCACGATGCTTGAGAATGAGCTGTTCAAGATAGTAGAAAGTTTTCCTATTTTCAGATTTCTGTCTCACTTGCACCAACGAGCGCCAGAAGTCTTGGGCTTCCGACCGGTGGCAGGCGTCGCACATCTGATGGGCCACCGTATACTCCACCACAAACACTTGCTGCAGGACTGTTCCACCCACTACCTCCCCGTGCACCGTTAATTTTACCTGTGGAGAATAAATTAACATATTATATTGAAGGCTTCATTGGTGGTGTTTTTGAACTGACATTATTGTAACTGTACAAGATTACTAGACATATATTATAGGTATTAACCACATATAAAAATTATTCCTTTATGACATGGTTTATTCATATGATGAGCCTTATCAAGTATGACTATTGACATTTACATTTGAGTGTGTTGTTGACATGTTATTAATTCTAAGTTGAATTGAGCGAATTAACCCCTCTCCCACATTACATGGTATCTTTTCTACTACCACCACTAAATATCGACAATAATTATTATGAACATAAACCCGTTTACACGTGCATGGACTTATTGGCAGCAGTACGTATTGTCGCGACCATGTTGCAAGATTGTACGCATGGATCAAATAAAATTAGTGGTTTTTGAATTTCCACGCGATAGTTGCAACTTGACATATGACGTATGCGCATTAGAACGTTAGTGGCAAACCTACCGGAAAAAATATGAACTATACCGCGCAGAGCATTTTGACATTTACCAATTTTTACAACCTGTCAAATAGCACTATACAATGACAACAATGTGTCTTGCTTACGCTTGAAGAATGAGATTGGCGAAATAGTCAGCACTTTTGCGTGTAAACAGTTATTATTGTGATAGTTTAATTTACACATTATTGGTGCCAGTAAATCCATGTAGGTACGCGTACAGGCACTATTATATAAACTCGAACGTCAATTTAAGTACCTACTCATACTTGATAAAGCTCACCATGAGTGAAACACGTGTGATAAAGCAATTTTTAGGTATGGTGAATAACAGATATGTAATGAGATAGCAAGTTCAAGTAAGAAATATTTTTTAATAGGTAATGCAAATAGTAATACAGCGGAACCCCGATCTACCGTTGCTGCGCTTTCCTCCATGACGTTTATCGCCCTTCAAGGCCAGTGTCTTATCAGGGAGCATGTTATAGAATATACCCGTTCCATCCATATTATAAATGTCTCTCGGGTGATATTTTTCAAATGTTGTCCTGCCCACTGCCCATTTGCTTGTTGGCTGCCAATTATCGATTTATCGATATATCTCAGAAACCGTTGGGAATTCGACAAATATGTGTAGAGATAATTTTATAGGAAATTTAATTAGCTTTCATTTTTATTTGGCACATTTTTTTTCTACATGCACCATTTCCGAGATATAAGCGAAAAACCAAAAAATGGGACCATTTGACCCCCCTCCCGCCTTTAGCACACCTCCCAGGGCCGAGGACTTTTAGTATATTTACTTACTAACTACTTCTAACAAAGTCCTGAAGTCAAAAATTCTCGCATATTCCATGCATTCGACACCCATCTTTTGAGCACTCATTGACTGGACTAATGCTTAATATGTGGATACATTGCAGAGTTATGCTTTGTTTTAAAACTTGTCAATTGCCTAAAATATTCAATAAACAATCATGACTAATGTGTCTGAAACTGGAGTTTTAAAATGCCTATGTTTATGTTTACTGTGTGTGTACATGGCAATACAAAATAATGGCAAAAGAAGAAGTTTACTGTGTGTGCATACAATGCAGTGGTATGTTTGTTTTAAACTTGACTTTTATTGCAATAAACAATCATGAATAATGTGTCTGAAATGAGGTATTGAAATGTGGATGTATGCATCCTTGCTGTATGTGTACAATGCAGAGGTGGGTTTGTTTTTAAATTTCTGACTAAATTTATTACTAAGCAATAAACAAAATGTGTCAAGCCTGAAGTTTTTAAATCTGTCAAATTTTTCTTTTTTGATTTATGTAATGTTGCATTGTTGTCTGGGTCAAAAACCATTTCATATTAAGAAATAAGAATTATCATTATGGTTTTATGTGAAAATAATGTTCATGGGACTTTTATTTCACTATATTTTCGAATTAAGGTGAATATCGAATTATATGTGAGATTCTACTGTAGCTGTAAGCAATAAACAAAATGTGTCAAGCCTGAAGTTTTTAAATCTGTCAAATTTTTCTTTTTTGATTTAGGTATGTAATGTTGCATTGTTGTCTGGGTCAAAAACCATTTCATATTAAGAAATAAGAATTATCATTATGGTTTTATGTGAAAATAATGTTCATGGGACTTTTATTTCACTATATTTTCGAATTAAGGTGAATTTCGAATTATATGTGAGATTCTACTGTAGCTGTTATGATAAAAAGAACCATGTTTAGAATAACATGTCTGATATGAAAACCCACTGCAAGCTACCACTGGTATAGATAATATACCATCATAAATCATCAGGTGTTCGAATTTACTACTAAGCTCATCCCAATATAAAAAGTATTGAATTATTCTGAACTCACTCAGCGAACAACTTATAATATGTACCTAACACAGTCTGAGAATATTTGTGAAATAGCACAAAAATTTAATTAAAAACTTAGATAGGTACCTTTATTCTCTTTGAATGGGGCTCAGTCCACACGAAACCGGCATCGACCAACTTGATTCGTTGAAGTCCTTTTAGTTTTTTCAAGCACAATGCCAATAGTTCGCGTGACTCCAAACTGCATGCTATCCACTCAGTCGGTGGCTGTAAATATCTGGAGTCAGAAAATTAACAGATAGTGGCTATGAGAAGAAACAAACATTATGTAATTAAGCTCTTGTGATAGCATTAGGAATACACAACAATTTGAGTTACCCAATCTCCACCTGACATGTCTATACAGCCGTGATTTGTGCACGGCTGCTGTCCGTTACGTTATAAACATATCTGAGAATAAAAAGATTACCTTTTCACGAGGTGAAGCTGCACAGGACTCATGTAACACCCACACACTGCTTAGAGAAAGAGTTAAGAAAACAAAAAAGAATCTCGACTTGTGCTACCATCTTTATCTTCAGTGACATTAAGGGTCATCTGTACTCGTGTACTCAAACTCTGCTGAAACAGAGGTGTCAGGAGTTGAAAGTGATGAATGTACATAAGGTGGGATTGGAATTATTCAGTTCTCCATGACACAGAAAATTTTTCAAATGCCTCAAAGTTGGTTGATGTCAAGTCGGCGTGGACAATTATTGGACCTGTGTGTGCATGGACCCTGGCAAACAGCTCTGCTCACATGTGCATTTCGGCCCATGTCAAACGAAAACCGAGTAACGCAAAGTTGCCATAGCCAGTCAGGAACTGGCTTACCCAGTGTGTTGGACAGAGCATAGTGTGGCAACTGCACGGATGTCAGTTTGACAAATAGCACTAAGTACCACTCGCATGTTTGATGTTAACATGTTTTTTCTATTGAAATTGAAAAACAATATACAGTACTCTCTCAGTAATCCGCCACCCCAAAAACCAGACAAGTGTCCAATTAGTGAAAGCGGCGGATTATAGTGCATACATAAAATTTTGGTAAAAATTAAAACAGGTATTTCGTAAAAATAGCTTTTTTGAGAAATTTGTAATAGCAAATTACAGTTTTATTTATAATCAAAATCAAGTACCTATTTACTAAATTATACATATTTATAAACTAAGTTTATTAACTAAATAATTAAACTTAACACAACCAGTTGTTCAGTGAGGCAGATATTCTTGAATGGCTTAGGATTCCTAGCTTTCCCTATGACCAAAAGCTTCAGTTAGTGTGTCCAGGTTCCATTGGAGCACGGCATAATTGTGATGCGGTCCTTGGGCACTTTCCTCCCTGGTACATTACTTTCTTCGCGATGAACGTTTTACAAAGGATAAGTTTCCAAAATAAACCCGTCTCATCTGCGTTGTATACTTTTACGCGGCGTACTACTGAATTTGACAATCGAATACCTCACCCAACTTAACAAATAATCCAGTATATCGGCTATTGTCAAAATGTGTTTGCTGCTGGCTTCCCCATAACCGACTTGTACCGGTTGCTTTAAATGATTAATGAATACAGGTTAATTTGCAAATGCCTAAATATTTTTGCTAGTTAACATGGTCTTTAATTGTCGTCTTCAAATAATACAAGTTTCCTAAGGATTTTTGGCCTTGATTTAAATACAATTACTTTAGAACCTTCAACCCCCGGTGATATTTGTACGAGTGATGAAATAATGATGCATACCTCTCACATCCTCTGCAGAAATGTATGGTGACTTGTTTGGGAATGCCTTCTGTGATATCTACGCGACTTCTCAAGCAAGCAACACACATGTTGGAAGGATTAGCTTCAATGGGTGACCCGCACTCACAGCAGAGTCTGAAAAACACAACAAATATTTACTCACAATAGTAAACATGGTAAAAGAAAGATATTGGAGCAATATGTATATTTTGGCAAAACCTATTCTACTCACATATTTCGATCGATTCGAGTAGCAGGGTATAGAGAATATTATTTATTGTGTAAGTAGGTAGTATTATGGCTATTATATTGTTAATGAACAGGAAAATCTTACATTCTTGAAACACCGACGATAGCATCTGGTTCTAGTTGAATATAATCCATTTTGAAGAAATTAGATCTATGGAAATATTGTTAAAGTAACTTGCTAGTGTCAAAGAAAACACGACAATCACATAACCTACAAGCACATTGGCCGATTTGTCAAAAATGTATGGCATTCGAAAACTCACAAATGAGACAGATTATGACGTTGCTGTCACGAGCGAAATAGGTATTATTTTGCCGATATTATAATAATCAATTTTATTAATTAAATTACATAAAAATAGAAGTAAAATATTATTTTACTGATTTAGCACTACTTAAGTCTACTGAATTTAAAAATCATTAGAAAATGCATTTAAATAGGTAAGTAGGTAGGTAACATTAATGACGTCATGTAAATTACTATTCTGAAAATTGGTTTTATTTTAATAATTTTCATTTCATTTATTCAAAATCATTGTTTTGTCTTTAAAACCATTCGTATTATTTCAGTAAATAGTGAAAGGGTTAAGATATTATCAATTTTAATTTTAAGGTTTGGAACATATAGTGTTTTTTATTCTGCTGGTGGTTAATCTGATGTCCTATCTTTCGACTTTTCATAGGTTACATAAATTTTCTCTACACTCGCCGACCAGATTTCAAGATGTTGGGGGCAGCATCCAGGGTTGGCCTTTTGGCTTCAAAGTCTGAAAAAGTTCTGAACGAATCCTCGAAGATCATCGCATCACTCTCAGTCAACAGCAAACGTAACTATGCGGCCAAGGCAGCCGCCGCGAAGGGAAGCGCTGGCAGAGTCGTCGCCGTCATCGGTGCCGTTGTAGACGTCCAGTTCGACGATAACCTGCCTCCGATTCTGAATGCCTTGGAAGTCGCCGGGCGTAAGCCCCGTCTCGTCCTGGAGGTGGCCCAACATTTGGGAGAGAACACCGTCCGCACCATCGCCATGGACGGTACAGAAGGTTTGGTTCGCGGACAGGCCGTGAGCGACTCCGGATACCCGATCAGAATCCCCGTCGGCGCCGAGACTCTGGGACGCATCATCAACGTCATCGGAGAGCCCATCGACGAGAGGGGCCCAATCCCCACCGACAAGACCGCCGCCATCCACGCCGAAGCCCCCGAGTTCGTTGAGATGTCCGTGCAGCAGGAGATTCTTGTCACCGGAATCAAGGTTGTAGACCTACTCGCCCCCTACGCCAAGGGAGGAAAGATCGGCCTGTTCGGCGGCGCCGGAGTCGGCAAGACTGTGCTCATCATGGAGCTCATCAACAATGTAGCCAAGGCCCACGGAGGATACTCTGTGTTCGCCGGAGTGGGAGAGCGAACCCGCGAGGGTAACGACCTCTACCATGAGATGATCGAATCCGGAGTCATCTCCCTAAAGGACAAGACCTCCAAAGTGGCGCTCGTGTACGGTCAGATGAACGAGCCCCCAGGCGCGCGCGCCCGAGTCGCCCTCACCGGCCTGACGGTCGCTGAGTATTTCCGCGAT
Organism: Rhyacophila brunnea; assembly: GCF_057557595.1. Lineage (NCBI taxonomy): Eukaryota > Metazoa > Arthropoda > Insecta > Trichoptera > Rhyacophilidae > Rhyacophila > Rhyacophila brunnea. The sequence goes on from NW_028232752.1 coordinate 18,797,995, forward strand.
GTGGAAGGTCAGGATGTGCTGCTTTTCATTGACAACATTTTCCGTTTCACCCAAGCCGGTTCGGAAGTATCCGCTCTGCTGGGTCGCATTCCCTCCGCTGTAGGTTACCAACCCACCCTCGCCACCGACATGGGTACCATGCAGGAGCGTATCACCACCACCAAGAAGGGTTCCATCACCTCCGTGCAGGCCATCTACGTGCCCGCTGATGATTTGACTGATCCCGCCCCCGCAACCACCTTTGCTCATTTGGACGCCACTACCGTGTTGTCTCGTGCCATCGCCGAATTGGGAATTTACCCTGCTGTGGATCCCCTCGATTCCACCTCCCGTATCATGGACCCCAACATTATCGGAGCCGAGCACTACAACGTGGCGAGAGGCGTGCAGAAGATCCTCCAAGACTACAAGTCTCTGCAGGACATCATCGCCATCTTGGGTATGGACGAGCTGTCAGAAGAAGACAAGCTTACAGTAGCTCGAGCCCGTAAGATCCAGAGGTTCCTCTCACAGCCCTTCCAGGTAGCTGAGGTGTTCACCGGTCACGCCGGCAAGCTGGTTCCCCTGGAGGAGACCATCAAAGGATTCACAAAGATTCTGGGAGGAGACTACGACCATCTGCCCGAAGTGGCTTTCTACATGGTTGGCCCAATCGAAGAGGTCGTCGCCAAGGCTGAAACCTTAGCCAAGAACGTCTAAGTGAGAACGTGTGATGAAAGTTGATAATGTATTTAAAGGTATCTAATTGGCGAAAGGAAGAAGTGTCATTTTTATGAATGTGTTCTTCACATACAAGTGGGCAGTAGTTTCCTATTGTGTAGGTATAAGGCATATGTATTTTTTGTTGATTAAAATAATATAAAATTTACACTTTTTTACTCTTCTTCTAAACTCCTGCCAATTTACTGCCTTTCATAAATATCAGAGGAATACGTTTCACCTCTTGGCACACATATATTTAACATTTCCAATTTGTACCTATTCACATCTAGGATAAATCAAATAATAAATTGAGAGAAATTATTATACTTTATTTCATCAAAACATTTACAACGTAATTACAATTATTTATGAACAGTTGTATAAAAGCTATAGTAATTAAATATTATATATCAATAAAATCCTCATCAGAAGACGACATACCGGCTTTTAAATTTTTGCTACTCCACTGTTTTAGAAGATTCCTTTTCTTAGCACTCCTGCGCTCAATTTTCCCGAGCTTGTTCCTCTGAAGACTTTTGCTATGATTTTCTCTCAGACCGCTTCTTATTGTATTGTTCAAATCTATTATCGTCAGGCTAGGTAGAGGCGATGTTGACATCCTGTTAATAGCGAGTAACTTGTTCGCAGCCGTATCGTCCGCATTGGCTTTATGAGCAGATTTCTTCGGTATCATTTTGGATTGTACGGCAGGATATTCATAAACAGTTACAGGAACTCTACTGCCGGTTGGAATAATATCATTGTTCGGTTCCGGTCTGATTATAGATGGACTAATAATCCTCGGTTCTAGACATAGCTGAGCAGGAGGAGACGGTGAAGGCTTTTGATATCTGTGTCTTATTTTAGTGTTTTTTAAACGTCTGCTTTTACGAGTGGATCTTCCTTCAGTTTTCTTCAACGGAGCTGTTATGATGTTGATCTGTTTATAGTACTCGTACAAAGATTTTCCCAAATTGCGCCCCACTCGGAGATCTATTTTCTAATGTTAAGGTCACATAATTTCTATATAGCATTAAATGATTCATGCAAACCACCAATATTTAATATCATTAGATAATAATTAAGATACCTTAAAGGTAAAAAGATAGATTAAATAATCTAAATATTATAATATATACATATGGAAGGAGCATGACATGGTATAGATCAAATCTTGCCCTGGGATGTAGCGTTGGAAGAAGAGATACAAATATGTACACAGATTATAAGCAGAGAAAGAATAGTATACTCACAATTCTTAAGATTAATTTTATTTATCATGCTTTCTTGTTATGAAATGAAACTAAATTATGTAATGGGCTGATTTCCTTTGCACAGATTATACCTAGAATGTGGATTATTCTAAAAAAATAGTAAGCATGTCCACAAGTAATTACTATTTAATACTTGGCTTTATTTCTAAATTTATAGGTATTTTCATGGAGAAGATTGGAAGTGATTGCATATTACATAACTGTCTCATAACACCTTGAGTAGAAAGTATCAAGACTTTCATTTCTATACAGGGATAAAAACTTTCAAAAGATGGCCCAATTTGGATGAATAAATTTAATGTTTACATGGGAACTTTCATTATTAAATAATAGCAATAAATTGTTATGCTCTTTCAGTATAGTCCAAGCAAGGCAAACGTACGTGGTCACCGTTGGGTAGAGAGTGACAAACACGCTGTGTGGTACATGGTCGGCAAATGTTAGTGTCATGACGTTCCAACATTCATGAGGTTTTACTGTATGTATGTATTATTGTTCTACCAGTGACTGCCGTATTCTGGGGGTACCGAATTGGAAAGCGGCCACACTGGATAGGAACAGGTGGAGGGAGCTGTTGGTGGAGGCCAGGACCCACACCGGGTTGTCGCGCGGGTTGTTGATGATGAAAACGAAGCAATTAAAAAAATATCTCGCCACGATTTAAAATTTTCTTCTTTCTTTTGACCATGTCCGATCCTAATAGGATCATATTATGGGCCTCCACAGAGTGGAGGTTTGTATTAACAGATTTTATTTTTACGAGAAACGGATGTCAGCCACTTGCTCAACCTATTAGGACCATACTCTGACTCATGCACAAATTGAAAAAAACAATATGTGAACTTGCCAGACCCAGGATTCGAACCTGGGACCCTCGACACTATAGACCGGCGCTTAATCCACGCGGCCATCGTGGGTGTTCTAAAAATTTTAATTAAATTCTTAAAATTTTACCTAGTTTTAATATTATAATTTTTCAATCTGTCATATGATGACAAAGGAACTTCAATTCAATTCCTCATGCATGTCTTTATGGAGTACTTTTTAGATGTTTCTAGCATGTATTAATATAAGACGTGGGTGTTCTAAAAATTTTAATTAAATTCTTAAAATTTTACCTAGTTTTAATATTATAATTTTTCAATCTGTCGTATGATGACAAAGGAACTTCAATTCGATTCCTCATGCATGTCTTTATGGAGTACTTTTTAGATGTTTCTAGCATGTATTAATATAAGACGTACACCTAAAGTCAGTCACCAGGATATATTCAAACAAAGGATACAGGAATCTTCATTGTGGTGGATATAATAAGGTGTTCCACTGACATTATAACCTCCCATAGAGACTTGTAAGGTAAATGTATTTGTGTTTTTTCCTAAGGATGTACAAAAAAATCTTCTGGCAGTGCCCATTTTTGAAGAATCAGCATTATAAAATGAGTTTTCAGGGCAATATCCTTCAGCTTTTGCAGCGAATACTTTCGGGAAAACTATGTGCCTTTCATATCTAAAATTTGAAAGAGTTTATTTCAGTATTTTAAAATATTTTGGAATTACATAAATTATACAATCAGCTGTTTCCAGTTCCTATTTTACAAAAAACAGCGGCGGAATTCATAGATCATGGTAGCCAACTATTCTAATAAAAATGTCATCCATAAACTAAGATCTTTTAATATACATATTGCCATTGCCATGAAAATAAAGCCTAGTGTAAATTAATTTTTTTATAGGTAGGTATGTATTGTATACTGTTTTATTTACCTGTAAACATCCTCATAGCTATTTCCATAAATAAAACACCCCTTCATACTCGTATGAGCATGTATATCAATAATAAAATCTAATTGATATCGTTCCTGTAAAATGTCAACAATATTAATAAAACGCAAGTTATTACAAAGAAAAATAATATAGGGTAGGTAGGTACTCTATAAAAATCAATATAATATTATTGTAAATTACCCTTTTGGCTTCAATATTTTTTATTATGTCGTATGCTGACTTTAAGGTAGGATGAGCCCATTGCGAAATCATATGCCATGATCGATTTAAATCAAATCCAAATAGCGAAGTCCTCTGATTTCCTAAATAAACTCCATCTGGATTGAGCATGGGAATAATTTTAATGGTAATATTCTGTCGTATAAGCTGTGCACTGAAGTGAGAGCTGATCAAGTAGTCCATTAGTCCTGTAAAATATTTAGAATTGCGGAATTAAAATTCTGGGCTAGCAGCACCGAAAATGATGTTTTTATTTAAAAGAGGGAAATTTGAAAACTGGAATTTGGAACGCGGTGTTACAGTGTTTTAAAACAGTACCTAGGTATAATGATTTTAACTTGAATGTTAATTTAATAAAAATATACCTACATGTAAGATGAAAAAAGAAGTTTCAGTGTCCAATATATATTCATACATACAACATGAGATTATAATGCTTTTACTGCGTGTAAGCAAGGTTGAAAATATTATATTGCATAGTACATAAATTTAAAAAAATGTATTATTCATAAATACAAAACATCTAGAATATTTACCCTGACAAACATAAGATGACGGCGGTTCTCCCCCATGAGTTCTGGCAATTATGACAACCACCCGTCTCTTGTCGGGTTTACTTTTAGTTTCCCCATCATCTTCGTTCTTTTGCTCATCTCCTATTGTTATTAGATCTATTTGGCGTTTTTGCTGAAATGAAAACATTGAATTGATGTTTACCATAATACGTAGATAATATATTTGTATGTACATGTACCTATCAACTTTTGTATATCAATGTTATTATAAGATCAACGGTGATGTCCCGTGGAGGAAGGCAGGTCATGCCTTGCGCAGGGGCGGCAACTTGTAAAGAACGAAAAATGAAGGAACGAATATAATTTTTACAACTTTTAAAAGCACTGGCGGTTTTGCATGAAGCATAATATGATGCGGTCGCTTCGTTAGAAAGTACCGACATCTAAGTTTTAAAAAATAGCGAGCCTAATACAACAAAGTTCTAAGTGTTCGTCTTTGAAAAAACAAACCCAAGAATTAAGTAGTATTCTAAGCTGCCTCATTGTTACTTTTGTTTCTCCAAGGACAAACACTTAGAACCTTGTAGTTCTCCACTCGCGAAATCACAAGGGAACCTACAAACTTGTCAGTGGCGCAGACCTCCATGTAGATTCTTAAAACACTGTTATTTGAGAGTATATTTCGTAAAAAATCTCTAATCCTCTGTCGCTTATATGTATGTATTTTATCAATATTTCAGTTAAATTAATAATAATTAAAATTTGTCCATTATACAAAAAATAAGGTTTTGAAACGAAAAATGAAAGAAGATGGATTTATAAGTCTGTCTAATGGTGGTGCTTTTGTTTGGGATGTCACTGGAGATCAAGTCTATACAAATCTGCTAAACAGTAAACAGATATGATTCGTTTAATTAAATATTTCGACCCACGTTGTAAAATAATATGATTTTTTACCACCTTCGCAGAGATGGGCGTTCCATCAACTAATACTAGGTCTACAATAATTTTAATGAATACTATATCTCACAAATAATTTTAGTATACGATTCTTACAATACTCTGTCCTATAACTTGTCTCTCCAACGTATGATTTAGGTGCTTTCCTTTTTTCATTAAAGTTTCCAGATAAGCTTGGAGCTTTGAATAGCTGTACGGGGTTGCCATAGCGAAGTGATAAACATCCTCCTCCTTATCAAATGCAAATGCGAAGCTTAAAATGTGGCGAAATCGGTGATAGATAGAACGGTGGTAAAAGACGTTACGCCGCACCAGACGTTGCCTGTTGAAAACAAAACCATTTAATTTAATATTAACTTGCATAGTTTTATTACACATTTAAAATAATATAAATACAAATCTTAATTATTGTAATTTTATGTGTCAACATTGAGGCGTTCCAATTTTGAAATAAATTTCTGGCGGGTGAGTTTTTTTAAAATACTTGAATGAGTCACAAAACAAATTTAGGCACAATTTTAATGTATTTTTACCATTTTGGTTTTGACGTGGATTTAACTATTGGCGTCATTTCAGAGTTGTATAGATTTCTGCTTTTTCCAAAATTTACTATGTTGAATATAACTCGCTGAAAATATAATAAATCACTACATTATAATACACATAGTAATAGATTATGTAAGTACATCGAATTTTGATATTTTCTATGTAGGTACCGTCATTAAGAAATAATTTTCGTCATTATCATTCTTTAATAGTATATTATTTTGGTTGAATGAAAAAATAACTATTTACAGTACAATTAAATATCAATGGTGAAACATATTTTTTTACTGTAAATGTAGACAAAGTACTTAAAACCGAGGTTGTATGCATTTTTAATTGACTACTAAATGGTATGACTTTTTATCGAACTTTATATCATAATATTGACTGAAAAATCTATATTCATTTATGTTGGACAATATTGATTAATTAGTGTATTAAATTAATTTTTTCAAACCTGATCTTGTTTTACGTTATCCACCATAAAATTGAACCACATTCTAATTTTGGGACAGCAAGTATCTGGTCTTATGAATAAATCATATTCAAAGTCGGAGATCAAGTCAACCCTCCCCAGGTTTCCCGATTCGAACGAGGCGTCGAAGCACAGGTGCCCCTTTTTCGCTTTCCCACTGTGTCCAACGGGGCGAATCACTAGACGGTTGAGGTTTCCCAGGCCCCCCTCTCCATCACTGTCTTCACTATCTGGAATACATTAAAATTAAAAAATATATATACATAATTATATGGAACGTCTTCACACATTATTATCATTGTGATACTTTCAGACGATTCATTTAATACAGCAATTTCGTTTCACAAAAAAACAGTCTATCACGTTATTTTATAAACAAAACTTCACAACAGATTTCTCCAAGTTTTTTATATTGGCAACGTTTAGCGAAGTTGCTACCAATTTTTTTTTTAACTTATTAAAGTTTTTATAAAAAAATATTATGTAAAACTATTATTTGCTAAAATGTTTTATACTGTTTACCATCTAAATTTCGTTCATACATGCTAGTATGCTGATGTGGATCCCGTGCGGTCATTTTGAGAGTTTTTTTTGATATAATTTATATATTTTTTTAAAGCTAATGAACTTATTGAAATATTTCAGTATACAATATTATATCTCTCGTTTAGTTAGTGAATTCGTTTCGAGAGTCCAGGGAGGTGTTGATTTTATCTATCTTAGAACAAAACTGCTAGCATGAGCTAGAAACATCCAACACAGACGGTGCTTTAAAAGGGTAAATATTTTCTTTACGTGTCAAGTGAAAAAAACACTTGTGTTTCGTGGGATTGTATTAGGATACCAATAAACACTTGGTTGGCTTTTAAATGAGATACGTGAAACTTTCAGCTGAAAACTCGAACGGAAAACACGCAAAGGGAGAAATACACACAGCAAAACACCTTTTTGAGATCGGCGGGCGAAGTTCTATTAATAGACACCACAAATAGAAATACATCAGTTACAACTAGGGAATGCAAACCCGGACAAAATTTTCTATACCGGGAAATGGGGATTAATATTCTCAACCCCGGTGTCCCGGCATTGGTGAAAACCACAAAAAACAATTACTATTGTGCAAGCGTGTGTAATAGGTACTTATAAAGTAAAATTATATAAGTACCTTCAAGTATTTGGAATGGACGAAGATTTATTATAATGTTATCGAGACCATAATCGCATAAAAATAAATAGCTACGTGCAGTGACGTCCCGTGGGAGTAGGCAGATTGAGCGTCGCTTGGGGGCGGCAGTTACACGAAGGGCAGCAAATCGAGAAGAATAATTGGGTATTTAGAAATATCTCTACATAAGCTTAGTTAAAACGAAAAATTTCCATTAAAAATTCAACTCACTGGTTGGACAATTACTATAAAAGTTTTAATATGACTATAATTTTGGTCGAGTTCGCGATGTCTAGTTTACTTCTGTTGTCCTTGGACGTCACGTCCTTAGTGAACAGCAATGACACGTGTAGATTTTCGAATTATATCTGTAGTAGTGGTGTAGGTAGGTAGTAAGTACCTACACACTTACTTAATTTTTACGAGTTTTGGAAGTTGTCAGGTAGATTTTTAAATGTATCTGAAACCGTGGACTCGCAATATAGTCTATTGAAGCAGAGATTGCATTTAAATTAAATTTAGTGGTATATATCATGTTAGTAATGTATCCATACAACACATTTCTTAGATATTGGAGTCATGAAAGGATGATAAAAATACTCTGTAAAAAATGTGGCGGCATTTTGGCGCTGTCTAGGGGCGGCATTTTGTCTAGGGACGTCACTGGCTACGTGAGTCGACACTGTATAATCTGAAATTTCTCATCCTACCTACAATAATAATAAAAATTATGTACTGAGATAAATATAACAATGCTTTCTAAAATTAATCCTTGGAGTAAAAAACAATATTGATCATATTATGGAATAACCATCGTCTTAAATTTTGAATTATAATGCAATAATCTAAGTTTTTTGCTGTCATTGTGAAATTAGAAGAAAGCAGTTTCCATATATTTTTTTATTTATTTAGAAACGGCTACTTTTTTCTACTCATATTCATCTATTTTACGAAAATGTACATTTTTGTCAAAAAATAAATATATATTCTTTCTTTCGACCATGTCCGATCCTGATAGGATCATATATGGACCTCGACAGAGTGGAGATTTGTATTCATAGATTTATTTTTTACGAGAAATGGATGTCAGCCACTTGCTCAACCTATTAGGTCCATACTCTGACTCATACACAAATTGAAAAACAATATATTGTGCACTTGCCAGACCCAGGATTCGAACCTGGGACCCACGACGGTATAGGCCGACGCTTAAGCCGCACGGCCATCGTGGGTTCGTTAGCTTTTTTTTAAAATTCGTTTTAAGCAAACCATAATAAACAAAAATATTCTTTATATCGAGCAGTATTTCGTAATTCATATCCGGTTTGTTTTTCATATATTATATATATGTAAGAATGTAAGTACCTACTGAACTTCATTTCGTATTGGAACTAAGGTAATAATATTGTTTCAGTAATAATAATGGTGTTAACTGTCAATAATTTTTGGTGGACTGATATTAGGTACATAATTAAAATAAAATAATGTTATAAAAAGGCCAAGAAGACAATCCATATTTCAATCGTTTATTAATTTATATATGTAATTGTTAACACCACAAAAATATATATGTGTATTCAAATCTCGGGATCAAGATTTTGGCTCGGGATTGGATTCACTAGTTAGAACACTATTCATTGAAATTAATAAATTCCTTTCATTTGACATTTTTTTACTTGAATGAAAAAAATATTGAAATTGTCGTGAATATTATTATTCTGTATTGTAGTGATTAATTAGGCATGAAATTAAATTTCAATTGGGTTAATATTTGAACATCATTACAACTTATTCAACCCGTCACAATTGATCAGAGATTAAACTTACATGACACATTGCTAAAATAAAAATAATGTTTTCAATTTTTTCTTTTTACGGAGTTACGTAATTAGCCTAAATTTTCGTAAAATAGCGACCAGGTTAAGACAGTGATTTAAAGCAGTGCTATTCAAAGTATTGGCTGAATATTTGAAAGAAAATCAAGGGTTCCGAGGTAAGTGAAAGCGTTTTGTGCAATAAATCTATCATTTGAGAAGTCTCATTACAAATATGGAAAGAAATTGAACATTCTACTATATACCTACTACTATATAAACCGTTAATTCCACAATAATTATTTTTTTAAATTTTCATTTATATTTGCTGATAAGCGCATTTTCCTGTAAATATTGTGAAAAATAAAATTGGAGATATAAATATTTATTTATTTATGGTATAAATAATTGGCTTTCGTAAACAGGTAGCTTTTTAAACATCGTGTTCGTGTGATTTTGGCGCGTTTTAGAAGTTAAGGGGGGACGTGTGCCGCGTTAGTCAAAATGGAGATTTTATGCTATTTTCAAAGCATGATCCTGGACATTCCTTAAACGTTGTAGATAATCTATTTATATAATTTTGAAGCCTTATTATCCTATATATTTATTTTAAACATTTGATGCATTAAGTATTTTTATTACATAAAATAGTACTCTTTTAAACATCTCGCTCTAATGTTTTAGAATATAGTCATATTTCGGTACATCCATGTGCAGTGGTGGTAAGATTTTTTACATTTATTAATTTTTAAACGCATTTACAAAACCATTAGTAAAATGTATGTTAACATTATATAGTGACATATTTACGATAAAAAAATATATTTTATAATCTTTGTGATCCCAAATTTGACAAGAATTAGGCATTTTATTATTCAAAAAATGGGCAAGATTTACACATTTGAAGATAATTCTAAAGATATTGATTGTAAGCTATGTCTTTGACCATTCAAATGTGATAGACATTCTACGAATAATGTTTGTTTTATAATAATTATTGACCTAAGAATAAGGTAGTATTTTTTTGAAATACGCCATTTCTATTGGCATTTCCCAGTAGCTAAGCTACAACATACGGCCGTAGCCATAAATTGACAAACGATAAATGAAGTAGGGAGTAAGATCATGGCAACGCGCGTGTTTGAACATGTACCGTTTTTAAAAAAACATTTTTTTTTCGGTTAGGTTGTTGTTAAGTTGTTAGTATTGTTCACGAAGTGGTAAGCTATGTTGTGGGTACTGTAGGACTGTTATTTAATATAAATACTATTCATGTAAATATTAAAATGATTCAAATGGTATAGAAAACCCTCCAATGAGTATACAATCCAGCTCTGGATCCATGTAGATACCTACTACAATAGGATGTTAACATGAACTGTATTGTAAATGTGCACGCAAAGCCAATAAAATTGCACGGACTGCTACGATTATTATGCAGTTTTGCACTTTGAATTTCTATTGCACTGACGTGATGTAATTACTGTCAAGGCTCCTGGCTTCGGCTGTATCAGCTATTTGCAATGTGACATGTGAGTGATGTGGTGCATAGCTACCTACATACTCAGGCACGGAATTTATTGAGGAGGCTTTAATCTCTAGATACAACCCTTGACAGACACGCAATGTTGGGAAATAGTTTACAACTTCACAATCTCTAGATCACGGTTTCTTAACCATTTTGAGTCGCGACTCAGATTTAAATATGTACCTATACGTAGTTATGGTTTTGTGACGCTAACAATTTTGGAAGTTAACTTTCTTTCATTATTTTCCGTTCATAAAAAATAACTCGGAAATTTTGAAAATTACTGTGATAGTACCAAATTTTCTTGAGCAGCTTATCCTAGTGACAATTTGTTAATTTCTCGAGAAATGAGAATTATTGTCGAAATTTCCGGAAAATTAATTTCTCAAGAATATTACAATTTTCTGATTATTTCTCGAGATTTATTGAGACGAAATTTCTCGATCACAACCTTTACTGTAACCCTATCCAGGCCTGTGTGCTTTGATCGAACTACTGACTGAGCAGCATAGCCCCCACAAGGGAGGGGGGGGGGGCTGACAGGGCTCTAGCCTGGTGGCACGGGCTCAGGAAGGGCCCGGCGTGGCGAGTCGACCAGATAAATGAGATAAACATAGATCACAACTTTGCTCTAATAGTAAAAAAAGTCGCTATTTAGCTTCGATATTATAATAATATTTGGTTGTACAATGCAATTTTAAACTGTGCCGATACTCGACAACTCCATAGTTCAAATAGATGTACCTAAGTACATATTAAAAATACAAAAAATCGCTAAAAATACAATTTAATTTGACCTCGTGCACCATTTTGGAAAACGCTACTGCAGCGCGTCACACTGCATTTACCCTTAGCGATAGGTAGGGGGACCCGCCAAACATCCTAGCCTGGGGGCCCGCTTCAGGATGTGGGGGCCATGCTGAGCAGATTCTTCAGCGAAAAATGCGTCTTCTTCCAGTGGGTCTATTCTATACTAAACTTATCGACCGCTAAATTGATAAAGTGATATATTATCAAACTTAGGGTAGGTTTGTAGCAAAGTATTATCACTTATTCTTATTGTAACAATGACCATATTTTTTTTGTAATATTGTTGCTATAAGTGCTATATTTTAACAGCACCTCTCTTGGCTGTGATAAAAATTTAGAGCGAGATAGACAGTTTTGACTGTTTAGATGGCTAGTTTATTGTAAAAATTATAATACCTTAAATTAAATTTAATTAAATATGTAATACATACTATCACTAGGTATATCACTTTAGCGGTCGATAGTCGCCTTGTGTAGGTATAGAATAGGCCCGCTGGACTTATTTTGCTTTCTAACCTCCTCTGCAGGATTAATAAACGCAGTGCATATTTTCCATGTCGCATCATCATGCATCTAGCCAAAGACTTCTCACAAACAATCAGTACAATTCCTGGTCTTGTATACGTCATCATTCTTTGTAGTTGATACGTAATAATAATATGCAATACATCACATTATTTGTATCCATGGTAACCTAATAATTCTTTTAATAAAATTCTATATCTTCTTTTTTTGTAATAGGTTTTTGCTATTTGCTCTTATATGTAATACGTCTTAATATTTTGTTTACAATAGAGATGGCTATTGTAAACAAAATAATCTCTCGGTATTAATTATTATTGTTAGTTTTCCATGTATGTACCTCCCTTTATCTAGTTGCCAGTGACGTTACGTTGAGGTAGACAGGTCATGAGTTGCTTAGGGGCGGAACATTATAAACGGCAGTAGGTAAATTAATGAATGAATACAATTAATATTATCTACATATTTTGAGAGCGGTGGCGATTTTCTATGAAACGGAAAGTAAGAAAGTACGCACATATTAGTTTAGCATAATGGACGCATATAAATCCTGAAACCTACCATACGTTTGTATTTCAATACCGAATACCGGCCTCCAAACCTGTCATAATTTCAGATCTCCACGTCCTTAAAACACCACTGTTTGAGAGTACATATGTTTCGTAGAAAAGCTCAAATCTTCAGCAGATGATGTGTTTGTATTTTTTCGTTGCATTTGTCTGCTTAAGATAAGTATTTGAAAAAAATAGGTATGTAGGCACTTAACAATTAATTTGAATACAGTTTGAGACTACAAATGAAAGGGGGAGGCATTCTCAGCCTGAATAAGGGCGGAATTTTAACAACTTTACTATTACAACAGTATTTAGTTGTATTAAGTAATAATTAAATGCTATCTTCATCGTAACATTAAATTTCTAAAGTCATACACATTAAAATATTTATCATGTTTACCTCCTTGACAACCAAATTCTATAAAGATTGCAAGACAACCGCGCAAAGTAGAATATCGATTTTCACAAAACAGTGATAAAATTTTATAATATGCAAATAATAATAGAAATATATCAATAGTATATATTATACATATCTAAAAAAATATGACCCTTTGCTCTATTTCGTCATTCATTTACTCAACTACATACCTGACATTTATTAATAATTGAAGATTTTTCCAGAACTGTCGCGCATCTTTGCAATGTTAACAAGAATCTAAGCAATAGTTTTCATATTGATAGCGAAATTTTCTACTTTTCTACGCTGATGCACTATCGCGTCGACGGTTTAAAAAGCACACAACTACGTGAGATGAAAATGTTTAATGATTTCAGTAAAAAGTGCTTTTGAGTCGCTACATTTTGATATTTTCTATGTTACTATGTAAACACAATAACAATAAAAAATACTCATACTTCCACTAAAACACATACAATAATATTATTATAATGACAGGTATAACGTTGAATTCACAAACATCCAATTATGATACATACCTGTAGACACCCAAGTATATTACTTATATATATAGTATATTACTACTATAAAATACATAATAATATATCCATCTGATTGCGTTGGTTCTTGGCAATTTTTTCAGCTAATAAATTTAATGGTTATACAACAATGCAATATTCCGTTTACAAAACAATATTAATTTATTATATTGTGTTTGGACTACATATTATCTTACTTAGTTACTTATATATTTTTACAATAATTGGCATTGCTTCGCATCGAAGTATCTGAACCTTGTTAAAGTTCCGCAAAAATATTTTCAGTTAGTAATTTAGGCATATTATCTTCTTCTTCTTCTTCTTCCACGGCGCTGCATCCCGGGGTGGGATTTGGCCTCCTCCACAACCGCTCTCTACTCACTCCGGTCTTTCGCCACACTTCTCCAGTTACCGGGTCTTCCTATATGAAGCCAGTCCACTTCTACAGCGTTAGCCCAACTCTTTCTTGGACGGCATCTGGGTCTCTTCCGTTGGGGTAGCCACTTCGTCATGATCCATGGCGCTCTAACTTCAGGCATTCTCTCCACATGTACCGCCCATCGTAGATTTTTATTCTGTAGTTCCCTTTTTCCAACATGGGTCCAAAGATTTTTCGGAGTATTTTGCGCTCGAAGACAGCTAATTTGTTTTCCTCGTTTTGAGTTAAGCACCAAGTCTCACAGTCATAAGTGACCACTGGCCTTATATTTTTTTTTATATATTAGAAGTTTACTTCTTCGGCCTAGAATTTTCGACCCCACCAGTCGCTTGCAGGCATGCCAGCATTTATTCCCGGATATAAGGCGGATTTTTATCTCCTCTGCTATCTTATTTTGGGTATTTTGGCTGGATCCGAGATACGTGAACTTGTCCACCCCTTCATATGCAAGCTGTCCTATGTCTATATTCTGCAGCGGTACCTGATCGCGTGTGCTGACATATACTTAGTTTTTGACTGGTTTATTTGCAGCCCAGCGTTTTCTGCTTTTATTTTCATAGTGCCACCATGGTCGATCATCCTCTGTTTGGATCTGCTTGTAATTACTATGTCGTCAGCGTAAGTGCACATCTGCATTGTGCTGTTATCTACCCACCCTCTTATGTTGGTTTCACGAACTATGGATTCCACCACAAGGTTAAATACCATAGTGGATAGCGGATCCCCTTGTCTCACACCTGATTCGACTTTTGAAACATTCAGTTTGCTCATTTTGCACAGTGACAACAGTATTGCTTGAGTATCCGTGTGGTTTTTATTAGCCTTACTAGTTTTAAGGGAATTCCCAGTATTTTTAGGCTTTGCAGCATCTTATCCCTATTCACGCTGTCGAAAGCTTGTTTAAAATCAATAAACGGGTGGTGGAGTGTCAGGTTGTATTCGTGTGCTTTCTCCATAGTTTGCCTCATGAGATGGATGTGATCTATGGTGGATCTATTTGGTCGGAAGCCGCATCGGTATTCTCCCAGGATTTCCTCACCATAGATCATTAACCTGCTATACAGTACAGATGAGAAAACTTTATAAGCTGCGTTTAGAATTGTGATCCCTCTGTAGTTATCGCACATTGTTTTGTCTCCCTTTTTCAAAATAGGCACGATTATACCCATCTTCCATTCCTCATGTAAAATTTCTTTTTCCCAAATATTGAGAATTATCTTGTGGATATTTGCTTCCAGTGTTGGGCCACCACTCTTTATCAGCTCGGCTGCTATCCTATGGGTTCCAGGTGCTTTATTGTTTTTCAGCGTTCTTAATGCTCTTCTTACTTCAGGCAGAGTAGGCTCATCAATAAATTCCTCAGCAGTGTGGTACAATACTTCTTCCGTTTCCTCATGATTACTATAAGCCTGATTTAAAAGTGTTATGAAATAGTTAGGCATATTCTATTATATTTTATTAACAAAAACTTACGTATATATTATCTAATAATTTATATAAGAGATATACCTAGATTATAATACAATGAAAGCCTGTAAAAAGAGATTACTGAGACCCGAGACTTAATTTCATCGTTAGACAAAAACATACGGTCAAGCTTCTAGGGTAACGGGTAAAATATTAAAATTATTATAGTGCCTTTTCAAAGTAACTAAGTACCTACCAACGTATAATTAATTTTTAATATAGTATTATCATAATAATTATTATAAACAATCGTTGACACAATGATTAAATGTATTGATACGTCTGAATTCTGTAATTTTGCCAATTTGAATATCAACGGTAGTAATAGTTTGTGATATTTTATCGATATTGACTTCTTATTTTTACGTACAATAAAGTTGTTCCAGACTAGAAGAGTCATCTAGCAAAATTAATAATCGCGCTTGTACCTTTATGATCGTAACTGCACATAAATGATGAATAATTGGTGTTAGATATTTTTTTTATTTAAATAGGCACATATTATTTACGATGTATCCAACATTTTCGTGATATTCAAAAGAATTTCTAACAGTACCTAGGTTATTTGTTTTTCAAATTCGCGCCGAAAAGGATATGGTACCGTAGCATTATTATCTACGATACGTAAATAAATAAAATGCAATTTATACAAAGAGATTGGACTCGTTTGAATTTATATTTATATTGGGATTAATAAAAAAAATGTCATTTGATTCAACTATATTTATTTCTACGATACGGTGTTTGGTTCTAATAAAAAATAATTATTAAGGAAAGAGATTGGACTCCTCCCTTCTTCAATCTTCAATTATTCAAGTCTTCAATCTTTTTTTAATATGTGAATGTAAAAAATGTCAAAGGATTTTATTTATTAATTAAATAGGGGTTTCAATTTTAAATATCTGGCAGCCCAAATAACCAACTGTCATTGCGCGCGCTGTCAAAATAAAAACTTAACCACAAACAGGATGGTTGGTTTTGTCTTCACTGTTTTAGCTCATTTTTAATTATCTTAGTTTATATTATATAGGTTAAATACCTAACGAGTGCAAAGAGATTAATAACCGTATCAATGAATAATATTTTTTAACATGAACACCGGCAGATTCGTACAATTAATATGGATGAAGATATTTTCAATGCTGGTAATCAAAACAATGAACGGTTTAACGACTCTCAGAATGTAACGTTTACCGGTACATCCTTTTTGAACGCGCTGGACTTTGAGGAGACATTAACTTTTGTAAAGAGCACTTCGTCAGCATGGGACGTTTCCCAAGAACCCACGAAATCAAAGTCTACGAAAAAACCCTATTCCCAATTATTAACTCAAAGTAATCACAGCCAGATTGAATTGTATCAAAAACAGAAAAGACAATCAGAATCAAATAACAGTCATAAAACCTGTTTAGAGCATTGGGGGTTACCATCTGAAATAACTAAAAAATATCTTAACAAGGGAGTAAAAAACATGTTTGAATGGCAAGTAGAATGTTTAGCGAATCCAAAAGTACTACATGAAAATGGTAATCTTGTATATTCTGCTCCGACATCAGCCGGTAAAACCCTGGTGGCTGAAATACTTACAATAAAAACCGTACTAGAGAGACAGAAAAAAGTTATAATAATATTGCCATTTGTCTCTGTGGTGCGGGAGAAGATGTTTTACTTCCAAGATATATTCAGTGATAGCGGAATAAGGGTAGAAGGTTTCATGGGGTCCCACACACCACCGGGTGGAGTACAAGCCATTCATATTGCCATTTGCACAATCGAGAAAGCCAACAGTTTGGTCAACCGATTATTGGAAGATGGAAGTATTTCTGATTTAGGTACCGTCGTAGTCGATGAAATGCATTTATTAGGCGACCCGCATAGAGGGTATATTTTAGAGCTTCTGTTAACAAAATTATTATATGTAACGAAAAAATATGAAGAGGTAAATATTCAGATTGTCGGCATGTCGGCAACATTACCAAATCTTTCTTTACTTTCAAATTGGCTTAGTGCGGATTTATACAAAACTGAATTTCGACCTATACCATTACAAGAAGTCTGTCATGTCATGGGAAAAATATACAACTCGCAAATGGAGATAATAAAAAACATAGAGCCGTCGGAAGATTTATTAAATGATAAAGATAATGTCGTAAAATTATGTCTCGAAACAATAATTGAAGGGTGTTCCGTTTTAATTTTTTGCCCTACTAAAAATTGGTGTGAAAGCCTATCTCAGCAGATAGCATCAACATTTAGAAGTTTAGGGTATTCTAAATCTTCATATGGAAATAGTTTACGAGAACAAATTGACGGATCGGCTCTTGGAGAGGTGTTGGAGCAGCTGAAGTCGTCTCCGGTTGGTCTCGATGATGTCTTACGCGCTACAATATCATTCGGAGTCGCATTTCATCACGCGGGGCTTACAATGGATGAAAGAGACATTATTGAAGGCGCATTCAAAAGAAACGCAGTGCGTGTTCTGATTGCCACATCCACACTTAGTTCCGGTGTTAATCTACCAGCTCGTAGAGTAATAATAAGGACACCGATTTTTCACACAAAACCAATTAATATTTTAACGTATAAACAAATGGTAGGAAGGGCGGGTCGGATGGGAATTGATACTGCAGGCGAAAGCATATTGATGTGTTCCGCTAATGAAAAGACACTTGCGATGAACTTAATATCGGGGGCGTTTGATCCAATAAGCAGTTGTCTTGAAGGTGGAGATAAGCTAATGAGAGCAGTATTAGAAGTCATCGCAAGCGAGGTTGCGAAAACTCCTACAGATGTACAATTATTCATTAAATGTACACTATTACTTCATAGTTTGGAAACAGAAGAGTCTATCAAAAAATATTCTGAAGATTCTATTAAAAATTTACTTGAATACGAATTAATACGCCTTCAAAATAGCTTGGAAGAAACGTTCTATATCGCAACACCGTTGGGAAAAGCGTGTCTCTCCTCGTCCATGACACCACAGGACGGATTAACACTATTCAAAGAATTACAGAAAGCTAGGGAATGTTTTGTTTTAGAGTCCGACTTGCATATGATATATTTAGTTACGCCATACAGTATCTGTGCACAATGGGGAGAAATAAATTGGTTGCATTTATTAAGCCTTTGGGATGGATTGAGCGTCGCTATGAAGCGGGTCGGAGGTCTTATCGGAATCGAAGAAAGCTTTATCTATCGTTGTATGAGAGGATCGGTTAAGATGAATTTACCCTTAATACAGAATAAACTTCAAACCATCAGAAGGTTTGTTACAGTCAGCTGTTGTTAATATACTCAAAGCTAGCGTCAACCCTATTATCGTTTTCCATAAACTGTAATAATCTAATGGTTATAAAGATACTTACTTCAAGATTTATTTCATAATTTTTTGCCAGGAGTAAGTAACTGAGTCTTTCTCGCTGCAATTTTGTATTGAAGAATCTTCCTTTGTAAAGATTATTGTCATTCGATATAATTTCTGATGTTTATTTGGAAGAATATTTTTACAGATTTTATACAGCGTTGGCTTTGCAAGATTTGGTAAACGAAGTCCCACTACCTATTGTGGCAAATAATTACAATTGTTCTCGAGGAATGCTACAAAGTTTGCAACAGTCCGCGGCAACATTTGCTGGTAATACATTTTTTTATTTAACCTTAACCTTTTTCAGCAACTATCTAGATTACAGGAAACGTTTTTGTTTTACAACCCAAGACAAGATTGACAAATTCAACACTATTTTACTAGTAGTTCTTACAATAAGCATTTCATGTTAGAACTACTAATTAAATTCGTCATAATTAAGTAGGATGCCCGTAGCTTAATTAGAAAAACACACTGGAGCGAGAATCCAGAGGTTACAGAGTCAAGTCCGGACGGTTTTTCTAAAAAAGATCTTTTCTAATGGATATATCATCGTTGTTTTGTAAAAAGGGTGAATTAACCAAAATGTTGTTTTACAGGAGGGTTTTTAACTTTTGACATTTATTTATTTATTACCTGTGGATGATTATTAATGTCTAACAAGTTTATAATAAAGCTTAGAAAGAATACTCTTTATAATAGGCTTTATAATATAATATTTTAAAAGGCCTAATATGTCACATTCGCTTTTCATCCGTAACACTAAGTAGATATTTACCTTACGATTATCGTTTTTAATTACTTTCCTGTGGAGGCACAAATTCGCCGTTTTTACACAAAAAAGCTAGTGAAGGTATATAATATTATTGTTTTTCCATTAAAATCTCAAATCGCCAAAAGGGTTGATTCGCCCTTTTTACAAAACAATGACGATATACATGAGACGTTTATTCTGTATGTTCAATATATAGAATATTAAATTCTCAAATATTGTATCTTATGTTTTGAATAAAAGAAATAGTTTATTAAAATATTAACAAGTCTAAGTACGTTATAAAAACTAAATAATGGAATGATCCGTGACTACAATTAGTAATTAAGGAATTAATTGAAACTTACCTTAATTTAATATACAAAAACCGATAGCCAATATTTTAATGCAATTTGATAAACTATTATTTATTTCCAGGTATGGTGACAGCCTTCAGTCGAGAATTGGGCTGGAAGAGCTTCGAAATTTTGGTGACCCAATTCCAGGATCGTCTACAGTTTGGCATTCAGAGTGAACTCTTGGATCTGATGCGGCTTCAGTCCTTAAATGGTTCAAGAGCCAGAGCATTATTCAATGCGGGCATTGAATCTGTGTGCGAATTAGCGTCAGCTGATGCACTACGAGTTGAAAATGCTCTACTTTTGACGGTACCGTTTCAAAGTGAGAAGGAAAGAGACGGAGAGGTGAAATATGATGTAGATAAAAGAAATAGTATGAAATGTGTTTGGATAACAGGTAGAAAAGGTGTTACGACAAAAGAAGCTGCCGAACTTTTGGTTTGTGAAGCGAGGCATTATTTACAATTGGAAATTGGTATTGCCGATGTTAAATGGAAGTCCGATACAAATGAGATTCAGAATAATTCTACGAAGATAAATGAAAGTTTATTGTCTTCGTCTACGTTTTCATCCAGTATTACGTGTACTCAAAAAAATAAAACACCTATCATTGTAATTACAAATGAAGACGTTATTGAGAAAGATTATATATCAGATAATTGCTTATTAGCCGTCGAAACCATTTCTCCTGAACATTCTACACCAAAGAATGATGTTGATGTATTAAAGAAAAAATGCGAAAATATTGCCCAGTGTTCTGGACTAGATTTCTCAGCACAATCTCTACTTTCACCAGTTGATAGTAAAAACATGTTAAAATGTAAAGAACCAATCATTGATGATACTCAACCAGTACAAGAATTAAATTTATCTTCTACACAAAATAAATCATCGCAATCACTAAAAGAAATTGATGAACGGTTTGCCCTCACTGAATTATTCGATGACTGTTTTAAATCAATTGATAACGATTCAATTGAATTACGCGATATAAGTAAAAAATCAAATAGTATGTTTCAAAGCGACTTATCAAAGAGTCTTAGTATGTTTGAAGAGAGTTTTACAGTTGATACACAACTGTGTGACAAACTAGATAAAAAAGATATTAGCGTCCAGCAAATTGATAAAACGACAAGCAATGATGAAAAAGACAATTTTCCTGAAGCTTCTAGATTTCAGTCGACTGACGGTTTGTCCTGTCTCGTAGAGGCGTTCGATTTATCCTTTGACAATTCAATAAAGCCGGGTTTTAAAAATATTTCCAATGAAATAATTGATTGTTCTCCTGAACTTAAAAATGTAATTGAATGTACACAAAAACATTCGACATTTAACTCTCTGAGCATGAATCAAATTAAAAAGAAAGTACTGAAAAAGAAGAAAATAATACTAAAGAATACTACTAACAATCGTAAACGTAAATTTATGGATACGAAAAATGAAAATAATAGCTTACAAATTACTTATAATTTGTCTCCTTTTAAACAGAGAAAAATTCAAAATGGACTTTTCATTGATACAAATATGGATAATAAAAAAAATCCAGTGTATAAACATATTAATAATTATAATTGTACAGTAATTGATATGGCAGCACGATCATTAGCAAAACAATTCAACAATGTGATAAACCAAACCCATTCTAATGACCTCACTATTGTAGAAGTTTGTAAAAATTATGACATATTTGAAGAATGCACATCATTTCTGCTTGGTCTATATAAATTGTCAATTTATGTACATTTTGGAATACACAAAAATACAAATGACAAGAAAATCGGGATAAACACATTTAACCGAGAAGAAGAGAATAATAAAAAACATAATGAAGTAATTAATACGTATGGAGGAAAGTATATTCTAGGGATTTCTGTTTACAGCGGCAATAATTATGTTTATTATTTTAATTTTAATATGCACGGCGAACATGTCTTGACTGTGAATAAAGTTTTAGACTTTTTTAAAACATTATTTTCCGTAATAAATAAGATGTTCGTAATATATAATTGCAAGAGAAGTTTTATATTTCTTCAAAAATGCTGCAATCTCAAAATTAAAAATTCCTGGGAGGATCCTATGGTAGCAGCTTGGCTTATGGATCCTGAAAGTGACTGCAAATCTTTGGAAAATATGGTAATTATTTATTTCTACTATTCAATGTGTCATCATCTTTTCAGGATCTCGTAATCCACTGCTAGATGAATGCGTCTTTTGTTGCCATGTACTCCCACTAAATAGATTATTTCATCGATCCAGCAGGGCGGGGTCTGCTTTTGGTCTATTATCTTCTCTTGGGTATCGCTAAATGATCTGATTAGTCCAGCGATGATCTATTCTGCGAACAATGTGGCTTAACTATGTATTGTAATATTACTTGCAAATATTACCAGGTGGCAGTACCACCTATCAACATTCTCATATGTCTTTTCCCTGTTTCTCTCTCTCATACGTTTGCGTGTCTGTTCTGTCTTACTGGCTTTGTTCTGATGTTTCAGACTCGATAATTTGTTTGTGGGCATCCGCCTCAGTTTTTATAGTCTCCTGACTTTGCCGAGCACGCCATCGCTGAACTCATTCATTTGTCAAACAGTGACACTTCGCTGATAGTTGTTCCTCATCTATGTTTCTATTTTTAATTGATTGTATATATTGCCAAAGGCTACCATAATTTGCAACGCTCTATCCCCATTATAATCACCTTTAAATCTCTTGGTTAACACACTAATTTCTCGATACTCTAATCACTTGGTGTGCTATAACCAACCGCAATGTAAGTCATAGATAAATGTAATTATCTGTCAAACCATTATGAGAGTATCCTTTATTTTCATTCACGACACAATGAAAATAAATGAGTTCATCAATTTTTCAAATTTTAGAATTTGTATTTATATTTGACATAATGTCTTATAATATATTTTCTCCCTATCTCTTACACATTTTCATATATTTTTTCTCATGCTTTACAGATAATCCAAGAGAAATATATATAACCTGATTTAATTGATTTCTACCTCAAAATTATCCTTATAGCGTCTGTACAAGTGCATGGAATTACTGTCGGCAATAGTGCTTATTTTTAACTATATTATATAACTTAACTAATATCATTAAACAATGAAAAAGTATTTCCATCTAAACATATTAAATTACTTAACTTAATTACGTGGTTGCCATTCAGACAAAATTGAGTATCAGTAGAGATAATAGTTTAATATAATAGTGACTGTACACGTGCATGGATTTACTTCAGCAATAGTGTTTATTTCAAACTATCGCGATAATACTATCTGACAGGTTGTATTAAAAATCTGTTAAGCTCAAAATGAGTAGTTCGTTTTTTTACCGGCAGGTTTGCCACTATCGCTCTACTGCGCAGACGCAGATCGAGAATTTCTGTCAGATCGCACATAGCATAACAATACTATTATGGATTGGTTTACTCAGGGTTTACTATATCTACACATTGTACTCTTAGTTCAATGAAAACAAATACTGAACATACATTACTTGAAAACACCTCAGATATATCGTCGGTGTTTTGAAAAAAGGGCGAATTAACCAAAATGCTACTTTACAGGAGGAGGATTTTTAACTTTTGACATTTATTTGTTTTTTACCTGTAGGTGATTATAAATATCTAACAAGTTTATAATAAAGCTTAGAAAGAATACTGTCATTATAATAGGTGTTATTATATAATATTTTAAAAGGCCAAATATGTCACATTTGCTTTTTATTTCGTAATTT
Organism: Rhyacophila brunnea; assembly: GCF_057557595.1. Taxonomy (NCBI): domain Eukaryota; kingdom Metazoa; phylum Arthropoda; class Insecta; order Trichoptera; family Rhyacophilidae; genus Rhyacophila; species Rhyacophila brunnea. The sequence continues at coordinate 18,821,938 of NW_028232752.1, forward strand.
TAATTAAAATAATTTTAGTTGATTATCGTTTTTAACTACTTTCCTGTGGAGATAAAAATTCGCCGTTTTTACACAACAAAGCTAGTGGGGTACATATTGTATTTTCATTAAAATCTCGATTTCGCCAAAATGGTTGATTCGCCTTTTTTACAAAACACCGACGATATATATACCCACTAGAAAAAATCATATTTTTTAAATATAATTTTTTCTAGTGGGTATATATCTGAGGTGTTTTCATGTTAAGTATGTATGTTCAAAATATGGAATGTTACATTCTCAAAATCTTGTGAATTATTTATTTGAATAAAAGAAATGGTTTATTGAAAACAAATACGTTTGACTGACAAATTTTAGTATGTACTATTTATGTTGGACCTTAACAACCTACCTCCACCCTTGGCCACTAGTGCACATACACTATGATTTCCAAATATGTATTCATCAATGTTAAAATATTCATCTGTATTTAAACCCTCCTCAAAAAGAACCTACTTTTTAACGTCCATTCAATCTGAAGGATTGCTAATAATTCATCTCTCATTTTTCTCTGGTTTTCTTTTAATAGGCAGCGGAGTACTGCTACCATGATATCAATATACACACCGATGCAAATACAGATGTATATTCTGCGCCGTGTCTCCGTGCCTGGGCAACATGGCATGTCATGGATTACCTAAAACAGTGTCTTGTTCAGAAGAATGCTGCCATGTTAGACACTTTATGTAAGTACATTAATTAGCTAATTTAAAAAAATATAGTTGTATTCTGTAAAGATGTTGAAATACCTTCTTCTCTGGAAATGGAGCCGAAGCATATGAAATTGAAGCAACAAAAAGGAAAACTGGTCCACTGATTAAGTTAGCTACAGCTGACTTCGCATTGCAGCTTCATTTGCAGAGAACTTCTGACAACTGCTATGACATTTATTTGCCAATTTTCAGGGCGTATAAAAAGACAATCCGTCACAATGAGTAGATAAGCAGCCAATAATACTACACTTCGGCATTATTATTTAGTTGAAAAATTCATGTAAAATTTATGAAAAACCGTTTATAACTGTCCGTAAGTAAGTAATCACAATGTACATAATATAAAATGGCAGCCATTGCACATGTAAGAAAATCGGAATGGCAACTAAATGATCATAATATTTTACCAACTTACAAATGATAATATAAATTATATTAAATTCTAAAGGTGTTTTTTATTTTAAGCCAATACCTACCTATTTTGGTTGTAATACCATTCAGTATCAAGACTACAAAAATAAACGTCTACGCTTAAGTATAAAACTCATAGAATGAGACAAAATGATCTCTCTCTCTCTCTCTCACCCTGTTACTATTCAAGAATAATACCTAATTACTTGGAAACTGTATTGGTTTAAAACAATTAATTTACTTTCTTACATGTTAAAATATATACTAATCTATTAAAGGCTAATACTTACTTATTTGGAAACAGTATTAGTAATTTAAAACAATGAATTTAGGTACTTTAACGCAGGCCCATTATGAATTGATTATTATTTAGTTGAAAAGTCCTATAAAATGTGTGTAAAACCGTTTATAACTACACGCAAGTGTCTCAATCTCAATGTACATATAAAATAGTCGCCATATTGCATGAATACGAAAATCGGAATGGCAAATGAGCGATGTTCATTCTGGAGTTTTAACCATGCTTCATGCATCAAAATAATTTCAAATGTTATAACAGAAATAACGTATAAGACAACTCGCTCAATTTATAATAAATATGTCATTAAGTTTTAAAATATTTTTTTTCTTGTGCTTTTGGCGGATTTTGGAAGTTGTAGATCACTACATATTGTGAAATTACACATAGAATACCTATGTGCTTAGGTATTCTTTTATTATATTTTGACTATCATGTGGACTTATCGATTTCTGGAAATAGACGCCACATACGAAGCGAAAAATAGGACTGTGAATAATTCAATGTATTTTTAATAGCTATTGAAATGAGTGCCTTGAAAGTATTAGCCGAGTGTGAGATCTGCGGAATCGGAGTAGATAAGGAGACTGCAGGGAAAGTTCTAAACCATGTCAGATCAACGCAAAACATCTTGGAAGCCAATGCATTTAAGATTAACGGTCGCAGGTTCAGGCTCAGTTCACCATCGGAAGTGGCCAAGGTGCGTACTGATAATCTTATAATAATATTATATAATTTTAAATTTTCCAAAAAATGAAGCCTGAAATGCGCTCGGGTCTTCTGCGCAGTTAACATTATTTTGAATTCGATGACAGACGTACAAAGCAAATGAAAATAGCATTGCTGTTATTCGCATTACGTACTGAAACAATAGTAATATAATGGGGAACATTTTGGAAAGCGCGGAAAAGATTTATTGGAAGGTTTTATTTTTCTGTTATTTTACATGTGGCACGTTTCCAATAATTAACAAGAATTTGGATATTTTTTGCTACATCCTTTAAAATATCTGAAATTATGTCGTCAAATCATAGTCAATTTTGAATATTTTATAAATAAAAGATATTTTTTGTCTATTATGGTTTGCTTTAGACAGGGTTAATGAATTTAAAAAACTAACCAACAGTCCCACGATGGCCGCGCGGCTTAAGCGTTAACCTATAGCGGCGTGGGTCCCAGGTTCGAATCCTGGGTCTGGCAAGTACACATATTGTTTTTCAATTTGTGTATGAGTCAGAGTATGGACCTGATAGGTTGAGCAAGTGGGTGACATCCATTTCTCGTAAAAAATCTGTTAATACAAAGCTCCACTCTGCGGAGGCCCATATGATTGAAAAAAAAAACCAACACCATCTGTAATATTATTATGTAGGTATTCTTAATACAACAAAAACAAATAAGTATGAATGAAAAAGTGTGCACTATTTTTGTCACATCGCACATAGAATAACAATACTATTATGGCTTGGTTAGGCAGGGTTTAATTGATTTTTAAAAACTAATCAACACTATCTGAAATTTGTAGTCTTAGTTCAATGAAAACAAATACGTATGACTGACAAAGTTCAGTGTGCACTATTTATGTCAAATCTTAACAGCCTACCTCTATCCTTTGCCATTGCCGGATACTCAACCAAACAACACTCACCAGTTTTTTCAACCGACTGATATTTGTCGCCACCAGTAATGTTGATGGACTTGGTGTACAAGAATGGCTCTCACTCGATTAGCCAGATCAATGTTCCCACATATGTACTATCCCCCTATGACTACTGAGTTGAAAGAATTTTTAATTAAAAGCTATCTTGATTTTACTAATTAATTATATTGTTATATATTTACAGGTCCTTGGAATGTACAACGGTCGTAAAAGTAAAAGTACAAATAAAAAAGCTTTAGAAAAAATTGATAGTCCTTTGGCACAGTCAATCATTTATTGGAGGAAATTAAACTCGATTTTAACCAAAAACTTGTTTCCTCTCACTGCTCACGCCGTAAAGAATACTGACTGTCAACGGTAAGCATTTAGTTCATTCGATTCTTCATTGTACTTTGATGGTTTTTAGTATTTTTTTTTCTCTAATGGTGTTAATTGTCAATGCTTTTCGTAAAGACGTTGTATTACTTAATTAAAATAAAACACAATAATATTATGTAATACTTATATATACTTCCAATGAAATATTAACTGATACATATCGTCGATCATTTTCTACAAACACGTATCTCAAAAAACACAACTTTTCAGGAGAGGCAAATAACAACTTTATTCTCTCAGTTTTTAATTCAGAAATAAATTTTCTTCTATGAAATATCCATTTAGTATAGTTACACATATTTTCATGCAAAAAATGCTATGTTTTTTCAATCTATCGCACTATACATTCGACCGATCAGTCATATTGTCAGATATACGAGAATGTGTTGCAACTTTACTGTGAATCATTCCACAATATTACTGCAGTAAACACGTATCTTGACTTACGAGAAAGATCTTCAGTATAATCATCTGTCGGAGTTCAGTATTCTGTGTACTTACAAACACGTAACTCAAGATAAGAGTTCATAATATTTATAAAAGTCTTTTATTCTGATAGGAGTTTTTTCTCATTGCTTAAATCTATTATGTTATAAAGTATGTTTTGAGATACGTGTTAATGAAAGATGTGCGTATTCAAATTCTGAATTCATTACATCAAACAACTCAAAACTGACAAAAATTTAGATATGTGTTTGCAGAAAATAAACGACGATATACAATATTACAGGTATTTATTTATACTTAAAAAATTTAATAGGCGACATTATTTATTGAAGATATTATGGACAAGAAATTCTCTGATCAAAAATAAATAATTAAAATTTGCCTGGTTTTCAGAAAATATTATTATAATTCATTATATAATTTACCGGGAATCAAATCCAGAGCCCCTGGGTGAAATGCCGCCTATGAAAACATACATTGATATGTCTGACAAAATTGGGATCATTAGAAATTTGCGATATTATCTTGGTGTAATGTTAATTACTTGGTTCACAGAATCTACGGTTCATATTTGACGCATACATCTACTGGCCGCATGACAATGCAAGAGCCCAATTTACAAAGTGTGCCGCGGAATTTTGAAATTCCTACTGAACTACTAACTGGCCATTCTGAGACCGAAACAAGCGGTATATTTTGCTGCCGAAACATATTTCCGGCGGCGTCTGGAACATTGTTGGTTTCTGCGGATTATTGCCAATTGGAGCTGAGGCTGCTGTCACACTTATCAGACGATTCCACTCTTAAAAAGATTGTTACAGGAAAAGGGGATATTTTCAAAGCGATAGCCTCTACATGGAAGTGTGTTCCTGAAGTTGAGGTAAAAACTACGAAAGCCTACTTATACGAAAGTATCTTAAGCGGGTAATTCTGTGTGTGAAAAGGGAGAAAAACCAGTAAAAAATGAGTTTAATAATATGCTAAATTAACTGTAATACAGATATGCACAAAAGAGATAGGGCCTATTCAAATTGAAACCGCTAAATTACTGATTTTCGCACAAAAACATAGATAACATGTTCACTTACTTCTGTCCAAAGCTAACCAAAACCCTCCCATAAATACACCTCTTCATTCGCCTTCTGAAATCCCGAATATCAGTTTCTTTGTCATGTATGACTCGTCCATCCTATGGACTTAGTCCGGCCATTTAAGGCGGCCCATTTTGATAGACTTTACATTTCTGTAGGTTCCCGTACAACGCTTACAGCTCGTAATTGATTCCCGCCCCCACCCCAACTGATATGAGTCTTTGCAACCATCACAAGTCTTTTTTATAAGTAAATACATTATATTTTACTTGCTCATCTACTTGCTGTTTCAAATTATAGAGACAGTAAAAACAAAACAATTATTCGATTCGTGAATTGTATGCAAACGAATACGTATACAGCAGTTAGCGTTACGGGTATACCGACTGCCAGGTAATTAGTAGCACTAGTAGGGCTAAACATCCGCATGCACACCATCTACCAACAGAATCATTGTTTTCTTTTTACTGTACGTAGCTACATCTGAAACTTATTTAGCTTTACATTTACATATTATATAACATACACTGTTATTATTATAATAATTAATCATGTAGTATTACAATTTAAATTTACAAAAAAAAATTACAATTTACACTTGAAGGCACACTCCCTCGGAAACTCTTGGACACACTGGAACGCCTTAATATTTGGCCAGGTCAAAAAAATCGCAAGATCCAGTGACAATTGGTACCTTTGTTGATTGATCAATTGATCCACTCTGCAGCGATGAATTTTTACAATTGTTTCCGTATTGAGCATTTTATTAGTATACCATGGTTTGGTTTTACAACTGTAATATAATTGAAAGTACATTTTTCCTTTTGTTAAACTTAGTTTTTTTCATTCATCTGTATGGAGCCCTGATGTCCATCGTCCAGTTGGTCCAATTGTCCATGATCCAGTTGTCCTGTTGTCCAGTAGTCCTGGTATCCAGTCACCGATGCCAAATTATCCCATTCCCAATGTAACAAATAAGTATTTTTTTTAGTATGGCGTATTACTTTTTCTTCTTAACCTTTTCTATGCCGTACTATATTACTATGGCAGTATCTGACAGGCCGCAGATTTTTAATGACACACGCTGAATGTAGAGCGAAGCTCTTACTAAAATTGCTGTAATCCCGATAATTTGTGGCTTAGTATTTCATTATTATTCAAACAGATGTCACTGTGTGTTTAATTTTTTAGATTATGCAAATCATTCGACAGTGGCTAGTAATTTGAGTTTAAAATCGGACGAGATAACTCGCGAAATTTGTATGTGCGGCCTGTCGGTCACAGCCTCATAGAGTGAGATAACTCGCTGAAGGCATAGAACCTGTTAATAGTAAAAGATTACTTGTAATTGTAAACATTTTCTTGTGTAATTCAGGTGGACGATGACCTTCGCCAGAAAGCCAAACAGATATGCTACGGAATCATTTACGGTATGGGCAGCAAGGCTTTAGCACAAACGTTAGACGTATGCGAGTTGGAAGCCACCGTGTTCATAAACACTTTTCACGCTGCCTACCCTTCCATCAAGCTCTTTATAAACTCTGTGACAAAAAACTGTCAAAGATTAGGCTACATAGAAACGTTGAGTGGAAGAAGACGGTATCTTCCATCAATCACGAGTGCTAATGTCTCTGAAAAAGGTTTGTGGCTATTGAATTTTACAATTTAATTGAAATCGAAAACCATATAAGTAATTTTATTATGTATATCATTTTAATGTGTAATAATATTATGTATTTATGAAAATATTTGATGATTTTAATTAATATTAAAAGTATACATGATTTTTTTAGAACTTCAGCATAAGTCAAGTTGATTTGAAGTAATGGAACCTATCTACTATTTTTATATGTCTGTGTATTGAATTTTTTTTATACTGTAGTCTGTTCCCAACCTTATTTTCATCAAGAGCATACGTTGGAAAGATGGAATGGCAATCATTTTTTTAACAATTCAACACCTTAATTTTAATAACACAATAGAGGTATATCTGCCTAATCTATGATGAATATATAGATTCTTTTTTTTTATTTGGATTACTCATTTATGGGCATGTTTAATAAATAATGTCAAGCATAAAAAAGTAGTGTATCGTGACAATCGAGTATGCGCACAGCTATAAATAGACTGAACCAGCATCGTTATCCCGCTAGGTAGCAGCACTGCTGATTAACAATCAAATGTGACATGCTGTTTTAAAAATTTCTGAAGTAAATTAAGTTGCTTGTCAACCGTACATTGGAGATAAATTTTATAATATAATACCTACAATCAACCAATACAAAAATTCAACTGCAATTATTTTATTAATTGTTTCAAAATATTATAATAATTATATTTTTGTTTTTTCTTATAAATATATCGTCACCTCAATACCACAACTAGATAACTTGATTTTCACTATTCAGATAAATATTGAATAATATGATTCTACATTTCCTTCTCTACGAAATGATAAAACTAGGTAAGTCAGAATTTAATGGCAACTGTATTAATTTTGTGTTTGAAAATAATAGATAACTTTAAAACCATAAATGCATTAAATAAATACAATAAAATATTTACAATGTTTTCTCATTATTTAATTGTTCCCATTCGACAAGCACAATTTTCCATTTTTATTTTAAATAATAATTATAGCCAAGATTTATGTTAATCAAGTAAAGTTTAAATTTCATTTTCCCAACAATGACCAATTCAGAGTTATCTAGTTGTAGTATTGAGGTGACGACAGTGGCGAAGACTCCATACTAGGCGATTATTTAAAGCCTACCTTCTTAAGAAAAATAATTTTTATTTTCATATTGACGTATTTATATAATCACAAATAATACTATATTCAATATGCCCAAAGACATCTATCGTAGAATTGTCATAATTTTACGATCTTTTCCCATATTTAATTAAGCACCATCTATGGCATCTCTCGAAAGTTTAAAAAAATAAAACACACCGTGTTGTGCTTCACATATTGTATAGGATTATGTTTACGTGAGTCGTCGGGTTTTTCAATATGAAGTTTTTTTCTCATAATTTCAAAATGTCTGGCGTCCCGCATACAAATCTACAAGCTGTTTCGTTAGCGCTTACGCCGCGAGAGCACATTTATTCAAAATAATTAATAGGGAGATAATTTAAAAAATAATTTCTATGGGATTCAATCACATAAATATGTATTGATTGTTGTTAAAAATATAAAATAATTTATCTCGTGATTTTTATTTATTTATTAGTTCACTCATTAGACAATTTATATATCTGGTATTGTACCTACCTAAGTCTGTGTTTTAAATATAGAAGTATTTTAAAATGTCTAGTTTAACAGGTTAAATTATAAATTGTTATGGAACATAATATATACACAACAACGGATATTTTCAAAGATGATAGGTAATATATTTTGAGCGTATGTTACGTTTATAAATGTTTAGTAAAATACATAAGTAATTCAAACCAATTGTTTATTTTTATAAACTAATTATAACAAACCAATTAAACTTTTGAAATTTCATCGATTTAGCATACCTATTCATCAGTAGTAATATTGGGTTCTTCTTGTTTTCCGTAAATATATCTGATAATCATGGTTACTCCCACAGCCTACCTCTTTCAAAAAGTCACCCTTCGCCACTGGGTGACGATATAAAATACACAAATGAGTGCTTGCGGGGTCAGGTGCACCCGTGGGGTCAGGGTTGGGAATACCTGCTATAACGATTCTACTCTGTAAAAAGGGAATCAGGTGTATATCAATAGCTTAACTGTGTAATATATTGCCATGGCGAATTATAAAAGTTTAATATTATTTTAATTTACTAAATTGTTGTAAATATTTGTTATAGCCCATGCAGAAAGGCAAGCCGTAAATACGACAATACAAGGATCTGCTGCTGACATTTTGAAATCGGCTATGATACTGATCCATCAGAAGATGGGAGATGAGTCTGAGGATTTGAGAAACGTTAATCTGGTGCTGTTACTTCACGATGAGCTGATTTATGAGGTCCCCGAAGACAAAGTCGATCGTTTCACATGCCTCTTGAGACATTGCATGGAAACAACTGTTTCATTGTCTGTTCCGCTTCCTGTGAAAGTTAAAGTCGGTACACATTGGGGCAATCTGAAAGAAATTCCTTTGAAAAACGATACGCTTTTTAATTAGTAAAATGTTATATTCTCTTTTTGCACGTTTCCCTTGTATTGGAGGATCAAAACCATCACTACAATATCTTTTTTGAAGATTATTGAAAAACAATAAGTATTGCAACCATAGAATATAAAAATTGTTCAGTGTGGTTGTGATTTGTGAAGCTATTTAACGGTACGTTGTGGCAAATTGTGCGAGTTATCAGTCTCTACTTATCTTATTATATATTACTATTAAGCATCTATCAGAAAATCATCTGTAGGTATGAAAATATGTAAGGGTCATCTATATATAACATCATATCCTAATTGGCGGTAGGGTTCTGAAATAGTGTGATGATTTATAATAAGGGAGATAGAAGGGTTGTAGAAAATCTGACAACACAAAACCAATAAAATATGAATTACTTTTTTTCTGAAAATAAAATATTCCGTGATAATGTTAAACTGAAATTTGCTCTTTTTAAACAAATTTACTCTGTAAAAAATGGGTGGGGGGCGGTCAAATGATGAAGGAGGTTTGATGATCGACAATTCCAATACTATACATAGCAGTGGCGTGCGGTCACTTTCACTATTTTCCTCTTAGGGATGCTGTTCAATTAAGAGTATAATTTGTTCTGGGAACGTGTTTATAATCCAAAAGCACTCATATTATATCAAAGTGAATTTCCCCATAAGAAATAATGTAAACTCAGTCTTACTCAAGTGTTGCTATTCTACAAAATTTTGTTCGTATTGCAAGACCTCGCTCGTTTACCAAGTTAAATTTAATTAAAAATTTTTGCCCATTTTGCAAAACACTCGCAATCCAAGATTTTACTGGACTTATATGCTCACTATTTACTACGTACTATCTATGTACTTAAGATTTGTAACTACCTTATTGAATCTTTGCGGGCTGTCGGTTAAGTAGCATAGTTGTGGTATTGCAGAGCGACATTCTAAATATATTTACGTATTATTAATAATAAATAAAACCTAAGAAGTAAGTAGCATCAAACTTACCGTACAATTGCATCATAAAAATATATAATTACATACCTAGTACTTTATCAATTGTTTCTGGGGATACTACGGAACGCACGCCACTGGTATATTAGTATACCTAATACAAGACTGAATTCATAATATTATATTAATGATTTTCTTTGTAAAGTATGTTTAAGAAAATATGTTTTTTTATCCAAGTTTTGTGATTTCTCCATTCAAAAATGTGCCTTTACTTACATTGTGATAATTTTATTGTAATTATTTAATACTACACCTTTTTTAAGTGAAGTAAATGAATTAACATGGGATAATATTACTAAGTTATTTAATTTTAGAAAGTGACAGTAATTTTACAATGTTTGATACTTTCTAAAACCTGAATATACGTAAATAAAATTCATAATATCTACCTACTGTATTTTTGTATGTTTAATTTTACAAAATCGACTTTTTCTCGCTTTTCGGTTAAATAAAATGTTGAATTGATTTAAAACAAGACTGAGTTTTATTTTAAATCTTCTTTAATCCATCCTATTCTGTCCATCTGCTAGTGCCAATCTAACAAAAATTGGTAATAACTAGTTAAAGGCTATAGCAGCTGAAATGGTGGATTGCTTTGAGAGAAAGGCGGATGGTGGGGAGTGGAGAATTAGGTACAACATGGAACTATACCGCTTATACCAAGATTCAAAACTCTCCAACTTCATAAAACTCCAGAGGCTGAACTGGGCAGGCCATGTCCAGCGCATGCCTGAGTCACGGATACTGAATAAGATCTTCGAAGGAAACCCAGGGGGGAAAAAGCCAGTGGAAAAGCCACGCACACGATGGGGTGACAATATTACAAAAGATGCCAACCAGCTGCTAAAAATCATGAACTGGAAAAGACATGCGGAGGACCGTTCCGGCTGGAGGACGGCGGTGGAGGAGGCCAGGGCTCGACTTGAGCTGTAGCGCCATCGAAGAAGAAGAAGTTAAGGCTATACCTCAGTTGAGGCACGGTCTAAAAAGATAGTGACTAGGCGATGCGCGGATTGCGGGTCGCGGATGCAGATGACGCATGTCAAACGAAATATAATTTGTCATATAAATCCAACATGAGTGTCCATTTAATGTCCTGATTATTGTTCTATCAGTAACAATAATAATATATTCATTGACATGTTTTCTTTTTAAAGTAAATGGGTAACGCTTTTAGTCATCTTTACACGATTTAAGAATTAATACGCCTGTCACCATCACGAAACAAATTGACGTGTTTCCAACTCGACCTTCTCTCTCCGAATGGTAGCGAGTCCAAAATTTTGTCGCGCCCATAGTTGAAAATTATTTGCTGTTTCACTGATGTATCACCTTAATGAATATTTCAGTATTATTTTATTATATTTTAATATAATATTGTATAAATTTTATCTATCACACATTCTTCTTCTTCTTTCACCCTGTCACGTCCCAACATTGGGGCATAGGGCAAGCACAAGTTGGCGCAACTTCCCTCGGTCCATCGCCAACTCCTGTGCCTCCCGCCATGTCAGACCTGCAGCACGTAGGTCGCTTTTGTAGCATCGCTGCAGGGTGAGGGAGGGCCGGCCACGGCGACGGAACCCTTGAGGCTGTGCCACAAGGGTACGAAGTGCCGCACTCTTTGGCGGCATCCGGAATACATGTCCCAGCCACGTGAATCGTCTTTTCGTGATAACTTCAATCACCGAAGGCTGTTGTGTCTGCTCACGAACTCGGATATTTGTAACGCGGTCGTACCAATGTACCCCTAAGATTCTGCGGAGACATCGATTCTCAAAGCTCAAAAGCCGTGACTCTTGAAGCTTAGTAAGATGCCATGTCTCACAGCCATACAGGAGCACAGGTAGCACGCACGCGTTAAACAAACGACATTTGGTCCTCACAGAATACAGCCTTGACCTCCATGCGACTCCAAGTTGGTTGAACGCAGAGCCCGCCACACCCATGCGGATTCCAAGCTCACTAGAAATACCACCATCATCGGCAACCGTGGCACCCAAGTACTTGAATCTGGACACCAGCTCTAATATAATCGCCCCTGTACACTCGTCAGCTGAATGCAGAACTATTCTAACTCACTTTTGAAATATTTTAGAAGGGAGTTCTTTGAAACATCCTAGTGAAATTATTTATTATTTGTATAGATAAATGTACACAACATATTTTAGTAGAACTATTGACGAAAATAGTGATGCATAAATGTGTCCATGTAAATAATTTAAAAAATAGAATGTTTCAAAGAGCACTTCTGTAAAATATTTCAAATGTGAGTTAGAATAGTAAGTTCTCCATTCAGCTGACGACATGCATATATTTACTGCCAGCAATAGGGTGCGAATTAAACTTTCGCGACAATATTGCTAGAAACCCATTACGATCACGTCATGTTCGCTCTCGGAAAGTTCATCATTTAAAATTTATCAGACACATGCTCCCATTCCGTAGGACATTTTGGGCTGAAAATTTGTCAATTAGCAAATTCTGCCAAAATGTACCAGAACTACACTAAGGTCACCTCACGCGTATCATGTCACATCACCAACCACATTCACGATAGAAGTTTTATATTCTCTGAAAATTTATACATTTTTGAGTCATGTGCTCTCACATAGAGAGATTACAAATGACACAATGTTTTTGAAGGACGACAGTTTTATTATCGTATCTTCTGATTGTTATAGCATGTGTGTTCAAGTGACATGATGGTAATATGTTTCTAGTATTATAGCACATGAGCTCACGTGGTGGTAATGGCCCAAATACAATACCATCACATTGCGTACTGTCACGGTGAGATAGAGGTATAAACGTTGAGATAGAGATCGTGATTCACTATTTCTATCTCAACATTTCTATATCTATCTCAGTGTGACAGCGCGTGACTTGATGTTAATGTGTTTCTAGCATAACTATTAACATACAAACAAGCAGATTGTCTCGCCAACTTCATTTTTAAAGTTTAAATGAAACGCATTGCTGTTTCCTGCACGATGTATTTCGTTTAATATTTGGTTGCCACTATCGCATGAAATAAGTTCTACCACACATGCGCACGTGTCGCGCGAGTTGGAACTATTGCGAGAAAATTCAGAAGCCGCTAAACTTTTTTAATCCATGCATGCAGTGTTGCAACTTGCATGACAAAACGTGTTTACATTTGCCTTCTACTTTTATGGCAGTGATAATGTACTATACTGCCAGAAATAAATCCACGCATGTGTAAATGGGCTATAAATATATGGGTAAGTATACAAAATGGAGGTAATTTTTTCGAGGAGTAATTGTTACCCATCAATCTCACCTGTTGAGTGCTTGCTACTAGCAGAACTTTAAATTATGACTCATACAAAAAATGACCCTCTCTTTATATCAAAAAATTCTCTCAAGAAAATTCTCTTTAAAAAATCTTACTAAAAATTAAACTAAAAATAAATAAGAATCCGTCTAAACCATGGGTGGCCAACTCGCGGCCCGCTGGGTGTCAACTTGTGGCCTGTGGAGCAGTGAGAAAATAAAAAATAATATCAAATGCTGCCGCTAGATGTGAAAATTGAGATTCGATATTGGCTCAAGATTTTAAAAAGCACCGTGAGCTTTTTGCTGCATTTGCAGCGCCATTCTCCGTAAACGTGAATTTATTACTAGGAAATGTACAAATGGAACATTGTAAAATATGTTGCGATGAACACAGTTAAGGGAGAAATTCCATTAGGTTGGTTTGGAAGAGTTTTACAAAACATATTTGGACAAGGAGAAATATCCTGCACTTTACAAACATGCTCTTATGATGACTTCGCTATTTGGGAACACTTACACGTGTGAACAGCTTTTTAGTCGGATGAAGCATATCATATACATATTATGTGCATTGCTTTATGCATTTTGGCCAGTGACGTCCCTAGACAAAATGCCGCCCCATTATTTATACAATATTTTTTATTATCCTTTCATGACTCCAATATATAAGAAATGTATTGTATGGATACCATACTAAGAAAATATAATTAGGTAGGTACCACTAAATTTTATTTTATTTAAATGCAATCTCTGCTTCAATAGACAATATTACGAGTCCACAGCTTCAGTTACATTTAAAATTACACCTGACAACTTCCAAAACTCGCGAGTGGCTGGCAAACATATTTGTGGATACATTTTAAATTAGGTAAGTGTGTACTGTTACCAAATATACACCCACCCCCCCAAAAAATGCCTCAAATCACGCATCAGTAATCTAATCACAAATTTAAGAACAACGTTAAATGACCAGCCCTACAAAAGTTTGCAACCCCCGATAAATATTATAGAATAATATTATTATTATCGCAAAATGCATTTGTCAGAGGTAGACGACGCACATTCATTTCCATGCGTCTCTAAACCGAGAATTTATCGGAAAGGACTCCGACCGGGGAGACATCGAGCCAAGATTTACAGTTAAGGTTTCGAAGCTTCAACAAGTAACCCGCCCCGCACCCCTCTCATATCACCCTTTATCGAGTACTTTTCGAAAAATCTAAGAGAAAGGCAGTTTACATTTTTTGTACGAAATTTAGGAAGCACCCCGCCAGCCCCTCTCCCGCATCTTACGAGGGTTAGATTAGTATAGGTTAGATTAGGTTAGGATAATTCAATAGTACGATTTCGCCCGCGAAAGAAGATACGTCTCACGCGCCCCCCTTTGTCTTCGCGGAGGGGGCCGCCTAGAAACAAGTAAATTCCACCCGTTTCGATTTCTCAAATCAGTATACCTCATGTAGTATTCCCGTGCTAATAAATAATCGTATCCTCGATTTGCCGCCCTCAGGGAAACTGCCGCCCCCAAGTGACGCTCAATCTGCCTACCCCCACGGGACGTCACTGATTTTGGCTGAAATATTGCTGTCAACCGTATTGAATATGTGTATTCAAATAATAACAGTGAGTTTCTGTGCAACTGGTCATTGAATCGTTTTCATTTTCCAACAATAACTTTTCTATTATTATTGTACATTTATTTTAATTCAAATAGTCGAAGAGAACAAATAATAGCAAAACAAAAACGATAGTTTCCATTCTCGTAAAAATGTTGTCAAGTCAGTGTCGCGTTTCTTTCTTTCATGTATAACTTGTGAAAAAACAATTTTATTATAAAATATTGTTGTTTATTAATATGAATACGAAATTTCAGAATACCTTTATATTATTATCTTTATAAGATATAGATAAGTAGTTAGAAATAAATTATAATAAGAAAGAAATTATACATTGCAAAGATTTTTTCTAGAGCCTTCAAATGCAGTGCGATGATCGCATTACGAGTAGTTTCGGGAATTTCCCGACGGGAATTCTCGAGAAATTTTCGAGATTTTCCCTTCCGAATCTCGAGAATTGAAATTTTTAACACTTCGGGAAATCCCGGATCTCGAGAATCTTTTCTCGGGATTCGGGATTTCTTGATTATCAAATATTAATTGAAAAACCGATAAGTATAAAAAGTGGATAGGAAACACAAAACGTTCAAAGACTGATCGGGGCATTTACACAATTAAGCCAACATCGACTCAAAATGAGCGCAATTTTTGCAACATCAAGGAATTTTGTATCTCAAAAGCGTACGCGATTGTCAGATGCATCGATTGACAGTCTGTGTTTTTTGAAATTCTATTTAATAAAGTAATGTTTTGAACTATTTTTGTTTTCCTACTTCTATTTTGTTTGTCTTCTTACATAAATAAAAACAAATCATATTTTTTTTGGAATTTGTCTGTTTTTACACAGATTTTAGGATTTTTACAGGTTATTTCTAAATTTCCCGATATCTCGAAAATTCTTTTTTGGAAATCCCGAATCTCGAGAATTCAAAATTTCATCAATTCGGGAAATCCAGAATCTCGAGATTAGATTTTCTCGGGAAATACCCAACTCTAATTACGAGTATTACGACCATTACGATCTTCGCATACAATGATCGCACAACTTTACTAAAATCACCACTTATTTTCTGCTGCGATGATCGCATGCAGTAACGTCTCTATAAGTGTCACCATTTAGCATACTTTAGAATGCCATCCCTTTTTATTATTTTTAGCTTCATACTGTCTGAAAATTTGTTAGGTAGATACATACATACTTACCTATTTTATTATTTATATATTTTCGGATATCTTAAACAGACAAATACTACATACACACCATATCATGGCCCCCAGAAAGGGGGGGCTGACAGGGCTCTAGCCTTGGGGCCCGGGCTCAGGAAGGGCCCGGCGTGGCGAGTCGATCAGTTAAGTGATATAAACAGATATAAAAAATTCTTTCTAAAAGTTAAAAAAAGTTGCCTGCGGCGCTATTTCTCTTCAATTACGTTATTATTTAAAATTATGTGGTTGTTCGATACAATTTTTTTATTTTGTATGGATACTCGACAACTCCATAATTCAAATGGATGTAATATACAAATAAACATTAATTATACACGTTAATTTTACCGCGTAACCACACCATTTGGAAACGGCTACTGCAGAGCTAACTAGCTTTATCTTTAACGATAGGTAGGGGGCCCGCTTCAGGATGTGGGGGTCATGCACCATATACTAATAATTAGAGCATTTCCACGAAACCTACTCGCAAACAGTGGTGGTTTTAGGTACGCGGAGGTCTGTGCCGCTGACGGGTTTGAGCCACACTAGTGAAAATGTTGCCTGTGCGATAAACTGCTATAATAATAATATGTATTACAATTCAACAATAGCTATATGGTCAGGATTTTTATGCTATACTTTCTAATGAAGTGACTCATCCGAATCATGGAAAACCGCTACTACGTTTTGTTCGCAACCCTTTATAATGTGCCGCCCCTATGCAACGCATGATCTATATACCACCACGGGACGGCACTTATTGCATGTGCACAGTGACGTCCCGTGAGGGTAGGCAGATTTAGCGTCGCTTGGGGGCGGCAGTTACCCGAAGGGCGGCAAATCGAAGAGAATCATTAGGTATGTATAGAAATAGCTACATAGACTCAGTTATAACGGAAATATCTTTCCATTAAAAAAATCAGCTCACTTGTTCGAAACAAAGTGTATTAATTACTATAAAAGGTTTAACAGGACTGTATTTTTTATCGGGTTCGCGATGTCTAGTTTACTTTCGTTGTCCTTGGATGTCACATCCTTGGTGATCAGCAATGACATGCGCATATTTGCGAATTACATTTGAATTATAGGTACGTACATACTTAACAAATTTAAAATTTATCCAAATATTTTGCCAGTCTCGCGAGTTTTTAAAGTTGTACATGTATTTTAAAATGTACCTATCTGAAACTATGGACTCGCAATATTTGTCTATTGAAGCACACATGGCATTTAAATTAGATTTAGTGATATTTTGTTAGTAATGTATCCATACAACACATATCTTAGATATTGGTGTCATGAAAGGATGATAAAAAATACGGTATAAAAATGGGGCGGCATTTTGGCGCTGTCTAGGGGCGGCATTTTGTCTTGGGACGTCACTCCATGTGCATATTTATTTAAAAGCATACATATGCCTTCATTTTAATCTACGTAGGTATTGTGGATTCACAGGAGGTGATTAAACCTTGATTCAAACAAAGAAGCTACCTATACGTCCGGTGATGGGCCTCTGTTTAACCGATTTAAATGAAAATTAAATTTGGTAAAATATGCGACCTCGCCGGAAACCAGTTTTTAAACTACGATAACCGTGGGATTTTTGAACTAAAAATCGTAATCTCAGTTAGTATTTTTTAAATAAATCTGTTAGATTGTTGTTTGTTTGGGTCCGGTATTAATTTAATCAACCAGATTCTTGTTGGAATCCAGTTAGGTATAGATTTTTCAATCGAAAGTTATTTAATTCACTAGATTTTAGATAAAGTGATTATTGAACAAGAAAAAGTAGACGTACTTAGGTACTTAGTTATAGAATTATAGTTAATAATGTTAATTTAACAAGATTTAAGAATGTACCATTCTAATTATTGAACATACATCATTTTGAAAAACAGAATTTTAGAAAAATTAGAAAAAAGTAATTGAACCTGCATCTCTTGGGTTTACAATACGCGGGCGTAAACCCAAGAGATGCAGGTTTGATTCCTGCCGGGTGTCTTACTTTTTTCAAAATGATTTTTTCTATTGGTTATAATATATAAGTAATATGTTTTCTCAGAAGTGTTTTTCAAAATTATGTATGATCAATAATAATGTTAATTGATTATATTTTAAATATATAAAAGTGTTAAATGAATAATTACGGATAAAATATTTTTATCTTGATTTCATATTAGTCAAATTGTTTATCAGTGTTTTAATGATTTGATGATATACCTATATTTCGTAATTCATTTCGCAAAATAATACGTTATTAATTGATAATAAAATCATATTTAACCGAGTTGTCATATCAATGTTATTTATCTCGAATTACGTACAGTTAATAGATATGTACCTAGGTACTAACGATAAAATCAATTACGATATTAATTATACGTAAGGTATTATTTTAGGTTATGTTCAGATAAGAAAGTTTAGTTTTCTTCAGTTTTCCTTTGCCGTATGTATTCGTAATATTTTTGAATGCCAAACACACCCTCTATTTTACTACTGAGGAAAATCAAATCTGCCGGAATACCTATTGGAAAATAGTTCCGAGTGCTTCGCGAAGATGCCGCCACGAACAGAATAAATAAAACGTAGGTAAATACAAGTCGAGTTTCACAGTGTTTCACGTTCACCCTGGAGTTTACCCCCACTCTGCTTGGGAAATCAATACATAGACATGTTTTGGGGTGGTTTGACGTCTGTCCCGTGAAAATTCTATACCCCGATTATTAAATACTGTAATTCTGTGTGTTATTATGGGCCGTGAGCTTTCCGATTTTAGGTTAGACAATAAAGTATTAATGAATATAAAACTATACCTGCCAATATATCGATGAGTGCGTTTTTAATTCATACAATTAGAATAATCATGAATTTATGATATTTTCCTTTTTAAAATAAAATAATAAAATTATTATCTCACGCTGTAAAGACATAAACATGAATACGTGCGCCATTAAAAAATATTATTATTTAAACTGTAGTGTATTTACAGGCATTATTACTAGACAATACTTCGCGTAAATTTTATTGTTTTTTTTTCAAAATGCACCTTCATTTTGAACAAAATAATAGTGCAAAGTGTGACTGCTCTATACTTTCGCTGTCGTGGATGGGCAAGGTGCCAGAAGAATTGCCAGAGGTTTGTTTTTTGCGAATATTTTTATCTTGTATCTACCGGTTGTTAAGAGTTAATGTAATAAATAAATCGTCGTTTGTATAATCTCTTAAATCTACAGTACAGGTAATAATTCGACGAGTTTGTTTAATAATAAATTACAAAGCTGTGTACGTCTTAATTTAATATAGAGTTATTATGTATATTTTTAAATAATATATCATCTCGTTTCCTTTCAATATAATAA
The DNA here is from genome assembly GCF_057557595.1 of Rhyacophila brunnea. Classification (NCBI taxonomy): domain Eukaryota; kingdom Metazoa; phylum Arthropoda; class Insecta; order Trichoptera; family Rhyacophilidae; genus Rhyacophila; species Rhyacophila brunnea. The sequence goes on from NW_028232752.1 coordinate 18,841,616, forward strand.
TATGTAAATCATTTTAGTCTACCATTTTATTTAATTAATATTTAACAGAGGCAAGTATTTGAATGTCTTTTAAATATGTACTGTGTTAATATTGATTGTAAAATATAAGAAAAACTGTATATTTTACCTATTTACTTGCTTGTAAATATATTAATTTATTCAGCAGTGCCCTGAGCAATATTCAATATTATTGGAGATCCAATAAATCCAACATGATAATGAGGTATATATTTTTTAAATAGGTTTTTAATTGTTAATCCAATATTATACAATAATAGGTAAATAAATCACTATTTCCACAGTTCTACTCCAAGATACGGAGTTTTACTATAATAATATGAAGATTTTTAATGAACATTTTGCGAGTATTGGTTGACGGTTGCTAACAACTCGATCACCCGATTCAGGCAGGCGTAATATGGTACGAGGAAGGAGAAAACATTACAAACACCTATACCACGGATCCAAATACGGCAGAAAGAAATCAAATTATTTTGAATTTTATTCATATAGCGGGATTTTTCCTAGATTTATTTATAATAAACGCGCTAGATTCAGTTCTTTGGATCTCATTCTATATAATTAAAAAAGCTAGCCTGTTTTTTCAAATTTTTAACTTTATCATAAAATCAAACCTGTATTTATATAGCATACTGGTTTTACTTCATTATTGGCACTACAGTTAATTACACTAATATATACTATATTAAATCAATCTACTGGATGTGAATTTTGGTCGTTTGTCTTAGAGTTTTCACAACAGCTTCTTATTTATTTTTATTACTAAGCTACAAAAACTCTGCCGAGGCTTATTTAGCTGTACATCAGGTACACTGTTGTTACATTCAATATAATATATAAACAATACACATTATTCGTAATGAGTACATAATATTATAATAATATAATATAACCTACATAATAATTATTACATCTTAGCTTTAACCAAGTGGTATTATAATTTATACCTACTCAGAAACATTTGGATACACAAAACCGCTTTGATGTTTGGCTGAACTATAAACATTTAATATTAATTGGTGATTGATAATAATTTTTACTTCTTAAATTAAAAAGGAGCTTACGTCTTTGACCACCATCCATACAGTGAACATTGCCAAACAACGTGTTTTATATCTTCATATAAATAAATACGATTTATGTAAATATAAATCATCTAAAACGACATTATTTACAGAAGATTTTAATATGGATTAGTGAGTAGGTATGTACTAACTCAGGTCCGTGTAATCTAAGGCTCGCGGGCTGCGTTCGGCCCGCTAAGTATTTCTGTGGGGCCCGCAAGCTTTAATAATATTTCTGAAAAAAGTTTACTTTTTCTACATTTTAACTCTTTTTTAAAAATAAAATTTGAATAGATATACTTATGAATTGCACCGTCGAGAGGAAAACTGTAAATTGTACAACTCTCTTAATTCGCACAAATCCGATAAACTTAAAGATTCTGCTCGAAAAAATGTTGATTATTTTTGGATCAACCTAACAATTTATGTGAAAAAACATTTTCAATTATAAATATCAATAAAAACTCTACAATCAAACATCACCGATGAACATTTACGACCAGTTTTAAGAATCTCAACTGCAGAATTAACACCTGAAATTTAAAAAAAAATGTTGAAAAATGTAAAAAGGTCTCATTCTTCTCATATGATTTTTGGTTATTAGAGAATAATTAATTTTTTTATGTTGAAATTCTTTTTTCATGATAATAAATACTTAATTTATGACTAAAAATAATAGGTATTTGCCGTTCATTTTATATTCCTAATGTGGCCCTTCATCCAAAAAGTTTGCCCAGACCTGTAAACTACTTCAATTAATACTGTCGAAATCGTAAATAATACGTTGACAGTATTATGAAGAAATACTTGCTAATAAGTAATAATACTTACAGTTTACATATGAAATTTCAACTCACCACACGATATCAATAATAATTATGTATCTTACATAGGTACCTATTTCATCTTACACGCACATTCGAACTGAAACCTAATATTAACCCATTCGTATATCATAGATACGAAACGCCCATTTTGGATAGATTAACTCTTGTCATTGTTCACATAAAAACTGCCAGATATTAGACCTATAGTCAGTGGTTTAAGGTACGTAGATGCCTGAGGTGCTGCCTGATTTTGAGGACCCCTACCATTGAAATTGGGAATGGGACAACTGGACGCCAGGACAATTGGACGCCGTACTGTCGTAGACACGTATACAGAACGTAGACGAGGAATTTTAATCAGTTTCTATCTACTACTTAGTAGTTTTAATTAATTTTACTCTTAACATAATGTTTTTTTTATTGCGGATTGAGAATTACCATGCCTAAGGCTTTATATAAGAATAAAAACTCTTTTTTCGTTGGAACTTAAACATCTGCACGATTAAATCATTATTAACGTGTGGATATTTAAATTCTCACCAAGTATTAAATCATAATATAATAATTTAAATATAAATAATAATATTAAATACTTTTTTAAAGTACCTATTAGTATAGGTAAATCATTCTAGAGTGGCACCATGGGTACGGAAAAAGCGACTCCCAGTTGTAGTGGTATTGTTTGTTATTGCAGCAAACAATCCAATAAATACGCGAAACGCCTATGGTGACACTATAGAATAATTTACCTATACATAACGTCTATTTATTTTTGAATTGCGTAGCGTCCAGTTGTCCCGGCGCCAAATCGTCCTAGACCCTTGAAATTAACCCTACCATAGAAAGTAAATTTTATAATATTTAATCAGTTTGCATTAACAGATTGACGCACTTACATTTTTTAAATAATTGTACGTATTCATTTCGCCGAATCACAATTCACCGTGAGACGTTTTACCGGAAATAGATGGCCGTGTATCATTGATATCAAATAATGACGCGTTGTTCATGAGGTATTGCATACAGTAATGTTCCAATTTTATTAGATTAAATAAGAATATTAATTTAATATTCATATACACTACTTGATATTTATAAGCACCTACTTGCTAACCAACTTTTAATCATTCAAAATTTTATATAAATATATTATACAATGATATGATTGTATTTTTAATTCACTTACCTACCTAATTTATTCTGTCTTTCCATTGTATTACGGTGTTTTTATTACGTATGTCTTATGTAAACATGAATTTGATCCGAATTCTATACAGCCATCTATTTCCAATAGGTAATGGTAAACTGTGATATGGCCAACTACATACGTACACATTTTCGGACAGTTCGTATCTTTTGACAGGATTGGAGGCCTTTTATGAAATTTAACCCATGCGGTCAGATGTCAGTGAGTGTTAAATCGATAGGGTAGTTTCAGATGTTGGAACTTTCTGATTGTTCAAGCACCTCTTGCTTTTGAATGATGACCGACATTACCTGTACCATTGATGAATAGCTTTTAATTTAGCTGCCACATAAGTGATTTTTACAGGAACAAAAGAACAGGAAAAAAGAACAAAATATGTACGATATGATGCACCTACGCAATAGTTTTTTTTTTATTCTAAAATATTTCAGTTTTTTATGTCTCTGTTTTATAAATCCACCCACATAACAATCTAAATATAATAAATTGATCGCTTAAAAACTTAAAAATATATAGGTATTAGGTACCTATTGTATAAGAAAAATTTAAATGTACTTATTTATGTAGCGATTAAACAAATGCGCCGCAAACGACTTTTTTTAATGTGCATGGAAAACTTTATAAAAAAAAGTGTAAGAAAATATGATATTATAGCAGAATATATTAGATTTGTGGGAAACATAGATATTATCATATAGGTATTGTGATATTTAATACTGTACATTCTCAGTACTCCACCGCTCGATTATCCGACAACTACTAATAATCCGCCGTTATTTTTACTAGTTGAAAGCACAACATCAAGCTCTATAATTCGCCGGTATTCGATTAATGAATTCAGTAGTTCGCCGCGTACAAGTATACAACGCAGATGAGACTGGTTTATTTTGGAAACTTCTCCTTCATAAAACGTACGTTCATCGCGAATAAAGTAATGTACCAGGGAGGAAAGTGCCCAAGGACTGCATCATTATGCCGTGCTCCAATGCAACCAGGACACACAAAATTATGTTTTTGGCCATAGGGAAAGCCAGGAATTCTAATCCATTCTAGAATATCTGCCTCACTGAACAGCTGATTGTATCAAATGATTTACTATATTACCATGTTTTATTAGCTCATATTCTTGTTTGTCCCGTCCAGATTTTGTCTTGTTTGTCCAAGATTTTTAACTAACTTCCCTACTAGCTAGACATTTGAAACTTTTAGAATATATCATAACACGACGGGAATGCATTTTTTTAAAACCTTTGGCCATCTTTAAGCAGAATTGAATTCATTTTCAGTTAATTCTGTTTTGTATGTTTCGTAAAAATTCGTTAAAAGTAATATTTACTACTTACTCACTATTATTGGTTGCTAAGTGGGTCCTAGCAACTAAATTATTAGTATATACGTGCGTTACTATGGAAATCAATATGCAATATCAAAATGACATTTCTGTATTATATAATATTTATTCAGTATTTCTATCAAGTACAATAAAAAGTTTTTATTAATACATAGAATTGTTAAGTTTATATGATCCAACAGAAAATTTAAAAACGTGGTATATAAAAAGTTCTTTTTATCTTGTAATAATTATTTTAGTTAATAAACCTAGTTTATAAATATATATAATTAATTAAGTAAATATTATAATATACTAGTAATTATAAATAAAACCGTAATTTTCTAGTACAAATTTCTCAAAAAACTATTTTTACGAAATAGTTGTTTTAATTTTACCATATTTTGTATGTATACACAATAATCCACCGCTTTCACTAATTCGACACTCGTCTGCTTTTTGGGGTGGCGGATTACTGAGAGAGTACTGTAATTGTATAAGAAACATTATTTGTGTTACGTCAAACATTGGGGTCACTCTCAATACATGTTTAGGCAAGCTGTGATATTTTAATGACCCTATAATTTACGTTTTATTAGATACTTGCAAAGTATGTAAATATGTTTTTAATTTAAAAAAGATCACTTCTGAGCAAGTAAAAAATGCGTGACCGTATCTTAAAAAACACGAGAAAATCATCGCATTTTCTATGTGCGGAGTTGTAATCAGTGGTGTCCTTCAACCAGCTTGCGATCCAGTTGTTAGTAATGCTAACTAACAATGTGTATCATCTTAATATTCTTAATTGACGCACACGGCCAAAATCCTTGAAATGTATTGTTATGACTTATGACTGTTATGAGTTTATGAGATGCTAATAATATGAATGATAGTAATTCACTGGGGAAAAAAATGTGTCATACATTTTTTAATGGAGAGGCGAGTCGACGAATTCGTAGGTATTCCTAGTCCAGACATAGCGCGAACATCGTATGTATGATAGAACTACGAGTATCATAATATTATGTATGTATTGAGGTGTTATTATTGTTACTATAAGTTAACCGTCTAAACTGTGAAACCTGTATACCTATCTCGCTCTAAAAGTTAAGACGGTACTTCAGTGAAACGGCAAATAATTTTCAACTATAAGTGCAACGAAATTTTGGTCTCGCTGCCATTCGGAGAGAGAACGTCGGGTTGGAAACACGTCAATTTGTTTCGTGATGGCGACGGGGGTATTAATTCTTAAATCGTGTAAAGATGACTAAAAAACGTTACCCATTTACTTGAAAAAGAAAACATGTCAATGAATATATTATTATTGTTACTAATAGAACAATAAACAGAACATTAAATGGACGCATGTTGGATTTATATGACAAATTATATTTCGTTCGTCATTTGCACACGCGTCATTTGCACAATCCATGACCATGCCTCAACTGAGGTATAGCCTTAACAAAGTCAAGAGAGGTGCTGTGTTTGACAGTTCGGAGTAGCAATTTTCACACTATTAACAATTTATTTACAGATAATCAGATCAGATTTCTAATTATTTTAATTAACAATAAAATTTAAAAAAAAGTTCTGTCTTCAGTCAGACTGTTATTTATATTATTATGTATTATGTATTTCTGTTATAATATAAGATTTTAAATCTAATAAACAAAATACTATGTATGCTTATTAATAATGGGTTTTGTTATGCGTCCATGAAATATTTCTCTTTTTTTTACTGGTCCACAGGTGTAGAAATGTTGAGGAGTACTGATCTACACTATCTACGACCTACGTTATCACCTTAAGCTGTTAACTTACTGCTAATTCTGGGTGGTAAACTGGTACAATATGAAATAAAACAATATGATAAGATTAAGTCAACAATAATTCTGATCAGTGATTTTTTTTAGGTTTTGGTGCAATTTAATAATCTTAAGACCGGTTTGGACTGTCACGAGGCCCTCCTTTAAATATTCTGACAAATCTATTGCAACATCTGCGTCAAAGAAAATTGTCGCTGCCTATATGTTGTATTATCAAATTGATACAATATAAACTGTTTTTTGCTTTTGTAAAATAACATTTTTAAAATGATGTTGTCAGTCAAATTCATGTAATTATGATGGGTTCAAATAACGTATTTTGTTAATTCAACGATATTTCAGTTAATTATGTTTTGCTGTGACGGATTTTTAATTGGACGATGAAAATATAAATGGATACGTTAAATATAATAATTATATTATATTTAGATCGTTATGATGATGTGTTTATACAGTGGCGTCCCTGGGCATTCTGCCGCCCTTTTTCAGACTTAGAATTGCGTTTCCTTACATCTTTAGACACAATTCTTCTTCTTTTTATTTTGCCCATGTCTGATCCTAATCGGATAACATGAGTCTCCAAAGAGTGGATGTTTGTATTAACAGATTTTTGTTTTTGAGAAATGGAAATTGGCCACTTGCTCAACTTATTAGGTCCATACTCTGACTCAAAATACAGATTGAAAAACAATATGTGTATTTGCCAGACCCAGGATTCGAACCTGGGAACTTAAGCTGCTCGGCCATCGTGGGCATAGACACAAATTGTTTAATTAAACAGACAAATCTAACAAAAGTCTTGAAAAAATTACATATGTATATATATATATATATATATATATATCATGTACTGACGATTAGAGCATTTATATTAAACCAACTCTCAAACAGCGGTGGTTTAGGTACGTGGAGGTTTGAGGCGCTAACAGTTTTGGAGGGCCACTTGTGATTTTTTAAACCAAAATGTCGGTACTTTTTCGACCGCATTGTCCGCTTCGTGGAAAAACGTTGTGATACTCTCAATTCATTCTTTTATTTTCCGCCTTAGGTTGGTTGAAATTTTAGTTTCAGTTTCGTCGGACTTCAGTTGCTCCGTGGGAGAAGGGCCTAAAGTTATACTGCGACTAGAAAATTGAAATATCGATGTTAGGTGTAATATACAATATACATAATGTTATAACCAATATAATTCAATTATAGCCCCTATACACGTGCATGAATTTTACTGCTGACAGCACGTATTATCGCAGCCATAATAATACAATACAAAATGTAAACACGTATTATCGTGCAAGTTGCAAGACTCCATGCATGGACCAAAAAAGCTCAGCGACTTTTGACTGAATTCAACCTCCACTCTGTGGAGGCCCATATGATCCTATCAGGATCGGACATGGTCGGAAAAGTTTCAACTTGTATGACGTATGCGCATGCGCAGTACAACGATTGTGGCGATCCTGCGGGAAAAATACGAACTAGCATTTTGACGTTTACCAATTTTCACAACCTGTCAAAAAGCACTATACAATGACAACAACGCGTCCCGTTTACGCTTGAAGAATGACAGTTATTATTTTTTCATAAGTACATAATTCCTTAACCATTATTATTGCATGTATAATACAATAATATAACATTTAACATACCTACTTCACTTGCCTATTTAACTAGTTTTATAACTAACTACGTGCAGAGATAATACTCGTACTTCGGTGACCCTGTTTCAGTTTTGATTGTTTTTGTGTTTGTTATAAAACATGTTTTTGCATTCAGTTCCTACGTAGTTAGTTGCACAATGCAATTTTGCATTGTCATTGTTTGAATTTTTCATAGTAGCCAGGTACTTACATAAAAAACAACTACTTAACCGAATGAGATAGGTAATAGCTAAATAATAGATGGTTAAACAAGTATTACACAATATAAGTAGATAGCTATTGCAATACCGGTTGATACATATAGAAAAAATGAAGTACCTAAGTAGGTACATATCAATAAAAAATATAACTACTAAAATCTTATTTCATAGCAACCACCTATCTTTATTATGTTGACCTTAAAAAATATGTATAGATTATAATATTGTAGAACTGCTGATTTCTACAAAAAATACTATATAATTGATTACTACTAATAAGTCCAGATGCAGGAAAATCTCTCAAATTCAACGCTTAGTTATAAAATAATTGGAAATATTTTTCATGAATGTTTTCTTTTTCGAAATATGTTAATTCATAGCGACAAATGTATAAGTATATTCTTTGAGGATTGTGTTTTATTTTTATTTAACTTTTATTGGTTTCAGTCAATGACATTAATATTATGGACATCTGGAAAAAAATGACACCTTTTTTGTCGGGTCTGCCGAATGACATAATCTGTTCTAACGCCATTACAATAAAGGTAATATTGCTATAAATTCCCGATGCTTTTTGTCGGATCTGCCGAATGGTTCGGTTCGAACGGGTTCGCTCAAATGAACATTGACACTAGAAACACTGTTCTAACGCCATTACAATAAAAGTGATATTGCTATAAATTCCCGATGCGTGATATCGCATAATGGAAATTGCGTGACGTCTACCTATACATGTGCGAATGTCGCTATGCGCGAATTTACTTGCTAGCTACTGTATTGATTGCGTTGCCATTTATGATGTCATGGTTTCAGTCAATATATTTGCGTTTTGGCAGCGTAAAACTTATGCACTGTACAATATAGTCAGCGCTCGAAATGGAAAATTTTACGAACCGGAGCGCTCGATAATTTTACGAAAATAAAACTATATTATAATATACTTCATTAATTCTAATTCTAACTGATTTATAAAAATAAGTGTGTTATTTTTTTAAATTATATGAAATATCTAGCTCAGACGGTTAAATTAATGTTTCCACGAGACGGAGCGATAATTTTGTGGATTGTATGAACCGGAACGGCGCTGCGGTGCGTTCCGGTCCATTTCGAGCCCTGAATATAGTAGTAGGTAACTAGTAAGTTATCGATATTATTAATACCGAAAATACCGGTATTTTCGTTTTATTCAACCGATTTTTCGGTATCTATAAATAATTGAATAATGGTTTTAAATTACCGGTATTGAAATCCCTAACTATAACCTACAGCTGGAGGTTGGAAAACAAAATAATTTTATTGTTAACATTAATAATAAGAAATAATGCACGGTAGATAAAGACATCATTATTTTTCCATTTTATGTGATAGATTTAATATGAATTTTGACATTATGGCTCTTGTACATTTTGAAAAATGAGTATACAATATTATGATACCTACCTAATTATTATTTTTCCACAAAACGAATTACGTTTTTCAATTCTAGTAGACTACGTAGACTATAATTATATTTCCGTAGGTGTTTTTTCTTATTCAGTAAAATCGTACTATTTTCTTCTATAATGCTGTACTATTATACGCCGTTTACACGTGCACGGATGTACTGTGCACAATAAGAAAATGTATGGGGAAATATGTATTATCCTACAGTTGGCAATATTGCGTGCAAAAATCAAACAAGATTGGAAGATTCCAAATTGTGATGATTTATTGCGCGCAAGTAAGATTATTTTCGATCTGCGCCTGCGCAGTAGAGCGATAGCGAACATGCCGGTAAAAAACGAACTACTCATTTTGAGCTCCGATTTTCAATACGACCTGTCAGATAGTATAAAATGACAACCTCGCGTCTCGCTTACTCTTGAAGTATGGGATTGGAGAGACAGTCAGCACTTTTACGTGTAAACAGTTATTGTCATGACAGTTTAAAATAAGTACAATTTCCGACAGTAATTCCATGCATGTGTACAGCGCTATAATACTAAGTATTTATATGCCTACTAAACATAGCATTGATTTCAAACTAAATCTTATTTTTATTTGGATTCAATTTGAAACGTACGACTCCGAAAAATTTTGACTTTCAAGTAGAAAAAAAATCTTTAAAATATACTTTAATTCTTCGCCGACGCCCCATGGCAGCACTCTTGGCACAGTTAGTGGTGACCAGTGACGTCCCTAGACAAAATACCGCCCCTGGGCAGCGCCAGAATCTCGCCCCATTTTTTCCCCACAGTATTTTGTATCATCCGTGCACGGTGTCGTTTCTTGTCATCATGGACGTCGAAGGGCAACGGAAGTAAACTAGACATCGCGATCTCGACAAAAAAATTACAGTCATTGATTAATACATTTTGTTTCCAACCAGTGAGCTGAATTTATTAATGGAAAGATATTTTCGTTATTACTAAGTTTATGTAGCTATTTCTATATAAAATGATTTTCCTCAACGAACGGAACGATAACAAATTTAATACATAACTTTTAACTGTAAATGTGTTTGCCTGGTGGAAATTCTCGAAAAAAACTTTACAGAACAATATATATACCATACCTACAGCCGGTCTTGGATTCCTTTACATTCACAATAATGCACCGTTTGGAGCAGTTTACACGCCGGTGGTATCATCGGATCTTATTTCTTCAAAAATAAGCCCGGAGCTCACCTTATGGCCAATGGAGATCATTACCGGACCAATATAAAGTTTTTGAACAATAGCAATGGCTATCGCAACTATCGACTTGTTAAAATTAAAATTTAGCAATAAGTTGATTTCGAGTTCCATTTTCAAATGTTAATGGCAAGTACCCATTGGTCTGTCAAATAAAAAAAAATGATTAAAAGTTTATTTTTTTTAAATTTTAAAGTTCTATCGGGCTTAAAAAATACCCTTTATTTACATGGTTCAAACTAACCAAGCGGCTTTGGTTATATCTTTCTTGCTATCAAATAATATGGTGGGAAATGCGATAGAAAAAGATAAATTTTCATCCATAAATCAACGGATAGAAGGCCTATAGCCTTTGTTGTAAAGTAGGTGTCACGAGAGGCACGTGACATTGTATTGTAGTGAAGAGATCTTTAGAGAGAGGCCCTCTATTTCAGAAATGTGACGAGATGAGTGCCGAAGCTTCATTTACAAGGCGACACATTGTTTTGTTTTTACGAACAAAAAGTTGGTCTTCTAAATTAGCAACTCGCCAAATCTAAGAACTATTTCACACGCAATATTCACGTATCCGATACCTGCTTATCTGTGTCGCTAGATTTCAAAATCAGCCAAGTCCATAATAGATGAATAGGAGAAAAACATCTTTTTGTTTTCTCAAATACACAGTCAAAATGATGAAAGTTTATATTACTTCGAGTTTAGAATATTTAAAATTAATAAATTCCACATTTTGATAATGCAGAAATGTAGTAGTAGTAGCAGTAGTTCTTCAGCAATTCACAAAAAAGTCAAAAATACCTAAAGGTGGACTTGGCTGATTTTGAAATGTAGCGACACCTATTCTATACACAAGTTAGGCAGTTATCGAGGGTAGTTTTTCTAACTAGCTAGATGTAATTGTTACAATAAGTGCTAATACTTCGATCCAAAAAATGAAAAACTACCCTCGATAGCCGCCGATAGCGGCCTATAGCAGTCTTGTGTATAGAATAGATAGAGGCAGTAGAAGAGCGTCTGCGCGCTGGAGTGACCAAGTGAAAGAGCTGACTGGGAGGCACCATCCATTCTGCCCTGAGAGAAGCGGAAGATCGAGAAGGATGGAAAGTCTTGGTCGCTCAAAGGGTGGCGAAATTCAAATTTGCTCACGATCCACAGCCATGAGTGCACGACCAAGAAGAAGATAGTTTAGAATAGATGTGCAGTATTACCTACTGAGTTTACTAATGTGTCTTCACACGGAGATATACGTGTGCGACACGTCAGGCACGCAGACGAAGGGATTAGTTCTTCTTCTTCATCAGTACCTACCTAATGACTGAGGATCGTGACCCGGATGATTTGGCTGTCAAAAAGCCTTCTCATCGGGTTGTCGCCACTTATCTTGGTGCAACACGCAAGGCATATGCCAGTGAAAGACCAACACAAACATAGACCCCTTCTAATCAACCCGCGCCGCACTACTCTCGGTCTTAATCGAGCGTATCACGAGGCCCTACGTTTGGGCGTGAAGCATCAGCAGTTTTTTACGCCTGTAAATGTCTCAGGAGCAGATGCCCAAGACTGAGATCGCCACGCTCTCAAGTGAGCTTTGGCTGAGTTTACTGAAATACGTAATTTAATAAAAGGTGCCATTGGAGAGAAAGGCACGGATACTTATGGAGACATTTATTTACCTAATATATATATATATATATATATTACTTATATAATAAATGAAATAAATGTTATAGAAGATACAAAAAACAAAGCTAAAAACAATACGGACAAACAAAATTATGTGAAGAGATCTTCACGTCCGCAATAACACGCCGCATTTTTTTGCAATATAATTGACCATTGTGGCGACCAGGTCGGACGGCCCGATGGGCCCAACAGCTGGTTGGACCGACTTAAGCAGTGGAAAACCCTCGTGAACTGGTGCAACCATCTGGGGCACCTGAAGTTAGTTTTAAGATTCTAACGTGTCATGTCAAAAGACTATTTCCGGGCGGCCGAGATTTTTAGGCGACTCAAATTTTATTCTGTTTGACGACGCTGAATCGTGCGAGTATCTCTGTGGGAATGGCTCATTCTGTTTTAATATTGTAAAGTCGGTATCTGTCATACCGGTGTCGGATACGCAAATCCTCCGTGTGAAACCGCTCTAAGGCCTGTCAGTAGTCAGTACCTACATACAAACATTATATGTTCACCTTTAGTTTACGTGACACTGAACTCTGTTTAAGTGTAGCTGTTTATTCCTTGGTATTTAAACTATGCTTAGGTAGTGAAAGTAATAAAATACCAATTGTTAACAATTACCTATTAATGGCTTGTATTTAATTTAGTTAATTATTTAAAATGATTTAGTTAATAACGACCAGATGCAGAGATGTCACAGTTAAATTAATCTAACGAACATGGGTGATGATGTCATTAAATAGTGGCGAACTTAAGAAATGCATAAAGTTTCTGTTGAAATAGTTAATTAGTAGGTATTTTAGAATTCAAGGAAATATAACATCTTATTTCGTATATAAGTATGAAGCATAAAACGAACATGAATTTCAATTGAAATTTAAACGATAGGTATGAGTCAGGGAACTCAGAAATAATGGGAACTGAAATACATAACAGGTAAGGCAATAGCAGGTAACCGACTCGAGTAAGGAAGAATCCAGGTTAAACTTATACACGTGTCAAGAATACGTTTTACGTCGAATACTGAAAACTGCTCTCGGTTTATGCATTTACGCTCATTTAATGTTGGTGTATTACACACACTATTGCACGTGCATAATGCGTGCTTCATTTTCGTAGGACACTCACACATTGAAAACCATGCATCAAGATGCGGCGTATTGAATATAGCATATCGGTATTCTACTTATTATCTGTTCTGTGGTATGACTATAATATAATATTCACTAGAATTTTATGTACGATATACTAATTAATTGATCATTTTGACTGCTGTCACTTGCGTTTCTCAGTTCTGCCACTATTTTGTGGTGCCGCTAGTCATTAAACGACCGATTTCGGCCGTTAGTATGACTGACCATCTGCCACAAAATATTAAATTATTACAATTGTGTACTAGCACATTGCAACACTAAATTTCAATAAATAAATAATAAATAATATATTCTTGTACTTTTTGTATCTTCTTTTTTTAAACGACCTTGTTGTGACAAGGCTGTCATTGAGTAGGTATACATAAAAAATAAGATAACAAAACTATTCTAGTACGTTTTTTTGTTTAATTGCAATGGCACGATGTTGATATACTTGGGTCGGTATCATTTTTTATACGACACTTCAATGCAATGGAGTGCGAAATCCAAAAAAACGCACAAAATTTTATAAAAAACCTGGAATATTAACGGAAGACGCATACAAACAATCAGGAGCGATTTTCTCGACGCAAACGGTTTTAAAAGGGGCCTCCTAAAATTAAAAATTAAAATTAAATTATACCAATATATATAAAAAGCTGCGCATTTCTCACAAATTGTCAATAATAGCGATTTAGATTTCACAGAATAAACACTTAAGACGGTACTTCAGTGAAACGGCAAATAATTTTCAACTATAGGTGCGACGAAATTTTGGACTCGCTGGTAATCGGAGAGCGAACGTCGAGCTGTGATCACGTCAATGTTTATTTTGTGATGGCGACGGGGGGGGGGGGTATTAATTCTTAAATCGTGCGAAGATGACTGAAAAACGTTACCCATTTACTTGAAAAAGAAAACATATCAATGAATATATTATTATTGTTACTAATAGAACAATAAACAGAACATTAAATCGACGCATGTTGAATTTTTATGACAAATTATGTTTTGTTCCGCAGGCGTCGTTTGCACAATCTTCGCGTCGCGTAGTCACGATCGTTCTAGACCATGCCCCAGCTGAGGTATAGCCTTAACTGTAATTCAACAATGTTGAAATCAGTGATGTCACGTGAGACACATCAAAAATAAAGACAGAAATTGCAAATATTATTCTTTTATTTTATTTACTTTTATAGTAGATTTCATTGACACATTTTTTTTATCGCAGGGGACATCAAAGTCACTCGGTGTGTCGGGCCTCTACGTGACTAAACGCGCCATTCCAAAAATATATAGGAATATTAGTTAGTTTACGTGGTGCAAATTTGAATCCTGATAATATTTTATTTTACATTTAGAATGTTTATTGATTTAAAAAAAACGCGGTAATTAATTAATTAATTAATCCAGTGGTAGAGTATCCTCCACGTAACTTTGCAATTGTACACAGTTTTAGTTCACAGTACACAAGATTTGTGTGTAATACGCACTGCGTATTAGTGTCTTAGTAAATGCCAGGCGCCTGATTTCATTAAATAATTCATAAAAATTAAAAAAAATCTATTCCAAATTGCAAGGTTACGTGGAGGGTAGTTTATCCGAGGGCGTGTCCGAAAAAATGTACCTACATATGCAGTCGATCGTAACACAGTTAACCGTGAGATGTTGTATCGGAAATAGATGGCCGTATAATATTGAGAACAAATTCATGTGTAAATAAAACACTTAAAATACGTATAAAAACCGCCGGAATGTAAGGAAAACATAAGAAAATAGATAGGTAAGTAAATTAGAAAAACAAACATATCGTATAATTTATATAACATTATCACATTATAAGCGTTATATTTGATATCAATCAATATCAAATTAATGTTCTTATCGAATCTAATAAAATTGCTCCAGGAACAACACGTTTTTTTAAATCTCAAAGCTATACGGCCTTCTCTTGTCGGAAAGACAGCTCACGGTAAACTGTGCTACGGTGAAATGTAATGCGTATAATGTATACCGAGAGATATAAGACATATTAAGGTTCTGCGAAATTGCGTGACAGCGAAGAAGAAAGAACCTAAAAGACTGAAGATAGCTTAAGAATCCGGTAATAGATTGAAGAAGATAGGCTGATGATATTACATATTATATTAATTTATAGTACGGTTGGCAACATTGACATCTGACATTTGCATTATTATGTCCCTCAATTCACTTTTCAACTAGGTACTATGCAAATTGCAAAACATCATAATGTTACGATTAGTATGTAAATTTAAAAGAATACCTGTCATTTATTTTTGTATTGTAAAGTAATTCAGTTGGACCATTACAACGGATTTGATTTTTTCCGTCAATATTCTATTATACAATTTTCGGTTATTGGTTTTGACAACGGTTTTGAGATACAGCTGCTACAACCAGACCATAATATCATCTAGGGGGGCAAAAGCAGCAGTTGCTCCGGGTGTCACGGGTTTTTGGGCCTCAGCTTTGCGTTTATCGGACATCTATTTTGTAATTTCGACATCCCCAACGAACAAAGCAGTAACTCACTTTTTGGCTGTTCTGAGTTACGACATCATGCATACTCTTTCTGTCTGTATTAACGTTGTATCTCTATGTATACCAGTTGCAGAGATATGAACTCGTTGTAATTATTATTTTTTTGCATTTTAACCTGTAAGAAAATAGTAACTTGAATTACTCCATTTTATCAGTTCACAATATTGAACTGCATATATGTAAAATAGTTGTATATTGAATTACGACTTTATTCTGCGGCAAAATGTTCGCAAGTCATCGGTGTATCGTTTGTATTTTATTCTGATATTGCAGTGGCCAGAACAAAAAATAGAGTAGTTTTCTGTATGTACTCATATGCTGCGAGGATTTTAAAGTTAATTTACAACAATATTCCATGAAACAATATTTTTTTAATTTTAAATCATCTCACGAAAAAAGTTGTAATATGAGTTACAACATTATTCTTTGGAAATATGCTGTTTTATGACAAGTCGTAACTCATAAAAAGTATGCTTCGGGTTGTTTTACAGAGATAAAACATTAATACACTTGATTACAAGCACTAACTACGTCTTTTAACGAATTACATTAATATGGACGAAGCATCTGGAAAAAAAATGACACTCACTTTTTTGTCGGGTCTGCCGAATGACATAATCTGTTCTAACGCCATTACAATAAAGGTGATATTGCTATAAATTCCCGATGCTTTTTGTCGGGTCTGCCGAATGGTTCGATTCGAATGGGTTCGCTCAAATAAACATTGACACTAGAAACACTGTTCTAACGCCATTACAATAAAGGTGATATTGCTATAAATTCCCGATGCGTGATATCGCATAATGGAAATTGCGTGACGTCTACCTATGCATGTGCGAATGTTGCTATGCTCGAATTTACTTGCTAGCTACTGCATTGATATTGATATGCGTTGTCCATTAATACTTTGGACGCTGAAGACGCGCATGCGCGTAATTGCCAGGCGGCCGATCGATGTAATTAACGTGCATTTTAAAAGGGGCAATTAAAATCTCATTATATAGTTAGCAGCGAATGCGTTAATAATGTCATTGCGTTTAACCCTATTACCAGATATTTTCTTGTTTGCATTTCGATATGAGAATTTTTCAAACTTTCATTTTGCTGTCTTGAAAAATGACCTATAGTGAGTTACTGCTTTGTTCGTTGTGGGTGTCGATTTGTCGCGATGCAAATAAGAAATCTCAAATCTCAGTTTAATAAAATATGGATTCAAGCGTGATGCGAATCATTGCATATCTGTGGACTGTAGGTAGAATAATGAAAAAGATCATGACAATTTAGTGTATCTACTGAAAAGTATTTAAAACTTTGTATGACCGACAGTGAGTCAAGAACAAGTAAATAGACTTGATTGGACATGCTTTTGATTAGTTCGAAATAAACACTTAATTTACTAGGGTAAAATCCTAAGGAGTTTTTGTAACTAAATAAATAATATTGAAAATATAAACAAAAACTAGCAGTTAAACAGGCGCGACACAAAGGAGGGGGTTTCTCGTCAGGACTCCCCCAGAAATTGAAAAAAAAATATACATTTTTTTTCGACCATGTCCGATCCTAATATGATCATATGGGCCTCCACAGAGAAGAGGTTTGCCACTTGCTCAACCTATTAGGTCCATACCCTGACTCACGCACAAATTGAAAAACAATATGTGTACTTGCCAGACCCAGGATTCGAACCTGGGACCCATGGCGTGATAGTCCAACGCTTAAGCCGCGCGGCCACTGTGGGCGTTTAGATAAACGGAATATCAGTTTTTTTATTATTTTTCATCTGCTGCGTTGGATTCACTCTAATCGACATTTTACGACATGTAAGACTTGTGACCACTGAAAGACCCTTGGCACTCATAAATTGGTGCAAATATCTGGGACATCTAATGTTTGCTTTAATATTCTGACGTGGCCTGTCTAAAAGACAAGAGCGTGGATAATATAAACGGACACTAGCGATCCTAATAATAAAATTATAATCCTTAGGCCACGCGTATTCGATAACCACTTGTAGATACGACAGGTCGCAATAACTCGTAGGTAAGCTCCCGTAATAATTATAGTTGAAGGCCAGGTGGTTCATCGCTAGACTCAAAATTCGGAGGGTATGGGTATGGAAAATGTACTCTGAATAATGCGGGGACTGGGGTTGAAGTAACGAGAAGCTTTATGTGGTAGACGGGGTAAAAAAGCCACGAAAAATATCGTGTTGATGAGGTACTTAGGGCATGGCCCGCAAATCTTGAAGCGGGCCCCCCTACCCATCGCTAGGGTTAAAGGCAGTGGGACTTTTTACAGAATCGTTTTCTAAATGTTGTTTCAGGTAAAATTTAGGGTATTCGGTGTATTTTTAGCAATTTTTTGTATTGTCAAATATCGACGCACAGTAATCAAAAATTGTATCATACAACTAGACATTTTAAAATGTTAAGACTCTACAAATAAAATAGAGCCGCAGGCGACTTATTTCTCCAACAGGCCAGATTTGTGATGTGTGTTTATCTCACTTATTAGGTCGACACGCCACACCGGGCCCCCCTAGGCTAGACCCCTGTCAGTCTGCTCCATATGGGAGCCATGACTTAGGTAGTTGTGTTATAATACTTAATTAACATTAAAAAAACAGTTTTTATCAAATAAATTATTGACACAGATAGGACAGACTACATCAACCGTTTTCTAATAAAAAAATACTAATCGTGCCGCATACTGATAGATAGAGTTGAGTTGGTTGGGGGAGAGATTCAGGATTTCCCGAAATGATGAAATTTTGAATTCTCGAGATTCGGGATTTCCAGAAAAGAATTCTCGAGAAATCGGAGAATTTCAAAAAAACTTGTAAAAACCCTAAAATCTGTGTAAAAACAGACAGATTCCAAAAAATATGATTTTTTTTTTATTTATGTAAGAAGACAAACAAAATAGAAGTAGGAAAACAAAAATAATTTAAAACATTACTTAAAATAGAATTTCAAAAACACATACTGTCAATGGCTGAGTCTGACAATCGCGTACGCTTTTGAGACACAAAATTCCATGGTGTTGGCGTTGGCTTAATTGTATTAATGCCCCGATCAGTCCTTGAATTTTGTGCTTTCTGTCTACTTTTTCCATATAGAAAATCGTTTTCTTCAATTAATATTTTGATAGTAAAGAAATCTCGAAATGTTAAAAATTTCCATTCTCGAGATTCGGGGTGGAAAATCCCAAAAATTTCTCGAGAATTCCCGTCGGGAAATTCCCGAAACCCAACGGTACTGATGGACTCATGCACATGCTTCTATCGGGCCTCATATTTACTAGGACCGGCTCTGTGTAGTGCTCAACATTCCGTAGTTTCCTCCTAATTGTTATAATTCCCGATTGGCCAATATGGCAAAGGATTTTCTTGTCAAAAATGTCCAAGTTTTAGCGGTGTTTTCTCACACTTGGCAGATAATGGACGGGATATAACGTAGCATTAATTGCTCGCTGACGTGATTATTAATTAATAACTACGACAGTAACTATATTGACGTAATAATTACAATAAATTAAGTACCTACAATAATAGGGCAACACGCGGCCTTCGTGACTGATTCAATCCACAGTATTGTGTACAATACAAGTAGTTATTCAACATGGCGCCGAATGAAAATAGATATAAATGAAAAGCTAATCCATTCCCGCAAATAGTCCGCAATGATTGGAAACTGAACTGACCTTATGGCCTTATTATTAGCAACGTGACATCCATGTAGGTATTATTCTAGCATACTATAAGGTGTTACATAAACATATCACATTCCCGCGAGACCTGATAGTTTTGGCGCGAAACAAGACAGAGTCTTGATATAAGAAAGTTTAGTCGACAATACTTCATGGCCCCCACAAGGGGGGGGGGGGCTAACGGGGCTCTAGCCTGGGGGGCCGGGCTTAAGGAGGGCCCGGCGTGGCGGATTGACCAGCCAAGTGAGATAAACACACATATAATTGCAATAATAGTAAAAAAATTTCGCCTGCGGCGCTATTTCATCCGAACATACTATCATTTAAAAATATATGATTGTGCGATGCAATTTTTGATTATTGATAACTCCATGATTATTCAAGTGGGTGTTATAAAAAAAATCTATATATACCTCGAACACCATTTGGAATACGCAACTGTATATAGTCTCCAATGCATTTAATTTTAGCGATAGGTAGGGGGGCCCGCCAAAGATCCTAGCCTGGGGGGCCGCTTCAGGATGTGGGGGCCATGCAATACTTATAAATATAGCCATCAGAACAATAGCAGATAAGTAGCCCACAGTGGCGTAGAGTCAGTGCACGAAATGAGAAATTTTACGAACCGGATTGATTATTTTCAGAAACTATTAACGTATCTATCTAATTGTTTTGAGGCATTATAGGATGGTTTTACTTATTTATAACATAGAAACACTTTGGGCCTGCGTTGGTCGCCAGTTATAGTATGTTATAACTTATAACTATAGAAACACTTCCGGTTTTAGTATTTATTCAGAGTTCACAGAGATTTTTAATCAATAATAACAGAGAATTCTTCAAACGGTACACGAAAATAGATAAACAAGATAAGATGACTTGCTCGACTAAATAACCAGATGAACTTGACAACTAGTAACCACACTTAATACTAGAAACGAATTTCGATAGTGTAAGGTACTTAGTTTCAAAATACAGGACATGTATGATGAAAAGGGTCAGAGCTAATCAGACTAAGCTGACTGGCTGTACGACTGTGAGAGATACCAATTACGGAGTCAACATAGAGTTAAATCCTAATCCGTCTACATATTGCTTGCAGCGTCCAGTCATTGGGCCGCGCGATCTATGGATATATTATATGGAAAAAGTGTGCCAGATTTAAACTATATAGCTAAGACAGAAAAATAGAATAACAGGAATATCTTGTGGCATGTGAAAATTGTTAGCGGGTTGTTATTGGGTCTTATAACAACCCACAGATACCTTATTGCACTTTAAAAATATGTATTATTTGAATTTAATTAATTTTTAATAATTCACGAACCGGACCGCAATATTAAATTTTTCGGAGTGATAATCTCGGCAATTTTACGAACCGGAGTCACTCTTCGGTATGTTCCAGTGCATTTCGAACCTTGCGAAGGGTGGTGGTAGGCTGTGGAATCCGACATAAACAGTATCAATTTAACCCTTCCTGAAGCAAACCATAATATATATTACGTTAAAAATATTTTTCTCCATATAATATTTTTTTATAATATATAATGTATGGTTTGGTTAAGGCAGGCTTAATCAAATTTTAAAAACCATCTGCAATTCAGTTTTTATTATTAGTTCAATGAAAACAAATAAGTCTTACTAAAAAAGTGTGAATTATTTTTGTCAGGTCTTCACAGCCTACCTCTACTTATTATGCCTTGGTCTCGGCAGGGTTTAATTGAATTTAAAAAATTAACCAATACAATCTGCAAGTTGTATTCTTAGTTCAATGAAAACAAATAATAATTATGGCTGACAAAGTGTTCATTATTTTTGTCGGGCTATGGGGCACTTTTCTAAATAATTGTAGATATGTACCAGAATAAAGTTCCTAACAACTAACAACAATTTAGATCATGGGTGGCCAACCCGCGGCCCGCTAGGTGTCAACTTGTGGCCCGATGTGTTAATTTCGCAAATTGAGATTCGATATTGGATCAAGATTTTAAAAAGCACGGTGTGGTTTTTGCTGCATTGCAACGCCATTCTCCGTAGACGTGAATTTATTACCGGGAAATTTACAAATGGAACATTGTGAAATATGTTACGATGAACAGTTAAAGGAGAAATTCCCTCAGGTTGGTTTGGAAGAGTTTTACAAAACATATTTGGGCAAGGATAAATATCCTGCATTTTACAAACATACTCTAATAATGACTTCGCTATTTGGAAACACTTAAACGTGTGAACAGCTTTTTAGTCGGATGAAGCATATCAAATCCCGAGTGAGTACACGAATCACTGATGTGCATTTGGAAAACAGTTTGCGTGTACTCTTCTGCAACATCTTCTTGGCTACGCTTCTAGGCGCTGTTGTCGACTAAATGGGAGGAGCTTGTTAGTTTATAATGGAAAAATGGGAGGAGCATGTTAGTTCGCAGTTTTAACGCGTAGCTAAGAAGATGTTGCTGATGAGTAGTAACAACCTCACCCGGTATCGATATTGATGCACTTAGTTCTGCCACACAAAATCAAACTTATCACTAAAATTTATTATTTTTATATTAAGTACCTATTTTGTTTAATTTTTATTATTTAAAAAAAGTCTTATCTTATAAATATGCTTGATTCTCATTTTTGTTTTATTTTATTAATATATAATATATATTTCTTTTTTGTTTTGTGTAATAAAAAAAAATAGGTTGTGCGACCCGGTAGGAAATCTCATTTTTAGAATCTGGCCCGGCTGCTGAAAAGGTTGGCCACCCATGATTTAGATAAACTATTCCTTTTATTCCGCGAATAATTCACAAGATTTGAGAATGTATCATTTTTTATAGTGACGTAGGTAATAACATTGTTTATTTGTTTATTTATTTAGAAAAGAGTATTATGGCATTACAACGATTGGCCAATGCGCCATAATACACAATAAATACAAATTATAAAAATGACTTAATTACAAATAACAATCAATATACGTAACAAGAAAGTATGTGCTTATGTAGATATTAAAGTGAAATGATAAATAAAATTATAAATTTCACCTATTTAACACGTCCTCAAAGATGATGTAGTTAATAAAAATAAATCAACCTTTATGGTGCTATCAAATAAGTTAATCACAAGATACACAGCATCATGAAACATCACATCCATCCTGCGACGAGTTATCATGAAGACCGTAGAGTTACGAGTGATATTGGTGGGAACTTGAAAATTAATATTTGCCAGTATATACGGATTATAAATGAACCCATGGAGAAGTAAAAAGAAATGCTTTAAAAGAGCAATCACTCTTAGGGTGGACAAGGATTGCATTGATAGCATACCCAGAAGAAAACTAGTTGGAAAATTCATTTTATTATCATTACCATAAGGAAAGACTAAGAAATCTATTGTACACTCGATCCAACTTAATTGCGTGGACGGACCTGTAACCTACCTAATATGTATATATGTACCTACTAGAAAAACTCTGACAAAAATACGACGCCCGACGGGAATTGAACCCGTGCCAATGTGCTTTACCAATTAATCCACAGGCATCCTATATATTTAATTACGATAACTATTAGTTTTATAAATATGGCGTTAATTTTTGGAAATCGACTTTTTACTGTTTTAAATCAAGGTATCAATTAAGGTAATTAAGGTAAGTGCTCTCAATTCTTTTCTATGGTATGGAAGTATGGACGCTAAACCAAGAGATGTCACGGAGACTTGAAGCTTTCGAGATGTGGCTGTATAGACGCATCCTCAAAACTCCTTAGACTGACCGGGTGACAAATGTTGAAGTTCTCAATCGAATGGGGAAGGACCGAGAAGTTCTACGTAATATCAAAACCAGGAAACTACAATACCTCGGCCACATTATGAGAGGACAAAAATAGAGTATTCCCCAACTCGTCATTCAAGGAAAGATCAATGGGAAGCGTAGCAGAGGACGCTGCCGCATTTCGTGGCTTAAGAACCTCCGTGATTGGTACGAGTGCAGCTCCACCGAACTGTTCCGGGTAGCAGACGAGAAAGATAAGATCGCCTTGATGGTGGCTGACCTCCGCTAGATGGCACAGTAAGAAGAAGATCAATTAAGGCCTTTTTTAATTGACCCTCTCCCCTCCAAACCATTTTTCCATGTACGCGCCTGTTCTCTGTTATATCTATATCAGATAGGTAGCTATAATTTTAATGTTTTTTCATTGATTTTCTCTTTTAATATAATTTACCATCTCGCTATCGTCGATTTTATCTTCTCTTTGGATATTCTATATTGAATATCATTGTAAAGTGGTACTTCCTCGAATAGGTATCAAAGTAAAAAGGGTCTTTGAGTGAATATTGAAAAATTGATGATTTTTTGAGAGATAGCACTGTTTTTATGAAGTGTACACGTATTTAGATAAGTATTTAACCTACCTGAGTTATATTTATGTTAATACAAAAAAATGATAGTAAACCGAAGCAGTTTTCTGATAAAAAAAATTCGATTAGATAAGTAGATAACTACTTCGATATATTACCTATTACTTAAAGCTACAAAAACAATATCAGGTAATATGGTATTATCTTATTTGACTCATCAAACAACATTGATTATAATTATTATTATAGGCATTATTGTTGTCGAATTCAAATTGTCAGCTTATAATATAGTCCGGCGGCATAGCTCTGAAAATCCAAAGAATTATTGTGCAATTTTCTATAAAAGAATGAATAGCGGCATATTCTCCTATTGATTTATAACATATTGAGCCAATTCAAAATTTTATATAATTTTGATTTGTATGTATTTTATAGTACTGATTTAGTAAATTCAAAATTGGTATTTTAAGTTAATCTTGATATTTTGTAATTGGATGCCCATAAAATACCAATATGGTGGCCACGGACTAGGGATCCCGGGATCCCGAGCTATTTTCGATACCTATGAATCCCGGGATTGATAAACATAATCTCGAAACTTTCGGGATTGATTTTTTTATCAATTTTTATGGAAAATAAAATAAAAACGAAAATTTAACAGAAAAACTGAGTTTGAATGAAGTTTGATTTATACCCATGACGTGTAAGTTGCCGATTCATATTATTTTTTCACCAAAAATTAATAAAATGAGAAAGATTGGGAAAAAAAACAATGCTTCGCACTTTTAACAAAGTAATTCCACCATGATCTCATACGTTTTACGGCAGTTTCATAATTATTTGGCTGACTAATTAGATCTATGAAGCGGAAAGGCCATAAGTACACTATGATTTGCTTTACTATTTTAAATCTCGCTAACCCATTCATTAAGTCTTTACTATCAGAAACAGTAATCTCATATTAAATTCACATTATTATTTATATTACAATATTATTTACTCCAGTAAACTTATGTATTTCCAACATTGAACGTATACAATATTAACAATAAATGTCTTAAATAGTATAAATTATACTTGATTTATTTTTGACCGATCTTATCAATGTTATTTGTAAATATAAAATTTTTATATTAACAATGGAAAAAAATGCCAATCCCGGGATTGTCAAATTGTAATCCCGAAATCTCGGGATCAGAATTTTGGCTCGGGATTGGATTCCCTACCACGGACATGACACCGACAAAGAAGTAATCTTCAATAAAAATTCAAAATAAGAATAAATTCATAGACAAAATATTGTTAATTGATTAAATATTTTTATAGGTTATGTTATTTCGTAGACACTTATAAGAAAGTTATAGTTATAGAAAGTTAGTTAAGTTGATTATAATTAATTATATTTATAGTTACTCTCACAAGACCCGAAAGACCCGAAAGACCTCCAAGGTAGAATGCAAGAACTCGCGGATGTCAGTCAAACGGTCGGTCTAAAGATAAATGTCTCAAAGACAAAAGTGATGAGGAACTGTTTTTCGAACCCTGCGATTATCTGTATTTCTGGCACCCAACTCGAGCAAGTCAGCAGCTTCGTCTATCTCGGAAAGCAGGTGTCCATAGACGGAAGCATGCACGATGAAATTGCTCGAAGAACAAAGCTGGGATGGAGTGCTTTCGGACGTCTGAATATTATCTTCAAGAGTGACCTACCATTATGTCTTAAGCGTAGGGTGTTCAACCAATGTGTGCTACCCGTGCTCACGTATGGCTGCGAGACGTGGACCCTCAACACGAGAGATGTCCAAAGGCTAAGAGTCACACAGCGAGGCATGGAGAGGTGCATGTTGGGCATCACGCGAAAGGACCGTAAGAGGAACGAATGGGTTAGGAAGCAGACAAGAGTACGCGATGTAATAGACGTTGCCAAACAGCTGAAATGGAGATGGGCGGGGCACATTGCTCGCCGAAAGGACGGCCGCTGGACAAATGCCGTCATCCAGTGGTACCCAAGGGGTACGAAACGGCCACAGGGTCGCCCTGAAAGCCGCTGGATTGACGAACTGGTAAAGTTCGGCGGAAATACGTGGCAGCGAACGACACAGGACCGAGAGAGTTGGAGAAAGCTTGGGGAGGCCTTCATCCAACAGTGGATTGACCCCGGCTGATGATGATGATGATGATATTTATAGTATTTGTTATTATGCCCCGTTTACACTTGCATAGATTTACTGCTGACAGTACGTATTATCGCGGCCATAACTAAAAAATGCACGTATAAACACGTATTATCGTGCTAGTTACAAGATTGCATGCATGGATTAAAAAAGTTCAGAAGCTTCTTTTTAGGTTTGGTTTCGGAGGTTTTAATTATTAAATTTTAAAAACTAACCAACACCATCTGTAAATAATTGTAGCTTAGTTTAATGCAAACAAATACTGACAAAATTTAGTCTGCACTATTTATGGCGGATCTAAACAGCCTACCAGTGACGTCCCGTGGGGGTAAGCAGATTGAGCGTCGCTTGAGGGCGGCAGTTACTCAAAGGGCGGCTAATTGAGGAAAATCATTTGGAATATATAGAAATAGCTACCTAAACATAGTAATAACGAAAATATCTTTCCATTAAAACAATCAGCTCGTTGGTTTTGTCGGGTTTGCGATATCTAGTTTACTTCCGTTGCCCTTCAACGTCCTTATTAGTCTGATATTTTGTTAGTAATGTATCCATACAACACATTTCTTAGATATTGGATGGATGGAAGGATGATAAAAATAATGTATAAAAAAATGAGGTGGCATTTCGGCGCTGCTTAGGGGCGGCGTTTTATCTAGATTTCGCCACTGGTTTATATCGATATAAATTTGTACAATATTCAAACTATAATTGATAATATAATAAACAAGTATTGAGTATGCATAATATTATGAATTATGATACACAAAGAGTTGGAATTTATTGATTTCGATTCATTAACGACAATGCGCTACAAATTGCCATATCAATTAATGTTTTGCTTATCAATAATAAACTAATTACTCACATTCATGATCAATAAAATGCAATTCCATATCAATTATTCAATGCAATGAACAATTAACTCAGAGGTGACCGCATTATTGTACTTTACTTTTCACAAGTTTCACAGAATAAAACGTTTGAATGGTGATGTCTCTTTTCTACACATAACTTTTCAACGAACCCGTAAAAAATATTTTATTGCATTTCTTGTACGTAATCCTGTCATGAGATGCCGTAAAATGGAAAAAAATAACGATTATTACAATTCCCTTTAAAGGGCAACTGAGCCTTTAAAAAAATATACGAAAAAAATCATTTTCATGAGTAATTGGACCGCATTATGTATTCAAGAAACAAGCATCATGAGTTATGAATACAATCTGCCAGTAAAACATTACTTTTAAATTCACGGTGCTTTTAAGGGGTCTCATCCAATATAGGCCATAATCCCGACAATCAAAATTCGGAGAAAAGAGAAGCGAGTCTCGAAATATTTGTTTAAAATAATCAGTTTTTAATAAAAAATGTTCACCTGACATTAAAGATTACAAAAATAAAACCATGACGGTGTTCGATATTTCCATAACAATATTTTTTCTGGGAAATTGTGTTGTTGGGAAGGGGCGAAACATCGCATTTTAGCCACAGGGGCAGTAACAAAAATACGACCCTTATATAATTATTTTCGATGTCTTCATTTTAAGACATATAATTATTTTCCTTTCAATAATTCATCATACGATTACTTTCCGACTGTATTTCTACAAGGCATGCTCACTTTTCACTCTCTTGACTCTTGTAGGTCACTTCTGCCCTTGAGACATTTTTGCTTGCTATCACGAGGGATGGTTTCCAATCCTGGCGTTCTAAAGAATTTAAATTTATACGCGCCCATCAATTACATACGTGGTCGCAACCATGAAATATTCTGGGTCAGAATTAATTGTTACCTCGAGTCAAGCCTATCAGGCACCAATACCGAGTGGTGCAAGACTAGTCGATGCGCTCACTAAAGGCATACCTACACATTTCAATGATGTGCTGTGCACTTTGTTTTTGAAACTTTATTTTATTGTATAAAATTGTTTATGTTTTTTTCTTCTTCTCTTTTGTGAGGGTAATATTTGTTATAATGTAAATCTCATACTGCGAACGTCCTGAATTTTCATTTGTTATGTACACAATGTTTTGTTTTCATAAATAAATAAATACTATCTAAAAACCTTGTATTTTTGATATTTTTAATATGGAACATGTTTTACACATGATCTCCGACGCAAAAACGTTAAGAAAAATAGACGTAGAATAACTATAGACGCAAAGCCCGCCCGCGGCCTGCGCCCCACCCCGCTTACTTACGCGCGCCGATTATTTTCATTTTACGTTCAGTACCCTACATTATGTGCGACGTATTGTTCGTCTGTTATTATTACTTTAGTTTTATTATTATAATTACATAATTTTCAGAAAAGTAAAATTGTTTGAATCCTTTGGATTCGGTTACTTTGACAAATAAATTCTCTTTCGAATTTGGACAACCAGCATTCAGAGAATCAGTAGGCAAAGCATGTTCCATGTTTAATAATTTTAGCAGTCAGGGTTTAAGTAACCATCATCTGAGGGGCCCAGGGGGGCGAAGCTCCCCCGCGAGGCGCAAAGCGCCGATTTTCATTGAATATGTTTTTGGTATATAAGTATATTTATTTGGTATATTTTGGTAGTATACATATGTTATATATATATATACCTATAGCATAAATGTACATATAATACCTACCTGTACATATTAAATTCAACAGCATTCATTTAATTTTAACCGTTTTAACCAATAATTCTCTCTCCATATAGGTGTATGGTATTATTATAGCAATACCTTCTATATTATCTAAAAGCCTACCTACAATATAAATAGCATAAGTTCATATTTCCAGGGCTCGAAATTGACCGGAGCGCACCGGATCGCCGTTCCTGTTCGTGACATCGGTAAAATAATCGCCCCGTCTCGGGGAAGACATATTTACCGTCTGAGCTACGAGTAGATAGGTCATATACCTAATAGAAAAGGTAACACACTTATTTTTATGAAGTACACATAAAATTTGATAGCTATATAAAAATATTCAGAAAACTGTCGTGCGCTCCAGTTCGTAAACTTTTCCATTTCGAGCGCTGCATATTTCACAAATTTTCCTCATAAATTGGTCATCCGATGATGAAAAAAATTTTTTTCACGATCTTGGAACACTGGACTGATGTTTGGTGAGTAGGTAAATAATAAATGATATAATATATCTATGATTTTACTTAAAATAGTATTGGGACAAATACCTGACTAATGTATTTTCTTTTTTTTTACAAAATATATAGAAAAACGACGCAATATATTTATTATGTGTTGCTAAATTCACAAACAATGATAAATAAAATAAATAATACATACCTAAAGTATTGCATCGAGTGCATACGTATACATAAGAGAAAAGGTACTTTTATGGTAATTAGTATCGCAATTTCACGAAGATATCGCTCATAAAAGAGTGTGATACGTATTCGACGACTGACCATCAGCTAAATAAAGCCCTTTATGCGTGTGTCAGTCATGTGGGAAATTACATAGATCTACTTCCAGTAGAACCATATTATTATCAAAATGGTCTCACAATAAAATGTGTATGGAAGCTATAAAGTAATACAAAGTATGATTGCTTTTCGGCCTTTGGCGGACTTGCGGTACGTTTTGTGCCTATGCTATCTATGTTAATAATATTTTATAAAAATTGGGCGAAACGAATAATATTAAATTTGACTATTCTATACCTTTACGTTATTGTACAGATATCATGCAAAGCAGATATTTATAAGATGGTAATGTTTATCGTATAAATTTAATGATAACCTACAATTTACATACTCTTCCATTTTTAAATTGTTCATTTAGTTATGACACTAAAATGGCATATAATTATGAAAGTTTTTATTCGATGTCCGCCATTTTTTATAATTTGGCAATCCTGGCTGTATTAATATATTTTATAAACGAAACGAATTCAAGTTAGGTAAGTTTAGATCAGGGAACTCAGAAATCTGTTCTGTGGTTTAGATGTTGCGATCAAGAAATCTCGTCAAGAAAATGTGAATCTCGAATCTCGATAAATAATTTTTGAGAATTTTCGAGAAATTGTTACTAGAACAAAGTGAATTATTTGACACAGAAAAGGCATCTTCGGAAGGGGCACTTTTTATTAAATTAAGTCTCAGTAAACTCAGTCAAAGCACACTTGAGTGCGTGGCGACCTCAGCCTTGTGCATCTGCTCCTGAAGGATTCCAAGGCGTAAACAATTGCCTATACTTCACATGAACATATGAAATTTGTCGGTGATTTTTTTTAACAGGAAAAGCTTAAAAAACACTCGGCTTTGAACCGGGGCGAATTGATTCAAATTCGTCGTTGAAAAAATGAAGCTTTCGACTTTGAACCGGAACTGATGTATTAAAATTCATCGTCAAAAAAATATTGGTAGGTACCTACCTACAAGAAAAGTTAAAAAAAAATACCCTCGCCTTGGAACCGAAAATGATTTTTTTATTAAAAATCTCGAATCTCAACAAAAGTCGAGAAAACACAAGCTCTAGGTAGGTTCTTAATTCAAACTTCAACTCGAGTTGCAAGCTTGTCGGTGATAGGTACGGTACTCTGACCAACCAGTAATCTGCGTTAGCCCCAAATAAGCGTTTATAGCCGCACATATTTATATGCGCCAACGTACAGAATATTATTTTCTCTATTGCCACCAATTAAACAACACTAAAATCTTTGTTGAATCGCCATCAAAGTGTTTTTGAGATGTAAAACGTCCATATTGTGAGTCCTACCTGTTTGCTGAATATACTATGTTAGTGTATTATTGATTAAGAATACCTATGTTTTATTCTGTAATTTAAAAATGTATTAATAGGAAGCAAATTTGGAACAATGTATAAAAAAGTATTTTCATTTTTCCACATAATCTACTTACCCAATTATAATAATTGTGACAGGCATTAATATTATGGAAATGACATAATTATTGTGCTTTTCTTATTCCGTGGAAAAACATTGCAAAGTTACTTACATACTTCTTACAGTTGAATTGGCATATCAAGGTTTATCGATTATTATTGTAGCATTGACATCAGCGACTTTTTTATGTCTAAAAATAGTCCGATTATGTATTATCTCGCAAAAAAAATCAATACACATTTTGCATTCAGTTTCGGAAACATGGCTTTTTATGTTCCATTAGGCAGAGAATGCCGTTTATAACAAAACCTACAATAATTATATGTTTAACTAATAACTTTAATTTAAAACAATCAATAAGAACCATTAACAACGAAGAACATCTAAGAACATTATAACATAGTTTTTTTTTACAAATAACAATAAATAAAATGCATTTTCTTATGCATCGACTCGACCATAAAATTGTCTGGAACAGCCTTCAGCCCCCCTGGGAATAGTTCATAGCGCACATTTTGAAAACCATTAATATAAGGCGCGCACACATGGGGGGGGGGGGTCCGGACCCCAACAGTAACGGAACAATTACGTAAATGGAATATTAGTTCTTCTTAGTAGTCATCAGGACCCCATGACTGAGGATCTTTTTTTTTGAGATTTTGTTGTCAAAAAGTGCCCCCACTCCTCTCGGCTTTTTACGACACGCAAGGCCTGTGGCCACTGGAAAACTTGTGACTATATACGTGTCTAAAAGATAAACGCGGATGACACAAACGGACACTAACGATCCTAACAAGTTAAGTCACGCGCATTCGATAACCACTTATGGATGCGACAGCTAGGTGAAACTTTAAGCCGGCTTGCACATCAAAACTCGCCTCGTCTGCCGCACAGCCATAAATCTAGGAACGTAGCTCCGATGTTGCATATGAAGACCGCGCACATCTACCTAGCGACAGACGCAATCATGCCATTTTTGTTGTTATAGCACTAGATGTTTTTTTCAAACTAAAAAGTCGCATTCCATCAATGTGTTCAGCTCCATTTAGCAACATGTGATTTGTGAATAACGATGACGTCACATCGACGTATTCGACACGTTGCAGAAGAGACGAGTTTTGATGTGCGAGCCGGCTTCTGCAGGGCTGGTGTTTATCGGTAGACTCAAAGTATGAAGTATCTGGACTCTGGGTATAGAGAATGTTCCCGGAAAAGTACGGTATACCGCGGTTGAAGCAATGAGAAAGTGTGAATAATAGGCGGGGTAAATATGGTAGCTTTTTCTAATACCACATATTTTTTTTCAAAATGGACCCCCCAAACCATTTTCTTGTGTGCACGCCTGCTCATATATGTAGTTCATGTGGCGGATAGTTAAGTATTTATGACCGAGAATGTGGCTATTTGAATTGTAAAATGGTTTTTCCTGCCTCATTAAGCGGGGCGCCGAAATTTGTTAAGACGGCCATACGTAGGTACGACTATAAATAATTGGTACTCGGCCCAAATAAGTTTCGCCCTTAACAATTTGAATGATTTATTACGTTGACAATTCGGTAATGCGTAATTATTCAGCAGTTGAAACTCTCGCGGGTGGGTGTACGCTAAAATTTATCGCCCCGTTTTGCGCACCATTTCCACATCCTGTGCTTTCATCAATCATTTTCCGGAAGACCATATTTGATCTGCCCTAAATACTCTATTCGAACATCAGAAAAAAAGAAAAACAAAATATTGTATAGTTTCCGGGTAATTCTCATTTTGACGTTACAAATTTTCGCACTGTTATGTTATCGCAATTCTTGTCTACGGCATGGAACGAGGGATACTAAAACCAGCAAGGGCTATTCTAACATACCACTAAACTCCAAAAATCAATTTAAAAAGTGATAAACATGATAAGTATGTCGTATTCAGGCAGTTAATTATCACGGGAAGTTAACTGTCAGGTATAATATTTTTTAATACACCAACCATAACCTTGAGCTGTCAAATGTTGTTTAGTAACACAATTAACACGTCTTACTTGATTCCAAATATATAACATTCGAATCTTCAATTGGGCTTTTTTTTTAAAAATCCAATTGAAGATTCGAATGGTATGTTTTCGGAATCAAGTAAGAGGTGTCCAACTGTGCTAACAATAGTATTGTAGATAACCGCCTTGTTTATGGAATTGCTCCGGGTGATTTCCGTGTTATGTTGAAGCAATAAAAATAACGGAAACGTGTTACCGTGTTTAGTATTTAGAATAGCCTTGTTGGAGTAAAGCTTTTCCCGATTTTTTTCGATTGTCGAGACACAAAAATTCTCGAATTTAAGAATATTTGATTCTCGAAAATTCGAGATTGGTTTATTGATTTCTAGAGAATTCTTTCAGACTCAGAACTCTTCAGGGTACGTAATTACTTGCATGTATCTATAAACAAATGTCATAATAGGTATTTGTATAACAAAAATCGCATCTGAAAGCAATAGTGAGAAAAATTGAGAAAAAAAAATCGATTTTGTGATGTATGACAATCCATATCTGAAAGCTACACAATGAATTGATCTCATTTAAAGGAAAAATGCCACTGTCGCATTTATTAAAATTCTCCTGTAACTTCTAAGTACCAGTGGGATAACTGAAATAACTCACTAACCATTATCATCTATAAACGGCAGAAAAAACAAAATAAATATAAGTATAGTTATTTATTTCATTCGTATGACACAAACATTAAAGTTCGATTATCTCTAAACTAGATTTTTTTAGTTATCCCACTGTAGCTGTAGTATAATAGCGATCAAATATCTATTGTTTAAGGTATCAAATTATTCTGCAATAATATATTCCCAGTGAATCAATTTCCAGCAAACAACTCTTAGCTAGATCAGCAAGTTGATTGACGACATTAGATACGGTATATTATTACATCATATCACAGCACATTATATCATTACGGTGTATTAGCCGAATAATCATTTTTCATGGTATCATATTTTCTTACGACTGTAATAATAAATAATATTTCACAAGCTACTCGATTTAAAACGCTGACTCTATAATTAGTCCAATATGATTATGTACCAGAATTTTATGTTAATGTATTACTTTTTATTGTATAAATAATGAAGAATAATTTATCTAAATGTCACTCGAATCCAAGTACCTAGCTCGTAACTATCTCAGTAGATTATATGTACTATCATTGTATAATATACTATGGTACCGATACGCTGCTAATAAATCTCACCCTGCTACATCGTAGACTTCATTATCATCATCCTCAACCCACACATCGAACACCACAGTAGTGACCCAACACCACTATTGCTCGCAGGAAGGAATGTTCTAAGCTTAATATATTTTATATTTATTTTCTCTTTGAAATACAGATTTACAGATTTCCCATATGTGCTTAGCCGATTTTATAGCCATCTAAGTATTCAATCAGCAAATCGATCTGACGAATTAGGCAGTGAACTATAGGTAGGTAGTTTCCAAACCTTGTTAAAGGCCAATCTTCGGGCTAATATCCGGTCAAAGGGGTAGGCAAACGAACTTGCAAAGCATCTACAGAAAATACACACATGGATCCCTTCACTAATTATTATTGGAATATGGTATTCGCGGTTGTGGAAGGTTTGATGTAAAGTATCGGGGGCGGACTATGATTCGATCACTAGTTGTGTCAAAAATATACTTATTAATGAATAATGAATTTGTTTTTATTCATTAGAACATTTTTATTTTCATTACAAACGAAGAATTATTCTTCTCTTATTCTTTCTAAGATAATTGGCGTGTGAAAACAACATTATGCTCCCACTAATATTATTTAAATATAATCGTACCTGCTGAAATCTACTAAATTGACCCCACCTTTGAGAAGTAGTACCTAACCGACTTCTAGCGGTCTCATAACCAGGATTTAGCTTCAATTTAGTTAATAATAATATTAAATTTTATTTTAAATGTTTCTGTAGGTATTCTTGATCGACTGACAGCTGCATTCTAAATTTAATTTGTTGATACTGTACGCTGTTTGTGTATTTGGTAGTAATATAAATATCTTTCTCCGGAATAATTTGTTGGTTATTGAGCCATGTCTAACATATTTGACACTAATTGCGTAATAAATTCATTATTATGGTCATACCAAAATTAGATTCGACATAAATAAGGATTTCAAATTACACACATTTTTATTTTTACAACGTTTTTATTAGCTCGTATTCTTGTTGGTCCGGTGGTTGTTTGTCCAGTACAAATCTTGCAATCAATTTTTAACTAACTTCCCGACTAGCTAGACATTTGAAACTTTTAGAATATATCAGAACACGATGCCGATGCATTCTTTTAATACTTTTAGCCATCTTTAAGTAGAATTGAATTCATTTTCAGTTAATTCTGTTTTGTATGGAAAGGTATTTCAGAAAAATCTGTAAAAATTAAAAGACTATTATTGGTTGCTAAGGGGGTGGTCCTAGCAACTAAATTATTAATATATACGTGCGTTACTATGGAAATCAAAATGAAATGTCAAAATGACATTAGAGTATTCTATATTTGTTTGTTTTTTTATTTACTTCATATCAAGTACAAGTTTGAGCATATTGAGCATAGTAATTCAACTGAAAATTTAAAAACGTTGTATTTAAAAAGTTCTTTTTATCTTGTAAGTATTATAAATTTAAATTATGAATCATTCAAAATTCTCTATATTAGAGAAAACTAACATAATCATGATGTAATAAAAAGATGGGATTCTTTAACGAATTTCCATTATACAATGTAGTAAATGTAATAAAAAATAAAACAAATATTTTTAACATTTTTAAAACACTAATTAATTATATATTAGAAAATAAATTGTCTCACATTGTTTCGGTTGACCACAGTCTGGCCCTGTTTATCGTACTTATACTATTATAAATCTTGAACATTATTGACTAATAATGTATGTAGGTATCCATCTCGATGTTTTAAAAATTGTTAGCGGGTTGATATTGTAATAATCTGAATGAAAAATCTATCGTGATTGATTGGAGGCTTTAGTTCTTTAGTACCTAGACTAATTTATAATTTTTATCGTGATTTGGCAAATTTCGCTTTTCATACCCCACACCTGTGGCTGTATTGAAAATTAATTTGTCCAA
This sequence comes from Rhyacophila brunnea, assembly GCF_057557595.1. NCBI lineage: Eukaryota > Metazoa > Arthropoda > Insecta > Trichoptera > Rhyacophilidae > Rhyacophila > Rhyacophila brunnea. Next base: position 18,878,017 of record NW_028232752.1, read on the forward strand.
AACATAGATAACAATGATGGACAACGTGTAATATTTTTTTTTGTAAAAAATTAATCTCTGTTAAATGAAAATGGATGTTGAAAAATTATTATTGATTGCATAGTAAATTGCCAGCAATGAAAATTAATCGAAATGCCAAAAGGAAGCTTAATCACATCGGCTGTAGGGTTTACAATCCCGGGATATATAGGTACAAATCGATTTTTTTTAACCCGAATACTAAATTAAAATAGTTTTTTTTATAAAAAAATGTCTTTGTCGAACTAGATAAGCGTAATTTATCGGTCCTGGATAGTTACAAATTACTAAAAAATAAAATTATACAGTTTTTATGAAAATATCATGAGCGTAAATATCATTTTATGTTTTACAATAAAATAAGACAAACATTCAAATGATTTTTTTAAATTATTGATTCATAATATACAATAAATGTATAAATCTAATAAAAACTGTAAGCTTTTTTAGTACCTACACATATTTTGGTTTGCGTCCAGACAGGCAAGTATAATTATATACGTATTTTAATAAACCATTTCTTTTATTCAACGAATAATTCGAAAAAAATCATTTGAATTCATCGCAATCAATTATTGATAGGCAATAATGACACAATTTGAAAATCATTTCATGTACGACCTACTAGTTTAAAGTATCGCAATTAGCTACGAGGCTAGTAGCTTGATTGGTCAAAGCATATTGGCGTGATACCAGTGGATATACAGGTTCAAATCCCATCGAGCATCCAAATGTGATTTTTTCTAGTAGGTATATATCTGAAGTGTTTACAAGTTATGTATGTTCAATATACTTATTTCTCACGCCCTGCTCGACTACAAAATATAATGGTAGAAGTAGAATACTCAGATCCGGCGCAAATATTGTACTTTCTGTGACCGATCCATGGCCTGCAGGTCTATTCTATACACAAGGCTGATATCGGTCCGCTACGGCTGCTAAATAGGGTAGGAAAGTAACGAATTATTAACACTTATTGTAACAATTACAATAATTTAGTTATAATTGTTACAATAAATACTGTGTTTTAACAACTGTGATAAATTTTAGACCGAGATAGACAGTTTTGACCACAGAACAGACAATAAATAGAATACCGATTGGCTATATTCAATACGCCGCACGTTGAAGCAGGGTTTTTGAATGTGTGAGTGTCCTACTAAAACGAAGCACGCATTATGCACGTGCAATAGTGTGTGTAATACACCAACATTAAATGAGCGTAAATGCATAGACCAGGGCAGTTTTCAGTATTAGACGTACAACGTATTCTTGACACGTGTGTATGTTTAACCCGGATTCTTCCTTACTCGAGACGGTTAACTGCTGCAAAATAGATGTAAAAGGACTGCAATACCAAAAATGATGATGCTATATAAAATAACCATTAACTGTCCCGCGATTACTGATCGGTGAAAATATGCATAAATACTTCATTCGAACTATATCATCAATCAAAAAAAGAACATCCTACTAATGTGTAATTTCTTATAAGTATATTTCTTTATAAGTACTGCAAATTTATTATAATATGCTTATAATACCATGGCTGGTTTTACCATAGGTTTAAATGTGCGCTATAGCCCAGGACCCCCGGTTTGGAACCCGAAAAATAAATTGAAATAATGCCACTATTACGTGGGCGAATGAAATTGTATAATATAATATTATATTAAAAAAATCTCGTGTCTTATTTCAGTCGTTAAAATTACGACTAAAGCCTCAATTACATTGAGCTTCTTTACGAGCTGTTTATTGGCGAATTTACAATCTGCCCGTAAAGTCGCCCAGTGTAATCATCGAATAAGCTAATAAGCAGGTTGTAAACACTCTACCGAGAAAAGTTGAAAGCCGGTCGACTTTACACGCTACACGCCGGCGTGTGGGCCTACAGCGTCTGCGCAGTACCAACCTCCCGGTAAAAAAACAAACTACGTTCCGTCAAAATAGTCGCTGGCTTGTGGCTTCTCAGCGAATGGAAAGTTTTGTGTGTAATCATCAAATCGCAGTAGCTGAATCGCCCGCTTTTAAATTCGCCAATAAACAGCTCGTAAAGAACCTCAATGTATTTGAGGTTTAAGCAATCACTCGTATATAGGTAAGTATTTTTAGTAAGTAACTAATTATAATATTAAATATATTATAAACGTTTTTAAAAATACATTTTAGTAAATTGGGTTTTTGGTGGTCCCACTAAGTATTAACTCAGGTACTTTCAAGTGTTGATCGCCTCTGATTAATACAATATTTTTTTTTTGTAAAATTTAAATTTAAGTTTTTTTTTTATCTATTCCTGGAGTTTGAGGCAGCGTCGGATTTATCAGCACTCCGAGAGCGCACATGAGCAGGTCCCCGCGCCGACAAAGGGTTCCCAAATTAAAACAATATTAAGTAAACATGGCCCTGGCCCATGGATCCTTGGGGACAAAGGACAAGGTTGAAAATATAAATAATTAATACAGTGTTTAAATACATAATAATATGATTTTCTGTGTCGGTCATTTTAGGTAGGTACATTATGTTAAAGAACACTACCCGAAAGCAACACAATGGGATAAGTCAAAAATACTTACTAGTTTCGAGATAAGTGAACTTTAAGGGGGATGACATCAAAAGTTTCGATTTCATAGAGCCATCTATTCCCCGAATTACAAAGCATATAGGTCAAAAGTATATCAGAATCTAATTCCAATTACAATCCAATTTAAATGAATCTTCGAGGCATCTTATCTAGATGTCACTGTAATTATATATTAATAAAAAAAATCTAAAAACAGATGTTATAATTAAAGTTATTATTTAAACAATGGTATATATATTTTTTGCATTTTATTTCAATCGGACTTTTTTATATTTCTTCAGATTATTTTTAAAATATACGTGGACCATAGACCTGGTAGTACCTTACAATAATTAGGTACTTATATGAATTTAATTGGATTGGATTAGATTTTGGATTTTATAGTAATATTAAAAAATATATACATGTTACGAGTATAATAACAAGATATATAAATAATAGTAAGAGTAAAAAATACTATTCCCGTTATTCCTTGATCAAAATTTCTGTCGGGATTTTTACAATCCTCAATATACAGTCATATACAGTATTATTCATATGATCATATATACACATCAGCCGATAATAAATAGGTAGGTACATACCTAACTAAATTGGCAATTAAGAGGTTAATCGACACAACCTATGATTTATAAAAGAAAAAAAATGTTTATGCTTCGCATTTCGAATACGTATTTCTTTGAACCAATTATTGTTTTCTGTTGTTGTTATATTCTTTTGTTCAATTCCGTGGTGTGGAAGTCTCAATAATATTAATGGATTGAACTTTTCTCCAACCCACCATTATTATTTCTGTGTTTATTTTTTATGAACACTATTGACGTTTTATTATTAATTGTTGCCATTAACCCCTGTATGTTATTTTCAGGACGAAGGATGGAAGTTAAATCGAACAAACTATTATCAAGAAGGATGGCTGGCGACAGGAAACGTTCGAGGAATCGTCGGGGTGACCTTCACGTCCAGCCACTGTCGGAAGAATGCTGATGTTCCACTTAGAACCAACTATAACCTCAGAGGACATAGATCAGATGTGAGTCGATTTTATTTTAATTGAATGATCAAATAATCATAATAACAGAGATACGTCAGATGATTTATCATATTTACATAGTATTTAAATAGCCTTAAGTGCCTCTTAATACGTTCAGTGCTCAAAACGTACCTGCCGTTTGGCCATTAGATACATATACATTCACTGCTGACCAGTTAATTACCACATTTAATTATCATGCTAATTGCTACACGCCAGGCGTGTCTTGAGCACTGACCGAGTTGTGGTAATTAACCTTGTCAGCAGTGAATGGGTTTTAACAGTCTTAATACTCTTAACCATACGCCCTCGAAATTCGGTTGGTTATTGACTAGCGCCTCTACATTTTGAAAGAATTGAGAAACGTATGAGACTGTCAAATGATGCAACTATCATTCATAGACAGAATTCAAGCAAATATTGTCCTTGAAATATATCCCTTTGTTAATAATAAATAATTATGATTAAAATCCAAATACAATATTTGTATTAAGTATATGTGCTGTTTTTTTTATTCTGCCATTAAACGTGGCGGCGCTAGTCACTATATTATAAGCTCTTCCGGAGACGTAATGTAAACAAACATTTAATAAACAATTTTTTTATTCAACGAATAGGACACAAGATTTGAGAATTAACATTCTATATACTGAATATACATAATTTGAAAACGTCTCATGCATATTAAACACACTAGAAAAAAATATTTTGTAGAAAAAAAATACGACATCCGACGGGATTTAACTTGTATCTGCTGGATTCGCGCCAGTATGCTTTTTCAATTAAGCTACGGGCATCTTGTTGAATTACGACGATTTTAACTAGTAGTTATTATACGAAATACTTATCGAATTGCGTTATAGTTATCATGGTACTAGTCTCTTAATTATGTTATTATCTTCATCTGCGGGTCTATTCTACACTTATCGACCACTCAAGTGATAAAGTGATAGATATTATCAATCTTAGGGTAGGTTTGTATCAAAGTATTAGCACTTATTGTAACAATTACAATAAGTTGCTTCCAACTGTTGCAATCAGTGCTATATTTTAAGAGCACCTCTCACTTTTGCGGTCGATAAGTATAGAATAGACCCACTGACCTTGGTAATTAGGTAAATACCATGACTTCAGATGATCAGAAAGCGGTCCATTGTGTACAACTTAAAAAAAACACTAAAGCCCTCCGCCGACGCAGTGACTGAAATCTCGCAAACTCGTTGGTGATGGAACTCATAAACTGGCCTGTGACTGGTGCTTCGCACACAGCGCTACTGGAACTCTAATCTCATAACCTCAAATTGTCAAACTGGGCCATCAGCTGTTTTATACACGATGCCGGTGTTGCAAATTGTACCAAAAATATAATAATATAATTAATACTATTATAAAATATAACACGCACGCTGACGCAATTAATAGAATACATCACTATCTTTAATTTATTATTCTGTCCATCGAATATTTAATAAATAATGTCTTTGAGCGGGTCAAATGATGGCGAGGCTTTGGTTCTATACCAATATTACAGATACCTACAGGCAATGACATATTAATGTCATTGCCTACAGGAGACAAAAAAAACTTTGGATACATCCTTATATAGACAAAAATATACACTGCAGACTATTCGTTGGTGCACATGAACTACGAGAAACGGATTTCAAAATTCCGAGGTACTTCAATCCAAGTCTTTTCCGTAATATCTCTACGGGAATAATCTGGTAGTCTGTAATTATACAGGCAGGGATGTTTTTCGACTTCTGCCTCAAAATTTAAATTAAAAATGTGTTCGTCCATCTTTGCTCGCGTTTGACGTCTTGGTTCGTAATCTTGTTATGGTTTATGGCATGACGTTGTTAGAAGTGCTACCAATTTTGGTAAGAAAATATGATTTTCTCATCGAATCTACTGATATTGCTACCACTGTTTAATGGATTTTAACTGAGAGACTGGGAGACTAGCATGTCGCGTTTCCTCAATTTCAGTTGCGGATACTTTGAAACTGAAAGACTCCAGTCTTACCGTCAGCGAGCCGCCATTGAATTACATTAGCTAGATACTGGAGTTTAAGTTGCTACGTCGGCGGAGGGTCTTATTAGATTATTACAATGAAATATGGAAAGGTTAAAAAAAAACGATAAGAAATTATAGCATTGTGGTGCTAATCCTAAGCTAGACTAAGCCTTTTCGAGATATTATGTAAATATAATATAACAAAGACTTCATAAAACGAAAAAAACACAAATAAATGGTAAATATTCAGTGTCAATATAATTGTTTTGAAGAGGTGTTAAATTTTCTAGCCTCGTTCAAGCTTAATTTTTGCGAAAACTAAAAAATTAAATAAAATTTGAACGATTTTGCAGACATGTCTCGTAGACTGTGTAGGCGTTATAAAGCCTTTGAAACGCCAAAACCCCATGACCCTGTAAATATTCTTATAAAATGACGTTTAATTTTATTTTATTTGGTCTCGGCGGTAAAGGGAGACAAGTTCTTTCATCATGCGAACAAACGTAATCCTTTGGCATTCGGTCGATCTTCGGAGTTTCGAAAAGAAAAACTTTTGATTGTATCGAATTTTATTTGGATATTATATTCGAATGAATTTCGAATGTTCGTTACTTTTCTAGGTTTGAAATAAATTTGGTTTTCGAACATTTGTATCCAGTTGTATTTATACCAGACATTCACCAGTACTCCAACCAATATAAAAACCTCATATTCGGCTTACGACTCCTTTTGTCATCCATTGAACAATGGTTTTTAGTAGTATAGAAAATAAGAAAATATAGTATAAAACCAGGGAATACAAAACTAATGGAAACCGGCTTACCGTATTGTGTGTGGTATACCAGACTAGTGATCTCGAGTGTGGAAAAATATGGATTAAACTTAAACACGTGTCAAAGATTATGCTATTTTCAATAGTCACGTCTGTAATAATAAGCCGGCTCTCACATCTAAACTCGCCTGGTCTGCCGCACAGCCATAAATCAAATCTTATAGGAACGTCAATCCGATGTTGCATATGAAGACCGCGCACATCTACCTAGCGACAGTCGCGCGTAACCTCTCTAAACTTATGGATATTTGTATGCGGTGACCGGCGAGCCGGTATAGGAATGACCAATTCGTAGATGTGTGTGTGTGTGTGTATGCGTTCTGGCGATTCGACCAATCTGCCGAGCTTCATTTGGCAACGCGTGTTTTATGAATAACAATGACGTCACATCGACGTATTCGACACGTTGCAGACGAAACGAGTTTTGATGTGCGAGCCAGCTAATATGTATTTTAATTTGTCACGTTAATAAAACGTGCTTTCAATATTTGGGGACAGTCGATGCGGTTTTTTTACTTGGGTTTTGTGACGGTCAGGCCATAAACCCTGCTTCAAAACTTTGGTCCATGGCAATGGCTTTTACATTTTTATTTTTAATTTGTTCTGTGTATAAAACTTCTTTCAATGAGAATTCAAACAGATACATACTTGTCCACAAAAAGTGAACCACTTAATATATTATAATGTGTACCACTGTTATTCTGATTCCTCAATATGTAAAAAATATTTTTAGTTATATAACACAGACTTAGACCCCACCAAATCAACCCACCCCGCATCACACCCCGTGTTAATCGAGCGTATCACGAGGCCCTAGGTTTGTATGTGAAGCATCAGCAGTTTTTTTACGCTTGGGAATGTCTCAGGAGCAGATGCCGAAGACTGAGATCACCACGCTCTCAAGTGAGCTTTAGCTGAGTTTACTGAAAGGCGTAATTTAATAAAAAGTGCCATGGGAGAGAAAGGCAGGGAGACAGAAATCTTCTTCCACGGCGCTACATCCCGGGGTGGGATTTGGCCTCCTCCACAACCGCTCTCCACTCACTCTGGTCTCTCGCCACACTTCTCTAGTTACCGGATCTTCCTATATGAAGCCAGTCCACTTCTACGGCGTCAGCCCATCTCCTTCTTGGACGGCCTCTGGGTCTCTTCCGTTGGGGTAGCCACTTCGTCATGATCCTTGGCGCTCTAACTTCAGGCATTCTCTCCACATGTCCCGCCCATCGTAGTGTTTGGGACTTACAGTACCTTATGATTGTTTGCTGTTCAATCAGCTCTTCCAACTCAACTTAACAGAAATAAATTAATTTAATGATAATATATAAAATACAAAAAACAAAGCTAAAGCAATACGGACAAACACAATTATGTGAAGAGATCTTCACGTCCGCAATAAGACGCCGTATTTTTTTAAATGCATTATAATTGGCCTTTATGGCGACCAGATCGGACGGCCCAAAAGCTGGATGGACCGACTAAAGCATCTCTTCCCTCTCGGAGCACATTCTTGGACATTCCCAGAAGATGTGGTTTGCATCTAGTAGTTTTCTGCCACATGGACATGTTGGCCGGGTAACAAGTCACTTGACCACAACACCAATCAGTTTTTGACAAGCCTTGGTGGATTCGCTGCCAAACTTTAGTTATATAATGTGATTGGTAGTTTTTATTATATTTTTTATTCGGGCCTTTTATTAGTGCCTTAAAACCGTTTTCAGTTTATCGGACCTCCACGTCCCTAAACATATTATGCTGCAATATAATTATTTATTTAATATGTGTCTATGTAAAAGCAAACACAGACAACAATGTAGGTAGGAAGGTATTCGAAAAAAAAATCACCACAAGCCCACAACTCTACGTAATTAATGTTAAAAATATTCAGGCTAGGTACCTACCTACATTATTCATTGAAAAATAATGTTTATTCAACATCTACAAAGGCCATTATTAATCAATGTTGTTTCTTTTGCTATCTACCTATCCCCGGGGACTCTCGCGAACCGCTTGTTAATAATTCAATGGATGCTTTGTGGATTTTTCCGGATGCGGCAGAATATCGGCTACCTTTTATGCCCAACAAAACCCAAGGACACATGCCGTTACACCCACTCCACCCACTGCCTCTAAGCGCCTTTTTGAGGGCCGGCAATTATTATCACTCCCACAAAACAAATCGTCAGCTGAATGCAGAACTATTCTAACTCACATTTGAAATATTTTGCAGAAGAGTTTTTTGAAACAGCCTACTTCAGTTATTTATTATTTATATGGACAAGTGTATGCACCATTTTTTTCATCAATAATCCTACTAAAAATATGATGAATCCATTTATTTATACATAAAGATAATAAATAATTTCAGTAAGTTGTTTCAAAAAACTCTCTCCTCAAAAATTTCAAATGTAAGTTAGAATAGTTCTGCATTCAGCTGACTAAATGTGAGAGCCAGTCGCCATAGACCAAGACTTTGATGTCCGTTTTGGTTTATGACTTAATAAGGGGAAAGTCTCCTTTCTGCAACAGTTTTATTTATATTTTTTGTGTGAATGAAACTTTATTTGAAAACTTGTAGTTCTCAGCAGTGGACAAAGTGTGCTGGCAATATAGTTATAGTTTTTATTCACAGGTTCCACTGTTAATTTGACTAGAAAATTCATTTAAGGTTTAACCAGTAGCGAGCTTAGGGATGCGGGGCCCAAGAAACCGATGGATTTGGACTCCCCATTACCATAAAAATAAATAAAAACCATTAATCACACCTTTATCTAAAAATAATAATTATTATTGTGGATGACATATAGTAATTAGTGGTTTATTTTTTATGTAAGTACATCTGTTTAAGTGCTTGTATTAGGGGCGGTCTTTTGATGATATTTGAAAGGATTTTGTTATGCTTTGCGGGAATATGTAATATGAAATTTTATGGCTGGTTTGAACTATATCGAGGACCTCTTTTAAATCTTTCTACGAATCAAATAATGACGGTAAGGACGTAAAACGCAAGACATATAGAGTCCTCAAATATAACAAATATTTAATGCGCGTTGCGTTTACGTGACAATCTTTAATGCATATTATGAAACATTGAAGATGCACAATACGTGCTTAATCAATCGAGTATCATACTTCTTACAACCACACCCAGAAGGCAACGAACTTCCCAATACCCAACCTAGGTACATATCTGAGGTGTTATCGAATTATGTAATATGTTCATTCATTATTTGTTACGTAGGTAGCAAAATGCCAAATTTTCTATTCGATTCATCAATATTGATAGGGAAATCACAGAAAGCTCCACATTGTAAATGCGATACCTTTGGATTGCCCAAATGAAAAAGCTGAAAATCATGCATTTAATATGTCGAAATTATAAACATTGTACTTAAGAGCGTAGGTACTTCAGTGAAACGGCAAATAATTTTCAACAGTAGGTGCGACGAAATTTCTCACTAGTCGCCAATCGGAGACCGATAGTCGAGTTGTCTGTACGTCGATTTGTTTTGTCATGGCGTCGGATAAAAATATTCTCAAATTGTGTAAAGATGACTAAAAAACTTTACGTATGTACTTAAAAAAGAAAACAAGTCAATGAATATACTATTATTATTAGTAATATAACAATAAAAATAACATTAAATGGACGCATGTCGGATTTTTATGACAAATTATATTTCGTTCGGCACGCGTCATAATTTGCACAATCCGCGCATCGCCTAGCCACGATCTTTTTAGATCATACCTCAACTGAAGTATATAATATAGCCTTAAGTATATTTATTTTATATATTTTTACTACAGACCGTATATCATAGTATTATTGTAGTAGGTAATCCAAAGCTGGTTACGATCCATACGAATAGTTGAACCGGTACTAACCCGTTGAATGACACCTCCGAGTGTTGGTATGTACATATTGTATCCATTTTGATCACGCTACGAGGCACCAAACGACTTCTGTTTCATCGCGCATCGGAGCCGGAGCCGCCATCGTTTAATTAACAATCTAGGCGCCATTCTTTAGCTGAAATTCAATTTGGAACCCGTTTAAGTCACATAAATTACATTAATCCCCTTTTAAGCAACTTCCCGACATTATCAAGAGTTAAATCATCGAGTGGGTTGTGTGCACGTCCCAGAATTATCGCCCAGAGAAAATTGCCGTGTACGTTTTGATGACGCTTATTAAATTTTACAAAACGAAACGCCGAGAATTAAATTTTCTTATTAGCCACGCTGTAGCAGCACTGCAGTTTCGCAGGGAATTCACAACGGTTCTTTAGAACTAGTTGATAGAATCAGTGCTGTCATGCGAAGCAGTTTGATAATAATAATTAAATTGTAAAGTGGAATGCCTCAAATAACCATTTGGCAAATACTAAATTTTATATTATAAGGAAAAGGCTGAATATAGAATTGAGGAGACAGCGACAAATTTGGGCTATAAATAGGTTTACCATACGTCCCTGTTTGACCGGGATTGTCTCGGTTTCACACATTGGTCCCGGCTGTTATTCCGTGTATGAATGATTGGCAATAATAAATTGTCATGATTGGCCCAGACAGAAGACACATTTTGTAAGTGTTACTAACGACACTTCAAATAGAAAAGAAGTAAAACTAGCGCCTGTTGTTGTTAGACACTTTTTACCATTAGAAGATGCGTATGCGGAAATTTGTACGTAAACAGTTCACCGCAGGACACTTATTCGTGCGCCCCAGTACGTGAAACATGAGTTCGTGCAACATTTAATAAAATGACGAGTTTTTCGTTGAACATTTCACCGTGGAGTATATTTGTACGTATGCTACAACATGTGGCAAATTTTATGAGATGTCTAGTAAGGTTAGATTAGGTTAGGTTAGGTTAGGGTTAGTCTAATTGGAACAGTAGTATTTGCAAACTATCGCCGCATTTTGTAAGATACGTACAAATGTATTCCACTGTGAAATGTTCAACGAAGAACTCGTCGTTTGATAAAATGTTATACGAACTCATGTTTCACGATGAACTGCATACGTACAACTTATATGTAACCTGGAAGATGTGCACGAAAAACTGCTGGATTTTGAGTCTGTTCACGGCGAGACATCGGAAATATTGACTGAAAACATAATTTGAACATTGCGTCGTCAGGAGATTGATAAAAAGATAGCTGCATTTTGTGGTGACACGAATTTCGCAGGCGTACATAGAAGAAAGCAAAATAACGTTTACAGCCGACCCAAACAAGAACTTGGTGTTAATATCGTCGGCATTAGATGTGGAGCATAATAGATTGTGCACAATAAACTTCAATCTGCTGTGGATGGTCTGCCAATCGAAATTGAAGCTCTTGTTGGGAAGATATTATATAAACATGGCCCCCACATCCAGAAGCGGGCCCCCAGGACAGGATCTACGGCAGGCCTCCCTACACATCGCTAATGTTAAGGGTAGTGTGATTTTCTACAATAGTGTTCCCCAAGTGGTTTCCACGGAGCCTCAGGGTTAAGGGTATTCCATGTATGTTAGCGATTTTTAAATAAATCCATTTGTTTTATTGAGTTTTAGCATATTATGAAACACTGATCGCGACCTCCCTTTTGTGGTAACCAAGTAACATGCGACCCTTCGCCATATTGGACAAGTAAGTCAGGAAACACACTTAAATTAATTATTAAATAAAATTATACACTTAATAATATATAATATCAAATCAAATTACATCATACAACCACATATTTTTGAAAATCTATTAATAATCATTAAGGAAAATAGCGGTATTAGCACTTTTTACCATTAGAGAAAATTTATGGTGTGTTTTCTTTCACATAACTGGTCGACCCGCCACGCCGGGCCCCCAGACTAGGGCTCTGTCAACCCCCCCTTTGTGGGGGCCATGTATATAAATATGTTCGTATTTACACAATTCGAGTAATTGAATTGGCCACTTCAGCATTAAGTACATGCAACTTTTTTTATAAGAAAATTAAAAAAAAATAATGAAGTGCTGAAAAAAGTTCATTCCAGCGAGAAGTATGACTGGTACAATTAATAAATAAATTAAAATTTGTGCTGCAGCAGAGTTCTACTTTTGTACATACTTTTAATAATAAAACAATTTTTAGTAGTTAAATTTTTGTTTCTTTGATCTGTATCCCGGTTTAGAGATTCATAATCGTGGTAAGCCTAGCTATAAAGCTTTCCAAGAAACAATAGTAAGTGTTGGCGACAAATTAATAAGTCTGTATATTAGGACATTTCAATGATTTATGGGCTGTGGATAAATGATAAACCTTCCACTAACCTTCAGTCAGTCAGTTTGATTTTAAATATAACCCAAAATCAAAGACAGTTAGATTCAAAAATCGAACTGCCCTACGAATCGTACGTGTAGCTATATTGGCAGTCAATGACAGAACAATGTTCATATTATGTTATTTCATTCATATTACAAGAAATAGTTGAAAATTTTTTGGAATATGGATCATAATCATGGCCCCCACAAGGCCCCCAAGCTAAGAGCCCTGTCAGCCCTGAGAGCCCTCTTGTGGGGGCTATGCCCTTGTATATTTATAAAACGTGTACCAAGTCTTTGTATTTTCCTTCTTGAAACTACTGAAGAGTAGCACTAACACTATCTAATGAAGGATAATATAAACAAACATTAGGTAGGAACGTAATGTATACATGAAAATAAACTTTTGATTTCTCTGAAGCATCTATCTCTAGAGCGATTTTAACTTCTAAGGATTATTGAATTTAGTGGGTCGAGGCACTGCCCACTGAAGAAGGAAGCCGATACATTACACGACTGGTCCTACTTTTCGCCCCTCCCGTTGTCTATGGATGACCTGTCATTGTCTATAGAGTGCTCATACTGACGCGTCTGTCATGTTCACTTGTTGGAGTATTCTCAGTTTCAGATTTCTTTCAGATTATTTTAACGTATCTTGGAGACCTTGGAGTTCATCTGATTTAGTCGTTATGTGTTATTAATAATTGGAAGTGACAATCAAAGTAAGTAAACTTCTTCTGTGTATAATAATATCATAATACACTAGGACGTTTGTCAATGTGACAGTCGATTCTAAACGACAATAACTAATAACTTATTATTATACTCTTCAGTCATTATAGAATACCAAACTCTGCTTGCAAGTACGTTATCAATAAATAATATGGCAGTGGACCACTCGTTACTTGTGCAAAAAGTTATGCTCAAGCTTTATTAATCTAAAGATGGCGGTGGTCGAGGTCAATAAAACCTAAGAGCATTATTTGAATTTCAGTATAATCATTGGCAATTATGTCATTAGTAGGTACTTATCTTTTACTGTGGTCTATAACAAAGTCAATTTCAATAAAAGAATTTGAATTAGGAACGTTCTATATAGCAGAAGTCTTTTCACTATGTAGTGTTGCCACTTCATAAATTTGCACTCCGCGACCCTAGGATGAAAATGATGTACTTAATACATTTTTTTGTATAGGTATTATAATATTATCTATTTACCTACCAATTTATTTATTACTACATACATTACAAGTGAATATCATTTGATCTAATTTTATGTAAAGTAATCAGGCAGAGGTATATCAGTGTAGTAAAAAGTGCAAAGTTATAAGTTATAAGTGTATATTCTACATATTTATATTATGACATTTTAATGCATTTACCTTACGATTGAATCATCGTTACGTTGGTAACTGCAGAGATATTAGCATCACTAAGTTGGCATTTCCGATTTCTTGACGCAAGCAATGGCTGTCACTTTTTGATAATCACGTTTTTCAAATAAATGATAATATCGAAGTGTTTTATTATTGGCTAGTCATCTATGCATCGGGAATTAAATTAAATTTGGTACGCCTTGCAAATTGGCAAATAAATCTCTTAGTAGACGTGTGAAGTTCTCTTCAAATAAACGTGAAATTCGATTTCACTTGTAGCTAACCTAATCAGTAGACCAGATGTCCTCTTTCGCTACACTTTCATAATATGTTTAGGCTCCATCTATATAGAATATAGATAGAAGAAGGTTTTAATCAACTGATGACAGTAATATGGATGTCTAGGATGTTTTTGGTAGATATTATGTAATTTGTTTCTTGGGCTTTTCAAAAATGATGTAAGTATTCTAAATTAATATACTTAGAATTATCTTACACTCTAAAATCTTGTATATTATGTCAGTATTGAATAATAATAAAATAATTACAAGATAAAAAGAACTTTTTATACACTTACAACGTTTTTAAATTTTCTGTTGAATCATATAAACTTGACTTGACTAGTTTAAGCGATCAAAAAAATTGTACTTGATAGAAATAATACTGAAATGTCATTTTGACATTCATATTGATTTCCAAAATAACGCACGTACTTATATAATAATAATTTAGTTGCTAGGACCCCAGACCCCTAGCAACCAATAATAGTGGATTGGATTACGGATTTCTTCCGAAATAACTTTTAATACAAAACAGAATGAACTGAAAATGAATTCAATTCTACTTAAAGATGGCTAAAAGTATTAAAAAAAATGCATTGGCATCGTGTTCTGATATATTCTAAAAGTTTCAAATGTCTAGCTAGTCTGAAAGTTAGTTAACAATCGATTGCAAGATTTGTACCGGATAAACAACCACCGGACAAATAATAATACGACCTAATAAAAACGTTGTAAAATAGAACGTCATAACTAAAGTAATAGATTAATCCCGCCACCAGTTATATCGTTCCCTTGATTTAAATTACGAAATTGGTAGCCATTTCTTAGCGTAATTTGAAACAATTAAAAAAAGCGCAATAAGAATTGTATTCGTAATAAGAATCGGTAGGTAGCTTAATGAATCTAGTCATCGCCCGGAAGATGAAATATTACGAGTTCTAAATACTTTCAGACGAATTTGTTTATACCTAGAATCTTTTCATATTAAAATATAGGACTAGGTATTTTCCATAAAATATTCTTACATTCCCGAATCTTATGTATATAATATAATGTTCAATTCAGTCTTGAATAAAAATTAATTAATTAATAATTTTGTTGAATAAAATAATATCTTTGTCAGGGCCAGATTTTCCTGAGCTAATAAATACTTATTGGGATTCCCAAAAACCCAACGTAGTGAAATATAATTATAAAAACGTTCATTTATTTCGTAAGTATTATAATAATATAATAGGTGCTATGTAATTATTTTTATTACGCGTGTTCAATTTGTAAAAATAACAACTGAAATACAATATGAGATTTTTTAAATATTATAAATATTATCTTTTTGGCCATATTTCGGGATATAATAACAATATTATTTTAGTTTATTTTTCAGGTTCCGGGCCCCTAGCAATAGCCCCTACAGTTGGGCAACTGAAAATCCGTCCATGATCTTTGTTTAAAGTCAAACCGCCACTAACTTGGAAAGACAATTTATTACTTACCTAAATTAACGTGTTGATTAAACATGTTCCTTGGTTCATCGTCACATTTACGATGTGTGATATTATTATGTACCTATATATTGTTATATTTACTTCTCATTTTGGCATTTAATTACAAGACAAATTAATTCTCAACTGACATAGTTCGCTCAAGAGAAAACGTCGATCTCCTTAGACTAGTGCTTCCCAAACTGTGGCACGCGTAACCCTCGGTCAGCTAAGTCAACTTGAGAAGAGTGAAATCGCAGTTAATACCTCAGATACCTGAGCTTTGCAGACAACGTTGTTGTCTTTGCGAACGTCCCAGCAGCGTGTCCGGAAATTTGTACGTATGCAGTTCGCCGTATCACACTTCACCGTGAAATATTATATCGGAAATATATGGTCGTATATTAAAAACCGTTCAACCTCTTTGGGTCGTATAGTACTGAGATAAAATTCATATCTAAATAAAATACGGTTCTTGTCAGTTTACTGGAAGCCAGTGGCAAACTTTTTTTTTAAATAGCCGGTATACTGGATTATTTTTTTGGTTCGTTTAGGTTCAGTTAGGTTAGGCACATTATTGTCTGCAATGCTTCACTAACAACGCGTAATTTTTTCAACTCGGTGGTATAGAGATGATCATATAGTATACGGTCATCTATTTCCGGTAAGAAAGCTCACGGCAAACTGTGCTAGGGTGAAATGTAATATGTACAATTTACATGACCCCCAGCAGAGCGTCATAACAGGGTGCAGGCGCTTGCAAATTAAAGCCTCAAAGATAAGTGTCTCGAAGACAAAAGTAATGAAGAACTGCGAAAGAAATCGAAGGAGTCAACAGTTCCATCTATCTTGGACAACAAAATGTCAATTGACGGTGGTATGTATGCCGAGTTTACTCGCAGAACCAAACTAACATAAAGCGAATTTGTGCGCCTGAATAGTATCCTCAAAAGTGACTTCCCACCGTGTCTTAAGCGTAAAGTATTCAACCAATATATGCTACCAGTTAGAGTTGGATATTTCCCGAGAAAATCTCAATCTCGAGATTCGAGATTTCCCGAAATGATGAAATTTTGAATTCTCGAGATTTGGGATTTCCAGAAAAGAAATCTCGAGAATTCTCGAGATATCGGAAAACTTAAAAAAAGCCTGTAACAATCCTAAAATCAGCGTAAAAACAGACAAATTCCAAAAAAATATTTTTTTTTATTCATGTAAGAAGACAAACAAAATAGAAGAAGGAAAACAAAAATAATTCAAAACATTACTTATTGAAATTGAATTTCAAAAAACACAGACTGTCAATCGCTGCGTCTGACAATCGCGTACGCTTTTAAGACACATAATTCCCTGATGTTGCAAAAATTGCGCTCATTTTGAGTCGATGTTGACTAATTTTGTTAAATGCCCCGATCACTCTTGGACGTTTAGTGTTTCCTGTCCACTTTTTTTCAATTAATATTTGATAATAAATAAATCCCGAGAAAATATTCTCGAGATCCGGGATTTCCCGAAATGTTAAAAATTTCAATTCTCGAGATTCGAGATGGAAAATCTTGAAAATTTCTCGAGAATTCCCGTCGGGAAATTCCCGGAACCCAACTCTACTACCAGTGCTCACGTATGCGTTTGAAACACGAACCCTTAATATAAAAAAAACCAAAAATAACGAGTAAAAATAAAAATAACCTGGCATGGAAAGGTGGATGTTGGACATAACGCGGAAAGGCCACATAAGAAACCAATGAAACAAGAGGCAAGGAAGACTACGCGATATGATAAAGGTCAGCAAGCAAAAAAAGAAAAGGTAGGTAATGAATTATCGGGCATATCACTTGGCGGCTTAGACAACCGCTGGGCAAATACAGTCATACAGGGTACCCAAGGTGCAATAAACGACCACATAGACGCCCTAAAACTCGCTGGATATATAAACTCACAAAGTTCGATAGATCTACGTGGTAGCAAAGACCTATGGACATAGAAGAGTGGAATAAGCTAGAGAAAGCCTTCATCGATCGACACATGGTGATGACGAGTACATATTTGTGCAATAAATAAACATCTACTTACTCGTTTTAACGCCAATTTCTGGGCATGTTTCAACACGTCATCGCTACCCGAAAGCAACAGTGAAATAAGTCGAAAATTCCTACTAGTTTCGAGATAATTGAACTTTAATGTTTGTGTCATACAAATGAAATTGTTAACTATATAATAATTAATTGATTGAATAGACCTTTACGTTAAAATAGAA
Organism: Rhyacophila brunnea; assembly: GCF_057557595.1. Taxonomy (NCBI): domain Eukaryota; kingdom Metazoa; phylum Arthropoda; class Insecta; order Trichoptera; family Rhyacophilidae; genus Rhyacophila; species Rhyacophila brunnea. The sequence goes on from NW_028232752.1 coordinate 18,896,176, forward strand.
TTAACTTTGCTTAAAAACCAACTTTATGTTTACTTTGTTTTTTTCTGCGGTTTATAATAAATGATAATTAAAGCATTAATTAGTTAACAGTGGGTTATCTCAGTTATCGGACTGTTACTTAAAAAAAATTATATGACAATTTTCATAAATGCAACAGTGGCATTATTTTAAATGGGGTATTATATTTTTTTTTTTGTAAATTCTCAGTGAATCATTATGTAGGTATGTATACCTTTCAGCAATCGATTGGCATAGGTACTTTACTCATAGTCGATTTTTTTCACTTTTTCTCACTGTTGCTTTCGGATAGCGAGCGGTATATAATATATTATGAGGGTCCCCGACAGATGCTGCGAGCAGTGACGTCCCTAGACAAAATGCCGCCCCATTTTTTTATAGAGTATTTTTATCATTCTTTCATGACTCCAATATTTAAGAAATGTGTTGTATAGATACATTACTAACAAACTATATACCACTAAATCTAATTTAAATGTCAGCTCTGCTTCAATACACAATATTGCGAGTTCATGGTTTCAGATACATTTAAAAATACACCTGACAACTTATTAACTATATTTGGATAAATTAATTAGGTAAGTATGTACTTTCTTACCTATAATTTAAATATAATTTGAAAATCTGCACGAATCGCTGGTCATCAAGGACGTAAGATCCAAGGACTACAGAAGTAAACTAGACATCGCGAGCCCGACAAAAAAATTACAGTCTCGTTAAACCTGTTATGTTAATTAATACATTTTGTTTCCAACCAGCGGGCTGATTTTTTTAACGGAAAGATATTTCCACTATTACTAAGTTTCGGTACCTATTTCTTTATTATAACTAATGATTCTAGTCGATTTGCCGCCCCCAAGCGACGCTCAATCTGCCTACCCCCACGGGACGTCACTGGCTGCGAGTAGGGTTGGTTAAATTCGACTCCGATTCCATGACTGACATTTTTTTTCTTTAAAATGGGGTATTATGATTTTATAAAGATCACTGATTCATTATGTACCATGTGCATACGTAGGTACATCTTTCAGCATTCGATTGGTAGATATTATTATCTCAAAATTTACTTTATTCACTTCACCTCACTGTTGCTTCAGGTAGCGACATAATGATATTGTCTATGGAAGCTTTGGACAGGAAACATCACATTTAGTTAACCACGCCACCGCTAGTTATGCTGTAAGTGTAAAATAACACCTACTTTGCACAGAGAAAACTATCTACGTTATTTTCCGACTTTCCGTACGTCATACATACTCAACATAGCACGCCGTAGACGTCGAAAGTTTATAGACAATTTGATTATGGTATTGTATTTTAGTCGCTGACCTTTCAGCAAACTGTTGAGCGGGCTCTAGTACCTAGAATATTTTATATTCCTAGCACATTTAGAGCTTCTGAAAGAGCAAAGCCCAAGTAAGCTTTTCAGAAAATAAGTTATTCATATTTTCCTAAAATAAGGTGAGTCCGGATTTACACAATATTGAAAGAAGTTATCGTATTCATTTTAATTATGGAATTTCAGTCATTGTTTATTTAATTAACAATTAGGTATCTTCTGTAATTTCTTTAATTTGTTCATGCTTTTTTTACCGAATGTCTTCGTTTTCTTATTGTTATAAAGCAAGTATAATATATCTATATCAGGCGCGTCTATTCTATACACAAGACTGCTTTCGGCCTCTACGACAGCTATCTAGGGTAGGTTTGTATCGAAATATTAGCACTTATTGTAAAAATTACAATAAAATAGTTGTAATTGTTACAATAAGTGATACGTTTTAACAGTACCTCTGTTGGCTGTGTTAACTTTAGAGCGAGATAGAGTCTAGTTTTGACTGTTTAGACGGCGAACTTGTAACAATTATGATACCTACATACCTCAATACATACATATGATAAAGTGATAATATTTATCACTTTAGCGGCCGATACGTATAGAATAGACCCACAGTCCAGTTCAAAAAACTATTCATAATAATTTATTAATGATTTTTAAGGCGGCGGTAGAGGTCGGGGTTAATACATTCCAGCTGGTGATGACTGATTTTCAAATTTACCCGTCTACTACTTAACTTATAGCTTCTTGTCGCTTCAACCGCGGTCCCCTGCAATTTTCCGTGTCCGTACCCCATACCCAGACACTCCGCAGAGTCTAACGATAAACACATGGCCCGCAGGTAGGTATAACTAAGGGTGCTCAGCTAGTCTACGTGTTCTTGTGAGCTGTCGCATCTACAAGAGGTTAGGGCGCATGCGCGTGACCTAGCGGCAATAACATTATTAATGGACGACGCACTCAGTACAGTAGCTAGCAAGTAAATTCGCCCATAGTGACATTCGCACGTGCATAGGTAGACGTCACGCAATATCCATTATGCGATATCACGCATCGGGAATTTATAGCAATATCACCTTTATTGTAACGGCGTTAGAACAGTGTTTCTAGTATCGATGTTCGTTTGAGCAGACCAACCATTCGGCAGACCCGGCAAAAAGTTTCGGGAATTTATAGCAATATCACCTTTATTGTAATGGCGTTAGAACAGATTATGCCGTTCGGCAGACCCGACAAAAAAAGTGAGTGTCATTTTTTTCCAGATGCTTCGGCCATATTAATGTCATTGCCTAGCGGTCATGATTATTAGGATTGCAGTCGTCGTACTGTTTTGTCTTATGGATGCCTCAGATGGTGGCACAAATTATTCACGAGTGCCACTGGTATTCCAGTGGCCACATATCTCTCGTGTCAAGGAACACCGAGAGGAGTGAGGCCAGCCAGTGGAAAAGACTGCCAAATCATACGAGTCACTTTCCTCAATCATGAGGTTCTGACAAAAAGGAAGAATTTAATATTGCATTCTCCTAAATTATTTGTATTTTTTCCGTTCCTGGGCGGAGGGTCCAGACTCCAATAATATCTGTTACCAAACGATTAAAGAATGCTATATACCAGTAGGTATCTTTGTCAGACATAGCACAATAAAATTAATAACCCTGCGAATTTCGGCATGACGACAAAATAATAACGCTAGGTATGTTAGTTATCTCCGCGTGGCTTGAAGAAAAAGATAACGGTTAGTCGTCAACTAGCCCTTGAATACTAGGCGTGTCAGAACCTATTGTCCGACAACAACAAATCGGCGATAACAGGAAGTCGCTGTAGTCGCATGTAGAAGACTTCTCAGTGACGTATCTGTCACAGCGGCAACGCGTGCTAGAGGAGTGTTTAAATAATGTATCGGCTCTCCTTGTAGATACGACACCATTTCTTCTTCGCAATAAACCAAAAGCTTACTAATAATAATTCTAACATCACTCCTGGTCGTTTTAGACATAGTTTTATTATAAAGAGCTTCAAATTATGTAAATTGACAGATCCGTACACTACGGGAGTGTAAAATGAAATGATACATTTGGGGGCGTTCCTTATTAATTCAGAACGAAGCGCGATTACTTGCACTGGAGGGGATTGTTAGTTCACAGTTTTAATACGTGGACAAGAAGTTATTGTTCGACAGTAATACCCTACTAGCCAAATGCAAGTGCACACCAATATATATATTTTTAAATAATACTTAGGTAACTCCGACAACTGCGTTTCGCCCCTAACACGAAAGTTTCCGCGACATCTTGACAATAATTATTAGATAAATTTTCATATATGTTTTTGTTACTTCCATAAAAATCTAGGTATGTCCTATAACAGGGATGGCGAACCTTTTTACGTACACGTGCCAAAAATTCCCAAATATTATTTTTCGACTGTCTGGCGTGCCGAGCAGTTTTTCGAGAAGCAAGAAAAGATAAAAAATAATTATAAGAATTCTATTAAAAAGGTTTTAAAAAATTATAGGCAATTGAGTTCGTGAGTATTATTGCTATAATACATACTTAGTTTGGTTCTTTACGTACGAATTGACGGCAGAATTTCTCGGATCAGATGAGGCATCCTCTCACTACAGTGGTCTCAAACATTGTAAAATGATTGTATATCGATCAAAATCAGAGGTTCGCGACACGGCTTACTCCGCCGCCTGATGAGGTCAATGCTATAATATTATTATGTGTGACGCATAAAACCTAAGGACCCATCTATGCAATTTCAATTAATTATAATGCTTATTCTTCAAGAGTATCAGCTGCCTGTTATTTTTATACAATGCGATCTGTCATTTATGCTTGAATTTCGTCGTTTCCGTTTGCGCACCGACTAATAAATATTATTGGTAAATAATAATTACAAGATAAAAAGAACTTTTTATATACTTATAACGTTTTTAAATTTTCTGTTGAATCATATAAACTTGACTTGACTAGCTTAAACGATCAAAAAATTGTACTTATAGAAATAATACTGAAATGTCATATTGATTTTCATAGTATATAACGCACGTATATATTAATAATTTTGTTGCTAGCACCCCAGACCCCTAGCAACCAATAAAAGTGTCGAAATAACTTTTCATACAAAACAGAATTAACTGAAAATTAATTCAATTCTACTTAAAGATGGCTAAAAGTATTAAAAAATGCATTGGCATCGTGTTCTGATATATTCTAAAAGTTTCAAATGTCTAGCTAGTCGGGAAGTTAGTTAAAAATCGATTGCAAGATTTGTACCGGACAAAGAACCACCGGACAAATAAGAATACGACCTAAGAAAAACGTTGTAAGATAGTATTAAAAACGAAAGAAAATACGCATTTTTAATATTATATGATATATATTTAGGTAGGTATTTTTAAAACTTTTTGTAAAAAAATATGTTTTAAATTATATAGGTATATATTTCTTTTCTATTCAACACAAAACATTCGCCTGCCATGCAAAATCATCTCGCGTGCCATATGTTCGCCATCCCTGTTGAAAGTCAAATATACCTAATACCCAATTGACCCGAATCTGTGGTTTTAATTAACGTCCAAACAAACCCTCCGACAAACCCCTCTATAACAGCTAAGTAGGTTGTTATAACGAACTTTTCAGTCTTTGTGAAAGTAACTATCATTTGTGACTGGCGATGACCTAGGTGTGTGTATACCATTCAACCTTGTCAATATTATTATTAATTTATGCCCTTTGGGGGGTCATTATCATCAATAATTAGAAGCACGCAAACGAAAAAATAATCAATGTAATCATTAATCACACTTGCGTATGTAAACTTTTTTATACAATCAACTACGTAAATACATACAAGTATAAGTGCATATGTAACTAATCTCCTTATATGCCGGTACGTAGGCAGTGTTGCCAACTCTCTTCAACAAAACTATGCAAGCCAAATTGGACCACGAAAAACCAAGGGAAGTGCGTTGTAAGAAGGTAACTACGATCCTCGAGTGTGAAGAAATTCGGGATAAACTTAAGGGAGGACGTGCTCAGCGTACGTCATAATGGAGCTTTTATGGTATTTTGAAAGCATGATCCTGGACATTCTTTAAACGTTGTAGATAATTTATTTACGTAATTTTGAAGCCTTATTATCCTTTATATTTATTTTAAACATTTATTTTGATGACTGCATAAAGTAGTTTTATTACATAAAATAGTATTCTTTTAAACCTCTCGTTCTAATGTTTTAGAATATAGTCATATTTCAGTACGCCCATGTGAAGTGGTGTTAAGATTTTTTTATATTTATTAATTTTTAAAAGCATTTATAAAACCATTAGTAAAATTTATGTCGACATTATTATAGTGAAATATTTACAATAAAAAATTATATTGATAATCTCCGTGATCCCAAATTTGACAAGAATTAGGCATTTTATTATTCAAAAAATGGGCAAGATTTACACATTTAAAGATACTTTTAAAGATACTGAATAGTCCAGCATTACGACGTTTCAAAAGGGTAGCTTTACGTAGAAAGTTTTGGCGGACTTTAAATACTAAACTTTGCAATTTTATGTTTTCCGAGTTGATCTTTCAAATTTTTACTTTGTCACCTCGTTTTTTGCCGCTCGCGCTGCTATTGGAAAAAGTCGAAAAATAAATACTTGAAATGAGTTTTCCGATTATAACTGATTGAGGATGTACATACATACATAGTTATATAATGAAAAACATTTGTGCATGCGCCGTTTGTAAATAAATAAATAGCAGAAGCTAATTGGAAGGAAGAATGAGGAATAAAAAAATCCTTCTTATCGGGTGCATTTTCCGAGTGGAACTGTAGAGTTGTCACGAGTAGAGCTTGTATTTTTTTTTCATTTTTAGAGATTCGAGAATTCTCGACATTATTCTGAAATTACCTCTTGCCGACTTTTTTGGCGATTTCTCGGTCGAGCACATTTTCCATTCCAAAAATTACATTCAGAATCAGGATCAGGGTCAAAAGAATCTCTTTAGCTTTTATCCACGAAAAATTTAAGAACTTGCATCTTTTTTGTAAAAAAAAAATACTAGACTAGTAACATATTCTCGATTTTTTGATAATTTATTCTATTGAAGATTTCTCGAGAAATGAGAATTAACGTAGGTAATTTCGGATAATTAATTTCTCGAAATTAGAGATTGTCTTTTTCTAAAAATTTCTCAAGACGCGATTTCTCGATCATACCTAGGCAGATTCCCAACATTTACTATAAAGAAAAAAGTCAAGCCTCTTGTGAAATCCTTTATTTTTTCCCGGAGCAAACTTTCCTCTCAAGAAAATAAATAATAATATAGAAGTTTTTACCCAAAGAAACAGACATGCGGTGATCATAGTCCACCGAAAAAGCCATACACTTACATGAAAATACATCCCGTAAGTAATATTATTTATTTATTTATAGAATAAAAGTAAGTAAAATAAAAATATCAGGCGTTTATCTGAAAAGTATAAACATATTATACATACGTTATCAAAAAAGCTAGATTTAACGCCACTTACCAGATGCAATTTGTCCACGATTGATGATCTGGCAATAAAAATACTAAATTGGCAACGCTGCTTAGATATGTATCGTACCACAATATAATCAACGCCGCAAATATCAATTTAATTGGTGTAATTGCTGCAATCATTTTTTGCCCTAACACGAAAGCAATTCAGTCGAAAAATATCTACATATAAATAAATTAATTTTATTTATATAATCATATATTCTAAAATAGGCATAGGTACATACTACAGAACAGATTAATAATTTATGAGTTCCCTGATACATACATTCTGTAATTCAATTCTAGTACTACTTTACTAAAGTTTATACAGTGTATTAGTGTAAAAAGTAAATGCCTACCTACTCATTTATTTGATTACTCCCCATGGCGGCTAAAAGTATGTGCCCAGAACAGATTTATAAGATAGGTAATACCTATGTAAAAGCCAGTCGCCACGGACTAAATTTTTGAAGCAGGGTTTGCTTTACTACTTTATAGTCAGAGTTTCAGAGTTTTTTTTAAACCATACAACCAAAGCACGCCGGCGTCCTCAAATATTCAATACGCATTTCATTTTAGTATCAAACTTTAATGGTTATTATGGGACAGACGTTACTATTGAAAATAACGTATTTTTAACACGTATTTAAATTTACCCCATACTTTACAACACTCAATATTCGTACCCTGTTTGAGTTTTTTTTAGAATTATTAATAACCATGTCCTTGCTTTTTCGTACAAGGTGGTTGTTAGTAATTTTGAACAATCACAAACACCCAGGCTTTGAGAAAAACACATAAATGTTTTTGTCATGACCGGGAATCGAACCCAGAACTGTCGGGTGGAAGGCCAGCGCCTTACCCACTGCACCACGAGTGCCGCCTAACCCTGTTGGAGTTGCCGCATCATAACTTTGCACTCCGGTTCGAGGATCAAAATGCTGTAATATATTCTAAAAATATTTTTTAATATACTATCATTTGTTTTCTTATCACTACATATTATATTGATACAAGTGAATATCATTAGATCTAATTTTATGCGAGGTAATCAGGCAGAGTCGTATCAGTTCAGTAAAAAGTGCAAAAAATACAAATTTATAAAGCGTATACTCTATACACAATCTTCTCATTAAATTTGTGTTTCCTGGCCAGCCGGATTTACCATAGGAATGTAGCTATTGCCCAGACCCCCGAATTGGGTCTGCCGTAGCTCAAAAAATATACTTTAAAAATCCATGAAAGAATTTTGATGCAGAAGAAGCAGCCACCTCCGCGCAATCTCTTCGGCGTATAGGTATATAATATTAATTTGTTTACTGTGAATTGTATTATTTATAATTCATTGTCGGAATTCATCAAAAAGTATAAACCGACGCAAAAAAACTGGTAGGATGGTAGACGATCATCTAGAGCAGGGGTCGGCAGAAGCGATTCGCGAGCCGCATGCGGCTCTTTGCATATACGGCTCTTCAAACATAAATTCCGATTTCACCTCATCTCAAGCAACCTTATAACTTATGAATATATGGGATAGAGCCGCCGAACAAACTAACTTGACACCATTCAGCACAGACGCTGGTTCACTCCAGCGGGTCTATTCTATACACAATGCGGCTGTCGACAGCTAAAGTGATAGTATTTATTACATATTTGTATTGATGTATTATAATTGTTATAATAAATTAGCCGTCTAAACAGTCAAAACTGTCTTTCTCGCTCTAAATTTTATCACAACCAAGAGAGGTGCTGTTAAAATATAGCACTTATTGCAACAATTACAACCAATTTATTGTAATTGTTACAATAAGTGCTAATACTTTGATACAAACCTACTTTACCTACGTTAGCTGTCGTATTTATCACTTCACTTCAGTTTGAGTTCAGTTTCGATTTCAGTTTCAATTTGAGCAACAAATTCACAGATCTGACCAACCGCTTGGATGAACCCGAAAGAGAGAAATCTAATTTGATTTCTCAACACAAGTGGACAGCTATAAAACAACTGCCTGAAATAGAAACAATAATATTTGATACATGGAATAGTTTGCCTGAAACATATGACGCGCTAAAAAAACTAACTTTTGGTATGGTCGCAATCTTTAGCTCTACATATATATGCGAACACACATTCTCATTTATGAACCAAATAAAAATTAAACTTAAAGCATAATAACAGATGAAAATTTATTTACAATCATTTGTATTATATATATCATATTTCAAAAAAATACTACCTTATTCTTAGGTCAATACTTATTATAAAGCAAACATTATTCGAAGGATGTTTATCACATTTGAATGGTCAAAGACATAGGTTATAATCAGCATCTTTAGAATTATCTTCAAATGTGTTAATCGTGCCCATTTTCGAATAATAAAATGCCTAATTCTGGTCAAATTTGGGATCAAATGCCAACTCTCTTCAACAAAACTATGCAAGCCAGATTAGACCACGGAAAACCAAAGAATGTAACTACGATTCTCGAGTGTGAAGAAATTTGGGATAAACTTAAGGGGGGACATGCTCAGCGTACGTCAAAATGGAGCTGTTATGCTATTTTGAAAGCATGATCCTGGACATTCCTTAAACGTTGTAGATAATCTATTTACATAATTTTGAAGCCTTATTATCCTTTATATTTATTTTAAACATTTGATGACTGCATAAAGTATTTTTATTACATAAAATAGAATTCTTTTAAAAAGTATTTACCTAAGAATAAGGTAGTATTTTTTTGAAATTGACTATATTCTAAAACATTAGAGCGAGAGTTTTAAAAGAATACTATTCTACAGTGACTTCCCTAGGCAAAATGCCGCCCCTAGGCAGCGCCAAAAAGCCGGCCCATTTTTTATATAGTATTTTTATCACCATTTCATGACTTCAATATTTAAGAAATGTGTTATATTGATACATTACTAACAAAATATACACCAATAAAGAATATAAAATTAAATTTAGATATAAAAAGCGAATAAATATAATTAAGTTAGACACTTAAACAAATCATCAAAGTCTGATGTATTTGGTTGATATTTCTGACAGGTAGGTACAACATGTAAACAAAATATTTTTAGCTATTTCTATAAGTATACCAAATCTCGATTTGCCGCCCTTTGAGTAACTGCCGCCCCCAAGCGACGCTCAATCTGCCTACCCCCACGGGACGTCACTGCTATTTTATGTAATAAAAATACTTTATGCAGTCATCAAATGTTTAAAATAAATATAATGGATAATAAGGCTTCAAAATTATATAAGTAGATATCTACAACGTATAACGAATGTCCAGGGTTATGCTCTGAAAATACCATAAAGCTCCATTTTGACCTACGCTGAGCATGTGGGCCGTTAAGCCCTGCCTAAACCAAACTATAATAGATAAAAAAATATTATTCTATCTATAAAACATCCAAAGTCATGGGTATATGATTTAATTACATAATTTCAGATATTTTATGCATGGACGAGTATTTTTTTTTACTATTATCTATTATGGCTTGGTTTTCGCAAGGTTTAATTGAATTTTAAAAACTACTGGAAATGTGAAGACATGTATTCAAAATATTCGTTTTTTACCTTATTCAAAAAGAAAAAGACGCGACAAGAAATCGTATGTTTAATTTAGCCCTTTATCAAAAAGAAAAACACAGATTCGTTTTCGCAGGTTAGGATGTTTTATTGAATTTTCCGGTGTCGATATTATTGCTGTTCTGTGCCGGCTAGTGCCTTTCATTTTGCGTACCTAACATGCAAATTTGTAGATCAAAAATGTTAATGTGACGCCATTTTGGCGAGATATAAATAACATAATAATGCTATCTAACAGCGTTCTAAAAGGCCGTAAATAATGTCGGCGGAAAGTCGCATGTCATTAGACAATAAATAACATAAATACCTACCCACCAAATAAAATAATAATGCCCGTATTTTACTCCTATGTCTTCGTATTTCATATTTATTATAACTTGGGTAAGCACCAACCTTCAAACTTTTTCATGGATAGTTGCGTATTCATTTCAAATGGAAAGTTCGTAATTTGATAATAATAAATAAATTGAATCAAATTTAATAATATATCTAAATCCGGGGTTAAATAAAATTGTTTGTCTGAGGCCGGTCCGGGAAATTGTCTAGTTGTCCTAGTGACGAAACTGCGGCCTTTTGAATGAAAAGCGGCGATTTTTTTTGACGCAAATGACACAATTGATTCGTCTGAAGGTTTAAAAGGAAGAAATATCGAAAATTAGTCATAGAGTCGTTAAATCATACCAAGATAGATTTCAACAAAATAATGTATCATATCTGTAAGTGCATTAAATTGAAGTTTCTTAATGCGGCTTTCCAACATGAAAAGGTTACCCCTGTTTTACTGTTGAAAACTGTTCGACGCGATAAACGTGTAATAAACACAGATCCGCCCTCAGGAACAAGGCAGCCCCGAGTGGCTAAAGAAGTGTCATCTTAAAAAAAACCAGTTTGTTTTAATTCACCATTGTTTTCCTTGAGATGAAAAAAAAATATTTTAGCATTAAAAAATAGGACATATCGATGGCTTAATTCGCAAATTTGCTAACTCCACTTTTGAAAACTTTTCAGGAGAGAGTAAAAACATGTTATTTTGTTACTTTTTAACCTATTAAGAAAACTTTAAATGACATTATAGGTATATTTTTTCCCAACAATGCATTTATTGCTCTCTTCCGTTTTTTTAATAAAGCGTCAATTACATTGAGGTTCTTTACGAGCTGTTTGTTGGTGAATTTATAATCTGCTTGTAAAGTCGCAAAGTGTATTCATCGAACAAGCTAACAAGCAGATTGTAAAGTTTCTACCAAGAAAAGTTGAAATCCGGTCAACTTTACACGCTACAACCCGGCGTGTGGGCCTACTGCGTCTGCGCAGTAGAGCGCAGTAGCAACCTCCCGGTAAAAAAAACGAACTACATTCTGTCAAAATAGTCGCTGGCTTGTGGCTTCTCAGCGAATGGAAAGTTTTGTGTGTAAAGCGTCAATTACATTGAGCTACTTTACGAGCTGTTTGTTGGCGAATTTACAATCTGCCTGTAAAGTCGCCCAGTGTAATCATCGAACAGCTAACAAGCAGATTAAAGTTGAAAGCCGGTCAACTTTACACGCTACACGCTGGTGTGTGGGCCTACTGCGTCTGCGCAGTAGAGCGCAGTAGCAACCTTCCGGTAAAAAAATGAACTAAGTTCTGTTAAAATAGTCAAATCAGCGAATGGAAAGTTTTGTGTGTCATCATCATAATCGCAGTAGCTGAATCGCCCGCTATTAAATTCGCCAACAAACAGCTCGTAAAGAATCTCATTGTAATTGACGCTTAATCATCAAATCGCAGTAGCGATTCAGCTACTGCGATTATGATGATGACACACAAAACTTTCCATTCGCTGATTTGACTATTTTAACAGAACGTAGTTCATTTTTTTACCGGAAGGTTGCTACTGCGCTCTACTGCGCAGACGCAGTAGGCCCACACACCAGCGTGTAGCGTGTAAAGTTGACCGGCTTTCAACTTTAATCTGCTTGTTAGCTGTTCGATGATTACACTGGGCGACTTTACAGGCAGATTGTAAATTCGCCAACAAACAGCTCGTAAAGAATCTCATTGTAATTGACGCTTAATCATCAAATCGCAGTAGCTGAATCGCCCGCTTTTAAATTCGCCAACAAACAGCTCGTAAAGAAGCTCAGTGTAATTGACGCTTTAGACAATATGATAATATAATAGTATATTATTACAACAATTTTTTTTTGCGTGCAGACAAAATCACAAAATACATCATTTATTTAGGGTACCTGGTATTATGGGTATAGATTATAAAAGGACGTAAGGTGGATGGCTTGTGAAATACAAAATTATCATGATGCAATCAATCCACTTTTCGAATATTCACGTCATTCTTATAATGGTAATATTTAAAATGGAAAATGTATTTGGCACTCATAAAACCATTGCAGGTAGGTGTATATTTGTATATTATATTATAATCAAATTATTAATGAAAATATTTTTTATTATTATTTAAAGATTATCTTGCCTTCTAAAATTTTCACGTTTTTAATACTAAGCTTAAAATAATATATTGCATACGTATTTAAAAATAGAATTTTCACCTATTTATTACTACGCTTAAAATAATGTCGACATTGCATATTTTGAAAAAAATGTATTTGGATCTCATAAACCCCTGCAGGTAGATTGTTTATGAAAAATGGCAATGCCTACTACAATTTTCACCTATTTATTACTAAGCTTAAAATAATATTCAAAACGCATATTTTGAAAAAAAATGTATTAGGCTGTCATAACATCCTGCAGGTATATTGTGTATGAAAAAATGACAATGCCTTTTACAATTTTCACCTATTTATTACTACGCTTAAAATAATGTTCATATCGCATATTTTGAAAAAAGTGTATCCGGCTCGCATAGAACCCTGCAGGTAGATTGTTTTAAAAAATTGCAATGTCTTCTAGAATTTTCACCTAGCTTAAAATAATATTCAAATTGCATATTTTGAAAAAAAATGTATTAGGCTGTCATAACATCCTGCAGGTATATTGTGTATGAAAAAATGACAATGCCTTCTACAATTTTCATCTATTTATTACTACGCTTAAAATAATGTTCATATCGCATATTTTGAAAAAAATGTATCCGGCTTGCATAGAACCCTGCAGGTAGATTGTTTTAAAAAATCGCAATGTCTTCTAGAATTTTCACCTAGCTTAAAATAATATTCATATCACATATTATATAAAAAAAAATGTATTAGGCTCGCATAAGATCCTGCAGGTAGATAGTTTATGAAGAAATGACAATGCTTTCTACAATTTTCACCTATTATTACGACGCTAAAAATAATATTGATATTCCGTATTTAAAAAAAATGTATTAGGCTCTTATAATATTAAGCTCATAGATAAGGTAGATTGTTTGTGAAAAAATGTAAAATTATCATAATGTTCTATTTTTCAAATATTCACTATATTTTTATCGATGCACTGGAGAAAAAGTATTAGGCACTCATAAACTTATGTAGGTATATTGCTTTGTAATCGGTTAAAGACAATTCGTTTTTGATTATTGTTTAATCGTTACCATGGCAATTTCTTTTAGAATTTCCGCATTCTTACTAAATTTAAATAATGAACAATGATATTTTCATACTAAGCGGATGTATTAGGTTCTTATAAAACCTCTGTAGTGTAGGTAGTAGATGATGGCTTATGAAATACAAAAGTAGGTGTAATGATGCTATTTACTTTAGTCTACATTCTTATAAAAGCACTGGAAAATGTCTAGGCACTCATACAACCTATGCAGGTGATTATATTGTTTTTTAAGCTTTTTTTGAAGTTATACTTCTATTGGCGCGTTTAGGAAAATAGATCAGAGTGTATTTTTCGCGTGTGACCAGCCGCGATGTAACACATATTTTTTATAATTTATATTGCATTCGGGTTGCGTAATACTTTGAAACATTTATCGTTGTGTTAGGCGGAATAAAATAATTTTAAACCAGTGGCACTCAAATAAGAGGCCTTTTTCTGACTGTGTAATTTAACAAGATAATTTAAATAGTAATAGTAAACAATATGAATAAATACGGAATTAAGCAACAAGATAATTTTAAACCAGCGGCACTCCATTTCAACTTCCTACCAATAAGAAAAACAATTAGTTTGGATAGTTCGATGAACCAAAGGAAAACTTTTATTTATTTTGTGAACCTAATTCTAAATCACCACACCAGAGCTAGTCAAAGAATCTAGGTCTAAGTTTGTCTAAAAGTATGCATATTTAATAAAGAATGCTATATTCGTGAAACTTGTGTATTAATTGAGTACCTAATTTTAATAAATTAATTTATTATGATGTTCATACTGTGTTCTCGATGCTTGATGCTCTTGCTTTTTCGTACATGTTGGATTTTGATTTGATTAAAAAATAGTTTTATCAAAATATTTCCAATTTACTAAAAATCAGAGCTTTGAATAAAGTAGCACGTGTCTTGTCTGTATCTATCTCAAAGGCTGTTTGAGACTTTCACGGTTGTTTGTCATCGTAATTGATTTTTGGGGTTTCACCGCATGGACTTCTTTCCTTGACGTTTCGGGCTAGTTGCAGTGCAGAGGCCATTATCAAGAGAAATCATAATATCATAATCAAACATAATAATTATATTATAACATATCGAAGAGAGAAGGAAGAAGTACACTTGGTAAAAACCCAAAAATCAATTACGACAAGGTATCTTTACTCATGTTTCCATCTACACTTAGTTATACATTTATAATTTATTCAAACTACTGACGAAAGCAATGGGAAATTGTATTGGTTTGTCCATTATTTCATGTATTTTTATGTTTCCTACTCCAATTAGATGCATATACATTTAGATATTTATATTTGTACATTAACGTTATGATTTTGTAAACGATTTCGTAAACTTATATTATTATATATTTTGATGTCACAAACAACTGATTCGGGCGAATGTGGTGATGAAAATGTTTTATAAAGTACATTATGTAAAACTGAGATATTTTGTATTACAGTTATTATATCGAATATTACACATGAAAAAATATTGAGCGTTCCGGTTCGTAAAATTTTCTATTTCGAGCACTGACTGTGTACCTTTGGATCGCCTTTCTTTCCTGGTCTCATGGTTATGTGATACTGTGCTTCATCCAAAGTTTTGAAAAATGTGTGATTCAAATACTTTACTTGATATGCTGGATGTTTTTTTGCTGCATTACAGATGTTGTAATATTCTGCAGAAACAGATATAAGTATCTTTCTTTTTTAGTTGCTTGCAATCAGTGCTCGAAATGGAAAATTTCACGAACAGGAACGCTCTATAATTTTCCGAAAAAACGGTATGCTTAATTTTTTTCTTTACATACGTACGTACGTTGGATGTATAAATGCAACAATAAACTTTGAACTTCTTACGTGGATGTATATTGAGCAAGTGGGCAAGGATTGTCAGCGCCGCAGGCGAAAGAACCTCGTCTCAACAAAGTATACCGTCAAGAATTGTATTATTCTTTACTCTTACTTTATCTACCACCCATAATCAGCAGGCATGTTACTTCTACCACCACTCGTCACTGCTTATAACTTATATTACTGTCTCATTTGGGATAGTTCAGTTTGTTAATTAATTAAACTTAAAAAACAACATATCCACATACCTACCATAAAGATTCAAATTAAAAATTAATTTACATATAACAAATTTTACAGATTATAGATTCAAGACGAGCACAGAATATTTTAAAAAAAAATCAAAGAAATAGTGTTTAAAAATAAAGAAATAGATGCAGCAACTATTAGAAAAAATAGTAAGTACCTATACAGAGACGAGTAAATACAAAATTTATACAGTACATATGTGTACACCGATAGAGCTAACTACGCCATTTAATTATTTAAGAAGTTATAAAACAAAGAATTTATAAATCGTTCACATAAACTCGTTGTCACGCAGGAGGAATATACCAATATCCGAAGCAATTTTGTTGAACACAGTGTGTAAGCGTTCTTAAGATAAATCAATCGGATAAAGCCATGGATGGCATCCACACAGCTTCAAACAAAGGATCCTCAAAGATTTCTTTTGAACCTTCTCCACCATAAGGGCCATGAGGCCATACCTACTTTTAAGAAAAGCTTCAAGCCATCATCACCAAACTACGTAATTATAGCATTTTAAATTACCAATGGTGTATCATTAATTATCGGCTTTTGAGCTTTGAGAATCGATGTCTCCGCCGAATCTTAGGGGTACATTGGTACGACCGCGTTACAAATACCCGAGTTCGTGAGCACAGCAGCCTTCGGTGATTGAAGTTATCACGAAGAGACGATTTACGTGGCTGGGACACGTATTCCGGATGCCGCCAAAGAGTGCGGCACTTCGTACCCTTGTGGCACAGCCTCAAGGGTTCCATCGCCGTGGCCGCCTCTCCCTCACCCTGCAGCGGTGCTACAAAAGCGACCTATTTGCTGCAGGTCTGACATGGCGGGAGGCGCATGGCGATGGACCGAGGGAAGTGGCGCCAATGCTTGCCCTATGCCCCAATATTAGGACATGACAGGGTAGAAGAAGAAGTATCATTAATTATATAAGATAAAACATGACGGAAGGTGCAACTCGAGTTGCTAAACACGATTCTTATAGAATAATATAAAATTGTCATTAATCAGTAGCTACCTACCTATATTCAACATTATAAGGACTAATTTTGTAGTGTATGTATATACCTATACCATGGCCCCACATCGTGAAGCTGGCCCCCAGGCTAGGATCTTTGGTGGGGCCCCCTTCTTATCGCTAAGAATAAGGGCAGTATGTACGGGGTAACAATAATTTGTATATTTAGTGTTTTATTGAATATTTTAAAACATCCATACGAATTATGGAGATGTCGAGTATTGATAAACAATTAAGAATTGTTTCGCATAACCACATAACTATAAATAATAGTATTGTAAGAAAATTCTTTTTTTTACTATTAAAGCAAATTTGTGATGTGTGTTTATCTCACTTATCTGGTCGATTCGCCTCGCCGGGCTCCTCCTGAGCACGGGCTCCCAGGCTAGAGCCCTCTCAGCCCCTCGTTTTGGAGACCATGACCTATATGTTACAATGATGATGCTTTGGTTACCATTATTGTAATATACGTACACTTACCACCTCAGATTAAAGAACTTACCACCGTATTTATTTAATCTATGACTACCATCTAAAATTATTTGTTGTCCGCACTGAACACGTACCTACCTAATTTGTGAGTGTATTTTAAACTAAACGATTCAATTTGTGATGTTTGTCCTTACCTAGTCTCATTATAGTCATTATTATTGCCACGGTGATGAATAATGATAATACAGAACAATAATTTATTATTATGATAGTAATAAAATTTTATTGGAGGATATTCCTTTATTTTTAAAACAAACAAAAATTAACTAAAAGTTCTATACATAGTAGGTATCTATTATTTCTATTATTTTTAAAGTAGCAAGTTACAACGTATGTAATTACAACACAATAGAAACGTCCCTTAAAAATAAACTAATTACGGTAGGCTATTCAATAGTTTCATACCAAAAACATTTTTGTAGGAAAATGGCATAATGGTGCATTTATTTATTATTCATTGTAAAAATAAGGGTTTACGACACGTCATAAATATTTTTTAAAACGTCGAGTCAATTGTCGAAATGACAATGAATCAGAAAACCCTGTTTCAACTGTATTGTCGATCTTAAATGCTTATCGAAGTGAATTTTTAATGTTTTAGCAGATTTACACGAAGTACCTAAGTACTACTTAATTAAACATTCATAAAATTTATAAATATCCACTCATATTTATCATTTTCAAAACTAACAAATTCTGCTTGTGGCCACTGGTCAACAGCATTATATGTTAAATCAGTTTGGATACCAACGACAAAAAATATACTTATATGTAATATATAGAAAGGTATCGCCTGCTGAGATGTTTAACCAAATTTTAAGAGAACAAATTTAAATAATACAAAATGTTTTAAAAAACAAGCGATTATCACTAAGAAGTAGATTTTAGCGGAATTGTACGATTTAAATTACCAAACTTTATCATATTAATTTTACCACCGAAAATTTTGCCCGCAAAAATAGACGTGGGTATAAAATTAACACGGCGATTAGATGGCTATGAAAATAAATAAGTTTTATCACTCACAATAAAATATAAGTAATAAATTAGTAGGTAAGTAAATTCGCAATGCATACCAGTCAAAGGTAAAAGCGAGACTGTACTGAGATGTTTCATACTTTAGAAATTATTATACAAATATGTAGGTGCCAACTTTATTTTTTATTAAATTTAAGTTAATAAGTACAAAAGGTTTTCAAACAATGTCAGCAAAGGCACAATTCTTTTGTAGCTTGCAGCTGTAGTTACTTTTTTTATGTAAGTATGCAATTATTTGGAGTGTTTAGACAATGCATTTAGACACGGATGTATCGACACAAAAAAGAAAATTGAAAGAAATTTAGGAATGTCATAAATTTTATTTTTAACCCTTGCACGCCCGGCATGACATAACTTCGTTAATTTTTAATTTTGAGAAAAACTTTAAAAGATACATTCACACATAAATATCTCAATCTAACGAACCGCAACGCAATTTTAAATGAATCCACGAGCCGGAACGGTATATTTTGGAATTCCACGAACCACAACGGCGCTCCGGTGCGTTCCTGTCCATTTCGAGCGCTGCTTGCAATGCATGCGTGCATTGAATCGGCTTCCATTTGGGTGTAGACTACCTCTAGGTATTTCTGCTCTATGGTGATTCCATGCACCATCGCAATATTTAACAGAGCATTAGCCAGTACAGAATGCCGGTTTTGGTAGGTGCATCCAACCTCTATTTGGTATAAAATATTATCTACAATAAAACTACTATCAAACTATAAATCTACTGGTGAACTCCCCTGCATTGAGGCCACTTTCAGCCTCATTCCATAAATAGCAGTATCCTTCTTTGGATTTTCAATTGAAGAAACAAAAATTGTGTACGCATAATTTAGTTTTTTAATATAAACTTGAGACATTAGATTTAGGAGCCAAGAGAACGGACGGAAAGACATATTGTTCTGTTTCTTTTTCTTTATTTTTTTCCATATCTTTCGTCTTCTTTCTTCGCCGAGTGTAGCTGATGCTTAATATCCAACACATGGCCGACTTTGAAAGCTGCGCATTTTTCTCACATATCTTTCTTAGGCTAGAATAGTTATAATGTTCTCTGTAAGTATTTATGGAAAGAACCGTTGAAAATGCTTTTAATTTTATTGTTACACACCAATCAATAATATACAAATTAAAAAGTTAAAAAGTGCAGCTTTTGAGGTCCTTTTGAATTTTATTTGAACGCGACACAAAAAGAGTAACTCCTTTAGTGGATTTAGCAAGGATATTATCTAACACATATCAATCAAAAGCGTGTACATATTTATGGAAAACATGGTTTGTACTCAAAATTACAAGTTAAGAATGTTTTATTTGTATTATCGATAGAAATAAACCACCTTTTAGACGATTTTTTTGTAGAGTTGCTTACTAATGACACGCTTCTGATAGCTCTGGATACAAAATGGCGGAGTTACACATTTTGCAGTATAGGTTTTGGAGCCCGATGGAGTTGACAAATTTTCTTGTAACATTTTTTCGGTATATTTAAATAACTTGGAGTTGTCAAACTTATACAGGACATGCGCAAAACATAATACAACAAAATGGCATCGTTAAGTCATTTTCAGCAAAAAGTGGAGTTAGCAAATTTGCGAATTAAGCCATCGATATTCAAAAATTTTGGAAGTTAAATTAAAAAAAGGGTTGCACTCAAAGATACAGGTGAAATTGAAAAAGGACCACTTGTTCACTGATTAGGTTAGCTACAAATGACATTGCCAGAGAACTTCACACTACTTACTATGACATTAATCGTTTGTCAAATTGCAAGGCACATAAAAAGACAATCAGTCATGATGTTTTAGATAAGTGGCCAAAAATCTACACTTCAGCATTATTATTTAGTTGAAAAATCCTGTAAAATTTGTGTGAACCCGTTTATAACATCTCTCGAGTAAGTTAGCACAGTGAAAAAAAATTGCAGCCATTTTCCATGAGTAAGAAAATCAGAATGGCAACTGAATGATGTTAATATTTATGGAGTTTGCCAACTTAACCATCATGCTTCATGCGTTTGCAAACTAATTTTAATTGTCATAACAGAGATAATCTATAAGGCTCCCTCTATGTATAGTCCAAATTCTTTGATTTCACATTATATTCCGGAGATTTTTTTTTACAGAAAACTGAGACATAATATTTTTTGGAAGAAAACCTTAAAAAAAACTCTCGACTTGAATTCTGGATTTTTTTTTTGTACAGAAGAAAAGCTAAAAAAATAAATGATCTCAACTTTGATCGTTATTATTTTATTTTCGTAGCGAGTTCAAGCATTGATCAAACAATTCCTAGCTGTGTAAGGCGTATGAATGATTAAGAACCCCTGCTGTCTCATAATAAAAAAAAACATATATTATAATATTATGTT
Source organism: Rhyacophila brunnea (assembly GCF_057557595.1). NCBI lineage: Eukaryota > Metazoa > Arthropoda > Insecta > Trichoptera > Rhyacophilidae > Rhyacophila > Rhyacophila brunnea. The sequence continues at coordinate 18,917,228 of NW_028232752.1, forward strand.
GTTACTAAGTTTGATAATATACCTACACATACAATCATGATTGGTTTGAGTAACAATACTCATAATACTAATGTTTTATAATTTTTTGTTGCTTGAAGTGTCTTCCCGTGTCAAAACAAAAATATTATGATATCAGGTAAAATGGAATTTACCACTGTCAACACCAGCTAGGTCTGCATCATAGAGGTATTAAATATAAAGAGGGGCAAGAAAACGGCTTTCTCATACAACTGAATGAAGCAGGCCAACAATAGCCGACAACTTACGAGAAATAGCGACCCGGAGCATCACGGAGGATTTACTTTGGTCATTATAACGTAATCATATGATATAATGTTAATGTAGAAATCTTGCCGCAAATTGATTACCAGCCTGCCTCACCATACTTTTTCCCCATACTTGCCTGCTTCACCATACTTTTATATAACCTGCCGCCCCTAGGTCTGCATACTATTGCGCGTCATCTCCAATCTTTGCACCTTTTTACAGAGAGCATAAAGCACAATCAAATGATTAACCTCTAATTAACAATGTTCAAATCGGCAATCTAGTTTGAGTGAGAAAAACATAAAATTCTTGTAAAAGAAGCGTAACCGCTTCTGAGTAAGGCTTTTTATTACACCTTACATCATTACTTTGATGTAGAGTAGATAACGCTATTTTACCATGAAATAATGAAATTGTCGCTTTATAAAAGTCCAAACATCTTATAAATATGTCTATTCTTGACTACATAATAATATTATCTGAATGTAATAAATAAATTAATATACATTTTTGAATTATGGCAACCATATAATAATATGTTGAAAATCAAGTGGCTACGTTGATATATTTTCAACAGCCAATGACAGTTTTTTTGCACAAGCAACAGTTTTGCAACGGGCCCTCCAAACGTGTCAGTGCATTAATCCTCCATGTATTATGTACATAAAACCATTCATACACATTCCACATTCATACCGTTGTACATTCAACGGCCTCACGATGGCCGAGCGACTTAAACATTGGCTTATAATGTCCTGGGTCCCTGGTTCGAATCCTGGGTCTGGCAAATATACATATTGTTTTTCAATTTGTGTTTGAAGTCAGAGTATGGACCTAATAGGTTGAGCAAGTGGCTAACATCCATTTCTCATAAAAACATAATTTCTTAATACAACCTCCACTTTATTGAGGCCCATATAATCTTATTAGGATCAAACATGGTGACGTAGTAGTAGTAGTACATAAAACCATCACTAGATGTAGATCTTATGATATTATGTATTAATTGGTAATAATTGCATTGATTTCAGGTTATCCTGGTGAAATGGAATGAGCCCTATCAAAAGCTAGCATCTTGCGACAGTTCCGGAGTAATTTTCGTGTGGATCAAGTATGAAGGGCGGTGGAGCATCGAACTCATCAACGACAGAAATACTCCCGTCACGCACTTCTCCTGGTCTCATGATGGACGGATGGCACTCATCTGTTACCAGGTACTTATTTATTCAGTATAATGTATCATAAAATAAACTAAGATTTTGACATCTACAGCTTTACCATTATTACATTATCATGGCTGCGGTCGTCTTAGCGGTGATCTGCAGAACTACAGATCCCCCTTTCAGGTATTTTTATACCTGTGATACAGCGCTAAATAAAATAGTCCCAGGTCATTGTTTATTTAAGATCTTAATAATCCCCACCCACTCCTTGTAAAGTATATTTTAGGTAGGTACCGAAGATTATGAAATATAATTACGATGATTATCGAAAGATAAAAAATAGATAACAAAAATTTATATTTCTATTATTCAAAAAGTAATAAATGCAATATTTCAGTGCTAACTAAAAAATACAATAAAATCTCCCATAACCACTATTTTGATTTTGAAATTGGACTGACTAATTGAATATTTCACATTTTTACACATATACATAATATAATATTATATAGTATTGATTTTTTACCTAGTTAAAAATTACTGCAATATAATTTTATTCTATACTATACACGTGCTTCTAAATTATTATGTGTAACATAATATTGATGAGAATTTGAAAAAGCAATGACACATGCTCCGACTTATAAAAAGTCCTCGGTCATCGATCCAGAGTGCTCCGGCCTACTACATCATTTATTTATATGGCTCCGACCCCCGCTAAGGTCTTTACCACTGCATACCAGTTGTGAGGGGTGGAAGTAGGCTGTTAAGATTCAACATAAATAGCGCACGCTAAACTTTTTCAGTTATACTTCTTATTTGTTTTCATTGAACTAAGAATACAATTTGCAGATGGAGCTGGTTAGTTTTTAAAATTCACTTAAGCCCTACAAAAATCAAACTATATTAGTTTAGGTACCTATGCTATGGACGATCTGACAAAAAAATTGCACACTTTTTCAGTGATATTTATTTGTTTTCGCTGAATGAAGAATATAATATTAATACAAATATTTTTTAACTATTATCTACTATGAATGGCTTGGATTGGGTAGGGCTGAAGTGAACTTTAAAAACTAACAAACACTATTATTAATCATTGTAGTCTTAGTTCAATGAAAACAAATATGTTTGATTGACAAAGTTAAGTGTGCACTATTTATGTCGGATCTAAACAGCCTACCTCCACCCTTCGTCACTACTGCATACATCACCATAAAATCCACAGCCAAGATATGATGATAATAATGATGCAAATAAATACAATGTATTGAAGAGTATTTTAAATCAATTAATCTTGTAATCTATAAATTAAGATAAGCCTTGAATGAAAAATAACTGATTTTAGCTATAATAATTATCAGTAGGTACCTAACTCTTTATCAATGAAATCTATTTCAATAATCATTACCTATCTACATTTTAATACATTTTTTTTACATAATCAAGCATTATTTATTTTATAATCAGATTTTTTATGCTTTACTTATATATTTTAATTGAGCATACATTTTATGACAATTATTATATTCCGTAATTTTATTATTGGGTTAGTTTTACAAATAATAGCAATAGGTTCAATTTATATAGTGATTGTCAGTTTAAATTGACTGGATAATAATTAATAACGCCTTGTCAAATAGATTACAATCTGTATTTCTTAAAACAATAATTAATATTATTTTTCCAAGTTATATTGGTGTCTACAGTGGATGTTCTGTAATTCCACCACTAGATGTCTATAATACCTTCCACACCCTTCTAACATAATCTAATAATTAATCTGTAGGGTTAGCTGTTGCCTCTGGCACTGGAGGCACCAAGCATCCCATATTATGTATTATTAATTATTGTTAGTGTGAATGAAGGTTGTCAGCGATCATGGAAATTGAATTGATGATTTTTGATTAATTGAGTTTATTGTTGTTTACGCTGTGCACATTAATGATAGAAATGATTAGAATAGATTTGAACGACATACACATGGGCTAATATTAATTGTATACTTGGTAATTAATCGAAATACATGTTAACAAATTGACTTAAAGACGGAAAGTGATTATAGTCTGATGGTTGAAGTTAGTAACTTTCTGGTGATTTTATTCACTTGTCAACTTGATAGAATGTTTTAGTGTTGCCACTTATCCATCAAATCCATAACTATATTCTGCTACAAATTGCAGCCATTCATATATTATATAGCATTTATTTTAACAAATATAATAATATGTATACAAACCATATTTATGGGGCTTCTGAAGAGAAGAAGAAAAAGAATAATATGTATCATAAATTTATTATATTAATGCACGTCATGTAGCATCTGTATAATGGTTAAAAAAGTCCTGTAATTAAAATATACAATAATGAACTTTGTTTTGTCCATGATTAATTACCCACACGGCAGTTCATTTTCCATGACCCATGAACATTAAAAAATCAAATGTCAAATAACAAATAACAGTACATTTTGAATGTATCGTTGATGAATCTGTTTCGGTTTGAAGGATGGATTCGTTCTGGTGGGGTCAGTGGCAGGTCAGCGGTACTGGTCATCTATGCTCAACCTTGAAGCGACCATCACATGTGGCATTTGGACGCCGGACGATCAGCAGGTGTACTTTGGAACGACTGGTGGACAGATTATTGTCATGGACGTGCATGGTGCAATGGTCTCTCAGGTAACCCATTCAAATATAATGATAAAATTTAAAGATCTAATATAATATATAATTTATTCAATATCATTCAGACACATTTATTACTAAACGTCATACCAGAGGTAAAACCGATAGGCGAGTGGTAAATTGTCTGCTTATGAAGACGTGGATCTTGGGTTTCAAATCCTTAGTCAGATAAATTAACATATTGTTTTCAATGAGCCCAGAATATAAATACATCTAATCGGTTGAGTAAATGGCCAACATTCAATTTTCGTAAAAAAACAAGAAACTGTAACTTTTCCCATTACCGTTAACCGTTCAGAAACTTCTTTGTGATGAGGCCAAGACCCACATCGGATTGAAGTACTAATCAGAGGTAAAACTCATTATGTACATGCAATACGACGATATTAATATATAAGCACTAAAGCCGTAGCGAGAATTTTTGGAGTCCCAAGCACTCTGGGATATCGATATCAAATAAGTTCACTTATTCAAAGATTATATTCTACATGAAAAAAGCCATATTCTCTGCGCAACAAAAACTTAAGAACAATTTACAAACTTGTTTCAATAGCGGCCTGCAGACGCACAATCTTTCCTGCGTGAAAGTGAAGTATGCGCGATGTAGTGCGGGAATGATTGTGTGTCTAAAGTCACGTAGCGAACAGCGGAAAGAGTGAGGTTAGTCGCGTCCAATCTTTCACGCATGCCGTACGTCAAATCATTTTTTAACACATTTTACCACGTTCCGTCACAATGGACATTTGCAATTTTTCTCGCCAATTTATTATGGACCTTATGGACATATTGTATAAAACATTCCCATGTTTGTGGAGAATCAAATCGGCGGCATATAAAAATAGAAATTTACGCGATGTGGCGTATGCAAAAATAATTAATTTCTTCAAAGAGAGGGGATGCTTTTTCTCATAAGAGTATCTTGTTTTGTAATTTTGATTTTCATTTTATTTAGTAATAAATCAAATTATTTCATTCTTTAATTAACTTTAATTAACTTTAATTATTTCATTATTAATTCAGTCTTAAATAATTTTTTAAATCATTGGGATAGTTTTGGTGTAATTCACAAATAAAGGGTAGGTGACCAAAACGCCGTCTATAGTCTTTAACCCAGACTTTTCGTTTTTTGTTATTCTGACTTAAACTTTTACTTGCGCCTACACAAGCCACAGCTAGTATAATATTTCTTCTTTATATATCCATTATAATGTACAAATGCCTTCTTGTATAAATATAAAGCTAAACTAGTTCACGCGACAATAAAAACACACACTCCTGCTAAAACGGTTGAATTGTTGTACGCTCCAACGACTTGCAGGATCATGCGGTAATTAACTGGCGATATGCCTTTAGACGCTCAATCCCGAAGCGCGCTCCTCAAAACGTTGTGCTATCACGCAGGATATAGTTGAGATGTAAATTTTAGCAGCAGACATCTGACACGTGTGTTATCACGCGCTCAATACCGGGTTCTGGTGTGTACGCTCCCTAGCACGCGGTAAATAATATGCGTGTAAAGGCCGCTAATGGTTTTAATTTCAAAATCTACCAAACCGCATCTGGAAACTTATATTATATACATTATTATTATCATCAGTAACCATAAGAATTTGTCAAATGCACATACCTACAATTTGACAACATGTCAACAAAACGAGTGCCCAGTGTGGTGTCCTCTCTCATTTATCGCACTAAGCATTCCCCTAGGTTACCCACCATATTATCTGCTCTGTATATACATGTCACCTTGTTAAACTGCCAACTCATATTATATTCAGAAATGTTTTTTATTGTATGAGCATGATAAATGCTTTGAATATACTTATTCGTATACAAATACAATATTGGAAATCAACTAAGTATTGCATCCATTTGAAGGTTCAACTGAGCTCCGACGTTGGAATCACAAGCATGGCGTGGAGTTGCGAGAAATTCAAAATGGAGGAGGGTGAAGATGCGGAGCCGGGCGTGGCCAACGCCGCAGAGAGAACTTTCGTGCTGGCCGTCAGTTTCCAAAATGGCTACATCTACCTGCTGAAGAACTACGATGATGTGACTCCTGTTCACATCCACACGGAGTTTGATGGCAACTACATGGCCATGGAGTGGTCCAACTCGAGGGAGCTTCTGGCTGTTGCCGGAGCTCTTGTGGATAACGAGGGAAGAGCTCTCGATCCGCCCGTTTACAACAATGTTATAAAGTTCTATTCAGATATTGGAATATTGCTTTATACCACTCCAATCCCTAGCACACAGGTATGGAATATGGATATTTCATATGTAATAATTATTATCTAACATCACCCACGGTGGCTGCGCAGCTTAAGCGTTGGACTATCACGCTGTGGGTCCCAGGTTCGAATCCTGAGTCTGGCAAGTACACATATTGTTTTTCAATTTGTGTGCGAGTCAGGGTATGGACCTAATAGGTTGAGCAAATGGCTGACATCCATTTCTCGTAAAAAACAAAATCTGTTAACACAAACTCTTACTCTCATCTCAACCAATATAAAAAGATTTTGTTACATCATTAATTTAAATATACATAATTTAAAAATTAATTCAATTTGTAAAGCGTTCAAAGATGTAAAAACTACTAGGTATTTAACTTTGTAGTAATTAGATAGAATGCACATAGCTTAATTGGTAGAGCACATTGACACGAATCCAGTGAACGCCGGTTCGAGTCCTGCTTTTTTCTAGTAATTATATATTTCTCAGGTGTTTTCAAATTATATATTTATCCGATAAAATCTTATGAATTATTCCTTGAATAAAAAAAATAGTTTATTGAATTAATTTAAATGCCAAATGGTCATCAAAGAAAACCCTATAATAACACAGTTTGCATAACAGCATGCTTTACAATAGTTAACTGCGTAAGAGTATTGTTCCAAATTAGGCAACTTATTTTTGGATTAGACGGCGGCCTCTAAATTGCTTATCTAACTCCAGACACTAACACAATTGGGGGGTTTTGAGTTCGAACCACCCCCCCAGGAACAAAAATATTTAGGTGAATGGAATGACTGACGTTCATAACCCAAATGATCAGGCTGTCAAACAGCTTTCTCAACAGGTTGACCTCTGTCCTTTCCGCATTATACAATACGCAAGGCCTGTGTCAGTGGACCTCATGAATTGGTGGAACGATCTTGTAATTTATTTGTGTTGCCATTTCTAGTGTCATTGGCAAACTGCTATCATATGAGAGAATGAATAATAAGCCAATAGTATTGCATATTGTATTATCTTCTTTTTATTGACTTCAGCTCATGAAACTGTTACCAATTTCTATACAGCGCATTGAGATTATTAAGAATATCTGAATAGGTTTATAATGACTGCTTTTATGTTGAAAAAAACACCCAATCATAATGAGGTTTTTAAATGTCCTCCACTTAGAGATTATCATTAAATTTAAGGTGATACATCAGTGAAACGGCAAATAATTTTCAACTATAGGCGCGACGAAATGTTGAACTCGCTCGCATTCTGAGAAACGTGGAAACACGTCACTTTGTTTCGTGATGGCGACGGGCGTATTAATTCTTAAATCGTGTAAAGATGACTAAAAACGTTACCCATTTACTTTTAAAAAGAAAACATGTCAATGAATATATTATTATTGTAACTAATAGAACAATAAACAGAACATAAAATGGACGTATGTTGGATTTATATGACAAATTATATTTCGTTTGACATGCGTCATTTCCACCCGCGACCCGCAATCCGCGCATCGCCTAGCCACGATCTTTTTAGACCCTGCCTCAACTGATGTACAGCCTTAATACCTACACTTTATCGTTGATTGACCGAAATGTTGTTTGTCATAACTTAAGATGCCGGTATCAGCAATGACGTGGGGCCATAACGACAGGCGAGTGTTTGTTGCCACGGGAACGGGTGTTCAGGTGGCGCGCGCATGGAGACGAGTCGGCTCACTTCAGCTGCTGGCTCGGCTCCGAGTGCGGAGGGCTCTTCGCCGCCCCGCCCACCTCTCGCATCTCCCCCTGCCGCCTCGTCTCGCTGCTCTGGTTGCCAGTCTCTTCACCCACACTATATCTGTGAGTAAAATACATAATAAGATAAATACAACAAAAGTTTTTTATATAACGCAATGATTATGTAATTATGAAACAATTTTCAATTTCATTCTGAATATCTGTAACTGAAAACCAAGCATTCTGTATTCTGTTACATATTATCTTACAAGAGCTTAACTTTGAGTTTGGTGATATAACTATTAGAAATGATGTGTTGAGAGAATGGACCATATGTATCTAAAGTGAATATGCTATGAATGTCTCAGGAGAATATCCACATTGCTAAATTCTGGTAGGTCACTAAACACCATTGACAATCACATTGCGTATTAGGCAGAGCTACAAAGTGCTTGTAGTATGTTTTACTTTATATTTCAAGTAGAGAGATGTACCACAGTAGTCAAACACGTCCTTCTATTAATATTGAGTCTTTATATATTATTATGAAAGTAAAGGTGATAATAGAACTATTGATTAAATTAGCTGCAATTAATTTTGTATTCCAGGTTCATTTTGTAACAAACTACACACTTTTGTTCTGACATATTATTATTATCGTTGCCAAAACGTTATTTTAAAAGAACTATCATTATTTTGATGAAGGATTGTTTAAAACCTCAAATAATAGTATGCAATTTTTTATGGTGTTAACTGTCAATAATTAATATTATTCATGGTGGAAATGGATTGTATTAATATTTAAATAAATCCACTATTTTAATATTTTTCTGGACCAGTTTCGTCCGCTACAAAATAATATTAAAAAGTGGAATTAGTACTAATAATATTATGTTTTATATAACTGTTAGTCAGTAAGTAAATAATGTAAAGTCATAAATAGCAGACCACCATTTGCATTTTATTTATACAGTGTATTCAGTGCTACCAACAAAGAAAATATTCACTTTTTAAAAATTCAACCAAACTAAAACAGTTCAGGAATGGTTATCTAATGTTATAATAGCAGGACTCCAATAGGCTCTTTTTTCCTCTTTATCAATCCAAATCCTTAAATTGTAACAAAATAAATTGCAGTGTTGCGTCCCCGAAGCGACAGCCGTCCGAGACTTTGTGAGCCGAGCAGCCAGGGCCGGAAGGCTTCACTGCACCATGCTGAGGAGAAGTGGTGAGGGAAGCCTCGGCGCTGGGAGCGGGGCAGGGGGCGGAGGCGCCTGCGTCAGCTATACTCTATACCTGGAGCACCTCGGCGGACTTGTACCTCTTCTGAAAGGGAGAAGAATAAGCAAGATACGCCCTGAGTTTGTCATATTTGACCCTCAGTATGATGGTGATTATTTCATTTCACATATTATCTGCCTGTAGTCTAAACCAGAGCTTCCTAATTAATTTGAGTCACAAAACATACAAAACAGAATTAACTGAAAATGAATTCAATTTTGCTTAAAGATAGCCAAAAGTATTAAAAGAATGCATTGTCGTCGTTTTCTGATATATTCTAAAAGTTTCAAATGTCTAGCTAGTCGGGAAGTTAGTTAAAAATCTTGGACAAACAAGAAAAAATCTGTACCAGACAAACAAGAATACGAGCTAATAAAAACGTGGTAAAATAAACAGACCCATTTGTCATCAGAATCTCCAAGTATTGAATTTATCAAAGGTAAAAAATATGTGACAGGGCAATCTGTCTTCGACTATTGTATTTATACAATTATTTTGTATGACCATCAGTTCATGTGACCTCAGCCCCGTCTACCAAAATGTATGTAATACGGTAGGCTCGAAAGGCGAACCCTAAAACATTTGAACATAATATTATTGTCTATGGCAGTGCTCCGCAACCTTTTCCAACCCATGGCACACCTAAGGTCTTCCCATAATTCCGCGGCATACTACACATAAAACAATTTATACACCAAATCATGGACTCCACATCCTGAAGGGGGATCCCAGCCCAAGATCTTTGGCGGGTCCCCCTACCTATCGCTAAGGTTAAAGACAGTGTGATACTCTAAAATAGCGTTTTTCAAATAGTGTTCGAGGTAAAATTAATGCTATTGATTTTAGGTTTAGCGATTTTTCGTATGGTTATATTCTATTTATATAATTGAATACCTTGAAAGAAGAACCACTTAAATCACCTTAAGTGGTTTTTCGGTTCTCGTTGTATTTAGCAAGGTTTATAACCTGGCTATTAGCTCTCAAAAAATTATTTCTGTATTTGGTCAATAGAGCTCGTTATATTGATTTAAGTTGGGACACCTCACAAGTTGTTCTTCCATCTAAGATTTTGCGGCCATTTAAGTGGTATCATAACCTCACTTTTATCTGTCAGATACATTTGTTGTAATTGTTATTTTACCATATATTTTCGTTTTTTAACCATAAACAGACATCATATAATATCAAGAAGTAGTAGAAGATAGCAAGACATGTAATTATGATTAATTATTCACATAATGATCATTCAGAGTGACAATCGTACACAAAATGAAACAATCTTGGATGCATCTGATAGTGACAATGTCGTGTCAAAAAATCTTGGAGTGTAACGTAAAAAGTGTAAAGAAAATTGGAAGAAGGAAGTAGCTAAGTAAAAAAGGAATTCTGGTGTAACATTACAGCAAGTACTGGGAAAAAAGTTAATGGAAAATCTTTTGTTTGTGTCCAAAAGTGCTGTCCAAAACAGTGCTCGGATAAAATTGGATGTGTAGTTCAAAAAGAGTTTTTTGATAATATTTGGAGCATTGGTAATAAAAATGTCCAAGATACTGCTCTTTTGGCACTTATTGATACAATAGAACTAATAAAGAAATGTAATGCTACAAAATCCGGGAAAAATAGACAACATTCCTCTGTATACAACTTTCTGTGTTCTCAAAAACGAATAAATACTTTTTAATGTGTAACTTATGTTTTTTTAAGTCCGATTAAATATAATTATTCTTTAAAACACTTTTTAGTTAAATTTATTACCATTTCCTATACATAATTTATCATTTTGTTCCACTATCTATTTAAAAAAACACATTTCTATAATTTGTACCCTGCTGTGTGGAATAACAACTTAAGACCTTGGGTCATTTACAAGGCTATATTTTCTTTACTAAGATAATGAAAGAAAAAAAAATTATTACGTAAGTAGATGAATAATGTCAAAATATTATATCAAAAGCATACGCATGTAAACATATCCTATAATAGAAAGAAAATGTTTCGAAATGTTTAACACTGATTATCTCAGAACAAGCTTTTGAGGGTTAAGTGGTTCTTCTTACAAGGTCCTCAATTATGGTTAGTTGTCGGGTTAGGAATAATTATTTGTCGAGTATTGATACAATAATAATAAATTGTGTCCTACAAACACATGTTTTAAAATATGAATACTTACTAGCATAGTAAAATAGCGCCGCAGGCGACTTTTTTTGACTCGAAAATGGGAGCTGAACTGCGATAGCCTTGTCGGAAATCCGAGGATATTTTTTATTAACTAAATCCAGAAAATAGCCAATGGAACATCGGCGAACTTTTTTAGCGTCCCGTCGTTTATCAATTCAACAAATTCCTCTCGAATTTATAGGAAAAGCGCTTCTATACAATTTTCAGCATTGGTTGCAAAGGGTCTCGTATCCTGTCGCATTTATTGTATGAAAGTACTGATGAAATTTCTTTTGCAGCAAAGTTAAATGTTTTTGAGACGGATCTAAAATTAATTGCTTGTTTTCAATGGTGGTTTGGTAGTTCCTTTGGAACATTTGTAGAGATTCTTGTCTTAACTCCTTCTGCCAAAGTTCCATTTTATTTTTGACTTCTAATTTATCAGAGCACGTCAATATATTTTCATTCTGACCTTGCATTGTTTTATTAAGTTCATGCAAATGCTCAAATATATTACCAGCCATGTATGGAAATTTGGATATTGCACCGTGGCACACCTAGCATCGTCTCGCGGCACACCGGTTGCGGAGCACTGGTCTATGGCAATCAATCACATATAAAATATACTTAAATTGTTTTTAAAAATAAAAATTAATTTTATCTAATGATTTTTGATGTCTATAAATAAATGTTTAGGAAAATACATAATTTAGACTCATCGCTCAATTTTATATTGTCAGCGAGCTATTGAAATTTCATCGATTTATTAACTGACAAGTATGCTCTTTTTCTCTGATCTCCACAGCCTACCTCTTTTCAAAACTCATCCTTCGCCACTGATATGTAGGTGTATTTGTTTGATTAGGTGCAGACTCTGATGATATCCACTGGTTCCGTGTGAGATCATCAGGCGAGGCCACCAGCAGTTCCAGCAGCAGCGGTAATTCTTCCGCTCACAGCAACTCCAGTTCCTCCTCACATCCGCCCGCCTCTTACGGCTTAACCGATTCCTCAGACTCCGACAAAGACGAAGGTAACACATTCGCAATATTTCTAACTCTTTAAAACCATCAATATTTTCAATGAATTATTACATTAATTAAAGAAATCTTCATTTATCTTTGAAGCGCAATACTTTTCAGGTTGCAGCGGGTCTCCGAGACTGCAGCGGAGAAAGAAAGGGCGACATCGAAGCGCCAGGAGTCAGCCGCAACCGGAAAAAGAAGTCATTGATAATCCAGAAGACTTGGGTTACATTGATTCTTTGCCTGAGGTAATTAACGACAGAATAATTTATCTTTGTTTTTTGTGCTTGTTAATGTTAAAGAAACCTTCTACACCCATTAAAAAGCGTCTAAATATATAAAAGTGAAGCTGAAAAAATGGTTCATGGACTTAGATAGGTACTGTTTAAATGAGCTACTGTTCATTTTGCATTGAAGGTTCATTTGATTTGAGGCGTCTAATTCCAAAAAGCGATAAGTCCACATTTGGTCAAAATCGAGAAAAAAATATGCACGTATTCTTTGTATAATTTTACACAATTTGTATTGATCTATAAATTCCAAAACGCGACATAATCCTACAAAAAAAAATATTTTAAGTCTTGATTTATTACAAAAAGCGCCAAGTCCGTGTTTCATAATATTTAAAGCTTTGTTGATTTCGAGCGTGTTTAAGTCAACCAATAAGGGAACGTTCAATATTGAAAAGGGTGTCTCCCATGCTATAGCATCTGGTATGAGTTTAAAGTGCCACGGAAATATGTGCCTTATGCGGAATAAATTTAAAAGTGAGGTACAAATAGCGCTATGTCCAATTTTATTTTGTCTATATTTATTACATTTAAGAGTTTATTGGCTGAAACAAATTGCCATTTGGTTCTAATTTCGACATAGAATACAACGGAAAAAATAATCTCATGTTAATACAAATAATTGAAGCTTGAAACATAAAAACGTTGTTTCCTGAAAATATTGAATTGTGGACTTGTCGCTGTTTGTAATTAGACGCCTCATTTATAAAATAACTGTGTTAGAGATGAATCGTCATATGGCTTCTCAATATGGAATTAAAACATAATTATTCACTAATTAGACAACTTCACGGATTCAAATGACAGAAGCTGACATATTGTGTAAATATTGCCATATTTAAATAATATTTAAATGAACAATCACACATTTGTAAAACTCATTTGTATCAAAACATCAAAAAAAAGATAGCGGATATAAACAAGCAGACATGTTTCATTTTCAATCTGTCAATTAATATTGTTTTTGTTCTGGTTACCAAATCAACCACACTAAAAACTTTCCTTGAAGATTTGCTATAATTGTTTTAATCTCTGTACTATTTATTGTGGCTATTAGTAGCAATTACACAATCAAGCTTTAATAAAATCATAAATATATTATTGTAACCTTACCGAAAATTGGACCCAGACCCTCCAAACGAAAAATCAATGCCTTCTTACCAGACTACGAAGGCTTTATACTTTGTTAGAACTTCTGACGCAGATTCGAAAACCAAAAAAATTATCTACTTCCTGGTTTTCTTTTGCCATCTATTTTCACTTGTATAATTGATTGAATCATTAGGTATAACTTGTCTTTTTGCATGATGCAGGCAAGGAATATGAGTTTTCCGTTCCTCACAATGAATTAGATTCCTGGAATCCATGATATCCTAAAGATTCTCCAGTAAACTCATTCAACGGCCTACCATATTTAAAAATAATCAAATAGATATCCAAACTTTGGTAATGGATAAATTACTTCCTAAATGGAAATGATAACAAAATTTATGGCGAGATTTTAGTTTTTATTTATATTTCATTATTGTCTTTTTCAGGATGTGCCTTTGGTAGAAGTAACCTCAAACATATGGGGGACTAAGTTTAAAATACACGGCCTAGCAAAAAATATTCCCGCCAACCTAGGACAGGTGACGTACAAAACGTCCCTCCTGCACCTGCAGCCCAGACAGATGACTCTGGTAATGACGGAGCTGAGGGACAACCTACCCACCGGCCCCGACCCCACCTTCAACCCCAACATATTCTCTGAAGACGAGGAGGAGGCCTTTCAACCGTCCGCCGAGCAGGCCACCCCTGTTCACAAAATCAAAAACACCAATAGTATCGACGCCGCGTCCGTCATTGCGCCAATGTCCCCCCGAGGAAACATTCTTTCACGTGCCAAATCTTCACTACTGCATCAGAGCTCGTCGACGCAAAACGAGGCCAGTTGCACAGCGATCGCAAACAGTACTGCGATGCCGGCGTTAGCAAGAGCCGAATCTTATGAAGATGAGTTCCCTTACATTGATTTGACAGAAATGGTAAACTTTTGTGAGTCGTTGAGAATAAACGGAAGTAATGTAACAACAACGAGCAAAAGTCAACCGAGAGAGCAAGTCAACCTCATTCAAGGCAGCGGATACAGTCGGAGTCAGTCCAGAGAGACTTGCGATATTTCGTCCCAGCACTACGCCAATAGTTCTACAAGAAGTCATTCCGGTTCGGTAAGCGGCAGCAGTTATACACCGAGCGGCGGACTAGGCAGAAGCGGTTCCACGTCCAGTGGCCAAAGAAACGGTAATTCGCATTGTCCGGGCCGCCACGCCATCTCTCCTCTGTGCTGCGAAGGGTCCGTTCCTACTCTGCAGTCTCCCAAGAATGCCGTGGCGCCCAGCGATATCATCTTTGATAGGCCTCCTGCGCAGACCATGATGTCGTATCATCCGGCCGGATCGGATTTCTCGCAAAATATTCAGCAAGTCAAGTCAAATATCTCCGCGATAGAAAGCCACAGTCATCAACCATTCAACTTGAACCTATCTCTGGATCACAGTAGACAGGTAAAACATCTTTTAATAATATATTACCTCTCTTCTATTGGGGATGGTGATCACTGACATTACAGGAGTTGCCAACAATCTTCTTCCACCTGGAGCAATCCTGAGCGATCATGATACTTCAGTCAGTCTGGTTGGAAAGAATATGCCCTCGAAACCGCCTCCTTTTGATGTCACCAGTGGTCTCCTCCCTCTCCAGGCTATATTATCGAAGCATCGTAGCTAGACTTTTTTTACAAAGAATACTTGTTAGGCATTCGCCCAACTCATTGGATTCATGCTTAAGAATACACAGAAAAAACCAACATTTTAGTTTTGTCCAACATGAGATTGAAACCAATGACTCAGAGATTCAGAGATGGATACTCCACCACAGAGATATATTTTTAAAAAATTTAAGTAATTAATGAATGGTACATAATTGTATACTATAACTTAATATATTTACAATTTTAGTCTTATATTATATTTATAGCAAAATACATCACATCGCCAATAACAAGAATCCTGTCAATCAATTCTGAAATTTTAATAAACCAATCAATACGTCTTGCTATTTTTAAATAAAAATTTGGGTCGTTCTAAAATATGGAAAATGAATCAATTGTACCTATAAAATATGTTTTGTTTCAGGTTCTCATAAAAAAAATGGACAGCCACATGGAATCTGTGACAAACAGAGCAATGAATGGCAACAGATCAGAAAAAGAATTGTCCCTCACCCACGCCAGCGTCCACACCCACAGAAGCTCCAATCTGATGCACGGAGTCCACAATGAAAACCACTCCGCGGTATTCAAACACTGCAGCAGCAGAAAAGAAAAAATGCCATCGCCCAGTCACGATATTAAGCGAGACGATTTGAAGTATATCGATGAAGAGGCCACAGGAAATCATTCCGACGCGTTCTTCTCCGACAGTCACAACACGCATAGTTATAAATCTAAAGTTGTTTTGCCAATCACTCCGGCGGGAAAACCTGTCACCAGTGCGGCAGTTTCTGACAATATGATTAGAAGTTGCAGCGTAGGTTATTTGGATGTTTTTCATTCTCAACTCGTGCCTTGCGAGGTGACACTGGCCATGTTGCGGAAAGAAGCTCCGAAACGGTTAGTTTTAGTTAACAAAAAGAGCAAAAACAACTGCAACAGACGAAATGCCAAGAAACATAGTCACCAAATCCCAGATTTGAATCTGAAATTAGATCCAAAAGTTGTCCAAAATACTTGTCTGAAAACACCGCACTTGAAGAGTTGCGGCAAATCGAAGAGTTTAGATTCGAGTGATATGTTTTTGATGACACATTCCACGTGTAATGATATAACCCCCTTGCCTCCGAGCATAGAAGAAACAATCAAAACGTCCATAGAAGAAAACGATTACGAGACAATCGAGTGTGTCAAATCGTCGAGTAGCGGAAACAGCGAAAGTTTAAATTTAAATTCTAGCGTACCCAATAAATCTGCGAAGGAATTTACAAAGTTAAGTTTCTTCACTAGTTCTAAGACCCCGATCACCAATAGAATGAAGAAGAGGGACCTGCCTATTTGTGATACGTGTAAATGTGTGACCCCGTCTTCTAACGCGCACGCCACGTCGACGCTGCATGATATTTCCAACAGTGAAAGTTACATTTGTAACGCTTGTCTGTCTTCGGGAATCTGCAACACTCCGACCAAGAAGTCGAAAAGTTTCTTCAAGGAGAACAAGCGGTCTCCTGGATCCGACAAAAGTAGAAATTCTAGTCCTCGTCACACTAACGACAGACAGAATGTTAACAGCGAAATTGAAATTGGTAAATAAAATTATTTTTCTTTACTTGTAATTTTAAAAATTTGTACATAATAGTATTAACCAAAGAATACCTTCTCTATATAAATAAACGATCATTAATCTGCAGTGGTTAGAGAATCCATTCCTACACAGTCTAGGTTCCGATCCCCCCATTCCATTCACTGCTGACCAGTTAATTACTAGTTAATAACCACATTTAATTATCATGCTAATAGTATGTAATGGCCTTGCGCCAGTCGCGTTGTCAGCGCTAAATGAGTTAAGAGAAGTCTTTTTAGTAATTGGGTGTCTTCTATCCTTGAGATAAGGCCTGCCCAAAAGTCACCCCAATTTCACATGTAAGACGTGGATCATTATACAACGCGTATAGTTCATGGTTGTAGCTTCCTCGTCACGTGCCACCGTCTTTGCATACGACTCCGAAGACTCTTCTTAGCATCTTCCTCTCTAGGATGTTCAATTAACACTTATGCATTCTAACGCATTGGTCAATATGGGCCTGATGAAGGATTTGGGGACAAAATTTTGGCATACGAAATAATGTTTTGCATTGACTGTTTGAGTTTTTCCAATTCAATTATGTCTATATTAACCACACGACAAGCAAAAGAGTATTATCCAAGACAACGTGTGAATGTACATTCTTAGAATAAGGAAACTAGAATCCCTTAGAATCCCTCGTTGCTCACCTGGAAGAGTCTACATACAGAGTATCACTTTTGTTACCTGAGCTCGGCACAATTTTTTTTATTTTATTCGTGTTATGAATTTATTCACATATAATTTATTTTCTGTATTTATAGTAGGTATATTATATTATAATCACTAATTTTTATTGGTATTTTGATCACAGAACGTGCCGCGACTCCAAGTCCCAGTGAGCATAGAAGCGGGAACAGTTTGTCAGGAGCAGCCCTTGCCACTTTGGAACAGCTGCTTTACCGGGTGCGAGAACGGGCCAGCGGTAGCGGCTCAGGGGCCTTTAATGGAACTCCGCCATCTTCTCCTGGACCCAGAGCGCGCTTACCGAGGTCGTCTCCTGCCAGTCCAGCCCCTTCAAAGAAGAACAAGAGAACAGCTTCCGCCTCTCCCATCAGGTATACCAACATAATAATAATAATTAAATAACTAACATAATTCAATTATTATTGACCTCACCTCACTAACAACATTCGTAGTTTACTACGTTTGAATAGCTTCACATACACGTCTGTCCACCGACATATCAAATGGGGGAGTTAATTGTCTGGTACAGGAAACACGAAAATAATTGGAAGTGGTTTGCCTTCTGGATGAGGCTGTATCAAGGTTTAATTCTCGAATGGATCTTATGAAATATGTATGGAAAGAATATGTTATTTTCAATAGCTATGTCTGTATTATAATATGCATTAAAGTTTACCTCGTAAACTAATGTGCATTCATTATTGGTAATAATTGAGGACATTCTGGCGGGCTTTGTATTACTTGTGTTTTATCCACCATCATTAAGTCGTCAACCAAAATGAGCTTCAAAACCTTGGTCGATGGCGACTGGCTTTCCAGTTTCTATCTTATTAATCTGTTATGTGGTCTAGAGTAATGTAAATTCAATTAAAGCACACTTGAGTGCATGGCGATCACTCATAAAAAATACTGGTACTTCACATTACAAGTAGGGTCCCGTGATATGCCTGATTAAGACCGTGGTTTGGTGGGGTCGTTAACTTCAATGTTGTGGTCTAGAATTTTTTTATAAGGGTGTTAATATCCAGGAGATTATTGGCGGGGAAGGTTAATGTCCAGGGGGTTGTTATTGTCCTGTTACCCTGCATTATATGGGCATTCTATCGTGAGGAACATAGAGTATTAAATTTGATGAGATATCCAAATATAATATTTAGTGGTGACCGCCTAGCAATCATTCAAGTAACTGTTTATATTTCAGGAAACACTTATTGAATTCGCCATTATTGAACAGACGGAGGAATAAAAGCAAAAATCAAGAAAGTTCAGATGATGAACCGGGAACGTTCTCTGGAGATGAAATTGTCAACGGGAAGAACTACAGAGACCTGGAAACATTTCAGAAGGCGCAATTAAGGCAAAAGGTACTAAGTCATATTTTTTTTATACTTTGGACCTTTTCCTGGTGACATTATATTTCATAAAGTTGATTTGTTTATTGTAATTACATAACAACGAAAAATTATCAGTTGTATGTCCCCTAATATTTGAATTTTAGTAGCCCACGGCATCTCTTATTCCATATCAATACCGTCTCAGTTCCCAGACATAAGATAAAGGCGAACGATGTTTGAAAACATAATTTTTTTGTCTATTGCCATTCCAGCTGAAGCGGGGTAAAATAGAGCCGGTGGGCGCAGGAGCGTGGGTTGCCCAACCGAGTGCTCCAGTTCGGAGAGAGTTTGTGATGCACAACAAGGCGCCCATGTGGAACGAGAGCAGTCAGGTTTACCAGCTCGACTTTGGAGGCCGAGTGACGCAGGAATCAGCCAAGAACTTCCAGATTGAATTCAGAGGAAAACAGGTGAAGTAAACCCTAAAAATAATATATTTGTCTGCTTTGAGTAATGTTTCGTAACCCTTGGGCTGTCTCACCTAGATATTCATGACAATATTTTTTGAAGTAAAGATCTGAATCCATTTACAATTAGTTGCAACACTGAAAAAACAATTTGGTGAAGTGTCATGTTTTCACCAATCCTAAAATAGAAATTGAGACAGGGCATTTCGGCATTGTCCAGTCGGTGGTGTCTCATTCATATTGCGGAATATCGATATTGATATAATAGGTATAATAATTATCAACAATATTGCAAAATATAGACGACAGTTTGGTCAATATATTGAAGGTGTGTTAATCAAAGGTTTGTTGAAATATATTAACATATGAATGTTGGTTCGTTTTTAGCAATTATTACTTGATATCAAATTATGAAAGCATGCCCATCGATATGAGTATTTGCAACAACCAAAAACCATTTACAGTATCAACCTTAAAATAGGTAGACACTATCGGCATACTCTTCTACATGCTGGTTCAAATTGTAACGTAGGTACGTGTAATTCTTCCAAACATTTCATTCATGTGTGCTAAGCTGTTGTACCGTCGTCCGGTTATCCTGTTGACCAGTTGGTAGTGTCCAAATTGAATCCCCCTAATGGAGACGTTTCCTGTGGACCATGGCCCCCACATCCTGAAGCGAGCCCCCCATACGCTAACGTTAAGAGCAGCGTGATGTTGTATACTAGTGTTCCCTAAATGGTAGTCCCCAATGGAACCCCAGGGTTTTGCGAAGTAAAATTATGGGCGATTTGTGTATTTTTAGCGATTTTTAAATACGTCCACTTGAATATTGAGTTCTCGGCATTCTATTATGAAGCATAGATCGCGATCCCTTTTTGTTGTAGTCAAGTAACATGCGACACTTCAACATATTTGATAAATAGTCATTTTTATTAATCTGGAAACACTAAAAATAATTTAAATAAATTTCTACATCATTTAATTACATCAATCATCATATCACATAGACACCTATTTGTAAATGTTAATAATCTTCAAGTAAAATAGCGCCGCAGGTGACTTTTTTTACTATCAGAGCAAATTTGTGTTGTGTGTTTATCTCATTTAACTGGTCAACCTTCCACGGCGGGCCCCTCTAACCCCGAGCCCCCAGGCTAGAGCCCGGTCAGTCCCCCCCCCTTGTAGGGGCTATGCTGTGGACTAGTCTTTCTCAAAGTGGGCGATAACACCCCTTGTGGGCGCTGGAGGCTTTCAGGGGGGCAGTAGAAGGCTCTAAAAAAATTAGGGGGCGTTAAGGAAATCTAGAGGGGCGACGGCAGACAAATTCTATCTATAAAAATCCGACGGAATCTAGACACGACACCACTTGAGATGCTACTAATTACTAATTTACTACTTGAATGCTTGGAGTCCCGTATAGACGGTTAAATTATAGCCGCTTACGCATGTAATAATGTGGATGCAGCTTTATATTTCATGTACGTGGTCCATGGTTTTTCATACAAAAATTTTCGGTGCATGGCGGCGATTCCATCCCTATCCGAAGATTCATCCTTCACATTAGATAAGTTTTAAATTCAAACCCTTCTTTTAATGTTAATAAAAATACTTCTAAATATGATTAAGTATGAGTTTTATTTCCTCTCATTGAAACATTCTTTGATCTCAGAAATAGGATTTGGGTCACACCCTATCTATCCTGTCCAATAATGTAATAATAATGCATGTTTAAAAATTATATTTGCAATAACTGTTTTTAAGATACGTAATAGATGGTAATATGAAAAGGTAAGTTAAAAAATATGGGGGGTACCAGATTTTTTTTAAATCTCAAAGTGGGCGGTGGTCGAAATAAGTTTGAGAATCTGTGCTGTGGACAGTACCATTGATAATGATTATAATATTAGTTCTTCTTATTTTTAGGTCATGCAGTTTGGGAGAATCGATGGCAACGCTTACACACTCGATTTCCAATACCCCTTCTCAGCATTACAAGCATTCGCCGTAGCACTAGCAAACGTAACGCAGCGATTAAAGTAGTCCAACTCTTATATTCCTGTTTGTATATTATTTTAAGTCGAAATCCTGTTGATTTACTTAACAATCGATTTGTCAGTAGATACTAGCCGAATTTTATAGTTTTATTATGTTACACAGTATTATTCTTTTATCTATATAATAATATATAACATTTATTATTACGTTTTATTTCTATAAAGAATAAATTATATAATTATTGGTGTACCTGGAAAAAATCTTTAAATCTAATGAATAATAATAGATATCAATACTTCATAATATTTCAATAATATTTCTATTATTTTCATATATCTTTAACATAAATAATAACATATACCTACTTACTATATTAATTACATTCATGATAAACATCCCTCATACAAAATCATGGGTTGATAATAAAACTTGGTTCAAGTCTGTTTATTGAATGCCAGGCGGGAACAGTGGCAATTTTTATAGCCCATTTCGGCAAAATTCATGAATCCAAAAATGATAACCTAACCTAACCTAACAAAAAATAATCCAATATATTATTGGCTATTTTCAAAATTTGTTTGCCGCTGGCTTTCATTAAATAGGCAAGAACCTAAAACTTATATGTATTATTCTTGTACAGCATCACTTCACAAACTTTGAATTGGACGAAGGTCTATTTTCAAAAACTGATAATTCCATATTTGGTCAAAAACCGATAGATAACATAAATGCAATTTTGTAAGCATTTCATGTGAGAACTACTAGTTATATGCGTCGTAATTAAGTAAGCTGTCCATCATTTAATTGATAAAACACGTTGGCGTGAATTCAATGGTTACAGGCTCAAGTCCCGTCACATAATACCTATTGATCTGTAATTGCCAATAAATATCAAAAGCATAGGTATGCAAATTAATGTGTAAACGACTTACAGAAACCAATTGTTGTTCAATTGATTGAAACCATTGTGAAAAAAGTATCCTTATTAGGATTTTGGTAAAATGACTGCCTTAAGCCAATGGTCATACTGAAGATTGCAAATGGAATTTTTGCTCTGACAAACATAAATAAACACATTCTAATTATCGGAAAACAATATTTTATTATTGGTCCTTGGTTTAATATTAAACTTGTGGCTGTGTTAATACATCGGACGCTATTGAACCAATGCAAGGACCCAATGGGTTAGACGAATATCCAACAAATCATTTCTCTTAAAAAAGCCTCCACTCTGTACACCCCATATGCTTCGGTTAATATAATATCAATAATAATGGCTGACAGATGTTACCAACTTTGCAACTAACTTCCGATTTTAAAACAAATTAGCTTTAGGAAGAAGTTGAATTTGTTTAATATACTATATTAATGGTTTGATAGTTTTGACAGAAAATAAGGCATAGTTAGAAGTGGGGACCGAACAAGAGAAACCGATGCAATGTTGTTGACGTCGACGAACTTAAAGAACATAATTCTTAACAAAGAGGTGATAATGACAGTTCTTTGATTCTTAACAAATTTAATGTTAAGAGCATACATCAGAGAAACGAGAAATAATTTTCAACAATAGGTGGGACGAAATTTTGCACTCGTTGCCAATCGGAGAGCGGTAGTCGAGATGTGAGCACGTCAATTTGTTTTGTGATGGCGTCGGAGGAATATATTCTTATGTCGTGTAAAGATCACTAAAAAACGTTACGCATGTACTCGAAAAAGAAAACATGCCAATGAATATATCGTCTCTGTTCTGGCAGAACACACTAACTGGAGAATACTAGTTTTGAGTAATTTGACTTTGAAGTTGTTAAAATGTTTGAAATGGTCTATCATGTGAGTTTATTAAGTAATCGTAAAAAGGATGACTTTAAAATAAAGACTGTTTATTTATTAAGAAGGTTTCCAGACGGTAAAGTTTGAAATAAAGAACATTTTGATATAACTAACTCAATATGTCATTTTTTCGAATTAGTGCCTTCTGCCAGAACAGTGACGATATTATTATTATTACTAATATAACAATAAATATAACATTAAATGGACGCATGTTGAATTTTTATGACAAATTATGTTTTGCACAATCTGCGCGTCGCGTAGTCACGATCTTTTTAGACGATGCCTCAGCTGAAGTATAGCCTTAAAACATGTAACTAATATCCTTGATCAATTTAAACAGGCAACAATGTTTATCAATTAAAATGTCTATGACTAATGAAGTGATGCTGTATATTAAATAATATGTTTACTGTGAATGAATAAAATTAGTTAAATTAAAATATTTTTATTGTTTTATATTACAATCTTTCTTTGCATAGGTACGTTTGAGACAATATACCTGTGGACCATATGTGAAAAGAAGGACCTATAAAAAATAGAAGCTTTTTAAAAACATATTTTTCTCAATGTTAAACTGCTACTTCTAACTAATACTCCTGTGAATTGAGATTATTTTGCCTACAATTGATATTCAAATTGGTAACCATATTATTTTACAATTACTATATATGTAACGAAATATATTCTTAAATACTTTATAAGAAAGAGTAAGAAATCTTCTTTATAATGTTTTCAACATTTTTATTATCAACCATACACAATTAAATTGGGGGTCATTCATTTTTAACGTCATGCAATGGGGAAGGGTGTCTGTTATAATGTGGGGGGGTTGTAAAAAATATGGCAACACAAAATCAATAAAAAATATCAATCAAAATTTTCACTGAGAATAAAATGGTGTTTAGGATCACAAGGGTCTAACTACAGAAATGCATGTTTTGAATTAGCCACGGTTTTGTTAATGCGGTAATAATATTTATTGGTGACATAGAGCTCTTTGTCGTACATAGTATCCACATGATATAGTTGAGTAAAGTGTGGTTTAGTTAGTAGCATACATAAGTGAAACGGCAAATAATTTTTGACAATAGGTGTGATGAAATTTCGCACTCGTTGCCAATCGGAGAGCGGTAGCGAGGCGTGAGCACGTCAATTTGTTTTTTGATGGCGTCGGAGGAATATAGTACTCAAAAAAGAAAACATGTAAATGAATATATTATTATTATTACTAATACAACAATAAACACAAAATTAAATGAACGCATATTGAATTTTTATGACAAATTATGTTTTGTTCGGCACGCGTCGTTTGCACAATCCGCGCGTCGTGTAGTCACGATCGTTTTAGAACATGCCTCAGCTGATGTGATGTATAGCCTTAATGAATTTCATAGTAGCAAAATCTTTATTTGTGTTGTTATCAAAACTGTGTTATTGTAGATAGGCCCTTGTAATTTTAAGCAACATGTTACAAAATGTAATGTAATTTAGATAAAAAGGTAAATGATTTTGTGTACCGTGTAAAGTGTAACAATAAATGCTAAAAATTGTGTGACATCATTTATGAATGACCCCATTAATCGCCGCAAAATGTCAGTTTATTTGAATGGGAATGTATCATCAAACATGAAATCATTTAAAATGAATAATTATTTGCTAAAAATATATTCTTAGCTTATTTTTTACTGCACAGGGACAATGTTATTAATAATAAAAGCGGAATGTTCAAAGCAATTGCACACCAATAAAAAAAAACATCCAATTTATATCATGTAAATAATACATTATAAACTATACACTCTTTACTCTAGCTAAGTGAATTGAAATCTAGGATATTTTTTGTTGCTGTTTTTTGGTATTTGGTACTAGTTATAATTAAGTATAATATATTAGAAATAGTTACGAACTCGATATGGAAATCGCATTTATGACTCACGATTGACAACGGTCAATCGTTTGAAAGTATTTTACAAAAAATAAAGATTATTTTCCACTGTTGTCTTGTGAGTAGTTCTTTAAGAAAATGTTGTGTAGGTATATTAAATTTATTACGGCACTAAATACTTTGAATTTAATGTTAATTTTACAAAACCATACCGTGCCCTCCCAGCAGTAACTCAATAAATGTTATTTTAAGGTGTTATGTAAATGTGTTAACATGTTGTTTTAAGGACCAGATAAATAGATTTCACTGTTATGTCCACCTAACTGTTCACTAACGTCATTTTTTGCCATAGTTAAACGTCCAATTATCCGTAATAACATGTTTTACTGTGTAACGGCTAGATGCATAGATGTCACTGTTGTGTTTATCTAATACCCCGTTTACACGTGCATGGATGTACTGTGCATAGTAAGAAAATGTATGGGAAAACATGTATTATCCTGCAGTTGGCAAGATTGCGTGCATAAATCAAACAAGATTGGAAGATTCCAAATTGTGATGATTTATTGCGCGCAAGTAAGATTATTTTCGATCTGCCACTGCGCAGTAGAGCGATAGGGGCGAACATGCCGTTAAAAAATGAACTACTCATTTTGAGCTTAACTTTCAATACGACCTGTCAGATAGTAGTATAAAATGACATCCTTGCGTCTCGCTTACTCTTGAATAATGAAATTGGAGAGACAGCCAGCACTTTTACGTGTAAACAGTTATTGTCATGATAGTTTAAAATAAGCATGATTGCCGACAATAATTCCATGCACGTGTACAGGCACTATAAGCCCTGTCGCACATTGAAAATAGTCTCGCCAGGGATATGGCCATAGATCAAAAACCGGTGAAATGTCGCAACTCTCTTCTGTGTGTATATGTGAGACTATGTTGGGATAGTGACGTCACGCAGCTTGCATTCTGAGCATAATATTTCCATCGATAATCGGTACTCGATACAATTTTGCATTCTTAAAAACGAGTAAACTAAATATATGTTTTCTGCGCATAACATACTTGATTATATTGACAGAATTGTGCCATTAAGTATCAAGGTGTTGACATTAAGCGACCGATATTGTCTGTCTAAGATGAAGTATAACTTAAGGCCATGTAAACATCTGGCTCTATCAAACTAATTATTAATCAAACCTGTATTTGTTAAGTTTTTACTGAGAGGGCACAATGTGTTGCCATCTTGTGTACAAGAAATATATTGCCGTATTAAAGGTAAAACTAATTAAGTACTAACAGTAGTGAGTTTTACCTTTGATATTATGACAATTATGTACCTTCGTATTAATATTAGGTATATGATTTCACCATTATAATAAATTACAATATATTAAATTATGAATATAATTATTTTCTATGTTATACTTTGTTAGGTTTTTTTATAATATAATCTGTACTGACGTTTAAAAACAGATTTTATCATACATTTTGTTACACCATATAGCATTATACTTCAAATGTCTTCATTAGAATTTTCATCAATACTGGATTCAAGATATTGGTAGCCAAATCCGCATAGTAGTAATACTGATAATGCACGGGCCATTTAATATTTCTTTCATCTTTTAAAAAAATTATGTTGGTGTTGAACTGATACAAGTAAAAAGGCAATGTGCAATATTAAATTTATAGATTATTAAGATATAATAAAATGCCGACATTTTCTAATTATTTAAAAAATATATATATTTATACTGATGCTAAACAATGTAATAATTTTTTGAATTCTATGGCATAGATCCTCCAGAGAATGGCGTGGCGTGTGTAGTTACCACTCACACAAAATACAATATAAATATATAGTATAGCATCCACTGGACTATCGTAGTGGTTACGTGGTGGAATGCTAGCGGGCCACTTTCTCGCCATACGGGATGCGCTGAAATAGCATATTGTGCCATGTGTGACTCGTGTATATTCGTCAATTTAACATTACATTTATTCAGTTAATAGAATAAAATCTGTGTATTTATGATTATAATTAGTCAAACTATGTGAAACTGACAACTATTATTTGAGATTCTATGAAAGTTGTTTAATTTAATTTAATTAAGTATTTAAATAACGTATCAAGCGTATAAAAATCTTTAAATTAGATTGTAATTTTGTTTGACTTCATTTCGGGACAGATAAATCCGATTATTAATGTTTTCAAAAATAAAGCAAATTTAAACATGCAAGAAGTTGTCGCCACGCCACTTTCTATGGTACTATAATTTATTACCATCTTTTACTACCTACTTTAAAATATTACTTGTTTTAATCAAATGTATGTTACGTATTAAGAAAAGAGGGGAGACTTGAAACCCTCAATAATTACGTTTATTTTACATTTACTGCACCATCAAATTTGCTTTATTGTAACACACGTTTTGTATTATACACAATTTCTGCGTCATTTAAATGGACTATTACGCCGAATGACAACTTTGTTTGGCAGAATACGTTGTTACTAGATTTTGTTTGTTTTGATGTCTACAATCGTTGTGTCACTCAAATGATAAAAGAATAGAGATTACTGTAATAAAAGTATTAATAATATAGACATTATCATATTCATACCGTCCAAAACAAATAATACTCTCATATAAAATCACCGCAAATGTACCATTATTGTTATTATATTAGCTGTAACCGTTAATTCATCGAGACAAATAATATTATTTAATCAACTAGCCTTAATAATGCTTTCATTTTCTACTCATCTCATACACGCCTATTAACTTTACTAACACGTCATTTTATAATAAAAAACATCGGTAGTTTTATAATTGTTTCGAAATCTGGGCATTTTAACGAAGACGTGATGTTATTCTAAAGTAAATTTAATATCTAATAATCCATGGTTAATGATATGTATATTATATTTATAATGACTTCATCACTGTAAAAATAAATCATAACACTTTTCATGTCATGTTGTCTTGTGTCACAATAGATTTGACGGAAAACATTAATTTTTAAAAAAATATTTAGTTGTTGTTAAATAGGCTGCCTTAAATGATTATTATGTTATTGTTTTACTATTTATGTGCTTGAAATCTGATATTTTTATTGCTATTAAGTGTCACATATAGAAAACATATTTTTAAATTGTATCTACCGATTAGAATTATCGAAATAATAAGGTTATCACGGTTTCACACTAATTGTCTCATTCAATTCCTTGATCAAGCCATAGTTTTTATGTAGCACATAAAATCATGGACATATTCACACTAATCGGTTAACCCTTTCTATGCCTCGCAATATTACTGGTTACAAGTAAATTGTACATAAAACATTTCACCGTGGCACAGTTCGCCGTGAGCGTTCTTGTCAGAAATAGATGACTGTATACTAGGTGTACGGTCTCCAATTTTATTATATTCAATATGAATATTAATTCAATTTTCATGGCTGATTTTGGCAAAATTCATGAATTCAAGAATGAAAACCTAACCTACCAAGTAATCCAGTATATCGGCTTCCTGTAAAGTGTAAACCGACAAGAATCGTGTTTTATTTAGACATGAATTTTATGTCAGTACTATACGACACAAAGAGGTTGGACAGTCTTTAATATATGGCCATATAATTTCCGATACAACATGGTGAAGTGTGATACGTAAAAGTTTCCGGACACGGATATTACTATAGCAATATCTGACGAGCCACATATTTTTAACGACACGTTATATGTAGAGCGAAGCTCCTTACTACAACCGCTGCAATACCGATAATTTGTGGTTTAGTAGTTCATAATTATTCAAACAGATGTCACTGTCTGTTTAATTTTTTAGATTATGGAAATCATTCGACAGTGGCTAGTAATTTGAGTTTAAAGTCGGACGAGATAACTTGCGAAATTTGTATGTGCGGCCTGTCGATCACGGTCTCATAAAGCGAAATAAGTCGCTGAAGGCATACCAGTTGATGTTAAAAATAATAGAAAAACAACATATTATGTGAAACCGAAGTCAGTCAATCTTATTGTTAATTTTAAAGGTAAGTACTTACAACAGTGGACTTTCGGTCCATCGTTTTCCCGCAAGTATCGTTATCTTTGTAAATTTTCATATAAAATACATTTTCCACTATTTTTTACATGATTATACTTATAGCGAATCGTGAATATTTTATTCTACATGGCAACTCCGAGCAACGCACATGTTGTGTCAATTGGTGCAGCAACGCGTCGCTCGGGGCTTTTCCGAGCTACCAATCTTAAGTGACGAATCAATCACAATGAGCCGGAAGAAATTTTGTCTCTATGTCAATCAAAATTTCAAAGATAGAGTAGATACAAAATAATAAAATAAATCACAGTACTAAAATATTGTGCGTGTTACTGCCAAAAGTTGGTAAGTCTCGAAATCATGTTATGAAGTAATTGCAAGTTTGACATTCCCTCTAAAATCAGGCATAATGGCTAACTTCTTGGTGCTTTATGTGCGTGTTCTATAATATCGGAAGGTCTTGGATTTTTTTCTAGCATACATATTTATATATAGACACATAATCCGTTGTTAACTCTAAATACATAAATTATTGACATACCAACTTTTGGCAGAAATCTTATAATATAGGATGAATGGTCACCGTAGCTATAAAGAAAAAGCAGTTTACCTTTTGTTATCGCCAGAAGAAAATATCTACCAAAAGATACAAGTCTATCATTGTGATCATGCATGATGCCACAGTTTGAATACGACTGCCATAGATAAGAATTCCACTGTATTACAATTTTTCACAAATTGTTGCGTTATTGTTGTAGAACCTAGTTATTATAATTATTATATTGTTTGTCAATATCCACTTAAGTTATTATTAATGTTGGTCATGTTTTATTTTATTTTATATTTATTATTGTACAAATTACAACAGTTTGTCGTAAAGCCAGCAGTAGGTATACTTGCACAATATTTTTACACAAGTATCTGTACAAGTGACATGAGAATATTTGAATTTCTAGCGTACTGTATACTTGCGTATGTATGTATTACTGAATGCGCAAGTCTAAATCAGTCGTGTATTTTTTATCGACGTAGCTCATGCATAAATCCAACACCGTTCGTGTATACTTATGCCGTGTATACAGTTACGTCTATAGTTGGCTTAAAAAGCATAAATTTCAAGCATTTAAAAATAATGTAAAACTGCAAAGTCACTAATATGTTTTCACAATTTTAATATCATCATCATTTTTAAAGGCATCTGAGAATATTATAATAATAATTAAGATCTACGTACTTTAAGGAAACCGAATATTTAATGACGATGTTGATCTCGACTCCATTGCCAAAAGTAATAATTAGAAAATAGTTCTACAAATTAAGGTCTCGACTAATTATTATAATTGAAACTTTAAAATATAATAATATGATTTTATACTTAGCGAAATTATAACGTAAATTAACCCAGTGGACATTTACGCATACATCACTCCCATAAAAAATATTGCATCTTAACTTATGGTATAAATTATTTACGTCACTATTGACGCACCCCCACTTTGCTAGTCAAACGAGAGATAATTTCTAATTTGTCTGCGCGTCGTGATGTTCACAGGGTGGGAATGTGGCTTTGTGGCATAATTTTTTTTTTATTAAAAACTGCTGATTGTGTTGAATTTTTTAAAAATATAATTACTTATTACAAAATTTACAAGTTGGAAGTAATAATAGTATTATAAAGCCTCTGTTATAATATTACGTTTAATTGATAACATTATTATTATGTTCTGTTCTGTGATTTTTATTTTTTATAATTAATTATTGTTAATATTGTAAGATTTTGCAGTTATTTTTTGGTATATATTTTGAATTCCTGAAATATATTATACCTACCTACTTCCTTATGAAATTTTTGTGCAATAAAGATAATATGTGAAAAGAACCAATTACTTTTAATACATCGTCACATTTTATTCAACTGCAAGGGGGCGGTACAAAATACAAAATGTATTATAGTAGAAGCCATGACCCCCACAGGGCATTGGCCTGGTGATCCGGGCTTAGAAGGGGCCTGGCGTGGATGGTCGACCAGATAAGTGAGATAAACGCACATTAAAAATTTCCTTTAACATTTAAATAGTCGCACTTCAGTAATACAGGCGGCCCTCAACTTTTGAATCTTCTACTTTTGCACAATTCGCCATTTCATACATTTCTTAAAATATAGATTTTTGTTAATAATGTAAAAATGTGCGCTTCCATGCAGTCGCTCCTCTCCCGTCATCTTCCCAAATATGTTAAAGGGTGGTATTCAATTATCTCTTGTCAATTGTATAAAAAAAACACCTGATTGCTAATACGCCTCGTTAACTTTATTATACCCATTGACAAGTAAATATTTTAAAGTACACTTTTTGATGTTTTTTACATCCCTCTACTTTCGAACATTCAACATTCGAACACATTTTCAGGAACCAATTACGTGCGAAAGTCGAGGGCCGCCTGTATTAACATTTTGAATTACGTAGTTGAACGGGTCAACAACTACGTCTAACTCAGACAACAAATGTCAATTGACGGATGATGAAATTGCTCGCAAAACCAAACTAGCATAGAGTGCATTTGGGCGCGTGAATAGTATATTAAAAAATGACCATCCATTAGCAGCCCATATACGGAGAGCTGAGCAAACTACAATCAAAAACTGTATGTTAGTGGGCACACCACAGATCAGTTCAAACTACTTCAAAGTGCCCCATTAAAATCCTTCAAACCGTCAGCAGACGTGTGCATATATGTAGGGTTTGCACAATGCGTCTGCATAGTATCTTCAAAAGTGACCTCACACTGTGTCTTAAGCGCAGTGTTCGATCGATGTGTGCTACCAGTGCTCACGTATGCTTGAAAATGGGCCTTTAATGCAGAGAAATCCAAAAGTTACAAGCAGTGCAGAGTAGCATGTTGAGCATAATGCGTAAAGACCACAAAAAAAACCAATGGATAAGGAGGCAGACAAGAGTACGCGATGAGATAGAGGCCACTAATCGAGTGGACAACCGCTGAAGATTAGATCACCATGCAAATTCTTCCTGTTCACGAGTTAAGGAATTTGGCTCGGTAGAAAGAATTCGTCGTGGAATCAAGATGTCATCTCGGCGTTTTGCATATTCGCATGTTCGATAAAACCTATTTTTCAGGCGGTAACTATGTAAAAACCAGAATAGTTTGACCAACGCATCTATTCTATACACAAGACTGCTATTAGCCGCTGTCGGCGGCTGTCGAGGGTAGTAGTAGTTAGGTGTATTGAGGTATTATAATTGTTACAATAAGTCTGTCAAAACTGTCTATCTCACTCTAAAAGTTAACACAGCCAAGAGAGGTGCTGTTAAAATATAGCACTTATTGTAACAACTATAATACCTCAATACATAAATATGAAAAACTACCCTCAATAGCAGTCTTGTGTGTATAATAGATGCGTAAATAGGTATGACGATCACAGAAGTGTATTAGGTTTTGGATTGATTCTCAGTAGGTTGTGTTAGGTTTTGGTTTCAAAATACATTAACCACAATGCTGTATTTTTACCATTAAAAATACAATGTAGTATAAACTTAATGTAATTCATTTACCTTTTCCGCACCTCCAAACAGGTTCCAATAAAGTTAGGTTAGAATCAAGTAAACATAAATATTTAAAATTGTTTGTATAACAAGACAATTATTATAATTTACGCAACCAATTTTAGATATTAAATGAATGACACTTGATTGGCTCTATTTATTTTATTTTATTTAGCTTCACTTTTATATATAAAGAAAATTTATATGAAGACCAGAGTTGTTCCATTTATGATATTGGAAATTTGGCACCTGCAGTTGACTGTTTTGTGTGAAGAACGATAACGCACTTATTTTATAGGTTTAGGAGTTTTTTTGTGAAAACATGCTTTATAACAAAATGCCATCAAAATATCATTTTTGGTCAAGTGCAGTTAGGTGGTTTGCAAATTAAGCAGTCGATATGCAAGACATTTCCCTTGAGGGTGGTAAAAAATGAACTGGGACTTTGAACAAATGATGGGTTACTTTATTGGGGACTTCAGTCAATCTCTATCTGATAATTTAAATGAGGAATTATATTATATGCCAGTATAAAGTTTATAATAACTATTAAGAATTCAGATATTTTTTCGTACGTCCTTGGATGGGCTTTCCAATTAAGTTATTTAAATGAAACAAAATAATTATTGAAAAATCATAACCTTTATTTGCGTCATTTTAATTGAAACAAGATTAAATAATAAACATTGTCATGACTATTATAAATACAATTTGTTCAGCTATCTAATTAAAGCAATATTGATAATAAAACTATTCTGATTATATTCTATATATTATGTTATAATATATGTTTAAATCTTCCTCATAATATTTCCTACATAATATGGAAAATCATACAAAACATTTTGCTTATAGAATAATATTACAGATGGTGCTAGTTAGTTATTTTAAAATTCATTAAACCTCGCCTAATCAAACCATAATGAATAAAAAAATATTCTTCTATCTATAAAATATCAAAAATTATGTATGACTTAATGGCAAATATTTTTTGACTATCATCTACTATGGCTTGGATTAGGCAGTGTTTAATTGAATTTTAAAAACTAACAAAACACTATCTACATGTCATATAGTCGTAGTTCAATGAAAACAAATACGTTTGACTGACAGAGTTTAGTGTGCACTATTTATATCTGATCTCAACAGCCTACGTCCACCCTTCGCCATGGGAAGATACCAATATTTAAATAAGTACTTTTATCATTTTAATAAGAAAATTAAAAATAAAGCAGAATAGATACCCTTGACAAAAAAACTAATAAGTAATATAAAATAAAATATAATAATTATATTACCAGCCAAAGACCAGACAATTTTTTTTCTTTTATTTTGTTAACTGTCAATTCATGGTGGAACTGCATTGTTATTATATGCATACAAAATTAAAATTTGATTGAAAATTGAATTAGACCTGTTATTGAATTTTTTTCTGGTGGAATGCAGTTTCCACTAAAAAATTCTCGCAACTCCATAATATGGACCAATATTTTTTTGTACATTGATTTAAACTGCTTAGCTGAGGGATTGTAATTACAACCACCATGAGACCAGATGAATAGCTCACTGTACTCTGATAGGGTGACATGATGTTTTTAAATTATTTGGATCTAGTGAACAACCTAGTTTTTTATTCATTGATATATTGGCAGGACATCCATCGAATATAAGCAAAATTATGTCAGTCCCCGCACTATGTGCCTGTTCCAAGCACTGCTATACGAGAGAACCACGTTGCTCTCCCGTTACCCCATCGACCAGAAAATATGCAACCGGTAATTTCCAGTTGCTATTGATGCAAACAATTAAAAACACCAACTTGCAGAAGTGAGGTTATCCCCATCTAATCCTGATCCCATATTGACAAAACCATGATATTTTTTAGAATTTCATTCGATTTTCTTTCTTCTTTGATCTTTAAGTACACCATCCAAGTTCGAGAAGTAGGAGACTTCTACTAGTGTTTTAAAGTTCTTTCATTGGGTGAATAGTTTATTAAAATGTTAATGCAAAAGATCTTAACTCTAGTTACAATTTTTTTCCTAAAATTAGGCTGTTTACATCTCAAAATTTGTCGATTTATTAATTCTTGGCTTTTTACATTGATAGTTTTTAAATCTGCCAAGTAATTTTCATTGAGATACTTATCTGGAGTCTTTATTTAGAATTTTTTTTCCATACCGTCGAACTCTCTGATTAGATTTAGTAATCTTTTTCTTCTCGCTTCTGCCAGTTCTTCAACCTGTTTCCTCAGCTGTCGTTTACGCGGAGTTCCAACTTCCGAAACCAGGGCGTCATTGTTTTTAGTTGGCGATCGGAAACAAGTTATTTTCAGCTTTTTGTTAGGGGTGTGTTCAGTATTTAAGACTTTCTGTAAATAAGCATTGATAAAAATTTTAAAATTATTACAATATACCTATTACATGGTACATTGGCATTGTTTATATTTATTTACCGTTGAGTCTGGCGACTGCGCAGAATAGCCGTGATAGTCAGCCTCTTCAGTCCACTTTTGGTACCAACATATAAATGACACATCGTATAAATATACCGAGCAGACGATATGGAAATTTGGTGGCTTCCAATTCGAACGACCAATTGCTGTCGCCCAAGTCGTATGCCGTACTTGGTCCCGTGGAAATCTGTTATGCCAAAAGTCAATAGTATAATATCATTAATTATTCACAAAAAATATGAAATCGTTAAACTTTGTAGTAACACTTTTGTGTGTTTATCTTTTCATTTTATGAAATGAATAGGTACTTATTGACATACACATTTACCTATGCATAATATGAAAAAACTGTGTAGGTACATCATTATAATAAATGAAAACAGTTATAATTGATTATAATAAATATTATATAATATATTCCCGTATTGTCTGAAAATGCGGCCCTGTTATTCAAACAAAATACACGTATTATATACATACGATGGTGTGCATCGGACCTTCAAATAAACACAATTGTGTCCACGCGTCAACGAAAGATACCATCCGTAAAATATATTATTCTAATGCCTGTTACGATATTTTTTTTTATATTTTTTTCTTTATTAAACATCACAACAGGCCGTGTGGCCCAATAATAGTGGTAACACTCTCAGGCTTGAGGAATTTACATATTTAGATTATGTAAATATATTTGACCTCACCGGGATCGAGCCCAGGAAGGCCAGCGCCTTACGCACTGCACCACGAGAGCCGCTATTGACATAAATATTTAAAATAACAATAATATGCTTACTTGTGAAATGTAGTTGCACTATTTGTTTTGTTTTTCATAGTCGTAGGTACCTATTTAGAAGTCGCAGTCATAAACGAAATTATGATTGTAACATTAACATTATAATCCGTTCCAATCATTCGAAGCATAGACCATGTATAGACTAATAAAAAATGTTCGAAGGGATTGATGATATAAAAAAAGGTTATGGATCCCTGTTGCGTGACTGGTCGGGTTGAATGGCAACAAAAAAGATAGGTTAAAAAAAACATTGAATACTATGAAAACTAAATGAACAGATATGTTACGTAGAACTTCAATAATCGTCTTATTGTAGTTTTGTTATCGGCATTTTTGTTTAAACTGTTTAGAGCCAATGTGAGAGCACATTAATATCAATAATATCTATGGAGAGAGAATACATACTTCGATTTTTTGGCATTTGGCAACACGTAACCTTAAAATCGGGCATAGACAACCTTATCAAGTTTGACCCGTTTTTTAAACTTCAATCTTTATTATTTTGTAATTATGTACCTACCTACTACTTTTTCAAATCATTTCTTTACCTGGACTTTTTTTTTAAAATTTATTTCATCAATTTTAAAGCTTCGTTTAGTAAAAAGATTCTATACTATGCAATAATAATTGTTAAAAACGATTTTTTGAAGACAGTTTAAATACATCAATAGACAATTTGATAGAAGTTTTGTCTAGTGTCACGGCATCGAGTTGTCACACAGAGTCAGAGACTAGTGAGCGATCGCAACATTTCTTTTGCCCGGTTGGGTGTGTGCCTAATATTGTGTATATGACTGTGCCACTTATGCAGAGTTTTCGGTGATATTTCCTGTTAACTTTATAATTTCTGTAAGTAATTATGATCGAAACTCGCGTGAATATCTGACAACGTAGATCTTTCGCCTTTGTTTCAAAGTGTTCTCAATATCCGAGCCTTATCCCGGCGATGTTAATTCATAGACACTTGTTACTCGAAACTTTTTACTTGTGTCAAGCTGTATGTTCTAATTTCTTCTGAAATTTACGTTTACCCCTATGTATCCCTTGACAATATTAACAACACCGCTAGAAGTATTATCCTTTTGAGACGTTTCAAACGTTCGTTTCTCTTTATTTATTTTACGAAATACTTTCTAAAACAAATGTATGTCATCCATACTGTCACCCTGTCTTCGAGAATCTTATGAGACATTTTCTATGCTTACAGGTGTGGAGGCTGCTGAAATAAAAGCAAGATGCCGAAATCTGTGAGTGCTTTGAAATATAATTTAATAAGTATACTAAAATGTCAACAATATGACCGATCTTATAACATTATTATTCCATGTACACAGTGGAGTTTATTCAAATTAATTTCGTTCATGTCATATAGGTATATATTATAGATAAAGTGTGTATTCAACATGTAACCATTTAACACACCTGGGATAACAACTACATACTCATAAGGTATTGAAATGAACTTGGAATATAACATTGTCAGCTAGATATTTTTTTTATGAATCACCGACTTAACACCAAATATTTGATTTATTCACGATAATAATAATCTAAAATCAAAGAATAGGATCTACAAGGTAGTATATTGCACAAGTTCCAACTATAATAAGCCAAAACCATGTTTTCTCTGCCATCAAAATACAGCGATGGTGTGTATAATTCAGTGGTATATCATAGTTACCAAGTTGTCATCGAACTTTTATCAGTTATTTTTAAATTATTGAACTATAATACTTCTTCAAATAACGTCTTTTTAGTAATATGAAAAGGAAAACAATATAGAATAACAAAAGCCTCTTTTTCTGCATCAAATATCCACACAAGACGGGTAAACAAGTCCATTGGCATCCACTAAAAAACATTTAATGAAGTAGTTCTTATATTTGAAGTAAATGATATTATTTAATAGCATTCATTCACTTGCGTCCTGTAGAGCGATTAGTGCACAATAATATCGATATTTGACGATTCATTTAATGAATATCTGTTAGAAAATATTGACATTTATAGCAGTTGAACCAGTAGCTTTATATATTTGATTGCAATGGACGTGGGCTCAAATCCCATTCAGTCCCAAGTTTTTGATTTTTATTCAATAAAATCGGTATGTTTTTGAATGATGTATAATATTATAAGATGATCTTCCTACCTTGTTTACAACAATTTTATTTCAATCACAAAAATTAATAATACCTATTCAACGTTGACTTCTTTAAAATATTTAAAAATAAAAACATAACTTACTACTCTCTTTCAATAATACATGATTAATATGTATAAATTCTTATGCAGGTAGGTATTTAAATAATTTATCTTCTTTCTGCGCTTTTTGTCATCATTTCTCTCTGTCTGTCGCTGCTTTAAACAGGGATGAAGTGCTGAGCTCAAATAGGTCTGTGATTCGGGACATTCTTCTGCCAGGACCTCACGTACCGGAAATCTTCCATTGAATGATGAGATGTAGAAGTTGATATCTTAGAGGATGCCGCATGACATGGCCAAAGTTTACCTTCTTTCTAGTAATTCATACATGACGGACTAAACTTACATTCTTAAAAAGTATTTACACGGTGGAACTCCATTACTATACTCTTAATATTGAGTTGACATAAAATTTAATCTTCTCAAAGAATGTTTGTAAATCATGCATTATTTTAATGGCTCGGGTATAAACCATGTTAAGTGACATAGAGTATGTTTCGAAATATTGTTATTTGAAGAGACAAAATCACTGCTTATAATATCTTCACTATTTTATGAGTTGACATTATTACATTAATTCGGTACCATCAGACTGTTACTGCTGTCAAAAGATTTTACTGAATTCATTAAGTTTTTCTGTTAATTGTGAGACTCCCATACGTGTTAACGGTAGACATTCCACTATCTTGCTTCACTTACCATAATAGCCATGAAACGATTGTCAGATACCCAATGACATTAATATGGACGAATCATCTGGAAAAAAAAATGACACTCACTTTATTGTCGGGTCTGCCGAATGGCATAATCTGTTGTAGCGCCATTACAATAAAGGTGATATTGCTATAAATTCCTGATGCTTTTTGTTGGGTCTGCCGAATGGTTCGGTTCGAACGGGTTCGCTCAAATGAACATTGACATTAGAAACACTGCTCTAACGCCATTACAATAAAGGTCATATTACTATAAATTCCCGATGCGTGATATTGCATAATGGAAATTGCGTGACGTCTACCTATACATGCGAATTTACTTGCTAGCTACTGTATTGAGTGCGTCGTCCATTAATAATGTCATTGCAGATACCATACATTATGTATCCCAAAAATGCATGTTAACATAGTGTAGCACTACACAACGAAAAATATTCCCAATGAAAGAGGATGTCTCGGATAACATCATTTATATGAAAAAAAACTGAGTTTTACAAAAAGCGTTACCATAGCTTACACCTGAGCAGCTCGTTTAAATTTATATGTACTATGTTTATAATGGCAAGACACCTTGCGAGCCTTATACTACAAGGTTTTAAGTATTCGTCCTTGAGAAAACAAACCCAACAATAAAGTAGAATTCTAAGCTGCTTCATTGTTACTTTTGTTTCTTCAAGGACAAACACTTAGAACCTTGTAGTTCTCCACTTGCGACCTGTGATCGTACATACGGTAAAGCTTGTTTTATAGCAACGAGATCTTTTTGTATGTAAAATATGAAATCCTTCTGTATTGTATGGATATTTGATACAGTAATTGAAGACGTTATCTTATTTTTCATGGATGGTGGAAGAAAATTAAATATTATTTAAATAAAAACATTATAAGTAAGTAGATAGATTAATGAAATTATTGAACATTGGTTGATATCATTATACCACCGTATTATAACCGTAAAAGAACAAGGCTTAATCTTTTCATTACTTTATCTCCATACTTTAATAAAATAGTAATTATTGTATTCTCAGTAAAATATTGAGTTTATCTTAGATTCCAACACAATATATTGCTGGTTATCTCATGTACTATGAACTTTCCGTATTTATGTACCGTGATCATTGTGAAATCAGCTGCTTATCATTGTGCAAACAGTCAAAAATTTTGTTTTCTTAGGAGTCCTACTCCAAAGTATGCGTTCACATCTTTTTTTATAGTTAAGTAGTTTTTGTTATAGGTTACATGATAAAAGTAATACCAATTGAACAGACCTGCAATTAGAAAATGATAATATACATTATATAAAATTCTACGAAATGGTTTACTGGTCAGTAGCTATATTGGTTGTCACACCATTATCAAAGTTGTAAAGATAAACGATTTATCACTGCTTAAATACTTTACTCATAGATATATCATTTTCTATTCAATTACCTACCTACTTAACTATTTTTTTTATTCAACGAATAATTCACAAGATTTAAGAATGTAACATTCTTTTTATTGAACATACATAATTTGAAAACACTACTGAGAAAATATAGGTATAACCAATAGAAAAAAAAAAATTGAAAAGTTATTAGTTAAAATTTGAGGTCAATGTGCGTGGGCGCGAATACCGAGAGACGCAGGTTTGATCCTGCTGAGTGTCGTATCTTTTTCAAAAAAGATTTCATCTATTGGTTATATATTTTTTCAGAAGTGTTTTCAAATTATATACTTTCTATCCTATTAGATGTTATTTATTTTGCTGTTCTATACAGGTACATAGAAAAGGATTCTCATCGTTGGCTTATTTTTGTTCTACAATCCGAAGTGAATCTTGACAGCCTCAAATTAAATTGATGTTATTCACTGCTCAACCATTCGGTCCGAATACACATTGAATAACGTGTGAATTTGTCAGACCTGGAATTTAAACCTGAGAACCTCCGCTTCAAAAGTGGAAACATTACCAGTTGTCTATCGAGGGCCTGTCATAGTATGACAGGATAAATGGTTGACAGAAAAATAAAAGATCCCATCGTACAGTGCTCCATAGAACTTAACTTGCTTCTGTGTCCCAACCAACATGTCTGTTTATTTTTCATTTAATTAATATTCTTTTTACAGTAGGATTTACTAATACATTGTCTTCCTCAATCATTCATCAAATTACATACACAAATTAGTTGCTATTATTTACAGTTTTAATTTATGTGTACTTTGACATTCAGTTTACATTCCTAAATAACTAATATTAATAAACTCCAACAAGTTATTACCTATTTATAGTTTCACAATATTATACTACCTTTGTGGTAGGTATTCATTTTTTAGGTAAGTACTAAGAAATTTAATATGCTCATAATTACAATATGAATCATCTATTATTAAATATGTAAATATTTAAAATTTTGCCAATACTGCATTATTTTATAATATAATATTTACCTATCTATACAAATGTAGACTGACTCATGTGGAAACACT
Organism: Rhyacophila brunnea; assembly: GCF_057557595.1. NCBI lineage: Eukaryota > Metazoa > Arthropoda > Insecta > Trichoptera > Rhyacophilidae > Rhyacophila > Rhyacophila brunnea. The sequence continues at coordinate 18,958,884 of NW_028232752.1, forward strand.
GCCAACTATAATATTATTATTTTATTGATGGAGGTTTTTTTTCATAAGAAAATTTTCAATTGCAATTGGTCAGTGACCCACTTATAATATTTGTAAAAAATACTTACATATTTTGTATATTATCTAATTTGCATTAGATATTTTTGGATCTGGCATTATTATCCCTGTAAGTTTAAAAAAAAAATTGAGATAACTAGAAAAATACTTTTAATTGATTTATATTATTATAAAATAGATTTTTGCATACTTGGTCAGTATAAATAAATATTGTTCAATGGCAATAATAATTGTTGTTTGGTGCATATTTATATTATGTAATTATTTCAAATATAGAATATACCATACCATAGACTTACTATTATGATAGCGCGAATGTACTAAAATAAAAAAATAAAAACTATCTGCCTACTTATTGCCAGGATATTAATAACACTAATTATTTCTGAATAAATTTACGGAAAATGTTGCAATGGATACTTAATTGCACACTATTGCTTGATTTCCATATTATTATGTCATTTATATGAGAGGACACGCGTAATAATTATTATAAAAAATCAAACACATACACCTGCACACGTGGATCACGATAATTTGTACTGAATTAATGATTATAAAATTTACATATTTCAGTGTCAGATTTTATATTGTGGTTATACTACTATTTTGTCGGATGTTCGAATACCTGTGGTCGGTATATTTTATTACTAATGGATCTGTTAGCCATGAAATAACCTTCGTTAATAATTTAAACATACTATTTACCCACGATCGACGGGTTCACAGGTTGCTTTCTCAATGTGTGTTTGGATACTGAGTATGGATGAGATAGGTTGTGCGAGTGGTAAGTCAAAATTCACATCTAATTGTATAGCCAGTGCACCTACCTATAAAATGAACTACAAAAATATATTGTTTTATGATTTATTCACAATAAATTAATATCTACAATATTATCTACTAACGTACGTTATTAATTAGCAACAGGGATAGTGCGTTGAGTTGTCCATGTTCGAATCCCTCTGGGTAGGTGAAATTCACATGTAATTTTTTTCAACCAAATGGTGTTTGTAATATTCGCCCTGACTTATCAGGGAACACAAAAGCAAGGGAAGCTTTTTGCCTTCTGGGTGAGACTGTAAAAATGTTTAATTCTCGAGAGTGGAGAACCGTGGGTTAAATACTAATAATTGTTATTTTCAATACTTAGTTACGTCACGTAAACAAAATGCGTGTTCGATATTGGTAATATTTGAGTACACTCGTCAGGCTTTGTATTTCTTGCGTTTCATGGCCTCATCGTCATTAAATAATAAACCGAAACCGGCCTCGAAGCTTCCTGTTCTGCGTGTCTTACATATTATTCACATCTTCGGGTGGTTTGTTGGACGAATTGCCAATAACCGAACCATCAACGCCTAGATAGTTTAGCTTCCACAATGCACGTAACGTTTGTCGTAAGACATTCATTCAATATCACCCGCTCATTGTCACGTCATAGTCCACCAATTGTTTGTTGTAAAATTAGGTTGTCCAGGTCATGATTCCCACTACCCATCCATCAAACTGATGACAACGCGCTGACGTGGATTCGGGCTATATCCAGTACCTCTCGAGAGATAACTGGCATGTTCAGTTCCTAAAGTGAATGAGTCCAAATTTAATATAGTATTTTGTAAAAACGAGTGTTGGAGTTAACTTCCTTCTCTGATTCTTGATATGTGAAGATTGTATTAATAGCGATTTCTTAAAACGTTTTTAATTGCTCATGGTTTCCACTACCCATCCACTAATGTGACTCCCCAACCATGCGTTGGCCACCGTCACTGGCCTTAAACATATCGATGCTGCACCTGGTTGGTACGAACGGATGGACCATCACATGTTCCGCAGTTTCCTCGGCGCCACGTCCACAGTTTGAAGGATAATCGGAGTATCCCCACTTCATCATATTGTCATTGGTCCTAGTTACTCTCGTTCGTATTCGATTCATTCTCATCCAGTCATGCATACCTCCAGATGGCAGCTTCTCATCTGGCACTATTGAGAAGGGTGCGTAATCTAACATCTGGCTCCATCTCGCCATTCTTTCCACTGCAGGCTGCTCCGAAATCTCCTTGTGTGACCGAAGGAAACTTTTCCTAGATTTTAGGCGTGATTGCGCCGATGTATGCCCATAATATGGTGGATATTCAGCCAGAATGTGCACTTTTGCCACAGGAGTCAGATTCAAACATCCCGTTGGTATGTGACAGGCATCATTCAAGGATGTATCCATCTTTACCAAATGGCGTAAACGGTTCCATACAGCACATAAGTATTCACTAGCTAAAAATACAGTGACAGAGCAGTTACCCAAGTCACCCATTTCATTGGGTCCTTGCAATTTATAAAAAAAATATTACAACAATATTAATTTATCGTGGACTCTAATTAAAATGCCGTTTTAATGATGGCTGAAACAGTTAGATGTAATTATAAGCATTTTTCCCTAACTCAAAAGTAAACACGGATGCAAAGAAACAACCCTCATCTCTGACAATGATTTATTGACAATAGTTTTATTATTGAATTACATATACATGATTTTCAATTCTTACCTATCATATTTTTTCTCTTCAGCAATTTAGTATTCCATATTATGACCTGACATTTGGGGAACTAAAAATCCCATAGTTTTTACACGTAATCCTCTATTCCCCCTTACCCCTGGCGACAATTGTTGTTCTTAGGACATGGGGCTGGTACCCTAACTACTTTAACTACCAACATTTAAAAAATGTTATTTCTTGTTACGGCTTTCATTTTTTGTTGTTTGACGGCGGACCTTGAATTTTAGGGGTCTGTCCGATGTATCTCCCAAGTAAGATGTCTCGACTGCGTCCCTCTCTATGTAAAAATCAGGTCCTTCCTCGCTAGTCTGTTACTACGATTTTGGATGGATTTGGCCGCAATGAAATTACACTTGTAATTCCATCCAGTGCTCCTAACGTACGTTATAGCTTTTTCCCAATCACACCAAAGTAATCTTGACTTATTGATTCCTTTTTCTTATGGATTAGTTGCCTTAATATGCTAATTACTTAGTAGACGGCATTAGCCTAAAAATGCGAGGTATTACAAAACTTTAACTGATGATTCTATACTTCCTTGACCGAGACTGTTGGCAAAGAAAACATGATGCGTTTTTTATGCCAAGTTCGGAACAATTTACTAATATAAATTATTTTATTATTACCTGTCTTATTGCTTCATAAACCATTTTTCACGGCTGGCTTTTCGCATGTCCGATGCAGCCCATAGATACCTGGCGCGTGCAATTTTATTACAATGCCTATCTCCAAGGTTCCATGTTGTATAATGTATATTCATTGATATAATTTGTATTTAATCTGTGTCTCTAATGCCCATTTTACACCGGACGATGCGATTGTAGTCGTGGGCGACAATAAAGAAAATTCACGATTGGGCAGTGTCAGTGCTCGGCCGTAGTGATTTGGCGGGCGTGGCGCGGCGGCGTCTTGCGAAACTCAAACGTATAACCGTGTGTATTATGCCCAAAAAAGACACTGTCTACGAACATTTACACACGGTTATACGTTTGAGTTTCGCAAGACGCCGCCGCGACGCCACCGCGCGACCACTACGTTCTTGCACTTATGCTAGTGAAGTTTACCCGCCTGTTGTACTTATCAGATACGTTCGATGTGAAGAATCAATATTTTTTATGACTGGGAATGTCTCAGGAGTAGTTACCCAAGCTTATGTAACTACTCCTGAGATAAGTTAGTTAAGTATGTTTTGACTGAATTTACATGATTTTAAGTTAAAGTGCCCATGGGAGAGAGGAGCGTATTATAGACTATACAGGCTAAATTTAAAAAAATGTGGTAAATGACAATGACGTTTATTTACAAAACTGCTGAATAATCTAAATTCTAAGTAATTGTCTAAATGCAACAAAATTGACCTCTATGACGACCAAGTTGATGATCCGATGGGCACAGCACCTACCTAATAGTTTCCTCCGATTAAACCGCCCCGCACCACACTCGGTCTTAATCGAGCGTATCACGACGCCCTACATTTGGTTGTGAAACATCTGCAGTTGTTTACGACCCTGGGAATGTCTTAGGACCAGATGCCCAAGTCTCTCAAGTGTGCTATGACTGAGTTTACAGAGACTTTCTATTAAAAGTGCCCATGGGAGAGAGGAGTACGGAAAATTAACAAACGTAAATGATTTTAATTAATTTACATATATGTAAAAAAAAAGCTAAAACAATATTGGCATACTAAAGCTAAACTATGTGAAGAGATCTTCACGTCCGCAATAAGACTGCATTTTTTTTAAAGCATTATATTTGGCCTTTGTGGCGACCAGGTCGGACGGCCCAATGCACTATGCAGCCGTACCATCATTAAGATCGTCTCTTCGTTTTCCGTCAACATTACGCGAGACATCGCCATGCTTAATTTTGCCCAGTATTTAAAACACACTACATACATACTAATATGGTAATATATTTTCCACTACAGTCATTTTTAATTAATATCAATTGTCATCCCGAGTTATACCGTTATAGTTTAATGTTATCTTCTCGTCGGGTTTAATGTGGTAGGATTGCCCAGTGCAGTTTGACCTTACCTAGCAGAGGCTGTATCGTTTTGTACTTCCGCACAACATAATATTTACAAAAACCATTAACAATCTTGTTACGTCTTACAACATCATAATGAATGAGAATAACTCAACAAAATGACGATAATTGTAAAAGAAAATCAGTATTTTTTTATTACAGTAGAAATAAATATTTAATGATTTGCTATCTGTTATTTATTTTGAGATATATATCAATGCTAGAAGATAGATAAATTAGGATTTGACTTATTTGATTAGGACGTACCTAACTGTTAAAGATATCACAATATACCTAATAGTTTTTTTTTTACAAATATCAGTTGTTGACTATAATCGCTATATGTAATTTAGACCAGGCCTGGGATATCTGCGGCCCGCCAATTATTTATGTGGGGCCCGCAAGCTTTAATTGTATTTCCGAAAAAGTTTACTTTTTTCTACGTTTAACCCATTTTTTTAGATAAACCTACATGTTATTATGTGAACAAACATTTTCAATTATGAATATCAATAAAAACTCTTGAGGAACAATCATCACCGATGAACATTACAAGTAGTTTAAGAATCTCAACACCTGACACCTGATTGTTAGCTATTATTTTTTATGTTGAAATTCCTTTTTCATGATAATGTACATAGGTATGTTTACATAATTACAAGATAAAAAGAACTTTTTATTTACAACGTTTTTAAAATTTCTGTTGAAAACGATCAAAAAAATTTGTACTTGATGGAAATAATACTGAAATGTTATTTTGACATTTCATATTGATTTCCATAGTAACGCACGTATATATTTAATTTAGTTGCTAGGACCCCAGACCCCTAGCAAACAATAATAGTGGATTGGATTACGAATTTCTTCCGAAATAATCTTTCATACAAAACAGAATTAACTGAAAATTAATTCAATTCTACTTAAAGATAGCTAAAAGTATTAAAAGAATACATTGGCATCGTGTTCTGATATATTCTAAAAGTTTCAAATGTCTTAGCTAGTCGGGAAGTTAGTTAAAAATCAATTGCAAGATTTGTACTTGATTAACAACCACCGGACAAATAAGAATACGACCTAATAAAAACGTTGTATAATAGTATTTTACTCGTGGCCCGCCATTCATTTTATATTCCTAATGGCGCTTCATCCAAAAAGTTTGCCCAGACCTGATCTAGACCCAAACTCACAATATATGACGTTTTCTCGAAACAGAAATATATTTTTTTAAATATATTTGCTTATTTTATGATAATATCATGTATTTGAAAACTTATTAAATAATTCCGAGACAGGTAACCTAACCTGACTATACAATTTTACTAAGTCTTGTGAAGTACTTTGCTTGTTCAATACAAACCATTGAAATACTGTGTGCAGTTTTTCATTGCAGTTTTTCGTGTTTCCACGTTAAAGATGCTAAAACCGTTTACTAAAAAAGCCCTTGTCGATGGATTAATCTTTTTATTACTTATTTTTTTAATTTATATACCTACTCAAGTATTTACTAATTATTTTTTTACACGGTGTGATTAGATTAATGCGAATAGAATTAACTTTATGACTAGCTATTATCAGAGTGCTAGTAGGTAGTAATTTATTATTAATACATCACTTCAGCGCAAGGTAAACTAGTTTCGAAGACGTTAATGGAATACGAGTGTACTCATTGTGCAATACTTATTATTAACTTGTAAAGCAACATTGGTTGAAATATTAATACAATTTACCATAATATTCATAAAATACAGATCGTTGAAAGTTGTTGGCAATATCGTTGGGTGTTTTAGCTAGTGCGCGCGCCCACTAGAACAGAACGTCTGGCCGTTAAGACTTGACCCTAAAAATGTCCCTTATCACAAAAAATGACTGCACCAAATAAGAAACAAAAACTTGGCGAAGCTAATAGTAGTACATCATCATTTTTTTTAAATAGAATTTTTAAAAACTATTTTTTCCTCATGAAAAACTGCTCGGCACGTCAGACAGTTGAAAAATAATATATGGGAAATTTTGGCACGCGTACATAAAAAGGTTCGCCAACCCTGGTATATCCGATACAAAAACTCGTACTCTTGACTGTCTCCCTGACTTCTTGCGGGTGAAGGCAAAATTACACTGGCATAATCTCACGCCGATCGCCCGCGCGGATCGCCCCGTTCATTAAATATCATTCTGGATCTTTGCATCGTTAACTGTAGTGACCAAAATAGAATAATTCCTATTTTTTGCTGACAACTCAATCGAAGATCGGCGAGAGGCAAGTGTCACCTATCACCGTGGCAATCAGCGCAATCCACCTGTGTAATTTGAGATTAAGGTCCGTACGGGGTATTACGGAAAAAGAGCCAGACCGTGTAAAAAGTTCAGAAATAGCATAAATAATACGAGCCAAGCCAATTGGATTCAATAGGAATCAAGCAATATGGTCTGTTTTGAATAAAAAAGTAAAACAGTGAGAATTGTCCGACATAAACTTCTTTGTTGGTACTGAATTGAGACATACCACCTCTGGGTAGAGAACTTTACAAGTTGATTTTTATACTTTACTTGATTATCTTTGCGTTTGAATTCGTTTAATCATCAACCGAATTTGTATAGTAATATGACGGCAAATCACTCAGATATGCCGGATGCTTACAGAATCATCGGGGGTTGCCCGTGTATAGAACATTGACAGGCACTGGCTGAGTAGTTTGTTGCTAGACCAACGCAAACAGCTGAATGGGACAACATTCACCTGCCGAGGAATTTCTCCGAGCCACGCAGGTTTACTCGCTACCTCCCCACCGCCCTGATTGATTCGACTAATCGCTAAAGGTTTTGGATCGGTACACGTGTACTTTCTACGTGCAATGCGGTATGCGCAAATTCACAATAGGCGATCGTTGGGATAATAGATTTAATTTGTATAAATCGATCAACATCATCGTCTTGCAACTATAGCTTAATCTGGATCTATCCAAAGTCGACAATGTCGTGACACTGAATTGCGATTTACGAAGTAGTGCTAGTAAGCTAGTTATTGATTATATTCCAATGCAATGCGGTAACGTGTTCGCAGTAAATAAAGATTTTGACTGCATATTACATATTTCGTTCAAAATATTATTACCATTTATTTTATTACAATATGCAACAATCATCATTTTCTACAAACAGTTAACCATATTATTGCATTCGAAGTATGAGCAATAACTAGCACTGCCTACCATCGAAGTTTACAGTTTCGTGTCACGGCCTGACTATAATATTATAATAGTGGGCTTTATAGTATATTGATAGTATAGCGTCTCATTTCCCCTCTTCCATTGGTTATGTAATTTAGCTATAACCCGGGATTTCGTCTGTGTGAAATACGGAAATAAACAGTAGACAGACTACATAAGGGAAGTAAGTATGTAGGTACTTATACTAAATATAGAAAATGTAGATATTATAAACTGATTCGATTGATTATTTTTTTTATAATTAATGGAATGACTGCGGTTCAATATAGACGCGCGTCCAGCCTCACCGTCACTGCTATCTGACCACTACCCTCTCGTGTTAAAGTGTTGCAAGTGCATTGTTTTCGGAAAGTTACGAGGGTGGGTCAATAAGTCCTTAGAAAAGCCGACAGGTGGCGCGACTAGTACTGTAAGCGGTTTGTTTTCATGCAGCGGCACTACCGATTCAGTATGCTGCGAAGTTTCAATCAGATTGGTCGGGTTATTGTGTGTTTCTCGTACATTTAAAAAAAAATTTGCTTGTGGAAAATGGAGAAAATTGAGTTTAGAGCTGTTATTAAACATTTTAATATAAAAGGGTTAACAGCAAAGGAAATAAAAAATGAGTTGGATTTAGTTCACGGCATATCTGCTCCTTCACTTGCAACTATTTATAACTGGTTAAATGAATTTAAACGTGGTCGTACATCAACAAAGGATGAACCACGCTCAGGACGTCCTGTAGAGGTGACTACACCAGAAATGATCAATAAAATCCACGATATGGTGTTAAGTGACCGAAGATTAAAGTTGAGTGAGATAATTGAGGTTACAGGGATCTCAAAAGGTAGCGTCATTTCTATTTTACATGACAAATTGGGCATGAAAAAAATTTCTGCAAGATGGGTGCCGCGTTTGCTCACAGTCGACAATAAACGCAATAGGGTGGTGGCCTCTAAAGCCCTGTTGTCGCTCATGCAACGCAATCCGGATGAATTTTTTCGTCGCTTTGTGACTGTAGATGAAACATGGATACACCACTATACTCCCGAGACGAAAGAACAGTCAAAGCAGTGGATTGCGAAAGGCGAACCATGTCCAAAGAAGGCGAAAACCGTAAAATCAGCTGGTAAGGTTATGGCTACTGTATTTTGGCATGCACGTGGAATTATTTTCGTTGACTATTTGGAAAAAGGAAAAACAATAACAGGGGATTATTATGCATCTTTATTGGACCAGCTAAAAAACAAAATTGAAGAAAAACGGCCTCATTTAAACAGGAAAAAAATCCTCTTTCATCAGGACAATGCCCGTGTTCACACATGTTTACTATCAATGGCTAAAATTGAAGAATTGAAGTTCGAATTGGTCGACCACCCACCGTATTCGCCAGATTTAGCCCCCAGTGACTTTTTCCTTTTCCCAAACTTAAAAAAATGGCTAAGTGGACAACGTTTTTTTTCAAATGAAGAAGTCATCGATCGGACAAATGCTTATTTTGAGGACCTTCCGAAAACTTATTTTTCTGACGGTTTAAAAAAAATTGAGAAACGTCTAACCAAGTGTATTGAGCTCCAAGGAGATTATGTTGAGAAATAAAAAAAAAATACAATAATAAAAACTGTTTTAATGCTTTTTTCTAAGGAATTATTGACCCACCCTCGTATCTTAACTTCGGAACCTTTACGGACTGCTACATATTTACCTACCAATAATGTAATCCACAAACTGTGCAATATTAATTGTCAGTATTCATTCAGTATTTTTTTTAGTTATTACGGAACAAATCATAATATTTTGTAATGTAATAGTCAAACACTGATTAAATGCAAATATTTTTAAATCATAATTTATTTATTTGTACCTATCAAACATATATAATAATATATAAACGGTATAATATAATAGGTAATTAACAGCCGCACTTTGGAGAAATACTATTTAAAATAAACTGAACAATCCAGTTAATTAAAATTAAAATTTTCAAGATCATGGAACAAATTGCCACGCGTTGCTTGGCGTTAGGTACTTATAGGTATAATTACTACACATTGATTACTATAATTGTATATTCTTCTTATTTTGTTTTACTCACATAACTATTACGTGATTTTTTATGTTTTAAAAATTATTATGTGAATGCTGTAAAATTCGATTAGCGTAATGAGTGCCATATTGCATTCTAATAAAATATGTATGCCGTAGCACAGTTCATCGTAGAGATCAAAAAAATCTGCGTTTTTCGTGGAGCAATCTTACAATTCTATTAAATTCAATAATAACATTTATTTGATATTGATTTGTATCATTATTATCAGATATTTGCAGCACCTACCAGAATTTTATATAAATTATACGATGTGATCGTATTTCTAATTTACTTACCTACCTATTTTCTTTTATCTTTCTCTTGTATTCCGGTTGGTTTTATTACGTTTTATTTAGACATTAATTTGATCTCAATACTATACGGCTATCTATTTCTTATACTATATCTCACGGTGAACTGTGTTACGGCCAACTGCATACGACACGCTACTGTGTGATATCACTATAGATCAGTGGCGAAGGGCGGAGGTAGGCTATTAAGATCCGACATAAATTAGAATTTACAGAATTCAATTAAACCCTGCGAAAACCAATACACAATAGATAATATTAAAAAAATACTCGTCTATCTATAAAATATCTAAAATTATGCAATTAAATCATACATAACTTTGGATATTTTATGGGTAGAATAATATTTTTTATCTATTATAGTTTGGTTTAGGCAGGGCTTGATGAATATAAAAAAAATGGACCAACAATGACATTATGTATTCTTAATTCAACGAAAACAAATAAGTATGAATGAAAAAGTGTCCACAATTTTGTCGTATCGCCCAAAATATACCAAAACTATTATGGTTTGGTTTAGGCAGGGTTTAATTGATTTTTAAAAGCTAACCAATACCATATGTAAATTGTATCAATAAAAACAAATACGTATGACTAACAAAGTTTAATGTGCACTATATGGCGGATCTTAACAGCCTACCTCCATCCTTCGCTACTGCTATGGATGCAATATAGTTATATTAACCCAATCGGTAGTGGTTGGTGATCAACCAAGTGCCACGCATGATGAGATAAAAATGACGTATATGCGAGGTCCGTCGGCATTCAATATCTACTGATGGCGGGCTCGTAAGTGGGTACGACCACATAGTGATCAGTGGGTCAACCGCACCTGACCAGCTTCCTCCCCCCTTGACACTTGCCTCTCAATTGATCACCCCTCTCCTCATCCATCAGTGATTATGTTGTAAAGGTGCGTCGTGCAGCGGCGAGGAATGGTGGCCGCCAAAACACCGACAGAACAATGCTATTCGCGTCTGTGCGTAGACATTTTTTTTGTAATATGAAAGAGTTCAAAACTTCAACCACAGAGCAGATTAATAAGAAAGAAATGCGAAACCAGTCGACGTAAACGAATATTTTGTAGCCGAATCTTGTTTACGTCAGGCACCGCCATCTTTAGATTAATAAAGCCTGAGCATAACTTTTTGCACAAGAAACGAGTGGTCCACTTTTTAGCTGTCAAAATCAGATCCCTGATTGCTTGACATATTGATTCGCCCTTTCTCGTTTCAAATTGAACTATAAAAATTCTCAAATCAAATATAATAATAAATTATAAATAATATACATTCCTGTTATTCATCAGCTGTCAAAGTCCGACTAGTCCTTCATACAAAAACCGGTGGTAATATCGATTTCAAAAAAATATGTAACATTTATCTATGCATTACATTTGTAGAAGGTGTATTATTTATCATGTAACTTATCTATTCAAATCAAACCATTTCCTGTGTGAACACGACAGACTCGTCGGTATGAGCACTCTATAGAACAATGACAGGCAATGGCAGTTCATACATAGACAACAACGGGAGGGGCGGAAAAAGTAGGACCAGTCGTTGTGAATGTATCGGCTTTCTACTTGAGTTGGCAATGCGTCAGGCCATATATTGTTTGAAATACCGTATGCCATAGTTAGTATTGGTTTTGCGAAAATCCATTTTTGGCGAAATTATTTAATGCAGTTCATTTTCTTTTACATAAACGCAAAAATATTATATTGTTCATTAGAAACAGATATTTTTTGCAACAATGTCCAAGAAACCACCGTACAAAACAATCATTCGGTATTGGTTTGTCCAATGTGTGGACCAAACGGCGCCGAGGGTTGTTATGCGGATACCGCCCTCTACTACTTGATTGGTCAACGGATCGCTTATCCTTTTCCAAGTTATCTAGCTTTTTTCGTGGCTACGTCTTCATTACACATTTGAATACGTTATAATTTTTATATTAATTTTGTGAGAATTCGAAGCGGTCGCTGCTAAAGTGCAGTAGCTGCTGTTAAATAAATAAGATTATTTTTAATTATATAAGTAGTATCCCTGGATTACTCTTTTAATATATTCTAATATAATGTATCTCTCACTAGGTATGTAAAATAAATAAATATGAAAGATCTTCAAGTATAGAAATATAAGGTAATGAACTTTGTTTTTCGTCTCCTGAACATTTCACATATTGTCGCTTTGGACAAACCAATACTAGGGCGATTATACAAAGTCACCGGAATATCCATAAATATTACCAATATTGAATGCGCGTTTCGGTTACGTGGCAAGCTTGAATGCATACGGACGTAACTATTGAAAGTAACATAAATCGCACCCTCGCAACTAAACTGCCACAATCCAAAAAACGTCAAACAGAGAAAATCAGCTTTGAAGTTTTTACCTTTCGCATTTTTGTACTGTGTTTTTGTAATATATTTAGATTTTGAATGAATTTTTGACTTGAATTTGATGACTTAGAAAGATGAATTTTCGGTACATATACTATGAACGATAGGCAGTGAAACGTAGTAATTAACTCAAAACACGTAATTTTGGACTTGTGGCGGTTTAGTTGCGGGGGTGCGATATGTAGGGACGTCACTGTAAGACGGCAGCTAAGGCATGGGTATTGTCGGAACTGGTGTGAATTTTAGAGGATTGAAAACCCTTTCGGAAATCACGAAGGCGAATATAACCAATGATCATTCTCTGTGCCAAATCCTCGACGTGGCTTTGGATAATGTGCGTTGCGGTCGGCGTCGTATTTATTATGCATCTGTAATTGCAGTGTAACTGACCCCGACCGTGCAATTTACGAGTCAATAACAGGTACTTACCTGGGCAAGTATCGAGAAGATAACTGTTTACTCGCATAGAAGAGGTACCCAGTTTTTACCTCGTCCTCCTTTTCCACTGAACTTTTGAGCTCGCTGTAACCAACTAATATGCAGCCTACGTTGTTTGTTGATGGGCAAATAAATTAACAAGGGGCTCGCTAATATGTAAGCGTTTTCCTAATTTAGCATGCTATCGTCATTTGTTCTCCAAGATGAAGCATGCATATACATCCACCGTTTAGAGATATCTTTTTATTTTATTTTTTTAATTTTCGACCATGTCCGATCCTAATAGGATCATATGGGCCTCCACAGAGTAGAGGTTTGTATTAACAGATTTTGTTTTTTACGAGAAATGGATGTCAGCCACTTGCTCAACCTATTAGGTCCATACCCTCCCTGGACTCACACACAAATTGAAAAACAATATGTATACTTGCCAGACCCAGGATTCGAACCTGAGACCCACGGCGTGATAGTCCAACGATTAAGCCGCGCGGCCACCGTGGGTGTTAACGGTGTTAAGGTAAGATATCTTACCTGACACTTTATGAAGAATTACTGTTTAGTCATTCGCTTCTTAATCATTGATTGTACGTTGGTAGGCAAATCAGTGGTTTTCAAAAAAAAATCATCCCGCAGCGCCATGTGCCTAAAAAAAATTTACGGGGACCTACAAATATCAATTGGTAGGTTGGTGGAGGCTGCTCTTCTCATGCAGTTTCTCAAATCTTGGAATCAAACTTGACCCATAGGGAAAATGCCACCCCATATTAGTTTGGTCTCAATTCATTATAATTTGCCAACTTCTACTACATTACTTTGCTAATTTTACACGTATCTTTTATAAAATCTGACATACGCATATTGTTAGCGCTGCAGGCGAAAATTTGCCGCACCCAAGCAACACATAACTTTATTCATATTGCCACATCACGGGACATCGTTGATGGTACTTTCATATCTCGAATAAATGTGTATTTTTCTATACCTATTATTATCTTCTTGAAAGTATTTTTTAAAACCAGATGCTGCGGTGAGATAGGTAATTTTTAAAAGCAATTGTATTATCCTGAGAGGAAGCGATAGAGGTCAAAAAAATGGTGCAATCTGGAATATAAAATAGTAGTAAACACCATTGGACGCCCCAGGGCTTCATGGTGCTCAATTTGAATACCACTAGCGTAACCTATTATAATCCCTCATGCTTATGTGATGAATCGCACGATGCTAACCATGTCCTCTGGAAGTGTCCCCATGATATGTCAGTTGAAAGGTAAAAGAGTTCCGCGAGCCTATTTAACCTTCAGTTGATCCGATGACCTGGTTTCCATGCGACTATATTATTAATTTTTAATACATTTGTGGCTCATATACTTAATCTCTAAGCGCGGCCACGGTAGTAATAATTGGAGTCAAACTAGAAACCTGCACACTTTGGTGCATTCTATTCAGTCATGGTGTTGGGAGGTCCTTCCTGAGACCCTGATTGTCTCTCATTCGTTACGCCACGCTACGCGCACAACATGTGTGAAGACGTGATAATGCTAGGATAGCGTGTGTGGTCCAAACATAGAATCGTACAACTTAATAATTCATACCATTCACTGATTAGGACTCGTGTGTATTAATTTCTGTAGCGGGTACCTCCCACATTATCTATTTATTGTTTTAAAATCCATATTATCAAAATATCCTATCGTTTTCAGTATTTTCATTCATTCCAAATCCTGGGTATGGAATTATGAGGGACCTAAATTAAAGTCTAAAACGGTGTCCACATTGGCAACATGTTGCTGGCAACTTCATTAAATTTCGATTAAAATAATTATTGATGTTCATATAAGTTATGATAATTATCGTGAAATTTAATGAGGTTGCCAGCAACTTGTTGCCAATGTGGACACGGCATAGGAATACGACCCTTTAATGAATATTTGGTGATGTTGGAAGATCGACTCTTAATTAATTATAATTAACACCCACAGAGGAAAGGCATTAACAAATGGTTTACAAAATACTCTCTTTGATCTTACCATATTCTGGTATCTTAGAAAGTTGCTGAATTAATGCATACCATTCACAGAATGCGTTCAGTGGTGAGCTGCTGGATTCTGAGTAGATAAAGAAGAGTTTCGCCGCTTGGTTGGCATATGCTCCACCAAGGAAGGTGGTATTACTAATTACAGCATAAATAAAAACAAACGTAATGTCCCTTATTTCTTACATCGACGTTTGTTAAATTCCATTTTTTTTTTCAACAAGCGGCTCCATCTAGTCTGCATGGACAATCACATCACTATGTCTGTTGGGTATGCGGTATTTATAGAAAACAAACATCCGACAGCCTTATTAAGCATATTTGTAATAATTACTCATATATGTCTCTTATAATAGCAGGTCATATTGACATACCCTTGCTAAACGTTAAATGTAAATCTAAAACTCAAATCAGAAGTTGGAACATATACCTATGCATAATTATTTTGACATCTGTATAACTAACAGTTTTACCTGTCCTAGAGGATCACTATAACTAAAAATCAACGTATATTTCACAGCACATTAGAGATTTTCAAAAATGCTCGTTTCATAGCACCCGTGTGAGGCCTCAGTGCCAGCGTTCGGCGCAGCGTTGAGCGTTTTGCGAAACTCAAACGTATAACCGTCTGTAAAAATGTTCGTAGACAATGTCTTTTTTTGGTCATACATTTATACGGTTATACGTTTGAGTTGCGCAAAACGCTCAACGCTGCGCCGAACGCTGCCACTCAGGACGTACACTAATATAATAATTATATTCATTAGCGCGCTAAATATGTATACAATTTAGTGTATAGTGACCCTGTTCACTATGCAGCTTTTGAAATCTCGTCATCAAAGTAGACAGCTATATTTATTATCCTCGATTACAGCAGACAGGAAGAAGGGAAGTAAAGCTGTACCCTATTTCAACGAAAAAAAAATCGACTGGTAAAGCACGACGTGTCTAGTGAAACGTTAGCATATTTTCAGTATAGAGAACTACCTAAGTATTTTGTCCAACAGCTGTATATTATTATGTTAAATATACCTACATGTAGGTACATGTCTAATTGAATAATATAAATATATGTTTATGTTTCTCGATTTATATAGTATGAAATCTTTGACATCCTGTGGGGTAGGCAGGGCATGTGTTGCTTAGGGCGGCGAATGAAGGAACGAACACGAATATTACAAAATTTTGAGGCAACTTGCGGTTTTCTAAGCAGACGATGCGGTCGATTCGTTAGAAAGTGCCGACATCTTAGTTTAAAAGAAGCATTAAAAATCCTGGTAACCTATCGATATTATTTCTATTGTGTATACTGTATTGTAATACCCAATGGCGGTTTATTGCACAGAGAAAAAATCCCAAGCTATCAATCAATGCCTCAGACCTCCACGTTCCGAAAACACCGCTGTTTGAGAATATTGTATTATGTTAAAATGCTCTTATCCTCAGTAGATTGTGATTAATAAAATAGGTTGTTAGGTCCCTAACGAAATTGCATACAATTTGAGACTAAAAATGATAGGGGGTGGCGTTCTAAGTCTGCTTAAGGGCGGCTCTGTATGAACGATATCAAAAATAACGTCACCTATTTTTTTTTTTCTATTATTAATTAATGATTGAGTGAAAATCTTAGGTAGGTACGTCTTAACTTAAAGCTTAAATATAATTCCTGCATATTTAGAAACGCATCGAAATGCGCAGATGAATGATTAATAAGACTACGTCATATTGTATGGATCATTGTTTTCATCGTATTTTCTAATTTTAATAATAAAATAATACGACTGCGTTTTCACTATTATTCTTGTGTGACCCAAATGTTTGGAATTTCATTTTACTCTATGTAGTAAATATTTAGCGGGGATATAATATGAACTTTTTACTACATTATCCAATCTCCTTGGCCCACAATTCCTAATATTGTTTTCACAATAACAAACGTGTGGAGTTTGGTATATGCATATCTATTAGGCTGTAATTAATTCGATGAAATCTGGTTATTTAGTATCTTTTGGATAGACAGTTTAGTTTAGGCTCGTCGCACACGACAACCACTGGACTTTGTGACAAGTCACATGCAAAGTTTTCATTGTAAGGACCGATTGAACATGGAGAATGAACACTGTATTGTCGAACAAGAACTTCTTGTCCACGTGTTAAAACTGTGAACTAACAATCTCCTCCAATGCTGCTAATCGCACTTCCGTTATCAAACAAGGAACGACCCCAAATGTATCATTTCATTTTACCTTCCCGTGGTGTACGGATCTGTCAATTTTCGTAATTTGAAGCTTTTTGTAATAAAAATATGTCTAAAATGATCAGGAGTGATGTTAAAATTATTATTAGTAAACTTTTGGTTTATTGCGATGAAAAAGAGTCGCATCTAAAAGGAGAGCCGGTACATTATTTAAACACGCCTCTAACACGCGTTGCCGCCATGACAGGCACACCACTGAGAAGTTTTCTCTATGCGACTACAGCAATTTCTTGTTGTCGGACAGTAGCGGACGACGAGTTGCTGAGTTTACATTACAAATTTATCTGCCGGAGTGATACTCATGCGGTACATCCCCAGTACAGCTAGCTTGATCCTTATTGCGACATCTAGTGGTTGTCGTGTGCGGCGAGATCCACTTCTCAGGTGCAATCGTTAACTATATTTTTTCCTATGCCTCTACAGTCCGATATGGATCTTGGCCACCTTATGAAGAGGTTTCGTAACGGATTTTTTTTACAAGAAATGGATGTTAGTCAATTACCTACTCAATTTATTAAGTACAAGCTCCACGTGGTGATAAAGAGGGCGAATTATTATTTTCTCTACTAGAATTGTAGAATATATTGATATAAAATTTAAACTCTAAGAATATTACTCAATACGATACGAGCCATGTACGGGAAAATCATTTTCATTCAACTCCACAGTCTCGTAAACATAAAGAAACATTATGCTTCTTCATGGCTGAATCTCCAAGAGGTTTCTTAATATATTTATTTTCTAAGTAATGGTTTTGTTAAATATTTGCTCAAACTAAAATATTCGTGCTCGGGATAAAACATACATTGGAAAAAAAATGCTAAACGAGGGATTTTAAATCACAACCAACGGCTTCAGAAGCGAACATTCTGCCACAATGAAATTTCACAAACTAGTAGTCGGGACCTATCGATTAAACCTCCCACAGTTATTCATCCTAAAACATTTTTGGTAGGTACTGCAGCACTAGGCGGGTCTTTCTAAACCTCATGTGGCGCAGTGCAGCCATTATTCTCTTGATCTAACACATGTACTACGACAGATAGCATGGAACGTAGTAGGTATCATCTTCAAGATATCAATTATTACTTTATTAATGATTATTGCGCCAATGAATCAGGAATTAGTGCCGCAGTTGAAAATATTCGATAACCTGCCGTTATTTTCAAAACTTTCCATCATATGTACCTATTTGTGTTGTCAGATCATTTCGCGGGGCTGTAGTTTGGGAAACACTTATCTATATGTAGGTACAAATAAGTTTTTCTACATAACTATTTATTTTATAATGCTATATTAATGTCGTCTAGTAGTTGCTTATTCAATTTAAAAAAAATAAACAATATATCTTTATTGCTATGGTATAAAAAAAAATCTCGAGTTTTTCTCCGATGCAAGGTTTTCAGATGCAGTAAAAAATACTTTTTCTTGTGCCGGGTTTTCACGATGAGGTCACACTGTTGCCGCGCTATTTCGTTATGCAATAAACGTTGATAGAATAAATATGATTTTTCTCACGTGCATGATCTCGTCATAATGTATTGATTAATAATTATTATACTATTGGAATCCACTCGCCAGGTGAAATATCTAAATCAACATGTTGTATTTGGACGCAATATAATATATTAATAGTCTTTCTTTTTAACACTACAACAGGTCATGAGGCCCAATGATATCTGTAGAGTAGGTAATGAAATAGTAGTGTATTTAGTAACAGAAGAGAAATAATCACAAACACCCAGGCTTTCAGAAAATTACTTAAATATTTAATGTTGTGATGACACCGAGATTGAAGTGGGGCCCTCGGATGAAAGGCCAGTGCCTTTATGCATATCATGGACCGTACGGTTGGCCTGGGGTTAACAACCAATCGTCGTAAAAGCACTGTTGGGTAAAATAATATGCCTTATCATACTCTCGCCGATACCACCGGGCGAGGCCGTGTAGTAGGCGCGCTCGTCCCATCTCGTGTACCAAATAATATCCGAAAGGTTTCGCCGAGTGGCCGAGCGAAATGTCTCGGCGATAGTGTTGTGATACGGAATTATGATTGCAAATAAATGCATTGTATTTATTAACATGAGTGAACATTAAAAAGTTTACGTTCAAGACGTTTATAACATAACATGAAACATAATACAAATATGTAATACCTATCTACTTACAATAAAAACAGAAAATAAAACATAAACATAAAAAAACACTAGAACGATAATATCGTGGTCCCAAAATCAAAAGGGCACATGTGCAATTTTGACGGTTTTGAGTTATGAATGCAATTTTCTTCGTAATTTTTTTCTCTATATTATGGGCAAAACGGCATTTGTGAAGCAAAACCCATGAATTCACAATTGAGCAAAGAAAATAAAGGTTACTTGTGTATTTGTAAACTGGTCTTCATTTAATGCATAGGAAAAAGGTAACATGTACACGATTTTAGGAACTATGTGCAATGTTTACAAAAATAATATAGGAAAAAGGTAACAAGTGTAATTATTTAAAAGTGAGTAAGGGCCTTTGTGCAAAAAAAAATTTTTCGTTGCAGAAAAAGGGCACTTGTGAAAAATTTAGAAACATGTTGGCAGCGGACAAAGAGACCCAAATAAATATTTTGGAAGATCACAATAAGCGTAAAGTGGACAAATCAAAAGATGAAGATAAAGCTATTCATAAATGCATATAGGAAAAGGGAACATGCGACTTAAAACCTCTTAAAAATCAAAAATTTACAAATCATAAAAAAATAAATCTTGAGTAATTAGGTCACATGTGTTTCAAATTTCATTTCAAAATATTAAGTAATAACCTCTCCGCGATTTTTTTCACTCCAAAAACACTTAAATGCGTTTTTCTCAAAACTCAATTTATGCACAAGTGCCCTTTTGCTTTTAGGGCGACGATATCATGTCCAATGCCTCAATTTTTTACGTTCTGTTTGCAGATTTAGGAATGATAATATGGTCTCGTTATCAAAAAAAATGCCTTCCCATATTATGTTATTTTGATTGTTTTAAGACCAACGTAAACAAACATTACATAATATAGTTAGTAGTAATAATACATACTTATATTATTATAGTGACACGTAAAACTATGTACAATATTTTACAGCACTTATAGTTCACTGCTTGTTTCATCTACTTCGTAAAACATTATCTAATTAGGTAATATACTGATATTCAACTCATATTAAATGCATAATAGTGATAGTGAATGCCCCAAATTCTTCGGAATGACCACTATTATTACCGATAAAATATTATTGGTGGTTATATTATTAATATTGGAATCTAGAATGTGCAACGAAATTTGAAATTTATTTGGCCCACGCCCCTATTTAAAAAAAAATATCGACGCCCCCCTGGAGATCCTTCTTTAAGTAAACAAACAGAATGATGTATGTAGTGACAAATGTGCGTTCTTGTATGTACCTATCTCTTTCTACGGATTATTAGGTAAGGGCACAGAACAGATAATAAATATAATACCGATAGGCTATATTTAATACGCCGCATGTTGATGCAGGATTTTTGAATGTGTGAGTGTCCTACGAAAATAAACGCATTATGTACGTGCAATAGTGTGTGTAATACACCAACATTAAATGAGTGTAAACGCATAAACCGAGAGCAGTATTCGACGTACAACGTATTCTTCACACGTGTGTAAGTTTAACCCGGATTCTTCCTTACACGAGTCGGTTACCTGCTATCGCCTTACCCGTTAAGTATTTCAGTTCCCATTATTTCTGAGTTCCCTGGCTAAGGGGCATCTTATTTACCCCCCATGCTTTCATTATAAAAAAAAATACGATTAACACTACAAATAATCGTAATGAGAAGGGTGAACCTGTCCGCTGCTAAAAGTTTATTATAAATTCGGCTCAATTTTTGTCAGCAGCATTCTTAAATCACCGCTATTATGCTTTGTAATCGAAAACAGATTTGATACCATGTTTATTTTGTAAATATAAACGAATTTAACTTTGTCTTACGAGACAGATGAAACATGAACCTAAGTACAAACAGCTTGTAAAAAATTGTCTCCCATTTTTGTTTTTGAGACTACTGCCATCCCGCAATTTAGGAAACACCGGTACAGATTCATGTCGGTACAAAAATATTGTGCAAAATTTCACTGGTTTTTATCTATTCCGGTATTGAAAACATACTAATCCTGCAAACTTCAGTATTTACAATAATACGTACAGTCGTTTCAATCCAATGTCGCGGTATCAACTCGGCATAACGTTGTTAACTCCTAACCGATGTTATGTGAAATAATGATAAAAATTACTATGTCCTTGTAAGTGTTTGTTTAGTGATTCGCGTTGCGTACACTTTATCGGTTCATCTGCCGAAAATAATATTCTACTGTCTAAGAAGATGACATCATTGAATAATATTATCTTTTTATCATTTTGGTCGTTTAATCTGTCGAATTATACTAAAATCACAATACATTTACTTATTTTTGTTATCTACCGTGGTATCTTTCTGATGTTCTAACAATCTGTTCTAAGCAAATGGTTTAGAATAATTATATTAATGTGATTCATTATGTTTTTTTTTTGTATAATAAATTAATAACGCTTCACAATACTATACGTCCCGATTTGATCGGGATTATCCCGGTTTATAATGTTATACTAGGTATTTTCTGATCCGCACGCAAAAATTGATAATTTGAGCCCAAAAATAACATAAAAACTGTAATGAGAGTTGTATACATGTTTAGATAGACGTCACATCACATCAGATGAATTGTGTTATCGTTGTGTCAACCATCTGCAGACAGTGAAAAACGAGGTTTTTGTTTTGTCTAAAGACAGAGGTAAAATGGCTGAATCAACATTCAAATATTGGTGTGTGAAATCAGCATAGATTTATGGGGTTCTGATTTTTAAATCTTTCCTTAAAATCAGAGCGTTGGAGCAGACCGTTTTTTGAGATGCTCCGCTCCGGGACATAATACTTGCTCCGGCTCCGCTCCGGGTAAAAAGTTTTAGGTATATGTATACAAATGTTTAAGAAAATTGAAAATAAGTAGTTTTAAAATAATCGTCATTTTCATTATTAGTCTATTAAACAAAATTCCGGCAGCAAATCGTCAATCGTCTCTCATTATTTGTCTCTTCTGTCAAAAAAGTGAGGTTATTTATCACTCGGTAGTGTTGCCATATTTCAAATAATTCCAGTGTTGCAAAGTTGCAAACTATACTATTTTCATTGGATTTTAGGATTGGATGGATTGGATGTCGCTTTCTCTTTGAAATAAAAAAAAATATTTTATTTTTCTCATTTTATTTAGATAGGTATTGATCGATTAAAATATGTTTAAAGCTTTAATTTGATAATGAATTATAATGAATTTATATGCCTCTCCCCCTTAAAAACAAAAAAACATCCGGGGCAGTGGAGCACTACAAATTTTCGGTGCTCCGGCTCCGCTCCTATTCCGGATAAATTGCTCCGTGATCCTGCTCCCAGCTCCGCTCCAACGCTCTGCTTAAAATCTTTCATTAAAAATGTTCATTGGTAAATCATCAAAATCAAATGATTAATAGTATGCCTATCCATACGTCATGTCTACTCCTTAGTCAGAGCATAATTATGAACATCAATCACGCGGCTCCTCCATGAATCGTCATCGCTCGCCAGTCTTCCTGTATCTTCCCACTGTCCCGTAGATCCGCCGTATACAACACAAGAAACCACTTGGTTTAAATCATTTTGATATACATATTAATTTGAAGATCTATTTTAATGTGTAACTGTATAATCTTATTAGTTATTAATTACTTATTACTTATTCCATTAGATACCTGACTAACACCGTGTTTGCAAAATCTTAAAATGGTGCGTCACTATAACTGTATTGTTTTATCGGTTTCTTATCTTATCTTATCAAACATACAATCGCAGTAGACAATGTATTTTTGGCTAATTTTGTAGGTGAAAATGCTAAGTGACTTAATTTCAGTCATTATTTTTAATTAACCTTTTTTGTATTCGATTAAGTCAAAAGATTTGAATTGAATATACATAATCTGCAATAAGTAGGTACATCAGAAACATACCTTTTCCATACATATTGTCTGTTACAATATTGAGTAGAATTTTAAAAACTAACAAGCACCATCTTCAATGTTTAGTGTTTAGTATGTATATCGGATCCTAACAGCCAGCTTCCACCCCTCGCCAATGGTATATTGTATATTCTAGGTTCATTTTCAATCACCATATTCTTGACATCAGTACTAGAGCTAAAAATGCTTGATTGTGTTATGATGGTTTTAAGATCATTCGAAAATGTCCGAGTTCTACGTAAATCACACGTATCATTTGTGTTTAAAGTATTATGTATTTGGAGTCCTCGGAGGTCTATCCACACAATGAAGTTGGATCGAGTCCACAATAGATTTTTTAGATTTTTCTTCTTAATGACCTACAGATTCTTTCTTTACAATAAAAATAATTAGAAGAATTTTCCGATTCGTTTTCTTCGTCCAACAAAAGTGATTTTCCTTTTAAAACATTTCTTTTTCCACCCTTCATCTGTTCATTTACAATCCGTGTGCCTAGTATTAATTGTCGTGTTCCTGCCAATATGACTTGTCATTCTGCTGTCTTCATGCCAACCCACCGTAGAACGGATGTGAAGTTTCATGATGCTGTGTATAGTGCGATTAACGTATTTTAAATGGCACCATTACGGTTTATCATTTTTCTTGAATTATTTTATTTTTTGATGGTACTCAGTTGAGGCATGGTCTAAAAGATCGTGGCTATGCAATGCGCGGATTGTGCAAATGACACGTGCCGAACGAAACATAATTTGTCATATAAATCCAACATGCTGTTAAATGAATAATAACATCCGACCATCATTCAACACTGTTATCCAAGCTATCTGGATAACAGGCACCGCTAGCTCAGGGTACTGGGTTTCCACACTATCCCCCTGATTAATTCCAATCCTGTTACGGAAAGGACCATCGAAATCAATTGGTATTCGATGGATAATGTCTACCATACCGCTGCAGCGGTTAATTGCGAGCACTGAAAACTTGACTCTATTGGACGCCAAAGCCTTTTCTATGAAAGAAAAGAACATAAAAGAACATAATATTACGGGATACAATTAAATTAAATGAAACACCGTGATAATTTTAACCTCACTGTATTTAAAGAAAATGCAATTAAAAGTCAATGGTACTTAAATGGCGACATGATGCCATAGAAAAATCACCACCGTTCACAAACGAAGAGGTTATAATACATAAATATTTACGTTATACAAAAGACACAATATCAGCGTCTGCAAACTAAAATTTTAACACAATAAGTTCTCAGCAACTAACTTAAACTTAAACCAAAATATCCACATGTGAGTGAGGTTATAATTAAAACAAAAACTTAAAATTAATAAATACTAAAAAAATGAAATTGAAATGTATTTACAGCCGCTTGACAAATTGCCAAGCGGGAATCGCTCCTCCCAACGTCCTCTCGTTCTCAAGGGTCAACCAGAAAAGGGGGAGATCCAAACAAAATTCGATCGCCTGACATCGATCCCCCCACCACTCATCCAACCCAGAATGCCAACCGCTGGATTTTAGTGTTGCCAGCGAGAGAAAAACCTCTCCACTAATTATGATTGTTAATTAGCCCGATGGTGACGTCTGCAACGTCACAACACCCCATCAGTCGGGAGAAATTGACGCCGCAAGAGTCAATTTGTTTGTGACCACAGCATTCCTTGGGTCTTCTCATGGCGGACTGTCTCCTCTTGAATGAAGGAAGGGTGTCTCGTTTTCTTGGAAGCGGGTCCCTCAGTGGCGCAGGACAACCAACTGGGTTCGGTGGAAGTTTGGTCCGGGTGAAAAGTGGTGACGGGACGAAGCAGTCGATCCGCTGATCCAAGAGTCTTCTGGATCCTTTTCTGGATGAGTCTGCCCTGGCACTCCTTGATTCCTTCTTGCCTCCTCAGTCAACCTTGTGTTAAAACATTCGCCTTTTTTTTTAAATTTGCATTTTAACTTAACCTATATATAATTAAATGAAACTAACATGACCATTCAGGTACATGTTTGCATCTGAGAGTTCTCAAAAGTGAGGTGCTCACACAATATTGAGCATACAAGAAACTTATTGCGCATCCTCGAACAATGCCCCACCACTCATCCAACCCAGAATGCCAACCGCTGGATTTTAGTGTTGCCAGCGAGAGAAAAACCTCTCCACTAATTATGATTGTTAATTAGCCCGATGGTGACGTCTGCAACGTCACAATGCGTCCATTTAATGTTCTGTTTATTGTTCTATTAGTAACAATAATAATATATTCCTTGACATGTTTTCTTTTTCAAGAAAATGGGTAACGTTTTTTAGTCATCTTTACACGATTTAAGAATTAATACCCCCGTCGCCATCACGAAACAAATTGACGTGTTCACAGCTCGACGTTCGCTCTCCGATTGCCGGCGAGTCCAAACGCACCTATAGTTGAAAATTATTTGCCGTTTCACTGAAGTACCGTCTTAAATAGAATACATTTATAATTATTATTTTTAACCGTTATGCATACTTATTAGTTAAATGTGCAAAAAAATAGACTAATTTGCTATTAGTGTTTGAAAATCACCGGTGAGTTAGTAATATTAATACAGAAACATAAATTCTTATATGTACAAAATTGTTCAAAGCTCTTCTTCTTCTCTTCTTCTTTTGGCTCTCCTTAATTCTGTTATAGGTGGTCTATAATATAGTTTTTGTTTATTTTGTTTTTACGTTTTTTTTTTAAATTTAATAATTAATTATATCACAACACTCATAATATTGCTTGGAAAAAACTATGTAGTGCGTGTGCTATTAATTAAAACAACACATATTTTTAAATCAGTACCTATCTACATAATTAATGCTTAAAATGTTATTTCCGGCCGAGTTGCATGCTTTTGATAAGAAATATTAATAACTAAAAAATATTGAAATCTGCAATTTTTCTAATTAAACATCGATGACACCGGTTTACATATCTACGTAAATCCTGGCAAAATTGGTTCAACCATTTTTTGTCACTGGTGACGTAAGCAAGTTTGTCGCACACGCTGCATTAAACAGTTACGTCCCTAGACAAAATGCCGCCACATTTTTTTATACATTATTTTTATCATCCTTTCATTTCCAATGTCTAAAAAATGGTTGTATGGATACATTACTAAAAAATAGATACCACTGAAACAACAAAATTGGGCAATCCGTATCGCTTTTCTTCTTCATAAAACTTGGCAACGTTTGTATAGGTATTTTTAGCCTGAGATCGTTAAGGTTTAGGCATTATTAAATCGATAATCGATATAATGACGACGCGACTCTTCGATACAGACTAAAATCGTGGACCAGGATCGGTAGGTGGGCGCTCTGTGAGAAGGGGGTGCATCCTTAGTTTCGACGGCTAATGCAACTTCCATGCGCACTGGTTAATAAGTCGGACTGTAATTATTACTAGGGACTCGAAGGGCAACAGAACTAAACTAGACATCGCAAACCTGACATAAAAATACAGTCCTGCTAAACCTTTTATGTTAATTAATACATTTTGTTTCTAATCACTGAGCTATTTTTTTAATGGAAAGATATTTTCGTTATTATTAAGTTTAGGTAGCTACATAATATTTATATATACCTACACCAAATGATTCTCCTCGATTTGCCACCCTTCACGTAACTGCCGCCTCCAAGCGACGCTCAATCTGCCTACCTACCCCCACGGGACGTCACTGGCATTAATAGACTGTATAATGCTTTTGTTACTGTTAAAATAATCATATTTTTTAGTCAGACGACGAGGAAACCAGTTTCCTCGAAAGTGCTCGTGTCGAGCATTCCTAATAGCCGTGAAAAGAGGTTTGTGTAAGAGCGCCCGTTGTTTGGAATCACGCAGCGATATTTTATTCAAAATGCATTACAATTTTAAATATATTTCTTTCACGATCGCAGTCAGTTGCGAAATGACAGTTTTATTTTGGAATCCAGTGTTAGTCAAAGATTTGGCCATATAGATACACTGAGTGGGTATACATTCTAGTTGGCGAAATAGTGATTCATCCGTACCTGTGGGGGATTATTTTACTTTATACATTTTCTCAAAAGTTTTGCTTCGTCATAAGGGAAACCCGGTAGATCTCAACCATAGACTATAGATACATCATCTCAACTCATAAAAGTTTTTCTGTTTGTTACTCTCATATTAATCATTAAAAATACTTGAAATTCTAAGCAAAGCAAAGATTGAAATTTCTTCGGATATTTATTGTTGTTTAACAATATAAGTTTTTTTTGTATTTTGTTCTTGTTTGAATTAGCTTCAGCGGTTAAACCCTTAGACCAGGGGTGGGCAAACTTTTTGGATGTAGGGCCAAATTCAAGAATTCAAAATGAGCGGCGAGCCGCAAGTAAAATACCATTTTTAGATATACACTATTTATTATCACGAAAAATAAACATTACAAAAAAATTAATGAGAAGAATGAAACTTTTGTACATTTACATTTTTTTAAATTCAGGTGTTAATTTTGTAGTTGATATTTTCAAAACGGCTTGTAAATGGGCATCGAAGATATTTGATCGTAAAGAATTTTTATTGAAGTTCATGATTAAAAATGTTTGTTCACATATATAGGTTGATCCAAAAATAACGAACATTTTTCTTGCATAATCTTTAAGTTGGTCGAATTTGTCTGAATTAAGGGCATTGTAAAATTTGGAGATTTCTTCACGACGATGCAATTCTCTTAAATCAGTGTCACACTGCAGATCAATAATCTCAAGTTGTAGCTCTGTCGGTACACTATCCATATCTATTGAAAATAGATCGCGTACTATTGGTAAACTTGTCTCAATTTTTCGGAAGTCACCAAATCTTTGTGAAAAATCGTCATTCAGAGCTTTAATAATTTTTCCATATTCTTCAAATTTATATTCTGGTGTATTCAGCAACTTGAAAGTTGGAAAGTGAAGTCGAAGGAATAACTTGAGTTTTAATTGAAATCCATTCAAACTTTTCACCATATCATGGGCATATATTTTTTTCCTTGCAACGCGGAGTTAAAAGTATTTAAATGTGTCACGATGTTCAACGTAGAAAATAGTGGTTACATAGTGTGAGACGAGACGCAAGGAAGACGTACTGAGATAATACATTTACGAAACAACAAATTCTTCAAATTTTAATGTGTCTATTGTCAATATTTTTTAAAAAATTATAAAAAAGTTATTCGTAATCAGAAGTACAATTAATGATGGCGGGCCGCAACAAAAAACCCGGCGGGCCACATGCGGCCCGCGGGCTGCAGTTTCCCCCCCCCCCCTGCCTTAGACTATAAGTTAAACCTGTGTGCCGTATTCATCTGTGCAGTTTTAACCGAAGGTTTTTTTAATCGACAGATTTAACTGTACAGATTAAACCGGATGCCTTTTTAGTGTTGTCGCCTCGTCATACATGGGATTTAAATAAAACAAATGCGTTTGACTGTAATCATGTAGGTTCATACACTCATTGGACTTGACGCAATGAAACAAAACCAGCCAACAAATGACTCAGATTCTGACTCTAGCTTTAAGTATCAGCGAAAGATTCCGAGTAGGAGTGCTGCGAAATTTTTAAATATACCTATAGCCCACTTGTATAGAATTGATAACACATATTAGATATGAGTACATAATGAATTGAATATCAGTTGAAAAATACTTTACAATAAAAGGTTCGGAACTTCGTCTTATTTCTATCTATTGTTTTCCATATTCTGTGCATGGTCAAATCGGTAACTAAGCCGTCGGTGGTTCGCCCAAAGAAAAACTTTGGGAGCCACCCGTAGAGGATTCTCAGGGTTATATCTACAACCCAGACATATTATGATTATAAAAAGTCTCCACGTAATACGCGAAAATCACGTGTCAACACATTGGCACAAATAAAATGGTCCGATTGCCACATAATGGTGACGTTTCACAATATAAACATAATGACGTACATTCTATTTGACAGAAAAGTGTTTAGTAAACGAAATAGTTTTTTTTATGTGTGCAACGGTCATTCACCCCACGCGTGAAAACTGCACTCTTTGTTTCCGGAAAATGCGCCAACATTGCGATAAAGGGGGACTATCGAGGGTAGATAAATATGAAAATTTCTGACACACAGTACACACACACCTAATATTAAAAAAAACCGATGAAAATTCATAATCCTTTACCTCTTTAAACATAAATAGCTAAAGGATCATCAGTTCGTGTTGATCGTGGTTGAAATGGAACAAGCTTTCGTCGAGTCAGTAAACAAAAATTATGTTTAATTTTTGACCTAGGGCTTGAACTTTAAGTAGGTCTACCATTACTACTGACAGTGATGTCACGTGGGGTTAAGCACACCATTCATTGCTTAGAGGCGGAAAATAATTTTAGAAAATATAGTAATAAACTTTTTGAAAGTAGAAACCAGATTTTTTTCATCCGCCGCGCTGACAAGCTATATCTACTATCATGGACGTCGGTAGATATCAATGGCGTGTGGTATATTTTGCTTGTCATTTTGACATTTCACATTGATTTCCATAGTAACGCACGTATATATTAATAACTTAGTTGCTAGGACCCCCTTAGCAACCAATAATAGTGTTTTACTTTTTACGATTTTTTTCCGAAATAACTTTCCATACAAAACAGATTTAACTAAAAATGAATTCAATTCTGCTTAAAGGTGGCTAAAAGTATTAAAAGAATGCATTGTCGTCGTGTTCTGATATATTCTAAAAGTTTCAAATGTCTAGCTTTATCGGGAAGTTAGTTAAAAATCTTCAATCGTCCAATACAAATATTGGACAAACAAGAAAAATGTTGTACTGGACAAACAAGAATACGAGCTAATAAAAACGTGGTAAAATACAAATAACTAATATTGAATTTTGGTGGGCGGTCGATGAAGTAAGTACCACGTATGCGTTGTGATTAAAAAAAGTTAGATCATACAATCTCAGTTTCAAACTATGTATGTATGTATTTGGTTTTCAGTAAAATAATAGGGGTGTGCCAAAAATACCGTTTCTAACGATTGACATCCGGGATAGTTGGCAACCCTAGTCGTGTTTTAACATGTCGAACGTTTGTTCACTTTTCCTTTCTGAATAAATTATTTTATTCTGTATCGCTGATCGCTATAATACCGCACACCAGATTAGCACAGTGCTGGAGTAAGAAATAATAGTATAGCATTTGAAAACAATAATTGCCTTTTGATATGGTATTGTTTCTCGCGTTGCGATTGTTAACAGAATTTGAAACAATATGGCATTTTAGGCATTAATAGTACAGACGGGTCGTCAAAGGCGTTCGTGACTCTTTTGTATTTGGCTAATTTCCGTTCCGGGAACGAAACTAGGTTCCAAATTAGGCATTTCAAAAGTGCGTAATGAAAAATACAATTGTCTTCTTGCTTTTACTAGAATTATTTCGTAC
Organism: Rhyacophila brunnea; assembly: GCF_057557595.1. Classification (NCBI taxonomy): domain Eukaryota; kingdom Metazoa; phylum Arthropoda; class Insecta; order Trichoptera; family Rhyacophilidae; genus Rhyacophila; species Rhyacophila brunnea. Next base: position 18,989,781 of record NW_028232752.1, read on the forward strand.
GAATAAGATAATGTTTTTTTTTAGTAATCGCGTTGGAATGTCGCAAGATTAAAGAAAATCTTATCACGCTTGCTAATAATTGATAAATGAATCAACGTTTTTTAATTATTTTTAAGTATTGACAAATCTCGTACATATTATTTACCAATTTCATTTTGATTATTTCCGGAATTGTGTTCACCCTGCGCAACGTTGTTTGACAAATTCCTGGCTTAACAAATTTGGGGTTCACGTAGGTATATCTACTTTATCTGTCGGCTGATGGACATCGTTTCGAAGACCACGTCTCGTCAATGATGCAATCTTATTTACATTTACAACGACCCGCTGCCATGTCGTCTCTTCTCTTTACAATTTTGCCGAGCTCTTTCGTCTTCCCCAATCGTGTCCGGAATCTTGTACATATGCAGTTCGCCGTATTACACTTCACCGTGATTAATGTTGTATCGGAAATAGGTATGTGTAGAGTTGGGTATTTGCCGAGAAAATCTCAATCTCGAGATTCGGTATTTTCCGAAATGATGAAATTTTGAATTCTCGAGATTCGGGATTTCCAGAAAAGAATTCTCGAGATATCGGGAAATTGAAAAAAACCTGTAAAAATCCTGTACTCAGTGTAAAAACAGACAAATTCGAAAAAAATATGTTTTTTTTATTATTTATGTAAGAAGACAAACAAAATACATGTAGGAAAACAAAAATAATTCAAAACATTACTTATTAAAATAGACTTTCAAAAAACACAGACTGTCAATCGCTGTGTCTGACAATCGCGTACGCTTTTGAGATACAAAATTGCCTGATGTTGCAAAAATTGCGCTCATTTTGAGTCGATGTTGGCTTCATTAAGTTAAATCCTCCGATCAGTCTTTGAACGTTTTGTGTTTTCTGTCCACTTTCTCCATATCGTCTTCAAAATCGTTTTTTCAATTAATATTTGATAATGAAGAAAAGATTCTCGAGATTCGGGATGGAAAATCTCGAAAATTTCTCGAGAATTCCCTTCGGGAAATTCCCGAAACCCAAGTCTAGGTATATGACCGTATATTAAAAACCGTCTAACCTCTTTGGGTCGTATAGTACTGACATAAAATTCATGTCTAAATAAAACACAAAAGCTAGCAGCAAACAGATTTTGAAAATAGCCTATATACTGGATTATTTGTTAGGTTAGGTTGGGTTGGACGGTTTGAATGGTTTTAAAAAATCATCTACAGTGGTGTTCAACTTGGCTTAAATTGGATAATTAGAACTACCTGCATTATAAATTACAAGTTTTAATAAGTATCTATTATATCAGCTAACATTCTCGAACATATCACGTATTTTTTATTACACATGCTTGTTATTTTGTACAACACAAGCATTGGATCATTGTATTCGAGTAAGTCTCACGGTTTTATTTAAAATTGCGTAAGATGCCGCTACCTGCCTTTAAAATTCAACATTCTACAATTTATTATTATAGGTACGTTGGAATTTATAAGCAAAACCGAATCGAATTGGCTGTTTTTTAAATGCACAGCTTTTTGTGTTCAGTTTTAAATCTCTAGCAATTCGTGTTGAAGGAGGGTTACACGCCAGATCGTACCGCACTGGCGAGGTTATATCTATTAATTATTATTAAAATATAGCGAAAACATAATTAAAATACTAATTATCCAACACAGGTAAGTTACTTATATTGAAATAAAATATTTGCTGCGTTCGTGCATATTAAATTAACACGCACTGATTGACATCCAATGACACTGATTTAGTCGTTCATTTTTTGTTGATATGTACATATTATCTTTATTTATTTTAAAACATTCAGTAAATCAGTAGCTAGATATAGGTACTATTATAAACCATCCGGTGTTCGAATTTAGAACTAAGCTCGTCACATATAAAAAAGTATTGAATGAATCAAATGCCAGCATGTGGCACCTGGTATAAACGTATACGATCAGATGCCTACTTTGTGGAAATATATTTCCATGACCAGAAAAGATAAGCTTAGTATAAATAGCACACTGTTCGAAACCGCTTACGGTTTCAGTCCATGGATGGCCTATTAGAACTAAGCTCGTCACATATAAAAAAGTATTGAATGAATCAAATGTCAGCATATGGCATCCTCACTCAGCGGACGGACATCTTATACTGGTGGATCTATACATGACAAATTATTAATTCAATTAAAAGAACAGCGAAATCAAGTTATAATAAAAAAATTAACCACAAAAAATAAACGATGAAATAGAATTAAAAAAAAAAACAGCGCATCACTAAAATGTGTACGTCTCTATGAAGCGCATTTACCAACCGCCAGTACTCGCTATCTGTGCCTGATAAAGCCTCACACGAGGAAACAGTTTTCATCCAGATGATGCCATGGCTGCTATCACTCGTCTAATTGACGTGTGCATACAAATTCAATTTTTTGATAAAATCAGGATTGGAAACCATACCACGTGAGAGCAGGGAAAAATGTTTAAAAGTAGAAGTGACCTGCGAGATTCAGGATAGTGAAAGGCGAGCATGCATTTAGAAAGATAGATACCTACATAGTTGGAAAAACATGTTTGAGAAATTATCGGGGGGAAAAATGGTTATGTACATTGGAATAAAGATGTTATTGACATTTTTTAGACACGTTTTAAAACAAGCATATTGTGAGAAACCTCATACGTGCTCCAGATATATTACGATATAGGAAGAATACATAATATGGCAAAATAATTATGTTAATGACATTTCTTTGGTAAAGCTTACTAGGTAAAATCTTAGACCGGGTGGGATTTGAACTAAGGTTGTCGACCGTCCCGTTTTTGCTGAGATTGTCCAGAAAAGTTTCCTATAGGACCGCAACCGATTGCAAAATATCCTGTTTTTTTTAGAAACCATCGATCATTTAACTTTTAACACACAAAAGTTCATGCATATTACACAAGATTTTTTTATTAATCATTTTAATAATTTCGAGAATCCGGTTAACATACAATTTCCTATGTCTGGCTAGCGCGAGTCGTCAAATCTGTGAGTCTGCCGTTGTAGATGCTTAAATCGTATGGCCCGATTACACGTGCATGCGCACGATATCCGCGTATGCACAGTAGACAAATATTTAGTGGCGAACCTGACGGAAAAACTATACCGCGCATTACATTTTGACGTCTACCGATTTTTACAACCTGCTAAATAGCTCCACACAATGACAACAAACGTTCGCTAACACTTGGAGTATGAGTTTATCGAGACAGTCAGCACTTTTGTGTGTAAACCGTTATTGTCGCATCATTTTAATTTGCATGATATTGTTGCCAGTGAGTCCATGCACGTGTACAGGCTCTCAAATCACACTGGCAGACTCTCCGCCGATCTAGTCTCGCGATTATCCTCAGCCGACTCGTCAACCCAACTGTCACCGATCGTGTCGACTGAGCCGTGCGCGAAAAATAGTTGTAGGTATAACTATTGAACTACCTACCTTTTCGAAAGAAATTTTCGATCGGCGTCGGTCATTGTATCTGCAAGTCTGCCGGTATAATTGAGCTTAGTGCAGTGTTGCCGTCTTTTCAAAGTGGTACAGAGCCTCCAAAATTATAGTATTTGGGGAAAAAATACAGTACGCGTTGTCATCTGTTGAAAATGTATAGGTTTTTTGTTTCTCAGAAAAAAAAAATAACGGAGATATTGAGAAACTCGGAGACCCCTTTTTATTTTGGTACCTCTTCCGACCAAAAATGCTTACCGAACAATTCAAGAAATTTCATTTTAAACCAAAGTCAAGGGATATTTTACGTTTTTCGAGCAATTTTTTTTCCATGTGCTCCAAATCTTCTTATATTGCGAAATTATAGTAATTTGCACCAATTTATCCAATGAAAATATAGAAATTTTAGTACTTTTAATATATTTTTTCCGATATTCAAAATTATAGTACAAATACTATAATTATAGTACGGTTGGCAACACTGACTTAGTGTCATTGTGTTCTATTAACTATCTACTATTTAATTAGTAATTACTAATTACTATAGTGCGGCAACAACAGTGTTGGCAGAACTCGCTAATCTTATCTAATTAATTGTTAATAACAATTAATAAGTGAAGATAAAATATCCACCGTTTTATTATCTATTGACATTCCGAATAACTTAATTTATTATAGATAGGTAGTAATGATGGCATTTAGTTTTATATTGTTTTTAATCTGGAAATATGACTCAAAATCGTCACACCTAGAAAAATAAATAAAAATCACTTGTTGGCACCGAGTACAGACGCTCTGCTTTCAGTGTTGCCTACTGTTAAAATAAACAGTAGATTCCATAAAAAATATTATGTCGGTAAAACTTAGGTACCATTATTTTTAAATTGAACATTGACAATATTCAAATTTCTTACATTAGGCACCTATTCATATATCTAATTAAAAGCTCACATGTTTTCAAAATAATGTATTTTGCTATTATATAATTACTATAATATACACATTTACTGCTCGTTAGCACGAAAATGTTTCGTACAAAATAATCCTCTTATTAGGTATGGTTCGACAAAGCTGGTTTTTAAAAATTGGGTAAAATAATTATATGGAAACACCATAGGTACATAGGTACATAATGAGACAAAAATGAAAAATGCAAATGCAAAGTTTCATTTTTTAAATAGCGTTTAGTTATTATATTGCTATGGCATTCAAATACAAAAAAATAGTATCATGTCGATAGGTATGTGGGTCCTACTTTTAGTATTTGTCTATCTCTATGAACTACCTATATCGATATTTCTAATTTTATTATATAATGCAAAAGTTTTCATTTGACGCGACATTGGCAATTTTTTATATACCTACAACGTTTTTAAATTTTCTGTTGAATCATATAAACTTGACTTGACTAGCTTAAACGATCAAAAAAAATTGTATTTGATAGAAATAATACTGAAATGTCATTTTCATATTTCATATTGATTCCCATAGTAACGCACGTATATTAATAATTTAGTTGCTAGGTCCCCAGGCCCCTAGCAACCAATAATAGTGGATTGGATTACGGATTTCTTCCGAAATAACTTTTGATACAAAACAGAATTAACTGAAAATTAATTCAATTCTACTTAAAGATGGCTAAAAGTATTAAAAGGATGCATTGGCATCGTGTTCTGATATATTCTAAAAGTTTCAAATGTCTAGCTAGTGGGGAAGTTAGTTAAAAATCGATTGCAAGATTTGTACTGGATAAACGACCACCGGACAAATAAGAATACGACCTAATAAAAACTTTGTACAATAGTACAGGTGGCAACACCAAATGGCGGGAAGCCTCAAAACTGCGCGTATCTTCCCATTGGCCAGTTTGAATATTATTGGAATCCGCGCGTGCGCACTTCCAGCCGAAGTTTCCAGTGTGTAAATAATTGCACGCCAGCCTCCCCCCTTGTAGGCTTTCTTTGCCGTCGCTCCAGTGTTGCCAACCGTACTATAATTATTTATAATTTATAAAAGTTGACAATAATAAAGATATAAAATAGCGCTAAAGCTCTTCGGGAAAACTAAAATACTTGAATTTTTGTATAAAAAAACGAAACGTTTATTACCTTCCATGCGAATTTGTGTCTAAAAAAAGGAGACGTGAATCATCTTACATTTGAATATCTAAAAAAAGAGACGTTAACTGCGTCCAACGCAATTGGTGCGTTGCCCATCAGGAGGCCATTAGATATAATTAGCATGTTATTTAAATGTGGTAATTAAATATTAATTAAAACGTCCGCAGTGAATTACTTTCCGTGTATTTTTTTGAAAATGCAGAAAGTATTGGTCATTGAATGAGTACTATATTTTTTGCCGAAGAGTACCTACTATAATTTTGGAGGCTCCAGTACTTACTATATTTCCACTTTGAGAATATGGCAACACTGCGTCGCTCAGCAAACTGCCGCTTGCATTGTTGTTTCAAATTTAATTTCAGTTGGGTTTTTACATCCGGTGGTAGTGGTCGTTCAATAAGCGCATCAGAAACGAGTTAACTATTATATAAATTCGGTTAAAGTTTCGGTTGGTTGTCGTGCAAGCGGCGTGTATTGGTGATTTGACGTTGTGGACTGTCACGCGCGACAGGTGTGAATCAGCTCGCCCTTTGGGCCGAAGACGGCGAAGGAATCGTCCGTCTTGCGTAATAAATACACTCGCAAATAATTTACTTTTGTGTGAATACACCGTCGAATCTACACAATCAAGATGGTGGCAGGCGGCAAGCAGGTAACGTGAATATTCAAATTTAAATTAAAAGAACACGAAATATTTGAACGAAGCTCTCGCCGGATGACAGTTATGACGGTTTAACAAATATCACTTTTATACAAACCAAACCAAACAGAACAACTGGTCATACAATAAAATTGAAATATTTCATCGGTATCTCTTCTATGGATTATTTTATTAAATAAAATTTGATTGTGTAGGTCCACAGAATTAATTAAATGTTTTAAACATCACCTAGGTATACAATATAGAATTTTATAATCTACTAAAGTTGACTATAGAGTAGTTTGTCAATGACATATTAAGTTTGTACCTACAATATTAGAGTCTGACTCGAATATATTATTATATCCAGTAATAATAATCACAGATGTAGGTACGTGGTTGAACTTTGTGTCAAAAACACTAATTGTGGGACTTTATACCTACTTTTTTCGCGATTCCAAGGCGACTGAGCTTTGAAATGCTATTTTTTCGTCTTGCAGATAAAGCCGAATTTTACAGAAGGTTAAGTGCCGACTGGCAGTCGATTATTTTTCCAGATAAGCCTTTTAATTCGGTGCCGCTTAATAATATGAAAAAATTGTACTACTTACATATTATTATATCAAAATGCGACATACCTAGGTACTTATATAGTTATTTGAGATATTTTATTTCTTATATATTATTCCCATTCTCGTTTTAATCAACATACATAATGTGATAAACCTTGGAAAGTAAAAACAATTGTAAGTAAATAAAGTGTAATAAGTAAACAAAGTGTAATCTAACTTATCGATAAGTGCAGTGACTTCATAGAGAAAGTGCCGCCACAAAATACCTTCCTCATAGCCCTTGTTTTATGTATTTTTTTATATAATTAAAAAAAAATACATAACCATAATATTATGATTAAATAAATCGAACATGACTTTGGAGGAGAGTTTATTGATCGGTACAAGAATACACAGAATCCTACAGTAATAAGAATTATAACGTGAGATGAATATAGCCCTTGTTTTATGTATTTTTTTATATAATTAAAAAAAATACATAACCATAATATTATGATTAAATAAATCGAACATGACTTTGGAGGAGAGTTTATTGATCGGTACAAGAATACACAGAATCCTACAGTAATAAGAATTATAACGTGAGATGAATATAATTTCGGGTAATGATGTACTGGTGAGATCGATGTGATCAAGAGATTGATTATATCAATAAATATAGAGACTTGATTCGAGTGGAATGACGTTGACTATGCCGAGTGAAGGGCTCGATGAGTTGAGTGAGGATTCCTACATTGCCCTTCCAATTTATACAAATGCAGTACGTATTACAAGAGATATGGTCGCAATTACCAATCATGACACCCTACTGATCTAATGATGATTGAGTAAACGCGGACGAATATTATCGCTCTATTGTTTTGTTTTGACAACGAAACATACATATTAAAGTGTGTCACTCATTGGTATGATTGCTACACATATCTCGCTGTATGTAACATGTATTGTGGCTGCCGCAGACGAACTCTCGATAAGTTTACCACTATCTTAATTTACCGCCCCGTGGAATCTGTCACCGTTAACCGGTGCACGGCCTATTTCCACTAGACGTCACTGGATAAGTGTGTAACTTGCTGCGTGTATGAATGTACGGAGATGAGCTGAAAAGGGGAAACACGTTGGAAGTGAAAACTATGACTCACTATTTGGGGTATATATTTGGGGTACCTATAGACTATAGAGTATAGAAGATTGTAAAAAATAGGTGCGAATCTACTCATCTAATCTATCTATTTAAATGACTTCTTTGTCATCCTTCGGGATAGACGAGCCACATTTTTGTTAGTGATTACTTTCACGTGATAGCCCCATTTCATGTACATTGTTGGTGAATTGATATTAATCTCCATAGGGACTATTTATGTCATCAAAATACTTTTGTAAAGATTCTAAATGCACGAAAGTGACGTGAAAAGGTGACTCCCCAGCTTCTATCCACTGTGATGAGGCAGGGTTTAATTGAAATTTTAAAATTAGCCAACTCTATCTGCAATTTGTAGTCTTTATTTCAATGAAAACAAAAGTACGTATGACAGAAAGACTGTTCAATATTTATATCGGATCTCAACATCCTGCCTCCACCCTTCGTCACTGTTATATACTGACATACTTATATGTTATGTAGGTAAAACAATATTAATACACCTCATAATGTTTCCTCACAGTGCATTAAGTATCTACTTATTTTTTTTATTTTGTATAGGTATGTATTCATATTACACGAAATTTAATCTTGGTTCAATGGACGGAAATCAATTTTGATAGCGTAAACATTTTATTTGTTATTTAAATCAATACCTGATTATTCAACTTTTTAGAACTTGGCGATCGATTATTAAAACTGGTTAATTATAAAGAATTAAGATAATATTACCCGAGCTTTGATTCATATGATTGTCTGCGGATTTCATCTGAATCACTTACTATAAGATTTGCCTGTACCCCCCCCCCCCCTGCTCTCTTCGGTAGTAAATAGTTTGATTTAATTATTAATATTGTTGAAATAATAAACGTCTTTATGTAACATTTACTGTTTGAGACTAAAATTATTAGACAATATGCCAAAGATTTTCTCTCATAACTGATTCATCTCGTCGAGTTTTCGCGGTAAAACTAGGTTTAAATTATTCCGCGCGATAATTCCACGTTCCGCTAGTTAAACTTGGCTATTACTAATATATTATTACCGTTGTTAACACTGCGCATAGTAATACTAATAATTCTGTTTCCATGAGTTATATAATACTGTACCTACTGTTTGCAGTAAGCTGTTGGCAAATGGCCCTTGCGAGATTGCAAGGATGGACCAGTCATGACATGAGTCTTATATTTAACCAACAATGGCGATGTCGGAGAATCACAATTTAAATTTATTTACCAATTTCCTTCGATACATTTCTTACTGACATTGTTACACTAGATCTACCTAGGTGCCGAAGTGTGATTAAGATCGATTATTTTTATAACAAATCAATCAGCAAAATAATCGCAATAAAACTTCCCTGCCTTTTCAACTGAAACAATATTTTATTATTTGGGGGGAGGGCGGTAATTTTGGGTTAGCACCTAGGCGGCAACCACCCTTGGCGCATCCGTGCTGTGGAATCACAGCCATGGCATGTGCATAATTTCGTTAAGGTAACAATATGATTGTATATCCACAATAAGAGAGCAGTGTCTTATCATATTATTGAAAGTGGAGAAGCGACGTTGGATCTGAACCCCGTGTTACGTTTTCTTCAAAAATTAATTCTCAACCTAACCGACACTTTCTTCAACCCAATCGGATATCATCCGCCATAGCCCACCCCAGGCTAGGATCTTTGGCGGGCCCCCCTACCTATCGCCAAATATAAAGGCAGTGTGATGCTCTACAGTAGCGTTTTCCAAATGGTGTTCGCGATAAAATTAAAGTGTATATTTACTGCTGTGAATACATCCATTTGAATTATGGAGTTATCGAGTATCGATGTACAATTAAAAATTGTATCGTACAACCACATAATTTTAAATAATAACATTATTGAAAGAAAATAGCGCCGCGGGCGACTTTTTTTTACTATTAGAGAGAATTTGTGATGTGTATTTATATCGCTTATCTGGTCGACTCGACACGCCCGGGCCCGCAGGCTAGAGCCCTGTCAACCCCCTTTGTGCAGGATGCTGGCGAGCGGTAGGTATAGGGGTGGTGCTGTGTGGTGTGGAAACTAGGATGAAAAGTCTATTAACTATATAAGTGTACATTTGACACTGAACATCTAAATATGTCTAAGCAAGTGTAATGATATGACGTAATAAATAAAACCTATGAATCCGGCGTCACGTGCATTTTATACAATGCACTTTTTATTACGACCTCCACGCCTCACGAACGAATGTACATACTTGCTTACCTCAAAAAGAACATCTCAGAAAAAAATAACTGGTTTTGTGTGTGTTGCTATGGCACACACAGGTGGGTACCTAACAACGTTAACCAAATTCGGAATCTCGGTCACTGGTGAAAAATATTCGCAAGAGAATTGGCTCTGCAGAGTGAATATGACATCACAGTGACATCGATTATGGTTTTCTCGACGTCCGTGAAAAACTTTACCTCGCCGTCTGTATTTCTGTACCTTGGTCGGTCATTATACATCGCTTGCGCCCGGCCGGTGCAACAATATATTTTATATTACAGTGATGCCAAGAACAAAACCAAGACAACTCTTTGAAACTGCGCCAGATGAGTAATAATTACAATATAATATTTCCAAAAGGATGGTGAAGTTACTTTCTTTAATTAAAATTATAACTAGGTGTGACATGTCCCCCATAAGAGGAGGAGGACTGACAGGGTTCTTGGCCTAGGGGTCGGCTAGTTAAGTGAGATAAACACACACCACATTTTGTCTAACAATGAGTGAAAAGTCGCCTGCAGCATTATTTTACTTGAAAAATATTGACATATGGCTAAGCCAGTGGTCGGCAAACTCATTAGTCAACAGAGCCAAATATCAAGAGTACAACGTTTGAGATTTTTTTGAGAGCCAAATTTCTTAAACTGAAACTATATAGGTAGGTATGCAATAGTAAGCAAGTAGGTATCTCGTGATTATTTTTTTCTTTCAAAATAGCAACAACCTCTTTTATTACGCCGTTCATAATTTTCGCCCCATCTGTTGAAATTGACACAATTTTATTGAGCGGAATATGACGTTTTTCCATGCACTAAATTGCAGCATTAATTGCAATATCCTCGTCACGTGTTTGACCTTTGAGTGGCAATAATCATAAAAGTTCTTCTTTAGGACTTGTAGATGAAATAAATCATACAAAAAGTGAATCTTGCGCTGTATCATTTACGTCACAAGGCTCGTCAACTGCTATTGATAAAGCTGAAACCAATTTAAGATCTTCGATTTACTGGTTGGTTATATTCGAAAACATTTTGATTGCTCTATCTTTCAATGTTTTTGCCCGTACATGGTCATTTGTGGCAGAGCCACATTCAAGGGGCCAAAGAGCCGCATTTGGCTCGCGAGCCGGGACTTGCCGACCACTGGGCTAAGCGATGCAATTGCCGGCCACAGACGGACAGTTCTCGTAACAGGTTGAACATGCCAGTTAATAACTATACAGTTATCTTTGGTAGATAATCTGCGGCGCCCATAGACGGACACTTTTCGACCTTTCAGATATGTGCCATGTTCAAACTGCCAGCGACCCCCCACTCCCGTGTTTTTGTAAAACTGTTGGAATTTCAACTAGCCAAAAGTTCTCGTTTGACGTTAGATGCTGGTAACGTAAAGTAGGAGTAGCTGGCGCGATTTGGCGGCAAATTTTGACAGTTCTGTCATAGTTCGTTCGTAAGAAGTATATTATTTTTGTTGCGTGTTAGTTCTTTTGCGAGATACTCATATTATATAATTACGAATATTGTGGTGTCAACTAGGTACCGCAAACAATATTTTCCACTACTTAAATGTAAATAAAAAAATAAAATGTAAACTTGATGTAAAATAAATCTAGACAAAAGAAATATGTACTTACGTAAATTTAGTATTAAGTTAATGTTATAATATGTACCAAATTAATAGATATTATTCAAAACCAATAAGTAAATTGTTTTGGTGATTGAATAAAACATATTACACAAATTTAATGTATATAACCCTGATTTAAATAAAACAATACGTATGTATTTTATCTTAATTAAATTTTATTAAAACAACAATAAGTATACCATGAATAATTTATTCAAAATAAAAGAATCTGGACATATATTTACACAAACAATAAATTGTAATCATAATAAATCTAACAAAGTAAAAATATTCGTAGATCAATCGTTCGTTCAAGTATACCCTACTTAAAACTAATTTAACACATGGCACCCCTGTGTATGATCTCGGCGAACATAACCTCCATAGTTTTTGACACTTGATCTGCCACAGACAATAACTGTACGTATATGGGCACGTCTGTTGACAGTTCGACAGATTTTAAATGGGGTAGTTAAACTGATCTGTGGTGTGTCCACTAACGTACAGTTATTGAACAGTTATTGTCTGTGCCATGTTCAAACTGCTACGAGAACTGTCCGTCTATGGGGGCCTAATGTGATGTGATGATTGATAAGTATAAGTAAATGACAATTCACGTCTAGAACGTTATTTTATAATTATTTTTAGTGTTTTCTGAGGAATAAAAATGGCTATTTATCCATTATGGCGAAGGGTCGAATGTTACTTGACTACCTACCATAAAAGGGGGTCCCGATCAGTGCTTCACAATATTATGTCAGTGACGACAACTCAGTAATTTTAGTGGATTTATTTTAAAATCCTTTAAAAAAATGCACGGAATCCTTACTCTTATATCTGACAGAATACCATTTGGCGAAAACTACTGTAGACGATCACACTTAGCGATATGTATATGTAGGAGGAATGAGGGCCATGCGTCGAATCGTATTCCTGATTGACGTCTTTAAGACGAGAAGCACTTTACAATGGCAGTATGGTCAAAAGCCATTAGCAGTAATATTGTTATAGAAATATTGAAATAGTAGTAATAATGGAAACAAGGTGTAATAAACAGACTTTACATTATATTTGTGCTCCCTACATTCGCCCCATTCAGTGGAATAAGGAGTCTGTCATTGGCAATCTTGGCACTAGATTTTGTCAGTAGCTCTGTAGGAAGTTTTTGTTCGACTTAACCGACTACCACGATTTTTTTCAAGTTCTCATCACATTATTTGTAAAATTAGTTTTTCGCGTCCATGATATCTGCCAGTGACGTGCGGTTCATGGATGCTATGGATGCTGAGCATATCTAGAAATAGTATTCTACGGGTATTTTTGGGCAATTTTATAGTAAATTTTACTGAACTCTTTTGAAGGTTCAATTTTATAGTAAGTATACCAAAATTTAAATAGTTATACATAATATGTAACAAAATATTAGGTATACTTCAACAGCATCCCTAGAAGCGAACGTCACCGTATGACACTGGGATCTGCACTGCTTAATATATCCAATTTTAGCTATGTACCTGTACCTACGTCAAAATAGCATTCAGATTGACTTTACCAAAATCCATGTAAATGTAAATCTACATAAGATAGCTGAGACTTCACGAGTTAAAATGGCATTGGAACCACCTGGCTTGTGGATATCACAGTAGAGTAACTTCTTGCCTTACAATACGTATCAACCATAATAACAGTCAACGTAATTTATAGTGCCTATATTCATAAGACACTATTATACCTACGCTAGTGGAACTACTCAGCTAGTTCAACTGCCATTCAATCCTATGTTATCTAATAATAGGCAGGTGCTTCGGCTTTTCAACGCACGTATTCTGTCGATACAAATTTTGCACGTATTCAGCGAAAAGCTCAGATGTAAGAACCCGCGCGATTACTTCACTAGAAAGTAACCCAAATGTTAATAATTATTTCTGTGAATTCGTTTACTATAATAAAATTGCACAATCGGTTACGGTGTTTCATTTTAGGCCTCTCTCCTCTTATACGTGCTTATTTTTACAAAATTATATTTTCATTGCCTATTACCGCCGATGCTATAATAGTCATTTTAATTGAGTCACTTATTTTCCCTGTAATTTGACATACTAATGAATGTCTACACCAGGGAACTGAAATACATAACGGGCATATATTTAATATAACTATAACGGGTAAGGAGAAGCAGGCCACCGATCTTGAGTAGGAAGGAAGAATAAATTTAAACACGTGTCAAGAATACGTTATTTACGTCGAATACTGACAACTGCTCTCTTTTTATGCATTGACGCTCTTTAATATTGGTGTATTACACACACTATTGCACGTCTATAATGCGTGGCTCATTTTCGTAGGACACACATTCAAAATCCTGCGTGAAAATTTACTGTATTGGTATAATATAGCCTATCGGAATTCTATTTATTATCTGTGGTCTACACATTATGGGAAATAAACTAAAAATTAAAATGTGTGAAAATTTCCATTTAATAACTCAATGGGATGACTGTATATTGAAAAAACCTTCAATCTATTGGATTTCTGCCAATGATCCGAACCATTTATTTGTACATAAGACGCATTTGCATAGAACTCTCAATATTTATGCAACCTTATTAAAGCAGTAAATTTTCCATGGGATGATTAGTATTAACAGTCATTACACTCATTACGTTTCGTAAAAAAATAATTAAGTAGCCCAAAAACAGGTTGTCTGATTGACATCTAGACTGACAGGACTGGTAGTCTAATTAGACCATAATTTATAGTTTATACGGTCTTTAACAAAAAAATAGAAAAAATATTGAAATAAATGGTCAGGGCGGGAAATATTTATGATTAGAACCCATCCCCGTGTTCCGTGAGGTACAGACTAGAATATCGAGGTATATTCTCTCACCCATTTGTATGCAGAATGGTCTCTGTATAAAATATTAGATCATTAGAAGATAGCTGGTAGACTATGCCAGTACCTACCCCTACCACATATCTATTGACTCAATTACCACTAAAAATTTGCTGGCGCCAGTGTTGTCACCATTTCATGTGCTGAGTACAGTACGAATGTCGACAAAATATAGTATTTCTGAATGAAACTACAGTTCAGGAACATTTTTCGCGGAATCAAAATTATTGTTTTGTACTATAATTATTATAGTACGAATGGCAACACTGGCTGTTGTCTACTACATAATGGTAGTGAATATTCCGGTTAGGTTGGGTTAGGGTTAGATGTTTCACACAGTGCATAGGTATCCTATGTTTAGGTACAACATAGAAACCGAAACAATGTGGATAACAAAAAAGTTAAGGTTTTAATTAAAATAAAATTAAAATAAATTTTTAAGCCTGTAAAGATGCTTTCAACGAATTTGCCAAATTACATGCAAAAAAAAAAACAACTGCTCGAAAACATGTTTCATCAAACATGTGGCATCCTGATATTTTTAATTATTATTCTAAGCAGTAAGCACACTGGCTGTGCTATCAAAATATTCACAGTGATTCATTCGCTTACAGCAGTAATTTCCAACTTTTTTTATGGAAGTAGCCTTGTAATATTATGTAAAATCTCAATGAAACCTCCTTGCCACTACATACTTCACCCTGTTACGCCTCAGCATTGGGGCGTAAGGCAAGCAGTCGTGCCACTTCCCTCGGTGCATCGTCGCCACGTCTCGCACCTCCTGCCATGTGAGACATTCAGGGTGAGAGGGAGTCGGTAACGACGTCGGAACTCTTGAGGTTGTATCACAAATAAGGGCACGGAGCGTCCCACTCTCTGGCGGGATCTGCGACTATTTCAATCACAGAGGGATGCCGTGTCTGTGGCATAGTCAATCCATTTTAAGCTGTAAGGGTAAAATTACTGCTACCACAAACGTCTGTAGATATGGTCTCTCTTCCGAAAGCATTGCTATACTTCGCTCCATCGGCTATCCGTAATCTTACGTAGTCTGAATTCTGTTTTGTTTTTTTTTTTTAAATAAGCTTGTATTTTGTTTGTTTTCTGACACCATTTTTCTGCAACCCTATTCCCCCCTTAGGGCGTGACGCCATATATAGACGACCACTCACATATCGACTTAAGAAAGGAAAAAGGGAGTAACCCCCATTTTTTTCAAAATAGGTTTTATTGGATAATAGCGTTGTACACGTGGTGTCCAAAGGATGTAAGCTGCAAACGCTGATTTATTATTCAAATTCGGAAAAAACGATTTAACCGTCATAATAATATTTGTGAGGATTTCACCTTTTTTCCTTTCTACAGTCGAAATTATAACGACTGACAGTCACATTTTTTCGTAAGCTTTTGCGAATTCTCGCAGAATCTGTTGGGGAGAACTGATGCATATTTAACCGTTAAATATTTTTAGTATCTCGTGGTTAGTTAATTAGCGTGGTGTACACACTGATTATTTAATCATTCGAAAAAAAATACATGTGTGTGTGATAATAAAATGACATCATCCTGGTTCGATGGAATTATCAATAAAATGACTGGACCATGAGTAAATGTAGTACATATTGGCCACATGTGTTGTTTTTTTTTTTAATGGCGACTGTTCAACGAACAAGTCAACATACGCCACTGCCTTATGTGTGTTCATTATCCAGACCGCCGTGGCCGAGCGGTGATAACGTGTCAGCTTTTAAAATCGTGGGTTTCGGATTTGAATCCCGGGTATGTAAAATTCATATGTTGTCACAACATTTATTTCTCTAAAAAATCTGTTGATACTCTTGAATTTTTCACGATTTTCCTCATCGTGTAGAATTGTAGATGTAGAATTTCGTTAAAATTGCATTTAACTAAGCATGACATGAAAAGAGGTGTTCCATTGTTTGTATTTTGTCGCAACTGCAGACTTTCTTATCAGAGACCCTCCATTTCACCATACTGTCTCGTATGTACCATGGTTAGCGGTTGACCGTCATGGTTGATGTTTAATTATCAACAGATAAATGTAATAGTTGGAGTTCTTCGTTTTCCTTCCTCGATAATTCCGATTTCAAACTATCCGGCACGTGGGATTCATGTCCCGGTGTTGTCATCTTTTTGAAATCGCAAATTGTGTAAATGTCTGTTATTCTAGGATAATCCAAACCGAGACGGTTGGCAACCCTAGTTCTTCACATCGGCCGACCTGTTTGTTTTTTAGATGGGAAAACGCTAACTAAATAACCGTCAGGTGGCAACCGGGATGATATCGTCGGCTTGTGCACCTGCCATTATTATTTTTACCTGTCTGTTCCTGTGGAAGCATCGTTTAAATGTGCCCCAGCACGAGCCTTCTTCCGGAAGTGGAATTTTGCAGAAATTAAATTAAAATAATTATTGAACATAGATCGAATCATTGATGCAATCTGGATAAACCATGCGAAAAATAAATCCCTCATTAATTAGACTGACTATCCATAGCATTCTGACTCTGCCTTCCTTCAATTTGCACTTTTTCGTAAACAAATAAATACAGACGAATGTGACAGAAAAATGAACTGTAGCTATGTTGCATTAAGGGTAATTGTTTCAAATATGCATTCATTGTTGTACGTCACTATTGATACATTCTACTAATACCGTCTACGACTGACTGCCGAATCTTTTTTTATTTTATTTTAGTTAAATTAAAACTATGACTACATTGCAATACAGGTAATTTTGCAGGTCGTTGTCATATTATGTCCTTGATTCTGCAAGACGAATATTGATATGTTTTATGCAATGACATTAATATGGACGAAGCATCTAGAAAATAAAATGACACTCACTTTGTGTCGGGTCTGCCGGATGGCGATATTCATATTTTAATATCGGTGTCTTACGCTCAAATGAACATTCTGCTTGCAAAGCGGTCTGGCGACACCGCTGGGTCTGCCCATACAAAATTTCTGACTGTCAGGTTTCGACTCCACCGTTATTATATAAATTGTAAAAAAAAATCTACTAAACACTCCAAGAAAGATGGGATATCACTTTTCATGTGTTAGTATTATTTATTTTTTATAAAATGCCATTTTAAGATAATGTTTATTCAATGCAATTGAATGACAGAAACCATTGGACAGTCGCCTGTGATGTGCTGGGCTCACTTGCGTCTAATCTACGAGAAGTCGTAAGTAACCGAGAATCTGTTTCTAACGCAATGAGTCATGACACTAATACGCCATTACAATAAAGGTTATATTACTATAAATTCTCGAAGCTTGTATCGCATAATGGAAATGGATACGTCATATGGTCACGTGACATCTACCTATACATCTGTGAATGACTTTCATGCACAATTTCTCGTGCGCGCCGGTATGAAGTGAGTTGTCCATTTAATATGTCATTGGTTTTATGCAAAGGGGGATCGGGGATCACGGCCATATCTAGTATGCAGGCCAAACACAATGGTTCACGCCGAAACTCAGTGATCCTATTTCGTTGCTGCATATTGAAAACAAATGATTTTACTAGATTTTTTTGCATACTTATAATTGTATAAATTGAGACTACCGTAAAACACCAAAAAAGGATACAGACAATGTACTACATTCATATTGCAATTCAATAATATTATACATGTATATTTTTTGCCATGATTTAAGCCTGTGCTTCAATTGAATGCATAACGAAAGACACCAGACGTATGTGAATTTATTATTTATAATCTTAACTAAACGAAGTACTTACGTACATGCAATATGCTAAGTAATACTTGAATAATGAGTAATGTTTAATCTGTGTGGCAATTTTTCTTGTCTCTCCAGCATCTGTGTTTTTGCTTTGCGCGTTGCGGTATTATTCAATGATTTTTATCGCCCGGCGCAATTAAAAATAGTTGTTTTTATTAATACTTCGGAGCCTTTTGTAACGGCTTAAATGCCCCCCCACTTGTAATAAATAGCAAGTGGCCTAATTATACTGCCGTTTTACCCTCAAGGTTTACTACATTTTTGTAGTTAGAATTTCGATACATAATAGTTAAAACACTTTGATTCAATTAGAGAAGCTAATCTGTGCACTACCCTGGTTAGCTTGTGTCATCTGCATATTATAGACCGATCTAATAAAGTGTCGTTTTAAAAAGACTAATCCAAATCCCATCCTGTCTACTAGTCTGTTAATAAATGTCCGAATTATGACGTTTTTTTAGTATTACTAAGAAAAAAACCGGTATTTAATAAAATGCGTTTTATAACGAGTTTCGGTCAGTCAATGTCTGACTACTACGTCAAAATAGTATAAATTTAATCAAATACATTCATTTTTTGTTCCACCATAAGTGTTCGGGTGAAACTAAATACGTTATCAAGTAAATTTTGGTCGTAAATTTGCTTTAAAATAATTTGGTTAAACTTTTTCGCTTGACCTTTGGGAAAAAGTACGTAAGTCATCAGTGAATAGCGCGTACTTATGTAAATTATATAACTAGGTCCACGTTGAGCATTCATTCATCGCCTATAATAATATACTTGAAAGTACCCAACTCATCAGTAAATATAAACTTAAAAATGGATATGAAAAAATATGTAAAATATAACTATTTTCACGTTGGGCATAGGTCATGCAATTTATATTAAAAAAAAAAAAAAAAAGGTATGTTGGAAATAGCGATTTATCTAAATACTGATTTATTGAATGTACCTATGTAAAATCTCATCTACTATAACATGACACTGAGTATTTTGAAGAAGTGTTCCTCTTTACGTCGATAAGGAAGAACGATTGTGATTTACTTTAGAGTTTAGACGTTGAGAATTTGGAATAGATTTTTTTGAATTAGTTGATGAAAGCAGCCAATCAGGCGCCCTGCATTTACTAATACACTATGAGTACATGACTAATACGGAGTGCGTATTACACACAAATCTTCTCACTCTGTACAATTGCAAATTTACGTGGAGGATACTATACTGTATTTGTATTATATACATACTACAACAAAAAAACAAATACTTAAATAATATTCGATATTGCATTCAAACTGTGCTCGAATCTACGAAGGTGGGGATGATCAGGTACTTGATAAATAAAAAACACCAAGTGTTACAATGAAGAAATAAACATAATATTGTCTTGTCTATTTTGTTATTAATAGTCATTTAACTCTAGCCACTTTTACAAGCATTAATAATTATTCATACTAATGATGTCATATCATAATGGCGGTTGGTTGGCAGCTTCCCCGCAAAACGGCTTAACATTCGCGCAGAATAATGATTTATTTCATTAGCTCCAATTGCTACATGTTGTCGCCATCTTTGTCACCGGATCCGCCATCCACACAAACAAGATGTTTGATCAAATTTATCGCTATTTTCAATTTTGTCTAATTTCATAGACTGTCGCAGGGGACAAAAGGTTAAATAAACAAGTAAATCAATCGCGATATGCCATAGTTATATACACAATACGTTTATAAAAATATAGATCCAATAAAATTTCAAGTATTTGGATCTAAAACAACATAAAGGACTCTCGAAACTAAACAAATTCAAATAATAAATGAAAAGCCAGGTATTGGTTTCCAAAGAATAAATAAAAATAAGCAGTCATTTGCCTTATGTTGCTGCAATCCAATCACCACCGAACAGCTGCGTATTAAATGAGCGTCAATGCATAAACCGAGAGCAGTTGTCAGTATTCGACGTATGACGTATTCTTGACACTTGTTTACATTCATCTCGTATTCTTCCTTACTCGTGATCGGTTGCCTGCTTCTCCTTAGCCGTTAGGTATTTCCTACATATAAAAAAGGAATGGGCATATTATGTACAAATCACTGCAATCAGAAAGGCCGGCAAATATGGCCGACATCGCGTGATACACAAAATTACAAACACATTCGAAGTTTATACGCACACGTACAGACCACGTGATATTTATTTACGCAAAATCGTCGCTTTCCAAGATGGCGAATTTAGCTGCCCGTTTTTATACTGCAATGAATCACTATGTTCCTTCCTTTCTTTTTTTATTCGTTGGGTATTTCAGTTCCCATTATTTTTGAGTTCCCTGTCAATCAACCATTCTTCAATAGCCAGGAATTATGAAGGTAACACCATTTTCGTTATCTTCAAATTGCATTTTAGTGGGCATCGTTTATGTATTCCATATTATGCAGTGCATTGTTTCGCCTCACCGGCAGGCTTGATCATCAAAGAATCATTTCACCATGGAGATGCTATTCTGGTCTGACCACCCATTTATTTGTTTTTTCGTGTCATGTGACCGTATTAAATGTGTAATATAAATAAATAAATATGAATTCTACACCCTGTAATCACTGAAAGCTACATCCCGTATTTTTCATTGGTTTGGTTTTACGACGTAAATTAGTGCTATGTCGTTACTTCTGTCAAATACATACATGTGTCATATTTTTCAAAACTTTCAGCTCCTCCAAAATGATCAATAAAGTGAAAGTATTGATTCTAGTTCAACAAAGTACATTCTCATTGTTTCCATCGGGGAGTCTAGGGTCATTGTATCTAATAAGAGCGCTCCGATAAAGTAATTGGAGATACAGTTGACAAAATAAAAGAAACTCTGGAAGAGGATTATAGATACAATAAGCTATTCACTAATGTCTTCGTTTAAGGGTTTAATTATTATTAATGTATTTTCGGGGGTAGCAAAATAGGAGTAGCCAAAAAAATTAACAGAACAATAAATATATTTTACCATCGTTTCATTTTCAAACTGTTAATTTAATTAAAGCCGACTAACTTGAAACAACTGGATGTCGCCGGTTATTCCGCTAATATTGCGGTCTAACTCTTCATAATATAATATGAGAAAGGGAAATCTAATATTGCTCTACCTTTACAGTGTGCCCAATTAATTATTTTCATTTTTATTCTATTAAGATATTAGATCAATAGTGTAGATCTGGATTTTTGGTTATGTTGTAGTAGATATTAGAAAAAAACATTTTCGTGTACAGTAAACTGTAAAACGAGACGTAATTTGCATCGTGATCAATGTTATTGTATACCAGGGTAATGGGAAGTGCATTACCTTCTAGATGTCGTAGTAACAAGATTTAAATCTCTAATATAGAGAAATTTGGGATAAACACGCGTTAAATAACGTCTTATGTTCAATACTTACATCTGTATCATCAAGTTTGTCACGTAAACGAAACACTTATTCAATATTGGTAATATTTTAGGACACTCGGCGCCTTTTTGTAATATACCGTGTCCGGTTTCGAAACATTAGTTCATGGCGCCCGGCTATACATTTCTATCTTATTAATCTGTTCTGTATCATTGGTCCTGTCGATCCTGACCTACCTTTCTGGTGCGTTATATTGCATCATCCACTTTGAACTGTATCGATGGTCACCTGCTTCATGTCGTAGGCCGACGCCCCCATTATTTATTTTAATTTATTGTGATTTTTAAAGAGAGAAAGCCTCTTTAAATAATTTAAACATTCGTAAAGTGGCCTTTTTTTAAATGGTGCGCACCACCGTTTTAGTCCATCTTCATTCATAACTCAGCTAATGTGAGAAATATGATAATATTATTTTAACGAAAAAAATGGACGATGTGTTGTCGTTTTCGTGCCAATTTGAATACGACCGCTGTGGATGCTTTTAATGCCTGCACGTTTTATTTTTCTTATCCTGTTTGTCTCTAGAGCCAGACATCGATGATTCATCAACGGTTGCAGTAGCCACCAACCAACCGACCGACAGACATGATTATATTTACAATGTACCCACGCACATCGGGTGTCTTGTAAACCGAGATTATGGTGTCTTTGATTTAGCATATTGGCACCAGAATTCAACGATTGCACAGGAAGTGTGGGGGGCTTGTTGAGTCATACGATACAATGACATAATACCATTTACATTATTTTATTTAAAAAAAAAAAAAAAAAAAAAACGGGTAATTCATGTTAGCTTATCGTGAGATATCTGTTTACTTTTAATCTACTGTTGGGTTCATCACTATCACCAGCATTGCACGCGGTGACTTGCTTGTAGGTACTATCACTACCCTCCATGATGGTAAGTGAGAAACAGGCTGTCACTTTTATTTTTAGTATGGTTTTTCGTCTGGATTTTAGGATTTGGAGGTGAACAAATAACACACCGGAATTGTTTTGGAAACGGCAAGGTATATTTAAGTTAATATTATATCGACCGTGTTTAGGAAAAAGGACGTAACCCTCACTGAACAAATTTTACAGGAAAGGCAAAAAACGTTTTTTGAGAGTTTTTAGTTTAATATTTTTTTTAAAATAGGCACAGACATTGGGTGCATGATGATTGATGATTTGGTGTAATATATTTTCGATCTAATAATAATTAAAGAAGTTATTACAGAAAAATCATTACAATTGAGGATAAATGCTTTTTTCCATAAATTAAAAATTAATTAATCTCAAGTAAAACCTGAATTTAGATAATAATTCGGCATTTGCGGCTTACTTCCTCTTTATAGAACGTGTATTTAGTTGTATACATTGTTAATATCTAATAAAAGCACTTTTCGAAAAATTGAGGGTTACGCCCTTTTTCCTAAACACAGTCGATATAATAGTTACATTTTTAATAATTTATTTTACGGAGGACGAAATGTACGCGTTTGCGATTTGGCTGTTGGCAGCGTTCTCCCCGCCATCTTGTGTTTTGCTTTGAACGAAAGCGTTGTCGAAAGACGGCGACGTTGCAATACTTTCAACGGTCATAATCTACGGCATTGCCGGCTCGGCTCTATTATTATTATTTATTTTCGTAATCAGCGCTTTACTATTTGTTGGATTTGATACCGACTCGGGCCTCTCCAGATACATAGAGACATCCCCAAATGGGGACCATACGGGGGTGTAACAGTACTTAGTAATTAAAATGCTGTTGGAAAAATCCATATGTATTAATACCTCTGGGCCCTGGCACTCATAAAAAGGACTGGAGAGATTTTGTTCTTGTGAAAATAATTACGAGTTATTGTTTTGAAATGCTAATTTCTTATTTTGGGTTTATTTTGCATTTTTTATATAAATTATTATATTATTATGCATATTTTTGTAAACGACAGTTGGCAACACTGGACGCAGAAGCCACTGGCGGGTCATCGATCCACGTCAAGGATCGGTTGGGTTTTGCTCAATTGGTAGAATTAATTGTAAAAAAAAACTAATTGATTGTTAGTAGGTATTTATAGGTATTCACAGAAAGTGAAAAAAATACTAATGTATTTGTATTTTATCGAAAATAACAAAACCAATATGTCAGTATTCGATAGGTACGTAAAGTAAAGCATTTTACATAATATAATTACTTAATGTTTCTCGTTGTTCTCTGGGTTCTGTTTTGTCATTCAATTATAATGTTTTTCAGCAACGAGTCTCTTGTTATATAATTAGAGTCAATTAAATATGCCTGCCTGTTTTTTTACGTATCATCTGATTAAATAATTCATGTGATGTCTTCAATAGTCAAGTATCACCAACGGGCATTGGTTAATTTGCTGTTGATCTCTGCTAACTTAAATCTATTAATAGAATTAGTTTAAATTAAAATTAAGTCTATTTGATATGTTACTTTATAGTATCGTTATAATTAACTATCTTTGTCTTCTTTTGGTCATGTAATTAATCAGTTGCACGCTATATTATCTATATTTATAAAAACACAAAGTTAGTTTTGTTTGTTCAAATTTCCTTTCCTGTATATTCAAATTTTCAGATGTTCAGATCAAGGTGTGCATAATATTTTGAATTCGATTTTAAATTTGACGTTCTTTTGTTTGACTTAGTTGTCAGAATTGTTTTCGTATTATGTATGTCCAGATGAGATATTTTAATGTTAATCAATGAAGCAACCTCGCGAAAATCGGGGTAAGTACTTCAACTATAGCTATAATTAAAAATAAATAAATTATAACCGGCTATAGGTGATTTTTTTAAATTCGTCGTCGACGCGTTGCAGGAATCATTATGGTGGTAATCGTGGATCATCGCCATTATTATCGGGTAACCACTATGTCTAAGTGCCAGCTAGACGCTCATGCTTTACGACAAGCTTACCTGCGCAAACCGATTTGTATCGGGAAGCCCGTGTGTATGGACGGGAAAACGGAAGCGCGCGCAAACCGAAAAGCGATGTAATAGTCTAGCACAGTTGTTAGCCGTGAGATGCTGTATCGGTCATAGATATACGTATATTATTGAGATCAAATTCATATATAAATAAAAACCACCTGAATACAAGGGAAAGATATATGTAAATAAAATAGAAATACAATACATTATATAAAATTCTCGCAGGTGCTCGTAAGTACCTAGGAATACCTATCAAATATGTGATAATAATGACATAGTCAAATAAAATAACAACAATTTACTTTTCTTTAAATTCAACCTGAGTCGCACGAACGGCACCAAAGTACAGTTGCGATCTACCGCATATAGTTTTCGACATAAAATTTTCGGAAGAATTATCCTCCGAACCAGAAACTTATAATGCAGGTATTGGTGTATTGTGACACATTCGCCTCTTCCAATATCCGAAACCACCAAATCCACCGATCCATCATGATAGAACTAATTCTCGATCGTTTATTATAAAAAAAAACACGAGTTCAATAATCTATTATAGATATTCCAACAGAGATAGCCAGCAGATTGTTAATTATTACTATTATAATATATAATATAAATAAACAATGTTCTTTACCGGTTTTTGGCCATGTCTTTCTTGTCTTTGGGCTCCTCCACTCGGTCATACAGTCAGTCATACCGGCTGATTGTTATATTATGCAAATTTGTCAATTAAACTCCGCATAAAGCGGTTTAGTACAGCTACTCTTGTGTTTTATACATTTATAATAATACTTGTGTCTTTATTTTTTTCCACTTGCTTGGTTTTTGGCGCGTAAAAATGACTAATGCGTCGGACGTCGCGGTTTTTTAACATCCTCCCCTCCAGGATGTGGTTGTTGACTGTAACCACCTAAATAACAGGTGATTCTTCGTTTTATATTTTGTACCCACAAAGAATTATCAACTGAATGTGTTCATACGATACGAGCATAAACGATCTAAAACACTACCTTCTCATCAATTTTTTTAATCAGCTTGTGAATACAGCCATACGAGTTCTACGTTGATATATACCAATTTCTGACCTTACTTTCGCAGTACGGCCGTCGAAGATTTGCCATTTTCATATTATTGCACGATTTTGATGCGTTGTGCGGTGAAGAAATGATTCATTTTCTTTCAACTGACGATATGTCAAAAAATACGCGCGAAATATTTGACAGTAGCAAATAACATGACACTGAAATTCGTACCACGAGTTGGTTAACCCTGTATATAGGCTTAGACCCCGATGCAGAACCATAGTACTTAGGCGCGTAAGTACCTAAAATACGCTCATAACTTGAGGCCAATTTCGGCGACCTAACTTCAATGAAAAAAACATATATTATTCTTGTTTGAACGGCTGCTTAACGTCGACAACTCTGCATTACGCTCTTAAGTTTAAGCTTGACAATGTAATTTTATAATTTGAATATTATATTGATCTGATTTGCTGCTTCAAAAAACGTAAATAAATCTTACTTTAAATATTAATAATGGATCAGTTTTAAAATAATATATCATCTACAATCGAATATTTAAATTTGAAAGTGATTTACTCATTTTAGTCACCTGTGCACTTGTATTCGTTCAATTCTCAGGCCGTAAATAATATTATCTTTGGTACACAAATACCAGTAAAAACCAATTATTACAGTACCTACCTATCTTAAGCATTTTAAACGATTTTTCTTGTTGTTGAATAGGTATTATCAAATAGATAAATAATCTAATAAGTGCCTACATTGAACATGTATTATTCTGATACAGTATCTAATCGTCTTCTCTGTAACTGCCAGAATTATTGTTGTGGCGCAAGCTTTTTATCTGTTGATATAACAATCTTCTACAGTGTTAGAGATTGTAGATTCTACAATCTCTAATAATAAGTATGTTTTTCAATCGTGCCATCGAGTGAATCTCTGACGGTTTGAAACTATTTCTCTTCTGGCCTTGACTGAGACAACTCCGGTATGAATTTTATTGATGGCTGCCTATTATGCCGGGTCCACACCGGCAACAAGTCGCGCGACAACTCGTTAAATTTTACGATAATTATCATGCTTATCGTAAAATTTAACGAGTTGTCGCGCGACTTGTTTTCGGTGTGGCCGAACTTTTATATGCCATTGTTTGCAGGTTCAATTAAGTATTCATAATTCATTTGTGAGCGGCACACGATTTTAACTTGTTGCAAAATAAATTCCACAAAACCGTTGACGCTCGCGCTCCTACACTGTCTTTTTTTAAACTTAATTAATCATTAAAATCATATAAAACTTAGATTAACCGCCATACTATTATTCTAGGCAACGTTTAGTCAGTTTAGTGACTATAATTCTTTCAAATATACCCGAAACTAAGTAAATAATTTGATAAACAACCATAACATTGTATTAACCATTTTTTTCTTTTGCTCTATTTTAATTTTAATTTTCATGCAAAGAATCCATATAATGTGAATCCTCAAGGTCTCGTTTGACACCTTGCTCCTAGAAATTTATTAGATGTTTCGTTCATCTTTATCGACGACGTTACAACACAAATTAAACCCTGACCTCATCACTCTGCTGCTGCACTTAATCGGCCGCCAACAACATATTCCTGGTGTCTCCCCAGCGAAGTCTCGGTCTTCGACTAGTCTCACTCCTCCCTTGGAATCCATATACATAACATCTTTAGAATGTGTGTGTTACAGGATCTACTAGCCATTTTATATGTGGAGATTCGTGGATCCTTGTTATAGATTATTACACTTTTCCATCTTTTACTGGACGATACTGATTTATATGCGTCCCAGGCTTGGCAACTGTCATTAATATGGCAACAATTATTAAAAGACGTCACAACGAAATTATTAAGAGAGGCAACACTATTTCCTCACTCATATCCTAATGTGGGCTTCTGCGGTATAGAATTATTCTATCATAGGTATTTTTTATTGCAACCGATTGTTAGCTATTCAATATAGAAATGCGAAAACCAGCCGCCATAGACCGAGTTTTTAAGGTAGTTTTGGTTTATGACATAATGAGGGGCAATCCAACCCACTGAATATCCTCAAATATACCAATATTTAATGTGCGTTTCGTTTACGTGACAAAACATTAATGCATAATAATATTATGTATGATACATGCGTAAATATTGAAAACAACAGTTCTTATCGGGTTACTTACAGAAAGCCAGCGGCAAACAAATTTTAATAATAGCCGATACATACTAGGTTTTTTAGGTTAGGTTTTCATTTTTGAACTCATGGATTTTGCCAAAATCGGCCATGAAAATTGGCGCGGTTCCCGCCTGGGTTCCTGTAAACCGACTCGTACCAAAACAACATATTTAACTTTTAACACATTGAGTTTATCCCACATTTCTACACACTCGTGAATCGTACTTTACAGCCACATCTAGACGGTAACCCACTTCCCTTATTTTTGTGTTCCCAGGCGGGATCCAAACACATAGAAATGAAGAGTTCCTACAAGTTATTCGAACCAGCGCGACCTACGAGTAGCTAAAGGCTCATTTACACGAGTCACTGCGGATGATCCTCTGCAGGGAGTTGGATTCAGGCATTCACTTTTTGTTAACACAACGTGTCACCGAAAGTGAAATACTCATTCATTCAAAAATGGCGCCATTGAAATAGCGAACACAGAAATCACAGAAACAGCAACCAAGAACCACAAAACAACACTTAGTTTATTACAATCAGTATGTACGAGGGTGGGTCAATAAGTCCTTAGAAAAGCCGACAGGTGGCGCGACTAGTACTGTAAGCGGTTTGTTTTCATGCAGCGGCACTACCGATTCAGTATGCTCCGAAGTTTCAATCAGATTGGTCGGGTTGTTGTGTGTTTCTCGTACATTTAAAAAAAAATGCTTGTTTACAAAAATGGAGAAAATTGAGTTTAGAGCTGTTATTAAACATTTTAATATAAAAGGGTTAACAGCAAAGGAAATAAAAAATGAGTTGGATTTAGTTCACGGCATATCTGCTCCTTCACTTGCAACTATTTATAACTGGTTAAATGAATTTAAACGTGGTCGTACATCAACAAAGGATGAACCACGCTCAGGACGTCCTGTAGAGGTGACTACACCAGAAATGAACAATAAAATCCACGATATGGTGTTAAGTGACCGAAGATTAAAGTTGAGTGAGATAATTGAGGTTACAGGGATCTCAAAAGGTAGCGTCATTTCTATTTTACATGACAAAATTTGCATGAAAAAAATTTCTGCAAGATGGGTGCCGCGTTTGCTCACAGTCGACAATAAACGAAATAGGGTGGTGGCCTCTAAAGCCCTGTTGTCGCTCATGCAACGCAATCCGGATGAATTTTTTCGTCGCTTTGTGACTGTAGATGAAACATGGATACACCACTATACTCCCGAGACGAAAGAACAGTCAAAGCAGTGGATTGCGAAAGGCGAACCATGTCCAAAGAAGGCGAAAACCGTAAAATCAGCTGGTAAGGTTATGGCTACTGTATTTTGGGATGCACGTGGAATTATTTTCGTTGACTATTTGGAAAAAGGAAAAACAATAACAGGTGATTATTATGCATCTTTATTGGACCAGCTAAAAAACAAAATTGAAGAAAAACGGCCTCATTTAAACAGGAAAAAATCCTCTTTCATCAGGACAATGCCCGTGTTCACACATGTTTACGATCAATGGCTAAAATTGAAGAATTGAAGTTCGAATTGGTCGACCACCCACCGTATTCGCCAGATTTAGCCCCCAGTGACTTTTTCCTTTTCCCAAACTTAAAAAAATGGCTAAGTGGACAACGTTTTTTTTCAAATGAAGAAGTCATCGATCGGACAAATGCTTATTTTGAGGACCTTCCGAAAACTTATTTTTCTGACGGTTTAAAAAAAATTGAGAAACGTCTAACCAAGTGTATTGAGCTCCAAGGAGATTATGTTGAGAAATAAAAAAAAATACAAAAATAAAAACTGTTTTAATGCTTTTTTCTAAGGAATTATTGACCCACCCTCGTATCTACTATAAAATATGATGTGGACCGCAGGTACATCTATTTAACCGGTTTGTTTTCAATTATTCAAAATGACAGTTTATGTACCTCTGTAAATATGACAGTACTCAGGGGCGCAGTGCGCATGCGCGGAATCATCGGCAGTGATCAAAAAATTATCCAAAGTAGAACAAGTTCAACATTCACTTTTGATTTCGGATGATCACTTTCGATGATTCGTTGATGAATGTGTGTTTACACGGGTCACTGTGGATGATTCCTCCGCGATGAACGTCAAAGTGTACCATGTAAACGGGACTTCAGCTTGCTAAAATAGGCTTCAATGACCACGACGTTTAAATTATTAGAAGGAACAAAATGATGATTGAGATGTCTTGAGACAATAACTTCACGGACTCGCATAAAATACAATATTATCGTATTTTACGATTTCCTGAGTAAATACTAATTGTTGTTTTCCAGTAAGCAAAGTTGAAGGCGTCGATAAATAAGTAATCTCATGCCACGTGAGCCAACGTAGGTACTTACTATATACGTTTATTGATTTGTCATTTTCTTGGTAAGAGACTCAACTCCATACATACCTACCTAACTACTTACTAATATAATTGTTTTACCGGAGACGTGCCTTCAAGAATATTCGTACATTATTGTACCTTACACTAATTATTTACTCATTGAACAAGTTTTTGCGTGGTATAATTCGATATGTTGTTTATTGACTGTAGTTGTTTCCCAAACTTGTGTACCTGATTGATTGCTGATGGTGGGTTTAATTCCCGAAATAACAATCGAACATACATAATTGACGTATTAAATTTATACATATTTGATTTTTTTGACTGTCACCGCGTAGTTTTCTTTCTTATTTTTTTGACGTTTTAGTTTCGCCACGTGGGCCACTCTCATGCATGAGATAGTATAGTAAAGTGTATTATTTGAAGTATGAGAATGCATCATAGTGCTATCACCTCTAACCGAAAGTCCACTATATAGTCAGGCCGTGAAAACTTTCATGTTAGTGTTAGTTATTGCTCATGCATGTTTCGAATGTAATATGATAAACTGTTTCTGAACGAAATATGCAATTGAAAATCTTCATTCATTGCGAACAGAATCCCGAATTGCGTTTGAAGATAACCAATAACTACCACTACCATCGTAATTCGCAATTGCCACGACCTGAATATAGTCGGCCTTGACCTAGCTCCGACATTTTCGACACACTTCGCGTTCGCATACATTCACCGAACAGTACACTAAACATATTTTGCTCTTCTGTAAGGAAGCCGAGCCCGCGAAGAAAGAAGAAGGAATAATTATACCAAGAGCAAAACCATAATAATATTATACGATTATACATGCTCATCTAACCTTGAAAGTTACAAGCAATGTATACGATTATATTTGTTTTTTCAGCTTTAGATAGGTACTATTAAACCGCTCTTCACACATTTCTATATCCATCCAAGAAAACCGTGCATCTGATTAATATTGTAGCCGTTTTATTATTTGTATATAACTCATAATTTCCACGAATATAATACTTGAGGTAATAAATTAAATATTGACAATTACTGTAATAATATCCATATGGCAGTGTGAGTGTTAGTGATTGCTGTTTATGAGTGTTTGTTCACATTTGTCATACTTAATAATCACTGACAATATTGTATGTATGAGACATCCATCATGCATCCGGTAATGTCATTCCTTATTGTATCCCTTATAAAATAATCAGCTGACTTCACTATCCTAGTTAGCACCTAGGCTTTTTAGAAGGCGTCACATTTCGGTTTTTTTTTATTATAAAGAATTTTATTACTAATGCTTGGTTTAGTATTATTACTTGGATGGTCTAATATTGTTCTAAACCATTTCTCGACCTCTAGCTTTACCTTTTACATAGCCTTGTTTGACCCCTTTTCCAATTGTTTTTTTTTATGTGGACTCTTTTACTGAGGATCCACGTTTTTTCACATGCATGTGTGATTACGGAAAGTATTCATTAGTTGAGCACTGAGCTTTTAGGTACGTTGTAAGGTCACTTTTGAAGACATTAAGTTGGGAGCAATCAAAACCCTCCAGCCCGACTGTGTTTTGTGCGTACTATGTCATCAAATAACATATATTTTATATCCACCTATATACATACACTTATTGTCTCAGATAGATATAGTTCTTCGTCTGTTTAGCGAAGTGTCACAGCCCATCACAAATTATCATGTCCTACTTATGATTTTGTAAGTACTTTGTGCAAACGGCAATTATTGGCACATTTTTTTTTTAAATTCCAACATATCAGGTGTAAATAAATGATATTGAATGTACTCTTCCATTTGGCAAAAGCTTTCAGTAAAATATAAGTAGTCAACATATAATAAAAATTAGTGCTTCTACAGAATATAATATATTTACCAACTTCCCTAAAAAAGATCTCGTAAAAATTTACGAAAAGTGATACTTATACCGATCAGGTTTTGTCAAAGAGCTACAGACTGATGAATGCACATTTTGAATATATTTCATTTTGAATGAGTCGTTTATAATTGTATAGTAATATGTGTCTTATAATGTTTGGTCGATTCAATGTATCGATACCACAGTTCAATAGGGGAACAACTCAAAATTTAAAGGTTTTGAGTTAAGAATGCCATTCGATGTAGAAAAGTTTTTTCCTTATAATTCAGCAAAAAAAATAGTCAAAAATGTCTTCAATGTGTCATAAAATCGAATAACCCTTTCTGAGATTAATTAGCAATTCTGTTATATAATCAAATTTATTGGTTAATTCCTTATTGAGTTCATCAATGTACAATTTTATTATGCATTGATGAACTCCACTAAATTAAATATAAAAAAAACATATACTTTCAACGAAATCAAGGCTTTAAAATTAAAATGAGAATTACTGCAAAAAATTCAAACGCCATTATTTTGGAACAAGGTTTTATGAGTAGTTCCCCTATGTATACGTTATACACTATATCCAGAAGAAATACGAAGAGTAAGCAATGTTTATAATAAGTCAGTTAAGCAAATACGCTGATTTGTTTCTTTTAAGTTTCTACGTTTTATATTTAGATTTTAGATAGAAGACGGAATATTTTGCGTGGAGTCGTGATTATCTGTGTGTAATGTTTACTTTTGAACGATGACTCGATGATCCACCTAATATTGACAAACTATTGACCGTAAAACACGCCCAATACTCCTCTTACCTGTCGGCGGTCAAGAGGAAAACATTCATCGCGGTTCATGGTTATTATTAGAAACGATCATCATCTTACACAGACATTAAATTTATTGTATATTGTGTCACTGCATTTTACACTGATACTTGTATTATTATTTATTATCCATACATGGCGATATCTCTAAAACAGCATTTAAATGTCATTTACAATAGAACCAGCTCTTTTATAATGTTTTCAATGCTTTAGATTCTTTAGAATGAACGATTTACTCCATTTTCTCACGTTAACCCTGAATTATTGGGAATTCAAAGAAGACGTATAGACTCTTGACATGCTTATTTTTTCAGACTCTGACACAATATTTAGATAAGTAAAATTTTGAAGCAGTATCATTTAAATTTACCACAGTCGAAAAGTGTTCAAATGCTATCTTCCATATCGCTTCAAATGACATTTAAAATTTGTCGTTTTTATTTTGTAAATATTTTAAAGTTCAAATGAGTCATATTATTACAATTCGTTCAGTCTACCCAGATAGTTCCACGCATTATGCTACAAAAATGCATATATCATTTCATAATTTGTATGCAAGTTACAAAATATTGAAATTAAATCGTAATTTCAAATTATCACCCGTATTTCCTGCGAACAATCAATATCGAAGTGCAAGACTCGATGAATCGATCCATTTTTCGTCAAATTTGAGATTCGAATCATTTATTTATGATTTTTGTATTTTTATCGTGACTATTTTTCTAGTTACGTTTTCTTCTCCTGTACTGAGCAGTAGTTTTATGCCCATGATAAGACCTGGGCAGTAATACTGATTATAATGTGATTACTGATTACGTGATTAGATTAGTGATTTATTGCTTGGCTTCTGATGAATAGTTAAGAATTTATTGAGTCAGCGGAAATTGAAAAGAAATATCTAAATACCATTTCGATTACATAGGTGTTCTGATTATTATGAGTTAGTCATATAGTCGCTGTCACCTGTATCGAAAAACATATTTTTAATTGAACGTGCAATTTGGATTTAACAAATAATTCTATGGTGTCAAATACACATTTTCTCAGATCTTACTTGGCGCCTCGTCGAAGTCATTTTCATGTTTTCACACAATGATCAAATAAGTACACACGTAATATTTTTGTTATCTCACCGATTTACCTAACAATGCCTCTCAAGGACGTAGTTTTATTATTGCCATCCGCTAAAGTATTTTTTTACTTATCTAGACTTGTAAAAAATGGCGATTATAGAAGATTTTTTTATCATTAAAAACATCACCGATGATTTTTTTTAATGGCGACGATTTGGTAAATAACATTAAAATGTATAAGTATTGCATAATGTAATTTCGATTATATTGTCTTGAATTAGTGTTCCCAAAGTTTGTCGATCTACAGTTAGTTACGAGAATATATATTTTTTTAAATTAGTTAGTAGGTATCTCAGTATTTTATTGATTTTCCTTATATTGTACTGAATCACAAGTTTGTGCTTAGTATCTTAGTATATAGAAATCAATAACTAATTAATGGTATAGTATATCAATTAGGCACAGATGACGTCCAGTTGAGAGCGATATTGAGTATTTGAGAAGATATCGTGTCTTTCATATATTACATAATACAATATGTCTATTTCGCCTTCGATTTTCATTTTCAATCTGTTTGCGTCGTTCGAATTCAATTTTTTCAAAACATATTATACAATACTGAACATAGAATAAATTACATATTTTAAATAATATAAAATTACTAACAAATACTAATTGACGAGCGACTTGGTCAGAAATAAATTCTGATTGTACTTAAGAAACGATTACGAGAGAAAGGACTCATATTTTAAGTAAATACTGATAAAAATGACATCATTAAATTTCATATCCAGCCACTTTTCTTAAAGACATTTCTAATAACTACTGGGAACTACCTCCCAATAATAATTTATTGCTTGTTGATTCATAGATAATTAATTTATTATACATTGGTTTTTCCCTATCTTTCCGTGTGAACTGCTATACCTGCCAGCTTTAGTAACATTTCCCGTTCTATGATGCCAAGCGACGTTCGCAAGTTTTGGAACATCTTACATTTCAGTTTTAGTATTAATATCTATTGTTCCTAGAATCACCGGCAAATCAAATAAGAAATAATGATGAAGATACATGTATGAATATGTTGCCAAAAATCGGAATGTCCATTTTATAGTGAAACTAGAACGGTGATAGGATTTGACAGCACAGGACCCAGCGGACTCTATGAGCACAGTATGAGAAGGGTTAAGACGATGCATCAGCGAAACGGCAAATAATTTTCAACTATAGGCGCGACGAAATTGTGTACTCGCTGGCATTCGGAGAGAGAACGTCGAGCTGGGAACACGTCAATTTGTTTCGTGATGGCGACGGAGGTATTAATTCTTAAATCGTGTAAAGATGACTAAAAACGTTACCCATTTACTTGAAAAAGAAAACATGTCAATGAAAACATTATTATTGTTACTAATAGAACAAAAAACAGAACATTAAATGGACGCATGTTGGATTTATATGACAAATTATATTTCGTTTGGCATGCGTCATTTGCACCCGCGACCCGCAATCCGTGCATCGCATAGCCACGATCTTTTTAGACCGTGCCTCAACTGAGGTATAGCCTTAATAATTATATATGTAGTTACCATTTTACATGAGTATCCTAAAACAATATACAATATAAAGTGTACACATACCGCTATAATAATTATTTTGACCTACACGTTCATACAGTGGAAATTAACTTAAATTAATTCAATTAAATCTTTCCTTGGAGCTTGTTTTTCATTTCACACTTATAGAGAAGTCTCTTTGTACAACTCTACTGTATGTGGCAAAAAAAACTAAAATCTCTGCCGACAAAGTTGAATTAGAGCAATTAGACTATTCTGTCAATATGATAAAGTATCATTTATTTACTTTACAAATAAACGTAACCCGACAGTCATCGGTGAAGAAATTTCTAATTTGTACAAAATTTCACAAACAAAATTCTTCGGATAACATAATCCCATTATTTGGTAATTTCTAGGTACTTAGTTGTACGCATATTAAAAGTATTATTTGATGACTGATAACGAATGCTTTGAATAATGACATCTAATTAAATTATCATGTTATGTACATTGTATTTTTCCTATATACTATTCTAAATTTCAGTCATTACCTGCTTACTTACTTTGTCACTTTCCAAGGCGCTTGAGGCTTGACGACAAGACAATGCATACACTTAATGGACTACTCACGTAAGAATATTCTCGAACGTGATTCAACATCACATACACTTGTACAGTATGTCTTGGGCAAACGTCATAAATGAACTGTAAAAGTAAAGCTGTTTGTATGACATCTTTAGCCGTGTAATTAAGAAATAACAGATTAATATACCGGTACATACTGGTCAAAGATTAATATCTGCAACAAACGTTCGATGCACCACACGTCATACTGATGTTTTGTTGTATTATCCCCCTTTTACACTAATTATTGTGAAAAAGTTCGGTGTCGTTTGGGCATAACCTGTTTACTGCAAAATGTTGAATTTACAGGAGAGCCATTTTAAGCTTTGAATTGCCCACATAAATTTCAGTTCATTTTTTTGTTTAAAATTGAAAAAACATTTTAAAATAAATAACTGAAGAAGAATATGACAATACTTAGATTGTCAATTATTTCACTAATTAGGAAAATAAGGTCACTTATCAGTGATCAAACTATGATAAGGTCAGGTCATTGGTCATGTTTTGACCAAACTAACCACTGTGTTTGTTCACATATCATATTATTACAATAGCGTTTTGAGCATTTTAAGTGAAATATAGATATCGGGTTATTACCAAATGGAAGATAATACTATAGTGACCCAATTTTTACTCTTAACATAAAATGACCAAAAAAGCAGTTATCAGGTTATGCCCAAACGCCACCGAGTTTATCATTGAAATCACAGTCAGCCGAGAATGAGTAGGTGCATGAAAAAACTCATGGTATTTGGTCAAGTTGAAGGTGGGAGAGAATAAAAGTTCCCTACAGGTGAGACACATGCTTCATATTCCACTGAACACAAAAATGATGTGTTACCTTCTGGATGTGGTTGTAAGAAGGTACGATTCTGGAATGTGTTGAAATATGCGACAATCTTAAACACGCGTTTAACGCATGTATGCATTACAGTTCTTCACGTAAACGTAACACGCATTTAATGTTGGAAATATTTGACGACATTCAGGGTTTGTGTATTTCTTGCCTTTAGTCACTTGCGCTCATTGTCTAAACCAAAATTGCCGTCAAAGTCTTGAGATCTATGGTGACTGGCTTTCGTATTTCTATCATAGTACTAGTCCGTTACGTGGATATAGCATTGCGTTTACATTATTCATCTTGCAGAGTGGTATTAAACATTGATTGGTTCTGCCCATACCAGGACACGGCTGTACCTACGTACAGATGGAAATGACTTTTTACTTAATTATAAATATTGTGTTCTCAAGTTACATATTAATCATTGTTATTACTAAACACTTACACTGTGTAAACAATGTTGTGCTCTTTCTAATTGGTGGATAGATAAAAAGTTTTTAGCTTTTTGTTATGCGTAGAAGTTATTCTCCTGGAGGTATCAAAAAGTGTTCTTGGCATCGATACAAATCGATTGTTATAATTATAAGTTTATGACATGCTGGTAATTAAGGATTCTTCTATAATATTAGTAGATAGGTTTAAAATATGGACTATTAAAATCTTCCTCGGTATATTTTACTTGGAAACTGTGCATGCCAAAATACGAAAAAGCACGTCTATAAATAACCAGATAATAAAATAAGCGCGAATGGTTTATGGCTTACTTTATAACTTATAAGATTTACTTTTATTGCTTGCATGTAGTTGAAATATATTTAATACTCGCGAGCTTTTGATTAAATTAGATTATATTATGATATGGAATTATTATCTTGTACATCCAAGTGCATACAAACTATGGTTATCTAATCTACTAAGGATCCGTACGAATTCGCAAAAGCTTGCAGAAAAGCTTTAATACGTCACATTTGTAATTGAGAATAATCTTTTAATAACTAACGTTTCACGTGACCTGTTGGTAAAAAGGAGCATTTCTAATGTTTGGCTTGGTTTTATAAACATTTGGTGGTTATTGAAATGTATTTTTAAAACAATGCTGAGTCTATACGCAATGATTGTTTCCAACAAATAAGCCAGATAAATATTTACTGAAAATGGTTGTCTTTTTGGCCCATGGATTTTGAAAATTCGACAGTCAGCCAGGTAACCTACCTGCCTACCTGAGTTTTTGTAAAACATTTCAAAGCTTCCTAATAATAACCTTTTTCATTGCATCGCTTTGAAGAAGTGTTTAGCTTATGGCGTTTAGACGATCCTAGTAATCCGTGCTATCTGATTAAAATTAAATAGACATGCGTATTTTTTTTGTTACCCTCGAATTGAAATGCCGCTCGCAAATCAATCCGCCAGATTATCTCGCAATTACCACAAAAATAAAAGCGTCTGACGGTAAATTATAAATGGCGTTGGTGGGCGGTATGCTCTGTTATGCAGAATACAAGACAGTGTTGGTATATTTTAGTGCTGACATATCCTGTTATTTTGTCTTCGTCAAGTAAAGCGATTTTTAGCGCCGCGTAATGTCCGATGCCAACTTTTTTTGTGACAAAGCTTTCAGTGCATTTTTTGCATCCTTAATTTTTCTGAAATACCTTGACCGCTGATTTTAGAATTTTAATCTGCCCGGTTTCAAATTCGAAAATCCTTGGAATTGTAAAACAGGTGATTTTATGTAGAGTTTTAATAGATTTTTTACTGCAACTTAAGTACCTATACTCAGGGACCTAGTTAAACTACTGTAATGCTTGATGATTTTATTTATGTTTCTAGCACGCTTTAATATCTTTACTTTACTATCTGTAAGTAAAATTATGATTTGGCTGTATATTTCTTGTGACGACAATACCGTGTATTATCAATTTTGTGCACTCGTTTTTAAACGTTTTCGTTTCCCGGCGCTCTAAAAATGTACAAATTAGTGGGGATGAATGTGGATTTGGATGTGACTGTTGTTCACCATCAGTGTTGCCATCTTTTTCTATGTTGATTATAGTACAAAAGGGTAAAAATTATAGTATTTCTGAAAAAAACTATAGTACAGGAACATTTTTCGTCTTGAATCCTTGAAAATTATAGTATTTTTGGCATATTTGCAAAAAAAAAGTAGTATTTTACATTTTTGCGGGTTCAAAATTATAGTATTGTACTATAATTATTGTACGGTTGTCAACACTGCACCACGCAGTTTCTCAAAACAGCTACCTTTATTTTCAGTTCCATTCCGTTTTTTCCCATCTAAGATAAGGAAAGGGCAGTATGAATCTATCATTGTGGTCACACGTCAACGCAGTGAATTATGGTTAACATTTGCGAATATTTGCCAGATTTAAGGGACAATTATTGTGAGAATGTATTTCTCATGAGGCGACCTAAAGCCGTTTTCAATCAGTCCGTATTACGAACTGACGATTTCGGATTGTAGTATTAATTATTGCTTATACTTCGAATGCAATGTCGTAACTTGTCCCGAATAAATCACAATATGTTCTTATTGTTTTTCAATATCAAATAATAATTATTTTCTACAACAATCTGCCGCGTATTGCATTCAAACTACGAACAAAATTCAAAATTTTGTACCGCGGTCTGACTGTAGGGGCCTTTCAACAAGATATTTCGATGTACTGCTTTCTTCCATTGTTTCAACATGGTGAACCATGCAAATATCGTGGTTGTTGATAGTAATTTTATTGGATTATGGAGACGTATATGAGTACCTTCCTATATTACGGTGTAACTTATCAGGTCGTTGTTGTTTTTCTCCCCAGATGAACGTACGGGTGATAACGATGGACGCGGAGCTGGAGTTCGCGATCCAGCAGACCACCACCGGCAAGCAGCTGTTCGACCAGGTCGTCAAGACCATCGGACTCCGCGAGGTCTGGTTCTTCGGTCTCCAGTACACCGACTCCAAAGGCGACCTTACCTGGATAAAGCTATACAAAAAGGTAGGATTTATTTTGGATCACACCAGTATTTTGTTACTGGACTAATAATTGCTGAATGTTGAATTCCTGTACTCAAGTATTTATATAGATTGGCGCAAATTCAATGGTATTGTGTTCTTGTTATATAAAATATTTATTATTTCAGGATCTCAAGGATTTTACAATTCACAACATACAGTGAGATGGTTGATTTTTTATAATGCAAATTAGTAGAGATTGTTTCTTTCCATAATGAGCAATCTATAATGTGTATATTACTATGCGTAGTTTAGAAATGATTACTTTATTTCCGCCTTAAATTAGCAAGAACTAAAATAGTCCCGGAATTGAGAAACGCAAGATACAGCTGTCAAAATAGCCGTGTTGTGCATGGAGGTTTGAATAATTTCAATCTAAATTCAGATTAATTTTGGGTACGAGGGAATATATATAATGCTACACTAATGTGCTTGTATTATGTTTGTTATGATTACATGTTTTGACACGATGCCACACGCGTTTCTCAAGTCTCACTATTTGGTGTCGTTGTTATTTTAGTTACTTTTGGGGTTAATTTAACGGATGCATCTCTGCATCTGGTCCATTATCGATTTAAACTGAATCCTAGAGGCGGCTCTCGTGGTGCAGTGGGTAAGGCGCTGGCCTTCCACCCGAGAGTTCTGGGTTCGATCCCGGTCATGACAAAAACATTTATGTGTTTTTCTCAAAGCCTGTGTGCTTGTGATTGTTCAAAATTACTAACAACCACCTTGTACGAAAAAGCAAGGACATAGTTATTAATAATTCTAAAAAAAAAACATTAATCACATGTACCTATCTCGTCGATTTTTAAATTATGATTTCTCTCCTTTATAAACAATTGGTGGAATATCGCAGTAGGTGAACACTAAAAATTCCCCAATTATCGTCATTGCAAATATTTTTTGTATTAACTTCAGTGCTTACATGCATCGTTTTTTCATCGCATTTTTGGTATGTAAATATCTGTAGAATTATTTTGGATTCGCTAATGATTGACAAAATGACATGCGTAAAAGCCACAATGGACCCACAGCATTGACCTGTCATTGCGCCTGTCAAAATGAAATTGAAAATAATGTCCATCGGTCATTAAAAGTGTATTATTTATTACATTACTTTCGCACAGTATACTTGCCCAATGATCATTTACATGGGTTTATACATCGTGATTCGTGATACATACATTTATAATATGCCCCGTATTGGTGGCATCATGTGAATTAATTGGCCTTCATTAAGAATTTATTTTATTTGTCATAATAAGTCATAAAGTGTAGATAGTTTCTAATGTGGAAATTTCGATCTTTATAAGAATTTTAAAAAAGTAATTATTAAATTTGAGAGTCAGCGTTAGAATGCGGATCTCGTCTGAGGAGATGTTTGATAACCTACTCTTAATCGTATTGTAATGGCAAATTTTGTATCAAACAGTATTCAATAATAATATAATTGATGTTATTTGTAAAAAAAAATGTGTGGGGGATAAGTTTTTTGCGTTTCTATATTATAGGTAGGTGTATGATAACTTGAATATTGTCAAAATAAGTGTTACTATTCTTTTCGCTTGTTATATTCGTTTACCTCCGTCCGACAGGCAGTCTTCGCCCTCGTTGAGATTATTTTTGACACAAGACTCTACGACGCCCACTGTCAGTAGGAAAATCAAAACTAATTTACCAGTCATTCATTGTGCATATAATTTTCATTACATCACACAGTTTCTTGGAAACTCGCTGCGCACTGTGGTTAAAGCTTTCATCATAACGTCATTCACAGCATCCGGTTCGAAAAAATATTTCTACGATTGCGGTTATATCATTATCTATATATATATGATAACATGCGTAACATGAAATAACATACGTAACTACATAATATAATTGTATTGTTTATTTGTCAGTTTTGCATTATCGGTAGGTACTAGTTATTGAGTACATACATAGTATGCATTAATATTATACATATCTGTATTGCAAATTCACTACGAACTTTCCCGTGACACTCTTTATTACAATATGCATTGAAAATATCTAATAAGGAGGTACCTATAGTTGTATTTCCCGAGAAAATCTCAATCTCGAGATTCGGGATTTCCATAAAAGAATTCTCGAGATATCGTAAATTTAAAAAAAAAAACTAAAAATAAGTGTAAAAACAGACAAATTCCATAAAAATATGATTTTTTTTATTTATGTGAGAAGACAAACAAAATTCAAGTAGAAAACAAAAATAATTCAAAACATTACCTATTAAAATATAATTTCAAAAAACACAGACTGTCAATCGCTGCGTCTGACAATCGGGATTTGAGACAAAAAATTCCCTGATGTTGCAAAAATTGCGCTCATTTTGAGTCGAGGTTGGCTTAATTGCAATGCCCCGATCAGTTTCATGAAATTTCAATTGTCGAGATTCGGGATAGGAAATCTCGAAAATTTCTCGAGAATTCCCGTCAGGAAATTCCCGAAACCCAACTCTTGAGGTACCTACCTACCAAAAAATCGTGATCGACTGTGATACTCGTAATTTTCATTGAATGTTAGCTTTGAAAATGCGATATCATTGGTTTTGTTTATTTCTTTAAAACCTTCAATCAATAGAAATATAATCTGTCACGAATGTTTTCATTATGTGTAAAATACCGATATTTCAATTTATTTAGCATAACAATATAAGCAACATTTTACCCATAGAAAGACTTAGGCAAAAATGAGATATGGGTGCTTCATATTACCATCGTCCTATAAAATCATTTTATAAACATGAAATAGTGTCTCAATAATAATTGAGCACGAAAATATCGCGTCGTTACGTTGAAAAAAGTTAACACTATCTAATTAGTATTCTAAGTCAAAGGAAAAGCATGACACCATTATACATAGTCAGATCTCTTTATCATAGTTTGATTTAATTTTTTGTTATTGTCACTAGAAGCAGCCATTATACTAGAATCTGTACACTCGATGTCACGAGTAGCAAACGCAGACAATATTAGTATGTATGTCCTTGCGGTGCCCACGAGGAATATACTGATGAACAGTAAACGTAAATATAGCCTGTGCGAATAGCAATGGCTAGTACTTATTGATGTCCATAGACAAACTATAATAATAGTTGTGTATGGCTGTTATAGATATTGTGTAGATGTAATAAATAGATAGGTATGTAATGTAACAATTTACCTAGTGAATAATAGTTATAATTTATAATATCTCACTGAAAACTGTAAATTATAGTTTGTTTTCAGAATATATAATATTATTTTAGTTTTTTTTTGTTTCTAGAAGATGTTTTATTAAAAATACCGGAAATAACCATCGGCACACTACAATAGAGGGGAAAATTGTTATTATCATTTTATTGTTTTTTCTTATACATTATTGAATTTCACGCTAGCCAGTCATTCATTAATAATAAATAATTCGAGAAAAAAATCGTGCACAATCGACGAATCACGTTCTTTGATTTTCGATGATTTTTTTTTTGTCGAGCTGTTGCATCGTCGGTTTCAAGATTACCGGGAAATTTCCGTGTAATTTACACTCACGTATCGAGAAAAAAATCACGATAGATTAATAGCTCGATGAATGTGCCTACTAGACATCGTTCATGAGAAACAATGTTTTCCTTTCGTTTTTACACCTGACTGTTTTAACCGGATTCGAAATAAGAACGAGTCGATTTTAGAAAATGACTCACTCTTTAATTTGTTTATCCCATATCTCTAATTATTATTGGTACCATGTATAACTATTAACTTCTTATAAGACAACTACAAATACATACTATATTATGCTCATTCATACAGGTTATCAGAATAAGACAAGAATGGCGTAAAGTCAATCGCCAAAGACCAATAATTTTAAGCGAGGTTTGTTGTATGACTTGATGTCGGTCAGACCATAAAACCCAAGAAATATAAACCCTCCGAAATATCTTCAAATATTTCCAGTATTGATACGCGTTTCGTTTTCTCATCCAGAAGCCAACCCACTTTTCATTATTTCTGTGTTCCCCGGTGGCAAGGCAGGTATGCAATGTTACAATGTAGATAAAATTCATTTTTC
Organism: Rhyacophila brunnea; assembly: GCF_057557595.1. Classification (NCBI taxonomy): domain Eukaryota; kingdom Metazoa; phylum Arthropoda; class Insecta; order Trichoptera; family Rhyacophilidae; genus Rhyacophila; species Rhyacophila brunnea. Next base: position 19,034,128 of record NW_028232752.1, read on the forward strand.
AATCCCATGCAGTGTTATAAAATATTAGATATTAAGACATGCACCAATTCATTCAAGTAAATTTATGACTGACCGAAATCCCACAATATTATGTTATACTGTAAGGTGTAAGGGATGTTTTTATATAAATAAATAAGGCATACCTTTCAGATTAAGTACTGTTTAGACTAGATTTATTGTGTAATTTTAAGAACTAATTATATTCACACAATGTCGTAGAGGGTGTAATAATATGGCGTGTAATTAATGTTTACATCGTAAAATCAATAGTTTATGATGTTTTTAATTTTTTTGCTGATTAAGGAACTCTCTCCTTGACCACTGCCGTTGGGAATATATCGCAAGTACAATATTATTAATACATTAATTATATATGCAGGATCCTACCTATATTGCGCATGAAGAACTCTTGTTTCAGACGCCATACCGATAAGTTATGTTAAATACCTACCAGATTTTACAATTGTCATTTAATTGAATCAAATAAAATATTTTAATAAGATAACATCGTTAATTACTAATTTCTAATAATTATAGCAGCCTGATTAAACCGGGATAAACAGCAGACACATGGCATAACTGTGAGAATGGTCGTTTACTAAAGTTTTTTTATTCATCAGACACTGCGTCCATTGGGTGAATTAGGCCGGTTTCAGACGGGACACCGGTGTCGCGCTCGTATATAATAAGGAGGCCTTTGTATTCGAATAAAAGGGTCTTTGTATTATGTTTATGAACGCCCCGAGCTAATGAGTCAAAGCGTGTATGGTACATTTTTCCGTCGGCCGCTACATTCTCAAGCCGCCGATACACATGTTTTTATGACCGCAGCCAGTTTTATGTTCTAATTTATATCGCGAAATTATGCGTTGACTCATTAGATCTGGGCGTTCATAAACGTAATACAATGGCCCCTTTATTCGAATACAAAGGTTTCCTTATTATATACGAGCGCGACACCGGTGTCCCGTCGTCTGAAACGGGGGTTAGTGTACCGAACATTTTTCTTTCGTTCAATATAAAATGTAAACAGTGAACTAGTTGCTTGTTTGTTGTCCTTGTGGAATTCTGCATCGGCTGTCTCCTACTTTCCCCATCATCTGAGCATTGTTGTGGATGCTATCGGTTTTCCACTGCTCCGTCACTTTCCTGCCACCATGCCTAAGGCCCGTTTCAGACGGGACACCGGTGTCGCGCTCGATATAATATAGGAGCCCTTTGTATTATGTTTATGAACGCCCCAGAGCTAATGAGTCAACGCGTGTCCGGTACACTTTTCCGTCGGCCGCTACATTCTCAAGCCGCCGATACACTTGTTTTTGTTAGCTCTGGGGCGTTCATAAACATAATACAAATGCCCCTTTATTCGAATACAAAGGCCTCCTATATTATATCGAGCGCGACACCAGTGTCCCGTCTGAAACGGGCCTAAAACTGTTAACCCTTCGACGCCGACTGGGCCACAGCAAACCGTGTGTCCGAAAGGCGGTCGTGTAGTAAATAATTCTGGTTACCTTTAAGTACTCGTCGCATTCACCACGAGTCATCTCGAATACGTGCTAAGTATTTTGTTTTCCTAGACTCGTAATGTCAAGGAGATCACCAGATGTATTTTTATTTCTAGAGGTGCATGCATGCGTTTATTTTTCGTATACGAATGAACTTTTTTCGTTGAAAGTGACAATTGATAGCATCCCATTACAAATTGTTCATAATCATTGCGAATGCCAAAGTGAATAAATAATTAGAACATTTTGTTCATTCAAAAGCTGTCCTCAGTAAATTACAAATTGTACCTAATGTATTAAACTAAATTACATTCATTAATAATTACCGCTTCTCCATTGATGCCATACAGACTCATACAATATTCATTGTTACTGGCAAAAAAAGTATATTGAAATTTAACCTTCGGGCATATCATTCATAATGGTTGCGTTATTTTTCGAGTAATTTATTTATACATATCAGTTATTTTTTTCAATAACATGGCATGTCTATGAACTTGACACATTTTTTTGTACAAATTCAAAGTAGTTAGGACTAGTTAGGTATGTACTTTCCTACTGTTCTAGTTAGTTAGCTATTTAAAAAATAATAATGTATCGGTATTGGATACAAAAAAATGATTTATTATCCACTTCCATTATTGTTCATTTTTGTTTTTAATCTGTCTTCCTGTGTATTCAGTAGAAATAATAAACATGTTTCAAAATTGGAATATTAGGCGTGACAAATCGTCGCTGTAGGATTGGTTTCCCGAATAGACCAAATGTTCAGGAGACGAAAAACAAATTTCATAATCCTATATTTAAATACATGGAGATATTTAAATTGTTGTTTTTACAGCATATGAATGATGTATTCATTACTAAGTAATTTAAATAAAGGATCGTTCTGGTTCATTTAGATACAAAAAAACGTTCTGCATTAAAAGGTCGATTTCGACAAAAACGGATATTCGACAAACCAATCTATAGCGACGAAATGTGTTACATTTCAAAATACCCTTTATGACTTTACAAGGCCGCGGCACTTATTGGCATGGTATTGCTAGTTAATTAATTTAACTGATGTTTATGTGTTGCAATATGCTTGACCGATGCTACGCGCGTTTTAAGTCTACCACTAGTAGTTAAAACACTAACGTTAGTTAATTAATTAACCTGGCCCTTGGACTAGGTACTTACCTTCGCTAGATCGGACCAACTACATATTATTATAGTCACAGCCTTTATACTGCAATATTTTAATTGGTTTTTACAATAAAAGACCAATAAAATTGTGCCTGTCGATATATTCCCTATCATAGTCGGACAGACTAGCCATAAATTATTACAACCGATAAGCCGAATTATTGGCATTTTCAAACAAAACACTCATGCTTTTGACCTCTAAAACAATCACGCCTGACATTTCGATGGAAGGACGGTTGAAATGGGAATCTGTACCAATTTATGGATCGACTATATGAAATACCTGCTCATCAAATACAATATTGTATACAAGTTTAACAAAGAATCGAATCTGTACTTTGATTTAAACAACAAACACTATGTTCGAATTTCAAACAATATTTCATTTTTACTTCGGCAACACCGGCAATTAACAGTGTTCGAAATTGAAACTCATAAAACGAGGAGAAGAATTGTATTGGTACTGCTTAATTTAACTTAGGCGACATCAACTAAGCAAACGCATTGTGTTCGAAATTCGAACGAATGGACATCCGGTGTGGGTAAACTTGCACCGTGTGAACTAGTCCCAATTTTAGTTGTGTTTGAGGCGTTTTTGTTTACTGGGCAGTGTGTCAGGCCTTGCATCACGATGGGCAAGTGAAGTGCACCCGACCGGAACTTGATAACTGGCGCAACAATTAATGTCTGCGATTTGTATTGAACCATAGGTTAATAAAGAGTAATATCATAAGATACTATCGAACTTTGGGTCATTACTTATTATATACCAACATATAAATGGCAAGTAGCTGATTCCACTTCTCTCGGTCCTTTTCGTTACTTTGCCATGTACTTCCGCAGAACTTAACCATGCCATCGAATATGTGATGTTAATTTGGTCTGTAATAAGTAGAATGTACTATGTAGTCATTTTAGTTTGTAGTAACTTCGAGTAGGCTGTGATCTACCATACTCCCATTGTCTTTCACCATCACACATAGATACCTACTCAATTTCTCATGCGTTATGAAAATGATAAATGTTAGTCTTATTTTGGACACCCATTGCACTCATTATCAAACTATTCTACTTGCAAAGAGCCTACTGCACGGCGGTAAGAGGAATCCGTGCCTCAGTTTAGAGTGTGGGGACATTTTCTCTTACTCATTTCTGCAGCTAGCCGTGACTCATGAATGATGCCAATACGAATTAAGTGGTATTGCTAGGTCACACGGGCTTCTTCGTGGTTAATTTGAAAACGATTTCCAACTAAGCTTGTTCAGGAAATAAAAATACGAATAGGTAACAATTACCCTTCAAAATCTTAATAAAATTATATTATATTACGACTGAGTTGGAATGTATCCGCATTTTACATTTTTACGACCGAATTCAAATATACTCCGACATAGAGTTGGGTTTCGGGAATTATCGAGAAATTTTCAAGATTTTCCATCCCGAATCTCGAGAATCTTTTCTCGGGATTCGGGATTTCTTTATTATCAAATATTAATTGAAAAAAACGATTTTCTATATGAAAAAAGTGGACAGAAAACACAAAACGTTCAAAGACTGATCGGGGCATTTAACGCAATTAAGCCAACGTCGACTCAAAATGAGCCCAATTTTCGCAACATCAGGGAATTTTGTGTCTCAAAAGCGTACGCGATTGTCAGACACAGCGATTGACAGTGTGTCTTTTGGAATTCCATTTTAATAAGTAATGTTTTGAATTATTTTTGTTTTCCTACTTCTATTTTGTTTGTCTTAGGTACATAAATAAAAAAAAATCATATTTTTTTGGAAGTTGTCTGTTTTTACACTGATTTAAGGATTTTTAGAGGTTTTTTTAAATTTCACGATACCTATCTCGAGAATTCATTTCGGGAATTACCCAACTCTACTCCGACATAACTGATATACCCCTTTGCCGCATGGAGTCTTTAATATGGTTGTCATGTATGCAGTTTCGTCCTGTAGCCGGCTTTATACATTACCTAGACGAGATTTTTTTCTCTTTCAGTGTATTTTACTCCACATGCACATTTCGTATGTAATTGCATTCTGATTATTGATGAGATGTCATATTATCAGTTGTATACAATAACTTGTATACGTGTACAATACACGTCATATATCATTGATACAAGTTTTCTAGACAAATGTTAATTCCTAATCTATGTAATGAGTTAATGACAATGAAACCAATATTTTTTTTATTCGTAGATCGGGTTAAACCGGCTTTTCTTCCTCTGCCAGTCGTGAATATTCGATTCGCCTAATATAAAGTATTATAATTTATAATATAAATAAATAAATAATAATAATAATAGATACCTTTTGAACTGGCGGACATGGTATCTCAAAACTTTGTTATCCACAGTGAGATACAGTCAAAAAAAATCATAGACTATCATTCTATCGTCTATTTCTTCGCATTATCTATTAGGATGAGAGGATGTGCTATTTTGAGAGTTTGGAATTTGTTTATGTCATCATTTTGGTATCTATCGTTGGTTATATATTATTATTACTATATGTATAGTTGCATTTTCGAGCTTAGTTCGCACAGAATCTGAAGGTCACCTCTGTGACGTCATCGCAGGTGTTCTCGAAGCACATTCGGCCCGCTGCAGCCTCCGCCCTCAAAAGCTGAACCCAACAGCGACATTGATTTGGGTGAGCGCCTGTTCACTCTATACATACACTGTCACAACTCTGTGTTTTGGACCGTCGCATTTGATCATATCCTTCATAAACATATACATATTAAAAATAAATGGGCTAAGTGTGTTAATGATGAAAAGGGCACCGGTACCATACACTTTAATAGATACATAGTCGCCTTGATCCGCTTGTAAAAAACAAAAAAATACAGCAGTTACGTGTGTTTCTTTACATCATTCCTTCAAATTATTGAAATTTTGCAAGTCAATCATACTATGGATGTAATTACTGTATGCATGATTTTCTGTTTCTAACAATAGAAAGCGGTCACCTCATATTTTTTACTTCTACATCCTCGGATTAAATTAAATAAACAGGTGGTGTTTCTATACAGAAATGCTATGAAATATTTTGCAATGAAATAGGGGCGGCAGGTTATATGAAAGTATGGTGAAAAAGTATGGTGAGGCAGGCTGGTTAATCAATTTGCGGCAAAAATTTCCACCTTAACATTATATTATATGGGTACGTTATAATGGCCAAAGTAAATCCTCCGTGATGCCCTACATTTTTTTATCGCGTGGCTACTTCTCGTAAGTTGTCAGCTATTGTTGGCCTGCTTCATTCAGTTGTATGAGAAAGCCGATTCGTTGCCCCTCTTTCTATTTAAAACCTCTATGGTTGGAACTCATTATGGTGCTATTTTTTTTTCTTAACAGTAAATATTTAGTAAAGGCTGTTATTTTTGGTACAGTGATCTGAGTTCGCAGCAGCCTACGGATAAAAGGGCCGACTAATGAAGCCGTAGAATTTATAGTGCAATTTCAATTCCCGTTTGGGCATTACTTTGTAAAATATGTTTAGAAAAATGTAATATTTTATATTCAGTAAATTTTATCTGTCAAATACTGAAGATGAAATAAAATTAAAACTCAAGTCTCGTAAATATTGCTGTCCTGGGACTTTTTTCAGAGACTTACTACCGTCCGCCTTCTTGACCTCTGTCTGCCAGTCAGTACAATAATAAATAAAGTTCTTGGTTGATATCAGTATACGTATTATGTAATATTGTAAATGTTGATTACCTGTACCTGCTGAATTGTTAACTTACTGTTATTTGCTGTAACGTTCTTATATTACATAACTCTTGTTCTACCCCCAAACACACAGAGTATTAGGAGTAGTATTACAGAAACGCAAGCTTAACTTTTGGTAGTCATACTTCAATTTAAATCAAATTATTCAGTTCGTCTGATCTCGGAGAAATCTTATCTTGTATGGAAATATTTTATTTAAAAATCGCAAACAGTGATTCACTTTGGAATAAATTCCTAATCGACTTTCATTCATAAACGCGTCGACCTTTACATCAATTCGACGCCAATGAGTCCAATGACTGACCGAACCACTATTTTATTGGTAGATAGATAGGTACAGTGATCGCTAACTGATATTCTCACTGATAATAATGTTATAAATGCAGTTGTTTTTTTAATCATGTTCTATTTTTAAATAATTGACTTTTAATCTTTTGTTTCTCTTTTTTATCATTATATCTCTGCTTCCATATTTTCCATGCATGTAGTATTGCAACTTCCACATTTGTCTCTCATTTTATGGTCGCGATTATGCGTACTGCCAACAGTAAATCCACCCATAAGTAAATGACATATTACAATGAGAATAATGTAGTTAAAAAAAAAAATCTGATGTGATATATTAATATATTTCAAGTTTGTCTCGTATTTAAACTGTGCTCACTTAAACCTCGGAAAGCGAATTTAACGAGGCAGTTAACGAACGGCAAAACCAAACCAACTCAAAAATCTGTGAAAATTGAAATACCTAAATGTATTATATTCGATGCATGGGGATTGTCAGTTTCTAATTACTAACTCTAAAACTGCTACTATTTCACAAGTGGTTGGTAAACTTATGTTATTATAGTAAATTAATACAACTTGTATATTTAGTTTTCTATAGTACCTATAAACATGTTTTTGTTTGATATTTAATTGGGTTTCGGCATTATTAGCTACTTTTTCCATAACATTACTTTTGCCAACATTTTATGGTGAATAGAGAGGGTTGAGGGTGGAAAGATTACACTTATTTGAAAAGTTTTTTATCTTTGGGGGGATATATTTTTATTTATGTTTCTAGAAAGCTTCCTGCACAACAAAAGCATGCCGCGAGTCTATAAACATATCGTCACTGTTCTGGCAGAAGACACTAATTCGAAAAAAATTCATATTGAGTTAATTCGAAAAAATGACATATTGAGTTAGTTATACCAAAATGTTCCTTATTTCAAACTTTACTGTCTGGATACCTTCTTAATAAATAAACAGTCTTTATTTTAAAGACATCCTTTTTACGATTACTTAATAAACTCACATGATTGACCATTTCAAACATTTTAACAACTTCAATGTCAAATTACTCAAAACTAGTATTCTCCAGTTAGTGTGTTCTGCCAGAACAGAGACGATATTCTCATGAGTCATGACACAAATGTTATGCTATATAGGTATTATTTTTATAGTTAGTGAATATATTTTCACCACTGCACTTGTAAAATCAAATGTAAACTCAATAAATGAATGTAAATTTATAATTTACACTATTTAAATTGTTAACACTGGAAAATACCTATTTTGTCTCTATTCACAAAATCGGGTGTATTTTTAATATTCTTTAAAGATATTTGAAAAATAACTTTATGAATATGTAGGCAGACGAACCATAGAAACAGGTTTTAAGCCATTAATGTCTGAATACTTTGGTCCGAGTATAAAAATGCATGGTCGTAAAGTAAAGGGTAAATGTGTATATTCACCCCATACGACGGTATGTATCTAGTTTGTCTTTTTTATTATTTTTGTTTTTAAATCTCGTCTTCTATGCCATATTTCGTCACGGTACATTGTATTCAATGGTGTTAAATTTATTCCTAATTAATTATCTTCGCATGACGTTTATATTATATTATTATGTACCAGTTTGGTTAATATATTATTCTCATGGCAACTATTTACAATACACTTCGGTCAGAATCACGGGCATTGACTGTTGGGTGTATCATAAAATCTTATGGATTAATGATAGGCAAATCTGCGAATAGCGATTATTATTTTTAATACTAAAACCACAATATCACATCATAAAATTTATCTAGCAATGACGTCAACTTATTTATTTTTCTAAGGCAGTTCGTAAGTAAATAAAAACGAGATACTATCTATCTATGCATCATTTTGATAAAATTCTAATAATTTGCCTGAATGTCTGATTATGCCTACACTATTTTGTATATAGGTGTGTCATGAACCGTGTCGAATTTAATAAGCCTTATTCTTAAAATATATTCCTTTTTCTGTATAGATCACTATTTTTAAATATACTTATATCAGTCCGTTGTCATTAATGATTTTATGATCATTATTGATATGTACCTACCTCATTTCGAGATTGTACCCGTGGGCTCCTGTCCGTTCGCTTTCTCCGAAGGGATGCAGGATAACACCTCTTAAAATCGATTTGTCATTGTTTTTTTTCTAACTTTAATTCAAGTATAAAAAATGGTAATATGTATGATAATTACCTGATACTGCGAACAGGTTATCGTATTGCATTCAAAGTTAGGCAATAGTTGCACTACCATCGTAACTGGCAATCCAATGCCGCGGCCTGACTTTAGACGGCCTTGAATATTACCAGATGTAGGTAATGATTGGCCGGTGGTTGTCCACAGTTGATTCTCCGCAAGAGATTTATGCGAAGCACTCGTAACGGCATTCAGCGCTACGGCGGTATTTGACTTTTTTGTTATAGCGCGGAATGCATTTTATTTATTTACATCTAATCTACACACCACTACTCCATTCACGCGGCGCGCATTCCGAGAGAGTTGCATTTTTACTCGATCTCGTTTTGATTCGTTTTCTAATAGGCTCAAAATTGCAACCGCTTTGACAGATCAAACCATCGACATGTACCTACTTGCAAATAAATAATACGTCATATTATCATTTTAAGTATGCAATAAACTACTAGTATTACAACTAAGTGGTACTGATTTCGTTGTGTCATCCATTAGCTAGTACATATTTACAAAGTTAATACGTATTATTTATTTAGGATGGTTAAAAATTAACTATTAGTTATCTTAACTGCAATAAGGGTACATATTGCAAATTCGCGGTCACGCATTTACAACGGTGTTGTCTTATTCTGTCAATGGTCCTTCTATTTATTTTAGATTGGAGAGCTATTTTCATCATATAATGTTTGAGGCTTTCACGGTTGTTTTTTTATCGTAGTAGATTTTTGGGTTTTCACCGTGTGTCCTTCCTTCTTGCATATCATCTATTGATAATGGCCTCTGCAACGAGCCCGAAACGTCGAGGAAAGAAAGAAGAAGGACACACGGTGAAAACCCAAAAATATAGTACGATATTTTCATCATCTTAATTGCGAATTATTACAGTTGTTAGTTGTTATATTATATTTCATGAAAAAAAAGTTTCTAAAAATATAACTTACCTACGTGGTATGTTATTTACGAATTAATGATCTCTACCTAAATTGCAATAAGGATGCATAAATTTTACCTATTCTGCTAACGTGTCCACTTTAGTATCGAGATTTTCTATGTAAGGATGTGCCCTCGATATGTCAATGTATATAAGTAATCTTTGTTGACCTGTCAACGTCTACTAAAAACCGCTGCGACAGACACGACTACAACGTGTGTAGTGCTAGCTAGAATTTAGAATATTTTTACACGATAGATATAGTTTATCGTTGATTACAGACGATAAAAATGACCTTGTAAGTATTATAAGACTGATTGTGATTTCCGACCGTAGTGTCAGTTATTACGTATAGGTAATATAGAGCATTGGGAGTATTGGAACATGTTTCTTATGGATTAGCAATCCTACAAATGTCTAGGTCTAGTGAATACCGACTAATACATATTGAAATATCACATCGAATAATGCTTTTTACGTGTTAAATATTATGATAATCCAGCATTCTATTCTTCAAATATGTATATGACGTCGATAATGATATGAATAATTCTGTAGCATTGGAATCGGCCATGGAATTGACACCCAAGTATCCAACAGTAATCTATCTCACCGACAATCAATATCAGTCAATTTGATGTTAATGACTGTAATTAGATAATGTTTTCCTCTATAATTGTCATTTTTGTAATAGCTCTTGTCATGCAATCCACTTTGCATACTCAACACAACACCGATCATTTTATTTTAAATAGTACCTACATGGGTTTCGATAGCATATCTACTTGCCAATTCCTTTACCCGATTGAGTGTCGTATGCTATCAAAAGATTTGCCATTAAGGACATAATTAGTGGTGTTAATAATGATTTTAATGGTTATTTGTGGTGATTTAACTTACTTGCGATCGGTAATCTGTTTTTAATTTGTAGATTACTTCTAGTCACTATTTTTATATTCAATATTTAAAGTCCACTATGTTTATGGTAAAAATAAATTTTAGTTAATTGTATAAAAAAACAGACGATAGTGAATAAAAAAGATGATTGTATCTCTTTCTGTGAGCTATATAGAGAGATTTATAAACTAGTTTAAACTCACAAACCGTATATTCATAACTATAATGAAATATTATCTAGTTTTGATAATGCTGTGCCACAATTTGATGGCAGCCCAAATTCCAAAAATGATAATTACAGTCCTACAAACATATCTGAAGAACGGTCAAAAATGAAACTGCAAACCACCATATGGACGCCATATTAAAAACGTCGTTCGAATGTGAGATTCTGTCCAGTTGCGAGCCTTGATTGGATAGTTTTCAACTGTGGCCCCCCATCAATTCTTCAGATAAGTTTGTAGGTCTGTAATAATCGCGGAAGTCTCAAGCAACTAACTATCCTATTTTTACTTCTTACCAACGTGCACAATGTTGTAATCAGTATTGTTTTTACTATCGGTTATGAATTATTTTGCATGTTTCAGTGTAGCAAACATTAAATATTGATATTTCATAAATAGAAAATCAAACATGCTGATAGGGAGCTCTTTATTATTGATACGATTCTTATCGAAATCTTGGACAAAGGATAGTGTGTAGTGATTTACTTTATAGGTACAATTATTATAATAAGTAGATCATATTGTTTTTAAAATGATTAATTATCTGTTTTTTTTATTAAAATTAAAAACGAGAAGTAGAAAACAACATTGTTAAAAATAACACATTTGTTCTTAGATTCGTAACAATGAATTATTTAGAAATTCGTTGTCGTCTAAAAAATATTTTAACCCATTAGAAAATATTACTGCAGTGGCGAAGATTGCTTACTTAACGATTATTTCGCGCTTTCATTAAACATACAAATGGTGAAGACTATATCAACAATTAATGTTGATTAATCAGATTACGTTATAATCAATATTCGATCGTATATGGGTCACGCGAAAGGACCGTGAGAGAAACGAATGGGTTAGGAAGCAGACAAGAGTACGCGATGTAATAGACGTTGCCAAACAGCTGAAATGGAGATGGGCGGGGCACATTGCTCGCCGAAAGGACGGCCGCTGGACAAATGCCGTCATCCAATGGTACCCAAGGGGTATGAAACGACCACAGGGTCGCCCTAAAAGCCGCTGGATTGACGAACTGGGAAAGTTCGGCGGAAATACGTGGCAGCGAACGACACAGGACCGAGAGAGTTGGAGAAAGCTTGGGGAGGCCTTCATCCAGCAGTGGATTGACCCCGGCTGATGATGATGATATGGGTGAAAGATTAGCGACGAGCTTACAGCATACCAGAAAAATAAAATTGTAAAATTTTAGTTTGCCGGGTTACCTAATTCAATAACAGTCTGATACGGAGTCCAATGGCGATATTATTTTTCTGTTAGAAACTTTTGGTTTGGAGCTCGGGTGATTTTATCATGAATAATACTTATAATAATGTATACGAAAATTGAATATACCTACTTAATGTCATTATTTAAATACTTATATTTGAAATTCTGAAGATAAAACACAATTCAATCGAACCCTGAATGTAGAACTACTCACGTTTGTACGTCTTTTCGTTTCCCCTTCGTTTGCTTTCCTCCAACAGGCATTCTTAGTACGGAACTGACTACAAAGATGAAATTCGGCCATGCCTACGACTCAAATCTATATGCTTCAATAGAAAACTCGCAAGCATAATATTGATAACTTACTATTGTATAAGTTGACTATTAGTTTTCTAGTATATTTAGTGTATAATCTAAATAAAACCTAGGTACACCTAACATTAAAATACAATAATCTAGCCGTGCATAGGCGCCGGTTGCATAACGATTGTTGCAATCACATGACGCCAGGATTCCCCGTGGCCTTGTCACAATGTACTAACTACACAATACCACAGGTGTCCAAGCTTTTTGGACCTGAGGGCTATCTTTCCTTTTGACGGCGACATACTGTTAACTAATAATTTTAAATGCTACGTAGCCATACACGAATTTTCTCGTAAAATATATTAAATTTGGCATTAAGTTCGTACCTATATAATAAATATGTACATAATATTTCTAAATCGGATCACTTGCAAATAGTTAGTAGTTTATTGATATAATTAGGTAAGTATATCATTATCGCCGTGTTCAGCATTATTCCGTTATAATATATAACATTTATGTTATGTTAAGGAAGAAAATTACGCCACTAAATTGTTAATAACTACAATACTGCCCTCCTAAAGCAATATATCGTCTCTGTTCTGGCAGAACACAATAACTGGTTAATACTAGTTTTGAGTAATTTGACTTTGAAGTTGTTAAAATGTTTGAAATGGTCTATCATGACGTGAGTTTATTAAGTAATCGTAAAAGGATGACTTTAAAATAAAGACTGTTTATTTATTAAGAAGGTTTCCAGACGGTAAAGTTTGAAATAAGGACCATTTTGGTATAACTAACTCATTGTGTAATTTTTTCGAATTAGTGTCTTCTGCCAGAACAGTGACGATATTATCTTTACTATTTTTTTAGAATTATAAATTATTAGAAAGTACATTACACTCTTCGCGATGAACGTACGTTTTACGAAGGAGAAGTTTCCAAAATAAACCCGTCTCATCTCCCTTGTATACTTGTACGCGATGGACTACTGAATTTGACAATCGAATACCGGCAAATTATAGAGCTTGATTTTGTGTTTTCAACTAGTTAAAATAACGGAAGATTATAGTAGTTGTCGGATAATCGAGCGGCGGATTACTGAGGGTGTACTAATAATATCTGTTGTATTCTTTGGGTACCAACCGAACTGAAAAGCGACCACTTTGGATATGAACAGGACGTGGAGAGTGTTGTTGCAGGATGCCGCCTAATAATTTGGGATAGCAGTATTGTGAAACTTTGAATATGTAGAATAGCTCTGTGGCGACAAAAAAAGGCTTATGCATTTTTACGAAGACAGATTACTTAGGAATATTGTATCGGCGATTATTCTAAAACCTGCTCATGGTAAAGTTAGCAGTATGTTTTTATTCATGCGAATCTCTATAATTAATACTTACCTGTTGATTTTGGTGCTTGCATTGCGACTGACCGTTTGAACACACCTGCAAAGAGTATACGAGCTATTTATAAGTTACAATGCATGCGGTTTATCTTTATTACAAACTGTACGTTTAAATTTACCTACAATAATAGTATGTATGACAATGGAAAATGAATTCGCTGCACTGGGTGGTTGTTGCATCGCGTGACGTGCACACAACCTGTATCATTACTTCGTTAGATAACATTGTCTGTTTTCCGCGATGTCATTGGTAAATTTAATATCAACGCCTTTCAGTGACTGCCTCTACACACAAAGATTTACTGAGATTTAAGATGGAAAACTTTGACGTTACTGATACGGCAGTTTTTTTTTAACTTTACAAACCATTCGTAATTTATAAAACAATAGGAGACAATTTTACACGGGATCGAGCGATCCGGTCACGAAGTTATTATAAGAAAAATAATTGATTTTCTCGCTCTTAATAATACCTACTATAATTATTATTACACCGACATAAATATAGTCATAATCTAGTAAAATCAACCACTGCTAATATTTTTTTAATGTATGTTGGGATAATTAAATAGATATTACTGCAATACCGTAGTGTCATTAATTCACAGAATAGCAGAGGAGTATCCAAATAAACTCTAAATCTAGGGGCGGCAGGTTATATGAAAGTATGGTGAAGCAGGCATGTTCCTATAAAAGTATGGAGAGGTAGGCTGGTAATCAAGTTGCGGCAAAACTTCCACGTAATATGGGTACGTTATAGTAACGGTCAAAAGGCCAAAGTAAATCCCCTGTGATGCCCAGTATTTTTTTTATCGCGTCGCTATTTCTCGTAAGTTATCGGGTATTGTTGGCCTGCTTCATTCAGTTGTATGAGAAAAACGATTGCTTGCCCCTCTTTATATTTAATACCTCTATGCTCTAAATTCTATAAATAAAGTCAAATTATACTCATGAGTACATACCTAAATCAAATACGTTGAAGAAAACCTCCTTCGAAAGGCAGGCCCTAAATATATGTGTAGCAAACTTCACACAACTTTAGGTTCACGGTTCATTCGAGAGCAGCAAATGCCAGACATCAGCCTGCACGTTTCGACTTTTTTCGATAGTTTGTTCTGCCACCGATTCAACCGCACTAAAATCGCAGCGGAATCGCCAACGAGTGTTTACATCAAAACATGATGAAACTCACTATTATTTAAAACAACATAAAACGCTTACTTCATTATTTATCTGTTTTATATGTGTGACTTCACGCATACTGGAGGAGTCCTCGCAAATAGGGATCGCTATGCCGGTTTTCCAAAAACGATATTTTTTGTATTAAGAACAATGACATTATTAATGGACAACGCACTCAGTACAGTAGCTAGCAAGTAAATTCGCGCATAGCGACATTCGCACATGTATAGTAATACCGACATGCGATATCACGCATCGGGAATTCATAGCAATATCACCTTTATTGTAATGGCGTTAGAACATTGTTTCTAGTGTCAATGTTCATTTGAGCGAGCGATATTGATATGAAAATATGAATAATGCCATTCGGCAGACCCGACAAAAAAGTGAGTGTCATTTTTTCCAGATGCTTCGTCCATATTAATGTCATTGATTAAGAATGCAGAAAAGAAGGAGGTTTTGTATTAATTTTTGGCAATAACCAAAAAAAGCTCTCTCTCTCTCTCGACTTCTCTGTTTCTAGACGAAATTGTCTTTCATTTTGTGCTGGGAACGTTGTCAGAACTTAGGAAAAAAAATGTTTTTAATGAATAACGGTATTCAATAAGAAATACCCAAATACCGGTATTGATATTTTCATTCGGTATTGCAATTGTCCGAGTAGGTCGTCAAGTCGCTGGTTATCCGGCACCCATCTGAACCATTCAAATTAGGCGCCTTGTCGGTCGGCACTTGTTCATCAATACGACTGACATGGTTGGCCCATCGCCGGAGTTGTTTTGATCAATCTGACTACGCCTTTATAGAGATTTATAGAGCTCTCGATTATAGCGACGTTACTAAATAATGCCATCTTCGCACATTGGTCCAAAGATCTTTCGTAACACATGTAGCTTCTGTCTCTGAATCATTGCACAAACTGATCTCAATACTCTTTTATATAATCAGACTTTAATATTTTCTTGATTAAGTTATTTTAAGGTGTCTATGGAGATCATTGTACCACCTGTGCGGTATTTGGTGTGTTGTAGATTTTAAACGTTACTTTGACAAGACTGTTGCGATTTTAGCGTACCGTTAGTGTAGAACCGTTACCGCAAACAAAATATTAATTACATTTTCGTCTGGTCTAACATTCGATATGGTCTGATTCCTGCTAGAATGTTCCGCGTCAATGGAACTTTTTTTATCTATCGTAATTTTTACCCATATCGCGCCTTTAATCCGGAAGATAAATAAATTCTCAATCCGGAAAAATAGTAGGTACATAATAAAGCGGGTATTAAGTTAGAAGATTGAGTATGATATGTAGTAGGACGTTATTATCTAAATAAACATACTAAATATGTCATTGATTTTCATGCGTATCTTCGTGCAACTCAAAATAATCAATAATGTCGATGACCTGTACATTGACACCAGAATACTCCCTGGTAAAGTAGAATACATAGAAGGAAATGGAACAATTTGGCGCCAATATATAAAATCCGATGACTGGATGCCAAGACATTGTGTAAAACATAATATTATCTATTCTTAATGTGTTCTAGTTAATCTACTTATGTGTTCATAAGAAGGTACTCCGTGTATTTCATGAATTTTACCGGCGCCAAAATGGCAATCGTCTGCCGTCCAGATGGCGGCGCCAAATATTCTTGGACTATTGGCTGAATTAATAGGTCAAAGAAATTAATGTGAATTTTTCAATCATAACTTTTTATTGTGATGTAGAGCTAAATTTTTAACCATTTTTAACTGTATTTGTTTTTGAAACCCCTGATTTTCTGATTAGTAAACTCCGGTGTCTATGAGCATAGTCGTTTAAGAGGACCTTATAATTATTATCGTGGTATTGCGTCCATTACCATGTAAATGATTATTAAAATAAATTATAATTCTTGTATGTATTTTGGCGCAAAAACAATTATTGAGTTTGGACATAAAACAAGGTTTTCTTTCATGTCTTTTAGTTAAACTATGAACCAAGTAAAAAGTCCCTACTGCCGACTAAAATAATAAGAGATTTTGAAAATGGAATGCAATGTTATTCCACGACTTTCTTGGATTCGAATTCCGCATTTTTAAACGTCAAATGTTGTGTCAAAAGTGTTGCCATCTCAAAAACAGTTTTCAAACATGGAATGAAATAAATACTTCCACCTTTTTGATAGCCGTGTGAATAGATGTCAGAATTACCTGTCGGTTCACCAATAATGGCATTGAAGTGTTTGTTTGATCCACAACTGCTGTGAAGTTGGCATTAGACCGTTACAGCTGCGCCAGACGAGAAACGTGATTTTTTATCATCTTTTTACTTTCACCTCTCTCGAGAGAAAAAATGTAAGGTTATTAACATCGACATCGCGCCGCTTCTAATTGACAAGTCGCGGGACTCGGATGACATGCAATGGGAATCTAAACAGATCTCTCTTCTAGAGACATCGCCGTCGCCATTTTGCAGAGATTTTTACTCATCTGCCTTCGATCGTTTTGCTCATTATCGCTAATGGAGAATACGCGCTAATGTGAGTTGAGGGCCATTGAAATGTTACCTTCCTTTTGATAATAATTAATTTATAGATACTTACGCATACGCATAAATGATGTTACTTCAAAATAATATATACATATCTTTGATCTCGGTAAAATAAAATCAATAATAATTGGACGCATATTATAGATGTTTAAATATAAATGCACGAAATATAAACTATACCAATATTTAAATTATTAATATAATATCTAACTTTGGAATTGCTACGACCTGCTATTTATAGATAACACACGAAAAAATGAGAATACAATAGTGACATTTTAATTTAATTTCGTTAATATGAAAACTTAAATAGGTATATTAGGTATTTATAAATACGAATAAGGCACACAATCAATCGCTCGCCAAAACCCGGGAAAGCTGTAGGCTAATAATATATAGGAGATTATTATATTTCGATCTAGGCAAGGTCTATGTTTTCTATCAGTTTAAATGGTGTGAATCAATTTGATCAAACTCATAAAATACTCATCTTTTATGAAGTAGATATAACTCTTCGTTTGCTTTCTGGCTTCCTAAAAGTTAGCCTGTTTGCATCCTATGTACACGACCCTCGTATTGATGGTTTCCACGATGTCTGGGTTCTGGTCCCTGGTACAAAGTGAACAGCTCGTTGTCTTACGTATCCATTCTGACTGTCTGAAGAATCACGATGGCAAATTTCTCAAAATGCGTAATTTTGTTATCACGTTTTTTTTCTGTTATACCTGTACTTACGTACAGTTATATAAAACCTTCGAATTTGATCGACTGCAGTTACGTAGGTACCTAAATCGATTTTAGAAATAAATTCGCTGCAATATTATGACCGTGTCCGGAAAATTGTGCGTATGCAGTTCGCCGTATCACACTTCACCGTGAAATGTTGTATCGGAACTATATGGCCGTATATTAAAGACCGTCCAATCTCTTTGGGTCGTATAGTACTGACATAAAGTTCATGTCTAAATAAAACACGGTTCTTGTCGGTTTACGTTTACACTTTACAGGAAGCTAGCGGCAAACCAATTTTGAAAATAGCCGATATACTGGATAATTTGTTAGGCTAGGTTTTCATTTATGAGTTTTGCCAAAATCAGCTATGAAAATTGAATTAATGTTCATATTGAATCTTCCCGATAAGAAAGCTCACGGTGAAATGTTTTACGTGCAATTTACATGTAACCTAGGTATAATGATATGGTAATATATAATAATTATCATCAATGTGTGGATAGGTTCTTACTTGATGGACTTCTCACTAATCTAAATCTCATTTTCGTTTAGTTACGCGTACTTTCTCGCAAAATATTTTAGTTTTTTATTATAGAGAGGCTGTATAACTAACTAACTGCTGTTATTGGAAAACCGTTTATCGCAACCCGTAAAGGAATTTATTACTGTAGTAATCAAATATTTAGAAGGGCATTAGCAATCCTATGTACGCGGAATTGATGCCGTTTTCAATCGAAAGTAATGTTTTAATTTTAACCGCGTCAATTTACATTTTAATCAACTGAATAAGCATACCATTATCATATTACCAAATCAAATATTTACTTTTACTTATCATACCAAAAATACGTTGCATGACTTCCCCGTTTTCTTAATCGTATTCTTAATTGAAAAGTTGAGGTTACATTAAGCCTCATGTATGTTGATAATTATTAAAATTATTCAAACATAGTTGATGCATAATATCTACGTAACAATTATAATATTACGATCATATTTACTTAGCGGCTTATTCGTAATAGGAATAAGCATTTTTAACTGCAATTCCGTCGCTAAAAGTTGAAACAATATAAAATTTACGCACAACTTACTGAAAGCGTTTTTTTACAGCGCAGTAATTATTCATGTCTGAAAGTTGCCATAATCGAGTTAACCGTATTTAAGCCTTTAACGATTACTTATTATATTATACTCTTGATGCAAACATGCAACTAGAGGCTGTGATCGAGAAACCTCGTCTCGAGTATTTTCGAGATTAAATAATCAGAAAAGACTAAGCTGAAAACTGCAATTTGCGTGGTGTAAATGAGAACTCAGCCATTCTTGGTGGTATTGACGTGTGTGTCCCTAATAACTATGTTAGAAATCGGGAGCATAAGTGTTTGTTCTCCCAAGATGCAGAACTAGCAAATTGTGAGGGCAATAACTGAGTTCAACCAAATTGCTTTGGATGTTGATTTAATTCAGTATTCCACCTACGTACGAATGGGTATAGGTAGGCGTTGTTTTATAAATCCGTAAAATAGGGTCCACTTAGCTCATTCGGTGTGCTTCCATGCTTTTATAATTTTTGTACCTTTTACTTTACTTTTCTTACTGTTTTTTTGTGATATATTTATTTCTTCTTTACACTGTCTTAATACTATTTCTTTGTTTTTAAAATGTCGAAACTTCTGAAATTTCCCAATTTCATTTTTTTTTTGCCCAGAAGAGCTACAAAAAAAGGCTCTCGACTTCCATTCTGTACCTTTATTTGGCCGAAAGATTTAAAAAATAAAAAAAATCTCGAGTTGTCAAAAAACCATTTTCGAGTTCTCCAGAAAACATATTTTTGCCATCGAGAATAAGTAAAAAAGGGCCGATACAATCACAAGCTTGTTGCAAGAATCTGAAACTATTGAACATTGTATAAGGTTGTCATATCGTGTAGTGTTTTATCTACTGGGCATGAATGGGACTGGGTAGTTGCATGGGTATCGATACAAAAGTATCAGTCAAAAAGAATCAATACTTTTTTGACATCCCTGATGATATTAGTTAATACTACATTTATTACATGTATTATTAGTTAATTATGTCTCAGTAATATTCAATACTACTTAGAATATTTTTTGTTGCCAGGTGTTGTTTATGTGCAGTATAATTAAAATAATATCACTAAGTGTAATCATTGTTGCACGGTTGCAAAAACTGTAGTGATTACTTTAACAGGAAACAATTATTATAATACAGTCTTGAGTTGATGTCGCAATTTGATGCAACCGACTTCCTTGTTGCAATATGAAAAAAATCAAATCGATGAGACCGCTGCTTTGTGCAGTCTTATCAATTTGCTCTTCCCTGCTCTTTTTTTTTGCAACTCTGCTGTATTATGTTATTCCATTATGTCCGATTCCGAATTCATTATTATTTAATTTTCTTGTAAATGCTAAAAATTACCGCACACATTCTTGGTAATATTTTAGCAATTAAGCACCGGTGATTAATTACGTTTCGTTCGTTCGTTTTCTTACATTAGTGGTGCATAATCCGCCGTGTCATATTTTGTTGCGACTAAATCGGTGTTTTTAAAACTTTTTGTCACGTGGCGCCCTTCGTATCTAACAGCGCCCTAAAATATACCAATTCGTGTGATGGGTCAGCCTCACAGAACAGATTAATAAATAGAATTCCGATATGCTATACCACAATACACCACATTTTGACGCAGGGTTTGAATGTGTGTGTGCCCTACGAAAATGAACCACATATTATAGACGTGCAACGGCCTGTTGCAACTTTCAAATACACTAATGTTGAATGAGCGTCAGTGCATAAACCGAGAGCAGTTGTCAGAACGGATGAAAAGTTGAAAATGACGTATTCTTGACACGTGTTTAAGTTTACCCCATATTCTTCCACACTCGATCAATTACGCAGGTATGAAATTAAAAAAAAAAAATTATGGAAGTTGTCCTGAAAGCTGTTTGGTCTATCCAGAAGTATCGATATAGATTTGTCGAACGCAAAGCAACCGTTGCGTTGACGCAGTCGATGTTTGCTGTCCTGTGTCTGAGCCCTAAGTGAATCTCACAAAACCTGCCAGTATGTAGTACCCAAATTCATTCAAATAAGGTTCTTTGAGCCTATTATAAAATTCAATAAGTGGGTTACCCCCTTTGCCTGAACATAGTCAATTACACTACACAAAAAAAATTAAATAAAAAAGACTTTCCTTGGTAAAAAAAAAAGAATATATTGCATGATTTACTTCGACCACTTAATATACAAATCAACATAAACAATAGTCATTCGATTAATTCACATCATACAAAGAACAATTTCAAGGAAAAGGAAGAAAAATTGAAAACATCACAGATATTTGTACAACTATAGTGAGGTGAAAGGTCGAAACGATGAAAAGGTATATTTGTACAATCGACAGATCGGTTGCCTGTTACCCACACCCGTTAGTTATTTCAGTTCCCATTATTTCTGAGTTCCCTGGTCGACAATCTGCTTTCTTTTAAACCTATAGTTGTGCTTATTCCATACAGATTAACCAATCAAATATTGCAATCAAACTAGGCACAGCTACACAGGGACATACACTGGGAAAGTATCACTCTTTAGACCTAAATTGCCGTGCCATATTATTTTTAGTTTCTGATATTTACATATTACACACGTCGTTAGCACCGCAGGCGAAAAAATCGTTGACTCCACCGAATCTACTCTAAACAAAGTGATCCACACGATCTTACTGGGCGTAACCTACAGCTAAACCTCATTTTTCTCAGATGTTGTAACCATGTCCACTTATCCATAGTATCTTCCTGAAAGTATTTTTGAAAGCATGTCTAAATTATTGTTTTCAAATTATGTACTTTCTGTGAAAGAATGTTAGTTCTCAGACTTTGTGAATTATTCGTTTATTTAAAAAGATGTACTAAATACTATACTAATACACCTGTGATTCGCCCATCGTGCGCCACTGTATAATGATTTACTTAAACTCTTGTTATCAATACCTATACACTGAATTATCCAATGATATCGTCTCGTGTCAAACAGTGGTTTGGTTAGTGCAAAAGAGGTTTGTTAGTACATAACTTAATTGAAATGCGAGGGAAAGGGAGTAAAGGAACTCGCATGTAGGTCGGTAACCGCCAATCCCATTAGCGCAGCCGCGATTTTCCGACATTCCAACGACATCTCGCGGCGACTTTTACGTTGCTGGGAGAAGAAGGTGGACTGAATATTGCAATAGGACAAGGCCACCTATTGTATACAAGCCCAACACAAATTTTGGCGCCAAATCTTGGTGGTCCGGTCAAAATTAAAATGTGCCTAATTTTGAATTAAAAAAAATATTTTAACCAGATTTTTCGTCTTTTAACTAATTACTAGATCATATGCCAAAGTACCTACATACTGAGACCGTAAAAACTATTTTATGATACCTACCCAAATAATAGATTCTGTAAGTCGACATCTTAACGCAGTGTTAGGGCTAAGACATGCGGCGTTGAAAATCATTGCAGATTGCATTAATAATACTAATCTCTAGGCTACAATTTTCGGCTGTTAATTTCTAGACTAATCAAAAAATAATTACAAAATAAAAAGAACTTTTTATATACAACGTAACGTTTTTAAATTTTCTGTTGAATCATATAAATTTCACTTGACTAGCTTAAACAACCAAAAAAAATGTATTTGATAGAAATAATACTGAAATGTCATTTTGACACTCATTGATTTCCATAGTAACGCACGTATATATTAATAATTTAGTTGTTATGACCCTAGCAACCAATAATAGTCAATTGGATTACGGATTTCCTCCGAAATAACTTTTCATACAAAACAGAATTAACTGAAAATGAATTTAATTATACTTAAAGATGGCTAAAAGTATTTAAAAATGCATTGGCATCGTGTTCTGATATATTCTAAAAGTTTCAAATGTCTAGCTAGTCGGGAAGTTAGTTAAAAATCGATTGCAAGATTTGTACCGGACAAATAAGAATACGAGCTAATAAAAACGTTGTAATACGCTTCATCGATAGTTCTATAATTATTATCGTGTATACATTAGTAATAAAAAAACACACGATTTCTGATTTAATTTATTCGTTATTTCGACGCAAACTTTGGATTTCGTTTCAGATTGTCATTTATTTGATAACTATATAATATAACGAAAATTCTAAATAATTCACTGAAATATACATATTATCTATTTTTCAAAATGCATTCATTATTGCTGCGATTTTTTTGGTTTCACTATTGACTAAAATGTAATCTAATAATACATATTATGTTGTATTTAATGGGAAGTTGCGCAATTCATCGATGTTTTAAATAAAAGCAATAGGTATATTAATCTTGTTGTATGCAAACGGCAGCCGGATAACATTCTGGAGAAAGGGGTGAAGTGCATCGGCAAGACGTGGCGGAGGTGGAAGTCCTCAGACAGTCTGGACCGCCAGGAGCAGGACTACGACGAGGACGATGACCTGGTAAGAGGGGGGCGCTCAGCCCCGAAGTCGCGGGTCGGGCGCCTCCTCCCCCCGACCCCAGTAAATCTCGGACGTCGAGTAAAGCTGTAGATTAGCGATGTGATGTGAAAACCTCGTATTTTATGCCAACGTTGACTTCGTTGAACTCGATTTGTATTTCGCTAGACTTGACAAATCGTTGAATAAACCTGAGGTAAATCATTTAGAATTAAGTTGAACTCCTATATCATTAATTTTATTAGCTTAGCGATACGTTTATCCTGTGATAAATGTCGTGTGTATAGTTGCCCATAGTTTTTGATTCCCATTTATTTTACTTTTGTATGTACATAGTGTATTCATATGGCGGAAGATTGTCAATGACCGTTTAATCGTTAATCGTTTTTGTCTGGTATTGTCCAATGACATTGGGTATTGTCACATTTGTTTATTATTTACAATGAAGTTATTTTAATATTATAATCTTTGGTTACATTATGTGTGCACCATTATTGTAGATTTCTATCTTGCGATTTTTGATGTATCTTTGAATTTCAATACTTGGGCTTGGATTATAGTATATTTCATTATTTTGGCAGTAGGTACTGCTACTTTGTTCTGGGCCATATCCATTATTTTTTGGCTTCTGCATGTCGCTGCTCTAGATAGATATTGAGTGCTAAGCATAAACCATCCTCCGATATTCATAAACCAGGACGTTCTTCGCTAGTCATTAAACACCGGTGCCACCACTAAATATAATATTATTATGGGCCTCCACGGAGTGGAGATTGTATTAACAGATTTTTATCTTTACGAGAATTGGATGTTTGCCACTTGCTCAACCTATTTGGTCCATACTCTGTGTCCAGAGACATAATATTGAAGAAGAAAAAACATGTGATATTTTCCAGTCACGGTATTTGAACCCGAACCCACTACATTATAATCTGACACGTTACTTCTCGGCTATCGTGGGCTTTAGTTATTTTAATTATTTAACGAAGACATCTCTGCATCTGGGCCTAAATCATTCAGGTACATACGCAAAGAGTTTGTATGTGCGATGTCGCTTATAGTTGCACCATAGAATATACAACGGGGAACAGTTATTTGGATAAATCTAAAAATGGTAAAAAGCTACATTATTTATGACCATTTGTGATCACAATCACTTGTCTTAACTCTATCGGTAGTTAACATTAGTTTTGTATATCATGACTTTGCACAGCATAGTTCTTTGCAATTATACTCGATTTACCTTGGAACCAGTACCCACTGTGTTTTTATCCAGCCCTGGGTCATCTTTTCAACATGTTTATTTAAGCATTTACCGAAAATGTCAGTTACAAAATACTACACCAAGGTAATACCCAAGTACTTACATGAGTATTTTTTTAATAACACCGCCCATATTATACAGTTCTTCAACTTTGATTACTCTCTGATATTATTATAATAGCTAATATCTTCACCTGGCACCGAATTTTTCACAATTCGTTATGCCAATATTTCTTTTAACCGACCGTTTCACAATAAATTAATCGGCGTGAGAAGGTCACGGTCCAAAGGTTGCGCGTCGCTGTGGCAAACATTTCCCAAATCACAGCCGACATGATCCCATCTTCTAGTTGGATTGTTACTGTGTAAATAATTAATTATTCCGTTTAATTAATATGAAAAAACTAGTACCTCCTAGTCAACTAGTGTAATAAGTTGTAGTCCTTGACCGTATTGCGTGTAGATACCCTTGTTTGACTTAGCATTGGTCAGTTTAGTTACTGTGTTCTATCGTCTTCCTTTCTCTATTCACACGATATTCATACTACGAGGGTGGGTCAATAAGTCCTTAGAAAAGCCGACAGGTGGCGCGACTAGTACTGTAAGCGGTTTGTTTTCATGCAGCGGCACTACCGATTCAGTATGCTGCGAAGTTTCAATCAGATTGGTCGGGTTGTTGTTTTTTATTTTCGTACATTTAAAAAAAAAATTGCTTGTTTACAAAAATGGAGAAAATTGAGTTTAGAGCTGTTATTAAACATTTTAATATAAAAGGGTTAACAGCAAAGGAAATAAAAAATGAGTTGGATTTAGTTCACGGCATATCTGCTCCTTCACTTGCAACTATTTATAACTGGTTAAATGAATTTAAACGTGGTCGTACATCAACAAAGGATGAACCACGCTCAGGACGTCCTGTAGAGGTGACTACACCAGAAATGATCAATAAAATCCACGAAATGGTGTTAAGTGACCGAAGATTAAAGTTGAGTGAGATAATTGAGGTTACAGGGATCTCAAAAGGTAGCGGCATTTCTATTTTACATGACAAATTGGGCATGAAAAAAGTTTCTGCAAGATGGGTGCCGCGTTTGCTCACAGTCGACAATAAACGCAATAGGGTGGTGGCCTCTAAAGCCCTGTTGTCGCTCATGCAACGCAATCCGGATGAATTTTTTCGTCGCTTTGTGACTGTAGATGAAACATGGATACACCAATATACTCCCGAGACGAAAGAACAGTCAAAGCAGTGGATTGCGAAAGGCGAACCATGTCCAAAGAAGGCGAAAACCGTAAAATCAGCTGGTAAGGTTATGGCTACTGTATTTTGGGATGCACGTGGAATTATTTTCGTTGACTATTTGGAAAAAGGAAAAACAATAACAGGGGATTATTATGCATCTTTATTGGACCAGCTAAAAAACGAAATTGAAGAAAAACGGCCTCATTTAAACAGGAAAAAAATTCTCTTTCATCAGGACAATGCCCGTGTTCACACACGTTTACGATCAATGGCTAAAATTGAAGGATTGAAGTTCGAATTGGTCGACCACCCACCGTATTCGCCAGATTTAGCCCCCAGTGACTTTTTCCTTTTCCCAAACTTAAAAAAATGGCTAAGTGGACAACGTTTTTTTTCAAATGAAGAAGTCATCGATCGGACAAATGCTTATTTTGAGGACCTTCCGAAAACTTATTTTTCTGACGGTTTAAAAAAATTGAGAAACGTCTAACCAAGTGTATTGAGCTCCAAGGAGATTATGTTGAGAAATAAAAAAAAAATACAAAAATAAAAACTGTTTTAATGCTTTTTTCTAAGGAATTATTGACCCACCCTCGTATCATGTTTTGTTGTTTTTAGAACTTTTTTATATCAACACTAAAAGACAGTTTCAGTAGTTTAGGACAGATTAGCGGAAACAATTTCATATGTGAATCTTATTATCTACCTATATAGTATTGGTTTGTCCCAATGACATTAATATGGACGAATCATCTGGAAAAGAAAATGACACTCACTTTATTGTCGGGTCTGCCGAATGGCATAATTTGTTCTAACGCCATTACAATAAAGGTGATATTGCTATAAATTCCTGATGCTTTTTGTTGGGTCTGCCGAATAGTTCGGTTCGAACGCGTACGCTCAAATGAACATTGACATTAGAAACACTGCTCTAACGCCATTACAATAAAGGTCATATTGCTATAAATTCCCGATGCGTGATATCGCATAATGGAAATTGCGTGACGTCTACCTATACACGCGAATTTACTTGCTAGCTACTGTATTGAGTGCGTCGTCCATTAATAATGTCATCGGTTTGTCCATAAAATGTATGCGTTCAACCCAGGGAACTCAGAAATAATGGGAACTGAAATACACAACGGGTAAGGCGATAGTAGGTAACCGACTCGAGTAAGGAAGAATCCGGGTTAAACTTTCACACGTGTTAAGAATACGTTTTACGTCGAATACTAAAAACTGCTCTCGGTTTATGCATTTACGCTCATTTAATGTTGGTGTATTACACACACTATTGCACGTGCATAATGCGTGCTTCATTTTCGTAGGACACACACATTCAAAAGCCTGCTTCACCATGCGGCGTATTGAATATTGCCTATCGGTATTTTATTTATTATCTGTTCTGTGGTTCAACCCAATGGCGAATTTCTAAACGTGTAACCAGATAAAGAATACTTGTAGATGCTTCATTCTATCTATAATATTATAACCAGGCCGCGAAAGCTCTTTTGTGTTATTTCACTTTTTTTAAATATTAATTTCTAACAACGTTTTTATCATGTAGCAACCCATTAAAAACCATAAATGAGATATCTGTAGAGCTTTATACGACCTACATAATATTTGTATTAAATTTCCTTATTTTACGACTACATTTATTAATCTTTTTAATTGTTAGACTGACTGTTACTGTGGCGTTATATAGGAAACTAATATTTATTTACTTTAATGCATTCATTCAATTACTCTGGTGTTCTAGTTCACCCTTTCTCAAATTGTTTTTATTTGCGGACAGTTTTCGTCAAAATATACGTCAGATAATGGACCCCTACATCTCCGTATTGCCTTTAAAATGAACTTTATAATGCAATAAGAGCGAATCTCACAGATTTTTGACATAAATGTACGTATTTCACCTATTCTCCGTGTCGGCTTTATTGACAGAATATTGTATGGTATGGTGTATCCCCAGTATATAAATGATCGGTAGTCTCTTTGGTTGACGAAATTATATTGAATGAGATTTCAAGATAAGCTGATAACCGATTGATTGGTTGATTTATCATTGTGAACACACTAATAGTATTTTGATACTATCTAGATAATTATTATCCAGATACGTCATGCATTTTCACTATCATTACGATAAAATAATATGCAATTAATGTGAAACTGTATCTAATATAAGCAATGACATTAATATGGACGAATCATTTGGAAAAGAAAATGACACTCACTTTATTGTCGGGTCTGCCGAATGGCATAATCTGTTCTAACGCCATTACAATAAAGGTGATATTGCTACAAATTCCTGATGCTTTTTGTTGGGCTGCCGAATGGTTCGGTTCGAACGGGTTCGCTCAAATGAACATTGACATTAGAAACACTGCTCTAGCGCCATTTCAATAAAGGTCATATTGCTATAAATTCCCGATGCGTGATATCGCATAATGGAAATTGCGTGACGTCTACCTATACATGCGAATGCGCGAATTTACTTGCTAGCTACTGTATTGAGTGCGTCGTCCATTAATAATGTCATTGAATATAAGTAATATATTACATTCTTATTTAATATAATAACATATAACCATTCATATATGAAATTCTGTCGTAAAATACTATCTAACACAAGCCGACCTACACGCATCGATCACCCACATTTCTTGTTTCTTGCTGTTGTCATTAGGTTTCTGATATTTTTGTATGACCCTATCTTGCCCTTAAGTGTTTTAAATCGACATTCGTGATATTTTTGTTGTTTGTTTATAACTTTAAGAAAAATATTTTATTTAAAGATTGAATATCTACATATTTTAATTATCTTGGGATAATTTAGGGGTGCCCTGCATCAACAGTATATATAGTATTATTTACAATTTACATGGATCAAACCCATTCACAATCGTACAGATATATTATCATAGTCATAATTAATTAAGATGTTTTTGCTTATTGTCGAAACATTTTCGCAATGAAATAGAAATTAATCAACTGTAGGAATAAAACAAAATAGTTAATTTAATACACGTACGTATGTCGGCTATTTTGTAATATTTAGTTATATAATTAAAGGAAATATTTTCTCATCTGAAATTGGCTTTATTAAAAAAAGTGGTATTTCGTTTGTCCAATGACATCTTGTTAGATAATTATTATTGTTTTCTTTGTTTCTGTTAAATTAGCATCAATCAACGTCTGGACAACTCGCTGTGTCGGTGTTGCAAATATGCATGTAATTTATGATGGTTTTTTTCACTTTTCTTTTGTGCTTCCTTCTGGGCTTCGTGGATATGGCATGCCAAAAGACAGGGTCCATGCCTTTCTCCTCATGGGTGAGTATCTACTACTTGGGTGTATGTATCCAGATACGTATTAACTAGCAGTAGCTTATCATGTATTGATATCACCGATTTTTTTTTAAATGTGTATCGACTGCAACAGAAAACAACCCTCACAATATATTATATCCCCGTGTGTGTACATACTCTGTGCCTACATTTTTATTATATTCCATCATTCCTAGGGTGTATATACAAATATATAGGTACGCCATGCCATATACGACGGATGGGCAACTTTTTATAGCATGTCACTTGCCGAAACGAATGTCCTATCTCTTCATTATCTATGACGACGAGAGCATATATAGACAGCAAATAATAAAATACCATAGGTGCTTGCTTTCAAATAATATAGTCTTCTATTTTTTTTTCATATACATGTTATATAGAAAAATCTGTAGACGAAAAAGCGATAATGATACTCGTGTTCGCGAAGTGACAAGCTATATTGTGGGTACTATAAATTATGATTGCTGTTTTATATTTAGGGGTCGTCCGTATATGACGTCACACTAAGGTGTGGGGTCTAATATAATCCGATTATCTTACATGAGAGGGTTGGGCCTTAGACTATAGATATATACAGACTATAGTTGGGCGGAAATCGTATGATCTCATTATTTATAGACGACCCCTTTATAATTTACATGTAAAGAAAAGACACTATCTTCACTTATCTACAGACACAAGAGTAAAGAACCAATTTGAGAATGGTTGATAAAATAAAATAAACATTTTTTTTTATATTATGCATATTAGGTGTGTGTCACTTCAATGGTGTTGACTATCAATAATTCTTGGTGGAAAGTTATTGTAATAATTAAATTAAAACACAATTTAAAATAGTAGCTACTCACGCTTTTGCTTATGTGTGTTTTAGCACCTCGATCTTGGCGATCGCATGAGAAGTTGAAACAGTGTTAATTAAATGTGCACATTCAATTGGATTGCATTTTACGCGTGCCCAAATTGCATGCGATACATATTATGTGGAAACATAATTTAATAAAGATCATATCCGGTTTCTTATACGTAGAGGACATTCCCAACTGAAAAATTTACCTACTTACGTATTTTGTAGCTCAGGTATCATAATAATATACAACAAAAGTGTTGCTTATCGAATTTCAATAAATTCTCGATGTCTGCTGTCTGTTTTCAGAGATGTTATGTTATTGCAAGTAAAATGCGATAAGTATATAGCCTGATTGTGGAAATATTAATAATTCGAATGATGGAATATCCAGTTTGATTGCAACCTATCATTTATGTTTCTCACGCCGCCTCCTTCGTGAAATGTCTCACTGCTTCTTCAAAATATGCATAAAGACAATTGACTTAATGCAGTAATCGTAAATACGTTTTTTGTATAACTTTCTTTTTTTTTGGCTGCCATTTTGCAAGTCTCGAATGAGTACAGTTTAATGAAGTGAATAGTAATTATTATGAGATAGGTTATGTGCCTGGTGGTGAAAATTGTTGCCAATTAAAAATAAATCTCTGGGTTTTTTTGGCGCCTTTTTATGACAAATATTTTAATCAACAGAAAATATTATTAGCTGTTAACTATACTGTAATTTGTTAATTAAATTGAATACAAATTAACCTACTTAGGTTATTACACATTATAAAACTAGATGTATTTAATAAATATTTTTTTAGTGACATTAATAATACAGTCAATTTGTTAATCAATAACAAAGTTAATCCTTACAATAGTTGTCATTATAAGTGATTATAATTGATTATTTATTGATGTTGGTAATAAATAATTTATTTTTAATTTAATAACTCTAAAAATATAGATCTACCCATTTAATAATATTGTTAGTTTTATATTGTATCCATTTCAAATATTATTAAAAATGTCCACTGATAAAACAGTCTCATTTATTAATTATGTATTTTAAATAAAGGAAATGAATTCATAAATGCTTGATTTATATTTTTTGTGAGTGTTCTGATTAGATAAATTGTTTTTCCCTAATAAGGAAAGGATCTCATTTTTTGAGTGCATTACTAAATGCAATAGCTGTGGGACTTAGTTATAATTTGTAGGGGAAAATAATTATTTATTCTTTTTGCTGCCCACTTTTGTTAAGGGTCCTCCATATACGACGTCACCTCCTAATGGGTTATGGAGGGGGTAGAGTATAAAATGTGATGTCACAAAACCAATAAAATATAAACTCTTTTCCGTCCAAGATGACATTATACTGATGTCGATCACTTTCAACAAATTAATTTTCTATCGAAAGTTTAGAAATGTGACAAATTAGTGAGGGAAGGTTAAATATTTTGTGACGAAATGTATGTAAATTTGTGTCGCCACTTATAGGTGACCTCCGAATAGTCTTGTCATATCATGTACTAATTGTTTATTTATTTTTATTTCTAGGTGATGAACCAAGATGTGAAGAAAGAAAATCCTCTGCAGTTCAAATTCCGGGCAAAATTCTACCCCGAGGATGTGGCTGAGGAGCTCATCCAGGATATCACCCTTCGCCTGTTCTATCTTCAGGTGACCAACCTCTTATTTTATACTCTTGGCTTATCCTCTTGGATAATCATGAAAACATCTATACCACTCAGAGTACACCTGAGTCATATAAATTTTTCAACTGCTATACAACAGTGATACACAATTTTTGGGCCATGATGCCATTTCTTGAGTTCCACCGATTAAATTTAATATGTGAATGATTCAGTGAAAAATGGCAAAGTTCAATTAACATTGAGAAATAATTTTTCCAAATTTTTACGTGATGTCTATGAAGGGTCTTGTCTGCGATACAAAATCGTCTTGTCTGCGACACAGCCATAAATCAAAATTTGTAAGAATTTTGTTCCTTATTGCTTCTCTTGCTCTAGCCTAGAGACAGTAACGCGCAACCTCTCCAAAGGTCAACTTCGTCTACAAAAATTCCGTCAGATGCCAAAGCAGCGATTATAGTGTATTGGTACCGCAGAAATCTAATATGGGGAAATATTGGGCTCATGTATCAATTAGGCACATATTGATGCACAGTGCACCCATTGTCGAAATAAATATTGGTATGCACGTCTGTCATTTTGATCACGGTTAAGTAGGAGATATGACGACTGGTGCATTTGACGTTTGCATTATAAATGGCCGACCAATGACGTGCGACACGCGGTCCAAGTCTAGTGAAATTTGTTGTCATTTCTGTTTCATTTCGCCACTCGTTATGATTCATTATGGGCCTGAAAATAAGCTACGTAATGCATAATCCCACACATTTACATAAGTATGACTATGCATAAGCCACTAAGCATATACAAATAACCATGACTGAAGTAAATTTTTACAATTTCCTTTATAATTTCCAGGTTAAAAATGCCATTCTCTCAGACGAGATATATTGTCCCCCCGAGACTTCAGTTTTGCTGGCGTCGTACGCAGTGCAAGCTCGTCACGGAGACTTCCACAAAGCACACCACAACTCGGGATTCCTCGCCAATGATCGCCTCCTTCCACAAAGGTATATTATCACCTTGTGCTATAGAATATTTTACTAAGCACTTTTATTATTACGAGACCTTTAATAATTATTGTAAACCAATTCATAAAATATTTAAAAATATATATAATATCGTTTCGAATGGTATAATAATAATAATACAATACTCAAGTCAAGCCTTTGAAAATGCAAGTGGCTAACATCCATTTCTATTACAACAAAAAAATCTGTTAATATTCACTCTTTAGAGGCCCATATGACCTTAGGATTGGACATGGTAAAAAAACGCTAATGAAAAGCATTTTCATCTCAGTGCAGCCTTGGCCAGTAAATCTCCTTGGAAGAATGTGAACCTGCTACAAATAAATTTGCAATGCGAAATTACTTGCAACTAATCTATTTACTGACCTTAGCAACCTCTTTTTCATCCTCACTTTATTATATATTTCCAATATAAATGTTTTGATGATCGATTGTAACTGTCGAGTTTTCTGAACTATTGGAATATACTTAACCAGTTTTTCATGCATAATATTTGATCCCGTTAACAATAAATAAACTCCATGATAGAAAATTTTTAAATATTGATTTTAAAATTTTGCCCAAGCCCACATTCATAAGAGACTACCGTTAAGTGATGACATGCATGTAGTAAATATACTGACGTCTTTTTTCAGAGTAATGGACCAGCACAAGATGTCAAAAGACGAATGGGAACAGTCAGTGACGACGTGGTGGCACGAGCACCGCGGCATGTTGCGCGAAGACGCCATGATGGAGTACTTAAAGATCGCACAGGACCTCGAAATGTACGGAGTCAACTACTTTGAAATCCGCAACAAGAAGGGGACGGAGTTGTGGTTGGGCGTTGATGCCCTAGGACTCAACATCTATGAAAAGGATGACAAGTAAGAATGCCACCATAGTATTACTCCATTGCTGGAACATCAGATGAGTCCAGTGGCCAAACACTTTGACAGTTCAAGTTACGAGGGTGGGTCAATAATTCCTTAGAAAAAAGCATTAAAACACTTTTTATTTTTGTATTTTTTTTTTATTTCTCAACATAATCTCCTTGGAGCTCAATACACTTGGTTAGACGTTTCTCAATTTTTTTTAAACCGTCAGAAAAATAAGTTTTCGGAAGGTCCTCAAAATAAGCATTTGTCCGATCGATGACTTCTTCATTTGAAAAAAAACGTTGTCCACTTAGCCATTTTTTTAAGTTTGGGAAAAGGAAAAAGTCACTGGGGGGGCTAAATCTGGCAAATACGGTGGGTGGTCGACCAATTCGAACTTCAATTCTTCAATTTTAGCCATTGATCGTAAACATGTGTGAACACGGGCATTGTCCTGATGAAAGAGGATTTTTTTCCTGTTTAAATGAGGCCGTTTTTCTTCAATTTCGTTTTTTAGCTGGTCCAATAAAGATGCATAATAATCCCCTGTTATTGTTTTTCCTTTTTCCAAATAGTCAACGAAAATAATTCCACGTGCATCCCAAAATACAGTAGCCATAACCTTACCAGCTGATTTTACGGTTTTCGCCTTCTTTGGACATGGTTCGCCTTTCGCAATCCACTGCTTTGACTGTTCTTTCGTCTCGGGAGTATAAATAGTGGTGTATCCATGTTTCATCTACAGTCACAAAGCGATGAAAAAATTCATCCGGATTCGTTGCATGAGCGACAACAGGGCTTTAGAGGCCACC
Source organism: Rhyacophila brunnea (assembly GCF_057557595.1). NCBI lineage: Eukaryota > Metazoa > Arthropoda > Insecta > Trichoptera > Rhyacophilidae > Rhyacophila > Rhyacophila brunnea. The sequence goes on from NW_028232752.1 coordinate 19,069,061, forward strand.
ACCCTATTGCGTTTATTGTCGACTGTGAGCAAACGCGGCACCCATCTTGCAGAAACTTTTTTCATGCCCAATTTGTCATGTAAAATAGAAATGACGCTACCTTTTGAGATCCCTGTAACCTCAATTATCTCACTCAACTTTAATCTTCGGTCACTTAACACCATATCGTGGATTTTATTGATCATTTCTGGTGTAGTCACCTCTACAGGACGTCCTGAGCGTGGTTCATCCTTTGTTGATGTACGACCACGTTTAAATTCATTTAACCAGTTATAAATAGTTGCAAGTGAAGGAGCAGATATGCCGTGAACTAAATCCAACTATTTCCTTTGCTGTTAACCCTTTTATATTAAAATGTTTAATAACAGCTCTAAACTCAATTTTCTCCATTTTTGTAAACAAGCAATTTTTTTTTTAAATGTACGAAAATAAAAAACAACAACCCGACCAATCTGATTGAAACTTCGCAGCATACTGAATCGGTAGTGCCGCTGCATGAAAACAAACCGCTTACAGTACTAGTCGCGCCACCTGTCGGCTTTTCTAAGGACTTATTGACCCACCCTCGTATAAGGAGGTTTAACATTAATTGTATGAAATTCAAATAATTGATTGTTAAAAATTATTAGATAATATCCTATTGGTATTGGATGATTACGTGCCACATAATAAATAATGCATACAAAATCTATGAAATTTTATTTGCTCGCAAAGTATAGACAATATTATTAACTACTTTCATATTTTTAAATAAACAAATACACCTAGGATAAAGTTATTTTTTGAATTAAACAAATTAGGCTATGGGTTTCTCTCTTTGCAAGCTATTGTCGAAGTGTTTACAATTTACTAAGGAATTGTGGAACTGTTTTTTTTTTAGAATCATATGTTGCAACCGTTTCATACATTTGAAATATTTACATAATTTAAATTTGAAATAATCCATAGATTTTATTGAAATTACATAAATGTTTCTGTTTGCTAACATTGCTCACAAATTTGAAATAATCATTTACTATCAAATCATCATCACCGGTGATAAATTATATTAAGGTATGTTCCCACTGTTTGGACTTTGACTAAGTGCAGAAATTTTAACATCGGAGTTTGATAGGTTCATTCCGTTCTTAACAATTATTTATCTTAACAATTAACAATGCGCACTATTATAATTTTACAAAATTCTTCTGACTATAGAAGTTATATTAATAGGTTTATTGAATCTTGCCATGTAAATATCAGTTCGATAAAATAAATAATATTCTATCGTGTATTTCAGGCTCACCCCCAAAATTGGCTTCCCGTGGTCGGAGATCCGCAACATATCGTTCAGCGAGCGTAAATTCATAATCAAGCCAATAGATAAGAAAGCGCCTGACTTTGTATTCTTCGCGCCGCGCGTGCGCATCAACAAGCGCATCCTGGCGCTCTGCATGGGCAACCACGAGCTGTACATGCGCCGACGCAAGCCTGACACTATTGACGTGCAACAGATGAAGGCTCAGGCACGCGACGAGAAGGTTGCCAAGCAACAACAGAGGTATGTTTGCAAGATCTATTATTAATAAGCCCATAGCATCCACCACAAGGTTCACAAGAAAGGGATTAACTGTTGTGCATTAACCCAGTCAGCTGACAGTGATCAAAAAATCATAAGTATGATGATTAATTATACATGTCCGTCCAATTTAAAGTTTTTAACGACCCCATGATGGCTGAGTGAGTAACTTGTCAGCGTATGGTGTTGTGTTGTCCCGGGTTCGAATCCTGTGTTTAGCAAAAAATACACATGTTTTTCAATTTGTGTATGGACCTAATAGGTTGAGCAAGTGGCTTTTCTCATAAAAACAAAAATCTGTCAATACAATTTCCACTCTGTGGAGAGCCATATAGACGATATTATGTAACAAGGAACCAACCCTCGAACACATGTTAAAATATGGGTTAGTGCTAAATGTGGTTCCCATAAGAGTCAATTTTTTGGGTAAAAAATGCCACGCGTGTAAGTGAACGTTGCCATCTATCGTTGTAAGAACCAACCAACATTCATATATGGACTGTTTTAATTTTGCAACAAAGAACCAATCAACATTTTTTTTTTAAAAATGCATTAATTTCCTCAGATAAAGCAAAAGTTTAGTAGTCAATATAAATAAATAATTGCTTTCAATATAATGAATACCACATTGTTTACCAACACATAAAACATAAAGGCATTTATTTAAGTCAGAAGTAAATTTTTGTGGATTGTTCTTTGTTGCATAATACCGCCCATATGATCTTCTTTGGATCAAACATGGTTAAAAATTAAAAAACCTTCAAGCAGATCCAGTATCAAAACTGGCTGTGATCTATCATACTGTCATTTATTCATTGTACAATAATGTAAGTATTATATTTGATAAGGACACAGAGGGGATACAAATTAAACAACACTCAATTTGACACCAATGTATGTGTATAAGAAACACATTTATCTTTAAAGAAATGTTTTATGAATGATAACTGCTATCAAAACCATTAAAAACTAAATGACAAAAGTTTCAACAGCCACTTATAGACCCTTCTAAATTGAAAAGTGTTCAAATGAAGAGCCATGTACAAATTAACTATAGCGATTATTCCGAATTGACAGGGAGAAGCTCCAACTAGAAATTGCGGCTCGTGAGAAGGCGGAGCGCAAGCAGCAAGAATACGAAGACCGGCTGCGAAGTCTCCAAGAAGAGATGGAACGCTCGCAGGCCAACCTGGTGGAGGCTCAGGACATGATCCGCAGGCTGGAGGAGCAGCTCCGACAGCTGCAGGCCGCCAAGGAGGAGCTCGAGGCTCGCCAGAATGAGTTACAAGCCATGATGACTAGACTGGAAGAGACCAAGGTTTGCAATATTCTTTTTGCACAATGTACCTAATACTGTAATTCAGGCTTTAGCTATATTTTGACCTATCGACCATTGTTGACTGTCTCAATGTGTTTTGAACATTTATAATTCACCTCATGGTTACCACACCTTTAAAAACAAATATTGAAGTATAGTAGAACCTTGATATAATATATATATCTAATAAATATCACGTCATACCTTGCACTTGAATTCAAGTAATAATGCCGTCCTGCTTATAGACTGAACGTAGCACTGACGTTTCCAATGTTGGCCACTAATTCACACAACTGCATACCGGTTTAATTTGTTTGTTCGAAGTGAATGGATGCATTTATTGCCAGATGGTTGGAGTGGACCCTTTTTTGAGTTACTCCTTGCTTGTTATTAATTCTAACAAAATTTCTGACAACAAATCGTCTTTTATTATCTGCCTCTTCTGTCAAAAAAGTGAGGTTATTTACCACTCTGCACTGTTGGCATATTTCAAATAATTCCAGTGTTGCAGTGTCAAATAATATAATATTTTCATTGGATTTTAAAATGAAAATTTTTAATTAAAAAAATACATCCGAAGCAGTAGAACACTACAAATTTTCGGTGCTCCTACTCCGGATAGAACCTCATTGCTCCACTGCTCTGTGCTCCTGCTCCAACGCTCTGTTTATGTCTCTGTTAAAAGTGAAAATGAGGATAGTAGTGAAAATAGCGAGGAAGAAGAAACAACACGCCCAAAAAGTAATAAGATCGCACCTCAACAATCCAATAACATTTATTGACTATTCGTCATATAGCGAAATTTTACTTACATGCATTTTCGTACTTTTAGAGAGTTGATAATAAAAAACGACAATCTCTTCAAAAGTGCAAGCAAAACTTTATTCTTTTTTCAAAGCAGGATTACTGAAAGCAAGCGCGCATCGACATCAAACATTAATGTAACTCAACAACAGTGTGAGGTATATCATTCGAAGACGAATAAACAGACTTTCGGCTTTAACTGACACCCCCTCACCCCCATCAGTCCGTTATATCGAGGTTCTACTGTAGTATAATATATTAACATTTTCAATTATTTAACATAAATGAATCGTGAAACACTTGTTTTAAACTACATATTATTTTATTGAGAATGTGAGAAAATATAGTACTAACGCGTGATTCATTAGTTTTCCAAATATTATATGCATGTCGGCTGTGCATATACAGCAAAATAGTAATTCAAGTATCAAAGATTTGAACCGACGAATCAAAATATAGCAATGCCTACCGAAGAGAGGCCAAAACTACACATATTTGTGAATTGGCAGCAATTAAAAAAAATGTTTTCCCTCACATCATCAAGCTAGAAATACAGTAGCAATACAGTCTGACAAGCAAATGATTTATTTTTGTTTCATTATTTTTATCAAATTATTTGTTAATTTGCAGAATATGGAGGCGGCGGAAAGACTAAAGCTGGAAGAGGAGATAATGACAAAGCAAGAGGAGGTGATGCGCATCCAACAAGAAGTCGAAGCCAAGGACAGTGAAACGAGGAGGCTTCAAGATGAGGTTGAAGAAGCAAGACGCAAACAGGTTTGTACTGGATATATCGCACAGTGAGTGTAAAACCAAGACATATTTTGGATATATTAGGGTTTGAAGTCTTCGTTTTGTTAGGAAAAAAGAGTTTCTAAAAAAAAACACCATAATATTTGGTTTATATGTACATTATATTGCATGTTCTTTCAGTTACTTCACTTTTACATTATCAAGTTCACGACTTTTGCAGTTATTTTGCATTTAATCTCGAAATTGAAAAATTTGCAGATGCCTTGGTTTTACACTCACGGTGCGATTATAACTAGGGAATTTATTAATTTTAGATCCACGCAAACAGTCAATTCCATAATATATCATGGGGTTTTACATTCAAATATTGGTAAGCCTCGAAATCATGTTATGGAATAATTGCAATTTGAAGTTCGACATGCCCTCTGAAATCAGGCATAATGCTAATTTTTTTGTACTTTATGTACATGTTCTATAATATATCGGATGACATTGAATTTTTTTCTAGCATACATATTCATATAATAATTATAGACACATAATCCGGTGTTAACTCTAAATACCTAGATTATGGATTTACCAACTTTTGGCAGCAACCCCACGAATATATTAGATATTTCCAACTTTGAAACTTAAACTTGTGGACTGTGGTATTTTTATAATTTACAATAGTTTAAGATGATTATGTTTCAGTGCGCCGCCAACTTGCAGATTTATTTTTCTTTGACTACCACCAATTCAAGAGTTGATACTGAAAGCTTATAAGCTCAAGCTCCCTCTAGCCTTTATTCTAACCCAATTTCTTTGAATTAGATCAATTTTATTGTATATATTTGTTAATTAAATAAAATTCTAATTTGCAGCATGAAGTAGCAGCCGCTTTGCTAGCAGCCACCAGTACGCCCCAACACCACCACGTGCGTGAGGAGGCAGAGGACGGAGAGGGGGAGGAGGGCTCCGAAGAGGAGCTGGCCAACGGTGGAGGGGAGGACCTCATGGGGGCCGGGGATAATGTCGTAGATCCCGTCGAAGACAGGCGCACTCTCGCCGAACGCAATGAACGTCTGCACGATCAGCTCAAGGTATACACCGCATCAACGTTTGCATTGTATTTTATCAGTACTATTTGATGCATATCTTCAGACCGTGTATTAATTCCTAAGAATAATAGAATCTTGGGTATTGATTTAGTCTTTGGTCAAACTAGAAAATTTTGAATAGCTTATACCTGTTTTACTAATTATAACTTATTATAATTATACCTAATTGACTATGTGAATATGCAAAATGGTAATATAAATTATAATTAATTCTACAGATTGGTTTTTTAGTCAATGGCTATTTCGGATGTTACATCATTAACAAGACTGCAAAAATCTCTGCTTAAGTCTCCTCGCAGAAATAAAGAAAAATACAGTATTTTTCTTCTCATTCACTCCAGTGCCTTTATTTATATAAAGGGTACAATACCCACCATGAGTAGAATATATTGCGACAGAATTATGGAGTTGTTATTTATTACTTTGGTTACTAAAAGCAATTGCTTAGAATAACCAAGATAATAACTCAATAATCCCTACGAGACACATTCCACTCACCGTGAATACAATGGAATAAAGGCGCAGATTCCGTCTCTTTCTGTGAGTGAAGTCGATAAGCAGAAATGAATCATTAGTCATTGCGGTCTTGATAATAATGTAACAACCGAAATATATAGAAATAAAATTATCTTAATGGAATTTTACTAAATAAATACTAATTGATATAATGTGTGTGTTTGTCAGGCACTGAAACAAGATCTGGCGCAATCGCGAGACGAGACCAAGGAGACGGCCATGGACAAAATTCACAGAGAGAACGTCCGCCAAGGGCGCGACAAATACAAGACCCTGCGTGAGATCCGCAAGGGCAACACCAAGCGGCGAGTCGACCAGTTCGAAAACATGTAGACGCGTTCCCTTTCCACATTCTCGCCCTCCTCTCGACGCCACTGCCAGCCGCATGTTTCCACATTTCGAGGTGCTCACCGTCCCCGATGCCGATGTTAAATATCGACGGTATCTTAAGAAATCGTACAAGATTATTTTGAACAACAGTTTACAAGTCTCGTAAATCATTTCAATTCGGTATTTAGCGAAAGAGGATGTATAAATAATATTTTTTCACGTAATTTGACAGTTTTTTTTTTTTGTATTAGACATAAGCGAATCATAAATTAAAATTCATCTCCAGTTCCTTGTAAACATTATTATATTGTATTATGAGATGTAAATGAAAGAATTATCGTGTTACGATAGACTCCTGATTATTTGGAATGAATCAACTGAGAACTGAGATAGTCAATCTGACAGTTTTTTAATAATCGTATTATTTTGCAGTATAATTGTATAATCAGGCGTCTACTGTATTTCGATGATGTAATTAGCATTATGCATTCCATTTCACTCAGTCGCTCGTCCGGTGGATGTGAATTTTTACAATACGTACTTGCTAAGCGCTAAGCGAATTAGCCGTGCTCAAGTAGGAATGGTGAATAAACCTGCAGAGTTAGGAATGGCTGACTCCTGAAAATCTGAGGCCTCGTCCAAGAATGTATTGAAAGGTTGTTTATATTTTTGATAAAACGCAGAGGAACGCAACGTCCGAGGGAAGTGAAGAATGCAGGCCAGAGAAATTTATTTTTAGAATACTTTTTCTAATAGGAAGTAAAAAAAATAAAATAAGTTTATACATTAATAGGATCCCGACGTATTATATTATTATTATTATCGTATAACATGTTGAACTTCAGGATAAAGACTGTCGGCAGAGAATGAAATGAATCCCGGGGCACTAGTTAATTTAGCCTAACGATTCCAATCGACTATAATGTGGCCTTCTTTGTATAAACACTTCATAACGATAGACTACCCGTTTGAATCTTGGATCATTCACGTCCGACGGGATTATAATCCTCTAAATGTCTGCCTCGGGATTGTTTTTTAATTTAATTTTTATCCGGTTGGGTAAATAATGGAAGTTTTACAAAGTGTATTCATTTTTTATTTAGTTTTTTCCGCACTGTAATAAAATAATATAAAACTGCCAATAATTATTGTTCCAGAGTTTTAGCCAGATGATTTGAAATCAAATCATTTGTTTAATATTGTTACTACAATAGCGTGTTTGTTGCGCGGCGCGTCTATGGTTTTTCTGTTATATTGTTATTCCGGTATGTATAATTATAATTTTTCTTTTAATTTCGTGGGGTTTTCAAAGCAGAGGTCGGTGCATCATGTTAACTTATGGGAGCGTCTTGTAGCTCATTATGCAATAATTACTTGTGTAAAAAATATATATTATTATAAATATGGTCATTTAATTTATTTTGAAGGCATTCCAACTTACTCTATGTATGATGTATCTTCTTTTATTTTCATTTAGTAGGATATCGGTATCAAACGGCCTTATTATAAATTTATGTTTAGTGCCATTCAACTTACGTTTCGACTTTTTTTTTTTGTTGTTTTGCCCAGTCTGATTGATAATAAATATTATGTTCTAGTTGTGAATGTGGGTGCTTTTCTTCCCTATGATAATGCTGTAAATAATCCGTGCGCCTAAACAATTCCATTGTTAGGTGGCTCTTAACATTTTTTTTATTTTATTCTATATATTATACCATGATGCCTTTTTCACTTTAGAAAGGAATGGAAAAATCCTTTCCAATAAAAAAAATATAAAACATAACGACCCGATGTTTCATTTTTTTAATTGTGTTCCCTAGCAATCTAAGATAAATTTACAAGGTAAGTCGGAAGAAAATGTCAAAGCTCAATTAATTTATTCGTCCATCGCTGATTATCGTTGCAGTAACCTTTTTTAGGATCTGTCATTAGTATCGGATAACACATGCTAGGTGTTGTCCTGTCAAATGTTAAATTAAAAAAATACACTTATAAACCGAAGTAAGCACTCATTTTTTTGGTGGTACCTTATTTACACATTTACTCAAAATATTTCCAGCATAAAGAGTTTCATTCATTCATCACATTTTACTGTTTCAGGCTATGTTGCATACCGGCATTATTATATTTCTGTTCTTGGCATCTTACCCCTACAAATGGGGGAAGATTCCATTATCATTATTTTTGATCATTCACTATCTCAGTTTTTAGTATTATGCAAAGCCTCATCTTTAATTATTAAGGTGCCAAGAATGACTACATGCAACATGCACGCCCAATCCGGACATTTGCGTCTGAAGTCTTAATTTTTTTTAGTTTGTAGCATCTTACCCCAACAAAGTGGTGGAAGATGGCATTTTTAGTTTTTATAATATTGTTCCAGTTAATTTTTTAATATTATTGCTGCTAAATGTTATAGTAAAGTGTTTCTAATATAACAATGTTTTTATTTTACAATCAGTAATCCGTCAAACTAAAAATTAGGCATATTCTCCTGACTTACCTTATATCATCAGCAGGGGTCAATCCACATCTCGGTCCCTAGTTATTCGGCTGGTTAGATTCATTGATAATGAAAAGGTATTTGATTCTATCAAAAAATCCTCAATTGTAGACGCCGTGTACAATCAAGGAATCTCTAAGCATTATATAAACATCCTAAATAACATAACACTTACAGTGTTGCACAGCCAGCGCAAAGCTTCATAAGCCATCTTGCAGGTTTCCCAATAGCAAGAGTGTCCGACAAGACGGCACAATCTCACCCAAATTATTCACCGCTACCCTGGAAGATCTCTATTCAGGCGACTTGACTGGAAGAACAGTGGAATCACCATTAACAGCGAATATCTCAGCCACCTGCGCTTTGCTGACGACATTATTGTCTGCGTACGACCCAACTTGCAAATGAAAGTCGCAAAATAGATTTAAAGGTAAATGTATCGATGACAAAAGCAATGATTGCTGTGCTGAATCAAAAGTGACCTTCATCGATGGCACTCATATCGAATAACAGTCCCAAAATACATCCAAAAAAAATCCTAATGTGGGAGGTGTTTCTCTTTTCAACTGACAAGAGAACATATTTTTCTGTCCACTTGTAATTTTTAACGCAACATAATTTATGTTAAGGGGCAACCACAGCAAGTGTCGATGAGTTTATTCAATTATTGATATTTGCCGCTGGCAAGCCCTTTATCAACTTACCATTTGGTCATGACATTGTATAAAGAAAGCTATAAATTTAATGTATTCATAAGTAGGGTTGACGTAAATGTATTGATATTTTTTGTCAATAAAGGAACATTCAATATTTTTTCCCTAGTTGGGATATTTACGTGCTGATTGGCTTTTAACCATGCATTAGAATATTTTAGCTATTGTCTTCAGCATAATTTTACTGCAATCGATATAGATATGAAGTAGACTGCGGCATGTTTAACGTGAAGTGTGGCCGTTTTGAGAATTACAATACTGACAATCCTTTCATAATAAATATATCACAGCGCCACAACACTTCAACTTATAATTTTCGCACTTAGAAATGTTTTTTTTTTTTTTTAAATCTTGGTTCGTTCACCAATACATGAAGGCGTCCCAAAAAGGGTCTATATGCAAAAACAAAATTGTTCAGGAGAGAAGATAAACACTTAGGCCGGGAATACACGGGCAGCATCATGCTGCAGTCGGATCTCGGAAATCCCCAATTTTTCATACTGGACGCCACACTGCTGCCGACGCCGGCAGCTGCTGCCCGGAACCGCTGAATTGCAGCAATCGATTTGCTGCCAAACATACACTGGGCAGCAATGGCTGCCCGTTATAGCAACAACCCCTTGACACGACCACAAAATGCGCGCCTTCAGCTAGCATTTTATGACGTCACAACTGTTTTGGTCCGATCGTGAATGTCGATTCCACTTCGAAGTACGCTGCCTACCTCGAGACGAAACTAAAAGAAACATGTAATAAGTCCCATAGTTCAGTCTGAGTGACTTACAGCCACTCAGTGTGAACTATGGATGATTTCTTTCAGGCAGACCAAATGGTCTTATAAGAAAAATGTAAGTAATTAAAAAGTCTAGAATTTAAGGTTAAAAGTAAACAATATTATGTAAACAACTTATGCGATATCATTAGCTAAATGCTGTAAACTAAAGCTAATTTATAACTAATCCTTGCATTATGTAAAATCATATTTTTTGCATACGTAAAAATTTGAATCTCCGCGCGAGAATATCTGACGCAGAGCGCCGTGAGATAGAAAGAGAGGCCTCTTTAATAAATAGGTCCATACGACTGAGCGAGCCGCTCGTCGGGATGGAATCAAATTATGAAAATATTTTAAATAATTGAAATATGATATCAGATAATGTTGTAATTAAAATCTAATGATTAGATATTGTGAGTATCAGCTGCACACACCTAATGTAAATGATAGATTAGAATTATTGTTCTTAATAAAGTACGTACGAATTTAGTACGTACTTATGTGGAGAGTAGATAGGGAAAATACGAAAGTTGTAAATTTAATAATGTATGTCTTGAGACACTATTATTTTGTAAATTTACAAGTAAAAATTATTTCTTAGATCTGTCAACTAAGCCTTACAAATCGTTTTCAATTTGTAAAAAGATGCCCTAAAACAGGTAATCTTTGGACCTCGTAAACTCACACTTGTCATGGGAATATCATTTAGATCTGAAACTTTATCTGGGCCTTATTGTGTCTCATAAATATATTTGTATAGATTAAAGTCGTACTTTCTCCCTGAAGGAGAGAAAACGACCCGGAAGGTACTGACTATAAAAGACGGCGCGGTATTAAATTTTACTTCACTCTTGCGGTCGCAGTATGTTTTCATAGTTGATCACGGTGCGAAATATTCGTACGTGTTAATATTACGCACCGTTTTAAATCGGCGATCTTTCTTTTTACATTATTATAATCTTGATATTTGAATCAGAAAATATTCATCTGATCTACGTTAAAAGTACTAGAAGGGCTTTTGCGATGATTATGAAATTTGTCCTACCTGTAGATACCTATAGGACGCTTGTTTCTAACTTAATTAGATACTCATAATTTTCCGGGAAAGCGGAAAAATAAACCGCTTTTCCGTAATTGGCCCAAGGGTTTTGCTCCTGGTCTGGAAAGGAGGCGAAAACAACCTCATTGGTCCACCTTTCGTGTATAAACACGCCCTGAAAAGTCATGTACGGCTTTTTCTCACCTTTTCCTAAACTTTAAGTTATTAAAATCTATAATTATTACGATAGCGTGTATCGAGACCCCTGCAAGCTTATATAATTTCTTAATCAGAATTATTGACGCTTCTTAAGATAATTAATGAAAACCTAAGAATATGACTCCGGCGATTGGTGACAACACTTAAATCCACGTAGCTTCATCGTAAAAGTTAACAGTTATTCGCGATTTAAAAAATCTATCGAGAGATTATTTTCCATCGCAATTTGCGTGATACATCACAGAGATCGCGTCATCGATTATCTACGTCAATAAATAATGTGACGGGAAAATTATTCACACGTAGGTGAAAACGTCACGAAGTACGTCGTATTAAGTACCTTAGAGTGTACATTCATAAAAGGAACAGAGTTTCCCAATCTTTATAGTCGGTGCCTCAATAGTATAATAAGTGCGTAGCCATACCCATAAATAAAAATAAATATAGATAGTTTTATACAATAAAATTAAGTAAATAAAAATAAGTTTCTATAAATAATTATTGTTAATTTATTAGTAAATAAATTATAGTGTCAAGATATTTGATAAAAATTAATTATAACAAATTTATTTATGAAAGAACAATTTAATAAATAATTAAAACAATACTCACGAAGATTTTTTTATTCAAATAAATCTGCGATGTTTATTCCAGGCGTACAATTCGATACGTAAACCGAGTGACAGCCATCAGTAAGTTGTTCTTTGACGTTTCACGCACGTGAACGAATTAAATAAAATAAATAAAACAATTATTAGATTCTGACGTCATCCTATTATCGGGTGGCGTTTTTAAATCAATATATCACAATATTGTTATGGTGTGTTCTCAAGTGTCGTTCAGAACTCTTACTTGACTACCCTCACCGACCCCGGGCGGAGCTAGCCTAAAACTGGGGTTCTCAACCTGGTCTAAGGGCAGGGCCGATTGAGATATAACGCCCTTGTGATTTTACCAGGACCGGGGTAACGTCACCCTCCCACCTCTTTCCCCCCCTAGTTCTGCGCACCGTCATTCCAGTCTGAGTTTTTGCCAAAGATGGATAACAATATTTATTTTGACACACACGCTTTTATAAGTGACATAAAAAACTATGAGTGCATTTGTAATCTAAATTGTGAATCATATAGTGACATTGAAGTTAATGGCTGCACCACACCCGGTCTTAATATCACGGGACCCTACGTTTGATGTGAATCATTTTTTTTGACTGGGAATGTCTCAGGAGCAGTTACTCAAAACTAAGGTTGCAATGCTTTGTCTGAATTTACATGACTTTAAGTTGGGAGAGATGAGCATGTAGTTAATATTAAAAATTATTAGGGGCATTTCGTCGTTGAGCTGTTAAAACCTCCGATGTGACAATTTTGCATTTTCTGTTTCTTCGTATAAGACCTCATGGTTTAGTAAAACCTCCAATCTTCCTAATAGCACAAAAATTAAAATATAATTGAAAATAGAAACCTCCAATGTAACATGTCTTATTATGATGAGACATTAATAGCTCCAATGTGCGAAATGGTCACATCGGAGCTATTACAAACAGTCAAAGATGATGAGTCCCACTACCTGTTATATATCTGTGCACTTCGGAGATATTGCACTACTATAAAAGATTATCCGTAAGTGAAACAAGAAAAAAAGCAAAATTGCAATGAAATAGAGGAAAAGAATATGTAGGTTATAGAACAATAGAAAATAAAGTGGTTACCCAAAATATCTTACGGCCTGCGAAATGTATTAAAGGGAAATGTAAACATAAATCTCCCAAAAAAATAACAACTGTATCTCATTTATGTGATAAATTATCAGAAGATATCAAATTTATCTTCGATTCGTTTTGCAAATTAGTTCGTGGGATTTGAAGAAAATGTTCATTACGAATTTAGTTCAAACAAGATCTGTCCGCCAAAGAAGACAAACCAGTCAAACTATCCTTCAAAACAAGCCTTCTAAAAAGCCAGAGAGACGTGATTATTTTTCGAAGGACGTAGAAGGTAACCGCATAAAAGTTTGTAGATTGTTATTCCTTACCACATTATCCTTGGGAGAGGATAGCCTCAAACGTTGGGTTAAGGAAAAAAATAATAAAGTAATAAATTCAAATGAAGACTTTGATGATTGTCTCAGCAAACATATATCAAATAGACAATCAAAGAATAAAGATTTACTCTTAGAAGATGTGAAGGCTTTTGGCTAACTTTAATACCAAAAATCCCTTCACATTATTGTAGAGCATCATCAAGTTTGAACTATATGGATTATTATTCATTTACTTCTAAAAGCCACATGTACAAAATAAACATACAATGGTGCACAGAAAATGGGAGGTAACAAACACTTCAAGAATATCATGAAAATAGACAAAAATTCAATTCATAAGCTTCGTAAAGATCAGTGCGATATTTGTGTTGGTTTTAGCAATGTTCCCAAGAATATCTAGGATGCCCACCGAGAGAAGAAAGAAGCTGGGAGAATTGCCAAAAAAGCATTCAAAGATAGTGTTAGTGATGAACGGTTGGTCGTCACAATGGATTTGCAAAGCATTTTGACATGTCCTAAGTGGTTAGCTTCCTGGTGTTATTATAAAATGAAGTTGCAGGTCCACAATTTCACGATATATACTCTCTTAATGACGATAAAGTCGACTTCTATGTATAGCATGAAGCTAATGGTGGTGTTAGTAGTAATGAGTTTAGTTCATGCCTGGTAGACTACTTGACAAATATTTCAAACAATTTTAGAATAGTTGTATTAATTTTGGATGAATGCAACTATCAGAATAGAAATAAAATCTTGTCTAGTGCTCTAAGTGACTTTGCAAAAGGAAATAATATAACCATCCAACAACTATATTTAGAAAAAAGGACATACCATGATGGACGCAGACTCAGTACACTCAGCTCTTGAACATTTTTTTATCCACATATTAACTCACCTTCCGACTATAATATTGCACAAATGCAAATGGCACGTCAGAAAAATCCATATTGCATACAAAATTTAGATTATACTTCAAGAAATATGACATCTCATCAAATTTCTCCTCAATTAGACCAGGAATTAAAGCAGGGGATCTAGTAGTTGTTGACATTAGGCAGATAAAATATTTGCCTAATGGTAGCGTGCATTTCACATTAGATTTCTCTGAAAATTGGGAGATATTACCGAGTCGCTGCGAAAACAAAAATATGACGCCTAAACAGTGAAAGTCTACATAAGTTCCAGCTCCCAATCTCTGATGAAAAATTATAACACCTACAGGAAATGAAATCGGTTATTGAAAAAGACCACCATCCCTTTTATGATGCCTTACCCCACCAAGATATAAGAAAATAATTACCTACTTATTTATTAATAGATAGTTATATATTTTTTGCTTAGATTGATTAAATTGATTTCAATTTAATATTAACAGGTGAAATTATTTTTTTAAGTACTACTTTAAATTTAAATACTTTTACTTTTGAAAATTTACAGATAATCATAAAAAACAACAAATTTGATATTAAATTTAATAAAAGATTGTAACAGATTATTCAATTAAATTACCCTTTTCTATGAACAAACAATATCTCCAATGTAACAACTTTAATTTTATTACCAAATATATACATGAAAACATCAATGACTGTTATTATTTAGATAAATGAAGCTAATAAAAGACTCGCAAAAAAAAAATTGGAAGTCTATCTTCGTTTTTGTGCTTATAAAGTAGTTTTTTCACTCTCCTGTAAAATTTCAATTTTGTCACATTGGACGTTTTTACAGATCAACGACGTTATAGTGACATGGTTGCTAAAAATATTGCTTGGGCCACTTTAAGTGCTAAATATATTAAAGATTTTGATAAGAAAACGGTGAGCCCCCGCTCCCGCTGACTTGTTTGCTGCCAATCACAACAACATGAGCCGCCGCAATGCTGCCTTGATCGGCAGCACCAGCAACTGTAATCGGCTGCTCGCAGTGTTACCATTTTTTAAAAGTGGAATTATAGTACAGAGCCTCCAAAACTATAGTATTTGGGGAAAAAATATAGTACGTGTTGTCATCTGTTGAAAATGTATAGGTTTTTTGTTTCTCAGAAGAAAAATAACAGAGAATTTGAGAAACTCCGAGACCCCTTTTTATTTAGGTACCTCTTGCCATCAAAAATGCTTACCGGAGAATTCAAGAAATTTTATTTCCGTTTTTCGAGCAATTTTTTTCCAAGTTCTCCAAATCTTCTTATATTGCGAAATTATAGTACTTTGCACTAATTTCTTCTTCTTCTTCGATGGCGCTACAGCTCAAGTCGAGCCATGGCCTCCTCCACCACTGTCCTCCAGCCGGAACGGTCCTCCGCACGTCTTTTCCAGTTCCTGATTTTTAGTATCTGGTTGGCATCTTTTGTAACATTATCACCCCATCGTGTGCGTGGCTTTCCCACTGGCCTTTTCCCTCCTGGGTTTCCTTCGAGGATCTTCTTCGGTATCCGTGACTCAGGCATGCGCTGGACATGGCCTGCCCAGTTTAGCCTCTGGAGTTTTATGAAGTTGGAGAGTTTTGAATCTTGGTATAAGCGGTATAGTTCCGTGTTGTACCTAATTCTCCACTCCCCACCATCATTCATGGGTCCGTATATCCGCCTTTTCTCTCAAAGCAATCCACCATTTCAGCTGCTTTCACATTTAGCATCCATGACTCGCACCCGTATGCAACGACTGTGCGTATGACGGTTTTATAGAGCCGCGTCTTAGTGTTTCTGTGGACATTTCTGGATTTGAATATGGGCAGCAATGAGAAGTACGATTTATTTGCAGCGGTTATTCGGGCTTTTATTTCTTCCAGTTCCTCGTTCTCTTTTGCACCAATTTATCGAACGGAAATATTGAAATTTTTTCAAAATTATAGTATTTTGGGCATACTATACCTGTTTTATATCGTACATGGTACGCGGACCAAAATTATAGTACGGTTGGCAACACTGGCTGCTCGTTTGCTGCAGCAAGATGCTGCCCGTATATTCACGACCTTTGCGAAATAAATATAATAATTTCAATGTTTTATGTGTACATTTTAATTGATCAGCATTACCTTATATTAAAAATAATATTTTTATTATTTATAAATTATAATTGGTATAATTTTATTAATTATAATTGATCAAACAATAAAAAACAAAAAAAATCAAATTGTACATTGCATGAGGCCCCTCTTCCACGTTAGCCAACCTTTTCAAATGAATTTTGATAAGTGTGGCGATTTTATGAAAATTAAATTCCCCACACTGTGTATACAGTTATATAGGCCCTTTTGATATCAATGTATTATTTATAGACCCTTTCTACAGGGACGCCTTTAAATATCTCAGTGGCGAAGATTCCTTACTAGGTAATTATTTAAAGTCAATAAAGTTTATATTAAATTATATCAGTAACAGTTTCATGACTCCTATATCTTGGAAGCAGGCCAGGATATTTCGTGCCCTCCCCCTACCTATCGCTAATGTTAAGGACAATGCAATGTTCTACGGAAGTGTTCCCCAAGTAATATTCCACAGTAGTCCAGGGCTCCAGGACTCGTGCATTCTTGTAAACGTCATAACTTCTGAATAAAATGTGTGTATATTTTATAAACATTTATGATTCTAGTATGAAAATATTCACTATAAACTCGAGAAACAATATGTTGATTTTTCACAAATATCTATCATTCTGTTTCCTATTTCATATTTTTTAAGGGATTTATTTTATTCTAAAAATAGCTGGCCTACAAGTGTCCACCTAGTAAAAATTGGCTGACATTGAAAAGGTTAAATAAATGAAGGGTATTCCATATATTTTTAACGATTTTTTATATTCTTAAATAAATCTACTTGAATTATTGAGTTCATCGGCACTCGACATCATATTATAAAGCACTGATCAATCTCCTTTTGTGGTAGTCAAGTAGCATGCGACCCTTCGCCATATTGGATAAATAGCCATTTTATTAGTCAGTAATCACATTAGAAATAATATTATAAAATAAATTTTCTGCATGTGAATTATCATTTAATTATATCGCATAACCACACATTTTGAAATGTTAGTATTCTTTAAGTAAAATAGTGCCGCAGCATTTTGAGTGACTTTTATTATAATGTATTAGAGCAAATTTGGGCGTATTTATTTCACTTAACTGGTCGACCTGCCATACCAGGCCCCTAGGCTAGAAACCTGTCAGTCCACCGCTTGTGGAGGCCATGTAATAGACTAATTGTACAGCATCAATACCCCCCAAGTGGGGTCGTCGGCTGAAACAGTAAACATAAGAAATATTGATTTCGAACTAAATCGAACCCCTAGTATGATAAGGTTCGACCAACAAACACAGCTTGATATTTTGAGTTAGTGTTGGGAAAGTATTTATCTTATCCATAATTATGACATATTTTATTTTCAGAATTATCTACTGATAATAATTGACAGATATTAATTTTACAAGGTTCCAACTGCATCGGTTTATTTTAAAAGTTGGTGTTACACACATTAGAATCAATTGTGGTGTGCTATGTATCATTCATATCCAAATGCAACCATGCTTACCTTTCGGGTATTACTAACACTTGCTTCTACATATCTTTGTGAGAGTGGATTTTTAACGCTTCTTCATTCGTAAACCAGAACAAGAAACAGATTAAATGTTGAGAATGACATGATGTAGGCATTAACGAAAACTCAACTGCTAATTTTGAAGGTTAACCAGTCATAATTTTTACCATCGCATTAACTATGTCTTAAGTTAAAATTATATTGAATTATAATATACTTAAAAATCTATTTTCAATGTGTTTTTAAAAAGGCTGTTTACAATTTATAGGGGTCGCGTGTCACTTGACTTTTATAAAATGGGGTTACGACTCGAAAAAGGTTTGGGAATGTGTGGTGTAGAAGAAAACATGAGTTCGCTGGTGAAAAAAAAAAACAATCAATTTGTTACACTTAAGTTATTTATTATTATTTTTTAATTACATGATACATAAATTTAATAACCTATTGCATTTTGTTAATAATATACATTGTTGAGACTTACAAAGCAAATAAAATAGATATTGATACAATTTTATTATAAACAAGTTCAATAATTTAATTAACATAAGGACTACATCATTTTATTTAAGCTAAAATATTCCAATGACTGTTCAATCAGACAAGGCGACTAAAAATATGTCTTTATTTAGCCACACGTTAACGAATCATTCCTGAAGATAATACCAGGGGTATCAAAATATCAACATAATATACACAATAAATGCAAGCATTCTTTATTGATTAGACATTGTTTTAAAGCTATCTAACAACACCTCAAAATAAGTGAGAGAAAAAAGGTAATATGTATTATAAGCTGCGAAAGTACATTATAATTACAGGGAATGTATCTGATCCCTTTCTTTGTCACTCAACTGTGAATAAATATAATTTTTAATATCACTAATTGTGTCACTTTTTTTATGAATATAACAATCCTAAAATGGCTAATATTATAGATTTCTATTCTGCTGTATTAAATAGAAATTTTGACAATGATTAGACATTTTTTTTTATGAGAACCATTGTCGTATAATAGAAATTATAATATGGATTAAGAAAGACAGTGTGTTGCTGTACTTCCATAATCGAGCAAAGAAAACTGAAGCAAGATTTTTCAATCAAAGTGTCAAGTAATTAAATGAAGTTAACGTATCATTTGAGTAAACGACAGAACTAAAGTGCAGTGGATATTATGGTTAGGAGTTTACAAAATCGGCACAGCTGACAATGAGAGCAGCTGCTTTTGAGAGTAACATCACTGGGATGATCGCCAGCCTCCAAAGTTAGAAGGCACAATGAGAAGGAAGAATTGATGATGTAGTAATAATTCAATTCGGTTAAGTTAGATCTTTGTCTGTTAGGATAACTCGCATATTATGGGAGTCTGAAGAGAACAGTAAAATCACTATTGACAAATAGTATACTATAATCGATAGAATTGCATGTGGCAATAATTGGTCGAGTGCAAGGATTATAAGATCAATTGAAGTGATAATCTATCTAAGCGGATTAGAGGACAAAGATGACATGCTGGATAAGGAACTCGGTCCAGAAGGTACCGCCAGGTTTAGTTTGTCCATTTCTTCGTCAGCTTGATTGTTCTTCAACTCTTGCATTGTGTACATGAACTTGTTCCAGTCGTCGTGGCGTGGTATCGCCAAATGCTGAAAATAAGACACATTGTAACAATGGCATGGAACAACCTAGGCATGACTATTTTATAAGTTTTTTAAAATCACTTTTACTCATTCACATCAGGTCTTATACATTTAGGCGCAATGCCTACTGAAATTCAACTCGATATCAACAAAGCCGTAAATCATTATCGACTGCTGATATCAGAAATGTTGCAAGTCTCTCCCGAGCTCACACTCCCTGACACTGACACGAACATATTTCAAGCGACATCAGGCATGTTTCTCAACCAAAAACGTTGCAATCACGCGGTCTGCGGGGTACATTAATGGCCAGAACACATTACCAGCACACATGCCACACTCCATCTGTATTTACCATTCAATTCTCTATCCAACTGTACAACCTTACTGTTGTATCTCAATTCAATTTTATTATGGAGATATTCACAAACATACAATCTTACTCGTAATGAAAACATAGTGTACATGCACTGGACTAAACCGTAACATATTTTTAACTTGTTACATTTACACAACTCTCATAAGTTAATTCAATCAGTGCGGTTTCTGGGTTCATTGATTTTATTTAACCAAATCACCTTTACCTCGACCAAATACTCATTCATTGCTTTGTGGCTTGGTTTAGTGAGGCTGAAATCTTTAGATTGATTCCATCATCTCATTTTTTTTTCAAATATTAGTCTGATTCCAGGACAGCAATTTGAAAATACATTATGATCAAACCTGAAGACAGACAACTAAAATGAATGAAGTCTACTTTCATAAAAAATTATTACAAGTTTACTATAAAGATTAAATTGAAGATGTATTGACACACCGTGTTATGACAAATTTAATAAAGCAGTTAAAATTGTCATATTTTTTAAATGAAACGTTTTTTCACGCATGCTGCAAAATCACCAGTAAAGTGATCTGATTTGATACAGAAAGGTATCCTAGATAGAGAGAACTACCAATCTTTTGATCTGCTACATTACCGGCTAAATTTAGCAAAAAAAATCCAGTTATGTATGCATTATGACTTACTACAGTTTTCAGTTGCTGAAGTTAAAGTAATGGATGAAAAAAAACATGGTGAGTATATATACCTCGGCCACATCGTAGACCCAAATCTTGCCGGTGTCGTCTCCTACGGTAATGTGCAGGCCGTTGGGAGTCCAACTGGCACGGTTCAGGGCCACTCCCCCATCCACTTGAACACTGGCAGCTGGGACCTAAACAAACACCATACCATATTACTTGTCACTGAGGGTATATGGATCACGCTATAAAGTTTATATTGCAAGTAATATATTCTCATACTTTTGTGGGGTCACCCGAGTGACCCTTTCTTTTCAAACAAATTGTTACGCTTCTACACGGAACGGAATCTTTCCAATATGCTCGGGTGGTTACCAAAGTGGTTATGTGCCTATGCCTGATAAACGGTCACACCATTATTCGTTTTGTTTATTTATTGCTTTAACATACTTCAGTATCTTGATTGAGGTTCCAAAGATCCAGGCGGCCAGAGCCATCTACGCAGGCAAAGAGTGCAGGGTGGACAGGCGACCAGCACGCGTCAAGTACATAATCGCCGCTGTCTTCAAACGAATACAGGGGCTTGTTTTCCTGGAAACATAACAAAAAATATTATAATTTATCGAAACTTTCTTCCTTTTCTCCCATGTGCGTTGCATTATTTTAAACAGAATGAATACCTTGAGACTCCAGAGTTTCAAGGTCCAATCCATAGATGAAGTGAGGAAAAGATGTGAAAAGTCAATGCCTCCAGAAACAGAATGGCACGAGATTCCGGTGACAGGTCCAGCGTGTCCCTCAAACACCTCGGTCACGCCTGCTCGCGTACCGTGTCTACAGCCTGCAGTCAAAACAAAATAACTTAATAAAGTAACTGCTCACAAAGATGACACTAATTTTATTTCATAAATTATTTATGAATATAGCAGACGTAGACTACAAAACGTGAACCAAATTGAGGTACATGTAATGGTGCACGTCGCCTACTGTCACGGGCTGCCGCTACGGGAAAAAAGTGTATTATGTCATTGTTCTTGGTGTTTAAAATGCTATCGGACTGATGCTCCCATCCCGTAGCACATTTTGAACCTTTAAACGAACATTGGCAGTTGGCAAAATCTGCCGAAATCACTAAAACAACAATGAGGTCACCTCATGTTGAACTGCACTGCATCGACACCTGCATGACGTTTTGAATGTTTTTATCATATTCCACACGCCTACACTTTTCGTATGTCATATCAAAATCAGGTTTTTTTGTTTTTAGCAGTTGGCACTATGTATTTTCGATGTCTATTATCTATGGTCTGCAGGTTGGGTTCTGTTAAAAATATTATCTATGGATGTCATGAAGCAAGTATTTTAACATACGCACACGTGGAAACTGTTAAAATTAATTGAAATTAGCATGAGTAATTAATAATAATTCAAAGTACTAATACATTAGAGTAGGTACTCTTCATTAGTGTCATTCTTTGGCGAATTTACAGAGATGGTGATGGTTCAAAATATTCTGCAAAATGACGAAACCATAGATAAATTTGTTGCCGCGACAGCGTGACAGTAGGCGACATGCACCTCAATTTGATTCGCGCTTAACTGTAAAAAAGTAATACTATCAATCTAAACAGAACATAATAATATTATGAACCTCCACAAAAAGTTATATCAAGATTTTTTTTACAAAAAATGATTGTCAATTATTTGCACATGGGGTTCTTGGTTTGGATGAAACATACATTGAAAAACAACATGAATTTTGCACGACTCGAAATTGTGATCCACGGATTCAGAAGCGGAAATTCTGCCATTCATCCACTTTGTGTATTAAACAGTAATAGCGCATGAATTTACTGGCGCCAATAGTGTGTAAAATAAACTACCGTGATAATAACTGTTTACACGCAAAAGTGCCGACTGTCTCACTAGTCTTATTCTTCAAACGTAAGCGAGACGTATTGTTGTAATTGTATAGTGGTATTTGATAAATTGATAAATGTTAAAATGCGCTGCGCGGTGTAATTCGTATTTTTTCCGGCAGGTTTATACGAAAGAAAAGTACTAATACAGTATCAGGATCGATAAAAATATTTAAAAACAAAATAGAGGTTACCATCTTTGAACCTAGTCCGATATCTATAAGCTGGCGTACACGTCATCACGGTTCTTTTATAAACTAGTGGAACTTAATTCATAAATTCCCCCCACTTCAGTATCTTAACACAGCATTATGTCCGGCCCCCACCAACTTAATCGTCAATGCGACGCGATGACATGTACGTCAGCTTATAGAAATCCGAGTCTCTCATTTGTTCAAATAAGACAAAAATATTCTCACTAATAAGACTAGCATCAGATTTTTGGAACACTTACAACCAAGATTATGTGACATCGAGTTATATTACTTATCCTTCATACAAAATCTCAATTTTAACAAAAATATCTAATAAAACATGTTGGATTTCCTAACTGTTTTGTTCTACTACAAATACAAACTTAGAAAGGCAAACATTCGAAGAACTGCACAGAATACTTTGTCATTGTTTCCTACAGCTATACAAAACACCTTTCATGGCTGATATGAGAGAATAAGTGAACTGACCAGAGTAGACACTGCCATCCTCACTGCCGAGCACGAAGTTATTGACATCGGAGTGGGGGAAAGCCATGCAAGTGACAGCGATGGCCTTGCTCTGGCGCAGCTGCAGTTCCAGAGTCTCCTGTGGCTGTGCCAGCATGTCCAGAGACCAGGAGCACATGCGCCCGTCTGTGGACACCGACATCAGGTTGTGCGCGTTCTGCGTGCCAACCACGCTCAGGCAGTATACCGGGTGCTGCACAAAATACATTTATTATGAACTTTTATCTATCACTACATCAGACTTTCAAATGCATTCTTCAATATTTTACCAAGAGTGCCAAAACGAAACCTTTTAAGATTTAGTGACCGTGATACCTAGTCTGATATTACGATTGAACCTTTAATTTAAAGAAACCAACGGTCAAATTTATTTGAGAAATTCAATACTTCTGTACCAAGAGTTGAAAGTCTGGAAGTCCCAGGTATGTATATCATTTTTTATATAGGGTATAAAAATGGTTTTCTTTTTTAAATATTTGAAATTATAGAAATCTCCAATATAACATGTTTAATAAGACCGTAATACCTCCAATATATTGTAACCATCAAATCGGATCTATTACAAACACTTGACAATGACAAGATCAATGATTTGTTATGTAGAAAACATAGATTCCAGTGCTGCTTGGTTTTAAAAACAGATAAACTGCTTTCCAGTAAAATTGTGCAAATGTGACTTCCAGATTTTTAGCTCTAACGCAACTAGCGCAACTTCTGACATAGAATTTGGCAAAATTATACTCACCGTGTGTGCTTGTGATGATAAGGGTGTTCTTTGAATTGGTGTGCGTTTTTGTACTCTGTTGTCCCACAAGACTATTTGACCAGAATATGTGCCTCCGAGAATCAAATTTGGATGAAATCTGAAATAAAAACACATTTTTCAGCAAAATAAATATTACCATTTTAAAAAAACCCTTGCAAGTATTAATGTAAATAGGTATATAATTTGGAGAAGCCTCGGAAACATAATTATTATAAAATTCCTATAAAAAATGGAATTCAAACACACTTCTTTCGCTATCGGATACAAGTACTGACTAACCTTGCAGATATTACCTAAAAATTACACTATCAAGGTGTTTTCCAGCAAATAATAACGTCTGTACACGTCCATGGATTTACTTGCAGCAATAGTGTGTATTTTAAACTATCGCAATAATAACTGTTTACACATAAAAGTGCTTACTGTCTCACCAATCTCATTCTTCAAGAGTAAGCGAAATGCAGTTGTCATTTTATAGTACTATTTGACAGGTAGTGAAAATCGGTTAACCTCAAAATGAGTTGAGGTGTAGTTTGTTTTTTTAACGGCAGGTTAGCCACTATCGTTCTACTGCGCAGGCGCAGATATCGAACAAACCCAACTGTCGCATGAAAATTCATAAGCTTCTGAACTTTTTTGATTCATTCAGATATTGTTAGAGTTGGAGACAAGGCCCACCATATAGTCAGGCCGTGACACGAAACTGTAAACTTCAATCGTCGTGCTAGTTATTGCTCATACTCCGAATGCAATATGGTAATCCGTTTGTAGAAAATGATGATTGTTGTATATTGAAATATTATGTAAATGTAATTACTTGAAGGAAATATGCAATCCTCATTTTATTGTGAACACGTGCATTGCATTCAAAGATAATCAATAACTAGCACCACCATCATAATTCACAATTCAGTGCCACGGCCTATAGTCGCCCTTGGTTGGTCATAAATCAAGTTTCATACAAAATATTCCATAAAATTAGCGCAGTCGCAGCCCGTGATGCAAAAAGTCATCAATAACAATTTATTAAGTCAAAGTTGTTACAAATATCATACATAAATGTCAGTTTGCGACCTCCAATTTTTTTTTTTTTTAGAAAAAACTTATATACAACATTCATGACAGTGAAAATGTTTTTTTGCCTCCTACACTATGTGATGGCATCTATTATACTGAGGAGCAATCATTTTTTAATACTATTGCAAACAATCTGTTTCATAATGACAAAATGAACTTGTCAATTGAATGAAGTGTAGTGATGTAGTGTGCAATGACCTGGCGAAGGTGGCGCTCATGACGGGCGACTGACAGTGGAAGACGTCCTCAGGAGTGGTCTTGCGGAATTTTGTATTCCAGACGAGGCAGACGCCGTCGGGATCGTGAGGCGCATCTTCGCTATTGTGGTAGGCGGCCAGCAGCAGTTCAGGGTGATGAGAGCTCCAGTCCAGTGAGGTGGCGCACCGTCCCCGCGACCACCGCTCGCAGTGAAACGTGCGCGACAAACTCAGCCGGGCATCACCCTTCTCATCACTGCAACAAGAAAACAAATTATTTTTTTTCAATGAATTCAGCATAGTTCAAATTTTGCAATTTGCCGGTCAGTGATAACAATCGAAGCTGATTATATGACTTTACATTGCAGGTTCATTTGAAGAGACTTCATACTTCTACTATGAAATTCCACTATAATTAGTTAAAACACATATGTACATGATTCTATTCTATATGCAGTATTGTCAGAATAAGCCATGAATACTTAAATTCATAGGATAGGATAGCATATAATTAAATTTAACTTCAATTTGACACTTCATGTATCGCACATATTGCCGTATCAAATCAGACATTTGAATATAAAATTTAGCCTGTAGAAAGATACTCCCTCGTCAATTTTATGTAGGCAACCAAAAGCAATACATTGACCATTATTTTAAAGGTAAATAATCTTGTAAAACACTGAGAAATGTGTACGTAATGTAAACAAAGTAACAGACATCAAACCAGAACACGAGCCACAGTTTTTTTAAGGCTGCCAATAGAAGAAAAAAATAATAAATTTGTTACATTTATCTAGAATACAAATTCTTTGGATGGTGTAATGACAAGACTAGAAGTGCGACATTACCGAGCATCATCAGTGTCTTCTCCGCCCGTGTAGTCGGTATAGATGTCAGTGGATTCGGCGAGAGCACGCTCCAAGATGCGGCCCGTTCGCGACACGAACCGCTGGAACTCTCCCGACAGGATTATCATCTGCTTCTCATCTTCACTCAGCTCACGAACTGGCACACAAAGAAACATTAATGGATGTAATAACACACATTAAAAAACATGTATTTTTTACCAACTGCCCGATAGAATTCGCGACTTTACTTTTATTTTATTGTTAAGAAATGAGGTACAGAAGGCTAGCATTTTGATTTTCAAGGAAATCTAATGTAGTATTCTAGCTTTAGTATTAATAATTGTAAGCCATGCCAAAAAAGCTAGATTTAAAGCCATATGCCAGATGTGTATTTTTCTAATCAAAACTGATGGATCTGACAAGAAAAATGCTAAGTTGTAAACAATACTGCCGAGAAGCTAGTCGGTCGATCTTTAATCACCGTAGCAATACAATGTGAACACACATGGTACACATAACAACTTTGGCTCCAAATCATTCTGCTGCTGAACTATTACATTCAAATCACTATGCAAATAAGTGGCTTTATGTACCGCATAACTTATGTAGCTGAAATCGGACATTTTACAAGTGACACCACCCGACATGGTGACGGAATTGAGAAATACAAGCGACAGCTGTCGAAAAAGTTTCATACACATACATCATGTAAATTGAATGTCGTTTACTCATTTACCGACAAAGCAAAATCCACATTCATTTTAAACAAGAAAATGGTAAAGGTTGTTCCCTATTTATTCTCACAAGCAAAATAAACTGTCCAAACTGGTAATTTTTAAATAATTTACTTACGAAGTTATGAAAAATTTAAATTTAAAAAATGGCAATACTTTCAATTGCAAAAAGTGAAGTTGCCATTTTACGCATCATGTAGCTACCTAATTACAACACAACTTCACTGTCAAATAATGGTTCATAATTAGTTAGTTCAACACAATGTCAACATCTTTGCATCAACCTATTTAGGTTACATGGACAAATGTTACTGGACTATACATAAGCCCTGTCTTAAAATGACTTAATCATCGGATGGCTCACCTTCTTTCTTCTCCTCTTCCTTCTTGAGTTGGTGCTCGGTGTGCGTGACGGCCGGCTGCACCTCCTTCACCTGCGGCAGGCCATGTGGAAGAATCCCGGGTGGCAGCCGCGAATGAAAGCCTCCCCCTCCGCCTCCCTGCTCCAAACTGTGCTCCTCTTCCTCACCTTGGTTGCGCGCACCGCCATAGTCGTCGAACGTTAACACTGAAGCGGTGAATAAGATTGCCCCGCACTACGTGCCCCTACCTTCGCCAGCCTTCGCTCGCGCCTTCACTGACCTGACCCTTACTGACTTTTCACTTCAAATTACCTTCCAAAGTGACATTTACTATTGCTGCATTAAAACTAGTTAATATTTAAGTGTCTCACTGAACTAATCAGTAGTAATTTAAATGAATTTTTAAGGTTACCTAACTCGCAGAACAAATAATATATAGAAATAATGTCATTTTAAAAAAAAGGTGTTGATATAATAAGAATTTTAATGAAAATACACCCAATTCTCTTTTGCAAGGTTTTTTTGTCTGTTCCAAGAAAAGGGACCAAATATTTTTTTAACACAGAATCAACATTTTTGTCATTTGGCGAATTTTAAGATGCAAGTGTTCATGGCTCATGCATGCTTTGTTATTGTTTTGACACATTTATTGCTCTTGGGTTTCAATTTCATTCCCACTCCAGTTTTTGGCCTTGAATGAATCTCTCCAATATTGTTTTTCTCACATTGATATACTACTGGATGAATTATATGCTTCTTAAAATGACGCCCGATTTTCAGCGAGTCGGCCTTTGTTAAAACTTACTGAGTAAGCCCGGTCTAGCTTGCATCTTACTCTAACTGATAGTCAGCGCATGACGACTTGCTCTGTCTGTTTTGCGTTGCAGCCATCCTTAGGTTCACTATTCCAAGAACGCAAATTTAGTTTTACAGCCAGGGCAATACGGGTGAAATTCGGGAATCCATGTTAACGGTCTTAACGCATTATACCTACAAGGAAATATTATAAGACGATATTCGTTATATCTTTTGTGGTACATTTTTAAAATGACACTTGTATGGGAACTGCTCATCTAGTAGTATATCAATGTTTTCTCAACATGTTACGAATTTAGTGCAAATTTTATTGTCAAGCAGGGATACTGAATCAACTATTTTTATATATAGATAAAAAAATATTTTCGATCATATTTTGAGTTGATTGAAGTAACAATTAAGTAATGGAATGTGCATCTTATCTTTTTCTACACTGTAGCCTTGTGTAGTTAGTATGTATCCCCCGTGCAAAAAGAGAATCGGGTGCATGACAAAATATATAATACATACGAGGGTGGGTCAATAATTCCTTAGAAAAAAGCATTAAAACACTTTTTTTTGTATTTTTTTTTTATTTCTCAACATAATCTCCTTGGAGCTCAATACACTTGGTTATACGTTTCTCAATTTTTTTTAAACCGTCAGAAAAATAAGTTTTCGGAAGGTCCTCAAAATAAGCATTTGTCCGATCGATGACTTCTTCATTTGAAAAAAAACGTTGTCCACTTAGCCATTTTTTTAAGTTTGGGAAAAGGAAAAAGTCACTGGGGGCTAAATCTGGCGAATACGGTGGGTGGTCGACCAATTCGAACTTCAATTCTTCAATTTTAGCCATTGATCGTAAACATGTGTGAACACGGGCATTGTCCTGATGAAAGAGGATTTTTTTCCTGTTTAAATGAGGCCATTTTTCTTCAATTTCGTTTTTTAGCTGGTCCAATAAAAATGCATAATAATCCCCTGTTATTGTTTTTCCTTTTTCCAAATAGTCAACGAAAATAATTCCACGTGCATCCCAAAATACAGTAGCCATAACCTTACCAGCTGATTTTACGGTTTTCGCCTTCTTTGGACATGGTTCGCCTTTCGCAATCCACTGCTTTGACTGTTCTTTCGTCTCGGGAGTATAGTGGTGTATCCATGTTTCATCTACAGTCACAAAGCGATGAAAAAAATCATCCGGATTGCGTTGCATGAGCGACAACAGGGCTTTAGAGGCCACCACCCTATTGCGTTTATTGTCGACTGTGCGCAAACGCGGCACCCATCTTGCAGAAATTTTTTTCATGCCCAATTTGTCATGTAAAATAGAAATGACGCTAACTTTTGAGATCCCTGTAACCTCAATTATCTCACTCAACTTTAATCTTCGGTCACTTAACACCATATCGTGGATTTTATTGATCATTTCTGGTGTAGTCACCTCTACAGGACGTCCTGAGCGTGGTTCATCCTTTGTTGATGTACGACCACGTTTAAATTCATTTAACCAGTTATAAATAGTTGCAAGTGAAGGAGCAGATATGCCGTGAACTAAATCCAACTCATTTTTCATTTCCTTTGCTGTTAACCCTTTTATATTAAAATGTTTAATAACAGCTCTAAACTCAATTTTCTCCATTTTTGTAAACAAGCAATTTTTTTTTTTAAATGTACGAAAATAAAAAACAACAACCCGACCAATCTGATTGAAACTTCGCAGCATACTGAATCGGTAGTGCCGCTGCATGAAAACAAACCGCTTACAGTACTAGTCGCACCACCTGTCGGCTTTTCTAAGGACTTATTGACCCACCCTCGTACTTCATCCACATAAATTAACAATGAACGGGATCAGTTTCATCCGCTTAACGCGTGTAGATTTAAAACTTCATCAACCCAATAAAATGTAATAATTGTTTTAATGGATTGAGCAAGCTAGTCTATTGATAATTCCGTCCACACGGCAGAAATAAATGGCAAGACCTTCATGTTTATTACTTTATCCGAGATTTTAAGCGTGATTCTAGTAGTGTTGCCGATTTTATGACGTTATCAACTCGAACCAAACCACTGTATTAGAAAGACATTGTCAACATTGTCCTTCTAAGCGTACAAAACCGATTGATCTACATTAAATTATGCGGATTAAGTACTTACTGTATGTTTTGTCATTAATTCATATAATCTTTCAACTGAGAATTCACAGTTAACACCATTAAACCAGGCGAGAATGTTAACTAGTGCTAACATAGTGTGAATTAATTCTGTATTAATTAGTTATTAATGGTACAACTTTAGCATACAGTATTTATTTAATGATATGCAGGAAAATATTATCCCAAGCAATGCTAATTATAAGTGACATCACCAAATAAAGACAGAAGCAAAGTATCTTTTTTCTTCTGATCAATAAGTAGTTTTTATTAATGAAGTTTGAATTGTATTTTATGAACAGATTAGTCTATGGAATATTTAGAAAAAAATCAACACTGATGACAGACTTGTAATGTTTAGTCAGTGTCTTGAAAAAATATTACTAGCAACACTCATTTCTATTTATTCTTTGTTCTGTAATCTAACATAACCTAAAAGACGAATTTAACATAGTCCTACATTTTATAATAAAGATATTATTATGTGCTGTAACTGATTTTATATTTAACAAAATTAACCAATTGTTACTAAATACTTTATCATTTTTTTTTCATGTAAATAATCATTCAACAATAAAACCATATAGATGTTTTAACATTATCTCGTTTTCTTCTGTTGTAGTGATTCATAAAAAAATAGTTATCTGCATGACAATTTCAGTGACTGAACCAACAATCACATGATGGACCTTTAGTACAATGGTTTTGAAATAAAGTTTTTCTCAATTTTACTTATTTATGAGTTGATTTAGTTCATTTTAAACAGATGTCAATGTAAACTTTGCCAATTTGCAATGATTTCAATACAATGTGGATGAAACAAAATAATAAAACATTTTGACTTTCTTGTAGATATGACTTACATAGAAAAACGTAAAAGATATTTAATAATCACTAATTTTGTTGAATATTGATTGTGTTTGTACATATTACTGAGGGTTCTAGTATTGGTAGAAAACAGCTTTGTAATACAAATGGGAACAAATTTGCTCTATACTATTGTTTCAAGTTAAACTATCTAAAATATTCAATTCAACGAAAACATAATAATGTCAAAGTTACGCTAAAGAAATCACCCGATCCATGAATTGTAAAATATAAACAACCAGATAAACCTTTAATTTCATATAGACATTTTAAAGAATACTATTTACAACATTTATTTATAAACAATTTTCAATGACAATGCTAATATATTAGTTTGATAGAATCAAAAGTAATTATTAAAATAATTTTCATTATAAATCAAAGTAAATTGTTTTTTAATTATATTTTAGGCAAATTAATTTATTCCACAAAACTGATTCTCGACAATAAATTACTAGGGTTAGCATAAATTTAATATTGTCAAATAAGAAGTACGACGGAAAAATTATGTAAAATAAATACGTTGAATATGACAGTAGTATCGAATAATGACAAGCGGAAACGAATCGCAAATTATTATTTTGACGGTAAAATGGTCTAATTCGATCCCACTTGTAAAAACCTGAACACAAATACTGCAAGATGATAAATATATAATTATTGTAATATTTTCTTTTAGAATCGTAATTGGGTCTGCATTGCCTATTAAGTAATGCACGGAGAATTCAAACGTGCAACACAGTGCACCGGGAAATTACAGATTGAATATATTAAAAGATAAATGCATTTTTGATTCTATCCAACTTATATAGGTATATATAATATATATATATATTATTTGAGTTTTAGATGAATACTGCCCGGCTAAGTAAAAATAGTTTTTTCGGTTTTAGTGAAATGAGAACCCAAGTTTTAAACTACATTTTCTCTTATATGTATTATGTAAAATTATTGGATTGTTAACGATAATCTCTATAAGTATATAAAGTGTATATTTAGAGATTAAGTCACAAAATCCAATAATTTTACATAGTATAAGATAATGGGTAGTTTAAAACCTGGGTTCTTATTTCACTAAAACCGAAAACATTGTATTAATTTTATTTAGCAGGGCAGAACAATAATATTATTTAAAATGATTGTTTTATAAGTTTTAACTGGCTGTTGTATTTGTAAACCGCATGGAAAGGGTCAGTCAAAACAAATTTTATAAAAATGCAAATCTACTTCTTTAAAATAACAGTAAATTTGGATAATATAATATGTGCTATGTTAAAGCCAATTCATATTGCGTTCATTTATTGCACACAAGAGGAAACAGGCGGGAGAATGTAAAAGAAAGAATGACTAATTTCAAAATGAAAATAAAAGGAAGAAATAATAACCAAGCAAACTAAAAATCATAGATATTAAAAAAAAAAAAAAGATAATAAAATATCTATTAGTAAGATAATTTCTCTTCAAAAGCATTCTAATAAATTAAAATGTGCACACTTCTATATTGTATAAAATAAATAATAAAAAATAATAATTAAATAAATGTGCGAAAATAATAAATTATTAATAAGTAAATAATAAAAACTTAACGATGACTTTCCTGAGCTCTCCACATTAAGTGGATCGTTAAATGAAGTGGTATTTTAAATTATATAAAAACAATGAAGGGCAAGGCGTACAAGCAATGTATTAAAAAAAAAGTAATGTCAAAGATTAAGCAAAATATCTACTAAAAAAAAACCAAACATGCTTGGAATGTTCTCATCGACTGATTTTAACGTACTATAACAAAATGACAGAGACAGCTCCAGTATAACCATTAAGCTTATATTTCAATTTTTATAGATTTGATTTTTATAGTCATGAAATTGCGAGTTTCGATGGTAGTGTCGGTTATTGCTTAACTTCCAATGCAATGCGATAAATCTATTCGCAATAAAGAATTTCAATTGCATATTTTATACATATTAATTGACGTAATATCATGTCATCAATATGCAACAATCATCATTTTCAGCAAGCAGTTTACCTTATTACATTCGAAGTATAAACATCAACTAACACTACAAAATTCACAGTTTCCTTCCGCGGCCTGATTACAGAGGGCCTTGATTTGCAAGAGTAATCTTGCAAGGTTCAAAACAAAACAATAAAACCTAGTCATTTTAAGATGGCTTTATAAAAATAATAGTGTAAAAACGATCTCAGTGAATAAAAATTATTAAATACTTATAATTATTAATGACAATGGGAATTCATTACTTATTTAGAAAAAATGTAAAGATTAATTTTAATTATAGGATTTTATAAAAAATCTGGATGCATCTAATTATATATATAAATTAAATAGTGCGATTCTTTACTATACAAAATATATATTATATAGTAATTATTACAAAAATATATTGAAGGCTTTAGATAGATCAAACAAATGTTTTAAATTGCAATACAGTATCACAGATATATTACATCGACTGAACACATCAGGCCAAGTGAGTGTAGACATTTTCTTTTACTTGTATTTTTAAATAGATACATCATCATGTATCCATAAAAAATCTGTGTATAGCGTGAATATGTCGATAGGTCTAAAATCATCAATTCTCAGAGCAGCTATTTGTACGTTTGGCGTGGTAAATCAGAAATGTTTTTAAATTGCAGTTTGTTGAGAATTTACAAACGTTTTACTAAAATTTGAAACATCCAAAAATCTGATTTACCACAGAAAGCCAAGCGTACAAAGAGCTGCCCTGAGAATTTGTTTTTAGACTTATCAACATATTCACGCCATACACGGAAATACAAGAAAATATTTATTTTTACTCACCCCACCCACAGACATGAAAATATTGTAACTGGACTTTGGAAAAAGGACATAGGTACTATATTTGTACAAATTTTAACAAAACATACAATTGACAGACAAATTGCATTAGTAAGTAATAATTAGCAATATTATAATTCCTATTCACAGAAACTACATGATTTCTATTTTGAGGTTACCTCACTGTTTTGTATCATAACCGTGATAGAATTAAATTAATTTGTGTTTTAGTATTAATTAATGTGTCAAAAAATGTCATCCAAAATCGAATTAAAATATATTGTATTCCACATCTTTATCAGCCGATTTAAATACTGTTTACTTCAGACATGCTTTATATTAGCAAGAACTCTGTTAGAATTATGTTAAAGTGATCTCATATTGATATATATTATAATTTACAAACCACACACGCATCAATAAGTATGTAAATAGTGCAGTAAATTTTTAATTCAAACAAACTCATAATTATTAAGGACTTTATAAAGCATCTCAAAATGATTTAAAAAAATATACTTAGTTAATTATAATGGAGTTCTACATATGGGCAAATATCCGGAGGGTGATTTAAGCATAGGCATGCGGCGGATCCCGGTTTGATGGAAGCAATTCAATTGTTGATTACCCAAAGTCGTAAATCAAGAATAAGATGTTCACTCACACAAAAAAAATGTTAACAATTCAAACAAATTTTTCGACTCTAAATCGATTTAGTAATTCCAACAAAACACGAAAAGTAGGTACAAAAAAATATATATATCTAAAACGTAAATTATAATAAATGAGATAGGTATCAATTATTTTAATATTGTGATCATCATAAGATTTACTTTAGATAGATCATTATCATACTAGTCAGAATGCTCGTTGGAGGATAAGTGTTTGTTGTATGAAAGAACATCTAAATATAATATTAACTGGAGGTAAGCAATCTTCGAATAATGAATTTTATTGAATTAAAGCCCATTTCAACATCTCAGTATGGCAACAATTTATTATCCATAATTTTATTATCAGAAAAAATATTAACACACATCGATTTAGTTTTTATCGCTACGGGATTTATCATTTAAAGTAATGAATTGTTTAATTGGAAAGTAGATATCATTCCGTAAAGTATTTTAAATGATTGATAATCATTGCAATTTAAAGTAACTCTTCTTGCATATATACATAATAACTGTCTGTTCGTTGTGCTATCATTGTTGATTTTAATTGTTCAAAATTACTTAGACACGAGTCTGAAATGAATTTATGAACACTGATCGCGTACTGAGATGTATAAATGCACTTTCAGGACCCACCGCAAGCCTACAGTGATTATATTGTATTTACAAAAAGCTCGTGATCTAACTGGGCCGCTGTCCTCTCTGTTTTGAGTAGGTATAATAATATCCAATGACAAGACAGCTTTAAAACACAAAATGCTCATGCTCGGTCCATTATTTACTAAGTTGATATAGGTGTATTGACAGCGGTGATTTGTCAGTATTAAGACCTACCTGTGAATTCGTCCTCCCACTCTAAACCCGGGTTTAGATTGTACTCATCTTGAAAGGGGAGAGGAAAAATAAAATAATGTCAGTACGGGCGTTATCATACATATCAACTTACTATTTAATAAAAAAAAAAAGCAACAATCCAACTCAGACATCTCAAGTTACAATGATTCCCAGTTTCATTTTTAAGGCAAATGCTCTAGTTTTAAAAATCCAGATTATTATATTTAAAAATATTTTCACAGTTAATACAAGTTTCTATTTTTATTTTTTTCACATTAAAAGAAGTCTAATAGATTTAAAATAGATAGAGTGAGTCACAAATACTTTCCATCGGTTAGCACGACTTACAACAATATGATACAATAGTAATAATAATATATGACATAAGATACAATAATGTGACTTTGGTAAAGCGCCTCAGTGCATAATAAGAAAAGGATATCTAAATAATTCTGAAGAACCAAGGCTCCCGCAAGCTTCCCACTCCGTTACGACAATGACTTTGTAATCAGCGAGTGAGTGTATTTACACAAATATTTTTGAGGTTAAGACATACGACAGTTCCTATACAGAGTTTGTGTTAGTAGAATATTAAAATAATCGATCATATATTATAAGTATGAAATAATATTTGAATGATACATATCGACTGCGTTGGTGATAAAAGGTGCTTAATAAATTAAGTTAAATATCAATTATTACACAATATTCAGGTTAAAATCATGTACTTAAAAATTAGATGACAGAGCAGTAAAATTCAATAAAACATGAGGATAATGAAGTTATTAGAACCCCCTAACGTCATCAATTTTTTTACCCCTCTCTAAATTATGTAATTTTTTTAACTACCCCTTCCCTCAACACTCGAAAACAAATTTGAATTGAAAATGATCGATTCCATTACAATCTCATCATGGATTTTTTTCATCAGTTTATATTTTATTGGTTTTGTGACATCACATTTTCTATAACCCCCGTCACAAACACATTAAACGAGACCCCTTAGAGAATTACATCATAATATTGACGACCACAATGTCCAGAAAGGAAACCTACAATTTTTATCATTATTAATTTGGATTCTGTGTATTGCAACATTTTATCTTTTCTACAACGCAATCGATATAATAATGTTATAATATGAAATGACATAATAAGATGAAGATCTACACAGAGCTAGTGGAGAACTCTGGAAGGCTTTCATTCGCTTTCCTATTAAAGTTGGTTACACCTTTTTGCAATAATTAAGTTGGTTACATCTTTTTGCATTATTTACGTTTGACATATTATTATACTTCCAATTGATTATCGATAGTCCGGCGCAATCGGGTAAGTATGAAATTTTACCGGTTTAGAATGAAGATAGGTTAGGAATGGAGAGACAGTGAGCGGGAAAGACAGAGATGGCTCATGACAGTTTGAACAGCTTGTGACAAGTAGTCTGAACGACTTATTTACATTTCAGTTATATCGGCGAGGTAAAGCGATGATCGAATGGAAAGCTTATAAACCAAGAGAAATAATAACTTACCGTAGTAGTCTGTTGCGTGTGCTATATGAAATAAAAAGGAGAAAAAAAAATCTTAGATAGTTTTGTAATACTTATGATAAGCTGGTAATTTTCAAGTAATACCCAAGTTGTATAGACATGTTGCACTAACTTACTTAATATACAGATATTTAAACGTGAACCAATTAATTATTCAACTTTTAATGAGCTTGAAGTGATTTAAAACAATTACGCGGATATAAACAAATGGTGAAGTATTTTTTTATCATATGATTTAACCTCGTAAGAATTTAATATAAACAATTTACTTTATGCATGATTTTGTTTACAATGAATACTAGTATGATTTTGATGATTGACGGATAAAAGAGAGTATTGTTGCAATTATTAAAAAAAAAATATGATTATTTTTTAGGACAATATTTATGTGATTATACAATAAGTGTGGGTGTTTTGTGCATTTGGAAATAAAATCACCATTCCATGTTCACAAAACTCACGAAAATATACATCGGAATGGACACATTTCGTTTGGAATTCAGTAATATGAAGATGGCTATAAAATTACGATAAATAAAGTTATGTTTATATTATTTATGTTATGTCCAAACTAGGATAAAAAAAATATCTCGATATGAATATACATTGTCTTCCAAGTGAAAATGATCATAAACAACAGGAAACTATGTAGAGCGTAATACAAACCATAATGAATTAAAGATATTTATTTATTTTACAACTGTATAGTTTTTATGATAATTGAGATGAGCCGAGGATTAAAATGATCGACGAACATAAGTACCTAAACAGTGGCGTGCAGTGACTTTCGTTTGTAGGGATGCTGTTGAAAAATACATATATGCCACATAATTATCAACTTAAACTTTTGAGACTAGTTGAAACTTGGCGGGAGTCCGTTGAAGTATTACAGTGTGTACTATTGCAAGCAGTAATATAGAAGTAAAATTCAGCTAACGATCGCGTGATAGATACCTACGTAATATTTCTGGGGATGCAGAGCATCTACAGCATCTATGGAGCGCACGCCACTAGTACCTAATCCTACTGAACAATTTGACTATAAATGTGATTGTAAATTCTACATAAAACCTTTTGACATTCTATAAATGAGGTTGTGTTCTAGAGTAATTCATTATTACTAATATTATTATTTTTATGTTTATTAGTGTTTCAAGGGGTACAAGATTTGTCAAAAACACTCAAAATTAGATACATTTCTATGAAAATAGTTGGGAATAAAATGCTTATATCTTTTTCATACAAAACAGTTGAATCCTTGTATGAATCCCCTCATCACCCATAAATATGTACATATATCGCACGGTGAGTGTAAAACCAAGACATCTGCAATTTTTTCAATGTCGAGATTAAATGCAAAACAACTGCAAAAGTCGTGAACTTGATAATGTAAAAGTGAAGTGCAATATAATGTAGATATAAACCAAATATTATGGTTTTTTTTTTAGAAACTCTATTTCTCCTAACAAAACGAAGACTTGAAACCCTAATATATCCAAAATATGTCTTTTGCAGATGCCTTAGTTTTACACTCACGGTGCGATATGTACTATTATAATGGCGATGTGAAAATTGATTTTAACTATAATATGTAAGCCTTTAATTAATCCTCGGCACCTCAATTATATTAAAATGTCTCACTGTTATTTACAATGATTTGGTATTATAAAGACAATAGCGAAATATTTATCATGTAAATACTATAAAAAAAATATAAATAGTACATTTCAAATGATTCTTAAGTGATTCCACAAATTTATATATTACTAAACGTCTACGCAAAGATTCCAAAGATATATGTGTTATAAAATCGTTTTGAAGTTCGTTTTCGTTTACATGTAAATTGTCAGATAAATATTAGTGCCAGATTAACTTTAAAAATATGCAAGTAAAAAATAGTTTTGTTATTGACAAGTAGTCGGGTTTGTTTAAACACCTGTAAGACTGTTACACACTTACCAGAGTTGTTAAAAGCCGGAGTTGTGTGAACACAGAACATCTAAGTATCAAAAAATGTGTAGATCCGTGTGTCAAACATACATGCGGTGCATTTTTTGGTTTATTCCTCTTAATAAGCGATTAAAAACAATTACATCATGTCGATTAGTTTCATAACATACAAGCCAGAAATGGGACAGCGAGGTAGTTCACTCAGAATTATGTTTATATGTTCTCTTTTTATTATAGATGCAGGGCTGTTGGACTGTTGTGAAAGAAAATTATTGAAGACTAACTGAGATTTAAAATTCCACCCTAAAAATGAAATTGTAAAATATTGTCAGATTAATGATGGATTCAAAATGAAAATACAAAGTTTATATTTTATTAAATTGATACATATTTATAAAATAATGTTATGTATTGACTTTCAACACCAAAATTTTTGAATAGATTCATTTTGCAGGTTTAATTTTCAAGATTTCTGTGACTTAATCATTCGGGTTCTGATATCAAAAGAGTCCATCTACAGTTTGAAACAGTCTTTTAAAATGGTATTTTTAACTCGACATTTGAGGCGTCTATTTCTAAAAACGGATAAGTTCACGTAACATTTTAACCTTTGATTCTGACCGATACAAATAGATAGATGGTGAGATATCCAATTTTATGTTTCTTGTTATTTAATGCAATTAAGGGTTTATCGGTTTATAAAAATTAGTATTTTATTCTAATTTAAAAAAATAATACAATGGAAAAAAAAAACATCCGAAAGAAAGAAACTTACCATTTGTAACAAACGCTATTCACCTTAAATATTGAATAGTGGACTTGTCAGAATTTGAAAATAGTTATCTCATTTATAGAATCAGGTAAAGACAAAATTATCTTTAAAGTGTTCCATGCAATCTGCACAGCAACATTTAATAATACATCAAGGAATATTAAATTGAAGGCATCACTAGACAATGGTTTTCATAAGCAATTTTTTTTTGGATA
Source organism: Rhyacophila brunnea (assembly GCF_057557595.1). NCBI lineage: Eukaryota > Metazoa > Arthropoda > Insecta > Trichoptera > Rhyacophilidae > Rhyacophila > Rhyacophila brunnea. Next base: position 19,109,176 of record NW_028232752.1, read on the forward strand.
GCTAAAAAGCTTGTTCTGTCAATCTATATGACCTGTAAATAGTGGTGTGGCAATGGCACAGACATGGCTTTGACGAGTGACGTGAGCGCGCACACAAAATAAAATATAAATTGGCGTGGCGAGAATTAGATTCAGGTCACTTTCTTGCGTACCGCACGCTCTGGAATGGAATCTGTCGTGTTTTGCCATTACAAAATTAAGGAGAGTACTGAATTTACTGTTATGTTTAATAATTTAATTGATCAAGAGCATCATTATCGGTGATGGCTTTGTAAGTGAACTGCGGATCTCTATGGTATGCGGGAAAACATGCCACAACGTACGGCAAGTCATACAAACACCACAACACTGTCTGTGGACTCCCTGGTCCAATTGAACAGCTATGAAATACTTGTGTACACTTTTATTATAACACAAATGATGCGTAATATAATAATTATTTTGCAATATGATTCATAACTATTCAATGTAAAATTATTATTTTTATAAAAAAAACTGTTTTTTTTGTAGATACACTCTTCTGAGATTAGAAATAAAGTAAAAGAATTGAATGTGCATAAGTGGCCATAATAGAAAAAATTAAATCGTTGACAATATAATTCAATTTATCCAAGTCCGATTAAATTGTCAGATTCAAAAAAGCGTAAGCCGTGTACTTGAAAATTTCATGACATGAAAGCTTTTGCTGTTTAAAAGAAAATAAAAACGTCGACCCCGCGTCTATAACGACGTGTAATAGGTGGGCTCTATTCTCTGGGCCGCGGCTGTCGGTGATTTTGAATCGTATAAGGCGGCCGGTGACAATTGGGGGGTAGGGGGTTTTGTTTGAAGTTTTACCTTTGCGAGGGCGCCACCAATCCTCCATGTATCCTGCAAGCGGTGAGGCATTGGAAGAGCGGCCTTTTGTTAGGGTAGCATAAAAACATCAACACACACAGTCGCCCAAATCCAACAATTCGTTTACGGACACGTACTCAACATAGATACTATCGGGTGTTGCAATAATTCCTTCAATTACATAAATGCGCCTGCACTCGAGTATTGCAGTTAGCTGAACGATACATTTTATAATTACATTCAAGCCAAACCGTCTCCATAAATGAAGATAAAGATTAACATTTACATATAGCAAAAACTGCAATTTAATACATTTTACTGATAACTTCAATTTTTTAAATTTATTTAGTTACAAAATAAATGTGCATGAAAGTCAGATTTTTCATAGTACAACGTATTTTATAGATATTTCATTCAAAGATAATTTTTCTCTCGTTTGAATAAAATGTATTAAATTGCTGTTATAAAATCCGATACTGGCAGAGGCATTACGGTCACCATTAAACCATGATTTCTACTATGGATGATATTTAAGAAAATACTGTAGTAGAATCGGCATATAATCTAAAAAAAAATTAGCTGCAACAAATTAACCTTCACCGATAACTATAAGAATATGATTTCAAGAGAGTTGGTCTGTAGTCACACTCTTAATCCTATTCTGATGTTACTGTTGTCCCAACATGAACGATAGCTAAATAAGAATTGTATATGTTTTAAAAGGGGCTGTCACGATGACTGATGCTGTGTGAAATTTCAGTTTGTATAAACATTATGTTTACAGGACTATTTTTTCGCGGATATATCGATGTATGACGAATTTGTACTAAGCATGGTTCAGAGTTTTACCCTAATAAGTATGCAATCAATTAGTAGGTGTTCAGAAATAAGATGAATTCATTGCAACACCCGATTATCGTACATTATTTCAGAACATTTTATTTGAGCAGCGGTAATGTCAATTAATGAAGAAATAATATTTAATCATTAATGCAAATCGGAGTGTTGAAAGTAATTATGGCAAATAACACAAATCCCACATGTACGTAATCAAAACATACAAGAGTTATGTCCAATTTGGTTCAAAAAAGGCTTTTAAAAAATCATTAAATATTTTAAATAACAATAACAAGAATTTCTATGACACGGAAATTAATATTATATTTTAATTTATTAATTAAGCCGTTTTTTTACCAAATATTTTATTATAGTAATATTGTAAATGTATTAATAAATTATGAACATCATAATGTGTAGTATAATTATGTACCAAGTAGTTACAGATAGAAACAAAAGTTAAAAGTGTGTTACGCTAAATTGATACAAATGCGTATTTATGTTAGCATCTCAAAAACATGTTATTTTTGTTAATAAGTTAATAATTGATTATTCTTTCAAATATTTAGTGCGTTAGACTTACGTGCTACCTTACGCCAAATTATTTAAAATGCTAATTTAAATCCACGTATGTAATATGTACATCATCGATTCTATTGTCATATAAACATTACAATACCTATCAAAGATGGATTCAAAGGAAAGAATCGAATACGTTTTGTGCGCAATGAAATGAAATGACAACAAAATACGCATTCTCAAAAGTTTAAATATTAAAATAATTTATATTTTGACCCCATTTCGTCAGATTCAATTTAACTTCAGAATGTGTATTCAATGTTTATTAGTTAGTAAAAGTACTTTTTGTTGGAAATAAAATATAATAATTTCAACAGAATATCAATATAATATATTAATAAAAAGCTTTTTTAAAATAACAAAATTTAAAATATAGTATACAGCTACATGTTAATAATAATTATGAATTCTACCGATATACTGGACTGGGTACCTACCTACTTCTAATTTTATTGAAAACAAGCAAAATGAAAAATAGCATGCAAATATGTAATAGAAAATGTAAAATCGACAGAAAATAATATATTATTAAAATTTAAAAAAAAAACACAAAATTAATGACACTGGGATATCATGGTAAAATAATATATCCAACCATAGACAATAAAATATAAAATAAATAAAATTATTGAAGGTAAATTCTGAATAATTATTTATTACGGGTGAGTTCAAAACTGGGTTAAAGTTGTTAGTCCGATAACCATAAAGTAAATCAAAATAAAACTACACCATGCTAAAATTAAATACCTATCGTACCTATCTTAAATAATAAAGTTTAAAAAAAAATGTATCAATATCCTAACCAGATAATAAAAATGCAAATTAAATCGAATACACAAAAAAAATCTTATATTTATTGATAAAATATAAAACAATATAAATAATTAAAAATCGAATATTATAAATAAAATCCCATTGAATAAACACATAAAAGATATTAGAACAAAAAAATAAGTAGAAATCTTTTTATGAAACAAAACAAACACATTATATTATTATAAATACATGTAGGTAAGATATTGGTATGAATAATTAATTTTTCATAGTCATCATTGTTTATAGAGGTAATGGAAGGCATTTTTTTATCGTTTAGTGTGTAATAAAATAATATATTACATATTATTATATTATGTTAGAGGAATTAAAAATATTGATGAGAAATTAGCCTGCGATATTTGGTGTTGGGTCAGGATTAATGCTTTTTATCGGTCCCAGAAATATCGATGCAAAGTCACTGAAGTGACTCGGGTAAATATAGATTAAAGCTAATGATATGTAATTTTCTAAATCTGACTACATTCTATCATATTCTCAAAATTATTTACTTTCTTATTTAAAAACCTTTACTGAAACGCATTGACTTTTGAAATACATATTATATTATATTGCGATGCATTAAAAATTATAATCAACAAATCATTCTGTAAAATGTCGTGTGTATCCAAATCCAATATACTGTATTTCATTTATTCTAAGATGATCTCATAAAATCATTGAAAACCTACAAGACAATAGCTAACTGGGTTGCAAATATTCAATCAATGTTTAAAACTGCATATTTAATTTTTAACAAATTTTCAGAAGAGACAAAAAACATGTTACATTTTAATATAGATGTAGAACAGTAGTTGCGGCAAAAACATTACTATAAATTTACAACATTACAAGTAACGTTCAATAGTTCGTGAGAGTGACAAGAACGAGATAAAGGGAGTCCGCACGAGACAAACCTAATACAACAAGCGATATAAGTACGTAAAAACGGATTTCGACAATAATACAAATTAGCCCCTTCGACATTTTGTGCATGCGAAGCAATGGTACGAACACACTTTGGTCCCGCTGTGGTACAACTATAATAACACCTTTTTTGCCTCTCGTGTAAAGCTGCTAAAACTAAAATATATGGTGGAAACAGATATCCAATCATTATTATGAATATCAAATTCGCTCAGACTTTATGTTGTTTCAAAATAAATTAGAGTTTCATTTGTACACAGCACCATAGTAATTCTTGAAGACATTTTAATGGACAATAATTAGGAGCACAATGTTTTGTGCAACAGCGACTGACGATATACTTATAATACAGTGAGCCCAGAAAGTTCAACGACTTCAGTAAATACTAACAAAATGTATCTCAAAATTAATGAAATACAGTAGACGCGATAAGATTTGTATATTATGTAGTGAAAGTGGCTTGGCGTAGGGTGGTTTGTACTAACCGTCTCGGTCGTGGCCACTGGCATTGGCGGTCTGCGTCTGTTTGGTGTACGTGACGGATTCTTTGGGGGGGATGTTGGTGGCCTGCACCGAAACCACGCTCAGCTGTGGGACAGCACGCCGCGGCACGCTGCATTTTTAAAATTTTAATTTATTTAAACAGATTTATTAAGAAATATAAAACATCCATCTAAATTCACCCATCACGTGGAATATAATATTAATAGATACTTTATCCACTGCAAAAATTATGCAAAGAATGTACCAATAAAAATCAGTAAATTTTGATTGAAAAATGAAAAATTATATAACTTTTAAATTACCCAATATATTTCAATCAAATTTTAAATGTCTACTGTTATTACTGCAATATAATAAAATAAAAACATCAAAGATTCCAGAACACAAGCTCAGCACGGAAGGTATGACAGTTTCGGTACGATTTAACACCAATTTCACCCACTGTACTAAAAGACTATTAAGCCGCGCTTGCGTGATTTAATGGATAAAAATATGCATGGGGTGAAACTTATGAGTAAAATAAAATAAAAAAAAATTCTAAAATGACTGGCATTTGTAAAAAAAATGCAAACTAACCTTGGGCGTGAGTGAGAAAGCATTCGGCACGCGTATAATCTGTGTTAGAGTAAGATAGAAGACATATGAATAAACGACTTAGTGAAGCTAGTCATGAAGTCGGTAAATATTGGTTTGACCGATGTGCTTAGGACAAAGCCAGGAGTATGTCTGGCTACAGTTTATAGTTTACAGCTACAGTTTTTTTGTGCGAAATTTTAAGTTACTGGTCAATATTTTCGGTTAATTTAATAGAGAAACTGTATTGTATTTAAACATGATAGCCGTAGTGAAAAGCAAGATGATAATATAACGTTTCATAGGATAGTTAATAATAATAAATTGATATTCAACTCTGTGTCATACGCAAAGAAAACGGCTTTATATATAGCTGGCGACACTACCCTCACTCTTTAGCAGTGGCGAAGGGTGGAGGTAGGCTGTTAACATCTACCATAAATAGTACACACTAAATTTTGTCAGTCATACATATTATGTATTTATTTTGGTTAGTTTTTAAAATTCAATTAAACCCTGCAAAACCAAGCCATAATAGATAATAATCAAAAAATACTCGTCTATCTATAAAATATCTAAAATTATGCGATTAAATAATACATAACTTTGGATATTTTATAGATAGAATAATAGTTTATATCTATTATAGTTTGGTTTAAACAGAGCTTAATGATTTTCAAAAATGAACCAATAATATGTATGTGTAATATGTATTCTTAACCCAACGAAAACAAATAAGTACCTATGGATGAATGAAAAAGTGTGCACAATTTTGTCATATCGTCCAAAATATACCAAAACTATTATGGTTTGGTTAGGCAGGGTTTAATTTATTTTAAAAACTAATCAACACCATCTGTAAATTGTAGTCTTAGTACAATTAAAACAAATACGCATGACTAACAAAGTTTAATGATGTGCACTATTTGTGGTGGATCTTAACAGCCTACCTCCACCCTCCGCTACTGCTCTTTAGTAGTATTACTCTTGAGGCAAAACATATATTTTTTTTTTGTGAATTCAGGGCTCGAGATGGACCGGAACGCACCGGAGCGCCGTTCCGGGTCGTAAAATCGGCAACATTGTCGTTCCGTCTCATGGAAAAAATAATTTTACCATTTGAGCTAGGATGGCCATAATATAATAAAAAATCATACACTTATTTTTTATAAAACACATAAAATTAGATAACTATGTTAATATTTTCATAAAATTACCGAGCACTCCGGTTCGTAAAATTCTCCATTTCGAGTGCTGTGTGAATTCATATTTTGAGTGTACGTTCAACCAACTATTGATTAAAGTTTTTAGTAGAAATTAACTACATACTTTTTAAAGCAAAAATCATACAATGAATTTATTTTGTTTGCATAGCTGATGCTTTGTTTGGCTGCAACAGGACGTCACAGAGGCGGAAACGATAGCCAAAGTATTTTTATCCAAAGGAACACAATTACAGTCCGCTCAATTGACATCACCAATGGCAGGTTATAATTAATTTTGAAAAAATGAATTTCGTACATCAAAACAACGAATGTTCATAGTACTTAATATTTAATAAAAACTATAAATGTACAGAAAACGGTCATATATAGCAGTGGCGAAGGGTGGAGGTAGGCTGTTAAGATTCGACATAATTAGTGCACAGTAATATTTAATAGCTATACTTATTAATTTGTTTTCATTGAACTTGCAATACAATTTTCGGATGGTGATGGTTAGTTTTTAAAATTCAATACTCTGCCTAAGCTAAACGATAATCGATAAAAATATTCTTCCATCTATAAAATATCTAAAATTATGAATGGTTTACTTAATGGCATAATTTGAGATATTTTATAGATACCTAAATGAATATTTTTGACTATTTTCTACTATGGCTTAGATTAGGCAAGGTTTAATTGAATTTAAAAAATTAACAATCACTATCTACACATTAATTCAATGAAAAAAATACGTTTGACTGACAAAGTTTAATGTGCATTACTTATGTCAGACCTTAACAGCCTACCTCCACCCTTCGCCACGGGTATATAGCCAGACAATCTTCATTCTATCCATGTCTTGCTCTGAGGATATATTCTAAAATATCAATACAACTCACCCTTGTTGAGCTACGAGCATGCTGGCATCGGGAGACGCGGTAGCGGGAGGCGTGGGAGTGAGAGAGGCGAGGGAAGAGAGAGACGAGAGTACTTCGTGGACAGGCGCGACGCCCAAAGAAGAAAGCATCTCATCCAAGTCTCTTCGGCTCTCTCCAGCGACACCTCCGGCCGCTCGCAACTGAAATATTGTACATTCCAATTCATGGCCCATATCCACTATGAATATCAAGATGTGATCAAACCCAAAGATTTTGAAGAAAACCCTTCTATTCATATGAAAGTGAAATTCAAAACAAAGATTACCGGGGCTAACAATTAAATTAGCTGGAAATTCTGCAAGTATTTTTTTTATTTAAATTCAAAGCCTAGTTAACTGACTAGGGTAACTGCATTAGTCCCCGGACAGCTTCAGTATACGGACAGTTTTGTACAAATATAACGAAAATAAGCAAAGTATGAGAGTTTCATATGAAGGATGACTCACATATTGTGCCTGTATTGTTCCTTGACCAATAAAATTATATTTGTCACACACAAAGGAATTCATTATATAGTATTACATTAGTAGTGGTGCACATGCTGACTCGAAAAAAAAAATATTCGATTTCTTAAAAAATAATTAGTGAACGAAGGATACAAAAAGTACGTTAAAACTATGATTATTTCATTTATTCGCTTCAAAGATGTTTCATATTATTCAGTAATATGTTCTTGTATATTATTCAATGATAAAAATAATGTATTTTGTTAAATTTAGTTAAATATTTGGTGTCCGGCAACTAAAGTGCAAAATTTTATCTTTTTTTAGTTGTCGGACGCAGTGTCCGGGCACTGAATTTATAAGAGACATTGAGTATTTGTGTGTGTACAGTATCACATCGAGGCTTGCTTGGTTTCATACAAGTTAGAAAAGGACAAACATAGAATTGTAAATATTTTTAGTTTTCGGACACGATTTTATAATTTTGATCCTGCTGTCCGGCGACTAAAATTCAATATTGAATGACCGGACAAAGCTATTTTCTAATTAATTATTATGTATGTATACAATTATCTCCAATAGCTGGTACGAGTACGTCAAATGCAAGCACCAGTTCATCAAGTGTGAGCAATTTAACATTAAAATCTCATCTCTTTTACCCCAAACCTACTCAATTTGGGAGTAAAGGATGATGATGATGAAGTGAAGGATGACAAAAGTACAGCAATTCATAAAATATGAAAGGTCTTCCTTAGAAAAGAGAAGACAAATAAAAAAAGGAAAGCGAAAAAGGCGATTTGCCAAAATTGTTCTGATGAATTAGAAAGTGATGTTGAGGATGGTTTATTAAAGAACATTGGCTGTGATGGATGTGTTCGTTGGTATCACCGTAAATGCACGACAATGTCTATGTTATCTTATAGTGAAGCATCACTAAAAGATTTTGTATGTAATTTTTGTTTAAACTTAGACCTAAATTAATATGTTTATCACCCGTATAATCACTCAGACACCCGTATTACGTTGAACCCCGGTTCCGGGTTTGTAGGTGTTTAGACATTAAGTCACATATCCAGGCTATTGGGTTGGAGGTATAGCACTGAAGCATTTTTTCTCTGTAAAGCTACTGAAGAGTGCTTGATTCAAGCATGAATTTTTTACACTTAGTTCTCTTTTATATTTATGATTGAAAATAGCACTTGAAAACATTTATTTTTCGTCAGAGAAGGGATTAGGATTAGTATTGAAATTTATTTTAGTGTGTTTGGAAATATAATTATGGTGACTGAAGTGTTGAACCTTTTTTAAATTATCAATGGCAATAATTTAGTTGCCAGCAGTTCTCAAGTATGTTTTTTTTTGTAAGCCTGCTTTGCATATTATAGAACACAAACAAAAGTTACACAGTTTGAGATTTTTTGGATGTAATAAAAATTAATGTCAAAATTTGGTCAACTCACTTGAGATGTTTATTAGTTTTACCATTTGATTTATGGAGTTCAGTTTTTTATTTCATTTTGCTTTGCTCAATTTGCACTCAAAATTACTTCGACAGAACTATATGAAAGAAACACATTGAATAAATAAAAATATGTTTTTTTTCAAGTTAGCAGTTGCTTGAGTGCTCATTGTGAACTATTTCTGCTTTTATTGCATCACTGTATTAACTAAAATTGTTTAAACGTGAAAAAAAAATTTTTTAACACCAAAACTTGTCTTATTTTCTATACGAAATAATCTGTCCGACCACTAAAAATAGTACGTCCGGAAACTAAGATTGTGTGTCCGGAGACTAAGAAAACCAACCATTTTTCTTAACATGAGAAATATGATAGTAATTTACCTAAATATAGATTTTTAAAATATTTATAAACCAAAAGAATATATATGTTAACATTTATAAATCATAACATATTTTGTTTTCTTCTAAAAATGGAAAAGATAATCGAAAATAAGGTGAGAAAATAGTTAACTGTCCGGATACCAGTGCATTCACCCTACATACATTTGCCCGTAAACAAAAAATACAATTGTTTGTAAACTTTCACCCCTATGCAAACATTCATTTAAAAATTAACACGTCCACAAATGTAAACATTGCTAACAAATTAAACGCAGTTTGGACAGTCCACATCATAAAATTTGAATGCTTTAATTATATACACCCATTAGCCATTTGCGGTGATATACAAAAAAACATTCTAGATTTTCCACTAAGTATTATAATACAACATTTTCTTTTCATAAGAATCCATCTAAATATGGTCCAAATTATTTGGTACCTATGTAATGTATTAACTAGGTACATTCGAAGTTTACCAACAGACAATAATTTCAAGTTGAGTCCAGACAGACATTTTTATTTGTATCATCAATAATCAGACATAAAATTTAAAAACAATAATTGTGCAAGTTTAACGCAAATAATAATAATATTGTATATTATACATACTGTAGCTTCTTCGACATCTTTTTGTTCCTTTTCCCGTCGTCTTCGATCTTTTTCTTCGCGAAGCGCTTGAAGCTTCGCTTTTTTACGTTCTAATTCGGCTTTTCGGTCAGACATCATACCTAAATTATAGAACAAGTATTAAAACGCATCTCATAGTTTCATTAAAAAATAATAACTTGAACAGGTATAAAATAATGACATTGGTATACAGCAAGGCAGACTGCGACAGTGAATTTATTAGTAAAAAAAAAACATGCCAAAACCCCGTTATAGTAAGTTCACACCTCGCTGACTAAGCGGCCGTTTTTGTTATTTCTACTCCAAATTATTACAAATTGAAACAGTCAATTATAATGCTGATATACCTATATTTATGATATCCGCAATTGAAATACTTTTAAGATAACATAAATATGTCACAAAGCCTCAGAATCAGAGAAATTAATTATTTGCCCGATGGAAAACAGGGAATCGAGAAGACGTCATCTGTGGGGTGACCAGATGAAAAAAATATTTTTCGTAGAGGCCTACCAGTAGTGCCATCATTAATAAATAAATCGCAAAAACATTCTATCATTTGGGCATAGTCTATGGATAATGCTGGTCTAATATACCTAAAGTATGTATCATTCAACCTGCATCAAACAAACGAAATCGGGCGGTTGGGTTTGGGATGGTTTGGGACCGTTTGGTAAATGTCCACGGAAACGCTTTTCTGACAACTAATTAGTGTTGCCAATGCTTAAAATTAATTCATTCATTTATTTCCATAAAACGGCAACTCCTACGTCACAACACCATTACCATAGACTAATATTACCAAACAAAACAAAAACCTGTCAAAAACGAACTTTGAAACGTCAACCGGCAGTCCTTCAGCGCGTCCGAATAATAATTATTGATTAACACTACAACGAAGCCTAACAACAGTTAACGCGATCAAACAGAAATTGAGACGAAGTTTACGTAGATTCAAAATGGAACAAGGTAAGTTGTTTAAGACTATTTAAAACAAATACCAAAGTGTTGTACCCACGCGTATAGAAGTCAGTTCTGCGGAACTGTCCATATTGCCGTAATAATAAATAGTTTGGTAAAATAAAATTAGGCTTGGTCGCGGTGTTACAGATATCTTTGGCTAATACTATATCGATGTATATCTCTTACTCGTCCCAAGATAATCAATATTCATGAGTGAGATGTTATGGACACCACGTGAATTTCTTGCAGCATCTCGTTCCCTACTAAACATAGCATGGGTTGGTGTTTACAAAGTGCTTGGTATTTTCACAACCTTTAAATACCCAGAATCGATTTTCACACACTGTCTGTCCTTAAAAAAAGTGACAACCATGAATGTCTCAATCATTATAGTTAATACTCGCAAAATTTCAGCTGCCTAATAACATTAAAAAATATTCAGTTTACAAAGCAATGATAAACAATCTACCCTATTTTGCTTTCATGTATAAAACGCATCTTTGAATGGCTACCTTCATACTGATTATTAATGTGTATACATTTTGTTTCAGAAATACCTTTGTGCGGAGCCAGGGTTGCGTACTGGAGTTCCGCAGCACCATTGTGCAATTGACAATCTTATGCTTGTGATCATTTGAGCCGCGTTGACTCGTTCCGAGTGCCATCCAAGCGCACTCGTATGAGACAGCTTTATACAAATTACTCCTATCCAAGCTAACTTGGATGAGTAGGACGCGGTCCGAGTAGCTTGGATAGGAATAATTAGTATAAAGCTGTCTCATACGAATGCGCTTGGATGGCACTCGGTCCAAGTGTACTTGGACCGTGCGAACGCGGCTTTACCAACTGATTTTTTATATTTCCTATGTATGGTTGTATTTGTCCGACACAGTAATGTGTCACATAATATTTCCATTAACATCAAGTGTTTACTTTTGATCTGTGCTATAGTTTTTGTGATAGTTAAGTTGATTTGTTAAATAGTTATGTGACCTTTTCCATTATTGTAATTAAAATTCCAATGCCCATTTTTAATCTAATAAAAATATTAAAAACATTCTACACTTTCTTTTTTAAACATTACCATGACAATATGCTTTCCATCATTAATTCACTTTATTTTAAAATTTGATTGAACTGTATTGGCAAGATTTGAAATTAAAACTAATTGAATCAGTTTTAGAATTTATGAAAACTAGTCTCAGAATTAGAATTTATGCCCAACATTATGATGTAATCTCAGTAAACAAGCACTAGAAAATCTGGTGGTGCCGGATGGTAACCTACGGAATGGTACTTATGGAAAATTGTAAAAAAAAAACAAGTTTTAACATATTATGATTTTATTTCAATGAAGTAATATGTAATTTTAAAAGAGCAGTCTAGTTTTATTGTTATATCACAATGGTATCCTGAGATACAATGCGAATCTTCTATATCTTTCCAGATCAGCCAGTGGGTAAGTACCTGTAAGGCGTGGCTAAGTCTATCATTGCATCTTCCTCGACCATTTCTGATAGATATTGTTTTATTTATATTCATAGCATATTCTTTTTCTTCTTAATTCCACGAGTCCCTTCTCCAGCAGTTTTTAGCGTATATGGCACTATGCCAGTGGCTGAAATCACACCCGGCTTTGTGGGATTTTGAACCTGAATTGTGTGGCTGTATTCCAGTGAATTATTTTGATATGATATTATATTCGTTAAATAATAGGCACTTACAACACCGAAACAAATATTATGTAGGTACTGATTTCCACACCACCCTGGAGGTATAGTACTATGGTGCGTTTTTTTTTACTTTGTGGTTTCCCCAGGAGGCATATTCCACAGCGTTTTATATTTAAAAGTCTTCATTATGGTCAATATTAGTAATATATATGTACACAGAAAAAGAAGCCTTCTACATATTTTTCGAAGCTCAGTATAAAGTTGACTGAGCTTCGAAAACAGATGTTTGCGATGGATACTGGTATGACTGTAGGAGCAACGAGGAGGTATAACGCACCAAGCAGCCTCTCATCGCACTGAGAGTGAAGAGGCGACATTGGACCTGGCTCAGCCACGTGCTGCGGATGCCAGAAGAGAATTTCAACCTGGCTTGCCTGTTCTTCAAGTCAACTGGATTCCGGCGTCCTAGAAGGCCGCTAAATACTATCTATAGAGTATGTATGGCGGGGCTACGGGATGCTGGTTTGACCTGGAACGATGCAAGAAAACTGGCAAACGACAGGGATTCTTGGGCGCGTCTCGTGGTGTCTATATGCTCCAACTAAGGGATGGATATGGCCGAAGAAGAAGAATTAATACTTTTGTTATACTTATTATGTTGAAACTATTGCTAACCTAAGCAAAAATAAGTATATACAATGTATGTAAATATAACTACCAACCTATATCTAACCATTAAACAAAATAGAAAACATATTTATAGTGAAGTGTGGAAACAAATATAGTAACTAATAAAGACTAGGTAGGTACCTAAATAAAATTGAAAAAACTAGACTAACTAAAACTAATAACCTATAACTAACCATTAAACAAAATATTAAAGACAAATTAAACTAGGTAAGAGGTACTTTAAGAATACCAGGTAGGACTCCATTCAGTTGATACTTTTTGCTCCCACAAAATCTATATTTGATGAAGTAACCAAATATACCTACTACCGGCGAACAACAAATAGATACCATAGAAACAAGTTACAGATAAAAACATGATAGGTAGGTACTTAACTGAAATATTGAACTCTGCCTATACACATACTAAAAGCATTAAAAATTTTATGGAAAGTTCCTGGATGCAAGAAGTTGAGCTATCTCATTTCGTCTATCTGCGCCAGCTGTACTATTATTGCGGGATAAATAGGATGAACCTGCTTCAACACTATTTCCAGTAGGTGAATCAATATCCCACTCAAACTGGTCATTTAGAGACATATTGTGTAAAACACAACATGCTCGAATAAAGTGAGTAATTAAAACAATGTTTTAAGTGGTAGAGTTGTCTAAATTTTTGTTTCAGTAGACCAAATGCGTGCTCAATTTTGATTCTACTTTTACTGAGTTTGGTATTATAATTAATTTGAGTTTGATTTAGTACTCCCCTGGCTTTATAAGGTGTCAGCAAATTCCTGAGGCAGGGATATCCACTGTCGCCAAGTTGTCTATACAGTGAAGAATTTCGATATACTCGACTATCATGCACTGAGCCTGGATATCCAACATAGATATTTCGAAATTTGAGATTATCATCACACACAGCCTGCAACTAAAATAAAGGATAGTTAGTCATACAGAAAGCAATAAAATCCTGCAAACAAGTATGGCACGAATGAGATTTGTGATTTTCAGCTAGGTACTTGGAAAACTTATTAAATAACATTCTTTGAACCAGTGCTATGATTAAATTTATGTGAGATTATTTATTCTTTAATCTAAGGCGAGTCTTTTTTATTATTTTAAAACACAAATATATCTAAGACAAAGAAATATCATAGAAAAATATCTTGTCTTACCTGCATTGAATAATATAATTTCCTATTGATGTATGACAATGGATCATCTTCTGGCTTATCTATTTTTATATGACTACCATCAATGACACCGGTGACTCCCGGAAACCCGTTCTCCCTAAAAGCCATCTCTATAACTGCTTTCTCAGAATTCGTTGGCCATTGTATTATTTCTGGGGATAAATTACTAATAAACACAGTCACTCTTTTGATGACTCTGGAGAGAGAACCGATAGTGATATTAAATCTATCAGCCACATCTCGAAATGACGCAGTTTTATGTCCAGCAAACCAAAGGAATATCAGTAAATGGTTAGTGGCAATGATTCTATCATTGCCGCCTCTGTTCTGGGTTGGAAAATGAGAAGAATTTTGAAATCGTTCCGTGAGATCTGCATGCACATCTCTAGAAACGCGAAAATGCATCATGAACTGCCTGTCCGTGTAGTCTACAACAGTATCTTCGCAATAATTTTCATTTTTCTTATTAGCAATGGGCTGAAAGTCTTCCAGCATGAAAAAATCATCATCAGACGAATCTTCCGACGACGATTCAAAAAATAATGGGATACATTGAAATAAATCCATTGTATTGAAAACCAAAAATACAAAGTACTAAATCTAAAATATATTAATATTAACATATCACGATGATCTTACACATGCCAGAGAATGCTGTTTTTAGGCATGTCGATTTTCCTTAATCCTACAAAATATTATATTAAAGTCAAATGTCGAGAAAATAACAAACGAAATATTTGTAGAAAATCTTAGATCGATATCGTTTTCAGGTTATGTATACTTTTTAATGATTTCCCGTTTGACAGATCGTCTTAGTCTATGAATCGTCCGAATTGGTTTGAAGTTTCATGTCAAACCATTTCTGATGATCCGAGAACGGTTTGATTTTCAATGATACACTGAACCAAACGTCAAATCTCAAACCATTTCCGGTCTCATACAATTTGTATGTATATTGTCTATGGTTTAATTGGATTTGTTTCGTACATGTTGAAAGAAACGAACCTCTACCTACCCAATGATAGGTCCAATAATTGTACCTACCACCTGACATTGTGTGTAGGTAATTAAAAATACGTGTTATTCAAAACCTGTAGTATTGCTCGCCAACGGACCGTAATGGGACCGTACTAATACCTACAATACGTATGAGATATATCGGTATTGGCTGTACCTACCCAAAACCGTACCCATACATAATAAACCATTGATCATAATATTGATGCTCGCACAAAAGGAGTGCATTCGGGACTCGTTACAGCGAGTGGTCGATTCTGTCAGCGACCACACCATTGGTACGGCTCTTTTTGAGACGGTCGTAAAGGAGTTCTGGAACTCGTCAGCACTCAACAAAGTGTCTGAAGACGTCACCCGAATCCTTTGTGGAAAACGGGCAGAGTTGATTCAGACGAGGCGGCAGAAAATCCTCTAGGTAATAAAAGACACCTTTACGCGACAGGCTCTTACCAAGATCCCACCTAGCGCCGAACACATCTTCAACAAAGATTAACTGGCGGTCAGGGGTGGCTTGCCGAGAGGCCCACGCCCATCCAACCGAGGTTTTCCCAGAGGTAACCGAGGTGAAGCGAGGGGCACTTACCCTAGACGCGGGTGACCGGGTCTCACTCACCACGTTCACAGGGGGACGCCTTCAGCATTTCCAGGAAATCTGGCAGGCCAAGGGTGCACCACCACCATTATTAAAAATAATAACGGGAACCCGTATCCCGTATATAAAGAAACTCCCTCTAATAATGCCTTCCATACAATTACAGAAGGATTTCCAAACGCGACGATCGCCGGAGATCACTTCACAAATCGCGGAACTGAAGAAATCGGGAGTATTGGAATCAATTTTTACCTTAGCTTATAGCTTTCCACTGATGTCATCGGAATAGTGCAAATAATTAAGATTAATAGTAAAACCGTTTTCGTAAATGTGACAAAAAGATTTTTTCTATTAAAATGTTTAATACCTAATGCTGAGGCAACATCAGCATTATAAAAAATATCCAAGCTGTAAATAACAGACAATAATTAATAATATGAATCCACTTTCGGGAGGTTTTACTGGGCGGTCGTTTACGTGCCTTGAGCGGCTCGCGCAACTCAAACGTATAACCGTGTGTGAAAATGTTCGTAGACAAAGTCTTTTTTTGGTTATACGTTTATACGATTCAAGTACGGAACGTGTTGATACGAGCCGTGAGCGGTGCTCGAAGAAGTATTGCTATCTCACGCTATCACCTACAGACGAATATTATTGCTGTCGCACTCATTCTCACTGCAAGGCATGATTGCTTGAGCGATCGAGGTAACGCGCTCCTGGATGGCGGCAAGGCATTTGGCAAAGCGAAACCTACACGGAGGCCAATCCCCGAATGAAGCACTGCAAAACACGTGACTGAACCGCTTCAACTGAAGCACGTCAAATTTTTAGTTTTACAGGAGATATTGTGTGTATAGAGCTTCGAATGGAATGGATACATGAAATATAAGCGCGAGTGAGAAAGCATTCAGCATGCTTATACCTCATGTCCATGCGTTAGAGTAAGATAGAAAGTAAACATGTCATGAAGGAACTCTTGTCAATTTCATGGAAATTAAATAACATTTTTATCCATTTTGGTAATTACTTAATATTTAATCAGTACTTACCGTTAACGTTGCATTATTAAACCATTCATTGTTAGAGTACGTAGCCAATTAATCTTTAAATAAGCTAGTTTCGTCTCCAATATAACAATATTACAACACGGAATTTCCGTTGTATTTTGCAAACAAACATGTGTGTTTCTGTATTACAAAATCACAATAAATATTTAAATGAGAATTTAAACACAAAATAATACTTTCAGCGGTAATAGTGATGTAAAAGATAGAAAAAAATGATTAACATAGGTATGTACTACGTACGAATATCTGACGATTAATAATATGTCAAACGGAGAGTTGCTAGCGCCTCTACCGCCATAGCATGTGTACTTCAATTCCATACTGCAGTCGACACTACCGGTTGAGTTTTAATATACTTCGTTGAAGTAGGCTTGCGCTTCCGTTGCGCAACCGGTAATAGTGCTGCATTCGGGGATTGGTATCCGGCGATGCCGCCGCGACGTGTAAACATGAAAATTGTACCTATATTATATTTATTATCGCCGGCTAAAAATACATACTTATTAGAATTTGTTTTTATATATGAATTAATGAAGTAATGAAGAAATGAAAAGGCCTTCCTATTTTTGAAAAATTCTTCGTTGAATTTCTGTCTTCTCTCTCGTTCTTAGAAATAAGTTGTTTTAAAGACGACCATGGAATACCCATGGCCTTTGCCGCTTTATATAATGTCAATTTTTGATCCCTCACCAGGTCTGCCGCTTTTTGTATATCAACAAATGAATACGTTCTGCAACATTTGTTGTCACCTTCACTTCTCTTTCCTCATTTAGGTGCAAACAAAAATGTGGTAGGTAATTTGGTGATGGTCTATATAACCTAGAATTATTTTTTTAAAACATAATTAAACACCCGTAAGACAATGTAAAATAATTTGTTGTAATTTTTTTCACTGGTTTATTCATTTTTAAAAACACCTAATAGTGGCCTAAAAATGAACTGTCGAAAAATGACAAATCTCCTAAAATTTATATGATATTTGTAAGCCTGTAAAGTTTAAATTCACTAAATAATAACAAAACCGTATTAATGGAAAAATATAATAGGCCATGCACTATGAAAAACCATTATAAAAACATAAATAGTATAAATATTACCTTGATATAGCTTAAATGTTGGAAAAAGAAAGATTTTATTTGAAAAATGTGTCAATTCTCCGAAAGCGTTCTATACAAACACGTGTACGTCAACTTATGACTGACAACACTTTGAAAATAATTTTTCCAAGTCAAAGAATAGTATATACGTCTATGACTTATTCTTGAAAGTTTTTGGACGGCAGGTTATTTGAATACACGTAATAATACAAACTATCACCAAATTACCTTAATCACCACATTACCTTAACTTACCCTACCTATTGCATATTTAGATTGGTATTGTACCTAACGGATGGTTGGTGCCAGTGACATTTCCCAGGGGTGAGCGATTAAAATTATTTGATTTCTTTTTACTAAAAGTGCACTTTGTCTCACGACAAGATTAACAATTTATCCGATACAAAATGAAATTGGCTAACTACATAGATCGCTATAATTTTTGCCTATAAACTAGGTACCTATGTCCCTCTGTGCTATAATTCCGTGTCAAAAAGATGGCAGCACTGGCCCATACAGTGATGCCATTCGTACTATAATTATAATACAATACTATAATTTTGATTTCGCGAAAAATGTAAAATACTATAATTTTACGCCAAATATACCCGATTACTATAATTTTAAAGGATTCAAGACGAAAAATGTTCCTGTACTATATATTTTTCATAAATACTATACTTTTTACGCCTTTGTACTATAATCAGCATAGAAAAATATGGCAACACTGGGCCCATCAGTGATGCCAACCGTAATATAATTATAGTATTTGTACTATAATTTTGGCACGCGTACTATGTACGATATAAAACAGATATAGTACGCCCAAAATACTATAATTTTGAAAATTCGGAAAAAAAGTTGGCAATAGATAAAAAATAGCGTTAAGGTTCAAATAGACTATATGACGATCGGGCACATATATGCTAAGAGCGTTTTAGTGTCTATGATCAAATCTATGCCATTCCGACATTTATACATACATATTGTATGACAGCTATGAAATCGTATTTACACTCTGTGACACCCTGTGACACAGGACGCCAACATAAGAAACGGGTTTTTCGACATATATATGACCGATCGTCATAGAGTGTATTTGAAGCATTAAAGCTGTTCGGAAGAACTAAAATACCTAACTTTTGAACTTATGTCTAAAAAAACGAGACGTCGATCACAATCTATTTGAATTTTTGTCTAAATAAAGGAGACGTAAATCACCTTGCATCTGAATATTTTGAAAAAAAAAAGTCACTAAGGGCTTGCGCAGACAGAGAGCGGTCTTAGTTCTGCGTTCAACCGACCGTTGACCGCTAACGTTCAGGGACAGCAGACAGGTGGCGGTCAACAATAAGCGTTCCATTTGTTTACAAACGTTGTACTGACACAAGCGCTGCATAATGCTTGACCGCTATATTCCGACTGCGAGTGGAAGTGAGAAAGCACCGCTGTTACGTACTCACTCCCCCGTGTGGTTTCGCTCTATGTTGTGTGACTGCTCAGCGGAGGTACGGCGTTCTTTGTAATTCCGGGCATAGAACTCCAGAACTCCAGCGTTCCAATTGACCGGCGCGGTCTGACCACCGGCTGTGTACCCATACAGTATGAAGTCCATACAGTACAAAGAACGCCGAACTCCGAACGCGGAACGCAGACCGCCTGACCGCGCTCTGTCTGCGCAAGCCCTAATTACCTTATATTTCAATTTTTGTCTAAAAAAAAGGTGATGTTAATTACTTTACGCGTAATTTTTGGAAAATTTAGAAAAGTATTCGTCATTTCAGAAATACTATAATTTTAGAGGCTCGGTACTATAATTCCACTTTGAAAATATGGCAACACTGGGGCCCATAGATACTTTGGGCCGTTTGGGCGTAACATTGTCGTTGTGCGTCATGTCATGATGGGTGCTGCACGTATATCGGCATGCATTTTTGCTTTATTTTTAACTGGTTGTAATTCAGGTGAGAAATCTTATTTAATCTCTTTAAGAGTCTGCGATATTCATGATCTATGAGTACACCTACCTTGAATTAATATATTTTGACTTTTATCACAGTTATTTGTTTATTATGGCTCTTGCCGATCCTACTCGGTACCAACAGTATTTTATTTTTTCAGTTTAAAACTGTCATATTGTGTAATTCCTCGCATATTAAATGTAAAGTGTAACATACTTATCCAGTATTATAATTGCCCGATCGTAATAATTCTTTAATGTTGTTTAATCGATACGATATCAACATTTTGGAATGTGTTGTTTTTCTTGTTATATTACGTTATTATTGTGATGTACGTACTTCCCTCGGTGTACCCATGGTGTATCACAACTACAGCGATTACTTGTAATTACTAACTTTTTGTTTGAACTTTTCTAAAATGAAGAATATTGTACAGAAAGTTAAACAGAAAACATTTAATCGACGTTATCTGTCATGCCACCTTATTCATATTGTGACTTCCTATAAATAATGTGACTCACCAGCAATAGTTAATTAATATTGTCATAAACGTGACTAAACAGTCATACGTATTAAAATTTGGTGTGCTAAACTTTTATATTGGTGTTTAATGATAGTAGGTAAATCAATCTATTAAAAAAAACATCACCACAACTAATTTAGTTAGGTCCATAATAATATAGCAGTCCATCTCTCTTATTTTTGTTCAAACTATTAGCTTAAAAATATCAATTTACCGATTGAGTTAAGCTCAAATTACATTGGCAGATTTTTAGGCCAACCGTCTGCCACGATCACCTTGATCCTGAAAAGTCACTTCTGATTCGTTCCCTGGAGTCGTGACAGAATTGAAACAATTTCAATTTTTTGGGCACGATCATGTCGAATATTATCGAGAATGTACGAAAATATACAAATTAACTTCGAGCTTCCAAATGTGGCCTCACATAGTGTGTCCTGTCTTGCGTTTGACATAACAACATAAATTTGACGTTTAAATAATGAAGGCTGCCTTACAGACAATAATAATACAAAACAAAAATAATATCCTAGTAAATACAATCAGCAACTCATTATTTGTCTAAATTTTCTTTGTTGTTTTAGTTATAATTTGTTCTTACTAGCAAGTGGGCTTATATTATGAACCAATCAAATCAACACGATTGAGTTGCTTTATTAATTGCTTTTTAAAGTCGACGATTGCTCACGACGTTTGTTGAATCTGGTCGGGCTTGCGAGTTTGCTGGTGTAATAAGCCTTCAGAGTTTACTTATCAGAATTCTTTTATACTAGTTTACCTAGTCTTAGAGCTCTTTCACCCAAGACACTGGAGTGTTTAGACTGGTGATATTCAACCTTTTTTTGAACCTTTTTAGACCCTTTGAACATTTTGAACCACTATCTGACACATTCAGAATGGTAAATAAGAATAAAAAGAAATGTATGAAAATACCATCCGTTAGCAGACTAAAATATTTGCCCTGTACTATTATTTAGTCCCACGATGGCCTCGCGGCTTCAGCGTCGGCCTATAGCGTCATGAGTCCCAAGATCGAATCTTGGGTCTGGCAAGTAGACATATTGTTTTTCAATTTGTGCATGAGTCAGAGTATGGACCTAATAGTTTGAGCAAGTGGCTGACATCCATTTCTCGTAAAAACAAAATCTGTTCATACAAACCTCCACTCTGGAGGCCCGTATGATCTTATTAGGATCGGACATGGTCGGGTATATGTATCCAAAATTATTTCTTCTACAAAGGATGTATGCAATCATATTTGTAAAAATTCTGATATTCATGCCCACTAGTATCAGAAAATTCTAGCACCACAGGCAAAAATTTTATTATCGCCATGGAATCTACTCTCAAAAGTTGTATTATTTGCCTTAATTTGCCACCCACTATAATGTGTAGCCGTTTCAAGAATGCATGATTTACCTACGTGCTCTGGACTCACTGGTGATAGTCAGTAAATGATTATTATAAACATACCACATATGAGGAGTCTAATTCCAATAAGCGATAAGTCCACATTTGGTCAAAATCGAGAAAAAAATACGCACATATTCTTTGTATAATTTTACACAATACGTATCTATAAATTCCAAAACGCGACAAAACCCTATGAAAAAAAATATTTTAAGTCTCGATTTATTACAAAAAGCGCCATGTCCGTGTTTCATATTATTTAAAGCTTGGTTGATTTCGCGCGTATTTAAGTCAACCATCATTGGGAACGTTCAATATTGTAAATGGCGTCTCCCATGCTGTAGCATCTGGTAAACTCATGACATTGCCACGGAAATATGTGCCTTATGGGGAATAAATTAAAAAGTGAGGTACAAGTAGCGCTGCATCCAATTTTATTTTGCCTATATTTATTACATTTAAGAGTTTATCGGCTGAAACAAATTGCCATTTGGTTCTAATTTCGACATAGAATACAACGGAAAAAATAATCTTACGTTAAAACAAATAATTGAAGCTTGAAACATAAAAACGTTGTTTCCTGCAAATATCGAATTGTGGACTTTTTTGTAATTAGACGCCTCATATGCGTGGAGTTCGATAGTTTTGACAAAAAGTATGACATAGTCAAAGCGACGCCGAGCGAGAGAAAACGATGTAATAAGCAACACGTAAAAGCAGTCGGAAACAATATATACGGCTTAATGGATTTGGTAATAAGCAATATTACCTTATATCGAGTGAGACCCTACAGACTCAATTACATCCACAAAAATGTACCGTTTGTTGAGGTTTACATGCTGGTGGGATCATCTGACCTTATTTCTTCAAAAATAAGGCCGGAGCTCGGGTACAGTAGATGTTTTCAACAGGATGGCTACTGCAACCATCGACTTATTGAAGGCACTCAAAATTTGGCGATAAGTTTATTTCGAGAAATGGACACATGTCATTTGGACTCCAAGACACCTTTGGATTATTTCCTATGGTGCTACGTAAAGTCACTGGGTTTTGCTAATATACCTGCAACAATTGACGCTTTGGAAGCTAACATTGTTTGTGTTATTTGTGACATATGGCCAGCAGTGTTTTGTAAAACTGGTCCGAAATTGAACGTCTGTCTTCGTCAAAGACAGCCGCGTATATGCCTGAAATCATTTTCAAATGTATTGATCTTACATGTATTATCTTTACAATTAGTTCTAGTTCTATCGAGCTTAAAAAACACCCTTTACTTTCAATATATTGAACAGCTCATATGATATGAAATGTATTTTAATTTCTTACAGAATATAGTAGATATGACGACTATGAGTGCAATACACCACTGGTGGAGAAGGCAATCTTGACTGCTACTTCGTCTATGCAAGAGAGAGGACCCAAGAATGCCATACTAGAAGGTAAGCTCTTAGCATTCTTTGCCCGCAATATATCACATATTATGTCCAGTTTTTACCAAAGTCAAGTTAATATACAAAAACACCTGCATTATACCTTTACGTTGTAAATTTGTATTTAAGAACATATTATTATCCCATTCAAACACATAATAATGTATGTCCATTTCCCTTTAATTTTTCAATCGATTCAAATTAGATTTCTCAAAACATTTAATATATAATATCTGTGCATTACCCATTGATATTATTATATACATAGTACTTTCAAATGAAAACAATGTTTCCGATGTGATTGTAAACATCCATCCATAACAGTGTCAAGGAGTGGAGGTAGGCTGTGAATATCTGACATCAAAAGTGCATACTAAACTTTGTCTGTCATACTTATTTGTTTTCATTGGACTAAGAATACAATTGTAAGATTCAATTAAATCCTGCCAAAACCAAACCATAATAGATAATTACGTTTTTACCTCTTTTATTGTATTAAATTGTTATACAAACGATAATTAACTGTATTTGTCGTAGTCAGTGTGAATTTGCCATCGGTGATACCGAAAGGTGAAACTCATGTTGCAAAAATGATTCAAATGGAATAGTACAAAACTCAAATCAGTTAGAATAGATAATATTATGGTTTTCTTTAGGCAGTGCTTAATTGAATTTTAAAAACTAACTAACACCACCAGCAAATCGTATTATTAGTCCAATAAAAACAAATAAGTATGACTGACAAAGTTTAGAGTGCACTATTTTTGTCGGATTTCTTCCACCCTTCGCCACTGATCCTTGACCTACCCGACTTGATTATTTTTTTGACTATTCTGACCATGTTATGCATTATCACATCAAAGAAAATAATAGTGAATTATTAAAACTTTGCATTTGGACAATACTAGTTTAACTCAAAAAATATCAAACGGGTCTCAATAGTTGAATAGTATTAATAATAAGACATTTTTAATACTGCTAGTCTTTCGTGTTTGTGTAGATCATCGGTACTCAATACATTTTTCCTTTATTACAAACAAGTAAACAACATTCTGATCTATATTCGCAATACATAATTACAATGGCGTTACTTTTGTGTGACTCATAATGGGTGCCATTCATTTGTTCCGTTATAAAATCCGTGTTGATAATCGGTCCACCTATTCACTTAAATATTTGATATCAGTTTAAGCAGCATGAATTTGTGTATCTTATGGAAATTTAAAAAAAATACAGTAAAGCCCCGTTAATTTGAAATCGACACGACAAAAAACCGAAAGAAAATTCGAACTACGAAATGCAACATTTATGGCAACAGTAAAATTTGGAAAAAAACATTTTTTTTGTAAAATTTTATAAAATTGATATTAATGCTGTTATAAACAATTTGCCGACATTAATAATTCACTCAGGACAATAAATATGTCTATTATAATGGCCATTAGTTAATATATTTATAGAGAATTAGAGACACCCCCGTATATTTCATACCCATTGCAGATTAATCTAAAATTCTCCACTTGATAATAATATATTATGACTACGAATGTTTTCCCCCATTCAATATTTTCATACAGTGGATTTAAAATAATGATTCTCTTCCCTGAATTAATTTAGTGTTCCCATATTATTATTTTGAGTCATAAATAGTCATGCATTATTATATTTATGTGTCTTGCTAAGTTTAGTAGGTATTGCCAACAATAGAAAGTTAAATTAAGTATTCAGTTGTTTTAGGCTTTTTTTATTTCCGCTTGTTTGTTACATGCATGCAATTTTTACTCTTTGTGTTTAAATTCAATTTTTGCTCGGCATAATATTATCACAGGTTCATGTAAATTCCAGTCCTCGGATGATTAAGAGCGTATTTTGAAATTAATTGTTCTTACATGTTAATTTACATGTTTTTATGCTCATACAATATTGGTGTTTTTTATTACTTTATAAGCACCAAATTAAAAAAAATACTTTGAACCCAAGATAAGTTATAATTGAAGGCATCCCAAAAAAGACATGCAAAAATTAAATTTGACAGGAGAGAGGAAAAGAATTTCTGTGATTTATGGTAAGATTTTTAAGAGCGTCAATGATTAAAAATAGAACCATAAATCACTGAAACTATTGTTTTTTATTTGTTTAAGTAAGTGTCTTCTCTCTCCTGTAAAATTTTGGTTGTTGCATATAGACCCCTTTTCTAGGGACACTTTCAATTATTGAATGATAAGATAAATTGGTTAAAACTTTCGTATTAGGTTTTTGGATTGTAACTGTGTTTTTTCCTCCTGTCCTCGAATCTTCGGAATCGCTGCGGAGGTCATTCTCAAGAGATATTGAATTGAAGTGTACTGTTGGATGTATGGATGCGAATGCTGATCAAAGAGTCTTGGGAAAATGGATCTTTTTAGCTGACAACAAACATTGGTCTGAGTAAAAAATGGCGGCAATTGTAATGACCAGAGACACCAGATTGGATATTGAAAACGTTTTGAAATGTAGTCAATCGTCCCTATTATTGTTGTCACGGTTCCGTTGTATTTCAACGGGCCTCATCATTTATCATTTATGGCACTACAACCCTTGGTAGGTCTTGGCCTCCTTCAAAAACTTCCTCCATCCTGGACGATCCAGCGCCGACACTCTCCAATTGTTTTGAATAAGCATTTTTAAATCTCCCGTGGCACAGTCCAGCCATCTCAATTTCGGCCATCCAGGTCTTCTCTTGCCATCGGGGGTTGCATACATATCCCGCCTCGCCGGTATATCCTCCGGCATTCTATGCACGTGGCCGATCCAGCGCAGTCTCTGCATTTTCATATGCCACGTGATCTTTTCGCCCACATAAAGCTTGTACAGCTGCTCAAAATACCTTGACCTCCAAATGCCACCTTCTTGAACAGCCCCAAAGATCCTTCTCAAAACTCTCCTCTCAAAGATATCTATATTTCTCTCATCCAGTTTGTTGAGGGCCCAGCATTCTGATCCATATGTCAATACTGGGCACAGGAGAGTTTTATATAAGGTATGACCACCTTTACTGAGTGCGAAAAATATCCCTTATTATCGTATCTTGGTTTTAAAGTAAATTTTGTGTTTGTGGAGTGTCGGCAATCTCTGACATTGCGTAGTGCTCACTAACATGTATTTCTTCGGATGCCCATGACAGCTTATCATACAAAATCATAGAATCTTGAGAATGGTCATTGTGACGAAGCCTAAACGTCAAGAAAAAAAGGAGGAAGAACACACAGTGATAACTCAAAAATTAACATGAAAATAATATGTTTAAATTTTATTTTAATTTAAAGGGTAAATGATTTGATACTTTCCTAGTGATTAAATTAGCCTGAAATGGGTTTGGGCTTTAATTCATGAAACGCGGCAAACTAACGCAGTTTGTTTGTCTGCAGGTAACCAATGAGCAGTTGGGGACTGGACTTTACAACACTTGCAAGAATCTTAGTCGTTGTGAACAATTTTGTGCTAGAATTAACTTTGGACTGAAAAAAAATTGTGTATTGTTTTTACTAATCGTGATGAGTATCACAAGAATGGCTGACAAATTATCGTATAGGTGGGCATTTAACATTGCAACGTGGCTACCGAGTGAACCTGATATTTTACTCGCCAGCGGATGCATTCAAACTGAAGAAAAAATTAGAATAAACAAGTTTGTGTATCAGCAAGATTTCAAATCGTCACTCATCGGTAGACTTATGATGAGAAAATTTGTCAATGTAACCACAGGTGTACCATACTCTGATATTAATTTTATTAGAGATACAAGAGGTAAACCAATTCTTGGACATAATGATATTGATGTAGATTTTAACGTTTCTCATCAGGGAAACTTCGTAGTCCTCGCTGGGCAAGTAGGAAAGGTTAAAATCGGAGTTGACGTAATGAATACTACGGCTCCGGCAAATAAGAATGTATCTGAATTCTTTAGACTGATGAATAGGCAGTTTTCAGCGGTAGAGTGGAAAAATATATTACGCTACGAATCTCAGTTAGATCAGCTTGCTTCGTTTTATAGACACTGGTGCTTGAAGGAAAGCTATGTGAAAAATATTGGTGTAGGTATTACCGTTGATCTTCAGTCGATCAGTTTTAATGTCAGGAGTGATCCTGTTCCTCTCGGTAAATTTCTCACGGATTCTAATCTGACACTAAGCGGCGTGCCGGTGACTGATTGGATATTCGAGGAAACACTCCTCGATGATTCACACGGTGTCGCTGTTGCGGTTAATCTAAATGGAAATCAGTACGAAGATCCTACGCCTTTTACTTTTCTCACTTATGATCAGCTTATGGCTGAAGCTGTCACTTTCGTGGAACCAGATCTACAGTTTTGTAAAGATTTTTTTAATAAAGAAGTAAAACCGTTTTGAATTGTAGGTAACTATGTATAACGGTGGCGAAGGGTGGAGGTAGGCTATGGAGATCTGACAAATAGTGCACATTAAACTTTGTCAGTCTTACTTATTTGTTTTCATTCAACTAAGAATAGGTGCAATTTGCAGATGGTGTTGATATTTTTTAAATTCAATTAAACCCTGCCTAAAGCAAACCATATTATATTATATTGGATAAAAAATATTCCTCTATTTATAAAATATTTTAAATTATGCCATTAAATTATACATAATCATAGGCAGGGTTTGATCGAAATTTAAAAACCATCTGTAATGTTTATTCTTAGTTCAATAAAACAAATAAGTATGACTGAAAAAGTGTGTAATATTTTATGAGAGTTTAGTTTTCTCAGAATAAATTAATGTAATGGTTAATTTTTTCCGATGGCAAGTCTTTTGAATATTTAGTTAATATTTAGTTCTGTATCAGAAAACAATATTGCAGTCAGTTTATTACCCTATAAAATCAATAACACTATTCCATCATAGCATATTATTAAATGGGGGATATTCACTCCCTAGTAACGGAAACCCAGCCGATCTTTATAACAGTTGAGATTGTTTTTATTGAGCCGTACCATTTGGTGCCACTTTTAAAACAGCCCACCCAATATTTGTCAAGCTGTTAATGTAACCCCCCCATTACTCTGTCATGATTTATCATTTAACTTCCGTCATTTGTGGAGAAATATATTATACATTTGTAAAAATCAGCTTGTGTTTTCTTTTACTAATAATATGTACAAGCATTGTTATTGCGGACAGTAAATTTGTGTATCTTTTTGTTACTTACCACAACCATGAAAGAATAAGACAATTGACAACACGATACGTATTATTATTGGAATATAAAATTATTTAACTTTGACTCTGACTGTCTTAAGAATGTAATATAACAATAATTATTATTGTTTGGATGTGAATTACTAAAACCAAAAGAAAGATATTATTCTCAATTATCCGTGTATGGCGTGAATATATTGATATGTCTAAAAACATCAATTCTCAGCGCAGGCAGCTCTTTGTAAGGTTGGTATTCTGTGGTAAATCAGGAATCACAGAACAGATAATAAATAGAATACCGATAGGCTATATTCAATACGCCGCATCTTGGATGCAGGGTTTTGAATGTGTGAGTGTCCTACGAAAATGAAGCACGCCTTATGCATGTGCAATAGTGTGTCCAACATTAAATGAGCGAGCGTATATGCATAAACCGAGAGCAGTTTTCAGTATTCGACGTAAAACGTATTCTTGACACGTGTGTAAGTTTAACCCGGATTCTTCCTTACTCGAGTCGGTTACCTGCTATCGCCTTACCCGTTATGTATTTCAGTTCCCATTATTTTTGAGTTCCCTGTCAGGAATGTTTTTAAATTTTAATTGAGAATTTACAAGCATTTTACTAAAATTTAAAATCATCCAAAAACATATAATCTGATTTACCACAGAATACCAACTTTACAAAGAGCTGCCCTGAAAATTGATGTTAAGAACATATTCATGCCATATACGGATATAATCATAAATTGAATCATATTTTTGAAATACTAGAAAAAAAGCAAAGGTACATAAAAAATTAAGCCTATTGAGAGTCGAACTTCACGGCACTGGGACAACTGGACACCAAGACAAGTGGGCGACGCACTGTCGAATGACATTTCATGTAAAAATAAAAGAACTTTCTTCAAGTTGGAACTTAAACATATGCACAATTAAATCATTATTTACATAAGCATATTTAAATTCTCACTAAGTATTAAATAATAATATATAACTATTAAATATACATTTTAAAAATACTTATAATTCATGAACGTCTATTTCGTTTGATTGCGTAGTGCCAAGTTGTCCCGTGCCGTATCGTCCTAGACCCAACCTCATCTTTACACTGTGCTCTGCTTAACATTGTAAAATCTTGTGTCTTTCAATATTTCCGACGATGGCCGATCAGCTGTTGCATCGGCTTATAGTATCGTGGGTCCCAGGTTCGAATCCTGGGTCTGGCCAATATAAATATTGTTTTTCAATTTGTGTTTGGAGTCAAGAGTATGGACCTAATGGGTTGAGCCACTTGGCTAACATCCATTTCTCGTAAAAAACAAAAATCTGTTAATACAAAACCTCCACTCTGTGGCAGCCTAAAGGATTTTGTTAGGATCGGACATAGTTTCACACACACATAATTTTTTTTTTAACAGTTGCTCATGAATATAAAAATTTCATGAATAAATTTGGCTTAGTCGTCTAGCACCGTTTAGAAATCATATTAGTAATTAATTAGGTACCTCGATTTAATAACAAAGCCGACTGCTTTGAATTGGTGAAGACCGTAATTCCTCAAGAGCGCGTTTATAAGTCGCATGAATCACAGTCAGGTCAGTAGCTCAGGGGTAGAGCATTCAATCGGACAGTCAAAAGATATGAAGGTATTCAACTCTCAGTTGGTCTAGGATCTTTTCGTATGTTTTTTCAAAATTATCTATTTTCGATAAGACTAGTCTTATATAGTATTTTGTTTGTAACAAAATCAGGAAATAATTTTAGATTGGCATTGTTCCAAATATTTGATTTTTCAGGAATGCGCGGTAAAAGCTAATTTATTATTATTTAACTAGCAGATCGCTTACGACTTTTTCTGCGTGAAATACTGAATGAAAGAATAGATAAGATAATACAATGAAAAATAGACCGATGTGTATTATTAATTGGTCGATTTCTAGGCGTGTGCTTTGTTGCGAGTGCGTAATTTTTGAGAAGTTTATTTTGAGATAATTCAAGTTTACAATTAAGTTAGTACCGAGAATGTACTTAATAGGCTGTGCGTGTTTCATCGGTCCAGTAGTTTTTGAGTTAAACCAAACAAACAGACAAACAGATAGTTCTATTTTTACTATTAAATAAATTGGATATCTCGTAAAATACACTCGCGATAAGTGATTTATTACATGGAGCGTATTATTCCATAGTTGAGTATTTGGAATTGTGCCACGTTAACAGAGTACGATAATTATATTAGTCACAAAGACTGTCAGTTAGACAGAGGCAAATGATTATAATAAACAATTAGAACAACAATACATACTTTAACAGTCATATATGTATCATAATATAACTGCAGTATATAGTAATGCTTGGCAAATTGTTCTATTATATTTGACTTACTACGAACATTCCAAAATAAACTGAAACTTAAATTTATTGAAAATATTAATTTTGTATAGATTTTTCTTAATTCTCCAATTTATTAATTTAATCTCCATTTTTTTATGGTATCTTAAGGTCTCACTAGTTTTTCCACGTTGAAATTTCATTACTTACAGATGAAATAATAAATCGATTCGTGCTATTCGTCGCAGTTGTCTTGTAGGTACATATTATATTTTCAAAATTCTTGTTTTTAATTGTTTCTTTGCGAATCTCCCAAGGTAAATTTTAAACTTTCGCTCAATATTGAGTCTTCACCGCTGTATAATACACAATAAAACTGGATTATTATGAAATAAATTAAGAAGACCTGTCACACATCTAAAAGTACATATTCTAATTGTAAAATTGTCCTGATCGCAAAATGTAAGGAGGCAACGCGTGGACGGCTTCGTCCAATGATTTCGACCAACAACTGATCTTAGACCTGGGCTCCGTGATGAACATAACCCGGATAGCCATCCAGGGTCGGCCGCATTCCTCAGAATTTGTTAGGGAGTTCGGCGTAAGCTACGGCTACAATGGTCTCGATTACGCCGATTACAAGGAGGCCGGTGGAAGCATAAAGGTAATTGAGAAACAATCGGAGTTGGACATTGATGGGCTTTCGGAGTTTCGCTTGCTGGTCTTCCATTCCTATACCTTCAACTAAACTAACAGCCATTTCAGAACTCTGAAACAATATTTGGGTGACTGAGGACTTTTGACATTTAATCGGCTACCATGAGGAGCATAATTAATTGTATTACTGCAATATACATACGAAACATTTGTATACTGTAGTAAAATATTTTCTGGTATTTGGTGGTTGTTTAAAAGTAATTCGTGTATATTTTAAATCATATTTATTTTAAGTACAGTTTATAAAAATGATTTGAAAAACATTTTGTAATGTTTTTCACCAAAGGTTGCTATCAAATAAGTTCTCGGAAGTAAATGATTTGCACTTGTAATCAATTATTTTGGCAATGTTTTCATGATTTTACGTTTTAAATAATCGCTTGATTTGTACGTTGCTTATTTATTTTGCATCGCTCAAAATTACTACTGCTTTCATTAAAAAATATGCTTGTTTTTTTTTAATTATTGTAGTTTTCTTTGCTTAACCTTTTCTATGCCTCAGGATATTACTATGGCAGTATCTGACAGGCCGCAGATTTTTAACGACACACATTGAATGTAGAGCGAAGCTGTTATTACAATCGATGTAATAAAGATAATTTGTGGCTCAGTATTTCATAATTATTCAAACAGATGTCAGTGTTTGTTTATTTTTTTTAGATTATGCAAATCAATCGACAGTGGCTAGTAATTTAAGTTTAAAGTCGGAGGAGATAACTCATTCAAATTTATATGTGCGGCCTGTCGATCACGGCCTCATAGAATGAGATAACTCGCTGAAGGCATAGAACCGGTTAATGAAATTCTTTGCATTTCGTAATGAATCATTCTCTATTCTATTGTATTGTCTCTTGAAGAACTCACAGCGCTAAGCATGTATGTAGATTTTTGTGGATTTGTTTATATACATTTTACCATAGCAGTATAAAAATTAACTCATGTATACTTGGTAATTCGTGTATACATAGTAATTTAAGTATTATGTAAAAAAAAGTAACTCATGTATACATACACGGTAATTCATGTATACTGATTTTATCTTATATTATTGTAAGTTGGATCAACAGATTGTTGCATTTTGAATTGTACCTATATTCTTTTGGCGAGTGTTCTATAATATGACAGTCATACTGTTGGGAAAGCTGTTTCTTGCCTTTTGTGAATAATGAATAAAATTAATAGAAACATATTAGGTTTTGACGGTGTAGCTGTAATATATTGGAGTATGACAATTTGGTGATTGGCATGTTGATATGACTAATAATAAAAATACTAACACGGGCTGGCTATGGCTATGGGTTAGGGTCTGGTGCATGGAGTCCTCTGTCGAGCACGCTGGACCAAACATTGACCATCGACCTGCGGGCGCGTCGGGAACTGAGGGCGGTCGCCACCCGAGGCAGGAGGTCCCCTCCCGAGCATGTCTCGGAGTTCATGCTTCAGTACTCTGACGACGGGGAGGGCTGGAGGACTTACACCACGCAAGTGGGGGAGGAGGAGGTAACAGTCCTCACTAATCTTTGTTCAACCGGAAAGATTGATGTGGAAGTCAACTACATCTCGTCATCATTCTTTTTATCAATTCTTGAATAATTCAAGCGATCATAGATTAAATAAAGGAATGATAAAATAATCATAGAATTAAATAGTACTTGCAGTGAAATTGTCTATGAACATATTATTATTAGCTAATCTTTTGTCTTGGAATAGAAATGATACATGGGAATCTATCTAAATTTTCTAGCACGTTTTTCAGGAATTTCTTTCAACACTAAAACACTTAGTTTCTTTTGGAGGCTTGCTTGCTATGAAAAATAACATATTTCTTAACAAAATTCTAACTTGCTTAAAAGAGATTGAATTGAATGTAGCATAATTCTAAAATTAACACTTAGTTTTTACTAAATACGAGGTCCATCAATTGCATCACACAATTTTCAGTTTTTTTAAAATGATTATGGATCATTTGAGATCAAGACTTCATTTAACAGAAAACAGTTATGTTAAATTTACAATCGCATATTGAGCTTTGAAGTCGATTGAATCAACTTGGTCACATGTGCACTTGCATTTGTTCAATTCTCAGCACCTAATTTATGAAATATGTCACAATTAATTAAAAACAGTATTCTAAGAAAATTCTCTGTTCAAAAACAATTCAATCAATGAACTGTTTTTATATTGTTGACATCGGAGTTGGGATCGATTTTTTGTTTAACAAATCCACAACTCTGTTTTTAAATCTTATGATAATTAAGTGACCAAAGTGTTTGATAATATTGACATGTAAAATATTATGCTAATTTAACTTGTGACTAAAGAATGGTCGTTTAGAATCAACCTTTCAAAAAATTTGAATTAAGACAGTTTTGCAATTAAGCATTATTGTATGTGCCTTTTTATCATCACCAACACTTTCATGTTTGGTCTTTGATGTCACACACTTGTGGTCAGTTTTCTTATGTGTAAAAAGTATATCTGTTTTTGTGTGTGTTTTACATTTACATTTTGATTTTCTGTGGTCAGATGTTCAAGGGAAACACGGATGGTGACCATATCCGTAGGAATGATTTTGAAGTGCCTATAATTGCTCAATGGGTTCGAATCAACCCCACCCGGTGGAGAGACAGAATATCATTGCGGGTTGAGATCTACGGATGCGACTATGGTGAGTCAGAGAAATATATTGTGATATGAGGCGTCTAATTCCAAAAAGCGATGTCCACATTTGGTCAAAATCGAGAAAAAAATACGCACGTATTCTTTGTATAATTTTACACAATATGTATTGATCTATAAATTCCAAAACGCGACATAACCCTACGAAAAAAAATATTTTAAGTTTCGATTTATTACAAAAAGCGCTAAGTCCGTGTTTCATATTATTTAAAACTTGGTTGATTTCGCGCGTGTTTAAGTCAACCAATAAGGGAACGTTCAATATTGAAAAGGGCGTCTCCCATGCTGTAGCATCTGGTAAACTTATGACAGTGCCACGGAAATATGTGCCTTATGCGGGATAAATTAAAAAGTGAAGTACAAGTAACGCTAAGTCCAATTTTATTTTGCCTATATTTATTACGTTTAAGAGTTTATCGGCTGAAACAAATTGCCATTTGGTTCTAATTTCGACATAGACAACGGGAAAAAAAATCTCACGTTAAAACAAATAATTGAAGCTAGAAACATAAAAACGTTGTTTCCCGATAATATTGAATTGTGGACTTGTCGCTTTTTGTAATTAGACGCCTCATATCGATGGTGCAGATCACAAACCTTCTATGTCAATTTTTATGATTTAGACTTTATGATATCAAAAAAATCAACAAAAATTTAACGGATCTGTTGAACTTTACCTCCTATGTCAAAGAGAAATATAGCCGAGTTTATTGATCTTTTCATTAAAACTCCTATGTCATATTCATCGTATTATGCTGCAAATAAATCAGTTTTAACCTTCCCCTGCAAAATCGTATTTTTTGACTAAGAAGGTTTGTGATCTGCACCATCGATATATCATATTTATCAATTGGACATCCAATTTTTGAAGTGCTCAATCTGTTAATTTAAAATTCTCTAAGAATGATCTGTTAGTAATGCAAGGATTTCAAATATCTAATTTCCAGTCGCCGATACTCTTTACATGAACGGATCATCGTTGGTCCAATGGGATCTGACCCGTGAACCGATATCAGCATCCCGGGAGTCACTCCGGCTGCGTTTCAAGACATCTGTGGCGTCCGGCGCATTACTCTACTCGCGAGGATCTCAGGGAGACTTCATCGCCCTTCAGCTGCGCGATAATCGATTGCTGCTCAATATGGATTTAGGTAATAATTGTCCTTTAGATTAGTGATTGTATGTAAAAGCTTAATATGTTGCATATGCAGGTGAGGGTACTATGAAGTCATAAAGTCAGTTATGTAATCTTTTATTCTAAAATATTCACCAGAAGAAGGATTTTAAATATACATAGTATTTGCTTTGATAAACATGTTGTTAAATAATTTGAAATGTAAATAGTGAAATCAAAGCACCTAACCAAAGAATTTGGTCTATAAATAGAAGGAGTCTTATATGTTATTTCTGTTTTGACATTTAAAATTATTTTGCAAGCGCATGAAGCATGTTTAAGTTGTTAAATTCCACAAATATTAAGATTATACGTTGATTGGTGACGTGTAAATTGTACATATTACATTTCACCATAGCACTGTTCGCCGTGAGCTTTCTTATCGGAAAGAGATGACCGTATACTATATGGTCATCTCTATACCACCGAGGTGAAAAAATTACACATTCATGGAGCATTTTCATAGCCGATTTTGGCAAAATTCATGAATTCAAGAATCAAAACCTAACCTAACAAATAATCCAGTACATCGGCTATTTTCAAAATTTGTTTGCCTCTGGCTTCCTGTAAACCGACAAGAACCGTGTTTTATTTAGACATGATTTTATCCGTACTATACGACCCAAAGAGGTTGGACAGTCTATAATATACGACCATATATTTCCGATACAACATTTCACGGTGAAGTGTGATATGGCGAACTGCATACGTACAAGTTTCCGGACACGACATTGATTATACCACATATTTTTATATTGGTGATGCATTTTATTGACTTTGCAGCTAAAGCTAACTTTGACCCAATTTTCCAAGCTAAATGTTGTTACTTGGATCTAAGCCAACCGCAGCACGACTATGAAATCTGACGTAAACTGTATCTCAACTCCGAAACCCATGTAATAAAAAATAGTCCTGTAAAATTACAATAATTATGTCACATCGGTCTAATATCCAAGTGAATAATAAACGAATCAGTTTCAGTATCATTACGATGTAAGTATGTATAAATATACATACGATTACGGCTTTCATTTCTTCGATACCCAGATCTAAACTTATTTTATTTCGTTTGACCTATGGTTACTAGATGAAAATTTGTTTTTTGTATGATTCACAGAAAGTAGAATCATATTTTGTTTTATTCATTAGACATTTCCTCTTGAAATGCTGCAATTGTGTGTTTCTAAGTAGTTACGGTCGATTTGACTGACGGATAAATATAATTTTGAAATATTCAAATCACATCATTTATTTGTTATGTTTATATATAATATTTCTTTGCAGGATCTGGTTTGATGACTTCCATGTCAGTGGGGTCACTGCTGGACGACAACATCTGGCACGACATTGTAATCTCCAGGAATCGCCGAGACGTTGTCTTCTCCTGCGATCGAGTCATGATCCGTTCCCGCCTCAAAGGGGAATTCAGCCGGCTCAACCTCAACAGAGCTGTAAGTTGTTATTTGGATAGTAAGGTGCTAATCTTAGCAGCGATTAGTCAAATCATTACATCTTAGGTTTGAGGTGGGTAATAAATTTTTCGACGTATCGACGACAGTAAAATTTGCCACACTATGTGAAAATTGAGAAATTATGGACTTCAATATTGCTGTTTAAAGTAATAGTTTTAGTAAAACAGGAATATATAAGAATTCTCCTAACAAAACAGCTCTGCAAAGTCATGCTTAAATATGTGTTATTAAAAACTATACAGACAATAAAAATAAAGCTGTTATTAGCGTAACAATCGATTATAATTTTTTATTGTAAAATAAATTAGGTATGATTGTATAATATTTTATGAGGTTGTCAACTTTTTCTCTGACTGTATATAGAGTTTGATCCTCAAAGTCAGGTCTAGATTAAGATCTAGAGGATTACGTCTAGATCTCCCGGTACACACAGATTACAGGTAAGCATAACGGCTTCCTGCTGTCAATTATGTGTGCTGTATAGATAGCAGCAAGTAGTCTTAAGTACCTATGTTTTATGTGTCTGCTTGTGGTCCATGTTGCCTCTAAAATTCAAGCTAGAGATGAAAGAAAGTGTCTAGAAAGGGAGTATTGGATTGCAGTACATATTGTGTCAGTGACTCAATTAGAAAGTGAAATGCTTCCAATAATATTCAGAAAATCTCTAGTTACGATCAGCACACGCTGTGAGAAATGAATGTTATACTGTGGAAGTTGTAAAATTCAAGTTCACCTCTTGTGACGACTGGCAAAACTGTTGCTTATCATAGCGTTACATTTATTAAATTGTTCGTGATTAATACCCCGTTTACATGTGCATGGATTTACTGCTGACGTGGCCATAACAAGAAAATGCATGTGTAAACGTGTATTGTCATGCATGTTGCAATATTGTATGCATGAATCAAAAATGTTCGGAAGCTTCTGAATTTTCATGCGACATTTGGGATTTTTTTGATTTGCGCCTGCGCAGCAGAACGATAGTGGCGAACCTGCCGGCAAAAAAACAAACTACACCGTGGAGAGATTCATTTTGAGGTTAACCGATTTTTACGACCTGTCAAATAGTACCATAAAATGACAACATTGCGTCTCGCTTACTCTTGAAGAATGAGATTGGAGAGACAGTCTGCACTTGTGTAAACAGTTTTTGTCACGATAGTTTAAAATACACACTATTGCTGCCAGTAAATCCATGCATGTTTACAGGCGCTATAACTTTATAGCACCTGTACATGTGCATGGAATTACTGTCGGCAATCGTGCTTATTTTAAACTATCATGACAATAACTCTTTACATGTAAAAGTGCTGACTGTCTCTCCAATCTCATTCTTCAAGAGTAAGCGAGACGCGAGGTTGTTATTGTATACTACTATCTGACAAGTCAAAAAATCGGTTAAGCTCAAAATGAGTAGTTTGTTTTTTTTTCGGATCGAAAATAATCTTGTACGTAATAAATCATCACAGTTCGGAAGCTTCCAAACTTGTTTGATTTATGCACGCAATCTTGCCAACTGCAGGATAATACATGTTTCCCCATACATTTCCTTACTGTGCACAGTACATCCATGCACGTGTAAACGGGGTGTTACAAAAAATATTTTTTTCTCTATACATAAATTGTGATAATTGAATGTTTTTATATTATTTTCAGTTTTACATTGGCGGTGTTCCAAACAAACAAGAGGGTCTTGTAGTAATGCAGAACTTCACAGGGTGTATAGAAAATCTGTATTTGAATTCGAGTAACATCATTCGTGAGATAAAGGAGGCATACGATAACAACGAAGCTCTGCGGTACACTAAAGTGAACACTCTGTACAGTTGTCCGGTAAGAAAATATTTGTAAATTGTTTAATGAACTCACTTTTTCACGTGTCTGTTGTTGGCAGAAATATAATGTAATATCTGTGTGTAAAAAGGAGATAAGTCTTAAAAATTACTCGAATATATAAAATTATCCATACTGGATAAATGTGCAAATCACATCTAAATTACTAAATTTCACACGGAAGCATTCAATGTTGTCTCTTGAAAAGTAGTGATTTTGGATTTATTTTATATATTATGAATTAAAATTTATTATTTAATTTTGCTCTTTGCTGTGGAAGACCACAGTGAATATTTAATTTATATTTGGCTATTGTGTGGTGATATTTTCACATGGCTCTATAATGGCAACACTCACTGATGTAACCAAAGATGTTGAAGATGATCTTCTCTAAATACCTGCTCGCAGTCTGCAATATAACAGTGAAGTTAAAAATGATTGAATTAGCTGCTATATCATGGTCATTTTACATCATAGATTCATTTGCAATATTACACAGTTATTGTCTGCGTCTGTCGAAAACCACCAGCATTTCCAATACAATAAAATTTTAGATTAACTCAAATCAATCTATTCTGTTAATAATTAATTGTACAGATATATAATATGACCAAGGTAAATCCTGAAATTTGAATTTATTAACTGAAAACTTTGTTTTTCTCTAACTTTTGTTCCTTCTTCCTCACTATCTTCACTTCCATTCTCATTTTCCAAGATCATAGCTTCATCTGCTATTTCACTTTCAGTTATGATGTGAATGATACCCAGGCTCACTTTCATCTACTCTAACCATTGCAAACATATTGAATGGAGTAATAAATGCATCCATTCATTTGTGTAAAGAAATTAAACTGCTGTGCAGCTGTATGAATTAGCGGCCAGCGTTGCAAACGTCAGTGCTCTACGTTCAGTCTACATTATGATTGGAATTGCGAGAGATATGATGTGATTATCATGCGCACAATATTGTTTACAAACAGTGACACTTGGATTTAAACATATGTAACATTAACACAATGTTTTTAACAATATTCACATTTGACCGGATATTTTGTCTCTTATATCCGAAGTCTGTTATATCAAGGTTCTACTGTACTAACATTGAAGTATCACCATCAAATGTCGCAATACGAAAAGTTCATAAGACTTCCTCTATTTTAGTCGTCGTTACTCACATAAAACTAAAAACCGGTGATATTATAAAATATTTTCCGTTTTAGGAACCACCAATTGCACCGGTTACGTTTGTGACGCGAGGAGCCCACGCTAAGCTGCGGGGATATGAAGGAGCCGGATCCTTGAATGTTTCCCTCTCATTCAGAACTTATGAACCAGATGGTCTTCTCATCTGGCACGATTTTACTTCCGTTGGACATGTCAAGGTATGATTTTCATCCTTATTCATTGGCATAGTATTGTATAATATTCTTGCATCGTTTCATTGGTGTTATGTAATATTATTGTCGACTTACTGTGAAGGACGTGTTGTCAGTATTCTAAGTGATCAAACAATATTTACACAAGAGAATCTATGATTTTATTTGTTCATGATCTGTTGTTATTGTAATTGATTTTTGGACAATCATTGTCATTTGTGCATCAGCAATGAACAAATTTATCAATATAAATGTATTGTGAATGTTTTCTATTCAGGTTTACATGGAATTTGGAAAAGTGAAAGTGGAACTACTTAGCGGAAACAGTCCTCGGATATTATTGGATAATTACGAAGAGACTTTTAACGACGGCCGCTGGCACACTCTTATCTTGACTGCCGCTGCGGACTCCCTCATCTTGAACATCGATCAAAGGCCAATGAAGACCACCAGACTTCTCAAGATCACCACAGGATCGCTCTACCTTATTGGAGGTAAATATATTACTATGCCATGCCGGTGACTTGAACGTTGAATCATTGTAATTAAATGCAAAAGAAAATTAACATTATTGTGGTTATCGGTCATAAAAATACGTGGTTTCATTAGGTGCTCTTGCATATGTACTAACATTTGACACAACACCAATTTAATATTATGAATTCAGAATAGACAACAGAATTTCATACCTGCAAACAATGACGAGTCGTCTCTGTGTGTGTTGGCGCATTAAGTTTTTCTTAAATGTCAACCGTCAAAAGCCAAATACATCTGCTGAATTGCAATCTGGGTCTGTATGTACAACGATTACTCAGATGCTGTTTCTATAGGAACTTAATTTTATGGCTGCTTGCCGGCTTAGCTAACTGATGGTTTCAATCAAGGTCTGTTGTAGTGTATAAACTTTTGGTTTATTGCGAAGAAGAAGGAGAGTCGATACTTTATGTAAACACGCCTCCCAGCACGCATTGCCGCCATGACACGTACGTCACTGAGAAGTCTTATATATGCGACTACAGTGACTTCTTGTTATCGACGATTTCTTGTTGTCAGACAGTATGTAGCTATATATCAGCACCATATGTGAATTTCTTGCCATGTCGATTAAAAATATATACGAAACCAAAATAACTAATGTTATACTGTAAGCAACGCATCAGTTGATTCACTATAAATTGATATTTTAAAATACAATGATGATGGCGAAACTTGACATGACATCATCAATTAAGAGTTTGGTAACAGTTACTGTTCTATTTTGGTGTTGGCATATAATTTTGACTTTATTTCAATTTAAAATAGGTCGACATTTATGCATTGCATATTCCTGACAATATTGTGAATTTTACCAGGTGGAAAATCTGGGCATGACACTCAGGGCTTTGTCGGCTGTATGAGGCTCATCTCGATCGACGGTAACTACAAAGTGCCTTCCGATTGGAGACCCGAAGAATATTGCTGCCCTGGAGAAGTCCTCTTCGATGCATGCCAGATGACTGATAGGTATTCAAAGATTTCATTCACAATTAATATAATATTATTATCCA
Source organism: Rhyacophila brunnea (assembly GCF_057557595.1). Classification (NCBI taxonomy): domain Eukaryota; kingdom Metazoa; phylum Arthropoda; class Insecta; order Trichoptera; family Rhyacophilidae; genus Rhyacophila; species Rhyacophila brunnea. The sequence continues at coordinate 19,151,217 of NW_028232752.1, forward strand.
ATTGACCTGTGTCTGGCACTATGTATTACGGATTGTAAACAGAAGGACATGTGAGGTAAATTGGATCTGGGGCCATCGAACAGTGAGTTTCTATCTATAGGAATATAGTCACTACCCCGGAAACTACCAAGACTCCATGATGCTTGTTGTGTGCCCTTATGTCTAGTTCTACACGGCAAATACTTGTCAGCGGTCAGGGATGACACAATCCAACTGGTCTGTAGGTTTTATCAGTCAATTAAAAATAACATCCATTTCAATAGAATGTTCATATTTCTTATATTGTTATGAATATTGTACCATCTGTTTATTTCTATTTTTAGGTGTAACCCGAATCCTTGCAGGCACGATGGCTTGTGCCGACAAAATTCTGAAGAGTTCTTCTGCGATTGCCAGACCACCGGATACTCGGGTGCAGTATGTCACACATGTAAGGAAATACATAGTTCATATAATTATCATTCATTCAATTTAATTTTTTTTGTTAATATATTATTATTTCCTGAAGATCATATTATTATAGATGGAATGGTGAATGCAGTCTTTATAAATTGTAAAAGACTGTTGAAGATTGTATTCCCGGAAAATGGCTATACATAATATGTATAAAGATTATATTACTCATAATAAGAGGGTTTTCTAGTGGAAACAAAGCCAAGATAAACGTAATTTACAGTATGACAACTACAAAAAAACTCCGTTCATTCGAAATTGATGAGACCATATGAATGTCACGAATCCTTATACGAGATTTTGCTTTTTATCAGTTGATTAGTGTTAGAAAGTAAACATGCATAAAACAACCTGTGCATGATGCACCATTAGGACTAGAGTGATGTGCGCGGTCGTTGAATAACATAACAATCTATATTATTTGTCATTTTTTTAACAAGAAATTAAATTAATAGTTTTGAATGTTGTCTATTTGGTTCTGGCAAAGGTTAATTATTTCGATTATTGAGTGTATACGCAAATACGAAAGATAGGAGTATTAAATACATTTTATTACGCGATCAAACATTGTTGAGAAGTACTTTTGTAAACAGACAGATATTATCTGAATTTCGTGCCATGTCGTGAATGAATATCTAAACATAATACTGTAGGTATACTTTATGATCGTGTGTGTATTTACAATAATTAAAACACAATAATAAAGAACGTAACCATTAATTATACATATAATTATTATATTTCGATTTTGATTGTGGAGTTTTACTGTATCCATAATTTAAACTTATCAGTCAACATGTACCATGTTTGGATGATTTTTTTTTTAAAATGTATTTCTATTTCCTTTCAGCAATCAATCCGTTATCGTGTCAGGCTTATAAGAATGTGGCGTCAGTCCAGCAGAGAGCCGACGTAGTGATTGACGTGGATGGATCCGGTCCGTTGGATGCCTTCCCAGTCACTTGCGAATTTTACGGTATGCATTATTTGAAAATGTAACAATTTTTTAAAATAGCTCTAAGAGAGAGAAAGCTTTCAGAAGCACTTAGCGACAACGATATGAGTTAGAATATGTGTAAAATTCCCTGCTGTGAAATCACATTGTATTTCAATAAAATTTATTGAACTGCAGATAGTGTGCATTGTTTTATATTTAATCGTGTGTCAGTTTACTACAGTAAATAATATTTTTCTCCTGTAGGTGACGGCCGTATTCTGACAGTGGTGGGTCATTCCAATGAGCAGGTGACGAGTGTGGACGGCTTTCAAGAGCCGGGGGCCTTCCGCCAGGATATCGTCTACTCTGCCAACGCTCCCCAACTGGAGGCGCTGCTTAACCGATCTCACACTTGCCGCCAGAGACTCACTTACGCCTGCCATGCCTCTTTACTCTTTGGCCCTACCAGTAAGTCATATTATTTTTATGCTGTTCGTTATTGTTCAGATTGCTCTGTGTTGCTTTCTGATATTTTTCTTTTGAGCATTGATTGGATCAGTATTCGAGTAGCACTGAGTTGGGTGAATGTCAGTTTTAAACACAATACTATCGCCTTTTTACAAAGTGCAGAAGCGATCTTTCTCTGCAACTTATAACAAATAGAGACGCTGTAAAGGTGTAATTTTTGAATTCTTATTTTTGTAAATAAATTAAATAAAAATAAAAAATAAATGTAAATAAAAGGTTCATGTTTTGTATTAACCTTATTAATTATTCTACAATGGTGTTAAAAGTACAAGACATTTCTGACTTTGCTATATGTGTGTTTCAGTCAAAGATCCAATATTCCATCCGTTCGCGTGGTGGGTGTCCCGGCACAACCAGCGAATGGACTACTGGGCCGGAGGTCTCCCCGGTTCTCGCAAGTGCGAGTGCGGTCTCTTGGGAACCTGTTCGGATCCCACCAAATGGTGCAACTGTGATTCTGGACAGATTGGCTGGCAAGAGGACACTGGGGACATCATGGAGAAGGAACACCTGCCTGTCAAGCAGTTGAGGTTTGGAGATACTGGAACCCCTCTCGATGAAAAGGAAGGACGCTATACTCTCGGTCCACTCATCTGCGAGGGAGACGGTATGTTGTATTAATTGTTTAATTCACTGTGATATGATCATCAGGATTTCATAGACAGTTCTAGCTGCATTTTGTATTATAAGTGTGTACTTTGATTCCAGTGCAGGTTAAACACATTTTGTTTTCGGAATAGTAATTAATGAAACAGTACATCCATGGGTGGGTTCTGACTCTCTCTATTTACAGTGGCTGGTTTCCAGTTTGGTGCTCCCAGTAAGATCTTTGATATCTTTGATGATGATGAGACCTGCAACCATTTTAATGCAATTTTAGATTCACTCAATAAATTTCCAAGATACATATAATACCCTGAAACTTTTATTTGTATGGTATTGTTTTATTAATTATTATTACATATATTGACCGTTTCAAATAGGAAACGCGTTCGTCTTGTACTGAAATTAAAGTATTTACATTATAATATAAAATATAGCTATACCTGCCTGTGAAAGGACAGCCAAACATGCTGAACCACCTACATATCATTTAGAATATTTAGACAATCACAACAAATTGCATTAAACGAAATGTCAGAATAGGCTGAAGTTGGCTGCTACAAACAAAAGATTATAGCCAACATAGCCATAGCCACCATGTTTCAAAGTTCGCCAACATACATAATATTGTATTAATTTTTCTATGTTTCAACCACACTAAAAATGTTGAGGCGTTTTTATTAAGTGTTGTAATATAAAAAAAATCATAAGATTCCCTCTAATTATAGTATGTATATGTAGTAATAAGAAAACTAGAAACTACCAATTGTAGTGTGAGCACAGGTGAACCAGTCAATCATCCAGAGACTACGGTTTAAGGAACTGCTCTCAACAATATGACTGAGGCACGCATTCTGCAGATTTTGGAAATATTGTTCGGCGCGTATCAGTTAACCTCGGGAGACTGGTGATTTTGGGTAGGCAAAGCACAGTAAGTGAAGAAGCTTACTGGAGGCAGCCTTCGCTCACTTCACCGAGAGGGGTAGAAAGTCTTTGATAGTAGAAATTCAGGGTAGTCGTTCACCCCGCCATGGTGGAATGACCAAGAGGTTCTTAGTGTATGAAAACTTCTATGAATAGTATATTGATGTTATTTTTTCACCAGATCTATTCAACAATGTTGTCACATTCCGCATTACCGACGCCACCATTAACCTGCCGACGTTTGATATGGGAAGAAGCGGTGACATCTATTTTGAATTCAAGACTACTACAGAAAATGCCGTTCTTGTGCATTCAAAGGTAACATTCTTAAAATCCCGTTAAATATAATTTATTCACTGTCTAAGTTTACGCGCCGCTTAAGCATCGGATTATAGCTTAGTGGGTCGGAGGTTGATTCCTGGGTCTGGCAAGTACACCTATTGTTTTTCAATTTGTGGATGAGTCAGAGTATGGACATAATAGGTTGAGCAAGTGGCTGACATCTTGTTAAAACAAAATCTGTTAATACAAACCTCCACTCTGTGGAGGGTAATAATATGATCTTATTAGGATCGGACATGGTCGGAAGAAGAGGTGCAGCATTCAAGTGTCTACAGCATCATAACTCCACGGATGTCATGAAAATCATTTACCGAATTATTTCATTGGATTTTTAATTCTTTGAATGAATGGAGCCTCTATTTAATTGTGTAATTTTACATAATAAGAGTTGTAAAAAAGTCAATGTCATCACCATTCAATACTCTCGACTTTAATATATAATTGGTTAGCTTGTGGAAGGTCCTGGATTCTACTCCCAGCTGAATGTAAAAAACCCTAATGTGATATAATGTTCTGTGTACAGGGTCCTCAAGACTATATAAAGATCTCCATCAACGGGGGAGACCAACTGCAGTTCCAATATCAGGCGGGCAGCGGACCTCTCGGGGTGGCCGTTGAAACCTCTTACAAACTCTCCGATAATAAATGGCATTCCGTCTCCGTTGAAAGAAACAGGTAAGAGTTGATCTCCTACTAGGTTATTGATTTTCAAACTTTCCTTCTTGCATACTCCTTTCAAATGAAGAGTTCTGTGATTTCTGAGTTTCTAAATATCTAGCTTATTTAATATTTTGTAATACTTTAAACATCATATATAAAGATTCAATCTATCTACAAGATGTACTGTGTGTCATACGCAAAGAAAACGCTCTTCAAGCTGTGGCGAAGGGTGGAGGTAGGTTGTTAAGATCCGACATAAATAGTGCACATTAAACTTTGTCAGTCATACGTCTTTGTTTTTATTGAACTAAGACTACGATTTACAAATGGAGTTGGTTAATTTAATTAAACCCTGCCTAAACCAAACCATAATATTGAACATACATAACTTAACATCTCAGATATCGTTGGTGTTTTGTAAAAAGGGCGAATTAACCAAAATGCTACTTTACAGGAGGAGGATTTTTAACTTTTGACATTTATTTGTTTTTTATCTGTAGATGATTATAAATATCTAACAAGTTTATAATAAAGCTTAGAAAGAATACTGTCATTATAATAGGTATTATTATATAATATTTTAAAAGGCCTAATATGTCACATTTGCTTTTTATTTCGTAATTTTAATTAATTAATTAATTTTAGTTGTTTATCGTTTTTAAGTACTTTCCTGAGGGGATAAAAATTCGCTTTTTTTACACAACAAAGCTAGTGTGGTACATATTGTATTTTCATTAAAATCTCGATTTCGCCAAAATGGTTGATTGGCCCTTTTTACAAAACACCGACGATATATATACCCACTTTAAAAAATATGAAACTCGACGGGATTCGAACCCGTATAACCATTGATGTCGCGCCAATCTGTGCATTAACCAATTATGCTATGAGCCTCCACCTTTCGCCACCGGTACAAGTTGTTTTTACTTATGAAACGGAAGGTTTCCGATGCACATGAAAAATTAAGTTGGAATTGTGAGTCTCATTATTTTATGCATTGCAGGAAAGAAGCAAAGATCGTAGTGGACGGAGCATTGAGTAGCGAAGTCCGCGAGCCACCGGGCCCTGTCAGAGCTCTCCAGCTCAATTCAGCTTTAGTGATCGGCGCCGCTATCGATTATCGGGACGGCTTTGTCGGATGCATCAGAGCACTCTTGCTTAACGGTAGAGCTCAAGATTTACGAGGATACGCAGAAAGAGGTACTGCCAAATTGCTTATTTTACAATATAATATGGAGATGTGCTCCCTGGATGTCATGTAATCCATCAAAACACATGACATGACTTTGGACTGTTGACTAATGTAATTTGGTTTTTGTTACTTGCCTCCAAAAATGTTTCAGACGAAAGTCGTAGGGAATTATTCCTTTTATAAACTTGATAATAACTATTTTTACCCTATAAATCGATTTTGTGCAACCATTTTTCCAAGATGGTGGCAAGTACACCAATGTTAAAAACATTGATATATTATTACGACCCCAAATTATAAAAAATATACAAATAATTACAAGATAAAAAGAACTTTTTATATACAACGTTTTTAAATTTTCTGTTGAATCATATAAACTTGACTTGACTAGTTAAACGATCAAAAAAACTTGATAGAAATACTGAATAATGAAATGTCATTCCATATTGATTTCCATAGTAACGCACGTATATATTATTAATAATTTAGTTGCTTGGACCCCTAGCAAACAATAATGGTATCGAAATAACTTTTCATTCAAAACAGAATTAACTAAAAATGAATTCACTTCTACTTAAAGATGGCTAAAAGTATTAAAAAAATGCATTGGCATCGTGTTCTGATATATTCTAAGTCGGCTCGCACATTGGAACTCGTCTCGCCTAAAAACGCATCGAATACGTCGATGTGACGTCATCGTTATTTAACGAAACAACATAACACGTGTTGCCAAATGGAGCTTCGCAGATCGATCGAATGCAACTGTTTCGTCTGAAAAAAACATCTGGCTGTTGCATTCGACATGTTGCATCCTTCTCGGGCTCCGAGTCGGAGGGTCGAAGTCACAAAGAAACACGTGCGAATTGGTCATTCCTATACCGGCTCGCCGATCGCCGCATTGAAATATCAATACGTTTCGAAGGCTACGCGCGACTGTCGCTAGATAGATGTGCGAGGTTGTGTCATGCAACACTGGCCGCCTGTTCTCGGAAGCTTTGATTTATGGCGGTAAGGCACACGAGGCGATTTGTGATGTGCGAGCCGGCTAAAAGTTTCAAATGTCTAGCTAGTCGGGAAGTTAGTTAAAAATCGATTGCAAGATTTGTACCGGACAAACAACCGCCAGACCAATAAGAATACGACCTAAGAAAAACGTTGTAAAATCAAAATGACAAGACCTTCTGCGGGGCAAGCCTCTTTTTCACCCCCGCTACTGGAGTTTTGAAATAAGAACTTTTTTTCAGTGCATATATCAGATTTTGTTTTATTGTATAAAATTAGAGAGTGGGTAAGTGGTTTATATGTTATTTTGGAATTGTTTTAGGTCTGTATGGTGTGTCTACTGGATGCACTGGAAGATGCGAGGCGAATCCTTGTCTCAACAACGGCACGTGTCACGAAGGGTATGACGGCTTCACATGCGATTGTCGCTGGACAGCTTTCAAAGGACCCATCTGTGCTGACGGTAAATGGACTTTATATCTTTTATCAGACGCAATGATGTTGCCATTAACTTAACCTGACTAACTTAGATAAGTGGTGTGATCAATAAATAGTTGTAAAGTTGAGAAATGCATGGCGAAATAGTTATTACCCTACAATAATCGAATGCATTTCCTATGCTAAAATCCAATATCAAATTAATAAGAATAAAAATTAATAATTTGTTATTTTCCCAAAAATTCATCATCACTTTAAAACAAAAATCGTTAATAGTAATTATGTAATATTGTAACCAACTTCACTGTTATTTTATTGTTTTACAGAAATTGGTGTAAACTTACGTCCTAGTTCGATGGTCAAATACGACTTCATGGGCTCATGGAGATCTACCATCGCTGAGAAAATCCGAGTCGGCTTCACCACCACCAACCCCAAAGGATTCTTGCTCGGATTCTTCTCCAATATCTCCGGAGAGTACCTTACCATCATGGTTTCTAACTCAGGTTAATATTATTTTATCTTTTGAAAATGTTTTGAATTATTTAAGTTATAAAAACATCATCCTACAATTCAGTAGTTTCTTCGTAAACTTTTTTACCAGAGAAAGTTGTTTGCAATTCGCTCAACCTACTGGGTTCATTCTTCAAATAAACTTAGAACAAAACTACATGTGAATTTGCTAGAAAGCAAATTTAAACCTACGACTCATGGGTTAAGAAATGGATGTGATCTAGAACCTATTGGATCCGTTGTAATTATTTATAATTGAAGTAGACCTGACGATTGCCAGATTACACCATCTATCATTCTGTTGGGACACCGGGGAAGCTATTGTTTCCAAATGTGAATTGCATTGCCCACCCGCCCTGCGTTGACGGATAGACAATGCGATGCACAACTGGTGCGGTGTGAACACACCAGTTTGCGGCGATGTGTCTTAGCCCTAAAATGCTTGCAATTATCACACTTCGACAGCTGCTTTTCGTATTGAAATTGTCGTAGTATAGCATGTCAATGATAATATGAAATAAAATATTTTTGTCGTGTATTATTTTTAGGTCACTTGCGTGTCGTATTTGACTTTGGCTTTGAGAGACAGGAACTTATCTTCCCGAATAAACATTTCGGCCTTGGACAATATCACGATGTCCGATTATCGAGAAAGAACAGCGGAGCAACTTTAGTTTTACAGGTAAATAAGTTTTTTTTCTGTTTGTATCCACTCCTAGACGACAGACGACGGGCTGTTAAGTTTTTTTTTATAAAGATATACTTCGATAGGTGGAAGGATCAATAACATTGGTACAGAAGTTACCAGATGCAAAACATACATTGATTGAAAATATTTTAAATACAGCACCAAACATTTGAATCCAGAAATCTTAGCTTTGTCAGTAATTGCGCAAACGGCGTATTTGACAATAGTAATAATTGCTCTTCACACACGCTGATATAAGGTTGTCATATTGAAAGAAACAAGTAATGATTTTTGGTATTGGTATTTAATCAATATTGTTATTGTATCGGAAGAAAAGTATTGTTGCTTGAAAAAAGTAGTTTTTACATTATTGTTTGGAGATCAATGTATTTTACTGTCAAGATCCAGGTTTAAAAAAAAATGCTAGCACTACTATTGTATGTTATTGTATTGGACTAAGAAGAAATCTTCTTATCATGCCATGACTTAACGGAGGTCGGCGACCATCAAATTGATCTTTGCTTTATTATCTGCTACCTGGAACTTAAATTACACTAAAAATCCAAATTGCAGATGGTGTTCGTCAAGCGTCAATTACATTAAGCTTCTTTACGAGCTGTTTGTTGGCAAATTTATAATCTGCCTGTAAAGTCGCCCAGTGTAATCATCTAAATGTTAGCTTGTTCGATGATTACACTGGGCGACACTTTACAGGCAGATTATAAATTCGCCAACAAACAGCTCGTAAAGAAGCTCAATGTAATTGACGCATTAGTTTTTAAAATTCAATTAAACCCTGTCCAAACCAAACCATAATAGATAGAACAATATTTTTCATCTATGGTTTACAAAGTTTAGTGTGTTCTATTTATGTTAGATCTCCACAGCCATCCTTCACCTTTCGCCATCAGCAAGTACTACTCTTTACCTTTGGATTCCGGATATAATAAGCATTCATGTAAAATATATCATTGTCTTACAGATTGACAATTACGAACCTCACGAGTACCACTTCGACATCAAAGATTCTGCCGATGCACAGTTCAACAACATACAGTATCTCTATATAGGTCGAAACGAATCCATGGCGGAAGGATTTGCGGGATGCGTTTCTCGAGTAGAATTTGATGATATATATCCTCTTAAATTGCTCTTCCAAGAAGCTGGACCACTGAATGTCAGGAGTGTTCCAGGTTTGTGAATTGTACTTTAATTAAGTTTTTGGCTTCCAAGATGTCACATTATAACAGATAATGAACCAAAAGTTAAAATAAAAATAAAATTTAATTACAACGTAATGGTACCGATGTAGTCTTTGTCTATACAGTGCGAAAATGATAAGTTGAAGTGTCATGGCCGCCGTCGTGGCGCTGCAATCTATGTCAATATTGTAGTTCTCGAAACGGCCACGCTTCACGCTAAACTTGCCGCACAGTAGTAACGACTGTCATTGGCAATTTATGACTTTATATGAGACTGACTAATTGACAAGTTGATTCCAAAAAAGATATAATATGTCAATTTTTACAGAAATCGACATTTGAATGCCATCTTGCGGGCGTTTACCATATCTGTCCCTGTTTTTCAATTTTACAAATATGGCATAGGTCAGAAGATGATATGTAAGTCTGAAAAATCGTTCTTCCTACTGAAACGTCATATGAAGCGCCTACTTTTAAAAGCCCCTGAAACGATTTTGGGTAGTTGAGGAAAATGAGAAAAACTATTTTAGGTAGTTTTGAGAAAAATGACAAAAACTCATATCTATTAAATCTGTGAATTTATTATTTAATTTGTTACATTCTAAACAGTATTTTGGCTTTCCATTTTAGAGGTATTTGAAAAGCACATCCAACCATTTTAGTTTTGAAATTTACCCTAAATTTTGATCATACGTATTGACGGTTTTTGGCGTTTTTTAAAGGTCAATCTTTGGCCATCATATAGTTAACAAAAATATCCATCTAAATACATATTATCTAACTCAAAAATTTTCAAAAGCTGTTTTAGGGGCTTTTGAAACTAGTATAGGTATGTTCGAAAAGTTTTTTCTCTCCTGAAAAATCATCTTTTTTGACAAATGTCGTTTTTGTAATCAACTCGTCAATTACTATGTCTATGCACTAAAGCAGTCAATGAAATGACACCGTCGCTTTCCACAATAAAAAATTTTGCCATGTTTCAAATTTTTCATAAATTATTAAAATATTTTTTCATCAACGTACAATGGTATATAAGTGTGAAAATTGCACAATATGAATTGATTTACGTAATTTAATGCTTATTTTATTGGTTTTAATTATTGTAAATTGTATGCACCGCGATTAAGTATTCCCATCATTATTTTCATTTATTATTTAAATGGCAACACGCTCTCTGTTTCCATTAATCATGTCCCCCACATCCTGAAGCGGACCCCCAGGCTAGGATGTTTGGTGGGCCCCCCTACCTATCGCTAAGGGTAAAGGCAGTGTGACGCGCTGCAGTAGCATTTTCCAAAGTGGTGTACGCGGTAAAATTAAGGTGTATTTTTAGCGATTTTTGTATTTTTAATATGTACATCCATTCGAATTGTGGAGTTATCGAATATCGGCACACAGTTAAAAATTGCATCGTACAACCAAATACTATTATAACATTGAAGTAAAATAGCGCTAAAATGGACTTTTTTTACTATTAGAGCAAAGTTGTGATCTGTGTTTATCTCATTTATCTGGTCCCCAGGCTAGAGCCCTGTCAGCCCCCCCCCCCCCTTGTGGAGGCCATGCCATTAATAGTACATATTCACAAAATTCTCCATCAACTAAATAAATGTGTTGACGTTTGCCTAGATAATCGGTACTTAATACACTCTTGATTTACCCAAAACTATATTTTATTATTCATGTTTACAAAACAAGATTATTCAACAACGGCTGCCATTTTAGATTCGATGTTTCGTCGCCACCTGTTATTGGCTGGATTAGTGCATAAGCCAACTTATTTAAAATAAGTATTTCTATACCTAGGGTCAAATGTTTAGTCGTAATTAAGTGCCTAAGTGCCCTTGATCAATGATTTAGTGGAAGTGAGAAAAATTTGGGTTAACAATTATTATCTGTATTAGAACGTTTCAGTTAAGAGTAACTTGACATCGACTCAGTTAGACATTAGACATCAGTTGGCCATAAGTAATTATTGCATTTGCAAATATGCCATTGTTGTTTATTTAACCAATGTTGTGGTTTGAAATTGTGAAATGGCCATTTTAATTATTGTCATCCGATATAATAATATAATGAATTGTTCAACAGCTGCGTTGACTGAAGACTTCTGCGGTGTGGAACCCATCACCGTTCCTCCGATCATCTTAGAAACCAGACCGCCGCCGTTGCTGGACCAAGATCAGCTGGCTAAGGATTATCACAGAACCGATGAAGCTATCCTCGGAGGTATTATTTTAAAATCAATCTTTTATTCCGACTGTCTTGGGTGAATATTATTTCAAACAAATGATATTTAAGAAAAACCTTTTTCTGTACAGATGGAGCTTAAAAGAGCATACTTCAGTGAAAAGGCAAATAATCACTACACATCATAAACTTACTTGAAGCAAATAAAGTCAATATTATAATAAATACGCTAAACAATGATAATACATAAACAACACCAATCCACAATAACAAGTTATCACTGTTATCACTTGGTCAAACATTAGTCAAAACAATAATGAACCTGTTATCATTTTAAATAAAGGACTATGTAATATAGTGCATGTTAATTTTTTTTATTATAAATTCAGCTGTGTTTACTTCACTTATATACGTTGACAGTCAGCGGGTAACAAATTCTAAAATTGGTAGGCAGTTTTCTGTCACTTGTATTTCCGGTGGTTCTCACTGCATATCAATTCGAATAATAAATACAAATAACAATCGATAAAAGATTTACAAACACATGATATCTTCACAGTTCAGTTTTTTGTTTATATTACATTTTTATGAATAGGTGTCAAAACGTTTTTAATATCCACATATTGTGTAAGTAATATATTTTTTAAAACGGCAAAATTAATTTCACAAAATATTTTTATAAACCTTTATTTGACTTCAATGTCTATCTGTCATCCATAATCCAGTCGTGCATCATTAGCGGATGGCCTTGGAGGATTTTATATCTACATATTCTATATCTAGGTAAATTATTTGTATGCATACGATACATAAATAATAGACAAGTTTGTATTTTTATTTAACTTGTTTGATTTTGTCCAGTTTTTTTTCAATTTAAATCTCACGTGGATGTCCTGAATTCTTATTTGTTATATCCACAATTTTTTGTTTTCATTAAATAAATAAACGATAATATATCAGTAGTTTTTCGTCTTCAATAGAAAGCCGTATTTGCATTCGCTTTTCTCATAAAATGAATTGATTATACGTAAAATGTTGTCATAAAATAAAATAACGCAAGGTCGCAGCAACCTGTAGATGTGCATCCGTAATTAAAGCTACAGATCAGCTGTTCATCGCTAGACTCAATGTGTAGAGTGTCTAGGTATGATGAATGTACCCAGAAATCAAACGGCCTCGTTTAGATTTTGTTAACCCTATGTATGATGATGTTTTGTGAAATTTTATTTTATTGTATAAGTTTGTGTTTTTCTTATTTATTTTTCTTTTCTCTTGTGAGGGTAATATTTGCTATACAGTAATAGTATGTATTTTTATTTAACTTTGATTAGAACCAGTTTGTTTTTCAATTTAAATCTCGTGAATGCCCTGAATTTTGATTTATTATGTCCACAATGTTTTTTTTTTTTAAATAAATAAAAATGCTTTGCGATTATTGGTGTTACACATTCATATCTAAAAGAAGTTCAATTATCTGATTATTAATTTTCATCTCATTACATCGATGCTTTAATCTTCGTGTTAAATATAAATTCTTTCAGACTGTGCATTTGGACTAATTGGGCATTTTTTTTTACAGGCGTATTGGCGTTCGTATTTTTGGCCCTGATCATAGTTGCGGCGATTGTGGTGCGCATGATTTCTCGTCACCGCGGCGAGTATCTGACGCAGGAAGAAGTGGGGGCGGCCGGAGCGCCGGATCCCGACGAAGCCGCTCTCAGAGGACACACCGGTCCCCGTGTGCAGAAGCGACAGGAGTTCTTCATCTAAGACACAGATCGGACAGACCAAATGTCAAATTAATATCAAAACAGGGTTCATTGTTTGTATTGACTGTTTGCGTGCCCTGATCCGTAGTACTTCTCCATCGCTGCAGCATTTTTTAATATACATTCCTTACTATAATTATTACTCTTGTACCCTTTTTAATAACGTTTAGACTCTACCATTCATCTAAAATTATGCACATATTTTTATGCTTTTTAAGTCTTACAAAATATTTTTACACTTGACTGGTCCAAAACACGTATTTGTTTTTAGTAGGGTATGTGAAATTGTATTACAAAACGAATCGAAGATACCCTCTATTAACACACGTCAAATAATCATTTAATTAGCATATTCATTTGATTCAATACTTAGTAAAGACTCACCCTTTGTACTTGACAATTTGTTATATTAACAGTGCACTGTCACTTAAAATTTTTATCTATTTTTACAACAGCACGATAGACAAAAAGGACTCTGCTCAAAGAAAGGCGACAGTTAATTAATTATATAATTAAAAAAATTAATCTCTTATTTTTTTTAAACGTCCCAATATATTTTCAGTCATTACAAACATTGAAGTGTTGAGAGGGAAAAAAATAATAATATATTTTTAAATGCTGCCATCGTTACATGATACATTTATATTATTATAATTTTTTTTAAATAGATTTTTTTTTATTATGACAAAATTTAGCGTGTACGCGTTGAATATTTCTTTATTCAAACAATTTTTTTAGCTGATAATTTTTTATGTACTAATGACAGAAGTGTACTATGTAGTTTATTTGTTGATTTGTACAATATAATAATTATTATGATATTATTTTTTGAAGATTGACCCCGTAGTAGTATTAGAACCATTCCAAATCGAATAACCCCAGAATTATAAATGTGTGATAACATTGAAAGTTCAGAATCTTTACTAGTCTAGTTTTTTGGTTGTTTTCAAAGGTGTGTGTATTAATTTTTAAAAATTCTCATTATTTTCCGTCCATTTTGTTTTATGATTTAATTCTTTATAATAAGGTATCTTTATGTACAGTATTTTGACATTTTTTCTACATACATATTATATTATTATAAACTTTTTCGGTAACACGATCGGGAAACACTGGATAACGGATGACGCATGAAATATGTCTATGTATACTCCAACCGTTTTGGATGTTTCGTCTGCTTATAAGGGGTCATCCATAAGTGATGATATATTTTCCTCCCTCCATTATCATATTTTGTCATCAAACGTTTTGCTTCCTGCTGTGATTTTTTTTTTAATAATCGATTTCAGTATGTCATTTCAGAATAATTTGCTCATTTTGTGACGTCACATTTATCCTCTCCCCATTAATGATATCATATATGGGTGACCCCTAAATATTCATTATATACTCAACTATAATTCAACAAATGACATAGGTAAATTATTGTCTTTTTCTTTTTCAAATAATATATGACAAAGTTTACCGTAACGTAATACGTGAATGAAAAGATAGACATAGAATACCAATTTAATTTTAGTACTGAAAGGCCAATAAATTTGGTGCATATGACAGTAGTCAGATAAAATTTTATCGATGCTATAACTAACTACAGAATATATTCTGTAAAGACGTTTAGTTTGCTATATACTATATTATTCTGTGTAGTTTTTGTTGACTAATTGCAAAAGACTATTTTGCATTACGCTATGGATATTATATGGTGTTTCCCAATGGTGTCGCTAGTTTTTTTAAGAAAATGAGTACCTGCTAATTGAAATGGAATCAGTGCGTCAACAATTTTTCCGGTCGACTGATTTTGCCGTAATTATCCACTTTTCAAAGTGTACATTGATCATTTTCTACCAACAAAGTAGAGTATAAGTAGTGTTTTTAATTTCGACTCTGAGGTGGCGCATTATCCTAATGCCGGAGGGCGATAAGTGCCTGTGATCACTTCACTCCTCCATCTTCCATATTATAACAAATTAAACACAAAAATTATCCCAACAGTAGAATTGACAAAAAAAAGGAACTCGGCACTTAGTATTTACCAATTATTACTATGTATTTCAAGCTGACAAATATGTAATTTTGTAAAATAATGAATAAAATCCTTTTATATAATATCTTATTGTTTTTATTTGTGTTACTCCTCAATTCAGCAATATTTTTATTGGTGTCCGGCAATGGCGAGAGTGGAGGTAGGCTTTGGAGATTCAACATAAATAGTGCACACAAAACATTGCCAGTCATACTTATTTGTTTTTATTGGATTAAAAATACAAATTGCAGATAGTGTTTGTTAGTTTTTAAATTTCAATTGAACCCTGCTTAAACCAAACTATAATAGAGAAAAAATATCTTTCTAACCATAAAATTATCCATACATAACTTGAAAACACTTCAGATATATCATCACTGTTCTGGCAGAAGACACTAATTAAAAAAAATGACATATTGAGTTAGTTATACTAAAATATTCCTTATTTCAAACTTTACCGTCTGGAAACCTTCTTAATAAATAAATAGTCTTTATTTTAAAGTCATCCTTTATACGATTACTTAATAAACTCACGTGATAGACCATTTCAAACATTTTAACAACTTCAAAGTCAAATTACTCAAAACTAGTATTCTCCAGTTAGTGTGTTCTGCCAGAACAGAGACGATATAATAACCACTAGAAAAAATCATATTCGAAAAAAATACGAACCTCGACGGGATTTGAACACATATAACCATTGGACCACATTGCAATGCACAGCTTGGCGCGACACCAATGGTTATACGGGTTCAAATCCCGTTGAGGTTCGTGTTTTTTTCAAATATGATTTTTTCTAGTGGGTATATATAATTATCTGATAACGTTGATTCGTGGCCCAGATGATTTGGTCGTTTGATAATATAAAATCTGAAGTGTTTTCAAGTTATGTATGTTCGATATTTAGTTGTTCGAATGTTAGATTCTCAAAATAAAATTATCCGTTTTCTATGCTGAGACGTTATTTGTATGGATGTAAACAAAAAATTATACAATCGCATTGTCCTGTCTAGTCTAAGGCGCTGCGGACATTTCTATAAATAGACACACTTACGTCTGGAATTCAATTCAATGATTGGATGTGAATAGAATGTGTTTAAAAAAATTAGGATTTTTCAATGCTTGCTAGGGTTTTCTAAGAACGCAGTGCCGTTATATAGCGGTGGTTGAAGTCACTAAAACATTGTCAACGTAAATCAGATGGCGTTGGTTGTGAGCGTAACGTCAAATAGCGGTGCCGTCGTCATAGCGAAAATAAACAGTCGTGGAATGTTTTTTGTTTGGATTGTTTTTGTAGCGGTGACCATTTTAAAATAATAAATGACTGCAAACATAAATTTGGACCAGCGAAGATTATGAAATATTGATTGATTTTATAAGAAATATTGAAACTTTATATAATGTGATGAGCAAAGACTTGTAATTTAGTACATAATCAAATAATACTATTGTCTGAATTTTTCCTCGTTGCACGGCAGACGGCGACACTATAATTTGAAATGCACCCTATTTTTAAATATTTCACTCCATCGACAGTTTTCGTCTTCCGATGACTGCTCATCTTTCAAATATAGTAATAATGCTGTCTAGATCATCCATTCTCCATCGCAATACTCTCACTGACCGTTGTCCGTCTTTTTTTCAAATTTACATCTCTGGTTACCGTTCGTACATCCGCCACATCACGTCATGTTACAACCGCTACACAACAGTACCGCTTTAACCCTTTAGT
This sequence comes from Rhyacophila brunnea, assembly GCF_057557595.1. Classification (NCBI taxonomy): domain Eukaryota; kingdom Metazoa; phylum Arthropoda; class Insecta; order Trichoptera; family Rhyacophilidae; genus Rhyacophila; species Rhyacophila brunnea. Next base: position 19,168,413 of record NW_028232752.1, read on the forward strand.
GGGCATAAGCCAATTCCGGTTACATATGTAACCAGCTTTATTATGGTCATATTTAAACCAAATCTGTATGAAACGTCACCCGTATTGCTTAAAATGACTGCGGGAATGCACGCAGACCATAAACGTAACCATGCGTAGTGAAGTTAACTGCAAAACAAATTATGACAGTTTGACGCTGCTGGTTACATTTGTGTCCTGTGCGCATTCTCGCACGTGGCGCGGGTGCATTCTGTCATTTGTGTTTATTGAAAAGTGATTTGAACTGGTCTATTGGAATTTACACAAAGAAAAGGGTATGTCAAAACTTATTTAGAATACTTTATAATAAAATTAACATAATCCACAAAGAAGTCAATACCCTAAACGCCCAACAGTTACGTATGTAACCTTAGAAAAAAAATCAAAATGATCGACTAAAAAACAAAATATAACTAAAATAACTATTGATTACTTATTATTATACGTTACAAAAGAATATCAGAGCAGTTATTCAAAAAAAATAATTTTCCCTCTAAAGGGTTAAACCCTAGCTTTACGTAATATATTCAGTGTATGAAAAAATAGCTAAGATATCTCGTAAACGATGTCTAATTAGTCTAACCCTCAATGCTATGGCCAAATATATATGCTCCATTTTGTTGGTAATTTACCTTTTCTCTTACAATCCATCAATATGTAGTACATCTGGGAATAGAGAAACTATAAATTATTATAAATAAACGGTTCAATGAAAAAAAAATTATAAGTTCATTTATATGCACATTTTATTACAAATTTCATGTCAAAAAAATATACTAGTACACTAAGGCGATGTTAGGACAAGAGTTAGGTATTAGTAGGTTACCTCAACAATACAGGATATGACACTCAAATTTAATAATTATTGTTAAACACTTAAATATTGTAATCTGCATGACACGTAAATCAAGAGTCAGTTGTATATTTAAATGGGCTGTTTACGACATAACGTCGGTAATTTTCTACAAACACGTATCTCAAAAAACACAACTTTTCAGGAGGGGCAAATAACAACTCTATTCTCTCAGTTTTTAATTTAGAAATAAATTTTCTTATATGAAACATCCATTTAGAATAGTTACACATATTTTCATGAAAAAAATGTTATGTTTCGTCAATCTATCGCACTATGCTTTCGACCGATCAGTCAATTGTCTGAGATACGAGAATGCGTTGCGACTTTACTGTGAGTCATTCCACAATATTACTGCAGTAAACACGTATCTTGACTTACGAGAAAGTGCTTCAGTATAATCATCTGTCTGAGTTTAGTATTCTGTATACTAACAAACACGTAACTCAAGATACGAGTTTATAACGTTTATAAAAGTCTTTTATTGTGATACGAGTTTTTTGTCATTGCTTAAATCTATCATGTTATAAAGTATGTTTTGAGATACGTGTTAGTGGAATATGTGCGTATTCAAATTCTGAATTCATTGCATCAAATAATTCAAAACTGACAAAAATTGAGATACGTGTTTGTAGAAAATGAACAAAGATAAATTGATTACATCGAACGCAAAGTTGTAATTAAGAGATAAGGTACTATGTGTTGTCCGTAGACCGTGAGAAATCGAAAGATATGGCTTCCCATCTTCAATGAACTAGTTATGTCCTGTTGTGAAAATAACCAAGTATTTTCATTGACCAATTCAGTAATTATTTACAATATCGGTCTGCTTTCATCTTGCTTCTTCTATCCAACAATGCTTCATGAAGGTTTCCATCCACTCTGGCTTTTTTCAATTCGCTCCGATCGTCTGTATTGAGTCTGAGCTTTTTATCTTGGAATTTCTGAAACTTTCTAACGTAGTTTTCTTCTATTTCGTCCAGTCTGCCCTTTTCTTCAACAGGAATATCGGGAGTCGCGTCTACAAGGCGGCTGGCTTGGGATCTAATGCAGCAGTGTTCGCCGATTGAAACCTTTTCATGGACCGCAACTAATGAATCATCTTCCGGCAATAGAGACATAAATTTTCCTAGTGAGCTAAGAATTGCCATCTTTCCATTCTCCCATAGAGGCTCCCATTGTTCGAGAGCGCCCACTGCGTCCGCGCGTCCGGTGATAACTCCATCGACGTTAACACTTAGATATTTTCCATAACCTGACTTTAGTGAGAATTTAGTGTCACCGACGCGGAAAACAGTGAATATTTCTTCAGGCGCCGGTCCATCGCCTTCGTTGTGCGGCGCACCGAGAGTAAACAATCCGTTGTCGAGGCTGGTGATATAAGTTCTGTCGCCGAATTCGATCGCTACGTTCCCGGTAACGTCTTCAATGCTGTCGACTTTCCACCAGCCTCCGTGCTTAACGGCGTCACTGTCTTGGACAGGCGCATTAGATTCAGGATTCTTCGAAGATTTTTTGTGTTTTCTTTTTTTGCTTTTCGACTCATGGCCTTTCAGTATCAGTTTACCTCGTTTTACATTGTCATATTCTGACATTTTGACAGTTCAAAACGTAATAATTTCAGCGTAAAACTCTGCACTCTGTAGTATGTAATAATTGAACGTATTTTATAGGTTAATTGTTACCTTAAGCACACAACTCACAAGTAAGCTACTTTATACAACACGGTTTGTTTGCTGTAATTTACAAAATTACAAGATTGGAAACTTCATAAATACATTTTATTTAATAATATGACAGTGACACGCTAGACCAGTGTTGCAATATTTTGAAAGTGGAATTATAGTACAGTGCCTTCAAAATTATAGTATTTCGGCCAAAAATATAGTACGTGTTGAGTGACCAATAATTTTCTGCATTTTCAAAAAACTAAGCGTGGGGTAATTAACGTCTTGTTTTTTTAGACAAAATTCAAATGTTAAGTCAGTGGTTTCCAAACTTTATCTTACTACACCTCCCTTTAAAAAAAAAATCTAATCTAGGCGCCTCCCCCCCTTATGTCATTAAATAATAGAGACACCTTTTTAAATAGTCAACAATGTATCTACTTTCGAATACAAAAATGAAAAAAATAAATAAACAAGGTTTAACTACTTATATTACATTATTTTTTGACGAATGAGCTTGTATATTAGCACAATCAATTTCAATAGTAGTCAATCCAAATGCATCTTCGTTCATTGACAAATGGATTCTATCATGGACCCCACATCATGAAGCGGACCCCTGGGGTCAGGATTTTCAATCTCTTTCCAAAAAATAATTTTTAAAATCATCGGGATAGTATTGACGTAATTCACGAATTAAGAGTAGGTATAATATTTCTTCTTTGTATATCCATTTATAATGTACAAATTAAGTGTATACAGATGCCTTCTTGTATAAAAATAAAGCTAAACTTGTTCACGCGTTATATTTTGGTTATGTTGTGTGTGGAAGGATTTGATTGAATTGTTTTATCTCAAGAATGGTTTGTTTACGAAACTGTGTAATGAGCTAAAATGTCAAAATGCAGTATGTCAAAATAACACACTCTTGCTAAAACCGTTGAATTGTTCTACGCTCCAGCAATTTCCACAATTACGCCGTAATGAACGCGCGATATGCCTTTAGACGCTCAAACCCGGCGCGCACTCCTCAAAACATGTGCAAAACGTTGTGCTATCGCGCAATGTAAATTGTAGCAGAAGACATCTGACACGTGTGATACCACGCGCTCAATACCGGGTTCTGGCGCGTACGCTCCTGAGCATGCGGTAAAGAATGAGTGTGGAAAGACCGCTAATATCTACCTACCTACCTACCAACCTATTCTTTGACTTATCCCCATTTTAAGTTCGAATGTACAGAATAGCCTTCTTTCTAAATTGTGATCTCGATCAAAACAACTCAAAAATTTAAGATTTCTGAATGATGGTATTCTTTTAATTTAATACCATAGACATAATGTATAAGACATAAGACACAGTGTACATTGTTTTGTCTATGATCAACAGCTGTCAAAATTTAAAAAAAAATGTATTGAATTAGAATTTAGTTGAATAAACAAAATTAGTTGCACTCGGTGACTTTTAAATCTCACAACTAATAAACATGCTTTATAATATACTATTAGTATAAGATATACTAAAGTATTTGTGATATCAATAAACAATTAAATCATATTTGATATTACAGCAGCATCATGAAAACCAAAAAAGAGAGAATAATCTGGGAATCAAAACAAGAAGAACAATTAGTTGACTTCGTAAAAAGCAAGGAGCATGTGTGGAATAATGCAAATTCCGATTTTACAAACTTACGCATGCGAAAGAGGGTATTTTCTGAATTTGCCGCCAAACTTGGCAGTCTCTACAATGGTAACATATAAAATTAAATCTCAGAACAAAATATTATTGCATACAGATGAAGCAATTTAAAATACTTGATTGTAGTACAGCTTTTTATCAATGTAATGATTTAAAAAAATCCAATGATAAGTACCTACCGACTACACAGAATATTCATTTGATTCTAATATGAGCTTATTTTATTGAATGTGTATTTTATAATATTACATTTCAGCTAAGGCTGTTGGACACCGTTGGACTAACATAAGAAACACTTACATGCACAATGTGAGAAGAATAGAGCGGTCAAAGCAATCTGCCGAGTTCCCCGAAGATATTTACGATCCCTCTTGGCATTTATGGGAGCGATGCCAGTTTCTCAAAGGAATTAAAGATCGTAAAAACAAATATAATTCATCTGACGAGCTTTCCCTTAGCCACATTAAAGAGGAAAATGATGTAAGTTAATTAAATTTAATCCGTATCGAGGGCAAACTATCAATGCTCATACCCAGGGGCGGCTCTACCTTAAGGGTTCGTAGGGACCATCCCCACATCACCATGTGGGGATGGAACATTCCATGTCCGATATTTTTATCATTGTTATAATATACCTACTTAATTACATGATTTAATTAACTATTTATTTTGTCCATCTAAACCCGTCGTTATTTAGAAAGATATTTATTTTATTATTACTTATTATACAAATAAATAAGGCATTGATTGTAAATTATGTAATAACATAATGCTGATTACGTGATATTAAAATGATTAATTAAAATAAATACGCTCTATTTCACGGTGACACCTATGTATAAATTAAGAAAGATATGGCGCCTATTTTTCGCTGACCGGGTACAACTCGGTCCCATCCCGTCGCCTCGGTACAAATCTCGTTCCATCGAATCCATTAGCGTTAGTATATGCTTACTGGGGAGCGATTCAAATAACCACGAGGTGAGTAAAAAAAGCTCGCTGTATGTCGTTGTAGTCTATAATAATAATTATTATTAATTAACTTAATATTTTAAAGCATGCTTTTTAGATGTGATTACGTAATGACTCGGATAATAATATTATTTATTCTGAAAAATTACTCATTTCCCAATAATAAAATCATATTATTATAAGTAGCTTAGTACACAGCGCTCAAAATGGAAAAGTTTACGAACCGGAGCGCTCGACAGTTTTCTGAAGAACAAATACATAGTTATCATAGTTAGAAGACATAGTTATCAAATTTTATGTGTATTTCATAAAAATAAGTGTGTTAGATTTTCTATTATATGGCCTATCTAGCTCAGACGGTCAAATAATTTTTTCCACGAGACGGAGCGATAATTTTACCGATTTCACGAACAGGAACGGCGCTCCGGTGCGCTCCGGTCCATTTCGAGCCCTGTTAGTACATAATTATAATATGAGAAAGTAGGTAGGTGTGTATATTTAATAATGAATGGCTTAACCCCACCATCTAAGAAGTTGTCGAGCCGCCACTGCTCATGGCACTGCTACTAAAACAAGTGGTGTCTTAGGATGTCTACGAAGTGGTGCAAACATACAGGCTGTAAAAATACACAATATTATGTTATTTTTGTGAATAGAGTTTTTAAGTCATGATGTAGTAATTTTGTGTTTAAAATTATTACCATCCGCCGTGTGAAATTATCTACCTTGGAAATTAGCGAGGTGTCGCACATCTGATGAATTCGACACACGATTGGACAGACGTTTCGCGGAGTAGTATTTTAAATAGAAACAGTGATGGCATGTGCAGTAATTTGTGTTTTAGCAAATTGTAAAAAAAACAGAATAGCGTTTCAATAGTTTTGATGTTTTGTTTGCGTTGGGTTATAAAAAAACCTCTGAAAATTGGATAAACAAATTAATATATACTAATAATAGTAATAATAAAGATCTAATAAAATACTTTACATTCACATAAACACGTCGGTGTCTATCTTTTGAAAAGATTATATTACGGTGGCCGTGCGTTTACTATCACGCCATGGGTCCCAGGTTCGAATCCTGGGTCTGGCAAGTACACATATTGCTTTTCAATTTGTGTCTGTCAGGGTATGGATAGGTTGAGCAAATGGCTGACATCCATTTCTCATAAAAAACAAAATCTGTTAATACAAACCCCTACTCTGTGGAGGCCCATATGATCCTATTAGGATTGGACATGGTGAAAAAAAAAAAATATTTTGGTTTATTCATAATACGAGGGTGGGTCAATAATTCCTTAGAAAAAAGCATTAAAACAGTTTTTATTTTTGTATTTTTTTTTATTTCTCAACATAATCTCCTTGGAGCTCAAAACACTTGGTTAGACGTTTCTCAATTTTTTTTAAACCGTCAGAAAAATAAGTTTTCGGAAGGTCCTCAAAATAAGCATTTGTCCGATCGATGACTTCTTCATTTGAAAAAAAACGTTGTCCACTTAGCCATTTTTTTAAGTTTGGGAAAAGGAAAAAGTCACTGGGGGCTAAATCTGGCGAATACGGTGGGTGGTCGACCAATTCGAACTTCAATTCTTCAATTTTAGCCATTGATCGTGAACATGTGTGAACACGGGCATTGTCCTGATGAAAGAGGATTTTTTTCCTGTTTAAATGAGGCCGTTTTTCTTCAATTTTGTTTTTTAGCTGGTCCAATAAAGATGCATAATAATCCCCTGTTATTGTTTTTCCTTTTTCCAAATAGTCAACGAAAATAATTCCACGTGCATGCCAAAATACAGTAGCCATAACCTTACCAGCTGATTTTACGGTTTTCGCCTTCTTTGGACATGGTTCGCCTTTCGCAATCCACTGCTTTGACTGTTCTTTCGTCTCGGGAGTATAGTGGTGTATCCATGTTTCATCTACAGTCACAAAGCGACGAAAAAATTCATCCGGATTGCGTTGCATGAGCGACAACAGGGCTTTAGAGGCCACCACCCTATTGCGTTTATTGTCGACTGTGAGCAAACGCGGCACCCATCTTGCAGAAATTTTTTTCATGCCCAATTTGTCATGTAAAATAGAAATGACGCTACCTTTTGAGATCCCTGTAACCTCAATTATCTCACTCAACTTTAATCTTCGGTCACTTAACACCATATCGTGGATTTTATTGATCATTTCTGGTGTAGTCACCTCTACAGGACGTCCTGAGCGTGGTTCATCCTTTGTTGATGTACGATCACGTTTAAATTCATTTAACCAGTTATAAATAGTTGCAAGTGAAGGAGCAGATGTGCCATGAACTAAATCCAACTCATTTTTTATTTCCTTTGCTGTTAACCCTTTTATATTAAAATGTTTAATAACAGCTCTAAACTCAATTTTCTCCATTTTTGTAAACAAGCAAATTTTTTTTTTAAATGTACGAGAAACACAACAACCCGACCAATCTGATTGAAGCTTCGCAGCATACTGAATCGGTAGTGCCGCTGCATGAAAACAAACCGCTTACAGTACTAGTCGCGCCACCTGTCGGCTTTTCTAAGGACTTATTGACCCACCCTCGTAATTATGGTGTTATGAAAATGAGTGTCTCGAAAAGTTGCAAATTTTTGTGATTCGCTTGTGTACCGTCTTGAGATGAATTGCATTCATTATTATTGTTGATTTATTGAAGGTATATAGTGAAATATAAATTTATGAAAGTGCATTTTTTTTAAAACATCAATATTTATAAAAAAAATTTGAAATCCTTTTTTATTTATATCAAATCGAGCTTTAGTATGGTCACCTGCGACTAGTAGCAGATGACGCACTAGTAGTATTGCCCTGCCCTTCAATAGTCCAATCATAACCTGGTTGTTTTTAACCTTGTTTTCTAACTGCCAATAATTTTTTTTATAGTGTTATGTATTATTTTTATTTCAGGCATCTTTTATGGCTGAAGATTTAATTGATAGAGTGAATTCCGGTGGAGCCGTCAACAGTGAAGACCCGATCGCATTCAGTTCTCTCAGTCATTTGCCGCCATCGTCGGCAGCAGCCATCATGGCTCGATCGAGCAACAACACGTCATGTGATAAATCAGCTTGCGAGCGGGTCCTTCAGGAAGCCTTGTTTGTGTTAAAAACTCTTCAAGATGAAAAAAATCAAGAAGAAACCAACAGCGATTCAAAATTCGTGCACATCAGCAAACACGTCGGTGAGAGACTGTCGAAGATGAAACCATTTGATGCGGAGTGCGCCAGTCAGAAGATTATGGATGTACTGGCTCTTTATAGTGAATTCAATCCGTATAACCCCAACAAAAGCTGATGTTTGTAAAGACTATGTCTAATTTAACTTCACACCTCCTTCTATGGTTATGTCTAATCTCTTGGGGACTATTTGAAGTGACCTGAAGAATAATAACTATCTCATTGCACTTTTCAATGAATAATTTGAGTTGAGACAATTTTTGCTGACGATTGAATGAATACAAGTGCAGTGGTAACCATGTTGAATAAATCGACTTCGTAAGTACGTTAAGTAAGCTTTTTTTATATTCAATGTGTTTTCAAATGACCCATAATTACTACAGTAAGAAGAAAATATTGATATCCCTGTGTTTATAAGAATGTTTGAAACGGTACAAGTCAAGCAAAAATAAAAATCAAATTATAATAATATATCGTCTATGTAAGTTCATACCGCGTATGAGTCAATATTTTCAAAATACGTATTTTCGGCGCTCTCGGTTAAACGGCACAATCCGCATTGATTGGTGCATTCAAATTTTGAAATTGACCAATAGACTATTTACCACAATGTTAAAATCAATACCGCGTTTGAATTATCCATACTACAGAAGCAAGCAAGACGGCGCGTATATCCCTGATCCAATACAGTGGACGAACGGAGAGTTGCGTAAAGTCCAACTGCATTTAAATTATTTTTTTATCTTATTTATTGACGAAATTGCAAGGTTTTTTTTGTCCCTCCTGAACATTTTGACAAATGGTTCTTCCGCGGTATTAAACTTATATAGACGATATTATGTAGCTATGTAAATAATAACAAGATTTTATATACAAATTTTCATGAAATCCAATGCTAGGAATAAAATCCATATAAATATTCACACAAAGCAGTTAATTGTTTGAACTCTGAATATATATGTGGGGATGTGAAATCTGATCCCAATTAATTTTGTAATTATTATATTATGTCGCCACTACTCGTATCACTTAATCCTCTGCACCTCATTTGCAAGCATTTTGATGACAGGATAGGTCTGAGGACGATTGGATCAATTGAGCACAATCGGACCCAGATTGGATACATCCAGAAGTTACAAGAAATAAAGCAAAACAATGAAACTACAAAAGAAGAGTTGGTTTTAAATTCATTCACTATTCAAAATATTGGATGTGTTACTAATAAAGATATTATTCAGTATTGTGGGAATATTGGTAAGTATGCGAATAAAAATGGTCAAGTATTTTGCTGTCATTTTTGATTGTACAGTGTGTATCAACCACCAGGAACAAAGTGTCCGATACAATAAATTAGATATGTGTCTGCCATATATATCAAATAATTGGTGTGAATGAAGTACCGAGGGCAGTTTGTAGACTGCTGAAAGCTGGTCATGCACTGTTTAGGAGCGGCACATTCCATGAGGCGCCAAATAAAGGAAGAGATGTTATTATCACTACTTTTCAGAGTTGGCACCTCTTGTGGAGATGAGAGTTTTTTCACCTATGGCGTTAAATAACTTTATTTACAAACAGAATATAATATTCGCACCTCGTATCTAATACCCCGTTTACACGTGCATGGATTTACTGTTGACAGTAAGTATTATCGCGGCCATAACAAGAAAATGTATGGGTAAACATGTATCCTGCAGTCGCAAGCTTACATGCATAAATCAAAATTTTGGAAGCTTCTGAATTTTCATGCGACAGTAGGGATTTTTTCAATCTGCGCCTGCACAGTAGAACAATAGTGGCGAACCTGCCGGCAAAAAAACGAACTATACTCATTTTGAGGTTAACCGATTTTCACTACCTGCCAAATAGTATCATAAAATTACAATATCGCGTCTCACTTACTCTTGAATAATACGATTGGAGAGACAGTCAGCAGTTTTACATTTATTATCACGATAATTTTAAATACGCACTATTGCTGCCAGTCAATCCATGCACGTGTACAGGTGCTATAAGGGTCTTATGTTAATTTTCGAATCGACCCTGCTTGTTAGAATGATACCTCGCTAGCATTAACATATCCTGATTACATGAACAACACTAGCAATTATAGAATATGACTCCTGTTGTAGAGTTGTAGACAATTGAATCAAAATTGGGTAAAACTGAGGATAAAATATTGAAAATTTGTTGAAACACTCGAGTGTAACGTTACATTGTCAAAACTAAACAGCTCATGTCTATTCACATGTTATTAATTATAATATGTAACATTTATAAAAAAGATAAATACATATATTATAACAATATTTTGTTGATAATTTTTATTTCTTTTCTTTGTTTTTTCAACAGCGTAAAGTAGACATTTTTAATTCACCTTTATCAATATTATCAAAATTCTAGTTATATATCTTGGTTCTAGCTGTGACGAAGAGTAGGTACTTGTCAATCATATTTATGGGACTTAAGAAGATGATAATAATAATATGATATTAGTACCAATATAATATCATAGAATTGTTTGAAGGCCGATAATGAAAAGCCTTGAAACTCTAGTGCAATTTACCGATTTGTTATGATAATTTGCCGGTAGATATGACATTTACGTATGTATTATTGCAGCCTTTGAACCCCTTTGCCTTTTACAACCTGCTTTTGAACGAATGAAATATAGGACTAGGCACATCTATAGATTACAATTATTAGGTACAATATATATTACGTATCAATTTTTTTTTTAGTCTGTTACTTATACAATGTAATATAAAATTAATTTATATTATGGTAGGTTTTAAATACTCGTCTAGTAAAGCGTCTTCGCGACTGTTAATCAAATTCAAATTTATTTATTTTCCATATTATAATGAACATGACAAATTATAAATTCAAAGTGTTCACGACATAAAGTAAGTGTAAATAATTTTCAAATAAAAATACTGGGTAAGTAATGTGAGTAAATAAGAAAAATAAAGGTACATGGAAGCACATAGATTGAACTAGGTTGATTGACCCTATCTTAAAAACTCATAAAACAACGTCCACCTAAATTCACCTCACGTAAGTGGAATATATCAATATCCGAAGCGATTTGATTAAACATAGTTATTGCCCTCCTACTTGGCATTACTAATCGCAGGTTAGTTCTGCACCTTGGGAGAACAAATAATATCGGATGCCCTCGATTCCTAAGATAATCATCAGAGACACACGAGCCAATACCACCAAGAATGGCAGTTTCCATTTACGCCGCGCCGCGTATAAGTCGGAAAAAATATGTAGCTAAATAAAGATCCCTTCTAAATTTTAAATAAGCATACCTAAGAGAAAGTCAGTCAGATAGAGCCTCAATACAGCCGAAAGTAAAGTAGTCTTAAAATTTTCGTCTGGACCTCTTCACCATAAGCCGTGCTGATGCGGGGCCCAAACAGTAGACCCATTCTCTTATGCCTTGTCTTAGTTATATGGACTGCACAGTCGCAGCGGGTGGGTGAGTCATGGCCCCCACAAAGGGGGGCTGACAGGGCTCTAGCTTGGAGGCCTGGCATGGCGAGTCGACCAGATAAGTGATATAAACACTCATCACAAATTCTCTCTATTAGTAAAAAAAGTCGCCTGCAGCGCTATTTTTCTTCAATGATGTTATTATTTAAAATTATGTGGTTGTACGATATAATTTTCAATTGTGTATTAATAGTCGACAACACCATAATTCAAATGGATGTATTAAAATATCTGTAGAGCGTCACACTGCCTTTATTTTTAGAGATACGTAAGGGGCCAAGGGGGTAAAGATCCTAGCCTGAGGGCTCGGTTCAGGATGTGGGGGCCATGGGGTGAGTAATACGATTTTGAATGTAACATTAATAAGGGAAGAGGAAGTGGAAAGAGAAAACCAATTAAAGATTAGATGTAGGTAATTATATATAAATAATAATACCAAGGTACATAATTAATTACTTTAGTATGTGAGGTAGACACCGTATGAACTACACGGTGTTCAGAAAATTAGTGGCATCATACAGTAGTACCTACTACAATAAATTTATTACATAGTTAGGTAATAAAAATTAGCTGTTGTAGATACCTACAACCAATTTTTATTTTTTTACCTGCGTTTTATATATAAAAAAATAGCATGAATTTACTCTAATGATTCTACAAATTGCGACTGCGTTATGCGTCAATTACATTGAGCTACTTTACGAGCTGCTTGTTGGCGAATTTACAATCTGCCTGTAAAGTCGCCCAGTGTCATCATCGAACAAGCTAACAAGCAGATTGTAAACAATCTACCGAGAAAAGTTGAAAGCCCGTCAACTTTACACTCTACACGCTGGCGTGTGGGCCTACTGCGTCTGCGCAGTAGAGCGTAGTAGCGACCCCCCGGTAAAAAACGAACTACGTTTTGTCAAAATAGTCGCTAGCTTGTTGGCTTCTCAGCGAATGAAAAGTTTTGTGTGTCATCATCACAATCGCAGTAGCTGAATCGTCTGCTTTTAAATTCGCCAACAAGCAGCTCGTAAAGTAGCTCAATGTCATTGACGCTTTACTGAGGAAACTGGTGCACGTGTTCAAATGTACAATCGACGACTAATTGTTGGATATTTTCTGTAACACTGCCTCATCTTTCAGTATCTGTTCAGTGTTCAAGATCTTCGTGATAATCCAGTTCGTGTCATGTAAATTAATGTAATGTTTCCTGTTGTCAGTCATTGGTAGAAGTTCGTTAGAAACTAATATGATTGTTTTCATACTTAACAACACTCATACCGGAAGTCGGCGTGAAAGGGCGAAAAGCGCTCGATGAAAATTGAAAGTTAATCGTAGTATAAATGACAAAGGGAAATGGGTTTTTTATACACAGGTAATAATTACTAATGATGGATTAGCATGACGTAAGTAAATATTATACTAATCTATCGCTATTAATTTGCGACTGCGTTACTGAGGAAATTAGTGCATGAGTTCAACTGTATCTACCATCGACGACTTTTTAGCCATAATTGGACATGGTGTTGTGATGACAATAATAATATGATTTACCATGCGACAGGAAAAGTTAAATTAACATGAATTTAAAGCTTTCAAAACATTAGTGTTATATTATCTAATCTATGGAAACTCCATATTTTTGTAGTGACAAGTCATGAATCTAAGGCGAAATTATAATTGGGCAGAAATTCGCGACAGATCCGTGTGTGTTTTCACCCAGAGTATGGGCCTAATAGGTTGAGTAAGTGGCTAACATCCATTTCTCGTAAAAATGTCTGAAACGGGCCCTCAGGCTAGGATATTTGGCGGGCCCCTACCTGCCGCTAAGATTAAAGGCAGTGTGAAACACTAAATTAACGTTTTCCAAATTGTGTTTTAATTAAAATTAAGGGTACTTATACAGTGAATTATTGGCGATTTTTAATACATCTACTTTAATAATGGAGCTGTCGAGTATCGACACATAATAATCAAAAAATATATTACACAGTTATATAAGTAATTGAAAATGTTCATGGCCATGAAGTATAATAGCGCCGCAGGGGACTTTTTTTTACTATTAAAGCTAATTTATGATGTGTGACTATCTCACTTATCTGGTCAACCCGACGCACCGGGCCCCCAGGCTTAGGTTCCAAAATATTAATTGACAATGGACAAAAAAAAGTATTATTGCATCTAACTTATAAGTACACAAACCTCTTCAACATAACATAGCCTAATTTCTCGTTTATCGGTCTTTTGTCTATTGCACTCGGTGTACACCACTCCGGAATTCGAGTGGGCACCGAGAATTTTTTGACAGTTCCATTAGGGATTGGGTTTCTAAAAAACCGACATTTGCGAAATTTTTGTGTTAGAAATTAAAATCTAAGAAATTTTTCTATAAAGGTGCTGGTGAATTACATACCGATAATTTTTATTTTGGGGGGTGCCAGGGCCCCCTGCCCCCCCCCTGGGTGCGCCACTGCGACCTCCTAATCTTCCTGAGATCAAACATGGTAAATAAAACAATAGTTGGTTTACTTATTTATGGTTTTCATTTTATTTTCCATCATGGGGGACCTCAAAATCAATTAGTGTGTCAGGTCTCCGTATCTCCAAACCCGTCACTGTTTGGTCGCTCAAAAGATGGTTGTATATCGGAATGCCAAATGGTTACGGTTCTCAACCACGAGGGAACGGCAGGTGAAGAGAGCTTTGATATACTTGCCGAAGTTGCCACGGGCCTCAATGGGGTCTCAAATTTAAATTCTGCATAAATTCCTTGCACTGCATACTAAAATAACAATTCTCATTGTTTAAAAAAATCAATTGACGGGTTTTTTTAATTATCGCGCATTGAATTTTGTTAACAATGTTCAGATAGTCTTTACACAATACACTACATTTTGAAGCAGAGTTTTGAATGTGTGAGTGTCTTACGAAAATGAAACACATTATAGGCGTGCAATAGTGTGTGTTCCAACCTTCAAATACACCAATAGCACCAGTGCATAAACCGAGAGCAGTTGTCAGCTGAACTAAGATCAAGTTGAGAATGACGTATTCTTGACACGTGTTTAAGTTTATCCCACATTCTTCCGCACTCGAAATCGGTTGCCTGTTACTCCACACCCGTTAGGTATTTCAGTTCCCATTACTTTTGTGTTCTCTGGTGTAGATGCTAAAGAAGAAGAATTACCTATCATTCAGTCAATTTATTGTATATACCAGACATTGTATTGGACAAATGCGGCTCCCAATAATATTTCTTGATAAAAATATACTTACGTATTTTCTTTCCCAATTATACTTGTTACTTGTAAAACGCAAGTTTTCCTTTCTAAATGTTGTAAGTGACAAGATGCGTATTTGTGTATTTAATACTACACGAGAACGTGACTATATGGTGTGGCTCATTATATATATGAAAATCCAGAATGTGGCTCTCGCTGACCTCTTGTATGCCCATCCCTGGTATATTATACTATAAAAGATTAAAAACTTTCTGATTGAAAATAGAATGACGAGATTGTACGTTCTTTCGATTATTTTTAAATAATCACGAAATCGTTAAAAGCTTTTATTAAACAAATTTTGTATCTTAAATATCACAAACAAAAAAACTAGCATTTTATAATATTTTATTTCCCCCCTAGAAAGGGGGGAAATAAAATATAAGAATAGAATATAAAAATAGAGATTGTTACGTAGTTTTTTCGATAATCTCTCGCAATTGATTGGGTTAGTAAAACATTTCCGCTCTTCGACAAGTTTAATAAAAAACAGACATTTTTATTGAAGTTTCAATAATTAAAAAAAATAACGTAATGCTGTCACCACGGATTGACCACTCTATCGCCACTTAAAACCAAAACACACGCCCCTAACATGGAGTATAAATGCGTACCGATATGTCTATTTATCGATTCCTTCAATTTTAATGATTGATATACACTGTTGACGTGTCACGTTTGTAGTGGTCATATAGAGCTTCGCTTTCCAAACTACGAGGCACCTTTGCTATTTCCAAATTAAAAAGAAAATCTAGGAGGAAATAATGCTCAAATGAGGATAATCATTGCCGACTCAAGTAGAAAGCCGATACATTCACAACGACTGGTCCTTCTTTTTCCGTCCCTCCCGTTGTTGTCTATAGATGACCTGTCATTGTTCTATAGAGTACTCATAATGACGCGTCTGTCGTGTTCACACAGGGAATGGTTTGATTTGGATAGATGAGTTACAACATGATAAATAATACACTAGAATTAACACACATCCTACAAATGTAATGCATAGATCAATACTACATATTTTTCGGAAATCGATATTACCACCGGTTTTTGTGTGAAGGACTAGTCTGACTTTGACAGCTGATGAATAACAGGAATGTACTTATACTATTTATAAATAACATATTCATTATATTATATTATATTAACATAGTTAATATATTTGCTTTGAAAATTCTTAATAATTCAATTTGAAACGAGAAAGGGCGAATCAATATGTCAAGCAATCTAGGATCTGATTTTGACAGCTGAATAGTGGACCACTCGTTGCTTGTGCAAAAAGATATGCTTAGGCTTTATTAATCTAAAGATGGCGCTGGGATAATACAATCACTGCTGATAGCATTGCCATTTTTATTTGTAGCTCACTTCATGCTGTCACGCACCAGTGTTGGAGCAAAGGGCAAGCAAAAGATAGCGCGACTTCCCTTGGTACGTCGCTGCGTCTCGTGCCAGCCGCTATTAGTTGTAGATTGCCTTTGAAGCACCGCTGCAGGATGAAGGAACGTCGGTCACGGCGACAGCATCCGAAACGCATGCCTCAACCACGTGAAGAGTCTCTTTGTGATCACTTCAATCACCGAGGGCTTCCGTATCCGCTCATGAACTCGAGTATCTGTAACGCCGTCGTACCAATGTACCTCTAAGATCCGGCAGAAATATCGATTCTCAAAGCTCAAAATTTCGAGACCTTCGAAACTTAGTAATACGTCATGTAATGCAGGAGCACAGGTTGCAAAATACAAGTTGGCTAAATACAGACCTCGCCACACCAATGTGGATTCCAAGTTCACTAGAAAGATTGATATCGTCGGCAACTGTGGCTTATAAGTATTTGAACCTGGTCACCAGCTCGACGGCTAGACCAGAAACACGCAATGAGGAATGTCGGCGTCAATGCATTCAGGTGAAGACCTTCACGGTTCGAATTCGCTGCGAGCCTGTTCACTGCATTACCGACTTACATTGTAATCAGTACGAACCTATTTGGAAACAGAAGGTATGTACCTACGCGACAGTGTACAATTAAGTAGGTACCTAGCACCTTTTATAGTGTATTGTATTCGCGATAGATTCACATGTATTGAAAAATTTATTACTTTTTAACTGGTATTGAATTGAACTACCTAGAATTAATAAATTTTAATAATAATCAACATGAGATTACAAAAATATTGGCGAGTTTGTTAAACTCGTTCTTATAGATCATTCCAATTATTGATACCATGGCGTCTGAGGTTACAATTTGCGTACGAATAGGAAGCACAAATCTTTGGGTTTGATGATTAATAATAATATGGTTTGGAGCCTATCTTTTAAAAGTATGAATAATTCAATTTAGAGCCAATTTAAAACGAATTGTACTTAACTACCTACCTACTGGATATTTCTTTTCATATATTTCTTAATTTCGTTCTGTCATATCGTCGTTATAGGATTGGTTTGTCGAATAACCGTTTTTGTCGAAATCGAACTTTTAATGCAGTTTGTGTAAGTATCTAAATGGACCAGAACCATCATTTTCTTTAAATCGCTTTGTAATGAATACAGCATTCATATTCGGTAAAAACAACAATTCAATTACCTCCATGTATTTAAATATAGGATAATGAAATTTGTTTTTCGTCTCTTGAATATTTGACATTTGGTCCATTCGACAAACCAATCCTATGACGTCCTAAGTTTCTTACAATGACCTACCAAAGTTTGCAAGTTGATAAGGGTTAATAAACAATAGCCATATAATATGATGCAACACATACAGAATCATTCTAACTTGATAAACACAGGTGTGGGCCAGCAGAGGGTCATAGTATTATGGACCCACGCCCGGATATCACACACGATACTTCAATAAACTAATTAATAATAAGATGTCACCAACATTTATAAAAAGGGCCACGCATCTTGCGCCATCGTCTATTATTTTTAATTCTTTGTAACGCGTAGGTATATCTTGTCCGCTGTATATGTACTTGCATTTCCGTTGAATAAACTTGAATGTTTCAACTTTTGTGAAAGTTTTATTGTTTCCCGATCATCTTCTAGCCATATAGTCTAAACACATCCTTGAAGGTAAATCACCTTCAAGACGACGGTCTTTAAACGTAACAGCTGTGAATACTATTCAGGAGTTGCACAGCAGTCCAGTAATTGGTAAGGAGACAGAGGAAGGAGAAAAAACATTATACCACATAAGGTTCCTTTCAACACAAGTCACCTGATTCCTTTGTCTTCTTCTCCGAGGGACATAACAGTTCGATGTAATAATAATATCCTGGAATTAAAATAAATATCTTCTGCGATCAATTTTCTGTGAACTCATTTTTGAACGCGCCGATCACAATAACAATGTCTGCAAGTGAATATATCGCTTGTGTTCAGTGTGGGGTTGTTTTTAGTTTTAAATAACAGTACAAACCTTTAATTTGATGACTTGTACTATTAGGTTTATAAGTAAATTTATTGCAGTGTTCATAAATATTACAGATTCTAATTGATTTATGATGAATGACAGGTAAATCCAATGCGTCGATTGCGGGATGGATCTTGGTTGATCATGTAAGAAGAGTGTACATTCAGTTGTAGTAAGTATAGTATTAACCATTTCTATGGCTTTTTTTATCAGTTACACGAAACTTGTTTTCAAATTAATTAACAATTCGTCATATTGCTTGATTCGAATTTCATTACTCGCAGCCTGTCGCAGGAGTATACAATGGTGATTGAAAATAACCAAATTGACTTCTGACCACTACACCAGTCAGTTTTTGACAGGCCATGGTGGATTCGCTGCCAAGCTCTATTAGTTTGGACTTGTTACCCGACTAACATGTCAATGTGGCGGAGAACACAGGAAAAATGTACTCCGAGAGGGATGAGATGCTTGAGTCGGTCCAACCAACTGTTGGGCCCATCGGGACGTCCGACCTGGTCGCCACGAAGGCCAATTATATTGCATTTAAAAAAAATTGCGGCGTTTTATTACGAACGTGAATATCTCTTCACATAGTTTTGTTTGTCCGTGCCTTTCTCCCATATTATTAAATTACACCTTTCAGTAAACTCTATAAAACTTCACTTGAGAGCGTGGCGATCTTAGTCTTAGGTATATGCTCCTGAGACATTCCCAGGGGTAAACAACTGCTGATGCTTCACATATAAACAAAGGGCCTCGTGATATGCTCGATTAAGACCGAGTGTAGTGCGGGGCGGATTGGTTTGGAGGATCCATGTTTGTGCTATTGTCGCAGAAGTGAGAGAAAGAGAAGATGTGAATCCCGCACTTTAAACGGGTCTAGGACGATTTGGCACCGGACAACTGGACGCCACGGAATTCGAAAATAAATAGACGTTAGGTACTTATAGGTACTTTAAAAAAAATATGTAATATTATTATTTATATTTAAATGATTATATTATGATTTAATAGTTGGTGAGAATGTAAATATGCAGACGTAAATATTGATTTAATCGTGCATATTTTAGGGTTCCAACGAAAAAACAGTTTTTTATTTTATATAAAGCCTTAGGCATGGTAATTCTCAATCTGCAATAGAGAATTCATTATGTTAAGAGTAAAATGAGTTAAAACTACTAAGTAGTAGATAGAAACTGATTAAAATACCTCGTCTACGTTCTGTATAAGTGTCTACGACAGTGCGGCGTCCAATTGTCCGGAGCCCAGTCGTCCCATTCCCCTTTAAACTGATGCGTAGTTCTCCTTACCATTGCGCAGCTCTTTGCACGGTTGTAGTCGAATAGTTTGTCGATGAGTGACCAAAAGAAGACAATAAAAATATAATTTTCACGACGACTGGAAAATGGAGTATTTTTTGTGATTGATGGTAAAGGGAAGTGTTGTTTTCAGTGTTCTCAGCCTCAGCTAAATATAATACGTGTGTTCAAGCTGAATAATGACAATGGGGAAGTGTGCAAGATCATTGCCAATGTTGATATATGATATTAAGTAGATCACAGCCTACTAGAAGTTGGACATGGCTGACAAACTATGGTGTCATAGTTCGAATGATGTCAATTGTACGTAAAACATTTCTCAGTGGCACAGTTCGCCGCGAACTTCCTTATCGGAAAGAGCTGATGTACGTATAGGTACTATACGGTCTCCAATTTTATTAGATTAAATATAAACATATTAATTCAATTTTCATAGCTAATTTTGGGAAAATTCATGAATTCAAAAATGAAAACCTAACCTAATCTAACCTAACACATAATCCAGTATATCGCGTATTTTCAAAATTTGTTTGCTGCAGGCTTTTCCTGTGTAGTGTAAACCGACAAGAGCCGTGTTTTATTATTATTTAGACATGGATTTTATGTCAGTATTATACGACCCAAAGAGGTAGGACGGTCTTTAATATACGACCATATATTTCCGATACAACATTTCGCGTTGATGTGTGATACGGCGAATTGCATACGTACAAGTTTCCGGACACGGATAATCATAGGTAAAAATTCTTTACCAACTTATGCATTATTCATTTGTGTTGTATTTATTATTATCATTGATATACTACTGGATGAATCATAATATGCTTCTTAAAATGACGCCCGATTTTCAGCGACTCGGCCAGTGTTAAAACTTACTGTTTTAATATCAGCGGACTTAACTCGATATAAGCTCACTTAATATTTGTCTCTAAAATGCCTGGCAATAATTATGAGTAACCCCGATCTAGCTTGCATCTTACTCTAACTAATAGTCAGCGCATGACGACTTGCTCTGTCCGCTCAGACATGAATTTTTGGTAGCTTGCAAGCTTTGGGTTGCAGACACCCTTAGGGTCACTATTCCAAGAACGCAAATTTAGTTTTACAGCCAGGGCAATACGGGTAAAATTCGGGAATCCATGTTAACGGTCTTAACGCATTATACCAAAAAGGAAATATTATAAGACGATATTATATTATCTTCTTTTGTGGTACATTTTTAAAATGTCACTTGTATCTCATCTAGTAGTATATCAATGATTATCATATAGTTTTTCTACGAAATTAGTTTTTACTTCTAAATTTTAGTTTGTTTGAAAAAAAAATCCTGAAATATGTTTGAAAGCTTTGGCAAAAAAATCATATTCGTGCTCCTATTATGGTAGGTATGTCTTTCGTCTATCGTTTGGTGTATATTTACCGATAGTTATGTTGTATTATACCTCGGTAATATTTTCCATAGCACTGACTCATCTTTCAGTATCTGTTCAGTATTCAATATATTCGTTATAATCCAGTTCGCATCAAGTAAATTAATGTAATGTTTTCTGTTGTCAGTCATTGGGGGAAGTTCGTTAAAAACTAAATTATGATTGTTTTCATAGTTCACGACGCTCATACCGGAAGTCAGCATGAAGGGCACTCGATGAAAATTGAAAATTAATCGTACTTACGTGCTAATGAGTTGTGATAATACCAATTACGATAATCTAGTATGAATGACAAAGGTAAATAGGTTTTTTATACACAGGTAATTACTATAAAATAATTAAATATTATGCTCTATCGCTATTGGTTTCGGATTTGGTATAATAATATACCATTTTAAACACTGTTAAGCAAATGAAACCGGTCCTGATCTTTAATTAAAATGGTTAAGTAGTAGTTACTACAAAGTTTTATTTTTATTATTATAAACATGGATGACATTAAATCAGCTAATAAAATTGACAGTAACGTTATAATGTGATGTATATTATTGGTAATTCATATTGGGCAAATAATTTGTCCCAAATCATCCTTTTCTGACTCATCTGACATTCTGATCATTTATTAATATAAATGATTGCCTAACATTAATAATTTATCAAGGACCTGTTATCTTCCTATAGCCAATGGAAATCATTGGGTTTGTGTCTATGAATAAAATTATAATTCTGCAAAATGTTCGTCAGACAATACTAATGGTCACTAGGAAAGTGTACATTAGAATATCAATAGGTATTTTTTACTCTGTCTCTCACATCGATTTTTAAATAGCGAGATGATGGAGTAGCAGAATATTTGCTTCTGAAGTCGTGGGTTACTTGTTCGAATTCTGCATCTGACAAAATGACATTTTTGTCAATGAGTGTTTGGATTCAAAGCATCGTGCCAATAAGTTGGCCATTTCTCGTAAACAATTTACAAGAAATCTCCCCAAATGGCTTTATAGTATATCTCGATTAAAACATAGTTTAACTGTACATATTATTATTACAAGGATTTTCAACAAAACATCTGTATGTTTCTCTTTATTTCAGATATATCACAGTGTTGCTATGGCAATATGAAACGCTAACAAATAATATCTCTCGACGTTATTACAGCCTGAACCTTTATGGTTTAAAAGGTTTCTATTTTCGAAATCGTGAAAGACAATATTGCCAATATGAAAACACAAAAGGTTTCAGTGGACGTGTGGGCTATGCTTCAGTCGATGCTGGGATACTTGATGTTGGCTATCTTGGGTGGAATATTTTTGCGGCTTGTTGTGGCAACGCTGACGCTTCCGGGGCGCCTGCGCAAACAGAAGAACGATGTGCAGCGAGCCATGAAAGAATTAGAGGTTAGGAAAATTCCCGCCAAATTTCATGACTTTCCTAGTAAGTTTTATAATAAATTACAGTCGAACTTGATTATTACGAGGAAAATGGGACCGACTGAATTTGCTCGTTATAAGCGTTACTCGTTATATCAGAGAATAGGTATTTTTAATGAGCGGTCAGATAACACAAAAAGTCGCAATTCAAACAAAAATACACAATTAGAATTTTTCCCCGAAACAAGCATGGCATTCATAAACTACAAAAGAAGTTGTTTATTGTAATGAACGCTGGTAGGTAGGTACCTACCTACTGACTTCACAAACCTTGAATTTTTTACATGAAATTTCAACCATATGCGTGGATGGATACTTTTTCAATTTTGTCGGCGAAAACACCAATTAGGTACCCGCTTAGACACTGAACTAGTGTCATAAACGTAATCCGATCCCGGCGGCATCGGTCTACGGTCGGATTTTATTGCTTAGTGTCGAAATATTTTTAAACGATCGACACATTTACAGTTTTAGAAAGTTTCTGACAATATTTTTGCTCGGTATATCCGATAAGTTGTTCGTAATAAAAGTGATTAAATGAATGGAGAAAATCATAAACTTAAATGTCAACGAATGTTAGTTTCCACATTACATTCGAGATTTCACTATGTCCGTGATCGTAATAACCAAGTTCGACTGTATTATAATTCTCTATTGAAATTAAAGAAAGTAAACATAATCGATGTTGACAAAATGGTTTTGCCTATCATTTGTAAGACGTCATTTTTTTTAGCGAGATTGCCACAATCTGGGTCGTATTTTTTAATGGTAAATCTTGAAAATGAATGTTTGTATAATTTCAGAACAGGTATCCAGATGCGTTCAAAAGCGCGATGGAAGAGTGCTCGGAAGAAGAGGCGGAGAAAGCAAAAAGGGACTCAGAAGTTGCGGATGAAGACAATGATGAGCCATTCGAGGAGAATATCCAGGCCACGGAAGAATCAGCAGAAGAGGAAACACCGCTAGAGGAAAAGAAAACCAAATAGTTAACTAATTATCAGGTTTACGACGATTGATGTTAGTTGTTATTTATTTAATCAACCCCTAATCAAGGGGTAGAACATGGCATACTTCGGAGATAATAATACAGATGCCCATTATCTGAATCCAGACGTCATGTTTATCTGAAATTATTATTCACGAGCTAATTACAAAAAAAATGATTCTGTGTTTAGCGAGCACATGCTGCGATATACAAAGTAAATTGAATATATTTTTTGAAGTGTTTTAACACAGTCAGTGCTCAAAACACGCCTGGCGTGGCCATTCACTGCTGACTAGTTAATTAACACATTTAATTTTCATGCTAATTGCTACATGCTATGCGTGTCTTGAGCACTGCCCGAGTTGTGGCAATTAACCGGTCAGCGGGTAATTGGCATTTTTATTCGAAATAAAATACTTATTTAAAAAATCATTTAATACTAATTTATATTATTTTCATCACAGATAAACGGGATTCACTCTACTGGGTTTTTTTATGTACCATGCATAACAATTTAAAAAAAAATCTCTCTAGTGTGGACACCAGCACATTGTCTATAATAATTGTGATCACTAGATGTAGATTCAAAGTTCGAATCCTGCAGGCTGGGTAAAATTTACATGCAATTCGTATATTTGAATTCAGGTAATGGGAGTTCTCCGAATAGAAATCGAGCATTTGGCTAGAAAATAATTCTTTTCACTGTGGGTACGCAAAATGTCATATAGTGGAGCTTTTGCTATACCGTGTTGTCATCTTTTCATAATATGCTGAAAAAACTAATAAGTGTAAAAATTCAGCATTACTGAAGCAAATATAATGCATACTGAATTCTTTAAAATTATAGTATTTTCGACATATTTTGCTTAATAATAACATACTATTTTACATTTTTATATCGCAGTGTTGCCATCTTTTTCTATGCTGAGTACAATCGTGTAAAAATTATAGTATTTCTGAAAAAAAATTAATAGATAGGTACATGAACATATTTCGTACTGTGTTCTTCAAAATTATAAGTTGATTTATTTTGCGTAAAAATTAAGTGACATAGTATTTTACATTTTCAGTATTGTACTATTGCTATACTAATTGTCCTATAATTATAGTACTGTTGGCAACATTGCTACAGCCTCATTGCCGTCAGTATGCTTTATTTAATACGTCTTATTTGAAGACAGCATGTTGGAAAATCCCTCTACTATTATACTCGATCTCTATAAACATGTATAGGTATATGCCCATTAATTAAAATTTAATAAGATATTCACTGAGACAGTAATGACCAAAGTATTTATTAGCCTTAGATTACAATGGTGTACTTAAATAACTTATGTAAACCAAAATAATCATAAGTATTATATATTTACATATAATAAATTAGTAGGAAACACACTATTATAAGATTTATTATTACCAGTGGCGAATACTCGATACTATGCGATTTTTAAACAATAGCGCAAATCATTTACCTCCATCTAATAGGCACCCTTCGCCACTGGTGTTAATTATATAGAACAGTATATTATATTTTTATTAAAATCTCTACCCAGCATTATAACAGTAAAGATTATGGTTTGATAATCGAACTATTTATTAGTAATTAATTATATTGAGTATATACTTAATATTATGATGTGGTAAATTTATACAATACAGTTATTAAGAATTGCTTAGTTAATGTTAATATGTATTATGGCAATGGTAATAAATAATAAAATTTTATGTAAAGGGTACCAATTGACTAGCTATATAAAAAACAATATTTATATTTTTCAAAAAAAATATTGAACGAAATTTGACTGTGATATTGTTGAACCGACGGATGATTTCCTACAGCCTTTATTCGTAAAATTACGGAAAGTTTTAGTCTTATTCAATTACTAAAAAACATGATTCTTTTTCTTGTGCCATTGTCTATCGGCATTTGGCCATCATCAGGGCGTTCATCAATCAGAACATTGCTGTGGAGCCACTGTCTTATACCGTTTGGATAATAAAATGACGTGGAGAATGCTGCACTTTTGAAATCTCATAATGTGCTCGAGGTACTGTAGTTATCTAGTTGTATTATTCAGTATTCGAGTTATTTACCATTGGTCACACCTATCAGTTCAATTAAGTTTGAGTGCGCTCCGTGACTTCTTCAAAGAGTTCTCATCAATATTGTATTACACAATAATTTTGTGGAAAAAGTACTAAAAAATGCGTTTTATTAAATTAAATCAATAATACAATGCATTTTCACCATGAATTGACAGTTAACACAATAAAAGAAACAATAATTTTGACTCGCGTAAATACGGAGAAAATCGAGAATTTAAATAGGTTTGTACTTTTTTTTTAGAATTAAAATAGGTACCTATATATTATAAGGAGTATAAAGCGATTATTAAGTTCAAAATAACATTTATGTATTGTCTATCGATATTCGTCATTATGGTTTATTTTTTTTAGCAGCAAACTATCGAAATAATGAAAATTAAAAAACTGGAAGAACTGGAGGGGGGGAAGGGATGATTTGAATTAAAAAAAAACAGCGACCCGGCGCTTGTATACTTAGCACTACACCACTGCATACACGCCTATCAAAAAGGTTATAAATGGTGACCTTTTGCGATTTCCGATAATAGTGCTAGTTATTGCTTAGATTCGAATGCAATGCGGTAACATGTTCGCAGTAAATAAAGATTTTTGATGCATTTTTCGTTCAATCTAGTAACTACGATAATACATTTTTTTCCATAATGAAATAATCATCATTTTCTACAAAAAAACTTACCATATAGTTTTAAGCAATACATCGCACTATGATCGAAATTCACAAATTTCGTGACGCGATGTGAATATACCGTACAAATTGAGTATGTACCTTTCATTGGTAGTTTTCACGTAGCAGACGAACGATCGTTTTGTAAAAAAATACAAAAATGTTCGCATTTTCACGTGTAAAAATAATAATCAATGTATAATATAATTATTACTCTTGCTGTATTTAAAATTGTGGTTTGTCGCATATGCCACATTTTATGTAGAGCATCTCCAAACCTGTCAGTTCCTTAGACCCCCGTGTACCTAAATCCGCCACTGCTGAACATATAATATAACAGCGAACCATGCATAATCTCATGTTTACCTTGAGGTCTAATATTGCTAAAGCAGTTAATTTTGAAAAATACACTTGGTTTGTTAAATTAAATTACAATACATCAATAAAACGACAATTAGATATTAATATTCCACATAATTGAACAATAATCATGATTGGTTTCGTCCGCTTCATCGGGACATTGTCAACGAATAGAAAATTTATTTAATCTTACAAGTCCCTTCATATTTTTATACTTACGAAATTAAAAACAATTGAATTCATTTTTCTTCTTAAAGAATACTGGTTGAAGTACTCAGCTTCGAACGAGGTCGCTTCCTAAATTGATAAATAATATATATTGAATAATCACATTTTTCAATATCAAAATGATTTTTTAATCTAAAAATGCAATATGTTTACAATGAAAATAATTCTGACAGGAGTATAAGTCAAACAAAAGAACAACAGATTAAAATCGAATCCAAAATATTTAAACTTTATGTTCATCTGTAGTAAAAATTCAAAATGTAAAGGAATACACAAACATACGTTGTATTTTATAATATAATTTACGTATAGAGTATATATAATAATAATATTATTATGTATTTGTTATATTTAATATATTGGATTTAAGGGTCTATATTTAAATCACGCGACTAATTGTGACTAAATATCAAACGGGCAATACTATAGTTGTAAGATTAATATTAATTATTGAAGACATTGTACCTATCTAATTATGAATTTAAATAAAGCTATATTAAAAAACGAATTAAATTGTTTCGTTATTTCAAAAAAATACATTAGAGTGTAGGAAAACCAGACGCTGCCTTGACGCGCATGCAATATGGCCACCGGCGTTCGCGAAAGCTCCGAATTCAGACGGCGACGACCGAGCGTCGGTTTTTCCGAGCGTCCCATAATCAATCAATGTTTTCAATTGTTGTGTCAATTTAGAAAGCCTAAAATGTGAAAATACGAGGCATTTATTCAATACCAACATCCTAATGTGATTTGTCATAAGATATATGAAATATATCTCATTAAAAGTGACATATTTCTACACACATAACAGCTACGCACGGCGACCGACACCTATGTGTATTTTCTCAACATGTTGTAATAAAAATCATTCTAAATTTGAATTATTATTAATAATAACACATTAAGGCTAGTAAGTTTATTGTTATTTTAGTGTTATTGAGTGATAATAATTAATACTTGAACATATATTGATATTAGCAATAATAATTAATTAATCCATCCGTTTCAGTTGTTGTCATTTAACACTGTGTCGTTTCCAACGTAAATTAGAACGTCCTATTGAGTTACATTGTGGTTGCACTTGACAAAGAATTTAATACTGGATATCGTGCGACATATAATTGTAAATAATTCGCGTTGAATAAATAACCTAGGAATTGTCATAACGAATTTTGTCACACATATCAGACTATCGATGCCCGTCTGACAACGTCAAATATCCGAGGCTGAGCGAACGAGATAAAAAAAATACTATCTGTGTTTTAATAATAACAATAAATATTATTTTACATATGTTTAATGGAAACAGCCAAGCGATTGATGAATATATTGAAAACAATATTTCAGTAATACAGTGTCGTTCGTGAGGATAAGGTGTGTGATGAAAAATATGACGGAAACGTTTGTGACTCTATCCATGAAATCTCACTCAATAGTTTCAAATTTTTATTATAATAATATGTTATTTTACACGGCGCAATGACTTCAGGATCGCGGCTTTCCAGTGTGTCGAGCGGGTGAGTGAAATTACTAATTAATTAAACACCTTTATTGTCTACTTATGCCTTATATTATCTGCCCTGTTGTCTAAGTGACTGTGATTATTCACAGATACAATAAAATCATTATGATAATGTAGAAACAAGCCCAATATTTGATTGAACAATCAAAAAGTTCAAAGGTCCATGAATTATCTTAGACAATGTTGGCCCATCCTCCAATCTCTAGGCTTGAGATGAGAGTATTCCTTCATAACATGTTTAAATTGACGTTCTAATTTCAAATCTACTTTTAACTGTGTTATATAATATATTCAATATACAACATTAATATTATATATATTAAACGCAAATAAACAATAATCAGGTTGGTATCACTGTTAGAATATTTGGACAACCATAATTTTATTAGTATATTAACGATGTTCATAGTTAACAAAACTAAGCCCCAGACTAGATCAAAATGATAATAAGTACATAAACGATTTTTTCTACCAACGTCGGAAAATAGAAATAGGTACGTGACATTTGTATCAGAATAATATTACATGAAATGTACGCAAAGGTTAAGAAACAATTTTAATACAACCTTCAAACTGTTTGTATACAATGTAGCAAAGAAAGATTCGAACGAAATGTTTGTTATTAATGAATATTTTTTTAAGAATCGTCCATTGAACGTCTGTTCAAATTTCTTAATAAGTTTTCCAAAATTATTTATTTCTTTGAGATTTTTTGCAATGATTTATTTTGCTATATCGTAAGGAAAACGAAACTTTTCACGATTACTGTTGATAATAACGCTTCAAGATAAAATAAATAAGATTCTTCGAAATGTGTCAATTGAAGTTGATAAAGCTAACATTCCAATTATTTAAGTTTTTTACGATAAAAATACAACAAAAATATCCATTTTGCTTGCGTCAGTAGTTTTGTTGTGTTTGTATCAAAATGTCTAATAAATTGTTATTGTTAAATTGTATTGGGGCCTCGCTCGCATTACCTAATCGGGCCTCGCACTCGCTCGGACCGGTCCTGTTGACAGGACTATTTATAATAATTATAACGTTCAAAAGGGCATACCAGCGGATCTATTCTATACACAAGACTGCTTTCGACCTTTACAGAAGGTAAATAGGGTAGGAAAGTATCAAATATTAATACTTATTGTAACAATTACAATAAGTTAGCCGTCTGAACTGTCAAAACTGTCTCTCTAAAATTTATCACAGCCAAGAGAGGTGTTGTTAAAACATAGCACTTATTATAACAATTACAACTAACTTATTGTAATTGTCACAATAAGTGCTATTACTTGAATGCTTTCCTACCCTAGATAGCGGCCGAAAGCAGTCTTGTGTATAGAATAGATGCGCTGAAATTTATCTCGCTAATGAAAGTGTTATCAATGTTATCATAGACAATATGTAAACATTACTATTCCTCATAAATATTTTCTAAGGTCATAGTAAAAACTCATTAAATATTTCATTATGTAGGTAGTACCACAAATAACGAATCAATCATATTCCATAAATTGAATGATAATAGGGAAGTCTGTCGACATGTTTGCCCATTGTAGTGGGTATTATGATCTCCCATATCATATTTTTATCGCTTTATCCGCTACTAGACTGATTATTATAGAGCTGACAGGGTGTGATAAGTCTTCTTCTTTCTTTACCATATCCATTATCGGACGTCAGCGATGATTTAGGCAATTTACCTCTGTTTTTTATGATATACTTGAGCCAAGACGTTCTTGGCATTGCCAAAAAATATTTAAAACAAAGATAGATATTTTTGAAACTATAATTTAAAAAAACACATGCATGTGAAACATGGACCCTAAGTAAAAGAGAGATCCAGAAACTTAGATTAGCCACAACGTGGTATGGAGAGGTGCGTGCTAGGCATAACGCGAAAGGACAAAAAGAGGAATGAGTGGATAAGGAAACAGACAAGGGTTTGCCATGTAATAGAGTTCGCTAATGGGCTGGACACATAGCTCGAAGAAGAGACAAATCTAGTCACTCAGTGGTACCCAATAGGTACAAAACGTCCGCAAGGTACACCTAGAGGCCGCTGGGTCGATGAAATGATTAAGTTCTGCGGAAGTACGTGGCAACGCAACGCACAGGACTGAAATAAGTGGAATCAGCTTGGAGGTCTTCATCCAGCAGTCGATAGATTTAAGCTGATGATGATGAATTAAAAAAAAACAGTTATAAAAAATATGCATTCATTAAAACTTGAATTTTATTTAGTACTTCGTATCTATTCATGGTTATTTGTTATAATCATATTAGTTTTTTTTTCGAAACTCTATTAACAGTGAGAATAGCCATTAAATCTAAATAAAAAGAAAAATTGTGCTAGGTAACAGATGACGCTTCGGTCTAATGACGATGCTACGTTACAAGGTATTAAACCGACACTTGAAGTGCATCTTGTACAAAACACTAATAAGACCAGTTGTCATGTATGACTCGGAGACATGGTGTATGACCAAAGGCATTGAAAGAGTGTTGGGCTCATTTGAACGGAGCGTGCTGCGTGGTATCTTCGGATCCATCAATGACACACAGTTGGAGTGGAGGCGAAGATACAATTGGAATGCCTTAGATTGCTGGGTTTATTGACCTAAGAATACGGTAGTATTTTTTTCAAATACGCCATTTCTATTGGCTTTACCCCGTGGTTAAGCTACAACATACGGCCGTAGCCATAAATTGACAAACCATAAATGAATTAGGGAGTAAGATCATGTTACCACGCGTGTTTGAACATGTACCTAACCGAAAAAAAATCGTTTTTTTAAACGGTTATGATAAAATTATAATAACGTTATAATAAACGGTTATAATAATTATTATAAAACAATGATTATTCGTAGGATGTCTATCACATTTGAATGGTCAAAGACATAGCTTATAATCAGTATCTTTAGAATTGTCTTCAAATGTGTTAATCGTGCCCATTTTTTGAATGACTAATTCTTGTCAAATTTGGGATCACAGAAATTATAAAATATATTTGTTATCGTAAATATTTCACTATATAATTTAAACATTAGTTTTACTAATGGTTTTTTTAATGCTTTTAAAAATTAATAAAACTAAAAAATCGTAGCACCACTGCACATGGATGTACTGAAATATGACTATATTCTAACTAAAACATTAGATCGAGAGGTTTAAAAGAATACTATTTTATGTAATAAAAATACTTTATGCAGTCATCACATGTTTAAAATAAATATAAAGGATAATAAGGCTTCAAAATTGTATAAATAGATTATCTACAACGTTTAAGGAATGTCCAGGATCATCCTTTGAAAATGGAAAAAAAGCTCCATTTTGACCTACGTTGGGCATGTGGGTCGTTAAAAAAAATCTTTGGAATTAGTTAGATGTAATACTGTGTATAAACACTTAATAGTGAATAGATATTGACACCTCAGAGTCTCGGCACTACTAAATATGCTAGAGTGGCGATACCTCATTGCCAAGATGGTTAGCAAACATTTCGAAAACACGGGTTGTTATATAATGAAAACACTATGTTTGGCGGCGTCGTCTTGGTTAATTGAGTCGCTCATAATAAAAGATACATACAAAAATTATTGAGCAAACGTTGCCCGACTGTCAATGAATCGAGTCTCTTCAAAATTAAACAAACGAATGCCTGCTAGAGTGACAAAGGTTGAGTGACATGATGGAGGGAGAAAGCGTGTTACTGCCACGTTACTGCCAACGCATTGAAGCATATTAGAAATTATCAATATGTATTGAAACTAAAATTGTACTGTCTTTATTATGCGATAGTATGTAATAAATATATATAGATATATATTATCTAATGAAAATAATACACCACTGATATAGAAAAAATGTTTTTTCAATAGAAATAATTCACACGTGTCGATCATAATAAAATAACATTCCGTAGGCGAACTAAAATGAAATCCTAGAAATTCAATAAGTAATTGAAACCTTCAG
Organism: Rhyacophila brunnea; assembly: GCF_057557595.1. NCBI lineage: Eukaryota > Metazoa > Arthropoda > Insecta > Trichoptera > Rhyacophilidae > Rhyacophila > Rhyacophila brunnea. The sequence goes on from NW_028232752.1 coordinate 19,201,027, forward strand.
AGACACGTGCTTTTGTTCTGAAACCTGACACATTTAAACACTTCGTATATTAATCTAACATTTATTATCATTTTCTTCTGATAATATTGAGTTATTAATATTAGAGAAAATTTATTGTAGTTAGATAAAACTATTTATATTGTATTATGAATATTCATCGTAATTCTCATTTCAGCGTCATCTACTGGATGAAGGAATACCGTAGCTTCTTCAACTCTTCTCGCTCTAGAAAATTTTGGTTACATGTAAATTGTACGTGAACATTTCACCGTGGCACAGTTCGCCGTGAGCTTTCTTGTTAGAAAGAGATGACCGTATACTATACGGTCTCCAATTTATTAGATTCAATATGAACATTAATTCAATTTTCATAGCTGATTTTGGCAAAATTCAAGTATAATTCAAGAATGCAAACCTAACAAGTAATCCAGTATATTGGCTATTTTCAAAATTTGTTTGCTGTTGGCATCCTGTAAAGTGTAAACTGACAAGAACCGTTTTTATTTAGACATGAATTTTATGTCAGTACTATACGACCCGAATGGGTTGGACGGTCTTTAATATACGGCCATATATTTCCGGTACAACATTTCACGGTGAAGTGTGATACGGCGAACTGCATACTTACAAGTTTCCGGACAGGGAAAATTTTAGGGCGACCCTGCAGTCGTTTAGTGCTTCTTGGGTACCACTGTATCAGCGTTGCCAGACGTCCCGATTTTTGCAGGACATCCCGCTTTTTAAGCTAAAATTGATTGTCCCGCGCGGGACAGCTACATTCACGATTAATTAACAAATATAAATAAGACATCTAAGTTAAAAATTAGGTAAATTATTAATGATTTCAAAAAGTCTATGAAATCTGCAAACGATATAATGTGGACCAGCGCTACGATTTTTCGCGTGAAAACATTTTTGCTCGAACCAAGTTTCAAAAGTATTATGGAATGCGGTATCTATATTAAATTTGACTTAAGAAGTAGATATGGACCTGATGTATGAAGAATTTGACTCCCTGAAACTTTCTATTGATGTGACCGCGAAAAATTCGAGACTCTGCACATAAATGTCATCAGTTATTCACAGGGCTCGAAATAGACCGGAACGCACCGGAGAATTGAAATTCTAAAGAAGAGAAAGTGAAATTCTAAAAGATACCGTTCTGGCTCGTGGCTTCTTTGAAAATTGCGTTCCGTTTCATGTTATTGAGATAATATTGCATATAGGTATGTAGTTTTTAAAGTTGTAAGAGCTGATTCGTGGGAAAAATATTCGCCTGCGGCGCTAACAGAATGTGTATATTATTTATTAATGATTAGTCCTACAAGGTCTATAATAAAGGATAAATAAGGACCTTAAATTAGTAGGTCTCCGGAACCTGAAAAATAATTTGAAATCACAAAAGAACCTTGCAGCGAAGGAATACACAAATGTACGAGCTTCTAGAATTCTAAGAAAATTGACGAAAAATAAGTGATTTTGCAAAAATGAATAGGTACCCATTTAAAAAAAACAACTACATTTTAATGTTGTATTGGGGGGGGGGGGTTAATGTGTATTAGCGCAGAGCCCCTTCAAGTATAAATGAAACCCTGATTATTAGGCATATCGCCCTTATGATATCCAAAAAATATTTAACATAATTTGATATTTTTGAATGATTATTCAGCGCTCCGGTTCGTAAGATTTTCTATTTCGAGCACTGGTTATTCAAGTTATTTCCGGAAAAATAGACTAAAAATATTTTTAAAGCTAATTAAATTTATTTTAAGCATACTAACATCTAATTCGTATACCGAACGGGTATTTTCTCAGATGACTTTATTTAAATTGGCAAGAAACAGAATATGTTCTATTGAGTTGATAAAATTGCAATTAATTGTTCAATTCAACATGATACACTCATGTGCTGAATTTTACCAATACATTAAGCAGCAGAAAGAAACTCTTCAAGAAGAAAAATCTTCAGTCAAGTACAAATAGGCGAGTGTTGGGGAAAAATATTGTTTAATATTAATATTATTTTATTGTTTTGTAGTTTAGATTGTGTCATTTATAATTGCTATTGTAGAAAGAAACATTAAAAATATTGAAATATGTGTTTTTTAGGTTGTCCTGCTTTTTTCTCCTAAATGACATTTTTTTAAATTTCACATGGTAAAAATCTCGATTCGGTAAAATAATTATCTGGCAACGCTGGACTGTATATACACTCGCCGAGAAATATGTTAGATCCATTGCCATTTCATCAGCTTGACGAGCCCGCATACACTTTTCTTTCTCTTTATCCATCAGTTTCTTTTGTTGCCTATACGCGTTATGCCTTACATGCACATTTATTCAACACTTTATAACGAGACACGATTTGCTTATCAGAGTAATTCTTCTACTATCATCTTAGCTGGTATCGTTTTGAATGTTAATATGTGATCCCTGTTATCTTTTATTATAATTGTGATACTCTTTTATTAATGTTATACCAAATTTTTTATTCTTCTCATATAAATAGCCATATCGAGTTCGTATTTCAATTCTCGTTACTACATAATATACCTACACATATTTATAGGTTATATTTAAATTATTTTTATGTTCATTTATAATACCATCTTCCAATACGGCTGGTCACCGGGGAAGATCACGACAGTAACCCTCCAAAGAAAAATACAACTACGCTAACAAAACTTGCATCTATCCCAGAGTCCAGTGGTATTTCTTTCTTTGGAGGAGGCCTTCACCCGAAGAGGGGTGCTTACAAACCAAATAAACAAATCACAATATTATTTAAGTTACACATACAAAAATATATACTATATAAACGTTACATAGCACTGTTTAATATAATATATTATATCAAACATGATGAGGAGGTATATATATATATATATATATATATATATATATATATATATATATATGTGTGTGTAATTTAAAGCTAACATAAATATTACACTACAAGTGGCGGTTTTATGGAGAATGTAAACTTTTCTATACAAAAAGTTCGCATGAATCCCCTTTCCGTAGTTACCATAACACAGTGGCGAAGGGTGGAGGTAGGCTGTTAAGATCCGCCATAAATGGTGCATACTAAACTTTGTCAGTCATACGTATTTGTTTTCAATTAAATAAAACTACAATTAAATTTACAGATATGTATTGGTCATTATTTGTCAGTATTATATATAAAATAAAAATATTAATATATATATATATTTATTATACAAAAATATAAAAATATACTTAGATAAAATATAAAACACCATAGATAGATATATATATGTATATAATATATATATAATTATAGGTTATATATACATTAGATATAGTCAATTCACTGTCATTTACTTTTTGTCTGTAAGAAATAAAAAGGCTTTATTATTTTATTTTATTTTATAATATCTTTAAAAAAAATCTTTTGATAATATATTTTTGAATAAATATTCATAAATCGTAACCCGGAGATGATTTGAAATTCTTGCTTATAAAATTTAAATTATATCCAGCTTATTTAACCCCCATTTTGATAAAACCGTACTGTAATTAGCTCGGAAGTTATTTACGATTTCAAAGATAATGTTATCAAAGTTATTTAGTGATAAATAATCCCCCCTCCTTTTACCTTCCGTACCTTTGTTCATATTCTTTTGTATTCATGATTTGAATTTTAAATATTTGAAAAGTAATTTTCTTCAAACAAAATATGAAGTTAATTTATTTCAGAGTACGTGCCTACAAAGAGAATTCTATTCTTATTTTATTTCAGCAACAGACTGATATATTTTTTTATTAATATTATTTAATAAGGGTCTACAAAAAGGACCATTCACAGAGATAAATATCTTTCATGTCTAATATAACTAATTCGTATTAAATTATAGGACGTCCCAATAAAAGGCGGACCCAGAAAACAATAAAATTAATAAAGACGATAAAATGTTCACAATATTTTGTATAGGTAAGTTGTATTAATATTAGGTTAATCGGAAAATGATTGTGCTTTATAACCTTTAAATTTGTCTACATTTTTCTCATCTAGCAGGGCTTGAAATCGACCGGAGCGCTCCGGAGCGCGGTTCCGGTTCATATAATCGCCAAAATTATCGCTCTATCACGTGGAATAAAATATTTGACGATCTGAGTTACATAAGCCATATAACAAAAATCCAACACACTTATTTTTATAAAATAAGTAATATCGTAAAATTGTCAAGCACTCCGGTTCGTAAAGTTTTCCATTTCGAGCGCTGTCACCTAGCAATTATAATATATACCTATTTGGGCCAATTATATTTCCTACTTTTGGCTTGGTTTTTTTTTCTTTACTAACTTGATTTACCTGTTCTTTTCATTCTAAATGTCATGTTGTGAACGTCTTGAATTAATAGTTTGTTATGTAAGTACTCGATATGTTTTTTTTAAATTAATTAATTAATAAATATGAAGGTACTTACACTAATTATTATGTTAAATTTATAATAAAAACAGATTATAGTCAGTGTCATAGTGGCCTGTGAATAAACACCATTTTGTAATATTGCATAGTGTATTACGGTATAATAATGAGATTAATTCTCTCGGGCCGTAACCGAATCCAGTTCGACTTTGTCGGGATCATAACACAGGCCCGGAATATTAAAATAAGGGTCCGGGCTAAATAATTCCAATCCTGTGACGTAGTGAATGAGTCGCGTGAACCTCGGGCGTTTGTATAGAATTGTATTGATCCAGTCGCGAGAGGTATTTCTCCTCCTGTCTCCCATATTATTTCATAGGGCACAGCGAAGTGTGTACTAGTGTAGTATTGTACTAGTTTACTATACTATTTATCTAAGAATCGATACACAATATTTTTTTTTATGTCGCCTATAAATAAATTGATAACGTTATTTTAATTCAGTTATATCTTGGTAAAGAGATATCAGTGGCGAAGGGTGGAGGTAGGCTGTTATAATTCGATATAAATAGTGCATACTAAACTTTGTCAGTTATAAATATTTGTTTTCATTTAACTAAAGTTACAATTTACAGCTGGTGTTGGTTAGTTTTTAAAATTCAATTAAACCCTGCGAAACCAAGCCCCATGCCATAATTGAAAATAGTAAAAAAAAAAATACTCGTCTATCTATAAAATATCTATAATTATGACATTAAATCATACACACTTTTGGATATTTTATAGATATTATATTGTGACTTGGTTTAAGCATGGCTTAATGAATTTAAAAAAACTAACCTACAACATTGTATAATATGTATTTTTAATTCAACGAAAACAAGTAAGTATGAATGAAAAAGTGTGAAAAATTTTGTTGGATCTCCCAAAGTATACTAAAACTATTATAGTTTGGCTTAGGCGGGATTTTTTTTTTTAATAAAGCAACTAAATCTGTAAATTGTAGTCTTAGGTCAATAAAAAGAAATACGCATGACTAGGGAATGGGACAACTGGACGCCGGGACAATTGGACGCCGCACTGTCGTAGACTTGTATACAGAACGTAGACGAGGAATTTTAATCAGTTTCTATCTACTATTTAGTAGTTTTAATTCATTTTACTCTTACCACAATGTTTTTTATTGCCAATTGAGAATCACCATGCCTAAGGCTCTATATAAAATGAAAAAACTCTTTTTTCGTTGGAACTTAAACATGTGCACGATTAAATCATTATTTACGTGTGCATATTTAAATTCTCACCAACTATTAAATCATAATATAATAATTTAAATATAAATAATATTATAAAATATTTTTTTTAAAGTACCTATAAGTACCTAACGTCTATTTAATTTCGAACTGCGCGGAGTCCAGTTGTCCCGGCGCCAAATCGTCCTAGACCCCATGACTGACAAAGTTTAATGTGGACTATTTATGTCGGATCTTAATAGCCTACCTCCACCCTTCGCCACTGAGAGATGTTATAGTTCAAAGAAAATATAACACTAATTACTTGTAGTACATACGTACTTCCGGTTTTGTCTTAAAACATTATCTAATTGCCCCAATGTGATATGTCGTAAGATGAAAATTGTTATATGATGATATTATAAAATACCCCTGTTTGTTATTTCTTTGAATAAATTGATCATAAAAATTTATTTTTCTTGTATTTGGATTTATGAAAATTCTTTTTTGCTGTGCGTGGAACAGAGTTATAAAAAATACAAGATTATTATTTGATGTCGCTGTTGACAGAGTGATTTTGTACAATCGACGTCAACTTGACAATATTTGTATAGATATTTCTTCAAATCCAACAAATTCACACACATACCTATATTCAAAAATACAATAATTGTGTCGCTAGATTTCAAAATCAGCCAAGTCCATAATAGATGAATAGGAGAAAAGCAGCTTTTTGTTTTTTCTCAAATACACAGTCACAAGGGTGAAAGTTTATATTATTTCGAGTATAGTATATTTAAAATTATTAAATTCCACAATTTAATAATGCAGAAATGTTAGAAAGCAGTAGTTCTTCAGCAAATCATAAAAAGTCAAAAATACCTAAAGGTAGACTTAGCTGATTTTGAAATGTAGCGACACAATTGTTATAGTTTTGAATATTTCAAAATTACACAATGTTAAAAGAAAATGTTGAAATTTAACTTGTAAATTGTAACAGTTTTAGTAAGCTCTTGTGAAACTTTCGCCATTTTTTCTTTAGTTATCTGTGCCTTACATCTAAATGTATGTAAATAGAAAGCCGCGGCGTGTGGCAGGTGTCCAATTAGTTTAATTTTACGCATGCCGTTGGCCGTATCACTGTTCACCTCGAGCTGTTGTATCGGAAACTGATGGGCGTATAAAATTGGGATCAAATTTATGTCTAAATAATATGTGTAATAAAAACCACCAGAAAACAAGGGAAAAACAGAAGAAAATAGGAACATAGGTAAGTAGGAAATTAGAATTATACCTACCGTATATATTTATATAAAAATTATGGTTAGTATCATGTCGTACGTATTATCAAATATAAAATTAATGTTATTATTGAATCTAATAAACCAATATTACCAACTGTCAGCAAAGCTCCAGGAACAATGTCATTTTTTTATTTCAATTCTATATGGTCATCTTATTTCGGTAAGACAGATCACGGTGAACTGTGCTACGGTGAAATGTAACATGTACATTGTAACCTTGTGATACATATAATTTATATGAATCCAATTACTTCGTTTATATATAACTAACATATTGTAGTACCTATTCACGAAACCGATGTTTCAAATCAGATTCAAAAAATACTCTAAATCGGCAAAAAAACTTGTAAGAATATTTTGAAGTGTATTCATTCTTGAAGTCACGAAGTCCCTCCGAAATATTTACATACGTAAACGCTCCGTTTAGATTGACTGCCGGTTCAAAAGATTTATTGTGGATACTGTTCCCACTTACTTAAAGAAAAATTTTAGACGACCAAGATGATAATAATATAAACGTTTTCGTCTAGTAATGGTGCTGATCGGCAGTGACGTCCCTAGACAAAATGCCGCCCCTGGGCAGCGCCAAAATGCCGCTCCATTTATTATGCATAGTCATATATAGTCGTTTTTGGTCACCAAGGACATCGAAGGGCAACGGAAGTAAACTAGATATCGCGAACCCAACAAAAAAAATAGACTGCTGTTAAACTTTTTATATTAATTAATACATTTTGTTTCCAACCAGTGATCTGATTAAATTTATTAAATGGACCGATATTTTTGTTATTATTGAGTTTAGGTAGCTATTTCTATTATTACCATATGATTCTACTCGATTTGCCGCCCTTCGAGTAACTGCCGCCCCCAAGCGACGCTCAATCTGCCTACCCCTACGGGACGTCACAGCTGATCGGTGTTGCCAACTGTCTGTCATTCACAAAAATCAGATGGGGTGAGAAATGTTAGATTTTCTTCAAATTCAAAAAGTGTCTAAAAAAGAGTATTTCAAAATAAATATTTTGTGATAAAATTATTGACATTCTTTTTACAATATCGAATTCGAATTACGAATAAGAATTTCGTATTTAACAACTAATAAGCCATAGAAGTTAAAAAAAATAATGCCGATAAGCAATTTAATAATCTTCTTGTATATAACATTACTAATTATATTTATAAATTATGTGGTACAAAAGTCCACCATGTTGACTTTTAAGCAAATCTGGTATAATATTCTAGCTTTATTATGAGAAGTTTTGCTGTTTAAAAATGCTTGATTTGCAAAATGAAATTTTGAAAAATGCCCAATAAAAATGCTAAATCTTGTAAGAAAAACGTTGAAGTTGGCAATGCTGGCTGGTGATACATGAGCCATAGATATATGTAAATAAATCAGAGATTATAAAGATTTATTATGAATAACGCAAGCATACCAATCTCGTAAACAGCTCGTCCAACCTCTTTGGGTCGTATAGTACTGACATAAAATTCATGTCTAAATAAAACGCGGTTCTTATCGGTTTACACTTTACAGGAAGCCAGCGGCAAACAAATTTTGAAAATAGCCGATATACTGAATTATTTGTTAGGTTAGGTTAGGTTTGCATTCTTGAATTCATGAATTTTGCCATATTGAATCTAATAAAATTTGAGACCGTACAGGATATGGTAATTTTTTTACGATATGAAAGCTCACGGCAAACTGTGCCACGGTGGAATGTTTTACGTACAATTTAGATGTAACCTCGTGACATACCAGTTAGGAAGCTCCGCTTTACTGTAGAATCTCTACTATAATCTACAAGAAAAAGCTGTTTCTCTTCACCAATACCATCTGGAATGAAATTTATTTAATAATTTATAAATCGATTCGTATTTTGGCATCTTCCGGCTTAGGTGTTTCCGACTGACGATGGACAGAATCATTTACGGAGTTCAAGCTTTTCCGTGACCCCTTTACGACTTACACAGCAAAGCAGGCTGTTGAGTTACCTTTTCATAAATATTTAATACACTATTTTCAGAGTTTCCTTCCGACATGTTTGCAATGAAATATAAATAAACCAACACCTTTTAGGAAGGATTAGGCACGTGCGAAAAGGTGGTTTAACGTATGCTAATTTTATTAAAATACTGCGTAATAAGCCAGATGCTAATAAGAGAGTAATTAATATATTAGCTTATTATTCTTATTACCATGAACACACCTGAACATATTTTTAATTGCGATCCGAGATACGTTTTTGTTATAAAATCGTAATTTAAAATAATAGAACATGGTCGATAAAGGCCCACCCACATTGAGGTGCACGTCGCGGACTATCACGTGATCTCACGGCGATAAAATGTCTATGGTTTCGTCATTTTGCAGAATATTTTGAACGTGCACCTTCTAGTAAATTCTAGAAGAGTGCCTACTATAATGTATTAGTAATTTTAATTATTAATAATTTATTCATGCTAAATTCAATTATTTTTAACAGTTTTTACGTGTGCGTACGTTAAAATACATGCGGCATGACATTCATAGATAAAAGAACACATCCTGCAGACAATAGATAATAGACAACATTTTCATAGAAAATACATAGTGCCAACTGCTAAAAACAAAAAAGAACGTCAGTTTGACGTGATGGACGAAAAGTGCAAGCATGTGGAATATGATAAAAACGTTCAAAACGTCATTCAGGTGCAGATGCAGATGCAGTGAAGTTCAACGTCAAGTGCGCTCATTTTTGTTTTAATGATTACGGCAGATTTTGCCAACTGACAATGTTCGTCTAAAAATTCATAATGTGCTACGGGGTGGGAGCATCAGTCTGATGAGATTTTAAATACCAAGAACAACAACATTACACACTTTTTTCCCCGTAGCCCGTGACAGCAGGCAACAAGCACCGTGACATGCACCTCAATGTTGGTGGGCCTTAATGCTTTCTTTTGTAGAAATATTCCCCTCTTTGTTTGTTGTAAACAATGTAAACATTTGTATAAAATGAATTTCTTTATCGTTAGTGTCGAATGTCGATCTATATATAGGTACATTTTTAATTTATTTATTTAGGTCAACCAACATAATCAATCACATAAGAATACAATAGGGCACAGAAAGTATAATAATTAAATGATTCAGTAATAATACAGTTATGAAGAATACATTTGGAGAGAGCCAGTGGTGCGTTTAGGGTGGTGTAGGCCCAGCGTATTTACTGATAAAATCATAAATTTCAACTTGTTTTATTTGTATAAAATTTTATAAAAAATGAAAATAACTGGCTCTAGCTCGAGCGATAAAATAAAAACAAGAATATTAAACAATTTCACCCTTTTAAAACAAAAATCTTATAACATTGAATGTGCACAAGTGAAAGTTATTAAAACTATCTAAGAAATTCATCAGATGTTAGTTATGCAAAGGTGGAGGGTTACATGTAAATTGTACGTACATATTACAATTACTCACAGTAGCACTGTTCGCCGTGAGCTTTCTTATTCGAAAGAGATGACCGTATACTATACAGTCAACTCTGATTTTGGCAAAATTCATGAATTCAAGAATGAAAACCTAACTTAGCCTAACCTAACAAATAATCCAGTATATCGGCTATTTGAAAATTTGTTTGCCGTGGATTCCTGTAAACCGACAAGAACCGTGTTTTATTTAGACATGAATTTTATCTCAGTACTATACGACCTAAAGAGGTTGGGCGATCTGATAAACATTACACTGTGAAGTGTGATAGAGCGAACTGCATATATACAAATTTCCGGATACGAAGGTGGAGAGCCAACATGTCATTGGTGGTGATAATTAGGAGTGCAATAGCAGTGTTTATAACCAAATTGCTTCATATATCTACTTGAATGAGGATTAGATGAGACATGTTTTTTTTTATAGATTCTTAAGATTATAAAATTAAGGATACAGGTATTATGATACACGGGGGTTATGGTACTTTACGGGAAATGGTAGGAGACTACACTATAGTGTGATCTTAATAGCCTACCTCCACCCTTCGCTACTGCCTACTAACTATCACACCCCACACTTAGAGCGGCGTTTGTATGCATATACATCGCATATACTTAACTGCAGTGGTGTGTGTATGAGCCCTAATCGGGTGCTTCCCTTTTTCCTATAAATATTGCCATGGTTCAACAGCACACTTCAATCACCTTTAATGAGAAAGTATCCTTCTCTATAGTTTTCTATATTACATATTTAATGACGAACATTTGTAAAATAGATTTGTACACAAAACGTAGGTACTAAATTTGTTTGCCAGCGATCACTTACACGAAAACTTCTAGTGGCCAGTAGTGATTGGTTATAGATTTATTTTTATCTATGCCGTTCGTTAGGCCAGTCGCACATAGAAACTCGTCTCTACTGCAACAGGATAACATGCTAATTATATCTAATGGCCACCTGATGGGTAACGCTCCAGTTGCGTTGGACGTTTTTGATAGAAAAAAATCCGCTTGTTGCGTGTTACGAATTTCAGTCGATATGAGTCGGAAATAATGACGGTAACAGTAATAAAATTTAACCTAATACCCCGTTTACACGTACATGGACACAGAACAGATAATAAATAGAATACCGATAGGCAATATTCAATACGCCGCATGGTGAAGCAGGCTTTTGAATGTGTGAATGTCCTACGAAAATGAAGCACGCATTATGCACGTGCAATAGTGTGTGTAATACACCAACATTAAATGAGCGTAAATGCATAAACCGAGAGCAGTTTTTAGTATTCGACGTAAAACGTATTCTTAACACGTGTGTAAGTTTAACCCGGGTTCTTCCTTACTCGAGTCGGTTACCTGCTATCGCCTTACCCGTTGTGTATTTCAGTTCCCATTATTTCTGAGTTCCCTGTATAGGTAAATCGTTTTACAGTGGCAGAAGGGTACGGTAAATGCGGCTTGCAGTTGTAGTGGTATTGTTTGCTAGCATTGAAACAGGCATTGTCGCAAGCAATTCAATACACGCGCGAATCGCCTATGGTGCCACTGTAGAATGATTTACCTATACATGGATTTACTGTTGAGAGTAAGTATTATCGCGGCATAACAAGAAAATGTATGGGTAAACATGTCTTATCCTGCAGTTGCAAGCTTGCATGCATGAATCAAAAAATTTTGGCAGCTTCTAAATTTTCATGCTGTCGCAATGAAAAGCATCCAAAACATCGAGGAAAGAAAAGAATTAGACACGATAACGATAAACTAATGATAACAAACCCACAAGAATCTCAAGAAACATAATATATAACGATTTTTGAATAATTCTTTATTCAATTCGATCTGTTCTAATACATTCAATATCTGCCGGGAATAACACAACTTATTAATGGTCCCAGTTCCTCAGATCATTAGTTATTAGGGATACACGGACATAATATGGATGTGCTCATAAATTATAGTAGAAAATATCTCTGAAATACAATAAAAAAAGAATACACCTTGACATTTATGTATTACGTTCTGATACCTGCTAAGTTTCCATAATACTTTTATTGGATTTGTTTTGCAAAACGCGTTCGTTTCCATTTGGCTCGCATAAATCAATACCTACAGACAAACAAATAAGTATATCATTTTGATAGAAAATAATAAGTGCTACGTAAGTGAAATCCATTAGCCATTAACTGATAATGATAAAATAGTTTGATATATTCTGTGCTCCCTGTTTTGATCTCATTAATAATTAGAATAACATCAAAGAGCTTGGACTGTATCTAAGAATTGGCGAACCGTTGTAAATTACCCCAAAAAATCGAGTGAATTAGCTCACTCTATATTAATTAATAAAATGTTAGTGTTTCTGTCTATGATTTCGAAATATTTGCCTTTTGACCAGCGTTATTACAACTTACATAATACGTGAGTACGAAATATTATGTTGTCTGTCTTTTGAGTTATAACTAACGTGACCATTTATTTATTTCCTCAAAACGGGACATCTACCTACTAATTTTTAGGTAACAGTATGTGTATTTGAGAACATGCATATTATTTCTTCATCGTTTTTATTTATTAAGGCTATACCTCAGTTGAGGCACGGTCTAAAAAGATCGTGGCTAGGCGATGCGCGGATTGCGGGTCGCGGGTGCAAATGACGCATGCCAAACGAAATATAATTTGTCATATAAATCCGACATGCATCCATATAATGTTCTGTTTATTGTTATATTAGTAACAATAATAATATATTCATTGACATGTTTTCTTTTTAAAGTAAATGGGTAACATTTTTAGTCATCTTTACACGATTAAAGAATTAATACACCCGTCGCCATCAGGAAAGAAATTGACGTGTGCCCAGCTCGACGTTCTCTCTCAGAATGCCAGCGAGTAGTGAGCGAGTCCAAAATTTCGTCGCGGCTATAGTTGAAAATTATTTGCCGTTTCACTGATGTATTGCCTTAAGGTTATACTTCAGCTGGGGTAGGTCTAAAACGATCGTGACTACGCGACGAGAAGATTGTGCAAACGACGCGTGCAGAACAAAACATAATTTGTCATAAAAAGTCAACATGCGTCCATTTAACGTTATGTTTATTGTTCTATTAGTAATAATAATAATATATTCATTGACATGTTTTCTTTTTAAAGTAAATGGGTAACATTTTTAGTCATCTTTACACGATTTAAGAATTAATTCTTCCGACGCCAACAAAAAACAAATTGACGTGTTCACAGCTCGCTATCGCTCTCCGATTGGCAGCCCGAAATTTCGTCGCACCTATAGTTGAAAATTATTTGCCGTTTCACTGAAGTGAAGCTCTTAATGAAAAGAACATGAATGAACGCGTGAAAATAAATAATTTATGTGGTCTTCTGATTTGGTTTTGATTTCAAATAAGAATGGGATTCATGGCAAGACTTCTCAAAATTTACTTTGGTAATTAACATTGCTCTAAGAACTGTGACTTATAACATAACTGTGTTTTTTGCTTGTCCACAACTTATTCATAAGATGAAAGACCCTTTTTACCGCTGCATTAGTGTCGGACAGAAATAAAATGTATTCAATAATTATACGAAAGCTCGTATGATTCTAATTATTGGTGTGAATGTGTTTGAACAATTCCACCCAACGACTTTCGGTTGAAACATTTTTGTGGTGTAATGTAGTTATAAATAAGTGAATACACGTTAAATACTTCTTGGTTACAATAATTATTAATAAATCCCTTTTCAAGCAATACATCTATTACACTTTGAATTTCTTCCCACGTAGGTATTTTAGTTAAATTCGCCCATTCAAATATTTCTAATCGTTACCGTGTGTTGCTCTCTTTCTGAAAATAGGACATTTCGGCGTCCCGAAGCTGCCTTGGGGACAACGGGATAAGCAACCTAAAAACGTGACGTATGGTCATGTTAGTTATAACTAAAAAATGACTAGACAAATATTAACGACATTTTACTCAATTGTTGATTGATACAGCAGAACAGTTTCAAATCAAATCAAATTTATTTATTTTACATATAATGAACATAACAAATTATAAATTCAAAGCGTTCACGACATGACATAAAATAAGTACCAAGTACCAAGTATTGGATGCCGACAAGGAACACAAAATTAATGAGAACTGGCTTACCATACACGACGTGGTAGCAATTTTGAAGCAGGGTCCACTTTATTATGTTAGGCCATAAAACAAAGGGACATAATGGCTCAAATAGACTCTATGACGATCGGTCATATAAATGCCGAAAAACCCGTTTCTTATGTTGGCGTCCTGTGTCACAGAGTGTAAATACGATGTCATAGCTGTCACACAATATGTATACATAATACGTTGGAATGGCATAGATATGATCATATACACTAAATCGCTCTTAGCATATATGTGCCCGATCGTCATATATTATAGTCTATTTGAACCTTAAAGCTTTTCTCAAAATGAGACGCTTTCTTAGCAAATCTAAACCTAACCTAGGTCTGAGACTACGTATGGTTTATTACTCAATTCTTTTCTATGGTATGGAAGTTTGGCGATATTGATCGTTTCACGTTGGTACAAGAATGGAATAAATGCGATAGGGTGAGATTATAATCGCGAGGTAATGATATACTTGCGAGATTGATATGATCAAGAGATTAATTATAAGGATGAACTGAGAGACTTGATTCGAGTGGAAGAACGGATGTACTATGGTCGAGTGAAGAACTCGTGACAATATTAGTACCTACGCCTCGTGACGAACTCGATGAGTGGAGTGTAGGTTCATAGATTGTTCTTATTTTAATATTAATTGAGTGCGTATATTACCATAGATATTGTCGTATTTCTCAGTAAAAAACACTACTGGTCTAGTTATGATTGAGGAAACGTTGACAATCATTATTGCTAATGTTGTAAAGTGTGTCACTAATTTAATGCTACAGATCGCAACATAAGTATGGACGCTAAACCAAGTGATGACACGGAGAGTTAAAGCTTTCGAGATGTGTATGTATGGATGCATCTTCAAAATTCTTTGGACCTGGTGACAAAATGTTGAAGTTCTCAATAGGATAGGGAATGGGAAAGAACCGAGTAACCGAGAAATGCTGCGTAGTATCAAAACCAGAAAACTACAGTCTCTCGGCCATATTATGAGAGGACACAAGTACATACAGCATTCCCAAACTTGTCATCTAAGGAAAGATCAACTGTAAGCAGGGCTCGAAATGGACCGGAACGCACCGGAGCGCCGTTCCGGTTCATACAATCCCCAAAATTATCGCTCCGTCTCGTGTAAATATTAATTTGACCGTCTGAGCGAGATATGTCATATTATAAAAAAAATCTAACACAATATTTTTTAAAATACATATATGTATAGAATTAGATAAGTTACAGTGTTAATATTTTCGTAAAATTATCAAGCGCTCCGGTTCGTAAAATTTTCCATTTCGAGCGCTGACTGTAAGTATAGTTTACGTAACAAACTTTGATGCATATTATGAGACAAACGGAACTGTCGAAAATAACACGTGTTAAAAGTTAAAGGTTAACCCATATTTTAACATCTGAGATCTGTACCCTGTTATACCGCACCTGGTAGGGTAAGCCAGTCCCCTGAATGCCGGTTTAATTCCGGTTTATGACTGGCATAAACTTTATCCATTAAAGTAAATTTGGGGCAACTAATACAGATCCGTTTTTTATGTTTATTTTACGGATGTGATAAGTATTTTTCTTTAGAGAGATTTCGAAATGAATCATTTCAAAATTAGTGTTTAATACGTTACTAAAATTATTAGTCGTATAATATAGTATTATATAGATATTTACTTTCTATAAGTATTAATTGCTAGGGATTCTTGAAAGTGTTGTGTGGTGTCCATATTATGCAACATCTAAATGGTGGATGTAGTCGAAGAAGAGAGAAGAGGATATTAAAAGAGAAATCACAACTGGAACTCATATTAATAAACCAAGAAATAGACTGATTCGAATAGAATTTGATTTATTCGCATATCATTATTTTTTTATATTGGTATCCCTGCCAAAATCTTTAGTAGTAGTCACTGCATAATGCATATTAGATGTCTAAATATTGTTATTGAATTTGTCCGTGCAAGGTAATTAGGTAAGTATATAATATGGTAAAGGTATATGTAATCTTTGCAATGTGTGTTGTTATTTTTCCGATACTTAACACATAGGATATATTAATTAAAGTTTTAAGCATTATGTCGACGTTTGAACTGGCTGGCTAAAATTAAAGTGTTATTTAAAGCTATCTGTATTAAAATGCATGGGAGTAATGATTTTTTGGCAACAAGTGAATGAATGGCATGCTCGGAAAATGACACAAGAGGCAAGTATAGTCCACGATTGTGGGCCGAGTCTAAAAGAAAATCCACCGGGTCTAATTACCCATTTGCCAGGCGACCGCTAGCTTGTTGACAGTTTTTAAATTATCGGAAACACAACAAACCTTCATTTTCAAAGCCTGCTTATAAAATTAACGAAGTGATCGAACTGCTTGAGTGAATTTTATTGAAGACTTACATAATCTAATAATAACGGTGAAAGTGTTGCAAATACGCGATTTTCTCTGCTATGTCAAATGACCCGTGTATATTTTTTTGGCAATGAAGTGTTAATTATTCGTGTTAATCGTCTCAACATGTTGACATTACATTTAATATAAAAATTACTTGATAAAAAACTGCCAAGTCATTAAAAATATTGTTTTTAAATGTTTATTTGACGACGTACTTAAATGTCATTAAATAATAACAATAATCAAAAGTAGTTTTTTTAATTAATGCGAAATTCTTGCCAGTGATAAAATCAATTGACTGCATATAAATAATATTAACATAAACATTGATACAAAAGTACACTTTATTTGTAACGAATAGACAACAAAAATAATTTAGGTCGCTATGGACGCATGTTTGTAAACATAACACAAAGAGACATTAGTTCATTTTTTACCACGTGACTATTTATTTTTGGCGGTAGAGTGGTTAAATGTCATAATATTATTGTATAAGAATAACCGACTATTATAAAATACTGCACGAGCCAGTGGTGAAAATATATCTGTGAAATATTTTATTAGAATATACCTACCTACGAGAGTGGCTGTCAAAATGAATAAGCAGGAAGTGTTTATTTTTCTGTTGGCACTATTGAACCTTCGAATTGAGATTCCGAAGTTCAAAACACCGAAAGATGAACACATAGTAGCCATAAAAAAGGAAAAAAGAAAGCATGTCGATTTGACGCCGCACATATCGAGAGGAGAAAAGAAAATTATGGACACGGTCGCGGAAATGTATGGAATACTGGTGTACTTAATTTTCGCCAGAATCCTTGGGATAATATTTGATTTCGAGATTGAATAATTAATATGAGTTAATTTCTATTGGTAGGTAGTACTTATTGTAGTTATCATGTTGCAATTATAAAGCACTAGCAATAAAATAACCATTAAATAATATGACATTGCCTAATAGGATAAATATTTTCTGAAAAAAATTAAACATAAACAGCTAATACTTAATTAAAAAAAAATTATAATCTCAGTGTTTGCTCAGTAAAATAAACATAAATTATTTATAATAAATATAAATTAATTGACAAGTAGGTAGTTATTCTCAAGAAGTATAGTACAGTACAGTAGGCAGAAGAGAAATCTGAAGAATCCGAATATGTAAGAATTTGTGTATTCCCCCCCCCATTTAAAATAGCAGCAATATTGATTAACATTTCATTTAAATAACGGGTATCAGATAATTTGTTATAAACACCCACATTATACAAATTAAACTATTTTTAAACTAATACAATGTATAGTTTGACAATTAAATACCTACCTATAAAAAAACACAATTAGCGTTGGGCCTAATTCGGCCACATACTACATATGCCTTAAGATGATAAGCTGACTTCCTCGATGACCGCTAAATATCTTCGACGGTGGACCTACATGACCCGGAGGACACGGATACTCCTTAAAATAGCAGCAATATTGATTAACTTTTCATTTAAATAACGGGTATCAGATAATTTGTTATAAACACCCTATTATACAAATTAAACTATTTTAAAACTAACACATTATAGTTTGACAATTAAATACCTATAAAAAAATACATTGATTAGCGTTAAACCTGGTTCGGCCATAGGCTACACATGCCTCGAGATAATGCCAAGCTGACTTCCTCGATGACCGCTAAATATCTTCAACATGATGAATACGGTGGACCTACATGAACCGGAGGACACAGCGATACTGGCGAGCGTTACAGATTCTTGGATACATCGCATGGTGTCTTTATATTCTGGAAATGACAATGGAATAAAAATATGTATTACTACGTTGATTAAAACAGTTGGGGTAATTACAATAAATGTATTGAAATAGCTGCAAACACAAATCCATACCGAAGAATAAGAAAAATATTGCTTGATTATAATAACACGCAGTATGTATTATTAACATTTTTTGTAAAATCAGCTTACTGACATGTGATGTGATATTTCATCTGCGTGATATAGAAAACAGGTGTATCCCATAATATAATAAACTTGGCAATATCAAATGTGAGACATGATAATTATGAAATCATTTCGATACATTTAATATGAATCACGATACGAACGATTCAAGACATTATTTTGATGTTGCTTATCATTCAATTATAAATAGGTAGAGTAATAATTATTATATTTTATGAGTAAATTATATAGTATAATCTCACCCAAAGAGGACCGACCGTCCACATGGGAAGCGAAAAGAATATCCAAGAATGGATATGGTATGACCAATAGAGTGTTTCCATCCGGAGCCAAAGTCGAGTACCGAACATGGAAAGCCCTTAACAGATTGCAAACCATGATAATATGATGAAACATGAAACCTGATTGATGACCAAGGCAAGCTCACTGATAATATGTAACTTAGAGGAGATCCTGCAAACTGAGGAAAATTGTATTGCCTTTACCAACTTCTAGAGCGATACCTGTAGAATCGTTTTTCATTGAGAAGAAGATGAAGAAGATTATAATATAAATACATATTATAATCTGGTGAGATGGAATTGAATTCAATAATCTATGATGCAATTATCTAGGTAGGTACCAAAAAAATAAGTTAGAATTCTCCACTTTTGAAAGTTGTTTTACATCCATTGGATATGCTAATTATCCATATCTCTCCGGCACAGAGCATAAATAATATTGATTATCATTCTTACTTGGATTTGAAAAGCAGCTAGCATTTTTTAAAGCTTTCCAACCAGCATTTTGACTTCAAAGAACAAAACAATGCTAGCTAATAAAATGATATAAGTGGAAACATGATAATATTATTACTAAAAGCTCATTGGGAGCATAGAGCAAAATTAAGGTCGTGAAATCCCTCACGGACCATCACCATATTTAACAGATTTTCATTTGTCAACCCTTCAGCGCGTAGATCGCTCTTATAGCACCGAATGCCAACAATGTCAACGTATATACATTTAAATACTGATGCATAATAGTGTGGCGAATTTCACTTCTGCGTTATCAACAAATGATTCGCGATAATCATGCAGAACCACAGTCAAATTTGACTATATTGACGATATAAGCATAAGCGTTAGCGGCCCCCATTGGCTACATACCACCTAATATTATTAATAGACTTACAAAACGTCAAAAACTGTTAACGCAACATATCTTTGCGAATTATTTGTATCAGTTATTAGTGGAAAGTGCACTTAATTTTGCTATGGGGACGGATTCAGCTAGGTATCGGAAATAAGTAACCGGGTATCTATCTGGTCACAGATAATTTGGCGTTCCACTCGTGTTGCCCTGGCAGAGTTTCAATAAGCCGAAGTTCCCTCATTGCCATCATCAGATGCTAAAAAAGTGTATGTATTTTAATCTTGCGTTCGTCCTTCCGAACTTTTCCGATAAGTCAGTAACTGACAGTTATTTACGAGCCTGCCACCATGAAAAAAGCTGCCGTTTGAGAAAACTGCCAACAGATATCACTATGAAGACGGCCGCTGAAAAAACACAGCTTGTTTCTTGTTTCGGTAAGTATAATAATTGACGTTAGCGAATTGTTGCTTCCCTGCCAAAGATTTTCCAATACCTTACACTCAGTGGCGCACCCAGGGGGGCCAAGGGGCCCTGGCACCCCCCAAAAATGAAAATTATCAGAATGATATTAAACATTGAAATTGAAAGCCAATAAACTATACCTTTGGGCTTAGACAAATAAAGACACGGCAAAAAAATGATTTGTAATAATTCTGCAGCACCCTTTTTAGAAAAAAATTCTTAGATTTTAATTTCTAACACAAAAATTTCGAAACACTAATGTTAGGTGTTTTTAGAAACACAATCCCTAATGGAACTGTCAAAAAATTCTCTGTGTCCACCCGAATTCCGGAGTGGTGTAGGTCATGGCTGGGAAGGGCTGACAGAGCTCTAGCCTGGGGGCCCGGGCTGTGGGGGGCCCGGCATGTCGGGTTGACCAGATAAGTGAGATAAACACACATCATAAATTAGTTTTAATAGTAAAAAAGTCGCCTGCGGCGCTATTATATATCATGACCATACACATTTTGAATTACTTATATAATTGTGCGATATATTTTTTGATTATTATGTGTCGATACTCGACAGCTCTATTATTAAAGTAGATGTATTAAAAATAGCCAATAATTCACTGTATAAGTACCCTTAATTTGAACTGAAACACAATTTGAAGTACGTTTATGTAGTTTTTCACACTGCCTTTAATATTAGCGGTAGGTAGGGGGCCCGCCAAATATCGTAGCCTGAGGGCCCGTTTCAGGATGTGGGGACCATGGTGTAGGTACACCGAGTGCAATAGACAAAAGACCGATAAACGAGAAATTAGGCTGTGAAGAAGATTTAGATCCTATGGGAGTAATTTACATTATCCTTCTTGGGCCCCCCCCAATATTAAATCCTGGGTGCGCCACTGCTTACACTAATACCTATACAACTTTTGAAGATAGTTATTACCTCTGTTTTGAATATTTTAAAATTAACTTTCTCTGTCGGCAAATGCTTACATAATTGCTTTATTTTTATATTCTTAAAAATCATTTAAATGAAGGTCAGCTGTTAAGATAAATGACACCTCAACCCTGTTCATGTTAGGGTTTAGCATTCTTAGCGTAGATTAGTAGTTCTTAGTCTGCAGTGTCTGCAGATTTTTTTCTGATGGTCCGCGAATTTTTGGCGTCCAAATGCCTATGCTAAAAATTCCAATACCTATACTTAAGGCGATACTTCAGTGAAACGGCAAATAATATTCAACTATAGGCGCGACGAAATTTTGGACTCGCTGGTAGTCTGAGAGCGAACGTCGAGGCGTGAATACGTCAATTTGTTTCGTGATGGCGACGGGGGTTTTAATTCTTAAATCGTGTAAAGATGACTAAAAACGTTACCCATTTACTTTAAAAAGAAAACATGTCAATGAATATATTATTATTGTTACTAATAGAACAATAAACAGAACATTAAATGGACGCATGTTGGATTTATATGACAAATTATATTTCGTTCGGCATGCGTCATTTGCACCCGCGACCTAGCCACGATCTTTTTAGACCATGCCTCAACTAAGGTATAGCCTTAAATAACATTCAAAACCCTTGTGTTTGTGCATTGTGTTTTTATTCAATAGATTAATGGTTTTATGTGACGAAATTAACAGCGATCAGACGTTATTATACGTTACCATATAAATAATATTTTTTATTTCTGCATTTAGTGGTCCGCAAAACGTTTCTCCTATTGTCAGTGGTCCACAGGTGTAAAAAGATTGAGAAACACTAAATATTGAGAATTATTCTAGAATCTAGACGATATCACTAAGATTAAATTATAAATTCTCTTGATAGATTTCTCACGATCGAAAATGGATGTCAATCATCAGATAGGTACTCTTATGTCGTGGATGACCACTACATTATTGTATTAACCTTTTATTTTATAAGAAGAGGCAGTCAGTGGTGTAATGCTAAACAAAATATTATCGGATCGCAGTTTTAATCTTTCTAATTCCATAGTAATAATAAATAGGTAATAGTTTTAATATTTCGACCGATATGGTACGTAGGTACTGAAAATTTCGTTACATAGACAAAATAATGTAGCGACGGGATGCTAAAATATCAACACATTTTCCCGTGATCACTTACTGACTCGCATTTTTAATGCCAAGTATAATGGTTTTCGACTGTTTCCAAGTTATAATAATTAATTCAGAAACATAATTTTTCTTTATTCACGTGACTCAAAACTATTGCGTAAGATTGCGTATGTATACCATAATGTATACCTAACCATAGACGGAAAATGTCTTCAGAAGTGCTGGAGCCCTGCCTATACCAATGACTAAAATAATATATCCAATGATTTCAAAGTCCTAATAAATTTGCGATTTTCTATGATTGCTCACGATGGGTTTACTGTATACATTCTCCTTCTAAACTTGTTACACTATTGCAAGGTGTTTCTATTTATCTCAGGTAAATCCCGCGGCAGAAATTTAAATATTTGGTTTATAACCCTGGTAACATTAATTATTAGCTTCATTTTTCTTACCCCTTCTGCAAACTTAAAGTTAAAGCTCAGTAAGTAATTTACATACACTAACAATTATAATAATGTGGTACCTAAGTACAAGTAACTAATCAAAAAATATAATATATTCATCCAGCCACCAGATCGGGTACATTGTCGAACTGGCAAATCTGAAATTTACCGATGCATTTTCCACGTTATTAGGAGAAAGTAGACTTATGTATTACCTGGTTAAAGTGACCATCAACTAAAACTGAATAGACATGGTATAATATTTATTTTTTATACATACTATAGTGCAGTGGCGAAGGGTGGAGGTAGGCTGTTAAGATCAATCATAAATAGTGCACACAAAACTTTGTCAGTTATACGTATTTGTTTACATTGAAATAATACTACAATTTACATTTATGGTGTTTGTTAGTTTTTAAAATTCAATTAATTAAACCTTGCGAAAACCAAGCCACAATAGATAATAGTAAAAAAAATACTCGTCTATCTATAAAATATCTAAAAATATGCAATTAAATCATACATAACTTTGGATATTTTATAGATATTTTATATGATAATATTTTATTATCTATTATAGTTTGGTTTAGGCAGGGCTTAATGAATTTAATAAAATGAACCAACAATATGTGTAATATGTACCTAATCTTAATCAAACGAAAACAAATAAGTATGAATGAAAAGTGTGCACAATAATTTTGTCGTATCGCCCAAAGTATATCAATACCATTATGGTTTGGTTTAGGCAGGGTTTAATTGGTTTTTAAAATCTAACCAATATCGTCTGTAAAATAATGTGGTCTTAGTTCAATAAAAATAACTACGTATGTATGACTAATAAAGTTTAATGTGCACTATTTATGGCGGATCTTAACAGCCTACCTCCACCCTTCGCTACTGATATTGTGTGAAGGCTTATCTTTCATTCAACGAGAAATAAAGTCGATATAATATAGTATAACTTTTTTTCTTGCATATTAATTACCTGCATTAACTGTCAGATACCTAATATTAAAAGTTACTAGAGAATATTCTAAATCCAAAAATAGTTCACATAAAATTCGTAACTATTCATCAAAATGTAGTTCCATACTAAATTATTATCATAATCGTTTCTACATGAAATGAAACAAAAACACTCAGACAGGAAATTCTTCAACGTAGAATTTATTACCGGATACGCGTCTTAATGTAATTTTAAACACACAAATTCTAAAATGTCCGTAAAAACGTAGAATTAAACGGACATCCCTTGGCCTGGAGAGCTTTTGAGCACTAAGCTATTCTTAAAAGATAAGAAAGATAACGCCAGCTTTTATGCTTGACCTTTACAAAATACGATTTGTAGTTCGATATCTTTGTAAGAAAAAGGTTCATGGTCATTTTTTTGCACGATGTGAAGGTCCTAACTCCTCAACTAGTAATTAATGCAAATTATTCACATTTGGAGATTTATGGCGCCCCAATTTACTAGAGTTTAGTTCAAATTTAAGCCAGCAGTGGTATATTCAAGTGGAACTTGTGTCAAAGTTTTAGCAGAGAGAACAATTTGATTTGGTGCGTTTTTGAAACTTATTCGAACTAATTGAATGTTGATCAATGATTTCTCCTATATTTTTTTAAATTAAGTATCCACCTGTTGATGTTTTATAGATTGTTTGTTTTCACTGTTTTTTTTATAATAATATTAACTAAAGTTTTACCTAGAACTACAATGGGGGGTTTAGCGATGTCGAGGTCCGACGCATTTCAGGATCCTATAAACGATAAAAAAATAAAGTAAAAACCTCAAATTTTAAACAGTAATAATTATTATATACCATATTATGGATTGATGAGACATGGAATGGGGCCGTAGGCTTTGGCGTGCTTTGGACAGAAGGATGTATGTAGTAGGGCGGGTTTCAATTGTGGCGGAGAACGGTGTTTATTGAAGAAAAATACGATTACAGTCTAGTCTAGAATCTAGATAGATACCGAACCTTCGACTGCCTTCTCGGAACTGGGTTGACTAGATAGGTAGTTTTTTTTTTTTTAATTCTTACAGTTAATTTGTATACAAAATACATTATACTGTATATCAGGTTTGTTTGTCGTCAAACGCTGGTTCGGGCTTATTTTATTTTACGAGTATTATATATTATTATATTTATTTTATATTATCTGCACATGCGCCGATGTAAAAAAAATTCTATTGTCACCTGCGACCCATGTCGAGTGAAATTGATGTTTTTTTCTACGAAAAAATGTCGTAATTGTGCGGTAATACCTACATTAAATTAGATGTGTTTTGTGAATGACAATAAAATCATATTGACAAATTGACGTGCGAACAGGTATCCTATAAAACCGATTGCATTTTCGCCCACTTTCGCTTAAAAATTTATACATAAGCCTCATTGAAACGGAGAATTATTGTACAATAATATTATGAAGAATTTAGTAGGTACATACATAATATATTTATTATTAAGTTAGTGTTTTTTTTAACCATGTCCGATCATAATAAGATCATATGGGCATCCACAGAGTGGAGGTTTATATTAACAGTTTATTTTTTTGAGTAAATGATGTTAGCCACTAACTTGTCTTGCTTAACCTATTAGGTCAATACTCTGACAAATTGAAAAACAATATGTGTATTTTCCAGACCAGGGACCCACGACATTATAAGCCAACGTGTAAGGCGCTCGGCCATCGTGGGCGATATAGGTTACAATAAAATTAAGAAAGTAATGCAGACAGCCCTGTGTCGGAAATAATATTCTAGAAATGATTGATTGTTATTACGCATACCTTTGTGTAGCGCCAGAGTCAAATCCGACTACCAAAACGAATCAGCTGTTACTGCTATGTAGATAGAATAATACAACGTCACTTTTTAAGCGTAGTTGTATACACATACCAGTGGTGCAAACATGAATGATGGTGTACAACTGTCACAATATAACATTTTTCTTTTCCATTTTCTAGGTTCATTGACTTTACATATAACCAAAGATGTTCAAGATAATCTTCTTCTATATAGATGCAGCATACACATATATTATGAAAATGAAGCAACTAAAAAAGAACACAAGTCAGGTTCATTTGAAGAGAACTCAGTTCAGTCAGGGGGGTAGGCAGATTGAGCGTCGCTTGGGGGCGGCAGTTACTCCAAGGGCGGCAAATCGAGGAAAATCATTTGGAATATATAGAAATAGCTACCTAAACTGAGTACTTAATAACGAAAATATCTTTCCTTTAAATAAATCAGATCACTGTTTGGTAACAAAGTGCATTAATTAACATAAAAGGTTTAACAGGACTGTATTTTTTTTGTCGGGTTTGCGATGTCTAGTTTACTTCCGTTGCCCTTCGACGTCATTGGTGACCAGAAACGACACGAACACGGATGATAAAAAATATTGTAAACAAAAATGAGGCGACATTATGGCACTGCACAGGGGCGGCATTTTGTCTAGGGACGTCACTGAGAGAACTTCACACCTATCAATCTTATCTCTTATCAGTCTTATCACACTTCTATAAAGGCATTTATTTTCTAATTTACAGGACTTATGATAAGACAATGAATAGATAATAAGCCAAATATACAACACTTCGACATTATTATTTAGTTGAATAATCTTGTAAAATAATTTATAACTGCACGCGGGTAAGTAAATAGCATTCGTCATAATATCAAAAAGTGGCAGCCATTTCTTGCGTTAGGAAATTGGAAATGACAACATAAAAATCTTAATATCTGTGCAGTTAACCAACTTAACTATGTCTCATTCGTTCAATAAATGCGTATTAGAAAACAGTGTAAAAGTTTTGTTTATAACTTATACCATAATCACATGTTTGCGAATTCTCGAGACGTGCAAGTTTTTAAGTGAAAACAATCCTAGTTAGGTACATCATCATTTCTATTACAGTATTTTAAACACAGAACAGATTAATAAATCGGCTATATTCCAATACACTGCATTTTGAAGTAGTGTTTTAAATGTGAGTGTCCTAGGAAAATAAACCACGCATTATAGACGTGTAATAGTGTGTGTTGCAATCTTCAATAAACCAAATTTAAATGAGCGGCAATGCATAAACCGAGAGCAGTTGTCAGTACTCGACGTATGACGTATTCTTGACATGTATTTAAGTTTAATCCGTATTCTTCCATACTCGAGATCGGTTGCCTGCTTCACCACACCCTTTAGGTATTTCCAGTGACGTTCCTAGATAAAATGCCGCCCCTAGGCAGCGCCAAAATGCCACCCTATTTTTTATACAGTATTTATATCATCCTTTCATGAGTCCAATATCGAAAGATATTTTCGTTATTACTAAGTTTAGATAGCTATTTCTACATATTCCAAATGATTCTCCTCGATTTTCCGCCCTTCGAGTAACTGACGCCCCCAAGCGACGCTCAATCTACCTACCCCCCACGGGACGTCACTGGGTATTTTAGTTCCCTGATTTTAACACTCATTTATCGAACTGACTAAAGAGAGCTCCAAACATGTCATAAAATATGAACAAATAATACGTGAGATAGATACGTCCGTATGTCAATTTGTTCACGTAAATTATTGATGTATGTACACAAAAATAAATCAAAATACGGCCTTACGTTCGTTTGAATCCATGATCCGATATAACGGTCAAGATCATCATCATGGATGACACGTATGTGACAACCGGGACATTATTTATACACATAATAATAATATGAAGTCTGCCACATCAGACCGTCATCTCACGTCATAGATGTCGGACGTTCGGATCGGACTGTGGATACACGGCCTTATACTAAGGATGCGGTTCGTCTTACGAATGAATAACTTTTAAAATTAAATTATTGATTTTCGTTTTTTTTCTGTAAATTTATATATAAAATATATATATAAAAGAATTTATCGAAATTATCACGAATTTCTAAAGCACAACTTCTATTATTGTCAATTGAACATTCAATATACGACAATCATGATATAGTTATACATTATAAGATATCATCATCATCTGTCTGAATCTATCCACTGCAGGATGAAGGCCTCTTCAAGCTGCTTCCACTTCTCTCGGTCCTGTGCATTGCGTTGCCACGTACTTCTGCAGAACTTTATCATTTCATCGATTCAGCGGCCTCTAGGTCTACCTTGCGGACGTTTTGTACTTCTTGGATACCACTGGATGACTTGATTTGTCCAACGATTGTCTCTTCTTCGAGCTATGTGTCCAGCCGATCTCCATTTAAGGCTTTTAATAAACTATATTACATCGTAAACCCTTGTCTGCTTCGTTATCCACGCATTCCTCTTTTTGACCTTTCGCGTTATGCCCAGCATGCACCTCTCCATACCGCGTTGTGCTACTCTAATTTTCTGAATCTCTCTTTTACATAAGGTCCATGTTTCACACGTATATGTGATCACGGGAAGCACGTACTGGTTGAACACTTTGCGCTTTAGGCACAGTGGAAGGTCACTTTTGAAGACATTATTCAGGCGGCCAAAAGCACTCCAGCCTAGCTTTACTCTGCAAACAATTTTATCAAATATACATCCATCTATAGACACTTGTTGTCCCAGATAGATGTAGCTTTTCACCTGTTCGAGCTAAGTGCCATTGATGAGGATCTCTTTTTGGCCCGCAAAGCAGTTGAACATGACTTTCGTCTTTGTTACATTTATTTTCAAACCTACTTTGTTGCTTAATTCAGCGAGTTCCTGCATTCTGATTTGGAGGTATTCTGAGTCTTGCGAGAAAATTACTATGTCATCGGCAAAGCGCAGATGATTCAGGTATTCTCCATTTATGGGGATCCCTTTGTCATTCCAGTCAAGTTGCCTGAATAAGTCTTCAAGGGTAGCTATATACTTACCTAATTATTATTACCTTTACCGGGTATGGTGTCTACGTACCACCCAATGAAGTTAATTCAATATATAAACTATTTTATATAATCTAATAAATAAAAACTCTTTTAAATGAGACCTGTGCCTTTTTTCAATGTAGGTACTCACCGTAAGTGGAATGTATCGCACTGAGATTATCGAGTAGGAGACTGCCTAGATCAGTGGTTCTTAACCTTGTGACCGTGGAACTAATTTCACGCGCCCAAGGTATCAGTAATAATTACTGATGGTGCTCTAGCAATGATGGGCTGAAAGAATGGATTTATTTCCCACTGCAAGAGGGATGAATTATGTATTATCATTCTATTATCCATCAAGAAGCATTACTTATGTGCCTAAATAGTACTAACTATTTTATTCGGCGCTCTTGTTTAAATTATAATATTATGTATTTCTCCACTGTTGATCCTTTTAATAATTCACCTGTTTCATTTAAATGCTCTATTTCCAAAATTTTGTATAAATAGATATATATGTTACTTTTTTATGTAATTATATAATTTGATAATTCATTATTCTTCCTCATGTAATTTTCTTATGTAATTTCTTTATATTTATGTTATTCTTAATCTCTATCTTGTTAGGCTTAACTATATTATAATGTATACATGGAAACTTTGCTGGTTGCAATAAATTTTCATTATTATATTTTAAATCTTTGTAATCAATATGTAACTGTTTGTTTCCTTAATAAATAAAATTAAAAAAAATGTCATGAATGTCGTTGGAATATTGGAACAAATCCTTTATCACACAGAAGGTTTAAAGCCGTCGTAGAACATGACTATTCCTCACAAGCTGACCTTATTTTACATACATAATAATATATAACATGGTTAAGTAAGGGCAAAGCTCTTGGTCGATTTGGAAGAGATTAAAATTTTCCTTATTTTAAAAGGTCAAACATTCGAAATATTAAAGAACCTTTATGACTTCAGGGAAAAAATAAACATATAATAGAAATTATTAACTCTATAAAACCTTTCAAAGCTAAAATACAGTTTTGAAAAATAATTTAGCGAAATTCTCTCGTACATTTTCCAATGATGAAAAAAATGATAAAAAGTTAAAAATCCTTCGTTTGCCTAATCCTAAATCTCAAATGTGCCGCGACCGCAATAAGGTTAAAAATCCCTGGCCTAGATCTATAATATATTTCACTTGTGGTGGGTACATTGGAAAAAAGGCACTGGACTAACTACGCGATACCACACCTATGAGGTTGCAATACTGCATACATATTTTTTGAATAATATTTATTAATTTATTGCATGGTATCTACCATTGTAGGTAGTAGGAAAACAATTGTACGTCACTCCTACGTGGTTTACTTGTATCTGCACCCACAAAAGTTGCATTTCACTACCTAAGTTAATCGATTATTTAATAGGTACACCCACGTTTGTTACCAACCTCATGCAATGTTGGATTATTTTAAGAACACCAAAGAGAAAATAGCTCGGTCACAGACAATAAACTTATTTAAGTCGAGCGAAGAACTTTGAAGTATGTTCATGAAGTCACGTAAACAAGATAATATTATTTGGGTCACATCTCATTACGTTATTAATATATTTTATTATTGTTTTATAACAACGCAATCTTCAAAAAAAATAATGATAAGTTTATTATTATTTTTATTCAAATAATGCATTATTTTCATAATGGAAAATTGTATAAATCAGGCAAAATTGGTTTGATAACATCACTATCTAAATTATTTATTATTTTTATGGATAAGTGTATGTATCATATTTTAGTAGAATTATTGATGAAAAACATGGTGCATACACACTTGTTTAATTGTTTATATAAATAATAAATACCTGAAGTACCTAGGGTGTTTAAAAAAACTCTAAAATATTTCAAATGTGAGTTAGACTAACATACTCGTAGTAACATACATTTATATCCGTAATCAAATACACTTACACAATCGTTTGTTTGAAACTCATCGCGTCTGAAAACATTCCTATTAAATAAAATATAGCATATTATCCGATTTCCGATAAAAAAATCCTCTAAATACGTCCACACATTTTTCTTACTATTCTCCATTCACGGACGATTAAAAAAACGATCATTAATACAAAAATATTTAAAAATATTTTTGTACAAATGTTTTTGAACCGTTTTTATGTCATCTTTATTAATTGTTCACGGACAGATGTATCTTGGTCTGTATCAGGCACAGAACATTGCACGGATCACTGCTCGACAATATGCAGTCATGTGGGAATTCATGGGGTAGCAAATTGCCAACTAGCCCTTAAACCCGATCGATAAATTGATAACGTTCAGGAGCTATGAATCGTGAAGTTTTGAAGCAACTAGGAGAACGTTCACCCACAAATGGATCGATTCCGGCAGATCCTGACGTATTTTAATAAGGTCCACATAATATGACGTCACATAATTTTGGCTATTTTTGACCCCCCCCCCCCCAATTGTTGCATTTCGTCACATAACCTTTTACCTCTGTCTATAATATTACGCTACATTTAAAATATATATTTATTAATACCCTTAAATTTATAGTTTACTTTGTGACGTCACATTTCCTCTGACCCCCACGTCCCTACGTCACAAAATCATCACATTATAATATCAAACCTCCCTCCTAGAGCGTGACGTCATATGTGGACCGCACTTATTATAATATTATGTACTACTTACTATTCTTTATTTATATCGTAACGGTAATAGATATTAAAACCAACTATATTTAGAGAGGTTTCCATCCGGTTCCATGAATAAACAGAACGGTGACACAACAAAACAGCGATAAACAGAACTATGAAAATTCAGAACGGAGGAAAAGTAATATAACATTTAGTATTAAATTTTTGTTTAATGATTTCTTGCATATTATTTGTGTATGCACTGTCGTTTTTGTCTTATAATTCATACAGCTTAATAATTTGTAATATATGACATCGGGTTTCTAATGGACTCCATACATTGGCTCACTCACTAAAAACTTTTCATGATGATATTACACCTACGGTTTATTTTATGGTGTTACTGTCACACTGACGTTTAATCGTTTGTTTACATAAGGAATTTCAAATGGCCGACAATAATAAATTCGTTGCCCTGGCAACGGAACAATTCTACTATCAAACATGCGTTTGTATACAGCTGACTGATTCGCAGCTAACTTCATACTGTCGCGCACTTTCGTAACGGTGTGTGCGCGCAGCTCTCAATTTCACTCTCTACCAAACGCCCCAAAACAAGTATAACTTCGATAATAGAAAAGGGATCGTATTTAAAATGTTTCCCGTAATTTCAATAAATAAAATGTATTTGTAACATCTCTATTAGGTATTGTATATTATTTTGTACTAGTTGACGATGTCCATTTGAAGCGAAGGAATAAGTCCTGATTATGATTAAACTAATAGTGTAAAAATTTTATTTTAATTAATGATAATATACAAGTTAATATTGTTTATATAATACATATATACAGTTTTTAGCATGGCCATAGTATCCTGTACGTAGGTACATAGTTTAAAACTTTTTTTTTTATCTGTAGCACAATGTATTACAGCAAAATGAGCTTCGTTATAATTTAGAATATTTTATAACGAAAAGCTCGTTATAAAGCGCCCAACTGTATCCGCCTAACGATATTTTATATCAAAAGCTTCCTGCTGTCCGCAGTAATGTTCAGTTTTAATTAAAACGTTTTCACTAATGATTTTCTTTGTTTTAAATGAGTCGATTAATAAACGAGATCTATAGGTATTAATTTTAAAGTGACTGCCAAATCCATCGTCCCCCTCTTTCTAAAAATAATATTATTTTGGCTTACGATCATATTGACAAAATATATTTTTTTAAAACATTAATTTATGAAAGCTTATGCGCAGTTGTCACTAATTAGCATCACGGAAACCTTTCACGAAATAATTTTGACAATACGCACCCAACTTGATAATATGTAGGTAAATTAAATGTGGTCCGAACAGTTTACGATCTATATCTACCGTAAAAAAAATTGTGCGCTGAAATCAAAGTAACATTCCACGAGTCCACGCGACTCAACTTTAAACTTTCAACGAAGCACTAAAAAAATCGGTACTGTTCGGTTATCAGGAATACAGCGAAAAACACATTTTGAAAATACCAGATATACTGGATTATTTGTTAGTTTGGGTTAGTTTAGGTTAGGTTAGGTTAGGTTTGGTTAGGTTAACCAAACAAATAATCTAGTTTATCGGTTATTTTCAAAATGTGTTTTCCGCTGTATTCCTGATAACCGAACAGTACCAAAAAATCGGGTCTAGGACGATTTGGCACCGGACAACTGGACGCCACGGAATTCGAAAATAAATAGACGTTAGGTACCTATAGGTACTTTAAAAAAATATTCAATATTATTATTTATATTTCAATGATTATATTATTATGATTTAATAGTTGGTGAGAATGTAAATATTATGCAGACGTAAACAATGATTTAATCGTGCATATGTTTAAGTTCCAACGAAAAAAGAGTTTTTTATTTAATATAAAGCCTTAGGCATGATAATTCTCAATCCGCGATAAAGAATACATTATGTTAAGAGTAAAATGAATTCAAACTACTAAGTAGTAGATAGAAACTGATTAAAATACCTCGTCTACACGTGTCTACGACAGTGCGGCGTCCAATTGTCCGGAGGCCTGTCGTCCCACTCCCAAAAAATCCTACGGGCATGTTCCTCCCAATGACAGTCAGTAGTGTAGTTAGAAAAATAGAAAAGAAACAACCCAAACCCGGAAGAAAGGCCAGCGTCTTACGCACTCGACAAGGGTCAAGATGATCATACATGGGTAACTATGGCAAAACCTGCCTATTTGTCAGTATTTTTGCACCTACAAGAACACGGATGTTTTAAAAGTTCTTATGCAGATGTCCGTAAACAGTTTATATTAAGTATACCTACAACTTTCAAATAGTTTTTATACATTTTTCATTTGTTCTATCAGATTCTCGGTATATTTGGAACAAGTTTTACATAAAAATAAATAAATCAAAGGGTTTACAAGATAACCAATGGTGTGCAAATTGAACTATCGCGATAATAACTGTCTACACGTAACAGTACTGACTGTCTCGCCAATCTCATTATTTAAGCGTAAGCGAGACGCGTCATTGTCATTGTATGGTGCTATTTCACTGGTTGTGAAAATTGGTAAACGTCAAAATTCCCTACGTGGTATTTTTCCGGCAGGTTAGCCACTACCGTTCAACTGCGCAGGTGAAAGATATCGCACAGATATTGCAGAAGTTTCAACTACTGTCTCTCTCTGTCCTTCCACACTAACGTTTTTCATAAGGGTCACGATGGTCTCAAAAAACGCCAGCATTCGCGTGAGCCCCTAAAACTGGCGACATATTGTATGTATGGATCAGTGGCGAAGGGTGGAGGTAGGCTGTAAAGATCCGCCATAAATAGTGCACACTAAACTTTGTCAGTCATACGTATTTGTTTTCATTGAAATAAGACTACAATTTACAGATGTTGTTGGTTAGTTTTTAAAATTCAATCAAACCCTGCAAAAACCACGCCGTAACAGATAATCGTCAAAAAATACTCGTCTATCTATAGAATATCTAAAATTGTGCAATTAAATCATAGATAACTTTGAATATTTTATAGATAAATAATATTTTTTATCTATTATAGTTTGATTTACTTAATGAATTAAAAAAAATTAACAGGCACAATTAATTGGCAGGGCATAATGAATTTTAAATAATTAACCAACAATATGCGTAATATGCACCTATTCCTAATCCAACGAAAACAAATAAGTATGAATGAAAAAGTGTGCACAATTTTGTCGTATCGCCCAAAATGTACTTAAAAAAAACTAACCAACCTAACTCATACCATCTGTAAATTGTAGTCTCAGTTCAATAAAAACACGTATGACTAACAAAGTTTAATTTTCACTATTTATGGCGGATCTTAACAGCCTACCTCCACCCTTCGCTACTGGTATAGATCTGCATCGCGCCCTAAATCTAAATGTATTTAAATAGGAAGCCGCCGTGTGTGGCAGGCGTTTGCGGCGCTTCAAAAAACACAAATGTGTCGGGAAACTTACGATTTTTGAGCTTAGTAATCTTGACGTGTACAATTATTGCGATTAATCAAGATTTTAATTGAAAAGCTATCGTTGTACGTTTATTTTATAAATTATGTTTCAACTGCGTATGTATATTTACAATTAAATTAGATTAAGGTTCAAATATTTAGACTACACATCAGATTAGTGGCGGCTCGAAAACTTTCTAGATCAGGGTTTCCCAAACTATGTTCCGCGGAACCTGAATAGGTGTTCCACGACCATTTGGAATGGTTTTATACACTGCAACACATTTAAAGATCTTCTACTAAGTAGAAGTAAAATAAGTAAAACTAAAATAATTAAAGAATTTACTTCATATTGAAAGACGAGTGATGATCAATCTCCACTGATGTTTATTGAGTCAAGTATCTAGATAGGTCATGGCTCCTATAAGGGGGGAGGGGCTAACAGGCCTCTAGCCTGGGGGCCTGGGCTTACGGGGGGTCCGGCGTTAGAGATCGACCAGCCAAGTGAGATAAACACACATCACAAACATGCACTAATAGTAAAAAAATGTAGCCTGCGGCGCTGTTTCACTGCAAGCATGCTAACATTTAATAATATGTGATTTTGCCATACTTACTTACAATTTTTGATTATTGTCGATATTTAACATGTCCATAATTATTGTGCAAATCGACATAAAAGTAGGTGTATTAAAAATACAAAAATCGTTAAAATACCCTTAATTTTAATTCGAAAACCATTTGGAATATGCAACTGTAGATCGTTACATTGTCTTTAACCTTAGTGATAAATAGGGTCCCGCCAAAGATCCTAACCTGGGGACTCGCTTCGGGATGTAGGAGCCATGATCTAGGTACAGACGAAGGACCATCTTTTCTCACACCGTGCGCATGAAAAAGATGGGGTATATTGTATTTAACTGACCGGCTGACAAGTCTTGTCAGTTTGACGGCAGTTGCCAAATTTTGCAGAACGGTTAGCTGCGCTAATAAATAACCTACAAAATAAACTAAGTGTTCCGTTAAAATTTCCGGGTTTGCGAAGTGTTCCATTGCAGAAAAAGTTTGGGAACCCTGTTCTAGATGGTGGGGTTTAGCCATTAATTATTAAATATACATACCTACTTAATTTCACATATTATACATTATGTACCAAGCTACTTATAATAATATGATTTTATTAATGAGGAAATGAGTATTTTTTCAGAATAAATAATATGATTATCTTAGTCATTACTTAATCACATCTGTAAATATATCATACCTACTTAAAAATATGAATTTAATTAATAATAATACTTATTATAGACTAACCATTATCAGTTTTGAATAACGACATACAGCGAGGGTTTTTACTCACCTATGGGTCATTTGATTCGCTCCCCAGTATGCGTATACCAGGGAACTCAGAAATAATGGGAACTGAAATACATAACGGGTAAGGCGATAGCAGGTAACCGACTCGAGTAAGGAAGAATCCGGGTTAAACTTACACACGTGTCAAGAATACGTTTTACGTCTAATACTGAAAACTATTCTCAGTTTATGCATTAACGCTCATTTAATGTTGGTGTATTACACACACTATTGCACGTGCATAATTGCGTGTTTCATTTTCGTAGGACACTCACACATTCAAAACCCTGCATCAAGATGCGGCGTATTGAATATAGCCTATCGGTATTCTATTTATTATCTGTTCTGTGGCGTATACTAACGGTAATGCATTCACATCCTTTGTAGAACGAAATTTGTACCGCGGCGACGGGATGGTACTGAGTGACCCCCCGGGCAGCGAAAAATAGCCGCCTTTAATATGTACATATGTGGCCCTATTATATATAATTTAATTACTTATTTTAATACCGCGCAATCATCATTATGTAAATTACATAATTTACAATCATTACTTTATTTATTTGTATAATAATAATAATTATCTCTATAAAATTGCGACTGGTTTAGATGGATAAAATAAATTAAATAGTTCATTTAATCATGTAATTAAGTAGATTTATTATGACAATGATACAAATATCTGACGTGTATTTTTGACATGATAACGGTGTGGAGATGGTCCCTACGAATCCTTAAAGTAGAGCCGCCCCTGCATCAGATGATGCGGAGTTTGCAAAGCCTAAGGAATTAATGAGCGTGGAGGAGCACACGTTTAGTTAATATTTGATCTGCAGATTCGCCAGGCGTCGGCCGGCGTCGACGTCTTGTAACTAAATTTATCGAGAGGACGGGAAAGCAGAGGAATATCTTCAGAGTATTAATAAAGAGACGTGACAAACGTTTCCAGACGGTCTCGGAGACTTAATAAGATCCACAGACGATCGTTAAATTGTTTCATGTATACATATTATTTAGTTATTTAATGAAAAATGATTATATAGGTTTATTTATAATGTAAACACCAAAGAGCCTTGGAATGAAAAAATAAAGAATATCAGTGAGAATGTTCACAGGATGTGTCGTGGCGAGGTGTATACGAGACATTGCTCAAAGTACCTATATATAAATCAGGCACTGTCCATGTTAGTATCGAAGTAGGCAGTGAACATTTTTTTCCTATCGTTATCTCAAAAAGTAGATCAAAAGCATTATTAGCAAGGGAACACGTGGATTGGGTCACTGAGAATCTTAGAGTTTAATGTATGTACTGGGACACTGGGTAGTGATTAATCTTATTGCAGATAATATCTTGACTTCTGCACAGTAACCTAATGAATACGTGGAATTAAATGATATTGCAAGTATGCATTGCAACTGCTTTCAAATTGAAATTCATACCAACTTATTAGTTGCAAAACGAACGGGGAATAATATTGCAAAGTATATTAATCTAATATATAAAAATCAATATTTGTTTGTTTGTTTGTTCGTATTTTATGCGCTGCCATACCGTTCATCCGATTGCGGTAAAACTTTGTCAACTTATTGCTTGCACTTTCGCGAAGAGTATAGGCTATATCTTATATATAAAAATGAATGTCTGCCTGTCTGTTTGTCTGTCTGTCTGTCTGTCTGTCCCGTATGCGTTCCTATACCATTCATCTGATTGCGATGAAATTTTGGTAAGTGGTTGTATGCACACCTGCAAAGGTTTCTGAATTAGAAAAATCATCATCTCCTTCTTCATTCTATTTTCTTTTATTCGTATGGTTCCTATATCATTCATCCGATTGCCACAAAACTTTCGTCAGTTGTTGTACGCACACCCGCAAAGGTTTGTGAATTAGTACAACCATCTTTTTCTTCTTCTATTCGTATGCGTTCCTATACCATTCATCCGATTGCGATTGCGATGAAGCTTTTGTCAGTTGTCGTGCGAAGTGCACACCTGCGAAGGTTTCTAAATTAGTATTATATAGAATACAAAGTTTGTTTGTTCTATCCAATTTTGATTTTTTTTTACTACATATGAATAACATTAATAACGTTTGCATATTTTGGATTCGATTTTAATTTAGTGTGTTTTGTTTGACCTTACTCCTATTAGAATTATTTTCATATTGCCATATTGTATTACACAGATATTTTAATATTGAAAAAAAAAATACCCCTTATTATTTTTTAAATATCTAAGATAAATATAACCACGAAGCGACCCTGTGCGAAGCCGGGTACTTCAGCTAGTAAATAATAAATAATTAAACATATTATTTTAAAGATATTATATACCTACATATTTAAAGAGTTCATTATTTTCCGATGCAGATAAGCTCTGGAAAAGCAAAGTGGTAAAAATAGCTTTTGATTTATTACATGCCTTTTCTATATATGAAATATGATATTCGTTTCTTTTTTGGGGTTAGTTATTATTAGATAATATCACATGCATAAAGCTATTAAAATGAAAAAAAATGTCAAAGTTAATTCGATGAATACAAACCGAATTTAATTATTTATTTTTTTACATATCTACTTATATATTTTTTTATAATTATTTCCTAATTGAGAGTGCACACAATTAAGAAAAATAATGAAGCAGATATAATATAGAGTAGGTACC
The DNA here is from genome assembly GCF_057557595.1 of Rhyacophila brunnea. Classification (NCBI taxonomy): domain Eukaryota; kingdom Metazoa; phylum Arthropoda; class Insecta; order Trichoptera; family Rhyacophilidae; genus Rhyacophila; species Rhyacophila brunnea. The sequence goes on from NW_028232752.1 coordinate 19,240,078, forward strand.
TACGTTACATTAATCATACAGTGACTAGCTAGGCCATAGATATGATAAATTAAAAGATGTATAATAATTTATGTACAGAAATGCTACAAAGTAGTTGTGAATGAAATTTAAGCTAATCTGAGAACGTCATCGTGGTATTTTTTCATAACACAACACTACTATGCCAGTCAATGCAATCGGTATACTAAAACTTTCCCTATAATCAGTATAATTACTTATGCTAGATACCGCCGAAACCTTCCGAGTGTATCAAATGGAGGTATCCTATTTTACAACGTTTTTATTAGCTCGTATTCTTATTTGTCCGGTGGTTGTTCCTTCCCGACTAGCTAGACATTTGAAACTTTTAGAATATATCAGAACACGACGCCAATGCATTCTTTTAATACTTTTAGCTATCTTTAAGCAGAATTGAATTTATTTTCAGTTAATTCCGTTTTGTATGAAAAGTTATTTCAGAAGAAATCCGTAATCTAATCCACTATTATTGGGTGGTCCTAGCAACTAAATTATTAATATATACGTGCGTTACTATGGAAATCAAAATGAAATGTGAAAATGACATTTTTCAGTATTCTATATTTGTTTGTTTGTTTTTTATTTACTTCATTTATCAAGTACAAGTTTGAGCATATTGATCAATTCAACAGAAAATTTAAAAACGTTGTATATAAAAAGTTCTTTTTATTTTATTAATAATTGATTTTTTTATATTTTATATTTACTATATATACTTTATATTTTATATACTATATATACTTTATATTTTATTAATAATTGATACCTATTTAAAAAAAAAACATCACGGAAAAATCACTCTTACGTAACTGGAAAGAACATCACGGTATAATAAAGCATATCTGAAAATGCTTAGTTGTACCTATTATTACAAAGATACCACATCAGCGTGAAGTTTGATAGTTTTGACAGAAAACAAGAGATACATTCTACATCCTTAAATTCTGTGTATTGTTATAAGTTATACAAAGAAGTATAACTTATAACGCGCGTACATAAGTACAAACACAGATTTTTTTTAAAAATATTTATGGTCTGTACCTACAACGGATCCTCATTCAGAGGAGAAAACGCGATATAGGTACAACGCATTGTTGTCAAAGCCTCTAATGCGTCAATTATATTGAGCTACTTTACGAGCTGTTTGTTGGCGAATTTAAAAGCGGGCGATTCAGCTACTGCGATTGTGATGATGATACACACAAAACTTTCCATTCGCTGAGAAGCCACAAGCCAGCGACTATTTTGACAGAACGTAGTTCGTTTTTTTACCGGGAGGTTGCTACTACGCTCTACTGCGCAGACGCAGTAGGCCCACACGCCGGCGTGTAGCGTGTAAAGTTGATAGCCGCATATCAACTTTTCTCGGTAGATTGTTTACAATCTGCTTGTTAGCTTGTTCGATGATGACACTGGGTGACTTTACAAGCAGCTCGTAAAGTAGCTCAATGTAATTGACGCATTAGGTAAAATTATAAAAAAAACACTTATTGATTATTCTTTGCTACAATTATATTTATTGTCAGTGATTCAGGTGATATTTTTAAAATCTAACTTGTATTACCTGAATCATCAAACGATTTCTTGAACACACTCATCCGGAAATTGCAGAAATGAAAATAGTCTTCTAAGAATATGTCCATTTAAAAAGTATTACAAGCGATGTGAAAAGTGACTAGAGAATACGAAAGATATAATTTAATAAATTTTATTACATATGTAATAAAAAATCCCATAATTTATGAATTATGCACATCGGATATCACTGTCCAATTTAATTATATGGCTGCATGTATATACTTATTATTATCATCTATTATTTCATTATTTATAGCATATTGTCAACTGCAAAAGCCAATGATATATTATTTTTATTGCACATTCTTATCAATATGGTACCCATAAAAAAAATCTATCACGTAGTTATTAGTGTTTCCATATTTTGTCGGGACATTATGAAGAAGGAAAATTAATTATTATCTTTTATATTCGTTGGCCAACTCTCATCATAATGTGAACCAGTGTGTTTAAAAAAAAATATTTTTTACATTTTTTTAGTCGACCTATATTATTTTTCAATGTCGAAAATCCACTCAGCATAATATTAAAACTTAATAGTCACAAGACTGCAACATCAACATAATGCAAATCAAATACAATAATTATTATTACTATGTTTATCAGAAAATTTAATAGATACTTATGTATTTTATTTTAATTACTTATCTCCTTTTACGAATATATAAAATTGTTCAAACAACTCTTGTGAAAATTATCTAAGCTTACACCGTGGAATAGCTTCAACTTTGTCGACTTCCAATTTTATTGTTCCGGTCGTCAATCCACTGCGCAGACATTAATGACAATTTCGACTAAATATCTGGATATTTCCTGGGTCCCCACACCATTGGCAATAACTGTGACATGTCCCGATCTATTGGAACGAATGGCAACCCTGGCGTAGTTGCGTTTTGTCTTAATCCAGATGCAGCGAACCATTTTCTACAAGTAGTGTGGTAAATTTTATGCAAAAATGTTGAAAAAAATAGTCACATTACAGATCAGTTATGTGCCGTGGGGTGACAGCCCATGTGTTGCATAGGGGTGGCAAATTATAAATGGTGGCGAATAAAGAGACGAATACAAATACTACAACTGTTGAGAACTGTTGCGATTTTCAATGAGGCAGACGATGCGGTCTCTACGTTAGAAATTGTCGATATTGTAATTAAAGCATAAAAAATTCTAACGTAACTATTGTTGTATCATATTACACATTGTAATGGCCGTTTGTCGCACAGGAAAAAATATCACAAGAGTTCTTCCAAGCCTGTCAACGCCACAGACGTCCACTCTTTGAGAGTAGTTTCATGGGACTACTATTTATAATCCTCAGTCGTAGGTACATCAATATAAGGATTTTTGTTGTAATTGTTGTTTAAGAGAACCCAGCATAAATAATTAAATTGGTAAGTTAGAAGGTTAAGCAAGAATTTTAGAAACCTATAGAATTTTCTGACAATTTTAAACTAAAAATGAAAGATGTCTGCTTAATGGCAACACTTGGCTTAGGGACGTCTCTGTATCAGATACATAAAAATAAAATAAAATAAAATACTTGATAATTATGGTTTGTTGCAATTTCACCAAAGAAAACTAAGTACTACTAGTAAGTATCATATTTTTGTAAACTTATACACAAAAGAAATAATAAATATATTTGAGGAAGTGAGATGGAATAGGGACAGGCAGGGTAGGTTGGTTTGACTCCCCAAATGAATAACTCAGAATTTGGTGCGTGAATGAAATGAACCCTGGTTTTATTATCTCCTTCCAAATAAATATCAATTTAATTATTACAGGTAAGTTTACTGATTTATAATTTAGCTGAGTGAAATCACGAGTATGCGTACTGGTGGATTACGAGATTCGACCGGGCGGAGCGTTCGATAACCTTACGGTTAAATTTTTGATAACTGACTGACAATTTTGCTAAATTAGCTTTCTGTTGAATTTTGATTGACTCACATAAATCGCTTGTTTTGTAATTTTAACAATATTATGTTGCAAGATACATTGTAGTTATAAATTAATGGTTTCATGCCAAGTCATGCGGATCGAAGGGTATTGATCCTACATATTCTTACAATGTTGTTTTCTGATATAAATTGGTTTATTTGCGGTATATTATAATAAGTATTATATAAATAAACATTTTTCGAAAACTATTGAAAACGAGAAGGTGTAGAAGCTAATTTTACTCAAAGCTCAATCATATCATTACGGATGTTTTAATTTCGACACAATTCATTGTTGAAAATAGTTGATCGCAGTCATATGTTTACACAAAGATTGTAAACGTAGCGAATTACTAATGTTAGCTTTGACTTAAATCTTTCTGGCGTTGAGTTTCATTCACATTATTTATTTAAGTACAGATATATATTAGGTATTGCTAACAGTAGGTTGACAAAAAATAACATATTAGTCGCGTTTTGTTTGAATGGCGATGAAACAAGCCATTGAAACTAGTAAACTTTGGCATAATATATATTACAATAAGAACTTTGTGTCACACTAAAATGGCCCTCGTGTTATAGGTTCGCAATCCCTGTCATATGCTGTGTCCATACTGTGGTAACATAACACTAAATTTATTAACCAGTGTCCGGAAAAATCTATTCTTGTACAATTTGAGATGCCTAACAATGAAAATAATTGCTTCGTACCACATACTCACTGAGTATATCATTAATATTTCGTTATTACTGTGTTTTATATAACCATTTTTGATACACAAAGTTTCTAGTCTATTGTGATGAATAGTTAACTAGGCATTGTGTCACTGATAATGCTATGCTGAGTGATGTATACAGTGCTCGAAATGGAAAATTTCACGAACAGGAACGCTGTATAATTTTCCGAAACTAAGTACTTATGCTAATCCTTTCTTTACGTACGTACGTACTTTTGATATAAAAATGCAACAATAAACTTTAAACTTCTTACGTGGGTCTATATTGGGCAGGTTGGTAAGGATTTTCAGCGCCGCAGGCGAAATAATCTTGTTTTAACAAAGTATACCGTCAAAAATTGTATTATTCTTTATTCTTACTTTATCTACCACTATAACCAGTGCATGATACCTCTACCACCACTCGTCACTGATTATAACTTATATTACTGTCTCATTTGAGATAGATAAGTTTGTAATTAATTAGTCATAACAAACAACATATCCACATAAGTACCTTATAGATTCAAATTAAAAAATTATTTAGAAATTATAGAAAATTTTACAAATTCCATTTAAATACGAGCACAGAATATCAAACATCAAGAAATAGTATTAAAATAGTGTTTAAAAAATAAAGAAATAGTATTAGAAAAAACAGTAAGTGCCTACCTATACCAAGAATTTATAAAATAACGTTCACATAAACTCGTTCTCACGCAGGTGGAATATACGATTATCCGAAGCGATTTGGTTGAACATAGCTATTTCCTGCCCAATTATAATTAGCAATTATTGCACCTTGGCAGAACAAACAACTTAGATTATCAAGAAAGTTATAAAATAATTTATAATAAAATCAATACTAAGTACCAATAATGGCAGAGTTCTCATTTGTACTGGGTAGATATAAGTTGGAAAAAGTACGTAGCCTAAATACCTAGTTCTCTCTTTAACTTTCAGAATACAGTATGTAAGCATACGTCTTGAGAAATCAATCGGATAAAACCATGGATAGTATCCACTATCCACACAGCTTTAAAGGATTCTCAAAGATTTATTTTGAACCTTCTCCACTATAAGGGGCATAAGGCCGTACCTACATCTAATAAAAGTTTCAAGTCATCCAAACAACGTAAACATAGCATTATTTGTAATAAAATTACCAATGGTGTGTCATTTTCATTTATATAAGATAAAACATGTCGGAAGGTGAAACTCAGGTTGCTAAGCGCGATTCTTATAGAATAATATAAAATTGTCATTAGTTAGTACCTACTATATTCAACATTATAAGGACTAATATTGTATTGTATGCATGTTATGTTACAATGGTGATGCTTTGGTTACGATTATTGTAATATACATCTACCACCGTATTTATTTAATAATCTATGACTAACACCATCTAAGATAATTAGATGTCCGCACTGGACACACAGGTACCTAATTTGTTAGTACCTACTTATTCTAAACGATTCAATCTATGTTGTTTGTCCTTCCCTACTCACATTATTATTGCCATGGAAATGATAATAGGTACCTACATACAATACAGATATTATGATAGTCGTACATTTTTATTGAAGGATATTCCTATATTTTTTTTAAACAAATTTACAAACAAAAATTAAGTAAAAGTTCTCTCCACACTACCTACGTATTATTTCTAATATTTTTAAAGTCACAAGCTACAATGCATTTAATAATAATTGTAATACAATAGGAACGTCCCAAATAAATAAACTCTGCAGAAGGCTATTCAATATTTTCTGCCCAAACCATCAATGGCCCAAAAACACATTTTTGTAGAAAAAATCATTCATTATTCATTGTAAAAATTGGGGTTTACGACTTCTCATAAATATTTTTTTAACACGAGTCAAGTTGTTGAGATGATAATACCTAATTTTTGAATCACAGAACAGATGTTGCCACTGTATTGTCCACCGGAAAGAATTCCTAATGTTTTAGCAGATTTACACGAAGTACTTACTACGTAATTAAGCCTTCATTATTTTTATAAATATCCACAAAATTATTCAATTCATTTATTCAATTCATTTATTTTTTTAACATATTGTGGACATTACAAATTATAAGTTTAAGACGTTCACAACATGACACTTAGAAACAAAGATATATAAATATAACAGTATTACATAAAAAAGAGATATATCAGTAGATGAATTAGATAGGTACAAGGAAGTACACCGGATGAGTTAAGCAGACCAAATCGTGCGTCAAATTGTGCGTGTGGCCAGAATTATCTTAAATCAGTTTGGATACCAGCGACAATAGTATATAGGTATATATGTAATAATATAATTATGTAAAAATGGCGAATTTGTATCCCACAGGAAAGTACTTATTAAAAACGATAATTGTAAGGGTGATTATCCACTTAGTGTTACAAACATAACATAATAGACTTTTTAAAATATTATATTATAAAGCCTATTATAAGGACAGTATTCATCCACAGGTAATTAATAAATAAATGTCAAAGGTTAAAAATTCACCTCCTGCAAAATAGTATTTTGGTTAATTCGCCCTTTTTACAATACACCGATGATATAAAGGTATTCGTATCGCCTGCTGAGAATTTTAACGAACTTTTAAGAGAACAAATTGTTATTAAAAAATATGTTCAACACAAAGTTAAAATTAAAACACAAAACTTACCAGAAGCAACAAAATTCACTTACAAAAAAGTATACCTACTCATCATGACCTATGGCAAATAAATGAATGAATGTAGTAGTTATATCACAAGATTTATTGTACTATAGTCGCAATTCAACAATAATGTAAATTACAAAACAAATGTAAACATCGTAAAAATAGGGGTTTACGACACGTCATAAGCTTTTTTTAACAAAAGTCAATTGTTGAGATGAATACCATCTGTTGCCACTTAAATGGTTATTGGAGTGAATTCCTAATGTAATGTAATGTGGTTTTAGCAGATTTACATGAATTACCTACTACTTTATTATACCTTCATTATTTTTATAAATAACCACTCAATATCATTTTTTAAATGATCAAATTGTGTAGGTATGTGGCCAGCGTTACGTTACCTGCGACAAAATATTTTTCAATAGTTTCGGTTAACACGTTTCGCCTGATGACATTTTTGACCAACTTTTAGGACAGGGGAGGGCAAACTGCGGCCCACGGGCCGCATGTGGCCCGCCGGGTATTTTTTTGCGGCCCGCCATCATTAATTGTACTTCTGATTACGAATAACTTTTTTTATATTTTTTTAAAAAATATTGACAATAGATGAAAAATTTGTTATTTCGTAAATGTATTATCTCAGTACGTCTTCCTTGCGTCTCGTCTCACATTATGTAACCACTATTTTCCTACGTTGAACATCGATTTCAATAGATATTGATAGTGTACCGACAAAGCTATAACTTGAGATTATTGATCTGCAGTGTGTCACTGATTTAAGAGAATTGCATCGTCGTGAAGAAATCTCCAAATTTTACAATGCCCTTAATTCAGACAAATTCGACCAACTTAAAGATTATGCAAGAAAAATGTTCGTTATTTTTGGATCAATTTATATATGTGAACAAATATTTTCGATCATGAACCTCAATAAAAATTCTATACGATCAAATATCGCCGATGCCCATTTAAAAGCAGTTTTAAGAATATCAACTACAAAATTAACACCTTAATTTAAAAAAATAAACAACAGTCTCATTCTTCTCATTTTTTTTTTTTTGAAATGTTTAGTTTTCGTGATAATAAATAGTGTATATCTAAAAATGGTATTTTACTTGCGGCCCGCCGGTCATTTTGAATTCTTGAATTTGGCCCTCCATGCAAAAAGTTTGCCCTCCCCTGTTTTAGGAGAACAATTTTTTATTAAAAAATCAAGTTAAACACACAGTTAAAATTAAAACACAAAACTTACTAGAATGTAGCAAAAAAAACACCAAACTAATAATATAAACAATTTTTGTTTAGAAACGTATTTATATCTTAAATAATACAAAATATTTTAAAAGGCAACTAATAGGAATATTATAGCGGATTGCACGAGTCAAATTATCAAACTTTTTTGTATTAATTTAACCATCGAAAACACAATTCATTCACCCGAATATAAATGGCGAAGTAATAATTTTTGTCACTCCGAATAAAATAATATAATAAATTAGTAGGTAAGTAAATTAACAATGCGTAAGTCAAAGGCAAGATTGTATTGAGATTTGAAATGTTTCATCCTTTAGAAATTATTAAACAATGTATACTTTATTTTTTAAGAGTTTTCAAATAGTGTCAGCAAGGCACATTTTTTTGGGTAATAAAGTAATTTACGCTTGCAGCTGGTTGTTTCTTGTTATTTAGACAATGCATTTAGGCATGGACATATCGACACAAAATAAGAAGGTTGAAAGAAATTTAGGGATGTCATAATTTTTATTTTTAACCCTTGCACGCCCGGCATAACATAACTTCGCTAATTTTTAATTTTGAGAAAAACTTTAAAAGATACATTCATATATAATTATCTCAATCTAACGAACCGCAACGCAATTTTAAATGAATTCACGAGCCGGAACGGTATATTTTGGAATTCCACGAACCACAACGGCGCTCCGGTGCGTTCCTGTCCATTCCGAGCGCTGGATGTATACTTTTATTGTCAAGAGTTATAGTAATAAGCTATAAGCGTTATAGTATAACGAACTGAATTTTCCCAACGTAACCGAAATTTCTCTTGAATAAATTTAATTCCTATTAGTCTTAAATATAATCTTAAAAAAAATTGGCCACGACAAGACTTGAGCCTTTCAGATAGTTTACCAATTTAGTCACATGCATTACTATCTAATTACTATTTTTTAAGACTTTCTAAATTGTATAGATATATACCTACCATCATAAATCGTCCAGTGTTAGAATTTAAAACTAAGCTCATCACGGTATCTTCTTCTTGTTGTGTCATCCACTGTCCAAGGTCGGCCACCATCAAGGCGATCTTAGCTTTGTCGTCTGCTACCCGGAACAGTTCAGTGGAGCTGCACTCGTACCAATCACGGAGGTTCTTGCGGCGCAGTCCTCTGCTACGATTACTACTATTGATCTTTCCTTGAATGACAAGTTGGGAAATACTGTACTTTTGTCTTCTCATAATGTGGCCGAGGTACTGTAGTTTCCTGGTTTTGATGCTACGTAGAACTTATCGGTCCTTCCCCATTCGATTGAGAATTTCAACATTTTGTCACCAAGGAATTTTGAGGATGCATCTATACAGCCACATCTCGAAAGCTTCAAGTCTTTCAGTATAAAAAGTGTTAAATGCACTGTGAAATATTAGTATGTAGCGCCCTTACTAAGCAGACAACTTATACTGATGGATCTATAAGTACTTATTATACTTATTGTTTAATTTACTAATTCATCTATTGCATCAAATATTTTTTCATAGCTCGACGACTATAACCAGTCGTCAATGTCCAATTTCATAGACACATAGATTCACCAGGAGACTGTCTATTGTAGGCTGTCTCCCACTAAATTTATAAATTGACCTTTGCCAGGGGTCAGTAAATATTTTGAGTTGTGCAACAATCTCAATTTACGAATCTGTGCCGTGCGAAATTGTTGTTAAATGACCTTTTCATTTGTGTTTGAACTCTCGTACCACCGATTGATTGTATTGAGGCGCACACACAAGGGGGAGGGGCGATTCAGATGCAGACGTCCCCAGGAACGAAAAAATACTAATTGTTTAGGTGAATGGAATACTACTTCATTTTATTTCTTCGTCAGGAATGATTTGGCTGTCGAACAGTCGTCCCAATTCAGTAAACACCACGCCTCTCAGCATTCGACGACACACAAGGTTTGTGTCAGTGGAAGACACATGGCACTCATAAATTCGTGCAACCATCAGGGGCATCCAAAGTTTCTTTATTATTTTGACATGGCATGTCTTAAAGACAAGACAGCGCGTATGACATAAACATTGACGTCCCAAGACAAAATGCCGCCCCTAGGCAGCACCAAAATACCTCCCCATTTATTATCATCCTTTCATGACCCCAATATCTAAGAAATGTGTTGTATGGATACATTACTAACAAGACCTATACCACTAAACCTAATTTAAATGCCATCTCTGCTTCAATAGACAAATATTGCGAGTCCTCGGTTTCAGATAGGTACATTTAACATGTAACAACTTCCAAAACTCAACTGTGTGACTGGTAAAAATATTTTGATAAATTTTAAAAGTATGTACCTACCTATAATTCAAATGTAATTCGCAAATCTGCGCATGTCATTGTTTATCACCAAGGACGCGACGTCCAAGGACAACGGAAGTAAACTAGACATCGCGAACACGACAAAAAAATTACAGTTCTGTTAAACCTTTTATAGTAATTGATACATTTTGTTTCCAACCAGTGAGCTGATTTTTTAATGAAAAGAAATTTCCTTTATTAGTAAGTTTAGGTAGCTATTCCTATATACCTATACCTAATGATTCTCCTCGATTTGCCGCCCTTCAGGTAACTGCCGCCCCCAAGCGACGCTCAATCTGCCTACTCCCACTGGACGTCACTGGACATAAACCAGGGGTAGTTAACTTTTTTATACCTACCATCCACTTTTGTATCTCTGTTAGTAGTTAAATTTCCAACCGCTCACTGGTTCCACAGTAATGGTGATTTACAAAGTAGGGAAGTAACTTTATTTTTTTTATAAAGCAGAGTATATAATAATAATTATGTACTTACCAAATACTTTATGTCAGACTTTTGCTAAGTTTGGCAGAATAAATCTTTATAAAACAACTTACTAAGTATATTTAAACCTATATTTTTATTTATACTTTGCACACATAGAACCATGGAGTCTGATGAAATTACATTTAATTAATTAAATTATTAATGAGATTAGACGGATTATGAAAACATAATGGAAATGTGTTTAAAACCCCTACCGCCCACCATGAAAGCTGTAATGTCCATTAGTGGGCCGTAGGGACCAGGATGACTACCCCTGACATAAACGGACACTAACGATCCCATTATTTACAACCGCCAGAGTTAGACCAAGCACATTCGATAACGAATTATGTACGAGACGCCGCTATAATTCCTAGGTAGTTATTACTGTAGGCCAGACATTCATTGCTAGACTCAAAATGCGAAGTCTCTGGGTATGGGGTATGTATCCGGAAAGTGCGGCAATCCGCAGGGTATATGTATGTTAGTGGAACCTGCTGGATTTGTTTAGCCCCGCCCCTCCCACACTCTAAAAAATAACATAAATATAGATAAATTTTCGATATGGACCCCCCCCCCATACCATTTTTCTGTGTGCTCGCCTGAAATAATATCTATACCAACCGTGAATAAGTACCTAGGTAACTGCACAAGAAGCCACTTTTTAGGGGAACGATGTAAGCTTTGTTATTACCACGTTTTTCTTAGGTCGTATTCTTGTTTGTCCGGTGGTTGTTTATCCAGTACAAATCTTGCAATCGATTTTTAACTTACTTCCCGACTAACCAGACATTTGAAACTTTTAGAATATATCAGAAAACGATGCCAATGCATTATTTTAATACTTTTAGCCATCTTTAAGTAGAATTGAATTCATTTTCAGTTAATGCTATTGAAATGAAAAGTTATTTCGGAAGAAATCCGTAATTCAATCCACTATTATTGATTGCTAAGGAAACCAAAATGACATTTCAGTAGGTATTCTATATTTGTTTGTTTGTTGCAAAATAGCAAAAAAATGATTTATTGACAATTGCCTTATTTGTCCTAAATTATTAATACATAGAATTGTCAAGTTTATATGATTCAACAGAAAATTTAAAAACGTGGTAAGTATATAAAAAGTTCTTTTTATCTTCTAATTATTTGTATTTAATTATACAAAAATCTGTTTATTTAATTATACAAACAAACTATAACGATAGAGTTTTATAATTTAGTTGTTATTTACCTATTGTGTTAAATAATTAATAACTTATTTAATTTCGATGTTATGACTTAAAATAATCTGAAACTTACCTACTTATTCCCAGTTGGTACAGATATTATCCCGTGCATACTGGAAAAACACATTCGAGAATCTGAAATGTGTTTGTTGATCTCGCGAAATAATATTGGTGTCAACCAAGTTATAACTGGTCAGGAATGAGTCGACAAATAAAATAAAAATACAACAGCTTTATTGCAATGGACGTGCCCATCGTGGACTGGACATGGAAAGCTCTTCAGTATAATATAATTCATTTTAAAATTGCATTCGTGTGGGATGTTGCATAAATTATAATAATGCATACTGAACTGAATAACTGAAGATGATCAGGCTGTTACTTGCATACGTAAGTGTCGAAGAGTCGAATTGAAATCGAAAACTATTATCTAACGCAGTGGTTTTCAACTGCGTTAGATAATAGTTTTCTTTTTGCGTTAGATAATAGTTTATTTTGTGTCACGGAGCCCTAAATATTATTTCCGCAAAAATATACTAAGTAGTAACATCCTCTTTTTTGACGGCAATAAAACCGATTCACCACGCATTACAGTTTACGCTTACTCCGGATACAGAGAATTCATTCATTCGAGCTTAGATAGTGTTTTTAATCTAGCTCCGACCTCCCCGTCGAACCAAGAAGACGTGTTATTCAGTAAATACCTACTTCTCCCCCCACACCCGCGGTAGAATCAAACATTATTACAATATTTATATAATTAACATAAACTTGTGACATTACAATGATTAAAAAACTATTATGACGTATTATATAATGTATGCTTTTTAGATCAACCCCTTGATATTTTTAGCAAAAACTCAGTTTCAGTACCTGATACCATATTCAAGTAAATAAAGATTTCCAAGATTTGTATGATTTATTTATGAAATGTTGGTGTACAATAATATGTTTCCTGTCTAAAATTTTATTGTCATATAACTTTCTTCAAATATATTTTCAAATACAAGAATGAATGGTTTTATTTATCAAAGCTGTCCCGTTTAATTTATAATTTTTTCTCACGTTTTTAATATAAATGTACAATGTATATGTTATACTTATCTTAATTTATATTATAATACCAGTGTCCATCTTGAAGCACCATCCCCCTACAAAAAACATTTCACCCATCTCTCCTGAAATTCCTCCCTCGTAGGTAATGTCGAGCTGTCGAGCAAGAATTCCCCCTGTTAAAACTGTTAAGCCCTTCCTTTTTAGTCGACTGCAGCGACTTCCGGTTATTGACGAGATATTGTTGTCGGACAGGTCGAATAAGAACTTCTTGTCCACGTGTTAAATCTGTGCCCCTCCTGTTTAGTCGATTACAGCGACTTCTTGTTATCGACGAGATCTAGTTGTCGGACAGTAGGTATGCGTTGTCTGCGGACAAATAATGATTTTTTTCTCTCTCTAGCGACGAGTATTTTTTTCTCAGCAGTTAATTGTAATGTTTTCCCTTCAGAATCCAATGTGAAAAGTTTTGTTAAAGGTCTTCAGAATAGATTCATATCCAGCATAGATACCTATACTTACCTCATAATTTGTATGAAAATGTCAGTTTTGTGATAGCCAAGTAACCGTGCGACCCTTCGCCATATTGGACAAATTGTCATTTTTATTAGTCGGGAAACACACTAAAAATATTTATAAATTAAAATTCTATTTGTCAAATGGCGAATTTGTGGCGTGTGTTTATCTCACTTAACTGGTCGACCTGCTACGCACCCCCCTAAGCTCGGACCCCCAGGCTAGAGTCCTGTCAGCCCCCATCGTGGGGGCCATGCCTAGCAGCCTGAGATGGGGTCGTACGATATCATGAAGGCCGAAATCCCGAATAATTAATGACTAGGTACGCATGTGACCACACAATTATATTGGGAATAACGACGTGCAAATCGTAAACGTGAGAAATATGTCGGAGGTGAGTGAAAGTCCACCCCAAATGGAAAACTACGATGCCATCAGATTTTAGATTTACTTACTTCAGAATTATAATCAAATTCACCACCGTATCGTTAGGACGCCAAGCTGTCTGTTAGTATACTATTATTGTTGAGAAGAAGTTACGAGAAAAATATAATAATAATAATTACACTTTCGTCCGAGCTTATTATTACTTACCTATTAAGTTATATATATATATTATTATATACCTTTCTATAAATAGGGATAATAATTTGACAATGTACTGGCCACCACAGTATACTGTTGTAGGGGTTGCGACTCCCTCAGAGGAGAAAGGGGAACGTATTCACCGGCGCACGTCACACAAAACGTTGTATTGTCAGTAATATTCAACCAGGCGAACTAGGAAAGCTTCTCTAGTACGCACTATACCATTTCAAGTCTACAGCGCAATACATTTTGAGAGACATCAAGTCTTGCTTTTATTGGTATTTTGTATGTGCAACGCGGCATACCGGTTCTTGTCTCTTTATCCCGCTGCCTCCGACAAAATGAGATTTGACAGAAAAGAACAGCCAATCGGCGGCCAGTACGCAAAGAGCCATCGCTTCGTGTGGTTGTGCTGCCAGATTTTTGTCCGAAAAATACATAATACAAAAGTCGAATCGAGGCATAATTTAAAAAAAATTAAACAATTATAGTGAAAATAAACATTTTAAAGACGGTAACATATCTAAAATGTGAACCGAATTAGTTTATCTTCAGCATATGTATTGCTTTTGACGGTAAATAGGTGTTTTTTTAGTGAAGAAAGTAGTGTTTAGTGAAGGAGAGATCTTCTCTATTGTGACTTGAAGTGAATGTTGAACCGGTGCAGGTGTGACAGCCGACGAAAAATCTGAATTTAAATATTCACGTGATTTTACAGTGGTAAATAATATTACAGAAACAGTGTTTTATATAGAAATATGTCTGTATTTCTTATTGAAATAGGGGCGTATTTACAAGGGACTATCACAAGTACCCTGGTAGGAATAAAACGGGTTGTAGATTGACCAAGGGTGGAGTGAAAACTTTAAGGCATTTTAAAATAAATTTATAGTTATTCTCCAGATTTAATTCATGCCGAATTTCGACGTTTTAGCAGTCAGCTGGTTACATCCTACCGGCTCTTTTTATCCCGACGGCTTAGTACTTACTTATCTAGGATGAATTAGATATTTTTGTATGTGGACTCAACATTTACAGTAAGTGAATCCAAACAACTTAGGTGTTTTTGTAATGGATTTCGAATTTGACGCGTGGCATCCTACTAATTGATTATTATTAGTGTTTTTTTTTTTATTAACCATTGTATCCCCAAAAAACAGTTAAAACTCAAAAAAATGAGCTAGCAAAGTGTGCTGGTGTTTGCTTAAGTATATTTTTTTTGTCAGGTTTTAACATTATTATAATTATTAATGTAATAAGTAAATGATTTTGACATAATATGGGAGTAACCTTATTCTTGGTAGGTGCATTGTGTTTTTTCATCACAAATGTACCTACATACCAAAAATCGACAAAACAGAATGGTATTTTAAATTAAAATTAAACAAAATATATTATGGTAAATCAACTATTTATTTTATTCAACGAATAATTCGCAAGGTTTAAGAATCTACCATTCTGATTATTGAACATACATAATTTTGAAAAACACTTTCTGAGAAAATATATTATACTTAACCAATAGAATTTTTTTTTTTGAAAAAATTAAGCCACCCCGGCAGGGAATCGAACTCTGCGTCTCCTGGGTTTATGCCCCGTCCGTTGCATTTACCTGTATACTACAAGGCGACGTAAATTTTAACTATTGGCCTTTTTAATACCTACTCATCAGCGTTCTGCTAGGTGCATCAGCTAGTTTGATTTAGAAGAACGCTGATGAGTAGGTATTAAAAAGGCCAATAGTTAAAATTTGTCGCAATTAGTACGTCGCCTTGTAGCATACAGGTAAAAGGACGGGCGTAAACCTTACCTAAGAGATGCAGGGTTCGATTCCCTGCCGTGGTGGCTTACTTTTTTCAAAAAGACTTTTTCTATTGGTTATAATATATTTTCTCAGAAAGTGTTTTTCAATATTATGTATGTTAAATCGGGTTAAATCGGCTCCTACGTCTATGTTGCCAACGAATTCAATTATGTGGATTAATTACCATTTAAGTATATAATTCAATATAATATTTAATATTATATTTTCTTTAATGTCCTATTTAGATAAAATATCAACTACCATTGTGAAAAACGAATACACCCTAGCTCCCCCTATTGTCCAACAGCATACCTACATAGATGCATTATTACATCAGTCATACTTACACCATTTTGAAGCATTGAGTCATTTAATCGATCCTCATGAGCTTAGGACTCAGCAAGAATACTCGCATAGGGAGGGATGATAGTTCTTACTACCCTGGGGCGGTTTCTGTCCGCGGGGTTTAGTACCTACTTATTAACTTTATGATAGTAGACACAAGGTTATAATAATCATTGAGCTTATGTGTCGATTTACGAATGAATTATGTTTTATAATTTTGTCCATTTTGTCGGTAAATTTCAGTGCTGAAAGCAGAATCGGAATCAAACACCGGAACCCTAACAACTCGTTAATTATGTTGGAACTAGTCATCGTTTACTCATGCTGAATTCAGTTATTTCAAAGAATATTTATTGTGAGCCATCAACGTGTACGATTTTTCATAAATTGAATTAAGTACAGATTTTATACCTAAAATACTTACTTATCGTTCAAAGTCAATCCACTTTTAGATTTTATTCGTAACAAAAACCTGAAATTTCTAAACCAAGAAAACCGAAAGTCCATACTTAATAGTGGTTAAAACGTGTCCGTTTTGGACTAGCGATACACTGGGCCTCATGTACAGATATTATGCATTCTGACGTATTTAATTATTATTCTTCTATAATCATCATCTGGAAATTAGAAAAATATCTTATTTTATTATGTACTTACAATGTAAATAATTATGAAAGACTGGGTGTTTATTACTAATCGTATTTTGCCTATTTATTTATCGCAAGAAAGAGTGTATTTATTAATTGTCTTAAAAACGGAAATAACCATCGATTATAGATTTTTAGAATATTTATAATTTTACCTATATATTATAATATTATGTATCATACAGATGCATGTATAAAATACGTCAATACTTAGTCTTATAGGTACCTATTAATAATTTTAATAAAACACAATTTTGGTACTGAATCCCCTTTTTTATATTAAATAATTGTACCAGCTTCGTCCACCTCAGAGGGACATTTTCAACTGATATAAAATAAAACAGATATCTAAAAATAACCTCCCTACTTACAAGCGCCTACTTGCCAACCTATTTTGAATAATTCAGAATTCTATATAACATAATATATGTATACGATATGATTGTATTTTTAATTTACTTACCTACCTATTTTTTTCTGTCTTCTCTTGTATTCCGGTGGGTTTTATTACGTAATTAGAATGTTTCATTTTGATCTCAATGCTATACGAACATCGGTTTCCATACAACAGCTCACGATGAAGTGTGATACGGCTGACTGCATACGTATAATTTTCCGGACACGCAATTAAATACCTACGCATCAATAGAAATGTTTTCTTTCAAAAAAAAAATACTTAAGTATAAAGTAATGAAGAAAATGGCACACCTATTCAATAATACGAGTAAGTATTTTGATTATACTCCTATCTCCCATATTTGACTTTTTATTTAGTGCGATAGCTGTATATTTCCGATTTATAGAATATATACAAATCATACAATCATGGCTCCACAAGGGGGGGCCGACGGGGCTCTAGCCTAGGGGGCCGGGCTCAGGAAGGGCCCGGCGTGACGAGTCGACCAGATGAGTGAGATAAACACACCACTATTAATATTAACCACACAATTATTAATAACTAAAATATTTATTGTACGATGCAATTTTTAACTGTGTGTCGATACTCGACCCAACTCCAAAATTCAAATGGATGTACATAATAAAAATACAAAAAATCGCTAAAAATACACCTTAATTTTACCGAGTACACCATGGAAAACGCTAATATAGCGCGTCACACTGCCTTTACCCTTAGTGATAGGTAGGGGGCCCGTCAAACATCCTAGCCTGGGGGCCCGCTTCAGGATGTGGGGGCCATGCATACAATGTTATATTCCTTACAAACATCCGCTGAAAATGAAACTAGGCCTACTTATATTTTTTACGCACGCTTTGGGCACCTGTATTAATTTATTTTGCGGAAGTTGCTTGCACTTTCCACAGAGAAATCAATGTTATTTTTTTGTCGGTCTAAATTTAAAACTTGCCTACGTAATATTATTTTAGTATGATAATTTAATTTTTAATTATTAGTTACTCATAATCTGTCTTGACTAATTCAAGAATGAATTATACAAGAAGCAGTCTACCTTGCTCGTGTATAATATTTCACGTTATATAATTTTGTTATTAAACATTTTTTTGTTAGCATAGTATTTTTGAATTTTGTAAAATACGCGTCTGGCATATGGCTTTATGTCTAGCATTTTTATCGATCAAACAGGTGATAGTTTCTGATAAAATATCCTAAAATATTACATCGGATTTGCTTGGATATTAATATTCTGGATTTATGTAAAGTACCTAGATACCTATAATATTTTAACAATCAATTAATAATGTCTAAATATTTTAGTTGTAGCTATCTATAACTTACTAGCTGAAATAACTGGCGTTGCACGATGTCACTTCGGAGATCGACATAATATATTATTACTAGCTGACCTGGCAAACGTTGTACTGCCATATAAATTATTTCTATTTTGGTTGTTAAATAAAAAATAACGAATGTATCGTAAGTGTGTGGGGATGGGATCTATGACAAAAAGAGGAATAGAGCGCTGTAGACGATGACCGCAGATAAAAACAAAAAAATATCAACCATTCATTTTCTCAATTCAAAATGAGTAATGATGTTCATAATGAATGAATTACCTGTGACAGGATCTCGTTATTTAATGTTTATGCAATATCCGTCTTGTCCCTTCCAGAAAATTAGCGGATATTGGAGAGCGTCGTATGAACGGTGTGTGTCAGCGATCAACTCCAGATTATTGTTTCTTCTTCGAATAACGATTTCTCGCGTCGATGTGCGGTCGCCAACCATGATTCCAGCAATGTCGTCAACAACAGGCACATTGAATCGACGCACGTGCTCTCCAGCTGGTGTTTTATCAGGATTGATGACAATAGCGTGATTGTCACTTTGCAATTCGTGCATGTGTGCTTTGAAGAATTTCAATAATTCATTGTGCTCATTCAACAGGGCGTCCAGTTCGCCGACGATGCGCCTGGCATTAGGCGAATTGAGGCTATTGTAGCCGCAACGTGCATCCACATGATTGACGTCCTCACCGCCCATGAAGTAGATTTGTAAAAATTTATGTGGTTCGTTTGGCATTGGCAGCAATGAGCCTACTTTGTGGTATACTTGGCCTTTGATTTTGAACGTAGAATGGAATTGTTGACCATTTGCCGCAGTATTGTGAACTATTTCTGTTGCTACGAAAGAAATCATTTGGAAGCATGAATTGAATGTGCGAATGGACTTCAAAAACAGGTTTGAATCTGGAACCGTGCCGATGAGCAAGCCGTTCAATGGTTCTGGTGGTATCTCAATTTCTGGTAGTTAGTTGCACACACATCCCGGCTGACTCATGTTTGAATTTGAGCGCATGACAGTGGGGACATTCTTTGTCCATAGCACCAATCAGCACTTTCGGATGAGCGGAATATTCAATATCTGGCTCGTACTCGAATGCGAGACGAAGGAACGAAGCGGATATAAATGTTCGATGTACTTGTTGGCGTTGTCGGTCATTTGCTATGCGTGTGTTAACTACGAACCGGTGCGCTTGGCTCCGTTCCAATTGTCGTTATTGATTTCGTTCAGCTCGTGCCTCTTGTGATTGAGATGCACGCAATTGCGACATGCTTACACGCACATTTTTGTTATCTTGTTGGATTTGTTCGTCTGTTCTTTCTGCTCTACTATTTCGCAAGTTTGTTGCTTTATTCCCCATTATAAATGGCCCCCCTTGCGTCTTGCTGGCATTGTGACTTTGATACACGCACATAAAAATAGATAAATTAAAATAAATCGTACAAAATTTTGCACGCACTGCGTTGTGATATGCCGAATGAAATGTCAAAATGACGCGACGCTTCTCTTGAATTCTTCTCGGACGTAACGCCATCTGTCATTCAACAACATAAAAAATTTCGTTCTGTTTGAAATACGAACGACGGTTAAATTTGTTCATACAAAAATAATATAATCGCGATAAAAAAATGGGAGGGTGGGGGTAGGAGGGTGAAAATTTGGAGTTATATGTATTTTTTTATGCCAAATAATAAAAAAAATACAAAAAAAATTGTCAAAAAAATAAAAGGAAATTTTTCTGGATAGAGATACCCTAATCACCTAGCGGTATGATATATACTTGTTGACCTATTCTCATACCTAACAAATATACATAAAAAAAAATCATAAAAATCGGTCGAGCCATTTCGGAGGAGTTCGACCACAAACATCGTGACACGAGATTTTTATATATATAGAGATATTAAAATAATTAAAACAATGTAGGTACTTACTCACTTAATAGTAAGTTAAAAGCATGTTAAAAGTGAAAAAAATCTGACAGCAGTAAAAGCGAAACAAAAGAACATCGAATTAAAACCGAATCCAAAATATGCAAACTGTACCTGTCTTAATTATTAGAAGGAATAAACGGACATATTATTATTTTGCCTTTTATATTATAATATCCAATAAATTATTCTTCAATCTTTGTTCTCATGAAAACAATGTTTTTAAATAAAGTACGATATATTTAAAAAATACTGGTTGGTAGACATTTTTTTATGTTAAGATAGTCTAGCATTTTCTCTGCCTATCAGGGTGTTTTCTAACTCAATCAGGCATATTTTTGTCAATATCAGTGTGCAACACTGCTCAAGTTTAGATCAATGGCAATGTAGATAAATAGTAATATGTGCATACTGTGAATAATTTTATACATTTGTAGTGCCAGAGTGCCTGTCTCTGAAGCCGTCGGCAAGGGTTCAAATCCTGCGTATTTTGGGGTATGTGTGTTTGATCGAAAAATTCTAAAGTAATGCCCCAATGGATTGGCCAAATGACCAACAATTATCGTAAAATGTTTGTTTAAATAAAACCACACTGCTTAGTAGCGAAATGGTAGTTCACATTTTTTACTGTAGGTACTAAGGTAGTGTGGTTTTATCGTGACGTTTGATAGGGTACCTAAGTCCAATCGCACATTGAAAATCGTCTCGACAGGGATAATAGTCATAAATCAAAACTGAGCGCAACATGCAACTTTCTTATGTGCGTATAGCTAGGCCGTGCGAGGACAGTGACATCACACTTCGGGATTATACCTTCGCTGCATGTTGGGTGGAGATATTACATGTGATTCCAGCTGTTTTTTTTCAAACTAAAATGTTGCAATCATACGGCGGTAGTGAATGCCAACAAAATCACTTCGACATATTCACCGTGTTGCAGCCAAAACGAGTTTAGACGTGCGAGACGGCTTAAAGAATACAAAGAAGTTCTTAGACGTAATAGTACGTATTTTATTGTGATTAATTTATGAACGTCTACAAAACTTACCTTTATTGCAATGTACGTAGAGTTTTTTTTGTTTTTTTTTTTAACTATAAGTATATAATTTTATTTTGACGGACATCTATAGCCGCGCTAGCAGAATATGACAGCAATGCTAAACTGACATATATGCGGATTTGCAATAATGACAACATAGTTCTTTATCCGCTTTGTCAGCCAGTAGGTATTAATTATTTCTTTATAAAATATTGAAATTTGTACGTGCGGACTGTGGTGACGTGATTATCTATAGGCAGGGTTGTTTACGAGGGATATTTTATTGTTTCATATTATGCTACATCAGCCTGTTATGTCCATGGTAGATACGTATTTTTTTTGAGCATGTCCGATCCTCATAAGATCGTATATGGGCCTTCACAGAGTGGAGTTTTGTATTAACAGATTTTGTTTTTTTTTTGATAATAATTTATTTATACTTAGTCAAGAAAAACTAATTATGTAAGTAATCCATAAATAATAAATAATACTTAATTGCCAAAGAGTACGTAAGTAATATAATTAAGTGCTTTATTTATTTTTTATTTTATAAAGTAATACCATTTTATTATAATAATGGAAAGTATTTCTATGTGGAGGGGTAAAATATAATGTACCTATTATTCTGCATTGTCAGCAAAAAACATAAAATTAACGCTGTCAATAAATTTATGTGTAGGCATTCATTAATTTTATTGTTCAATAATTTTCTTTGGATAACGGGGTTTTATGGTTATTTTCCCAAAACAATAAAAAGCAATCAGACATTATTGATAGGTACTTAATATAATAAATTATCTATTATTGTTATTAATTATTAAGATGTGTGGATTTGTATGTGCCCGTGTGTATGCTGGGGAATGGGACGATTTGGCACCGCGAACTGGCCTCCGGCGATTGGCCTCCGGTAATTGGCCGCCGCCATAAGTGAACATTACAAATAACGCATTCACGACATGACATAAAGAAAACAAAAAATATAAATAGAAAAAGTTGATATTATAAAAACACACCCTTCGTAGGAAGAATTTATATAAATATCCGAAGCGATTTAGTTGAACACAGTATTATTGTCCTCCCAATTGGAATTAACAATAGCAGGTAAGTTATGTACCTACATTGGGAGAACAAACAATAATTATTGTTCCCGATTTCTAAGATAGTTTCTAAGGTAGATACTTGGCCTCTGCATCCCTTCTGACATCCACTTATCTCCTCCCGCTGAACCAACAACGTTATCTGCCCATATGAGTATTTTACGTTATGCGCTCTAAAGTTATCAACCATATTGGGATAAATTGCATAACTTCTCAGTCTTTTCCCATTCGATTTAGAACGTCAATATATTTTGGTATCCTGTCAGTTCTAGGAGTTTTTAAAATGCGTCTATACAACCTCAATATTCCGTGAGATCTCTTGGTTTAGCTATACCTCCCAGTAGCTAAGGGTGGAAGTAGGCTGTAAAGATCCGCCATAAATGGTGCACACTAAACTTTGTCAGTTATATGTATTTGTTTTCATTGAAATAAGACTACAATTTACAGATGGTGTTAGTTAGTTTTTAAAATTCAATTAAACCCTGCGAAACCAAGCCATAATAGATATTAGTCAAAAAATACTCGTCTATCTATAGAATATCTAAATTTATGCAATTAAATCATACATAACTTTGAATATGTTATTGATAAAATAATATTTTATATTTATTATAGTTGGTTTAATGAATTAAAAAAAATGCACCAAGACTATGTGTAATATGTATTCCTAATCCAACGAAAACAAATAAGAATGAATGAAAAAGTGTGCATAATTTTGTCATATCGCCCAAAATATACCAAAACTATTGTGATTTCGTTTAGACATGGTTACATTGATTTTTAAACCGATACCATCTGTAAATTTGTAGTCTTAGGGTCGTATGCATGAGATTCCCAAATATTTTATAGGCTAAATACTGCTCATCGTATGCATGAGTGCAAATGTAATCCGTTGGTTAGCGACGTCACGATGTGACGTCATAATGTATCATGGCGTCCATATAATGGCAAACTTATAAAATTTTATTCCCCGATCATTAATTTAAAATTTTGAAATTGTAAATGTGTCTGAAAGTGTGCGAACGGTACCATATAAATTTAATAATTATAAATGAATAATTATTATGAACTTTAAATAATTTATCAGTTATTTTATCACATTTATTTTATAATTCTACTGTACGAAAGGATAAAGTATTCCCAGTAAACATTTCCATTTGGTGGTAATACATACATATTATGACTAACTTCACTCCAATCACTTCTATTATGACATGTCAAAACGGAATAAGAATAAATGAATGAATGAAATGAATAAACAGCACGACTAGGAACTGTTTTTATAGTTCGCAAACGTTTTACAGAGTCTACAAAATGAACGAGGACCACAAGCAAACGTTTGTTGTAATGAATACATTATTAAAATGATATTTGAAAGTGACAGATAAAGCAGCCATTTTGGATGACGTGTGACGTCAGATTGCTTACGTCACTAACAGTGCTATACGTTATAATATGGTGGAAAATCGGTTAACAGCGTACTTCCACTCTTCCCTACTGATATACATATAGAAAAAAATGAGATAACTATAATACTTATACATTTTCAATAATAATTTCCAACATTACAACAAACGCCCTCGATCAATAAATAACCGATCTATTATTTAAGTTGGTGTTTATTTTGCTGCTAATCGCTAACAAAGAAACGCAGTAAATACATATCAACTTATCATTAAATCGTTGTGACTGAGATCTCTAATCATAGATAATATTCTCTCTAATCCGGGGTAGATAATTTGACCTGGCAGGATGTGAATAGGGGATTGTGATTGTGATTGTGATTTCAGTCACGAAAGTTCGCCACCGACGCTCGCCGACTATTACGTGACTCACGGACGGCGTTACCCATATTATTTATACCACGGAATTGAATGGGTAACTGATAGATTACATTATTATCAGTGACGTTCATAGGCCTATTAAAATGAGTTGTTTATTGGATATTGCGGTACAAGTCGGTTTAAGAGCATACTTCAGTGAAACAGCAAATAATTTTCAACTATAGGTGCGACGAAATTTTGGACTCGCTGGCAATTGGAGAGCGAAAGTCGAGATTTGAACACGTCAATTTGTTTCGTGATGGCGACGGGGGTATTAATTCTTAAATCTTGTAAAGATGACTAAAAAACGTTACCCATTTACTTGAAAAAGAAAGTCAATGAATATATTATTATTGTTACTGATAGAACAATAAACAGAACATTAAATGGACGCATGTTGGATTTATATGACAAATTATATTTCGTTCGGCACGCGTCATTTGCACAATCCGCGCATCGTCTAGCCACGATCTTTTTAAGACCATGCCTCAACTGAGGTATAGCCTTGAGGGAAGCCAGGCGGGAACCGCGCCAATTTTCGTCGCCGATTTTGGCAAAATTCAAGAATGAAAACCTAACCTAACCTAACTGAACCTAACAAATAATTCAGTATATCGGCTATTTAAAATAAAATTTGCCGCCTTTAAACCGACAAGAACCGATATTGCTATTATCTACTGAAATCAGAGTTTTTTCATCCCCGTGATTAGACCATAAATAAAAAATAAAATTTTGAATATTTTTTAACTACTTGATACCAAAATACAAGAGCTTTCACATTTAACAAAAGTATACTTACTTGATTGTCAATTTAATACCAAGGTATATATTCCGAAGCTTTATAAAGAAGTATGTTATTTTTTTCAGATATCTCAATCCAATCCGTTTATTATAAGAAAAATGATATTTTCTGACTTAGTAATATAGTATTTATGAAAGAAATTTTCTTTAAATTAACCTTACAAGTATGTTAACATAATATGACAGACTTATAATCGGCTGGGATATATCCACTGTTGGAAGAATACATTCTCTAGCTTCTTCCAATACCCTCTATCATTCACTTTTGTTGCCATGTATTTCCGCCAAACGTATCGATTCGTCGTTCTGCTTCTGTTCTCGTATGCATGAGATTCCCAAAAACCTTATAGGCTATATACTGCACGTTTATATGCATGAGTACAAACGTAATTCGTTGTTTAGTGACGTTACGAATGTGACGTCTTCATGTGTCATTGTGTCCGTATAATGGCAATCTTATAAATTTTCATTCCCCGATCAATAATTAAAAATTTTGAAATTGTAAATGTGTCTGAAAGTGTGCGAACGGTACCATATAAATTTAATAATTATAAATGAATAATTATTATGAACTTTAAATAATTTATCAGTTATTTTATCACATTTATTTTATAATTCTACTGTACGAAAAGATAAAGTATTGCCAGTAAACATTTCCATTTGGTGGCAATACTAAATACATACATATTATTATGACTAACTTCACTTCAATTATGAGATGTCAAAACAGAATAAGAATTAATGACAGAAATGCAAATGGATTTAGATAATATTATGTAATAATATTATCATTTATACCAATCACCGTATGACACTAATGATGTATCCAGTGTATTTGAGAGTTGTGCCTTGTTTATTACAGTTATCTTACAATAATTAACTAGGTAGGTAGGTACCATAATATTTTGAAGAATGCAGAATGCTTCCAATTGCATATTTTAATGCCAGATACAGCAGTAGGTACCTATTTTTGCGGTCGTTTAGCGGAGATATTTTATCGTAATCTTACGTAAATCCATCTTATCTCTCTATGAGAAATATTGCGCTTTGTAAGCGAAATAGGTACGAGGCATTATATCAGTTACCTACTAAAATGACATTTGAAAATGACAGATGAAGCAGCCATTTTGGATGGCGTGTGACGTCAGATTGCTTACGTCACAAACAGTGCTATACGCTATATGTTGGAAAATCGGTTAAATGGCTTATAAAGAATTTGGGAATCTCATACATACGTCCCCTATGGCTTCTAATGTAGTCCTGCATTTGACAAACCTTTATCCTTTCCTCGAGTGGCACGAACAAGCTAGTTTGGCGACTCTCTTGATCGTTTTAGACATATTTTTATTATAATAAGCTTCAAATTACGTACATTGTTCGACAGTAGTTCTCGTATGCAAAGGCATTACATTTGTGACCAGTAGATAGTAAATAGTAGCACATATTGGATAATTAAATACAACAATCAACTGCGGTTGTCATACAAGTCTCCTTCATCAATCTCAGTCATGCATTAACACCGACTAAGTCTTTTAACGTCCGCACGGTAGATGTCCTTGGGCCTTTTTATCCGCGCTCTTCACTCCGGCAGACTGGTTAATGTGTTTCCTGTAATCCTTGAAATATATAGAGTGTATTTCTACTTTAAACAAAAGATTCGTAGGTAAATTAGATACAGCTATTAGATTGCCGATCGAATAATGTGAATGCATATAGAAAAGTATCAATACTTATCGGTATTGTATTGAAAAATAACTATAAATTCATATAGATATTATACTGAAAGAAAAGGAATATCTCTATCTACTCTTATTTATCCCTTGCATTGACGCCGATCATTGATAGGTAAATAATTTTCTTCTTAACCTCATGACTGAGACACGTGATTCAGATGATTTGACCGACTAACAGCCTTCTCGGC
Organism: Rhyacophila brunnea; assembly: GCF_057557595.1. Lineage (NCBI taxonomy): Eukaryota > Metazoa > Arthropoda > Insecta > Trichoptera > Rhyacophilidae > Rhyacophila > Rhyacophila brunnea. The sequence goes on from NW_028232752.1 coordinate 19,267,644, forward strand.
TTGACTTCATCCTTTTCGGCATTCAGTGACACAGTCTGTGGAAATCTTGATTTGGTTCGTCTATCCGAAGAAAGCTCTTTCACGTCCTTTCCAATATTCACTTTTTTCAAGTTATCGTCTTCATTGTTGGCAATAAGTGTCTGGCTAAGGCAAACCGAAGATTCTTGTCTCGAATCTGGAGTTTCACATTTCAAAAGGATCTAGCCTTTATCTTGTATTAACCGTCCAAATCTCAGAAGCATTCTATAGAAATCTGGAAGAGAAGTAATCTTACTGGACACATTTTAGTCGGTTTAATATTATTTTTGGTCTTTAAAATGAGTTACAATTTCGACATAGCATTGTTTGCTATTTCTATTTTCCTTTCGATATCAATCTAGCTACCTTGCATCCTTTGTCAGATATTTGCTGACCATCTAATCAATTCTAATCTAGGTAAGATATATGATTATTATCTTTCAGCAGCAGACTAGGGTGCTGACGTAAATAATTAATAATATAAAAAAAACATGTACCTACTTATTTTCGCTCAGTGTTTCATTAGTAACGTCACTGGTCGCGATAAACCTTGCTACAGGTTACAGGTTAATTTGATCGTGTGCTGGAAACTCAAACATCAATCAAGTCGGCAAATCACTTGTCAGCTTCATTCGCGAAATATTGTTTGATACTTTGCCATACTGATAATCACTCATTTGAAATTAGGTACTTACTCAAAATGATTACTTGTTTATCTATGTAATCATAATTATTCAACTTATATACACAAATAAGCACAAGCTGTAGTAAATAAATATGTATTACTATCAACGTTGTGTCAGAGTTCGAATAAATACATAACATGTACAAAATTATTGTAATATTAAACCTAATAGATTCTACTTCTAAATAATGCGTTCTATTCTAATAATTGATTGTCGACCTTATCTTATTTCAATTCTTAAAAAAGTTAAATGCTGTCTTTTTCAGTGTTAATGTGTTTGCAGAAAAACTAGCATATCTTTAAGTATTTATCTAAAAAAATAGATACATTTATTTCCTTATCATCTAAGTCTCAGAGTAATACTATAAAAAGAGTATGTTTTTTCGGCAAAGTGAAGCCGTATTTCTTGGGTTTATCGCACAGTAGAGCCTCAATTTTATTATTATTAACTTATACCATCATGTTTCTTCTCAGTACGGCTACAAAATTTAAACACAACATAGTTAACCATATTTTCTACTAAATTAACTAAAAATAATTACCACTAACTGTATATTTAACACAAAAACAACAAATTTCAGTCGCAGTTTTTAAATGACCGTAGTCATTCAAATCAATGTTTACCGGCGACGTACCTATACAACAAATATTTCGCACCGTGAGTGTAAAACCAAGGCATCTGCAAAATACATATTTTGGATATATTAGGGTTTGAAGTCAGAGTTAAATAGAGTTTCAAAAAAAAAACCATAATATTTGGTTTATATCTACATTATATTGCATGTTCTTTCAGTTACTTCACTTATCAAGTTCACGACTTTTGCAGTTGTTTTGCATTTATTCTTGAAATTGAAAAATTTGCAGATGCCTTGGTTTTACACTCACGGTGCGATTTAATTCAGCTGTAGAAATTCTATCTTACTCTAACGCATATTGCGGATATATAAGCGTGCCGAATGCTTTCTAACTCGTACTTTTGATTCGTTTTTGTTCAGGCCTTATTTTAAGACAGTACATTAGGTATTCCATTGAATATTTTCATCGGTATGTTCTAGCATGGTAAAGAATTCACATTCATTTTACCAGTGTGCATGCAGGTACTAGACTCTGATGGTGCAAAACCTCTTAAAATTTCAGTGATGAGTCTAGTCTGCTGGGGTTCAATAATTATGTAATATCGACATTACTATCACTTGTGCTGGCAGCTTAATTATTGGTACCTAAAGTTCTCACCCGTATTTCGATTGATACGGGCACACGTCCCTCGGTCTTTTTTCAATGTTTTTTCCCCAATAGTTATATTTCATAAGGGGGGACATGCTCAGCGTAGGTCAAAATAGAGTTTTTTTCTATTTTCAAAGCATGATCCTGGACATTCCTTAAACGTTGTAGATAATCTATTTATATAATTTTGAAGCCTTATTATCCGTTATATTTATTTTAAACATTTGATGACTGCATAAAGTATTTTTATTACATAAAATAGTATTCTTTTAAACCTCTCGCTCTAATGTTTTAGAATATAGTCATATTTCAGTACATAAATGTGCAGTGGTGTTAAGATTTTTTAGATTTATTAATTTTTAAACGCATTTATAAAACCATCAGTATAATTTATATCGACATTATTATAGTGAAATATTTACGATAAAAAATTATATTGATAATCTCTGTGATCCCAAATTTAACAAAAATTAGGCATTTTATTATTCAAAAAATGGGCAAGATTAACACATTTGAAGATAATTCTAAAGATACTGATTATAAGCTATGTCTTTGACCATTCAAGTGTGATAAACATCCTACGAATAATGATTGCTTTATAATAATTATTGACCTAAGAATAAGGTAGTGTTTTTTTAAATACGCCATTTCTTTTGGCATTCCCCAGTGGTTAAGCTACAACATACGGCCGTAGCCATAAATTTACAAACTGACACTGAATTGACAACGTTTAAGGAATGTCCAGGATCATGCTTTGAAAATAGAATAAAAGCTCCATCTTGACCCACGCTGAGCACGTCCGCCCTTAAACTGTTCCAAAATATGTCTTCGATATAAAATAATTTAATTGAGTATTAACTTTCACTAGGACTATTTTTCATCCCCTAAAGAATTTTAGTATTGTATGTACAACACTGTACATACATACTGATACCTACACAACGTTCGGTATAAATAATTACTTACGGATATTTTTTCAAGGTCTATGAAACGTGAAAAACGTATACAATAAATAGCAAAGTGTGTTTATTTACCCTCCGCCGTTTTATTACTGTGTAATTTTCTTATCTTAATTGTACAGAAATTTACCCTCTTTTTGTAATACAAAACATCTTCGATTTAATGCCTTGAAATGAGTTTGCTGTATTTGGGTTAATTGCTTTACCTAACTACGATGTTTGTCTTTATACTGAGTATAAAAACAGTTTTTAATTAATACATGTCATAACTAATAAATTATTTTTATCTCTATCGTAAAACTTAAGTAAATATTATATTCTTTAATTTTTTCAAAGAAATGTACTTTCTTAATTAATATAGAGTCATTCGTTACTTTGACAATATTAAAGGACCTTTCACTCGGATAATGGCTCATTGGTGTTCAGTAAAACTACAATTTAATAATTCCTCAAACATTTTCTTTTATTCAATTTATAATTCTAGGAATCCCTGGAGAGATCCTGATGCCGGTTAGTAATAATTAAGATTATTTATTTGTACCTTGATAACACAATAGCTGGTTGCTAAAAATTAACACAATTTGTAAGCGCTTCAAGATATAATTAGATGGGACGCACATATTTCAATAATTGGTATACCACATTGGCGCGAATATACGAGTAATATAGACATAATATTATAGAATCATGAATCACACCTGGGGCCTTATGTTAGAACTTACGAGTTGTAGTCGCCCGGTCGACATGACGTCATATGACATCATTGTGACGTACTACCGGAGTGATAATAGCATTCGAGAAAATAACGCTAGTCAAATGCTGGCGTTATTCATTGTCCCCATAGACATATAAGTGTTTCAGCGTAATAATATCTATGGTGAGGAGTGTGTGTTGTGCGGCTTGCCTGTATTGGCGTGTATTGGCTGACGTCACAATTACGTCATGTCGTCGGGTGACTTGATATCACTAGTTAGAACATAGGGCTGCTGAGCAGTAAATTTGCAGATTGGAGAAAATGGCGTTCGACACTAATATTTTCTGTTGTTACTTATATATTGTCCAGATGAGTAATTGACAACGACATTATAATTATATCATTGTCAATTTACGTAATTACGAGTTACAATTATTGCTTCTATCTTTTACGATATTATTTTCATTCTGGAGAATGTCAGAAAATTGTATTGAAAGTGATTTTCTAAATATTAACAAAAAACGGTGACACTTTCCTGAGAGTATTTTCTAATACACGTGAGAGTGAGCGACGCAGCTGCACATAATATTAGAGAAGATACGTACTTAGCGACGTACCTAATTTACTTTCATTTTCTGCATGTTAGATGATGTGAAAATATTAATATCGATATCAGGGGTGGCGAACCTATGGCACGCGTTTGAAAAGAAAAAAAAATACCTATAATAATATTAAATGACAGATCGCATTGTATAAAAAATAGCAGGCAAATACTCTTCAAGAATACGCATTACGTTTAATGTAAATATATAATTGCATAGGTCGGCAATTAACCAACAACATTGTGTAATATTATGTATTTCTAATTCAACGAAAACAAATAAGTATGAATGAAAAAGTGTGCACAACTTTGTCGGATCGCCCAATATATTCCCAAACCATTATGGTTTGGTTTAGGTAGGGGTTAATTTATTCTTTAAAACTAACTAACACCGTCTATAAATTGTGGTCTTGGTTTAATAAAAACAAATACGGGTGACTAACAAAGTTTAATGTGCATTAGGTATTTATGTCGGATCGTAACAGCCTACCTCCACCCTTCGCTACTGTCAAGTAGTAACTAAGCTTATAATGTCGTGGGTTTTCAATTTGAGCAAGTGGCCATATCCATTTGAGGATCGAATATTATGGTGATGGTTATTAGTAAATTCTTAAGTACTTTTGTGTCTATCTGTCAACAGTTTTTATCACGAAATTCTTTCATACACGAAATACGACGCAATCATTTTATATTTACATTCTTCACATTTTTTTGTACATGTCAACACGTCTTGCATTTTGTTATTACATAAATCAATTTGGGAAATTTCGTAATTTTTTTTTTTTTTTACTCTTCTCCTGTCCATTACCATACAATGGAGCATTTTGCTCAACAGCATGTCAGCATTTTGAGGCTTCATTAATTCCCGTCTTGAAAATAATGTACTTGGAAGAATTATATATTATTATTACAGGCCAAACGATTGCTTTCTGAACATAAAAAGAGAAAATGCTAAATTATCTACCAGTAAAGAATAATTATTTAAGTTTCTCTTCAATTGGCCCTACTAAATGGCAATTTTATTGCTTTGATCTCTTAGCAATTAATAGCCAATACGTACGTACCCAGTGGCGTGCTGTGACTTTTACTTGTAGGGATCAAGGTCCACTGCATTTAGGTCGCAGAACGAAACTGTACATTTAAATCGCAGTGCTAGTTATTACTTATACTTATACTTCGAATTCGAATGCAATATGGTAAACCGATTAAATTGAAAATTTTGATTGTGGCATGTTGGAAAAAATAGTAATACTTAGTACGTTAAAAATTCTCATTTAATGTGAACATTGAAGTTAATGGCTCCAACAAACCACACCCATTCGCAATCTGGTGTATCACGGGACCCTGCGTTTAGATGTGAAGCATGACTGGGAATTTCTCAAGAGCAGTTACCTAAAACTGAGGTCACCATACACTCAAGTGTGCTTTGACTGAATTGACATGACTTTTTTTTTCTTTTATTTTGTTAACTGTCAATTCATGGTGGAACTGCATTGTATTGTTGTTTTTATTTAATAAAACGCATTTTTTTGTAGTACTTATTCCACTTTTAATTAATATATTAGGACCGGTTTCGTCCGCCTCAGTGGGATTCAGTATTCAGTTGAAAATGTCCCACTGAGGCGGACGAAACCGGTATTAATATATTAATTAAAAGTGGAATAAGTACTACAAAAAAATTGCGTTTTACTAAATAAAAACAACAATGACATGACTTTTAGTTAAGAATGCACATGAAAGAGAGGAGCAAATAAGCTAACTGAATTTACAGCGAACAGCTTGACAGTTCGCATTCGATAATTTGCAATAACTCGCACTACCACCAGAACTTACCATATAGTGTCATCACCTGATTATAAACGTCCTTGGTAGGGATGCTGTTGAAAATAAAATGTATATTATCCTCTATAAGTATATTATAATGTAACTAATTTAATTTTAACGGGTGGGCGTGGAATTAGTAAGTATGAAGTGTTGCGGAGTGGTAACTCTAAAAATATTTACTATTATTACAAAGTTTTTAATGATAATTTCTGAGGATGCTCCTCATTTGCTGCATCTGATCACATCTGGTCACTGATATCTACCTACTTACTACCAAACTAAAATTCGATAGTCTGTCATTATTTATTACATATTATAATAATTGTATTGAGTAACTTTTTCAGTTTCACTTTCATATATTTCTTCTATATATAGAAGGTTGTCTTCAACATATTTGCTGTTGATTGTTTATAAAACATCGTTTCCGTTATTTAGTGCTTGATTGTTTTTGTTACATATTGTTAAACATATTAAAATATTGAATATTTGAGATTGTGGCTAATTTAAATAAAATAAGTAATAATAATACTTCTACACATATATTATAAGAATTGTTTTTATAAATATAATATATTATTATTATACATTCTTATATATATAAATTTGTTGAAAAATCAATATAGGGTCCCTATTATAATATTTATGTGAGAAGGCGAATACATAAATTAAAATATTTATTTTTGAATATAGAATACAATTAAAAAATACATTATATTTGAATACAATTCGATTTATACATTTGAATTTAGAATGAATACATTAATAAGAACGTGTGTAGTGTATTCGAAGAAATTTGAATTAGTAATATTATTAATATGACAATCCGGTCTGCGAAATGGGCGGAAGTATCTTGCGAGTGCGTTGACACCGCATCGCGGAATGAGTTGCGCGTTCGCGGTTAAATTTAATAAAACGTCCATTACTTCGTGGATATTGTCAACTCTGTTCCGATCTTCACGCGCCATTCAAAGATAGTAATATTATGTTCTATTTCTGTTTAAAAACAAGACTCAATACCATTTTTTACCTGGCTAAGTACGGATAATTTTTGAGATTAATTTTTATATAAAAACTTATTTTAACATCGTTATTAGGACAATTTTAACGGCGAAGACCGGATCTAAGTGACTATTTAACGTTTACCTTCACTCAAAAATAATTAATATTAATAAGAAAAATTTCATCATAAATGTAATTAGGGCTGCACTTTCGAGATATACAATTTCCATTGGTAATGCAAATTGGGCGGGCAATAACTGCGTTGAATAAAATGGTTTCGAATATCGATATATTCCGCCTACGTGAGGATGAGTTTAGGTGAACGTTGTTTTATATATAATTTTAAATAGGGTCTACTTAGGTCATTCGGTGTACTTCCGTGTATTTATTTTTTATTTACTCTTTTTATTACTGTGTTAATACTATTTCTCTGTTTTTCATGTCATGTGGTGACCGTCTTGAATTTGTAATTTGTAAAGTTCACTATGTAAATAAATAAATTTTAATTTTAATAAAAAATAATTTAGATTTTTTCTAGGTCAACCGATTTTTTTAAGAATAAATTGGAAGCACGTTACCTGGGATTACTATTTACTATTGTATTGTACTAAATATTGATCACTGCTCAAGTGTACCTATATTGTTAATCTTTTCGTTCATTGACACGAGTTTGTTTTTTTTGACCATGTCCGATCCTAGTAGGATCATATGGGCCTCCACAGAGTAGAGGTTTGTTTTAACAGATTTTATTTTTTTACGAGAAATGGGTGTCAGCCACTTGCTCAACCTATTCAGTCCATACCCTGACTCACACACAAATTGAAAAACAATATATGTACTTGCCAGACCTAGGATTCGAACCTGGGACCCACGGCGTTATAGTCCAACGCTTAAGCCGCGTGGCCACCGTTGGTGATTACTTCATGGCCCCCACATCCTGAACCGGGCTCCCAGGCTAGGATGATTGGCAGGCCCCCCTACCTATCGCTAAAGGTAAAGTCTTTGTGACGCACTACAGTAGCGTTTTCCATTGTGTACGCGGTAAAATTATGGTGTATTTTTAGCGATTTTTTGTATTTTTAATATGTACATCCATTTGAATTATGGAGTTGTCGAGTATCGGCACATAGTTAAAAATTACATCGTACAATCAAATATTTTAATTAATAATAATTATTTAAATAAAATAGCACCGCAGGCGACTTTTTTTTTTACTGTTAGAGCAAATTTGTGGTGTGTGTTTATCTCACTTATCTATCGGTCGACTCATCACGCCGGGTCCTTCCTGAGCCCGGGCCCCTAGGCTAGAGCCCTGTCAGCCTCCCCCCTTGTGGGGGCCATGGATTACTTACTTGGTTAATATGAAAATTCTCAGCAAAAAATAAAGTAGGTAGATATACGCACCTTAAATATTTATATAGCAACAATTTTCTCGAAATTAAAGCAAATATTTACGTTAAAGTCTACGGATGTCATGATTCGTTATAAAATTTATATTGATTAGTACTTTTTTTAATATTTCAGCAGACTATGGAATTAAATACAAAACGTGTACCGTTTTTATTGTATGTGCTTACTTATAGCATTGGCAAAAGTTTTTTAATCAGGAAATGTAGACGTGGTTAAAAGCAATCGACTGATTTGGCCAAATAAAAATGTATTGTGTAGCCAATAAGTACAGTCTTTAAACTAGATTGGAAGGACTGAAAAATCTGCTTTATAGTAGGTATGCGTCAATCAAAGTGCTTTCGAGAATGGATAATCTTATAGACATGATGATTGTTACGGTTAACATTTTAGTCACAGAGGCGAGATATTCTTTGACGCAGATAACGTAATCGATTCGTTGGGAGATTTAAAAAGAGATCTCGAAACAGTTCAGATTAGAATTATAAAATTATAGCAATTCGTATTTATCACAAATACAGTATTAACAAAATCCCTGCCATCAAAGGGGCCTGTAACACAGCCAGACCGCTCAAACAGATAGTTACATAATTGTACACAAAAAATAAACCACTAAGTAATAATTATTATGTGTCATCCGTAATCACTGTAATTTTCAACAATATTTTTTTTTTGACATGGTGTGTTTCTAGGAAAGAGATACCCACATTAACACTTGTACTAGGTAGGCAGGTACATTTTTATTTGAAATTTATGATTTTTATCGTGGAAGCCTTCAGAATCAGTGTCCCGGGCCTCCGCGTCCATAAACCCGCCACTACTTACTACTATGCTATTATTAGGTACTGACCAGGGAACTCAGAAATAATGGGAACTGAAATACCTAACGGGTAAGGAGTAGCAGGTAACCGATCTCGTGTAAGGGATAAACCGGGATAAACTTAAACACGTGTCAAGAATACGTCATACGTCGAATACTGACAACTGCTCTCGGTTTATGCATTGACGCTCATTTAATATTGGTGTATTACACACACTATTGCTCGTGCATAATGCGTGTTTCATTTTCGCAGAACACTCATACATTCAAAACCCTGCATCAAAATGTAGTGTATTAAATTATTGCCTATCGAAATTTTTATTTTAAATTTATGATTTTATCGTGGAAGCCTTCAGAATCAATCAGCGTATCGGGCCTTCCCGTAGATAATCCCGTCACTGCTTACTACTATGCTATTATTAGGTACTTACTGACATATTTGGAGAAAAAAATATTAGAATCCGATGCATGCAAAGTTTGAGTACCTACTTACTAATTATATTTTTTACTACTTACCGAATAAAAGTCTCACACTATGTCTCATTTGCTCACATAGGGACTTGTATGTATTTTCTTACCATGTCTGTAGAAATGTATCTTCTCTTCTTGGTCGTGCACTCATGGCTGAGGATCGTGATCACATTTAAATTTCGCCATCCTTTGAGCGACCAAGACTTTCCATCCTTCTCGATCTTCCGCTTTTCTCAGGGCAGAATGGATGGTGCCCCCAGTCAGCTCTTTCACTTGGTCGCTCCATCGCGCAGACGCTCTTCCTCTGCTTCGCTTTCCCTGGAGGCTACCCAAGACTACCAGTCTCTCCGGGTTGTCCGGTCCGCGCCTGACAATATGTCCAAAAAACTGCAGAATTCTTCTCAGACATATCGTCGAGAGCCGTTCCTTTATCTTCAGTCCCTGGATGATTGACTGGTTCGTCCTGTGCTCCGTCCAAGAAATGCGAAGCATTCGGCGCCAACACCACATCTCAAAGGCATCAATTGCCTTCCGTTTTCTTGCCTTCAGGGTCCACGACTCGACTCCGTATAGGAATATCGAGAACACTAATGTTTGCACAAGCATCATTTTTGTGGCAATCGAAATTCCCCGATCCTTCCATATAGTGGTAAGGCCAAGTAAAGAATAAAACCAAGTTAATGGTTATTGATCGGGCCAACCTTCTACCAACACCAAGTTCACTCCAAAACCTCGAAACAGTCGACGAGTTTGTATATCTTGGATCGACCATCAGTGGAAAGGGCGGATGCGAAGCGGAAATAAGAAATGTATAGGTAACATGAATTATTTACTTTTTTCCTTTGAAAACTAACAATACCTTCTTGTTTAATACGAAAAAGACTATAAAATATCACAAAGAAATATTACTTCCTCTTGGACGGTATACCTACATCTGCTTATATAGGAAAATATACATTTAGATATTGCATTTTTATTGCTTCGCAAAGCCCTTGTATTCTTGTGTAGGTGAGCTTTTATGAGATTAAATTTTCCTTACATTTTGCATTACTTTGAAAGTACAAAAGACTTTAAAAAAATGGGTAAAAGAATACTTTAATTTATTATAAACCTGCGGTATTATGAAATGGCTGTTTTGACGAGGGCCAGGGTGAATGTCCTTGGTGTATTTTATATTGTTTTCTTTGGCTAAAAAATATAATATTCTTCATAAAAAGCAGCTTTAAAATTGTCATTGTGGACTGCAAAATAGATCATTTCGAAGGCTAATTGACGACTGGAGGTGTGCCAAATTGTATGTCATTAGTTCTAAGAGGAAAATAGTTTATTTTATCATTGTTAAAAATCTTTAGACATAGGTAAATATATATTGTCTTGCTGTAAATATCTATCAACATATCGTTTCAATATTCAACAATCATTAGGCGAATCAGCTTTTCCCCCCTTTCTGAAAAAATAAATACTCAACGCCTCCATGCGAATCTACCTTTTTATAACGAACAAACAGAAAAATGCAGTGTGCAGTCCAGTAGTGCCTCGATATAACGGACTAATGCAGGTGAGGAGGTATCCGTTATATGAAAATACAACCAAAATCCTTTTTATTCGTCTTCGGATGATATATCCAGGATATATCCAGACATGCCTGTTGTGGAGTGACGTTAATATTCGATGTCGGTAATCCTGCTTTGAAAAAAGAATGAAGTTTTGTTTGGACTTTTGAAGTCTGCATAGTGTCATATTTTTTTATAATCAAATCTCTAAATTACGAACATGCATGTGATATATGTATTTGAATTTCGTTTTCTGAGGAATTTCCAATAAATGTTATTAAATCGTCGAGATGCGATCTTATCACCCATAACTTTAATTTACTATTTATTTTATTCAACGAATAATTCACAAAATTGTAAGAATGGTACATTCTTAAAAACTCGTGAACTATTCGTTGAATAAAAGAAATAGGTAATTAAAATTATTGGCAAGTTCAAGTAAGTTACAACAGAAAATATTGGAGTGATCCGTGACATCGGTTAGTAATTAAAGTAATAAATACTTTACTTACCGTAACTCAATTTGGAGAGCGCTTATGAGCAGATATTAAAAAGGCCAATAGTTAAAATTTGTCGCAATTAAGCATGGCAGTCGTAGCATAGTGGTAATGCACAGAGTGCGATACCCAAGAGACGCAGATTCAATTCCTGCCGGGTTTTCTATAGGATATATTTTCTCATGAGTGTTTTTAGAATTACTTTTCTTCTTCCTCGCTATCTTCAAATCTAGAAAGTTAACGAGGAAGTTTAATAAGTTTCTATCTACTACTTAGTAGTTTTAATATTGATTTTGCTCTTAGCATAATGTTTTTTATTGCGGATTGATAATTATCATGCCTGACGTTGACGCTTCATATAAACATATAAGAACTCTCTTCTCGTTAGAACTTAAACATATGCACAATTAAATCATTATTTAAATATGCATATTAAAATTTTCACCAAATATTAAATAGTATAATAATATATTAGTATTAAATATATGTTTTTAAAGTATCTACAATTCACGAACGTCTATTTATTTTACTACGTTTTTCTTAGCTCGTATTCTTATTTGTCCGGTGGTACTTTGTCCAGTACAAATCTTGCAATCGATTTTTAACTAACTTCCCGACTAGCTAGACATTTGAACTTTTAGAATATATCAGAACACAATGCCAATGCATTTTTAATACTTTTAGCCATCTTTAAGTAGAATTGAATTCATTTTCAGTTAATTCTGTTTTGTATGAAAAGTTATTTCGACACTATTTTTTTTGCTAGGGGTCTGGGGTCCTAGCAACTAAATTATTAATATATACGTGCGTTACTATGGAAATCAATATGACATGTCAAAATGACATTTCAGTATATTTCTATCAAGTACAATTTTTTTGATTGTTTAAGCTAGTCAAGTCAAGTTTATATGATTCAACAGAAAATTTAAAAACGTTGTATATAAAAAGTCCTTTTTATCTTGTAATTATTAGAATTCCATTCGATTGCGTAGCTCCCAGTAGTCCCGGCGTCGAATCGTCGAATGTACACTTTAATAAGTGAGTATTGATTTGCGGCTTAAGCGTCGGCCAATAGTCGTGGTCGTGGTTACCAGGTTCAAATCCAGCGTCTGACAAGTCCACATATTGTTTTTTAATTTGTGTATGAGTCAGAGTATGGACTTAATAGATTGAGCAAGTGGCTGACATCCATTTCTCGTAAAAACAAAATAATACAAACCTCCATTCTGTGGAGGCCCATATGATCCTATTGCGATCGAACATGGTTGATGAAGATTGATTTGAAAATACAATATTTCTTTTTGATCAGATTCTGATCACATTATGATCTGCAGCCCGTTAGATTTACCAACTCGGCGAAGCTGGCGACAGTTAACCGGTGTTTACTGTTCACAGACAGTGCACGAAGTCTGCGATTTGGTTTAACTGGCGAATTAAATACGAAAGGCACGTCTGGGCGAGTTTGAAACCCGTTTTAAAGTTGGTCACCAATCGCAGTGCAGGGTTTACTCTCAAAGAAGTGTATGGAAATTTATTCGCTTCCGTCTTTTTTATAAGTAATACATTTCAATGACAGCGACCAGACGTCTTGCATGGCGGAAATATTTTACAAAAAAGATTTGACAAATGATGTAATGAATGATTTTATATTGCAATTTAATAATATGTTATTATCATCGAATATCATTTCCCTGTAATTTGTTTGGAGTGACATAAAGACATTCTTTCTTTCTTTATTCAACTCCATTAGCCTATGTCTACATTCGGGCATGCGTAGCCTACGCTTTCGTGATAAGTGACAGTGCTGGCGCACGTAGATCCATAAGGCTTCGGCCACATAGATAGGTGCTTCACTAGTGCTGAGCTATGTGCGATGCTTGTCTACTAAAAACACTACTGCCACATTACACGCTACGTGCTTAGGTGTAAATTCATTTGACATTTGGGAGCGCTCAAGTCAACAACGATATGTCACTCTCAAAACTAACCAGAAAGCTACTTCTCAGAGAGAATTCTTAAATTCGAACTTGTTGGGTGCATAATGTCAATTCATCCCATACGTCATTATTTATAACCTCAAAATATACGGTGTTTGACGTTTGTCATACTGAAGAAACATCCGCCATCTTGAAAAATCACTAGGTGACACAATAAAAATAACCAACACGTTTCTTCGCCGGGTGACTCACGAGGTGACTAATAATCACGTAGCGAGGCGCGAAGCGTGCAGTGTGGCCATTGCGATAGTATAGTGTGCGTCCGTTCGCTAGGATATGTCCCCTAGCACGTAGCCACCAAGCAAGGCACCTGCCTATGTGGCCTTAGCCTAACCCTAACCGATCGACATCTTTTCAACATCTCACCAGTGTTACCAACCGAATGATTCCACGGAAAATGTATAATAGTATATTATATTATAATCTAATACCCCGTTTACACGTGCATAAATTTACTGTTGACAGTAAGTATTGTCGCGGCCATAACAAGACAATGTATGGGTAAACATATTGTATTATCCTGCAGTTGCAAGCTTTCATGCATGAATAAAAAAAGTTTGGAAGCTTCTGAATTTTCATGCGACAGTAGGGATTTTTGCGAACTGCGCATGCGCAGTAGAACGATAGTGGCGAACCTGCCGGAAAAAAAACGTACTATACTCATTTTGAGGTTAACCAATTTTCACTACCTGCCAAATAGTACCATAAAATGACAACATCGCGTCTCGCTTACTCTTGAAGATTGAGATTGGAGAGACAGTCAGCACTTTTACGTGTAAGCAGTTATTGTCACGATAGTTTAAAATACGTACTATTGCTGCCAGTAAATCCATGCACGTGTACTGGCGCTATTACTCAAAATATGACAAAAAAACTATAACTTTGAAGGATTCAAAACGAAAAAAGGTATGTGTATATAGATTTTTCAAAATATTATAATTTTTATATATTTGTAAGTATATAAAAAAATATAAAAACAAGCTTTCTAACAAGAATTCACAGATAACGACATCGAAGTCTTTCTTTAATAAATAACAAAGACTCGTTGCTTTATTTCCCTCCTACGTAAATGTCACATCTGGCCTTCATATTACAAACAAATGTAATTTTATAACAATTTAACTGTGGGTTGTATTTCAACAAACAGTAGGTGCATGATAAATATTTTAAGCAGGTACTTCCCTACCTAATTCATTAACAATATTTAATTCAAATTACTTACAACAATTAATTATTATTACTGTATATACATACTTAGCAGTGGCGAAGGGTAGATTGTTAAGATCCATCATAAATAGTGCACACTAAACTTTGTCAGTCATAGGTATTTGTTTTCATTGAACTAAGACTGCAAATTGCAGATTGTGTTAGTTTTTAAAATTCAATTAAACCCTTCGAAAACCGAGCCATAATAGATAATAATAAAAATGTTCGTCTATCGATTAAATATAAAAAATATGTCATTAAATCACACATACTTTTAGATATTTTATAGATAGAATAATATTTTGTATCTATTATATTTTAGTATAGGTAGGGGTTAATGCATTTAAAAAAAATCTAACCATCTGTAATAATATGTATTTTTAATTAAAAGAAAACAAATAAGTATGACTGAAAAAGTGTGCACTCTGGTTTGGTTAACAGGGTTTAATTGCTTTTTAAAACCTAACCAGCACCATCTGTAATTTGTATTTTATTACAACGTTTTTATTAGCTCGTATTCTTATTTGTCCGGTGGTTGTTTATCCAGTACAAATCTTGCAATCGATTTTTAACTAACTTCCCGACTAGCTAGACATTTGAAACTTTTATAATATATCAGAACACGATGCCAATGCATTCTTTTAATACTTTTAGCCATCTTTAATTAGAATTAAATTAATTTTCAGTTAATTCTGTTTTGTATGAAAAGTTATTTCGGAAGAAATCCGTAATCCAATCCACTATTATTGGTTGCTAAGTGGGTGGTCCTAGCAACTAAATTATTAATATATACGTGCGTTACTATGGAAATCAAAATGACATTTCAGTAAGTATTGTATATTTGTTTGTTTGTTTTTTATTTACTTCATATCAAGTACAAGTTTGAGCATATTGAGCTTAATAATTCAACAGAAAATTTAAAAACGTTATATATAAAAAGTTCTTTTTATTTTGTAATTATTTTGTTCAATGAACACAAATAATAATATGTATGACTGACAATGTTTAGTGTGCACTATTTGTGTCGGATCTTAACAGCCTACCCCACCCCTCGCCATTGTTACTAAGTACTACACTGTTTTGTAAATAGTGATAAAAAATATTTCGAAGCCTTCCTCTAACTGGTAAGAAAATATTTTAATCAATATATTGTGTCTTAATAATTCATAATAATAAAATTGTCATTTGTAAATTACCGGTGTTTGTTGTACCCCGTATGTACCTGACAGCATGACGCCTCGACCACGCGCGCGCCAACCACACACAGGTTATTGACGATCCACTCACTTGTCGGTATTATTTCGAACACAAAGAAAAAAATCTCTGATACTCGCATGTGTGTACGTGTATGAAATTTGAATTAACAAATATTGCAAGGATTGTCTTGGACATCCCTGATTTGAGTTTGTTTTCACAGTTCATTCAGTTTATACAAGACGTGTTAGTTTATTCATTTATGTTTATTATAATATTTAGTATGTACGAGCAAATTTGCTAAGTATATTGTAATTAATTATTACTTATACACTCAGTAACGTGCCGTGGGGGTAGGCAGATTAAGCGTCGCCTGGGGGCGGCAGTTACTTGAACGGCGGCAAATCGAGGAGAATCATGTGGAATATATATAAATACCTATTATTATTTTAAAAAATCAGCTCCCTGGTTTTGTTGGGTTCGCGATGTCTAGTTTACTTCCGTTGCCCTTCGACGTCCTTGGTGACCAGAAACGACACGTGCAAATTTATGAATTACGGTCTTAATTATTAACCAGTACCCACGGAAGTTGCGTTGTTCGTTGAAATTAAAGATGCACCCTCCTCTTACAGAGCGTCCTACCTACCACTCCGGTCCACGATTTTAGTATGTATCAAAGCGTCACGCCGTCATTGATTATCGATTTAATAATGCCTAAACCTTTGCGATCTCAAGCTAAACATAGCATTACATTAGAACATATTTCTTAGATATTGGAGTCATAAAGGATGATTAAAATACTGTATGAAAAATGGGGCGGCATTTTGGCGCTGCCTAGGGGCGGCATTTTGTCTAAGGACGTCACTGTATACACTTCTGAGATTATTGCAAGATAAGTAATATTCTGCAACTTGTAAGATGACGAGAGTAAAACAAATGCACGAAAAAAAACAAAACACAGTGTAGCAACAAAGTAAATGTATGAAATATTTTTATCACTGTACCGTTGTAATTTTGATTTCCTTATAGGACGAGTTTTTTTTTAACTTAGTAATAATTGACGCTCTGATATGATTTTTCCCGCCTCTTTATAGTGCAATATGCAAAATACTCACAATAAATAATATTCTTGAGACTAAGTAAAAAGTATCAAAGTATTAACATATCAAGTTGAAAGTAATTATGAATGTCTAAAAGCTAAGGTATTTAATCGTTTCGCGTGATACAATGTTGTTACTCATTTGTAAAAGAAAGTATAGAGACATATTGTTGAACAAGAACTTTTTGCCAACGTGTTAAAACTGTGAACTATCAATCCCCTACAGTACAGCTAATAACAATTCCGTTTTCAAATGAGGAACGCCCCCAAATTTATCATTTTATTTTACGCTCCCGTGATGTACGGATCTATCAATTTACGTAATTTGAAGTT
The DNA here is from genome assembly GCF_057557595.1 of Rhyacophila brunnea. Classification (NCBI taxonomy): domain Eukaryota; kingdom Metazoa; phylum Arthropoda; class Insecta; order Trichoptera; family Rhyacophilidae; genus Rhyacophila; species Rhyacophila brunnea. The sequence continues at coordinate 19,285,225 of NW_028232752.1, forward strand.
TTTTATAATAAAAATATGTCTAAAACGATCAGGAGTAATGTTAGGATTATTGTTAGTCAACTTTTGGTTTATTGCGAAGATGAAAAGGAGTCGCATCTAAAAAGAGAGCAAAAACACGCCTGCCGTGTGCGCGTTGCTGCCATGACAGGTAGGTAAGTCACTGAGAAATTTTCTATATTTATGCGACTACATCAATTTACTACTGTTATCGCCGATTTCTTGTTGTCGGACTATTTACTATACCAATAGCGACAGCGAGCATTGCATGGTTTTCGGCTTGGACATACCATGCAAGGGCTACTGATTTTGATTATATTTTCGGCTTATTTACCGGATTGGTTGTATTTCTCCAGCAGTTTGTAGAGTGCCGTTATATAAAGTCAAGGACGCGTACGTGACGATTGCATGTTTGTATAGGTAAATAATTCTACAGTGGAACCATATGCGTTTCGCGTATGTATTGGATTTGTTTGCTGCAGTGCCTGATTTAATGCTAACAAACAACACCACTACAACTGCAAGTCGCTTTTTCCGTACCCATGGTGCCACTGTGGAGTGATTTACCTATACCCTTATTGACATCATATTATCTAGCTCATCATTGACACTACACTTTTGTCTGTTTTCCGTGCTCTCTTCCATGGGTACATTTAGTTTTTAAGCTCAGTTAAAGCACACTTGAGAATGTTATGCTATACATCCAAACATACGGTCCTGTGATACGCCTGATTAAGATCGGGCCTGGTGCGGGGCCGTATGCCATGTATGTGCCATGAAGAGCACATGTCCATGACATAATCACGAGGGTTCTGTACAACCTAACTAATTTACAATATAATTAGTTAACTTATTATTATGAAAGGAAAAATCTAATTCAATACTTACATAACATGTACACACCAGTTGTAATGGTAAGTGTCAATCGCTTTCGGAATATTCTATTTATTTAAATATAGATGTAATATTGATCAAACAATTTATTTATCGTAAAACTACTGCTAAATAATAAATATTTACATAAACTTTTGAAATTTCTCATCTACCTGGTGTCCCCATTACCTGAACACGTGGGCATACAAAATAAACACACAGCGCTCTTGCATGAAAAATGTTGGGACAGGTGAAAATGAAATTTAAATTTTGCAACACCCGAATGTAACATATTATGATGAAAAATAAACGAGCCATGGTTTTCCGCTTTTCATCAGTATTAGCGAGTTTATTTATATACATATACAGAAGTGGATTGCTCCAACAGAACACTGTCAAAAATCCCGGTAGCAAAACTAGTCATGCTACACATATTTATTACAAATCGTTAACAAAGTATGTAATATGTATAGATTCCTAATCATGGCCCCCACAAAGGGGGGGGGGGGGGCTGACAGGGCTCTAGCCTGAGGGTCCGAGCTTAGGAGTCGACCACTTAAGTGGGATAAACACCCATCACAAATTCGCTCTAATAGTAAAAAAGTCTAAAATAGTAAAAAATGATACAGAGTGCCGACAATGGATTTATTTAAAAATGCCAAAAATCTCGAAAAATAACGGAATCCTGAAGTTCCTGTTTAGAACATTACACTGGCCTTAACATTAGCGATAGGTTGGGGGGCCCTCCAAACATTGTAGCCTGGGGGCCCGCTTTAGGATGTGGGGTCCATGTTCCTAATATAATATCACATACATTTGAAATAAATTGTTGATATAGATCAATACATAATATTTCTTGGCGTCGTATTAGTGTTGTCTTTATTAAATTTTTATCACATTACGAGTCGTTTAATATTTTAATAGGATTCATTTTCAAGGTAGGGAATTTCTTATTATAGTGCTGTGAGATTGTATGTAGGGTGACCAGTTTGGTGACCACTTGAGGACACTTTGATATCCATTTATTTGCGTTGATGATATAAAAATTAATTTAATTTATGAACGTTTGTTATATTTTATTTTTCATCGTGGGAGACCTCAAAATCAGTCAGTGCATCGGGCCTGACTGACTGAGGTTACGGTAAAGTCCATACGAAAAAAAATCACAATTCCTTGACAAATACTCTGACATTTCGTCGCTATAGTACTTGTTTTCCGAATATCCATTTTTGTCAAAATCGACATTTTAATGCAGTTATATTTCTTTTGTCTAACTACACCGAAATCATTTATAAAAATTGTATATTTTCATGTAGAAACAGAGATATTTTTTTAAAAACTCCGAATACGCCATGTTTCGCATCGATTGCTTTGTGCTTATTTTCCGAATGTCAAATAGAATAGCTCGGTCTCACTCTCGCATATCGCTTTCATATAGCGCTGTCTACTTCTAATGTCGCTCACTTCATATGTGACTGATGTCTGTTTTTCGTCTTTCAAAGCGCGCGATTTTGACTACTATTGTGTTATTTTAAGTTTCTATCGTTTAAATAGTGAATTTATCAAATTTAAAGTTATCAATCTTGTCTGGTACATCACCAGTTCGCTCTGAACTTACAGCAGAGTTATGTAAGTAAGTATTTTAACCTAAATTACTGGATTTTGTACTGAGAAACAGAGATAATATCCCAACGGTCATACGAATTGTACAGTGTGACTCGGTAACTACTGTCTTAAAAAATAATTATTATTAATGTCTATAATCAAAACTTTTTCTGTTTTTAATTTAATTTTTATCTATTCATGCTAAAATGTACGCGAATATTTAATCTCATTTATTAATAAGATGTATGTTTATACCTATTTTTTTTTGTGAATTTCCATTGAATAGTACATTTGATTGTATTTTTATTAAGTATAATTATAATACTATTGGCTATCCAATAGATATTTTAGTAAATGTACGATCTATTAAGATTAATTCTGGTTTTGTGAGTGAATATTTTATATAATAATATTATACTCAGGATAGAATATTCGCAATCAATGGTTATTAAATAACACATGCCCCTATTTTTTGTTCCATGCCAATAAAACATAATACCTAATATGCAATATATGGTTTGTAATAAGTTTAATTGTATCAAGTTCGATTAAAATCCATAATGAAGCATTATTTGTGACCAATAAAAATATAATTGCCACCGTTTTAATATAGAAATTAGGAAAATTTTTCTACCTACATTATTATTACGTAAATCTATGGATACAGATTTTTTATAACTATAATTAGGTATATAATTTTATGTTGATTCCCAATTTTGTAAACAGATAATGGTGAATGGCATATTTTATAATTACCTATGAAATTAGGTAAAAACGATCATTGATATGACTTGATCACCTATTTACAAAAAATCATGTACATATCAGTAAATTTATTAAAAATTACGTAAATAAATATTAAGTTTTTAAGTTTGTACTTTTTGACCACACGGTATACCGTGGTCCATGCAATGATACGCTACGGTCTTACATTCCGAATGTCCTTGTTTTGTTCCGAATATCCACTTTTCGGAGCCAGCGCTGAGAATGATCCGTATATCCACATTGCTTACTTGTAAATAAAACGTATTTTCTCTTAGTTTAATGAATTATACTAATATATTATTCATCAAATCTCTTCTTGGATAATGTGGCAATCATAAAAAGGAGACAGAGTGCTTGATATATAAACTGATATTTAAATATAAGACAGGGAACTTTGTTTTTCGTTTCCTGAACAATCGACATTTGGTCTATTCGGAAAACAAGTACTATAGCGACGATTTATTAACGTCAAGACAGATGGCGCGCTATGGTATATATTTTTTTAAACCTTTGCAGATTGTTTTGTAATCTGTATAATACAATATGCTACATAATACAACATCTGTCGTTGGCAAATTAATATATTTTTATAGAATTAAAAATAATCAAGTGATTATATAAATACGTATGTAAATATGCAATTAAGAATATTTTTCATAAGAATCTAGGCTTTAAATAATCGCCTAGTCTGGAGTCTTCGCCACTGATCTATATAATAATATATTATTAAACACTTAATATTGCATGAAGTGTTGATAAGTAGGTACCTTCGTTTTGTTTGTTTTTTTTTCTAATATTATATTCCATAATAATATTATTTACAACAAGATAACACAGACTGCAAAATTGCCCGTGTAAGAAATGATACTGACATAATGGAATGGTATTGCATATTATTTTTTGCTAGACATCTTCGAGTACCTATTCCGTTTTTGCCTTGCTCGATTACGAATACCGCAGTTACAAGACACCGTGACCCACAAACTGGAGTTAACAGTACCGTGTACCATGCTGCTTGCAGTGTTGCCAATCAACTGTGGAACTAGTTGTTTAAATAGGAATATGCTTACGAACCTGTTGTTAGTGTAGTACTGTAGTGGGTCTTCCAAGGGAAACAATACTTATCGATTTGCCACTAGTTATCATATCGCGGATGTGAGTAGTTTTGGTATCATTTCAGTGAGCATTGTCATCATTTATCAATCGTCTTGACAATATTATATACTTATATTGTATCCTATGTTTCCATGAATAAACAGAACAGTGATAAATTTAATAGAACTATAACCTTTCAAGAAAAATATAACATGTAATATTGAAATTCTTGTATCTCTATTATGTTGTGTAGATTTTCAATAACACAGGTTGAATATGACTGAAAAGTTGTGCACTATTTTTATCAGAACGCCCATTTCATACCTAAAGTATTATGGTTTGGTTGAGGCATGGTTTAATTGAATTTTAAAAAGTAACCAGCACCATCTGCAAATAATTGTATTCTTATGAAAACAAACAAGTAGGTATGACTGACAAAGTTTAGTGTGCACTTATGTGGGATCACAACAGACCAGAGTCTGTATTCTATAAACTGACGTACACGTCACACGGAAATCATTGTGCCATCGCGTTAAACTGTTGCAAGTTTTCAATGGGAGGGAACGAGATTGATGCTGAAGCGGGGGGGAAACTGGCACTATAGGAGTCAGACTCTACCTCCATCCCTCGCCACTGGTTGTATACATATCATAATATAATAATTTTAAATTTTCCAAAAATGTATGCATGAAATGCATACGGGTCTACTGACAAGTTCAAGATAACGGGCATCTTTTCTATATTGTACTGTAAAAATGCCGTATTATATTTGACGACAATCTTGAGTGACATATTTTACATATCGTCGATGATTAAGTCTTAAAATGTACAAGTGAATGTATTGTTACGAAGCCTACATTACTTTCTGACCTGATTTTCAACCACTCTGTATTACTGCTGCAACACCGCTATGTAAACACACTTACATAATGTTTACATACAATATATTATAGCTATAGGGACTAAAAACCGGTTTTACTGTTATTCCAAATACCGGTTATTTACATTCTCCAGAAAAATGCATTCACTGAAATTACTCAACAGATTAAAATAATTTTAAAAGTGCAAATATTCTTGATTCTTGTGTACACCTGTATTTTTAAAATTGCAGTAGGTACATTTTTACTAAATAGGCGAGATTGAACCAAACGTTGACAACCTCTATATTGAGAAAAAAATTCTGTCGATCCCATCGATCCCATCGATCTGAGTGACACGGGGCTTCTATGGGGCGGTCAAGTTCCATATTTTGATGTTATTTTTTTCAAATTCAATTTTTTTAATTTTACATAATTATTATAATGAACATGCCAATAATTACAAATTCAAAGTGTTCAAGACATGACAAGAGAACAAAGAGAATATTTATATATTAAATTATAAAGTACACCGAATGAATTATGTAGACCCTTTTCACGTAATTGGAATATATCAACATCCGAAGCGATTCGATTGAACACATTGCCCTCTCAATGGGCATTGCCAATGGTAGGTTAGTTCTGCACTTTGGGAGAACAAACAGTATTTAGAATATCGCAGAGCTACCAATCCGCAATAACATAGACCATTATGCTTCAAAAGCTGGTTGCCAAGATTCAATTAGTTTGAAAAAACCTACTTATTTAATTTGTAGGAAATTGCTGGTAGGTATGTAATTTTAAATATTATGAAATTAAAACTAAATAGTTAAGGAATTTATATAGCCTTCGCCCGTCTAGCGGAAGGCGTGTGTTCGTATTTTTTTCTATGATTTTTCATGGCATATATTTAAAGTTTTTCCTAGTGATATATTTCAAATGAGTTTTATTTGTGTAAGAATTAGTGTCGCACTCGTAGGTTCATGAATATATGATTTTCTATAGAGAAATTGGTTTAAAAGTCAATTATTGCAATCTGACGTTTTCTTTGTAAGCGAATATATTACACTAAAATTAACGGAAGAAAATCGAACCAATACTGCGTCTGTTCCGCAAAGAGATTGTTACGGTAAATTGGCTTGAAGCGGTTGGTGTACTTATGTTTATTTTTTTGGCAAAAACATTGCGTGCCCGTATCACTGACCAATTTATTATGCTCGTTTGACATAATAATACAAAGACCAATGTACTACGCCGAGTACACAATAATTTGTCACTTACGGCTATTGAATTGGTCACGTTGATTTAGATTCGAGATTAGAATACTGCTTGATGACGGACGGACAAAGAAAATGACTCAATTACGAAGTCAATCCTTTCATAGAAGCAATGTTATTTTGTTCAGAATGTTGAAGGTCATTTTATTCAAGGGGTTGTTTTTGGTTACCGACATGAAAATTGGCAGAACCGCTTTAAAAAAATAGTAGAAACGCGTTCAAAAAAAGAACAACTCGTTGCCCAAGCGGTAATTCATACGAATTTAAAAAAGATATAAGCAGTGGCGGCTCGTGGATAAGATATATGGGGGTGCTGCGGTTGATTAAAAATAAAAAAAATGTTTATTTGGATTATATTTTACTATTAACATCAAAATTAAATATAAATTATTAATTATATAAATAAGTAATTAAAATAAAGAACTTTGCATAAATTTCTTGCAGAAATAAATTTTAACAATGTTAATAAATCATTAAAGCGATATTTCTTCCCTCCGTGGGCGCGCGCGTACGTACCCTCAATTACGAACGCAGATATGGCGAAATACTGTCGGGCATGCAGTGCCGATCAAACTCCCAGGTGCGTGCCCCGCTCCCCGCACCCCTCCTTCGCCCATTCGAGCATATTCGTTTAAAACGTACCGCGGTGTATGATAATTATTGGATGTATCGGTGCGCGGGCGAGCTTAATTCACGCTTAAATAATATTGATATTATCATATATATATATACATCTATGTATATTATAATATTACATTTTTCTCAATTTGCTTGGGAGTGCTGCAGTTCTGCAGTGCATATGAACGAGCCGCCACTGGATATAAGTATAATAAGGAATTGATTTGAAAACAATGATGTTCCACTTCGTTTAAATCAGATAATCAATGAGAGAATATTTTATCTGATAAATGACAGTACCATCTATCGCGTAACCGTTAAAATTATCAAGAGTTTAAAATAAATATTACTAGGACTATAATATTATATGGTCCATAAACCGATACAATATTATGTATCGCAGTGTTAATTTTATTGTTAGGGCTTAGGTTCTGCGCCCATTACACCATATTATCTTAGTTGCTTCTACATTTTCTATGGCGGGGTAGTCGAATGCTGCGTTTGGTGGTTCGTTGTCGGCGGACAGTCTAATGTGCAAAAAAAAAAAACAATTTCATTTAACCTCTCAATTTTTTATAGCTTTTGACATTTCACTGATTTCGTTATCGTTGAAATGAGCGTGTATCTATTGTCACTAATTACAATACGTTAGTTGTAATTGTTACAACACGTGCTATGTTTTAACAGCACCTCTCTTGGGTATGCCAAATTTTAGAGCGAGTTTTGACTGTTTAGACGGCTAACTTATTATAATAATTCGATACAAACATATAAAAACTACCCTCGATAGCTGCCGATATCAGTCTTGTGTACTACAGAATAGATGCGCACATTATGGAAAATAGTGTGTCGCCACTGTGCAATTTCAGTTTTATCGAGTTTCAACAGTGATGTCGGTGAATGATAATTTATGCTAAGTAAATTGTTTAGTCTTCATAATTCTGCATTGTTTAATTATTTATATATTCACGTGTCGTATTAAACGGGTCTTACTCTCACAATTTTTTTTCCTGACCTCTTCAATAAGTACCTACGAGTGGTTCCATTAATAATAATTTTATTTTTATATTGTCTGCCTAATGTAAGTCCCGAAGCATGACTGACCAAGATCGCACTTGATGCATACTAACATTTATTAATTTATTTTGTTGTGTTAACTGTCAATACATAGTGGAACTGCATTGTATTATTGAGTAATTCAATAAAACGCATTTTTTGTACTTATTCCACTTTTTTATTTAATAAATTTGGACAGGTTTCGTCCGCCTCAAAGGGACATTTTCAACTTCAAATTTTCAATTGAAAATGTCCCTTTGTGGCGGACGAAACCGATCAAAATGTGTTAAATAAAAAAGTGGAATAAGTGCCTACAAAATTCTTTTGCGTTTCAATCAATAATAATCAATAATAACATTTATTACTTACCTAATTTTCTGCATAATACCTTATTCTAACAAGTTAGTTTGAATTTACTGTAGGACTTTTATTTTTCTTATAATATGTGTATTATGAATTAAATAGTATGGCTTCGCTGTATCAAATCACTAGGGAGTGCTTTTGTAAAGCGGAGAAAAAATTCCAAATCTAAAATGCCGTTTACGCTCGTTCTGGTTGACGTGGAAAGGTCAAATGGAAAAGTTTGCTTCATTATTTAAAGCAAACATTTTCGCTCTATATCGACGCCGTTCAGGCAGAAGTCACCATCAGAAAAACACAGTTGTGAGATAAAAGTTTTTCATATTTTAAAACTGTCTCTAAAAACATTTTGTTGAGGATCTTTGTGGGAATTCTTCAATGTAAAAATAGTACCTACAAAATAAAACATAATAACTAACATTTCTTTTTCCGACCATGTGCGATCGTAATAAGATCATAATATAGGCCTCCACAGAGCGGAGGTTTCTATTAACAGATTTTCTTTTTACGAGAAATGGATGTCAGCCACTTGCTCAACCTATTAGGTCTATACCCTGACCCGAACAAAAATTGAAAAAATGTCTATTAATTTGCCAGACCCAGGATTTGAACCTGGGACCCACGACGCTATAGGCCAACGCTTAAACCGCGCGGCCATCGTGAGACTGTAACTAACACACGCGTTTGTTATTTCTTAAAATCACGTCTTTCCACCAAGAAATTACTGTCTTAAATAATTATATAATTCAATTTTTATATTGAACTGAAATTAAAACTAAAATAGTTTAAAACTGAAGTAATTTGTATCGTAACAGATTTTTGGGTTCTGTGTGTTCTGCCTCCTTCTTTCCTCGACGTTTCGGACCCTCTATAGTCAGGCGGGGGCACAAAACTATAAACTTGCGCATACTTTGAATGCTGTATGGTAAACTGTTTTTGTAGAAAATGATAATTATTGTTGCATATTGAAATAAATGGCAATAATTATAACGATATAATATGCAATCTAAGATCTTCATTTATTGCGTATTCTAGCATTACCATCGTAACTCGTAATTCAATGACTTATCGATCACCCTTATAGCAAGTTATGTTACAAAATAATAATAATTCTTACAAATCGCTAATCATGTAATATAATATACATATACTTTTTGGACACTTGGTTGATTAGTTTTAATTAATAATACAATCAATGACAATTATATAACTTTGACTAATCACGTCTAATATTTTCCTCTTAGTTTAAATAGTATATTTTTGTATCTATTTGCTACATCACGCATAAGTAAATACATAATAGGCTACTACAATATAAAAGGCTTTGGATACTGTTTACGTTTTCTTTTTTACGGATACAAAATAAAAGAATTGGATTAAAAAAATCACTATCTATTGATTCTTTGTGATGATCCAGATGACCAACACGTTTTGTTGATGGCAATTTTGCCATTTTTGTTGATAGTTACTTTTGCCTGAACGGCGACGACATAGATAAGTAACTATTTACGTTATACTGAATGTACTGTGCTGTTGCTCGAACTCACGTTAGTGTTTGTATATATATACTATGCATATACGGTCTACAAAACGTTTGTATATTTCCGTTAAAAATAAATTATTCTCGATATAATGTGTATTTACTTATTCAAGTAATTAGATGGATGGACTAGACCAGAGACACGCAATAGAATTAAAGCAACGTGCCAGAATACAAGACATTTTTCTATCTCTTTTATCTCATGCCAAACCCCACTTTGTTTATTTGTGTATTATTTTATGTATTTTCCAATTTGCGGAATTCAATAATTATTGTAGTGCAGGATCTTTGTTTAAAATAAAATAGCGCTGCAGGCGTAAAATATCAATACGAGAAGTCTTAGTAGTAGTTTCTTCGAATCCCTCAAAATACATTCCTTCTTGAGCTATCCTATATTGAATGTCGGCTGCCATCAGGGCTATCTTTGCTTCATCGTCTGCTACCCTTAATTGTTCGGTCACCAATCACGGAGGTTCTAAAGCAATGAAATGCCGCGTCGTCTTCTGCTTCATTCACCATTCTGTACTTATGTCCTCTCATATCGTGTTCGAGGTACTGTAATTTTTTGGTTTTGATACTATGCAAACTTCTCAGTCCTTTCATGTTCGTTTGAAGACGTCAACATTTGTCACGCGGTCAGTCCAAGACATTTTGAGGATTCAAATCTGTATCGTACACCTTCGTTGGTTTTGGCCATGTTTTTTTTCTATCTGTTACTGCCCTAAACCGGGATATAGTGCTGAGCTGAAAGCAAAACCTTTGTCTTTCCAGCTATTACGGATCATGTGTTTGTACACCCACATTTCGAAAGCCCTAGGTTCAAATGAATTTAAATACACAATTTAATAATATGTGGTTATCTTGGCACACGTACCACACTGTTAATCATCGCTGCAATAGAACATTGTTATTGAGATCAATAGAATAGCAATATACCTACGAACGTACTTTATTCTATTGTTATTGGAAGTTGCATTTACAGCTGAACTTCATTCATTCAATAGTACAGATATTATCACTATACTTATGTATTACTTATATACACAATATTATTAATACACTGCAATTATTTCTTTTAAGGTATATAGTTTTTAATTTCTTCAATTTTTTTTATTTCATTGATTCAGTATTTTTTCATTTGAAATGACGACCCTTGATATTGAGAAGAAATAGATTATGACAGAAGTAGGTACTATAATATAGTACCTACTTCTGTCATATATACAAACATAGATTATAATATATTATATTATAATCTATGTTTGCTTTTATCTTTACGTTCACGAAGAAATGTACATTACGAGTCCCTAACGTTAGAGAAACATATAAGTATTAATTTTATTTTGATTCGCTTTAAGAGGTATTTTTTCGGTCCCAATTAGGTACCCTCGGATAACAACGACCCTCTGTACACACTCACACCATACAGTCCACCACCCTACAAGTACGAAAGTCACGAATTGTCATCGAATATTTTCTTGACAGTTATTTTGTTATAAAAAAACAAGGCGAGCAAATTATTGACATACCGAGGTTAATGTGGAATTTGTGAAACGTCCAAGACGCTATTGTCTTTCGATGCATGATTCCAGACCATTTCATTATTTTCCCTTCAAAATGTCTGCCCGAAATAATGTCTTGAAAGGTAATATTTTCTGTTATTTATGATCATGTGTGTTTTGCCGGAGTAATTTAGCAAAGACAAGGATCTATAATACATCTCTATGTAAACCTACTCTATAACATGAAAAAATATAATAAACTATTTCTTTTTTTCAACGAATAAGACGCAATATTTGAAAATGTAACATTCAATATTATTAAACATACATAATTTGAAAACATCTTATGCATATACCCACTAGAAAAAATCATTTTTTAGAAAAAATATTACACTAGACGGGACTTGAACCTGTAACAGTGGGATTCGCGCCAGTGTGCGTTTCCAATTAAGCTATGGGCATCTTATTTAATTACGACAATTTTCACTAGTAGTTCATACGTCATGAAATGTTTATCAAATTGCGTTACAATGTTCGTTATTGGTTTTTGTATCTTAAATTAAGGTAGGTATCAATTAAAAATGCCTTAATTATTAACCGACGTCACGATTACTCCATTATTTAGTTATTATGGTTAGACTTGCTAATAATTTTCTTTTATTAACGAATTAGACACTAGATTTGAGAATCCAGTGGTTAAAGGTTTAAGTCCCGTCGTGTGTCGTATTTTTTTTTTCTAAAATGATTTTCTCTAGTGAGTAAGTATATACCTACATGAGATGTTTTCAAATTATGTATGTTCAATAAAAATATATGTTAAAATCGGCAACGTTTGTCGCCCACTTCCTTACTTAGAGACTTGAAATTTGGTACACAGGTGCTAATGCGATTACAATACATTTTATTAAAAATTAGGGATGGTCCGTTACTTTAAACATGGTGTCATTATAGAATATATTAAAAAAAAAAAAATGTCAATTACGCTATCGATCTGAAATGTTCTCTGACTGATTCTTCATGGACAGGTTCCAGATAAAAATGTAAAGAAACCTGAGTATCGTCGATCTTCGTTAGCTGGGCGGTTGAGCGAAACCTCACCCGTATGTATAATATAATAATATATTAATTTTGCTCTTGTGGACTAGTAAATTAGTACATAAGAAGTTCATTTACTGAAGGTGTAAGCTTAAAATGTGTACCAAATAGTTTACTTATTACAATACCACTACGAAATTAGTTGCGAATGTATTTTTACTAAGTTTTAGTATAGCATATATCTATACCTTACTATACATAGGCGGCATAGTTAGTGTAAATATTATCAAATGTTTCTTTCGACAAAACAACATTGTTTTAAAATAAATGTACATATCTAAAAGAAATATTACTGTATTAAATTATTAATTGTTCTTTGAAAAAATGAAAATTATTAATTGAAAATACATAACTTGATATAGCCTCAGAAACATACAGATTAGAAACTTCTTAACGTCAAAATTAAAATATTTAGAAATCATAACGACATCTATGATTCTATTTTAAAGATAAAGATAATAATATCATTGCTAACCCCACGATAGCCGCTCGGCATTCGTCACCGGTTCGAATCGTGGGTCTGGAAAACACACATATTATTTTTCAATATATGTTTGGAGTCAGAGAATGGGTATAATTATTCTAATAGGTTGAGCAAGGGGCTAACACCCATTTTATTGCAAAAACAAAAAAGTGTTAATACAAACCTCTACTCTGTAGAGACCCATAATAATTATGATCTTCTTTAAGATTGGACATGGTCAAAAAAAATATACAAAATATGGTAATCATTATTGACCGAATTTAAAATGCCTCGTATCGTAGATAGTAGTTATTTGAAATTTCGCCAATATAGTACACGGATCGGTAGCTTAAATTAAATGATCAAACCCCTTTTCTCATGATGAAATTGACGTGTGTTCTAATTTTTCTAATATTGAAAACCGGAAATTTAAAAGGGCGTAAGTGCCATTTAAAAAAAAGGTAGATGGGAATTTGAAAATACACTCAAACATTTAATTCATACAATTCATACAACCAACGCCATCTTCTGGAATTTTTAAGAATTATTTCCGGGCATCAGTGGCACTTGTACCCTTCTGTAGGACATTGGCCTAGGCACATTATGCTATCCATTTCCTAAATAAAACTGTTTTTATAATTTCTGGCACTTACAGCGTTTTAAGTTTCCGGTATTCAATATGTATCTATGGCTGTTCTAAGTTGTGTATTTTAAATGGTACTAATTTTAAAAGTTCGTACAAATTACCACTTAGACAAAAGGCTGACCGTTGACAATTCCATTTGACGTGAACGTTTTTCTGTCATTTGTACATTGGTTTTGTGTTTTCGGCCAATATGCCAAGGTGTAGAAAAATACCGGACACACAAAATAATTATTTTTATCGTAGGTACAACTCGTGCTGATTGAATTTCTGTTGAAAAACATTTTCTATTTTCTAAAAGAAAATTGACGTGATTAGCAAATATGACTGCACGGGCGGATGCAGGAAACCAGTACCTAATCGAGATTTCCGTCGATACAATAATGTTTTTTTTAAATATCGAATTTCCTTCTATTACTTTCTATACATAATATATCAATATTCGACACTATTCTTGTACGTCAATCTTAAACATAATATCGTCGTGTTTTGTAAAAAGGGCGAATCAACCATTTTGCCGAAATCGAGATTTTAATGAAAATACAATATGTACCCCACTAGATTTGTTGTGTAAAAAGGCGAATTTTTATCTCTACAGGAAAGTACTTAAAAACGATAATCGTAAGGGCGAATATCCATTTAGTATTACGAATAAAAAGCGAATGTGACATATTAGACCTTTTAAAATATTATATAATAATGCCTATCATAACGACAGTATTTTTTATAAGCTTTGTTATAAACTTGTTAGATATTTATAATCATCCAAAGGTAATTAACAAATAAATGTCAAAAGTTAAAAATCATCCTCCTGTAAAATAGCATTACCGACGATATGTACTTACTTACATATCGAAAAAAAAATGAACCGAATGCGACACGAACAAACCCACCATTTAAGCTACTGACTCAAGGTTCACATAATTTTTTGTGATTTAAAAAATTTAAATGGTTTAACCAATGTTATTATTTTCATAATATAACTAATTATTGCTTATGTACCTAGCAGTGGCGAAGGGTGGAGGTAGGGTGCTAAGATCCAGCATAAATATTATATATTAAGCATTGTCAGACAAACGTTTCTGTTTTCATTGAACTAAGACTACGATTTGCATAGTATTGATTCGTTTTTAAAATTCAATTAAACTCGGCGTAAACCAAAGCCCTAAGAGATAATAGTCAACAAATATTCGTCTATCTATAAAATATCTAAAAATAACTAATTTTAGATATTTTATAGATTTTATAGAAGGGCCTAATGAATTAATTAACCAACTCCACCTGTAAAATGTATTCTTAATTCAACGAAAACAGATAAGTATGCCTGAAAAGGTATGCACTATTTTTGTCGGATCACCCATAGCATGCCAAAACTATTAAGGTTTGGTTTAGGCAGAGTTTAATTAAATTATAAAAACTAACGAACACTCTCGGCAAATTGTAGTCTTACTTCAATGAAAACGAATGCGTATGACTTTGAATGTTTAGTATGTACTATTTATGTCGGATCTTAACAGCCTACCTCCACCCTTCGCCACTGGCACCTACTAACTGATACGACACTGCTATAGTGGTATAAAAATTTTGTCGTAGAATTCCGCATCTTTGCCTCATCATTCTTGGAATAATAAACTGTGTTATATGTATGTAAATTATTCACAAATGAATCACTTCTTTGTGATAATTGATCATATCATCTCTATATATATAAAAATCTCGTGTCACGATGTTTGTGGTCGAACTCCTCCGAAATGGCTCGACCGATTTTTATGAATTTTTTTATGTATATTTGTTAGGTATGAGAATAGGTCAACAAGTATATTTCATACCGCTAGGTGATTAGGGTATCTCTATCCAGAAAAATTTTCTTTTATTTTTTTGACAATTTTTTTTGTATTTTTTTTATTATTTGGCATAAAAAATACCTATAACCCCAAATTTTCACTCTCCTACCCCCACCCTCCCATTTTTTAATCGCGATTTTATTATTTTTGTATGAACAAATTTAACCGTCGTTCGTATTTCAAACAGAACGAAATTATTTATGTTGTTGAATGACAGATGGCGCTACGTCCGAGAAGAATTCAAGAGAAGCGTCGCGTCATTTTGACATTTCATTCGGCATACCACAATGCAGTGCGTGCAAAATTTTGTATGATTTATTTTATTTATCTATTTTTATGTGCGTGTATTACAGTGCACAATGGCAGCAAGACGCAAAGGGGGCTATTTAGGCCGTCGAACGAATAAAGCAACAAATATGCAAAATAGTAGAGCAGAAAGAACAGATGAACAAATCCAACAAGATAACAAAAATGTGCGTGTAAGCATGTCGCAATTGCGTGTATCTCAATCACAAGAGGCACGAGCTGAACGAAATCAACAACGACAATTGGAACGGAGCCAAGCGCGCCGGTTCGTAGTTAACACATGCAGAGCAAATGACCGACAACGCCAACAAGTACATCGAACATTTACATCCGCTTCGTTCCTTCGTCTCGCATTCGAGTACGAGCCAGATATTTAATATTCCGCTCATCCGAAAGTGCTGATTGGTGCTATGGACAAAGAATGTCCACATTGTCATGCGCTCAAATTCAAACATGAGTCAGCCGAGATGTGTTGCGCATCAGGAAAAGTGCAACTACCAGAAATTGAGATACCACCAGAACCATTGAACGGCTTGCTCATCGGCACGGTTCCAGATTCAAACCTGTTCCTGAAGTCCATTCGCACATTCAATTCATGCTTCCATATGACTTCGTCCGGAGCAACAGAAATAGTTCACAATACTGCGGCAAATAGTCAACAATTCCATTCTACGTTCAAAATCAAAGGCTAAGTATACCACAAAGTAGGCTCATTGCTGCCAATGCCAAACGAACCACATACATTTTTACAAATCTACTTCATGGGCGCGGGTGAGGACATCAATCATGTGGATGCACGTTGCGGCTACAATAGCCTCAATTCGCCTAATGCCAGGCGCATCGTCGGCGAACTGGACGCCCTGTTGAATGAGCACAATGAATTATTGAAATTCTTCAAAGCACACATGCACCGATTGCAAAGTGACAATCACGCTATTGTCATCAATCCTGATAAAACACCAGCTGGAGAGCACGTACCTCGATTCAATGCGACTGTTGTTGACGACATTGCTGGAATCATGGTTGGCGATCATAGATCCCATCCCCACACACTTACGATACATTCGTTATTTTTTATTTAACAACCAAAATATTCACTAGAAATAATTTATATGGCAGAACAACGTTTGCCGGGTCAGCTAGTATTAATATATTTATATGCTTTTATGCATCATTTACCTTGGCTTAATAAGTAGGCTAATTGACAAAGATACTGAAATTTTCATACGAATCTGTTAAGTAGGCAGTAAGTACTTATTAATATGTATGTACCTATAGTATTACGAAGGAGAAAGTCGAATCGACTGACCGGTACCTATATAAGTTTATTTTTATTATGCAGCTACCGGTTTTATTAAAGCTCTTTCTAAGTAAATGATACAACATTTTAAATTAGCATAAGTATCAAATTATATAGTAATTATTGATGAATTAATATATATTGAATTTTTTTTTTAAAAACAGGTAATTAATTACGAATTTACCTTCCACAAAAATATTATATAATAAACTATTTTTTATTGAACGAATAACACACAGGATTTGAGAATGTAATATTCTATATTATATTGAACATACATAATTTGAAAACATCTCATGCATATACACACTAAAAAAATCTTTTTGTAGGACTCTTACCGACTGGACTTGAACCTGTATCCGATAAATTCGCGCCAGTGTCTACTAAATAAAACGCTTTGTGCCTGTGTTTACTTGGTTGCGTGTGATATAAATAATTGTTCACTATAAATATATAACTAGAAAATATTCCATTATGATAATATCATGAGAATTTCTGCGATATTCCCAAGTAAATATGTGAACTCTGTGAAAAGCAGTTGATTAGCCGCTCTCACCTATGGAGGTCGTCATAATAATATGTTATTATTCTATCTAAGCTGGAGGTCTAGAAAAGTAGAAACACATCTTGTTTGTTGATCTTAGTTTCATTTCTACAATGCCGTGTGAAATAAGTTGAAGAGAAATGCCATTATAAAATTGCCAGTGCGTTTGCGGTTTTTTTTAAAAAAAATATATAAACTCTCGATTATTAAAAAAGACCAAGACGAAAAAATAAAGATTATTACATAGAATATTTTTTTACTCTGGTATTTTAAATAATATGGAACATTTTGACAGGCAAAGAAATACGTCTGAGTTTCTTTGAGGAAATGTTTTTTTAGAAAATATTCACTTACTTAGTCATTTCTTACTGAGTTAATTGTTCCTAAGGGATTCAGAGGTCATGATCATTAAATTTCATTTACATTCTGATCAAACTTGATGATCGGCCGCATTTTTGATTACATACTTAATTTGTTATTCGTATAAAAAACTCACTTGGGGAAAATTACTGGCAACACAAAACATCTAGATGCTTTAATGCCTAATTTACGAGAACAATGACACCGACAAACTGTTTTTACTAAGCGTCAGACGTGCAGTATTGAGTATTGCCATCTTATAACATCCATAAAGCTCATTTTTTATATACTATAGGATTTTATAAAATCCAATCAGAAACTAGAGGTTTTTGATTAGAAGCACACATAAATGATGACAGAATGGAGTGGCTAACAAATATTTGGACAGTATAATTTTAGAGGGTGGAAACAATAAACCTACAATTTATTTTATTTTAGAAACGACTACCGACTATGGTTTATAAGAAAACAAAAACAGAATTGCGCCGCAGGCCACTTTTGTATATAAAACATAACCCAGTGCCCAGACCGACGCATGTTGCAGTACTTCATTAAAGAGTCCTCAGTAATTTGAATTATAAACACTCAGCGACCCGGCACTACTTTTTCACTGCAGACTGGTGCCCTTACCCTTACTCTTGTGGTCCTCTCACGTTATGTCCAACATGACTGTATAATTGCATAACACGCTGCATTGTTCGTCGAGGTTCATTGTTTGACTTTTATAACTATATTAGCAATTATTATCTGTTGGCAGTGCCACCTGTCAACATTATCATCTTCTTCTCCCTATAACCCTCTATCTCGTACGTTTACGTGTATGTTATGTTTTATTGTCTTTGTTATGGTGTTGTAGACTCAATTATTTGTCTCCCAGCAGAGTCTCCTGACCATAATGAGCACGCCATCGCTGAACTCGTTCATTATTCTTTTACCGCACTGTAAGCATCTGTCAAATTATTGTGAGAGTATCATTTGTTTTCTTTCACGACCCGATTAAAGTAAACGATTGCTACGATTTTTCAAATGTAGAATTTTACGTTAATGCGTGTATGTTTAAATACGTATTCTGTCCGACTCGCGCTCTCTTACCTACACATTTTCATATGTCTTCATTACTTATGCGTTACTATTTTTCTATAATCCAAGTGCGTTACATATAATTCGATATAAATTTATTATATAAAGTAATGGCCACTGATGACTGGCAACACGAAATGTAATGAATACTTAAATTAATTTGTATCATAATATAACATGAAAATACCAGATCATATTAAATTCGGTACAATATTTCGTCTCGTATTGACAAGTCCTCGGGAAGATTACAGTGGTATTGACCTTAATGTTCAAATAGAAAAAAAATGTTCATTGTCGTCCATACACCAATGTTAAATGATTTAATCTGTGACGATTGGACCTTCAACTGATGAAACCATCTTGATTGGCGCACTGTACCATACAGTGCGTTCAATTAGCAGAACCGGTTTGTCAGTGTCTTCAACGTCGGCTTAGCAATTTTGACAGTAAACGTTATTTTCACTTAGATAAGTAATCAACAGCAAATATTATTCAATTATGTTCTTTGTTTTTGTGGATGTAACGGTAGATATACAACATATTTGTATATGCATTATATATGTTTATTTAAGCTACAAGATTGTTGTAAAAATATAGATCAACCTTTTCTGTGAGTACAGTATTTTTAATTATCATACTTAACATAAGTTATTACACATCAACGATGTTATCGCCAATTTTGTTGTTTAATTAAGATGTGCCCTTCAAAAAAATATGTAAGTATATGTAGTTTGAGGCAGTGTCCCAAGGTGCCTGTTGAAGGATACCTTGACTGTGGTAGGAAAAAAAGTCAATTAAAGATCGCCACATTTACTGCAATATAATTTGAATTTTGTTAGTATTTTACTGATATAATTTACTGAACATAAAATATTTTTTTTTATTCAACGAATAATTCACAAGATTTAAGAATGTAACATTCCTTTTATTGAACACCCGTATAACATACAGGTACATAATTTTGAAAACACTTCTGAGAAAATATATAACTCATAGAAAGATTTGGAAGGCGAAAGTCAGAAAGTTTTGTAAGGATTATTAGTTAAAATTTGTCGTAATTAGATAAGATACCTATAGCATTGTGGTCAATGTACGTGGGTGCGAAACCCGAGAGACGTATGTTCGATTACTGCTGGGTGTCGTATTGTTTTCAAAAAAAGATTTTTTCTATTGGTCTAAATTCGATAAAATATTATATTTAACTTTTTTATAAAATATATTTTTATAAAAAAGACAACATGCACTAAAATAGATATTTTACAAAAAATGTGTTGCCGATTCGGGAATGCGCCAAAAAATCTATGGCTTCATTTGTTGGGTTTCTTGTCCGGTAGGCCACTCGGAGTTTGCCTATTGTACACAAAATAACATAGTCTTTACACAATATGCGCAAAAGTATGCGTTGTCGTCGCGAAAGCAACCCGTTTTATATAATGAAGCAGACAGTTATCAGATCTCAAGGACAAATACCATTACATTTCACACAAAAAGACTTTAGATTATAACAAGCCTTTATTTGTATTTTTTACCTTTGAAATGTCTTTAAGTTATTTATATTTTTAAGAAGATATGCTTTATAATAATCGCCTACGAAAGGCACTTATTATAATAATTATTGCAATGAATTACCTACTATCTTTACCAGTAATTATAATACTTCTCACCTAAATTGTTATATAACTTATATATGTAGATAATTCGTAAATGCAAAAATACAAGAAATGTTACACATGAAAATAGATACATATTATCTCTAAAATTCCTTTTAGATTTTAGATTTTAAGATTTAAAGATTTTAATATATCGCTATCCTATTTCCAAAAATTCAGATTTAAATGAACTAAACCTACATTTTTAATCACTATTCTATTCTTTGTCCAACGCTTAAACTGTCCTATCTAAAATCGTTTGTACTGCAGTATAGTGTAGTAAAATACTACAGTTTAACCGTGGCTTGAAACTAATTACGACTTTTTACTTTCTACAGTACTACACAACTGACTGTTAGACGTTATTAATTTTGTGTCAGTGTGGTTTCTGGGATTATCGTTTTTGTTTTATCAAAGTACTTGTGCTTTATTCATTATTTTGTGGCTTGGTTTAGTAAGACTAAAATTATTCATTCATAAATTTTTGATACTTCAGTCTGGTTTCTGAATGTCGATTTTATAAAATACTAGATTTATTATACAAGTCTATCAAGGATTCCGTATAATATAATTCACTGAATAAGTAAAGTTATAAAAGTCAGATTGACTAAAACATTACATTTTATATTTGAAATGAACCAGCAATTTAGCATGTCCGCAAAAGCCGAGATTGATAATAAAATATATAGTATGACTCGAGCAAAAACACTGCCGTCGTAAATTTCAACTGTCACGGAAAACTCACTAATTTTCTTCTTAGTAAAAAAAAGTAACATGCGACTCGATTTATTACAGTAAATTTTCGACCTTGTAACTTGACTTGTTCCGTACAGCTTTACAATTATTATTTATTAGCTTCCACAATCATTTTGCTATGCCACTGTGAGATAACTGTCTTATTTCCGTTTGATATTAAGTTACGCAACGCTCTCATAGGCTAGGCCCACACTAGACGGAAGTTCCGTCGCTGAAATTACGTCGCGGTAAATCCGTTACTAAACATTGCAGCCACATTCAATATTCTGTGGCAGATTATCAGTCGACTGCCAAAGCTTATGTACTTGCGCACGCGACGCCGACTATCCGCCGAATGTGCCGCGAAGTATCGTACAATGGAACTTTGCCGGTCTGACGGAAGATCGGTTCGCGGAGGACGGAGCAAACGCCGATGTTGAGCGGACCGCTGATGGACAACCTATCTTCCGCGTAATGTGCCCGATGACGGCAAATTATATGTAATAAAATGTATTGGCGTTCCGTCGCTCATCCTCCGCGACGGAATTTCCGCGTAGTGTAGCGCTGGCCTTAAAGTGACCATTTCTTTATGTATACTAAAATAATATGTAAGTTACTTTTACAGGGATTACAAACTCTGGAGCCCGCTTGATTTCTTGATCTCATAATTCCAGATCCAGGTCGACCCTAACTGACTCGCGGTCGCACCTGCATTCGAAATTTAGAAGCCTCCTTTATTTCCATTAAAAAAACACATGCAATTTTTAAGAACAATAAATCAATATGTATATCTTAAACATTTTTTTTTCTTCCTAAATATTTTTTTTATAATTATTAAGTACTGTCGAACAAGATCTTCTTGTCAACGTATTAAAATTGTGAACTAATAAAAGCCCCTCCTACTTTTAACCGCACTTCGACTGCAATGAATTCCGCTTATCGACGAGTTGTCCACGTGTTAAAACTGAACTAACAAGCCCCTCCTATTTAGTTAATCGCACTTCGACTCCAGCGACTTCCGGTTATTGCCTAGATCATATTGTCGGACAGTACTAAAACAATTACCAGCTCCGTCAACATTCTTGGATGTGACAAAATGCTAGTACTTCACTGTAAGCATCTATCAAACGATTATGAGACTATCCTATCGTTTTCTTTTCTTTCACGATCCGATTAAAATTAACGATTCCCGTATTTTGCGTTGTAGTTTATTTTTCAAATTTCGAATTTGTGTTTGCGTGTATGTTTTCTCCCATTTCCCACGTATTTTCCTGGTATCGCTCTCTCCTACTCATTTACATATGTTTTCTCTTATGCATTAGATACCAATATATAAATAAGATGACTATATATTATATTAAGGCTATACCTCAGCTGAGGCATGGTCTAAAAAGATCGTAACTAGGCGATGCGCGGATTGCGGGTCGCGGGTGCAAATGACGCGAGGCGAACGAAATATAATTTGTCGTAAAAATTCAACATGCGTCCCTTTTATGTATGTTTATTATTATATTCGTAATAATAATAGTATATTCATTGACATGTTTTCTTTTTTAAGTACATACGTAAATTTTTTTAGTTATGTTTACACGATTTAAGAATATTTTCATCCGATGCCTTGACAAAACGAATCGACGTGCAGACACCTTGACTATCGCTCTCCGAATGGCGACGCGGCCGTAATTTCGTTCCACATAGAGTTGAAAATTATTTGCCGTTTCACTTATGTACGCTCTGTCTGTACATACATATCCTGTTTTAAAGTTTTAACAAATTTTGGTATTATGAAGTGTATTATTTACAAACTAAAATAAGCACATGTGTTGATACGGGAGTCAGTGAAAATTACGAAGTTCGTATGTGCACTTATTTTTTAAAATGTCAAAGTAGTTATGAAATGACTGTGTGCATACGCTAAAACAGGTGTTTTTCGTTTGATTATGGTATTGTAACTATAAAACGTTTCTCCTATCCAACACACAATAAAAAGATGTCTCCGAATGGGGAAGTTTCTGTATGATTTACATATTATTATATTTAATAGTATGGTATAAAAATACTGCAAAAAATGGCAAACTTACACATGTTTCCACCAATCCCGGTATTGAAAATGCTGTTCGGGATTGTAATCCTTAGTAACTAACTACTTTTTTTTGAAACTGCGAAATGAATACTTAGTAATAATGTATTCGCCAAGATGACCCGCTGTCTTTAAGTCAATGTTCTCAAAACACAGACAAAGTCGAATGTTTGAATCGCCCGATTTTCAAACTCGTTTTGTATTAAAATTTAAACATATAATTAGAATGACGATTATCGTCTAGTTAGAATAAAATACAGCCTGACTCATCTCTGTTAGAGAGAGTTGATGTTGTTTTATAGAATTGATGTTAAGAATACAAATGTATATATTAATTCAGTGGTTTTCATGGTGAACGCCTCAACCATACATGCACTGTTACTATGATATGTAGGCTTCGGTGGTTTGTTTCAGACTGTTATATTCAAGGAAATATACTGTTCGTCCCTTATCGTAAATATTAAACATGAAATTGAAATCTGATGAATTCGAGATTGGTTTAATGATTTCTGTGAATTTCCTTCATATATAATTACTATTTCGTCCAAATTATAGAAGTCGGATGTTTTTTTAGCTCTTCCGGCATAAAAAATTCCGTCCCACAGAGCAGATTAATAGTATATATAAGTGTGAAAGACAGTCGCCATGCATCAAGGCTTGAAGCCGGATTTGCTTTATTCACTAAGAACACGCGGTGTCCTTTGCCAATATTGAATGCGCGTTTCTTTTAGGTACCTAACGAGTTTAATGCATATTTATAGTACAGACGTACGATTTGAAAATAGCATTCTTTTACACGTGTTTAAGTAAGTATATCCCGTATTTCTCTATACCTTAAAATCATATCTACCTTATTACAGTTCATACAACCACACCCAAAATGTTTTATTTCGTCCGTACAAAATCAAAATATTTTTTAGTTCTTCCTTCCAAAATTCAAATTCAATCCGGATTCTCGAATCTCGGTTTTTTATATATTATGTATGTATGTATTATTGGTAAACTTTCTGAAAAAAAAAATCTCGAAAAACGAAAATCAATTTTTCTCATTATTTCTCGAAATTTCTCGGGTCGAGAAATTTCGATCACAACCTCTAGTTAAGAAATACTTCACTTTTTTAGAAACCTGCCGGGCGGTCGTTCATCGATCAACACCTTTCATCATCCCCACTTGCCAACTTAATGAACAACGTTAATTATAAATGTCACTACCATAAACGTTGTTTAGTTTGATTTCAAGATTTTAGAAACTGTATGGTGAAGAAAATGCTCATCCATTCCACTATTTTGAAGTTCTTAGGGCACCGTAAAAAGAAAAAAATGTTTTTACAGCACGATTATATTTTATAAAATAACATCAGTAGTAAGTAATTGTACCTAACTACTGAAAGTCAATTTGAATTTTCTTTATTACTGTCTGTATCATTCATTATAAATAAAATGCTATCATTGTGAACCGGTTCTTTGTGAAGAATTAGTTTTTAACTGTCTTTAAAACAGTTTGTATTGTCGTTGATAACTTCCGCACCATAGATAATAAAACTTCCTCTTCGTTCTCGGTTCGGATTTTAATAAACCTCGAGGAACTGGTCTTAAACGCTTTTACTTGTTCTAACTTTGACAGAAACAACGCGTAAAGCGGTGACAAACAACCTTTTCGCATTGCACCAGATCCGGGCATATTTGGTATCAGACAATCAATGTAGGTAGAGATACCCGAAAAGTTCTTTTCAAGAAATGTTGATAATGTTTTACTTTCGTTAAGAGTTATTTTGAATACGTTCCCGTTCTTGTAATAATTATTGTAGACCAGTGGCGAACGGTGGAGGTAGGCTGTTAAGGTCCTACATTACTAAAAACGTTACGTAAAAAACAATATCTGTTAATACAAACCTCTACCCTGTGGAGGCCCATATGATCCTATTAGGATCGGACATGGTCAAAATATATATACATATAAATCGCAGATGGTGCTGATAAGTTTTTAAAAATCAATTAAACCAAGCCATTGGGCGATCTAGCAAAAATAGTAACTAAATAATAACTAAACCAGATGGCTGCTAATAATTGTATTCTTAGTTCAATAAAAACAAATAAGTATGACTGACAAAGTTTAGTGTGCACTATTTATGTCGAATTTTAACAGCTTACCTCCACTGCTCGCCACTGATATGCATCGTGCCATGGGGTGAAATTAGACCAATGCTATTTTCAATACTTTGCATCTAATTATTCTTTTTTTTGCTCAAAAGCATTATTATCATGATTTTTTAAGAACATATTTATTTTTTGTAATATTCAAAAGATTCGATACTTTGGTACCGATTGTTTACTTCCGATACGATTCTGCCAGTATAACATTATAGCGCCTGAACAAGTGCATGGATTTACTTGCAGCATTAGTTATTACTACACCTCGCAGAATCATTTTGAAGTTAACCGATTTTCGCGACCTGTCAAATATTATCATAAAATGACAACATCGCTTCTCGCGTACTTTTGAAGAGTACGATTGGCTAGACCAGGGTTTCCCAAACTATGTTCCGCCGAACCTGAATAGGTGTTCCGCGACCATTTGGAAACGTTTTATACACTGCAACACATTTAAAGATCTTCTACTAAGTAGAAGTAAAATAAGTACAACTAAAATAATTAAAGAATCTCTTTTATATTGAAGGTCATGGCTCCCACAAGAGGAGGGGGGGGGGGGTGGGCTGACAGGCCTCTAGCCTGGGGGCCTGGGCTTACGGGGGGCCCGGCGTGAGAAATCGACCAGCCAAGTGAGATAAACACACATCACAAACATGCACTAATAGTAAAAAAATGTCGCCTGCGCCGCTGTTTCACTTCAAGCATACTACCAATTAATAATATGTGCTAATATCGCTAAAAAAATACCCTTAATTTTACCTCGAACACCATTTGGAATATGCAACTGTAGATCGTCACATTGCCTTTAACGTTAGCGATAAGTAGGGGGCCCGCCAAAGGTGCTAGCCTGGGGGCCCGCTTCGGGATGTGGGGGCCATGATCTAGGTACAGACGGAGGACCATCTTTTCTCACACTGTGCGCATGAAAAAGATGGGGTATATTATTTTTAACTGACCGGCTGACAAGTTTTGTCAGTTTAACGACAGTTTCCAAAATTGGCAGAACGGTTAGCTGCGCTAATAAATAACCTACTAAGCGTTCCGTTAAAATTTCCGGGTTTGCAAAGTGTTCCATTGAAGAAAAAGTTTGAAAAACCCTGGGCTAGACAATCAGCACTTTTACGTGTTAACAGCTATTATTGCGATTGAGATTGAGTTTAAAATGCACACTATTGGTGCAAGAAAATCCATGCACGTGTACAGGCGCTTTTAAATTGGGTGGAGAGTGAACAGATGGTGTGGGAAAGTCTTCAGCACTATTCTGTCAATGTAGATCCAGACATATCAATTACGAACAAGGCGCAACTCGCTTTTACTATTTTTTAAATTTGAAAACTTATTTCATTACAATTTGGCTGTGTAAAAACTTTAAAAATACCTCTTATATAAGAAAGCGGTCATTCGCTTACATAATATTATAAAAAAAACTTTAATATTCCCAGGATGTCTAGTTTTCCGACAGCTGTTGTTGTTTATCACTGCCGTAAGTACTGGCACCGTGTTTAAAATATTTCTCACCCCTTTGGAAAAGTCGAGGGTGGTGGGTGACACGTGGCTATATCTGGAGGTAGTTTTGCGCGAACTTTTTCGCGGGTTTTGCAAATTTCTGACGTCATAATGCGGCAGGCACCATGGCGGGCTGTACCACCGCGGGATATCCCTATACTGCCAATGATCGCTTATTATACCATGAGTTTCTTCTACCAGACACTGGCAACTTCATAGTCTATATTATTACTCATAAACGTGACACCGCGCATTTTAAACATGCCATTAAATTGATATTATACTGTCGTTAGTTCAAAGGTAAATTATTTTTATGACACGAAGGGTTGTGACCTCCACTGACTAGACAAGTTCTTATCGATGTCTTGCCGATGCTCCAGAAGTAAAACGAAGTAAATTCTTTAGGTTTATTACGGAAAATTTTGGTTCGTGTATTGTGTTAGTTTTCTTCAGTGTCACACAGCCATACTACGAACCGGCCGGGTGCCGAATAACCATAAGGTTAGGTTAGGTAACCATAGGAATAATAATATGGTTACATGTAAATTGTACGTAAAACATTTCACCGTAGCACAGTTCGCTGTGAGATTTCTTATCGGAAAGGGATGACCAATTTTATGTCATTCAATTTGAACATTAATTCAATTTTCATCGTTGATTTAGGCAAAATTCATGAATTCAAGAATGAAAACCGAACCTAACCTAACTTCACCTAACAAATAGTCCAATATATCGGCCATTTTCAAAATTTGTTTGCTGCTGGCTTACTGTAAATTTATGTCAGTACTACTTATACGACCCAAAGTGGTTGGACGGTCTTTAATGTACGGTCATATATTTCCGATACAACATTTCACGTTGAAGTGTGATGGTGATGTTCAATTATTATTTTTGTTTTTATGAAGTATTTGAGCGCCCCCCACAAATAAATAAATAAATAAAATATATATATTCTATGTAGTAAAAATTTCAATCTATCTCTTTCCTAGAATCACATCGTGTAATTAAAAATAATTATTATTGAAGATCACAGTGATGACTGTCCAGAGAACTTAGAACTAATGGGAATTGAAATATCTAACGGGTGTGGAGAAACAGGCAACCGATCTCGAGTGTGGAGAATATGGAATAAACTTAACTTAACACGTGTTAAGAATACGCTTGAGCTACGATGGCTAAGGAAATAATTAATAATATAGAAATGAGTGTATTATTGAAATCATATTAATATCATCATCAGCCTGAATCTATCCACTGTTGTATGAAGGCTCTCCAAGCTGATTCCACTTCTCTTGGTCCTGTGCGTTGTGTTGCCACGTACTTCTGCAGAACTTTATAATTTCATCGACCCACCGGCCTCTACGTCTACCTTGCGGATGTTTTGTACGTCTTAGATACCACTGGATGACTAAATTTGTCGAACGATTGTCCTTTCTTGATATTAATATATTACGTACACGCTTTTTGCATTTCTATGACTCAATTCCTATGGGTATATGTGCCATCAGCCAGTCGATTGAGATTGACGTATTGGATATGCGTGGTGTATATTATTATGTATTTCATGAATAGTTTCAAATTTGCTGTTTCCAGTGACCGTCTGCCATGACATTGGCGGATAAGCCGTGAGCAATGATCAAGTCAAGAGAAACACGCTCCGACAGAGAGAGGATCCGACAAACCGGCGCGAAAGGTCGCGTGTCTGCGTTTCGCCGTTAGCCGTCAGTTTTACGCTAGACTATAACAAAACTTGCTAAACACAGTAATAAAAATACGATCGCATTGATATTAAATTTGATGATATTGAATCGCCGGTTTCGAAACTTTTTTAGACGCACACCCATTTAATACACCCGCTGTATACCGACGATTAAAACTGCTATTATAATTAATAACAAAAATTACATAATTTGGATTTCTCGTATTCGTTAAAAACAAATATTATGTTGAAAATGATTTCCCCCCCCCTTAACACCTTCAATACAAATCATACCCCATATGAAAGGAGCGTTATACATGGATGAATCGTACCATGCGTAGGTTCTATCGTATTGCAAGTGTTTAGACCAGTAGAGCGGAGGTTTAGTTTCAATATTTATACCTACTATGATCCCCTAAATTCACCTCATTCGAGGATTATGCCAAAACTAGTTTCTGACGGTCTTATAACAAGGAGCTGGCTGTAACGAAGATACATATTGGCCGAAGAAAGGCAAAAAGATTTAACCCTCAGTTTTTTTCAAAATAGGTTTTATTGGATTATAACATTATACACGTACATATTACGAATATAAAAAAGGATTTAAGCTGAAAATGCCGAGTTACAATGTAAATTTAGCCTGTATTTAAAAAAAAGATGAAAGTGAAGTCGGAAAAAAGACTTAACCATAATTTTTTTTTTAATTAACTTAATAATTATTATCAGATAGCGAAAATAAAACAATTAATTATTAATCATCATGCACCTTAAGTGTATGTGTATTTTATATCTTAACTTTGACCGAAAACCATATTATCAAAAATGTTTTTGTATTTTCTGTAAAAATTGATTTATGTGGGTGAAGTCTTTATGTCTTACCAGTCGATATTATACGTTTACTTTAAATAATATAAATGTTCAAAATTATCTATAATATGTTTAACAAACATTTTTTATACGGTATGGCTCAGGTAACGCCTTGCGCCGGGAATAGCAAATCAATATAATTTATAGACAAACTATAGTAAAGTCAAAGATGTTGAAAAAACCTTCTTCTATGGAGCATGAATGTATGAAATTGAAGCAAAAAAAGGAATACTGGTTCACTAATTAAGTTAGCTACAATTGACTTCGCTTTGTAGGTTCATTTGGAGATAACTTCACACTACTACTATGACATTTATTTGGACAATTTGTAGGACGCTTAAAAAGATGATCCGCCACGAATCAACATGAGTAGATAAGCAGCTAATAACAATACACTTGGACATTATTATTTAGTTGAAAAATCCTGTAAAAATAGTGTAAAACCGTTTATAACTAACTGCACGTTAATCACGATGAAAATGAAAAAAATGGTAGTTATTATGTGGGTCAGAAAATCGAAATATGCGATGTTAATATTTATGCAATTTACCGACTTAACCATGCTTCATGCATTTGCTAAATAATTATAATAACAGAAATATAATTCATTGAGAAAAATGTCTGTCATGACTCATGAGGTGTAAAATATAAACCGCTTCCCTCTCCTAACACTAGCTGTTATCTGAATATTATACTTAGTATATTGGGATCGATTATCCATCCCTACACGCATCTCACTTTGGAAAGTGCTGTATAATACTCTTAGGTATAGCATGCTGATGATTCAATATGTCTATTATTTAATATTGTAACATTGACACATTTTCGCTGTCAAAACTATTACATTATTTAAATGAAATAA
Organism: Rhyacophila brunnea; assembly: GCF_057557595.1. Lineage (NCBI taxonomy): Eukaryota > Metazoa > Arthropoda > Insecta > Trichoptera > Rhyacophilidae > Rhyacophila > Rhyacophila brunnea. The sequence goes on from NW_028232752.1 coordinate 19,315,954, forward strand.
CGCAAAATTTAATGTATTATACCTACTAGAAATGAATGTAGGTATCTATATATATATTTAAATGTGGAAATAGTAAGAAGTGATGAATGTAAATGTTGAATTAAGTAAATTATTATTTTCCAAGGATATTATGTTCCACGCGACGTATTGACATTAAAAATAATGAATGACATTTGAAAGGCTTTTCAAAGTCAATATAGGAATTTTACTCTAATAGTCTTTTACTTTCATGTCATTATATTAATCAAAAACATAACAAACCGTTAAATATCTACTTAATATACATTAACTCCAAAGATATTATATTGTCACATTGTATTGTTATGTGTTCGGCAACGGAAATCCTTGCCAACGGGCCTCGATCCTTCACGTGCTCCTGTGAAAAGTGTATATCACTAATAAGACTAGGTGAATGTTAATTTTCAGAGTTGTTCATTCTCCAAACAATCTAAAACTATAGTTACATGGTGTACATAAAACGGAAATAACTCGAAGTTCGATCCGCTGTAAAACAACTCCGAGAGTAGAACTGAGTTTTGTTTGAACAAGTTGAATGATATTATAATCATTCACAATGTTATGAATATGATACATTAAGTATTTACGTAATATTAGTGACGCTTAGTTCACGTACAAGAGTTTATATTATGTGTGTAGTAACACAGCTAGATAAGGTGGACAAATTGGGGTTGATTATTATCTAATATAATACTGAGTAAGAACATAGCGATGACATTCGCGTTCAAACGACTAGCTTTACGTGCAGAGTCCACAAAAGTCTGCATGACGAGAGCATACAATTTGCATGCTCAACGTATACAAAATCGTGAAATGTTTGACTTCATTATCTCAGAAAGTAGATCAATGCCATATTTTGTTTAAATTTCTATCTGGAAACTGTTGTTCAATAGAATTTATAGAGTCACTCATAGTGTGTCCCGCAGTATCGGTTTACATTTATTTTGGTTGTACCGCTCGCAAAATTGACACGCGCGCCGTCATTACGCAGCTTTCTGTAGTCTTTGCGCCTTAGTAGCGGAGCACACTGCAAGAAGCCGTGTGATGCGCGTATGGCGCAGAGGGCCTAAAATGGCACTTGGTTTGCGCTTTACGCTGTGCTTTTTACCCATAGAGGTATTAAATTTTTACCCCTCGCGCATCGCATGGCCACTCTCAATGGGTTTTGACCCTTTATACCTATTGTAATGTAGTAGCCATGTAGGTAGTTAATATACCTTATAAGTAAGTATCTACCGACACTATTTTTCAAGTATAATCTCGTCGTTCCCTTGAAACATTTTACACGTAATAATTCATTAAATCTATTTATAATTATTAACATTGTATTTCATGTTTTTTTGTAACGGGAAATGTCACTTTTATTACTAAGTGCAAACACTTCTTTCTTCATTATCTTAATTATTCGCGACATGCCGTTAAAGTAACAGCCTGTGACAACATTATAGCACGTCTTGTTTTTGTAATTGTATTAGCCATAAAACATTTTCTACTATAACAGTACCAGCCAATATTATTTAATAGCGCAAGTATTGCCACCTCTTTCTATTCTAATTAGAGCACCAAGCTGTAAACAGTGTAAACTATATAGTATTTCTGAAAAAAAGTTATTCCTACACAATTTTTTTTTTAATCTGAATAAAATCTTCCAAAACTAGTATTTTCGGCATATTATTACATAATTAAAGTATTGTACTATAATTGTGTGGATCAGAACTAGACTTCTCCAACCCACAAAAACAAAAAAAAACTGAGAACATGTCATCGCTATTAAATATTAATTTTTTGTCTGGTCCAAATATGACTAACACTAAAAATTGTCGTCTTATGAGTCTACCATATTATGCAGTGATTTCTTGCAATAACATAAAATAATTCATTATGGGTGCCATATTTGTATATTCCACATAAAAATGGCAGACAAATCTAACATTCGTGAAATACTAGAGAAAACAGAATTGTGTCGCTACATTTCCAAATCATCCAAGTCCACCTTTAGGTATTTTTGACTTTTAAGGACTACTGGTTTCTAACATTTCTGCATTATCAAAATGTGGGATTTATTAATTTTAAATATTCTATACTCGAAATAATATAATCTTTCACCCTTGTGACTGTATATTTTAGAAAACAAAAAGCTTCTCCTATTCATCTATTATGGACAGATAATAATTTTTCAACAGATAACAGTGAATACAAACCTTCAAGTGATTCATCTGATAAATTATGATGTATTTTGCTGAAACAATATTGATTTTTTCCAATGAATCTATAACTCTAACACTAATTATCTAACTGAATAATTGTGGGTTGGACAAGTCTGGTTCTGGTCTACACAATTTTAGTACGATTGGCAATGACATAGTACCTTCTCTGAAATAGCCAAAACGAAATAAGTAAGCCGTACCTGCCTAGATATATTTTTTTCTTTTAAGCCTAAAATAACGTTATTGTAAAACTACCACGCCTACATGACAACCACTATATTAGAGATGTGTCCACAAATATCAGAAAGTCGCGGGGCGGGTCTGGTGTAAATTGCATTGCATTGCAAATTTTGGGCATGAGGATAGCTTGCGGGAAAACGCCCGCGTATTTTAGTTTATCCTCATTCGAAATAAAGAGAATAACATCTATTCTCTATAGCAGTGATTCTAAACTTATTTTATAAAATCTTAAGAAACCCTTTTTTACCCTACCTCATTGTAAAATTTTAATAATACTATTAGGTTTAACAGGGGTAAAAAATAGGAACATACTCTGCGCCTGGTTTCCTAGTTACAAACAATATATTTTTTTAATATAACATTGTTCAATAATAAGCAAATATCTTACAAAATTTAACTTTATGGGATATATTGTTTTATAAATTAGTCATATTAATTTTGATTATAATGATGAAATCACTCAATTATAAAAAAAATTACAAGTCGTATTTTTCCAGTAAACTTTTGAAAATTCACTCGAAATCCTGGTTTTAATGCACTGCTGTAGAGCGAAGACTTGTAGAGGCTCATGTGCTACGTTTAAAAACGAAAATGTTCATTTACATTTTGACTACTGCTCGGCTGATACAATCGGATATCGGAGGAAGATAATATTTTTGTTATCATCATGTACATCTGTACTACCACTTGTTAACTAATACTACTAACAGCCAAAGCTTTCATATCAACTACCAAGAGATGAAGGAGATAGGGGGCCCAGCCCCGGAGCTCCATCCAAATATAAAAAGCTATACACCAATAATAATATAAATTTTGACTTATTTATTTTAATATCATTTGTAGGTCGCTAGTAAACTTTGCCTGATACGACTTTAAGTAGTCAGAATTTGTTATCACAAGCGCACTGAGAAAACATACATACAAGTTTATACATACGAAAAACAAACATAACTTGAATGTTTCATGATTAGAATTTTGGTCCAGATTTGAAAATATTTACTTAATTTAGGATCTGTTTTGTAGCCTATCAAAAATTGTCCAAAAATAACGTCGAGTAGTTTGCCCGATAAGAATTACACGCATATTTATAAATGTTTAATAAAAAAAAATCTCTCAAAATATTGACTTTTATTATCAGATAATGTATGTATTTAGTGTTTATTGTGCATTAAACTAAATTGAACATCTGACTAACATGTCCATACTGAACATGCACATAATTACTTATTATATACGTAATAAATTATCAAAATATAACAGTGCTGACCGTAGAGCCCCTAATGTATTTAGGTAAACTTTAACACAATCATCACATTTTCAGTTTAAATTCTATAATTAAGCTATGTACCTATGCGATTTTTTTGATTCAAGACTGCGTCACTGTTCTGGCAGAAAACACTAATTCGAAAAAATTACATATTGATTTACTACCAAAATGTTCCTTATTTCAAACTTTACCGTCTGGAAACCTTCTTAATAAATAAACAGTCTTTATTTTGAAGTCACCCTTTTTACGATTACTTAATAAACTCACATGATAGACCATTATTTCAAACATTTTAACAACTTCAAAGTCAAATTACTCAAAACTAGTATTCTCCAGTTAGTGTGTTCTGCCAGAACAGAGACGACTGAATCATCATATTTTTTTTTTATTTATTTAAGAAAACAAAACATTTTGGACATCACAAATCTAAATTCAAGACGTGCACAACATGAGATTTACATTATGACAAAATATTACCCTCACGAGAGAAAAAAGAGTAAGTACCTATATATAAAATAATACATTATTATTAATTAATTAAAATACATAATTAAAAAAAAATACTTATGTACAATTTTATACAGAAAAATAAAATTTCGGATGCAAAAAACATAGCACGTCTTCGAAAATGTCTACGTCTTTGGGGAGCGTATTGGTTAGTCTTGCACCCCTCGCTAATGGTGCCTGGTAGGCTTGACACGAGGAAATGGTTCCGATCCAGAATAAATTATGGCTGCGACCACGTAGGTAATTGACAGGCGCATGTAAATTCATCATTAATCGGGTCGATCCACAGCTGGATGAAGGGCTCCCCCCACTCTTCTCGGTCCCTAGTTCTTCGCTGCCATGCCATCCATCGAACTTTATGAGTTCGTCTATCCAGCAGGTTTAAAGGCATTCATGTGGTCGTTTGTTGCCCCTTGGGTACCACTATATGATGGCAATTATTGTCCAGCGGTTGTCCACTCGCCATAAGCGACATAAAGGAATCGTTTATATTAATCAGGTCCTGAAAGAAAACAAATGATAGAATATTCTCATAATAGTTTGACAAATGCTTATAGTGCAGTACTAGTCCTGACTCGTACACGGGTACATCGCCTGGGCGTACAGGCAGTCATTGACTCAAAATACACAGTTCTGAGATAATCAATGTTTTGTGTTTTTGGTGTTCTTAAAATAGTTGTAAAATCTTTATTTTTTGAGTTATTCATTACTTTTCTGACTTCTGCCAGTCAAGCAACATTACTTTTTCTATATAATGACATTATAATCTCAATTTCGACAAAACTGGAGTTAGTGACTTCTGCTGTACGCCCACGAAGAATACTGCACGCCACTAAAGATAAATGACGGCAGAGTAATTCCAGATTTTTTGTTATTTTTAAATTCTTCATTTAACCACCAGTGTGCATGGTTACTAATAATTAGCTAATGAAAGAAGTGTGGAACTAAAATCTTTTATTCAGACACGTTTATAGCGTCACGAACGGCGGAACTTGTTTCAGCGATTTTTTAATGTAACTACAGACGGTCTTTCACTATATTATATTTCTAGCAAATAATATTGACAGAAGAGAGTTTATTTATTATTGTACGTGTGTAGTGAAATAGCACTCACTTGTTTTTTTTTGTGACGAGTGTATTTATTCAACAGTTTTACAAATAAACTACGTATCTCTCGCGCACATGGAGCGAACCGCAATCTCTGGGGTAACATTTGCATTTTAATTAGAGCGAAGCACTCAGGTGAGAAGTGCACTACAAGTTCAAACACTCGCTGGCAAAACAGACCAACTACAATAAACAAGAACGACTGAAGTACAGTTTCAGGTCACTGAATCGCTTGGGAAACTAGTTAAGTGCTTTTAAATGTAAAACGATTCTTTTTTATCGATACTAGAATAGATTATTTTATTGTGGTAAAGCAGTGACTTTGTAGCCTTATTGGGATAAATTATTGTGTAAAAATACTAGATTGTCAAAGTTTGTACTCTTATAAAGGTGATTTTAAAATTGCTTCATTGAAAATTGATTACAAGCAATATATTTTATTCCCAGTTGTTTAGTCTTAGGCGTAAAACCCACTTAACGCAGCAAGTGGGGCTCTCGCGCAAAATTTCACAAGTGGCGCGTAATTCATCGAAAATACAACGTAATCAAATACTCCAGCGCACACTGGATTTGACGACGCATTGTGCCCGCCTGCCCCATGAGTCATCGTTTTTTGGCTTCTCAGCGATACGAATTAACGAAAATACAACGTGGTCCATTGATTGAACACGGCTAGCAAAATCACACTCCTGGCAGCGTCGTCGATAGACGGGCGAGAAGCCATTATTTAATAACAGTGAACTCTTTGTTTAGTTATTGCGTGTCCGATATTTCGCTGGTATAATAATGTCATCGTGAATATTAATTACAAGCCCCGAGAAATTTAATAATATTTTTATTGCTTTGTTATGAGAGACGCTGATAATAATAATTATTTTGTGCTCCTTGAGCCCCTTATTACATAGGTGAAGGGTAATGCGCGGGTGGGAGGGGGCCTACTCAGTAGTGAGCGCACCGAACGCTTTTTTGGTGGGCTTTATGTCTTAGGTTTAGGAAGTGTTCAATTGAATTTTAAAGACTACATAACGACATTCGTAATTTATATTATTAGTTCAATGAAAACAAAGAAGTATGTCTAATAAAGTTTGATGTGCACTATTCATGTCGGATCACTACGGCCTACCATCACCCTTCCCCACGGTGGCCATCTCTTTCCGGTAAGATAGCTCACGGTGAAATGTCGAATGGAAAAAGAAAATATTCATTTTTGTCATATCTATTTATTAATTAAATACTTATAAAACTTAAGTTTATAAAATAAATATTTAATATAATATATTATATAATCACTACATGTTGGCCATTCGGCGTAAAAACCGCAATTTATCTGCTTGATTATGATAATCTTGATCTGATGTTGATCTTTGATAAACAAAATAATTAAACTCATTATTTCGTTGTACCTAGTCACTACACGGAATATAGGTACCTAGCAGCTTCTGTTTATCGGTGTGCTGTTTATGCATGTTCTATTATATCCTGTTCTGTTTGTTGATAGAATTCCATATTTCATAATTATACAGATGTCTTCAATAAAAGGAGTATAATATTCGAAAAAGCATGGCATGAGTAACTAGTCAATGTATGTGGTTACTTGTTTACTTAACAAGTCGTCAGTAGGGGCCAATGACACGTTTCACATTTACCGTTCGTCTCCGATAACATTTTAATATAGTATGCGGGTACGGGTATAAATACTGTGACGGTCAAGGAAAATGAAAAAAAATGCATTGCAATTATTTTATTGTATTAGATTTATAATATACATATTCGTATTTGAACTTATAGCGTTTACCAGCTGTTTTTATTTCTTCAATGCAACGTTATTTATTGTAATTAGCGTTGTTAAATATTTAACTGTTTTATTAAAGGAAGAGTTCATTGTAAATACAATAATCATTGCATTAGTTTGATTAAAGCACTACATAATTTATGGTGTAGGTACACTTTGTGTAGAAAAAAATACTTACACAGTAAGAAATAATTTATTTACGACAGGTTAATTACTTTTTTAAATGCAGTCACAAGTCACAAAATAGTTTATATAATAAATATACTGGGTAATAAAAAAATATTTTCCGTTGGAACCTTCTTCTTAGTCGTGCACTCATGGCTGAGGATCGTGACCACATTTAAATTTCGCCATCCTTTGAGCGACCAATGAGGAGCCAGACTAAGAGGGATCCACTGGAGGAAGGCAGCAATTTCTTCAGTACTGACTAAGGGTGGTGATCAAGGGGATTGGAACAGCCTTAGAGCAGACACTTGAAGGCGATAATGAAAACATTATGAACGGTTTCAATATTGCGATGTGGAGGGCAACGGGAAACCACCACATTAAAATCCCACGAAAACCACATGAAATTTGGAACCAAGTAAGACATAATGCTGTGTGTTAACAATTATTATAGATAGTCGCCTTATTTATGGAATTTCGACTATATGGAGTGATATCCGTGTCAACTATTTAGAATAGCCCTAGTGAGATAATTAGTAGCTGTATTTGAATTATAATGTCAATGCTTTGATTCCTGTATGATTCGAAGATAATTTGTGATTGTAATGGTCATACAAAAATTCACTAGGTATAACGTTTTCTAGGATAGTATTGAGATTCTAATTTTGCACATTGAATAAATTATGAATTTGACTGATTGAGTAAATCTAAAATCGTATTGAAATGATTGAGATTTTTTTATAAATGCATCCGCATTTAGGCAACCGTGCAAAGTTTACTACATTCAATCTGAAATAACTAACACCTAATTTTTAATTATAAGCCTCAATACATTTTCTCTTATCTACACTCATTTGTTTTTTTTGTTGTTGTGATTTTACCGAGGCAGTGACTGCGACTCGCTGTCATATCACCTCTTCTCTTCTAGAAGGTGATCCGTCGATCAGGTCCTCACTCCTATTCTGTTAAATAACTTTACAATTTTGCCTAGCTCTTCCGTCTTACCCACCGCCAGGACACCCTTCAATCCGTCGACATTCTCAAAGATAACCGCAATTCGCAGCTGTACTCTGTGAATTTCATATTTGGGGCATTGCAGAGCTATATGTACAATGTCCTCTAAAACATGACATTCATCGCAGAGCTGCGATTCGCTTCTTCCCATGAGGACATCAAATCTTTTGCCCATGGTGTGCCCTGTTCTTAGCCTCAGTATTAACTTAAGTTCATTCCTCGTCAAAGAAGACTCTACAAACCAGGGCACCTCTCGTGGTGAACCACACTCATTTACTTAATCATACTCTGCATAGAAAATTTTTTCCTTCAACATATCCGATATTGATGGATTCTGTACCTAAATTAACTACGCAGTATGTAGGTACATATGACTAAATAAATATGAATATTAGACAATTCTATTTTTAGTACTCACCTCTAAGTACTGATAAAAGAAGATTTTTTCAAGGTTTCGTTGTTAAATTAGCATACTTAATCACGCGTCGTTTTTTTTGGCATGCTTAATGCGATTTTCTTGTACCAAACAAACAAGAAATAAGTAGGTACGGTTGTTAGAACTTTAGTAACTTTGTAATAAGAAATTTATTATCATAAATGTTTTATTATTCTGTTATAACTTATAACTAGAAAGCGTGCAGACCTTTTCCCCCTGTAGTCTAGTCGAGAATATATGCGTGGCCTAATGCGTATTTTTTAATAAAATATACAATAAATTAGTTTTTGAACTAACTACTTCATTACTAAAATTACGGCAGAAATTCTAGTTCGTTTGAAAAGCGTGTATTAATTTGCATACCTACTGAATTAGATGTTTATTTAAATTTATCTCTTATTTTTATATGAGGGTTGATTCCTTTTTACAACGTTTTTCTTAGCTCGTATTCTTATTCGTCCGGTGGTTCTTTCTCCGGTACAAATCTTGCAATCGATTTTTAACTAACTTCCCGACTAGCTAGACATTTGACACTTTTAGAATAAGTATATCAGAACACGATGCCAATGCATTCATTCTTTAATACTTTTAGCAATCTTTAAGTAGAATTGAATTCATTTTCAGTTAATTCTGTTTTGTATGAAAAGTTATTTCGACACCATTATCGGTTGCAAGGGGTCTGGGGTCCTAGCAACTAAATTATTAATATATACGTGCGTTACTATCGAAATCAATATGACATGTCAAGTACAAATTTTTTTGACCGTTTAAGATAGTCAAGTCAAGTTTATATGGTTCAACAGAATTTAAAAACATTATATATAAAAAGTTCTTTTTATTTTGTAATTATTTAAGCTTTAAATTTGAATCGATTGTTAGTACGGAGTAACTACAGGCCGAACTTCCCAAATTTCATAAACATCGAAATAGGTATCTGGACCGCCCCATAAAAGTCCCCGTTTGCCAAACTTCCGCTTCCTACCTCGAAGGTCCACCATGATACTCTTTACTACAAATTTTTGATATTTTTTTTGATATGACATTTGAAATATCTCATCACCATAAGTGGCCCAACAACCCATGGCGGGTCTTAGACTCCTCCAAGAAATTTACTCATCTCCACCTATCCTGGGCCAGTGTCCTGTATAGCCGGCTATCACATCTAAGCTCGCCTTGTCTGCAACGTGTCGAATACGTCATTGTTATTAACAAAGCAAACGTTGCCAAACGGAGCTCCGCAGATTAATCGAATGCGACTGTTTAGTTTGAAAAAAAAACATTTGCTGTTGCAATTGACAAGTTGCGCGCCGATGACGCTAGGATGCATAGAAACACCTACGAATTGGTCATTCATATACCTGTTCGCCGATCGCCGCATCCAAACGTCGATACGTTACGAAGGTTACGTGCGACTGTCGCTAGGTAGATCTGCGCGGTATTCATATGCAACACCGGATCGACGTTCTTGAAAGGTTTGATTTATGGCTGTGCGGCAGACGAGGCGAGTTTAGATGTGAGAGCCGGTTTAGGTGTTTATGCCGGCCGCTTTAGCATCTCCGTTAAAACCGTCCAACCACCGAAGTCTGGGTCTGGTCTGGTATCCAGGATTCCCGACGGCGGTTGAGCACCGTCCATTCTTGCTACATGGCCCACCTATTGGAGCCTAGCACGCGAATGAAACACTTGAATAACATTAATTGAAGAATCTACAAACATAAATGGACGTTTGTATTTTTTTTATTACTTATATACTTTTAAGCTGTACCTATTAATTTTCTTTTAGTTTCTCATCTTCATTTACAATAATTGCCTACGGCACAGAAATGATTCTCAATTATTTTGGTCGAATATTATAATAGATGCACCTACCTGCATCACTGGTAATGCAATAGTGTTGGTGCGTATCGGATGCACTTTAGGTAGAAGCTACTTGTCGAACCGGTTGTTGTAAGCGAACTTGTTGCGGCAAGTTCACTGCACCAGGGACATTAAAATCCATCACCTCTTCCTATAGGCGTTGAACCGTGCGGTTTACTCCATATCTGTGTTGCATCATGCTACCACAATCGATACTGCGGTAGGCATTCAACAGGTTGCCCGAAGTTACGCCATTTTGATATTCATTTGTTTGATTTTGACAGGCTTGTCGAAATGTGCCGATAGTAAGTTTATAGATTAACGTCCCTAGACAAAATGCATACCTTAATGCCACCCCCTTTCATTCTTACAACGTTTTTCTTAGGTCGTATTCTTATTTGTCCGGTGGTTGTTTGTCCGGTACAAATCTTGCAATCGATTTTTAACTAACTTTCCGACTAGCTAGACATTTGAAACTTTCAGAATATATCAGAACACGATGCCAATGCATTTATTTAATACTTTTAGCCATCTTTAAGTAGAATTGATTTCATTTTCAGTTAATTTTGTTTTGTATGAAAAGTTATTTCGGAAGAAATCCGTAAAAAGTAAAACTATTATTGGTTGCTAAGTGGGTCCTAGCAATTAATTATTAATATTAATATATACGTGCGTTACTATGGAAATCATTATGACATTTCAGTATTATTTCTATCAAGTACAAATTTTTTTGATCGTTTAAGCTAGTCAAGTCAAGTTTATATTATGATTCAACATAAATTTTAAAAACGTTGTATATAAAAAGTTCTTTTTATCTTGTAATTATTTAGTTTCAAATTGTCTGAAAAAAAGGTACCTATTTACCCATATAACTATTTTAGGCTATCTTAAACAGACAAATACAACAAATATCTTTAAATTGTCATACCTACACAACATATACTGATAATTAAACAATTTCCACGAAACCTACTCTCAAACAGTGGTAGTTTGAAGTATGTAGAGGCCTGTGGCTCTGACAGGTTTGTAGGCACCTTTGTGAAGATTTTACGATAAACCAACATTAGAATATAACATATTACAATGAGTATTATAATACAACAATAGTTATGTTAGGATTTTTTATGCTTCCATTATTTTTTAAACTAGGATGTCGGTACTTTCTAATGAAGCGACCGCATCGCCTGCTTCATGGAAAACCACCACTGCTCTCAAAAAATTATAATATTTATATTCGTTCCTTCTTTCTCCGCCCTTTATAAAAGGCCGCCCCTATGCAACGTATGACCTGCTTACCTGAATATACATATATACCTACGTATGTTGCACACTTACGATGGACGAGAGATAACGTGTCGGCTTATGATATCGTGGGAACCTCTAATCCAAACCAAAATACACACGTGCGTGAACAAATGAATATTCTGTAAAATCTGTTTGAAAGTTGTATAAAAACTATTTTCGAACATTTGTGTCAAACATTTAGAATGTCTGCTGCGGATAGAAAACACGTGAAAAATATAAACAAACCAACAAATGCTGGGGTAAAAAAATGATTGTTTCACCGGAAGTGGCGACACGTGGTCTCTTACAATGTTGTTTTGTTTAAAGCGCGCACATCTGTATGACATAAACTGTTCAAACTGCATTAAATTTGATAGCTACACTTGTGTTGGGATAAATACTAACCGAATGTTAAATATTATATAATGTGTTCACGCACAAATGTACATTGTTTTGGACTGGGCATTACGTAGTAATACTGTGTTTAAAACATACGTAAAATGTAGTAGGAATTATCAAGTTATTTAGGTAGGTATATCTAATAAATCATTGAATTTTACTCCTGACAAATTGGGGAATAAAGGAATTCTACGCAGGCATCCCAAAAATCACTAGCACACCAGACCGATACGAGCGACACGCAACGGCTGTTCTACTCGTCGATTCCTAATGTATCCAGCTTTAGTTTGCCTTCAGTTTGTTAGATAATTCTGATGTTCATTATAATCATATTATATTAAACAATAAAAATGGTGTAAGAATATAGAAGTAAAACCAAATCATATTATCTTCTTAGGTACTTTTAAATATTATATTGCTGTGAAAATGGAATTTTCCATGTAAATATTGTAAATACTACATAGAACATAATATATCTATTATAAATGAATTTGTCTGCGAAATATTTCGACGTCTGTTCCAAGTCTAGACCTGCCCACTTTTTGAAATGCAATATTACTCATAATTATTGTTAGTACTCTGAAGCAAACTGACCTACGCCAATAAATAACGGGATTCTATTATTGTACTAGCGTCTTTCGACTGGATAATTACATTTTTTTTTGCAAAAATATGCACGTTTATAATGCGAGTTACACGGCTTTACGAAGATATCAGATTACTAATTAATTATGAATTACATCTGCTACATAATAAACCTGTTAAATTCTTTTTCTTCTTTTCTGGTGCTTTATTCCTAGCTGGACTCTATTATGCTTGGTCTTCCAGTTGATGACTGCTACCATTTATCTAGGACGTGGTCTTCCCCCATTCCATTTTCTGATCCACCAGTATTCGTTGCCAATTTCTCATTTCTCTTAGCAGATTAAGTATTTTTTAGCACCTTGGTAATTAATATATAGCCTGTAAAAATCGCATGTGGCATGATACAATATGGCGTGTGGTATTAAATCTAACGTTTTTTTCAGAACGGCTCTAGCTTTAAGCCCGGTCGCGTTTAATAATATAAGCTCGAATTTGTCAATGTAATTTTGTTGTCATTCACAAAACACATGCAACTTAATGTCCTGCCGCAAATGCGTCGGTGTGATGTAGAAAAAAGAATCTGCTTGTCGCGTAATGCCTCACTCGACACGGGGCACAGGTAAAATATAAATAATTACAAGAAAAAAAGAACTTTTTATATACAACGTTTTTAAATTTTCTGTTGAATTGAGCATATTGAGCTCAAACTTGTACTTGATATGAAGTAAGTAAATAAAAATCAAACAAACAAACTAATATATAATACTGATATGTCATTTTGATTTCCATAGTAACGCACGTATATATCTATTAATAATTTAGTTGTTAGGACCACCCACTTAGCAACCAATGATAGTGGATTGGATTACGGATTTCTTCCGAAATAACTTTTCATACAAAACAGAATTAACTGTAAATGAATTCAATTCTACTTAAAGATGGCTAAAAGTATTAAAAGAATGCATTGGTATCCTGTTCTGATATATTCTCAAAGTTTCAAATGTCTAGCTAGTCGGGAAGTTAGTTAAAAATCGATTGCAAGATTTGTACCGGACAAATAAGAATACGAGCTAATAAAAACGTTGTAAAATATTGCATCGCCGCATTTACAGAAACTACTTTTTCGTTCATTTCGGCTAGCCACGTGACGTCAGTATCCCGGCATGATCTTGTCTGTACGCAACATTGCAGGCGGTTTTGATTTATGACCAATCAAAACGATTTTCTATGTGCGACCTGGCTAAAGTTGTCACAAAACATGTTTTTTACCACATACAAATTTCCTAGGTTTACCTATGAGTTTTTACGCAAGGCCAATTTAAAGTACGAGGGTTTTTGTCGGTGATCTTTTAAAAAAACTAAACGATTTTTAATTTGGTTGATTTTTCTTCTGAAAACCTTTAAAAAAGTGTATATTTTCCGAATAGGTTATTATTATCATCACATTGAAATCGAATGACATGTTATTGATTTTTTAAAACTAGTTGCCACTGTATTAAATATTGTGCCCCAGTTTTTATCCCTGGTGATAACGAGTGATTGATTTTGGAGTACTTCTATTTTAATTCATTTAATACACTTTCCTACTCCAATACGAAGATCTTGATACCTGATAAAACCTGATAGAAAATTTTATTATTAATGTTTTTATCATTATTGATATTTTTAATCTACAATAAAGCATCACATATATTTTTTTTAATGAACAATAATGTACATATTGTTAAAGAATTAATGTTGTATAGACATGAGGACGTGTAGACGTGAGGCTCTTCTAAGCTATGACACATTTTGTAAATATTTGAATTTGATTATATCAATGATTATTAATCACATTTAATAACATCGAATTAGCATATTCATAAGTACGTCAATTTTAGAGTTTACTGTTATGATTTATCTAATTCAATTTCGACCACTGCAACTTTTATGGTACCATCTTTGGAAAGTCGACGTTCTATATCTGATCAATATTTTCTTTTTAAAATTATCAATGATTTTGTTGACTCGCCAAACCTACTCGAAAGGGTGGGTTTCCATTGTCCATCAAAATTTACGCGAAACCAAACTTTGTACCATATCAGTCGTAGCGGTTCTAATTATGCACAAAACTCTTTTATTCGGCGCTCTTGTTTAAATTATAATATGTATTTCTCCGCCGTTGATCCTTTTAATAATTCACCTATTTCATTTAAACGCGCTATCTCCAAAATTTTGTATACCTAGATATATATTTAATTATTCATTATTCTTCCTCATTTTTCTCAGGTAATTTTCTTATGTAATTTCTTTATATTTATGTTATTCTTAATCTCTATCTTGTTAGGCTTAACCATATTATAATGTATACATGGAAACTTTGCTGGTTGCAATAACTATTCATTATTATATTTTAAATTTTTGTAATCAATATGTAACTGTTTGTTTCCTTAATAAATAATAATAAAAAATATAATGTTAATATTGTAAAGACAATTTTATTAAAAAAAATACAAAAAGAGGCTCAGTTAATTTGCGCTTTATGTGACGCAATTATCATTAATTAGTCAGTACATTTTTTCGGGCTTTTTTGCATACTAATAATTTGCTAATTATTAATCATCAGACATATTATGAAAATTTGAGTACCTACGATGTTATTGCAGTGTTTTCCGTTGGATTTCACAACACAACGTCGCAGCCGTACGGTTGTCACAACCCGTATGACTAAGTTCAAACTGCTTTATTAAATCAACGCCATGGTGGTGAACTGTCCTACTCCCCTTTTTTATCGAAGTAGTAAAATAACGCAATACTTTCAACTAGGATGAAAACAAAATATGTATACATTTCAAGACTATTTAAAAAAAAATCTTTTTTTTCTGCATTTCAAGCTTTGAAGTCAGATCACAGATGACATCTATAATGTTTTAGACAATAATTTGTAGTTTTGAAATCATGTTTGCCTTTATAATCATATACACTTATCTAACATTATTTACATGTAAATCGTAGGTATTACATTTCGCCGTGGCATAGTTCACAGTGAGTTGTCATACCGGAATGAGATGGTCGTGTAGTATTAAGATAAAAAATAACGCGTTGTTAGTGGAGCATTGCAGACTCAATAAGTACATAAATTTGATGTGGTCTTGATACTTACTAGTATCTAAAAGAGTTTTATATAAATGTATACGATATGATTGTATTTCTAATATTTTAATTCCCTACTCATTTTCTTCTGTCTTTCCCTTGTACTCCGGTGGTTTTTATTAGCTACGTATTTTTAAGTGTTTTTTTTTTATAAATTAATTTGATCTCATTACTATACGGCAATCTACGATAAACTATGATACGGACAACAGCATACCGTCGGCCTACTATGCAAACCTTCTATGTCTGTTTTATCTAAGTAAATGTTCAGGAGAGAGTTAAAACGTATAGTTTCTTTTCTAAATATTTTTTTTTCTACGATAATATTTAAAATCAATGACATTATATTAATGGACGACGCACTCAATACAGTAGCTAGCAAGTAAATTCGCGTATTCGCATGTATAGGTAGACGTCACGCAATTTCCATTATGCGATATCACGCATCGGGAATTTATAGCAATATGACCTTTATTGCAATGGCGTTAGAGCAGTGTTTCTGATGTCAATTTCTGTTTATGTTTTTGATGATCATTTGAGCGAACCCGTTCGAACCGAACCATTCGGCATACCCAACAAAAAGCATCAGGAATTTATAGCAATATCACTTTTATTGTAATGGCGTTAGAACAGATTAAGCCATTCGGCAGACCCGACAATAAAGTGAGTGTCATTTTCTTTTCCAGATGATTCGTCCATATTAATGTCATTGATTTAAAATTCACTCTTTTTTGATATAAATCATACATTTTAATTTTTTTTACTTATAAAATAAATGTAATAAATATTATGTTTTTACTCTCTCCTGAACATTTAGGTACTTACATAAAACAGACATAGAAGGTTTGCATAGTAGGCCGACGATACGTACAAATTTCCGGACACAAAACCATTATAACTCCAATATTAATTTAGATCCCTGTATGTTACCTATATTATTTAATAAAAGCATTTTCTCATTGTCATTACAATGTACTTACTTATAGTATGTTCGTTTGACATTGCGAATAAATCGATATATATAATATAGGAACACAATATATAGCAGACAATAGTAGGTATGATGTTGATTAAATGGTTTCTGATCGAATGCCATGCCCGGTTGATCCTTCGATAATTTTCAATTGCAAATCAATTTCGTATACCTACGTAATATAGAGCAGCGGTCCCCAACCGGTGGTCCGTAAGAGAATTTTGGTGGTCCGCAGAGTAATTTGAAAATATTTGCAATTTTTTTTATAATATACAGAAATATACTGAATATAATTTTTTTTTTTTTGCAATTTTAGCCTTATTACGTCGTCAGTCCATATTCAATGCATTAAAGAAGAAATGAATTGAATAAAGTTTGCTGTTCGGGATTAAATAAGATGCAAATATCTACACACTGATGTTATTATTTGTAATTCTTGGAAACGGCCGATGTCGACACACCACTAAAGTAGAAACGCTCGATTTTTTCATGTTTTCTACGTATAATTCATATTAATTTAATAATTGTATGGATTATTTTTTTTTGCATTTTCCGTAATGAATATCTGTGTTAATAAGTTTGTTTATTATAATTCTTTTATCATTATATTGACATATAGAATTTTTAACAAGTGTGGAAAATATATGGTAGTGGTCCGTGGGATTGAAGATTTTGAGTTTAGTGGTCTGCGAGGTCCAAAAAGTTGGAGACCGCTGATATAGAGTATATACTTAAGAAGTAACATAATTTAATATCTCTGTTATTCCTACAATGCTCAATTTTGATTTTCGAAGGGTTTACGAGGAATCAAAATTTAATAATGCCGAACAGTTGGCAGAAAACTCGACTTGATTTCGATTCGAGGGGTATGTACTTAATTGATAATATTAGTTAATCGACAAAGCATATTTATATAATAATAAGTATAGGTACACGGTTATGAGATTGATTTTTAACTTATTGCAAGGGGTTCAAGATTACACCACGCTCTGTTGCCCCGAAAATAAATACGTCTGGGGAAGTTGCGTCATTAAATCGGACGCTTACGTGTAACTGTGTTCGAAGGATTCAACATCGCTTATGTTACTGCTTTCGCTGGCGAGCAGCACGTCTTGTAAAGACGGTACTTCAGTGAAACGACAAATAATTTTCAACTATAGGTGCGACGAACTTTTGGACTAGCTGGCAATCGGAGAGAGAACGTCGAGCTGTGAACACGTCAATTTGTTTCGTGATGGCGACAGGGGTATTAATTCTTAAATAGTGTAAAGATGACTAAACAACGTTAACCCATTTACTTGAAAAAGAAAACATGTCAATGAATATATTATTATTGTTACTAATAGAACAATAAACAAAAAATTAAAGGACGCATGTTGGATTTATATTACAAATTATATTTCGTTTGGCACGCGTCATTTGCACAATCCGCGCATCGCCTAGTCACGATCTTTTTAGACCATGCCTCAACTGAGACAAACACTCGAATTTCAAACAAAAATAGAACCGGCTCTCCTTTGGTCAATCAATCACGATAACAATAATACATCAATTCATACGTATTACTCAAGGCCCACTATAGTCAGGCCGTGAAAAGAAACTATAAACTTTGATCTTAGTGCTGGTTATTGTTCATACTTAGAATGCAATATGGAAAAATTGGTACAGATGCTTTGGCCACGCCGACTTGATATTAACCAAGGTCAACTTTGAGACATTTGAAGAGTTTTCTGCGTCATATGGAGGATGGCATAATTCCGATTTCTCGTGAGATTCATCACTTTCAACTCCTGACCCCTCTTTCGGCACAGTTTCTGTACACGAGTACAGAGGACACTTAATGTCACTAAAGATAAATGACGGCGGAGCAAGTCAAAATTTATTTACTAAACTCCATCTTTCAATACCAAGGTGCATGGTTTGCTACACCAATCCCATACAGCTTCGTTTCGGGACAAGGAAGTGTGACGCGAAAATCTTTTCATTCTGACACGTTTATAGCATCATAGAAGGCGGCCGTGCACAAATCGCTCCTGCGTATACATGACGGGTGGACATAGGATGACTCAAATCATGTTTTAATTAAAAATAAAATGTAATAATTTTAACAAAATATGCAATCAAAAATCTTTATTTATTTCGAACAGGTTACCGCATTGAATTCGAAGATAACTAATAACTAGCACTACCACTGTAATTCGAAATTCAGTGACACGGCCTGTATATAGTCGGCCTTGGTATTACCGACATATTATTACGACGGTGACATTGGGTACCTACTGATAGCACTAATTTCGTGACGTGAGTGAAAAATATATTTAATAAAAATAATTAACATATTTTACCTATCTCTTTCCAGTGTTTAGTGTTGATATAAAAAAATCCTTCTTGGGAATAAAACGAAAAAAACTGTATACATAGTAACATTTCTTAGTGAAATTATTAAACGGTTCATGATGATTAGTTATTCAAGACGAATGAAGATCAGTTACGGAGTATTTCGACACTAGATTTAGTGTCTCCTTTTGAATACTGAAGTGTTGTGTTGTGAGAGATAAAGACTTCCCCGATGGTTTGGACAATGAAGTTTGCCACAAGTGGTGGAAAAACTGGGATAGAGGGGTTCGAGACACCGGAAATGACTCCTGCGGCGCTGGCAACACTTGAGGTTCCGCCACAGACTCCTCTTCCAGTAGCACCTGTGCCTGAAGATCCATCACGGTATGAAATTTCGTTATGTTGTTGGTAATATAAATTATTGGTGGTGGTTATGCATAAGTAAATACTCGTATTTAAAATGAAAAAGTACGAAAACAATATAAAACATGTTAAATACTTGTACGTGCACGGCCTTGTTTAAGTTGTGGCGCCTTACTGTCTTCAGGAATATATTATAATATGCGTTCAAGTTGAAAAATGTATAATATGAATATTTAATATATAATATTCATATCAATCAGACAACTGAGTGACGGGTCCATAATCTCTATTATAAGAAATAACTTTTCCTATTTTCTTTTATGACTTAGATAAGATCTAATAATTGTACGTTTCACAGATAGTTTTCTCTCTATAAAGTAGTTATTCGTAAGCCGGTAAAACCGCTTATCTTTCTAATTCGTTGCTAGAGCTTCGACGGAGAGAAACCAGATCAATTAAGTGGCCAGCAGAGTTGTCTTGATAAATAAAATGGTTTTCATTTCCTCTGTGAAAGCCGGAACATGCTAAAAGAGATTGTGAAAATGTTTTATTTATGCTACTCGATATATTGTAAGTATTTAGTAGAAAAATACTCAGTTTTTTTTTGTTATATTGTTAGTATTAACTCATCTCACATAATATTATATTCCCGCTATCCATTTGATAGAAAATATTTGATTACAATAGAATAATTATACCAACAAATATGTCTCGTGAAGATATTTATTTACATTTCCATTATCAGAATTGATGGACGCTACTTAGGCATATTGCATATTTTAGACTCAGTAACCATCAAAAATATATTTTATTTAGTCAATATATCATAACGCATTCTTACAATAACAAGTTGATGAAGATTTACCTTCAAAATGAAATGTGCGATTGTAAATTCTACCACAGGGCATCCCTAGAAAATGAGAAATGGAGTAAGTCGATTCTACCTCCCCCACGCTTGGTGCCCTGGTTTGTGTAGTCTCCTTTCAATGACATTATTAATGGACAACGCACTCAATACAGTAGCTGGCAAGTAAATTCGTGCATATCGATATTCGCACGTGTATAAGTAGACGTCACGCAATTTCCATTATGCGATATCACGCATCGGGAATTTATAGCAATATCACCTTTATTGTAATGGCGTTAGAACAGTGTTTCTAGTGTCAATGTTCATTTAAGCATAACCGAACCATTTGGCAGACCCGGCAACAAGTATTGGGAATTTATAGCAATATCACCTGTATTGTAATGGCGTTAGAACAGATTACGCCATTCGGCAGACCCGACAAAAAAGTGAGTGTCATTATTTTTTCCAGATGCTTCGTCCATATTAATGTCATTGTCTCCTTTGAAGAGAACTGAGCTTAAGCTGACTGACTGAGGCTAAGAACAGGACACACGATGGGTAAAAGATTTGATGCCCTCATGGGAAGAAGCGATTCGCAGCTCTGCGATGAATGTGATATTTTGGAGGACATTGTACATATAGTAGTACAATGCTCTAAATATTAACGACACAGAGTACAGCTCCGAATTGCGGATATCTTTGAGAATGTCGACGAATTGAAAGGTGTCCTGGCGGTGGGTAAGACGGAAGAGCTTGGCATAATTGTAAAGTTCTTTAACAGAATTGGAGTGAGGGCCTGATCGGCGGATCCTCTTCCAGACGAGAAGAGGCGATATGACAGCGAGTCGCAGTCAAAGCCTCGGTAAAATCATAAAAAAATCTACATTATGTACTGTTTTCAAAAACAGAATTTTGATGTCTTCTTCTCAAAATGATGTTTGACAAAAAAATGATATGGATAAATATTTTTAATAGTGTCTTTGATGTTTAAAGTATGATAAGTCAATCAAAAATGTTACAATTATACACTGTTGCCATGAATAAATGATAATGATAACTAGCTGCCAGGTACTACTCCTTATGGGAGACAATGTGGTGTGGAATTTGCTATTTGATAGTAAAAAGTAAAAGTGGTGTATTTTAATTTTAGTTTTAATATAACACAAGTGAAATATTATTACTATTATCTGTCACTGTTAATAATTAATTTGTAAGTAAGTACGTACAGTAAAAACAAAACAATAATTCGGTTAGTCGATTGTATGCGTGCGGATGTCCGAGCCCTACTAATGGTAGGTACTAATTTCCTGGTAGCCGATGTGCCCGTAGCGCTGACAACGGTACACGTATTCGTACGCATACAATCCACGTGCCGAATCATTGTTTTGTGTTTACTGTATGTTACTAACGTTTACCTTGCCCACTCTAAACACAGGCTTGTTAGATTGGCAATTTATTCCTAGATCTATGCTGATAGAATAATCGAATGAAAATTTATTCGAAATTTAATGTAGTTCATTCAACTTATTAGAGCGGTTTACATCTATTGTTTCGAAAATAGTAAACGTTAATCATCAAAAAATGACACTCTGACACAATGTACACTGATTTAATTTGGTTTTTAGTATTTAACGCGGACAAAGTCGTAGGCGATTGCTAGTAAGTTGGTATATAATGATTAAGGTTGGTATGTCTGTATCCATCTTTACCGATTTCCAAAATATCGTAGTCGTTTTTTGCAAAATATTCAATGGATTTAGACAGGGACATATTTTATTTGTACGTAGTGTACTTTTTTCAATAAATTAAATATCAGAGTGTATCTATCAAAATATCTATAATATTAAAAACGTATATATATTGAAATAATATAGTTGATAGTGACACATTCGTGTTTTAGTAAAACATAATCATGACCACACAAATGTGTTAAATTACCACAATCGCATCATGGCCATTGACCGCCGTCTCACGCACATTAGCGAGACTGTATCAAATGACGTTACGCTACAGTGAGTGTGACCCCGACTTAAGCATGCAGTATGCAACAGTAGGTATGCATGTGAACATACCAAAGTAATGGATTTAGCATAGACAGTTATATCATTCTGCACAATTAAAAATTGATTTATCCACCGGAACAAGCTGTCAAATCACTGATTTTTCTTTATGCTGTTATTTGTATACATATTTTAAAAATATTGATAAAACACACAACTGTCTGCAAGTTGGTTTATTTCAGGGGTTCTTAATTTTATTGCGACATTTGAGATTTAGTATTATAAAAAAATCAAGATTTCTATTGAGAGTGTTATGTGTTACATTTTTTTAAATAGTCATCCATAGAAAATTTTACGCCAAATTATTTATCCAAAACTCTAAATTAGCTTTGAAAGTTATTATAGAGCTAACTGTTTTTGCTATATTTTTTTTATTTTTTCCCTGGAGTTTTGATGGCTATCTAATTGTTAAGACCTTTTGAATTGAGAAATTTATTAATCTCTTCCAAAACATCAAAAAATCTTGGGCGGCCCCCCTACCTATCGCTATGATTAAGGCTATACCTCAGCTGAGGCATGGTCTATAAAGATCGTGGCTAGGTGATGCGCGGATTGCGGGTCGCGGATGCAAATGACACATGCCGAACGAAGTATAATTTGTCATATAAATCCAACATGCGTCCATTTAATGTTCTGTTTATTGTTCTAAGCGTCCGTGCATATCCACGGTTGTGCATATATGACGGGTGGTGGTGGGCACTTTAACGTATGTTCTATTACTTATGTTCACTTATGGGCCCCGAACGAGCGGAGTTGTTTGCCCGGGTCCGAGCCCATTCGGGCCCAATAGGACACGCGGACATGGTGGCAACCGAATCCAATTTTGCGGCCTTTACTAAATTCGCCAGAGCGTACGGGGAGCGGGATACTAACTCTCGACTCCCCTTGCGACTCTTCAAATTAAAGTCACTCCGATAGTTGCCATATAAATTAACATCATGCATTCGCACTTCGGTGCAAGGTTGCATCACCAGTCCCGTGCGGCTCTGCTCGGGACAAAATGAGGGCTTAAATTCTTTGATATGGCACACGTAAGGGTTATGTTAGCCGGCCGCGTATGACATGGCTGCATATACATAACGGGTGCGGAGGTGGGAGTTTTACACACCATGTTCTATTACTTAGTAACAATAATAAAATATTCATTGACATGTTTTCTTTTTCATGTAAATCGGTAACGTTTTTAGTCATCTTTACACGATTTAAGAATTAATACCCCCGTCGCCATCACGAAACAAATTGACGTATTCACACCTCGACGTTCGCTCTCCGAATGCCAGCGAGTCCACAATTTCGTCGCGCCTATAGTTGAAAATTATTTGCCGTTTCACTGATGTATCGTCTTAACCATCTTCTATCTGTATGTAAAATAATGCCAGCTTGTGAGGGATTGTCTTTTACTACAAAAACTTTAAAAATCTGATTAAGGATTTGTTAGAATATTGTTGATTATTTTTGTTAGCGACATTCATGACATGTTCAAAGTATAATATTTTGGCACATAATGCTTCTTGATCCATAATAATACAATTATGATACAAATAGTAGTTACGTGAAGGATTCACTTCTCGTGCAAGGATACATGAATTCATTCTTGCAGCCCATCATTGCTTGAGTATCATCAGTAATTTGAGGCGTCTAATTACAAAAATCGACAAGTCCACAATTCAATATTTTCGGGAAACAACGTTATTATGTTTCAAGCTTCAATTATTTGTTTTAACGTGAGACTATTTTTTCGTTGTATTCTATGTCGAAATTAGAACCAAATGGCAATTTATTTCAGCCGATAAACTCGTAAATGTAATAAATATAGGCAAAATAAAATTGGACATAGCGCTACTTGTACCTCACTTTTTAATTTATTCCGCATAAGGCACATATTTCCGTTTCATGAGTTTACCAGATGCTACAGCATGGGAGATGCCTTTTTCAATATTGAACGTTCCCTTATTGGTTGACTTAAGCCCATATTCCATTGGCAGATTGCGTCTGGCCCGATCGTCTGCCACGACTGTCAAACTCTATTCTCTATGGTTTTCAAGGATCGTGAGCGATCGGGTCGAAAGTGGAAAATTTTCTATTATCCGTCGTGCGATCCTTTCATTATCAAGCGAAGATTGCCGAAAGCGTACGAAAATAGCCGAATATGCGCTTGAGTCATGCAAACGGTCGTTCATTTCATTCTACTGGTCGATTTCAACTGAACAACTACAAGATGGCGAAAACTTAAAAAATATAATATATGGAGTATCACCGAGGACACAGTCCTCGTCGAATAAATACACGCCAAAGATATAGTGTGGAACGTAAAAAAACCCGCCATATTCAATGGCGATCACGCTGTTCTTCAGTTAGCCAACTTTTGACCCAGTGTTTTCGTTTACGGCGAGTCCTGACCGCCTGAGCCAGTTGAAATATAGCCATACTCGCTACAATAAATTAGTCTTTGGATTATTCGATTTCGATATTCGAATTACTCAATTGGTTTGGAGATTCAAGCTCGCCCAGTTATTCATGATGTAAATTAACAATAAGTATACAAACTTTCTATAAATGTCAAACGGCCGCATAAATTTTAACAGATCTGATGCTCGCTAGGTTTGACAGCTGACAGCTCAGTTTTGTTGACGTAAAATTGCGCGGGAATGCGTTCAGTGTAGCCAACAATCTAAGAAATATCTAGTTTTCACTCAACCTATATTTTTAATAATAGCAACAATAGTATTATTTTAACCAATCAAATCAAGGACCAATGAGATTGAATCGTTGCGTGTAATTGCAAATAGCTAGCGACGACGGTTGGCGTCGATCGTTGGATCGGGTTGGGTCTGTGCGTCTGCCAATGGAATATGGCCTTTAAACACGCGCGAAATCAACCAAGCTTTAAATAATATGAAACACGGACTTGGCGCTTTTTGTGATAAATCAAGACTTAAAATATTTTTTTTCGTAGGGTTATGTCGCATTTTGGAATTTATAGATCAATACATATTGTGTAAAATTATACAAAGAATACGTGCGTATTTTCTTCTCGATTTTGATCAAATGTGGACTTATCGCTTTTTGGAATTAGACGCCTCATTTATTCCTGATACTTTGGGTGCATGAAAATAACTCCTATTATATATAACCCCTCAATTTTGAGCCTATCTTATTAAGTATTTATAAGCAGCATATTGAATGTCTAAAAATGCATTTGATAAAGATTTGTTTTATCACACCATTGTTTTTATCAATTTAAACGACTGGACTTTATCGCTCATTATGTCAAACTTCTTTCTGACGGATATTGTTTTTTAGGTATCCACTTTTACGTAATACGTAATATTAATCAAGTTTGTTTTTATACATAATCGAAATAGCTTTTCAATTCAGTTTTAACTCAAGCTTAAAGAAATACGCATCGATTGCATTAAATCACTCTATCAAATCAGATTGTTAACAAGTTATTGTCTAAAACATAATCTATACTATATTATTCTTAGAAGCCGGTTTAAACATAAGAAGTTGATCCCGCCATTCCATAACACTCCGCGGGCACAGGGTTTATTTAATGTTAATTACGGGTGTTACAAAACATCGTCTGTAAACATCTAGGTACTATAAATTTGGAATAACATGTTACAGATAATACGTATCTGTAAGCCGCAGCTTTTTACTGCGTGTAATGTGGACATAAAACTATTAACAGAATGTAAGTAATATATTACACTAGTATGATTCAACGTACTAGTGAATGGTGGGTTTATCGTCAGGTCGCTGCCCTTCGCGGCAGTCGCGGTGATGAGGTCTTACGGAGTACACCAGACAAAGGATGCAAGTATGACGCTTCGTCTCCCATATGTGGGACAGAGTCATTATTCGTGGCTTGTTGCCATGCAGACTGCAGAGATAATCAGTTGCAGTGTGTGTAGTTTATTTATAACTGCACTATCTTCATACCGTGCACTGTCATGATGATTGATTAAGTCACATGTAGTTAAATTCAAACACACATTAGATTGATTTATACATTGACTCGCTTGGAGTCGTAACTCACATTTTGAAAGTGATTCTATATGTATTAATCTATATACAGAAAAATAGTTGGGTATCAAAAGTCACTTTAAATCATCTGAAAATCGTTTACAAAGTTCACTGTTGGTGTCATAAATCAAAAGAATAATGTAAGTTTTGTCACTAAGGCCTTTCCAACCAATCAGTGAGCTCTATTTCTTATAGTATGATGTATGTCTGCAGGCCTGCAGCGTAGGGGTATTATATATATTTTTCAAAAATAATGTAAATCGACTCACCCAATAATTTTCTTCTAATTACAAAAAATAGTACTCTGGTGGTTTTTTGTGTAGTTCAAAACTTGATTTTTGGAATATGATTATGAGTTATGATTCTAAGCGACTCAATTGTGTTCAAGAGATTAATCTGAAAAGATTTAATTTAATATTTTTATCTTAGTAGTTAGACCTTAAGAGCGGAATGCACAATCTAAGATTTCGTTCCTAAGAATAAGTCGCCGAAAAGCATGACTTAACTATAGACAATCCTGAGTATAGAGTTAAGGAATCCTTAACCATAGACTACTTTTGTTATGAACACGCCCCCTTCTGTATTACCATTTACCACTGACAGCTGCTGTCAAAATAAATTCGCATGTCTATAACACAGTCCATACACTCAAATTCATTTAACAATGTATCTCAATATGGATATTGATAGTGTTAATTCGTTTGGCATGTACTTGCAGAATATTATTTTATTTTTATACGCCAGCACGCAGAAATACAAAATACCAGATGAAGAATGACACTTGATGCTAGTGTTACCATGTTAAAAAAAAATCTTGTGGTGCCTGTGTAATCACGTATAATGACTTATAACGGAAACATAAGAGTATTATAATTAAATATTAATATGTATGTATAGTTATTGCATTTATAAAATGCAGTTGTCATATTTTTGTCATCGTTTAATAATTATAAAATAATTTACCTAATTTACCTAAGGAGAATTTTTAAATATGGTATTATTTTCAATAAAAATGATCTTAACTAAGGACAGTGTTTCTGCATAGTGTTTTCTGCTAAGGAAATTTTAGTTATGACAAATGTTTCTGCATTCCGCTCTAACACTCGAGCCGAAACGCAGAATAACTGAGCAATATCGTGTAACCCTTGGCTTTGGGCTCTGAAGACGTGACTATAAAATAAATATAAACTCACACATGCTTTCGTTTCATGTGTTGCCATGCAAAATAAATTGAATTTTTAATTTAAATAATTTTAATTGAATGACGTAAATTGCGGGAAATATAAAATATGTAACACTGAGTATTAAAATGTAGATACTATAATAATGAGAGGGGACTGCAGAAGCTAAACGTAAATAACGGGGAAATTTGAGTTCCAGGGACGTAAAATCGGGGGTTACTCTGTATAATAATTAATTTAGTTTATAATTCGTACTTCAGACAAATCGAATCGTAACCTGAATCCATCTACAGTAAGGTTGTGAGATATTCTCTCAGTGATAGATAGGCTCAGAAAATTAGAGTAGTGCAGCTTGGTTTAGGAAAATGCATGCTGGACATATTCCACATGAATAAAAAAGTAACGATTGCATTGGGAAATAAAGAAAAGTGTGCTATAGGTACCTACATTGTAGACAACAATTATTACAATAAAATTTGCGTTGTATCTTACATGAAAATTGGCATAATACATCATTTAAAGAAGAGAAAATCGCTGAATAGTGAATACATGTAGTCATCTAATGGTACCCAAAAAGTAGAACTAAATGTTAGGTAAGATAGTCAAATTATGCTGGAATTACGTGGAGATGACAAACACACAAATGAGATGAATGGACTCAGCTTAGATACACGTTCATCCAGCAATGGATTAATGCTGAGTGATATAAGATGACATACCTACGTCTTAATTATTTTTGGTGCTAGTATTATTTATCCCATGCATGTCCAAGTGTCGATCGCGCCATAGGCACACAGGAATCGATTCGTAAACAGTCAGTTGTAATATAATGCGATTTAATTAAGATTAGAAGGGGATGCATTAACCATTCCTATTTTATATCATTAAACAGCTTTCGTTAAAGTTGTTTTTAATTAACTATAAGGAAGCCCGCGTGGCCGCGTCTTTTTACTTGATTCGTATTGCATTACTCACGGCTTGACGCAAGAGTGCGATAAAGAGAAAATTTGAATCGGATTTGAGTCGGATAGATCCAAGGATAATATCCATACAGCCGAAAGAAAAGGAGTCTCTAAAAATCTTCTGAACCCTCTCCTCCACAAGGCCGTACTTCAACCGATGCGAGGCCCAGACAATAAGCTCACTCCCAAGTCTGCTCCTAACGAAGGTGTTATAAAGACTTTTTAATACCGTAACATCCGTAAGTTTCGGTAAGTACGCAAGACGAAGCCTAACATTTGTATCGCCTTTTAATTTGAATGGTATCCATATGACCAAAAACCTCAGTTTATTGTCAAACGTAATGCCAAGATCCCATACAGGTAATATTCGCGAGATAACTGTGCCATGTATCGAATACTGGAAAAAAATCGTCACGCAGTAGGCCAAAAGAAAACCAAAACTATAATTTTCACGCCGAATAGAAAGTCGACTACATTTATTTCATTGTGGTAGTGAAAGAAGACTATTTTAATTATCCGCAGTCAAATATAATACGTTTGTTTAAGTTCAGCAATGACAGCGAGAGAGTGTGATAGATCACTGCCAGTTTGATACTGGATACATATATATATAATATATGTCCCATTCCTAATGTGGAGATATAAATTACTGAAGTAAACTGACTAGTCAATAATAAACTTTCAAAGCCGAGAATAGGAAAATCCGTCGCATAACGTGGAAGATATACAATGCAATTTCACGCTGTTTCTATAAATAAATGTTTATCACACGAGAAAGAGTAAGTTCTATTTCGTTTATAGACCAATAAAAGTCGAATAAATTTCCGGAATGCGGTGAAATAAAGGCAGTCATTTGACTTGGGAAGCCGTTCGGGACGATTAACATCAAGCCTCTGTATTCATGGGCGAGTATAAAGCCTCTTGAATGCTTATGTAATTAGATAATTTGAATATTGCAACTCGTTATAATAACTTTGTGATTACAGCAAAGTATGATTATGATAATTTTCTGTAGGGTATTTAAGATAAACGGAAAGAGAAGTTTTTAGTTGAAAACATTACTTACTTAAGTATATAATAAAATAAACTTCCGTGCCTTCTCTTGTATGGAAAATGCATAATAATTTTGAATACTTAGTATCTACTTAATACCTATCATAATTCTAAAAAGCCCGTGGTGGGTCTTGGCATCCTAAAGCCGTCTTCCCTAGTCCCGTATATTAGACAGGTTATATAATACATTGTTGGTAATTCGTGCCAGTGTTGCCAACTGTCGTGGAAAAAAACTTGTACGAAAACAAGCTATTTAGCAGGAAAAAACGCTAGATTTTATGAAAGAACGAAGTCAATACCTTTGCTTTCACGTATCGAAAAAATGTCGATAGGTACGTGTAAAAACCACACATTTTAACAGAAATATATTTCAAAATTCACAACGAAATAC
This sequence comes from Rhyacophila brunnea, assembly GCF_057557595.1. Lineage (NCBI taxonomy): Eukaryota > Metazoa > Arthropoda > Insecta > Trichoptera > Rhyacophilidae > Rhyacophila > Rhyacophila brunnea. The sequence goes on from NW_028232752.1 coordinate 19,346,160, forward strand.
CTATATTGTGTCAACGGCGTTCAAGTATCGTTTCATGTCAGAAGACGAGAGCTTCTTTCATGTAGGACATACATAGAACATATCTTTTAGATGAATAATTATAGTTAAATTATTCTTTTATGTACCTACACGGAGATTCGAAACAATATACAAAAAAAATAAATAATTCATGCAATTGTTTCATCGTGTTTTATTTCTCACTAAAATAGGTACCGACCCTAAGGGGGGACATGCTCAGCGTAGGTCAAAATGGAGCTTTTATTCTATTTTCAAAGTATGATCCTGGACACTCCTTAAACGTTGCAGATAATCTATTTATATAATTTTGAAGCCTTATCATCCTTTATATTTATTTTAAACATTTGATGACTGCATAAAGTATTTTTATTACATAAAATAGTATTCTTTTAAACCTCTCGCTCTAATGTTTTAGAATATAGTCATATTTCAGTACATAACTGTGCAGTGGTGTTAAAAATACTTTATGCAGTCATAAAATCTTTAAAATAAATATAAAGGATAATAAGGCTTCAAATTTATATAAATAGATTATCTACAACGTTTAAGGAATGTCCAGGATCATGCTTTGAAAATAGAATAAAAGCTCCATTTTGACCTACGCTGAGCACGTCCGCCCTTTAGTATCCGATAGTCAGAAATTTGATGCGCATGAAAATAAATAAACTAAATACTTAGACTAAAACTATACTTAGTGCAATTACTATGATTATAGTATGGTTGGCAACACTGATCCCACTATGTCAGTGAACTTCTAAACGTTGTTGAGTTGTCGAGTCCTGTCCTTACCTGTTGATACTGGTTTTTTAGGCCAAAGGATTTAGATTTTTACCTGTGATACACATACGATTTATAATGTGTGATTCATTACATCGGAATGAGCGTATAGATGCACCAATAACGATTTATATGCGTGAATTTTGTGGTTTCCTTATAAAATTCACGGAAACTCTTTTGTTGTCTGTTTTAGGCGACTAGCTACGAGTATTATTGTTTATATTAGTAAAAGCCGCTTAATCGACTAGAGGAAAATCAACAATAATATTTTAAAAGTCTAAAAGACGACATAACTGAAGTCAACACCATTTAATAAAATTGTACCTATTTACTGTATTTTTTTTCATTGTAAGTTCTAAGTTATAACATAAGATCGGAATGCAGAAACATTTGTCATAACTAAAATTGCCTTAGCAGAAAACACTATGCAGAAACATTGTCCTTAGTTAAGATCAATTCTATTGAAAATAATACCATATTTAAAAATTCTCTTTCCTATAGTTTAGTTAAATTATTTTATAATTGTTAAACGATGACAAAAATATGACAACTGCATTTTATAAATGCAATAACTATAAATACATATTAATATTTAATTATAATACTATTATGTTTCCGTTATAAGTCATTATACGTGATTCCACAGGCACCGCAAGATATTTTTTTAACATGGTAACACTAGCGTCAAATGTCATTCTATCATCTGGCATCTTGTATTTCGGCGCGCTGGCGTATAAAAGTAAAATAATATTCTGCAAGTACATGCCAAACGAATTAACACTATCAATATCCATATTGAGATACATTGTTAAATGAATTTGAGTGTATGGACTGTTTTATAGACATGCGAATTTATTTTGACAGCAGCTGTCAGTGGTAAATCGTAATACAGAAGGGGGCGTGTTCATAACAAAAGTATTCTATGGCTAAGTATTCCCTAACTCTATACTCAGGATTGTCTATAGTTAAGTCATGCTTTTGGGCGACTTATCCTTAGGATCGAAATCTTAGATTGTGCATTCCGCTCTAACTCAATAACTACTGAACCAATGTGGTGTTATGGAATAATATTATGTTTAGTAATTAATGTATTACTAAAGGCTCATTATAGCTACCTTCAAAGGAGCATCAAAACTAGCCAGTAAAGGCAGTAACAAAATGTAGGTATGTTAAGAAATAGAAAATAAATAGTTATGATATCCGGGAGGCGAAGGCTGGACCATCTGTCTGCCGGAGCTCCCGTGATGTTTGTCGATCTCTATAAATGCCGTATCATTAAATATTTTATAAAACTGCCGATGTGAATAATGAATAACTAAGATTAAATAGTGTCAAACAGTATTTTGATTTAGAGTTCATTATTGCCGCGGTAGTTGGCATCAGTGGCACACTCAGGATTTAATATTGGGGGAAGCCCAAGGAGGAGAATGTAAATTAGTCCCATAGGCTCCTTTTTCTTCACAGCCTAATTTCTCGTTTATCGGTCTTTTGTCTATATTGAAGTTAATCCCTCCAAACCAAAACCCGCCACGCACCGCACCCGGTCTTAATCGGGCGTATCACGTGGCCCTACATTGGCAGATGCATTGATGTGAAGCATCTAGTTAAGTTTTAGGCCGGGAATGCCCTAGGAGGAGATACCCAGGACTAAGGTTGCTACGCTCAGAGTGAGCTCTGACTGAGTTTAAAGTTACTTTCTAATGCAAAGTGCCGGGGAGAGAAGAGCACAGGGAAATTATGAAAATAAAAATGATTCTAGTGTATATAAAACAAAATAATGAAGCTAATCATACGGACAGCAAAAATTATGTGAAAAGATCTTCACGCCCGCAGTAAGACGCCGCAATTGGCACCTACACCATGGTCCCCACATCCTGAAACGGGCCCTCAGGCTAGGATATTTGGCGGGCCCCCTACCAACCGCTAAGATTAAAGGCAGTGTGATTGTGTTTTAGTTCAAATTAAGGGTACTTATACAGTGAATTATTGGCGATTTTTAATACATCTATTTTAATAATGGAGCTGTTGAGTATCGACACATAATAATAAAAAAATATATTGCACAATTATATAATTTAACATATTCATGGCCATTAAGTATAATAGCGTCACAGGCGACTTTTTTTTACTATTAAAGCTAATTTATGATGTGTGTTTATCTTCACTTATCTGGTCAACCCGACACGCCGGGCCCTCTACAGCCCGGGCCCCCAGGCTAGAGCCCTGTCAGCCCTCCCCAGCAATGACCTACACCACTCCGGAATTCGGGTGGACACCGAGAATTTTTTGACAGTTCCATTAGCGATAGGGTTTCTAAAAAAACCCGACATTAGTGTTTCGAAATTTTTGTTTTAGAAATTAAAATCTAAGAAATTTTTCTAAAAAGTGTGCTGGAGAATTACTAATCATTTTTTTGACGTATTTTTATTTGTCTAAGCCCAAAGGTATAGTTTATTGGCTTTCAATTTCAATGTTTAAAATCATTGTTTGGGGGGTGCCAGGACCCCTTGGCCCACCCTGGGTGCGCCACTGGTTGGCATGCGGTGCTCCCTCCACCTTGGCGTTGCCGTGTTGGGCTAAGACTTCCCGATGAAGCCGTTACCTAACAGTGGAGGAAACTTACACAGTTACATGTTACAGACTACATTTCTAATACCAACTTTCTTCTCCCGATGCTTCAAATGTGGAGTCTCCATACAACCTTCATTCCATATTTCGTTTGTTCCCTTATAACTGACAAAACTACTACACAAATATTCTTAGATGGGCATGTACATTACTATACTCGAGATCGTGTATATTTATGTAATTTTAATGCATATGTACTTATCTTGTATTTTCTTTTTTCCAGTGGCGGCGGTGGGGGCGGCGGAGGCGGAGGCCGCGCATGTTGTCCGGCGCCACTGGCGCGACTGCGCGTCGAAAAGATCGAAGGGGGCTTGTTGGTCGCCGGAGTCGTTGTGGCTGCCAATTGCCAGTTGGTTCTTCCAGTCTTCGGATTCCTATTCCTACTCGTGGGATGTGTGCTGACAGGTTAGTTGATTTACATAACCTAATTACTATTTAAGTATTTAAATTGCGTATTTATGCGCAAAGCCCACAGAAGGCGGCGTGAGCGCCAATTTTGCGAGAACTCAACAAAAATCCAATGTAAACGAATACTGCTGGCTTGGTGATACGGACTACGGTAATCATTTGTCAATAATAAAGTAATTTATTGCCACTTGATGCTCAATTAAACAATGACCCCTCTGTCTCCAATATCCGTTTTGTTATTTGTACTATCGATCTGAAATCTTCACCAATTCAGCCAACGTGGTTGTTTTCCAGATAATAAGTATACAAAATATGCCGCTAATCTACATAATTAACAGCAAACAATTTCCCGACATCGCTTCTAAACCGCGAAATGCGTTGGTCGGTCTCCAGCTGTGTGAAATTTAATATGATCAATAGATATAACAAATAAATACTATTTAAATTAATAAATTTAATTGAATTCCAAAGAATGATTGCATTCCACTTTTAAACACTTATTAAAACCACTGAAATATTTGTAGCTACAGAAAACACTGTACATATGTAAGTTTTCAAGTAATCAGGCCACAAATGTCAACGTGAATGGTGTTCTAAATTTTCCGACCTTCGTATACTTATATCAAAACAAGTCTTGGCAAAGAAAATCATTTTTTAATTGCATCAGACACTCAGCAGACAGATTCACATTTTTATTGAGATTTTATTAGAAACATTGACTGTGTTCTAATATTGTAATAATATTTTGATTTTGAATTTCGAGCTACGTAACATTTTTTTTTGATAATGAATAGTGTTCTTATTTTGAAATTTTAAAATGATAAGTCATTCCACGCGTTCCTGAGTAATAATTTTCTACAGACACCTTGAATGTTCGACTGTCCAGCGGAACACATTACCAACGCCACCGCGAAATATCTCGACATTTTTTCAAGTAGGTATCTTTCTTTCCTAGCAGGCGTGCATACAAAAAAAGGATGGAGGAGGTCCATTTAAGAAAAAATATTCGTAATTTTTATTTTTGGCCGGGTGCGACTCACTACGTACTTAATTAGGAAAATTCACGGATTGTCAGTGATATTGACATCCAACCTTGATACCTCCACTTCAGGCCCCCTCATTTTATCTGGTACATTTATTATATTACCCAGACATTCCACGTTTCGATGCGCTAAGTACTTTTCTTGCAGCCATTAGCGTTTGACGGTGTAGTTATTTATCTACGAGTCACTGCGACTGGTCGCACCCACAAGTGCTTACCACGCTTTTAAATAAAATATTTTCCTTTTAATATCAGCACAAGTACGTATGTCAATAATTTATGTTTTTTTTTCAATCCTGGGGGTGGGGGTCCGGACGTGTGGACCCCGTGTGTGGGCGCATATTTTTGAGCATTTATTATGCTAATTTTCGGTGAGAATTTTACAATCTGGCAAGCTATATTGCTCACTACATTGAAAAGTTTACACAATTCTACCGCCAACCGTCAAAACGCAAAGGTAAATGGCAACCAAGTTATAAATGAATTTTCACATCACCACATCATTAACTTATTTATGTGTAAAACAGATTAATACTTCTAACGTATAACTAACTGCTTTGTAAGCAAAATTGATCCCAACAAAATTCAAAGCTTTGATCAGAGAGGAACGGAGACAATACTTGGATTCGACTATCCAACGAAAGATACCAAGTTAGTGTTTTTCTTTTCAAATCTAGCATTTTTCACTAGTCGCATAGCATGCATCTGGTATCTTAAGCGCGAACCAAATTGAGGTGCATGTCGCGGACTATCCATGAGCATGATGCTCCCATCCCGTAGCACATTTTGAACCTTTAAACGAATATTGTCAGTGGGCAAAATCTGGCGAAATCACTAATACAACAATGAGGTCACCTCGCGTTGAGCTGCACTGCTTCGACACCTGCATGGCGTTTTGAACGTTTTTATCATATTCATATATCACTTTTCGAATGTCATGTCAAAATCATTTTATTGTTTTTAGCTGTTGGCACTATTTATTTTCGCTAAGAATGTTGTCTATTATCTATGGATGTCAATCCGCAAGTATTTTAACGTACGCACACTGTTAAAATGAATTGAAATTAACATGAATAATTAATAATAATTCAAATTACTAATACATTATAGTAGGCACTCTTCATCGGTGTCATTCTTCAGTGAATTTACTGAGATGGTGAAGGTTCAAAATATTTTGCAAAATGACGAAACCATTGACTAAATTTGTCGCCGCGACTGCGTGACAGTAGGCGACATGCACCTCAATTTGATTTGCGCTTTAGAGTTAAATCTAGTGTTTCCAATCGTGATTAATTTTAAAGCTTTCATAAAGCTTTTTTTTGCAAAAATATATAACCATGCGTTTTCACGTAAATTTTATGTCCCTCCTACACTTTTAGTCTATTACTCTTAGGTACCAGTTTTTCTTGAGAGAAAATTTTTTGATATCACTTTTGACTTTTTTCTTTAATGACAAAATATAGCATAGCTTTCTAGCATTTTCTTTTCGCATCCTTTTAACTTCGTTTGTCACACTTTCGTCAACACAAATTCCATCTATTCGCTGTGTATAAATGTTGTAGTTATGTTTTTTCAAAACATCGTATCTAATTTGAGTATTTTTATTTAGATTTATCTGTCCTCCTTAGATAAAAGATTCTGCAGTATTAAAGCATTAATATAACTTTTCATACCAACCACTCTCAATCCACTACTGGAAATGGATAGAAATGGGCTTTTCCTGCAATCTCCACCCCTCACCGGTTTTAGTCTTCAGTTTCCATATAACCCGTTTAACTAATTATCCAGTTATGTTCCCCGGGGGAGACAGGTCATATAGGGCGACTCATTGTAAAAGGCGACAAATAAAGGAACTAATGCTATCATTACAACCTTTTGATATCAATGGCGGTTTTACATAAAAAAGTTGCTTCATTAAAAATTACCGACATCATAGTTTAAAAAATCATAAAAGGGCTTCCAAACTTATCAGTGCCTCATACGTATCTAAAACCACCGCTTTTTGAGAGTAGGTTCAGTGGAAATTCTCCAATCCTCAGTAGATGATGACATATTTACGCCAATTTTTTTAAAGATCTTTTCTTATGTTTGTATTTAAGGTACATAGTCAATAAGTCTCCTAAGGGTAGCACTTTGCCCTGAGATGTCACCGTAATTATCTAATAAATACAGGTCTTTATTTATTTTAATAACATAACGCAGTATACCAAGATGCATGTTGAGTAAATACGCAGAGATCGAAAAATAAATAATTTGCGAAATATGTGTCCAATCTCAAAATACAGATGGATAGGAGACATTGCATTAATAACTCATCATCGTCAGACTAATTGCATCATTCAGTGTTAGCTTATATATAGTTACCTACTATCAGGCCTCGAAATGGATCGGAACGTAACGGAACGCAGCTCCGGTACATGAAATCCCTGAGATTATCGCTCCGTCTCGTGGAAAAAATAATTTGATCTGAGCTAAATAGGCTATATAAAAAAATCTAACACACACATTTTTATTATATATATATATATATATATATATATATATATATATATATATATAATATGTACTTACATAAATTTAGACAATGTTAATATTTTCACTTCAACGTTCTATGTTCATATTTTCGGAAAATTATCGAGCGCTCCGGTTCGTATTTTTTTTTCAAACAAATATAAAAACATTTTTTCCTTGGCACTAATCACTTCCTGAAAACGAAACCTTGATTTATGTAATACATAAACTAGTTATATAGAGAATATACTCGTATACTTAACATTGAAGTACTTAAATTGATTCACCTTGGTCATGTATATGTACACTTAGATCAGTTGTCTTCTCAGCATCTCATTTCTTCTGAAGTTACGTGATGTAATATTGACTTGGAAGTTGCCATGGAGATAAATAAACAAATCGAAAGTAAGTTATTCAGTTGAATCGCGATAAAATCATTTCCAAAAACATCACTAATGGAGCGCCGCAGTATCTATCACCTTCGATCAAAACATTTGCCAAGTAGATACACAAACAAACAACCTGCTACACAGTTAGCACTGTATCAGACGATCGGTATGGCAATTGTATAGGAACCCGCTGATTAAAAAAGCAAATACATAAATACACTTGTTTATTTTTCATTTCCTGCCTATTTACAGTATGCCTGATAGAGTTAATACAATATGGCTCTGAACTTGTCATTGAACAAAGTGTTTTCGCGGCAGTTTTGTTGAATTAATTTACTTCATAGTCATCATTCAAAATGTATTTACTTATTTATTTACGAAGCGAACATTACAAATTATAACTTTACGATATTCACAGCTTTGCGTATGCCAGTTGTTTTCAAACTTTTTCGGCAAAATATTTCCTAACGGCACACTAAAAAAAATGTAAGCCTGCTGTTGTACCTACTCCACGCACTTTTGGCACATATAAAGAATTATTGTTAGTATCTGATATGCCAAATATACGAATGTCGTTGATATTCGAATTCCTTCTTTACTTTGTCACATTCAAGCAACGTATGACCTCTTTGCCCCGCGAGACTTTATTTCAGTAACCCCTATTTCGCTCAGATTTTGAATCCATGTGAAGTTTTCCATACTATCGTCCTGAAAATATTTTCGAAACTAGTTTTTAATGTGAGATAAATGCATATAATGTTTGACACTTTCACGGTTGTTTTTTATCGAATAGATTGTGTACATCATCACTTGTGTGTATCATTATCATGTGTATCATCTCTTGACAATGGCCTCTGCAACGAGCCCGAAACGTTGAGGAAAGAACGAAGTACATACGGTGGAAACACAAAAATCTATTACGGGAGATAAGTGCTTTTTAAAATCGATTTTATATTATGAGATAAGCATTGGATGTTACAAACTGATGTAATAATTGGATCTATCATCGTCGCGTTGCATTAAGATTGTTTGGAGTTATTACAAACAGCTTACAGCGCCCCTGGATTATGGCCCCCACATCCTGAAGCGGGGCCCCAGGCCAGGATCGTTGGATGAATTATAGTGATGACTAGAATTCCGTGTAGGTACCTACAGTTGCCATACATTGACGGTGGCAGTGTTAGGTATTATAAAAATGGAGAGCAAAACAAAAATGTCAACTTTGTCACGTGTGCTTCACACACACATACATACTTACTATAATTTATTTGTTTAACATATGGATTCAACATCATAGGTTTAGTGGGTAGTTAATTGTAGATACAAAGTCTATGGCGTCTATGTACACTGTCTTCTGAAGTATCTTTACGTATGTTTCAAATATGTACATAGCTAAATATACACTTCAGGTGTAAGTAGTAAGTAGATAACCGGTTTGCAATGCAAATTGTTTGCTAAAATTTACAAGTCCCATAGGTACTATATTAGTAGGTATGTATATCGTATTCTGAACAAGTTCATTATTCCAATGTGAAGCAGACGCTCGATTTATCATCTGTTGCCCTGCCGCGTTGACGTGTTTAATTACATAATATTCTATATGCAATATCATGCAAATATAATATAACAGGTGTCTAGTTTATAGAAGAAAAATATGTCTAGAAACCTATAAATTGAGTCACCATTTAGATTTAGTTGGTTTTGGTGGTGGAATTTCATTTTACAAAATGTTAATATAAATTATATTAAATTCTCCACGATATTTAAAGTCGATAACTAATTCGGTTGTAACACCATTATCAAGACTAAAAGCTTAAGTATAAAACTCACATAATGCGACGCCATGATCTTTCTCCCTCACATTGGGTCTATTAAAAAATAATACCTATTTACTTGGAAACCCTTTTAACCCGTAGGAAAGTAAATAAATACAGACAATATTTTCAACCCTAATTGTTGCCTAATGATTTTCCTATTAAAACATTTCCATACTAATAATATATCAACTAGGTATATTAAGTATCAACCCAAAGTACCTACACTTTCTTAATAACAAAAAAATACAGTGCTTAGAATGACGTATTCTTGACACATGTTTAAGTTTATCCCATATTCTTCCACACTCGAGATCGATGTCTGTTACCACTGTCCATACCCGTTGGGCATTTCAGTTCCCATTAATTCTATGTTCCCTGGTAATTATTGGTAACATTTACATAAACTCAAACATAAATTTCTGTACTCACCATATGGATGAAATACGTCTCGTAAAACAATGTCTATTTGTGGTTAATACCAAGTTATTCATTAATTGTATATATTATTATAATTAGTAGGTATATAAGGTACGCATGTTGATTTTTTAAGGAAATTCACAGTAAAATGTCTGCATTTTTATGAGGAATTTTAAATTATTTGTGGTGTCAAAAAATGATAGATTTAAAGTTATATATCAGATGCATATTTTGTTTCAGTTACTGCTATATTTAGCAAAAAAAAACGCTAAGTTGGTAATGCCGGTGGTTATTCTGTGCTCATATGAATTTATTAACTATTATGATATTTTGCACTATGTACTTACACAACGTGGGTATAAGCCGCCATTAGGGAACGTCTCAATTCTACAATCTACATCTACATCAAGCTTATTAAATATTCAAAGCACTGCCCACCTGATAGATAAGTAGGTAGTTATTGTTTGTACCGCCAGAACGGAAATGCAATAATGCACGTAGTACATGTATCAATCAGTAATAAAGAGTGATGTTTATTGAACGGAAGTTAACGATGAGCAAACGAAAAGAATAATAAATAATATCACACAAATTAATCAAACATAATATGCAGTAACGCATGACAATTCATTTTGGGTTTATTAAGCGCATTCTGAAAAGTAATCAATGTTTTACATAGCTTATTTTAAACACTTTTTGAATAAAAAAATCTGAAACAGGCGCCAGTAGTTTTCATGTAATTTTTAGTGAGGATTATTGGATGAATAATTTTCTGCTATCGACTTGTCACAATTGCAGCACTTTGGATAATATATCACTTTATCTGGCACTACAAATTAATACGTAACAAGCGTACTTATGTCATTGTACTCTCACACAAATTAAATAGAAAGATAAATATTTTTTAATTCAAATATAAACTTATAAGAAGTAATAAAAACTATTATAAAATGTGTGATCCTTAAACGGCCTCCTCTTATTATTACATTGTTTTTTGTTGTTGTTATTACAATGTTTTTCTTAGCTCGTATTCTTATTTGTCCGGTGGTTCTTTGTCCGGTACAAATCTTGCAATCGATTGTTAACTAACTTCCCGACTAGCTAGACATTTGAAACTTTTAGAATATATCAGAACACGATGCCAATGCATTTTTAATACTTTTAGCCATCTTTAAGTAGAATTGAATTCATTTTCAGTTAATTCTGTTTTGTATGAAAAGTTATTTCGGAAGAAATCCGTAATCCAATCCACTATTATTGGTTGCTAGAGGTCTGGGGTCCTAGCAAGTAAATTATTAATATATACGTGCGTTACTATGGAAATCAATATGAGTGTCAAAATGACATTTCAGTATTATTTCTATCAGGTATATTTTTTTTTGATCGTTTAAGCTAGCAAGTCAAGTTTATATGATTTAACAGAAAATTTAAAAATGTTGTATAATATAGTTCTTTTTATTTGATTTGTACCGGACAAATAAGAATACGAGCTAAGAAAAACGTTGTAAAATAACATGTTGTGTACGTCTTGAATTTAGATTTGTTATGTCCACAATGTTTTGTATTCTTAAATAAATAAACAATGGAAAAAATGTAATCATACATTAATTTCTTAATTGACTAAATACCTACCAATTATCAATATTAAACCAAATTGGGTAGATCTAATGTCATAAAAGTTACAAGAAATCGGTAGTTGTCCATCACTTAACGCCGGGATCACCCGGGTAGTAGTTTTAGTATTTTAATTTTGTATGTTGTCCAACTACTAAGTTTAATTGAATGTGGATATATATTTGATTAATAAACACATAAGTGTTTTAATGGTTTCATATATATTTTAATATTACATGGTAGTATACACTTGTACACTGTATTACATTTTGAGGATGTATATTAGTATTTAATAGTTTTACGTCAATCTCGGATAAATACAATGTGCGTGAAACGATTTTTTTTTTTATTGAAAGGTTATCTGTGAATTGCTCGATCGAAAGGTTTGATACGTGATTACGTCTCTGTTCTGGCAGAACACACTAACTGGAGAATACTAGTTTTGAGTAATTTAACTTTGAAGTTGTTAAAATGTTTGAAATGGTCTATCATGTGAGTTTATTAAGTAATCGTAAAAAGGATGACTTTAAAATAAAGACTGTTTATTTATTAAGAAGGTTTCCAGACGGTAAAGTTTGAATAATAAGGAACATTTTGGTAAACTAACTGAATATGTCATCTTTTCGAATTAGTGTCTTCTGCCAGAACAGTGACGATTATATCTAATACAATGTAATAACTCAGTAATAAGATAAGTTCGATTGACGAGTAAGTACTTAATTATCGTCTGAGACCGTTAGTTATATTTTATGTTGATAAATGTTACTATACATCTCACTATAAATCTCAATATAACAAGGAATAATATGGTAAATTATCTGCTTTGGCGATTTGGGGAACAATGTTTCCAATATTTGCAACACTCTTCACAATACTTCGATACCAACTCTAGCGCCACTGCTGCTCTTCAAGTTAAAATCATTGTATTCACACATTACTTATTTAATTATATAACTATATTATAAAAGCCATTGCTATAATAATACTCGTAGTATGTCTAAATAGGTCCGGATGTCATATTTTTCTTCATTTCCTTCGTACCAGGAATGCGTTGAATAAAACAATAAAAAATGAATCATTTATGATTGCATAGTTGGTACCACATCATTTAAGGCGCAGTTGACTTGTTGAATTTTAAACAGGTGTAGGTATATGACAAGTGGCAAGAGTTTATTTAAAATGATAAGTAGTTAACCAAAGTACTCCCTATGTGTTGGCATATTATATAAAATAATATGTATTATACAAATAAAAATACTGAACAAGTTTTTAAGAAATAGGTAATATCTTTCTTATTATATTACACACTGTTACATAATATGGGTCGTATGCATGAGATTCCCAAATACTTTATAGGCTAAATACTGCTCATTTGTATGCATGAGTGCAAATGTAATCTGTTGGTTAGCGACGTCACGATGTGACGTCATAATGTGTCATGGCGTCCATATAATGGCAAACTTATAAAAGTTCATTCCCCAATCATTAATTTAAAATTTTGAAATATTAAATGTGTCTGAAAGTGTGCGAACGGTACCATATAAATTTAATAATCACAAATGAATAATTATTATGAACTTTAAATAATTTATCAGTTATTTTATCACATTTATTTTATAATTCTACTGTACGAAAGAATAAAGTATTCCCGGTAAACATTTCCATTTGATGGCAATACATAGTTATATCATGACTAACTTCACTTCAATCACTTATAATATTATGAGATATCTAAACGGAATAAGAAATGACAGAAATGAAAATGGATTTAGTTTAGAATTTAATGTAATGATCTCTGTATAATATTATATAGATACAGCAGTAGGTACCTATCTTTGCGGTCGTTAAGCGGAGGTATTTTATCGTAATCTTACGTAAATCCATCTTATCCTACTATCTATCTATCCATCATCCTACTATCTAGATTATAGACTATGGATCAAAATTATACGTATTTTGTAAACAGCACGACTAGGAACTGTTTTTAAAGTTCGCAAATCTTTTACTGCAAGAACGTAGTGGTCGCGCGGGGGCGGCGCGGTGGCGTCTTGCGAAACTCAAACGTATAACCGTGTGTAAAATGTTCGTAGACAGTGTCTTTTTTGGGGCATAATACACACGGTTATACGTTTGAGTTTCGCAAGACGCCACCGCGCCGCGCCCGCCAAATCACTACAGCCGAGCACTAACAGAGTCTACAAAATGAACGAGGGCCTCAAGCAAACGTTTGTTGTAATGAATGCATTATTAAAATGACATTTGAAAGTGACAGATGAAGCAGCCATTTTGAATGACGTGTGACGTCAGATTGCTTACGTCACAAACAGTGCTGGTGGAAAATCGGTTAAATAACTTATCTCATACTAATCTCATACATACGGCCCTTAATCTATAAGTCAAGCATGCCCATCTCTGCATAGATTTTGGTCATTCGCACCTTAGGCCCATATAAATTGTGTCGTGAAAATGTAAAAGCGTGTACCTACATTCAGTTGTAATAAACTATGATTTCATTGAGATTGACAATGGAAAATTGTAGTAGATTACTGCTGGACAGTGACGTCCCTAGACAAACTGCTGCCCCTAGGGAGAACCAAAATGCCGCCCTTTTTATACAGTATTTTTTATCATCCTTTCATGACTCCAATGTCTAAGAAATGTGTTGTATGGATACATTACTAGCATAATACTATATTCCACTAAAACTAATTTAAATCCCATTTCTACTTCAACGGTTTCAGATACATATAAAAATACACGTGACAACTTTCAACACTCGCGAGGCAAAAATATTTGGATAAATTAATTAGGTAAATATGTCTGCACGTATCATTGCTGGCCATCAAGGTCGTGGCGTCCAGAGATAACAGAAGTAAACTAGACATCGCGAAACCGACAAAAAATACAGTCCTTTTAAACCTTTTATGTTAATTAATACATTTTGTATCCAACCAATGAGCTGAATATTTCAATAAAAAAATATTTCCATTATTACTAAGTTTAGGTACCTATGTCTATATATACCTAATGATTCTCCTCGATTTGCCGCCCCCAAGCGATGCTCAATCTGCCTACCCCCACGGGGCGTCACTGCTGCTGGATTTTAGATTATAGCCTACCTGATGTAAGCGGCAGTGACGAAGGGTAGAGGTAGGCTGTTAAAATCTGACATAAATATACCACACTAAACTTTGTCAATCAAACGTATTTGTTTTCATTGAACTAAGACTACAATAATATGTAGATAATGTTTGTCAGTTCAAATTCAATTAAACCATTAGTTAAACCATACATAAATTTAGATATTTATAGATAGACGAATATGTTTTATCGATTACGGTTTGGTATAGGCCGGACTTAAATTTGAAAAATTAAATGAAATACCTTAAAATGAATTAAAAAAAAAACTCTTATCAACACTTTAGAATGTATTCTTAATTCAATGAAAACAAATAAGTGCATATGCCTGAAAAAGTGTGCACTATTTTTGTCGGATCGCCCATATTATATCTAAACTATTATGATATTCATTTGGTAAGTAGGTATACACAGCGACTGAAGATGCCGAAAGGCGACACCCGGGTCGCAAAAATCAACTCAAATTAAATGGTACAAAAACTTAAATCCATTAGAATTTAAACTATTATGGTTTGGCTACGCAGGATTTAATTGAATTTTAAAAACTATCCAGCACCATCTGCAAATTGAATTAAGTATGACTGACAAAGTTTTGTGTGTACTATTTATATCGAATCTTAACAGCCTACCTTCACCCTTCGCGATTGGTAAGCGGTAACATTACACACGAAGATCGTCGGGCACGTGTCTGTTTCCGAAAAATCCACGTTTAAACATACACTATTCATCTACTCGACTTATTGTTAGTCCGTTCATTGTCATCACATTGTCAGCTCGTGTCAAAAGATCCATGCAAATACGACCTATCATTAAGATTCTAATTGCGTCTCAAAATCGTCTCAGAGTCGTGTATCTGAATCATTAATAGTCCTCACCTCTTAAATAGACCAACGAATGTTAAGTATTCCTATTTCGTACTAAGAATATATTATTACAAATAAGAATAGAATATATTGTATTATTATTATATAGACTTATCCATTAGCACCTTGAATTTATTAAAAGGACACCGTTTTTGCGTGTACATAATAATAGTAAATTAAGAAATGTTTGAAACTGGCTCCACGCTTTACCAATCAGGCCATAGCGCAGCTAAGGTATTCGACATGTTTGCACCTCAGAGTAATAATATAAAGGGGTGGGTATTGTTGCGCAAAATGAAGCCGTGTATCTTTCTTATATTATTATCAACTTAACTATGAAATAACCGTGATGTTGCTTTTCAGTACGGCTACCAAATTTAAACACAACGTAGTTAACAATATTTTCTACTAAATTAACTAAAAATAATTATCACTAACTTTATATTTAATACAAAAACAATAAATTTCAGCGTGCTCGCAGTTTTTAAATGATTGTAGTTATCCAAATCAATATAAACCGGCGACGTGTACAAAAAATATTTAATTCAGCCGTAGAAATTCTATCTTACTCATACGTATATTGCGGAGATATAAGCGTGTCGAATGCTTTCTCACTCGCACTTATGGTTCCTTTTTCTTCAGGCCTTGGTATGCACCTTGATTCCTAGTTGGCGTCAGTATACCAGATTTGCTCGAAAATCAACGTGCTAGTCTTTTGTACCTTATAATATCTTATAAATAAAATAAATTTTACATACAAAATTATGACTAAACTTAATTACTTGCCTGTATTAATTTTTAATTTTTACTTAATATTGTATTAGTTGGACAATAGGTACGAAGTTCTTTTATGATATTTGTAAAAACAATGTTAATAATAATAAATGATAAATATTTTGTGCTAATAATTAAGTGCTAATATATTGTACAAGTTTTGAATTTTGAGAAAATCTAAAAGCGTTGAACTATAATTCCATGGGTCCCAGGTTCGAATCCTGGGTCTGGCAAGTACACATATTGTTTTTCAATTTGTGTCTGTCAGGGTATGGACCTAATAGGTTGAGCAAGAGGCTGACATCCATTTCCATCGGACATGGTCGAAAGAAAAAAAAGAAGATATTTTTTCCTGACATCTGGCTTATTTTATTACTTGTGTTATATATTAATTATTGTGTAATGTGAATTAAAATGTAAATAACGTAAAATAAAAATTGTATAGCTTGTTTCTCTCTCATTAATTTAGGCTGAAATTTAGTACTTACATAATATTTATTTTGATGGATTAACTCAGTAGGAAGAGCTGGCCAAAAAACTGTCATTATTTTTGATTCTTTGCCACATTTTTTTGAATTTATGTTTTTTTGTCTAATAAATACTCTGTCCAGATTATATTAAGTACATATTTCCCGATCGTATTAATTCGATTTATTTACTAGATATCTTACTTAATAAAACGATAATAGATTACGTTATAAAAATACATTTTTATTTATAACTCACGATGGAAACATAATAATTAATTATAGGATCGAGGGGAATATACTTACCTACATAACGTTTTTTTTTTGGCAGGAATATGAGTTCGAAGAACCCGGACGATTCTGCGACATATATCTAAATACGTATGAGTTTCTTAGTAACAACATTCTCGGAACGTTATTTCGTCCCGGTTTTCTCGAATTTTCACGAAACTAGAAATAGACGCCTGGGTAAGTTTTCCAGAATTTCCGATGCAATCGTAATACGGCTTAAACGCTTTCCGACGCCTGGAAAGCGATTTTATTCAATTTGGCAACAAAAATCGTTCACAAGTTTTACCTACCGTAGGAATAAGCACTTTGAAAATGTGGTTTATCGAGAATGTTTTGTATTATTTTTTTTATTTGTTTATCCATGTGCACTTTGAATTCCAACGCAAAAATGCACTTTATTTTCTCTATAGTTTATAGTAGGTACAACTATAGCAATCTCGTGCCTTGAATCTAAATAGCCATGAAAATTGACAAAATAATAATACATAATATATGAAATGTTTCACCCAGTCAAGAATCCAACCAAAGAACTTTGACATGAATTAATTAGAATCGTTCTTTATCAAATGATCACATATTTTCTTAGAAAATTAAACTACTTACCCAATCTTAATGATTATTTATGAAAACCTCGACATAAAACATAATTTAAGACTTGATAGTCATTACTATTTTCCAGTTCCAAACAAAATCATGCGATGCTGATGAAATCAACATGATGCTAGTCGAATAATTAATAGATAAACAAGCTTTTTTCTTTTAAATCTTCTAACCAAAAAAATACCCACGAATTTAATAAATTCCGTTTAGAATCAGAATCGATTATGTACCTTTTATTTTTTAAATTACACATATTTTTTATTCAATATTGAATAATATGTACAAGATTTAAGAATGGTAAATTCTTCTTAAAACACAATCACTGCTGACCTGTTTATTAATATTTAATTACCACATTTAAATATCATGTTAATTATATCTAATGGCCAGGTAATGCAAACGCGCCAGTCGTGTTGTTAGCACTAAATGAGTTGAAATGGTACCTCAGAAAACAGACACCCGGACAGTGAAAAGATGTGAGGTTTGACACCCACGTGCGTGATCCTAAATTTGACAAGAATTAGGCATTTTATTATTAAAAAAATGGGCAAGATTACCACATTTGAAGGTAATTCTAAACATACTGATTATAAGCTATGTCTTTGACCATTTAAATGTGATCCTATGAATAATGATTGTTTTATAATAATTATTGACCTAAGAATAAGGTAGTATTTTTTTTGAAATACGCCATTTCTATTGGCATTTCCCAGTGGTTAAGCTACAACACACGGCCATAGCCATAAGTTGACAAACGATAACTGAAGCAGGGAGTAATATCATGTTAATGTAATCATGTAACCGAAAAAAACGATTTATTTTGGTTAGCTGGTACTATTAACGACCACATTTGATTGAGAAACTCGTAAAATATGGCGGAAGTAAGTGACAACCGCGATAAATAGGAGGTACTGAAAGTGACCTTCATCCAGAACTACATAGACACCGACTGATGATGATGAATACCTGCTATCGAATGAGAAATTGATATTTAATTCAAAATGATTATCGCTTTCCTGTGCTCGATTTGATAACCAGTGATGCTGAAACATCGGTAGCATTACTGATTTGATCCCTTTTGTTCGAAACGATATTGTCAATTGGTATTGTTTGCCGTTGGTATTGTCACGCGGGGAATACAATATCCGCTCAGCGGGAGGAGCCGTACGATCTAGTTTATCTGCTCAAGCGGTCAACATTGTCCCACAGAGAGTTGCGGGCTGATTGCACTGCGTATTATATGCCACACGTGTATGAATATAACCGATACAGACTATAAAACTGTTTATTATAGCGTTTCTAAAAATACAATGTTTGTTTTTAGCTTAACTCGTAGTGGCATGACAATATTTACTATGCAGCCGTTGAAATAATGCTACTTGATGCTTTTGATAGTACGGTTTTCAGAAATACTATTTTTATAGGGGTAATCCCGTCTCTTTTTGTATGGTTATGGTTATCGCAATGGCTCTGTGGGTGAATTTCAAAACTTCAATTCAATACTTTATTTCAATGACGATTTTCATTTTAAATACTTAATACGTATCTAATTAAAAAATCAATTCATAATTTGAATAGAACTATATTCTTTTTAATTAACTATTTTTTTATTCAACGAATAATTCACAATATTTAAGAATGTAACATTCTAAGTGTTGAACATATATCATTTTGAAAACACGTATAGATAAGAAAAAATATTATTATAACCAATAGAAAAAATCTTTTTGAAAAAACTAAGACACCCGTACCCCGGAGGAATCGAACCTGCATCTCCTCCCATGCACATATACCACTATGCTAAAGGCGTCATACTTAATTCGAGAAATTTTAACTAATGGCCTTTGATACTGTCTGAAGCGTAATACTATTTATTTTATTCAATGATTAGAATGTAAAATTCTAATTATTGAAAACGCTTCTGACACCCGAGAGATGCAGGTTCGATTCCTGCGGAGGTGTCTTACCTTTTTCAAAAAGATTTTTTCTATTGGTTGTACTATATTTTCTCGGAAGTGTTTTCAAAATTATGTATGTTCAAGAATTATATTCTTTTAAAGCCAGCTTTTTGCATATATCTATAGATAATTTTGTCAACATGTTTATTTTTTGTTTCTTGTTCATCTATACTACACTGCATAGTTGAGTATAGCACAAGACCAAAAGTATTTTTTTCCCGACCATGTCCGATCCTAATAGGATCATATGGGCCTCCACAGAGTAGAGGTTTGTATAAACATATTTTGTTTTTTACGAGAAGTGGATGTCAGCCACTTGCTCAACCTATTAGGTCCATACCCTGACAGACACAAATTGAAAAACAATATGTGTACTTGCCAGACCCAGGATTCGAACCTGAGACCCACGGCGTGATAGTCCAACGCTTAAGCCGCGCGGCCACCGTGGGTATAGTATAAAATCATCAATTATTATAAAAAAATCTCCAATTTAACACGACTAATTTTAATTAGGCTAATACTTCCAATATAAAATATAGTAATCACATCTGAGGTGTTTCAAAATCTTAATGATGACAAGTTCGTTAATACATTATTATATCTAGTATTTAAATAACAAAACAATGTTGTCCATATACTTACGAAACATATTATTTTAAATTATACTTTCCAGTTTTTTCCAGTTCGTTATATAGTCCGACCACCCCAATTCTGGATTCCCGACCCTACGGTTTTTTGAAAGTAGCTTATTTGGTAATAAATTCTAACGAAATCGTTCCATTTTTGAATTCGAAAAGTTTTACTTACAAGGATTTATTTATGTCATAATTATTAATGCAATTCATTGAAACCTTCATTCTATTCACGGAGATTTTTTTTATTTCAAGGTTTGATTTATGTGTACACGTGACCTTAGGCCTTATGGAGATTTTTTTTCGCGGCGATTTGATATCACGTAACATCAAATTGTGCTAAAAACAAATGAATGCTAATTTTGTAAAAATCGCGAAAAGTCAGTTTAAAAACATCAACAATAAACATGTCTCCATTATAATGATTAAGTTATATTATTACATGTGTGAAAACACTTTAATGAGAGCGAGTTATACAATATTTAAAAAAACAGCCTACAAAAACAAAACTAACCTAACATATTAAAACTTTCTCGTTATGTTAATATATTATGATTTTGGCGCCTTTTTCTTATGCTTATCGATGTGTTGTAAATGGATATGAAAACCGCCATTTTGACTGCATATTTACATTTCATGTGAAATATTATGTTACGTAACTGAAAAATATTGGTAATCAATTATTCTTCCAGTATATCAAAAAAAACACACACTTAAAGCTAATATTAGACTATAAACGATATTTGACAAAGATTTTTTATCAAATGTTTTATAGAATTTATTTTATAAAACACGAGAGACTCCATTACGTACACCATAAAATATTTTATAAAACTTTTGTTTAAAAAATGGATAACGCAATCTTAACCAGATTATACTTAGTGGCTATACTTATAATATTTAAAAATATCGTATTTTATAAACAATAATTTAGTTGGTGAATTTTTTACCATCTTCCATTTTGAAACGAGTTGTCAGACATGTTTTGTGTTGCCATGTTTATTTGACATGTGTTGCCATGTTTATTAAAATTAATGTTTTTTTTTTAAAGAAACTTGTGGATATGTGACAACATCACGTCTTGAAGGCCCTTAACTAAATTTTTATTCATCATTGATTTTTATATATATATATTAATTTTCTTAACTTCTACTGAACTTTGAAAATGTCATCTGGAAACACTATACCTTTACCATAGACTAATCTTTGATGAAATATAATTTCCTGCTGCCTTTTACAAAAGATTTTTTATAAAAGAAATAATATAGGTTATTACACTGTAAAAGATTTTATAAAATTATTTGACAAAGATCTGTCATAGTCTAAATACCGGCCTAACACCTATTATGGGTATCATGGTTACTAATTACCATTTTTAACCGACAACGCAGTGGAGGCATCGAAGCGAACTGGTGCTTAACGTTGCGAAGTATGCATATTCTCGGCTCTTTTCCCACGATAATGGCTGCATTTCAGTGCATCAACTTAGTTGTTTTGGAACAGTTGGTCGCGAGAATTGACGCGGGAATATTTACTAGTAATCCTCACTTCGATGGCTCCGATGCACCGTCAGTTCAACACGATTGTACCAAAACGTGTTACTGCAGTGCGACTTTCATATCGAGTCTTCTACGTCACCGCGGTCGTTTCTGGAACTAAAACCCTCCCACATTTACTTTCACCGCTACTTAAAGTCTCCGCGCCCGTAATTCGGTATATGTTTGATATCGCGTGGAGAAAAAATAAAATGCTTAAACATTCGAGGACGTAGACGAAGAGCATTATGTCGAATGTAGAAGTATTGTAAGGAAGAGAAACAGAAAAGAAAGCTTTTAATTTCTCTAAATAGTGCCAGAGATAGAGTATGTATCTGTTGTGGCAAGTCAACACGCAAAGATAACGTGACGTAATAATATCAGCGTGCAAAAACCATGTAACGTAACAGTGTCTGCGCATGCAGCCCTGTGAAGTTAGTCTATAGGTCACCCCAGGGAGCTCAGAAATAATGGGAATTGAAATACCTAACGGGTAAGGCGATAGCAGGTAACCGACCCGAGTAAGGAAGAATCCGGGTTAAACTTACACACGTGGCAAGAATACATTATACGTCGAATACTGAAAACTGCTCTTGGTTTATGCATTTACGCTAATTTAATGTTGGTGTATTTACACACATTATTGCACGTGCATAATGCGTGCTTCAGTTTCGTAGAACACTCACACATTCAAAACCCTGCTTCAAGATGCGGTGTATTGAATATAGCCTATCGGTATTCTATTTGTTATCTGTTCTGTGGGTCACCCCGTTCAAAATCAAATTTAAATTATACAAACATGGCTTAACCGTATTTAATTAATTTTATTTACATAAAGAGACTCCTTTATTACAAATCAAAATACGTACATACCTACAGGAGTTATATTATATATTACTTGACATTCAATTTGTGTCTGAAATATGATTTAAACCATTTCAAAGCCTCTTTTAAATCTTCTGACTCAATCGATTGCGTATTTGCGTAAAAGAAAATCGCCACTGTAAGTATATCTTTACGTAGTTAGTTGAAAAATGAATTCTACTGAAGTACATTTCGACAAAAGTTATATTATTGTAAACTCGATATATCTTTTTTCTTTTCTGCCAATAAATTGAATCGAGCTTTATAATATATAAGGCTGTATGTTTCTTATAATGCGTTTTAAACTAAGTTTTAATACCGCCGAAATTTGTAATAATACCTTACTTTGATCACAACACAGCCAACTTAGCTACGGTTGTCGTCGAACTCATTATCATATTCATTGTAGTGCAAACATGATTGAAACAAAACAATCGAACGTGCGTTGTTTGTTAAACACGTGTTATATTTTTCTCAACAATGGCGTCGAAGAAAGATAAGTCTGTTTTTAACTTGGGATATACATATACATAATGTATTGACACCACCTTACTATAAACACTATTTTAATAATGAAATATCCAGATGTTTATATTATGCACACTTGTAGTTATTCATTTTTACTACAGTATTCAGTGTTACCAACTGTTATTCACAAAAATATGAGATAATTATAGAGAAGATTGAAGAAAAATGTATTGTTTTACAAATCTTTAATCCCCAACCAACTACAGTGCAAGCAAAACAATAAATAATTGTAATATATAATATACCTATACTATTATATAATATACACCTACCTATATATATAAGTATATGTATTGAGATATCCCGAGTTCGGGCTAGCTCAGGGTATTGGTTGAGCTCAGGATTCACAAAATTAGATTAAATAAAAGTCTTTGTTTTTGTAAATATTGTAATTAGTATTCCCTTTTATCCAGATGGCCAAGTGATACGTCATGTCTTTCCTATTCTGTTAATTGACTATGTGGCCAAGCTGTACGTTTAGGGCTACAAAACTTTATTCCGGTTCCCCATTGAAGACGGGAAGTCCAGGAGTATGTCAGTATGTTATATACTATATATTACCTATAGATATTCGTGCCGTATGCAATCTATTTTCCTTCTCCAGATAACGATTTCATTTAAGGGGGGACATGCTCAGCGTAGGTAAAAATGGAGCTTTTATTCTATTTTCAAAGCATGATCCTGGACATTCCTTAAACGTTGTAGATAATCTATTTAAATAATTTTGAAGCATTATCCTTTATATTTATTTTGAACATTTGATGACTGCATAAAGTATTTTTATTACATAAAATAGTATTCTTTTAAGCCTCTCGCTCTAATGTTTTAGAATATAGTCATATTTCAGTACATAAATGTGCAGTGGTGTTAAGATATTTTACATTTATTAATTTTTAAACGCATTTATAAAACCATCAGTATAATTTATGTCGACATTATTATAGTGAAATATTTACGATAAAAAATTATATTGATAATCTCTGTGATCCCAAATTTGACAAGAATCAGGCATTTTATTATTCAAAAAATGGGCAAGATTAACACATTTGAAGATAATTCTAAAGATACTCATTATAAGCTATGAATATTTTCGATTGTAAAATGTGCACATATTCATATAATAACATTCATTAAAAAAACCGTTTCATTAGTCAGTGATTCTGTATTAAAGCATCACTAGGTCTTGCCGTGCGAAAATTGTCAATTTTTATTTTTGCACGTTCAACTTAACTCAATTTCTGCGCCTGAAACGACTGCTCTGCTCGGCCTACCCTTTGATATGCCTGCCACTGTATGTATATTTTGAACAAACAGAAAATCAGGCCAACATTAAAGTAGATACAATATTTAGAATACGTATCCTTTGTGAATGAATGTACTATGAATGGATATAATAATATAGCAAGTTAACATGTCTATTCGCTGAATTTGGGCAATATAATAATAATTCAAAGTAATAGCATGTTATTATCCCGCTTATTAAACATTCTGTAATACGACAAAATTGCGCCAAAACACAAATTCTAATTAATTAGCCTGCGGCATACGAGCACCGTCTCGCTGTATAAACAAAATGGCTGCCCAATTAGCGTCTAATTTCCCGCCCATTCGACCCTTTATATTATCAGATGAATGGCATAACCGCTCCGGTGCGCCCGACAAATTGCCAACGTCATACCAGTGAACTCGGGATGTGGGATCGTGGGTTGGCAGCACTGGAAACTGGAAAGTTTCCGTCCGATTGACTTTCACAAAACAAGATTTTCCCATTAAAAGCTCCCACCCCCAACATTCATCTGCCGTTTGAAAAGTTATCTGTTGTATCTATTTTCTATTCCTCGATTATTCGCATTTCTATGAAAGTAAAACACCATTTTCAATTCGTCAAAGTACCCTGAAACGTTTTTAGTAACCAAAAGTAGCTACCTATTTAAATACTTTATTATTAAACATCGTAGAACATTTCATATCTCTTCTCCTCCCTAGAAATACAACCCTATGTGTTGAACGACCGTGGTCTTTAAATCTAACTCGATACTACCCTTGCCCATTTTCTACGAGGTCAGCCAGGTCTTCGTTTGGCTACCGGCATCGCGCAAGTCATTCGTTCAATCAATCATTCAATCATACATTCGTTCATCCATTCAATCATTCAGTCATTCATTCATTCAGTCGTTCATAAATTCGGTCATTCAATCATTCATTCGCTCTCTCAGTCACTCATTAATTCAGTCATTAATTCGTTCTTTCGATTGATCACTCACTCACTAACTCATTCAGTCATTCATTCGTTCAATCATTCATTCGTTCATCCATTCAATCATTCATTTATTCATTCTGTCATTCGTTCATACCTTCGGTCATTCATTCGTTCATTAATTAATTCATTCCATAATTCAGTCATTCATTCGTTCTTTCATTTACTCACTCACTCACTCACTCACGCACTCATTCCGTCATGCATTCATTCTTTCAATCATTGAATCGCTCACTTACTCAATCAATCATCCATTCGTTCATTCATTCATTCGATCCTCACTCACTCACTCACACACTCATTCATTCACTCACTCGCTTACTCACCCACTCACTTGCTCACTCATTTATTCATTTATATTATATTCATCCATTTTAATCAGTCTGTTCAAATCAAGCAAGTTAATTTGGTGGGTAAATTCCCGCCGACCAAATATGCCCCACCCCGCACAGCAACCGGTCATAATCAGATGTATCTCAGTTTATTATCATTATCATTATAATCATCATTATGTTTGGATATGAGTAGAGGCCGAATTCAACGAAAATTATAGTAAAAGTATTAAAAATAATTACTTATTATAAATTGATTAATCATCTTGATACGTATAATCCACTGAAGAGATTTTCCCATTGCTTGTATAATATACCTACATAAATTATTATTTATTGTTTAGTATAAAATATATTGAGTTTCAAAATGTTTTTCTTTTCTTGCAGCGGCTTCCTACCGTGGCCCGGGTGCCGATGAGGGTCCCGAGCACTACGCGGCGCGTGTGGCGTTCACGGGCACGTCCCGGGCGCTGGGGCCCGCGTGCGTGGCCGCAGGGGCCCTGATGGCGGCTCTAGGGGCCGCACTGTGCGCGCTGGCGAGGAGGGCGGCGAGAAGGCGGCGAAGAGTTGGCTTCCACTGTCCCCTGCACGGAGACTTCTTCCCTCTCAGCCCAGCTGCGACCGCAAGAACTATAGGTTTGTAACAGTATTTTATATAATATTACAACGCTTTCGACAACTAATTCGTATGTATTTTTAATATAAAAAGTCATGAGAAAATACTTGATTTTTCACGAGTTTTTAAAATTGAATTTTTAGTTGTCATTATGTCGAATTCTGAATTCTCGAGTAGGTTTGTCATTCACAAAACCATTGCAGTGACCGAGTCATCTCACCTACTATGACTAAAGAATGAATACATCGGGAAAGCCGACGAGTTTGTATACTTTGGATCACAGTTTACCAATAACAACACAAGTTACGAGATTAAAAGAAGAATCATAAGGACTAACAGGGAAATAATTGATTAAGAAACAACTGTAACAATAATTAATCACTGCTGAGATGATCTCGACAATCTCGCATCATCCCTAAGGCATAATAATAATGATCCTAAATGTTAATGCGGAAGCGATAATGAATATATAAATCACGTTTTTTGGCAATGTCCGTTTCATGATAGTCGAAGACGAAAGCTCCCTGAAAATTTAAGAAGTCAACATTATCAATCACCACTTATTATTGAGATGTTTATAGCTCAGCCAAACTTCAAAGCGTTTTTGTATATTCAAATTTAACCCGGAAGTATACATTTTAATACCATATTGATGAAGCTGACATGTAATTTTATGTACACACCCGTTATGAATATTATGTTTTTTATTTTTGTTCTCATAATCATTATATAAATAAATGTAATAATAGTACATAAATGTACATTCTAATCTAATGGATTTAAGTTTGTAAATAAGCCTCAGTTGCGACTTCGCAGTTTAATAAAAAAACACTAATGTTTACTGTAATTGTCTGATATACCAAAGTCCGTCTACGGCTCAGAGACCTAAACATTAAGTTGGCATCCATCACCGAAGTTGCCACAATCATAAGCTCTATAAACTTTTGATGAGCACAGCGTTGTCAGATTTATCAAAAACCACCGTGCGTGCGATACTTATCCCATATCAATTAATCACCAATGAATCGCTTAACGTTTAGTGGACCAGAAGGAAAATTAAGTGCTGAAACAACATGGAATCTGTCGTTTGATGGCCCACAGAAATACTTGAAATTTATAGGAGTAGGTATTCAACTTGAGAGAGTGGAAGATTGCAAATGCCTCGTTTGCTATTTTTTAATGTATTTTTAGGTTAACTACAACTGGTTATGGTTAAGTAAAAAGACAAATGAAATATTATTACGTTTGTTATTGCGTTAATTAAATATACATCAGGAATTATTAAGCACAATAATTCTTTTAAATTTAATACTGCATTGCTTTTTCGGCAGGAATAAATTATTGCCATTTGTTCCGGTCCAACCCTTTGTTTCGTGGGGTAGTAAAAGATTTATCTGTTTGTTTTCGACGCTCAACTCGGATTTACCGAGGGGTTGTTTTCCACAAATAACTTTTCTCGATTTTCCGACCGAAACAAACAATGTACTTTGTCCTAGAATATTATTTCTTTCGTCATTCTTTTGTTGCCGATTTTATTTGACTTATATAACTGTTTGTCATACATACATTATGTATTGAAATGTTTTTCATAACGAAACTTATATGATATAAACTAGGTTATATTATACAATGCGATGGAAAATTAATTAAACCTGCAAAATAAGCAAGTACTGCTTGCTATAAAACAGCCTTTTTTTGGTTGTGAAGGATTACTGCCGAAAAAGTCTCGAAATCATGCTATGGAGTGATTGCAGTTTGTTTATTTTATTTAAGTTTATGATGTCACATAATATATACACATAATCCGTTGGTAACTCTAAATAAGTACCTACATTATCGACTTTTGGCAGTTACTCCACGAAATTTACTTTATAGGTTGCAAGCTAAAAGCAGATTAATTAACATTGCTTATGCATACAATTAAAGTAAACGTTATACATCCGATGCAGCCATGTCAACGAGTTTTTAGTCATCAATGTACATAATTGAAAACACCTCAGATATGTACGTACCAGTTTGAAAAAAAATACGACTCCCTGCGGGACTCGATCCCGCATCCATTGGAATCGCGCCAATGTGCTTTGTCAATTATTGCCATCGGTGATTTTATTTGGCTCAAATGACACAACCGATTCGTCAGTAGATTTAAAAGGGGGCCTGCAAACAGTTCAAACCTGTCGTAAAATTATTAAATAATACCAAAATCTATAGAAATATACGTACCTTTTTCTCACAACTAAAATAAGTGACGTCCAGTGAGAGTAGGCCGACCATGCGTTGCTAAGAGACAGATAATTTGAACTGAAATTACAAATATTATATATCTACAAATTTTATAGTACGTTTCATGGATACAAAACTGTTTTTATCGTAGATGGCTTCAAAATCAATCGGTGCGTCTACGTCACTAAATGCGCCAAAGGCAATAGCAGATTGCCAAAAATGTACGCAATTTGTTGATTGCTGTAACATGTAAATACTACTAGTTAATTTTGTTGTAATTGGATAGCACACGTGGCATAATTGGTAAAGCACATTGGCGCGAATCCAGTACGCCGGGCTTCAATAGCCAATATTCCAAAAAATTAACGCAATTTGTTGATTGCTGCAATATGTAAATACCAGTGGCGAAGGGTCACTTTTGGAAAGAGGTAGGCTGTGGAGTAACCAAGCTTGTCAGATATATTTACGGGAAATAAGAAGATAACCCTATATTACTACTGATGAATAGGTACACTAAATCGATGAAATTTCAAAATCTCAATTAGTTTGATATAATTAGTTTATAAATAAGCAATTAGATTAAATTATGTATTTTCCTATAAACGTAACATACGCTCAAAATATATTATCTATCATCTTTGAAAATATTCGTTGTTGTGTGGGTTAGGTGTATGTTCCATAACAATTTATAATTTAACCCGTAAAACTAGACATTTTAAAATACTTATATATTTAAAAGACAGACTTAGGTATAAATAACTGATAAATAAAAATCGCGAGATAAATTATTTTATATTTTTAACAACAATCAATATTTATATCTGATTGAATCCCATAGAAATTATTTTTTAAATTATCTTCTTATTAATTATTTTGAATAAATGTGCGGATGTAAGCGCTAACTAAACAGCCTATGATTTCGGAATAAAAAAACCAGACAGAGACTGGCGTCAGTGGTGTCACGTGACTAAAAACGCATACAAACCGTAGTCGTAGGTGAAAATTGAGTTTTTATTGTATTTTCAAACCATGATCCTGGACACTCCTTAAACGTTGTAGATAATCTATTTATATAATTTTGAAGCCTTATTATCCTTTTTAGTTATTTTAAACACTTGATGACTGCATAAAGTATTTTTGTTACATAAAATAGTATTCTTTTAAACCTCTCGCTCTAATGTTTTAGAATATAGTCATATTTCGGTACATAACTGTGCAGTGGTGTTAAGATTTTTTACATTTATTAATTTTTAAACGCATTTACAAACCCATCAGTATAATTTATGTCGACATTATTATAGTGAAATATCTACGATAAAAAATTATATTGATAATCTCTGTGATCCCAAATTTGACAAGAATTAGGCATTTTATTATTAAAAAAATCGGCAAGATTAACACATTTGAAGATGATTCTAACGATACTTATTATAAGCTATGTCTTTGACCATTCAAGTGTGATAAACATCTTATGAATAATGATTGCTTTATAATAATTATTGACCTAAGAATAAGGTAGTGTTTTTTTGAAATACGCCATTTCTTTTATCATTCCCCAGTGGTTAAGCTACAACATACGGCCGTAGCCATAAATTGACAAACTATAATTGAAGTAGTTACATTCTCGAATCTTGTGAGTTATTCATTGAATCTGCGATGTCGAACAACGCTAGATTTCATTAACACCATAATATTATGTTAAATGCAGATATTGCAAGGTTGGTAGATAGATAGATACCCATTCAAAAATGCTAGAACCTGGCAAGAAAAACGTAAGCTGGCAACACTGACCGTATGTATTATTCTATTCTACAAGTCAATACCTACCCACTATGATTCAATGACTCAGATCAATCATCTGACATGTCCAATATTTTAGTATTCAAATATGAAAGAACTATTTTTTCTATATCACTACATTTTTAAGTTGGTATGCTGTAGGTAAAGATGATAATGGCCGAGACTCTTTTCAATGTTGCATTATTGTATCATTGTTTTTACATTTTCACATACTGGTTGTGACCATATTAATTATTGCATGTCGAATGAGGGTCGCTTGTAGCCATTCTGGTACTTCGCTTTGTCAACAATGAATAGTGCGGCCATTTTTAAATCGCACGATGGACAATGTCAAACATTTCGCACGCTCGGAAAATATAACTACCGTTTGTGGATCAGAGGCAACCAACTTGACAAAAAAATATACCGTACAATGTTCCAAATTTAAATTATAAGACTTTATTAATTTTATTCAAACGATAAATATACATAGAGTGTTCCTTTGTTTTTTTTATGCAATAGTTCTGCTACAAAAGTAGTATTGGCTAAGATTATTTATTTAACTTATTGGCCAATAATCCGCATGCTGTGATACTGATAACGTTTTGTATTTTTTTTTGGGTTCGCGATGTCTAGTTTACTTTTTTTTGTCCTTGGACGTCACTTCCTTGATGACCAACAATGGCACGTGTAGATTTGCGAATTATATTTGAATTATAAGTAGGTACATACCCATTCATTCATACGTCATTCGCGAATTTTGAAAGTTGTCAGGTGTATTTTTAAATGTACCTATCTGAAACCGTGAATTCGCAATATTGTCTATTGAAATGGAGATGGCATTTAAATTAGATTTAGTGGTATATATTTTGTTAGTAATGTATCCATACAACATATTTATTAGATATTGGAGTTATGAAAGGATGATAAAAAAAACACTGTATTCTTATAGGGCGGCAATTTGGCGCTGCCTAATTTTGTGTTTTTTTGGCAGCAGCATTTTGTCTAGGGCTGTCACCGGTTTCATTTATAGATATCCAGAAATCTGACGTATAACCAAAGTTGCTGAATATGACCTTTTCTCTAAATATATTAAAGTATTATCTGAAAAGAAGGACGGAAGGAAGAAGATGATCTAACTTTTTTCTGGATACCTTTATCGATACTCCGCATCTACAAGGTTTCTTTAAGGAGTTTGGAATGCAAACTACTCTACTTGATGCTAAATCAAAAGAAAATTAAGCCGGCTTAAAAAAATGCCTCATTGAAAGCAAGTTGTCTACCCGAATCGGGTAGGTAGGTGTTGTTGATTTGGAATCGGCCAGGGCCTATGAAAACGCCTGGCAAAAACAGAAACCTTGGAAAATTCTTTATAGCGTTAGACAGTTTTGGTTCTGTTCTAACTTTTAAATTACTTGCAAGCCATTTCGCATTGTGGATTCATATCTAGCAAATTTCACACTATTATCGCCGGCAACTGTCAAAAACCGCAAGCGTTTCAACACAATTTTAAATCTATTCAATCAGTCAATCATATACATAATCAAATGTTTAAAAATATCCATTGTTTATTGAGAATGTTTAGATGAATAATTACGAAACATCGTTATGTCGTACGCACATAATAACAAAACACCAAAATAGGCAAAATATACTTAGCGATTATAAACAATAGTTATAGCCGCAAATTTTCAATGCGCCAAAGTTTATTTTATTATCACACTAACAAGGTTTTGGAATCACCATTAAGTATTTTAATACTTCGTCTATATACCGATATATCATAATAATTCGTCTATATACTGAGTCCCAACTTTAAACTTGTTGTATACTTCTGAGTTTGATGCAAACTCAGGCAATTTTATTGTCATCCTGCTGGCATTTACTATACAGTTTTCATTGTCTACTTAATTTTGTGGCTCGACAACCACCGGTTGGTCATTTCATTTAGCTTCAGCATCTAATAGGCTAAACACGTGATCAGGATCATTCATTCAAATAGTTATCGGATCTTTGTCGGATTTGTTTCTAACGTTTTTATTGTTAAGGCGAGGATAGACATATCAATATATCGACATATTATAAAGATATCTTTATTGTATCTACCACAAGAAAATACATAAATTAATAATAATCTTCTGATATAAAACTAAAGGTTAATTTGTAGTCATGGACGTTTTCGAAGAAACATTATAAAATGTCAAGTAAGCGAATAACTTAAGGGGGGACATGCTCAGCGTAGGTCAAAATGGAGCTTTTATTCTATTTTTAAAGCATGATCCTGGACATTCCTTAAACGTTGTAGATAATCTATTTATATAATTTTGAAGCCTTATTATCCGTTATATTTATTTTAAACATTTGATGACTGCATGAAGTATGTTTATTACATAAAATAGTATTCTTTTAAACCTCTCGCTCTAATGTTTTAGAATATAGTCATATTTCAGTACATAAATGTGCAGTGGTGTTAAGTTTTTTACATTTATTAATTTTTAAACGCATTTATAAGTATATCTGTATAATTTATATCGACATTATTATAGTGAAATATTTACGATAAAAAATTATATTGATAATCTCTGTGATCCCAAATTTGATAAGAATTGGGCATTTTATTATTCAAAAAATGGACAAGATTAACACATTTGAAGATAATTCTAAAGTTACTAATTATAAGCTATGTCTTTGATCATTCAAGTGTGATAAACATCCTAAGAATAATGATTGCTTTATAATAATTATTGATCTAAGAATAACGTAGTGTTTTTTTTAAAATACGTCATTTCTTTTGGCATTCCCCGGTGGTTAAGCTACAACATACGGCCGTAGCCATAAATTGACAAACTATAATTGAAGTAGGGAGTAAAATGATGTTAAAGCGCGTGTTTGAACATGTACCTAACCGATTTTTTTTGTGGAATAACTAATATGAAAGTGTACTACACATAG
Organism: Rhyacophila brunnea; assembly: GCF_057557595.1. NCBI lineage: Eukaryota > Metazoa > Arthropoda > Insecta > Trichoptera > Rhyacophilidae > Rhyacophila > Rhyacophila brunnea. The sequence goes on from NW_028232752.1 coordinate 19,379,590, forward strand.
TAATGTAGTATCTGTAGTATAATAATTAATAGTGTCACTTTGGCCGTTCATTATCGTTTACGTCAGAGGCACATTGTGATCTGAGGTTACATGTAAATTGTACGTAAAACATTTCACCGTGGCACAGTTCGCCGTGAGCTTTCTATCGGAAAGACATGACCGTATACTATACAGTCTCCAATTTTATTAGATTCAATATGAACGTTAATTCAATTTTCATAGCTGATTTTGGCAAAATTCATTAATTCAAGAATAAAAACCTAACCTAACCTAACATAACCAAACCTCACCTAACCTAACCTAACCTAACAAATATTCCAGTATATTGGCTATTTTCCAAATTTGTTTGCCGCTGGCTTCCTGTAAAGTGTAAACCGACAAAAGACGTGTTTTATTTATACTTGAATTGTATGTCAGTATTTTACGACCCAAAGAGTTTGGACGGTTTTTAATATACGGCCGTATATTTCCGATACAAAATATCACGGTGAAGTGTAATACGGCGAACTGCATACGTAAAAGTTTCCGGACACGGTGATCTGAGACTGGTCTGGGATAGTTCTAGCCAATCTGTCTTATAAAACAAAATTTATACAAAGACGATCGAATTCTGTTGTCAAATTTAATATTGAACGGCTCAGAGGGTAACAAAAATGTGACAATCACATTGCGCAATATGATCTCATTCCCCACATTAAAATGAATGCAATATCAGATTACATTTGGTTTACCAAGATGTTTTGAATTTGAGACTACTGTAGGAATTATTCCAATTGTCCGACCCTTTGCATTATTCGTCTGATGTTTGAACCTAAAGTAATAATTATTATTGGACATGGTGGTAGTACTGGTAGTTGTACTTCTTTTTCTTTGGTACTACAGTCTGGAGTGGACGTAGGTTGCCTCAAACATACTCCTCCCCTCTGCCCATTTCTCTGCTCTAATTCCATCACTACTAGCGCACGCAAGTCGCTTTGTAAACCATCGAAACACCGAAGTTGTGGTCTTCCACTCTCCGTTTTCCTTCTGGACCATTAAACATGAAGTGTCGGTGCATGATCATCTAGACCTGTCATAATAATATAATATTATAACCATAAAAATAATAAATATATTTTTTAACACTACAACAGGCTGTGCCAAACGAAAGTAGTGTAGTGAAACAGTATGGCAGTGTTAGAATTGAAACAGTGACATAAACCACCCAGACTTTGAGGAAATCACATACTTAAATGTATTGTGACCTCACCGGAAATGGAACACAGACCCCTCCGCTAAGAAGCCAATGCCTTACGCACTACACTCCGAGGGCTGGGCTATTGCATCACGTTAGGGTTTGATAAATGTGATGACGTCAGGCTCATCAATCCGTTTGTAGTTCTAATGATTATAGTTACGTCCCTAAATGCTAAAGGGGCCAAAGATCTTTCGCAAGACTCTGTGTCTTCTGGGAATCACAGACAGTTCACTTCTCTGATCCGTGTAATAATTGTTTATGGCCATAATGATGGTAAAACACATGTCAATAAACCCTATCTAGTTTCAAAACCTGGCTTCATTTTCCTGTGCTATATTTTCATATATACGCAATATTCCTATCTAACCTAAGGTAATGTTATGACTATACCTCACACCTTTCGAATAAAGACGTAAGGGAAAACCTCCACAAACAGAATAAACGAATCATTTACGAAGTCATAGACAAGAAATACCGAAAAATATTTTTTATCTTGGAGGTAGGTAGGTAATCACTCATTTTTCTTAACCTAACGAATCGCTTGTCAGAAGTCAGAAATGATTAATTGTCGCTAATTCGTTATACTCGTATTACACAAATTCAGGATGTGTCCTTATCGCGTTTGTTTAATAAGCAGTATTTTTTAATTTATTTAAATTAAAATAAAACTCACTACTACCTAGAGTTCTCGAGAAATTTTCGAGATTTTCCATCCCGAATCTCGAGAATTGAAATTTTTAACATTTCGGGAATTCCCGGATCTCGAGAATCTTTTCTCGGGATTCGGGATTTCTTTATTATCAAATGTTAATTGAAAAAACTATTTTCTATATGAAAAAAGTGGACAGAAAACACAAAACATTCAAAGACTGATCGGGGCATTTAACACAATTAAGCCAACGTCGACTCAAAAAGAGCGCAATTTTTGCAACATCAGAGAACTTTGTGTCTCAAAAGCGTACGCGATTGTCAAACGCAGCGATTGACAGTCTGTGTTTTTTGAAATTATAGTATAATAAATAATATTTTGATTTTTTTTGTTTTCCTACTTCTATTTTGCTTGTCTTCTTACATGTATATAAAAAAATCATTTTTTTTGGAATTTGTCTGTTTTTACACTGATTTTAGGATTTGGATAGGTTTTTTTTTAATTTCCCGATATCTCAAGAATTCTCGAAAACTCTTTTCTGGAAATCCCGAATCTCGAGAATTCAAAATTTCATAATTTGGGGAAATCTCAAATACCCAACTCTACTAGTACCTACCTATCGTGCCCACTGTGGACCAGATATTAGATCACCTAGTCGTGATTCACGGGATTAAAACCCGTGACTTGCTCAAATTCACGTGATGTTTTTTCTCTCTCAATATAATGTGTATGATTGGGTTCCAACGTGTAAACCAAATTGTTTGAGCGAATGGCTTACAATCAATTCGCGTACAAATTTGTTTGCAAAAGATACCTACACCATCTTAGAGCGACACATCATTTTACCCAATGTCCTGCATCCTTAATTAGTGTGGATAATCGATGTTTTACTGCAATGCCTAGTCCAGACCAACATGCAACTGTTCATAAACAAATACACATTGTATAAAAACTATTTACTTAGGTACCTACATATTTTTGTTTAAATACATTTTATATAAACGCTCATGTTTTCTTTTTGTTTTCCGTCGCGGACGGAAAAACATGCAAATGAGTTGCCTAGAGTAATAACTAACATATTCCAAAAATCTAGTTTTGAGATAATCGCAAAAAAATACCAGAGCACTGTTTTTTGTAATTAGACGATAAGTACTGAACTCACTTGTATATTAATGAGTGAGTGTGTCGATTTACATTATTTAAAAATATATATAACTAGCTGAAGTACCCGGCTTCGCACAGGGTCGCTTCGTGGTTATATTTATCTTAGATATTTGAAAAATAATAAGAGGAAATTATTTTTTTAATATTAAAATATCTGTGTAATACAATATGGCAATATGAAAATAATTCTAATAGGAGTAAAGGTCAAACATAGGAACACTAAATTAAAATCGAATCCAAAATATGAAAACGTTATTAATGTTATTAATATGTAGTAAAAAATTGGATGGAACAAACAAACAACAAACTTTGTATGTTATATAATAATAATTTAGAAACCTTCGCAGGTGTGCGCACACAACTGACAAAAGTTTCATCGCAATCGGATGAATGGTATAGGAACGCATACGAATAGTAGAAGAAGATGATTTTCTAATTCTGAAATCTTCGTGGGCATGCGCATGACAACTCACCAAAGTTTCATTGCAATCGGATTAATGGTATAGGAACGCATACGAATAGAAGAAGAAGAAGATGGTTGTACTAATTCAAAAACCTTTGCGGGCGTGCGCACAACAACTGGTCAAAATTTCATCACAATCGGATGAATGGCGTAAGAACTCATACGAATAGAAGAAGATAGAATAGAAGAAAAAGAAGAAGAAAATGGTTGTATCAATTCAGAAACCTTTGCGGGCGTGAACACAACACTTAATCATATTGTCATTGCAATCGGATGAATGGTATAGTAACGCATACGAATAGAAGAAGAAGAAGATGGTTGTACTAATTCAGAACTCTTTGCGGGCGTGCTCACAACAACTGGTCAAAATTTCATCGCAATCGGATGAATGGTATAAGAACGCATACAAATAGAAGAAGATAGAATAGAAGAAAAAGAAAATAGTTGTAACAATTCAGAAACCTTTGCGGCGTGAGCACAACACTTGATCAAAATTTCATTGCAATCGGATGAATGGTATAGGAACGCATACGAATAGAAGATAGAATAGAAGAAGAAGATGGTTGTACTAATTCAGAAACCTTCGCGGGTGTTGGCACAATTACTGATGAAAATTTTATTGCAATCGGATAAATAGAATAGAAACGAATACGAATAGAAGAATATAGAATAAAAGAAGAAGAAGATAGTTGTACTAATTCAAAAACCATTGCGGGTGTTACCACAACAACTGACGAAGGTTTCATCGCAATCGGATGAATGGTATAGGGACCATACGAATAAAAGAAGATAAAATGAAGAAAAAGAAGAAGAAGAAGAAGAAGAAGATGGTTGTGCTAATTCAGAAACCTTCGCGGGTGTTGGCACAATTACTGACGAAAATTTTATTGCAATCGGATGAATGGAATAGGAACGCATACGAATAGAAGAATATAGAATAGAAGAAGAAGAAGAAGATAGTTGTATTAATTCAAAAACCATTGCGGGTGTTACCACAACAACTGACGAAGGTTTCATTGCAATCGGATGAATGGTATAGGGACCATACGAATAAAAGAAGATAGAATGAAAAAGAAGAAGAGGATGATGATTTTTATAATTCAGAAACCTTCATGGGTGTGCATACAACCACTTACCAAAATTTCATTGCAATCGAATGAATGGTATAGGAACCATACGAATAAAAAAAAATATAATGAAGAAGAAGAAGAAGGTGATGATTTTTCTAATTCAGAAACCTTCGCGGGTGTTGGCACAATTACTGACGAAAATTTTATTGCAATCGGATGAATGGAATAGGAACGCATACGAATAGAAGAATATAGAATAGAAGAAGAAGAAGAAGATGGTTGTATTAATTCAAAAACCATTGCGGGTGTTACCACAACAACTGACGAAGGTTTCATTGCAATCGGATGAATGGTATAGGGACCATACGAATAAAAGAAGATAGAATGAAGAAGAAGAAGAGGATGATGATTTTTCTAATTCAGAAACCTTCATGGGTGTGCATACAACCACTTACCAAAATTTCATTGCAATCGGATGAATGGTATAGGAACCATACGAATAAAAAAAAATATAATGAAGAAGAAGAAGAAGGTGATGATTTTTCTAATTCAGAAACCTTCATGGGTGTGCATACAACCACTTACCAAAATTTCATTGCAATCAGATGAATGGTATAGGAACCATACGAATAAAAGAAAATATAATGAAGAAGAAGAAGAAGATGATGATTTTTCTAATTCAGAAACCTTCATGGGTGTGCATACAACCACTTACCAAAATTTCATTGCAATCGGATGAATGGTATAGGAACGCATAAGGGACAGACACACAGACAGACAGACATACAGACAGACAGACATTCATTTTTATATATTAGTATGGCCTATACTCTTCCCGCAAGTGCAGGCAATAAGTTTACAAAGTTTTATCGCAATCGGATGAACGGTATGGCTGCGCATTAAATACGAACAAACAAACACACAAACACACAAATATTAATTTTTATATATTAGAAGATATAGCCCTAAGTCTGCAGACACACAGCATACTATGAGAAATATAGCTCCCTGATTGATTAGAGATGCCTTAATGACAGAACTCCACTATTCATTGAAATAGTGAGTTATGACACCAACACCAACAGTCAACTTTGTCAACAATTTTCACATGGTTAAAAGTGACTTTTTGATAGCCAACTATTTTTCTTTATATAGATTAATGCATTTGAAATCACTTGGTATATTTAACTCAAAAATGACATACATAATTGCAAAATGTTAGTTATGACTATAGGTGACTCAAGTGTACTGATAAACAAGTGTGGGCATGTAGGGATTTATAAAACCATTTCATCGGAGGTAGCGACGCGTGGTCTTGTAGTTTTTTTTTTTTATCAAAGCGTGAAAAATTGTGCGATGTGGACTGTCCAAACTACATTTAATTTTATACTAATGTGGCGATTGTGCATAATTATAATTTGAAACGTATAATTTATTTGCTGGAGTATATATTGATCTGGACTAGGCCGGAGAAATTATTCGTGTACCTACTTATTCATCTTGTGTGAGACACTACTGTCGTACCACTGTATGAAAGCGGAAACCGGATATCGAAATACAAATAGAGTAAAAAAAAAATATAGTCAGTGTTAACATTATAACACAAATTATTGGTATACTGGAATAATTCTATAGCAGCACCAGGGAACTGAAATACCTAACGGGTAAGGTTAAGCAGGCAACCGATCTCGAGTAAGGAAGAATACGGGATAAATTTAAACACCTGTAAGTAGTAGGTACTGACAACTGCTCTCGGTATATGCATTGACGCTTATTTAATATTGGTGTATTACACACACTATTGCACGTCTATAATGCGTGGTTTATTTTCGTAGAACACTCACATATTCAAAACCCTACGTCAAAATTTACCGTATTGGTATATAGCATATAGCCTATCGGAATTCTGTTTATTATCTGTTTTGTGAGCAGCATCATGGGTATGGAAAAAGCGTAGTTGTATTTCTATTGTTTCAATACTAGCAAACAATATCAACTCAACTGTAAATCGCTTTTTCCGTACACATATTGTTATTGTAGAATGATTCCAGTAAATATTACATATCTGCTGGTATTTGTTTATTTATGTTGGAAAACACTATCACAACACCCTGTTATTATTTTTTTTAAATCTAATCTAAATAAACAGCGACACGGATTGATAAGAAACTGTAATTATTGTAGACGGCAGTGATGTGTTATGTCAAATTAAATTGGTGATAAAAATATTGTTTCTCATTTTGCAGCGGCCATTGAAAAGGGAGAATCCAGGTGGCGTCAGTGGTGTCCCGCGGCCCCACAGTGCCCCCGTAGTCAGACGTCGTCGGCCCGCAGCTCGCCCGCGGCCGCGTGTCCAGCACCCCTACCATTCCTAGTCACGACGGGGTCCATCAGGTAATTAATTATTTCACTACTATTAATTCATGTATTATTTTTATCATATCTACTCGAAGGGGTTGGATTTTATTTTATTTTAATACCACATGTGTATTAACTTGGTTAAGACGGGGTTAAAACGGCCGTCAGGAACACATAAATACCAAGTAGGAACTAGGAGATTTTAACACTAGCGTCTATTAGAGCTTGTTCAGATGACGCGTATCTCGCCACGAGTGCATGTGAACCATGGCCCCCATAAGGGGGGGAGGCTGACAGGGCTCTAGCCTGAGGGCCCGGGCTCAGAAGGGGCCCGTCGAGGCGAGTCAACCAGATAAGTGAGATAAACAAACATCACAAATTTGCATTAATAGTAAAAAAAAGTCGCACGCTATTATTTACAATAATAACTAATATTATTATTTAAAATTATTTGGTTGTATGATACAACTCCATAATTCAAATAGATGTGTTAAAATATACAAAAAACACTAAATACACACATTAATTTAACCACATATACGATTTGAAAAACGCTACTGTGGAGTGTCACACTGCCTTTATCCTTAGCGATGGGTAGGGGGGCCCGCCAAAGATCTATATATTTCTAATTTAATTTCTAATTACCTATTTTCTTCAGTTTTCTCTTGTATTCTTATGGTTTTTATTCCGTACTTAAAGTGTCTTATTTAGATATTAATTTGATCTCAATAGTATACGCCTATTTATTTCCGATTCAACATCTTACGGTGACGTGTGATATGGTCAACTGCATACGTACACATTTCCAGACACGGTACGTGGTGATGTGAAAAAAGCTCCCAACTTATTTCATAATAATATGTCACTTGTATTTGTTTATTCTCAACACTAATATTTTTCTGGAGGCAGGAAAATAAATATTATTGATTGATAGTTTTAATCCTAATGTTATACGCAGATAATGTAGGTACCTACCTATTATTGATATTGAAGAATCATGTTTTTATTTACTATTACAGTGCAAAAAATAATGATAGGTACACACCTACTTTTTTCTAGAAGTTGCGAATTGGCTGAAAAAACTGGTTTTCGCGTCTTCATTTGGAGAATTCATAAAAATCATTTTTTGCAACTATACTTATATTCAATTCAACATTAACATAACGAGAGATCAAAACCGTGTCGTTGAATGAACAATCTGATATATCATTTCCAATTAAAAAATAAATCAAATCGTCTGCAAAAGAACAGGTCGCCAATGTTTTGGAGACACCGATATATAGTTATAACACAACGTAACCGAGGCCCAATTAGGCCAAGACTGTAAAATTCGATTGTAGTGCTAGTTATTGCGCATACTTCGAATGCAATTTGGTAAACTGTTTTTAGAATAATTACAAGATAAAAAGAACTTTTTATGTACAACGTTTTTAAATTTTCTGTTGAATCATATAAACTTGACTTGACTAGCTTAAACGATCAAAAAAAATTGTACTTGATAGAAATACTGAATAAATACACTGAAATGTCAGTTTGACACTTTATATTGATTTCCATAGTAACGCACGTATATATTAATATTAATAATTTAGTTGCTAGGACCCGCTTACCAACCAATAATAGTTTTACTTTTTACGGATTTCTTCCAAAATAACTTTTCATACAAAACAGAATTAACTGAAAATGAAATCAATTCTACTTAAAGATGGCTAAAAATATTAAAAAATGCATTGGCATCGTGTTCTGATATATTCTAAAAGTTTTAAATGTCTGGCTAGTCGGGAAGTTAGTTAAAAATCGATTGCAAGGTTTGTACCGGACAAACAACCACCGGACAAATAAGAACACGAGCTAAGAAAAACGTTGTAAAATGATGATTGTTTCATATTGAAATAAATGGTAATAATTTGAACGTAGTATGAAAATGAAAATCTTTATTTATTGCGATCAGTTTACTGCATTGCATTCGAAGATAATCAATAACTACTATCGTAATTCGCAATTCAGTGCCATATCCTGAATATTGTTAGCCTTGGTTATAATTTAACATTCTCTTGGATCCGGACGAATACGGGGAGGGGGAACTCGCGGAATAGGGGCTTCAGGATGAAAACTGATTATGCAAAATGAATTTATGAGGTATTCGGTACAGTTCTAAGTTCGCGATATCGTACAGGATCAAAAACACACATTGATCTCGCGGCTGGAAGGCGGATACTAAAATACCAAAACACTGTTATAATGGTAACAGTGAACTCCGTCTCCTTGGTGAGCGTCGTAAGCCAAATGCATCGAGAATTGACTTTACAATAATTTACAAGCGAGCGGTCTGGAAGGCGTGCAGATGGCTACATGTCATAAATAAAGGTGTCACTACCCAAAGCAAAAATGAAAAGTTTTAATTCCGTGTTATTAATGCACAATACCAGCGAAATGATCCGGCGACACAAGAGGGTGTTCGTCAAATACTCAAATGCACAATATAATATTATTATGATTCTTTAAATCAAAATTATTCATGTGTCGCTGTCTTAAAACTTAGCTAGATGCTTCACATCGCCAATGTAGGGCCACGTGATACGCCCGATTAAGACGGGGTGTGGTGCGTGGCGGGGTTTGGTTTGGAGGGATTGACTTCAATGTCTATTTAAGAGTTTGATAAAAAGTCCTGTGAAAATCACATACTTAATTAAATAGAAAAGTGTGCCGTGATGGAAAACAGGTTGGGAAACAATGATTGCATGGTATTATTATTTTTTACACCATGGTTATGCTAACCGGCTAGCGGATAATATAAAAATATACTTTTTATATATTTTGCTATTAAAACCCCTTACGCACTGTCAACCAGTCTCCAACAACAAGGTTGATAAAACCACGAGGCAGAATAACACATTTTCTGGTTGATGGCAACTATAGTTGTCAACGTCTATTCAACAGTGCGGAAGATGCCCTATCTCAAACGTCATATGAAAATGAATCTTTGTATTTATGTAACCACAATTATTCACCCGTTAATTATTGTAATAATGAGTGAAAAATTATTGAGTTCATTCTTATGCATGTTTTCAATATATTTTGAACGTTGAGTCGTTCCGTTTCTTCATACAAATATCTCTAAACTAATGATTCATTAAAATTGCACTCGATGTTGTAAATTGTGCTTCAAATAAGACGTCTGAAATTTATTACTCTCTTTGTCATCACTTCTTTCTTACGGTAATGTGTTTTTTTTCTCATATATTATATATATCTCCTTCCACATATATTATAAGACCACTCGCGTCCGTGTGAATGCACGCTATGGCAGTGACGTCCAAACTGCTGTATTTTTAATTCAGAGGGGTTTTCGAACCGGTTATTAATATTATTTAAATATGGTTTTGTTTTGAAAATACAACACCACAGTAAATTCATCCACGGCGGTCGACGGTTATTGTATTTTGCACACATACATCAATCAACATTCTCAAAACTGAAACATAGCCCAATATGTCAGAAAACAATTTTAAATAACTATTTCTTAACCTCACCTGTCATATCTAAAACGCCTTCGTTAGGTTAGGTTCGGTTTGGTCCTTTTTTCCAATATAAACCATGCCTAAGAGAAAACCGCGGATAGTAAGTAATTGTAGATAATCTCTTCTGAACCCTTTCCACCATAAGTCAAATAATCCTCATACTCTTGGTTCACACAAAGGAATTATAAAGATGTTTTGATACTGTAATATTCAATTTGTGTATGAGTCAGAGTATGGACCTACTTGGTTGAGCAAGTGGCTGACATCCATTTATCGTAAAAACATAATCTGATAATATAAGCATCCACTCTGTGGAGCCCATATGATCCTATTAGGATCGGACATGGTCGGAAAATGCAAATATTAAAATAACACGGTGGCCGAGCGGTTTACGCGTCGGCTTATAATGTCATGGGTCCCAGGTTCGAATCCTGCTTCTGACAAAAACACACATAATTTTTCAATGAGTGTATGGAGTCATAGTATGGACCTAATAGGTTGAGAAAGTGGTTAACATACATTTCTCGCAAAACAAAAACCTGTCAATACAAACGTCCACTCAGTGGAGACCCATGTGATCTTCTTATGATCGGACAAAGCTTAAAATATTATATATATAATATATGTATTTTACTTATACATATTAACAGTGGCGCACCCAGGATTTAATATTGGGGGGGCCCAAGGAGGAGAATGTAAATTAGTCCCAGAGGCTATTTTCCTTCTTCACAGCCTAATTTCTCGTTTATCGATGACAATCCATTCTACAATTTTTCAATTTCTTCAATTTACAATAAAAATAATATTGATATTCCATATTTTAAAAAAATGTATTAGGCTCGCATAGAACGCTGCAGGTAGATTGTTTTTAAAAAAATGGCAATGTCTTCTAAAATTTTCAACTATCTTAAAATAATATTCATATCGCATATTTTGAAAAAAAAGTATCAGGCTCGCATAGAACCCTGCAGGTAGATTGTTTTAAAAAAATAAAAATTTCTTTTAGAATTTTCACCTAGCTTAAAATAATATACATATCGCATTTTAAAAAAAAAATGTATAAGGTTTGCATAAGATCCTGCAGGTAGATTGTTTATGAAGAAATGACAATCCATTCTACAATTTTTCAATTTCTTCAATTTACAATAAAAATAATATTGATATTCCATATTTAAAAAAAATGTATTAGGCTCGCATAGAACGCTGCAGGTAGATTGTTTTTAAAAAAATGGCAATGTCTTCTAAAATTTTCAACTATCTTAAAATAATATTCATATCGCATATTTTGAAAAAAATGTATCAGGCTCGCATAGAACCCTGCAGGTAGATTGTTTTTAAAAAAATGGCAATGTCTTCTAAAATTTTCACCTATCTTAAAATAATATTCATATCGCATATTTTGAAAAAAAAGTATCAGGCTCGCATAGAACCCTGCAGGTAGATTGTTTTAAAAAAATAAAAATTTCTTTTAGAATTTTCACCTAGCTTAAAATAATATACATATCGCATTTTAAAAAAAAAATGTATAAGGTTTGCATAAGATCCTGCAGGTAGATTGTTTATGAAGAAATGACAATCCATTCTACAATTTTTCAATTTCTTCAATTTACAATAAAAATAATATTGATATTCCATATTTAAAAAAAATGTATTAGGCTCGCATAGAACGCTGCAGGTAGATTGTTTTTAAAAAAATGGCAATGTCTTCTAAAATTTTCAACTATCTTAAAATAATATTCATATCGCATATTTTGAAAAAAAAGTATCAGGCTCGCATAGAACCCTGCAGGTAGATTGTTTTAAAAAAATAAAAATTTCTTTTAGAATTTTCACCTAGCTTAAAATAATATACATATCGCATTTTAAAAAAAAAATGTATAAGGTTTGCATAAGATCCTGCAGGTAGATTGTTTATGAAGAAATGACAATCCATTCTACAATTTTTCAATTTCTTCAATTTACAATAAAAATAATATTGATATTCCATATTTAAAAAAAATGTATTAGGCTCGCATAGAACGCTGCAGGTAGATTGTTTTTTTAAAAAAATGGCAATGTCTTCTAAAATTTTCAACTATCTTAAAATAATATTCATATCGCATATTTTGAAAAAAATGTATCAGGCTCGCATAGAACCCTGCAGGTAGATTGTTTTAAAAAAATGGCAATGTCTTCTAAAATTTTCACCTATCTTAAAATAATATTCATATCGCATATTTTGAAAAAAAAGTATCAGGCTCGCATAGAACCCTGCAGGTAGATTGTTTTAAAAAAATAAAAATTTCTTTTAGAATATAATGTTTGTTTAATGTTTGAGGCTTTCACGGTTGTTTTTTATCGTAGTATAAACGTCGAGTAAAGAAGGAAGAAGGAGACACGGTGAAAACCCAAGAATATACTACGATCTTTTAGAATTTTCACCTAGCTTAAAATAATATACATATCGCATTTAAAAAAAAAATGTATAAGGTTTGCATAAGATCCTGCAGGTAGATTGTTTATGAAGAAATGACAATCCATTCTACAATTTTTCAATTTCTTCAATTTACAATAAAAATAATATTGATATTCCATATTTAAAAAAAATGTATTAGGCTCGCATAGAACGCTGCAGGTAGATTGTTTTTAAAAAAATGGCAATGTCTTCTAAAATTTTCAACTATCTTAAAATAATATTCATATCGCATATTTTGAAAAAAATGTATCAGGCTCGCATAGAACCCTGCAGGTAGATTGTTTTTAAAAAAATGGCAATGTCTTCTAAAATTTTCACCTATCTTAAAATAATATTCATATCGCATATTTTGAAAAAAAAGTATCAGGCTCGCATAGAACCCTGCAGGTAGATTGTTTTAAAAAAATTTCATAATATAAATAAGGTAGATTGTTTGTGAACGAAATATAAAATCATCATAATGTTCTATTTTTCAAATATTATCGATGCACTGGAAAAAAAGTATTAGGCACTCATAAACTTATGTAGGTATATATTGCTTTATAATCAAATAAAGACAATTCGTTTTTATTATTGTTTAATAGTTACCATGGTAATTTCTTTTAGAATTTTCGCATTCTTACTAAATTTAAATAATGAATAAAGATATTTTCATACTAGGCGAATGTATTAGGTTCTTATAAAATCCCTGTATAGTGTAGGTAGTAGATGATGGTTTATGAAATACAAAAGTAGGTGTCATGATACTATTTACTTTAGTCTACATTCTTATAAAAGCACTGGAAAATGTCTAGGCACTCATACAACCCAGGCGATGCTTTTTTTTGAAGTTATACTTATATTGGCGCGTTTAGGAAAACAGATCAGAGTGTATTTTTTGCGTGTGACCAGCCGCGATGTGACACATAATTTTTATAATTTATAATGCATTCTGGTTGCGTAATACTTTGAAATATAGATAGTTCGATGAACCAAAGAAACACTTTTATTTATTTTGTGAACCTGATTCTAAATCACCACACCAGAGCTAGCCGAAGAATCTAGGTTATTACAAGTTTTGTTTTTGTTTAGACGCCAAAGAAGAATAACTTCTAACGCGCGTATATAAGTACACACACCGATTTATGCAATATTTTTGTTTGTTTGAAACTAAATACTGTAATCTAAGCTCAAATTTTGTGGTGTGAATACGCAAAATAGATGCGATATGGTTGTCTGTTAAGTTTGATTTATTAATGCTCATTGTAGAAAATGTTTTTTCACAAATATAGGTACTTCCAAATAAAGAAGCGTTTTTAATTATATTTGGATATACCTCAAGTAAAAGTCCTTTGTAGAATTCAATTAAAATCTTATCATGATATAGATACATACTACGAAACGGCCACAGGGTCACCCTAAAAGCCGCTGGATTGACGAACTGGTAAAGTTCGGCGGAAATACGTGGCAGCGAAAGACACAGGACCGAGAGAGTTGGAAGAAGCTTGGGGAGGCCTTCATCTAGCAGTGGATTGACCCCGGCCGATGATGATACATAGTTCATATCACAGAATAGATTAATAAGTATCATTCCTATAGTCTATTCCCCAATACATTACATTTTGAAGCAGGTTTTTGAATGTGTGAGTGTCCTACGAAAATGAACCAAACATTATAGACGTGAAATAGTGTGTGATGCAACCTTCAATACACCAATATTGAATAAGCGTCAATGCATACACCGAGAGCAGTTGTCAGTATTTGACGTGTGACATTCTTGACACGTCGTGTTTAATTTTATCACATATTCTTCCACACTCGCGATCGGTTGCCTGTTACTCCACACCAGCACCGTCTTTAGATTAATAAAGCCTGAGCATATCTTTTTGCACAAGCAACGAGCGGTCCACTGTTTAGTTGTCAAAATCAGATCCCAGATTGCTTGACATATTGATTCGCCCTTTCTCGTTTCAAATTGAATTATACAAACATCTCAAATCAAAATATATTAACTATCAGTGTTATTTATAAATAATATACATTCCTGTTATTCATCACCAGGTCAAAGTCAGACTAGTATTTCACACAAAAACCGTTGGTAATATCGATTTCCAAAAAATATGTAGCATTGATCTATGCATTACATTTGTAAAAGGTGTGTTAATGCTAGTGTATTATTTATCATGTAACTTATCTATTCAAATCAAACCATTCCCTGTGTGAACACGACAGACGCGTCAGTATGAGCACTCTATAGAACAATGACAGGTCATCCATAGACAACAACGAGAGGGGCGGAAAAAGTAGGACCAGTCGTTGTGAATGTATCGGCTTTCTACTTTAGTCGCAAATGTCCACACTCAGAGTTCCCTGATAGAGTATATGCTTCATAACTTTGCACTCCAGCTCTAGGATGAAAATGATTTAAAATATTCTAAAAATTTTTTTTTCACATGTATTGTTTGTCTATTTATTTATTAGTAAATAATATATTATATTAATACAAGTAAATATCATTTGATCTAATTTTATGCGAGGTAATTACGCAAAGAGGCTTATCAGTATAGTAAAGAGTGAAAAAAAGTGCAAAGTTATAAAACGTTTACTCTGGCAACCCTTCGATATGCAGTATTAACTAAATTAGCCGTACAATTTTAGAATATTAATGGAAGGGGTTGCATTATTTTATTCTGCTTTAGGGCGGCACTTTACCTAAAGACGTCACTGTGTCTATGTGCTTGGTCAAACGGAATCTTTGATGGAATCTACTATTGTTATTGAATATATATACAATTATAGTTGATTACAGTGGCGCACCCAGGATTTATTATTGGGGGGGGGGGGGGGGGCGAAGGAGGAGAATGGAAATTAGTCCCATAGGCTCTTTTTCTTCTTCATATAAATATTTTTACATAATTTCACAATACACGGCGATATATTTGTACAGTTTCTCCTAGTTTCTATTAAATTGGAGGCATAGTGGCGGTAACCGTTGAGCGTGTCATCAGCGACTGGCGGATTGGAAGTGAACAGCGACCATGCTGGACATGTGAACCTAGTATGCTGAAACATTACTTAAATAATATCGGCTGTGCTACCCGCTTGGTCTAGAGCAGTGTTTCCCAAAGTGTGGTACGCATACCCCCTGGGGTACGGGAAGAGTTTGGTGGAGGTACGCGCTGCACCGGGTTATGGCTACGCCTGGTGCAACAAGCATTAATACAACATCCATGCTAGAAGGTTTATCGCATGCGGAAGAAGTGCAATTGTTGGAATTATTAGCTTCAGACGGATTCTTGCAAAATAAATATAAGGAGTGTACTTACACATCATTTAGGTTGCAAATGCAACATGTGTATCCAGTTTTAACAGAGAAATTCCTGAAATACATTTCTTTTTTCAACTTCATATATGTGAAGTTGCTTTTTCAGCATTTGTAGACATTATGTCAAAAAAAGGAACAGCCTTTGGGTGTGGAACGGCATCTCAGATTAAAATTAATAACCAGGGATCCAAATTATGATGATCTGTCGTTTTAACATAAATAATTTCATCCTTCTCATGGTTTATAATGAATGTTATTTTTTATAATATAACTTTTATTTATATTTTATTATGAATGAATTTTATTTTTCGTTTATTATTATTTTATTTATTTACTACAAAAGGAATATATTTTGATTGTTATTAAAGTACTTATATGCATTTTTCTTTGACGAGGAGTACTCAGTGTTACGAAAATTATAGAAGGGGTACACAAAGTTTGGGTAATACTAGTCTAGAGAGCTACAATATTTATGTCGAATTCCACCGAAAAAAATGTTCTTTTGATTTACACCACCACCGTAGTGGGTGTAGTCGTTCTTTTCGCCGAATGTTTATCGCAGATTTTTGGTTTTTTAATATTGAGGTTTCAACATATTAATTAAAAATGGACAAAAAAAGTATTATTGCTTTTAAATTATACACAACCTACTCAATACAACACAGCCTAATATCTCGTTTATCGGTCTTTTGTCTATTGCACTCGGTGTACCTACACCATGGCCCCCACATCCTGAAACGGGCCCTCAGGCTAGGGCAGTGGTCGGCAAACTGCGGCTTTTTGGCCCCTTGAGTGCGGCTCTGCCACAGATGCTCTCTGCCATATTTGACATGGCTACAAAGAAGACGCAAAGAAAATGGAAGAGGATAACCGTAAATGTAATGTTGAATAGACCGAGACTTCGCGTTTATTCAAAGCTTAAATGGCTTACCGACCTTTATTTATGTGTCGGGAAAAATTAGCGCATTCAAATTTAGAGAGATACTACAACTAAAAACTCGTAATTTTGCGCTAAATATTCTGTCGATGATGCAAGGAAGAAAGCAGCTGAGGAGAAGAGTCAAGAAAAATAAAGTTCTGTATTTAATTAGGTACTGAATAAAATCTTTCAACAATGTTAATATTGCAAGTTTTGTGGTTAGTAAAAAGATTTCCAAGAGAGGAAATCAAGAATACATATTGAGAAATCGATTTATTGATGAGAACCTGGAATCGTGCTTAAAATTAAATCAACAACATACGAACCTGACTTATCCACATCCATTATTCACATTGAGTTTGTCAGTCATTGTTATGATTAAATTTTATGGATACCTGACATACAATTTAATTTTATAAGATCATTCTTACGTATGATATTCAGTTTTATTCAGTGTACCTACCTATAATTTAATTAGGACTTAAAACTTTAACTAAAGTTTATTAAGTAAATTAGCAGTGTACCTACTTACTACCTACGCATATAATTTCAGTTTAAGAAATTTGGCTCTCAAAAGAAATCTCAATCGTTGTACTGTTGATATTTGGCTCTATTGACTAATGAGTTTGCCGACCACTGGGCTAGGATATTTGACGGGCCCCCTATCCACCGCTTAGATTAAAGACAGTGTAAAACACTACATTAACGTTTTTTAAATTGTGTTTTACTTCAAATTGAGGGTACTTATACAGTGAATTATTGGCGATTTTCAATACATCTACTTTAATAATGGAGCTGTCGAGTATCGACACATAATAATCTGAAAATATATTGGACAATTATATAATTTAAAATGTTGTGATGATGTGTGTTTATCTCACTTATCTGGTCAACCCGACACGCCGGCCCCCCACAGCCCGGGCCTCCAGGCTAGAGCCCTGTCAACCCTCCCCAGCCATCACCTATATCACTCCAGGATTCGGGTGGACACCGAGAATTTCATTAGGGAACGGGTTTCTAAAAAAACCTGACATCAGTGTTTCGAAATTTTTGTGTTAGAAATTAAAATCTAAGAAATTTTACTAAAAAGGGTGCTGGAGAATTACAAATCATTTTTTGCCGTGTTGTTTGTCTAAGCCCAAGGTATAGTTTATTGGCTTTCGATATCAATGTGTAAAATCATTCTGATGATTTTCATATTTTGGGGGGGGGGCAAGGCCCCCTGCCCCCCCCCCTGGGTGCGCTACTGCATATTAAAAAAGAAGAAGTTTGTAGCGCGTTACTATAAAAGTTAACTAAATAACTACTAAACGTCAACTAACTTTCAAACCAGTAGACCTATTCCAACTACATAACTCCATAACACCCAATAACATAATTTCGTTATATTTCTGAGAACTGATATAACCCCAATGTGTTATGTTTTATTGTGTGCAAAACGGTTATCGAAAAGGTGCAGTTAGAACTCGAGTTTAAATTTAAAAATAAGTATGATTTATTTGCCGATAAAAAGACAAGAAAAATGTCTTCTTGATTAAGTGTTTGCCATTGGTGAATGCGCATATTGTCTGAAGATGCCGAAAGGCGAAACTCGAGTCGCAAAAAATTACTCAAATGGAAAAGTACACAACTCAAATCAATTAGAATTTAAGAAAATAACATATTCTTTTAAACGTGTTTAAGTTTATCCCATATTTTTCCACACTCGAGATTTAAGCGTTGTCACAACCTCACCTAGAAAGCAACTGATTTCCCATAATTCTTGTGTTATCTGTTAAGAATAATGAATTACGTCGTGGTACTTGTCGTGGGAGTCTCTGTACTTTTTCGTGCGGGTTTCCCATAATGCAGTCTACCTACCTACTGAGTTTTGGAACACAGCCAACTGGAAAGCTTACTACGGCTGTTTAATCTTGCTAAAATCAAACCGTATTGCTCATTTTGTAACATATATATATGTGGTTGCGTTTATTTATTATTCGCTATAAATGCGGGTGTGAAATAATATTATGCTTTAAAAACATTCGAGTTGACATAACAAGATAATAATATAATGGAATAGTAATCCACTAAATACGTATCTACCAAGGAACTCGTTCTTCCCAGTGAACCAGGAAATTAGTAATTTTAATGGAATTCACTTATGTTTTTATGTTGGTTTTATGTGATTTATTACAACGTTTTTATTAGCTCGTATTCTTGTTTGTCCTGTGGTTGTTTGTCCAGTACAAATCTTGCAGTCGATTTTTAACTAACTTCCCGACTAGTTAGACATTTGAAACTTTTAGAATATATCAGAACACGATGCCAATGCATTCTTTTAATACTTTTAGCCATCTTTAAGCAGAGTTGAATTCATTTTCAGTTAATTCTGTTTTGTATGGAAAGTTATTTCAGAAAAATCTGTAAAAAGTAAAAGACTATTATTGGTTGCTAAGGGGGTGGTCGTAGCAACTAAATTATTAATATATAGTGCGTTACTATGGAAATCAAAATGAAATGTCAAAATGACATTGCAGTATTCTATATTTGTTTGTTTTTTATTTACTTCATATCAAGCACAAGTTTGAGCATATTGAGCATAATAATTCAACAGAAAATTTAAAAACGTTGTATATAATTATCTTGTAATTATATGTTAGTAATTTAGAAATATCTGGTATCCTTTACCAAGCCAATGTCTTTAAGTTATTGACTATACTTAATTTAAATTCAAATGTGAAATAATATGTTCCTACCTAGGTACTCTCCGTTCGTAAATTTTTTAATGTTATTTTAGAATTCTGGGTATGGACCCAAGGGGCTGAGTGAATTATTAATAACCGATCCTCTTTAAAATCTACACCTATGGAGGTAGATAATGTGCTCCCGCCTCTCAGGGAACTGAGAAATAATGGTAAATAACTGAAATACCTAAAGGTTGTGGAGAAACAGGTAACCGATCTCGAGTGTGGGAGAATATGGGATAAACTTAAAAACGTGTCAAAAATATGCTTGTATTTCGTTGTGACAACTGTTCTCGTTGTATGCACTGACGCTTATTCAATATTGGTATCTTTGAAGGTTGCAACACACACTATTGCACGTCTATAATGTGTGGTTCGTAGGACATTCAGACATTCAAAAACTCTGCGTAAAAGTATAATGTATTGGGATTATATTTATTAATCTGTTCTGCGGCCCACTATAATAAACAGACCGTGACGCAAAACTGATGATTCGATGGTACTGCTAGTAATTGGTCGTAGGAAATGATGGTTGATGCATATTGAAATAATTGGTTACAAATTGATGAAAAAATGTGCAATCGAAAATCTTCATTTATCAACAAGTTACCGCATTGCATTCGAAGACAATCAATAATTAGCACTCAAGTGGGAGGGAGGCTTAGGCCCGTTTCAGACGGGACACCGGTGTCGCGCTCGATATACTATATATCGATATACTAGATCTGATTAGTCAACGCGTGTCGGTATACTTTTCCGTCGGCCGCTACATTCTCAAGCCGCCGATACACTTGTTTCTATTACCGCAGCCAGTTTTATGTTCTAATTTATAACGCGAAATTATGCGTTGACTCATTAGCTCTGGGCGCTCATAAACATAATACAAAGGTCCCTTTATTCGAATACAAAGGCCTCCTATATTATATCGGGCGCGACACCGGTGTACCGTCTGAAACTGGCCTTAGAATAAGTCGGTGGCTTGGGCTATGTATTTACGTAAACATCTTTAAAATTGACTTATAATTTGATATCCATCAAGCGCCTTCAGTTGATAGTATAAAAAATATACAATACATTGATAAAATATACACAATAATAATTATATTATATAGTTATTATGTTTTTAAATTTTAATGAAAATAATATGTGCACATCTACCACAAAAAACCTTCAGTCGATATTAAAAATGCATCAATCACCATTATAAAAAGCTTGCTGGCATGGCACTACTTACAATTAAAAACGCTTGGCAAATTAAATAAAAATCAAACATAAATACTTTAAGTACCTATGTATCAATAATTAATTACAATTATGCGCTGTTTTCCATAAATATTGTCTTACTTTCGGATACCTATTATTATAGGTAATCAATTACCTTGTAAATAATTTAGATGCATATCCACGGAAAGTCTAAAAATACCATATTGTAATCGATAACCAATACATTAGTTTTGATGTATTGGAAACACGATTTCATTATTTTAGGGTGGATTTGACGATCAATTAGTAATAAATATTTTAAGCACATCCAAAATAACCAGAAGCCTCAATTTAAATCCATTTTAATACCTAATTCTATTTGTGTCGGTTATAATACGTTTCTAATCGCATAATATTGTTTTTTTAGAATAGCTACTGTTTACATCGTAATTATACATTCAAGACGTGTGAACTGATGTACTATTATTGTAATCGTGATTAATTTACCAAATCAGAGCCAGTTTGATTTTTGCTTAAAATTCGCGCCATTTAGAAAGTCGCTGTTGTATTTTTATACCCGAGAAGGAACCAGTTTTTCAAACTTTTTCTGCGATGGAACACTTCGCAAATCCTGAAATTTTAACGAAACACCTTGTATATTTTGTAGGGCATGTACATTATACGTAATTAATAAATTTAAAACATATGTATTTACTAATTATCTAATGACATAACGAATAAAAATATAAAGGAATGAAATTCTTAATGTCTTTGATGATTTTGGCTCCTTGAATTGTAAATCTCCTTGATGTCAGACATATTATTAGAAAGTTGAATTCTTATATCTGGTGTGGCGTCGAGCCATTTCCTGGACTTTGACTTTGATGCAGCATAATAAGAAAATCCTTGAAAGTGTGTTCTTCTTCATTCTTTCCTCGATGTTTTGGGCTCGTTGCAGAGGCTATTATCAAGAGTGATATGTTGTATGATGAAATATAGTAACCCAAAAATCTACTACGATAAAAAACAACCGTGAAAGACTCAAACATTATAATATTAGCTTGTGTTGACACACTGGGGTATTATTATGATAAATTGGCGAAACACCTATTCACGCTCCACGGACATAGTTTGGGAAACGCCTCTCTATCTATAGGATTCAAAATGTAACTTTTCCAGGCTTGTTTTTTCGGGGCTTGGAAGCGTGTTGTAATCTCAAGCCCATTTCAGCTTTAAACATCAATTAGTGTCGAAACAAATGTGTTTGGTCGGATTCGACCGTCAATGAATTACCCTTTATCAATTACTTACCACTCCATCCCTTGAATCGAAATCACGCAGAGTTTTAGAAAAGTAGTAGAAAAGGTACCATAGGCCCTAGTTTGACACTGCATATTATTGCATAATCTGTGAATTTTACATCCAATATCAGAGCTCACCGCTACTCTGGAATATATATTCAGGCGACTAGACTAGAAGAATTGAGAAATCGCTCTTTAACGCTGAATACCTCAGTCACGTCGGATTTGCAAAATATTTCCAGGACAGCATTCAGGGGCTTGAAAGTGAAAGTCTCACAGTAGATTCAAAGAAAAATATGTTGAAGACAAAAGTAATAATAAACCACTTTGCTGAGCCAAAGTGACTATCGTCGATGGCACCCAAATCAAGCGGGTGAACTAAGTCTATTTTTGACAACAATATAATTGACTATCGATGGACAAATTTAATGCAGTCATATAATGGTACCTTATTGCGACTTAGTATCTGCGTCAACGCAGCAACTTGCATCCCCTTGTCTCTTAGTCCTTATGTTGTTTTATTCATTCAATATAATTATACAGAAATTGGTCAAAAATTTATGTTTGTGACGTTTTACCATAGAAGCGCATACATAACTATACTTAGTGCCGTTAGTTCCAAAGATACTCGCCTATCTTTAAGAGGTCAATATCGGCAACTTAGATTGCATCACATACAGAGTCCATACATAATAATACGTCATACCTATAGCAGGTATTAAATCTATAGAAAAGCAATAAATACATGCCTAACTAATTCGAGCTAAATTAGAAACTCTGCATGGTGTCTATTGCCAAGTTAATCCAGATGGTACTGCATCGCGGGATAAGTATCTCATCCGAGTTTTCCGGCCAGTTGCCAGTTTTACCATGTAGGATTTATAAAATTTCTCATGAAGATGATTTAAATTTTCATTTATTAGTCAACAAATCTCATTTTTACGTACAATTTTCAATATTTATTTATTTATTTAAATAAACAAAATATTCTGAACATAACAATTAAGAATTCAGGACTCGCTAATGGTGTCTGATAGATAAGCTTGACAAGATAAAACGGTTCTGAACCAGAATAGGTCATGGCTGCAATCACGTAGGTAATTGACGGTTGCATATAAATTCAAATTAGGACATCGGGATTGGAAACTATCCCTCGTAATAGCAGACAAAAATGTCTTAAGAGCAGGAGTCACGTAGGTACGAGATTCAAGAGAGTGAAAAACGAGAACCTTGTAGAAAAGCAGTTAGAAAATTTCTCTTTTGATCGTGTGAAGGTGTATATATCAGAATTTAAAATATGTATAGGGTAAATTTAATAATACTATGACAACGTTGAGAGTATTGTATTTCATACGATTTGATCATTTGAGAAAGGAAATTCCCCCTTTCTACTTTCCACTCTTAAAAATTTATACGATCTGGGGAACACTGAGTGCTTGTGAATTCTCCCAAAAGGGTATAATAATTATGTACTGATATCTATCTACATAATTATCTCCCGGCTCAGAGGGCATAGTAAAAATAATATAAAAGATGGAATTTACTGTAGTAAGAGCACATGTCATATAATTAATTACTTATGACGTTTTAAATTGTTTGAGTCATACACAAATAATGAAACTTAGCGGGAGATATTTTTTTTAGCTTTGTGTTGTATTTATCCGTTTAATGAATGGTATTACGAGGGTGGGTCAATAAGTCCTTAGAAAAGCCGACAGGTGGCGCGACTAGTACTGTAAGCGGTTTGTTTTCATGCAGCGGCACTACCGATTCAGTATGCTGCGAAGTTTCAATCAGATTGGTCGGGTTGTTGTGTGTTTCTCGTACATTTAAAAAAAAAAAATTGCTTGTGGAAAATGGAAAAATGGAAAATGGAGAAAATTGAGTTTAGAGCTGTTATTAAACATTTTAATATAAAAGGGTTAACAGCAAAGGAAATAAAAAATGAGTTGGATTTAGTTCACGGCATATCTGCTCCTTCACTTGCAACTATTTATAACTGGTTAAATGAATTTAAACGTGGTCGTACATCAACAAAAAATGAACCACGCTCAGGACGTCCTGTAGAGGTGACTACACCAGAAATGATCAATAAAATCCACGATATGGTGTTAAGTGACCGAAGATTAAAGTTGAGTGAGAAATTTGAGGTTACAGGGATCTCAAAAGGTAGCGTCATTTCTATTTTACATGACAAATTGGGCATGAAAAATATTTCTGCAAGATGGGTGCCGCGTTTGCTCACAGTCGACAATAAACGCAATAGGGTGGTGGCCTCTAAAGCCCTGTTGTCGCTCATGCAACGCAATCCGGATGAATTTTTTCGTCGCTTTGTGACTGTAGATGAAACATGGATACACCACTATACTCCCGAGACGAAAGAACAGTCAAAGCAGTGGATTGCGAAGGCAAACCATGTCCAAAGAAGGCGAAAACCGTAAAATCAGCTGGTAAGGTTATGGCTACTGTATTTTGGGATGCACGTGGAATTATTTTCGTTGACTATTTGGAAAAAGGAAAAACAATAACAGGGGATTATTATGCATCTTTATTGGACCAGCTAAAAAACAAAATTGAAGAAAAACGGCCTCATTTAAACAGGAAAAAAATCCTCTTTCATCAGGACAATGCCCGTGTTCACACATGTTTACGATCAATGGCTAAAATTGAAGAATTTAAGTTCGAATTGGTCGACCACCCACCGTATTCGCCAGATTTAGCCCCCAGTGACTTTTTCCTTTTCCCAAACTTAAAAAAATGGCTAAGTGGACAACGTTTTTTTTTCAAATGAAGAAGTCATCGATCGGACAAATGCTTATTTTGAGGACCTTCCGAAAACGTATTTTTCTGACGGTTTAAAAAAAATTGAGAAACGTCTAACCAAGTGTATTGAGCTCCAAGAAGATTATGTTGAGAAATAAAAAAAAAATACAAAAATAAAAACTGTTTTAATGCTTTTTTCTAAGGAATTATTGACCCACCCTCGTATGTTCACATGTTGTAAAATCCTACACATTATATTATATTTAAAGAATCATATTATCATGATATCTCGGATTATTATCTTAACACGTGCTCAAAAGCCACCATGTGGAACGAATACGTCATAATTATAACGTAATAGTAAACATAATGAATAATTGAGTATTAAAGTAATATTAAATTCATTTTTATTTCATAGACTCACATTACAATCTGATATGGACCTTGGCCACCTCATGAAGAAGATTCTCGAGAGATATATCTGTTACGAGAAATGTATGTTAGCCACTGGCTCAACATAAATTAGATCCATGCTCTTGACTAGTGATTTTCAGCCTTTTTTAATTGGCCTTGGATCATTTTGTAAAATAACGTGAAACCCTTACCTGGACGATACACTAAGATCATTAAGCAGTAAAGTGTTGTTATATGTATTTACACATTTCTACTGTTTAATAACATACTATCTATCTCTATACTGATATATCTCTTTTTTATGTAATACTGTTTTATATTTCTTTGTTTCTAAATGTCATGTTGTGAACGTCTTAAACTTATAATTTGTAATGTCCATAATATGTTAAAAATAAATAAATTGAAATTGAAATGTCAGATCTTTAATGCTTAGTTTAATATAAGCACACAGCTGATAATGGCGTGCCCCCCCCCGCCACTTCGAAGATTCTGCCCGCCCTTTACATGCTAGTATAGATCTTTAATTGTTCACCAAACATCAGCGCAGTGTTTCCAGATCGCGGAAAATTTCAGTATTAAAGCGGAAATAGTGAGAGGACAATTTTATCCTGAAATGTCCAAATTATGGAGAGATTAATTCTTCTTGTGATTATAATAAAGTATATAAAAAGTGATATGCTTTTATACTAACAAAAAATCTGGGATATTTAAATTTTGTTTACAGTTTTAGAGGCTGTGTATTTATTAAAAACTTATATTATGAGATATTTAAGTCGTATTATTTAAATATGTTAATTGAATGGTAATCGAACGTAGGTGAACTTAATATGTGTGGGTAGTACATAGTGTATAAGTAAAAGTATATATAGGGGTAGTATTGTATCATGTAAGGGGAGCATTTTTCGCTACTGCCACGGGCGCAAAAATACCTTGCTACGTCCTTGATAATTCCCAATATTTTGATATATTTTTCAGATATATCCGAAAAATGTCTACCAATCTCATTTAAGTAAAGAATTTTCTCAATACGGAATTCAAAGAAAATGTTCATTCAATATGAATGAAATAAAAGAAAACACATCACTAGTGGGCCTTTATAGAATAAGGCATTTCGTAATATAAAATATAATACCGATTTGTCTTTTCAGAGTTACATAAAGGTTCATCTACGACACATTTATGGTTTTTTTTTTTTAAATAAAATCATAAAAAAATAATTACATAATATGGCTATTATATATAGTATCACAAGGTTATTCTTTACTAACTAGAAAAAATACCTGTCACCATTCTTTTGGATGCGTTCAATAATATCGGATTTTAGATTTAGATACGTTCATAAATATAAAATTACAATATTCGTTGATTTGAATACCAATATAGATTGGTAGGTATGGATTTCGATAAAGCCGATGTATTTTACGTGATTAAGCGAAACACAATACGGGCTGCTGCGTGGGTGTTCTATTTATACGATTGCGCAACAAAGACGCAAACTCTTTTGCATACAAATTTACATGCGTCAAAAGAGATACAGCTCGTGCGTTACAGAGAGACAGATACATCAAGAGACATGTAATGACAATAGCTGTTGCAATTATCGACAGTTCAAACGCGTGTTAAAAAGGTTAATAATAATCAAGGTTTATCCAGTAGATGGCGAATGTGCTTAGAGCGTTTGAAAATTGAAAAAAGTAGAGGTTTTCGAACTTGGGATACCTGGACTTTGTCCACAGTCTTTGCGATAAATGGGACTGTAACAGTACCTACCTATTCATCGCTACATTAAAAACGACTATGATATTACAAAACGATAAATTTGTATTTTGTAGTTTTGTTTTTGTTTTTTGAAGTTTCTGCTTTAGAATGTTGATTAATTCGAGTTAACGGCAAGTGAATGAATTATATGGTAGTGGATTTTTTATATTCATTTCTTAATAATGCAGCAATCGTAAAGTAAGCAAAAAATGGTATAAAAAAGTCTGGAGTGAAAATATTATTAGGCTTTTCGTCTTTATTCAATTGTGAGCAGTTGTAAATTTTCCGTCGCCTACGCTAAAGTATGCTTTTATTCAGTTTTTGAAAAAAATATATAATAGGTAGTTTGTGAATAAACAAGTGGTTTAATTAGACAATATAACCACGAGCTCGAACTAATTTGTTACTATCAGCATATCGAATTGAAATTGAATTAATTATTTTGCGTGTCCTTCCAAAAATACAAAGAATTCTCATTAATTCTCATTATCTCTTTAATTTTCATCGATTTGGTGAGGATTATATAAAGAACTTTAGTCATTTCAAGCAACCCTAACAAGTAAAAAAACCCATGTTTTAAATTCACCACTAATTAATGTTTTTAACTTTAAATAATCTGTTTATGTAATAATAATCTGTTAATTACAGAGAGGCGGTGGCTAATATCTCTAACGGAACCAATGGAAACTAAGCCTTTTTTTAAAAGTTTTAGGATTAATTATTGTTTTAATGAAATTATTGTGGCAATGTTAGTGGGGGAAAACATTCTTTCTTTACGACGGTTGGAATTTACAGCGTTTAAATAATTTAGTTTTTTTGTATAATATCAATGAGTTTGTACCATAACTAGTGGAAGTAATATGTTTTTTTTTTAAATTACAATTAAATAATGTGCTTGAATTAGTGACCATAGATAATTTATTAACATTCTGTACGTTATGTTGGAAAATATCCGGCATCAATTCCTGTTTTTTCTCAATCTAACTAATGATGCTTTACCATGCTTTGTAATGGGTTCATTTAATTATTTATGGAATCTACTGATTGATTGAATCTAAAATTATCACTGCATTAAAATGTTTGCGAGTGTGAAATTCGCTGAAAATGAATCTGCAATGTGAAATCGATTGACGCTGATTTAATCCCTCGCTGGGATGTATCCCTCTCCCGTAACCCCTTTTCAGTTTCTTTTATCAAAATTTAGGATCGGCCTACATAGAAACGGTTTTGTATTAAAGATACTACTTCGTTGTATTATGTAAATTTCTCGGATTATCTTTGTCTTAACCTTCCATTGGTTAATTATTAATACGCCCATTATAACATCTGGGCGTCGTGTTTGACCACGCCTTACTTGGATAGCTAACGCGGGACTTTTGCACCGGCATCGAAGAGCGAAAACGCAACGTCTAGTGGTTATGTCGGCGCGAGGTTTTATACAAATTTTTGTTACTTGTATGCGTCTTGGACTAGTTCGCAACATGGAAATATCTAACAGATTTTTACGAGCATAATTTGTAAAAATCAGTATTGGGGAGAAATGAAGATAAAGTGGTGGCGCTTTTCGTAAGTGGACTGTAATTTTAAGGATGATGTGGATTCCGGATCTAGAGGTGAGGATAACAGGATGCCAGACATTGACTTTAATGATGATTTATGACTGCTCCGTGGTTTGGTTGCACTGTCATTCCCGCGGTATTGTTCGTTTGGATTACCCGGTGCGCGGCACTTGATGGTACACTGTTTATGGATGATATGTGAAGTTGATGAATGATGATGATTGGTGATATGAGCCGAATGATGAGAGCCGGTATCACGGCTTGGAAGGTATTTAGAAGTATCGCTTGTACGACGGTCACATTAAGCTGACCTGGCCGTGAACCACGAACAACTTCTGAATCAGTCTGTATAACGTAATGAGACAACACGCACTCATTTTATTTGGCTTGAGCTGACTACGCGCAACGGCTGTCTTGAAGTCACTCCATGTACATCGCAGTCACGGTCTATTATGACCCGTAATTGCTAATTATCTGGTCTTGTGACAATAATACTGGGATTTGAGGGAGGTGGGAAGTAAGGATTAATGCAAATATAAATGGCCCAACCATAAAGAATCAATAACATTTTAAAATCAATCGTTCCTATAATGTGAATGTGATTTGGCCAATTCTGCTGAAATAGTAAATTCCACATATTATACCTACCAACAAACTAACTTACAAAATTGTCTAAAACTTCATTTTCAATGACTTTCTTGAATGGAGTGTTTCTAAACTTATCTCTCTTTTCATTTCCTACACAGATACATAATATAAACGTGCCTTTGGGTTTAGTTTCGTGTTCTTTTGGGAATATAAGACATTTGATACGCCTTACATGTATTTATTCCGCTCTCCGATGCTCGGAAAACGTCTGCTGATATGAACCAAATGATAGAGCACTATTTATAGAGGCAATTTCTGCAGGGTAAATAGAATCAACGACAGATATACTTAGCTAGAATGATATATATTACATAACATTATAAAAGTTGAACATGACAGACGGAATAATATTTACGGAAAGAGTATGTGACAACATATTATTGCAATGTCACACATTTTAAATTTCGAATGACTATTTTTTACTATCAAAGAAATCTATATCCTGACAAGCTTTTAAATGTAAATAAGAATTTTTAAATGTCTAATTGTTTATTACAACATTATATTATATCGTTGACAAAAATCGCATGTTTACAAGAATGAATAGTGAAAAGAGAAAGCACTATGTATATTTATATGAATCATAATAATATTTTCCATGGTAGGGATTTATTTTTCATTACATTAGTGAAGTATTTATAACTTTTCACTTTTTGCACTTTTTACTACACTGATACGCCTCTTTGCCTGATTAGTAGATAAGCAGGGTTTAATTGAATTTTACTAACCAATACCGCCTGAAAATTGTATTATTAGGTCAATAAAAATAAATAAGTATGACTGACAAAGTTTAGTATACACTATTTATGTCGAATCTTAACAGCCTACCCCCACCCGTCGCGACTATCGTCGCGACTGATAACTTGTTCGGCTTTACTATATTATAGTTTATATATGGAAACTTTTGCTGGTTGCAATATCTTCTCCTTAATCTATTTGCATGTAATATGTATTTATTTATACTCAATGCACGTCCAGTAGTTTTTGGATTTTGTTTGACAGATTTAAAAAAGAAACCTATATTTTGACCTTATAAATTGTCAAAATGAAAATATTTCGAAATATCTGTTGGGCACTTCAATTGTATTCTTACTATAGATTTTGGTACACAGGTAATTGATTTATTGGGAAAATTTTCATGTTTCGACCACAGAACATATTTATATGAAGAATAATGCGAACACCAGTCACCATTGCCCTCGTATTTGACAGAATTTCTGCTTCATAACTTAATAAGTAAGCCAATAAACGCAAATAATACAAAGTCCCCCCAAATGTCCCCAAATGTCCTCAAATATTACTAATATTTAATGCGCGTTGCGTTTATGTGACAAACTTATGCATATTATGAATACAAAACTAAATATTATATTCGTTAACACATGCTCAAGTTTATCCCATATTTAACCACACTCGAGAATCGTGTCTTCTTACAACCACACGCTACGTAATAAGGCGATATAATATACTAGTAGGCACTATACTTAAACATCCATGGATACATAATCATATGGTTTTCGTTTACTATTTAAAAACACAATCTCGTTTTATGCCTCACTTAGGCATTTTCCAAACCGTAACAACAAAAAAAACATAACTACAGGGCTCATCAAAACGTTCAGCCCATAAAGAATAAGTGCTTATTTACGGCTTATGGGGGTTTTGCGCTGGAAAATGTTTCTGATAAAATCTCTAAAAGGGTAAACATACACGCGAAAACCTTTTGAATGATCCGATTCAACAAAAAAATAATCTCGTGGAAACAAAATCGGCAGTGTCCTCAATATAGTAAAATCGGTGAATTTTGTAGAGTTAGTTTTTATATCTTTTGAGATAGTCAAGTGAAAGATTGAATTCAAATAATAATATAATATCCAATGTTAAATATAGGTACAGATTGAAATTCCAAATTTCAACGTGTACCTACCCACCGCCATCTTTAGATTAATAAAGCCTGAACATAACTTTTTGTACAAGCAACGAGTGGTCCACTGCCATACTTTTTATTGATAACGTACTTGAAAGCAGACTTTGATACTCTATAATGACTGAAGAGTATAAATAAGTTATTAGTTATTGTCGTTTAGAATCGACTGTCACATTGACAAACGTCCTAGTGTATTATGATATTATTATACACAGAAGAAGTTTACTAACTTTGATCGTCACTTCCGATTATTAATAACACATAACCACTAAATCAGATGAACTCCAAGGTCTCCAAGATTCGTTAAAATAATCTGAAACTAAGAATACTCCGACAAGTGAATACGACAGACGCGTCAGTATGAGCACTATATAGACAATGACAGGCAATTGGCAACAGGTCATCCATAGACAACGGGAGGGGCGAAAAGTAGGACCAGTCGTGTAATGTATCGGCTTCCTTCTTCAGTGGGCAATGACCTACCATTATGTAAGTACGTATACATACTTTAAGCGAATAGACAATTTTACATTTTGGCGGCCATATTGGTATTTTATTGTCTTTGCTGTGTTGGTAAAATAGCTGGCTTTCAAAGTAGTAATTATAATAAAACATTGTAATTATTCCTCATCATTTTAATATGTACTTACTGTCTTATATAATATTATTATGTTGTAATTTCGTTTTTTTTTAATAAATATGGCGTGTAAAGTGGGTCATTTTAAATGAGGAAAGCCTACGCATGTTTTTTTATTAATATAGTTTTCACTTTCACAAAAAATAACAAATAGAAAATGGATTCTCGTACAGTAAACTGATGGATACTGCTGACTTTGTAGAACGACAAATTATGATAATTATGTTATGCCGGTGATTTGATTGTAAAGTGACTTCTGTATATTCCGGTACGAAACTATTTGTTTTTTCTTTGAAGTACACACAAACTAATGGCTCCTTTTATTTATTAATTATTAAAAAAAACATTGTGGACATAAAAAATCAGAATTCAGGACTTTCCCAACATGAGATTTAATTGAAAGAAACTGGTTGTATTCAAATAAGTTGAATACAAATACATACTTATCTAATATATAGCTAATATTACCCTCACAAAAGAGAAGAAAAAAATAAAAAAAATAAACAATATTACACAATAAAATAAAATTTCAAAAACAAAATGCGCAGTACATCACTGAAAGTGTCTTATGTCTTTGTATTGATTAGTTTCGCACCCCTCGCTAACGGTACCTGATAAGCTTGACACAGGGAATCGGTTTTGATCCAGAAGAAGTCATGACATTGGAAACCATTCCTCGTGAGAACAGGCAAATATGGTTTAATAGGAGAAGTGACTTACGAGATTCAAGAGAATTATCGAAAGGAAAATAGTTTATCAATGAATAAGATCAATTTATTTATATCAATGAACGTGAACATAATTTATATGCACGGTGTTTTCGAGAATTCTGCCATTCTAATTATGACCGATCTGCATGTTGATCGTTACTAGAGTTGCCACTTCATAATTTTGCACTCCGGCTCTAGGATTTAAATGATGTAATATATTCTAAAAATATATTTTTTACATATATTAACACAAATACATATCATTAATTGATCTAATTTTATGAAAGGTAATCAGGCAAATCAGTGTAGTTAAAAGTGCAAAAAAACCTTTGGAAGATAGATTATTTTTTATTTTCTTATTTCAACTTGTAGAACTTAGTTGCTAAGAGTAGGATCAACGACTGGGTTTAATGATATCGCTTCGAATATTAATAAGAGTCTCAAATGATGTCGGTTTATCGTTTTTTAAAACTGAGCATAATTGTGTCGCCAGATTTCAAAATCAGCCAAGTCCATAATAGATGAATAGGAGAACAACAGCTTTTTGTTTTCTCAAGTACACAGTCACAAGGGTGAAAGTTTATATTATTTCGAGTATAGAATATTTAAAATTAATAAGTTCCACATATCTATAATGCAGAAATGTTAGAAAGTATTAGTTCTTCAGGAATTCATAAAAAAAGTAAAAAATACCTAAATGTGGACTTGGCTGATTTTTAAATCTAGCGACACAATTATGTCAATCATCGAATTGGAACATAGTATTAATACTTTATTAATTTTCAATACCACAAAGACGTATCCACGTAATGTATTGAAACGCATTAAAGTCTTACATTAAAGATACGTCATTAAATTTGTACAAATTTATATATTATAATATTAATTCCACGCTATATGACGTAATAATCTATTACTTATTAACGAGTATTTAAAAACAAATTTGTTTCTTAAATGTATGCATATTTATGTTTCTATAGATAAGTTTTTTTTTAAAGTCACGAACTCGAGAAAAAATCTTCATGTTGTATAACGTTTAAAAAAACTATAAAACGGGATTATGCCAGATAAGAGTGTGGCCTCTAAAAAAACTGCGTAAGTATAAATATTATAAATAGCTCGGTAACAAAAATAGAGGCATTTAAAAAAAAGTTCACAGGGATTTTGTCACCGTTTATAAGGTATTTACATATTGTAAGATAAATATATTTTATATTACTTGTATTATACTATGAAACTTATGATATTAAATGTTAGCTTTTTCCAAAGTGACTTAAATATGGAAGAATTTTCCTATTAAGGTTTAATTTTTTTGACGAAGTTATTTTGTAACTAATACTCGAATATTATTTTTGAAAGCTTTAATGTTTATTTATTCTTTATCAAGACCTGTAAACTTTATGTTTACCCAAAATTAAATACAAAAGCTCTTAATAAGCTTTTTCATAATAAAAATAAATAATCAGTTATTTTCTGAAGTAATAGTTTTGAAGCTATCTATTTTTGGAAAACTCGTAAAAAGAATTTACCGATAACAAAGTTTTCAAAGTTAATTTCGTTGAATTTGTGGGTATATGAGAACGGTGCCATTATTACTATCGTTTATTCGTTAGCAGTTAGATATTTATGAAATTGGGTTTGTTAGCAACACATTTTTCATTCTCTCAAGGTGTAGTTACTAACCAGTCGGTGTCATTTAGGAGGGCAATAATTGTGTTAAAATAAATTGCTTCTAATATCGATATATACCTACCAACTTCCACTTGTGTGAAATGAGTTTAGATAGACGTTGTCTTATAAGTTCTTATAACTTTGTATCATTTCTTTTGATGCTATCTTCATGAAGGTTGGCGATCAACTTACAGACACTTTCTAGTAAAATAAAGTTGACATGATATTATCCTATCTTAAGAGAATATCTCAAATCAATCGTAGAAAGGGTAGCTTAAAACTTGGGTTCTCATTTCACCAAAACGAAACACTGTTTTTTTACTTAGCAAGGCAAATAGTGAACTAACAAAAACAAATGATTCTAATTAATAAATATGTAATACAAGAACATAGCAAAAACAATACGGACATAGATTTTCACGTCCGCAACTTTGAAACATTTAAACGCAATAAAATTTACCTTTGTGGCGACCTGGTCGTTGGCCCAACAGCTGATTGGACCGACTTGAGAATCTCCTCCTTTTCGTAGCACATTCTCGGACATTTCCAGAGGATATGGTTTGCATCCTGATCCTGTAGTACTCCACCACATGGACATCATTGGCGAAGACTCCATACTAGGCGATTATTTGAAGCCTACCTTCTTAAAAAAAATATTTTTTAATTGCATAATAACTTATTTGTATAATTACTTGATTATATATTCTATAAAATAATTTATTTTGCCAACAAGAGATGCCGTATGTGTAGGAATGTATAACACGGAACAATCTGCAAACGTTTTAAAAAATATACCATAGCGCGCCACCTGTCTTGACGTAAATAAAGGTCGGATTATGTTTCAAATAATTCTCATTTTTTTTTTCCATAAATGGACTTTACGTCACGTAGCCCCGCCTAGTCTATCGAATTGTATGAACTAAGGTAAGCTCCGATCGCAGAGCCCAAAACTAAATAATTAATAATTAGATAATTTAAAAAAAATTATTTCTATGGTGTTTATTAATAAATATAGACTGTAAATGTCTAATGATTTTTGTTGTGTATAAATGTTTTGAAAAAATACGTACTTAATTTAAACTGATCGCTTAATTTTATGTCGTCAGTGAGTTTTTGAAGTTTCATTAAATTATTGTATCGTTGTCATTAGTGTGTACCTATTCATTAGTAGTAATATCGTAGTAGCTTCTTATTTCTCGTAAGTATACCTGACAAATGTGTTCTTTTTATCAGATCTCCACAGCCTACCTCTTTCCAAAAGTCACCCTTCGCCAATGATGGATATGTTGGTCGGTCTAAGCTTAAAAAGTTTGGCAGCGAATCTACAGTGGCCAGTAAAAAATGAATATTGTTATAATATAATATAATTGAATAAGTCTAATACAAATAATGAATATTGAGTAATTTATACTTGCAAGCTTTACGTAATATTGTATAATCTAAATAATGGGAAACTACGTCCATTTATAGGCGCCATGTTTTGTATCGCGTGGAAATTATCGAAGAAATTTCATGTGCTAATAATGCTTTGTTGCAAAATTGCTAACGTGGTTGGCTGATGGAATTCATTGGTTCTTATTTTATACTCCCAACAACAAAACGGAAAACTGACTAGGTACAGGCGCACTATAAAATATATTGTATGTGTACTTTAAATATTTTTGAAGTTATACTTCTTTTGGCACGTTTGGGAAATCAGATCAGAGTGTATTTTTGGCATGTGACATGTAACACATAATTTATTTTTTCACACGAAAAAAAAACGCACTCGATTGGATTCGAACCACCGATTGTTCGGTTATCAGCCGAACGCACTACCTTTATGCCACAGTATGATACTGCAATCTGATTATACAGTACAATATTATAGTTCAGAATTGTTCCGTTGCCTAGGCAGCGAATTTATTATTGTCGGCCATTTGCAATTCCTTACGTGAACAAACGATTAATCGCCAGTGACAGTTGGTACTTTAAAAATAAAACAAACGAGAAACCATTATATAATTTAGTAATATAAGTTAGAGTGTATAGAAATAAACCAACGGCGTTCCAATAAGCGGTCCTTTTTCTTGAGTGTGTAATTTGAACAAGATAATTAAGAGCTAGTCAAAGAATTTAGTTTATCACAAGTTTTGTTACGCCAAAGAAGTATAACTTCTAACGCTCGTACATTATGTACCTACACCCACCTTTTTTTACCATGCGCATAATATAATATCAGCCATATTATAAGGTTTACGAGTGACATGACAATAACCCCCTGGATAAAAACTCACCGGATATCAGTGACAAGGGGTGGAGGTAGGCTGTTAAGATTCGAGATAAATAGTGCACACTTAACTTGTTCATTAAACTATTTGTTTTCATTGTACTAATTATACAATTTGCAGATACAGCTGGTTAGTTTTTAAAATTAAATTAAACCCTGCTCACCAAACCATAATAGTTTAGGTATGCTATGAGCGATTCGACAAAAATGGAGGACACCTTTTCAGTCATACTTTTATACTACTCATAATTTTAGATATTTTATAGGTACACGAATAATTTTTGATAATTATTTACTATACTATGGCATGGATTATGTAGAATTTAATTAAATTTGAAAAACGAACAAACACTATCTACACGTTGTAGTCATAATTCAATGAAAACAAAATACGTTTATGTCGTATTCTAACAGTCTACCTCCACCCTTCGCCACTGTCAGATATTAATCTACCCATTTAAAATATCTGCAAATTATTTGAAATACCATTAAAAAGGTTTGATATATGGACCATTTATTAAAATATAAAAATAGAATAATTTAATTCGGCAATACTGTTTATTGTACTGTACGATGGAGCAGATTCAAGTGAAAGAATTTCCGTCGTTTGATAAAAATAATTAATACGTAAATAAAATGTGCAAGGCACAGGGCTTTAACCCGAGGACTCCGGGCTCGATTCCCTGGTGAGGTCACAATATATTTATGTGGTTTTCTCAAAGTTTGGATATTTATTTACGTGATCGTTTCACTTCTAGCACTGCACTACTGTCATCGGGCATCATGGGCTGTTTCGGTTTTAAAATAATAATATATACAAATTCAAATTTAAATTTATTTATTTTTACATACCGTGAACATTACAAATTATAAGTCAAAATTAGACGTTCACAACATGACATTTAAAAACAAAGAAACAGTGTAAAGAAGAAATAAATATGCAGTACTTATCACAAAAACAGTATGAAAAGTAAAGTAAAAGGTAGGTAGACAAATTATAAAGCATGGAAGCACACCGAATGAGCTAAGTGGACCCTATTTTAAGAATTTATAAAACAACGTCCACCTATACTCATCCTCACGTAGGTGGAATATATCAATATCCGAAGCGATTTGGTTGAAGCGAGTTATTGCCCTCCCAATGGTAGGTTAGTTCTGCTCCTCGGGAGAACAAACAACTGATGCTCACGATTTCTAATATAGTTATCAGGGACACACAAGTCAATACTACCAAGAATGGCAGAGTTCTCATTTACACCACGTATAAGTATGTATCATCATCATCAGCTGGGGTCGATCTACTCCTCCAAACGACAGTGAACAAATAAGGGCAACCCCTGCTACGTCTGGCTAGGATAATATATTGAAATATATATACGGTTGCATCCGAAACAGTGTGTAGTTTGTTATTTAAGGTAAAGCTCACTTCCACCGGAAGCCGTATAACCCAGCCTTGAAAATCCGCTAGAAATACCAACATGTAGTAATTAATTTCAGATGTAGGCATGTATATATAATATATATATATATATACATTATAATTAAATTAAATTTATATTGCACATATGAAAATGTATATGCTCAACGATATAGTACTTACTTATTGTTTTTTTTGTATACTTGGAAATAATTTATTGATAGAATTAGAAAGAATCTATGTGTTTAGTTATGTAGTCATTGGTAATAATTATATTATGATTCTGGATTAGGTAATGGTTAAGTTAACCGTCATACTGTCTAACCCATTTTGCAAATAAAACTTCAATATTAATGTAGATTACATAAAGAATGAGAAATCCTAGTGGCGAAGGGTGGAGGTAGGCTGTTAATATCCGACATAATTTGTGCACGCCAAACTTTAGCAGTCATACGTATTTGTTTTTATTGAACTAAGCTACTATTTACAAGATGGTGTTGGTTAGTTTTTAAAAAGCAATTAAACCCTGCTTTAACCAAATCATAATAGATAAAAAATATTATTCCACCTATAATATATCCTAAATTATGTATGATTTAAGGGGTTTTTGGCTATCATCTATTATGGCTTGGTTTTCGCAGGGTTTAATTGAATTTTAAAAACTAACATCATCTATAAATTATTGTAGTCTTAGTTCAATGAAAACGAATACGTATGACTGCCAAAGTTTAGTGTGCACTATTTATGTCCGATCTTAACAGCCTACCTCTATTCTTCGCCACTGAGACATCCATATTCAACATCGATGTGCGTGGAGGTTTTTAACGAGATTTCTCGAGAAATAATCTGAAAGAGATTAAAATCAATTAAAATCAATTGGAAATTTATGAATTATTTGTTTGAATTTAAACACATAGGTAATTTAACTAAAAATAATAATTATGATCATTGAAGATGACAGTGGATAACACACAATAATATCGGCACTTTTGACTGATTTGAACTGTTTTGGATCGATTGCGTCGTCTGCGTCAAAGACAATCGTCGTTGTATATTATATGGTACAATTTTCTCGTGTATATATGTATATTATATTACAATAAAACATTCTGTGACATATTGTTTTACCCATCATAATTTCTATAAAGACGAAATGATTTTTATCCATAATATCTTTATAATTGTGCCTATTTCCATTTATAAATTGTTTGTCAGAGGGTGGGGCAATAATAAGTGTTGTTAATTGCGGTAAAACCAAAAATAGGAAATATTGGATACCAAAATATAAACACTGCTTTTTGTTTTGACATTGTTTAATTTTAATCGGTTTTTCTTTGTCACAAGTGGTAAATAATTAATGTTTTTTATGATGCGGGTTTTGTGTGTTGTATAAGAAAATAGAAATTATATGAAACAGCATTTTCTATTTAATTATTTATTGGTATAGAACGCTTGCAGTGAAAAATGTCATTATTTTTTTAATGGACACTGTT
This sequence comes from Rhyacophila brunnea, assembly GCF_057557595.1. Taxonomy (NCBI): domain Eukaryota; kingdom Metazoa; phylum Arthropoda; class Insecta; order Trichoptera; family Rhyacophilidae; genus Rhyacophila; species Rhyacophila brunnea. The sequence goes on from NW_028232752.1 coordinate 19,419,226, forward strand.
GACGTAACGTTGACAACCCTGCAACAGCCGAGGGACCATAAACAAAAACTGTTTTCAAAGTTCAGCCGGGTGAAAGATAGATATTAAAGAAAAATGTATGTATCAGATGGAGGTTTTATGTATTACAGCAAAACTATTTTTCTGTAAACCGTTTAAAAATTTCTAAACATTATAGCTCGAACCTCCTCTAGTAATAGTGATGTGACATGCGCAGCAAGCCGCCAAACGCATGTCAAGTAGGTCGGGGAGGGTATAGGTGAATTTATCCGTGGAATGATCGCGTGATTCAGTGCTACAATCCCAGTCGGCTTACGTAAGAGCTTGTTTACACCGGGTTAGTACTAATTATTATTATTCACTACTCGTACGTGGTAACAGGCCGACTACTGATGCCTATTGCTAATTCGGCCAGTTTAGATTACTAAGGATTCGCAGTAACCCCGTGTAAACAGGCCTTAATACGTATACTCGAGCAAAGGCACCTTTTTACGCTGTTGCTTTTCGCTACATAATAATATGCAGACGGCGTCTTTACTTTCAAGTTCACTCTTTAGAGAGGGTGATACATCAGTGAAACGGCAAATAATTTTCAACTATAGGCGCGATGAAATTTTGGACTCGCTCGCATTCTGAGAGAGAACGTCGAGCTGGAAACACGTCACGTTGTTTCGTGATGGCGACGGGCGTATTAATTCTTAAATCGTGTAAAGATGACTAAAAATGTTACCCATTTACTTTAAAAAGAAAACATGTCAATGAATATATTATTATTGTTACTAATAGAACAATAAACAGAACATTAAATGGACGCATGTTGGATTTATATGACAAATTATATTTCGTTTGGCATGCGTCATTTGCACCCGCGACCCGCGATCCGCGCATCGCCTAGTCACGATCTTTTTAGACCGTGCCTCAACTGAGGTGCAGCCTTAAACATAACACACACTCGAAATGTTTACACATATTAGTAATAGTACTGAAATAGACTAATAGGTGAAAAAACGAACAACATAATCATTGCAACTAGTCTTGTTCATTGCAGTTTAGTTCGTGTCAGTTTAATTGGCCGTATAGCAGTACACCGTGATCGATTTTATCGGTAATAGATGGCCGTAGAGTATTGAGATCAAATTCATGTCTAAATAGAACAAAGCATATGTAGGTAATAAAACCCACCGGGATACAAGGTAGTGTTACATTCCCAAATGGTCCCCCATTTGGGGATGTCTCTGTGAATCTGGAGAGTCCCAAATCGATATCAAACCAACAAATAGTGGGTTGATTACGAAAATAAATATTAATAAACCAGCAACGTTGTACATGGTTGCCGGCGAAATTTCATATTGGGGAACTCCGCATTGTGTTGGTTCGCAAGCGGCGGTTTTTGTTTTGTTTTGGCGCGGCAGAACGTGGCCGGCTACCAGACAGAAAACACTGTTCGTTCGCGCTACGTATAACATAAATTATATAACATGTAGTAATCTAGTATATATTAATATCAAATAAACTCGTCGTTTCCATCATAATTCCGGTGTGTTAATTGTCCACCTTCAAGTCCTAAAATCCAGACGAAAAACCATACTAAAAATAAAAGTGACAGCTTGCTATTCACTTTCGAAAATGGAGGGAAGGGATAGTAGACAGAAGAAAATTAGTAGATAAGTAAAATTAAAATTTTGAATGGTTGAAAAGTAGGTTAGCCAGTAGGTGCTCGTTATTATTAAATATTTGATACCAATCATTATCAAATTAATGATAATATTGAATCTAATTAAATTGCAATGCTTCATGAACAAAGCGTCATATTATCTTGATCTCTTTCCGGTACAACAGATCAGGGTGAACTGTGATACGACTAAATGGAATACGGACGATTTATGTTTAACCATTTTTGTAGCGGATGGCAGTAAACTTTCCCTGGCACTGCTATATCACTATACATTAATGCACCTACGTAATCTATTACAACAAAAAACACGATAAGTCATGAATTGATCTCGAATGACCTTTTCCTTTCCCTTTTTTCCTATTCGAGTATACCTCAAGTAATGTAAAAGATCATTGAATGTATTTTTTTAATACAAAATGCATTCATTGGTGTCTATGGTAGATATATATTTTTAAATCTTTAAATTTGTAATATAGTAATAACTAACTATTGACTAATCTCTATTAATCGAAAGATCATTTGATGACTTTTGTAACCGATTATTGGCTACCTACACTTCAAATATATTTTAAAAGACACATGTTTTATGTTAATACATCTTTAGAGCTTACTCATAAATTTGGCAAACATAAAAGTAACAAAAGTTGATGATGATGTTTTAGTATTGTGCACAAATAAATATACATACATTCTTTTATTAATATAGATACCAGGGCATATATTCAGTGACGTCCCTAGATAAAATGCCGCCCCTAGGCAGCGCCAAAATGCCACCTCATTTTTTTATGCATTATTTTTATCATCCTTCATGAGTCCAATGTCTAAGAAATGTGTTGTATGGATACATTACTAACATAATATCAGACTAGTTATTCACAAATCTGCACGTGTCGTTTCTGTTCACCAAAGAAGTTGAAGGGCAACGGAAGTAAACTAGATATCGCGGTGAGCTGATTTTTTTAATGGAAAGATATTTTCGTTATTACTAAGTTTAGGTAGATAGCTATTTATATATATTCCAGATGATTTTCCACGATTTGCCGCCCTTCGAGTAACTGCCGCCCCCAAGCGACGCTCAATCTGCCTACCCCCACGGGACGTCACTGCATATATTCTATACACAAGGCTGCTATCGGTGGGTATCGAGGGTAGTTTATCATATTTATGTATTGAGGCAGTTAATTGTTACAATATGTTAACAGTCTGATCTGTCACAAAGTGCAATGTTTAAACAGCACCTCTCTTAGCTATGCTAACTTTTAGAGCGAGATAGACAGTTTAGACGGCTAACTTATTGTAACAATTATAATACTTCAATACATAAATATGATAAACTACCCTCGATGGCCGCCGGTAGCAAGTTTGTAATTGGTTCGTGATTTTTAAGAATATATTGACAATTACCATCATTGAATTTGTTGTTTTTATTTTTTCAGCGCTCTTGCAGCTCCTGGATCAACATTGAGTCCATCACAGACGTTCGGATCCATCCGGTCGCTATCTGGACCGAGGGAGGTCGCCAGTTTTCCACTCTCCCGTACGCCCAGCCCTCCACCACATGCCAAGTCAGTATTTCTCATCCATTAAATGCGCTCATGGTTCACTGTTCTCCATTTTGATCAACCCCTATTAGGAGACTAAGAAGGAAAGATGGAAAAAGAAACTTCATCCAGCTAGAGTGATTCCATGTCATACTCCGTTACTCGCGATAGTTAACTACAAGTAGGTTCTCAAACAACTGCTTGACGGCGATCGACGTACTGGCATTGTATGTGTATCAATGTATTTGGATAGAAAAAGCCTTATATGCATTCAGTATTAAGAATATTGAAAGAGGTTGTGTTGGTAACAAGTTCATTATTTTCTTCTTCTGTTGGCAGCCCCGAAAACAAAATAGCAGCTCGCGTTCTGGTTTGGAGTCTGTTACTTTGTTTACAAAATCTATGTATGCATTATTAATCTTAAAAATAATGGTGATAAATAATACATAATTGTGTTGTTTTCCGCTGCCTACATAAAATTGATGAGGATCTCTCTACGAGGCATTTTTATTCCTGAAGGCGACTCCGCAAATTGGTCACGTGTAGTTAACTCAGTCAATAGAGCGGAAGTCCTTTTTTGCTTCAATTTCATACATTTAGACTCCATCTCGATGGAATGTTTTGGTGTGTTTCCGTGTCGGGTTATGTTCTGGGTCTCGAGTTCAAATCCTGGGTCTGGAAAATTCACATATTGTTTTTCAATGTGTTTGGACCAGAGTATGGCGACTCTGATAGGTTAAGCAAGTGGCTAACATCCCTTTCTCGTAAAAAAAAAAACAAAAATCCGTCTATACAACCTTCATTCTGTGGAGGCCCATATTATGATCTTCTTGGGATCCGTCATGCTTAAAAAAAAATGCTGTGTATAGATCTACCATCGTAAGTTGGCGGCCGGTCGAATTTGAAACTAAAATTGTCTATCGAGGATAAATTTGTTACAAATGCCATTTAATTTTACAACATGTTTGGATTGCATAATATTTGTACAGAAATCTACTACCAATAAAAAATTATAAATTACCATTTTTTTGTTAGTTATGGTAATATTCTCAATGTCATACTAGCGCCCTCCCTGAAACGCCAATTTATGATGGTAGATCTATAGTAGGTATATATAATAATATTATTATTAATTTACTATTTGTGTATTTCCAGAACCAGTCTCTGTGATATGGATAGTGCGATGAATTCTCCGATGCCATCCGGTGAGGTAGGAGAAACCTTCTCATTCGTGACTCCGGGTGTGGAGTTCCAGTCAGTCGAATGCAAGATGACCACGACGGAAGAAATCAATTCCATGAAAGCCAGCGCCAAGAGCGCCAGCGAATCCGAACGCGAACACCTTCACTCGGCGAGAAAGTCTGAAACGTCGTCGGTCACCTCCGGCAGAAAATCCGTGTCCATCATTTTACCGGCCTACGGAAAGGGCTGACAGTCAAGATCGAAACCGCAATAAACAAAATATACTTTATTAAAAAGTTATCGTTTCTCAATAATTATAAAAAAAAATATAAATCAACGGATTGTGAATGAATGTCTCATAGTGTTGTTGAATCGAATCTCATACTTCAAATTCAATGACTAATTTTAAAAATAAAACTGTGTTTTTATTAATTGAAATAGGTATATTGTGAATTTAATGCAAAAAACAATTTATAAATGTTCATTGAATTTATTCCGTAGTGCATAATACAACAACTGGTCGGAGAAGAAGAAAGAATAATATAGAAACTATGTTATAGTATTGCCCTATATTATAATATGATAGTATTAAAAATAAGCCAAGTTTCTCGTTCTCAATGAATGCAATTCATCGTAATTCGTAATTTATTTGTTTTAAAATAATGTTTTGAATCGTACTACGATGACAAGATATCAATGTATTGGTTGTATACATATAATCATAGTAATTAAAATGTATGTTGTATTAGACTGAAATATATGAAGAGGTTGTCGCACACTGCGTGAGATATTTCTGTGTTCGCTTTGATTATTTGGTACTGCTGTTGAGAAATATCGGAAAATGATGAATCTGAAATAAAGTCCAATCCAACACTCACAGATGTTGCTTATTAATATGCTAACAGACCAGTCTTGTTCTTCCTCTATGAGCCTTCCCAGATGGCGTGGTTTGATTCTGACTGAGGTACAGGTGACCTCATTGAGCCGTCCACATGCACTCGCGGCGTCTCTCGTGCATAAAGCGTGGCGAGACACGACATGCCATCTGGACAAGTCTCTAAGTAAAAATGAAACAAATAATCAGTGGCATTTTCCAGATGAGGCAGTCGATATTAAAATATGTGTAAAAAATGAATAAAACATAAAATCATCAAAGTGTAAATATTTTTTTTTATTTAACGAATAATTCAAAATATTTGAGAATGCAACATTCTTTATTGAATATACATAATTTGAGAACTCCTGAAATATACGGTAAAATATTGGATTGTGAGTATAATCTGTTCTGAATACGTGTTTGTAATCAAATTTGCATCGCTCGCACTGGTACAACATTTCTACAAATTTTGGCTCATATTGAAAGACATTGTTATTTTACTATCAACCTAGGTTTTACTTTATCTACAAAAATCTTTAAAACAAAATATAACGCCCGGTGGTTCATTGGTGCAAATCCAGTGGATGCGGGTTAGTGTCCCGCCAGAGTTCAAATATTTTTTCTACTAGCCATCTCGAGGTATTTTAAAATTATGTATATTTGACATTGAAACAATTCTTAGAAAGTTAATAAAGAAAGTCTATAGTTGTTATGGTTACCATAATAATAATTGAGCCCATCTCCACAAAAATAGCATTATACTGAAATCTTCATTTTGAGATAATAGCGATTGAGCAAAACACGTCACTTCAAAAATAAAATCAAAGACTTCTAGAGCCGTCGAGAATCAAATAATGATTTTGACTAGTATCTGGACAAATAAGTCGCATGTCACTTGAACTGATTTATTGAAAACTAGCATTATTATGATAATGCTCTTTCAATTATAGACATCACCATAATAAAATAATGCATATAGATAATAAACTTTCTTGTGATATAAAGTCAACAATAAAGTGTTACAAGAGTGATAATAAGCATTGATTTATTTAATTAATCTATGGTCTGTTCAAGATATTGATTTATTAATCTTAGACAAAATAAAATGGCAGATCGATATCGTATGATTGTTTTCTTGACAGCAGTACAGAATATTCATAGTGTCGAATAATAAATAATATATAATCGGTTCTAGTGTCACTTTTTATTTGTACAAAAATAATTATTTCGACTTGGGACAAGTAAAGAACATTGTCTCATCAGGTTTTTGACAGATTACATTTATGACACTTTATAGGCAGCCATAAAAACGAGAGATCACCAATGTATTTTACAATTCTTCCGTAAATTAATCAGATGTTATTGTAAAAAAATAATACTATAAATTTCATGTTTATTTCCCCATTTGAAATGAACAAAGGACATGTTAGTCTGTATAATTTTATCGAAATGGCTAAAATCTCCGTCCTAATGTGCCAACAGAGGTATGTGCCATAATATTTCACGTCGATTTCTTGTATTATCTCTGATACAATCCTTTTTTCTTTCAATCGTAACGCAATTTTGCTTCGATAACAATAAAGTTTTTAGTAATCATGAAAAAATGTACTTACGCTAATTAGCGTTGTTTTATTTTTGGACATCTTAAATTTTGTTATGAAATGGTTACATACCAAAGATATTGAAAAAAACTTTCTTTTATAAAGATGGATTCTATGCATATGAAAATGAGGCTCTGGGAATACTGTACTAATGTTTCACACATACTATTAAATGAAAAAGTATTCCTTTAATTTTTCGCATAAAAAAATAACACATACATTAAACTGGGACTTGCTTTAGTGATATTTATAAGAAAGCCACGGAAAACTCATCTCGAAGAAGATTCAACATCTTTGTTACGTACTATATTTTATAAGAATCGACAAAAGAAACTCGAATCGTTCCTACCATTGGTGTAGGTATAATGTTGAATTAATTCCACCAATCACAAATGAAATAATTTCTTGACATTTTTTATAAAAAAACAGGGCTTAGTAATCTTTTTGTAATATTAAATAAATGCAAATTTGTAATTATTTATTTATGCATTTCATGTGACAATCTCAAACACTCAATGATTTCGTAGTGAATATTATTATTATGAATGAAAAAAAACTCAAATAGTGAATTCCCTTGTATTGCTCAAGATATGTTGGTAGTAGACTAAATTTAATACGTATAAATTTCTCTTAATACATGTTTTATAATAATTACTAATTATTAAAAAAGTGTAATAAATCTATTCTAAATTATTTGTCAGAATGTCAACAAAACTTAATAATTCAAATGATTGTAGCAAAAAATACAATCATTCTGAATTTAAATTTGGTGGTTTTAAAATATTACAATAATAATTGTTTTTTCAATAATTTTTGGATAAATTTTCATGAATGAAAATTTCCATTAAAAAAGAGTTAGTGTGTTACATAATATAGGTAGTTATTTGTATTCAGTCACATTGTAACTAAAAATGTATGATGGAATATGTCAAAATCAATCAACGCCCACAGAAAATAAAATAAACATCTATAGTTTTTACCACTATTATTATAAAATATGTTATGCAAAATACAAAATACAAAACACTTATTTCCAAATGCTGATAAGTCCACAATGAATAGATTGGGTAAACAACGTTTTCGTGATTCAAGTATACATAATTGGTTTTAACGTCTTTTTATCATTGTATTGTATTTTCACATTAGAAAAATTTACTTTTTTTATTAGCCGATAAACTCTTTATTGCAATAAATCATAAGCAAAATAAAATTGGGCATATCGCCATTCATTTGTATTAGTATATTGTAAGTCAATATGTTTTCAAACATTTTTTTTGTTTGCTTTTGGCAGGTTTTCCATCACGATCATGTCCGATCCTAATAAAATCATATTATGGGCCTCCACAGAGTGGATATCCTCCTATCTATCAGGTCCATACTCTGACTCATACACAAATTGAAAAACAATATGTATACTTGCTAGACCCAGGATTCGAACCTGGGACCCACGACGCTGGTTTTGCAGGTATTAGAACTAATAAATCATTTCATAGGTATTGTGTGAAATTACACATGGGAGTAGTCCATATAAGTGACGTTATGTCGTTACGCCATAAGGGGGGTTCTTATATGATGTGATGAAGGGGCATATCACAAAACCAATAAAATAGAAACTATTTTTTTTCTGAGTATTAATTATTCCGTGAGAACACTATATTTACTAAATTCGATGATTTTTACTAAATTTTTATTTTACTAATATATTAGTTATTATGGTGGGAAGAGTGGTCAAAAGATACAAAAATATTTGTATGATGACATTAATGGACGACTCCATTGTCCACATAAAATTGTGTAACTCCAAAACTGCTATTTTACAGGAGAGACAAAATACATTATGGTTTCATATACAAATATATGGTTATGGAGTTAAAATCATCCATGATTTAACAATGTTACAATTTTTTTGAAATTGCATCATTTGCAAGACGGGTAGATATTATGAACGGCCACTAGATGGCATTCAAAGTCAATTTTCGATTAAAACGGAGTTACACATTTTTCTAGTTTCATGATTTTTTAGTTAAATTTTGATGATATGTCAGACTTATCAGTTTTTGGAAATAGACACCGCATATAAATATGTATGTACTTATATTGTTTTGTTCATAAAATTTTAAAAAGATCCATTATAATAAACAATAAATATAAATGGGTATATAATTTAATTTGAGGATTGTAAGAATTCATCTGTGGAATTAAAATCTAATTTTTATTTCTCAAATCTCCATTATATAATACCAAACATTATCGTGTATTATCTCAAATTTATTTACACAGATAACATTTAATAGTTAATTATTATATTGTAGATTTTTTAATACTCATGAAATTGTGTGTTTTAACTATCTGTCGTACTGTGAAACTATTTGTTTGTAATCAATAAATTGTATTATTAACGTATAAATCATAAGTGGTATGTATTAATATTTAATCTTCAACTGTTGATAATGAAACGGTTGTAAGATTTAGGACTTAGGTATATTCCGACATCTAAAATACGGATAGGAGAAAGTGTTGTAAGATTATTATAATATGCATGGTACAAAATAAATGGCAACATTTTGAAAGGACAGAACTGTCAAAATTATGCTGATAATAAATAGTGTTATCTTATTGGTAAGCCAGATTCTCACGAATTGATGTTTTTTGATAAACTTTTAGCGAGAGATATGAATTGAAACTGACGGCTCAGTTTAAATCGAATCGATCCCTACAAACAAATGATGTCTATTTACTATTTTAAACAATCTTTTTTGCAGAAAAGTATGTCATAAGCATTGGTAAAAAATGATCAATCAGCTGTCAAATGCTTCGATTCAACATACTTAACTTGTTGTATGCGTGCAAACTGACGTTGAATGCATCTTTCTATCGAAAGTTGAGTCAGTCTACATGCTTTGTAAATTAACAAAGAATCAGTTTGAACCAACAGTAAGTTGATCAATGAAAATCGCTTTTTGGGAATACCGTTAACACTATAGTTGCCCGCGTTAATTAAAAGTTTTCATTATAACATAATTTTAGAATGGCGACATTTAATTTCATACCCACAAGTTAGTTGACTTATTATAGATTTCTACAGTGTTATTCTAGTGTCGTGTTTAATGTTTACATGGAATTTAGCATAAGTGTATGCATCTAATTTATTAATATGGCAATATTCTGCGCATGCAAATGCTAAATTTCTTGTTAAAAACAACCATGATTGCTAGAATAGGGTACCCACTAATCAAATACGATAACATACAACTGATAAACTCAAATAGTATATCGTCGATGTGCTATTTAGTCATCTGATATAATTTTTTTTATATAACCAGTCACAGTAAAATCAGTCAAAGCGTGTGGCAACCTTTTTGGTATCTATCTGATCCAGTGCTAACCATGTCTATTCATAAGATCTAGTGCAGTGCAGAGCAGGTTGGTTTGGAGAGGTCTATGCTTGTATTGATAGTCGAATTTCATATTTGTGCTAATAAAGTAATTTATTGTTTGTCTCTTCTGTTGTATTTCAATTTTATTATATCGGAGGTTTTATCGACTCAACGACGATATGCTGATCACTCTCGACGATATACTAGACTAAATTACATAATATTAATTGACACTTAACATCTTGAAGAGAAGTTTCATGATGAAAGTCAACACTAAGTAATTTATCTAAGAATTTTAAAATATGTCTAAGTCGTAGGAAAATAATACGATTTCATGTACTACAGGTTTAAAGACAGAACTCTTAAGTGTTGTGCTACTGAATAACAATATCTACCAAACTTCTTAGAAGAGTGATAATTTCTACCAGTAGACATTATTAACTAATAATTTGTTATTATAAAAGATAATGTAAATTGGATGTTGAGGCTGATTATAATAAGATGTTATTTTAGTTCCATAAGTGACAATATACTAACTGTAAAATATTACGTCTCCAAAATCACTTTCAATCTCAAACATAATATGTAATCTCTCAAATTTCAGTTGGCTCATTGTTTGGTCACGTGACGCTAACATGAAACACGTAATATGTACTGTTAGGCACCTTGCACACAGACATTCGACATTATCCTAATTCAATGCAAATTAAGAATACCCAGCAAAATTGCAGTCCCGATCATTGTACATTGTCGTGATTTAGTTTAAGACACATACATTGATTTTGTTTTATTGGATACATCCATCGATTGGAAATATATAGATGAATAATATTTTAACAGAGCCCCTTTCTGAAAAAGTGTTTTTTTTTGTATTCACTCTACAATCCCATGTGGATTTTTGTTTTACGAAAAATGGATGTTAGCCACTCGCTAAACCTGTTTGGTCCATGGTCTGGCTCCAAACACATATTGAAAACAACAACATGTGAATTTGCCAGAACCAGGATTCATAACTTCATGACTTCATAAGCTGACTACCGCTCTGAAAAGTATGAAGTCTTTGTTTCGAGATACTAAAGGATTAATACGACAGTTTAAAAATCATGTGATTTATTGAAAACTAGCGATAATGTATTTTTTCCGTAGAATTGCTGAATTATTGAAAGAATGTTTAAGAAAACGGAGGCGGCAAAAACTATTTGAACATAGCCTACTGAGCACCTTCCAATTATTTGCAAGTCGACTCCGTGAGCGTGAGTGCATTAAGTTACACGTGTTTTGTGAATATCAAATTAATTACATAATATATACTAAATCGACGAGTTTCAGTCTTGTCAAGTTGCAGTTTCGACAAGTTGCAGTTTTGACGAGTTGCAATCTTGACAAGTCTGTATATCGTCGGTGTTTTGTAAAAAGGGCGAATTAACCATTTTGGCGAAATCGAGTTTTTAATGAAAATACAATATGTACCCCACTAGCTTTGTTGTGTAAAAACGGTGAATTTTTAACTCCACAGGAAAGTACTTAAAAACGATAATCGACGAAAATTAAATTAATTGAAATTACGAAATAAAAAGCAAATGTGACATATTAGGCCTTTTAAAATATTATATAATAATACCTATTATAATGACAGTATTCTTTCTAAGCTTAATTATAAACTTGTTAGATATTTATAATCATCTACAGGTAAAAAACAAATAAATGTCAAAAGTTAAAAATCCTCCTCATGTAAAGTAGCATTTTGGTTGATTCGCCCTTTTTACAAAACACCGACGATATGTGAAGACTCTTGATGTATGCAGAATAAAGTCACTCTTTAAAATGATTCAATATTAAAAGTTACATACTATTATTATAGTTTTCTTTCTTGTATTGTGATAGCGGCTTGATTTTATTCAATACGATCATGAGAGATTACAAAATTTTTCCTTTTAGTAATGATAATAATAAATGATAGTAATTAAGAAAATAAATTATGAACAGAACAGACCAAAGGAACAGGTTAAATGTCACATCACACCATCCTTTTAAATTCGAATATCCATGAAAATGTATGCTCAATCGGTATTTAATTGTACCTTCTAAATTTGATGGTTATGACTTTTTATTACTTTCTTATTATGGGTGTAGAATTTATAAATGAGTTCTTTTAACACATAATAATTATTTTTTGACGAAATTAATGTATTTGAGTATGTACAAAACAACAAAATTGTAACACAATCAGATTAATGTTTACATAATATGTAATTTTTATTCAGTGCCATGTCCTATTGATTCAAAATGGTAATAATTTATGTGATGGATTTTAAAAGTATTGGGACGCAAGAATGTCTGTCTGATTAAAAGTTATATTTATTTATTTATTGCTGGAATTAGCCAACATTTTTGTTTGATACTCGTATAAACTGTCACATAATAACTTTATCATGACGTATAATAACATAATATTAACCTAACCTTACGTACAATGAGATACAAAACATTGTTTATTATCATGTTAATGTCTGATAGATACACAAAGATGTTTGGAAGTTGTCATAATTAAAATGAAATCACAACTGTAACATTATTAAATCATGAAATCAATATATTTACTGGTGTATCAATTGATCACATTAGGTTAGTTTAGATTTTCCATGTTGTCATAATTTGTTGAGTAAGTACTTTAATACCAAAAGGTATAAAATGATCATTTACGATTTTATTGACATTTTAAACATTCGTGTTTGGCTATACAGTCCTTAACGGGTTTTGTCGTCTTCCAGAAAGTTTCTCCATCGTAGACAATCAAGTGGTACCCGCTTTCCATTTTGTTTTGGTCAAGCATCTTCATTTCTATCGCGGCACCCTAGCCTCAAACCACCAAGAGGTATATAAATCATAAACAATGATAAAAATCTTTTTGGATTTATATACATTTTGATATTGAAGTACTTATGCATAATAATATACATATTTAGTTATATTTTGAATTTGTTTTAATCAGAGATCAGAGAGATAAAAATCTTATTCTATAGGAGCCTAGATATATAAAAACGAGGCAAAAAAAGAGCCTCTGAAATAATTGACTAATTTTCACACAAATTCTGAAATGAGATTAGTGCTTTTATATTTTTTTGCTTACACATATGACAGTGGAACTTAATTCAGTCGGATTTCTTTGGTTTTAATCAAAGAATTTTGACTATAGATAGAACCGGTTTTATATGTTATTTCTGTCATGACATTTGAAATTATTTTGCAAGTGCATGAATTATGGTAAAGTTGGTAAACCCCATAAATATTAAGATTGTGCAGTTGCCATTTTCTTACATACGCAATGGTGGCCATTTTTCATGTTCATTATGGATTATTTACACAAATTTTACATGATTTTTCAACTAAATAATAATGTCAAAGTGTAGTATTATTGACTGCTTCTACTCATCGTGATAGATTGTCTTTTTATACGCCCTGCAAATTGGTAAATAAATATCATAGCAGTAGTCAGAAGTTCTCTGAAAATTAACCTGCAATGCAGGACACAGGATTTTGCTAATTTCATATGTGAAACAGTGGTCCTTTTTTTTGCTTCAATTTTTCATACATGTAGGCTTTATCTCTATAGAAGGGGGTTTTTAAGAATACTCTGGTTTTAATGCAGTATGGCACTTTGTGTGATGTTGCGATTGGCAAATATTTTCACAGCAATGACTAAACATTTCATATTGTATAAGTAAACGAAAGGAAGCATTATTAAGGTTTTGAGTCAATATTGTAATAATTATTTATGTTCATCATTCATAAATTATTATAAACATTTTGTACATTTCATCATGTTACGTTACTGTAATTAAACGTGACGAAGTATTTAAGATGGATATTCATTTCTAAATGCAATCATACTCGTAAGTACTATTTATCCGATGAATTAATATTTAGTTGTTCGATACATAAATTGTATAAATATAAGCACTCAATTAAAAATAACTAGGGTACCTACCTTGTAGATTTTATGGATGCATTTTATTCTGTGTGTTTTTGTATGAGAATGTGGTGCCAATAATCAGGTACTAAATGTGGCTAAAATAAAAATAATTACAAGATAAAAAGAACTTTTTATTTACCACCTTTTTAAATTTTCTGTTGAATCATATAAACTTGACAATTCTATGTGTCAATAAATACTTTTTTTGTACTTGATAGAAATACTGAATAAATATAGAATACTGAAATGTCATTTTGACATTTCATATTGATTTCCATAGTAACGCACGTATATATATTAATAATTTAGTTGCTAGGACCCCTTAGCAACCAATAATAGTGTTTTACTTTTTACGAATTTTTTCCGAAATAACTAAGCCATGCAAAACAGAATTAACTTATGTTAATTAACCATGTTTTGGAGTTACCTTCTGCAAAGTGGCAAAAATGCTTTCCAGATTGGTTCAAACGCATGGAAAAGTGTATAAATTATCGTGAAGAATATTTTAAAAAACAATAAAATTGTTTTCATTTCTAAAAAATTCGTTTTTGTTTGTTATTCCCGAAATATAAACGGCTACCTATGTATATAGAATATACTTTGTATGGCTGTCTAGGACGAGCTAAATGCATTCTCGCAATGTAATCGGAAGGTGAGAAAATCGGCGGCGTAAAATAATGTTCTAAAGTGGAATGCACAGCGTCTGCCTCCATCATAGCCCTTTTTCTAGATACCTACAACTGTTTTATCATATTATTGTGGAATTTTGCGAAATCGCTCAATGCACTCCTCGTATTGGTGGGGCAATTTCCTTAAATAGTCAATAATGCAAGATGTGAATACATAGGCCGTTGAATTACCATCTGCTTCTTGCCAAGCATAAAGAATTACATCTGCATCATTTATAGATCCTAGATGGTAAAGTTGTGAAGTTGAAGTTTTTGTTTGTAATATGCGGATGACGCTAATATCTTCAGACATAGCCAAATACTAGCAGATCCATGGTGATAACCATTCTTTTCCTGTTAGCACTTTCTTTGGCTTCATCCTTGGCAACACGACATTTGTCCTTTTTCTTTATGTTGTTATGTGCCATTCAAATTACATAACTATAGTGAGTCAACATTCCAGTAGATTCGACTGGCTGGAACAATGAGTTCATTATTTTACATGTTGAATCTTGTTTCATTTTTTGGTTTGTTGCATCATCAATATTATTCCTGCCTAGTAGTTATCCAGTAATATAAAAAAACACTTCAGTTGGACTTCTAACCAGAAACACATATTGCAGTAATATTCAAACTTTATATTAGTATACCAGTAAAAGTGTTATGTGATTTTATGATATAAAGAGGAAATAAAGGATAACATTAAATATAATTAATAATATCTTTTAATAACTCTAACCCATAACAATGTGTAATTCATAATCTTCTTCGTTTACATTTCTGAGCCTGAGTACGAAACATAGATTAGTGGATTGAAATTTTATCTTCATGTAATATTTTACTAAAAACATTACAATTAACGGCATCTAGATTCAAACACCATTCTTTATATATGTTATGCATATTCAGAATGTATAGAAAATTTGACTCCATTTCCAATTTTCTATTAGAAGAAGCTCTACAATAAATAGTGGCTGGGTACTAAATGTATTAGTTTGAGCCATTTCCTGACGTTCTTGGTTTTATCGTGTCAATGTCTCTTGGAAAATGATACTCTTCATGTACACTGCTTAGGGTACTGTTTTCTATATAGTTATTTGGAAGACATATTATATCATTAGGTTTTGTCCATCGTTTATAAATATCTTCTTTTATGCCAAGTGTGTCATGGAAAAAAATCTGACACTTTGTATTTATCTCCTTTTTCATTTGGAAGGTAATAATTGTCGTGCCCATCCTGTTTTTTTTGCACAAAGATGATATTGTAACCCTTCGTTTTCTTATATTTCGAGTGCATACAAGACTTTTTCTCGGGCCATGATTTAATAGCCCAAAAGAATTCAAATATTTTTTTACGCTGTTTGTCAGAAATATTTCCGCTAAGTAAAGAATATTAATTATTTTTAGGTATGGTCATAATATGACCACAACGGCATAAGCGTTCTTCATTCCTTCGGTATATCTTCTGTTTTCTACTCTTCAACAAGTTTAAGTCCAGTATGTAGACATTACGTATACGGCAGAGCTACGGGATGCTGGTTTGACCTGGAACGAAGCAAGAAGACTGGCGAGCGACAGGGATTCTTGGAGGCGCCGCGTGGTGTCCATATGCTCCAGCTAAGGGGCAGATATATGGCAAAAGAAGAATGTAGACATTATGCACTATTCTTTACTTTTAATGTCCAAATTATATATGTATTAAAACAAAAGATGACGAAATTGATGAATAATACATGGAAATCATAAAAATAACTTACTCCAAAGTATTTTTTCAATAATATCTAGAATAACAGCTTATTTATATCACAAAAAACACAC
Source organism: Rhyacophila brunnea (assembly GCF_057557595.1). Classification (NCBI taxonomy): domain Eukaryota; kingdom Metazoa; phylum Arthropoda; class Insecta; order Trichoptera; family Rhyacophilidae; genus Rhyacophila; species Rhyacophila brunnea. The sequence goes on from NW_028232752.1 coordinate 19,435,935, forward strand.
ATTTAGCAACTGATAGTTTACCAGCGCAATGTTAGCGTATAACTCATTGTGCTGAGTGCGTGCACAATAATACCTCCGATGTGACGAGTCAGCACATCAAAGATTTTAGCACTTTTAAATATGAGACATCACATTAGAGGTTTAGTTTTTCGAAAATAACTTTAAACCAAAAAGTGATAGCACATTGGAGGTTTTTGTCGACGATGCAGAAAAGAAAAAATCGTAGAGTATTTTTACATCAAAAACCAATTTTCGTAAAAATGGCACATTGGAGGTTTATTTTGTGCATCGACGATATTTAACAATATTTTTCAGAAAATTGTTTCGTTGACCAGTAATTGTAAACATCTAATAAATTATCATCACTAGTTTGTCAATTTTTACTTTTGAATGTTTGTTTGGGTTACACCTCGAGCGGCTTCTCCACTACCCCTTTATTACCTCTCGTCAAATGTGGGTGGGACAAATGCGTTCACCTTCTTTTTGCATCCCTTTCCCCGCTGCAGGCAAGAAGCGAACTCCATCCCCTGTGTGCAAGAGACGACGTGCAAAAGAAACGAGGATGCCTGATATTTTGTCAAAGGCACTAGACAAAATACAGAAATTATTTTTAATTTTAAGACAATTCATACATTTTTGCCTTGGTTCTAATTTGCTTCCATAGTTTATATAAGAATATGGATTTTAATAAAAATTGAACTATGTCTCATATATGAACTATGTCATTGACTGTAAGTCTACTTTTATTATATTATGTTTATAGGTATATAGGTACTTGTATGCCCCTTGAAATTTCTTTGCAGTCGTGTCATCGAAATAATGATAGTACCTACCTATTGTAATTTTCACGTTTGCAAATCTACCAAGGCAAACATAAAAAATAGGTAGGTATATAAAGAAGATTATGTTTGAGTAAATTACATACCTACCTATATAAAATGTCTATATCGTCACCGTTCAGGCAAAAGTCACCAACCCTAAAAACATAGTTTTGAGATATCGCAATTTGAAAGTTTGAAAATGCAGGAAAAATCAGATTTTAATGTTTTTAAGGTTTTATCTACATTAAATTATTTTCTCATGTCTTCTTAATAATTTCTTTAAAGTAATTTTACTTTTTGATGCTAATTAAAACATCTGGAAGGTTTTGAAGGAGGCAAGGTAGCTCAATTATGGTTTGGTGACTTTTGCTTGTTAATAATCTGAACAATGTTAGCCAAAAAAAGGATCAGTAAAACTCACCATCCATAGTATAGTGACTTTTGCTTGTATATTTATAACGAAGGATTTTTTTTTTTATATAGTAAATAATGTCTCTTCACCTATAATGACTTTTGCTTGTTAAGATTTTATCGAAAGTCGTTTAGTGAAAAACAAATAATTCTGATTTAAGCAAAATTTTACTAACTAATGTACCCTGGTGAGTTTTGCATCTTAAAGAACATAATTTTACGCTTCAGGTGACATACTCAACTCAAAACTGCCATTTTCAGGGTTGGTGACTTTTGCCTGAACGGTGACGATATTATATTTGCGCATTCTTACAAAAGTGTAAATGGCGATCATTGTCATTTTATATTTTGACATTAAGTAGATTTTAAAATTATTGTTTCAGAATCTACATCAATATGTTGTCAATCGTTAGGGCATTGACTGCGAGAATAACAGCAAGCGATGAAAATTTATAATGAAACACAATATGAAATAATTAAGAAGTCATCAATCTGACAGGAAGTACTGACAAATAATTTCCATGGTGGGAGTGCGTTACTATTATTATTATTACATAATTATGTCCTCATAAATTTATGTTGTTATTCATAATTTGTCAATATGATTATCATTGCAATAAAGTGTACCTATCTGAATTGAAATATTGACTCATTTTTGTCACCATTTCGTTTTTATAATTATAAATACTTTTTTGGGTTCGGATCTATGGTTCTGTCATAGTCAAAACTTCCAGTCACGCCAATAGATAGTGCCAATTATAGGGGGCATCTTCTTGTATGGAACTTATGAATCTATATATATATATATATATATATATACGTCTGTTATCTATGGTGCTAATAGAAATATCACATTTTTTCAATTATTCCTGCAAATTCTAAATTTGAATTCTGACACGTCAAATGAACTTGTTATAGGCGGTTCGCGAAAGAAAACAAATGTCAATCAATAGTCTATTAGTTTGACAGATAAAAAACAGTGTCGTCTTCTTAGATTATATTTTCGTAGTAATTAGTGAGGAAATATGTATTTATTTCTTGTTAAAACTCATAGTATGCCAATGTGCCTCTTACAGATTTGAATAGTTTTGTGGAATATTAATTTAGATTTGTGAAATATAAATTATATAGAAAGTTTTAAGCGACATTCTAATTAATTTGCAGTAGATGGACAGCAAGACGCGAAATGTATGGTGACGAATGTAAAACGCATTTTAAAAATGATTTTATCTGTGATTGTGTCGAGTTTTATCAGATTGTGCTGGATTCAAATGAAAGTAGACTCTAAAAAATGAATTGAAATAGTTTAAAAATCAACAAAATGGTATTTAAATAAAAAAATTGGCGCGTTTTCTAAAATCTCTTAGGATAATAATATATAGGAGATGTTTATAAACAAATTTCTGGAGACTAACATTCTACACTGTTAATTTATATTCATGAAACTTTATTTATATTGGTGTGTATATTTATTTTTCATTGTAAAGATATCAAGATTTGAGGCTAATATAAGTATTATTTATGAGTAAAATTATATATCAATAAAAAAATAAATTTTGTGAATGTAGAGTTGGTAAATAATTCAAAAAATATATTAAAATTTGATTTTTATTAATTCATCATCTGAATCGATTATAACCGCTGTATGGCAAAGATGAGTTTTGGTCCAATACAATAATTAAATTACAATTATCATGTGCTATGAGACACAGATGAATCGCGTACGTTTTCATCAACCTAATCCACTGTAATATTAATACTCAGGTAACGGCTCATTTTGTTTTGTTACGCAAAGAAGTATAACTTCTAACGCGCCTACATATTTTAATTATGTTATCTAATGTTTTATATTATTATGTTGATGCTTTACGATTAATAAATTATAAGTTATAAGTTAAAGAATTGCTACAGGTGAGTGTCTATAACTTTTACTGAAGCTAGCTTTTTAAATATAAAAATAAGCTAAGATATAATTTATGGGTAAAAGGCGGAAAAACTGAAAATGATTCAATGCAACTTTTTTATGTAAAAGTTGTCAAAGGGGTCGACTATAAAATGTTCTTAAGTGCTAGAAATTGGTCCGTCTCGTAATCGACCCTGTTCATATTACTATCAGTCCGCTCGAAAATGGTTCCGGCCTCTCTAGACCTCCAGAGGAGACATCCCCAAATGGGGACAATTTGGGGGGGTGATGGCAAAACTGTGTTCAACTCAATTTTTAACAAGGGAAGTGAGCGGGCAATAAAAACAAGAGTATTTTTAAAATAAGGACAATTTATTAAAACAATAATTTCTACTGCTTTACTAGTTTCTCTAAGTTTCAATTATTAATTTTATTAAAATACCTCATGATTTAAAAATAATTACAATGAGATAAATTACACATTATCCCAATACATATTATTATTATAATACTTATATATTATGTACATAAATGTATATTGCAAAAAAAAAAAATCAAATTCATATTATTATGAGTTATTTATTATTATAGAGATGGAAAATTGGATAGGACGCTGCTGAAAAAAAATAAATATCTTACTACGTCATGTGAATTCATTTCACAATAAATAAAAATGCTAGGTACATTTTACCACAAAATGTGGAACTTTGGCAAGCAAAAATATCCATTAATTTTAACTAGTTATATAATATGAAAGTTATCATAATTCACTTCATAGTGATACACAAAAGTACATTAATGTAAGGCGGATAATTATTTATATATTCATAGGACTATTATACAAACGGAATAATTATTTTAGTATATAATACAATTCAGAAAAAAATCAATCAAGCTATTTATGAGAATCAACAATTTTATTATTTATTTATCTATCTTTATAAGAAACAAAACACTTTAATTGAAAATTACAAATTAGCCTGCATCAATTATTATTATTTATTGGGTTTACAATTATTAAAATTGTGGTGTGTTTTTTTCATGATGATTAAATTTATTGAAGTTGTAAAATCTACATGAAAATGTTAAGTATCTGCCCTTCAGAAACAATAATAACAATATCACATAATCAATGTTACATAAATTTTGGCAAATCAATTACATATTACAATATTAAATTATAAATATAGGTGATTAATAAACAACAAAATGTGTGCAATTCATTGAAGTCATACAGATAAAATTAAACAAATAATATTCACATAAAATGGACTTACTCGAAACATACATAGGTTATATTAATTATTATTATTATTAATACTGCAAAATATGCTTAAATAAATGATTTTTAATTAATATTATTTAATTATAACAAAGAATTAATGACAAATGGTTTTACCCATTGTCTAGTTTCCTATTTAACATTTCGATTACCTTTTTTGTAATCTGACACAAGAAACAACTCAAATTGAAACAGTAATGGTCTTATGTACATTTTATCAGTTAATTAAAACAATATTACTGAACTTTTCATCTAACAACCTTCTTCCTCCATGCTTTGGATTTCCACATATTGGAGGTCCTGAAGAATGGTAAATATAAAGTATACAGCACATAAGTGGCACTAAAACTGAATTCAATAAATTAATGTCAAACCCTTGCTTCTTGGACAAATAAATGCATGTGAATTAAAACGTGTTGATCGATATACAAATACCCAAAAGATTTGATTAATATTAAAATGTAGAGATGTATTAAACTTAATTCATTTTGGACATAAGACCATTGCTTTTTTAATGTAGAATTGTTTTTAATATATTGTTGAAAATTAAATAAACAAAAATATAAAACGATGTAACATTATACTGATTTAAATATTCAGTATTTATTTACAAAAAGTCAACAAAACATAAATGCAATAAAATGAGAAATGAATATGGGGGGAGTAATCACACGGTAGATCACCATTTTGTAATACTAACATTTGTTAGTTTGTGCTTGCTTAGCCGATGAGAACCTAATTTCACTATTGTTGACAGTCCGACGGGGAATCCCGCTGGTTTTATTGTGAGACACTAAGTTAATAGTAGGCGGCAACGATTTGTACCCTCCATCAGAATACTCTTCACCGTCTGTCGTCCGACCGTTCAAAAAATTGCCACCATTTTGCGAACAACCGTTTGTTTTCGAATAACGCGACTCATCACTGTCTTTAATAATACCGTTCAATAAATTACTATATGACGTGTGATGTTTGACAGATCGTTCTTTATCTCCGTTCATAGATTTACTCGGCGTCGTATCTATAGAGTGTTCTTGCTTGCTGTACGCTAATTTAAGTCCATTTTTAGGAACTCCGTTACAACCGTTATGATGTTCGAAATTTTCTATAGATTTCGATCTGGAATTATACAACGACCGACTTCTGGAGGCTCTTTCGTTATGTCCCATACCGTTTTGTACGAATTTACTATTGCCGGTTTGCTTGCTGGCGATGGCTTGAAGGTAGCGCGAGCCTACTCGGCAGTTATTTTTAATGGATACACTGTTGTCTGTGGCACTGTTACTAACTGGCGGTGATTCTTGCTTAGCTGTGCCGTTAAGGGCGTGACCGTTTGTCTTAGCACTGAGTTTATTGTTATTATTGTGGTTGAGGAAAGCGGAGTCACAGTCGGCCGCGGATTGCGAGTTGCACAGGATGAACACTTGGTGGCGGTTGGACTGCGGAGTGGAGCATCCTGACGGCTGGTAGAATTCACACGGCGACACTATCCTCCGAGGTATCTTCTGCTCATTCCAACTGGGAATATAAAAAAATATATGTCAGATATCAATTCAAAACGGATATAATATCAGGATTGCATTTTACTATTAGTAATACAACATAGAATCAAACTGCAAATTATTATCAACGATAAATCAAATTCATAAAATGTGAATTCAATTCTAACTGACATTTTTTAGTGACAAGATGAAAAATTAAGTGACATCTTTCACGTTGGAAAACAATAAAAGCAGTATCTAACTTCATAATATGAATGCCGATAATAAATAAGGCACTGACTGCCGAAACAGTGAAATCGAAATACATTTAGCATTTAAATTAATAAACAGTTAGAATTTGTTTCCAAAAATTACAATTAATGAGTTATTAAGTTGTTTTTGCTATTTTCATATAAATCATGAATGCTGTTATACAAAAGAAAACATACATTAGACTAAATTGCATTAATTTTTTCCTTTATTTTTCTTAGCCACAGGGAATTTTTGCAGAACATTGGTCCTTTTAATGAGTTTTTGCACTTAGTGCCTTATTTATTACTGATACTTAAAATATTTTGACGGCTGAGTTAACAAAGTTAAGCTGATGGATAAATAAGAATATTATACACAAACAAGGTTTTGTTCAGAATTTTATGTTCCATATTACGGAAAGAATTTTCCATATAGGAACAGTAAAACATAATATGAAAAAACATTAATACTATTTTTATAGATAGGCACACCGATTCTTGTTTGAGACATTTTCTCAGTGTCTACATTCATGTCAGTGCATACTACTAATACATACCTCACATGTAAAGAATTTCAATTAACTGATAACTTTTTCAGATGTCTTCAGTAAAGCTAGTGGAAAAAGTTTAGTTAACTTTATATTATACTAGAGTTGTTATACCTACTACGTATATCAAACCAATCCAATGTTTTAGTTACCTACCTTACAATAAATTAAATATAATTATGTATATCCTAAAATTACTAATATTTCCTCAAATTATTTTGCCTTAGTAAGTAGATTAGAACTTATCAGTTAACGGTAACAAATAAAAATAATATTAATGAGTCAATACATATTATATATTTGAGGTTTTTTGACAAAGGGTGAGTAGGTAACACTGCTGATTAAGACAATGCTTTGCCAATTGTTAGAATTCGCATTTATCTATACAAGTATGACACAATCCAAAATATTGAACAGTTTTCCGTGTACAATATAAATAACACTATCTCTGTATTCATGTTTTTACGCAAATGTACGCAATAGGTTTTCACATTTAGTGAGCTAAGCCAAAAGGGCATTATGGACGTTATGGCAAAAATGAGTTATTTATGGGTTTAGAATGAGAGTTATTTAAACGTTACAACTGTTTTTTGGTAGGGTATATAGTGAAAAATGGACTAGAATTTTCTTTTAGATATAATGTTCTGTGGTTTACCTACAAAAATCATTGAAACAAATTCCAGTTTGACGTAAGTTCCATTTTTAATGAAAAAAGAGTACTTAAGTAAATTTCTCATTAGAGTTTGTATGAAAATTAGCGTTCACAGTGGTTTGATTTTGCCACCACTTTCATATTTGTATGTTAAAAGAAGAAAGTGTTAAGTCTTAAATAGCAACTTTTCATGACAGCCAAAAGAAGATTAATTTTTAGACCATTTTGTATGGGAACTCCAATGTTTCGGTATGGAATTTAGTAATTCGGAGTGTTGATTTGACTTATCTTTTTTCTCATTTGTGGATATTATCTGTATTATGGTTCATTTGCCATCTTTAACTCATTTTTCCATTTTTAAGAGTTATCGCCTTCTTCCTTTCGCCCACAGATATGTTTAAGCTCCGTCTCTATAGAAGGTTTTATTCAACCAATAAAATTCTTGAAGAATTACAAAATGTCACTAATGCCCTTTTCGGAGTGACTACTTTTCGTATTTGAATGCATCAAAATGTTTTTATTAAGATAACATTATTATTAATAGGTGGCTGCATTATTATTGGCTTATATGTAAGACATGTTCTATTGGTGGCACGACTATAGAATGGTTTTAAATAGATACACACTCCTTTAAAATAGATTGTTAATTTTCCGTGACTTACCCTTACGGCCTTTGGGAGGCAGCATGGAACACACAAAAAAATATCCATAACCGAAATAGTCAGTCTACTCTTAGGTTAAAATCAATACCATAAACAAATAACATACATACAAATGCACTGACAGTTTCCTAATTTACATTAAACATACATTCAAATACTGATTGTAAATTGTTATTAAAATTAGAACCCTAAAGATATATTATTTAATGATGATTAACAAACATACAAATGAAAGTAATTATTAGTAATCATTTTATTAAAGTTCTAAATATATGGACTAATATCGAAAGAAGGCATAGCTTATCAATAAATTAATTATTATGGAAATCAGATCATTGAAAAATATAATATTATCAATATTAAACAACATTTATATACATTTAAATTATTTTAAAAGCTCTTCATTTATAGTAACAATAACAAAATGTATGAGTAAAATGCCAAAAATAACAAGGCACATAGATAATATGTCATTTTATGTTAATATTAATTTTTTTTCTGCTAAAATTCATCAGTTATCTTTATTTTCTACTATCCTATTTATATAAATGTATATAATATAAGCGAGTATCAGTTACACTGATTCAGTAATTGATACATAAGGCATACTGAAGCATTTTTTATACAATTAAAAAGATAATATTATATTAAAATATATCTCTGTCATTAATAAATATAATGGTTTGCTCCCTTAAAGTACATTTTAATAACATGTTTATCTGACGACTGTTCAATACATATATTGGATAACATAGTAACACCAACAAGTTAAGAGTGGAAGGGCTAATAGACATACACAGCGAGCAAGCAAAGATTAAATGAGTTTCAAGCATACGTAGGACAACACAATGTTACGCTGTATATAAATTGGCTCAATATCTGGTCATACATGTATCGAGGGGAAAATATACCTATACTGTGTGATTATAGTTAACTACCCTGAGACTACTAATATGTAGTAAATAGCAGTGGCGAAGGGTGGAGGTAGGCTGTTAAGATTCGCTATAAATAGTGCACACTAAACTTTGTTAGTCATATGTATTTGTTTTTATTGAACTAAGACTACAATTTACAGATGGTATTAGTTAGTTTTTAAAAATCAATTAAACCCTGCCTAAACGAAACCATAATAGATTTGGTCTAATTTGGGCAATACGACAAAATTGTGTACAATTTTTCATTCATAGTTATTTGTTTTCGTTGGATTAAAACTACATATTACACATATTTTTGGTTCATTTTTTTGATTCATTAAACCCTGCGTAAACCAAACTATAATAAATAAAAAATATTATTATATCTATAAAATACTCAAAGTTATGTATGATTTAATTGCATAATTTTAGATATTTTATAGATAGACATGTATTTTTTGACTAATATCTATTATGGCTTGGTTTCTCAGGGTTTAATTGAATTGTAAAATCTAACCTACACTATCTGTAAATTGTAGTCTTATTTCAATGAAAACAAATATGTATGTCTGAAAAAGTTTAATGTGCACTATTTATGGCGGATCTTAACAGCCTACCTCCACCCTTCGCCACTGGTAAATAGTAATCTTTTCTATATTACGGTAGATCAAAGGAATACCTGAAGTAAATAAAGCACAAAGTGCCAAATAATCAAATTACAAATATTGCACACTTTGAGCTTTAATCTCATTCATTTTAGTTTAATTTTTATGAGCTACAGGGTTTTTTTGTGGCATATTGAACCTTTTAAAATAATGGTATATTATGCTGTTGTACATTATTATACAATTTCAACATTAGTAGTTTAATTATTATTATTAATATATAGGATATACTCATAGTAATAATCTTTTCTGTCATAATATGACTACATACCAGAAATAAATAAAGCACTAAGTGCCAATAATCTTAAATCAAATTAAAAATGTCGATATTTTGTATCTACAATCATTAATAACTAACCTTTAAAAGGTTCAATATGCCACAAAAATTCTCTGACTAAAAATAAAATGAACGAGATCTAAGTCCATGGTGAGTGTTTTATAAATGAAAGTCACTATGTGCCACTTGATACTACTCATATTTTGTGTGTATAAATGCCTGATTAATGTTTACGTTTTCAAACATTTTAAAGTGTTTATTCATTTAAAAACGTCATATTTTGGCACTTGGTACTTTATTTATTTCAGGTACTCAATATTCAAATGACAATAAGCAAATCAATACGTAGTTGTAAAGTCTGCTGCCCTACCATGTAAACGTAAAAGTTTAACTAATAAAATTGGGAGTAATTCATTGAATTAATAAGAGGGCTTCCGTAATGGACTTAAATTTAACTATCTATATACTTTTAACTATAATACTGATAATTTAGAGATAGCTTTAAAATTTTGGGAAATATTTCACAGAAGATATAAATGAGTTCCCATAGTGTTGTATATTTATAGATCAAGTGACAATTAATAATTATTAAAAACCTCTGTTCATTCTAAGGGCCTAATGCATAGAATGTCAATGTTTTATAAAACTAACCAATTAAGACGCTATGCATAGATGAAAGTGGCAGCATTAATTACAAACTATTATTAATATAATATTTTAATAATTTAATGGTCACTTTATCAATGGTTAATTTAATAAATGTATGGACTGCAGATAAAGTATTCCTGGCATAATTTTTATTTATTAATGGCAACACACTCTCCGTGTTCATTAATATTATTCACAAATCCGGAAATCGGCTGACTAACGCATAATCAGACTTATTTATTAGTACGTGCTATTATGCATTAGGCCCTAAGTCCATTGGAGAATTAAAAATTGTTAATTGATTGAAGAATCAATAATATGTGAAATCCATGAAATGCCTGGTCTTTGAATCTACAAAAAACCATCTTGTATTAAACTGTAATTTGTTTTGATCATAGATAATAAGTAAAAAATAATACAAATAACAAAAAATAGATAATAGACAAGATGGTAAAGCATATCAGTGATTAGAATCGCAATGCCTGTGGCAATTCTCGCTGTCGCTGAACGAGTTGGTGGAGTGATAAAGGAGACTAAGCAGGCAGAGGAGGTTGACAGAGCACAGGAGGCAAACGGCTAAAAGGCAGTCAAGCCACTCTACCTGGTTTAAAGAACTCGGCCCTCGCAACCTGGAGCCGGCCGTCGGGTCGCCCAGGTGGAAGCTGATCCATCCACAGACCAAAATAATCGCGAGAGTTGTTAGTGATTTTTAGTCCGTTTTTCAAGTTAAATGCAGCGTGAACAATAATTTAATACATACAATATTTTATGATGTGATTTCAATTGTTTGATGACATGCGAATATGGAGAAGCGTGATTTTGTGATAATTAAAAATTAATGATTGAATGGAGGACAGTTGTTATTTTTGTTTAGGTTACATATTAGATTTCACCGTGGCACAGTTCGCCGTAAGCTTTATTATCGGAAAGAGATGACCGTATACTATACCGTATACTATACGGTCATCTATATTTTCAAAGCCGATTTTGGCAAAATTCCTGAATTCAAGAATGAAAACCTAACCTAACAAATAATCTAGTATATCGGCTATTTTCAAAATTTGTTTGCCGCTGGCTTTCTGTAAACCGACAAGAACCGTGTTTTATTTAGACATGAATTGGTTTGGAAAATAGGTTGGACGGTCTTTAATATACAACCATATATTTCCGATACAATACTTCACGGTGAAGTGTGATACGGCGAACTGTATATGTACAAATTTCCAGACACGATTTCTTTTACGTAGGCTGCCATGTCACGAGCTCTATTTACATAATTTACATAAGCAGACTTGCAGACTCCACGAGAAACCGATTGTAGTAATATAACGCAACTTTAAATGGCATTTATACGCAATGATTTAAGTAACAATTTGATTGTTTCGACACTTTTTTTAATAATTGCTTTATAGCATATCGTAGTCAAGCTATTAAAACCTCCGATGAAACAATTTTGAAAAATGATTTTTCTATACTGTGGAACCTTGATTATCCGGATTATTACATTATTATAAACACAAGTTAGTTCTGAAACGTTTATTTTCGTAGTTTCGTAGTTAATTTTTCGTTTTTTATTTTAAAGGTGACTCAGGACGTTTTTTATCTAATAAATAGGGCGTCGGCACCTCAATGATTTCAGATATAAAAAACTGAAAAGTGAAAAAATTACACAGTTTACGAATTGTATAATGTCGGAGGATGGCAGCTTAGAGCGGAAAGTTAAGCAAAAATCACGAAATAAAGCAGTCGAAGAGTGTATTTTGATGTGGTTCATTCAAAAGCGATCATCTGGATTGCCAATATAATATGGTACATTAGTATGCGAAAAAGTGAGATTTTTAATGCAAAATTGAAGACATGGTATTTGTGATGTGGAAATTCACAGGGATAAGATTTTAGCTGATATACCTTCAGCAAACACTTTTAAAGACACATTGAATTTCTTAGTAAAAAAAATAATTTAAAATTGAAACTGTATGTAAGTATATCAATAAAAATTATTCATACAAAATGTAATTTTCTATCCCTGGCAATTATGATTTTTTCGATTATCCGGATGTCTTACTATTCGGACTACCTTCATCCCCAATTAGACTGGATAATCAAGGTTCTACTGTACGTTCAGTTTATTTATATTACACCGCATAGATAGAATTAATTATAGAAACCTCTGATTTAACACGTCTCATTTTAAAGAGAATGCTTCAGACGTAAAACAGAAAAATTTAACTTTTAGTGTTTGATGGAAGGTGGGGTGGGTTGGTTTAATTAAATTTATTTATACATATTCAAATAATACTTAATATTGTATAGTATATGTACATAGATCGCTTTCAAATTTACGAAGTCATCATAGATAAGAAACTGTTCATGTAAAATGAATTAAGCACCGAAAACGAATTGATAGCCGACGAAATAAGATTTCCAAATTGACAGTACAGCTCTGACGCTTTAAGGATCATCGCTCGTAGCCTGGCAGAGTGGTAACGCGGGAAGAGTCCGGCGGTGAAATAATTCCTGGACCTCGTGAGCCTCAGGCAAGTGATTATGTGTGACGATGGAGTGGAAATGTCCAGAGTCATTAGGTTTAATGTTCCGCTGCTGAGGAATGGGGGGATGACGAAATTTAGATGGGGCAATGTTATTTGACTGATATGGCGATAGATTGTTGCCTTAACCAAATGATAAGCTCGGCGGAAAAACCTAAAACCAAGGATGAACCGGGAATTATTGTCGAGCAAATTCACTTGTTATCTCTGTCATACACAATGGAAACATTGGGGTACATATTGCTGTAATACTTTCATAATATTTAACATTATCCAGGATACATGTATCCGATACCAGTATGACAGATACCGAGTTAACATTAAAACAAATTGAGACTTTCGTACGAAGACAATTTTAGACAATATTATTACATATTATTTGAAATTACACAAAGAATACATACAAACTGTAATGTAGTCAAAGTTTATTGGGAGGACGTAGCTCTAAATATCGCAATGTGGAGATGTCACATTTTTGTGAACATCTATACTTTTTTTTCCGACCATGGGCCTTATGTTGTAACTTGCGAGTTGAAGTCGCCCGGTCGACATGACATCATATGACATAATTGCGACGTACTACCGGAGTGATAATAGCATTCGAGAAATTAACGCTACTCAAATACTGGCGTTATTCATTGTCCCCATACACAAATATGTGTTTCAGCATAATAATATCTATGGTGAGCCGTGTGCTTGGGGGGATTGCCTCAATGCGTGTATTGAGGTTATGTCACAATTAGGTCATGTCGTCGGGTGACTTCATGTCACAAGTTATAACATAAGGCCCCAGGTCCCTAATAAGAATATCATCCACAATCCACATCTACAGAGTGGAGATTTGTATTAACAGATTTTGTTTTAACGAGAAATGGATGTCAGCCACTTCCTCAACCTATTAGGTCCATACTCTGACTCATAAACAAATTGAAAAACAATATATGTACTTGGCAGACCCAGGATTCGAACCTGGAACCCACAACGTATGTAGGACGTCGTGGGTGTACACTGTACACAATACTCACTCATTTAATAACAATATAATTTGTTTGGTGCGCTCTCAGCATTTAGGAAACCGTGATTCGCAGAAAGCTTGCCGTGCTTAAATTTCGCGCTCTGCCTCTAGACCACTGGCATAGTTGAGTACAAAGTAATTTTACTAGCTTGGATGCAAACGAAAATATTCATATTAATAAAACGCATGATATTTTTGTGAATACTAATATACCTACCCAAAGCCGACTATATTCAGGCCGTGGCATTGAATTGTGAATTACGATGGTGCCAGTGTTAGTTATTGATTACCTTCAATTGCAATGCGGTAACCTGTTCACAATAATTGATGATTTTTGATCGCATATTTTGTTCAAATTATTTAGACAAACAGTTTTGAAGTCTGAGCAATAACTAGCACTACCATTGATGTTTAGAGTTTCGTGTCACGGCTTGACGACAGTGAGCATTGATACCTACCTAACTTGTTTTTTTTTTTTGTTAAACTTTGTTCATAATTGTATGCACTTATCAGTTTTTGGAATTAGATAAGTACCTCATATTTCTGAATAGGTAATGATAATAATAATTATAATATTAAAATAATATACCAAAACTACTATGACAGAGATTCCAAGAAAATCGGCTCAATTTTTAGGTTTGTAAAATAAATGTTGGGACATAATTAAAAATGAATGTATGATGAAATAGACAAACAATAGACAATATGTATTGGGTCTGTTGTCTATGGCTATGGTTATGAAGATGTTGCATATCTTACCTAACTATTCCTCCTGTATGTGATTCTGAGTGGAGACCCTGAAGTAGATTCGATCCTTGTGAAACTGGCCGCAACTGAAATTGATTGAGTAGTATATTATATCAAATGTATGACAATCACTATACACTCTTCCATGGGCCCCACATTCTGAAGCGGGCCCCCAGGCTAAGATATTTGGTGGGCCCCACTACCTATCGTTAAGGATAAAGGTAGTGTGACACTCTACAGTAGCAGTTTCCAAACTGGTGTACGCGGTAAAATTAATGTGTATATTTGGTGTTTTTTGCATATTTTAATACATCCATTTGAATCATGGAGTTGTCGAGTATTGATACGCAATTTAAAATTTTATATTATTTATTTATTGTACAACCACATAATTTTAAATAATAACATTATTGAAGGAAGCAGGCGACATTTTTTTACTATTAAAGCATATTTGTGATGTGAGCTTATCTCACTTATCTGGTGGACTCACCTCGCCGGGCCCCTCCTGAGCCCGGGCCCCCGGGATAGAGCCCTGTCAGACCCCCCCCTTGTGGGGGCCATGCACTCTTCAATTTATGCTTTTTCTGATACTATAACCAGTGGTAATACCTCAAGCAGACTGCTCCATTCTGTTTGGTCTTCCGCTCTCCAATTCATAAGTCCTAGCATTTGCAACTGTTTCTAAGATATCAAAGTCAAGGTCTTCCCACATTCTATTTTTCTTCTGGTCCACTAAACGTGAGGCACTTTGTCAGTTTATTCGTGTCAATTGCCTTGTAGGTATTATGTATAGGAAATTTTCATGTTTAAACTATTTTTTTGAGTCAAAATAAATGTTTAATATTCCGTTCAATGTTCAAAATAGAAAAATTTATGAACAGGGGAGCTTGATAATTTTTCAAAAATAGTTTGCTGGTTTTTTTTGTCATTAATGTATACCAACATCTCTACCTTAGATGGACACAAATGGAATAACAGTCTTTAGACATCTGATACACACTACTATTAAAGATTTGGGTAAACAACGTTTTTCAGTGCCGCACGTGAAAAAAACTAATTTATACAAAATATACTGTCAAAAATGATATGAGTATTTTTCCTTCCGTTGTTTCCCGCATATAAACAGTGCATACTTTTTCTACTTCTGCAGGACGTCACTGTTTTGTATTTATGTATTATTTACGATAGTTTAATTGTATCAACTAGTAATATCACAATGTCAGAAGGTTAATCTTGGAATACTTAATCTGTAGTCAATGGAATGATACAAAATTCCCATTATACAGAATTTATGTTATATTAAGATTGTTTAAAAACCTAGTGACAAAACAACACAAAATATTATTATTATATGTAAATAATTACAAGATAAAAAGAACTTTTTATATACAACGTTATTAAATTCCGTTGAACCATATAAACTTGACTTGACTAGCTTAACCAATCAAAAAAATTTGTACTTGACGTGTCATATTGATTTCCATAGTAACGCACGTCTATATTAATAATTTAGTTGCTAGGACCCCAGACCCCTAGCAACCAATAATGGTGTTGAAATAACTTTTCATACAAAACAGAATTAACTGAAAATGAGTTCAATTGTACTTAAAGATGGCTAAAAGTATTAAAAAAATGCATTGGCATCGTGTTCTGATATATTCTAAAGGTTTCAAATGTCTAGCTAGTCGGGAAGTTAGTTAAAAATCGATTGCAAGATTTGTACCGGATAAAGAACCACCGGACAAATAAGAATACGAGCAAGAAAAATGTTGTAAAGTGTGTAGGTACGACATTTGGTCAAGTTGCTTATTAAACTTTATTAAAAATTTAATGTAATGATTTTCATAATAAATTCGGAACCAGAACCCCATTTTTAATTTTCCCACGAGACGGAGCAGTAGTCTCGAGTATTTTACGAACTGGAGCTGTGCTCTGGTGCTTTCAGGTCCATTTCGAGCGCTGAATCAGTTAATATTGGATTTTCATCAATATTTGGTTAATGTCTATTTATCTTTGATGGTCAATTGTGTTTTGAGAACTGTAATAGAAAAACTTTCTCTAAAAACTAAATTTAATTCCGATGTACTATAAATAAACATACTCGTTCTGTTTGCGTTGCTACGTTACACATGTCTTCGTTTCCGAGTCCCACTCCGTTGAGCCTTCCCTGGTCGGCACCTCCATTGGCCGAGTTCTCCGAGAATTTGCTCATCTGCTGCTGTAAAAGTTTCACCATTCTCTCACGCTCTTCTAGTTGACTCTGCAATAAAAAAATATGTAAAAACAATCGTAAAATAGTTATGACAACGTATGATTTGATACAGCAGATTTTCAAATAATAAACTTTAACCTGTCATCCTGACGCCATCTATGAATCAAATTTAGTAATCTTATGACAATCGTTTAGAATAATATACACTAACCATATATTGATACAATTTGTAAACACTCTCAGTTACGTAGGAATAGAAAATATCTCCAAGAAGACAGTTAGCTCAGTAGCTTAATACCCCATTTACACGTGCACAGATTTACTGCTAACAGTACGTATTATCACGTTTTGTCATAATTGCACGCATAGGTATATCAAATTCAAAAATTTCTGAATTATCTTACAATGATTGGTATTTGTATGGCAGTGTGTATGCGCATTAGAACGATAGTGGCAAACCTGCCGGAAAAAATACAAACATATATTTTGACGTCTACCGATTATATACGAACTTGTCCAAACCTATCTGAATCTGTCAATTGTGTCAATCTGATTGGAGAGACAGTCAGCACTTTTCGTGTAAACAGTTATTATCGCAATAGTTTAAAATACACACTATTTGTGCAAGTAAATCCATGCACGTGTATAGGCACTATAATGCATAAAGCACTTGTGATTATATATTTATTATTATAGGTATGTTTATGAGGTGGTAACAAGTTATGTATTTTCAATATCTATTAATATCAGTAGAGAATTTAACCACCACATTTAGTACTTTCAATTAGCTTCACAACCATACTCAGTTATTAACTTTCTATCATTTTGTTATTTCACAAATCTAAAATCTAATAAAATTTAAATTCAATTAGGTATTTAGTAAATAACTTAATTCAAAATCACAAAAGTTAATTAAAGGAATTTGAGATAACACCTCAGACGCACAGTTGTTAGTAAACTTTGGCATGAATAGAATGATATAAGTAGACTAAGTCGGCTCGCACATCGGAACTCGCCTCGCCTAAAAACGTGTCAAATACATCGATGTGACGTCATCGTTATTTAACGAAACAACATAACACCCGTTGCCAAATGGAGCTTCGCAGATTGATTGAATGCAACTGTTTCGTCTGAAAAAACATCTGGCTGCTGCATTCGACATGTTGCATCCTTCTCGGGCTCCGAGTGGGAGGGTCGACGTCACAAAGAAATACCTACGAATTGATCATTCCTATACCGGCTCGCCGATTACCGCATTGAAATATCAATACGTTTCGAAGCCTACGCGTGACTGTCATTAGATAGATGTGCGAGTTGTGTCGTGCAACACTGGCCGGCCGGTCTCGGAAGTTTTGATTTAGGGCTGTCAGGCACACGAGGCGAGTTGTGATGTGCGAGCCGGCTAAAGATTGTTTAATTGATAAACCACATTGGCTGGAATCTAATAGATGCATGTTCAAATACCGGTTCACATATTTTTCAAAAATATATTTTTTAATACTTAGGAATGTTTCTGAGGTCTTCCAAATTATGTGTGATTAAGGGGTCATCCAAATATGACGTCATGCTCTATACGGGGGTGGTCTGATTTATGTGATGATTTATAATGTAAAAAAACCAACCATTTTTTTTCTGATAATACATTAAACTGAAATCGATTATTTTTAACCAATTTGTTTTTTAATGAATGAGGGAATTAAAAAATGTGATGTACCTGATTAAGACGAAAGGTTAAAAGATTTTGTGACCAGTATAACAGTGGGGGGAGGGGGTGTAAAAAGTGCTGAAAATTGTGTGACATCGTTCATGGAAGACCCTGTAATAACTAATAGATGAAACATGTCAGTCGTTTAGATTGTCGTTTATAATACGAAGTGATGTTACCTGCAGGAAGACCAGCTGTCTCCTGAGATCAGCGACCTCTTCATGAGGCTTGGGCGAGGGGGGTGGTGGCGAAGCTTCTCCTTCTGAGCCCAGGCGGAGGGACGGCCCGTTCTTCAGCGGACTGCTGTCGCGCTGAATATCCAACGGGTTGAGAGTTTCAGTCTGCCAAAATCACAAAACAAATTCATCATTTTATAATCACAATACGAATCATACACAACGAGAAAAAAATGAAAGGTGATCGCATAAAAATGTGACGCATAATCAGACGGTGTTATTTATTGGAATATCGCATTTTTAAATATTTACTATTATTAAAAAAATATATATAATAATATACCAGCGTTTCCCAATTAATTTTAGTTATGAAACCCATTTATATTAATTTGTACAATGTAACGGAACCCCTAAAATCCTTTAGTATATAACATATCGCTGATATTTTTTTATGCTATCATAGTAGGTACAAGACGTATCTCTTGTATTAAAAATATTTACATAAATAATTCGGAAACACCTCAGAAACATACATATCTATTAGATTTTTCTTTTTAAATAAATACATGATGCTACGTGGGACTCGAACCCTCATCCATCATATTCCGGCCCATTGGCACACTTGCTTTAAAGATACATTGATTTGCGGATTTTTAAAAATAGGTTTGTTTCTGAAGTGTTTTTGAATTATGTATGTGAACGTTAAAAAAAAAATAGTTTAACAACAAATTTAGGTCTTCTTATATAATAATTGCCTACTTCGTTTTGTTATAACATAGATTAGTTATTATTATTGTATGTAATTATTTTATTAGTAGTGGTATAGTACATTCATAGTATAGTTAATTATTGTTTTAATATCTGATATAAAATGAATGCATATTCTGTATAAAAAAATGCAGGTACAAATAGCCCCCAATAAAAGTGATTGCAAAATTTTTGCAAGTTTTTGAATTAAGTATAGATTACGTATTATGTAAAAAAAATCGTAAACAATATGAATAAATGTAATGTAAACTGCGAAATGCAATAAAAACAGACATTCTAGAAATTTATGATTAAACAAAACCGATAAAAGGTTTTAAAGTATTTTTAAAAGCCTTCGGATAAGTCAATCAATTTCGAAAATGGTAATAAAATATTCATGTTGTAATTTTGTGTAGCTTCACCGCAGTAGTGAAAAGAGGCATTTAAAAAAACTAAATAAAACAAGGAAATAAATAATAAAAAGCAAAATAATAATAAAATAAATCTCACCCTCTTCAAATTAAGTCCCTCATCTGGCTGCATGAGGCCAACACAGAACACCAAACAAAACCGAAACACAAAAAAGAAAAAGAAAACATAAAAAATAATATAAAAAGCCACACTTATAACAGTACCTAATAATATATTGTTAATAAAGCTCTGCCTACCTAATATAACATAATATTAAATTCACTTATATATATATATATATATCGTCACCTCAATACTACAACTAGATAACTTAATTTTCACTGATTTTGATATAGCTATTGAATATGATTCTACACTTTCTTCTCTACAAAATGATAAAACTAGGTAAGTCAGAAGTTAATGAGAACCGTATTAATTTTATGTTTGAAAATATTACATAACTTCAAAACCATAAATGCATTAAATAAATACAACAATTTTCTTCGACCATGTACGATCCTAATAAGATCATATGGGCCACCACAGAGTGGAGGTTTGTATTAACAGATTTTGATTTTACGAGAAATGGATGTCAGCCACTTGCTCAGCCTATTAGGTCCATACTCTGACTCATACACAAATTGAAAAACAATATGTGTACTTGTCAGACCCAGGATTGGAACCTGGGACCCACAACGCTATAGGTCGAAAATAGATATATCTACAATATTTTTTTGATTGATTGACAATTGAACATTATTTAATTGTCCCCAATTAGACAAGCACGATTTTACATTTTTATTTTAAATAATAAGTATAGCCTAGATTTATGTTAATCAAGTAAAGTTTAAATTTCATTTTCCCAACAATGACCAAATCAGAGTTATCTAGTTGTAGTATTGAGGTGACGATATAATATTATCTAACATGAAATCAAACAAATTAAAGCCTAGCTAGACGGTCCAGTTATTATCAAAATCTATTATATTTTAAATAAGTACCTATGTAAATGTAAGTATGCATATTATGTATCTTGAGGTAGTTAATTATTAATTTGAAAGTTCCTTATCAAGTATTTGTTTTTATTACTAATTCGTAGAATTTGAAACATGACAAATAACATATTAGGCAAAGTGTAAACCACAGTGTTTGATTTTTGATATCTATCAATACGAAGAGAATATAAATTTAAAAAATATCTATGTTGAAAGTTACCTACATTAAAAAAAATAATCTTTCATTTGTTTTAGTTTTGAATGGAGACATTAATAATTATGTTAACACACACAGAAAATAATAAATAATAAGAGCAATTAATTAGTGACTAAAATGAAGATATTAAAACACCCAAACAACAGTTAAAATAATTATTTCACACAACTGTTATTAATTAATTCAAAGTCGTATTTAGTAATGGGGCACGCGTTTGCTGTTATATAATGAGGTTAATATTTTGTTACACAACTGTAACAACATAACAATATTAGAATAAATTTGAATTTTCACGGAAATTGTAACGAGACGCGTAAAATATGAAAATGTATACAGAAGAAAGCGGCATATCAATAAAATTATGATAATGGTAGTTGAGGAGAATTATATTAACAAAAAATGAATATATTATTTACCAGAAAAATAAAACAGTAATTTAGGAAGTTATTTACTAAATAAATGATACGCGATGAGTTCTTAGGAATTATTATGAATAAATTAGTTTTATAGTTGAATAAAGTAGTTTCTGGGTTTTCCACAGCACCCCATTCTTGTTTATGTAGCTTCTAAAGCCGGCGCTCCATTGGCACGCAAGTCAGCCAGTTTTTTTCGCGTGGAGCACCCCAGATCTGCGGACTTTTTAATCCGCAGACCAGGCTCGCTGGATTTCAAACATGTTTGATATTTTACTCTCCGAGTTGCCAGGCTTCGTCCGTCGATCACTATACAAATTCGATTTGAAATAATTACGCGATCATTCGGACCGAAAAAAAAATCTGTAATTGTTTTAAACATTTTCGTTGATTAATTTGTTAATTTACACATTAGAAAATGAGAGATTTATCAATTGTTTTTTTTATTTGTATTTATGAAATTCATAAAATGAAACGTAAAACTTGTGTTGTTCTCACTGCTATATTATTTTATGCAAGTCTAGATATAAATAACACAAAATTATAGGATTATCGGAATACATAGCGATAATCGCAACTTTTGACAGCTCGACTTTTTTATTCGTTCGTTGATCAGTAGCAGTGCATAGACAAATCGGACGATTTATTATCCTCGGAATTTTGGCTCGCCAATGAAGCGCTGGCATAAAACCTCCGATGTGACAATTTCATCAACATGTTTGTTTTACAATATTTTGTAGACTGCAATTGTTCAGTAAAACTTTCAATGTTCGATTTTCCACAAACATTAAAATATAGAAATTATCTCCGATGTAACATTTTAAAATATCATAATACCTCCAATGTATGGCGTCACATCGGAGTTGATACTTGACAAACACTTCATAATGACTACCCATCACATGTTATTTAGTTTAGATAAACTAAGTTTACAAAGTAGCTTACAAAGCATTTTTTGTCACACCCATAAAATTTAAATTTTGTCACATCAAAGGTTTTAACACCTCAACAATGATATTTTTATTTCCAAGTGTGAAAGTACTTATTTGGCAAAGTTTTGACACTTCTGGTGATCGGAGGTTTCTATTATATATTAAAATTTTAGGACCGTACAGAATGTTGAGGGTATAGTAAACTATGCGGTCTAATGTCTAAACCTAAGTAATCCAGACCAAGATACATGAGTTCAATGAACACTGTATATAAACCGTTCGAAAGTTTATTAAAATTGTTTCGGAGCATTTCTATCCGAAAACTTATGTACATTTATGAACATTTAGGTAGATTTATATATTTCTATATAATAATAATATGGTCTGATATATATTTTTAGAAACGCTACAAGCGTTGGCTTCTAATTTATATACCTACATTACTTGCTGAAAAAGTAATGTAGACCTACGGTAGTGTAAACCTATCGTAAAAGGAGCCATATTATAATAATATAATATGTCTAGCTGGAGTCTAGTAGCCAGACTATGGTTAAAATAAATTAACAGAAAGTTACAAAAAAACCCATTATGACAAAATTGGGAATTTTCATATTATATGTTAATAATTATTAATGAATCTCTCATTTTCTTATATGTACATTAACAAATTAATCAATACAAAAGTTTAAAACAATAATTAAGGCTGATTTCTTTCTGTCCAAATGATTGCGTATTGCAATTGTTAAATCGAATTTACGGATGAAGTTTGACAACAAAATCGGTAGATATCAAAAATATGTTTGGTAATCCAAAAGCCCGCAGATTCCACGCGATGTTTTTTTCGAAGACTAAAGCGTCATACTTGCTTGTCAATGGAGCAGGGGCATAATATACTGGTATTTGGGGACGAATCAATACAGTATTAGAGATATTAGTATCTATACAATACCTACATAATAAATCTGGAAGTTAACCCATGATAATGTTTCTCTTATTTCATTAAAAAAGGTACATCGTCATTGATCTGTTAAAACCTTCAATGTGACAATTTAGACTTTTATCGAGAATAATGAAATAATTATATTCGACGAGTGGAGAAGCTTCGATGATTTTACTCTATTAAGATTAGTACTGCTTGTGAGGGGTCTCTGTACCTCTTGGAGCACTCTCTTGAGCTTGAGCAGCATGGTCTTGATGGTGACGATGTCCTGCTGCATGGAGCCGTGCGTCGCTCTCTCCAGCCGCAGCGACGTCTCGTCGTTGTTGGGCGGCTGCGACGACGGGCTCTGCTGGCACGACGACGGGGAGGCATTGCTCTGCTGGGGGATGGAGCGGGGGGTGTCGGGGGTGCAGGCCCTCGATCGTCCCAACAGACGCGCTGTTCGAGCTGGTAGTGTGGCTCTGCAACGAGAAGAAAAAGACATTTTTAATAAAACGATAAAAATTAAAATACTACATGTCAAATATAATTATACACTTATATAGTCGTTATGGCGCAAAGGACACAGGAAACGGCGAGTCGAGGTGTGGACATTGCGTGGGTTTTGCGAGGCGCTCGTCGACCAATTGTAACGTAAAGCATGTCGTGACTTCCATAACTCACCACGCAGTTATTAACGAAAGAGTTTGGACTAGGTACCTATATCTAGATTCAAGACGAATTCGTGTGGCGATTCCAAAACGTTTTTAGTGTGATTGTATCTATACCCTTGAAATAATTAATATTCGGTACGTTGGCACATTGAAAAAAGCGTTTGGATGGCGACATGTTTTGATATTTCCTTATACTATACATATCAGTGGCATGCCATGGCATTTACTTGTAGGGATGCTCTTGAAAAAATACAAATAAACCCACCATTAATCAGTGCATATTATCATCTAGGTACCTACTAGGTTTATTATTATAGTGTACCAACCTAGCTGTTAACTGTGTTAGTTCCACTAAATTTTAGAATTAGTAATGTAATAAATAAGTAGTATTGCTAGTACTAAATCGATTTTATCTGAGGACAATCCTCATTCATAGCATAATAATATATTATGAACCGCGCGCCACTGATACCTAGGTACATAATACGACATACTGTTGTTTGCGATTACTAAATATCTAATTTTATTAAATAATGATAGGTTATTTGTATAAGAAAACTTATTCGCGTGTAGTAAAAATGCAGTGCGTTTTTATATCAGTGCACCCCTGGAAAATAAATCTTTACGCACAAAATTGTGATGTTTGTTGATACAAACGAATAAATGCAAAATTACTAATTTAACCATTATCCATAATATAGTGCCCGTTTCTAGTTTCATGTTTATACGAGGGTGGGTCAATAAGTCCTTAGAAAAGCCGACAGGTGGCGCGACTAGTACTGTAAGCGGTTTGTTTTCATGCAGCGGCACTACCGATTCAGTATGCTGCGAAGTTTCAATCAGATTGGTCGGGTTGTTGTGTGTTTCTCGTACATTTAAAAAAAAAATTTGCTTGTGGAAAATGGAAAAATGGAAAATGGAGAAAATTGAGTTTAGAGCTGTTATTAAACATTTTAATATAAAAGGGTTAACAGCAAAGGAAATAAAAAATGAGTTGGATTTAGTTCACGGCATATCTGCTCCTTCACTTGCAACTATTTATAACTGGTTAAATGAATTTAAACGTGGTCGTACATCAACAAAGGATGAACCACGCTCAGGACGTCCTGTAGGGGTGACTACACCAGAAATGATCAATAAAATCCACGATATGGTGTTAAGTGACCGAAGATTAAAGTTGAGTGAGATAATTGAGGTTACAGGGATCTCAAAAGGTAGCGTCATTTCTATTTTACATGACAAATTGGGCATGAAAAATATTTCTGCAAGATGGGTGCCGCGTTTGCTCACAGTCGACAATAAACGTAATAGGGTGGTGGCCTCTAAAGCCCTGTTGTCGCTCATGCAACGCAATCCGGATGAATTTTTTCGTCGCTTTGTGACTGTAGATGAAACATGGATACACCACTATACTCCTGAGACGAAAGAACAGTCAAAGCAGTGGATTGCGAAGGCAAACCATGTCCAAAGAAGGCGAAAACCGTAAAATCAGCTGGTAAGGTTATGGCTACTGTATTTTGGGATGCACGTGAAATTATTTTCGTTGACTATTTGGAAAAAGGAAAAACAATAACAGGGGATTATTATGCATCTTTATTGGACCAGCTAAAAAACAAAATTGAAGAAAAACGGCCTCATTTAAACAGGAAAAAAATCCTCTTTCATCAGGACAATGCCCGTGTTCACACATGTTTACGATCAATGGCTAAAATTGAAGAATTGAAGTTCGAATTGGTCGACCACCCACCGTATTCGCCAGATTTAGCCCCCAGTGACTTTTCCTTTTCCCAAACTTAAAAAAATGGCTAAGTGGACAACGTTTTTTTTCAAATGAAGAAGTCATCGATCGGACAAATGCTTATTTTGAGGACCTTCCGAAAACTTATTTTTCTGACGGTTTAAAAAAATTTGAGAAACGTCTAATCAAGTGTATTGAGCTCCAAGGAGATTATGTTGAGAAATAAAAAAAAAATACAAAAATAAAAACTGTTTTAATGCTTTTTTCTAAGGAATTATTGACCCACCCTCGTATATCACAATATTATATAGGCTCATCTCGATGAGGAAATACTTAATCAAATAACCTACTGATACCAAATATCATAATGCCTAAATCCCCCATCAAAAATCCTCCAATCGACAGTTGGGAATATAATGATAATATTATTGTAACTGTAAATGAGTCAAGGCTAGACCAGGATGCACAGCGAAACAAACAAAAACAAAGTTGCCGTTATCTGTTTCTGGGCAGACGAATGCTCGAGAGTATGTACGGTCAGTCGGTAACCTACCCTGAGCCTCGAAAGTCGCCTCTGAATACAATTAGCCACCTTTTCGCGCCAAAGCGTGCGTTTACAAAATAATGTTGCTAATAATTAATTTTTACTTATCAAGAGAAATATACTGACGTAATACTTAATGTCCTGAATACGTGTTTTTAATAGGTGGAAAAGTATAAATTAACACCCTACGTAAACCCATACCTATCACTACTAATTAAGTAGGTGCCTACCCACATCAAAAATAAATACACGTTTACCCTGATTGAGAATTAATAATATAAACATAAAGGGACAGTCACATCAATAACCAAATGGATTAGGCCTGCCAGGGCGAAACCATTTTTACTCTGTTTATTGCTGTGTATAACCGCCAATGATATATTTATAAATGGTCCACCTAGGAAAATGGGATACCTACGGTCTTAAAACTCGGCCAATTTATGAGCTTTATAGGCGTGCGTAAATATTTTATTAAGGCGAGAAGAGGCGTAGCTTTGGCGAAAAGCTTTTTGGGTAAAAGCCTCAAATGCTATGAATACTTAAATTTAATTGCCGATTTCGCTATCTGTTTAAATAATACACGTTTTTACATAACGGATACAGTTCGACATAGCGATTATATGGTGTTTTATCACCCGGAGGCGTTATATTATTAACTAATTAATTTATACCCACAAAAATACGAATATAAAACGTTTACCTCACGTCATTTTACAACGTTTTTCTTAGCTCGTACTCTTATTTGTCCGGTGGTTCTTTGTCCGGTACAAATCTTGCAATCGATTTTTAACTAACTTTCCGACTAGCTAGACATTTGAAACTTTTAGAATATATCAGAACACGATGCCAATGTATTTTTTCAATACTTTTAGCCATCTTTAAGTATAATTGAATTAATTTTCAGTTAATTCTGTTTTGAATGAAAAGTTATTTCGACACCATTACTGGTCTGGGGTCCTAGCAACTAAATTATTAATATATACGTGCGTTGCTATGGAAATCAATATGACATGTCAAAATGACATTTCAGTATTATTTCTATCAAGTACAAATTTTTTTGATCGTTTAACACAATCGCTGCGTAACTTTTAATTACTTTTTAATTACCGTATTTAAATAACATGTTAATTGGATCGATCGGCCGCTTAACGGGGACACGGCAGCCGTGTCATCCGCGTCGAATGAGTTAAGCTAGTCAAGTCAAGTTTATATGATTCAACAGAAAATTTAAAAACGTTGTTTATAAAAAAAAAAATTTTCTTGTACTTAATTATTTACACCTTAATTTCGGATACCTATGTACCAAGTACCATAATGTAATTAAGCAATTTTATTCTCGCAGTTTATCCCAGTTTAAAAACTTCTTTAAAACCAGACTAGAAATATTTTTTGTTGTAGGTACGAGGGTGGGTCAATAATTCCTTAGAAAAAGCATTAAAACAGGTTTTATTTTTGTATTTTTTTTTTATTTCTCAACATAATTTCCTTGGAGCTCAATACACTTGGTTAGACGTTTCTCAATTTTTTTTAAACCGTCAGAAAAATAAGTTTTCGGAAGGTCCTCAAAATAAGCATTTGTCCGATCGATGACTTCTTCATTTGAAAAAAAACGTTGTCCACTTAGCCATTTTTTTAAGTTTGGGAAAAGGAAAAGTCACTGGGGGCTAAATCTGGCGAATACGGTGGGTGGTCGACCAATTCGAACTTCAATTCTTCAATTTTAGCCATTGATCGTAAACATGTGTGAACACGGGCATTGTCCTGATGAAAGAGGATTTTTTTCCTGTTTAAATGAGGCCGTTTTTCTTCAATTTTGTTTTTTAGCTGGTCCAATAAAGATGCATAATAATCCCCTGTTATTGTTTTTCCTTTTTCCAAATAGTCAACGAAAATAATTTCACGTGCATCCCAAAATACAGTAGCCATAACCTTACCAGCTGATTTTACGGTTTTCGCCTTCTTTGGACATGGTTTGCCTTCGCAATCCACTGCTTTGACTGTTCTTTCGTCTCGGGAGTATAGTGGTGTATCCATGTTTCATCTACAGTCACAAAGCGACGAAAAAATTCATCCGGATTGCGTTGCATGAGCGACAACAGGGCTTTAGAGGCCACCACCCTACTGCGTTTATTGTCGACTGTGAGCAAACGCGGCACCCATCTTGCAGAAATATTTTTCATGCCCAATTTGTCATGTAAAATAGAAATGACGCTACCTTTTGAGATCCCTGTAACCTCAATTATCTCACTCAACTTTAATCTTCGGTCAATTAACACCATATCGTGGATTTTATTGATCATTTCTGGTGTAGTCACCTCTACAGGACGTCCTGAGCGTGGTTCATCCTTTGTTGATGTACGACCACGTTTAAATTCATTTAACCAGTTATAAATAGTTGCAAGTGAAGGAGCAGATATGCCGTGAACTAAATCCAACTCATTTTTTATTTCCTTTGCTGTTAACCCTTTTATATTAAAATGTTTAATAACAACTCTAAACTCAATTTTCTCCATTTTCCATTTTTCCATTTTCCACAAGCAAATTTTTTTTTTATATGTACGAGAAACACACAAAAACCCGACCAATCTGATTGAAACTTCGCAGCATACTGAATCGGTAGTGCCGCTGCATGAAAACAAACCGCTTGCAGTACTAGTCGCGCCACCTGTCGGCTTTTCTAAGGACTTATTGACCCACCCTCGTATATTAATTGTGTAAATCCATAAACAAGATTCTCTAAAAATTCTGACTCTGAACGGTTTGTCGTTTTTTTTAATGAATGTATTTGTTTCATAAAAAGCATTTTAGATTATTATAATTTAAAATGTATATATATTTAAATAGAGAAGGAGATCTATGCCTTCAATGGATCCCATCGCACATTGGCATTGAGGGTAATGAAAGGGCAGATGATCTGGCAAAGGAAGCTGGCCATTCAGGAGTACCATATCAGTGGATACCAGAAAACCTGGACTGGAATGAGGCTATAAAGAAAATGTGCCAAAGTATGTGGATAGATTTTCACCATAGGGAATCATTAGAAAAGGGGAAATGGAGTAAGTCTATTCTATCATCACCACTAGAGGTGCCCTGGTTTGTAGTCTTCTTTGAAGAGGAATGAGCTTAAGTTAATACTGTTAAGTTAATAGGACACACCACGGGCAAAAGATTTGATGTCTTCATGGGAAGAAGCGAATCGCAACTCTGCGATGAATGTCATGTTTTAGAGGACATTGTACATATATAGCACTACAATGCCCTAAATATGAACTTCACAGAGTACAGCTGCGAATTGCAGATAAATCTATGTGAATGTAGACGAATTGAAGGGTGTCCTGGCGGTGGGTAAGATGGAAGAGCTAGACAAAATTGTAAAGTTATTTAACAGAATATGAGTGAGGACCTGATAGACGGATCCCCTTCTAGAAGAGAAGAGGCGATATGACAGCGAGTCGCAGTCAAAGCCTCGGTAAAATCACAAACAAAGTAAGTAATTTGGAAAAGTATCATTTTATTAATTACCTATATAAAAAAATCATTTGTAAAACTTCTATAATAAGGCTTTTAATACTTAAGTATTCAGGCACGCACATAAGGGGGAGGGCGGTTTCGGGTCCGTCAAATGTCAGAATTAACATAATTGAAGCTATGGTATTTTTGATAAATTCGCTTAAATCGAGCATTTAGTTATGTAGTTTTTCATCTTGACGTAAGTAACTACCCATTTATTGTTCAAATAGACATGATATAATATGTAATATTATTTTGTAAAAACTTATAATAGTATATAGTATTAATAACTTCATGAGAGTATAGTGATATTACACAGAAATAAGGTTAAGTATGGAATAAGTAGACTAATAATTTTTCACATAGTACCAGGCCCATAGCAAGCAGGGGTGTTATAGTTTCAGGGGGAGGCAAAATACTCGGAAAACACAGTGAAAAATTGCAAAATATATTTAAAATTACATTATGTTAATCGTATTTAGGAGTCTAAAGTGTCAATTACATTGAGCTACTTTACGAGCTGTTTGTTGGCGAATTTAATAGCGGGCGATTCAGCTACTGCGATTATGATGATGACACACAAAACTTTCCATTCGCTGAGAAGCCACAAGCCAGCGACTATTTTGACAGAACGTAGTTCGTTTTTTTACCGGGAGGTTGCTACTGCGCTCTACTGCGCAGACGCAGTAGGCCCACACGCCGGCGTGTAGCGTGTAAAGTTGACCGGCTTTCAACTTTTCTCGGTAGAGTGTTTACAATCTGCTTGTTAGCTTGTTCGATGATTACACTGGGCGACTTTACAGGCAGATTGTAAATTCGCCAACAAACAGCTCGTAAAGTAGCTCAATGTAATTGACGCTTAAGATCTTCAATTAATTCAATTCAATTTATTTTTACATTTACATTTTTATAAAGAAAAAGAAAATACGAATTTATAAAATAGCGTCCACCTAAACTCATCCTCACGCAAGTGGGATATATCAACACCCGAAGCAATTTGGTTGAACATAGTTATCGCTTGTTGACATCACAGTGTACGAAAATATCGAAAACCGCAATAGAACAGATCATCAATCAACACATAAGGCAGGCATTACACGTTCAACCTGGATCGCGATCGAGTCAGTTTAATTCATGATCTCGATCCATAATGAGATTGATAGATTGATATAGCGAGTAGCTTTGATTTTCCACACCCACGATTCGCAATCCACATTAAATGAATAATGTCTGTCAAAAACGTTACTGCACAAATCTATTTTTTGTACGGCAAAAAAGAGTCATAAAGCTATAAAATTTCAAAGAGCATTTTTTCCCCAGGAATTAATTACATGACAGACGCAATTTTCCTTCCTGTTATTGATTGTGTATAGAATATTTTTTTTAGATATATAAACAAATATGTATCTTTTATATTGCCATTAAAAATATAATTATATATTTTGTGGTGGCAATTTTGGGTTGGCACCCGAGCGGCAACCACCCTTGGCACAGCCCTGCGTAGCACAATATTTATATGTGGTGTTGTAGGATAGTAGGCATTTGTTTTGCTCATAATATGATAAATGCCACGAATAAAGAAGGGTAGGTCATTTGACATTTACTTGTTGGCGCTTTTTTTCATTAAAACTGGGCGTGTTGATGTTATTCCGACGGAACAGGTCGTATTTATATTAGCGAGTCATATTTTTAGCCATTACGGTAATATACCTACGCATATTTTTTTCCGCTAATGAACGGTGAATGTTAATATTTTTTATACTTTTAACCGATAACAAAGCAATCGATAAAAAAAGTTGTTTGTTATATTTTTTAAGTATATTTCGGA
This sequence comes from Rhyacophila brunnea, assembly GCF_057557595.1. Classification (NCBI taxonomy): domain Eukaryota; kingdom Metazoa; phylum Arthropoda; class Insecta; order Trichoptera; family Rhyacophilidae; genus Rhyacophila; species Rhyacophila brunnea. Next base: position 19,467,782 of record NW_028232752.1, read on the forward strand.
GTAGGTACTATTACACCCCCGAATGGTCCCCATTTGGGGATGTCTCTGTGTATCTGGAGAGGCCCGAGTCGGTATCAAATCCAACAAATAGTAAAGGTTGATTGCGAAAATAATTAACTAATGTTAAATATCTGACCGGCAATATTCTCTGAATGCCGTTACAATAAAATACGAACGGCAACGCCGCATTTGTACCGCTCGTAAGCGGTCGTTAATTTTAGCGCGAGAGAAGCATTTTTGAGAACAACTCAGTAAGCAGTGTTAACCTCGCTATCCGTCAAAATTAAATTGAAAAGAATTTGTATAAAAATGTAACCATTTAGAATATATTAATGTAAATATACCTTGCCGTTTCCACCACAATTCCGGTGTGTTATTTGTCCACCTCCAAGTCCTAAATCCAGGCGAAAATCCATACAACGAAGCAAAGTGACAAGAGTGTTTTCACTTACGAAAATGGAGGGAAATGACAGTACCTACGTACTTACATTATAATATTACTTAGTAACATTTGAAACAAAAATAAAATAGTTAGCAATTAACTGTTAGGGTTAGAATTATATGCACACAGTAAATTATATGTTGACCTTTGTAACGGACTATTATAATATAACATGGATACCCACTCAAAACAGATGTATATATAATAAACTATTTATTTTATTCAACGAATGTAACACAGTTTGATAAGCTGGTTTAAATTGTCGTAATTAAGTAGAATGCCCGTAGCTTAATTGAAAAAGCACACTGGCGCAAATCCAGCGGTTACAGGTTCAAGGGGTCTCGTATTTTTTTTTGGTAATGGGTAGGTATATACATGAGATGTTTTCAAATTATGTGTGTAGATGTACATAATGTAATAAAATTGGAGTGTCTGTTTGTCAGTTTGTACTGGTTCAATGTTGATGAAACTTGCACAGTTTGTAGACAACATTATTGGTAATGATATAGCAGACTTTCATCCCGATTTTTTATATTTCAAAAGAAACTTCGATATATGAGGTAGGGTGCGGGAAGAAAATATGTATGAATCAGTCTGTATCATCATTGTGTAGGTATATCTGTTTACTCTTTCTACATTTCATGCGGACGAAGTCGTGGACGATCGCTAGTTCAACATAATATTAAAAGAATTTATATTTGGAGAGTTTTTACATTACGTATTACCAATTTTATATTAAAATATTTTTTACCCAACGTAAAAATCGTTGTACCTATATCATAATAACTATTGTGTCTACTTCCTTATTGTTTAGTTGTTATCTACGTAACGGAACGTAACCACAATAAGGATTCCTAAGTAAAAGTCCCTTTAGACGTGAAAACTATTTAAATATTGTTGATAAAAAATATGTAAAATGTAAACTACGTTAAGTACGTAAGTATTAGGTACATTTATTTTAGTATGTGAAAATATATAATAGGTATGTCTCATTATAATTTCATTTAAAATATGTAGATACGTACTCACAGAAGTGAGAAATAGTAAATGTAATCCACACAATATAAAACGTAAATAAAATTAGGCAAGAATACGATGTAGGTACATAATGGTTTTGTTCACAAATTCACAAAAATAAATAATTACGCATCAGCTGTTTAGACACATGCATATAATATTTTGAAATAATTCTACATCCTTCCTGTCCGAGCCAATTCTCTTGTAAGTATTCAAAATTGGAACAGATTATAATCTGTAGTGTTGTACATAAAATTACTGACAGTAATAATTTATTGTAATAAGTAATAACACTATTATTGTAGTAAAAGTATCATAAATCATTACGATGAGACATAAATTAGACGAATTATATAATGGAGTAAAAACATAATCCATAGTGCGTTACTTATTTGTTGTGAAGATAATTTGTAAAGGATTATTGCATTGCTTTTTACGTGATAATGTAATAAAGAAATAAAAATCTGGTATAATTGTTTAGTATCTGTCTATGGTTTGTAGTATTTATACGTCATTTATAATTCAGTTAGCCATTTTCAGATTGCTTCGTTCATTTGCAGGAGATTTCACACAGTTATCGTCCGCATCTATCAACAATGACAAGAGTTTCAACCCAATTTTAGAATCACCTATCAGTCAATTTAATATATTTTTATTACAAGTAAACAGATAGTTTTTTCCGGCCATGTCCGATCCTAATAAAATCATAATATGGGCCACCACAGGGTGAAGGGTTGTATTAACAGATTTTGTTTGTTTTTGTTACGAAAAATGGATGTCAGGCACTCGCTCAATCTATTAGGTCCATACCCTGTCTCATACACTAATTGAAAAACAATATGTGTACTTGCCAGACCCACGATTCGAACCTGGGACCCATGACGTTGTAGGTCGACGCTTAAGCCGCGCGGCCATCGTGGGTGTATACAGATATTATCGCCCTAATAAACTATATGATTGATCATTTCGAATACAAAACATGTTCGACATGTACCGAAACTAAAGCATTAATTTTTATTATAATACATCTATACCCTTTAAAATGATAGATTACGTCAGTTATTTTCATAATATTATATAGTAACCAAAACACATCATAATCATAATTTAGTTAGAATATTAATTACACAATAATAAACCCACTAAAGATGGCGGTTATAAATCAGATTGTATAGCCAACTTTTTAAAGTAATGTGCCAACGCATAGAATATTAATAATTTTACTATTGTTACCAGTAATTCAACCACACTAAAAATGTTTTACTTAAGGCCATGCATTAGTTGAGGCACGGTCTAAAAAGATCGTTGCTAGGCGATGTGCGGATTGCGGGTCGCGGGTGCAAATGACGCCTGTCAAACGAAATATTATTTCTCATATAAATCCAACATACGTCAATTTTATGTTCTGTTTATTATTCTATTAGTAACAATAATAATATATTCATTGACATGTTTTCTTTTTAAAGTAAATGGGTAACGTTTTTAGTAATCTTTACACGATTTTAGAATTAATTGGCCCGTCGCCATCACGCAGCAAAGTGACGTATGTCTGACTCGACGTTCACTCAATGAATGCGAAGCGAGTACAAAATTTCGTCGCGCGTACAGTTGAAAATTATTTGGCGTTTCACTGATGCGTCACCTTAATGGAAAAAGTAGATAGAAATCATTTTAGATATAAGTAGTCCAAACTCTCTTTTTAATAACAATTTTTATATGCAAGGAAAAGACTTCACAGAAAAATTATTTTATTGATAACGTAACCTAACCATAAAACTGTACAATATTTTGACATGTTTTTATTTATAAATATGAACGCAAAGGATCGCCTAGTCTAGTCCTTAGTGGATTGACATATCGTTGTAATATTCACAAAACACCGGTGGGTTATGTTATGTGTGACACTCATGATAATAAAAAATAATAACACTGATAAGAGTCCATCGAATTATTCATGTTTACCTATATTGTTGAGCCCGCTTACTCCTCGGAGACGCCACGTCAGGGCATGGACTCGCGCACCTGGTCACCATCGGCTCTTGAATGTGGAGATCAGTCTTCTGCCTTCGAGCGTCGAAAGGATCGCTGGCTTTGACGCCACTTTCCATCTTCAGACGACTCCAAGTCTTATGACAACGTTGTCTTTTCACCGATACATTGTTAATTCAGTCTTAACATTTTTCACTTTTAAATTCATCATTATTGTTACCAACGGTATTTTTTTAAACTTTTAGTTGTTGTACACATAATATTGCAGTTTAATTTCAAACACAATCGTTAGTTACTTGACTGTAATATTATAATAAAAAAATAAATAAAAAAAGAGTTCAATTACTTAGTACTCTTATGTTACTAACCGATTTGACTTAATATGATAACTACGGTGTCTACATCCGTAGTGACAAGCGACATCGTGAAAAGGTACCTTTACTCAAGCATAAATATGGTATATTCAGTTTTTTTGGAATTTTGTTTCAACGCGATCACTCCACGGAGAAATTCATAATCATATAGATACAATCTCCTCTCCGACCTGCGCGCGGGTGACCTAATACTACCGTTCGGTTTTCGAAACATTTTCCGATATTACTATAATGGGAAATTTAATCTTGAAGTTGCGCAGATTGCGATGTTTTCTAATGCGCACGAATGATGGACAGCGAATTTAATTATTGCTACCTATACCTATACTATCTCCGACTGCTCATACATGAAGCCTAATGCATCGTCTTTTCTCGCTCAGCATCGCTTCAACTACGTCATATTTTTTGTCAAAACTACCGAACTTCATGCTTATGTGGTATGATTATACAAAACTGTACGAATTACGTTGGATGGGGTGGGAGATAAACTATTTTTTAGACCTCAATAACATGATAAAAACCACTTTACTGTTAAACTAACTAAGTAGGTACTTAATTTTCAATTATACATAAGGTATAGGGTTTCTTGGAAGAGTATTATCTGATTATCCTTATATATTATATTATATGAGAAGTAAGGCTAGCTATTGTTGTATTAGGTAATATTAATATCATTTAGTTAGAATGGAGGTAACATAATGCGCGGTCATGGTCATAATATTGTTATAATTTATAATTATAATCAATGTTTGTGGTTTTGATATTTTTATATTATATCCGTATCTGTAAATGTATCTACTATTATAATACTAGTATTATAAAAAATATACCAGGGTTTTCAATATTGCGATACCTCTCGATTTCTTTATACCGTGATTCCGGGATCGGATATGCTTGAATCCCGGAATATTTTAACATGTATATATTTTACCTTTTTACCCTTTACTTTATAGGTAGATATTAAAATTGTGTGCACAAATTCGAGTGTAACACAAAAATTTTACCATTACTATTTTATTACAATTTTTCACATCATCGCGATAAGCACGGTGGCCGAGCGGTCTAAGGCTGCAGTAATTTTGAATTGAAGTTCTGTTGGCGTGGGTTCGAATCTAACTTCCAAAAAATACTTTTATATTTTATTTTATTACTAATGTGTAAGTATTTCTTAAATTATTAATTTATATTTTAAACCAAATATTCGTTAATAAGTGAATACTTACTAGACTAAACAAATTGACGATCAAAAATATTCTTCTATTTATAAAATATCTAAAATTGTATATTATGTTTAATGGCATAATTTTAGATATTTAATAAATAAATGAATATTTTTTTATTATTATCCAATATGACTTGGATTTAGGATTTAATTGAATTTTAAAAAGTAACAAACACTATCTACATCAGTGGTCGGTAACCTTTTGAGAGATTGGGTAAAAAATATACATGTTCCAATGTACTTCCGTGTAGCGGAGGTACTCGGCATCAGGCTACTGATAGTTTACTGAATTTGCTAATCATTTAGAACAAATGCCATGCTTGTCCATTGGAGTAATAAGGCAAGCAATTATGTAAACGATTACATGTTTTTGTCACGCAAAGAAGTACAATTTAGAGAAAATGATTATAATGTTATAAATAAAGTGCCATTGTAGTTATTACGGGATCGGAAAGAGTATTCATAATTATGGCAAACATGCAGATATGCAGGCAGTGGCGAAGGGTGGGGGTAGGCTGTTAAGATTCGACATAAATAGTGAACACTAAACTTATTTGGTTTCATTGAACTAAGAATACACTTTGCAGACGGCGCTTGTTAGTTTTTAAAATTCAACTGAAGCCCTGCCTAAACCAAACCACAATCGACAAAAAATATTCATCTATCTATAAAATATGTTTGACTGTTATCTACTATGGCTTAGATTAGGCAGGGTTTAATTGAATTTAAAAAACTAACACACACTATCTAAAATCTAAACAATGTAGTCTTAGTTCAATGAAAACAAATACGTTTAACTGACAAAGTTTAGTGAACACTATTTATGTCGGATCTTAACAGCCTATATCCACCCTTCGTCACTGTATATAGGTGCTAAATTTAATTATCAATCACGATAATGATGTATTTTTGTATTAGGTATTCATATATTTAATGTCGATAACATAATATAATGTTGGGAAAAGTATCACTGGTTTTTGTCTAATCCTGAAAATAGAAATTCTGTCATTGATTCCAAATCCCCAGTAGATACACTGACTACGAGACCTGGTGCATGATTAAAACCATGGAAATAGCTTTGGGCTCATTTGAGCGGTGCGTGCAGCGTGGTATCTTCGGATCCATCAACGACACACAGGCGGAGTGGAAAAAGTTAAAATTCATTCTTAAAGACGTGCAATTATTATTTGAATCACAACCAATGTGGATTCTACAATAATGTGAGATGTATGAGACAATTCTCTCCAAATTTTGACTAAGAAGTGCAGTTATATGCCAAAATGTTATCTAAATAAGTAAGTAAGACATAGGTACGATATATGGAGAAAACACTTACGCAACACAAATTAGGTTCATATCTAATTTTCTCAACAATAATCTTTCTGATTGTGAGCTATGTAATACAAATTATTCCAGTTTGAACAGGTGGCAGTGTGTTTTTTCTTTCTCGAACCAAACGTTCTGCTCGATACGTCAAAATATTCCGATTCAATGAAGCCAATAATTTGTAATTATACGAAAAAATAATTGTTTTTTTTCTCTCTTTCAAATTGCATAGCGATCACAGACACGAGTTTTACTATCAGACTAATAATTCGTAATAAAGCTAGCGGTACAAAGATTGTATACGAGGCGACTAAGGCAATGCATAATATCCAAGCCGACTACATATTATATTTTTAAGCAATTTAGATAATTCCGTAATTTCATTCGAAAAAAATCAGGATTGCTACATCATTATAATCACTACAGCGTGCGATATATGCAGTCGATGACATTGTCAAATCGCAAACAAGAATAATTAAACTATCATCAGGTAAATGTAATGATGACATTGACTAATCATCAGGGAAATTACTGGACACGCAGAGAACAAACAATGTGTGCCAAAAGCGACTACTAAAGTATGAGAATTAGATAAAACATGTAAATGACAATATGACGATAGAAAATTACATAGAAAATATATATATAGATCTCTGTAAAACCCCTTTTTATCACGTTTTTCTTAGCTCGTATTCTTGTTTGTCCGGTGGTTGTTTATCCAGTACAAATCTTGCAATCGATTTTTAACTAACTTCACGACTAGCTAGACATTTGAAACTTTTAGAATATATCAGAACACGATGCCAATGCATCTTTTAATTTTAGCCATCTTTAAGTAGCATTGAATTCATTTTCAGTTAATTCTGTTTTGTATGAAAAGTTATTTCGGAAGAAATCCACTATTATTGGTTGCTAAGGGGTGGTCCTAGTAACTAAATTATTAATATATACGTGCGTTACTATGGAAATCAAAATGACATTTCAGTATTCTATATTTGTTTGTTTCTTGCAAAATAGCAAAAAAATGATTTGTTGACAATTGCCTTATTTGTCCTAAATTATTAATACATAGAATTGTCAAGTTTATATGATTCAACAGAAGATTTAAAAACGTGGTAAGTATATAAAAAGTTCTTTTTTATCTTGTAATTATTTAAATTAAGAATATTTTCGTCGATTATATAAATATTTACAATCACGGTTGCCAACCAAGTACATTAGTCTATGTTGCCAACTGTCATTCACAATAATTGTTACCATATAAGGTAATAGATAAGAAAATTGTCAGAAAAAATACTAGATTTTCTCAAAATTAAAAATTTGTCTAGAAAATAGCAATTCAAAAGTCATAATAATTATGAACACTGTTTTCACGAGAACAGATTAGAATACGAATGCATTGTTTTCGAACTAAAAAGTAAGTCATGCAACTGAAAATGAATGCAGATACAACATTAAAATGTTTTTGACCAAACTTTTCATCACTAATAATTATTAATATTGTATGTTACTTTTATTTTTTTAGTAATATATGGTACAAAACGTTAGATTTAACTCCATAAATATTTTACGATGGTGCGACAGCGGATACATAAATAAAGAAATGATTGAAAAATCCCGGAATTTAAATACATATATGGACTGCGGTAAAATTTCAGAGAGATAGGTTCTCTCCCACTACTCCAACGTGGGGTTTACCATAATAATATACATCATATTATATATTCGAACAAAGCTACTCTGGTTAATTTATATTAAACTTACGAATTTAGGTAGAAACACAGATCGTAAAATGTATTCTGAAATAATACCCTTGTGCCTACTAACAAATTAATGTTTTCAACAATAAATTTAATTAAGAAGGTATCATTTACTTGTCATGTTTTCATTGTTGATTAAAACAACAAAAGAGTATTTTACTTGACATTTCAAAAACGCCAAATTATTGACATTTTCGCTAAAAGGCTGTCGGGTTGCGAACATCACTAAAAAGATGTCAAAATTCGCGCGTAAAACACAATGTATCCGACAGGCACCAATTTGCTTTGTAATAAGAATGATTAATGACACTTACAGCTATCAATATAATCACTAATCAGCGACACTATTCTTATCTAACAAAACGTACTTAATGTTATCAATTATCACAAAAAAAACCATATTGTTTTTTTTTTAAACATTAGCTGTCAAAAGCAAGACCTTTGATATTTCCATTACAGTAAAATTGATGTGCTGAAGATTTAGCTATTACAAGTGTACCAATGACTAAATTTATTAAATTAACCTCAAAATCAAATATTCGATTATAAATTCTATATAACTGTTATCAACATTGATGACAACATGAAATATCGTTCTCAATCCTTTATTTTACCACGTTTTTACTAGCTCGTATTCTTGTTTGTCCAGCACAATTTTTTTCTTGTTTGTCCAATACAAATCTTGCAATCGATTTTTAACTAACTTCCCGACTAGATAGACATTTGAAACTTTTAGAATATATCAGAACACGATGACAATGCATTCTTTTAATACTTTTAGTCACCTTTAAGCAGAATTGAATTCATTATCAGTTAATTCTGTTTTGTATGGAAAGTTATTTCGGAAAAAAATCGTAAAAAGTAAAACACTATTATTGGTTGCTAAGAGGGTCCTAGCAACTAAATTATTAATATATACGTGCGTTACTATGGAAATCAATATGAAATGTCAAGATGACATTTCAGTATTCTATATTTATTCAGTATTTCTACTAAGTACAAAAAAGTATTTATTAATACACTGTTTATATGATTCAATAGAAAATTTAAAAACGTGGTATATAAAAGGTTCTTTTTATCTTGTAATTATTTATTATTATTCCATGAAAAAATTACATTTTTTAAAATGGTTATATTTTAGTGTCTGAAGGAGGAAAATTCAAGTCAAAATATTGAAATTATAATATACAGTTGCTATAAAAAAAATGGTAACGATTTTTAATACCCCATGTCCACGAGAACTCCAATATTAGGTATAAATGTGATTATTTATATATGTTCATACCAAGCAGTAGATACCATGTTTGAATCCCACTTTACGTATAAATAGATACCAGTGGTGTGCGGTCCATATCTGAAGATGCAGAGTATCCTCAGACATAACCAATATAGTAAAGATAACATCATTATGTAGTTATTTATTGCGTAATTATTGTATGGTACATTTTACCTAACTTTAATAAAGTTTTTGTATTATTAATATTACGTAAATATTTTTTTAATATATCAAAGCTACCATGCTGCAACTCCACATTTTGTACTAGGTATTTTATCACCGCCCACCAAGATTGAATTCAAGATAATATATAGAGAATGGTAAAAATATATGTATTTTTAACAACATCCCTTAAATCTGAAATGTGGTGATATGAAAACTGTTCATAATTATTTTTTTAACTACAAGTCATCACATGTACTCGTGTAACCCTCAGCTCCTAGATTATCGAAGAGCCCAGGATTAAAGGGGTTTCACGATATGACATAATACAAGTACTTACTAAGAAATCAAATAATTAAGCAGCTTTCATACCACACCACGTCAGATTTGATGGGTGAAACTCCAATTCATACAACGTTATTATTATTTTCATAAGAACGTATTTACTTGGAATATTTCGGCCTGACTTGCACCCTTTCAAACACTAATAATTACAAGATAAAAAGAACTTTTTTATATACAACGTTTTTAAATTTTCTGTTGAATTATTATGCTCAAACTTGTAGGTACTTGATATGAAGTAAATAAAAAACAAACAAACAAACAAATATAGAATACTGAAATGTCATTTTGATTTCCATAGTAACGCACGTATATATTAATAATTTAGTTGCTAGGACCACCCATTTAGCAACCAATAATAGTGGATTGGATTACGGATTTCTTCCGAAATAACTTATCATACAAAACAGAATTAACTGAAAGTGAATTCAATTCTACTTAAAAATGGCTAAAAGTATTAAAAGAATGCATTGGCATCGTGTTCTGATATATTCTAAGAGTTTCAAATGTCTAGCTAGTTGGGAAGATAGTTAAAAATCGATTGCAAGATTTGTACCGGATAAACAACCACCGGACAAAATAAGAATACGAGCTAATAAAAACATTGTAAAAATAAACAATATTATAATTTTTCTATTCATATGAATGATGTATATTTTTGAGGACTACTCGTATACCTCATTTACAGAATGTTGAAAACAATTACTATGTAAAATATATAAACGCATATTCAACTTTAAAGTCGATTTTCTCAACTTGGTTACTTATGCACTTAAATCACTTTTATCCCCAGCTTCTCAATTATTATTAATGTACTTATCCAAATCGCACCTGTACAATATTAACTAAAATTTGGAAGTATTTTTGTATTTTTCATCTGATATATTATGGGTTGCCATTACGCTTCCAAGGTTTCGTTTCGATTCCTATCACAATCTCTTAAAGCCAGATTGACAGCGTATAATTAGATAATCAAATCACAAAATTACGAAAATTAAGTGCACAGAATATGTGTGACCCTTGCATGTGATTTTTTTTTTTTGAAAATTGCGAGAAAATGGAAAACACGCCAAGGCCAGCCGTCGTAATATATTTATTTTTTCATACAACTCTGACGCACCGCTAACCTACCGTAAAAATAAATTATTAATAATGAAATTGAGATCAGGGCAAAATTGCGAGGGACAAATTTTGAACGCTATGTTAAATTTAGATTTTTCTCCTTTGTTTGAAATAGTTAACTAACATTATTATATTTTATCTAGTCAGACTTTGACGTTTGATGGCGTTTTCTTATTCGAAGATGATAAAACGACTTGCTTATTTTGTTATGTTTATTCAAAGATAACAAAATAGTGTTAGTTAGTGGTAGCAATATACTGCACATACGATGTTGCTCATTGCACGACTTTTCAGTCGGATCACAATTAAATACATTATTTGTTAGCTTGGAATATTTTTTTTTGTTGGTTTGTTGGCTCCTGGATATCATTATAATGCAAAGTCGCATTTAAATGAGATTTTTTTATATTGAAAACTGAACACACAAAAATTAATAATACAAACCTACCCAATGGATATACAACAACACATATGTAGCTATTAGAAAAATGCTTCAGACACACAATATATCACATTCTGGCCGAGAGTTATACTAATAATTAAACATTAAGCTATCGACCCAAGACTTGGGGTTCGAACCATATTCGGTACTAGGTTTTTTCTACGGGTTGTTCCAGATTATGTATACATAATATTATGTTATCAAGTTTGATACGGGAAAAAGACAATCATCGTCCATCAATAAAATTACCAACGAAATATAATAATACTTAAATTTGTTTAGATACAAGTGAATTTTATCAATTAATTTTCAAATAACGTGGGTTTACATTAAAATTACCTACCTACCTATTATTAATCATGTTAAAGTATCAATACTGATTAATTTTTGATTATATAAAATATTTTAGGCACAGACTAGCAACATTGAGATATAAAAGAACACACTTCACTTTTGTTTAAATTTTCAATACCTTGATAAATTATTGAGATTCCAAATTCAAATTTTAAATATTATAAAATAATTGTAATGTTTTCATCTTGCGTGATAATAATAATATGTTCACTACTTTTCGAAGATCACTGAGCACAATAATCGAACAGACATTTATTTAGTTTATATTTTTTAAATAAATGTAATAATAACACTGTAGAGATGTGGAACTGTCAGGTGTACGAATTCCATTCGGAATCGTTCCACCGCACTGACTGACAGCTGACCACTGTTCGGACCGGTGGTCACGATCACTGCACGACTAGAAAGCTATTCTAGCTGCATCTACTGCGAGCAGGTAGATAATTAGTCCGAGGTAAAAATAAACAATAATTCGCAGTTTTTTTATCGCGGCTGACACAGACCGCGTCCGCTCGATGCGTCCAACTGTGGGAAGCCGACTGAAAAACTGAATTTTTCTCGCAGTTTTTTGAAAGTAGATAGACACGGCCTGACAATATAATACCACCAGGTGAGTCACGTCGGCTATCGCTCTGACACTTTGGCCCCGGCGCTGCGAATTGAAAGTAAAAAAACGCGAAAATTGGTGGTGATTTCCTCAAGTTGTTATTACATTTTAATAATACAATGGTAAATTTCCGCATTGTATTGTAATGCAAGACAAGCATCATCTGAAAATGCTATTCAGGGGCAGTGGCAGTGGCGGATTTAGGGACTTGGGGGCACGAGACACTGACTGATTCTAAGCCCCCCACGATAAAAAATAAAATAAAAAACATCAATTCTAACTACCAACACAGTTCCTTCTCTATACAATTATTATCGAAGATGACAGTAATTATGCTCACATATTATGATACCTAGTCTGATGGATTTTGTTATGATTTTTAAGATTTCGTATAATTTAATAATTATTTAACTGGTTTGAACTGTTTCGAGACACCTTTAAATCGTCTAAGGAATCTATTGCGTCATTTGCGTCAGAGAAAATTGCCGCTGGCTGAAATGACAAATTTTCTATCTTAGAATATTTTCCAATACGTATTCAAATGGTCCACAGAAAATTGATTGCTACAGATAATTTATTTATCGGGTACGTTGCAGACAATACGGTGTGCACGCGATCAATATAACGTCAATTTTGCGCACGGATGATATAATTTAGTCCACATTATAGTATTAATGTTAATCACTTATTCGCGATAGTCTAAAATAATAGTGACATAATTGCCTTTATTTGCGTGATTCAAAACTACAACTTGTAACATAATACCTACTGATGAAAACTGACCGGAGAATAGCCTTCCAATATTTAAAGGTTCCGTACCCCTGAAATAAGCACTATTCGATCAATGTTACAATTTATATCTCACTAATCGTTAGATTTCTGCAGATTGCATCGGAAATGAATAAAATATAGTACCGATAACCTGAAAAGCATTTTTTTTATAATAACACATACATACCGGTTTCAATGTGTACCTACGCTAATATGTCATGTTGAACGGGTATAATTTCTACTTGCTGATAAAGATTATCGATAACAATACTATCAGTATTAGTAATAAACTAATAAATAACGAAGAAATAATAATTATTATTAGCTAACGGTTTTCAGATACCTACTTACTTATAATTTATAATATTAAATCTAAATCTGGCTTATCTAAACACAACAATACAAAAATAGTACTAACATACTAATTATAAAAATTATTACTACCAAACGTAAATTTAGTACTGAGATAAAATGCCTTTTCAAATAAAACACTTCAATCGAGATAAAACAATACCTCGTATGCCACATTACACTGATTATGAAAAAAAATCTATATAATCTCTATGATTCCATCAAATTTATCACATATTTTTCGTACTCTACTATTTATCATAGTGAAATACAAAAAAAATATGCATTAATAATGACTATAGAGAGTTTTTTTCATCTCGTATTTTTTGGTATACGAGGTAGGTATTGTTTTCTTAAGAGCGCACGGTTCTTGTCGGTTTACTTGCAGGAAGCCAGCACCAAACAAATTTTGAAAATGGCCGATATACTGGATTATTTATTAGGTTAGGTTAGGTTTTCATTCTTGAAAGAACATTATTGTCTGTAATGCTCCATGAACAACGCGTAATTTTTTCATCTCCGTGCTATATATCTAGAGATGGCCGTATAGTATTCGGTAATCTCACGGCGAAATGTGCTACGGTGAAATTTAATACGTACAGTTTGCATGTAACCCTAGTCAATATTATAAATACTTAATTAAATGTGTAATATTATTAAAAATTAAGCTAACGTTTTAAGAGGGACAACTACATATTTAATTAAGTATATTTAAATGAAACTCAGGAAATAAGAACCTTATATTCCGAAGATATGATAGGTTAATGTACCTACCTAGACCTACCCCCTTAAATAGGATATTATTTAATAATCATTTATTGTGAATTTGAATTAAAAAATGGGGCCCAGGCTCTCTCGTACTTTTACGCCATTTAATTAATTACCCATGAACTTTTAGAATAAACGTTCATTTAATCGTTCTTAATGCATTCTTTTATGTAGTTAATTACATCTTCTAAGCTGCATTGTTATATTGGAGTAGAATCGTGTATCTGACACTTGAACATATTATTAAGTTAATATTTTTTGCAATCAGAATAAAAGGTCAAGGACGTATAGACAATAAAAGCCATTCTCATTAAAAAAACTGCAACGAAGACTAATATTTGAATATAAATAATAATATTATTATAGAAAACACCTAAATTTTATAACTTCAGTAATATAGGTAGGTATGTAGGTAAAAAATATATTGAAAAAATGGACTTGTGGCTAATATATTAGTATTTCAAGTAAAACTGTAAAATTATTAACTATTTATGTGTGTCGCGTAATCACAATTATTAGTTTTAAATAAACCATTTCTTTGATTCAACGAATAATTCACAAGATTTGAGAATGTAACATTCCATATATTGAACATACATAACTTGAAAACACCTCAGATATAATATTATACCCACTAGAAAAAATCATAAATTTAATACCAACGCAATTTGATAAGCATTTCATTTAGGACGTACTAGTTTAAATTATCACAATTAGGTAGGAGGCTCGTAGCTTAATTTGTTAAAGCATATTGATGCGATACCAGTGGATACACGGGTTATCTGAGGTGTTTTCAAGTTATGTATATTAGTTTTAATTTAAAGTGTATCGATAACTCAAAAAAGGTTTAAAATCACTGGCTCAAATGATAGAGCACTAGCCCGGAAAGTGAAAGATGCGACTTTGAATCCCACCCGGCTTAACTTATTCTAAGAGAGGTCTTTTTCCGAAGTTTTGCAAAATGATGTATTTTCTGAGATAAACAATCTAACATTGTTAAATTTTATACATTATAATATTATCCAGTATGTATTGAATAAAAAACATAATACCTATTAATATTATTGTTAGATGTTTTACTAAACTTATTAAACGCTAATGTTGTATTAGCATATTATCAGGTTAATATTTCTTCAAAATAAAATTACGATACCAATAGTTAATAATAGACAATTATAATTATTGAGATATTTATAAATAAACACGAGATCAGCTGCTGCAGTCAAAACAAACATGTTACAAATAATTTCCATAGTGATAACGCGCGTCAGGGCAGTCAAGGACTCCGCCAGTCGCCTTCACAAGGACACGAGATAAACAAAGATGAAAAAATCATCCACATAAAAAAACATAGACACCAAACAATATTTAACCCAGTTTTGATGATTCACACAAAACTTCGAATCGATCACTTAATACATATAACTTTTATACACCACAATACGCTAAATATAGTCTCTAGTTTTTATAGTGAAGATTTCCACGATTATTATAAGCCGGCGATAAAATTAAAATATTGTCATCGAATAACAATAGCCGACCTGTCAGGGTTGCGGCGGCCATCTTGTATCCGATGACGCGCGTGCGCAATGAACGAATACGTACCAAAAGTTTGTATCAAAATAATATTAGGGGTGGATATTTTTATAAAGGGATGAGGTTGAGATGGCGTAGTTCGCAATGCTTGTCAGTGGAATCGATTTCTCTGATGCACATTTACCACTGCGCTTATTAGCAATATAATGATTATTTATAATGATGCCTTGTTATACACTATTAAAAGTAGACAGGTAGAAGTGTAAGAGTGTACGTCATAATATATACCTAAGCTATTCTTTTCAAAAACTTTCTGTTCTTCATTATATTAAACGTGTAATAAAATATATTACACATTTAATATTAAATATATATTATTATAAAAACAGTAGGTATATAAGTGGAATCAAAGATATTTATAGGTAATTGAAGAAATCCCCTAGGCAGGTTCCAATTAGAATCTAAAAAGAAATCTACTTTGGAACGTTATCTATTTTGAATTCTGATTCTGCCGTTTAGTAACAGGTGGCGGCACCACCTGCAACACTGGCTCAATTTTATTCTGTTTCTCTTTCGCGCTCAAATTTGCGATCGCAGCGCTTTCTCGCTTGAGCGCGTGCGGTAATCGCACTCGGTCGATAGCAATGGCCTCTCGCCAAACAGCTGACCGCACTGACAGTCGACTTGAGAGATAATGTTTTTTTTTATTGTAAGGTATGCATGTCATATACTGGATAGGTACGTAACGAAATTAAATTCACGGTACGGTTACGAACAGATTTTTTAATACACTATGTCATAAAAGAAAATACGGTTCTATACGTTTATCCTGGATACAGCGGCCTGGAAATAGCCGATATAGGTACTGGATTATTTTGTTAGTTTGGGTTAGTTTAGGTTAGGTTATCCTAACAAATAATCCAGTATATCGGCTATTTTCAATATGTGTTTGTCGCTGTATCCAGGATAACCGACTTGTACCGAAAATACTTGTTCTATTATGTTTATAATAATATTACCATTATTACGGTAGAATGTAGGTAGATAGACACATGGGCACCTTGATTTACGAATTTATTATATTTGCCTAAACTATATTATTGGCATTCATACTGATTCTATATAGGGAAAAAACCTTTGAAAATTAACCATAAGCTAAAATTGCATGTAAAGTGGATTTCGTAAAAAAATCTTTTGCAGTCGATTGAAACATTGCCAAAACAACTATAGCATATGTAGTAAGAATGAAAGATCTCTTGTCTTCCCAATTTGTATAAATTATACCTAACGATAGTCAGCATTCGAAATGGTAAGTTTTACGAACCGGACCGCCCGATAATTTTCGAAAATATTAACATATCTAAGTATCTAATTTTATGTAAGTATATTTTATAAACATAAGTGTGTAAGATGTTTTTTATATGTCTACCTATCTCGGATGTTTAAATTGTTTTTTACACTAGAAGGAGCTATATTCTCGGGGATTTCATGCGCCGGAGCTGCGTTTCGTTGCGCTATCTGTATAAGAAACAGCATTTCCTTTTTTGATTATACAACCCGCAGAGAAGATGACACCTAGAGAAACTCGTGGTATTTGGCTAAGTCCATTAATGTATAAGAAGACGAGTACAGACTCCATCCACAGGACACGGACTTTGCGTGCTGCTGAATGCCGAGAGGGATAGAGTCAAGCTGCGGAGAAGGCTGTCTCTTCCTGAACCTTTATTTCGCGCCCTGCCTGTATTGGACACTTGTGCCCAATCATAGTTTTGTTGTAGATACCTTCGTGCCACACCTATACAGTAATACTATTACTAAGTAGTATACTTAGTAAACCTATTACCTATGTTTTGTATTATTTTAATAAAAAGTAAATGACCAATTAATACATATGCGTCGTAAACAATTCTAAAATATTCGATATGTGCCTATATTTCATAATTTTATTTCGACTGCAATACCAATTAAAATGACAGCAATCATTGACTACAATAGAAATTAAAGAAATTGACTTCGAGCATTTGTGCGCAATTATAAATCGAAACACTCAACTGCCTCGTAGAGCAATTTAGTTGTTACAAATATGATTGATGCAAGTTTCGTAGTCAATGAGAAACATTCCTCTACGAAATATTTTTTTTTGCAGATTCTGAGATCCAACCGGAGCGAAGTCAGGTAAGCGCAAAAAATACAAATGCTTTGAAATGTCTTGGAGTTTTTTTTCTATTGTAAAGAAGTTAAGGAAGAAAAAAGTGTACTGGCAAAGATGTATATCAATACTTACTTCTAAAACTATGTGCCCGAATACAATTTAATATAAGTACAACAAAATAAATTTAATTTTGCGGAGTATATAAACGCTTTCAAAATGTAGTGTTCATACTGCAATCAGACATTGACAATGATAATACACGTAAAAAAATAGTTAGGTATTAAAAAAAAACCAAAACTACTAAATAAATTCGACTGTAGGTACTGGGAATCATAATAATTACGAACTTTTTGTATTAACACACAATATCGTAGCGATCCCAAAATGGTTTTAGAATAGTTATGGATATAGGTACCATTATAAATCGTCCGGTGTTCGAATTTAGATCTAAGGTCATGCCAGTATAAAAAGTATTGAATGATAATAACATGTCAAATGTTAGCATGTGGTGCCCTCACTCGCGGAAAACTTGGTGGATCTATAAATTGATAACTTTTGGAAACAATAATATTCTCTGCATCGTTTCTAAGTAAAAAAATAGCGATCTGTCTTCCTTATGTTACTTACGTAACTAGTGTTACCTATCTGCAATTTGGTGTGATTGTTAATTTAACTATTTTATTACACACTTAAACAATTTGGCTTGTAGGTACCTAATAGTGGCGAAGGGTCGATGTAGGCTGTTAAAATTCGACATAAATAGTGCACACTAGACTTTGTCAGTCAAATTTATTTGTTTTCATTGTACTAATAACATAATTTTTGCAGATGGTGTCTAAACCAAGCCATAATAGTTTAGGTATGATATGGGCGATCCGACCAAAATAGTGCACACTTTTTCAGTCATACTTATTTGTTTTCGTTGAATTAAGCATACAAAATAATTACAGATGGTACGAATATATTATGTTGTTTTTTTTAAGTTCTGCGTACTTCTATAAAACCATAATTGATAAAAAATATTCTTCTATCTATTAAATATCTAAAATTACGTATGATAATGGCATAAATTTAGATATTTTAATGATAAACGAATAATTTTTGACTATTATCTACTATGGCATGGATTATGCAGGGCTTAATTGAATTTTAAAAACTAACAAATACTATCTACACACTGTAGTCTCAATTCAATGAAAACTAATACGTTTGGCTGACAAAGTTTAGTGTCCACCATTTATGTCGGATCTTAATAGCCTACTACCACCCTTCGCCACTGCTATCAGACGACAGACTGTTATGTGTTACGTGTATGTACACCATTAATTTGATTGATTTTCTACACGCAGATTGTAAAAAATATGCATAAGCATATTCAAATTTTCTTACATTTTTACAAAGCAACCGATACACCTGCTTCATGGAAAACCGTCACTGTATAAGCTTGAAGTATGGGATCACGTTTTGAGAACATCAGGTAAATGATCCAACGTACATAACATTTAATATATTCAATGGTTGAAGAAGATTTATCAGCGCTCCTCTATCTTCCACTATTGAATTTCGCGTAACAATGTTGCCCGCAGTCAAATTGCATCACGATCTGTTTGTTAGTCGTGATTTTTTAATGGTAGGCACTTTCAACGCGAGAGAACTCATTACACTTTTGTTAGATAGATTCTTAGAACATTGTGAGAAGCTAACTTAATAGTAATATTAAATAATATGTAGGTAATACGACTGCCTAATTCCAAATGGCAGGTAAAAACAATATAACTACATGGTATCTACTATAAAGTGGGTATATATAGTTAATCAAATCCGCTCTTAGAGAAATGCCGACCTTGTGGGAAATCAAATTTAAAACACACATAAAAAATGATTAAGGACAAAACAAAATCGAATTAAAAAAAATATATAGGTTCTAATTTTTAAATTAAACATGTTTATACACAATCTCTGCGAATTGTAATATTAGATAGCGTGCGGTGAGTTTTAAAATGAGGGATGCTCGTCAAAATAAATCGTTTAAAATATATTATATTACTTAACTTGCTGTCTATACACATAATAACGCGGGATTCATATGAAAAGTGATTAATATTTGACGCCCATGATGGTTGAGCGATAACGAGTCGGATTATAGTGTCGTGGGTTCCTGATTAGAATCCAGGGTACTGTTCGGTTAAACCGGACACAGCGGAAAACGCATTTTTAAAATAGCCGATAAACTGGATTATTTGTTAGTTTGGGTTAGTTTAGGTTAAGTTAGGTTGGGTTAGGTTAGGTTAGGTTAGGTTAGGTTAACCTAACAAATAATCCAGTTTATCGGCTATTTTAAAAATGCGTTTTCCGCTGTGTCCGGTTTAACCGAACAGTACCGAATCCAGTTACTGGAAAATTCACGTGTATTTTTTTTAGTGTTTTTTCGTATACACTATTTTTTTAATACAACCTCCACTCGGTGGAGGTCCATACGACTCTTTTAGGTTCGAATATGGTAGTGTAATGTACACTTTACATATTGGTATTGCGGCAATCGAAATGAAATTCAGGTAATATAAGTAGGTAGGTACCTATGTACCCATAGTAAATATTATTTTTTTCTATAACGTGCTACAATAATTTATTAGCCTTTCTCCATTAGTTCAAATAAAATGATTTTATTTATAAATTTTGGTCTTAAATACATTATATTATATATTTAAAATATATTGGAATAATTAAAATTTAATGTATGCGCTCACAGTATCAATGACCCGCACGCCACTGATGGTATTGTATATTTAGTTTCCAAATAGTTAGTATTCGATTAGAAAAAGCCAAGATCCATCAATACGTGTTGAATGATGATAATGACTAGGGATAGGGCGATATTTAAATATAAAAGAAAGATAATAATATATTCATTGAAATGAGGTGGGAGAATTCATAAAAATAATCTTAAAAGTTACTTTCATCAATAATAATAATTGCCTTGATCTATCGGTTGGATGGCAATATTTTGTAAGTTGGAAAAACAATGAATACTAATGTAGAAAAATTGATATTCTCTCAATACTTTAAAAAGTATGATAATTATTTTCAAAATTATTCAAATTAAAATATCGTAAAAGCTAGCCGGCAAGTTTACTTAAAGTTTTTCAAAATGTTTAGGTATAATGTTATAAATGCCAATTTATTCGTAAGTCTTTAAAAGTTTAAAAAAATATTCAAATCAAAGTTACGATAGGTTTTTTGTCAAAGCTTATATTAGTATCATGTAATATATATGTACGTACCTATCTACGTACATTGAATTAACTGAAATTGATTTTCATTTCTGACATACATACCTTAATGAAATTTTATGTAGCCCAGGTATGTTGATTAATTATGTTACAAAATCTGAAATTGGAGTACCTAGAGTTTTTATACCTTTCATTATTTTATAGAACGTTGCTAGTGTTGCTACAGTATAAACAAAAAAAATGTTGCGATGTAGACGATATTAACTTGGTATAAATAAGTATTAAAAAAATGTCTTTATGATTTACAAAGTAAGAATATTATCATATTAGTTAAAATATACCCACTGAATTATTTTGTGACATTCACACCCATATACCTACCGTTTTTATTGATTCAATTTCATAGTAATTAGGTAATAAAATTAATAATACATAGGAAATTAACTGAACGTGGAAAACTGAAATACTTAATAAAGACGATAAAAAATGTCAGAGAGTTCACAGAACCAAAGAGTCTGGACTATACCTACATAACTGGATGAAGCGTTTGTATTTGATGCGTTTTCCTCAACTTTAGGTAAGTATATCTAATGTGATTGAACGTAGCCATAGACAAGTTAATGAATGTTTCAGTTCACTGACGTTTTAAAAGATAGAAAGGCGCGATAGAATATTCCAAACAAAAACATGCTAAATTTACTTAATGATTGTGACAACCTTTGAACGCATAAGTATTTGTATTAAATATACGACGCAGAGCATCTGTAAGTAGGTATGTATATAATAATATGTATGTATATATCACGACACTAATACGCCATCATAATATAGATGTACTGTGATATTTTTTTCACCTAAAAAAGAATATTTGCCACCTGGACTAAATCTTCTAAATAATTATGGTTCTGTATGTTTGGCTGCTTTTTTGCGTACAAATACTGAGGCGGTATAGGGCTGTTAAAAATACATTTATAATATTGTATGAATGCGTTGGTTTCGCTACAAGTCGAACATTGTATTTATTTTCAATAATACATATTATTTAAAATACAAATAATTTGATTTTTAGATACCGACCTATATAGATAGTTTCCCAGGTGGAGCCATGAAATTTTAATATATTTCATTAGACAAGCAACTCATTAAAAACGAATTTGAAAAAATCAATAACATTTGCATATCGGAAACGTGCAATCGAATTGATAATTCGTGAGAAAATATTCATGTCGGAAACACCAATTTTACCATTCCAAGTAATTGGTAAAAATAATTGAATGCAATTTGAAAGTTGCCAGTAAAAAAAACCTCTACAGACAAAACGGGTGGATAAGTAAATCTCTCCAATGATGTTCGGTCGAACAAAAATTATAAAAAAAATATATGGTATAGTGAAATAAATTGCACAGGAAATGAGTGTTTGTCAATAAATAAAATAATCGATTTATAGATGGAAATAATCCGAATAACAGTAGTTGTTCAAAGCAATCAGTGTTGCAAAAAAATTGTAATCAATCCGTGAAAAAAGTTTTAATGCATCTTACCGACCAAATTGAATTATTTTAGAGAGGTTTTTAATGGAACTATAATGTTGTATATTATCGTCTGTGTATCGGAACTCTCGAAACGCATTCAAAATTAGAACGAATTTTAATAATTCAAAAATCCATTTGATTAATAATGTAATATGCCATTCACCAAATCAATGGCATTAGGTACAGGCCAAACATTCACTAAACAGCGAGTACATCAAGACAGTTGATACGTTTGTATATCTCGGATCAGTGGCGTCCCGTGGGTGTAGGTAAGTCATGCGTTGCATAAAGGCGGCACATTATAAAAGGGCGGCGAATGAAGGAACGAATACAGATATTACAATTTTTCAGAAAGTAGATGATGCGGTCGCTTCATATTGCCATGGCGGTTTATCGCACATAAAGTAATCAGGGTGCTTCCAAACATGTCAGCGCCACAGATATCTACGTCCACCACTGTTTAATAGAAGGTTTCGTGGTAACACTCTTATTATAAGTAAATGGTGTGGATGTCGATTTAAAGATTTTTAAGATGGCAGAAAATAAGTAATACAATATTATGTAAGTTGGTAGCCAACAGATTTGCAGTTAATTTAAAACTAAAAATGAAAGGGGATGACATTTTCTATCATCCCCTGCCAAGGATGAGCGTAACTGCTAACAGGTGCTATAATGGTCTCCATAGTTACTGTGAATATTCTAGGATCTAGACTCTAGACTATCAAGATGTACAAAGGCCACCTATATAAACCACAATTGAGACCAATATATAGTGCTGTGGATTAGAGACGTGAACATTGACTGTCAGTGATTCCCACAAGCTACAACAGACAGGTGATGGAGCGCAGATTCTCGTGAAAGATCTCTGATGTCACTATAATCATTTTGATGATTTTGTCATCATTAGGTTTATCAAAACAAGTCACGTGACATGGATGGATAAAGAGGTATCTACAATGTGTCTCACGTTTAATGGTTCAGAAGGAAACAAAAATGCGGAAAGCTGCTCATGGAATTTTATTATTAATTATCTATTGGATTATGATTCGAATTTGTTATACCTAAAATTCCGTTATATTATTTTTGGTATTAGAGCGCGAAATATGTTTTGTAGATCATTACAATAATTAATTTCATATTGTTATTCGGTTTTTAAATAAATAATCCATCACCACTAGCTCTATTCAAAATTGCAAATAAATTGTTGTCACTTAGACTACTTAGAGGGCTTAATGAATTCTTGATGGAAAGCCATTACATATTTTTAAAAGTTTGTTTTTATAGTATGTACTCACCAACTTTTCACCCACATGATGTGATATCGACCAGAGCCGGTACCTAATGCGTGCTTATAAGCTATTTTAAGAAAGCATCAGCACCTATCCCGGACGCTTTTACAGAATGTGCGAATATAACATAATATTATATTTTATATGTCTGGTGTTCAGTAAAAAATACAGTAAGTAGTCGATTTATGTCGAAAATTAGCTAAACAAACATTTGCAACAACATCAGTGTTGAGAGAAAGAAAATAAATTATTCTTACAATAAAATCAGTCGAAATCAAACCTTTCAATCAAGCAGCTAACAAATTAATTACTCAATTGAATAATCGTTTCACGCACACTGTATTTGTCCGCAATATACATAAAACTACCAAAATAATAAAGAAAAAATATCATGAATTAAACTACACATAAAACATTAAAACTACAATACTATAGTGTTTCAATATCAACACTCCTATCACATAGAATAATAATCAATTCTCCTTTAAGTAAAAATACGTAAATTATTGTAAGTTATTAAAATTGTTTTAAAATGCCTAAGTAATAATATAATTATAACTAATCTAAATCTAATAAACAAATGTAAATACAACCCCCACTTTGTAGAGGCCGATAGGTATATCGCGATTGTGATCGATGTACTTTTTAACTTAAGGTTATTTTACCCATTCCAATTTACTGAATAAATAATACGAATAAGTTTTATTAGCGTCTTGTATCTACATAAATAAATTAATAGAGGTTTAAATTTTGTTTTATTTGTGTATATTTGTAGACACCCACGCCTATAGCGTCGTGGGTCCCAGGTTCGAATCCTGGGTCTGACAAGAACACATATTGTTTTTCAAATTGTGTATGAGTCAGAGTATGGACCTAATAGGTTGAGCAAGTGGCTGACATCCATTTCTCGTAAAAACAAAATCTGTTAATACAAACCTCCTCTCTGTGGAGGCCCATATGATCTTATTAGGATCGGACATGGTCGAAAGAAAGAAAAAGATAGTTGTATTTTTTATTGGAATATTCAAAATCTGACTATTCTTAAAAAAACGATTCTCCTGTGAAATTGATATTTTCGACCTGCGTAGTTTTACCCGTATGTTCCTACAGAATAGATTTTATAACTATCAAATAAATTGTTACGCAATCACAGTGATGTCTTTTGGGGGTAGGCAGTTCAAACACTGATTAAGTGCGGCAAATTTGAAAGGTTGGCAAGAATGATGGTACGGAACAGGACTCAAACCCGCATTCAACGTGATTTACTAAATAAGCGATTCGTGCCATACCTTATCGCGGGGTTGAAATCTGACGTTTCTGTATGTGTTCCCGCTTATTTTCATATGTACGAATATTTCACTTCAGCAAAGAAACCCATATAAGTATATTAAAACGATGACCAATGCTTGGAAAGGAAAGAGAATATTTTTCAGAGCAAGTTTTGTGGAAAAGAGATATTATTATAATATATTTCAGTATAATTTTTATTCGATACTGAATATACATACGATTTAACATTACTGAATTCTTTATTATTGAAAAAAAAATATATATTTTCGTTTGTGGGATTATCATAATTGTATGTTTATTTTAAACGTCATTACGTAGGGTTACTGCCAAAAGTTGGTAAGTCTCTAAACTTAATCATGTTATGGAGTAATAATATTGCAATTTGAAGTTTGACATGCCCTCTAAAATTAGACATAATGTTAAAATCTTTGTGCTTTATGTGAATTTTCTATATATCGCATGACCTTGAATTCTTTTTCTAGCATTTATATCTATATACGGACACATAATTAGGTGTTAACTCTAAATACCTAAATTATCGACTTGCCAACTTTTGGCAGAAACCTCACTAATTATATTATTATGTGCAAATTAGATGTTCAAAAACTTCTGTTGCATTAATTTACACAATGAAAGGGACTGTCATTTTAATACTTACATTTTGATTTGAGACGTCAATTCATCCTACGATTGGTAAAGGAGATGTATTGTTTTTATATTGATTGATTTGAGAAGTTGTTTTAATTATTAAAGACCAAGAAAGTAATTGCATACTTTTATATGAATGTATTGTAGGCGTAATAAGAAAGTAACGGATGTCCTAAGTCGGTGTCATGAGTTAGTATGCAAAATAATCTCAAAATTGGACAGGCGAATGGGTTCAAATTGATTCGGTAGGTATCCACTGATTCTCAGTAGATGGTCAATTTTACGCTATTTTATATTATAACTAGCAAAAAGTCTGTTAAAATATTTTATCGAATCAAAACGAATCTGGCAGATATGCGACTAAACGTTTTTATACCGTCGCGATACACTTTTTGGACCATTTATTTACAGACCGTAAAACCATTAAAAAAAAAACAAACTGAAATTTCTTGTTTTACCGGAATTGAGATGTTCTGATGTCGTTTTTGCGACAGTACCGGATGAGATTTGTCATTTTGGAAGAATAAAATTAAAAAAACGTATTCAATAAATTTAATAATTCGTGGGAATGAAACGAGTTTACCGCTACTTAGGTATAGTAAAATCTGTTGTTTTAGTTTTATTGATTGCTTATTAATTTTTTTTTGCGACTTCACTTGACTTGACCAGAATCAGACCATTTCTTCAATTCTTTTTCGTGTCTGGAAAACGGTAACGGCGAAAAATGTTTATTGCATTTTTCTTTTGACTGTGGCAGAGAGAAGAACTTCCATTTGCATTTTAGTTGACGCTGTAAGCGTGTCATTGTGATAAAACTGTAATTTCAAAAGTTTGATTCCCAAATTTGTCGCTACGGGCGTTAGAACCAGAGCGTTGGAGCGGAGCTCAGAGCAGAAACACGGAGCAGTGGAGCAATGGGGGTTTATCCGGAGCACTAAAAATTTGTAATGCTCCAATTACTCCACTACACCGGATGTATTTTTTATTAAGTACTAAATTTTCGTCATAAAAACAAATGAAAATAAATTATATTTGACACTTTGCAATACTGGAATTGTTTGAAATACGGCAACACTGCCGAGTAATAAATAACCTCACTTTTTTGACAGAAGAGGCAGATAATGAAAGACGATTTGCTGTCGGTTTTTGTTAAATATAATAATTAATAATGAAAAAGATGAATAATACCTTATTTCAGAACTAATTAATCCAGTCGGAAGCCAACAGCGGTGGAGTGAGGTTGTACAACTTCGCTTGCGTATTCGGGACGCTATTCGCTTGGTTACTCGCGAACGGTTATAAATACGGGATACAACAAAAATAATATTGTTTGTAAATGAATTTGACAATAAACTCAACATGTGTGGTCCCATGTGATTTTGACAATCAGTGCCAGTGCTTGAGAAAAAGTGAAAAATATTTATTGTTGCACGGATAGTGCACTTTGTGCGGGGAGTGCGTCAAACGCTGTGAAGCGAGGGGTTGTCCACACTGTTTTTTGTTCACACTGTTGCGCGAATTCCAAGACCGCGTGAACGGCAAAAGCAATAAAATGGAAAACACCACGATGGAAGTGAATGAAACCAAAAAAACGAAGAAGAAAAGAAACGATGATGAAGAGGAAGTGGTTGGAGAAAAAGAAGAAGAATGGCAGACGGTGACCTCTGGAAAAAAACCCAGAAGAGACTCTGGGGTCACTCCAAAGGGAAACCAAAACATCGTCATGATAGCGACGGGAAGTAAAATTCCATTAAAATTGAAAATAGCGCAGATGCTGCATAAGGCAGGAGTAAAAGTACAGAAAATTTACAATAAAAATTTAAAGACGTACATCCAAGTAGAAGACGAAAAAGAAGCAGATAAAGTGAAACAAGCTGGAGAACTCAAAGATCTCGGTTTTGTGACCAAAGAGAATGACTCCTGCTCTTATGGAGTAATAAGAAAAGTCGATATTGATATGGACCTCCAAGAACTGCAAATGGAAATCAAAAGTGATGCAAAAGTAATCAACCTTAAGAGGTTGACAAGAAAATGTGATACAGGAGAGCTGACAAAGACCTCGTCAGTCAGTATTAAATTTGGGGAGAAAATATTGCCGAGAACAATTTACATATATGGAGTCTCTTTTGCTGTAGAACCGTATGTATTCAGGGTTATGCAATGCTACAAATGCTGGCGATATGGGCATATCGCGAACAATTGCGGACGTACAGTAGAAACGTGCCCTAAGTGTGGTGAAAACCACAAAACCTGCGAAAAAAATGAGGAAATTACGTGCATCAATTGCAAAGGTAACCACGCGGCAAACAGCCAAAAATGCCCAAAGTGGCAAGAGGAAAAGAATTGCAAAGAAGCAATGAAAAAAATGAACATACCTTTCAAGGAAGCAAAAAAAAATATGTCAAATAATAGCTATGCTGACATATTAAAACAAAAAAAAATTGTAGGAAGAGATGAAAGCGAAACAATTCAAAAAACTAAGGAAAACAAAAAGAAAGAAGAAGCGGTGGTAGAAGCTTCAGGCTCAACAATAATATCTACAGGTAGTAGCGTAAAGCCTACAAAAAATAAGAAAAATTCAAAGGGGAAGACAGAGGTTAACGCGATGGGAGAAATTATGAAAGTCTTGCTGAAAGGGGGAGACTGGCAGCAGATCATTAAACAACTAATAATTAAAGCAGTGGACTGGGTATGCAAACAATTCAAAGAAGGACACTTAAAGGAAATTCTAGGGGAGGTTCTGGAGCAAAATGGATAATAAAAAACAAATTAGGATTTTACAATGGAATGCCAGAAGTATGAAGCAAAAAAAGGATGATATAGAACTCTACTTAATAAGACAAAAAATTTCAATAGCATTAATCTCAGAGACTTGGCTGAGGTCTGAATTAGACTATCTGAAATTCAATGATTACACGATGTATCGAAAATACAGAAGGGATGGATACGGAGGAGAGCGATTCTGGTGCATAAAACACTGGCGTCTAAAGAAGAAAGAAAGAAAGACGGAAGAGCTAGACAAAATAATTATAAAGCCATTTAACAGAATAGGAGTGAGGACCTGATCGAAGGATCCCCTTCTAGAAGAGAAGAGGCGATATGACAGCGAGTCGCAGTCAAAGCCTCGGTAAAATCACAAAAAAAAAAAAAAAAAACTAATTAATTTTTTAACATTTGTATCATACATATTAAAACTTTTTACCCGGAGAGGAGTAGACCCTGGAGCGGAGCTGGAGCAAGTATTAGGTTTTGGAGCGGAGCTGGTGTGGAGCAACTCAAAAAAGGGTCCGCTCCAACCCTCCGGTTAGAACACCAAAGGGCCTTGAGATATTTGAAGCCATATATACAGATTTCTCTCACTTTTACCTGTGTGAATCATTTCAAGCATGCGTTCTAGAGTCATCAGGAGTCATGAAAAGAACATCCATCCTATTAAAATGATTTTAAGCAGTATGCATATGCTTTGAGTGATGATACGTAATACTTGTATTAGAACAATACAATTAGTTGAATTATTATATTATTGTGATTAAATAAATGCTCTAAAAGGGGGCGGAAGTCTTGAAAACTAAAAAAAAATGATAATAATCTACCTGAATCCTATAAATGTGTTCGAAGCAATGACTATCAATTAGGTTCATATGATTATGATAAGACACTTTCAAAGATGAAGTTCGCAAAATCTTAACACAAATCAATTTTAATAGACGTACATCTTGTACGTCTTATTCGATTTACTTTGAACCAAAATTTGGTGAAATATAATTTTAAAGAAAATACCTATTTACTTAAATTCTTCTCATCGACTAAATTAAAAATATATATAGTATACCTACGTATTATTATGAAAGTTAAGTACATTTTTTAATACATTTGTGAAAACTTGTTTTTTCTTGTTATTTGAGTTGGCGTACTATATAAATATTTGAGTTTGCCATTTGGTTTGCAGAGCCTCAAAACTTTTACAATTTGGCCTTTTACAAAAATTGTTTGCCGATCCCTGAATTCACGCACGAGGTACGTAAAAATACACATTTCAATATCACAGCATAAATTATTTACAAATCTTGATAATAATTCTGTGAGTTAAAGGAAAATGACGGTGTTTCTAAAGTTCAAATACATTATGATGCACGTCGCGTACTGTCGCATGCTGTCACGACGACAAATTTAGACTATGTTTCGTCATTCCGCGGAATATTCTACATGGTCACTATCTCTATAAATTCAATGATGGAGAGTGCTACCTCTAATGTATTCATATTTTGAATTATTATTAATTATTCATGATAATTTCAATTAATTTTAACAGTTTCTATGTGTGCGTATGTTAAAAATACTTGCGATATTGCATACATAGATAATATTTTGAACATAACCCAACCTGCAGACCATAGATCGTAGATAATAATTTAATAGAAAATCCATAGAGAAAACTACTAAAAACAAAGAACACGCGATTTTGACATAAGTCGAAAATGTGTAGGCATGTAGTAAATGATAAAAAAATGTTCATTGAGTCATGTGGGTGTCGATGTAGCGCGGTACGCGTGAGGTGACCTCATTGTTGATCTGGTGATTTTGGCAGATTTTGCTAACTGACAATGTTCGTTTAAATTAAAGGTCCAAAATGTGGTGCGGGATAGGAGCATCAGTCAGATAACATTTAAAAACGACATTACACACCTTTTTCCCGTAGTGTCAGCTTACTTTGAAAGCACGTGACAGCACATAACGTGATCATAATATATTTGAACCTTATCAATCATAATGCCCCATAGTGCGTAAACGTAAAAAGTAACGTATCGAATCAACGGACATCAGTTAACTATACTATGTATGATATGCTTTCATCTGGCTTAGAAGTTTTTACTGTATAGTGTTAATCATTCAGTTAATGGCATATAAAAGCGCGATATAAGAAAAGATTCTTTGATTCGAGATGCTTAGAAGAAGACAGACATAAACTAAAGTGACGTAATAAAGTTACAAGAAGTAATACACTGAACTGAACGTTTAAGGCGGTTTATGCCCAGAAGCAATACAAGGATTTTTTTATCGGTTACCGTGTAATAGGTACAATTGAGTTCAGGTTATTCAACTGTATTGTAATATTATGTATGTATATTAAAAAAATGGTTTGAAAGTGGTTATACTGCTCATTTAATAATATAAGATACAATGACTGTATGATGTAGGTATTGTGTTGTATTGAAAACTAGAGCATAAAAACAGGAAGATCATTTGAGTAGGTACGGATCATTTTGTCTTGGCTTATCAAGGGTGAACCAAACGGGGATGTTGAGTGATGATTAATTAGATGTACCTACTTAATATTAAAGATTCTAGGAATCGCCGAAGTATGCAGATGACGAAGTGCATATTATTATTTGAAGTTTAATGGGGTGGGTAACCAAAGGTGACATTACAGTAACGAGAGTGTTAATTAGTTTATTTGTCGTATCATATTGTAAAATATTCCTTACTAAGTATGCTTGCAATAATAATTAATGATGTAAATAACAACCACAGTTTTTGTTGTTATTTCTCTAGCTACGTTTTGTCTATGATTTTTTATCGTTTGGGAATTAGTATAAATATGAAACCTCAGGCTAACCAAACAATAACCCTCATTGGATTCTGCGGTTGAGAACGAACAATATATTGAATTACAGCGACTTTTCAATGTCACGTCGATGGAAATACCTATTATCATTAAAATTTGCTATATTTTCGTAGGACATTCATATTCTTTGAAAGAAGTTATAGAAAAGAAGTATGAAGAAAATGTTGTTATAATATCTTATCGTTTCTAAATCATGTGAATGTTTAGGTGCACGGCCGCATTTTTACAACGTTTTTCTTAGCTCGTATTCTTATTTTTCCGGTGGTTCTTTGTCAGGTACAAATCTTGCAATCGATTTTTAACTTACTTCCCGACTAGCTAGACATTTGAAACTTTTAAAATATATCAGAACACGATGCCAATGCGTTTTTGTAGAATTGAATTCATTTTCAGTTGATTCTGTTTTGTATGAAAAGTTATTTCGACACCATTATTGGCTGGTAGGGGTCTGGGGTCCTAGCAACTAAATTATTAATATATACGTGCGTTACTATGGAAATCAATATGACATGTCAAAATAACTTTTCAGTATTATTTCTATCAAGTACAATTTTTTTTGATCGTTTAAGCTAGTCAAGTCAAGTTTATATGATTCAACAGAAAATTTAAAAACGTTGTAAGTACATAAAAAGTTATTTTTATCTTGTAATTATCTGTGAAAATTGTACATTTCACGAGGGTAGCTGAATGGAAATGTGGTTAAAATATCAGAGTTTTTTTTATTTAACTTTAATTATTAAAATGTTGGTAAGCACCATCTTCCACAGAGATATCTTTAAAGCTGTTTTGTAGTAATACTAGTAATTACTCCCATACAGTTACTTTTACCTTTACTTATAACCTTAAGATAGAGGTTGAATGAATAGTCAAGATATCGGGCATTCGGTAATCTTCGGAATTGCCGAGTGAGCCGAAGGTATTTAAGAAGAAAATAAGAAACTGGAAATATCGTCAGCTGATTTTAGATTTTACAGAAGTGTTCTTTGAATTATCATATTTAAGTTATTTATTATTATATATATATATATATATAGACAAATGTAATATGTATCAATATTTTCACCAATAGTCCTACTAAAATATGATGTAAGTGTACATTTATCTATACAAATAATAAATAATTGAAGTAGGTAGGTTGTTTCAAAGAACTCCCTTCAGAAATATTTTAGATATGCGTTAGAATAGTTTTACATTCAGCTGACGATATGCATACGTAAAAGTACCTACATCGATATAAAAACAATAAAAAACACACACTATATTATATTATGACGTAAGTATACGAAGGGTGCGATTCTATCTAGCGAACTGTCACTGTCACAGTTATTTCCTCACGTCCCGAATTACAATTCGCCCATCAACAATTCCCGAAGGTTTACGAATTTAGCATATCAACGAACATAGCCGAGTCTTACTAAAAACTACTGTTTTCTTTCATTAAAATAAAATAATAAAATCGCGTAATAACAAAAAACAGCAAAAATTTTGTATATTGAATATAATTAGCAAGTGCCATCCATATATGTGCCATCAGGTAGCAATTTTTATTCGAAACTATTTGCCGCCTTTTATCCCAAGAATTATCCCCCTTTCTCCAAATTGTTAACCGTGTATTAATTATTGTAAGCGATAACTGCCATGCCACTGTACTTTTTATGCTTTTAGCGATGGTTTGTCTTTCCTTTTAGTTTGAAAAATTATCAGTACTTACTCTATTCCCTCTAGAACGATTACTAAATTAAGCAGTAAAATCTCAGAGTACAAAAACCAATTACCGTTACATAGGTAGGTATCCATTCTGTCTGTCAGGCTTGGCTAATTTTACTTCAAAATATATTCTGAATGATCAAAAACATCATTAAAAAACCCTCAGAGATCACAACATGAAGTTTCTTCCTAATTAAGTGCTCCGAAGCGGTCATCTACGAAGTTATGATAGCCCGAACAAAGTTATGATAGCACAGGCTAAGTGCAAATGTTTGTATATTCGTGGGCAACTTCTGAGAGACTCGGATACACACCGAGAGTCAGGGCCATTTTAATAAACGGTAAATAGATCTCAGACGATTTTATTATTACTCGTGGCGAACATATATCAAACATGATGAGGAGGTATATATATATATATATGTGTGTAATTTAAAGCTAACATATGAATATTATACTAGAAGTGGCGGTTTTATGGAGAATGTAAACTTTTCTATACAAAAAGTTCGCATGAATCCCCTTTCCGTAGTAACTATAACATAGTGGCGAAGGGTGGAGGTAGGCTGTTAAGATCCGCCATAAATGGTGCATACTAAACTTTGTCAGTCATACGTATTTGTTTTCAATGAAATAAGATTACAATTTACAGACGGTGTTGATTAGTTTTTAAAATTCACTTAAACTCTAAGCCATAATAGATAATTGTCAAAGAATACTCGTCTATCAATAAAATATCTAAAATTATACAATTAAATCATACATAACTTTGGATGATTTATAGTTAGAATAATATTTGTTTATCGATTATAGTTTGATTAGGCAGAGCTTAATGAATTAAAAAAAATAACTACCGATATGACGTGTAATATGCATTCTTAATCCAACGAAAATCAATAAGTATGAATAAAAAAGTGTGCACAATTTTGTCGTAACGCCAAAAATATACCAAAACTGTTATGGTTTGGTTGAGGCAGGGTTAAGTTGATTTTTAAAAACTACCCAATACCATCTGTAAATTGTAGTCTAGTCTATAAAACAAATACGTATGACTAACAAAGTTTAATGTGCACTATTATTTATGACGCACCTTAACAGCCTACCTCTACCCTTCGCCACTGCCAAACCAATCCTCGAAATACAAAATTATACATATTTAAAGAATAAGGCGGCTAAGTAGATTTGAAATAGCTAATTTACATAAATCGAACGTTGTCTTCAATACAGTATGTATAGTAAAATATAGCTACTTATATTCTTGATTGAAAGATTACTTTTTTCTCCCTTTTAATTCTTTCGGGAACTCTGTAATAATGCTCTAGAAAGCGCGCCCCCAGGTGTCGGCTTAAAAAAGGCTGTCGGAAGCATATAAACATGAACTATATCTCCTGGACCAAAATACCGAGATGTGTCTCAAGAGTATTGAAATACAATATATTTCAACGAAGACAACTAACATTACATGTCACGAGTAATTGGGCGGCGGTAGTTACTAGTACATACTGGTCTGAGGATGTAGATGACTTACATGCCAAAATATCGTCACTTCTGGCAGAAGACACTAATTCGAAAAAATGACATATTGAGTTAGTTATACCAAAATGTTCCTTATTTCAAACTTTACCGTCTGGAAACCTTCTTAATAAATAAACAGACTTTATTTAAAGTCATCCTTTTTACGATTACGCAATAAACTCACATGATAGACCATTTCAAACATATTCACAACTTCAAATTACTCAAAACTAGTATTCTCCAGTTAGTGTGTTCTGCCAGAACAGAGACGATATTAGAACCAGACATCCACAGGTTGAGTTGCAACAACGGTACGGATATTACAATGAGATGTGGAATACGACTAAAAACTATCGGCTATCCGCATTGTTTAGATGGTTTTTTTTTTAATATAAATAACCATGCCCTTGCTTTTTCATACAATATGGTTGGGAGGGTTAGTATAGTTAATTATGTTCATCCATTTATATCTTTAATTTTCGTTATAACCAGAATTAAATATTTTGTGTAGTTGTTCTTGTGTTGTTTTGTTGTTTAGTATGTCGTAAGTTTTTGTAGGTCAATTTCGTGGTTATGCTGTCTACATAGAGTCCTGAGAGTACATCGCATTCTAGTATAGGGCAGTCGATGATGACATGCCACACAGTCCGAGATGTGTTGTAGTCGTTATATGGAAAATAGCCATCGTAACTTAAAACTTTTTAGATAGGCTCGCACTGCTCCGTGACCTGTAAGTATCTGTGTGAGTTCGTGTGATATTTTTATGTTTTTGGCAATAGTGATGGCAGAGTTTATGTTTGGAATAAATTTCTGCGATATTGATCCTGTGGCGGATGTTTTATATCTGTTGTTCCATAGCTCTATTGTGTATTCGTTTAATTTTTGTTTTGCGTAACTTAGGGGGAAGTGTTGAAGGAAGGAAGTTGAAGGTATTTTATCTGTTGTGGCTTGTTTAGCGTATTTATCAGTTTCCTCGTTCCCGGTTATATAGTTGACAAAAGGATCTGCTAGTAGGGTTGTTAAAAATTCATGGCATACAAACAATTCGACAGCGGGATATAAAATAGAAAAAGAGGAAACAACAAAAAAACTCCTGGATAAAAATCAATATAATATTGGCTAAACTGGGTCTGGGTCAAGTGTACGTGTATTTTTTCTCCAATCAATATGTGTTTGACTCAAACCAGCCCTCGTAAAATAGTCTTAAGTTGCTTCTAGCCTACAAACCAGGGTAGGGCGCACTCGATATGATAAAGTGAAATGAAAAACAATTGGGATTCTCTAAAGTGTGCAAGCGCGGCAAAATCCAAAGCATGGAACAAGTATTCAGATGCAAGGCATACCAATTTAAATTTAATTTCAACAAAGTCCTCCATTGGAGACAAGACAGATTTTTCAAAATTGATATAACTCATTTATTATTCCTTTAATTCAAATAAATTCTTTAAAAAATATTTATAGGTATCGAATTTTTGTATTATTTATTTATTTTTTAAGTTAATTTTGTCAGTTTAATCAGTGGAATCAAGAAAACAAGTCAAATATAGTTTTTGTGTTATTTTTATATAAAATGACAAAGGTAAGAAGTCTATGATATAAGTAAATGATTAGAGAATGATTACACTAACTAAAACTAAATATAATAACTCTTCAAGATATTTAGAAGATGGTGGGCCATTTTATATTTTTTACTCTATAAACTCTACCGAACTGATCATTATTTTGACAAATTTACACAAAAATAGGTTTTATAAATCAAATAATTCTTTAAACATATATTGTCTAACTCTAATCATATTACTACACCATAAAATGATAGTTACATCTATTATTAAGTAATTTCGACTTTAAAAGAATCAAAATATAATTTTAAATGTTTGATTGTCTCCAACGAGTTAAGTTGATGAAAGTGGTATTGGTTTTGCTAACTTTTAGGCAGATTGGGGTAGTTTATAATTGTTAATTGTATTAACATGATATGGTCCGTATTTTAGTGGGTGTAATGCTGAAACTAATGCTTTCCTTCCAGATCGTCAACTTGCAACACAAACCATCAAAATATTCGCCAATGGCAATTCAGGAAGGTCTTCATCCGTACGCGGATAGATAGCAGTTGTTTCTAATGATGCCTGAATGCCGTTAATGACGTATTTTCTTATCCAATGAAAAGGAGCTCCATCTGTCACTAAAGTTCCCAGTCAAACAGCAATAATTATATTGTTCTGTTAGAAAATTATGCCTTCGCGTTGAATATACTGTAGCCGAAGCAATTACGAAACAGCATGCTCTGATTAACCTGATGAATCATTTTCTGTTAGCAGAGGTTGATGAAGTCTAGCGTCTAGGTACCAACTTAAAGAATAAACAACATTCAATAATGCCTATTTTAAGTAGATCTAGGGTTCAGACTTAAGACAGATAGTATACTCCAGCTACCATAGAAGCGACATATATTAAACGAAACGCGGGCTCCGGCACCATTTTTGAAGAAATAAGGTCCGACAATGTCACCAGCGGGTAAACCGCACCAAACGGTGCATTTCTGTGGATGTAATGAAATCTATACGGTTTTTTATGGATCCATATGCGGCAATTTTGCTTATTAACACACCTGTTAAGCCTAATCAATGTATACAATTTTGCGATAAAACAACGGGTCAGTTCAGCGCTCGAAATGGAAAATTTTACGAACCGGAGTGCTCAATAATTTTACAAAAATATTAACATGGTTATCCACTTAATTGTGTTCGATTTTTTTTATTATATGGCATACATAGCTCAGGGGCCTTATGTTAGAACTTGCGAGTTGAAGTCGCCCGGTCGACATGACGTCATATGACATCATTGTAACGTACCACCGGAGTGATAATAGCATTCGAAAAATTAACGCTACTAAAATACTGGCGTTATCCATTGTCCCCATACACAAATAGGTGTTTCAGCATAATAATATCTATGGTGAGTAGTGTGCGTTGGGCGGCTTGCCTCGAGCGTGTATTGGCTTACGTCACAATTACGTCATGTCGTCGGGTGACTTCATATCACCAGTTATAACATAGGCCTGCAGGCGGTCAAATTAATATTTCCACGAGATAAAGTGATAATCTTAATAATTTATGAACCGGAACGGCGCTCCGGTGCGCTCTGGTCCATTTCGAGTTCTGGGTCAGTTTTTAACAGCTATTAACCCCAAACAATGACATAACGACGCAAGTGTGACTCTATTCGTGATGATTAGCCTGATACTGATCATAAGTGTCAAAAAGTGATCGCAGTATTACAGTTCGGTTTGACAGTTAACCCCTTCGTAAGTTCTACCTAATCTACAGAAAAAAATCACCCATTTCAATTAGAATAATATCAAGAATCGAGATAACTTATGACATGCGTGGGGTTGCTGCTAAAAGTTGGTAAGTCGATAATTTAGGTATTTAGAGTTAACAACGGATTATGTGTCTATATAAATATTATGTACCTATGCTAGAATAAAAATAAAGTCATCCGATACATAGAACATACACATAAAGCACAAAGAAATAAGCATTATGCCTGATTTTAAAAGGCGTGTTAAACTTTCAAATTGCAATTACTCCATGACATGATATCGAGACTTACCAACTTTTGGCAGTAACGCCACTATATTTTATTAGTAGGCCTTCCGAAATTTAATTTGATTTTCATTCCAAAAAATGGCGTCGATTATTCAAACTATCTGAATGTTTATTGCAAAATATCTTAACGAAGACAAGACAAAGGTTTGGATATATCTGACAGCCCCATCTCTATGTTTGAAAGCCTTGTAGGCTTGAACAACTTGAGAACCCATCTAGACAAAGATTGTTTGAGATGTCAGTCTCTCAAGGAATTGTTTTGTAAAATTTTCGACTGTTATGCTGGACTAAGAGTTCCTTGACGAAATTTAATTTCTGGTATACAATTTAACTAACAGTTAAATTTACTCACATCTACTCATTTCATTAATATGACAAGCTAACATTAATAATTATTGTTAAGTTAGCTAATTTTTACGTTAAGTTTTTCTGTCACGCTCAATTTTCACCGATTTTCCGTACACTCAAAGACTTAAACTTCGGCACATATGTGCTGATATGATGACAATATATTTTAATAAAATTTGGGGGCAGTCCGGTGCTCAAAACATCAAAAATTCCTAAAAATATTTTTTGTGGCGCTTTAAAACCATAATTTGAAAATACCTCAGATACCTATATACCCAGTAGATTTTTTTTAAAATACGGCGCCCGACGAGACCTGAACCTATAACCACTGGTTTAAAGCCAATGTGCTTTACCAATAAGCTACGGGCATCATATCTAATTAGGACAAAATTGACTAGTAGCTCCTATACAAAATGCTTATCAAATTGCATTAATTGCATGGTTATCGGTTTTATCAGTTATGTATGTTCAATATAAAGAATGTTACATTCTCAAATCGTGTGAATTATTCATTGAATAAAAGAAATTATTGTAGTTTATTAAATTATTAGCATGTGCAAGTACGTTATAACTGAAATTTGGAG
Organism: Rhyacophila brunnea; assembly: GCF_057557595.1. Classification (NCBI taxonomy): domain Eukaryota; kingdom Metazoa; phylum Arthropoda; class Insecta; order Trichoptera; family Rhyacophilidae; genus Rhyacophila; species Rhyacophila brunnea. The sequence continues at coordinate 19,507,172 of NW_028232752.1, forward strand.
TGATCCGGTTGTCGATTAGTAATTAAGGCATTTAATTATCGATACCTTGATTTAAAACACAAAAAACCGGTAGCCAAACATATAGCAATTTAATAAGCGTTTCGTGTACGAACTACAAGTTAATTTAATCGTAATTAGAGAGGGTGTTAAAAAGCAAAAAAAAATGTGTCGTCAATCTACTTTTCGAGATAATGGAACTTACATATTGCATTAACGCCGTTTAGTATAAAATGGTTATATGGTAAATAAGCTTTCATCTATCACGCATAACTTCTTTTTGAAAATCGAACGTTAACCGTTGACCGTGACCTAACTTCGTTGTAAAGTTATCAGTCCTTACACGTTGTTATTGATTTGTATTATATAAAGATTCCTGTATAATATTATATACCTATCAGTAACTAGACGCCCCCTTTCTTAGCTTAATATCGACCCTGAAAGTTTCCAGATAATTTTTCAATGGTAATTCCCGTGAGTCATCCCGGATTTTTGTGCGACGTTGCCGTACTATTAGTGAAAAGGCAACGCAAACAAAGTTGCCCCCTTCGACTGACAATCGTTCATTTGTAAGGGTCGATAGGGAATAAGTAATATTATCCTACAAGTATTATTTAATTGCATTTCTGATTATACGTACCTGAAACACTCACACGTAGCTTACTTATATATAAATTGAATTACTCCTAATTTAGTTCTTTGAATGACTAAATCATTGTAAACAATTTATGAACTGAGGAAAATTTAAATTCATGTTTAAAGGTGATGTCTGAAGTGAAGAAATAATGATGAATTATTAATCTGACTATATTAAAGACAGTTCGCACCCCCAGTAAAATACTGTAGTAAGTCAAAAATTGGCATTTTGCAGGAGAGCCATTTGAAGTTTCAAATATTCTTTGTAAATACAGGAAAAGTCTGAATGTAAAAATTATTACTCATTTTTATGGAAAAACATGATCTATTTTCAACTGTATTCATCATTTTTCTCTAAAACATATACAAACGGAGATATTTGAATATTTCTGAGTTACGACTGTATTTTATTAGGATATTTGACAATTTCATGGTAAAATTTGAATCAACTCAATACTTTCTATGTAAATTTCCCTACCATCACTCTAATAATTTCAACTAATTTGTTGGGCACTGTAAAGGAAGGTTTTCAAAATATTAAGTTATGGTACAATCTTTAAAGATGTATTGAAAAAAAAAGAAAAATACAATTATTAGTTCAAAACAACAAAAAAATACTTAATTATTTAATTTAATGGGATAAGATAATTTTTTTACATAAGATTTTTAATTTTTAAACATCACTTGGAAGAGAAGCAAAAAAATCATAATAAAATTCACGATGTTTAGCGGTGCAGAGGAAAGCAAATCCTTCTTTTTAATTGTCGTTATTTTTGGCCACTCTTGATATACTTTGGATATATTGAGACCATCCATTGGTAACGGTTTACCTATTTGCTGTTGTCGAACATTCAATTTCCTACATTCTTCAAGATAACTGGTTTTAAAAAAAATAATGTATGGATATTCTCTGTCTACTTTTATAACTTTAATCTTCTGCCACAAAACTTTTTCTCCATTTTCATCCGTGTTGTAATTTTTACCGATTTCATCTGCTAGTTTTTTTATGTTGAGAAAATTATTTGTCGTCATGGGTTTAACTATGTATGGTTGTCCTGTTTTCTTACTTGTTTGTACAATGGTAATCATTTGGCTGGACACAAATATTGGTCCACTTTTTAGAGCCCTAGTCTTCTGCTGCTCAATTGTAGAATGGACGATATCGCCTTCATTTTGTTTATGCCCGGTGACCAAAAGCTTATGAGAGATCGTTGTATTTTTTTGTGAATTCTCGGTAGCATATAAATACATTGCAGCAATGTATTTATTTTTTTTCTGCCCGGCACAATTGTCCCTGTAAAAAATAAAATGCTCATTGTGGTGATATTTTTCACATGCATTGTAATCGAGTACACAGCTACCAATTTTATTGGATCCTCATGCAGCTTGACTCTCGTCCCACATGTATCAGTTTGCAATATTTTCAGTGATATTATAGACTGTACGATTGTACATTGCCAAACTTTCGTTTATAATAGAAATTTGACACATTTCCGCAAGGAAGCGGTAAAACAGCCTGAAAATCATATACAGCTACATTAATGACGCTATTTTGGCCATTAGTTCGGGACTCTGCTACGTCTTTGATCTTTTCATCCCTTGCCTCTTTTTTCCAGGTTGATGTGTCTCATATTTTTCTTGAAGTTGTTTTTTTTCATCTAGTGGTGAAGAATTATTGTATAGGTCGCATTCAACGCACAAATCTTTTTTTAGGCTTAAAGAAGCCAATATTAAATTCGTCATTAAATATAGATGCGTATAATAGTGTTCTTTTCCAAATGGCATATTGCTGTCAGGTTGTTGTTTTTGTATAACCGATACATTTCAGCAATTGTTAATTTACCATCTAAATACAATTAAGACGTCTGTGCACGCAAATAATTTTACTCGATCACTGTGAAAGACTTAATGTGAGCTCTTATATCATTTTTTTAATCATGACCAATTTTTTTGTGATTTTTGCGATCTCTTTGTTCTGGAATTGGCGTTCCGGAAAGAAGATCTCTTGTTTTCCATGCAGTGGAGCAGTACCATTCACTCACCCCAAATGTGTTGATAAAGTATTTTTTGCATACTTCTTGTATTTTACTTCCATTTAATTGTTGATAACAAAAATTGTTGCCTCTGCTGCTTCCAGTTTTTTTTATTTGAATACTTTGGAACAATAATATCCATGCAATTAGTGAGAAAATTACGCTGTATCTCAAGATTTTCCTGTAGTAACAGAGTTACAACAGTATTTTTTTGAAAAGTATTGTTTTAGTTTTTTAGAAAGCTTCTTGTAAAATACTGTCGTAACTTAGTTATAACACTATTTTATTATCTATTTAACAGTTTTCGGAAAGTAATGTACTGTATTAAGTGCTTTCTCTCCGACACTATTTGAGTTTGAGATATGATAGTATTTTATTAAAATAGCAAAAAAAAATACGAATCCAACCACATCCATAACTCGAAAACGCCAATTTCAGACTTACGACAGTATCTTACTGGGGGTGCGAGTTATATATAATACTGTTATTTATTTAATTTTTTCCCCCCATATTGTGGACATTACAAATTATAAGTTTAAGACGTTCACAACATGACATTTAGAAACAAAGAAATATAAAACAGTATTACATAAAAAAGAGATAGATCAGTATACAGATATATAGTATGTTATTAAACAAGTAGAAATGTGTAAATAAAAAAAATATAAATTAGATAAGTACAAGGAAGTACACCGGATGAGTTAAGCAGACCCTATTTTAAGAATTTATAAAACAACATCCATCTAAACTCATTCTCACGTAGGTGGAATATATCAACACCCGAAGCAATTTCGTTGAACATAGTTATGTCACCATCTGGTGTTGATCGATTGGTGGATGAAGGCCTGCTATAGCTACTTACACTTTTCTTTGTCCCTAGTTATTCGCTGCCACGTACATCTATCAAACTTTATGAGTTTGTTGATCTAGCGGGTTTAAGGGCGTACTTATGGTCGTTTCGTGTCCACTCGCCGAGCTACATGTCTAGCCCATTGCCGTTTCATATGCTTAGCGATCTCTATACCGTCGTGCAATCTTGTAGGCTTCCATGTCTATTGGTTTTTTGTGGTCTTTCGGCGTTATGCCCAACATGCATTTTTCCACGTCACATTGCGGTTACTTACGTACCTACTTAAATACATACAATAGTTTCATTAAATAAGAATGGCGTTATTATATACTTAGTAATAGAGGATACTATGTATTGTATGAAAATATAGCATACAAGATAATAATTAATTATTGTCCCTGAACTCTAACATATGGCAATTTGAATTTATTAGTACGTTTTCCCTACAACATATATTTGCTTTGAATTTATCTTAAGTAACTAATAAATTATGTACCTATGTGCAATACATCTTGTGAATTATTCGTTGAATGACAAAAAATTATTTATTAAATTAGTAGTTAGTAACCAATGTATCTTGATTCAAACCACGAAAGCCAGTCACCCACCTCTGTTGCAAGACAATTAATTAGATAATTTTGTTGTAATTACGTTGGGCGCAGGTGGCTAAATTGTTAAAGCACACTAGCCTGAATCCGATGAGTGCAGATTCATGTACTCTTGTTTTTCTAATATTATATGCTCAATGAAGAATGTTACATTCTCAAATCGTCTGAATTATTCGTTGAATAACATAATATATACGTTTATTATTGTTTGACTTAAAACGTATGTGCAAAGAAAAAATGATCCTTCAATTGAGAGAATATTGTCCGCAATCTACGCCTGTTTTCAAAATTCGAATTAATTTCAATCACAAAATACGGAGTAGTACTTCCACTCTATTATTTTACTTGTGTCTATGGATTTGAGATAATAACATCCCATATAATGTTTTACTATTATTATAATACCTATGTAAGTAGTGTTTCAATTATTGTTAATAGCACGCTCAATTACAACGTATATTCCTAGAAGTTTGTAATACAGAAAATCATTATTATTATATTGCATCTGCCATAAATATAATTTTATTATTAATAAATTAATTATAATTAATAAATTGATTACGGTACTTGAGTGACCATTTAAAATACAGTACAAATATAACATTTTCAATTTGCGAGGATAAGAGCTGTCATCACATATTTTTTCACGTCATATTTCATTGTAGGGTTTACATACAATGTGGTAATTTCCCAAATAACTTTTCTAAGTTAGACCAATGCAGTACTTTCAATGTTTTTATCTTCAAACTAACTTTTTGGAGTCAGGCCAATGTAGTACCTACTTACGGTCTCAATTATTCATTGTCCAAAGTTTTTATTTCTCCACTCTTGTTTCTCTTATGAATACACTTTGATTAATTAATATATTTTGAAGATAAAGGAACGTATGTATATTTGTTATAAATAAAATAATATAGAAAGAATTCATCACACTCTCTTCTAGGTCGTTCCCTCGTGGCTCAGGATTGTGATCACCCTGAAATACAGTCATGTTCTGAACGACCGAGACTGTCCATCACGCACAGTGCTCTGTTTCTTTCATGGCAGAGATTCCAGTAAATCTCTTCACTTTGTCGCTCCTTGGAGGTATGTTAAAAAAAACTGCAAAATGCATCTTAAAACATATTGGTGGCTATTGGCTCAGTTTATTTGGATAATTAACAGGTTCGTCTTGTGCTTTGACCTTGAAATACGAAGCATTCGCACACTTCAAATGCATCATTTGCCTTCTGCTCCCTTGCTCTTAGGGTCCATGACTCGAGACCGTACAAAAACACCGATAACAGAACGATATTTAAAATATTCCTAAACATAAATACAAATATTTTTTGCGACAGATTGATGCAGTAATTCAATCCACCTATTCAAATAGTTTCAAACAAACATCTGTTAAAATTGCATTGTAAATATGGAGTCATTGCGCTGGTAAAGATCGTTAATTAAAAATTCTGAATTAAAGCTGGCAAAACAATTAGCGTAAACCGTGATTAAGAATTATTGCAACAACTGAGCTTGCACACGATGTTGCATTCAAATTTGCATATTCACAATGTAATATAATTGAAGACGGTAGATCGAGTTGTATTTTTAAATCTGCAACTAAAGTAACATGATTACAAATGATTATTTTCTCACGATATTCGAGGTTTAGCACACGGAAGCCATCAAAACTATACAGATAATTTTCATATAGGTGGTAGAAAATTTATCGCAGCAAGTAACAACCATACATTTGACAATTTCATCCTTTGAAGGCCTTGCAGAATGTGTAAAGCAGGCAGAGCTAGGAATGCAATACCGCTATTTCAAAACCGGTATCCCGAAAATCGGACGATACCGATATATTATTCGATATTGAAAGTGGAAATATAATGTATCAATTAACATAAATGGCTTAACAGGATTGTATTTTTGTGTCGGGTTACCCGATGTCTAGTTTCCTTCATCGTCTTCGGTGACCAGCAATGACACATGCTATAAAATATTAACATTTTATAGAGATTTTTACATATATTATTTCTCAATTATTTTACGAATACTGGTATTAAATGGAAAATACTGGTATTGATATCCCTAAGCAGAGCGTATCTCCCATAGAGCCAGTCTCGAGTATCTAACGTGGACAACTCGTAACAGACAGCGAGCCATACTCGAGATGAAATGTGTACAATGGGAGATCTTTGACGACCAAGCTTGCATGTGCTGTGAAAAACAACGAATGAGACACTAACTGTTTTAATGCAAGGCATGCATACTAAAATAATGTAATTTCAACCAGATCATTTTAAAAGCTTAATAAAACGGTGTTGCCTTTACCAACTTATGAGGGACACACATAGAAGAAGATACAGAAGCAGTTTTAAACTATTTATCTTCGCCTTACTATTAAAACCTCGTAAGTCTGTTTGAGAAAAATGTTGAGAAGGAAAAAATGTAATAAAAACAATATTTTAAATACCTCTCTAATGGATGAATCTGCTAACACTGGTGGTGAAATACGAGGTTTTAATTCCATGATTGAAACCACGAGACTTACGAGTTTTTAAAATTTGTCGATAGATGGACAGCATACTAGTCTAGAGAATCAAGGTTTTGGTATGATTTAAAATGATTTTTTGTTTAAATTTTGTCGAACAAACTTATTTTTTCCATAATATCGGACTTAGTGACGTTATGTCAATAGAGATTTTATAACAAAATATTTCATACTAGTAAAAGGAGGCTAAATAATCATTTGCATGCCATCGTACATAGGGATGTAGGTACGTGTACGATTAAAATAGACTAAATATATAGGAAATCGATTTATTATTATCAATTTTCTTTTGAAAGTGAGAGACTTATTTTTAATGCCTTCTTGGTGTATTCCCTAGATTTATTTTTTGTTCGAATCGATGTTTTTGCAAGATTTTAATATCTATTATAGTGTATGGACTACTACAGTGTAGGTAGGTATATATTGTTAACTATGCCGATGGCCGCGTGGCTTAAGCATTGGCCTATCGCGTCGTGTGTCCCAGTTTAAAATCCTGGGTCTGGTAAGTACACATATTGTTTTTCAATTTGTGTATAAGTCAAGTATTGACGTAATAGCTTGAGCAAGTGGCTAACATTCATTTTTCGTAAAAACAAAATCTGTTAATATAAATCTCCACTCTGTGGAGGCCCATATGATCCTATTGATCATGTATCAATGGATTGGACATGGTCGGAAAAGAAGTACTCCGTCATTGTTAACAACCAAAGATGTTGAATCTTCTTCCTGTGATCCCCCTAAAAATCACTGAAAGGAATAATTCCATTTTGACGTACATGCCACTTTCTTATGCTACAAAATATAAATGCTCTGTATCTTTGCAGAGTTTATATGAAAATAATTACAAGATAAAAATAACTTTATAGCGTATATACAGCGTTTTTAAATTTTCTGTTGAATCATATAAAATTGACATGACTAGCACGATAAAAAAAAATTGTATTTGATAGAAATAATACTGAAATGTCATTTTAACACACATATTGATTTCCATAGTAACGCATGTACCTATATATTAATAATTTCCTAGCATCCAATAATAGTGGATTGGATTACGGATTTCTTCGGAAATAACTTTTCATACAAAACAGAATTAACTGAAAATGAATTTAATTCTACTTAAAGATGGCTAAAAGTATTAAAAAAATGCATTGGCATCGTGTTCTGATGTGTTCTAAAGTTTCAAATGTCTAGCTAGTCGGGAAGTTAGTTAAAAATCGATTGCAAGATTTGTACCGGACAAATAAGAATACGACCTAATAACAACGTTGTAACTAGTGGTCCTATTGGGCCTTTTTGCGATCACTATCATACGTTTAGTCTCCATCTTTAAGCAAGATGGTTTTTAATTTTAAAACTGTTTACAATATAATAGTTTTATTTTTGTATAATTACGAATCATGCATCCAGCACTGTATAAAATATGTTGATTATTACATACAGAGCTTCTGTGTGTTTTGTTCACCGCGGTAAAATTCCACGCACGAGAGCTGTCAGAAATCAGTTCACAGGTGATCGACTTCGTGTATAACACATTCACACATGACAGGTAGCCATTTCGCTCAGGTAAACATCTGTAACGCCAAAAACACTTAGAGCTTTTAGCTCAGCCTGACCGGAAAAGCGAACGCATTATATAGCAAACGCATACAAGCCGAACACGCAAGTGTCTAATAAACATCACCACGTGGAAAATACTTAATTACGCACCAATTTGATGAGATTAACACGAAATATATGTAAGCATTGCGTTTAAGTGAGTTATAAAATCGTAAAATGTCATTTTGGAGTAAAATAGAGTAATTCCTATTTTTTTAATACACGACTCAGTCGACGACCGGTGACAGTTGGGTTGACGAAGAACATTCAGTAATATTAGTATTATAGATTACTCTATTCTGACCACGACTCCAGGGTCTCCAAGTAATCTCTTTTATTTATTTAAGAAAATAAAACATTGTGGACATAACGAATCTAAATTCAAGACGTGCACAACATGAGATTTACATTATAACAAATATTATATATTATATAAAATAATGATAATAGGTACCTACTTATTAATAATAATAAATACAAATAAAAACATACTTCAGTACAGTTTTATACAGAAAAATAAAATTTCGAATACAAAATACATAGCACGTTAACGAAAATTTCTTCGTCTTTGGGGAGCGCATAGGCTAGTCTTGCACCACTCACTAATGATGCCTGATAGGCTTGACACGAGGAAACGGTTCCGATCCAGAATAAATCATGGCTGCGTAGCTACGTGCTGACCACGTAGGTAATTGACAGGGGCATGTAAATTCAAATTTATTAGGACACCAGGATTGGAAACCATCCCTCGCGATAACAGGCGAAAGTTTTTCAAGAGCAGAAAAGACCTACGAGATTCAAAAAAGTGACAAGTAAGCATGTAGAAAGGCAGTCGGAAAATAATCATTTCACGAATTATCGAAAGGGTAAATAGCCTAGGTAAAGTCTAGCCTAGTTGGAAAGTATACCTCTATGTCAGGTAAAATACCGAATGACATTTCACAATCGGAGTGAGTCGTTGGATTTGATTGGGTATGCGAGGCTGCCAGAGTAATTTGAGCTTTATGGTGGTAATCAATGATTTTCAGACAATATTTGACTTGAAAGCTATGTTTTATTGAGAGCTTTGATTGGCGATCTATATCTTCTTATAATATAACGTCGGTTAACATAATATGTTTCTGGTTCAAATATAAAATAGTGCAACAATTCAAAATTCCCAATAGGAAATTAAAATAAACCTTTCGATACCCAATTTCAATAAATTCACATTTAAAAAAAACTCCACACCGTTTTTAGTTTCCCTTCTTAAAAACTTCCGTTCAAATTCAGAATAGAGATTTTTTATGTGTACTTTCCAAAACAATTTGAGCCCTTCTTGCCAAGCCATTTCTGGTGCCGACACAAGGGGGTGAGTGTTTTCTCAAGGCAGTAAAAGGAAAGTACGGGTTTTCTAAATAAAAGAAAACATCTCAAATAATTCGATCAAATAAAAAATGTTGGCATAGTCCGTAGAGGGAAGTGTTTGCATAAATTCGTAGCCGTAGCACGACACGTCAAATATGCATATTATTTTTTTTTATTGTGTATTTTTGATCCAGTGTAAGGACCCGATAGATTGAGCGGATTACTAACAACTATTAATCGTAAAAAGTCTATTAATACAACCTCCATTCTGTGGAAGCCCATTATAACTGATTAGTGTAATTTACTTTTTTCACTTACTAAAACGAAAAGAGCGTAATATAATAGTTATACAGCGACAGTAGCGAATGGTGGAGGTAAGCTGTTTAGATCTATCATAAAAAATAGTGCACATTAAACTTTGTTAGTCAAATGAATTTATATTCATTGAACCATAACAACAATGTGTAGATTACTGTAGATGATGGTGTTGGTTAGTTTTTAAAAACCAATTAAACACTGCCTAAACCAAATCATAATGGTTTCAGTATATTTTTGGCGATACGACAAAATTTTGCACAGTTTTTCATTCATATTTATTTGTTTTCGTTTGGATTAAAAATACATATTATTACACATATTGTTGGTTTATTTTAATTTTAATTCATCAAGCCCTGCCTAAACCAAACTATAATAGATAGAAAATATTATTCTACCTATAAAATATCCAAATTTATGTATGAATAAATTGCATTATTTTAGATATTTTATAGATAGACTAGTATTTTTTGACTATTATTTATTATGGCTTGGTTTCGCAGGGTTTTATTGAATTTTAAAAACTAACAAACACATCTGTAAATTGTAGTCTTAATTCAATGAAAACAAATACGTATGACGGACAAAGTTTAGTGTGAACTAATTATGGCCGATCTTAACAGCCTACCTCTACCCTTCGCCACTGCATAACGAAGATTATATCTAGAGGGGAGTATATTATAGTGATTCCAGAACGATCTCTTGGTGCCGCTTCTACTGACTGTTACCAAATTGCGAACTATTTTACTTTTCTGGGCCATTAGAATCAAATCGCCTATTCGACATTGAACCACTTACGAAAATTGCGTATATAATAGAATACCTATTGATCCATACCTTCCTCTGCATTATGAATTAGGGTAAAACATAATATTTCTCACTGTGGAAAATATGGCCGAACCACGTAGTTTATTGGCATTTGACGGTAAGCATAGTTATAAGGCATTAATTGGCACATTGACTCGTCTTAAAACCTGCTTATTGTTAAGGGCGGACGTTCTCAGCGTGGGTCGAAATGGAGCTTTTATTCTATTTTCAAAGCATGATCCTGGACATTCCTTAAACGTTGTAGATAATCAATTTATATAATTTTGAAGCCTTATTATCCTTTATATTTCTTTTAAACATTTGATGACTGCATAAAGTATTTTTATTACATAAAATAGTATTCTTTTAAACCTCTCGCTCTAATGTTTTAGAATATAGTCATATTTCAGTACATAAATGTGCAGTGGTGTTAAGATTTTTTACATTTATTAATTTTTGAGACAGTTGAAAATGTCCCTCTGTGGCGGACGAAACCGGTCCTAATCTGTTGATTAAAAGTGGAATAATTACTACAAAAAAATGCGTTTTATTAAATTAAAACAACAATACAATGCAGTTCCACCATGAATTGACAGTAAAGTTAACAAAATAAAAGAAATTATGAAAATTGAATTAATGTTCATATTGAATCTAATAAAATTGGAGACCGTATAGGATACGGTCAGCTGTTTCCGATAAGAATGCTCACGGTGAACTGTTCCACGGTGAAATGTTTTACGTACGATTTGTAACCCTCAAAATTCACCCTGTTTAATTTGTGAATACTGGAAAAAAATCGCATCGGCCCATTTTCAAAGATAATTAACATTATTCTACTATACACAAATAAAAAGCATTACTTATTCAATTTGTTGCCAATTTTGTTGAATCTATTTGCGATCGACTGAAAAATATTTTTAAAAAAATGTGTCCAGTTATTGGCAACGAATGAAAATGTTTATTTTAAATGCGAATGTCACTGTTTTGTGTCACGTCGCGTTGAATGAAGTTTACATATTGTGTTGTTTAATAAAACAGCTGTTTTGAGTGGCCTGGGATCGTCAGATTGAGAACAGATGACTTCCAGGATATTCTTCTACATTCATAATACATAATATACACAAGAGATATAAATATCTAGGCTTCAGTGTTAGTTATCTACTAATAAGAAGTCGGATATTCGAGTAAATATACGCCCACATTCTATAATATAGAAATGTAGACGCCTAGAGATAATAAAACCTATATTATGTATTGTAGTAATGCACTCACTAGCTAGAAGCCAACATAATGTGTATGAAGCATTTTGTATTTGCATATTATTATGATATTGAATTGTGTATTGTATTAGTCATAAATAGGGTTTTATCTCAAAATCATTGCATAATACACCAGCTCATCCATTCACTTTCATACTGAATATTTTAAAGGCTTCCTTATACCTATCTCTTCCAATGGCATTGTACCCATTGTTTGCATTGTAACCACTTATTAGTTAGTTTTTTTTTTTAACTAAAGCCCGTTTCAGACGGGACACTGGTGTCGCGCTCGATATAATATAGGAGGCCTTTGTATTCGAATAAAGAGGGCATGGTATTATGTTTATGGACGCTCCAGAGCTAATGAGTCAACTCATAATTTCGCGTTATAAATTAGAACACAAAACTGGCTGCGGTAATAAAAACAAGTGTATCGGCGGCTTGAGAATGTGGCGGCTGACGGAAAAGTGTACCAGACACGCGTTGACTCATTAGCTCTGCGGCGTTCATAAACATATTACAAAGGCCCCTTTATTCGAATACAAATGCCTCCTATATTATATCGAGCGCGACACCGGTGTCCCGTCTGAAACGGGCCTAACCAGCGGTGATTTTTGTTTTAATACAAAATAATGATAACCGATTCGTCACCTCCAAACGGTTCAAACCAGTTATTCTACATAATCTGTTACGCCATTACTAAGGATGGTGATCACTGAAACTACTAGCGTTGCCAAAAATCTCCTTCCATCTAGTCTAGAGCATCCTAGTGCCAGCTATAAGAATATTATTAAATTATACCAAAATCTAAAAAAAAATACGTGTTTCTCATAACATTTTTTTTCAATAATATCGATTTAGATTTTATAGAATAAATGCTCAACTATCATTCAATAACGTCAAAATAAGTGACTTCGCGTATAAATAGGCAGATTATCCGTTGCTAAGAGACAGCAAATTAACAAAAAATTACAAAATTTATATACCTACAGTTTTAAAACTATGTATGTAGATTCCGAGAACGTGCCTAATTATTTTTAGCCTGTAGCGCTAATATCTCTTCGTTTTGTTTTGTTAATAGAAATTCATAAAGATGTTGTATAAAGTTCCATTTATTACTGTAATTCCACTACCTACTTACATTATATTCGTGTTTTTTTCATACAAATTCATGAAAGTTATTAAACTAAATATTAAATGATTAGGTAGGTATTCCGATGTCTGTTTATGCGAATAAACTTACTTAATTGCAAAATATTAATTCGTTTGAATGAACGGATTTATTTTGAAAAAATCGTTGTCTGGTGCGTAAGGCGCTGGCCTTTTATCCGGGGGGGGCAAGTTCGATCTCGGTTAGGTCACAAAATATTTATGTGATTTACTCAAATCCTGGGTGTTTGTGATTGTTTCTCATATATTACTAAATATACTACAATTTCACTACACTACTGTCATTGGTCCTTATAGCCTGTTATATATAAATAAATAAAATAAAAAAGCCTTCTTATTTCTTACAAACAAAAGTAAATGACAGTTCATTGACTATATCTAATGAATATATAATATATAACCTATGAATATATCTATTATGTATATATATCTATCTATGATTGTATTATGTACGTAATTTCTAGTTTATATAATATTAATTATTATTATTTTTTATATTTTTGTGTAATACATATATATATTAAGATGTTTTATTTTGTATATAATACTATTAGATAATATTTATAAATTAAACAGTGATATGTAATTAGTTTGTTTGGTTTGTAAGAACCCCTCTTCGGGTGAAGGCCTCCTCCAAAGGCCTGTTATATATTATTTTCTATTATGAAAAAAAATCATGGGGGGCCTCAAAATCAGCCAATGCGTCGGGTCTCTACATCTCAAAACGTATCCCTGTGTGAGATCCTTGCAAATGTCGGTCTGTGTGACTTTGGTCGATCCAAGATATATTTACGATCTAAGATATAGGGATCATTGCGATGATCTAACATTGACACCTCGTATCTGACATTCAATATTTTTGACAGAGGGAAGTTAAATGTTATACAAAAACTAATGAAATTATCTAACTAAAATTAAAAATAATTTATTTAAGATATTTTTTTAAGGTTTTTTTTATTTAATTTGATTACCTACCTAATTCCCTCTATCGAAAATAATGAATGTCAGATACAAGGTGTTAATTTTAAACCATTGATTGATTGTTTAATCTCCCAAGGCGTAGAGTTAATCTGTCATTGGTGACAGCAATTGGGAGGGCGATAGCAATGATCAACCAAATTGTTTGATATCGATATATTATTATGATGAATTTAGATAGCAGAATTTTTAAAAAAGGTTAAATTAACATAATAATTGTGTGCATCAATATCTACTTGCATTATTTTTATTAGAAAAATTTACTATTTATCACAATACCTAATAACATGCGCATGTATGTTGCTATGATACGGTTTATCAAAATAATGATAAGCTGGTATATAATATTCCGAAACGTTTCAGAATTATACACACCAACTATTATTACTGATAATATTATATTATATTGTGAGAGTTAAAAGAAATGTCTGCACTAAGCCAACGTTAGCATGTGTGGAATTAATTATTTTTCTATTTAAGTTTTATTATACGGCACGGTAAATTTTCATACAAAAAACTTTGCCGGTATACTAAACAAGTCCGTCTTTGAACATTTACTCGCTAAATGTTTGATCAATAGCATTTTCACACTATGCAAAGAATTGTTTTGTTATATTCATATTAAGTAACCACATTTCGCATGCATTATGTATTATGCATAACTATAATATAATTACATTGTTACTGTTAAGTTAATGCCCGAAAACAGTAATATTAAACCGTAACCGTTCATCTATGGAATTAATTAATTAATACTATGAACAACTGGTATAAAATATAACCACACGCAAATCCAACTTTAGCCGAGTGAAATAGTATGTTAAACCAATAATTCCAACTAAGGTTACGCGATAATTCTCACACTTGTAGAGTTTTTTTTAGAGACATTGAAGAATTCTGCAGTTTTTTGGACATATTGCCAGGCGCGGACCGGACAACCTGGAGAGACTGGTAGTTTTGGGTAGCCTCCAGGGAAGGCGAAGCAGAGGAAGAGCGTCTGCGCGATGGAGCGACCAAGTGAAAGAGCTGACTGGGGGCACCATCCATTCTGCACTGAGAGAAGCGGAAGATCGAGAAGGATGGAAAGTCTTGGTCGCTCAAAGGATGGCGAAATTTAAATGTGGTCACGATCCTCAGCCATGAGTGCACGATCAAGAAGAGAGTAGAATGTAGAGTATAGGCCATTAGGTTACAAGGATTCAAAAAAGCCCCTATCAGTTAATAAAAATAAGAAATGATAATCAGTCAAACATTTTCACAATTTCTTGGATATATAATCCACGAGGGAATCAATAAGAGAATATAAAATATGACGAAAGTCCAGCTGTGTGTAGCCTCAAAAACCGATTAAAGAATCCGGCCCAGACTGATTTTAAAACATGCAATGTCCAGATAATTTCATATTAATCGTAATATATAGTTAAAACTAGTTGTAAAGGAATCATTGTGATTAGTTTTTTTGCTATTGTACAATGTTCCTTATAATTATGTTCATTCATATAGCCAAAAATGATATCAATGATTTAGAGCCAGTGTATCTTAAGTACAGAAATTCCTAAAACCATAAAGCTGCAAGTCTATCATCATTAAAGACCTGAAAAATCTTAAATAGCGTTATCTCGAAAGTGTCATTTAGTACTTCTATAAACTTCATTCAATTCAGCAATTCAATTGTTTTTTTTTCCAATGTATGTTTCAACTCCAAAACATGGATCAAATTAGTTGAGCAAAAGTGGCTAACAACAATTTCTTCGTAAAAACCAAAATCTATTAAGAAGCCTCTTCATGAAGCGGCCCAGGTATATAATTATAGGTAAACCCTGCGAAAACCAAGCCATAATAGATAATAGTCGAAAAAGACACTTATCTATAAAATATCAAAAACTATGAAATTAAATCATACATAACTTTGGATATTTTATAGATAGAATAATATTTTTTATAAGGAGGGCTTAGTGAATTAAAAAGAAAATTTCTTTGATGAACCAACCAATGAACCAACAATATGTGTAATATGCATTCTTAATCCAACGAAAACAAATAAGTATGAATAAAAAAGTGTGCACAATTTTATCGTATCGCCCAAAATATACCAAAACTATATGGTTTGGTTTAGGCAGGGTTTAATTGATATATGAAAACTATACTATCTGTAAATAATTGTAGTACTTATTGGTTCACTAAAAACGAATACGTATGACTAACGAAGTTTAAAGTGCACTATTTATGGCTGTTCTTAGCAGCCTACCTCCAACCTTCACTACTACTACTACAAAGCTGTTAGTTATTTTACGTATTCTTTCGATGTACATAAGTGGTCCAGTTTGCGGTAATTTGTGAAACTTAAGTATGTAGGTAAAACATGCAATTATTGTAATTACTGGATTTTTAATATCGAATCGATACATTACTAATTGACTCTGTCGAAACACGGTAAAAAGAAAAGTTAGGTATGAATAAATACTACAAAATTGTGGTCACCGATTCTTCTAATTGGTGTGTTTTACAAAACAATCATGGTCGCAGGCAAACCAATTGCACAAATTTTTAAACGTAGCGATTATGAGAGTAATTTGCGACATTTACAACGCGAAGTTTAGTAAATAATGACATACAAAACGTTTTCGTGGCGCAACACAGTAGTATTGTCTTTTTCACAAGAATAGTATATTGCAAAAATATTGATACGTGAATTAATATTCAGTAGATACTTCGTTATTTAATGTTGACACAGGTGAACTTGTTGTTTGAAGAAATCAGAAATCGCCGATACTTATGTACACGGGCTCTGCGGGCCCTGGCGTGGCGGGTTGATCAGATAAGTAAGATAAACACAAATCACAAATTTGCTTTAATAGATTAAAAAAAGTCGGCCGAATATGGACGAAGCATCTGGGAAAAAAAATGACACTCACTTTGTTGTCGGGTCTGCCGAATGGCATAATCTGTTCTAACGCCATTACAATAAAGGTGATATTGCTATAAATTCCCGATGGTTTCTGTCGGGTCTGCCGAATGGTTCGGTTCGAACGGATTCGCTCAAATGAACATTGACACCAGAAATACTGTTCTCACGCCATTACAATAAATGTGATATTGCTATAAATTCCCAATGCGTGATATCGCATAATGGAAATTGCGTGATGTCTACCTATATATGTGCGAATGTCGTATGCGCGAAATTACTTGCTAGCCACTGTATTGAGTGCGTTGTCCATTAATAATGTCATTGCCTGTGGTGCTATTATACTTCATGACCGTTATCATTTTTATTATTGTGTGTCGATACTCGACAACTCTATGATTAAAGTAGATGTATTAAAAATAGAAAAAATCGTTAATAAATACAATGAATAATAGGTGTCCTTAATTTGAACTGAAACACAATTTGAAAAATGTTAATATAGTGTGTCATACTGCCTTTAACCTTAGCGATAGGTAGGTGGCCATGCTTTTGTATAGATCACACACATAATAGATAATATAGAAAAAATATTTTTGAATAATATGTCATTGAACATACATAATTTGAAGACATGTCATGCATATTATACCCACTAGAAAAAAAAATAGAAAAAAAGCGGGACTTGAACCTGTAACCGCTGGATTCGCGCCAGTGTGCTTTTCAAATTAAGCTACGGGCATCCTACTTAATTCAACACGAATATCATTTTCGCTTTCCCGAAAGTGTGATGCTTCTATCAAGGGCAGGCACACATATTTGTTTGTTCATCGAAAATTCGGATCGGACGGGAGAAATACGCCGTTTAAACAGTCGATAAACAGCAAAATATCGTTTAACGATTTGCGACATTCCATACATCTGGGCCTCAAAACAATCAAAACTGAACATACAACATCTATGCACTAATCACTCGATATATTATAAAAGAAAGCTTTTTAAAACGATATAATGTAAGCTTGGTCGAAATGTCACAGGTTCAACGTATTCACACGCTTATACGGGTTCAGAAAATTAAGCATGATTAAGTTCATAAGAAAATTTAACAAGCATAAAATCAGTAATATAAGTGCTTTCGCGTTTATTAGCTACGAGTTTTAATATTTTTTTATATCTTTAGTCACACTTAGTATAAATACATAATACCAACTGAGACACTCAATTTTATTACTGAAAATAATGATACAGCGTTAATAATCGGATATTATAATTACATATTATGAAGTATTTGGAGGTTAACTGGTGGAATACAGAGTAACGGTAGATACTATCATGACGCCCACATCTTGAAACGGGTCCTCAGGCCAGGATCTTTGGCGGCCCCCCTACCTATCGCTAGGGTTAGAGTCGGTGTGACGCTCTACATAAGCGTTTTCCAAATGATGTTCTAGGTAAAATTGAAGGTATTCAGTGTAATTTTTAGCTTTTTTTTGAGTGTTTTGTAATAAATCCACTTGAATTGTGAAGTTTTCTAATATCGACGACACACAATAATCAATATTTGTATCACATAACCACATATTTTAAAATGTTAATATTCTTAAAGTTTTTTTAACATCACAGAAAATTTGTGATGTGTGTTTATCTCACTTGTTAGGTAGACCCGCCACGACGGGCCCTCAAGCCCCCGGGCCCCTAGTCTAGAACCCTGTCGACCATGGGTACTATTGTCTATCAAAGAATTAATAATAATGTAGTAAATTTATTAAAATATTACTTAAATTACATCGCCCTGTGTGATCCTAAAAGGATCATATCCACTTGCTCAACCTGTTAGATCCTATACTCCGGGTCCAAATGCACAACACGTGAATTTGTATTCAACGGCAAGGTCAACGATAAACCGGCTCTCACATCTACACTCCCCCGTCTGCCGCACAGCCATAAATCAAACCTTCTAGGAACGTCAATTCGGTGTTGCATATGAAGACCACGTACATAGCGACAGTCGCACGTGACTTTCGAAACGTATAGATATTTGGATGCGGCGATCGGCAAGCCGGTATGGGAATGACCGATTCTTATGCCGGGTCCACACCGAAAACAAGTCGCGCGACAACTCGTTAAATTTTACGATAAGCATGACAATTATCGTAAAATTTCTTAAGCAATTATGATAATTATCGTAAAATTTAACGAGTTGTCGCGCGACTTGTTGCCGGTGTGGCCGCACTTTTAGGTGTTCGTGTGAGTCCTAGCGTCTTCAACTTGTAGCTCGAGAAGCATACAACTTGTCGATTGCAACAGTAGATGTTTTTTTCAAACTAAACAGTCGCATTCTCCGAGTCGAGCTCCGTTTGGCAACGTGTGTTTTGTGAATAACGTTGACGTCACATCGACGTATTCGACACGTTGCAGATGAAACGAGTTTTGATGTGCGAGCCAGCTAAGATCGCCCTGATGGTAGCCGACCTCCGCTAGGGAATGGCACGATAAGAAGGTTTTCGAAACCGAGACCCACGACATTTTATAAGCCTACACGTCACTGCTCAGCCATCGTGAGTATGCATGGTTTACGTGGTACAATTCGCAAATTGCAAGAATCTATTTTTGAATGATACGAGTAGCATATATAAATAATAAAATACTAAAATGCTATTAAATAATGTACCTAGAACCTATTCTTTTGTCCATAAAATGTTATATTAAATTAAACAATCCGTGGAGGGAAAGCGACAATGATATTCGTGTTCTCGAAGTGAGTAGCTAGTAGGGACTGTAACATGAAACTTTTGATTGAATTATTATTGTTAGCGGTCGCTACCAATGACGGGTGTACGTATAGCAGTATAATGTTAATCTCAGTGATTACGACGGAAAAATAGTGACACGCGTTGGTTTCGCTTTGAAAACATTTTTTTTATCAATATTGGCGTCCCTCTAGAAGCGAGGTGGGATTTTCAAGCATTTTCGGTGAATCACCTAGTTTATGTCTGTCACCTTTGAACCTATTTGTCTGTAAACACAAGACGTTGGCTAAGAGCCAAACAGATTTTGCGTTTGCATACATTTCAGTTGCAAGTTACAGCATCGTACGGCTTGGCCCAAAGTCGTACATAGTAAGTACGTAGACATTTTTTTATTTTATTTAAGTACATATGTATGATAATGACATTAAATATTTTTAAGAATGTGAGTTGTCTCCGCGCGCGGTATAACTAAAACTAATAATAAAAACAGATGAATTATGCTTAATAGGTACCTACTAATAATTATTGACATTCGACTCGTGGATAGTATAGCAAGATTCACTAATCAATGGATCATTAAGTTTACTGATAATTGAATTTGGCAAACAATTTTGTGTTTCTTTAATAACATGAAATCAATCGTCTTCTTCTCACATCGCAAAAAGATTTATATAATACATAACATGAGCTTATAATCAATTTATAAATCTGACAGTAAAATTCATTTCATTTGTTTCGAATATTGTGTTATACTACTTAATATAATTTTTAAAATGTGTCTTTTATTTCTTCATGTTCCTTTACCCCATTAACACATATTAAAAGTACAAATTAAATATTCGCAACGTTTTAAAATGTACAGAAAATCACAAGTTTTAGATATGTAAACACTGTTATATTTTAGAAAATTATAGAAAATAGTTTTAATCTTGCACCAAAAAAATATTTACTTAATAAATAATAATATGAGCAATTTTGTGTTACGTATGTAGATATAATCAATTCATTGATCTGATTGATACATCTGACATCTAACATAATTTCAGTTGTTTTGAATATTTTATATTCAAATTTTATGTTTATCTTGTTTATCTCATAATTGAACACGATATCCTTGGATATCATGCTGCCCTGATATTTTGTGATGAATTTCGTGCGCATATTCCATTCCTTCGGACAATTTTAACTTACCGCTGCAAAAGAACCTTTACTTCAGTAGTTCAGTAATAGTTGTAAATAATATAAACAAAAAAATTACCCTCCGCTATTGTTGTTCATTAGCGTGACAACCTGTGCCACTATTCCGGGCGTCGGACACGCATCCCTCTCAATGCTCGCCTGCCGAAGATAATTATTCATATTGCAACACTGCACTTTGAATACAAACTATAATCCACCAATCAAAACCACGTGAAGCACACGGCACCAATTTTGAACCTACTTTATTTCGATCTCGACAACCAACAAAATCTATCACAAAACGGCGACACTTCCACCAAATCTAATTCCAGTCGAAAGAATTCCGGCGAAACATTCTTGGATTCCATTTTTAAATCGCAACACTTTTTTTTTGTTTTATGACAGCTCTAAAATTAACATTGTGAGAAAGTAAAAAAAAAACTACAGATTAATATCAATTAGAAGTCAAAAACGCGCGAATTAATAATTATTTCTACACATCGATTAAAATCACAGCTCATAATAAAATAATTGTTTATGATATTATGTTTTCAGCGACATAGAATTCGAAATTTAAAATAATAAATGATGTCGATGAAAACTGTTCGAAAAGTAACGCAGTTTATTATTTAAAATTTATAAACAGGATCTATTCTATGAAATAACTGAACAAAAAAACATTCGAAATTCGAATAAATGCGTAAAATTATTGCTATAATAAAAAAATAACACATTTATTGGCACATGTAAAACAGTTCTATTAATATTTTGCTGTTTTAAATTAGTAGATTCCGACAATATTAGTTTGTTTTATTTTTTAGAATAAAATAATACAACACAAAATGTCACAGATTTCACGTGGCCGTTAATATTGCGGCATCACTGACACGGCCGCAGGGAAAAATCGCACCGGGAACTTTCACCGATTAAAAAATACGGCAGTCAAAAAGTAAAATAAAAAGAAAAACAAACGATAATTGAAATAAAAAGCCGGTCCGCCGGGGTGGAACGTACTGTCGTAGCCGCATGAACTGTTGCACTGAACTGGGGGGTAATCAGTAATCGCTGTTTCGCGTCAGGCATGGCGGCGCCGAGACAATGGTGGCTGGTGGCTGAAGCCGCTCGGATCTTTACCGAACCAGAATATTTTGTTTCACAGGACTCGATCACAATACAACGTCCAGGAAGTCACTAAACATGATAACAACTATTTAATTGAATACATTCTGTTATAAATACACGAAAAACGGCACGGTCTATTCACGGCGCCGAAAGCAGAGTCGTGCTTGTGTGGGGGACAAATAGGTACATGAATACAAAACAAACAGAAACGTACGAAATTGTGTCATTGTATGGAATGTAGTAAGATAGTAATAATTTATATGGACGATTACAATTATAGGTAGTCTACATTTATTAATAAATTGTGATTTATAATTACTTCAAAATTGATAACAAATGATAACAAAATCTTGAAAATATTCCGATAACAAAAAATAAGTTTTCTTATTAAGAAGGTCTGGTAAAAAAACAAATAATGATAGATTAAAGAAATGAAATACGGGCAAAATTTGCATTGATAATAAAAAATAAACTGTCGTTATTTAATTGGTAATATTATGTCTGTCTGTCTACATTCTTATCAAATTGTCATTTTGAAGTTTTTTTTAACTTTAAATCAGGGTATTGCTGCAGACATTTTTTAATTGCTCCATTTTAGCTCCGCTCCGAAATTAAAATATTTTCTCCACCTCCGCTCGATGTTCAGAATAAAACGTAGGTATACTCCGAATTACTGATCTTCATTTTTTATTAATAATTAATAAGCGTTATTTGAAATAGAGTTTAAAAAAACTAATCGTCGCCTGCATTATTGATTCTGTGCAATAGAATTACGAAAGGTAAATAAATAATCTTTCACCGTTTATTTTTTATCAGTTAATTTTAAAGTAAAAATAGCAGTATTTTTTTTCATGCTACGACTCCGTTTCTGTTCCAGACATAACTTTATTGTTCCACTGCTCCAGTTATGATCGCCGCTTGAACTCTATACTTTAAATTTAATCGCCCTGCTTTATTTTGTGTTTTGTTTCCCTTCTAAAGGAACATTTTAAGTGCGCCACTGAATGATTGAGGCAATTTGTGCTATTTTAAAATACTGAATAATATCAGATAATTTGAAATTAGACCAACGTTATTAATTGGTAACAAATTCATTTTAAGTACCGCCCTGTTTATATTTAGTAATTTAGCAATGTTTTGGGTCGGCCATTTTATAATAAGTACATGCGTCAAAAGTTCCCGCGTAAATTCACGAAGCATTCTATTGGTCTCATACTATCACTAGTGTGTTGTACAGATAATATAAAAATCCTACACAATAAAATACACATTATAGTTTTATTGTCTCATTCCAACGGTGAGACAAAAAATAGAAAATAACATTGTGGCGCGTTTGGCTTCTTTGTACAAGATTCACAGCTCATTTCACCGCACCGCGAGCTAAATCATCCATGAAGCGTAAATTTTATTTGAATTAAGAATTTGATGAAAACAAACGAATGAAAAACAGCTGATCGCGCGGATAAAGTTGCGCGACAGCTGGTGTGCGGGATTTGCTATGCCCCTCCCCCCAAATCAATGAGATTATGCTTTGGGCTTTGAAAACTGCCTAAATAGCTATGCATGTAGGGCTCTCAGACTCCAAAACGGACAAGAGGTCGTCTATAAATAGTCACAAAACTCGATATTTTGACCCCCCATTCAAAAACATATTCGTTGAAACGGAAGATTATATTCTCAGAAATAGAAGGAGCCTCTACTTTATTTTTGTTATGGCATTTGAAATTATTTTAAAAGCGCGTGTAGAATGATTAAGTTGGTAAACTCCAAAAATATTAACATCGCTCAGTTGCCATTCCAATTCTATTATTCACCAAATATGGCGGCCATTTTGTATGTTCATTGCGATTGCTTACGCGAGAGCGGTCATATCTAAACGGTTGTACTTATACAAATTTTATAAGATTTTTTAACTAAATAATAATGCCGAAGTGTCTGCTTATG
The DNA here is from genome assembly GCF_057557595.1 of Rhyacophila brunnea. Classification (NCBI taxonomy): domain Eukaryota; kingdom Metazoa; phylum Arthropoda; class Insecta; order Trichoptera; family Rhyacophilidae; genus Rhyacophila; species Rhyacophila brunnea. The sequence continues at coordinate 19,531,204 of NW_028232752.1, forward strand.
TACCTACTTATTGTGACGGATTATCTTTTTATACGCCCTGAAAACTGACAAATAACTGTCATAACAGTAGTGTAAAGTTATCTGAAAATTAACTTTATAATATGATCAGTGCCACGGACGAGTTAACTCGCGGGTTCTAGTAAACGTGATAATTTCTGAATAAACTATTAAATTTGTGTATATTTTCTAAGCAATATTTATCATTTTAGTGTGTATGTGTATTTGGTAAGTTTTCACAATTAATATTTATCATTCTGTTCCTATTTCATATTTATTAGGGATTTATTTTATTCCAAAAATAGCTGGCCTATAAGTGTCCATCTAGTAATAATTGGCTGGCAGTGATAAACTATACACTATATGCGCCACGGTCGCCACGAAACCTAATTGTAGGGGCAAAACAGATTACAACGTTCTTGAAGAAATCATATTATAGATTATTATTATTGTCATTGAGGTGTGGAATCTAACCCGGAAGACTTGGTATAAAAAGCAAGTGCTCATCGCATTGAACTACGACGACCGTCAATTATGAAAAACCTGTGTGCTTGTGTAAATGTAAGTATTGTGGAAGACGTATTTTAAACAAGTTAAATAACCGAATTTATTAAAAAAAATAGCATGTGAAATCTACATAAGATTGATTTAGTTATAACAATAGTAGATATCTACAATACGGCAGGGCTTTTTATTTGGCAACCACCCAAGGACGTTCCATCAATAGCGCCAAAAGTGATTTTTAGATACAATAATAAATCGTCGTCTGTCAGATAACATGGAAATAATAAGATCTGAAATCTATTCCACATAGTAAACACATTAATAAATGTTTGCATTAGGTATTTCATTCTCCCGGAAAGTAAATATGAATACAATAACAACGTGAACAATATGCTATTTATCTGGAGAAGGAGGAAATTAAAAATAAATGGCAACATTGTATCAAATGAATATTAAATTTCATTATGTAGGTAGGTAAATGGAAGCGGAATGGTTGATACGAATGAGCACGGGAGCCAACAGCCTTATAATAAATTTAAACGACTTGCGGTGCGCCTTGCCGTCTCTGTGGGAACTTGCAACTGTCAAAGCGGTGCCTTGCACAGAGCATCGGAAAACTCTGGCGCCATTTTCCGGAACGACAATAAAATATACCGAGGAATGCGTGTGTATTTATTTTTGCTAGGGACGCATTCTGTTTTGACTGGATGTTTTCGATTCCCAAATTTATTTGTGAGTTTTCTCATGATTTATTATTATAAGATTTAACTACATTTTTTCTTTACGACAGAATACAAAAAGTTTCTGTTGAGATTAAGTGGTGTGGTGTCTATATTATGATAATACAGTTGAAATCGGTTATTACGATCTCGGACATCGCGAGATCTCGGATATAATGAGAAAACATTCGTTGACATTTGGTTTATGATTTTCTCGTTTAAAAACGTTTCGACCCTAAGCAATAAAATCCGATCGGACAGGATGCCGCCGGGGACGGATTACGTTTATGACACTAGTTAAGTGTCTAATTGTTGTTTTCGCCGACAGTAATGAAAAAATATCCACGCACATGGTTGAAAAATCCAAGGTTTGTCAAGTCCGTAGGTACCTACCAGCGTTCATTACAATAAACAACTTCTTTTTTAGTTAAGCGTCAATTACATTGAGCTTCTTTACGAGCTGTTTGTTGGCGAATTTAAAAGCGGGCGATTCAGCTACTGCGATTTGATGATTACACACAAAACTTTTCATTCGCTGAGAAGCCACAAGCCAGCGACTATTTTGACAGAACGTAGTTGGTTTTTTTTACCGAGATGTTGCTACTGCGCTCTACTGCGCAGACGCAGTAGGCCCACACGCCGGCGTGTAGCGTGTGAAGTTGACCGGCTTTCAACTTTTCTCTGTAGAGTGTTTACAACCTGGTTGTTAGCTTGTTCGATGATTACACTGGGCGACTTTACAGGCAGATTATAAATTCGCCAACAAACAGCTCGTAAAGAAGCTCAATGTAATTGATGCTTTAGAAATGCCATGCTTGTTTCAGGGATTTTTACGATGGTTTTTAGATTTTTTATTTTCGATTTTTTTGTTATGTGACCGCTCATTTAAAAATACATATTCTCTAATATATCGAGTACCGCTTATTACGAGCAAATTCAGTCGGTCCCATCTTCCTCGTAACCAAGTTCGATTGTATTTAAAAGCATACTTTTAGGTCAACATGTTTAATTACGATTCAACAAAAAAGGCGTAGTTTGTAGTAAAAGAATTATAAAATGTTTCTTAAAATTAAACAGGTTATAAACACATATTAATAAATATTTATTTGGTGGGTATATTGCGTATGTTTTATGTATAAGAAAATGTATTTTCTAGCACTAACTATAAAAATATGTAGGCGTTGGATGTGTATATAAACGTACATTTATAAACATTAAAATAAGGAGTGAAGACAGTGATTTACAACATTTTTCAGTTGGAGAAACCCTTGACGCATTTTTTAGATCTCGAAAAAGCCGTCTCTAATTGGCACATCACATTAGGTTTGATATGGATAAAAAAGAGAAACATTTTCACTTTTAGTCTGGCTGGTTGGGTACTTACAAAATGATGTGTGAATATTATTTTGCATTGATTTTTTGTTTATAAAAGTTAATAAGTGGTTTTGTTGTAGTTATACAATTATTATTGTTTGATAATAACCATCACGCAAATATCTAACAAAGGTAAACTTTCAAAATGCTTCATTGTTTTATTGAAAGGTCACGCAAAAACCTTGATTAATACTCTTTTTGTATATGTTTACAAATTTTTACGAAGCCCTGTGGTTCCATACACATTAATTGATACATACACATTAATATTTTTAGACAATAACGAAAATTAACATCGAAAGTATGAGAATATAACACAAATGGTAACGTGATGACTATGGTTCGATTTAAGGCTTCTCTTGGACTATTAGATATAACTAGTTTATTCCTAATTGGACGACATTGATAAAACATATTTCGTAATTTATATAATTCGAAAACACCCATTTAAGAAATCTTGCCAAGTGGAATTCGAACCCAAATTTCTTAATTACATCGTAATTGGGTAGGGTGCATGTGGTTAAATTGGTAAAGCCACCGCCATCTTTAGATTAATAAAGCCTGAGCATAACTTTTTGCACAAGCAACGAGTTGTCCACTGCCATACTATTTATTGATAACGTACTTGCAAGCAGAGTTTGGTATTCTATAATGACTGAATAGAATAAATAAATTATTAGTTAATGTCGTTTAGAATCGACTGTCACATTGACAAATGAATGATATTATTATACACAGAAGAAGTTTACGTACTTTGATAGTCACTTCCAATTATTAATAACACATAACCACTAAATCAAATGAACTCCAAAGTCTCCAAGATACGTTAAAATAATATGAAAGAAATCTGAAACTCCGACAAGTGAACACGACAGACGCGTCAGTATGAGCACTCTATAGACAATGACAGGTCATCCATAGACAACGGGAGGGGCGAAAAGTAGGACCAGTCGTGTAATGTATCGGCTTCCTTCTTCAGTGGGCAATGGTAAAGCACATTGATCGTAAACTGATGGATGCGGGTTAAAGTCGTTTTTAGGGATGTTTTCTAATAGCAATGTTTCTGAGATATTTCCGAATTATGTATGTTCAATAAAGAGTGTCCATTCTTTAAATCTTCGCTAAAATTATAATAAAATAATTATTCGTTGAATAAAAAAAATATTGTCTATTTCAATAATGTTAATATGCATAGCTCTACCATAAGGTAATATATTTTGGCTGTGAATGTCTTAGAGGTGATTTGCGGAACTAAAAATCCCCTCCCCGCTCTTTCACGTACCTACACATTATATTATAAAAAATCGATGTGTGTACATAATATGTACGCGCGTTAGAAGTTATACTTCTTTGGTGTAACAAAACAAAAATAAAGCTTGTGATAACCTAGATTCTTCGACTAGCTCCTAATTATCTTGTTAAATTACACACCCAAGAAAAAGGACCGCTTATTGGAACGCCGTTGGTTTATTTCTATACACTTTAACTTATATAATTATTTATTTGAATACGTACATATTCCACTAAAACGTATCTCTAAACATACTTTATAACATAATAGATTTAAGCAATTACAAAAACTCGTATCACAATAAAAGACTTTTCTAAAGGTTATAAACTCGTATCTTGAGTTACGTGTTTGTGAGTAGACAGAATACTGAACTCCGACAGATGATTATACCGAAGCTCTTTCTCGTAAGTCAAGATACGTGTTAACTGCAGTAATATTCACAGTAAAAACACATTCTCGTATCTTAGACAATATGACTGATCGGTCGAAAGTATAGTGCGATAAATTGAAGAAACATAACATTTTTTTCATGAAAATATGTGTAGCTATACTAAATGGATATTTCATAGAAGAAAATTTATTTCTAAATTAAAAACTGAGAGAATAAATTTGCTATTTGCCTATCCTGAAAAGTTGTGTTTTTGAGATACGTTTTTGTAGAAAATTAACGACGAAATACATTTCGGTACGATGGGCTGTGACATGGTGAGTGATGATGATGATTATGGAAAATGTTTTGCATATAATATACTAACAACTCTGCCCGACTTACATATAATAATATATAAACATAAAATTATGTTTCTTTGTTAGTAGTGCTATAAATCGAAAATCGGATTTTCTACACAATCACACGAAATATTATGCAATAAGGCCAAAAATAATAAAATATGCTAAAATATACCAGCGTTTTAATACTGGCATATGGCTTCAAAACGATATATTGCGTGTTGCACGAACCAAAGATAAAGCCTTCAATATGTTAACTTTTCTTCCCGCCTCCACTGGATTATGAGAAAATTATTTCATACTATTGGATACAGATATGATGGCCCCGTAGTTTAGCAATAAATATAAGAAATTATAAAGTAATTAAAGCCGTGTTAAATTGACCAACGTGTAACTATATAATAAATTTAATATTAATTTGATATCGTAAAAAACGTCAGAGCCGGTTCTAGTAAGAGCAGTGCAAGGCCCACGAAACTATGATTTTCAATCGTAGTGATAGTTATTGCTTAATACAATATGGTAAAATGTTTATTAAAATGATAATTATTTGAGTAGCTTAGTATCAAAGTGAACTATAAGCCATTTACAAAATTTTACAGGAAACTCACAAACATGTGTGAAAAGTGTCCGTTTTTTACCAACTTTAAACTCAAAAATCTCTAGAAAACTACCGTTTTTTGATACTTTTGGTAGATTTTATGAAAATAACATCACTTGCACTACAAAAATCAATTAAAACATGAATTTATTGGGAGGTGGCGTTTGGCCCACTTTGATTCTGAGCTACTCATTTCTTATTTAATAAAATTGATTATACTTAATAGTTTATTTGAAAAACTGCCTTTATAATAAATTTTATTACAATTTACTAGATATTGTACTTAATGCCTATAACACAGCTAGTTACAATATAATTATTTTACACCTACTGCATCTCTCGCGATACTCAGAAAAAAACATTATATACCTACCTACAACAGTACCTACCTGTTCTGTAAATATTTATTAGGATAATAATGGGATCGAATTTTCTCAATTATTCAACAATTCTACTGCACAAAGTTTTACAGTCAAATGGTTGAATTATTAAAAAAAAAACAACTTGTCTCAAGTCGAATCATTATTTATGTTATTTAGAGCGTGAGGCCCGGTTGGGGCCAATCGGCCTAAGACCGGGCCTGTACCTAGAAACAGCAATAGTTTTATAGCTTTTTGGACTATAATTAAATAAATAAGACATATTGGTATTAGTGGCGAAGACTGCCTATTGGACGGAGGTAAATTATGAGTTATAATAAACGAAAAAAAATCGATCCACACATAGACACTGATTGATATCTGCAGAAAAATATCTACTATTATATCAACGCCAAAAAATATAGTAGCAATAATTTGATAGAATTAGTTAAAGTACCTCAAAAACGGAATATTTTTTATTTCTCCCTGGTGCGGTGTCAATTATTTAAGTTCATTCGAATGTTAGTTGCGATTATATACCCAATAATTTCATAGCATTTAAAGGTATGACTAAGCTTCTCATGTTGTAATTTCAGTAGGTACTTATGAATGGAGTGATATATTAATTCGCGTTATTCTTGTCAATAATTTCAGTGGCGGGCTTAGAGACTTAAAGGCCCGATGCACTAATTAATTTTGAGGCCCCCTATGATAAAATAAAATAAAAACCCAACGTACCCTCGCTAGACAGGGCGACACAATATAATAATATTAGTGGTTTATTTTTTTCTGTGGAATTACGTATATATTATTTGAGTGATCATGTTATAGGTTATTTTGACGTCAGTTGCTGGGATTTTGTCATGATTGGAGTATTATTTTATATGATTTGATTAATTATTTGTAATTAAATAAAACACATTTTTTTTAGTAAGTACTTATTCCACGTAATTTGTATAGCGGATCCTTTTAAAATTCTGGTATAATTTTATAAGCATTTGACTGGTTTGAACAGTTTCAATGCTCCCATTTAAATATTCCGACGAATCGATTGGATCATATGCGTCTCAAAGAAACGCGCCTCTGAATAATTGTCTTGGGCTAAGAATATTTTTGTATTTCAACTATTTTTACAAGGCAAAGTAAACGTTACATAATCGCTTACTACGAGTCGCCACCACTGAATGGTATCTATATAATGATCAGTACTCCGGACCTCCATTTTTCTTCGGCTAAAATTCGGGAGTCTACAATGTGAGAGAAATATATTACTATTTACGTGAATTGGCTGATTGTCATGAGAACACCCCTTTGGATCCAAGCGAATAATATATTGTATTATTATTGGTTATGCGAATTTAGCCTAGTCGCGATATTTGAACTCTCAACCCATCGATTATGACCCGAGCAACTTTTTGGTACCAACTAGACTGAATGTTAACCAAACCTAAATTTACAAGACTGCTTTTATGGGAGCTGAAAAGAAATCTACAAAATAATTGTACTTATTAATTTATTAAATATTTATTTTGCTATCGTCAAAAGTGAAAATTTGTGAACTCTTGAAGTGAGTTATTTTATTGGGTTAATATCCATTTTATTGCGCGAAAGTAAACATATTAAATTAATTTATCAATGAGAAATTTTCACAGCATAAACTGAAAAACGAGAGAACTTACACAAATTAAATAAGTAATTTAATTCGTTTTTATTTACGGTTCATTAATTTCGAATGGAAATGCGTTTTAAAATAAATTGTAAATACACCGTAACCAATCTGTTATAACCATTTTTCAGAGAAATTATTCGATAAATCGGAAATGACACAGTGGCGCAACGGGGCGTCATCAAATAAATATTAAAAAATAAAGTCTACACTAGTGTACTGCGAAAAATAAATTGGACAAATCTCAATGCTTTGTGATTTTTGATAAACTTTATATTTACCAATCTGATCGAAAATATGATTAAACATCATATTTTCGATGTTATATAGATTATTTGACACATCAATTTTAATAGTGTCGTCCCATGAGGGTAGGCAGGTTATCCTTTGCTTAGGAGCGGCAAGTGAAGGAACAAATACAATCATTACAACATTTGAAAGCAGTTGTGGTTTTCCATGAAGCGGACAATGGGATCAATTTGTTAAAAAGTAGTGTCATATCAATTTAAAAAATTCGCAAGGGGCCTTCAAACCTGACAGTGCCTAAAACTTCAACTATTTTAGAATAGGTTTCGTGGAAATGCTTTAATCCTCAGTATATTATAATAATGTACCTATATATTCTTTCAAGATTTTGTTGGATTTGTCTGTTTTGGATAATTAAGTGGGTAGGTGCGTACATTTTTGCATACAATTTGAGACGAAAAATGAAAGGGGATGGCACTTTGCCTAGGGGCGTCACTGAATTTGAGCATTCATCTGAACTTCAGCATAAGAAATTCAACTGAAATGGCCAACTAAGCAGATGAAACAGTCCTGATAATAAAACTTATGTGCTTATTCTTGTTGTATTTTGTTTTACGCAAATATTTCCCACCAAACAATTACAGTTAACTATAGGTATGTGCTGTAACTAGAGAAAAAGATTTGATAATTTTATTTATGAGCAGTGGAGTACAGTCCTACAAACTTATCTGAAGAACGGTCAAAATGGAACTACGAACTACCATATGGACGCCATATTGAAAACTTCATTCGAATGTCAGATTCTGTCCAGTTACGAGTCTTGATTGGGTAATTTTCGACTGTGGCTCCCCCATAAATTCTTCAGATAAGTTTGTAGGTCTGTAACGTCAGTGTCTATCGACTTAATGAAATATGCAAAAAAAAATCATATTATAATACAGAGCGTTGGAGCGGAGTTCGGAGCAGGAGCACGGAGCACTGGAGCAATGGGATTTTACCCGGAGCACCGAAAATTTGCAATGCTCCACAGCTCCGGATGTTTTTTTTATTATTAAATTTTCGTCCTAAAATCTAATGAAAATAGTATATTTTGACACTTTGCAACACTGTAAATAACCTCACTTTTTTGACAGAAGAGGCAAATGATGAGAGACGATTTGCTGTCGGTTTTGTTTAATAGAATTATTAATAATGAAAATGACGATTATTTTAAAACTACTTATTTTTTTTATTTTTTTAACATTTGTATACATATAAAACTTATTAAAACTTTTTACCCGGAGCGGAGCAGACCCTGGAGCGGAGCCGGAGCAAGTATTAGGTCCCGGAGCGGAGCTGGAGTGGAAAAACTCAAAAAAGGGTTCGCTCCAACGCTCTGTTATAATAATTACTGGATCTTTTGATTAAAGATTTTTTGACTTTACACTTATTGGCGTGGCAAATTTATTCCTCTTTAAGACATTTACCAACGCCTTCTCGACTAAGCTAATCCATCGCTGGACTTGCAAAACAATGACCTATAATAAAATTGAGATCGGAATATCGGTGAGACGATTTAATTTTATTTAAATTGTCTTTCTGAAGAGCAGTTTCTTAACCTAAATAAGAAGGCAGTATTTTATGACATTTTTTTAATGGAATTAATCATGACTCAACACAGAACCTACTTGAGCAGTGAGCGATAACCTCTGCAATATGTTGATAGTAGCAACCACAAACATTATGCGTCAATTACATTGAGCTACTTTACGAGCTGCTTGTTGGCGAATTTACAATCTGCCTGTAAAGTCGCCCAGTGTCATCATCGATCAAGCTAACAAGCAGATTGTAAACAATCTACCGAGAAAAGTTGAAAGCCGGTCAACTTTACACGCTACACGCCGGCGTGTGGGCCTACTGCGTCTGCGCATTAGAGCGTAGTAGCGATCACCCGGTAAAAAAAACGAACTACGTTCTGTCAAAATAGTCGCTAGCTTGTTGGCTTCTCAGCGAATGGAAAGTTTTGTGTGTCATCATCACAATCGCAGTAGCTGAATCGCCCGCTTATAAATTCGCCAACAAACAGCTCGAAAAGTAGCTCAATGTAATTGAAGCATAAAACCCAAATTCAAGAAACTAATAATTGTTTATAATATGCAATGTCAGCGATCTCACTAGTGTTAATACTGACAACCATCAAGTATGCCTTTTTAATTTTAATATAATATCTCGAATGGGAAGGAAATATATCATTACCCCGACATTATTTGTACCCTCTGTGGCCCACAATAGAAAAAGGTTGTGTATCACTGTTTTAAGTGAATAATTGACTGGGCATAACAATACATATATATTATTATCATGAAGTAGATACAGATTTTGTACTAAAAGTATCGTATCTTTCAAAGTCAAATCACCTTTTGAACAACTTTCATAACATAAATCTGTAATTCCTAAAACCATCAAACCGAAAGTAGATTGATATTATCAATCGGTAAAAAATCTTAAATTGCGTTTTTCCAAAAGAGTTGTTTTTAGACATATTATAATATATTGGCTCTCAGATATATATCATTTGGTAATCCAATAAAAAAACCTGAAATGGTTTGTATGATAAGTTAAATGCTAATTAGAAATTAATTTAATTTCTCCAAAACAATTAAGCTGTCTTTTTTGTATAACAGGTTAACAAGGCATGATATTATTATAAAATTTATAGCCGTAAACTTTATTCGCATGACATTTCATGTAATAACGTCAAAATTATACACACAAAAGCATATTTTCTTATTCAAATTTATCTAAAAACGATCTTGATTATTATTGTATTCCATTTTGTTAAAATATTATTGTTTTTTGTTTCTAGTATATATATTACACACCATATTGAGAAACCACTATTGTTATTTTATTGTAATTTGTAAAATTAATGTCAAAAAAAATCCCATAGAAGTAAGTTGTCTCATACACAAATTAAAATAAATAATAAAATAAAAATGAACCAAATACTTTCCCACACCAATGGTTTTTTTTTTGATTGCATCAAAATTAATTGAGTAAATACTTTTACAGGTTCTCTTAGCCAGGGCCAAATGAAGACCTCCCCATGCTTCTTCTCCGCTCTCGGCGCTTAGTTTTTCACTGACATGCATAGGTATAATATTATTATTTCCGCTGAACATGATCGATTCATTGATGCATTTTATTGCGGTGAAATCTCTAGGTAAGTTATTGGTTACCTACATGTAAACTGTACGTAAAACATTTCACCGTGGTACAGTTCACCAAGAGCTATCTTATCGGAAAGAGATGATAGTATCTATACTATACGGTCTCCAATTTTATTAGATTCAATATGAACATTAATTATTCAATTTTTATAGCTGATTTTGGCAAAATTCATGAATTCAAGAATGAAAACCTAACATAACCTAACCTAACCTAACAAATAATCCAGTATATCGCCTATTTTCAAAATTTGTTTGCTGCTGGCTTCCTGTAAAGTGTAAACTGACAAGAACCGTGTTTTATTTAGACATGAATTTTATGTCAGTACTATACGACCCAAAGAGGTTGGACGGTCTTTAATATATGGCCATATATTTCCGATACAACATTTCACAGTAAAGTGTGATACGGCGAACTGCATACGTACACGTTTCCGGACACGAAAGTTATTATCTAAAAACAGCTTTAAAAGTCTATTAAGGGGGGACATGCTCAGCGTACGTCAAAATGGAGCTTTTATGCTATTTTCAAAGCATGATCCTGGACATTCCTTAAACGTTGTAGATAATCTATTTATATAATTGCGCGTGTTTGAACATGAACCGTTTAAAAAAAAAAAAATTTTGGTTAGGTACATGTTCAAACACGCGCGTTAACATGGTCTTACTCCCTACTTCATTTATCGTTTGTCAATTTATGGCTACGGCCGTATATTGTAGCTTAGCCACTGGGAAATGCCAATAGAAATGGCGTATTTCAAAAAAATACTACCTTATTCTTAGGTCAATAATTATTATAAAGCAAACATTATTCGTAGAATGTTTATCACATTTGAATGGTCAAAAACATAGCTTATAATCAGTATCTTTAAATGTGTAAATCTTGCCCATTTTTTGAATAATAAAATGCCTAATACTTGTCAAATTTGGGATCACAGAGATTATCAACATAATTTTTTATTGTAAATATTTCACTATAATAATGTCGACATAAATTTTACTAATGGTTTTATAAATGCTTTTAAAAATTAATAAATATTAAAAATCTTAACACCACTTCACATGGACGTACTGAAATATGACTATATTCTAAAACATTAGAGCGAGAGGTTTAAAAGAATACTATTTTATGTAATAAAAATACTTTATTCAGTCATCAAATGTTTAAAATAAATATAAAGGATAATAAGGCTTAAAAAGCTAAGAGCATAAAAGCTCAATTTCGACATACGCTGAGCATGTGGGCCGCTAACCAATAAACATGTATCCTAAAAGAATGAGAAAAAAAATATAATTAAGTTCTTATTTCAAAAATACATGTAAAATTTGGTAATTCAGATAGGTTGCGGATAGTGAATGTATGTAGTAAGTTTTATGATCAAAATTACCATAAAACTACCGCTTAAGGTTACCGAAATAAATTGGAATTAACTACATGACGACATTTTGTCAAACTGTTATACACTCGCTGAGCTATAATATATGTCAGCCACTTGCTATTTCAGCAGTTTTTTTGACATTTAAAGCAGAGCATGCAGTAAGTAGGAACATTCCAATTTTATTAGTTATATAAATGCTGTATGTATAGTGCGACATTATGTCAATCTGGAGAACTAAAAATCTCTTCCACGTCCTCTTTCACGTCAATCTGTATAACCGCATCTCCCACTATATACGGAACATGTTGGCCACTATACAAAAAAAACATACTTACTGTTATGAACATAATAATACATCGGTAAAGCATACGGACCGATGAAGTATAATAGCGCCTGTACACATGCATAGAATTACTGTCGGCAATTGTGCTTATTACATTACGACGTTTTTCTTAGGTCGTATTCTTATTTTTCCGGTACAAATCTTGCAATCGATTTTTAACTAACTTCCCGACTAGCTAGACATTTGAAACTTTTAGAATATATCAGAACACGATGCCAATGCATTTTTTAAATACTTTTAGCCATCTTTTAGTAGAATTGAATTCATTTTTAGTTAATTCTGTTTTGTATGTAAAGTTATTTCGATACCATTATTGGCTGTTAGGGGGTCCTAGCAACTAAATTATTAAATAATATATACGTGCGTTACTATGGAAATCAATATGAAATGACATTTCATTATTCAGTATTTCTATCAAGTACAAATTTTTTTGATCGTTTAAGCTAGTCAAGTCAAGATTATATGATTCAACAGAAAATTTAAAAACATTGTATATAAAAAGTTCTTTTTATCTTATAATTATTTTAAACTGTCATGACAATAACTGTTTACACGTAAAAGTGCTGACTGTCTCTTCAATTTCATTATTCAAGAGTAAGCAAGACGCGATGTTGTCATTTTATACTACTATCTGACAGGTTGTATTGAAAATTGGAGCTCAAAATGAGTAGTTCGTTTTTTTGCCGGCAGGTTCGCTACGATCGCTCTACTGCGCAGGCGCAGATTGAAAATGAGCTTACTGTCGCATTGGAAATTTGGAATCTTCCAATCTTGTTTGATTTATGCACGCAATCTTGCCAACTGCAGGATAATACATGTTTCTCCATACATTTTCTTACTGTGCACAGTACATCCATGCATGTGTAAACGGGGTATTATGTAACATATTATGATTTTTTAAATTTAATATCTTTCGCGGGTTACCATTGGCAAAAAGTTTCGTTTGTATTTTCAAAGGTGCTGCTTGTGTCATTCGATAAAAATATGATGGCAAAGAGGTTTTTCTATACCCTTCATACCGACAGTAACAATGTGCTTATGACTTATAACGTACTCACGTGACAAAATTGTAAATGAGGCTTTATTCTGAGCACCCCCGTTATGTATCTTAAATTAATATATACCTGTGTAAAATTGTATTTGTAGTGTTTCTATTATAATGTAAAGTCTTTGCATAAATAAAAATAGACTGCCTACATGCCAACATCGCATTGAAATCTCACATAGTGGCTCTCTGTCTATTGAAAAATAATCAGTAGGTTGCTCTACATATTTTTCAAACAATGTAATTACAATATTGTTTACCAGTTACTGCATAATCATGTAATGAGTAATATCTACAAGAAAGTACACTAATAATAGTGGGCCAAATTTCACACTTTTTCGAGACGCTGGTGGTATTGTCATAGTGGTTTACGGAAGAGGAAGCATTTTCCTTTCAGCACTTCAAACAAAATATTTTTTTTCCCATCCAGAACCATTGAAACTTTTGTTCGACTCTATCCACTGGATAAGGAAGCACGTCATGCCGATAATATAGTGCGGAGACTACATTACTCCTCTTCACGGCACTTACAATTTCGGAGGAATTATTTGATTTGGTTACCTTTGGTAGAAAATAACAAGACCAGAAGAAAAATATAAATAGAAAGACACTCACCCGACATTAGCAATACTACTGTTGCTAGTAGAGTTGGATTGATGATGCTTGGCATGGTTTCCGAGGAACGAGTGATCACCGTTGAAGGCGTTGGTGTGTTTTCTGATGCTCAGCTTCATGAGTTCTTCCCTCAGCTGGGCATCTTCTAACGAATTTAAGCCACTACGTATTGAACCATCCAGCCTGAAAATATTACAAAGATAGCATCACCATGTCTAGATTCATTTAATTTTCCTATTATAATATAAATACATTATACCATAAATACATCTGAGCATTTGTACAAAAAAAAATGTGCGCCAAATATTCACCACTTTTTTACGTAGATAAATGAACTCATCCAATTATCATACACCAGATCAAGCAGGTATTTATTTTTATATAAATTACCCTGTTTTGGTGCTTTATACAATTTGACGGTATTATGCAACAAGGAAGCAACCGTCAACATGTTAAAATATGAGTTAGTGCTATAATGTGGTTCCCATAAAGGTCAAATTGTTAGAAAAAAAATGCCATGGGAGTAAGTGAACGTTATTGTCATCTATTGTATTAAGAACCAACCAACATTCATCTAGGACTGTCTCAATTTTACAACAAAAACCAATCAAAATTTACTTTTTTGATGAAAAATGCATTAATTTCCTCAGATAAAGCAAAAGTTAAGTAGTCAATATAAATTTAATATGTAATTACTTTCAATATTTTTGTACTCCCAAAATATTTGTTCATGAATACCACATTATATAATGTTTGAGGCTTTCACGGTTGTTTTTTATCGTAGTATATTCTTGGGTTTCCACCGTGTCTCCTTCTTCCTTCTTTACTCGACGTTTCGGGCTCGTTGCAGAGGCCATTATCAAGAGATGATATGTTTTATGATGAAAATGTAGTGTAGGTATGTAAATGTAAACGTTGCTCTAAGAATGTCAAAAGGAATCCGATTAGCTAAGAGCAAACGTTGCTCAGAGTAATCTGTCAATCGTTACGACCAGGGATATCGGGGGCCGGAAGCCATGACGTTTTTAACCGTAATCCATCATCCCTATTAATATTTTCAGGGTTTATATCCCAAGAATATACTACGAATACCACATTGCTTACCAACAGATAAAACTTAAAGGCATTTATCTCAGAAGTGGATTGGTTCTTTATTGCATAATACGTACTGTCCAATTAATCTTGTTTCACATATAATTTTTTTCAAAATTTTGGTGTGAAGTGAATTAAAGTATCAAAACATTCTTTCGATACGATTCCAATACCTAGTATGTATACATTTATGACATCCTGATATGACAGCCTGTGAATACTATCTTTTTTATTAGAACTGTTTGAATATAATATAGTGGAAGAATTAGGATGGTGTGGTCAAGTGTAGTAGTTCGTGGCACACTTTCGAATTGGCCACATCACCAAGCCATCAAATCAGATACTTGTCATCCAATGTTTGACGACGCTGGCGGTGACGTCATTGTGGTGGTGAGATATGTCCCTTTATTCTATATTTTACTATTTTCTGACTTTTTGGTTCATATAAGAATTATTTTTTTGCTCTATTATGATGCAATTGTCTCACCTGTCAATGTATTCATCCAAACTATTGAGACTAGTGATGGAATGGTTCAGTTCCACATCCATGATGAGGTCATCCGACGCAATGCTGTCACAAGGGGAGAGAGTGTCCAAGGAGGGGGATCGGTGAGGCCGAGGGGGGGTTGAAGTTGTTTTCTGCGAGTGGTGTTGATGACCGGCTAAAGCAAAAATAAGATATTATATTAACACCATGCATAGCAGAATGATAATGGAAAAAACACCATCAAATCAGCTATATTCTGAAATCAACTCAATTCATGCTAAATTTGGAGTTAACAGCTTTTGAAACTAGATAATTCGTTGTTGAAACAAGAAAATTGTGTAACTCGAAAAATGCTACTTTACAGGAGAGACAAAAAACATTATGGTTTTGTATACAAATATATGAGTATCTTGGTATCAAAGTGGGACATAAGCCATTTACAAAATTTTACAGGAGACTCACAAACATGTGTGAAAAGTGTCCATTTTTCATATAACATACAAACTCAAAAATCTCTATGAAAACTACCGTTTTTGATACTTTTGGTAGATTTCTTGAAAAGAGCATCACTTGCACTACCATAATCAATTAAAACATGAATTTAGTGGGAGGTGGCGTTTGTCCCACTTTGATACGTAGGTACTCATATGGTTATGGAGTTAAATCATCCACGATTCAACAATGTCACAATTTTTTTGGAATTACATCATTTGCATGACAAGTAGATATTAACAACGGCCACTAGATGGCATTCAATATTAATTTTCGATTAAAAGGGAGTTACACATTTTTCTAGTTTCAACGACGATATACGATTCAAATATTAAAAGTGACATGTTTTTTATTTTTTTTGTGAACATTGCAACCGTAATGTAGTATTCTAATAATTCTAATACTAACTAATTTCTATAGGGCAACAAAATAACCTGTGTTGGTGAAAAAACATTGTAGGTATTATCTGTGATACTTAATTTTTATACAGTTGGCAAAACTGTTAGGAAAACTCTTTGATCTGTTTTTAAAATCTGTTTTTTCATTTGTTTAGGTATGTCTTTTGTTTCTGTTCTCCTGTCACTATTTAATATATCACACATATTAAAAATGTAATTTTGAAACATTTCTACCTATTAATAGCATATTTCAGTTATAAAACTTCAATAACATGTAAGTTGATTGTGTTATATTGTGTATTTGGTGATTATGTATGAGTTGTAGATTTAATAACTGTTGTATTCTTTGTAATATTGACATAATATTAAAAAATCTATGTAAAATTCTGCCTAAAATTTATAATGACTGTGTTTATCTAACTTGTTTCCATTTAAATGTTATCAAAGCTATGTAAGTATCTAAAAGCATGCAAAAATAAATAAGCAAAGCTTAGGACCGTCTCCTGTAATAAGGTGGTCTGAGTCACGATTGGCCTCACCTTTGAATTTGTTCATAGAGGAGGTATTTGACGGATCCCGAAGAGTGGGAGTGTTGTCGGTAATATTTACGTGAAGCAGTTGAAGCGAGGATGTGGCTGCTTCGGCCGTGCTGTTTGCTGGAAACCATATCGACATTTACAAACACTCGTGATTGTGAATTCAAACAACGACTAATAGCTGTGCGATAATAAGTTGAGAAATGAAAACTGATAGTGTTCAATATGTCAGTAAAATCGATGTAACCTAACCTTAGAAAATAATGTAACCTAATCTAGTGAAGAGGTGGGGCATTTATATTTACCAGTGGCGAAGAGTGACTTTTGAATGGCGGTAATTGGCGGGCAACCAAAAAGAATATTGTACACTGACAGTCATCCGTACGGGGGATGTAAGTAGATATTAATGTGATATTACTGACATATGTGACAATGACATATATACGAAATCGATGGAGTTTGCTTGCTAATTATATAATTTTGAGTGATGAATAATATGTGTATTTAAAAAAAAGTAATTAATTAATTAATATTCTCTATGAAAATAGTCATTAGCACAGAGAACAGGAACATTTTGTTTAATGGGTGATTCATAGATGGTACTGTATAATATTTTTATTATATTTCCCATACTACTATACAGTATAAGAGAAGATCTATAGAAGACCTGGGCGGCCGAAATTTAGATGGATGGACTGTGCCACGGGAGATTTAAAAATGCTCAGTCAAAGCAATTGGAGAGTGTCGGCGCTGGATCGTCCAGGATGGAAGAAGTTTTTGAAGGAGGCCAAGACCCATCAAGGGTTGTAGTGCCATAAATGAAGATGACTATATTATAGTATACTGTGTAAGTTGCCACTTTTCATCGTGCAATAGGACTGCTTTGATAATTATTATTGTTCAATAGATGGAATAATACTTTTTCGATATATTCAATAATTACACTCATAGTAACCTCTCCGAACCAAAGCGCCTCACACCACAATCGGCCTCAAGAGCCCATACGTTTGGGTGTAACGCATCACTAGTTGTTCCCAGGACAGAATTTACATGATTTAAATTAAGAGTACCCATGGGAGAGAGGAGCACGACATAAAAAACATGTTGAATTACGAACAGACTAAATAAGCGTGAAGTTCAATAGATTTTACAGAATAGAAGACATAGTTTGAGCAAGAGAGTCGAGTGAGAGAAAGCAATACAATATGCTTGTTGTAAGAGCATTCGGGAATAGCAACTGTAACAATAATTGCATTCACCCTGTGTAATTTGTGCGCATTTAAGAAATTGCATCTACATATTATTATGTTCAAAGTAAAATTTTGCCTCTACAGCGACATCTATAATATTATAATATTTTGTCCCTATTTATCGCTATGATTTTTAAAATAGACATGTCATAATTATTATAATAAATGATTAATTTATCTTTTTTGTTGCGCTTTGATATTACGTTTCCTCCATGTCTGTAATTAAAAACTACTTTTTAAAGTAAACCAACACCTACTATAATAGTCGGGCTGTGACACAGAACTGTAAATTTTGATGGTAGTGTTGGTTATTTTTCATACTTCAAATGCAATATGGTAAACTGTTTTTAGAAAATGACGATTATTGCATATGAAATAAATGCAATCGAAAAACCGTATTCCATTCCAAAACAACTTAACATTGAAATTGCCCAGATTACGATTTATTTCACTGCGTATGAATAACATAGAGTAAATTTAATTATTGTTACCGTTATTATTTCCGACTGCTCTTACATAATAACTATTGCATTGTTTTCTCTCGCTCAGCTTCGCTTTAACTACGTCATATTTTCTGTCAAAACTATCAAGCTACACGCTTATGTGGTATGTTTATAGTACTACCATCGTAATTTGCAATCCAGTACCACAGCATGAATATAGTTGGTCTTAAGGTAAATGGTAAATAATTATTTAGTAAAGATTCTTCACCACTGATATCTACATTTTGAGTGTAATCAAATATTGGTCTTCAAAGATAGGGGCTAGAATATATCTTTTCATCATATGTCTACCTACTGTGCCTTATTTAAATCAATGTTCAATAAACATCAAGAATATTTAGTGTTGTTTATTTCATAATGGATAATAATATACGAAGAATAATAAATATATACAGATTCAAATTAATTATTGCGGCAAAATATTAAAGCGAGATTCACGGAAACGGTTAACTAACTTTCAAACATGAGCGCCGGCTGGTCTGCTATCTCATCGTCGATGAGAAAGTCTCTGCCTTCAGAAAGGGATAGAGAATTTGATGCGTTGGTTGGCGTACCTGGACTGTTCGGTCCCTTATTATTGTCGGGTGTGAGTCTGAAAATAATCCAAAATATAAATCAATAATTATTATTATGACGAGAGTAAAACTTAAGGCTCTACTCTACATTAGTCGCGTAATGAAATGGTGAAAGTGATTTTGTAATCTTGTAATTTTGTAATCTAACCGATCAAACAGATGAAAAAATGTTTGCGTTTGTTTCTGATATTTTGACGATAAAGTTTGATACTTTGACTTATGAAAAAAAGCCTCTGTTTACTTACTATCAAACATTATTTTTATCATGTCCACCATGATTCAACTTACTTTTCACTGGAGTGATCCTTAACGGAGCCGTTGGCAATGCAGATATCCTCTTCAGCGATATCCTTATCGTTATCGGCAGTGTGGTAAGCGGACGATGACATTGTTGGATCCTTCTCTACGACGGGCATGTCGTTGTTGGAGTCTGTGCTGGAAGATATGAGGCTGTCTGCAGGAGACGTCTCATCATCGATGAGGCTTTGGTTGGAAGAGGCGAGGGCGGCTAGAGCTAGGTTCGGGTCGTCCATCAGGGTACTGTTATGAGAATCGCTATACGCAGACGATGACATAGAAGCTGGAATAGAAAATATAAAAATATTAGTCAATCACAGTAATAAATTTATGTTGCTAACATTTTTGAAGTGGAAACTTTTTTACACATGCGGTATAACAATTTTGCTGGTAGAATAAATGTAGCGGATGTATGTATAACAAAAAACCGTCAAAGTTGATTCGAAAATTGAAAAGAAAATCAAACCCCATTGGTTTCAACAATAACAAAGCGGAAATCACTTAAATTTAGTATATTATGACGTATTCAAAGCATCAAAGACAAGCCATAATACATATTATTATCTATTATGGCTACTTTGTCTTTTATGTCAATTCAGCTAGTAAATATGAGTGATAAATACAATGGCCCCAAGTATGGGCACTTCTTAAATGGGACAGCGGTGCGAAGAATTTCCCAGTGTAGATCTAGACTCAAACTCGGACGGAAATATTCTATTAAAATTTGAGCTAGGATCGTCGGGAGTATGTTCCAATCTGGCGAAATACATAGGCGAAGCTCTGGTAGAAGAAGATTGTTCTGGTTCAGGAGACTGGTTTGAGCTCAGCACTCCATCCCTATTTAGAGTAGCATAGGACAGGAAGAAAATGGCCAAACTCATCATCAACGTCCAATAACAGATATAGTACAAAAAGAAGAAGATAAAACAAAAAAAAAGAATAGGTACTCACTGGACATCAATATGCTTTGAATGGCTGAATGCTGGCTCAAGGTGAGTGACTTCATCATCATAGGGTGTGAGGTGAGCTTGGCATAGTCTCTCAGTTCGTCGTTGTTCACGACGTCTACTGTGGTCGGAGTGAACGATGATATATTGGAAGACTTGTTGTTCACTCTTTTCTCTTCGTCACAGCTCGACGACAGACTTAGCGCAACTGAGATGTCATCATTGGATCTGAGAAGAAGATAATTATTGATGATTTTTATTTCACATGTCGAAGGAATAGGGTGAATAAATCTGTTTTTCAACATATTGAAGAAAATGTTCTATACCAGAGCCTGAATAATATGTGAAAATGAAGCTGAACAAAAGAATTTTATAGAATAATAAGTTGAACGCAAGTTATTTATGATATTTGTGATAGTTTTTATGTTATGTTTGATAGACGTATTGTTTACCTGAGGGCCATCGATTCCCCGGCCGTTTGGTTGACCCACGCCTCAAGGGGATCACTCCGGGAGCTGACGGTGCTCTGATGACTCTCGTCACTTTTGGTGGATGGAGTGGACTCCTTGCTGGAATTTCTCGTCAGAGATGACGATTGGTTGGTGCTATTGGAAGACAGCTTCATGAAATCCTGCAAACAGATAAATGATACCAATTTCATTTGAGATATCATGAATTAATATCTTTCATATTTAAATTGAAGTATTTACAAACTAGTAATGGCATAATATGCACACCCAGGTTCGAATCCTGGGTCTGGCAAGTACACATATCGTTTTTCAATTTGTGTCTGTCAGGGTACGGACCTAATAGGTTGAGCAAGTGGCTGACATCCATTTCTCGTAAAAAACAAAATCTGTTAATACAAACTTCTAGTCTGTGGAGACCCATATGATCCTATTAGGATCGGACATGGTCGAGTGAAAAAAAAAATGGCATAATATATTATAGTGATTTGATTTGGAACTAAGCTTATCACAGTATAAAAATTACCGAATGATATACCAAATGTTAATATGTAACGCCCTCTCTCAGTGGACAACATAATTATACCAGTGACGAAGACTTCATACTAGGCGATCATTTAAAGCTTTCCTTCATAAAAAAAAATTATTTTAATAACTTGAAGACATTTGAAAATTAAAAACAATACCAATAGTCTCAAAGTATTGAATTTAGGATTCACATACACATAGATATTCTGTATCCGAGTCTATCGAATCTTCTACTGCATACAAAAGCACGGGATAATCCAAGTACCTATGTAGTTTGATGCAATTCGTTATTGTCGTTTTTGTTTTGTCTTATTCACTATATGAAACAAGTTATGCTTTTAACGACTACACCTTTATGTAGGTACCTATAATTTATATGACTGTGTTATTTTACATGAGGTGGACTCTATTCCAACGGTCTATGGATAAGACGGTCAACTAATGAAGCCGTAGAATTTTTTGCACAAATTCAACTCCCAAATTAGGTGTCACTTTTTTTTTAGTAAAATATCTATTTTAGTGCATCTTGTCATGTTTAGTGAAATATCTATCGTAAAAAAGTAAAATATAATATTTTATGTTCAATAAAATACTGAAGATAAAACAAAATTCAAATTCAAGTCCCGTAAATACGGCTGTCCTAGGAGTTTTTTTCAGTTACCTACCACAGCCTACCTTCCTTCAACAGGCACCCTTTGCAATGACTTATACTGGTAACTATGTTTATGGATATGTCGCTTTCTGTAAATGCATAAGTTAGTGTTTACTGACCTGTTTCTCCATGTTTTCTCGTTGAATTCTATCCCTGGATACCTTCTCCTCACCGCCATTGTCAGGCGGATCGAAGAACCTCGATCTATCTCTCTGCTGGTTGTTCCCAAATCTCGTGGTAAACCTTTCACTAGTGCTGTTTGTGGATGTGTTCATGAGGGTGGGCGGCATGGCAAAGCGGCTGAGGCTCGACTGGTAGTTGTCATACGCCATCTCCGCTTTCTTGTCTCTGTCAAAGGTGCTGGGCAGCTTAGGGAGCGGGATGACATCCACGTCCGTTACCAGCGCCTCATCTAGAAGATCATCCACTTTTTGTGAATGCAAAACGTAACGTGAAGCAAGCAATTCTACATGATACAATTTATGCCACTATAAATCAATAATATTACGTTCATGTAAATGAAAGCTGTTAGGATATCTATTTTTTATACTTTATGTTCCTATTGATTATGATATACGGCATTTATAATCTTACAGCGCCTGTATACGTGCATGGATTTACTTGCACCAATAGTGTGTATTTTAAACTATCGCGATAATAACTGTTTACACGTAAAAGTGCTGACTGTCTCTCCAATATCGTTCTTCAAGCGTAAGCAAGACAAGATGTTGTCATTGTACAGTGCTATTTGACAGGTTCAGAGGTTTGTAGATAATCGGTAAACGTCAAAATGTTCTGTGTGGTTTACTTCTTATTTCTTCCGACAGGTTTGCCACCATCGTCCTACTGCATTATGTGCATCCGCCATGCAATTACCAATTATTGCATAAAAATTCAGAAGCTTCTGAACTTTATATATTTATATTTTATAGTATACGTTTATAAAATGCCTTTCCAGGAACCTTGGGCAATCTTTTTCTGTTATTTTCCATGAGGTACATTCCTACATTATCGATGCCAGCATAAAGTTTCAAATAATTAACAAGTTAGATATTATTTTGTACATCCTTGGATGGACTCTACATCCAATATCTATTATTGAATCTCGAATACATTAATTCATCCTAATTGAATCAAGAATTCAACTACATCAATTCACTTAGTGGTTCAAATATCATTATGACATTAATAATTGTTTGAATTGATATGTTTTGATACAATTAACAATATTTTCTTTTTGTATGTCAACATGATGAATATAATATTATATGTAAAACTTGGAGTTCTTGATTCCTTAATATAGTTAAAGCCAATGTTCCCTCTAATTTTTCAATTGTATGTGTTCACCAGACTCATCTGAGCAGTACAATTTTTTTTACATAGATAAATGAAATTGTCAAATTATTATACTGTGAAAAAATGCGAAGACTGAAATTAATTAATGTAACGACATTCATCCTGTGGAAAATAAGTCTACGAAGAATGTGCAAAACTTAGTGCCGTAATAAAATGGTCGAGTGCAATATTTGCTCAACTAATAGCGAAAGCGCATTATATTGTAAATATAAAATCTTTTACCCATAATATCCAGATCATTGACTTGCAGCTCCCTGAGATGGAAATTGTGTTCTCCTCTCATCACCATCTGAAGGGTCCTGGGCCTCCGGTGCATCCGGCGAGACGCCCTCGGCGACCAGTCCCCTCCATCTCCTCTCTCATCTCCCATTCCTCCAGCTACGCTCCCGTCCACCTCCACTCCTGACACTCCCGAGTCTTCGGTGACAGATCCTTCTTTGGACGAACCATCCGATGAGCCGTAGATTTTTCTGCTATTGTTTGCCACCTGAAAATAGGAAAAATGTATATAATATTAAAATAAATAGTTGTGTTGACAGTGAAAATGACAGTTATAAAGTGTCACAATAAAGCCCAATGGATCGATAAACACATCATATTTGACGAAAGTACGCAGCAGTTCTAGGGATTGATACGAATCCTGCAGAGAATCAACCCCAACTAAGATGATGATAGCAAGCTAATATTAATATTATTTTTTATATACAATTTCCATCAGATGGTAGATAAGTACTTATTTACTTACCAGTTAAAATACTAACAATATAATTCATATATTGATATTAGATTAAAAATACTGTTCCATGTATTATTGTTTTATACCTATATAATTTTACATTTACCAAATTTTAAACCCTGAATTGCGTACGGGTCTTTTGCGCATTTCCAATTTAAAAAAAGATTATTTTAAATTTGATAACAGCTGAACAAATCAAATGAAAATAAAATTGTTATATTATAATAACATGACACAATGATAGAATGGTTATTGATTAAATACTAAGACTAATATTTTGTGGTGGTTCCTTTAATCCTTTCCACGCGGACGGTACACCTGTTGTACACTAATTAATTGGCCATTCGATATAATTAACATGTTATTTAAATGCGGTAATTAAATAGTAATTAAATGATCCGCAGTCAACAAGTTAAATATAATGGGGAACATTTTGCAAAGCATGAAAAAGATTTATTCAAAGGTTTTAGAAGACATTCTGGCCACTTCGATGACTTCACCAATTGTTAGTTATTGTGGAATAATACTTTAATATTGGTAGGTACGCAAGACATTTTTCTTGGCAGTGAGCATCACGTACATTCTTAAATTTTTTATGGATGCCAGCATAATATTCCTTATAATTAACAAGAATTTAGATGATATTTTGTAAATCCTTGGATGAGCTTTCCACCTAGTTAAACATAAATAATATAATAATAATATTATGTTGGCTAAGTTGTAAAAAAATTATTAACAGAAAATTCTTTACTTTACCATGACATTTGGATTGGCATCAAAACAGTATACTTAACGACAAACACACGTGGAGTTATGTATCTATGGACATTATGGATATATTTAATTTGATAAGTTACAGGTGTTTCAAAACTGTTTACAACTCTCAGGAATAGAAACAAATGCGTCAGTCTGCAATATCACACCAAAGTGTTAATGCAGCTGGTGTTGTATCCTGGTTTAATAGACTACTACTGACTACTATTAACTAATATGCATGTCACCAAAATAACACAAAGGTCTGTATTACAAAGGGGCATGCTTCATTCAGTCTCATGTATGGATTGTTATGGATGATGTATTTTAAATGTGTAGGTATTGTTATATGTACAGATTTTTTTCCTGTCAATTGTATTAATGGAACTGTATACTTGAATGGCAGAGTATTACCACACAAGAGTCATTAGCATTGTTTGAAAACTCCAAATACTTAAGGCGGAGGGTTGTACCTACAGAGGTACCTAGCGGAAAAATACGAATCTTGCAATTTGCGACATTTTTTTGATAATTTACAATTTCAACTGTATTAATTAATATTAATACAGTATAATATAATATGTATCTGAAAACATTAAAAAGTATTTTTTTTTCTTTTAAGTCAAAGATAAACAGCTTACAATTATTGTAAAAAATGTTATAAAATGTGAATCTGTCACAGGACCACATCTTATTATTACATTATATTTTATGGTCATATTTATAATTAAAATTGAGTTTATTAAGTTTTCTATTTTTTCTCATACAGATTTTTGACTAATTCAAAGTTTTAATATTTATTTTGAAAAACATAAATTTTTATAAAAATAGAAATGTGTATAACTTATAATGTGTGTACCTTTTTATTTATATCAAATTGATTGCAACGGTTTTAGTTCCAGAAACGGTCGAGGTGACGTGTACGTCTCGATATAGAAGTCGAAGTCTGGCAATAGGTTCCTTGATTTAATTACAAAAGTAATTTCCTTTCCTTGTGGAATTTGAAACAACTCTAATAGAGTAGTATAAATAGACGAGCATTACGAACACTCAGCCATGGATCAACAGAATACACAATTATTTATTTATAGCGATTGAAAAAATAACATCGTGATTTTATTCCGTCAATCAAAGACACAACTTTTGGTTTAGTAATAATGAAGAACGGTGGCCGAGCGGCTTAAGCATCGGCTTATAATGTCGTGGGTTCCAGGTTCGAATCCTGGGTCTAGCAAATGCAAACATTGTTTTTCAATTTGTTTGGAGTTAGAGTATGGACCTAATGTGTTGGGCAAGTGGCTACCATCGGTTTCTCATAAAAACAAATCTGTTAATACAACCTCCACTCTGTGGAGGCCCATATGATCCTCTAAGGAGATGGTGATGTAGTAGTAGTAGTAATAATGAAGAATAACCAAAGATGATCAATTTTCTTCCAGCGTTCTGTAGTTTTCCTATTAAAATTACACTAAGTAAGCATGTTCCAGTTTGATGTAGGTACCATATTTGTATGAAAAAAATAGTATATTATTGAGCACTGTCTCTAATTAATTTAATTAGTGTCTAACAGTGTTTCCCAACCTTATTTGTGGCATGCCCCACTTCAACGCTTCAAAAATCTCCATGCCCCCCCTATAACCCCCATTAACTACCTAACCCCCTATAGCCCCCACTAACAAATTCTGAAAAAAATGAATTGCTTCAAATAAAAAATGCACATAGGCAATACTATACAATACAAATACTTTCGTAAGTAAGTACCTAAGTGTGTATATTATATTAGATATACAACTCGGAAGAAAATTAGTGCGATCCTTGTGATTTGTTTGATGTGAGCTGCAAAGAGTTTTTATGTGAGGTACTGATTTGGTCAATTTTAATCTTAAATCTCCATAGTTTGTGATATCAAAACGATTTCTTTTTTTCAGTAACAAATCATTTACAGCGCTAAAGCGCCGCATTCAACTAAATATTATGATGGGAATGGCAACAGTAATTTTCTCGGAAAGCCATGGTTGCAATCAAGAAAATATTTTCGAAAATGCGTTTTTTAACAAAAAAAAATGTACCAAATATTAATGATTTGTACATTGCCCCACAAAACATTCAAATTGCCCCCCGGTCGGGCGTTGGGAAACACTGGGTTAAATGTTATATAAAAATTAGAGGTGCCAGATGTCATTTTCTTGCCTCATTTTTGTGTGTTTAGATTTCATTTCTATTGAAGAAGATTTCTTCTACATCTTTGATAGTAAAAAAAATTGTTATAAAATATGTATAAATTGATTACATTTTGGCCTAGTTTTGGTGCTTTTTATTTCTCAGTCTAATACTGACTTGTTATAGGGTAGTATGCGTGAAGATGCGTTAGTATGCATTCAAAACAAGACAGCAGCTGTTTGTAAGTAAAGTTGACCCAACAAAAATAGATACACTTCCAGTCTATTGAGTAATGTCTGTGTAGTTCAAAATGTACAGAGCAAATAAATAATTTTATTATTATCCGCGAATATGTATCTGTATTATGTCAATGCATTTTTAAACAATTACTTTGAAGAAGAAAAGTAATTAATATTGAAGATGCGACAGAAGCTCTATAGTAGTCATACACGTCATTTACAAAAAAAATTAATTATATTTTAATATTTTTAACCCTGAGTTGTTGTGGTGATAGCTGGTGTCGATCACTGATTGGCTATTCATCAGATAGAGAGATAGAAGTGAAATCATATTATTCGATTTCGACTCCGTATATAATGATAAGGGGAGAGCAGAATGCTGAGTTGAAATCTTATAATCCAGTGGTGTAGTGCTAAATAAAATACCGATTTTAATATCTTACTAAAAAAGACAACACATTTTATAATAATCACTTCGGGATTGGACTGACTAATCTTTTCTCTCGCATTTTTACATTCAGTTTACTGGGTATGAATATATCTAACTACCTATTTAGTCAAAATTCTCGAATTTTCACAAGCTAAAAATAACCACGTAATTCTTGTAGGTATTCATGTAAAATAATTATTATGTGTAACATAATATTATTGTTGAGAACCCTTTGAAGATGTGCTTGAGCATGCTTCAGCCCTGGTAAAAAACTGTCGGGGTGCCGACCCGGAGTGCTCTGGTCCCAATAGTGAATAGACAATTATTGTTATTATCACTAATAAAGTATAAGAACCCATATTGTAACTGTGCATCATGAATAATTAAAATCCTACGGGCCTGAGAATTTATTACATCATCCGAGAGCACCAAGATGCACGCTTTGAAAACCTATGGCATGTAATATTAAACAGAATAAAAACTCCATGTGACCTGGTAATTAGTTAGTAAAATGCCACAAGTGTAATTAAATTTTAATGATAATGTTGAAAAAAGATGTACAAAAACTACACCTTGTATTAAGTTGGAATAAGCTAAAAATAGTTTGCCCTACAGAAAATACACCACTATTATTATACTGCACAATTTAAAGCCAGTATAATTAACAGCTGGAGAGAGAAAGATGGGAAATGAGAGAGATAAAAGAACCATTATGTTGCAATTGGCTGATGCAAGAAAAGAATATTCTAAATATATACATAGGTACAGAAATTAACAAACCTTTTACAATTAAGTAGTTTCTTAAAAGTTCAGTTGTAATATTATTATGTATGTCTAAGAGATAGCTAACAACTACATATTATCATATTATGAGAGTAACTATGGAACAAAAGAAATCTTATTAATTCAGCTTGGACTATTACTACCTACATTGGATTAATATATGCATAATTTGGATTATTAAGCAGTGGCAAAGGGTGGAGGTAGTCTGTTATGATCGGACATAAATAATGCACATTAAACTTTGCCAGTTAAACGTATTTGATTTCAATGAACTAAGACCCTCCACACACACAGCCACCGAACGCGGCCACAGCTCGGCCACTAGTGGATGTGTTTAATTTTTCTATGGGTCCGAACGCGTCGACTCAAGTGCCTAATGTGCGGACCGTTCATTGAAACCTATAGAAAATTAGACCGCAGCTGAATGCGTCCACTAGAGGCCGAGCTGTGGCCGCATTCGGTGACCATGTGTGCGGAGGCTAAGTCTAAAGTGTGTAGATAATGTTTGTTAGTTTTTAAAACTCAATTAAACCCTGGCTAATCCAAATCATAGTAGATAATAGTCATAAAATATTAATTTATTTATAAAATATCTAAAATTATGCCATTAAACCATACATCATTTTAGATATTAGGTACTTCTATAGATAGAAAAATATTTTTTTATCGATTACGGTTTCGTATAGGCAGGGCTTAATTAATTTTAAAACTAATCAACACCTTCTATATTATGTATTCTTAATTAAATGAAAACAAGTATTTTTTTAAATGACATCACTTCTAATTATGAGAAGCGACATTATCATATTATTCACTAGGTACAAATTGGTTTTTTTTTTAATTAACACTAGATACTCTAATCAAAAGGGTATCAATTACAGTAGTAAAACTATCACAGAAACACAAAGATTTCACTGGTAATCAAACCCAGAAAACCTGGTTTGCAAAGCCAGTGCCTAACACATTGGACTATCCAATTTAATATATGCATTGCGTTCTTAACTAGTTAGTTTTACACAATGTCAATATTCTATGCATCAGGCTGTCAACTCAAATTATAATAGTGCGGGTTTAAAAAAAAAACATTTCCCACCTGCTTTGCCGATTTGCTATCGAATAGTTTAACAGCTGGATATTGCGGCTTGGGTAATTGGTAAGTCTGCATAGCGTACTTGGCTCCAAGACCAGCTGTTCTGTACCCGGATGCGTTGTACTCTCCAGCACCGGTAGAATATGCCCTGCTCGCTGAAACACTCCTGGGGTAAGCAGCATTAGCATGGCTTGTCACCCTGTTGGGAATGGCTGGACTCTTGCTTCTCAGGCCTCCGTTGTTGCACACCACCGGGTACTGCTTGGCTGAGTATGTTAGGATTACAGTTTGTTTTGTCTGACGAGGCACTGTACTGATGTTTGTCAAGCCTGTTCCTCCCACTTGCATTGGTATTAGACCTATCGGTGCCCCGTTGGAAGGTTTTGTGCTGTGTTTATCTGAAAATTTAAAGAATTAATTATGTTAGCAATATTATTCTTAATACCCAGATGGACTGAGAAAAACCTTGTCAAAGGTGACTGTTTCCTAAGAAATGATAAACGATTACAGCGACACCTGTAGGTACAATAATGAGTAAGGACAAAGCTGCAACATGTACATAATATATGAAATTATCTGTGGTACAATTTTTAGCTTTCACATTAACAAAGTGTCCAATGTCCAAAACAAAGTACCCGGTCCCTGTTCGCCTTCCAGTATCTTCCAGTTTTCATTTGTGAAACAAAAAATAAAATCATAAACGTGGTATTGCCTTCAGCGCTATAACTCCAAACAACTGCACGTCCTTCGACTAATAACATTGTGTTAGGATGGATGTACCCGGGGTTAATGAATATACATCACGACACATGGTATACGATACTCATTTATACACAATCATTTCACAACTCATAAGAAGAAATTCAATAATAATTAGGAATTCAAAAGAAATTTGACAGCACCATCTATTAATTACTTGTCAAACAAAAATGTATTCTGTTCAATTTATATTATAGACACAATAAATTCATCACTCAATTTAATGTTTTTATACGGCCGTTATTAAATGTTTTGTGTCTTGTTTCTGTATTATCTTGTGATTAAGTATTTCATGAGTTTTTTTAGATAACACTATTTCTTAGTTGTGTTATCCGCACAGAGCTCTGCGAGTTCACATTTCTTTTCCAGTATTGGGCAGTCGTTTTAGAGATATCACACTGTTTGTGAAGTGTTGCCGTCACATGAACAGTGGGTACTGTATTATTGAAACTAATCTATTAGAAATTAAACCAACTAGGGATTGTACTTTTGATAAATTTGTGTATTAATTATGCTATGACTTGTGATTCAAGTACTTATTATATATGTATTGAGGATTGGAAGAGGATTGCAGAGAATAGACCGGACTGGAGACAATAACTTGAAGAGCAGAGGGTCTACTCCAAGCTGTTGAACCACAAATTATGTGATGTGATTATTATACGAGCATATTATGTAAGATAGACATTGAAGCTCACCACTTGAATAATTATTATTCTTGGGGTCCTGATCTCTGAAGTTCTGTGACAAGGCTTGTTCAGCAGACATGTTTATATCAGCAACTTTAGCTGTCTTTGGAATTGCTGTTTGGCGGAAACCGAATCTGAAAATTAAAATATAATACCAGAATGAGGTCACATTATTTACAAGAAAACACTAAACATTTACTAGAGTTGTCATTCACTTAGTAAAGAGCATTGGTTTGGGACAAAAGAAATTATTGTTGACAATTTTAAATTGTAGAGTAGATTATAATCATATTAGCTTTCTTCATATATTTTTGTCTATCATATTATTAGCTAACGAGGAGATAAGAGAGTAAACCAAGCAGCCTCTCATCACGCTGAGAGTGTAGCGGCCACGTCCTGCGGACGCCTGAAAAGAGCTTCGGCTTGCTTGTACTTTGGCTGTTAAATATTATCTATATAGTGTATACGGTAGAGCTTTGGGATGCTGGCATGATCTGGAATGGTGCAAAAAGACTTACGAGTGACAGGGATTCTTTGAAGTGCCATGTGGTAAGAAGAAAAAAACCTAAAATGATTCCAAGGAATACAAGGAATATATATTCGATATATTTACCTGTTAGTTCGCAATGGAAGCCCGGCAGTTTCTTTGCGAGGCCGTGCCAATGGCGTTGATCGACCGGACATTACGGGACTCCCCGTGTATAATTCCTCTGTGGAGCCTGAAAAAAACATTGTAAGTATTGTATATTTTTATAATCAATTAAAATTTTGGGGGGTTTAAAGGTGTGACTGCCATCAATGAGAAGGTGAGAGAAGCAAAGAGTTTTATAATATCAAGAGTGATGAGTGATGATACAACATTTTAGACTAGATGACATTTTATGGGTGCCTCAAGAAAGTCAAATATTTATTTACATATTATTCAAACCAGCAGGTTTCTGGCGTCAGATAAGACTGGTAAATACCATATACAGCAGTGACGAAGGGTGACTTTTGGAAAGAGGTAGGCTATGGAGATCAGAGAAAACAAGCATACTTGTCAGATATGGGAAATAAAAAGATAATACCGTGTTACTACTGATGAACACAAATGATAAAGACACACTAAATCAATGAAATTTTAATACCTAGCTCACTGTCGGTATAAAATTGAGTGATGAATTTAAAATTGTTAAACATTTATACACATCAAAAAATATTAGATAAATTATATTTTTTTTTTAAAAACAATCTGTATTTACCAACATGTGATTGAATGCCATTGATTTTTTTCTTAATTATCTTATTATTAATTATTTTGGACAGAGTTGCAAAGTTTGGCTTCGCCTTTCGAGCCTACCGTATTGCAGGCATTTTAGTAGACGGGGCTGAAATCATGTGACCGCGCGTATTTTTAACGTTTGATACAGATCCTAAATTCAATACTTGATGATTCTGACATTAGATGGGTCTGTTTATTTTTTAAATTTATTATGTCTTTAGTCTATTTTTCTTAGAAGGTATGCTTTAAATAATCGCCTCGTATGGAGCCTACACCACTGATATACAGGAATCCATTTGATGAAGTTACTAAGTTTAGTGCTGGAACTTTCTAGCTAGTTGGTATAATGATGACTGCATAATGACAGGAGTTATTGGAGATGTTGTGTAGTTGTTAGAATGCAGATATGACAGAAAATGAAGTAGAGGGAGTATTCATATATATATTTTTAAATGATGGAAAATTTACAAATAACACTATTTACAGTTACAAATTTCATGCAGATGGTTCAATTTCTTTTTAATGATTTTGGGTGTTCCTCAAGGGTCAAGCCTCGGTCCGTAATTTGTTTTGGTATTTACAAATGTTTAATGACTGTTCAATTAAGGTAGTATTGGAAACGGGGCGAAAGAGGCAGTGGGGGTGATTTCAAGGCTGTTTGACTATAAAATGTAGTAAAATGTAATATAAAATGGGTACTGCTATCATGCAAGTAAGATACTCTACCTCCATTACCGTTCTTGTCGAGCTTATCTCTGGTGTCGGTGGCGTCAGGGGGGTCAGGCGTTCGATTCTTGCCGCCCTTCTTTTTGCCGAAACCGAAAGACATGGCGGCCCCCCGTCCCCCGCGGCCTCCACCGCCCCCGCTTCCAGATTTCTTACGCGCCCCCTTCGAGTCTGATTGGCCCTGGAACAACGGAGAAATTGTAAATTAATAAAAAGTAATTAGGAATACATTTATAATAATTTTAATAAGAGGTTATAACCTAGGCAGGTATGTAACTACCTATACTAAAATTAATTCTTATACAAAGAGGTTTCTAGAATAAGTGGGTATGTCGTATCCCAACATTAAATTAGTTGAAATTTGCCATGCCAATATACCTTCCGCTTCTGCTATTCTGAAAACTATACTTAGGTAGACTAATAAGGTTTTTCACAATATATATGTAATTATTTTAAAAGGGACATCCGGCGAAATCCCTACCTACGAGTTCCAAATTGTTTTTTTTTTATAAACATTTTTGTAATACAACAACAATAGACAAACGCAGACATACAATGGTATCCAAGAGGCATAAAACGACCACAGGAATACCCTAAAACCCACTGGATCGACGAACTCAACAAGTTCGGGGAATGTACAATGTAGGCTGGGAACAACTAGGGACCGAGAATAGTGAATAGAGTTATGTGAGGCTTCTTATAGCAGCTGATCAACCCCGACTTATGATGATATATATATTATCTTATTCATACATAATTTTACATTTTCCAAAAAAAGAAAATGCCTGAAATGCCAACAGGTCTTACAACAAAAAAAAAAACATTATTTTGAAGTCGATAATAGATGAACAACACAAATGAAAACAGCGTTGCTGTCATTCGCATTACGCACTGAAAGATAGTTATTGATTAAATTATACGTGAATAATTATTATTATAAATAATATAGCGGGGTACTGTTCGGTTATCAGGAATACAGCGGAAAACACATTTTGAAAATAGCCGATAAACTGGATTATTTGTTAGGTTAACCTAACCAAACCTAACCTAACCTAACCCAACCTAACCTAACCTAAACTAACCCAAACTAACAGATAATCCAGTATATCGGGTATTTTCAAAATGTGTTTTCCGCTGTATTCCTGATAACCGAACAGTACCACGCAAATTATTTTCTTTGGCAGTGGTAAAAATGATGACGACATTAGGACCTATTAACTTTATAGGGGGACTTTATAATGTGTCCCTGTTATTTTACATGAGTAGTATGTTCCTAAATTATTGTCGAAGTCTGCATAAAGACAAGAATTTCAATAGTTTTTTCGTACACCATATAATGGGCTTTCCACCTATAAACATAATATAAGTAACCTAATTAAGTATTTTTTTTCAATCCGGCCGCTAATCCTCCCCTAGTGAAAGAAAAAGGTTATAACGAAAGCGTACCTACCCACTTAAGATTTTGTAAGAAAATACACATAGATCGCTTATCCAAGTTAATATTAACAATATTTCCTAGAACAAAAGGTAAATATTGCCGTCTATTTTTAACCAATTCACCTCACAGGTCAATATTAGCTGAAGGCTCGCGTTTGTGGTGCTTATTCAGCCTTATTAGACAATACAAAAAAGCCTCTTGACTCGCGAGTTATAGAGAATCCATTCAAATGGTAATCCCCGGTGAGTAATGGCCAATTATTGTTTGCCATTGCGTGATATTATACATTTGAGGTGAAAAGGTTTGAGTATGAATTTCACGTTATATTATTTGTACCACCTTTGCTAAAAACTAATCAACGTGTTCGAAATTTGAATTCATAGAGGTAGGTACATACTGACACCAACTTATTGCGTATGTTACGTGAAACCGATTAATGTCTCATTTTTTTGATATTAAATAAAATTGTTAGATATTTTCCAACCAAAATGCATTATTTTATAGTTTATTATTGCATAGTTTCATAAAAGTGTAATTCTAAAATTTTTGTCTGTAGTTACTTTGATAAACATTTTAAAAAGTATTTCACTTATTTTTATGAAAGTCCACAAATCCACATATTTGCATCATATAAATAAACTGACTTATTATAAATGAATAATACTTAATGAAATTATTAATATAAAATTTATTTATTTATTTAAAAAAGACACGTTGAGCACAAAACAAATTATTAATTCAAGATGTTTACAACATGATATTTAGAAAAAAAATACAAGTAAATCAACTAGAGAAAAAAACAAGGTAGAGAAAAAAAAACAAATTAAACAATAAAATAGAATTTAATAATAAAAATAATTACTTATCTCAAATAAAATGGATAAGTAATCAATAAAAAAATTACCACTAATATCGATCGCCTGGCAACATCGACATTATATATCTTTGTGACCCCTAGAACCTATAATATAAATTAATTGTCAGAATGCGTTCCGCATATTATTATGTATACGAGACATCGGTCAGAACCTGGACTATTAATAATCTGTACTATGATCGGTGCTAAAACTGGCTAGCCACCCAAAATACGAGCACTAAATTTCTCTGAATTTAATATCTCAAAATTGCATTTTTATTGCAATCAGGAATGTGTTTCATTCACTATTATTTATAACCAAACAACCGTAAACCGGCATAAATTTTATATAAAAAATATAATACCCATTATTATGTATTTTATTACAGGCAACAAACAATACAAAACGTATGGTTCATTACCCGGTTGCCCAGCAGTGCAAATCTCCTCAACTAAGAAGTAGGTATTTATTGTAAACAGGGAAATATCTTTCGTAGAAAAAAAAATGTTGAATACCAATTTAAACAATATTAAATTTATTGCATTTCCTATACATAATAAATAACACAGTTTATTATACATTTCTAGTATGACCTACTAAATAATAGGCACTTTTACTTTTGTAGATACATACATTAACTGACAGTGGCGAGGGGTGGAGGTAGGCTGTTAAGATTAGACATATATAGTGCACACTAAACTTTGTCAGTCATACTTATTTGTTTTCATTGAAGTAAGAATACAATTTGCGGATGGTGCTGGTTAGTTTATAAACTTCAATTAAACCCTAACCAAACCATAATATTTTGGTGTGCTATGGGCGATCCGACAAAAATAGTGCACACTTTTTAAGACATATTTATTGGTTTCCGTTGAATTAAGAATACATGCTATTATTACAGATGGTGATTGTTAGTTTTTTTTTTAATTTATTAACCCTTGCCTAAACTAAATCATAATCATAAAAAGTATATATAGTTTAATATAATTTTAGGTATGTAGTGTATCAGTGGCACACCCAAAAACATTGAAATTGAAAGCCAATAGATTAGACAAATAAAAACACGGCAAAAAAATGATTTGAAATTCTCCAGCACCCTCTAGAAAAATTTCTTAGATTTTAATTTCTAATACAAAAATTTCGAAACACTATTGTCGGGTTTTTTGAAACCCAATCCATAATGGAACTGTCAAAAAATTCTCGGTGTCCACATGAATTCCGGAGTGGTCTAGGTCATGGCTGGGGAGGGCTGACAGGGCGCTAGCCTGGGGGGCCGGGCTGTGGGGGGCCCGGCATGTCGGGTTGACCAAATAAGTGAGATAATCACACATCATAAATTAGCTTTAGTAGTAAAAAAAGTCGCCTGCGGCGCTATTATACTTCGTGGCCATGAACATTTTTAATTACTTATATAATTATGCAATATATTTTTTGATTATTATGTGTCGATACTCGACAGCTCCATTATTAAAGTGGATGTATTGAAAATCGCCAGTAATTCACTGTATAAGTACCCTTAATTTGAACTAAAACACAATTTGAAAAACGTTAATGTAGTGTTTCACACTGCCTTTAATCTTAGCGATAGGTAGGGGGCCCGCCAAATATCCTAGCCTGAGGGCCCGTTTTAGGATATGGAGACCATGGTGTAGGTACACCAAGTGCAATAGACAACGAGAAATTAGGCTGTGAAGAAGAAAAAGAGCCTATGGGACTGATTAACATTCTCCTCCTTGGCCCCCCCCAATATTAAATCCTGGGTGCGCCACTGTAGTGTATAGATAAACGAATATTTTTTACTATTATCTATTTCTTGGATTAGGCAGGGTTCAGTTGAATTTTACAACAACGAAATATTGTGTACACATTTTAGTCTTGTTCAATGAAAACCAATCCGTTTGACTGATAAAGTTTAGTGTGCACTATTAATGTCGGCTCTTAACAGCCTACCTCCACCCTTCACCACTGTTAACTCATATTAGTTTATCTGATATGTATGTTGTTTTTTTATTAACTCTAGAATTGAATAACATATTGTCACATTCGTTATAATCTATCATACTATGTTCAGTCGACACTGACGCAATGCGAAAAGGAAAATCCACATCGATGATATACCTAACTATATTATGGGTTTCTAATCATTGTTTTAAATTTTATTTATAACTTATAGCCCGTTTACACGTACATAGATTTACTGCTGATAGTAGGTACGTATTATCGCGGTCATAACAAGAAAAAGCATGTGTAAACACATAATAAATTATCCTATTATAGTTGCGCGATTGCATGCATGGATCAAAAAAGTTCAGCAGCTTCTGAATTTTCACGGGATAGTTTGAAATTCTGCGAAATCTGCAATGGTGGCGAACCTGCCGGAAAATGGCATTTTGACGTTTACCAATTTTTACAACCAGTTCAATAGCACCATACATTAACTACACGTCTCGCTTACGCTTGAATAATGAGATTAGCAATACACTCAGCACTTTTGCGTGTACTATACGAAAACATCTTTTTGGCTACGCTTCCAGGCGCTGTTGTTTACTTAATGGGTGGAGCTTATAATGGAATTGCGGTTAAAAATGGGCGGAGCATGTTAGTTCACAGTTTTAACACGTAGCCAAGAAAATGTTTTCGTACAGTAGCAGTAGTTATTAGCGCGATAGTTTAATTTATACGTTATTGTTGCCAGTAAATCTATGTACGTGTACAGGTGCAATATTCAGCGATTGAAATCTCAAGTGTTGATTGAACAACGCAATACCTACAATAGGCATAAACTACATACCTAATATAATTTGAAAACTCCTCAGGAATATATTATTATATCTAGTAGAAAAAAATACGGCGCCGGATGGAACTCGAATCTGCATCAATTGGATTCGCGTCAATGTGGTTTACAAATTAGGCTACGTACATCCTATTTGATTACGACATACCTACATCTAAAGCGCTCCACAATATGCGTTTATTTCGGCAATAGGATTGTTGGAGTTTGAATCAAGGCACCCATAATAGGTACTTATTTATCTTGATTACTAGCCGACGTCAGGATCTTAAAATAGTAGTTTTAACGGACTCACTAATTTCTTACTAATAATTTAATTACATAATATGGTTTATAAAGATAGTCACATTCACAAATCTTGTGAACTATCTTCGGACATATCCGATATGCTTAGAACATGCATATATTGTTATATAAATTTATAATAATTAAATAATAAATAATCGTGCTGTAGAATAAAGTAATAGGATAATAGAAATTTACTTTTTTTAATTTTAAATGTGTCGCTGTTTTAAAAATATTTTGCCAGTGTTGACATTACGCAAAATTTTGGACAATTAGAATGTTTCATTCCACTCTGTGCTAATGTCTTATTGATTAAGTATACGTCATAATAGATAAGACAACAATGTTGCCTAAATTTAAATTATCAGTGTGTCTTAGAATGTCTAAAAATCTACAATATATAAGACATTTAGTGTTTATTTGGATAGAAACCAATTTACGACAAGAAGAATGACATCATACACGCAATTTATTTTCTATGAAAGAGATATTTTCCGTTGATTTATTCTTATTGAAGTGTGTTGAAATAATGGCAGATATATCTTCGGTACCATCTCGTTTCTCTTTGTGCATTTGGCACGAAAATGGCGGAAAATTGCCGCAGTGAAACCGCAAATAATGCCATATAATTTAAAAGATGATGCGAAAGCGGTCACAGCATGGTATTGTATGATGGTATTATATAATATTATCATCTACCTGTCAACAATATATAAATGTTATGTACGTGTGCATGCTGAACCTCGAGTGCATCCGCTGGGTTAGCGGTATTTCTCTATGCAATTTATTTGACCATCAGTAAACACGCGTAACTCAAATATTGTTTATTGGTTTGCAATAAAAAAGTTTACGCGGGAACTAAAAATTTGTTTGCGCGGGAAAGTCAATTAGAATCTTTTTGTTGAAATTACTGCCATTACCATCTACAAGCTATCTATCAAACTCATGACATGATCACGGTGGACGAATATTGGCTACACGTAATGACATCGTTTCCGTTCAAAAGGTATATACTGTCACCAGATGGGAAAAAACCCCTGGTCCGCAGTTTCAAATCCCATATCCACAACCTAATCATACGCCCTTGAATTAGGATTTGCCTCCCCTGATTTACGAAATATCATCGCAACGCACTTCGACAGGCGAAAGCGGGCCGAGTACCTGATCATTTTTCTAAGAAATTTCAGGCGACCTTGAATACTGACCGCCGAGGCAGACTCAAACATTTCTCGAATAACCCGCGCCCCTCTGCCCCTCTCCTGAGTAGGATGGGCCCGCTGAAAATTAAAGATGCTTTTAAAAAAATAAAGTCAGTTGAGATTTACCCTACAATGAAGTGACAACACAGAACGAGTGTTACGTCGGCGCGTAGCGTCACCCGCGGGAACCGCATAATCAACCGCGTTTCTAACCAATTACTAGATCTATGTTTAATTATCAGCCAAGATTGCGACGAATATCAAAGTGCCCGCGAAACTAAATTAAATAATGTGTTCAAACACGTGTTCCCATATAATGTGACGACTGTGCGATAACTAAATCTAAGACTCCTTTAAGTGTAATTAATAATGTAAACTAATCGATGTCCACCCTAATGTTATTACAACCCACGCTTGTATAATTTAGTGTGATTAAATATATCCTCTGCGCGGAGGTTTTGAATCGAAGTTTCTGTGTTATAATTTTTGTCCTGATGTCCACACCACCCTCAATCAAGGTGATACTCGTGAAGAACGCCGCCAGCATAAAAGTGAGTTCTCCAACCCATTCTTCTCGGTATCATTCTGTCGCCCATGCGTGAGGCGAACGAAGTCAATGCGACTTCGGGAACCACGACCCTGAGATACTCAAGTGTGTGACATCAAACCCACAGTTTTGTGAATTTTATAAATAAATATAAATTCTCTGGCGCCCTATTAAAAAAAAAAAAACCCTAAACAAAAATATATTTCGCCCATGCTACCGTTAAAACAAAGTGAAAATTACGAGACAAACCCAGTAACAACAAATTCGCGCGTAAACCAAACAAGATAAAAATCAAAACCAGGGGCGTTCAACCTAATACACAGTGTTTTAAGAAAAAAATATTGCGAGCCGCCAAACATTAAAACGACGTTAATGTCCATGATGAGAAATCAGTGCAACGAAACCCGAAAATGCCACGAACGTGGGTTCTCACAGAACGGACGATCCTACGATGCTGCAGCCACCCCCCCGTCTACTGGCAGCTGCCGGGGACCACCGACACCGGAGGTCCTGGAAAAGTCCAGGGTATAACCTGCCTGTCAAGGTCGCCCCCCTCTGCCCGACGACCCCTAGCACGAGAACTCAGCCCTGTCTTCGCATCCCCGCGTCAATCTTGCGACGGAGTCGCCACACCCCAGCACACGTCCAAATTGCACCTCCCGCCGAACGACACCTGATCTCCGCAACCCCCCGCCTACCCCTGAATAGGCAACCTAACCCTGACTGCTGCAGCATCCTGAAGAAGCCTGGGATGTGATGACACCCTACCGGAACCGGCTACCCCTCCAGAATCGTTGGCACTTGCCGAGAAAAATCTCGCAAGACGAAATGGCGTCTCCGACGGCACGAGACTCATAACCCGTTGAGCATCCCGCTCGCGGGTCGAACAAACGACCTAATGAAAACCTATCAATGTGGTACCGACGGGACCATTCAAAACCCCCGCAATTTATTAGTAAGATTTTCTTTGTTTTGTCAACACACGCTCCATTCACATTACGTGGTTGCCGATATGAAATTTGAAACAAAAGATGGCAGGGTGGTTTGTCACCAGATGGGAAAAAACCCCTGGTCCGCAGTTTCAAATCCCATATCCACAACCTAATCATACGCCCTTGAATTAGGATTTGCCTCCCCTGATTTACGAAATATCATCGCAACGCACTTCGACAGGCGAAAGCGGGCCGAGTACCTGATCATTTTTCTAAGAAATTTCAGGCGACCTTGAATACTGACCGCCGAGGCAGACTCAAACATTTCTCGAATAACCCGCGCCCCTCTGCCCCTCTCCTGAGTAGGATGGGCCCGCTGAAAATTAAAGATGCTTTTAAAAAAATAAAGTCAGTTGAGATTTACCCTACAATGAAGTGACAACACAGAACGAGTGTTACGTCGGCGCGTAGCGTCACCCGCGGGAACCGCATAATCAACCGCGTTTCTAACCAATTACTAGATCTATGTTTAATTATCAGCCAAGATTGCGACGAATATCAAAGTGCCCGCGAAACTAAATTAAATAATGTGTTCAAACACGTGTTCCCATATAATGTGACGACTGTGCGATAACTAAATCTAAGACTCCTTTAAGTGTAATTAATAATGTAAACTAATCGATGTCCACCCTAATGTTATTACAACCCACGCTTGTATAATTTAGTGTGATTAAATATATCCTCTGCGCGGAGGTTTTGAATCGAAGTTTCTGTGTTATAATTTTTGTCCTGATGTCCACACCACCCTCAATCAAGGTGATACTCGTGAAGAACGCCGCCAGCATAAAAGTGAGTTCTCCAACCCATTCTTCTCGGTATCAATACATACCCTTGCAATGATAGATGCACTATGCAGTTGCGTCACAAGGGATAAGCTAACAGGGCAGCAACTTGGGTGAGGACGAACAAGTTGAGTTTTGTTGAACGTGCAATAATAAAACGTGGAAAGAAAATTTCATCCAGAAATTACTAAAATATGGGGAGAACGTACCTTCTTATGTTTATAGTTAAAAAAAAATCGCCTGCGGCACAATTAATATTACATACGTTTTGGTTAATTATGATAAATGTTGAAAATTAACTATTTTTCCTACACCAGCAATTATATGAGATGTATGATTTTTATACTAATAAAAAAATTAGTGACGTTGAATTTTTTCAGTTTTAGGGGACCGTATATTTTGAAAAGACTCTCATTAATTATTTAATCCGTATTATTTAAATCTGTTAATGGTAATATTGGTAACCGAACACATCGTATTTATAGATAGATAGTATGTGTGGTAGTGTGTACGTAGATAATATAGTGTTTTTACTACGCAAAGGGCGCATTTTTCTTTACTGCCCCGGGCGCTAAAACACGTACCAACGTAAAAAAAACTTGTACCTATGTATACCACAAATTCAAATTTATCTATTTTTATATACTTATACTTAGTGAGCTTTACAAATTATAAATTTAAGATGTTCACAACATGACATTTCTATATTACCTGCCTAAATATATATTACGTTTACATGTGTATATATTACAGGGTTATGTTAGTTAGTTAAATTACCACTAGTAGTTATCGATATTTGAAAATTGATAATTTTTATTTGTACACATTCGACGAAACTCCACTTCGCGCTTCTACCCGAGTTGCGCCCGGGGCAGCCACCCCACCCGCTCACCCCTTGCTACACTACAGTCTGGAAAAAAAGCCTTAGGGCACTCGAATCACCAGAGATTTTTTTGGGAAAAGTAGATTTAGGAATACATCCTTGCCAAATTTCAGTTCCATATCTCGAACGATAACCATGCCTATTTAATATATTTA
The DNA here is from genome assembly GCF_057557595.1 of Rhyacophila brunnea. Taxonomy (NCBI): domain Eukaryota; kingdom Metazoa; phylum Arthropoda; class Insecta; order Trichoptera; family Rhyacophilidae; genus Rhyacophila; species Rhyacophila brunnea. The sequence continues at coordinate 19,574,413 of NW_028232752.1, forward strand.
CGACCATTATGGTTAACGTGCGAGATTAGAACACCCCAAGGATTAGATATAGTCAAAGGTGATTTTCTTTGATGCATCGATTCTTGAAAAGTTATACAAAAATCTTAAGAGCGTACTTCAGTGAAACGGCAAATAATTTTCAACAGTAGGTGCGACGAAATTTCTCACTAGTCGCCAATCGGAGACCTACAGTCGAGGTGTTCACACGTCGATTTGTTTTGTCATGGCGTCGGATGAAAATATTCTTAAATCGTGTAAAGATGACTAAAAAACTTTACGTATGTACTTAAAAAAGAAAACATGTCAATGAATAGGTATACTATTATTATTAGTAATATAACAATAAACGTAACATTAAATGGACGCATGTTGGATTTTTATGACAAATTATATTTCGTTCGGCACGCGTCATTTGCACAATCCGCGCATCGCCTAGCCACGATATTTTTAGACCATGCCTCGACTGAAGTATAGCCTTTTAATGTGACAAGTTTATGCGTTGGGCCTATACGTCACTAAACACGCCACTGGGAATAGTGCCCGTTGAATGATTCGGCCCTGCGTTAGTATTACAAAGAAGAAATGCATTCAAATAGCCATTATCGTACATTCGCAGAATGAAATTGCAACTGAGAGGAAACAACGGTGCATAAATACCCACGCAGGAAATAATCCGACACTGGTCAGAAATGGTAAAACATTTCTTTTTAATTTAACTAATAAATTAAAAACAATCCATTACACATGCATTACGGTACAATGTTGAATTTATTAACCGAAAGTCATATTATATAATTCTGTTGATAAAAAATTGCAGCATCTTACTGCGTGAAGATCTCTTCACTTAGTTTTTGTATTTCCTTATTATTTTAGATTTGTTTTTACATTTATTATATGTAAATTAAATGGAATCATTTATTTTTGTGAATTCTCCATGCTCCTCTCTCCCATTAGTGCTTTTTATTAAACTAAGTCTCAGTAAACTCAGTCAAATCATATTTGAGTGGAAGACTTGAACAACTGTAGATGCTTCACATTCAAACCTAGTGTCTCGTAATAAGCTCGATTAATACCGAATGTGGTGTGGGGCTGGTTGATTTATTGAGAACTATTTAAGTAGATAGTAGACCAACCCCTGCTGATGATAGTAATGATAACACATGAAATTATTTAACTATAGTGTTGATGTCAAAGGTTTGTTAGCGCTGGTTTAGCAATTCAGCAAAGTGTACATCATCTTGATATAAACCGGTGAGGCTTTTGTATAATAACATGATATAAACTTAGATGCACTGCAAGCCTGCAATAATTTACTGTCTCATAAGAAATTCCTGACTGTAGGTAACATTTTTTACATAGCCAACCTACGCAGTAACGGTTTCTTGTGCAAAATCAAGCTATGTATTTTAATAGTATGAATAATATATTATTACATGTATTGAAACAGAAACTGGTATAGGTAATAGAAATATATTTAAAATGATTGATTTTAAGACATTGTAGATTTTACAAAATATGACGAGTCAAATAACGAAAATCGAGAAATTACACAACTAGTCAAAATCAAACAAGAATTCTATGTGCAATTTCTCCGAGACCGAAAATTTGTATGTATGCAGTTCGCCGTATCACACTTCACCGTGAAATAATGTTGTTTCGGAAATAATATATGGTCGTATATTAAAGACTGTCCAACCTCTTTGGGTCGTCGTATAGTACTGAGATAAAATTCATGTCTAAATAAAACAAGGTTCTTGTCGGTTTACAGGAATCCTCGGCAAACAAAGGAATATAGTATGGGCGTATAGTATACGGTCATCTCTTTCCGAACTGTGCTACGGTGAAATTTAATACGTACAATTTACATGTATCCCAATTTCTCATAATATCATACTACAAAAACGTTTAAAAACCTAACAATCAACAAAAACTGACAAATTACAGAGATATAAAAAACATATTGATTACAAAACGAGGAGGTTATCAGCTGATAGAACTGGAAAAACTAAAAAAAGAAACTAAAATTAAAACCGATCAGTTACATGTAGCCTTATTTTCTACCCTGGGAGTGCCCCTATAGATCGAAACCCTTAGCCACTGCGACTTGATATCCACGAGAGCTTTCATTCTTCTTCAGAGCTTCAGCTTTCATAAATTTTGCTGTATTTTACGGCGAACGGGAGGGTATTTTCTGATCGGGTGTTTACCAGAAATTATGAGAATGTGAATCATGCACACTATTGGTCTTGGGAATATGCGACACCTTCAGCACAATTTTTAAGTCCATCTAACGTTCCTTAGGCCACGGTATACGGTAAACGTGGCGAATTATGAAGGAAAAAAATCAAAAAACCGTAGAGGTTAACTTGACGTCCCTAGACAGAAGGTCGCCCCTAGGCAGCCCCAAAATGCCGCGTCATTCTTTATACTTACAGTATTTTGTATCATCCTTCCATGGCTACAATATCTAAGAAATGTGTTGTATGGATACATTACTAACAAAATATAAACTGTACCTAATTATTCACAAATCTGCTGGTGTCGTTTCTGATCACCAAGGACGCCGAAGGGCAACGGAAGTAAACTAGACATCGCGAACCCAAAAAAAAAGTCCTGTTAAACCATTTACGTTAATTAAGACATTGTGTTTCCAACCAGTAAGCTGAATTTTTAATGGAAAGATATTTTCGTTATTACTAAGTTTATGTAGCTATTTCTCCTCGATTTGCCGCCTTACCCCCACGGGACGTCACTGATAAGATATCACGATGAATTAAACGCAAAACTGTAATAAAACTAAAAATATAATTCTAATTGATTTAAGTTTTGTACTGTTATTTGAGTCGTTATTTTAGACACGGGTTTCGCCTTTCGGCATCTTCAGGCAAAATCCAAATTTTCTAATGGTAAATTCACTACACCAAATACAGTTATTTCTCGTTTATACAATAAAAGATGGTAAAAACCTTATTGCTTACTAAGTAATGGGTCAAATATGACATCAAATTTTGAATATTTCAAGTGTTTGTCACTCCTAAAATTATGGATACAATTTATTATCATTTATATTGCAAATAGTTAAACGGTTATACGACATAGATTGTTAGTAAAAGCATAAGCTAATTACAGGACGAGCCAAGCAAGATTTTGTAAACACCGAAATAAGGACCTGAACCGCCCCATAAAGAACCCCGCGCACACTCGGATTGCTATGGATTCTTTGGCCAATAAAAAGGTGGAAGGCAAAATTTCAATTACCACACCCATACATTTTTGTAAAACTTGACAGTACTTTTAAATTTTGTGTTTGGATTCCCATTTGAGATTTACACACAAAGATAAATCCCATGGGAAATTCTTTTTAAATCCGCAAGTATGCGTTTGCATCATATTAGAGTGTAGATATACGTAGGTAATCCTGAAAAGCCATTAACCTGCCATTATAACCGTCAGAATTTCCCATAAGTAAAGTTAGAATAGGTTTTTATGAAAATTCCCACCCTCTTTCAAGGAGATTACAGGCATTCTGTCTGATTTGTCTTATTTTACAAAGCGTTTAATATTACTAAATATTCATTATTCGGGTTTAGGTTTTTGTGAAACATGCGCCGATGTTCACTCCAAATTTTAGTTATAACGTACTTGCACTTGCTAATAATTTAATAAACCGTTTGTTTGGAACCAACGTCATGGATTACTCCAAGTGTTTAGTTTTTATAACGCACTTGCACTTGCTAATACTATAACAAACCACTTTTTATTCGACGAATACTTCAAAAGATTTGAGAATGTAACATTCTATTATTATATTGAATATACGTACTTTGAAAACACCTCAGATATGGGCGTCTGTTAGTAAGTAGACCGCTTATTGATACATTGACTTAAAACAGAAAAACCGATAGAAGAACTACTAGTTAAATTCGTTGTTATTAAGTTGGATGCCCGTAGCTTAATTGGAAAAGCACACTGACGCGAATCTAGCGGTTATACAGGTTTAAGGCCCGTCGCACCTTTTTCTAGTAGGTATATGCATAAGATGTTTTCAAATTATGTATGTTCAATATAATGTTACATTCTCAAATATTGTGAATTATCCGTTGAATAAAAAGTGGTTTGTTATAATATTAGCAAGTGCAAGTGCGTTATAAAAACTAAACACTTGGAGTAATCCATGACGTCGGTTAGTAATTAAGGCATTTAATTAATACCTACTTTAATTTAATATACAAAAACCGATAGTCAAAATTATTAACGCAATTTGATAATCATTTCATGTAAGAACTACTGGTTAAAATAATCGTAATTAAGTAGGATGCCCGTAGATTAATTGAAAAAGTATAAGGAGAGTAGTTGTTATTGTTTAGTCAACTACGGTATGGGACATGTGATAATGTATGGGACAGTGTTCAAGGAAAACGCGCCTTGATATTTATATTGTTTTGTCCTTTATTTATATGGCACAAATGTACTAGTGGTAGACGTTATATTAAACTATGTTTCATGTGTAAAGGTTTATCATGATCCTTTTAACTTGATAATTTGGAAAAAGCATGAAACCTCTACATATATTGAAGGTCTCTAGACAACTGTCATTTCCGACTCGCTATTGTCTATGCTCTAAACATGAGCATAGACAATAACGTGTCATCTGTAAAGGTTCAAATAGACTATAATGGCGATCGGGCACATATATGCTAAGAGCGATTTAGTGTCTATGATCATATCTATGCCATTCCGACATATTATACATGTCATATTGTATGACAGCTATGACATCGTATTTACACTCTGTGACACCCTGTGACACAGGACGCCAACATAAGAAACGGGTTTTTCGGCATTTATATGACCGATCGTCATAGAGTCTATTTGAGACATAACGTTGGGTAAAACCTTTATAAAAGCACACTGGTACTAAACCCATCGGGTGTCGAATTTTTTTCTAAATTTTTTTTTTCAGTAGGTAAAAACAAATGCATGAGATGTTTTCAAATTATGTTTGTTCAATAATCAATATATTGTTATCTTCTCAAATCTTGTAAATTATTCGTTGAATAAAAGATGTGGTTTAAGTATGAAAATGAATTAATTACCTACATTTAAAAATGTAGAAAATCTGTAAATAGAAAACGCATTTGAATCCACGCTAATAGATAGTTTCGAGTAAGTAATTGATTCATATCTCTCTACAACTTACGAGTTGTAGGCATTGTTAAATTTATTACCAGCGAATCGAGTGTGAATCGATTGTGAAAAATATGATATAACTACATTGTAGCGATGGATTTATAATATGGGGGAGTGCGGCAATCATGTTTGAGGCAAATTATACGCTTCCGCAGAGCGCAATCAATAAAACTTAAGGCGCCGACTGTCAGTGGATCTTTACTGGAAAGCGGATCTCAAAGCGTGGTTCAATCAACAACTGTTACTCCAATCAATCGCATTTAATAGAAAATGATTTTGAAATATTATTCTATTTACATTTACAATATGGCTGAACACTATTAGTCAGGCAACTAAGCATGAAAATGTGTACACAAAAGCATCACATTTTTTTTTCAATATGTCACTTACGGACGGTTACATGTAAATTGTACGTAAAAAATTTCACCGTGGCACAGTTCGCCGTGAGATTTCTCTTTGGAAAGAGATGACCGTATACTATACGGTCTCCAATTTTATTAGATTCAATATGAATATTAATTCAAATTTCATAGCTGATTATGGCAAAATTAATGAATTCAAGAATGAAAACTTAACCTAACCTAACAAATAATGCAGTACCTACCTATATTGGTTATTTTCAAAATTTCTTTGAAAATGCACAGATGCGATTTTTTCTAGTGTTCACAAATTTTGCGGTTAGGTACATGTATATTGTGCGTAAAACATTTCACCGTGGCACAGTTCACCGTGAGATTTCTTATCGGAAAGAAATGACTGTATACTGTACGGTCTCCAATTTTATTAGATTCAATATGAACATTAATTCAATTTTCATAGCTGAATTCAAGAATGAAAACCTAACCGAACCTAACAAATAATCAAGTAGGTATATCGGCTATTTTCAAAATTTGTTTGCTGCTGGCTTCCTGTAAAGTGTAAACCGATAAGAATTATGTTTTATTTACACATGAATTTTATGTCAGTACTATACGACCCAAAGAGATTGGACCGTCTTTCATATACGGCCATTATTTCCGATATAACATTTCACGGTGAAGTCTGATACGGCGAAGTGCAAACGTACAAGTTTCCGGACATGACTTACGGGCATAGCTTTCAGATTTTTATAGAAACCACCTCCTTCGGCGGCCATCTTGAAATCACTATATTATCAATATCTTCCTTCCCTGGCGCTATAAACAATTCAGACACTTCATGTCATTAAAGATAAATGACGGCAGAGCAAGTCAAGATTCTTTTTTTATTTTCTAAAATTTTTTCTTTATGTACTAAGGTGGATGGTTGCTACATCAGTCCCGTGCAGTTTCGTTTCGGGACAGGGAAGTGTGGCACTATTTGTTTTCATTCTGACACGTTTACAACGTCATGGAAGGCAGCCGTGCACAAATCGCGGCTGCATATACATGGCGGGTGGAGATGGGGTAACTCAAATCAGGTCCATGGCCGACTAGTGATAGAGGCGCGTTTAGTTACATAAAGGCCTGACGCACTGACTAATTTTGAGGTCTCTACGATAAAAAAAATACATAAATCATTTTGCATTATGGCATAAATATTTTTCTTAAGTGTGTATTTGGTAAGTATATATATGGATGATTGATTGACGCGTTCTGTGTTCCACCAGTGTTCCTTAACCTTTTTACAGCTGCGGACCATCGAAAATAGGAGAAACGTTTTGCGTACCACTAACGAAGAAATAAAAAATATGAATTTAATGGTAATTAGTATAATAATGTCTGATCGCGGTTGATTTCGTTACGTAAAATAATTAATCTATTTTAAGAACAAAAACACAATGCACAAATACTTGTAGGTGCACGGGTTTTGAAGATTTTATTGGAATTTGTAGCATATGCATTTGGACGTCAAAAATTCGCGGAGAATCAGAAAATTTCTGCGGACCACCTATTGAGAAATACTGCTCGAGACAACAAATAATATAACGATTAGTAGTTAAAATCAACGAAGAGCATTACTATGGTTCTATCTAATTGAAATCAACAACATATTAATACCAAATGTTGAGAGTTACTATAATATAAAGAATTCGCCTGCGGCGCCTGCATAACTACTTCAACCAACGCTGCAGCTCACATCGCCCGTAGGTATCAGGCGATAAACTTTAGGGATGCGTTTGATACTACTGCAATATTGATATGCAATGGTATCAATACCTTTAAATACCTATATTGAATATAGGTACATTCTATTCGGATATTATCTGAAGAATTAATTATCAACAAAGGTTGTTTAAATAAATAGCATTTAATTTATTACAAAGATAATATGCTATTAATCAAACGATAAATAATAAAAGATAAAAGGTTGACTACGATTACAAAACAGATTAATAAGATAAGAAATGTAATAGTCAGTCGCTATAGACCAAAATTTTGAAGCACATCTCGGTGATTTATTAATCATGCTATACCTACATTGAAAGAACATAATATTATCAATATTTAATGCGCTCTTCATTTACATGACAATTTTTAACGCAATATTATGATACATATTATGTAACTATTTAAAGCAACGTGTTTATATTTTTATTCCATCTCTATACAATTCATACCCAAGGTTTAAAACTTGTTACTATCACATACAAAAGGTAACGCACTTCCCATTATTTATGTGTTACCTAGTATACCTGACTAATATATTATTATTATTTAGTGGCCGACATTGGATATCAATACCGACACTGCAATACATACACTTCCCATCTCTATATTAATATTTCCAACACCCCACACACGCGACTGCTAGAATTATTTTTAACAAATTCCTTATGAAACATGGCGCATCTTTACATAATATAATTTTATTTATATAACAATAATACTAACGCGGTTGTAATTATAATAATTGAGGTACAGCGTCATGGCGTCCTCCCCTATGACATAACAATTGGACATTATTTTGACTAAGATTGGCTGTCAGTTTTACCGTTTTTTTTAATGTACGCATTTTGCAAAATGAATCTTATTATACCATATTTAATTTAAAAGTTGTTGTTTGATCTGTTAATGAGGTAATGTAAAGCGAAGTTTAATTAGTGAGTGAATCAAATTCTATAAAAATGATTGATTTTGATACAGATAAAATGCGTATGCTAATAATTGTTCTTCAATACGTGTTTTCTGAGTTTATTGCAGGTAAGCGTGACAAAATAAGTTGTAGATTATTTGTTTTTTTAAACAGATATATTAAATAGGTAAAGTTTTTGGTAATTGTGCCGCAGAGGTGGACACGAGCTTTAATTTTTTTTTTTTACGAAAACAGTTTATTCCATATAGACAATTATAATAAATACCTTTTTCTGTCGGCGCATCGGCTTTTCGATCCAATAATCGTTAATTCTAAATTTGAAATGTTCATACATTTTGATACACCATTATCACAAACTAAGATTATAATATAAGGTACTATTAGGTTGGGGTAGGTCAGATTAGGTTAGATTAGGTTAGGTTAGGTTAGGTTAGGTTTGGTTTGGTCTAAAAAGGAAGTTGTAAAATCTCATGTCCACCTCTGCGGCAGATTTACCAAGTTTTTTTTTAAGTTTATAAATTTAGAGCTGTCTGGAAAGAAGAGTAATTTCTGGTGAGGTTGAAGTGAGGAGGTGGTGAGGGCGTGCGCCTTCGAGATTGTTTTTGATGAGGTCAGGGATGCTTTTTCTTCTGGACGTGGTAGTAAAAAGTTTTAAATTCCGAGTGTGGAGAAGTATGGGAGAAACTTAAACACGTCGTGTTAAATAATATCTCATTTTCAATTGTTACATATTCTGTATCATAATATACAATAAAGTTGGTCACGTAAACGAAATGCGCATTCAATATTCGTAATATTTTAGGACACTCGTCGCCCTTTGTGTTTCTTACGATTTATGGCGTGAGTAGGGATTGCAATACCGAATAAAAATAAAAATACTGGTATTTCGGTATTGCCTATTGAATAGACTGTGTTCGTAAAATAATTGAAAAAAAAACAGAAGTAGGTACCTACCAATAAATATAATATAATATGGAAAAAACTTAAAATATTAATATTTAAAATCATGTGTCATTGCTGGTCACAAAAAACGATGAAGGGCCACGGAAGTAAACCGGATGTCAGGACGAAAGACATAGCTTATAATCAATATCTTTAGAATTATGTTCAAATGTGTTAATTTTGCCCATTTTTTGAATAATAAAATGCCTAATTCTTGTCAAATTTGGGATCACAGAGATTATCAATATAATTTTTTATCGTAAATATTTTACAAAAATAATCTCGTCATAAATTATACTAATGATTTTATAAATGCGTTTAAAAATTAATAAATGTAAAAAATCTTAACACCGCTGCACATTCATGTACTGAAATATGACTATATTCTATAACATTAGAGCGAGAGGTTTAAAAGAACACTATTTTATGTAATAAAAATACTTTTTGCAGTCATCAAATGTTTAAAATAAATATAAAGGATAACAAGGCTTCAAAATTATATAAATCGATTATCTACAACGTTTAAGGAATGTCCAGGATCATGGTTTGAAAATGCAATAAAAGCTCTATTTTGACCTACGCTGAGCATGTCCCCCCTTAAGTCTTTTATGTTAATTAATACATTTTGTTTCCACTTTCAATGCCAAATATATCGGTATTGTCTGATTTTTAAACCGGTATTTCGGTATAGAAAAATACTGGGATACCGGTTTTGAAATACCGGTATTGCAATCCCTAGGCCTGGGCAATAAACCGAGCCCGGCTTCAAAATCACAAGAGACATATTTTAACTAGTGGTTGATTAACTAATTTGTTTATTCCTCGTGGTGTTTATCTATGTTACTTATATAATATAATTAATAAATATGATAAAAAAATCTTATATTTAATAAAAAGTTTACTTATGTACGTGTTTTTTTTTTCAGAAATCGCGCAAGAAAACGATGATTTATGCGTTATAATATCAGTCTTTAATATTCAAAAGGTACGTAGGTATATCGTAAAATAAGTCGGTTACTGACGAAAAATAGACAATGACGGAAAAAACGCTCACTCAAGTAGAAACCTAGTTAAAACCGCGATAAGTCGACGGCGCGCCGTTGCGGACCGAATCGATTAATGAACGCTGGTGGATGATGACCGGAAGAAACGAGAAAAAGAAGCACCAGCTATTGAGTTCGTTGGAACACCTTGACATTTCCCTTGGACTTCGTAAGTAATTATTATTTTATTCTAACAGCGGCTTTGGTGCTCAAGAAATGCATACATCTATGTTCGACTACCGTAGGTTCTTTTTGTGTGTACATTAATTGCTCTTTAAACTATTTTGAATCATGGCGTCCTTCCTCCCGAGAAGATTTTTAGTATACCTAGTATATTACATTTTAGGTTAGGTTAGGTAGCCTTCCGCTCATCCTATTAGAATCATGCTCTGCAACTAATTTTGTTGACCGTATCCGATCCTAATAAGATCATTATGGGCCCCCACAGATTGGAGGTTTATGTTAAGGCTATACCTCAGCTGAGGCATGGTCTAAAAAGATCGTGACTAGGCGATGCGCCGATTGCGGGTCGCGGGTGCAAATGGCGCAATCCGAACGAAATATAATTTGTCATAAAAGTTCAACATCCGTCCTTTTTATGTTATGTTTATTATTATATTCGTAATAATAATAGTATATTCATTGACATGTTTTCTTTTTCAAGTACATGCGGAACGTTTTTTTAGTCATCTTTACACGATTTAACCGGTTAAGTGCCCAAAGCGTCTTAGGACGCCCTAATTACACCAATTCTTATGTTAATTACTGTCAATTAACTAATTGCGGCATATAAAGGATTAAGAATATTTTCATCCGACTCCATCACAAAAGAAATTGACGTGCGAACAGGTCGACTATCCCTCTGCGAATGGCAACGCGCCGCAAAATTTCGTTCCACGTTTAAAATTTTCGTTGCAAATAATTTGCCGTTTCGCTTATGTACGCTCTTAACAGATTTTTGTTTTTACACAAATTGAAAAATAATTTATTTGTATTTGCTAGACCCAGTATTCGAACCTGGGACCCACAACATTATATATCGACGCGTAAGCCGCTCGGCCATCGTGGGTACCTTAACTAAATATGTATAGGTACATTAACAACAAGATATTGTGATATGCAGAATGTAAAGATATTCTACCACTGTGCCATTGACAGCAGCTATTTAGAATGTACGATTTAGAGGAAATTCAATAAAGATAACAAAATTAAAATTTATGGTAAATTGATTGCCTAAAATATGCTTTGATATAAATACATAATATGGACCCTGACAGGCGAGAGAGATTTACCTGGGGTTTTATCTAGAGTTAAACCCGTGAGCTTTCCTCGCAGTAAAAACTGTTGCCAAACACACTTGAAAAATTTACATTTTTTGTTTCCACCAGAACCACTAAAACCAGTAGATATTTTGTAATTACGAGTACATGACACACCGGGCAATGTATCTAATTTTTGAAGGCCACGATCTTCAGAATGCTAATTATATAAATAATATTATACCTACGTTTATTTGTGCTTTATTATTTACTCTCATTACATATTTATGGAGGGTCCAAACATAATATTCATGACTCTTAGTTGTTATTATTTATCATATTATCAAAATGTGATGTAAGTGATAAGTATGTAGTAAATTTATCTTAACCTTTTATTTTATGTACGTTATTTTAATTTGGTTATTGCAGCATTATAAATCGGCAACCTTTTATTTTTTAATACTGTGGCAACCAACGCAAGAAGGTTGCCAACGGGCGTTCTACGTCACTGCAGCTTTTCGGTCGATTGAGTTTCGCAATGAGCAAAATGCTGAAAACTTCGTCTTATTAAACCGAAGTAAATGGATCGTAATGATGCCAATTTTACGATAAGGCACCAGACATAATACTGATTGCTTTTTTTTATCGAACATGATACATACAATCAATCAAGTATTAACACTATTTAGTTAACTTAATTAAAGCACATAGTTATTATTATTACAAACTGTGTTGTAGACATAGTCACATAGAAAAATTATTGATCACAGACGAAAATGCTAATTTTTACCATAACAGTGGCAGCTGGTGGTTTAAGTTTTTTTTTCGTTGGGAGTGCAATGCAAAAACGCCTTCTTTTTAAATCGAAGATCTGTTCGGTGCAAGGCCTAAACAAAAACGATGCATAAGTGCGAGTGAGAAAGTATTCGGCACCCTTATAATCTCTGCGACACGCGCTAGAATAAGATAAAAGGTTTACAGATGTGGGAGATGGTTTGCTAAAGTGTAGCCGCCAAATCTTAGTTTGTTGCTTAACTAAGCGTCGATAACCGTGTTGCTAAAATTGCTATTTTTTTATTAAACATAAAGTCAGTGGTAAATATTTTTAGTCAATTAAGTAGAAAAGATGGTTCCGTGTGTTGATTTAAAATGTGGTAGCCGTACTGATAAGCATGAAGATGGTATTACGTTTCATAGGTAAGTTGATACATGTTCGTGATAATTTATTTGTATATTATTATGTATTTTAATATTAAGTGACCTAGTGTTTCTTTAAAATAACTTAAATTATGGATATCTTTACCTAATGGTTGCATTTTGACCGCTTAAAAATACTATATAACGTAAAAAAATAGAAAATTATATTTTAATTCTGAGCGTCTTGTGCGAGCACTTTGGGCGAGCACTAGCGAAATGGTCTATGGTCTCAAACAATTGAATACGAATGCGTTCGTTCGCCCACAAACCAAACGCACGGCACACAGCTTCATTTAGCAATGCAATGGGTGGCATCTAGATGTATCTATAGTCTAAGTTTCGGTGGTATAATTGGCAAATGCGTGAGTTGTTCGATTGGTCGCATAACCATTTACCACCCTGTCTATATTACGCCACCCCCCCTGAAATGTTAAAAAACAGAAGATTTTTTTTAAATTATTTATTCTTAAAACCCCATTTTGTGATTTCAGATCCTTTTATATATTTTGTTTGTCTACTTCGTGAGGTCACATTTTCTCTGACCCCCTTCCCCATTTGTCACAAATAATCACATTATATCACGATCTATCACCTCTGGTGCGTAATGTCATATAATATGGATGGTCCCTAACGTCGGGATTATATGTTGTGATATATATATTTTTTAAAAACAATTTTGATATAATTCATCTAATTAGCTGTTAACTACATAGTAGTTATAATAGATAGTACATAATAATATTGTTATGTAATATCGAAGTAACATAGCAGTAGCGTACATAATTAATACATAATAATATTGCCAAGCGAACAATAATTATAGTAGTTGTACTATAATTGTACCCGCGTACTATGTACGATATCCTACACCAAAAATACAAAAATTTGGAATATCGGAAACAATGGATTTATATCTTAAAAATTTATGTTTGACATTAAAAAATGTACCAAAAGCACTAAAATTTCGATATTTCCGTACTATGAATTGGTGCAAAGTATAATAATTTCATAATATAAGGAAATTTGGCGAGCCTAAAAAAAAGTTATTCAAAAGTGGTAAAAAATGTCATCGACTTTGAATTAAAATGAGATTTTTGAATTCGCCGCAAGTATTTTTGGTAGGAAGAGGTACCTAAATAAAAAAGGGCCTCGCAATTTCTCAAATTCTCCGTTATTTGTTTTGAGAGAAACAAAAACATATATTTCCAACAAATGGCAACGCGTAGGTACTATAATTTCTTGGTACTATAGTTCGGTAACAAAAATATTATGGTAACACTGGTTACTACGTATTTTCTGTCTTCAGTCGAATCTAACTTGGGCATCATAGTCATCACACAAACTGACTTTTACTTTGTATTCACTGTACAAGTACATCAGTGTTTACATACACAGTGATCAGTTGTAAGTATGAAGATTTCTGGATCTTATTTTACGTATCCGGAAATTTGTACGTAAACAGTTCACCGCAGGACACTTATTCGTGCGCCGCAGTACGTGAAACATGAGTTTAATCAAATGACGAGTTCTTCGTTGAACATTTCACCGTGGAGTATATTTTTGTACGTATGCTACAACATGTGGAGATGTCTTTATTAGGTTAGGTTAGGTTAGTTTAGGGTTAATCTAATTGGAACAGTACTATTTGCAAACTATCGCGGCATTTTGTAAGATAAGTACAAATGTATTCCACGGTGAAATGTTCAACTAAGAACTCGTCATTTGATAAAATGTTATACAAACTCATGTTTCACGTACTGCGGCGCACGAATAAGTGTCCCCCGATGAACTGCATACGTACAACTTACATGTAACCCTTATTTTTTTTCTACATAGTACGGCGTTAAGTAAGGATTCATGTAAAATTATTTAATACATTTGATTTGTTAGCATTGAAATACTACTTACAATTATTAATGTAGTATGACGTGTTGTTATTTTAACACACATTTTTTTTACCATCTTCGATCGTAGAGAAGAAGATTATATGGGCTTTCACGGAGTGGAGCAGTGACGTCCCGTGGGGGTAGGCTGATTGAGCGTCGCTTGGTGGCGGTAGTTACTCGAAGGGACGGCAAAGCGAGGAGAATCAGTAAGTGTATATATAAATAGGTATCTAAACTTAGTAATAGTGGAACTATCTTTCCATTAAAAGGTTGAGCTCACTGGTTGGAAACACACTGTATTAATTACCATAAAAGGTTTAACAGGCCTGATTTTTTGTCGGGTTAGCGATATCTAGTTTACTTCCGTCACATCCTTGACGACTAGCAATGACTGGTGTATATTTGCGAATATTTAATTATAGGTATATTATAGGTAGGTACCTAATTAATGTATCCAAATATTTTTGCCAGTCATTCGTAGTTTTGAAAGTTGTCAGGTGTATATTTAAATGTATCTGAAACCGTGGACACGCAATATTGTCTTTTGAAGTAAGTATGGCATTTAAATTAGATTTAGTTGTATATATTTTGTTATTCTTGTATACAACACATTTCTTAGATGTTGGAATCATGAAAGGATGATAAAAAATACTGTATAAAATGGGGCGGCATTTTGACGCTGCTTAGGGGCGGCATTTTATCTAGGGACGTCACTGGAGTGGAGGTTGTATTAACATTAACAGAATAAAACACACATTGCAGTTTAGTATCGACTGTTCGCTACCGATAACAGATAAGTTTTCCCATAAATTTTACTATTACTTATCGCAGAATGGTTTTGTGTTTCGTCGTTAATTTTCTACAAACACGTATCTCAATTTTTGTCAGTTTCAGAGTCAGGGCTCAATTGTTTTATTTATTTAATTATTTAAGAAAACAAATCATTGTGGACATAACAAATCTAAATTCAAGACGTACACAACATAATATTTATATTATAACAAATATTACAATATAGAATATAATAATAATAACAGAAAAACAAATTAAATCAAAACATACTTAAGTACAATTTAATACAGAAAAATAAAATTTTGAAAACAAAAACATACAATTTTACACAGAAAAATAAAGTTTCAAAAACAAAATGCAAAGTACATCACTGAATATGTCTATGTCTTTAGGGAGCGCATTTACTAATCTTGCACCCCTCGCTAATGGTGCCTGATAGGCCTGACACGAGGAAACGGTTCCGATCCAGAATAAATCATGGCTGCGCTGCGACCACGTAGGTAATTGGCAGGCGCATGTAATTTCAAAAATTGTTGTAATGAATTCAGAATTTGAATACGCACATATTCCACTAATAAGGATCTCAAAATGTACTTAATAACATAATAGATTTAAGCAGTTACAAAAAGTAGCTACAATAAAAGACTTTTATAAATTTTATAAACTCACATCTTGAGATACGTGTTTGTAAATATACAGAATACTGAACTCCGACCAATGATTATACTAAAGTTCTTTCGCGAAAGTCAAGATACGTGTTTACTGCAGTAATATTGCGGAATGATTCACAGTAAAGTTGCAACGCATCCTCGTATCTTTGACAATTTGACCGATCGGTCGAAAGTATAGAGCGATAGATTGAAGAAACACAACAGTTTTTTCATGAAAATATGTTTAATTATACTAGATAGATATTTCATAGAAGAAAATTTATTTTTGAATTAAAAACTGAAAGAATAAAGTTGTTTTTAGCCTCTACTAAAAAGTTGCGTTTTTTGAGATACGTGGTTGTGGAAAAGACAGGACGGTTTGCAGAATGTGGCAATTTTATGGTATATTATTGGGAAACATTTCTTTGTCAACCACAGACGGTGACAAGATTGTAATTAAAATGGACATGTTCATTTTGTATTAATTAAACGAGCCTTCATGTTTATGTAGTCGTCACCCACATTATTATAATTACGTTTTGAATGTCTCGTATCGAATAACAAATACATTGATTGACAGAGGTGGACACATTTTTTTACATTATATATTTATTGGTGTGTCATACATAGTACCTACTTACCACGCGAGATGATGTAATATCTCAACTGTGCATGGATAAAGCCAGCAGAGAAATTTTCACCGGGGAAACAGAACTCGTTTCCGGAAACTTGTACGTATGCAGTTCTCTGTATCACACTTCACTGTAAAATGTTGTATCATTGTTTGATTTAATAAATTGAATGTTTGAAGCAGTTGAAATGTCCCTCTGAGGCGGACGAAACCGGTCCTAATTTATTGATTAAAAGTGGAATATGTACTACAAAAAAAAGCGTTTTATTAAATCAAACAATAATACAATGCAGTTCCACCATGAATTGACAGGTAAGACGGTACTTCAGTGAAACGGCAAATAATTTTCAACTATAGGTGCGACGATCGGAGAGCGAACGTCGAGCTATGAACACGTCAATTTGTTTCGTGATGGCGACGGGGATATTAATAATTCTTAAATCGTGTAAAGATGACTAAAAATGTTACACATTTACTTGAAAAAGAAAACATGTCAATGAATATATTATTATTGTTACTTATATATCAATAAACATAACATTAAATGGACGCATGTTAGATTTATATGATAAATTATATTTCGTTCGGCACGCGTCATTTGCACAATCCGCGCATCGCCTAGCCACGA
Organism: Rhyacophila brunnea; assembly: GCF_057557595.1. Classification (NCBI taxonomy): domain Eukaryota; kingdom Metazoa; phylum Arthropoda; class Insecta; order Trichoptera; family Rhyacophilidae; genus Rhyacophila; species Rhyacophila brunnea. The sequence goes on from NW_028232752.1 coordinate 19,591,685, forward strand.
TCTTTTTAGACCATGCCTCAACTGAGGTATAGCCTTAACAAAATAAAAGAAATTAAATGATGTATCGGAAATATAATGACTGTATATTAAAGACCGTATTATAAATATAATATTGTAAAATATATAGTTGCGATAATATGCTGTTTCTATGAGACAATTATTATAACCACAACACAATATTATAAATAACAGAAAATAAAAGATGGTGTACGTCTTCATACAACTTCAAGATCAATAATCTAAGCCAAGACGTGTGCTAATGGCAAAAAAGATGACCGCAGAAAATGATCTCAACCACAAATGTAATAAAGAGGCTTCTGATCATAATGGATTTAATATAATAAACATGAATATACCGATATATTAGCTGTTTTAAACAGTAGCCGAAGTAACATCTTAGTTATTATTGTTTAAAACAGGTTCTTGACCAAGACAGTTAAATCTGTTATATCAAGTGTTTATTTTTATTACAGAAGAGATATATAATTTTACATATTATCATACATTCATACTTCAAACATGTACATATTAGATTTGTTGAACTTCAAACACTTATTTATCGAATAGTTAAAATGGCCTCAAAGAAACAATGTTTTAAAAAAAGAACAAAATGCGCCGCATTATTACAGAAAGGCCGCATGCGACACTATTTCGTTTTCAATACAAACTTCGCCAGCTCTTTATCGATATAATATGCTAGACATATTATGTCATAATATATAAATTGGTTATATTATATACTAGATATACTCCAGACTATTGAAAGTCTCAGTTGTTGCTTTCAAAATCAGTCAACAGGGCTAATAGAATATTTGAATTGCCTGTGTTTCAAATTGTAGAACACATCCTTTGGGAGTATAGTACCCGTATTATTATGTCGGTTGGCATGGAATTTATTTCTTAACCCATTCCGACCTCCAGTTTGTCACTGCGACTTGGTTTCTAAAAGGGTCAACCAATAATCTTTAATTAATTAGAGCATCAGGTGTTTGTTCTTCGAAAGTACAAAGCTTACCTGCCAGTAGTAATGCCAAATTAGGAAAGCAATATAATATTATGTATTTAACAAAATTTCTTTGGATATTGATATATTTAACTCAGTTTATTTCATTGTGTGTATCATTATTATTATATTATTTAGGTGGATTGTGTCTAAAACCCAAATCTCTTGGGGTCTATTAATTTAGTTCCGTATCGACGACAAAACTAAAATAAATATCGGAATAAGTAATTCAATTACACAACTAAATAAACACCAGAACTACAGGGTGACCGCACACACCTGTACAGACAGTGCGTTTTAAAGCCACGTGAGACGTGGCGTAAGTGACTGGGAGCTAAGAGTGCGGAATTTCCACTGCTTACCACCAACAAGGCTAGTGCCCGGAGTTCCGCAGTTCACACTACCCATCCCAATCATAAATTACAGTTCACTTAAATTATTGCAATATTATTTAATGTTGTATGTTTGTAGCACATTGTAATTTGCCTATATTTGTGTGCCAGTATTATGTTATCGTACTTGTTTTCAGTGTATGTATTTTCAATAATAAGAATTTCAAATTCTTAAATAAAATTGTAAAGTTATCAGTGGCAAAAGGGTGGAGGTAGGTTTGTTAAGATCCGATATTAATAGTGCACACTAAACTTTGTCAGTTAAATTTATTTGTTTTCGTTGAACTAATACTACAATGCGTATAAAGTGTTTGTTAGTTTTTAAGATTCAATTATTACACCTTGCCAAATCTAAACCATAGTACATACTAGCAAAAAAACATTCGTTTATCTATAAAATATCTAAATTCATGTCATTAAGCCGTATATATTTTTAGATATTTTGAAGATACGAGAATATTTTTATCGATTATAGTTTGGTATAGGCAGAGCTTAATGAAATTTAAGAAAAATTTACTGACACCATCTGTGATATTATGTACTTTTAATTCAACGAAAACAAATAATTATAACTGAAAAAGTGTGCACTAGTATTGTCGGATCGCCCATAGTATACCTAAACTTACTATTATGGTTTGGTCTAGAAAGGGTTTAATTAAATTTTAAAAGTTAACCAGCACCATCTGCAAATTTTATTTTTAGTTCTATGAAAACAAATAAGTATGACTGACAAGGTTTATTGTGCACAATTTATTTCGAATCTTAACAGTCTATCTACACCCCTCACTACTGATAGGTATACATACATGCTATGTTAATACTTTATCTTATGAGGTTTACACAGTCAAACTTCAGATTGATGAAATCCACATACCCGTGGACTAGGGATTCCAATCCCGGGATCCCGAGCTATTTTCGATACCTATGAATCCCGGGATTGATAAACATAATCCCGGGATTTCGGGATTGATTTTTTTATCAATTTTTATGGAACATAAAATAAAAGCGAAAATATAACAGAAAAAATACTTTTAATAAAAAATAACTACATTAGAAATAAACTGAGTTTGAATGAAGTTTGATTTATACCCATGTGTAAGTTGTCGATTCATTTTATTTTTTCACATAAATTATTAAAAATGAGAAAGATTGGAAAAAAACAATGCTTCGCACTTTTAACAAAGTAATTCCACCGTGATCTCATATGTTTTACGGCAATTTCATATTTGGCTGACTAATTAGATTTATGAAGCGGAAAGGCCATTAGTACGCCATGATTATTTGCTTTACTATTTTAAATCTCGCTAATCCATTCGTTAAGTCTTTACTATCAGAAACAGCAATCTCGTATTAAATTCACATTATTATTTATATATATATATATATTTAATATTATTTACTCCATTAAACTTATGTATTTCCAAGATTGAACGTAGATATACAATATTAACAATAAATGTCTTAAATATTATAAATTATACTAGATTTATTTTTGACCGATATTATTAATGTTTTGTGTAAATATATAAATTGTATATTAACAATGGAAAAAAATGGCAATCCCGGGGTTGTCAAATTGTAATCCCGAAATCCCGGGATCAGAATTTTGGCTCGGGATTGGATTCCCTACTGTGGACGTACCTACATATTATAAGAAAGCTCGAATAATTCATATAACTATTACATTGTTGGGGTTAATTCCGTGAAGTTCATAACAGTTGGGCAATAACGTTAATTGGAAGTTGGAATTGGACAAGCCGACGCGACGTCTGAACTGCTCGTTGTCATTTCAATTAACTAAGTTTTGTCAGACCCACAGTTATTGTCAGGATTCCATTATAATTCAGATTGTTCGGCATGGAATTGGAAACCAACCCGAAGAGATGTTACGATTATACTAACAGATTGTTATTGTATGTAAATAGATTATTACCCACGCAGTTGATAAACTTTTCTAATAAACAGTAAATTACCATATTTGCTTATAAGCCGAATATATGGGTCTACACGAAAATATAAAGACAAACTTTCTTTTATGCGGAACAGTTGTTAGTCATTTGCATAATGCATTGAGTTCTTGCATTTTATCAAACAGCAAACAACACTCCCAAGGTGCAAAACTAACGTGCCATTCAAGTACGTCCCGTGCGGGTAGGCAGGTCATGCGTTGCTTAATCGTAGTCGTATGTAGTCGATTCGTTGAAAATTGCCGAAATATTAGTTTAAAAAATAATGGAAACATTCAAAATCCTGGTAATCTATCCTATTATTCCTATTTTTGAATTGTAATACAGGGGGGGGGGGCAACTTGTCGGGACCTACCTACACGTACCTAAAACACCCCTTTTTCAGACTAAGAAGTGCTCTAATCCTCAGTAGATTAGATTAGAGATAAAAATTGAGGGGAGATAGTCTACTCAAGGGCGGCACTTTGCCATTGGCAATGCCAATTGGGCGGGTAATAACTGTGTTCAACCAAACCATTTCGGATATTGATATATTCCACCAACCAGAGGATGAGTGTTAGTAGGTGGACGTTGTTTTATAAATTCTTATAATAGGGTCTACTTAGCTCATTCGGCATAATTCCATTTATATTGACAGTAATTCCATCAAATGAAACGTACACATCGGTACCTACTCAAACTTAATAAAACTCAACATATTGTGATCGAAGCAGGTGTCGTAAATCAATCTTTATATATTGTGATGAATACCAAGTGATAAACTCAGAGAGGGCAATAACTGTGTTCAACCAAATCGCTTCGGATATTGATATATTCCTCAAACGTGAGAATGAGTATTATGGGTGCACGTTGTTTTATAAATTCTTCAAATAGGGTCTACTTTCATTTGTAAATTACATAAAATTAAACGTAAATTTCGGTACTCATGCTTTATAAAACTCACCATATGGGCAAATCAACCTTTATAATACGTATATTGTAATGAATACCAAGTGATAAACTCATTTTTTTGTTTGAATTCTTGGTGGAAATACATTGTATTAAATTAGATAATTTTATTGATAAATTAGTAAGTATTATTTTTATTCACTGCATTCGTGGTTTATGGATAATGAGCAGAAATTACTGCAGGTTTTGCTGATGTTTATCGATTTACCAATTGGATACTGAAAGGTGCCAAGGCGAATGTGACGAGATCTTATCGGATACAACATAATGGGTAGATGTCATTTACATGAAGAATATTATGAGAGGCGACACGACGGTTAACTTAGTGTTAACCTTGCATTTTGATGTTATGTTTTGTCTGATTCGAACGTGTTCAAAATATTAATAAACTCACTTGTAAATTTAATACTTACTTTAAATGCATTTGCATAACATATACGTTACGTGAGTATTTAAATATACCTGGGTAAGTTTATTTGCATTACTTATTAGCAGCAGACAGGCGCGTACATATAAACGTGGTTTAGAGGGGGGGGGGGCTGGTCCGTTTCGAAAACCGTCAGCTGAATGCAGAACTATTCCAACACATTTGAAATTTTTGAGAAGAGAGTTTTTTGAAAATATTTATTGAAATTATTTCATATTTTTGTATTTTTGTCATTAACAGCGAACCAACCGAACGTTTTACCCATTATAAATATTTAGGTACATGGGTCAATGAGAAATGGGACCAGTCTCAGGAAATAAAAACTAGAATTGAGATCGCAAAGAGCGCCTTTCTCAAAATGAGACGCCTCCTTAGCAATCGAGATCTTAACCTAGGTCTGAGACTGCGTATGGTGCGTTGTTATGTTCTCTCAATTCTTTTCTATGGTATGGAAGTATGGACGCTAAACCAAGAGATGTCAAGGAGACTTGAAGCTTTCGAGATGTGGCTGTATAGACGCATCCTCAAAATTCTTTGGACTGAGCGGGTGACGACTGTTGAAGTTCTCAAACGAATGGGGAAGGACCGAAAAGTTCTACGTAGTATCAAAACCAGGAAACTACAGTACCCCGGCCACATTATGAGAGGACAAAAATACAGCATTCCCAACTAGGGTAGCAGAGGACGGCGCCGCGTTTCGTGGCTTAAGAACCTCCGTGATTGGTACGAGTGCAGCTCCACTGAACTGTTCCGGGTAGCAGACGACAAAGATAAGATTGCCTTGATGGTGGCTGACCTCCGCTAGGGGATGGCACAATAAGAAGAAGATATTTTAGTAGGATTATTGATGAAAAAAACTCTTCTGAAAAATATTTAAAATGTGATCTGCATTCAGCTGACGAAATTATTATTGATTTTTAATGCGGCGGAAAAGGGCGAGATTACTAAAATACAGCAGGTGTCATTGGCTTCCACATTTACCCCGCTTACTACTTATAGCATTTCGTCGCTTTAACTGTGGAAAACCGCACGTTTCCGAGTATACTTATTCCTCATACCCAGACACTCCGCACTTTGAGTCTAGTGATAAACATCTGCCCTGGATGTATAACTAAGAGTGTTCACCCACGAGTTATTGCTAGCCGTCGCATTCACAAGTGGTAATCAAATGCGCGTTTCCTAACGGAATGCCATGGTGGTGGAGACAACCTGTTCATGGGCTCTTCGGCAGCCAAATCATCCGGGTTACGATCCTCAGTCATGAGGTCCAAACGAAGATTAAGTAATAATATTCCAAATATTTTCCATTTGGAGGGGGTACGGACCCGAAACACCCCGTCCCCATGTGACCATTCAATATTTTTTTTAAAGAATACCTAAGTACCTACCAAAAATTAGTTGAATATAAAGTTTTTTTCAATTCTACGTTTTTTATGTTAAGTGATACTAGGCTACAAATAATGGATTGCTGCGAAGATGGATTACTGGCAATAAAAATATTATAGTGGAGTTTTATCACATAAACGACAGACCAACAATTAATAGATTATCCAATAATAAATATACATAATTTATTTATTTTTAGATAAGTAATGCCTTTACGCATAAAAAAACAGACGACATTGAAAATGACATCAAAACAAGCACGAATATAAATCAACATAAAATATGCAAAGTTCCGTTTGGAAAATCGATTTGGAGCCTATCACAACAATGATTTGTGGGCAATAAAAAGCTCAGTGAAGTAGGAACAGTGTCTGCCGCATTCCGTGCCGAGCCAAAGCTCCTCCCTTTAAAGTTCAATGCCACGCGAAAGCTCTCGCTAGTGCTGACAGGACTTAGCTTTTAGCGGAGTCGCTCAGGCACAGGCAGTAGTCGCTGTGCTTTGCGCTATTGACAGGAGACACGCAAGTTTAGTACATACCTAATCTTTATATCACAGATCATAATGGGTTTGATATAACTAGTTAATTGAATATATGTATTGTATTGTAATATATATATATATATATATATGGAATAATAACTAATATTATTCGCCGGAAATTAATTAGTATAGATACAAAGTGATTTAAGTAGGTGTTTTCAAGCTAATACCACTTTGGCATATGCAGAGACGGTTTCTAAGCTAAGTGCCACCCTTAAGAAGACATAGAAGGCCACCGCCTTTCATTTTAGTATCAATTTGTATGCGAAATTCTAAAATGTATACCTACCTACCTACTTTATCATGCTAAACAAACATATGCATCAAAATATTGAAAAAATAACGTAAACAAATAGTCTACTGAAGGTTAGAGCATTTCCACGAAATCTAATCTCAAACAGCGATGGTTTTAGATATGTGGAAGACTGAGGCACTGGCATGTATGGAGGCTCCTTAGGATGTTTATAAATACAATATCGTTACTTTTCTAACGAAGCGACTGCATCGCCTGGTTCATGGAAAACTGCAACTTCTCTCAAACGTTGTAATATTTGAATTCGTTCGCCGCCCTTGATTGCGTGCCGCCCCTATGCAACGCATGGCCTGCCTACCGCTCACGGGACGTCACTGGGCACGTGCATACTTACCAAAATACAACATAATTGAGGTATCATAATAATGTTTATAATATATCAGATCATCGAGCTAGCTAATATTTGGTCAATAAAGAATGTTACATTCTTAAACCATTTGCTTATTCGTTGAATAAAAAAAAAGTTTAAAAACAAATTATATCATTATCGTTGGATTCTTCGACGATTTATTTCTGCCATCATAAAATGAATAGCCTCCAATTACAGTAAAACTTGGGAAGTAGTTTATTTTATATAGTTATACAATACTTTTTCTTACTATACATATTATTTTTAAAATGCACGTTTTGTGATGTTTTAAAAACTTTTGATATCAATGACCAGCTGTTGGAAATACTTTTGTAAGCGGACAAAACCGGTCTTGATTATTTAATTATGTTGATACAGGATCTATGTAGGCACTATATTATAATTAAGTAAGTATATTATTTCAATTAATAAAAAGTTTCATTGTATATTAATAAATTACTTTATTAACATAAATTCGTAATATCGGTATTATTATGTTTAAAGCTTGGAAAGCATTTATTTCCAAATCACAATCTTTACAAATATTATTAATTGTTAGTTTATTACTTTTAATATAATAATGTATTTTTTTTATTACTGTTAATCTACTATAAATGTGTTCATAGATAGCATTGAAAGCATCAGAAGAGAACCATGAACATAGGGTTTATCTTATCCAGTGGTTAACTGAGGCGACGCGCACACGATATCACAGACAGATCGGAACGACTCGCAGCAAATGCGTCGGCTTATAATGTCGTGGGTCCCAGACTCGAATCCTGGGTCTGGCAAATATATACACATATTGTTTTTCAATGTGTGTTTTGAGTCATAATATAGACCTAATATGGTAAGCAAGTGGCTAATATCTATTTCTCGTAAAACTAAAATGTGTCAATACACACCTTCCACTCTGTGGAGGCCCATAATAAATGATCTTCTTAGGATAGGACATGATCAAAAAAAAATATATTCAAATAGTACAAGTATTGAAATTTGTACCGCACTCTTACCGATTATTTACAGCTGCGATTTTTGAAACCAATCGCGAACACGCGATTCTATATGACAAAGAAAAAAGTTTTAGAAACTTACTTTGTTTATTGGATATGTACCCTTATATTATGTAGTTACCCCGGTGTTAACGTTATTTATGGTTTAGTATACAAATCGTTAATTTAGAATATTAGATAAACATCTCAGCGAGACTATTCTAACATATCACTCAACACCCCAAAAGTGATAAATATATCACATTTAACACTTTATTTATTCAGGCAGTTAATTATCACAAGAAAGTTAGCCGTCAAATGTGATATCTGCTAAAACCCCTTATCTTGGCTGTGTTAACTTTTAGAGTGAAATAGAGTACGTCAATTACATATTGAAAATTGAGATGCGACTATTTTGAAAATCATCTACGTCATCGGTGTCAATTTATAGTTCCCTGCGAGCTGTGAAATATCGAGTGGTGAGTACTATAAAACATTATATACTGCAATGACATGACTAATAAAATTATAGGTTATGTTGATATGTTAAATTCTTGTTTGACGTTTCAATACAAAATATCGAGCATTTCGAAGTTCGGGTGGAAAAACTATAGATACATACGCCAGCACGAACATACCCGAATTTGACTGAACTCCGTTTATAAGAGACGTATTTCACACGACAGGCGTACCAACTTGCACGATTACGAATTACCAATTAATTAAAATAACCATCTTTTGTATAGAATTGCTTCTGTGTTAATTTGGACCAATAAAAATAAGGGTGTTACCGTATTAACTGTTAAGAATAGCTTCGTCACAACTGTTAACACAGGCCTACGATGTATTTGTTGGGAGAATTGGATGTCTGGGAGCTTGCCATTAGACCTGGAAGTGCTTCAGCCAAATATCTTCCATTCACTACGCCAGACGTCTCAAATCATGCAAATAAAGTCGTGGGCGATTGTTAGTCTATCATAACGATTGTAATTACCGTTTTAATTGAAACAAAATAAATAAATTAATATTATATTAAATAGGTAGGTACTTACTGGAATGTTTCTTAAAGACTTCATTAATATAAATTGCAAACCGAAGACACGTAATTACAAAACTGCACTAATCTATCATACACTGAGCTAAACCATCAATATAATTATAATCTATAGAGTCAATCTTGTAATAATAAAAAACAATGATGAAATCAATTGATATTATATTATAATGTTCAATGCTAAATAGTTGGCTAGCATATATCCTGTTTCAAATAAGGCGAGTATTTCCTATGCCAAAAATAATTTTACAGGAAGCTAATTGACATACGAAAACATACGAAAACATACGATAGGTAGTTGACCAGTTTTTGATCAGGTATTTATTTGTTTATAATCGGCTCATGCACAATCAATCACCAATACTAATAAAAACAGCACAATTATTATAATATAATTATTATTTTGTCTTGGTTTATATGTCTGTCTGTAACGTATGAAAGAAACACATGTAGATATGTAGGAGAGAGCGAGACAAGGAAAATGTGTAAAGTGAGAGAAAACATAATATACGTAAACGCAAATTTTATATTTAAATAATTACTTAGAAGATAAAAAGAACTTTTTATATACTTACAACGTTTTTAAATTCTGTTGAACCATATAAACTTGACTTGACTAGCTTAAACGATCAAAAAAAAAAATTGTACTTGACATGTCATATTGATTTCCATAGTAACGCACGTATATAATAATAATTTAGTTGCTAGGACCCCAGACCCCTAGCAACCGATAATGGTGTCGAAATAACTTTTCATACAAAACAGAATTAGTTGAAAATGAATTCAATTCTGCTTAAAGATGGCTAAAAGTATTAAAAAAATGCATGGGCATCGTGTTCTGATATATTCTAAAAGTTTTAAATGCCTGTCTCGGGAAGTTAGTTAAAAATCGATTGCAAGATTTGTACCGGACAAAGAACCACCGGACAAATAAGAATACGAGCTAAGAAAAAGGTTGTAATAAGAAAAACGTTGTAAAAATAAACTGACACGCAAATAAAGGAATCGTTTTCGTAAAAGAAAACAAATGGTAGGATACTCTCATAATAGTTTTACAGATGCTTACAGTGTAGTATGTACTAACTAACATATCGAAAGTATCTATTTTAAACAATATTACAATTAATTTGTGACAGATTGACAAAAACATATAAGCAGTATGCTATCGGGTAGAAAACATGATTTTGAAAATGATATAAGTATCTCTAAAAATGTAAATTATATAATAATATGCTCCACTAGTGTGTGGAATTAGCATTTAAATATGCCCACGGTGGCCGCGCGGCATAAGTGTCGGACTATCATGCCGTGGGTCCCAGGTTCGAATCCTGGGTCTGGCAAGTACACATATTGTTTTTCAATATGTGTGTGGGTCAGGGTATGGACCTAATAGGTTGAGCAAGTGGCTGACATCCATTTCTCGTAAAAAAACAAAATCTGTTAATACAAACCTCTACTCTGTGGAGGCCCATATGATCCTATTAGGATCGGACATGGTCGAAGAAAAGAAGATATAAAGAAGAAAGGTGCAAATTACTATTTGAAAAAAAATTGTTAAATAGAATTACATTTTTTTTTAAATATTTATGTACAAGTTGACTACTCAACAAAAAAAAATCATTTTTACTGCAATGCTTGCGTGCCTGAATGGAGGTATTGAACGTGGCAATAGAAGAACTATTCGAAAGAGAATGGATTCATGGTATTGAAGAATAAATTAAAATTGAGTTTTGATGTTGTTGTAAAATGGATCGATTACAAATATATTCATATACGAACACTAAATAATTATGAATCTAATAGTTTTGTTAGATATTAATAATAATATAATTAATGTAATCGCAGATGTTATATTATTTCAACGACTATAATAAAATCATTATGTAACAAAGCTACGTGGTAACTTTACAGACATGCATGGGATCACTTCGAATTCAATTGCAATATGCAAACGAATTAAAATTTGATGGGAACACATTTCGACATGCATTTCTTTTGTTTTTACCTCAATTGAATAAGAATGTAGTTGCCACGGTGTGGCAATAAACTCTTACCAAGCAATTCGCGTAAACGGCATGCGGAAAATTGCTTCACGCATTCAATTGCACATGTCCACATATATTAATTATCGTACATTGTGTGTTGGCCGTACCTACAAACTAAATGGTCTATTGTAAGATAGAAGCGGGCGTAATTCGTACGTGAAAAACAGCTTTGTTACAAGATTTACCACGTGCCGTTTTTCTCGGTATCTACTCGGATCAGTGTTGCCATCTTGTTGACATCAAATTATAATATGCGGACCTATAAATGAACGTATTTATGCAGAATGTAGCCAGTCCACAATAATGTCGAGCTGAGATAATGGCACTTTAGTAACAACATGATTGTTAAAAATATATGTAAAAAATGTCAAATTGTAAATAGTATTTTATTTCAAGAATAAATTTTTTGCGGCTTGGCTATTTTCAGCAGAATGTAGAGAAAACCTTCTATATCAAATCTCATTTTTTTTATTTTTTGTGGACTGGCTACTTTCTGCATAACTATGTCCAAATTAGGTATAGTATTTCGACAAAAAATATAGTACGCGTTGTGATTTGTTGAAAATGTATGGTTTTATGATTCTCACAAAAAAAATAACCGAGAATTTGAGAAATGAAGACTGAAAATGCTTACCGACAAATTCAAAAAATTCAATTTTAAATCAAGCCAATGGTTTTTTTTACGCAATTTTTCTTTCTCTCCTCGCACTATTATATTCTTCTATTACGAAATCATTGTACTTTGCACAAATTGATGGTACGGAGATATCGAAATTTTAATACTTTTGGCATATTTTGTAAGGTGTAATATTTTTTGTCCGATATTCAAAATTATAATATTTTGGGCGTACTATACGTTTTTTTATATCGTACATAATACGCGAACCAAAATTATAGTACACATACTATAATTATAGTACGGTTGGCAACACTGATTCGGATAGTGAATCGCTGCTGTATATTGCGCGCGAGAACCATTACCCGCACAGACAATTCACCTCCATAGAAGACTATCACAATTCAAAATTTCAGTTTTTTAAATTAAACTATAACATGCCACGAAACACGATGACAGTAATGTAGTAGGTACATAGCATTAATTAATGGGAGCTGAAATACCTAACGGGTGTGGAGTAACAGACAACCGATCTCGAGTATGGAAGAATATGGGATAAACTTATATATGCGTCCAGCATACATCATTCTAAGCTTGTTCTTCGTTCTGACAACTGCTCTCGGTTTATGCACTGACGCTCATTCAATATTGGTGTATCTTAAGGTTGCAAAACACACTATTGCACGTCTATAATGTGTGTTTCATTTTTGTAGGACACTCACACATTCAAAACCCTGCTTCAAAATGTTGTGTATTGAGGTATAGCATATCTGTTTTTTTTTATTAATCTGTTCTGTAAATGAAATAATGAATTACAGAAACGCCCAGGTTTTGAGAAAATCGCATATATTGTTACCAGGATCGAACACGTAGTCCCCGGATGATAAACCAGTGCCTTACGCATTGTTTTCGCAGTGATCTTGTTTTTGTTGTTGTCTTGTTTGTATCGACTGCTTAGTATGCTTAGTAATATAAATTGCCTATTAATATTTGGAAGACATTAAATTGGCAGTTGGCACCCCAGGATACAAGATACATCTGAAGAGGTTGGTATTTTAAGGTGAGGTGCAGAACGTCAGCAATAATTCACAACAATACCTCAGATAATATACCTACTAGAAAAACTCTTAGTCAGGTCATACCTATTTTGTAATGAAGTGGATAAACTGACTGCTGAAGGCAAATGACATGAGCGACCTGGGATACTGGGATTATGTTTTAAAGATCAATAAGATGATGGAAAGATTAAGCAAAGCAAGGTTCTCGAGGTTCACAAAGTCATACTCCTAAACTGTCCCCCTGACATCACATTGAGCTACCAATTACCTTCTTCCTATGAAAACATCACCCGTATAGTCTGGACTGTGGACAGATTTTAGTTTTAATATCGGCGTGAGTCCATTTTTGCTAACTAGGACTCCGGGCTGTTTTTACTAATACAAATGTATTATTTTAAGCAGTGACGTCCCTAGACAAAATGCCGCCCCTAGGCAGCGTCAAAATGCCGCCCCATTTTTTTATCATCCTTTCATTACTCCAATATCTAAGAAATGTGTTGTATGAAGCATGGCCCCCTCATCCTGAAGCAGGCCCCATGTTAGGATTTTTGCCCCCCCCTACCTATCGCTAAGGATAAAAGCAGTGTGACGCTCTACAGTAATGTTTTCCGAATGGTGTACGCGTTAAAATTGATGTGTATATTTAGTGTTTTTTTGTATATTTTAATACATACACTTGAATTGTGGAGTTTTTGAGTATCGCTACACAATTATATATTGTATTGTGTAACCATATAATTTTAAATAATATCGATATTGAAGGAAAATAGCGCCGCAGGCGAATTTTTTGCTATTAGAGCAAATTTGTGATAAGTGTTTATCTCACTTATCGAGCCCGAGCCCCAGGTTAGAGCCCTGTCAGCCCCCCCCCTTCTGGGGGCCATGGTTTGGATACATTACTAATAAAATATACACCTACCACTAAGCTGAAACATACAAAATTAAATTTAGATATCAATAAATAAATAAGCGAATAAATATAATATTAGTTAGACACTTACCCAAATCACCAGAGTCTGAGATGCCATTTGGTTAATACCTATGTCTGACACATTTGGTTTGTATCATTTAGTAATACCTACCCAGATGTATTATTTTCACACCATTTTTTCTATGCTATTATTGTACCCTACAACATGTAAACAAAATAATTTTCCTCATTATTTTTTTAATATAAACCTAAATTTAATCATAAATACACTATTAATTAATGGTCTCAACATTCAACCGTTGATGATTGAAATAAACTACAAATCCACACTATTATCAGCAAAAAATATGTTTACAAAAAAACGACTTAAAAGAAGGTATTGCACAGTATTGTATTCACAGCACGATAAATATGGTACATTTTTAATACAATTAGATGGTACTTAACGTAAATACATATTATATGCACGAATACTAATTGATTATGTTAAATGTCAATAAGGATTAATAATCATTATGAATAGGTATCTATTTGCAATAGGTACATCCGGCAACTTTTAAATCTCGCGAATGACTGGCAAAAATATTTGGATAAATTAAAAAATAAGGTATGTACCTACCTACCTATAAATCTCTACCATAAATTCTCCTTGTTTCGTTACCAACGTTGATATAATACTCGTATATAATATTATTTTCTTTTAATAACCATGGCGCGACATAATTATTGGTTTTTGCGCAGTATACCTACCACTGTTATGAAAGGAACTCTTTAATCTGATTAAATGACATTATATTATTATGACTGATTTATTATTCGTTTGTGATGTTTTACATTTATAAAAATATTCATAATGTGTATAGGCGCCAAGTTTATTAGCATTTGTATACGAAACCGAGCAGTCAAAAATAAAATAAAAAAATCTCTAGCTGAGCGTGGTGACATCATACTAAAATCGCTGCGAGTACCGACTGGATAATAATAAAAAAAAAGCATCCGGAACAAAACATCTCCAAAGCTCTGGTTATAATATAACTAAGTTTAGGTAGCTATTTCTATATAATACCAAATGATTCTCCTCGATTTGCCGCCCTTCGAGTATCTGCCGCCCCCAAGCGACGCTCAATCTGCCTACCCCCACGGGACGTCACTGATTTTAAGAAGTAACCTATGTGAATTATAAGTATGTATCGAATGTATTAGTCAGTAGCCAAATATTTCGCTATACAATAATTGACAAGAGTGCTAACATTTTATTTCAACAATCGAATCTACATAAAATCCGGTCAAGGTTATAACATTCAAGCTACCTACAATGTTGCCGTAAGAAATCTAAATCAATTCACTTGAGTGTACTTATGTGAAATTATGCATCATTAATATAAATTTCAGAAGCATTATGCCGTGAATAGTATCTAGTACCCACCTATTGATACTAATAGTATACTAATGATATTACATAATAAAGAAGTTTTATAGTTAAATATTATACTATGATGTTATGTATCCAGAACTAAGCCTTGTAGCACATCTATTCTATACACAAGACTGCTATCGGTGGTTATCATATTTATGTATTGGGTATTATAATTGTTATAAGTGCTATATTTTAACAGCAGCAAGAGAGGTGCTGTTAAAATATAGCATTTATTGCAACAATACAACAACTTATTGTAATTGTTACAATAAGTGCTAATACTATGATACAAACCTACCCTGACCTTGATAATATTTATCACTTTATCACTTTAGCGGTCGATAAGTATAGAATAAATCCACTGGCAGTGTTAACTTTTAGAGCGAGATAGACAGTTTCGACAGTTTAGACGGCTAACTTATTGTAACAATTATAATCTCTCAATATATAAATATGATAAACTACTCTTCGATAGCGGCCGATAGCAGCCTTGTGTGTAGAATAGATGCACAGGTGTAGACAATCAGAAATACCTTGTAGAAGTTTTTGAAAATACTGTAAATATCAGAGATGTCCAATGCGTCATGAAAATGTAAAAAGAGTATAAAATATTCAGTTTTAATATAGGTGAAATCATATTTCATTGGAATTTTAACGGAGAAGTATTTACTATTCCTATCGTCATTTCCCTGACTAGATTATGTTAAAATTCAAATAACCATGAGAAAGCTCGTAAAACCTTATAATATAAATTCATTTGTTTCACATTATTCAAAGTGACATAAAGAGAAGATGTGAATCGCAGATCGGAGGATCAAGTTTAAAAACAAATACATAACTTGAAAACAACTCAGATTTATGCCCGACGGGATTTGAACACGTATGTCCACTGGTATAGCGCCAATATGCTTTAACCAATTAAGTTACGGGTCTCCTACTTAGTTACGATAATTTTAACTAGTAGTTCTTACATGAAATGCTTATCAAATCGCGTAATTTTTGGCTATTGATTTTTGTGTGTTAATTATTAATAACTATAACATTAATTAGTAACCGACGCCCGGCTCTCGCCAACTACTTAGTTATAACGTCTACTTGAACTTGCTAATAATTGTTAATAACCATTTCTTTTACTAAACGAATAAATCACAAGATTTGAGTATGTAACATTCTCTAAACATATTGATCAAACATCACTGTGTATAGAGTTGGGTTTCGGGAATTTCCCGACGGGAATTCTCGAGAATTAACATTTCGGGAAATCCCGGATCTCGAGAATCTTTTCTCCGAATTCGGGATTTCTTTATTATCAAATATTAATTGAAAAAACGATTTTCTATATGAAAAAAGTGGACAGAAAACACAAAACCTTCAAAGATTGATTGGGGCATTTAACACAATTAAGCCAACGTCGACTCAAAATGAGCGCAATTTTTGCAACATCTGGGAATTTTGTGTCTCAAAAGCGTACGCGATTGTCAGACGCAGCGATTGACGGTCTGTGTTTTTTGATATTCCATTTTAATAAGTAATGTTTTGAATTATTTTTGTTTTCCTACTTCTATTTTGTTTGTCATCTTACATAAATAAAAAAAATCATATTTTTTTTGGAATTTGTCTGTTTTTACACTGATTTTAGGATTTTTACAGGTTTTTTAAAAATTTCCCAATATCTCGAGAATTCTCGAGAATTGTTTTCTGGAAATCCCGAATCTCGAGATTGAAATTTTCTCGGGAAATACCCAACTCTAACTGTGTATGCATGTATGTTCAATATACAAAATGTTACATTCTCAAATCTTGTGAATTTTTCGTTGAATTAAATAAAATAAATGGTTATGTAATAAAAGCAAATTTTGAACTTTTTAAGTGTGCAAAAACCCGTAGTAAATACCTGCATTATTCAGTGATCGCATTAAATTGTCATTATATGTAAACAATGGAACCAGGTAACGTGTTGAGAATTTAATAAAATTAGCCTATGAGGGATGTCACTAAATATATTATTATTATCTACCAACTAAATAAAAAAAGGCTGTTGTGTCTGCTCACGGACTCGGGTGTTTATAACGCGGTCGTACCAATGTACCCCTAAGATTCGGCGGAGACATCGATTCTCAAAGTTCAAAAGCCGAGACTCTTGAAGCTTAGTAAGATGCCATGTCTCACAGCCATACAGGAGCACAGGTTAAACAAACGACATTTTAAACGCCTTCGGTGAATGAAGTTATCGCGAAGAGACGCTTTACGTGGCTAGGACACGTATTCCGGATGCCGCCAAAGAGTGCGGCACTTTGTACCCTTGTGGCACAGCCTCAAGGGTTCCGTCGCCGTGGCCGGTCCTCCCTCACCCTGCAGCGGTGCTACAAGAGCGACCTACGTGCTGCAGGTCTGACATGGCGGCAGGCGCAAGAGTTGGCGATGCACCGAGGGAAGTGGCGCCAACTTGTGCTTGCTCTATGCTACAATGTTGGGACGTGACAGGGTGGAAGAAGAAGAAGAAATAATAAAAAAAAAACAATTTTAAGATATAATTCAAACAATAATAATTGTTGATATTATAATATAATACGATGTATAACGTGTGTCCCAGTAAGACGAATTTTCAGTTGTGGAACCAAACAAAGAAAGACTCAATACGTAATAAAAGTTACACTGTACTTTATATACCTACCTAATATTATTATTATGTAAAGTCAACTGGCAAAAAATCCCACGCAATCTGAAATTCGAGAGGAAACATCGAATTTCTGCGCCGGAGCTCGAATCTACTGAAATATGTATTATTTGCTTACGATAACAACGTCTGCCTAAGACCTAAGTGTATAAAACTTCTATTTTGACATTGACTTTTGTATAAGACGTCATGTTCTCAGTAATGAAATTTTATCCTAGAAATGTATTGCGCAATTCGGTACAATAAAATATATTTATCGACTCTTTGTAGCCAAACTATTGAAAAAGACAGTGTTCCTATGGAAAGGATAGGGTTAATTTGTTTCCAAGCCGGGACAAAATAAAATTTAAAAAAAACAAAAAATGAAGAAATATTTATCGAATAAAAATTTATACAATTATGTTATCATATTTGTCTTGATTTATCTTATTTGTCCGTAACGCAGCACGACACAGACTCTCTCTCTCTCTCTCTCTCTCTCTGAGTATCGAACACATTGACAGGTGGCACTGCTACCTATTTTTTCTCTCTTGTATTGTCTAATATTATGTCAAAAAACAAAAAAAATCGATATCCTAGTTTTTGCACTCTTCGGCGATGCCTGACATAAAATAGCAAAAATGGCTACAATTAATTGTCATAATATGATGTGAAGTAGGGAACTCCTCAGAAGTAATGGGAACTGAAATACCTAACGGGTGTAAACCAGGCAAGATAAACTTAAGCACGTGTCAAGGATACACTTGTATTTCGTTTTGATAACTGCTTTCATTTTATGCACTGACGCTCATTCAGTATTGGTCTATTTGAAGGTCTATTTGAGAAGAACACACTATTGCACGACTATAATGCGTGGTTCATTTTTGTAAGACACTCATACATTCAAGACCCAAAATGTAACACGTAGGGATACTTATAGCCCATGGGTATTATATTTATTAATCTGTTCTGTGATGTGAAGTCATATATAAAAAGTTGTGATCTTGTCTAATTTTATGTAAATAAATACGGCACTTTTAAGGCTAAAATTGTCGATATCTTGCGTGTGTGTCAGGAAATATGTACTTAGGTAATATAACATTATAAACCGGAACACAATGACAAAACGGCGGGAACTTCGGGACCCGTTGTCAAACCGGAACAATCCCAGTGAAATCAGGACGTTTGGTAAACCTACATGGTGAATAATAAATTATGGTAACACCATTGTCGTTGTGACAATATTAATATGTAGTCATATTGACTTTACAATACGGTGTGGATCTTGGCTGCATTCTGAAGAAGATTCGTAAAGGATTTATCACAGATCTCTCAACAAATTAGGCCTTAGCTCTGGTCACAAATTACATTGATATTTGGCCACTCTTCCACCGCGGTTGCTCAAATAATTATACTGTTTAATAATTGTACGTAGTACTTTAAAATATAAACATTAAATATATAAAAAATCTAGTCACATTCATCTTGAAAAGCGGAATTAATTCGATATATTTAATGAAGGACTCTCGACTCTCTTAGTCCCGTATACTCATAATAATAATAATGTCGTTGGGTACTGGCCTTCCACCCTAGAGTTCTGGGTTCGAATCCCGCTGAGGACACAATATAATATACTATATATTATAAATGTGTTTTTCTCACATTCTCGGTGTTTGTGATTGTTCAAAATTACGAACAACCACCTTATACGAAAAAGCAAGGACATGGTTCTTAATAATTCTAAAAAAAAAAAATCGGGTTTTAGCTGCCATGTATTTTTTCACAGTTATTCAGTCCCCGATTAACATTTAAAAGCATATAACGGCAAATAATTTTCAACAGTAGATGGAACCAAATTTCGCAATCGTCGCCAATCGGAGACTGACAGTCGAGGTGTGAGCACGTCAATTAGTTTCGTGATGGCGTCGGAGGAATATATTCTTAAATCGTGTAAAGATGACTAAAAAACGTTCCGCACGTACTTGAATAAGAAAACATGTCAATGAATATAATATTATTATTATGAATATAATAATAAACATAACATTAAAAGGAAGCATGTTGATTTTTTATGACAAATTATATTTTGTTCGGCTCGCATCATTTGCACAATCCGCGCATCGCCTAGTCACGATCTTTTTAGACCATGCCTCAGCTGAAGTATAGCCAATCATCTGATCAGTTTGCTATGCTCTATTACACCTATATCAAAACTATAATATTTATTTTTTTCAAAAGATTTAACGATTATTTAATATTATAAAATTAGTTTATGACTTAGTATTTAGAATACACAAAGATTGTGTTACAGCGCGTGTTTCGTTAAAATGTCGAAGTACCAAAATTCACGTTTCAGCTTATGAAAGCTTATGAAAGCTTATGAAATATTATAATTATTTTCAATTCTGTTTAATGGGGGTCGAAAAGAAGCCACGTAATACAGGGAAGGGATTGTCGGTAAATTTCCAAGTTATGATTGAGTAGAGAGGGTGGACATTTTTAATGGGAAAATTGTGAGGAGTAGGGAGCAATTGGGGTTAAAATGTTCACAAGTAAAGTGTTATTGCTGTTAATTTTTTTTTTTATATTAATAAGAATTCTGAACTCTTTCAAAACCAACTTTATTTTCAAATTACTGTCTACTACAATTATATTCATTTTCAATTAAGGGCGGACGTGCTCAGCGTGGGTCAAAATGGAGCTTTTTTTCTATTTTCAAAGCATGATCCTGGACATACCTTAAACGTTGTAGATAATCTATTTGTATAATTTTGAAGCCTTATTATCCTTTATATTGATTTTAAACATTTGATGACTGCATAAAGTATTTTTATTACATAAAATAGTATTCTTTTAAACCTCTCGCTCTAATGTTTTAGAATATAGTCATATTTCGGTACATAACTGTGTAGTGGTGTTAAGATTTTTTACATTTATTAATTTTTAAACGCATTTATAAAACCATTAGTATAATTTATGACGAGATAATTTTGGTAAAATATTCACGATAAAAATTATATTGATAATCTCTGTGATCCCAAATTTGACAAGAATTAGGCATTTTATTATTCAAAAAATGGGCACGATTAACACATTTGAAGATAATTCTAAAGATACTCATCATAAACTATGTCTTTGACCATTCAAGTGTGATAAACATCCTACGAATAATGATTCCTTTATAATAATTATTGACCTAAGAATAAGGTAGTGATTTTTTGAAATACGCCATTTTTTTTTGGCATTCCCTAGCCTATATTGCCTAATTCTTGTCAAATTTGGGATCACAGTAAACACAATAAAACACACATAAAACACCATTGCAGTTATGTACCGAAATATGACTATATTCTAAAACATTAGAGCGAGAGGTTTAAAAGAATACTATTTTATGTATTTCATGGAGTCATCAAATGTTTAAAATAAATATAAAGGATAATAAGGCTTCAAAATTATATAAATAGATTATCTACAACGTTTAAGGTATGTCCAGGATCATGCTTTGAAAATAGAACAAAAGCTCCATTTTGACCTACGCTGAGCATGTCCCCCCTTAACAATTCTAAAAATTGTTTCTCTTTGGATAATTGATATGTTCATCAATCTTTATACATAATAAAAGTTCGTTGGGTTTTCCCAATGTAGACCTGGTCACATTCATTACATGCCAATTTATAAATGCCGTTGTTATTAATTAAAGGTTAATTTTTTATTTACCAACTTGATAAAGCTCATCATGTCGGTAAAAAAATGTTATTTGTGGTGAATACTGTCTGATAAATTAATTTTATAAATTACCTAATTAGAAACAAGAAGAGCACTTAGTTATTAGCCGATGCTATTAATTAAAGTGATAATAATTATTATATAAGACATGGAATATTTTTTTTCGGACAACAATGGCAAGATAAATGAAAATAAATTACTGTACGGAAAGATGAAAAGCTAAAGCCTACGTATATAAATCTAGAGTTGAAGAAAAGACAAAGAAAGTTGGAATCATTAATATAATATAATGATCCTCATAAAAATCATAATTTGGGGATGACTATAGAAATATTTTTGTAGAATGAATGGAAATGGTCACGGGACAAACTTCTATTTAATTGGGTTTGATAAAATAATAAATTCAGCTATTAATAATAATTATAAGTACTGCTCTATATGATATAATTCTATAGAGCAATGATTCCAAAGGTGAGTGCAATAATTCTGCCAAGCTAAGTAAAAATGCTTCAAGTACCTGGGGGGTATACATTACGGGAGATGGCATTTTGCAGAAAGAGCTCGCCATCCGAATGGGAATAGCTGGAGCAACATTCAACTCGATGCGGGATGTCTGGGACTCTGGGATTGTACTGAACCAAATGACGCCTATTCGACGCTTGCATTCTGACGGTGCTGCTTTACGGTAGCGAATCATGGCACCTTACAAAGGCTCAGAGCAACTGTATACTGAGCTTCGAAAACAGATATTTGCGACGAATACTGGGTGTGCGGTGGTATGACTTTAGGAGCAACGAGGAGATAAGAGAACGCACCAAGCGGATGCCAGAAGAGAATCTCAACCTGGCTTGCCTGTTCTTCAAGCTGCTAAATACTATCTAGAGAGTGTATACGGCGGAGCTACGGGGTGCTGGTTTGACCTGGAACAAAGCAAGAAGACTAGCGAGCGACAGGGATTCTTGGAGGTGCCGCGTGGTGTCCATATGCGGATATGGCCAAAGAAGAAGAAGTAAAAATACAGTGTATTTGGTTTTAGTGAAATGATAACCCAAGTTTTAAACTACCCTTTCTCGTATATCATGTAAAATTATTGGATTTTTCTGACATACTCTCTAAATAGACACTACTGATTTAAAGGTCATGTCAAAACAACCCAATAATTTAACATAATATAGGAGAAAGGGTAGTTTAAAACTTGGCTTTTCATTTCACTAAAACTAAAAACACTGTCTTATTACTTAGGAGGGAAGAATTGTCCACTAGAGGCGCCAGAAGACTAGAAGGCAAAGGCGCGGTAAGCTACTCCAAAGTAACAAAGAATACACATTGATACATCAAGCTTTTCATCCATACGAGCAATTTTATTGTGTTTTAAGTGATGCTAAAGAAAAGTCAACAAGACATAGCTACTATCAAGCGCATAAAACCTGACATATTTACCGCAATGTATGATTTACTACAGCTTATAATTCAGGGGAAGGTAGACAGACTACAGTAGAAACGTTCTAACTCGATATATTATGCATTCTCTTGACTACGGAACTTCCATAAGTGGCTCAATGTAGAAGACGTTCGGGATCTGTTACGAATGACCGAGGATATCAAGAGAAGATATTTTCGTTAACTAAACTATTTAATAGTACATATTATTTTATATAATAATTGTTAAATTACTACACGCCATAGT
Source organism: Rhyacophila brunnea (assembly GCF_057557595.1). NCBI lineage: Eukaryota > Metazoa > Arthropoda > Insecta > Trichoptera > Rhyacophilidae > Rhyacophila > Rhyacophila brunnea. Next base: position 19,615,193 of record NW_028232752.1, read on the forward strand.
TAGAGAATCCAATCATGAGCCAAATTTTTGATCCCGGAATTTCGGGATTACAATTTGACGATCCCGGGTTCCCGGGATTGGCATTTTTCGATAGTTAATATAAAATTTTTATATATAGAAAAAACATTGATGAAATCGGTCAAAAACAAATCTAGTATAATTAAATTTATACTATTTAAGACATTTATTATTAATATTGTGTTTAGTATTTACATATATTATATGAGATTGTTATTCTGATAGTAAAGACGTAATGAATGGGTTAGCGAGATTTAAAATAAGTAAATCATGGTTTCATGACCTTTCCGCTTCATAAATCTAATTAGTCAGCCAAATATGAAACTGTCGTAAAACGTATGAGATCATGGTGGAATCACTCTGTTAAAAGTGCGAAGCATTGTTTTTTTACAATCTTTCTCATTTTAATTAATTTATGTGAAAAAATAAATTGAATTGGCAACACATGGGTAATAAATCAAACTTCATTCAAAATCAGTTTATTTCTAATGTAGTTATATATTATTAAAAGTATTTTTTCGTTTTTATTTTATTTTACATAAAAATTGATAAAAAAATCAATCTCGAAAGTTTCGGGATTATGTTTACCAATCCCGGGATTCTTAGGTATCGAACATAGTTTGGGATCCCGGGATTGGAAACCCTTCTTTCGACCATGTCCAATCCTAATAGGATCATATGGGCCTCCAAGTAGTTGAGGTTTGTATTAACAGATTTTATTTTTACGAGAAATGGATGTCAGCCACTTGCTCAACCTATTAGGTCCATACTCTGACTCATACACAAATTGAAAAACAATTTGTGTACTTGCCAGACCCAGGATTCGAACCTGGGACCCACGACACTATAGACCGGCGCTTAAGCCACGCGGCCAACGTGGGTGTCAAACCCTAGCCATAGTAAATAATTTTAATGAATTAAGCTACAAAGATTGACGTTGTATTTCATAGGATTGTAAACAGTGATGCATACGAAAACGAAGACGTGGGGACTTTGGTTGGAATATTTTTTTTCAGTATACCTACTACTGAACTATTAGGTACTAAAATGCTGTGAACGGCTCACCGCTGAGCGAGACGGATGTAATATTATCATATCAATATGGTGTGTCGGAAAGGATTTGTCGAGCTAGTTTCAAATGGTCATCCAGTTTTACTCACTTAATGACGCATATAATGGATGAACAGTGACGTCACTAGACAAAATGCCGCCCCCAGGCAGTACTAAAATGCCGCCACATTTTTTTATACAGTAGGACTTTTTATCATCTTTTTATGACTCCAATATCTAAGAAATGTGTTGTATGGATACATTACTAGCAAAATATATAGGTACCACTAAACCACTAGTAAGTAAGTATCTACTATTCAGTGACGTCCCTAGACAAAATGCCGCCCCTAGGCAGTGCCAAAATGCCACCACATTTTTTTAATACAGTACTCTTTTATCATCCTTTCATGACTCCAATGACAGCGGAAGTAAACTAGACATCGCAAACCCGACAAAAAATTAAGTCCTCTTAAAACTTTTATATTAAATTTGTTTCCAATCACAGAGCTTACTTTTTTTTTAATGGAAAGATATTTCCGTTATTTTTATTACTAAGTTTAGGTAGACATTTCTATATATACGTAATAATTCTCCTCGATTTGCCGCCCTTTGGGTGATTGCCGCCCCCAAGCGACGCTCAATCTGCCTACCCCCACGGGACGTCACTGTGGATGAATGAATGAAACATACTCAAGTCTTCCAATATCGGTAGGATTAAGGCAAGTAATCAACTTGTAGAATTGGTCTTCTAGAGTAGCAGTGAGTAATTTAGACTAGATTTTATCGCCATGAACGGTGGTGTATGTAAGTCGAACTAAACTGACATACAAACCATTTGAGCGTTTAAATGGTTTAAAAGTGATATCAGTTTCTTACGGGTAAAGTGTTTGCTATCAGTGCTCATGTATGCATGTCATTCATAATGTAGGAGAAAGGTGAATTTGGGCATAACGCAAAAATACCACAAAAGAAAGCAATGGATAAGAAGACAATCATACAGTGGAACATAAAGAGCACTAAAAGATGCCTTAAAATCAGCTGGGATCAAATCGTAAAGTTCTGCGCATTAAAACGTAAACGTAAAGTTCTGCGCATTTTGCGCAGCAAAGAACTAGGGATTGAGAAGAGTGGAAAAAACTGAAGGAGGCTTTCATCCAGCAGTAAATTGACCCCAGCTGACGATGATTCAAGTAATATTAACAATATTAATAGTAAATAGAAACAATATTAAAGATACATTGTGGGTGTATTGGTGTCTTTTCGGTTTTTGTTTCCGTGCGTGTTTCTGCATTGCATTCAGTACCATACATAATATGAGAAGAAGACAGGAAACCTCTGACATAAAAACCTTAAAATTTGAATTATAATGAGACCTTATACGTAACTTAAAATATGTGGGTACTGGAGAGATAAGCATTACCCTCATAAATGGAGGGTACCTACCCTTTTCGGACAGACGTAGTTACGTATGTGTACAGATTCAAATATAATAAAGCGCTCGTGAAAAGTTCAGAAATAAAGCCATAAAGCATAAAGGTTACAGACGATTTTCAAATACAACCTCTATACAACCTTTTTATACAGAAATGGTCTTTCTAATATAAAAATTCTATCGTTACCTTTTATTGCGTCGAATAGGTACTACGTTATTTTATTACTAACGCCTTATATGAATGCATATTATAACGTATAACAATACACCGTGTATAATGTTGTTTTTTGCCATAAATCAATCGAGTATTTTATGATTGCAGGTGGTTTTCAAAGCAGCGATATTATACCAATCGAATGTGTGGATTGAAAGCACATTGCAAGCTTTTATATTTTATAATTCAGTAATCATTAAATTTAATATATTTTATTATAATGATTACTGATTTCTAATATATAATGATTTCTAATATAATAATAAATAGCTGAACTAGGTTATTTAGAAGAACTTAACTCTAAAATATTGCAAATTAATGTGAGTTAGAATATTTATCTGCATTCAGCTAAGATTCAAAAGATAATATCTACGTAGAATATTCTTATCTCATAGTTAATTGAACAATTATAATAAGTGTAATATGCGTATCTAAATCATTTGTCATCCCGCTTCTAACTTGTTATAAAGGAAAAATGACACTTGAATCGCGTGTCTAAGGTCTTTGTATCTCTTCAGCATTAACATCGCATAATATATTATTTGGACTCAATGTTCAAACTTGAGTACCTGAGTGTAGACAGGTAATGAATTGATTAGGGGTAGCAAAAACGACTTACCAAATGCTATTATTACAACTTTTGGAAACAAATTCGGCTTTACATAAAGAAGACGATGCAGTCGCTTCCTTAGAAAGTACCAATATCATATCTTGAGGGGCCTCCAAACTTGTCAGCACCTCAGACCACTACGCACATGTAACCACCGCTTTTTGAGAGAAGGTTTAGTGGTGATGGTCTAATCCTCAGTAGATGATAATATAATATTGTGTATGTCTATTTTTCAAACAAATTGTATACAATTTGAGACTAAAAATTAAGGGCACGGTATTCTAAGTCTGGCTAAGGGGGATACTTTGCTATGGTACGTCACTGTATGTATATAATAAGGTAATAATATACTATAGCGTTATCCAATGTGAATTCTTATTTGATTTATAATACATTATTGAATGGCGATCAGTATAAGTTTCGTTCACTTACAAGGACGATGCTGTTGTTCTTCTAAGCTGGTTAAATCGATCCTGATTTTTACTGTAAATTAAGTAACATACTACTTATTTGCTTTTATATTTTATATGACGTCAAGAATATATTATTACATTCCAGTTGATGTAAGTTTTCTGTATTTCTATTTGAATATCTTCGGGCACTGTGTACATTCACCGATGGCAAAGTTTCCAACTGACTAAGAATATAGTTACATACTTTTTGTTTATTAAGAGCATACATAAGTGAAACGGCAAATAATTTTCAACAGTAGGTGGAACGAAATTTCACAGTCGTCGCCAATCGGAGACTGACAGTCGAGAGGTGAGCACGTCAATTAGTTTTGTAATGGCGTCGGAGGAATATATTCTTAAATCGTGTAAAGATGACTAAAAAACGTTCCGCATGTACTTGAAAAAGAAAACATCAATGAATATACTGTTATTATTACGAATATAATAATAAACATAACATCAAAAGGACGCATGTTGAATTTTTATGACAAATTATATTTCGTTCGGCTCGCGTCATTTGCACAATCCGCGTTTCGCCTAGTCACGATCTTTTTAGACTATGCTTAATAGTAGATACCTACTTACAGCGTATAAATAAGTAACGTTGTTCAGTTGTACATTTGCCATTGGTAAATAATGTGCATAATGCCTGAATATGTCGAAAGGCAAAACGTGGTTTCGCAAGGAACGATTGACCACCTTCAGTCGATAGTATTATTTTCTTAGTTGCTGTTTAGTAAAATACCTACATATTTTCAGTTAAAGATAAATTAATTATATCTATTAACGAATCTATAGGAAAAGAAATCAAAATTAGATAACGTTTATGTAAGTATTATAAAAACAAAGTAAATTACCTGTTTATAAAATACAAATTATGTTATGTCCATGTCCAGGTGGAATGTATTAATAACTTTCCAATACTAACAACCCCCGTTTCCATATTATGACTCAAAAATATTTCTAAATGGGTAGGTATGTCAACGAAAATCATAACAATGTTTATGTAACGTCGGTAAAAAATGCATTTTCCTAGTAGTGGGAATTTTACTATTATTTTAAGTATATTATGTTAACATGCCTAAAGTGGTAGGTACGTTAACTATCGAACATATATTTTTACGTCGTAGCATATTAAAGAAATAAATAAATATTATTTTTAATTATGACTTACCATATCAGATTGACCATCGATTTCGTCATAAATTAGATTACTGCACTCATCCATCCCTCTGAGTTTTCAGGGGCTCAAAATAAGCCCCTCAAAGTCCTCTTTTGGACTCCAACACCTCACGTAGACTCCTGATGGTACAGAATATACCCTCACACCACTACTCCATGGCCTTAAAAGGCCTGCAAACCGAGGCCTAGGATTCTAGACACTCAATTTCACATCCAATAAAGAATATATCTAATAACTATTCGCATTAAATTGTTTTTATTTTGATTTAATTGTTGAAATAATCGATCATTAAATTGTCGAGACACTACGCGAAAGCTGCACTCAATAAATCGCTACGTAGATTTTGTTTTGGATACGCAATACGTCTTAAGTAATTTTTGAATAGAGCTTTTTTAAGTTAAAAGAAAAAGCTTTTTGATTGTCTAGATTTTTATGTTGAGGTAACGCGTCTTCCGGCGGAATAATGCGCTGAATTGTCAGTATTTTCGGATGAAAATTGATCGGCGATTTTCACGCGACGTATTTGTTATTGGTGGTTGTTTGTGACTAATACACCGTCGGGGTTGCAAAGCTCGCGCAGGCTGTACGGGGGTGGTTTTCGATCGATCCAGACGTGGGCGCAAGCGTGGAGCGCTACCGTTTAATGCTTTCAGAGGCGCTTTATTTGAAATATGAAAACGTTGCGCCGTTTTTTACTGTGGCAGGTTATGTTGGCGGTTTTCATTCATAGCGCCTATATAAAAGCTATATTTTTTCTTTATGCAGTGAATATCTTAGTAACAATCTCAACTAAGGTACATTATGCAAGTTTAAAAGCAGATTATCAAGCTTTTGTCATTCATAAATACAGAATCAGGTTGACGAAAACGTCAGTTGTAATTTTAAAGGTTTCTACAACACTAAACGCCAAAAGTAGTAAATAACAATATAATGTGTTGGAAAAAATAAATTAATAAAACACTAAAAAGTTAAGAATTGAATAAAAAAACACTAATTTGAAATTGGAACCAATTATTAATCACTTCCTATTTATAAAATCGAAAAGGTTCGATATTATTTTAGATGTGCAACAGAAGTTTTAACTTTATATTATTTAAATAAATACCCACTATGTTAAAGACAACATGAATGATTGACATATCAATAACAGCCAAACTCCACACAATTTTTGTGATATGATGCGACGCCATCTAAAAAAGGAACTTAATAATCTTAGCAAAATGGGTAGACTCTATGTCTATATTATTGTTTAAAAAATACAGTGAAAGCCGTTTTAGGTTTGAAATAATTATCGATCTCTTGCGTGTGGATCAGAAAATACGTAGGTACTAGAACATTATAAACCAGGGTAAAATGGAAAACTCAACGAAGAAGATTATATTTAGAATATATTTTAAACTATTCACTGTCTGTAATCATCTTCTGTAAAACATAAAATTTTCTTCGTCCAATTCCTTCATAGTTGTTGGGCTCGCCACTCCCAGCCGTAACATACTATACATACACAGACGCTACAAAACTGTTGCAACCTTTTTTATTCATCATTATTAACCGGGATTGATCGCTTGCTGGATGAAGGCTTACTCTAGCTTATTGCACACTTTTCTGTCTATAGATATTTGCTGCTACGTATTGTTAACTTGCCAACCGACATGTCCAGCTCATTGCAATTTCATCTGTTTTGCGACGTGAATAACATCACCTGCTTCTGCCTGCCTCCATAACTATTGGTTTATTTTATGGTATTTTCGCGTTATTCCCAACATGCACTTTTCCATGCCACGTTGCGCTACTCATGGATGTAATATTTATATTTATCTCTTATATTAAAATTCTATATTTCACACACGGATATGTGCGCAATGGTAGCACAAATCGGATGAACGCTCAAGACAAAATGGAAGGTCAATTTTGAAGGTACTATTCAGAAATCCGTGTTAGTTCAGTTCTGCGAGCAATCACCGTCAATTGTCACTATTTAATTAGCAATTGTAAACAAATGGACACGTGAGTGCATTCCTAAAGTGACAAATGTTACATTTTGTAATAGACACTTAAAAAAACTATATTGTGTCCGTGATGGTTTATTTAAGTAGATATTTTCTACTTCAAATAGTTAACGGCCCCTAACGCAACTATAAAAATATTACCGTTATAGTATCATGTAAATTCATTTATACTGTTTATTCAAATGCCAATTAGTTTTTCCGGTTACTTGTGTTAAGTGATATAAATTGTAATCGCAAAATACATTTAAATAATTTACATTCAACAAACAGGTTATTGAATGAAACGCATGCTGTTTTATTGGACATTAGAAAATACACAAATCTGCTGCAAAATAAATTAAACATATGTCTCATCATTCATCATCATCAACATTATTTTACTCTTATAAAATAATTAAGTATATAATTATGTAGTGTAAATTCTAATTAGATAGACAATAATTCATATTAGTACAGCGGTGGAAAATCCATTGTACGCATGTAAATTTCGGAACGCGCGAAAATTATACTGGGATAATTTATTGTAACAGAAATAGATCAACCGGAACGTAAAATACCTCTGAATTTTAAAGAGCACCATGGAATCTTCTCTGTTTCTTGACGGTTTTTTTGTTGTAATATATTTATATATATATATATATATATACAAGGATTCGGCATGCAATCAAGCTATTATTATTTTAAAAACACACCACCTATTATTACAATTATTATTTTTAATAGTTTTTGGGTACGTAAGTACAAAAAGGTTCGCCACCACTGTACTAATTTATCAATAGCAATTTTTCCATTTTATTATGATGTAGGTATATTGGACATTTCGTCATCCTATTTCTATTCTGCCGTGAAACGGAATCGTCATTTTCGAATTGTAATCACTAATCAGTAATCACAAATTTGCTTTGATTTAATCTTGAATTTTGATTACTACTTACCACTAAACTAAACTAATAAATCGAGCCTTACGATAAGAGAGTTACATAATACATTTATAGGTAGGTATAAACATATCATTATTATATAGCCAGAATATAATTCCTAGTACTTACCTACTATTTTTTAACTTTCAGTAATAATTCCCAACTACTTGTTTTCCAGGTTAGTTTACATATTTGATAACGATGTTTTACGATTTTTTTAGAGAAATTAAATTTAGTAGGTACTTGCGATCATCCGCATGAAGTACGAAGAAAAAAGTAGACAAATATACACAACGAAGAAATAGTCTGATTCGATATAAAAATTTTCAAATCAATAAAGTTCTAGGCTGACGCATCTCTATTCAGACGTTCTTTAGTACCTATAGATACGTCAGTATCAAACTATACTGAGAGCTCGAGTCACCTAGTGCAATCGACAATGGTTGGATCTAGATACACGCCTTCTATGTAGACGGTACAATTAATGAAATATCCAGTCAGTGCCTTTAGACTTGTACGTAAGTATCACACTCGACTGAGAACTCAGCGAGCCCACGCGATTGACATTAGTTGGATGTAGGCGCATGCCTTTCCACCCGTACCTCTCCTCACCACTCCGCCGCTGCTATCTAACCACTTTACCTACCTATTTACAGTGAATTATTGCAAGTGAAAAAATCGATATTTTATAACTATCTAATATATAAAAATGAATATTTGTGTGTTTGTGTATTTGTGTGTTTGTGTGTTTGTTTGTTCGTATTTAATGCGCAGCCATACCGATTGCGATAAAACTTTGTAAACTTATTGCTTGCACTTGCGGGAAGAGTATAGGCTATACTAATATATAAAAATGAATGTCTGTCTGTCTGTGTGTCTGTCCCGTATGCGTTCCTATACCATTCATCCGATTGCAATGAAATTTTGTTAAGTGGTTGTATGTACACCCATGAAGGTTTCTGAATTAGAAAAATTATCATCTTCTTCTTCTTCATCATTCTATTTTCTTTTATTCATATGGTTCCTATACCATTCATCCGATTGCAATGAAATTTTGGTAAGTGGTTGTATGCACATCCATGAAGGTTTCTGAATTAGAAAAATCATCTTCTTCTTCTTCTTCTTCATTCTATCTTCTTCTATTCGTATGCGTTCTTATACCATTCATCCAATTGCGATGAAAATTTGACCAGTTGTTGTGCGCAAGCCCGCGAAGGTTTCTGAATTAGTACAACCATCTTCTTCTATTCGTATGCGTTCCTATACCATTCATCCGATTGCAATGAAACTTTGGTGAGTTGTCGTAAGCACGCCTGCAAAGGTTTCTGAATTAGTAAAATCATCATCTTCTTCTTCTATTCGAATGCGTACCTACACCATTCATCCGATTGCAATGAAACTTTGGTGAGTTGTCGTGCGCATGCCCATGAAGATTTCTGAATTAGAAAATCATCTTCTACTTCTATTCTTATGCGTTCCTATACCATTCATCCGATTGCAATGAAACTTTGGTGAGTTGTCGTGCGCACGCCTACAAAGGTTTCTGAATTAGTACAACCATCATCTTCTTCTTATATTCGAATGCGTACCTACACCATTTATCCGATTGCAATGAAACTTTGGTGAGTTGACAAAGATTTCTGAATTAGAAAATCATCTTCTACTTCTATTCGCATGCGTTCCTATACCATTCATCCGATTGCAATGACATTTTATCAAGTGTTGTGCCCTTGCCCGCAAAGGTTTCTGAATTAGTACAATCATCTTTTTCTTCTTCTATTTGTATGCGTTCTTATGCCATTTATCCGATTGTGATGCAATTTTGACCAGTTGTTGTGCGCACGCCCGCAAAGGTTTCTGAATTAGTTCAACTATCATTTTCTTCTTCTATTTGTATGCGTTCTTATGCCATTCATCCGATTGTGATGAAATTTTGACCAGTTGTTGTGCGCACGCCCGCGAAGGTTTTTGAATTAGTACAACCATCTTCTTCTTCTTCTTCTATTCGTATGCGTTCCTATACCATTAATCCGATTTCAATGAAACTTTGGTGGGTTGTCATGCGCATGCCCACAAAGATTTCTGAATTAGAAAATCATCTTCTTCTACTATTCGTATGCGTTCCTATACCATTCATCCGATTGCGATGAAACTTTTGTCAGTTGTTGTGCGCACACCTGCGAAGGTTTCTAAATTATTATTATATACATTACAAAGTTTGTTGTTTGTTTGTTCCATCCAATTTTGTTTTTTTTTTACTACATATTAATAACATTAATAACGTTTTCATATTTTGGATTCGATTTTAATTTAGTGTTCTTATGTTTGACCTTTACTCCTATTAGAATTATTATTATATTGACATATTGTATTACACAGATATTTTAATATTAAAAAAATAATTACCTCTTATTATTTTTCAAATATCTAAGATAAATATAACCACGAAGCGACCCTGTGCGAAGCCGGGTACTTCAGCTAGTACTAAATAAAATTGGTATCAGTAATGTAGTCTATGCGCTGTGCAAGTTTCATCAATGTTGGTACAGTAGCTTCTGAGCTATAGTGGAACAAACAGATGGATAGTAATATTTAAAAAAAAAAAAAAGTAAAGAGGTGTCATGAAAATCATTAAAACGCTGATTAAATTTCAAATATTGCCCTTTTCTCGTGAAATATGGAATTTTCTTGAATTTATTTAAAAATACCCGAATTAGTTGTCTCGATGGCGATGATGTACTTAATTAAAACTTCTCTCCAGAGTGGGTGGTTCTTCGAACAAAGCTTTGTCTGCGAAAATTTGTATTTGTATTAAAAATGCCAATAAAACAAGACTTTCAAATAAATTCTGCCTTCGTAAAACGAATGGTTGAGAATTAATTTGTTTTTTATAGTCTTAATAATATTAAGAAAGTTTCTATATTTTTTTCAAACTTGTTTGTACAAAAACTGTTGGAATAATGACCTCTCAAGCGGACAAAACTGGTCCTGAAAATCAATTAATAGTATTTGTATTTATAGTGTTTTTTAAGGGTTTTATATAGTGAAGTTATACTTGTAAAAACTTCAGAATAAAAAATCTAGAAACAAATGTATCGATTGTGATCTGAACCCACGTCCATCGTAATATAGACGGTGAGGTTTTATCAATGGCACTCAGCTCGAACAGGTGAAAAACTACATCTATCTGGGACAACGAGTGTCTATAGATGGATGTATATTTGATGAAATTGTTCGCAGAGTAAAGCTAGGCTGGAGTGCTTTTGGCCGCCTGAATAATGTCTTCAAAAGTGACCTTCCACTGTGGCTAAAGCGTAAAGTGTGCAACCAGTGTGTGCTTCCCATAATTACATATGCGTGTGAAACATGGACCTTAAGTAAAAGAGAGATCCAGAAACCCGGAGTAGCACAACGTGGTATGGAGAGGTGCATGCTGGGCATAACGCGAAAGGACAAAAAGAGGAATGAGTGGATACGGAAGCAGACAATGGTTTGCGATGTAATAGAGTTAATTAAAGACCTCAAATGGAGATGGGCATTGGGCTGGACACATAGATCGAAGAAGAGACAATCGTTGAACAAATTTAGTCATCCAGTGGTATCCAAGAGATACAAAACGTCGGCAAGGTAGACCTACAGGCCGCTGGATCGATGAAATGATAAAGTTCTGCGGAAGTACGTGACAGCGCAACGCACAGGACCGAGAGAAGTGGAGGCAGCTTGAAGAGGCCTTCATCCAGCAGTGGATAGATTCAGGCTGATGATGATGATGATGACAAAGATATCGAAACAATTACTCTGTTGTTGAATAATAAAAAAAACGTTGATGGTAGAATTGTCCTTTCAGAAATAATTATTCATGAAGTTTTTCACTACTTATAATATAAATATGTGATGCCCCCCCTCACCAGTGCTGCCAATTCTCGTCGACAAAAATATGCCAGACAAAAAATTTGGCTTGCATTCTCTATGTGAAAATGTCACCGACTTCAGATCTAACTTCTTCTTCTTCGGCCATGTTCGCCCCTTAACGCATATAGAAACCACGCGGTGTCCAAGAATCCTTTTCGCTCGCCAGTCTTCTTGCGTCATTCCAGGTCATACCAGCATCCCATGCTCCACCGTATACACTCTACAAATAGTATTTAGCGACCTTCCGAGATCCCAAAATCCAGTTGGCTTGAAGAACAGACATGCCTCAACATCTCAGTCAATATAACATTTTGAAAACGTCGAAAATTTTCTTTTCATTGACTCGTATTGTGCAGGGTGCCAATACAAGAAAATGAAAAACACAAATGAATGTTTCTTGACATATTGCGATAGAGTCATAATCCGACTGACGCCTATATAAACACGGACTTGAGCCCTTATCGCTCTACTCTTTAATTCTTTGTAGAGAAGATAAGCTGTGATATACTATCCATAATCAAAACTGATAGCGATCTAAAAAAATACTTCATTGTCGGATCCTGATATGATGAGTTTTGATCTTCTTTTGGGAACTCACATACTCATTGTCAAAATACTTTCCTACTGTACAAATGATACGACAAATAATATATATCCCAGTTTGAAGCGCGGGAATTCATATCTTCTCTTTGTCTCACTCCTGCGGTAGGCTGTGAGTGATGCAATACCAATCAAGTGAAACTACGAGGTTACAATGTCACAATGGCTTCCATATCGTAATCGAAGAGTTAATCGCAATCTATATGCCTGTACTATTATGCACTATTTTGAGGTGTTATAACACATTACTATGTTGACCTAGTCCTGCTCTACCTTTTCATTTTTTTCTCTTTTAGTAGCATCTAGTAAGCGAATTGACAGAATTGATAGGTGAGTTCTAATCCTCACTCAGAGTGATAGTTGATAATGATCATGTGATAGTTGGTCGCTCGGTAAAATTATATAAAAAGTATCTAAGTACTTGAATAATTTTGTCATACTATTCGACTATGAACTCATATTATTTATATGGGTGCATTCAACTTTCATTGATTTAGTCATTTTTTTCTGTACGTATTTACCTTCTGTTTTGATTGTCTAAGCTAGGTAGCCTAAGGTGCTTGTCGGTACTGGAATAATTACTTAGCGCGGTATACATGAGAGGATTTTCTATAGGATGACAAACAGTAATAACGAGTAAGCCAGAGAGACTGGATGATTTTCAAATGGGTATTTCTCAGTTACCGTTTTCACAAGAGTAGTGATTGGTTGTTTATTCACGTTTAGTGGGGTTACCATTTGTTAATGTCTAATGCAGTGGTCTTCAAACTCAATAAGGATGTGAGCTACTTTCAGAAATTGAAATTGTCTGGTGAGCTACTTATACCTACATATTCCTTCTTTATAATTTTTTATCATCGTCTTTATCGTGCCATACATAATATTATTATATTAGTTAAAATAAATTATAAATTAGGACATCGGATTCCCAATGAAACATAAAATGCGTACTTTAATTATTTATTTATTAACAAAATAGGTAATTGAAAAATATTTGAAAATAAGTGTGAATAAAAGTAAAAATATTATTACTTAGTGAAAAGAATGGCATTCACTTTCCTCCACAATTTTATTTTTTCAATTCTCGGTGAGTACCTTGACACTCCCATTCGAATGCAATGATCAAGATATACTCATCAGCAACATCTTCTTGGCTACGTGTTAAAACTGTGAACTAACATGCTCCACCCATTTTTAACCGCACTTCCGTTATAAACTAACAAGCTCCTCCCATTTAGTAGACAACAGCACCTAGAAGCGTAGCCAAGAAGATTTTGCAGAAGAGTACATCTGTGAATCTGTTTCTATCATCTGTGAGTCAGTTCGAGACATATTTCATTTCGGAGTCCAATAATAAAATTTGAGAGGCAAATTTATAAATATCCTACGCGAGCTACCGGTAGTTTTCGTAAACCGAAAGTTTACTAATAATAATTTGAATACCACTCCTGATCATTTTATATATATTTTTATTATAAAAAGCATCACATTACTTAAATTGATAGATCCAACCACGGAAGCGTAAAATAAAATTATAAATTATGGGGCGTTCCTAAATAAATACGATTACCTGCATAGGAGGGGCTTGTTAGTCCACAGTTTTAACACGTAGACAAGAAATTATTGTTCGACAATAAATATGTTAACTTTATTTATTGTTATATATATATTAATTACAAGGTCTGGTTAATTTAGTTTATGTGGTTTAAAGTCATCACGGATGGACATTGGTGCTTTGAGCGACTTATGGACGCTGTCCGTTAATATTATACTGTAATTGATTATTGAACCGCATTGAACCAACACTTGAAAAATGTATCTTATAATAAGACCAGTTGTCATGATTGTCATGTTGATGTTACACATCAGAATCAGAAGATGTTATGCATCAAAAACCAATTTTCGTAAAAATGGCACATTGGAGGTTTTTTTTGTGCAACGACGACATGCTTTTTGTATTGGAAAAAGTTATCTACTTTTGTCACTAACACTGATTTTGAAGTTGATTTTTCTACTGGGTGGAATGTTATTAGGTTCATCGATGCAAAAAATACTTGTTTAAAATTGTATTCTTAATATTCATTTTATTTCATTTTGGTCAAGTAGTGGAATAAGTTCAATTTGAAAATACACTCATCATGTGGTCTCAACCAGAACGTTGGAGCGGAGCTCGGAGCAGTGGAGCAATGGGGTTTTGCCCAGAACAAGAGCGGAGGCGGAGCACCGAAAATTTTTAGTGCTCCACTGCTCCGGATGTTTTTTTTTTATTAAATTTTCGTCCTAAAATCCAATGAAAATATTATATTTTGACACTTTGCACTACATTTTTAACATTGGAATTATTTGAAATACGGCATCACTGCCGAGTGCTAAATAACGTCACTCTTTTCGACAAAAGAGATATATAATGAATTTTGTTTAATATAATTAATAATGAAAAGGACGAAAAATAAACCTTATTTTAAAACTATATTATATAAGTACTTATTAAAACTTTTTACCCGGAGCGGGGCAGACCCTGGAATGGAGCTGGAACAAGTATTAGGTCCCGGAGCGGAGTTAGAGCGGAGCAACTCAAAAAAGGGTTTGCTCCAACCCTCTGGTTTCAATGACTATCCAAAAATCTCAATAAAAGAGAATTAACGATTTACAGAGGAATTGTCCTCTTCGACTATGCGTGTCTTTATACTATGTAAGCAAGAAAATATGAAGTGCAAGAAACGCATTAGAAACGTCCTATGTAATGACGGGATGTTGCAATTATATTCCTCGTCCAAGACTCGAGAACTCCGTCGACCAGACTGCATATATACTCAATACTAGTTAGTATAACTGTCATTAGACTAGCTATACTGGGAACCTCACCAAGACAGACAATGCTAATATTTCCGTTGAATATAGTAATAATTAATCAATTATTTAATTAATTATTATTAACGATGGAATAACTTGTAATTACTTGCCAAGAGAGAATATTTAAAGTTTTTTCTCAGTCTGTCATTGACCTGTTACCTGCTCCAAAAATGTTAAATGTTTAATTGTCGTAGTACTATGTCATCATAATAATATTACAAGTAAATTTGCGTTCAGTATAGGAGCGCGATGCAGAGCCGTTGACGTTAAGCAAATGTTCTAACAACAAAAACCACGTCATATGTTATTTCTCTCTTCCATTTAAGCATTCCAATAAGAATTATATATGTTTTTCTCACTGAACTTAGGTCGTCGAAATCGGCTCCTTAAAGTTAAGCGCCTATCTTAGGGACTTACGCGCCTAAGTATGGTTCTGCATCGCGCTCTAGGTCTCTAGAGAGTAGAGACTACCTTAAGTTTACAGTTAGCGGCCGAATTGATTTTTTTACGAACCGGAGCGCTCGATAATTTTCCGAACACATTTGTCTAATTTTTTGTATATTTTATAAAAAGAAGTGTGTTAGATTTTTTTTATTAACCTCCGTGGGTCAAACAGTCAACTTAATTCTTCCCCGAGACTGTGCGCTCCGGCCATTTCGAGGCCTGAGCTTCCTCCAGCGCATTAACCACAATAATTCTATGTACCGCTCTCCAGACCCTACAATATACAGCAGTATGCAAAACCACATTAAATACTTTACTCAGTGAAGCCTTTCTCCACCGGCAATTTTATTTGACGCATTTGAACAACCAATTCGATTTAAAGAGGGGCCTCGAAACAGTTCAAACCAGTCATACAATTACGTAAATACATACGAAATGCGTATTTCTCACAAATTGCGTATACAATATTATTACATACCCAAAACATAATATCACTGCAAGTAAAATCATAAGGTTATTATTATTGGTTCTGTAATCCTGTTCTGTAATTCTGTAAAATGTATTTTTTTACACCCACGATGGCCGCGTGGCTTAAGCTCTGGTCTGACAAGTACGCATATTGTTTTTTAATGTGTGTGTCAGTCAAAGTATGGACCTAATAGGTTGAGCAAGTGGCTGCCATCCATTTCCAGTAAAAACAAAATACACCTCCACTCAGTGGAGGCCCATATTATGATCTTATTAGGATCGGACATGGTCTAAATAAATAAAAAAAATTCTATTTGGATCTGGGCCGCCTTACGAATATGTTTCTTAACAGATTTTTGTTTTACGAGATATGGATGTTAGTCAATTGCTCAACCTATTAGGTGCAAAAACACGTTGAAAAACAACATACGTATGATTTTTTTTCAGACCCAGGATTCGAACCCGGGACCCACGATATTATAAGCCCGATGCGTAGACGATCGGCCATTGTGGGCGCTTATCAAAAAAATATAAACAATAATATTTTAAACTGGTTACTAGCATTTACTAGTAAGTATATCCATGCAGGATGTATAAAAAACCAATAGTTTTTGTCGTGTATCTAAGAGTATTTTTGTATTTCGAAAAGCGGATGTCGATTGTTTTTTTTGTGTGAACAAAATGGTCCTTGGATTAATCCGGCCGATTGCCGTATGATTGCCGATCTTTCCGTCTATTCAAAAGTCATGACTTGCATACAAAAAGTACGATACCGATGTACAATAATAGTCGAGTGTCTATCTGTCACCGAATTGTAAAGAAATAAGTTAGACAGGTAGGTACTTACTGTGAATGGTTCAGAACTTAATATAACCTGCAGATAATAAATGGTATAGCATACTGAAGTCAATCGAATTTAACGTTTTAGAATGAATTAGTATCTTATAAAAAGGTACGCATTATAATGATTTGAAAATATAAGGACAGTTCGACGTGATCGATTTTTTTGTATTGTTAAAAAACAGCACTAAGAAAATAAATATTATTAATGCCAAGTAAAAGGTGGGGCAGTGAGAATCTGACCACATATATAATATTATTACTTGTTATTCATTACCTTATATCAGGGTTAGTGAACCTTTTTACGTACGCGTTCTAAGATTTCCCAAATATTATTTTTCGACTGTCTGATGTCCCTATCATTTTTTATGAGATAAACAATGATAAAATAGTTTTTAAGAATGATATTAAAAAAGTTTAAAAAACACAATTGAATTCTTGAGATTCTATTTTCATCGTATTTCTAGTCGATGACATATCTTTTATTCTTTGAATAATTTCTTCCTTGTTTTCACAATTGTCAAATATATTGTGGACGCATTTTAACCACGTTTCTTTCATATTATATTATTCTCCATCACTGGAACAGTTTTCTATTTTTAGCGATTATATTTTCTGGCAAAATAATAAGCAGCTGTTTATGTTTGAATGACTGACGATAAATTTCATCATTTTTGTTGGTTGAATATTTTTAATTACCCGATTGGTCTCAAACATTGTAAATCTAACAAAATCAGAATGTCACAGCGCGGTTTCCCTCGTCACCTAATGAGGTCAGTGCGATAATATTATGTGACAATAAAATATAAACCCTAAAGAACGACCTATGCAATTATATATTTTTAAACGTAATGCGTATTCTTTAATAGTATGTACCTGCTATTTTTTATACAATGCGATCTGTCATTTACGCATGCATTTCGTCGTGTCCATTAGTGCCTCAATTGGTAAACATAATATTAAAAAACTAAAAAAATACGCCTGGCTATGTCGTCATTATTTTTTATTATTATACAATATTCATTTATTTGTAAAACTTCTTTGTATTTTTTTAAAATTAATGAAGGGATTTTTTTTCTCTTGAAAATAAAACATTCGCGTGTCACACGAAATCATCTCGCGTGCCATAGGTTCGCCATCTCTGCCTTATATACATGATTATTTGATTTATTTGTCTAAATAACTGTCTGTAACGCAAGAGAGAAAGCATACTATTTAAATGTGTAGGATAAAGTAATACAGGTATAATACCTATTAAAAAGGGTAATGTGATATAAAAAAGTAAATGCAAATTCTAAATTTGAAAAATAAAATCGCATGCAAATAAATGAATTATTTATTTTAATCGGGTCGTGAAAAAAACTAATGATAGTTGATCGTTTAAAACTAATAATAGTTTGACAGATGGTTACAGCTATCGAGACATTACAATTAATTTGTGATATATGTATAGATGGAGATGTATAAAAAAGTTATGGTGTTGGATAACAAACACGGTTTCGAAAAAGATATAAGTAAGTATCTCTGAAAATGCTAATTAAAATTTAAGAGATTTCGGAAGTGGATAAATAAAAGTGAACGTGTTAAAAAATCAACAAAGTGACGTTTAGCTAAGAAATTGTCTTGTTATCCGATAAACCTTTAGAATTCCGGTATCAAAAAATCAAGCAGAATCCCTACATTGCAAACCGTAATTTGAACATAGATCACTATTAATTGTTAAGATACAACTACTGTCACAAAAAATACATTATTATTCTATACATCAGTGTATCTAATGTCCGGTTTTGTTGAATATTAGTAGAGAAAAGAATGATCTTTCATGTCCAAACACACACAAACCTAAAATGATTAAAATCTTGAAAAACATCGTTTTTCAGAAAGTGTTGTTTTTGGACTTAAAATTAATTATATACTGATCTACCATTGGTCATGCCAGTTAGGAGATTGCCAACTAAATGTCTTCTTATATTGATGTACTTCACTTGAGTGAGAGTGAGTGTAGGTGGATGTTTATAATTTTTAATTAATAATTTGAGTCAACTTAGCTACTTAGCAACTTTTCTATTATTACTCTTCTGAATACTGATGTAAAGAGAGTAGAGCGTATTTTACAACGTTTTTATTAGCTCGTATTCTTGTTTGTCCGGTGGTTGTTTGTCCAGTACAAATCTTGCAATCGATTTTTAACTAACTTCCCGACTAGCTAGACATTTGAAACATTTAGAATATATCAGAACACGATGTCAATGCATTCTTTTAATACTTTTAGCCATTTTTAAGCAGAACTGGATTCATTTTCAGTTAATTCTGTTTTGTATGGAAAGTTATTTCAGAAAAATCCGTAAAAAGTAAAAGACTATTATTGGTTGCTAAAGGGGTGGTTTTATCAACTAAATTATTAATATATACGTGCGTTACGATAGAAATCAAAATGAAATGTCAAAATGACATTTCAGTATTCTATAAGTATTTGTTTGTTTGTTTTTTTATTTACTTCATATCAAGTACAAGTTCGAGCATATTGGCATAATAATGCAACAGAATATTTAAAAGCGTTGTATATAAAAAGTTCTTTTTATCTTGTAATTATTTTTTTTAAATTGTAACATTACAATACAAAATTAGAATAATAAACGTATTTGCACTATAATAATTATTATTGTCCGTTAGAGTGTAGCAAAAAGCTTCGAGGTACTTTCCTTTGCAAAAAGCCTTTTAATTATTTTGCAAGTCAACAGTAACAAAAAGACTGCTCCAGCTAGGAGCTACGAGCTACGAGTAAGTGTGAGAGAAGTTATTATTAAATAATTTTGTTCGTAAAAAGAAGTGATTTCCGTCACTTTCAATAGGAATTAATTAATGGCACAGTAAAAGCAATGTGACAATCAAGTGAGGTAATATGGTAAAAAAACTTTCAATGAGTTAATGCAGTGGTTTCCAAACTTCACGTTACTACGCCTCCCTTTAAAAAAAATCTAATCTTGGCACACCCCCCCTTTATTTCATTAAATAAATTTTTACACAACTGCTTTTTTCTACTAAACGGGCTCGATGTATGAATTTCATTGCATCTAATGCAGAAAATTCCGTTACGCATAAATATGATGTTACGAACGGTAGCAGTAGGTACCTACTTGCATAGCTTTTCTTGACAAAGTATTATATTATTCTTCAGTTCGATTCTACCAAAATTTAACAAAGGGTTTTGTTTCCATATACCTAGCCATTTTTATTAGTCAGGAAATACACTACAAATAATTATAAAATAAAATTCTACATGTGAATTATCATCAATCACACACATCACAAAATCACATCAAATTGTATCTCACATACACATATATTATAAAATGTTAATATTCTGCAACTGCGACGTTTTTTTTACTAATAGAACGAATTTGTAGTGTGTGTTTATCTCACTTAACTGGTCGATCCGCTTGTAGGGGCCATGCAAAATAGTATAGAAATGAGGTATAATAAAGTTAGTCTCCATATCTTCATACAGGTTTGCAAACAACCTAACTTTTATAGGACTGTTTTTTATGTAGTTTATAACTAGCTGCCGTTTTATGAACTATGCACTTGCAAACTGCAAACCTGTGGCTACATTATTGTGTTAACTTTGCAACCTCCATTTGCCTCCCCAGGGAGGCGCGCCCCAGTTTGGGAATCGCTGAGTTAATGGGAATTATGTATAGGGATTAGACGGAATAAAATGCAGGATGTAGATGTGTTAATCTTGCTATTAATATCTACAATAAAACACATTATTTAACATTAAAAAAATACTAAGTAGTTATATTAATAGTGGTAATGCCTTTCATTTATGATCGTATATCTCTTTTATAATCGTTAAGATATTTCTGTAAAATGGCTGCGTCCGGTAATCTGTACGAAATGACTAGTACTAAAGACAATTAGCCGATTCGCAAATGACATAAAAGCATTAAAATAGAATTATTATTTCCACTTTATCGAACTAGTGGTTTGTAGGAATTTAAAAAAATAAATTGTGTTTATTTGGCATACAAGATTTTGTTCAAAACAATGATGTTCTGCAATCATAATCAGTGTTGTCAAATTAACATTTTTTGTAATATCTAGCATTTTTGAATTCTTATCATTTTTCATAATTTGTATCGTGTAAACCACATTTGGCTGGTCTGTTCCTTATGTGATATACCCAAGGCCGACTACATACAAGCCGCGGCACTGAATAGTGAATTACGATGGTAGTGCTACTTGTTTGTTATCTACAAATGCAATGTTCTCAATAAAATGAAGATTTTTGATTGCATATTTCATTCAAATTATTACCATATTTTATATCATTATGCAAAAATCATCATTTTCTGCAAACAGTTTTTCATAGGTATTGGCATTTGGAGTATGAGCAATGGCTATCACTACGATTGAAGTTTATAGTTTCGTGTCGCAGCCAGATTATAGTGGGCATTGGAGTGAGCCTCACAAAAAATCTAAGTAATCAGGTATGGTCCATATAGCTAAATTCCCCGTCCACCCAGCACCTACAATTTTATCAAGATGTTTTTGTTATTGATATTATGTCTTTTTGCAGAATTTTTGCTGATAAAAAAATCATCTTTTTCACGATTAGTGACTTAATATTGTAATTTATCTGGTCCTACAACTTTGAAAAAGAATCAATGCACATATTTTATACCAATCTCCAAATCTTTAAATAAATTTAAAAAAAACTGTTAAATTAGATCTTCCATTAATAATCAGAAAATAAAGGCTGATTTACTGAAAAGCTACCAATTTTCTCTATGTTAAAAGGTTTTTAATAGGTTAAAAATACGTAATTATAGATGATCATCATAAAAAAAACTAACTACTAAATCCAGGGGTTCACACATTTTCCATCAACAAATAAAAAGGGAATCCGGGATTGCAAACGACTGTAAAAATGCAGACCAAGCTGCCATTAAAAAAAGTTAACGTAATATTATATAGTATGTAATGCAATATTATTTTCGCAGTTAGTGTTTTAAATTCGTCATGGTAACGTGATGACGATCTTATTCTGTTGACCATTTTTTTACCAAGTTGAAAAGTCGTTTTTTTCAGGGACGTATCAAGAGATTTATAAATTATCCAAAAAATTAACATGTTTAAAATATAAATCATAATATTTAAAACAGCAATAAAAACCTTCGCTCATTATGATGGCTAGCCGTTGAAACACGACGCAACAGCTAGTGGGTGAGCATAACCATACGCAGTCCCCGTCGATTTTGTACTGTCTAGGTGTGGAGAGATAGGAAACTGGGAAGAAATAAGGTGAGGTTAGGTACACATTAACTCGCACGGAGTAAAAAGGGATCAATCACTACGCGTAAACAACGTTTGGTGGTTTGCATTGATTTGTAGCGGCTGACTGTCGTAATGGATAGTGACTCTAAAAATATAGATTTTAAGCTACGAGAATTTTTTGGTTATTAAATCAATATGTAGGTGAAAATGATTATCTACTATCTTAGAAAACCGTTATTAAATCATGATTAATAAAATACATTATAAATCTACACGAATCGTAAATACACCATAGTCATAGACGACGGTTGTTTTTATGTTTTGTTTTGGTGCATATGAAAAAAGTATTGTTATGACCTACTACAGCTCTGCCCAACGTGTTAATTTTGCATGTGTTTATTTTGTATTTTACCGGCGACATTATTTTTGGTCTGGGTGCATGTTTGCATTTTAATTTTTAAAAAGCCATAGTAAACACAATACGATGTGAACATTTTACGATTAGCACATCGTGATATTTTTTTAACGCGATAAAATAATTTTAACATGTCAGACGGAGTTATTCAAGCGGCGACAGATAATATTCATTTTCGTTATGTCGTACATAATAAATAGTGTTAGATTATAAAAAAAAAAATAGACAAGCTTTCAAAACTCTATGGGTCATATAAAAAGATGTCGATGTTATGTAAAACCTCAGAGCAGTAATACTAACGAGAGATGGTATTTTCCGCCTATATCAGTGATGGTGAACTTCTGGCACGCGAGATGATTTGCATGACGTGTTTGACGAAAACAATACCTATAATAATAATAATAAATGACAGATCGTATTGTATAAAAAATAGCAGGTACAATAGAGTAGCAATACTCTTTGAGAATAAGTATTACGTTTAATGTAAATATATAATTATATAGGTCAGTCCTTAGGCAATATGCGTCACATATAATATTATCGTAACAACCTCATCAAGTGACGGGGCATGCCGTGCTGCAAACCTCTAATAATTATTATCTATTTACAATGAGTGAGACCACTGTAGCGAGAGAATGGCTCGTCTGATCGAAGCAATTCTGCTGTCAATTTGTGCGCAAAAAAAAACCAATATAATTAATACATTAACAAAACAATCTCATTTCTATCCACAAAAATGACTGCACCAAATAAGAAACAAAAACTTGGTGAAGCTAGTAGTAGAAATTCTGGCAGACAGTTTCAAAATTGGTGGACCGAAATGCATGGTATAATAATTGAAAAAGTGATAAAGCTACATGTGTGCTGTGTTCTGTGAGTGGTATCTAGGACATAATCATTTTTAAATAGGTTTTAAAAACTATTTTCTTCACATGAAAAACTGCTAGGCACGTCAGACAGTCGAAAAATAATATTTGGGAAATTTTGGCACGCGTATGTAAAAAGGTTCGCCAACCCTGGGCCCCATATAAAGCCGCTTTCTTCGTGTATGACGTACAGTAAGTAGAACCTCAATATTGTATTTACTTATCTATGATACGTTATAAGTACCATTATCTTGCTTCTCATTACTCATCACATTTAAACACAACACATTTAACCATCTTGTATACTTAATTAACTAAAAATAGTTAACTCTATGAATTACTAAAAATAACTAAAAATAGTTAACACCCTTATATTTTGAATAAAAACTATATATTTCAGCAACACGAAGGAACACTCATAGTGCTCGGCCGTAGTGGTTTGGCGGGCGCGGCGCGGCGGCGTCTTGCGAAACTCAAACGTATAACCGTGTGTCAAATGTTCGCAGTTAGTGTCTTTTTTGGGGCATAATCAATGACATTATTAATGGAAAACGCGTTCAGTACAGTAGCTAGCAAGTAAATTCGCGCATAGCGACATTCGCACATCACGCAATTTCCATTATGCGATATCACGCATCGGGAATTTATAGCAATATCACCTATATTGTAATGGCGTTAGAACAGTGTTTCTAGTGTCAATATTTATTTGAGCGAACCCGTTCGAACCGAACCATTCGGCAGACCCGACAAAAAGCATCGGGAATTTATAGAAATATCACCTTTATTGTAAATGGCGTTAAAACAGATTACGCCATTCGGCAGACTCGACAAAAAAGTGAGTGTCATTTTTTTTCCAGATGCTAAGTCCATATTAATGTCATTGGGCATAATACACATGGTTATAAGTTTGAGTTTCGCAAGACGCCGCCGCGCCGCGCCCGCCAAACCACTACGGCTGAGCACATAGTGTTTGCCCTATGCGTCAGTTACGGAGCGTTTTACGTGAGCAACTCAAACGTATAACCGTGTGTGAAAATGTTCGTAAACAGTCTATTTTTTTGGTTGTACGTTTATACGGTTATACGTTTGAGTTGCGCGCGCCGCTCATCGCTTCGCCGACGTCGCTCACGTAAGACGAGCCGTTAAACTAATAATATGTATCGGCTACAGCTACACATCCAAAAAAACTCTCCTTCATTAACATATTGTATTTAATCTTGCCCAATGCTTTTTCACTCGCACTACTGGTTTGATTTTATTCAGGCCTTGTGTTTCGTGCCTCGGCCAAGTGGACCTTGGGTTCTTCCGTGTAATACAAATTAGTAACAGGTTCGGCTGACCCATGGATTTCTTAAAATTTCAAATTAATATTTATTTGGTCAAGGGAATCAATAACACTACATTTTAAAATTATTTCTATCCCAAATGGGGTTATTCTTGATTAAATTTAGATACTAGCATGACTTTCCGTTTTAGCCATTGTTCACAAAATACAATGCAATAAACTTACAACCATAACACGGTGTTAAGTTAAATCGTGTTTTTTTTAATTGACTCTACAATCCGATGTGATCTTGGCCGCATCACGAAGAGGTTTCTTAACAGACCTTTACTTTTCTTTACCTATAAGGAATTGATGTTCGCCACTGTTGCTATCGTAATAATAGATTGATGACTTTATTTTTGTTTTTTAAATTTTGATTTTATTTGAAATTGTCGCGTTTTTATCAAGACTCGCTCTCGTTATGGCGAAAAATCAAATAAAGTAGTCTTCGATTTCCGACATTGTTTGAGATATCTGAAAAAGATCAGTTGATCAAATTTTTATAAAACCGTTTAACTGATTAAAAATATGTAAATTCTAATGGATTTAAGTTTTGTACTATTCCATTTGGGTCGTTTTTTTGCGACCAGGGTTTCGCCTTTCGGCATCTTCAGGCACTATGCGCATTCACCAATGATAAATACACACTGATAATGAATACAGTTAATTATAATTTATATAATAAATTAATACAATAAAGTAGGTAAAAACCTTATCACCTACCTATTAAGGATCAAAATAAAAAAAATAACCCGCAAATTATGAATAATTGTTAAAGTGTGTCTAAATAACCCTATCTAATAGATCATTAGATACCTAATCGCTAATAATACATTCAATATGCGTACAAATCGTCATTACTGGGTAGCGTATTGGAAATTTAATGAAGTTAACTAATAGAAATATCCATTAAAAAGATATTTCTCATTAAAAATTTTAAATTCAAATTCCATCAAGTACTCTCGGTCATTGGTGGAGGTATTATATGTAAGTAAATCTAGAATTTAACAATCTTTGTTTCAAAGGATAACGGTTATTGAAATATTACTCAACATCCGCTTTCGGCCGCCATTTTACCAAGATGTCATCGTTGGTCTAAGCCAGTGTTTCTCAAACTTTCGACATCTGTGTACCCATTCTATAATTTTCGTAATACTGAGTACCCCTCTTCAAAAAAATGCATATAGGTACAATAATAATAAAAATATTTTTTTTTCCTTTTTTAGTAAATACACAAAGTAATAATAAAGGAAAAATAATTTTCATTCATAACAAAATATAAAGAAAATAAATAAAAGTTATATTATAAATAACATTCATTATAATCAATGAGAAGGATGAAATTGTTTATGTTGAGACGACAGATCATCATAATTTGGTTCCCTGGTTGTTAATTTTAATCTGAGATGTGGAACCATCCAGAAGCCTGTTCCTTTTTTTTTTACTTAATGTCTACAAATCCTGAAAAAGCAACTTCTCATAGATATGAAGTTGGAAAAGGCAAGATGTATTTCAGGACTTTCTCTGTTAAAACCTGATATAGATGTTGCATTTGCAACCACAATGATATTAAAGTACACTCTTTATATTAATTTTTCAAGCATCCGTCTGAAGCTAGGTAATTCCAACAATAATTGCTCTTCTTCCGCATGCGATACACCATCTAGCATCGATGTTGCATTGATGTCGTATTACTGCTTGTTGCACCAGGCGCAGCCAAACCATGGTGCAGCGTGTACCCCCACCAAACTCTTCCCGTACCCCAGGGGATACGCATACCACACTTTGGAAAACACTTGTCTACGACTTAAGGGTACCAGAAGTGGCACCCGGCATATTCGTAATCAGCGGGAAAAAATGAGTCAGTCAATAAACTTTTCTCTCTCGATAATTCCAGGTCATGCTACGTGTATATGGGCTTGCGACCAGACCATAAAGACGTATTAAAAAAATACAACATAATAAATGTACCAATGATGTATGTATTATAAAAATTATTGTTGTTTTATTAACTGCTTCATGCCATAGTTTTGAATAGTGAAACTTTGCAAACTCACTGTGTATAGGAAGGAGTCATAATGGAAGATGTTTATGGTTACAGTCTGATAGAAATGATTAATCTAATTGCCACATGTGATTTCAATCATTTGCAAAGGAATACAGCGAATGCATTTAAGATCTGTTTGCAATATGCAAATGAGGGAAAAGCTGTTTACAGTAATAACGCATTCGAATTTAATTGCATTGGAAAGATTGGTTACCAACCTATTTATTATTTGAAAGTTCACCGGAAGTACATGGCAACACAACAAACATGGCCGAGATGAATGGAATTAGCTTGGAGAAGACTTCATTCAACAGTGAACAGAATAGGATAGAAAAGCATTTACGCAATGAAAATATTAATAATTAATTTAGAAAAGTAATAATTATTGCATGTATGTAAATTGACTTGCGACTATTCTATTGATCTAACAGTCTGGTCGCTAGCCCATACAAATATCATTATCTGGAAATATTGAAGGTTTTCACTGATTCTGACTCAGTCGGCCATCTTGGAAAAGTGGCGACCGAAAACGATTTTTTTGCAATATTTTATTAACCGTTATTCCCACAGAAATTTTATTCAGAGATGAAATAAAGATATTTTAATTCTACACAAAACGGTATTTTCTATATATTTGATAATTTTAACAGTTTCATCACAATGTAAGAAAATAATGTTAGTGGGTATTGAACCACCATATTGTTTTTTGACTTAAACAATGCAAGTTTTATTCTCTGTGTCATCAGTCATCATCAGTCTTTATAAGATCTATTCACTTGTCTGGGTCCCCATATAATGACTGGACAAGAAGTTTGTCTTAACGTGGCATTTCTATAAATAAACGAAAAACATAACTATAAATGTGCAGTGATCCCAGTATAAATATACAAAGATCAGCGTATGTATATTATCACAGGACTACAGGTCAGAACAATGAGTAAACACAATCATAACTTTAAATAGTAGCCATAATTCTTTAGTTATTTTTTCCTAACATGACTACCAAACGAAATATCAAAAAACGGTTTGGGACTAGATCTATGAAATGAAAATAACAAGTGCAGTCATTCTTTGGAAACAATAATTCTATTATTGATTTAAAAGTGTGAAGTAATAAATACGCAAGCAAGGTTAGATTTTCCAGGTGAAAAATTATTACATCACTGTACAAATTAGTGATTATTTTTAGGTGTTTGTTGTTTGTTTGACTGAACAGAGGTCGTTGCATAAGTGATTTACCTACTGATTATTCGTGTTTAGTTGTTATTTTAAAATGTTTGCATATTATCTTGCATCATGAGTAAGGAAACACTTCATTCAATCACTCTTGTAGTCTAGTATCTTGAATTTGGAGAACATTTCTATTGAAAACGAAAAGGGAAGCAAGATATAAGACTATTTGAATATGCTAAATTATCTATAAGTAAAGTTCATCCAAAAACCGAAATTACGTACATTCAAAAATTTGCTAACCTTAATCTTCTTTTGGCTGTCTAGTAGATTAGTGTTTAAGATTTATCTCCATAAAAACTCGAATGATGTATCTAAGTTTATATAGATTTGTTAATTTTCGAGAACCGAAAAAATGGCAAAAAACCCTAACTTGTAGTCCTGACTCCTGAGTATCGTGTATCAGGTGAAGTGCTGAATCCGATTGTTGAAACCGTTTACGTATAAGTTTTGTTGTCAATTCATGGTACCATAGCGGAAGATAGTCATTTCCTTCTCTCTACGTCTTGAACGATGCATTCATTCACAGCTTTTTACAATATATACAAATAATTACAAGATAAAAAGAAATTTTTATATACAACGTTTTTAAATTTTCTGTTGAATCATATAAACTTGACTTGACTAGCTTAAACGATCAAAAGCATTTGTACTTGATAGAAATAATACTGAAATGACATTTTGACATGTCATATTGATTTCCATAGTAACGCACGTGTATATTAATTATTTAGTTGCTAGGACCCTAGCAACCCAGGACCCCCTAGCAACCAATAATGATATTGAAATAACTTTTCATACAAAACAGAATTAACTGAAAATGAATTAAATTCTACTTAAAGATGGCTAAAAGTATTAAAAAAATGCATTGGCATCGTGTTCTGATATATTCTAAAAGTTTCAAATGTCTAGCTAGTCGGGAAGTTAGTTAAAGATCGATTGCAAAATTTGTATCGGACAAATAAGAATACGAGCTAAGAAAAACGTTGTAAAATAAATACAATTACCTTCCAAATTAAAAAAAAAAAAAACGCGACAGCATGCCGCAGATGAAACAAACAGACACATACGGCTCTAATAATTATTAGACGCCCGTATGTCGCATCCTATTTCCCAATCATATGTTCACTCATCAGTGGATATAGTTGTATCCAGATAAGTGCAGGATCCGCAATAGATGCGACGAAGTGTGTAACGGCCAAGACACACGACACGGCGGGATAAGAGTACCAGTACTTTCCTAAATCCGTAAGACGCAGTCGACATGATCCACCGAACGCAGCACCTGACACCCCGCTCGCCTTTCGACCCTTGTAGTCAATTTATAAGCCAGTTGGAGCGGTATGCTTGCGCGGCACATATAGGGGGTACACGCAACGAGTGCGGACGATGATTTCGTGTTTGTTATACGAAAATATGATCAAAATTAAACTAAGTAATTAAAATCTACTTCGTAAACGGAAAGTTCACCACCCTTAGACTATAGCCACCAACCCATACCGTTTTTTTACGCACGCCTGTTCAATGTAAACGCAATCACTGGATGTGATTCGTATAATAAAAATAAGGGGCTGTTTTTGTTTCCCATACAAGACAAATACTTTTATTCGCAGGTTCTCAATGAAATCCAGTTTCGGTATTCAGCAGTAAAATTTTATATCCGTAATAAATAAACTTAAGTAATCAGAAAGTAACGAACATAACAATTCACAAGAAATTTGTGCATTATTATTTCACGTTAAATTTAATAATTTTTGTCGTTAGCGAATGACAGATATAAAAAGATGGCGTGCTTGATATCTCTGAAGAATCGTGAAAACACGGTGAGACTCTTATTTCTCTTCGTGAGAATCGATAAAAATAAGTTACAAAATTATTTTGTTACAATTATGATACGTCAATTGAATAAACGTGCTCCAAAAATATCATAGACTAATATCGTTATGAACAAAAAATCTACTAATAGATAAATGGTATGACTATTAGGAATGGTATAGATGCGCCCGTCGAAGTTAGTTACATGTAAATTGTACGTAAAACATTTCACCGTAGCACAGTTCGCTGTGAGCTCTCTATCTGAAAGTGATGACCGTATATTATACGATCTCAAATTTTATTAGATTCAATATGAACATTAATTCAATTTTCATAGCCGATTATTATAGACATAGGACAGCATGTATATGAAGAGGTGGACAAGTTCATGTATCTCGGATCCAGCCTAAATACCCAAAATAAGACAGCAGAGGAGATAAAAATCCGCCTTATCTCCGGGAATAAATGCAGGCATGCCTGCAAGCGACTGGTGGGGTCGAAAATTCTAGGCCGAAGAAGTAAACTTCTAATATATAAAACAAGTGCCAGTGGTCACTTACGGCTGTGAGACTTGGTGCTTAACTCAAAACGAGGAAAACAAATTAGCTGTCTTCGAGCGCAAAATACTCCGCAAAATCTTTGGACCCACGTTGGAAAATGGGAACTACAGAATAAAAATGAACCATGAATTGGAAAAGCTGATTGAACAGCAAACAATCATAAGGTACTGTAAGTCCCAAAGACTACGATGGGCGGGACATGTGGAGAGAATGCCTGAAGTTAGAGCGCCAAGGATCATGACGAAGTGGCTACCCCAACGGAAGAGACCCAGAGGCCGTCCAAGAAGGAGATGGGCTGACGCCGTAGAAGTGGACTGGCTTCATATAGGAAGACCCGGTAACTGGAGAAGTATGGCGAGAGACCGGAGTGAGTGGAGAGCGGTTGTGGAGGAGGCCAAATCCCACCCCGGGATGTAGCGCCGTGGAAGAAGAAGAGCCGATTATTATAAATTCTTTTTCTTTCACCCTGTCGCGACCCAGTGTTGGGGCATGGGGCAAGCACAAGTTCGATCCATCGCCAAATCTTGCGCCTCCCGCCATTCCAGACCAGAAGTGCATAGATAGCTTTTGTAACACCGCTGCAGGGTGAGGGAGGGCCGGCCACGACGACGGAACCCTTAATGCTGTGCCACAAGGGTACGAAGTCTCGTACTCTTTGACGGCATCCGGAACACATGTCCCAGCCACGTAAAACGTCTCTATGTGATTACTTCAATCACCGAAGGCTGCTGTGTCTGCTCACGAACTCGGGTGTTTGTAACGCGGTCGTACCAATGTACCCCTAAGATTCGGCGGAGACATTGATTCTCAAAGTTCAAAAGCCGAGACCTTTGAAGCTTAGTAAGACGCCATGTCTATTGTATATATGCTTATTATCAATTACTTACCCCTTAAATAGAAATCATATCGAATTTTCTGCCATTCACCGTATACTAATATACCCTAGTGTCATACCTACTACCTACCGCTCTATTCTTATCTTTGTCCCATATACTACAGCCAGCAACAAAATAACAAGTCGAAAGTAACAGACCATAGTTAGTTGCGAATTGTGTTTATGAATTCATAACTATATTATTGTCGTGACTTTTTTTTGTTTGTCGTAATATAATTTTTATTATTTTTCGTGAATCGTAAATTTCCCAACACTAATTCAATTGTGTGATGTGTTTTTTTTCGTAAATGATTATGTGCAGAATTTTGGTGCCGAATCGAAAGTAAGTAAGTACTTACGTTGTGCAATGTTTTATCTAACTAGAAGAGATAATTGTGTGGTTTGAAATCGCAAGTGTTTATTTTGCGCGGGTAAACGACCTCGCAGAATTTTAACATCCTGCGCCAATAATTGAATGTCTTTTCAGAAACTACACATTTCACAGAGTTTTCAAAAGTGAATCCATTCATAAAAACACAATTTTAATTGTTAAATTTTGTTGTTAACATCTCATTAATGACATACCTATACAACCACAGAACAGATTAATTAATAAATATACTCCCAATAGACTATAAGTCGATAAGCAGGGTTTTGAATGTGTGAGTGTCCTACGAAAATGAACCACACATTATAGACGTGCAATAGTATATGTTGCAACCTTCAAATATACCAATATTGAATGAGCGTCAGTGAATGAACCGAGAGCAGTTGTCAGAACGTAGGACAAGCATATTCTTGACACGTGTTTAAATTTATCCCATATTCTTCCACACTCGAGATCGGTTGGCTGTTACTCCACACGCGTTAGGTATCGATAGAGTTCCCTGTTTACAACATAATATGTATTGTTCATGGCAGGATGACCTAGGAGCACAAAGTTAATGGAGACTGGCTCAGCATACTGGGTGTGGTATACCAGGCCATAGATTGATGTCGAGTGTGGAAAAAATATGGGATAAACTTAAACATGTGTTAAAGAATGTTATTTTTCACAGTTACGTCTGTATGATAATACTATGCATTAAAGTTTGTGAAAGTAAAAATAAATAGTACTTACCTATAACGTATAAAGTGTTTTAATTGATATCTACCTACCTATTTATTTCTTATATTATGTATGTCATGGGTGTCGGTTGTTGATGGGTTTGATGATATTATGATGTTACTATGCTCTTTCTTGGTAAAACTTTACAGATACTTAACGGTTAAAAAATACTGCTTCATACCATATATTCCAGAATCCATCCAGAAAAACAAAAAAAATATAATCAACATTTTTCAAATAAAATCACATTTCCGGTAGAAACAACACACTATGTGCTTTACATATTATATTCATTCTGGCAGCATGGTTGGAAACACTAGCTTCAATATGATGTGAAATATCAATTATTAATGTAAGTGGTACAATAATATAATATTAAAGTTACAGTTAGTAAGTAAAATACATTAAATTATATAGTATACGATGTGTCATCTCTCAGTGCTCTAAAGAAAACGCTACAAAAATATTTTCAACGTCTACTTAGAATCGATGTATCCGCCGAATCCGAAGAGTAGACTGGTACGACCGCGTTATAAACATTCGAGTACCTATATATTATATGTATCAATGTTGGTGATCGATGTAATCATTGTTTGGGCAAACCCGATATAAAATATCATTGGCTGAAAACTACTCTAGTATCAGTCGACACCTCATTGGCTACAAACCGTTTAATACCAATACGTCGACCAAAGAATGGCTTTAAATGGTTGACGAGCTGTAAGAAATTGTGTACGCATCAAATCTATGTAAATTCAGCTAAATGTCTATTCTATATTATGGTAAATCATTGCTAACGATATGCATTAATATTTTATAAATTAATTACAGGTCCATTACAAAAATATATCCATAAGAATAGATTTTATATTTAATGCGGTGGGAGGTCTACTAATTATTATAACTTTTTACGGTAAATTTCTCATACCCAGACACAATAAGTATTAGAGGAATGCGCGTGCCTAACGGTCATAATTATTAGAATCATTAGTGTCTTTTTGTGTCGTCCGCGATATATTGTCTTTTAGACATACCGCGACAGAATATTAAAATAAGCATTGTTATACCTCAGATGGTTACACCAATTCATGAGTTCCACTATAACATGACTACCGTGTCGCAGAATGCCCGTTGAAAAGGCTATTTGACAGTCAATTCCATAGGGTTCTGACGAAGAAGAAGTAATATTTCATCCATATTGTATTTTTTTTCCGTTACGTACGATCATTTTATTTGTCGATTAATTTATGCCCATTAAAGCGGAGAAGATATTCTCGACCGGAAACTTTAATTAGAATTAAAGTAATTAATTTAGCGAGTAAAAGAGAGTGGGAGAGACACATTACTCACATGTCACTGAACTTTTATTTACACGACAAAATTGGCGACAAACGAAATATTCATGCTATTAAAACTTTTAACATTACACGAAAACTGTTGAGTTGACACGCTCAGATCTTGCATATTAGATAACGACTTTTAATGATGTATTTCTTTTTTTTATTATCAGCAAAGAACTATTATTTTTAAACATTGTTGTGTTGGCTGCAATGTGATTTCATTGTTTTAAAAAAATCTTTCATAGACAACAAGATTAAAATAGAACCACTCCATTGTTTCAAGACGGACTTGAAGCGATGTGATACTGGATCACAATGCGCGGAGAAAATAATGGTAGGTAAGTTATGAAAAAAACTGGAATTGAAAGAATAAAATTAAATGCGTGAAAGTTAGAAGCACTTTGAAAAATGTTAAACGGGGATCCTAAGCCAGAACCAAGAAATTATCTACACTAAATCTTCTCATTATGTGTACAGTGTGGAAACAATGCTGGGAAAGAATTCATTATTATTTTCATTGTATTCTTGAAACTTATTTGTCTTAGAGATGGCTTTTGTAATGTAGTGATGTTTCTTCATTATTGTTAAATTAATATACTGTCATATTGAATGAATACATTTTTCATCGCGGAACAAAGTGTTGAAAAAGTTGTTTTTGCAATAAGGTTTCGCTAAAATTTGATTTAGGTTCGACACAGCTATACTAGATTATTGAATATCATAGCATATATAATCGCAAAATCAATTCAAAATTCCAATAAAAAGATTTACCTAATATATTATTCAAAGAATATTTACTGAACATTATATTATATGTCCATAAATGAGGCAACGATTCCGGTGGGAAGCAAGCTTTGTCAGCACACATATCCGTGACATATAGGAGTCGATCTCAAAAGTATTATTCAATTATTTTAAACGTCGGCGTTATCGTTTACTCGATGAGAAAAATTGACGGTGAAAATAATATTGTTTATTACATGCATCTCCAACGCTATTTACCTCAGCTGAGGCATGGCCTAAAAAGATCGTAACTATGCGACGCGCGGATTATGCTAATGACGCGTGCCGAACGGAACATAATTTGTCATAACAATTCAACATGCGTCCATTTAGTGTTATGTTTCTTCTTCTTGGTCGTGCACTCATGGCTGAGGACCGTGACCACATATGAATTTCGCCATCCTTTGCGCACAAATCTTGCAATCGATTTTTAACTAACTTCCTGACTAGCTAGATATTTAAAACTTTTAGAATATATTATAACACGATGCCAATGCATTTTTTTAATACTTTTAGCCATCTTTAAGTAGAATTGAATTCATTTTCAGTTAATTCTGTTTTGTATGAAAAGTTATTTCGGAAGAAATCCGTAATCCAATCCACTATTATTGGTTACTAGAGGTCTGGAGTCCTAGCAATTAAATTATTAATATATACGTGCGTTACTATGGAAATCAATATGAATGTCAAAATGACATATTAGTATTATTTCTATCAAATACAAAAATTTTTGATCGTTTAAGATAGTCAAGTCAAGTTTATATGATTCAACAGAAAATTTAAAAGCGTTGTATATAAAAAGTTCTTTTTATCTTGTAATTATGTTGATTTGAGTACATCAAAAGTCATAGTTCAGATGCTGGATATTGACATTAGAGACCATCGATAGTATAATAAGGTTATGAATAACAAGTAATTAATGTGTGGTCAGATTCTCACTACCTCACCTTTTAGTTGGCATTACTAATATATTCCTTCGTGCTTTTTTTAACAATACAGAAAAATCGATCACGAACTGTCCTTATATTTTTAAATTATTTCTATTAGGTATGTTTCTAGAGTTTTTCAAAATTATGTTTTTCCCTACCATGTCCGATCCTGATAGGAACATATGGGCCTACACTGAGTGGAGGTTTGTATTGGCAGATTTTCGTTTTTTACGAGAAATGGATGTCAGTCACTTGCTCAACATATTAGGTCCATACTCTGACACACACAAATTGAAAAACAATATGTGTACTTGCCAGACCCAGGATTCGAACCTGGGACCCACGGCTTTATAGTCGAGCGCTTAAGCGCGTAATTATGTTTTTACAGATCGTTTATTCTTACGTCACTCTTCAATTCTTATTGTTACGTATCTAGGGCGCTTGCTCTCCTGAGGCATCTTTGACTCCAAAGCCCATCAAATTTCAGAACATGTCAGACTGTCAGACAATCTGTCATTGCTTAATGTTTCGTATTGAGGAATCTGGTATCTAGCAGAAGATCAGAAGTAATAATTGATGACCATCATTATTACATGCGCATAATTTCCTGTAAATATTTCGTAATCTTGCGCGAACGATTATATCTTTAAAGCCGACTTGACAAAGTGATCGGAGAAATGTGGATTTCGATAAGACTCTTAGGCGTTTCAAGATCATCATCGTAACCACTCATTAGTCGTATAAAGGTTACTCAACGATGTGTGACCGGTGAATATCTCACAGTAAACTGCTATTGAATAAAACCGCATTATGATTATTTTGAAAGATTCCTGTAAATTCAAAATAATTTCAGATATTATAACATGTTCATCGGTGGCGAAGGGTAGAGGTAGGCTGTTAAGATCCAACATAAATAGTTTACACTAAAATTTGTCAGTCAAACCTATTCGTTGTCGTTGAACTAAGACTACAATGTGTCGATAGTATTTGTTAGTTTTTTTTAAATTCAATTAAACCCTGTTTAATCCAAATAGTCCAAAAATGTTCGTTTACCTATAAAATATTTTAAATTATTCCATTAAATCATACATAACTTAATATTATTTTATGGATAGAAGGATATTTTTGATCGATTATGGCTTGGTTTAGGCAGGGCTTAATGAATTTAAAAAACTAACCATCACAATCTGTAATATGACACTCTCAATTCAACGAAAACAAATAAGTTTGATTGAAAAATTATTACGCTATTTATGCCGAATCGCCCATAGTTCAGGTATGGTTGAATTGAATTAATTTTAAAAACTAACCAGCAGAATCTGCAAATTGTATTCTGAGTTCAATAAAAACAAATAAGTATGACTGACAAAGTTTAGTGTCAACTATTTTTGTCGAAGTTTAGCAGCCTACCTCCACCAATGATATTCACAAGCCATGGCATTTAGAGATGTATAAAGAAAGAGCACCCCGAAAAAACCGCCCGGACATTATTTAACATTAATTAAGACAAACTAATATTATTTTTAAATAAATAGGTAATTTGTATTTTTTCTATTTCTCAGGAGCAGTTACCCAAGACTGTGGTCGCCACGGGCTCAAATGTGCTTTGACTGAATTTACTTACATGTATTTAAGTTAAGAGTAGGTACTCATGGAAAAGGGAATCACTTAGAGGCAAAATTAAATTAATTTGTAATAACTAACAAAAGCTTATACAAAACTACTGAACAATCTAAGTGAAGAGATCTTCAAGAATTCTAAATGCAACAAAATTGGTCTTTGCGGCGACCGGGTCGGATGGGTCCAACAGCTGGTTGAACCGACTTAACCAGGTTTTACTTTTCCGTATATATTTCGAGACATTCCCAGAGGATGTGGTTTGCTTCCTGTAAGGCCCATTTCAGACGGGACACCGGTGTCGCGCTCGATATAATATAGTAGGCCTTTGTATTATGTTTATGAACGCCCCAGAGCTAATGAGTCAACGCATAATTTTGTGATATAAATTGGAACATAAAACTGGCTGCGGTAATAAAAACAAGTGTGTCGGCGGCTTGAGAATGTAGCGCCGACGGAAAAGTGTACCGAACATGCGTTGACTCATTAGCTCTGGGGCTTTCATTTTACAGTAGGGGTTGATTCCCCCGCTTTGCCAACACATTCTATAACTTAACAAAACATGTATTCGTAGTATTTAATAGGTAATGCAAATTTCTTTGTTGAAACGACCCCTAACCATACATAACCCGCTATACCTTCTCTCACCGCTAGACAGATAAGCTGATTTTGTTTTTGATAAAGGTAATGTGAATTTAAATATATATAAAACAAAATCGTTGTAACAAGCTCACCGTTCTTTGATAATGCACTAGTTGCAGACTATAAAGATTTAACCGTTAACATTGATCCCAGTAATGTTAATGGATACGCAATTTTACACTTAAATAATAAGAATAATTGCTGGTAAGAGCAAATCGTCAAACATTACAAAACACAATACACAGGAAACATTTAAAACTTTTCATTGATGCGTCGATCGGTACGCAGTTCAAAAATGCGACGTAATTATAGACAGGTGGGAAAAGATTTAGTGACGAAAATCATGTGACGTAATTTATGAACGACCACCATTTCGGCTTTCAGGGTACATAATAAGTAGATATATACCCAGCGGGGATTTTATTTGACGCAGATGACGCGATCGATTCATCAGAAAATGTAAAAGTTGCACTCGAAGCATTTCAAACCAGTCATAAAATTATCAAACTACTTATGCCAAATTCTTATTACATTGAGTATAAAATGTAGCCCAAAGCGTAACAAAATAACTGCAATATAATAATATGTACCTATTGTATTTTTAAAGGCCAAAAGGGGTCTCTAACTTAACCTATGATAAATAAAAATTTTAAGGCTTGTTCAAGAACGTTACGAAAAATAAATGCAATAAAATCAAAATTTAAACAAAAAGAATAGAAGTCGCAGTTGGTGCGTTCGGCGTCCATGTTCTTATGCCCGTCACTACCTAGCAATTTTATCATTTATAATCACAGATCATAATATCGTGTGTTACTGCCAAAAGTTGGTAAGTCGATAATTTAGGAATTTAGAGTCAACAGCGTATTATTTGTATATATTATATATAAATATGTATGCTAGAAAAAATCAATATTATCCGATATTAGAACATGCACAAAGAAATTAGCATCATGCCTGATTTTGGAAGGCATGTCAAACTTCAAATTGCAATTAATTACTCCGTAACGCGATTTAAAGACTTCCCAACTTTTGGCAGTACCTCGGCTTCCAAACTAGGATGAACCAAATTTCGTGGTTTTATCGTAACAAATCCAATAGAAATATCATTATTTTGGAGGTGCTGTTTGGTACAGAATTGTACCATCTTCCATGCAACGATATTAATTTAAAAAACGTAAATATATTTAATGTAATGTTTGATGCCAGACACACCTCACGTGTAACAGAGTGCGTTCTTATGAATTCAATACAATTATTGTTATAATTACTGTGGGAAAATCTCATCGTCAATAATAATTTTATAATAATAATTAAAGCCGCCGTGAGGTATTTTAAAAAAACTGTAAATTAAAATGATTCACACATTCCCTATAAACATTAAGCGGCCATACGCACTTGCGGCAGGCCGCCTCGCGGCTAGCCGCGGCGGCCTGCCGCCTATCGTTTTTTGTATGCCGGCTAACCGCAGCGGCCTGCCGCATATCGCACTTCGCATACAAAAAATGATAGGCGGCAGGCCGCCGCGGCTAGCCGCAACGCGGCCTGCCGCAAGTGCGTATGGGCACTAATAATATAATATTTTTCGCACGACTTTTCCTTGACTTTTGCAGGTATTTTTATTGCTTTTCCCACCGCATTTTCTTCCAAAGCCGTTAACTTGTGCCTACCATAAAATATAATTTAATACATACACATTTTATATCTCAACGAAGTCCATTTATTTAAAAATTCTCTACGTCTAGTATTAACAAATACATCAACACAAACATCTCTCAAATCATCGCCCTACCGGTCTA
Source organism: Rhyacophila brunnea (assembly GCF_057557595.1). Classification (NCBI taxonomy): domain Eukaryota; kingdom Metazoa; phylum Arthropoda; class Insecta; order Trichoptera; family Rhyacophilidae; genus Rhyacophila; species Rhyacophila brunnea. The sequence goes on from NW_028232752.1 coordinate 19,654,824, forward strand.
AATCTAAGTCTATCACGATACCCCACGTTTGGTTTTGAAGCATCATGTTTTATGCGTTGGAATGTCTCAGGAGCAGTTACCCAAGACGGAGGTCGCTAGGCACTCAAGTGTGCTTTAACTAAGTTTAAGCCTACTAGAAACTTTAAGTTTAATAGAAACTCGTCTCGACTCTTGACGTTGGATTTGCCGATGTTTTTTGTTGTTGTTATTCTCAAAACACATGTAACTTAATGTACTCACTACCGCAAATTGTATCGGTGCGGTATTTAGTAGAAAAAACAACTGCCTTTTGCATGTGATAAATTTCTCTCGACTTGGGTCGCTGGTAAAAAGCAATAAGTTGCATTGGCGCATGTGTAGAAACAAAATTTTAATTCGCTTCGGCTAGTCGCGTGACCGTTCCAGCACGGTTTCAACTTTGTTCGTGGAAGAATTTTCATTTATGACTATATTCCAATCGAGATAATTTTCTATCTGCGAAGGAGTAAACTCTAAAGTGACGAATGGCTATGGAAGTGTCTTCACTTCGCATTATCCATGAAAAAATGTAAAAAAAATGACCTTGAACCAATATTTTTAGGAAATGCCACATAATAATATAATATGTCCGCTTAAGAAGTCGTTGTTGTCGGGTTCGTATCGTGGGTTTGGCAAATTCACAATTGGTCGCAAGTCTCGAAATCATGTTATGGAGTACTTACTTGCAATTTGAAGTTTGACATGCCCTCTAAAATCAGGCATACTACTAACTTCCTTATGCTTTATGTGCATGTTCTATATATCGGATGACGTTGTTTTTTTCTAGCATACATATTTATATATAGACATATAATCCATTGTTAACTCTAGATACCTAAATTATCGAATTACAAACTTTTGGCGGCAACCCCACAATATTGCACTTTTGTGTGTGTTGAAATTAAAGTATGGACCTAATATTATGTAAGTGTAAATGGCCTATATCTATTTCTCGTCAATAACTGTCAAGAAACCAAAATCAAGGATCCGCCAATTAAAAACATCTTCTATGTTACAGTATTTCAAGGATATGTCTTGTTTCTTTGACTAAGATTTACAAAGCACAACAAAGTAATTTCTTTACAAATCTGTAAATTAATTTACGACTACTCATAACATTCAAATAACTAATTTTAATAATATAGTGAATGATAGGGTAAGATTTCTCTTGTTTCGAGAACTAGATGATAGACAACTGTTATTAAAATTATTATTTAAATTATTATTTAAATTATTTTTAATTAAGTCGTTCTCTTCATGTTCTCACTGACATGTCATATTGACATGAACCATTTTTTTCCGTCTCTACTAGTAGAGGCCTAGGCGCCTAAAAAAGAAAATTACGTAGAAATCAATTACCGAGCTTTCTAAAAAACAAGTCTCTTGAAACAAGCAAAAAATGTTATAGCGAGTTGGTTATTTTCTTTGATGCACATTTAAAAAGCATCTCACGAATAGCCTTAATACGTCTAAAAAATACAGGTAAAAGAGTCAAGGCCTCTAGTTTCAAAACCTTCTTTCACTGTATTCATGTAATAAAGATCACGAGTGTCCAATGTTATAAAAAATAATGTCTCTACTCTTTTCATTTGTTTTAATTAGATTAGTATGTTATATATAAATAATTGCTTTGGCGCCCTAATTTCTAATATAAACACTTAGGTACAAGACTTTCTTATTTAACATCTTTTATATTCTACTGATATCCATTTTTATACAGGTACTTATCCTATGGATTAAAGTTTCAGTTACGGTAAAATCCACGTGACGTCTTAAGAGCACTTTAATTAGCTTTCCGTTTTAACTTTTTAGCATTCATTCTTCTTTCTTACACATCTCCATTGCTTTCATCATTTATCGAGGTTTTACTGTATTACTTTATTACTTCAAGGCCTGCACCCAGTGGCGGCTCTAGCATCTTTTAGTAAGTGGGGTCAGATGGCGTGAAATGTACCTACCTTATCAATATTAATCAAAGCGTAGAAAACATATCTTTTTGTACCTATTACTTCATCTTCATATGCCTCCTGCGTTCGAAAGAATCTTATTGCTACAAGGAAAACAAAATACTCTTTTCAAGGATACACTCGCCGTCAACCATGTTTCTTTGGTAAACCGTTCGGAGTTAAATGCTTTTTTTTTTGTTTTGATTAATTCATACATAATAACTAAATCTGTTGACGGTGACTGGTTGGTGAGGTCCTAATTGTACTTCTTGTTTGTCTTCAAATGTCAATGTACTTGTAACTTATATTTCAATAAATAAACCACCTCATTCATCATAATACCTAATATTATTTATCAAACTTATTTTACTAACGTGAAATTCAACTATCCACAACTAGTACTTTACAATTAATATTTAAGTAATACAAATTAATATTGATTTAATTAACTGAAATAGCACATACCCTTTGTTATTATTATTCAAGATATTATAAATTATTATAGTATGTATTAACAAATAATATATTTTAAGACTTAAGGACATATATTACATATTTGATCACTTACTGGCAAACTAACTAATAAACTAAACCGGTGGGTCATGGGATATGAATTTACAGCCGACCGAAAAGATAACTTCATAATATATTATAATAATAATACGCCAACTATTGCCTACTCACACTTATGCAGGACCAGGTATCTGCTACGGTGTCGCCGGTCCAGCATCGGTACATGTCGGTACATCGGTACATGCACGATGATGGCACGTACAAAGCGGCCTACAGATGTACTTATTATTCAGCTTCCTTATGAATTTTGAGAATCTTAACGGGCAATCGCACATAGCATCTCATATAAAATTGCTTTGATTTTAAAGGGGCCACCCAGTTTGGACCCCAGATGTATCGGTGTATTGTACTATGTAGGTAGAGCCAAAACTCACATAGAGCATTAGGGTTGGGCTAAGAAACAAGAATCAAGTATGGGCAAACGGTACAAATAAAATATTATATAATTAATGTATACTTAACAATGTCAATGTATTGTGGCAGGCATGTGTAACATGAATATGTAATTGAATATTAATTAAAGAATGATGGGGGGGGGACTGTCCCCTCGGTCTCTTAAGGTAGAGCCGCCCCTGCCTGCACCAACGTACTAAGGTGCGTATAAACATAAACTCATTATAATATAGGACATAGGTGATGTTGCACAACAAGCTGTTTCAAAGTCTAATAATGACTGTACTGTACTGCTAGGAATGATTGATGTATCTTCTTATAAGTCTGATTATAACAGCTTTGCGTCGAGAAAAATGATGAAGAAAAAAAAACAACGAGAAATGAATGCTAAGAATACGACTTGATTGCCGCTGTAATTTGACATAAGCAATAAATCTTAAAATGGACAACCACAAAAATACAAACTGCTTAGGCCGGTATTAGACTATAAAAGGTCTAATATGTTATAGCATTTGCTTTATAAAACACTGTGTTGAATATTTTATAAAAGATAAGTTTAAATTAATTACAAGATAAAAAGAACTTTTTATATACAACGTTTTTAAATTTTCTGTTGAATCATATAAACTTGACTTGATTAGCTTAAACGATAAAAAAAAATTGTACTTGATAGAAATACTGAATAATGAAATGTCATTCCACATTGATTTCCATAGTAACGCACGTATATATCATTAATAATTTAGTTGCTAGGTCTCCCTAGCAAACAATAATGGTATCGAAATAACTTTTCATACAAAACAGAATTAACTAAAATTGAATCCAATTCTACTTAAAGATGGCTAAAAGTATTAAAAAAATGCATTGGCATCATGGTATGATATATTCTAAAAGTTTAAATGTCTAGCTAGTCGGGAAGTTAGTTAAAAATTGATTGCAAGATTTGTACCGGACAAATAAGAATACGACTTAAGGAAAACGTTGTAAAATAGACAATTAATGTCTGTATATTTTATGTTTCCAATATTTTAGTTATATTTTCGAAATCTGGTTGGTGACTATGGTAAAGTAATAGGTACCTACTTTGATTTAAAATACAAAAGCCGATCGCCAATAGTAGCTCAATTTGGAAAGCACTTCAGTGAGTATTAAACGCCATTAGTTAAAAAGTGTCACAATTAAGTATGACTCTTTTAGCATAGTGGTTCTACCTGATACACGAGAGATGCAGTCGATCCTGCGGGGGTGTCTTACTTTTTTCAAAAAGTTTTTTTTCTATTGATTATAATATATTTTCTCAGAAGTGTTTTCAAAATTGTGTATGTTCAATAATTAGAATGTTACATTCTTAAATCTTGTGATTTATTCGTTGAATAAAAAAAATAGTTAATTAAAAACAAAATACTTAATTTTTAACGTTAAATGAGACGATCAAGGAATGTTAGACCGTAATGCACAACAATACAAAGATGCATTGTAGCTGGAAGGATATAGGGTAGGTAGTCGCCAGTCGGGAAGTAGCCTTACGCCCTACCCAAACTCGCCTCCTTTTTTCCGCGCCAAAGTTTTGTTACTTCAATCAATGTTTTATAGTTTTATAATCTGGTGTGAAAAGCCAAATATATGTAATACATTCGAACTTGGTTATTACGAGGAAGATGGTACCTACTGAATTTCGTTATAAGCATTACTCGTTATATAAAATTTTTCGCGCCACGTTCTATTTAAGCATAGAACATAACAAATCTGAAAACCATCGTAAAAATCCCAGAAACAAGCATGGCATTCATAAACTACAAAAGAAGTTGTTTATTGTAATGAAGTAGTGAGGCGCTGATAAGTACCTACTGTCTTCACAAAGCTTGGATTTTTTACATGCAATTTCAACCATATGCGTGGATACTTTTTCAATGTTGTCGGCGAAAACACCAATTAGGTACTTAGACACTTAACTAGTGTCATAAACGTAATCCGATCCCGGCGGCATCGGTCTAGTTAACTGCCCGCTCGAATTTTATTGCTTAGGGTCGAAAATGTTGTTTTTAAACGATCGACACATTTACAGTTTCGCTCGGTATACCTGAGAAGTATCTCGTTATAAAAGTGAATAAATGTATGGAGAAAATCATACACTAAAATGTCAACGAATGTTTCCTCATTACATCCGAGATCTCGCTATTTCCGTGATCGTAATAACTAAGTATTTAATTTCCCCGAATCAGTGGTTTTAATTAAAGTCTAAACTTACCCTCCTACATAAACCCTTCCAAATCAATACTTATCCGATAATGTTGTGCTGTTGTAAAAAAAGTCTATGAAGTATACATATTATTACAATGTAAAAGATTTTATAAAATATATTTGATAAAGACTTTTTATAGTCTAATGCCTGGTCCACACCGGCAACAAGTCGCGCGACAACTCGTTAAATTTTACGATAATTATCATAATTGCTTAAGAAATTTTACGATAATTATCATGCTTATCGTAGAATTTAACGTGTTGTCGCGCGACTTGTTTTCGGTGTGGACCCGGCATAATACCGGCCTTATGATGGGTGGTTAATAAAATTAATACTGAATGAAGAGTCTTAAATCACCGTTATAAAAGCTTTTCATAAAGGTATTGAAGCTGTTTTAGCGTTGGTTTATTGAGAGGTTGTTTTTTATGGTTGCCATTGTTGTTGGATTATCGACGTTATCGTTGTGAAATGCGTGAATAAATTAATTTCAATATTTTATAACCATAATAAAGAGCGATAGCGATAAGAGAAAATCATTGTTAGATTATAAGAAAAGTAGTAATGCAAGAGTTTCATAGAAACGACAAAGAGTAAAGGAGTGTAGAAGACTGGGCTGGCTGGTGCAAGCCAAGACTCGACTCCCTCCGTGTTAGCGCCATTGGAGAAGAGTAATCGATCCTGTTCGGTTATGTTATAAGGAAAACAGCGGCAAACACATTTTGAAAATAGCCGATACTGGATTATTTGTTAGGTTAACCTAACCATACCTAACCTAACATAAACTAACCTAAGGTATTCCTCGTAACCGAACAGTACCGAATAATCATAAAACTACCTCCTTATATTGTGACCATACTGAAATTAGATTCGATATAAATAAAAAGGATTTCAAGTTATACACATTTTTTTTAAATCGATGTTTTTTTTAAATACAAAAATGTAAAAAAATATGAATTAGTCAAAAATCTTTTCAATACGTTAGAGAAAATTTAATAAACTAAAATGTAATAATAAACATGACCATAATATTATAAAATGTAATAATAAAATGAAATCCTTCGACGGTTTCAATTGTTATACGTAATGCTTTTTTAAATTAATTGTAAGTTTATCTTTGACTTTAAATAAAAAATATTTTTCTTTTTAATATTTTTAGTTTAGTTATCATAAAAGTGTCTCCAATTGTAGGATTCGTATTTTTTCCGTTTTGTGCTTCTGCGCATCTATTCTATATACAAGGCTGATATTGGTAGCTATTGAGGCAAGTCTATCATAATTATTATAACTTAACCATATAAACTTTAGACTCTAAACTGTCAAAACTATCTTGCTCGCTCTAAAAGTTAACACAGCCAAGAGAGATGCTGTTAAAACATAGTACTTTTTGACAGTTTAGCCGGTTAACTTATTGTAACAATTAACCGTTTCAATAGATAAATATGATAAACAACCCTCGATAGCCACCAATAGCAAACTTGTGTATAGAATAGATGTGCTGGTAGGCGGAATATTCACCTTAGTAATATTAAGATGTATAATACTATCATATTATGATTGCGTTGCCTACTAGACACAGAATAAGAAGCTTTCAATTTAATATAATTTATTGATAATTTGTATCTCCTCCAGTTTTCCCAATCCTTTTCTATGGCATTGAGATAAACGTCCTAAACCAAAAGATGTGAATGTATAGGCGCATCCTCAAATCTCCATGAAGTAACAGGGTGACAAACACAAACGAATGGAAAAGAAGCGAGACATTCTGTGTAGTATTAAAACCAGAAAACTACAGTACCTCAACCACATTGGAACAACAGCTTCATTATTTTCGTGTCAGTTTATTTTTAAAATTTATAATTTACATTTACGCGTATGTTTACTCTCACATTACCCCTTTAAATACGTTTTCTCCATGTCTCACATGTACTTATACACATTTACATATATTTTCTCTCATGCTTTACAGACAGATATTATTCGACCGTGTTTAGGAAAAATGGCGTAACCCTCACAGAACAAATTTTACAGGAGGGTCAAAAAGTTTTGTGAATGATTTTGATTCAATATTAAAAAAAAAATAGGCACAGACATTTGGTGCATGATGATTGATGATTTGGTGTAATATCTTTTCGATCTAATAATAAATAAAGAAGTTATTACAGAAAAATCATTAAAATTGAGGATAAAACTTAATTAAGACGATACATCAGTGAAACGGCAAATAATTTTCAACTATAGGCACGACGAAATTTTGGACTCGCTGGCATTCGGAGAGAGAACGTCGAGCTGGCAACACGTCAATTTGTTTTGTGATGGCGACGGGGATATTAACCCAATGTTTACGGGCCGCACAAAATTGTGTTTTTGCTAATTACTTTTCAAATGCAAATTAACACGTTAATTACAAAATTAATTAAAAGGGCCCGTAAGCATTGGGTCAATTCTTAAATCGTGTAAAGATGACTAAAAACGTTTCCCATTTACTGAAAAAGAAAACATGTCAATGAATATATTATTATTGTTACTAATAGAACATTAAATGGACGCATGTTGGATTTATATGACAAATTATATTTCGTTCGGCATGCGTCATTTGCACCCGCGACCTGCAATCCGCGCATCGCCTAGCTACGATCTTTTTAGACCATGCCTCAACTGAGGTATAGCCTTAAAGCTCAATTAAAACCTGAATTTAGATAATAATTCGGCATTTTCGGCTTACTTCCCTTTTACAGAACGTGTATTTAGGTGTCCAGGTATATTGTTAATATCTAATAAAAGCACTTTTCGATAAATCGAGGGTTACGCTCTTTTTCCTAAACACAGTTTAATCTCTAATCTAATCTGAATCTTTGTTACTTATATACATCTAAATATTCTAAATCTTATGTGAATACAACTTCTTTTACATCGTTGTAATGGTCAAAATCGTGTAAACTGGCTGTATCGATAAAAAATCGAATATTTTTTTTATATTAAAGGTTTTTTATAGCTACAATATAAAATTTACAATTGTCATGTTGATGCGAAATAAATCGTGTGGAACCAACAATGTAGGATGGTGCTGTAAATACGCGTAACTGACTCAATAGAAAATAGGTAAAACAAATCAATGTATCATAATATAAAATATTCTGCAAATCATGGAGTCATCTTTTTATTTATAAATAAAACCATTTAAATAACTGTTTACTTGATTTGAATCTATTCAGTATGTCTAATCCATAAATAATGCATCTGTTTTTTGTTTTTGTTTTCCGGCTATGGTTAGTTCTGTTATAATATTATGAAAAGTTCAAATAAAAAGTCACAGATATAAAAAAAAAACAATATTTTAAGTTAGAAACGCTAGATCTAGATTACTCGGTGGTCGCGCCCGTTACTACGGCATGACGGTGTAATACGTCGTAACTGCTGGTTTGTGATGGCTGCTGAGATTAGTTGACTCAAGCTCTTAGCCGGGTCGTCTTGACTGCAACACATCGAACTTATCGATTGTTATTAAAAAAAACACATCTAACTTTATTATGTATAGCTGCTGGATATAGCGTCTACTAGTCGCATATACTTAAGGCTATACCTCAGCTGGGGCACGGTCTAAAACGATCGTGACTACGCGACGCGAAGATTGTGCAAACGACGCCTGCCGAGCGAAATATAATTTGTCATAAAAATCCAACATGCGTCCATTTAATGTTCTGTTTATTGTTCTATTAGTAACAATAATAATATATTCATTGACATGTTTTCTTTTTCAAGTAAATGGGTAACGTTTTTAGTCATCTTTACACGATTTAAAAATTAGTACCCCCGTCGCCATCACGAAACAAATTGACGTATTCACACCTCGACGTTCGCTCTCCGATTGCCAGCGAGTAAAAAAAATCGTCGCGCCTATAGTTGAAAATTATTTAGCGTTTCACTGAAGTATCGTCTTTACAAATTTCACTCGACACGGATCACAGGAAGAATAATAAAATGTTCCATCGACGCATATGCAGATGCCGTTTGTCATTCGTTTCGGCTAGTTTCATGACGTCACTGTTCTGGCATGGTTCCACCTGTGCGCGCGGAAGAGAGTTACTACATTAAATGTAGACTCGACTTTTTCAAATTTTGACAACAGTCGAGACGATTTTATATGTACAACTTGGTTGTGGTATGTTGTGCTATATCGTAATCTAGGATTCCAGGATTCCTCTCAATTTTATAAACTACACATTTAATAAACATAATTTAGCGAACTGAAAAAGTGAATTTTAAACACAAAGTATTACAATAAAACAAGTTATAGGTATAGTTGTACCTTTTGTCTTTCGACCATGTCCGATCCTAATAGGATTATATGGGCCTCCACAGAGTAGAGGTTTGTATTGACAGATTTTGTTTTTTACGAGAAATGGATGTCAGCCACTTGCTCAACCTATTAGGTCCATACCCTGACACACACAAATTGAAAAACAATATGTGTACTTGCCAGACCCAGGATTCGAACCTGGGACCCACGGGGTTATAGTCCAACGCTTAAGCTGCGCGGCCACCGTGGGCGTTGTTAGTTGTACCTAGTCCAAAAAAATTGATGGTATTTTATTAATAAATGAGAAAAAACACAGTAATTCAATTTCGTAAGATAGAAACTATAAAATAGTGTCCCGCTATTATGTTTGGATATTGATAGTAGGTAGGTATATTATATTGTATATACAGCCGGGGGAAATAGGCAATAGTCGTGCAGCTATTGACACGAAAATATTACCACTCACGATGTCATCGGTGAAATAAACAACAGTGTTAAAAATAATAAACCAATGTTGTATAGTAGAGTTTCCCAACTCAGCAGCGTGCGCTCCCAACCCTATTTGAGAGAGTCACATATAAATAATTGTACATATACAATATACATACATTATGGGCGTAAACATTTATTCAAATTACAGATAGTTGAATAGCATCTAGACCGGATGATACATTCTCCATCTAGCATGTTACGGAGGAGTAACTTGTACGCATTTAAAAAAAACATCTGTATTTGCATGAAAATTTAATAAGATCGTATATATTTATATAGATTTGTTTGAAATGCGTACAGTTTACGATTCGGTGAAATGCTGTACGAAAGCCGTGTCTTCCGGTCTCAACTCTATTCTATCATATTATTATTTGAACAAATGTTTACGGTAATAATGCATAATAATTATATACAATCTACCGGACACGATATGAGTGCGCCATCAGCAAATTGTTGAAAAACAAAAATAAATGATATTTTTGTATAATAATCTTTTGATATTCGAATTTAATTAAATCACGAATCTGGGTACAATTAATTATTGTTTTCATAAGTCGGTGCAAAAGCGGAATAAATAAAATTTCATCCCCACATGTCCATGATATAGAAAAAAGAGCCTCCCTAGAATGTAATTTTATTTCCCTCATAAATCTTTTAAATTCCGATATTTAAAAAATCGATAATTCTTCAACGATTATGTTTTGTACAATGAAAAAAGTGGCCTGTGGCGCAATTTTACAAATTTATTATTAATCTTCAAAACAGTGTATTTTGTCGATCAAAAAATGAACAATACTTACCTAGTTATCTGTGAAATTCGTAAAATTTGGGTTGTATTATTTACATTCCCTAAAAGTTTAGAAGTTTCTACAATATTTTCTTGATCATAAATGTGCCCCTGATAAATAAACAGTTGGGAACCAATGTGATATACTCATCGGCATTTACAAATAAAAATAAAACGTAGATTAACCTTTCATAAGTAAAATCTGATTTATTCATTGTTGTAACGACGAAGCCCCACTCTAACGGCAAAAATCTTTGAGATCAGTTCACGAAAAGCACCATGTAACAAAAATGTTATATTAAATATTCATAATTGAAATATTTTTAATAGACACTTATGGATAGTACACAAAAAATTATAACAGCTTCAAAAACATGCCTTTTCGAAAAAATCATAAAATTTGGACCGAATGGGACTTGGTCCTATACTAAACGAGAGTTAACCATTTAAGGTGTATTTTCAATTACATAAGTAATGGCAACACAATTTTAGAAATCTTAAATCAAGGTAATATACATTATTAACATTGACTCCATTGATGGCATCTGATTTTGAAAAGCTTTCAATAAATTTCAACTTGCCATCGTCTTTATAACGTGTTTTCAACGTAGGTATGTCTAAAGACTTCGGCACAAAAAAGCTTGTGTGAAAATAGCAAGAGTGCAAGTCAATCTGGATTTATTCGACACTGATGCAATGAGCAAAGCCTTTTCGTTAGGTTTTACCACATAAAAGAAAATAAGGGAAGTAGGTTACCTTCTGGGTAAAGAGTGTAGAGAAAGATGTAATACACTTTAATACGTGTTAATTTTATTTTGAATATTTACGACTATTAGTACGTCACGTAAACGAAATGCAAATTCAATATTTGAAGACATTCTGAACAAATGCACTCATACAATGGTACCCAAGTGACACTAAACGACCACAGAGATGCCTTAAAACCCGATGGATAAACGAAATCATAATAATTACAAGATAAAAAGAACTTTTTATATACAACGTTTTAAAATTTTCTGTTGAATTATTATGCTCAATATGCTCAAACTTGTACTTGATATGAAGTAATTAAAAAACAAACAAAGAAACAAATAGGTATCTATAGAATACTGAAATGTCATTTTGATATTTCATTTTGATTTCCATAGTAACGCAAGTATATATTAATAATTTAGTTTCTAGGACCACCTCCTTAGCAACCAATAATAGTCTTTTACTTTTTACGGATTTTTCTGAAATAGCTTTCCATACAAAACAGAATTAATACTTTGGACGCTGAAGACGCACATGCGCGTAATGGCCAGGCGGCCGATCGATGTAATTAACGTGCATTTTAAATGTGCTAATTAAAAAGTCATTATCTACTCAGCAGCGAATTCTTTAACTGAAAATGAATTCAATTCTGCTTAAAGATGGTTAAAAGTATTAAAAGAAAGCTTTGGCATCGTGTTCTGATATATTCTAAAAGTTTCAAATGTCTAGGTAGTCGGGAAGTTAGTTAAAAATCGATTGCAATATTTGTACTGGACAAACAACCACCGGACAAACAAGAATACGAGCTAATGTTGTAAAAATCGGTGGATATACGTGGCAGTGAAAAACTAAGGACCGAGAAGAGTGGAATGAGTAATGGGGAGGCCTTCATCCAATAGTAGATCGACCACGGTTGATGATGATGACGATTTTATGGTAACGTCTTGAATATGGAATTATTCATACGATATAATTGTATTATTCTTTGTCAAGAAATCGAACCTCTCAGAACATTAGATACAATTAGATTATCGAATCTAAAAGGTTTTCTAAGTAAAGCAATCCGCATTGTATAGATAGAAGAAAAAAATAACATTAGGTAGAAAAACTTTATTGGTAGTATTACATTCGCCAGGAATTTCACCAGTCTCCGGAATTCTCGGAAACGTCTTGCGCCGAGACATTTTATTAGTGTGGGCAGGGCAGGGCTCCCAGCTGAGATCGCAAAACAACAAAGAGATGAAAATGATACCAGATAGTGATCGCGAAATCGTGCAAGTATTTTTATTTAATCACGGCATCAATGGAACTAACCTGAAGACATACTCATAATAATTTAGTGTTGCCATGATTAGTTTCAGCCTTCATTCAACGGATATTAATATTTTCAAAGTATTACTAAATGTACCAGTGGCGAAAACTCTATTTTTCACTATTTAGAGCAGGGGTTCACAAAGTGCGTCCCGCGAGATTTATGTTAAAACTGTATTATTTTTCATACTTCACATCGAATATTAAAAATTTCATTTAGCATTAAATATCTTCTGGCAAGAATTAATGGTCAGACACTTTGATATTTGTGTATGCGGATGTGTGAATTGAGTGTGGTTCGGCGTAGGCACAGTTACGGGTGCGCCGCTGCCATAGTTGTTGTGTTGTTAGCTTTCAAATTGTATCGGTGCTGTTGAAAAATGTAACCCCAAATCACTACTATAAGTCCGGTAATATTACAATTGCAAGGTCTAAATTTTAGAGCTTACCTTAATAAATCATAATTAGGGTTGATGAGGTAGAGTAGAGAGAATGTCGCTTTACTTGGATGCTGTGAGGAGAGAGTTTATGTATCGTTGCAAGCATAAATAAATACAATGATAAAGATAACAGAGTGATGTTTTAATCACGGGTTCGGATGTCCTGATGAGATTGACTATATTATTGAATTGATGAAGGTGATGTACCGAGATATAAATATAACCGAGTGACAGACTCGATGTGAGTAGTGCGCCGAGTGACGGACTCGAGTGGAGTGGCGATTTATGGATTATCCTTGCTATTTATACAAATGCAGTTCATATATTACAAAATAAATTGTCGAAATTAAGCAAATCCTAATAGACCATACTGATCTAGTTATTATTGAGGAAATGCTGACAATCGCTTCTACTTCATTATTTTGTTTTGACAACAAAACATACATATTAAAGTGTGTCTCCCTTGTAATTCTGGGTGGTATGATTGCTACACTCTATAATTTATATAATATAATGCAAAAGAATTTTTACATTTAACTACCTACAGGAATGCGTAAAGGGTGTCTGCCGTCCCCAAATCTCCCATTGAAAAATGATTGTAAAAAGTATAACATATTTTTTACTTATCAAATAATACAACATTCTGAACTATATTTCAAAGCCATTTGAAACGATCGATATGTTTCGAGGATCACTGAAGCTGAAATTTATAAAATAATATTTAATGATATGGAAGAAAATTGCAACCGTAGGCGACTTTTTACTATCTGTGAAACTCATGAGACATATTGTTTTTTTTTATTTTTTATATTGAAGTTTTATGACTAGATACTTTTGCCACCCGAGTGTTTCGCACCCCTAATACCCCCGTTTGGCACACTCCTGACTACCTACGAGATTTTATTAATCGCTAAAATGTGATGAATAGTTGAATAAATAATATTTACGCGCAATTGGGCAGTGAAATCTTGATTATCGTAGCCTTTCCACACATTAACAAAGAACTAAAAAACTGTCTAAATTAAATACGCCGATGATGTCAAAATAATATTCCAGATTTTCAGGCGAAATGACAGCATTTATTGAGCGTTTTGCAAGCTCTCTGTGGTCATAGGAGCCAAGGCTTGCACGTCCAGGTTCGATTATGCGGCTATCATTTTTTTGTAAAATATTAAAATATACTTTAACTATTTTAGGATGTCTAAGCCTACCACCCTATATATAGCAAATTAAAACTTTCGATTCAGGCATTCATATTAACTATTAACGTTTTACCAATTTTTTTTCTATATAAAATACCTAATCATAATTTTCTACAAACAGTTTATCATATTGCATACGAAGTATATGCAATAAATATCAAAACTACGACCGAAATTCACAGTTTCGTACCGCGGCTTTTCAGTAATTAAAAAAAACTTGAATTTAAACAAGATTAATGCATAGTCACGGCAAAAGTAACTGCATCTCGTTGACCAGTTAATAATACATTCAAGATTTTTTTGTTTTCATTTTGATACCAGATGAAAAAAAAAACATGTGCTAAGTAATAAATTTGCAACGCCATTAAATTTGCTACTAGCAAGTTACACATAATATACTATGATACACGGGTTCCCAACCTATGGGTCGCGACCCCGACGGGAGACGCGACGGGTTTTCTGTGGGGTCGCCAACTTATACAGTCAACTAAAAAAAATATTCACTATAATGCAATTTTTATTTTAATCGCATTTCACGATAATCTCGGGGCATTTTTATCCAAGCTGGAAAACTGGCGAAGAAAAATAAGTCTTGGAAATATTGGATTTTTGAGACACTCTGCAGTGGTGTGGTAGATGAATCTGAAGGTGAAATAAATGAAAATTTGAAGGAGGAGATTAGATTACTGGGCATCTCGAATCCCTTGAAAACGAACTTCAGCGTTACTTACCTGAGCTGATAACGAAATCCATTATCTGCTTTTCCTTGATGTAGCCAGCATTCCCGATGATTTATTTACAAGATGAATTCTTGGATTTGCGGAATGATTCCTCGGCACGTAACTTGTTTAATGAAAAATTGATCACACAATTCTGGTGTGGTATGTATCATTCATACACAAATGTGACGATGCTTGCTTTTCGAGTTTTAGTTCCATTTGTTGTCGCTGTAGGATTGGTTTCCCGAATAGACCAAATGTCCAGGAGACGAAAAACAAATTTCATAATCCTATATTTAAATACATGGAGATATTTAAATTGTTATTTTTACAGCATATGAATGATGTATTCATTACCATTACAAAGTAATTTAAAGAAAGGGATGGTTCTAGTTAAATTACATACAAAAAACTTTCTGCATTAAAAGGTCGATTTCGACAAAAACGGATATTCGGGAAACCAATCCTATAGCGACGTATGTGTCTACATATCTCTGAGAGAGTGGATTTTCAACTCTTTGTGTAAAAACAAAAGAAAGAAATAAATTAAACATTTAGAATGACATGAGGTTGGCGTTAACAAAAACTCACCCGCGAATTTTGCGGATGGTTAATAACATGCAATTTCATTAAAATAATTATACTAAAATTATTTAAATTATTAAAAACCTTATTAAAAATGCATTTTTCAATTGCATAGGGGTCGCGGGTCACATGGCTTTTATAAAAAGGGGTCGCCACCCGAAAAAGGTTGGGAACCTGTGCTATAATAGCTAATAGTCAATAGTGATGTTGAAATAATACAGATTCGCCGAAGGTTAAAATCGTGATCGATCCTTGTCGGCCCACGCGGTTAACTGTAACGAGATGGTCTCGCACGCTTCTCTTCGCTCAGCTTGAATTAAACCCGCTTGTTTCCGCAGTACCTACGTACCACCTTCATCCGCTGGCAACGTAACGTAACCCACCTGCACATTCCTTGTTCCAGTATTATCAGACCAAGTCTAATCCAGAGCTGTCTGAACGGCAACATTTTTTAAGGTTTCAATTTCATTAATTGGTTCCAGTTTCAGGGTTCGGTCGCAGTTACATTTCCAGCCCTTAAAAAAGTTACATCGTAACCCAAATTCAAATTTATTATACATATAATAATATTATCAACTTGACAGAAATAGGTGTTTACAATATATAAACACGTAACACACAGGATAATGAGAAAATAATTACAAGATAAAAAGAACTTTTTATATACTTACAACGTTTTTAAATTTTCTGTTGAATCATATAACCTTGACTTGACTAGCTTAAACGATCAAAAAGATTTGTACTGGATAGAAATAATACTGAAATGTCATATTGATTTCCATAGTAACGCATATATATATTAATAATTTAATTGCTAGGACCTCAGACCCTTGCAACCAATAATGATGTCGAAATAACTTTTCATACAAAACAGAATTAACTGAAAATGAATTACATTCTACTTAAAGATGGCTAAAAGTATTAAAAAGATGCATAGGCATCGTGTTCTGATGTATTTTAAAAGTTTCAAATATCTAGCTAGTCGGGAAGTTAGTTAAAAATAGATTGCAAGATTTGTACTGGATAAACAACCACCGTACAAACAAGAATACGAGCTAAGAAAACGTGGTAAAAAATACATAATATGCACATTTAAATTATTCCTAATTTGAAATAATACCATTTCTGAAATATTATCAATTAACAACCTTTTCGTACTTTTGATATAATATTCGATGAGAGGTGGTTTTCGACACAATAATGGTCTTTTTATGCGCTTGTTAAAATTATCGTGCGTAGTCTCTCACCATGCCGAAAGCACGCCATGAATAGTAATTTGAAAATACCACACTAAATCTATTCAGTGTTAAAATAGGTATTAAAATTGTCTACATTACTTTGCTAGTGGCCTAGTGTGAGTTTAATATTTAATTCTTTGAGATTAATAAAATATCAGTGACTTAATAAAATAAATCTAATTATTTGAGTGAAAAAAATGCATTGGCATCGTGTTCTGATATATTCTAAAATTTTAAAATGTCTAGCTAGTCGGGAAGTTAGTTAAAAATCAATTGCAAGATTTTTATCGAACAAAGAACCACCGGACAAATAAGAATACGAGCTAAGAAAAACGTTGTAAAAAATAAAAGTACCTACACAGAACACAGGATGAACAAGCAAACCCCATCTTAAAAACTAATAAAACAACGTCCACTTAAACTCACCCTCACGTAAGTGGTATTTATCAATATCCAAAATGATTTCATTGAACACAGTTTGAAGAGAAAGTCAGTCGGATAGAGCAATGAGCAATATCTAGTCCAGAACGAGATACAATGTTCGCAAACAAATTACACAATGATATACGTGCAATGTCGCCGCAACCAACGACCACATGTCGCTACTTTCGATGAAGCAGTAAACATGTTCTCGCAATACAATTAATATAATTGCCGTTTTGTCAGTAATTTACAAATATTTTCAATCCGGGACGGAATATAATAAATTCCAAAATACATTGACATTTGTATAACATCATAAAAAATGTTTTTATAGAAACGATTGTAAATAGATTTAATACCACCCCGGATGCTCTGCCAACTAGGTAACCGTTGGGTTATGTAACCAAACATTATAAGAAACTGTGTACACGTGTTTTCTTTATGTTTATCTTGTTGTTTTTCATTTACTCTGGGAAAATTTTACGTAACAAAAAACGTAAAAATCGAAATTCTTTATTTGAAAGTGTCATCCGCCACGAGTTCAATTATATATATATTTTTTAAGTTTTATGTAAATATTTAATAAGAAGTAACACCAAAACACGTGCTTAGAAATTCTTACTTTTTATTGAGTTTCGCGTGTTTTGTTTCGTAAAATTTTCCATTTCGACCACTTCACTAATGCTCTGCTCGTTGTGCATAGGGATTGCAATACCGAATAAAAATACGAATACCAGTGTTTCGTTATTTCCTATTGAAAACCGGTGAAATATATGGAAAAAAAACAGAAGTATCTACAAATAAATACAGATTAATATTTTATAGTAAAAAAATATGTTCATATTTTTTAATAATATGTAAACTTTTAAAAAAAGGTAAAGATAAGATATGGTAGAGATGCTGATGTTTACAAATATGTAGTAGTTCAACTATTGGCACTTTCATTATGATTATACTAACGTATTTATCTATGATTTCAGATATATCTACTTAAAAATACACCTGACAACTGCTACAACCCGCAAGCGAGTGGCGAAAATATTTGAATAAATTTAAAATTACGGAAGTAGTTGTCTGCCTACCTTTAATGCAAATTTATTTCGAAAATCTGCACGTGTCATTGCTGGTCACCAAGTCGAAGGGCAACGGACGTAAAAAAGACATCGCGTAACCCGTCAAAAATATGGTCCTGTTAAAATTTGTTAATTAATACATTTTGTTTCTAGATTCAACACCATACATATATATATCGGTATCGAAAAATACTGGAATACCGGTTTTGAAATACTGGTATTGCAATCACTAGTTGTGCATTCTATTACTAATTATAATTATTTCCATGACAATTCTTTAGTATACAATAGATTTACTCAAACTACCTTTGATTACGTAGGAGGCGTACCATAATTTAAGTACCTATTGCATTTTTTACACGGTTGAATTAAACTGTGTTCATTATTCCAACCTTGATCCACGCTAAATTAATGATTGCCACTTCTTGTTAAAGTAGTAACTCATTTACATAAATCAAAATACTTCACATCATCTAAATTATTTGTACCTACAACACAGGCTGTTGCACAAATTTAATGGTATTTAACGTAATAGTTATTGGCAGTTTAATTAAATCAAAATTCAATTTGTAAAAGCTGTAGAATCTATGACCCGAGGTAAAGGTTTGTATCAATCATCAGCGAAATCAAGAAACAAATGACAACCTAAAAACACTTATGGTATGTGACTAGCTAGAGCGGAGAGGACGATAAAGACATGCTTCCAAGTCAAACCAACCCTTTTAAATGGTTCAATCGCCACAGTTTATTGTCAATAAAATCGTATTACAAGCAAGCTTTTTAAATGTGCAATTTGTATGATATTTACGACACTAGACAATAATATTATGTTGAAGGCAATAAAATACACACTAGACCTGAGAGAAATAATATAAAGGCCGTGGGTATTGTTCGGAAAAATGACGCCGTGCTTTTTGCGTATAACACACAGTAGAACCTCTTTTTTATTGTTAACTTAACTATGAAACGTTATACCATCATATTACTTCTCAGTACGACTATCAAATGTAAACACAACATAGTTTACCATATTATCTACTAAATTAACTCAAAATAATTACCACTAACTTTATATTTAACATAAAAACAATAAATTTAAGCAACATGTGCTCGCAGTTTTTAAATCACAGTAGTTATTCAAATCAATATTTTCCGGCGACATGTACAAAAAATATTTAATTCAGCCTTAGAAATTCTACCTTACTCTAACGCATATTGCGTAGATTTATATACGCGCCGAATGCTTTCTCACACGCACTTATGGTTCGTTGTTGTCCAGGCCTAGGTGTTAGCAAATACCTACCTACTACAAAAATGACAAACATTATTTGAATAATACTTACATAATTTGAAAACATCTCATGCATATACACCCAAGAAAAAATCATTTTGAAGAGAAAAAAATACGACAAAAATTATGTATACTCAGTACCTACATATATAGAATGTAACATTCTCAAATCTTGTGTCTTATTCGTTGAATAAAAGAAATAGTTTATTACAAACATATTACATTATTGAACATACATAATTTTGAAAATACTTCCGAGAAAATATACTTATCATAAGGCCCTCCTCCCACGGCGCAACTGAAATCTGACAGAACTGGTTTGTGAAGGATCTCATAAACTGGCCAATGTGATGCTTCGCACACGGCGCTACTGAAACTCAGTTGAAATAATAATCACATAACCTCAAACTGTCAAACTGGACTATCAGCTGTGTTGTACAAAACACGCGCGCTTATTAGGTTATTTTAATTTAAGTTAATATTTAACACACAATGTCTTCGAGCGGGTCAAGCGACGAGGAGACTTTGGTTTTGTATCAATACAACAAATACAGGAGTCAAAATAAAAGAAAATATTGGATTCATCCTTATATATAAAGGAACATAAACTGCAGACTATTTGTTGCTGCAAAGGAACTGCAAGAAACCGATTCCAAATTTCTGGCTTTCTATAGAATGTCCAAGGAAAGCTACCTCGAGCTTATTAGGATCATCACTCCTGCTATTCAAAAAGAAAATACAAACATGCTCGCTTCGCTCATCTTGTACTTTTGAGTTTTGACGTCTCTGATTGTTTCGGTTTTTACGATATGACGCTAGCGGCTTTACGAAGTGCTACCAATTTTGGTAAGAAAATATTATTTTTCACCGAAATCTAATGATGTTGGTACCACTGTTTTACGGTGACTGGAAACTTCAGAGACCGCGCGACTAGCATGTCGCATCTCTTCGCGACCGTTTTGAAGCTGAGAGATTCCGGTCTCGCCGTCAGCGAGCCGCCATTGAAATACATTAGCTAGATACTGGCTGGAATTTTAGTTTCAGTTCCGACGGACATAAGTTGCGCCGTGGGAGGATGGCCTAACCAATAGAAAAAAATCTTTTTGAAAAAAGTAAGACACCCTCGGGTTTCGCGCCCATGCACATAGGTATACCACTATGCTAAAGGCGTCATACTTAATTGCGACAAATTTTAATTAATTGCTCTTAATACTCTCTGAAGCGTTTTCCAAATTGAGCTACTATTGGCGATCGGCTTTAGTATTTTAAATCAAAGTAGGTGAATAATTCGTTGAATAAAATAAATAGTTATTTAAATATTATATTATGTTTACACAATTAAAAGCGAACAATAATTTTAGCTTTTGTTATACATTACTTTATCATATACAAACAAGAAAATAATATATACCAATGTGAAACGACAAGCAGTGTTACAAACAATAGATAAATTTATTCCGTTCACATGAAGGTAAGTACGACCATTCTCACTAACCTTTGAGAAAAGTACTTATAAAACATTGAAGTCAAAGGAGTGTACTGTCCTCATTTCTCAGGCGAGTTTCAAATGATGGAAACAAATTACATTATCTACTTCCACCATCCCAGGCTTGCAGTGACTATGCATGTTTATTGTCCAATGATCCAATACTCGGGAGGTTGGTTTATAATCGAAATTAAGATTGGTAGACAGGTACGGACAACTTATTTTACATCTTTAATCTAAGGTGAACATACCATTAATAAATTCTTTATATAATATATTATGAATTATTTACAACACCTATGTGTATTTATATTTTAACAATTATTTAGTAATTGTTAAATTATCTATTCACAACACATCTATTATATTACTTCACTAATTCACTGTGTTTATATCACTTATTTTTATTTATTTTTTATTTAATTTCATTTATTAAAACTCATTCGCTGCTGAGTAGGTAATGATTTTTTAATTGCCCCCTTTAAAATGCACGTTAATTACATCGATCGGCCGCCTGGTCATTACGCGCCAGGTGCGTCTTCCGCGTCCAACGTATTAAGGAAACAAATAGTTACATATTGATTACATATAATAATGAAAAGTTATTGCAACCAGAAAAGTTGCCATGTATAAATTATAATATATTTAAGCTTAATAAGATAGAGAGTAAGAATAATATGAATATAAAGAAATTGCATAAGAAAATTACATGAGAAAAATTAGGAAGAATAATGAATAATTAAATTATACACAAAAAAGTAAATTTAAAAAAAAAATTAAGTATATATATACAAAATTTTAGAGATAGCGCGTTTAAATGAAACAGGTGAATTATTAAAAGAATCAACGGTGGAGAAATACATATTGTAATTTAAGCAAGAGCGCCGAATAAAAGAGTTTGTGCATAATTAGAATCGCTACGACTGACATGGTACAAAGTTTGGTTTCGCGTAAATCTTATATGGTGAACCAGCGACGCCCCCAACCACATAAAAGATTAAAAAAATAGCAATGGAAAAGCCAGTCACCAGTTTTGAAACTCATTTCGATTTATGACTCAAAGACGACAAGGCTATACAAAGTCCGCCTGAATGTTTTCAAATATTACCAATATTGAATGCACGTTACGTTTACGGGACGACTTTAATGCATACTTTATTTCTCCACGCTCGAGAATTAAACCTTGTTATGGCCACATCCAGAAGGCAACCCACGTCCCATTATTTTTGTGTCCCCTGCCCCCAACCAACCCATTGGAGTAGGTACATGTACAATGTACAGGATCAAATAATACACATTGAAAATACAAAACATGCCTTTTTTTCTTCTCTGGACAAGGAATCGAATTCGTAACCCACGGCCTCAGATACGGTTTCTCTACACACCAGCTGGTATGGGTGCATTAATAGCTGGAATAAATCATACGTTTTCTCATCGTGGGAAATATGGCCGAAGTATGCAGCCTTTTCGCGGTTTATATTGGCTATAAATTCTCTTGATTGGCTCGTCTTAAAACCTTCTCATTGATAATAATTGATTATCCCGGGAAATCATATAGGTGATTAAATATATAAAACTAGCTAATATTATTGTATTTTTGCCAATTTCAATATTACTATTAGGTATGTGGCAATTACTAATTTTAGTGCATATCTGCGATAAAATCCGCCAAAAGGAAATGCCATATTATTAGGTAAGTACCTATTTGTTTATTTGATTTATTTTTTATTCCAAATGTAGTGGAGGCATTTTAGATTCAATTCATAAAAGGAATAAGATAAGGTGCAGTCAGATCGGAGTTTTGATTGTCGCTTATGTAGGCCAGGCACCTTTCACCGGCCGGCTCGTACCTGTGTGAAATAATTTATTTTATTTCAATGCGTTCGGACAATACGTAAACAGAATTAATCTCCTTAGGAATTTCACTTCTGTTAAGGTATCGAAGAAGAAAAACACGTCATGAAATAATTGTATTCAGAGTCACACTTTTTACCACATTTTTATTTAATGCATTCATAGCGGATACAGAAAAAAAGAGGCGGCCATTATCACTCCCTCTAAGCGACAAAGCACACTGCGAGTGGTCGTGCGATGCGCGCGAGGCGTGAGAGGTGAAAACTATTTTGCGCACAACGTCAATTTTTGGAGCGGTTCAATCACTCATCCAAAAAATATTTTTTTCGACCATATCCGATCCTACTAATATCATATGGGCCTCCACATGGTGGAGATTTGTATTAACAGGTTTTGTTTTTACGACCTCAACCTGTTAGGTCCATACTTTGTCTCATACCCAAATTGGAAAACAATATGTGTACTTACTGTGCCAGACCCACGATGCGAACCTGGGACTCACGACGTTATAGGCCGACGATTAAGCCGCGCGGCCATCGTGGGCCATCCAAAATATAAGGTGACCTAATACTGCGAGCCAATGGCACGATAGTTGACGCAGACGGTAGAAAATCTTGTTTGATTTCATTTGGAATCAGGCAAAATCCACTATAATTTGCTGCACCTTGCAGCGCCGTGTAGCTTGACCCTAAGTATGACAGCGAGGAAGGAACTCGCGGGTCAGATTTGAATAAAGAAGAGACCCCACACGCATCATATTAATTATTTTATTGATTCTATCAATTTATAATTTTCGCGAATCGATTCTTCGTGACGTCTAGACGAAAATGTAAAAATATGTTGTCTATCTACTTTATGCCTCTCGCAAAATTCGTTACATAGGTATGCCACCTCATGTGTGTTTTCTGCTTAATATCGTGGAATAAAAATAATAAAATAGTATATACCTACCTAAATATGGGCATATATTACATACAATTAAATAATGTTCAACCGTATCATATCACATCCGGTATTAATCTGGCGTATCCCGAGGCACAAAAGGTGATATTGTGAAACATCAATTGTTTAGATATAAAAATGTCTCAGCAGCAACTATCCAATTCTTGGATTGCTAAACATTCGAAGGATAAGAGAAAGATTTTTTTGTATTTTTTTTATTTAAGGCTTAATTTAATTAAACAAATATTAGAGAATGTAAGGGTGACAAAACTACAATTTGGATTACTCCAGACGACATCTACCTAAATGAAATTAATAATGTCATTACCTCATTTTAAATTGCAAATATGGTAGACATTTCGTCGCTATATGATTGGTTTGTCGAATATCCGTTTGTGTCGAAATCGACCTTTTAATGCAGAATGATTTTTTGTATCTAAATGGACCAGAACCATACTTTTCTTTAAATTGCTTTGTAATGAAAACAGCATTCATATGCTGTAAAAACATCAATTTAAATACCTCCATGTATTTAAATATAGGATAATGTAATTTGTTTTCCGTCTCCTGAACATTTTACATTTGGTCTATTCGACAAACCAATCATACAGCGACGAATTTTGTTGAGGGAATTACATTCGATATTTGAATATATTCGTATATTATTTGTCAGTAAGCACATTCGTTCTAAAAAATAAAGAATTTGAGTAATTTAAAAATTATGTATTGTCAACTAGATAAAAGTTATTATTCGCTATAGTATTGACAGAACTGTTGTTTTTAAATAGAATTCAAATCTCGGTGTTTTGTTTTCGTGTTCTTTTATTTTGATGGGGTATTTTAATAATGATAGTTTTTTTTAAATACTTATTTTAAAGCTTGCAATACTAATGCAAGGAATTTTATCTCAGTACGGTATTGAAAAATAAATCTAGATGATTGCTGCGAATGTAAAACGAATTAAATCATTAAAATTACTAACTGACGGTTTAAAGTAAGTGAAATTTGGATGCACCCTTGCGAAAAAATAACTAAATTCGGTGATAAAATTTGGCTACTGTTAAAATGTTTCAATTCTTCGATCGTGAAAAACTCACATCTTTTCGAGATTTTGGTTATCAGTTTTAGTACAATTTATATTTTAAATAATGGCTCTATTTCCATAAAAAAGGGTTTTCATCGACATCTTTGCGTATGTCCACTTCGGTGAAAAGGACTTTTAATTTCGAATCGCTTCGAGGTTTTGAAAGTAAAACAATGTTCGCTATAAAGTCCGAATGAGATTTATGGCGGCAAAAAGGAAATTAAATGTAAGCCAACGAGATGCTGTACCAAATATTAAAATTCTGGAGAAAGAAGAAACACGTACATATCGGGCAAGTGCAATAAATTACATCGACGTGAGGAAGACGTGTGATCTTGTTCGAGACGATGCGACAACGGTATCGACTTATACGAGGCGGTTCAAATTATCCTGTTTTATGATGCAGAAGCAATTAATAATATATCTGTAGAAAAACTTTAGGTGAGTCGCACATACAAATTCGACACGACTGCAAAACGTCGATTTTATCGATGTGATTAAGGACATCACAAAACATAATATTATATTTTTGTTACCAGTGCTCAAAATAGAATCTTGTACAAACTGGAGCACTCAATCAGTTGTGTAAGCAGTGTTGGATTAAAAACCTCATGTAAGTACTATATTTTTTTATTATACTCCTTTCTTCATCTATCCATCACCTGTTATCAGTGAATGGTCTGCCTTTACTTATAAGTACCTAATGTATTTTTTGATGGCCGAAATATTTAATTGAAATTAATTACTTAATTTCACCCACGATGGCCGCGCGGCTTCAGCGTTGGCCTTTGGCGTCGTGGGTCCCAGGTTCGAATCCTGGGTCTGGCAAGTACACATATTGATTTTCAATTTGTGTATGAGCCAGAGTATGGACCTAATAGGTTGATCAAGTAGCTGACATCCATTTCTCGTAAAAAACAAAACTCTGTTAATACAAACCTTCATTCTGCGGAGGCCCATATGATCCTGTTAGGATTGGATATGGTCGGAAAAAAAAAATACTTAAGAACGTACATAAGTGAAATGGCAAATAGTTTTCAATTGTATGTGGAACGAAATTTCGGCCGCGTTGCCATTCGGAGAGCAATAGTCGAGGTGTCCGCACGTCGATTTGTTTTGTCATGGCGTCGGATTAAAATATGCTTAAATCGTGTAAAGATGACTAAAATACTTTACGTATGTACTTAAAAAAAAACATGTCAATGAATATACTATTATTATTACGAATATAATAATAAACATAACATAAAAAGGGCGCATGTTGAATTTTTATGACAAATTATATTTCGTTCGGCTCGCGCCATTTGCACAATCCGCGCATCGCCTAGTCACGATCTTTTTAGACCACGCCTCAGCTGAGGTATAACCTTAATAATAAATTGTATGTAGTAAATTAATACAATAGGTGACATATAACATTCCTGTATTTGCAGGGTAAATCGCATTTTTACGAATTTAAGATTTTAATTCCAATATGTGTAGAGAATTGTGCTCTTTTTGTGTATCGTATATTTTGTGACGTGTAAGCATAATAAATATAAATTTTAATTTGTAGAAATAGCGTAAGTAAATTGAAAAAATCATTTTTAAATCAAAGTAAAATTAATTCAAAAATTGAATAAGTATAACAAAATATCAAAAACTTAATTATACATAAATAATGTAAAAGAAATAAAATAAAGATACACCAATTAACTTCTAAGTAAGAGTATTTTGAAAACTGTTATTTATTGCAAAATATCTCAGCTGCAACCAAACTGACTTATGCGTCAATTACATCGAGCTAATTTATGAGCTGTTTGTTGGTGAATTTACAATCTGCCTGTAAAGTCACCCAGTGTCATCATCGAATAAGCTAACAAGCAGATTGTAAACAATCCACGAGAAAAGTTGAAAGCCGGTCAACTTTACACACTACATGCCAGCGTGTGGGCCTACTGCGTTTGCGCAGTAGAGCGTAGTAGCGACCTTTCGATAAAAACGAACTACGTTCTGTCAAAATAGTCGCTAGCTTGTTGGCTTCTCAGCAAATGGAAAGTTTTGTGTGTCATCATCAAAATCGCAGTAGCTGAATCGCCCGCTTTTAAATTCGCCAACAAACAGCTCGTAAAGTAGCTCAATGTAATTAACGCATAAAGCACTTCTTAAAGAACTCGCTTGTAAGAAGAAAAAAAATATTAATTTTACTAATGGTTTCGTTTCCTTTTGAACATCCCTAAACTTGCACTTGTATTATTTTATTGTATTGCAAATGACAGATATCTGGAATTTTGTAGTCGTTCTAAAATATCTACCATACAAGTTGTAAAAAAGACATTCTATTATTTATAGTACCGACGATCACCGATTGTATATAGCAGGTAAGTATTACCTACCTGATTCCATTCACAATCTCTTCGATACAATACGATATTTTGCGAAATATTAAATTATTTTCAACGTGACTGGATTGAAAAGTTATGGTAGTAAGTATTTTCAAATATTTAAATAACATACACATAGGTACTTACTTAATAATATATGTGCATAAATTGTAAAAGATAATAAAATACCTCCAATATTGCTCACTTTCTCGTGTATATCATGATTATACTCATCATCATCACTATCATCCATCTATCCCTATTACTCTCGACTTATTCTGTCCTCTGCTAATGCATCGAACCAGCTAGTCTTAAAAGGGTTAAGTCCCAACAGGATTTGGACTCTTGACAGGAGACTGTATTCCGTATTAGGAATTTTGAAGGCAGTTCCATTTTCAAATCAAACGACTGTATGATGGTTATATTGGTAACAAGTACATTATTTTCTTTTTCTATTGGCAGCCCCAAAAATAAAATGGCGGCTCGCGATCTAGTTTGAAGGTTATTGCATTTTCTACATAACCTACGTACGCTTTTCTCGGTATTTTACGTGATTATTTATCTTATAAGTGTTCGGCTACCTACATAAAATTGACGAGGGAGTTTTTTTCTACAAGTGTTTATTGTTAAATTTTATTTTAAAATGCCTGATTTGATACGACAGTGTGTGATACGAGTGAAATGTCGAATTTAAGTCTTATGTATTAATTATACGCTATCTAATCGTATGAATTGAAGTATTCAAGGCTTAGATTATAGAAAAATATAGATAGAGCTATTGCAAGTGTTTGTCCCTCAAAACATGACGAAATTTTTCACGCACTTGCGTCGCCCCCTTCACGCTTCCTCCGCGACCCTTTCCTGGGTTATTCGAAAATATGTGTGAATGTGTGCGTGTCGTAGTGTTGCCAGCTATCGAATATTTATTCCAATGTAATAATTTTACAAGCGATGTTTTTATAAATTATATTATGGCAACACTGGCGTGTTGGCTATGCACTTGATAAAACATTACTCACTAAAATCGGCTCATGCGGAGGGCTTGATTCAAGGCTTATTTTGGCAATATACACATCTAATCATGTATGTAATTAATTAATTGGGGGATCTGAAATTATGCTGGAATATCATTCATTATAAAAGTGTGAAGTTTTGTTAAAATGAACTTGGAATGCAACTTTAGTTGTAGCTAATTTAATCACTAGACTAGAAATTATTTTTTGTTTCAATTTCATAAATTTAGGCTCTATAGACAGAAAAAGTTTTTTTTCAACATCTTCGGCAAAGTCCGATTGGAAATATATTTTCTCTTTTTCTAAAAAGAGATCAATTTTTGTTAATATTCGCACATAATAACAATCGCAACTATCTCTTATACTTATACAAATAATTATTGAATACCGACACCACAATGGCAATATTTTTTTTCATTTAGAAATAATCAATATAAAATATTTATTGCATTCACTTTGGCCTATTACAGTAGTACAATAAGATAACATGTGTATGAGGTATGAGCGATTTTTGTACCTGGTGATTAGAATGTGGTCTTCATATCTCATTGGTAAGCAATATTTTTTATATAGTCTGTTTCCGTTGCGAATAATGCCCGTAATAGAAAGGCTTAGAAAGTGATAGTACCTATTCAATACGAGAAAACATAACAATTACTCAAAAAGGTATCTTGTACTCAGATGCTATATATAGATTTTAGATAGATACACGATTGTGTTATTAATCATGACTAATAAACACTCAATGTTAAAAGAAATAATATGACAAGGTTATGTATGCTAACCATACATTTCATTCATACAATAAATTTATTATGTGGTCCAGAAGTGAGACATGAAAATGTGGACATGAGCGGCATTTATTAATTCATCTGTGACCATTGATGGTTGTGACGCAGTTTAGGTATTTACTTGCCACCAGGGTACTTAGAGAATCTGCTTTTTCATATGCCACGTGATCTTTTCGACCCGACAAAGGCGATCTCGTCACTTGTGTTGGTTACAAGGAAAACGCTCCGAAAATTGAAGTTTTTGTAGTGTGGGTCTACAGATGCATGCTTCGCATCAGCTGGAAAGACTTCGTTTCAAATGTAGAGGCTATGTTGGGTGATGTTTTGGTCACGTCATCATGCATCATCTCGAAAGATATCGATTTCTGCATCTTATCATTGACGGGAAAATCTCGGGAAAGCGAGGTATTAGCGACGAAGCACACTGCGAGTAGCCGTGCGATACATACGTGGCACGAGAGGCGTAAAAAGCACTTGCTTTGCGCACAGCGTCGTGCACAGAGATCGTTCAGACTTCCTGCGCTGTACGCGCATCGCACGGCTTCTTGCAGTGTATTCCACCACTTAGTAATCTGGTTATCAGTTTCATTATAATTTATATTTTATATACCTAATGGCTATAAAAAAGAGGTTTTTCATCGACATGTCCACTTCGGTGAAAAGGACTTTTAATTTTATTTCGAATCGCTTCGGTATCACAATATTTCTACCCTTAAAATTCTTGATAGGTTAAATGCACAGAACAGATAATAAAAAGAATTCCGATAGGCAATATTCAATACACTACATTTTGATGCAGGGTTTTGAATGTGTGAGTGTTCTACGATAATGATCCCATTATGTACGTGCAATAGACCAATATTAAATGAGCTTCAATGCATAAACCGAGGGCAGTTGTCAGTATTCAACGTATGACGTATTCTTGACACGTGTTTAAGTTTATTATGGGTTATTCCTTACTCGAAATCGGTTACCTGCTACTCTTTACCGGTTAGGAATTTCAGTTCCCATTATTTCTTGAGTTCCCTGGTTAAGGCTATACCTCAGCTGAGGCATGGTCTAAAAAGATCGTGACTAGGCGATGCGCGGATTGTGCAAATGACGCGAGCCGAACGAAATATAATTTGTCATAAAAATTCAACATGCGTCCTTTTAATGTTATGTTTATTATTATATTCGTAATAATAATAGTATATTCATTGACATGTTTTCTTTTTCAAGTACATGCGGAATGTTTTTTAGTCATCTTTACGATTACGATTTAAGAATATCTTCCTCCGACGCCAATACAGAACAAATTGACGTGCAAACAGGCCGACTATCGCTCTCTGACTGGCAACGCGGCCGAAATTTCGTTCCACATACTGTTGAAAATTATTTGCCGCTTCACTTATGTACCTACGCTCTTAAATAGGATGCGTACTAATTTACAAACCAGGACAAATTAACAAAAGACAAGAATTCCGGGACGTATCTTCAAATATGCAGATAATGTAAGTTAATATATGCATATAATTGACGATGTAATTGGATACCTACGTATTATAATGACAGCTACATCATAACGTATCTATAAAATTATACCAACATAAAGATATCAATATAATTGATATTATATATCAGGTTACGCCTTACAATATCTTCTCAATGGCGATGTAAGTTTTCTAAACATCTTTATTGGTTGCATTGACATTTAGGGCAAGTTGGTTGAATTATATGACAATGAAATTGTAACACAATATTCATAGTCACGTGGTAAAAAAAAACCTGTTTTACAAGACCGTAACAAATTCATCCCGGGAGCTGTATAATTCTAAATTAAATATTTACAATAGTAAGATACAAGATAAAAATCTTGTCGTCAAAAATGTATTCTTCTTATTTGATACAAGCATGCAGGTAGATAACATTTCTCTTATGTGCCTGTTGCAACTGATAAGGAATGATAAAACGTAACGCGTCTCTATTTTTTAAAGAAATAATGGCTTTCAGTGAACTACTAATATTAATTTATACATAGGTTCTATATTATCATATATGTTATTGTTATTATTAAGCATAGCGATCACTGAAATTACCAAATATGTATGTTGATTAAAATGTTCTTATTATAACGATGGAGCCTAAATGTTTGAAATTTAAGCAAAAAAAGGATCTCTAATATAATGATTAAGCTACAAGTGACTTCGCATTGAAAAACTTCACACTTATACGACATTCTATTATCATTTAAGATTTTTTAGGTAATACATATATTTCATGTAGCTATCTCACATATTGGCGCATAAATGTATAAAATTGAGCTATAATATAATATGTGGAAGGTACAAGTCAGTTTGTTTACTGGAAATCAGGCGGGAACAGCGGCAATTTTCATAGCCGATTTCAGCAAAATTCATGAATATTCAAGAATGATAACCTAACCTAACCTTACAATTAATAATCCAGTATATCGGCTATTTACAAAATTTGTTTGCCGCTGGCTTCCACTAAACAGACAAGAACCATGTGGAAATATCTACATCGTTCATTGTATGTAGGCAGTCAACCATGGCCCCCACAAGGGGGGGGCTGACAGGGCTCTAGCATGGGGGCCCGTGCTCATGGGGGGCCCGGCGTGGCGAGTCGACCAAATAAGTGAGATAAACACACATCACAATTTTGCTCTAATACAGTAAAAAAATTCGCCTGCGGCGCTATTTTCCTTTGTTAATGATTATATTTTAAAATATGTGGTTGTGTGATGGAATTTTTAATTGCGTCGTTGCGTGATAACTTCATAATTCAAGTGGATGTAAGTTTTAAAAAATACACTAAAATATACCCTTAATTTTACCGTGAACGCCATTTGGGAAATGCTACTGTGGAGCGTCACACTGTCTGTATCCTTAGCGATAGGTAGGGGGTGCCGACAAAGATCCTAACCTAGGGGCCCGCTTCAAGATGTGGGGGCCATGCAGTCTACAGTAAATCATATAATATATTGACCATTATTTTTAAGATGAATAATCACGGAGAACACCAAGAAATGCAGTGCTGTGTAAAATAAAGTAACATACTTTACACTAAAACGTGAGCCACCATTTTGTTTTCGGTGCTGCCAATATAAGAAGAAAATTGTTACCAATACAACCACACGTAGGTACAATCATTTGATTTGAAATTCGAACTTCCTTTAATATTCCCAATACGAAATACGTACCTATAAGACTCCTGTCATATAATTTCCAAATTTAAAATATAAATGGACGATGCTCTTTGTTTACATGGTTAAGATACTTGTTTTCTTCTAATATTGTAATACTGGCAAAGGTATTGTTAAAAATGGATACGAGACATCAGTAGTCAACCTAATAATCATTATATACATTTCCTACAAAGTTTACATTCACAGAACAGATAATAAATAGAATACCGATAGGCCATATTCAATACGCCGCATGGTGAAGCAGGATTTTGAATGTGTGAGTGTCCTACGAAAATGAAGCACGCATTATGCACGTGCAATGGTGTGTGTAATACACCAACATTAAATGTGCGTAAATGCATAAACCGAGAGCAGTTTTCAGTATTCGACGTAAAACGTATTATTGACACGTGTGTAAGTTTAACCCGGATTCTTCCTTACTCGAGTCGGTTACCTGCTATCGCCTTACTCGTTATGTATTTCAGTTCCCATTATTTCTGCGTTCCCTGTTTACATTGTTATTCACTCTCGCAAAAATTCCCAAAAATTCTTCACTATCGACCTTCACACTGCACTTGAGCCGGGCCCTTAAAAACGGTACTTTAACCATGTATAACTTTCTTATCCGGTATATGAGACTGTGTCACCAAACCATAAAAAATATTCTTCCCAATTACCAACAGTAATTCTACTGATATCTGCGTCTCGAGGTCACTGTCGTATTATCTTGCTACTTAGAAGACTTCGGAATGAATTTTTAGCATCGTTATTTCCAACGCATATACCTGGTCATAACTGGATAATAAAGTAGAAATTATCTCAATTATAATTTCATTACAAATACGGTATCATCCATGAAATCGTTTCCACATGATCGTAGATGGGTAAAGTGAGGTAAATCTCGCATGTTATGAACCTTCATCAAAAGTGAATTCGAAAAACCAGTTCCTCCGCTGCGAATAAAATTATATCAAAGTTTAGTACGCTCAAGTAGAGTAGACAACTTGTCAACAAGATCATAATGGATTCTTGCCACGAACATGAATCGACTATCTCCACAAAAAAAAATGCAAAAGGAAAGGCCATAATTATTACCACGATCACCTTTTACATGTTCTCCGGTCTTGAAAAATAGACAAAAAATAAGTACTCTTAACTTTTTTATGCTATGATCTTTATTTACGTCTGCGGATGTCTGTTTTCATTTCATTTCATTTAAAACAGCGGTCCACAATATATATTTTTTTTACAGAATAGAGCGCAGTGGCGGGTTTAGGGACTTGGAGACCTGAAGCACAATTTTTAGGCCCCCCACGATAAAAAATAATATGAAAACCAAAATATAACAATGTAACTCGTTTATATCCAATTAGGTTCTTGTCTATTTAATTTAGTGGAAGCTAGCGGCAAACAATTTTTTTAAATAGACGATATAATGGATTATTTTTAAGGTTAGGTTAGGTTATCATTCCTGAATTCATGAATTTTGATGAAATCGGCCATGAAAATCGCCCGCCTGGCTGCCAGTAAACAGACTTGTATCTCCAATTATTATTGGAAATGACAGATGTCACAAAATAATATTAGTAGTTTATTTTGATTGTGTACAAATATATATACATGTTATATAGATAATGTTATAATATGCCCTTTTGACGTTCAGTTGCAGAGATTTTTTTATACATTGGGTAATATTTTAGACTCAGTTTGTGAGAAACGCGCATGTTTTTGAGATTTTAGTAAGTATAATTTAATAATTATTGTATGGTTGATTTAAAATATTTCGAGGCCTCTTGTTTTTAAGTCTAAGGCGGCTCTCGTGGTGCAGTGTGTAAGGCGCTGGCCTTCCATCCCGAAGTTCTGGGTTCGAT
The DNA here is from genome assembly GCF_057557595.1 of Rhyacophila brunnea. Lineage (NCBI taxonomy): Eukaryota > Metazoa > Arthropoda > Insecta > Trichoptera > Rhyacophilidae > Rhyacophila > Rhyacophila brunnea. The sequence continues at coordinate 19,689,198 of NW_028232752.1, forward strand.
TTCCGGTAAGGTCAAAATATATTTACATAATCTAATATGTAAATTCCTCAAGCCTGGCAGTTTTACTACTATTATTGGGCTTCACGGCCTGTTGTGGTGTTTAATAAAGAAACAAGTAATAAGAAACAAGTCTTCTGATGAATCGATTGCGTCATTTGCGTCACAAAAAATCGCCGCTACAAGGAATATAATGAACAAAAGATACGTCATAATAAAGAATAAAAAGGATAATCATTATTCATCACTAAGCAGGGTTAAAAAATAGCAGCCACAACCTAGGGATGTGAACTAGAATAGTACATACTCTTTACATTACGTACTTTGTCTCAGTTGAAGTTCATTAAGAAAAGAATGATGATATTTTTGAATTAATTGACGTGAAATCGTACTGTCACATGGATTTAACTAAGAGTGAAACATTATTATAGATATATTATGAACCGTTATCAGTTGACATATATAGTATTGTAAGTATATAATATATAAGTAATTAAGAACATCATGAAATAATGATGATGTTAAAGAATACACTAATTTAGATAGTATACAATATATTATTTATTAAAAGATAAAACACATTTTAATTGAGAATTTGTGATCAACATGATCTTTATTCGCAGAGATAGATAATTTATACAAACATTAAATATACATGGTTACTTATCTGAACCTACTTCATCCTTTGATACCTATAAACTGATTATATCTCAAATTGCTAATGAAGTTACACACTGAACTAAGTTTAATTGGATGCCCTCCGATTGGCATCCGTCAAGGTAAACTGATTAGCAAAGAGATCTGAGTAAAGTCAAGGTTAGTCAAGTAAATTAATAATTGAAAGCCTTTCTTCTGCTGCCAGCGTTGCCTTTTGTGCAAAAGAGTAAATCGATACCTCTTGCCTTATCGTTTAGAATTTAGATCATCCCTATATCTATATGTACCTAGTTTTAGATTAGATATATTTGCAACGCTTGCCATAGTTTTCTCGGTGGTCAAACATTGTGTCCCAGTTTGGAGCCGTAGTGAACAATATGTTGGCAGTGGTAACCGGACAAAACAGAACAGCCAGGGGAAAAATGAAACATTATTTTTTGTGGAATCTATTTAGGTTACGTTAGGTTGGTTCGGTTAGGTCATTATTTCGTTGTACCTAGTCACCCAATCATTTTGAACATATTATATTGATTAAGATGATATATCCTAAACTTACCGGCAACACCGAGTTAAGTCCCGTTTATTTGAGGCTTTCTAGCGATTAGGAATGCAGAAATTAGGTATATAATTTGATTCATTATGGCGTATTGAAAATCTGTGCTATTAAAAATCTATCAACATAATAGAGATAGGACAATTTTAACATTAAATTTATATTTTTCCTGAAACGTCATAGTTATAGTTGGCGTTGTTCTGTTTTGTCACTGTTCTGTTTTGTCATGTTCTATTTCGTCATTTTCTGTTTTGTCATGTTCTGTCTTGTCACTGTTTTGTTTTGTCATGGAACCGTTGGCAGTACCTACTGGAGTTATATTAAACCACGTGGATTATAAGCTCAAGCGGGGCTCAGTAACACTCCAAGAGAGTATAAAATGTTTGCGAAATAATAATAATCATCTGAGTTTTAAATAAACAAAAAATAATAATAACACGAAAATGGCAATTAGAAGACACGGAAAAGTCGATCACAATAGAAGAAAATTCTCCATCGTCGATAAAAAATAAATCACCGTTTTTACGGTCATCTTAAAATAATAATAAATTATTAGGCGAACAGAAAGTCAACAAGGTGCAGAATAAAATTGACCCAACAGTAAAAGTGCAGTCGGGCACATCACAACACCTTTAAATGAAATAATTAGAACCAGATTCGCGAGTCGGCGTTCCGGTTCGCCCAGCGGCGGTCAATGTTGCTGATTTTTTTGCGAATTAACGTGATGGCAATTAGGATCACGGTAAAGTTCGTCTCACGGTAAATTGTGATCCAGTTTATAGCGCGGGAATGACGTCATTATAAAATTTATAACAGTTAATTTTATATTGTACTGTTAATCCTTTCTGAAATAAATAGTTTTTCTCTTAAACTCTTCTCGCAAACGAAACTTTGATTCGCAAAATTAAATAATATTCTTATACTTATCTAAGAAGATGAGCCCGTTAAGCTACTTTTACCACAATTGTTAACATAGGCTATGGCTCCTGAAAAGGGCGAGTGACATAGCTTTAGTCTGGGGGCTCGGGTTGGAAGGTAAAACTTATTTACTCCACGAGTAGTAAAAAAGTCGCCCGCGGCGCTAATTTATTTCACGTCGGTTTAATTTGGCCGCGCATCGGCCTATAGTATCGTGGGTCGAAGCTTCGACTCCTGGGTCTGACAAGCACACATATTGTTTTTCAATTTTTGTATGAGTCAGAGTATGGACCTAATAGGTTAAGCAAGTGGCTGACATCCATTTGTCGTAAAAACAAAATCTGTTAATACAAACCTCCACTCTGTGGAGGCCCATATGATCTTATTAGGATCGGACATAGTCGGATAATAACATTAAAATATTATGTAGTTAGGCGACGTATACCATGTATTCTTCGATGTTTGATTATATTATAGTCCTTAGGGTTCCGCAGAATAACAGTAGGAAAACTCATATAAACTATAAAAGACAAAATTCGATACCTTACTTCTATATTATGGATTATAGAAACAATTAAAAATACTTTGTTCTAAGTCCAAGATAAAGCTACGATTTTTTTTTAACCAAATGTGTTTATTTTTTTATTTAGTTTAAATAAACTTAGCAATGCACAATGCAATTTTACAGTTTAACAAATAATCAACCCATACATTACGATTTTTGAAGTTTTTCGTTGAAGAAATTTTTCATTATTTTTTATTGAATTGAAAAATCCTGAGACACCATAATGGCATTATTAACTCAAAACCTTCAAATTTTTAGTTATTTCCCTATATAACAAGGGTGTTGAAATATATAAGATTTATAATGGAATCGAATTTCAAAATCAAAATAAAAAACAAACCAAATCTTTTGTCTGTTACAACAAATAAAGAATATTATAATAACACGGTTTTTCAAACCCACATTATTTCCTTGCTCCATAAATCTCCAATTTTGTAACAAAAACAAAATTCAAACATATAAATATATAATATATGTAAGCCTAGTGATATATTATTGACAAAATTGTCTTATGCTGTACCTACTGACACAGTTTTTCTGAGTAAAGTCAAGGCTAATTTTTTCTCGAAAACTTGTGTGCTATTTCATTAAATTTATCTCATTCGTGCCAAATACGTTGAGTGTTTTTTACATCTGAATACAATAGTACCTACCCAGTGATAAGTTAGTTAACTAACTCTGGAAACAAAATTGTATTTTCTGGGTATTTTATTATCATATATGAGGATTAGTTGTGGGTACCTACGTATTTAAACAAAAAATGGGTAAGTACGTTTTATATAGGATTAACGTGTAATGTTCGTGTTTATAAGGTCACCGAATAAATAGGTCAATATTTCTTTGTATTCGGCGAGACAAATAAGAAAAAAAGAACATGTTTTCGAAATTCAAATCTTATATCAAGACCATAGATTTATTAATAAAGAATAACGGATAGATTAGTTATTTTATTATCCATGGGAAGATTTCCGGTAAGTGAAGCCCTGGTAAAAAATAGAACGTCGAAGATTCACAGATACTAGTTTGAGTGCAGCAATACATCCCTGTTTAGCAGGTACGAAGGGTGACTTTTGGAAAGAAGTAGGCTTTGGAGAACAGATAAAAAGAACATACTAGTCAGGTATACATACGGGAATAAGAAGATAATACGATATTTCTACTGATGAATAAGTACACACTAATAATTACAACGACACACTCGATGAAATTTCAATAGTTCACTGACGACATAAAATTGAGCGATGAGCTCAAATTATGTATTTTCCTAAACATATATCCTACACATGAAAAATCATTACTTATATAAAAAAAAAAAAAAACATTTTTAAAATCAATCTAAGTATTAGTGATTGAATGGCACAGAAATATTTTTTTTAAATTATCTAATTATTAATTATTTTGGACAAAGCTGCAGTCATAGACAATATTATTACCCGCAAAGATTTCAGATTTAACCATCAGAGCCTATCATATTGCATACATTGCGATAGACATGCTGAGGTCACGTGACATAAAGTCGATACAAAAAAACATCATCATTCCTCGGTAAATAATCGGATAAATACGTTAAGACACAGTGGGCGGTGTGGCATATATTTTTTTTAAACCTTAACAGATGGTTCTGTACCTACTCTATTGGTATACATGAAGTCCTGAAAAAGATATGCAAAGTTAATATGGATGGACTTACCGTACGATACCCATAGTCGTCGAAGGCTGATAGAGGAAGTTGAAGCCCTGAGATGCTGACTGCGTCGTAGGGATGGACGGCGGCATACGGCGCCATGGAGTTACGGGACACACATTGCCCCATAAGAAGCGATGGCTGCTCTGAAATTTACAACAATGAAATATTATAATATAACTTAGTATAGTAATACCCCGAAATTACGCGATGGGTGGGTTCGACGAAAATCGCTTAAGTCGAATTCGCGTAAGTCCGGATACAACTTTGCATATAAATACATATACATTTTGTTTAATCGGGACCAAGGATTAACAAAAACAGAGTAGTTTAGAAGAAAAATATTTAATAAAATTGCAGTTATTGCATGTACAAAGACATATTAATAGGTGTGTAAAAAATATTAAAAAAATAAATGAGTTACGTAAAAACGTTCTTTCGATGTCGATGGCTTCATAAAATTTAGCAAATTCGTCTGACGACACAATATTGTATTCTTTTTTCGAGTAAGATTTTAACACTCATATTAAAAATGACAGGTAGACAGTGACGTCCCGTGGGGGTAGGCAGATTGAGCGTCACTTGGGGGCGGTAGTTACCCAAAGGGCGGCAAATCGAGGAGAATCATTAGTTACTGTATATAGAAATGTCAACGTAAACTTAGTAATAATAATAACGAAAATATCTTTTCATTAAAAAAACTAAACTCACTGGTTGGAAACAAAGGTACTATAAAAGTTTTAACGGGACTTTATTTTTGTGTCGGGTTCGCGATGTCTAGTTTACTTCCGCTGTCATTGGACATCACATTCTTCGTGAACAGCAATGACACGTGCATACATAATTTAAAATTTATCTAAATATGCCACTCGCGAGTTTAGGAAGTTGTCAGGTGTATGTTTAAATGACTCGCAATATTGTATTTGATTGAAGCAGAGATGGCATTAAAATTAGATTTAGTGGTACCTATATATCTTGTTAGTAATGTATCCATACAACACATTTATTAGATATTGGAGTCATGAAAAGATGATAAAAAGTACCTACTGTATAAAAAAAATGTGGCGGCATTTTGGTACTGCCTGGAGGGCTAGGGACGTCACTGCAGTAGATACTTGATAATAATGACTAAAGTCTTAGTACCCTTACATACTTGATAATAATTAATTCTTTCTAGTATTAATAATTCCACTGATTAACCTGTCCTAAACACGCGAATCCATTGTGACTTACGAGGATAGTGAGAGATTACAAATTAAACAACCTGTCTTGTATTTTATCATCCCAGGGAAATCCTCAATTTCCCATTCGTCGTGAAAATGGTTAGATTGGTCTTCCTTTGGGCAATCATTGTCAAACTATCATCTAAATTATTATTAGAGGTCCACCCATTTGTAACTTTTAGGCACCAAATGCTATCAAAACAAATGTCAACAATAATTCATAATAGGTACTCACTTCAAATCATTCGAAACTGGAACAATATTACAATAATAATAAATGTAGGTATAGGTTCAGTGAGTCAGAGTATGGACCTAAAAGTTGAGAAAGTGGCTGAAATCAATTTCTCGTAAAAACAAAATCTGTTAATACAAACTTCCACTCTGTGGAGGCCCATAATATGAACTTCTTAGGATCGGACATAGTCGAAAAAAAAGTACAACAATTAATATAAATAAAAGTATTTATATTTATATTATTTACCCGTATGGGCGTGTCACAATATCTTTTTCAATAATATTTGTTTGGATCCAGAGCTTGGACATGGACGTAGTGGATTCAACAAGTGGATTATAATATACTACGACGGTTTAAACCGGTTACCTGGTTAGTTATTCGCAAAATAACCGCTAACCGGGTAGTGTTTTTCCTCCGGTTAATTGGAAGCCCTTTCTCCTTTATGTGTGCATATCTGTTTAGGTATCATTGGTTGACTAGATTATTTTGTCCTGCCAATTTCGAAATCGAAATAGGAATATTTTACACTTAAGGGTTGTTTACCTGCATTGCGCCTAAAAGGATGTGGATACGTGGTGGTTGGTGGGTGGAAATCGTATAATAATTGAATCGAAATATTTAATGTTTCATGGTAGTTGCACAATTTCAGACAAGCCGAATCTACTTAGATTTCGATTATTGCCTGAAAATATGCAGAATCTTTTCCGTTGCGTTGTAAAACTCGCGGCGATTACTAATTACAGCTAGATATGGTGGATTATTTTAAGATAGCAAGACGCGATAGCTCTCCGAAAGCAGATTGCGAATAAATTTAACATGAACGCGATTTGATACGAATCTTTATGTTATATGTTGCCTCATGCTAATAATAGTTAAATTGCAATAGAAATTTAAAAAAAATTATCATACCAGATACATAAAACTGCAAACAAATATTATAAAATTACCTCAATTAGTCAATAATTAAGACGAATTACAGCAAAGCTAAGCATGCATGGAAAAAACATACAATAAAGATCATTAATGAGATATATTGTTTAATTAGTTTTTATTAAAAGACATGTCAAACTAAATATCAAAAGTGTGCGTCGAAATATTGAAGAAATAAAACGATAATCGCATGATTTTTATATTATCAGTTTATCACAATAAAATTGAAAAAAATAACTACATATTTTGATTTTCGATTAATTTAGAATTATTATTGTAATATTTTCCCCACTGTGAAAATTATAGTGTACCTACGTACACAATGATTACTCAGTCGGTGCAAGTATGCTAAAGTGGCAAAATTTTATTTGTCTGACAAAATATTTCATTCGTTTGATCATAAAAAAAACCTATGTGCTTGCACTCGAAAAATAAATCGTTACTTGAAATTAATAGTTGTCCCTTCACGAAAGTCACGATAAAAGTACGTTTAGTTTAGATCAGGTAACACTTGAAATGGGTTGGCTTTTGGGTGAAGTTGTAACAGGGTTTGGGTCGACTGTCGATAAATGTGGGATGAACTTAAACACGTTCTAAAGAACATAATATAGTGCCATGGGTCCCAGGGTCGAATACAGGGTCTGGCAGAAACACATATTGTTTTTCAATGTGTGATTGGAGTCAGCGTATGGACTTAATATGTTGAGCAAGGGGATAACATTCATTTCTCGTAAAACAAAAATCTGTTTGGTGGAGGCCCATAATAATATGATCTTCTTAGGATCGGATATAGTAAAATAAAAAAGAATATGGTATTTTCAATAGTAACGTCTGTATCGTCATAGTATGCTTTACATTTGTCACGTAAACAAAACGTGCATTCAATATTGGCTATATTTGACGACACTGGGCGCGCTTTGTATTTATTGCGTTTTATTACCTACCCGTCATAAAGGAATAAAGTGAACCTGTCTGCAAAACCTTGGTCTATGGTGACTTGCTTTCACATTTTTATTTTGCTAATCTGTTCTATGGTTTAGAATAGATTAAATTTAATGCACACAGAATAATATGATTATTTGAAACATCATAAAGGTTGCTCATTTTTTAACATTTGTGCATGCATCGGCCCTATAATTATTACGAATTATTTTGTTAATATACAACTTTAATATACAATTAACAATTACTGTATAATATTATGTTATTTTTATTATCTGAGAAGTTAATTTTAAGAATAATGTTAAGCTTTTGGTTTTAAGTCGAAATAGGTAATTATTTGTAATGATAATGTAGTATAATATCTCATTAGTGCAACATGGCAGTCCAAAACGTTGGAGATTCACTATTAATTCACTTTCACTATGAATTAAAGACGACGGGATATAAAAGAGATTATCGAAAGTAAAAACATGTTACTTGAATGCATTTTAATCATAATTCTCTATGATAATTAATTTAAATAATTGCGTTACATATTGCGAGTAAATTATTACATTATAATTTTAGTATGCAAAATAAATTGTTTTAGTTGTAAGCTATGTACAATATAGCGATGCGGTAAAAAACCACATATGCTTGAAGCGCCTAGTTTCAAAAGCACCTAAAACGGTTTTTGAGTTAGATATGTATTTAGATGGATATTTTTGTTACCTATATGGTGGCCAAAGATTGAACTTTAAAAAACGCCAGAAACCGTCAATACGTATGATTAAAAATTAGGGTAAATTTCGAAACACGCTAAAATGGTTGGATGTGCTTTTTAAATACCCCTAAAATGGAAAGCCAAAATACTCTTTAGAATGTAACGAATTAAAAAATAAATACTTCACACTTCAACAAGTTCACAGATTTAATAGATATGATTTTTTCTCATTTTTCTCAAAACTACCTAAAGTCGTCGTTTTAGGGGCTTTTGAAACTAGGCACTTCATATGTATATTGTTTATATTAATAAAATATTACATTTTTTTGGATTTAACATTTCCATGTTGTGTCTACAAGGCGGGACAGCTCGGCGCAGACAACATAAACGGACAATGCTCTTCATATACATTGCCTCATTCTTAATATGGCGGTCACTGTTAATTGCAGGCCTAGTCAAGAATTTTCTTCCATCTAGAGCAGTGATTCCTAACCGTGTTCCATGAGGCGTGTTGACTTGAAACAAATTTGACAATTGTGTAAAAAAGGCAATTTTTAAGTTTGAAGTAAAAATCGAAGAATCCAGTTATCAAAAATGAACGTCGCCGCCTATTATGCACTGTTAATTTTGTTTATGTCAATGCTCTTAAAATTTGCACGATAACAATATTATAGTTGCAGCTCAGATATTATTAATATTTATTTATAGATATTTAATGTTAATTAATGCATGTTAAGCCATATTATTAAAAATTTTGCGTTTGAATTTAAGCACATACACCTATACCTGCATCTTACCTTATCACTTCACCACTACTATCTGACCACTTTACCTAATTGCAATGATTTGTTGCAGGTGCATGATTTTCAAGAAGTTTGTCTTAGCTTGATATTATCTAGAATTGCTACATGGAATGTCTTCTATAAACTGTGCATGTTTCATTAATATTGGAAATCCAGTTTCGAGAAAAACGCAAACAAACTACTAGTTAGAGTTGCCACTTCATAACTTTGCACCCCGACTCTAGGGTGAAAATGATCTAATATATTCTAAAAATATTTTTTTTTTATTAATACTACATATTATATCAATACAAGTGAATATTGTTTGATCTAATTTTATGCGAGATAAGCAGGGAAAGAGGCGTATCAGTGTAGTAAAAAGTGCAAAAAAGTGCAAAGTTATAAAACTTATACTCTACTGGAGCACTATATTTTGTAATTCCAAAAAAAATGCTTTATTTTACTAATATAATAATAATATAATAAGTATTCATTCTGTTTCCTTCCAGAAATCCACCACCACTTATTAGACGACTCAATTTCGTCTTGTAGATTTTGAGATGTATTTTATAACAAAAAAAAAACAGCCTATCAAAATTTTTCTTCATGAAAATACTGAAAACACTGATCAATAGACAAATATTTCATTAGGTACTATAACTAGTATTTACGCTGTAGAGCTCCATTATAATGGTTTTGAAAATGACAGGCAGATCAATTATATTATTTATTACGTTTATAAAATAACTGAATAATCTGGATGTCTTTGGACAACAATAGAAAAAAAACGTTTAAACAGTCCTCTCGTACACCAAACAAGTATCGGTAGTAGAAAATAAGATATGTGTATATTTATTTATGATCATTATCTTAAAATTACTATTTCTATAGTGATTGTAATTCATCAAATAATTTAAATCAATCAATCAATATTTAAAAAACCGTTATGAGTTATGGCGGTTGCCTCGACCTGTGCTGACCTCTCTGTGCGGTGTATGGTTGAAATTACATGATGTGCAACATTGAATGTTAAAAGTCAATAACCTTTAGGAACATTATTATCTATTGAATAAGTTGTTATAATTTATAATTAGATACACATAGCTCGTCAAACAACATTGTAATTTAAGAGTTTATAGGTAAAAAAAAAACCTTATGAACGTCAGTTTAGTATTAGGTCCAATACTTGATGACATTTCCATAATAGTGTTGGATTTCTATATTGAATGACACATACTAGTCATATTGATGCGATGTTTGCTCATTAATTGCTAGCTTGCAACAAAACCAACAAACCAAAGGGAAAAAAGTCGTGATTGGAACAATATTCGAGTCTTCTAGTCACAGAACATACGAATAGATTAATAATATATAAATGCGAAACCCAGTCGCCATAGACCAAAACTTTGACGCCGGATTAGGTTAATGACTTAATAGCGATCAGGCCATAAAATTCATTAAATACAAAACCCGCTCAATGTCATGACAAACTTTGACGAATATCAGTTTTTAGGTGTTTAAGTTTATCCCATATATCTCCACACTCGAGAATTTTACTTTATTGCAAACATACTCCTAATGTTCTATACTTACCTCAGTTTAAAGCGCGGTTATTCACATCTTCTGATTCTCTCACTCTTGCGTCGGGCAGTCAGTGATACAATACGAGTTACGGGTTATGATGAGGATTATCTCACGGTGAGTTTGAAAATGACTTTCGTTTAGACTGGCTATGCAATTAAAAATATGAATCGTTACATAATGCTTGTTTTTAGATTTTCATGACTCAATTCATATTGGTATATGGTGCGATTGACCAAAAACGCTTTATACAGATAGTCCACTCCACAAACCGTGCAGCATAAAAGCAGTTTCAATAAAATTGTTTGTTAATAAAAAAGCTGGTATAGAAAAAAGATTATAATGCACCTTGCAGTGACTATTAAATTTATGCATTCACCACAGATGTCAGTAAGTAACATTTTTTTTGAAAACTGACAATATACATAAAAAGTATCATGTGCAATAGTAAAATATATCGAGCAGGTAATTTTATTGCTAACGCGTGCTCTGAAATGATTATTGTTTGAAAGTGATTAATGAGGCCCCTCATTCTGCTCATTAAACATCGCATTATTAAATTTAATGCCATATCGAATACAATTTCACATATTATAAAATTATTAGAAGCTTCCTTGAAATGGAAATCACGTTACAATGTTGCATCTGACACCATTTACATTTTTATTGAAAGTCAGCCGTTTCCAGTTGTTTATAGTTTCGTGTCGGGGTCACCATTTGTGGCTGTTTGTAATTAAATTTACCTTTTAAGTTTATACACACCATTACTAACATTAATCATGGATGGGCACATATTTTTATCAAAACACAGGACTTATTTTTTATTGCCTTTATTATTAATTTACTTCATTATAATAATATATCTCGAAGCTCTCTCTCTCTCTTCATTACAATAACATAGCTCGAAGAAGAGACAACCGTTGGACAAATTTAGTCATCTAGTGGTATCCAAGAAGTACAAAACGTCCGCAAGGTAGACCTAGAGGCCGCTGGATCTGGATTAATGATAAAGTTCTACGGAAGTACGTGGCACCGCAATGAACAGGACCGAGAGAAGTGGAAGCAGCTTGAAGAGGTCTTCATCCAGCAGTGGATGGATTCAGGCTGATGATGATGATGATAATAATATATAAATTTTAAACGGTGATTTTATAATAAAAATAAATACATTTTGTTAGTTTTACATTTTTGCGGATGGACAACTTCTGCTTGTTTCAACTACTGTTCGATGAAAAGTTACTTTTATTATAGACTGAAACAGTTAGTTTTGTTTTTTTTGCCGATAGATGTTACTATAAGTTCTCGTTTTTTATATACTGTAATTCTACTTAAGTATAGTACAAGACGTACATATTATCAGTCGCACGAGTAAGGGTTAAAAAACTGCACTTTTTGAGGAGACAACCAAATCTTGACATATATCATTGAAATTTGACAGGAAATGGAGAAGCCGGAAATTATTTTATATCACCAACAAAATGGCGACCGTATTTTCCAAATTAAAATTCATTTAATTTTGTAAGTTAGGTATCAAAATATATGTTTTTTGTGGATGCTGGATGGCTCTAAAACGTTGTTGCAAGTATATAGGACGAGGTATCTAATTTCCTAGTCAGTGTTATTTTTATTCATCAACACTGGCGTATTTTATGAAAAGCATGCAATCTTTTTTTATATAAATTTGGCTGTAATAAATGAGATGGTGACTATTTTTAAAGAAACGCTACATACAGTTAAAACAACTGTTTTAATTGAAGTTCCATTACCATACACTGACCGTAAATAATTCAACAGCCAGGTTTTTCCATATGATCATATCCGGAGTTTTTCTTTCGTGAAAGATATACAAGCTAGTGCCATGGGCAACGTCCCAATATGCAGCCATTATACTTATAAATATTAAAGATGGTTGGTCACTGTAAATAAACTTAGCGCACAGAAACCTCTAGACAACCAGCCTCAACCAATTTTCCTCCACAATCTTCGAAGAGAATGGATGTAAGGATTGTAAAGAATGCTACAGCATCCGGAGTATGTAAATTAGTATGATACTAACAGCTTACTAACTAAACTAATCATCTTCTCATGTACCTACACATACTTTCACCTTTCTTCGTCATTAATTTCATATGGTATGTAAACGTTTTTACTTTTATTATCCGATCAGATGGCGAGTTTGCCTACATACTTTATCGAACGTGAAGCCACTTGATATCTTTCCCAGTAATCTGAAAGTCGGTGAAACAAAACAATTTTCTTACTTAGTTACCACGGTAGAATTAAATATATGTCAGGCTTCAGTTATCTAATTAATCTGCGTATTGCATGTGGGTGTACTGATGAAGGGGATGAAGGAATAGATTGTAACAATCTAACAGTAGTTGAATTTTTAGAGCTTTCTCACGAGGCGGGCGCCACCCGTATTTCAAAGAAAACTAGCATAATACTCGTACATTATATTATTAACGCTTTCGCTGCTGAATAGATAATGAGATTTTAATTGCCCCCTTTAAAATGCACGTTAATTACATCGATCGGCCGCCTGGTCATTACGCACCGTGTGCGTCTTCCGCGTCCAAAGTATTAAGTGACAACGGTTTGCGTCGAGATATACGAGTCGATGACAAACACTATCGCACTCGACCATATATGGGACAATGCTATGCAGGTAATAATTATTTTTAATATTCAATAGAGGATCCTCGTGTATCGTGATGTCATCTCCTGGTACGATCAATAGCAGAGGCCACATAATACATTTAAGTAGCTAGTTGTAAAAACTAATATAAATTTATGTTATGATAATAGATCGCTAAACTATTTATTATATAGGTACTAGATATCCTCATCGTTCAGGCAAAAGTCACCAACCCTCAAAAAGGCAGTTTTTAGTTGAGTATGTCACCAGGGGCCTTATGTTATAACTTGCGGGATGAAGTCGCCCGGTCGACATGACGTCATATGACATCATTGTAACGTACTACCGGAGTGATAATAGCATTCGAGAAATTAACGCTACTCAAACACTGGCGTTATCCATTGTCCCCATACACAAATAGGTGTTTCAGCATAATAATATCTATGGTGAGCCGTGTGCGTTGGGCGGCTTGCCTCGAGCGTGTATTGGCTTACGTCACAATTACGTCATATCGTTGGGTGACACACGAGTCGATAGTTAGGAAATCGCAGGCCAGAGCTCGAAATGATCGGAGCGCACCGGAGCGCACTTCTGGTTCGTGAAATCGGTAAAATTATCGCTCCGCCTCGTGGAAAAAATAATTGGACCATCTGAGCTAGATAGTCCATATAACAAATCGAACACACTTTTTTATAAAATACACATACAATTTGATAACTAAAGGGGGCCCGCGTCATGATGTGGCTGCCATGAAGGGGACTTCAGGAAAGATTCCATATTCTATATTCAAAAGTTTTGTTATTACCTTATTTTATTTCCGGCGTAAATGACCACCTAATGTATGACAATTCATTCTAATTGCTTACATACCAGACATAGTATATTACATATTGATTAAATCACATTTACGCAGTACTAATTTATTATGAATGACAGCACATCTTCTTCGCAGATAAGCTGTCAATGTTAAGAGCATACTTCAGTTAAACGGCAAATAATATTCAACTATAAGCGCGACAAAATTTTGGAAAAAGTCGAGCTGTGAACACGTCAATTTGTTTCGTGATGGCGACGGGGGTATTAATTCTTAAATCGTGTAAAGATGACTAAAAACGTTACCCATTTACTTGAAAAAGAAAACATGTCAATGAATATATTATTATTGTTACTAATAGAACAATAAACAGAACATTAAATGGACGCATGTTGATTTTTGATGACAAATTATGCTTTGTTTTACGATCGTTTTAGAGCGTGCCCCAGCTGAAGTATAACCTTAATTATTAAGAGCGTCAGTGAAACGGCAAATAATTTTCAACAGTAGGTGCGACGAAATTTCTCACTAGTCGCCAATCGGAGACCAATTGAGGTGTCCACACGTCGATTTGTTTTGTCATGGCGTCGGATGAAAATATTCTTAAATCGTGTAAAGATGCTTAAAGAACTTTACGTATGTACCTACCTACTTAAAAAAGAAAATATGTCAATGAATATACTATTACCTATTATTAGTAATATAACAATAAACATAACATTAAATGGACGCATGTTGGATTTTTATGACAAATTATATTTCGTTCGGCACGCGTCATTTGCACAATCCACGCATCGCCTAGCCACGATCTTTTTAGACCATGCCTCAACTGAAGTATAGCATTAATAAGAGACTTTATAGAGCAAAGCATATTTATATGGAATGGTTAATCTAACGTCTGTACTATGTAACTCGATGGTCTGCAAACCTTTTTTAAAGGGCCAAATGGTACATATTTTAGGTTCTGCGGGGCGAAGAGGCAACTTAGAAGCTTTACCGATAAGTAGACAACTATAATTATTTTAAATACAGAAGGGATTATTTACATATCATTTCCCTAATTGGGGTTCAATGTTAGTACTCCCTGCCTTCAAAATTGATCGTAAATGTGACCTGTATTGAAATGTTAGTTAATTACAAGTATTACATATTTGAAAATATCGTCTCTGTTCTGGCAGAACACACTAACTGGAGAATACTAGTTTTGAGTAATTTGACTTTGAAGTTGTTAAAATGTTTGAATGGTCTATCATGTGAGTTTATTAAGTAATCGTAAAATGGATGACTTTAAGAAGGTTTCCAGACGGTAAAGTTTGAAATAAGGAACATTTTGGTATAACTAACTCAATATGTAATTTTTTCGAATTAGTGTCTTCTGCCAGAACAGTGACGATATATTATCACACATATAGGTGCTGTCAAATATATGCTAATTATATCTAATGGCCACCTGATGGGCAACGCACCAGTTACATTGGACGCAGCGAATGGGATAACCCATTCGCCCCAATTATTATCCCTTAGGACCGAATAAACATATCTCAATTTATAGCGATTTTGGGTTATGTCTGATACTGGACATACAAATATCATATTACTTTAGTGACAAATGGAATAAAAAAATAATGAAGTTTTATTTAATGACATTTTTTATTAACGTCAGTGGAATGTAAATTTTTGTGGTCTCCTTTATAGTAGGCAACATGTTGCCAACGTGGACACCGCTTAAGAGACCGTTATAGAAATTAATTAGTTTCGTTTCTTGGAATTTACCTTTTGAAATATAAACATACTGCAGCTTAATCATTTCCAATTGAAGCTCCTCAATTGTAAAGTAAATACTCTGAATTTGCATCAAGATCGTAAAAACGTTAGGTACTGAAACTGTGGGTTCAGCTCAGAAAATACACCCGCTGCGATTTGCGTAGGAATGGAGATTTTACTTATTTTTAAAAAAATTGACAACACAAACATATACCCCTCCATACGAACCCACCCCCACCACACTCGATCGTAATCGACCGTATCACGAGGCCCTACGGTTGGATGTGAAGCATCAGTAGTTTTTTTACGCCTGGCAATTTCTCAGGAGCAGATACCCAAGTCTTGGTCGCCACGCTCTCAAGTGAGTTTTGACTGAGTTTACTGAGTAGACTTAAGTTAATAAAAAGTGCCATAGGAGAGAAAAGCATGGAGAACTAACATAAAAGAAAATCAATTTAATTATAACTATAATAAGTACTAAAACCAAGCTAAAAACAAACTATCTGAAGAGATCTTCACGTCCGCAATAAGACAATTTTTGACAGCATACTTACGGACTTTTCACTTGTAGTTTCTGGGATTCGGCCAGTGGCCATGGGTTAGTAGGTACTAATCATTAGCATTCGCTACTTGTACTTATACCGACACGTGTAAACAGGCCGAATATTAATGCCTGTTTACACAATCATGACGGTATTGGTGCGAGTAGTTAGTACCAATGATTAGAAAGAAATAAGCCGGTGTAAACAAGCCCTAATATATGGATATGAAAATATATATATGAGTCTTATCAAACGATTCGCACGAGCCGGTACAAACCCAACACTAATTAAATAAAATAGCCAATACCTACAATTTATTTGGATACTTACACTGTCTTATGATAATATATTGTAAAAATTGTTATAATAACTTGCAACTGTATTATTATAATTTTATGAAACCCATCACCTCGTAGAAATATGAATATTCTTACTTACAAATTGTTACTATTCCAAGATGGGCACTTTCACTGTTACCACACTGCGGTTGCTGTAAATTAAAAATAAAGCATGTAAGTACATTTTAATTATATTGACCTTATTAATTAGAATAGATTTATAATTTTAATGAACATTGTTAAAGTAGTTATTTATTCTGAATACTTTGACAATGCTGTACCTATGTATTGTATAATAGTTAAGGCGTGTACACACCGTTGAAACCGTTGCCAACTGAATAAATATATATATCATAGTTTATTATACCCTACATTATTTAAATGGGTTATGTATTTACTTATATTTTTTATTGTCCGAGATTAATGAGCGAGTCAAGCCGTGTTTCTAATTTTATAATGTTGTCAACATCAGTCATTTGGTTTTAAAGCGTACACACAGAGTAAAAGTGGATAACATCAAAAAATAGTCGTTACAGTTATCATTATAATTTTACAATAAATTGTTTTTTTCCGAGATTTAGTGGGCAAGTCGAGCCTAGTTGTCGTTTTTATGACGTTGCAAACTTTTATACAACAACCAGTAGGTACAACAATTCAGAGAATTTCTCTTGAATTATTGTTGAGCCCTTCCACAATGCAGTACCTACATGAAAAAAATATTTTTAAACATCTGGTAGGTAGGTGACGTAAAATATGTGACCAGCGGCGACGAACCTATGGTATGCGTGCCACGTCTGATAGGCGGTGGATTCCGTTGACTCGCAAATGAATTGTAGAAGTATGTAAAACCCACAGAACAGAATATAATATATAGAATTCCGAAAGGCAATATTCAATATACTACATTTTGATGCAGGGTTTTGAATGTGTGAGTGTTCTACGAAAATGAAACACTCATTATGCACGTTCAATAGTGTGTGTAATACCTAAACCAATATTAAATGAGCATCAAAGCATAAACCGAGAGCACTTGTCCGTATTCGACGTATGACGTATTCTTGACACGTGTTTAAGTTTATCCCGGATTATTCCTTACTCGAGATCGGTTACCTGCTACTCCTTACCCGTTAGGTATTTCAGATCTCATTATTTATGAGTTCCCTGGTAAAACCATTGCCACACGTTACAAGAGAAAGCTCAAAAAATGGCAAATGACCCTAAAAATATCGTGTCGACTGTTTGGGAATGGAATTAGTACTGAAATTATAAAAGCGAAGAGGAATAAATACCAAAAGGAGAAGATCCAGATAATTTAGATTTTGTACCGAATATACTTATAGTGGATATAATTTTAGTATATTTCAACGATATATAAAAACGTTTAATACAATATTAATACTATAACAAAAATATGCATTCGTGTATCAACATAATATTTTGGTTGCGAACGCATTCTGTGGAGTTGGGGGCGCACCTGTTACAATGTTTTAATTTAGAGACTATTTTAGACTAACTTCACTCTACTTAAATTTGAAAACAGTATTTCCAAGGTTTCTTGATCGCAGTTTATA
Organism: Rhyacophila brunnea; assembly: GCF_057557595.1. Taxonomy (NCBI): domain Eukaryota; kingdom Metazoa; phylum Arthropoda; class Insecta; order Trichoptera; family Rhyacophilidae; genus Rhyacophila; species Rhyacophila brunnea. The sequence goes on from NW_028232752.1 coordinate 19,707,635, forward strand.
TAAACTGCATATCAGTAAAAGGGTGAAACGCATTCAGGCATGATTAACAATATAGTAAATTTGGCATTAGATGATGGCGGAGAATTTGCAACATAATGCTTCTAAAAACTGTAACTTACCATCTGTTTTTTAATTGAGTGAATAAATAAATAATAATAAGGTTTCCACATTTACTTGGTTAGATATTCTCATTATATTATTTATTAATATATATTATATATATCATGAAGCAATTCAAAATATTATAATATACACTTAAGCCAGGTGTAGAATGAGAATGTTGTGAATTCAGCGCTCGAAACGGAAGAGTTTACGAACCGGAACGCTCGACAATTTTCTGAAGATATTAACATAGGTAGTTATCAAATTGTATGTGTATTTTATAAAAATAAGTGTGTTAAATTTTTTGTTACATGGCCTATCTAGCTCGGATGATCATTTTTTTTCCACGAGACGGACCGATAATTTTTATCGATTTTACAAGCCCGAACGGCGCTCCGGTCCATTTCGAGCCCTGGTTGTGATTGTCATTTTCACTCTTGTCAAAACGAATAATAATAATATTGTAAAAACTGGGTGGCCCGATAGTAAATGATGATAAAAAATTAAAAGAGAGCCTCCAAATAGTCAAAAATATATATCACAGTCTAAAAAAGATTTCCCACGAGTTTTTTTTAATTATATCGATTTAAATTTCACAGAACAAACGCTCAACTATCATTCAACAATGTTAAAAAAATCAGTGATGTTCCGTGGGAGTAGGCAGGGCATGCGTTGCTAAGGGTCAGAAAATTAAGCCAGAAATTGTGAATAAGCACTATAAACCTACATCTCTGATAGTAGATTCCGTGGATGTGAATTTCTATTTATATTTTGATAAAAAGTACTTTCGTTATTGTAATTCGCTTATATACGTTCAATTCGTGTTTTAATATAAATTTATGAAATCTATTAAATTACACACAAATTTTTAAATAGCCCATCGCAATACACATAAACAACAGTAGGTACCTATACTGATGTTCGTTGATCGCGATTTGCAAAAAAGGAGTCTGTTTACGCGAATAAATTTAATTTAATGTGAGTAAACCATGGTTATGTAATTTGCATAAGTAAAATAATCAATAAATTATAAAAAAAAATGCATATTAAATAAAACCATTCGGGAAATTAAATAAAGTATTTTTTTTAAATTCTATGTGCAGTCAAAATTCAGAATATTTCTTGCACTTGGAAATTTCGAAATGGCAATTCTTTCCGAGACAAGTTTTGAGACGAGTATTAAAATATTTTTTTTTTTTATTAAATCCATAAGTACTATTGATTCTTGCCAATCTCTGGTACCCATCGAATGTGATGTATGTTTTCTCCAAGTCGTCAAAAATAAAGTACCTACGGTATTCTAAATAATAAAGTATGATTTCAAAGAAAATAATTACAAGATAAAAAGAACTTTTATATACAACGTTTTTAAATTTTCTGTTGAATCATATAAACTTGACTTGGCTAGCTTAAACGACCAAAAAAAATTGTACTTGATAGAAATAATAGTGAAATGTCATATTGATTTCCATAGTAATGCACGTATATATTAATTAATAATTTAGTTGATAGGACCCCAGACCCCTAGCAACCAATAATGGTGCCGAAATAACTTTTCATACAAAACAGAATTAACTGAAAATGAACTCAATTCTACTTAAAGATGGCTAAAAGCATTGAGCAAGAATGCATTGGCATCGGTTCTGATATATTCTAAAAGTTTCAAATGTCTAGCTAGTCGGGAAGTTAGTTAAAAATCGATTGCAAGATGTGTACCGGACAAATAAGAATACGAGCTAAGAAAAATATTGTAAAAAATCAACGCTCAAAAATAAAGGACTGTCCTCTAGAAATCAATAAAGTTTTAGTCTAAAGACGTTGAATATAGACTCTATCATACTGGTTAATAATTCTTCAATACACTTTGTTATAATCCAAAACTCCATACTCTTTGATAACTATGTTTATGTACATGTTAAATTTGAAATATAATCCGTTGCTAATTCAGTGGAAAGGCCGTAATTTTTATACGGCTTCTTAATCGAAGTTTAAATAAAGTATACTTATATTAAGTAGTAAAAATGTGAAACGCATGATTACCAGTTGTATACTCTTGCTTGTTCATATTATTTTCAGATGATGCATCGGGCCAGCGCCCGAAATGAACCGGAGCGCACCGGAACGCAGCTACGGTTCGTGAAATCACATATATAATCGCTCTGTCTCGAGGAAGAATTAAATGTTGTTTTCCGGTTTGTGAATTATTAAAAAGTAATTAAATTCACTTATTTTATATTTACACATTTACAATTTAATACGAAGTCGGATTCATCGGAAAAAATTACATGTAAGACGTGTCGTAAACCCCATTTTTCGCCTGCGCCGCTGACGACTTTTGCATTTCATATGACCATCTAAAAATCTAAACCACTTATTTGTACATATATACACAACATTAGATAAAATATGTTATCTAACTAATATTTTCTGAAAACTATTGAGCCCTCCGGTTGTATAATTTTCAATTTCGAGCGGTACATCGGGCGACGTTTTCACACTTTAGAAACACCGACAGGAAAAAGTACTGTGGATATACAGATTACAGTCGCAGTTATAAATCCAAGGAAAAATTTCAGTGATCTTCGAGATTCAGTTTGTGCATTTAATTTTTCTTTGCAAAAAGCTTTGTAATTGTAAAATTGTAGAAGAGACGAAAATATATTAATATATTCAGACCCGCACACGGCATTTCGTCGCCCGTGTGGAAAATTCAAAAAGCCGCCCTATTCTATCCTCATTCATGAAAACACTTCATAAACAATGAAGAAATAAATAAAAATTGGTTTCACTTGAAAAGTATTAAATACAATTAGATATTATTGTGTATGTTGATATTCCTGCCTAAAGAGTATCATTAATGGTGCATAATATTATAAAGTGTAGTTTAAAATTAATAATAAGTCCACGGGTTGATATGGAGGATGGTTATGGAACACAAAAACAAGGCAAGTATGTTACATATCGGATGTGACTAGGGATTCCAATCCCGGGATTGATAAACATAATCCCGGGATTTCGGGATTGATTTTTTTATCAATTTTTATGGAAAATAAAATAAAAGCGAAAATATAACAGAAAAAATACTTTTAATAAAAAAATAACTACATTAGAAATAAACTGAGTTTGAATGAAGTGTGATTTATACCCATGTGTAGGTTGCCGATTCATTTTATTTTTTCACATAAATTATTAAAAATGGAAAGATTGGAAAAAAACAATGCTTCGCACTTTTAACAAAGTAATTCCACCATGATATCATACGTTTTACGGCAGTTTCATATTTGTCTGACTAATTAGATTTATGAAGCGGAAAGGCCATAAGTACGCCATGATTATTTGCTTAACGATTTTAAATCTCGCTAATCCATTCATTAAGTCTTTACTATCATAAACAGCAATCTCCTATTAAATTCATATTATTATTTAAATTACAATATTATTTACTCCGTTAAACTTGTGTATTTCCAAGATTGAACGTATACAATATTAACAATAAATGTCTTAAATAGTATAAATTATACTAGATTTATTTTTGACCGATTTCATCAATGTTATTTGTAAATATAAAAATTTTATATTTACAATGGAAAAAATGTCAATCCCGGGACCAGTCCCGGGATTGTCAAATTGTAATCCCGAAATCCCGGGATCAGAATTTTGGCTCGGGATTGGATTCCCTAGATGTGACTGTAAGGTCGGTACGATTCGCGAGTGTTGATAAATATGGGATAAACTTATACACGTCGTGTTAAATAATGTTATTTGCATTAAAGTATGTAACTATAACTGTGTTGTATTAAACTATATCAAGTAAACGAAACAAGCTTTCAACATTGGTACCTAATATTTGAGGACATTCCGGACGACTTATATTTCTTAACTTTCCTAACCGTAATTAAGCCATACTTGCATTAAAAGTCTTGATATAAACAATCGGCTTTTGCATTCATTACAACATTTTTCTTAGCTCGTATTCTTATTTGTCCGGTGGTTCTTTGTCCAGTAAAAATCTTGCAATCGATTTTTAACTAACTTCCCGACTAGCTAGACATTTGAAACTTTTAGAATATATCAGAACACGATACAAATGCATTTTTTTAATACTTTTAGCCATCTTTATGTAGAATTGAATTCATTTTCAGTTAATTCTGTTTTGTATGAAAAGTTATTTCAACACCATCATTGGTTGCTAGGGGTCTGGGGTCCTAGCAATTAAATTATTAATATATACGTGCGTTACTATGGAAATCAATATGAGATGTCAAATTGACATTTCAGTATTATTTCATCAAGTACAAATTTTTTTGATCGTTTAAGCTAGTCAAGTCAAGTTTATATGATTCAACAGAAAATTTAAAAACGTTGTATATAAAAGTTCTTTTTATCTTGTAATTATATCTTATTTATTTATTCTGCGGGTATATTGTAGTCTCTATTTTAAACGTGTAAAGATTATACTTTTCCTTATGTAATTACTTTTGGCGTATTTCTTTCTATGGTAGTTTTTATTCTGGAGAATATCTCTGTAAAGGGTGGCTGTTATAAAATTTAAATATGTAGGTAAGTACTTAGCATACAATGAAAACAAATTTATTTGATTTTTGCCGCCCCCTAAATTTGGTCGTCCTCTTTCAATGCACATTTTGCACGTATGGTTAGGCTGGGCCTGAATATATTATTACTTATAAGAATATTTATAAAAAAAAAATACCTATGTAGGTACTGCAAATGCAAGCAAAGTAAGAAATTTTGTTTCTCATTATCTCTCACGACTTATGTGGGCACTGATAACATTGAAAATATTGAGATAGCTGCCATACAATGATAATATTATGTATGTATGTAGTTATGATAAGCAATTGTTATTAAATACCTACACAAAGTTTAACAAAGTGCGTCTTATATTTGTCTTTAAAAATGTTTCGTTTTAACTTATTAAACCTCTGTTTCTCATCATGAAAGTAGCTACACAGTAGGTACCCAATACCATGTTTGTAGTTAAGGCTATACTTCAGTTGAGGCACGGTCTAAAAAGATCGTGGCTAGGCGATGCGCGGATTGTGGAAATGACGCGTGCCTAACGAAATATAATTTGTCTTAAAAATCCAACATGCGTCCATTTAATGTTATGTTTATTGTTATATTACTAATAATAATAGTATATTCATTGACATGTTTTCATTTTAAGTACATACGTAAAGTCTTTTAGTCATCTTTACACGATTTAAGAATATTTTCATCCGACGCCATGTCAAAACGAATCGACGTGCAGACACCTCGACTATCGCTCTCCGAATGGCAACGCGGCCGTAATTTCGTTCCACATACAGTTGAAAATTATTTGCCGTTTCACTGAAGTACGCTCTTAAGGTGTTTTGATACCAAATATCTGGGAACATACAATTAACTGGGACTGGCTCACACTATTGGGTGTGGTATAACAGAGTACTGATCATGAAGTCAAAGAACAATAATATACTATTTTCAATAGTTACGTCTGTATTATAATAATATGCATTAAAGTTTGTCACGTCGTAAATATAACGCGCATTAAATATTTGAGGGCAGTCGGTGCGCTTTATTATACTTTGGTTTTATGGCGTGACCGTCATTAAGTATCGTGATTAAAAACTTTGGTCTATAGCGATGACTTTTATATATATTACAACGTTTTTCTTAGCACGTATTCTTATTTGTCCGGTGGTTCTTTGTCCGGTACAAATCTTGCAATCGATTTTTAACTAACTTCCCGACTTGCTAGACATTTGAAACTTTTAGAATAAATATCAGAACACGATGCCATGCATTTTTTAATTGTCATTGCTTTTAGCCATCTTTAAGTAGAATTGAAATCAATATGACATGTCAAAATGACATTTCAGTGTTATTTCAATCAAGTACCTACAAATTTTTTGATCGTTTAAACTAGTCAAGTCAAGTTAATATGAAAACCAAACCAAAACCTAATAAAACCTTATTTTTGATTTTACAGTGGGTTGTGTTAAGTTAGGTTAGGGTAGGTTTGGTTTGATCTAAAAGACTTCAATCACATAAACGATCTGGAGTACCTACTGTACCATTAACTTATTTATAGGGCTCGAAATGGACCGAAGTGCACCAGAACGCCGTTTCTGCTCATACAATCCGCAAAATTATTGCTCTGTCTCATATAAATATTAATTTGACATACCTACTAGATATGCCATATAATGAAAAAATCTAAAACACATATTTTTGTAAAATACACTCACAATTAGATAACTTTGCTAATATTTTCGTAAAATTATCAAACACTCCGGTTCGTAAAACTGAGCACAGCTTATTTAGGTATATATTTATAACCAACAGCTTTCTATTTTTTTTGCTATAGGTATATTATAAAAACGTCATTCTGGGATTCCAATATTTTCAATCAAAAGACCGGTATCCCAGAATAATTGCAAATCCCAGTGTGTACTTCCCTAACTAGCATAAAATCTATTCACTCTTATAAAATTTAATTAACCAATATTATACTTATGTTGGTACTTCGTTACGTAACAAATAACTTGCTCACAACATAACAAAATTAAATCGATTGTTAATTATTAGGTAATACATAACAAAATAACGATTCGAATAATAACACAATTTCAAACTATACAATCACACTATGTCTACATGTCCATCTAATAAAGTAGACGTATTTTATTATTTTTGTTTAGATTCAAATTAATAAATATCATAGTATTGGTAGGTATATTACAATATCAGTGGCGAGGGGTGCATGTAGGCTGTCAAGATCCGACATAAATATTGCACACTAAACTTTGTCAGTCATACTTATTTGTTTTGATTGAACTAAGAATACAATTTGCAGCTGGTGCTGGATAGTTTTTAAAATTCAATTAAGCCCTGCCTAAACCAAACCATAATAGTTTAGGTGTGCTATGGGCGAATCGACAAAAATAGTGCACACCTTTTCAGTTATACTTATTTGTTTTCGTTGAATTAAGAATTTACTACAGATGGTGTAGGTTAGTTTTTTTAAAACCCATTAATCCCTGCCTGAACCGAACCAAAATTGATAATATTCTTCTATCTATAAAATATCTCAAATTAGCTATGTTCCAACGGCGTAATTTTATATATTTTATAGATAAACGAATATTTTTGACTATTATCTAGCATGTCTCAAATTAGGCAGGGTTTAATTGAATTTAAAAAAAAACTAACAAACACTATCTTCTTACACAATGTAGTCTTAGTTCAATGAAAACAAATATTTATATTTGACCGTCAAAGTTTAGTGTGCACTATTTTTGTCGGATCTTCACCTTTTGCCACTGGTATAATAATTTATATATTATTTATTAATAATTAGTAAACACTGAATATTATTACGGCATCATACGAATACACACAAATATGATTTTAATAATAATTAATGATAAACTTACAAAACTATCACTGTTTGAATTGTTTAATTTAATATTACTAAATCGTTTTATAAATAAATTATTCGAACAGTAGTAACGATTTTAACCGCACTTGCAATACTTAATTAAGGATTCCGAAAATAAATTTGACATTCTAATTGGATTAAATAATAAACAAACGGTGCAGATTACGAACAAATACGGTAACGTAAAAAAGTAAATAAACTTCAAAGAACTTACGTTTATTTTGCGATTAATCCTTGTAAAATTGGTACGCCTGCAGACACTACTCATCTTTTATACACTATAAACAAAATGGTGATCTTTTGAATTTGTTTACATTTTTTAAAATACACTTCGCACCATGTTTTTCAACACTTACACACAGCACACACAACACACCACCACGAAAAACACATTGCAAGTGACGCGGTGCAGTAAACTCGGCCCCAACCACCTGCCTTCACATTTTGCTGCCACTGTCAGCCACACTCCGCGGAGTGAGTAAAAAACGGCAAAATTATAAAAAAAAACGTCAACAAAAACCACGATGTCATTAGCTGTGTCCATTACGTACCGAAATCTGAACATAATCAATATTGCATTGCATTCACAGGATTAGATGTTTTCAATCAAAGTTATTTAATATTATAATATTTATTAATTAATTAATTAACAGTCGCCGTATAGATATATGTATAGCCAGTGGCGCACTCGGGATTTAATATTGGGGGGGGGGGGCAAGGAGGAGAATATAAATTAGTCCCATACGCTCTTTTTCTTCTTCATATAATTATTTTTACATATTTTCACAATACACGGCGGTATATTTTTATAGTTACTCCTAGTTTTTATTAAATTGGAGGCATAGTGGCGGTAACCGTTGAGCGTGTCATCAACGACTGGCGGATTGGCTAAAGTGACTAACAGCGACCATGCTGAACATGTGCGCCTAGTATGCTAAAACATTACTCAAATAATATCGGCTGTGTTACCCGCTTGGTCTAGAGAGTTACAATATTTATGCCGAATTCCACTGAAAAAAAAAATTCACTGAAAAAAAATGCCGAATGTTTATCGTCGATTTTTGGTTTTTTACTGAGGTTCCAAAATATTAATTGAAAATGGACAAAAAAAATATTATTGCATTTAACTTATACACAAACCTACTCAACACAACACAGCCTAATTTTTCGTTTATCGGTATTTCGTCTATTGCACTTGGTGTACCTACACCATGGCCCCCACATCCTGAAACGGGCCCTCAGGCTAGCATACTTGGCGGGCCGCCTACCTACCGCTAAGATTAAAGGCAGTGTGAAACACTACATTAACGTTTTTCAAATTGTGTTTTAGTTCAAATTAAGGGTATCTACTTATACAGTGAATTATTGGCGATTTTTAATACATCTACTTTAATAATGGAGCTGTAGAGTATCGACACATAATAATCAGAAATTATATTGCACAATTATATAATTTAAAATGTTCATGGCCATGAAGTATAATAGATTTTATAATATATTTTTTTTTACTAGCTAATTTATGATGTGTGTTTATCTCACTTATCTGGTCAACCCGACACGCCGGGCCCCCCACAACCCGGACCCCCAGGCTAGAGCCCTGTTAACCCTCCCCAGCCATGACCTACACCACTCCGGAATTCGGGTGGACACCGAGAATTTTTTGACAGTTCCATTAGGGATTGGGTTTCTAAAAAAACCCGACATTAGTGTTTCGAAATTTTTGTGTTAGAAAATAAAATCTAAGATTTTTTTCTAAAAAGGGTGCTGGAGAATAATTACAAATCAATTTTTTGCCGTGTTTTTATTTGTCTAAGCCCAAGGTATAGTTTATTGCCTTTCAATTTCAATGTTTAAAATAATTCTGATAATTTTCATGTTTGGGGGGTGCCCCCCCCTGGATGCGCCACTGTATATAGCAAGTATACTCAAAAACTTAGAAACAGTGGACGAGTTTGTATATCTGGGATCGACCGTCAGTGGAAAGGGCGGATGTAAAGCGGAAATAAGAAGGCACACACAGATTGCAAAATATGCGATGATACGTCTTACCCATGACCCCCATGAGAGGGGGGTGACAGGGCTCTAGCCTGGGGGCCCCGGCGTGACGGGTCGACCTGATAAATGAGATAAACACACATCACAAATTTGCCCTAATGTGAAAAAAGTCGTCTGTGGCACTATTTTATTTGTAGAATCTTAACATTTTAAAATGTCTAGTTATGTGATGCAATTGTTGACTACCTACTGTGTGTCGATATTCAATTGAATTTATTTAACAATACAAAAAAATTGCCAAACATACACCTTATACCTTTAATTTTACTGTAAAGCGACCCACCGCCTTTAACGCAAGCGATGTGTAGGGGGGCCCGGCAAAGATCTTGGCCTGCGGGCCTGCATCAAGATGTGGGGGGTCATGGTCTTACCTTTACCACTATATGGAAGGATCGGGGAATTTCGATTGCCACAAAAATGATGCTTGTGCAAACATAAGTGTTCTCTAAATTTTTATACGGAGTCGAGTCATGGACCCTGAAGGCGTGGGAACGGAAGGCAATTAATTGATACCTTTGGTATGTGGTGTTGGCGCCGAATGCTTCGTATTTCTTGGACGGAGCACAGGACGAACCAGTCAATCATCCAGAGACTACAGATAAAGGAACGGCTCTCAACAATATGTATGAGACGAATTCTGCCGTTTTTGGACATATTGTCCGGCGCGGACCGGACAACCTGGAGAGACTGGTGGTCTTGGGTGGCCTCCAGAGAAGGCGAAGCGGAGGAAGAGTCTCAGCGCGCTGGAGCGACCAAGTGAACGAGCTGACTGGGGGCACCATTCATTCTGCACTACGAGACGCGGAAGATCGAGAAGGATGGAAAGTCTTGGTCGCTCAAAGGATGACAAAATTTTAAAGTGGTCACGATCCTCAGCCATTGGTGTACGACTAAGAAGAAGTATAGATATAGTCTGACCATGACACGAAACTGTTAACATGATAAGCATGCTAGCAGATGGTAGTGCTAGTCATTGCTCATACTTCGAATGCAATATGCAGGCGCGCACACAGGGTGGGGGGGTTTCCTAACCCCCCTCAGGAATGGAAAAAATACGAATTATTTACATAGGTGAAACGAATAGGTATTATTTATTCTTCTTCGTCAGGATTTCATGACAGGATCTTGACTCGGATATTTTGGTTGTCGAGCAGCCTTCTCAATGGGTTGGTCACACTCCTCTCGGGATTCTACGACACGTAACGTGCGTGGCCACTGGAAGACCTCTGGTACTCATAAATTAGTGCAAACATTTGGGGCATACAATGTTTGCTTTAATATTCTGATGCGGCATGTCTAAAACACAATACAGCAGACGACACAAACGTACACCGATGATCCCAATGCATGATTATTAGACAACGTTCATTCGATATCCATCTGTGGATGCGACTAGTCGCAATAACTCGTAAGTGAGTACCCGTAGTTATAACTACAAGTCAGGTGTTCATCGCGAAGACTTGAAAATACCAAGTAGGTACTTATCTGAATATGAGAAATGTACCCGAAAAAGTGTCGCGGGGGGTCTGTAGTGAGACAAGAAGCTATACGGAATAGGCGGGGTAAATGTGGAAGTCATTGGCACCTGCTTGATTTTGTTAGTATACCTGTTGAGCTCCCCATAAGTACCACTTTTCTGGCAATATGGTATACTGCTTGTAGAAAATGATGATTGTTACATATTGAAATAAATGGTAATACTCGTAATTTGAACGAAATATGCAATCGAAAATCTTTATTTATAGCGATAAGGCTACTGCATTGCATTCGAATATATTCAATAACTAGCACTATCATCGTAATTCGCAATTCAGTGCCACTGCCTGAATTTCGGGCTTAAGATATTACCTAATACCAATGGCGGTGCCTACATCCTACATGGAACCCCCGGGCGCTGACATATTTCAAAACATATAATAGGAATTAAGCCAATCAACTTTAAAGGCATGTGAAGGTCAAAAATTAAGAATTTAGGCCATCTTTTCGAGCTAAATATCAATAATCAGTATACTGTAGCGTCTAAATCAGTGGTGCACAAGCTTTTTGAAAGAAGGGCCAATTTATCCATTTTCTAATTTTTCACGTGCCGCAAAAATAATGATATAGGTATTATACTAGATGAGATATACATTTTATGTTTTATTTTTAATTTAATAGTTACATAATTTTATCAGCAATTTTACTTCAATCACTCTCCACTCGGCATTACGTTCATATTTGCACGATGGAACTTAGCGGTGAGATTTCTGACACTGCATACTGGCAGCAAGCATTTGTGTTTATGGTTGCTATCGTCAGTATAGCACTGAGGTTATCATTGTTCGAGCGGTTTCTGTGTTGAGACTAGTTTAGTTTTAATAAGGAAAACGCTTGCTCGCAAATGTAGGTGCTTCCAAAAAGACTTGCACAAACGCCTTATTACGTAGGGTGGGAAACTGCTCTTCAGGAAGATATTTGTAAAAATTCTGCATATCGCCTTCCTGATATTTCGATCTCAATTAATCGTTGTTCTACAAAACGCATTAAGTTTTCTATCAGTGACGATTCAGATTATATATCGTTGCTACTGCATAGTTTGTTCACATATCGAACACAGATTTTTATCATATTCAATGAAAAATTTGGCGATGAATTACTTGTTATTTTGGGCCGCAACAAATGCCATTTCGGGCCGCGTTTGTGCACCACTGGTCTAAATAAACTGACGAGATTAGGTACCTACACTTACGTATTATAGATTATTCCAAAATAATTACTAAAATGTCTTCTTTCAATTTTAAGCGGACACCAAAAAGACCGATTGTCAAGGGCCTCGCGTTATCTCTGAAAGACCCTGGTTATATGTATTAATAAATATAGTTACATGTGAATTATTGTACGTATCTAGTTCACCGTATTACAGTTCAGCATGAGAAGTCGACCAGCTTTATCAACCAGGTTGGCATCAAGTGTTCTACCGCGCCCGAGACCTCTGTCAGTGGGAGACTCGTGGCACTCATGGTTTAGTGTATCTATCTGGATGGAGCCATTCCTCATCCTCCTTGTTGTGTGTCCTCACGTAGTTTTCCAGGTTGAAATCCTCCCTGCACGACATTATATTAGTTACCATGTCCATACGTACCAAATAGTTGGAGAATCCGGCGCAGACAATCCGAAGAGAGTTGGTCCTTTATCTGGTATTCACTGATAATGGAAACGTTTGTTCGTTTGGCCATCCACGATATTTTCAACATCTTTCTCGATTACTAAATTCAGGCGCGCACACAGAAAAATGGTATGGGGGTGGGGTTATATTTCGAAAAAAATATCCATAATAATGTTTTTTTGAATGCGACGGTCAACGAAATTTAGCAGGTGCCACTGACTTCCGTAGTTACCCCGCCTACTACTCATAGTTTCTCGTGGCTTCAACCATGGACCCCACATTTTTCGGTTAAATTACCCATACACAGACACTCCGCACTTTAAGCCTAAAAATGAACACGTCGCCTGCAGCTATAACTATGATTGCTCACCTACGAGTTATTGTGATCTGTCGCATCTACGAGTGGTTATCGTCTTTCAACATAATATTATCAATTTTTACCATTACATATTACCTTTTGGTGTAAATTTTGCATCTACCTTTACCGGAGATGCTCATTTTAAGTTAACTTTCAATATTTACCTATCAAAAATTGCACCTGCCATTTTTTCAGTATTGATTAAAATAATAATATACTTATAACAAATTTAATATTTATACCAGCACAACAATTTTTTTAATTACTTTATTTTAGGCCTTTTAGGGGGATAAAATAAAATAAAGAGATTGGAAAATGGGGTTTTATAAATTTATGTTACGTAGCTCATAGCGACATAATAACTGCTTTATAGTGCACCGTGGAGTGTAGAATATAAACAATTTAAAATCCCCATTTTGTTTTTAAATTAGTACGTTTTTAAATTTAATGGTCAACGTCTTGTCCATTCATCCTATAGTGGCGACGGGCACAGCAACTAATAGGCGAGTATCCGCATTCCCCAGTAGTTATGTCTGCAGGGCATCGCAAGCCTCAAAGTAAGGTGTATGGGTATGGGGATTGTACATGGAAGTCATGTGCACCGGCATGATTTTGTTACCAACTACCCCTTCTTGTCGCATGAATTAGCATTAGGACAATATTGAATCACCAAAAGGGAATTTTATTTGAAAAAGCGAATGCCAGACTGCACGGACAATAAAGTCGCCGAAATCAATGAATTAATATTATTATAAAACAATATTTTTAACCTCTAATTGCGTCTTTAAAAGTCTTACGAAGGCTCTTTAAAATAGGTATTGACAGCTATTAATATAATATGTATTCCATTATGACAAATACTCCAATTTAGCATAATTTGATGAGATGATAAGAAAGCGCCATTTTGTAATGTAAACAAAAAAATCGGTTAGTGTACCTACTTATGTACGCGCGTTAGAAGTTATACTTCTTTGGCGTAACAAAACAAAATATTATTGCAGAATGTACCAACATTGGAAGAAAAAAATTTCAAAACCTGTGTTTGAAAAATTTAGTAAACCGCTATTCCTGATGACTGTACAACTATTTTCGTTAACAATAATAATTTATTACAAATCAAAAGTAAAACATAGCCTATTTAATGGTTTAACTGAAACGTGATATTGGCTTTTGAGATGAAACATAGTAATTATTATTTTCTTCAATTATTATAAACCGCTAATAAATAAATTGGCATGAGATATACGACAAATATTATCCTAAACTGTAAAAATATGTATTTTTGTATATGAAGTGTCTAAATATTGTAAATTTACAACATACCATTGGTTGAATTATTTACCAACTCAACATTCACAAAATTTATATATTTATTGATATATAATTTTACTAATAACTAATACTTACATAAATATAGCCTCAAATCATGATACACAACCTTTACAACGAAAAATAAATATACACTCCAATATAAATAAAGTTTTATGAATATAAATTAACGGTGTAAAATGATAGTCTCCTGAAATTTGATTATAAATATATATTTTTATTATGACACAATATTGGTTATGTTTACAACACGTGCTGTTTACTTGGTTGTAGGTATTGAACGACTATGCGCATGCTCATGTACGCTTGAGACCGAAATGAAAAATGAATAATCATAATAAAAGTTGCAACAATCAGTCTTTACCCAACCGGCCCAAGCCACAGCTGAAAATTACAAACCTCCAGCATTTAGAACACCCGAACGTCGCCACGCAAAATAAATTATGTCGCATCGGCGGGCAAAACTTCCGTCCCTTGACAAAATTATTATTGCGTGAACATGCGTTACATTTGCGCGCGCAACTTTGTCACACGCCAAAAATACACTCTGATCTGTTTTCCCAAATGCATCTAAAGAAGTATAACTTCAATAAAAATAATATACTACTTTAGTAGACACCAATACTATTAAAAATAATTGCGCAACTACTACGATCTCCCTTAGTACGTACAGTGACTAAAATGTAGTCTTAATCGTCTTAATCTAGATGTAAATTGACATTCATTCATTTTATATATATATAGTTCGATGAAAGTTCATTATAATATCATTCCCAAAAAATATATTTCAAAGATTGGCATTAGGTACCTACATTATCTTCTCAAAACTTATTTTAGATGGAATGAGTTTGTAAATGGCGCCAAGAATGTAGTTAAGTTGCCCAGACTGCGTTGGTGTTGCATATTTTTCAATTTCACCGGTCATAAACAATTATTGTACCGCTCATAGAGAAAAATTCAACATTTTTTTGTGTTGATACCTACTAAACTTGTCCATATTCTTTCGGTATTCAATAATTATTAATACAATCAATAATTCAGTAATATTCCTCATATTCAGAGTTAATCCATTGTAACATATTATTTAATGGATATAGTAAATTATGGATATATTAAATTATTAAATTAACAATATTATTATTAAATTAATATGCCTAGGTATCTAGGTTTTATAGGTATTTTTATAAAATCATTGCCATAAAACAAATAAAAACACCTCTGACAGTTGAGGTGGATTATGTTGGCAATCCTGTTCATATATTTAGTTTTATTAACTGTCAACAGGTGTCTAATATTATCTACCCGCTCGAAGGACTCGCCTGAATTTTGTATTGTTATTTTCAATTTTGTAAATTGTGATGAACTGGCGAGCAAATAATATTATCTAGATAACAAAAACTTACAACACCTGTACTTTATTATAACGCATAATGTAAGTATAGATTGACCGTATCATATTGTTTCGAATGCATAAAATACCATTTTTTATTTTCACTTGTACCTATGATTATTATGACTAAATGTAGAGTTTTTAATGCAATTGCACCCGTAAAGGATCCGTTTATTGAGGTTTATTGGAATTAAGATTCCTAGTATGTTATCTTTATACGATAACAGTGTGTTACGCGTGACAGCTGCTGTCACATACTTTTGTTTTTATTTACAAACTACTTTAATTGACTGGAAATCTAAATAGTTCAGTATATTGTAAGTATTATGGATAATATATTATAGGTAGACTATTCTAGACTTACATAAAGCTTAGAATTACTACTGATTGACTTTTGTTTTAACAATATAGTCATGTAGGTACCTTCTCTAATCTTTGGCCCTGCATTTTATGCATATATTTTTTGTTGTATCATAATATTTACGTCTCATTCCATGACGTGATAATATTTTCGGGGGATAAAATTCGAATGCTAACAAATATACATGTAAATGTCAATGGATAACAATAGTTTTGACCTTATTATATGATAATACATGAAATATTGTCATACTATGTGCTTATGTGAATGTAAACATGTTAATGGAAGCTGAAAATTTTTGAATAGATTCCAGAAATAAAAGCGATAGTCTTATGTTTTTTATCCTTCATAGTTATATCGTCATACTATTCAAATATGAATTTATTTTATTTTTCGATTCACCTAATAATTGGTACAATAATTGGTTACAATATCCCCATATTATTTACATGACATTGGATGAGAAGAAACGGCTCTGAATTCAATTTGTCAGATGCTTCAAGACGGACTGGGCTGCTCCCAGCTCAAATGCAGGACGCTAACAGTGTGTCAAATTTTGTCATGGGTTTGAATATGATTAAAATAGTAAAATTACAAAAACATGACTAAAAAACTAAGCGTTTCTAAAAAACTAAGCGTTACTAAAAAACGCCAATATGTAAGGAGACTACATGTTTTTTAGAGTGATACATTTTGTGAAGTTTTCATTTAAATCATAGTTTTTACCGATTAGTAGGTATATTAAGCAATTTTCTGTCAGACACTTATCTGCATAATTGTCAGGGACTTTTATTCTTGTTGGTATCAGTTATATTGATATTTTTGTGCGAAAACATCTTGGCTACGCTTCTAGGCGCTCTTGTTTACTAAATGGGAGAAACTTGTTAGTTTATAATGGAACTGCGGTTAAAAAGGCGCGGAGCATGTTAGTTCACAGTTTTAATACGTAGCCAAGAAGATGTTTTTGCACTATAGTGTCGTCGGGTGCCTATTCAACGAAGATAGGTTGTGGTCAGTAGCAGAAAAAAGCCCTTTTTTAACATGTCTGATCCTAAGGAGATCATATTGACATCCACAGAATGGAGGTTGTATTAACAGCTGATTTTTTTTTGTTTTTTTTAATAAAAATAGATGCATGCGACTTGTTCAGTGTATTAAGTCCATACTCTGGATCCAAACATATATTGAAAAACAGCATGGTGTTACTGGGCCGTATTTTATCAATAATAGTTTAATTTTATTATGCCTCAATTCAATTATTTTACAAGGTTCTATACGTTTATCCTGGATACAGCGGCAAACGCATTTTGAAAATAGCCGATATAATGAATTATTCGTTAGACAAATAATCCAGTATATCGGCTATTTTCAAAATGTGTTTGCCGCTGTATCCAGAATAACCGACTTGTACCTTTTACAATAAATATTTCATTAAAATTTAAAACTAACGTACTTTTTCTATTTTTGCCTTTCCTTTTTTTCTTGCTAAGGATGAGCCCCATTTGTCCCCAATAGCTCTAAGGCCAGGCCTGCATGCATGACACTATTCAGTTATTTTGGGTTTGACAGACTGGCTTAAGCGTCAGCCTATGTTGTTGTGGTTCCCTGGTTCGAATCCTGGGTTTGGCAAGTACACATTGTTTTTAAATTTGTGTATGAGTCGGAGTATGGACCTAATATGTTGAGCAAGTGGCTGACATCCATTTCTCTTAAAAACAAAATCTGTTAATACAAACCTCCACTCTATGGAGGCCCATATGATATTCTTATTAGGATCAGACATGGTCGGAAAAATTTATCATGTTTTTTATATCCTCGTAATATATTTAATGCTTATTTATATAATTTTCAGGGTGTCAACTGTGGATTATGATTATTTGATAAAATTTCTGGCTGTTGGAGATTCTGGCGTGGGAAAAACAAGTTTTTTGTACCAATATACTGATGGCACATTCAATTCACGGTTTATTTCGACTGTTGGAATTGATTTTCGAGAAAAGACTGTGGTAATTTTTCTACATTCACTTAATTATTAATTTAGGGCCCAATGCATAGTCATACTTATGTAAATAAATGGGCTTATGTATTATGCGTTTAATAGAATTGAAACACGTCTAAGGAACATAGTATAATATTTCTTTTTCCATGTAACTGTAACACATGACTTATAAGGCAACTCACTGATTTACGACAATGCATGCGGTAATTTGGGTTTTAATTTTTATAATAATGGAACCATGAATACAAATTATTTCATTACACTATAATTTTATCCGACAAATGTTAATATATCATAAATCACTTTTTTACAAATTTGAAAGTAAGTTAAAAAATATATTTTGTTATAATATAATATTTTAGGTATTTTTCTTCTATGTATTAATTGTTTATTATTTTTAATTATATTACGTAATACATTATAAAGCTTAAATACCTAGTATTATCTTAAGCACTGGCTAGAAGCTCATGCTAAACCACAAGCTTAGCTGCGCAAACCGGTTTGTTTCGGTTAGCCCGTGTATATGGACGGGAAAACTGAAGCTCGCGCAAACCAAAAAGCGCTGTAAAAGTCTACCGCGCAGGCAAGTCGCTGCCGTCTAGCCGATTAATTACTATTATGTCTGTATCCTATTTATTAAAATAACTACAAATACGGGAATTTCACAGTTGATGGCGCAATATTTTTTTAAAATTTTTATTAGGTACATCAAAAAGTCATTTTCGTTATATAGGTCAGATATGGGGATGTGTGTAAGGTCCTCGACCACTTAAATGTGATTTTTTTGGCATTTGTCACATGCACAAAACAAAATTACCAAACGTACCAAAAAATAATCATTCAAAAAATAATTGTTAATAGAAATTATTAGTTTTATTAAAGCATGTGAACTTTTATCATCGGTAGAAACTTGATTATTTTTAACCTTACATTGGGCATTTATTTGTAGCAATAAAATTATTAATACGTACATAATAATTTATATTGGTTTAGATTAGTATTATATCTGTAGGATTAATTGCTCACTGGTATCTATTTGTTTATTATCTTTGAATTCAAGAGTTATTCAGTAGTGTGTACCTACATATTTCTTAATTTGATATGCCAATTGTCAGATAAAATATATTGGTTGGTTATCTGCGATATGTAAGTATGTATATAGTAGGTACTGAATTTTATGTTCTGTACAGTCTACTTTCGTAATATAATATATTATACATATTTCAATAATAAAGGTTCATAATAAATTTTGTATACTTCCATGGCATAATATTAGTGGTCTCTTATTAATTATTATATTGAATGTTGATGGTTTAAAATTGTAAATAATGTAAATCATGTTGATTGTCTATGGAACTATACAAATTTTTTGAAGCCCATCTAATTTTAAATAAAAATTTTATAAAGCACTTTCAGCACATTGTATAAATATTGTATTAAAATCGAAGACGTGAAGAAAAACTTTTTCTGAACATCTGGGACTACTAATTTATTTTCATACAAACTCTGAAATTGGGAAGATTGGGTCTTCCCATATATTTTTTTAACACAAAAATGTTACATAGGTACTTACCTCAAACTGGGACTTATTTCAGCTATTTTATAGGGCTCCATCTGGAAGAAGACTCAACATATCTGATTAAAATAATCTTTCCGTACAATGGACTGTGTTTAAAGTATTATTTTAATATAATATATGAAATATTTAATTTACCATTAAAATTAGTCACATTTCAGGCATAAAAATACTGTCAAAAAACACATAATTTTGTTATAATATTCAGTCATAATGTACCGACCAAAACTGTCGATAGTCAGGCTGCGTCAATAAATTGCAAACTCCGATGGTAGTGCTAGTCACTGCTTCGCTGCACTGCAACACATATAAGCAGTAAAAAAATTACTTTATATGAAAATTCATAGCATTTGTTGTTTAATTGTGTGGATTTTGCCACAGAACAGAATAATAAATAAAAATGTGAAGCTGGTCGCCATAGACCGAAAATTCAAAGTGAGATTTGCTTTATGACTTTGACAATTAAGCCATTAAATCCAAGAAATACAAAGCCTCCAAATTTTGAATGCATGTTTGGTTTACATGACAGACTTTAATACGTCATATTATGATACAGATGTAATTATTGGAAATAATATAATATTCTTTAACACATCTTTAAGTTTATCCAATATTTCTCCACACTTGAGAATTAAACCTTTTTCAGCCTCACCCAGAAGGCAACCCACTTCTCTTTATTTTTTTGTTCCCTGGGTTTTACAATACCCCAGATACCTAATTGAGTATTTACTGTTTCTTTATTAATTTTTTTACATAAAACGATGTTAGGCCTTTCGCTCATGGAGAAACTAAAATCCGACAAACTGGTTGGTGGTGGAACTCATAAACTTGCTTCGCACACGGCGCTACTGAAACCCACTTGAAATAATAATCTCATAACCTCAAACTGTCAAACCCACTGTCTTTCCTACTTCATTCCAAGCTTTTTCCGTAATATCTTTACGGGAATATTCTGGCAGTCTGTAATTATATAGGCAGGAGTATTTCTCAGCTCCTGCCACAAATTTTGAATTAAAAATCAGTTCGCCCTTCTTTAACTTTTGACGTCATTACTTGTTATTGCTTGTTCAGTTCAGTGCTACCAATTTTGGTAAGAAAATATGTTTTTTCATCGAATCTACTGATATTGGCACCACTGTTTTATGGGGGATTGGAAACTGAGAGACTGGGAGACTAGCATGTCGCGTCTCTTCAGTTT
This sequence comes from Rhyacophila brunnea, assembly GCF_057557595.1. Taxonomy (NCBI): domain Eukaryota; kingdom Metazoa; phylum Arthropoda; class Insecta; order Trichoptera; family Rhyacophilidae; genus Rhyacophila; species Rhyacophila brunnea. The sequence goes on from NW_028232752.1 coordinate 19,728,592, forward strand.
AGTCATGAATGTTTTGAAACAGAGATTCCATTCTTGCCTTGAGCGAGCCGCCATTGAAATACATTAGCCAGATACTGGCTGGAGTTTTAGTTTCAGTCTCGTCTTTTTTTAGGTATTCTCGTGAGCGGAAGGTAGGCCTTATGGTGAGGGTTTTTTTTTAGCCTACTTAAATTTAAATTTGTGAAAGGAAAAGGGAGATATGTCTAAAAATTGATGAATGGTTCGAATTATTAACCAAATTTACATTTTTACCTAGGAAAAAAAGTGTAAGTTTAATTAGTCTGTTTCATGCCGAAACATAGAAATTCACGTATAAAGGTGTCCAAAATCTTTTTTTAGACGTTCCCGTCCTTTTTCTTTCCCATGCAGAATTAGTGCTTTCACTTTAACACAATTTCATGTCTTGGTACTTTGTAGTTCTGGTAGCTGGCTTAGCGTAGATTTGTTTCTAGATTTACCAACTGAATGGCAGGAATCACAAAATTCATTTGCAGCTGTGGGATACAGCGGGACAAGAAAGGTGAGAGCCGCTTATCATTCCTTCCATTGTAATCCATCATAATGTAATGGGAGTGCTGTCACTGTCAAAGTATTAGTATGCCGTCTCTGAAACAATCCAAGGTTTTATAAATTTCATCGTGTACTTAATAATTATTTATCTATTGAATCTTCGTAACGTATGGTTTTATTATGCAAAAGTTCCACCTGAACCTAAAGACTTAATTCATTTGACTTTTTTCTTTTGTGTTAAGACATTTTCTGTTCTGGCATTAAGCTAAATAACAATATTTATATAAAACATTGTTATACGAGGGTGGGTCAATAAGTCCTTAGAAAAGCCGACAGGTGGCGCGACTAGTACTGTAAGCGGTTTGTTTTCATGCAGCGGCACTACCGATTCAGTATGCTGCGAAGTTTCAATCAGATTGGTCGGGTTGTTGTGTGTTTCTCGTACATTTAAAAAAAAATTTGCTTGTGGAAAATGGAAAAATGGAAAATGGAGAAAATTGAGTTTAGAGCTGTTATTAAATATTTTAATATAAAAGGGTTAACAGCAAAGGAAATAAAAAATGAGTTGGATTTAGTTCACGGCATATCTGCTCCTTCACTTGCAACTATTTATAACTGGTTAAATGAATTTAAACGTGGTCGTACATCAACAAAGGATGAACCACGCTCAGGACGTCCTGTAGAGGTGACTACACCAGAAATGATCAATAAAATCCACGATATGGTGTTAAGTGACCGAAGATTAAAGTTGAGTGAGATAATTGAGGTTACAGGGATCTCAAAAGGTAGCGTCATTTCTATTTTACATGACAAATTGGGCATGAAAAATATTTCTGCAAGATGGGTGCCGCGTTTGCTCACAGTCGACAATAAACGCAATAGGGTGGTGGCCTCTAAAGCCCTATTGTCGCTCATGCAACGCAATCCGGATGAATTTTTTCGTCGCTTTGTGACTGTAGATGAAACATGGATACACCACTATACTCCCGAGACGAAAGAACAGTCAAAGCAGTGGATTGCGAAGACAAACCATGTCCAAAGAAGGCGAAAACCGTAAAATCAGCTGGTAAGGTTATGGCTACTGTATTTTGGGATGCACGTGAAATTATTTTCGTTGACTATTTGGAAAAAAGAAAAACAATAACAGGGGATTATTATGCATCTTTATTGGACAAGCTATAAAACAAAATTGAAGAAAAACGGCCTCATTTAAACAGGAAAAAAATCCTCTTTCATCAGGACAATGCCCGTGTTCACACATGTTTACGATCAATGGCTAAAATTGAAGAATTGAAGTTCGAATTGGTCGACCACCCACCGTATTCGCCAGATTTAGCCCCCAGTGACTTTTTCCTTTTCCCAAACTTAAAAAAATGGCTAAGTGGACAACGTTTTTTTTCAAATGAAGAAGTCATCGATCGGACAAATGCTTATTTTGAGGACCTTCCGAAAACTTATTTTTCTGACGGTTTAAAAAAAATTGAGAAACGTCTAACCAAGTGTATTGAGCTCCAAGGAGATTATGTTGAGAAATAAAAAAAAAATAAAAAAATAAAAACTGTTTTAATGCTTTTTTCTAAGGAATTATTGACCCACCCTCGTATAAAAAATAAAATTTTTGTGTCACTAACTTAAAATTTTTATTAGGTACCTATACCTATGTCATTGTAGTTTATTCTGTAAATATCTTGATGTTACCAATACTTTCAACCATAAATATAATCATTCGATTCAAAAATTGAACTGCCTTTTAAATTCCCAATACGAAATACGACTTCTATCCTGAGTCTAAATTCTTGGTTTTTTTTTTTACATAACTTCATAGTTATTGATATTTCCTTTTAAATTATCAATCTGTATTGTGGTTATGTTCAAATGTGTGTCTTGAATTATATTATATCCGGACTATTTATTTTCAAGTACCATTTTTCTCATTGAATTTGATAATTTAATAAAACATCAAACTTAACTCATGTTAAATAGAGAATATTTAAAATTTAATGACATGAATATATGTGTCGCTAGATTTCAAAATCAGACAAGTCCACCTTTAGGTATTTTTGTGAATTGCTGAAGAACCACTGCTTTCTAACATTTCTGCATTATTGAAATGTGGAACTTATTAATTTTAAATATTCTATAATCGAAATAATATAAACTTTCATCCTCGTGTCTATGTACTTGAGAAAACAAAAAAGCTGTTCTCCTATTCATCCATTATGGACTTGGCTAATTTTGAAATCTAGCGACACATATTTACTCGCTTACACAAATATATAACAAATAATTTTCTTCCTCGCCGTCAACCCATCCATGACTGAAGATTGTGATCATTCTGGAATAGACACTACGGAAATCTGCAACAGTTTTCTGCAATTTTCCCTATACTCTGCATATCTTTTCGTGGATGCTACTGGTTTTCCATTCCTTCACTTGATACAATTTTTAACAATTAATTGTTCGAACCAAATAAAAAATGTAGATTTTACTACAATAATTGTATTTGGGAAAGTCTGGATAATGTGTATTAATTGAAAAACTCTCATAATACACTTGCACTTCATTTAGTATATAATTAGTATATGTACCTTCTCATATTTATCTTGTTAATACCCTTAATATGCCTACGGACGGCATCCATTTAAATTCAGTTTAATATTATGTAGCTAGTAGTGATTTATTTTATTTACTTGATTTTGGTTTGAAGTATTTTTATTGATAAACAATTGATATTCAGACGGTTAGTCTCGAATTTTTTGACATAGTATGCATGACTTTTTGTATGGTATAATGTATTTTAGTGAAGCATGCACTATTTATATCTAAAATGTAGGTAACTGTTTTGTTAACTCGTCTCCCACAAATTCATCCCATTATTTACTAACAAAATACAAATAACAACATATCCGTACCTACTCTTAATATCGAACATTGATTATGATTCCATTATAGCAGGGGCTACCAAATATTTTTGGCTCACGGTGTCCTTGGGGCATCAGGATTATTCCACAGTGAAATCGACTCGTTTTTAGGTGTTTTCAGAAGAATTTTATATACTAGCATTTATTTGTGTCTTTGTCTTAGGAGAGTGCACTGACTAGTCTTGTACCCCTCGCACGAGGAAACGGTTACGGCCTAGAATAGGTCATGCAGATGCGATCATGTAGGCGGATATAAATTCAAAATATTACCATTCCCTTGTCCCCTGTATCACAAATGTTTTTGGTTTGATTGCTGATCCCTTAACGGCCCACATGCTCGTCGTAGGTCAAAATTTAATTTTTATTGTATTTTCAAACCATGATCCTGGACACTCCTTAAACGTTGTAGATAATCTATTTATATAATTTTGAAGCCTTATTATCCTTTATAGTTATTTTAAACTTTTGATGACTGCATAAAGAATTTTTGTTACATAAAATAGTATTCTTTTAAACCTCTCGCTCTAATGTTTTAGAATATAGTCATATTTCGGTACATAACTGTGCAGTGGTGTTAAGATTTTTTACTTTTATTAATTTTTAAACGCATTTATAAAACCATTGGTATAATTTATTGTGAGATAATTTTTGTAAAATATTCACGATAAAAAATTATATTGATAATCTCTGTGATCCCAAATTTGACAAGAATTAGGCATTTTATTATTCAAAAAATCGGCAAGATTAACACATTTGAAGATGATTCTAAAGATACTTATTATAAGCTATGTTTTTGACCATTCAAGTGTGATAAACATCTTATGAATAATGATTGCTTTATAATAAACACGCGCGTTAACATAATTTTACTTCCTACTTTAATTATAGTTTGTCAATTTATGGCTACGGCCGTATGTTGTAGCTTAACCAGTGGGGAATGCCAAAAGAAATGGCGTATTTCAAAAAAACACTACCTTATTCTTAGGTCAATAATTATTATAAAGCAATCATTATTCGTAGGATGTTTATCACACTTGAATGGTCAAAAACATAGCTTATAATGAGTATCTTTAGAATTATCTTCAAATGTGTTAATCTTGGCGATTTTTTGAATAATAAAATGCCTAATTCTTGTCAAATTTGGGATCACAGAGATTATCAATATAATTTTTTATCGTGAATATTTTACAAAAATTATCTCACAATAAATTATACTAATGGTTTTATAAATGCGTTTAAAAATTAATAAATGTAAAAAATCTTAACACCACTACACAGTTATGTACCGAAATATGACTATATTCTAAAACATTAGAGCGAGAGGTTTAAAAGAATACCATTTTATTTAACAAAAACACTTTATGCAGTCATCAAATGTTTAAAATAAATATGAGGGATAATAAGGCTTCAAAATTATATAAATAGATTATCTACAACGTTTAAGGAGTGTCCAGGATCATGGTTTGAAAATACAATAAAAACTCAATTTTGACCTACGAGGAGCATGTCCCCCCTTAACATTGTGTCAAATTAACAGTTTAAATAATTAGTAAAAGATTAGAATATTCCACAGCCTCTTGGTAAACCACTTACAGTAACCTCTGCATTAAGGGTTATTACCTAGGGGGGGGTGGCAGGTTATATGAAAGTATGGTGAAGCAGACAAGTATAGTGAATAGGTATGGTGAGGCAGGCTGGTAATCAATTTGCGGCAAAATTTCCACTCTAACATTATATTATATAGGTATATTATAATGACCAAAGTAAATCCTCTGATATGCCCTGCATTTTTTTTATCGCAACGCTATTTCTCGGAAGTTTTCGGCTATTGTTGGCCTGCTTCATTCAGTTGTATGAGAAAACCGATTTCTTGCCTCTCTTTTTATTTAATACCTCTATGGTTATTACTGTTATTAGTACACAGAAGTAATGTTATCCAATGTGATTTGATGTATAAAACTGTTACTTGAATTTCATTATAATTATTTGTCTATTATAAAAGATGTGTTTGTCGCCATCGTTGTACTTATATTTCTTATTTACTTGTCATGTCTAGATTCAGGAGTCTGACCACAACTTTTTACCGTGACGCTATGGGATTTCTTCTTCTGTTTGATTTGACAAATGAACTGTCATTTTTGGAAGTTCGAAACTGGATTGAGCAGCTTAAGGTACCAGCTTTATTTTTTTTCTTTTTTAACAATGCAACAGTCCACGAGGCATCGATTACAGTCACAAACACCCAAGCTTGAGAAAATTATGTAGTTAATATATTTATCATGATGTCACTGGAGATCGAACCCGGAACCCCTGGTGTAAGAAACCAGTGCAGTATGGATACTGTGCATTTGGTTGTGAAGCTTATACCTGGGAATGTCTCCAAGACTAATAACTCCTGTATTTACCGGCACCAATAGTGTGTAAATTAAACTATCGCTGTAAATGTTTACACCCACGGTGGGGTTATATTTAACATTTGTCTTCTCTAATGCAACCAAAATACGCCCACGGTGGCCGCGCGGCTTAAGCGTTGGAGTATCATGCCGTAGGTCTCAGGTTGAGCAAGTGGCTGACATCCATTTCTCGTAAAAAACAAAATCTGTTAATACAAACCTCTACTCTGTGGAGGCCCATATGATCCTATTAGGATCAGACATGGTCGAAAAAAAAAAAAATATTTACACACAAAAGTGCTGACTGTCTCGTCAATCTCAATCTTCAAGCGTTAGTGAACGCGTTTGTTGTCATTGTGTAGTGCTATTTGGCAGGTTCGGGCCAGTTGTGAAAATCAGTAAACGTAAAAAGGCTGTGCGCCGGTGTAATATCGTGCAAGTTGCCACTATCGCGTGAAAATTCAGAAGCCGCCGAACTTTTTTAATCCATGCATGTATTCTTCCAACTTGCACGATAGTACGTGTTTACACTAGCATTTCGACTGCATAATCTACAAACCAGCTAACTGCACTTTTGACCAAAAATGAAATGTTGATGGTATTTTGATATAAAACATGGGTGGCCAACCTTTTCAGCAGCTGGGCCAGATTCTAAAAATGAGATTTCCTACCGGGCCGCACAACTGATTTTTTTATTATACAAAAAAAAGAAATATATATTATATAATAATATATTAATAAAATAAAGCAAAAATGAGAATCAAACATATTTATTAGATTAGACTTTTTTTAAATAATAAAAAATAAACAAAATAATATAAAAATAATAAATTTTAGTGAGAAGTTTGATTTTGTGTGGCAGAACTAAGTGCATTAATATCGATATCGAGTGAGGTTGTTCCTACACGCAAACAGTTTTCCAAATGCACATCATTAATTCGTGTTCTCACTCGGGATTTGATATGCTTCATCCGACTAAAAATCTGTTCACACGTGTAAGTGTTTCCAAATAACGAAGTCATCATTAGAGCATGTTTGTAAAATGCAGGATATTTCTGCTTGTCCTAACATGTTTTGTAAAACTCTTCCAAACCAACCTGATGGAATTTCTCCTTTACCTGTTCATCGCAACATATTTCACAATATTCTATTTGTAAATTTCCCGGTAATAAATTCACGTCTACGGAGAATGGCATTGCAAATGCAGCAAAAAGCACACGGTGCTTTTTAAAATCTTGAGCCAATATCGAATCTCAATTTGCGAAATTAGCACAACTAGCGGCAGCATTTGATATTATTTTTATTTTCTCACTGCCCCACGGGCCACAAGTTGACACCCAGTGGGCCGCGGGTTGGCCACCCATGATATAAAGCATGTTTTTTATGATCACAAAATTTCAAACTCCTAAACCTATAAATAAATGCATTATCGTACCTCACACAAAACAGCCATCTGCAGGTGTGAAATTTCCAATATCGTAAATGGAAGCTATTTATATAAGTAATTTTTTTTTATATATAAAAGGAAAGTTAGAAAATAGTGTATTAATTAATTCATAGTGCAGCTTATTTTAAAAAAAAATAATTTCAAGTGTATTTTGGGAATTGTTAAATTCCAAATGGAGTTTGGTTTGCAGATTAAGCAGTTGATTTCCTTGTTATGGCGGCGATAATATGTACTGCCAGCAGTAAATTCATGCACGTGTAAATGGGCTATAAGGTCACCACACATTCAAGTGTGTTTTGATTGAGTTTTCGTGACTTTAAGTTAAGAGTATTTATGGGAGAGAGGAGTACGGAGTACAAACAGTAATGGGTGATAAAATATAGATCAAAAGCTAATACAAACCTGCCAAATGAAGTACGTGAAGAGATTCTCACATTTGCAGAATGACACTGCAATTTTTTTAAATATAATAAAATAGCGATTTTGTCAACCAGGTTGGACGGTCCAATGGGCCCAACAGCTGGTTAGACCTTGACTTGAGCAACTCTTCTTGCTTCCTTTGAGCTTCAGAGAATCCATTCTCCCAACTATGCTACTGTAATTGAATAAGTACTACATAAAAAATGCACAATTTTTTTTCCAGACCCACTCGCTGACTTCGACTCCTGACATAGTGCTGTGCGGCCACAAATGTGATATACCGGACAAGAGGGTGATAAGCGAAGAGCGGGCGAGACAGTTTGCGGCCGATCATGAGCTTTCTTACTTGGAGACCAGCGCTGCAACGGGACAGAATGTGGCGAAAGCAATTGAAATTCTGTTGGACAAAATTATGTATAGGTAACTATGCCAAAATATGGTTATGTACTAACAGTATTTGATGACACTTCAGACATGTATTATTAGAAAGTAGCCAACCCATAATTGCTGCTCCACACGTATATAAATATATTTTTAATGCCGATATAAAAGAAATTAAACAAATTTGGAATCATTATTTATATTTATATAAGAATTGCACTGCAGGTGACTTTTTACTATCCATAAAACAATTTCATGAGATAAACTGACCTTTAAAATTTTATAGGTTTATGACTCAATCCATTTCTTGGCATACTTTGTAGTACAAAGATTATGGTAGGATACTAATCTGTTCTATGGAGACTTTGAGAGAATACTTTTTGGTATTTTTGTGTACATACAACTGTGATCATTATTTATAGATGGAGATCTTAATTCCTTCAATAGGATTATTATTATGTATTTTCTTTTTATCTATTCAATTTTCAACCCATTAGTAAGCGCCGTCCTTCATCGGTATGCAATGTATGTAGGTGCTTCATGTATTCAGTTTTAGTAATTGAATGTAGTATAAGTATTTGTAATAATGTTTTTTTTTTTCTGGTGTGTTACTGGCCCTGAAACCTGTTGGTTCTTAATGTAATAAAATTAAAATTCGGTGACACCGTCAGTTATTTTTGGTAACTTGAACAGTTAAAATATTCATTGAAAATGCTTTTATGATTTAATAATTCATTATTGTTTTCAGGATGGAGACATCTGTTGAATATGCAATGATGTGTGCCGCTGGGAAACCAAATAAGGTTGTACAAAATCTGAAGGCTAATCAAGCCAAACAATCGTCCTCATGTAAATGTTGAATACTGCATTTAAATAATTTAGATTATAATTAAGACATGCAATGTTGACTTAGTGATTATAATATATCATTTTGATATACTTACAGAAAGTATTCCAAAGTATTGTAATGTGTCTGCCAAAGAAAAGTTTACAAAATAGGTTGTAAGTCCATTCCATTTATTGAATTATTTTTTTGAAACGTTTTTTAATGATGTACACAAAGATGTTGAAGTAACCGTCTTCTGCCAGATGGAGGCTCCTGCAGTTTCTCTTTTAAAAAATCGCTGAAGCATGTTCCTGTTTATTGTAATCGATTTTTTCTCTGCAAAATCAACAAACTGCTTCACAGTTTGTATGGTAAATTAGTAAGTAAACCATCAGATTTATTCCAAATTATTAAAAATACTGTAGAAGTCTGATTTTACGTGCCCAGAATTTACGTCTTCATTGGAAATCACTCGGTTAGAGAATACTAGTATACCTATTGTATCTACTATGTAGGTACTATTACTATAAATAAAATTTGAATCTAGCCTATGCATTGATCATAATATTATATTTGGATCATTTCATTTGAACAGAAAAACTATCCAGAAGCTTAGATTGGTGCACCTGTGAGATTTAATATTAGCCTTTCTACTATATTCAGCTGATTCCTGTTGTACCTAGTTGATTATTTGGCGCTCAAAATATACAGTGTTTGGTATTTAGGTAAACTGAATTTCGATTAGAATCGCATGTTTGTTAATGTCTGCCATAGATGTTAATGGCGGCACAACAAAGTCACATGAAGCAGGTACTACTTCTTACGATGGATTAACTGCTACCAGTTATTTTAGATAACTATTTTGCAAACAGAATACAACTCATATTGGAGTTTACTCGGATCCAAAAATCTGATGAAATAGACCTGTTGAGGCTACATCTCTATTGAATAAGGTTTCCTTCAACATCTTTGGATGTACGTTATTTTGGTAAAATGTCAAGTATTTAAATATAAATTTATTAGATTTAATTATTATTAAAATATAAATTTTTATCTCATTCCAAAGAACGAAACATATTGATATTTTTGTCAATTTTAATTAATGTATGTAAGTCCTGTGATATATGAGCCCATGACAAATATATGTCGCTAAAATCATTAGTTTTAACAAGAATGTTGATCTGAATTTTTTTTATATATTTTATTCAATATTCTGATAACCTTTTATTAAATGAATAATACGATATAATATTGTACTTATGTAATTTAATTGTGTGTGAATATAGTGGCCCCTACCTATTGTAATGGCAACATATTAGGCGTACGCCGTAACTATAATTCAATAAATAAGATACGTTTGTATAAGGTTACTTCTTGCATGTGTACTCAAAAGATTCTGGAAATTCACCATAATACAAAAGTGCCAGCAATATTACAACCTTATTCTGCGCACATAGTCGGGACAGTGACACGACAGTTTGCTATGTTCGCCATGCTGACCGCATCGTTTAGTAGCATGCGACAGTGGATGTTTCTCAACCAAAAATGTTCCATCGACGCTGTGTGCGGCAGTGCATTAAGTTAAATTTTTGTTTTGTGAATGCTGACAAAATCACATTGACAAATTCAACGTGTTGCAATCAGGATGATTTTGTATGTACGATACGGCTTAAAAGTTTTCGAGTAGTTAACATAGACAACCATGAAGCTAGCCACGAAGTTTATAGGCGTAGAGTGGTGTGATACATGAAAAATTTATGGAGGCAGTCATTCATTCATGTTTATAATTTTACAAATGGAGTTTTATAATGAAAACATACATACGTATAATGATTTATTTTTCCATTCACTTGATTAAGTTATGTTCGGCAATCGAATTCTTATATGACATGTGCTTTTTTTAAAGTTTGTGTGTGCACAAGCATATTGAAGAGCTCTCAGGGAATACTGCATTGGTATATGTATTCTGTTATTCTGACATTTATTGCAAGGTTTTGTCATATCTAATGTGCCAGAAAGATATTTTTAATAAGAATAAGAAAGTTTTAATCTTTGGATTTTATTTGCAGCGTACCCTTAAACTTGCACTGAGAAAGTATAACAAATTTCAAATGATATTAAATATGTAATATGAATTGTTAACTACCTAAAACTGTTTTTGTTATAATACGAGTTATGAATGCCATTTTGTGTAAAACTACAAACTAAAACGGTCAAGAAAAACCAATTCGTGTTTGTTTCTTATCAGTCAGAACCCGGTGCATTCTACAATTGTGTAAAACAAAATCTTTCCTGACAATTATAATCAAATCATAGGGTACTATTTTGTATGCTTTTCATTTAGTTATAAAACTAAATACAACAAGCTTCCGGAACTGGTTTTCATTTTCGACAATCCATAATGTTTATTTTTACCATGTTCAATCATTATAATGTACTTAACTTGTGCGTTATGTATTCTTATTCAGTTTGTGAGGTAGGTATCTACCTAGTATATCTATCTAAAACTAGGCAAAGCACAAATTTTTCATAGGCTTACGGATCCCAAAACATTAAGTTAAATACATACCTAATTTTAGTTTGCATTCGTATTAGTATTTCAAAACTGCCAACACTATCCATACAATGTATGTTATAAGTAAACCAATTTACAACAAGCGTCGAGACGGTCCAATTGGTATCTGAATTCTTGTGTGTGATACATATTTATGATTGACTATTATAGTCATCGACGGTCAGCATAAGTCAGTAGTCAGTTCATCGTGACTATTCATGTAGGTAGTTAAATTCAGTCATGAGTATCAGATATTTCCACATAGAAAAAATCACTCAAATTTAAATCCTTAGCACACAGGTAGGTGCTTAATATGTGCCGAGGATTTAGCGAGTACAAGTAACGTATAATCAAAAAAATATTTTGGAACAGGTTTGTCATCACCACATAATTATGTACCTATTTCATGTGTGAAACAGGATTTGAACATGTAGCATTAAGATCATATTCCATGGACATGGTGTATAAAACGTTGTAGTTATTGTCATAGTTGACATCCTTCAAACATAATAAACTATAATGAACATAAGATCTCATTTACAGATTGAAAATGAATTTGCAATCGCATATTTAATTTCACCGGTACACTTGTTTTCGTTCAGTTCTCAGCACCTCAATAATTATACACTGTATAAGTAGAGTGTGATATCTTTAGGAAGAATAGTGGTGGTAGCGCTATTATCATTACGTGAGCTTTGTGAAATATGTGGGCACCACGCTACTTCCTAAACATATCGGAGTCTAGATAATTTTATTTGACTTTATATTATTATAAGGCCATCCATAGACTGAAACCATATGTAGTTTTGAACCTTATGCTATACTAAACATACGTTCATAGAAATGTACGTTTACTAAGTATATGAGCATAGTAAACGGTATATAAACGGATACGACTATAAGTTATAAAAATAACTGAAAACATAATTTTTGCATGACAAACGGATTAAAGCTACTTGTGGTTTCAGTCTAGATATGGCATTTATGCTATGTTTGAACCTATTGTCTTATAATAATTATGATCATATTTTGCTGTACATGTACCTACTATGTTTTATTACAAACATCAACATATCCTATTGAAGGTTTAGTTGATAATGTAATGTGCCAATAAAAGAGGTGCCAAATTTGAATGAAAATGTATACAATTTTTGAATTCTAAATACAAAATCTTTTAATTGTATAATGTGTACAATATACTACTTATATGTAATATGGCCAAATTTTGTGGAATGTTTTCTTACTTTATCAATCATTATTATTTAAATGCAACATGCAAAATATGTTGCATATAGGTAAAGCGTCATTGATTTATTTAGTGAACACAAAAATAATGAGAAGTGCGTTACATTCTGGGCATGGTTGTAAGAAGGTACGATTCTCGAGTGCATTAAAGTTTGTCATGTAAATGCAACACGCATTTGTGTGGACCAGAACCAGCTTGTCCAACCCAGAATTATTCAGTTCTGAGGTAATAAATGTCAAAGTAATAGATTCATTGAAAAAAATGAATTTTTAATAGCGATGAGATGTCTTAACACATTTAACGCTCTGCGTTTTATGGCTTGCCCTTCATTAAACATGCCGTCAAAGCCGTGGCATATCTATGGTGATTGGCTTTCGCATTTTTATCTTATTAATCTGTTCTGGTGGATTTACTGATTATAAAGGGATTGACTCTTAGCTGGTTTCGCATAAGTTGTCAGGTCACCCATGTTGTAGTTTTCGTACAGGATGCTTTTATTCCGGTTCACTAAATTGACTAAATCTGAGGCTCTTCATCGATGCTTTATCTTTTATATAACGTTTTCATAATAATGAAGAATCCAGACAGCACTCCACTGAATAAATTGGGTTTGTATAGGTAAATGAGCTTTCGTTCTAAATTGTGTATTGTTTGGTAAATAGATTTAAATGAGATTCTAATATGATTAGCGGTCGTAGGGTATTGAATATTCCAAAGGTTCTTTTGGAATGCAGTAATCCTTCTATTTATTAATTAATTATACTAGAACGCATAAATAAAAATTGCCCGAATGAAGCAAGGTAAATATGTAATGTTGAATTTATCGGTGAATAATTGGAAAGATTATAAATTTGTTACTAGACTAGATTCTTAATTTTTTTGTGTGTATAATCGTCTGTTCTGAATTTCGATATTCTTTTGTAATTTTCTTTTCACAACTGTCTCGGTATTTAATATAACATTTTTACATGTCTCCTTTGAATGCTTAATTTTTAAATAGCAAGAACACAGTACTCGGACATGGCCGCGGCTTAAGTATTGTATATTCACAATATCGACTGCTTAATTTGCAAACCAGCTAACTGCACTTTTGACCACAAATGAGATTTTGATGGCATTTTGTTATAAAGCATGTTTTCTATGCTCACACAAAATTTCAAACTCCTAAACTTATAAATAAATGCGTTATCGTTCTTCACACAAAACATCACAACTGCAGGTGCCAAATTTCCAATATCGTAAAAGGAACAACTCCGCTCTTTATATAAATTTTCTTTATATATAAAAAGGAATCTAAAATAGTGTATTAATTCATAGTGCACCTTATTTGTAAAAAAAAATTCCATGTGTATTGTTGGAATTGTTAAATTCCACTTGATAGTTAAATTATTATGTTTTTTCTCCTTCCTGAACAATGCCTAGTAGAGTTAGCCGGTTTGCAGATCAAGCAGTCAATATACTTTGTTTTAGTTTATTATTGCGTTATACACTGATCGAATAGAACTGCCAATTGTCTTGTATAATGTGTATAATAACTTATTACCATTAACCTTCAAAACTAAGTAATAAATCAAAAAGCCGATAAGTGTGCACTGGACCCAGAGAATTTTGTTATAGGCACACTTTTCTTCAAGAAACTTGAAAATACATTTGAATTAAAGATATGGGGGTTGGACTGTCAAATGTTTTATAATCAAGATATACATGGTTTTATCTATTGGTAATAATATAAATTTATTCATATTATATTGTATTAAAAAATATGAAATGGGACCAATATAAATTGGTGTAAATGGATGGATTACTGTTTACTGTTGGGTCTGTTAAATATTTTTTTTAAATCAATTCAATGAATGAATCTAAAATTAAATTACGAAAAGTGCAAACTAATTTATGTCGTGGTTTGTAATAATTACAAGGGATAAGTTTTATTATTGTTGACTTTAAAAATACCCTTTACGGAAGTTTTGGGTAGGTCTAAATTTATTGCATTTATTTACAATGCTAAAAATTACTAAGTGACTTGAAAACAATGATCTTTTTTAGATTTATTCGGTTTTTTGTGTTCCTATGATAAATCATATCACATAAATGTCTATTTGTACTTAATAAAAAATATAATAATATATCAATTGTTCCAAATGTTGTGTTTTATTATTCATCATCATCAGCCTGAATCTATCCACTGCTGGATGAAGGCTTCTCCAAGCTGATTCCAATTCTCTCGGTCCTGTGTGTTGCGATGCCGCGTACTTCCGCAGAACTTAATCATTTCATCGATCCAGCGGCCTCTCGGTCTACCTTGCGTATGTTTTGTACCTCTTGGGTACCACTGGATGGCTAGATTTGTCCAGCGATTGTCCCTTCTTCGAGCTATGTGTCCCATTTCTATTTGAGGTTTTTAGCGAACTCTATTACGTCGCAAACCCTTGTCTGTTTTCTTATCCAATCATTCCACTTTTTGTCCTTTCGCGCTATGCCCAACATGCACCTCTATACCACGGTGTGCTATTCTAAGCTTCTGGATCTCTCTTTTATTTGGAGTCCATGTTTCACACGCATATGTGATTACGGGAAGCACACACTGGTTGAATACTTTGCGCTTTAGATACAGTGGGAGGTAATTTTTGAAGACATTATTCAGGCGGTCAAAAGCACTCCAGCTCTGCTTTATTCTGCGAACAATCTCATCAAATATACAACCATCTATAGACACTTGTTGTCCCAGATAGACGTAGTTTTTCACTTGTTGCTATTCATGCGAATCTCTTTTTGGCCCGCAAAGCAGTTGAACATAACTTTTATCTTTGTTACATTTATTTTCAAGCCTACTTTGTTGCTTACTTCAATGAGTTCCTGCATTCTGCGTTGGAGGTCTTCTGAGTCTTGCGAGAAAATTACTATGTCATCGGCAAATTGCAGATGACTCAGGTATTCTCTATTTATGGGGATCTCTTTGTCATTCCAGTCAAGTTGCCTGAATAAGTGTTCAAGGGTAGCTGTAAATAGTTTAGGTGAGATTGTATCAACTTGTCGGATTCCTTTGCTGATAGGAAACCTGCACGGTGGTTCACGGAGGTTGACAGATGCTATTGCGCCACTACATTATTGAAAATATTTATAGTGCCCAGGGATTCCTTGATTTCTAAGTGCATCGAGTATTGAAAATTTATTTATGGAATCAAACACCTTCTCATAGTTCATAAACCCATGCATAGTGGCAGTTTGTATTCCTGGCACCGTTTTATGATTTCGCTGACGACTTGGATATGCATTTACAAAAACCTGGTGTTTGCCGGCTGCTATGGTAGGTCCCATATAATGCACCCTTATGAGTAAGTTAATTCATTAGGTACCTACCTACCACTATCTCTAATTTAATTAGGAGTTTCTCGAAAAATTAAAATTTTTGGACGCTTGAACCAGGAGAGAATTGGAAATGTTTGATGATCTGCACATAAAAAGGATAAGTATTCTCAATACGAAAGTCCAATGGTGTGAGGGTGGAGCGCATGGAGTTGGTGTTCTGTTTTTGTACCTACTAAGATTGTTAAAATAAACCTATACAATGCTCTGGATTTTGTTTCATTTAATTTTACACCGCTTGAGATGATAATGATCTGTCAAGTGTGTTATCCATTGTAGTAGCTTTATAGGGATCCTTCAGATTTGATCCCCTTTTCAGTCAAATATTTTTTTTTTTAGGTTAGGTAAGAAAATTTATATTTTAGGTCCTACTGACTTACTTAACCCTGTCACCATCTAGATTCTAGACTTAGGCTTGTACGTAATAGTGTTCCTCCTCATTTTTTCCATCCTCCTGATGGGAACAGGCGGGAAAATTCTGTGCACCCCAAAGTATTATAGAGCCATGGAAAACCCTAACCACTGGCACGCAGGACGCCCTCATTGCCGCAACGCCTGGAAAAAGTGGCAATTTTTAGAATAAAAACTAAAAATAATTACAAGATAAAAAGAATTTTTTATACAAGTACAACGTTTTTACATTTTCTGTTGAATCATATAAACTTGACTTGACTAGCTTAAACGATCAAAAAAAAAAAATTGTACTTGATAGAAATACTGAATAATGAAATGTCATTTCATATTGATTTCCGTAGTACCTAACGCACGTATCTATTATTTAATAATTTAGTTGTTAGGACACCTAGCAACCAATAATGGTATCGAAATAACTTTTCATACAAAGCAGAATTAACTAAAAATGAATTCAATTCTACTTAAAGATGGCTAAAAGTATTAAAAAAATGCATTGGCATCGTGTTCTGATATAGGTATTCTAAAAGTTTCAAATGTCTAGCTAGTCGGGGAGATAGTAATAATAACCAATAATAGTCTTTTACTTTTTACGGATGTTTCTGAAATAACTTTCCATACAAAACAGAATTAACTGAAAATGAATTTAATTCTGCTTAAAGATTTCTAAAAGTATAAAAAAAATGCATTGGCATCGTGTTCTGATATATTCTAAAAGTTTCAAATGTCTAGTTAGTCGGGAAGTTAGGTAGTTAAAAATCGATTGCAAGATTTGTACCGGACAAATAAGAATACGACCTAAGAAAAACGTTGTAATAAGCTCTCGAGAGAATTTTCATTTTTGCGGAAAAGGCTTTGATTCTGAGTAGATTTTTTAAAATTTAGACAAAATTTTTCTGAGAACTAAAAAAATGGTCTCGTGAAGCGGTGGAGTAGTGTAATGATAGGTGGGGGTAGTGGAACAAGTGCCTACACCCAACCGTTATCTAACGCTCTGACACAGTCGACTTTAAAGGCACTGACTATATTCATACAAATGTAACGGGTGGGTAGAGAGCAATGTGACTAGATTCAACCATAGTCTATTGAAAAAAAATCGAATTGGTCTATTTTCCATTCTGTTTTGCGGGTTATTACTATATACTTAGACAGTAACGGTGTGCCACCACCTCCGAGTAGGGTTGCCAACCGTCCTTGTTTGGTCAGGACTCTGGATCGTTCCAAAAAAATATCGCGTAAATTTAAAGACCCTGGCAAATTTGGAAAGGTAAGATAAATGAATAAAGAAAAGTTGTCGACGAAGGATTCCAGGCGTTTATTGCGGGAGGAAAACTGCTCAGACGGAAGTAAAGTATTAGGAACATACAACAAAAATAATGCTCCCGAATTAAAGCTTGAAAAAACTTTCGACTTAAATTATTATTGTCGTAAAGTTTTTTTGGCAAGAAAACCGCAAATAATTTGGACTCAAAAAAAGCTTGGCATTATGGACAGATTTCGCGGAATTGTCTCAGTTGGCAACGTCATTAAAATTGGTCTTCGTTCAGGTATGCATAGTGGGTATAGATCGACGATGATTGTTGATGGATAATTATGGAGTAAACTACAATAATTATAAAGCTTTGCTTCTGACTGGTGGGTCGCAGCTTGAGTCAAATTTTGATGTAGTTTTTACCATGACTAGGTATTTATGTCAGTGACATCCCATCCGAAAAAAGTTCTGTCTTTCAGCAGAAAATGCCATACTTCCACTTTTAGTTTCTAGTATTTGTAAATTATTTATTACACACTCACCATTAGATAAACTACAGGTACTTATACTTAATGCGGCTTATAAACCGATTCATAATTACAAATTGATTAAATTCAAATCATTCGCCAGTTCGGGCAGTAGGTATGCAAATATACTGGAGATGTAGGTAGCTAAGTCCGCAATATGACTTGCTTTTTGAGTTGCTCGGACAGTCTCTCTCTCTCTCTCTCTCGCGTCAGAGGGACTGGGACAACTGGACGCCGAGACAATTGGGCGTCGCGCTGTTGTATGAAATAAATAAACGTTTGTTACGATTTTATACAGAAAGTAGACGAGGAATTTATCTACTACTTGGTAGTTGTAATTAATTTTGCTCTTAACAGAGAATAATTATTATCCCTGGAGCTTTATATAATAATAATAATAGAACTATGTTCTCGTTGGAACTTAAACATATGCACTATTAAATCATTATTTACGTGTGCATGTTTAAATTTTCACTAAGTATTAAATAATAATATAATAATTTTAATATAACTCTCTTCTTCTTCTTCTTCTTGGTCGTACACTCATGGCTGAGGATCGTGACCAAATTTGAATTTCGTCATCCTTTGAGCGACCAAGACTTTCCATTCTTCTCTATCTCCTGCTTCTCTCAGGGCAAAATGGATGGTGTCAGTCTCAGAAAGTCAGCTCTTTCTTAAATAATAATATAAAATATATATTTTAAAAGTACCTATAACTCACGAATGTATATTTATTTTCGAATTTCATTCGATTGCGTGGCGCCCAGTTGTCCCGGCGCCGAATCGTCCTAGGCCCGGATCAGACACACGACACTGCAAAGCGTGCGTCGACGCAGGTCTTATCGATTTCAAGTGCATCAGATTAGAATCTCCAATTATTGAATTTTTTTTATCCAATTGGAGACTATCGGATGCATTTGCGTCGACGCACACAAACTGCGGTGTCTGAGCCCTTCCTTAGATGTTCTTATTGTCTTTTAAGGCAGAAGGGATATAATGTCGCCCTTCCTCGCCAATCTAGTAAACTTGAATCATATACATAATATTATGTAGCAAATATGTTTAGTGTAATGCTAAATTCTTATTTTTTTTTCATCGGTCACCACCCTTATGAGTTGTGGTGAGATCCCATCTCCCAAGCTTTCTGTCGTCCATTTTAAAAGGAACCATAAGCCATTAGGTTACAGAAGATTACTGTAAATACTTCTGGTTTTTTCATAAACGGACAAAAATTGCAATAATAATCATTAAAATTCTGATATGAATACACATTTAAAAAAACGTCTTTTCACGAAAACTCCCCTAAAAATAAATGTGTTATTATCATTCATTCCTTTATTTGCCGCCGATAAGCAGTGCAATATTGCATACCGCACAGGACTGTATAATGTATAATATAGTAAAAGTGGAAAAGTAGTATAAAATTTGCGTTTTATTAAATTTAATTAATAATGGATGAATATTTACGTATATTAATATATCAGTGGCGAAGAGTGGAGGTAGGCTGTTAAGATCAGACAGAAATAGTGTACCTACACCAAACTTTGTCAGTCATGCGTATTTATTTTCATTGAACTACGACATAAAATTGCAGATAGTGTTGGTTAGTTTTTAAAATTATCATTAACAGCCTACTTCCACCCTTCGCCCCTGCGTTAGACAGTAAGTGTGGGCAATCTGGTTATTTAGTCGAGCGAGTCATCTTGTCTTATTAGTCTATTTTCGTGTACCGTTTGAAGCATTCTCTCTTATTGTTTATTAATCTCTGTGGACTTTGAATATATACTAAACCGGAATTGTTTTTATTTTATAAATAAAAATCATATTATAGAAGGTAATTGTGGAAAGATAGATAATTTTTTTAATAAAACATTTTTGCACTCATTCCAACATATTGGCATGAATAGTGTAGTGGGGGTTCCATACTGAGCTGCAATTTTAGTCAATTCGCAGCGCTTGAAATGGAAACGTTTATGAACCGGAGCGCTCGATAATTTTCCAAAAATGTTAATGTGTATGTTTTTTTTTCTTATATACCTACGTAGTACGTACACACCTAAGACGGAAAAAAATATACAATAACAGTCTTTAGACATCTTATACGAACTATTACTAAAAATTCGGGTAACCAATACAAATCACACAAAATAATATGCTGTCAAAAATGGCACATATTTTTCCTTTATTTATCTGCCACATATAAGCAGCGCATGGTTTTATATATACCCCGCAGGACATAACTGTTTTGTACATATAAAATAATGTATTATTTACGATCGTTTAATTATTATATGTATTAATAACATCATACAAAATCAGCTACAGACGTTGAAGATCTCAGAAAGCGAATACTGAAATACTAAAACCCAAATCCTATGGAATTGTTCAAAACAGTGATTATCCACAATAATTTATATTAATAAAATCGCCTAAAACTTTTGGAGCAAAACAACACTAAATCTTATTATTGTTTGTTTAAATAAGTGTGTACGACATGTCAAGTTTCTTATTAAACTTTATTTTAAAAATCTAAAATAATGTAATGATTTTCATAATAATTCTCGAACCGGAGCGCCATTTTTAATTTTTCCACGAGACGGAGTGATAGTCTCGAAGATTTTACGAACCGGAGCAGCGCTCCGGTGCGTATCAGTTCATTTCGAGTGCTGTCAATTGGTAATTAACACTGACGTCGCTTGGGGGCGGCAGTTACTCGAAGGGCAGCAAATCGAGGAGAATCATATAGAAATACCTACTTAAACTAAGTTCTTAACCCATAGCTTACGGGCCGCACAAAATTGTTAATAACGAAAATATCTTTCCTTTAAAAAAAATTCAGCGCACTGGTTGGAAAGAAAATGTAACTTAACATAAAAGGTTAAACAGGACAGTGAGTTTTTGTCGGGTTCACGATGTCTAGTTTACTTCCGTTGCCATTAGACGTCCTTGGTGACCAGAAACGACACGCGCACGGATGATAAAAAATAGTATATAAAATAATGAGGCGGCATTATAGCGCTGCCCAGGGGCGGCATTTCGTCTAGGGAAGTCACTGCTAATTAATATGGACATTACAATTTGTAGAGACCTTCATCTAGGAATGAATATAATACCTATATATTTATATTATATAGGTACTTATTATGTGTACCTTCTGTGGTTTTTGCTGCTGATGATGATTTCACCAACATTTCCTCAACAGGTGTATTCCCTATTAACCTCAAACCCTTTAAAATTTAGGTTCACATACTGAATGATATTTCGTAGGGGGAAAAACTGTACCAAAACAACAAACAACATTGCATCGTCGAAATAACGCGTGTTCATCTCGATACTTGTGACGTCACCCACTCCCCCAGCAGTGCAATAATGGTCCTTACGGCAGACGCAATGCTCTCGTTCGGAGCGTTTCGGATTTGCGTTTATTAAAAGGACGCGCAAGGGTCACTTTCCTTTGTCGAGGATAGGGATTTTATTGATTTGCACGCCTCTACGGAGAGTCAAGTCGCCTAATCAGAGGACACATGAAGCAGGATGAATAAAATGCACGATGACGTCACTTTAGATTAAAATTATTTTTTGATTGCTTTAAATAAAATTTTCAGCATTTCTTTTCATTCATTAGATTAGATATACTTAAATTATAAATTCCAGACGTTCACAACATGATAAAAATAAAGAAAACAGGCAACAGTATTTATTAAATATTTTAATAAACAACGTCAAAAGTTATGCTACAATTGGAAGTAGAATACGCAAAACACAGTAAGTACGACTTTTCAGTAATACTATATTTTTTACATCTTCATACTATAATTAGTATAGTAAAAGTTGGCAACAGTGATTCTAAACTCATCTCACGTAAGTGGAATATATCAATATCCGAAGCGATTTGTTTCAGCAAAGTAATTACCGATGAAATGTTACGACTAATCAAGCACCCAATATAATTTATTGAAGAGACTAGCCGATACCACACTAGCGATCTAAATACTGTCAGTGATAGCGGCTATGGAATATACAAATTAGCCCCGCCTACTTGTATATTATGGAAACGGTATCTGCGTACCTTGCTTTCATTGTGGTACGGTTTACACGTGCATGGATTTACTACTGACAGTACGTATTATCGCGGACATAACAAGAAAATGCACAAGTATTGTCATGCAAGTTGCAAGTTCGGAAAATTCTCATGCGACAGTTGGGATTTTTTCAATCTGCGCCTACACCGCATAGCGACTCACTTTGCGGTTAACCGATTTTTACAACCTGTCAAATAGTACCACAAAAAGACAACATCCCGTCTTGTTTACTCTTGAAGAATGAGATTGGACAGATGAGACAGTCAGCACTTTTACGTGTAAACAGTTTTGTTACGATAGTTTAAAATACTCACTATACTCGCTGAAAATAAATCCATGCACGTGTCCAGGCGCTATTACTTCCTCTACAATGCGACAAAATAGCGAAACGATTTTTTAATCGAAACCTGGGATATTTAATTAAAATAAAAAAAATAACTCGGAATAGGATAATTGTATTATTAAAACATAAAATATTTTATGGCACGTTCATAAAATACAATATAAACTCATAAAGTTCCGCTGTCATTCTGCTTTACGCTTAAAAGTTATTATTACGCGGAAATTAATGCGATAAAATAGAATAGGCCCCCAATTCGCTATAACACCCCGAACCGCGACGCTCGCGGCCGTTGGATTCGCGCATGCGCCGGAAAATGGCGTCGCCGCGAGGTTAGCAGCTGATTTCGTTGCATATAGCGCGCTATATTTATTTGTTTTTCAGTTTACATGGAACCACGTCTTCCCAATGTAAACCCACATTAGAATTTTTATACAGATCTTGAATTAAAAATGTAATAATTAAGTAATTAGCTAACTCGTAAGACATGTTTAATTCAGTGGAAGTTTGTTGGTGTAGTGGAAAACAATGTGTTTGACGCCATTCAAGAAAACGGCGTAGTGTTAATAATATTACAATAAAAACAAGGACTTTTACTACAAAAATGTAAAGTCAAGATGTTTCAATTATAATTGAAAGGAATCTGGTAAATATTCTTAAAACAATTATTACTTATTTTCATATATTTAAAATACAACATGCATCATCTCGTATATTTTATATTTTAGAGTAATATTCTTCGTCTTCAATATAGCCAGTATATTTTTTTAACAATATACGTATAAAATAATGTATAATATATATCTGAGATTAGTCAAGGTTTTACTAATTTTATTATATTAATATTATCATTTAAAAAGTGCGTAAAAATGATACATAATTTATGTACATATAGCAAAAGATAAGTAAACAGTATAATGGTGAACTAAAATAATGAATTAAAAAAACAACGGATATATTAAAGACTACTTGATAAAAATACTGGATAAATAATATCTAATTCACATACTATATAATTATTATCACAGTGAAGTAGTTCAAATGTGTTGGCAATTTTAATTAAACTCACATTTTATGACACGACATAAAGATATTATTAATTTTATTTTACTCTGTCATTTTTTTTGAATGATATATTGTGTGATTTTCGAAGAAAATTGTAACTGTATCATACAAATGGGCAAAGAAAACTTCAAAGAAAATTTCATAGTATATGTCAATCGCGTTGATGATTGACGACATATAATTTATTATTTCTTAAAAAAAAACTATTTTGAATTGTTTTTAATTATATAATAATGTAAGCAGCTAATTTGACACTGCGGGACATGTTTACTGTTAACACTTTTCATATATGAAGCCGTACAATTTATAAAATTTTCCGCGAGGTTATTTTTGTAAAAATAAACCGCGGCACGGTTGCCTGCATTCATTATGATCGTGTCAGTGATTGCTGGAGTAATCATATGAACGAATGAATTGAAATTCAATATTGATACAAATTTATTATTAGAGATTTTATTCCGGTATCTCTAATATAACGTAAATAGTCGGGTATTATGAGAATGATAGTTTCATTGCGCGGGAAACTCGGTGAGAAGATGATTTTAAATCAAATTAGAGAAACTTTTTTTACTGACATCTCGTTGTATGATAAATAACTAAAACAATTATTTAGTCATACAGATGCTACCTACTTACACGTCATAATATTGACTATAAAACCGTACTATGGTTAGATAATTTGATTTCGAGAGATTTATGAGGTACGTCTATATCCACATAATGGAGTCATCAACGTATTAAATTGCCTAGTTGTAAATTTTCAGTGGAAAAGATGGATGTGAAGCAGAAATAAGAAAGCGCACGCAGATTGCGAAAAATGCTATCACACGTCTTACCAGTCTTACCACTATATGGAATAATCGAGGAAATTCAATCATCACGAAAATAATGCTTGTGGAAACATTAGTCTTCTCCTTGTAACGAGTCATAGACTCTGGGGCAAGGGAGTGGAAGGTAATATTGATGCCTTTGAAATGTGGTGTTGACACCGAATATTTCGTATTTGTAGGACAAGGCACAGAACGACCCAGTTAATTAACCTCAGAGACGCATTACGCAGACCAGACAACTAGAGAGAATTGTGGTTTTTGGTAGCCTCCAAAGCAGAGGAAGAGCGTCGGCTTGCTTGTGCGATAAAATGCAGCACTCACTCTACCATAAGAGAAGCAGAAGACCGAGAGGGGTGGAAAGTATAGGTCGCTCTAAAGATGACTGAATTTTATGGTGGTCACAATCTTCAGCCTTGTGAGAATGACCAAGAAGAGTTATGATGAATGTTTGTATATTATATACATTAATACAGTGACGTCCCTAGACAAAATGCCACCCCTAGGCAATGCCAAAATGCCGGCACATTTTTTTATACAGTACTTTCAGCATCACCTTTCATGACTCCAATATATAAGAAATGTGTTGTATGGATACATTACTAGCAAGATAGATATTTACCACTAAATTTAATTTAA
This sequence comes from Rhyacophila brunnea, assembly GCF_057557595.1. Taxonomy (NCBI): domain Eukaryota; kingdom Metazoa; phylum Arthropoda; class Insecta; order Trichoptera; family Rhyacophilidae; genus Rhyacophila; species Rhyacophila brunnea. The sequence continues at coordinate 19,753,799 of NW_028232752.1, forward strand.
ATGCCATATCTGTAGACAGTATTGGGTACTATCATCTCAATAGACAATATTGCAAGTCTACGGTTTCAGATAGGTTCAGATAGGCGAGTGACTGGCAAACATGTTTGGATAATTAGGTATGCACGTGTCATTGCTGTTCACCAAGAACGTGACGTTCAAGAATAACGGAAGTAACCTAGACATCGTGAGCCCGACAAAAAAAAATAAAGTCCTGTTAATACTTTTATAGTAAGTAGGTACCAAATTAATACATTTTGTTTCACACCAGTGAGCTGAATTTTTTAATGGAAAGATATTTCCGTTATTACTAAGTTTAGGTAGATATTTATATATATATACCTAATAATTCTCCTCGATTTGCCGCCCTTTGGGTAACTGCTGCCCCCAAGCGACGCTCAATCTGCCTACCCGCACGGGACGTCACTGTATTAATACATTGCAATATACGGGTGGGAAATTTATAATTTAATTATAGGAACACTGAGGGAAAGTCAATATTATTTCTAGCCATACCACTGATCTGAAGACGTCTTTCCCCTAAGTATTTTCAGCATGTAATTTAGCCAAAAGTCAGACGAATTAAATCCAATGCCTACTTCAATTTCCTTAACGATTCCGTCCGCAGCAATTCACATGCAAATTGCCGTCGTCTATCGCATCAGGATGAGGTGTCACACCTACAAATAGGTTTTAATTGAAAGCAACAGTTGAGTAGACTCTCGTTTTGCCTGTGGCCCAAATGAAGTGTTACTTGAACATCGGTTTGTAAATACAAAGGTAACCTTTTCGATCTCATTGCATTGTGTCACTCGTCTGTTTGATTGGGTAAATTTAGTGTGGTGAGTAAGCATCGGAAATAGACGGTATAGGCAGGGAAGAGTAAAGTTGAACTGTCTATCATGCAGGGCCTGATTACGACTATTATCCTTAAAATGGTATTTTTTTAATATAAATCGAGCTTTTACTGTACAATAATAATCAACTCATATTTTGACTGCATTTATTTTGTAAATCAATAAAATCGACGTTTTCATTTAACTGAAATACTTCACTTAAAAATATAGTCTCTTCTTGAGACCATCTTGTACCATCTTTGAGATATATGTATTTTATAAATAATATTTTGTCTTCGATAAAATATCGTTTATAAAAGGGCCATTGGAGTTAAGACCATCAAATTTAATTTCTTTTATGAAGTATATTTTATAAACTATGTTTTTTTATAAAAGGTAATAGCAGGAAATTATCTTTAATAAAAAAAAACTAGTCTATAAGTAAAGGGTGTTTTGCAGTAACTATTGCCAAATGACATTTTCAAAATACAGTATATTTACAAATATGTATAAAAATCCACGATTTTACTTAATACCTAGTGGCCTTCAAAACGTGTTATAATTATAATCTCACCAGTATGTTTCTTTTGTTTAATATATATTCATGTTATTATCAGTCAGTAGATCTACTAAAATTTTACTAAATAAAGCAACACTAGGTCATTTTTATTTTCTACATAGTTTTAAGGGACATAAAAACATCACACGAAAAATATTCGCATAGAGCACAGAATACTTAGAGCCTATCTAAAAACATTCAAAATAATGATAATGATTGCTGACCATGTGACGGCAACACCTCTAAAACAGTGTGGCATGTCATTAACAACTGCCCAACACTAGAAAAGAAGCAGTGGGCTGTCGGAGCTTTGTGCAGACAACACAATTACGAAATTTACCTTATAAGTCTTACGAAACACTAAACAACAAAATAACACAAGAACACTACACAAAGATAAAGAAATAAACGAAGGCACATATTGATAACACGTATACTCACTACAAACTCAATCTTTAACGCGTAATGTAAATGCACTAGGTGGGGACCCTAGTAATTTGTAATATTTTCTCTTAAACCTTATAATATACTATCTTTATGAATGAATAAATAAAATTAGGTATATATTATGTAATATAATATAACAGGGATATCTTGTACAAAAAAGCAAATGTATGGTTGATAATACATAAAAAACTGCATTTTAAAACAGCGAGTAAAATGATAATACATGGCTCGACCGCTTTCTTTTGCTCTTCTCCTATTAACCGTTTAAAAATAATTAGTTCATTAAGCCTGCGACATTATCAGACCTAAACCATTGTAGATGCATCACATCACCGTTTGTGCATAGGGATAAACCCGATTAAGACAGGGTGACATACGGAGCGGGTGTGGTTGGTGGGCATTGTTGAATTGTATTTCACCCCCTTGGAAAGTTTCATTATTTTCATATTATATACTAATGCATGATAGAAAATATATGAAAAGTCTCAGAGAGAGCGATACGGGGAAAAGTCGTATTAAACATATACGTATGAAGGCAAATTCTAAATTTGAAAAATCAGAGGATCGTTTATTTTAATTGGGTCGTGACCTAAAACAAATGATATTCTCATAATACTCGTAGTTTGACGAATGTTTACAGTGAGGTAATAGCATATTAAGTGATAAGAGTATCGAGAAATTAGTGTGTTATCTAATAGATTTAAGTGTAATTATAATAGGGATAGGGTGATGTAACCTACTGTAACCTTAAGCGCCGGCTAGACGCTCATACTTTACCACACGCTTATCTGCGTAAACCGGTTTGTATCGGGAAGCCCGTGTATATGTGACGGGAAAACTGTAACTCGCGCAAACCGAAAAGCGCTGTAAAATGTTCCGTAATTTTTGCACAAACTGTACCGCGCAGGCAAGTCACTGCCGTCTAGCCGGCGCATTAGGCACCATACACAATCAAAAATATAAAGATTATAGATGAAGAAGTCGCTTGACAAATGAATGAGTTCAGCTATCATGGCGTGTTCGACTATAAAGATTCCATCGGTTGATGCAGCCCCTCACAGACAAATAATTGAGTCTGAAACACCAGGACAAAGACACTAAGGCACGTTTCACATGGGACACCGGTGTCGCGCTCGATATAATATAGGAGGCCTTTGTATTCGAATAAAGGGGCCTTTGTATTATGTTTATAAATGCCCCAGAACTAATGAGTCAGCGGATAATTTCGCGTTATAAATTAGAATATAAAGCTGGCTGCGGTAATAAAAAAAAGTGTATCGGCGGCTTGAGAATGTAGCGGCCAACGGAAAAGTGTACCGGGCACGCGTTGACTCATTAGCTCTGTGGCGTTCATATACATAATACAAAGGCCCTTTATTCGAATACAAAGGCCTCCTATATCATATCGAGCGCGACACCGGTGTCCCGTCTGAAACGGGTCTAAGAGATAAATTACACGTAAACGTATGAAAGAGAGAGTTAGTTGTAAGACAATAAGTGACGTCCCATGGGGGTAGGCAGATTGAGCATCGCTTGAGGGCGGCAATTTGCCGAAGGGCGGCAAATCGAGGAGAAATAGCTACCTAAACGTAGTAATAACGAAAATATCTTTCCATTAAAAATTCAGCACTGGTTGGAAACATAATGTATTAATTAACATAAAAGGTTTAATAAGACTCGCTGAGCTCGCGATGTCTAGTTTACTTCCGTTCCCCTTCGGCGTCCTTGTTGACCAGAAATGACACGAGCAGATTTGCGAATAGTGTATATTTTGTTAGTAATGTATCAATACAACATATTTCTTAGATATTGGAGTCATGGAAGGATGATAAAAAATACTGTATAAAGAATGAGGTGGCATTTTGGCGCAGCCTAGGGGCGGCCTTCTGTCTAGGGACGTCACTGAAGACAATAATCGAATTACCTACCTACTTTGTTTGTACAAAAGATTAATCTGATGTAAATGCTACCTAAATCTGACTCTGGTGTGTTTGGTTTGAGTAGGTGAATGATTCACGGGTTACGGGATGTCCGCCCGATGTCTTTATTGTGATTTAAATGTTCGCCTCCGTGATGTCAAATAACTCATGATTACATAAATTACAGGGGACAGAGCGAGGAACGTTACGTTTTTTGGTCGAAGATGTCGTAATGATGATAATATCTTCTGACATGTTTTTGTGGCATTGGTCAATGCTATGCGAAATTTACCACTGATGAATGATAATGTCCTCGGTGTTAACGCCTCATTGCGAATCGCGACGCATGTCATGCAATAGATTATATTAAATACGTCACACTGTCCAGTTATAGAAGCGGTGTTTTATTTTTATATCTTCATATTTCATCACCTTTATCAGACAGATTAGACGTAGAGGTCGGCAACCAGCGTCCCACACGTCCATTTCGATGACGTAGAACTGCATTTATGGTAAATCATGTTTAGTGATCATGGCCCCTACAAGGGGTGGAGGGGGGGGGGGAGCGCTGACAGGGCTCTAGGGAATCCATTGTGGCTGGTCAATCTAACAAGTGAGATAAACACGCATCACAAATTTTCACTAAAAGTAAAAAAAGTCGCCAAAAGTAAAAATGATTAAAATTTTAAAATATGTGGACGTACGATGAAATTTTTGATTGTATATGTTTGTTAGTGTGGTCAAATTTGTAAAGACAGCTGTGTGGAGTCATTATGTAATATTTAAAATATAAAAAAATACTGTACAATTCGTCTCTTGAAATCGATACTCATTTGGGACATAGGTATACCTAGATTCTTGTTTATTATGGTGCCATTCAAAAACCAATCAAACATTTTGCTTTATTTTGTTGATGGACGTCATTTATTTCCTGGTTTTAATGGATTAAATGGCCGCCGGCTATTTTCCAATTTTCCGGCGTATCACCAAACGTTACGAAAAACAAGAACTGTATTAATAATTAAACTTAACAATCATTTTCATGGATACAGAGAAACTATAGCATCCAGACGGCCGTACATGTCTTATTCTTATATTTAAAGACAGTTCATTTGACATTAGTTTGTACATTCATGAATTAAATTATAATTTAAATATAGAATACAATTTTAGTTATATATACTGTTAGAAAACTGCAATGAAAATATTATTTTATTTATATTTAACCCTTTTTACATTACATTTTACAACGTTTTTCTTAGCTCGTATTCTTATTTGTCCGGTACAAATCTTGCAATCGATTTTTAACTAACTTCCCGACTAGCTAGACATTTGAAACTTTTAGAATTTATCAGAACACGATGCCAATGCATTGTTTAATACTTTTAGCCATCTTTTAGTAGAATTTAATTCATTTTCAGTTAATTCTGATTTGTATGAAAAGTTATTTCGATACCATCATTAGTTGCTAGGGGGTCCTAGCAACTAAATTATTAATATATACGTGCGTTACTATGGAAATCAATATGAAATTCATTATTCAGTATTTCTATAAAGTACAAATTTTTTTGATCGTTTAAGCTAGTCAAGTCAAGTCAAGTTTATAATATGATTCTACAGAAAATTTAAAAACGTTGTACATAAAAAGTTCTTTTTATCTTGTAATTATTTACAATCACTTGCTAATAGCGATTTCAATATAAATAAACCTGATTAACTTCCATTGTCTAAATTACAAATATGCGTTGTTAATTTTATTATTTAACTATTTGTATTGTCATTATCAGCCTAAATAAATCCACTGTTGGATCAAGACCACTAAAAGATGAATCCGTTTTATTCGGTCCTGTGAGTTGCATTGCAACATACTTTCACATGACTTAACTAAGTCGTCGATCCAGCTCTCGTCTACCTTTGAGTGACTTACGTCACGTGTACCTTGGTTAAACCAAATCAAAACGCATCGGATATTGATATATTCCACTTACGTGAGGGTGAAGTTAGGTGGACGTTGTTTTATAAATTTTCAAGATGACTTTAATTTTTAGTTTATGTCATGTCGTGAACGCTTTGAATTTATAATTTGTCATGTTTATTGTATGTAAAATATATAAATTTGAATTTGAAACTGTTGACAGAGACAACGGCGCGTTTAGTGACGTAGAGGCTCGATGCACCGACTGATTTTCAGGCCCGGTACTATATTTTTTTTTAAACAATTTTATGTCCATAAAATTTACTAAAAAATATGTAGGTGTATAATATTTGCAATTTATGTCTTAATAAAGTGTCAAATGATTTTAACGTGACATGACTGATTTTAAAATTGTCGAATGATAGTCGAAAGTTTGTTTTGTGAAATCTAAATCGATACAGAATTGATTGCGTTAAAGAATCTCTGAGACTAAAGCGGTAGAGAAGAGTGGAGTCATTTCCTGGAGGCGGCCAATACCTATAATATTAGATTGTATTGCTTGAAATTGGGTGATGGAAATTGGTTTTAAACGAGTTAAAAATTGATTAGGTATATACAATATTACGTGAAAATTATCAAATTTAAAATTAAATAACGAAAATATTTTGTCCTAAAAAGTAATTACACAACTTTCCTAAATTTTAATCTCATTCTGTCAATTATTGAAGTGTGAAAAATCGGCAAGAATCCGTACCTAACGCAACAAAGCTCTAATAATAGATTGTTAGGTCGGTGAAATAAATAATGAATGAAAAAATCGGAAAATTCGATTTTAATTGGGCTTTTAGGAGATTGACGGATGAGAGAAAAACATATTAAAATTTCAGCACTTTGAGAGAACGATATTATTAACCCTTTTTTGATATATTTATATTAAATATTAAAGAATTTTATCTATTTTCGTTAGAGAATGTAGCAATTTATAATGATTGGTTAATTGATATAAAGATATATTATACTCTTTTTAACACTACAATATATTAGAGGCCCATGATATTTGTGTAGTAATAAAACTGAAACGATACATAAATACTCAGGCTTTAAGAAAATCACATAAATATAATAATAATTGTGACTTCACCGGGATCGAACTCGTAGCCCCCGTATAATAAGCCAGTAACACATTGGACTACGATATGGGTGGCGAAGACTGTCTGTTGGAGAGGCAAGCCGTGAGATGACAATGTAAATTTGATCGTATTGGTGTTTGTTGCTCATACTTCGAATGAAACGTGGTGAACTGGTAATACGTTAATTGGTTTGTACGTAATATACCTACAATCGAAAATCTTCTTTTGCTCCGAACGGGATACCACATTGCATTCAAAATTAATCAATAATAAATAAGCAATACCATTGTGACTCGCAATTCAGTACCCCGGCATGTCTATAATATGGAAAAGGTAAACAATTTGTGATTAATCGGCATCATTATTATCTGGTGGGTAGTGTTATTTACTAGCTACTGGATGAAGGCCTCTCCTGACTGTTTTTACTCTTTTAGGTCCCGATCTTCTCGCCGCCATGTACATCCGTCGAACTTGGAAAGTTCGTCGATCCAGCATTTTTCTGGACAGCCTGTGCCCCTTGGGTACTGTTGTATAACACTACAACTACTATACACTACAAGCAGGTTTTCAAATTAAACATCATACAATATAGGTTTTATGGTGTGAACATTACAATTCAAAGTCGATAGTAGTACGTACTCTATACAATTTATTTCATTTTAATTTTAAACTATACTTTTCAGATCTAAAATTGAGTATAAATGGTTGAAATTTTTGACAGATACGGGTAACACAATTGTGAAATTTGACACAAATTAACTTGCATTTCGAAATGACTGACCGCTATTTTACAACGTTTTTATTACCTCGTATTCTTGTTTGTCCGGTGGTTGTTTGTCCAGTACAAGTCTTGCAATCGATTTTTAACTAACTTCCCGATTAGCTAGACATTTGAAACTTTTGAATATATCAGAACACGATGCCAATGCATCCTTTTAATACTTTTAGCAATCTTTAAGCAGAATTGAATTCATTTTCAATCAATTCTGTTTTGTATGGAAAGTTATTTCATAAAAATCCGTAAAAAGTAAAAGACTATTATTGGTTGCTAAGCAGGTGGTCCTACCAACTAAATTATTAATATATACGTGCGTTACTATGGAAATCAAAATGACATTTCACTATTCTATATTTGTTTGTCTGTTTTTTATTTACTTCATATCAAGTACAAGTTTGAGCATATTAAGCATAATAATACAACAGAAAATTTAAAAACATTGTATATAAAAAGTTCTTTTTACCTTGTAATTATTACTCATTAATATGTACTAGTAACTTTTTCCAACTACACTTTCATATAATATGAAATGAATGAATGAGGTACCGTCTACATGGAGAAGGTTTCTCTAACGCCTTTTGACTTTTCACTGTCACATGCCAAATTGTGTATTACTAAATGGCAACAGCGATGGAACTATGGAGAACGAAGGTTACACGATTGTAAAATCACCTTGGTCGCGATTTATCGGTCCCAAAAAAGTGAAGACTACTAAAATAAAATATTTTCAAACTCTCTAGTCTAGCGATAGATTAATCTTCTTATTGTGCCATCCCCTAGCGAAGGTCGCCCACCATCAAGGCGATCTTATCTTTGTCGTCTGCTACCCGGAACAGTGAAATGGAGCTGCACTCGTACCAATCACGGAGGTTCTTAAGCCACGAAATGCGGCGCCGTCCTCTGCTACGCTTCTCATTGATCTTCCCTTGAATGACAAGTTGGGGAATGCTGTATTTTTGTCCTCTCATAATGTGGCCGAGGTACTGTTGTTTCCTGGTTTTGATCGGTCCTTTCCCATTCGATTGAGAACTTCAACATTTGTCACCCGGTCAGTCATAGGAATTTTGAGGATGCGTCTATACAGTCACATCTCGAAAGCTTTAAGTCTCCATCACATCTCTTGGTTTAGCGTCCATACTTCCATACCATATAATTATACATATATAGATTAATAGAAACTCAGAATTTTGTGATTTGAAAATTGGGATTTTGGTGACAAAATAAAAAGCTTTATGTGGACACCGTATAAATCGGGGGTAAACAGTTTTAGATAAATATAAACATTCGTATACATAGCGAAAAACGAAATTGGGGTGAAATTGCATTTGGTCACCACGACGCACTAAAATGTATGAGGGGTTGCTCCATGGGCGTGCTTTGACAATAATAATAATAATATATAAGATAACGTAGCTATGTATACCTAACTTTTAATTCATCTTTCAGATTAATATAATTATAATATATAAAATTCAGATTTTTAAAATCCTTAAAAGATCCTTAAAATTAGGTATACGAAAACTACGGAACCGATTTCGGTGTTTAATGTATTGAATAAAAGACATGGATTTCAAGACAATTGTAAAAATAAATTGTAATAAGTAACATACTTTCTAAAATTACTTTTGATGATTAAAATATTAATATGGTTGTAGGTATTCAATGCTCTCTTCGTATTATAAAATAATATTTTATGATAATACGTTTATTGCTACTAGATAACAACTGTAGTTTCTGTGATGAGCTGGATATCTTGAAGTACGTATATAAAGATGCAGATTTGGTTGGACGGTACACGTAGAATGAACAAACGATGCATCATTGTCGAAAGATCAAACGCCAAGACTGTCCAACGATAGCTGGACGGAAAGAAAAAGAGTTTCCATATTCTCAGTGACGTGTCTAATTGGCAGATAACAATGTTGGGATGAGCCAGGACCCATACCGGATTGTAGTGACATTAATAATAATTTAAGATAAACCATTCTCTAATTATTATTTAATACCTATTTCCTCATCATCAAAAGTCGGGGTGGATCCACTGCTAACTCATTCCATTCTTGTCGGTCCGTAGTTATTTGCTGCAACATAATCCAGTGATCTTTATCCAGCGGGTTTTAGGACGTTTCTTCAGTTGCTTAGTGCCTCTTGGTTACCAATTTATGACGGAATTTGTCCAGTGGTTGTTCATTTCCAACCCATTGCCATTTCATCTGCTTAGCAACCTCTATCATATCTATATTCTTGTTTACTTCCTTATCCATTGATTTTTTGTGGTGTTACTTATTATTTATTGAATGGTAAAGAATATATATTTAAAGTCAAAAATAGATAAAAACAAATCACCCGCATTTAGTTGAAAACATAATTCAAATCCGTGTAATAATAACCACTGAAAAAAAAACTGAAAAAATTGATAGCCTACCACCCTTAAGGCCGTACATCAGTTGAGGCACGGTCTAAAAAGATCGTAGCTAGGCGATGCGCGGATTGCGGGTCGCGGGTGCAAATGACAAATATAATTTGTCATATAAATCCAACATACGTCAATTTTATGTTCTTTTTATTGTTCTATTAGTAACAATAATAATATATTCATTGACATGTTTTATTTTTAAAGTAAATGGGTAACATTTTTTTGGCCCGTCGCCATCACGAAGCAAAGTGACGTGTTTCCAGTTCGACGTTCTCTCACTGAATGCGAGCGAGTCCAAAATTCCGTCGCGTCTATAGTTCAAAATTATTTGCCGTTTCACTGATGTGTCACCTTAAGTAGATTCATATGTTTATTTTCTCAAGTACGAAAACATGTAGGAACTATGTTCCATGCACGATTAAAACAAACCGATATATTGTATTGACCGATATATTGAATATCATTTTTTAAACTTAACAAGCACGTTGTATATTTAATTCTGGCATTTAAATTTGGTCTGATCGAATATATTTTATAAAGACAGCGGATAACGGTATGTATTATTTATTATGTTTTAGTGTTCACGTATACCTAAAGCATCCAAAATAATGGGGTAATCAAAATACTGTTTTATGGCAACATTATTATAAAATATATTCTGCTGCCACTGATCGGGTTGCGGCCATTTAGCGATAAGGGTTAAAAGGTTTTATTTATTTTGAAATTATCAGATTCAAAACGTACGTGGCATCACGTCGCAGTATATTTTATCCCTTTATCCCATGAGAGACTTTTATGAATATTCTTTGTTGACAATATCATGATTTGTATACAGTTTTCAATAATACCAACTTGAAAATTATGTTTTTTTCTATTATATTTAATATAAAAATGATTTTTTCGATAGTTTTGGGATGTAATGTTTAATATTCTTTTGATTGGTGCACAACTTATTAAATGTATTAAATGGGCTGTAAATGTGAACTGTGTCTTTTTTACCAGTCAGTGGTAATCTATGCCCCCCTCTGATAACTGTCATAAATAAATCGGGAGCATCAGTTGTTGGTTATATCAAATTGCAGAATTAACATGTACTTGGCGATGGCAATTGGAAGGGCAATAACTGCGTATAATCAGAGTAGCTTCTGATTATGTTATATTTATATTACTCGGTATACTTCCTTGTATTTATTGACGATGATAATATAAAAAAACCATGTATAGTTTGACGAGGAAGAGCTCTATCCAGATGAACGAACGAAATTAATAATTCCAGAGCGTTTCTACTGTATGTACCTACTTAATAATACTGTTAAAATAGTTATGTAAATAACTATTATTTATATTAAATATTAAAGAATGTAACATTATTTTATTGAACATACATAATTTGAAAATACACCAGAGAAATATATAACCACTTATTTTTTTTTTAAATACGATGCCCAGCAGGATTCCCGTCCATGTGCTCTACCAACTAAGCAATCTGCGTCCTGTCTAATTACGACTAGTTTAACTAGTAGTTTTTACAATACTCTGAAACGGTTTCTAAATTGCGTTATTTTTTTTGGCAGCTGGCTTTTGTATTTTAAACCAAAGTTAAATATTACCTTAATTACTAATCGGTGCCAGGATCGCTCCAAATTTTAGTTATAACGTACTTGCACTTCCTAATAATTGAATAAACTATTTTTTTTATTCAACGAATAATTCACAAAATTAAAATAATACAATATTATTTTATTGAACATAGGTACATAAATTGAAATCGGTTAAATTATTGAACCTTTCTTTATCCATAAATTAATTATATATGAAAAGCTTCTAAATAATTTACACGAAAGCTTTTGATCTACAACTCTTTATTTAATTTTTGGCAGTACCTATACCTACTAAAAGATAAATAAAATACGATTTTGTTTTATTGTTGTGCATCTGCCGTAAAAATATACTTTTAAAGCTCTAAAAGCGTAAAGTATTGATTTCTTTGGCACCGAGTCATAATCTAAAATATTTATCGTACTCTTTACGTGAGGGAAGTAACTTTAAAATACTTTAAACAAAATATACAACAACTTTATATCGGAATTTCAAAGCTTTTCAAAGCGCAATCAATTACTGCCCACGCTAATAGTGTTATGTATAGCGATTAATCTTTTGGATATGTCAGTATAATAAAGTAATATAATAATCTAGCAAGTTGGATAGGCCAACATTATGATGGAATATTAATTTATTATGTCAGATAACTTTGAGTGAAAGACTCAAAACATAAACCAGACAATCTTAATGGTCATGAGCTATTTTGATTTTATTGCATACTTACTCGTATCTGACTAACCTGTACGTATTTGATATCGTCATATCGTAGATCAGGTGTCTGGTCTTGTTGGGTGATGTAGGAAAATTTTCAAGCTTCATAATAATAAAGAATTATCCAAAAATAATACTCGTAATATATATTATTATCATGTACACCACCCTTATTAATTTTTCGATAATTATTATTACAAGAATTGAGGCGTCTAACCGAAAAATCCAATATTTAATATTAGTTGTAAATTAAGTTTGTTTGCGTCAAATGCATTTATTTATTACCACGTTTTTCTTAGCTCTTATTCTTGTTTGTCCGTTACAAATCTTGAAATCGATTTTAACTAACTTGCCGACTAGCTAAACATTTGAAACTTTCAGAATATATCAGAACACGATGCCAATGCATTCTTTTAATACTTTTAGCTATCTTTAAGTAGAATTGAATTCATTTTCAGTTAGTTCTGTTTTGTATGAAAAGTTATGTCGGAAGAAATCCGTAATCCAATCCACTATTATTGGTTGCTAAGGAGGTGGTCCTAGCAACTAAATTATTAATATATACCTGCGTTACTATGGAAGTCAAAATTACATTTCAGTATTCTTGTTTGTTTGTTGCAAAATAGCAAAAAAATGATGTGTTGACAATTGCCTTATTTGTCCTAAATTATTAATACATAGAATTGTCAAGTTTAAATGATTCAACAGAAAATTTAAAAACGTGGTATATAAAAAGCTCTTTTTATCTTGTAATTATTTTAAAATTAGAACAATATTCCCATTTCTATTAATTGATAAACTCACTCCCCCATTTTTAATAAATATATGAAAAATAAACATTTATATAAAATGATTTTAAATAATATATGTTAGGTTTTTAAACATTTTCGTATGGTTTTAGCGCGTTTTAGAAGTAATATATTATTAAAGAGTCCGTACGTTGAAACATAATTGGCGTTTGCATTATATCTACAGAGCAGATAAATAACATTAATATGAAAGCCAGTCGCCGTTGACCAAAGTTTCGAAACTGGATTCGGATTATTACTTTATGACGGTCTGGTTATAATACGCATGAAATACAAAGCGCGCCGAGTGTCCTCAAATAATTGCTAAGTACTAATATTAAATGCGCGTTTTGTTTACGTGGCAAACTTTAGCGGATGTTTAACACGATATGTTTTCTCCACACCCCAGATTGAAACCTTCTTACAGCCTTATCTATAAGGCAACCAACTTTACATTATTGTTGTGTTCCCTGATTCAATCATTCCATGTCGCACATATATACATACACGTCTCGGCTGTAACACGTCGAATTTGTCGATGTGACTTTGTTGTCATGTAGCAAAAAACGCATGTCATTTTTGATAAAAAAAAATATCTGCTTTATCGCATGTAAAAAAATTCAGTCGACATGACCCGCAGGTAAAATTGTAAAATGTTGCATCGACGCATGTGCAGATGCTGCTTGTTCATTCGTTTCGGTTAGCCGCGTGACGCCACTGTCCCGGCTTGGTATCGTCTGTGCGTGCGGAAGAGAGTTGCAACATTGCCGTCGATTTTTATTTATGACCATTTTATTTCCAGGCGAGACGATGTACATTCGACCAGGCTATTACGTTGTATGCAAACAAAAATATTAAAATTTAATTAATAGACATGAACAGTTCAGCGTCACTGAGATATAAAAGCTCCGTCATTAAAAAGCATCTCACAAAGCCTAATTTGTTAACAAAATAATAACTTTTGACGGCTTCCATACGATTCAAACAAAAGAAAGATTTCAAAGCAATTAATTTACATCAAGCTCGTAGATTAAGAGAGCATTTGAATAATGTTCAAGAACGACTGTTTTTGATGCTCTATCGTGAGATTATACTGTTAAATGATTATTACCTGTATTTGTCTGCCACGTAGATAGGTAGGCACATTTGAATGATTAATTGATTTCGTACAAATAGGTTTTGTAGTTGTGAAACTATTTTAATTTTAATGTATTATCCAAAAGGACGTAATTAAGACAAAATGGAGTAAATGAATATTAGAGACTTTAACTGGATAGCAATTTGAAAAAAAGAATTTTGGTACTGTTCGGTCATCAGGAATACAGCGGAAAACACATTTTGAAAATAGCCGATAAACTGGATTATTTGTTAGATTAACCTAACCAAAACTAACCTAAACTAACCCAAACTAACAAATAATCCAGTATATCGGGTATTTTCAAAATGTGTTTTCCCCTGTATTCCTGATAACCGAACAGTACCAGAATGTTATTTGTTTTGTTACATTATGCGTAGATCGCATTTGGCCGAGAATGATTTAAGAGCGTACATAAGTGAAACGGCAAATAATTTTCAACACTATGTGGAACGAAATTTCGGCCGCGTTGAGGCGCGTTGCTATTCGGAGAGGAATAGTCGATCTGTTCGCACGTCAATTTCTTTTGTGATGGAGTCATCTGAATATATTCTTAAATCGTGTAAAGATGACTTAAAAACGTTCCGCATGTACTTTAAAAAGAAAACATGTCAATGAATATACTATTATTATTACGAATATAATAATAAACATAACATAAAAAGGATGCATGTTGAATTTTTATGACAAATTATATTTCGTTCGGTTCGCATCATTTGCACCCGCAATCCGCGCATCGCCTAGTCACGATCTTTTTAGACCATGCCTCAGCTGAGTAGCCTGAAGTAGATATTTTTTTATTTGTTAAAAAAAAACATTGTGGATATAATAAACCATAATTCAGGACGATCACAACATGAGCTTTAAATTGAAAAAAAAGATTGTTCTAATCAAACAAGTAAAATAAAAATATATACTTGTTTAATATTATAGCAAAATATTATCCACGCAAGAGAGAAGCAAAGAAATAAAATAAAAATTCAAAAATAAAATACACATCACGGAAAATGTCTATATCTTTGGGAACCGCATTGACTAGTCTTGCACCCCTCGCTAATAGTGTATGATAAGCTTGAGACATGGAAACGGTTCTGACCTAGGGGTGGCAGGTTATATGAAAGTATGGTGAAGCAGGCAAGTATGGTGAAGTAGGCTGGTAATTGATTTGCGGCAAAATTTCCACCTTAACATTATATTATATGGGTACGTTATAATGACCAAAGTAAATCCTCCGTGATGCCCTGCATTTTTTTTTATCACGTCACTATTTCTCGTAAGTTGACGGCTATTGTTGGCCTGCTTCATTCAGTTGTATGAGAAGGCCGATTCCTTGCCTTTCTTTTTATTTAATACCTCTATGGTTCTGACGGTTCCGACTCATACGTACGGTATGAGATACGATTAGGGATGCGAACCTGCGGCTTTTTAAATGAATCAAAATTTACATAGTTTTAAGTTAAATTACACAGTTGTAAATTTTTTAAACAGATAGGGTACATTTTGAAGGTGAGGTTATTGAATGTGACCTTATTAGGTAAATGCTAACTTAATGTGGATTTTCAATATGAAAACAGAGTCGAACCTGCATTCATGGGATTCCGACCAATGTGCTTAACAAGATTGTTTCTAACATGTATTTATTTCTTATGTTTCTAAAGTTTCTATAAGCAATAAGAAACGTTACATTCTCAAATTTTGGGAATTATTTGTTGAATAAAAAAAAAAAAATAATAAAAAGGTTTCTCATCCGCGGGTTAAATTGTTTATAATGTCAGTAAGAGTTCAAAGTTAAAATTATTAGATATTTAGTAGACTAATTGATGAATAATATATAAAAAATCATATCATAAGGTACTAATTCAAATTGCTCTTCTGTTTAGTGTCGAATTGTAACTTACGCCCTTTTGAGTTAGCAAACTTAAGAGGTTAATAGTATTTACCCTATATACAAAATAGTCGTAACTTCGTTACGGTATAATTATTGCTAACGTACTGGTCGGATACCGAAGATGACATGCTAAACAATCTAACCTCACAAATAACTATTTTTTATCAAAAATGTTCTTTACGTCCTTTTTGCTTTGAAAGTCGACACTCAAATATTTTAAGCCTCATAAAAATTGTACGAAATTAACATAGAAGAAAAATTATTGTAACCTTTAAATAAGATTAATTATTCAACTGACAGCTACTTATTTATTCAACTATTTACACATTGCAGAGAATAGACGATACATCAAAATATTATGTAGGCCCTTAATAATTATTAATAAATTGAATGTACTTCACAGCTGCTTTAAAGTGTAATTAAAGTGTGTGATGTTTTTTTTATATTAATATTTGTAGCATAGTTGCTAGTTTATGGAATTTTTAAAGTAAGTACAGTCGGCGTGATGAATAAGTAGACTCCCGAGTCCCGGACCATTTTGTGATGTTCAAATAAATATTATGTAGTCGAAAATAAACAACATCTCAGGAGAGCACTTATTAAAAATAAGCAACTTTTCAATGTTTCCGTTAGAATCTAACCGGGTTAGATAGAATAAATTGTACATACAATTAAATACATGGATACAGGCCCGGTCTTAGGGCGATTCGACCGATTGGGCCCAATAGGGCCTCGCCCTCTGTTGGTGACAAAAAGTAATAAAACGACACGAAAAACGTTGATTTTTAATTTGAATTAAATATTTTATAGCACACATTTTAAAACGCGAGGCCCTTATTATATCAATCTGGGAGTAAAAGAAGTCAAATATTTGCTGTCTTGCAATTCTGTTTTCATTAATACCTATTATTACCAAAGAATTGGGGGTATTTTAAAAAAAAAATCGTGAAACTTTTTTCCGATTCAAAAAAAGAACACAACGTTTTTCTTAGCTCGTATTCTTATTTGTCCGGTGGTTCTTTGCCCGTTACAAATTTTGCAATCGATTTTTAACTAACTTCCCGACTAGCTAGACATTTGAAACTTTTAGAATATATCATAACACGATGCCAATGCATTCTTTTAGCCATCTTTAAGTAGAATTGAATTCATTTTCAGTTAATTCCGTTTTGTATGAAAAGTTATTTCGACATCATTATTGGTTGCTAGGGTCTGGCGTCCTAGCAACTAAATTATTAATATATACGTGCGTTACTATGGAAATTAATATGATATTTCAAGTACACATTTTTTTGATCGTTTAAGCTAGTCAAGTCAAGTTTATATCGTTCAACAGAAAATTTAAAAACGTTGTATATAAAAAGTTCTTTTTATCCTGTAATTATTTCAAACTAGAACACGAACTCCATTTTGTTTTTGGAGCTGCCAATAGAAGAAGAAAATAATGAACTTGTTACCAATACAACCACATGTACAATAGTTAGATTCAAAAATCGAACAGCCTTAAAAGTCTCTTTATATGCAGAGTCAGAATTCTGTGGGTGTAATAGTTTTCATTAAAAACATAAATATAAACAAAAGTATTGGTAAGTATATAAATAAAAGATATGGATTTGAAAATATATGAGGGTAGTGTTAACTGTAATCGGTTGATCTTCATAATTATGATTTGAGTAAGAGTGAGGGGTGTGAGGTTAAAAGGTTTTTCTGCTTTTATCACAAATGATGAAATTTCAGGAAGCTCATTAGAGCCACACTATGACTACAATACACAGTTCCATTTGCGATCAGTTACCTACATACTACTTCTATTAACTGGAGATAATAACATACGAATAATATTTATGTCACTTGTAAAGCGATTCCTAAAATATCACATTGCTCTGAATTTACTCAATCTACTGTCTGACAGTCTGAGTTGACCTGTATGATACAAGTACGATTTTTTATGGTACCTAGACCGTCGGAACAAATCCGTTGTGTGTTCTCAGACAATTTTATTTATGATAAATGCAAATAGGTATAATTAGGGAACTGAGGGAACCCAGAATTAATGGGAACTGAAATACCTAACGGGCGTGGAGTAACAGGCAACCGATCTCGAGTGTGGAAAAATATAGGTGTTAAGAATACGTCATTTCAAGCTTGTCCTTCATTCTGACAACTGCTCTAGGTTTATATACTAATGCTCATTCAATATTGGTGTATTTGAAGGTTGCAACACATACTATTGTACGTCTATAATGTGTGTTTAATTTTTGTAGGACACTCACACATTCAAAACCCTGCATCAAAATGTAGTGTATTGGGGGTATAAACTAATTATATTTATTAATCTGTTCTGTGGGTATAATGTTTCCTATTCTTACTGTTCACAATGTTATCATTAGCCGAGATGGATCCACTGCTGAATGAAGGCCTCCACATAGCTATTTCCTTTCTTTCTTCCTAGTTTCATAGTACGTCGATTCAGCGTGTTTTGTGGTATCCCTGTGGTCGTTCATCACCCCACTTTATTAGGAGCTTGAGAACCCGAGGCATTGACAAGTTTGGAGGCTCCCTTTCAAACATTCTGCCGATGCCATTGAGTATTAAAAATACAGAAATGTAGACATGTAGACTCAGATTAAAAAAACATTTGGATATTTATATGATTTTTACGTCAGATTGTAGAGCTTATGAAAAAATATACAGAATGTGTTGTAATAAAAACCTTAGAAAACGTTCATATTAGAAAAAAATGTTAAGCCAAGTGGTACGTAAACCTCATATTTTTTCACTACCCGGATGACTGCTCTACCCCTTAAATTCATGGTTCATGCGAATTGAATCTAATACATTATACGCACTCTGAAGTATGGTATCGACTATATTGGGCTTAAATTGTTCGCAGAGGTCAACATTTGAATAGATAGATGGGCCACCAGATAAAAATGCAAATAAAGTAAACGTCGTTGATCTACTTTTTGAGATGATTGATAGTGACTATTACATTATTAAATATCGGAAAATAAACTTGATATCTTAAAAGAAACAAAAACGCGTGTCTGTGAAATATTAAAAATCATAATTTACACTCGAGAAAAGTCAGAGATCGTATATTATATAAAATATAATAAAAAAAATATAATTAATTATATATTTCAATTTATTTTTAACATATTGTGGACATTACACATTATAAGTTTATGACGTTCACAACATGACATGAAACATTATTATAAAGAAGAAAAAAAGAAGTAATAAAAGCGATAAAAATGAAAGTATAAAAAGACAACATAATAATATAAACATACAAAAGCAGTGACAATACTGACAATACAATAATTAATTATACATCTATAGCAGTTCAAAGAAGTACACCGAGTTATATTATATGAAATCGAATAGTGTATGCCTAACACTGGCATGTAGTGATTCAAAGGAAGCAAATCGGGATGTGCGGCCTCGTTTCGTACTTAGGCGTAGTGCATTTGGCGCGATAAGGTGTAACAGACGCGAATTGTACCAACTCCTGAGAAAAGGCCTACAAGATTGGTCACGTTTTAAATAGGACTCGTGGTGTACTGTGCTTGGAATGTTTATACTGTGAACATTTCGTTTCGACTGATGAGATCTGTGAGGAAGTTTGACACGTGTGGATAATGTTCGATCGCAGTTTGCAGCTCTCGTGAGATAAATATCTCGGAATGTTATCGACAGGTAAAGTTTGTGTTTATCACTGAAATTTCTATAAAATTACTAACTTTATAGGAGAGCCAAAACACTGGTTTTACACGAGTTACTTATATTAATTTATCTGCAGTTGTGTAAAAAGTCTGAAGGAAAGGGATTTGAGACCTACATTCATCACGAAATATCTTCGAGTATCAGAGCAGCATACATGTGAGGAGGTATTTGATTCTGAGGTAAAAGGATCTGAAAAAAATAACGGCACATTTTAAATATAAGAACAAACAAGTGAAATTAATTTTCCTGTCAATTCAATGAATGTTATTTATTCTAGCAAAATGTTCATAATAATTATTATGTAACTCTTTCTTTGGTGTGGGAAGAAGGCTTTTTACTTTCTGGTCATAACAACCATGAAAAAATATTTTTTTCTCTATTATTTTTTTTTCAATTAATACTCTTTTATACCATTCAACCTGTGAATTTAATAATATTATTTAACATGTTTTATTTGGTTGAATAATGATTTATTTATTAAATTGAGTTTATGTACATTATTATTGTGACCGATACCGATACATTACGAAACCGATACATTACCGCTCGGCCATTGTGGGCGTCACAAATACACAATCACAATCTCAAGAAACAGGTAGTACCTATCACTAGAGACCCTAGTAGAGCCTTAATCGGGTGTTAATCAGCTTGGTAGTTGGCATAAAGCCCCCCAGGGAAGGCATACAGAATGCAGGTCTCAACAATACGCTTAGTGGTTTGGATTTCTCCTCCCTCACCAAAAAAAGTGAGATTAAATCTTCACTTTTGCAAGTTATATGCATATCGGATATGTCCGCAGCGAATGCTGTATAGGCCTAGGCCTTATAGTTATGATTTTTTTTATCTATCATAATATTATTATATTTATAGTGAAAATATTGCAACCAGTAAAGTTTCTATTATATTAATGATAATATAATAAAGTCTGGCTAATATAGTAAACGCATATAAAGAACAGTGATAAAAAATAGAAAAACATTAAAAAATATTGCTACTTATAAAAGAACATGATGCCATTTATATAATAGTATACTTAGATATATCGGTGATATTCTTTATACTCACTAGTGTAAGCAGTGGCGCGTTCATGTAGAGGCCCGACGCACTAACTGATTTTGAGGCCCCCTACGATAAGAAATGAACAATCTAATTTTAATTTTTAAATCCATGCATTCAAACAATTTTTAATTTTTATTTTGTATAAATTTATACAAACACGCTTTAATTAAAACAGTATCATTTCTTACAAATCACAATAGGTACACATCTAAATAGTACAGAATAATACCCACCAATTTAGTAATTGGAAAATATTTATCATTAATTTATATTTACAATCGAATAGAACGGAAGTATGTGAATTTCAATAATGAAGGTATACTTAACCAAACCTTAATATATCCATTAATTTTATAGGAGTAGCAAGTTTTAACTCTTCAGAGGCCCCCTTTTAAATTTCCTCACGAATCGGTTGCGCCATGTTGCATTAGCGAAACGCGCCTCTCAGTGTAAGCGAGATCTCACATCTAAACTCGCCTCGTCTGCCGCATAGCCATAAATCAAACCGCGCACATCTACCTAGCGACAGTCCCACGTAACCTTTCGAAACGCACATATATTTGGATGCGGCGATCGGCGAGCCGGTATAGGAATGACCAATTCGTATGTGTTCTGGCGTCTACGACTCGCAGCCCGAGAAGCATGCGATTTATTGACAGCAGCACCGTTTTTTTTTTCAAATTAAGAAGTCTCATTCCACTAATCTGCGGAGCCCCATTTCGCAACGTGTGTTTTGTGAATAACGATGACGTCACATTGACGTATTCGACACGTTGCAGACGGGTGAGTTTAGATGTGAGAGCCGGTTAAAAGAGAACAGAGAAGATAAAAAGATAACATACATACATATGAATTTTGATTAGGGTCGATTATACAAAATGTTAGAAATGGCGCGTTTAAAGGAAGCAAATGAGTTATTGGAAGAATCTACGGTAGAGGTATAACTATCATAATAAAAAAATGACATACGTGGGTTTTCCCCCGCAATTTTGAATGTTGCGCAAAGTAGTTTCCGCCACTGTCGTTATTATGTATTGATTGATTATCGTGGTACCTACTTCAATTCATTTAAGCTAAGCGAACTAACTATTATAATGCTATTGTATACTGCCGATTTAATATATATTTGAAGTCACGTGGTATACACACTACACGTTTATTTGTTGTGACAGGTTAATTTGTGGTTTCGAGCGGTAATCGACAGCATAGCCTCGGGGTGGTAGCGCCATTTGATCGATTATGTACGCCTAGATGCCTCGCCATACCTTTTAATGATTGAATTAATTAGACGCCACCCTACATCTACAGTCTACATGTTCGTAATTCCCGAAATATTTCATAATAATCACTCTCTGCATACATTACTTTGGTTACTCTGTGTAAACTCATTACTCTGGGGTGAGATTTAATCCATACGTAATCAGATTTATTCAGATAGACTAGACTACTAAAATAGTAATTGTCCTGTAGATTTATTATATATTTAAAAAAAACTTGCTTTTCTATTTTATTTTGCTATTTGGATTTTATAGCATATTAACTAAATTACCCAACTTCGCACAAGGTTTCTTCCTTGATTGATATATATGTATTATATTTGTTTTACTTAACGGCCCACATGCTCAGCGTACGACAAAATGGAGCCTTTATGCTATTTTCAAAGCATGATCCTGGATAATCCTTAAACGTTGTAGATAATCTATTTACATAATTTTGAAACCTTATTATCCTCTATATTTATTTTAAACATTTTATGACTGCATAAAGTATTTTTATTACATAAAATAGTATTCTTTTAAACCTCTCGCTCTAATGTTTTAGAATATATTAGTCATATTTCAGTACGTCCATGTGAAGTGGTGTATGTCGTAGTTTAACCACTGGGGAATGCCAAAAGAAATGGCGTATTTCAAAAAAACACTACCTTATTCTTAGGTCAATAATTATTATAAAGCAGTCATTATTCGTAGGATGTTTATCACACTTGAATGGTCAAAAACATAGCTTATAATGAGTATCTTTAGAATTATCTTCAAATGTGTTTATCTTGCCCATTTTTTGAATAATAAAATGCCTAATTATTGTCAAATTTGGGATCACAGAGATTATCAATATAATTTTTTATCATAAATATTTTACTAAAATTATCTCGTCATAAATTATACTAATGGTTTTATAAATGCATTTAAAAATTAATAAATGTAAAAAATCTTGCCACATCAAAACACCACTGCACAGTTATGTACTGAAATATGACTATATTCTTAAACATTAGAGCGAGAGGTTTAAAAGAATACTATTTTATGTAATAAAAATTCTTTATGCAGTCATCAAATGTTTAAAATAAATATAAAGAATAATAAGGCTTCAAAATTACATAAATAGATTATCTACCTGTCCAGGATCATGCTTTGAAAATAGAAAAAAGCTCCATTTTGACCCACGCTGAGCACGTCCGCCCTTAACGCACATGCAAAATGTTTATAAGGGCTTACTTAAAACACCACTGTTTGAGAGTAGGTTTTATGGAAATACTCTGATAGTGTGTATTTTCAAAGATTTTTGGTGAATATGTGTTTTTAAGATAACCAAATATAAATAATAAATAGGTACCTAATGAATTTGCAGACAATTTCAAATTAAAAATGAAAGGGGTGGTAGTCTAAGTTTATTTAAGGGCGACACTTTGCCTAGGGGCGTCACTGACCCATGCACATGGTTCATAGCGACACAACATCACTAAAATTATGTTATTCAGGTTTACTCATGATTCTATTAGATTACAAGATTATATTATTTGATTCGTATACCTTATAGTACATCAAATACTGACAAGGAATGAAAAAAAAAACAAAATATAGTATAAACAAAAGAGTGACACGTATTGTTGAGCAGTATTGCCAATTCTAGAACTATTACCGACACAAATGCAATGAATAGGATTATATTTAATTTATTTTGCACGAACATTATTTAAAAAAAAAAATTAAAAGATTAGATATTAGAATATTATATTATTTTAAACAAAAGTATCAATGCTATTACTGTATATTATGTAAGTTTAAAAGATATTTACGTTGCTTTGGCATTAAAATAACCTACATGACACGTATTAAAAAAACGTTTTATTTGACCATACGTCTTCTAAAATAGGTACCAAAATATTCGGTAGTTAAAAGATCTAAGTGATGTTTTGATGTTATTTTATTGAAAACTATTTTTATTTTCAAAGTTATTGTGCAAAAAATGTATGTTTAGGAAGTCATAAAATTCCGAACACTCATTTACAAAATTTATAAAAGTGGAAGAGGTCAGTTTTTCACCAAAGCGACATTTATTTATGTATTAATTAAAATGTCAATACATCTGTTTGTTTAACTTAATCTGTGGGTCTATTCTATACTTATCGACCGCTAAAGTGATACAGTGATAGATATTATCGAGCTTAGGGTAGGTTTGTATCAAAGTATTAACACTTATTGCAACAATTACAACCAACGTATTGTAATTGTTGCAATAAGTGCTATATTTTAACAGCAGCAAGAGAGGCGCTGTTAAAATGTAGCGCTTATTGTAACAATTACAACCAATGTATTGTAATCGTTACAATACGTGCTAATACTTTGATACAAACCTACCCTAAGTTTGATAATAGTTATCAATTTATCACTTTAGCGGTCGATAAGTACAGAATAGTCCCACTGAGATGTTTAATTTAAAGATTGTAGCAGTTTTTGTACAACTTTATTTGTGTACGGACATGTTATGTATGTTGATTTGGTCTAGCTTCAGAATCGCTAAGTTCACCTGATTAATTAATAACACCCAAACATTAAACAAAAAAAGAGTCCTTCAATTGATTGGTGTTTTATTTTAATTACCACTACAATAAAGCAACACTGTAGTATACTTTAAAAAAAATAATGGACAGAGGTATAACAAGACGAAAAGTTTCGTTGTGTTGGTAGTTATTAGAGATTCCGTCCATTAGCTGCGTGGCATCCCAATTAGGGAGTCAACATGGAACTCGCGTGCGAGGCTCGTATAGATGCGGCGACGAATCGTGACATGATTTTGAATAATAACCACAAATATTATTAACATTAAATTGGATATTCCATAACACACACTATTATTATTCAAAGCAGGGCAATACTATACTCATATAATCGTAACATCGTAACAAGTACAAAGAATATTTTAGGGGTGAAAGAACATGATTAATTACTTGCCAACTTTCACTTGATCGATAATGGTAAAAAGTAATAATAACCTATTACAACGGTTATTAAATATTTCAAAAATGGAATACAACCCATCTGAATTTATTTATAAGAATTATACATTTTTATAAAATTGAATTTACCTTATATTAGTGGTGAGTATTATTTTACCACGTTTCTCTTAGCTCGTATTCTTGTTTATCCGGTGGTTGTTTATCCAGTACAAATCTTGCAATCGATTTTTAATTATCTTTCCGACTAGCTAGACATTTGAAACCTTTAGAATACATCAGAACACGACGCCAATGCATTCTTTTAATACTTTTAGCCATCTTTGAGTAGAACTGAATTCATTTTCAGTTAATTCTGTTTTGTATGAAAAGTTATTTCGGAAGAAATCCGTAATCCCATCCACTATTATTGGTTGCTAAGAGGGTGGTCCTAGCAACTAAATTATTAATATATAAGTGCGTTACTATGGAAGTCAAAATAATATTTCAGTATTCTATATTTGTTTGTTGCAAAATAGCCAAAAAAAATAATTTGTTGACAATTGCCTTATTTGTCCTAAATTATTAATACATAGAATTGTCAAGTTTATATGATTCAACAGAATGTTTAAAAACGTGGTATATAAAAAGTTCTTTTTATCTTGTAATTATTTAGACTAAGGGCCACTATATTAAGATAAACTATCTAATCTGCTATTCAGAGATGTTAAATTTATTAACTGTATGTAAATGTCTATACTGAAAATCAAATTAAATCATAATATGGTAATAATTATAGAAATTTTCATTTTATCGGACCCCAATTGAAAAATGTCACGCACCATAAAATGCTTGTCCAAATTGAAAAGCAACTAATTCAGATGGTGATTATACAACATTGATAATTGTGATTTAGGGGTTTTTTGGGTAAACTTTGCTATCTAATTATCAAGCCGTTCATGATTTTATACAAAACTACACAATAAGTTGATTTTGCTAATTTATGCCGCATGAGTTTACCGACTTTTATTCGCATTTTTATGAGATTGCTAGCAGAACCAAACAGGCATTGAATACATTTGGGCGCCTGAATAGGTTTAAAAGTATTCTTTCATTGTGTCTAAGGCGTGAAGTGTTCAAACAATGTGTGCTACCAACGCTCACGTATAGGTATAAAACATGGGCTCCTAATGTAAGAGAAATCTAAAAATTACGAGTAGCACAACGTGGTATGGGAAAGGTGCATATTGGGCATAGTGCATAAAGATCAAAAAATAAAGCAATAGATAAGAAAGCGAAGAAGAATACGCGATTTGATAGACGTCGTTAAATAGGTGAAATGGGCTGGTCGTTCGGACTCGCTGGAGAAACGCCGTCATACAGTGGTACCCAAAAGGTACTAAAGTTCGGAGGACGTACATGGCAGCAAAGAACTAGTGACGGAAAAGAGTGGAAGGTACTAGCGGAGGCCTTCATATTTGCATACGCTCAAATGACTGTTGCGAAAATCTAAACATTAATTGAAAACTGTGTTACAGAATAAACATGTGCTCAGAAAAATTAACGTTCGTTGATAATTTTTTTTGATACATCATGTGCATTGTGCACAAAAGCTCAACTTCCACGAGTTGTTACATGTCCTTTATTTTTTTTATCATTTGGTTAAGTGATCCTTATTATCTTGCCTACTTTCTGTCATACAGCGAGCTTCTAAGTATTTGTATGTGTAGGCAAGTAAACTGTCAACTAAAAATACCACCTTGATTTCTCATTGCTATTATAATAAATAAGTGTAGGTACCTACATGCGGTAAAATATGTCGCATTCAAAGTGTACTCATTTTACTTTAGTTGTAAATTATTTTAAGATAAAATATTTGTTAAGAAAGCCCTTCAAAAGGACAGCAAAATCTACATTGGATTGATTTTAGATACGCCATCTCCACCCGTCGTGTATATGCATCCTCAATTTGTGCATGGCCGCCTACCATTACACTACAAACGTGTCATAATGAGTTGCCCAGGACTAATATAACAATTATGCACATTGGTGCTTAAAGAAAGAGTTTAAACAATAAAAAAAAGAATCCTGACTTGCTTTTTTGGTAATTGCAACAATATCTCTTGTAATGTAATATAATAACTGCATTTGTATAAATTGGAAGGACAATCCAGGAATTCTCACTCAACTCATCGAGTGTATTATTATTACTACTATTGTCACGAGTCCTTCACTCGACATAATCAACATCATTCCACTGGAATCAAGTCTCTCAATTCATCAACATAAACAGATATCGATTATATCTCCTACCACTGTAACTCTCTATACTTTGAATCAAGACAATAGACGTCTACATCCATCTACACCGCTGCCTATATCAACTCACCTGCCTCCACCTTCATCTTCTCCCAAAGTGGTGACCCTGACGTGATTCGTTCCGACCTTCATCATTTCCCCCAAACAACCCACTCCATCTCTTTTATTTTTGTGTTCCCTGCTGAAGAGATATTTTTTTTCGTTTACCACTTTTGAAAATTAGCTCATGATATGCGTATTCAAATTAAGAACTAACCTGGATATTAATGACCTGAGTTAGTAAATAGGTACTATATATTGTTACAACACAACATACCTATCTCTGATAGATTTATGAAAATCGCTGTGCTAGCTATCATTAGATTTAAATTAGGTTTTAAGGACAGATGTTATTTATTGTTTACTGAACGCATTCCAAATTGAAAATGTGCTTTCGGAATGAATACAATAATCGTTTTGAAAATATCCATTTTATAGTATGTCCAGCTAGGGACGTAGCGAGGCGTTTTACCTCCAAGGGCGGAAACAAAAATACAAAACGTCTACCTAACCTACCTATACATACTAAATTAATGCATGTTCGGTTACTTATTATTAACCCATTGTTTACGGGCCGCACAAAATTGTGTTTTTGCTAATTACTTTTCAAATGCAAATTAACACGTTAATTACAAAATTAATTAAAAGGGCCTGTAAGCATTGGGTTAACAGATTTAATAAAAAAACGGATTAAATATTTCTAACACTGAAAAAATCAAAGATCTCCGATTCGGTTGGTAGTATTAAAATGATATAATTCTTCATTTTGCTTGTTGATAAATGAAAAAAATATTGAATTTTCAAGATACAGTATTAGATACAGAATACAATCCAGACATAATTGCTAAAATTTTATTTTAATTAATAGAAGTAATTATATAAAAATTGCTCTCCACATAATATATGATTTTAGGATGAATTTTCTGATTCAATAATTTCGCTTTCTACTACAAACATAGTACTCGTAACAATAAATATGATAATGAACTTTGTTAAATATTTAAATGTGTGGATTTTGGGAACAAATATTTTAAATAATTGGCAACGCTTTTTAGTGTACCATAGGAAAGGGATGATTTGAACGCCGGGGCGGGGGGGGGGGGTTATACAAGGATTCAATCCAGGCACTAACCCTTGATGTTGATCTGGCGGGCGTACTGGCGTGGCTTCGTGTTCCCGAGTTAACGATTATTTATTAATTACTTCATTGATGACGCTAGGACCAAACTAGTATAAGTCTTGACGCTTTGATGGTCTGAATATAACTGAATTATTTATAACATGCCTGGACGCATAACAATTATTAGGGGATGTGGGTTAGAAATTGTATAATATTAGCGCTACCATAATTAGCCCAAACAATAATTAAAAATACCAGTAGTATCAATAAATTTAATATATCGTGTTTCCTTCGAGAAATCTTCACGCCCTTTTCGTTGATTAGTTATTTCGAATATTTATATTGTATTAAATTATCATTAGTTCTTGACAATTATTATTTTTGTACCTTCAACGAAACTCTACTTCTGCAGCCCCAATTGGTCTGCGCCTGGGGCGATTGCTCCGTTAGCGCACCACTTGCTACGTCTCTGCGTCGAGCGAAGATTTCCTCCATCGGCCATGTAATATGGGGCACAAATATTTAGTTTATTTCTGTACCTAATAATGGCCGGTGATTATTGTTTAATCGATTGAGCGCATCGAATATATTTACGACTTTAAAACGACCATTAAAAATAGAAAGATGCTATAATTATTATGCTTGAAAGAGAAAACAGTTCTGCGTTTATTTAATTACTTTCCATTATTTTGTTTACGTAGAACAGGGATGTCCAGCAGTAAGCGCTCTGCAAAATATTGATAAATGGTGTTATAATATTTTACCAGTGGCGTACAGTCTACAGATACTGTATATTTTGCGAAGCATCCGTATTGTTTTGTAGTTATTGCGCAATCAGTGGCGCACCCAGGATTTAATATTGGAGGGGGGGCAAGGAGGAGAATGTAAATTAGTCCCATAGGCTCTTTTTCTTCTTCACAGCCTAATTTCTCGTTTATTTGTCTAAGGCCAAAGGTATAGTTTATTGGCTTTCAATTCCAATGTTTAAAATCATTCTGATAATTTTCATGTTTGGGGAGTGCCAGGGCCCCTTGCCCCCCTCCCCTGGATGCTCCACTGTGCGCAGTTGTATGGTAAAGGTTCCAATCTATCATATAAGTACCTTATTACTGCATGAGACGGTTGGTTCATTTCTGTACGCATATTACGTAGGTAAATATATTATTTATAATATCGCAAAGTTACTACTCTGCATTACTACACACCCAACTGCTTCATGGGTTACTTACTCACTATGATTAAATTAGTAACAAACCTTCATTTACCTTTTGATATACAATCCGGTGTCGATCTAGGCCGCCTCACGAAAAGGTTTCGTAACAATTTTTCCAGACCCAGAATTCGACCCCGAGACCCTTGATTTTCGAATCGAATACGTTACCATTCGGCCATCGCGCAGTTACAAAACCTTAAGTAGATGTAAATAAGTAGAAAAATAATAGTATATAATATTGTTTGTTTTTCTAACATCATCCCTTGTAGCTTGTAGTTTCAGTAACTTTTATAATATTAGGTACTATATACAGCTACTAAATTTAGTTTTCGTATATTTTATTAACAAAGACAGACTGTTTTTTATGGTTGTTTTTTCATTTGAAGGGATTACATTTGTAGCTTATTCGTTTACCCACCATTGTACCATTTATTGTTAATTCTATTATATATAATTATATATATAGTTTTATATCACTTTCGGATTGACATGCTCTCTGTTCTGAAACATATTTGCGAGTATAATTAAATTATTAATGTTTTTTTATGAATAAAAATGCAAAGACAAAAGAAACTGAATTTCGAATACTTAACTCTATGACACGTAACAATTATTGACTGTGAGATGCGCATTTTCATTGTCTTAGGAGAATGGGATAGCGCTTTCCCAGGATAACACCACAAGTCGCAGCTAGCAACTTGCAACGATGTTCCACGCAATTAACGTTTTGCAGTTCTCGAGGATTGTTAGCGAAGGCTTCTAGCAATGTGTTGCCAGTTTATGGTTGAGAGCTGTTCGGTGATGAGTTTTTATTATCGACTGAGAGAGTTAATTCTCTTTATATGTCAATAGATGTTTCTATACCCGTACAAGAATAAGTCGCCACACGTCACTGCTATGTTCCCTACCTAAATCCCATTCCCCAATAACCTAAACCATTGCCCACTGAAGAAGAAAGCCGTTACATTACACGACTGGTCCTACTTTTCCCCCCTCCCGTAGTCTATGGATGACCTGTCATTGCCTGTCATTGTCTATAGAGTGTTTATACTGACGCATCTGTCGTGTTCACTTGTTGGAGTATTCTTCCTTCTTTTTCAGGGCTTAATAAGATATAAGTGATAAGTATAATAAGAGAATGTGAAGATCAATTTTTCAAACGTATGACTTACTCGATTTCAGTTTCATTCATTAGAAGTCATTCTATTTTCAGAAAACATATAGGAATATGTATGAATAGTGTAGGAACACTATTCATCGTATATGGATACACTGCTAATAAAAATATGAGTATTAAAATACTATTACAAATCGATATTTCCAGTTGCCTTGACACAGGAGATGAGTTAAATGATAAATAATACACTAGCATTAATACACCTTCTACAAATGTGATGCATAGATCAATGCTACATATTTTTTGGAAATCGATATTATCACCGGTTTTTGTGTGAAGAACTAGTCTGACTTTGACAGCTGATGAATAACAGGAATGTATATTATTTATAAATAACACTGATAGTTAATATATTTGATTTGAGAATTTTTCATAAATCAATTTGAAACGAGAAAGGGCGAATCAATATGTCAAGCAATCTGGGATCCGATTTTGACAGCTGGAAAGTGGACCACTCGTTGCTTGTGTAAAAAGTTATGCTCGGGCTTTATTAATCTAAAGATGGCGGTGCCTAAACCCTTCCGCCAACCTACATAAACAAACAACTTTTTCACCTATTTGTTTTTGATAATATATGAGTTAATGAAGAAATTTGTCAATGAAATCTACAAGTTCTACAAGTTAGTTAGGCAAGTATCGAATTAGAATGACCGGAAGCATTCAGACCAGTTACGTGTGCACGCTAAACGGACTGCATTTGAAATTAAATAATGCATAGGTAATCACAGCAGTGAAACTTATTTTGGGAAGTTATGATGAAACTTGCAGCGCGATACAAACTCACCACATGCCTTCTGGAAACACATTGCGTGCGTATGTTTGATGCAATGTTACCTATAGAAATGTGAACCAGACTGGAAGTACCTATCGTTTATTTTATTCAAATCAAATTTATTTATTTTACATATAATGAATATAACAAATTACAAATTCAAAGCGTTCACGACATACAGAAAATAAGTGTTAACAATTTTTAAAATAAAAATATAAATAGATGTGACTTAATAATACAATAAGTAATAAAATAAGAAAAGAAATAAAATAAAGCAACAAAAATAAAAGTAGATCTATCTTAAAAACTTATAAAACAACGTCCACCGAATATATCAATATCCGAAGCGATTTCATTAAACATGGTTATTGCCCTCCCAATTAGCATCACTAATGGAAGGTTAGTTCTGCACCTTGGGAGAACAAACAATGGATGCCCTCGATTCCTAAGGTAATTATCAGAGACACACAAGCCAACACCACCAAGAATGGCAGAGTTCACATTTACGCCGCGTATAAGTCTTAAAAAATATGAAGCTAAATAAGGATCCCTTCTAAATTTTAAGCTACAGTATGTAAGCATACATAAGAGAAAGTCAGTCGGATAGAGCCACGGATAATATCCATACAGCCGAAAGTAAACTAGTCTCAAAAATTTCTTTTGGACTCTTTCCACCATAAGGCCGTACTTCAACTGATGCGGGGCCCAAACTATAGACCCACTCTCAAGTCTGCTTCTAACTAAGGAGTTATAGAGAATTTTTAGTACCGTAACATCCGAAAAGACCCGGGAAGTACGCGAAGACAAAAGAAGACAAAGCCCAACATTTTTAGCGCCTTTTTACAATAATTATTAGGTACCTACGCTAAGCAATTTTGGAGAACGTATGCATTTCACATTGTTGACTGTTTAAGATTATCACTAAAATTTTTTTACATACGCTGACTTATTTTCGAAGACCCTTGTTATGAAATATTATTAAAAATAAGATGTGAATCAATATAATTATACGAGTATAATACGATTGAATGTTAGTCAATAACGAACCAAATTCCCACAGTAATTTGTTATATTGCAAAGTTAAATGTTAATTGTACGTATTACATCAATTTCACCGTAGCACAGTTCGCCGTGATCTTTCTTATATACGGCCATCTGTGATTTTGTCAAAATTCATGAATTATTCAAGAATGAAAGCCTAACCTAACCTAACAAATAATCCCATATATCGGCTATTTTCAAAATTTGTACGTCGCTGGCTTCCTGTAAACCAACAAAAACCGTGTTTTATTTAGACATGAATTTTATCTCAGTAGGTACAATACGACCCAAAAAGTTTAGAAGTGTGATACGGCGAACTGCATACGTACACATTTCCGGACACGATATTGCAAGATTTGCAAGGGATTTTTTGGTACTAGTCGGTTATCCTAGATACAACGGCAAATACATTTTGAAAATAGCCAATATACTGGATTATTTATTAGGATAACCTAACTCAACCTAAACTAACCCAAACTAACAAATAATCCAGTATATCGGCTATTTTCAAAATGTGTTTGCCGCTGTATTCAGGATAACCGACTAGTACCGATTTTTTCTATCAATAAATAAGGGATACCTTTTCGATTAAGTATCTACCGATTATAGATACGAATTATTGTGTGATTTTAAAGAGCAGGTATGTTCCCACAATTTTGAGAGAAGTAATAATAAATTGTGATGTATATCATGCGATCGATAGTTATGATGCTTTTGGGTAAAATCTATTGATTAGGGGGTCTCTCCCCAAAGCATTGACCGTGTGAGAATATAATATCGCGAGCACTGGCGGCTCCCTCTATAGGTCATTCGGTCATTGACCTGCCAAAATAAATACCTAAAAGTGCGGCCACACCGGCAACAAGTCGCGCGACAACTCGTTAAATTTTACGATAATTATCATAATTGCTTAAGAAATTTTACGATAATTATCATGCTTATCGTAAAATTTAACGAGTTGTCGCGCGACTTGTTTTCGGTGTGGACCCGGCATTACAATCGACATAATAATATTAATAATATGTGCAATGTCATATATAATAATATTAATAATAATCGGTGGATTTGAAATTATAGGGCGCGCGATATTGTGTCAACCCAGTCTATTGGGCTTTTTTTGTTTGGGCGATAATTCCCCGAACAAAAATATTGTGTTCGCCGGCAGTCTGAAAATTGACCCAAATTGAATATTTTTATAAAATTTTCTCTCTCGTTTCTCATACATAAGACAGAGATCGATATAACACAAAATACGAGATCGAAGCTTGTAACGGTGCGTGAATTACTGTAATATCGGCAATGCCCGAGTGTGAGACAAAAGATTTTTTCACCTAATTAAATGAAACAGAATGATAACACTGACTAGATAATTGGTCTCAAGACGCAACTGTGTATGCGGTTCGGATTCGTTGACAGGTTTTGACGAATGCCTTTGGTTATTTTAATAATATATAAGGAGTTTTTGGTGATTTATAACATTTTTGTGAAGCAGTTAGTACGCACGCAGTAGCAATTGAAGTCTGTGATACAATTATAATGGAAATGGAAGCACGATTTGCATCCAACGATCATCTCATTATATCCAATTTGTTCAATAAAAAAAATTACACTGATTTTAAAAATAATTTTCCCACACGTCAAGTAAATTTGGTAAAACTGTTAGAAGAAATAAACATAATCAAGTTAAAAAATGAATTATTGGTGTTTTATCAACGAGATGATTTGCATGGCGCTATTAGTGCAGTTTCTCTTCTACATTTTTTACTCAGCAATAATTTCAACGAAACATTTTCCGAGTCGATCAAAGTTCTCCAATTTATTTGCGTCATACCAATGACAACAGTTGAAAGTGAAAGATGTTTTTCCACTCTCAAAAGAATAAAAACCTTTCTACGCAATAGGGCCAGGATAGACTGACCGCTCTTGCAATGCTCAGTATTGAAAAAAAAATATGTGGGAAAAATAGACAATTTTTATAATCGTGTGATTGATGATTTTTCAAAAAGCAAAGAAAGAAAAGTGGACCTGATTTACAAAAAATTATAACGCGTTGTGTGCAATTTCGGTTAACGATGGGTTGGCGTTATGAAAAACGGACATTTTTTGAAGGGTTAGTAGTACCTATAACAATTTCTAGCACTTATTCTATAATGTATAAAAAGTCAATTTGCAATACGTCTTTTCAGTATACAACGAAAAGGCAAATTAAAATAATATATTCAAAATTGACCTGCTAGGTTTTTCCGGATTAAGCCGCCAATGATCGCGAGTACAACAAATGTCTATTCCGAATCCAACCTATATATTGAGTGCCTATCCAATATATCGACACTGATAGTTGTATCAGATCATACTGTGTATGTATGTTGAATACCTGTTTATACAATAATTGTCTAATAGAAAAATCCAATAAAGTATTTTAATAAGATCAAATCGTTAATTACTAATTTTAGACTAATTATAGCAACCTGGTCAAACCGTTTTTCCATTTTTGGATATCTTGGACATGACGTTAGGATGGATAAAGGTGTTAAGCCAAATCCAGAAAAAATATCAGTTATAAAATATTTTCCTATTCCAAAGACAATATTAACAAAGATATTAAGTCATTTTTCGGATAAACTGGTTGAAAATAAAGTTTTAAGGAGAGCGTGTTCCCATTTTAATAATGAATACAAATTGATACAATAATATGGTGTAAGCATTTATAATTAAAACACTGAGAAAGTAACCATTTAATTATGTAACGTTTATTATTATGAACTAGGTATAAATTCATAATCTTATTCAATTTATATTATGTACTTTTCATACGTTTACCATTGTATGTATATTCACAGTGGCGAAGGGTGACTTTTGGAAAGAGGTGGGCTGTGGAGATCTTATAAAAAGAGCACACTTGTCAGGTATACAACGACATGACATGTAATGACAACGACACACTAATTCAATGAAACTTCAAAAACTCACTGACGACATAAAAATGAGCGATGTGTTTAAAATACGTATTTTTCAAAACATGCATACCCATCAAAAACTATTTGATAACATTTATTTTTATTTTTAAAAACAATCTATACTTACTTATTTATTAATATTCGATTAAACGCCGTTGAAAGTTTTTTTTAAATTATCTAATTATTAATGATTTTGGACAAAGTGCGCAGTCGTGACAACAATATTATGCGCGAATGTTTTAGGCTCTGCGATAGGAGCTTACCTTATTTCATACAAATCAGCAGACTTGCTGAGGTTACGAGACGTAAAGTACATACGAAAAAAATTCAAAATTATTTCACACATAATCGGAAATTTATTTACGTCGAGATAGATGGCGCGCTGTGGTATATTTTTTAATACCTTTGCAGATTGTTTTGTAAACTGTGTAATACTGTAATACATTCCTACATATACGACATCTCTCGTTGGCAAAATAAATTATTTTTATAGAACATAAAATAATGAAGTGATTAAGTATATAAATATATCAATATGCAATTAAAAAATATTTTTCTTAAGAAGGTGGGCTTTAAATAATCGCCTAGTATGGAGTTTTCGCCACTGGTATTTCAATCGCCAAAAGTGACGTTTGCATTAGTTTTAGTTTACTATATGTCATTACACTTGTCATCTATGCATAGCTTTCACAATTATTAGTTATTATTCTATGGATTGTTAAAATATTCGTTTGTTATAATTATTTACCTCCGTCCAATAGGCGGTTTACGCCACTGATTCACATTGTTGTTGTTGGGACTTAAAATGATGCTAGTTTAAAACAGTTTTATTACTAAATATTATTTTAAGGTAAATTATGCATATAAAGGGTTTACACTCTGGCTATATTAATCAGAATTATTGGCACAAGATAATGTGAACCACTTTTCGTGGCACGGGGGAAATGATGGATGGCGGCCTAGCAAGTGGTACAAAAAGCTTCGACTCGGGAGCTTTTGAGTACATGCCGCGTATCGTGTACTACCTTCATATTTTAAAGTGGCCACGGCCATAAATTTGCTTGACTTGTCACTGCGTTTGACAGTATTAACTAACTTGGTTTAGAAAAGGTATGGATAATCGTGTTTAATTCTGCTGAGAAATATTAAAATTATACTCACCCATATTACGTACATCTACGTATATTATAATATCACAATGCTCGATTTCTTTATTAATTGACATTTTCAAAAGCTCATATCTCGTCATCATGTCACATTTTTCACATTTTTTATATTAATTGGACATAATCTTAATATAAATACCTTATATCATTAATTAAATTAAAATAATAATAGGAACCTGTATAGTACAGTGCTACTTTTAAAGCAAGTCTTGTACGTCACCACGTTCGTTTCTGGAACTAAAAACAGGCCCTTGCTATTACTTTCCTCACTACTATATTCCCTTCAGCGTGTGTTTGATATCGCATTGAGTTTTATTTACATTAAAATGCCCAAACTTTTGCGAAACCAGACGAAGTGCATTATTTTGAATGTGGGATGGAGGAGAAACAGAAAGGAAAGCTTTAAATTTCTCTCAATATTACCGGACAAAGCAGGTAACGTAATAGCATCTTCTCGGTCCCTAGTTCTTCGCTGCAATGAATATCCGCCAAACATTGTGAGTCTATGTATTGGTCTTACGCCCATTTAATTCCCCTTTGTTTGGCCCATGGTCATTTTATCAGTTAGCGATCTCTAAAACATCACATATTTTTGTCAGTGTTGTCTGAATTCTTATTTATTGCTTTCATTTATGGGTTTTCTACGTTATGCCCAACACAAATATGGACTCACTAAACCAACTGGTCTCGCACCATACTCGAACTTAATCGAGCGCTTCACGAAGCCCTATTGCATGATGCCTGTGAATGTATCAGGAGCAGTAATCTAAGATTGAGGTCACCTGTGCTTTAATTGAGTTTAACCTGACTTCTTTAATAAAATGTACACATGGAAGAGAGAAACACATAGATTGCCCGTTCTCCCTTGACTTAGGTTAGGTACACCAGTTCTCAGATATAGATTTATAATGATTACAATATAATACATCAGAAACATAGCGTGTATGTAAATATTGATTGCATTTTGTTAGAAATTTTTGACGTGATTAGTGAGGGCATCGGTAGGTTCAGCGGTATAGTACACCACTTGGATTGCAATGGTTGTGAGTTCGAGGCAAATTCAGTCTAAATATGTTTCTATTTTTTTAAAAACCACTAACCATTAAAACCAAATCTTAAATCTTGTGTAATATTCATTTAAATACAAAATAGCTAAAGATTATGTAGTAACTACTGACTGAAGTACTTTTACTACAGATCATAAGAGCTTTAAGAAGTTTAGAGTTTGTTAAGAACATTACTTATAGTAGGTAGTATTTTTGCCAGTTACGATATGAGAGATGAGTTTATATTTGCGATTCACTCAATGTTATTTGAAATACTCTTTAAATTTTGATACGAGCTTTCAATATAGAACTTTTCAACATAAAATGTTATTCGCTTTTGATTTGAGAGTGGAATGCATGCAGATCAAAATATTTCTAGTACCTAAGTAATATGTTTGTGAAGTGAACCAAATTACCAAAAGCCGCACAACTTTTTAGTACGATACTGTTTCGTTATACCTACCATACAAATTCACTTCAGTTTAATATTTATTATATATTTTCTGATGAATTTTGTTTTATATTAGTTTTACCGTTTACCATCAGCTTTCTTCTCAATACAATTTTACCAATTCTTTTTCTTCTTATTGGCTGTTCCCTAAGGATCGTGGCCACTTTGAAATTATGTTGTATTTTGAGCGATCAAGACGTTCCAGCCCTCTCGATCCTTTGATTCTCAGAGGGCTGGCTAGCCTCAGTCAGGTCCTTCAATTAGTCGTTCCAGCGCGCCGAAGCTCTTCCTTTGTTTCGCCTTACCTGGAGGATACCCAAAATCATCACTCTTTTCAGATTATCCTGTCCTGCTGCAGAATGCGTCTCAAATATATTGTCGAGAGCCGTTCCTTTATCTGTAGTCTCTGGATGACTGGCTGGTTTATCCTACAAACCACATCTCTTCGAATATCTTAAAATGTATACGGAACGAGAAGAGCTGCTCAAGTCGGTTCAACCAGCTGTTGGGCCCATCGGACCGTCCGACCTGGTCGCCACAAAGGCCAATTTTGTTGCATTTTGAAAATTTGTGGCGTTACACTGCCAACGTGCAGATCTCTTCGCTTATAATGTTCGGCAGCTTTGTATTAGCTTTTGTTACTTATTAATTTTTTTTATATTGCCTCTACGTGCACATATTTCCTATGGGTACTCTTAACTTAAAGTCATGTAAATTCAGTCGCAGCAAATTTAAGTGCACGGTGACCTCAGTTTTGGGTAACTGCTCTTGACACATTTCCAGTGATTGCAAATGGAAATCCCATCGAGCTTCATATTTTTTTCAAATATGATTTTTTTCTAGTGGGTATATATCTATATATCTGAGATGTTTTCAATATGTTCAATATATGGAATATTACATTCTCAAAATCTTATGAATTATTCGTTGAATATAAGAAATCGTTTATTAAAAATGTTATATTTTAATTACAGGGTTTTTAAATTCTTCCCTTTTCGACCACGTTCGATCCTAATAAGATCATAGGGTTTGTATTAACAGATTTTCTTTTTACGAGCAATGGATGTCGGTCACTTGCTCACTTGTTTTTAAAGCATGCTGTTTATTTCATAATTAATTCAGTATATTTTATTTATACGCTGTTTCAGGTTCAGTTAGATATAAATTACACGATACTATTAATATTGGAAGAGTTAAAAATTTGCAGTGCCGAGTTAATACTTATTTAATGGGAGGTATCATTTATATTTTTAGAATATTTCGCAAGTATTTTGAGTTGCGGGAGATCTGGAAATATAATTA
Source organism: Rhyacophila brunnea (assembly GCF_057557595.1). NCBI lineage: Eukaryota > Metazoa > Arthropoda > Insecta > Trichoptera > Rhyacophilidae > Rhyacophila > Rhyacophila brunnea. Next base: position 19,793,524 of record NW_028232752.1, read on the forward strand.
AATAAATATTTATACTAACAGCTCTCCATACTGTAATACATCCGGAAAACATTTTAGATTTTTCTACTCGCCGATAGAACGGTTACCATCTTGTATGAATACATAATATCGTATATCTGGCCGACTCACTACCTTTCATTCACTACCCTCAACATGTCTTCACTGTGGCGTAATGCACAGTAAGCACCCTTACAACGTTGGTTGTGACTAGAGTTGGGTTTCGGGAATTTCCCGATGGGAATTCTCGAGAAATTTTCGAGATTTTCCATCCCGAATCTCAAGAATTGAAATTTTTAACATTTCGGGAAATCCCGGATCTCGAAAATCTTTTCTCGGGATTCGGGATTTCTTTATTATCAAATATTTATTGAAAAAAAAACGATTTTCAATATGAAAAAAATGGACAGGAAACACAAAACGTTCAAAGACTGATCGGGGCATTTAACAGAATTAAGCCAACGTATTTTGTGTGTGAATTTTCTCAAAAGCGTATGCGATTGACAGTCTGTGGTCTTTAGTTATTTTTGTGTCTGTGTCAATACTATTTTAATAAGTAATGTTTTGAATTATTTTTGTTTTCCTACTTCTATTGTGTTTGTCTTCTTTTCCCGATATCTCGAGAATTTTCTGGTTTGACTTAAATTACTACTTTGGTCAAATACTAGGTGATAAAATACATTTTTTCCTATCGTGTGATGCCTGGTTAACTTGGTTTCATCCAAGGCTCCTTAATACTTCTTCATTAAATTTATCACCCCAGAAAACCCTCATCGTACGCAGATAATGACATATATTGAAGTCCTACTGTCTACTAATAGTCGGTCCATTTAACCGTTAACTTTAAAAACCATAAATTAAAACTAATATCGTAGGTAGACTACTTAGTAAAAATAACAATATGGCAATATAATAATATTAATGGATTATTTTATTGCCTACACGTATGTATCTGTTTTATTGGTTATTTTGTAAGCCATTTTGATGTCAGATGCAGGGATTTTGTGATAATATTTTATAGGTAAGTATCTGCTTAATTTTTGAGAAATGGACGTTTTAAAAAAATGGTATACTTTTAATTTAGTTATTTCATGGGTAGTTTGAACAGTTTTGAAGCTCTCTGTTAAATATTCTGACGAATCGCTTGCCGCGTAGTTCAATAAGATTGTCATGTTCATTATATTGCCTTCCATCGTATGTTATGATTGCAGAAGAGATTTTGATTAATGTTCGTTGAGAAATTGTAACCGATTAATAGGTACTATTTCACTAGAAAAAAATAATTGGTTTTGATAGTTTATGGACATACATACGGCGGAAAGTGCTTAGAGAACCAATAACACGAAAAACTGGAGGTAACCGAGTATGAAACTAATCAGATAGCCATAGAAGAAACTATAATTCCTGCAACCACATTAATCAGGGAACACAGAATTATAAACTGGAAATTGAAATACCCATAGAGATATTAAATAAAAATAGGGGCAAAGAATCGGTTTTCTCATACAACTGAATGAAGCAGGTGAACAATAGCCGACAACTTACGAGAAATAGCGACGCGATAAAAAAAAATCAGGGCATCACGGAGGATTTACTTTGGTCATTATAACGTATCCACATAGTATTATGTTAACGTGGAAATTTTGCCGCAACTTGATTATCAGCCCGCCTCACCATACTTTTTCCCTGCTTCACCATACTTTCATATAACCTGCCGCCCCTAGGAAATACCTAACGGGTGTGGAGTAACAGGTAACCGATCTCGAGAGTGGAAGAATATGGGATAAACTTAAACACTTGTCAAGAATACGTCTTTCTAAACTTGTCCGTTCTGACAGCTGCTCTTGTTTTATGCACTGACTCTCATTAAATATTGGTATAATTGAAGGTTGCAACACACATTATAGCACGTATACAATGTATAGTTCATTTTTGTAGGACACTCACAGATTCAAAACCTTGCATCAAAATGTAGTGTATTGGGGTTTCTGAACATGAATTCTATTTATTAATCTGTTCTGTGATGTTAGTATTGAATTACCGGCTATAATTTATCAATCGTTTGTTTTTGACTGTACGCAATGTAAACAAGAAATGTATTTTTAACTCTTGTACTACCACGAATATATCAGTTACCCAAAGGCTTGCAACATTGTTCAAATCACAATAATTATTATGCTAATGTCCAAAAGTCAGTTAATATTGTCCGAGATGGCTGGACGCCATGAAAAATCACGGCATTTCATAATCTGAGCTTTCGAGTTTAACGCACGCCTCCGCTTCTGGAAAAACATTAAAGCTTCACAAATAAAGCACACACATGCTGCTTTGCTATTCTGCGTACACGGTATTTAGAAAGGTTCGACTTCATTACAATGTAATAACTGTAGCATATATTTCTATCTGCGAATTTAGTGCTTGTAATTTTATGATAAATTTGCACCGACTAACGATTCGTATTTAAACTGTTTGCAACATCGATGTATTACTCGTTATACTTATGACTAGGGAATCCAATCCCGAGCCAAAATTCTGATCCCGGGATTTCGGGATTACAATTTGACAATCCCGGAATTAGCATTTTTTCCATTGTTAATATAAAATTTATATATTTACAAATAACATTGATAAAATCCGTCAAAAATAAATCTAGTATAATTTATACTATATAAGACATTTATTGTTAATATTGTATACGTTCAATCTTGGAAATACATAAGTTTAATGGAGTAAATAATTTTGCAATATAAATAATAATGTGAATTTAATATGAGATTGCTGTTTCTGATAGGGAAGACTCAATGAATGGGTTAGCGAGATTTAAAATACTACAGCAAATCATGGTGTACTTATGGCCTTTCCTCTTCACAAATTTAATTAGTCAGCCAAATATGAAACTGCTGTAAAACGTATGAGATCATGGTGGAATTACTTTGTTAATAGTGCGAAGCATTGTTTTTTTCCAATATTTCTCATTTTTATTAATTTATATGAACAAATAAAATGAATCGGCAACTTACACATGGGTGTAAATCAAATTTCATTCAAACTCAGTTTATTTCTAATGTAGTTATTTGTTATTAAAAGTATTTTTTCTGTTATATTTTCGTTTTTATTTTATTTTCCATAAAAATTGATAACAAAAATCAATCTCGAAAGTTTCGGGATTATGTTTATCAATCCCGGGATTCATAGGTATCGAAAATAGATCGGGATCCCGGGGTTAGAATCCCTACTTATGACAGTGGTACACTGCATCTAATCAGAGATTTTTTGCTAATTGACTTTGGTTAGTTTACTTATTAAGAGTATCAAATGTAAAATGGCAGCTATTACCTTCTTCCAACGTTACCTCTTTTTTCTATATTATGTAAATGAATATGTGTTTATATTGTGTGTAAATATTTTTTTAGCGTAGATAAAATTAATATTCTTATATATATAATATTAATATTAGTAGTCAAATTAATATGCCGCAATAGAAAATACCTAAGTACCTAATAAGAATGTCATTATTGTGATTACTAAAATACGTGATTACATTCGTCCTGTGGGAAATAAGTCTTTGAATAATGTGAAAAATTTGGTCGGCGTAGTAAATTTTCGTCATTATGTAATCCATTTAGGTTGGAAACACTTGTGCTGACAAACATTTGGTATCAATTGGAAACATTTAGAAATATTTTTTTGTGTACACGCATACTTTAGAAGCCAATGCCAATCTGCTAAAAGAAAAGGCCATGGCATAAAATGTTTTAATCTGATAGTAAAATTATGATCTCAGAATTATTTAAATACCAATTAAATCAATTAAACACCCCATTAACACTAATTATATATATATATTGATACCGAGAGGAAAAGGGTGGAGAACTCACATGTATGCTGGCAGCGTTCTTCACGAGTATCACCTTGAATGAGGGTTATGTGGACATCAGGACATATAATTCGAGATAAAACACGTCTTTAATTTGACAGTCCCACGTGGAACTACATTTATTTAAGCTAGGACATAGGCAAACATTGGTAATATTACATCACTTTTACATGTAAAGAGGTCTTAAATTAGTTACCGCACTGTCTTTATATTGGGGGTCGGTTTATCATTATTATCCCGCGCGCTAAGCACTGATTCACTTTGATGGCAACTATGTAGATCATTATTCACGCGGCAACGATGAGGGGTGTCACTCTCCCTAAGATATGATAGCTTTTGATTGATTATTTTTAACGTGAGGATCATAACTGAAACACGTGTTAAAGGCATCCGCCGCGCCGAAAACGGCGGGGTAATGTTTTTGCCGGCTTCGCTGCCAGATCGGAACTGACCCTGACTTTCAAAAAATATCGAAAAAAAATTAACGGCGAGGGGTACTCGATATCCCAGGGGTGCGGGCGGGTTGTTTGTCGCAGCTTTGAACTGTAAATTTTTGGGCGCGCATCGGCCGGAGAGACCCTCCTTAGAAGTTATCGGTTGAGCCGGGACACTATCCCGCACGGCAGAAGAACCAAACTTTCGGTCGGGGTCCTCCTGACTTTGATTAAATTGCGGATTTGGAATTTGAAACTGTCGGGCATCAGGGCCTTTTTTATGTCTGGTGACAAACCTCCATACTGCAATTTGTTTCGAATTTCATATCAGCGATCACGTAAAGTAAATGGGGCGTGTATTGATAAAACAAAGAAAATTTCACTAATAAATCGCGGGGGTTTCGAATGGTTCGCGTTGGTAACACATTGATAGGGTTTTCATGGGGCACGTTTTTTCGACCCGCGAGCGGGATGCTCAACGGGTTATGAGTCTCGTGCCGTCGGAGACGCCATTTCGTCTTGCGAGATTTTTCTCGGCAAGTGCCAACGATTCCGGAGGGGTAGCCGGTTTCGGTAGGGTGTCGTCACATGATCGGCTTCTTCGGACTGCTGCAGTGGTCGGGGCTGGGTTGCCTATTCAGGGGTAGGCGGAGGGTTGCGGAGATCAGGTGTCGTTCGGCGGGAGGTGCAATCTGGACGTGTGCTCGAGTCCGGCGACGCCGTCGCAAGATTGACGCGGGGATGCGAAGACAGGGCTGACTTCTCGTGCTAGGGGTTGTCGGGCAGAGGGGGGCGACCTTGACAGGCAGGTTATACCCTGGACTTTTCCAGGACCTCCGGTGTCGGTGGTCCCCGGCAGCTGCCAGTAGACGGGGTGGCTGCAGCATCGTAGGAACGTCCGTTCTGTGAGAACCCACGTTCACGGCATTCTCGGGTTTCGTTTCACTAGATTTCTTTTCACTGACTATAACATCGTTTTAATTTTTGAAGGCTCGCATTTATTTTTATAAACACTGTTTATGAGGTTGAACACCCCTGGTTTTGATTTTTATTTCGTTGGTTTACGCGCGAATTTATTCTTGTCGGATTTCTTTGTCTCTTCATTTTCACTATGTTTTATCGGTATGTAGCGTGGGCGAGTTTATATTTTTATGTTTGTTTAGGGTTTTTAATAATAGGGCGCCAGAGAATTTATTTTTATTTATAAAATTCACAAAACTATGGGTTTTTGATGTCACACACTTGGGTTTCTCAGGGCGTACGTTCGCGGAACCCATCGGTTCCTGTCGCACCACGTTCGGGGGCCAGAATGATACCGAGAGGAAAAAGGGTGGAGAACTCACATGTATGCTGGCAGCGTTCTTCACGAGTATCACCTTGAATGAGGGTTATGTGGACATCAGGACATATAATTCGAGATAAAACACGTCTTTAATTTGACAGTCCCACGTGGAACTACATTTATTTAAGCTAGGACATAGGCAAACATTGGTAATATTACATCACTTTTACATGTAAAGAGGTCTTAAATTAGTTACCGCACTGTCTTTATATTGGGGGTCGGTTTATCATTATTATCCCGCGCGCTAAGCACTGATTCACTTTGATGGCAACTATGTAGATCATTATTCACGCGGCAACGATGAGGGGTGTCACTCTCCCTAAGATATGATAGCTTTTGATTGATTATTTTTAACGTGAGGATCATAACTGCAACACGTGTTAAAGGCATCCGCCGCGCCGAAAACGGCGGGGTAATGTTTTTGCCGGCTTCGCTGCCAGATCGGAACTGACCCTGACTTTCAAAAAATATCGAAAAAAAATTAACGGCGAGGGGTACTCGATATCCCAGGGGTGCGGGCGGGTTGTTTGTCGCAGCTTTGAACTGTAAATTTTTGGGCGCGCATCGGCCGGAGAGACCCTCCTTAGAAGTTATCGGTTGAGCCGGGACACTATCCCGCACGGCAGAAGAACCAAACTTTCGGTCGGGGTCCTCCTGACTTTGATTAAATTGCGGATTTGGAATTTGAAACTGTCGGGCATCAGGGCCTTTTTTATGTCTGGTGACAATATATTATGTAAGTATTTGATAAATAATTGTTTTAATACAATTTTGTATTATTGTAATATGTTGAAAATTAAATAGTAAATTGACATTGATTTCTGTTCAAAGAATGTTTAAACTATGTAGACTACACAGTTAAAATATACTCTATTGATTCGTCGTAAATGTCATAATACTCGTACATTAAGGTTGTGTCTTTGATCATTGTACAAGTATCCACTTAATGTACTACAATGCCATGATAGTTTTACTATACCATGACGCCGTATATTTTTATATTTCTATCTGAAATTCAGTCAAGTTAATAATATTTAGTATTCGTGGAGCAATGCGTAAAGCGCTGGCCTTCCACCCGGGAGTTTCGAGTTAGATCTCAGTGAGGACACAATATAGTTGTATGATTTTCTCAAAGCCTGAGTGCTTGTAGTCGTTTAAATTGTATTACTAAATACAATACTCTCAGTAGGCCTCTAGGCCTATTGTAGTGTTAAAAAGAATATAATATATGTGTATACAGTATATATATATTTAAAAGAAATGACAATATAAGTAATATTAAATTCTACAGGTTTTTAAAAAAGGTTTGTCGATAGCTATTTAGGTTGTAACACCATTATCAAGACTATTCAGACAGGCCGCTTGCCCTTGCCTTGGCCTATCTGAATAGTCTTGATAATGGTGTTACAACCGAAATAGCTATCGACAAACCTTTTTTAAAAACCTGTAGAATTTAATATTAATTATATTTTCATTTCTTGTAAAATGGAATTCTACCAAGTAAATGCTAACTCAATTAATATATATTTAAATGTTATTTATATTTAAAAAACAGACAGAAATATCCGCATTGAAAAATTATTTTGTATAATAAAATCCTAATGCCCCAGTATATTTGGAACGTTTTGCACTGGATATGTAATATGTATCTATTGCCACTGATCAATCTAGATTCTAACGCAAAAAGCTCTGGGCGGATCGACGCCAGTCAGTGTGCGAGGGCCGAGTATCGATACTATCCATCAAAGCTCCAAAAAGCTTGTTTTTCTTAAAATTATCACATAAAATCGGCACTTTATCAAGACAAATTATACTATTAGAAGGTATGTACATGTATTTCTATACTGTTCATTATTTATGTACTGTGATTAGATACGCGACGATATATTTTGCAAAGTGACATTTCGTTATTAGAAAAGTTTGGTTGTGTATATTGTTGACGCCAACTAGTATTTTTGTTCGTTGGGTACAGTGAAATTCTGAAAATGATGGGGGGGGGGTTAGATCAAGACGTTTGGATATTATAATTTTGCATTCGATTTTAATTTGATTAGCAATCTTCTTACACATTTTTAATTAAGTTTTTCTGATCTTTTGTTTAGTCTATCTTTTGAAAATCTTATTTTTTGAAAAAAACTTAATTTATAGTATTTGACGGCTTGTTTTACTATTAGATTTAATTTTCTCGTTTCACAAGAATAATTGAAGGTTCAAACTCTTGTCATGAAAAATATCATAATATCATAAATCGATAAAATACGACAGAAATGTACAATAAAATATATATATATTTACTGTTGTTTTTATTTAATAAAACGCAGTACTTACACAGTACTTGTAGTACTTATTCCACTTTTATACAATAGATTAGAACCGGTTTCGTCCGCCTCAGAGGGACATTTTCAAATTTTCATTTTCATGTCCCATTGAGGCGGACGAAACCGAAACCGAAACAACACTACAATGCAGTTCCACCATGAATTGACAGTTCACAAAATAAAAGAGATATATATTTACATAAAACCTATATCTTTTTTTATTTATTACTTACATTTATGATTATTTATATAAAAGTTTTGTGAGACTGTAAATTTCATCGCTTATATTTTTTATCTAAAACATATTATGACTCAAAATAATATATCTGTTGCATATCTAAATTTCTCCTGTGAACTAGAAAATACGAATATATATTCTTCGAAGTATATACATTTGGCCGCAGGTTTGTATAAACAAAACGATGTATTGGCCCAGACGCCATATATTTTTTTACGTGAAATTATTTTAAATATATGTGCATTATTTTTAAATTGATGTAAAGCAGTCGGTAAATAATTTATCTTCAACCGTAGTGATTATAATAATGAGTAACCGAAGACAGAAATAGTGCAACTGTAATGTAACCATGTAAACAAAATTGACTTCTGAATTACATATTATGCGATTGTAAATTTTACATAACTATTTTCAACGTTCTGTAAATGAAGTCTTATTATCAAACTATCCATTATTATTATCCTAAAAAATATATTAATATTTTTTAATATTTTCAATCTTTGATAGAAGAAAAGTTCACAGTTCAAAAAATGCACACCAGATACTAGCTATCTATGAGAATAGTTACATTATAAAACGATATTTTTATTAGATATTAGATTTACTGCTGACAGTATTTATTGTCGCGGCCATAACACAAAAATGCAAGCTTAGTGTGAACACGTCAATGACATTAATATGGACGAAGCATCTGGAAAAAAATGACACTCAATTTTTTGTCGGGTCTGCCGAATGGCATAATCTGTTCTAACGCCATTACAATATAGGTAATATTGCTATAAATTCCCGATGCTTTTTGTCGGGTCTGCCGAATGGTTCGGTTTGAACGGGTTCGCTCAAATTAACATGGACACTGTTCTAACGCCATTACAATAAAGGTCATATTGCTATAAATTCCCGATGCGTGATATCGCATAATGGAAATTGCGTGATGTCTACCTATATATGTGAGAATGTCGCTATGCGCGAATTTACTTGCTAGATACTGTATTGAGTGTGTTTTCCATTAATAATGTCATTGGAACACGTATTGTCGTGCAATTGAAAGCTTTTACGAATGAAACAAAAAAGCTCAGAAGCTTCTAAATTTTTACGCGACAAATGGACCGTGCATTATCTGCTGATAGAACATTGGTAGAACCTGCCGGTAAAAAACAAAACTACACCACACAGAGACTCATTTTGAGGTTAACCGATTTTCGACTGTCAATTAGTACCATACAAAGACTATGTACATCGCGTATCACTTACTCTTGAAGAATGAGATTGGCGAGACAGTCAGCACTTTTACGTGTAAACAGTTATTATCGCGATAGTTTAAAATACACACTATTGGTGAAAGTAAATACATGCACTATAAGTTAAGATTGTTTTTTTACTTACTTATATACTACTTGTATTCTTGTAATCATCAACCCATAATTTTTTATTTACAGGAAAAGCCGATTAGAAGAAAGGAGAGCCATTTTTACATACTTCATATAAATAATAACAAAACACGATTTAAACTAATAATAAAAAAATAACTTATGAAACGACAATAATTAATACATTTTGAATTGAAATATTTTTAAAAGAAAATTTAAAAAAAAATGATACTATCGTTGCAGGCCTACGAATGCATGACGCTCGAATTTAAACGAACCGCTCCGAATAAGTCCGATTAATTATAATAATAATTAAAACAGTTTAAATTTAGATACATTCAATTAAAAATATAAGCTAAACTTAGTCAATTTTTCTACAATTATTATAATTAAAATATAATTATTATACAGCGTGCTTCCGATTTAAGAATTGCTTATGATATAAATATAAAAATTCAAAATTAAGTATTAGCCAAAGAAGTTTTTTTTTTGTAAACGTTTTGATATTAGAGCATTTTGATGTCCTGTAATAAATAAAAATAATAGTTAAAAATAAAATCGTGAGTCAATAAAGTATTCAATTGTTTTTTATTGTGAATATTGTGTGGTGCAATTGTTGAGTAATCGAAAAATAGTTAAGTGATTAAAAATCTACCCCTTTAAATAATATTTAAAATTCATATTTTGGAAATAAATTCAAAAATAATAAATATTTCGATAAATTTTAAATGCTCATTTTAATCGTTTCTGTCGACAACATTTAAAAATAAAAGTGTTTTGAATTAATTATGGTGTTTTCACTTCATTTGGAATATTGTAAATAAGATAAATATGACGTCACGAGAAGTGGAATTGACCGGGGGATCCCCATGGGGGTTCAGGATGCACGGGGGCTCTGATGTTAATCAGCCATTAAGGATATCCAGGGTGAGTCTGATTTTTTTTATTGTTTCATTTATTATTTGATTATATTGCAGACATCATGGCCTATTCTTCGATCGAGGGATAGCTTTAAATCGATTCCATATTGCCAATATGGATTGAATCATGAACATGTTAAAAAAGTATACAGTTCTATTAGGTATAACATGATTACATTTAGATTTAAAAATGATGCATTAAGGCGAATCCTCTACCTACCAGAGGTGCCTAGCGGAAAAATACGAAGCATGCAATTCGTGACAATTTTTTGATAATTTACAATTTTAACTATATTAATTAATACATATGTATCTAAAAACATTAAAAAGAAAAATATTTTTTTATTTTAAGTCAAAGATAGGTAAACTTCCAGCTTTAAAAAAAATGTTATAATATGTGAATTTGTTCAAGGGTCCCATCTTATTATTATAATTTATTTTATATTCATATTTATTATTATAATCCAGTTTATTAAGTTTTATATATTGTTATGAAGATATTTTTGACAAATTCACAGTTTTAGTATTTTTTATATGTATTTTAAAAAACATCGATTTTTATAAAAATGTAAATGTATTATGGCGATACGTATAATACATAAATAACTAATATTTTCTGTATTACCAAGATATATACTGTTGAAAAATATACTTGTTTACACTCATATAATATAATATTTAAATGTTTATTGAAAACATACGAATCAAATATTTGAGTTACGAATATACCTACTAACATATTGACAGAATGAATATTTCACAAATGGTTTGGAACTTAGGCGAGTACAATGCATATAGAATGTCGTATGGGAGAAAATAAAGTAAAAAAGCATGTCACCAAAATGGGAGTAGCTTTCAATCCGCCGAGCTTTTCAGGATTTCCCGTACGTGAATGCCTTATTCATACAGCCTTCCCGCTTCACTACCGCGAGCTTTAAGCTGGAAGCTCATTTTCTTGACTCGGTCGTCACCCGTTGTGGAACAGAAAGAACACATGAATTATAATATATTATAAATAACTTTAAGACACATTCATGACGAAAATATTATTTGAAAGCTTTTGCGATTACCGGATAATAAAAATATAATATTAATATTTTAACGTAGATGTTATTATGACATTAACATACGCTCTGACAACTAATAAAATGTGAACGTGTACTATTGTATTAAAATTATCGACTGTGTATTATATTATGGGGTGTCGATTATTTTGTTTGTCGTAAAATTCTAAATATATTTCAAAACTATTCATTTCTTCTACTCGCTGTTTTTTATCTTTTAGAAAATGGTGTATTTTATTAAGTACCATTTATTTTTTAAATGAAACCAATTGATATGTATTTTTTAATACTTTAAAAAATACCCTATTTTATTTTAATTTTCTGATTATTTTAATTTATAACGTTCACATTTTTTCTCATTTTGCCTAAGCTGCTCGTTCTTTACTAAAAATGTTTTAGAAATTAATAACTATTAGGAATCTATCTATTTTACTTTGATTATTGAAATTCATTCACAAGTTTTATTGAAGGTGCAATTTAAATGTACGAGTAAAACGTATTTATGAAACTAGTGATCGCCTGCGACTTCATCCGCGTGTTCCGAAGAAAAAGCAGTAATACAGAATGAAGAAATAAATATTATAAATATTTTATCCATTTATTATTATTATTTTAAATCAAATCACAGACCGACAACTACGAATAACCTTACCTCACCACTCCACAGTTGCTATCTGACGTGTATATCTATGTCTATATATCTATATCTATATCTATATCATCTACATCTACATCTACATCTACATCTACATCTACATCTACATCTACATCTACATCTACATCTACATCTACATCTACATCTGCATCTACATCTACATCTAAATCTACATCCATATCCACATCCACCATATCCATATCTATATCTCGTGATGAATTGTTGCAAGTGCCTTATTTTCGAGATTGTATTTCCAGAACCTTTATAGGATATTGCAATGAAACTTAATCGATCTACTCACAATATAGTCAATAGACCACTTTATACTCTTCAAGTCTAATTATTAATATTGAAGGTATTATGGAAATAGTCAAAACATGATCAAAATATTTTTTTTCGAAATCATAAACAGACTGTTTCATCCATTTAGATTTAGAGGGATATTGTCACCTGATACTAGGGGTATCAAAAACGAATCCCAAAATAAGTAGGTAACAGTTTATTTTAATTAATATCGAACCCACTAAAATTGTTATGTTGTAAACCGATTATACGATAAATAATAATAATTATTGATCCTGGAAATGATACGGATATAAATATTATCTGGTAAAGCAAACGGAGATATAATATTATTTTTTCTAGTCTAGTTGGTATAATATTGTTTTAATTTGGATGTAGATGTCACTGTTAGTTTGAGAAAATGAGTTACGATCTTATATTTTCGTATCGGAAGCGTCCATTGTCAAATATCAACAGGACGCTGTGTAGGAGGAGGGTTCATTGGTATTTATTTAACATTTCAAAGGATTGTTTACTCGATACGCGTTATTGCTTTGTCGGAAAATGTTAAAAACATCATTATTCCACGTGAAAACTACATCAAAGGACATACATAGTATTATTTATCAAAAAGGTGTATAAGTGCTTAGAACATCACACGAGTTTTCAAGTTTTGGCGCGATTAATCAAATACTTTGAATTAAATTCTAAAACTTTATTTTATATTCAGGCTGTCATAATATCATTCATTTCTTTGACATTTTTTTGCTTTAAGTATTACAATTTTCGTCAGCTGACTACACTTTGAAACAGCCTACTTCAGTTATTTATTATTTATATAGACAAGTGTACGCACTATTTCTTTCATCAATAATCATACTAAAATATTATGTGTACATTTATCCATAAAGATAATAAATAATTTCAGTAAGTTGTTTCAAAAAACTCTCTCCTCAAAAATCTGTAAGTTAGAATAGTTCTGTATTCAGCTCACATTGTTATTTATATTCTAAGGTAAATCCGTGTATAATTTATTAAAAATCCTTTTTATTTATCAAATCTAGCTTCAATATTGTGACCATACAGAATTTTTTTTTCGACCATATCCGTTCCTCATAGGATCATATGGGCCTCCACAGAGTAGAGGATTGTATTAACAGATTTTATTTTTACGAGAAATGGATGTCAGCCACTTGCTCAACCTATTAGGTCCATACCCTGACTCAGACACAAATTGAAAAACAATATGTGTACTTGCCAGACCCAGGATTCGAACCTGGGACCCACGGCGTTATAGTCCAACGCTTAAGCAGCGCGGCCACCGTTTAAATTATTATAATTAATCTTTGACTTTAATTAAACTATATTTTTAGGTACGTATTGATTAATTAAAACACTTTAAAATGTAAATAATCAAAAAGTGGTCAATCTGTAAGCTTCGTGTTTTCCGTTAGGTGCCTCTGGTTCGCGAGCTTTTATTTTAATATTAATTTTATAACCAGAAATACTCAAATAAATAAATATTTAGTAACTTTTTTCGTCAATGCTCAGCTTGTCTATGCTGAAGTAACGGCATGTGCTCAGAAGACTTGGTTATAACGTATCATCACCCTTATCAACCGCGGTCGACCCCGCTGAATGCTACATCAGTTCTGGTCGTTTAGTGCCTCTTGCGGACCACTTTATGACCGAATTTGTCCAGCGATTATCCACTCGCCGACTGTACTTGTCGTTGACAAACTGTTTCGTGTCGTGTCCAACATGAACCTTTCTATGCCACATTGCAATAGGAACTTTAAATTTTTCCACTGGTTAATATTATAATAATATGACGTATAAATAATAATAATACTAAACACAAAAATACAAACAACGAAATATACGACTATTTGGGTACCTATAACGTATAATGTCTACATGGTTTATTATAATTGCACAATCTAACTTTCGAATATCATTGTTTATTGATTATTTTTTGGCCATCGTACTTCTATGCACAGGGCTTTGGTTTTTCATACCTGATTTTCCAAGTTCGATTTAAGGTTAGACCAAAGCCCCACATCCTAAGGCGGACCCCCATGCCACGATGTTTGGTGCCCCCCCCCCAACCTATCGCTAACGTTAAGGGTATAGTAATGTTCTACAGTAGTGTTCCTCAAATGGTATTCCGTAGAACTCTAAGATTCCGTATGAAATAAAGAGTATTCTAGAGATTTTTGGTATTTTTAAATAAATCTACTTGAATTATCAGCACTCGGCATCATATTATTATGAATAGCCCTTAAATAATCACTTTTGTGATAGCCAAGTAATATGCGACCTTTCGCCATATTGGATAAAAATAGTCATTTTTATTACCTACCCAGGAAACATACTAAAATTATTTTAAAAATAAAATTCTACTCGTCCTTTTTTTAATATTAGAGTAAATTTATGGTATATTTATCTCACTTAACTGGTTGACCTGCCATGCCCCCCTTAAGGCCGGGCCCCTAGACCAAAGCCCTGTCAGCCCCCTTGTGGGGGCCATGGTGCTGTTCTCTAAAATCGCGACCGCAGATTCGATATGGATACAATCACACGCCGTGTGTTGTCAATGCGTGTTTGAACCAGAGCAAGGAGCCAATGCGGTGACTGAATGGCTGGCAATTCCTTATTAAATCTATTAACATAATGTACTTTTGTTATTTTACAACAAGCCTGATTGACTGATTTAAATCTACTTTCGTTTATTTTATATGTATTTTCATTAGTTAGAAAATACACTAAAAATAAAAATAAAATTCTACTCGTGAAATAGTGCCGTGCCGCAGGCGACATTTTTTATTTCCGACCATGTCCGATCCTAATAGGACCATATGGGCCTCCACAGGGTGGAGGTTTGTATTAACAGATTTAGTTTTTACGAGAAATGGATGTTAGCCACTTGCTCAACCTATTAGGTCCATACTCTGTCTCATTGACAAATTGAAAAAAACAAATTGATGTGTGTTTATCTCATTTAACTCGTCGACCCGCCACGTCACCCCCCAAAATAATTAAAAATACCAGTAGTAGTAGGTAATATAATAATTCATGTTTTCTTAGAGAAATCTTCAACAAACAGGTATTTATTTATTTATTGCTTGGTGCCTGGGTGTCAACAATAATTATGATAAATAAGTAGGGATACCTCGGATTAGGATCATAACAGTACTTGTCGCAAGCCAGTGATTTTATGAAATTTATTTTTATCTTAAATTATTTTACTATGAATGTTAATTACTATTATTATCTATATAAAAACATGCTCATTATTAAACATATACTTGAATGATGTTAACACTGTAGTAATATTATATAACCAGCCACAATTTTTATTATAAACAATGTTAAGGGGGGAAATGCTCGTCGAAGGTCAAAATTGAGTTTTTATTGTATATTCAAACCATGATCCTGGACACTCCTTAAACGTTGTAGATGATCTATTTATATACTTTTGAAGCCTTATTATCCTTTATAGTTATTTTAAACATTTGATGACTGCATGAAGTATTTTTGTTACATAAAATAGTATTCTTTTAAACCTCTCGCTCTAATGTTTTAGAATATAGTCATATTTCGGTACATAACTGTGCAGTGGTGTTAAGATTTTTTATATTTATTAATTTTTAAACGCATTTATAAAACCATTAGCATAATTTATTACGAGATAATTTTTGTAAAATATTCACGATAAAAAATTATATTGATAATCTCTGTGATCCCAAATTTGACAAGAATTAGGCATTTTATTATTCAAAAAATCGGCAAGATTAACACATTTGAAGATGATTCTAAAGATATTTATTATAAGCTATGTCTTTGACCATTCAAGTGTGATAAACATCTTATGAATAATGATTGCTTTATAATAATTATTGACCTAAGAATAAGGTAGTGTTTTTTTGAAATACGCCATTTCTTTTGTCATTCCCCAGTGGTTAAGCTACAACATACGGCCGTAGCCATAAATTGACAAACTATAATTGAAGTAAAGAGTAAAATGATATTGACGCGCGTGTTTGAACATGTACCGTTTAAAAAAAAATAAAAAAAAATTCGGTTAGGTACATGTTCAAACACGCGCGTTAACATAATTTTACTCCCTACTTTAATTATAGTTTGTCATTTTATGGCTACGGCCGTATGTTGTAGCTTAACCACTAGGGAATGACAAAAGAAATGGCGTATTTCAAAAAAACACTACCTTATTCTTAGGTCAATAATTATTATAAAGCAATCATTATTCATAAGATTTTTATCACACTTGAATGGTCAAAGACATAGCTTATAATACATATCTTTAGAATCATCTTCAAATGTGTTAATCTTGCCGATTTTTTGAATAATAAAATGCCTAATTCTTGTAAAATTTGGGATCACAGAGATTATCAAAATAATTTTTTATCGTGAATATTTTACAAAAATTATCTCGTAATAAATTA
This sequence comes from Rhyacophila brunnea, assembly GCF_057557595.1. Classification (NCBI taxonomy): domain Eukaryota; kingdom Metazoa; phylum Arthropoda; class Insecta; order Trichoptera; family Rhyacophilidae; genus Rhyacophila; species Rhyacophila brunnea. The sequence continues at coordinate 19,810,484 of NW_028232752.1, forward strand.
TACTAATGGTTTTATAAATGCGTTTAAAAATTAATAAATGTAAAAAATCTTAACACCACTGCACAGTTCTGTACCGAAATATGACTATATTCTAAAACATTAGAGCGAGAGGTTTAAAAGAATACTATTTTATGTAACAAAAATACTTCATGCAGTCATCAAATGTTTAAAATAACTATAAAGGATAATAAGGCTTCAAAATTATATAAATAGATTATCTACAACGTTTAAGGAGTGTCCAGGATCATGGTTTGAAAATACAATAAAAACTCAATTTTGACCTTCGACGAGCATGTCCCCCCTTAAGAAAGTTATTGTCTTTGAAGAATACCTACTTATCTATTTGGCATACGCCAAAGCTTCTAAAATATTCACTTACGAGGGTTGTCCGAGAATTAAAGATATTTGTTCATTTTTGGCGACGCAGATGTTATTTTTCAAAAGATGATAGCACTGGCGTGTAGCGTAGACTTCCTTCTTCAGAACGAGTGATGAGCCGGCTCGGTAGCTGCTGCAGTATGACCTTTGCCTCCGTTTGAGATGGATGCTCTGCTGTCGAATCCCGCCTTCTGCGTTCAATCATTCGGTTTCTCAGCCAGGAGGGAGTCCACTGTTTAAATCCGTTGTCGTCTCATCCAATTATGGTAATGTGATGGATCAACGGAATATTAGAGAGTGTTGTACTGAGTTTTCGAGTGGTAGAACAATGTGTTCATGATGAGGAAGGGAGAGGATGGTGGTCCTCGATTGGTGACGTTTTGTTGAAGAAAATCAATGATAAAGTTCATGAAGATCGCCGTGTGACAGTCCGTGAGCTCGCAATTTTAATTCCAGACATCAGTAAGTCTACAATACAAACGATTTTTTTAAACGAAATTGGGTTATCCAAAGGTGTGCTCGTTGGATGCCCAAAATGCTGACGGATGCTCACAAACAAAAACCTGTGAAAAGGTTTTTTTGAACCTTTTGGACTCATTCAAATGGGAAGTACTCGGTCATCTTGCTCGTAGCTCCGACCTGGCGCCGAGTTATTTCCATCTTTTTCTTAACCTGAAGCAACATTTGGCCGGTAAACGCTTCGAGACCGACGAGAACGAGGTGAAATTTTTTTTGAGGACGGTGGTGGCGGAGGAGCGCAAGGGAATCAAGGACCTGTGCCACGGCTCACCAAATGCATCGATCGCAACGAAATCGACGTCGAAAAATAGTGGGGATATGTACCTAAAATTTCGTATGCTTTTTTATAAAAATAAAATTTTTCTGATTTTTTAAAATAATAAATGTCTTTGATTCTTGGACAACCCTCGCAATACTAATATTTATCATGTTTTACCTTTGTATTCAAACCTAATTGCAAAAACAGATTTTTCGAGAATAATGCACCCCGTGACAAAATTGAAATATTAGCATATATATAAATACTAGCAGTGATGTGCCTAGGTAAAGTGCCGCCCTTAGAATGCTGTCGTCTTATTTTTAGTTTAAAATTTGTTAAGTTTAGTCTGCAATTTTTTTATGTATATAATTTACTTTATCTATCTTATTATGTATTTTCGGCTGTTTTAAACAGAGAGATAATTTTAACTAAAAATCTTAAATTTACACACACCATTTCTTGAGAATAATTAGAGCATTTTTACGAAACCTGCTCTCAAATAGTGGTGGTTTTAAGTACGTGAAAGTCTATGGCGCTGGCAGGCTTGGAGGCACCCTTGTCTGTGCGATAAATCGCCATGACAATACAAAAAATAATAGTTATGCTGGCAGAATTTTTTATGTTTTTTTTTTTTTTTTTAATTAATACTTATGTCAATACCTTCTAATGAAGGTACCACATCGTCTGCTAGATAGTCGTTCGTTCAATCGCCGTGCTTTATTATGCGCCGCCCCTATGCAACGCATGACCTGCCTACTTCTATGGGAAATCACTGCTTGCTACATACTGGAAGAAGGCGCTTTATATTATCTTCGACTGCGACTCTAGCAGTGCAGCTTAGGTCCAATATGAAGAAAACGCAACCAAGGCACCAATAATTACATATTGCATAGAACATAATTTATTTCTTACAGAATCCCTACCGTCACACGCTCGTTTTTAATATAACTAATAACTGTTGTTAACGGGAAGCGAAAATTTGTTCCCCCAGCGGGTTCTAGCGTTTTTTCAATCTGTATAATTCAGTAACAGCATGAAATAAAATGAAAAAAAAACACTTACTTCCGAATCGCGTGCATTTTATAGCATGCACTTTGCTCCCCTACGTTTTTATGTAAATTCACGTTTGATTTAGCGAGCTTTTGAACCCGCTAAGTAACTTTATCGTACAACAAAAATTATATTTATGCTCGGCTCTAGTGGGTGTGAAAAATTTATTTTCTGCTCGAGCACGATAAAAAAAGTATATTGCGGTTTTAAACTCATTCAAAGTTTCCCACTAAAAATGTTCGACCACGTTTAGTGATTTCTATATATTTCATGGTTTTTGGTGAATATTTCCGCGTTCACTTTTCAATGCATTTATGTTACTGCCTTACAGGGTGTCGAATGGATTGACATAAACATAAAGGACCCATCTGAATAGAAATATTGAGCTTCAAAGTCTACACATGTTTTTAGTTACTTTATGTAAATGTTGCGAACATGAAAACTATTAAATACTGTGACTATTATTAATATAATCGAAAACGTCCGAGTGCTACGTACATTATACGTATCATTTGTGTTGAGTATTCTTGAATATGTCAGCATTATTTGGAGTCCTAATAGGTCCAACCACACAATTAAGTTGGATCGAGTACACAATAGATTTCTTAGATTTCTCTACTTAAAAACATACGGGTTCTTTCCTTATGATAATGATAATAAAATGAATTTCCCGACTCATTTTCTTCTAGGTATGCTATCAATGCAATCCCTCTCTACCCGAAGAGTGATTGTTCTTTTAAAGCATTTCTTTTTACTTCTTCGTGGGTTCATTTACAATCCGTATATACTGGCAAATAATATTAATTTTCATGTTCCCACCAATATCACTCGTAGCTCTACCGTCTTCAAGATACCTTGTCGCAGAACAGAAATTCGCTGATGTTATATTTCATGATGCTTGTATCGTGCAATTAACTTATTTGATGGCACCATAAAGGTTGATTTATTTATTAACTATATAATGTTTGTGGACGTGTTAAATAGGTTCAATTTATAATTGTGTATATTATCATGTTTCTTTAATATTTACATATACACATGCTGTTTTTCTACTTTCTTGTTATATTAGTTGTTACTTTTAATTAGGATATTTTTATAATTTTGTATTTATTGTGTATTATGGCGCATTGGCCAATCGCTGTAATGCCGTAATACTCTTTTTCTAAATGAATATCTCTAATACCAGTAAAGTCTTACGATATTAATCAACAATGCAGTTGGTTCCTTTTCACTTTATGACATTTTTCATACAAACAATCACTAGAAACTATTTTACATAAAGGAACTAATAGACGGTTCTCTTTTTTATTATTCCATATTACTTGCAAAGTCGTAAACTATTTATTTATCATAAAATATCACAATAAGCATAATATAAAGTGTGTTAATAGTTTTAAACATTTAATCCAACATTCATTTAACACATTCAAATAAGTTATACATACCTTTTTATACCTGTTTATCATTCATCCAGATTTGATCTAGATTTGTCATTTTGTCCCAGTTTATAATGTTCTAGCACGTATTTTCTGATCTACGTGCAAAAGGTCGATAATTTGAGCTGTAGATAATGTACGATTTTGGTTTATGCAGTTGAATAATTTTTAAAAAAAATGTGTTTTTCGGACTTTAGCCGCTCCTGAATTTTCCACCCGGATGTTTCGCACCACCAACACCCCCACTTGGCGTGTCTCCGACTATAATCAATTATTTATACGTAAAATAACACTACATTTGATATGACAGCAGGAACAATTGAACTACTATCCACAAATTATATACAACATACAATAATATATAATTGAAAGACAAATATCTAAAACATTAACAATTTGTTTCAGCAGCGGTACAGTCTATCTCTAGAAGAAATTCTTCAAGTGAGTTGTACACAAATATAAAGTTTGGTTTTTGTATGCAACCCTCGCAAAAACACTAACCCCTTTATTGATTAAAAACATATAACATAATGTATGGTTGATCCCTTTGGTAGATTATTCCTTTGTAATAATTATTGTTGACTATTATTATAATATTGATTCTCGTATTGCGTCAAAACAAACGAATGTAACTTGTAATAATTTCCTCTGCAAGTAAGTATTGGCAAAACATTCTACAACGACACCATAAGTACGGAATAAAATGATTCGTAGTTGTATTGGTATTGTTTGACAGTAGTGAAACAGGCATTGTAGCAAATAATACACTTGCATATCGCCCATAGTGCCACTGTACAATACTTCTAGCTTAATTTATAATAACTGTCAATGCCATTAAACATATTGTTGCTACAAGTAATATAATGTATAATTATTTCCCGTATTTCGTCTGCTTTAAATAAAACACTAAAATTTGACTGCTTAAATCAGTATTTCACAAATAAGGGGGCCGGCAGTAACCAGAAAGTAGAAGAAATTAGTTAAATTAGAAAAAAAGTACAATAAAATTCGCAGTGATGACTATAATTTACCACGTTTTTATTAGATCGTATTCTTGTTTGTCCGGTGGTTGTTTATCCAGTACAAATCTTGCAATCGATTGTTAACTAACTTCCCGACTAGCTAGACATTTGAAACTTAGAATATATCAGAACACGATGCCAATGCATTCTTTTAATACGTTTAGACATCTTTAAGTAGAATTGAATTCATTTTCAGTTAATTCCGTTTTGTATGAAAAGTTATTTCGGAAGATATCCGTAATCCAATCCACTATTATTGGTTGATAAGAGGGTGGTCCTAGTAACTAAATTATTAATATATACGTGCGTTACTATGGAAATCAAAATGACATTTCAGTATTCTATATTAATTGTTTGTTTGTTTGCTTGTTGAAAAATAGCAAAAAAATGATTTGTTGACAATTGCTCCTAAATTATTGATACATAGAATTGTCAAGTTTATATGATTCAATAGAAAATTTAAAAACGTGGAATACAAAAAGTTATTTTGATCTTGTAATTATTTTATATAAATATGGTCACAATTCCCCGTCTGAAAATAACTAATTGCGGTGATTTAAGAATGCTGATGACTACAATAGAGCCGAACTCTTACTCATCTTAATTGTCTGTGTTTAATTCGAATACAACTTTTATTGATTTTAATACATAAATTTATAATTCGCATCAGGGATTTTTATTTACAACATTTCTCTTTATTATATTCCGTATTTTTATGGTTGAGTATTTTTTTTCTGAGAAGGAGGCAGTGGGCCGTATAAGTTTGGGAATCTCTGATTAATTATGGTGTCATATTCATAACAACATTCGTTGATTAACGAGAATTTTTCATTAAATAGCTCTCATCAAAAAGTTACAGTGATACATAAAATAACAGTGTCTATCATTGTATTACATTATATTAGGTACTTACATTATTGTGGATTTCTACTATTTCAAATAGGTACGTTAACTCAAGTACAATCAATTAATCCAATAAAATGCTAACAAATTTACCATTTAACTCTTTTACCTAGGCTACTAAAAAGCTGTATGAAAAAAATATTAATTCGTTCTGCGCTTTAATAACAACTCAGATTTTTTTAACCCTCCCGTTACTGTAATGTCACCCTAGTTTACCCAGCCTATATAGTTGCAAATATTTCAGTTAATATGCACTTCATATTCAGGCTATTCCTAGAATCAGCAATATATCATCTAATTTAAATTGTCTTCTTTTCAAAATCGATAGCATTATCTAGTAAATACATATAATTGAAATATATACGTAAGATTACATTTTCCTGGCATAACTTATAAAATATACATTACATTATAGAGGTCGCATTATATTACGAAGAAAAGAAATATGTTGAAAAGTTTATGAGATAAAGGGAGACATGATAAATTGTGAGGAGATATGAAAATGAAAATAAGGCATGGGATCAAAATAGTATGGGATAGTAGGGGATCAAAATACTTTTGGGTTTTAAAATTGTATAGAAATACTCATATGATTATAATTGTCGTTTTGATCATTTTATAAGTAGATAAAACAAACAGCAAATAATGACGATGACACTTTATTTGACATAATATTTGACAAATAGACATTTCCCATTTATTTGTTGTAATATTATTAACAATGTCGTACGGTAACCCTTTATCCGGAAATATGTACGTAAACAGTTCACCGCAGGGCACTTATTCGTGCGCCGCAGTACGTGAAAAATGAGTTCGTGTAACATTTAATTAAATGACGAGTTCTTCGTTGAACATTTCATCGTGAAGTATATTTGTACGTATGCTACAACATGTGGCGAATTTTATGAAATGTCTTGACTAGGTTAGGTTAGGTTAGGGTTAATCTGGTTGGAACAGTACTATTTGCAAACTATCGCCACATTTTGCAAGATACATACAAATGTATTCCACGGTGAAATGTTCAATGAAGAACTCGTCATTTGATAAAATGTTATACGAACTCATGTTTCACGTACTGCGGCGCACGAATAAGTGTCCCACGATGAACTGCTTACGTACAACTTAGATGTAACCCGGTAACCCAAGGTGACATCACTGGAACGGACGGAATTTGTCGGCTTCGTAAAGGGAAGATTAATACAAGCATGCAGTTCCTACCATATTAATTTTTACAAGCGTATTAATTAATCACCCACACAAGAAGGTGCATTTCTATCTATGTAGTTATTTATTATTTAAACATTATTATTTAAAATAACTGTAAATATTTGGGAATCTGTTTATTTGAATGAAACTAATGGATTGCAAAAAATTAAAGATATCACATTTGTTGGGCGTATAAAGTATTGCATTACATAAAATAATATTATTGCATTATCTTTTTGAAATATTTATATTAAACTGTAATATTATAATAGTAATTATTCACTTTAAAAACAATATACAAATTGTATCAATAATGTATTGTGTTTAAACATCGTAAGTATCAAAATATTTCAATACGAATTGTTAAAATGCTTGAATATAATGAATGATACGACAAATTCTAATTTTCCCACGTTTTGTAACGTACTATTCTATTCAAACTGTGTACTCAAATTTTCAACTCTGATAGACTGTTTATAATATATATTATTCTCTATCAACCCTGTACAGTGTACGGGGTCAGCCAACTCACCATTTGTCCTTTAACATTCCAAAAATCTGTTTTTTGATCATGCTTGACTCGTGACAAGTGCGTTACAGAATGATCATTCTAGATTCTTAGATCTAAGGTTCTCCGATTTAATGTTTTTAAGATCTGTTTTCGTACAGAATATACAGACCGTTGTTTTACTTCTATATCCATCTCGGTGGCAGTTTTAAGTAGGTTTGAAGCGATCACTGGTTTGGTGGTCCCTTTAAGAAAAAAATCTTATGCGATATACTTACTATTAATTATTGTAACAAAATAAATAATATAGCAATAGTTACATTATCAGGATGTTGTACATTTTGATTATTTTGTGCTTGAAAAAATACAGAGTGAAAACTAAAAAATCTAATTTGATAATGCCTACTTTGTATATTGTGTTAATATGATTTTTTTTTTTAACAAAGTTGTTTAATGCTAACCAAGCTGAGTGAATAAAAAGTTTCTAAAACCGGTGTGCCGCAACATATTGCTCATATTCTGAAAATATTGTATACTTAAGTGGCGAAGGGTGGATGTAGGCTATTAAAATCCGCCATACATAGTGCACACTAAACTCTGTCAGTCATACGTATTGGTTTTCATTGAAATAATACTAAAATCTACAGACGGAGTTAGTTAAAGATTGAATTGAAATTGCAATATTTTATAGCGACAGTAATTAAAATATCCGAATACCAGTTGTAGAAAATAATAATGTCAATTAATATACATATATCAAGAATATCTACAGATTTTTGATAAAATTGTCAACGATCGTTCTATTTTCAAAAAAATTGCATGTCGTCACTTCGCCAAAGATGTCGTTATACACGTCATCAACTGAAGGGCTTTCAATGGTATGTGTGAACCTGCAAACGAGTATAAAATGGTGGCTGATACAGTCAAGCCGCAATTTGTGGATACATCTGTTTGAATTTTCGCAATAGCAAAATACAAACTAAGCTTGATTTAAAAGTATGTCGATATAGCAGAGTGTATTTCCGTGTAGCTTTGCTGTACTTTCTCGGACAAGTAGTGAACTTGTAGAAGGATTCACAAGCATGCTAAAAAAATGTTTCTCACTGCGATATTAAAGTTTTTTTCATGTTCTTGTGCTATTATCCCATTAGAGCGATCTTCACTTTGCTTCCCGGAACAGTTAAGCTCGGTCTCACAGCCAAACTTGTCTCGACTGCAATACACATTCACAAAACACATTCAACCTAATGTAGTGCCACATATAGCGTCTTTACGACATTTTTGGCAGAAAAAAAACATTCGTTTGTTGCATGTGAAAAAATTCACTCAACGTGGGCAAATATGTGCCGACATAGGCTTGTCTGAGCGCATGGAAGAGAGTTACAACATTGTCGACGGTTTTGATTTAAGACTATGTCTTAGTCGAGACGATTTGTATGTGCGACTGGGCTTAAGTATAGCTGTACGTAGATACCTTTGCTATGGATTGTGTTGATCTTGACTTAGTTAGACAATGAGCTGGGAAATGCTGTTCTTATTTTAAAACTTAAATATTTTTTTGTGCGAATGAAGAATGCAGAATCATCAATTTATAATTATTTAAATAATCGATACCTAATACAAACTACATGTTTAATAACATTCAATAAGAAACAAGAAGGACCATTATCGTATTATTGTGTGAGTTTGCAGTGCCTAAGGACTTACTTATTAAAAAATACTTCCATTACAGGTTGACACATATTTTTATCGATCTTCCATCTAAACGTAATGAGGAAAATATTTTCGCTTTTGAAAATATAGTAACAATTTAATAAAAACATCGTAATGAGATCAACAAAATATTTATTCACATTTAATATTATTACCTATAATTATTGTTTTAATTTTTATATCGCTCTATCGTCAATAGGCCAAAGTGTTGATATGTAAACTATATGAATTCGTCACTAGATGTCATTGCAAGAATACCTTTTAGCACCCAATATCTACCATCTTAAGACATTATTATACTACTAGAAAAGATACCTTGTGTACTAGCATTATTGGATGTGGCTTAGTTCAGCAACAAAAAATATTTTCAATTTTCTCAATAATTTGAATCGAGCTTATTCTTATAAAAAAATGACGTTTTAGAAATATACATTATTTTCGGAATCGCGATTCCTATCCGACACCATTTTTATTTATATTAGCTTTACATCAATCTGTCACAAATTTATTGTAATATCGTTTAATACTATATGTAATCCTAGTACTGCATTGTATGCATCTGTCAAACTATTATAAGAGTATCCTATTATTAGTTTTCTTTCACGATCCGATAAAAATAAACGATTCCCTTATTTACGTGACAGTTTATTTTTCAAATTTAGAATTTACATTTTCGCGTATGTTTTCTCTCACATTACCTCTTTTAATAGTACGTCTTCAATCTATTTCGCTCTCTCCTACACATTAACGTATTTTCTCTCTCATGCATTACAGACAGTGAGATGGATAAATCAAGACAAATATAATATAATGTACTATAATATTGTTTTAAAATTAAACTATGTTAGTAAGTTTGTATTTAAAATAAAAACAAAGATAAACAACATACATAGTACCTACCATTATTAAAATATCACGTCGAAATATATAAATGCGTTTTCGCAGTCACATAACATGGAATCGGTATAATATATGCAATCCTTCCAAATCCTTGCCGAGCCACGTTTCTGTTCAGAGAAAATATATTCTACTGGGTATATTCATTCAAAGATACATCCAAAGAGAGCATTGTTTACAAAATAACATACGTTTGTGACTTTTGAATTTCCATGTACGAAGAATTTGAAATAATTTTGATAAACATAAACATAATATTGGAAAAAATCTTACAAAAAAAGTTCGATTCCCGGTGAGTTCTCTGTATTTTAAACTATTGATCCGCATAATGTATGCGAATGATTTCTTATAAGTACATTTATCAGGGATACTTCAAATTCCACCAATCTAAAAGCGATTGACTTTGTAATCAGAGAGATTACCAGTAAAAAGAATTAATATTTTGTTGGTTCAGTAATATTACATTTTATACAACCTCCTAACTCCTTCGTCATTAATCGTCACATTATAATATATATTATTTATATATACCTATGTATTTATTCATGTCATAAATAACTATGGGAATTTTAAAAGTGTCATACATTGAGATTGGATAAAGAATTACTATTGTACCTACCTAGCGAATTTATTTTTATTCGATTTTATAGTATTTCATTGCTCTGTTAAATTTAGACAATGTGGTTTTGATCATCAATGATCGTATTAGTGGTTGGGCACATTTATAAACTCAACAGGGCCGTACTGCCAGATTTTTTCCTAATACGGAATGCGTATAAAACTTCTTCTAGGTACGTGTTCGAGTCCCGTCGGGCGTGGTATTCTTTCCAAATGATTTTTTCCAGTAGATCAGTATATAATCTGAGATGATTTCAAATTATGTACACCCAATAAAATAATACTACATTTTTAAATCTTGTGAATTATTCTTAGAATAAAAAATACTTTGGTTAAATTTCTTAATTGAGTTATTTTTGAACAGATAATTTCTTAGAATTGTTTTCTTGTTCAACAAAATATATTGTTTCTATGTATTTTTTAAAGACTAAAATATGAGGCCCTATGAGGCATATGAGGCCCAATGAGATGTAATGAAATTGTTATGTAGTTATAAATACCGGTATTGCAATTCCTACTGGCAAGTATATACAAAAAATGTTATTTAGATAGTAATATTAAGTTCTTTAATTGAGTTAGGTAACTGTTAATTCTTGGTGGAAAGGTATTGTATTAATTAAAAATAAAACAAAATATGTACAATTTATTCTAAATAGTTAAATAACAGGAATGGCTTCGTCCGCTTCAATTGGCATTATTGATCGATACAAAATAATATACAATATTACAGCTGTGAATACTAAGCCCTTGTAGTCGAGTGGGTAAGGCGCTGGCCTTTTCGATTCACGGTGAGGTCCACAATAGTTATGTGATTTTTGCCTCTCCTGTCCCTTCTGCCCTATCTACCCGGTGTGGGTCCTGGCCTCCTCCAACAGCTCCCTCTACCTGTCGCTATCCAGTGTGGCCGCTTTCCAATTTGGTACCCCCAGAATACGGCAGTCACTGGCAGCTCCATCTAACCAGCGAATCTTTGGCCTCCCTCTTTTTCTACGTCCTATTAGATTGCTGGACATCACTCTCTTTGCCGGTTCATTGTCATTCATACAGTGCACATGACCTAGCCATCGCAGTCTCCCAATCTTAATTGATTGAACTGCGCTGCAATCTTCGTACAGCCCGTAGAGCTCAGCATTATATCTTCTCCTCCAATTGGTGCCATCCCTGATCGGTCCATATGATATACGGCGGAGAATTTTTCTTTCAAAGATGTTCAGGGCTCGTTCATTTCGCAGAGTTAATGTCCAGGTTTCCGATGCGTAGGTGAGCACTGGCTTTACAAGTGTCTTGTAAAGAGTGCTTTTAGTTCGGCGAGATAGTAAGCGGGACTTAAAATGTCTTAACAGACCAAAGTAGCATTTATATTTGTAAAAATTAGCAGTTATAAAATATTATTATGATCTATCAATACATATTTACAAATGTCAACATAATAATTGTAGGTAGTTGCTATATAGTAGTGTTCTAAATAGATTTTAATAGTTATTTTTATTGATAGGTACATCTTTTTTATATATGTTTTCATAAATACCGGTATTTAATACGAAATATTGCAATCCCTACTTGCCAGTATAAAGGATGGTAAAGAAAACCACACAGTTGTCATGTATTTTTTTGTCTGTCTGAAAAATGATTACCCAATTCGATTCTGTTTATTTCGCTCTTTGCTTGTATTGATCAGCAATCATTGTTCGAACACATCCGCTACTCATCTCTGCTTTATTGTGTAGTTATTATTAACCTTTCTACGTTTTTGGAATGCTGTGTGTTACATCAAATGTAGGCGGGGTGTGGCTAATTTATCTAAAATTCACTATAATAGAAATTCGAGAAGACAGAGTCTGTTACAAGAGCGTTCATCGATACAATACATTTAGATAGGTAGATACATAATTGAATACAAGCGTTATAACAAAACAGATATTTATATTATATTTTATAACATTCACATATGAAAAACATGTTTGCATAAAAGATTAAAAACCAGTTTACAATAATTGTCTATTATAGATGTAGATGATCACATTGTAAGTCGGTAACTCTCTTTAGATATGTAGCCGTAGACAAGATTAAGACATTAGCAACTGAAAAATAGCTTTTGAAAAGTATTCTTTAAAGTATTATCACAGTTTAGGATTGGGTCAAATCATATGCGATGTTGGTATACCTATTGACATCCACTATTGGAACCGACTTCGGGTGCTTAAAACTGGGAGTTAGCTTAAATTTAATATGTATCTAATAATAGTTGCGTTATTTATGTACCTATCAGTACAAATTTTATTAGGTGTAAAAAACAGACTAACTCTTGAGACAAAATGTTCTACCTGTGAGCCGTTCGGGAAAGGGCACACTGCAACTGAGTCGATGGAAGAAAGATAATATATTTTTAACGAGAAGACTGGTCGGAAAGAGAAAAAAAATATAAGGGAAACCGGAATGGCGTGATTAACAATTTTAGCCATGTCGAATTTACCAATTTAATGCATAGAGTAAAAGTCAATATGTTCACTATTTTCGCCAAGGAAATATGGTTACCGTAGCTTATGTGTGATTGATAGCAATTCAATTACAAATGACAGTCAACAATAGGGTGACTTTTTTTTAAATTAATGAATTACCTATAACAAACTTTATTTTTGTAATTTGGTTTATTACTCGTTAAATGTTAAAAACTTCTCTTTTAAATTATTCATCATTCGATTCATCAAATTGATTATAGGTATAATATTATTTAGACTTTATCCTATCTTCATAAAAGTCAGTTTTAAGTACTGATGCCTTAATCTTTAAAGTAACTTTTGAACAAACGACAGATACTAGGAGTTAGGATCTCTTTACGAGGTAAAAATAGCACGTATTTTTTTAATACGCGAATAGATCCCGTTCAATCGTGTTTATTTATACGATATGTTTTTAAAGTAACCAAAACTACAACACAAATTAATCTTAACAACATGTTTTGACGAAATATGTTACAAAAGACGATATGAAGCGTACTGAGTCTCCGGTACCTACCAATAAGGTATGCGCGCGTATTTCGCGTGGACGGGCACTTAATATTATCGATCACTTTTGTCGGACTGTGAGAATGGCGGAAATTTACAAATTAAAAAAAATAAAATAGCTCTGTTCAGTTAATCACAATTACTACAATGCATGAACTTACTAGCCCTCCAAATGCATTATTATGATAGACAAAATATATGTTGATATATTATGTGCATTATGATTATTTTTTTGTTCTCTTTGATGATTGAGTTATACTTAAATAATTACAAGATAAAAATAACTTTTTATATACAACGTGTTTAAATTTTCTGTTAAATCATATAAACTTGACTTGACTAGCTTAAACGATCAACAAAAAATGTACTTGATAGAAATAATACTGAAATGTCATTTTGACATGTCATATTGATTTCCATAGTAACGCAAGTATATATTAATAATTTAGTTGCTAGGATTCCAGACCCCTAGCAACCAATAATGTTGTCGAAATAACTTTTCATACAAAACAGAATTAACTGAAAATGAATTCAATTCTACTTAAAGATGGCTAAAAGTATTAAAAAAATGCATAGGCATCGTGTTCTGATGTATTCTAAAAGTTTCAAATGTCTAGCTAGTCGGGAAGTTAGTTAAAAATCGATAGCAAGATTTGTACCGGACAAAGAACCACCGGACAAATAAGAATACGAGCTAAGAAAAACTTTATATAATACATATGCACATTTAAATTATTCCTAATTTGAAATAATACATATTCTGAAATATTATCAATTAACAACCATTTCGTACTTTTGATATAATATTCGATGAGAGGTGGTTTTCGACACAATAATGGTCTTTTCATGGGCTCGTTAAAATTATCGTGCGTAGTCTCTCACCATGCCGACAGCACGCCATGAATAGTAATTTGAAAATACCACACTAAATCTATTCAGTGTTAAAATATGTATTAAAATTGTCTACATTACTTTGCTAGTGGCCTAGTGTGAGTTTAATATTTAATTCTTTGAGATTAATAAAATATCAGTGACTTAATAAAATGAATCTAATTATTTGAGTGAACATTTACTTAATAGAATTTAATTTAACGTGAATTGCAGTAATATTGTAGTTTTACTAGGTATGTCTAGTAATAGAATATGAAACATGTAAATAAATAAAATAATTTAAAGATATGCTGACAATAAAATTTAAAAAAAACCTGTTTTAAAAATATGCATACATTGAAAGCATTCTTCTTATTATTTTATAGTTATTTTTATCGCTTTGGATATTGATATATTCCACCTACGTAATGGTGAGTTTAAAATATACTCTACTTTTACTTTAATAAATTTAGTCTACTACTTAGCTTATTCGGTGTATGTCTTTTGTATTTACTCTTTATCAATATTGCTTTTTTTTGTTTGTTTTCATGTCTTATTGTGAACGTCTTGTATTTATAATTTATATAATTCACTAGGTATAGTATATAAATAAATTCATAATATTTTTTTATTTAAATTTAAAGACATTATTTTTTTAGATAGTCAAATATGTAATTTTTTTTTTATTTATATTAAAGCAAGCTTTAAGTAACCGAATACGGAATCACCATCCAAATGTTATATTAGAAGGTCTCTAGTTACAGTCAAAACTTTTTGGTGTAATTAATATTATTTTTAAGTAATTACTTACTTAAACTGGCGCTACAGACTATTCAGGCCCATGCCCGACTGCACATCTCTATCCTGAGCTCTCTCTTTCTCGTTACGACTCACTTCGTCTTGACGTTAAATTTCCCGCGGGAGCGGCCCAGTGGCCGAGTGCCTACAGGGGTTCCTTCTTAAACCTTATTTTATAGTGCCATTATAAACTATAAGAGGGCTCGCACATCAGAACTCGCCGCATGCGTCTTACGACGAATTCGTCGATGTAACGTCATCGTAAACCAAGAAACAAACGTTATCAAATGGAGCTTCGCAGATTGGCCGATGCAACTGCGACGCTGCGACGCTGCTGCATGCGTCGAGTTGCGTTGGCCAGAGCCTGCATGTCGACATCGGCCAATATCGACTCCGCGCATGCGTACAGCCGCACAATTGGCCATTTCTCTCCAGACTGTCGCCGCGTTCGGAGCAGCCGCGATGCGGCGAATATCGATATCGCTAGGCAGATGTGCGAGGTTGTATCAAGGAACACCGGCTGCCCGTGCTCGGAAGTTTTGATTTATGGCGGTCAGGCACACGAGGCGAGTTGTGATGTGCGAGCCGGCTAATGATAATATACCTGTATACTTAAAAATAATACAATTGGAAATGGCTCTTGGTCTGCCTAGTTCTAGTATACTCAGGGCATATTAAGTCATAAAACGATCCAATTATAACATTGTTCATTATTAACAAAGGGCACATAATAATGGGAGAGATAAAATATGTCCTTTAGATTGCGGAAAATTTTCTATCAATAAATTCCACCCTTTATGTATGAAACCAAATGCAATGCTAGTAGCACCAGTTTGCGGGTTTTCAGGGATTTTCACAGAGGTAGAGTACAAAAAAGATTTATGGTTCAATATTTAGCTCGAAAATGCATCCCTGTGTGTCGTATTTCATGAATATCTCAATATATTTAACAATTCCAAGCACATGTTACTTTGAAGGCGGAACTCGCCTGATAAAGGGTTAAAAAGAAATTTTATCTTTATAATTTATAATTTAGAAACCGGAAATAAGTCAGATCTGTTTTACGTCATACTTTAATTTTATTAATTTTGAGATAGATTTGGACAAATAATGTGGACATTTTAAATATGTATACATATTATCCAAATAATGCATGTTGATTGATTGGACTAATTGATAAGTAGGTAGGTAGGTACTTAATGAAATTTCGAAACATGCAATTAGAACAATTTATTGAAAAATTACCCCGAAAACTTTTTTTAATTAGATATCCAATCGCATAAAACATACATATTTTAAAATTCAACGATTAACTTATAGGAATATTATAAAATGGTGGTTTGTTGAAGGCTCTAGTCTTACTAGGTATCTATATAATATGTTTTATGATTGTTTTTATCATTTAAATTTAGGTTGTTGAGGCATTTTTTTATAATAGGTACACAGTTTCTGATCATACCGATTATTCAAAAGATTTCGAATTTAGGGAAACTACAGTGCTACGGTGACAAAATATGAAAGATGAAATTTAATAATATATATTTTCTGATAATTTACATTTTGGGTACCTACTTATCTAGGTGTCGAAAAACATGTACTTACCTAAATAATTTTTAAAAAATGTTTTTAAAAGTGGTTTCATTGAAAATCATTTTTTTTATTAGGTCATCGAGTTTTATGAATATTTTTATCACCAATAATAACTTCTTTCGAAGTTCACATAAACATTTTAGTTTAATTCATAGATTTAATTTAATTTTTCATTAAATTTTCAATTATTGTGTGTAATAAATAAAAATGTGTAATCATTGATATCGTTTTTAGTTATATCGAATCGATTTTCGGTATTGTGACCATACTCGAGGTCAATTCGATATAAACATATAAAAAAGGGTACAAGTCGGTTATGGGGAAGCCAGGCGGGAACCGCGCTAATTGTCATAGACGATTTTGGCAAAAATCATGAATTCAAGAATGAAAACTTAACCTAACCTAACTTAACCTAACCTAAACTAAGCCAACCTAACAAATAATCCAGTATATCGGCTATTTTCAAGTACCAAAAACCAAACCAAAAAAGTTGTATTTACATATTTTTTTTTTTTAGAAAAATAAATGTTTCCTGTAAATCTTTCAGGGGGACCTGAGTAAATCCAGGCCTGGTTTCTAACTTTTGAGTTGTATTTCATTGACATTAAAAGAAGCTAGGTACCTATCATTGCGTTTGTCTTAGAGATTATATAGTATAATTGAAATTATCATGATTGTAGTATCTTTATTGGTATGGAAAATTTGTAATTTTTCGGTGTTAATTGATAAATTGCATTCGACATGCTTGTTAGCCGCATTATAGTGATGTCACTTGGCATCAATTAAATGCATTCGACGCGGCGAAAAGGTTGAAACGAAATTACAAGAATATTGACCAAAGATAATAAATAACTGCATTTATTATTCGAAACACGCACGTTTTTTGTCTTGTCGTACACAACGCAATGAAAGCCAAGAAATGTTTTTCTTCGAACATTGACTATCTATGTGTGGGCAGACTTTAGTTTGCTTTATTTCTCTACACAGAGATGTCGCCTTACAAAGAAAGTGCGTGATAATAATATTATTTTTCTGTGATTTTAATTTTGTGTTGTGAAATGTTTTATTGATAACTAATCAAAAATGATTTATTATAGTGTTTTATAATAATTTATCATCAATTAAAAATAACTATTTAACCTTTGTTACGCCTGCTTATGCTAAAAACGAAACCTTTTACAAGAGAAAGCATTTTTTTAATACCTATCTCTATCTTATAATAAAGTGGTTCGGTACTATGAAAAAATAATAATTTTATTTGCAGTACATAATTGTTATAGTGATGTAATTAATATTTAAAAAAAATAGTCGATATAAATCTTTACGTTGTGCAAAAGTGTGATAATTCTCAGTTATTTTCCATACACCTATCTAGTGTATAGTTACGAAATTATTTAATATTTTCTGAACTTACACTGTAAAATATTTTATAATTTTATATATTTTCTTAAAAATGTTGAAGTTCTGTTCGCCTGCCGGAAAGCGAAAGGAGTTTTTGGTGGGTTTATAATTTTAGGTTATGTTATTAATTATGCGAATCAAATTTTATGTATGTAAGTAGTAAGGTGGTCACAATATAGTCACTTAGGCCGGTATTAGACTATCAAAGATCTTTTATGAAAAACATTTTATAAAATCTTTTACAGTGTAATAGTCTCTATTTTATAAAATATGTCTTTCATAAAAGATCTTTTTATAGAAGGTAAAAATACGACATTACCTTTCATCGAAGATTGATCTTTGACGTTTTGCAGTGTTGCCAGATGAAATAATCAAAATTCAGTATAATATAGAACGAAAGAAACTTTATGAAAATCTATGATTTTACTTGATTGAAAACAGTTTACTTATTAATAAATTTTTCGTCAGCAGAGAGCTTTTGATACAGCGGGTTTTTTATACGAAAATACTTCTACTGGAAAATTAATTGTTTATTAATAATATGAGACAGTCTATTCACTAATACTATACAATAATTCCAGGAACTCTTTTTTGTAAACTTTTTCGATTAAAGCTCTACAAATTTTACAAAAAATCGAAGCTTTGTCTTTACGCTTTGGTTATGGTTAATGCTCCGACTACCAAAGACACCAAGCGGAAAATTATTCAAGAATATTTTCACTCCATAAGAGAAAACTTAATAAACTATGATAAACTCACTTAAGATTTTTTTTTATTCAACGAATAATTCACAATATTTGAGAATATAGCGACATAATTGGATCGTTTAACTCAATTCACGCTTTATAAACTTTTTTAAATTGACTATTTAACAATTTTTTTATTATATACGTATTGATTAATTGTTTAAACAGTATTTAAATTTAAATTATCAATAATATCCAGCTTCGTATTTTTCGGATAAGGGCTTCTGTTAGGTAGAGCTTGAGTGTGTAGGTACCTAGATTATGGCGGAGCATTCACCTTAACATGACATGCTATAGTATATTAAATTCCAAACATATTATATGCTATATTAATTTGAATGATAAATACCATATAATAAAAAAATATTAACACCATAAAACTATCCAGTAATCGATGGGTACAGTGGCAGTATCTCACCCAGAGAACTCAGAAATAATGGGAACTGAAATATCTAACCGGTGTGGAGTAACATGCAACCGATCTTGAGTGTGGAAAAATATAGGATTAACTTAAACACGTGTCAACAATACGCTTGTCCTTCGTTCTGACAACTGCTCTCGGCTTATGCACAGATACTCATTCAATATTGGTGTATTTGAAGGTTGCAACACACATTATTGCACGTCTATAATGTGTGGTTCATCTTCGTAGGACACTCACACATTCAAAAGCCTGCGTCAAAATGTAGTGTATTCGGGTATAGTCTATCGGAATTCTATTTATTAATCTGTTCTGTGATCTCACTGTATAACCTTACCTATCAAACCTTTATTTTAAAACCAATTTTTTCCTTGACTGTTTTATAGAAATGTCAATAAAACAGCGATCGAATTATTGTTTTGTTAATGTACCTACCTACTTATATAATAAATTTTTAATATCTAACACCTATTACGAAAGTTGTTTTTTTATATTAAATTATTGCCTTTCTTCTCAGGTAAACCCTGGTCGGAAAGCAGCGTTGTCAGGAATCCGCGAAGGAGACGTCATATCTTCAATCAACAGCATTCCCACTCGCAACATGACCAATGCGGATGCTCATGCGATGCTCAAGAATTCAGGAGAAGTCCTCAAACTTGGACTCAATGAGTAAGTACATATACAGTATACATAATATTATTATTGATTGAATCACATTCAATGACTGTTAAATATACATTCAATTATAATTTCATTTTCATTACTCTGTAAATTATCTATATCCACCGATTGCTGAGTTTAAAATAATATTGTTTTATTTCGCAAAATGTTTACTTACTTTTAAAAATACTGATTCGCAATATATATATATTATAAGTATATATAATTTCTAATGTCTAATGTACCTATTTTTTGTAGGTATACAAAATTGTCAATACGTAAAGTAGACATTTGTATACTTTAATGATATAATCCAATATTGAGTATTATATGATATGATAATATACGTAAAATGATACCTATAATATTATTATAAAGACAATTTATTTACTTTGTATTTACCCATTGATTTAATCAGATTTTTTTTAAAAATTGAAACTATGTTTTTATCGCAAGAAGTCAAATAAAAATCTATATTTTTCTTTTCATTGAACAATAAATTATGTGGTAATTAATAAATACATAGAGATATTTTCTAAAAATGGTTAATATTTTATATAGCAGGGATGTCAACACTATTTTACCACGTTTGTCCGGTACACATTATTTCTTGTGTGTCCAGTCCTAGCAACTAAATTATTAATATATACATGCGTTACTATGGAAATCAATATGAAATGTCAAAATTAAATTTCAGTATTCTATATTTATTCAGTATTTCTATCAAGTGCAAAAAAAAAGTATTTATCATACATATAATTGTCAAGTTTATATGATTCAACAGAAAATTTAAAAGCGTGGTATATAAAAAGTTCTGTTTATCTTGTAATTATTTTACTTAAGATTTACTTTGAAGAAGAAAAATCCTCTGCGATCTACTTTTTCTGAAATTAAGGACACATAATATTATCTCTAAAATTATAGTATATAATAATATGTTTTTGGAAAACAAAACATACAACAACATTTTATTAATTCACTCTGTAGGTTATCTATTTCAGGTGATTTGTTTGTTTTTAACTTTGACATGGCACCTTTTACCTCGTTTAATGTCGGTGGTTCTTCATTATCATCAATGCCACTTTGTACTGATTCCTGGCCATGAGTATTAATGTTACTAGGACCACCCCCTTAGCAACCAATAATAGTGGATTGGATTACGGATTTCTTCCGAAATAACTTTTCATACAAAACAGAATTAACTGAACATGAATTCAATTCTACTTATAGATGGCTAAAAGTATTAAAAGAATGCATTGACATCGTGTTCTGATATATTCTAAAAGTTTCAAATGTCTAGATAGTCGGGAAGTTAGTTAAAAATCGATTGCAAGATAGAATACGACCTAAGAAAAACTTTGTAAAAATGGTTAATAAATTATATATCAGGGGTGTCAACTAATTTTTACATAAGACCTACTAGAAGAAAAATCCTCCGCTATCTACTTTGGACACATTATATATAGTACATAATAATATGTTTTTGAAAACAAACATGTATTATGTAATAATTTATAGAAAGCGACTATATTATAAATAAATAAATATTTATTGAAATTTCAGAAAAATACCAACTTTGTTTTTATCATCAAATTTATTGAGAAAGTGCTATGTAGAACTAATAAAGCTCTTACACGTGACTCTGAAAGTAAAATTATTTTCGAATGGCAATTTATTTGTTTTTGTGGAATCCTTATACCGTAATCTCGGAATTTAAAAATCGTCCCGGGACTGTATTCCAAGTACAATATAAGTACAGTAACAGTTGTGTTAATAACCAAATCATACAACATTGTCAAATGATATAGTTATTGCATTAATATTCATATGGGCATACATTTGTATGTATGTTATATTGTTCTATAAGATTTTTTGAAAGGAAGTTGTTAAAACAATTTTAGAATTAATAATGTGACGCATGCCGAGGCATTTGATGATGACAATAACCCATGACAATAAGCCATTATTATTATCTATTGTTTAAAAATGTATGTTACTGTTGTTCATAGCTCATTTGCATTTATTATAATTAGTAAATAATACGATCTATACTTATGTACGAGCTTTGCAATAGATTATTGCGATTATTCAATAATGTCTTAGTCTAGTTAGTTCATAATAATTTATGAATCAATTCATATTAGCAGCTTCAATTAATATTTAAATAATTACAAGATAAAAAGAACTTTTTATATACCACGTTTTTAAATTTTCTGTTGAATCATATAAACTTGACAATTCTATGTATTAATAAATACTTTTTTTTTGTACTTGATAGAAATACGGAATAAATATAGAATACTGAAATGTCATTTTGACATTTCATATTGATTTCCATAGTAACGTACGTATATATTAATAATTTAATTGCTAGGACCCCCTTAGCAAGCAATAATAGTGTTTAACTTTAAACGAATTTTTTCAGAAACATACAAAACAGAATTAACTGAAAATGAATTCAATTCTGCTTAAAGATGGTCATATTAAAAGAATGCATTGTCGTCGTATTCTGATATATTCTAAAAGTTTCAAATGTCTAGCTAGTCGGGAAGTGAGTTAAAAATCTTCAATCGTCTAATAAAAATCTTGGACAAATTTTGTACTGGACACACAAGAAAAAATGTGTACCGGACAAACAAGAAGACGAGCTAATAAAAACGTGGTAATAAAATAGGACAGTTCTTCTATTTGTAGTGTGCATTAATTTGTATTACATATATTTACAACCCCCTTCCAGACTAACAGACAAACAAACTAAACAAAAAGATACCTGTTAATTGACGAATAAATTTCCCTCAAGGTAATTTTTGTCAATTTTTTTTAACAGTATCATACGAGTAGCCTAGAGTCATAACTCACATATTCCAAAAATCAAGTTTTGAGATAATCACAAAAAGCCACCAGAGCACTGTTTTTTTGTAATTATAAGAAAAGTATTGAATTCCCTTGAATATTAATGAGTGAGTGAGTCGATTTACAGTTTGTTTAAAATAAATATATTATTCATAAGGCTGCAGACACACAGCACACTATGATAAATATAGCTCCCTGATTGGTTAGAAAGGCGTTGATGACAAAACTCACATTATTCATTGAAAATGTGAGTTACGACACCAACAGTCGACTTTGTCAATGATTTGCACATGGTTTAAAGTGACTTTTGATAGCCAGCTATTTTTATTTATATATATATTAATGTCTTTAGCATCACTTGGTATATTTAACTAAAAATGTCGTAATTCCACAATGTGAGTTAAGACTCTAGGCGACTTAGTTACATATGGAATTTAAAAAAAGGTATTGGAGAACTGAAGCATTTTATTGGAAACATCTACATTCTACACTTTTGAAAAAAATGACATTGTTTTATTGTTGTTAACACAATATTGATATCAGGCTCAATTTTCGATGTCTTAACTAAATTATATAGTTCATAAAATATCTTAAAAACTATGTAGCTCATTGTCGAATTCAGCAGTATGTTTGTCGCTTCTTTCTGTTCAATTTTAAAATTTTTGCAATTACTTAGTAGTTTAGATTTATATATTTGTTAATAATTATACTCTTCTGAGAATCCATCACCTCCAAAACTTTCACTTATAAACTATTGTAGTAATTGACCTCTAATCCCCAAACCTTGCTCTATATATTATTATATTATATAAACAAGATATACACCTGATCCTCTTTTTGCACGGGGGATACGTTCCAAAGACTACCGTGAAAACAAAACCGTGTAAAAAAAGATAAGGTGCCCATACAAAAATGGTAGATAGGTTCCATTACTTAAAATCAACTCAAAATACGAAATTCTTAAACTCAAAAATAAATCTAATTTATTTAATATTTAAACATAAAATATGTATACATAAAATACATAGTTTTTGATTTAAATTAAATTTAGTAAAGAGAAAAATATATTCATTTAGTGTCGCTACTTGACAATAAACGTGCCCGTTCACTGCTGTTTTTTGCTGGCGAAAAATCACTCTCATCGCTGGAAATATTTAATGACGCTGACGCCGAAATACGCGGCGCGTCTCTCGTATTGAACCCGAAGTGACTGACTAGTGGCGCCATGTATGTACGTATGTATGTATGTCTTTATATTACAATAATAACAGGCAGGGACGTTGTAAGTGGTTGTATGAAGGTCTTAAGTTACATAGGGGTAGTGAATGAAGGAACGACTACAAATATTATAACTTGGAGCGGTGACGGTTTTTTATAAAGCAGATGATGCACAGCAGGTCACTTCAGAAGCAAAAAAAAACTCGACGACATAACTATTATTGTATTGTGTTACGTAATTTATCGCATATGTATATTTTTCACAATGATGCTTTCATTCTTCACCACAGATCTTCACGTACCTAAAACCATCACTGTTTGAGAGTAGATTTTGGGGAAATGCTTTTAATTCTCAGTAGCTAACGTGTATGTCAATTTAAATATTTTTGGTGTATTTTTCTGTTTAAGATTAACAAATTGTCCGACAATTTGCAAATAAAAATGAAAGGGGACGGTATTCTAAGTCTGCTTAAGGGTGGCACGGACGTCTTTGAGATTAGCTACATACACATTACACTTACAAAGTATTTGAAACCTGAATTAATACGTTTATAAATCAACCCTTTTTAAACATTATCTGTTTATACATAATAAGTAAATAAAACACAACAAGATAAAAGCAACCGGTCCCCATCGTGATGAAATTATGTAAAGTAATTTGTTTTCCATCTATTTTTATATTACGGTTTACCGCAAAGAATTAAGCGGTCTTATTCAAAGGTTAGTTATGTTAAAAATGTTGAAATACCTCTGGTTTTAAAATGCTTTTTTCATAAAAGAATCTTGCCATTTGGTATTAACTACATATTATAAAGATTGCTTTATATATTATATTCTTTTTAACACTACAACAGATAGTAGGGTCAATAACAGTTGCGTAGTTTAACAGTAGTGTACTTAGTAATGGAAGCGTACCTTACAATTATAAACACTCAGGGTTTGAGGAAATCTTATAAATATATTGTTTTCTCATCGGAAGCAAACCCAGAGCTCCCGGATGAAAGACCAGCGCCTTACTCATACATACGGTGAACTTTATTACAGATACTTGATAAAGTGCACAGTGTAAGTGAAACACGTCGTGCTGTAGGTAGAGAAATCTGAGTATGTGGTGTATTCACCATTCATATTTGAAGTAATGAAAATATTGTACAAATTATTGTAAAATTATCAAGATTTATTTGAGAATTCAAAACAAACAGCTGTTTCGGACACTATCAACTCATCACCAGAATACTAATTAAAATTACATATACAAATTAAAGAATATTGATATATGTGTGCTACATTTCAAAATCAGCCAAGTCCACCTTTAGGTATTTATGACTTTTTTGTGAATAGCTGAAGAACTGCTGCTATCTAACATTTCTGCATTATCAAAATCTGGAATTTATTCATTTTAAATATTCTATACTCGAAATAATATAAACTTTCACCCTTGTTACTGTGTATTTGAGAAAACAAAAAGCTGTTTTTCTCCTATTCATCTATTATGGACTTGGCTGATTTTGAAATCTAGCGACTCATATTATGTAAGCTGAGATAGTTTCTGTCAAATTCATAAATATATCTTCTTCTTTTTGTACCATATCCGTAATTGGACATCAGCGAAGAATTCGGCCATTTTTGCCCTGTCCATCAGAGCTCTAAATAGTACTGCGCTCAAACCAGTCTTTGTGTTCTAGAATCAATGCCTTAACGGAAATCTTTTATTCAATGATAAAATACAGAAGTTGATATTATCAAAGTATGCCAGGGCACTTCATAAATTTCGCAGGTTCTGTCATCTACAGAGGACTTTTTTATACTTATATTTTTTGTCTTTTTAGTATTCAGGTTAAGGCTGTATGTGTTGCAGCTTACCGTATTAATGAGTATTTGCAAACCTTTCCGACTGTCTACATTGATTATTAGATCGTTCGCATAGTTATTGAAAAGGACTCCCTATACTTTGCTCGCCTCTTTTAAACCCACCAGAGCTAATAAATTTATACACAAATAAAATAAAGTTAGCCATCGCAGTGTCGTACAGATACGCGTGTTTCTGTCAAACTATTAAATTTACCATGCTTAGCGAGCGCATAAAGTAGGAAACTTGCTTGATAAAGGCATTAAATTTGCAATAATCCCACCGAGAGAAAGCGGAATTATCCAAACATAGACAAACTTTGAACGTGTCTTGCACAATATTGAATTAATTAACCTTCTTATTTGTGCGTTCAAATGACTTTATACAGTAACTTGTAGTAACAGATTGACCATAAACACATTTTGTATTACCAGAGTTATGTTATTAATACACATAAAGTTGTAATGATACAGTGCCTACCTAATATTAGGTGCAAAATCAGTCAAGTTCTAGCTCCTTTTGTTTGACATATTTTGATAAAAATGTTGTACATTAAGTGCCTTTATACTGTGTTTTAATTCATTAATAATTATAATTATTAAAATTTCTTTCGCTAGTAAAATTGAGTTAAAGTCGGCTGTTATTTGCAGAATCGGTAACTTATATGAGCCGGAATTCATATGTCATTAAAAGAAAAATATGGTTTTGTAATAGTAATTAGATTATACTTTGGTAAGCGATTCCCAAACTGTAGTGCGCGTATTCCTGTGGTTACGCAAAAGATTTGAAGTAGTGAATGTAAGATTTGATGTTATTGAGAGTTTTTCAATAATTTATCCTCATTGTAATTATTGAAATAAAAGAAGTTGACACTGTGAAATACCCTCGGTATATTATATGCTCGGTCTGGATCAGAGCTTCAAACCGGAACTAAACTAAAAACCGAAAAAACAGTTATTTTTGTCGGAACGAAAACCGAAACCAAACCGAAAAAAATATCGGTTTTTTCGGTTCGGTACATGTTCAAACACAAATGCGGTAACACAATATTACTCGCCACTTCAATTTTTGTTCAGTTGTCGTGTTGCATCTTGACATAATTTTCATAATTATTTATAAAACATTATTTAAAAAAAAAATATAGCTACTATCGTGGGGTGCAGCATTACCATTGGTTTGAAGCGTGTAGCAAACAAGTAGGTAACATAAGATGTTCTAAAGTATGGTAAAAAATAGTTTTTCAGACAAATAAAAAAATTGATAATCAATCACTTGGACCGAAACCGGCAACACCGTTATTTTTTCGGAATAAAAACCGGAACAGAACCGATGTATATTTTTTTTACTTGAATCGGAACGAAAACAGAAAGGAAAAAAATAATTGTTCGAAGCCCTGGTCTGGATGAAGTGCGATAAATAAATGTTTCAATGGATATTCTCTGAAAGTAAAATTAAAATACTTGCTTATTTGCAATCTAAATATAGTAACCAATCGAGTAGATAGTAATAATTCTATTTTTGTATCCCCTATAAGCTGGATAATATTATATATTGTACTATGTACCTAATATAATATATTATGAAGGTACCTCTTGATTTTTCTTAAAATATCTTGACAGTATCAAGTTGTTCGATGATGGATAGCTTAAAAGGTTTAAATTTGAACGAATTACATACTTAACTAAACTACACGCATCGTCTAACGCATTTTTAAAGAAGTGAAGTAGGTTCCTACTGATAAACATACAAGCCGAAGGTTTTCTAATTTATATTATAGGTTCGTATTTTACTAAACATCCCCTTACAAATTCGTAATGTAGTAATAACAGAATAGGAAATATCGCCGCAAAACATTAGGCAGGTCTGGGAGGGGATATATGAATTTCTCCGTGAAATGGCCGCGTGGAAATAGCGACATATTTATGAACAATCCATGTCATACTTTTTGCTGCACATTGATTTTATGGATTGTAACTTCCGAAAACTCATTTTTCATTATTGGCAACACTTTTGAAAAAATATGTGTGGTAATATAACTTAACAATACCTACAAAATCTTCATTTTGTTAATTGTATGATAATTAGGTACATAATGATCGTAAGTGTTTCCAGATAACTAAATTATACATAGTAGAAACAAATAACGCCACGTAGCGTGATATATTTTTTTTTTTTTTAGAATTATTAATAACCATGTCCTTGCTTTTTCGTACAAAGTGGTTGTTAGTAATTTTGAATCACAAACACCCAGGCTTTGAGAAAAACACATTAATGTTTTTGTCATGACCGGGAATCGAACCCAGAACTCTCGGGTGGAAGGCGAGCGCCTTACCCACTGCACCACAAGAGCCGCCTACGTAGCGTGATTTAATATAATATTGCAATATAGAAACTGTGGAGTCTCGAATATATTAATTATTACGATATCCCATTTTCTTTGCGTAGCTTTAACTAAAATATCAACCCGATGAATGTTAATAAAAATTCATACCTTCCTTTTTCAGTAAACTACATACCACGTAATAGACTTCGACTTCTATAGCGAGATGTACACGTCACTGCGGCCGTTTCTGGAACTAATATCGTTGTGACGAGTAACACCGCCAGCATGCAAAAAGCGCGTAATACTTAAATCGCAAACAGCGCCATGACGTAAATGTCAATATATAGAAGCCAAACTATACACACGTGCAATGTTTACTTATTAGAAGTATTAAAGTACTAATTGATTTCACTATTTTTTTTTAGGGATTCGACTGGGTCTCCGAGGCGGCGAAACTCTACAAAATTAAATGGATTGGAATTAAAAAGTAAGTGATATATTTCTTTTTAATGTGGCATTTTATAATCTAAATAAAGTTTGTGAAACATGGCTTGTTGTTCTTGGGGTCCTGTAGTGAGTTAATCGAACCATGGACGCAGATTATTCAATCAAGAAATACATCTTATTCTTGGTCACTTTTTACACTCTCCTATTTGGATTGCAATGAAAAAAAAATCAGTACAATACAGTCATATCATATCAATACAGGTATTCGTTAAAACAGTTCTTCTCGACACCCTATTTTTTTTCGCGGTGAAGTCAACGATTCCCAAAAAATGAAAAAAAATTCCGTCCAGAAACCGAAACTTTTACTAAATTCCCTCTAACGCCATAGTCGAGAGATTTTTAAAGCTCGTTTTGTAAAAAAACAATATTCAATCCAAAGCCAAATTCGAGAGCTTTACTGTCAAAAATGAATAGATGGTGGATTACTTTTTCATTTTTGATATAGTGTTTCTCAATTTCCCTATTCTCTTAATGCCGAAAATACCCGTATTTTTAATTTATAAAACTAGTACTTATACCGTTTTCAGAATACCGGTTTTTAAACCCCTACACTTTTTCACTCTATAATATTGATTGGAGCAGTATATATATTTTGTCACATCACTGAGTTTTTGTTTTAACATAATATAAATAATGTGACTTGGGTTTTTAAATATCTATTTTTTTATTAAAAATATTTATACAAATTTAGAGGAGCAAAAATGACTTGCTTTTGAGATATTTTTTTAGCTTTTAAATTAAGCAGTGGGTTAGTGTCCAGGAGAGAGTTTTTAAAAATGGTGATTTTATTCTTTTATATATTACCAGTACTTATTAACCTAACATATTATTTCTGGAGCTTTATTTTTATAGATGTAGTAATAGACGATTTTGTTTCACATTTTGTTACAGGACCTTCACAACTTTTGGCTGAGATGAAAACAACGAAAACTACAGTTTCCTCACCCCTCACTCCAAATAACACCAATTCTCTTCATAAGCCTATTAAACGTCCTGAAATTACTCCCACCCCTAGAATTGTTCCTCCGCGTATTTCACCATCTACAGAGTCCAGCCCCTTTTATAACTTAGAAACTAAACCAATTGCACCAGTTTCAATTACATCTCCATCGATACAAACTCCAAAACCATCAGCAGAAAATGACTATTCATCTTTTTCATCAAAGAAATTCTTGGAATCAACAACGACCCAACTTAAATTATCTCCATTTTCTGACGAAGTTTCAATGCTAACATCTTTATCGCGCCCTCCTATCCCAGCAGTAAGAACATCTCCTTTCAAAAATGACAATTCTTCTCCATTTACTTCAACGGGTATTACTAAACCTGTAGTTCAACCACTTATTTCACTACCAACTATTATTCCACCAAATCTGATAAACACTTCATATAGCACGTCTCCAAGATTGGGTGGCCACAATGGGATTTGCGATGAATATTATTCTGGTCCCTTTGCTCCGGTAAAGTCTTCAAATTCTCCAATATACGCTACTCCTAATAAGCCACCACTTTCTGACCATCACAATAGTTTAAGAACAGGACCAAGTCCCGTAAGTACTGCAGGGATTATATCACCAATGTCGGCTAATAAAATTTCTCCTAGGTCTCCGTTAGCATCAATGCCATTTATTCCCATACAATCAGAAGCTAATATATCTCATTCACATTATTTACCTGTGAGTTCACAGTATTCTCCATATTCATCAACTAAAGTATCTCCAAATGCCAAGACATCTCCATTTTCGGTTATACCTTCACCCATCAATTCAAATCCGTACATTAATTCTTCAACTAATAATATTCACTCTTTACCGTATGCAAGTACAAATTCTCTAGCTAATACGAAAAGTTCTCCATTTTTATCAACATATTCACCAGTCACAAAGCAATCATCTCCTTTTTCACCTGTTAATATTCCAGTTACAACACAGAGTTCACCGTTTTCTGGTTCTTACATACCCACGTCTACTTCATCTCCTTATTTTCCTATCAACACTCAACCATCCCCTTTTGCTTCCTTGAACTATTCATCCAGTGGACAACAACCGTTTTCAATGTCCACTCAAAACTTGACAACCACAAGTCACCAGCCTTCATCGTTATCTACAACTCAATTTCCTGCATATTTGTATAATTCAACTGTATGCATCTCATCAGATTTGAAGCCAACGAAGTTTAAGTCAACGAATCCTTTTATAACCGAAGAGTATCTGATGTCAAAGACAGAGATATCGGAGCACAAGTTAACCGAAACGAAGGAAATTACAACAACGCAGAAGATTTCTTTGAATGGATTTGAGCCTTTCCCCACGCATTCTGAACCACAGAAACCTGATATCACTTCCAGTAACAGCATATTTGGTGAGTGTTTTTTTTATTATTACTTAACATCCTTCCTCCCCCACTTTGATACCTTGCTCTAGAATGCAAGATTTACAAAAAAATGTGCTGTTCTTTTGCTTTGTTATTTTATTATGCATCTTGGTGCCGTCGAGTCGCAATACCCGTTTTGGATATTTGAGTCGCCTAGGCCTTAGAGTAATAACTCACATTAATATAAAGAAAAATATTTGGGTATCAAACGTCACTTTAATTAAACCATGTTAAAATCGTTGACTGTTGGTGTCATAACTTACATCTTTCAATGAATACACCCACGGTGGCCGCGCGGCTTAAGCGTTGGACTATAACACCGTGGGTACCAGGTTCGAATCCAGGGTCTGGCAAGTAAACATATTGTTTTTCAATTTGTGTGTGAGTCAGGGAATGAACCTAGTGGGTTGAGCAAGTGGCTGACATCTATTTCTCGTAAAAACAAAATCTGTTAATACAAACCTCTACTCTGTGGATGCCCATATGATCCTATTAGGATCGGACATGGTCGAAAAAAAAATGTGAGTTCTGTCATCATGGCCTTTCTAACCAATCAGAGAGCTCTATTTTTCATAGTGTGTCTGCAGCCTTGGGATTATTATATCTAAGGATCTTCCATCCATTGATATACGGGGTATAACCTTCCGATACAAAATCTCAATACTTTAGTGACACGTTTTGAAAAATGGTCAAATACGTCTAAAAAAACTGTAAAAATCACCGTTAGCTTACCAAATTTCATATTATATTCTGTATCTTGTATTATGTGGCATGTAAAAGTAACAATACCACAATACTCCAATAATAATATATTACTATTCTTAACAGTCAGGTACGTATATTTCATTAGTATAATAAATGACAAGTGTATACCTACTAAAATGTTTGGCAAACATATGGATTAATTTGAATTAGAATATATATTAATTTAGTTTGTTTTATTAAGGTATTCCATTGAAAAACCTTTTCCTTTCATTAAACTTTTCCTATCTACTACGAATATGGCAAAATGTTTAATGTTAACAAGACCCGGGTCATATTATTAGGTCAAAATAACCCTACATGGAAATAATTCCTCTGGACGGGAGACTTTCTATACATACGCATAATGGCTAGTGCCCAGTAATGACACTCCAAAAATTAACACATGTAGGTACATGCTGTGTTATGGCCACCATCTTGGAAAATGACGGGCAATTTTTAGTTTTTATACCACGTCTTATTCATCATCATCAGCCTGAATCTATCCACTGCTGGATGAAGGCCTTTTCAAGCTCCTTCCACTTCTCTCGGTCCTGTGCATTGCGTTGCCACGTACTTCCGCAGAACTTTATCATTTCATCGATCCAGCGGCCTCTAGGTCTACCTTGCGGACGTTTTGTACTTCTTGGATACCATTGGATGACTAGATTTGTCCAACGATTGTCTTTTCTTCGAGCTATGTGTCTAGCCCATCACCATTTAGGGCTTTTAATAAACTCTATTACATCATAAACCCTTGTCTGCTTCCTTATACACTCATTCCTTTTCTTGTCCTTTCGCGTTATCTCCAGCATGCACCTCTCCATACCACGTTGTGCTACTCTAAGTTTCTGGATCTCTCTTTTACTTAGGGTCCATGTTTCACACGCATATGTGATCACAGGAAGCACACACTGGTTGAACACTTTGCGCTTTAGGCACAGTGGAAGGTCACTTTTGAAGAGATTATTCAGGCGGCCAAAAGCACTCCAGCCTAGCTTTACTCTGCGAACAATTTCATCAAATACACATCCATCTATATACACTTGTTGTACCAGATAGATGTAGCTTTTCACCTGTTCGAGCTGAGTGCTATTGGTGAGGATCTCTTTTTGGCCCGCAAAGCAGTTGAACATGACTTTCGTCTTTGTTAAATTTATTTTCAAACCTACTTTGCTGCTTACTTCAGCGAGTTCCTGCATTCTGCTTTGGAAGTCTACTGAGTCTTGCGAGAAAATTACTATGTCATCGGCAAAGCGCAGATGACTAAGGTATTCTCCATTTATGGGGATCCTTTTGTCATTCCAGTCAAGTTGCCTGAATAAGTCTTCAAGGGTAGCTGTAAATAGTTTAGGTGGGATTGTATCACCTTGTCAGACTCCTTTGCTGATAGAAAATCTGCGCGATGAACTGAAAATATCGAAAAATGTATGTAATAAAAATTGAAGAATATTAATTATTTTAATTATAATCAATAAAAAATATTTTTATTGTGTCTGCAATTGTTGCCGAGTGTAGTGAATAAATTTATAAAACATAGTTTAAATTAAAATTTTAAATTTATTGACGTGATGAAATGTGTCAATAAACTTTTTAATTCACTGTGAATCTCAAGTACTATGTTTTATACAGCCTCTATTTCACAAGATGGCGGCAGTAACACTGACTGAAAACTAGTGATATATTATTATATAATATGAAAAGCCAGGGGCACTAGAGAAAAGCCGTAACGTGACCGGACTATTGTACAAAACTACACATCCTACCTTACTAGTAATATATTATAAATAGTATATACTACTTATATAGTCTCTTTACTATAATAATTAACTCGTTATTTGATTAGTAACATATCTGCTTCTGCTTATATGCATATGTCTGTTTGACAGGGTTTTAATTTTTGAATATAATAACAATATGTTCTTAATATCCAAACAAATTCAAAACCTGCTTCCGAATAGTGTAATACTACTTTACTATAGAGTCAAAGTAAATGGACATGTTGAATCCCTTATCAGGTGAGCTTTTAAGTTTAAAGAGGCGAGTAAACTGCCGTTAAACTTTCAGCGTTGAACTTTTGCCGTTAAAAATGAACATGACTAGTTTAACGTGAAACTGCTGTCGTCTTAACTGAAGCGCCACGCTTGACTTTTCATTGAATTAATTTTGAATTTTAGTTAGGTAGGTAGTTTGTTTTAGTAATGGGACAAACCTATAATCTAGTGATAGTTGAAGTTATTCAAATTAACTCAAATTTTAATAAATGATAATAAATACTACAGAATAAACAAACATCAACGTGTACCGCTTGAAATTCTTTTTTTATTTATATCAACTCAATTTTGTTCGATAATATTAGCAAATTAGGTCCAGTATTTTTACGTGTAATAACTTATGTTAATGAGGTCAGTATTTCTTACGGTTTAAAAATGAACATCAAGAAAACAAAACTATTACTAGAATCAAAAATAGCGAAGCCAGACACCAACACAAATTTTATCATGAACATCGAACCAATCGAACGTGTGACCCATTATAAATATTTAAGAACCCATGTACCATGTTCAATGAGAAATAGGACTAGTCTCACAAAATAAAGACTAGAATTGAGATCGCAAGGAGTGCCTTTCTCAAAATGAGACGCCTCCTTAGCAATCGAGACCCCTATGTCTGAGACTGCGTATGGTACGTTGTTATGTTCTCTCAATTCTTTTCTATGGTATGGAAGTATGGACGCTAAACCAAGAGATGTCACGGAGACTTGAAGCTTTCGAGATGTGGCTGTTTAGACGCATCCTCAAAATTCCTTGGACTGACCGGGTGACAAATGTTGAAGTTCTCAATCGAATGGGGAAGGACCGAGAAGTTCTATGTAGTATCAAAACCAGGAAACTACAGTACCTCGGCCACATTATGAGAGGACAAAAGTAAACTATTCCCCTCCCCAACTTGTAATTCAAGGAAAGATCAATGGTAAGCGTAGCAGAGGACGGCGCCGCATTTCGTGGCTTAAGAACCTCCGTGATTGGTACGAGTGCAGCTCCACTGAACTGTTCCGGGTAGCAGACGACAGACGTTGCTGAAAAACTTTAGAATTAACTCCATTATGTCATGTGCATATTTTATAACCTACATTGTAAATGAGAGACATACTTTGATAGGTGTCTAAATTGGAAGAGCATGCAGAGAATAATTTTAGTAGAATTTATAAAATGTTCATTTTCCAAAACAACTTACCTCTGAAAGATTTATGAGATTGGAATTAGAGTTAAAGAGCAGATGTTATTTGTTGTTTACTAAACGCATTCCTTCCTAATGAAAATGTGTTTTTGAAATAAAAACAAAAATCGTTTTTAAAATATCTACTTTATAGTACTTGCGAGAATACTGAAAGTGTTATCTTCAAAACCAAATATTTTAATCTCCGTGTTCGTTTAAAGCAGGGGTTCACAAACTTTTCGTCAAACGGACAATTTTGAAAAAATCAAAAATATTTGGCGGGCCGCCCTTTCTTTTGTAAATATTTTCTGTTTTTAAAAAACATAAGGCAAAAAAATTAAAAAATAAATTCATTGCGTAAACTAAATGTACATTATTACTAATATACTTACAAAAAAATAATATTTTAATTTTTTCACAATGTGATTTATGTACTTGTTTGTTTGAAACTAAATCCTGCAGTCTAGTTTCAAATTTTGTGGTGTGAATACGCAAAACAAATGCGATGTGGCTGTCTGTTATCTTAAGTTTGATTTATTAATGCTCATTGTAGGAAATGTTTTTCACAAATATAGGTAGGTACTTCCAAATAAAGAAGCCATTTGATGAGCATGTTTAACTATATTTGGATATAACTCAGGTGAAAGTCCTTTGTAGAATTCAATTAAATCTTATCACGGTAAGATGCTTTTGCTTCGACGTTCTCTTGATAACCTATTAATTCAAACTGAATATTTACAGGAACAGCGTCCGGGTTACAAGAAAAGGGATCCTGAAAAATATTAAAATTCATTTGTTGTTTCTCACATCCGCATACACAAATATCAAAGTCTCTGACCATTTATTCTTGCCATAGGATATTTAATTTTAAATGTAATTTTTAATTCTAATGGATTCAAGCTCTGTACTATTCCATTTAAGTCGTTTTTTGCGACCCGGGTTTCGCCTTTCGGCATCTTCAGGCGTCGTGTACACTGTACACTCACCAAAGGCAAACACACACTGACAACGAACACCCTTAACTCTACCTTATATAGTAAAACAATACAATAAAGTAGGTAAAAACTCCATTACCTACCTATTTAGTCAGAAATTACAACAAAAAGTACAATAAACAAATTATGAATAGCTGAAGTGTCAGTAAAAAACCCAATTAGTAAAAACCCTATCTTATTAATAACAATACACTGGACAGCATATTATTATAATAAATCGTCAAACCTAATAATAGGTCAAAATTCTTTATAACAATAAAAAATACTACACTCAAGAGGTGTAAATCGTCAATT
Source organism: Rhyacophila brunnea (assembly GCF_057557595.1). Taxonomy (NCBI): domain Eukaryota; kingdom Metazoa; phylum Arthropoda; class Insecta; order Trichoptera; family Rhyacophilidae; genus Rhyacophila; species Rhyacophila brunnea. The sequence continues at coordinate 19,846,856 of NW_028232752.1, forward strand.
CTAAGAAAAATAATTAATCGAGTTAACTAATGAGATGTCTATAATAATACTACTTACAAGGTACCTACTTTTATTTTTATAACATTATTTTTTAACAAAAACAAAATTATACATATAAACTCGCTTAATATAATATAATATATAACTCACCTAATATAATATATATATATATTATACAATTATGCATACCTAAATCCTCATCCCACAAATATATATAATCTCATACAAACATATATAAATTGTGTGTCAATACAATTGACCATAATATAGTCTCATATGTAAAACATCATATTATAGGATATAACAAAGGGCTACTAGGAAAGCTGAGTTGATCGTTCAATATAGGTAAGCTCTGCAACTGTGCTCTATTTATTTCTAATATTTCTTAGTAGAATAATTTATAATCACCCGTATGACTGTGAAGTAGTTTTGCACCCTTTTCAATGTCAAACGTGTGTTTTTCATTTAATAAGTGGTTAGCAAACGTTGAAGTATCCTTCTCCAATCTTTGGGCTGCTAAATGTTCTGAAATTCTAATATTTAGGCTCCTCGTAGTTTTCCCAATGTAAAATTTAGGACAGTTGTTACAGTCTAATTTGTAAATACCGGATTTATTTTTAATCTCTATGGAGTCTTTATTATTTATTAATAATCTACCAACTGTGTTATTACAATAAAATGCCGGTTTGACATTATTTTTGGACAGATGTTTTATAACTTTTTCACTGGTTTTACCTATATAACTTAATCTACACCAATGATTAGCAATGACCGGTATGGTAGGTTCTATACCTTTATATAATAATTTAGATACTAATTTTATTTTCTTTTTTATTAAAAGTTTGTCTATAAGAGACTCCTCATAACCGTTGTTAATAGCAATTTGTTTAATCGTTGAAAGTTCGTTTTGAAAATTTGTTTCACTTAAGGGCACAGTTACAAGTCTATGTATATCTGAATGAAATGCGGCTAGTTTATATGCAGGTGGATGATTCGAGGAACTATGTATAATGCAATCCGAATATGTCGGTTTTCTATAAATGTTGAACTCATGTATGTTCTTTTCTATGTTAATATTTAGGTCTAGAAAATTAATTTTCTTAACACCTACTTCTAATGTAAATTTAATATTATCATCTAGTGAATTTAAAAACTTATGGAATTTGGTCAGTTGTCTATCTGTACCATTAAACAAACAAAGTATATCATCTACATACCGAAACCAATATATGATATCTCTGGTTTTAGTTTTGTTTTCGAATATAATAGATTCTAAAAAGTCCATATATAACTCTGCTAACAAAGGAGACAGACAATTTCCCATTGCCAGGCCTGAAATTTGTTTATAACATTTACCGTTAAATTGGAAATAATTTTGTTCTACACATATGTCTAAAATATTCATCAACTCCGAGATAATCACTGGATTCACACGGCGTTTAGTTAACATTTCATGAACAATATTTTTACATTTACCTACGGGTACATTAGTAAATAAACTGACTACGTGAAAAGAAATTAATTTGGAATTACTAGGAATATTACAATTATTATGATTATTTATTTTACTAATTAAATCTATCGAATTTTTGACGCTGTAATTAGGATTAAATTTAGTGTAATAACGAATTAATCGGTTCGCCTTCTGAGATAATTTATAGGCTGGAGCAGTCACATATGAGACTACCGGTCTTATAGGAAAAGATGTTTTATGTAATTTTGGTAACCCATAGAGTTTAGGAGCTAATGGATTACGCTCAGTTAAATGAAACATGTCCTTTGAGTTAATAGTAATTTTTGAATTTTTAATTAAATCTTTCACATTTTTATTAAATTTAACAGTAGGGTCATTTTTTAATTCTATTATCTTATTATCGTTTAAATTATTAGTTACCTTATCGACATAATCAACACGAGATAACAAAACTGTGGTATTACCTTTATCCGCCTTCGTTACTACGATATTATTCTGTTTTATTTTGTTTCGGATATTTTTAAGTGTCAATAATTCTGAATTAAAAGGCTTAATCTCATTGGCATTTTTACAATCTGTTTTCAAAATTCTGGAACAAATATGCTTACCTGTCAAATCCTTATGTAAGGCCATTTCCAGATCAATTGCTAAGTTTTCAAAATCTGATTTTTGGTTGGTTGATAACGGACAATACTTGAGATCTTTAGATAAAAGGGCCGTCTCATCATTATTTAGATTAACATTCGAAAGGTTAACTATTCTATCTAAAAAATAATGTTATAAAAATAAAAGTAGGTACATTGTAAGTAGTATTATTATAGACATCTCATTAGTTAACTCGATTAATTATTTTTCTTAGAATTGACGATTTACACCTCTTGAGTGTAGTATTTTTTATTGTTATAAAGAATTTTGACCTATTATTAGGTTTGACGATTTATTATAATAATATGCTGTCCAGTGTATTGTTATTAATAAGATAGGGTTTTTACTAATTGGGTTTTTTACTGACACTTCAGCTATTCATAATTTGTTTATTGTACTTTTTGTTGTAATTTCTGACTAAATAGGTAGGTAATGGAGTTTTTACCTACTTTATTGTATTGTTTTACTATATAAGGTAGAGTTAAGGGTGTTCGTTGTCAGTGTGTGTTTGCCTTTGGTGAGTGTACAGTGTACACGACGCCTGAAGATGCCGAAAGGCGAAACCCGGGTCGCAAAAAACGACTTAAATGGAATAGTACAGAGCTTGAATCCATTAGAATTTAAATTCAAATTCCATCAAGTACCTTCGGTCGAAAGTATTAATATTGTAATTTTTAATATTCGATATGAAGAATAAACAATAATACAGATTTAACATAAATCTTGCGAGACACACTTTGTGAACCCCTGTTTAAGGTATATATACAATAATATATAATTTAAAAACATATTAAAGAAATCTTTTAATAAAACATGACGCCATACCTCGAATCTGCATCCATCGAATTCCGGTCTATGTGCGTTACCAATAATTTAGTCAGCTGTGCCGTACCTAATTATGACGAAATGAACTTATAGCAAGCAACTGGGGCGTTTTATAAATTTCGCTAATATTGGTGACTGGATTTAGTAGATTTAATTAAGGTACCAATAATAGAAACTTACTTTGATTGCTCGCCAGCGTTAAATTTCTCTTGCATTTGCCAAACAAAAAATGTATACAATAATGTTTACTGTGAATCGTTTCATAAATATACAGAGTGGTTAAAATCTATTTGACCCATTTCTTATAAAAAAGGAGTCCCCGAGCGTAACCGACTCGTATCTACGACCCTTTCATGGGAAAACAAGTGCCCTTTGAGTGCTTTCCCGAGTCATTTTCACTAAAAGTACATACAGTATTTGATATAAATACTCTCAGTATCGCTTTCTTTTGTAGCTAAGCTACGTATATGAGACACTGTAAATAACAATGCTTGATCTACACACATATTACCTATAATAATTTGAGGAAATAAAACAGACAGTCATATCAGATGCCGTCCTAAGGCAGACTCTTGACTCTGACGACGTCAGGCTCATCATCAAAGAGATTGGAAAGTGTATGATTATAGAAACGTAGTAATAATATGCCATGCTAACAGATTCAGTCAACGATATTTAAGCTCAAACACCTGTAGTTTGTGGGAATCACTGACAGATAAAGTTATTCCTTATTATGCTACATTCTCAAATATTCGTCGAATAAAAGAAAATTGTTTGATAAATTATTAGAAAGTGCAAGTACGTTTAGACCTAAATTCGACGAGATCCTGACGCTGGCTAGCATTCAAGGTAAGTAGGTACCTATTATTGATTGAAACCACAAAATTTAGTCGCCAATATTAGCGAAATTTGAGAAGCACGTGAGTTCCATGACTATTAATTAATTTCATCGTAATTAGATAAGTTTCTGGTGCTTAAATTGGTAAATCATATTGGCCGGAATCCAATGGATGCAGGTTTGAGTCCTGTCCGGCACCATATTTTTTTTTCTTTGAGATGTTTTTGAATGATGCATATTTAATAATACAACTATTGTCATGCTGTTAGTAAGTGAACGAAACACGTACCTGTTATATTAGATCATTTATATATCAAGTGAATGATTAGTATTGTTTTCGTGGTGCAGTGTATAAGGCGCTGGTCTTTCCTACGGGAACTTTCGGTTCGACCCGGTGAGGATACAATATATTTTTTGGGTATTTTTGATTATTTCACTTATATTACTAAATACACTACTGTCATTGAACCTCTAGGCCTGTTATATTGTTAAAAAAAGAATATAATATACATATATAATATATATTATAAAAATTAACAAGTAAACGTTGTACGTCTTGAAAAGATTGTTTGATGCATTTTCTTAGATGGTACTTCAGTGAGACGGCAAATAATTTTCAACTATAGGTGCGATGAAATTCCGGACTGGCTGGCAATCGGAGAGCGAAAGTCGAACTGTGAACACGTCAATTTGTTTCGTGATGACGACTGGGGAATTAATTCTTAAATCGTGTAAAGATGACTAAAAAACGTTACCCATTTACTTGAAAAAGAAATTAGTAATAGAACAATAAACATAACATTAAATGGATGCATGTTGACTTTTTATGACAAATTATGTTTTGTTCTGCACGCGTCATTTGCATAATCTGCGCGTCGCGTAGTCACGATCGTTTTAGACCGTGCCCCTGCTGAAGTTTTTATTTTCAAGAGGTATACGCACATATTATTATTCTGTCATAGTTTATCTTTCTGTACAGTACTGTATCATGGAAAATTTTCTGTTGCTTCATGCGACTCCGCGGAAATTATTTGCTAAAGCTTTTTACTAATTGTTCAAGTTTTAAGCTTGCTTTGAGCTTTGGGTCATATTGTCAACTCGATTCAGACCAATCCTTAATGTCAACATTCACCGCTAATATTAAGTAGATGTATCTAATATGATTTTATTACAGAGCTGTCTCAGATTGCCGGGTTTCTAAGAAGATTGATTATTTCAATTGGTTTCGAACCAATTGAAGCCATTTCTAATTCATTCCTAATCTTGGAAGCTCAATTAATTAATTAATTGGTGAGTCAAGTAAGTTATGTAATAAGTCATTTTGAATACGAATGAAGAATGGTACAAAACTACTCTAAAATAGATCTTGGATTATATTATAGTTGGTTAGTTATCTATTAAATATATATATATATATATATTTTTTAAATTTTATACATTAAACCTATACGTATCGCCATTGTTAGCTTTCTTCCACGGATATTTGTGATTTAATTAGGTATTATCAGTGACCTCCCGTGGGGGTAGGCAGATTGAGCGTCGCTTCGGGGCGGCAGTTACCCGAAGGGCGGCAAATCGAGGTAAATCATTATTTATATAGCAATAGCTACCTAAACTTAGTAATAACGAAAATATCCTTCCATTAAAAAGTCATTGGTGAACAGCAATAACACGTGCAGATTTGCAAATAATATTTGAATTATAGGTAGGTACATGCTTACATAATTTAAAAGTTATCCAAATTTAATATGTTTGTTAGTTATTTGCGAGTTTTGGAAGTTGTCAGGCGTATTTTTAAAAGTACCCATCTGAAATCGTGGACATTGTCTATTGAAGTAGATATGGCATTTAAATTAGATTTAGTAGTATAGGTATATTATTATGTTAGTACCTAATGTATCCACCATACAACACATTTCTTAGATATTGGAGTCATGAAAGGATGATAAAAAGTACGGTACCTAAGTATAAAAAAATGTGGCGGCATTTTATCTAGGAACGTCACTGGGTATTATTAGACTTCCCGTACATTTGAAATCAGTCCGAATTTGGCAACCCAATCCGGCGTTGTTTGACACATTTTCATTCCGTATCATTATTATTTTTATCCTATTTTCTTCATATCAACATTAGTGAATCAAAATTCCGACGAAGCCGTTTTTAAGGCTATACCTACTTCAGTTGAGGCATGGTCTAAAAAGATCGTGACTAAGCGATGCGCGGATTATGCAAATGACGCGAGCCGAACGATATACAATTTGTCATAAAAATTCAACACGCGTCCATTTAATGTTATGTTATTGTTATATTAGTAATCATAATAGTATGTTCATTGACATGTTTTCTTTTTCAAGTAAATGGGTAACGTTTTTTAGTCTTCTTTACACGATATAAGAATATATTTCTCCGACGCCATCACAATGACGTGCTTATACTTCGCTATCGGTCTCCAATTGGCGACGAGTGAAAAATTTCGTCCCACCTTCTGTTGAAAATTATTTTCCGTTTCACTTCTGTATGTTCTTAACTCATTCGACGCGGATGACACGGCTGCCGTGTCCCCGTTAAGCGGCCGATCGATCCAATTAACATGTTATTTAAATACGGTAATTAAAAAGTAATTAAAAGTTACGCAGCGATTGTGTTAAAGAACATTATAGTTAGGTACCACGGTTTTATGATTATAACACGATTGACAATATAGTACCGTAAACGAATGATTTCGGGGTTTGACGTAGGTATTCCAAATCTCAATTTACCACGTGGACATTGGGGTTTTCACATGATTTTTTTTTTAAATATTTTAAACAAGTAAGTTCAGTGTAAAGTACAGTTACGTTTTATAACAATAAAATGGTAACGAAAGTGTAGTTTATACGCTGTGTAAGTTTTAACAATCTTGGTTTGGTAGTTTTTGAGTTATATCTGAACAAATAGAGACACACACCAATTTTATTGTTTTGTGTAGTATATATTTGCGCCTACGATGGCCGACCGGCTAACGCATCGTTTTATAATGTCGTGGGTCTCAGGTTCGAGCAATGGGTCGGGTAAATACACATTCTGTTTTTCAAGCAGAAGCAGGGTTTTTTAGAGCAGGGTTTCCCAAACTTTTTTTGCAATGGAACACTTTGAAAATCCGGAAATTTTAACGGAACACTTAGTTTATTTTATAGGCTATTACTAGTGCAGCCAATTCCTGAAATCTGCCAATTTTGGCAACTGTCGTTAAACTGACAAGACTTGTCAGCCGGTCAGTTAAAAACAATATACCCCATATTTTTCATGCTCACGGTGTGAGAAAAGATGGTCCTCCATCTGTACCTAGATCATGGGCCCCACATCCCGAAGCGGGCCCCCAGGATAAGATCTTTGGCGGGCCCCCTACTTATCGCTAAGGTTAAAGGCAATGTGATGACTACAGCTGCATATTCCAAATGGTGTTCGAGGTAAAATTAAGGGTATTTTTAGAGATTTTTTTGTATTTTTAATACACTCACTTTTATTTTGATATGCACAAGTATGTATTTATGTTAAATATCGACAATAATCAAAAATTGTAAGTATGGCAAAACCATATATTATCAAATGTTGACATTTTTTTACTATTAGTGCATGTTTGTGATGTGTGTTTATCTCACTTGGCTGGTCGATCTCTCACGCCGGGCCCCCCGTAAGCCCAGGCCCCCAGGCTAGAGGCCTATCAGCCCCCCCCCCCTTGTGGGAGCCATGACCTATCTAGATACTTGACGTCATAAACATCAGTGGAGATTGATCATCACTCGCCTTTCATTATGAAGTAGGTTCTTTAATTATTTTAGTTTTATTTATTTTACTTCTACTTAGTAGAAAATCTTTAAATGTGTTGCAGTGTATAAAACCTTTCCAAACGGTCACGGAACAGGTATTCAGGTTCGGCGGAACATAGTTTGGGAAACCCTGATTTAGAGTTTGTCCAGATTACGGCTGTCTCGCCACGATACGCCTCGAGTGCATATGGACGGCTCAATGAAGTCACCTGTGCCTATACCGCGCGCGAGAGGTGACACGTCTCGAGTACATGTGTACGGCTCAATGAGGTAACATGTACTTGGAATGCGATTGAGTCAAATCACGCCATATGGACAAGGACTTAAACCCTGCGTCTTAATCTGGCCCTGTGTCTCATCTGAGGTTGCTTTCGCATATAGCAACGAAGCAATTAATTACACACAATAAACTTATTTATCTTATCTTTGATATTCAAATATTAATAAGGCGCTTGTCAGAAAATGACTATTATACAGGTGAAAGCTTTTACCTGTAAATGAAGAAGCAATTTAATTTCTCTTGATAATAATAATATATTCGATGTAATTAGCGATAGAACCTATCGTAATTAACTTATGTACTCGAGTCTCACAGACGTAAATACAATAGACTGATTTATAGCCTCCATAAATCCAAAAGTCTTTGATAAAGCTCCTTAAGTGAGTAATTAATTTCTTTTCAATAGAGAAAGACACACAGAAAAAACTAGCTTATACAATTACTCTGATTTTCCGAATTAATCTTTTTTAAGTCATTTCAATTAACTACGCTCCTTGTTTCGAAAATGAAAATGGGTATTTTTTCCTGTAGGGATTTAATATTATGTAATGTATATAAAGCTCACGATGGCCGGGATTTTACTACGTCGGTTCATAATGACGAAAATCCCGGGTTTGAATCTCGGGTCTGTCAAAATTCACATATTGTTTTTCAATGTGTGTTTGGACCCAGAGTATAGACTTGATCGATTGGGGTTGTGGCTAACTCGTAAAAACTCAGATACTTGATACAGCCTCCACTCTGTAGAGGTCCACTTTTTTGGATCGTACAAAATAAAAAAAATAATCTGCATATTTTAACTATATAATGTGTAATACATTAGGCAATACTTCTGATAGGTGGGTTTCATCCACTTCCCGTGTATCATGATAGTCGAAATTTGGTATTACGCATTTAGATACTAATCACTAATGAAATGATAGTGCTCTGTATATTGTGGGATAAGTCCAGGACACTAAACTTCAGGTCCCTATAAATCGTTCTTAATAAAAAAAAAACTAACTAACAAATTTCAAGGGGGAAGGCTTCACTTGCTCACATATGACACTTGCTTGTTTTAGTGTACATTTGCATATGTCTTCCATTCATGGCGGAATATAAAACAGTGTTTGTAAACAGTTATACTATATTTTATTTGTATGTCGGTTAAATGTTTAATCTTCTTCCAGACGAAGGTATCTTTAGTTTCCTTATACAAATCGCTGACACAAAATCCAGATTGACAAAAGTGAAATCACTTTTATATATATGTTATAAAAATATCACAATATAAGCGTGAATTTTGATATAAAATATGACGTAGTTAGAGCGACGCTGATCAAGAGAAAACTATGTACCTAATACACTTCAGGTAAGAGCAGTCATATGTTCTATAGTCTATGTAATTCATGCGCAGTAGAAGAGATCGCTATCTGCGCAATTTCAAGGTTAAGTTGTTCCACTATAGTTATATGTTTTAACATTTTTGATCTGGGCTCTGCGCCAGTTGTATATTATAATAATGTTGTTTGAAATAGGTACAATGTTAGTTTTTTAAACATAAACAATCGTTACAAGTTCCCGGGGCGTTTGGGAAAATAAACAATGGACCTTGCTATGGCCAACGGTTTGGTGCTCTGTCAACTGGAAAATAGCCTGCCCTTCCCATTTCTTACGCGAAGCTGGGAACCAAGTTGGGAGACGATCCACGTTCAGTTTACTTCCAAAATATATACGTGACGGTTTTTAAAATGTGCTATCGTAATAATAACATCTAAGGTAGCAATTCGCAAGTTAGTAATTAGTGAATCTAATATTAATCTAAACTAAACATAAGGGAGTGGTGCCTAGTTGGAGATCAATCATTCATCAAATGCGATTGTCAGTTTATTACGTCATTTATATTGATATCTTAGTTAAAAATACTATTCAGAAAATATATATTATATACTTTGTTTATAATATACATATATAGTAATTCGGCTTCGATTCGAGATGGATTTGATACAGTAAATTTGAGTTTTTAATTTTCATTCTGGAATTTCTAATTCTAATCGATTACTTTAATACTATAGATAAAACAAATTGTTATAGGTACTATTGTAATGTAGTTACTAACTAATTATACTAATATAACTAAGTGAGTTTTTTTTGTAATGTTCTTATAACAGATAAGTGAGATAATAAATTTTATTTTGTTTTACTGTCTCAGTGATAACGGTTAAAAATTGTACTAAATTAGATTACAATTTAGTCTTGTAGCGAAGTAAAGTGCTATTAGGGACATCTAGTGACAGGATTATAAAACATGCTGTTTAATACGGATAAGTGAATATTGTTTTGATTGTATGCGATAAAAATGAAAATGATATCAATGTACACTTTTTTTAAATTAAATATTTTAATGATAAGTATAAAATATTATGTAGATAGTAATAGTTATTGAGGTTTATTTAATAATTGTGTGTTAGTGTTTGAATTTTAAAAATCTACTTAGGTTTTTTTGTTTAATATTTTGATATCACAATGTAATTACAACACTTTTAAGGGGGAGCGTAATGCTGCTAACGCTATCTAGCGACGTGTCAATGCAAATAGTGTACGTTCATACAAATTTCTGCTTATTTTTATACACTTTTAACTGTTTTAATTAATCAGTACGTCTTTACAAACATTAAAAAAGATTTTCATTGTAAACTATCAGCCAAATTATATTAACGCGTATTTTTCAAGAAAATGTATGTTTTATTATTCCCTTACTAGGTGTACGCAGTAAAAATAAAGTTAAATTATAGATTTATCAAATTTATCAAATATTATTCAAATGTTTATTAGATATTGTTTTTTTAACAGGAATATACTAATATATTAAAAATAATTCATCATATTGTATTACTTTAGTGATATATTATAATTGGACATAGTTATGCAGAAAGTAGCCAGTCCACAAAAAATAAAAAAAATGAGATATGATATAGATCAGATGCGAGAAGGTTTTCTCTATATTCTGCTGAAAATAGCAAAGCCGCAAAAAAATATTTTTGAAATAAAATAATTACAATTTGACATTTTACATACATTTTTAATAATCATGTTGTTCCTAAAGTGCCATTATTTCAGCTCGACATTATTGTGGACTGGCTACATTCTGCATAACTACGATCAATTTTGATAAAGCGATTGTTTAATCAATTGTAGGTTTGTGAATAACAGTAATGAGTCAATTGTTTGTCTCCTAAATTCATGTCAAAATGGCAGATTCGACAATAGAAATTATGTCAAATAGTTGAAATTTTAAGGATAATAAAAACGTTTCATTAATTATTAGTGTATTATAATAATATAATGAAATTCTACCCGTGCAACTTTTGCGTGCGGCGGAAATCCCCCGACTTTTACCCACCCCTCTCAACCAATTCCGAATCGAGCGAAACTTCCGAATCCGAAAGCGACAGACTGAAACCAAAGCACCATTACCCGGCCATATTTGTGCCGACCACTTATCACGCGTCGGTGATTAACAAGAAAAAGAAGAAAATCGACACGTCGATCGGTCGAAAGTTCGCGAGCGCTTTCAGGAAGCTAGCGGCGACATCTCTGTACGGGAGACCGAAGAAGCAGAAAGCTCAGCCGCTCGTCAAAAGCTCGAATAATAATTCGTACTACGATATCTGTAGCGAGTGTCAGCGATTTGCGGCTGACTGGGAAAGAAGAGGCCGTTATTCATTTGGTGAGAATCATTTTAAGTATATTGAATTAACCAAAATAATAATAATCAACGAAATAAACAATGCTGCCAACGTAATAAATAAATTGATACAATTTCAGTGTTGCTAACTTTGTGTATTTTCTTACTAAATCTAGCATATTTATATCCAGGCGCATGGTGTTGAAAACGTTTCTGTATTTTGCGATTAGCTTCAAAGTATCTTTACAATAAATAGACACACCATTTAGATGTTAATTGTAAAAATGGGAAGTTATCTGTCAATTGTTTAGAAATAGACACAAATTCCCGACCTCGGATTTTAATAATATTTTTTAAAGCATGCACCCCTACAATATTTATTAGAGAATTGATTTTACTCAAAATTTTAATGGGAAGTGCTAAAAAATTAAGCTTTTGAGAATAGAAAAAAGGTTTCTATTGACAAATTTTTTATCAAAAAATTTAGCATTTCTTCTTGTAAAATACTTACGTTATTTTCTTACCAAGTATGTCATTTTTAGACGATTAGTGTGTTAGTAAAATACGCGTATTTTAATGTAAAGTTCAGTTGGTGAGTTTATTGTAAATTATTAATATATATATATTTGTTAATCTGTATGTCGTCAGGAATAAATATATGCAAATCCTTCCCATACATACGAGCCACGTATTATATCTAACTAGACGTCCTATGACAGAGCAGTGCAACACTCTGTTAATGCATATATAATTTGTCATTTTGTATTATACATAGGAGGGCCAAACAGAAGCTATTAGCATATTAAACCATGTGTTACCGTGAGATGCGAGACGGGTTTAGTCTTCAGATGCAACATAATATATATTATATATATTATCACGTCATCATGATATATATTATATAATATATTCACATAGTAGACTATCTTTGCTAGGCCTTTGAAATGTAAGGATCGTATTCAGCTTGGCGTGAATAATAATATTATAATATAATTTAAATAATTTTATATTCGTGATAATATACGTATTCTATATTATTAGATATAAACAATAACTCTGTTCTACCAAATAACTTCGGGTGTTGATATATTCCACATACGTGAGGATGAGTATAATATGGGTGGGCGTTATTTAAGGCTATACTTCAGCTGGGGCATGGTCTAAAACGATAGTGACGCGTGCAGAACAAAACATAATTTGTCATAAAAAGTCAACATGCGTCCATTTAAACTTATGTTTATTGTTCTATTACTAATAATAATAATATATTCATTGACATGTCTTCTTTTTCAAGTAAATGGGTAACGTTTTTTAGTCATCATTATACGATTTAAGAATTAATTCCCCCGTCGCCATCACAAAATAAATTGACGTGTTCACAGCTCGACTTTCGCTCTCCGATTGCTAGCCAGTCAGAAATTTCGTCGCACCTATTGCTGAAAATTATTTGCCGTTTCACTGAAGTACCGTCTTAATAAATTCTTAAAATAGGGTCTACTTAGCTCATTCGGCGTACTTACATGTATCTACTTTATAATATTTGTATTTACTCTTTATATTGTTGTTTTAATACTGCATATATTTCTTTGTACTTTTTGTACTTTAAAAATTAAATATATATAATATATAAGTATAAGATTTTGAAGGGGTTGACTATAGATTTTATTTAAATTGGAAAAGTTATTTAAATGAGAGAAAACGCGAAGGTTTATAGACAGGGCTCTTGCACTAATGTCGTTTCTATTTGAATGCGATATAAAGTGGGTCTCAAGAATCAACAACATCTGAGCGGATAATGATGTTTATTAAAGAAGCAAATTACGATATGTACAGCGTATTTATTGCAACAGTCGAGAAGGTATCGATATCGTAAAGGTACGGGTCCGAATGAGGACAAGGTAACTCTCTGGATCCAAGTGAGGATGTGTTTTCCAATCTGGTTTAATATTGTAGAGCTTCGAATAATATCAAAAATGTCTCTGTCACACAGTTTCGTATTAGCCGATCATGGCGTAGAGTGGTACCGCGTCGTATGATTTGACTTCCCGGAATTGGACAGCTACTCTCTACATTAAAAGTGGAGTAGGTACGCCAGTAAAATCTATGTAGGGATATAAGGCATAATAATAAATGTACCTATTAGAGTGATTATTTTCGACTCGATGGTAAATTGTCAGCGATAGAAATATTTTGTGCAATTATGTTATTTATTATGATAAAAAACGCAGTATTAAATTTGTTGTTTCAAGTTATATTACGTCATAACTCGTAAGAGTTATAAGTTCTTATTTATGTATATCTGTGATGATCTTTTATATTTTAATATTCAAAATAATATTTACGTCAATTCAATTTACGCATTTTTTGTTATAATTTACGATAATCGATTTAAGATAATATATTTAAAATTCGTCAATTATATATAATATTTTAACGACAAGGGGGGACATTCTCAGCGTAGGTCAAAATGGAGCTTTTGTTCTATTTTCAAAGCATGATCCTGGACATACCTTAAACGTTGTAGATAATCTATTTATATAATTTTGAAGCCTTATTATCCTTTATATTTATTTTAAACATTTGATGACTGCATAAAGTATCTTTATTACATAAAATTGTATTCTTTTAAACTTCTCGCTCTAATGTTTTAGAATATAGTCATATTTCAGTACATACATGCGCAGTGGTGTTAAGATTTTTTACATTTATTATTTTTTAAACGCATTTATAAAACCATCAGTATAATTTATATCGACATTATTATAGTGAAATATTTACGATAAAAAATTATATTGATAATCTCTGTGATCCCAAAGTTGACAAGAATTAGGCATTTTATTATTTAAAAAATGGGCAAGATTAACACATTTGAAGATAATTCTAAAGATAATCATTATAAGCTATGTCTTTGACCATTCAAGTGTGATAAACAACCTACGAATAATGATTGCTTTATAATAATTTTTGACCTAAGAATAAGGTTGTGTTTTTTTGAAATACGCCATTTCTTTTGGCATTCCTCAGTGGTTAAGCTACAACATACGGCCGTAGCCATAAATTGACAAACTATAATTGAAGTAGGGAGTAAAATTATGTTAACACGTGTGTTTGAACATGTACCGTTTAAAAAAAAATCGGTTAGGTTTTGAATAATATAATGCCTAATTCTTGTCAAATTTGGGATCACAGAGATTATCAATATAATTTTTTATCGTAAATATTTCACTATAATAATGTCGATATAAATTATACTGATGGTTTTATAAATTTAATCGTTTAAAAATTAATAAATGTACCTATTAGAGTGATTATTTTCGACTCGATGGTAAATTGTCAGCGATAGAAATATTTTGTGCAATTATGTTATTTATTATGATAAAAAACGCAGTATTAAATTTGTTGTTTCAAGTTATATTACGTCATAACTCGTAAGAGTTATAAGTTCTTATTTATGTATATCTGTGATGATCTTTTATATTTTAATATTCAAAATAATATTTACGTCAATTCAATTTACGCATTTTTTGTTATAATTTACGATAATCGATTTAAGATAATATATTTAAAATTCGTCAATTATATATAATATTTTAACGACAAGGGGGGACATTCTCAGCGTAGGTCAAAATGGAGCTTTTGTTCTATTTTCAAAGCATGATCCTGGACATACCTTAAACGTTGTAGATAATCTATTTATATAATTTTGAAGCCTTATTATCCTTTATATTTATTTTAAACATTTGATGACTGCATAAAGTATCTTTATTACATAAAATTGTATTCTTTTAAACTTCTCGCTCTAATGTTTTAGAATATAGTCATATTTCAGTACATACATGCGCAGTGGTGTTAAGATTTTTTACATTTATTATTTTTTAAACGCATTTATAAAACCATCAGTATAATTTATATCGACATTATTATAGTGAAATATTTACGATAAAAAATTATATTGATAATCTCTGTGATCCCAAAGTTGACAAGAATTAGGCATTTTATTATTTAAAAAATGGGCAAGATTAACACATTTGAAGATAATTCTAAAGATAATCATTATAAGCTATGTCTTTGACCATTCAAGTGTGATAAACAACCTACGAATAATGATTGCTTTATAATAATTTTTGACCTAAGAATAAGGTTGTGTTTTTTTGAAATACGCCATTTCTTTTGGCATTCCTCAGTGGTTAAGCTACAACATACGGCCGTAGCCATAAATTGACAAACTATAATTGAAGTAGGGAGTAAAATTATGTTAACACGTGTGTTTGAACATGTACCGTTTAAAAAAAAATCGGTTAGGTTTTGAATAATATAATGCCTAATTCTTGTCAAATTTGGGATCACAGAGATTATCAATATAATTTTTTATCGTAAATATTTCACTATAATAATGTCGATATAAATTATACTGATGGTTTTATAAATTTAATCGTTTAAAAATTAATTAATGTAAAAAATCTTAACACCACTGCACATTTATGTACTGAAATATGACTATATTCTAAAACATTAGAGCGAGAGGTTTAAAAGAATACTATTTAATGTAATAAAAATACTTTATGCAGTCATCAAATGTTTAAAATAAATAATATAAAGGATAATAAGGCTTCAAAATTATATAAGTAAATAGATTATCTACAACGTTTAAGGTATGTCCAGGATCATGCTTTGAAAATAGAATAAGCTCAATTTTGACCCACGCTGAGCACGTCCGCCCTTAAAGCGCATATACGTATATACTATTATGGAAAATCATATTATTTCAGATAAACGTACCTAACAAATTAAAAAAATATTATTGAAATATGGATTTATAGCATTTCTATCTATATCACTACTGTATTTAATGTAATGTATAATTGGTAAAGGGTAATATGTGTAATTAATGGACGACACGCAATAAAACAATGTCGTAACTCCATTTTAGTTATTAGATAATCATGTCTATGGTCTTCTAATGGGCTATTATTGTAATGTGTGAATTGATTTAATTGAGACATGGGCTGCTTCAAATGGCGGTGATAATATAAACGGCTTATAATATAAATAAAATATATAATCTTACTAGGTATTATATTTTAAGGTGATTCGCTCGTTTTTATTTTGTCTTGATGAAGACTTGTATCTTCAAATCGTTGTTAAACCAAATTGATAACAACCTAATAAGAATTGGTCACTTTTTTTTTTTTATTAAATTCATTATAACAAGAACTGTCCCACGCTTAAGAATGTATAATATTGAAAATCTTCAATGTATGTATTCGAAATACACGGTGATCAATGATCAGTAATTGTTATTATTTTAATTTCATGTTAACTTTATCAGTTATTGTCTTAAAATATTTATTGTATACTAGTTAAACGTATGTTTCGTCATATATAATGCATGACATATTATATTCTTCTCAAATTACTATGAAATTAAGTATTTGCAAAACAAATGAAACTATTGACTGTTTATTAAGAAAGAAAACATTTAAACAGTAAACATAAGCATATTAAGTACCATTTATTTATAGATTCTTTAAAAACAATGTAGGTAATATGTATTAATATATTTAATGATGCTTGGAAGATATAAATTTTTGTTTAAAAAATAAACTAATGATATCAATACCCTTAAGAGATTTTTTACGTGACCGGATGTATTTAGTGGAATTTAATTTTTAATTTGGAAATCGAATGGCATACTTCACTTTCAATTCGAATTACTATTACGTGTCACAATTTAAAAAAGAGCTAACCTGCAATAATTATCTTGTAATATACCTAATACATATTATTATATATTTTTATAAGTCGGACAATTTATCAATGATGTGTGTGAAGTGAACGATATACACAAAAAGATCAGAAATAGTTAATATGTTTGAGAGAAAAACTATATTATATTAACGATATATGACTATAACACGATTAGAATTATTTCAATAGAAGGTGTTTAAGGCGAAGTCTTCACTGAGCCTTTTTTAAAGAGGCACCTAGCGGAAAAATACGAAGCTTGCAATTTGAGACATTTTTTTGATAATTTACAATTTCAACTGTATTAATGAGTAAATATGTATCTGAAAACATTAAAAATAAAAATATTTTTTATTTTAAGTCAAAGACAAACTTACAATTGTAAAAAATGTAATAAAATGTGAATTTGTTCTATCGGTCCGCACCCTATTATTACATATATTTTATGGTCATATTTATTATTAAAATTTAGTTTATTAAGTTTTCTAAGCATCACTTAAGCGATTTTTGACAAATTCATAGTTTTAATATTTTTTATATCTATTTTAAAAAACATCGATTTTTATAAAAAATATAAATGTGTATAACTTGAAATCCTTTTTATTTATATTAATATAAATATTTTATTTATATTTAAAAAAATAATTGATTTGATATAAATAATAAGAATTTCAAGTTATACACATTTATATTTTTTATAAAAATCGATGTTTTTTAAAATAGATATAAAAAATATTAAAACTATGAATTTGTCAAAAATCGCTTAGGTGATGCTTAGAAAACTTAATAAACTAAATTTTAATAATAAATATGACCATAAAATATATGTAATAATAGGGTGCGGACCGATAGAACAAATTCAAATTTTATTACATTTTTTACAATTGTAAGTTTGTCTTTGACTTAAAATAAAAAATATTTTTATTTTTAATGTTTTCAGATACATATGTATTCATTAATACAGTTGAAATTGTAAATTATCAAAAAAATGTCTCAAATTGCAAGCTTCGTATATTTCCGCTAGGTGCCTCTTTAAAAAAGGCTCAGTGAAGACGTCGCCTTAAGAGCTTGTTCAAATGTCTCGCCACCAGCGGCGGCTCCTCTAACACCATGCATGTGCGCTGCACTGCCTTTTCCTAAACATCACTCAATGTGCAACAATGCTATTCATAAGTCATCACTCGTTTATCGCAATTTAATCCATGTAAATTTATACCAAAAGCATATACTCAGTAAACAGTCACCGAATTCGTGCGCTCGTCGGAACGCACAAATATGGATCTTAGTTTGCCGTTCATATTACATTGGGTAATAACAGTTCAAGCCGACACGTGAAAACGATAAATAACTCATGAATACATAAAATTTTATGACCATTAGGGACGCAGCTCAAAAGTTACGCGGAAAAATTTAGTAACTGAGATTTAGCAGGATTAATAAAAAAATAGATTTTTTTTATTTAAATCTCATATAAATTCATTGAAAATAGGCTGATATTGAATAAAAAATGATTATCAACATAAATATTTTGGATCGATCCTTTATTCCTTCTATATTTGCAATTATTTGAATATAATTTATAAAAAATTAAAATCTCAGTTACCATGTTATTTCTCATAGTGAGTGAATATGTATAACATGATGTCATATTTTTAACAATGCAGGCATTTTGCTGGAGTTTTATTGCTTTTTGTAGACGAAGAAACTGACGATTTGTCGAGAGTCGAAAAATACGTACCTACCTATTCAAAACAATCGATAGTTTTGTTTTTTTAATATTTTCTTCAAATATTATTTCTTACATACAATTCAGTATGATTTCTGCGGTCGTCGTTATAGTCGGCTTTTTATGTGTTTTGTCACGTTATTTCGATAGTTTTGTTCATAAAAATAAATTCATAACAATATATATACTTATTGTTTAATCAGGGAAGTTTATGTGTTTTAAAATGATACATTTTGAATAAAAGATTTATAATACTTAATACTTATAATTATAGTTCAATCAGTGAAGTGTATGTGTTTTAAAATGATGTCGGTAAACGTAGACTTTATCAATAATAATAATAAGAGTCAGAATAAAAAAAGGATGGTCCGATGACATCTGTGGAAATTGAAAAGTGTTTTTCAACCATTAAAAGAATTAAATCGTCTTTCAGAAATACTTACCATGAATCAGGACTGACTTAACATGTCTACCTGTGTTAAGCATTGAGAAAAAACTTTTACAAACACTTCAAGACTTTAATGAGAAGTGATTGAGGTGTTCGCTAAACAGAAACAACGCTGAATTGATATGCTTTTTAAATAAGGTAAGAAAATTTTGAGTGCACCCCCAATGAAAGCAATTTTGGAAACCACCGGCCGCCACTGCTCGCCACTGGTGTATGTAGACGGTTCATACGTTCTGTACCTCGACCGCGCGAGTGCATGTGGATGGCTCAATGATGTCACATATACCTGGAATGCACGGAAGTCAAATTACGCTATCTGGGCAAGCGTGTCCAGAAATTTGTACGTATTTCACCGTGAAATGTTGTATCGGAAATAATTTATTATGGTCGTGTATTAAAGAAAGAGAAGAAGTATTAAAATTCATGTCTAAATAAAAAAAACGGTTCTTGTCGGTTTACATACAAGAAACCAGCGGCAAACAATTTTTTTTAGCCGATATACTGAATTATTTATTAGGTTAGGTTAGGATCTAATTAAATTGGAACATTATTCTCTGCAATGCTCCAGGAACAACGCGTATTTTTTTCATCTCGGTGCTATAGAAATGACTGTATAGTATAGTATAGGTCATCTCTTTCCAATAAGAAAGCTCACAGCGAACTGTGCTACGATGAAATAAAATACGTACAATTTACATGTAACCCTGGACAAGGCCTAAGAGCAGATTATATTATCATAAATTATTTTTCTGAGAGAACTTGGTGAGAAAATACGTCAGTTAGAACGGTATTTTTTTCCGATATAGGTGATCAACCTAAGTTGAATTTCTAATTGAACGACATTTAAAAACTAATATCGAAATACATGACTAACATCAGTGAACAGTCTCGTACAGGGACTTCCAACTGGTTTTTGACAATTATTAAGATACAATTAATATACATGTTCATTTTCATCTTAGTAGTGCCATATTAAGTCACCTGCATGGGTTGTAATACACTGTTTGTAATGACAGATTTTATTCATTTGGGTTGCTATCAAATATACAAAATAAATAATAATTATCACTGACTTTTAGAATGATTACCAATTTTGGACAAGCAGTTATTCGGAGAATACTATTTGTTCACACCGATGTATCCCATTAATACTAACTTATAAATAAACTTTGGACTCTGAGGTCGTGAGTATGACTATATCAGGGATGGCGAACCTATGGCACGCGAATGCTTCATTTTGAAGAGAAAAGAAATATAACTATTTTATATATATTTCAAAAATGTTTTTTTTCTAATATATACCTACTTAAGTAATAAGGTACTTCCTTATAATATTAAAAAATAATGACGACATAGCCATGCGTATTTTCTTCGGTTTTTCATATTATGTTTAGGTACCAATCGATGAGGAAATGGAAACGATGAAATACATCCATAAATAATGACAAATCGCATTGTATAAATAATTGCAGGCAAATCATTTTAAAGAATAATCATTACGTTTAATGTAAATATACGATTGCATAGGTCGGTCCTTAAGATCGGGGAATTAAAAATAAAAATATACAATCAACAAACCTTATGAAATTTATTATCGGTAGTCACTCAAATATAATAACTGCTCGTTATTTTACCTCATACATAATCTCTAAATATGGAAAATCGCTCAGTGATGGAGAATATAATATGAACGAAGAGTAAATGTAAATGAGGATCTATTTGAGTAATTTGAAAACAAGGAAAAAAATATTCAAAGAATAAAAGATATGCATTCGGCTAGAAATACGGTGAAAGGTAGAATATCAATAACTCAATTATATTTTTTAAACCTTTTTATAGAACTCTTAAAAACTATTTTTTTTAAACTAAAAAAAAAATGTTCGCCATAAAAAACTGCTTGGCAAGTAAAATATTATTTGGGAAATTTTGGCACACGTATGTAACAATGTTCACCATCCCAGGACTACATGAATGAAGTTGGGTTAAACGAAATAGGTACCTAATGTACTGAAATCATAATTCTCGCTTACGAGATTTTTAACTATTCTTGGTCAGGTAGCTAAAGCAAGGCGGGTTCTAATACCTAAGATATTATTGAACGGGGACTGTATTTATTTGAAGATTAAAACAATTACAGCGTGAAGATTACAAGGTTCAAACAGGTAGGTATAGACAGGTAAATACTCAGAGAAATAATATAAAGAGAGTGTGTATTGTTCAGTTACATGAAGCCGTGTTTCTTGTGTATAAAGCACAGTATAACCTCAATATTATGATTATTAACTTAACTATGAAACGTTATACCATCATGTTGCTTCTCAATACGGTTACCAAATTTAAATACAATATTTTCTACTAAATTAACAAAAAACAACACATTTCACCAATACATGCTTGCAGTTTTTGAATGAATGAACTGAACCAATATTTACCAGCGACGTGTACATGAAATATTTAATTCAGCCGTAGACATTCTATCCTACTGTAACGCATATTGCGGAGAATATAAGCGTGCCGAATTTTTTCTTATTTGCCTTGTGGATAAGTTCGATTTTATATTATATACAGGTATATTCTAATATAGCTGTCTCTGTCTCACGATTTTGTTTAGGCTGACCCGATGAGGGGTGGTAATTGTGATCGGTCTTCATGGAATTGGACAACCATGCTTTAGACAGGTAATTGTAATAAAATACAATACTTACAACCTGAGTATTTGATTTTTGCGACTAACTCCGTATATTAAGGCCACCAAATGCTGGTACTGGCACGTTTTAGGAAAATCTCTAAAATGAAAGTGTCACAGAAACATAATATAATTACTAATTAATCTGCCACATGTGTATAAAAATATAATCGGCAGTATTAAAAGGTGATAAGTACATAATATTATTATTATTTATTAGAGATTATGCAAGTAAATAATTTCTCAGCATTGCCAAAAAGGTACTTAATTAATGCTATGTTGAGGCAGTTGAAAGTTAAATATGATATTTTGTATTAACACAGGTATACCATTCGAACCCCTGCATACATACGACAATGTTATGAATTGTGTAACATCTCGACTTACGGCAGACTTAACTGATGCCACATCTGATATCAGATGATGAGATCATCGCTGCCGTGTAATTAATTAATATTTTTTTCACTTGCAATATTTCTTTGATTCGCACGTCGTGTTTCGTAACAGTTTTTTTAACTAGTTTACACAGTATTGATTTTATTGGATTAGATTTTTTTAAAAAATAATCTAGATGATACTATGTATAGTGCGACTACATACTATAATATATTTGTTTTGCACTTTTAGCAGAACTTATATACACTTATTATTGTACTTATATAAAAACTATTCATGATCTGTAAGACAAACTTTTGCAATATTGCTTCATAAAAAATTGAAAACCTAATATCCCAGAATCAATTACATTGTAATAATTACAAGATAAAAAAAACTTTTTATATACCACGTTTTTAAAATTTTCTGTTGAATCATATAAACTTGACAATTCTGTGTATTAATAATTTAGGACAAATAAGGCAATTGTCAACAAATCATTTTTTTGCTATTTTGCAACAAACAAACAAATATAGAATACTGAAATGTCATTTTGATCTCCATAGTAACGCACGTAGGTATATATTAATAATTTAGTTGCTAAGACCACCCCTTAGTAAACAATAATAGTGGATTGGATTACGGATTTCTTCCGAAATAGGTTTTCATACAAAACAGAATTAACTGAAAATGAATTAAATTCTACTTAAAGATGGCTAAAAGTATTAAAAATGCATTGGCATGTCATTGTGGCTAGTCGGAAAGTTAGTTAAAAATCGATTGCAAGATTTGTACTGGATAAACAACCACCGGACTAACAAGAATATGAGCTGAGAAAAACGTGGTAAAAAGCTACTCAACAACCAATCCAAAAATAAATGAATGCTGGGGTTGATTTATATACCTAGTCCTCTACCTCTCGCCTAACAAGTTCAGTTGTCTGTGCTCCTGACAAAAACATAGATGACATATTGTTGCTTCTTATGATATGGAGCATATTATTATACGCTGGTCCCCATATGCGTATTTGATATACATGTATTTATATACCTAACTAAATAAGATACGCTAAATAAACAATATCAGAATTTAGTTCTTTGCTTTGACTAAAAAAGCTATGATTTTAACTTTATTCACTTTAACCCTCAAGTCAAAATTGATAATAATGTGAATTGATATATTTAAAAATGATGATGGGGTATAATTAAAAACCAACTCGTTTTTCGAAGTTATACTTCTTTTGGAGAGTTTGGGAAAACAGATCAGAGTGTAGTTTTGGCGTGTGACGAAGTTGCGCGCGCCGATGTAACACATACTTTATTATTATGATTATATTCATTTCGGTCTCAGGGGTACATGCGCATGCGCATAGTGTCATTTAGTTAGTCGTTCAATACAACCCAAAAAACTAGATATCGCGAACCCGATAAAACCGGTGACCTGATTTTTTTAATGGAAAGACATTTTCGTTATTATTAAGTTTAGGTACTTAGCTATTTCTATATATTATTCCAAATGATTCTCCTCGATTTGCCGCCCTTCGAGAAACTGCCGCCTCCAAGCGACGCTCAATTTGCTTACCCCCACGGGACGTCACTGGAGACACAGATGAATCGCGTACGTTCTCATCAACCTAATCCACTGTAATATTAATAAACTCTGTCTGGTAACGGCTTATTTTGTTTTGTTACGCCAAAGAAGTATAACTTCTAACGCGCGTACATAAGTACTCACACCGATTTTTTTTTAATAACTCTACTAAGAAAACGTAGGAGATGAGGAGATGTAAGTGACACGACTCTCACAGTGCCTTCTCGTGGTAATCATATAATATTATATGATAATGATGACATTAATAATGAAACTTAAGTTCATCCAAGAACCAAACACCCTATATTATATATTATGAAGTAGAAACTGTATCAAAATTATGATGGCAGGCGTGGACATGACACATTTAACGACGCTTATGGGATTTCAAATTATTTATAATATTAAGGGTTAACCACCACCAGGCCGATGGTCACTCCCCTAAAATATGGAAATGCTATAATATGCTAATTCTGGGGTGAATGGCTAAAATGCGAGCTGACATAATATCTTTAAATTATTCGTTGGTTTATGCCATTTATGACGTTATGGGTATAGTATTATTTAAATTATATCTTTGCAACGGGTAATGTGATTATCAGAATCATAATTGTGTAAAACTATTTTTAATATTTACCATACTCCACTCGGACTCTGTAATTTGTATATCAATGGCGAGGGTGCAGGTAGGCTGTTAAGAGCTGACATAGGTAGTGCACACTAAATTTTGTCATGCACACAAATAGTCATACGTATTTGTTCTCGTTCAACTAAGAATATAAATTGCAGATGGTGCTGGTTAGTTTTTTTTTAAATTCATTAAGGCTATACCTCAGTTGAGGCATGGTCTAAAAAGATCGTGGCTAGGCGATGCGCGAATTGCGGGTCGCGGGTGCAAATGACGCATGCCGAAGGAAATATAATTTGTCATATAAATCCAACATGCGTCCATTTAATGTTCTGTTTATTTTTATATTGGTAACAATAATAATATATTCATTGACATGTTTTCTTTTTCAAGTAAATGGGTAACGTTTTTAGTCATCTCTACACGATTTAAGAATTAAAACCCCCGTCGCCATCACGAAACAAATTGATGTGTTCCCAGCTCGGCGTTCTCTCTCCGAATGCCAGGGAGTCCAAAATTTCGTCGCGCCTATAGTTGAAAATTATTTTCCGTTTCACTGATGTATTGTTTTAAGACCTGCCTAAATGAAAAAATAATATATAGATGAA
Organism: Rhyacophila brunnea; assembly: GCF_057557595.1. Taxonomy (NCBI): domain Eukaryota; kingdom Metazoa; phylum Arthropoda; class Insecta; order Trichoptera; family Rhyacophilidae; genus Rhyacophila; species Rhyacophila brunnea. The sequence goes on from NW_028232752.1 coordinate 19,872,200, forward strand.
TATCTTTTTACTGAGCCTAAGCTGATACTGAGTCACACATTGGGTAAAAGATTTGATGTCCTCGTGGGAAGAAGCGATTCGCAGCTCTGCGATGAATGTGGTGTTTTGGAGGACATTGTATATTATAGCAGGATAATGCCCTAAATATTAACGACACAGAGTACACCTGCGATGCGGATCATATCTTTGAGTTGTCGACGAATTGAAAGGTGCCCTGGCGGTGGGTAAGACGGAAGAGCTCGTCAAAATTGTAAAGTTCTTTAACATAATTGGAGTGAGGACCTGATCGGCGGATCCTCATCTTCCTCTTGATGAGTAGAGTCGACATGACAGCGAGTCGTAGTCAAAGCCTCGGTAAAATCATAAAAAAAATACTATTATTTATTATAACTGAATTTATGCAGGGTTTAATCGAATTTTTAGAACTAACCAACACTATCGGAAATGTGTGTTAAATGAAAACAAATACGTATGACTGACAAAGTTTGGTAAATATGCACTATTTATATCGGACTTGCATTTTCACAAAAGTGGTGGTTTTATACACACATATTATATATTTTGACGTATTGTAGTGTAAGTAGATTTTTATATAATTACATAAGTAATTATTAGTGACATTAAAAATTCTATATACCTATATGAAATAAATCAATCAAAAATACAGAATCGCTCCAGATTTTTTTTACTATTTCCCTATTCTAGAGTTTGAGCGACATGTACATTTTTTGTCTATGGCAAAGAGTAACGGATAATTCATGAAAATGTGCCACGATCGCAAATAACCTCGCGCAGGCAGTGAAGTTAGCGCATCGTAGTGTATTTTTTTCTATAGCGGGGCGCCCCCGTCATCCGTCACGCGCGCTTCGGCCCAACCCGTAACTTCCTTCCGCCCGCCATTCACAACACAAAACGCGCGCTGTACTTTGTGTTTTTTTCAACACACTGCCGATCGGATCTGTACGCCCGATATGCCCGGTATATATATGTCCCTGTATCTCTCTTAATATATTGCGTACTTAGTTAAAATTATTATGACGTATATTGCCATGTGTTACACTCGCGGCCACCCACGATGCCATCGGGCTATAACGTCGTGGGTCCCAGGTTCGAATCCTGGATCTGGCAAGTACACAATATTGTTTTTCAATTTGTATATGAGTCAGAGTATGGACCTAATAGGTTGAGAAAGTGGCTGACATCCATGTCTCGTAAAAACAAAATCTGTTAATACAAACCTCTACTTTGTGGAGGCCCATATGATCTTATTAGGACCGGACATGGTTGGGGGAATATTGCCATGTAAAGAATTTTATGTAAGTATCTCCTTATTTATAATCAAGTATTCTTACTAACTAAGACTTACTTAAGTAACTAATACTAATAATAGGATACTCACACTGTCATTGAAGTTAATGGCCCCACCAAACCACACCCGGTTTTAGACGGGCGTGTCACGGAACGCTACGTTTGTTGTGTAGCATCATTTTTGTATGACTGGGAATGTCTAAGAAGCAGTTACCCAAGACTGAGGTCTTCATCCACTCAAGTGCTTTGACTGAATTTACATTACGTTGAAATAATCCATGGGAGAAGGGAGTACGTTGAGGAAAAATTAAAAATTGTTGTAAGTAACAAAAGCCAATACAAAACTGTGTATTATCTAAGTGAAGAGATCTTCAACTTATGAGTATAAGGTCAATTGGCCTTTGTGACGTCCAGGTCATTACATCCAGTTTTCCGCCATATGGACATGTTGAGCGGGTAACAAGATCAAGCTGATAGAGCCTGTCAGCGAAGCCACAGTGTCCAGTCAAGAGTGTGTAATGATCCGGAATCAAATCGGTTATCTCCATTCACCATTTGATATTTGGAAAAAAATATATATGTGTGCCTGACTTTGGTGGAGGTATGCCAATTAACTGATTGGTCTTTAACGCCGCATCTAGCGTCATTAGACGGATAGTCTGCTCATACGAGTTGACAAATAAAACCTTGATTATAATTATAAATTTGATAGCCATTTCTTGACAGAGATTGAAACACCCCAGTTAGTGTAGTTATTAGGAATTACTGGCTTGTTGGATAGATCCATCGCCGGGAAATTGAAAGATGTCAGATCAATTTCCATTCGGTTCAATTTTTGGTAAAGGTTTTTGAAAGTTATGTATAATATTATGTTTATATAATTTATTTTCGGATTTTTGTTCAAATAAAAGTAGGTAATTATTTATGATAAAATGTTGGAATGATCCATTTGGATGTGCGAAACAGCATTTTCGATGTTGGTGTCTTTGAATTCAGTTGATCCTCTATGCAAAACTGTGTTATGTACTAATACTAAGCAATTGCGATTACAATAAATCTCACTGTTATATCCCAGGAAACACAGAATTAATGAGAACTGACGTACCCAACTATATATCTCGAGTGTGGAAAAATATGTGATAAACACGAGTTAATGAATATGTTATTTTCAATAGTTACCTCTCTCATAATTTGGATTAAAGTTTGTCACGTAAATATAACGCACATATTATGATAATCGGCGCGCTTTGTGTTCCTTGGTCTTATGATGGCCTAAAGTAAATAACGAATCATGCTTCAAAACTGCTACTACACCCAGTAGGGTAAGTTCCCGTTAATTTCCTGTTCCCTTGTATACCTCATTTTTAAAAATTGATGTCAAAAAATATGTTTTTTAATAAAATTGACAAAAAGATACATATTAAAATAAATAGTCGAACTCTTGATGTGTTGAATGCTTTATTTTTTAACGTAACGTTACGGTATCGCCAGAATCCTGCGTCGAGCGGTTGTTCTGCCCGCGGAGAGAATAAAAAATAATATGGCGGCCGAACGATGATAATGTCGCGGATGTGACGGACAGAAAGAGCGAACGGTCAATTAAAACCGTGGAACTAAACGCTAATTGAAAGTCATCCTTATTTTGCCATACTCTACTGTATTTAAAATTCGCCGGTGCGATCAATTTCTTATCTATTGATAGATAATATCTTATAATTAAGATGGGCGCCGGAACTCCTAAAATCCTAATATAAATTTCAAATATCGAATTCTGTTATCGAACTGGAAAGTTCGAATTCGAATTTCAAAATATCGAATCATTCTTGTAAGTATTATTTTGTAATAATTGTTGAGTTGATAATATTATATATTATTCTCTTTTCTTTTATTCTTTTTAACACTACAACAGTGCGGCCCAATAGCAGTAGTACCTAGAAGTAAAACAATCACATAAATAAATGTATTGTGACCTCATCAGGAAACGAAACCGGGGTCCCAGTATAAGAAGTCCTTATGCACTGGACAACAAGGGTCGCAATTTTGTTAGTCGATTAAATCCTCAACAATAATTATTAACGAGATGAGCTACCTTCCAGAAAATGCTATATTACTTATATACGATGATGACTCCTTAACAATCAGTTAATGATTGCATTTATTTCTGTATATAATTGACCGATTAAAATTCAAATTGAAATTGATGTAATGTGCAGAGATTTTTATTTAAAAAAAAAATCATTTTGAATAAAATATATATTTTTTTTTGTCCCGTCTCGTCTGTAGTAGTTATATTTTTCTTTCATTTGATGATAATGCTACCTAATAAGGCAAACGTCGGATTGAACCTGCATACCTCTTGGTTAAAGTAAGCGATAAATGAACAAAATTAATTCTATCGACTAAGGATACTTGATATTAAAATTAATTTTCAATTCTAGTCTAATTGATTTAGTAATATTCCATAATATTACGACTCGGTTTAAGTTTGCTGGAATTCATATTTCGATATATTCAAGCTCTGTGTAGGTATATCTAAATATAGTATATGGGCACAACTGGTAATGATCAGGTTTTCTTACTATTTATATACTAAAATTACTCAATATCTCATACTAATAATGACATTATTGAATTTATACTATAAAGGAATCACCTAGTTAAACACACAGCACACAACGTAATTTTTTTAGCAAACAAACTTGGGGGAGCTATTGAATTTGTCAACGCATGGAAGTTGAAAGTAGAAACCGTAGTGGTTTTATGTACGTTTACGTTGAGTATACGCTTCATAACATTTCACTCAGGGTTTAGTATTAAAATGATGTTATATTATTCTAAAAATATTTTTTTACATATTTTATCTACTTATTTATTTATTTATTACTACAAGTGAATGTAGTGTGAGTGATTGTAGACTTGTAGATTGGAGACGAAAAACAAATTTCACTGTCGTATATTTTAATATCAGTAGATGTAACAATCATTCTTTCTATACTGTATGATTGCAACATTATCTAAGAATAGATTCCAAGAATAATATACTGGTATAAATCATTAAATGCACAGAAAATGCGTTTTATTTACAAGTACTCACTGTGGATATTCGGGAAATTTTTAGCGCTCTCTTAGAATAATGGATATTCGGGACAAAACATGGACGTTCGGGATTTAAGACCGTAGCGTATTGCTGCACGGCCCACAGATTACTGAGTGGTCAAAAAGTACGCGCCTCAAATGTTATATTTATTTACACGATAATTGTTAATAATTACCTCTACTATTTCAATACTTAATGATCGTAATTATCCAAGTTCGTATGTAATAATAACACGCGGCAATCGCTTTTTTCGGTTTTTTTTCGGATTAAGTAATAAAATAGTTTTTAAGTAATTAACTATTTTTTTATTGAACGAATATTTCACGAGATTTAAGAATGTACCATTCTAATAATTGAACATACTTACATATTTTTTTTAAATCACTTCTGAGAAAATATATTATAAGGTATCTACTACTTCAATTACTAACCGACGTCACGGTCATTTCTCCAATATTTTATGATGGTACTTACTCGTACTTGCTAACAATTTTATATTAATACTTTTTCCAAAAAAAAAAATCTATTTATATATATCTGTATATTATTATATATATATATATATATATTTCTATAATTGACAATTAAACTTATTACAAACCACCAAATAAATATTATATATTTACTATTGTAAGGAACAACAACACAAAATAATAGCATGTATAAATTAATTACCATTGGCTGCTAATATTAGGTAGGTACCAATATCCTAAGTATATAATATCCACCAAATAAATAGTTACTAACATACATATTAAATTAAAATATTAATTATCAGCGCATTCAAAAATAAATAATAGCATCGCCTTTATTTTCATAGAAATACCTAGATTAAAAGTAAAATAAAGACAAACAATGTTTGATTAATAATAATTTGAAATATGAATTATTTTTTACGTCATAGTAGTTGCCGGGTCATACTGTAGAATTCATATAACCGTTGGGATTTTGTGTCATTTATCAAAACAAAATGCAGTTATTTAGGTTGAAATACTCACTTCCACAACTCTATTGTAAGTTCAGGGCGAACTGGTGGTGTATCAGCTATGAATGATCTCTTCAAATTTGATGAATTCACTATTAAAACAATAGTAACGTTAAAAACAATATCAATAAGACGAAATTTGAAAGAAGTCTCCAGACGGCGGAAAAATATGAAAGTGGGCGTGATTGTTTTAGAGCTAGACAGCGTGAATGTGGGAGCGAGATGCACGGCGTGAGCGCGGTTTGATTGGCTAAAGTCATATTCGGGAAATAAACACTCAGCCAGAGATATATTTCGACCGAAATTAACTTGGATATTTAGGTACGAATAGTTGGACATTCGGGAGAAAACCACGGAGTAATTGTAACTTAACATGGCGTATTCGGGTTTTTTAAAAAAATATCTCTGTTCCTAGATAAAAATATATTGTTTTTATAAATGATTTCGGTAGAGTTCGATAAAAGAAATTGAACTGCATTAAAATGTCGATTTCGACAAAAATGGATATTCGGGAAACAAATCCTATAGCGACGCTATGTTAGGTTTAGATGCAATTTGGTATTATTTTGCGTATTCAATAAACCACCATTAAGCGTTATCAATAAATCAATAATATTTTGTATACATGTTTCCAGTATTATTTAGAATTGAATGTTTTAAGTTTCATTCGATTTTGTAAAAAATCTGTTATTTTTTTTAACTTACTTTTTTTCATACTCAGTACAAAGATCTTATCATAACTTAATTATATTCTAAGCGAAAGGTGTTTTTATTATAACGATTTCATTAATTTGTCAATATTTTATTTCAACATTGAACTGCTAATTAAAACAACACTTAGTAAATTAATAGCAGTAAAAGGTTAGCCGGATTAATACATTATCATAACAATTAATTGTGTTATGTATCTGCAATTCAAATGAATATTCAGAAGAGTATCTGTTCTGAAGCGAATTCTTTGATTTGCTTCGATCGTATGGACCGATAAAATAGAAAGACACGTAGGTAAGGGCGGGAAATGTTTTAAAGAAAACAGTATTAAGCCCGTTTCAAACGGGACACCGGTGTCGCGCTCGATATAATATAGGAGGCCTTTGTATTATGTTTATGAACGCCCCAGAGCTAAATAGTCAACGCGTGTCCGGTACACTTTTCCGTATTCTCAAGCCGCCGATATACTTGTTTTTATTACCGCAGCCAGTTTTATGTTTTAATTTATAACGCGAAATTATGCGTTGACTCATTAGCTCTGGGGTGTTCATAAACATAATACAAAGACCCCTTTATTCGAATACAAAGGCCTCCTATATTATATCGAGCGCGACACCGGTGTCTCGTCTGAAACGGGCGCTAGTATCTCGCGGGCGACTTTGGAACTTTGTCATTTTTGATGGCCTACAAATCTTAAAAATATATTAAAAAGATGTGAAAGTAGTTAGATAAAAGCTCTTATTTATTATTTCTTATGCAATTAAACATTTAATAACACGTAAATTGTTCGGTGATTATTGTAAGTTATTCTTAATCGATAGTCCTCATCTACCTATCAGAGCGCCATGATGTACCTATAATCATGAAGCGGGCCCCCAGGCTAGAATCTTTGGCGGCCCCCTACCTATCACAACGGTTAATTAATGACAGTGTGACGATCTACAGCTGCGTATTCTAAAATGGTGTTCGAGGTAATATTAAGTGTATGTATTTAATGTATTTTTTAGCGATTTTTTATTATTTTTGAATGTAGTTGTCGAATATCGACAAACAATAATCAAAAATTGCATTTTTTTACTTTAAGTGCAATTTGCGTTGTGTGTTTATTTCACTTGACTGGTTGATACGCCACGCCGGGCCCAACTTAAGCCACCTTAAGCCCAGGCCCCCTGACTAGAGCTCTGTCAGTCCCCCCTTGTGGGGGGCATGCCTGTAATAATAATGCACTTGTACTGTATCGAGAATCGCTTGCTTCATGTCGTAGACGTTTAATACATAGTATGTATTACATTATTATAATTTATGATTGTATTATTTATAAGTAATACCCCTTTTCTAACAATTTTATAAGTGGCATATTTTGACTTAAAAATAGTGCGTACATATAACTGATTTTTTTATGTAATCATTATAGATCGATGATAAAATCGAAGTTCTACGTCGATGAAAATGTATGGTTAAGTGTCTTCTAATGAACTTGAAACAGATTGTAGCAGCATCTACGAACGGCACGTAAATCAGTTTCATGTTATTTTCTATATATGTAGGTAGTTAGAATTTGAGCAACAAGATGCTAGCACATACGTCATATTATTAATTACAGAAAACTGCTATTTTTTCAATGTCATTTCTGTTACTCATTTCAAATCGAAGTGCCAGTTCAGTAACGTCTACATTGTAAATAAACTACCAAATGATCCTATGGTGTGTGGCCAGATTTTGACGTCAATAAGAATATGTGTCGTATATTGTTGCTAGCAAATTGTGATCTTCACACCTCTTCCTATTATTATCTAACAAAATGTAATTAATAATTATTATCGTCATTGGTCATTGTCAATTAGCAGATGAATGACGCCCTGGCCAATTTGTTACGCATTCTGTAAACAGATAATGGCGTAAAGTATTGTATTCATGTGCTCAGTAAAATCATAAATTAATGTAATTTTGTTGATTGGCCCTATTTCAAATTACAATTAAAACTTGTAAAACTCTACTGTTGGTTTTAAAATAAGTTAACTTATTGACTGCGGAGCTTTTATATTTAATTACCCCATTTAAATAACATGCTAATTATATCGAATAGCCAATTAATTAGTGTACAACAGGTGTGCCGTCCGCGTTGAAAGGATTACATATAAAACTCAGGTGTTATAATATATAGGGAGAAATATGTTCCAGACGGAGAATTGTGGCTGCCATGATTTTGTGTGCAAAGAATATTCCAGACGCAGAAACTTGGAGACCAGGGAAGATGGTCGAGGAATATTCTCCGCCCTCTTTATATAATTATATAATATCTTTGATGAAAAATATATACGAATTTATTTGTAATGGCATTTTTATAAATTGTTTTATATTTTTCAAAAGCTCTCTGCATTTCTGCTTCTTTTGAAATTGAATGCGTGGGACATTTACCTGATAAACTTTAATGCAGATATGATACAACTAGGGATTGCAATACCGAATGAAAATGTCAATACCGTTTTTTCGGTATTTATTATTGAATACCGGTATTTCTTAAACATATAAAAAATAGAAGTAGGTGCTTATCAATAAATATAGCTATTAAAATCCTTTTAAAATATTATTTTATAGCAAAAACCTACCATACCTACATTTATTATGTTGACATTTAAAAATATGTATTCATAATAATTGTGGAATTAGTGATTTTTTACAAATAATTTGAATATACCTATTGATAATTTTAACTAAAGCCCTCAAAAGTTCATCATGTGCAAATAAGTCCCGGCTGCAGGAAAAGCATCAATAATGAATAATTGAACATTTTTGTAACGGATATTTTCTATCTCGAAATAATATTATGATAATTCATCGCGACAATTACTTATAGATATAAAATATATTTGATGAATTTTGTTTTATTATTTTTTCACCTCTCTTGGATTCACTCAATATATTTGCATTTTAGCAGCACATAACTTATAATTGATTTTCAAAAACGAAAACGAGTGTGCTTCCTTAATACCAAAAATTCCGGTATTTTGGATTTTTAAAACCGGTATGTCGGTATTGATAAATACTGGAATACCGGTATTGCAATCTCTAGATACAATCGTAGCTATTGGAAAAATATTATATTCTTTAACACGTGTTTAAGTTTATACCATAGTTTTCCACACTTGAGATCCGTTGTTTGTTAAGCCACACCAAGTATGGTAGGCGAGTTCCCATTTTGTGTTTCCTGAGCAAGAATTGTGGTCGAAGAATAATTATGGGTGTAATATTGTGGGCGAAGAATATTCCACATACCAAGGAAGATGTTTTACAATAGTTTTAATTGTCACACTGTTACATAAGTCATAGCGTGTTACTGCTTAAGATTAAGTATAATATAACTATTAAATTCAGCAAGTACTTACCTGTTTACTTTCACACTACTTTCTCAGTTGTGTCAATATTTTGTTAAGATATTGCATCGCATTGTTTTGTTGCCGCGAGACAATAATGGACGAAATATGTCTCTAATAAGTGTGAGAAATTTAATATGGAACTGCAATACAAGAAGTATCCATTTACATATTCGGTTTTAAGGGGCTCTCTATGAGGTAACTAGGAAGTGGGCACAATGTTCACAATAGCAAAAGTAATGTACTTTATACCTAATATGGACAAGTTCGTAAATATGTCTACATTTATTATTTATGTCTACATTTAAATGTGAGCTATTAAAAACATTAGTATAAAATATTATTTATTTATTTATTTTTTATTTTAAATATTGTGAGAATTACAAATTATAAGTTTAAGACGTTCACAACATGATATTTAGAAACAAAGAAATATTATTAAAACAGTATTAGGTACATAAAAAAAGAGATAGATCAGTATTAAGTAGCTATTCAACAGTAGAAATGTGTAAATACAAAAAATATAAATTATATAGGTACAAGGAAGTACACCGGATAGTTAAGCAGACCCTATTTTAAGAATTTATAAAACAACGTCCATCTATACTCATCTTCACGTAGATGGAATATATCAACATCCGAAGCGATTTGGTTGTACAGAGTTATTGCCCTTCCAATTGGCATCACCAATGGCAAGTTAGTTCTGCTCCTCGGGAGAACATACATGTTACCTATAATAAATATATAATCCTAACTTAATTGACTTTGATTTTAAGACACCAACTATTCAGTATATACCTATTATTTAGCTGCTGTTAAAGGGTAATTAAGACGAAAACCTGTATACATATAAATGGATTCTAAATATATGAAAGTTAAGGCGAAAAAAAACTAAAACTAATGATTAAAAAAAGCTATTTATCATTTTGCATCGCAGGTTATTTTGTAGCAAGCTTTATATTCTTACCGCAATTTTAGATTCACTCAAATCACTCAAATAGTCAATTTAATAATTGAATACGTGTATTAATTAAGGCGCTAAGTACCAAAAACATAAAAACTGACATTTTTATAGAAAAATGTTCTACATACCAACGCCAATAACTTCAACTATAGTCTAAGTGCATCAAGCACGTCAAAAAAAAATACGGCAAATTAATTAAACCTGTCGACGTTGTAAGTCCGTTGGCGTGTTTTATTTATAATAGTGTAAGTAGCACTGCAGTGGTCAACGGCATTCAATATAAAATAGCTGACGATGGTGTGTTGACACTTGCGAGTTCTTAATACCTAAAATTATAGAAGCTGCCGTGATTGATTCACACTGTAAAACTACATTTTTCAAAAGGTCTGCTTCATGAAATTTTACTGCGATGAGTCGGTAATTTGTAACTACAGGCAATACTACTTTTTGGTACTTAGAGCCTTATTTAATACACGTATTCAAGTATTCTGATATTGTATAATTTATTATTAATTGATGGTATGAATTGTATAAATGTAGTTATAACTGACTGCGACAGGACAGGCCGCATTAATGATTGTGCAGAGATCCAAAAACATCGAACCATCGTTATTTAGAATGTTTAGATACATAATCACAAAAATAGCGTACAGAAAAACAACTGCCAAAGATGGCGGTAATAAACAATGACGCCTGAAAGCCTGACGATTCAATGGTGAAATAACGTCTCATGAGATCATAATATGGACTCCGTAACTAAAGAGATATAAAATGTACCCCCCAAAACTTGGAAAATAAATACATTCTTTTTCGTATTTTCCACTTAATACCCCTTAATATCCACCAAGATATAAATAAAATATAAAATTTTCTAATTTACTCTTGCTTTTTTCGGAAAATCAATTCAAATTATTTTATTAAAATCCAATAAATTTAACATTAGAGCAAGTGAACATAACTGATATATTAATATAATATTTATAAAATTTTATATTTTATTTATAATATGTTGGGGCCTCGGCATGTCCAGAGCCCTTTCAAACTCCGGACCTGAACAAATAAAATAAATAAACCAATTCAAGTTTCTTAAATCAGTTGGATAATTTAAAAAATAGTCTAATTTGACCGAAAATGAGTAGGTACAGATTTTGAAAATTATCATATTATTATACTTCAGAGGTAGTTCACATTTTGAGTGTATTAATTATAGAAGGCATTTGAATTACCTAAAAGCCAAAAGTGGTAAGTCCATTAACAGCGCTAGAAAAATGTATACTTTCGTTTTGCCAAAAGTGTTCCTTGCATCTAAGTAAATAAACAATAAGGTATTCGGCTAATTATATACTAGAAAATATATAAATAGCGCAATGTCACATTTTACATAATTTTATATAAAAAACAAGGCTGCATTGAATTTTATACTTAATATATTTTCATAATAATCATCTAAATATTACATAACTGTAGTGTGAAGGATAAGGCTTGTTAATTTAAAATGTATTTACAAATTTGCATCCGTTTATATATTTTGCAGTTATATACTAATTGGTTACTTAACACCTTCTTGCTCTTGGTGATATTTGAGTAAAACACTTGATGATTTTACGAGTTAAGTACATACGTTTTAGGCACGTGTGTTTTAATTAAATATTTTGCAATTTTTTAGAGATGACATAATCACAACCAATTTACCTAGTGAATAATAGTTATTAAAAAATATGACAAAACCACTTCATTTTACGATTGTAACCATATAAATGATAACGTCGAATGGCTTGGGTAATACACCATTTAATTGACTGTAAATAATGATAATTTATAAAATTACTTAGTTACTTGGTAGGTATCCACAACATATAAAATTGCATCAACACTTTTTTCGTTATATTTTCATTCCGTAATTATTTATTGTTTATTGTAACTTGTAAATTTTATCAGCAGTCTCCTTGGCAATAATATTTTACTTGGCAAGTCGACGAGGGCGGTCTAATTAAGATATTAATATTAATTAAAATACACAATATAATCAATCATTGGTGCGGGTTTTGTTTCCCGCGTTTGGTAAAAGTCACATCTAGCTTTGATCAATGTGTATTTGATCCTGAGGCGTTGCGAAAGTTGGGCGAAATTGTTAATAACTTTACCAATAAATTACGTGTCTATCAACCCGATTTATGAGATATGTTCGACGGTGTCAATATAGATCACATTTTACCCATTATTGTTTCAATATTATCATCTATTTTAGTGGTTGGCTCTACGGTGTAAAAACTATCTCCATTATCTTATCTTATTGCACTACTTTCGTTTCTTAACTCTGGTATTCATCATCAGCCTGAATCTATCCACTGCTGGATGAAGGCCTCTCCTAGCTGATTCCACTTCTCTTGGTCCTGTGAATTGCGTTGCAACGTACTTCTGCAGATCTTTATCATTTCATCGATCCAGCGGCCTCTAGGTCTACCTTGCGGACGTTTTGTACCTCATGGATACCACTGGATGACTAAAGTTGTCCTAAGATTGTCCCTTCTTCGAGCTATGTGTCCAGCCCATTTCCATTTGAGGTTTTTAGCAAACTCTATTACATCGCAATACAAAACGAAAATCCTTGTCTGTTTCCTTAATTCCACTAATTCATCTTCTTGTCCTTTCGCGTTATGCCCAGCATGCACCTCTCCATACCACGTTGTGCTACTCTAAGTTTCTGGATCACTCTTTTACTCAGATTCCTCTTCTTATTCTTAATGTTATACTTAGCTTTGATTTTACATGAAATATTTTATTTCTGCCAATATCAATTTGGGATTTATCACCTCTTGGTCACCAATTGGGTCACAGTATTTGTACTTACAGCGCGTATCCATTCTCCGAGTGACACTTCCTTCCCAGTGCCATTGTTATTGTTTATATTGCAAGTTAATTGAAAAGAAGATTCTGAAATTCTGACAGAAGAAAACGTCTTGGCATATTTATTTGTGATATTATCTTCTCAAAAATATTCATGTACTTATACCTATTTATTATGACACCATTTTTATTTAGTGTTAATTTTCAGGAATTAGTTATCGGTTTGAATGTATTTATTATTTCAATCTATAGAACATTTTTAGGATGTTATGATATTCAAGTTTGTTTTTTTTTTGTACAAACCTATTCTTAGAGAATATATTGAAAAACACCTTGAGATTTATCATCAGAAAATATACTCAAAATTAAACTTTGCCATAATAATTATAATATGGCTTTATTTACATCAGGGATTAACCTCTTACCAAGTGTAAAAGTGTAAAAAATATTACATTGTAATTTTTTTAAATTATACATTGGGCATATAAAATGGTTTTATTACAACGTTTTTCTTAGGTCGTATTCTTATTTGTCCGGTACAAATCTTGCAATCGATTTTTAACTAACTTCCCGACTAGCTAGACATTTGAAACTTTTAGAATATGTCAGAACACGATGCCAATGCATTTTTAATACTTTTAGCCATCTTTAAGTAGAATTGAATTCATTTTCAGTTAATTCTGTTTTGTATGAAAAGTTATTTCGGAAGAAATCCATAATCCAATCCACTATTATTGGTTGCTAAGGGGGTGGTCCTAGTAACTAAATTAGTAATATATACGTGCGTTACTATGGAAATCAATATGAAATGTCAAAATGACATTTCAGTATTCTATAATATTTATTCAGTACCTACCTATTTCTATCAATACAAAAAAAAGTATTTATTAATACTTAGAATTGTCAAGTTTATATGATTCAACAGAAAATTTAAAAACGTTGTATATAAAAAGTTCTTTTTATCTTGTAATTATTTATTTATAACTTAGAAACACTTTGGGCCCACTTTGGACGCCAGTTATAGTATATTATAGTATTTATAAAATGGAAACACTTCCGGTTTAGTATTTATTCAGAGTTCACAGAGATATATACAATTATAACAGAGAATACTTCAAACGGTACACGAAAACAGATTATTAACAAAATAATATGAATATGAATACTTATCACTAGAAATGAATATCGATAGAGTTAGGTGCTTAGTCTCAAAATAGAGGACCTGTATGATCAAAAGGGTCAGAGCTAATCAGACTAAACTGACTGGCTATAAGACTGTAAGAGATCTGCAAGAGAAATCAATTACGGAGTCAACATATAGTTAAATCCTAATCCGCCCATACAGCGCTTGCGGCATCCAGTCAGTGGGCCGCGCCATCTATGGGTACTCTTTTCGAAGTCACGCCGCTATAGGTTTTAATTTAGCGGGTCTAGGACGATTTGGCACCGCGAACTGGCCTCCGCCGATTGGCCTCCGGTTATTGGCCGCCGGTACAATCGGACACCGACCCAATTGGCCTCCGGGACGATCGGACGCCGGTACAATCGGGCGCCGGCCCAATTTGACACCGGCCCAACTGGCCGCCGGGAGATTGGACGCCGCACCGCTGAATAAAATGCGCAAAGGGAAAGACCTACGTAACGACTTCGTAGAGAAAGTAGACACGACACTTTAATAAATGCTTCTATCTACTTACTGGTTGTACCTAATACATTTTGCGCTTAATATATTTTTATTATGATAGATAATAATTATTATTCATGCTTTATGCTGTTTATAAAAGAAAAGAATTCTTTTCTCGCCAGAACTTGAAGATGTGCATAATTAAGTAATTTTTGTGTATACCTACCTATTCATATTAAAAACATCAAATATTAATAATGAATTAATTAGTTAAAATATTGTCTTTCGGCGTTTTCTCGATTTCATGTTATTATTATTGAACTTTATATGTGTACCTATATCACCCGTAAATAATTATTTTGAAGATTATGAAATTACAAACAATATAAGTAGGTAAACTACTTGAAAGGTATATACATATTACATTAGATATTATGTTGACAAAGCGAATTTGTAACTTTATTGGAAGTTTTAGTCATTTTTATTTAAGTATAGTATATATATGATGTTTATAAAAATAACATAATATACGTACATATTCATCTCAAAAAACCTCATAACAAAATAACATACGAAAACTACACAAAATATTTATTACTTTCCATAAAAATAAAGGAATAAATGGAGGAACCTAATAATACAATATTAGGTACCTTCCTACCTATCTACCTAAAACTTGTAATGTAAATACACTTTTAATATATTCTACCTAACCGAATATTTTACTACTTTTCTTAATAACCTCTCAAAAATTCAACATACCTATATATTTGAATGTAAGTAAACTAAACGAATAAATTTTAATGAATTGAAGTTTTGTACTTTTCCATTTGAGTCGTTTTTTGCGACCCGAGTTTCGCCTTTCGGCACCTTCGGGCACTATGTGCATTTACCAAAAGGTAAATACACACTGTCGATGAATACAGTTAATAATTCTAACTTATATAATAAAGTAATACAATAAATTAGGTGAAACTTTATCACCTACCATTAAGTTCACAATAAAAATATAACAAACAAATTATGAATAGTTGAAGTGTTTGTAAAAAAAACCCTACCTTCTCACTAATAATACATTCGATATGAGTATTAATCGTCAAAACATAATAATAGATCATTGGTAAATGTAATCAATAAAAATACTTACTACACTCAAGAGGTGTAAAATTGTCAATTCTGGGAACATAGCAACGTATTGGGAATTTAACGGAGGTTACTAATGAGATACCTATATCAATGATATCAATCTTGTGAAACAAATATTCGATATTATTCTTACATGCTACTTTTTTCCACTTCACTTAAAATACTTCAACTAATCATAATTTATTTGTTAATTTTTTATTATTATTTATTGTTATATTTTTTATTGTGATCATTGACTTAATAGGTAGGTGATAAAGTTTTTACCTACTTTATTGTATGAATTTGTTATATAAGTTAAAATTGACTGCATTCGTTGTCAGTGTGTGTGTCACACTCTAACTTTCCATGCCCGCGTTCGCTCATAATCTGCCCTTCCATTGCGAATATGGTATTTGTCACTAATTATTGTCACTTGAGTTTATTTTGAAATTTTGGCCCACGTACGTAAAAAGGTTTGCCAACCTTGATCGAAATAATACTATTAAACCTATTTTTTCTCAAAAAAAGGGGTTTTCAAACTGTGTTCACTCGTATAATTCTGTTTAATATAATATTTCTTTTATTAATTATGTTAACTGTAAATTCATGGTGGAAATGAATTCTATTATTGATTTAATTTAATAAAACGCAATTTTTATCGTACTGACTAGACTAGCCTCTGGGTGGACGAAACCGGTTGCAGTTAAAAAACGTTCATGTGATTGGGTCATCGATATATTTAATAATATGTTTACTGTTCAATTCTACTTATTAAGTCATAATTTGTGTTATACTAATTATTTAATTTATAAATACGTACTGCAATATAATCAGTCAATGTCGATTTAATGATTTATTTTCTTCCAAACTCAATAATTACCCAGTATTATTAAATTTAACCTAACTAAAAAAATACGACATCCAACAGGATTTGCGCCCAGATGCGTGCTCTGGCCACTAAGCTATACGAGTCCTATCTACTTGTATCGAAGTGAGCTAATGCTTTTATAATTCTCTCTGAAGCACTTTCTAAATTGCGTTACTTATTGGCAATCGGCTTTTGTATTTTAAATCAAAGTAGGTATTGAATTATCGATTTCAAGATCACTCCAATGTTTTATATTATATTTTGCTGATATTTTTGGACGAATTCACTGGACAGCCGGCTCTTAGACTGTTAGCCGATGAGTTAGACATTTTTCGAAATTCTTGTCCTATTAAAAAAAATTTTAATGCTATTATAATATTTTGTATAATTCTCATGACAAAGGCCAATCATTTTTTAACCCCTGATCGAGCTAATGAGGTAGTTAGATCAGATTATTTTTAAATATCTGGGGCTTTCCCACGTACCCAGGTATTTCCACAGATAAATTAAAAATAATTCCCTATTACAAACATCGGCTTCCTAGTGATTAATATAATAGGTATTATATATTTCGACGTAGTTACACAAAACAATACAACTCATAAAATATAAATCCATGCTTGGTGAAATGTTTCACCAGTCAATATATTTTTTTTTCCTAGATTATTTATTTTCTTATTATCTTCCCAAGTCATGTCACCATTCTGTATCCACCATATATATAATGTGTGGATGGTTTTTAGTAGCCTTGGTCAGGTGACAGGTGGTGGTATTGACTTTTGTTGTCAAAGAGGATATATAATTATTAAGTTTACACTGCTACTTATTACTATTTTGTTTTACTGTTTTTGTTATATTATACGTATTCATATTCCAACAGTGAATTTTCCATTTGTGAGATTTTCTTCAGAAATAAATATTTATCTTCTTCTTCTTATTGTGCCATCCCCTAGTGGAGGTCGGACACCATCAAGGCAATATTAGCTTTGTCGTCTGCTACCTGGAATAGTTCAGTGGAGATGCACTCGTACTAATCACGGAGGTTTTTAAGCCATGATATGCGGCGCCGTCCTCTGCTACGCTTACTTTTGATCTTTCCTTGAATGATAAGTTGGGGAATACTGTACTTTTGTCCTCTCATAATGTAGCCGAGGTACTGTAGTTTCCTGGTTTTAATACTACGTAGAACTTCTTGGTCCTTTCCCATTCGATTGAGAATTTCAACATTTGTCACTCTGTCAGTACAAGAAATTTTGAGGATGCATCTATACAGCCACATCTCGAAAGCTTCAAGTCTCCGTAACATCTCTTGGTTTAGCGTTCATAATAATGTTTATAATAATGTATTAATGTTAGCCATACTATTTATCTTTCAACAAAAATATGTGTACACATTTTAAATTAAAGGTGAAATTTTTAACATATGAACATTTCGACTTAAATTAATATCTAGTACACTCTACTCCAGTTATTTTAAAAATAATGTAAAAAAATATACCACACTATGAAAAAATATTCATTTACCTATGCACCGTGCTGAATTTTTTGAGTCAACTTTTCTTGAAATTTGTCTAATGTGAGTAAGCGCGTTTTTTATAAAATACGTTTAGTAATAAAAATAGAATAAGCAATTTTAAGCCGAAGATACCTAACACCTATTTCAAACGATAGTCTATTGACAATAATATGCACCTACATACAAATTCGCTTTGTCAACATAATATATAATAATGTAGGTACAGAATACATGTAGGTACTGAATACGGTATAGTTTGTTAATTATTATAGACTTATTTTATTTATTACGTAAACGCCTTGATTAATATAAATTGTACCTAATTATTAAAGATCGATGACCAACACATTTCAAACAATAATATAATATATAATGTAATATGTAGGTACCTTTCAAGTATTTTACCTACTTATATTGTTTGTTATTTCATAAACTTCAAAATACTTATTTACGGATGATGAATAAATATAAAGTTCAATTATAATAACATGAAATCGAGAAAACGCCGAAAAATAATATTTTCACTAACCAATTCATTATTAATATATATATTTTTTTAATATGAATAGGTAGGTATACACAATAAATTACTTACTTAATTATGCACATCTTCAAGTTCTGACAAGGAAAGAATTCTTCTCTTTTTATAAACAGCATAAAGCATAAGTAATAATTATTATCAATCATAAGCGAAAAATGTATAAGGTACAATCACTAAGTAGATAGAAGCATATTAAAGTGTCGTGTCTACTTTTTCTACCAAGTCGTTACGTAGGTCTTTTCCTTTGCGCGTTTAATTCAGCCGTGCGGCGTCCAATCTCCCGGCGGCCAGTTGGGCCGGTGTCCAATTGGGTCGGCGCCCGATTGTACCGGCGCCCGATTGTACCGGCGTCCGATCGTCCCGGAGGCCAATTGGGTCGGTGTCCGATTGTACCGGCGGCCAATAACCGGAGGCCAATCGGCGGAGGCCAGTTCGCGGTGTCAAATCGTCCCATTCCCTAATTTAGCTATGTATGATACTTGTAACAATCAAACACTTGATATTTGTTAGTAATAGCTGGTTGGACCTCTCTTGAGTATATCTTCCCTTTCGGAGCAAATTATCGGATATTCCTAGTTAATGTGGTTTGCATCCTGAAGTTCTCTGCCACATTGACATGTTAGCTGGTTGACAAATCCAAGTTCAAAGAGTTTGGCAGCGAATACACCGTGGCCAGTCAAAAATTTACTGGTGTAGTTAGGAGTCAAACCGGTTATCTCCAATAGTAAAACATGTTGATATAATTTCTTCTTCAAAAGTGACAGATGTAAATCCGTCGCGAATGTAGATTTTTATAGGCATGTTTCGCACGCAATTTAATGTTAATCATACGAAAAACTGGTAATTAGTGTTTAGTGATTAGTCAAAATCTATGCATCTAAGCCTTAAGTATATTTTTTATTTTTACTATGATTTTTATTTGAATTTAGAATTAGCTGTTGCTCGGTTTGAGATTCGACTCTGGTCTAAATGCGCCTAATAATGTGCGTCAAATAAACATGTTCGCAAAAGAGTGTTGTAATATCGAATAATTCCGCTTTATATAATAATATAACAAATGGATAATAATATAACATTGGCATGAGAGAAGAATTTTCCATTAAATGGCCGTCCAACAATGGATCCGTCTGAATAGAGGCATCACGGATCTCGGGGCTTGGTTCTATCGGTGGACGGGGAGCACCCATTGTCATCTATCGGATGAATTTCCGATACAATCAATTGACATCGATGTGAACGGCATATCACGTTAGTGGTTAAGAACCTTTTTGAAATAAACATGATTATATTATAACAAATATTGGAATTTAAATATATCTAACTATGATTATTGTCTATGGTACCGATCCACTTGTCGCCTAACGTCAGGTGTCCTGCTAAATTAACTTCAATAATTTATGTATTTACATATATATTATATACCTAGTTAAAAAGTTAGTTATAGCATCTACCTAGTTAAAAATGCGCTATAACCTTATATTACGGTATAGCGGCATATCTTATACAAATACCAAATAAACAATGCTTATTTATATAATGTATCTATGCTATATGTTTGTTAATCATTGGTTAATGTATAAATTGTAAGTCCGAATGTGGTCAAGTCTTAGCAGTTCGGAATATATCCGGACAACATATTTACGCTGTGTTTTAAAATCTGTTTTTTTTGTTAGTGATGCAGAGCATGGATGATTCCATGGTTAGCTGGTCCATTTGTGGTATACATATGGATTAATTAATCAGTCATAGTATCCACCATGTACTTATGTTAAAAGCGCAAGGATGCATATATCAAAGCCCTGTTTCTTCAAGCAATTAAGAACCAGGGGTAAATAAGGGATGTAGATGTAACAGCCTTTCTTAGTATGTCACTGTTTAATTTAGATATATTATACCTATTTGACAATGAAATTATGGTTATCATCATTGGCTTTACAATCTCCTCACGAACAGCTTCTATAAAATTTTTTTTTTTACGAGAAATGGATATTAGTCAAATATTACACATTACAAACAAAATATGTATTTTCCAAAATCGGAATTCGTACCCAAAATTTACTAAGTACCAACTTTTTTTTGTGATTTTACCGAGGCTTTGACTGCGACTCGCTGTCATATCGCCTCTTCTCTTCTAGAAGGGGATCCGTCGATCAGGTCCTCACTCCTATTCTGTTAAATAACTTTACAATTTTGCCTAGCTCTTCCGTCTTACCCACTGCCAGGACACCCTTCAATTTGTCGACATTCTCATAGATATCTGCAATTCGCAGCTGTACTCTGTGAATTTCATATTTGGGGCATTGCAGTGCTATATGTACAATATCCACTAAAACATGACATTCATCGCAGAGCTGCGATTCGCTTCTTCCCATGATGACATCACATCTTTTGCCCATTGTGTGCCCTGTTCTTAGCCTCAGTATTAACTTAAGCTCATTCCTCGTCACAAAAGACTCTACAAACCAGGGCACCTCTCGTGGTGATGGTAGAATAGACTTAGGTACTCCATTTCCCCTTTTCTAATGATGCCCTATGGTGAAAATCTATCTACATACTATGGCACATTTTCGTTATAGCCTCATTCCAGTCCAGGTTTTCTGGTATCCACTGATGTACCTACTTAATATGCAAATATTTTACCACTCATCCCATCGTGGGCGAGTAGAAATTAATATGGTAAGGTGTATTAAATTTGTTCCTGAAGTTTAAATTATTGTGAATTAGAATGTGTCAGTAGTTAAGCGCTTTCTTAACATTTGGACTAAAAGAGATAATAAAATAAAATCTCAAATAACTCATTCATTCACTTGTATGGTAGCAGGTTGTAGGTATTGCTATCAACCCTGTCAAAACTGGAAGATATTACTGTCTTCGGTATCGTTTTGTAAGATACTTAGTTGTTTATTATTTATCATTAAATATATAAATAAAGATATTTTTAAGTTTAAATCACAGAGGAATCAAAGTGCGGTGTCCTTTAATACGATAAATTGAAGTTTTAAAAATATTTAAAGATTTCTGCAGAACTAAAGTGTTTCTCAAATTTTGATAATATTTACGGTTTAAGAATTTACGGTTAACCTTTCGTAAACATCTTTTAAAAAATCCCGACCGTTGCCATGCAGTCGACCTAGTCTACACTGTGGAAATTTGCTATTTAAAAGCATTTTAAAAGCTAAATGGTTGCAAAAAATTGTATATACTATAATATAGTCATCGTTTTACAGTTTAATTTATGTAATAACGTGAAATTAACATGCAGTCCTGTAAAATAATCGTACATCTAGAAATGTATATCATAATTAGATCATGGCTTGCCTCGATCTATATTAAACGCAACGGCGGATGAATAATTGCAGTGAGCTACGTCAACCCGATGACGTGTGTGATGGGGAAGTGTTGGGATGAATTTTGAACGTTTATTTAAAATAAGTATTTTAATTTTTTTATTTCGATGCATAAGTATATTATCCATAAATTGATAAAATTAAACACCTATAATATAATACTTAATATATTATCATAACATTGGTTATTGTAATTATTTTAGCAACTAAGTAGACTGTGGTTACTCCACGGGTATGGATAGGTTAAAGAGGGATACTACTGGAAACTGTAAATGAATATTCCATGGTATAGAATAAAATTGATTTATGAGTTCGCGTGCCGCGGAGTCCCGACCCCTGTGTTATATCATCCGCGAACCGGATGTGCGCGTGGGTGGTGCGCAATAAGCAAATTGGCTGGGCGGGGAAGTAGAAGCCTCATTGTTCTTTCAGGCGGTAGGTACATTTTTCAATCAGGCCTATGACCGAATTCTCAGAACACTTGCAGCGGTGATGTAATTTATTCTGACTCGGTTGGTATCGATCCCTCATTTATTATTATTTAAATGTTTCGTAAAAATAACAGTAATTGGAATGCGAAAATACAATAGTCAAGTATGCGATAATAGTCATGCGTACCTATTTACTAAAATAATAGAGCTCTAATTTTAAATCATTGCTCTGCGATATCACATCTGTAAAAGCTAATCATTGCTTAGAATCAGTGTTTCCCAACCTTTTCTTGTCGCGATCCCCTTTTGTAGTATGAGTGACCTGCGACCACTCCCCCCCCGGCTCATTGGTATTAAATGCGTTTTTGATAGTCATATATTTTTTTTATTAACCATCATTAATCATAAATCTTTTCTAAACGTGTCTGTGTATATTTGTGAATATTATTAACAGTAACATTTTTTTTCACGTCACAATAATTTTCATACGGCTTGCCAATGATTTAGAAATATAGTTTTTATTAATTATACAATATTTAGATATCAAGAGCTGTTTCTTCTTCTTCGATGACGCTACAGTTCAAGTCGAGCCCTGGTTTCCTCCACCGCCATCCTCCAGCCACTACGGTCCTCCGCACGTCTTTTCCAGTTCCTGATTTTTAGCAGCTGGTTGGCATCTTTTGTAACGTTATCACACCATCGTGTGCGTGGTTTTCCCGCTGGCCTTTCCCCCCGGGTTTCCTTCGAGGATCTTCTTCGGTATCGAGAGCTGTTTAGGGTTATGAATCATTCTCACAATATGATAAGGTAAACCAAAGAAGATTAGGAGGAACAATAATTAAATGTTGGTATGATTAGTAATTATCTATCAACTATAAATTATAAAATAGTAATTGTATCTACATAATCGTCAACGGAAGCAGTGACGTCCCTAGACAAAATGCCGCCCCTAGGCAGCGTCAAAATGCCACCCCATTATACAGTATTTTTTTTATTATCCTTTCATGACTAAAATATCTAAGAAATACATTATTAACAAAATACCTATATACCATAAAATTTAATTTAAATGTCATCTCTACTTCCATAGACAATATTGTGAGTCACGGTTTCAGATATATTTAAAAATACACCTGACAACTTTCAAAACTCGTTAATGACTGACAAAAATATTTGGATAAATTAATTAGGTACTTACCTAAGTATGTAGATGTACCTACCTATAATTCAAATATAATTCGCAAATCTGCACGTGTCATTGCTGGTCATCAAGAAGTGATGTCTAAAAACAACGGAAGTAAACTAGACATCACGAACCCAACGAAAAAAATACAGTCTTGCTAAACCTTTTATGCTAATTAATACATTTTGTTTCCAACCAGCGAGCTGATTTTTTTAATGGAAAGATATTTCCGTTATTACTAAGTTTAGGTACCTATTCATATATATATTTAATGATTTTCCTCGATTTGCCGCCCTTCGAGTAACTGCCGCCCCCAAGTGACGCTCAATCTACCTACCCTTACGGGACGTCACTGAACGGAAGTTTATCCACTTCTTGATAAAGACATACGATGGCTTTTATCCCCCACTGTCCTTAATATTTAGCTGGTTCGTATTGTAGTGAACATAATCAATTTATTGATTCAGTAGGTTTAATGTAAGTATAAAGTGGAAAAACTACAAAATATACCAAAGAACAAATGAGTAGACAAGAATGATTTCACGGTGTAGTACCTATATTAATATTATGATTTCTCATACAAATACATAAGTTTACTATTTATTACAATATTTTTTTATTCAGCATATGAAAATAACTATGTCAATGAAAATTGGTTAACTATCCAATAAACAAAAAAATTGCGTAACCACAAATTTTGAAATTATTTAATACATTTTTTTTCAGCTCATAGAACAAATTTTGTAGAAACGTCTACTATGAGCATGTTACTTTTCATCCGAATTCAAGAATAGTTGGCGACCCATGGAAAGGAAAACAGTGGTGTACACCGGTGTTTCTCAACCTTTTCACACCTGCGGACCCTTGAAAATAGGAGAAACATTTTGCAACCCACTAACGTATAAATAAGAATATATTATTTATACGGAAATGTATAACAACGTCGGATCGCGGTTGATTCCGTCATGTATAATCACTAATCCATTTTTAAGTACAAACACACAATTTATAAACACAAATTGCAAGTGCACGGGTTATGGAGGTTTTATTGAAATTTTTAGCGTATGTATTTGGACGCCAAAAATTCGCGGACCACCAGTTGAGAAACACTTGTGTAGACTCTGACAAGATTATATATACCAATACTATATACCAATCATATTATAATTGAGGTGGGTTAAAGCAGTACAAGCGACATATGGATTTAAAATGAACAGTTTCATATCACCACATATACCTACCTACATGCTTATTTATGCGTGAAAAATTATTCAAATATATAACTGCTTTATTAATTAAATGGCCTTTACGTTGTAAAACTCCATTATATAAGTTTTAAATTTTGAGCGACTCTTGTAGTGCAGTGCGTAAGGCGCTGACGTTTCATCCGGGAGCTCCGGGTTCGATTTCCGATGAGGTCACAATAATATATTTATGTGATTTTCGCAAAGCCTGGATGTTTGTGATTGTTTCACATCTATTACTAAATGCACTACTATCATTGGGCCGCTTGACCTGTTGTAGTGTTATTAATAATATATAATTAATTATGTGCATATGCATTAATTTATATACTTACCTATATTTAATAAAAAAAACAAATATGTACCAAGTTATTACTTTAGTATGGGATTAATTAATTATTACCCAAAAGAATACTTTTAGCAAAACTTAATTACAGATTTTTCAGTTGCTCGATGTGTATTGGGATTTACGACTTTTTAGCTTTACGGGTTTCAGGCTTATGTTATCAATACTTAACATGTGAATTAATTAGTCAATAAGTATAAATCTATGCTTATTTATTACTAATTTACTACTAATTTTTGGTAAAATCGGACTAATCGTGCAGAGGTGTACTTTGTACCATGTCGTACCTATACAAATTTTGTGTATGTAACACTGTTAAAACATCTCAATAAAATAATATGTAGGTAGACTGAAGAAGTCGCTTATATTTCAAAATTAAACATGAATTTGAAATTATTGTCAGTAAAAAATGCCTGCTTCTGCTTCGGGGTAATTGAATGTCACGGAAAACATTCTTGTTTATAACCAATTACCAGTATTATTAATGCACCTAGCCTACGCGTTTCAAAAAAAATGGCCCGCATATCATATCATTTTGAAAGCGCTGCACAGAGTAAAACATAATAAAGCACCGTCCATACGTCAATTCATCTAAATTTATTATTATTCATTAAAATGAATATAATTTTGTTAATTTTTGTATATATTCGAATCAAATAAAAAAACTTAATAATTATTTGCAAGTACAAATAAGCAATCTTGTTAGTAATATAGTAAATTACCTTGATTGATTACAAAGTGGGTTGCCTTTTCGTTGACAGAATTTTAAGCATTTAAAATAATGCAGTTGTTAGGTTTAAATTTGCATGATTCGATGCATCAGTATTTGTCAGATAAGAGTACTCACATGGATTTTGAAAATTGTAAGTTTATACCCCGCTCAGTCAAACTTGTTTTTCTATATTTATCTATATCTTAATCTATGAAAAATAATTTATCAAAAAAAAATCGCAGAGAAGCTCTTCCAGGTATTGATCGGCTAATGGAATATATCATATATACACTCCAATACAATATGTACAATCAGGGTAGCTTAATAAATTAATTAATTTAGAAATAATTTTTCTATACATTAAAGATTTCGTTATTTCCTATTTGGATGATTTCTATTTCTTATCTACTTAATAAATTAAAATAATAGGGCGTATCTACCACATTAAAACCATATGAATAGAGTATTTACTTTACATTTACGATATTATGTATCATTGCAATTACAAATAAGTAAGTAATAATTTGCGTAAGGATATCAAAAAATTATCAAAACATTTTAACCGATATTTGGATGCTTTTATATCAATAATTTTCTTCCGATACAACACCGGTAGATATCGCGATTTTTATTTTGATATGATATCGATACGTTATTCTTTCGGTATATCAACTTTAGTTTAATACCCCGTTTGCACGTGCATAGATTTAATGCTGACAGTACTATCGCGGCCATAACAAGACAATACACGTATAAACATGTATTATCACAAAAGTTACAAGATTACAAGCATGTATCAAAAAAGTTCGGAAGCTTCTGAATTTTCACGCGCCGTAGAACGATAGTGGCGAACCTGCCGGTAAAAAAAACGAACTACTCCGTGCAGAGTCATTTTGAGGTTAAACTATTCTAACAACATGTCAAATAGTAAGTACTATAAAATGACAACACCGCGAGGATTAGAGCATTACCACGGAACCCATATTCAAATAGCGTGGAGGTCTGATTCCCTGACAAATTTGGAAGCCTTTTGTAAGTTTTACAAATTAATTTGTACTTTTTAGCGAAACAACTGCATCATCCGCTTTATTTCTCCTTTCAAAAATATCTGTTTGTTCATTTTCCGCCTTTTATAAAAAGCCGCCCCTAGGCAACGTATGACATGCCTACCTTCATAATATGAGTCACTGCTGCGGCGCATAGGTTGAATATCACTGAATTGGGTCTAGGACGATTTGGCGCCGGGACAACTGGACGCCACGCAATTCGAAAATAAATAGACGTTTGGTACTTATATGTACCTACTTAAAAAAATATATTTAATATTATTATTTATATTTAAATTATTATATTATAATTTAATAGTGGGTGAGAATTTAAATATGCACACGTAAATAACGATTTAATCGTACATAATATGTTTATATAAAATGGTAATTCTCAATCTGCAATAAAAAATATTATGTTTTAATTAATTAAAACTACGAAGTAGTAGATAGAAACTGTTCAAAATATCTCGTCTACGTTCTGTTTATGTGTCTACGACAGTACGGCGTCCAATTGTCCTGCCGTCCAGTTGTCCCATTCCCCACTGAATTATATTCAATATTATTTTTTTATAATGTGAATGAAACTTTACCGGAACCAACTACCAGTGCAGTGCAAGTACCCACCAAAGATGTGCGTTAAAGATAAAACAATTATAATAAAATGATAATGCAACGATGCAGCGACCAGCGAGCTGCGTAGGTGCATATATTTACATGATTATGCGCCTACCTTTTTTACCTTGACACAGCTCCCAGCTGAGAGCGGTTTCGATTCATTATTGATATCAAGGCTTCAATCGAAGACGGTGAAAAGACTCGTGTGTGGGAATGCATTATGAATGGAAGATTAATCAAATAACGGTTATAAAGTTGAAAAGACGTAAGTGACACGACGAGAACCGAAAAGGCGCATGCGTATACTGCATACTGGGTTAGAATGCATTTTTTATTACCAAAATCGTATTAATACATAAATTAGTTACGGACACTGGATGGTAAACGATTATATTTAACGTTTTCCTAGACGAGAATTAATTATTGTTCAACATTTTTAATGATACCTAGAGAAAATGCATATTATATTCATCCTTTGATTTGTACTGGAATTACAACGTGAAAAACTAGCCGTATCAATAAATATTACGTGAGTCACCGGTAAAAACTAAAATTTGCATGAAATTATTTGTCTAAGAACATTACCTATAGTCTAAGCTATGTGTGTATTTATGAAAAAAACAAATAATCCTACAAACTCAAATATTTATGTGATTGTTGCACTTATATTACTGATTGCAATACTGTTTCACTACAATACTGTCATTGGGCCTCATTACCTGTTGTAAAGTAAAAAAAAGAATATATTAATTGGCTATATCTACAATTAGGTATATGTGGATCTGGGCCACCTCACAAAGAGGTTTCTTAACAGATTTTATTTTACGAGAAATGGATATTAGTCACTTGCTCAACCTATTGGATGCTTTGGGTCCAAACATACATTGAAAAAGAACACATTGTGATTTTTTTCCAGACCCGGGGATCGAAGTCGGGACTCACGGCATCATATGCCTGATGCGTAACCGCAAGAGATGTCATATATTATGTCATTTTATATACTTATTACATATAATTTTATTTTCTTATCATATTTACCGACATTAAACGGTGACGATAAATACCCCAATTCTCAATGAAAGATAATGCTATTTATACAAAGGGGGTTTTAAATATAATTGTGTTTCTTTTTATTTAACCACTTCCAAAGTTTGTTATTTATTCCTCTGAACATGAAGTGATCGATTATTTTATTGTATCATTATTGTACATATATTAGAGTATAACATCGTATAATAAATCTGACGTTATTTAGTTGTCAAGTTGAATGCGTTTAAAATCGTTATTATTTTGAAAACGATTTAAAAGGTCAAGAGCTATCGTTACAATATTGAATTTTGCATAATATAGACAAGGATGTCTGGTTGAATCTTCTATGTTATAGGTAAACCTACGTTGACTATATATGTTGACTACTATGTTGACCTACAATAAATTTGTCGTTTATAGGTATCTGTTGGCCTTAACAAGCCATTAAGACGTTAAGAAATATTATATGGGTGTGCATGAAAACCGGTAAAATGCAATTCGTAAATCATCTTATACCTAATATGTTTTAGACAAGAAAGTTTTAATTTTTTTATGTATAATCTGACATTTGCATGACACCATTTTAATAACACAGTTACATTCAGATTTAAATATTTATTTTTATTATCTTTTTCTTAGTGTAAGTCCACTCCTTATAATATGTGGAGCATATGAGGTGATGATGACTCAAAAATGAATATCGCTTCTTCTTGGATAACACCAATTATATAAACGCTGTGATTTATATCTAACAACCTTCCAGAATGGCAGAATTCAGTTGATTTTAAGTCAACGCAGGCTACGCGGATATGACTATTGACTTATCAGGATGATCTCTCAATTACAAGACCTCAATAGTAAAGTGGAATCATTTAACAAAATAAGTCATGTAGTTGTATTTACTAGAGTAAACACACCATCACCTTACTTATGTATGGCATTTGCCTTTACGATTATTGATTGGTTGAGCAGAATTTGACGATATTTGAAAATATACCAGCTGGATTTATCCACTATTGAAAAACACCAACATATTTAGGTTTTTAAGTGATTTAATGTTGAATTTGACGAATTCTGAAAATAAATGTCATCTAGCATCAATAAAAAAATTTTTTTTTGGGTTAATTTCTTTTGAAAATAACTTCTTTCAGGTTTATTCTAAATAGTTATCACGGTAACACGTTTCCGTTATTTTTATTACTCCAAAATAACGACGATATCGCTCGTAGCAATTTTATAAATAAGGCGGTTATCTAAAATAATTGTCAACACAGTCTCATCCCATTAGAATCTCCGATTGGATAAAACTGTTTTGCTCAATGACATTTGATAGTTCAAAGTTAATGCTCATGGGCAGCCGTGGTAAAAAATATCAAACCTGACATTTAACTTCCCGGGATAATTATGAATACTACATATCATATTTATCACTATTTTTGCTGATTTTGGAGTTAAGTGATATGTTAGAATAGCCTTGCTGATTTGCAAATATAATAATAATGACGATGAAGACATGCTGTCACATTTGCAATATTTAACTTTATTGCAATATAAGCATAGATTATTTTCGATGACACTCATCTGTATTTTTGTATTTACTAAGTAATAAGAATTGTACATAATATGTAAACATAAACTGGCATGTTATGCCAGTAAAACGTATTTTTAAAAAATACAGATAATAAATTATTATTGGATTTTTATAAAAGGAAAAGGCGACGTGTTATCATGGTTATTTGATGTTTTCCTAAATTGTTTTAGATGTTGAAAAAGATTTGATGATGTAAAATTGTATTTATTTAATCCTAATATACTCTGCATATTTACATATTTAAAATTACGATCGGCGTCGTAAAACCGGTTTAATCAGATAATAACGGAAATAGTGTGTAAATTCAAAATAATTTTAATTCACGAAATTTCAATCAACTTGAAAATAAGGCAGTGGTTTAGAAATAAAGACGGAAATTTATAAATATATAGGAAGAGATAATTTAAATTGCTATGTAATTAATTTAAAATAAATTAATCAAGTTAAAACATTGAAATAAGCTACAAAATTTTACGATCGTTATATCTAAGTATATAATTTAAAAAATATAAATCGAACGTGAATTATCGACATATTTTACTAACGTCGTGAAAGTAAATTAATGTTACAGCAGGAAAACACCCTATAATTACACATGCTATTATTTATTTAGTAATTAGGACGTGTTTATAGTATGAGCTTTATTAATATTATTTTACATGTATATTATTAATTATTTTATAAAATCTTTTGACACATTGTGCATTTCAGAAATAGCAACCAAATTGCATTAAAAATACTCTCTCGTAAAAAAAAATGTAAATCCGTTAGACATTGGTGGAACCCTTCTGTATAAGATATACGGAACCTTGATAATATAAAAGCGAACCTGAAAATAAGGTTACTTACTTACTAAGTCTAATGATTAAATGACTTGCTAAGTATTGCGCATTGCAAATTTATTTGTAAAAAAAAATTCTCGTATATATTAAAAACATAATTATTTTAGATTAACTTAATCGGTAATATTAATTGAGTCAGCATTTACTTGTAGAATTCCATTTTACAAACGAGAATAGAAATTATATTAATTTCTAGCGCATGTTTTTTTTTTTTTTTTTTAATCGATAGCTATTTCGGTTGTAACACCATTGTCACAACTGCTTGAAAATTGAGAATTAATCATTTGTTATCAGTAATATACATACGATGTCTTGGGCGGCAAATTCGAAGCCGCGACTGGTAAAATAAAATCTTTTTTCAATCTGTATTATTATTCCAGTATTATAAATTATTTCTCGTAAAAATTTGCTCCGCTCAGGAGCAAATATAGTAAATGAGTTTACTATCAGTGAATTCAACAAATCATTGAATTTGCAGATAAACTCTGAAAAATCAATCGAACCGAATCAAGAAAGAATGATTATTCTTATTAGCTTACAAACTTTTAATGTTCTGACTCCTGAGTTCCGGTCTACAGTTAGTTTTTTAAAAATTCTTTTTTTTATAAATTACGCATTGTGCGTTATCTAATACCTAAGTAGGTTTTATAGATATCTAGTTAAATAGTCGTTTAAACTTTTATATTGTATAAATAATGATGTATATATTCCATGCCATGATTGCCCATTAAATGGTAATAAAATAGTCGATCAAAATTTGATTATTATCGAAACCACGAGCCTTGTGGAAATTTAATCAACTCGATTTCTGTATTTGACAACAAGTAGGATGACTTTTAAAACGCAATCTTTATAATAGACCAATAAATATCTTCTCTGTCCACATGAAAGGTAAATTGCAATCTACCTGTGGGGGGAATTTTACTACTAGCGTACAACGAGATGAAAATTGATTTGGTCTATTAGTATAGTATTGTTACACACATCTTTTGTACTTGTACTAAATACCAATTCGATCGATAAAGTTAATAGATTCCCACTAATGTTTGTCCGTACCTACGTACATACAATGTAAAAAAAGTTTTACCTACAAACTCTGTACACAATATTGCATACTTTCTGATCGTAATTAGGTTCGGATATAGTAAAAGCTAACAATGATTGCAGTGGTGGGATACTATTGATTTGTTTTGACATGGCAAAATTCAGCGATCAAAAGAAAAACTATTATAATTGTGTCGCTGAGTTTCAAAACCCGCTATAACACTTTTTCATTATGTTGAAAAAATCCACAAAAACTTTTTGAACTAAAAAGGTTTTTGAATGTTTCAGTAGTGTTGTAGAGGGATTTGATAGACACATTGATTTTGTTTCATAAATGACAGTTAATCGTAGCGGATTTTGAAAGAGGCGATAAAATTTTCATGTAGAGATTTTAATAACGTATCCAACGATATATACATCTTAATTATTTCAAAAAAGTGTTATAGCAGTTTTTGAAACTCAGCGACACATATTATATTAACTAAATATAATTAAAATATTACAGATTGATAAGCATTTCATGTATGACCTACTAGTTTAAACTGCCTAATTAGATAGGAGACTCGTAGCATAATTAGTTAATGCATAGATTGGCGCAACATCAATTGTTATACGGACTCAAATCCCGTCGAGTTTCGTATTTTTTTCAAACATGATTTTTTCTAGTGGGTATATAATATCTGAGGTATTTTCAAGTTATGTATGTAAAATAATATGGGATGTTACATTCTCAAAATCTTGTGAATTATTCATTGAATAAAAGAAATGGTTTATTATGGATACAATACTTAACAATTAATTAATACTAGTGGCTTGGGACGATATCCATAATCTAGTGGTAGTATCTTGGCTATTTTGTACTCATTCTGGGACACGGTTCTTTTTTTGAAGCATCAACCGCTGAAATGGATTCAGTGGTTTTCGTATCATTTCAAATACAATACGGAATTATTTAATAAAAAAAAACTATTCCTCATAAGAGCTTGACGTGTTATGTCACTAGGGATGACTAGTTTTTAAATTACAAAAAAACGCAATTTAATATATTTTCCTGTAATAATATTATGTCGCGCGGAAGTGTTTTAATTAATCAATCTAACCAAAATAATTCGTCCAGAACTAAAATATTTTTTAAATTAAACAACTAAAAAACACTATTTATAAATGAGTATTTGAGTCGTCGTATTATTGTATTTTTTTTACGATTGTTCTAATTATTGGAGAAAGTTAAATTCAAAATCATATTGTAATCTTATTTTATTTAAAATTATTTTTATTTATATCGAAACGATCATCGGTTATAATAATATACCTATTGTTTTTTTTTTCAAATTCAATTTTGAAACGTTCTGTGGTTATAGATTGATTACACTAATATAGATTACCATCGTATGTATACAGGATCGTGTATTTGAAAATCGAATAATATTATACTGTTAGCCAAAAATGAGTTTTCAATGAACGATCATTATGGCCACTAGCAATAATTCACAGCTGGATAAAGGCCTCGCATTGCTCTCTCTACTCCGGCTGGTCATTAATTTTTTTTTGTTAATGTAGTGGAAGAAAACCAAACAATTATTTATTAAATGTTATCAATGGCCTTACAATAATCAATTATAATATTATATTAGATATTTTTTTAATTGAATTGGTTTGCAATAACTGAAATAAGAGATAATAGTGTGTGAGTCGGTTTACGTGTGTCCGCAATACACACGTGTGGACCCATGACAGCAGTTTTGTGCATCTCCATGTTTACAACCAATCGTACAGTCATCCTATTAGATAGCCCACCGTGGGAAATACAATTTATTTGTAAATATTGCCGATTTAATATATTTTCTTTTAAATTGTTAATAATTGAACTACTATTTACGTGGTAATTCTTTTTGGATTTATGTAACAGTGTCTATGGCAATTACCCCTAGGACAGTAACCCTCCCGCTAATAGCCACCCACTTTATTGAAACCCCCTGTATGAAAATAAAAACTCTTTAAATAAAGTTCTATTGCCACATCAAAAATAATGCACGTAAATCTTTTTATAAAATGAATTTGACATTGGTACAAATTTTAAAGTTATACTAACATCTAATATGCTGATTTTAGAGATAGAAAGAGGAGAAAAAATCGATACTAAAATATTGAAATCTTTAACAGAAAGTGTAGGACTTGTGTAACATTTATTATTTAAAATTATCCTCAGTCAGCGAAAAATATTTATGAAGCAGAATTTAAAAAACATCACCAGCGCTAAAAAACGTGTAGTAGAATTTTGTGAACTTATAGAAAATCCAAAATTCCCTCATTTTATTTACTTACTTATTAATTCTTTTTGATCATATTTAATATAATTTATCAATATATTAAATGGAGGGAGTTAATTGTCTGGGATTTTTATATACGAGGAGGGGGGAGTAATATCCGGGGTATTGCATTGTTCTGTCATCCCGTTGGGCAATGCTCAATAATGTATAGGTATGAGTGTTATCTAGTTAAGGAATTTGCCCACACCTTACTACAAAAATGTTATGTTTAATTTCTTTATCTTGAAAACCTTGTAATATACACATGTGCATCTATTCTATACACAAGGCTGCTATCGGTGGCTATCGGCGGCTATATAGGGTAGTTTATCATATTTATGTATTGAGGTATTATAATTTTTACAATAAGTTAGCCGTCAAAACGCTGTCAAAACTGTGCTTATATCTCATTCTAAAAGTTAGCACAGCCCAGAGAGGTGCTGTTAAAACATAGCACTTTTTGACAGTTCAGACGGTTAACTTATTGTAATAATTAACCACCCATCATCGATATTCGCCGATAGCAGCTTTTAGTATAGAATATGTGCGCTGTATGAATACATCATTTATATAATATTTTTAATTTCTGTTAATTTAAAACACAATTTTCTGCGATTCAACAATATTTTTGGGAAATGTATTTGGTACAGTGTCAGATACACGTCTATTTCGAAGCCCTTAGTTACGTATTTATTCTTGCAATTGGCATTTGCATAGACTGTACTGATACCAAACTGGCCACCACATGTACTCTCAAACAGTACACAGTATTGTACCTACCAGCCAGTAACATAATGTCATCTAATAATTTTATCCGGGCAAATCGGCGCGGCTGTACCGGCGTTCGGCCGACCAACCAGTCACTCGTGTCCGGTCATAGAGCGCTGAAGTCGGTGTTGCAACATTTCACTCGCAAAGTCTCATTAAAAATATAAACAAAAATAATCACAGTGACATCTGACCGCGGGTAGACGCGACACGCTTCGTTTGTTTGTGGTTCTCTTTTTTTTAAACCTGGAACGTAAAGTGCGGGAAAACTGTACGAGTTAATCGTAATTCAGGTGGTTGGTTTTCCCGGGATATTTTGACATATTGGGTACGTTAGTGTTTATAATTTTGTGCACAATGTTTGTTTATACCTATTTTTAAAGTGATCCTCTTCTATAAGGCTGAAGTGTGGTGAATAAATACGTCATTTGTACATTATTTATCTTGTTTACCGACAGTTAGTTTATTACAATACGAATTAATCATTTTCCTATGAATTATCATTACTGAATTACTAGTATTATGTAAATTTTGTGAACATCGATGTGTATAGAGCACACCATATTAATATAACGTAGATATAATATCAGTTTTGATGTGCTATAAAACACTGTATCGTACATCCAAATTAGTTACCTATTTAAGAAACTATTGTTTACTGCAAATGCGTAATACTTATATCCAATTCGCTTCCAATTTTAAACGGAATCTTTTAAATACGATTTTTCGACTGGACAATACCTAAAATGTCTGTGAATTAACTCATCAAAGCATGTATAACGTTATTTTGGGTATGTATAATAATATCTGTACCTGAGAACCAGTGCATCGCATGTCCAAAAATAATGTTTACGGGAAAACGCAATTTAAGATTTTCCCCACGGTTGATATCAGATCTGTAGACTTTTATGAGGTTTTTGAATAAAGGAATTTCATGATTTTGTTATGAATTGATACAAAATGTAAATTAACTCTGAAACATATGATAAATTACGTTAAAAATCTGTATGTAGGTACCTATTTAACTCATTTACTTCAAAATAAACTGTTGAGCTATTTACGTTGATAGTGGTTTCAAACGGTTCAAAAATATCTGTAGGCAGCTAAGTTACCTTTAATCTATTTTAACAATCGGTTTATAGACCGAATTAGCCGTCAATATCAATAATTCAACTTTTTTTTTTGTTATATTATCAACAACATTTGTTTTAAAAAAATATATAACAATATTATTAATTACTCGCCTTGCTTGTGATTAAAATCTTAAATCAATTATTCTTGAGCTAAGCCACATAATACGGTTATACGATTAAAAATTAATAAGTGGATTATTTAAGATCAAATCCAGATAGCCAAGTGTAATTAGTTATGTTTATATGTTCAATCATAAATTGGAGCATTTACATTTTATATTAGTTGAACATTCTCACGATACTGTGAACATGAATAATGTTTCATTAAACTTTAAACCGACATGATAATATAGTTTCCATAATAATAATATATACTGGTCAAATGAAGCTTTTTGAGTTAGGTCAATTAATTAATTATGTATGTTCTTTCATGCGGTCAATGATAACCTATGCAAATATAATCGTTAGGTGAATAATATCTAAATTCCAAAATTTAATAAAATATTATTATTATTTTGACTACAATATAATAGGCCACGATGGCCGAGCGGTTTAACCGTCGGCTTGTAATATCGTGGATCCCAGATTCGAATCCTGGGTCTGGAAAATACACATATTGTTTTTCAATTTGTCTATGAGTCAGAGTATGGACCTAATAGGTTGAGCAAGTGGCTGACATCCATGTCTCGTAAAAACAAAATCTGTTAATACAAACCTCTACTTTGTGGAGGCCCATATGATCTTATTAGGACCGGACAATGTTGGGAGAATATTGCCATGTAAAGAATTTTATATACCTCCTTATTTATAATTAAGTATTCTTACTAAGTAACTTACTTAAGTAGCTAATACTAATAATAGGATACTCACATTGTCATTTAAGTAAATGGTCCCACCAAACCATACCTGGTTTAAGAAGGGCGTGTCACGGGATCCTGTATTTTGAGTTTGGAGTCAGAGTATAGAACCAATAGGTTGAGCACGTGGCTAACATCCATTTCTCGTAAAAACTGTTAATACAACTTCCACTCTGTGGAGGCCCATAATATGATCATTTTAGGATCGAACATGATGAAGTATTAGTGATACGATTATGCGTCATCGCTATCATCTTCAATGATAATTATTTTAAGTTACAGGATGTGATTCGAGGAAAATGATTGATATTTTTACTAGGTAAGTAGTTGGTTTTTGTTTTTTTTTTATCGTGGGGTCTTTAAAATCAATCAGTGTTTCGAGCTGACTAATACCCAATAAAGCAATACATGTAGTATTAGTTAATTTAGAATAATTCGAGAAACTTAATAAATATAATGCATTTTAGTCCGTAGTAAAAACTGACAATATTGGCAAGCAAGATCCAATAGCTATAGAATGGAGTGATTTAGTTCAATCAGATTAAATAACAGCATGGTGATAATATATTGTTTATGATGATTACAATTAAAAAAATACATAAGGAGTTATTATCTCATAGGGAAATTATCAAATTTTCCGATGATTCAGTCACTTTATTTGCATTTCAATCCTGCAATTAGTTTTGTATGGTTTTACATTAATTCTAATATAACTTTAATATAATGGCTTCCTAATCTTTATCAGTTAACAATGTCCCTTTGAAGTGGACGTAACCGGTCCTGACTAATATTAAAATAAATAGTACTATAATTATGTTGTGTTTTATTTTAATTAATATAGTTTGTCATTCAAATTTGTTGTTGGGAAAAATGACTGAATTGTCAACCATTATTTATTACCTTATATAATATATTTATTTTATCTTGAATCATCTGTAAAGCTTGAGATAAAACATATAAAAAAATTTAAGCAGAGAGAAGATGTATTAAACATACACGTATAACCGCAAATTATAATTTTGAAAAATCGGAGGAATCATTTATTTTAATTGGATTGTGAAAGAAAACAATAATGATACTCTTGACAGATGCTTATAGTGCGGTAATAGCATATCGACTGATTAGAGTATATAGAAATTAGTATGATATCAAACGAATTTAAGGGTAATTATAATAGGGATAGGGTGCTTTAACCTACTGTAACCTTAGCAACATACACAATTAACTCAGCTTAGCGTCGCCACTTGACAGTTGAACGAGTTCAGCGATGGAGTGTCCGGCAAAGTTAGGAGACTCTACAAAGACTCAGCCAGGCTGATGCATCAGCTCATAGACAAAGAATTTACTCTAAAACGTCAGATTGTAATGATGGAGTGGTTTTAATCAACATAATTTATATTCCAGAACTAAGCCATGGACAGGAAAGTTAACTGCAAACTGATAATTTTTTCTAGTCATGACATATTATGTGTTTACTTTTACACACTATATTTTATTAATAATTAATACTGACTAATAATTATTATTAGTCTTGATAACTCGAATGTAGCATATTATTATACAATATTTATTATCTCACTTATAACAGCTTAAAACTGAAGTTAGTAGACACCATTGATGTGATGGCGTAGGCACCTACCTAAAATGTATGAAATTCTTTTGATAAACCAAATGAAATTGACTGCTCACAAAAATTCCAGTCAACGTAATTCAAACATAACCTACATTTAGGTAAAAAAAACTAGGTGCGCTGTTTTGACAATTATTCGTATGAATATATTATGTTATATCGAAGCGTCAGAAAACTGTACTTTAGTCAAATAAAAGTTTATCTGTATTGAGAATCTTGAATAAATATCACACTACGTATATTTTGAATCTAACGAATAAAATACACTATGGGTTAGGCTTACCATTCGTCCAGTTTTAACCGGGATTGTTCTGATTTGACGATCTGTCCCGGCTTATAATGTTATAGATATTATAATACGTACATAGTAGTTTATGATCCACACGTATGGTATCGATAATTTGAACCCCACGTCATTTATTTGAATTTTTAAAAACATACCAAATATACAGCCAAGATGTTTACATGTGAATTTTTGTTATTATTATGTCAGTAGTTATCATCAGACAGTGCTAAAATAGTTTTGTCGATTTTTTTTGTTTTTTCTTTAATATTATATTATTTGTTTTCGGGATATCTAGATCGTGGCCCCCACAAAGGGGGGCTGACAGGGCTCAAGTTTAGAGGCCCGGGCTTAGGAGAGGCCCCGCGTAGCGGGTCCACCAGTTAAGTGAGATAAACACACACCACACACTTGCTCTAATAGTAAAAAAAAATATTTTTAGTTCTGAATAATAAAATGATTATTATGGCATACCTAGGTATATAAATATGGCGAAGGGTCACATGTTAGAGTATACGTTATATAGCTTTGCACTTTTTCACACTTTTTACTACACTGATACGCCTCTTTGCCTGATTACTTCGCTAAAAAATAGATTAAATGATATTCACCTGTATTAATGGAGTAATAAATAAATACATATTTAGTGTTTTTAGAATATATTACATAATTTTAATCCTAGAACCGGAGTGCAAAGTTAAGAAGCATATTATACTCTAATTGGCTATCACAAAGGGGGTCGCGATCAATTCTTCATAAAACGATGTCGAGAGCCGACAATTCAAGTGGATTTATTTAAATATACCAAAAATCGCTAAAAAAACACGAAATACCCTTTATTTGACACGAAACCCTGGAGTTCCACAGCACTACTTGCGGAACACTACTGTGGAACATAACACTGCTCTGACCCGTAGCGATAGGTTGGGGGCCCCGCTTCAGGGTGTGGAAGCCATGATCTAGAATCTAGATTCTAAAACATTCATTATTGTATCCAATTTAAATGTTGTGTGGTTTCATTCAATAAATAATTCTAAATTGTTCAGTTTTTTATTTTTTATTTTGTCCCAGATTGGATATGGTAAGCCTAACTATATTACGTATTTACCAGCCAAAATTCAGTCGAAACTTGCAACTAAACAACTTTTTCTTTCTTACAAAATGGTCATGCGTGGAAAGAGGACAGAGTACCTATACTGACATATATTTATGATAGCTACTAAATTTCCGACATGCATATCTACTGAAAATTAAATTATGAATAACTTATCAGCGTGGCAGGCGAAGAATCTTTTATTAAAAAAAATCTACTACGAAATTTGTATTATTTTTTGTCTCTTTATTTTCCACTCTGTAAAATATGAGCACTCACTTTACCCATAAATCAATTATAATTATTAACTTATTATTATATAGTCTGTTTAAAAAATATATAGCACAATATATAATATAATGTATTAATAATTATTTATTATATTTAAATGTTTTGAATTACGTTGTTCAGACCTACAAACTTATCTGAAGAATTGATGAAGGCGCCACAGTCGAAAACTACCCAATCAAGACTCGCAACTGGACAGAATTCGAATGTCGTTTTCAATATGGCGTCCATTATGGTAGTTCGTTGTTCCATTTTTGACCGTTCTTTAATCAAGTCGTACGAACCATTGGCTGTGTTAAGAAGCTATCATGATAATGAGTGTAATATATGGCCCCCACAAGGGGGGGCTGACAGGGCTCTATTCTGGAGTCCCGGACTTAGAGGGGGACAGGTGTGGCAAGTCGAACAGTTAGATGAGAAAAACATACACCACAAATTTTCTCTAATAGCAAAAAAGTCGCCTGCGGCGCTATTATCCTCAAAAATTACTAACGTTAAGAAATAAGTAGCTGTGCAATGTAATTGATGTGATATGATGATTAATATAATTAAATGATTATTCGAGCGCTGAATTTTATTTGTGTTTCCTGACTTAGACTTACAAAATAGCTTTTTATCCAATATGGCGAAGGGATCCATGTTACTTGGGTACCACAAAAGAAGGTCTCGATCAATGCTTCATAGTATTATGCTGAGTGCCGATAACTCAATAAATCAACTGGATTTATTTGAAAACCGCTAAAAATACACGGAATGCCCTTAACCCTGGGTTTCCGTGGAAACCACATGGGGAACACTACTGTAGAAAATCACACTGTCCTTAACCTTAGCGGTAGGTAGGGGCCCCGCTATAGATCCTGGCCTGGGGGTCCGCTTCAGGATGTGGGGGCCATGGTGTAATATGTACATATTAGTATCTTTAAAGAGTTTTCCGATACGTAGGTACGTCAGTTTGGTGGTGAATGATTTTAGCGAAACAAATGAATTTTGATTGATCGGGTACCTATTTGTTTCCATAACTACGATTGTTCGTTTTTCGTCGAATGTGAGATTGTATTTTAGTGTAAGGATTGGTCGTTATTCGCTCTTTTCGTATTTATAAAGTAACACTTTATTACAAGATAAAAATATCTTTTTATATACAACGTTTCTAAATTTTCTGTTGAATCATATAAACTTGACTTGACTAGCTTAAACGATCAAAAAAAAAATGTAAAAAGAAATACCGAATAAATATACTGAAATATCATTTTGACACTTCATCTTGATTTCCATAGTAACGCACGTATATTATATTAATATTGATAATTTAGTTGCTGGGACCCCAGACCCCTAGCAACCAATAACGGTGTCGAAATAACTTTTCATACAAAACAGAATTAACTGAAAATGAATTCAATTCTACTTAAAGATGGCTAAAAGTATTAAACAAATGCATTGGTATCGTGTTCTTATATATTATAAAAGTCTCAAATGTCTAGCTAGCCGGGAAGTTAGTTAAAAATCGATTGCAAGGTTTGTACCGGACAAAGAACCACCGGACAAATAAGAATACGAGCTAAGAAAAATGTTGTAATAATAATAATAATAAAAAGGCGTGTCAAATTAGAAGATAATTAAGCCACTTCCACTCTTCTATTTTATAAATGTTGTCCTTAACCTAGTAAAAATGTATAAACTGGTATAAACAACATTTTCTACGATATAATAATATTATATATTATTATGACGATATGGTAATGTGTTGCTGTTTGACATTCTAGTACCCATTGTATAATTTTCATTCTAAAAGTATTGTTATAGTATAGCTTTGATGATTGGTGCATTGACGTATTTAAGATAATATTGTATAACTGACATTATTTATAATTGCACTTTTCCGGAATTGTTCGAACTACAGCAATTTGTTGGCTACGGTAGGTAATGTTATTTTTAGTCTATGACTGCATAAGTGTGATATTTTTGATAGCAGAATGCATATGCTATAGATAGAGAAATATACATTATTAGTCACATTGATTCACAATATTATATTATATAATATAGTATAGAAATAGACGATGAGTGAGTGACCTTTCTTTTTATGAGGGTCATATTATTAACATAAAACTTCTTAGCGACCACACTACACTAATCTTATTCATTATTCGACATAATAGCGCCTGTACATGTGCATGGATTTACTTGCACCAATGGTGTGTATTTAAACTATCGCGATAATAACTGTTTACACGTAAAATTGCTGACTGTCTCTCCAATCTCATTCTTCAAGAGTAAGCGAGACGATATTTTGTCATCATTATGATGTTATTTGACAGATTCAGACAGCTTCGTAGATAATCGGCAGACGTCAAAATATTTTGTGCGGTATAGTTCGTATTTATTCCGGCGGGTTCGCTACTATCGTCCCACTGCGCATGCGCACTGCCATGCAAGTACAATTATTGCGTGCAAATTCAGAAGCTTCTGAATTTTCTGCATTTTCTTATTATGGCCGCAAGTCGGCGTGGCCAATTTGGCCCGTGTGTGGACGGACCCTGGCAAACAGCTCCGCTCGGTCGGATCCCATCAATGAGCAGTCTCAGAAGACGTGTTCAGCGTCTTGACGGTCGTTTCCAATTCCGGCCCATGTCATATCAAACGCTGTGAGCGAAGAGGCGACGCTGGATCTGGTTCGGCCACGTCGTGCGGATGCCAGAAGATAACTTCAACCTTGCTTGCCTGTTCTTCAAGCCAACCAGATTCCGGTGTCCTATAAGGCCGCAAAATATGTATATAATAGTGTACCTATACGGGATGCTGGTATGATTTGGAACGACGTAAGGAGACTGGCGAGCGATATGGATTCTTAGAGAGGCGCCGCTAAGGGGCGGACATGGCCGAAAGAAAAAATAGAAAACAAATAATTTGCCAACATTAACTACATTTTCACAAAAATGTGAGTTAGGACTTTTCATTTCATGACGGCAGCATTGTCGAGTCAGAACCAACGTAGTAATAAATATGTCTGGTGATGCATTGTAATTTAGAAATTCAATAGAAGCTGCTTATTGGATAATTGAATAACCTTTAACATCCGTCCCTTATTTATTCGATGATTAAATCACAATGTATGTAGAAGTTGTCTCTTTGTAACAAACTGAGTGTGTCCATCTTCGAATGAAAAATTAAATGAATGGCTTGTAAAGTTTCACAATGAAATTTATACGAATGAACCAACAGGTTATCAAGATAATCGTTGAATGAATGGAATTTACTAAATATTACGATAAATACCTGAATAATAGTTACATCAAAATTACCTTTTTACGTCACTCTCTTCATTTTGTTTGATAACAATGAGAGGCATTAATTATTATTATTTTTGCAAATGTTGCCAAGAAAAATGTATTTTTTTTATTGATAGCCAAAGGTATTGCGTTTAAACAGTGACTCGTTTAGTGAGGTAGAAGTCCGACACATCGACTTATTGTATAAATTAATTTAATGTTGTATGAATAGTTTCAACAGTTTAGACTAGGACTAGAGAACCCCTTTTAAATCTTCTAATAAATCGTTTGCGTCATCTGCGACAAAGAAAATCGTCACATTTATCGTGCATTTTAACATTTTATAAATAAAATCAAGAGGAAATAAACAATTAATTCTTCCATTTTATAAAAATTACACATATTTTAATATTATTAAAAAACAAAACAGAACAATATTATGTGGTTCGTATTCTACAATATAATCTAATAATGATCCAAAATATACATTTAAAGATTTAGAGATAAATGTTATTTATTTATTTATTGAATACATGAACACCAATTTTGCAACGTTTTTATTAGGTCGTATTCTTCGTATTGTCCGGTACAAATCTTGCAATCGATTTTTAACTAACTTCCCTACTAGCTAG
Source organism: Rhyacophila brunnea (assembly GCF_057557595.1). Taxonomy (NCBI): domain Eukaryota; kingdom Metazoa; phylum Arthropoda; class Insecta; order Trichoptera; family Rhyacophilidae; genus Rhyacophila; species Rhyacophila brunnea. The sequence continues at coordinate 19,916,855 of NW_028232752.1, forward strand.
ACATTTGAAACTTTTAGAATATATCATAACACGATGCCAATGCATTTTTTAATACGTTTAGCCATTTTTAAGTAGAATTAAATTCATTTTCAGTTAATTCTGTTTTGTATAAAAAGTTATTTCGGAAGAAATCCGTAAAAAGTAAAACTATTATTGGTTGCTAAGTGGGTCCTAGCAACTAAATTATTAATATTAACACATACGTGCGTTACTATGGAAATCAATATGACATTTCAGTATTATTTCTATCAAGTACAAATTTTTTTGATCGTTTAAGCTAGTCAAGTCAAGTTTATATGATTCAACAGAAAATTTAAAAACGTTGTATATAAAAAGTTCTTTTAGCTAGACATTTTAAACTTTTAGAATATATCAGAACACGACGCCAATGCATTTTTTTATACTTTTAGCCATCTTTAAGTAGAATTGGTTTCATTTTCAGTTAATTCTGTTTTGTATGAAAAGTTATTTAGGAAGAAATCCGTAATCCAATCCACTATTATTGGTTGCTAGGGGTCTGGGGTCCTAGCAACTAAATTAATAATATATACGTGCGTTACTATGGAAATCAATATGAAATGTCAAAATGACATTTCAGTATTATTTCTATCAAGTACAAATTTTTTTGATCGTTTAAGCTAGTCAATTCAAGTTTATATGATTCAACAGAAAATTTAAAAACGTTGTATTTAAAAAGTTCTTTTTATCTTGTAATTTTAAATTTAGGTACAATATTCCTTTGTTGAAGCATAAGTAAATTAAATTTATCTAGTTTTAAATAATTATATATTAATTTAATACATTTATTGAAACTGATATACGACAACAAAGTTAGCACCTTTAAAGTAATATATTTATAATCCAGATAATTAAGGCTTTTATGATGTGACTGTACCTATAGATGTATCTTCAAAATTACTTGGACTAATAGCAAAACAATAATTAATGTTCACGTTCTCAAATGAATGGGAAAGAACCGAGAAGTTTTGCATGTTTTGAAAAGTAAAAAACTACAATTAATTACTAGTTCTTCGATCACATTATGAAAACACAAACGTATATACAAACATCAAACGAAATATCGATGGAATAATACGTAGCAGAGAAATTCGCCACATTTTCATGGTTGAACTGATCTTGGTAGCAGACGACAATGTGAAGACCTACGACAGGGTATGGGACAAGAATACATTATTAAGTCAGCACATTATTTAAAAAACGACAGCATATTATAAGATCGACTCATTAGCTGTTTATTTTACGATATATACCTATCTACTTGATAAATAATTATTATTATCGGCCTCCATAGAGTGGTTATGGCGTAACCAGACTGTTTTCTGTGAATGGTTAATGGTTATTAACCATTGTCTCAATCAATTCGATCGTTGCTCTTTATCATCAAAACAAATGCAATGAAATGGCATATTTTTTATTTTTTTAAGATCTTGATAAGGGTGTATGGCGAAGGGTGGAGGTATGCTGTGGAGATCCGATTACAATAGTACACACTAAACTAAGTCAGTCGTACTTATTTGTTTTCATTGAACTAAAATTACAAACTGCACATGTAATTTGCATTTTTAGTTTAATGAAAACAAATACGTATGACTGACAAAGTTTAGTGCGGACTATTTTTGTTGGATATCCACAGTATACTCCACTCTTCGCCACACGAACTTATCAAGATCTTAAAAATAAAAAAATGTCATTTTATTGCAGTTGTTTGATGATAAATAGGAACCAACGAACGAATTGATTGGACAAATGGTTAACAACCATTTATCGTAAAAAGTCTAGTAACACGATAACCACTCTATAGGGGTGATAATAATAGTTGCTTAAAGCCTGTGAATATTTCACTTATATTACTGTTTGAATGATTACACTATTGTTATTAAGCCTAATGGCATGTTGCAGTGTTAAATATATGGTTATATATGATAAAGTGAGAAGGGGTGTCTATGGTCGTAGAACTGTGTTTGCCAATGAGGGCGGTTTTGGCGAAATTATCGGGTAAATATGTTTGAATTTGTTTAAATAATTGAATGAATAATGAAGTACAACGTAAACGTCTCGGATCAGTTGAGATATCACAGCATAAATTGGCAGCAGGAATTCAGTTATCATAACCTCTTTTCCCTTCACCCATCTCACCAACCTTTTGAGGGTTGGATAGGTTTAAAACACCTAACATTTACCACCGGAAAATTATTTTGTTTCACAATGTTTATTTTTTAAATGTAACACTTTTTGGAACATACTAAATTGCGTTGTTATTTCTTTTAACTATCATGTCGTTCCATTAGAAAAATAACAGTAAGTAAATAAAATTAGTAAGAATAAATCAAATAGTTATCTATTTTTACACTTGTTTTCATCGTCAAGGTTATGTATAATACGTTTACCTAGTTTTTTTTTTAAATTGTGTACGTAGATAGCTAATGATTACCTTATATTACAAAATACACAGAGCTGACAAGTAGGTACCTACAGTGATATTTTTTGCGTGTTTTTGATACATAGGTTTACCTGCTTTGTTCGGCAAAAAATGGTTCAGATTTGTTAAGGGGGGACATGCTCGTCGAAGGTCAAAATTGAGTTTTTATTGTATTTTCAAACCATGATCCTGGACACTCCTAAAACGTTGTAGATAATCTATTTATATAATTTTGAAGCCTTATTATCCTTTATAGTTATTTTAAACATTTGATGACTGCATAAAGTATTTTTGTTACATTAAATAGTATTCTTTTAAACCTCTCGCTCTAATGTTTTAGAATATAGTCATATTTCGGTACATAACTGTGCAGTGGTGTTAAAAATTTTTACATTTATTAATTTTTAAACGCATTTATAAAACCATTAGCATAATTTATTACGAGATAATTTTTGTAAAATATTCACGATAAAAAATTATATTGATAATCTCTGTGATCCCAAATTTGACAAGAATTAGGCATTTTATTATTCAAAAATCGGCAAGATTAACACATTTGAAGATGATTCTAAAGATACTTATTATAAGCTATGTCTTTGACCATTCAAGTGTGATAAACATCTTATGAATAATGATTGCTTTATAATAATTATTGACCTAAGAATAAGGTAGTGTTTTTTTGAAATACGCCATTTCTTTTGTCATCCCCCAGTGGTTAAGCTACAACATACGGCCGTAGCCATAAATTGACAAACTATAATTGAAGTAAGGAGTAAAATGATATTAACGCGCGTGTTTGAACATGTTCCGTTTAAAAAAAAAATAAAAAAAATTCGGTTAGGTACATGTTCAAACACGCGCGTTAACATAATTTTACTCCCTATTTTAATTATAGTTTGTCAATTTATGGCTACGGCCGTATGTTTTAGCTTAACTACTAGGGAATGACAAAAGAAATGGCGTATTTCAAAAAAACATTACCTTATTCTTAGGTCAATAATTATTATAAAGCAATCATTATTCATAAGATGTTTATCAAACTTGAATGGTCAAAGACATAGCTTATAATAAGTATCTTTAGAATCATCTTCAAATGTGTTAATCTTGCCGATTTTTTGAATAATAAAATGCCTAATTCTTGTCAAATTTGGGATCACAGAGATTATCAATATAATTTTTTATCGTGAATATTTTACAAAAATTATCTAATAAAAAATTATGCTAATGGTTTTATAAATGCGTTTAAAAATTAATAAATGTAAAAAATCTTAACACCACTGCACAGTTATGTACCGAAATATGACTATATTCTAAAACATTAGAGCGAGAGGTTTAAAAGAATACTATTTAATGTAACAAAAATACTTTATGCAGTCATCGAATGTTTAAAATAACTATAAAGGATAATATGGCTTCAAAAATATATAAATAGATTATCTACAACGTTTAAGGAGTGTCCAGGATCACGGTTTGAAAATACAATAAAAACTCAATTTTGACCTTCGACGAGCATGTCCCCCCTTAACGGGATATTTGATGCACCGTTAAAAATTATAGGTAAATTATGCAAATTGATACTTATAAAAACCATTATGCTAATTACTTCTCCACACCCTTTCGGGCGTAGTTATAACATACCACCAATAAGTTGCACATTTCAATGTTGTGCCTTAAGCATTTCATGAAAAATCCTTTTTGTTTGGTTGTCAATAGCGTACAATATAGTATACAGGATTATTAGTTTGACTAAGTACCCACTCATTTTTTCTTTTTCTTTCTACCATGTCCGATCCTAATAGGATCGTATGGGCCTCCACAGAGTAGAGGTTTGTATTAACAGATTTTGTTTTTTACGAGAAATGGATGTCAGCCACTTGCTCAACCTATTAGGTCTATACCCTGACTCACACACAAACTGAAAAACAATATGTGTACTTGCCAGACCCAGGATTCGAACCTGGGACCCACGGCGTGATAGTCAAACGCTTAAGCCGCGCGGCCACCGAGGGTGTATTCATTGAAAAATGTGTGTTATGACACCAACAGACAACTATGTCAACGATTTTAACATGGTTTAATTAATGTAACGTTTGATACCCAAATATGTTTCTTTATATTAATGCCTCATTTTTTCAGTAGAAGTTCCATTCCAATCCCATTCGCAAGAATGCGGATCATGTATACTAAATAATTTACTTAGTTGTTTTGTTCGTAATAAAGTCTTCTTTTACCATATTGTCTTTTGATCAGTTATAGCATATTATGGGTACCACGTGGCGACTCTAATAAACCTCCAATAAGTCTTATGGTCAGTTCCAATTTTAAAAACTTCATTTCGAAGTCAATGACAGAAATCAGCGTTCGAAATGGAAAATGTTACGAACCGGAGCGCTCAATAATTTTCCGAAAATATTAAGACGCTACTTCAGTGAAACGGCAAATAATTTTCAACTATAGGTGCGACGAAATTTTGGACTCGCTGGCAATCGGAGAGCGAACGTCGAGCTGTGAACCCGTCAATTTATTTCGTGATGGCGACGGAGGTATTAATTCTTAAATCGCGTAAAGATGACTAAAAAACGTTACCCATTTACTTGAAAAAGAAAACATGTCAATGAATGTATTATTATTGTTACCAATAGAAAAATAAATAGAACATTAAATGGACGTATGTTGGATTTATATGACACATTATATTTCGTTCGGTACGCGTCATTCGCACAATCCGTGCATCGCCTAGCCACGATCTTTTTAGACCATGCCTCAACTGAGGTATAGCCTTAACATCTAAATGTGTTTATATTTCTTTGTTATGTGACCTATCTAGCGCAGATGGTCAAATTAATCATTCCACGAAACGGAGCGATATTTTTTGAGGATTTTATGAACGGTGCGCGGTCATTTTGAGCCCTGTGACAGATAAACAAAACAAATTAAAATAACGTTGCTGTCATTTGCATTAGACACTGAAAAATAGTCATTATGTGCTACGAGATTTATTGGAAGGTTTTATAAGACATTCTAGCCATGTGGATGATTAAATTATTAATTATTAATCGTGGAAAAATAATACTTTCACATACGCAAGACATGTTCATTCGCAGTGGTAAAGAAGTGATATTGAGATTAGATACCAACTTTACCGGGTGAGTTTACACAATGTTTTTTTGTTATTTTGCATGAGGTAGCAGAACAGCATAAGGATCCTAATAATGAATACCAATTTATATGTATTTTTCGTACGTCATTGGATAAGCTTTATATCTAGTTATACAATAAAATTAGAACGCAAAATTTTGTAATGTCAATACTATCTACCGAGGATACTTGATTTAAGTTTTGTACTATTCCATTTAAGTCGTTTTTTGCGACCCGGGTTTCGCCTTTCAGCATCTTCAGGCATATGTGCACTTATCAAAAGGTAAATACACACTGAAAACGGATACAGTTAATTCTAACATAAGTATATAACAAATTAACGCAATAAATTGGGTAAAAACTTTATCACCTACCTATTAAGTCAAGGATCACAATAAAAACATAACAAACAAATTATGGATAGTTGAAGTGTTTGTAAAAAAAACAATTCATAGGCGTAGACATCGTCAAACCCCTAATAATTGATCATTAGAGAATAATCAATTAGAAAAATTTTGTGTTTATATCACATTTTTTTTCTAAAAAAAAAGGACGAGTCAATCATTCATAAATATTAAATCAATATGAATTATATTCTCAGCAATGTTTTGCATTATTTTTTGGACAGACATACGACAACATAATATCTTTTAGGTAGATTCTTTATGAACTCATCTTAGTAAATATTTAATTTTCTATTACAAATTCATAACGACAATCAAACACATAGGACCAATGTTTGTTCAACACTTACTACTGGGTGTAGACTACTACGAACGGCTCTAACGCTTTGTTGGGATATTATGATAAAGTGTTACGTACAGATAAATTTGCATATATTTTGTATGCCATGTCTGTCAGAATCTCGCATGCCAAATGCTCATTACTCACACAGTTTTTATTGCTACAGGAAAACACAAATTTAATTATTTTTTTGCACTATACAATTTAGAATATCGCTTTCATCTCGTGCTAGTTAGGTAGTTAATTATGCCATGAGACTTCAGTCAAAACCATACATTTTATTATTAATTTTAGCCACCGGGTATAAATTATTGATTGATGGTTTTATTGTAAATATATGAAGTATTGATTGGGGTTTGTCACTTCGAGATCCGGCTTAAATTCATGATATCGACATCGCGGAATTGATTTAATAATTATTGTAATATATTATTATTTATATTAATATCTTTTAACCAACGAAAATGGGTCTAGTGAGAGTTTTAATTATGGCTCATACATGCCGAAACTAGGCGTAAGCCGATCTACTTAGATTAAAATACAGAAAAGAATGCGAATTGTCATGTTTTTACCAATTCGGGATTTGCAAATTCTATCCGGAATTACTATCTCTAATGAACATGTAGAACTTAGTTAGACATGGTCTAGGGCTGTAATCCCGATGGCTATAAATTCTTATGTAAATTTTCAGTAATTTATTGACATACGGGGTATGTATGTTTTTAGTGTTTCCTATGTATATATATTCTCACCCTTAAAGGTTAAGCGAATTGTTTGTAGTTAAATCACCATACAAAATCTATGATACATTATGATCAATGATCGATATTATCTGTTTACTTTGATATCATTGTTTACCATAATGACATCCTTAGGCAGATCCATTATACTAGGGAATATAAACTTTAAATAACTATTGGTATATTCTTATTACTTACTATCTACATGAATACAAAAATAGATGTCGCTGTCAGTTAAAAAAAAATCGTTTTCTAACGTAAAAAAAAAATAAAACGCACTGTGGTAAGTTGTATCTACAACAAATTATTTTACCATGCTTGCTGCTTTTCTTGCCAGATTGAGCATTTTTAAATATTCACCTAGTTTGTAAAATACGTAGCTGAAGTATCTAGCGCTGTTCGGCATGACAAAAAACTTAATTTTGATCGTCAAAAAGCACTTGTTATAGGTACCAGATTTACATTAAAATCAACATTCTAACGTACTGTATCTGTTAATTACATTGATTTTTAGTGTATCAGTATTTTAATTAATATCTTTTAAATAAGAAATCATTTTTTAATATTCGCTGTCATTCATAATAATTATGTTTTTTATTGCTCTATACAATTTTTTTAAATTTGAGGATATCTAGCTTTTTTTCTGCCAACTAAACTTGTTTTTTTTACTCCATCTGGTATATTTTTCCAAACGAGAGTTGGCAACACTGTCCGTTGTGTATTCATAAATAAAGGGGGAGCGTATTAGCTGTTGGAGACAAAATTACGAAACATGCAATTAAATATAATTTACATTAAAAATTGTTTTTATTAATCAAGGTTATTTCATTCCTATCGATCCTATGCTTTACGTTGCATATCTTAACTATTTTATTAAACCAGCAAACTTTCGGAAGCTTTCTATATTATGGGTAACACTGGATAGCTATAAATAATTGTCCAGAAATTGTTCGCAGAAACATATCACACGAAGTTCGATAGTTTTGACAGATAACTAGACATATGCTGAGTGAGAGGAAGCGATGCAATAGGCTTGCTACTACAATACTATTTAGTTACGTCATGCGTAATTCCTGCGCACTAAAAGAATTCGCATTTGCGCATGTTGAAGATAAAATCGTTCCACTATACCTATGGTCTGGAATGATATTGGTCACCTGAATAATGCATTTAAAAGTGATCTCCCAGTATGCTTAAAAAATGGATTAAGTAATTGGCTAAGGGAATAAGCAAGGATATACTGTTATAGCATGGTTTGATCAGACTACTATAATAAGTCCAAAGTTAGTAATTAACGATTTCATTTTATTAAAATCACTTATTCTCTATTCTCTATTCTCTATTCTCTATTCTCTATTCTCTATTCTATATTCTCTATTCTATTCTATTCTATTCTATTATATTCTATTCTATTCACTATTCTCTATGACTCACTTATTAGACAATTGTATAGTTAGGTAGGTATTAAGCATACATAACTTAACAGTATGACGTCTGATATAACAGTCCCCGATATATTGGATACATGCGTAATATATAGTTTGGCTACTGGATAGAGATTTATCGTAGGTACTTGAGATATTTTCACACGCACAAGGATTAGGGGAGAGTCCTCTAATCAACAAATCTTACACAAAAGCATCATAACTATCGACCCCATAATGCTTACACCACAATTTATATTATTACTCCCTCCAGAAAATTGTGGGAACATACTAGTTCTTAAAATTACACAATAGTCCAACAGTCCATAATCAGTACTTAATCTAAAATGTATCCCTTATTTATTTATACCGTCCCTTGATATAATAGTATAACACAATACAATGGGAAATCGGTCTGTCGTAAATTTACTTATTGATCCACATGTAATAATATTTTATAACAATGCGATGTAATAATTTTGCTGTTGGAGCAGGACACATAACTCAATGAAATCTATTAAATTAAATTAAAAATAATATTACAATTAAAAATAAGCGTTTATTGAATGGTTTGTTATTACTTATTACTTATTTTCACATGCTTATTTTTATTGTTAAAATATTGTAAATTTATCCCAAAGGTGTGGAAGTGAGTTTTGAATAATGCATTGTTTTAATATATTATATTGAAATTATGTTTTTATTTTTAATCCTTTTTATTTATATCTAATCGAGCGGTATTGTCACAACATCCTCTCCACGGTTTCAGTGGAATGAAAAATGTAAAGAAGTTTTAGATATTTAATTTACTTTATCTTTTCAAAGTTTAAGTTTGTTAAAATAACTCTATTTAAGAATGATCGAATTGTTTTACCGTATAATAAAGTAGGAAGTGTGCCGATTAAATCGTACCTGTTCGCGAAATTTTCCATTTTAGTAAACAGACGGTGAAGGCGACTTTTGTCCATTCACGATTAGCCGTGAAAATTACTATCCGTATTGTCTCACCTTGATTTGCGAATAATTATTTGTGATTTTTTGCACCTGCTGGCGTTGGACAAAAACTGCAATTTACCGATTGAACTTTGGCCCAATTAAAACCAAATTAAAGCGGAGGTATCTCACAGGATGTTAAACTGTTTATTACCGTACTGACAGCTGCTAAGGCCGGCATCAGACGATGCGTCGAGTCACATTCTCATAATCGACAATAACCATTCTTGGCTGTACAACACTTTTCTTCTTCCAAAAAAATTCTCCACCCTGGATGATTCAACACCATAATTTTCTTATTATTAATTTAATTTGATAAAACGCCAATTTTTATTATACTTATTCCACTTTTATTAATTCATATCTGCACCGGTTTCGTCCGCCTCAGAGAGACATTTTCAAGTCAAGCCAACTTTTAAGTCAACGATAAAAATTTGCGTTTTATTAAACCAAATTAATAATAATATGCATTTCCACCATGAATTGACAATTAACACAATAAAAGAAACCGCAATTTTTATTTTATATGGCAGTCAAGCACGAAACTTATTATATCAACTGAAAATGACGCAAGTTTTAGTATGCCGATTGCATTGACTGACACGGTAGTGTAACGAATCGACCGTTAATACGACGATGACGTATTCCGACGTTTCTTCGATTATGACTCCGAATTAGGTTAAATTTGGCATATAAGACACAGATTTGTTTTTTTTTATTACGAGAAATGGATATTAGCCACTTGATCAACGTATTCAGTCAATATTCAGGGTTCAAACACACATTGGAAACATGTGAATTTTCGAACCCGGGACCCACTAAATTAATATCCGACACTTTACCGCTCGGCCATCACGAACGATAACAACACTCTATCTGTTTATTCACTATATCTATGGGCACAGTAGGTATAATAGTCAGCCAGATTTTATTTTGTCCTCAGTTAAGCCGCATATAGCTCCATTTGCTCCATTAACTGTGCCAGTTCCATTACCTCGTGAATCGTATCTCCTTGAGACATGCGGCTAAATGTCTTCTTCTTTTGTGCTATAAACAAATACGTACGACTGATAAAGTTTTGTGTTGTACAATTTATGTAGGATCTTAACAGCCTACATCCACCCTTCGTCACTGTTACACACTGACAATTACATACATATTAAAAAAAAATAAAAACATGCTGAAAGAAATAAAATAAAAGGCTGCGGTGAGCATTTGATGAGTTTGGATGACTATGTTTTACACCACATACGAGGACTTTAAAAAATCAAACAGAAATCTACTTTTTATTGCAAAGAAGCTTCTTCATAATTGATAGAGCATTTTTATTACGTCAAATTACGAAGAAAGTTTATGTAAGTACATAGATGATGTTATCAACATTCTTTAATTTATTATTATTATAGAAGTTATTCTTGTTATAAAATATTGTAACATCACCATTATTACAGGTATTATAACAGCATGGCTAATTTATGATGGTAGGTGTGGCCCAATGGGAGTGTTAGCGATTTCGATTGAGATAATCCAAGTTCAACTCTCGTAACTCATCAACTTGAGTGAGTATTCATTACAATAATTTATATACTTTGTTATGTATTATAAAACTATGCAGTTAACGGCCATAATAGCGTAACATAATGGGTAATACTTATTTAATTTTTCCAATGATATTGTTAAGGATTGATCTCACTCATAATAAATTATGGTCACAGAACAATTGCACATAAACATAAACACAGTCACCATAGAGTATAGATAGACCAATAATTTAAAGCCAGATTTGTTTTATGAGATAATTACGATGCAAGAAATACAAAGCCTGCGTAATGTCCTTAAATAATATTACCAATATTAAATACCTATACGTTTCGTTTGTGTATTTGACAATATTTTAATACATATTTTGATACAGACGTAAATATTGAAAATAACATTTATTCTTTAACACATATTTAAGTGTATATCATATTTCTCTACATTTGAGAAAAATTTTAATTCCTTATAGCCATTACCCAGAAAGTAAAATCTACTTCCCTTATTTTTGTGTTCGTTATTTATGGTAGGTAGTGGTAACAATTCACTAAGTATGTAATCCTAACTAAAATCGGTGTGAAAATAAGCGCCATATTATGAAAATAAGAAAGTTTCAACCGATTTAGGATTAAATAGGTAGCAATTAATGATATGTTATAAATTTTATTTATTAGCACTGATAGGCTTGTTAAAGTATCTTAAAAATAAATAGTTTAGAATTCCTAGAAATAAATTCAAATATTAACTACAATAACACATGAATTAATCACATTACCTTATTGGTCCACCCCACCACTTAATATTATAATAACTTGAAATTTTACCAATATATCTCTTTCCCACATTATATAGATCCTTATCTACCCCCACCATGCAGTATTGCTAATAATTATACCATACCAACCATTGCCCACTGAAGAAGAAAGCCTATACATTACACGACTGGTCCTACTTTTCGCCCTTCCCGTTGTCTATGGATGATCTGTCATTGCCTGCCATTGCCTATAGAGTGCTCATACTGACGCGTCTGTCGTGTTCACTTGTCGGAGTACCTATTCTTAGTTTTAGATTTCTTTCAGATTATTTGAACGTGTCTTGGAGACCTTGGAGTTCATCTGATTTAGTGGTTATGTGTTATTAATAATTGAAAGTGACGATCAAAGTAAGAAACTTCTTCTGTGTATAATAATATCATAATACACTAGGGCGTTTGTCAATGTGACAGTCGATTCTAAACGACAATAACTAATAACTTATTTATACTCTTCAGTCATTATATAATACCAAACTCTGCTTGCATGTACGTTATCAATAGATAGTATGGCAGTGGACCACTCGTGGCTTGTGCAAAAAATTATGCTCAGGCCCAAACGATAAAACTAAACCTACGTTAGATTTATCGTAAAACATTTTTTAATAAATATTATGGTTTCTAATCATACCTTTTGTGGATGACTACATTAACTTATTTCTTATTCGAATTATTATGTGTCCATATTTAAAAAAATATTCTTCTATAATTATTTAAAATCTAATAAGTTAAAAATCAAAGTACAAGAAAAAAACAGAACGTTATTTTACAATTCGACGTCTTTCCAATCATTGAAAAATATATGTTATCTGAAAATATTTGGGCATAATAAAATTATTATAATCCTGCATATAAATAATATGTAAGCTTTTTTGAAACGTTTTCTTAATTTTGTTTTATTTTTAAAATTTTGATAGCTCGTTATTAGTGTGAGGTCTTACTTCTGCGTGCACTCAAGAATACCAGTAAATATGTCCCTGTATTATGGTGGCGTGACTCTAGGATATCTTCAATGGAAACAGATGTGCCAAAAGAATTATAATCAACCAATATATTCATTACAAAAAGTTTATGTAATACAAAAACTCAACATTATATATTACACTAGACAGAAGGTTAAGTTACAAAGAAAAATTACGTCATTTTAACGGTGACAAATTTCCTGCAAAGTGTCTAATATTAATTGCAAGTTTGAATATTTTCTGACACCTTCCTCTCTTATCTCGCGACTCGGATGGCGTCTAAATGTCAACTCTTTGGCACCAGGCCATACACTCTAGCTCAGTTCAAATCCGTCAACGGCTTTCTAACATTACATCTTGTTGAACATTGACAATTTTCTCATATGTCACTAATATGCTTAGTAGCTAAGCTATTTAAATTGTGGTGATTAATATTGTTTTGTGTACATAATAATTATTATAGCACTAATGATTCTACAAAAACGGTCTATATATCAACCATTTCTAATTTCATTTTAGTTAACTATCATTTTTAATTGACAAACATAGATATCTCTCAACTTTTACTTTGTTTATCCTGATAGATTAATTAAATGCATAATATAGGGGTATATATGACAACCCATTAAATAAACAATAATAATATCCTTGCATACCTTCAATAATTTAAATAAAACGGGTCCCATTCCGGGAAGTTCCATCCCAGGTCCCATATAAATAAAAAGGATTTCAAGTTATACCGATTTATATTTTTTTTTATAAAAATCGATGTTTTTTTAATTTAAAAATATTAAAACTAATAATTGGTCAAAAATCTTTTCATTACAATACTTATAGAAAACTTAATAAACTAAATTTTAATAATAAATATGACCATAAAATATTATGTAGGTAATAATAAGATGAGATCCTTTAACAAATTCACATTTTATAACATTTCTTTTAAGATTGTAAGTTTATCTTTGACTTAAAATAAAAAATCTTTCTTTTTAATGTTTTCAGATACCTACATATAATTTATTAAATAATACAATTGAAATTGTAAATTATCAAAAAAATGTCTCAAATGGCAAGCTTCGTATTTTTCCGTTAGGTACGTCTGGTAGGTAAAGACTTAGCCTTAAAGTTGTAGTTTTTGCGAATTCTCGCGGAGACCCTGATACGACTCGCGGTTCCTCCGTTGGGAATCACTGGCCACTAATCAATCAATGAAAATTCCAACATAATTAATCAAAATATAGCATATTGAAGATTAAATTATTTCAATAAGTATGTATATAAATATAATAATACAATTTAAAGATATATAATCATTTGCCCGAAGAAAGAATTGTCTCTGTCAAAGTTAAAAGAAATGTTTCGATAAAATAATACAAACTTCATTTCCGTTTACTTTCATACTTCACTTGCGCCATTAACGACTCCCGTACTTATCTATTGACTTTTGCTTTCTCCTAAAGATGTTAAAACAAAAACGAACTAAAGTAAATAAGTAATAAACGCATCGACAGATTAAATCTGGCCGACACCAAAATAAATTCCGACATGCAAACGTGTTTTAATCATCATTTTAAATGCTCATACCGACATTACGTCTCCCAACGTTAATTAAGATAATGTACAGAGTACAGATATAAGATACCAACCATTTGTTTTAAGTTAACATATAATATTATATTGATATTCTATAACCCTGTATTTATTTGCATTTCATAATAGTTACAATCGTGACTGACGTCTTTTACATCATTTTAAAAATGTGTAATACTTATATCAATTTCAATATTTGATTGCAACTTATAAAAAAATGTACAGTCACGGTACGTCAAATCGCACGAAGAGGACAGTTACAGTATTTGTCAGAAGGTGATTGATTCTAATGTAAACGTATTCGAAAAGACAAATTTTAAATAATATAGAACATTCGAAATAATTACTAGATAAAAAGAATTTTTTATATCATTTTATTTTATATCATATAAACTTGACGATTCTGTGTATTATTAAATACTTTTTTTTGTACTTGATAGAAATACTGAATAAATACAGAATACCGAAATGTCATTTTGACATTTCATATTGATTTCCATAGTAACGCACGTATATATTAATAATTTAGTTGCTAGAACCCCCCCCCCATAGCAACCAATAATAGTGTTTTACTCTTTACGAAATTTTTCCGAAATAACTTTCCATACAAAACAGAATTAAGTGAAAATGAATTCAATTTTGCTTAAAGATGGTATTAATCATGGCATTGTCATCGTGTTCTGATATATTCTAAAAGTTTCAAATGTCTAGCTAGTCGGGAAGTTAGTTAAAAATCGATTGCAAGATTTGTATTGGACAAACAAGAATACGAGCTAATAAAAACGTGGTAAAAAATGATGTTCATGTCAGATAAATGAATTGATAAATACATACATAAGAATTATTTTTTTTATATTTTTTGTTGGTGTCTTTAATCTGTATTTTTCTTCGTAATTGAACACTTTTAAGATAATGGTTAATTTCAACATTAATGATCATTATTCATACTTCCACTCAACTTTATTTCGATGTCTTTATTTTAAATTATAGGCATGACTATCTTCCTTTCGATAATTCTTCAAATTAATATTATGCGACTACCTGCCTGTCTTCAAGCTATGCTGACTCTTCATTCTCTAGAACCTCATAGATCACATTTGTTCTTAAAACATTACTGCTTGTGGCATTATATGCGATCCTGATGTTTCGCAAAATGTAAATGTTTATGTCAATAATAATTATCTGCATGGTAGGTCATGATCATTCTATAATTAAGACTACGCAATTAATCAATGCGCTCTCCAGAAATATATACGTTTTCGGTAATATGCTATGTATTTTGTTTCATTTCTATTTTTCTCTCCTTATTCTGTGATTTGTATTTATAAATATATTTAGGGACTATATTTCCATGTAGCACTAACTAGCTAAACTGTATAATTTTTACCGTTTACTTGGAGTTATTTACGCCTCATTGTGTGGCTTAAGAAGTTCTGTGACTGGTACGAGTGCAGCTTCATCGAATTGTTCCGGGTAGTAGATAATAAAGAAAAGATAGGCTTGTTGGTGGCCAACCTCCCTTAAGGGATGCCACGATAAGAAGATATTATTTTATTAACCATGTCCGATCCTAAGAAGATTATATAGGCCCCCACAGAGTCGAGGTTGTATTTGTTTTACGAGAAACGGTCCAAACACACATTGAAAAACAGCATCATTCTTTTGGTACCAGACCTGGAGAGTCGAAACCGGGATCTAACTAACTAGGTAACTAGGCCAAAGATAGTATCATCTCTGTTCTGGCAGAACACACTAACTAGAGAATACTAGTTTTGAGTAGTTTGGCTTTGAAGTTGTTAAAAAGTTTGAAATAATGGTCTATCATGTGAGTTTATTAAGTAATCGTAAAAAGGATGACTTTAAAATAAAGACTGTTTATTTATTAAGGTTTCCAGACGATAAAGTTTGAAATAAAGAACATTTTGGTACTAACTCAATATGTCATTTTTTCGAATTAGTGTCTTCTGCCAGAATAGTGACGGTATACTAGATAGAAAGCTCATCCAAGGATGTGGGTATACAAAAATATCTATCTAAAATGTGTTTATTATTAGGAACCTTATGCTGGTATCTATAAGAATTTTAGAACGTGCTTCATGTAATATTACCGAAAAAGATTGCTTAAATTCCTCCATTTGGTACATAATCCCATCATGCTTTTTTTTAACATTGTCAAAGGAAAATGTCTTGTGTATGTAAAAGTATTATTTCCACAACTAATAAAAATTAATGAAGAATTAATCTTTTTAATACATCTTTTTCATGCTTTGCAAAATGTTTCCAATTATTTTAGGAAACTTTCACGATATACACCAAGTTACTAAGTTACTAAGCTACTAAGGACTAAGCTATCACTAAGCTATAATTAAATTTATTCATATTCTTTCAGTGCGTAATGCGATTGACAGTTACGCTAAATTTCATTTGTTTTGTACATCTCTTATCGACTTCAAATAATATTTTTAAAATTGGAACTACGCAGATAATCCATGTGCATTTTACGCTTTGTTATAATAATATGGAAATGTTAAATTCCCTATAAGATATCTCGCAAGCGCCACTGAAATCCATAATAATATATTCTTTTACATTTTTTTTATTCGTATGAGTTTTCCTGGTTTGTGTACGCGCTTTTCTTAATAGCGACATCTCATGTAACTGACCCGATGCATACAAAGCATTCATTCATGAATTTAGCAAAGAAACGAACCATGTTTTAAAGTACAAGTCTGAAATAAAATAATATGTACATAATAATTCACAGAAAACAATAATTATTTTCCATCACAATATATTTTTTATCAGACTTTTATGCAAAATATTTTTTTGGCCGTTATTCAACTTTTTTATTATGCACAATAATTTATTTGATTCCCAGCTGTTATATTTTAAAATGATGTTTTAAATAGTGATACAATATTATAACGATAAGAGAAATATTCGACAAAGATTTTAAAAATGTTGTGTATACTCTTTGAGCGATACCTTTTTAAAATGGCATTTTGTCCTATGTTTCATAGCTAATTATTTTACAAATATATATAATTGTAGTGTAGTTTTTTGCAATAATTTATGTTATAATACCTTGCACGTGGTAACGTGATTTCTTGACATGATTTCGTACCCGTTCTATATTGTTAATATACAACATTAGCACACAGTTTGATAGTTTTTATAGAAAATAAGTCATCGTCGGAGCAGAGCCGAGTGAGAGAAATCGATGCAATAGGTTTAATGTATATGAAATAGGAAATACCTATACACCATAACAATAATCAAATTTCCACTGCATAATTTGTGCGCACTAAAAGAAATCGATTCAGCGCACATTCAAAATTTAATTATTGTTCAGTAGAAAGAGTAAATACAAAAATTATAGTAGATACAAGGAAGTACACCGAATGAAGAATTTATAAAACAACCCACATCTATTAACTTATGCTCACGTAGGTGGAATATGTCAACATCCGAAGCAATTTGGTTGAACAGAGGTATTGCCCTCCCAATTCATCATGTGCACCAATGGCAGGTTAATTCTGCACCTTGGGAGAACAAACAACTGATGCTCCCAATTTCTTAGATAGTTATCAGGGACACACAGGTCAATATTACCAAGAACGGCAGAGTATTTACTCATTTACACCACGTATAAGTCGAAAAAATACGTGACCAAAATAATATTTTTATCTTCTAGCATTTAAACAACGATAGGTATGTAAGCATACATAAGATAAAGTTAATTGAATAAAACCACGGATAGCATCCATATAACCTCAAATAGAGGAGTCTCAACAATTTCTTTTGAACTCGCTCCACATAACAGACAACTGATGCTCCCAACTTCTAAGATAGTTATGAGGGACAAATACGTCAATAGTACCAAGAATGACAGAGTTCCCATTCATATCGCGTAATTATATTACAGCACATATGGACCACACGCCACTGATATGTACGTACCTACAATCAAACCGAATGATATTATTATAACTATATGAAAATTGAAATTATGGCTACCATATCTGTCAAATCTACACTTAAGCTCAATTTTTGCATTAGTAATATAAAACTATATAGTATAAGATTATCAACAATAACTTTATCACCACAGTATCAACTTTCTGAATAGAACATAACCAATATGCTATAATGAGTGTTGTCTCTTTTCCAGCCGAAGGTATCCCATCTGACAGTGGTCTTCCTCAGTACACTGAAGATCCTTTCGCTCGTTCACCACGCTCTCCAAGACCTTCTCAGACATACTATCCTGAGACAGACTTCAATGCCAAAAGTGAGTGCCTTTCTTGACACTTAAAGATTTAATGTTGTAAGGAATGGCAAGTGTCCAGAAAAACTTGGGGAAATTTTACAAGTCATACGTCTTATTTTGTACATTTCCCCTTTTACCAGAATATATCCATATATTGTATAACGTAACATTATATCCGGTTGAAAATGGTACAAAAATTTTGAATACGACCATTGCCACATCTTTACAACATGAGTTTTCATATAACATTTATTTAGTACTTTAGTATTAACAAAATTAGTTTTATTATTTTACGCACTGTTAGTATATTGAAATTTATATAATATATACTTATTTGATATTATATTAATTGAATTGGCATTTAAGTGGTATATTTATAATATTATAATGATACTAAAACATAGTTATGGTTAATTTACAAAAAGCTTTGTTTCGAAACCATGAAACATAATAAGTATATTATGATTATATTGCAAAACTTAAAAATATTTTATAATCAATTCGCATTAAAAATAATTGGTTTATTAAGCAATGTACCAGTGGTAAATACTATCTGTTCAACGTAGGTAATCGATAACAATTATTTCTAACACTCAAAAAGAAAACATACACACAGGAAATTATCAGTGTGTAATTTACTACCCTGCTAAGTAAAAATACAGTATTTTTGGTTTTGATGAAATGAGAACCCAAGTTTTAAACTACCCTTTCTCTTATATTATTTAAATTATTGGATTGTTTTGACATCATTTCTAAATAGACATGGTATATTATGTGAATACAATCCAATACTTAAAAAGAAAATGTAGTTTAAAACTTGGGTTCTCATTTCACTAAAACTAAAAGCACTGTCTTTTTACTTAGCAGGGCAGAATAACTGTCAATAGTAACAAAGTAATTCGTGACAATTAAAAAAAATCGTGCAGACACTGATGTGTCATATTTCTCTACATTTGTACAAATATAATGTTTACTGAGTCAATAATTTCATAGTATTTAACATTGTCGCTTATTTCTCACGATGTAATGTCATTTTTTCGACTTATTTTTATTTTTTTATTTCGATTATCAATTATTATCTTCTCCTTCAAAAATCTTCTTGATTGTTAATTTTTTTAATAATATATCAAAGTAATATTATAATAAATTAATTATAATATCATGTAGTATTTATCACTGATATAGAGAGAATATTTCACTATACCTATTGTATATTAGTATCTTGATATTATTTTAAAAGATTATTTATTAACTGTGCTTAAAATATGAAATACTATCATTGGTTTTCAATAGTTACATAATTTGAATATTGTGTTGATTATTGGCCAGGCATTTATTTTTAATTTGTATGATAACTTAGTGTCTTTGTATGTGAATAGATTTTCCCGCATGGTTAAATTTTGTTACATTGAAACTCTTTGTTTTCTTTTTTCATTTTATGTAGGTAGGTCTATATTTCGTTAATTTTTAGTAGTTAATTCCAGGCGCGCACACAGTGGTAACAATATATACATGGGGCTGTCCGTTTTTAAAGTAACTTCTTCATTAACATATCCCCCATAATATTTAAATTACCGTATTGCATCGATTAAAAGACGCATATTTTTCCCCTATTTTTGTGTCTCTGAATTCGGGTTGCGTCTTATAATCAGATTTATTGAATCGTGGGTAGAGAGAATACCTTGAGTCGAATTGTGATTCACAAAATGCATATAAATAATAGGGGTGATCTTATAATCGATATAATACGTTAGTATAAGTGCCTGGATACCTAATTGCACAATAATAGGATTTCTCACAAAATTTTCAAGTATTTTCAAAAATGTGATTAGATGTAATCGAGTATTAGGGGGTGGCCCGGATCCCTACCACATGTGTGCGCTCCTGATACAATTTAATTGAATTGTTGAATGCTGTTTACCTGTATTGTCATATTTCCATTATATTATATACACTTTTACCATACACAAATACAGGAATACATTATTACCTAAGTATATTGTATCATTAAATATAATTCTACGTTAATTATCGCCAGTGGTGTATGTTAAGATATTTTCAACTAATTCTCTTTCCGATATTGTGTTAAAAATTAGATATTGTCGATTCCGATATTGTGTTAAAAAGATGTTGATTTTAATATTGAATCTGCTTAAAAATGAATACTGTCGATTACGGGTAAATAGTGGAATTTGAATTGATCTACGTTTTGTAATATTAAATATTAGGCGAATCCGGCGAGACCTGATAATAATACTAGTTTTACTATAT
This sequence comes from Rhyacophila brunnea, assembly GCF_057557595.1. Lineage (NCBI taxonomy): Eukaryota > Metazoa > Arthropoda > Insecta > Trichoptera > Rhyacophilidae > Rhyacophila > Rhyacophila brunnea. The sequence goes on from NW_028232752.1 coordinate 19,937,774, forward strand.
GAGGCATCTAATTACAAAAAGCGACAAGTCCACAATTCGATATTTGCGGTAAACAACGTTTTTATATTTCAAGCTTCAATTATTTGTTTTAACGTAAGATTATTTTTTCCGTTGTATTCTATGTCAAAATAAGAACCAAATGGCAATTTGTTTCAGCCGATAAACTCTTAAATGTAATAAATACAGGCAAAATAAAATTGGGCATAAGGCACATTTTCCATGGAGTGCAGTGGTCATGAGTTTACCGGATGCTACAGCATGGGAGACGCAATTTACAATATTGAACGTTCCCTCATTGGCTGACTTAAATACGCACGAAATCAAGCTTTAAATAATATGAAACACGGACGGCTTTTTGTAATGAATCGAGACTTAAAATATTTTTTTCGTAGGGTTTTGTCGTGTTTTGGAATTTATAGATCAATACGTATTATGTAAAATTATACTATGTATTTTTTTTCTCGATTTTCACCAAATGTAAACTTATCGCTTTTTGGAATTAGACGCCTCATATGTGCATTGAAACAGTACGCATGCAGGTATTTAATGTTGGTACAAAATTTCCAAGATGTCAGATGTTTTAATGTCTGGGTAAACTATTTACTTATGAATTATATCGCCACCTTTTAACCCGTTCATAAACAATCTATCTAACTATATTATGCATGGCCCCCACATCGTGAAGCGGGCCCCCAGGCCAGGATCTTTGGCGGGCTCCCCTACCTATCACGAAGGTTAAAGGCAGTCTGACGCTCTACAGTGGCTTTTTCTAAATGGTGTTCGAGGTCAATAAAAATTCAGTGTATTTTTAGCGATTTTTAACACATCTAACCATGGAGTAGTCTAGTATCAACACACAATTAATAACCAAAAATTGCATCGCACAACCATACTTATATTTTAAAATGGCAATAACCCCGAAGTAAAATAGCGACTTTTTTTACTATTAGGGCATATTTAAGATGTGTGTTTATCTCAATTATGTGGTCGACCCGCCACGCCGGGCCCCTAGTCTAGATGCCCTGTCTGCCACTCCCACCTTATGGGGGCCATGTGTCAGTTGTATGTTTGTCATTGGTGAGCCTGAAAATGTCGTAAGGCAAAAATGGTATCGCAAAAAAGAGTCAAATATAAAAAGGTCAAATTCAACAAATAAATCAATTATTATTTAAATCATCCCGTAAAGAATATATAAGTTTGATTGATAAGCTTAATTCAGGAATTGATTATGTAAAAAAATAAAATCTTTGGACGTAGTATTTTAACAAAATCGAGAAAAATTTATCTGAAGATGTCGACCAATCTCAGAGTTTCGCGAAATGTCAAATGAAAGTGACAAAATATTTTCTTTTATATAATGCGAAAATAGAGCACACCAGAAAATAGATTTATTCGGTAGGTAAGTCTCTCCGTTGTATAATGAAGGATGATTCATATTCTCCTAGATCTGATTAGATTTATCGTAGACAGAGGTTATTTTTTCTACTTCAAAGAAAATAAAAATAAATACTCATTCAAAATTAATAAACCTTAACTAGTTTAATATATAAACATACAACTATCCCAGCATATTATATTATAATTATATGAACAAAAACTTATGTTGGCATCTAATTTAAAAATCAATTTTTTACATTTATATATCTTTGGAGGTGAATTTAAGTGCTACGTGATGTTAGTAGGGTCATCTAGTAACAAAATTATAAAACATACAGCTTAATAGGGAATGGGACTTCTGGAGTCCGGACAATTGGACGCCGCACTGTCGTAGACACGTATACAGAACGTAGACGAGGTATTTTAATCAGTTTCTATCTACTACTTAGTAGTTTTAATTCATTTTACTCTTAACATAATGTATTCTCTATTGCGGATTGAGAATTACCATGCCTAGGGCTGTATATAAAATAAAAAACTCTTTTTACGTTGGAACTTAAACATATGCACGATTAAATCATTATTGACGTCTGCATATTTACATTATCACCAACTATTAAATCATAATATAATCATTTAAATATAAATAATACTATTAAATATTTTTTAAAGTACCTATAAGTACCTAACTAACCTATTTATTTTCGAATTCCGTGGCGTCCAGTTGTCCTGGTGTCAAATCGTCCTAGACCCGCTTAATATTATAGTCGACCGAAAATGTACATTAAAACAATTTTATTTAATCAATACGTAGTAATATCGGAGCTCGATTGGATATAAATTAAACGTATTACTTATTAATACATATTTTAATGACACAAATAATCATAGATGTTTAAGGTATTCATGTCTAACTTAAACCTATTTATTCTCCCATCGTGATGCAAACATAAACAGACGTTTTATAGTATGGTGAGGATACTGAAACGGTACAAATTAAACAACACCAGTCTTCACCATTTCAAAAAATACTCCTAGTTTTAGTCTTCTTTTAGGCACTCGTAGTCAAACTATTATCATACTGTGTAAAAACTCTACTGAGTTACGGTAAGTGGAAACTACGCCTTAGTTTAAAGCGTGGGAATTCACATAATCTCTTTCTCTCACTCCTGGGGTAGGCCGTGAGTAATGTATTACGAATCAAGTAATATGACGACGCTATGTGGGCTATTTCATGGTTAATTTGCAAAAATCTTCCACGTAAACTGGTTAAGGATATACAATTCGTCCCCTGAGAACAGAACAAGCCTAACTGATTTTTGTGAAAATATTTTTATTTTACCAAAAAATTTCTACGGTACAGGTTAAATAACAACACTTGTCTTCGTCATTACAAACAATATTCAGCTACCCACCAGTCGTGAATATTCTGAGGTTTAGTCTTCTTTTAGGTATTAAATAGTCAAACTATTAGCCTACTATGAAGACGGTAAGGAAAAACTACGCCTCAGTTTGAAGCGTGAGGGTTCACATCTTCTCTTTCTCTCACTCCTGGGATAGGCCGAGTAATGAAATACGGATCAAATGATTGACGATGTCACGTGGGCTAGTTCATGGTTAATTTCATGAAGTAAAAATCTTCCATGCGAACTGGTTAAGGATATACAATTAAGTGATTATAAAATAAGAATGGTTAATGCTTTACCTACGAAAACTTGAACTAACATCAAATAAATATCGAATCTTTTGAAAAAATAAAAATATGTAGGTAGGTACATACGAATCCTCGAATTCTTATTTTGATTTTTTTTAAAATATATTTTTAGATGCATGTTTAAACACTACCTACGTTTAAACGCATATTGTCTGTAAATTGTATTAAATTGCATATTTCGTAAACCTGTCTTTCGATAAGTAGCATTAAAATCCTACCTAATCTAACTTTTAGAATGTTATATCACTAGTAAATAAATATATTGTAAAACATTTTAATGAAATTAAATCGTAAACACATCATATAAAAATGTGACTAACAAAACTTCAAGTAGAAAAATCGTCTGACCTGTGGACAAATTAAATAGTACATACCTACTAACAGGCTTCCAATTTACATTTTAATATAATTTGTTTCTCCTTTCCAAACGAGCGCAAATTTTAGAGGAAATAGCGTCGTCGCCATGCTGTTAAAGCACCCTCCTAAGTTAATTATTATCTGCTCTCCGTGTCTGTTTATTGCGTTTTTTTATCAGTTCACTCTTTTAGTGTTGCAGTTTTGCATACCAACAATATTTATCTACAACGAAAGATTTTCTGGCGGACTTAATTCGACACTTTTTCGAAAATAATATATAATACAAACCTACATTTTAGCGTCATATTAAAGCAGCGATTTCCAAACTGGGAGACGCGTCTCCTTGGGGAGGCGCGGAGTGTTACAAAGGGCGGCGCGAAAAGTTAAACACAATTAATGTCACAGGTTTGCAGTTTGCAAATGAAGAGTTTATAAAACGGCCGCTAGTTATAAACTACATAAAAAACAGTCATATTAAAGATTGTTTGAAAACCCGTCTGAAAATATTTAGAGACTAATTTTATAATACCCCACTTCTATACCATTGTGAAGCGCGCTGGCTATCTCGAGAAAAATGATACGAGTATAAAAGGGTCAAATCATACCTTTTAAATTTGAGGCAAATTTGTTTAGGAACGATAATTTTGCTGGTAAACTTGTCTATTTAGTGGAAATTAAAAAAAATGAGTGAATAAATCAATACAAGGACCATTAATGCATTCACTGATTTAAAAAGACAAAGTGAAGGTATTCATAAAAAATGGAGCTTAGGAAATCAAAATTACAAAAAAATGACTTCGCCATGTTTCCACTTCATTTTCTGCGCCAGATAATAATATATTGAAGCAAACAAAAATCTGTTTATTGAGTTCTTGATTAGTTTGCTAATGCACTTTTCACATTATTTTATTAATAGTAAAAAAAGTCGCCTGCGACGCTACTTTGTTTCAGAGTTTTTTTAAAATATGTGGTTGCGCGTTGCAATTTGATGTGATACCTACCTTTTTCATTTTTGTATTAATACATTGTTGACTATGTGTCTGTATTATTTAATGAAATAAATGGGGAAGCGCCAAGACTAGATTTTTCGAAAAGGGAGGCGTCGTAACACAAAGTCTGTAAACCACTGTATTAAAGTATATTTATGTATATTGACGCTTCCACGTGATCTTACGTGACATGAATCATGTCATGAAATAATGAAAAAAAATGTAGTCTACATCAAAGATGTTGTTATACACCGATTTAATAAAATAAGCGCGGTGTAAAGATAATACAACAAAAATAAAATACGTATTGTTTCCATAGTAATAACAGATAAGATGTGTGAATCGATAGTGTATTATTGTAATCGTGATTAATTGACTTATTGAATTACCTAATTGATTTTTTTTAATAATTCAAGCCTTTTAGTAAGAAAGTCCCAACATATTTACTTGAGAACTGACCAATCGACCTTCAGCCGGACTAATAACTACCGATAATTCTGATTCAAAATGTAACTTCCCCAGGATTGTTTTTTTTAGATCAATAGAGAGTGTTGTAACCTCGAGCCCCTTTCGATAATTTAAAAAATAATTTCGCAGCCTTATAGAATAATAATATATAATATATAATTAATTTACTTTATCGAATCCGCCCGTAAATGAAGTACTTACTATCAACAACCTACCACATCATTCATCCCTTTGAATCTAAATCATGTCGAGTTTTAGGCCATTAACCGTAAATTCAAGTATGACAGTACCTATATATTATACATATTGTAATTACAAAACTCGCTAAAATCAGGCGAAAAATATGTTTAAATATAAGATGGCTTACAGAAAATGCTGGTATTATGTTTTATTATAGATACAATTTAATGAAATGATTAACACAACTTTATAAATAATATAACATAAAGATATTAAGTTGTTCAGGTAAATCCATTATTTTCAGCAAGAAGGAACTAAAATAATTAACGAACTAGAAATATTACACGATATACAAAAAAAAACGGGCCGCTTATTGAAGCGCCGTTAGTTTATTTCTGTACACTTTAACTTATATTGCTAAATTATATAATGGTTTCTCGTTGTTTTTATTTTTAAAGTACCAAATGTCACTCTGACATTTAATAGTTTGTTTACGTAAGGAATTGCAAATGGCAGACAATAATAAATTCGCTGCCTAGGCAACGGAATAATTCTAAACTATTTATTATACTGTATAGTCGGCACGATTGCAGTATCATACTGTGGCGTAAAGGCAGTGCGTTCGGCAGATAACCGAACAATCGGTGGTTCGAATCCAATCGAGTGAGTTTTTTGTCTGTGAAAAAATCAATTATGTGTTACATGTCACACGCTAAAAATACACTCTGAACTGATTTCCCAAACGCGCCTAAAGAAGTATAACTTCTTAAAATCTAGACTCTCAAAAAAATCGTGATTGTATAGCGGTAGCTTTTTCAGGTAACGGTGCTCCAGTTAAAAAAGTTCTCTGACGTCTATAAATGCATTATAAAGCTTAAAGCTTGTTAGCTAATTTAAATATTGTTTAGTCAACTAATCGTATTACATTGTTCCACCAATAGCGTGACAATTATTCATAATTAATATATTATAGTAATATTGTATCAAGAATAATTAATTAGATTTGTGCTGTAGCCTCGGTTATATCGTATTGGTAGCTGAGATTTATTAGTTTTGACTTAATCGACATTCAAGATTTAATACAATGTCTGCAGTCTTTGTATTAATTCAATCGATGAAAAATTACTTATATTGAAAAATGTCAAGATATATGCTGCTTTGTTATAAACTGATATCAATTAAAAATGGTAATATTTCTTTTATAAAAAGGTGGAATGAACATATATATTAGTAATAAATTATGAAAGATATTTTTTGAAGTCATTATTAGTTCGAGTTAAATATATTAAAGGCGACAGTGAGCCCTGTACGTCGTCGGAAATACAGAATTCGGGGTCTCACCATCGTAAAATTAATCTGCGCATCTATTCTATACACAAGGCTGCTATCGGAGGCTATCGGCGACTATCGAGGTAAAATGGTATTACAAATTGTTATCTGTCTAAACAATCAAAACTGTCTATCTCGCTCTAAAACACAGCCAAGAGAGGTGCAGGTGAGAAAACATAACTTATTCTAACAATTAACCACATTAATACATGAATATGATAAACTACCATCAATAGCCGCCGGTAGCCACCAATAGCAGCCTTGTTTATAAAATATACGCGCTGATAAATCTCGAATAAGCTTTTGTATATCAACACTATATTGATATAATTAAAATCGGAAATGAATAAATATAAATTTCACAGAAGAGATAATAAATAGAATTCCGATAGGCAATATTCAAAACACTACATTTTGATGCAGGGTTTTGAATGTGTGAGTGTTCTACGAAAATGAAACACCTATTATACACGTGCAATAGTGCGTGTAATACACCAATATTAAATGAGCGTCAATGCATAAACCGAGAGCGGCTGTCAGTATTCGAAACGTATTCTTGACACGCGTTTAAGCTTATACATACTGGATTATTCCTTACTCGAGATCGGTTACTTGCTAGAGTGGCCGCCACGTAACCTTGCCATTTGAAATAGAGTTTTTTGAATTAAATCGTGAGTAAATCAGTCAAGTGCCTGGCTTTTACTAATATAATTATACGGTTGAGTATACACACAAATCCTTGTCACTGTGTACAATGGCAAGATTATCTGAAGGATACCTTACTCCTTACCCGTTAGGTATTTCAGTTCCCATTATTTCTGAGCTCCCCGGTCAATTTTAATAAATACGTTTTACTAACCATTCCTTTGTCGGTGGATAAAATGTTTAAAATTCAATAAAAAGCGGAAGTATTTACTTGACAATATAGATACAAGGTATATGTCGGGTAAGGTATAGGTAGGGACTTACTTTTATTAACACACGAAGTATTGTTATTAAAGATAAAATGTTTTTAATATTTATTATATAATAAGACGTTTTAATAATCCCTCTGCGGCTAGAACTGGGCGTTAATGAGATTTGTTTTGATTGCAATGCGCTCTTGTGTAAATTTATGGTTTCCCAAAAAAATATGTCTCGTGTAATGGCCCCGGCTCAGCCAACGAGGTCAATTTGTTACTTGTTTACTCATCGTCGCAAAAGAAAAATAAATACAGGAATATTTACATAGAATTTCTTACATTCATGTTAGTCATTCTCTAAATATACTAGGTGTAAAAAACTTAATAAAACACGGATTAATTAGTTAGACAATACATAATTATTCATTTATGCTGGGCATGGGCCCCACATCGTGAAGCGAGCAACCAGGCTAGGATGTTTGGCGGCCCCCCCTACCTATCGCTAAGATAAAGGCACGCTCTACAGTAGCGTTTTCCAAATGGTGTACGCGGTAAAATTAATGTGTATGTTTAGTGTTTTATTTTAATACATCCATTTGAATTATGGGGATGTCGAGTATTATCAATAATTGATAGACAATAAAAATTGTATCGTTCAACCACATAACTTTAAATAATAATATTATTGAAGGAAAATAGCGCCGCAGGCCACTTTAATACCTACTATTAGAGCAAATTTGTGATGTGTGTTTATCTCACTTATCTGGTCGACTCGCCTCGCCGGGCCCCTCCTGAGCCCGGGCCCCCACGCTAAAGCTCTGTCAGCCCCCATTTGTGGGGGCCATGATGCTGGGAATACCAAAAGGAAATTCACAGTTCGACAGTATATCTCTATACCACGCAATCTTTATTAATTTTAAGATACCTAATGTACCTGTAATAAATTATGTTATATACACAGCCAGCATTTTATTAATGAATGTACATTCTCTCCAGGAAAGCAGTTTGAAATTTACAAGATCCTGCACAAAATTTTAACCCTAAGTTTCAGTATTGAAAAGTCTGAGGTCTCGAGATTTCCGGGTCAAGATTTGTATGATTTTTGTTATAGGTAATAGAGTTAAAAACAATATCTCAATACATAATATCTTGAGACCCCTTTACTTTAGGTTATATGGATACTATCCGTAGCTTTATACAACTGACTTTCTCTTAAGTATACTTATATATAAGTAAACATACTGCAGTCTGCCATTTAGAAGATATACTTATTTAGCTACGTATTTTTTTCGATTTATAGGAGGTATAAATGAGAACTATGCCATTCTGGGCAGTGTTGACCTGTGTGACCCTGATAACTATCTTAGAAATAGAGAGCATCATTTGTTTATTCTCCCAACGTGCCGAACCAACCTGCCTCTGGTTATGCCAATTGGGAGGGCGATAACTATGTTCAACCAAATTGCTTCAGGTGTTGATATATTCCATTTGCGAGAGGGTGAGGTTAGGTGGACGCTATTTTATAAATTCTTTAAATAGGGTCTCCTTAGAAAATTCGGTGTAGGTAGTTCTTTGAACTTCTATAGATGTATACTGCTTTTGTATGTTTATATTATGTTCTCGTTCTATATTTTCATTTTTATCGTTTTTATTACTTTTCTTCTTTATAATAATGTTTATGTCATATTATGAGCGTCTTAAACTTATAATTTGTAATGTCCACAATATGTTAAAAAAATAAATTGAAATTGAAATAGTATCTTCATTTTCACACTTTTCCAAATGTTAAAAATAACAAAAAACATGACATTTACTAACATAATACATACAAAATATATCGATTTCTAAAGGAAAAAATGTTCACGATTCTATATGAAAATATAATATAAAAAGTATGCATCCTTAATCTCTAGATTAAAATTCTGTTCAAGATTGTAATCTATAGTTAAGATTGATGTGTGCCAGTACCCAGTGACGTCCCGTGGGGGTAGGCAGATTGAGCGTCGCTTGGGGGCGGCAGTTGCTTGAAAGGCGGTAAATCGAGGAGAATCATTTGATATATATATAGAAGTAGCTACCTAAACTCAATAATAATAGAAATATCTTTCCATGAAAAATTCAACTCACTGGTTGGAAGCAAAATGTATTAAAGTTTAACAGGACTGTAATTTTTTTGTCGGTTTCGCGATGTTTAGTTGACTTCCATTGTCACATGCAAATTTTCGAATTATATTTGAATTATAGGTAGGTACATAAGTACTCAAGTACCTAATTAATTTATCCAAATATTCTTGCCAGTCATTCGCGAGTTTTGAATTTTGTCAGGTGTATTTTTAAAGGGTGCCGGACGAAATCCCGAAGGCCGGAATCCCGAAGGCCGAAATCCCGAATGCTGAAATCCCGAATGGCCGAAATCCCGAATGGCCGGAATCCCGAAGGCCGAAATCCCGAAAAATAAAAAAATACAAACATCAATAATAGCGCATTCTTGAATTGCGCAATTTTAAAAAGAGAGACAAAACCCATTTTTTTGTGGAAATATAAAAAAAAAAAAAATACAACACCAAAAATTGCGCAATCTTGAATTTTAAAGAGAGACAAAAAACCATTTTTTTGTAAAACAAATGGGTTTTTGTCTATCCTGCAAAAATTGCGCAATCTTAAAACTTATCTTAAATTATAATATAATTAATATTTCCAAAAAAAATGGGGTTTTGCCTCTCTTGTGGGAATTGCACAATTATTGATGTTTGCATCTATTTTTTATTTTTTCGGGATTTCGGCCTTCGGGATTCCGGTGATTCGGGATTTCGGCCATTCGGGATTACAGCGTTCGGAATTTCGGGATTTCGGCTTTCGGGATTTAGGCTTTCGGGATTTCGGCCATTCGGGATTCCGGCCTTCAGGATTTCGACCCAAACCCATTTTTAAATGTATCTGAAACCGTGGATGGACTTTGAATTAGATTTAGTGGTATATATTTTGTCAGTAATGTATCCATACAACACATTTTACTTAGATATTGGAGTCATGAAAGGATGATAAAACATACTGTATAAAAATGTGTGGTGCAGTTTTGGTGCAGCCTAGGGACGGCATTTTGTCTAGGGATGTCACTGCCAATACCTACAAGATAGACTGATTACATTAATATTTAGTAAAAATTAAACGGTAAATTCTCCCAGAATTTGACTAAATATTTGCAATAAAAAAATCGCGATCTTTATCTACCCACTAGATGTAAAAAAAACTGACATGACGTCAATCTATATAATAATACAAGAGCGTGAAAAATTGGCCGCTGACTTATGTGTGTCAAGCTTCGGATTAAATACCGTTAATTAGGTAATTCGTTAAGTTCATACCAGAAGCTCCCCGTCCTCTCGTCCGGCGTCGCGACGCTATCTGGCAGAGCGTCGTGGCGCATTTTCTATTTCCGGAGATTACCAGTACTATAAATTCCATAACAGAAAATGTGTATGTGTATAATTGTATCGACAATTTATTTTTTCACGCGTGCTCTATACGGAAATATAAGACAATATTGCGATGCTGTATAGCCAGTTATCTATATAAATTTTAACGACGGGCTGCAAATAAATGTTTGCTTAGATAGAATAATATATTAACTTAAACTATTATTAATTGTGTCGCTGTTGATTCTTGATATGACGCCATGCTATTAGAAATAAAAAAAAACAATTTCAAATGTTTAATTACTTATCAGTTTTATTTATGTATTATACGTGGGTGTATAATACATAATTATTAATAATCAATATTTATTTTAGGTATGGTCCCAATATTGAAACTATATATATGATTTGATATACATAAAAAAGATTTCAAGTTATACACATTTATATTTTTATAAAAATCGATGTTTTTTTAAAATAAATATAAAAAACGGTAAAAAATTGAAAACTTATTAAACTAAATTTTAATAATAAATATGACCATAATATATATTGTAATAATACGATATGACCCTGCAACGAATTCACATTTTTTTACAACTGTATGTTTATCTTTGAATTCAATTTTTTTTTTAATGTTTTAGATATCTACATATTTATTAATTAATACAGTTTAAATTGTAAATTATCAAAAAAAAAATTAAAATTGTAAGCTTAAAATTTATCCGCTAGGTTCTCTGCTGGCATGCCTCTCCCCCTTAAAATAAAAAAGTAATTCTTTAATAAAAACAAATTTTGTTATTGTTTCATACTTTCGATAACATTATGGTTTATGATAAATCGAAACTGTCAGCGAAAAATGATAGATGGTGTTATACGGCTCAGTAAAATATTCTGGTATTCGCTGCAATATTATACACGGCACAAAAATGTTTTATTTTTCATTGCAAATACGTCATTATCTTGCAACAAATTTTTGTGAGATAAAACTGTCAACAGCTGAAATAAATCGAATATAAAAATAAAGTCATACAGATTCTGCAGTAAAAGTAATACTGAACGCTTTCTGCACACTTTAATACAGATTTTAATAAATAATGTTCATAACGGATGAGTAGTCTCAGAAGGTAATTCAATTATTATTGCTAAAACTCTACCGAAGCGTAAAAATTAATAAACGTGTCGAGATTCACTTTTAATACTTTTTAATATAATCGTAACTCAACATTGTGGATTTTCATTAACTCATTGATAAATGAAGACGCTTCTAGATAAATTAACCAAATTATTAATCTATTTGTTAAATATTAACCATCGAATGAGGCCTTCGGGATGTGGCTGTATGGACGTATCGTAAATCAAAACTCCTTGAACTGACATGTTGAAAAAATAATGTGCGTATACAAACGAAATGTAAACGATCGAGAACAGTAAAGGGAAGGCTTCCCCAACACATTATTCAAAGTATGATCAACGGTAAACGTAGCAGAGGAAGACAACGCATTTTTTGGCTAAATAAACTTAGGACCAACGTACGAGTGCAGCTTCATTGAACTATTCCTGGTTGCAGGTCACCTAATTGGTGGCCAAACTCCAATAATTGAGAATAATATGAACAGAAGAAAAAACAATTAACATTTATTATAATGATACAAAAATAATAAAGTTCGAAGCTAAAATAATTATGTAAGCCAATCACCGGAAAGAGGCTAAAAACTGTTTGTTAATATAATATCAGGTAAAGATGAACTATATCATATGATTGGTCAGTCTATCTGTAACGCAGCGTAGCACAAACACACATTCTCTCTGCATCAAAGCAGTCGCGTTGTACTATACTAGTAATAATGATGGCATGATCGGGCCCGCTTGGTAGCTCCCTCATGCGACTCTCACTCTGGATGAAACTCACGTAAAATACACCGGGCTTATCAAAATAGATACCTACCAAATGATATTGGTATTCAAATCGATGCGTTCTTTAGGTAGGTATGAATATCGTTACCATATATTGCTTTGCGTATGATTCTACAAGAATATTGACAGGTAATTGAGCGGCTTACGCGTCGGCTTATAATAACGTCGTGGGTCTAGGTTTCAACTCGGGGGCCTTATGTTGTAACTTGCGAGTTGAAGTCGCCCGGCGACATGACGTCATATGACATCATTGTGACGTACTACCGGAGTGAGTCAATAGTATTCGAGAAATTAACGCTACTCTAATACTGGCACTATCCATTGTCCCCATATACAAATGGGTGTTTCAGCATAATAATATATTTGGTGAGCCGTGTGCATTGAGCGGCTCGCCTCGATGCATGTATTGAGCTTACATCACAATTACGTCATGTCGTCGGGTGACTTCATGTCACAAGTTGCAACATAGGGCTGCTGGCTCTAAACAATACACATATTGTTTTTCAATTTGTGTTTGGCATCATAATAATAGGTGATAAATAATCCATTTCTCGTAAAAATAAACATCTGTCAAAACAAACGTCCACTTCGTGGAGGCCTATATTATGATCTTATTAGGATCGGACATAGTAAAAAAAAACATTGTTAGTGTATAATTTAAGATAATTACATACGTAATAGTCTGTTCTATTTTAGAGTGAAAACCAGTTATATTGAAATAATAATGACATAGTAAACTACTTTAAAGTTTATATTCGCACAAAAAACAATGCGTATTAGACTGTTGTAAAGGGTTTCAAATTTCGCAAACTCCATAATATACCTATATAAACAATTGAAATAATTATTGTCACTGACTCAGTTTAACAATCATCATGAAAATGCACAGATTTTAAATATGTAACGTTGTCTGTAAGCCAGTATTAGTAAGTTATGTTATTCTCTTTGAGCATTAACGGACCCCTAAAAGGTTTTTATTTGATTATTTTTGACTTTGTAATTTTTCTTTCTATGAATGTTTTTTGGTCATCTCTATTAGGAATGTAGGTAACTCATAAAGTTGTAAGTATATTATCTATTAATTAATTTTAACAGCTGCCTTTAGTGAGATTAGTGAAAAACTGACAGAAAATAATTATAAGATAAAAAGAACTTTTTATATACAACGTTTTTAAATTTTCTGTTGAATCATATAAACTTGACTTGACTAGCTTACACGATCAAAAAAATTTGTACTTGATAGAAATAATACTGAAATGTCATATTGATTTCTATAGTAACGCACGTATGTATTAATAATTTAGTTGCTAGGACCCACTTAGCAACCAATAATAGTTTAACTTTTTACGGATTTCTTCCGAAATAACTTTTCATACAAAACAGAATTAACTGAAAATGAAACCAATTCTACTTAAAGATGGCTAAAAGTATACAAAAAATGCATTGACATCGTGTTCTGATATATTCGAAAAGTTTAAAATGTCTAGCTAGTCGTGAAGTTAGTTAAACATTGATTGCAAGATTTGTACTGGACAAACAACCACCGGACAAATAAGAATACGACCTAAGAAAAACGTTGTAAAATAGAAAATATTGTATTATGGTGCAGATAGCTAGTAGTACCTTGGTACCACCTATAAACCAGCAGTTCTGACACTTTTCATGAACGCGTACTTACTACCAAAACCTGAATTAAAAAAAAATCATATTATCATTATACTTGCGTTTCCCTCGACCACCTGCTATGAGAACATAATATACCATGACATAACTAACATTAGATGCTCTTCAAAGTCATTATGATAGGACAATAATAATCCTAGATTCATTTATTATGATTTGCTTCTTTTTCAATGTCAAGCTTCGACGAGAATACTCCTTATCGTTTGCCGTAAAACGTCGCAAATTTTTTCAACAATAATAATTATTCTCGAAACTACTTTTCAATTGTAATAAATTTAGAATTCATATTATTACCTACACAATTATTTATCCATGTATTTCCCGCATCTGTCAAAACATAGTGTAATTTTTGCTACAGATGAATGAATCTACAATTATTATTAGACGGGGGTAGTATTATCGTAGCACCAATTGGGACCCCATAGAGAAAAAATATTTATACAAGTTTATTTAACATTTAATATGAGTATGTACCTATAGTTATTATTTTGCAATAAAGTAAAAAAAATGGTATTAGGTATTCACCATATAATAATATATTGCAAAAAAAATATCAGTGAATGTCTATGGACAATAAAGCCACCGCTTAGTGCGATTATTTAAAAATATGATTTAAGTAGAGAAAATTCTTCTTTCTTTCTTCTTTCGACCATGTCCGATCCTAATAGGATCATATGGGCCTCCACAGAGTAGAGGTTTGTACTAACATATTTTATTTTTTACGAGAAATGGATGTCAGCCACTTGCTCAATCTATTAGGTCCATACCCTGACACATGCAAATTGAAAAACAATATGTGTACTTGTCAGCCCCAGGATTCGAACCTGGGACCCACGGCGTTATAGTCCAACTCTTAAGCCGCGCGGCCACACTTTTGAATAATTAAAAAAAATACTTGTATCTAATTTTATTTCAGCTTCACTTTCGAATGTGTATGTTCCAACTATATAATATAAAGAGAATGCTTTCTTGTACCTACGTCTTTTGATAATGTGTAATATTTACATCGACCGTCGCGCTGCGTGAACTTTTCTTTTTGGAGGACATGGATAGCATAGATGGGCTGTTAGCTGCCCTTTTATACAAATTAACTGTACCGTGAAAACAGAAGAGACTCTGATGTGAATAAAAACATTAATCTTAACAAGTGTATCGCTATGCCTGTGCTAATTAACTCGAATGAAATATTACGCAAAAATCGCAAGACGGAAAACACTCATTATTTATGTGTGCATACTTATCACTATACATGCCATTTATCCTTATTAAATCTTTTAATTTAGGAACATACACAACTCAGTACCGGATTTACTATAGGACTAAAGAGGCTATTGCCCGTAGTGGTGAAGGGTTACTTTTGAAAAGAGTTAGACTGTGGAGATCAGAGAAAAAGAACACACTTGTCAGGTATACAGATATACTTTCAAAAAGTAAGAAGATAATAGTACGATATTACTACTCATGAATAGGTGCATACTAATGACAACGACAAACTAATTCGATGAAATTGTAATAGCTCACTGACGACATAAAATTGTTCGACGAGTTTAATTTATGTATTTTTCTAAACGTTTCATTAGATTATCTTTAAAAACTTAATTAATCATTTTGGGCAAAGCTGCAGTCATAGACAATAGTATTATACGCAAAGATTTAGAGCTTAGCCATAAGAGCCTGTTATTTTGCATACATTGCGATAGACATGCTGAGGTCATGTGACATAAGTACATTTAAAAAAGCTCCAACATTCCCGGCGAATATTTCGATAAATACGTTAAAGATAGATGGCGCACTGTGGCATATTTTTTAAACCTTTAACAGATGACGATGTATCTAATCTGTATTTATTTATAATATATTTCTACATATATGTACGATAGATGTCGTTGGCAAATTAAATTATTTTTATAGAATATAAGTGATTTTTTAAATACGTGCAATGCATGCAATTAAATACTACGTTTCTTAAGAAGAGAGGCTTCAAATAATCGCTAAGTATGGAGTCTTTGTCACTGATAGCCTATGATCGTTTACTATACTAAATGCCTGAATTATTTTGTCAAATGATTATCCAGTCGCTAAGAAAATAATATGCTCTTCTGATGGCTAATTTATCAGCTTGCGTACAACTTTCATAATAATCATGGATCCGCGCGCTTCATTTTAAAGGTCCAGTTTTTTATTTAATTTACATATTTAATACTAGCTGCCTGGTGTGAGATTCGCTGTTAATGGTGGTAGATTTGGTGGTGAAAAATAAAATGGTGGAAATTTCTACATATAATTATAATAATATAATACCTAGGTCTCTGTTAAAAATTAAACTGTAAATACGTTAATAACGCTAAGCTTGCTCACTCCACACGTATTCTATAAATATCATAATATGCTTGTCAAAAAACTGAATGAAAATTTATCATAAATCGACAGAGAAAAATTTACCACTTATTACCTACATATAATATTATAATCATAAATCACTGTTAATACCTAATTTATTTGTAAATAATTACAAATTTTATAGATGATCAATTCATAATTTATTTATCGTATGAGAAAATATATTGTATACAAGTTGTTTTGTTGATTCAATAATATACCATCACGTGCCTGCAGGTAGGTCCAATGGGATTTAAAATTCGTAGCAATCAATAATTTAAAATACGTCTTAAAAATAACACTTTCTGACTATAATGTTACATAAACGTAGATTGTATGCATGTGAAAGTAGATGAATCGTTCTCCTGTTTATTTTTTAAATTCAGAATAATATAGCGTTTTGAATTTGGAACGGTTACATATATTATATAGGAAAATATCCCTAACAATTTTACTATAATAGGTATACCTACGACTTTAACGAAATATAACTACATTTGAGTAGGTAAATTACATAGATATTGATAAATTTAATTATTTAAATGTAAAATAAGGGTAAATATTGTTTTAGTTTTCACACGGGTACTCAAAACACACTAAACTAAATGGCATTTCGAATTAAATTTAACTCCCATCTTCGGTTTTACCGGATTTCATGAGAGTTATTTCGTATTTACCGAAAGCCACACGTTGTTTGTAAAACTTAAGTGTTGAAAAGGGAATTCGTACTCAGACCGCTAAGTAGCCGCGGAGTGCTGTGTGTTTAATTTATACAGCATTTTAGGAAAACAAACATGCAGTAATTTTGTAAACACACTTTAGTTTCCTGAGTTTGTTATCATACTTTGGAGACTTTACACAAATGTTTAAATAGTTCCCATTGTAACAAGGCAGTGATTAAATAACCCTATTCCATTATACCCATACAATAGTTACTCAGGTACTTATTTTTCTATTAATGTTTAATGTCAGTTTAATAAATAATATTTGTCCAAGGATTACCCTTTTGAAGATTCGTAACAGTAAGAACATAAGGGTGATCGCAATGCCTTTGCGAACATTTATTTCAATACATTTGGTTCTTGTCTGTTTAGTGGAAGGCAGCGGTAATTCTAAAATAGGCTATATATTAGATTATTTGTTGGGTTAGGTTAGGTTAAGTTATCTTGAAATCATGAATTTTGGCGAAATCAACCATGAAAATTGCCACTGTCCTCGCCTAGCTTCCAGTAAACAGACTTGTACCATATATTTTATTGAAGATTTTCATTTTAATCTATGTACCTATCTACAAACATTTAAAAAAATCTACCTAAGTACTTATATAAAATGTACATTCTTTGAAACCCAAGGTTTTATTAGTAGTTACATCGTATTTTATAAATATTTTTATCATTCAAATTTTAGTTTAGATTGTGACAAATCATTTTTTTTAAATCATAGTTTTAACGTGTTTTGTTTCAAACACAAACCAAAAATATATTTTTCCTATGTTAATCAATGAATATCAAATACTTCATCTTAAAATCGTATGTATGTTCAGTCTACGAGGACGTGAAAACTAAGATTTAGACTTTAGAGCAATCCTGGTGCCATATTATTTGAATCAACGTTACTGGTGTAATTTATCTTGATTCAAAATAAATTTATGCACTAATATGTCCGATAATGAAAACTGCAAAACAAGTATTGCGCGAAAGATACAAAAAGTAGTTCTTTTTCCACCAATACAAAAACTAGGGACGTTCAATGTGTTAAAAAATTAAATTGTTAATTACGATAACTCTTGTGTTTTGTGACATTTCTTGTTTTGCTCGAGTACCGTTCATATAAATATGGTACTAATTTTTTACCGGAACTTGAAATCATCTCAGATAGTGTATACATTTTAAAAATATCAGCCTGGAGTTATAATTAATATTTGATATTATTAAAGAAGAACACACTAGTATAGTAGGTACCCTTTCTACGTATTTTAATAATGATCAGGGTCGTTTTCGTCTAGTTTAATACAACATTTTATTATTTATTCTTATTATTATTAATAAGCATGTCCTTGCTTTTTTGTACAAGATGGTTGTTAGTAATTTTGAACAATCACAAACACCCAGGCTTTGAGAAAATTACATCAATATATTGTGTCCATACTGGGAATCGTACACAGAGCTTCCGGATGGAAAGCCAGCGCCTTATGCATATTGCATTGCGCCACAATATTCACCTAGTTTAATACAACATTGACAACTTAATTACATCTTGTGTTTAAAAAAAATAATACAATGGCTTTCCTCCAAGAGTTGACAGTTGACACATTTTGGTCGCGTCACATATTGCGTCAATTACATTGAGCTACTTTAAGAGCTATTTGTTAGCGAATTTAAAAGCCGGCGATTCAGCTACTGCGATTGTGATGATGACACACAAAACTTTCCATTCGCTGAGAAGCCACAAGCCAGCGACTATTTTGACAGAACGCAGTTCGTTTTTTTACCGGGAGGTTGCTACTGCGCTCTACTGCGCAGACGCAGTAGGCCCACACGCCGGCGGGTAGCGTGTAAAGTTGACCGGCTTTCATTGATATACTACTAGATGAGGAGTTCCCATACAAGTGTCATTTTAAAAATGTACCACAAAAGAAGATATTACGAATATCGTCTTATAATATTTCCTTGTAGGTATAATGTGTTAAGACCTTTAACATGGATTCCCGAATTTCACCCGTATTCCCTTGGCTGTAAAACTAAATTTGCGTTCTTGGAATAGTGATCCTAAGGGTGCTGCAACCCAAAGCTTGCAAGCTACCAAAAATTCAAGTCTGAGCGGACAGAGCAAGTCGTCATGCGCTGACTATTAGTTAGAGTAAGATGCAAGCTAGATCGGGCTTACTCATAATTATTGCCAGGTTGCTTTCGAGATAAATATTAAGTGAGTTTATATCGAGTTAAGTCCGCTTATATTAAAACAGTAAGTTTTAACACTGGCCGAGTCGCTGAAAATCGGGCGTCATTTTAAGAAGCATATGATTCATCCAGTAGTATATCAATGCCGGCTTTCAACTTTTCTCGGTAGATTGTTTACAATCTGCTTGCTAGCTAATTGTTAGCAATGATGACACTGGGCGACTTTACAGGCAGATTATAAATTCGACAACAAGCAGCTCGTAAAGTAGCTCAATGTAATTGACGCATTAGTGATCAAAGCTATCACCCAAAGATTTTTTGCTAAATTTTATAATATAAATATTTCTCAGGTGTTTTCAAGTTATGTAATAATTGACTGGTACAATATTATGTACTTACATTATTTTTCTACTTCAGCGGTTTTAGTTTGTAGCAAAATACTTTAATCCACTAAGAAAATAACGTTTTCTTATAAGAAGCCAGAAAATGGCGTTTTTAGTAACGTCATCAGAATACGTAGCTAATTTCTAAATGGAAATTGCGACTAAGTCTATATTACATAATACGACGTAGTTATGTAGTGCGAATGCGACCTGGCGATCGGATCGCCGCCCCGTCTTGCACAATTAAGTGATTATTATTGCATAATGACGTTCGCGGCGGATAACGCGAATTGAAACCACTCGAAAATAAACGGGATACATCATAAACAAAAGCATCGCCCATTATGAAGCATCATTGCCGAAATCATGAGCCAGAAATAAACTCGGATTCGCAACGACCTGGAATAGATATTTGATAGAAAGATTGCATCACAGAGAAGATCGTAAAAATAAAATACTTGTGTGATATGACTTGATTTACTTCGCTTAGGGGGATGGTAAATTTGTCAGTCAGACATTGTTAAATCATATGAATATCCAGTATACAGTTAGCTTCATTTTTTTCTTAACAGGATGTATACTCATTACTGTTTTATATATGTAGGTACCTATCTCCAGTTAGCATTTACTCCGCTATCGATATTCTGTTATATCTGAATCTATATAGCATACAACTGTATACATTAGAGATGGTAAAACTGGTCGATTTTGAAGACTAAGTATACTTACTACCAGTATAAAAAAATAATTAGTATATAAACTTGTTCCAAAATACTTACTAGTATTTGGAATACTATATAGAGATATAAGGCATGCGTATGCGACAAAAGTTTCATACTCAACTGAAACTAAAACAAACTCCATATTAGTATTTGAAATACGTATCGGCTCAGGAACTCAGACTGTGTATCGGCTCAATAGAATCGCTAAAAATACGCTGAGCTCCGCTTGTCGAAAAGTCCCATTTATTATAAAATTTTAAACATGTTTTGAGCGGTCATATAACAAGCCTGTACGCCATCTCACCACTGTGCTGCGACACAAAATTTATGACCTATTATTAATACATTCGAATGCAATAGACTAATAAATTAAAATATACATATTATATTCAAGTGCTATCTCGTTCGTGCGTATTTAATGTCAATAGTGTTGAAAGTCTACCAACTGGGGAGTGCACAGAACAGCGACTCGAGATGATAATATCATCACAAGTTTTTTGGAATAAGTTTATTGGGCCACACATACTGAGTATGTGTAGCTTCATCCGAAACTTGTGTACACAAACTGGTGACAGTATTTCCAACTCACCTCTAGTATACACGTATGTTACCCATAATGTAATGTGCATACTAGGACAGTTTTTTAGGTAAAAATAATCCTTTACTTTTTTTAAAGTTCCTGTAAAGGGGAGGTTTTGCATATGTGTACCTAGTGACAGTACCCAGGTATAATATACCAAAAGCAACACGCTGTAATGCTGTGCTACGGTGGCCATCTTGGAAAATGGTCAACGATTTTTATTTTATTACTCACCGAAAAATATTTTGAATAAACGTTGAAGAACATTAAACAATACACTGTTGAAAAAAAAAAGGACGTAATCCACGCAAATCAAATTTTACAGGAGGCACAAAAACGTTTTTTTATGATTTTCGATCAACTTGAAGCGCATGATAATTGTTAAGATAGATGATAGATCACAGGCAGTTTTGATACTGGATAGTTGATCGCAGCTTACTTAAAATTACATGCTTGATCTATACCTATACCCTGGAAATATTTTCAAGGTTACACCTTTAATGTGAAAGCTTTTATCTGTAACGATATGACATAAATTTCGTTATGTCAGTATCACATTTAGCCTGAAAATGATACTTTACGAAATGGTTATAAAGACGGATGAGCCCATTATAGTGAAAATCCACACACTGGCCTTGTTATCGGTTATGGAGGAGAGTTATTATTTATTTTATATTGGAGCTGATAGCTGGCTAAATTTAGTATTCCAGTCATGGCGTGAGACGTCGATTTGTATTGGAATGCTGACGCTGCCATCGGATGTAACCCCATTCATATCCCACTTGAGTCAATTTCCGCAAGCATTTTACTGACTCGAAACTAACGCGGTAATTTTACATACATTGAAGTTTTCTACGGGTGGATTTTCCCAATGTCACAATAAATATTGTTTCTTTTTTTGAAAATATTTTTTATAAAATATTATTTAAAGAGATTTATGACTAGACCGCTAACAATACTATAGATCAGTGCTTCTTAAACCTTTTCATACCACAGCTCCCGAAATCAGAAATAAAAATATCCAAAGCTCCCCTCCCAAAAAATTTAGTCTTTAGTGACTTAGACTTTAGTAATTATTATTATAAGTACATTTTTATTAAACAATTTGCATATTTTTACATAATACAACAATATTCGGTATAATGTTTGAAATGCTAATTCGCTGCCCACGTTATATAATCATATTTTAAGGATTTAGCAAAAGGTGTTCTTATCCAATCTTCAGCTAAGTTTGGGAAATAATATCGTCCAGTGATCACGTTTTCATGTTTTTTTTTTTCAAATTCTGAAATATTTCGCGGCTTCCTGGCAGGAGTTCCGGCCCCCTAAGGGGCCGCGTCCTTAGTTTGAGAAGTACTGCTATAGATGACATGCGTAAATGAATTTAAAAATAAATTCATATTATAAAGACATCCCTATTTATATATCATACAAGTAATTTAAAAGTGTTATAAAAGTGGTGTTACTATATTAGTAGCAGCAGGAAAATAAGAAAGATGAAAAATGAATCATGTATTTTAATTATTTACATATATTAATTTGTCTGATTTTGTCGAAAGCGATGGTAATGCGAGTAGGTATAGATTTTGTATATAAACTATTATATAATAATATATCCGAGTCAATTCACTTTTTGATCAATTCCTAAAACCATACAACCGTAGTTATTATTGAAGTATTCTATTGGATTTGAGATACGTGCTAGACCTATGCTCTCATATACGACAATATCATTTTTAAATATAAAAAATATAAAGCTCTACACTCCTACGTGAGAAATGGATGCTACCCACTTCGTCAACATGTTAGGTAGAAGCTCTGGATCCACGCATACATTGAAATAATAACAATACACGAACCCTAGATCCGCGACTTTATAACTTTATATACCGCCCGGTCATCGTGGTCATTATAAAGGGGTTTGTTCTTAATTCAAAATATAATACACCGAAATAGCTGAAAATATGTATTGTCTAGAAAGTGATTTCAATAATCTAGTTAACCTAATACTGCTACCTATCTTATAAACTTAAATAAAACTTTTGTGTAGAAAAGGTTCAGTAAATTAATCTATTTTTTCAGATGCATATAACTAAATCAATGAATTATTCTTGGCTGTGAAGTTAAAAAAATTCTCTACCTTTTCCATTTGAAAATATTACAGCCCAATTCGAGCCTTGACTCAAATTTTCTGTGTCCACGTCACGTAATAAACGTAAGAATAACTTCTTTAAAATTCTCTAATCATTCATTCATTGCAGGTGTCCCACCCATTTTGGTCGGAGCGTGTTTATGTATAATATGCAGAGTCTATGCTTATTCTATGTACGGATTATATGGTTTGTCATTGTGCTGGATTCAGAAAAAAGTATTGGTAATGTCTCTTTACATTTTTTTTTTGTAAACCAATATAAAACATTTTTTCATGTAATTAAGGAGCAGATTACTTATATAGTTTGTCATTTTACTGGATTTAGATGTAGTATTAGTAAGTAATGATTTTTAACACAATTTATTTTATAAATATTTATAATATTAAACATTTTTTATAGGTACAATTAAATAAATTAATCGCTAATTTCAAGCGAGGGTATGCTTTTAGTAATATAATACGAATGAATTTGATGTACTTTACTATTAATTTCTATTTTAAATAATCAATCATCAGTTGGGGTCGATTCACGGTTGGATGAAGGCATCCCTAAGCTCCTTTCAGTCTTAAAGATCCCTAGCTCTTGACTGCCACGTACCTACATCTACCGAACGTTATGTGTTATTCGAAATAGAGGGTTTTAATGCGATACGGTGGTTATTTAGTACCCCTCGGGTACCACACTTTATGGCGGCATTTGTCCAGCCCGTTGCCGTTTCATCTGCTTAGCAACCTCTACCACATCGCGTACTCTTTTGTGGACTTTCTGCATTACGCCCAACATGCACCATGCCACGTTGCGCTACTCGTAATTTTTCAATTTGTTATACATTAAGGATCCATGTTTCAGATGCATAAGTGAGTATTGGTAGCACATAATGGTTGAAAACTTTACGCTTCAAGCGTTGGCTAGACGCTCGTGCTTTACCACAAGCTTACCTGCGCAAACCGGTTTGTATCGGGAACCCCGTGTGTATGAACGAGAAAACTGTAGCTCGCGCAAACCGAATAGTGAAAACCATACCGCGCAGGTAGACGCAATGGAAGATCACTTTTGAAAATACTATTCAGGCGCCAAAATCTTATTATAACATATTATTTTATCATTAAAATCTCGAATGTTGTGGAAAGATTTTTTAATAATTCATTTATTTAAATTAAAACATAATACTTATTGATTATTTTATAAAATAAAAATGTATTATATTTATATCGAACTAAGCTTTGATTCGGTTATAATGCTTCACGTAGTAAACTTCGAAAAGTAAATGCAACATAGTTGAAAATTAAGTCGCATAAAAATAAACAAGAAGTACCGTTGGAGAATTGTCTGTGTTTATAAATACGCGTGATGTGCGACCATTTACATGAAAAAATAAATTCAGGCGAACTTTTAAATTGCATGCATCGTGTACTTACATGCTTTCATTCGGCGATTCGGCACTGGAAAGCGTGAAAATGTAATCTATATGTTTAACTTCGAAGCCATATTGTTGACAAGTAATCCATACTATACGTCTACAGACTAACCTCATGGGATGAGCTGAGTAGAATAAGATAACGTCAGTATAATGGTGGTTACTAAAATAATAGGGAACATCGTTTTAGAAGACATTTTGGCTATTTCGATGACTACAGTAATAATAATAAATTATTAATACAATATTGTAGATATACCTGATACTTTTACATAGTACGGAAGACAGTTTTCTTAGCAGTGGTTAAAAAATGATATGGATTTAGGTATAAATTTTATAGAGGGACTTCAGACATTTTTTTCCGTTACTTTATTTCAGGCACGTTCATCAATATTATAATAGACTATATGAAAGCAACACTGGGATAAGTCAATAATTCTAGCTTCGTGATAATTTAATTTTAATGTTTGGTTCATACAAATAAAATCGTTTATGTTTATGTTTATTTAATTTTTTCTGCTGTTTATAATGATAAGATTTTTTTGTCTAACATTATTAACAGTGAGTTATTTTATGAAGTTACAGGACATTTTTTTTAATAAATGCAACATTTGTATTTTAATTATTTTAAATAAAAATAAATGTATTATTTGTTATACCTACCTCAGTTATTTATTATAATAGCTTCAAGCAATCGATTGGCATACTTGATATTTATCTAACTGTTACTTTATATGCCAATATAAAGTCAGTTTTTATTGTTCACTTTTCGACTGAATTTCTAATTAGTCTGTAATAATTTTAATTTATAATTCAAGCGACGAGTGAAATATTTTTATAATTATGATAGTTAGATGTGATTACCACTTTTATTTCTTCAAAATTTAAATGCAAACTTTCGATACCAATTTCATTTGGCAACATTTCAAAACACTAATAAATATTCAAATAATATATGATTACTATTTACGGAAACACGTCAAGCTTATAATTTTGTGGTTTTCGGGTTCGAATCCTGGGTCTGGAAAATCATAAAAAAGCATCTGTTAGTACTCTGTAGAGGCCCATATTATGATCTTCTTAGAAACGAACATGGTAAAAATAATGGAAATATTGATTCTATAATCTACGTTTCGTGAAAACGTATTTTGAAACATAGTGAAGCATTTTCTTAAATCCTTGCATTAATAATTTGGTATTTTATAGTGTTAAAATTCCACAGCTTCAACTAACTAACCTAAAAGTATGCGTTTTGCTATTATACTAAAATACAGCTAGTTTGTCAACGATTTGGAATATAATCTGGGTTTTCCACTTACGGCATTATAATTTTCTTATACAACAAAATATACGTTTTATCTAGTGTGTTTTGTATTGTTTTTAAAATTCCTCTGTTTAGGTAATACGTAATGATTATTTATAATTACTCCCGTAATAATGATCAAAAACAAACACCTTGCGTCGTGCAAAAAATAGATTAGACGCGGAAAACATTATTATGTTCGAAAATAACAAAATTGAACCTTGAATACATCGTGCATGAACGTGGTCATTTTGTGAACACTAAAACAAAAAATATCTGCATGATTTGATGAAACTACTATTATTATGATGATGGGCTATTTTTGGTATTACATCATTATCAAATTGCTTAGACGGCTTACCTTCTTATGGAATTTGATTTAGTGTTATAAAATATATCCGAGAAGGTATATTGGGAATTAAATTACTTAGCCTCTCCCTCAATACATACAACGTCGAAGTAACGTTAAATCGAAATGATGAGTAATGTCATGTATATAATATTAAAATGCATAGAATAAATTATGCGAAAATATTCATAGACTAGGAATTGCAAAACCGGTATTCAATTATTTATTAATACCGAATAACCGGTTATAAAATTCAAAATACCGGTGTTTTCGGTATTAAGTGAAACGGCAAATAATTTTCAACTATAGACGCGACGAAATCTCGGACTCGCTGGCAATCGGAGAGTGAACGTCGAGATGTGAATACGTCAATTTGTTTCGTGATGGCGAATGGGGTATTAATTCTTAAATCGTGTAAAGATGACTAAAAAACGTTACCCATTTACTTGAAAAAGAAAACATGTCAATGAATTTATTATTATTATTGTTACTAATAGAACAATAAACAGAACATTAAATGGACGCATGTTGGATTTATATGACAAATTATATTTCGTTCGGCAAGCGTCGTTTGCACAAACTTCGCGTCGCGTAGTCACGATCGTTTTAGACCATGCCCCAGCTGAGGTATAGTCTTAATATTTTCCGAGAATTTAATATTTTTTTCATTACTTACTACCTACTATATGTATAATATTAAATTTAGTGTATAAGTTTTATGATGCCAATACAAAAATATATTGACTGAAAATAAAAATAAAACAAAATCCCTCAAATATACATGAAATTTAAAAAAAAACTTAGAATTGTCTAATAATGGTTTTACAGATAGTTACAATTCGATAACAGCATATCGAGATATTAGTGTGTTATCCAAGAAATTTTAAGGTAATCACAATGGGTTACGGTGCTTTAGATCAATACAACAATATAAACATTATGTATGAAGAAAAACCATTATCTAAGAGTCGCCGCTTGACAAATTAACGAGTTCAGAGATGGCGTGCTCTGCATCTATAAAGAATCTGCCAGGCTGATGCAGTAGCTCACAGACAAACAATTGAGTCTGAAACACCAGAACAGAGACACTAAGGCCCGTTTCAGACGGGACACCGGTGTCGCGCTCGTATATAATAAGGAGGCCTTTGTATTCGAATAAAGGGGCATTTGTATTATGTTTATGAACACCCCAGATATAATGAATCAACACGTGTCCGTCGGCCGCTACATTCTGAAGCCGCCGATACACTTGTTTTTATTACCGCAGCCAGTTTTATGTTCTAATTTATAACGCGAAATAAAGGCCTCCTATATTATATCGAGAGCGACACCGGTGTCCCGTCTGAAACGGGCTTAATATAGAACATACACGTCAACGTATGATAGAGAGGGAGACTGGGAGAATGTTGACAGTTGGTACTGCCACCTGGTAATATTTTTAGTATTGATTTTATATTTTGATTGATTATATTTTTTTTTTTACTGAATTGCATTGGTTTTAAATCAATTGATCTATGATTTGCATACTTGACCCATGAATGTAGACAACTAACTATTTAAAATAACCCAACCGATCAACTTACGAGAAACACATTTAGAAAGTATTTGAGTCCATATGGGATGTGTCATTAATCATTACAAAAGCAGATCGATTTCCACGAACAATCCAATGTAGTCGGCCAGCCAATACATTCGGGGAATCCCAACCTTCGACTGATAAAGCCACAAAGAATCCCTTGAGTATTTTTGATTGGCCATTTTGAATATAACGACATACGGAAATTGAACTGGGGTGTTCTCCGAAAGCGTATCTATTATTATCTACTATGTCATGGTTCATGAATATTAATAACGTATGCTATTAATATGCCTACGTCATGATTACCCCTTAGAAAGCTTTCGTTTTTGCAACAACTTGTTTATTCTGCATGTAAAGGTAGTTGTTGAGTTGAGTTAGAAGTAGGGTGAACTTATATGGATAATTTTATTAGCAAATATATGAATATAATTATTATCAAGAATTGATAAGAACTAACACAGTTTGGTGTTCCAAATATAAACATACCTACTTGTCAGAAAAATATTTGTACTCTGGTAAATGCTCTTTCAATAAATTAAGTCACGGTGCAGTACAAACCATGGCGATATTGTGTTGCTAGGGGCGGCAGGTTATATGAAAGTATGGTGAAGCAGGCTAGTATGGTGAAAAAGTATGGTGAGGCGGGCTGGTAATCAATTTGTGGCAAAATTTCCACGTTAACATTATATTATATAGGTACGTCATAATGACCAAAGTAAATCCTCCGTGATCCCCTGATTTTTTTTTATCGCGTCGCTATTTCTCGTAAGTTGTCGGCTACTGTTGGCCTGCTTCATTCAGTTGTATGAGAAAGCCGATTCTTTGTCACTCTTTTTATTTAATATCTTTATGTTGTGTTGTCTTTTCCACCACAATGACATACTCAATTGCTATTCGTCGTGCTAATATTATAAGTTTTTGTCTTTTTTGAACACTCCTTGCGCGCATCGTCAAACTATTATTCTATTGTACAAATAGCCTACTACGCGACGGTAAAAAGGAACTTAACATCAGTTTAAAGCATAGGGATTCACATCTTCTCTTTCTGTCACTCCTGCAGAATGTTATGAGTGATATAATGAGAATCAAGTAATACAACGAGGCCGTGTGGGCTTTCTCGTGATTAATTTGAAACGACTCTCACGTAAGCTGGTTAAAAATATAAAACTAGGTATCGTTTATGCTTCCAATAATAAAGTATCAATAAATATTTTACTATATTACAACCGTGGATGCTAAAGTTTATGCTAAATCCCGTGATGTGAGCCGATGACTATGAGCCTTTCCGGATTGTCTGCGATCTTGTGAACACAGCCAAAGAAACCAAGTTTAGTATTCATCTTACACATAAGCCGTCAACCTATCCTGGATTTGAAGGATGTCTTTTCGGTTGTTTTCTATCTCTTGGCTACGGCTAGGTGACTAGTCTTGTCAAACTATTATGCCATCTGTCAGCTTAATAATATTTTAATATTAATCACGTAATTAATTGACTGATTAGGCGCTTGCCGGCGGTTTCACACCACTGTTATTAAAAATTCTTGGCAGCGTAGCCGAAGTGAATTCTTCGATAAATGTTTTTTCAGATGGCGGAATGTGTAGGGTGATATATTTTGTGTAACAAAGTGCACTCTGCTTTTGACTTTCGATCTCTTCTAACGGATTTTCAATAACAATAACAGAACTCACTGATTATCCGGTGATCGGCATTTACATTCGAAGAATTTTTGCGGGGTTCAGACTTTAATGAATTACTGTTAAAATAAGAAACAGGTGGGAACCAATCATTGATATACTACTAGATGAGCAGTTCCCATACAAGTGTCATTTTAAAAGTGTAACCCCAAAAGATATTATGAATATCGTCTTATAATATAATGCGGTATAATGCGTTAAGACCGATAACATGGATTCCCGAATTTCACCCGTATTGCCCTGGCTGTAAAACTAAATTTGCGTTCTTGAAAAAGTGAACCTAAGGGTGGCTGCAACGCAAAGCAGACAGAGCAAGTCGTCATGCGCTGACTATTAGTTAGAGTAAGATGCAAGCTAGATTGGGCTTACCCAGTAAGTTTTAACAAAGGCCGACTCGCTGAAAATCGGGCGTCATTTTAAGAAGCATATGATTCATCCAGTAGTATATCAATGGAACCAATATATTGTTATAAATTCAGTGACATCCCGTGGGGGTAGTCAGATTGAGCGTCGCTTGGGGGCGGCAGTTACCCAAAAGGCGGCAAATCGAGGAGAATCACTAGGTATATATAGAAATAGCTACCTAAACTTAATAATAACGGAAGTATCTTTCCATAAAAAAATCAGCTCACTGGTTGGAAACAAAATGTATTTATTAGGTAGGTAAGTACTATAAAAGTTTTAACAGGATTTTCTTGTCGGGATCGCAATGTCTAGTTTACTTCCGTTATCCTTGGACGTCACGTACCTAATTTAAAATATATCCAAATACGTTTCCCATTCACTCACGAGTTTTGGAAGTTGTCAAGTGTATTTTTAAATGTACCTACCTGAAACCGTAGACTCGCAATATTGTCTATTGAAGCACAGATGGCATTTAAATTAGATTTAGTGGTCTATAATATATTGTTAGTAATGTATCCATACAAAATATTTCTTAGATATTGGAGTTATGAAAGGATGATATAAAGTACTATATAACAAAAAAATGTGGCGGCATTTTGTCTAGGGACGTCACTGTGTAAATTTATAATGACTGAAAAATAATATAATGCACCCACGGCGATCTAGTTGTAGGGTGGTTGTATTCATAGTCGTGGGTCAGATCCCGCGACTTGCTAAAAAAGCATATTATTTTAAAAATAAAAATGTGTTTAATGGCTCAGTGCAATGGCCCAATGGGTGAGCGAATGGCTAAAAAAGGTGGATCATATTATAATCTTTACTCTACAGAGGCCCATATGATCCGCTTAGGAGCGAACATGGTAATACCGTTTTTAATGTAATAAAATAATACCTATATAATCATTAGTAGATAATTTGGAAACATAGGATATGTTACCCTCCTTTGGTGCCATTGGCATGAGTATAGGTAGCTTGAGAATTCACGTATCCAATCAGTATCCACGTATAATGTTGATTAATCTCGTGTGTTTAGCGAACAAGATACTTATTGATAATTTAGCTCTAAAGTGTGAAATATATTGAACTTAGATATAATTTAGAATTAAGCAAATATAATATTATCTAAAAATTAGAAAAATAAAGAATAACCTATTTCTCCTAGTGTATGGAGAAATAAAAACGTTACGCCAGACCCGAACCGGGCATGGGCATATGGCTAGCGATCAAGACATATCCCAGACAGGGAATTTTCCTTTTTTTATTTGATCTTTGCAGGGCCGGATGCTCTAGTCGCCGATTTCGAATGATAGTTGAGTAAAATAAAATTAATTAAGTATTTGGCAAATTGCCGCACTTCATAAAATCAATGTATTATGGTTGTCTTATGTAAAACGCTAACTAATTTTTACTCCATGAGTTTTTGTATTTACTGTTTCTAAGGATGGGATATTTTTATTATATAATTATTTATTGATTAGTTATCGAATTAATATTTTAACAGAATCTAAGTTATGAGGACGGTGTTTTTTTTTTACTACGTAATTAACGGCCCACATGCTCAGCGTACGTCAAAATGGAGCTTTTATGCTATTTTCAAAGCATGATCCTGGACATTCCTTAAACGTTGTAGGTAATTTATTTACATAATTTTGAAGCCTTATTATGCTTTATGTTTATTTTAAACATTTGATGACTGCATAAAGTATTTTTATTACATAAAATAGTATTCTTTTAAACCTCTCGCTCTAATGTTTTAGAATATAGTCATATTTCAATACGTCCATGTGAAGTGGTGTTAAAATTTTTAATGTTTATTAATTTTTAAAAGCATTTATAAAACCATTAGTAAAATTTATGTTGACATTATTATAGTGAAATATTTACAATAAAAAAATATATTGATAATCTCTGTGATCCCAAATTTGACAAGAATTAGGCATTTTATTATTCAAAAAATGGGCAAGATTTACACATTTAAAGATACTTTTAAAGATACTGATTATAAGCTATGTCCTTGACCATTCAAATGTGATAAACATTCTACGAATAATATTTGCTATATAATAATTATTGAACTAAGAATAAGGTAGTATTTTTTTGAAATACGCCATTTCTATTGGCATTAGGGAGTAAGATCATGTTAACGCGCGTGTTTGAACATGTACCGTTTTAAAAAAAATATCGGTTAGGTACATGTTCAAATACGCGCGTTAACATGATCTTAATCCCTACTTCATTTATCGTTTGTCAATTTAGAGTGGATTATGTGAATAGATTTTATATGAAATATTTCCCAGCTATTCGGTCAATGCATTGGCTCCTTGCTCTAGTTCAAACACACATTAACAACACGGCGTGTGATTGTCTCCATAAGTGCGATCGAATTTGCAGTCGCTATTTTAGAGAACATCACTCTAACATTACTAAAGAAATTATATTTATAATATATTTAGGGAGATTATTCATTGTAACGATGGTATAATATCTGTGGGTCTATTCTGTACTTATCGACCGCTAAGGTGATAAAGTGATAGATATTATCAAGCTTAGGGTAGGTTTTTATCAAAGTATTAGCACTTATTGTAATAATTACAACGTTGGTTGTAATTGTTGAAATAAGCGTTAAATTTTAATAGCGCCTCTATTATTGTTGTTAAAATATTGCACTTATTGCAACAATACAACCAACTTATTGTAATTGTTACAATAAGTGCTAATACTTTGATACAAACCTACCCTAAGTTTGATAATATCTATCACTTTAGCGGTCGATAAGTATAGAATAAACTCACTGAAACAACTATCGTCAAAATTTATTTTGAGATTAATTCAGTTCAATTATTCAACTATTTTAACATAACATTTGTAATATTCATTTAATATAGTACAATTTGATCGTACATGGCGTTGAATGTTTGTATTGATACGTAATTTTAGATACCTACTTTAGTATTGAGTGTTATTTTAAGATTGTTCTAAGTTCTAGAGTAGTATTGTCACATACACGTTCGTACCTAGTGTAATAAATACATATATGTGATAAACTTGTATGATACTCATTCAAGCCACTCTGTTGACAGTAACGATATTGTTAAAACACTAACTTATAAAATATTCGCGTACATACCAGAATAAACGTTGGTAATAACATTAAATTCCTTCGACGTTATAACTTATACTTACAAAACTCTCATTTGTAAACGAGGATTAAAGGTGTCTTTGTCAAGCAGTAAATAGACAACTTCTGCTGGTGAAAATGCATAATAATATTAGGCGTTGCCCCTTGCTAGGTCGGCCCTGTATCACTAATTTAAATCAATGTGCAGCGCGGCAGACGAGACGATGCCTGGTGCATCCATACACCGAGATAGTATTTATACAATTAAAAGAGACTCTAATTTTGTTTATACTTTTTAGTGCCGCTCCTTCATTTCGTAATGTTAATTAGTTCCTTACGCTTTGCGAGAGAGACGAGACGTTCATGCGTGACGTCATCGGATGTAAAATTGATCGCGATCAAATATAAATTGCAATCAGGACTGATTGCGTCAAAATGTTATCATTACGGTGTGATTCGTTATAATTCGATGCGTATCAAAGTGACGTCATCAATATACCGAAAGTAAAATTGATCGCGATAAAATATAAATTGAAATCTGGATTGATTGCATCAAAATATTATTAATAAATACATTTTATATTTTTTTGCAATAATAATATCATAAATACTTACCTAGTTATATCAATAATATTAGGTTGGTATGCTAAGCAAAAACAAGTTAATAATAATATCTAGCTGAAGTTAATATTTTTACGTGTAAATAAAATAATTTATATTTAAATGCATACTGTGATATTGGAAAATATTATTTTCCGCGATTAATAATAGGTAGAAAGACGTGGTCGTGAAATAATGTCATGTGAAGAATTCTCGACAAAAAATAACATTGAATAATTGACGATTTTTCTTCACTTGAAATAAACTTGGAAATATTTTGTTTTGATAATATGAAAAAAAATCATACAAATGCATCCGTACGGTTGTATCTATAGGTGTTTAAAAGTTTGAGGTGACAAATAGATAACATATCTTTGTTTATTAAATTTATTAATCAAATTACTATACTGATAAAATATTGAAAGGTGGATGTCATAACGATAAGAAATTTATTAAAATCAATAATTTTCAATTTATAAATAAACATACAGCTTCAAGGAAACGTAAATATATATTATGTATATGACATAATACTTAGGTAATAATGAAATGCGTCATCCCAGTATTGATTTTAGAGATATCGTTACATTGTTAACCTCACTTATTGTAAGAGAAAAATATATTTTTGAAGTTATACTTCTTTTATCGAGTTTGGAAAATCAGATGAGAGTGTATTTTTGGCGTGTGTCATGTAACACATAATTTATTTTTTCACACGAAAAAAACGCACTCGATTGGATTCAAACCACCGATTGTTCGGTTATCAGCCGAACGCACTACCTTTACGCCACATTATGATACTGTAATCGTGACGATTATACAGTATAATATTATAAATTAGAATTGTTCCGTTGCCTAGGCTGCGAATTTATTATTGTCGACCATTTGCAATTCCATACGTAAACAAACTGTTAAACGTCAAAGTGACTGTTCGTACTTTAAAATAAAAACAACGAGAAAACATTATACAATTTAGTAATGTAAGTTAAAGTGTATAGAAAAAAAACAACGGCGTTCCAATAAGCGTCCCTTTTTCTTAAGTGTGTAATTTAATAAGATAATTAAGAGCTAGTCAAAGAATCTAGTTTATTACAAGTTTTGTTTTTGTTTTGTTACGCCAAAGAAATATAACTTCTAACGCGCGTACATAAGTACACACACTGATTTTTTTAAAAATTGTTTTCAGTTAAGAGGTACACGGAATTTGTACGTTTTAGAGACACTTGTTTTCACAAAAAAAAACATTGTCTGAATAAACCGATATAAATTATTATTATGAACATTTATAACTTTAAAACACCTCACATATTATTATAGGTAGACACCTACTAGAAAATATCATATTTGAAAAATACAGCATCCAACAGAATTTGAACTAGAATATCCACAGGTATCGCGCCAATATGGTTTAACCAATTACGTTACGGGCCTCCTACTAAATTACGATATTTTTTAACTAGTAGGTCCTACATGAAAATAAATTCGTATCAAATTGCGTTATACATATTTGATTGATTTTTGACATATATTTCACGAATACCGGGATAATACCGGTATTCGTATTTTCAATCCCTATAGATAACATAACGCATTTTATAAATCGATTTCTACCTAGATTTTCGAGTATACACCAGCATCGTATATATTTTGATTCAATACTCAATAATTATGTGATGGTATAATAGGTAATGTTAATAGATATTAATAAGGCGTAGAAGCACTACTTACTGAAGTCTATAATCAGGCCGGGGCACGAACTTACGAGCACCGCACGTAGTGCTAGTTATTGCTTATATTTCAAATGCAATGTGGTAACCTGTTCACAATAAATGAAAATTTTCGATTGCAAATCCCTACTAATTAACGTCATTTTTATTATCACGGGACCCTACATTTAAAGTGAAGCATCATTTTTAATGACCGTGAATGTTTCAGCAGAAGTTATCCAACACTGAGGTCGCCATGCACTCAAATGCATTTTTACTGAATTTATATGACTTTAAGTTAAGATTATACATGGGAGATATGAGCACATAGAGGCATTTTTTTTTTAAATGTGGCGAATTACAACAGCTGACACAAAACAATCTAAGTAAAGAGATATTTATGTTGACAGTATGATGCAATTTTCTAAATGCAACAAAATTAGCGTTTGTTATACTGTAGTCAGTTTATAATCGATTTTTTAAAAAGAATTTGTTTTATTCAACGGATAATTTACACGATTTCAGAATATTGCATTACTTTATTGAATGTACAGAACTGCCAAAAAGATAACGCAATTTAGTAAACGCTTCAGTGAGAATTGTAAAAACCACTAGTTTATATTAACGCAGTTTTAGATATGACACACATAGCTTAGTGGTTAGAGTACATGGGCGCGGTTTAGAATCTTGCTGGGTGTCGTATTTATTTATATATTATATTCTCTGAGTTGTTATCAAATTAAGTATGTAAGAATTTGTTTTATAGTGGAATAATATTTTACCTTGAAATTGCGCAGATTGCGATTTTTTTTACTGAGACTTCTCTTCCATGAAGATTATTCCATCGTTTTCTCTCGCTCAAACTACGTCAAATTTTCTGTTAAAACTATCTAACTTTACGCTTATGTAGTAGTAACCTATCACGCGATGAAAAATGCGTCACGCCCTTGCCGGTAATATAATAAACTTGCACTTTTCAAGGCGTAGACAATAGACTGCATCGAGCGAAATATTTTCTGTAGAGTCACTGACCTTCGCGTACAAAATATATCAATGTAATAACATTATTGGATAGTTTTTGTTTGAAATTGATGATTGTTTGATTAATTAATAAAGTGAAGTGGAGTGATATAGCGAGATAACAACACATGCGGGTCATCAATCATCATGGCCTGTGTAGACGGCGCGGCGTAGAAGGCAGAATTGAGCGTAATGAAATAGTGCAGGGGTTTGCCAATGTCATATGCAAATGGCCATTTGTTTCAACAAGACGAAGATCCGACGCGAAGGCAATAACACGGCGCACTGAAAATCGCTCATTCAGTAATAATAATATTCACAAATAGATATGAATGCGAGGAGTCGAGTACTCTGGCGATATGTAGAACACAGCAGCAGGCTTCAGACGGCTGTAAAAATAAACGTAGTCGAGTGTCGGTCGCCGCGGACCGAGGACGGCTTTAATATTTTTACACTCGCTTACTCATCGTTTCCCGCGAAAAACACCGCCACATCTACCTGCAACTGAACCAACTAAGTTAATCAAACGTGTTCCGTGTTGAGATTTGAATAATTCTCGCGCGGTTTTTTGACAGTTTTGTGTTTGAATGTGATAAGCGTTATCGGCGTCACGAGTAAGCAGCTGCTGTTGTGTTGTGGTTTCGCGGGCCACGTGTCTCCGCGGCGGACGTCAGTCGACGGCGGACGTCGGAAGCGGCGTCGCGTGTTCGAGCGTGACCTACGCGAATGTTTTCACCCGCGATACAAAGTAACGTTATTATAACCGCCGGATTGTTGTTGTAAATATTGATTGTAAAACCGGACGCGCCGCGAACCGTTCAACGCAGCAGACACATTGGGAATAGATTAACATGTCGGATAACGCGAAGTCACGGCGTAATAAAAGAAACAGAAACAACAAAAAGAAGAATAAAAACAAGGATAATTGCCAAGGTGGTGGTGTGCAAGATGAAGCCAAGGAGTCTGCCTCGCCGGTCGATATTGAAATACCACGAATCGAAATCGAAACGCCCGTGCCGCAAACGGATACGAAAGACGAAGTTGTTATTGATGAGAAAGCCAGAAATGGAATAGGACACGATCAATCTTGTCCTGAAACGAAAGATCAACCTGTTGCTCCTGAATTGAAACAGGTTTCCAGTTTCGAAAATATTGCCGATATTCAAATTTCTCGGCTACAAAATTATACGGTTCAATCTCCGGAAAGAACCTTGGAACGTGTTGATAAAAAGAAAATGGTTCATAACCCAAAGAGTCGAAGTCTTGATAATGATGAATCCGTAGTTCTAGATATTGTTGAAGTGACGGAACTCAAGTCTGATGATGAGAAAAGTATTGAAAATGTCGCTATTATATCAGAAGCTGAATCATCGGATGCGGAAATAATTGAAAAGGCTTATTGTGAAGAAATTGCAACCGTTTCTCCTAGTCCTACCACTCACACTTTACATGAAACTATAATTCCAATAACACAAGAGGAAGATTTAGACTTAAGACAATTTGTAAGGAACTTAAACCTGATATCAAATTCAAATGATGTTCTGTCAAAAGGTCTCCCAACAGTACCAGAAGTTGGTCAAGAATCTGATAGAGATACTGATGAAAACGACTCGGATGGTGATGATTTGAAGAAAAGAAGGGCTCGAAAAAAGGCTGCGCTCGAAGAACATTTTCTACCGCAACTCTTATATCCTAGATTCTTGGACGTAATTGATGAAGAGGGAAGTAATGAGTCTGTCGATACAATTGGAAAACGTAAAAGAGACTCCCTTAAGCGTTATGATGATGGAGATGATGATGTTTTCACATCAGATAAGAAAGCAAAAGAACCCAAGGATTTCTTCCCAAAGCTTAAAAATTATTCGGATTGTAAAAGTGAGATCAAAAGGCAGCAGGAATGTTTATTGGTTGGAGCCAAGATTCTTGAGGCCGACGTCGAAGAAGGGTGTGGTAATTGGAAGATCGAAAAGACAGAAGAACAGCGTGGAGCCGATATTGTTTACTTGGATGATTCTTCGGGTAGTACCAGTGAAGTTGAACTTACTGATGATGGTAAAGACATTCCTTACGCTGACGAAGACGAAAGAGTCACAATCAAGACGCCTATTATTGAATTCGATAATAATTATCATACAGGCGGCAACAGTGTATTGCTTCCATTATTATTGAATATGAAATCGCATGAAAAAAATAATGCGCCGGATGTTTGCAAATTAAATGGCAACAGTCGACTCGATTCGGGTAGGGTCACTTTAACACCCCCGCCTTCGCCCGAAACTACTACTCTGTCGTCCGGCGAGGAAACAGTCGAAGGCTTGGAGAGCTTGCCACTACACACCCCGGTCCCTGTCGCGTGCAATGAAGTCATCATGCTGGCCAACGAGTTCGTGGATGAACTGCCGGTCGTCACGGACCTTATAAAAAGTGGCGCAAACCCTACAAATCATACTAAACCGATATTATATGACACACTCGTAAAAGAATCGACTAAATTGGATTCTACAGATACTGATTACGCATCCTCAGTTGAAGATCACAAAGACTTTTCACGACAAACTTCATCCGGTAGTGTGTGTTCATCTCATAGCACGTCTCTCAGCACCGCTAAATACAACCCCTCGAGTTCATCCCTCACAGACATAACTGCCCTGTTGCATGATGATTTAGTGAGTGTACCCGAACCCCTTGACAGAAAAATTGCCGCAGGTATCGGCGAAGTGGGTTCTAATCTTTATCGGAATGTTACAGGTCCCGAAGTGGCGCACGTAATCGCGGAAGCACCTGACAAATTGAAAGATTTGTGCCTGACAAAAGTTGCATCTCTGCCCTACGGTTCAGCTATTCTACAAGAACTGGCGACTGTGTCGGAAAGTTTGGAGACTCTCACGAGTCAGCTGAGGCCGAATTATGTAAATGGTGATTTGAAAAATAAACAAGACGATAATATGCCTTGTTATTCATCTGACGTGGGCGTTAAGCGATCGCGAGCGATGGAAATTCATTCAAAACCGCCAACGCCGACACCTGAAAAGGTCCCTCCTCCGATTGCTCCACGACAGTCGTCGTTTAGGCTGTCACGTGAAGAGCCGCCGCGAGTAGGGCTGAGATCGCGAGTCAATCCTTCCGTTGTCGCGTTGCTGACTCCTTCTCAGAAGCAACAGATCGAAAGAAAGTGGGATACTGCTCTCGATGAAGCAGGAGAGTTGATAGATATGCATAAAAAGTACGTGGAAAGAAGAGGCTATCGCGAATATCACTCTGATTCGGAATCGAAACCGTCGTCGGCTAATAATATCCGTGATAAAGTGTCGGTGCAGTCGCCGATGATGAGGAGGAGGGCGAGCGGGACGGGGGGTGACGGCGCCGCCGACGCTAATAGACCGCTGGCGTCTCTCCGAGATCGCAAAGCTGCGCCTAATGCCACGAGAAGTACCGACGATGTGCGAAATCCGATTCCCGACCGCCTTCGGTTTGCTGAAACGTTGCGAACCTTCGAGGACCTTAATGACAACGTACTGGACGGCGAAAAACGCACCTTTTGGACAAAGAAAATGGACGATGGAAATATCAGTGTTGATATTTCAGAAAGCCTTCGTTCTGATAGTAGAATCTCGGCTAAGATAAAGAATGGAAATATTGATGATACAGATTTTGGCTTAAAGTCTCTCGAAGCACTCATTGAAGGTCTTGACTCCAAGATATCACCTAAGCCACTAATAAATGGCAGAGGAGAATCTAGCAAGAGTAAAGAAAGAATTGTTAAAATTTATCAAAATAATAGTGATTATAGTGATACTGAAGATTCTAAAAGCCACGTGCAGAGATTGCACAATAGAAGAGCATTCATATTGGATGATCCAATTTTTGTGACCCCTAAATCAGAAAATAAATACACTAATATATTACCTTTAAATGACAGTGGAGAACCCAGAAGGAGACGCTCTTTGCCTAGAGATATACAGGATCGGCAAATGGAGTATATCATTCAAAAGGAAAGAGAAATTGAAGAACAAATTAAAAGTTTGGAGCGGGAAAAGTGGCTATCTAACTATGACACTGTCAAAACATCCCAAGTCAAAATTGACATGAGTAGTAATGTAATACCCGAAAAGAGTTTTGTTGGTGAAAAGTACCATATATCTCGTCAAGGTGACGTTGCAATACAGTCAGAGCAAACTGGTGAAAAGATAAATAAACCTTTAAAAATTGAAAGACCAATCTCTCAAGCGCCGATTCTCAGTGAGCCCAGTCAAGGGGAAAAGTTCAGAGATCAGATGTATAGCGAGTATATGGACAGAGTAGCTGAACGAGAAGAAAGAAAACAGCACAAGGTTATAAAGATGACGTCTGTCAATATGGCAAATGGATCAGAGACAGTGCTACCTTCAAAAGAAGGAACTTTGGAAGAAATCAGAAAAGCTTGCGGTATGATTGAAGAAGAATTTATAACTAAAGCAAAACAACGTTGGGATAAATTAGGCTTCGGTAGTTTCGACGAAGATATTAAAAATCCTTCTCCTAAACCCGGTGACCCAGCTTGTGAATCTCGTCCTGTTATAATCGATCATAAAATCAAAGTGCTGGACGGTGACAAAGAGAGGGACGTGAAGAAGTTGCCAAGTCACCTTCGAGAGTTTGTGCAGTTTACGGCCGGGGGTGGAGGACAGGACGCTGGTGAGTTGAAAGCGAAGAAGAAGGATCGTGACCCTTCAGTGTTTATTACAGTGTGTGCCTTGCTAGTTCTGTTGTTTACTATTGGGAGAAGCTTTTGGACTGACAGAGAATGAAACATAAACATTAACAATACTAACTGAATAATAACTAACAATATATAAACGAAAATAATACAAAGTGTTTTATATAACATTCCTTGAATGTACATATTATTATTAACAATAATTAATAACCATGTAACATAATTAGTAATCATTATAATTTTCTCGAAATTTTGCTTATTGTATCATAGATATTGTGCTTGATGTTTATAATATTAATAAAAATAATCATTTTTATTAAGGGAACTGTACCGATTATTGGATAAAGATTTATTAAAAATAGTACCTTATAATATATGTTATTTAACATTGAAATTTTCTATACATACTATTAAGGATTTAATCTTATATTAGATTTTATAGAAATCGAAGAATAAACAAGACGTTTAGATTTTTAGTATTTTAAGTTTATGCTCCCGCGATGGCCGAGCGGCTTACGCGTCGGCTTATGATGTTGTGGGGTCTAAAGTACGACTCCTGGGTCTGGCAAATACACATTTTTTTTTTAAATTTGTGTTTAGAAAAACAAAAATCTGTTCATACATAACCTTCACTCTGTGGAGGCCCATTATATGATCTTATTAGGATCGGATTAATATTTAATTATGGCTTTATTATTGTTTCATATAAATAATCGATTATTATATTGTGATAGAAGTATCTCGAAGATGCTGGATGAGACGCATATTAAATATATGCCATGTTCCTAGAGAGTCGAGTAATTCATTATTAGGAATCTACCCCATATATTCGGTACAGTCCCCTATTATTTATAATTACTTTTAAAGTGCTTTATGCGATCATTATATTTAATACGTAAAATATAACATTCCATTATGGGGATTACACCATCGCATTTCTTTGACAAAATGTCTTTAACAATATAGTCATATATTTATTATACGTCATGTTATTATCATTAATAATCATTCATCAAGTCCGTACATATTATTATCAATTTTATTGTTCATATCAATATAATAAAAAAAAATTACACAGTTAAATAAAATTATATTTACTTTCTTAGGACATTGCGAACTTTTAATTGCTTCTTTTCTGTAACTGCAGTCCACAACGGCACCGGTTAGAATTCTAGTGATTTTTGTAACAATATAGGTATTTGGTACCTAACTAAAAAATATTCCTAAACAGTATGTGACTACTTGGTTATATTCGAAGTAAATGCGAAAATTATTTATTTAGGGGTCATCCATATAATATGACGTCACATCACAAGGGGAGGTGTCTGATAATATAATGTGATGACATGTAATGCAGGAGATAGATAAAAAAATGCGACACAAACCAAGAAAATATATCGTTATTTTCAGTTAATTTGTTTGGAGTTTGATGTAATTTTATGATTGGACAGGTGGTATTGGATAGGCGCGGAAACGTAATCGAAAATTGTGTGACGACATTTATGGACGACCCCTTAGCAATCATCATAGAAGATAAATCTAAAGTATTTCGGTCAAAAAAGTGCGTTAGTGTAATACCAATTAAAAATAATTTAATTACTTATAATATTATTCATATATTTATTTATTATACTTATTTAATTTTATATCTTAGTTATTCATGAGGTAGAATTTATACTCATAATAATAATATAATACTCGAAGTTTATTCCTGTTATTATACCTAAGTTTTTATTATACCTAAGTTTTTATTATACCTAAGTTTTTATTATACCTAAGTTTTCAATTATTACTGTGATGATAAAATTTGA
Organism: Rhyacophila brunnea; assembly: GCF_057557595.1. NCBI lineage: Eukaryota > Metazoa > Arthropoda > Insecta > Trichoptera > Rhyacophilidae > Rhyacophila > Rhyacophila brunnea. The sequence goes on from NW_028232752.1 coordinate 19,980,922, forward strand.
TTAAATAAACGTATTTCCACGTAACTAAATTATTATCTTTTTTAATTTGATATATCAATAAAAAATATGCATTCGTTTTCGATTGAATCATTCATTAATCAATCATTAATTAGATTCCAATATAGACCCGCATACAAATTATAATTCATTCAGATTAAATATTCATTGCATGAGACATAATCATATTATTCAAATCAGTAGAAATAAACGTTACATGAATTGAATTTATTCGTGTTCAATTAAATGATAATAATAATCGTAGAAATTGAGGTACATTACCTAACTATTGTACATAATAAATGTAAGTTGTATTGCTTGCTACAAGTCAGAATAAATAAATACACGCATCATCTTGCGATAGAAAAGAAAAACGTTGAGGTTTAGATCTCAGATAATTTTACTAATGGATGGATCATGTCACAGATGGCGCGCGTGGCAGTAGAAAAAATCTTTATCACAATATAATGAATTATAATCTATCAGAATACCAAGCATTTATAATTTTCTAATATGTACCATATAAATATACGTATTCTGTAATCGGTAAATAAACGAAAATTAATACAATCACATTTGATTGATTTAATGTGTATTTTATTCGATAAGGAATGAATACAAATTAAAGATTCTAAATATTATTTTAGATATTCAGATAATTTTAAATATTTACTGTAGTCTCTGTGGTAGGTATATAAAATAGAAATTACTAAAATAAATACTTATCTAAAAAAAAATCGATCAATTATTATATGGATGTAATAAATAAATTGTGTTTATAAGGGCGATTGGGCCACAAAATATTCACACTATTATTATGTTACAGACTTATGTAGGGTTGTTTTCGTGTCAAAGGTTTATAATATGTCACATATTCAGTGGTATCACATCCAATCTGTGCAATATTGTTGTATGGCGTACACAGGCGGCGAAACTAAGGGGCGGCCGTATAAAAGTGAATGTGAAGTATTAAAATATATTTTTTTAAAACGATACTTTTAATTTATCTAATGCACTTATATTACAATATATTGTATTATATTATAATGCAACTATTATTGTTTTGGCGTACTTGTTTGTGTGAAACGACATTTACTGTGATATTAAATGCTTAAATATTCTAATGGCATGACGATTATTCTTCAGGATAGGTATGTATTAAGTAATTGGTTCAATTCGATGATTAATTGCAATTTTCTGTATAACATAAGCCTAAATCTCTGGGTGTGTAAATCATAATATTATATTAAATATTAATACAGATTGAGTTATGCAATGGGCATAAATATGCATTCTGATCTACTATTATATTGCCTACATTATTATTTAAAAAAATGTATGCACTCAGTTCATAATAATATATTAGACAATCACTGCTTAGCTTAGATACATGATAAATTTTAGATCATTTAAAGTTAAAATATATGTAAATATTATTTGTGTCGTACTTCCACGTGGTAATTAATCCCAACAGCTTATTTATCTTCATAGTAATCATCAGAGTAAACTGACATATTATAGTTACCATTTGTAACAAAGCGCTTAAAATGTTGGGCTTCGTCATGCGTACTTCCCGGGTCTTTTCAAATGTTACGGTATTAAAACTTTTATTTAATTCTTTAGTTCGAAGCAGACTTGAGAGTGGGTCTATTGTTTGGGCACCGCATCAGTTGAAGTATGGCCTTATGGTAGAGAGTGTACAGAAGAAATTCTTGAGACTCCTTTACTTGAGGTTGTATGGATACTATCCGTGGCTTTATCCAACTGACTTTCTCTTAGGCATGCTTACATACTGCAGTCTGCAATTTAGAAGAAATCTTTATTTAGCTACGTATTTTTTTCGACTTATACGAGGTATAAATGAGAACTCTGCCATTCTGGGTAGTGTTGACCTGTGTGTCCCTGATAACTATCTTAGAAATAGAGACCATCAGTTGTTTATTCTCCCAAGGTGCAGAACTAACCTGCCACTGGTAATGCCAATTGGGAGGGCGATAACTATGTTCAATGAAATTGCTTCGAGTGTTGATATATTCCACCTACGTGAGAATGAGTTTAGGTGGACGCTGTTTTATAAATTCTTAAAATAGGGTCTGCTTAACTCATCCGGTGTACTTCCTTGTACATATCTAATTTATCTACTGATCTATCTCTTTTTTTATGTAATACTGTTATATTTATATATATATTTGTTTCTAAATGTCATGTTGTGAACGTCTTAAACTTATAATTTGTAATGTCCACAATATGTAAAAAAAAAAAAAAAATTTTTTTTTAATTAAATTGAAATCTTCATAAAATTGTTTATACATAAGACGTTATGTCACGTTACCGACTGATCGATTTTGGAAACTGACAGCCAGTCCTACAAGAAACGCACAAACTGACATACTAAAGAATTTCTTGATAAAAATCAGCTGTATTCCGTAGTCGATGAAAAGCTAGTTTCAAACTCGTATGTGTCGACCAATTGTAACTTACGTATAGCTGCATTTATTCAGCAAACAAGCTTGTGCCCCTCGCGACAACTAATTGTCAAATTTCAAAACAACCCATACACAATTATACAGGCTATACATATTTAATGTACTGCACGCTTTATAGTAAAATTAACATATAAACTGGGCAGTGGAAAAATAAATAATCATTAAATTTTCGTTTTCATGTTGTGTTCTGGTACTTGAAACTAATTTTAACTCTTCCACATACAAATTATAAGACTACTGCAACGATGCCAAATTTACCAACAACAAAAAAACATTGCATTTCTCTCCTACTTGCATATTTCGAAAATAGCACTGGAGCAGCATTTTCAAAAATAGATGTTTTTTTTTACCTGCTGCTCGAAAAATAAAAGTCAAAAGTTTAGAGCAGAGTTGGCACTCTTGGCAGTGAAACGTTTTTGTATCATTTTTTTTCATCCTTTGTAATAATACATACAAAAAATGTCTGCGAATTATAAATCAAATTTTAACCGGGCTAGCATTATTTTATTAATATATCAACCATCCTAGAGTATAAAGCTAGAGTTAGCTTTCGTATTCTACGAGTCGTTGGTTCAAATCATCGGGTGCCGGACGGAATCCCGAATGCTGAAATCCCGAATGGCCGAAATCCCGAAAGCCTAAATCCCGAAAGTCGAAATCCCGAAGGCCAAAATCCCGAATGCCGAAATCCCGAATGGCCGAAATCCCGAAAAATAAAAAGATACAAACAGTAAGAATTGCGCAATCTTAACACGTATCTTAAATTGCGCAAATTTTACAAGAGAGACAAAAAACCATTTTTTTGTAGAACAAATGGGTTTTTGTCTGTCCTGGGAAAATTGCGCAATCTTAACTCTTATCTTGAATTGCGCAAATTTTACAAGTTTTAAATTATACAAAATTTACAATTTTACCCATTTTCCACAAAAAAATGGTTTTTTGTCTCTCTTGTAAAATTTGCCCAATTCAAGATAAGTGTTAAGATTATTTTTATTTTTCGGGATTTTGGCCTTCGGGATTCCGGCCATTCGGGATTTTGGCCATTCGGGATTTCAGCGTTCGGGATTTCGGTATTCGGGATTTCGGCTTTCGGGATTTCGGCCATTCGGGATTTCAGCATTCGGGATTTCGGCTTTCGGGATTCCGGCCTTCGGGATTTCGACCCTAGCCCTAAATCATCCAATGGGCTTGTAGATATCGCTAATAACGGTTAATCAATTGTGCTATTACTGTGCATTTGGTTCTACTGAATTTTCCGAATAATTTACATTTACATTTTCATCGATTGTGTTACAACCAAATATTTATTTGACTAACATTTTCTTGGAATAGTTGGTAAATCGTGTATAATGAATATTTTTAATGTTAAAATGTAATTACAGTTTTGAAATTCACTCGCAGAGGACGTTTTACGGTGATTTATCTTAATATAATATGTAAACAATGTTTTATGATCCTTCTGAAATAATAAATTAACGATATTAGACGTATATGATGTTTTTTGTTGTTTTAATAGTGTGTTTATTAATTTATTTTAAGTGATTAAAGCTGAGTTATTATAATTGTTATAAATAAACCCATTATTTAACTCAGTCGGTATTTAGGTATTGGTTATCTTCCTATACTACCATAGTAAATTTAATTTAACTTAAGAATTGGCATCTCACTACGAACTCAAAAGCCAGTATGTACTAAAACATTTTAGTTGTTATTAGAAAACTAGAAAATGGAAGTATTTAGGAATTAATTTATTTATAAAGTGTATTTATAAGCAAATAATGAGCTGTTTTGAGCATCATTTTTAGCCAGTTAATAATATTATATTATGATTTATTTATCAATATTAATAACGGTGGGTGTTATACATCACTTGAAGAATGCGGACGAAGTATACGCCCTTGCTAAGAGTGTATTAAATTTATCCAGTTCATTAATGAATAAATAAAGATCTATTTGTGTCAGTTTAACCGGAGGACTATTTCAGTTAAGGAAAAGCTCGCGAAAGCTTTCAAAGCTACGACTGTGAGAGTATTTTAATCTTATTTATTATTACTTTAAATTTTACATTGGCTCGTGGAGTTTGTAAAAAACAACATTTTGAAACAAATAGATTTGGTTGTTCATTAGCTTTTTCTCAGTGTATAAATTTATATAACAAATAATTCGGTAGGTAAGTATTTCGATTATATTCTGATAGCTTTAATTATATACTTATAAAATGTAGTATTATTATATACAATCATTTTAAGTTGGCATTTATTTATGGTTTATTTTAAGACGGAATTCTATAACTGCTGTAGATACTTGACAAATATTTTCCCGCTGATTGGCGGTAAATATTGGCATTGTCGGTAAAATTGAATGATTTGAGCATGAATATTTCCCAACACACCAGTCGTCGAAAGAAAGCACTCATTGAATTAAGTTAAGTAATGAATGCACAATTAGTATTGGTAGATTTGTAATGTACATCAGCCGTAAGATTCTGCTTTTAGATACTCCAACTCAGTGATTCCCAACCGGGGCTACCCCGTGTATACTAGGGGTTCCGCAAGAATTCTCAAAAACTTCCAAAAAAGATACAACTTGGGTGTCGGGTAAAACAATGTTTAACCTCACTTTTTTTTAAATTATTGAACGGGTGAAATCAAACGCCTTACTTAGGAACGCCACATAATACAATTTTTGAGAAAAAAATACTATGTAGATGCTACAATATTCGCCTGCTGTGCTAACAGACATGGTTCTTGTGAATATTTATATTTTTTTGCATTCAGACAAAAATAATAAAATGTAGTAAGTGGGTATATTATGTAAGACATTTATTATGTAAGACAATTTGAAGGTAATAACAATACCTTTCTCCGAGATTTCGCAAAATGCCTCAAGGGTTCCGCCAATAAACAAAGGTTGGAAATCACTTTAGCAATCACCAGCTTAGAGATTTATAATTTGATTCTTATTTGTACATAAAAAAAAATTATGGGGTGCAATTTGGGAAACAATATGTGTGCCATTTTGTTTAGGGGATAGATTTCATGTGACTCTTCTTATTATATAATTTGAATGTAGAATTATGATAATTCTACATTAATATTAATTTTATTTTGAATATATAACACTTATTTTACGAGGAATAGTGAGTTGTAAGTCATTCGCCAAATCCATTGGGCTCTTGCACTTGATCAAATACAGTTATGTCATATTAAAAAGCTTTATGCATTTTTGGCCAGTTATAGAATCGAAGTTGTGACTAATAGCTTTGTATTTATTTAAATACAGCCGCGCTACTAACTAGGCCAACGTGGCATATTATAACACACTTTTTCAATGCGGCCGAATTTTGGTTTATTATGATAACGCATTATTATGCACCGATTTCAGTTCGGTAACTCATTGTCAGGCCGTGGTGAGGGGCGGAGATAGGCTGCCAAGATTCGACATACAAAGTGCACACTAAACTTTATCAGTGCTGATTTGTTTTCATTGAATAATAGTTATGGTATGCTATGAGCGATCCGACAAAATAATGCACAATTTTACAGTCATAGTTATTTGTTTTCGTTGAATTAAGAATAGGTACATATTATTACATGTGGTGTTGGTTAGTTTTTTTTTAAATTCATTAAGCCTAAACCAAACCATAATCGATAAACAATATACTTCTACTTATAAAACATCTAAAATTATTTATAATTTAATGGCATAATTTTAAATATTTTATAGATAAACGAATATTTTTTTACTATTATCTACTACAACTTGGATTAGGCAGGGCTTAATTGATTTTTAAAAAAACTAACAAACACTATCTAGACATTGTAATTTTAGTACAATGAATACAGATACGTTTAGTGTGCACTATTTATGTCGTATCTTATCAGCCTACCTCCGCCCTTTGCCACTGCTGCCAGGTAACTTTATAGTAAGTACTAGATAGAGTTTACACTACACGTCAAATGACCAAATAACAGCCTGTATCAGTGAAATCGAATCGGCCGAGACGCTGGCACCTGTAAACATTCCCTCCTGTCTCTCAGATTGACTTAGAGGTTCGTCCGAGTTATATTTACCCTCCGCCGTAAGTAAAGTAGGGCAGGAGAACCGACCTGTCATTTTCTTTACGTTTGATTCGGACAAACTCGGCCGTCTTCGAACTGTTTCGGCGTCTCTATCAACGACGTCCACAAATATCATTTTACGGCCGGAATTGAAATCACGATTATGAAAGATCGGCGGCGTCTTGGCCGTCGCGACGCCCATTTTCAATGTTTAAAATCAGAGATACAGAAATAAAAGCGAATGGGTTTCATTTGACGTTTATTAGATATTATGTATTAAGTGCTTTCTATACTGATTCTATTATAAAGAATTGGTTTGGTTTTCTAAATCAATAGGCAAACGTAGTGGTTAAATGAAGCAGTAAAGGAATACTACACAGTTAAATTAATTATCATCATCATTTTAAATTTTAAATTTATTTATTTGCATATTGAAGTTTACAAATTATAAATTTAAGACGTTCACAACATGATATTTTAAAATATAGAAATATATACAAAGAGTAAGTAAATACAAAAATTATTCATTTTTAATGTATACTTATACATGAAAGTACACCGAATGAGCTAAGTAGGTCGTATTTTAATAATTATTTATAAAGCATTGTCCAACTATACCTAATCCTCATTTAGGTGGAATAATATATCAACATCCGTAATGATTTGCTTGAACAAAGTTGTTGCCCTCCAAATTGGCATCACCAATGGTACCTCAGTTTTGCTTATTGGGACAATAAAAAACTGATGTCCCCGATTTCAGGAATATACTGAACAATACTACCCGTATACTTCTGAGAAAATACGTGGCTAACTGTCTTTTAACTCATGAATGAAAAATTCTTTGGTGTGCTCATTCGGTTCTAAGCTTATTTTGCCACGAAATGTTGCTAAGCGTGATTAGTTAATTTATCCAGCGGGCTCTTGGTAGCGGTCTTTTAACTTGAAACACCTGCAATAGTGTAGTTATTGGAATTAGTTATCATGATTCATTCGCGAATCGATAGCTCAATAGATACACATATGTAAGTCTTGGGTATGGCATATTATAATAAATATTTGATTTTCGGGATACTAACCGCTATTGGGTTATATCCCGTAAAGTACATAATATTGTATAGTGAATAAAATATTATAATATATTATGTAAACCATTGACATTATATTATAACAAGCTTTGTATTTTTTTTTTTAACTTTTCTTAATTATTTAATATTATTGAGTTTGTACAACAAGTCTATATGTACAAACTAAAAACCAATTGGATATGTAGGTAGGTATGGGGCTATATTTACTTGGAATGAAAGTTATAATCATGTATTATTTTACTTCTAAGATATTAGTATACCTAATATATTTTAATTACGTGAAAATGATTTGTTGAGATAATATAATTAATATGAACGCAATGTCTCATACAAGACGTAGCAGCAGTTTTTGACATCGCTTCATGTTTGCCTGCAGGAATGTACTATCTGAAGCCCAACTATAGGATGGTCTTATATTAATAATTAAATAATATAAAAATAATCGCTAGACGAAAAGACAATTATTACTTGACAAATATATTATATCATCTAGTTTTAGCAGTATCCAAGGGTAGACTACGTCCCAAAGGTAGAGGGTAGACGCCGCTGACTCAACGGACTAATTAATATTTCATGAAAGTACGTGGCAATATATCGCACAGTACAGAGAATAATGTAATCAGCCTAAAGAGGCCTTAATCGAACAATGGATTCATCCAGGGTGACTATTATTATCATTTTCTTTGATAGTTAAAAAGTTAAAGCTCTTTATTAATTATATTAGTAAAATTGTCTTAAATATATCAATATAACTAGATTATTTTGTTATATTTTCTAAACTCTTTCTTTAAGAGCATACATAAGTGAAACGGCAAATAATTTTCAACAAAGGTGGGGCGAAATTTAACACTCATCGTCAATCGGAGACCGACAGGGAGGTGTGAGCACGTCAATTTGTTTTGTGATCGGAGGAATATATTCTTAAATCATGTAAAAATGACTAAAAAACGTTACGCACAATCCGCGCATCGCCGAGTCACGATCTTTTTAGACCATGCCTCAGCTGAAGTATAGCCTTAAGCACGGATGTGCATGGCTGCCACATCAGTCCCGTGCAACTTCATTTCAGGACAAATAAATGTGGCTCTAAAACGGTTTCATTCTGACACGTTTATAGCGTCATGGAAGGTGGCCACGCCGACTTGATATCAACCAAGGCTAACTTTGAGGCATTTGAAAAATATACTGCAGTACCAAGGTGTAGTAACACATCGAACCCGTGCATCTTCATTTCGACACAATGACGTGTGGCTCTAAAATCATTTCATTCAGACACCTTTATAGGGTCCTGGCAGGTGACCGTGCATAAATCGCTGCTGCATATACATGACGGGTGGAGATGGGGTAACTCAAATTATGGTTAATGATTACAAATCTGCTTAAAAGAACAACATATGTTTTTATACTATGTAAAAATTAATACTTGTGTGTAGAATCCTTACATGCAGAGAAGGTGTTGTATTAACATGAATATTTAATGACATACCTACATCTTTCACTTGAGAGTAGAGAGATGTTGCAGAAGCAATTGTACAAGAGAAAGATGGCCAAAATAATCCGACTGATTCATGTAATGGTGAAAAAGGCCGTGCAATTTAAAATTCAAAATGTAAATAAACAACCTAAATTATTTTTGATTCAAATTAATCACCAATTCTAAAATTTCATCATAATCGAAATAATTTTTTTTCAAGTAAGAAGTAATATGGTGAAATTATTCTACAGTGACACCATGATGGAGTCGTCGGTGTAGTGGTACACTTACACAATTCTTGCGAATAGCTTTTGCTGTATCCATGGCGTCAATTAGAATTATTTACCTAAGTATATCTCAAATAAATGCAGCGTATTTTTAGAATTAGTAATTCTTTTTTGTCATTATTATGAATCGGCTTGATATTTTCTTTCGCATAAATGTTTAAGTGAAAAACACTGGACACGAGTGAATCCTATTTAGGTGTATAAATAAATTATTGGAAAATTTATTTGATGAATAAAAAGAATATTTTTTCCAAAAATTTCATGTCGATCTGTAAACCCGCTCGTAACGAATTATATCAAAAAGGTTAAACCTTTGCAGGTAGTAAGAGTGACCTAGATCTATTTATTTCCGTTCTCTCATTTTAATATTTCAATTTGCGCGATTAGGGTTGTAGCCGTAATGGATTTTCCGATTTTCCTGATTTTCCCCGTTGCTCTTTTGCGCGGGTCAAAACTGTTTTTAATCCGGTTTCGCAACACGGCGGCGCAAACATCTGTCGCTAATTTGACTCGGGCCGAGTTATTTCAGTGGGCCATTACGGAAGTGACGTCACGGCGCCGCCTCCGGTAGCCTCCGGCGTCGCGAGCTTCCTCAAAAGCTCCGAAGCGACGTCTTAAGAGTTAAATGGTTGTTATGTAATAAGTTTATTCACAAAAATATGTGGACATCACTTGCCAGAAAATTTTTCAATCATTACTTTACCCCTTCAACACGTCATATTTTAATTATATAGATACACTAATTAAATTAATCTATCACTTTATTATTCAACGAATAATTATTAAGATTTAAGAATGTAAGATTCTTTATGGAACATCGATAATTTGTAATCACATTAGAAATATGCTTACAAGAAAAAATCTTTTAAAAAAATGGTGCCAGACAGGATTCGATTCTGCATCAATTTCATTAATATTAGCTACCGGCATTTGTGGTTTGAATCAAAGTACTAATAATATGTACCTACCTTGATTCCAGCTGATGTCAGGATCCTGATGATGTCCAAAATTTACTCTTAACGTACTTGCACTAGCTAATTATTTATTAAATAACTTTTTTATTCAACGAATAATTCACAAGATTTAAGAATGTAACATTCTTTATTGAACATGCATAATTTGGAAACACATAACTCAAAAATATCTAAATTATAAAAATATTGAAATCGGCACCATAATATTTTTTTAAAGATTTTTTCTGATTAGCATATTAATTATGAGGTGTTTCCAAATTATGTATGTTATTGCTGTTTCAATAGTATTAATGGAAAAAATAGAAAATAAATAATTCTTTTGTCTCGCGGATTTTAATCCTTACAGGAGGTTGTTTTTTCAGGTAGTAGCAAAATAGCTTGTAGAAACTCATTCAAATTGCATTTTAGTGAATAGAAGAAAATAGGTGTCCCTGCTTTACATTTCGCTCAATCAAAGACATCATATTTTACCATATTTTCTAACATGCTTCTTACTATGGTTTTCAGTATATTAGGGGTTTTCCAAGATCACTACTCGTGAATGGCTACGGATGGAAAACTCTCTACATTGTCCATTGTTAGATTCTCTCAGTGGATACATTCACTTCATATACCGACAGCAGGTACACATACATAATTGTGAAATATAGTTATTTTTATTCATTCTTTGGTACTTGGACTTTCACTAATGCCCAATATAGTCAGACCGTGACACGAAACTGTAAGCTTCGATGCTAGTGCTAGTTGTAGCTGTAGAAAGTGGTGATTGTTGCATTTTGAAATAAATGGCAATACTTTGAACGTAATAGAATAAATATTCATTTATTGCAAATATAATACGAAGTAACTAGCATTATCATCGTAATTCGCAATTCAGTGCCGTGGCCTGAATTTTGTCAGCCTTGACTTTCACCATGTTTGCTATCTATCATTTCCACCATTTACGTTTCAGGCTCACTACAGATTTCATATTCAAGAGATATTTATTGTGGTGTGGTGCTCATAGCATTAACACGATTAAATAATTCCCACCAAACAAACCCACTCAGCACCGTATTGTGTATCGCAAGGCACAAAAAGTGTTGTGATCTATATGCATTTGTTTGGCTGTGGGAATGGATTAGAAATAATAATTATCTAAAGCGTCAATTACATTGAGCTTCTTTACGAGCTGTTTGTTGGCGAATTTATAATCGGCCTGTAAATTCGCCCAGTGTAATCATCGAACAAGCTAACAAGCAGGTTATAAACATTCTACCGAGAAAAGTTGAAAGCCGGTCAATTGTACACGCTATACGCCGGCGTGTGCGCCTACTGCGTCTGTGCAGTAGAGCGCAGTAGCAACATCCCGGTAAAAAAACGAACTACGTACAAAGAAGCTCAATGTAATTGACGCTTAAGACTGATAAACCATACTCTCAAGTTTGTTTAATGAATTTATTTTAAAATTAACTTGCAGGAAAAGTGCAAAGTTAAAACGGAAAATGGGAAATCCAACTAATAGATGAATCATCTTGCTCGCCGTAGGTATAATGCAGCATTTCTTTTAAATGCAATAAAATAGTGAGATATCTATATACCTAACATAACATTTTGGCAAGTCTTATTCGTATTATATATGGTCGTTGCCGTTATATCAGTTTATCCCGCTCAGCTCTTGCGTTTTCTCGTTACCCGCACAAACAATCGAATCTTACTTACAATGGATTACAGTTATAGTTGCATGAATACGAACCCTGCTCAAAGATATATGTGTATACAAATGGTATTGCGAGATGGCAGCGTATATAGCTTAAAGTAAAGGATGCCAGTTGATGTGTATATCGAGACATATTTTACCAGACCGGACATTTGGTTTTGCTGAAAGTACCGGAAGCTAAGAAGTTTTCGTTTGAAACTACGTAGAATTTTTTTGACACTTGACTAAAAAGCTCAAATCTGATTAAGCTCGAATACTATTATAAAGAAATTTGAACGTTATTTTGAGATTATTCATACAGCGTAATATCACAATAAAGGTATCTTCTTTCTTAGAAAAATAAATATACGAAACATGATACTGTACGTCACATTATAATACTGTTTGAATAATGATGAAAGCTCTCTAGGTAACTACGCGCTACTAACACCGTGGAGGTAGAGCATATTAATAATGACGCCGTATTTTATGTAAAAAAAAGTTCAATAGGTTTTCTTATATCGAGAAAATGCAAAAGCTCGTTCTTTCCAAAAGAAAAAAAAATATGAAAAGCTCCGTGGGATAGAAAGCATTTGTTGTTGTATTATTTTGCATTCTTATTAGATGTGTTATCATAGTTTACATAACAAAGTAAGTTCGTATTGAATTTAATTTAAAAAAATATTTATACAAATGCTTTACATTAAAAAATCTTGCGTAAATCATTGATTAATATAATAAAACACTGTAGCCAATTGTTACATACCTTGATTTAATATGAAGCCACCTGTAATGGAAATTTCTTCCGGTATCGTAGGTAATAAAACAATAATGTTGTCTCAGATCAGATATTATCTGAATTGGTAACGTAGTGGTTCGATTATCATCAGATAATCGAATGTTCGAATCTTACCCACTCACTGTTTTAAGCTATGGTTTTTCCAGGTTATGTATTACGATATAAATGCTTTATAATATGACGCTAAGTCTTGAATATACTTACATACATTTAAATATTAAATAAATTTGTTGTAGAATTATGGAAATATAATATTGGAATTAAATAATTTGAATATTGCAGATTCTAGCGACTGACTTAATCAATACGTAATAAATGGCCTTATTATTTATGTAGTATAACAGTTAACAGTGCTGAAGAGTGTCTGATTTACAGATATAGTAAATTAATGGTGTGTAAACGAAAAGAAGGTCTAAAAAATAGACAAAACCCTTCTTTAGAAAACCATATTATATTCATTTAAATGGCATGGAGAAATTTATATCAATAAATTCACGAAAACTATTAATAATATCAAGAGGAACAAATTAATGAAACTGTATAGGATACAACATGTTCAAGTCCTGTCGAGTGTCGTATTTTTTCTAGTGTGTATATAATATGCCTGAGATGTTTTCAAATTATTAATGTGCAAATAAAATAATTGTTGGTGCTCTGGAATTCATTAAAAATACGACTTTATAATTATGTAGGTATGGCATAGAGCTTTGTGTTACCAATTAATTTAATTATAGGAATATCGGATTCCATGGTTAACTCAAAATACGCATTTTTGTAGTTAGGCCCCTGTGATCCTAAATTCTCTAATTAAAGGCAAAAACTAACTGTTCTAATGAAAAATAGTAGCTTTACATCTGATAAAATATAAAATTTTGTATCACAGATATAATCAAGGTAATTTGTGGAATGAAATTTACAAAACAGTGATTGTAAAAATGTATTATTAATATTATCTACAACTCAAGTATAGAAGTTTCAGGAAAAAGTTTAATGTTTCAATCATTAATGAAATTTTATTATCAAAGCTTGCGATACTGATTTTTGGGAATATAATATACGGACTGTATTGAAAGTTGTTTCCAGAATAACTTAATCAGTGGCAGGTTACCTTCTTGGCAGCGTGCTGAGTAACATTGTCGACAGGAAACAAGTTTTCTAGAAAAGCGAAAAAACGAAAGAAACACGACGCTGTGTTGAGATATCGACATTTATCACTCCTTTATGGCGGACGTGTCATGCTTTTTTAAAGGAGAAATGTGTCACTAGTTTACGGGAAGTGCGCAAGGTCGACGCGTACGTATCTATATAGTGTTATATAAGACAATTGCGTATCTACCTGTATCTATTCCATGTTGGAAAACTGTAATGAGAATTTTCTTTGACGTTGCTTCAAAAGATACCTTGATTTTTTTTTACTATTATTACAATATTAAAGTCAAAATGCACAATTGTTATTTGTAAGTATAGCATATTTAGTCATCCTATCAAGTGGTTTTAAGTAGATATTATCCTCTGGATCTAAACATAGTAATATTTTAAATAATTGATATATAAGGCATTTGTATGTGATCAGTGTTGCCGGAATAAAATTTCAAAATTTAGTAGATTTTTTGACTTAAAAAAAAAAAAATAACAGTAGAGTGACAAAAATGTAAAGAATAATTCAACGATTTTATTTGCTAAAAGCCTGCATATTGATATAACCTCACTAGTATCTTTAAAATACAGAGAGAAAGTGACTTTTATTCATACATGTAATATCAGTAGGTCTACTGACATTTCAGTAGAAATGGCACAATCGAGTACTGGATGTAATTTACCACAGTCTACCATTGTTATTCTTCAACTCAATATTACATTGAAGCATTACAAATTAAACAACCCTCTGTTTTATATTTATACCATCACAAAAAAACATTGAATTTCCCATGCGTCGTGAAAATGATAAGTTTTAATTTTAAAGAGCATTTTGCGCGACGGTAACGAGAAACTATGCCTGAGTTTAAAGAGTAGGGTTTCACGTCTTATCTTAACCATCAATATGTAATAGGTATGAGTCAATGTCTATATGAGACTATGTCAAACCGGTTTCCTCGAGATTATTTTAAAAACTACTCTGACGTAAGCTGGTCAAAGAAATAAAAGTAGGGAAGGTTATAATTATTCTTCTCTTTAAACGCTTTTTAAATGTACATTTTTTTGATGTAGGTACATTATCACGAATCAATTCATGTGGGCACCTATGAATGGTGCGATCGATCATGCGTTGCATATTACTGAAATACGAGTATATTTATACTAAATACTTAGATCCTGCATTACGTTACAAAATGAAACTTTGATTTTACAAAGTCTTGATTGAAATAATTTAAACGAATTATGCAATCGAAAAATCTTCGCATGTTTCGAATTGCATTCGAAGATAATCAATAACTAGCATTACTATCGTAATACAGGCCTCAATATAGTCGGCCTTGGTTCAAACCGTCCATTTATTGAAAATCTCGTCTGTGTTATCGTTATCATTATAAAATGTTATCGTGCGTCATAACTATAACACTACGTATATAAAATACAATTTTAAAAAATCAACTAAAACTAAAGGGTGGCCAGTATTTAACTATGCTAACGTTTATAGGTTTCCATGAATAAACAGAACGATGACAAAACAGTACAGCGATAAACAGAACTTTGAACTATGAAAATTCAGCACGGCGAAAAAATATAAAATGTAATATTGAAATTCACTAGTAAATCGTAAAAAATCATATTATAGTTTATGCATTCCTAGTCGCTGGAAAACCTCAACTAAGCGGGACTCAACTCAGTGTTGCCGGCAAGCTATATCTCGTCTTAAACAATCTAATAATGTTTAAAATGCTTGGGTGACTACAACGAAATGACGATGTTTAATAATTCTGTAAAGATAAAAAACAGAAATTTAGTTATTTAAATATGTATTGTAATCTATCTAGAAACATCATTATAATATTTATATATTTGGTCGAATTTTCATAGTTCTGAATTGTCACGTTCTGTTTTATCTGGTTACCCCTTGCTAGCGATAGGTGTGTGTCGTGACGCGAAAAAAAGTGAAAAACCATTGGTCCAATAATGAATTATAGATTATAATAATATATTATACTGATAATATTAACAACACTTTGTAATACAATAATTTGATGAATAAAACTATTATCTTCTACCTACATATTATTATTCTGACACTATGAGGAATTTATAACGTGTAACGTGATTGTTATCTATGTATAAAAAATTTACCCATGATTGAATATACGGAAACAGATTATGGTTAACTATTATGACAATTCAGTACATAGTCTGTGGTTAAATATTAAGTCATCACATACATTTTTTATCACTGAATAATACTAAGATACCATAGGAAATTAGTGGTCAATAACTTAACACATGACATGTATACATTTCATAGTATAGTCCATTGAGTATTTGATTACCTTGTTAGTAGATTAGTAAATATGATAAAGGAAAAACGGTAAAATAGTTTTTAATTACTCATAATACCAATTAATGTACTGAACCTACAAGCCCGTACACGAGGAGATTGGTCCTCGAGTCCAGGGGTCCTCGTATTTGGACCCTCCTTGGATAGAAGGACATTTCGGCCAATACCAATCTTCTTTGTCAAGACCTTGTGAAAATTCTGAAGCCTGGTACAGTGAAAATGCATCTAGTCGGTCTCTTGCCATGAAGCCCTCGATCCTTGATCCTCATCCAGGTCTCGGAGGTATATACGACAATTAGAAAGACAATAATTAGTTAGAGTTTCGACGTAGCATTTTTACTATTGCTAAGTATTCACCTTTTGATGTAGGTACATTTCATCTAACCACGGTAATAGATTTGTTTATTTTTAATAATACCACTTGGCATGTATAAGAGGTAGGACAGCGTGCCGCGGACGTTACAAACGGACATTGATAGTCATAATAATTAGGATCCTTAGGCAATGGCCGATCGATAACCACTTGTAGATATAATTCTGAACAAGCGGTGCTGTTTACCGTGCGTGCACGTGAACCTAAAAAAACAAAGAAAAAAACAAGTTAACATCCTTAATTTGTATGGGGACTAATTAAGTTAAAAGTTTCTATGATAAGAAATGTTTTTGCTCACTGAGTCAATAGGCACAAGTAAGTACCTACATATAATCTCAGAATAAGTTAGATCAACATTTATAACATTTATTTTTAAAGGTAAAAAAATGATATATATATACACAGTAAATACGCCATCATCGTAGATGAGGACAAGGGTATAATGTTATTACATTTATATTTAATTCTAAACTTATAAAAAAATTATTGACTCAATTTAATAATACAATGAATTTCCACCATGAATAATTAACAATTAACACAATGAAAGAAATTATAAAAAAAAATACCACACCATGTCCTAGTTAACCGATTATGATGCAATGAGAAACGAAATCACCCACATCTATGCGACGATGTATTCGCATAGAATATTAAAAGTAGCGAATATGTAACCATAATAATTATATTATTGTGTATTTTCTTTGAGACTTATGGTGTATTCAAGTGATATACATCCATTCATATACCTAGTAAAATCGTTTGAACCACGGCATAATAATATGAAATACCATATTACCAAATACTACCAGGTGGCAGTACCACCTTTCAACATTTTTATGCGCCTTCTCCCTGTCTTCCCCTCTTCCATACATTTACGTCGTGTATATTCTGTCTTACTATCTTTATTCTGGTGTATCAGACTCAATTAGTTGTCTGTGAGCTGCTGCATCAGCCTGGCGAAGTCTTTGTAGAGTATCCCGACTTTGTCAACCATCACTGAACTTGTTTGTGTGTCAAATGGCGTCACTTAGTTGGTGGTTCTTCCTCATTCACCATGCTTCTATTTTTTGATTGATTGTGTATGTCACCTAAGGTTACAATAGGTTACAGCACAGTATCCTTACTATAATTACCCTTACATCTCTTGGATGACACACTAATTTCTCAATATTTCAATCGATAAGTTATTACCCCATTGTAAGCATCTGTCAAACTTTTACAAGAGTGTCATTTGTTTTTTTTTTCAATACAAAATAAATGATTGTTCCGATTTTTCAAATTTAGAATTTGCGTTTATACGTGTAAGTATGTTAATACGTCTTCTGTTTCATTTCAAACGTGGCAGATGATTTATTAAAAAATATATTTTAATGTCGTTTTCTATAGGTGTTTTCCGATATTATGTATTATTAAAATAAACTGGATTTTTTTTCTAACCACCACACTCAGTATTGTATATTAGATTCACAACCACACCCAGTAATTATTATTTTATAATTCTGTCACTGGTATCACGTGATTAATAATATTGTGTTATGTTAACACAGCGATTGACACTCCCATTAATTAACTAAAATTGTTTGTATGTTGACATCAACGTGGAAATTAAATATAAATTAAAATATGTGACTGTTTATGATAAGCAAAAAGTGCCTATATTTTGTAGAGATAAACACAATATCTAGTATCGTCCATCAACATCACCGTTTCCAATTCACCACCCTAAACATACGGCAGTCATCGGGAGTTCAATCTTAGTAGTGACTAGACAATTACTCCCCCGGACATTAACCGCCCCTCCAATATAAAAACCATAGACAATAATTAACTCTCCCTATTTGAAATGATGAAAGATTAAATTAAATATGAAAAATAAGAAAGTTTTGGATTAGATTTTCATGAAATTGTTTTACATATTATTATTATTATTTATGTGGCGCTGGTATATAATATTTTAAAAATAATAATATAAAACGAAATTCTGTTGACGATTTCAATATTTTAGTAGGTAATCATTTTTTTGCACACTACTACTACCTACTATAATTTTAAATTTGTACCTTTGTGTTCATGTTTTTGTATTAAATAAATTGTTATATTTTCAAATTCATTTTAATATTATTGTTTTGTCAAATAATTTTTTGTATACATTATTTGTTGTGTCAATGAAATTTTATTTAAATAAGTAGTTTTTATATTTATCCGACAGATTTTATATGGGGGAATTTTTGTTCGGGGAATAATGTCCTACTATCTATTTAGCCGGCGAATTTTTCGGCTGCCTATCGGATTTAATTTGCCATTTTATTGTCATTCATACGATGCATATCACAATATAAGCTGTTTGCCATTTTTTTTTTTAATTTTGATTTAAC